>NC_064620.1:268419045-273419045 GCF_023898315.1 Schistocerca nitens
ACAGACCACGACCTCCACCTGCTTCGATTCTCGCGAAATATAAGGGACGTTCAGTGAGTAATGCAACACATTTTTTTTCACAGCCAATTTCGGTTGAAAGAATGCGGAATTTATTATGGAGCATCGTGGTATATTCCCGCTTCAGGCCCTACGGTGAAGTTCCAATAGGGGGCGGCGCTATACGCAGCCTTCAAAATGGGGTTTGTAGCGGAGGTGCGTTGCAAGCAGAGAGCTATCGTTGAGTTTCTGTTGATGGAAAACCAGAGCACTACAGATTTTCATAGGCGCTTCCAGATTGTCTACGGACACCTGGCAGTGAACGAAAGCACGGTGAGTCGTTGGGCAGGGTTTCTGTCATCATCGCAACAAGATCGTGCGAACCTGTACGATCTCCCGTGTGCAGACCGGCTGCACAGAGCTGTGACTCCTGTGGTGTTGGAACGTGTCGACACACTCATTCGAGGTGATCAATGAATAATAATCAAACACCTCGCTGCACAACTGGACGTTTCTGTTCGTAGTGCCGACACACTCGTTCACCACTTTAGGTACTCAAAGATGTGTGTCTACCGTGTTCCTCTCCGCCTAACGGAAGACCATAAAGAGCAATGACGGACCATCTGTGCTGAACTGCTTGCGCGTTATGTGGCTGACCGTGACAATTTTTTGTTGAGCATTGTCACAAAAAGTAATTGGATCATTCTTCCCCATCTACCCTACAGCTCGGGTCTCCCTTCCGACTTCTATCTGTTTGACCCAATGAAGGATGGACGCCGCGAGAAGCAGTACGTGGACGATGGGAAGTTGCTGTTGTAGCAAGACGTCCGACGTCGACCAGTGGGGTGGTACCAGGCCCTCCCTGCAAGGTGGCGTAAGGCCGTCGCATTGAATGGAGATTATGTGGAAAAATAGGGTTTTGTAGCCAAAAGAGTGGGGAATAATATTGTGTACTGGAGTCCTGAATAAATCCAAACGGCTTTCAGAGAAAGCTATGTTGCATTACTTTATCGAACGCCCCACGTACCACCAGGGAATGGACATTGGGATGAGTGAGTATGGCCTTCGGCCACTGCGGGACATCGGAGAGGAGCACTTACATTTGTGTCACAGGCCAGTCTTTCTTCACGAGCCATAAACGTATGGAACTCGATAAGTCACAGCCCGGAGAACATACAGCGGTAAGCATACAGAAGTGCAGCCTAACAGATAGCCTAACAGAGCAGGAGGAGAAAGTGAGCAATATTAAGAAACTGCCATTAGAGGACATATGTCTCCAAAAATGGTACAGATTACCGTCTGAATTATTATGTGAAAAGGATTTGCATTTGTTTTTCTCTTTCTCAGTCTACGTACAGAGATGGAAATTAATCGTTCCATGAGTACTTCTGGGGAATGAGACCGTGAATTATGTTTTGCACGCTTTTTAACTCATTTAGATATACACTGCTGTATGTTACAAAATTACGCGAAAAAATAACAAAATGTTGTTTACCATGAACATTTCTGAAACATGTCTCAATACACATGTAGCACGTGTCTTTTTCTGGTGATATAGTTTTTTTAAAAAATTGTGCCATTATTTGACAGAGAGCTTCCCATGTCTCACTGCTTACGCACTGTCTACTCCTTCCCATAATAGTCTTGAACTAAAAGAGGGCATCACCCCTCTCCTTTCTTTTGACAGCTGTACATTCCCGTAGATAGTGTAATATCGAGATAAAAAGTACTGGTCTTTTCTCCTTCCATTTCATAGCTGCAATGAAGCTTTCATTCCGAAACTCACCCTTCTTCGGTTTTGAGTCTGCTAAATAATTTTTGGCACCCCTTTCTACTTCGTCTGATCGCTTGTCATTCCCCTTTTGAGAAGTGATTCCATCATATTTGCTATGAGGAAAAAATTGTCAGCAAGAAAACGGTCAAAGGACAAAATTAAATAGTAGCAGTATGACATCACTTAGTTTCAATGTAACATCCTCTCCCAATGTAAAATGAGAAGGATATACGGATTTCTTAGTGTTACCAGCAAAATTAATGACATCACCATTAGATGAATCA
Source organism: Schistocerca nitens (assembly GCF_023898315.1). Taxonomy (NCBI): domain Eukaryota; kingdom Metazoa; phylum Arthropoda; class Insecta; order Orthoptera; family Acrididae; genus Schistocerca; species Schistocerca nitens. Next base: position 268,421,101 of record NC_064620.1, read on the forward strand.
AACACCAAACCTTCGCCACGTACTGCGCCGTAACATGCGTCAGTCCGCAAACACAGTGTTGGAACACGGCATCTGTCAAAATACCCCTGTGCTGTGGATACCTCCCGGATGCCTATAGATCAGGCGCTCAACGCCCTGCGCAGTGGAATCGATACATTCACAAAAAGGACCGGAGAAGGAAAATTTTAGTTTTAGCAAAATACCTCTATTCTGCTCGACATTTCAATCATGTTGTCCATGTTCTGCATGTTCCCACTAGAAAAAAATGTCTTCGTTTGTTCGACACCATATATCAACTAACATTTTATTATTTGTCTACCATTTTACCATGTCTATTTAGAATTTCTAAAGAAAACTGAAACTACTCTGAGCAGAATTTTCCCATTTAATTTTCATTTCATCTCAGTAGATAAGTGTATTCTGACTTCATCAGTATCCTTTTTGCGTAATAAAACACTTATCTCTAGAATTATTCTCTTAAACATATTATTAAGTTATCCCCGATATTCACTTATACGAACCTATTTAAATTCCTTCCAAAAAAAATAAAGAAAAAGAAAAAGCTACCCACGAAGGAATTATCAGAATGGGACGGAAATCAGTAGATGTTCTGTACATGAACAAACAAACAAATGATCATAATTTCAAAAAACCTGGATGATGTATTCAGGAGAAAGGTCTTCGGAGTCAATAACACGCTGGTCAACCTTTGGCCCTTATAGAAGCAGTTATTCGGCTTGGCACTGACAGTATTATTGGATGCTCTCCTGAGGGATTTTGTGCCAAATTATGTGCAATTTGTCAGATTGTCAAAATACCGAGGTGGTTGGAGAGTCCTTCCTATAATGCTCCAAACGTTCTCAGTTAGTGCGAGATACGCCAACCTTGCTGGCCAATGTAGGGTTTGAGAAGCACGGAGACAAGCAGTACGTTTTCTCAGCGTCTGCAGGCAGGTATCACCTTGCTGAAAATTAGGCTCAGGATGGGTTTCTGTGAATACGGGGCGTAGAATTTCGTCGACGTTTCGCTGTGTTGTTAGGGTGCCATGAATAACAACCAAAGGGGCCGATGACCGTAGCAGTCTGGTCCCTTTAATCCCCCAAACCAACCAACCAATAACAACCAAAGGGGTCCTTCTACGAAAAGAAATGGTACCCCGAACCATCAGCCTGGTTGCCGGTTCGTAAGGGGGGCTGACAGTCGGCTTGGTATCCCACCACTGTCCGGGACGGCTCCCGACACCACTCATCATGGGGGCACATTGGAATATCGCTAAGCACTGCTTTGAACTGAGCTCCGATGTCCAGCGAAGACGTGTTTGGAGACGCCCCGTGCAGATTCGTTTATAAGTAAATCAGCCAGTAGTGTTGAGCAAGCACGTTCGCGTTCAATGACAATGCTATCATCTGAGATACCCCTAGTTCAAATCGCATGAAGCGTTTAAATCTTGTACTTGAGACACTCATAGTGAAAATGTTTAGTCACTGCAAATATTAACTTCTGTAGTTTTAAAGATATTGAAAATGTTGTTATGTCATTGGATCCGCCTCAGACGTATTCAGATCTGCTTTACTATGTAACTGTGATTTATTGTCTGATTTCAAAGAGCTGATAACTTATCTGACCTTCAGATTGTCTGAAAGCCCACCGTTGATGGAGCATCGTCTCTTCTTCTAAGCAACCGACCGTCTTCGAAATTCCCCGTACCGGGTTTTAGCCGTTTTTTGCTACTCGCTCCACCTCTGTACTTAGCGACGGAGAAACCCAGTCGCTTCTGCAGGGCCCGACGATGACGGCTCACGGCCCTGAGTCTGTCCCCTAGCTCTCAGCTACATACTCGTAAACAAATTCAGCTCACTTAGTACGAGCTCCAGGCGGCCGACCAGCTCGCCTACATACGCGTAACGTTACAAGCGCATGCACTGCGGCCGCGGATACGCGTGTGACTTCGAGCAATGCCACGACAATGTAAACGTTTCAGTTTAAGAAGTTTGAAAGTTTAAATCCTAAAATAGCCTTAAAAAGCACAATTACATTTCTGTATGTACACTACTGGCCATTAAAATCGCTACACTGAGAAGAAATGCAGATGATAAACGGGTATTCATTGGACGAATATATTATATTAGAACTGACAAGTGATTACATTTTCACGCAGTTTGGGTGCATAGATCCTGAGAAATCAGTACCCAGAACAACCACCTCTCGCCGTAATAACGGCCTTGATAGGCCTGGGCATTGAGTCAAACAGAGCTTGGATGGCGCGTACAGGTACAGCTGCCCATGCAGCTTCAACACGATACCACAGTTCATCAAGAGTAGTGACTGGCGTATTGTGACGAGCCAGTTGCTCGGCCACCATTCACCAGACGTTTTCAATTGGCGAGAGATCTGGCCAGGGCAGCAGTCGAACATTTTCTGTATCCACAAAGGCCCATACAGAACGTGCAACATGCGGTCATACATTATCCTGCTGAAATGTAGGGTTTCGCAGGGATCGAATGAAGGGTAGAGCCACGGGTCACAACACATCTGAAATGTAACGTCCACTGTTCAAAGTGCCGTCAATGTGATCAAGAGGTGCCCGAGACGTGTAAACAATGGCACCCCATACCACCACGCTGGGTGATACGCCAGTATCGCGATGACGAATACACGCTTCCAATGTACGTTCACCGCGATGTCGCCAAACACGAATGCGACCATCACGATGCTGTAAACAGAACCTGCATTCATCCGAAAAAATTACGTTTTGCCTTTCGTGCACCCAGGTTCGTCGTTGACTGCACCATAGCAGGCGCTCCTGTCTGTGATGCAGCGTCAAGGGTAACCGCAGCCATGGTCTCCGAGCTGATAGTCCATGCTGCTGCAAACATCGTCGAACTGTTCGTGCAGATGGTTGTTGTCTTGCAAACGTCTCCATCTGTTGACTCAGGGATCGAGACGTGGCTGCACGATCCGTTCCGTATTATCCTCCTGAAGCCACCGATTCGATATTTTGCTAACAGTCATTGGATCTCGACCAACGCGAGCAGCTATGTCGCGATACGATAAACCTGAATCGCGATAGGCTACAATCCGACCTTTATCAAAGTCTTAAACGTGATGGTACGCATTTCTTCTCCTTATACCGGTTGGAAACTTTCCTCATGTCAACACGTTGTAGGTGTCGCCACCGGCGCCAACCTTGTGTGAATGCACTGAAAAGCTAATCATTTGCATATCACAGCATCTTCTTCCTGTCGGTTAAATTTCGCGTCTGTTGCAAGTCATCTTCGTGGTGTAGCAATTTTAGTGGTCAGTAGTGTAATATAATACAAGACGTACTGACAATGTTTTGAATTACATCCGCATTTCGTAAACACAGGAAACGTGGAAACGTAGATGCCAGACTGATTTTAATAGAAAAATGCTCAAGAGAGTAGTTCATGCACGTACATAGGTGAAATAAAAAAAACTGCGTTTGACTGATAATTGTGTTTTACCCTTAATTTGGTACCTTTACCATATACGAATGATAAATTAAAAAGAAAAGATCCAAAGGATACCTCCAGAGTTTCGTCACAAGTTTGTTTAGTAAGTGCATAAACGTTTGCAAGACGCTTAACCAACTTCTGTGGCAGGAGCAGCAAGGAAGGAATTGTGCATTTCCTTCTGGTTTCCATACGTCTGTTATACTGTTTATTTTACGACCACACAGAGTTGAAAATGGATGGGTGTGAAGTTCATGTCGCGAAGTTCCATTATATGTTCTGAGTGCCTGTGTAGTACGGAGAGCCCCTTCACACTGATAAGTAGGGAAAAAATCATCGCAAAGGTCGAGCGCGGATGTTCAGTGGTAAAGGAGCATGCCTAGGAACCGCGAGGTCGCGGGATCTAATCCCGGTTGGACCAGAGAAATTTTCAGCCTGCCTTTAGTCTGGTCTTCATCTAGAGCCGCCAGAAAGAAAACGTAGTCCCGGTTCCACAATAACTGCGGTAGATTAGGGATACTTAAGTCGCAAAGGTGGCGTCCTACTGAAATATTTGTTCCCGGCCATTGAGCCATGCGAAATAATCAGGAGCATTACCAGCCGAAACAGAAGAGGGAATTAACTGAATACTTTGCGTGCTAGACTAAAACTGCTTGTGACCTTACATGCTTTGAGAAAGAATTAAACAACGTAAAAGATTTCTTAGGGACAAATAACTTTTACGGTGAAATAGATGAATATAGTACAGCAGCCTAGAATACTTGAAACTACTACCTTAAAGCAGCGAGTTAAAGGTAGCGTTTTCCACCAGTTTATAAAAGACATTACTTATTTGCAGTATGTTAATTAAAGATAGTATGTACAACTTATTGAAATTAGCAGGAAAAGCATGTGATATCCACGAAGGCTCCGTCTTCTCTGCGACGTAACACAGCCTGTTTCATATGTTACCAAGTGCCAATTTCAATTACTAAAAGATGTGTCAATACTCGACTTAAGGAACACAAGTGAAAGTGTGGTCTAGACAGCTACAGTATGAGATGACACACTGTTGTCAGGATACAATCGAAAGTGACTCTCAAATATTAGAATTCAAGAATTTAAAAAGCGCCATTGAAAGGTACAAATATGATGCTAATAACTGCCAAGAAGAATAATTAAAAATTAAAGACGTTTGTGCCTTAGTATTACACAGGGTTATTCATAAGTGCTTCAGAGTTTCAGAAGACGATTGCACGAAAACTACAAGTCACGCAAAAAAATAACATATATCAGTGAACAGAACACCTCTTCAAATTTCGGTTCGTAATACACGCCATGACGTAGTTGCAAAGCGCACCACTAGGGGGCAGGCGTCCTCAGATTTGCTAAATGTGATTCAGCTACGACGGTGCAGCGACCATTCCGTACTAAATATCCAACGGACGAAACAGGTTGGCAGGAACCCTTGGCAGAGAAGGTGGAGCGTGAGCCAGAATCGTTCGGCAGAAGCCCGAAGAAATTGACGACAGGTGTGAGAACTGCAGATTCACCATCAACTCCGTTGCACATTCTACACAACCATTTTGGCTTGTTATAGTCGTTGACTACTTGGAATAATGAACTTTAGCCTTATTTTGCAATGACTTGCAGTGACTACTGAAAGGTTTTTCACAGTAGTTGGTTTTCAGTGACGAAGCCACGTTTCATGGAGGCATGATTCGTCATAACGAGCGTGTTTGGGATATAGAACAGCCACACGAGAATGTGAACACATTCTCGAGTCATCTGAAGTTAACGTCTTATGTGATACGCCCTCTTCAAAAGCTTACAGACCATTCTTTTCTCGAAAAGATGTGAATGGTTTCGTATACCTGCATATGCTGCAGAAATGGCTTATGCCACAGTTACAGCAAGACAGCGGAGACTTCATTTTACAACAAGACGGCGCTCCATCACATTTCTTTCAGATGTTCGTGATTTCTTCAGTATCGAACTACCTCAGCGTTGGATAGGAAGTGCTTCCCATCGTGAAATTCTTTGTCTTCAGTGGCCCTGATGGTCACATAACTCCGTGTGATTTCTTCTTATGGATTTATGTCCACGATCATGTTCGACGATGCTGATATGCCTGAAATAGCGAAGGATGGGAACACGTAATGCACCCACGAACATTGTCCAACACGATCGTTTTGGTGGTCCAGGTGTTACAGTGCGGGGAGCCATAACGTTGTGTGGGCATATACATCTTTTCAGAGGTGCCTTAGGCCATGAGTTTTTATGGATGACAATGCAAGACCACATCTAGCAGCACAGATGGAGGTTCCCTTGGAACGAGAGGATAGTTGTGGAAAGGATCCCATAGAGCAGTTGTGGAATACGTTGAGTAGACATACTGTAACACGTCCACATACGCCAACATCCATCCAGCATTGGTCAACCGTGCTGGTGGAGGAATGCAGCGCCCTACCGCAAGAAATTATCAAGCTTGTGGCCAGCATGGGATTACTTTGCAGAGCATGCACTAGTGCCCATAGTTGAACATACCCCATTAACAACCAAGACCAGACATCGTGAACCGCAGAGACTTCAGCGCCGCTATTGTCATTGAATAAAAGTGTAATTTTCGTTCGTCTCTTTGCGTATTTTTTCACTTACCTTCTGTACGATACTGTAGCAGTTTCTTCTATATACGAGGGCTATTCCGAAAGTAAGGTCCGATCGGTCACGAAATGGAAACGACTATGAAAATCCGATAAAGCTTTGCACAGATGTGTTGGGTAGTGTCTCTAGTATAACCCCAGTTAGCATCACGTCGCTCTTCTCATTTCTGAGCTCGCAGTGAGTGCGTAAAGATGTCTAGAAAATAGTGTCTGCCGCCAAGTACGGGGGCCTGGTGAGAAATTTCCCCTGAAGCTATGCAGCTAACATTACATAACTGTCGTGCTGTTTCGTCTTCAAGACAATTCTCAGCCGCATTCTGCAGGGGCAATGAAGATGCTCCTGCATCGTTTTCAAATGGAAATGTGAGATTACCCACAATACAGCCCGTAATTGTCTCCCTCTGAGTTTCAGCTCAGGTCACATGAACCGCTGGTTATGAAGACAACATTTCGGCACAAGACAACGAGCCGTAGGCCAGCGTAGAGAATTGGCGGAGAGCACTGGCGGCTGCCTTCTATAGCGAGGGTATGGGAAAGTTGGTACAACGCTACGATACACGTCTAAGTCGGGTCGGCGACTATGGAGATAAGTAGCTGCAAGGTGTATCTAACTGTTGCAAATAAAACATTTTTGATTTTTACCGTGGTTTCCATTTCGCGACCTATCGGACCTTACTTTCGGAATAGCCCTCGTATGTTCAAAGTTTCATAGAGATGTGTTGCTTGGAACTGTCAAATAATATAATCACTTTAGACATTAAATTTTGTACGCCATTTTATGTGAAGGCCCAAATGTGATTGAAAATATAAGTGTTTAAACGATAAACGCAAGAACTTTGCTCTGAGGCGATCACACGATATGGGATTACTGTGTTTCGCTTCATATTCAAAATAAGAAAGGACAAAACTTTCTGCTTGGTATGTCCAGTTGTAAAATAGTGTTCTTTCTAAAATATTGCAGGACTGTGGTCGCAGTCAAACAGAAAATAGTCAAATTAAGCTTCAGATCGTTATACCACAAAGGTTTCTTATTATATTTTGCGATATTAAGACGCCATCTAATGACAGGTTTGCTTATATTCTCAGATTTGAACCAATTGCAGTAACAGTGACGAATGAACTGTTGTACAACTTCTTCATTCTCAATGAACTAAGGAAGACGGTGCTCAAAATGCCACCAGATAAGGCTATATTTTTGTCCCTATCAGTCACTATCTTATCGTGTTATACTTTTCACCGATCACTTCGTTGATCTCAAGCTCAAGGATCACAAGTTCCGGAACGTAATTACTGGCGGAGGCATCTGAAAGCCCTTAAAGGACGTAAAAATATCATTGTGTCTGCAGTAATTAATATCTGTTCACAAAAATCCGTGTACCACAGTGCGAAAGGTAAAAGAGTAGCTGTTAAATCAGTGCTGCAGTTAAAAGTTCGCAAGCAAGAATAAATGACAGCGCAGTTTGACTGAGAATTTGTTCCATCCAAAAACTGGCATTGTAGGCAATTTCCTATTATAACCTCCATCTGAAGGAAGGAATATTCTTGAAAGAGCAGAAGAGCCATGTCGTATTTCACGAAGGCAAAGTAAAGGGTGTTTCCAAAAGATTCACGCAACCTCACGAGATTGTGTCTTCTAGATGAAAGAAGACAGAACCGTGGGACAAATTTGAACTTACGTATCGAAACTAAAGGTTTAACTTGACGCGACTTGTAAATTTCCAGTTCATGTGGCTGCCGATAGTATTCGCTTGGTGCAGATCGCTCTCTCGGTTACAGAAATTATTTGTACGTACATGGATGTGTTGGAGATCTGACTTTTCCATAACTAAGTGAACATGAAAAAAATTCTATTTTTCAACTAAGGACTGGCACCTGCTCGTATGAGCATTTCTTAATAAAAAGTTGCCCCAGCGTCATTGTTGGTGTTCACTCGAGCAATTATCCTATTAAATTTGTCTCGAAAACTATAAATATGGATTATCTAGGGAGAAATACACGACAAACAATTTGAGCATAACTCCCGGAGTCCTAACGTACATACAAAGGACATGTCCCTCCCATCCTCTCGATGAGCAATGCGAATCTTGAACCGATTGGAATATAATGCAGCAACATAAGAAGGAAAAGTAAGTTAATATCATATACTATTTTCTGTAATATTAAGAGAAATAAAACACAAATAGGTACTCTTATTCTCTTGTAAAAAACGTATTGTGTCGTGTAACAATGTAGTCACTCCCTGGTATTGTAAGGTGTGTCGTTTGTATGACCGTACACAATGAAGCGCCAAAGAAACTGGGATAGGCATGCGTACTCAAATACAGAAATGTGTAAACAGACAGTATACGGCGCTGCGGTTGGTAACGCCTATAAAAGGCAACAACTGTCTGGAGCAGTTGTTAGGTTGGTTAATGGTGCTACAATGGCAGCTTATCAAGATTTAAGTGAGTTTGAACGTGGTGTTATAGACAGCACACGAGTGATTGGACACAGAATCTCCGAGGTAGCCATGAATGGCCATCTTCCCGTACGACCACTTTATGAGTGTACCGTGAATATCAGAAAACCGGTAAAGCATAAAATCTCTGACATTGCTGCGGCCGGAAAAAGATCCTGCAGGAACGGGACCAACAGTGACTGAATAGATTGCCGGCCGGAGTGGCCGAGCGGTTCTAGATGCTACAGTCTAGAGCCACGCGACCGCTACGGTCGCAGGTTCGAATCCTGCCTCGGGCATGGATGTGTGTGATGTCCTTAGGTTAGTTAGGTTTAAGTAGTTCTAAGTTCTATGGGAATGATGACCTCAGTAGTTAAGTCCCATTGTGCTCAGAGCCATTTGAACTGAATAGATTAGTTCAACGTGACAAAAATGCAACCCTTCCTCAAACTGCTGCAGATTTCAATGTTGGGCCATCAAGTGTCAGCGTGCGAACCATTCAAAATGGTTCAAATGGCTCTGAGCACTACGGGACTTAACATCTGAGGTCATCAGTCCCCTAGAGCTTAGAACTACTTAAACCTAACTAACCTAAGGACATCACACACATCCATGCCTGAGGCAGGATTCGAACCTGCGATCGTAGCGGTCGCGCGGTTGCAGACTGAAGCGCCTAGAACCGTTCGGCCACATCGGTCGGCTGCGAACGATTCAACGAATCATCATCGAAAGGGGCTTTCGAAGTCGAAGGGCCACAGCTGTACCCTTGATGACTGCACGACACAAAGCTGTACGCCTCGCCTCAGCCCGTCAACACAGAAATTGGACTGTTGATGACTGGAAAAATGTTTCCTGGGCGGACAAATCTCGTTTCAAATTGTACCGAGCAGATGGATGTATTCGGGTATGGAGATAACGTCATGAATCCATGGACCGTGTTTGTCAGCAGGGGACTGTTCAAACTGGTGGAGGCTCTGTAATGGTGTGGGTCTTGTGCAGTTGGAGTGATATGGGACCTCTGATACGTCTAAATACGACTCAGACAAGTGACACGTGCGTAAGCGTTCTGTCTGATCACCTACATCCATTCATGTCCATGTCCATGCATTCCGACGGATTTGGGCAATTCTAGAGGACAATACTACACCCCACACGTCCAGAACTGCTACAGAGTTGTTCCAGGAACACTCTTCTGCGTTTAAACACTTCCGCTGGCCACCAAACTCTCCAAATGAGAACATTATTGAGCATATCTGGGATGGCTTGCAACATGACTCTCAGAAGAGATCTCCACCACGGATTTATGGAAAGCCCTACAGGATTCATGGTGCCAGTTCACTCCATCACTACTTCAGACAGGAGTCGACTCCATGCCACGTCGTTTTGCGGAACTTCTGCGTGGTGGTTTTTCAGTGTATATGTGACGGAAGTGATTGTTCATCTGCATTATCTGCATATTTGACTTTCTCTTGAGCCATATTGTAACAGATTTTCTTGTCTACAGTGTAATTATCGAAGAAGAACTTTCTATGTTCTTTACAACAAACGCATTGAGTCTTTACCTGACGACAAGAAAGCACAAATGGAAACGAGTAGATCTGCAAAGTTCTACGCAAAATGCATAGTACGCCAAAAAAGATAGTAAGAATACTTTGACAGAAACATCGGGAAATAACTACACCAAGAAGAATGTTATACGAAATTCTGTTTAGATAAACTTACGTTGTACTACTTCTGTGACGGAAGGAGGTAAATTGTAAATTAAAAGCTGTGTTTCTGGAATCAGATGGCTCTATTAACGATGGGAGCTCAGTAATTAAATGATAATCGTTGGTTCGATTCACAATGCGGGTATTTACTGCCTATGTTAGCAGTTCCTAGATCGTTTACAAGGGAAACTCCAGTGAAATTAGGAAAAGAAGACTGTGAAAACCCGGTCTGCTAAAGGAAAGACAGTTGCTTAGCACCGTTTCTAGTCTCAACCGGTTTAAATACGAGGTACTGTCTTTAGGGTACACGTGGAAACCTCCGCGTAAGTACCTCTATATTTGGCAGTTTGTTTTCCGGTTCCATGTGCCCGCTGCGTAACCGTGCTGCTTCTATCCCAATCGTGATGGCTGCCCGCATCCGCAACACTACTCGATACTGGGCAGGCTTTGCTCGTACGAATGGCCGTCACTTAATTCTGGCAAGTACTACTCATATTCAATATTGAGAAAGCAACATACACTGTTCCGACTGAACTGTTCATAAATTTCCGATTTTACTCTCGGAACTGGCACCTCTACGAGAAATTGTAGTTACGAGTCCACAGTATGTTAACTCTGCTATTATTGTCGTGGTAGAATGTTACTGAACGATCTGAGTAACGAATTGACCACTAATAATCATACATCGGTCGTTTCAGTTCCATCGATATGTCCGTTATGAAGTCTTAGCAAACGTTTGTGACACGTCTAGTGTTAGTACCCGATACTAGTTACAGGGCATCCGCACTAGAGATATATACAAAAACGCTCATGGGTAAATACGCAATCGAGAAGAAACTCTCCAAGAAGTGATCCTCACCGTCTCATGAACAGCGGATAAATACAAACTTTTATTGTGCAGCAGGCAGTATTACTCCTGAAAGTCAACATGTGGACACCACAACGAAATGTGTAGTTTGTGCTGTCGTTAGCAGAGTTAAAATCTGTAACACATGTGCAGCGGTCCGCAAGGAGAGAATGGAACGTGGATCCCTCCACACGCAAATCCGTTTATCAGTAAGACAGAACTCTTCGAGAAACGGGAAGTGAATGAAAAGACCGTGGAACGTGTGCATGAAGCATCCGCTAGAGGCCCACGTAAATCAGACAGGCTAGTAGGGAACTAGCCGCGCCTCGTTCGACGGTGAACTACATTGTGCACAAACATCTCCGGTTGCGCATTTACAAACTCCAACTTTTGAATCATATTAAGCGTGAGGATCACCGCAGACGATGTCATTTTGCTGTTGAAATTTTGCATCGTATAGACGAAAACAACGACTACCTCAATGCAGTGTTCTTTAATGATGAATCTACCTTCCACATCTGTGACACAGTTAAGAGATGTAACTGTCAAATACAGGGCAGTGAGACTCCAGGAGAAGTGGCGGGGACACACCAAAAGTTAATGTGTAGTTGGGATCACATAGACATGATGTGATTTGTCCATTTGTTATTGAGTCTACAGTGATAGGGCATACCTATCTCGATATGTTGACGAACTGTGCAGTTCCACAGACACCTTCCGGACGTCTTTTTCCTGCAGGATGGTACAAGTACAAATATTTCGCCGGCCGGGGTGGCTGAGCGGTTCTAGGCGCTACAGTCTGGAACCGCGTGACCGCTACGGTCGCAGGTTCGAATCCTGCCTCGGGAATGGATGTGTGTGATGTCCTTAGGTTAGTTAGGTTTAAGTAGTTCTAAGTTCTAGGGGACTGATGACCTCAGATATTAAGTCCCATAGTGCTCAGAGCCATTTGAACCATTTGAGTATGCCCTATCTCGCGGTACAACTGCAGTCTTGCGAACAACCTCAGCGCCTGTGCTGCCACGATGCTACAGCAAAAACACTACCAAATTCAGCGGTGCTACAGTGTGCGTGCGCGACAGTGTTGAAGAATGAATTATTGTAACGCAATGAATTACAGTAACAAGATCACGTGTTCGGAACCTCATTGCAGCAACGATAATCTACTTAATTTATGAAGGGTTATGAAAGATGCGGCTATTCCTGGTCGTTTGGACTTGGTGGTGGTGGATACTTTGCAAAAACTCAAGGGCGCCGTTAAGTCCAGATGCCCAGAAATGTTGACGGATGACGTCATTGTGTCGCAGAATAATGACCACCCGCATGTCACCAGGTTTGTTTCGACTACACTGTAGACATTTCGCCGGAAAACCCTTACACATCCTCCAGACAATTCCGATCTATCCGCATGCGATTTCCATATTTTTGTAGTGCTGAAGAAAGACAGTCGTGGCAGTCGATTTGATTCGGACGAAGCGCTAGGTACAATCATGGTTCCGTAGGCAATCGCAAATATTTTTTCACGAAAGCATTGGCCCTCTTGTCGCACAGTTGGCTAAATGCATTAAAGTTACGGCGATTACCTTTAAAGTTATAGTCAGTTTACTTACGTTTTTCCCATCTGTTTCCTTTTCATTCAAGAGCCATTTACATTGTAGAATAAAAAAAAAAAAAAACGTATATAGCAGGACAGTGACATTCTATGCAGCAAACGTACATTCCCAGAAATTTCTCCCTCAAATTAAGGCCAAGGTTTGATACTAGCTGACGTCTTTTGGTCATGAATGCCCTCTTTGCCTGTGTCACTCGCCTTTCCATGTCACTCTCGTTTCGTCCTCATGTGTAACTTTGTTTCAAAAAATGTTCAAATGTGTTTGAAATCTTATGGGACTTAACTGCTAAGGTCATCAGTCCCTAAGCTTACACACTACTTAACCTAAATTATCCTAAGGACAAACACACACACTCATGCCCGAGGGAAGACTCGAACCTCCGCAGCGCCTTAGACCGTCGGCTAACCCGCGCGGCCGACTTTATTTCCAAGGTGGTAGAATTCCTTCAGTTCTTAAACATGTAGGCTTCCGCTGCCGAACATAGAAGTTGTGGCAGCTGAAAACATTGTGGAAACCAGAAGTTCTTTTAGTATCGCCATGGTACTGCATGAGCGTAATGCTCGGTTGGGGTAGCACAACATTTCGCCACCGGCTGGCCACCAAAAATTGTCCAAATGGCTCTGAGCACTATGCGACTTAACATCTGAGATCATGTCACCTAGAACTTAGAACTACTTAAACTTAACTAACCTAAGAACATCACACACATCCATACCCGAGGCAGAATTCGAACCTTCGACCGTAGCAGTCGCGCGGTTCCGGACTGAAGTGCCTAGAACCGCTCGGTCACCACGTCCGGCAGACCGACCATCATCTTGATTGTCGACAGGCTATCAAGCTTCTAGAAGCGTGAGAACTGGCAGGACAGCTGTGGATGCGCACACGCAAATTAAGAGAGGCAGTCAAAATCCTGAAGCTTCCTAGCAACATCAACAGACAGGGCTAAAGGCTAGGGCCGTCTTGGCTGTCACCAATCCACGTACTTCGGGGTGCCTGTTGTTGCAGGACAGCGACAGCACCAGACACCGCAGCGACAGGCTAAACCTAAACGAACAGCATACGCAGAGCTGGTGTCTTTTCTCCGCAACTGACAATGGGAAAACACGGCCCCAGGAGCTTGTCGCTGATTCGTAACGGGCCACAAATTGCCAGCAAGCCATACAGCCCAGAAGTAATGTGCCACGTATCCTTTTCCTCTCTCCTAAGAACCATAAGTGTTATTTTAAGGCCAATAAAATCTAATATCGACACCGTTAGAAAAGCGACATATTTAAACATCGACTACCCACCTAATTAGTCTATGCGCTGGTGAAGGGTCACTGAACTCGGCCGCCAAACGACAGTATATTTTAATATTATATGATGTAGCAATATACCCAGAAGAATTTTAATGAAATTCCTTCATTTCATTTATTTCTTGGTCGCCAATTTCCGTATTATTTCTGCTGCTTCTCATTGCTTTCATTTTTCTTCTCAAGATTCTCAACCGGCAGTGTGTGCTCATTAGACTGTTCATTTCATGTCTTCTACTTCTTCCTCTCTTTCGCTGAGAACAGCAATGTCATCAGCGAATCTTGTCACTGATACAATTTCACCTTAAATTTTTATCGCATTCCTGAACATTTGTTTCATTTCCGTCAACGCTTTTCCGACGTTCAGATTGAGCAATAGAGATGAAGGCTGCATTCCTGTCTTACAGTATTCCTAATCCGAGATTAGTCATCGAAATATTGAGCTCAAGAATGTGATCGTCAACTTAGCGGACGCAGAAAAATATATTTATTTAACTTAATTGAACTTTCGTAAGGGTCGCAAGATTTATTTTGGAAAGGAAGTGACGTGGGCACCATCATTGGTAAATATTTGGAGTCGCTGTTCTTTTGAAGATGCCTGTACGAGATTTATAAGCATAAAGATTATTCGTCGGTAGCTAACGTATCGTACTCCGTATTCGAGGTAAATTAGCTTACAAGTGTAGTGCAGGCCACACTGTAAACGGTTCAAATTAAGGTGGAAGATGAAATTGTCATTATTATTTGGCGGCGATAGATGGAGACGTGGTGAATTAAATTTCTTGAACACCAGACAGTTCGCCGATGTCCTCAATTACTTCTCAAACCTTTGTCCACTGTCGCCTTGATTCAATATGCTCTTGATGATGGTTCACGTGTCGGATAAGAGCATTATTCTCGATGGCACCCTTTGTATTATTCAGGAAGAGACGTCTCTGGCACATTGTCTTACCTTCCAGGATCTATTTCTCATAGCCATCATCAGTAACACAAATACGGAAATACATTCTCGTCCTTCACCTACACGATAAATAGGATACAGCACTCAAACTGTGCAACAAAAATGTCCTTTGAATACGAGTACAGAAAACCTTTCCGACATCACCAGTTAAATTATATAGACTCCTCGGACAGCAATGTAATGAAACATCTTTATTTTAGTACTGGAACAGAGTGACTGGCAGCGTAATAAGGCAGCCTAATACCGTCGTTATTGTTCACGATTCACATAAATGAAAAGGTAGATTGCGTCTGTAGCTCTCTGAGGCTGTTCGAAAATTAATAATTTGTGTTCAGGGACACTGTATGGATAGAATAACAAGGTTTGACTATAGTTACAAAGAGATTAACACCTGGAGCAAATACTTGCAGCTAACACTAAGTAATAAATTCTAACAGCTGTATAAACCCAATATTGGTTAACTATTGGAACAAATCACCAAATTCACCTAATTATTATTATTCGTCGATATGAGTTTATTAGAATGTTGTATTAGAGAAGAGACAGTGAAGATTCAAAGAACAGCGGTTCGAGGGATCACAAGTTTCAGTTGTCACGACAAGGCGGTCTTAAACTCCAGTTAGAGACACTACTCCAAAATCGTTGTACATTGCAGACATATTTACTCTTAAAAATCCGAAAGCTCGTATTCCAGTACGAGTCCAGTAACACAATAATTTCACCATTTTACAGGGATTGTACAAAAGTATGGAAACACCGAGAGAAATGTATGCTTGTACATAAATGCCGATGCTAACCGAGTCGTTTTTCGCTGTTTGACCACAAACGTCAGTGCTAAGTGAATTAGAACATGGGCAAACTGAGGGTGCAGGCATGATGGTGTTTTCATAACCAAGCTAGCCGAAGTGTCTTGTATAAATTTTGCTTGAAAATGGGAGAATGATAGGTCCAAAAATCACTCTGCAGATATGAAAATAGACGCGCGACTCCTGTCAGCACAAAAACAACACGAAGAAAGCTGTACAAGCTGAGAGTGGCATAACGAGCTGTAACTTCAAAACCATTCATCATGGATGCAAATTCCCGTAACAGGAAAACGTGACGCCGAAGTCATAAAACCTGGACTGTGGAGAAATGGAGAAAAGGCACTTCGTCGAATATGCCTTGTGTCACAGTTTCCAACTTATGGCCCAGTTTACTTCCCAAGAGCGCAACATAGCGGGGGTCCGGTGATGACTTAGGCAACTACGTCGTGGTATTCCATGGGCCTCATGATTACCCTGCAAAGTCTAATTAGTGCTAAGGATTATGTGACCACTTTAGGTGATTAGATCCATCGCATGGTACAATGTTTGTTCGCCAGTGGTGTCCCTTCACATACCTCGCATCGTTCAGCACTGGTTTTGTGAGCACGGGGATGAATTGTCCTCTTTCCCCTGGCAGTCTCAGTCACCAAGTCTCAGTATTAATGAGCCTTTGTGGCTGGCTCTGAGCACTATGGGACTTAACATCTGTGGTCATCAGTCCCCTAGAACTTAGAACTACTTAAACCTAACTAACCTAAGGACAGCACACAACACCCAGCCATCACGAGGCAGAGAAAATCCCTGACCCCGCCGGGAATCGAACCCGGGAACCCGGGCGTGGGAAGCGAGAACGCTACCGCACGACCACGGGATGCGGGCCTGAGCCTTTGTGGTCTGCTGCGGAGAGAGGTTTGTGCATGGTCGCTATCTATCTCCATAATCTTTACTGACTTTGCCTTTATTTTGCAGGAAGAATGGTATAAGATTCCGATGAAAATCATTCAGGATATTCCGAGAAGACAAGGTCATCGTCCATACTGCAAACCAGTTGGGTTTCTTTCAGAATATGCTGATATAATAGTTCCATACTTAGCGATCATGTGCAACTGCTCGGTAGTCGAAAGATCAGTACCTAAAGACTGGAAAAGTTGCACAGGTCACACCAATACACAAGAAAGAAAATGGGAATGATCCGCTGAACTACAGACCCATATCACTAACACGGATTTGCCGTAGGATTTTGGAACGTATGCCACGTTCGAATAAAATGAATTATCTCGAAGAAAACAATTTATTGACAATTAGCTAACAGGGGTTAAGAAAACAAATAGCTCTTTATTCTCACGAAGTAATGAGTGCTATCGACAGGTGATATCGAATTGATTCTATGTTTTTAGACTTCCAGAAGGTTTTTAACACCGTTCTTCATAATAGACTTCTAATCAAATTGCGTGCCTACGGAGTATCATCTTAGTAGTGCGAATGGTTTTCTGATTTCTTGGCAGGAAGGTTATTGAGTAAAACAGAAGTGATATCTGGAATTCCCCATGTAAGTGTTATACGCTCTCTTCTGTTTCTGATACAAACGATTTAGGACACAGTCTGAGCAGCTCTCTTAGATTGTTTGTCGAATAGTAAAGTCATTAGATGATTAAAACTAATTGCAAAATGATTTAGGCAAGATACCTGTATTGTACGCAAAGTGGGAAATGATTAAATCATGAAACGTGTGAGGTCATTCACATGAGCACTAGAAGAAACCCGCTATATTTTGGTTCCACGATAAGTGACACAAATCTAAAGGCTGTGAATTGAACTAAGTAATTATGCGTTACGGTTACGAATAACTTAAATTCTAACGATCACATATATAATGTTGTGGGAAATGCAAATACTTAGAAAATGCAATACGCTACTGCCTACACTACGCTTGTTCGCCCTCTCCTGCAATAATGCTGCGCGTTGCGGGATCTGCAACAGATGGGATTGATGAAGGACAACGATGAAGTTCAAAGAAGCACAACTCGTTTTGTATTGTGGCGAAATAGGGGAGAGAGTGCGACGGGTATGATACGTGAACTGGGGAGGCAATCATTGAAGCAAATACGTTCTTGGTTGCGGCAGGATCACCTCATGAAATTTCAGTTACAAACTCTCTCCTCATCGCAATGCGGAAATACTTTAAGGGCCCCACTTAGAGGGAGAAATGACCATCGTAATAAAATAAGAGAAATCAAAGCTAGCACGGAAAGATTTTAGTGTTCGTTTTTCCCGTGCTCTGTTCGAAAGGGGAACGACAGAGAAATAGCTTAAAGGTGGTTTGATGATCCCTCTGCCAGGCACTTAATTATGAATTGCAGAGTAATCATTGTAAATGTGGATGTAGAATGGAAACTGTTTTGAATCCCAGCCTACACAATATTAGGCACGGTAAGACGTTAGCTTTATGTGTTTCCATATTTTTGTTCACCCCCTGGAGATGAGGTACATAACTATAAATTTGTACAGTGAAGAGCCAAAGAAACTGGTACACTTGACGAATATCGTGTAGCGCCCCCGCGAGGACGCAGAAGTGCCGCAGCACGACGTGGCATGGATTCGAATAATATCTGAAGTTGTGCTGGAGGGAACTGACACCACGAAACCTGCAGGGCTGTCCGTAAACCCGTAAGAGTACGAGGGGATGGAGATCTCTTGTGAAGAGCACGTTGCAAGGCATCCCAGATACGTTCATCTCTAGGGAGATTGGTGGCCAGCGGAAGTTGTTTAAACTCAGAAGAGTGTTCCTGGGGCCACTCTGTAGCAATTCTGGACGTGTGGGGTGTCGCAGTTTCCCGTTGGAACTGCACAACTCCGTCAGAATTCACAACGGACACGAATGAATCGAGGTGATCAGACAGGATGCTTACGTACGTGTCACCTATTAGAATCGTATCTAGACGTATCAGGGGTCTCATATCACCCCAACTGCACACGCCCCACACCATTACAGAGCCTCCACCAGCTTGAACAGTCTCCCGTTGACACGCAGGGTCCATGGATTCATGAGGTTGTCTCCATTCCCGTACACGCCCATCCGCTCTATACAATTTGAAACGAGACTCATCCGACCAGACAACATTTTTCCACTCACCGATATCCCAATATCTTTGCTGACATGCACAGTAGAGGTGTCTAGGTTTGTGTCGAGCAGTCATCAAGGGTAAATAAATGGGCCTTCGGCTCCGAATGCCGATATCGATGATTTTTCGTTGAGTTGTTCGCACGCTGTCAGTTGTTGATGGCCCAGCATTGAGATCTGCAGCAATCCGTGGAAGGGTTACCTTCTGTCACGTTGAACGATTCTCTTCAGGCATAATTGATCCCGTTCTTGCGTGATCTTTTCCCGGTTGCAGCTATGTCGGAGATTTGATGTTTTATCAGATTCCTGATATTCACTGTACACTGGTGGAATGGTCGTACGGGAAAATCTCCACTTCATGGCTACCTCAGAAATGCTGTATCCCATCGCTCGCGCACCGACTATAACACCACGTTCAAACTTACTTAAATCCTGATACACTGCCATTGTAGCACCAGTAACCGATCTAACAACTGCGCCAGACACTTGGTGTCTTATATAGGCCTTGCCGGCCGCAGCGAAATGTTCTCCCTGTTTACATATCTCTGAATACGCATGCCTATACCAGTTTCTTTAGCGCTTCAGTGTAGATTATAACGTGTACAGAGTGGTACTGACACTTGCACTGTCGCACTCTTTCCGGACTGAAACAGAAAAAAAAGGTCAAGGTGTACTTGATCCACCCACTATTCACTCTGCAATACATACTTCACGGTGGACCGTGAATAAAGACTACACTACTGGTCATTGAAATTGCTACACCAAGAAGAAATGCGGATGATAAACGGGTATTCATTGGACAAATATATTATACTAGAACTGACATGTTATTACATTTTCACGTAATTTGGGTGCATAGATCCTGAGAAGTCAGTACCCAGAACAACCATCTCTGCCGTAATAACGGCGTTGATACGCCTGGGCATTGAGTTAAACAGAACTTGGATGGCGTGTACAGGTACAGCTGCGCATGCAGCTTCAACACGATACCACAGTTCATCAAGAGTAGTGACTGGCGTATTGTGACGAGCCAGTTGCTCGGCCACCATTGACCAGACGTTTTCAATTGGTGAGAGATCTGCAGAATGTGCTGGCCAGGGCAGCAGTGGAACATTTTCTGTATCCAGAAAGGCCCATAAAGGATCTGCAACATGCGTCGTGCATTATCCTGCTGAAATGTAGGGTTTCGCAGGGATCGAATGAAGGGTAGAGCCACGGGTCATAACACATCTGAAATGTAACGTCCACTGTTCAAAGTGCCGTCAATGCGAACAAGAGGTGACCGAGACGTGTAACCAATGGCACCCCATACCATCACGCCGGGTGTTACGCCAGTATGTCGATGACGAATACACGCTTCCAATGTTCGTTCACCGCGATGTCGCCAAACACGAATGCGACCATCACGATGCTGTAAACAGAACCTGGATTTATCCGAAAAAACGATGTTTTGCCATTCGTGCACCCAGGTTCGACGTTGAGTACACCATCGCAGGCGCTCCTGTCCGTGATGCAGCGTCAAGGGTAACCGCAGCCATGATCGCCGAGCTGATAGTCTATGCTGCTGCAAACGTCGTCGAACTGTTCGTGCAAATGGTTGTTGTCTTGCAAACGTCCCCATCTGTTGACTCAGGGATCGAGACGTGGCTGCACGATCCGTTACAGCCATGCGGATAAGATGCCTGTCATCTCGACTGCTAGTGATACGAGGCCGTTGGGATCCAGCACGGCGTTCCGTATTACCCTCCTAAAGCCACCGATTCGATATTGTGTTAACAGTCATTGGATCTCGACCGTGGCGAGCAGCAATGTCGCGATACGATAAACCGCAATCTCGGTAGGCTACAATCTGACCTTTATCAAAGTCGGAAACTTGATGGTACGCATTTCTGCTTATTACACGAGGCATCCCAACAAAGTTTCACCAGGCAACGCCGGTCAACTGCTGTTTGTGAATGAGAAATCGGGTGGAAATTTTCCTCATGTCAGCACTTTGTAGGTGTCGCCACCGGCGCCAACCTTGTGTGAATGTTCTGAAAAGCTAATCATTTGCATATCGCAGTATCTTCTTCCTGTCGGTTAAATTTCGCGTCTGCAGCACATCTTCGTGGTGTAGCAATTTTAATGGGCAGTAGTGTACATTGATGGGGAAATCAGAATACTGTACAGTCGCAGTCAGTACTACTCTAGGTACGATCCAAAAAGCTTGAATTGAACACTGCACAGGGCTAACAAACACACAATACGTCATTCAGCAATATGTTGTTCACTACCATTAGACTCACCGGCAATAACAGTGATAACAAACGACTGTACGACGCAGCGGTACCGTTCGAGGGAGGGGACGCTGCTGGTGATTTGGTGTAACGTGGTAGACGTACGAGGCGAGACTTGGCGGAGGGAGCGCGGGCCGCGAGGACGAGTCGAGCCGCAGGTGGGCCGCCGGAGGTCAGCGACTCGCGGGTCAGCGCGACGCGCCGCGGCCTTGGCGCCGGCACGTGGCGGCGCCGCCCCGCGCCCGGTCCGGCTCCGCGTCCGGAAATGCGCGCTCCTCCTACAGGGCAACACCTATTGCACTAACACGTCATACGTTGCACCACACCTGTTGGAAGTGATCCTCATACGGTGAAATTATAAACGGCAGCGCGTCACAACATTGTCTCATTCGCCTGAACATTACAAATTTTTCTTTCCAAGAGCCATTCGCGAATGGAACAAGGAAGTGGGAATAGATACGGGCACCAAAGTACCCGTCGCTACCTACTATAAGGTGGTTTTCGGAGTGTAGATGTAGGGTATGGATATGAAATGGACTAAGTGGGAATTGAGAGTAGGTGAAGAGAAGAAGGTACGTCACAAATTAAATTGGGAATTGGGGCATCGGCCAAGTCATGGTGTAAGGAGGTAATTGGCAGGGAAAAATGAAGAGGAAGATGGGATCCCTGATGTGAAAGAGGAGAGAAAGGGAAGAGTTAGTTTATAGGACGGATGTCATCGGGGCAGTTATCACTGTCTGCGAGAGCCTGGCGATTGAAATTTCGTTGCGAGAAGGTGTGGAGAGCATATTGATGTAGGGTATGTTGGATGTGTCTCTTTAGGCATGGCAGCATACTACGATTAGAATTTAAAAAGTAAATAATATGATTGTTCAAGTCGAATTTGCATATTGTATAGGATACAGGGGAAGGGGGTATTCATTTTGCGAGAGAATGGATTCGATTTCTATGCTCACTCAAGGTTATATTGTAAACATCCAGCTTCTTTATGATGGTAACTATCAAATGACTGCCGACAATTCAAATAAAAAACGAAAAATAACCACCCAACTTAAAAGAAGTACCGGCATACCTATAGGCCAGTTTTAGAAACGGTCTCCTCTGATTTACAAGTAATTATATTGTTTGTCTGGAACTGTACACTAATGAGATCTGTCAGGAGTTATTGACGTCAACGGAAGTCGAGAGTTGGTAATGTCGTTTAAAAAGGTCTTCGCTATCTTCTGACAAGCACATTTTCTTGGAAGTCACAGTATTTGTCTCACGTTATCGCAAACCTGATAAATTTCATTCATTGCTTACCAGTCAAAAAATATCAATGAAGGTGCTTTGATATTCGCTAAAGAAATTCTGAACAAAATTAACTTTTACGAAGCATGTGGTACATCACACAATTGATGTAGGCAGATACAAAGATTTATACATAATTTTACAGATTGCTTACATTAATCTTACCCCATTACTTTTAGTTTCTGGAAGTGTGTTGAGCTTCTGAGAGAATCGTACAAGTTCGTGTACTGAGGTTGCTTCTTTCCGTCGCATGTTACATTTTAGTATGCAACTTACTTATCCGGCAGTCACCAACGCTGTAAGCCATCCACTGCCTCATCAATCAGTTTCCACTGCATTCTGTCCGTTGCTGTTTCCTCCCAATCGACTACGTCCAAAGCTTCTGCATCTTTCATTGTATCCTCTTCCCATCTGTTTTTGGCCTACTCCTGAGTTCTTTTGTTGCAATGTGGGCAATGAAAGCTTGCTTAGGACGCCGAATCTATTCCATGCTAATTACATGACCTGCCCACTGGAGCGGTGTACTGTTTTGGTATTATAAAAGATTGGGTTGGTTCATGATTTCATTAATTATTCTTTCTCGCTCTCCGAATACCTCCGTGCATCACCGGGACCCAGGTTCTTCTCATCGCCTTTCTTTGAAATGTTAGAAGCTTTTGCATCTCCGTTTTAGTTAGTGTCCAGCTTTCCGAACCACAGAAGACGATGGAGTATAACGGCAGTGGTCTTGCTCTTTACTATGTCGTCGTACAATGTTTGATCGATTTTCGAACTGTACAGCGGTAGTGGATGATACGTCCTTTGCTTATTAAAGTCGATATTCCGCCTACTTACAGACTTAAACTTGTTTTTCAACTTAAACATGTACTAAAAAAGGGAAATTTGCGCACTGTTCCACGTGAAAATGGGTAAAGGCCGAAATTATGGTCGACGACATTGAAAATGAATAATTTTAACATCGAGTGCGAAATCGATATTTCAAAAAATAGTGTCTGTGAGCCTCACATAAGGAAGATTAACTATGGGACTGACAGACTGTAGGGTCAGAGGGCAGTGTTATCAACATGCAGCTATCCGATCTTGACTAGACTTTGTATGTATTTGAAAGACATGTGGGGTTCGAGGAAGTCCTACGATTGGCTAGCTACTGGCCATAACCACAGGCCACACTCAAACAATGACCTGAAAGTAATTTTAATCGTAATCTATTTTATGTATTAATGCATGTTATTTGATTATTTGTTCATGTGATTCATCAAGATATGTTACACAGGTAACTTACTCCTTTTACCAAGTTAAGAGCACAAAAACTTTCTTGTACACTGTTATTGTTGTGGTCTTCCAGTTTGTGACCTGCATACACTCGAACCTGTTTACTCTACTGATGCTTTGCTGGCCCTCTACAGTTTTTACGCTTAAGGTTTCCCTCCATTATCAAATTAACTATTCTGTGATGCTTCAGGATGCGTCCGATTAACTAATCTTTTCTTTTAGTCACGTTGTGCCATAAAACTCTTACCTTTACTGTTCGATTTGTACCTCATCACACTAGCGAACGATGATTAAAATTCTTCTGGGTGTTGTACCACGTCATAGTATAAAATACAATGATTACATACTTAAAATCAACGTTTCTACTGTATTACAACGGCCCTCCTCACGGCAAGATCAGGAGGTTATAATACGCTCGAAACGCTTGTTTTAAGTTTATAGTGAAAGTATTTTGTTCTATGATGCGGTACAACACCCAAAAGGATTTTAATCATCATGACACCGGCCGCAGATGCCTACGTAGTAGTAGCTGAAATTACGGTTTTCCATTATTTTAAAAATTTACTACTTTTGTGCGTTCCATAACTGAACATTATTTGACGCATTAGGGTCAACGACATTAAATGTCTCAGATGATAGCCTGTCACCGAAATCAGTAATTATTTTTCAATCCCTGAAGTTAAGGAGGAAAACTAAGATGTTCCAATTTTTTTCCACATGACAATGTCGTAATTTGTTAGACGTATGTTCTTTGCTAACTGAACATTTAGTGAGGCTAATAAATTGTGAAGAAAGCAGAAAAATGTCGTTGCTTATTTAATGTAATAAGAAGTTCGTAAGTTAATTACCTATGTATATTGGAGTAAAGATAATCTATATATCTACGTTTCAAATATATACGTATTTTAGCTGAAAATAATCTTATCCATCTTTACCAAAAAAACCAAGAAACAACGGATATGACTTACACATATTCTACCTTTATTTTATTTGTTATAGCCTTGTCTACTGTGCGATGTTCCACAGAAAATCTCTAGCGGCCCCGAAGCAGAACAGGATTTTATAAACTTTATTAAGTGGAAGACTTTATACAGAAAGCAAAGTGACTTGTCACATTTAATATTTACAATTTAAATAAGATAGAGCAAGACGAGCATCATGTAAAATTTATTTGTGCGAAAACACGAGAACTTTTTTTCAATGTAGTGTTTTTATACTAGGGGTTATGTTTGACGTATTCTGCGAATTATTAGTCAAAGTACTGATTTTTCACAGATATATTTTTAAAAAACTAAATAGTTTTATTTTTTAAATTTTTTATTCGTGGTTAGAGAGTGCCTCACAGCGCCTCTTGTCTCTCATAAGGTGCTCTATTGAGCTTACACGGAGGCTTTCATACTGAGGTTCGTTAAGAATTTGTGTTTGTCTTAATTTGGACACACATTCCTGATATTAAGCTTTTCACTATGCATGAAATAAAAGAAACACACATTGTTTTGTATACGTTCTTACTAGTTCAGCGGAATGAGAATAAAATAAATCTAATATTCTTCTTAAATCTGTGTTTTTTGAGTAAACAGCAATCCGAAAAACTTAAGCTTATTTTTGCTAACGAAAAATTAGCACATCAAAGGTGAGTAAAAATTGTGTACATGTGGCTCATCACAAAACAGCTTTCCAAAACATATCCTTACTCCGCAATTTTTGGCACTTTACATTCAATGTAATGATAATAAACAAACGGTAATCCATCATCTCTCTCCTCATTAGACTTACATCTTTCGTTACATCTACTGGCAAAGAAAATCTCATCCACCACTATAATTAGATTGGCCTATATGCGGCGTCTGAGCTATTGCATTTTATTAGTCAATTCGTGAATGAAATCCTTCATAAAGATATCGAACCGAAAGTGATTAGATGAATATTAAGTTCTGAATTGTATTTACCTAGATTGTTTCTTGGAAGTAGATCGTATCATCACACAGACGCAAGTATTTTAGATATGGAGGTAAGTGTTTATGAAGTTGAGACGCAATTAAAATACCTCGATAAAATCATGGCCAATGGACCAGACTGATTACACAAGATAACGGCTGTGCTTCTAAGGTCATTCACCGAAGGCACAGGGAGTCACACAAAACTGTTACAATTAATATCCGTTCCTGTAAAACAAAATCGCTAATGCCTCTTTGCTGTACAATTATGGAAAATACGTTTCATGTTCGAGTTCTTTGAATTTTGTAGATCGAACAATAGGTCTTGTAAAAACTAATATGTCTTCAGCAAGCGGTGATCGTGCGAAACTCAGTTCCAGGTATTTATTCACCACATGCAGGAGACTGAACATAACGGTCCTCTTGTTGTGATTTTTGAAATTTGAAAAGTATATAATTCAGTCCAATTATCACTTAGTCATTGTATTACGTGAGTTTAAAATGTGTTGATATCATGGTAGATAATGCGGAATCTGTTTATGTTTATGGTCTTCATGGGTATGCTGCACGTATTTCGGCGATCCATCTGGCGGCCATCTTCAGGTGCGATCGCTGAGTACACAGTCATCCACCACTAGAACTTGATTGGCCTATATGCGGCGTATGAGCTACTGCATTTTATTAGTCAATTCGTGAATGAAATCCTTCATAAAGATATCGAACCTGAAGTGATGAGATGAATGTTAAATTCTAAATTGTATTTACCTAGATTGTTTAATGGAAGTAGATCGTATCATCATACAGACGGAAGTATTTTAGATATGGAGGTAAGTGTTTGTGAAGTTAAGGGGCTCCGGGACGCCCTATACTTGCAATGTTAAAATAACGCTTATAAATTACATCTTTCCTCACAAAGTATTTGAGGTAGGAAGTTGAACTTTTTACAGATTATTTATTGGAATATGGGCTACAACTTAACACAGGGATTTTACAAAATTTTAGTTCAGTTATTAAAGATGATTTTTTTTTCAATTGTAATGAAAATTCACAACATTTTTTTGCAATTTTTTATTTATATATTCAAAAATATACAGTTTTTTGGAAAAAGGCTGAGTTAAATTATGCAGAAGGTACTGTGTAACATTTACTGAAAGTTTGAAACAAATATGTTTGGAAGATCCTTAGAAAACATGTAATGAGTATGAGAAAATAAAAGTTTTGCGAATCGTGCGACAAAGATTGGATTAACTTTTTAGTGCATTCCAGGTCCATAGGATGGATTATCTTCATCCTCTGCAAACTTCTCCTTCAGCTTCCTCTTGTTCCTCCTCCTGTTTACTCTTGCTTGTATTTCTAGACTCTTAACAGCCCTGTCTGCAGCCCGAAGGCGTTCCTGGTCTAAAGCAAGCATTGCTCGTACCATGTTAGAACCTATCTTCATTCCCATATTTCTAAATACCTTGCACCTTACAATGTTGCCATAATTGAAAGTCGCAACAGCATCATACACACCAAAGTGAAGTGTTTCTATTCCAACAAATACAGTCTTGGGGATTCTCGACCATATAACACTATTTACACTTTCATTGGGGTTTTGAGTTTTTCCGTGAATACACTTTTTCAACAGTTCAGGTGCTGCTAAGTCTCTGAAAATAGGTTTTATCACCTCCATTATTGCATGAGGCAGACTATGCTTATGAGTGTACACTTCACCAGTTAGCAATCCTTTGTTATATTTAAACCAACTGTCTTCTTCTTGGGGACACAAGCTATGTTGGGCATTTTCATCGTCTTTATTGTTTACAGTAATAACACATACCTTTGGCTTTCCAATATTTCTCCTTTTCTTAAAAGCCTTCAGAGGATTTCTAATAACTTAACTTTTACTCATTATTATACTTCAACAAAACAGAGACTCAAGAAACAGAATTAATTACGAATATTTTCGAGATAACGACAGAGTAAATAAACATGAAACAATCGACAGTCACACCAGCGATAGATATTGAACCATCACGGGTTAGCCACAACACATACTTTATCTCATATCACTAAAATGTACCTGATGAACACGGACGTTAATAATAACACCATTTGAAAGCAGTTTAACAGCGCCACAGTGGGTCACGCCCATGTAGAACACATTTCAAAAAAATTTAAAAATAGTTGTAGTCTTCGGAATTGAATAAATTATATATCTATTAAAAGGTAATAGTCTGCAGATTCAGAAAACGCAAAAAAGTAAAAATTGAACTTTTCATGATTTTGAGCCTTTCCGGAGCCCCTTAAGACGCAAAGTACCTCGATAAAGTCATGGCCACTGGACCTGACTGATTACACAAGATAACGGCTGTGTCTCTAAGGTCATTCACTGAAGGCACAGGAAATCGCACAAAACTGTTACAGTTAAAATCCGTTCCTGTAAAACAAAATCTCTAATGTATCTTTGCTATACAATTATGGAAAATACGTTTCATGTTCGAGTTCTTTGAATTTTGGAGATCGAACAATAGGTCTTGTAAAAACTAATATGTCTTCAGCAAGCGGTGATCGTGCGAAACTCAGTTTCAGGTATTCGTTCACCACATGCAAGAGACTGTACATAACGGTCCTCTTGTTGTGATTTTTGAATGAAAAGTATATAATTAAGAAAGTATATAATTAAGTCCAATTATCACTTAGTCAACGTATTACGTGAGTTTAAAATGTGTTGATGTCATTGTAGATAATGCGGACTCCGTTTATGTTTATGCTCTTCACGGGTATGCTGCACGATATTTCGGCGATCCATCTGGCCGCCATCTTCAGGTGAGATCGCTGAGTACACAATCACGCCGGAACTGAATGTTCTCTTTGAGATTCCTCTCTGTCGATGGTCTTATTTACAGGGAGAAGCCACGGTTGGAAAATTGTTGAGAAATGCAGAAGTTTCATAATCAGCAATTATTGCAGGGGCTGCTTTTTTATATTCCATACCGGAATTTTCAATATAGCGCTGAAAATTTCGACGTAATGTAAATGATACATTGAGGTCAAAACTAGCACAGGAATCGATTTCGGGAAACCCCATATAACGACGCGACAGGATTTCCAGAAGATGGGAACCAATGCGTATCAATACAACTGGAAATTGGAGTAATCAGTCACGATCCGTAAGTTACAAAATATATTACAAAGAAACTTTTTTAACTTAAGCAATATTAAAGACGAAATTAATTGCTAAGTCACAGGATAAAATTATAACCATATGGATAGTCGTGCAGGAAGTGACTGATCAGCAGCACAAATTTGAGGATATAAAGTCAGTACGCAGTACGTAGTAAAAATGTTTCTGTTACTGGTAAGTCCGATATAGTATTTAATAATCAGTTTCTGAACATAACTGGTGAATTAAATAAAATTTAGTTTCTACAGGGAATCATATAACTCTGTTTAAAAATGCCCTTCTGGTACTGATATCTGAAATACTCCTCTGTGATACTGACAGTGGGGAGTCAATAACTCAATAATTAAATCACTGAAGACTAAGGACTCTCATGTTTATGATGGAGTATTTAGCAGAATACTAAAGAACTGTGCTGCATATGTAAACTCTGTAATTAGTCATGTTTGTAATTTTTCCTTTAGGAATGGTCAGTTTCCTGAACGGTTAAAGTACTCAGTAGTAAGGCCGCTTTATAAAAATGGAGAAAGGGATAATATAAATTTTAGATCTATTTCTTCATCATCAATGTTTGTTAAAGTTATGAAAAGGACGTATGTAAGAATAATGGATCATTTCATTTCACATAAGTTGCTGTAAAGTGTTGTTTGGTTTTATGAGTGATTTAATAACTGAAAATGCTATACTCTCTTTGCTCTGTGACGAACTGGACGCATTAAACAAAAGGTTTCGAACGTTAGGTACCTTTTTTTATTTAAGTAAGGCGCTTGATTGTGTTGATCACAAAATATTGCTCCAGAAGTTGGAGCATTATGGAATACGGGGAGTAGCTCACAATTGGTTCACGTCTTACTTTAACAATAGGTAGCAAAAGCTCGTTGTCCACAAAGTTGAGGATGACTATTGTGTGGGTTCTGAGGGGGCACTGCCATACGGCAAGTGGCCGAGAGATCAGAACTGGAGCCACTCCTGTTCTTATTTACGAGGGTTCGAACTTTAATAGTGGCAACTATTTATTCACAGGTCGTACAAAATACATACGTGTTTCAAAGTTTTACTGGTCTTCAGAGTAGTCATCAGCATTGTGTATAACCCACTGCCAGAGATGTGGAAGTCGTAGGATACTCTTAGCAGTGCCAAGTGTGTTGATAGTTCGAGCGGCGCGGTCTATTGCCCGACGAATTTGTATCAGTTCTGAAGCGAATGCCGTGAAGTGTTTCCTTCAGTTTAGAAATCGAGTTGAGCTGACGAGGGCAGTCAAACAAATCAGTAACAGCTTGTTCTGTACGTGCTTGAGCATTGTCCTGCGAAATGATGGTCAGGTCCTTCAGAAAGTGTCATCACTATCACATTTTATCTAATGTAATTTTTCTCCTGTAATTTCATGTACTGACACGTTGATGTGTAAAATAATAATAGCTGAAAGAAACAAATGCACATTAACTATAGCAGTACGTAAGGTAATTCTACAAAGAACAATAAAGAGAATGTTGAAACGTCTACAGTCAGTAAGATTGACGCCGCTTTAGGTGATGTGACCATGGCAGTATGTGTGCCCTGCCGACTATGTCATTGTACAACTCCTAAGGGGCTTCATAGACACACTCTTCACAGAGGATAAGTCCAGTTGCTTAGTCCAGACGACTCAGGAGTTCTTATTAACTATAATGTCGATCTTATGCTGCGCCTTTGGTGAGCTTTCAGGATATCGATCCCTAATCTCTGAAACGTATAAAATACCTTGAAATTTTACTGTTGCGATTATTCTGAAACACTGTGTAACTAAATTTAATAGTTCTTGGGTGAATAAGTGAAAAGATTCCATCATTACGATATGTCTAATTGCAACACCCCATACGTTGTTGGATGCTGCAGCTATCGCGTAAATTGAGGATAAGTCTGGAAGAAACAGGAAAACAGTTTCGACGTTTATCTTCAAATGGTTATTACCGATTAAGTAGATTACAAGCCTGAAAGACTCATCACTACATGGTGACACTGAGTAACATATTTTAAACCGTGTGAAGTTAATAGCAACCGCATTGTAGCATCTATTTTTCTGTTATGTCTTATACGTGGATTTTATGTCACCGTATTCCCGAAAATATCCTCACTCCACATTTGTTTGTGAAACATCCCTCTCTAAATACATCGTACCATGACGTCCCATTACACAAATCCATTCCTCCAAGATCGGCACACTTTCGCCAGCGTATGTGGCCCGTAGGAAATAATTTACAGCTCTAGTTACTCTGACGACAGCCCTGTGGTCCCCCTGCCAGCTCGGCATAGCTACTGCCCTGTTTCACTGTTTTCAGTTTGCAATTAAAACAGCACTGTACTGTTCTTCCTCTTCTTCGGATGCAATGCCGTGCTACACTATGTGATCAAAAGTATCCGGACACCCACAAAAACATACGTTTTTCATATTAGGTGCATTGTGCTGCCACCTACTGTCAGGTACTCCATATCAGCGACCTCCGTAGTTACTAGACATCGTGAGAGGGCAGAATGGGGCGCTCCGCGGAACTCACGGACTTCGAACGTAGTCGGGTGATTCGGTGTCACTTGTGTCATACGTCTGTACGCGAGACTTCCACACTGCTAAACACCCCTAGGTCCACTGGTTCCGATGTAATAGTGAAATGGAAACGTGAAGGGACACATACAGCACAAAAAGAGTACAGACCGACATCGTCTGTTGACTGACAGAGACCGTCGACTGTTGAAGAGGTCGTAATGTGTAATCGGCAGACATATATCCAGACCATCACACAGGAATTCCAAACTGCATCAGGATCCACTGCACGTACTATGACAGTTAGTCAGGAGGTTAGAAAACTTGGATTTCATGGTCGAGTGGCTGCTCATAAGCCAACACATCACGCCGGTAAATGCCAAACGACGCCTCGCTTGCTGTAAGGAGGGTAAACATTGGACAATTGAACAGTGGAAAAACGTTGTGTGGAGTGACGAATCACGGTACACTATGTGGCGATCCGATGGCAGGGTGTGGGTATGGCGAATGCCCGGTGAACGTCATCTGACAGCGTGTGTAGTGCCAACAGTAAAATTGGGAGGCGGTGGTGTTATGGTGTGGTCGTGTTTCTCATGGAGGGGGCTTGCACCCCTTGTTGTTTTGCGTGGCACTATCACAGCACAGGCCTACACTGACGTTTTAAGCGCCTTCTTGCTTCCCACTGTTGAAGAGCAGTTCGGGGATGGCGATTGCATCTTTCAATACGATCGCGTACCTGCTCATAATGCGCAGCCTGTGGCGGAATGGTTACACGACAATGACATCCCTGTAATGGACTGACTTTCTCTGAGTCCTGACCTGGATCCTATAGGACACCTTTGGAATGTCTTGGATCGCCGACTTCGTGCAAGGCCTCACCGACCAACATCGATATTTCCTCAGTGCAGCACTCTGTGAAGAATAGGTTGCCATTCCACAAGAAACCTTCCAGCACCTGACTGAACGTATACCTGCAACAGCGGAAGCTGTCATGAAGGCTAAGAGTGGGACAAAACCTTACTGAATTCCAACATTTACCGATGGAGGGCGTCACGAACTTATACGTCATTTTCATCCTGGTGTCCGGATACTTTTGATCACGAAGTGTAGAAACACGCTGATGAAATGGAGCTGGTTGACTCTGTGTGGCAAGATGTACTGTCCACTGTGCCTTTTTGTCCCCCCCCCCCTCCCCCTTTTGTAGTGACTACATTGCGGGTGGGCATTGGTCATTGAAAGAGATTTCTCCTCGTTGTTCTTGTTTATTTTACCTAACATTACTTTCCGTGATTTTATCCATAAAGATATGAGCAGATACTGGTCCTTACCTAGGTACATGGAGCACACACAACTCTCTGAAATACCACTACGAGCAAGCATATGCACAATTGACATCAGTTTCTGACAGAATTTTGAATGGATGGTTCTCCAGAGACGAAGTCGCTCCGAGAATCGCCGTTCACGACGACATTGATCATGCGAATTCAGTTGACGCTTTTCTCGCTTGATCTTTTTACAGTGATGAATGGAGGTTCAAATGGCTCTGAGCACTATGGGACTTAACATCTGAGGTCATCAGTCCCCTAGAACTTAGAACTACTTAAACCTAACTAACCTAAGGACATCACACACATCCATGCCCGAGGCAGGATTCGAACCTGCGACCGTAGCAGTCCCGCGGCTCCGGACTGCAGCGCCTAGAACCGCACGGCCACCGCGGCCGGCATGAATGGAGGAAACCTGGTTCATCTTGTTTTCTTGACTTTTGGGAATCTTGTGATTCAGTACTGTCGCAAACTCCGGGTCTGTAAGAGATAAAAAAGTACCAAACTCATGACTTGTTCCAAAGCCGAAACTAGGAACTGACATCCAGAACCAATCAGAGCGTTGGACAACGTTTGAACAAGTATGTCCAAGTTGCCGACATTCCGACGCCGAGCAATAAACAGTGTCTGTACACACAAATGAAGAACTGCGTATGTGACTCCAGCCACGCCAAACACAGACAGACATCAGAGGAGGTGTTCTAGAATTCTTCCTAATATGGTATGAAACAAGTAAGCGACCTTTGTGAGCACTATAAATACGGTTCCGTCCGCTAGCCACAGGGAGAACAGGTCTGCAGTAGTAAGGAGACACTACGCACTTGTTGCTCGTCGCCCGGTCTCGGACTTAACAACAGTTGCTAGCCTCGGCATACCGCCGCTGTTAATGTGATAGATTTAGAGGACTAGTTAGCCGACTTATATCGGCACGAGATCAGAGTTAGACGTAGAGTTAGCTAAGGAGGTCTTAGCCTTGTAGTAGTGCCTGGAGTACAGTTCTGTTATCGTGAATCCACACTGACTTTGACTTCTATCCTGCTTCCTTGAGATTTTTACCTAGTTCCGTACTTTGAAATGCTTTCCGCTTGTAGCCCACCCAACTTTCTCTCATCGATTGTGTCGGCCCAGGTGAGATTCCCAGTCCGCTGTAAGGTGTACCATCTACCTCTCGGGACACGACAGTACCACATAGGCGGCTTATAAGACAAAAATAAAATCCTGTACAATATCTACCCTTTAAAAGGATATACTCACAGCCAGAGGACAAAGTGTGGTGATAATGTATGAAGCAAGCAGGCAACCCTGCCACGGAAAGGCACTCGTGCTTCCTACAGCCAACTGGGCGAGTTTGAAAGGGGTCATATTGTGGCCCTCGGAGTGGCGGGTTCGTCCATTCGAAGAGTTGCCACACAATCTGAACGTGCTGCGTCAGTTGTGCAACTATACCAGTATCAATGGTCCCGTGAACATTCCCTCATCCGTAGACGAGGTTCTGGACATCCACGCAGCACAGGTGCCAGCCAGGATCGGTATATTGTAAGGGCACCAGTGGCATATTATACAGCTACCACAATGAAGAAAAGGGGGCTTGTGAGCCCAGACACGTCAACACGAATTGTTGCGAATCGGTTATTAGCAGTGGGACTACGGGCAAGCTCGCCTCTAACCCATCTTCCACTCGCGCCACAGCATCGACGTGCATGACTCGACCTGGTGTCGTCAGAGGATCACTTAGAAGACGGAATGGCGGTCTTCATCGATGAAAGCAGATTCTGCCTGCATGCAAGCGATGGTCAGTTGCGCGTATGATGTAGATCAGGTGAGTGCTGTCTTTTAGAGTGCATTTGTCCAACACACACTGACCACACCCTCTTATGCTCTGGGATGCGATATGCTACAACTCTCGTTCACCTTCGGTGTTTCTGGAGGAGACGCCAATGAGCGCATGTTGTTAGATCCGTTCTTTTGCCGTGCTATGTGAGACGCCCGCTAAACCCGCTGGGCAAAACAGGTAATAGGATTGTGGAAAGGGCCAAGGGCTGAGGTCAGTTACTGCTTATAATTGTCATTTATTGTAATTTAGCAACTCTTTCACGGCTGAAGGCCTCCAATAGCAAGATAAAAATCCAATTAAAGTAGCAATAAAATAATTCAAAAAACAACATACGCAAAGTGCAATACAAATGGCTGAGGGCCACAATTAATTTCCAAAATTATAGAATATATTACCATAGACATTTAAAGGCAGAAGGTCAACAAGAAATCTCAAAAAGATCCAAGATTTAATTAAGATAGCAATAAATCAATTTAAAGAAACAACATATGTAAGGTGCAATACCAATGACTGAGGGCCACAATCAAACTTCAAAATTTCAAAATATATTACCATAATCTTTAAAGGCAGAACACAAGATTAAACACCGGTCTGCCCTCGTTCACTTAGGTGAGACAGATGGTGAGCCCAAGTATACTTGATCCGTCGGTTCCAAACCAGGGGGCAGCCACGGACCGACTGACACAACAACTTGCTTCCCGTCAATCAGTACATGAGAATACAAACCGGAAATGTTAAAAACGTGATAATCCACAATGGAGTACGTGTTAGCTGTCAAAATTACACACCATGTTGGACAGCGACAACAGGCGAGGAAAGGATGCTGCCTGAAATTACGTTAGTGGCCAGGACAGCTAACCAGAACACTAACGGCCACAAGACAGAAAATTCCACTGGTGCACTCAAATCGTAAGCCGACCAAAATAGTTAATTGCACCGCATGGCGGCTAAATCTCAGCAGTAGAACCACGCGGTGTTGCTCACCGGAAAACCTCCCCAACAGCAAACCACCGAAGCGAACCACCACAACATGAATAGACGTGGCTTGGGTAGTTGAAGCCACTACTCAACTTTGACGTCCTGAGTCGGCGAACCACGAAGCTCGTAGCGATCTGACAACTCCACACACGCTCCGATACTGCGCGGGTGCTGCTAACGGCCCCAGCCGACTGAAGCGTTCGGAGAACTTCCCTCGTTCGCAACAACCGACCGACTCGCCTCAGAATGCCAACATTTTAAATCGTCGTCAGTGGAAATAAGACCTGAACGATACACAACAGTAACTAAACACGCACGAAGATCAATCGGGAGTCGATGCACACACACACAGCCGACTCATGAACGATCAGCGGGCCAAAACGCGTCATCCAGTAGGACGACCGACCGACGATCCACCAAGACCGTGGCCCGGCTCAAGTGATGCGTGGCGGCAAGGGTCGGGCGAGCCATGACGACGCAGACCTCACTGCTGCTCCAACCCGACTACACTAGTGCCGCATTGCAACTCCCGACTGGCAGGTCCGGACTGCGCTCCAGACACGTTCCCACTGACCGCAGACCCGAACTCGCAACCCGAACTGCCACCAACTAACTCCTTACCACAGACAACGACCAGGAAATCATAGCAGTCAAGCAAAGATACTACGAGAGGGGATGAATCGATAGGTGCTGCTAACGCCGTTCACGGTCAGGCGAAGCAGTAACTCAGTGACAGTATTATTTAAATTAACGTAGTGAGGTGGAAGTACGTTAAAAACAAGGTGTAAAATACAGAATTGGCGGGAACACGAGCCACGCACAGCTCACTGTAGTGTGTTGTTCCAACAGGATAATGCTCGCCCACGTACTGCCTTTGAAATTCAGCGTACAGCAACTTCCCTGGCCAGCACGATCTCCGGACTTGTCTCTAGAAGGACGGTTGTGGGATATGATGGGACGAGAAGTGACTCGTGTCGCTCGCCAACCAACAACTCTTGCAAAACTACGTGAACAGGCCGAGGAGGCTTGGCATAACGTATCCCAGGACAGTATACACCACCTTTACGATCGATTGAATGCCAGCGTCAGCGCCTGCATTGTCACCCGTGGAGGGTACACCACGTACTGATATGGATGTTTCAGCAAGGGTCGGCCTGGTACTTCAGAACCGCTTGTGCTACTCATCTGTAAATGTAACGCACTATTGCAACAATGAATACTGAGTGAAGTCGTAACCTCTAAAAGGGTCTTCTAAATTTTTTCTGGTACTGTACATCTAACACAGCTTATGTCCAAGAATTCGCAATTAGCAAATAAATCCAGTAATATTTAATACAACTGTGGATCGTCAACAAAGTTTGCTCCTTCAGGTATGCACGTCTCAAGAAACAAAGATTGTAAATAAAATAAAATCTTCCAGAATATCTCATGGCCCAAAGATAGCCAAGTTGTTCGGAATCGATACTAGGTACAGAATTGCATCTCTGCAGTAATTGTGGTTACTAGGACACTATAAAAAGATCACGTCAAATACTGAAAGTTGCAACGTAACAGCAAACTTGTAGCTGGTATGTATTGTATACATATCACACTCTCGACAAATCTAGACTGTTTAATGAAGTCGTCGGCGAGTAGTTCAGTTAATCAGTTAATATAAATTATTGCAACCAGCATCTAAATACCATAACTACAGCAAAGTAAGCATGGAAAGTGTCCATGTGCCGCCTACATACTACAATGTACTTTTCAAATAACCCAGTTACCTACCACAGCAGCTTTGGGTGTACTACTGATTATGGAACTCGCACGAAAACCCCGATATTCATATGCATGTTAACGACTGTGCATGCGCAGTAGTTACTTGGACGTAGTTGACAATATCTAAGATGAATTCTTGTTGCTTGCCAGCTGTAGCCTGTTGCAAGTCTCAAAGAAGGGAGGGGCCTCGACGCTTTCGCTGAGAAACGGCTATTCGGAAAGTGGGGAACGATTGGTCGCGAGATAGAAAGCACAGTGAAATTTCGATGAAGCTTTGCACAGGTGTGTTACGCAGTGTCTCTAGTACGTAAAGAACACAACATCGGTCGTTTCAGTTCAGAGAGGACAGTGAGCGCTTAAAGGTGCCTACAATAACAATGTCTCCCCCAAGTATGGGTAACTGCCGTGAAATTTCGCCAGATTTCAAGCAGCCCCACGTAACGTAACTGTCATGCATTTCTTTCTTCACGGCAGTTCTCGGCCGCACGCTGCAAGGGCAATGGGGACGCTCCTTCGGCGCTTTCGCTAGGAAGTGTTTAATCATCCACTGTACAGCCCGGACTTGGCTCCCTCTGATTTTCATCTCTGCTCAAATGAACCGCTGGCTGTGAAGAGAACACTTTCGCACAGACAACGAGCCGCAGTCCAGCGTAGAAAAGTGTCGGAAAGCAGAGGAGACGGCCTTCTATGATGAGGGTATTGGAAAGTTGCTACAACTCTAGGACAGGTGACTGAGTAGGAGCGGCGACTAAGTAGAGAAGTAGCTGGAAGGTGTAGTTAACTGCTGCAAATAAAACAGTTTTGATTTTCGCTGTAGTTTCTACTTCACGATCGAGCGTTCCTTACTTTCCATATAGTCCTTGCAGAAGCATAAAAGTTTCAACGGTTGTTGGAGCCGTACAATGCGTTTTCTTCCTAGGTAATGAGAATTTGCACGTACCAACAAACTTCCACATTAGTAATACAATCAAGATTTCAAATTATAAACATCTTAGAATTTTCCACAGAGCATTTGCTGATCCGAATTACCTGCTGTGTTCAATATGTGGATCTTGCAGCACCCATTGCCCAACAATAATCGTGAGAAGTGTTGCTAATAGCACGGGCAGTGGGCATGGTGAGATATTGCCGTCATACGTTGTCTTTTAGTATCCCTAATGACGTCAGACGATCGCCGCAGACGTGCGACTTCAGATAACCCCACAAGTAGTAATCACTCGGGGCCGCGTGGGGTTGGCGCGAGGTCTCGGGCGTCTTTCCACGGTTCGCGCGGCTCCCCCCGTCGGAGGTTCGAGTCCTTCATTGGGCATGGGTGTGTATGTTGTTCATAGCGTAAGTCAGTCTAAGTTAGATTAAGTAGTGTGTAAGCCTAGGGACCTATGGCCTCAGCAGTTTGCTCCCATAGGAACTTACTACAAATTTCCAAATTTTCATAATCGCTCGGATTGAGGTCTGGGAACCTGGGAGGTCAAGCACGCAATCCTCACCAAACGATGTACGCAAGAGATCTTTTACACGTGTAGCAGTATGAGGTGCAGTACCATCCTGCATAAAAGTCGTGCCTTCCAGCAGGGGTTTATCAGCCAGGCTAGAGACGATGCGATCCCGTAACATATCGGCGCACTTCGCATCCGTCACGCTGACAGTGTGAAATGCAGAACCCTCATTTCCTCCAAGAAAAACGGTCCATTCACGACTGATGCGGTAAATTCATACCACACCGTCACTTTCTCCTCAAACAACGGGGATTTAATGACAGTTGCAGGAGTTTCAGTAGTCCAAATTCTGTAGTTGTGGGTATTTACAGGCCCCCAGAGTGTGAAATAGGCTTTGTTCGTCCACAGCATGTTAGATAACCGATGGTCATGTCCCAGCACTTTTCGATGTGCCCACACCGCAGATGATCTCCGCGTCACAAAATCGGTGGCTGACAGTTCATGATGACGCTGGTTTTTGTACGGAGGATACCTCTTAGTGCTCTCCAAGTGGAAGTGCTTGGAATGCCGGTGTGACGTGCGACTTCACGAGCGCTGACCTCATCACGCAGATATCAACTAGCTAAAGTGTCCACTTATGTCTGAACTGTCCGAGCAGCAGCAACATTTGCGTCTGGTCGCACACTATGGGTCCGATCGTCTAAACAACCCGTGGCTTCGAACTTCGACATCATTTTCTTCACAGCGACACATGTGACCTTTTGCCATTCGAATAGCCTCCTTACGGCAAAAGGATCGTAAAGTTGCAGTAGCGGATTCTCCATTGTGATAGTGTCTTTTCGGGTAAAGCCAACATTCCGCGACTACCGGCGCATGCTCCCTCCCTCACTACAACCCAGTTTATACACGATTCACAGTGTATTTTGAAATGTTAACGGACTTTTGGATCTCCCTGTACTTTTGAAGCAACTGAGTCATACACTTTCAACTTATCTGTCTTCCCCTTTATTTCTCTGTCCAGCATCGTACCTTTCACGTAACAAGGCTATGCAATTTATGAACGTTAAATCATAATATTGCCCATAAAACAAATGATACTACTCTAAAAAAATTATTAAGTAAAACATATGTTCTTTATTATTAGAGGAAACAAAATATTCATAAATCTTGTTTTTCTTTGTCGCCGTATTACTTTCGTTAAGTTCAGCTTCAGTTAACCGTTTATTCTGTTTGGATGACAGTAAAGTCTACAACATTTCTTACACAAACTGGTTTTCCATATTTAGTGTACTCCAGGCAGTATGCGTTTGTGTGAAGAACATATGCTATTTTACAATTTGAAATTTTTTGGAAGTTTCACTATATCTAAGTAAGCACATAAATTACTTACAAACTATATACATCATCCTTACATCTTTTAATGATGGCAAATATTTACCACATCGAATCGAAAGCAATTTCCTTCATCTCGTGTGTGACTGGTATTGTGTTGCATATGTTACATGCTGATATACAAATCCAGGAATTATTTGCGGAAAGGATATCACTTTGTACATTGCTAATTAATTGACATAACAGTGACGAGAGTGCACTAATTCACAGATGAGAGCTCACTGGTCGATGCCGTTTCGTATGAGTTCTCGGTGCACATCACAAGAAACTCTTATTCATAGCGACTCAAGTGTACTGGTCTATTATTATCATTTTCAACGGCAAGAAATCTTAGAGCGTAAATGCCGGCGTACCTCAAAAGAGTGTTGTAGGGCCATTACGTTTCACGATATATGTAAGTTTCTAAGTAGGCTGTTTAGGTTTTTATGTTGGTAACGCCACGTAGCGCTCTGTATGAAAATCACTGGCAGTACTGTGTGCAGTCTGTGGCTGGTTGGCATTGTTGGAATATTCGCTATTGTGGTGTTGGACAGTTGGCTGTTAACAGCGCGTAGCGTTGCGCAGTTGGAGGTGAGTCGCCAGCAGTGGTGGATGTGGGGAGAGAGATGGCGGAGTTTTGAGAGCGGATGATCTGGACGTGTGTCCATCAGAGACAGTAAATTTGTAAGACTGGATGTCATAAACTGATATATATATATATATTATGACGTTTGAACACTATCAAGGTAAATACATTGTTTGTTCTCTATCAAAATCTTTCATTTGCTAACTATGCTTATCAGTAGTTAGTGACTTCAGTAGTTAGAATCTTTTATTTAGCTGGCAGTATTGGCGCTCGTTGTATTGCAGTAGTTGGAGTAACGAAGATTTTTGTGAGGTAAGTGATTCATGAAAGGTGTAGATTATTGTTAGTCAGGGCCATTCTTTTGTAGGGATTATTGAAAGTCAGATGGCGTTGCGCTAAAAATGTTGTGTGTCAGTTTGGTGTTGATCAGGATAAGTAAAGAGAGAAATGTCTGAGTACGTTCAGTTCTGCTCAGCTGTTTGAAAATCAAATAATGTAAGAGGTTTATCAGCACAGTCATTCATAAATTTTTCTAAGGGGACGTTTCAAGTTTTCTAGAGGATGAGGTCGAAAATTCCATGAGGCTGTTGGCGGATGATGCTGTTGTAGACAGAGAAATAGCAACGCCAGAGGATTGGTTCGAAACACAGCAAGACCTGAGGAGGTTCTAAACTCGGTGCAGGGACTGGTAGTTGACTATTGACATAAACAAGTGTTACGTGTCGCACATGAATAGGCGGAAGACCCATTATTGTGTAACTGCACGGTAGCAAAAGAATCAACGGAAGCAGCCATTTCCATTAAGAGTTTGGAAGTATGAGTACGGATCAATTTAAAGTGCAACTACGATATAAAAATTGATCGCAGGAACGACAATATCAGACTATGGCTCAAACTGCAGAATCGTCAGAGCGTTTAGTCCAGTGCCGAAGGAGTTAGCTCACAAAACTCTCGTTTTGATAACATTTGAATATTTCCACCAATCTGGGTCCAGTGCCAGATGTATAGAGAAAATAGACGAGATTCAGAGAAGAGCAGTGCGTTTTGTTTCAAATTCGGTTAGTGAACGCGATAGCGGCACGGAGGTTCCCAGTCCATTCCACTGGCAGACGCTGCAACACAGGCGTTATGCATCACATTGCGATTTACGATTAAAAACCCGAGAGCGTACGATCCTAGAAGAGTCGACCAATATATTTCTTCGTTCTACATACACTCATATTGTGGTGTCACCGCCAGACACCACACTTGCTAGGTGGTAGCCTTTAAATCGGCCGCGGTCCGTTAGTATACGTCGGACCCGCGTGTCGCCACTATCAGTGATTGCAGACCGAGCGCCGCCACACGGCAGGTCTAGAGAGACCTCCTAGCACTCGCCCCAGTTGTACAGCCGACTTTGCTAGCGATGGTTCACTGACAAATTACGCTCTCATTTGCCGAGACAATAGTTAGCATAGCCTTCAGCTACGTCATTTGCTACGACCTAGCAAGGTGCCATTACCAGTCACTATTGATGCTGTAAAACATGTACCGTCAAGAGCGATGTTCACCAATTATGGATTAAAGTTAAGTATTCCAGCAGCTACGTACGTTTTTGGCTATTCTCATTTCCGTGTCCTGTTCCAGACCTCACGCCAGCCTGCGTGAGCTTAAACGCGTGCCTTTCGGCTTCCCCCTAGTGGATTGGCTGTCTTGCCAATCCACAACACATATCTCTCAAAAAATTAGAGAGATTTGAGATCAAACGGAGGTCTGCCAACAGCTGTTCTTACCGCTGTTACAAA
Organism: Schistocerca nitens; assembly: GCF_023898315.1. NCBI lineage: Eukaryota > Metazoa > Arthropoda > Insecta > Orthoptera > Acrididae > Schistocerca > Schistocerca nitens. The sequence goes on from NC_064620.1 coordinate 268,463,530, forward strand.
AAGGACTTGAGTGACAGCGGTGTAGTAAGTACCTTTCACCACACACCATCAGGTGGTTTCAGAATTGTAGATGTAGATTCGTAGAAAATGCGATCTATTGTTAATCAACAGACCATCGTATTTAGAAAATCCTACAGTTCTGTTGTCAAATGTGTCATACGGAAAGAAATGAATGTACGCAGTCCGCAGCTCGGCAGACTACGGAATGGTACGTGGTCCACATCGTCTATACGCAGATAATTGCAGCAGCATTACGCAATATTGCACTGTACAACATATTACGTTAACGAAGGCCAGAAAATCACTGCTGTTCGAGCCCTGTAGCTTGCTGATACGGCCGTCGAAACGGAATACGTACACTGATGAGCCAGGCGTTGTGACCACCTGCTTAATGGCTTGTTTGTCCGTCACTGAAACGAAATACATCAACGATTTTGCATATCAGGGATCCGACAGTTAATTGGTAGGTTTGGGGAGGTATCTGGCATTAGATGTCTACGCACAAGTCATGTAATTCGTATAAATAACGGACCGCTGATTTGCTTACGCGGTGATGGTGCACCGTTAGCGATTCAGGGGAAGACATCAAGCATGAAGGAGTGCAGTTGATTCGCAGCTGTCAATGGGTCTTCGATTACTATCAAAGGTCCCACGCAAGTGCAGGAGAATGTCTCCCACAGCATAATATTGCTCCCACCAACCTGCGTCCGTGACGCGCTGCACTTATCGAGCCGCCGTTCACCTCAATGACGGCGTTTAAAGAGACGACCAGCGACCTACTGTAGCAAACATGTGGTTCATCCGAAGAGCTGACATCTTTCCGTTGATCGACTGTCTAATTCCGATGGCCGCGTGCCCATTGCAATCGTAACTGAAGATTTTGGGTCAACATGTGAACAGGTTGAGGGTGGTCTGCTGCGGAGCTCCATTTTTACAATGCACCATTAACGGTGTGCTCCGAAACAATTTTACGTGCACCAGCATTGTGCTGTTTCGGCAATATGCCACAGATCAACATCTATCCTGCTTTTACAGAGCAGACAAGCCTCCGAACTCCACGTTCTGTGCAGAGTCGTGAACGTCCAACCACTTAGCGCCTAGTGGTACTTTCACTGTCCTTCTACCTCTTTCCGTAGATGCTCACCACAGTAGCACGTGACCATTCGACCAGCTTCGCCGTTTTCGAAATACTCACTCTCAGGCTCTGGGAATAATAACCTGCCCTTTGTCAAAGTCGCTTACCTGAATTGATTTCCCCAGTTTCAACCCATTGCTATTCTAGGGTCATCCCTGTCTGTGTTTGCTCCCCTTGCATACTCTTTTTACCGCGTCACGTACCCGCAGTGCCACCAGGCGGTATCCAACGTTGCGGTGTACAGTGGACATAATGCTTTGTCTCATCATTGATATTTAACACAGTTGCCGTTTGTAGACAGTCATATGTCAAGTTCGGAGCTCCAGTATGCCAGTAAAGCACTGGTATAAAGGCATAAATTGCTTCAAAAAGTTCTCTGCCTCAATGTAAGACTGAAATTTAACCAAGGACGTTTCAAGAAATATTTCCATAAAGTTCACTTTCTACCGGCAGCGTTGTGAAAATTAGTCTCTGAAGAAAAACCGATCCACCTGCTCCTTCAGTGTAATACGACCCACTATAAAACTGCTAATCTGCTGACAGACCGGCTGAGTAGCAGATGAAAACTCCTAACAAGTGTAGAAGCCATTCTTGCATTAAATGAGTATACCATTTATAAACTACTGTGCAAGCTGTACCGTAATAGTAGTAGTAATTATTGACCCTATTGTTGTGCAATAAATTTCAGCTAGTAATACCGACTATTCTGTTCAACAATCACAAGAGGAAGAGGTATATTTCGAAAAGCCTGGTAGACACGAGAAGATTCGAATTAAATTCCATCATGGTCAGTCAGAGATTCCGAAATCAGTAACTAGATTGTAAAGTGTACCCAGGAGAAGACTTAAATTCAGATTACAATTTAGTTAGGATAAAGAGTAGGCTGACGTTTAAGAGACAAGTCAAGAAGAATCAATACACAAAGAAATGGGATACAGAAGTATTAAGGAATGAGAGATATGCTTGAAGTTGTCTAAGACTATAGATATTGCAGTAAGGAATAGCTCTTTACGCAGTTCAGTTGAAGAGAAATGGACATCTCCAAAAAGGGCAATCACAGAAGTCGGAAGGAAAGCCATAATTAAACAGATATCAGAAAGGTAACTGCGAAAAATCCATGGGCAACAGAGGAAATATTTCAGTTGCTCGATGAAAGAGAGGAACTGAAAAAACGTCCAGGAAACTTCAGGAATATATAAATGCAAGTTATTTATGAATGAAATAAATAAGAAGTGCAGGGAAGCTAAGGCGAAACGGTTACTTATTTTCTAAGCGGTGAGTTACCCCAAAATATTCTGCCAGAAAACACTGAGTGGAAATAGGGAAAATATGTCAACAGGTTAATTTGTTTGTTTTTCACATTAGCTATTATGGAAAGAACGAAAGTAGCTGAACTTAACTGCTTGAGAAGCACAGTAATGTGCTTCTTCCAGCTCAGTTCTTTGTATGACTGTTTCTTGTGTAGAACCACTTCGAATTCTTTGAAGAACGTACTTACCAATCTCTTCTGTTGCTTTCACTTTGATGGACTTGCTACAGCATTAGTATCATATGCAAAAATACCAGCTCTGTTTGTTGAGTGTTAAGTGGAAAGTCATTCACGTATATAACTAATAGAAGTGGACGCAAAATTGAAGACTGTCGGACTCCCTTTGTCATTTTTCAAACCTTCCAACATTGTTTGAATTATTCAGCGCAACTTTTTGCATTCATGATTCAAAACAACTGTGCGAAAAACCATCGATTATATTGAATTTGAGTTTTTCTGAAAGAGTAACATGATCTACACAACAAACGCCTTGGGAGTACCATAAAAATACGAACTAGCGGTATTTTATTCTTAAAGGCTTGTACCATTTGACGAGTGCATGTGTACCCTAAGACAAGGAAAGCAAAAGGACGCACCACGAAGGAATTATTCGAGTGGGACGGAAATCGATGTACATTTATAGACAAACAAATGATCCCAATTTCACAAAAAGTGAATGATATATTCAAGAGAAAGAAAATCACAAATGGAGCAAGCCAGTAACGCCTTGGTCCACCTCTGGCCATTATGCAAGCAGGTATTCGTCATCCCATTAATTGAAAAAGTTGTTAGATGTGCTCTGGAGGGATATCGTGCCAATTTCTATCCAACTGGCGTGTTCTATCGTGACAATTCCGAGCTGGTTCCATGGCTCTAAACGTTCTCAACTGGGAAAAGATTCGGCGAGCCTGATGGCCAAGCTAGTGTTTGAAAAGCACTCAGGCAAGCAGAAGAAACTGTCACCGTGTGCGGGCGGCCATCATCTTGCTGAACTGTAAGCCTAAGATGGCTTGCCATGAAGGGCAACTAAACGGGGCGTAGTGTATAATCGACGTGCCACTGTGCTGTAAAGGTTCCGCAGATGTCAATCAAAGGGGTCCTGCTATAAAATGAAATGACACCCCCAGACCTTCACTCTTGGTTGTCGGGCCGTACATCGCGCGACAGTTAGGTTGGTGTCCCACCTCTGTTCGAGGCATCTACGGACATGACCGCTGGTCATATGGATTAAGTTCGAAGCGGGAATCATCGCTGAAGACGATTCTTCTTCTGATAGTGACATTTCAGACCAAAGACGTAACTACTACTAGTTTTCGCGCTTACCAAATCATACCTTGCTCATCAACGTGGCCAGATCTCTTCCAAATTGAGAACTTTTGGAGCGTTATGGGTTGGACCCTCCAACCATATCGGGATTTTGATGATCTAACCCGCCAATTGGGCAGAATTTGGCAAGATATCCGTGAGAAGGACATACATCAACTCTATCAGTCAATGCCAGAGATCGACCAATATGTCATTGACTTGCTCAATTTGTGAAACTCTTTTTCTTGGAGAGATCGTCCAGTTTTTCTGGAATTAATCTTTTGTTTGTCTTTACATATACGTCGCATCTTCCGATTTGCGCCGCATTCGGATAATTCCTTTACGGAGTGTCGTTATTTTTGGTCTTACAGTGTATAAATAACAACGTTCCTTATTCTTGGAGCCTTCACACACGGATATCTCTATGGCGACCCTGTATGTAGAAGCAAGAGTCGTCTGCAAAGACTATGTAGAGCCACTCCCGTGTACAGCGATGTCGCTGGGCGCACCTCTTACCACTAACGCGTCAAGGAAGCCACAATAATGGTCCCCATGCTGACAGTCTGCGTCGTTCCAGCTACCCTCACGCTGCCCTCGTGCGTACTTGTAAATGCTGCAGACAAGCTTGTCTCTGACTCAAGGTACGTGACGTGTCTGTAGAGTCCTGACGGTCGAGCAAACTACAGTCTACACTGGCGGGCGCTTGTCGCGTGCGCACGTTGAGACTATGCATGGACTTGAAAATTGCTTTCCTAAACCCACCGATTCCATATTCGAATGACAGTCTTGGGGTACCCACTAATGCGAGTAGCAATGCCGCTGAACGATAAACTGCATTCTCGATGATAATCGAAGTTGGCACTGTCAAATTTCGACATATATTGGTAGACTTTTCTCCTTGTTAGAGGAGACAACACTAACGGTTAATATTTGAGTACGATTTCGGAATGAGAAAACGCTGCGCAATTTTTCCTTACATATAGAATGTAGAAGGCCTTCCTCTTGGCCGGCCGGAGTGGCCAAGCGGTTCTAGGCGCTACAGTTTGGAACCGCGTGACCGCTGTGGTCGCAGGTTCGAATCCTGTCTCGGGCATGGATGTGTGTGATGTCCTTAGGTTAGTTAGATTTAAGTAGTTCTATGTTCTAGGGGACTGATGACCTCAGAAGTTAAGTCCCGTAGTGCTCAGAGCCATTTGAACCTTCCTCTTGTCCACGTTGTTCGTTTCCACTGCAATATTAATCACTTGAATGGTGGAAATCGAATACATTCAAAGCACCACTTTTGTTTTTAGAAAACGCGCTTTCAGTATGCTATTGTGTTCTCTATCCTCCGTTGCTTGTCCCTAGATTTGATCCAGGTGCCAAATCATGGACAAAGTCTTTTAAACATCCATTACTATGAGGGCCAGGCAAATGAAAACAGAACATTCGCCACAACGAGACCATGGTATGATTCTGTTCAAAGTAATCACCACACACGTTAAGGCATTTATCCCACTGGGTGACGAGACGATCAATTCCTGTTTCGTAGAACGCAATCGGTTGCTGACGGATCCACAGCCGCCTCCGCTCTTGCACTCTTGCACATGCACTGAAACCGACCTCCATGCAGGTCTTTCTGTAGGTCGCCAAAGATATGAAACTCACACGGTAAAGGGTCCGGGCTGTACGGCGAATGTTGCAGTGCTGCCTAATCAAACTGCTGAAAATGGTTCAAATGGCTCTGAGCACTATGGGACTTAACATCTTTGGTCATGAGTCCCCTAGAACTTAGAACTACTTAAACCTAACTAACCTAAGGACAGCACACAACACCCAGCCATCACGAGGCAGAGAAAATCCCTGACCCCGCCGGGAATCGAACCCGGGAACCCGGGCGTGGGAAGCGAGAACGCTACCGCACGACCACGAGATGCGGGCAATCAAACTGCTGAAGCGTAGCCTACGTCCGATTGGCAATGTAGGAGCGGGCGTTATTGTCTTACAGGATGATTCCGTCCGACAGCATTCCGACAGCCCGAGGTAAAATGGCATCCCCACATCTCTCTCGCCAAAGAAATCTAAAGTTGTTCATACGTTTTCCGGTAAGGTTATGACGACCTCTAGTGTGGAACCACAATCAATGCGTAGCGTTCTGAAGTCACTTTGCAGAAACTGTGACGCGAGGTGAAGACAAAACGCCTAGGAATGCTGTCGGACGGAATCATTCTTTGCACTGTAATGCCCGCCCCCAAGTGTCAGTCGGACGAAATCAGCGATTTAGTTGGGAAGCACTGCAACATCCACCGCACAGCCCGGATCCTTCACTGTGTGATTTTCACATCCTTTGCGACCTGGAGAAAGCCTGCGTGGACATCGGTTTCAGTCGGACGAGGAAGTGCAAGAGTGGGTGCTATTGTGGTCCCGTCAGCGGCCGATTGCGTTCTACAGAACAGGACTTGACGATCTCATCTCCCAGTGGGATAAATGTCTCAATGCGTGTGTTAATTACTTTGACTGGAACTATTTCTTGGTCCCGTTGCGACGGGTGTTCGCTTTTCATTTGACTGCCCGTTATAGATGGCGTATGGTCTCTGTGCCAAGCTGTGCCTCCACTTGAAGCTCCAAACTTTTAAGATATGGGAAGTTATTCTTGTTGACTGCAATTCTACTAGTTAAAGTCCTAATGCTGTATTTCTGTACTTGTGTTATCAGAAACAAAACGTGACACCTCATTATTAATGGCACTTGGGACAAAAACTTTGTCGAACCCTGGCAGTGTTAAGACCGTGGCTGTGTAGAAAATATAAGGTGACTTCCACAAAGATGAAACAGCAACCAGCCACTGTTAATACTGCTACTTGTTTATGCCAATAGCGTCGATACCTTTTTAAAACCGACAGGTTTGTCTTCAGACGGCTGTACACGTTTATATTTCATTTGTTGTTTGCGTTAATTGTTTAAAAAACAGACAATAACTAATATAAACAAGGAAAAAAGTAAGCTAGACGTGAAAAGCCGTCTAAAAACGAACCCGCCGTTAGAAACCGGTAATGACACTGTTTGTGTAAATAATATGAGTATTTCATTTTCCCTTGCTTCCAAGAATCAGTTTTTAAAACTTCCTTGTTGCCCTCTACAACCAGTCAGTTTCCAGGTCCTTAATAAAGTATTTATTTTTTAAATGTCACTCATTATTTTTTTTCGCTGCTGTTGTGAGAACCATAATTCTGTGGTACCTAAATACTTTCTCAATTTTTTGGATACAAATCAGTAATGTACCAACGAAGACATATTGCTTTTTCATTCTCCTGACTAATGCCAGATTTGGCTCTTGGAAGATTTTCCATTGTCGCTTCTGGTTATTAAGGGTGCACAGGGTAACCCGAAAGATTGTTAACATTTAAAAAATCAATTCAATACTTATCGGAATAATCTAGGTAGATGGGCACTACTTGCAATAAATGCTTGAAATGACACTGAAACCAAAAAAGTGTAAAAAATGACCAACCGATGGCGCTTCGTATGACAGAAAAGCAATAAAAATTGTTCAAATGGCTCTGAGCACTATGGGATTTAACATCTGAGGTCATCAATCCCCTAGAACTTAGAACTACTTAAACCTAACTAACCTAAGGACATCACATACATCCACGCCCGAGGCAGAATTCGAACCTGCGACCGGCCGGTTACAAAAGCAATAATTAGCATAACAATTTTTATGTTATGAACTGCACTGTATGGCATATCAGCAGATATGGTGAGAAATTGCCTCTGCTGTCGTCTTGTAGCGTCCCTACTGAGGTCGGACGATAGCGGTAGACTTGCGACTTCAACTAACGCCACAATCAATACACATGCGGATTGAGATCTGGGGACCTGGGAGGTCAAGCATAACGCAAGTGGAGACTGAACACGCGATCGTCACCAAACGATATACGTAAGAGATCTTTCACATGTTTGAAACTATGTGGGATGGAGGCCATCCTGGATAAAAATCATACCTTCCAGCGTGTGTTTATCAGCCACGCTAGAGATGATCTGACTCGCCTTCTCACTACAGCTCATTTTATACACGATTCTCATGCGGCATCACTGACTTGTTCCTGTCCAGCGCCATCTGTCGGCCAGTTTTTGCAGTTGCTTTTGGTTTCAATAAAACCCCGTGTCATTTCAGGCATGTGTGTCAACTTTTACCTACGTGAATTAGTACATTTTTAAATGGTAACTGAGTTCTGGATCATCCTGTAGAAGACTTCGTAGATCTTTGGCGCCTTTTACACGGCATTTACAAGTTACTGCGATTTAAATGGCCTGCAGTTTACTAGTTATAAAAGAACTTCAAACTTTAACTCAAACAACAGGTACTACACACAGTAAAGCCCAATTACACCACCACATAACCTTAAATTAAATCACACATAACAGGAAAGCGCGTTGAGTAGTTTCCATAGCCGTTAGGCGTTATAATGTCAACGAGCTTAGTTGCTGCTTAGTAGGTGATCTGTGCCTAAAAGCCTACATTTAGGAACGGACATTTGCTGAACTAATCTCGAAAACATCTCTGTAATTTCATTGAACGGACACAGACACCCGGCAGCAAGAAGCATTTCAAGCTTCTTCCCCTAGTAACGGCCGAGTTGTTCTGGAAATATAAATTAAATAAACAAGTGGCGCGGTGTTTATTGATGACGTGAGCATTTGCAGCCGAGGTGAGGCGTGCATGCAAGACATGACACATGGAGTTATGACCATGCAGCTCACTTAGAATGAAATGATAATTAAATCAAGATCCTTAGCTGTCGACAGGCGTTGATATACATCAATGGGGACAGTTTGCGTGCCCCGACCGGCGCTCGAACGCGGGATCTTTTGCTTACATGGCAGACGCTCTATTCATCTGAGCCACCGAGGGCACAGAGGATATTGCGACTGCAGGGATTTATCCCTTGCACACTCCCCGCGAGACCCACATTCCCAACTTAATGTCCACACACTACATTCGTAGTGCCCCTGCCCATTACACTCATTACTCCCGGCAGACAATCTTACCGAGTCCTGTAAGACTTCGAGCATTTGGTGTGCATCCAGCACAGAAGAAGAAGATCAATGGGCGGTTAGCCTTAACTATATGGAAATGGTATCTGTTTTTTCGGTGAGATTGTCTGCCACGAGTAATGAGCGTAATGGGCAGGGGCACTAAGAATGTAGTGTGTGGACATTAAGTTGGGAATGTGGGTCTCGCTGGGAGCGTGCAAGGGATAAATCCCTGCAGTCGCACTTTTCTCTGTGCCGCAGTTGGCTCAGATGGATAGAGCGTTTGCCAGGTAAGCACGAGATCCCGGGTTCGAGTCCCGGTCGGGACCACATTTTCAACTGCCCCGGTTGATGTATATCAACGCCTGTCGACAGCTTTAGGGTCTTGATTAAATTATCATTTCATTTTAAGACATTCTGCCTTGCAAACTTCGCAGTCAGCGCGGCGGTTTGGTAAGCGAAGAGGCCCGGGTTCGATTCCTGGCCAGGTCGGGGTTTTCTCTTCCCGGAGACTGGATATTGTGTTGTCCTTACTTTCGTATCGTCATAATTGACATCCCACTTTATAATGGCTGAATGAGCAAGGCCCGAAAGCCAGTAAATTGATGGAAAAAAAAGCGCCGTGGCGCGCAGTCGGCGACACCAGCTGAGGTGTCCGCATTCCTTCCAATGCCGCTCCGAGCTGCGCTGGCGACTCTGAGGCGTTACTCAACCCGGCCCTGACCTAACGGCGCCGGCGGGCACTCCGCCAGCTTTCGGTGAGTCGCGTCTCGTTTGGTGGTCCTCTCCAGAGCAACTAACCTTAAACCGAGTCCTTCATGGACAAAAACATCGAAAAGAACGCCACAGTGCTTAAATAGATGCTTTTGGGAAGTTAATAAGACCTACCTGGGAAACAGCTACTGAGGAGAACCCAAAATTAAACATGAATTCCGAAGCGCTGCGTAGCTTGGGCTTATTATACTCAGTTTTGGCATAATATCTGTTAAACGCCAGAAATAAATCAGACAGATATTCAACAGTGAGCACTGGGATACTTAATATCCCGTTTACCTCCACAGTCACTAACAATTAGTTGGGGACGTGCACACAGCAGTATATTGTTTGTATTTTATTATAGATGCGCGTTACTAAAGACGCGTCATGTTCAATCAACTGGATTCTGTCTCTGAGCTTTGCTGTCAGTGCAACGACTAAATGGGCTGTATCTATACAATAATATTCCAGTGAAAGTCTTTACTTCTCAACAAGTTGGCGCCAATGGAAAGTGTTACACCGCGAACACCTTGATCGAATGCAACCAAGCGGATAATCCTGTAATTCCATGCCTGTCGGCTATTAAAATTTCACCTTTTAGGAAAGCTTACTTTCAACACAGAAATAGTCGTAGAGCCGAAGAATGGTATGAGTGTTACTGAGTTTACCTAATGTCACTGGGACTTCTCGGATGAAGACCACAACACACCATCCTCATATATTTATTTATTAGTTCGGCATTTACAAAGACATTCATGACATACTGTATTATCTAAAATATTCTAATACCTCTGTACTTGCAATATTCTTTATATATTTTCTTATAATACTATAAAATATTACAAATAGTCTTTATCCACTCTATGAATGATTGAGGGAGTCTTTGTATGTCTTTCAGATCACCTTCATGGCCATGCACTTCATGCATAAGCAAGTGCTCCATAGATCGGATATCCCCCTGTTCACACTTAGGACTGTCCAACAGGTCCCATTTGTTCATTTGCTGCTTACACCTACCAGCACTAGTCCTGACGCTGGTCCAAGTTGTCCACTCTTTCCTCGGGAGATTAAAGCCATCGATCTTCTTGTTGGGGTCGTCCGCTAAGTCTCAGTTCTTATGTCGATTTACACTCCATAGCTCTTTCCGAGCTGACTTCGCGTCGAAGTCTTGCAGTTCGCCGATTTTCCGTAAAGGTGACTTGGGCCTTGGTTTATAGGCCGTTCTGGGTTGTCTATGATTTCTGTTCTATGATCCTGTATCTAACTGTGATCGCCTAATTTCAGGGGCGTCTGTGTTTGGTAGGACGGGCAGCGAGGCAATCGGGGTGGCCCTGAATGTCCCAGAGCTTATCCGCATTGTCTCCGTCAGCTGGTCGTCCACTTCAGCTGCGTGTGCACTTCTCATCCAGACTGGCGTACAGTATTCAGCCCCGCTGTTGAATACGGCTAGCGCTGAAGTCCTCAATGTGATCGATCCACAACACAATGTCGTTCCAGATAGCATTACAGTATTTTTGTTACTGTTTTGTATCGTCTAGGTGTGAGTTATACGTTAGAATGCGATGTAATTTCACTCCTAAATATTTAGGCTTATCCTCATGCTTGATGTGTTACCCATTCATAGAGTGTTGCACTTTTCTTTTTCTCTGTTGTTAAAGCGCATTATGGTCCTTGTCATTTTATTCAGGTTTAGATGTAGATGCCACCTGGAGTAGTAAGTGTTCAGTACTTCCAGGTCTCCAGTCAATATTTTGTCGAGGTCGTTAAAATTTTTGACTTGATATGCGATGTCTAGATCGTTCGCATAGTCAAATTTACGTGATTTTGTGTCTGACATGTCGGCAATACACAGGGTGTAAATTTTAAGTTGATAAACCAGAATAACTCGAAAAATAAGCTTCACACGAAAAAATGTGTAGAATCTAAAGTTTATTATTTTCGAGGGGGACATTTGCTGGTGCTAAAATCAGCCCCCCCCCCCCACCCCGGCCCCCTAGGGGTGGGTCAGGAGGCAACTTTAAAATTTCAAATGGGAACCCCCATTCATTTTTTATTACAGAATCAGATTCTACATAAAAAACTACATACATTTTGTCTTAAACATTTGTTTCGATTCTTGGTAAATGGCGCTGTAATTCAATAATTTTGCGTGGATAATGTTCTACCTTTCTGAGGAACGGGTATGGGATGATACTTCCTCTTCTACGTCAAGTGAACGCCCAACGCATGTTTCCGTTGGTCACTATGAGTCTTCCCTCTCATCAAATATAACTAGAGATACTGGGCCTATGCTCATAACTAGAGCCTGGATTTTAATTACCCAAAAAGCAGCGATGTATGCAACCATTAATGATCTAAAACATATATGAATATGACCTTAAAAATAAAATATGGCTTTATGGAATTTATTTAAAAACATTCTTGTCGATATTCTTATATAATGTGTAATACAAAATTAATATCAAATAAAATTATGTGTATAGTTACCCACTTTTGGTAGTGTTTGAAACTAACTAGCATTTATAATTGAATGTCTGTACGTGTGCAATTTGCTACTGCACACCACTTGTCTAAAGTGTTCCAAATTACTATAGTCGGCATAATCGTCTTAAGAGATTCAGCAGCTATATGGATATTTAAGATAATTCTCATTTATTCAAAATGGTTCAAATGGCTCTGAGCACTATGGGACTCAACTGCTGTGGTCATAAGTCCCCTAGAACTTAGAACTACTTAAACCTAACTAACCTAAGGACAGCACACAACACCCAGCCATCACGAGGCAGAGAAAATCCCTGACCCCGCCGGGAATCGAACCCGGGAACCCGGGCGTGGGAAGCGAGAACGCTACCGCAAGACCACGAGATGCGGGCATTCTCATTTATTGTTCCATCTCAGTTGCATATTTTTGATTAGGTTACATGTTTCGATCACTCTGGATACCTTCAGATATAAACAAATAAAAACCAAATAAATCTGCTATAGGACCCTCTGTTGTTACAACCATAGCATCCCTGCCACTGTATTTCCCTTCTCCCTTTGCCTTCCTTGGGTACTCTCTGTACCCCCTAGCTCGATTTTATAATTTCACTATTTTGTGCCGTTTACATTTCGCATATCTATTGTTCTATACTATTAGTGTTACAACGAAAATTTCTGATAATTGTATGTTGTATAATTTTAGCACGACATCTCTTGGTAAATTCTTGACCTCCCTACCTCCACCTACCTGTTTCCTCCCTCCTCCTCCTAATCAGCCTCACTCCATATCCCCTTCCCTCTTTCCTCCCCCCCCCCCCAACTACAACATGTACCTATTTAAAACATTGATTAGGGCTGCAAAACACGGTCCTCTGATATGTGATTCTGGGCGCTACAGTCTGGAACCGCGCGACTGCTCCGGTCGCAGGTTCGAATCCTGCCTCGGGCATGGATGTGTGTGGTGTCCTTAGGTTAGTTAGGTTTAAGTAGTTCTAAGTTCTAGGGGATTGATGACCTCAGCAGTTAAGTCCCATAGTGCTCAGCGCCATTTGAACCATTTTTTATGTGATTCTGAGACGACCAGAAGGGTTGCTGACGCAAATACAAACGTAAATTCTACGTTTATGTACGAATCTTTTCTACTTATTGTAAAATATTAGATAGCACATACTTAGTTTTACTTCATTATAGATCTGAAGATGATCGACAGTGGTCAGAACATGTAATCTAATTCAAAACGTGGAACTGAGACGGCAAAAATAAATGAGAACTATCTTAAATATTCCAAATTAGTTAACACGTCCTGTCAATTTGAATTTCTGTAGAGTTGCACTGGATCACAAGATGCATTTTCAGTTTTTCCGTTTACAAAGGTCTACGATAGTCATTGAGGATAGTTCTGTACCTGGAAAAGATCCTCATTACACGACAGGACGTCACAGTAGCGTATTTGAAGGCGGCGAAGTCACTGCTGGCCAGCTTTCGTTCATTGTCTGCATTTTTGTGACATCCCCAGAAAGACTCACTAATTTTGCACATTGTATAATATGTGAATTCCACTGGAAAACATTTGTAATTTATTGTTCACTTTGTCACCCATATCACGAGCTCGGCCGAACTCACTCTGCACGTATTGCACAATATCCAATCTCACAAATGAGTGTATTTATTTTGGTGTAATTGTTGCAGTAATAGCAGCGTTACAGCCAAGAGTCCCGTCATGTAGGAACAGGCCGAGAGGAGAGTGGCAGTGATGGTGCTCTTGCCGTGAATTTCTGTACTTGTACCGGAGTTTTCATATAGATTTTCTTGCCACAGGAAATTAAATTGTCAGAAGGAAATTAGTTTGAACTGTCTGAAGCATGAATCATGATGCAGCTTCTTCATTGGAATGTTGCAAGACACCAGTATCTCATCGAAGTTGTTGAAGAATGGTTGCACGGCTGAAGACGGACCCATCTGCTAATTAACACCATTTGTCTGCTGTCATTTTCAGCTCTTCTCTTCACAAAAATGGTTCAAATGGCTATGAGCACTATGGGACTTAACATCTGTGGTCATCAGTCCCCTAGAACTTAGAACTACTTAAACCTAACTAACCTAAGAACATCACACACATCCATGGCCGAGGCAGGATTCGAACCTGCGACCGTAGCGGTCACGCGGTTCCAGCCTGAAGCGCCTAGAACCGCACGGCCACACCGGCCGGCTTCTCTTCACACACCTGCTGTGTTTGCGGTATTACGGTATAGCTGCACATTAAAGCGCTTTTCTGCATTAACTTCAACATCACGTAGTTTATTAAATAATATTTCCCCGTATGTGCTGAAGAATTTCTTTCCAAAATGACGAACAAAATCTCGTAACTTCCTACTGTTGGAGCACCTTACTTTCGCCGTGTTGAACCAAAGCGAGCTTGTATTCAAACTGAACAGAGTGACCAAGTGTCCGATGTCCATTAAGTCGGAAATCGCCTTTGTTGGCTTCGAGAGCGTACTGTCGACACCGCGCAGCGATGTCTTATGTCAAGGAACCCTACTTCAAGGAACTTTTTGTGTACTGTAGACCAGATAAATATAGCTTTGTAGTAGTTGTTGTGTGTCTATGCGATAATAGCACCTGAAACATTGTAATGCGAGCAAGATATTCATGTTTTTATGGTGGTGTTCTTAGCAATAAGCAAAATATACACATTTTTGGCAAAAGTTAGCCGAAATATGACCTACAAGTTGGTCGAAATATGATCAGTTACTAAAACTGTGTAAATATGACTTTATATGGACAATAAAAATACATTGTTGTTCACTACAATACCTGGATTCGTGCATAATTTGTTGTAAAATTCCCCATAAGTTTCAAGAAGAACGTATGACTTATCATTAAGATTCGGACCCTACTCATAACATACGGCGACCACGGTTAACTTAAGAAACTCGATTTAACAGCACATGGCCATTATTTTGTTTATGGCTATTAGTTTCCTGATTGCTGTGGCGTGTCACGTTGTTCTCCTCTGTGCCAACCTCTTCATTACAGAGTTGCACTTCCGCCAAACAACCTCATTATTAGTTGTGTGTACTCCAATCACTTCCCCTACAACTTTTGCTCCCCACGGCTCCATTTAGAATTCAGTGATGTCTTAATACATGTTTATTATCTTGTTCGATGTCTAGCGTTTTCCTCATTTTTCCTGCCTCGGCAGTTCTGTGTAGGACCTCCCTAGTACTTATCTCATCAATGAATTTACTTTTCAGCTCGATTTTGGATTATCACATCGCAATTATACTGATCTGGCAGAACATTATGACCACCTACCGAATAGCCATTGTGTGCAGCTTTGGTGCGGATTACAGCTCGAGGCGCAGGCGTCGGCTCGTAGTGGCGTTGGGGCAACTGTGGTGAGACCTATGCCTACTTCGGTGGCCTTGGAATCACATGGAACCCCTGATGTCGCTGCGTCTTCCGGCAGTGAGCATCTTACCGGTCAGCCATCAGCCAGGGTGAATGGCGGACAGTGGTGGGCTCGCGCGTGCCTGGCCGAAAGGCGAAGGTGGGATCTGGCCGCGTGGCAGCTGCCTTACCCCTTTCCAACAGGTACGGGGTGCTTCCTAGTGGTGATGACATTGTTTCCGAGCCATCACAGGATGTCTCGCCTGTTGGGCCAGTGGCCGATTCTCCGGCAAGGTCCCGACAGTCACAGAGGGCGGGCCTATTAGTTATAGGGAGCTCCAACGTTAGGCGGGTTATGGAGCGCCTCAGGAAAATAGCGGGTAGGTCGGGGAAGAATGCCAGTGTGCACTCGGTGTGCTTGCCGGGGGGTCTCGTCCGTAATGTGGAGGAGGCCCTTCCGGCAGCTATTGAACGCACTGGGTGTGACCGGCTGCAGATAGTAGCACATGTCGGAACGAATGACGCCTGCCGCTTGGGTTCTGAGGCCATCCTTGGTTCCTTCCGGCGGCTGGCTGATTTGGTGAAGACAACCAGCATCGCACGCGGAGTGCAAGCTGAGCTTAATATCTGCAGCATAGTGCCCAGAGTCGATCGCGGTCCTCTGGTTTGGAGCCGTGTGGAGGGTCTAAACCAGAGGCTCAGACGACTCTGCGACTATAATGGTTGCAAATTCATCGACCTCCGTTATTGGGTGGAGAACTGTAGGGCCCCCCTAGACAGGTCAGGCGTGCACTACACACCGGAAGCAGCTACTAGGGTAGCAGAGTACGTGTGGCGTGCACACGGGGGTTTTTTAGGTTAGAGGGACCCCCCCTTGGGCGAAACGATAAAATACCTGACGGCTTACCAGAGAGAACATTATCATCGTTGATAAAGAACGTCCGTCCTCAGAGACCAAAAACAGGAAAAGTTAACGTAATATTGGTAAACTGCAGGAGTACCCAGGGCAAGGTTCCTGAATTAGTATCTCTTATTGAAGGAAATAGTGCGCATATAGTATTAGGAAAGGAAAGTTGGTTAAAACCGGAAGTGAACAGTAACGAAATCCTAGACACAGAATGGAATATATACCGCAAGGATAGGATAAACGCCAATGGTGGAGGAGTATTTATAGCAGTAAAGAATTCAATAATCTCCAGTGAAGTTATTAGCGAATGCGAATGTGAAATAATCTGGGTTAAGTTAAGTATCAAAGGTGGGTCAGATATGATAGTCGGATGCTTCTATAGACCACCTGCATCAGCAACCGTAGTATTTGAGCGCCTCAGAGAGAACCTGCAGAACGTCGTGAAGAAGTTTCGTGATCATACTATTGTAATAGGGGGAGACTTCAATCTACCAGGTATAGAATGGGATAGTCACACAATCAGAACTGGAGCCAGGGACAGAGACTCTTGTGACATTATCCTGACTGCCTTGTCCGAGAATTACTTCGAGCAGATAGTTAGAGAACCAACTCGTGAAGCTAACGTTTTAGACCTCATAGCAACAAATGGACCGGAACTTTTCGACTCCGTGAATGTAGAAGAGGGTATCAGTGATCATAAGTCAGTGGTTGCATCAATGACTACAAGTGTAATAAGAAATGCCAAGAAAGGAAGGAAAATATATTTGCTTAACAAGAGTGATAGGGCACAAATCGCAGAATATCTGAGTGACCACCATCAAACGTTCATTTCTGAGGAAGAGGATGTGGAACAAAAATGGAAAAAATTCAGAAACATCGTCCAGTACGCCTTAGATAAGTTCGTACCGACTAAGGTCCAAAGCGAGGGGAAAGATCCACCGTGGTATAACAATCATGTACGAAAGGTACTACGGAAACAAAGAAAGCTTCATCATAGGTTTAAGAGTAGTCGAATCATAGCTGATAAGGAAAAGCTGAACGAAGCGAAAAAGAGCGTAAAGAGAGCAATGAGAGAAGCATTCAACGAATTCGAACATAAAACATTGGCAAACAATCTAAACAAGAACCCTAAAAAGTTTTGGTCATATGTAAAATCGGTAAGCGGATCTAAATCCCCTATTCAGTCACTCGTTGACCACGATGGCACCGAAACAGAGGACGACCGAAGAAAGGCAGAAATACTGAATTCAGTGTTCCGAAACTGTTTCACTGCGGAAAATAGTAACATGGTCCCTGACTTCAGCCGTCGCACGGACGCCAAAATGGAAAATATTGAAATAAACGATATCGGAATTGAAAAACAACTGCTATCACTTAGTAGCGGAAAAGCATCCGGACCAGACGAGATACCCTTAAGATTCTACAGTGATTATGCTAAAGAACTTGCCCCCTTTCTATCAGCAATTTATCGTAGATCTCTGGAAGAACGTAAAGTACCTAGCGACTGGAAGAAAGCGGAGGTCGTTCCCATTTTCAAGAAGGGTCATAAATCAGATGCGAATAATCATAGGCCTATTTCGCTTACGTCAATCTGTTGTAGAATAATGGAATATGTTTTGTGTTCTCGTATTATGACGTTCTTAGATAATACAAATCTCCTTCATCATAACCAACATGGATTCCGCAAACAGAGATCATGTGAAACTCAGCTCGCCCTATTTGCCCAAGAAATTCACAGTGCCGTAGACACTGGCGAGCAGATTGATGCCGTATTCCTGGACTTCAGGAAGGCATTTGATACGGTTCCGCACTTACGTTTAGTGAAAAAAATACGAGCTTACGGAATATCGGACCAGGTTTGTGATTGGATTCATGATTTCCTAGAAGAAAGAACACAACATGTCATTCTTAACGGTTCAAAATCTGCAGATGTAGAGGTAATTTCGGGAGTACCGCAAGGAAGCGTGATAGGACCTTTATTGTTTACAATATACATAAATTACTTAGTTGACAACATCGGTAGCTCCGTGAGGCTATTTGCAGATGACACGCTTGTCTACAAGAAAGTAGCAACATCAGAAGACTCGTACGTACTCCAGGAAGACCTGCAGAGGATTAATGAATGGTGCGACAGCTGGCAGCTTTCCCTAAACGTAGATAAATGTAACATAATGCGCATACATAGGGGCAGAAATCCATTCCAGTACGATTATGCCATAGGTGGTAAATCATTGGAAGCGGTAACGACCGTAAAATACTTAGGAGTTACTATCCGGAGCGATCTGAAGTGGAATGATCACATAAAACAAATAGTGGGAAAAGCAGGCGCCAGGTTGAGATTCATAGGAAGAATTCTAAGAAAATGTGACTCATCGACGAAAGAAGTAGCTTACAAAACGCTTGTTCGTCCGATTCTTGAGTATTGCTCATCAGTATGGGACCCTTACCAGGTTGGATTAATAGAAGAGATAGACATGATCCAGCGAAAAGCAGCGCGATTCGTCATGGGGACATTTAGTCAGCGCGAGAGCGTTACGGAGATGCTGAACAAGCTCCAGTGGCGGACACTTCAAGAAAGGCGTTACGCAATACGGAGAGGTTTATTATCGAAATTACGAGAGAGCACATTCCGGGAAGAGATGGGCAACATATTACTACCGCCCAC
Source organism: Schistocerca nitens (assembly GCF_023898315.1). Lineage (NCBI taxonomy): Eukaryota > Metazoa > Arthropoda > Insecta > Orthoptera > Acrididae > Schistocerca > Schistocerca nitens. Next base: position 268,482,494 of record NC_064620.1, read on the forward strand.
ATATATCTCGCGTAATGATCACAACGAAAAGATCCGAGAAATTAGAGCAAATACGGAGACTTACAAGCAGTCGTTCTTCCCACGCACAATTCGTGAATGGAACAGGGAAGGGGGGATCAGATAGTGGTACAATAAGTACCCTCCGCCACACACCGTAAGGTGGCTCGCGGAGTATAGATGTAGATGTAGATGTAGACGCGTCGTGACTTAGAAGCAATGAGACCTTAGCAGGTCGCTGGAGAAAGTTGGCACCACATTTGCACACACGAATCAACTAATTCCCATACGTTCCGGGGAGGGTAGCGATGAGCCCTGACGTCACGTGCAATCACATCTCAGATGCGTTCGATCGGGTTAAGATCCGGCGAGTTGGGGGGCCAGCACATCAATTGGAACTCGCAACTGTGTTCCTCGAACCGCTCCCTCACATTCCTTACCTTGTGCAATGGCGCATTATCTTGTTGAAGAGTGCCACTGTTGAAGAGTGCCACTGCGCCGGCCGTTGTGGTCGAGCGGTTCTAGGCGCTTCAGTCTGGAACCGCGCGACCGATACGGTCGCAGGTTCGAATCCTGCATCGGGCATGGATCTGTGTGATGTCCTTAGGTTAGTTAGGTTTAAGTAGTTCTAAGTTCTAGGGGATTGATGACCTCAGAAGTTAAGTCCCATATTGCTGAGAGCCATTTGAACCATTTCATGCAACCGCAGACAATGACCCCACACGACACATCGAAAGCTTTGAGAGCAAGAGGAAGGAGCGTTCCATTTTATCAGTTACAGCAGCAAATCTTTTTACTAGTAATCTTCGTAGATGAGCCATTGAGGATGATTTTGTAGAAGAATACTACTCATTTAGAAAGTAGTGGTTGATATTTATGACATCGTGATGACGAGTCACTCATCGACAAAATGTTAACCAACAAACGTCGTCGCCCGTTTGCATGCGTTGCACACGCTGGCGATGGAAGGTGTGTAACTTGGCGTGCGAACGCGCGCGTGTGGTGTGTGTGTGTGTGTGTGTGTGTGTAGGTGAGAGAGAGAGAGAGAGAGAGAGAGAGAGAGAGAGAGAGTGTGTGTGTGTGTGTGTGTGTGTGCACTTGTCGTAGGGCTTCGTTGAACCAACTTTTACTTTACACATACTTTGTACGACGCCATGTTAAGAAGGAATGTGTGAACCAATCTGTACCAGGTTTGTGAAATATAAAGCAAATAATCCCTGTTGCATCAGATATTTTGCGTCTGAAGAACGTTTTACAATATTCTTGAGCAGCAGCATGAGCATTTCCTTTAAAGAATACGAAGTAAACTCTTCTTCGATTCATTCATAAAAAGTAACGACGTACAGAACTACTTTAACTACACATTTTCACATTAACAGGTAATTTGTAGGTGTAGTCTTACGGAGTCACATATGAATAGCTAGTGTTTAAGGCATGGACCGTATGGACCGTATTTGCGAAGGAAAAATTTCAGATCTCCATCCGTCCATGCAGATTTAAGTTTTCCTTCGGCTCCCTAGTTTACTTTAGACGAATGTTGCGATAGTAGCTTTGGAAAGGTCCCTTTATCCAGGTTCGCTGATCCCCGTCTCTAACGCCATCGATCGCGACGAAATAAAAATCTTTAATCTGTTTCATTCTTCCCCGACGCATACATCTGCATCCACAGTTCTAGTCATTTGTTTCAGATTCACGGACGGGTTTGGAACATAAGATCAATGCCTGTTTAATCCGTAGTCTGTGGTGAGGTAATGGACTACTACTGTACTAGATAAGCCCTTCCTGCGTGATCTGGGAGAGGCGACCGTTACATGACGACGGAGAGACACACAAAGGCAACTGCTGCAGTAGGCATTTGGCGGGTCACGTTCCCTGAACCCTCCCGTCTGGAAAATCCCCCGCCGATGCATGAACTTGCGAGGACTGGCGGTGAGATTCCGTTAACTAACAAAAACGAGGCTCTCCTGCGGTCAACAGCGCAGTCTCCGACAAATTATCGTCCTTGTAAATTGCCTCGAAAAAAATACAGCTCGACAGTTTAGTGATATAAAATTTTAAACTATAGTTTAGCTTCGTTTTTGTGCTGCTTTCCGCTCGTAGCTCCAGATGACCTCACGCAGTTTGTTGTCTACTTCTTTTATAGCATATGTTGTTCTTTCGGTCATCGAATTTTATTTTGGTTATTGGTTTGCAGCAGTTTTGAATTTCAGCCTCTTGCCAGTTACTCTATTCGTTTCAGCATCCCCCGTCATCGACAGTGTGCCTCTGTTCATATCAACGCACACCCAAGCGGCTCTATCCTACCACTTTCATTTCTGGTGGTGTGATACAACTGAATTACCCTGTATAAGTTTCACAGATGGTTTATCTGCGTCTACTCCCTTAGTGAGAGAATATGCATGGTGCATAGCAATTTTTTTTTTTTTTTTTTTGTGTGCGTCAACCAGCGTCCTTACAATTTTCCTTTTCGTTTCCCTAGATAATCTCTGCAAAGCGTGAATCTGTGGGTACGTATGGTTGAATCTGCCAATTAGAGAAGCAGAGACCTCTAGTATCAATATCGATAGCTTTCACCAGACTAATTTAGGAAAGTTGTATCATTGCGAATCAGAGCAATCGCGCTTTTTTCCACCTATCGTTAGGAAATGCCCATTTGCCACCACCTAAAAAAGAGAGGAAAGATAGAGAGAGAGAGAGAGAGAGAGAGAGAGGAAGAGAACGGTCTGTGGAGTTAACCAACTCCGATCAACTTTTAATTTTTGGAAGCGCCACTTGTGATCCTGCAATCGACTTGATAAGCCTTAACATTCCTTTTAACATTGGAACATATCTTGGTATGGTTTTGTCTCGGTTCATACGGATTATTTTTTTTATGAGAAAATCATTTCATTTATTTCGCAGAACATTCGGGAGTGCTTTTTATTTTGTTTCGTTTTCAGTTAATTTTCATGATTAAGACTCGAACTGGTAATTTGTCTTTGTTCATGCTGAGAGTGACCATGTGGCTTTCTAACATTCTGCGTGGTGTCTGTTTGTTCTATATCGTGTCTCCCTACCACTTTCGAGCAACGACGCTCTGAGCGTGTTTTTTAGGGAATTGACTAGTTTGAACCTGGGACCTGTTGCTGGTAAGGAGATGCCAGACCACACATGACATGTAGAATTCAGAAGAGTTCAGTGATACTAGCGATGATATAACGAAATACTTAATGATTTCAGCGTCAGCTCCACTGCACCCCCTGTAAAAGAATCTTAATACTAACTAAATTTTAGTGGAAGGGGTTCAAGGCTTTCCTATTTTTAGTTAGCTGGTAAAATAACGTCGAAAAAGCAGTTAAGTTTACCATTGGAAATTTTATTCTACTCACAAAACATTGTTTATAAATTGCATTATTTATAAAAGGAAATGTTTTAATGCAGGATGGTAAAAACCGACTGCGTTCAACAAAAATGTGAACGAATATTCCCTGAATGGGTTTCCAAGTTCTACAATGGATCGAAGGATGACCTATGCCATATCACATCTATAATCTAGGTTTAAATTAAGTTTCACAAAAGAGAAAACTATCAAAATGGTCTACAGTGACCCTCAATTATCTTTAATTACTTATCTAACTTGTCATAAATTACTGTGGCTGATGTGGCTTCTCAATAACTATATAACAGAAAAATCATTGCATTTCAGATTTTTACTTCAAGTGGCAAATGTGAACACCATGAGCTTTAATTGACGATCGACACTAGTATTACGCAAAAAGGGGATGCAACAGATGAGACTTCTGCAGTTCTGAGTGAAGCCTTATGCGCTCAAAAATGCGGCATCGCGTGCGTTCATTACCTTGTCGGTGTTCGTCAGGGGGCGGCGGACAGCACAGCTCCGCTCACCTCGCTGTCTCGGAAGCAACTCTCTCCTAACTTCTCCTTACTACAATTTACCGAAGTTGGTTTAAATACAACTATCTGGCTGTGTTTTCATCTGACCCATCAGGGTCTCAATGTTAACCTTAAGCTCCGCCTACAAAAATTCCGTCTATCCAATGAGAAACGTTATACTTTTCGTGGTGGGGCAATGTTTTTAAAGTTTGCAACGTAACAGAGAAGCGAAAAAGTCTCACGCTAAAACTTGCAGCTGGTGTGGTCCATTAGCGTTATCGTAACAGATATACTGTTCTTTTGGAGGGCTCTAACATGGGCTGGGGGGTGGTCCTAACGTAACAGAGATGCGAAAAAGGTCTCACGCTAAAACTTGCGGCTGGTGTAGCCCTTTTTGTGTTATCGTAAGATCTATACTGTTCTTCTGGAGGGCTATAGCTTTTAACATGGGCTGAGGGGTGGTCTTGACGTAACAGAGACGCGAAAAAGTCTCACGCTAAAAACTTGCGGGTGGTGTGCTCCTACCAGTTAGCTGGCGACGTGGGTGTCCGTCCGTCCCTTATCGTAGGGCCTTCCAGCTTAACACGGTTCTACTCTCGGCTTCTGTTCTCGTTTCTCCCCTCGGAACTGCGTCTGTCTCACGGTGGGAAGGTTTGACATGCATTTAGGCATTCTTGTGTTAGTCTGTGGTATTCCATTTGCTCACTCGTTACTCGTATTACTTTGGTTAATTTAATGTCACGATTTATTCGGAGCTATGTGACATACTACTGGATTTGCTTATCATGTCAGGGTTTTCATGGAAGGTGTTGGATTTGCCTGACACCTTACAGCTTCAGCAGTAGGTTCTCTTCGATTAATTATCCATCGTGTTTTGCTTAAGACTAGTGTATACATTCAATCCATAAAAGTTTTTATTTAATTTAGATGATTTCCTATGTTTTAACCAGACTGAGATTTCTCGATCGACAAATTACTTATAGTATACTGTAGTTAGTTTGTATCTGTTCGTACGATTTATTGCCTTCAGCAATCGCTCATATTCAAGTAGCGCTATTACGTCTTTCAGATCGCGGAACTCTGGAAATTATTTTTCATTTTTTGGTGTACAACTCTTTGTTCGACCTTCCCGCCGTGTGTAGACAAAGTAATGATTCAAGTGCAAGCTATTCTGTTGTTCAGAATACCAGATGTTGTGAAAAACTAACCCTTTCTCGACTGATTTGATGATTACGGAGTTTATCACTTTTAGTGGAAGGGCTCTGACTTCGAGATATCTTTAGCTCGCAAATGTAGTTTTAATGGTAGCGGAATGAACTGCTTCTTTCTCTGCTGAGTTACGTGTGGGTTCGTTAAATAATTAATGCAATACTATACCTATCGCATTATTTGCGAGTGTCGGCAGTGAGAGGCATACAGCAAAATTGCGTGGTGTAAACATTACAGGAGCAATTAGTAATTGATTCAATAAGAGCTCGTAGATGGTTACACGTGGTCCATAGTGTCAATGAAGCATTTGATTCCTCGTAAGCCTCTGCAGCAGATACCAAGAGAACAACAGCTTCCGACGAGAAAGTTTCCTCTTTGTTTGGAGCTGCTTTCCGCACGGAAGAAATATATGGATTGGTTTTTGTCAGAACACATCCTCCATACTTCTCACGCGAGAAGACTTATGGCAAATCTTGGGCGATATTGCCTTATTAAGTTGCTTGTTGACCTTGCACTTCTTCGACTCCTGACTGATTGGTAAAATTTTACTAAATATGCTTTTTATAATAGCTTTTTAGCAATGCTATAGAAATAACAGCTGTATGATTATGTGTTCATATGTGTTTATTCGTATTTTAGTAAAATTTTAGACTCTGATTTTCCAGTGGACATAACTGCGTTTTGCAACAGTCGCTTAAAAATGGCTCAAGATCGTAGTTGCGGATAACAGCTGGATTTCTAGTCCGACTCGTGAAGATAATAGTACGAGTACATTCTTAAGGATGGAATTTAACAGAAGGCGGAATGCCGTGGAATCTGAAACTATGTCATTTTCTCGCTCGCGTTTTACAATTTATTTGCACGCATTCCGATAAGAAGATAATTAACAAAATCCAATCTTTCAAAAATGGTTCAAATGGCTCTCAGCACTATGGGACTTAACATCTGAGGTCATCAGTCCCCTAGAACTTAGAACTACTTAAACCTAACTAACCTAAGGACATCACACACATCCATGCCCGAGGCAGGATTCGAATCTGCGACTGTAGCGGTCGATCGGTTCCAGACTGAAGCGCCTAGAACCACTCGGCCACACCGACCGGCATCCAACCTTTCATTAACGATTAAATAATGAAGCAAGTATTCGTAATTAAGTAAATAGTTCCGGAATAGCCGCCATTTAAAAAAAAATCGGTCCGATTTCCTGAACAAAAATATGAACTGTTTTTTATTATTCTTTCAGGATTCTGGCCCACTGTGCGACGCTGTAATGAAAATATGTGCTAAGCGATATATATGTTTATATTCACACAAAAAATATCCGATTTATTTGCTTTTTATTCCTTTAGGAAATTACCTCAGTTTCATTGGTACCGGGATATAGCGTCTTAGAACTGTACGCCAGCTGCCAGATGGATTGCGGGAACATAAACGGAAGCAGAGAATGTGGCCGCTGGAGAGCAAGGGAAAATTGCGCAGTTTGTGAGTGCTTTGAACAACAGTCAGCGACGCTAGGTGCTGGCATTGCACAGTTAGTGTGTTGCGGCGACGGTCGCGACTCACTATCACGAAAAATTTTACTTTTTGATAACTAAAGCAGTTTTCTTATGCATCTTGCACTCCAGGAAGGATTTCCAAAGATCTAAAGAACGAGTAGAAATAACAATCGAGTTTAATTATGGTTTCAGTAATTATTGTGAGAGAGACTGCTCACATTAATTAAGGTCTAGTTACCAAACAGATTACTATGGACAATGTTCAGCGTAGCATTATGTGATATGAGTTATGTCAATAATGTCCGTCACTTATCTCGGAATTAGTAAATCAGTGAAAACACTTGGTGTAGAAAGTTGTTTCGTGTAACACTTATGAAAACGGGAAACATGCTTTTCAGTAAACATTATCTTCACACTATCAAAGAACAGCTTTCATCCCAAGCATGTAAACTGCTAAACAGAATAATATTAAAGAATATAATGAGAAGCAAAAAACACTATACGAAATTACATTTTATTTCAAAAAAAAGGTAAACCTTCCACAGAAGAAATTTCATTCTTTCAGCAGCATGCTTCTACTATTAAATGCCAATTATTCCATTCCAGTAGTGCTCCTAAGCTTTATATATATAGTACATGTGACAGGATTGGACTTCTACAAACTTTTTTGAACAAAACTGAAATTCTACTATCTTGTTATGTTTGTTTAGGGATTATTGAATACCTATTCTTTCATTTCTGTGTAAGCAGTTATGAGAAGCAGTCCACCACCGGTGACATAGCAACTGAATTTAATTTTTTTTTTCGTAAATTTTGGATCACGGTTCTCCATGGATCTGGAGTAAATGTTCAGAAATGTAAATAATTCCTTAATATGTCATTTATTTACCTTAATACAACATCCTTTATAGCTCAGTGAGACATGCTACATTTTCACCGTTACATAAAAACGACGCTAAGTATTAATGAAAGTGCTTTAACAACTTTTGCGCCTCGTTGTATTATGCTGCTCTTGTAATTTTGTATTACTTTGTGGGCACTGAGACTGTGAGAGAAAATGATATCCTTCAAAATGCGCTTTCCAAAGAAGAAGGAAACAGATAAAGATAGAAGAGATACAATTTATTGTGCCACACGAAATCAAAATCGTCTTTTTCTGTGTTAATGACATGACAACATCGGAGTTTCTCCGGCATGTAATACAAGTGGTGTGAACCCAGTAACTAGCGTTTACATATTGACGTTCGTCGGAACCTCATCGCAATACATTACAACAAGCACATGAATGGATCCGATCAAATAGATCCAGATGTGAATCAGAATGGGATAAATACGTGTACCTGCAACAGGAAATAGTACAGTGGTATTTTCAGTTAGTCACTGCACACAGCACCTGGATACGCTACAGCAAAAATGAAAATACAATTTCTCATGAAAAATTTTGGGACGAAATTATGGGGTATACTTAAGGACGCATGCGGCGCTATAGGAAGGACCTGAGCAATCCCCGCACTCCAGTACTGTACCAGATGAACTTTGATTTCATGGAATAAAGCACCTGACTGTGAAAATACAGGACCTCGAAAGAAGATAACGTGTTGGAGTTGTACTGTAAGACATCGGCACGTTCCCAGTGCAAGAAATGTAATTTGGGACTGTGTGGTGAACGTTTTATTGCTTATCATACCAAGTGATTTGTTGTTCCTCTTTTTGATTTGTAATTTGTGCTCATGTATAATTAATTTATTTCACTACAAAAATGTGTAACCTTTTCGAATAAATGTGTTTTACTCTCAATAAATCATAGCTTTACATAAATGGTACGGTATATTATGTTACACCTAGAAAGGTAAAAACAGTTTCTTAACTTTAAATGCTTATTTTTTAATGTAACAAACAAAGTAAAAGAAATAATTGTTAAAAAAATTAACAAAACGTAATTCAAACACTGACGGGTTAATATTGAAATCAAATTATTCTAAAAGAAATTCAAAATGGTTCAAATGGCTCTGAGCACTATGGGACTTAACATCTATGGTCATCAGTCCCCTAGAACTTAGAACTACTTAAACCTAACTAACCTAAGGACAGCACACAACACCCAGTCATCACGAGGCAGAGAAAATCCCTGACCCCGCCGGGAATCGAACCCGGGAACCCGGGCGTGGGATCTAAAAGAAGAGAAATCTTTTACACAAGATAAAGAAGGCACCATAAGGATTTGTCACTCTGCAGTGGGTTGTGTGCTCATTTGAAATTTCTTGACACATTAAAACTTAGTGCTGAACGAGCACTCAAAACCTAAGTAAGGCCTCTGCCTTTCGCAGGAAACTGCTTTGCCGGATAATCTATCATTTTTTTGCAATAACATTCGTCTGGAAATCTAAGTTTTCTATTTTCAAATGTGTCAAACATGACACGAAACAATTTTCTAGACCATGTGTCTGTCATTGGTTTAGTAACTCCAAATATATTTGTTGGGCGTTATTGACTTAACTCATATCACGTAATGCTGTGTTAAGCTCATACTCAGTAAAGTCCTTGATAGCTAGGCCTTAATTAATGTGAGTAGTGTCTTCATGGTAACTAATGAAGGTATAGTTAAACTAGATTATTACTTCAGTTTCTCCTTTCGATATTCGGAAACCCTTCCTGAATAAAACATGCTTAAGAAAACCGTATAAGTTACCAGGAAGTACCACTGTTCGTGGTAATGAGTCTGGACTGTAGCGGCAAGGCTGCCTGTGTTGCCAGCACATGATATCGGTGACTGTTACGCAATGCAGTCACAAACTGCGCAATTTTCCCTTGCTCTCCAGTGGTCCCATTCAGTGCTTCCCTGTTATATTCCCACAAAACATCTGACATCTGACATAAACTTGCAAAACGCTACATTGTGGGACCACTGAACGAGGAAATTTCCTAAAGCAGTAAGTACCAAATAAACTCGCTGTTTTATTTATGTAAATATAACCATCTAGATCGCTTAATATATTTCTGCTACTGCCGTCATCAATTCACAGACGTAGAACTTGTAAACCAAAGTTCAGAGTCACAATCAGTAAAATTTATGCCTAATAGCGACCTTAGCGTCTCGATTAGGCATGGGTATTACTGGTACTGACGCTGGACGTTATTTTAAAGATTTTACGTTTGTGATCTAATGATGGCAGTAGCCGAAACGACATTATAAATGAAGACATACAGTAAAACATCTAGATAGTTCTGTTAACAAAACCATGATGGCTGATTTGTTCATGAAATTTAGTAGCGTTATTAATAAGCAAGCTAATTATTTCCAGCCTTAACTGGAGTCATATTTGCATCTAAAAATCTATCTATGTAAATAAAAATATAAATATTCTTTATTCCAAATCGTGTATCTCCGAAAGTTCTTGACCGATTGCTTCGAAGTTTTGTCACAACGTTGTATTCTAATAGAGGCGTGTTTAGAGGTAGCTACTTCTTATAACAATGTCCCCCTATTTCTAATTTACAAAAAATTATCTATTACATGTATTTTAAAAATCGGTGTGTAACAACATCATATTACAATGTTACATGTGTCAAAATTTCAAAGTATTCAGTTTAAAATATTCTGAGATTTGCAGTTGGTAACATTTACAGTTTCTATAAGTACAATCATACAATCATAGATGTTCATTTCTTCAGAATTTCAAATCTCCAATTTTCCACTGACTGCTTCGAAATTTTATCGCCAATGTTCAAGTCTAATATGGGCGTGTTTTTAGGTACCTAATTCTTTAACTTGTGTGTGTGTATCTGTGTGTGAGTGTGTGTGTGTGTGTGTGTGTAATATATAAAGGGAAAAAATTGTTACACACACACACACACACAAAATAGTGAAATGTTGTTAGCAAACAGGAAAGTTGCGTTTATGGCTCAATGGTTTATGATTAGAATACTACTACAGAATCTGAATTTGCCATAACAATACACAAAGCTGAAGCTCAGAGAGAGTGGAGAGAGGAGCTAGACAGAGGGGTGGGAGGAAATGGACGTAGGAAACGGGAAGGAGGAGATGGTCAGAGAGGGGGACAAGAGGAACTGGGGAGAGAGGAGGCAAGAGAAGATGGGCAGAAAAAGGGGGATGAGGTACTAAGGAGAGAGAGGGGTGCAGCAGGGGATGGAGAGAGAAAGGGGGGAGGACAAGATAGGCAGAGAGAGGGGGAGGAGGGGATGTACAGAGAGAGGGGGCAGAAGGAGGTAATGGCAAAGAAATGGGGAGGGGGAGATGGCCAGTGGCAGGGGAGAGAAGGCGATTACGGTGTATATCCAGTTCCCACAAACATTAGAAATTTGAGCTTTCTCTTTTCCATCTAAGCAGACTGAGCCACAGCAATAATAATGATGTTGATGATAGTAAAAAGGCAGACTATAACACAATATATTTTATATCCACAGGAAAATAACTTTTTAAAACAATCTAAACTAGGTTCACATTCTTCTTGCAGAGCATTTTGTTCATACTATGTTACATTTTATTTGAATTAGTTTTAGACATAAATTAGAGAAATTAAAGAGCAGAACTGATACAGTTGCTTCAGGATTTAAGATTTTTTCCAGAGCAAGAATTTCACGTATGTTATAAGGAAATAAACAATAATATTTACATTATATTTAAAAATTTTTTAGAAGAAATTATTTTTCCCATTTTTGTTAATTATACTGTATTCATAATAAAAGTTGGACGTTTACTTTTATTTTACTTCAAGAACAATAAAATAATTTTTTTTAAATTTATCCAAACAATGCTTTGACTCTCTTCCACTAACCTAGGTACTCTCAAAATAATCTTCATTTAAGTCTAGTTTCTTTGTAACTTTATATGATATTCCCCACTGTCTTGTTTTGGTAGATGATTTTGTTAGTGACTTGGATGCATACTCTTCGACGTCTTTTTCGTTCATTTAGCCGTCTCGCAGTCCCAAGCAGACAATTATGCACTGACGGTATATATCTGGCTGCTAGATGACATTTAAAACTCTCATGTTGCAAAGATATAGAGTCAATAAATTCCTGAATATCTGTGCGCTTGAGTTTGACGAGAAAAAAATGCCAAGTGTCCAGCAAGCTAGCCACAATTATTATGTTTAGCATCAGGGAAAAGTTTCCAATCTGGCCGCAAACTTGGTCTATGTTTTTAATATTTATGGAGATTTTCCTGCTGATAGAGGGTTTTTTTCTCATGCAATTCCAAATTGTAATCATTTTGTTTTTCTTGCATAGGTATGCGTATGCCACTTTCACTTTAACACTACAGACTTCGCATAAACCTGAGCGTGTCAGTTTGGTTCTACATTTCTTAGCAAGTGTTGGGTGGGTTTCAGTGAAGACGACTAGTCACGTAGCTCTAATATTTATGTGTAAAATCTTTGCCTGGACATTTCTTCAAACTTGTGAATAATTTTTTATTACAATACTTGATTGGATTCTATGGAGAGTGTTGGATTAATTGTTGACATGTTCTTGCTGAGGACTGCTTCAATATGTTCGCTCCTACGCAGCTTATTTCTCTGCAGTAGATGCAGACATGTCTGTACACTTTGTATTCTGTATCAATGTATATCGATGGCCTTAAATGAGAGGGTCGAGATAGTTGGGAAATTTTTCTGTGCTATTTCTTGCGGCTCCCATTATTATATTGATTGTGCCTCGTACACACCTAGCAATAAAGTCGCGGAACACGAGTCATGGGAAAAGTTTCAGAGCTGTTCCGTGACAATTTTCTTGTTTCGCGAGTGTCGCGACATAAAAGTCTCAAGTTTCACGTTCCAAACAAAACAGGGAACATATGACAATGTCGCATAATTTGTAGTAGTCTGTATCTTTCCAGAGTCAGTTTCTACTTGCCTGCCGTAGAGACATTTTAAAAATAAGTGAAGATTTTCAGGCGCTCCTTTGTCTTTGGGATGTGACATTCCAAAATGACAAAAACAGAAGAAAAAGAAGGCCGTTTTCTGGTTACAATCCAAGACTTGTGACTCTATTTGTTTGATAGTACAACGAAAAACCAGTCCAAAGTTGCAAATTTTACTTTTTTTATCCAATCGATGACTATTTTCGGGCCGAGACTCATTTTCTAATCATCACATCATAGTCAAAAATGGTATTTCCGAAGATGTGAAAACCATGTCAAAAACTTATAACGAACTGCTACAGTGCATGTTGAGTTATCTGTATGTACTTTAACTGTTCGTTGCACATTTTTTGACATGGTTTTCACATCTTCGGAAATACCATTCTTGACTATGTTACGATGTTCTGAAAAAGGGTCTAAGCCCGAAAATAGTCACCAAGTGAATAAAAAAAAGTAAAATTTGCAACTTTGGACTTTGTACTTATTAATAGATTTTGCTGATACACACTACACCAGCATGCTGTAAGTTCGTAAATACTTTTTGGGTCCATCCCAGTTCATATTTTTGAAATTACTTAAAAGTCTTGACAATTTGTCGGAATGTTAAACTTTTATTTATTCAGGTGTATTATTCGCTGTCTTCCTCTACCTTCCTCTACAGTTTTCATCCTATGCAGCTCCCCACGAAGACAGGTATATACTCCTGGAAATAAAAAAAAGAACACATTGACACCGGTGTGTCAGACCCACCATACTTGCTCCGGACACTGCGAGAGGGCTGTACAAGCAATGATCACACGCACGGCACAGCGGACACACCAGGAACCGCGGTGTTGGCCGTCGAATGGTGCTAGCTGCGCAGCATTTGTGCACCGCCGCCGTCAGTGTCAGCCAGTTTGCCGTGGCATACGGAGCTCCATCGCAGTCTTTAACACTGGTAGCATGCCGCGACAGCGTGGACGTGAACCGTATGTGCAGTTGACGTACTTTGAGCGAGGGCGTATAGTGGGCATGCGGGAGGCCGGGTGGACGTGCCGCCGAATTGCTCAACACGTGGGGCGTGAGGTATGCACAGTACATCGATGTTGTCGCCAGTGGTCGGCGGAAGGTGCACGTGCCCGTCGACCTGGGACCGGACTGCAGCGACGCACGGATGCACGCCAAGAATGTAGGATCCTATGCAGTGCCGTAGGGGACCGCACCGCCACTTCCCAGCAAATTAGGGACACTGTTGCTCCTGGGGTATCGGCGAGGACCATTCGCAACCGTCTCCATGAAGCTGGGCTACGGTCCCGCACACCGTTAGGCCGTCTTCCGCTCACGCCCCAACATCGTGCAGCCCGCCTCCAGTGGTGTCGCGACAGGCGTGAATGGAGGGACGAATGGAGACGTGTCGTCTTCAGCGATGAGAGTCGCTTCTGCCTTGGTGCCAATGATGGTCGTATGCGTGTTTGGCGCCGTGCAGGTGAGCGCCACAATCAGGACTGCATACGACCGAGGCACACAGGGCCAACACCCGGCATCATGGTGTGGGGAGCGATCTCCTACACTGGCCGTACACCACTGGTGATCGTCGAGGGGACACTGAATAGTGCACGGTACATCCAAACCGTCATCGAACCCATCGTTCTACCATTCCTAGACCGGCAAGGGAACTTGCTGTTCCAACAGGACAATGCACGTCCGCATGTATCCTGTGCCACCCAACGTGCTCTAGAAGGTGTAAGTCAACTACCCTGGCCAGCAAGATCTCCGGATCTGTCCCCCATTGACCATGTTTGGGACTGGATGAAGCGTCGTCTCACGCGGTCTGGACGTCCAGCACGGACGCTGGTCCAACTGAGGCGCCAGGTGGAAATGGCATGGCAAGCCGTTCCACAGGACTACATCCAGCATCTCTACGATCGTCTCCATGGGAGAATAGCAGCCTGCATTGCTGCGAAAGGTGGATATACACTGTACTAGTGCCGACATTGTGCATGCTCTGTTGCCTGTGTCTATGTGCCTGTGGTTCTGTCAGTGTGATCATGTGATGTATCTGACCCCAGGAATGTGTCAATAAAGTTTCCCCTTCCTGGGACAATGAATTCACGGTGTTCTTATTTCAATTTCCAGGAGTGTATATATAGATAAAGTTCATTAGGCACGACCCTTTTGTATAAATGGTTCGTTTGTTTTAATTACATCACAAAATTCGCAACAAGGCTGTTCTGAAATAATTTTAAAATCTAGCAAATGTTGTACAGTATATACTGAAAGTCTGTCCTACACACTCAGTACCACTGTTACGGCTTCAAAAAAATCTCTTTTGTTTGGTGAAGCAGTATCAGTAATAGCTCACCTATGTTTAACTGATCTCACATGGTGTTTGGTATTTACTGTACGGCAGCATTATATGTAACCGTGGAAAAACTGGAAACGAAGAGAACCGAAATACACTGGTTATCCAGAATATTATGACCACCGACCTACTCTCAATATGAACCGATCCAGGTGATAGCGGCGTCACCTGTCGAGGAATGACTTCTAGTCAGACAAACGCACGGTGCGTTTAATATCAGTGAGCGTGCTATGTGAGTTTGACCGAGGGCAGATTGTGATGCCCCGGAGGCTCGGCACAAATATCTCAGAAACTGCACGACTTCTCGGGTGTTCGAGGAGTGCTGTGGTGAGTGTCAACAACAGAGGCGAAGCCAAGGTAAAACTATGTCCAGACGTATGGGATTGGGCGGCCACCCTTCATTACAGATATTGGACGTCGTAGGCTGGAACAGGACAAGCGGAGAACTGTGCGGAACTAACATCATACTTTAATGCTGAGGAGATTACAAGAGTGTATGACACAGAGTGCATCGAAAACTCCCTAACTATGGGCCCCCTGTCGATGACACACGCATGTGCCAATGTTAAAACCACAACATCGGCAACTTCAACTGAAATGGGCACCTCAACATGGGCACTAGACGTTGGCGCAGCGGCAGAGCGTTGCATGGTTTGCTGAATTCCGATACCTTCTTCATCATACCGATGGGAGAGCGTGAATCCATCATTTTCCAGAGGAGCAACTCCTTGACCCCTGTACGACGGCACGGAGACAATCTGGAAACGGCTCAACTGTGCTCTGGGGAACACTTAAGTGAGCATCCTTGGTACACCACGCAGAACTAGATGGCCGTTCGTAAATGTTTAATTGTGGCGTATGATCTAGACGTTTTACAGCTGGGTCGTTGGGTTTGCTAGTGGAAGGGAACCTGGATACAAGAATGAGAGTTCTGGTCGTCCGCCAGCGTAATAGATGTTGGGGAAAGTTGAGGTTGTGTCTCAATTGATAATGGTTGATAGGCGCAAAACGTTTGATCAAATGGAATGGCAGACAGGCCTGAGCAGCGCAACTCTGCTCTCCATCAATCATGATAATCTGTGTATGAAAAAGATAAATGAGGGAGTTGACCACTGTTAAATTTCACTGTGGCTCGTCCCCTGTTTCTTCGACATTACCAAGGATTTACGAGCGCGTAGTGTTAAGATGGCGGCGCATTTCCATGTACTGAGATAGGCTCAAAGCATCGTATTCCATAACCTTGGCTTGAGATGAGCCCAGAAAGTTTACTAATTCATGAATCAGACTTACCTGAAGTAGAATTAAATTTTGCCTTCAAATGTTTTTCTATAGCAGTGAGACCACATGACAATCAGAATTTTGTAATTCTTTTATATTTATGGTACGCGAGCCTCAAAACTGAAATACGAGTATACGTCTTCCACAACAGTTCGATGTAACTCTCCAAAATTCTCGAGAAAATCGACTTCCAAGTTTTACAACCATGGTTCATATACTAGCCTTTTCTTTAGACAAGCAGTGTGTCTCTGTGGTAGTGTGCTTGCTTGCTACTTGATTGGGGTGGGGAGGGTGGCGTGGGGTTGATTCTATTAACCAAAGGTGCATGATCTATGAGCATTTGCATGAAGAGTGAAATACAAAAACATAGAAAAATTTTAATTTGTAGTTTGTTTAATTATAGTATCTTGATCAAAAATCTTTCATAAAAGGTTGGCAATTAAGAATTTTTGTCTGCAATGAAAATTAGATTTTTGTCTGCAGTATATAGGTGGAGATAAGAAGACGTGCGTGTTTCATAAAAATGACTAATGAATGTGTTAATAACATAGTTTGATGAGCTTTGTATTTAAGTGACCTAAGTATTCGAACTAAATGGCAAAAAAAAAAAAAAAAAAAAAAGGCCGAAACGAGACTCGGTACATTTCTTCTTTTATACTGCAGGGGTCACTTCTTTTACTTTCAGTAACTGATGCAGTAGCAATGACCAATTCGAGAAGTATATGCATATCACACTTCAAAAGGGTTTGGTGTTCTCCTTTTGTTTGCCATTTCGCCAAACATAAACGAAGGGACAAGTAGCGAGGTATAAACACACTTCTGCTCTTTGATCAATGTGAGAGCAACTGAAAATGACGTCAGTCACTAACTATTGTCAATAAAGCTTATGCATGCAGGCGGCCAAGTGCAAATTCACATCTGTATTAACATCTTTCCATTGCAATATGCGGAATTAACCGCGGTCAAATGCACAGTTAGCTGACGACGGTTTGCTAATCGGAGATTTACGTTGGTACATAGAAGAGACATTTTAGATACAGTTTACTTTTGAACGTGCTCACGGGACCTTGGTTACCTTGCTTTTTGATCGAGGTTGGTACATTCGACCATTAGATGCAGGTTTCAGCAAAGGCGACAAGGAAAGTGGTCGAAGTGAGTGCTCCTCCAACACGACAATGTACGGCCCCATATCAACAGGGCCACGACTACAATGCTGACATCCCTGGGGTTCTTTTTTGTGCCTCGCAAACCAAAATAACCGGATGTTGCTCCACCTGATAATGCTTTACTCGATAACATGAAGGACGCGCTGCGACCTCAGACGTTTGACAACGACGAAGAATTGCAGGCAGCTGTCCACGAGTGGTTGCGTAGTACCTCCAAATAATGGTTCCATAACGCAAGAATGGTGGCAGAGGAGTACTGACGTAGTGGGGAGTACACTGAGAGATCTCACGTACACTGACATCTATTCATTAATAAATAAGGTACAAAAAACTGACATTTACGAACACCACCCGTATATTACAAACCTTTCTTCTTGTTAGAAGGTTAACTCCGAGAGCGTGTGAATAAAAATACAACGAAAGGTAAACGCGAGAGTGTAATAAGTTGCTTGAAACTCAGTCTTAATAGAAACGTAAACATCTAGCAACGTGAACTTTCGGGAAAACCTTTGGATGCTTGTGCTCTAATTCTTTTACTTTCAGCAACTGATGCAGTAGCAATGACCAATTCGAGAAGTATATGCATATCACACTTCAAAAAAGTTTGGTGTTCTTCTTTCGTTTGCCATTTCGCCAAACATAAACGAAGGGACAAGTAGCGAGGTATAAACACACTTCTGCTTGTTGATGAACGTGACAGCATTTGAAAATGAGGTCAGTCACTAACGATTGTTTAGAAAGCTTATGTGTGCTGGCGGCCAAGTGCAAGTTCACTTCTGTTTTAACATCTTTGTATTACAATATGCGGAATTAACCGCGGCCAAATGCACAGTTAGCGGACAACGGTTTGCTAATCGGCGATTTACGTTGGTGCATCGCAGAGACATTTTAAATGCGGTTTACTTTTGAACGTGATCACGGGGCCTTGGTTACCTTGCTATTTGATCGAGGTTGGTGCATTCGGCCATTAGATGCAGGTTTCAGCAAAGGCGACATGGAAAGTGGTCGAAATGAGTGCTCCTCCAACATGACAATGTACGGCCCCGTATCAGCAGGGCCACGACTACGATGCTGACATCCCTGGGGTTCTTTTTTGTGCCTCGTAAACCAAAATCACCGGATATTGCTCCACCTGATAATGCTTTACTCGATAACATGAAGGACGCGCTGCGACCTCTGAGGTTTGACAACGACGAAGAATTGCAGGCAGCTGTCCACGAGTGGTTGCGTAGTACCTCCAAATAATGGTTCCGTGACGCAAAGATGGTGGCAGAGAAGTACTGACGTAGTGGGTAGTACACTGAGAGATCTCACGTACACTGACACCTATTCATTAATAAATAAGGTACAAAAAACTGACATTTACGAACACCACCCGTATATTGCAAAGCTTTCTTCTTGTTACAAGGTTAACTCCGAGATAGATTTGTCTGAGCGAGCGTGTGAATAAAAATACAACGAAAAGTAGACGCGAGAGTCTAATAAGTTGCTTGAAACTCAGTCTTAATAAAAACGTAAACATCTAGCAATGTGAACTTTCGGGAAAACCTTTGGATGCCTGTGCTCTAATTTTACAACATTGTTAGTGCCCTTCATTCTTCACAAGCAAAAGAGGGCGAGGGACTGTGTCTTCTGTCGTCACACATTGTGCCCCGTGACCGGCTACGACTTTGATTTATCACTGATGGTGGAAGGACTTTTCGTCTTCTCCTTGACTACTTGTATGTCTATTTATGAAAATGCGACCGTAGTCTTCTCCCCGATTGTCCCACTGACATGTGTATTCTGTATGGGTACTTCCAGGTTTTTACAGCGCAATGATAGCTCCATTATATTTATGGAGTGCAGCCATATAATTTCCCTTTCTTCTTTTAATATTTAGGCCGTGTATCTTTTAGTCATGCCCAGGGTGAGCGGACTGACTGGCACTACAGCACACGCTCCGCCGCTTTCGCTCGCGGTCTGCACCACTGTGCATGCGGCCACAGATACACAGGCGTCAGAGACGTCGATCGGCGGCAAACAATAACATTTTTTTCTCTATTTTCCAGTCATAACTTTTCTGACTGGTTTGTTGCTGTCCGCCACGAATTCCTCTCCTGTGCCAAAGTCTTCATTTCGGAGGGCACTTGCACCCTACGTCCTCTAGTATTTGCTGGACTTATTCCCAGTCCCTGCCTTCCCCTACAGTTTAAAACCCTCTACAGTTCCCTCTAGTACCATGCATGTTAAACCCTGATGCCTCAACCCATGTTCTGTCCTTCTGGCCCACTTTCTTGTCAGAATTTCCCATATGTTCTTTTCTTCGTCGATTCTGTGGAGAACCTCCTCATTCAGTCCACGTAATTTTAAACATTTATCAGTAGCAGCAATGACGCTCATGCAGTAGTTTGTAGGGCAACCTGGACCTGAGGGTGTGGTATATTTTTAATATTTTTGAAACCTAATGGCGACTTGTAAGTAGCCATAAAAATTTTTCAGGTAGAGACATATTAAAAATATTAAAAACCTGTGTAATATTGATGTTGCCCGCCCGGTTGGCCGTGTAGTCTAACGCACCGCTTTCAGGGCGGGAAGGAGCGCCTGGTCTCCGACACGAATCCGCCCGACGGACTTGTGTAGAGGTCCGGTGAGCCGGCCAGTCTGTGGATGGTTTTTAGAAGGTTTTCCATCTGCCACGGCGAATGCGGGCTGGTTCCCCTTATTCCGCCTCAGCTACACTATGTCGGCGATTGCTGCTTAAACAAGTTCTCCACGTACGCGAACCCCACCATTACTGTACCACAGAAACACAGGGGTTACACTCGTCTGGTGTTAGACGTTTCCTAGGGAGGTCCACCGGGGACCGAACAGCCCAATAACCCTGGGTTCGGTGTGGGGCGGGGAGAGGTGAAGTGGACTGCGGTATTCGTTGTGGGGTTGTGGTCTACTGTGGCTGCGTCGGGGACGGAGCCTCTCCGTCGTTTCTAGGCCCCCGGTTAACATACAATACAATACAATATTGATGTTTAAATGATTTTCTTGAAAGGAAAAACTCCTGAATACACTATATCTCTTCCTTTCGCTGAGAGTTAGGGTGTGGGGAGGGGGGAGGCAGGTGGTACAGCCCCCCTTGCACAAAGGTATCGGCACCCTTTTATAGCACCGCATCTCAAACGCTTCGATTCTCTTCTGTTTTTCTACTGTCCATGATTCACTAACGTACAACGCTGTGCTCCAAACGTACATTCGTCTACTTCAGACAACCAATTTTGATGTTAAATTTCTAGCTATTCTCATTTCTCATACTTCTCATTGCTTCTGTCTTTTTCCCATTTTCTCTCCATCCATATTCTGCACCCATTAGACTACTCATCCCATTCAAAACAGCCTGTAATTCTTCTTTACTTTTACTGAGGGTAGCAGTGCCATCAGCGAATCTTTGATATCTTTTCACCCTGAACTGCAATCCCATTCTTGAACCTTCCTTCTATTCCCTTCATTGCTTCTTCGATGTATCGATTAAACACTAGGAGCAAAAGACTGCGTCGCTGTCTTACACACTTCTTAATCTAAACCCTTCGTTTGTGATTTTCCAGTCTTATTGTTCCCTCTTGGTTCTTGTACATATTATGTATCATCCGTCTTTCCCTGTAACCTACTCCAGTTTTTTCTTAGCATTTCAAACACCTTGCACCATTTCACATTGTCGAATACTTTTCCTAGATCGACAAATCCTAATACTGCGTTTAGGTGACTTTGCCTTTCCTAAATCCAAAGTCACCATCCTCTAATAGAACTTTAGTTTTCTATTCCGTTCTTCTGCATATTATTCTTCTAAGCGACTTGAATGCTTGAGATGTTAAACTGATTGCGCTAAAGTTTTCACACCTAATTGCCCTTGATATCTTCGAAATTGGGTGGACGATATTTTACCGAAAATCTGACGGTACGATGCCAGTCTCATTGATTCTACACATCAACGTGAATAATCGTTTTCATGTCACTTCCCCCAATGATAACAGAAATTCCTATGGGGCATTATCAAACTCCTCTGCTTTATTTGATCTCTCGTTTTCAAAAGCTCTTTTAAATTCTGCCTCTAATACTGAATCCCCTATGTGTTCCTTGTCGACTCAAGTTTGTTCTACTATGATATCATCATACAAGTCATCCCCCTCCTAGAAACCTTCAGTGTACTGTTTCCACCAGTCCGCTCCTTCCTCTGCGTTTAACAGTGGCATTTGCTTTGCTCTCTTAATGTTACCACACTTGCTTTTAATATTTGTTTGCTGAGTGAGTCCTTCCGACGATTATTTCTTTTTCGATTTCTTCATATATTTCCTGCAGCCATGTCGCTTTGGCTGCTCTAACCTAAGGACAGCACACACATCCATACCCGAGGCAGGATTCGAACCTGCGACCGTAGCGGTGGCGCGGTTCCAGACTTTAACCGGAACCTTTTGCTAATGGAGAGGACATCATGACACTTACGCAACTGTAGGCTACATGCCCTGTGGATACACTTTTTTTTAGCCATCAGTCTCCTGACTGTTTGATGCGGCCCGTCACGAATTCCTCTCCTGTGCCAACTTCTTCATCTCATCGTAGCATTTGCAATCTACGTCCTCAGTTATGTGCTGCATAAATTCCAACCTCTGTCTTCCTGTACAGTTTTTATCCTCTACAGTTCCCTCTAGTACCATGGACGTTATTCCGTGATGTCTTAACAGATGTTCTACCGTCTTGTCCCTCCTTATTTTCAGTGTTTTCCATATAGTCTTTTCTTCGCTGATTCTCCGGAGAACCTCTTCATTCCTTACGTCATCAGTCCACCTAATTATCAACATTCTTCTGTAGCAGCACATCTCAAATGTTTCGGCTCTGTTCCTTTCCACAGTCCATATTTCACTGCCATACAGTCTTGTGCTCCACACGTACATTCTCAGAAAATTCTTCCTCAAAGTAAACCCTTGTTTTATACCAGTAGACTTCTTTTGGCCACGAATGCCCCTTTTGCAGTGCTAATCAGCATTTTATGTCCTCCTTGCTCCTTCCGCCATGGGATATTTTTCTGCATAGATAGCATAATTCTTTAACATCATCTGCTTCGTGATCTCCAGTTCTGAATGCCTATTTTTCGTTGTTCTTATTTCTGCTACTTGTTATTACTTTCGTCTTTTTGCATTTTCCCATTAGACTGTTCATTCCATTCAGCATATCCTCTAATTCTCCTCCATTTTCTTTCAGAATAGCAGTGTCATAAGCGAATCTTATCATACATATCCTTTCATCCTTAATTTTAATTGCACTCATTAACCTTTCTCTTTTATTTTAGTCATTTTTTCTTCGATGTATAGACTGCACAAACAGTAGGGACGAAGGACTACATCCCTGTCTGACACCCTTTTTAATCCGAGCACTTCGAACTTGGTCTTCCACTCTTATTGTTTCTCCTTGGCTCTTGTACATATTTTTTATTACCAGCCTTTCCCCACATCTTACCCTTTCTCTCCCCCCATCTTACCCACATGTTTCTCAGAATTTCGAAAATTTTGTATCATCGGACATTGTAAAACGCTTTTTCCAGGCGGACAAATCCTATGAACGTGTCATGTTTTTCCTTTAGTCTTCTTTTCATTAGCAACAGCAACATCGGAACTGCCTCTTTGGTGATTTTACTTTTAGTAAAGCCAAACCGAGCGTCATCTAACACATCCTCAATATTCTTTTCCATTCTTCTGTAATTTATTCTTGTCAGCGACTTCGATACATGAGCTGTTAAACTGATAGTGAGATAATTCTCGCACTTGTCGGCTGTTGCAATCATCGGAATTGTGGGAATAATGTTTTTGCGAAGGTCAGATGGTATATCACCAGACTCTTACATTCTACACACCAACGTGAAAAGCTGTGTTGTTGTCACTCCCCCTCCCCCATGAATTTAGAAATTCCAATGGAACTTTATCTATCCCTTCTGCTTCATAGCTCTTTTAAATTCTGATGCTAATGCTAGATCCCTTATCTCTTCTATATAGACTCTTGTTTCTTCTTCCATCAAGTCATCAAACACCTATTCCCCTCACGGAGGCCTTCAATTTCCTCTTTCCACCTGTCTGCCCTTTTCTCCATACGTTTAACTGTGGAATTACCATGGTGCTATTAATGAAACGACCTTTGCTTTTAATTTCACAGAAGGTTGATTTGACTATTCTATATACTGAGTCATTTCTTCCGGCATTCATTTCTTTTTCGATTTCCTAACATTTGTCATGCAGCCAGTTCGCCTTAGCTTTCCTGCATCTCCTGTTAATTTCATTCCTAAGTGATCTGTATTTCTGAATTTCCCTGAACATTTTTGTACTTCCTTCTTTTGTCGATCAACTAAAGTACTTCTTCTACTACCCACGGCTTTTTCGCAATTACATTACTTATACCTCTGTTTTTCTTTTCAACTTTTGTGATTTCCTTTCTTAGAGTCTTCCATCCCTCTTCAACTGAACTGCCTACTGAGCTGTTCCTTATCTGAGTAAAAACTGGGAGAAATTCAGGCGTATCCCTTCATTCCTTAGTATTCCCGTATCCCATTTCATTGCCCATTGCTTGTTTCTGACTAGTCTCTTAAACTTCTGCCTACTCTTCATCACTACTAAATTTTGATCCGCGTCTATATCTGTTCCTGGGTACGCCTTACAATACAGTATCTACTTTTGTGATATCGGAATCTCTGCCTGACCATGATGTAATCTAAGTGAAATCTTTCCTTATCCACCGGCCTTTTCCAAGTATACCTCCTCCTCTTGTGGTTCTTGATCGAGTATTTGCCTATATTAGCTGAAATTTATTGCAGAACTCAATTACCCTTTCTCTTCTCTCAGTCCTGGTACCAAGCCCATAGCCGGCCGGTGTGGCCGTGCGGTTCTGGGCGCTTCAGTCTGGAACCGCGTGACCGCTACGGTCGCAGGTTCGAATCCTGACCCGGGCATGGATGTGTGTGATGTCCTTAGGTTAGTTAGGTTTAAGTAGTTATACGTTCTAGGGGACTGATGACCACAGATGTTGTCCCATAGTGCTCAGAGCCATTTGAACCATTTGAACCAAGCCTATATTCTACCGTAACCCTACCTTCGACACCTTCCCCTAGCACAGCATTCCAATCTCCCATGACTATTAGATTTTCATTTCCACTTACGCATTGAATTTCTCGTCCAGTATCCTGATATAGTCTTCGATCTGCGACGTCGGCATGTATACCTTAACTACCGTTTTCTGTGTAGTTTGCTGTCGATTCTGGTAAGAACAACCCTGTCACTGAACTGTTCACAGTAAGTAACTCTCTGCCCTACCTTCCTATTCATAGCGAAATCTACTCCCATTATTCCATTCTCTGCTGCTATTGATATTACCCTATACTCAGATGACCAGAAATTCTTGTCTTCTTTCCATTACACTTACTGACACCCACTATATCATGACTGGGTCTCACCATTTCGCATTTCAGATTTTCTAACTTCCATATCACGCTCAAACTTTTGACATTCCACGTCTAGACTTGTAGAACATTATCCTTTCGTCGGCCTTCAATGTTTCTCATGATAACCTCCCACTGTCATTCCCCTCCCGAATATCCGAAAGGGGGATTTCTCCGAAATCGTTTGCTAATGGAGCGATCATCATGAAACTTTTTCAATAACGGATCACATGTTCTATGTATACGCATTATGTGTCGTTAATGCAGAGGTGTCCATTGCCTTCTATATCGTCACGCCGTTGATCATTGCGAATTATTTCACCTTTTCGAGGCAGTTTCCCATGACAAGAGCAGGAGAATGAATACCCTGAACCTCTATTCGCTCCTCCGCCCTCTTTGAAAAGGCTGTTGGCAGAGCGAGGGTGACATCTTACGCTGGAAGACTTTGACCGCCATTGCTGATGATTTATGGATTTCCCTGGACATTTTTGTACTTCCATCATTCGTCGAATGACCAGCATCAATAGGCCAGCCGCTGTGGCCGAGCGGTTCTAGGCGCTTCAGTCTGAAACCGCGCGACCGATGTGGTCGCAGGTTCGAATCCTGCCCCGGGCATGGATGTGTGTGATGTCCTTAGGTTAGTTAGGTTTAAGTATTTCTAAGTTCTAGGGGACTGATGACCACAGATGTTAAGTCCCATAGTGCTCAGAGCCATTTGAACCATTTTTGAACCAGCATCAATACCGTGATCTGCCGCAACCAAGTTATGGGGCTTTAAGATACGGATGTGTCGACAGTGTTCCGTGTATCTTTCATGGACTATACGAGCCGTCTGTACGCCGTATGAGAGGCCACACTTGCAGGGGATCTTGTAAACTTCAGGCTTCCGTAGCACCTGATCATCTTAAATGGGACCCAAGAGTAGAGGCGAAAAATCACTTTTACTTTGTTCCTGATGAGAATCCGCCCTGTTTCTGTCGTCAGGCTCCCCACATATGGGAGGAAAACCATGGATTGAAATCTGCCTGTGCCATCTTCCGTATTCCTTATGCCCATCTTTGGTTTCATTTGTGGCGCCATGCTCATCTGTAGAGGTTCGTCCAACAATGGTGTGTGCTCTGTGTGATGGTAACGACTGTTTACACGTAAATATAAATCCGTATTCGTCAGTTTCCGTTATACGGTATGTGCCAAAGTGCCATCATCTTTGCGCCGAACCAAAACATCAAGTTGCGGAAGGCATCCCTTCTTTTCAATTTCAGTTGTAAACTGAATCTGGCCGTGAATGGAATTCACCTGATTTAAAAATTATTGCAATTTATCATCACCATGAGGTCACACTACAAACGTGTCGTCAACGTATCTTTAAAATAGATGGACTTTAAAGTAGCAGAGTGCTCCATAAACAAATTGAGCACCAAGGGCGACAAGAGACTACCCATGACGACTCAGTCAGTCTGTTCAAAAAATTCCTATTAAATAAAAAATATAAAGTACAAAAAGGCTTCCACATCTGTCTGTTTTTCCCTTCACTGTTCGTTTATTTTCATATAACTGGGGCTGGTTGTCAGCTCCCATTGTGTTGACCTTTGTCTAACATGGTTTTTTAAAATTTACATGCACAGTGCTAAAAGAAGTTGAAATCTACATCTACATCTACATTTATACTCCGCAACCCACCCAAAGGTGTGTGGCGGAGGGCACTTTACGTGCCACTGTCATTACCTCCCTTTCCTGTTCCACTCGCGTATGGTTCGCGGGAAAAACGACTGTCGGAAAGCCTCCGTGAGCGCTCGAATCTCTCTAATTTTACATTCGTGATCTCCTCGGGAGGTATAAGTAGGGGGAAGCAATATATTCGGTACCTCATCCAGAAACGCACCCTCTCGAAACCTGGACAGCAAGCTAAACCGCGATGCAGAGCGCCTCTCTTGCAGAGTCTGCCATTTGAGTTTGCTAAACATCTCCGTAACGCTATCACGCTTACCAAAAAACCCTGCGACGAAACGCGCCGCTCTTCTTTGGATCTTCTCTATCTCCTCTGTCAACCCGACCTGGTACGGATCCTACACTGATGAGCAATATTCAAGTATAGGCCGAACGAGTGTTTTGTAAGCCACCTCCTTTGTTGATGGACTACATTTTCTAAGCACTCTCCCAATGAATCTCAACCTGGCACCCGCCTTACCAACACTTAATTTTATATGATCATTCCACTTCAAATCGTTCCGTACGCATACCCCCAGATATTTTACAGAAGCAACTGCTACCAATGTTTGTTCCGCTATCATATAATCACACAATAAAGGATCCTTCTTTCTACGTATTCGCAATACATTACATTTGTCTATGTTAAGGGTCACTTGCCGCTCCCTGCACCAAATGCCTATCCGCTGCAGTTCTTCGCATTTCGCTGCAATTTTCTAATGCTGCAACTTCTCTGTATACTACAGAATCATCCGCGAAAAGCCGCATGGAACTTCCGACACTATTGATATCACATGTAAATAACCATCCAACCAGTCTGACACTCATTTACTTCCAACCATTGGCAGTTACTTTTTCATGTATACAAATCTATAAACCTGAAGTGTTGGCATGATCGAACGCATTTAAGTATCTGTGAGATATCGACCGTAAAATGTCTCTGCCAAGAAGCAAAACAATACAGCTATAGATAGGACGTCACAAATATATGTGAGAATGTATTGTTTATTGCTCGAATTATGTATGCTGTGTTGAACTCGAGGAAAATGCGTGTCACTTGGCTTGAACGCCCTGTTATTTTCACTGTAATTCTCTCGCAACACAATAAAGCCTTTTTGCCGGCACAAAGACTGTAAAGAGATCAGAGACGCCGGCACATGTTAAAGGACAGTTCTAATAAGTGAGTGTCCGCCAACTGGTAATTAATAGTAGACGCGGGCCGCACCGATAGCGCCGTAAATCCTTGTCTCGAAGCCAGCCACGCCCCTTCGCATAGCCTGCAGCTCGGCGATTGCAAACACTCCCAACACTTTTAAGCTACGACGAAGCGTCCATTGTCTTTCAGCTTACACATAATAAAGACAATCAGTGAGCAGGATGAGAAGTTCAGTCTGATTCCAAAGCAAAAATGACGATCGAGGCGTCTAATTACAAGCCCCTTTTCCTTTGCTGGTAGGCAATGCGTTATTTCACACGGCTATGAGATACTTTATCGGTTAAAAGAGAAATATAACGACCTCATGTGATATGAAGAAGACTTAAACGAACGCTATTGACTTTACAGCTTCCATGGGACTAGGACCCTTATAGCACTTAACGATAAAATTTGCTACAATAATAACTGTCTCCACAAATTACGTCGCCGCTGAGTTCAGAAGTAAGGAAGTACAAGCCGAACACAGAGTGTTAATATGCGTAACTATATCAAGACAGTCAATATTATATAAATAGAGATACAAAGATAAAGTACTCAGGACAACGATGTACAATACCTCTGATCTTTAACATTCCCACCAACCTGGTCGACTTCCAGAGAGATGACCAACTGAACTGGTCTGGTAACATCTCTACCATCTGAGGTAACGAGGACGACAGTTCGAGGCAGTCCGTCTCGACCTGTTCGTAGTTCTTTCACTCTTACACTCTTACACATGTGGGGAGGGGGGAAGTACATCCTCTTGAACAAGTACGACATCTGCAGTCCGAAACTTCAGTGCTTTGGCAGTGTTCTTAGCTTTATTGATCGCTCAGGTAGTACGAAGGGGCAATAAATACTGTTTGCTCCACTGCTTCCAGTAGTCGTCGGATATCTTTTGCTGCAGTTTTAAACTGCCTTATCAAATCTGTTGCTTTTGGTGGCTAAGGCCCATTGGGTATGGTGGTGATCCTTCCTCCCACGGATGAACTGGGGTAAGCATTTCGTCCTCAGTTTGTGTGACGAGTCTTGAATTGAGGGCAGCTTCTATGTTCACAAGTACAGTTCGCAGGTCTTCCTCGTCCATGCTGCAGCGGCCCAGTAGGGTCTTCCTCGCGGAGTCATCGTTTAACTGAGCCAGCCGTCCGCTTCCACCATCCTCCCTACCAAACCGCTCGTGGCGCTATAAACTTCCACGTGTCACCCAGCTGTGCGACGAACTGGCGTGTGTAGCAGCAGAGATAGGGTTCCATATTCCTGTTAACTCCATGGAAAGTTTGGGCGTTATCATTATACATAGCTCGTGCAATAGCACGCCGATCTATAAATCTTGGAACACTAATAAGAAGCGGTCCGTTATTGAGTTGGTTGTTAGTTCCAAATGTACCGCTCTTGTTACGGCACAGATGATTAACATTTATTTGTAGTGAAGTCTGTTTTTGAGTACAAGTGCCCAGCGAAACCAATTCGAGAAGCTTCAAATGGCTTGTGGGGTTCCACCCTACCACTTGGTACTGGCTCTTTTATCTGTTGGCCAACCATGTTATCTGTCAGATGACGTAGATCGGTGTACGTGTACTTGATCTGAAATTGGTGAAGTGATGGTTTCCTTCTAGAACAATGGGATGACGATCCTCGATAGACACCTCAACATACTGCAGTCGATATCTTAAAAGTAACAAATCATCATATACATACGGACTGAGGCGTTTTATCTTGGATGTGCTAGGAAGTCGAAGTACATTGCTTAGAGCGATGATTTCCGAGGAGAAACATTCTTGCTGTACGGTTTTAATCCAATAAATACGAGGTTCTGCTGTCTCTTCTGTGGTGGATCCTTCGCACATGTCCGTTATCTGACCAAGCGAAGGACGTAAGCAGTGGTTCGAACAGTTTCCAGCAAGAGGAATTTGTTTACGTCGATGGTGTGAAGCATTAGTGAATGACGTCTGACGAGCTTCCTAGCTTCCAATTATATGTTAGGTGAAGTAGATGCGTGATGATTGCTCAGCCACAAATTAGGATGTCACGATAGCCATGGTGGTCCATTCCATTTGCAACGTTTGAGATGTGGATCCTCTTGAAACTAATTCCGCTGGGTTGTCTTTGCCTGGACAGTGTCTCCAATGAGACGGTGTGGTGAGCGTTAGAATTTCTGTTACTCTGTTGCAAATAAACGTTTTCCAAGTGACGGAGACTCATTTTCCATCCAATGGTTACAACGGAATCAGTCCATAGTGTCTCTTTGGTGAGAAGTTGTGACCTTGTAACAGTATTGTAGTAGTCCGGCCCCTATCAGTGCTGCTAAAGTTGAAGCCGAGGAAGCATTACTTTCTATACTGGCTCTAGTCCACTTTTACCACATTTAGTTTGGAGATGCTATCGCTAGAAGTGATAGATATCGTGGTGTAAAAGGTCATGGGATACCTCCTGATATCATGTGGGATCTCTTTTTGCCCGGGGTAGTGCAGCACCTCTGCGTGGCAAGGACTTAAGAAGTCGACAGAGTCCATTGCAGAAATAGCGAGTCATGCTGCCTACCTAGCTGCTCATAACTGCGGTAGTGTTGCCGGTGCACGAACTGAACTCGCGATTATGACAGATAAATGTTGGGTGGGATTCATGTCGGGCGATGTGGGTGGCCAAATCTTTCTCTTGAATTATCCAGATTGTTCTACAAACCAATAGCGAACAATTGTGGGTCGGTGACATGACGCATTGTCATCCATAAAAAAACTTCGTTGTTTGGGAACATGAATTCCATGACTGGTTGCAAATGATCTCCAAGTAGCCGAACGTAACAATTTACAGTCAATGATCGGTTCAGTTGGGCCAGAGGCTCCAGTGCATACCACGTAAACGCAGTCCACACCATTATGGTACCACCAGACGTTACACAGTGCCTTGTTGACAACTTGGATCCATGGCTTCATGGGGTCTGCGCCACACTCGAATCCCCCTATCAGCTCTTACCAACTGAAATCGGGATTCATCTAATCACGCGCAGTTTTCCAGTCGTCTAAAGTCCAACCCATACAGTCACGCGCCAAGGAAACGCGAAACGCGCTGGAGGCGATGGCGTGCTGTTAGCAAAGCCACTCGCGTCGGTTGCCATATGCATATGTGCTTTTGCTATCTCATGACTTTTATCGCCTCAGTATTTAAGACGGCGCTATTTGCTCTCTGATATGCATCACGGAAAATGTGAATATCTTTCTCTGACGATTGAATCGACCTTAGAATAGTAATATTACACTGAAGAGCCAGAGAAACTAATGCATCTGCCTAATATCGTGTAGGGGACCCGACGAGCACGCAGAGGTCCCGCAGCAGGACGTGGCATGGTTGGTTCAAATGGCTCTGAGCACTATGGGACTTAACATCTATGGTCATTCCCCTAGAACTTAGAACTACTTAAACCTAACTAACCTAAGGACATCACACGTAGCATGGACTCGGCTAATGTCTGAAACAGTGCTGGAGAAAATTCACACCATGAATCCTGCAGACTGCAGAGTACGAGGGGTGGATCTCTTCTCAATACCACTTTGTAAGACACACCAGATATGCTGAATAATGTTCATCTCTTGGCAGTTTTGTGACCATCGGAAGTTTTTAAACTCAGAAGAGTGTTGCTGGAAACACTCTGTAGCAATTCTGGACGTGTGGGCTGTCGCATTGTCCTGCTGGAATTGCCAGTCCGTCGGAATGCACAATGTACATGAATGGATGCAGGGGATCAGAAAAGGTGCTTATGTAAGTGTCAGAGTCATATCTAGACGTATCAGTGGTCCCATATTAATCCAACTGCATACGTCCCACACAATTACAGATCCTCCATCAGCTTGAACAGCCCCCTGCTGACACGCAATGTTTATAAATCCATGAGGTTGTCTCCATACCCGTACACGTCCATCCGCACGATACAATTTGAATGGAGACTCGTCTGACCAGGCAATATGTTTCCAGTCATCAACAGTCCAATATCGTTGTTAACGAGCCCAGGCGAGGCATAAAGCTTTGTGTCGTGCAGTTAAGGTACACGAGTGGTCCTTCGTTTCCGAAAGCCCATATCGATGATGTTTCGTTGAACGGTTCGCACGCTGACACTTGTTGATGGCCCAGCATTGAAATCTACCGCAATTTGTGGAAGGATTGCACTTCTGTCACGTTGAACGATTCTTTTAAGTCGTCGTCGATCCCATCATAGCAGGATCTTTTTCCGGCCGCAGCGATGACGGAGATTTGATGCTTTACCGGGTTCTTGATATTCATGGTACACTCGTGAAATGGTTGTACGGGAAAATCCCCACTCCATCGCTACCTCGGAGATGCTACATGCTATCGTTCCAACTCACTTAAATCTTGATAACTTGCCATTGTAGCAGCAGTAACCGATCTAGCAACTACACCAGACACTTCTACAGTGTCAATATTATTTTCTTTGTTGCGAAATTAGTTCGTCACATAGCAAAGTCATCCATGTACATATTCTGATGCAGTAAGGCAGCTGCTGCAAGGACATAGGACTGAGAAGTACGCGTTAGTTCACAAATGATTGCTGAAAGCAGAAACAGACGGCACGTGAGGCCTAAAGGAAGGCGTGAGAATCGATAAATTGTCCTTTGTCTTGAATTAATATGATCTTCAACCTTGTTAGTCTTGTGCCAGAAGAATCTTTGTTGTCAGGATGGAGAGAAAGCTGCAGTATAGCTTGAGCAGCGTCGGAAATAACTACAAGGCGTCGCAAGCCGAATCTCCGGAACTCAGAAAGACCTCAGTCATTTCAGGCAGCAAGGTTTGTGTGAGAAACCAGCAAAGACTATTCACCATTTTGTGCTCCCCTGTCTTTCTCGCTTGATCTATGGCCGAGGCAAATAGAATGAATTTGCAGATTGTCCTGTAGGAGCCAAGGCTACGTGGTCGTTTTTAATGTAGTCTAACAATAAGCTGTCGTAAACTCGTCACAGGTCAGCGTTTCTGCATAGACTTTTCTGTAGGACAGAAAAGCACCTCTCGGCACTGTGAAAGCTGTTAGGCATAATGACAGCGGATTTTCGAGGAAGGCGAACTACGTGCTGCTGGTCTTTCCCGCTCGTTAATCGTTCTTTATCTGTGCTGATTCCGACTGATTCTAAATAGCAAAAGCTAAGTATTGTGTCTTTATTCGGTTTTTTAATAGCTAAATTAATGAGATTAATGGTTTCATGTTTATCTAAAATACCTAGGCGGCATCTACTGAGAACACACCCGGGTTTAGAAGGCAACAATACTAGAGATGGAGAAATGCTTTTTGCCGCTTCGTCGTCCACAATTTCCTGGTAGTAAACCACTCCAATAACTAATTCGTTAGGAATATCACCTCCCCCCCCCCCAAAAAAAAAAATGGTTCAAATGGCTCTGAGCACTATGGGACTTAACATCTATGGTCATCAGTCCCCTAGAACTTAGAACTACTTAAACCTAACTAACCTGAGGACATCACACAACGCCCAGTCATCAAGAGGCAGAGAAAATCCATGACCCCGCCGGGAATCGAACCCGGGAACCCAGGCGTGGGAAGCGAGAACGCTACCGCACGACATCGTCTCCCCCTTCAGTGGAGTCCGCTAACTGTAAATGTTTGATATTTTGATTTATCTTGAAATGTTCGGGCACAGCCAGATGTTTTGTGTGGCTGTGTAAACTCTTCTTACATGCACTGCTTCGCCTGAAATGCACAAATCTGCGAGACATCGATTTAAAAGAAGGTTCAAATGCATCCTCTGCCAAAAGCCGAATATCGATAACCTGCAGGTTTAAATTATCGATCAGATTTCGACAAATGAACGAGGATTGGCTGCCTGAATCGAAAATACGACGTGTGAGCCGGCTTTTGCCTGTGGGCCCTATTACAAACATACGTGCTGTCTGAATGTGCTTGAAGCCTGAGTGTGCCGTTATTATATTGCCCACTGAATTATTAACGGCGACGATGAGAGAATTAGGTTGCTTGCACGTTGGCTGGTTTTCATTCGAATCGTCACAAACTGATCGATGGCGATTCCTTTTGCAATAAAAGCAGGCAGCTCTTCCTTTCGTCGAACTGTCTTTGACACTGTGGACTCGATTGAGACAAAGAAAAGATCGATTTCTCGATCTTAATAACTTGAGACGCCCTGGAATATCCTTAGCTGCGTTGCAGTCATGTGCCCAATGTTCTGCTTCGCAATATAAAAGAAAAAAGACGCAGTAAGGCTTTGTGTTTCGAATGACCTTCCTTGGAATAACCGTTAAGAGTGCCTACGGCAGGAGTAAATGTGTCGGAAGGACCAGATGTGCTTATTAATGGCGCATCCGTACGTATCTTTAGCGCAGTGAGAGCACCATCGACTTCTTCCCCTAAAAATTCCATTAAACGTAGTACGTCTCCTTCGGATAGTTTATCCCTTTTGACGTGGTTTATCCATCACTGGCAAACGTCTGCGAGCAAAACGCGCTAAAGTTTTGGCGTGAGATCCTTGCCATAGGCATTTACGTCCTCTCCCAAGGATTTCAGAGGTTGGATGTGTTTATTGCATTCTCTAAA
Organism: Schistocerca nitens; assembly: GCF_023898315.1. Classification (NCBI taxonomy): domain Eukaryota; kingdom Metazoa; phylum Arthropoda; class Insecta; order Orthoptera; family Acrididae; genus Schistocerca; species Schistocerca nitens. The sequence goes on from NC_064620.1 coordinate 268,516,655, forward strand.
TGACGCATTAAGAGTTCCAGAATGTTCAACTCGTATGGTTCGCAGGTCCTCTAAATAGTATAAGTGGGCTTTTATTATGCTGTAGCGGTCTCCGGATTTTGCCTGAAGTATTCTCATAGTGTTCTCGTCAGTAGAATGAATCACTGCTGTGCCACCGACCAGTTGTTTGGGCCCACCTACGAGGTATCCTCTTAGGAACAGGTGTTTATTAATAACAGACGCAGAAGCATTGATATGGACACAGCTTTAAAACTGTTTACAAAATCTGAGCCAGAACTCGTTCGAGCTTAATAGAGTCTTAATTGACGTAGAGATCTGAACCACAGGCGAGACTGGATTAGTTGAATGGTAGAAGCAGACAATTTTTTCTCGATTCCCTCCTGAGTCTTTAAAACTCCTTGTTTCGCCTTATGGAGATATTCTTCGCAAAGGACTAAGTCCAAGAGATGATTGTGTAAGAGAGAGAAGTGACAACTCTTCTTGCGAGCGTTCCTTGCGATATTTAATATCCTCTAATGGTGTGTCACCTGACAAACAATGGTTTGCTCAGGGACACTAGGCACGGGATTTCAAACCCTGTAACACTTCAAGAGGCATTGCTGTTCTTAGCTTTCAAATAATACACTACATGCGCTGCCAAAATATTCCACAGTTTCAAGTAAGCAAAGATGGACTACGTCAGGCAATTCGCTGCTGGCCGGAGACGCTAGTACCTACCGCGTGCGTCACTTGTGGAGCAATTTCAAATTAAATATGCTCAAACATGATCTTTCTTTTTTTAGTCAGATAAGACTCTTTCTATCATTTTTCCAATGGTAACAACAGGCTCCGCCGCCGGTGTTTGTTCTACTCTCAACCGCGAGAGCAGTGAGCAGTGTCAATTTTCCGTGAAGTGTGACTTCTCTATAGAGTGCAATTGTGTCATATCTTTTCAATGTTGTAGCAGCTCCGTCCTACGTCGGTGGTAAGAAGGCGTCAGTGTATCGCCCAGTGACAGCCAACGACTTCCAACTTCCCAGGTTTCGGCACCAGAAAATGTCGCCGCCAAGCGCAGAAAGTAAGGAAATACAATACTATCACTTTAACAAGACATTCAGTGATATTATATAAACATAGGTACAAAGGTAAAGTGCTCAGGACAATGATAACGTGTCTGGTCTTCCACGCACTAAATCCTTACACTCTGTCCCACATTTTAGCTCCCACCTCAAGGATTACAATCTGGTTTTTAGCTGTGTACATGTTTCAGTTTCTTTTTTTATCTCCGTCGACCATGGAACATATATAGACGAAATGTCTTTGCGAGAAATGTTGATTTATGAAACATGTTAAGTGCATATGCCTAGGTTTTATATTGATAAACGCTGCGGCTGTTCAGTACTCCCCTTCATTGGCAGTTGCATGCTACCCACATGAAACGTCGGGGTTGGCGGAGGGGAAGGCAGGGGGAGGGAGGATTCTTGCTGCAGCCATATTGCATGCTCATCAGAAAAGACATATTATACGCACAGTTAAAACGACTAAAACAATATGATTAAATTAAATTAAATTACAATTAAAACTACAATGAAAGATTTCCTTCGATGATTTTTTTGGTCATTAATCTTCTGAAATATTTGATATAGCTCTTTACGGTTTCGTCTCCTGTGCTAACCTGTGCTAACAGCTTCATCTCAGAACAGCGAATGCTGTTGATGATTTGTTGTATCCCAATCTCTGTCTTTCCATAATTGTTTTACTGTCTAGGCTTCCTCTACTGCGGTGAATATTATTCCCTGATGTCTTAATACATTCTGTTTCTTCTTATAATCAGGTTTTCCATATATTTCTTTCCTCGAGCCCACCTCGAATCGTAAATGGTTGCGAAAGCTTGCTTGACCACTTAGCAACAAATAATCCTGGACAAATAGGGAACATCGTGACGAATACAGGGATTAGCGACCACAAGGCAGTTGCTGCTACGGCGAATACCATAACAACAACAACCATAAAAAAGAATCCCAAAGTATATCTATTCAAAAAAGCTGATAAAAATGCTCCTAACGCCCTAATTTTACGATTAAGACTACCATATAAAATCTTTAATTATGTATTTATGAAATACCAACAAATGTTCTTACCACAGAAATAGTTAAATAAAGGATAACTGTCTGCTGTGCATCATGCACCGGTTTCAGATCGTGATAATTGTTTAGGCAATAAATTTCCAGTAACATGAAATGCACGGAAACCATTAAAAACATGATCTAAATATTTTATTCTAAAGCTTTTCACTGTCTGCTACATGATGCAGCTTGTTTGTATCTTTATGTTTATATTGTGTGGCAATAATATATAGCGAAAGTGTGGTCACGAGATTCTCGAGGCTGTGACTGGATGTGAGTAATGCAAGTGCTGAAGTCAAATAAAGGCGCTTCTTCACGTGCAGCTCGATTACTCGGTGATGTGCACCGTAGAATGCTGGAGGCTCTTCCATTTCTGTCTATCTTGAGTTTCCAGTTACCAGTTCAGTTGTCTTTCTAAAGTGTCTGTTCCATCTGTGCGGTCGTCTTCCCCTTGCATGCCACATCACTAAGTAATTTAACTGCCAAGCTACTGAGGAGTGCCTTTAATTTAAGTTAGCTCTTGTACTATGCACACTTTGTGATAAATTGGGCTCCAGTCTAGTACTGTTGTTCGAGCAACATGACCAGCCAACTGCCATTTCAAGGTATTCATGCTTTCCATTACATTGTCTGCCTGATAATAACTGTTTTCGTCTTGTCTTTCTTTATGCAACTCTACACTGATCTTTCCAGTGCTATTTTGGGTTACTATTATTTTACTAACAACGAATTCATTTTATGTCAATGTCTCACAGACGTAAGTTATTACTACCGGTATACATTGATCAAGAACTGTTTCTTCTTCTTAGCTCACATCTTAGACTTCAGAACTGAAGAGTAACTTCCATAAAGTTTCCAGCCTAATTTAATACGTCGAAATATTTCTTGTTTCAGTTCTCATTTCATACTTACAAGTTGATCCAGATATATTCTGTGATCATTTTCAGATACATTTTTCCGACAGATACACTACTGGTCATTAAATTGCTACACCACGAAGATGACGTGCTATAGACGCGAAATTTAACCGCCACGAAGAACATGCTGTGATATGCAAATGATTAGTTTTTCAGAGCATTCACACAAGGTTGGCTCCGGTGGCGACACCTACAATGTGCTGACATAAGGAAAGTTTCCAACCGATTGCTCATACACAGTCCGCAGCTCGTGCTCGTGCGGTAGCGTTCTCGCTTCCCGCGCCCAGGTTCCCGGGTGCGATTCCCGGCGGGGTCTGGGATTTTCTCTGACTCGTGATGAGTGGGTGTTGTGTGATGTCCTTAGGTTAGTTAGGTTTAAGTAGTTCTAAGTTCTAGGGGACTGATGACCATAGATGTTAAGTCCCATAGTGCTCAGAGCCATTGGAAGCATTTCTCATACACAAACAGCAGTTGACCGGCGTTGCCTGGTGAAACGTTGTTGTGATGGCTCGTGTAAGTAGGAGAACTGCGTACCATCACGTTTCCGACTTTGATAAAGGTCGGATTGTAGCCTATCGCGACTGCGGTTTATCGTATCATGACATTGCTGCTCGCGTTCGTCGAGATCCAATGACTGTTAGCAGAGTATGGAATCGGTGGGTTCAGGAGGGTAATACGGAACGCCGTGTTGGAGCCAAACGGCCTCGTATCACTAGCAGTCGACATGACAGGCACTTTGAAACGTCCCCTTTGAACAATTATACATGACTGTCCTTAAACTGACACAATATTTTTAGCGCAACGCAATCTGACTTTCAATAATCCCTAGAAAAGAATGGCCCTGACTAACATTAACCTATACGTTTCACAAATCACTTACCTCACAAAAATCTTCGTTAATCGAACTACTGCAATACAGCGAGCGCCACTACTGCCAGCTAAATAAAAGATTCAAACTACGGAAGGCACTAACTACTGATAGGCATAGTTAGCAAATGAAAGATTTTAATAGAGAACAAACAATGTATTTACCTTAATAGTGTTGAAAAATCATAATATACATAGCAGTTCATGACATCCAGTTTTACAAATTTCAAAACTCCGGCATTTCTCTCCCCACATCCACCACTGCTGGCGGCTCACCTCCAACTGCGCGACGCTACGCTCTGTTAACAGCCAACTGCCCAACACTACAATAGCGAACAACAATGCAAAACAGCCACAGACTGCACACAGCACAGCCAGTGATTTTCATACAGAGCGCTACGTGGCGTTACCAATGAGAAAACCTAAACAGCCTTATTACATAGCCCCCATGCTCCCCACAAAAAATTTTACTAATTGTTTTGGGCACTGGCCAATACATATTTGTTAAAACTTTTTCACAATTACAATAACAAAGAAATCAAATGCACACACTTATTGATACAATGTTGGTCAAAAGCTAAAATTTTCTCACAGTCCATAAAGACAGTCCTGATCGTTCATCACAGTAAAATTGCAGTGTTTTTTTTTTTCTCAAAGTCTGAGCAGTAAAAGAAAATGCACAGGGAAGTAGTGAATTTTCATGCAGTCTTGAAGAAGTAGTGTTGTCCTTCCAACGGAAAGACAGTGCTGACTCTTGACATGTAGACAGGTAATAGGCCACAACAGAGCAAACCCACCGCAGAGTCAGTCGAAGTTTTGAAGAATGTTGGTAGGTAGGTCATCAAAGAGCAGACACACTGCAGTCCTGGTAGAGATTATGTTATTGGTGGGCCACCAGAGATGCAGACCCACTGCAGTCCTTGTAGAAATAATGGTACTGGTGAGTCATCAACTACCCACTGTAGTCCTTGTAGAAATAATGGTATTGGTGGGTCATCAAAGATGCAGACCCACTGCAGTCCTTGTAGAGACGGCCAGCAGCCATCTGTTGCGACTGTGCAGGTGCACAATCACCATCAAAGAGTCTTGCGGACAATATAGCAAGTCCATAAACCACCACTTGTACACTCACAAAGTTTTTGGAATTGTCCTTAGAACCAGCAGTGCTGTTAATCAGTCCCTTGCTGAATTATTAACACACATCCAAAAACTAACAGTCCTCTTTTTTTCACATATTGTGCATATACTATGACCAACAAAAACGTGTGCAGTGAAATGTAACTTAATTTGAAGAACTGGTGTCTATACAATTATAAATTTACAACATAAGAATACAATTACAAAGGTACAAAATACATCATTAAAAACGTAATAATACAGATAACATTTGTAGTAATACAGGCTTTACAAAAGAATAGAAATATACATATACATCAGTGTTACAGGAATTATGAAATAAGTAAATATACAAAATAATGAGAATAGTTTTCGAAACATTAATTTCACACATGAGCATTGAAACAGAACAGAATTAATAACGTCTAAACATCGTTATGAAGAAAATAACATAGTATTTGAAAAATTCTACAACATAAATCTTACTGGCTAAACACATAAAGACAGGAAAAACACAAGTATACAAGAGTACACAAACACATAGCAGAATAACACAGGGGGAAAGGACAGGGTTTGTTTTCAGTGTAACATTTGGTACTGCAGTATTTTGTAAACAAAGCCTTTTGTTTTCTTGGAGATCTCCCTTCGTTCATCATTATTCCCAAAAAGTCCTATCTATACCTGCTTTCTGTACTTTTTTCGTATAACTTCTCAATGCATTTCTTCCAATTCATCATAGTTAGTTTCTTATATAGTGTACCCCCTCTTAAGCTAACTTAAATCTACTGAGCTCAGATGCATAAACTATGGGACGAGGCAATGCAGCAGCACAAAACAATTAACCCAAACAGCAATGAGAAAAAATGCAAATCGGCAAAGCAAGCAGCATTATAGAAATTAGCAAAGCAATTGCAATATTACAACTAATATAAGGCAATGTGCAGCAAACATGAAAAATAAATCAGTAGTAAACTGGATTAGCAGAGTAACACAAATTAAAATTCGGTAGCAGTATGCCTGGCAAACAGCAGCAGCAAATGCAATAACTTATATCTAAACATGACAAAGCTCAAGCAGAAAAAATATTACAGTAAAAATGGCCATGTTTAATACCTATGTCACATCTTAACACTAGAGTGATGCATCATGATAACTTACTCTACCAAAAAAATTACCAAGTAGTTGAAAAGAAAATTATGTATGCAGTTACTGTTATTAATTCCTTCTTATTGTTCTTTCCATTCCAAGTGCTCCTTTTTCGAAGAATTTGGATAATAAAATTATTATTTAATAGATCTGTTGGCAGAAAGTGTTCACATTAGCAAATGCATTTAATTTTATTTTATAAAACCAATGTTGCAACACAGCTGGAAACCAGATATCAAACGAAATAAGCAACTATGTACAAAGTAAAGCATAAAAATATCATTCAATAGTCATGTGGCATTCCATAAGTTAGTAGAAATTCTCTCAACTCTCGTAGAAAGACGCTTGTAGTAATCAGGTGTGCAGATGTAAGAATAGTTCCCATCAGTTCATAAGCATTTCAGTAAGTAGCACAAAGCACAAGTAATCATATGTTTTCAAGTAATGAGCATGTCATATTTGCGATGCTTTCTACAAAGGAACGTCAATAGCGGGGTTAATGGTCTCCTTTTTTTTCTCCACCTGTGCCTCTGAAAGGCACACACTAATGGCTTTTTCGCAGGCGACTATCGCGCAGCTGGATGCCCACCACGCATTACATGAAGGTCACTTAACTTTCCTACTGAAATATTTACGACAGAAGTTTGCGCTACAGTGACAGTCTCATATAAAAAATTTCACAGGTCGAGAATTTGCGTTACAAATGTGTAGAAACAAAATCCTATAAATACAAAAGTGTCCAAAAAATTTTCAATGGCATTGTGATACATTCACACATGTACACACATTTCATAATTCTAAAGTACAGTTCTTGGTTTCCAACATCCTTTTCCACAAATCAGAGTCCCTAACCGCTACTCATTATTCCTTACCTTATTATACATATACATATTCGTTGACACTTCATCATAAGAAATATGTAGTATAATCAAATTCTTCATATACGGTAGCATCATCTTATTGATCATAAACATACCTCAACAGCATAATACATATCGTCATCGTAATAATATCATAACATCTCAGTCAATTCTCAAAATCGTCGTAGCTTCCTCCAATAATTTCAAAACCTAAAAAAATTCTCTGCTCATTTCAATAGTGTCATCTACCTCAAACGTACTTTAAAATCATGATCCCATACCAAATACATCATTCGGAGCTCTCATAGTATCACAATGGTTCCGAAAAAAAGTACAGACGAAATACAATTTCATAAGTGTGAAGTCATCCAACTGTGTAAATGCGTAAACATCTGTCACTGATGTAGTAAAAAAAAAATGTTTGTTTCTCTGTTAAATAATCAGATAGCTGTGTAATTCTGTGTTAGAGGAATATGGTACCGATGTGTACAGTTGTATAAGCAAATACCATATTAGCTAGGGCTCCTCGTTCTTGCCAAACACATGATACACAAAGTAGGTGTGTACCCCCTGAGGATTAATTTAATTATACCCTCAGGTGTTACAGATTACAGCAATGGAATGAAATGTATCACGGAAAACTTTCTTTATAATTCAAAAATCTTTAAAAAATAAATGTTTTAAGTACAAAATTAATCACTCAAATATGTGTACTGTAGCGCTAAACTGTGCGTCTTGTTGTAAGATAATCTCTGTGGAAGTGTCGTAGTTATCGTCCTCTGTAAGCAAAGTTCTGCTGAAATCAACGTACTTACCTCATCATAAACGAAACTGAAATGCTTTGCGTATAGATATCGTAGTTATTACGTACCTTACCGTGATCAAGAAAGTACTATAATGTAACGTGTTGTTGTGCTACGAAAAAGGCTGTCTCATTGTAGCTATACCACAAAAGTTACTACTAAAACATGTTTTACTTTCCAGAAGAATTCAGAAAAACTGTGCAGATATAAAACAGAACCACCGAAAAAGCAACATTGTAAATGGTCACTCATTAGTAGCGTCGTGATAAAATCGTGTAGCTGTCACATAATCTAACCACTGTGTCATCTGATATCTCACAGAAAGTACTTTAAATTCAGAATGTATTTTCAAGTAAACCAAAATGTTGCATTAAAATCTCATTAGCAGTACCAGTATATGTTCTAAGTATGTAAGCATTATAGTCGTTACGTAATCGTGCAACTTACAAGCAAGAATGTACACACACAATAACACTGTGTCGTCTGTTCACTATAACAATGCACTTGTAAATGCTGTCTAAATATGTTCCCTAGGTTCTAGACTGGATAGTTTATTTTAAAACATTGTTGCATGTTAACAGTTTCTCAGCGTGACAAATTGTACTAGTAGCGTGAAGTGAAAAGTTTTATAAAAACTAGACATGGTTGTCTCAATGACAGTGAGCCGTGTGTTCTGTACGGACAAGTTACTCTGTAACTACAACCGAAACCGGTAATTGAAAATAAAGAATAGTGATCGAAGACTGAAACGCCATATTTTGTTTATGAAAAGTTTTATGCCAAAGACTAAGTTAAAAAACAGATTATCTTTCAATAAACGGTTTTACATGTGAAATGTGGTGTTAACCTTTACTTTTCCTAGTACGCAGAGGTTCAACTTGAACGCAATTATCATGCTGTATATGTCGGTAAGGAATGCTAAAATTTTTCTCAACGTTAGCGTCTTTGTTATTTTTCGCTGAACCAGCCGGCTCACGTGGCTGCCTGCGGTGCGAGTCACTGTCAGTCTCTTTGTTGGCGCGCATCGTTATTAGGATTAGGAAACCTAACTTCTACAAATTCACCTTGTCGAGAGTGCCCTGCTCTGTTTGAATCTCGCCAGTTCTGATGCAATTCAAGTCTGTCGTTACGATTATAACGTCTGTCGTCATGTCGGTAGTTCCTGTAGTTTCTTTCTTGTCGGTTAAGTGGTGGAGAATTTCTCCCTGAATTATCATTGCACGTTGGACCATTGCGTATGAAGTTATTCTGTCTCCCGTGACAATAATAGTTCTGGTTGCCACATTGTCTGTTTCTATGATTGTCTCTGTTATATTCATTACTACGTTGTAAGAATAGCCTTGTCGTGTCCAGTTATTATTTCTGTCATCGCGGAATTGCGACGGATGTGACCTGTAATTGTTGTGTTCCTGTTTTCGCGTTCCGCGATTGTCAGTGTCAATTTCTAATTCTTGTAAGAGTCCCTGAACAGCTTCAATGTCGTCTTTGCAACGTCCTGCCAAAACAATATGTCGTAAATGTACCGGCAATTTGATTAAGCAAATGCGGATGAGATCTGAGGGGCTGTATGGGTTTGACAGGTACTGATTCTTGTGCAACATGTCTTCAAAATATTTCACAAGACTGGAAAATTCAGATTGTTCGAAATGTTTCATCATTATGATGCTATGTTTTACTCGGTCTTGTGTAGCTTGAGACCAGTATGCTGAGAGGAAGGCATGATAAAATTCTCCTTCACTGTGGCAATGGTGAATGACCGATCGCATTCTTACAGCTGGTTCATTCTCTAAATAGCCACACATAAATTCTAATCTGTGCTCTAATGACCAGTTGGGAGGAAAACAATGAGAGAATTGATGAAGCCACGCTTGTGGATGAATGTCGTTGCCGGAATTCTTGAATGTTTTGAATTTACGTGTAGTTATGAACAGCTTATAGTCAAAATCATCATGTCGGCGAGTCGCATATCGGTCATTGTTACGTCGTGTCGGCGGTTCCATCTCAAAATTCGGTGCACCTTGCCAATTTCTTTCATAATTTCCGAAATGCCCTGTGTTACTATTTTGTGACTTTTCCGTATTTCTAAGTTCCTCTTCCCTTGTTGGAGCGCGAGTGTCCTCTGGAATATGTAATTCTTGTATTACTTGTGCCAACTGATCTTGTACTTCCCAGATTTCTCTTTTGTACTGTGTATTGATTTCATTTTGATTTTGTTTGAATTTTCTAATTTGTTCATACTCTTCAGTGTCAGTGAAGGCTACAGGTCTTGTGTCATTCAGCTCATCATCTACCTTTGTAGATAAATTATTTAGCTGATCCGATAGTTCGACTACTTTCTCTTATAATGAACTAATTTCCTCCATGTGTAGTTCTGAACCAATTATGAGAGTATCTACTGTGTCCTTTAAGTTTTCATGAGTTTTTGCAAGTTGCATAACCGAATCGGTGATGCAACTTAGTCAATTTTAGCTTGCAAGGTCTCATGATTTTCATGAACAATAGTTTGCAGTTCTTTTATGGCTGCTTCGTGATTCTGTAATGCATTTTCATGCCGCGAAAAAATAGGTTGAAAATGCTCACAAATTTGTGTTTTTACGTCATTACAGACTTTTTGACATTTCGATTCAATGTTATGTAACTCAGTAGCTAAATCTTCACGTGTTTGTTCAAGCGTGATGTCTAACTTCCGAAGATTTTGTTCCATTGTGTCTAACTTTTGAAGCTTTTATTGTGTTTGTCTCTGATTTTGTTCCATTGTGTCTAACTTTTGAAGCTTTTGCTGTGTTTGTCTCTCATTTTGTTCCATTGTCTCTAACTTTTGAAGCTTTTTTCCCATTTGTTGCATTAATTGTAATAACAATCCACTGGTGTCTGAAACATGTTCCGCAATGCTTTTTGGCAGTGAATGTGCACCGGCAACATTCACATTTTGACAAGCGGAAAATGTGTCTTGACTCATTTGGGAAAACGGTGAGAACCCAAAACCTGAGTCTACAGTATTTGCAATATTGTGTTCTGTCATTCCCGATTCCTGAGGCGAGCTGTTGCTGACCGATCGATCGATAATGCTTCCCTGTTGACTACCTGTTTCACTGTCTACACCATTATTTGACACCCACTCCATTTCCCTATGCACAGTTACCAAATTACTACTTTGAATGTCTGTTAATTCATTACACAGTGGTGCTGGTAAGCTACGCTCGTAGTCACTATTATTTCTCAGTTTACTTTGGAGCCTAGTGTTACGTTTTTCACACTCCATTATTGTCACAATATTTCACACGATAACACAGAAAAGCACAATTTGAAGAGCAAAAATAAGAGAACACATTAACATATCTCTGAAAATAATATCTACTTAATTGCAAGCGCAGCTGCGAAATACTTGGTGCAAATCTACATGCATGCCACAACTGTTTTACTGTACAACAGTGAAAGACAACAACTACAAAGGAGATTCTCTCTACAATTACATGCTAGCAATAAACAAAAGCTACACTAATTACACAAACTACAAGAAAAAATCAGAAGATTCCAGTGAGGTATCCTGGCAGGGTCGCCATATGAAACATCCCCTTTGAACAATTATACATGACTGTCCTTAAACTGACACACAATATTTTCAGCGCAACGCAGTCTGACCTTCAATAATCCCTACAAAAGAATGGCCCTGACTAACATTAACCTATACGTTTCACAAATCACTTACCTCACAAAAATCTTCGTTACTCGAACTACTGCAATACAGCGAGCGCCACTACTGCCAGCTAAATAAAAGATTCAAACTACAGATGGCACTAACTACTGATAGGCATAGTTAGCAAATGAAAGATTTTAATAGAGAACAAACAATGTATTAACTTAATAGTGTTGAAAAATCATAATATACATAGCAGTTCATGACATCCAGTCTTACAAATTTCAAAACTCCAGCATTTCTCTCCCCACATCCACCACTGCTGGCGGCTCACCTCCAACTGCGCAACGCTACGCGCTGTTAACAGCCAACTGCCCAACACTACAATAGCGAACAACAATGCAAAACAGCCACAGACTGCACACAGCACAGCCAGTGATTTTCATACAGAGCGCTACGTGGCGTTACCAATGAGAAAACCTTAACACCCTACTTACAGCTTTATCCGCATGGCTGTAATGGATCGTGCAGCCACGTCTCGACCCCTGAGTCAACAGATGGGGACGTTTGCAAGACAAGAACCATCTGCACGAACAGTTTGACGACGTTTGCAGCAACATAGACTATCGGCTCGGAGACCATGGCTGTGGTTACCCTTGGAGCTGCATCACAGACAGGAGCGCCTGCGATGGTGTACTCAACGACGAACCTGGGTGCGCCAACGGCAAAACGTCATTTTTTCGGATGAATCCAGGTTCTGTTTACAGCAGCATGATGGTCGCATCCGTGTTTGGCGACATGGAGGTGAACGCACATTGGAAGCATGTATTCGTCATCGCCATACTGGCGTATCATCTGGCGTGATGGTATGGGGTGCCATTGGTTACGTGTCTCGGTCACCTCTTGTTCCCATTGACGGAACTTTGAACAATGGACGTTACATTTCAGACGTGTTACGAACCGTGGCTCTACCCTTTATTCGATCCCTGCGAAACACTACATTTCAGGAGGATAATGCACTACCGCATGTTGCAAGTTCTGCACAGGCCTTTCTGGAATCATAAAATGTTCGACTGCTGCCTTGACCAGCACATTCTCCAGATCTCTTGCCAATTGAAAACGTCTGGTCAATGGTGGCCGAGCAACTGGCTCGTCACAATACGCCAGTCACTACTCTTGATGAACTGTGGTATCGTGTTGAAGCTGCATGGGCAGCTGTACCTGTACACGTCATCCAAGCTCTATTTGACTCAATGCCCAGGCGTATCAAGGCGGTTATTACGGCCAGAGGTGGTTGTTCTGGGTACTGATTTCTCAGAATCTATGCACCCAAATTGCGTGATAATGTAATCACATGTCAGTTCTAGTATAATATATTTGTCCAATGAATACCCGTTTATCATCTGTATTTCTTCTTGACGTAGCAATTTTAATGGCCAGTAGTGTATCCAGGGTGTTACAAAAAGGTACGGCCAAACTTTCAGGAAACATTCCTCACACACAAAGAAAGAAAATATGTTATGTGGACATGTGTCCGGAAACGCTTACTTTTCATGTTAGAGCTCATTTTATTACTTCTCTTCAAATCACATTAATCATGGAATGGAAACACACAGCAACAGAAGGTACCAGCCTGACTTCAAACACTTTGTTACAGGAAATGTTCAAAATGTCCTCCGTTAGCGAGGATACATGCATCCACTCTCCATCGCATGGAATCCCTGATGCGCTGATGCAGCCCTGGAGAATGGCATATTGTATCACAGCCGTCCACAATACGAGCACGGAGAGTCTCTACATTTGGTACCGGGGTTGCGTAGACAAGAGCTTTCAAATGCCCCCATAAATGAAAGACAAGAGGGTTGAGGGCAGGAGAGCGTGGAGGCCATGGAATTGATCCGCCTCTACCAATCCATTGGTCACCGAATCTGTTGTTGAGAAGCGTACGAACACTTAGACTGAAATGTTCAATAGCTCCATCGTGCATGAACCACATGTCGTGTCGTACTTGTAAAGGCACATGTTCTAGCAGCACAGGTAGAGTATCCCGTATTAAATCATGATAACGTGCTCCATTGAGCGTAGGTGGAAGAACATGGAGCCCAATCAAGACATCACCAACAATGCCTGCCCAAACGTTCACAGAAAATCTGTGGTGATGACGTGATTGCACAACTGCGTGCGGATTCTCGTCAGCCCACACATGTTGATTTTGAAAATTTACAATTTGATCACGTTGGAATGAAGCCTCATCCGTAAAGAGAACATTTGCACTGAAATGAGGATTGACACATTGTTGGATGAACCATTCGCAGAAGTGTACCCGTGGAAGCCAATCAGCTGCTGATAGTGCCTGCACACGCTGTACATGGTACGGAAACAACTGGTTCTCCCGTAGCACTCTCCATACAGTAACGTGGTCAACGTTACCTTGTACAGCAGCAACCTCTCTGACGCTGACATTAGGGTTATCGTCAACTGCACGAAGAATTGCCTCGTCCATTGCAGGTGTCCTCGTCGTTCTAGGTCTTCCCCAGTCGCGAGTCATAGGCTGGAATGTTCCGTGTTCCCTAAGACGCCGATCAATTGCTTCGAACGTCTTCCTGTCGGGATACCTTCGTTCTGGAAATTTGTCTCGATACAAACGTACCGCACCACGGCTATTGCCCCGTGCTAATCCATACACCAAATGGGCATCTGCCAAATCCCCATTTGTAAACATTGCACTGACTGCAAAACTACGTTCGTGATGAACACTAACCTGTTGATGCTACGTACTGATGTGCTTGATGCTAGTACTGTGGAGCAATGAGTCGCATTTCAACACATGCACCGAAGTCAACATTACCTTCCTTCAATTGGGCCAACTGGCGGTGAATCGAGGAAGTACAGTACATACTGACGAAACTAAAATGAGCTCTAACATGGAAACTAAGCGTTTCCGGACACATGTCAACATAATATCTTTTCTTTATTTGTGTGTGAGGAATGTTTCCTGATAGTTTGGCCGTACCTTTGTGTAACACCCTGTATACGTATTTCCCTCTGGTGCCCATTTATTCATAATGACCTTTTTTGTCATAGTTCATTTTTGCATCTGTCAATGTTTGTCTATGAGGCTCCAGATTTTCTCTTAGCGAAGTAACATAGCACTGTGTCCACTTCCACTCGTGCCGTTCTGACATATAATGCACAGAATTCGCTTTTGTATGGTGTGACCCAGCAATCGTTCATTCCGCGCTCCACCCATATATGGGTGGGTAGATAGAAAGTGAAGAGGGGTGGAAATCCTAATGATACATCATCTGTCCTCCGCTTCTGACTGCAAGTTAGCTTGAGAGTACCAGTATGACTGTAGGTACTGTCTTGTTATTGTAGAGGAGTTTTATATGGCGACACCTTGATTGGTAATGGTGCGGAGACGGTTTTCCATAACCAGCTACGTGAACACTAAGACTGCCGCCCAGGAAAACAAAATAAGCGATGGCTCGTGGCAAGTCCGTGCGGTGTATCCCCGACTTCCCAGAAGAGCTGCGCCGCGGCAGCTGTGCGCATGCGTCACAAGAGGCACAGTCGCCCCCTCACGACACAGGCTGTTGGTGCTCTGGTAGCCTACTTCCCGGGATGGGTTCTGAAAAGTAGCTGCAAGGAGCGACTGCCTTGCACTGTGGTAGGTCTTATGTGCATAAGTAACCAAAGATCTGCAAATCTCCTAAGGGTTTGTCGTAGTGCGACACAGGTATAAAGCCGTAGTAGTAATTATGTCACGTCGCGCATCAGTTACGACCAGTGATTCGATTTTTCAGTGCGAAAAACATAATACTAGAGTACCAAAGATCAGGCCACTGCTGTGGCTGGACTGGAAAGTTCCTAGGAGATGGTATGCAACAGTAGTTCTTATTGCAGATAAATCTCTGGTCGTAAAACCGGTATCGAACATTGCACCGCTCGGAGACTGAACTGTTAGAAGCCTCAACTTTGTTCGGAATCTTTAATAGCGAAGGCAAGAGAAACTACGGTACAAAATGTACGTCTCAAGCTTTCCTTTGCACGGTGGCACGTTGATTGATCCTAACGCACCACTGTACTTTTTCCCCTGTGCTTTCCTTTAACCAACTCTTTCACAGAAAGTTAATGATCATTTATTTTTTTGCAACTTAGTTTCTCGGGTATACTACGCCTGTAGTTCTGTGATGTAAACTTGCATGCATATCACGTATAGTTAAGTACGCTTCTCAATGCGCGCCCGGTTAGCCGTGCGGTCTAACGCACGGCTTTCCGGATTGGGAAGGAGCGCCTGGTCCCCCGCACGAATCCGCCCGGCGGACTTGTGTCGAGGTCCGGTGAGCCGGCCAGTCGGTGGATGGTTTTAGGCGGTTTTCCATCTGCCTCGGCGAATGCGGGCTGGTTCCCCTTATTCCGCCTCAGCTACACTGCGTCGGTGATTGCTGCTCAAACAAGTTCTCCACGTACGCGTACACACCATTACTCTACCACGCAAGCAGAGGGGTTAAACTCGTCTGGTGTGGGACGTTCCCTGGAGGGGGGGTTCCACCGGGGGCCGAACCGCACAATAGCCCTGAAAGAGTGGTTTGGTGTGGGGCGGCGGAGGGGTGAAGTGGACTTCGGTAGTCGTCGTGGGGTTGTGGACCACTGCGGCTGCGGCGGGGACAGAGACTGTCCGTCGTTTCTAGGCCCCCGGTTAACGTACAATACATACAATATAAGCTTCTGAATGCTTTTTCTGTAGTGTAAGAATTGTTTATTAACGGTTGTAACGCTGAAAATGTCACTTTTTATTTCTGCGACGGTTTTATTTTTGCAAGATATAATCTGACTCTAAAAGGAAATGTCAGTGAAAGAATCGGCGACATGCAATACCTATTCCTGCACACGAATCCGATGGTCTTTACGTTACAGCGTGACTTGATCTGTTTTCTACGCTTGACATCATAGTTTCTGGAGAATGTCAATAATGTGCTCCGCTTTATCCGAATCGCGGTGGCGAACCCTGCTTGAGTGCATTGCCCCTTATGTCACTGTACATTTTTGTAGCAGTAATGTTTCTGGGAAGAAGATTAAATTAAAGAAGAAACCCACAATTAGTCGTCCATTTGTGTTGTCAGTTGTCAACTATTTTCGTTAACTTTGCTTCTAAGCAACAACTTTTTACGTAAAAGACTAGTACCGACTGGACAACCTTTATCAATCATGTAAAACACATCGTCGAACACTGAAATAGCTACGATATTGCAGTGCCTGTATTGTTCAGAAATACGATGCAATGTTCTTCCCGACATGCACTCATTCGCCGACACCGGGGAAGCGACTTTCAATTAAAATGTCTCCCCTGTGCGGGAATATACAGTGGTGAACCAAAACATTATGACCATCTGCTTAATAGCTTGTTTGTCCGTCTTTAGAACAAAATGCATAACTGATTGTGGGTACCAGGTTCAAATGGCTCTGAGTACTATGGGACTTAACATCTGAGGTCATCAGTCCCCTAGAACTTAGAACTACTTAAACCTAATTAACCTAAGAACATCACACACATCCATGCCCGAGGCAGTATTCGAACCTGCGACCGTAGCAGTCGCGCGGTTTCGGACTGAGCACCTAGAACCGCTTGGTCACCGCGGCGGGCGAGGGTATCAGGGATCCAATAACCTGCCGGTTGGTTTTTGGAGGTATGTGCCATTGGATGTATAGCACAGGTCATGCAATCCGCAAAGATAACGGGCCGCTGATTTGCGTAGGCGGTGATGGCGCCCGTAGCGACACAGAAAAGTTCGATAGAATTTATATCAGGCGAATTTGGTCGCTGAGACATGAACGTCAGTTCACTATAATGCTCGTCAAACCACTGCAGCATGGTTCTGTCTCCGAGACAGGGACAAATTATACTGCTGAATGATGACGTCGCCGTCTGGGAAAACATCAAGCATGAACATATGCAAGGGGTTCGTAGCTGTCAGCGTGTCTTCGATTACTACCACAAGTCCCGTGCAAGCGCAGAAGAATGTCTCCCACAGCTTCATACTGCTCCCACCAGCCTGCGTCCGTGGCGCGCGGCGCGCGGCGCGTTTCAAGCCGTTGTTAGCCTCGATGAGGGCGTTTGTGGAGAAGACCAGAAAACCAGTGTAGCAAAACTGTGATTCACCCGAAGAGCCGACACGTTTCCATTGATCGACGATGTCGCTGGGTCATCAGGTGAGCTCGTAGAAGTGGTCTGCTGCGGAGCTCCTTGTTCAACAATGTGTGGTTAGCGGTGTGCACCGAAACACTTGTGCGTGCATCAGCATTGTGGTTTTTCGGAAGAGATGCCACAGATTACCATCTATCCTGCTTTACAGACCAGACTAGCCTCCGAACCTCGCGTTCTGTGAAGAGTCGTGTACGTCTAATCATTTAGCGTCTAGTGGTAGTTTCATTTTCCTTCTATCTCTTTCCGCTGATGCTTAAGACAGTAGCACGTGAACATCCAACCAGCTTTTCCGTTTTCGAGATACTCGTTCACAGGCTCTTCGTAATAATAAGGCAGCCCGTACCCTCCCTAGGCTGATCCCCCACCCATGTCTACTCCGCTTACATACTGTTGTTACCGTGTCAAGTGCCCGCAACGCCACCCGACGGCAAAAAATGGTTCAAATGGCTCTGAGCACTATGGGACTTAACGTCTGAGGTCATCAGTCCCCTAGAACTTAGAACTACTTAAACCTAACTAACCTAAGGACGTCACACACATCCATGCCCGAGGCAGGATTCGAACCTGAGACCGTAGCGGCCGCGCGGTTCCAGACTGTAGCGCCTAGTACCGCTCGGCCACCACGGCCGGCACCCGACGGCATCCAGCGTCGCGGTGGGCAGTGGTCATTACGTTTTGGCTCATCAGTGTACATAACGAATGTACGAGTGCAGGTTGTAGACACATGGTTGACGGCATATGGTAGCTTGGGTCTGGCCGTGAGCTGTGGACGGATAGCCAAAGCAGTTAGGCGACCGCTGGCGTAAAGTAGGAAATCGGGGTTCGACTCCCGGTCCGGCACTTGTCATTCCATTATACAGCTGATGGTTGACCATATTAGCAACTGCGAATATATTTCATATATTGAAATAGCTTTTTAACCTCGGACTGTAACAGTGAGCGGACAGAGTTGTAAATGAATGTCCTGAAAGAGTTGATAACATTAACGTCTACTAGAGGATGTGGGAGACCTGGATTCAGTTACCTGAACTGTCAAGGATTTTGCCCCTGCCTCGTGTGACAACTGGGTAGCTACTTGATTGAGAACCAGGTGCTCCAATGTCTGAAAAGTAGACAACTGCCGGGAGAGTGGTGTGATCTGCAAATACCCCTCCTTACTGAAACTTCCTGGCAGATTAAAACTGTGTGCCGGACCGAGACTCGGACTGGGGACCTTTGCCTTTCGCGGACGAGTGCTCTACCAACTGAGCTACCCAAGCACGACTCAGGCCCCGTCCTCATAGTTTCACTTCTGCCAGTACCTCGCCTCCTACCTTCCAAACTTTACAGAAGCTCTCCTGCGAACCTTGCAGAACTAGCATTCCTGAAAGAAAGGATACTGCGGAGACATGGCTTTGCCCCAGCCTGGGGGATGTTTCCAGAATGAGATTTTCACTCTGCGGCGGAGTGTGCGCTGATATGGAACTTCCTGGAAGATTAAAACTGTGCAAGAGCACTTGCCCGCGAAAGGCAAAGGTCCCGATTCGAGTCTCTGTCCGGCACACAGTTTTAATCTGCCAGGAAGTTTCATATCAGTGCACACTCCGCTGCAGAGTGAAAATCTCATTCTGGGCCCCTCCATACTGCATCCGCATGACGCCACAATGCACGGCGGCCGGTCGACATTGCGTGGTCTTTAGGGCCTGATGACTGAGTTCATTAATCTGTTTATTTATTTTTAGTGCAAGACATATGAGAGACGAAACACCCCCAGACTTCAAGAAGATGTAATAATCCTATTTCAAAGGCGGGAGGCACTGACAGGTGAGAATACTATTGGATCATCAGTTTAATAAGTCATGGCTGCGAAACAGTGACACGAATTATTTAAAGAAGAAAGGGAAGCCGACCTCGGGGAAGATCATTTTGGGTTTTATAGAATTATAGTAACCCTACGTCTTATCTTATTTCAAATGTGTGTGAAATCTTATGGGACTTCACTGCTAAGGTCATCAGTCTCTAAGCTTACACACTACTTAACCTAAACTATCCTAAGGACAAACACACACACCCATGCCCGAGGGAGGGCTCGAACCTCCGCCGGAACCAGCCGCACAGTCCATGACTGCAGCGCCCCTGACCGCTCGGCTAATCTCGCGCGGCTTTATCTTATTTATAACGTTTGTTGCATAAAAGCAACCCTACATTTAGAGTGTTTGAAGATTTAGAGAAAGCTTTTGACAATGTTAACTAGACTACTCACTTTAAAATTTTGTAGTTACCAGGGATAGATGGCAGGAAGCGAAAGTTTGTTTGTAGCTTGTACAGAAACCAGGCCGCAGTTATAAGAGCAGAAGGACATGAAAGAGAAGGAATGGTTGAGAAGGGAGTGATTAAGAAATGAGACTCTAAAAGAAGTTGATGAGTGTTGCTATTTGGACGGTAAAATAACTGGTTCATATGGCTCTGAGCACTATGGGACTTAACTTCTGAGGTCATCAGTCGGTAAAATAACTGATCATGGCCGAAGTAGAGATGCTATAAAATGCAGACTGGCAGTAGCAAAAAAAAAGGACTTCTGAAAAAGACATATTTGCTAACATTTATACAAATTACGTACTAGGAAGTATTTTCTGAAGGTATTTGTATGGAGTGTGGCATTTTATGGAAGGGAAACTTGGACGATAACTAGTTCAGATACGAAGAGAGTAGAAGCTTTTGAAATATGGTGCTACTGAAGAATTCTGAAGATGAGCTTGGCAGATCAAATAACTAATGACGTGCTAAGCCGAAATGGGGAAAAAAGAAATTTGTGGTACAGTTTGATTAGAAGAAGGCAACGGTCGACAGGACACATCCCGAGGCATCAAGAAAGAGTCAGTTTGGTAAAGAATGTAAGTACATGGGGTAAAAATTGTAAAGAGAGGCCTAAGCATGAATACAATAATCAGGTTGAAATAGATGTGGGTTGCAGTAGTTATTCAGAAATGTACAAGGCTGCACAGAGTAGGCTAGCGAGGAGAGCTGCATCAAACCGGCCTCCGGACTGGAGACCACAACAACAAAAACACTTAATAATTTTTTCATAATGCGGTGTCACAGTCATAATACATTGAAATATATTATGAACCGGGCCCCGCATTATGAAAAAACACTTGATAATGGCACTTTGAAGCCGAAATCATAATTGTGTAAGGCTAGATGTAACACTGTAAATAAACAACAGCCTAATGGCGGTACTGACTTTAAAGAAAAAACAAAAACACTAATAATGTACAGCGGTGATAGCCTGTCTACTTGTCGCTTGTGATCAATTTCTACGGTTCCTGTGTATTTTCGATGGTGTAATATAATTTTGATGTGTAAATTAGTAACACTTTTATTGTTACGGAAGTGGGAAAAGAAAATAGTATGAGACTTTTCTTGTTGAGGCAAGGTAGGTATGTATGAGGCTACAGAGAAACACATCGGCACGTGCTATTGGTGCGACGGCCAAGTGTGTTACAAGAGACGCGGAGGAATGCAAAGCGGCATATGGTTATGTCACGCAGTGTACCGCGCAGCAAATGCAGGTTTGCAGGCGTCAGCCGCGTCCCAGTTACTCAGTCCTGCGAAGCTCTGCTGTTTCTGAGGGTGCACTAGTGGGCAGGAAATCGCGTATCTGTTAGAAATCACAGTGACTGAGAAGTCACAGATATCACAGTAGCAACTTTACAGAATCTAACTGCGATTTCAGTCACAGTTAGCAGTCGCAGTCACAGTTAGCAGTCGCAATAAGTATTTCACATTCAAAGACGTGAGCCATCTATTGGTCGAATTTAGCACTGCTTTCTGCGATTTCAGTGACAAGTCGCAACTAAGAGTCGCAAGTAGCAACTAGAAAGCGCGGTTAACAGTGCCATCTGTGGGTCAAAGTTCGTACTACGCCCATCTCTGCGATACACTATTGAGTCCAACTGCGATTTCCGTGACAAATCGCAACTAAGAGTCGCAAGTAGCAACTAAAAAGCGCAGTTAGCACTCCCATCTGTTGAGCAAAGTTCATACTACGCTATTCGCTACCGAGTCAAACTGCGATTTCTGTGACAAATCGCAACTAAGAGTCGCAAGTAGCAACTAAAAAGCGCAGTTAACATACTTTTCCTAGTGTCATCTGTTGACCGACGTACGTACTTCGTTATGAGAGCCTTGAGCCTCACGAGATCGATGTGCTGTGTGTGCATATGAAGGGCGTATTTCAATAGTGGTACAAGTCCATTTTTGTTCATTTTGAGATACAGAGTCGTAAAGTTAAATGAGCACTGAAAAATCTGCAGTTGAGATACCAGAAATATTCAAGCATATGGCTTCTTGCTAGAGATGAACCTTTATTTATGTTTGCTTGGATCACTAATTTCAGAAGCACTATAGACAGAAAAGTGGAGGTAATGGACTTGTACCACTATTGAAATAAGCCTTTCATATTATATGACGACATACACATTCAGCATCAGTTATGGTTGGTCAAATACTGCTGTGACTCTGAATGTATTATATTAATAAGAAGCAACATTGCCCTTTTCTCCTGAAAATATCAAGTAACGTAACAAATGTGTTTGATTCTGCTTCCAATATGACAGTTTTGGTTAATACTCCACATGCCTACAGGACTTTGCAATGTTAACACAGCAGAACTCAGACATCTGTATAAGTGTAGAGAAATGAAAACAGTCATATGAATGCCTCACTTTTGTTCCGACACAGTTCAAGACTCGGGAGAAAAGTTTTACACCTGGTGTTCTACATGGCAACTTCACACACAAGAACTTTTTGCCGACACTACTACCACCTACATAAGTAAGCTTTTCCTGTGTTACTTTCAAGTAATGCACTTAAGCTATTCCTGATTTAACTGGAAGATCTGTACTTCCCACTTTCATATCAACAGCCTCAAAATACATATTGTAGACTTCGGGATATGTTACAGGTCAGTGTCACACCAAGATTGTGGAGAAAGGGGGGAGGGGGGCGGCGGCATGTCGCTCTCCAACAAGTGTTTACCAATAAGTAAGTGGCGGAAAATTATGGGTATAGGACGGCTTAAACATGTGGAAAATGAGATTTTTATTATTCACTCACTGTATTTGACGTTTATTACTCCTTTAAAATCGCACAACAACTTCAATAAAACACAGTTTAATCATTCACACACTTATTTCACAATTATTTCACTTTTAAACTGCAAATCCTCTAAGAGCTGTCTTGAATCTTCACGAGTCTCTCCCAACCGCCTTGATGTGGATAGATACGTACAGCAACCAGTAATCAGAGTCAGAACTGTGTCTGCAAAAACACAAGGATTATTAAACAATTGTTGCTGTCATTAATTACTAGCAATATAATTGACAGAGTAGATTGCTAATATTTGCTATAATGAATATCAAATTTGCAAGAACGATCTCACTGAAGTAATTAAGTCCATCGAAACGCTTAGAAACTAACCTCTCGTCTGACGAAAACGGTCTAAAGACGCAGTGGCAATTTCTTCAGATCTGTTGACAATGATATTTTGAGTTATCACTTTACTGAGTGACTGAAATGTAGTTCAGGTACCTGTGAACATAACAATATGTTAGAATTCATTTTCTAAATACGAACTATTACGGTACTGTACGGCTACTTACATATTAATTACACTATTAATATTTTCACAGTTGTTTCTTTAATACAAAATTAAAGCCAACAGAAGAAAAAACGTAAAACATACTTGCCAATGACAGGTTTGTTGCGATGCAATTTTCTGTGTTGACAGATGTAACTTTTTCATACAGTGGTAAGTCGCAGAAATCGCAGGAGTCACAGAAATCGCAGAAGTAGCAGAAGTCGCAGAAGTAGCAGAAATCGCAGAAGTCACAGAAGTAGCAGAAATCGCAGAAGTCACAGAAGTAGCAAAAATCGCAGAAGTCACAGAAGTAGCAGAAGTCGCAGAAATCGCGGAAGTAGCAGAAATCGCAGAAATAGCAGTGGCGGAGGGATACATGACCTATGTTCCTTAACTGCGACTCTTAACTGCGACAAATCGCAGTTAAGAATAACAGATACTGAAAAGTAGCATTCACAGAAATCACTGATATCGGAAAATCGCAGTTTAGCCCATCACTATGAGGGTGGCTGGTGGCGAGGCAGAGACAGAGAAAGAAAGCGGGAGGAGGGAGGGGAGAAAACGGGAGGGGGGAGGCGTTAGCGTCCAATTGTCGCCTTTATACGACTTTGTCTTCAATGAGCGCTTAAAATGTTTGTGCGAGAGCGCAGTCATTAGCAGCATACGATCAGCGAAGTACGGAGCCGTCTAGACCGTCGTCTTTGTTGGAAAAATCCGCTTTGAATGGACTTATTCCGAAAGCCCTTCACTGTTAACACCCTTTATGAGTTTGCATCCCATATAACCAAATTTTTGTTTGAGAATAACGGAAAAATCAATGACGTTTCGGAAGCAGTTACATGTTCACCTCGTAGCATTCTTTTGGAACAAAGAAATTAAATGATATGGCATTAAAGTTATACAGTTATAAACTGATTTACTTCATATCAAATAAAAACTTTGAGGTTCGCCGATGACATTGTAATTCTGTCAGAGACAGCAAAGCACTTGGAAGAGCAGTTGAACGGAATGGATGGTGTCTTCAAGGGAGGATATATGATGAACATCTACAAAAGCAAAACGAGGATAATGGAATGTAGTCGAATTAAGTCGGGTGATGCTGAGGGTATTAGATTAGGAAATGAGACACTCAAAGTAGTAAAGGAGGTTTGCTATTTGGGGAGCAAAATAACTGATGATGGTCGAAGTAGAGAGGATATAAAATGTAGACTGGCAATGGCAAGGAAAGCGTTTCTGAAGAAGAGAAATTTGTTAACATCGAGTATAGATTTAAGTGTCAGGAAGTCATTTCTGAAAGTATTTGTATGGAGTGTAGCCATGTATGGAAGTGAAACATGGACGGTAAATAGTTTGGACAAGAAGAGAATAGTAGCTTTCGAAATGTGGTGCTACAGAAGAATGCTGAAGATTAGATGGTTAGATCACATAACTAATGAGGAGGTACTGAATAGGATTGGGGAGAAGAGGAGTTTTTGGCACAACTTGACCAGAAGAAGGGATCGGTTGGTAGGACATGTTCTGAGGCATCAAGGGATCACCAATTTAGTATTGGAGGGCAGCGTGGAGGGTAAAAATCGTAGGGGGAGACCAAGAGATGAATACACTAAGCAGATTCAGAAGGATGTAGGTTGCAGTAGGTACTGGGAGATGAAGAAGCTTGCACAGGATAGAGTAGCATGGAGAGCTGCATCAAACCAGTCTCAGGACTGAAGACCACAACAACAACAACAACTTCATATCTGACAAATACGAAGCATAGAAGCATGTTAATAACATTCGACAGTTTCCACAAGACATCATATTCTGACATTGTACGTATCACTTTCGGGCTTTCAATTGGTCCGATATTGGGCCACTCATATTCCTGTTTTGTGTAAATGACTGGCCATACTAAGTTGATAAACATTAACACCCCTCCCTCAACGAAAAATGCTCTGCCGCTCCGGATGGTCCAAATGGTAAAGCGGGGATTTAATTCCGGTCGGAACATGAAATATTTCAGTCTCCCTTTAACCCATACTTTACCTCTCGATGATGTAATGATTCGACATGTGCTCCAGATTCCACGTTAAGGGTCACTGGGATCTGTTACACACACTTAACTCGCCATAGTAACGTCCAATTAAAAGACTTCCACCAAGCCACTGAGCTGCAGGAAATTATTATTATAATTGCCGGACTATCTACAGCGGCACCTCGTAACAAATGGCCAGTCTAATCCTATACTCTTAAGTTGTATGCTACTTCACAGGTGCTCCAGAAACACTTGGTCTCAAGAGTGGTTAAGAGTGGTAAAAGGAAGTAGATGTTCTTATATTCATAACTCTGATTTACCTTCTCTATCACGCATTAAAATCTCCAGTACTTGCATATCGACAAATGAAGTGCTGCCAACTTCTGCCTTGAGTACCGATCAGGTGCTATGGTGCAAATGACACATGAAAGTAACATAGTTTCGTTAAACCTCCATCTAGAGACATTCATGTTTAAATGCAGCAGGTGGTTCATTCGCAGTAACACACCCTTAACGGGCAGCTACATTGCCGCAAATATTATTTTGTTGATGTTGTCAGCAGTGGAAAACGAAACTTAGTAACAAAGTTGTCGGGGGCAATAAATGTTGTTTATTACCGTCGTTTTTTTCCGCTACTTTACCTAAGAGTAAACAAAACTAACTTCTCGTTCGTTTTTCGCTGCGCACCTCAAAATTTGAAGCATTCCTAATTTTCATTTCCTTCATTATGAATAGCTACGACTTCCCTTATTATACGGAAATCATATACTGTTTTAGGTTATGTCTTAAAGAAGAAGATAAGTTTCGGACTGAAAGACGAAGACCAAGAGAGGCACAGTTTTTGCGTACACAAAGTAATATGAGTAATGGTGGACATTGATAGTTATAATCCTATTGTTGTTATCGAAAGGTTCACTAAATTGTGCACTGAACGTAATTTTGAGAGCTATAATTGCGGTTTGATGAATTTACAGTCCAGATTTTGTGATCTTAATCATTTAGCATTTAAGATTACTTTACGCGATACAACGACATGCGAATTACGTTATCATCAATTAATTCCCTGTGGTTAGCACAAAATTTATTTTTCAATGCACTTTATAAAAGACTCACTTCTAATGAGGAAACGATTAATGACAAATCAAAGAATTATTTCAAGAACACACGTAACTACAATGCAGCATTTGCTGAGTCAGTTCTGAGGCTAAAATTGCAGTTTTACGTGGAGTGTATAAATTTAAGATAGATGAAATTTCTTAATACAGATCAGGTCCACTCAGTTGATCAAATTTCGACCATAGGTAATACTAGCGTATAAAATAATGTGAAATTTATTGATATATCTGTACGTAGATATATCATTAGAAGGAAGCTTCCGACATGAACTGTCTGTCGAAAGATTATGTCTTCAAAGCGTGGAATCATGTTAGTCAAGTCGAGTTTTGTTAATATAATTTTGTGTGATGAGATACAACTAGCAACTTTGTACAACTTTGCACCAAGCAACTGCAGTTACGAACTTACTGAATTTGGAGAAGGCATATAACTCACTTTCAGTGCAAAATTTTCTGTCACTGAAGAACCATTTCAGTGATAAATGAAAAACAGTTAATAAAGTCAATTATAAATAGTGCAGCCAAAAACTGCAGATGTGAAATGAAGCCTGTCGACACCAACCACTGATAGCAAGAGGGGAAGGGGCAGACTATGTAAAGAAACACCCATACCACAAATATGCTTTGTAAATAAAAACGAAACGCGTCTGGTGTAATTCTTTTTAATTACATTGCAGTCACCTCAGGACAGATAACCTGTAATAACAGATGTAAACAGTTCCTGCGGAAAATGGTCACACAGACAAACGTATTAACTCTGCCGTTTTACTTCTATTCTCTTTGACCGTTGTTTTTTGTTTTACGTCTGTTCGCGGGCTTTCAAGTGAATAAAAGAGTTTTATGCTTAATCGAGAGTTAGTAATTTCTGATTCCCTCATCACTCACCAAGGGATGCAATTTGCCACACTGGTGACCACGATGTGGTGAGTATCGACCATCCTTCATTCACAGTCGACTTCTCAAAACGAATGATATATAACAGTCGCTCTTATAACCGAGTCCGTACCACCACTGTAGTTCACAGTTCACCTCCTCTATTCGTAGTTAAAATAACGCCTTTATATGTTTCGTACATGGTGTCTGTTAACACAGCGTATACAGGCGTTTCTACATGACTATTCGTCCCTTTTCGTACATTCAGTGATTTGATTCTTCATACTGATAATCTATCTTCTGTACCGATGTTCTGCCGAATTTGCAGTTCTCGAATCTTGTCTCTTGAATCTTGTTTGACTTCTGTCTTGTTTTCTCCATTGATAGTTTCGAAAAAATCGTGATATCTTTTTTAATTTTACCATTTTACAGCAACAGGGCCGCTATGATAATCTGCTGGGGAGTTTTTCATTTACCCGTTTCTGCACGCTCTGTTTCCATTGTCTCCATGCTCTAATTCACCACGTTACATCTTCTCAGTATTGTAAGGGGCGATTAAAAAGTTTCCATTCGAAGGCTGTACCTCCCAGAATAGGTATATGAATAAGGCACAATCACCGTGAGCAATGAGGCATTCATCTTACTAACGCACCAGGTTGAACCTGTGCAAAGTAAATACAGTCAAAGTTACCAGAACACAACAATATATTTGTAGACGACATTGAATTCTTTTACATTTACACACAAAATTAACGATGTACAAATTATATTAAACCATCGTTATATATACCTTTATCATTGAAAATACGCTGTTTTAGTTTGTGACGTAGAAAATCTCCGTTACTGCATCTCTAGTAAACATATTTATCTGCGTTCTCCAGTCCCAAATAGAGCGATGTCATGAACTACGAGTTCTCTCTCCATAAAAACTTCTGATGTTCCACAGAGCAATGGCATTGCCCTTTGCACAGGTCTAACCGATATCAGCCATTCGTTCCGGGCAGCCAGATGACAAAGAAACCTCCATGCTATCGCCTGTTGAAGGACCGTTAACTCATTGTACGTTCCCCTTATTCCTCCGGTATACACCTTATTGGCGCTCAGAATGCTTTCAGTTGGTGGTCAGGCTAAAACTTTTGAGTTAGTGAATAAAACAGTCTAAATCGCTGAACAAATTTCTTTGTTTGTTGCGCCATTTCGGCTACTGCCGTCATTAAATGGCATAGGTTTTAAATACTGGCTCTGGACCTTGTTTTGCATGTTCTACGGTTTTTATACATATGTCTAATGATGGCAGAAATACGAACGGCGTAATAAATAAGGAAATTTATTAAGCCATTAAGCTGTCTAAACGGTATTATTATAAAAATAAACCGCGGTTCGTATATGAAACTTATTTCCTTTATTAATAAGTTTGAGTTAGAGTCAATTCTCTTTTAACAAGTTGATCTTGTCGACATTCTCTACTTGCATTGTAAATCTTTCGTAGTGGCCATGAGGACAAAACAGAGGCCAGGATCAAGTCCAATAGCTTTTAGCGCACCATTTACTTTTGTATGTCATGGTGAAGTGTAGCGAGATGATCTATTTTCTGCTATTCATGATCCGAGATGTATATTTTGTGTATATACTAGTTTGGGAATATCCCTCTCGAAATAATAAATTTATTTTTTCCTTGATATACATCCCGTGACGGTCAGGAACATTTCTTTTTTTCATTTATCTACCAGTTTAGCAGCAAAGCTCTAGCTAAGTTTTACGTGCACAGACATAGCTTAGAAATTCGGACTTAGGTGAGACAACGGAGGATCTTATTTATCGAACTGGCTCGTCTCCTTCTGCGGCTGCTTTCTCTGTCTGTCCACAAAAGCATATGAGACGCGTGAAACACAAACACGTAGCGTTGTGTGCTTGCGTAACTGTGTTTGGTCTGCTGGCGAACTTTCGCGAACTCAGGTTGCTTTGTCCCCGCAGCGTGGCGAGCACGTTCCGGTGGGATATGCTGCTGAGATATGCCGGATCGGACAACTGACTGTGCTCGTCTAAGTCATCTCCCGCCAGTATTCATTTCACAGACAACAGTACGCATATCAAAGGTTCACACTGACCGATCGCAGCACTGGTCAACTTTTTTGTAATTGATGGGATACGTACCTTCCACTCAAGTAATATCCAGTTTTGAGTGTTGGGACGTCTGTACCTCATATCTATCTAGCGCTATCTCGTAGCGAAATGCTTACCGTACTTACAGGGAAATATTTCGGACCATGGGGTAGATATACAACAGCGATCGAATGGGATAGCATATATTTATAGGTGGCACAGTGCGTCTGTTTCACGAAAATGAGATCAAATCACCATCTTCTCCATTCCAAGATTATCTGGAGTAGCTAATTGTGTTTTCTTATACATCACAGACATTATTTTGAAACATTACTATACAAAGTCAGCAGTTCTGCTGGTTTGTATGTAATTTGTATGCAGTGGGACGTACATGCCACAGAGAACTCCATAGAATGTAGAAAACATTGGTATGTGGTATGTCAAAGCCATCTTTAAATGTTAAGTTGAAAACCTGTGTGCGACCTTGTATGTTATCCGTCATCAGGAGAACAAGCGTGTTTTGGTACTGATTTCTATATTTTTTTACAAAATTGTCATCCACAGAAAATCATTCTAAAATTAAAAATTGAACTTTTAAAATCCTTGGTTCACAAAAAAATGGATCTAATTAGGTTCATGAGACATATGTATTCCACTTCACCGATTTTAAAAAATATGTGTCCCACTTCACCGATTTTCAAAATCGGTCAGTTTAATTTTTTTGCTGTGAAAGTATATTATTTATCACAGAGGTAGTCGGTTTTTGACCTTCTATTTGTCAGCTATATGCAAAATAAATTTTAACCATGAAAGGATTAATTCAATTTGTCGAGCTCTGCTCACGGAAGGGAGCGGTTTGGCTATTACCCTTATGTGCCGTTTGGTTATAATGTGTCACTATCGTTAAAACTTTATTACTCCGATCGCAGATAAGGCAAAAGCCAGACTGAGATTCATTAGAAAAATCCTCAGGAAGTATATAATTGACCCACAAAGGAAGTAGTTTACATAACCCCCGTCCGACCATCAATTAAATATTACGTACCCGTCTGTTGCCTAGACGAATCAATCAGTATCTTGCTTCCTCCTACGTATATTTTACGGAAGGACCAAGAAAGAAAAATTAGAGAGATTCTAGGTCACACAGAGGCCTACCAACAAACCGTTCTCCTGGCAGACTATTTGAGACTGGACAGCAAGAGGGGTGCGTGACAGTGGTGCACAATGTATTATAATGGTTTCTGCAATTTCTTGTCAGTGGTCAATATTTCATATAATGGTGAATAAAACATATCCTGGCTTTGTAATGTTACGTGCAGAGTCAAGTGTTATAAAGAGACTAAGTTAATGTCTCATCATCATGCAATGTACGTCCATTCTCCCCAATACGGATTACCGTTAAAGGCTCGCAGCAACGACATTCTAATAAAACATCTCCAGTGGTATTCCGTTGTGTTATTCCAATCCTAAGGTTTCAAAGATCGTTAGTACGTACGAAAAATAACATGATCTTTCTCTTCTACCTCAGCAAACTATTGACAGTTAGAACAATACTTGCTCCAGTGATGACTACAAACAGTCCTACATGAGCATTTTACAAAGTCGGCATATTCTACATACTTGTGTGATATATCATTACTAGAACGTATTCAGTATTAGAAGACAAAAATTATTCTTTGTGACTCAGTTCACTCAGTGTATTTTAATACTGTTCTGTTAAACTATGCATGTACGTAATTTCGACTACGAGACTCTATTGTATATAGTTTTATTTTCCTTGAGATGACTTGTCTGCACACCTATTTTCTCCTTAAAAATTTTGCTATTTACCATTTACTAACACTCGTCTGTGCTTGTACTCTGCTTTAAGAAACTTGAAAAATAATTGAGGTGCACGTTTCAAAAATCAGCTTTTATCCATTTTTTATGAAAATTAAGTTATTGCCGGATCTCTATAGCTCTTTTTATTTGGCATCTTTTCCAACAAGAAAACTATTCCTAAACCCGCTCTTTCCCCATGTAAACATAGCACGAATTTAAGTGACGTTTCCAAAACCCGCCTTATCCTAAGATGTTGTTTCCAAAATCCACCTTATCCAAACATGTGGTACCGCAACTGGAATGTATCTGAAATAATACTGTATGAAGGAAACGTTAGTACGATGTTTACGAAGTGCCGAGATCACTGTGTATTCTCTGAAACAGTTGGCAATACTGTTCCCGATTAGTTCGCGCCAGTTTCTCACACGCACGTGTTTGTAAGACATACCAGTGGTGTTTCGAGTTTCAGTAAAACAGTGTACCTTATTTTCTGTAGTAATGGAAAATGGAAGTGCATTGGAGATCAGCCATATACGTAGCAGGAAAACGACAAGAGATTTTTCAAGATGGAAAACGAATACAGCTAAACGGAACAGGCAAACACGCTTACCTATATTTTGCTTCAACATAACCTTTCGTCTGTCTCAGTCTTTCTTTATAAAATCACTGATGTCGCTGAGATTTATTTTGTAAACCATAGCACCTTTTTACTCTTAATTCTTCGTTCTGGGCATGTTTCAGAACTCCTGCGAACAATGACCACTTGCAAACACGTGAAAACTGTGTTCCAGTGCAATGAACTTAAAATGCAAGATGTAAGGCGATTTTGTCAAGCGCATTATGAGCTTAGTGACAAGGTGAGACAAGATGAATTTATTCTGAGAATAACAACTCAAGAAGCGCCTAAGAAAGAGAGAGCTGTGGAGCCGAACATTTCCAGGAAATGCATGTCTGTCAAGTATTTTATCAGAGTCAAGGCAAGCAGTGGACCCACATTAGAGCAGATTTGTCAGTAGACCTTCTTATCAATACTAGGAATAGGCAAGGACAGAGTAAAAGGAGTTTGCAAGAAATAATTAACCACACGTCTGTCACCAAAGGAGAATAGAGGAGTGACACGAGATGTCTCAGGTATCTCAAAATACGAGAAGAGGTTAAAGTCTTCATTGAAAAACTACAGCCAGTCGATTCTCAGTACTGTAGACGAAAATCTACGAGATAGTACTTGCCTAAGGAACTAAGTATTCGCAAATTATGGCAAAGTTATAATTCAGGAGCCCTCCCAGAAATGAAAGTGAAGTGCGATTATTTCAGAACATTTTTTGTGATTGATTATAATATTAGTTTCAAGACACCAGCTACTGATGTATGTTCTGAATGTCAGTTCCTCCCCCTGCAAGTCAAGTCAGCCCACCTATCACCCAAAGAAAAGTTATCTGCAGTGACACAGTTTCGTGTGCATAAGCTCAAAGCGGCAGCTTTTAAAGCCCCGTTACAGAAAGAAGAGTCAGCAGTGATCAAATTTTATTTCGACTGTCAGAAGAATAGCTCTTGCCCAAGCTACCACATCAAGCGGCATATTACTCCAGGCAGTTATATTCATATAACGTTACAATCTGCGGAGATGGGTAAAAATC
Organism: Schistocerca nitens; assembly: GCF_023898315.1. Classification (NCBI taxonomy): domain Eukaryota; kingdom Metazoa; phylum Arthropoda; class Insecta; order Orthoptera; family Acrididae; genus Schistocerca; species Schistocerca nitens. The sequence goes on from NC_064620.1 coordinate 268,549,497, forward strand.
TCCTTAGAACAAGGAAACGGTTACGGTCCATAAGTGGCTCGAACATGAACGTCTCAAAAGGCGCAATGAAATTGCTTCCGCTTTACACTACCACCTGAACCATTCTAATCTACGGGTGGTAGCCAACATAAGAATTCTGCAATGGTTGGAATGCTGTGTTATTGGGTGCAGGTTGAATCTCCTGGTGACATTCAGAAAGTACAACTAACGTTTCCTGTTGTAGGACATTCTTTCCTGCCTCCAGACCGTGTATCTGGAAGAATAGAGAAGAAGGTGCACAGAAGAAATGTCTTTGTGGTTCCTGCAGAATATATTGAACTGGTTGAGGAAGAAGGTACTATTCTAAGGCTAAGAAGTGATTTCCCCGGACAAAATTGGAAACATGATGTATCCCAAATGAATAAACCTCCAAGTGGATGGCATTTCCGACTTCAACAATCCAAAAGAAGTAACTTCAAGAAAGGTAAGTCTGCAGTTTCGGTTAGAGGTGAGACCAATTATAGATGTGACATTAGTGGTTTCCGTTCTCTCTTGAGGAACCATCAGCAAATTGACAATATTACGTTAACTACTCTAACGAAATACGTGCCACTGAAACTGGAAAAATTAAAGGACATCGATAAACTGCTCTCGAAACGGTTTGGCAAAGCGTGGCAAAGTAATGAAGTCCTCATCTTGTATTCCAGCCTGATAAAAAAGGAACAAGCATAGAATGAAGATTGCGCTTAACAACTAGACGAAGGGGAAAATGAATGTGGTGATGAACGCATTGACTTCAGAATATGAATTATTTGCTGTTAAATCAGCACTTAGATTGTTTTCTGGAAACACATTATTACGCTTATAAAAATATGTAGGAAAGTAATGTGTATCGTGCAACATTTACTTGTCATTTTTAGAAAATTTAGTTACATTATGATTGAGATTGAATTTAATTATTGGCAATTCATATTTTTAACTACTGGCCATTAAAATTGCTACACCAAGAAGAAATGCAGATGATAAACGGGTATTCACTGGATAAATATATTATACTAGAACTGACATGTGATTACATTTTCCCGCAATTTGGGTGCATAGATCCTGAGAAATCAGTACCCAGAACAACCACCTCTGGCCGTAATAACCGCCTTGATACGCCTGGGCATTGAGTCAAACAGAACTTGGATGGCGTGTACAGGTACTGCTGCCCATGCATCTTCAACACGATACCACAGTTCATCAAGAGTAGTGACTGGCGTATTGTGATGAGCCAGTTGCTCGGCCACCATTGACCAGACGTTTTCAATTGGTGAGAGATCTGGAGAATGTGCTGGTCAGGGCAGCAGTCGAACATTTTCTGTATCCAGAAAGGCCCGTACAGGACCTGCAACACGCGGTCGTGCATTATCCTGCTGAAATGTAGGGTTTCGCAGGGATCGAATGAAGGGTAGAGCCACGGGTCATAACACATCTGAAATGTAACGTCCACTGTTCAAAGAGCCGTCAATGCGAACAAGTGGTGACCGAGACGTGTAACCAATGACAGCCCATACCATCACGCCTGCTGATACGCCAGTATGGCGATGACGAATACACGCTTCCAATGTGCGTTCACCGCGATGTCGCCAAACACGGATGCGACCATCTTGATGCAGTAAACAGAACCTGCATTCATCCGAAAAAATGACGTGTTGCCATTCGTGCACCCAGGTTCGTCGTTGAGTACACCATCGCAGGCGCTCCCGTTCGTGATGCAGCGTCAAGGGTAAACGCACCCATGGTCTCCGAGCTGATAGTCCACGCTGCTGCAAACGTCGTCGAACTGTTGTGCAGATGGTTGTTGTCTTGCAAATGTCCCCATCTGTTGACTCAGGTATCGAGACGTGGCTGCACGATCCGTTACAGCCATGCGGATAAGATACCTATCATCTCGACTGCTAGTGATACGAGGCCGTTGGGATCCAACACGGCGTTCCGTATTACCCTCCTGAACCCACCGATTCCATATTCTGCTAACAGTCATTGGATCTCGACCAACGCGAGCAGCGATGTCGCGATACGATAAACCGCAATCGCGATAGTCTACAATCCGACCTTTATCAAAGTCGAAAACTTGATGGTACGCATTTCTCCTCCTTAGACGAGGCATCACGCCGGTCAACTGCTATTTTTGTATGAGAAATCGGTTGGAAACTTTCCTCATGTCAGCACATTGTATGTGTCGCCACCGGCGCCAGGCATGTGTGAATGCTCTGAAAAGCTAATCATTTGCATATCACAGCATGTTCTTCCTGTCGGTTAGATTTCGAGTCTGTAGCACGTCATCTTCGTGGTGAAGCAATTTTAATGGCCAGTAGTGTAATTATTAAGGAGAACCCACTCGCACTCCGGCATCTACCCTGCACATGGTTGGAAATGCCGACCGGGAAACCAACCACAATGTGCGCTTCGGCGACTTTCGCGCAGAGGCAGACGATGCGACAGGCGGGCAGCTGGAGATGATGTCTGCCCCTCTGGGGCGTCCGACCGGGCGACCGGGCGAGATGCTGTTGCTGACTACGTCACGTGCTGCCAGCACGACTGTGACGCTGGCTGCGGCGCCAGATCGACACCCGGGGGCGTCTCCCACTGCAGAGGCGACTGTGCTCCAGGGGTCTACGTCTGCGTCTCTGACGGTGGCTGCTGCATGCCCTGGCTATGTGCTGGACCTGTGAGCAAAAGGGGGGCGGCAGTATCTCCCAAGTGAATTGGCCAAAGCTGGTTCCGATGCCGGTTGTGCAATCCCGTCGGACCGTGCGTGATGTAGGTGGACCGGGACAACACCTCAGACACCAAAACCCATTCCCATCTGCGATCCCCGCCAAACACAGAAAAGAACACTGATAGTTGAGGCCGTAACTGTAACTCGGAAGGAGGGACGTAAGGTTTCTGCGGCAGACGTAGCAAATTGAGCAGAGTCTGGCGTCGACAATGCCGGAGATCCGCTGCCGGCTTTCCGTATTTGGGAAGAGAGCTATATGTGGATAGAAAAGCAATCAATGTCTGATCCTGTGTGTGAGTGGCTCGCAATTTGTCCCTCTGTGATTTGAAGGTCCTTAGAAAGCGTTCGGCTTCACTATTCGACTGCTGATGAAAGGACGCTGTAAAGACATGCTGAATACCATTGCTGCACAAAACTGTTCATATTCTCGAGACGTGAACTGCAGCCCATTATCCGATACTGTCATTTCAAAAGCAAGAAGAACCTCCTTAATACCTCCGACAGAGCTGAGAGATTAGACCTCTTATTAATTCTGGGAAAATACATCCTAGACAAAAATGTGAAGGACTAGTGTGTCTAACTGTACGCCTGTGTCGCAATCACCGTAATGATAGTTCGAAATATAACGCGCTTTCACGAGCCAGTTAAATGAGAGGCCCGTTGTCGCCTTAGCGAGAGAGACTTTGCGTCTTTTCCTTAGTGCTGACTAGGAGCCGAAAAAGAGCTGAAGCAAAATAAACTTGCTAGCGTTGCTTACGCTATTATTCTTCATAATCTTTTATACGCTCTCAGGTGGTTATCACTTTCGGTTGTATACGTTTGCTTGAGATCGTTTGCAAGTTCCACTTAGTACGGAGTTTATCCATCAACACTCAGAACCTTTGAGTGAAATCTGAAAATATGGAGTGTTACTCATATCTTGGTTTTCTTCGTTGTAAACTATAGCAAACACTGAATATCTTCAGGATAGCCTGTGTTTGTGAAGAGAGGCAGAGCGGTGGCCTTGTGCGGCGATCTGCTGGCGCACTTTCTCCGGACGAGGCGGCGTTCCCACGGTGCCGCGGGTTCGACCTTCCGCGCGCGTCATCCACTCGCCGGCTTCCGTCACCGGCTCTGTGCTACGTGAGGGCCTCTCCACGGCCCGCCGCTCCGCTGATCAGACCTCGCTTACGGTCCCAGCGAAATGAGTGCTGTACTACCGTACTGCATGAGATACTGTGCGGCTACTTGCTCCCGCTCGCCTGCAAAGGTCAGAGATCGAACGCGACCCAGTTCCGCATTATATGCGGATATCTGCCCCTTCCAGGGGCACGTAATACCAACCCACGCTTCAAAGTCTCGTACTTCTTCTTTCCAGTTACATCCAAGATTGCCTAGTAAGTAACTCCATATCATTTTTACACTTCTCACATTCCAAGTGGCTCCCAGAAGAGTCTCAGCGCCGATTTCTGTAGCTAGACTTTTCACCTGAATTGCAGATAATGTAACAGATAGACTATGAAATACGGTATTGCAAATTGACGGTGTTGTATCTAGGAACACGTTTTCACACTTGGAAAAATCTTATTTTTTTCGCCGCGCGGGATTAGCCGAGCGGTCTCAGGCGCTGCAGTCATGGACTGTGCCGCTGATCCCGGCGGAGGTTCGAGTCCTCCCTCGGGCACGGGTGTGTGTGTTTGTCCTTAGGATAATTTAGGTGAAGTAGTGTGTAAGCTTAGGGACTGATGACCTTAGCAGTTAAGTCCCATAAGATTTCACACATTTTTAAAATATTTTTCGAAATATATTTTGCAGTTTCGGAAAAAAGACTGGACACACAAGAAGTGAATGCCAGCATTTAAAAATTGGAATAAGAAAATATGTGACACTTGTATTACAGGGCTGGCTAGAGCCGAAAGTCTGAAAAATCTACCGAAGTACGATGTTCTCCTCTACACGAAAAAACTCAGTATACGCGCCGAACACTAAGCCGAATGGCATTTGTAAAAAAAAAACAGACGTGACAGAATATTTCAACGTGGAATCCGATAATTTTTGGTGGGGTCGTTACTACGAGTAAAAGTTGGTCAGAAACGCAAGAGACTTTGGATTCCGCCGACAAAGACTGGGTAATGAGAACTAAAGAAGGCGAATAAATCCATCTGCCGGCCTTGGTTATGGGGAGTTGGTAGTGTGTTATTCTGATAGGTTTGTCAGACAAAGGCTGAACCGTACCTGAATACTATTACGCCTCAATATTGGATCAGTTGAGAAGGGTTAAACACAGCAAAATTTGCAGACAAGACAATGCTCCGGACAGAATAATACGTCACAACGAAGAAAACTAGTTTTCGAAACTTAAAACTGATTTCTCACCAAATTATTTTCTTAAAGCACTTTCATCACGTTCCCTGAGGAGAAAATTTGCTTTGGTCGGATGAAATGTCCAACAAACGATAAGTTTATTGTCTTCATAAAGGAAAAAAAAAATACTGCGTTACTGACAAGACATAAAAATAGTGATTTTTCAGACTGAACTTTTAGCCTATGGAAAAAGGAATTTTTTAACAAAGCGTTTATTATTAAAGTGCAGTTGAAACAGTGATATGCGAGGTCACAGTAACTTACTTATGTCTGGCATCGAGTAGGAAACATATCTTTGCTTCTGTGTCCTCAGGGAAGACTGATCGAGATACGAACGCGGGGAAGGAGTACGTGTGATCCAAGATTCGAGCTACGGCGCTTCCACAAAGGAGTCTACGTTTATTGTTTGAATCGCTCACAATAAAGCTATTTCTTTATATTTAATAATATATTTATTAATATATTCTAATCCACTTTCTCCATAGCAACGACAAAGACATATATGTGATTCATTATGAAAAACATATTTTTCTTCTTTTTTATGGTTACAATATCTATCATATCTCTTTTCCTTATTTCTATTTGTCTCTGTTGCTATCAGTGTAATATCTGCATAATTACCTGTACATTACTCTAAAAGCAGTTATACTGAGGCGTTTTTCCTATTCTAGATCGAGTGTGTATTTGCAGTCACAGAAAAGAAGCCTTAACCTTTCGCTACTTCAATCTGTTTTGACTAATTCTACTATTATCATTATCATCTGTTGTTTTAGTCTTATTACATCTACTATGACTGGAAGTACATATATTACTACTATAACAACGGCACAACAAGTATTCAAATATCAATAGGTCCTATTACCCGTACCAACACCTTGATTTCACGGCAGCAACTACTGGTATTACTACTACTATTACTACTAAAGCTTACGTTACCATTTCTAATACCGGTATTCCTCCGCAGTCAGAGTCCTCACAGGATACAGTGCCCGATGCGCAATGACCAATTTTCATCCAAAGCGCAGGGCGAGTTCATTCGTTCGTTTGGAAGTGGAGGCATTTATTGTGATATTTGTATCTAATTTAAGACACTGCGAGAAATTTGAAAAAGTTTTCAATGAAAAATAGGGGTCGCTATGGCTTTGTGTTTGACGTATGTTAAGTAATATGGTACTGCATCAGGAATTTTAGATAACATATTGAAATTTTCTTTAAACTTGGGTGGAGGTCTCTCTCACTCACCAATCTCAAGAAAGCTGAGCTGATGTAGCACACTCATTTACGATCAGTGATAAAGCTAAAATGAGTTACCCACAACAATTCTCATATTTCGTAAACGGTGAGATTTTGGTAGATAATAACACTCAAAGAGGAGAGTATTTTGCCATGCGGTTATTATGCAAAATTTCATTACCTAACGTGTTAGTCCACTAACTATAAACTTTTCCGATGAAAGAACGTATTTTTCAAGGGCCATCTAGAGCTGGTGAAAAGAAAAATGCTGTGGTCGTTCGGACAATGTAAGTGAAGACGTAATACATTTATTTTTGTACTGAGGATGTGCTACTTTATAAGCTATTGACCATACTTTTCCTCAGTTTCTCACTTAATAAACCGCTGTTTAATACTTCTCTCGCAATTGCGTCTGCACATTTTAATGACATGACATTGTGTACACTCCGCTGTGTTTTGGCAAAAGAAGTAAATTTTAACACAGCAACTAGAGAACTCTTGGTTTTAATCGAAGTTCACCGCTCATGAAGTTTCTCTGAAAGTTTACAACTTTCTCTGTTTAACAAGACACGTGAAAATAAATTGCTGCTCTTGTTGCATTTTCAGCGGAATTCTTTTTCAGATATTAATGAAAGCAGAGGTGACAGTACATCTTTCTGAATGGTCACCATGCAAGACTGGGCGTGGAGGAGCACCACTTAATATTTACAAAAAATATGACAGTAGGCTGCAGTTTAGAACGGCACTTGCCCTCCACTCGTCGGCACTTCCCCTACAGCGCCTGCCCACAACCCCCACAACTACCATTCTCACCGCGCGTGCCCTGCCGATGGCACACATACCGGCCACGTTATTCTGCGAGCACTTTACTATCGGTCATGCTTTGGTCGCTGATCGTTAGAGCACGGACAAGTAGTGTACTGCCTTATATCGATACACACTATTTTTCTTGATTGGAGGAGGAGACCGGCGGAGTTTCGAGTCCTCCCTCGGGCATGGGTGTGTGTGTTTGTCCTTAGGATAATTTAGGTTAAGTAGTGTGTAAATTTAGGGACTGATGACGTTAGCAGTTAAGTCCCATAAGATTTCACACACATTTGAACATTTTTGTAGGAAGAGAAAGACGACAAACATTAGTATTATTGGACTACATAGTTTCTCGTTATCCTCTGCACAATCTATATTACGCTGTTGTGCAGAAAACTAATGCCATCGACTTTTTTATGTCAAAACTCTGAAATATATTTAAATAAAAGTCATACGTTATTCATATTCTACATATTCATTCTTCAAGTCTACATATTTCCAACGATCCACCACTAGAGGTCTCCGAGTTGTAGTACGTAACATCACGGCATGTAATGTAGCTATGGCTGTGAGTGAGAAACAGCGTTTCTAACCGCAAAAAGAGTTCATCCACACATGAAGCATCCGCCACTTCAGCGTGACACTGCCACACATCTGCGACATCTGGAACAATCCGACGACGCCTTGGGTTCACTGTCATCGATCAGACTCCATAAAGTCCTGATTTCGTCCCATCCAATTTTCATATATTTCCAGCGAAAAAGTTGTGTTCTCGATAGGGAATGTTCCACATAGGCTTTTTCTACTTTCCTAAGGTCACCCTCGCGACTTCCCCGATTGTAACACTAAAGTTGATGGCATAACGTTGCTCTAAATTCCTCTATTCCATTTTCGTAACACACAACAAAAACCCAGTTTCACTCGTGGCGCTCTCAAAAATCACGTGATGGCTGTACGGATCGGAAACTTGGAATGAGCATCTGGAGGGGGTGAGTGCAACGGCCTACACAACTAGAACAACACAGCGTTTTCTCAGACACTCTGTGCCTGATACATCATAGGAGGAAACACACTTGCTCACAGGATGAGTACCGCAGTTGTGGAACCGCAGAGGCTGGCGGACCTGCAGGGAGACGGGGAGCGACCTTCAGCCGTGCTGGACGTCTGCGGGCGCACGCTGGCCCTGCTGCCTGATTCACGAGCGCCAGGGCCGGCGGTCACCGCCTCCTTCGTGGGAACGCCTCACCGCCTCGCCTCGCGCTTCTGGTGCACCCACCTAGGCGTCTCTCAGCCCGGACTACTCTCAACGAATTTTCCCCACAAACTGGAACATCTGCTTTTATGTGAGACGTATCGTACTTACCTGAACAGAAGTGGAAGGAGAGTAACAACCAGATGTGACTGGCGAAATCGGCACACCAGTTCGTGTCCCATCGGAATGTCTTCTAGTTTAAGATGCAGCAAGGTCTGCTAAGCAGAGTTTGAGAGTTAGAACTGTTTGCGTGATTATGAAACCAAGGAAGTCTTTGATATTCTTCTCCTGTAAGGGTGCTACGAATGACATCCAAAGAGGTCCTGCTATTAAATAAAATGGCATCTGTTTGTTCGGCTGTATGGCGGGCGACAGTCGGTTTAGCATCCCATCGCTGTCTGGGAAGCCTCCACACACGGTTTCGGCCAGAAATCTCATTGACGTGAGTAGAACTGCATTCAGTGATAAGTTCCGCTTCGAATGGAGATCTGATGACCAGCGGCGATGTGTCTGGAGAAGCCCCGAACAGTGGGGGAACACCAAGCCCACTGTCATCCGCCATACAGCCCGGCAACCAGGAGTAGTGATCTGGGTGCCATTCTGTTTAATAGTAGGATCCCTCTGGTTGTCATCCGTGTCGGCCGGAGTGGCCTAGCGGTTCTAGGCAGTACAGTGGAGCCGCGTGACCGGTACGGCCGCAGGTTCGAATCCTGCCTCGGGCATGGATCTGTGTGATGTCCTTAGGTTAGTTAGGTTTCAGTAGATCTAGGTTCTAGGGAACTGATGACCTGAGCAGTTAAGTCCCATAGTGCTCAGAGCCATTTGAACCATTTTGTCATCCTTGGCGCCCTTACAAGTGAAGAATATAAAGACTTCTTTTGCTTAAAAATGTCATAAACAGTTTTAACTCTTGAACTCTGCCTCACAAGCCTTGCTGCATCTTTAACCAGAAGACATTCCGACAGGAGATGAACTGATGTGCCGATTTCGCAAGTCATATTTGGTCATTAATCTCCTATCGCTTCTGTTCAGGTAAGTACGATACGTTTCGTGTAAATGTAGATGTTCCTTGGAGTTGATGAAATTCGGTGAGAATAGTCTGGGCGAAAAGAAGTCAAGGCGGGTGCACCAGTAGCGCGACGTGGCCTACTGCAGCGACGAGATGAGGCGTTCCCACGAAAGAGGTAATGTCCCGTCGACATTGGGGTCATTAGACAAGGTGCACAGAGCTCGGATGGTGTCAAGGATGGGGAAGGAAATCGGCCGTTACTTTCAAAGGAACAACCTGCCAATTTACGGAAATCGAGAAAAACTTAAATTTTGATGGCCGGACGGGGTCCTAAACCTTGTCCGTCCGAATGAGAGTCCAGTGTGCTGACCATTGCGTCATCTCGCACTGTGACGACCGCCGGCCCTGGCGCTCGTGGTATCAGCCAACAGGATATGCGTGCGCCCACAGGCGTCCGGCACGCCTCAAGATCGCTCCCCGTCTCCATGCAGGTCCGCCAGCCTTTGCTGCCACAGCACTGCCATACACATCTTGTGAGCAACTGTGGTCCCTCCTGTGATGTATGACGTATGAAATTTGTGAGAAAAGTAATGAGACTGACAACGCCCCAAGCGATCTTGAAATACTCCAGATGCTCATAGCGAGTTTCAGCTCTGTACAGCCATCACGTGAGTTTTGAGAAAGCCATGAGCGAAACTGGGTTTTTGTTATGTGTTACGAAAATGGAATAGAGGAATTTAGAGCAACGTTAGGCCATCAAAAATGGCTCTAAGCATTATGGGACTTAACATCTGTGGTCATCAGTCCCCTAGAACTTAGAACTACTTAAACCGAACTAACCTAAGGACATCACACACATCCACGCCCGAGGCAAGATTCTACCCTGCGACCGTAGCGGTCGCGCGGTTCCAGACTGAAGCGCCTAGAACCGCTCTGCCACTCCGGCCGGCGTTAGGCCATCAACTTCTGTGTTAAACTTGGGGAATCCGCGAGTGTGACATTTGAAAATTAGACAATTATTATCGAGGACCCAAGTTTTTCGCTGGTACAAATAATTTCTTTGAAGGCCGAGAACTCGTTGAATTTAAACCTTGCTCAGAGAGATACTCAGCTTCAAAAATTGACAAAAATGTCGAACGCGTGCGTGCTCTTGTGAGATCAGACCAACGTTCAACAACAAGAATGATGGCCGACCTGTTAAACACTTTCACTGTTCATCGAATAGTTACAGAAGATTTGCACAGGCGAGAGGTTAGAGCCAAAATAGTGCCGAAAATCCTCACAACTTGGCAGAAGGGCAATCGAAGAAACGGGTGCTTTGATCTTGTGAGGAGTACCAATGACCCGAATGGTTCAGTCTTGTGATCACAGGTGATGAGTCCAGGATTTCTGAATACGATCCTGAGACAAAGCGGCAAATTGAGGAGTGGCACAAAGAGAGACCTCCTTCACCGAAAACAGCTCGAATGATCAAATCAAAGATCAAAACAATCCTGATTCGCTTTTTTTGACAGTTAGGGCGTCGTTCACAAAGAATTTGTTCCCCCAGGACAAATTGTCTACCAAATGTTTTAAAATGGCGTCCCTGAAAGGCGGAGGAAAAGGGTGCATCGAGTAAGATCTGACTGCAGACAAGCGGATGCTGCATTATGACAACGCCCCATGTCACACGACCACTTCCAACACGGAATTTTTGACCTCAAAAGCATTGTTGTATTTCCACAGCCTCCCTGTTCACCTGATCTGAGTCCCTGTGACTTCTCTCTTTCCCCGGAATTTAAAAATATCTTAAAAGGATGTCATTTTTGGAATGTGGAGAGCGTGCACTACCATTACAGCCTTTCAGTGCTGCTACCAAGACGGGCAACAACGACTCCACAGATGTGTAGCTGCCAAACGGAACTACCGGTACATTGGAGGGGACAATATTGTCGTTTCAAAAAAATAAAAATTTTGATGGATAAAAATCAGTCTCATGACTTTTCTCACACACCTCATATAGTAATCTAGTTTTAATTGTCTCGAACAAATCAAGCTGTTACCATGAACTTGGCGTTACCATTTCTTTTCTTATTCATAATTCAGTATGACATATTTTTCATAACAAATGATGAACTGACGCTGACCTTGGTTGTAGAAAATTAAACACCTGCAGCCGTCCTTATGATGTCATTCATTACGTAGATACAAGTTTATGCGCTTCAATGCACCAACTTCAGGCATCAGGTAATGCTGAAGGGGTTATCACCATGCACTATCTGTAACTGTGCTGTCGTCTCTTCAACCATCGACTTGACAGTTGATGGTTTGAGAGGCGACAACACAGTTATAGGTAGCCTGCGTAAACCAGTTATGTTGACCACTGACGCGTCAACTAAAGCCTGAAGATGGTGCATTGAAGCATCGAAACTGGTAGCTACACAATAAACGACATCGTAAGGACGGCTGTATGTGTTTCATTTTCTTACAATAGTGAACGGCCGTAGTGCCCCAGACCTCCAGTCACAAGGATGGACATACACGAACTTGGTTGTAGAAGTCTGTAGTTTGGCTGTTCAGGTAATGTCCAACTTAGAAAATCACGTCGTTCTAATTCTGGAAATTCCTGCCACCCAGCATTTTCTTCATCTGAGGTGAGAGTACAAGCTCACTAGTTGCCATGTCAGGAAAATAAGTTGAGATGAGACAAAATGTGATATTCAAAACGAGCTGTTGAAACGATGCTTCTCATCTGTTGTCTTAGCTCTTCCGCTGCGTCGGGCGGAGACCGACTCTTGGACGCAGCCATAGTAAATGCACTCGGGGCGATGTGCGGTGCGCGACACAAGTTACGCAACTTATTACTCTGTAGACTTCCTCCGAAACGTTGCATGGGGGCCGTCGTTTATTTCTCTATACTGCTACAAGTATATATAAGGACAGCCAGCCGCGCTTTGATCAGCGAGACAGGGTTAAAATAGACATTTCTTTGATACTACTAATCAATTCCGTGTAGAAATTTTACTAATTTCAAAAGGCTCTTAGATTCGAACAAAGGATTAGAAGACGAGCGCTGCAATCAATCACTGCAGCATCATATTAATGACACTGTGCAGGAATGGGGGCGATCTGCAGTATAATAAGCTCAGAAGAAAAACTTCAATAAGCCAAGGTAACCGGTTTCGGTTAGGCTACGTTTCCATCTTCGGATCTGCAACAGATAGAACCAATTTGACGGAGTAATAGGTTTTCAAGTATAACAGTGTACAAAATTAACTGTCTATACATTTGGAAAAGTAGCATACCATACACTGTACAAGTTCAAAAATCTCTTCCATCTGTGGTACGTATCTTGTCACATCACGAATATGCGTGTGAAGATCATGAACATCACTGGAAATTGGCATGTCTAACAAACACATCCTCAGGCCCAACGACTCCCGTCCTACTCTTGGGCTGTCACCCAATTTTACGAGATACCGAAACTGCTCCATGAAATTATTTTAACCTGTAGATCTGTTGGTGAATCAGCCCCTAGAGCAGAGTGTAGGCACTTCTGTTGGCAATTTCCCGTTAACAATTATAGCACTTGTTGTAAGCTGTTGCTTCCTACCAACATTCTGAGAAATTTCTTTTCCAAAGGGTAATACAAGCCATCGGCCATCATGTGGAATTCACTCGTCTTTGAAAACAGAAGAATTGGGCCAGACCTCCACCATTTAGCTATTTAGCTTGAGTAAAAGTCGCCATACACAGTTGTCTGCCGATCCGCTCACCGACTGGATCTTCCTCGACCCGATCGCCTTTGCATACGATGGGGTCACAGTCGGGTCTATGGCCTTGGTTTCACCACCAAGGCTGGGTTGATGGACCAGTCGGCACTTTTAAGGGCCAGCCAGCCCATTATTTAGTTGGAGGAATAGTTCCTGTCCACCGGAAACAGGAAAGCTAGTCCTGCCACTTCTTCTTTTCCTTTCCCATTTGTCCGCACCACCTAACAACGTGTTATACGATGGAGCGTTGCTGCCGTACGTTTCCATCAACTGACGATGACTCGTTGCAGAGTTGTTTCCCTTCAAATTCAGGAAACGAATTACAGTATGATACTCCACTTAATCAATGATTTGTGCCTTTTTGTACGAGGCTAGTCATAAAATTTTAATCATCACTTAGAAAAGATAAAGTTAAATGGTTAATTTTTGCTTTCTGTGAGGAAACGTGTCCACAATCTTGGTACAGGCCGATTTATCTGCGCCACAGTAAACCTATACTATTTTACGTGATCAAGTCACATTAATGTGACCACCATTCAAAAGCCTGAATAATCATCTTTTGCAGTGCAGACGTGCAGGAAGAGAGTTCTGAAAGGTACCGAATTGGGCGTGGAGTCATGCCGTGGAAAGCTGCGCTAGGATTTTCGGTTGTCGGTCTTTGGCATGAAGAGCGTGATCGAGGTGGTGGTCCCACACACTCTCGATTGGATTTAAATCCGGACAGTTTGGTGGACAGAACAGTACGGTAAACTTATTCTGGAGCTCTTAGAATCGCGCAAAGCTGTTCGACGTGTAACATTATCCTGCTGGTAGATGCCATCGTGCCGACGAAGAAACAAACTTCTTGTAGAGGTTCACATGATCCCCATGAATAATGCATGCTGTGTGGATCCATTGTACCTTCCAGAATGGTGAGATCGCCAACGGAATGCCATGGTAACATTCCTCAGACAATGACGCCCTCTTCTCCTCCTGGAACCTTGAGACAGTCGTTGGAGGGCCGTACATGCCAACGCGGATCTGTCCAATGGAGCATAAAACTTCATTCTTCTGAAAATTCTACCTGTCACCACCCAGAGGACGTCCAGCTGCATATCGGCGTGCAAATTACAGCCTTCGTCGGCTACGAAGAGCAAGCGCGCATGAACCAGGCACATACTACAGAGGCGCACATACAGCAACGTTCGCTATACGTTTGTTGAGGAGACACTGGCCTTGGCTCATCTTGGACGGTCAATTGCTCAACAGTTGCACGTCTATTCGTCCGTAAACATCTTAGCAGCTTTCATTCACTTCTGTCATCTATGGCTCATGGTGCACCACAGTTACCTCGGCACCGCTTTTTCGATAGCGCCATTTTGCCACGCACGGTCTACCTTAACCACGAGGGGACGCGAAATGTTTGCTAACTCAGCCGTTTTGCAAGCTCTTCTAGCCTTGGCTCGAAAGCTAATGATTATGCCCTTGTGGACGTCAGATAAACCACTCCGTTTCCGCATTACGACGATTCCACGATTTGTACACCCTACAGTGCTAATGCTGCCACCTGGCGTCTGTGAGCGGTTACTCCTCGTTGACGTCGAACATAAGCGGTGGTCGCATTAATGTGACTGGACAGTGAATGTGTAACTGTTCACGGCATGCGATACTTTTGTCAACGTTCGTTGTAAAACAATGACACTGTCTTTGAGAAGACGTTATAACCAGCGTAGTTGTAGACCCATTTACGTATTGACTCACATTTATCTCTGGCGTGTTGTTATGTTTTCAGATGCAATGACCAACGAGCAACACTTAAAGCCGGCCGGGGCGGCTGGGCGGTTCTAGGCGCTTCAGTCAGGAACCGCGCGACCGCTACGGTCGCAGGTTCGAATCCTGCCTCGGGCATGGATGTGTGTCATGTCCTTAGGTTAGTTAGGTTTAAGTAGTTCTATGTTCTAGGGGACTGATGACCTTAGAAGTTAAGTCCCATAGTGCTCAGAGCCATTTGAACCAGCAACACTTGACAGTAGCCAGTAGTGCTTAATAAAATGCTTTTTTGAATAAGCTACACCATTCCAGAATGAGATTTTCACTCTGCAGCGGAGTGTGCGCTGATATGAAACTTCCTGGCAGATTAAAACTGTGTGGTGGACCGCGAAAGGCAAAGGTCTTGAGTTCGAGTCTCGGTACGGCACACAGTTTTAATCTGTCAGGAAGTTTCATATGAGCACGCAATCCGCTGCAGAGTGAAAATCTCATTCTGGAAACATCCCACAGGCTGTGACTAAGCCATGTCTCTGCAATATCCTTTCTTTCGGGAGTGCTAGTTCCCCATGGTTCGCAGGAGAACTTCTGTAACGTTTGTAAGGTAGGAGACGAGGTACTGGCAGAAGTAGAGCTGTGAGGACGGGGCGTGAGCCGTGCTTGGGTAGCTCAGATGGTAGAGCACTTTCCCGCGAAAGGCAAAGGTCCCGAGTTCGAGTCTCGGTCAGGTAAACAGTGTTAATCTGCCAGGAAGTTTCAAGCTACACCATTCTCCAAATTTTTCGAGGCTGTGGTACCAACCTAGAAGAAGTCAAACTATATTTTGAGTCATTCAAACCTTTTGTTTCACTTTCTACTGCTTCTATCCATTGATATACGTGTTAGCTAGCAGAATGTGCAAACTGCAAAATATTCTTTATTTCATGTGTGTGATATGCTGATCGGTTGTAACAAATTTATAAAGGCCAGAACATACGTAATTTCACGATTGCAGTACGCGCCCATGTTGCAAACTGCTCGTTGTATTATAAAAAACAATCTGCATCTGTTGATGAACACCGAAAGAAATATGACGCCGGGAAAAAAAAAACAAGTGTCAAAAGCTTCAGCATATCAAGGATAAGTGGACGTATTCTCATTTTCTACCTTCCATATTTGCAGAAGTACAATCTCACTGGGTGTGTCAAAAGTTTGTTCGGGTTATACAAATAACATTGTTTTGCTACAAGTTCGACGAAGAACGGCTGTTTTTTCTGTTGAGCTCTGAAAGTTGATGTAGTAATGTGTATTTCTAAAACAAAGTACGTTGTTCTCGAGACGGCGCAGTATATCTTTGCTCAGCACGCGCAGTCGATGCCGGGCAGTTAAGTTTGTCCCGCGACGCGGTTTACGACTGCGTTTAAAGTGCAAGCGAAGCGCATTTCTGCGTCGCCGAGTTGTTTGCGGCCGGAGGTGTTTACGGCCGCGGGTGCATCGGCCGACCTTGTAGGCCGTGTGTGCTCGCGTCCGCGGCGCACCGTCCCTCCGTTAGGCACGAGCTGCGCATGTTCGCCCGAGGACGTCAACTGTCCTACGAGTCCCCTCTGTTAGCCAAATTGGGTTAGCGCTAGAGCTTAAGTCACTGAATCTTCCACTCGACAGCGAAGTGCACAGTGTTGTGAAACACAGCGACTGGTTAGAGATACTTGCGTGCCACGGTCCTCATCGTGACACTTTCCTTCACGGACAAAGATCCTACCGGATTTAGAATTATATTAAGACCTTCAGCTGCTGACGGGCGTTGATATATATCAACGGGGACAGGTGAAAATGTGTGTCCCGAGCAGGACTCGAACCCGGGATCTCCTGCTTACGTGCCAGACACTCTATACATCTTTTTTTTTCATTTTGTTCGTTGTTCATCGTTGTGTTTGGTCGTTGCGGACGTCACCTGACATCATTTAGAGTTCCTTTGTTGAAACTTCCACTCACTTTTTTATTGCAGAGGCCAACCAGCTCTCTGACAGAACACGCTCAGCTACCATGCCGGCTATCCATCTGAGCCACCGAGGGCACAGAGGATATTACGAGTTCAGGTACTATCACGCGCACGCCTTCCGTCAGACCCACATTCTCACCTTGTATGTCCACACATTACATTCGTAGTGTCCCACCCCAACACACTCATTACTCGTGGAAGACGTTGTTACCAAGTCCCGTATGAGCTCAGGGGGAAACCAGACGGCGCTAGGGTTGGCCCGCTAGATGGCACTGCCATAGGTCAAACAGATATCAACTGCGTATTTTTAAATAGGAACCCCATTTTTTATTACATATTCTTGTAGTACGTAAAGAAATATGAATGTTTTATTTGGACCACTTTTTTTCGCTTTGTGGTAGATTGCGCTGTAATTGTCACAAACGTATAAGTACGTGGTATCACGTAACATTCCGCCTGTGCGGACAGTATTTGCTTCGTGTTAAAATGGACCGTTTACCAATTGCGGAAAAGGTCGACATCGTGTTTATGTATGGCTGTTGTGATCAAAATGCTCAACGGGCGTGTGCCATGTTGTATGCTGCTCGGTATCCTGGACGACATCATTCAAGGGTCCGGGCCATTCGCCGGATAGTTACGTTACTAAAGGAAACAGGAAGTGTTCTGCCAAATGTGAAACGTCAACCACGACCTGCAACAAATGATGATGCCCAAGAAGGTGTTTTAGCTGCTGTCGCGGTTAATCCACACATCAGTAGCAGAAAAATTGCGCGAGAATCGGAAAACTCAAAAACGTCGGTGTTGAGAATGCTACATCAACATCGATTGTACCCGTACCATATTTCTATGCACCAGGAATTGCATGACGACGACTTTGAACGACGTGTACAGTTCTGCCACTGGGCACAAGAGAAATTACGGGACGATAACAGATTTTTTGCACGCGTTCTATTTAGCGACGAGTCGTCATTCACCATCAGCGGTAACGTAAACCGGCATAATATGCACCATTGGGCAACGGAAAACCCACGTTGGCTGCGACAAGTGGAACAACAGTGACCTTGGCGGGTTAATGTATGGTGCGGCATTATAGGAGAATGGTAATTGATCCCCATTTTATCGATGGCAATTCAAATGATGCAATGTATGCTGATTTCCTACGTAATGTTCTACCGATGTTACTACAAGATGTTTCACTGCATGACAGAATGGCGATGTACTTCCAACATGATGGATGTCCGGCACATAGCTCGCGTGCGGTTGAAGCAGTAATGAATAGCATATTTCACGACATGTGGATTGGTCGTCGAAGCACCATACCATGTCCCGCACGTTCACCGGTTCTGACGTTCCCGGATTTCTTTCTGTGGGGAAAGTTGAAGGGTATTTTCTATCGTGATCCACCGCAACGCCTGACGACATGCGTCAGCGCATTGTCAATGCATGTGTGAACATTACGGAAGGCGAACTACTCGCTGTTGAGAAGAATGTAGTTAGACGTATTACCAAATGCATTGAGGTTGACGGACATCATTTTGAGCATTTATTGCATTAATGTGGTATTTACAGGTAATCACGCTGCAACAGCATGCGTTCTCAGAAATGATAAGTTCACAAAGGTACATGTATCACATTGGATCAATCAAAATAAAATGTTCAAACGTATCTACTTTCTGTATTTTAATTTAAAAAACCTACCTGTTACCAACTGTTCGTCTAAAATTCTGAGCCACATGTTTGTTACTATTACAGCACCATCTATCACAAAGTTAAAAATTGGTCCAACTAAAACATTCATATTTATTTATGTACTACACGAATATGTAGTAAAAATGAGGATTTCACTTAAAAAAAAACGCAGTTGATATCCGTTTGACCTATGGTAGCGCCATCTAGCGGGTCAACCATAGCGCCATCTGATTTCCCCCTTCAAGCTAGACAAGTTTCATTTTCTGTAGTTTTTTCGCTTCACGCTTATTTCGTGAGATATTTGGCGCGGTGACGAGCAATGGACCACCCTGTATAGTTAAATGGATATGGTATCTGTTCTTTCGGACATGTACGAAAGATCAGACACCATTTCGATATAAGTATATAGTTCTGGCAATACCGGCCATGACCTTCTTCTTCTGTGCGAATGCACACATATTGCCCTAACTCTTACGGGACTTGGTAAGAATGTCCTCCACGAGTAATGAGTGCGGTGGGGTGGGACACTACGAATGTAGTGTGTGGACATACAAGGTGAGAATGTGGGTCTGACGGGAGGCGTGCGCGAGATCGTCCCTCCACTCTAATATCATCTGTGCCCTCGCTGGCTCAGGTGGCTACAGCGTCTGCCATGTAAGCAGGAGATCCCAGGTTCGAGTCCCGATCGGGGCACACATTCTCACCTGTCCCCGTTGATATTATATCAACACCCGTCAGAAGATGAAGGTGTTAATATAATTCTAAATTGGTTGTAGACGTCTGCAGGTCATCAATGGTCCGAAAGAACAGTCACAATATCCATATAAGTGTATAAAAATATTACCGTCTGATTTTTTGAGGCATGTGTCGTGTCTCACATTTCAGTCTGCCAATTTCTGTTATTCACATTCCTAACTATACAGAGGATCACTTGCTCGCCTTGCTGGAATAGAAAAGACGTTGTAGAGGATCGGCTCAGAATGAAATTAAAAGCCACCTGCTTTGGTCCAAAAACTTTTGCGTTATCCAGGAACGTATTTTCATTAACTTAACCGCCTCTGGTCATCCTTATTTAGGTTTTTCGTGATTTCCCTAAATCGCTTTTCCTTTGAAAGGGTACGGCCGGTTTCCTTCCCCATCATTCCCTAATCCGAGCTTCTGTTCCGTCTCTAATGACCTCGTTGTCGACGGGACATTAAACACTAATCTCCTCCTCCTTTCATTAACTGGCCACTACCAGTCAAACGTTTAGCTTCTAATAAAGTTCAGCTTTAAGAGGAACCTAAAGTGTTATTGATAGCCAACTCCTTCAGTTCCATGAACGAATTTCTTAGCAATCCCCATTGATGTTTATGTTATTACTAATAACACCGTGAGTGATCCGTAAAATATTACGTCTACACATCGTCGGTGCAGAAATGTTGTCCATGTAAATAAGTGTTGTAAACTGATCTTCCGTTTCATAATGCATAACTACAATAACCTAAGAATTATCATACGCACCTCAATGTCTCCGTCAAGTTTGTCACTACTTCTTCAACAACAAAGTTTAAATTAGTTTTTTCTTACTCCTCTTCGATAGGAACTGCCCCGACGAGCCAAAACACGACTACATATTTAACAGGGTGTTGTCCCACTTTTCAAAAACAGTACAAGAGAGATTCTGCTTGGCTGGATTCTACAAGTCCATGACAGGATTTTAGAAGGATGTGGTACAAGATGTCTACGCATAGATCAAGCAATTCCCGCAAATTACGTGACGGTTGTTTACGGGGACGCAGCTGGAGCCGGAATTGTGTTCCAGTAGGTAGAGATCAGGCACATTTGCTGGTCAAGACATCAATGTGAGTTCACTATGGTGCCCCTCAAACCACTGTAACACGATTCTGACCTTGCAACACAGACATTTATCCTGCTGTAAGATGTAGGGGAAGACTTTAAGCATGAAGCAAAGCAACGTGGTTCACTCATCATGATGCCTTCTATTACCACCACAGATCCTAAGTGAGCCCATCTCAATGTACCCCATAGTATAATTCTGCCAACACTGGCCTGAATCTGTGGTGCAGTGCATGTTTCGTGCAGCCATTCACCTGGATGACGGTGTGTAAGGACCCAACCATCGACTTGGTATATCAAGAAATGCGATTAATTCGACAGGCGACAGGTTTCTATCGATTCACGGTGAAAACTCAGTGATACTGTGCCCGCTGCAATCATAACTACCTATGTCGTTGGGTCGACGCAGGAACACGTAGGGGTCGTGTCATGTGGAGCTCCAATTTCAACAACGGTCTTTGAACGGTGTGCTTCGAAACACTTGTGTATGTACCAACATTGTAGTCTATCGTCAGATCTGCCACAGATTGCTGCCTATCCTGGATTACACAGTGGGGGATACTCCACCTCTGTGTGGTCGTCCAATACCACACGCCCTACACCTTATTTCACCGTCCTTCAACCACTTTCCATATGTGCTCACGACAGTAGTATGCTAACAAGCGACCAGATTCGCCCTTTCAGATGTTCTCGTTTCCAGCCGCAGCGCCACAACAATGTGCCCTTTGTCAAATCCGCTTATGTCAGTGGATTTCCGCATTTGCGGCCGTATCTTCGTTATAATGACTGCCCATTCGTCTCTCTTCCGGTTACATTGTTTTCTTACTGCGTCACGTGTCTGCAACACCACTAGGAAGCATTCGAACTCGCGGTGGGCAGCTCACATAATGTTTTGACTCATCAGTATATTTCACTTAGGATTTCTGGAAGGGACATCAGTATATGTCTTTTCTTTGTAAATGTGTATATCATGTTTTCTCACTTTACGATATTTTCTACACTCTCAACGATCTCCTCACATTGGATCCATGCAACAAAAATTAATCTAATCTAAACCATAAATCTGTCTTTTTACAGAGAACTGGACGTTATTACGAAAGTGAGTAGCCCAATAAAGCTATGCGTCAGATTTGGATTTCAGCACGCCTGGAGCACTCAGTCGGTAGGAGAACTGTATGTCCGTAGCAAGTTATAGGCTCTAGGCATAGATGGGGACTGAGGTTTAAATGTCAAGCATTTCTTCAACATCGTACATCCCACTGTGGAGCTAATCATTCGTTTTGACATCTACCCATAGGCAGTGGCTAAACCATTTCTGGGTGATATCCTTTCCAGAACAGTAAGAGTTGCTAGGGAAGCTCTGAGGATTTCTAAAAGAAGAAAAGAGGTACTGTCATACGGAAGCAGTGAAGGGTTCCTGAGCCATAATAATGAGCTACCTAGACTCTGAGATCAAAATGAGTATCATATGATTGCAACTGTAGAAGCAAATGGGCGGGAAGAAAATAGTTATAATCCTAAGATCAAAATCTTCGAACGAAAACTGTAATCAGGCATGGCCCAACACGATGAACAGAAACAGTTACCATAAACATTATCTGTTACCATAAACATTATCTACGGGTTTAAAGTAAGATTTATGCCATGCTCTGAAAATAGTTTTCAGGTGTAGCTTAGAAAAAATATTAAAAACCGTTATGTATTTGGAATATTCCAGCTAACCAACAGTCACACACATCAGTATAAAATAAGAAGAAACAATTCCATCTTCCCTGAGGAAGCAGTGTCCTGTATAAGGTACCACTAATCCTTTCTGTAATCAGTGATATTTCCTTCGAAACACATGCGAAACCAGCTTCAATGTGGTGCATTGCACTCCTTTTGACTGAATAAAAGCGGAGAGGATGAAAATAGGGTGTTCAACCCGTTAAAATTGGAGCTTTTCTGATAGAGGTTCAAATGGCTCTGAGCACTATGGGACTCAACTGCTGAGGTCATTAGTCCCCTAGAACTTAGAACTAGTTAAACCTAACTAACCTAAGGACATCACAAACATCCATGCCCGAGGCAGGATTCGAACCTGCGACCGTTGCGGTCTCGCGGTTCCAGACTGCAGCGCCTTTAACCGCACGGCCACTTCGGCCGGCTTTCTGATAGAGAAACTCGCCGATTTGGAGGCATTAAGACGACAGTACCGCCGTGGGACAGTCCTGCGTTAAAAGGTCGGGACAGCATGAAGGACGGAAGAATAGTTGATGAGAAGTTCTTAAAATTAACAAAAAACGTGTTAATAGAAGTAGTTAAAATAGAAAATGTACTTATCATAGTAAATAAAACAACCGAGGAGATCCACGACAAAAGAAATGTATCATAGATTATGGAGTATAGTTTAAACAAGTTAGTCAATAACACAACATACTTCAAGGTATTAAAATTTCAGACTGTTCTGTAGTAAAGTGTTTAAATACCTATGAATGCTTGACAAAGAATTATAAATTGGATAGAGAAAACAGGAGGTACTGAGGAAATTTACCGAAGTACAAGCAAGTATGTTATAGCGAAGGTTGATAACTTCTTATGCCTTTACAGAGTGAGAGAGGACCGATTAATCAAACTGATATTCCACTAGTTTTGAAAAAGAACTCAGCGGTAACTTGGATCATGGAACCAGAAAACGATCTGAAATAAAACAATCAATATTCAGGAAGAACAGGAGTAACTATTTTAAGAATAAGCTGCTAAATTAAGAAGGATACCTGGGCTGAAGCTGAACATAATAGAATGGTAGCAGCACGGGCAGGAAGAAAAAGTCAACATGTGAAGACCATAAAAAAAAATACTGTAAAAGCAGGAAAAGATATAACAAGAAAAATTGTGGTACGTGATCCTCCTCAGTTACAAAAAGCAACGTTAATGTCTGAAACGGAACACAATATCTAATTTACGCACTACGCCGCCTCAAACCAGTAAAAAAGAAAAAAAACCTCCACTGGAAAGAAAATTCACTACTGTTTTTGTCGTAGAAAGCCAACAGAGATGCTTAGAGTTTCCTTGAAAGTTGAGTGGACTTACTCTGGATTAAAATAACGCAACCGGAAGTCTACTTCGGTGCTGTGTATGGCTGCACAACATTAAAATACTGAGGCAGTCAAAAAGACGAAGAAGTCGAAGTGGTAAGCTGCAACCAAGCTGCAAATATCCGGAGATGTCCCCTATCGGACGGAATCAGCAATCTACTGTTTTACATAGCTATTGTGACTTTTTGCAGTCATAAATTTCCAGCGGTTTGTGTACGACTCGATAAACATTATGTCTGCTTTTGTAATCTGAGTTCGTGAGCTGCTAAAGGATCTGTAGCGATATGATAATCAGAGCTGGCGTTATAAAGTAATCTGATATACTTAGCAGGATCAACAAGCTAATACTAAGTCCGTCATGAAGTTGCAACATCACTAGTACAGATCGGTTACATGATGCAATGTCAAAGAGGCTTGAAAAATATTTTTTACGTAGTAAAAAAATCAGTTACATCCTACACGTTTGTTCAGTAAGCAGGAAACTGTAGCCGCGTTGCAACTAAATTGAACTCTACAAACAGATCGAAAACAGTGTTACCTGATAAGCGCGTCACGCTAGTTGGATTTATTCTGGGAATATTTGACGAATGACGACACTGTGTTTGTATATGACATTCATCGATTGTCGCCGGTTGGTTCATGGTTAATTCCTACTGAAGTCACCTGTCTCACTGTTTGCATAGGCGGATGATTTAATAGTCTTTTCCCGCTCGACACCTGGAGCAGTTGTTTAGCAAATTATAGAAAATAGCTTCTCCTTGTCAACATCCACGTATGATGTGTACAAACACTGTTGCACTGTACGGTCCCTGAACCACTGTTAACGAGATTTTTCTTTCTTCATAATGACTCTCAGCTGCGTCAGGTGCGCTTTCTTTGATAAGAGCCCGATATGTCCAGGTACAGGTTAGACATTGTGTTGCGTCACATATCTGAGCTGGGAATCATTGCCACATCACGTCTGTTTTCCTCTGACAATTTCACGCCGGCAGGTTTCGTGGTGGAGTCCCGCCAGCGGAGTGAATCCATTTTCCTGGAGTCCATTCCTAGTTTGTTTAATGTTTTTCTTCGTGTTCATAGCATCGAATGACGTTGCCAATCTTGTTTTAGGAACTAAGGAGGAAAGAAAAGCACGTGTCTGTTCCTTGTGGTTGACCTCCAGCGACAACCTTGAACGCTTAGCGGCTGTGGGTAATTGCATAACGATGTTAATGTGATAGACATCCTTGTTCCGCAGGTTTTGTGGAGGAGTTCTTCCAACGAAGTGAGTCCACTTTCTAGCATGTACAAAGTATTTCTAAAAACCTGGAAATTTCGATTATGGCCCCCTATGTTGTCAATACGCTGACTCACTTGTATATTATTCTGAGCATGGTGAGCCGGCCGCGGTGGTCTCGCGGTTCTAGGCGCGCAGTCCGGAACCGTGCGGCTGCTACGGTCGCAGGTTCGAATCCTGCCTCGGGCATGGATGTGTGTGATGTCCTTAGGTTAGTTAGGTTTAAATAGTTCTAAGTTCTAGGGGACTGATAACCACAGCAGTTGAGTCCCATAGTGCTCAGAGCCATTTTGAGCATGGTGATGGGTATACGAGCTATTACTTGGCGAATATTATCACTGAAGTGTGCACGGCTCCTTGGGCGATATTGGACTGCAGATACCCTCGTAAAATTGGAAATTTGTGGTAAGATCTTAAGGAACCAAAGTGCTGAGGTCATCTGTCCCTAAGCTTACACACTCTTTAGTCTAATTTAAACTAACTTACACTACGGACAACACACACACCCAAGCCCGAGGGAGGATTCGAATCTCCGATGGAGAGAGCCGCACGGACCGTGACAAGGCCTCCTAGACCGCTCGGCTACCCCGCGCGGCCACCCTCGTAAAAAAGTAGCGAGGTACAGTACGAGCATTTCTGCTAACGAACAGTCCTCAACATCAGACGCGCAGAGAACTTTTCCCTCAAGCACGCATGGCAGTTCACGTTATGTGTGCGGTGGAGTTATCTTTCTGAAACCACACAAACCCATAATCGATTTGTTCATGATACGAAAAGAGGAATTTTCTCAATCTTACTGACGAATCGCGAGTTTGGCAGTTACTGCGCGTTTCGTTTTCTCCAAAAAAGTTAGAAGCAACGGCCCTTACTCTCGACAACGCACACTGGACACTTACACGTTTTGAGTGAAGGAGACTCTGATGACGTTCCGCCGGACTGTTAGCATTCCAGTATCGCATATTTTGTTTATTCAAGCATCCAGAAGATGGAAGTAGACGTCGTCACCTTCAAATGCATTTTCCCGTGTCTCTGAGTACTTGCAGCACAGTCAACTTGAAAAAATGGTAATGGAGATCATCGTACAGAATTCGCCTCACAGATCAATAAGAACATCGTTAGAGTAGCTGCGTGTTAGCATGAGGAGACCGCAAGAGTGTCTTTGTTTCGATGTTTTGTGGTGATCTGAAGGGCCAATATCATGCCATTCTTCTTCCTTCCACTCTTCCAGGTGCCCTGAAAGTGTCCAATCACGAAACAACTTACTGCCGCCTCGTAACAGGACTTCGACCTAGAATAATTAAGTATGCATGAAATGCACGCTACACGGCAAAAAACGACCGGCCTGTAGAGGTGTCGGCATCTAAGACAAACTGGTCTTCAACAGATCCATTGCCACTACAGAGGCAGACGGTAAACAAACATTCGGATCCACCGTTTCGAAAGAGACCACTCCAATAGTCGGCTTATCCCTTCGAACAAATGTGTTTCTTCTACAACGTGATTTCTTAGCGCTCTACAAGCCATTCCGCAAATATTCCCAGCGGATAGATTAGTTCATATGATGCAGGGCACTACCACCTCTGGCGCTGGTGGAAGGAATTGGCGCCCTTCAGCTGGGTACCTGGACACATGGAATCAAGCTGACAGAACAGAGAAAGCAGCCTGTCAGGAAAGTACCACAGTTCACTTCAACGTTTCCTTAAACGCTACTGTGTCGCAGGTAACAAAGAGAGTGATGGCCGAGTGAGAACGACAGTGATCGGAAGTGGCTGACAAAAGGCTGCGGTTCGATCATGACGCGCTTCCTCTCTAGCTCAAACAACGAACAAACTGATCCTCATTTGCCTTCATATCTGACACTGCACAATGGCAAAAGCTTGTCGATTGCGGCATGAAGATACGCCGGAATGCAGTGTTAGTGACGTCACACTCATAGCGCATCATATTTTAACGTCGAGTGTTTTGTATGCTGATAGGAGGAAAGTCTGTGGGCTACTGGAATGTTTACTCTCTTTTTTAGGAGACGCTAAGAACAAGGAAATTAATATATACAGAGAAAACTGCCACCAATCACATTTTTGAAATACTTCTCTGTTCCACACATCGATTTAAAAACCTTTTAAGGCTCATCCTCAGATGGGACACTTATAACGTAAATGCTGGGTGCTCACTCTTTGTTAAGAAGATGGGACATGCTTTAACGTATCGCCATGAGAATTGTTTACATGATGATGTGGATCCAAACATGAATTCTGTACATACCACGACAATATGGACGGATTCAGTATTAGTATCCATCTCCCAGCTTCCACTGCGATTGGCAGGTAATAACACATCACTCACTTTTCACAGGATATGTGTATATATACGGATAGTCATGAAACTTCGCCAGCAGCCAGCATGTGTCCATCTATCGGCTTCCGTTATGATTTAACTCACGGTTCACAGGATTTGTGTGTATATATACAGAGAGTCACGAAACTGCGCCAGCATCTGCACGCGCTATGTGCGAGGTGCTTGTTACAAAGATCTTCACACTAAGATATAACATACTTTGTTCAGAGTCCTTATATGCTATTGTTAGCATACAGTGCGCTCAATGTACGGACAAACACTTAAATCAAATCTGGCGTTAACATGAATGTGCAAAAATAACATTAAATAAAGTCATAATATTTGAAAACAATTGCAGTTATTCACATGTATATAACCTTTGCATTTAAAAACAACGAGAACAAAACTTGAAAAAAAAACTACGGTCTTATTGCCATCCGTACATTGACATGGTCTGGAATATTAGCAAAACTAGATGATATTTATTACAAGTAAAATATAATAAGTATGTATGAATATTAATTTATTTTAACAGTAGAAGGCTTGGATATCTAAACATATAATACAGGGTTAATCCTGTGATAGGTTATTGATGTCCTCTCTCCCCCTCTCTCCCTCTCTTTACATCATAGCTATATTGATGTCAGTGTCAGTAATGGGGGTTGTCTAACAGCTTAACTGTTTAGAACTAGTAAGTCTTCGAAATTCATCATCATCATCATTTAAGACTGATTATGTCTTTCAGCATTCAGTCTGGAGCATAGCCCCCCTTATCCTCCATGATCCCCTATTCAGTGCTAACATTGGTGCCTCTTCTGATGTTAAGCCTATTACTTCAAAAGCATTCTTAACCGAATCCAGGTACCTTCTCCTTGGTCTGCGTCGACTCCTCCTACCGTCTACTGCTGAACCCATGAGTCTCTTGGGTAACCTTGCTTCTCCCATGCGTGTAACATGACCCCACCATCTAAGCCTGTTCGCCCTGACTGCTACATCTATAGAGTTCGTTTCCAGTTTTCCTTTGATTTCCTCATTGTGGACACCCTCCTGCCATTGTTCCCATCTACTAGTACCTGCAATCATCCTAGCTACTTTCATATCCGTAACCTCAACCTTGTTGATAAGGTAACCTGAATCCAACCAGCTTTCGCTCCCATACAACAAAGTTGGTCGAAAGATTGAACGGTGCACAGATAACTTAGTCTTGGTACTGACTTCCTTCTTGCAGAAGAGAGTAGATCGTAGCTGAGCGCTCACTGCATTAGCTTTGCTACA
This sequence comes from Schistocerca nitens, assembly GCF_023898315.1. NCBI lineage: Eukaryota > Metazoa > Arthropoda > Insecta > Orthoptera > Acrididae > Schistocerca > Schistocerca nitens. The sequence continues at coordinate 268,577,850 of NC_064620.1, forward strand.
CCTCGCTTCCAGTTCTTTCACTATGTTGCCATCCTATGAGAATATGCATCCTAAGTACTTGAAACCGTCCACGTGTTCTAACTTTGTTCCTCCTATTTGGCACTCAATCCGTTTATATTTCTTTCCCACTGACATTACTTTCGTTTTGGAGATGCTAATCTTCATACCATAGTCCTTACATTTCTGATCTAGCTCTGAAATATTACTCTGCAAACTTCCAATCGAATCTGCCATCACAACTAAGTCATCCGCATATGCAAGACTGCTTATTTTGTGTTCACATATCTTAATCTCACCCAGCCAGTCTATTGTTTTCAACATATGATCCATAAATAATATGAACAACTGTGGAGACAGGTTGCAGCGTTGTCTTACCCCTGAAACTACTCTGAACCATGAACTCAATTTACCGTCAACTCTAACTGCTGCCTGACTATCCATGTAAAGACCTTTAATTGCTTGCAAAAGTTTGCCTCCTATTCCATAATCTCGTAGAACAGACAATAACTTCCTCCTAGGAGCCCGGTCATATGCCTCTTCTAGATCTATAAAGCATAGATACAATTCCCTGTTCCACTCATAACACTTCTCCATTATTTGCCGTAAGCTAAAGATCTGGTCCTGACAACCTCTAAGAGGCCTAAACCCACACTGATTTTCATCCAATTGGTCCTCAACTAATACTCGCACTTTCCTTTTAACAATACCTGAGAAGATTTTACCCACAACGCTGATTAAAGAGATACCTCAGTAGTTGTTACAATCTTTTCTGTTTCCATGTTCAAAGACTGGTGTGATTACTGCTTTTGTCCAGTCTGATGGAACCTGTCCCGACTCCCAGGCCATTTCAATTATCCTGTGTAGCCATTTAAGACCTGACATTCCACTGTATTTGATGAGTTCCGACTTAATTTCATCTATCCCAGCTGCTTTATTGCACTGCAATCTATTGACCATTTTCTCCCTCAAATGTGATCCTATTTCCATCATCATTCCTATCCCATTCTACCTCGAAATCTGAAACATTACTGATTGTATTTTCACCTACATTGAGCAACTCTTCAAAATATTCCCTCCATCTGCCCAAGGCATCCACAGGATTCCCCAGCAGTTTTCCTGACCTGTCCAAATTACTTGTCATTTCCTTCTTACCTCCGTTTCGAAGACTGCTAATTACACTCCAGAATGGTTTTCCAGCAGCTTGACCCAATGTCTCCAACCTGTTTCCAAAGTCTTCCCAAGATTTCTTCTTGGATGCTGCAATTATCATTTTGGCTTTGTTTCTTTCTTCACCATAACTTTCTCTGTCTACCTGAGTTCTAGTACGTAGCCATTTTTGGTACGCCTTCTTTTTCCTTTTACAGGCTGCCTTGACTGCGTCATTCCACCAAGCTGTTTTCTTCATCCTTCTTTTACACACTACTGTTCCAAGACATTCTTTAGCCACTTCTAGTACTATGTCCCTGTACCTTGTCCATTCCTTTTCCAATGACTGTAATTGACTTCATTCAACTAGCTGGTACCTTTCTGAGATTACATTACATTAGATTAGATTAGATTAATACTAGTTCCATGGATCATGAATACGATATTTCGTACTGATGTGGAACGAGTCAAATTTTCCAATACATGACATAATTAAGTTAATTTAACAACATATTTAAGTTAATATAACAACTTTTTTATTTTTTTGTGTTTTTAAATAATTTTTTGTTTGTTTTTTTCTTAATTTATATCTAAAAATTCCTCTATGGAGTAGAAGGAGTTGTCATTCAGAAATTCTTTTAATTTCTTCTTAAATACTTGTTGGTTATCTGCCAGACTTTTGATACTATTTGGTAAGTGACCAAAGATTTTAGTGGCAGTATAATTCACCCCTTTCTGTGCCAAAGTTAGATTTAATCTTGAATAGTGTAGATCATCCTTTCTCCTAGTATTGTAGTTATGCACACTGCTATTACTTTTGAATTGGGTTTGGTTGTTAATAACAAATTTCATAAGAGAGTATATATACTGAGAAGCTACTGTGAATATCCCTAGATCCTTAAATAAATGTCTGCAGGATGATCTTGGGTGGACTCCAGCTATTATTCTGATTACACGCTTTTGTGCAATAAATACTTTATCCCTCAGTGATGAATTACCCCAAAATATGATGCCATATGAAAGCAATGAGTGAAAATAGGCGTAGTAAGCTAATTTACTAAGATGTTTATCACCAAAATTTGCAATGACCCTTATTGCATAAGTAGCTGAGCTCAAACGTTTCAGCAGATCATCAATGTGTTTCTTCCAATTTAATCTCTCATCAATGGACACACCTAAAAATTTGGAATATTCTACCTTAGCTATATGCTTCTGATTAAGGTGTATATTTATTAATGGCGTCATACCATTCACTGTACGGAACTGTATGTACTGTGTCTTATCAAAATTCAGTGAGAGTCCGTTTACAAGGAACCACTTAGTAATTTTCTGAAAGACAGTATTGACAATTTCATCAGTTAATTCTTGTTTGTCAGGTGTGATTACTATACTTGTATCATCAGCAAAGAGAACTAACTTTGCCTCTTCATGAATATAGAATGGTAAGTCATTAGTATATATTAAGAACAACAAAGGACCCAAGACTGACACTTGTGGAACCCCATTCTTGATAGTTCCCCAGTTTGAGGAATGTGCTGATCTTTGCATATTATGAGAACTGCTTATTTCAACTTTCTGCACTCTTCCAGTTAGGTACAAATTAAACCATTTGTGCACTGTCCCACTCATGCCACAATACTTGAGCTTGTCTAGCAGAATTTCATGATTTACACAATCAAAAGCCTTTGAGAGATCACAAAAAATCCCAATGGGTGGTGTTCAGTTATTCAGATCATTCAAAATTTTGTTGGTGAAAGTATATATGGAATTTCTGTTGAAAAACCTTTCTGGAAACCAAACTGACATTTTGTTAGTACTTCATTTTACAGATATGTGAAGCTACTCTTGAATACATTACTTTCTCAAAAATTTTGGATAAAGCTGTTAGAAGGGAGATTGGACGGTAATTGTTGACATCAGATATATCCCCCTTTTTATGCAAAGGTATAACAATAGGATATTTCAGTCTATCAGGGAAAATGCCCTGTTCCAGAGAGCTATTACACAGGTGGCTGAGAATCTTACTTATCTGTTGAGAACAAGCTTTTAGTATTTTGCTGAAAATGTCATCAATTCCTTGTGAGTGTTTGCTTTTAAGCAAGTTTATTATTTTCCTAATTTCAGAGAGAGAAGTGGGTGAGATTTCAATTGTATCAAATTGCATAGGTATGGCCTCTTCCATTAACAGCCTAGCATCTTCTAAAAATATTTTCAACTTCTGACTTTTTGTTCGTAAAGTTTTCATTCAATTTGATGGTAATACTGTCTTCCTGTGCTCTTGGTTGACCTGTTTCTCTTTTAATAATATTCCAAATTGTTTTAATTTTATTATCAGAGATGCTGATTTCAGACATGAAACACATACTTCTGGATTTTTTAATAACTTTTCTTAATATAACATAATAGTTTTTATAATGTTTGATAGTTTTTGGGTCACTACTCTTTCTTGCTGTCAGATACATTTCCCTTTTCCGGTTACAAGATATTTTTATATCCTTAGTAAGCCATGGTTTGTTACAAGGTTTCTTTCGAGTATATTTAACTTTTTTCTGGGGGAAGCAGTTTTCAAATGCATTTACAAAAATGTCATGAAATAAATTATATTTTAAATTGGCATCAGGTTCACGGTACACCTCATCCCAGTCTAACTGCTGTAGGCTTTCCCTGAAATTTGCAATTGTTAAATCGTTGACTGAACGTACTACTTTGGAGGACTGTTTAGTATTGCTGAATGGAGCTATGTCATATATTGTAACTAGCTGTGCACCATGATCAGAAAGACCATTCTCAACAGGCTGAGCATTTATCTGGTTAAACTTATCTTGGTCTATAAAGAAGTTATCTATCAGTGAGCTGCTATCCTTTACCACCCGAGTAGGGAAATCAATAACGGGTGTCAAATTGAAAGAACCGAGTAATACTTCAAGGTAATTTTTCCTATTGCCCTCTTTCAGAGAATCTACATTGAAGTCCACACAAATAATAATATGCTTCCCCCTGTCTGACAAATAGCACAACAAGGAGTCCAAATTTTTCAGAAATAGATGAAAATTTCCTGATGGGGACCTATATACAGTTACAATTATAAATGTGCCTATATTTAATTTAAGCTCACAGGCACATGCTTCTATATGTTTCTCTACACAAAACGTTTTTTTTCTATACTTTTTGCACAATGATAACTTTTGACATATATGGCAACTCCTCCTTTCTCCATATTTTCTCTCATTACATGTGCAGAGAGCTTATATCCACTTACATTTACCTTATCCATATCAGTAACAATGTGATGCTCAGACAGGCATAGTATATCTATTTCATCCTCAGCTTCTATATCTTCTAAACAAACCAGAAGCTCATCTATTTTATTCTTTAAACTCCCAATATTTTGATGAAATATACTTACATTATTTTTAATTATACTTTTATGAGAACCTTTCCCTATTCTAAAATTTGCAGTACTCTCCTGTCTGAGTTTCTCATTGTGCTTAGGCCTAGTTCCTATACCAGTGGTCACATGGTGTTCAGAGAGGCAGATTATGTCAACTGGGTTGGGTGACTTTAATTCATCAATGCAATTACCTAGAACTGAGATACAACTTGGTGGAGATAAAATTTCTGGTGATTGGTGAAAATTTATAATTGACAGCTGTGATTGGTGATCCAATGTGCTAGAATTGTGCTGTTTAATTTCTTTCCTAAACTGAAGATTTGTTTCAATCCTGACCTCTCGTAGAACTTGACATCTTTCTGTCTTATCTATCCTAAAAAAGGTGCTGCTCCAACACCTGTAACCACTGGTATTTTACCATTCATGGCAGTGCCTCCCCCCCTTAAATTTCCTGCTATTACCCCAGCCAGTTTCCCCTTCCCTTTCCTGTTGAGATGTAGGCTGTGCCTGGTATAGTCCCACCTATTGAGAGAATCAACAGGAACCACACCAATATGAGCCCCCGCACCCGACCCAAGCAGCCGTTCCAACTCCAAATTAACTCTCCCAACAGAAGACTTCAAATGAGGCCGGTCATGGCGTCTCAGGACAGATACAAATTCAACCTTGGTGTGTCTCGATGCCGACGCAATCTTTACCAGGTCACACTCTATACTGTACCCAGGATCCCTGTCGATGCTGTTCCCTGGCCCTCCCACAATAACTACGGTGTCTTCCCTGGTAAATCCTTTACAGAGTGAACCTAAATCCTCTGTCACCTGATCCAGACTAGTACTTGGTTTGAAAAATTTTGTGACCTGGTATTCTGGTCCTAATTCCTCCTGCAAAAGTTGGCCTACACTTCTGGCATTCCTTTTCGATGACTTTCCTACATTCTTTTTCAATTTCCTATTGAAAGTTTGTTGTGTCCTGTCTACACCTACCTCTGCTTGAGGCTCATCAGTTTCTAACTGAAGCAACAGGTCAAACTTATTTTTGACATTCACCACAAAACTGTCAAACTTAGTTCTAGGCCTGTTCCTACTGTTACCTGTTGCCACTTCCCACCTCTCTTTGCCCTCCTCCCTCCTTAACCTGTCCAGATCTTCCCTAGCCTGATCTAGCTCAGCCTGAAGGGCAGCAATTTTCGCCTCCTGTTCCACTATCTTCCTATCTCTGCTGCAAATCCTACATAACCACTGATGAGCCTGATCCACTTCCCCGACACCCACGCCACTGCAGTCCCCCCAGTGAAAAAAACTACTGCATCCATCACACCAAACCCCAGAACTAACAATTCTACGACAAGTCAGGCACTTCTCACTCATGGCAAAAATAATACTTTAGCTAGAATAAATCAATTAAATTACCGAAAATCAAAAAAAGAAGTTACAAGAATTAAGCCTATTCACAAATGTATATAAGCAAGTTTCTGATTTAAAATACCGCTGTTTTTCTGAGATATGTATTAAAAAATGAAGGTATACGCTATTTATTATATATTTCACTCGATGGAATGAAAAAAAGGACAATTAAACGAGATACTTTAAGTTTGATTCTCCAAAAACGTTACGAGAATTAGGCCTATAAACAAATGTATATAAGCAAGTTTCTGATATAAAGTTATGCTGTTTTCCTGAAATCTGTTTTAAAACAATGAGGTTATACGCTATTTACGGTAGTTTACTTATTTGTTACCGAGAAACTAGTTAAATTACCGTGAAACAAGAAACAAACACGTTTACAAAATTTAAGCCTAAACGCGTCTTCGCGAAGTTACGATCTTTTCGTGTTTTCCGTAAAAATACGCAAAGAAAAGTCAAACCTTCAACGGCAATACTAAACGATACACTAATGTACGTATTTAATTTGTTATCGGCGTTAAACTAAATTATATTCCTGTCTAAATCACTTAACTTTCTGGAAATAGTTTCTGGCGTCACTTACTCGGCGGCCATCTGTTATGTACTTGTGCCTGATTTCCTTATCCTGAAGTTTCTCCACTCTTATTCTCCTACATATGGACCTGACCTTCTGCACTTTCGGCCTCACAATTCCAGTTTCACTGCAGATTAAATAATGATCAGTGTCATCAAAGAATCCCCTGAATACACGTGTGTCCCTCACAGCCTTCCTGAATTCCTGATCTGTTATTATATAGTCAATGACAGATCTGGTTTCCCTGCTTTCCCAAGTATACCGGTGAATGTTCTTATGTTTTAAAAAGGAGTTTGTGATTACTAAGCCCATACTGGCACAGAAATCCAAGAGTTGTTTCCCGTTCCTGTTGGCCTCCATATCCTCTCCAAATTTACCCATAACCTTTTCATACCCTTCTGTTCGATTTCCAATCCTGGCGTTAAAATCACCCATGAGCAGAACTCTATCCTTGTCCTTTACTCTAACAACTACATCACTGAGTGCCTCATAAAAACTATCCATCTTATCTTGATCTGTCCCTTCACAATGCGAATATACTGACACAATCCTAATTTTCTTGCTAGACACTGTCAAATCTATCCACATCAGTCGTTCGTTTACATACCTTATTGCAACTACGCTGGGTGCCATTTCTTTCCTGATGTAAAGCCCTACAACCCATTGTGCTATTCCTGCTTTGACTCCTGACAGGTAGACCTTGTATTCTCCCACTTCCTCTTCTTTCTCACCCCTTACCCGAATGTCACTAACAGCTAAAACGCCCAGCCCTATCTTACTTGCAGCCTCTTCCAGCTCTACCTTCTTCCCAGAGTAGCCCCCATTGATATTAATAGCTCCCCATCTCATTACCATTTGTTTGCCAAGTCGTATCTTAGGAGTCTCTGGTTTTTCAGTTAGAGGTGGGACTCCGTCACCTCCAAAGGTCCGAGTCATTTTGCTCTGATTATTGCCAGCATCGTATTTAAAGTACCAGGGAAGCAGGTTGCTAGCCTTACTTGCCCCGAGTCCCATTGGGTTTTACCCCTAACGGCTGAGGGTCTAACCGGTGGATTTGGTAGTCTTTGCCGTATGAGCACAGAGGTGACCACGACTCAGAATATGTCCGAGATGCCCAGCCTTATTCCAAAGTAACTGGTATCCCGACTGTCGGGACCACTTACTTGGCCACTCATACGTTGCCCGTGCTTCATGAACTAGGACATGACTACAGGAACCCACACCATGAACCATGTCTTCGAAATTATGAACCGGCACAAACATGTGACTATCTACTCAGTTACCAGCGAGAACTGAGTAGATAGTCACATGTTTGTGCTGAAGAAGATCCCAGTTTCCTTCAAGAAGGTCAAGTTTCATGCTTTTGTTAGCAAGATGAAATGTTTATAGGTTCCTTTGTGTGCCATTTGTGGAATGACTGTGTTGGACAAGATGTGTGACAAAGCTGTATTTACTAAGCTTATTAAGACGTAGTGCATCCATGTGGTCTGTAAATCTTGTTGTGAAACTGCTAGCAATTTGTCCAATGTAGAAGTATGGCCATGAGTTGCAAATGAGTTTATATACACCTGACTTTTGATACTATTGCATAGTGGTTTTGGTACTGCGGATGAATTTGTTCTGTATATTGTTGTTGGCGAAGAAGCTTATATTTATGTTATAAATCTTGGAGAGGTTGGCAGTTTGGTATGAAATGTCCCCTAGGAAACGGAGGCTTACAAAGGTGGTCTGCCTGTTTGTGGATGGTTGTGCAGCAATTAGTAGGATTAATTTTGTTTTGTGGATTAGTTTATCTACAAAGCAGGATTGTACCTATTACTGGAGGCAAATGATTGTATAATTTCTGTTTGTTAATGTCTTTTACTTGTATACATTGGGACATTAAGCATGTGATTACCTTTCTTCTGAACATTGCTTTTTTATGTTGGTTTTGATGGCAAGAAGAATTATAAGTGGTAACATTAGTAGTTGTTTGCTTCCTGAAAATTTGAAAGTAATGTTTTTTATTTTTATTTACGATTTTTAAATCAAGATAGTTAATATCATCTGATGTTTCATACTCTACAATGAACTGAATTTTGTGGTGAATTTATTAAGTTCTTTGGCCAGATTGTCTATTTCTTTTGTTGTTCCACTGAACAGAATGAGAGTGTCATCAACAAAGTGTTTATTGTAAAGCAACTTATCTTTCAGTTGGGTCTGAGATCTAAAAGAAGATGATGACTTTTAATACATATATCTGCTAGAGGCTTGCGAGACTACTACTCATTGCCAATCAGTCTTCCTGAATGTAAAATTTGTTATTGAGCAAGAAGTAATTGTGTGAATCTCTATGAATTCATAAATTTAAACTCTACCCTTTGTTCCATCTTTCAGTACATCACTTATTATACTCCTTGTTTCTTTGACATATCTTCTTGTGTATGAGTTGATAATGTCGAGATATGTGAATCTACCTGTGGCTGGTATAAAGATAGATTTTATGACACTGATGAGCCCACAACTGTTTTCGGCCGAGAAATTATATTTTCAAATGCAAATTCCTTGTGAATAATATCATTAAGCTTTCTGGTGATATTATAGTTTGGACAATTGATATAATTTACAATGGACAAAATGAGATAATTTGGTTTGTGAATCGTTGATTGTGACCTCAAGTTTGGTACTGATGGGTTCATCGCTGTACAATGTGTGTCAAGAGTATGTAGCAGTTTTTAAGTAACATTTTAATTTTATCTTGGAATTTGGGACCATATTTGATAATGTGTTAGACTCTGATACGGTGCATTCCATGCAGATGTAAAAGTCTGTTAATAAAGACTCAGAAATCATAACTGAGTAATAAGCTATCCATTTACATTAATGTGACAATCTGTCAAAAGCTTGAATAATCACGTTTTTCAGCACAAACTGCTGTGAGATATGCAGGATGAGATTCTGGGAAGTTCCAATGGGGATGTAGAATCATGCCAACTCAAGTGCCATGGCCAGATGCACTAGTCTTGTCAGTTCAGGATCCATCGTGTGACTAGCCCAATCGAGTCGGCCCTACAGATTCTCGACTGCGGTTAAATATGAGGAGTTTGGTGGCCAGGGGACTACGGTAAACTCATACTGGTGCTGTTCTAACCAAGTACGTACACTGTGAGCTGTGTGACACGTTGCATTCTCCTGACTGTCTGATGATAGATGCCATCATGCTGAGTAAAAGGATAGACGCACACTTGCCTCGCAGAATTTCGAAATCACCAAGGGAATATTCTGAAGACATTCCCCAGACCACAACACTCCATCTTACTGCCTGGATCCATCCAGTGATTGTTGAGGGTGTTTTCCATCTGTCTGATGGAGTATAAAACTCGATTCATACGTAAAGGCCACCTATCCCCACTCAGTGGGCGTCCAGTTCAGCACTGATTTGACAGTTCCATTCTTCTTCGACGATGAGCAGCACTCAGCATGGCTGCATGAATCAGGCACCTGTTGTGGTGGCCCATACGCTGCAATGTTCGCTGAACGGTCGTTGAGGAGACAATGTCAGTAGCCCCTTGGCGCGTCTTGGGGATCAGTTGCTTAACAGCTGCACATCTATTTACCTGTACACATCTTCACAGTCATTGTCATCTATTGTCTCTGGTGCACCTCAGTTGCCTTGGCACCAATTTTAGATAACAGCATTTTGCTATGCAGACACACTTTTGCCATAGCAGCATACAAATAATTTACAAATTTTGGCATTTCGGAAATGCTTCCATCCTTGGCTTGAAAGCCGATCATCATTCCCTTTTGGTTGTCAGATAAACCGTTCCATTTCTTTCCACATTCCCCGAGGCGCTTTATGCACCCTCCATTGCTAGTGCTGCCACTTTCCGTCTGTGTGTGATTATTTACCGTTGACCTCGAACTCAGGTGATGGTCGCATTAATGTGACGGGACCGTGTATTAGTAAAGGAAAACAGGTGAAGATTGTGTTCAGTACAAGGATAAAGAGAGAGATATTGTAAGAAATTAAAATTTTTATCTCTCTGGATCATTTTCAGGCAACGGCCTTGCCGCAGTGGATACACCAGTTCCCGTGAGATCACCGAAGTTAAGCGCTGTCGGTCGTGGTCGGCACTTGGATGGGTGACCATCCAGGCCGCCATGCGCTGTTGCCATTTTTCGGGGTGCACTCAGCCTCGTGATGCCAATTGAAGAGCTACTTGGCCGAATAGTAGCGGCTTCGGTCAAGAAAACCATCATAACGACCGGGAGAGCGGCGTGCTGACCCCACGCCCCTCCTATCTGCATCCTCCACTGAGGATGACATGGCGGTCGGATGGTCCCAATAGACCACTCGTGGCCTGAAGACGGAGTGCTGGATCTTCAGATCTAAAAACAAAGTAGAACTAAATATATACAAAATGTAGAAAAATATTGTACACAACATTTTAATTTACCTTTATAGTAGCCACAGAAACCAGTCATGCCAATATTAGAATACCGTGGTATGCCAGTTGTGGTCCATGCTTAAGCACGTAACTGAGGGAGGAAGAGGATAGAGGGTTAAAAGAGTGGAGAGGAAGGGGAGGAAAACTGGTGTGAGGGAGATTGGGAGAGGGGAGAGAAGGGAGGGAGGGGGAGGAGGAGAAATGTCATGAACAGAACACGTACTCTCCTTCGTACAAGTTACGAGGAGCATTCAATAAGTAATGCAACAATTTTTTCGGACAGGGGTTTGGTTTTATTCAGGAATTCAGTACCCCACTCTTTTGGCTACAGAACCGTATTTTTCAAGATAATTTCCGTTCAATGCGACGGTCTTTCGCCGCCTTGCTGGGAGGCCTGTATGCCCAAATAGTGCCACTTTACTGGGCGACTTCAGAGCCAACGTCTTGCTGCATCAATAACTTCCCCATCATCCACGAACTGCTTCCTGCAGAGTGCATCCTTCATTGGACCAAACTGATGGAAGTCAGAAGGTGCGGGTGTAAGAGGAAGAACAGTCCAATGAAGTTTTGTGTGCTCCTCTCTGATCTGCAGACGTGTCTGAGGCCTTGCGCTGTCATGCAAAAGGAGAAGTTCGTTTGATTTTTTGTAGCGACAAACACGGCTAAGTCGTTTCTCCAGTTTCCTGACGGTAGCACAATACACTTCTGAGGTGAGTTTTGCACCAAGGGGCAGAACATTAAACAGGTTAACCATTTCGGAGACCCAGAAGACCGTCGCCACGATTTTATCGGCTGAGGGTGCGGGTTTGAACTTTTTATTTGGAGGAGAGGCGGTTTGACGTCACTCCATGAATTGCTGTTTGGTTTCCGGTTCGAAATGATGAACCCATGTTTCATCGCCTGTGTCGATGTTCCACAAAAAATTGTCACTATAAGCCTCGTAATGCGCAAGCAAGTCCATACAGAAGATCATTCGTTATTCTTTATGGTCTTCTGTTAAATGGCGAGGAACGGAGCGGACACACACCTTTGAGTACCCCAGCTGGTGGATGAGTACCAAAAGAGACGTCCAGCTGTGCAGCGAGGTGTGTGCGTCGATCACCTCGAATGAGAATGGCCGCGCTGAGGGAGCCACAGCCGTGTGCGGCCGGCCGGCTAGCGAGACATCTGACAGGTTTACGCGACCTTGTTGCGATGATGACAGGCGACTCGCCCAACTTTTGTTCACTGCCAGGTCTCCGTAGATATTCTTGAAGCCGCTATGGAATATCTGTGATGCTCTGGTTTTCCGCCAAACGAAACTCGATGACAACTTTCTGCATGGAACGCGCCTCCGTTGAAGATGCTATTTTGAAAACAACATATAGCGCTGCCATCTATCGGAACTTCATGGAACTACTGAGGTTGAAGTAGGAATATTCCACAGTGTCCCGCAATAAATTCCTCGTTTTTCAGCCGGAATGGGGGGAATGTTGTATTAATTGCTGAGCGCCCCTTGTACTACAATGTTTTACAAAATGGTTCAAATGGCTCTGAGCACTATGGGACTTAACTTCTGAGGTCATCAGTCCTCTAGACTTAGAACTACTTAAACCTAACTAACCTAAGGACATCACACACATCCATGCCCGAGGCAGGATTCGAACCTGCGACAATGTTTTACAGGATATATAACCTTTAAGGTCGTGGTATCTCTCCCCAATTGTTCTTCACCATTTATAAGTTAATGATAATTTTTTTAGATAATTGTACTTTTATATTTTTAGCATAAGACCAAGTATTTATACACGAATCATAACAGCGTTTTACCGAATGTAAATCTATATGCTGACATCCCTCTCATTTTCCTTCCCTGCTTTTTTCCTCTCCCCTTACCACCCTCGCTACACTTCTCCTCTCCTCTTCCTCGTCCCTTTCCTCGGTCCACTAGTTACCTAATTAAAAAATGGACCGCAATGGCATTTCACGGCATTATGGTGGGTAGTTCCGCTACCGATACGACGGGTTGTTGACGCAACCATGGAGACAAAATGGTTCAAATGGCTCTGAGAACTATGGGACTCAACTGCTGTGGGTATCAGTCCCCTAGAACTTAGAAGTACTTAAACCTAACTAACCTAAGGACATCACACACATCCATGCCCGAGGCAGGATTCGAACCTGCGACCGTAGCAGTCCCACGGTTCCGGACTGCGCGCCTAGAACCGCGAGACCACCGCGGCCGGCCATAGAGACAAATTCGATAGTTATGTACAATAAATATTTTTCTACATTTGTAAAATAATAGACAATAAATATTTAGTATACTTTGTTTCTTAGACCTGAAGATGATTCAGGGAGTTATAAGCTAGTGTTTACTATATAAAAAATGTGCTACTGGCACTTGATAATAAACGATATATTGAAACTGTTTTAAATACCGATACAGCTGCTGATTTCTCTCGTAACGAATGTGTTGGGTATAGTGAAAATGTTGTTTTGCTGGTACAGCTTCTCTTCAAGGAATCTACTATATGGTCTTTTACGAGCTGTATACCTTTTTCTGCAGTTTTACATCTACGTCTACATGACATTCGCAATTAAGTGTCTGACAGAGCTTTCTTTGAGCCACCGTCAAGCTACGCTGCTGTCCAAAATTAAAGGTGTCCAAAATTAAGTCCTGTGTCTAATTCACGATATAATCATATAAACTGTCAAAAGATGTCGTTGCGACCGTGTTCTGCACGGAAGATGGCATTCCGATCAACAGACAACCACGCCAGCAATGACGTGATAGCGGGGTAGTGTTTGCAGGGTAGTCCCACAGCTATAATCGCTGTTTACAGTCATAGATGGTACAGTATGGCACAGAGAAGACACCTACAGACTCTCTGCTGTGAAGGGCCATAGGAAGAATGGAAGCAGGAGAGTTGCACACTGATGTGGTCCGATGACTTAATGTGAATCGTTCTGTTGTTTCTCGGATGAGGCGACAGTTCATAGAGACCGAAACTCTATTGCGGAGTCCAGGACAGGTCCAACAACGTGTGACATCAGAAAGAGTGGACGCTTATTTGGCCGTAAGGGCCTTAGTACTGTACTGCAACTGGCATCTGACCGCGTAGCATCCCCTGTATGTATTTTATCGAGGCAAAGTGTGTACAGAAGACTTCAGCAGAGTGACGTTTTTTGTTGGAGACCTGCTGTCTGTTTACCTCCGTTGTGTCTTCACAGAATGGAACGTCTACAGTGGAGCCATGAACATGCCATCTGGATGGTCGAACGATGGACCAATGTTCTTTTCACAGATGAGTCCAGGTTTGGTCTGTAGAGTGATTCTCGACAGTTTCCCATCTAGAACAAGACATAAGGACCCAAACGTTGTGGAAAGAGACCGATATTGTGGAGGATCTCTAATAATGTGGGCAGGTATTATCCTGACCACGCGAACATGAAACTGTACAGGTAACTTCTGTCAGGTATCTGAGGACATCTTGGGATCTGACACGCGGTTGACATCTTATTGATGGACAATAGAACACGAGCAGTTGTCAGAATGTGTGTGCAAATCCGTTAAGTTGGAAAAAAAAACGAAAAACGTTTTTATCTGCCGTTATGCATGTTGCAGTTAATTACGTCTGTATTCTTTACGTCGTTTCTACTTTACTATCATCTGTTTATATTGTTTTGTGGCAAGATAAACGCAACCTTTGAAAGTTTCTGTTTGTTGCTTTAATTTTGGACACCAGTGTATATCTCTACCGATCCAGATTCAAACATTTTCGCATTCGTAGGAGAAAGGTGGTGATTGAAGATTCGTGGAAAGATACAGTCGTAACGAAAAAGCCTTTATTTTAGTGATTAACAGCCAAACACGTTTATCATATCCGTGACATTCTCACACCTCTTTCGCGATAATACAAAACGAGTTTTAACTTTTTCGATGTTCTCCGTCAAACGTATTACATGATCCCATACCGTATATCAGCACTCCAGTAGAGGACGGACAAGTTAACTATAGAAATATTATAATGTGAAATATGGTTTTGGCTTGTAATTGAAACAAGTGTCAAGGAAAGTAATTGAACACTGGATAGTTATTAAGGAATATTTTCCTTACTTGTCTATGTGTGTGAGCTTTATAAAAAGGTGTATCGATTTCATGGCTTAATGAAGCATAGTTTGACTTGGAGTCTTGTTCGCATTTATCAGTCGTTAAGATTAGTTCCCCATTTTCATTTACTTTCATGACTGTGTCTGCATACTCATACTGCATATCACGAGTTGTTTACTAAGTGGCATTTTGTGAAAGTTGGTGAGATACCGTCCTGCATTGCACATCACAAGTACGGAAAATTAAATTTGGTTTTGGACACTCACACCAATGTTCGTAATAGCAACAGGTTGCAGAGCAGGCGGGAGTTCCGTGCACACAGATATGCCAATAAATTTAATTACCATCTAAGCTGTTGTCCATCGTAACGCACAATGCGGCCGCTACGGTCGCAGGTTCGAATCCTGCCTCGGGCATGGATGTGTGTGATGTCCTTAGGTTAGTTAGGTTTAAGTAGTTCTAAGTTCTAGGGGACTGATGACCTTAGAAGTTAAGTCCCATAGTGCTCAGAGCCATTTTTAACGCACAATGATTGTAAGAGTGTTTTTGTGAAAATATCAGTTTCTGTTCAGGGACTTAATACCAGCAGAGGATTCCAGTAAAGTAGTATCTTGTGAATTTTCAAGCAGTTTCAACAGAAAGCCAGATGCGTAAAATTTTATGTTCATTTGCTGTGTAACTAGAATAGCAGTTCAGGCATGGTGATTGTTCGCAAGACTAAAGATAAAGTTTAGCTATATTCAAGGCCAATATTTTAATCTGAGTCATTCTGTTTTGCAGTCGGATGCCATATGTAAATCTCACTGAAAACGGATTGCTCTCTGGCGGACGAATTGTTTGACTACCGACTAGTCTGGATTTCACATCGTGTAGCATGAGCTCCATGTATTTCCATTCAAAATTAAATTTCAACACAGTTCGGTTGCTCTGCACTGAGATGTACATATTTCGACATCAAAATAAGTTTTATACATTTCTCAGATAAGAACCAGACTCTCACAAACAGGAGTTTAAGTTGTACCTGAAACGTCTCAGATTCTAGCAAATACGTGCAGATCTGTAATTAAGACGTCTAGCTCACATAAAAAGTCATACAGCAGGTGAAGAATGACTTTCTTCAATTACTTCCTACTTTTCTCGACCGCCAACCTCCAGCAACCAACCTCCCCTTCCCCCTCCCTTCACCCCCCACTATTTTCAATATCTTGCTAATCTACATTGACCTAATACTCCCTACCCCCTCCCTTCCCCCTACTGACCCTCCCCCCACTCCATGGGCCACATACTACACTCCAGGAAATTGAAATAAGAACACCGTGAATTCATTGTCCCAGGAAGGGGAAACTTTATTGACACATTCCTGGGGTCAGATACATCACATGATCACACTGACAGAACTACAGGCACATAGACACAGGCAACAGAGCATGCACAATGTCGGCACTAGTACAGTGTATATCCACCTTTCGCAGCAATGCAGGCTGCTATTCTCCCATGGAGACGATCGTAGAGATGCTGGATGTAGTCCTGTGGAACGGCTTGCCATGCCATTTCCACCTGGCGCCTCAGTTGGACCAGCGTTCGTGCTGGACGTGCAGACCGCGTGAGACGACGCTTCATCCAGTCCCAAACATGCTCAATGGGGGACAGATCCGGAAATCTTGCTGGCCAGGGTAGTTGACTTACACCTTCTAGAGCACGTTGGGTGGCACGGGATACATGCGGACGTGCATTGTCCTGTTGGAACAGCAAGTTCCCTTGCCGGTCTAGGAATGGTAGAACGATGGGTTCGATGACGGTTTGGATGTACCGTGCACTATTCAGTGTCCCCTCGACGATCACCAGTGGTGTACGGCCAGTGTAGGAGATCGCTCCCCACACCATGATGCCGGGTGTTGGCCCTGTGTGCCTCGGTCGTATGCAGTCCTGATTGTGGCGCTCACCTGCACGGCGCCAAACACGCATACGACCATCATTGGCACCAAGGCAGAAGCGACTCTCATCGCTGAAGACGACACGTCTCCATTCGTCCCTCCATTCACGCCTGTCGCGACACCACTGGAGGCGGGCTGCACGATGTTGGGGCGTGAGCGGAAGACGGCCTAACGGTGTGCGGGACTGTAGCCCAGCTTCATGGAGACGGTTGCGAATGGTCCTCGCCGATACCCCAGGAGCAACAGTGTCCCTAATTTGCTGGGAAATGGCGGTGCGGTCCCCTACGGCACTGCGTAGGATCCTACGGTCTTGGCGTGCATCCGTGCGTCGCTGCGGTCCGGTCCCAGGTCGACGGGCACGTGCACCTTCCGCCGACCACTGGCGACAACATCGATGTACTGTGGAGACCTCACGCCCCACGTGTTGAGCAATTCGGAGGTACATCCACCCGGCCTCCCGCATGCCCACTATACGCCCTCGCTCAAAGTCCGTCAACTGCACATACGGTTCACGTCCACGCTGTCGCGGCATGCTACCAGTGTTAAAGACTGCGATGGAGCTCCGTATGCCACGGCAAACTGGCTGACACTGACGGCGGCGGTGCACAAATGCTGCGCAGCTAGCGCCATTCGACGGCCAACACCGCGGTTCCTGGTGTGTCCGCTGTGCCGTGCGTGTGATCATTGCTTGTACAGCCCTCTCGCAGTGTCCGGAGCAAGTATGGTGGGTCTGACACACCGGTGTCAATGTGTTCTTTTTTCCATTTCCAGGAGTGTATTTAACTGTTTGTATTTTAAATCTACAGCACAATATTTTCACATACACTGTGAACATATTGTTATTTTAATGTCCCAGTATTCACATATCCATAGGCCTGTTTTATTGTAAATGTCAGTTTTACTGTAATAGTTTTGTTCCGCTTTATATTCGAATATTAGAGCAGCAGATTGTTAATGTTGGCTTCATATCGTTTGACAGTAAATTATACCATTCTTACCTTTAGTCGTTAGTGACCTTGCTATGTCTTTGGAAATATGCACCACGTACTTGAGTCATATGATTTATGTATAACCTTCTTAATATTTCCTTCATTCTGTTATTAAATAGCTCATTATATTGTATTATACTGATGTGCACTGATGTTCCACTTTAAATTTGGTTATTTTATGTAATTTATTATCATAGTATATATGACACGGCGCCACCATGTTCACCATGCAGTCACTTAACAGCAGTTTTGTTTTCCTACCTTGGTTTTATGGGAACTCGCTTATTAGTCTGTCATATCGTGTTACATACACAACTGATAATGCTCTTATCCTTGTGCTACCTTTGCTCTTGGGTATGTAGGATTGCGTTTCCACTTTTGTTTACTGTTGTTTAGTTATTGCTAATTTAAAAAGTTATTGAAAGTATTTTTGTATACCAGTTCGTTTGTTATGTTTCTATTTTAGATTTCCGAAGATGGAAACAATTTCCAAACGTGTCATGCATAGATTGTGTTGTGTGAAGTCATTCTTCACCTGCTGTATGCTTTTTTGTACTACATAGGCAGCCTAATTACAGATCCATGGGGCAAGCTGGCGAAACCGTTTTACAGAGATATTCTACTCTTACCGAAGAGCACATACTTACACTGTAGTCCACAAGTCACAAAACTGGTTTCTACCAACACATATCATCTGTAAGCGCAGTATATCAGATTCTATTGTGTACTACGTATTGTTACGCTAAGTTGCATTATATAAGTTCAGTTGTTTTTCTTCATCAATAACCATAATTACCGGCAAGAATTAATTCAGAGAAGTGCAAGTGCTCCTTCAATTAATCAGATGCCAAAAGAATTTCCATTCATCAGTGACAATATTTCTTCGAACTCGAAAGGAAAAGTGAGATGCAACACGCTTGTATGTAGTTTCTTAGTACTTCACAGTAAAAATGGAGATATATAACTCAACTTTAAAAAGTGACGAACATAAAAGAGTAGCATCTGCAGCGGCGTTGAGTACAACTTCAGTCATTCTATAAGACTAAGAAACGTTTTGGTCAGAAGAAGGCATTAGTTCCAACTGAGGGAGTCTTCGCTTACCAAGCAATCCAGCAGAATCATATATCCAAATCTCTGAATTTTATACCGAAGCTTCTTCAGGCAACATTAGAGCCTAAAATTGCATGTGCACCTTCAAAAACAAAGAGCATAATAGTGAATGAGTTGCCTCCACATGATTTAGATATGTTGCGACGCTTTTTGGAAGAGATGACGTCTGTTTAGCTTCTCACAGATGCACCTCACAGAGATATTAAGGTTTTTTCTCAGTTTTTTAGATAGTTTGATTACAGAATAGGTAGTGCTATGGAAATTATATCCTGGAGAAACATCTACCATTCTAAGTGACTATTTAACAGACTGTCTCAGATGAAATGATGTAGAAGAAATCGTTAGTGTTCTGTATACTGATAATACTAAATGCAATGTTTTAGCAAACTGCTAGTGCAACGCGACCATGGACTGATAGAGGTATGGCCTTCCCTCAAGTGTTAAAGCAATTCTTGAAAAAGTCTGAAACAGAGGAAGGTCTTTAGCGCTGCACTATTTTTCTATCAAGCTGCTATATCCTAGTTAAAAAAGTGGACTGAAGAGAGTTACCAGAACTAGGAATCCTTGAATTACCTTGAATTTAACGAGCTTCCTTTCTACACTCCTGGAAATGGAAAAAAGAACACATTGACACCGGTGTGTCAGACCCTCCATACTTGCTCCGGACATTGCGAGAGGGCTGTACAAGCAATGATCACACGCACGGCACAGCGGACACACCAGGAACCGCGGTGTTGGCCGTCGAATGGCGCTAGCTGCGCAGCATTTGTGCACCGCCGCCGTCAGTGTCAGCCAGTTTGCCGTGGCATACGGAGCTCCATCGCAGTCTTTAACACTGGTAGCATGCCGCGACAGCGTGGACGTGAACCGTATGTGCAGTTGACGGACTTTGAGCGAGGGCGTATAGTGGGCATGCGGGAGGCCGGGTGGACGTACCGCCGAATTGCTCAACACGTGGGGCGTGAGGTCTCCACAGTACATCGATGTTGTCGCCAGTGGTCGGCGGAAGGTGCACGTGCCCGTCGACCTGGGACCGGACCGCAGCGACGCACGGATGCACGCCAAGACCGTAGGATCCTACGCAGTGCCGTAGGGGACCGCACCGCCACTTCCCAGCAAATTAGGGACGCTGTTGCTCCTGGGGTATCGGCGAGGACCATTCGCAACCGTCTCCATGAAGCTGGGCTACGGTCCCGCACACCGTTAGGCCGTCTTCCGCTCACGCCCCAACATCGTGCAGCCCGCCTCCAGTGGTGTCGCGACAGGCGTGAATGGAGGGACGAATGGAGACGTGTCGTCTTCAGCGATGAGAGTCGCTTCTGCCTTGGTGCCAATGATGGTCGTATGCGTGTTTGGCGCCGTGCAGGTGAGCGCCACAATCAGGACTGCATACGACCGAGGCACACAGGGCCAACACCCGGCATCATGGTGTGGGGAGCGATCTCCTACACTGGCCGTACACCACTGGTGATCGTCGAGGGGACACTGAATAGTGCACGGTACATCCAAACCGTCATCGAACCCATCGTTCTACCATTCCTAGACCGGCAAGGGAACTTGCTGTTCCAACAGGACAATGCACGTCCGCATGTATCCCGTGCCACCCAACGTGCTCTAGAAGGTGTAAGTCAACTACCCTGGCCAGCAAGATCTCCGGATCTGTCCCCCATTGAGCATGTTTGGGGCTGGATGAAGCGTCGTCTCACGCGGTCTGCACGTCCAGCACGAACGCTGGTCCAACTGAGGCGCCAGGTGGAAATGGCATGGCACGCCGTTCCACAGGACTACATCCAGCATCTCTACGATCGTCTCCATGGGAGAATAGCAGCCTGCATTGCTGCGAAAGGTGGATATACACTGTACTAGTGCCGACATTGTGCATGCTCTGTTGCCTGTGTCTATGTGCCTGTGGTTCTGTCAGTGTGATCATGTGATGTATCTGACCCCAGGAATGTGTCAATAAAGTTTCCCCTTCCTGGGACAATGAATTCACGGTGTTCTTATTTCAATTTCGAGGAGTGTATTTATCAAGACTGTACCATGTGTTCAGTTTGTAGAAAATTGATGGGCATGTCTGTCTCAAATAGTTTGTAAACAGTGAGAATATCAATGAATTGGCTGCTCACAACACTTTTTCCACAAGAGATGGGTTGAAATCATTTCTCGTTTCAGCCAGAATCATCTGCCGTTCTCACAATTACTCAAGATAGTGAAATTTGCCTTCTGCCTTCCTGGCGCCAATGCAGTTCCTGAAATGGTATTTTCACTCATGCGTAATATATGGACTGGCCACAAAACACAGCTTGTTGTAGAAACTATGGAATCAATGTTAGTGAAAGACTGAATTCTGCTGAAACTTGTGTTAAACGTTTTCATATGCTGTTGAAGAATACAGGCATGCTGAAGAAAATTCACAGCTCTGCTAAATACAGTTGGTCAGTTCGCTCACTCTCATCTCAGAAGACACCAATAAAGTACGAATTAATACACTTTTTCTAACAAATTAAAGTGATATTTTGTGTTTCTCACATTGAATTATGTTTTTTTTGGGGCGAGGGGGGAAATATTAAAATTTGTAATGTGTCCCGAATTTGTGTCTACAAATATATGTTCACCCTAATTTTGCGAAATTTTATATTTAATCTGGTCATACTTGGAAAGTAGGAAATGTGTTCACATTACGCTAGTTGCTAAATTGTTAGTCCAAAGATTTAGAATGTGCCTTCAAAACTTCGGAAGAACTCAATCGCTTAGTAGGATGTTATGGGAAGTCCGCCACCCCCCCCCCCCCCCCCCGGAAGAAAAATAAATATTCTCGAATACCAAGGTACTGTGTGCTACTTGTATTAACATATTAGGACGGAACACTTGATGGCTGCTCTGGTCTGTACAATGAGGGAAATAATGTGTATCAGAATATTTTGTATTCTGCATCGAGATTGTATATGTAACCACCAGGTGAATCAAATACATTACTTTGGGTCAACAAAGGACACGAATGGCGTGTTGCATTTTATTATGGCTATATGGCTAAGATCATTAGCAAATAAAACAGAGAAATTGAACTAGGCACACGAGTGACTGTCGGAGGGCACAAGATGATTTTGAAAAAGTTCCTAGTTGGCGTGATGAACGACATCTGTTTCCGAATGTGGAAAAATGTAAATTAATACAGATGAATCGGAAAGTAAAAACGTAATGTTCGAATACAGCGCCAATAATGTGCTGCTTGACACGGCTACGTCGATTAAATACCTGGACAACGTTGCAAAGCGATATGAAATGGAACTAGAACGTAGTAGGGAAGGCGAATAGTCGATTTCGGCTTATTGGAAGAATTTTAGGAAAATGTGATTCGTCTGTAAATGAGAGCACCTGTAGGACACCAGTACGTCTCATTCTTGAGTGCTGCTCCTGTGGTTGAAATCCGTATCAGTTGGAATTACAGGGAAGATATCGAAGCTATTCAGAAACGGACAGCTATATTTGTTACCGGTAGGTTCGAACGATACGCAAGTATTACGGAGATACTTCGGAAACGAATCGGAATCCCTGGAGGGAAATCGACGTTAGTTTCGATCAACACTACTGAGAAAATTCAGAGAACTGTCATTTGAAACTAACTGCAGAACGAATGAACTGCCGCCGACCAACATTTCGCGTAGGGACCTCACAGATACGAGAAATTAGCGCTCATATGAAAGTATATAGATAGTCGTTTCTTCCTCACTCTATCTGCGAGTAGAGCAATAAAGTAAATTACTAGTAGTGGCACAGGTCACCTTTCGCCACGCACCGTACTGTGGTGTGTGGAGTGTGTATGTAGATGTAGATGTATATATAACAGCTTTATTCATGCAATACGTGTTAATCAATGTTCTAATTGTGTTCACTTAAAACTACTGAAAGTATTATCTCAACAAAAACTACAGAAAATGAAACTTGTCTAGCTTGAAGGGGGAAATCAGATGGCGCTATGGTTGACCCGCTAGATGGCGCTACCATAGGTCAAACGGATATCAACTGCGTTTTTTTAAGTGAAACCTCCATTTTTATTACATATTCGTGTAGTACATAAATAAATATGAATGTTTTAGTTGGACCACTTTTTTGGCTTTGTCATAGATGGCACTGTAATAGTCACAAACATTTGGCTCACAATTATGGACGAACAGCGGTAACAAGTACGTTTTTTAAATTAAAATACAGAACGTAGGTACGTTTGATCATTTTATTTCGGTTGTTCCAATGTGATGCATGTACCTTTGTGAACTTATCGTTTCTGAGAACGCATGCTCTTACAGCGTGATTATCTGTAAATACCACATTAATGCAATAAATGCTCTAAATGATGTCCGTCAACGTCAATGCATTTGGCAATACGTGTAACGAGATTCCTCTCAACAGGGAGTAGTTCGCCTTCCTGACGCATGTTGTCAGGCGTTGCGGTGGATCACGATAGCAAATATCCTTCAACTTTTCCCACAGAAAGAAATCCGGGGACGTCATATCTGGTGAACATGTGGGCCATGGTATGGTGTTTTGGCGACCTATCCACCTGTCATGAAATATGCTATTCAATATCGCTTCAACCGCACGCGAACTATGTGCCGGACATCCATCATGTTGGAAGTACATCGCCATTCTGTCATGCAGTGAAACATCTTTTAGTAACATCGGTAGAACATTACGTAGGAAATCCGCATACATTTCACCATTTAGATTGTCATCGATAAAATAGGGGCCAATTATCCTTCCTCCCATAATGCCGGACCATACAGTAACCCGCCAAGATCGCTGATGTTCCACTTGTCGCAGCCATCGTGGATTTTTCGTTGCCCAATAGTGCATATTATGCCAGTTTACGTTACCGCTGTTGGCGAATGACGCTTCGTCGCTAAATAGAACGCGTGCAAAAAAAAATCTGTCATCGTCCTGTAATTTCTCTTGTGCCCAGTGGCTGAACTGTACACGAATTTCAAAGTCGTCGCCATGCAATTCGTGGTGCATACAAATATGGTAGGGGTGCAATCGATGTTGATGTAGCATTCTCAACACCGACTTTTTTGAGATTCCCGATTCTCGCGCAATTATTCTTCTACTGATGTTCAGATTAGCCGCGACAGCAGCTAAAACACCTACTTGGGCATCATCATTTGTTGCAGGTCGTGGTTGACGTTTCACATGTGGGTGAACACGTTCTGTCTCCTTAAATAACGTAACTATCCGGCGAACGGTCCGGGCACTTGGATGACGTCGTCCAGGATACCGAGCAGCATACATAGCACACGCCCGTTGGGCATTTTGATCACAACAGCCGTACATAAACACGATGTCGACCTTTTCCGCAATTGGTAAACGGTCCATTTTAACACGAAGCAAATACTGTCCGCACTGGCGAAATGTTACGTGATACCGCGTACTTATACGTTTGTGACTATTACAGCGCCATCTATCACAAAGCGAAAAAAGTGGTCGAACTAAAACATTCATATTTCCTTACGCAGTACACGAATATTTACAAAATTGGGGGTTCCTATTTTTAAATAAAGCGCAGTTGATATCCGTTTGACCTATGGCAGCGCCATCTAGCAGGCCAACGATAGTGGCATCTGGTTTCCCCCTTCAAGCTAGACGAGTTTCGTTCTTTGTAATTTTTTCGTTTGATGCTTATTTCGTGAGATATTTGGCCCAGTCACTATCAATTGAGGGATGGCGAGCGGTTCTATGCGCTTCAGGCATGGATGTCTGTGATGTCCTTAGGTTAGTTAGGTTTAAGTAGTTGTAAGTTCTAGGGGACTGATGACCTCAGAAGTTAAGTTCCATAGTGCTCAGAGCCATTTGAACCACTATCAAATGACAACCCTGTATATTTATATGTATTCAGTTGTTTAACATCATTAACAGTTTAGCTCAGAGTAGTTTACCTAGGTGATTGAGTTACATAGATTCTGTGAAGCTGCCATTGACAAGTGTGTGGCGTAAGACCGTCTGCCTTCGTCGTGGCTCACTGAAGGGAGAGAAAAGAGAGAAGCAGGAGAATTTCAGAGAACGACAGGGGGAAACTTTGACGACTTGAATGAATGTGGTAACGGTATAAACGCACTCCCTGTCCACATCACGTGATATGACGCAAACTGCGTCGATAGTTCTGAGAAACCGCGCAGCAGACGTGCGCCGGCGCGCCGTGCCACGCCGACCCTGAGCTCTCAATCTGCGACGACACGCCGCTCTGCGATCGCTTCAGCCCACAGCGAACCGGCCCCCGATCCAGTTACGGCCTTATCGCACCAGTTTCAGCCAGAACGATCAGAACCCATTTTATAGCTACATATGTTCGCCAGCTACGGCCTGCGTATCTGCTCGTTTGTTTCATTAACGGCCGGGGCGAGATCTGTATTGATTGCTTGATGGGGATAGCAATGCTCATAAGCCTCGACGCTCCCTGTGCGTCTGACGCAATTTCATAAGGAAACTTACATATGACCAGTTAATTCGACCGCACCTATTATCCAAATGAAACAGGTGAGAGGGGTTAAAATGGACGATTTACAGTTGCATCATTTTGCGCCGAGCGAGGTGGGCTCACATTCGGAGCACGACGGTTCAGATCCGCTTCCGATTATCCAGATTTAGGTTTTTCGTGATTTCCCTAAATCGCTCGAGGGAAACGGTGGGATGCTTCCTCGAAAGGGCACAGCTGATTTCCTTCCCCAGCCTTGAACCATTCCGAACTTATGCTTCGTCTGTAATGACCTCGCTGTCAACGGGACGGCAAACTCTAATCTTTAATTTCTTCCTTCTTTTACTCCAATTTCGTTCTTTCCATTCAGTCTGTAATTTCTGTACAGATTGCTTTGTGTCGTACTATGAACCTAAAGAGCTCACTTTTTTTCTGAAGAATGGGGCCTCCAATTCACAAAAGCGGCGAATAAAACTTGTGACGTGCTCTTAGTATATTAAATTTCGTTGCTTAATTTATATGTGTTACGTTTCTTGCAGAAAGTAATCCGTCCCACATGAAATCATGCAGGGTCTATGCGCCCGGACAGACCGTGTAACCAATGCAACATGAATTCTTCTCTTAAGTTATTAAAATTGGAATTAGTTGTTTCATCAGTTCCTTTCTTGTTCAACAACACTCAGCTGTTTTGTAACTGCAGTTCTAGAGCAAACCTAGCGCACGTCAAAAGCAATGAATTCGCAGCATCCTTTACGTAAAGCACTCTGATGAGGGAAATACACAATATCTCTATTCCTTTACGAGTAAAAGTATTCATCTGGTTTCTCTTAAAGCATTTAAGGACAGATTTGTACTAACATAATCAAAGCTCATCTTAACGAAGCATAGCCAAAATAACGATTACCAGTTTCTCATCTCTACAGCAGCACTGTGTCAACCAGTGTGAAGCGTGTGATAGAGGGTACTTGTGTTTTTAGCACATATTACAGTTTCTTTCTGTCCATTCGCATGTGGAACGCGGAACAATGCTTAAAACCCTCTGTTTCAGCTGTAATTATTTTGTCTAAGCGGACCCTACAGGACCAAATGTAGGGAATTGTACTATATTCCTAGATTTTTCCCTTAATACTAGTTCGTAAAACTTTATAAGTAGGCTTACGAGGGTTAGATGGCGTCTTCCGGGGCTGGACAAATATATTGAAACCCCGCAAGAAAAGCAGACATGAACATCAAAACAGATGTTAGTCAAGCCTGCAGGAAGCGCTATTTTATTTGACCAGTCCGTCGTGGTGAGAACAGCGTTCTGTATAGTTGTTATATTGAACGTGGACAAAATGTTCACGCGCGTTCGGCGGGTGCTTCGGTAATCAAGGTAATCGAAGCGTTCGGTGTTTCAAGAGGCATCATGTAGAAGATCTATACCGTGTACAGGGAAACTGGAAAAACATCATCCGCTAAGGCACGAGGACTAAAGTGAGTGCTGAGTGATCGTGAGGGACTGTCAGCACCAAAACTACACTGAGGGAGCTCCATAAGCTGAGACGAGCTGTAATTGCAAAACCACACATCAATAATGCAAATGTCCGCAAGACGAAAACGTAGGGCTGATACCATAAAACCTGGACTATAGATCAATCGATGAGTCTCGTTGGACACTGTTTCCACTTTCTGGCCGAGTTTACATCCCAAGAGTGAAACGTGGTCGGGGTTCGGTAATGATTTGGGCAGCCATATCGTGATATTCAAGGGTCCTATGGTTAATCAATAATTCAAAAACAGTCTTAATCACATTTATTATTATTATTATACCGCCAACCGGTTTCAACCCGACTTAGGGGTTACCTTTGGGCGTTTACACCATTGATTGTCTGCTGGTGGTGTCACTCCTGTCTACATAGTTTCCCGCCGTTATGTAGACAGGAGTGACACCACCAGCAGTCGACCAATGGTGTAAACGCCCAGAAGATGACCCCTAAGTCGGGTTGAAACCGGTTGGCGGTATAATAATAATAAATGCGATTAAGACTGTTTTTGAATAATTGATTAATCATACTAATCGCTGCTTCATCTCCACAACCATGTTGTCCAAAAATCCTATGGTTACTCTGCACGGTCCATTACTGCCCTGGATTATGTGATTATTTTGGCTGATCAGGTCCATCTCATGGAACATTGTTTGCAAAGAAATGGTGATACTTTGTTTCAAGACGACAGGATCCCTGTCCATGACTGGTTGAGCGAGAACAAACATGAATTGTCTCAGATTTCTGGTCACCACAGTTACCAGATCTTGATAGTTTTGATCCTTTACAGTCTACTTTGGAGAGAAGTGTTCGTGACTGATTATCCTCCTCCATCATGGTTTACCTGCAATTGCAAAAATTTTGAAAGAAGAAAAGTGTAAGAGTCCCTGTATTTATCCACTCAGAGACGACTGGACGTTCAGCATTGCTTCTTAGTTCTGTTGCGTACAGTATTCTAAGATTGGTCACTCGAATATTTCGTAAGCCATCTCCTTTGAAATCTGAGGGTATTTTTCCAGTATCCTATAATGAACCAAAGTCAGCAAATTGCCTCATCTGTAACTGAGCCTCTGTGATAATTCAAGTTCGCAGTCTTTGCGCCCCCTTGAAATCATAGCAAAAGCTGTCTGAATATGTGTGCCCATTTTTGTCAGTTACCACTTCATTATAAATAACTTAATGATCTGAAAAAAGGCTGTGGTTGCTTTTAATTTTGTCTTCGCAGTCATTAATCCACAACTTGAACAGCAAGAATATAAACCCACTTCTCTGAAGCTCGCCGCAATTTACTTTCTATAACTGTGGATGACTCGTCTTCAGGTAACATACTCCATCATCACTAGCAATAAACCCTTAATCCAGCCACAATTTTGGCATGGTACCGGATATAATCGTACTTTTGTTAATAAACGTTGATATGATACTAAGTCAAATGCTTTTTGTCAGTGAAAAAATACCACGTTTTCCTAACTGCCTCGAACTGCGGATTTTTAGATGTAATGTGAAAAGAGAGCAAGTGGAATGCATTAAAAGTAAGCCAATGATAAAACTAAATTTCGGGCTCAGAATTTTTTGGGCTCATTGGTTGCACATATTGTTTGTGGCAGGGATGTAGCTGTTGCTCCACCAGTACTCTCGACACCGTATTCTTCGAAGTGTGCATCCGACGACAAGTGGGCAGGTGCTTCTTGATGAGTATTCTCCCATACTATACAACAACATATAAGCGTATCTTGCTTATCGGTCCAAAATGTGATAAAGTGTGGAATGTCTTAAGGAAATCTATCAAGAGAGAAAAGACGTGTTTACATGTTTATACTGTGGGCACGATATTATACGTGAATAAAGCGAACGGAGTGTTTTTTTTCTGAATCAGTACTGTTTCCCCGCAGGTGGCTTGTTTTCCCTCCAGGAATATCACAATGTTCGAGCTTAGAATATCTTCTATTTTTCTGAAACATAAACACTTTAGATATATTGGACAGCAATTCTGAGCATCACTTGTCCTACGTGTTTGTAATCAGGACTGAGCTGCCCTCTGTTCCAGTCAAGTAATACAATATACGGTGCGAACGATTATCTACAAATAAACACACATCAAAAAAAGTGGTGCAGCACCCCGGTTTCCAGAACTCCTGAAGATAAACGTTGACTGTGGATATTCTATCACAGACAGAATCCCTTTGACTGTTCAGAGACGTCACTGAACCCTCCCAAAGATGTAAACAACCATGCATGTGCGGTGCCTATTAGACGAGGGGTCCCATAGCCGATCAGTTCCAGTCATTCCACCAGGAAGGAGGTACACGGTTCGTGTTGTCTGTAGTTCAACCATGTCTAGACGGTCAGTACCGCGGTTCGATCGCGTCCGCATTGTTACTTTGTGCCAGGAAGAGCTCTCAACAAGGGAAGTGTACAGACGTCTCGAAGTGAACCAAAGCGATGTTTTTCGGACATGGAGGAGATACATAGAGACAGGAACTGTCGATGATATGTCTTGCTCAGGCCGCCCAAGGGCTACTACTGCAGTGGATGACCGCTACCTAAGGATTATGTCTTGGAGGAACCCTGACAGCAAAGCCACCACGTTGAATAATGCTTTTCGTGCAACCACAGGACGTCTTGTTACGATTCAAACTGTGCACAATAGGCTGCATGATGCGCAACTTCACTCCCGACGTCCATGGCGATGTCCATCTTTGTAACCATGGTTCAAAAATGGTTCAAATGGCTCTGAGCACTATGGGACTTAACATCTATGGTCATCACTCCCCTAGAACTTAGAACTACTTAAACCTAACTAACCTAAGGACATCACACAACACCCAGCCATCACGAGGCAGAGAAAATCCCTGACCCCGCCGGGAATCGAACCCAGGAACCCGGGCGCGGGAAGCGAGAACGCTACCACACGACCACGACCTGCGGGCTTTGTAACCGTGATTCCATGCAGCGCGGTACAGATGGACCGCTCAGGATTGGCATCACCTTCTGTTCACCGATGAGTGTAGCATATGCTTTCACCAGACAATCGTCGGAGACGTGTTTGGAGGCAACCCGGTCAGGCTGAATGTCTTAGACACACTGTCCAGCGAGTGCAGAAAAGTGGAGGTTCCCTACTGTTTTCGGGTGGCATTATGTGGAGCCGACGAACGCCGCTGGTGGTCACGGAAGGCGCCGTAACGGCTGTACGATACGTGAATGCCATTCTCCGTCGATAGTGCTACCATATCGGCAGTATATTGGCGAGGAATTTGTCTTCATGGATGACAAGTCGCGCCACCATGGTGCATATCTTGTGAATGACTTCCTTCAAGGATAACGACATCGCTCGACTAAAGTGGCCAGCATGTTCTCCAGACGTGAACCCTATTCAACATGCTTGGGATGGATTTGAAAGGGCTGTTTATGGACGAAATGAACCACCAACCTCTCTGAGGGAGTACGCTGAATCGCCGTTGAGGAGTGGGACAATCTGGACTAACAGTGCCTTGATGAACTTGTGGATAGTATGACATGACCAATAGAGGCATGCATCAATGCAAGAAGACGTGCAACTGGTTATTAGAGGTACCGGTGTGTACAGCAATCTGGACCACCAACTCTGAAGAGGCATGCATCAATGCAAGAAGACGTACAACTGGTTGTTAGAGGTACCGGTGTGTACAGCAATCTGGACCACCAACTCTGAAGGTCTAACTGTATGGTGGTACAACGTGCAACGTGTGGTTTTCATGAGCAACCAAAAGGGCGGAAATGTTGTTTATTTTGATCTCTATTCCAATTTTCTGCACAGGTTCCAGAAGTCACGGAACCGAGGTGATGCAAAACTTTTTTTGATGAATGTAATTAGGAAAGAGCTGACCTGTATCAGTTTCTCTGTGTTACCTTCTGTAGAGAAAACGCAAGAATCTCTTTCGGCTATATTCTCCTTATAGTAAGATGGAATCATGGTGGATCTATGGCGTCTATTGTTTTCACATTTATCTAGAAATCCATTTATCGTGTATCTGAGGGTTACCAAGGTCATTTTTTTTTTTTGACGATGTGCTCTCAAGACGTATTCTAAGGAGGATATTAAAAATCAACTATCATTTAGATCGAACAGATGCACTCATCTAGCTGTCTTAGAAAACGTTTTGTGTTTGGTGATAATATTGTGATCACCAATAGCTGTCTCTTTGTTGACAATTTCGTAAAGATCTGGTCTGTCTGTACCCAGGTAGTCTAAAAAATTTTCTCGTGCGGGGGCTGTCGGACCAATAGTTTGAGGCAGTCGTCTGATAATTAGCTCCGTATTAATTTGCCAGTTTCTGTGTCATTTCTGCAAGTAACGGTAGCGTAGTTTCCTTAGTAGACATTAAATAAATAACATTCACATTACTACTGATCATGGCCACTACTCTAACTTCTGGGTATCTCCGCAATTTCGATATTTGGATGTTCTTCTAAAGAAAATGTGGTGTCACAGCCAGACACCACACGTGCTATGTGGTAGCTTAAATCGGCCGCGGTCCTGTAGTACATGTCGGACCCGCGTGTCGCCACTGTGTGATCGCAAACCTAGCGCCATCACAAGGCAGGTCTCGAGAGACTGACTCGAACTCAGCCCAGTTGTACGGACGACAGAGCTAGCGACTAGACGTACGAAGCCTTTCTCTCTCATTAGCCGAGAGACAGAATAGCCTTCAGCTAAGTTAATGGCTACGAACTAGCAAGGCGCCATTAGCCTTACAGTGATTGTAATTAAAGTCTCCTTTGTGCGATGTACCACAATGATTGATTAAAGATAAGTATTATACCAGCTACGTACTTTTCTTCATAGCATTAATTACGTATCCTGTTCCAGTACTTCACGCCCGTCTGCGTTAGTCTAGCGTGCCTTTTAAGCCACCTCTATCTACAAGGTGTTGGCCCAGCTGCCGACACATCA
This sequence comes from Schistocerca nitens, assembly GCF_023898315.1. Taxonomy (NCBI): domain Eukaryota; kingdom Metazoa; phylum Arthropoda; class Insecta; order Orthoptera; family Acrididae; genus Schistocerca; species Schistocerca nitens. Next base: position 268,609,839 of record NC_064620.1, read on the forward strand.
GAAAAGGCGACAGATGTTTCTGAATCTAATAGCCGGTAGATATATCCCATGATTACACTAGTTACTCTGGTTACTCTTCCGTATATGACTTTGAGGTCGAATTAACCGAGTACTTTGGCAGACTTGATTTTTCTGCTTATTGATATTAACGCTCCATCCCCTCGGGAGCATCTCATTCTGAGAAATGTTCCACTTGTTGGAAATGTCCTCGTACATCCAGTGAAAGGATCATGAACACAGTTCTAAGCGTTATGGGAGGGCGATTACTTTATAGAAGTGAGATGAGTCCTACGCCTATGCTGTCACCGAAATTACAGTTCTTTGGTATGCTACATTGTCCCACGCACCATCCGCAGTTTTTTGTAATCACTAAGACTTTAATCGCCGTCGAAAAGTTTTCCAACTCTAAATGAGCTTACGCAGAAAATTTTGTTCACTTGAAATGTTTCCGGGTTGAGTTGCTGAGCGATGTTACGGAGTGAGCAAACTAAATATTTTTTTGCAGCAAACTGACTTTCGTCTGTTGTGAATCCACGTTTCCTGTTGCATATTCGGGTGCAGTCCCGATGGCAACACAAGCATTAAGAAACGGCGTTGATATCGTTAGGAAGCCAATATTGTTGGCTGCCTTGGGAAGGTAATTTTGTGGAAGTAGCAGACAGACAGTTTCGTCACATCACTGTCTAAGCATCTCGAGACCATGCCGCGAAGCTCGCAGAAGTTTCATCTGGATGAAAAGGGCCGACGCTTTCCCGAGGCAACTAAGTGCTCAATTAGCGGGATGAGTAATCAGCGCAGATTGAGCCAACCGTTCTGCCAGTCAGGTCCCCAGAGAACTGTGCGAATAGTGGGCGCGCCCTCCTAATCACTTCACTGCGGCATCTCACCAGCTGCAGTTAATCTCCTAAATCACCTCCGTACCTAATAGTCGGCTGTGCGGCGCCACTTGAGTAGCGAGAATGAAGTCTGCCTTGCGTTTTAGCCGGACGCCGATTCTCGCGTAGGTTCTGTTTGATTACATTGTGGTCACCTTGCAGCATCTCATCTATAGTTATACTGCGTTTCAGTATAATTCGCTATGGGTAATATTTTGAACTTTTTTTCTAAATAAAATAGTAATGTCATTGTAATCAATCGGTAATTGATGAATTACTTCTTGATATAACGTTCTTAAAAATGATAACCGCAAAGTTATCCTGTTCGGTTGCAAGGCGGTGAAGAAATGCGCGGGAAGCATCAACCAGTTGCCGCAAGTGGTCCTCAGTCAGCATGCATGGCACCCATCTTGCGCACACCTTCCGGCACTTCAATGTTTCCGTTAAAATTCTGTGAGCGGTGCTTCGGGAAACCTCAGGAACCAACGTGCAGAGATCATGCAGGATGATCCGCCGATCGTCACGCATGCTTTGCTCAACCTTCAACACAGTATCCTCAGAAATTGACGGTCTCTCGCTCCTTTGTTCGTCGTGAATTTCGGTCCGACCAGCTGCGTACTCTCTACACCACTGACGAACATTTTTGACATCTATGCAAGACTCACCATACACTTCCGCCAATTGGCGATGGATTTCAATCGGCGCAGTGCCATTTTCGTTCAAAAACCGAATGACTGCCCGCTATTCGCACTTGGCGGTATCATCCAACTTGAGCTCCATTCTCAACGGCTGCCCCAGCCAAGACTGAGCGCCTCAACGCGGCGTGCGCATGTTTAGACACAGCGCGTGAAGCGCTCTTCATAACAGTGTGACCAAATGCCACACAAACAGAGTTCTGTACCTATAAAATAATAGGGGACCTTACTTTTGGGATTATCCTCGTAATACTGGCACCTTTTAATAGAAAACCTTAAATGCTACCAGCTTAATACGTACATCAGGAATTCGAGAATCGTCAGTGTAAACTTTCACGGGAGGAAACACTATGTTAACTGAATATTCTTGGCTGTAGTGTGGCGATCGAATGAATGTTTTGGAGGAACTCAACGTACCGTCCGAATCTGCGGAGGACATATTCAGGAGAGGTTGAAGCTTCTAGCAAGCCAGAATTTGATCCTGACACTTATACAAGCTACAACCCCTTTGAAGATGTGGTCAGCAGGCGGGGACGGTGCGTGGGTTTTCTAAAACAAAAGAAAAACTCATTCGATCACGGAATAGTAGCCACGAATGTTTTAGTGAGTATGAACTGGAATCATTAACAAATCTTAGACGGGAATCGAGGTAGCAAAAATATTATCTTCGAAGAATGCTGCTGAGGAATCGTGTGTATTACGTACTGAAGTTGGAATCAAGTCAAAGTTATTACCTTCAGTTATTTTCTTATAAATTGAATCTAACTATCTGAGTTAATAACATGTTCCTCGACGTTTTCAGTAGTAGAATACATTGAAGATGAACTGTTTTTACAAATGTAACAAAAATACAGAAATAAGGATAATTCAAAAAACATTTATGTAAAAGTGTGGAATTCTTGGCACAACTACGAGGAAATTACTCGAACTCAGTTTGTGAATGAAATGAACCAATGAATGTGTCAAGGACAAATAATGACATTATGAGCAGCAATGCAGCGGCTTGTAACGTTACTGATGTTAGTGTCTGCAAGTTTCATCATGAATGAATGCAACTTTTTCCACAGCTGTTCTCAGTGCGGACGAGCTGACGCAGCCAAGTGAGCCACTGGATTCGTGTTCGGGAGGATGATGATTTAAAAAAACTGTCCAAAATCCGTATTTAAATTTCCCTAAAATCACTTATGTGAAATTCGGGGGTTGTTTCTCTGAAAATAACACAGATCATTTCCTTGTGTGCCCTTCCCCAAGCTGTGCACAGTCTCCATTCACTTTCTCGTCGACGGACATTAAACCATAATCTTTCTTCCTCCTTTTTCTCTGTCTGCAAGCACTGTGCGTCTGCTTAGAGAAGAACAAATGTGCTTCTTGGGATTGAAATGGTCTACTATCTCCATGCAGTTGATGGTTTGTTGTAAATAACAGTTATTATGTGGGGGATGTTAAGATTGGCCATGTAAGTGTTAACCTAGTTGTAGGAGGTGACATACAACGGATGAATTAAAGGCTTTTTTCAAAGTAGATGCTTTCCTAATATTTCTACAGTGCCATACTTATCCGCCGGCTGGAGTGGCCGAACGGTTCTAGGAGCTACAGTCTCGAACCGCGCGACCGCAACGTTCGCAGGTTCGAATCCTGCCTCGGGCATGGATATGCGTGATGTCCTTAGGTTAGTTAGGTTTAAGTAGTTCTAAGTTCTAGGGGACTGATGACCTCAGAAGACCCATAGTGCTCAGAGCCATTTGAATCATACTTAGCCCGAGTAAGCATAAACATTTTGTAGCTGTTCAGTGACAGTATTTATGTTGTTTTATAACAGCTACTTTCCTCTGTTAATGAATACTTTGACCCGATCCACGTTCTGATGACATCTACGGGGCGCGATAAATGATTGAAAACAAACGCAGTAAAGGTACTGATGTTGGCGATGGGCTCAAAAGTTTACAAGCAAGAACGATATTTGCATCGACCAGGTTCTGGAACTTCATAACTTACGAGTTAGCAGTGTAGTGCTATTGAGCACCCTCCCCTTCTTCTTTGTAAGAATTACAGGGTGACTAAAACAAAATTGGTCCGAAACCTGTAACCAGCACTTCGTCAGAAAGTAATCTAAAGTGTAACGAGACTGTTAGCAAAAATATTCGAAATTAGTACGAACATACAAAGAAAACAGAAAAAATATACAAGTGAAAGATGTAAGAAGGAATTAAAAAATTGTTGCGCGAAGAGCAAAACAGAACACGAATTTTTATGTTCACAAATATGCTGTTGTGGATGATTTAATGGTTCCAGATCGACCTGCGCATGTGCATTTTTTTGTCTATGGTTTCTGAATACAGTGGCTTCGGGATTTTTCGCTCTTCAGTTTTTCATTCCTTCAGATAAGGCCTGCTTCAGCCACTCTGCATGTCTGAATTCACGTAAAGCGCTATATGCAACGTCTTTTCAAAATTATCGTCACTATGTAGAAAAGACGTTGCATAATGTTAAGATTCCTGTATGTTGTACAATGCCGGCCGTTGTGGCCGAGCGGTTCTAGGCGCTTCAGTCTAGAACCGCGCTGCTGCTACGGTCGCAGGTTCGAATCCTGCCTCGGGCATGGATGTGTGTGATGTCCTTAGGTTAGTTAGGTTTAAGTAATTCTAAGTGTAGGGGACTGACGACCTCAAATGTTAAGTCCCATAGTGCTTAGAGCCATTTGAACCATTTTGTTGTACAATTTCTCGTCCAGTTTTTTTGACAGTTCTCTGTTGTCGTGTTACTGTTTTTATCTTAGATCGAATGTGACGCTTGGTTGAAGAATAGTGCTTCATGAAGCAAAGGTGTTCTACTGTGAAACGATCAGCACAGATACAGTCTGTATTATGAACTATATGTGACCTCTGATTCATAATCCGATTGTGATCAGATGATTTATACCATTGTCTTTTTTATGATGTCTCCAACGTCGGCATTTCTTCATTTTCTCTTGTTAAGGCTGTATCTTAAGATTCTCTCTCTCTCTCTCTCTCTCTCTCTGTGTGTGTGTGTGTGTGTGTGTGTGTGTGTGTGCGCGCGCGCGCGCGTGTGTGTGTCTGTGTGCGCGCGTCTTCGTCTGCGTGTGTGTGATTGAAAGAGAGAGAGAGTTCTCTTGCATTTGTTTTCTCATGAGCGCACTTAATCTTTTTTGTGTGTGTTTTCTAATGTTGTATTGATAGAGCCTTAGTCACCTGTTCTGTTTTAGCCATAATTTGACGTAGGACTGTAGCATCCTTCTGGTAAGTTGCTATCTGCAAGCGCAAATTGTATTTTATTTGTTCAAATTTTGTACATGTCTGCTATTGCCTAATTTTATTACGTAACAAACATCTCTGTGCTTCTCCTTTAGCTTTGTGCGCTGGTTCAGAATAATTTCTTATCTTTATATGAATGTAATCTGGAATGAAGTGATATTACTTGTACTTTCTGTTAACCTGAAATTGTTTCTTGTCCTATGGTGTTGGATGCAGATCTTATTGTATATGTTGTAGGCGTGTGTTGAACATGCTGGATCAGCAGTAATAATATTATTAATAGTTGCGACCCATTCTTCCTCAGTTACTGCTTCAGTTATGTTTATCTTGTAGATAAAAAGAAATGTTATCCTCTTCAGTCGCACATAGTCTCAGGAACGCCTAAAATCGAAAGTAGGAAGTTTGCTAGTAATTGACGTCAGTTATATTTTGTTGTGTTGAACATTAATCGTTATCATCTCTTCCTCTAAAGCGGTGGTAGGTAGAATGCATCATTTCTGAAAAACGTCTAAAAATGTTGGGTGATGGAAGTTCGTTCCCTGTACCCACCGTTCCATGAACGTTAGTTGCAATGACAGATGCTGCTCCACATTGCAAACAATACTATCACCGAAATATAACACGTTTCGCTTCGAATGTAGTGAGTTAACAGTGCAGAACTGTAGTACAAAGTATGGAAGTAAGGTAACAATTCGTTTTACATTTTGCTTTAAGGATTTTCCAAACCAAAAAATAGGTTACTGATTTAACTGTGGTAATGGCTGCAGCTTCAATCTTTTTCCTAGTAAAACATTAGAATACGAAGTAAAGTGCACTCGAGTATTACGCTAGAACCTATTGGCGACATACACATGTATGTTTAGGACCTACTGCTCATAACTGCTACATTAAAAACAGAAATGGAGTATAAGTCAATAGGATCTTCTCAAAATGTTTGAGATATAATGTTTAACCATTTTCGCCCCCCCCCCCCCCACCCTCCCTTCATGTGCATAACGAAGTAATGTTGGCGATAGTGTGAAAATGTCCGACGCCCTGCAGACATTATGCAATTGCAATTGCAATTACTGACACACTGGACAAGAATGATGTTATGCCTTTCCCATCCTGTCTGTAGGAAGCTCTCTGAATGCTCTATTTCCAAGAAAGAGGCGTGGCTTAGGAAGGAGCTGAGAATGTGATTGCATGAGGTAATACGGCAGTAACGCACTGAGCTGTGATTAGGACAGCTAGATGGGTGTAACACAATTGTCTTAGAACCTTTCTGACTTCCAAGAAATGGATGGGGCTGAGGGTAAAGTGCTTGGGAGGGAGGGGTTGAGAGGGTGTGAGGGATGGGACAGGAGAAGGTGTGGTGTGGCTTAGGAAGAGGGCATGGCTTAGGAAAGGGATCGTGTATGATGACATCATGAGTCTGTCCATGCCCCTGTTTGTGGGCAACCATACAGTTTAAAGGTCAAAGTTTATCCAGAATTCTCGTTGTACAATGAGGTGCCAAAAGTCGTGGGGTACTTCCTAATATCATGTCGGACCTCCTTTGGCTGACGTACTGCAGCAGCTCCGTGCCATGTACTCAACAAGTCATTGGAAGTCCCCTGCAGAAACAGCGAGCCATGCTGCCCTATAGCCGATCATAATTGCTAAAGTGTTTCCGGTGCATGATTTTGCGCACGAACTGGCCTTTTGATTACGTTCCATAAACGTTCGACGGGATTCATATCGGGCGATCTGGGTGGCCAAATAATTTGCTCGAACTGTCCAGAGTGTTCTTCAAACCAGTCGCAAACAGCTGAGGCCCAGTGACAAAGCGCGTTGTCATCCATAAAAATTCCATTGTTTTTTGGGAACATGAGTGCAAATGGTATCCAAGTACCCGAACATAACCTTTTCCAGTCAATCATCGGTTTAGTATGATCACAGGGCCCAGTCAATTTCATGTAAACACAGTCCATATCATTATGGAGCCATCACTAGTTTACATAATGCCTTGTTGACAATTTGGCCTAAGGCTTCGTGGGGTCAGCACCGCTCTCGACCCCTACCATCAGTTCTTGTTGTTGCTGTAGTCTTCAGTCCAGAGACTGGTTTGGTGCAGCTCTCTATGCTACTCTATCCTGTGAAAGCTTCTTCATCTCCCAGTACCTACTGCAACCTACATCCTTCTGGATCTGCTTAGTCTATTCATCTCTTGGTCTCCCTCTACGATTTTTACCCTCCACGCTGCCCTCCAGTAATAATTGGTGATCCTTTGATGTCTCAGAACATGTCCTACCAACCGATCCCTTCTTCTAGTCAAGTTGTGCCACAAATTTCTCTTCTCTCCAATTCTGTTCAATACCTCCTCGTTATTTATGTGATTTACCCACGTAATCTTCAGCATTCTTCTGTAGCACCACATTTCGAAAGCTTCTATTCTCTTCTTGTCCAAACTATTTATCGTCCATGTTTCACTTCCATACATGGCTACACTCCATACAAATACTTTCAGAAATGACTTCCTGACACTTAAATCTATACTCGATGTTGACAAATTTCTCTTTTTCAGAAGCGCTTCCCTTGCCATTGCCAGTCTACATTTTATATCCTCTCTACTTCGACCATCATCAGTTATTTTGCTCCCCAAATAGCAAAACTCATTTACTACTTTAAATGTCTCATTTCCTAATCTAATTCCCTCAGCACCACCCGATATAATTAGTCTACGTTCCATCATCCTAGTTCTGATTTTGTTGATGTCCATGTTATATAGTCCTTTCAATACACTGTGCATTCCGTTCAGCTGCTTTTCCAGGTCCTTTGCTGTCTCTGACAGAGTTACAATGTCACCGTCGAACCTTATTTTTTTTTTATTTTTTCTCCATGGATTTTAATTCCTACTCCGAATTTTTCTTTTGTTTCCTTTACTGCTTGCTCAATATACAGATTGAATAAAATCTGAGATAGGCTACAACCCTGTCTCACGCCCTTCCCAACCACTGCTTCCCTTTCATACCCGTCGACTCTTATAACTGCCATCTGGTTTCTGTACAAATTGTAAATAGCCTTTCGCTACCTGTATTTTACCCCTGCTACTTTCAGAATTTGAAAGAGAGTATTCCAAACTGACCTTCCCCGAGATCAGCTTCTACCAGTTTTTCCATTCGTCTGTAAAGAATTCGTGTTACTATTTTGCAGCCGTGGCTTATTAATATGATAGTTCGGTAATTTTCACATCTGTCAACACCTGCTTTCTTTGAGATTGGAATTATAATATTGTTCTTGGAGTCTGAGGGTATTTCACCTGTGTCATAGATCTTTCTCACCAGATGGTAGAGTATTGTTAGGGCTGGCTCTCCCAAGGCTATCAGTTGTTCTAATGGAATGTTGTGTAATCCCGGGGCATTGTTTCGCCTTACATCTTTCAGTGCTCTGTCAAACTCTTCACGCAGTGTGTTCTGTCAAACTCTTCACGCAGTATCATATCTCCCAGTTCATCTTAATCTATATGGTCTTCCACTTCCATAGAACTGTCCTGTATATCACCCTTGCAAAGACCCTCTCTATACTCCTTCCACCTTTCTACTTTCTCTTCTTTGATTAGAACTGGGTTTCCATCTGAGCTTTTGATACTCATACAAGTGTTTCTCTTTTCTGCAAAAGTCTCTTTAATTTTACTGTAGGCAGTATCTATCTTACCCCTAGAGAGATATGCCTCTACGTCCTTACATTTGTCCTTTAGCCATCCCTGCTTAGCCGTTCTGCACTTCCTGTCGATCTCATTTTTGAGACGTTTTTGTTCCTTTTTGCCTGCTTCATTTACTGCATTTTTATATTTTCTCCTTTTATCAATTAAATTCAATATATCTCCTGTTACCGAAGGATTTCTACTAGCCCTCGTCCTTTTGCTTACTTGATGTTCTGCTGCCTTCAATATTTCATCCCTCAAAGCTACCCATTGTTCTTCTACTGTATTTCTTCCCCCCCAATTCCTGTCAATCGTTCCCTAATGTTCTCCCGGAAACTCTGTACAACCTCTGGTTTAGTCAGTTTATGCAGATCCCATCTCCTTAAATTCCCACCTTTTTTCAGTTTCTGCAGTTTTAATCTACAGTTCATAACCAATAGATTCCGGTCAGAGCCCACATCTCCCCCTGGAAATGTCTTACAATTTAAAACCTCGTTCATAAATCTCTGTCTTACCATTATATAATCTGTCTGAAATCTGTCAGTATCTCCAGGCTTCTTCCATGTATACAACCTTCTTTTATGATTCTTGAACCAAGTGTTAGCTATGATTAAGTTATTCTCTGTGCAAAATTCTACCAGGCGGCTTCCTCTTTCATTTCTTACCCACAGTCCATATTCACCTACTAGGTTTCCTTCTCTTCCTTTTCCTACTATCGAGTTCCAATGACCCATGACTATTAAATTTTCGTCTCCCTTCACTATCTGAATAATTTTTCTTTTTCATCATACATTTCATCAATCTCTTCGTCATTTGCGGAGCTAGTTGGCATATAAATTTCTACTACTGTGGTAGGTGTGGGCTTCGAATCTATTTTGGCCACAATAATGCGTTCACTATGCTGTCTGTAGTAGCTTACCTGCATTCCTATTTTCCCATTCATTATTAACCCTACTCCTGCATTACTCCTATTTGATTTTGTATTTAAACCCGTATTCACCTGACCAGAAGTCTTGTTCCTGCCGCCACTGAACTTCACTAATTCCCACTATATCTAACTTTAACCTATCCATTTCCCTTTTTAAATTTTCTAACCTACCTGCCCGTTTAAGAGATATGACATTCCACGCTCCGATTCGGTTTTTTTTTTTTTTTTTTTCATCAGACTACTGACTGGTTTGATGCGGCCCGCCACGAATTCCTTTCTTGTGCTAACCTCTTCATCTCAGAGTAGTACTTGCAACCTACGTCCTCAATTATTTGCTTGCCGTATTCCATTCTCTGTCTTCCTCTACAGTTTTTGCCCTCTACAGCTCCCTCTAGTACCATGGAAGTCATTCCCTCATGTCTTAGCAGATGTCCTATCATCCTGTCCCTTCTCCTTATCCGTGTATTCCACATATTCCTTTCCTCTCCGATTTTGCGTAGAACCTCCTCATCCCTTACCTTATCATTCCACCCAATTTTCGTCTATAGCACCACATCTCAAATGCTTCGATTCTCTTCTGTTCCGGTTTTCCCACAGTCCATGTTTCACTACCATACAATGCTGTACTCCAGACGTACATCCTCAGAAATTTCTTCCTCAAATTAAGGCCGATATTTGATATTAGTAGACTTCTCTTGGCCAGAAATGCCTTTTTTGCCATAGCGAGTCTGCTTTTGATGTTCTCCTTGCTCCGTCCGTCATTGGTTATTTTACTGCCTAGGTAGCAGAATTCCTTAACTTCATTGAGTTCGTGACCATCAATCCTGATGTTAAGTTTCTCGCTGTTCTCATTTCTACTACTTCTCATTACCTTCGTCTTTCTCCGATTTACTCTCAAACAATACTGTGTACTCATTAGACTGTTCATTCCGTTCAGCAGATCATTTAATTCTTCTTCACTTTCACTCAGGATAGCAATGTCATCAGCGAATCGTATCATTGATATCCTTTCACCTTGTATTTTAATTCCACTTCTGAACCTTTCTTTTATTTCCATCATTACTTCCTCGATGTACAGATTGAAGAGCAGGGTCGAAAGGCTACAGCCTTGTCTTACACCCTTCTTAATACGGGCACTTCGTTCTTGATCGTCCACTCTTATTATCCCCTCTTGGTTGTTGTACATATTGTATATGACCCGTCTCTCCCTATAGCTTACCCCTACTTTTTTCAAAATTTCGAACAGCTTGCACCATTTTATATTGTCGAACGCTTTTTCCGGGTCGACAAATCCTATGAAAGTGTCTTGACTTTTCTTTAGCCTTGCTTCCATTGTTAACCGTAACGTCAGAATTGCCTCTCTCGTCCCTTTACTTTTCCTAAAGCCAAACTGATCGTCACTTAGCGCATTCTGAATTTTCTTTTCAATTCTTCTGTATATTATTATTGTAAGCAGCTTCGATGCATGAGCTGTTAAGCTGATTGTACGATAATTCTCGCACTTGTCAGCACTTGCCGTCTTCGGAATTGTGTGGATGATGCTTTTCCGAAAGTCAGATGGTATGTCGCCAGACTCACATATTTACACACCAACGTGAATAGTCGTTTTGTTGCCACTTCCCCCAATGATTTTAGAAATTCTGATGGAATGTTATCTATCCCTTCTGCCTTATTTGACCATAAGTCCTCCAAAGCTCTTTTAAATTCCGATTCTAATACTGGATCCCCTATCTCTTCTAAATCGACTCCTGTTTCTTCTTCTATGACATCAGACAAATCTTCACCCTCATAGAGGCTTTCAATGTATTCTTTCCACCTATCTGCTCTCTCCTCTGCATTTAACAGTGGAATTCCCGTTGCACTCTTAATGTTACCACCGTTGCTTTTAATGTCACCAAAGGTTGTTGTGACTTTCCTGTATGCTGAGTCTGTCCTTCCGACAATCATATCTTTTTCGATGTCTTCACATTTTTCCTGCAGCCATTTCGTCTTAGCTTCTCTGCACTTCCTATTTATTTCATTCCTCAGCGACTTGTATTTCTGTATTCCTGATTTTCCCGGAACATGTTTGTACTTCCTCCTTTCATCAATCAACTGAAGTATTTCTTCTGTTACCCGTGGTTTCTTCGCAGCTACCTTCTTTGTACCTATGTTTTCCTTCCCAACTTCAGTGATGGCCCTTTTTAGAGACGTCCATTCCTCTTCAACTGTACTGCCTACTGCGCTATTCCTCATTGCTTTATCTATAGCGTTAGAGAAATTCAAACGTATCTCGTCATTCCTTAGTACTTCCGTATCCCACTTCTTTGCGTATTGATTCTTCTTGAACTTCAGCCTACTCTTCATCACTACTATATTGTGATCTGAGTCTATATCTGCTCCTGGGTACGCTTTACAATCCAGTATCTGATTTCGGAATCTCTGTCTGACCGTGATGTAATCTAATTGAAATCTTCCCGTATCTCCCGGCCTTTTCCAAGTATACCTCCTCCTCTTGTGATTCTTGAACAGGGTAGAACGCCAGTTTTCTTTCTCCTGATAACAATGTCCTCCTGAGTAGTCCCCGCCCGGGGATCCGAAAGGGGGATTATTTTACCTCCGGAATATTTTACCCTGGAGGACGCCACAATCATTTAACCATTCAGTAAAGCTGCAGGTCCTCGAGAAAAACTACGGCTGCAGTTTCCCGTTGCTTTCAGCCGTTCGCAGTACCAGCACAGAAAGGCCGTTTTGGTTAGTGTTACAAGGCCAGATCAGTCAATCATCCAGACTGTTCCCCCTGCAACTACTGAAAAGGCTGCTGTCCCTCTTCAGGAACCACACGTTTGTCTGACTTCTCAACAGATACCCCTCCGTTGTGGTTGCACCTACGGTACGGCTATCTGTATCGCTGAGACACGCAAGCATCCTCACCAACGGCATGGTCCACGGTTCATGGTGTGGCATCAGTTCTTATCAACAGAAATTGCGTTTTATCTGGACGGGCAATGGTTTTTCGGTCGCCTAGGGTCCAACCGATATCGTCACGAGCCCAGGAAAGGCGCTGTAGGTGATGTCGTGCTGTTAGTAAAGGTGCTCGAATTTGTCGTCTCTTGCCGTAGCCCATTAACGCCAAATTTCACCGGACGGTTCTAACAGACACGTTCGTTGTACGTCCCACACTGGCTATTGTGCGGTTATTTCATGCCGTGTTTCTTGTCTGTTAGCACTAACATTTCTACGCCAACATCACTACTTTCGGTCGTTATTTGGACACCGTCGGCCACTGCGTTATTTGTGGTGAGAGGGAAACCCTGAAATTCGGTACGCTGGGTACACTCTTGACACGGTGGGTCTCCAAATACTGAATTACCTAACGATTTTTGAAATGGAGTGTCCCATGCGTCTCCCTCCAACTACCATTCCGCATTCAAAGTCTATTAATTCCCGCCGTGTGGCCACAATGACATCTGAAACCTTTTCACATGAATCACGTGAGTACCAATGCTCTTTTATACCTTGTGTACGCGATACTACCGCCATCTGCATAAGTGCATATCGCTATCCCATGACTTTTCCTGAGTGTTTTCCTACTCACTTTTACTGTATTTTTGTTTGAATATTGGAACATTGAAGGTCGTTCTAATATAGAGTATTGCTCACTCCAAATGCCGCCTTTTGGTTGCGGTTTGCTGCAACAGAGTACAAATTTCCTTAGCATCCCATCTCACGACTTCTTTCAACGATTAAGGAAAAGAGCTGATTGATCATATGATGCAGGTCGACTCAAGAAATATTTCAAATGTGTCACAAAGAAAGACCTCTGTGAAGCGTTGATCCTTACTCTGGTGAGAGCCACATTTTCAGATATAGGATTTCATTCAGCGCTAATAGATTCCATTTGCAAAATTTTGTACTTAATTAGCCTATAACTGTGGGAAATAATATCAGTTAAATGTTTTTTTAAAACAAAACAGAAAGTCACCGATTTTCGTTATTCAAACTCTTTTGCCGTTTGCGTAATTAAATTGCACCAACCCGTCGCTAAAAAGCTACCTGTAAAAGACTCTGCAAGTGCATTATCTCTTACACAGGTGGAAAAAAAATTGTGATAGAGTTCTGAGTATTTGTTGCTGGAAATGGACATTTGAGTAGACGTGATCAACATCATAGGAAGAAACACGTTTCCCACACGACTCTTGGAGTTATCGGGTAACATATGCAAATCGGAAAAGTGTCATTATTTCGCAACAGATCTTGAAACACAATGAATTATATGTCTTAGCAGGAAATCCTATACAAGGAAGTTCACGTGTAGTCTTTCTTCATTCTCTATTAGCATAACATATGAAAGGAGGAAAGGAACTATAGTTCTCGCAGCGCAGTTTCTGAACACTGAAAGAAAGTGAGGTGCATAGTCAACAAGACAAGAATATTACGAATGACATCACGGGCTAAAAGATAGTCAGACAATAGGTTTTACAGAGAAAAACGTTTCGTTACTGATTTGACTGTGCTGTGTGTTCTTTTGCGTTGCTTCGAGGACAACAATTTAAGTCAACAAGTGTTTCTCTATCATAGCACAAAAGGGCTAACTCACTGTCTCGCTATGAAAGAAATTAGTAACGTAAGGCGACAATATTACTGCCTATTGATACCTAGATAGATCTGGTTCATCAGAGCGAATAAGAAATAATGAACATCTGTACTGTCTACTATAAGTTAAGCTACGTCACCTCTTTTTTATTAAGTTTCTATACACTTTACGCCAAGGGGTATGGTGTAATATTTAGGGAAAAACCAACAGATTTAAAAAATAATTGCAGCAAGGAATTGATGCCTGACTGTTTTGTACGTTTATCCGTTGCTTTATAATACCGAGAATAATTGTATTCACATCCGTAAAGTCCGGCTGCACCATGCAGACACACATTGGTAACGTTGCGCAAGATTTACAGATAGTTTCTTTGAATTCACAGTCTTTGGTAATAGGCATTATAAGAGTGTGGTATGCTTTCCCGAAGTAAATACAGTGTCTTAACAACATATGATATTTCAGTAATAATAATCTACTTTTAACCATTCATATTTATTGATCGGAACGTTACGAAACAGAGAAATGTTGCATAACCCACACGTTTTTTGCTACGACGTTAGAAATGCTCTGTATGTCCAACACCAACCGGAGTTACATGTACACGATAGTTACAAGTAAGTTATGTTCCGCGTTCTGGCCCTAGAAAGACCAGTCAGGCGCGACCGACCGCCGTGTCATCCTCTGCCAAGGCGCTATCGGATGCAATATGGAGGGTATACCTTAAGCACAAAGTTCTGCCGGTCGTTATCAATTTTTTCACCCTGAACCCGCTACTAATCGGTAGAGTAGTTGGCCTCTGTGCATCCCATACCATTCTTCGCACCAAGGAAAAATCGTTAGCGCACCAGGGATCTAACCTGGGTCTTCCAAATGGCAGTCAGCCGCGCTGACCACTCAGCTACGGAGGCGGACGCACGTTAGTTTAATTCCTCACATACTTTGTCAGATTACTTCTTCAATGAAAATCAAGCATGCTGTGCCCCTTTGTAGAGCTGTTCATGTAAGAGCTCAAGGTGGAACGAAAACGCATACCCCACAAGGAAAATAAGAACGGTGTCATGTCTAGAGTTCTCAAAGGCCAAGAATTTGGGGTACGGTCTAGGATTCGGCCGGATTGGCCGAGCGGTTCTAGGCGCTACATCTGGGACCGCGCGATCGCTCCGGTCGCAGGTTCGAATCCTGCCTCGGGCATGGATGAGTGTGATGTCCTTAGGTTAGTTAGGTTTAAGTGGTTCTAAGTTCTAGGGGACGGATGACCTCAGAAGTTAAGTCCCATAGTGCTCAGAGCCATTTTACTGTCTAGGAGTCCCATATTTCATACCCAGTGCTGGGGCAGTGTTCCTCTTAGAAATCGACGTATCTTGTATCATAGCGATGAATCATCTCGAGCCTGCTGGAATGTGAAATCACTGGAGTCATCTTGAAGCGATTGAGAAAGCATTTCAACATAGCTCATTCCACTCACTGTGATGTCCTCGAAAAAGAATGGTTTATGTACCTTTTTTATAAAAAGTGGCATAAAACACTACAGAAGTACAAAAGACAAAAATTTTGGCTTGTCTCGTTCATGCTCAACAATTTCCTGAAGGTTCTGGAGAATTTATTTTCTCATGTGACACCGTTACTGCTTACATCAAATATTGATTCACCACTGAAAGGGCTACAAATCTGTCGTCTTAGTGATCTTTGAAAGAGCAATGCTGATATCAATACCTTTAATATTATATTAACACAAAGAGCTTTTATTGATTGCAATCGGTATGGTTTGTAGACAAAACGTTGCTTTAACATTCGTCAGACAGTGTGTCTCATCAGCTTGGCAAGACCAACGGCGAATGTTTCTCATCACATATCCTTCATTATGTATTAACTGTTGAAATTGAGTCACTCTTATTAGTAGCATGATAAAACCGAAAAGGTGATGCATGAAATCTATGGTGCTAATTGACAGTGTATGGAAATCAGAGCGAAGTAATATGTATGAGTCTCTAGTACAGTAATTTGGGAACAACTGGTTTCAGTCTTAATGTGGATTTCTATCAGATATCATTCAAGAAGACCAAGGCAGTATCTTTATCCTTCAAAAGACCATTTGTTCGTCCATTCAACTGAAAACTTAGCAAGACATCTGTTTCCACTGACATCTCTTTGGAAATTATGTTGGCATGTCGCGAGCAAAAAAGGGTATATTTCTGTGGTTTTAGTCACAAGAAATGTCTATTTAGACGTGTACCTTTCTCCTGCCTTTAGAACTTTAGGGAGGAACACTTACAAAAGCAATCTCTTAACTGTGTTTTTCTGTCTGTAAGGCATCACACCTTGTAGCACTTCGCTTCCCAACGGATCCGAAAGAGCAGTTGCCGTCCTCTCTTTGAAAAGTTATTGGATAAACCACGGCGTACGATAACACACATCAGCTTTGACCAGTAACATCATACCGCACTCCAAGATAAAATGTGAACAAGAGTTCAAAATGGCGATGAGTAAAACGTTTCCAGTGGCAACCAAAGACAATCAAGAGCTAGAAAATCGCGAGACAACCGCGGGAAAATAGGTATTTTAGGCGGGGGAAGCTAACATCTAACACAACAACAATAATGTCACGTTAATAGAATAATATACAAAATCAAATGCGAAAGAAGCAAAAGGATGAGAAAAACAACGAAAACTAACAACATACGCTATCGACAACTTAAGGTGAGCTTGTGGCTCCCCTTGAAAGAACGATACCGGTACAGAAATCCAACAAAAAGTAACACTACGTACCAAGCGAAAAATCTCCAGAAATAACGAAACGCGATATCGATAACCTAAGTTGATTTGTGTAGCTCAGCTTGACACAGCAATACCAAAAAAAAAAAAAAAAAAAAAAATAAATTCCGAAAGAAACTACAAACCTATCGCAGAGTTACGAAAACTAAGATAACGCAGTATCGACAAAACGCGTTCACATTTTGTAACACCAACACCGAAACAGAAAGTAACTCTTTACACACAAAAAACTACATTCATTCAAAAAATGAGACTTATACGACACGAATATTCAATTCAATTTCATATTCAATGAGAATCAAGACCCATACACGTCATCAGACAAAAAACAAGAAACAAACAATGAACAATACCAAAATAACATATTTCACGAACCATTTTACAGTCATCCAAACAATAACAACGCATCACAATTAACAGGAGACAATGAAATATATGAAACACCCCTCCCAACTCAACAAAAAACACAATTAACACAGCCCACCGACTATCCCCCACCAACCCAAGCCACCCTAAAACCTTCCCAGCCTACAAACCTATCCCCAGGCTACCTCTCCGACTCCTCCTTCACCTCCCAACGCCCCCAACTCACCCCAAAGAAAAAAACCCACTCAACCTACCTAACCCAACTAAAAAAACATGCCCCTCGTCCAATGCATCAATTTAAAAATATAATAATAACAAACAGACAACCCTATCCCACTTAGCTAACAAGCTGGAGTCCATAGATTTTCTTAACTGACTTCATGAAAGTCTGAAACCACGCGGTGCACCAGGGCAACATTCTTCCAGCTACAGAACTCATCAATATGAGACTGCAGATCGGAACACTGCCTTTCACCCCTCCCAACAACAGATTTTACGATCTCGCTTTAATCCCTCAATGGTAACAGTACAGGCCCCAGTCTCGTAATTCTTATATTCTACGTATAATTATTAACAAACAAATGATTGTAACCCCTGGACCCAATCCCTTGTAAGTGGCAGACCCATCAGAAACCTGTGCTAAAGGCTCCTTTATTGAAGACGTCAAAACCTAGTTGGTACGATTCCCTACCACCTACATCAGCACAGTTCCCCTCAGACACTTCTTTCTTCTTCTTTTCCTACTGCCTTTATCCCGCATTGTGCGCAGGGTCGGCAGGGTTAAGTACGGATTTCGCATGGTTAAGTTTTAAGGGGTGGCCGGATGCCCTTCCTGCCGCCACCCCATACCCCCCGGGACAGAATTAGTGTACCCCAGCTGTATGCGTCTAGTGCAAATCATGAAATAGTGTGAATGTGTTGCAAATGTCTGCGAGTCGTGTAACTGAGGCGGGACGTGGGGACCAGCCCAGTATTCACCTAGTAGGATGTGGAAAACCGTCTAAAAGCCACATCCAGGCTGGCCGGCACACCGGCCGTCGTCTTTAATCCGCCGGGCGGATTCGATCCGGGGCTGGCGCGCCTGCCCGAGTCCAGGAAGCAGCGCGTTAGCGCTCTCGGCTATCCTGGTGGGTAATTCTCCTCAGACACTATTACTCCCAAAACCCGAAGGCCCGATGCCTCCTACTAATCTTCTTCTTCCCAAAACACAACACGTCTATCTCCATTGTAAACCCCGACTCCTACCCCCTCCCCCTTCTAATCCTCTATAGTTAATAAACTCTCACACACTTCCCTGCAAAAGGAAAACCAATCAATGACCTCCGTTTCATGCGTGCCATACCTCACAGACGACAACGAAAATAATAGTCAACATAACGAACACATCCAAACTGAGGCTCGATCTCTCAAACCACGAACCGCTCCTGACCAAGCGCTGCTAATTATCCTTTGGGAACTGCCACATCTAGCCGTGAGGAGATCGTGGAAAGAGCACATTGGTCAATTTCTTGTTACTGAGACGTATGTGGCATTTACAGCATTATGAAAGAACGACTAAATTTTGTAAAAACTTCACATCATATTCCAGATCACGCATATAGTTCCTGAACGTACAACTGTTGGAAACAACCATCAGATTAATTACATACTCAGGTATAAAGCTCAGTCAAAATCAAAACAACCAGCTAACGAAATGTGACTTAAAGCGCAAACAATATACGATATAAAAATAGACGAATGTACTGTAGAAATAGACTAAAAATACACGAGTAACCACTAGACCACCAGTTACTAAGATCACAACAAATACCGTTTAATTACAGTCTTACATTCTTTACAATGTAAACTCGTGGCGTCACACACGAAGTCGTGGCTCAAAGGCGACAACTGGAATCGCACACTAGAGTTGATACAAATTATTGGTTAAATATCAAAATTAAACAGCCAATTAAATATATTAATTGTAAATTGCCAATATTAATTGTAAATTGCCAGACTTCCCCCCATGAACCAAGGACCTTGCCGTTGGTGGGGAGGCTTGCGCGCCTCAGCGATACAGGTAGCCGTACCGAAGGTGCAACCACAACGGAGTGGTATCTGTTGAGAGGCCAGACAAACGTGTGGTTCGAGAAGAGGCAGCAGCCTTTTCAATAGTTGATGGGGCAACAGTCTGTATGATTGACTGATCTGGCCTTGTAACACTAACCAAAACGGCCTAGCTGTGCTGGTACTGCGAACGGCTGAAAGCAAGAGGAAACTACAGCCGTAATTTTTCCCGAAGGCATGCAGCTTTACTGTATGGTTAAATGATGATGGCGTCCTCGTGGGTAAAATATTCCGGAGGTAAAATAGTCCCCCATTCGGATCTCCGGGCGGGGACTACTCAAGAGGACGTCGTTATCAGGAGAAAGAAAACTGGCGTTCTACGGATCGGAGCGTGGAATGTCAAATCCCTTAATCGGACAGCTAGGATAGAAAATTTAAAAAGAGAAATGGATAAAGTTAGGTAAAGCGGGAATTAGTGAAGTTCGGTGGCAGGCGGAACAAGACTTCTGGGCAGGTGAATACAGGTTTATAAATACAAAATCAAATAGGGGTAATGAAGGAGTAGGTTTAATAATGAATAAAAATATAGGAGTGCGGGTAAGCTACTAGAAACAGTATAGTGAACGCATAATTGTGGCCAAGATAGACACGAAGCCCACGCCTACCACAGTAGTAGAAGTTTATATGCCAACTAGCTCCGCAGATGACGAAGAGATTGATGAAATGTATGATGAAATAAAAGAAATTATTCAGATAGTGAAGGGAGACGAAAATTTGATAGTCATGGGTGTCTGGAATTCAATAGTAGGAAAAGGAAGAGAAGGAAACGTAGTAGGTGAATATGGAATAGGGGAAAGAAATGAAAGAGTTAGCCGCCTGATAGAATTTTTCACAGAGCATAACTTAAACATAGTTAACACTTGGTTCACGAATCATGAAAGAAGGTTGTATACATGGAAGCGGCCTGGAGATACTGGAAGGTTTCAGATAGATTATATAATAGTAAGACAGAGATTTAGGAATCAGGTTTTAAATTGTAAGACATTCCCAGGGGCAGATGTGGACTCTGACCACGTAAATTTTCACTTGCACAACATCTTCACCAGTTTTCCTTCCTCCTCCCACCCCCTCTGTACTGCAACCTCTGACTGAGCAGTCAAGATGGAGCTATAGTTGAGTCACTGAATTCATATTCGGGACGGTAGAATCAGGTTTTCTTTCGGTTTTCCTAAGTTACTTAACGATTTGAAGAAAATGCATGTGGAGATTATTTATTCGGATAGTCCAGGGCCGATTTCTTACCTGATCCCTGTTAAAATCTCAGCTTTTATTATGTCTCAAAAATCTTGATTCACGAAGGGCAGTCAGACCTTAAACATCCTTCTTTTTTCTCGAAAAGTCCTGTGCTGAAAGGTCCTTTGACGGTTCAGCTGTAGAAATTCTTTATCTTGTGTGATTTCTTTACTTACACGCAACGGAAATCTTACGTATTGAAAATATGTTAACTGTGGCTATGGCAGTTATTAAATCATATAGAATGTGATGTGCTCCTTATGTTGGTTACTATGAGAGTCTCAGTCCGGAAATGTAGACCCGTCATCTTAAATATCAACTGAACACAGAGCACTGTCAAGCTCAACTTGCTTTCTTCAAATTTTGTAATAGAGTTACGTTCTGAGGATCAATTTCTTAGAATTCTTTTATCGAAGTCTGATGTCCTGCGACAGGTTATCACGTAGACTGTACACCAAATTGTCTATGAAAGGAATTTAACGTTAAGGTGTAGAAAACGAAGCGTGAGAAGTTAGTTACTCGTCATTAAAAGCAATTTAAATCTTCCTGTCAAGCAATAATCCTCTGAGAGATTATAATTGTTCTTGGAAACCAATATTTTTTTACAATCAAAAATTTTTGGGTTAATACAACCTGTTTGAGACAGGTTTCTTCTTCAACCCAGGACGCAGTGAAACGTCCCCTTACAAAAATTATGAATTACTGTCCTGGTAAACTTCTTACGTTATTTGATTTTCAAACAGCTGAGCAAAACTGAACGTACTTAGACATTTCTCTCTTTACTTATTCTGATCAACACTAAACTGCCACACAATATTTTTAGCGCAACGCAATCTGACTTTCAATAATCTCTACGAAAGAATGGCCCTGACTAACAGCCGGGCGATGTGGCGAGCGGTTCTAGGCGCTACAGTCCCCGCCTCGGGCACGGATGTGTGTGATGTCCTTAGGTTAGTTAGGTTTAAGTAGTTCTAAGTTCTAGGGGACTGATGACCTCAGCAGTTAAGTCCCATAGTGCTCAGAGCCATTTTAGCCTGACTAACAATAACCTATACCTTTCATGAATCACTTACCTCACAAAAATCTTCGTTACTCGAACTACTGCAATATAGCGAGCGCCAATACTGCCAGCTAAATAAAAGATTCTAACTACTGAAGGCACTAACTACTGATAGGCATATAGTTAGCAAATGAAAGATTTTGACAGAGAACAAACAATTTATTTACCTTAATAATGTTCAAAAGTCATCATATATATATATATATATATATATATATATATATATATATATATATATATATATATACACAGGGTGATTCAAAAATGCATGTAAATATTTTAAGGGTGTATTTGTGAGGTAAATATAAGACAAAAATGTTCTATAAATGTTTTTCCATAAACGTTTAATTCCAGAGTTATCGTTAAATACGAAAGTCATGTCCGTATCAAAACGACGGCAGTGCAAGCAGCAGGATGCCATATTCTGGTACGTAATTCACATACGTATCTCCCAACAGTTGATTCGAAACTGCATGAATAGTGTTTGTTTTTGTTTGCACGTGATGTTTACTCCTACTGTACGGAAGATGGCGCTGATGTTGTTGGTAACGGAAAAGTACGTCCTGTCGTTCATTCATCGTCGGAAGGCTAAAGGTTTCGTGCACATGATGTACTCAAACAGTGAGTATGCTGATATGCACCTTGTGTATGGTGCAGCAGATGGAAATGCACTTGCAGCAAGACGAAGGTACAGTGAGCTGTTTCCAGGAAGACGGTTACCAAGTCATCAGACGTTTGTATCTGTGGACAGACGTATGCGGGAGTATGGCATTCGTCCTGGGCCACATTCAGGTCGACCACTTGAGCATGCAGTGAACGTCGAGGAACATGTTTTGGACCTGGTAGACCAAGATCCATCTATCAGTACGAGACAAATTAGTGCAGCTGTACGACTTCCACAATCTACTGTATGGCGGCTGCTTCGGAGACAACAGTTGCATCCATTTCACCTGCAAAAAGTGCACGAATTGACACCTGAAGACTATCCTCGCCGTCAGCAATTCTGCCAGTGGTTACAAGAGCGTCATTTGAATGATCCAATGTTCATTCGGCGGATATTATTCACAGATGAGGCCATGTTTACTCGTGCGAGTGTAATCAATTCGCATAATATGCACCAGTGGGCTGTCGAGAATCCTGGCGCGAGAATTGTGCGTGGATATCAACATCAATTCTCCATAAACATTTGGTGTGGTATTGTGGGGAATTACTTACTCGGACCTCATGTTCTGCCTCCAAGGCTGAATGGGCACGCGTACTGCGAATTTTTGGAGGGAGAATTGCCTGGATTGTTACAGGATGTCCCTCTTGCAACACGAGCCACCATGTGGTTTATGCACGATGGTGCTCCCGCCCATTACAGCCGCAACGTAAGGGCGTACCTCAATTCTGCGTATCCACATCGATGGATAGGTCGCGGAGGACCAATTGCTTGGCCAGCCAGATCACCTGACCTGAACCCTTTAGACTTTTATTTATGGGGCCGACTAAAGACATTGGTGTATTCTTCTGCAGTACCGAACAGAGAAGTGCTACAACAAAGAATTGAAGGTGGTTGTGAAATTATTCGTGGAGAGTTGAACGGACTGTGTAATGTGCAGAGATCATTGATGCGACGAGCACGGGTCTGTCTGCAAGTTCAGGGACAGCATTTTGAACATGCATTGCATTAAGATTTGTGCAAATACAGTACAGTACAGTACAGTCTGTAAAATGCTTCAATTTTCCTTAGTTATTGTGCATTGCTGTAGTTCAATCAACAGGACCTAAATTAATACAGTGTTCGCGAGGAATTGTTTCAGTTTGTTACGTCACGTTTATTTATCAGTTTGCGTTGTTAGTCCAAATGCACTGTAATTAAACTGTGAACTCTGGGAATTAAATACCTTACGTTGTATTGAATGTATTATCCTGTTTTGTTCATAACTCTGTAATAAGCCAAGTATGGAAAAAATTGTATAGAACATTTTTGTCTTATATTTACCTCACAAATACACCCTTGAAATATTTACATGCATTTTTGAATCACCCTATATATATATATATATATATATATATATATATATATATATATATATATATATATATATATATATATATATCAGTTCATGATATCAAGTATTACAAATTTACTCTTTCTGATGGACACACATCCAGATCGTCCGCTCTCAAAATTCTGCCATCTCTCTCCCCACATCCACCACTGCTCACCTCCGACTGCACAACGCTATGTGCTGTTCACATCCAACTGCCCAACACTACAATAGAGAATATTCCAAAAACGCAAACCAGCCACAGACTGCACACAGCACAGTCGGTGATTTTCATACAGAGCGCTACGTGGCGTCACCAACATAAAAACCTAAACAGCCTACTTACAGCAGCTATGAAAAGATAATTAAAATAAACATTGGATGCGATGTGAAAGAAGGAAGCATCACTTTGGCTGCAGAAGGTGGGCTTCTTTATTGTTCGTTAGACAATAATTATCGTCCAATGAATCATCCTTCTGAAACAGGCGTCGTCGTATACCTCTCGTCAATGCTGTACGTGGCACATGGTAAACACGAACGTAGTTTTGAAAGTAGATCTTGAACGTAGCCTTAAATGCTACTGTTGCACCACAAGGGATTCAAGAAAATCGACTACTTTGAAGGTGGGTGTATTTCGGAAATTCCTGGATGCCACCTCGTATGAGAATATATGCCACACCCTGACTTTTTCTGTGATATCGCCCAGAGATCGCGGTGCCACACCAAAGTCAGCTACACATATCGATACCACAGACGTTAGCGAGGTCTCTCTGCTGTCCGCGACGATGGGAAGGCGCTCCTCAAGACCACGCCTCTCCTTTCAGTGTAGCAGCTCCCTCGTGCTGATGTCAGTATACTGTCGAGGATGCAAGAGATTGCCCGAATTGGTGATCTCGTCTGAAGGAGTCAACATCAGAGTATACGACGAACAAGTTGAAGTTGCTGATGAACTGGTACTTTAAATGTTGAACACTGGACCTCAAGAAAACAATTTGTTAATTAGTACATCAAGTGATGTTCTAGTAATCAATGACAGCTATAAATTATCAATCACTCCTGTACTAAATAACTGTGTCAAAGATAAGCTCATCTTTTTATCATTTGTATAATGAAGTAAACTAAATCACTACTGGCCATTAAATTGCTACACCAAGAAGAGATGCCAATGATAAACGGGTACCCATTGGACAAATATATTATACTAGAACTGACATGTGATTACATTTTCACTCAATTTGGGTGCATAGATCCTGAGAAATCAGTACCCAGAACAACCACCTCTGGCCGTAATAACGGCCTTGATACGCCTGGGCATTGAGTCAAACAGAGCGTGGATGGCGAGTACAAGTACAGTTGCCCATGCAGCTTCAACACGATAGCACAGTTCATCAAGAGTAGTGACTGGCGTATTGTGACGAGCCAGCTGTTCGGCCACCATTGACCAGACGTTTTCAATTGGTGAGAGATCTAGAGAATGTGCTGGCCAGGGCAGCAGTTGAACATTTTCTGTATCCAGAAACACCCGTACAGGACCTGCAACATGCGGTCGAGTATTTTCCAGCTGAAATGTAGGGTTTCGTAGGGATAGAATGAAGGGTAGAGCCACGGGTCGTAACACATCCGAAATTTAACGTCCACTGTTCAGAGTGCCGTCAATGCGAACAAGAGGTGACCGAGACGTGTAACCGATGGCACCCCATACCATCACGCCGGGTGATACGCCAGTATGGCGATGACGAATACACGCTTCCAATATGCGTTCACCGCGATGACGCCAAACACGGGTGCGACCATCATGATGCTGTAAACAGAACCTGGATTCATGCGAAAAAATAACGTTTTGCCATTCGTGCACTCAGGTTCGTCGTTGAGTACACCATCGCAGATGCTCCTGTCTGTGATGCAGCGTCAAGGTTAACCACAGCCAGCTGATAGTCTATGCTGCTGCAAACGTCGTCGGACTGTTCGTGCAGATGGTTGTTGTCTTGCAAACGTCCCCATCTGTTGACTCAGGGATTGCGACGTGGCTGCACGATCCGTTACAGCCATGCGGATAAGATGCCTGTCATCTCGGCTGCTAGTGATACGAGGCCGTTGGGATCCAGCACGGCGTTGCGTATTACCCTCCTGAACCCACCGATTCCATATTCTGCTAACAATCTTTATCAAAGTCGGAAACGTGATGGTACGCATTTCTCCTCCTTACACGAGGCATCACAACAACGTTTCACCAGGCAACGCCGGTCAACTGCTGTTTGTGTATGAGAAATCGGTGGTAAACTTTCCTCATGTCAGCATGTTTTAGGTGTCGTCACCGGCGCCAACCTTGTGTGAATGCTCTGAAAAGCTAATCATTTGCATATCACAGCATTTTTTTCCTGTCGGTTAAATTTCGCGTCTAAAGCACGTCATCTTCGTGGTATAGCAATTTTAATGGTCAGTAGTGTATTTCATGTGTTGTAGTTTGATGAGCCTTCTACCAGAGCAGTCAAAGAACTCACAGTTGTGGCCGAACGATAGTAGTTTCGCCTGGTCACAACTTTTTCAACAAGTCGAACTCAGAATGGCGCGTGTTATGTGACAGTTGCGAATGAATTGCAGGACGGGGCATGTCGGTATTTTGGGTAGCGGGAAGGGGGACAGTTTCTCCTCTGGTCAGCACGAGTGCACGCGTGTGCAGCAGTGCCGGCACTGTGGCCGTAGCTGTGGAGAACAGCGCCGCCATTCTATGCAAATCCGGGTGCAGCTGCGCTGCAGAGCCGCACGTGCAACTGACTCACCGCGGCTGACCGACCGCACCCCAAGGACGCCGCGGCCGAGGCTGGCACTGCCGCGGTCGCTCGGTCGCTGACCAAACGGTCCCCGCTACGTAACACACTTCCTCCTGACTCGGTGTCCCACAGGCAGCGAACAATAACGCTGTTCTCGGCGTTCTGTACCGGGTTCAGACGCTGTCGAGACTGGTGGACGTTTGAAGTCTGCCATCTACCACTCCGTCTACAGGCCACAAGTGGCCCATCGGGACCATCCGATCGCCGTGTCATCCTCAGTGGAGGATGCGGATAGGAGGGGCGTGGGGTCAGCACACCACTCTCCCGGTCGTAATGATGGTATTCTTGACCGAAGCCGCTACTATTCGGTCGAGTAGCTCCTCAGTTGGCATCACGAGGCTGAGTGCACCCCGAAAAATGGCAACAGCGCATGGCGGCCTGCATGGTCTCCCATCCAAGTGCCGACCACGCCCGACAGCGCTTAACTTCGGTGATCTCGCGGGAACCGGTGTATCCACTGCCGCAAGGCCGTTGCAGAAGTCCGCCATCTGCACATAAAAACTGAAATGTCATCGCTAGTATCCTACGATGCCGATATCGTTTTGGAGACAGTGAAACACCTTGGCGGTATCACATGGGAAGCTTCGGATCACGTCTACACGAGTCACCATCGACGGGTAAACTGGACACGCCTCTAGCAAGTAGACCTTGGTCGTGTACGGCCTCTGGCGGACGGCTTTAAATTCCCAACCGGCGCGCCAAGCTGTCACACGCCATTACTCTTCTAGTTCAACGATCCGCTATTTTTACTTTGGAATAACATTTTCCTCGTGGCTTCGGCCACGTATGGAGATGTCACGTACATTTCACCCACATATTCACATTTCACATAAGCTTAAAACATTTCACACATATCGCTAAAACTGTTTCGTCTCTGTCTGTAGCAAATTTCGCCCTACTTTTCCATCTAAATCCTGAGGAAACTGTGTGTTGGTTTGTGGTAGTGTACATTTTCGTGATCTGGTTGATGCACTGAATAACACAAATAACAGATAAACGTGCTACACACTTTTAAAGTATTCCGAGTAAACCAAGTATAGGAAAGAAATACCAGCAGGTCGTTTTCGAATATTTGCGCATGTCACCTCTTCTGATCCCCAACTTCACCCTCAGGAGTAGTAGGGATATCTCACTCCCATAGTATTTTTGTACAAATAATGACTCATGTAAACATAAAATTTGACTGAAATCCGAGTTGTGCTTCTGTCATCCCCACCGCAACCATCCTCTCCAGGTAGCAATTGATTTATGTTGCAATCCATCCAGTGTTTTCGCAAGAGTTGTCGAACGTACATCATTGCTACAAATGCAGGGTGCCCCAGGAATGTTGCGGCACACTTCGACGGGTTATAATGGGTGTATTGAAAAACGTCCCAGAACCCTCTCAAATCTCTTTTTTTCGGTACATAGGAGAAAAATAGAATGGAGATGGAAACCCATATCAGACAGCGTCATCCATAAAGGCAACAGAGCATTGCATTCGTAGGAGATAAGGTCTTTATTCGCAGGAGTTAGCTCCATCTTGATCTTCTCCACTGCCGAGCGTGGCAATCAGTCTAGATCACTGAATAACAAACAACACTGCAAGATGTTCCGCCCACGGTCCGTCAGCGCACAAAGTCACGTTTGCTGCCGAGGGGATGGCCTAGTAGCAAGCGCCGGCGCCTCTAACTTCGACATTCTGTAGCGCAGTCCGATGGCGTTTCCAGACACGGCGTCCTATCCTCGATTTGTTGCTAAAGACACTCCCTATAACCCTTCGAAGTTTGTCGCAACATTTCTGGGACACCCTCTATATAAATTACCCTTACAGTCTTCTCTCTTGGTACTGGAACTGGGGTTGCAGCGACTTTCGCTTTTATTCTGGTTTTCGGTTCTCTTACCGATCTCCATGGACACTCTACTCGTTGGTTTACTGGCTCCAAATCCTGCATATGGTACTGTCGAGGTTTTACCTTTTCAACTTCTGACTTCTGCAGATCCACTGATCTCTGCAGTCATCAGACTCGCCTCCATCGTGAGTGATAAAAAACCACCGTAATCCTCAGCCATTTATCATGGAATACTTCATATTGGCCTCCTCCACAATCCTCCGTACATTAAGATCTTCAGCTTTCCGCATCCAAATTTGGACTGCCTTTTTTGTTTATGTCGCCATCTCATTTCAAGTTGCGTGGGCCTCCAGATATCTCTTTATGATGAGAAATCCAACGTTGAATCGTCTTAGGCCATCATTTCATCTCGCTATGTACCCAGAAATTTTCATTTCAAGTTTCGTAATAACCACTATCTCGTACCCAGCTTCCGTCTTTTCTCTTCCCTAAGTTGTTTGTTTTTCCGTACCTTCTTGTCATTTCTGAATTTTGTTGCGGCTTTGACGTCCACGATTAACTTTAGTAAGCTGGTACTGATATAATACACTGGAAGATTATCGTTTAACATTCATTAGTAATTACTTCTGAATATAGCAGCTGTTCTGTTTGTTTCTTGTAGTACACACATCAAATAGGTTTTGCATCACCTCGGTTCCGAGAGATCAGGAACAAGAACAAAAAACTGTAGTATAGATCAACATAAAAATCATTTCCACTCTTTTTATTGCTCATTAAAACCACGCATACAGCGAGACCTTCAGAGGTGGTGGTTCAGATTGCTGTACACACCAGTATCTCTAATACTCAGTATCACATCCTCTTGCATTGATGCCTGCCTGTATTCGTCGTGGCATACTATCCACGAATTCATCAAGGCACTGTGAGAGATTCGGCGTAGATCCCTCAGAGTAGTTGGTGAGTCACGTCGTCCATAAACAGCCCTTATCAATCCATCCCAGGCATGTTCAAATGGTTCAAATGGCTCTGAGCACTATGGGACTTAACAGCTGTGGTCATCAGTCCCCTAGAACTTAGAACTACTTAAAACTAACTAACCTAAGGACATCACACACGTCCATGCCCGAGGCAGGATTCGAACCTGCGACCGTAGCAGCCGCGCGGCTCCGGACTGAGCGCCTAGAACCGCTAGACCACCGCGGCCGGCTCAGGCATGTTCGACGGGGTTCATGTCTAGAGAACATGCTGGCCACTTCAGTCGAGCGATGTCGTTATGCTGAAGGACGTCATTCACAAGATGTGCACTATAGGGGAGCGAACTGTCGTCCACGAAGACGAATACCTCGCCAATATGCTGCCGATATGGTTGCACTATCGGTCGGAGGGTGGCGGAGCCGTGGTGCGGCTCGCGTTGCTGCTGTTTGTAGGTTTCCGCCCTCTGTTGGAGGCCAAATGGTATCGTTCAGTTGGCACGGTTGTGGTTGTTTGTCTTCTTCTTGTGTTGACTGAGCCACTCGGTTTCGCAAGCGTTGTCTGTCCGCTAGTGGCAGCAGCTGCGGTTATCGACATGTAGTAACTGTTGCCCTATCTTTGGGGCGACGTCGTTGTTTTTTCGGCTTGTGTAAGGAGACCAGTTCGGTTGGGGACTCAGGAGCAGCCAGGTCCACGCAGTGCGTGAACACGCCAGGACCGCTGGCGGCACGCATGGACTGCCGGACGAAAGGGCTGTGGTCACGAGGATGCACGACCTCGTCGTAAACCGGATCCAGCAAGCTTTAAGAAGAGTGCATTTCAATCCAAGTAGTGTCGCTGAGGTGAAGAGCAGCGAGTGGAGTGCTTTCTACTCTGGTGGTAGTGGTTCCTTTCTCGTTCCGGGAGCTCTAAACACAGTATTCTGGGGACATAGTGCAGACCGCCGGTTCCGGCTTTGGCGTATTGTTCCATCATTGCATTTGGTTTATCGGACGTCAGGTAGCTTCAGCAAGATTATCATTAGTCATTCGTTAGACTGCCACGAGTCTGAGTTACCATCTTGTGAAGTGAATGCAACTCTTGGCTGCCTACCTCATCGCTCGCGAAAGTGTTTGTTGCCGGACCTTCTCAGAGGTCGATTCCTGGGATTACCGTCTGGACCAGTTGCTTGTTTTTTTAAATTAACTTTTGCTATTGTATTTGCTGTTTTACGGCCGGTTTCAAAATTTTTTATATTATTGCTGTTCCTGGCGCGTAAGGCCTTGTGCCGTGATTGTGGCCATTTGCCTTAAAATTCTAATTTGGTATTTGTATTTTAGCAGTAAGCATTAAAACCTTATTTATTGCCATTACTGGCGTCTGATGCCGTCTGCTATGTTTGTGGCGACTTGCCTTTAATATTTCAATACCTGTAATTTGTAACTTGCAGCGAGCTTTAAACGATTCCTAATTTATTGTCATTCCTGGCGTATAAGGCCTTCTACCCAGTTCACAGTGGCTTGATTTTAAAACATTATCTGTTGTGTCTGTATTTAATGGTGAATTGCTAAATTGTAACTCACTAAAACACTATTATTTACACTGTTGTTTATTCCTTCATTAATAACGTGTGGTATTTTTTATTTATTGTCGAGTCTGGAATGATTAGTTTAAAATAAATTGTAACTGTAAAAGGCAACCAATAGTAACTGATTACAGCCCCGTACACAATCGTAACCTAATTCTGCCTTCCCTTGACTACCAGGTTTCAGTTTCATTCACGTATCGTACAGCCGTTACGGCGCCTTCCATGACCACCAGCGGCGTACGTCGGCCCCACATAATGCCACCCCAAACCACCAGGGAACCTCCACCTTGCTGCACTCGCTGGACTGTGTGTTGCCTCCAAACACGTCCCCGACGATTGCCTGGTTGAAAGCATATGGGACACATCGGTGAAGAGAATGTGATGCTAATCCTGAGCGGTCCATTCGGCATGTTGTTGGGCCCATCTGTACCACGCTGCATGGCGTCATGGTTGCAAAGATGGACCTCACCACGGACGTCGGGAGTGAAGTTGCGCATCATGCAGTCTATTGCGCACAATTTTAGTCGTCCCGTGGCTGCACGAAAAGCATTATTCAATGTGGTGGCGTTGCTGTCAGGGTTCCTCCGCGCCATAATCCGTAGGTAGCGGTCATCCACTGCAGTAGTAGTCTGAGCGTGGTATGTCATCGACAGTTCCTGTCTCTATGTATCTCCCCCACATTCGAACAACATCGCTTTGGTTCACTACGAGGGACCTGGACACTTCCCTTGTTGAGAGCCCTTCCCCTGCACAAAGTAACAATGCGGACGCGATCGAACCGCGGTATTGAGCGTCTAGGCATGGTTGAAGTACAGAGCCGTGTACCGCCTTACTGGTGGAATGACTGGAACTGGTCGACTGTCGGACCCCCTCTGTCTAATAGGCGCTGTCATGCATGATTGTTTACATCTTTGGGCGGGTTTAGTGATATCTCATGAACAATCAAAGGGAGTGTGTAAGTGATAACAATATCCACAGTCAACGTCTATCTTCAGGAGTTCTGGGAACCGGGGTGATGCAAAACTTTTTTTGATGTGTGGATTTCTTGTTGCTCTCAGCTGTACTAAGTATACGGATTCGACAATTCTTTCTATACTTCATCAGAAACGTTTGCTATTTTCCCATCAGCATAATTGTTGTACATTGCTTCGATCATACTGTAGTTAATCTTTATGCTAACTGACGAGCTTTTCCTGTTCTCCTCCTTCGTTCTTTAATGAATCTCATCTGGACCCATGGCAAACAAAAAAATGCTAACTGCAAATCGAGGGTAGTTCAGATGTGCATACTTTCTTCATCTCAGTTCAATTATTAGAGTACCTCTTTCAAGACTACGGAAAATAGTTCTGGTGACGTACAGTTTTCATTCCCACGTGAGCCAGATCGCTGGTCGATCATCAGCGATCGGCTTGTTATCTTTGGCGCGTCCCCGGGCATGTGCATCTTTGCGTTTCCGGCTGGGGCGTGCGGGACGGCGAGAGGCAGTCGGTTTGGGGCGGCCGGTGAGACTGGCGGAGTTGTGGCTCGGGCGTAACCACACGTGTGGCGTCTGTTACGCTGGGGCTGTTTGCTAATCGTGAAACTCCTGCGGCGGTTACTGGTTGCCTGGAAGGCATTTGGTGTAAACTGTGCCAAGCCTCGCAGTGAGAGGGGAGTCCGGAGTTGGTGTTGGCCTAGATGTTTGTACAAATTGAGGTGCCTGAGTGAGAAGCACGGCGTGGGCCTGTTGGTTGCTTCATCCTTCTGGCAGCCACCGCAAACGGATGCTCGGCCGGAATGTCTACAGTTTGTGGTGAGCATAGTGTGAACAAGTTCTCGTAGGAAGTGCTCCCAGCCTGACTCTTAGCCTGTGTTATTTGTGGGTGCCGACCCCTTGTCTGTTACTGCTTCCGGGTGTCCTGTAAGATTTCACCGCAAAACTGTGTTTTTGTGGCATTCTGTGTTTCTGGCTCAGCCTCCGCCTAGAAAGGGGAAAGATTTGGAATTCCTTAATGCTGTAATATAAACATGTATATAAAAAAATTGTTCTTTCAGAATAAGCGCCTGTTTCTTTTGGACACTGCAGTTCAAACAGGAGTGGCGTAATGTTAATGAGTATTTGTCAAATGAAATGTATGTAATGTCTTGCTGTTTTCTGGGGCACGCAGCTGTGTTGTTGAACTCATTTTGAAGCGTTATGTTGGGTGAACGACTGCTCCCCACTTCAGTGTATTCTTTTGAGTAGTATTGTAAGTTTTTTGGATATTTGTCAGTGGTGTGTATTGATTCAATTTTGTTTTTCTCTTTCTTGGAATTACGGTGAATTGTTTAGTTTATCTAGTTATTGGCTTAACTCGCGCTTCACGCATTAAATCAGCTGTTTTTGAAATTGTGTTTTTTTTTTAAAATTCCTGTTTGATGTTAGATTCAAATGTAACTTCATTTATGTTATTTGAAATAAATGTGTTGGATTGACCTTAATGAATTATGTGCAATCGAAGTAAGGGATCCAGTCCTTCATTAGTGCTTAACAGTGGCGTGTGGTTCGCGTCGTGAGCCCCGCGCTCGTATCACCGTGATATAACTGAATGTAGGGTGGCCTTGTATATGTTCTTCAACTGTTCCTTGGTGCTCAAGCAATGCTAACACAGAATCAAAACCATCGACGTGGTGTATTAACCCCGATTCAAAGTACTAACTGCCGTTGATTCCCATCATCTCCAAATTCTTATACCACACCGCCATTGCCATTATTCTTCTTTCTTCACACGATTTCCTCTTCTATACTTTCTTACCAATGTGGAACAGTGGTTAAGATACTGGATTCTGATTCTAGAGGACTAAATCCCTGCTGGTTATCCTGATGTAGTTCTGTCATCTCGTGCATAAACCATTTAAAACAAATGACGAGATTTCAGTTTGTAAAAGATTCAGTCGATTTTCCCAGTATGTCCATCTTTTCAGAGATGGTTGTGGGACTCGGCTGTTCAGTACAGAATGCCCAATGAAATACCTTTCAACCGTCTAATTTCCTGTTATTTTATTGGGCTGCCGGTTTCGGCGATATATTACGCCACCTGCAGGCCCCCTGACCGATGTGTAGGAAGACTCCGGCTAAAATAGGGAACCTGGCCTGAAGATGGCGTAATATATCACCGAAACTGGTAGCCCAATGGAATAACAGTTTGGAAATTAGACGGCTGAAACGTGTTTGATTTGATATTCAGTCGATTTTTGTCTCCATCCGTGTGCCATCCGAGTTTGTTCTCTGTCTCTAATAATCTCGTCTTGCACGCCGTTGCACGTTAAGTGTTGTTCCTTTCAATAACTTACTGGACCAAAGTCCTCACCACACAGTTAGCAGATGCCTGGTCATATCACCATAATGGAGTAGGAGAAACTCATCTACAACAACACGCTATTTTGTGTATCACAGTTTTACTATCAAAAATTCCATTCTGTATTTTTTTCGCTCTTCCAGAAAGATTTCAACTTTTACCAGTTTACTGCATCATTATTACGTTCTTTCGTGTGGTGTCCATAATTTCGAAATGATCTTTTAAATTTAATAGTAACTGATTATATTAATTAATGACTGTATACAGCTCTAATACGGAATTAGACAGCTATGTACATATTACATACATGTAGAGGTGTGAAGCACACAGTGGAAATGGTAAAACGAGATCGCCATGCCTAACTTCAGACAACATTGACGATCCGCATCATACCATCTCCAGAAATACTTACAGTTTTTCACAGTAGAAGGCCGAGATTGTAGATCTCACCTTGTGCCTAGTGATGTCGTTCAAGAATTCCTCGGCGATGCGCTCAGTCAGCATCAATTACGTAGTTAGTCAGCGGCGGTCTTTGTGGGGTCGGCTGATGTCATTAGAAACGTCTACCTTCAGGCAAAAGATACAATCTGCAGAACTGCGGTTAGTACGAGTAGTCACCGTCCATCTATCTTCGTTCCATCTGACTAAGAGCCTGCTTCATCTCCGGATCTTCAACATGATGTTATGATTTTCACTGCAAAGCAGTACTAATTCCCGGCCCTGCTTTCTCTTTCGCTTTCCAGTGAGTTGACAACAGAAAGTTTATCTAATTCTTTGTGTGTTAAACGTAACACTGCTGTGCGAAGGCAGGAAAATGCTATAGAACTCTAAACTTAAATTATTTTAAGAGACATATCTGTTGTGCAGAGTGATTCAGTTAAGCAGTTCATTTCAAATACACTACTGGCCATTAAAATTGCTACACCACGAAGATGACGTGCTACAGACGCGAAATTTAACCGAAAGGAAAAAGATGCTGTAATATGCAAATGATTAGCTTTTCAGAGCATTCACACAAGGTTGGCGCCGGTGGTGACACCTACAATGTGCTGACATTAGGAAAGTTTCCAACCGATTTTTCTACACAAACAGTAGTTGACCGGCCTTGCCTGGTGAAACGTTGTTATGATGCCTCGTTTAAGGAGAAGAAATGCGTACCATCACGTTTTCGACTTTGATAAAGGTCGGATTGTAGTCTATCGTGATTGCGGTTTATCGTATCGCGACATTGCTGCTCGCATTGGTCGAGAACCAATGACTGTTAGCAGAACATGGAATGGGTGGGTTCAAGAAGGCAATAAGGAACGCCATGCTGGATCCCAACGGCCTCGTATCACTAGCAGTCGAGATGACAGGCATCTTATCCGCATGGCTGTAACGTCTCGATCCCTGAGTCAACATATGGGGACGTTAGCAAGACAACAACCATCTGCACGAACAGTTCGACGACGTTTGCAGCAGCATGGACTATCAGCTCGGAGACCATGCCTGCAGTTACCCTTGACCCTGCATCACAGACAGGAGCGCCTGCGATGGTGTACTCAACGATGAACCTGGGTACACGAATGGCAAAACGTCATTTCTTCGGATGAATCCACGTTCTGTTTACAGCATCATGATGGTGGCATCCGTGTTTGGTGACATCGCGGTGAACGCACATTGGAAGCGTGTATTCGTCATCGCCATACTGGCGCATCACCCGGCATGACAGTATGGGGCGCCATTGGTTTCACGTCTCGGTCACCTCTTGTTCACATTGACGGCACTTTGAACAGTGGACGTTACATTTCAGATGTATCACGACCCGTGGCTCTACCCTTCATTCGATCCCCGCGAAACCCTATATTTCAGCAGGATAATGCACGACCGCATGTTGCAGGTCCTGTACGGGCCTTTCTGGATACAGAAAATGTTCGACTGCTGCCCTGGCCAGCACATTCTCCAGATCTCTCACCAATTGAAATCGTCTGGTCAATGTTGGCCGAGCAACTGGCTCGTCACAATACGCCAGTCACTACTCTTGATGAACTGTGCTATCGTGTTGAAGCTGCATGGGCAACTGTACTTGTACACGCCATCCAAGCTCTGTTTGACTCAATGCCCAGGCGTATCAAGGCTGTTATTACGGCCAGAGGTGGTTGTTCTGGGTACTGATTTCTCAGGATCTATGCACCAAAATTGCGTCAAAATGTAATGACATGTCAGTTCTAGTATAATATATTTGTCCAATGAATACCCGTTTATCATCTGCATTTCTTCTTGGTGTAGCAATTTTAATCGCCAGTAGTGTATTTCCGGAATCGAATAGGATATCGTGATTCTTTCACAGATGTGAATTGTGCGGAAGTCCTCACTAAACGACATATAGTCTCTTGTTACTGGACACATCTATTAATTAGGTAGATGTCGGTTTTAACTACGTTTCTTCAAGTGGTATTGTAGTAATTGTACTGCTGTATGGTAGATTTAAAGGGAAGGAATGCTATCATGTTTCACTCGTCCACACACGACGCGCCCGTCGGTGAATTGCCTGTGTGTTTTTGAGGTACTCCGGTGCTCAGCACGATCAGCAGATCTGTCTTCGATAGAGCGTGTGTGGGACCAGCTCGGACGTCACCTTCTTCCCAGCGCTAGTATCCACGATACAAAGAACCATTTACAACGGTTGTGGGCCGGCTTACCTCAGGAGGGGCCCAAACGGTCTTATGATACTCTTCCCAGCCGAATCAGTGCTTGCGTCCAGGAGAGGATGGGTGCAATGTCCTACTGATCACAGGACTCATACTGCGAACTTCTTTGTAAATCTGACTCGGTTCTGTAATCACTGAAATGACGTCACAAACCATCTCAAACCATGAAGTTTCATTTCAGTTCCTCCACTCCGTCTGTGGGCTTAATTTTTTTTCAGACAGTGTAAATTTGCTCTTTATGTGAGCTGCAGGACATTTCACTGTTTGCGAGTATACGAAAATAAAGCGAAACTTTAGCTGAGGATGAAAGCAGAGACATATCGTTGATAGTCGCGTCAAGATTAATCTTGAAATTGTATGTTGAAAGTTGTATGCCGAAAGTCTGTGTAACTGAATTTTTCGCACAGTCTGAAAACTGCCTTCTAAATTCCGATTACAGATTCGATCTAGACCTGGCGTACTTCTGAACAAGCACTTTTTAAAGCTACACAAGAATACTCACAGTATCTAACTGTTACGTAATTTAAATGTGCCCTATTACAAAAAACGCATCTGTTGTATTTATATGAAATTCCACCAGTTTAAAACTGTTCTCACTATTCTGTCAAAATTTTCATTTGGGTCTTATAACGAATTCTTACGTTCCAACGGATACCTTGCATCCGCTCTGGCTCCACTGCAAGAGTGATGACCTTCGCAGTGGCGAGGCAGTTTTTATTATTATTCGAATTTATTTTCACTCTGGTTTTAGTAAATTCGATTCCCTTTTGAACATTATTTATTACTGTTAGCCCAAAACTGCAAGCGTGACAGTGAAACTTTTATCAAACACATTTTTCTTTGAACAGTGGGGATATGCTCTGCGAAATATTTATAAATGACAAAAGGAAGTACTTTGAAATTATATTCAATCCTTTTAACGACAGAAAAGTAAACTCAGACTAATATGAAAAATCAACATTGTCTTTCTCCGCATTGTCATACACCATAATGTCTCATCCTACAAAATATTTCTATTAAGAAATTTGTCTTCTTGGACTCCTAATGCAATACTATTTAACTAATCTAGACTGGAGAGGGCTAACTAGAATATT
Organism: Schistocerca nitens; assembly: GCF_023898315.1. NCBI lineage: Eukaryota > Metazoa > Arthropoda > Insecta > Orthoptera > Acrididae > Schistocerca > Schistocerca nitens. The sequence goes on from NC_064620.1 coordinate 268,647,722, forward strand.
GAACACATGATTGATAATTCTTCCTGATTAGCAATACGTAGATATTATTAGATACAATATAATCTTTGCCGCGCGGGATTAGCAGAGCGGTATAAGGCGCTGCAGTCATGGACTGTGCGGCTGATCCCGGCGGAGATTCGAGTCCTCCCTCGGGCATGGGTGTGTATGTTTGTCCTTAGGATAGTTTAGTTTAAGTAGTGTGTAAGCTTAGGGACTGATGACCTTAGCAGTTAAGTCCCATAAGATTTCACACACATCTGAACAATAAAATCTTTGCACAGCAGTAATTGTTGAATTTACGCTTGGAGATAACGAACTCACGATAAATAACCTGTCTCTGAATTTCTGCCTCTTCATCCAGTCATCGTAAAAATTATCCTTCATCCTCAGGTTACACATCATGAAACGTATGAAACAGAAATTTCTGTGTAGCAGATCCGGTATCCAACCTGCTCACTTTACCATGATACAATACCCCTCTGCACGAGTCAACAACTATTACTACCCATAGCTGCGATTTGACTCCACTTTTACTTACTTACTTGCCCGCGCTCTACTCAATAATGCAACTTCTGGAAATCAGAGACTGTGTATTGCTAATGTGCTCAACATGCCAATATGTTTAAAGTGGCAACGTTCCGAATAAACTGATAATTTTTATCGTATTTGCGTTCAAAGATGCACCAAGTTGTAACATTACAAACAAATTGTGATATACTACCGTTTCATTTAATGTAGAAACCTTTCAGTCTCGACTTTTAACATTTTCCTGGTTTGCTATCACCTTCCCGTAGCTGTCTGTCATATGATGTACCTTGCGTAATATAATTCACAAAGTGCAACGGTTGTCTTCTGCTCGCTATCAAACGACCCTCTGTTAAATTCTTTAAGCTTCTTACTTAGCTTGCATTTATCGCGAATCTCTTGCCCAATGTAAGGTCCCGAGCGACTGGAAAAAAGCGCAGGTGACGCCTGTATATAAGATGGGTAGAAGGACGGATCCTCAAAATTACGGACCAATATCCTTAACATCGGTTTGTTGTAGGATTCTCGAACATATTCTCAGTTCGAATATAATGAATTTCCTTGAGACAGAGAAGTTGCTGTCCATGCATCAGCACAGCTTTAGAAAGCATCCCTCCTGCGAAGCGCAACTCGCCCTTTGTTCACATGATATCTTGCGAATCATGGATGAAGGGTATCAGACGGATGCCATATTTCTTGACTTCCGGAAAGCGTTTGACTCGGTGCCCCACTGCAGACTCCTAACTAAGGTACGAGCATATGGGATTGGTTCCCAAATATGTGAGTGGCTCGAAAACTTCTTAAGTAATAGAACCCAGTACGTTGTCCTCGATGGTTAGTGTTCATCGGAGGTGAGGGTATCATCTGGAGTGCCCCAGGGAAGTGTGGTAGGTCCGCTGTTGTTTTCTATCTACATAAATGATCTTTTGGATAGGGTGGATAGCAATGTGCGGCTGTTTGCTGATGATGCTGTGGTGTACGGGAAGGTGTCGTCGTTGAGTGACTGTAGGAGGATACAAGATGACTTGGACAGGATTTGTGAGTGGTGTAAAGAAAATTAATGCAGATGAATAGGAAAAAGAATCCCGCAATGTTTGAATACTCCATTAGTAGTGTAGCCCTTGACACAGTCACGTCGATTAAATATTTGGGCGTAACACTGCAGAGCGATATGAAGTGGGACAAGCATAATGGCAGTTGTGCGGAAGGCGGATAGTCGTCTTCGGTTCATTGGTAGAATTTTGGGAAGATGTGGTTCATCTGTAAAGGAGACCGCTTATAAAATACTAATATGACCTATTCTTGAGTAGTGATGGAGCGTTTGGGATCCCTATCAGGTCGGATTGAGGGAGGACATAGAAGCAATTCAGAGGCGGGCTGCTCCCGAGTGTTACGGAAATGCCTCAGGAACTCGGGTGGGAGTCTCTGGAGGAAAGTAGGCGTTCTTTCCGTGAATCGCTACTGAGGAAATTTAGAGAACCAGCATTTGAGGCTGACTGCAGTACAATTTTACTGCCGCCAACTTACATTTCGCGGAAAGACCACAAAGATAAGATAAGAGAGATTAGGGCTCGTACAGAGGCATATAGATAGTCATTTTTTCCTCGTTCTGTTTGGGAGTGGAACAGGGAGAGATGATGCTAGTTGTGGTACGAGGTACCCTCCGCCACGCACCGTATGGTGTATTGCGGAGTATGTATGTAGATGTAGATGTAGCTCGTCTCAGTAAACCTCCGGTACTCCGCATGCAATGGCTCAGCTGCAGCGCGTTGAGCTCGCTGGCCAGAGGCGCTGCAGCGTCCCCCAGCTGCTCGCGTGTCCTGCAAGTTTAAAAATAACAAGCAGTAACAAGGGCAGTGCAACAGGAATGCGGGTCATTGCCCTGCAGAGTCCGCGCCCGCCCACGTGCACGCGGCACGAGTTAGCTGACAGCTGGTGCTAGGTGCCAAGTTGCTGACATCTCGCCGAGGACGACCGCTGATGCGAGTCCGGCGCTTGCGAAACCGACCGTAAAATACGAGGCATGCTTGAAATCCTGTCCCAGTATTGCTTTGTTGTGCCGCTAGACTTGTCCGTGCGACAACAACAGCAGAAGCTAAAATAAACGACACAGCGACAGAGTACTTTGCACTGTCACACAACGCAACGTCCGGTTGAAGCACCAAATATGTCAAGGTCCGCCGGCGGCTTCTGTATTTCACCAATTTCCCAGTGCCTCTCTGTTCTGGTGCATTCCAACAGATTACTTCCGTACTGACTTGATATTAATGATGTGCTTAGTTGGATTCACCATACCGTGTGGAAATTCGTATGTTTGTACGTGATACAGGGTGACAAACGGAAGACTGACTGTTTTGAACTGCGTAGCATTGAGAGCGCGGTGGTGGGAGAAGGTTGTAGTTGAAGTTGTTCTCCATTCCAGACGCCATTTTAGTTACAATGGAACAATGGGACTTGCAACATCGTCCGTTCCTCAATGACAAATGGTTCAAATGGCTCTGAGCGCTATGGGACCTAACTTCTAAGGTCATCGGTCCCCTAGAACTTAGAACCACTTAAACCTAACTAACATAAGGATATCACACACATCCATGCCCGAGGCAGGATTCGAACCTGCGACCGTAGCGGTCGCGCGGTTCCAGACTGTAGCGCCAAGAACCGCTCGGCCACCCCGGCCGGCTCCTCAATGACAGTTTCAGTTGAAGTTGTGAATTCGTTACAGCTACGCAGCGAATGTTTCGTGTACAATTTAATCTCGGTCGACACGGTCAACTGGCTAAGAAGGTTTCCGTACAGTTCTGAGACACAGTAAAACGATGCCAGAATATGTTACAAGAATAAGAAAAGCGATAGTCAGAAGCCCAGGACGGTCACCAGGACATGGTGCTAGTGAGCTAGCAGTCAATCGTGAATCTGTTATACTAATTCTGCACACATTACAATTCCATCCGTACAAAATTCTTACTGTACAACGACTGAAGGCAACTGACTTTCCCTGTACTCGCAGACTTTCTTTGCAGAATGTGATTTTGAATGATTTATTTAATCGTATGGTTGGGGCCGCCCGTCGGGCAGACCGTTCGCCGGGTGTCGGTCTTTCAATTTGACGCCACTTCGGCGACCTGCAGTCGATGAGGGTGATGGGATGATGATGAGGACAGCGCAACACTCAGTCCCTGGGCGGAAAAAATTCCCCGACCCAGCCGGGAACCGAACCCGGGCCCAGAGTATTGACAATCCGTCACGCTGACCATTCAGCTACCGGGGGCGGACATTTTGAATAATGACGTGATTTTACTGACGATCGATGACGCTCATTTCCTTTTAAATGGGGCTGTCAACGAGAAAAATTTCCGTTACTTGGCTCCTGAGCATCCGTAACCTATTGACCAGTGTCCTTTACACTCTGAAAAAGTCACAGTCTGGTGTAGTCTTGGCTCTTTCAGCATTACTGGACCATATTTTTTCGCAGAAAACAGGGCCACAGTGACTGTTAATTCAGCTCTATACGTTTACATGCTCAAAACGTTCTTGAAACCAGGTCTCAGAAGACGAAGAATTCCTTTAAGAGATATTTGGTTTCAGAAGGATGGCGCAATATAATACAGCATGGACTCTTCAGTCAGCTGTTCTTCAACGCATGTTTTCCGGACCACGGTCCGGGGTGTCTCCAGACACATTTCCACTGATTGTCGGGGCTCAGTTCGGAGCGGGGCTCATCACTGAAGACTATTCTACTCCGTTCAATGAGATCCCAGGCCGAAAACGTGTCTGGAGGTATCCCAGACAACGGTGGGATACTAGTCTGACTCTCACGTCTGACTCTCACCCGCCATATTTTCCGACTACCATGAGTGATAGTCTGGGGTGCCATTTCTTTCCACAGCAGGACTCCTTTGGTTGTCATCTGCAGCCTCCTTATGGAACATTTTGTTGTCTTTCTTGGCAGGCCATCGTGGGTTTACATTTCAGCAAGGTAATGCCCGCTCACACACGACGAGAGTTTCTGCTGCTTGTCTTGGTGCTTGTCAAACCGTACTTTGGCTTGGAAGGTCGCCAACTGAGAACATTTGAAGCATAATGGACAGGGTTCAGCAACTATCTCGAGATTTTGACCATGTAATCCGCCAGTTGGACAGAATGTCACATGATATCGCTTAGGAGGAAGAAAAATGGTTTAAATGGCTCTGAGCGCTATGGGACTTAACATCTGTGGTCATCAGTCCCCTAGAACTTAGAACTACTTAAACCTAACTAAGGACATCACACACATCCATGCCCGAGGCAGGATTCGAACCTGCGACGGTAGCAGTCGCACGGTTCCGGACTGAGCGCCTAGAACCGCGAGTCCACTGCGGCCGGCCCTTAGGAGGAAAATGAACAACTCTAGCAATCAATGCCAAGTCGAGTAACTGCTTGCATAACGGCGAGAAGTGGACCAACGCTTTATATGGAGGACCAAACTGCTGAGGTATTCGTCGGTCCCTAGACTTACACACTAATTAAACTGACGTAAACTAACTTATGCTAAGAACAACACAAACACTCATGCCCGAGGGAGGACTCGAACCTCCGACGGGATCTGTCGCGCAGTTCGTGACATGGCGCCTCAAACCGCGTGGCCACTCCGCACGGCAACGCTTTATTGACTTGCTCAATTGATGAAGCTCTTTGTCTTGAATAAATGATCGAATTTTTCTGAAACTGTCATCATTTGTTTATCTGTGCAAGTACATCACATCTACCGATTTCCGTCAGATTCGGATAATTCCTTTGTGGTGCATTTTTTTTGTCTTAGAGTGTATTTTTTGTCATGTGCATAATAAACATCATTTAATAGCTACTCAGGAAGAATGGCTGGAAATATTAATAATATTTATAAAATTCTTATCGAATTGTTTAGAGTACGTGAAGAGAAAAATGAAAAGGTTCTGAAACAAAAGCAACGATGTGGATGCTGTAGTCTCAACGAGTATTTCGAAAGAACAGGTTTCAAGGAGTACTAGCGTCTTATCAAATGAAGAAATCTATTATTTTACGTGGCTCTGTTATGTTACTCCTTCCTACCAATTCTATGATCGTTTCAGCCTCGAGGTACTGTCTCGTGTTGGATCTTAAAAAAGGGAAAATCACTTGCGTGATGGGCAGAAGCAATGTAGGGTACTTCAAGTACTGATCTTCAGCTACTGCTTTAATATAGTCTGGCGTCTACCAAACCTCGGAAGACAGCGAATCGTCACATATATCGACTACGATAAACACGTCTTCTTGTGGGAGCCTCCAGATTTCCGTGGGACCGACAGTACTTACAACATATTAAATTATATTTCCACACCAACACTGTGGAATAGTTTACACTTGTTTTCATAACTGTCTCCTCAAACGGGGTCTCTTCCATTTAGAAAATGACCAACAGTGTATGAATCTGGTCTCACCAGGTTGTATCTCTTTCCATGTATTCTAAGCGTAGAGCTACCTATAGCATCATCTAACTCAGTGACGTAACTTCCTCTTCTCTAACGCCTATTTTAAGAAATAAAAAAAATCCAATATAGTGCCCTGTTGCTGACATGCGGTGTAATGTTTAAGCTCCAGGTTCCTGTTCGCTTACCGTGTGCGCGACGAAACCTCGTGGCCAAATCGCGAAACGTTGACGATACCGCGGTAGGTGGCGCTACTGTGGTGTCTACGTTGACTTCCATGTAAGACTTCCACTCTACCTTTATCAGCAATGGGAGAGGACCTAGAGCTACTCAAAAATTAAATAAGCCTTCGTGTGAAGGGTGAAGCATAATGATTTTTTTTTCATTTAGCATCTGGAAGTTGCGAAGAAACCGGTTCTAAGGTGCCTACTTTGTTAAATTTCGACGATGAATTTATCTGAAAATTTAACTTGAATAAAAGTAATGAAATGAATTTTGGTTATTTAGTCTCAAGAGATCCCCGTTTCACTTCCAATGTTTAAACCACAAAAGAATATAAATCACAAAAATTCCGTAACTGATTTCATTAACAGTGATGGAACAACCTATACTAACGCTCAGTTATATTAACAAAAAGCACGTAAGCTCACTTGTGGCTTTGAGAATGCTATAATATGACAATGTATAGAATGTAAACACAGTTCTCGTATTTAGAAAGCTGTAAAATTTAAAGTTCTCAAAGATATTGTGTCTTGCACCAGTGAGAAGTGAGCAGTCTTGTTTCCATTCGTCGGCGCTCGGAAACTAATGGCGGACACCAGAGATCGTGTAACATGGCATATAGCACAGCAAAACACGTAAATATGCCTAACGGAAACACTGGACCCGAGTATAAGAACACAACTGTCCAGAAGATACGCAGAAACACATGCGATAACAACCAAAACAAAATAAAAAAGAAACATAATCATTAAAAGATAGCGATAGAAAAATAATGAGGAAATCAACGTCAGCACAAGAATTTGAATCTACTCAAACTAAAACTACCTTTATTCAAGAAAAACAGATATTAGGAAAAGCTTGTGACAAAAGAAAAATTTGTTTGAAATGAATTTTTGAGTTTTTCTAAAGAGAAAGTTTTGCGTTGTAGCTTATCTGTGCATAGGTGGTGAGGCGAGAAGTCGGCGGCAGCTCGTCGGTGGCGGCGACACAACGAAAAGATACAACCAAAACAGCTCCAAAAGTCGTAAAATGTATCCGCTACCTTGCCTGGCGGTGATGTAAGTAAAGCAGCTCCATTAGTCGTAAATTTTATGCATCTTCTTGCCTGGTGCGTCGTCCACTCGGTTGTAGAACTATCCTTCCGTCATCTCCTTGAGTCTGTTTTGAATGGAATCCATTAATGTATACAATAACGTAGCAGACACACACGCTGCTGTTGTTAACGGCCAATACATTGTTACAAAACGGTGTAGAATTCACTTAAGGGGCTCCGGAACGCCCTATACTTGCAATGTTAAAATAACGCTTATAAATCACATCTTTCCTCACAAAGTATTTGAGGTAGGAAGTTGAACTTTTTACGGATTATTTATTGGAATATGGGCTACAACTTAACACAGGGATTTTACAAAATTTTAGTTCAGTTATTAAAGATGATTTTTTTTTCAATTGTAATGAAAATTCACAACATTTTTTTGCAATTTTTTATTTATATATTCAAAAATATACAGTTTTTTGGAAAAAGGCTGTGTTAAATTATGCAGAAGGTACTGTGTAACATTTACTGAAAATTTGAAACAAATATGTTTGGAAGATCCTTAGAAAAGGTTGGTTGGTTGGTTTGGGGAAGGAGACCAGACAGCGAGGTCATCGGTCTCATCGGATTAGGGAAGGATGGGGAAGGAAGTCGGCCGTGCCCTTTGAAAGGAACCATCCCGGCATTTGCCTGGAGCGATTTAGGGAAATCACGGAAAACCTAAATCAGGATGGCCGGACGCGGGATTGAACCGTCGTCCTCCCGAATGCGAGTCCAGTGTCTAACCACTGCGCCACCTCGCTCGGTACCTTAGAAAACATGTAATTAGTATGAGAAAATAAAAGTTTTGGGAATCGAGCGACAAAGATTGGATTAACTTTTTAGTGCATTCCAGGCCCATAGGATGGATTATCTTCATCCTCTGCAAACTCCTCCTCCAGCTTCCTCTTGTTCCTCCTCCTGTTTACTCTTGCTTGTATTTCTAGACTCTTTACAGCCCTGTCTGCAGCCCGAAGGCGTTCCTTGTCTAAAGCAAGCATTGCTCGTACCATGTTAGAACCTATCTTCATTCCCATATTTCTAAATACCTTGCACCTTACAATGTTGCCATCATTGAAAGCCGCAACAGCATCATACACACCAAAGTGAAGTGTTTCTATTCCAACAAATACAGTCTTGGGGATTCTCGACCATATAACACTATTTACACTTTCATTGGGGTTTTGAGTTTTTCCGTGAATACACTTTTTCAACAGTTCAGGTGCTGCTAAGTCTCTGAAAATAGTTTTTATCACCTCCATTATTGCATGAGGCAGACTATGCTTATGAGTGTACACTTCACCAGTTAGCAATCCTTTGTTATATTTACACCAACTGTCTTCTTCTTTGGGACACAAGCTATGTTGGGGATTTTCATCGTCTTTATTGTTTACAGTAATAACACATACCTTTGGCTTTCCAACATTTCTCCTTTTCTTAAAAGCCTTCAGAGGATTTCTAATAACTTTACTTTTACTCATTATTATACTTCAACAAAACAGAGACTCAAGAAACAGAATTAATTACGAATATTTTCGAGATAACGACAGAGTAAATAAACATGAAACAATCGACAATCATACCAGCGGTATATATTGAACCATCACAGGTTAGCCACAACACATACTTTATCTCACATCACTAAAATGTACCTGATGAACACGGACGTTAATAATAACACCATTTGACAGCAGTTTAACAGCGCCACAGTGGGTCACGCCCATGTAGAACACATTTAAAAAAAAAAAAAAATTAAAAATAGTTGTAGTCTTCGGAATTGAATAAATTATATATCTATTAAAAGGAAATAGTCTGCAGATTCAGAAAACGCAAAAAAGTACAAATTGAACTTTTCATGATTTTGAGCCTTTCCGGAGCCCCTTAAACTCGTCAATCGCGAAGCTACAGTCCGTCTGTTTTTTAGCATGAGTATCACTTTCGTGATTACACGATCTTGAGAGCTGGTTTCGCATATATTAAACAATTTAAGTGTTTCCACGGTGACGGTTAGTGTTTTAACTCGGACGGCAGTTCATTAAATGGCAAATAAAATAAGAATCTTGAAATACAAACTTGAACGTGGCTGGCGTCCAGCAATGGTATTTAAGTTTTAATGGAGGATAAAAACACTCAACAGGTTGAACAACTTTTATTGCATTGACCTGATAACGAGACCAACTAAGGGTACCTTCTTCAGAATAAATTACAGTTACATAAATTCGCATTGCGTGGAGAAATAATAAAAATATATGAGCTAAATCGCACAAGTAAAAAAAGTAAAATTTATCTTGTAAGATCAAAATTAGAGTCACGAGTGTAGCGAGTATTTAGGACGGACGTCGGACTGAAAGGTTTGTCAACTGATTTCGCCGCTACGTAGAAACAGTGCAGCGCGCGCCACCTGTGTTTAATAATTTACTTCTTACGTCTTTGTATTTCGCCACAGCATAAGGTACTTGGTTTGAAAAAACTTTATAGTGTTGAACATGGTTGATGTTCAGCAGCCATATTTAAGTTTAAATGAAGGATAAAACGAGCCAACCGGTTGCACAAATTTTATTGCATTACCCTGGTTTCCATACCAACATTATAATAAGTTAAAGTTACACAGAATCGCATTGCATTAGTCTGATATCAGTCCTAGCCACTCGCTATACTCGTTTTTCTCATTCTGGCTTCAAAAAATAACTTTTACTTATTTGACTAGAGCACTTCAACTCATATGTTGTTATTATCTCTCCATGTGATGTGAATCTTTGTAACTGTAACTTATTCTGATGAAGATACGGCTGGTATCGAAATCAGATAAATTAAATAATATTTGTGTAGCCGTTTGCTATTTTTTTACCTTCATTAAAATCTTAAAGTACAATAGCTTCTGCAACTCGCTTACATGCAAACAATTTGGTTCTAATGACGACAACCACTGTGCACTCGCATGTGGATTTGCAACGTTCCACGAAGCTTGCAGTTTTCCAGCTGTCAATTTTTTTTCATAACATTCCTGTCAATATGTAGTCCATATCGTGTCAGAAACGTAGAAGCTCGGCAGTATATTTGCATGTGTCTATATACGACGCGCTACTGACACGTTACATACCGCATACGAATTGGCACTTGCCACAGCGCACCCACTGACTCTCACTGTTCGACTGCATCTATCGATATCACTCTGACATCACATTTCGTATAATAGTTATGCATGTTACTTTTCATTTTACATACTGCATTCCACAAAAGCATTAGAAACAAGATAAAAAGTAAGTTGAAATTTTGGCAAACTCAATTAATAAGAGATTCGTGTAGGAACTTAAATGAAGTAAAATATAGTTATATTTCATATCGTGGAACAAAACACAAAAAATTCTAAGCAATCAATGACTTACGTGTATACTGAAAAGAAGGAAATAAAGTAAAAAATTATTACTTGCAGTTAGCAATGTCTTCACAAAATCCTTACGAATATTTCTGTCACTCCATCGGGATAGAAACGGGTTGTTAGAAGGTGTTGAATACCCCGTGAAGAGAAAAGTTTCTGTAAACGTGATGAAGACTTTATTGTGATCCATTGTAACTAATGCTTTGGGAGGACCTATTGCGAAGACGTTAGACAGGGCCTTGCTCATCCACTCAGCTGTCTAATTTGCACGCGAAGCGACACTCTGAAAATGAATGCATAATTAACTGCGTTGCACTGAGAATTTGGCTTGCAAGGTCCACAAGAAAGCGATCCTTAGCTTTGGTCGTTTGCAACTATTTGCAGAATATCTTAAGAGCTTCTTGTTGTACTGAATACTGTTGGCACTTCGTCACACGACGATCTATGACCATGTGTATTGTAGGCCAATAAACATGACGTCTTCTTGGCTCTTATTGATATTCGCTTCTGTTCATTACTCTCTTCTGAAGTGTGAGAGAAATCGTGTGAGTTATTCTTTCTTCAAAGAAGGAGAACCACCCTGTGTAACTGACAACCCGTTGTATTGTAACCAATGAATCTGTCTATCAATATTTCACAATAAAGACCCCACTGCATATTTGTTCCAGCCAAAGACTAAGAACTAATCGGTAATTTGATCGTTATTGTCACATTCACAGCTTCACAAGCCGCGATCGACGAGAGCCCAGCAAGCGCGGGATTATATTGGACAAAGTGCGTCATGTGCAGAGACAACAATTACACTACTGGCCATTAAAATTGCTACACCAAGAAGAAATGCATATGATAAATGGATATTCATTGGACAAATATATTATACTAGAACTGAAATGTGATTACAATTCCACGCAATTTGGGTGCATAGATCCTGAGAAATCAATACCCAGAACAACCACCTCTGGCCATAAAACGGCCTCGATACGCCTGGGCATTGAGTCAAACAGAGCTTGGGTGGCGTGTACAGGTACAGCTGCCCATGCAGCTTCAACACGATACCACAGTTCATCAAGAGTAGTGACCGGCGTATTGCGACGAGCCAGTTGCTCGGCCACCATTGACCAGACGTTTTCAACTGGCGAGAGATCTGGAGAATGTGTTGGCCAGGGCAGCAGTCGAACATTTTCTGTATCCAGAAAGGCCCGTACAGGACCTGCAACATACGGACGTGCATTATCCTGCTGAATTGTAGGGTTTCGCAGGGATCGAATGAAGGGTAGAGCCAATGGTCGTAACACATCTGAAATGTAATGTCCACTGTTCAAAGTGCCGTCAATGCGAACAAGAGATTGTAACACTACGCTCGGGCGCACGATACTCCTTAAAGCCTGTACTATAGTAAGTTGACGGGCTTCACCTTAAGACAAAGGATTTTTGTATATACATTGACCGCGTGTACCTGAATGGAGGCAAATCAAACTTACACCCACTCAGTAATAACAATGATACGTCAAGCAAGTCCGAAATGCAACTACACGTCAGGACGGACAAGAAACAACACAGAAGATGTTACCAATTTGTTAATAATACGGTCGCCAGCCTAATTACGCATTAACTGAGTTTCTTCCCTGTACAAGTTGATGTACGTTCGAGCATAACAACACGTAGTAACACTGCATAATATGGTAAATTTTAGAACCAGAAAATCTACTGAACTGATAATTTCACTTTCTGTACCAATATGGATAAACCATAAATATACAACATTACACTATAATGTTTACTACGAAACTTCGTACTGTCCATTGATCTGATTAAAATCGGGCATAGGTTACCCTAGAAATAGCACTTTCGAAACACACACACAATGTCAAATTTGATAAATGTAAAACACTGATAAATTTTGGTTTTTGTATTGGCTTTAACTTTGCTGGTCTAATCAGTTTAGAACACTTCAGAATTCAAATGAATAAAAAAAAGGGGGGGGCCTGAAACTGTTATGATCACTGTATTGAAACTATTAACTATTGAAAGCATTAAGCACTCAAAATTTCCACTATATGAGTTACTACTCTTTTTAGCTCATTTCCTGCTCATTAAAATACCATTATATCTGCCTCAAAATAATTAAACTTCATTACTAATTCAATGTCAAAATTATCTTCCAACTTTGTCAGAACTTTGTTATTTACTTATAGATTCATCAACAAAACAGTTCTTTAAACATCATTCTAACATAGCTAAGTTTGCAAGTAATTATTATTAACATAAACTTTAAATCTTCATCTCGGGACACTCGGATTGCACAACATGTGGAAAGGACCCTGTCTAGGTTAGTCGTGAGGATAATTAAATGATAGGACAGTTCTGGTAAAATTTAAATTGTTATTGAACAGTATGGAACAAAGTAACACTGGTCCACACGAATACAGTACTAAAAGTTTCAACCTGTTCGTATCGATGCGGCGGTCGGCAGGCAGCGAGATGGCGAGGCACAGGGCACACATACAATCACAGCAATGGCTCTTGATGTATCGGCACTTTGCTTCTTCTTAACGTCGCAATTCTTTTCCATTTAGTGCCTATGGAATTTTGCCATGCTGTATAGGCGTCGGGACGGCATATCCGAGGCTGAATGAAACTACGTCTTCCAGGAGAGCCTCCTCGATCCAGAACGTGTGTCTCAGACCAATGCCCAACTCCGACTACCACTGCTGAGCCCGTTATGCCGTGCAGTGCCCGTGTGCATTTTCCCGCGCTCGCCTGCCATCCACCTATTACCGCTCCCCTACAGACAGGGTATACACCAGAGGTTTTGCATTCTACATATCCCAATACATTGCCTACGTATGGACCAGACGCACAATTACAACTTTAACGTCTTACAACAGATTCAACGTTTCTTACATTTCAATTCTGTTACAATATTGTTTGACATTTGACATAAACATTAATATTCACATCGAAATTTGTTTACAGTTTTCTTAACACAATGACATGAAAAGAAAAGAAATGAAATCAGAATATCGATTACACTAATTTATCGAAAATCAGAAGAAAAAAAATTATATGTACAATAGTACAGCGTTGTTGTCGTTACAAGGTGACCGAGACGTATAACCATTGGCACCCCATACCATCACGCCGGGTGATACGCCGGTATGGCGATGACGAATACACGCTTCAAATGTGCGTTCACCGCGACGTCGCCAAACAGGGATACGATCATCATGATGCTGTAAACAGAACCGGGATTCATCCGAAAAAATGACATTTTGCCATTCGTGCACTCAGGTTCGTCGTTGAGCACACCATCGCAGGCGCTCCTGTCTGTGATGCAGCGTCAAGGGTAACCGCAGCCATGGTCTCCGAGCTGATAGTCCATGCTGCTGCAAACGTCGTCGAACTGTTCGTGCAGGTGGTTGTTGTCTTGCCAACGTCCCCATCTGTTTACTCAGGGATCGAGACGTGGCTGCACGATCCGTTACAGCCATGCGAATAAGATGCCTGCCATCTCGAGTGCTAGTGGTACGAGGCCGTTGGGATCCAGCACGGTGTTCCGTATTACCCTCCCGAAGCCAACGATTCCATAATCTGCTTAGAGTCATTGGATCTCGACCAACGCGAGAAGTAATGTCGCAATACGATAAATTGCAATTGCGATAGGCTACAATCCGACCTTTATCAAAGTCGGAAACGTGATGGAACGCATTTCTCCTCCTTACACGAGGCATCACAACAATATTTCACCAGGCAGCGCCGGTCAACTGCTGTTTGTGTATGAGAAATCGGTTCGGAACTTTCCTCATGTCAGGTGTCGACACCGGCGCCAACCTTGTGTGGATGCTCTAAAAAGCTAATCATTTGCATATCACAGCATCTTCTTCCTGTCGGTTAAATTTCGCGTCTGTAGATCGTCATCTTTGGGGTAAATGAAATGTCGTGTGGCTAGGGCCTCCCGTCGGGTAGACCGTTCGCCTGGTGCAGGTCTTTCAAGTTGACGCCACTTCGGCGACCTGCGCGTCGATGGAGATGAAATGATGATGATTAGGACAACACAACACCCAGTCCTTGAGCGGAGAAAATCTTCGACCCAGCCGGGAATCGAACCCGGGCCCTTAGGATTAATATTCCGTCACGCTGACCACTCAGCTACCGGGGGCGGACATCTTTGTGGTGTAGCAATTTTAACGGCCAGTAGTGTAGCTTCGCAACTACGGGCAGTACTGATTTTCCTGGAGCTACTGCTATAATTAAAACAACTTTTCCGTTTGTGCGAGCTTTCATAGGGAAATTATGGTCCACTGAAGTAGCTAACTGAATATGGGCCGTCCTATATGATATACGTAGGAACAGCACAGACTTTACAAATAAGAGTGTTCTAAATCCTTAAACATAGCACTGAATTCAAAGTGGCAGTTTTTAATCAAAATTTAGTTTCACAGTTGCTTGATAACTTTTATTTCCCATAATCATCATCAAGTAATAATTACTAAATAATTTCAAATATCGACAACGAACTACGTGAATGTAAAAGTAGCACTGTTCCGCTACACAGTGATCTCGATACTGCATGTTCTTTTGATTAGGCTGCTCTCTGTGACAAATGAAAATAGCAATAGAAAACTACTTGAGCGCGTATTCGCCAGGGACAACTGCCTTATCCTCTACGAGAACAGGTGCTACACGTGGTTCATGACTGCAGGCTGAGCATTGCTCGTGCCCAGAGAGCTGTCTGGCGGAGGCACAGCCGGCGGCAGGCTCTTCCTCTACACACCTCCTCACTCTTTTTTGCTCGGCCTGCGGCGGCCGTGGCCCGCCGTATCTAAAGTTTCTATTTCTGTCGCAGTGTCAGCCACGGCAGACGCTTATTTGGCGTCTTAATCGCCTCTCTTATTGTACCCGTTACGTAACGGGAGCCGCATTGGCCGCATCGTACCATGTGGCTACTTCATAGGCTACGGCAGTCAGATGTCTCTCACGGTAATACCAGTGAACAAATACTCCTATCTCTCAATATTCTACAGTTTCGTTACTTCCGATTAAACAAATTGTTGTAGCGCTGAGTATCGCTCAGGGATCACGGATCTTCTGTATCTAAGGGCACACTCTTCAAAACTGGACGGCGGTGGGCGAAATTTATTTTTTGAAGATATATTTGTAGTTGGTCGCACTTAATAATACAATTAATACACAAAAAGCTAACTCAGAAAGCCTAATAAGTATTTAAATGTTCTTGTTTAATTGTGTAAAACAGCTTACTTAATAAGACATAGACAATGTGGTCAATAGTATCCGGACACCTCCAAAACATATGTTTTTTCATATTAGGTGCATTGTGCTGCCAGCTAATGCCAAGGTACTCCGTATCAGCGACCTCAGTGGTCATTAGACATCGTGAGAGAGCAGAATGGGGCGCTCCGCGGAACTCACGGACTTCGAATGTGGTCGGGTTATAGCGTGTCACTTGTGTCATACGTCTGTACGCGAGATTTCCACACTCCTAAACATCTCTAGGTCCACAATTCCCGATGTCATATTGAAGTGGAAACGCGAAGGGACTCGTACAGCGCAAAAGCGTACAGGCCGACCTCGTCTGTTGACTGACAGAGACCGGCGACAGTTGAAGAGGATTTTAATGTGTAATAGGCAGACATCTATCCAAAAAATTACAAAGGAATTCCAGACTGCATCAGGATCCGCTGCAAGTACTATGACAGTTAGCGGAAGGTGAGAAAACTTGGATATCATTGTCGAGCGCTGCTCGTAAGCCCCGCACCATACCGGCAAATGCTAAATGACGCCACGCTTGGTGTAATGAGTGTAAACATTGGACGATTGAACAGTCGAAAAACGCTTGTGGAGTGACGAATCACGGTACACAATGTGGCGATCCGATGGCAGGATTTGTATGGCAAATGCCCAGTCAGCGTCGTCTGCCACCATGTGTAGTGCCAACAGTAAAATTCGGAGGCAGTGGTGTTATGGTGTGGTCGTGTTTTTCATCGAGGCGCTTGCACCACTTGTTGTTTTGCGTGGCACTATCACAGCACAGGCCTACATTGATGTTTTAAGCACCTTCTTGCTTCCCACTGTTGAAGAGCAATTCGGGGATGGCGACTGCATATTTCAACACGATCGAGCACCTGTTCATAATGCACGGCTTGTGGCGCTGTGGCTACACGACAATAACATCCCTGTAATGCACTGGCTTGCACAGAGTCCTGACCTGAGTCATATAGAACACCTTTGGGATGTTTTCGAACGCCGACTTCGTGACAGGCCCCACCGACCGACATCGATACCTCTCCTCAGTGTAGCACTCCGTGAAGAATGGGCCGCCAATCCCCAAGAAACCTTCCAGAACGTCACTGAACGTCTGCCTGCGGGAGTGGAAGCTGCCATCGAGGCTAAGGGTGGGCCAACACCATACTGAATTCCAGCATTACCGATGGAGGGCGCCACGGACTTGCTAGTCATTTTCAGCCAGGTGTTCGGATACTTTTGATCACATAGTATATAACAGTTAACGAACCAAAGGTTTACAGGTTGCAGAGATGTAGCAGAAAATATAAGACTGTGCCCAGGTGACGTTCTAATAAGCCGTTGCACAGCTGCATCTATATGATCACTCTGCAATTCACAATCAAATGCCCGGCAAAGGGTTCATCGAACCACATTCAAGCTATATCCTACCGCTCCACTGGCGAACACATCGCTGGAAAACCGAACACTTAAATCTTTCCCGGCGAGCTCTGATTTCTCTTATTTTATTACGGTGTATGAATATCAAGAGCTCAGATGGAAAACCAGTTCTAAGCAAAGAAGGGAAAGCAGAAAGGTGGAAGGATTATATAAAGGCTCTATAAAAGGGCGATGTACTTGAGGACAATATTATGGAAAAGAAAGAAAATGTAGTTGAAAATGAAATGGGACATATGATACTGCTTGAAGAGTTTGACAGAGCACTAAAGACCTAAGTCGAAACAAGGCCATTGGAGTAGACAACATTCCATTAGACCGTTGACAGCCTTCGGAGAGCCAGCCCTCACAAAATTCTACCATCTGGTGAGAAAGATGAATGAGACAAGCTAAATACCATCAGACTTCAAGAAGAATATAATAACTCTAATATCAAAGAAAGCAAGTGTTGACAGGTGTGAAAATTGCCGAACTATCGGTTTAATAAGTCACGGCTGCAAAATACTGACACGAATTGTTTACAGATGAATAGAAAAACTGGTGGAACCCGACCTTGGGGAATTTCAGTTTGGATTCCTTAAAAATGTTGGAGCACGTGAGGCAATACTGACCCTACGGATTATCTTAAAAGATAGATTAAGGAAAGGCAAACCTACGCTTCTAGCATTTGTTGACTTAGATAAGGCTTTTGACAATGTTGACTGGAATACTCTCTTTCAAATTCTGAAAGTGGCATGGGTAAAATACAGAGAGCGAAAGGCTATTTACAATTTGTGCAGAAACAAGATGGCAGTTCTAAGAGCAGAGCGGCACGAAAGTGAAGCAGTGGTTGGTAAGGGAGTCAGTCAGGGTTGTAGCTTATCCCCGATGTTATTCAATTTGCATATTGACAAAGCAGTAAAGGAAACAAAAGAAAAATTTGGAGTAGGAATTAAAATCCATGGAGAAGAAATAAAAACTTTGTTGTTTGCCGATGATATTTTAATTGTCAGAGGCAGCAAAGGACCTGGAAGAGCAGTTGAACGGAATGGACAGCGTCTTGAAAGGGGGATATAAGATGAACATCAACAAAAGCAAGATGAGGATAATGGAATGAAGTCGAATTAAATCGGGCGATGCTGAGGGAATTAGATTAGGAAATGAGACACTTAAAGTAGTAAATGAGTTTTGCTATTTGGTGAGCAAAATAACTGATGATGGTCGAAGAAGAGAGGATATAAAACGTAGATTGGCAATGGCAAGGAAAGTGTTTCTCAAGAAGAGAAATTTGTTAACATTGAGTATAGATTTAAATGTCAGAAAGTCGTTTCTGAAAGTATTTGTATGGAGTGTAACCATGAATGAAAGTGAAACATGGACGATAAATAGTTTAGAAAAGATGAGAATAGAAGCTTTAGGAATGTTGTGTATGAAACTCTTATATTGTAAACATCTATGTACATAAAACACGCAGATTCAGAAGGTTATTTGATTTTTGTTACCAGTGGACTTGGCCTCTCATTTTTATGAGAGTAAGTACTGCTGCACCAGTGCCACGATCTTGTGAAAGGACGCTGATGATCATGCTGTTTAATGGCCAAGAATTATAAATCCATCCATTTTTTACAAGCTGGAGGCCTCAATTTCTTCTTCAGATATCAAGCTAACCCATACTTCAAGCGTTTACTTCCACTAACAAAGTAAAACTAAAATTGTTTGCGCGGTTTATTTACTGTCAACATACAAATGGAGCGAACATTTGAAGCCTGAGGGTGCACACCAGTGTACGGGGTGTACAAGGTATAAGCGCAATTATTATTATATGTGGTTCCTTACAATGAGCAGTAGAGAGATGGGGCTGCTGGGACACTTTTGGTATCAAATTCATACGAAATTTAATTAAACTGATCAGATAATTACACCACCCCCTCCCCCATCCCCCACATATGCCCACTCAGACCCCTCCACATAGATGATGTCATGTGTTTCCCTCCGACTGCTTGTGGGTCACGACCCTTCCCCTCCCCTCCCTTCTCTCCTCCCCCCCCCCCCTCCCACCTAACCTATTGGTGGAAACTTTGAATTTTTGAGGAAATTCAAAAAATGGAGGGAATATCTTTGTCTAAGGGATGTGCTGACATCCCAACCCCCCACCCCCCACATCTGAAAACTGACAGAATATTAAAAATTGCAGTGCCCTTTCTGGGATGGAAAGAACCCAGATGCAGGAGAGGAGGGTTACGTTAGTACAATTTATTTTGGTTTTAAAACTGAAGTAAAGATTCGTCCTAGTTATGTAATTAATGATAAAGATTGGTCCTAATTACACAACTATCTGCATAGCGCTACATAAGAAGTGCCTAAAATCGCAATACAGCTCAAAAATGACGATACATTACAAATGGTGCCATCCTGCTCAGAAAACATACCACTCACAACTAGTGGCAGATGTATTCAAATTCTATCCTTCACCTACAAGCTGATGGGAAAAAGTCTGAAATTGGTGGTACTAACTTTACTTTTTTGGTGGGAATTATGTTCAACTGAGTAATGCTGCTGTTGGACAGAGAGGAGTTTATTACGTGTATTACCTGTAAGCTTATAGCTCAAGACTGTAGCTATAGCTGTTTGATGTCAGAGTTCGCTACAGAAGCATGCTCGGCAACCAACCTGCAGCCCCTTAATCGAAGCCAGTACACGCTACCACAGCTGCTGGAAAAAGTTTCATGTTCCAATTACACATCGAAATTGTCGTGAAAAAACTGTCAGTTGTAATCAACAGGCCATAGTGCAGTAGCTGTACTGAGGAAAATCGTCATCCCAAAAGATTTCAGATGGGAGGCAGTTGAACGTGCGTTCTCCTCGATGTACGGCCAAGAATTAGTGAAATAATAGGCACTCCTACTTCTCTCATCCCTCCCCATCCCTCACTCCCTTCCTCAGCCTGTGGTGGGGACATAAATCTCTTCAAACGACCCGTTGCTACTGCTTCCACATGGTTTCTCTGTAGCCCTTCCACCGTTCCCCTGGCAGACGAGCTCACGGTCGCTGGCTAGCTTTACAGCAACTGCCCAAGTATCAGCCCTCCACCAACACAAAAGCATGTAAAGCCAACTAAACAATACCACACCATCTGCTCCTTTTTGTTCGTCTAGAGTGTGTCCGCGCTGCTCCGCCCCACACGCCACACCCTGGTAGTGGCACTGCTGCCTAGGGCGACCACACACACGTACTGGACCGTCCCCACACCACTCCCACAAGTGCCCTCCATTTTGAATGTCAAAACACTTAATTGTAACATTTGTATTTAATGTCAACACTTCTCTTATAATTGAGCATCTATCAAAAAGTAAAACACAACTGCTACGATAGTAAATGTCCTCTTTCCCCGAAAATAGGTGCATTCCACTTTCTTTATACTTTTATGAACAAAGTAGGTATAGGTTTTACGTTTGACATGCACATCTCATTATTTTGCGACATCCAACGAAGTGGAAAAATCTACAGTACCGCCACAGTTCACAGATGACCAGACAGCAGACGCCTATATACGTAGGTTGGAACTTAAATAGTGGCAACACTGCTGTGGAGACACTATGCAATGGAATCTACTATTGTTGCTGATAGCACATGTTTTTGACATATCTACTTTTCCTCCGGCGTGCACACAATCGAGGGAAACTCAGTCACTTGTGAGCGATCGGTCTAACGCAACGGTGCCACTAAGTTTTCGAAACAGGAGCAACAGAGATGGATCAAGATTAAATGTGCCACAGGTCGTACAGCACGGCAGTCTCATCAAGATCTTCAAGAGGCGTGTGGGGGATCGGCATTGCCGTACACAACGGTGGCACGTTTTGTAAAAGCAGTCAACGAAGGTCGGCAAACTGTGGCATACATGCATTGGGCAGGTCGTCCTAGCGTCTCTGAGGAAGTAGTACATGCTGTTGCCGTGTTAATGGACAGTGATCGACGCCATACCTTTCGCGAGCTAGTCCACGAAACTAGATAAGCGCATACGACTGTGCTTCACTTCCTGAAGGAAAGCCTGGGCATGCGAAAAATTTCATTGCGATGGGTTCCGCATGACTTGATGGAAATGCAGAAATGGATGCGTTACGACGCTGCTCAGACGCACTTGGAGCTCTATGACGCGAAGGAGAGGCTTTCTTACGCTGTATCATTACACCAGATAAGACATGGGCTACATCGTACGAGCCAAAACTGCAACACCAATCCAACGAATGGCGGCATTATGAATCTCCGCGAAAATCGAAAGTGCGTCAGGGCCCCAGTATGGTGAAAGTTATGGTGATTCTCGTGTACGACTATGATGGTGTTATCCTAACTCATTACGTTCCTCCATGGAAGAATGTCAATGCACAGTATTACTGTTCGTTTTTGGTGCATCACCTGCGACCAGCTTTGCGAAAGAAGCGGCGACACATTCTGCGTAACCCACCCATCATTTTGCACATCAATGCGCGGGCGCATATAGCGCAAGCTGTGGCTGCTCTGTTCGGTCGATGGGACTGGGAAGTACTGTACCATCCACCATACTCCCCGGACTTAAGTCCTTGTGACTTTGATCTGATTACGAAGATAAAGCAATCACTTCGTGGCATTCGCTTCAGAACTGTTCCAGAGATTCGACAGGCAGTAGACTGCTCCATTTTCACCATGAACAGAACAGGCTCTGCTAACGTTATACTACGCCTTCCACATCTCTGGCAACGGATTCGACTCAACAGTGGTGACTACTTTGAAGGAAAGCAACAAGTACAAACATGTAACTCTTCTGTATCGGTTGTGAATAAATAGTTGCCACTATTTAAGTTCCAACCCTCGTATGTCCACCCTGCGTAAAATTGGCTAAAAGAAACTTCCCTTATTCTGCTGCAAAAACTTCTTATCACCATAAAATAGTATTTTGAAACCGTCGTGGAAGTAAATAAAAAGCGAGAATTTAAACTCCAAAGAAATAATGTCAATGTCAGGTAATTGCTTTCAGCTTGATGGACAAGTTACACCACCTCAGAGCGTCTCTCACATTGAAATCAGTGACTGTAAATAATCTGCCATGTACGTGTGTATAACAAACATTTCAGACTCATGAAAGACCATTACAGAACACAGTCTTTCACACCATTTGGTCATATGTCGGAAAAAAGCACTATCGTTTTAGGTTCTACAACAAGAAGCTTTAATTGAAGATTATGTCGCTCTTTTGTACACTGTGGCAGGTCCCGTTTTACCAGTGCGATGTTGTGTCACACTAGCGTTTACGAAACAGATCGTGAGAGCCTTTCTTGTAATAGTACCTCCTATAATATTTTACCATGACTCTTTCTTCCGATACATCAAAACCAATTACCATCTGTGTGCTTACATTTGACATTTTTGCTCCGTAACTCCCCTCTATCGACCTGCTTATAAAATCTATTTAATCCAGCAGACAATCTTTCGAAATAATAGCAGATTCTTGCAGTCTTGTTTTGTAAGCAATGTGTTCATCACAGATTGTTTTACACAATCTATTCGCATGTTGGGAAAAACACGATCATTTCAAGGTTCCACAACAAGCTGTAATTCATTTAGTGTCTTCTTTATAATTAGACATTATGAAGTATAAATAACATTTGCTTTGCAGTATTACCTATTATTAAACACGTAATCGCGACGATAATAATAAAAACAACCGTGATTCCATGTGATTAGATAGAGCCGATTTCTATTAGTTTTATGAGAAAACTCGATGTAGTTTTGAGAGAACTAACTGCATCCAAACTTTAACTAGTTATATCACTCCTTGTAATAGAACGGTCTATAAAATTGTACTGTGTCTCTTCTGATACATCGAAATACAAATACCGTCTATGTGTTGACATCGAGCATATTACATATACATGTATTGTTCCACTGGAGCTGGTGGAATGTGGTCGCTTGCAGAAATAAACACTGTACTCATGTCAACTCCCTGTTGGAGATCATTACACGATACATTGGAAGTCAAGTGGGCATGTGGAGCTGGGTCAGACTTTGAGTTTCCACTAAGTGGATCGCTACAAAAGTCTGCAGACAAGCTCTCTGATGTGTTGTAACAGTACATGGATTTACTTCCAGACTATTCTTGGTATCCAAAATGTGTGCATCCACATCATCGCCGGCCGGTGTGGCCGAGCCGTTCTAGGCGCTTCAGTCCGGAACCACGCGACTGCTACGGTCGCAGGTTCGAATCCTGCCTGGGGCATGGATGTGTGTGATGTCCTTAGGTTAGTTAGGTTTAAGTAGTTGTAAGTTCTAGGGGACTGATAACCTCAGATGTTAAGTCCCATAGTGCTCAGAGCCATTTGAACCATTTTTTTCCAGATCATCGACAAGGGGAAAATTCTTACGAATTTTTAGTGCGGTTGGGTAGAGGACACACAAAAATCCTTGTATAAAATGAAACAGCGCATGGGTATGCCAGTAATAAGACCCCATACATACGGCAAAATATTGAAAAAAATATGAAAAAGTGACATAAAATGGATAAAAATCGAGGAAAACGTGGTATAATTACAACAGATTGACAGAAAATTCGTTAAATTGCGGAAAATACGACTAAATATTTGAAATCAAGGCAAAACTTGCAAAATAACTTAAATTGAGTGATAAAACATAAAATTAGAGAAAAAGTACCATGACATGCGGGGAACTGAGGCGGGTTGGGGCCACCCAGTTAATCAAGACAAAGAAAAGTTTAAAAATTATGCTCTGGCTGCATTCAGTTTTAACCCTCCCCCTCAACTTGTAAACTTCGAGATTTTTCATATCATATACTATACTAAGTATAAGTATTATACAAAGTACATAAGTATTATACAAAGGAGCTGTATTACAGCAGGCAAACACAAAACTACAACTGTTTCCTACAAACGCAGTCAAGTATAGATATTACCGAATTACGGTTGGTTCTCACAAGCAATGTTATTCCTCAAGTATAACGAGAAATATCAATGTGTTTATCAGACTTAAGCCGTTCAATGGAGTGTCCTGTAACAGAAAGAACCAATGACACATATATCACCCATAAGACTGATATGGGGGATTCTTGTAGACATGCCGTGTTTGTGATTCCTGGCAGAACTTCAGCAGTTAAGAATTCTTGACTTGATGTTTTCTTCTGCATGGTCGTTACTGCACCACTAAGTAGATTATGGCTGTCAGTATGGCTGTCATTCTGCATGTGTCCACACTTCAACACTTCACCTGATGCCCAGAGGAATGTAAGCAGTAATACCTTGCTGTCGCCACATGTCTTTGAGGTACTAGCCAACATAAAAATATAAGACTCGTAATAAGTATAAATATTAGTCCGCAAATGATATACATGTTGATTTAATGGTGTTCTGTACATCGTCATCAGCCGCCAATAGAAATATGGGCACTTACACCCATTACGCCCTGTTCATATATTTGGACTGTTAAGGTCCACACAGAGGTGCTTCTGTGTCGAAACGGAGCGGTTCTAAACACACATCAATGTTTTCCTGATGAATTAGACTGCTGCCACCCTGTGCTTTCAACGGTTTAAATCTGATGTGAGTGCGTCACATTCATTCCTGACTCCTTCAGTGAGCTAACAGCAAACGGCTATTCTTTGCATCAGGTGTCACTAAACTATGGTTAGCCAATGCAGGTTCCCCGCCACGTTTAGCCAACATAAAAAAACTAAAGATGCTTACTCTTTGCCGGTGTGTATTCCTCTCTCCCCATTTTTCAACATTTTATGGAAAATTTACATTGTCATGGCAATCAGTAGTGTGCTCATGATGAACGGTCGCTCGTTCAGTAGTACTCGCAGGACTAGGATCTAGACCGATTTTATTGTTTTATTGTGATTTTTTACCACTAACCGCCAGGGTACCCGAGAGTACTAATGCGCTGCTCCCTGGACTCACGTAGGCGCACTGGCCCTGGATCGAATCCGCCCGGTGGACTAACGACGAGGGCCGGAGTGCCAGCCAGCCTGGATGTGGTTTCTAGGTGGTTTTCCACATCCCGCTAGGTGAATACTGGGCTGGTCCCCACGTTCCGTCTCAGTTATACGACTTGTAGACATTTGACACACGTTCACCCTATTCCATGGATTATGCTAGATGCAGACAACTGTGGTACACACATTCCGTCCCAGGGGGGCGGGGGGGGGGTTATGGGGTGGCGACAGGAAGGGCATCTGTCCACCCCTTAAAATTAACATGTCTGATCCAGTTAACCATAACATCAGATCAAGCCAGTCGGGATAAATGCTCTGAAAGAGAGATTGTAATTTTTTACCACTAACAACTTGCAGTTATGCCTTCTTGATCTGAACATGTTTTATTCTGAAGCTGTTTCACTCCTTCCATGAGCATACATGCAGAGGTGCAAATAACAGATAATGAAGTAAGTTATGGCCCTGCATAAAATCATAACATGTCTAAACAAAGCAAAACGACTTGAGCTAATGGGATACCTGTACAGGTCTGTAAATTTATATACCAAGTGTAAAATTTGATTCCCTCTACTAGCAGTAGACTATCGTAGGTCGCTGGAGCAATGAAACAGTGCAACCAACTGGGAAAGTCTCTGCTCATTCTCGATTTTTAGAAGGGTCGTTAAACAGGCATGTGTTAATTCTGGCCTGTATCACTGACGCCAAATTGCAGCAGGGCAATGAAACACGTATTATGCACACGTATTATGGTATTTTCTAAAACATATGCTCAAAATCACTTCCATGCGAATCAGTTCTGGATGTCATAGAGAAATCTGAAAATGAAATGTTACAGATAATATCTGGATATGGTATTGGCGAGTGAACCGAAGTCAAAAGAAGATAAAAATAGGAGCATGCGACATATCGGGTAATGTGAACAGCACCAGAAAATGGTATAATAGGAAAACGATACCTGAATACCAGGAGGGACGATCAATGAGTGGATTATTATGAACAGTTCATTGATATGCTTATTCTCATCAGGACCGATTCCATACCAACAGTAACGAATGTAGGTAAGGTGTACAGCAGTCAAAAGATCAAAAGGTAAAGAGATTATATGAAGAAGTTGAATCAGGTTGGACATCCACAACATACAGAGCTGGATCATCACAACAGGGGAAGGAAGATAATGATGAATTTTGGTTGATTACACGCTCAGCAGTAGGAGTCAAAAAGGAAGAGACTCCTTGAGTTCCGCAGTAAATGTCAGAAATTAATACCAAATACACTGTCCAAATCTCACATACGGTGGAGGCCATTTGCAAATGGCCAATGGATACAGAAAGATGCCAGTTGGAGTGACATTCCGAAATCATATACTGCTTAGAAAGACATATACGGGAAGAATCCTGAATGCTTGGTGTTCTGCAGCCTTAATATATATATATATATATATATATATATATATATATATATATATATATATAAGGACATCTTCTAAACGCTACGAGCGGCACTTGAAATAGGTATATGTCGAAACGGTATTCAGGTGTAAAACCTATCGTCAGTGGCACGTGATACAGAGGAACAAACAACTGTATGTACGTCGATTTCTACAAATCACAACTATAAATACAATAGAGGAAGTATAAGTTAACTTGTATTATTATCTCTATAGCAGCGACATGCTTATCATTTGATACGATAGGATATGAAATCCGTCCTATCATATAGCACACAGGTTGTCGACTATGTCATCGATGTCAGATCTCAGGCAGTGACAATTCTTGATCATGTCTGACGAAACTGTGATGAAGCGTAAATTTGCAATTTTGTATCTCTTGTGTATTCTACCTTCGTATATCAACTGTCCAAACACTGTATTTTACATATATGAATCCACATCACAGATGTGTATAAATATGATCTTAGAAATAACAAAAGAGAGGTAACATGTACTCTTTGACCTTATATCAGACGTGATGAAGAATTGTAACTCCCTTAGTTTTGACAGCAATAACATACACGACAACGTGTGGTCTATGTGACAGGACAGATTTCATATCCTGTTGTATTAAATGACACGCATATCATTGCTACAGAGATACATAATGTTAACAGACTTACATTTCTACAATTACATATAAAGTTGTCATGCTGTAGAACTGATGTACAGTAAGTTGTATGTTCCTCTATCAGATGGCACTGACGATCGGTTATGATATTCGCTCCGATTACAATTTAGTAATTATGAAGAGAAGGCTAAATTTTAAGAAAATCGTCAGGGACAATCAACGCATAAAAAATGGCATACTGATGTAGAAAAAAATGAGTATGAACGTTGCAAGTTGTTTAAGGCTGTAGATACTGTGATAATGAATACCTCAATAGACTAGACGAGAAATAGTCACATAATTTGGACAGACAGGTGTACGAAACGCAGCTTGCAAAGCAAGTGTGAGATGTGAAGAAACTGTGAGTCACAGAACGAATACTTCAACTGATCGACGAAAGGTGGAAATGCAAAGGAAAAATGCGAAAGGAAACGGTTGTCAGATGGGCAGATTCAGTCTCTCAAAAGGATCAAATACCTTTTGGGAATTTAGCAGCCGAGATGTAAGACAAAGAGAGACACCTGGAATAGAGAACAATACCTCAGAATTACTGAGCTCCTCGTAAGAACATACGACAGCAAAACACAGTATTGAAATAGTGTGCCTGCCCATTATCCTAACTATTTGCGGCATTCTGCCGATTCCCCTCACGAGTTAGAGCGTGGTGTGCATCTACATTGAAGTGATGAGTTATATAGATACGTGGTATCCGTTCTTTCGGAAATTTCTGAAAGGACACACACCACTTATGTATAACTGTTCCACCTGGCGTGCAAGTTAAATGAGACAGTCTAAATGCCCCCGAATTCAAGAAGAGTGAAATAATTCCAACTGCAAAGTAGGCTTGTGCTGCCATGTGTGATTATTACGGGAACATCTATTTAAGAAGTCCTGGATCCAAAACGCTGAAAATACAGATGAATGGAAAAATTGGAGAAGTTTGGATTGCATAGAAACATAGGGACACGAGACGCATTACTGTCCCAGCGGCTTACCTTAGAAGAATGAATGAAGAAAGGCAAACCAACAATTAAACCATTTATAGATATCGAAAAACTTTCGACACTGTTGACTGGAATCCATTCTTAAATTCTGAAGATAGCAGGGCTAGAACACGGGAAGCAAAAGGCTACCGACAACTTCTACAGAAAGCAGGCTACAATTAAAAGAGTTAAAGGGCGTGAAAGGGAAACTGTAGTTATCCAGTCTGTATGTTAAGCAAGTAGTGAAGGAAACAAAGGAGATATCTGGAATGGAAATTATAGTTCAAGGAGGAGAATCAAAAACTTTGTGTTTTGCTGAAGCTATTATAAGTCTGTCAGAGACGTCAAAGGACTTGATAGTTCAGTTGAACAGACTGGATAACATTTCTAGACATCAATTAAAACAAACCAAGGGTGATAATTCAGTCAGCTAAAATCGGGCTATGCTCAGAGCAGAACGTTAAGAAAAAGGCAATGAAAGTAGGAGATCAGCTTTGCTATTTTTGCTGCAAAATAACTGCCAATGGCTGACGTAAAGAGGATATACAACGCAAACTGGAAATAATCAGTACAGTGTTCCTGAAAAAGAAATTTTTTAACATGGTACGTAAATTTTTGAAGTATTAGGAAATCCTTTCTAAAGAGATTTGTTTGGAGTGAAACCTTGTATGGAAATGAAAAGTGAACGACGCACAGTTCAGACAAGAAGAGAATAGAAGCTTTCGAAATGTGGCGTTACAGAAGAATGCAGAAAAATAGTTGCGTAGATCGGACAACTAATAAAAATGTGGTGAAGAGAATAGGAGAGAAAATTTTATAACGTATATTGACCATAAGCTGATTAATGCTTCAAACAATAGCCTATTTGTTGATGGGGGAAGTATTTAGGCCAGGAGTGGGAGGGGATAGAGGGAGGAAAGGGTAATAGTTGTAAAGGGAGACCAAGGCTTGACTGCAGCAAACAGTTTCAAATGGATGTTGGTTGCAGTAGCTTTCCATAGCTGAAGAGATTTGCACACGACAAACTAGGGAGGAGAGCTGTATCAAGTCAGTCTTCGGAATGCAGTCCACAATAAGAAACAGCCTTATAACCGAGTCACTGCTTATTTCTTAGGGTGGGTGATAGGGGTAAGAATGAACAGACAGCATCCGGTGCAACAAATTGCGCCACACTGATGTATCTCCTGTCGTTTATTTTGACAAAGACTATATTGTTGTTCCGTTTTTCCGTACTCTTAATAACTATGAATATTTCAGTTTCGAAACTCTTTCTCACATGATGGAGTAGTCTGACGCGAAACAGATCGCCAATGGCGCCAGTTTACGGACGCGCCTCGCTTTCGACGGATTTGACGGAACGCCAAGACAGATATTGGCGAATCTTTCCACGGGAAATAATTCTCGTTGCCGACTCCAGTCAGACAGACAAATTGCCGGACGTCGCCTTGTCCCACTCCCGAGTAAACAACAGGGCAACTTGTCACGTCGTAGTTTCGCAACGCATTCGCCGTTTGCTTTTCCTTTGTTCATTTCCAGTGGTATCGAGGGATGCTACACATTCGACAGCGAAGTACTAATAACTTCACAGAGCAAGAAAACCGTAGGAACACAGACATACGGTAAAGAGTGGTTTATTTTGGTAAGTGGTCAAACAGAAATTGAAAGATATAACGTAAACCAACTGTTTTATAATGATCTGCTTTATCTATCGTGCTGATATTGTTCGACACACATGAATGGTATCGTACTTGTTATAAGGCTGTCAATATTATGAGAAGACTAATAGCTTGGCAACGGTGAGTCCGCTAGCAGGAGCTATGTCATATCTCTTCAGGAAACTTTTTGATGGATTATGTTGATTTTACATTTAGGAACATGATAGCGCTCTGGATGATTCTGAATGTACTGCGTCGCTAGAGCCCAAACATTTCATCCTATAAGTATATAAATGGCAGCACATTCGTCGTGTAGTCTCACAGGAGGCAGACACTCGGAAATTCGAGTTGAATGTAAACGCATAAACGACACAGTGAAGATACAGCAGCGCTGGGAGTTGCTCCTTCTTGACACTTAATGCCACGCGAAGTATATCGGCTCACCTCGCCACGTCATAAATATGAGGCCGATTAAAATGTGCCAGTATCTACAGGCACACACACACACACACACACACAAAAAATGGCTCTGAGCACTATGGGACTAAACTTATGAGGTCATTAGTCCCCTAGAACTTAGAACTACTTAAAGCCAACTAACCTAAGGACATTACACACATCCATGACCGAGGCAGGACTCGAACCTGCGACTTTAGCGCCTAGAACCGCTAGGCCAATCCGGCCGGTTTACACGCACACAGCCAGCGCTATTAAACACAGACACATACTGCACGACTGATGCTAATATTAAGAAGGCAAGCGTACGGATTAGCAACGATTTGTCTGCTGGTGGCACAAATACGATGTTGTTCGACTGGTACCCGTCTTGTCTTACCTCTTTTTCATGTAATTTAATCAGTGAGGGATTTGAAAATATATATTTCTCCAACGACGTGTTGCACAAAACTTCGAAGTCTTGCAGAGATTCGCATCGCACACCAAAACTGTGCAGGGCCCACAAAGAAATATGTGTCGACGATGTTCTCATAAGATGCCAAGAGTGCATACGACTCGTATCGTACTGTCTGCAAGCTCACGCTGACAGGGCTGATGGACAGAATCAAGTTCTCACTTACTGTGCTGTTTTCGTTCCCGTCGAATCCGTGACGTTTAACAGATATGTCACATTTCTGCTGCCTACATGTAGAATATTTATTACTGCCTTGCTGTATGTGTAATGTTATTATCCTCATACTTGATCAACAGGAAGGGAGGGACAGTCTCCTTATTTTTCACAAATTTGTATGTTAACTCATTTACAGGTCATTATTTACTATGAAACACTGACTTCTGGAAATATAAGTATCTTACTGGGACAGCCAACGTTTATGTCGCGAAGGAAGCACTATTTGCCAATCGAACGTTTGATAATGTATTCCAAAGATCACATCTCTTCCTGTTTCATTGTAGCCTACCTGTGAAGCATAATTTTCAAACGCTTATGAGAATAAACTCAAAAAAATGCAGTTTTAGCTAGACTAAAAACAAAAAAGGAAGATTGTCGATTCATATAACACATGGAAATACAGCACTTTAGAATGTTTTTGTCGATTTTCTGTACCATTTTTAATTTTGCATTCCCTTCTTCACCTCTCTGACCATCGTAATTTGTTGTGTGAAATGAGTTGTAACGTAAACAGTCCAACTGTTGACAGGTAGAAAAATAGTTCGTATGAAAAAAATCTAACCGTGCTTCGAAGTATTTTGGGCGTCCTCGTCCTGTTAAGAAATCACCTAGCGGAGATCGCCGATTAACGTAGGTAGCTCTGACCTAGCCAGTGCAGCAATGAGAGCTTTTTCAGATGTACAACTGTGTCATTTTCGAATGTCCTTCAGCCATTAGTTTCTCCGTCTTCCAATGACCGTTACACTATTTATCTTTCCTTGAATATTAATGTGCAACAACTGATATCTCTCGTCTCACGTTACGTGTTCCATGTATTGAGTCTTCCTTTATTGCAGTTCTACTCGTTTTTTGTTTCACGAAGGACGTCAACAATTGATATTTTCAATGCCCAGGGTATATTTCTACCAAAGTAAGTCTGTTCTGATTGGCTATACACTATTATTTTTTCGTTCCTTTTGCCAATTCCATTCTTGGCTTCCAAATAATTTTTTGTTGGGGACTGCGCAGAAATTTATATTTCAAAGCGGTCACTGGCCCACAATTTCCATCACGTTGAACTTTCAGTATGGATGTTTACTTGACGATAGCGAAAATGGGGTTAAGGCAAAGTCCGACATTTTTATTTATTCTTATAATCTACATGCAAATCAAATGGAAGTAAAGCTTCAGAACTGTCTGAAAAAAGAAGAAAAAAGCCTATAGTTACCAATAAATTACACTGAAGAGCCAGAGAAACTGTTACACTTGCCTAATATCGTGTACGACCACCACCAATACGCAGAAGTGCCGACTTGGCATGGCCTCGACCAATGTCCGAAGTAGTTGTGGAGGGAACTGACACCATGAATCCTGCAGGGCTATCCTTAAATACGTAAGAGTACGAGGGGGTGGAGGTATCTTCTGAACAGAACTTTGCAAGGCATCCCAGATATGATCAATAATGCTCATCTCTGGGAAGTTTGGTGGCCAGCGGAAGTGTTTAAACTGGAGCCACTCTATAGCAATTCTGGATGTGTCTCATTGTCCTGCTGGAATTGCCCAAGCCCGTAGAAATTCACAATGGACACAAATGCATGCAGGTGACCATGCAGGATGCTTACGTACGTGTCATCTGAGAGTCGTATCTAGACCTATAAGGGGCCCCATATCACTCCAATTGCAC
The DNA here is from genome assembly GCF_023898315.1 of Schistocerca nitens. Lineage (NCBI taxonomy): Eukaryota > Metazoa > Arthropoda > Insecta > Orthoptera > Acrididae > Schistocerca > Schistocerca nitens. The sequence continues at coordinate 268,680,528 of NC_064620.1, forward strand.
ATCCCCTTACCATGACAGAGCCTCCGCCAGCTTGAACAGTCCTCTGCTGACATGCACGGTCCGTGGATTAATGAGTTTGTCTCCATACCCATACACGTCTATACGCTCGACACAATTTCAAACGAGACTAGTCTGATAACGCAACATGTTTCCAGTCATAAACAGTCCAATATAGTCCTTGTTGACGGCCCAGGCGAGTCGTGCAGTCATCAAGGATACACAAGTGGGTCTACGGCTCCGAAAGCCCGTATCTAAGGTGTTTCGTCGAATGGTTCGCACGCTGACACTTGTTGATGGAGCAGCATTGACATCTGCAACAATTTGCGGAAGGGTTGCACTTCTGTCAAGTTGAACAATTTTCTTCAGTTGTCGTTGGTCCCGTTCTTGCAGGATCTTGTTCCGACCGCTGCGCTGGCGGAGATTTTCGTTTTGCCTGTGTGTTGATATTTACGGTGCACTGGTGAAATGGTCGTTCGGTAAAACCCCACTTCATCGCTACCTCATAGACGCTGTGTCCCATCGCTCGTGCACCGACTATAACACCACGTTCTAACTCACTTAAATCTCGATAACCTGTCGTTGTAGCAGCAGTAACCGATCTAACAACTTCACCAGACACTCGTTGTCTTATGTAGGCGTTGCCGACCGCAGCGCCATATTCTGCCTATTTACATATGTCTGTATTTGAATACGCATGTCCATACAAGTTTCTTTGGCGCTTCAGTGTATATTTGAAATTCTCAGTCACGAAGTTCGTTGATTTTATATGTAATACAAAAATTCAGTCTTCTTCAATGAGTAATTGGTTTATGCGGATTTTTATGGATTCATGTTATTTCTCCAAAGGAATTGCTAATTCCAAAGCAATTGTCGTCATGGAGAAGATTGGTAACTCAAAAAGAAACGTTTATTCTGCTGCTCGCGTCCTTGCACCGCCACTGGGTCCTGAATGACTTAGAGCCAGCAAAGTGCTTAAATAGTGTTAATGATGGCTTCTGAATGGAGACGATAGGCATCTTACTGCTAATTACTCCAGTTCATCGTAGCGTAATAAACGTACTGCGTGCAATGGGCTCCCCTTGAAAAGACTCGTCGACAGCTTTGAGAAGACGGCATTAAGCTACAGCACTTATGCAGTACCTAAAGAAAAATGATGTCTGGTCGTTTAACGTGTTCTTTACCGAAATCCTCACCGAATGTCACGAGGAAAGGGATATTAGCAAGATTATAATTTACCTTTTCCGAAGATGTAAAACTATTACAATTTATACGATGCCGTTAAAGAAAGTAGGTTGGGTTAGGTTAGTGGTGTTTAACGTCCCGTCGACAACGAGGTCATTAGAGACGGAGCGCAAGCTCGGGTTAGGGAAGGATCGGGAAGGAAATCGGCCGTGCCCTTTCAAAGGAACCATCCCGGCATTTGCCTGAAACGATTTAGGGAAATCACGGAAAACCTAAATCAGGATGGCCGGAGACGGGATTGAACCGTCGTCCTCCCGAATGCGAGTCCAGTGTGCTAACCACTGCGCCACCTCGCTCGGTAAAAGAAAGTAGTTCTACTATTAATTTGGTGGGAGATGATATGCTAAGTGATCAAAAGTATTCGGACACTTGTTAGTCGCTATTAATGTGAGAAGAGTCCAACGTTCACCTTTATGACGGTTTTAACACGGCTGCAGGAATGGCAGCCGATTCTTCCCTTAGAGCCGAAACCAGAGAAGGTATGACGTTTGTCTGGAGGAAGTCGACGTTCTAACTCATCCAACAGGTATTAAAAAAATGGCTCTGAGCACTATGGGACTTAACATCTGAGCTCATCAGTCCCCTAGAACTTAGAACTACTTAAACCTAACTAACCTAAGGACATCACTCACATCCATGCCCGAGGCAGGATTCGAACCTGCGACCGTAGCGGTCCCGCGGTTCCACACTGTAGCGCCAGAACCGCTCGGTCACTCCGGCCGGCCCAGAGGTGTTCCATTGGGTTCAGGTCGGGACAGTGGGAACGTTATTTTACACAAATCATTGGTTTATGGATGCTGCTTAATGACACTAGGCGCTATTGCACAATAGCATCGTTTCCGAATTGTTGCTCTACTATGAAACTTCCTGGCAGATTAAAACTGTGTGCGGACCGAGATCGAACTTCCGCGGGCAAGAGCTCTACAATCTGAGCTGCCCAAGCACGACTCGCTCCCGTCCTCACAGCTTTACTTCCGCCAGTACCTCGTCTCCGATTTTCCAAACTTCACAGAAGCTCCCCTGCGAACCTGGCGGAAGTAAAGCTGTGGGGACGGGGCGTGAGTCGTGCTTGGGCAGCTCAGATGGTAGAGCTCTTGCCCGCGAAAGGCAAAGGTCCCGAGTTCAAGTCTCGGTCCGGCACACACTTTTAATCTGCCAGGAAGTTTCATATCAGCGCACACTCCGCTGCAGAGTGAAAATCTCATTTTGTGTTGCTCTACTGTACGCAGCGCACAGTGGTGTAAAATGTGATCATATCGATTCACAGCTAATGTCAGTCGCCAAACCCAAACACTTGCATCTGATTGCCTCAGGATACAGCGCGATTCATCCTCCAAACCACACATGTCCAGTCATCCACTGTCCGGCGGGAGCGCTCTCCACATCACCACAAATATCGCTTAGTACTGACTGCAGAACTTATGAGACCTGTTCCACTGCTGCGTCTGATTCTTTTTAACTGCCTGTGCACAGTCACTGTGGTACCTGGACTGTCCGCAGTGCTAGGCGGTCGTTGTCCACCAGTACGTGAGTTCTGCCAGGTTTTGGTTTGGATGTGCTGTTTCTCCCACCTTTGCACTTCATAATCACCAACAATCAACTTGGATGATTTAGAACTATAAATATGCTAAATTTGTTGGTCAGGTCACAGTCGATGACTAGTTCATGTTCGAAGTCACTAAACTCTTCTGACTGATCCATGCTGCTGTTGCTGCTTCTCCACCGACAGCTCATTTCCCGTCTCCTTTTATATTGGCGTGTCCGCCTTTCGGTGACATCTGATTGTCAATTCCGCATTGCATAGTAGTGTCCGGGTACTCCTGATCAGTCTATAGTGCTGAACAGAAAGTGTTATTTTGCATGTATTTTTCATTTCATCTGCACGTTAAGCGTTATGCACTGATTGGAAACTTTCGATTTCGAATCGAGCATGCTCGCCGAATTAGCAGTTATTGGTATGAAACTGCAACCAGTACATGGTTCTCAGAAAGTGTCGTTCTGCTCTTGCTCCAGCTCATCATTCTATTTTCGTATGCACAGTACGCAAACTTTAAAATCCAAATTTCAAAAAAGAATGAGAGATCTGCACACTCACCTGACTCTTTTTGAGTAAAGATGGAGAGAAAACTACCGCTACCTGAAGCTGAACAGCGCAACACTGAATAACAATAATTTTAATAATAATAAACTTCACAGTCTCAATAATAATGCCAAGACTCATTTAATATTGAGGAAGACCTCAGACAGGTGAAATTATTCGATTTAAGACGTAGCTATAAGTTCTAAAATGTTCAAATGTGTGTGAATTCCTAAGGGACCAAACTGCGGAGGTCATCGGTCCCTAGACTTACACACTACTTAAGCTAACTTATGCTAACAACAACACACACACACACCCATGCCCGAGGGAGGGCTCGAATCTCCGGCGGGAGGGGCCGCGCAATCCGTGACATGGCGCCTCTAACCGCGCAGCCACTTCGCGCGGCTATAAGTTCTACGCCGTTGCATATGACGAAAAAAGTGACGCCAATGGTGTAGCCCAATATGTAGCTTCCTTCTACAAGTATCTTTCACATTCGACACAAAGTAATATTTGCGCGATATTACGTTAAGGATATCTTTCTGCGTTCCGAAATCTCCACCACCGAATAACAGCTGCTCTACGTAATTATTTTACGTAGTGACACTAGTGTCGTGTGGCAGTATTGACAACTGTACCCCACAGAATTGCCCAGCAGCAATAGTAAGAGATAGTTCGCGACCTATTCTTTGCAGCATATGAGTGATTCTCCCGAAGCTAGACGTTCATAGTTCGAGACCTTGGAAAGTGTTTGCATACAGGTCCCACTCGTATCAAACGATAAAATACACACATTGCTCTGAAAACAAACAACTGTCAGTTAACGAAGAGGCCTGATATCGATGTCAATCATCGATCACTCACAAAATCAGTGGAAACTGCAAAACCCTTAGGAGTATGATTTAAAGTAGAAAGTTCCGTGAATATGGCTGTGGGTATGGCATGTGGCAGGCTGAGATTCATTACAAGACTGCTGAGAAGTGCTGTTCATCAACGTAGAGGCTCCTTGTAAACAATGTCACAACCGATTCTTGAATGTTGTTTGTCAGTTGGGGAACTTTGCCATGTTGGTTTAGTGAAAACAGATAGATAAGATTCCGAGCAGCGCTGCATAATTCATCATGAAACTCTTTAATCAGGTCGCGAGTGTCCCAAACTACTCAACAAATCGCAGTTGCGATCATTTGCCTATAAAGAACTCAGTACCTTCGGGAAATCACTTCCGCTGGTGCTTTCAGGGATCATTCAATTTCGTAAATATTTATTATAGCACGTATAAGCTAAGGACGCCTCTAAAAATGGCAATCAGACAAGCTGAAATGGAAAACATAGGCACAAAGAGGGTAACTGCGAAGAAACATTGGGTAACAGAAGAAATACTGCAGTTGATCGATAAAACAAGGAAGTACAAAAATGTTCGGGGAAACTCAGGAATACAGAAATACACGCCGCTGAGGAATGAAATAAATAGGAAGTGCAGAGAAGCTAGACGAAATGGCTGCTAGAAAATTATGGAGAAATCGAAAAAGAAATGATTGTCGGAAGGACTGACTCAGCATACAGGAAAGTCAAAACAACCTTCGGAGACATAAAAAGCAAAGGTGGTAACATTAAGACTGCAACGGGAATTCCATTGTTAAATGCAGAGGAGGGAGCGGATAGGTGGAAAGAGTACATTGAAGGCCTCTATGAAGGCGAAGATCTGTCTAATGTGATAGAAGAAGAAACAGAAGTCGATTTAGAAGAGATAGGGGATCCAGTATTAGAATCAGAATTTAAGAGAGCTTTGGGAGACTTAAGATCAAATCAGAAGGGATAGATAACTTTCCATCAGAATTTCTAAAATCATTCGGGAAGTGCCAACAAAACGACTATTCACGTTGGTGTGTAGAATATATGAGTCTGGCGACATACCATCTGACTTTCGGAAAAACATCATCCACACAATTCCGAAGACGGCAAATGATGACAAGTGCGAGAATTACCACACAGTCAACATAACAGCTCATGCATCCAAGTTGCTAATAAGAGTAATATACAGAAGAATCGTTGAGAAAAGTGAAGACGCGCTAGATGACTGTCAGTTTGGTTTTAGGAAAGGTAAGGGCACGAGAGAGGCAAATCTGACGTTGCGGCTGATTATGGAAGCAAGACTAAAAAAAATCAAGACACACTCATAGGATTTGTTGACCTAGAAAAAGCGTTCGACAACGTAAAACGGTGGAAGATCTTCGAAATTCTGAGAAAAATAGGGGTAAGCTATAGTTAGAGACGGGTAATGTACAATACGTACAAGACAAGAGCCAAGAGGGAATAATGAGAGTGGACGATCAAGAACGAAGTGCTCGGTTTAATAAGGCTGTAAGGCAGGGATGATGCCTTTCGCCCCTACTGTTCAATCTGATCATCGAAGGAGCAATGATGAAAATGATGTAAATGAAAGAAAGATTCAGTAGTGGAATTAAAATTCAAGGTTAAAGGATTTAAGTGATACGATTCGCGATGAAGTTAAGGAATTCTTCTGTCTAGGCAGAAAAACAACTAATGACGGACGGAGCAAGGAGAAATCAAAAGCAGACTAGCACTGGCAAAAAGGGCACTCCTGACCAAGAGAAGTCCACTAGTATCAAACATAGATCTTAATGTGAGGAATACATTTCTGTGAATGTCGTTTGGAGCACAGTATTGTATTGTAGTGAAACATGGACTGTAGGAAAACCAGAACAGAAGAGAATCGAAGCATTTGAGATGTGGTGCTACAGACGAATGTTGAAAATTAGGTGACCTGATAAGGTAAGGAATGAGGAGGATCTGCGCAGAATCGGAGGGAATAGAAAATGTGGAGAACACTGACAAGGAGAAGGGAGAGAATGATCGGACATCTGTTAAGACATCAAGGAATGAGTTCCACGGTAATAGAGGGAGCTGTAGAGGGCATAAACTGTAGAGAACGACAGATATTTAAGTACATCCAGCAAATAATTGAAGACGCAGGTTGCAAGTGTTACTCTGAGATAAAGAGGTTGGCACAGGAGAGGAAATCGTGACGGGCCGCATCGAACGAGTAAGAAGACTAACTCAAAAATAAATCTAAGCTACACTTAAGGACACATTGTTTCAGTAAAAACATTTTAATTTATGTGGTAAAAGGATGTTAAAGCCGAATGAAAATCGTGTACCTTAACAGAATATGACGTCATCGTCTGCATCGGTCTCAAACACCTTCCCAAAACAAGGCTTATACTGTCATCATGGAAGACACAGACCCGGATGCAAGCTAGCTGAACGTTTTTAGTTAGGCAGTGACCTTCTTCGCTTGCAAATACAAGCACTCTGAGATGTCTTTCCTGTCAGCTCTCCTTTCCGAAGAGGGTTATAACTGCCCAGCGGAAGAATCTCATCATCACGGTTAGTACGTACTTCGTGTGAACACCAGCAATGGGCTTTTCCAAGGAGGTTAAGATCATACACAGGTGTCTTTAACACATAACTGCTCTAAGGCAGCAAAGGAAAAATCATTAGAATTTCTTGCTTCCATGAAGATGGCGCTGGTTGAGGAGTGCATACATCCCTCAACAGCTATGTAGAGACGTGTTATTCCAAGCATCAGGGATCAGTCTTACTTAGTTACTTATACTGGCCACACAAACCGCAGCTGGTCCTCACTCAGTACAGTCTTCCACACTTTCCTGTCATCTGCATCTTCATCTCCCAGACCCAGTATCTCCATGTCTCCCATGGTATTATCCTTCCACCTCATTCTCGGCCGTCCCAGTTGTCTCTTTCCTTCAGCTTCTCCATCCATTACAGCCTTTATTACCGTGTTCTCCCATCTCCTCCTCACATGTCCGTACCATCTTAATCCTTTAATTTTCACACTCGCAACGACTTCAGGCAGTATGTATAATTGTCTGAGTTCTCTGTTTTTCCTTATTCTCTTTCTTTCACTGGTCCATATGTTTTTCTCTGTACTTTATTTTCAAAAGTGATGAGTTTTTTCTCTGTTTTCTTTGTCAGGGTCCATGTTTCACTTGCATAGCACACTATTCGCTTGATGATGGTCTGATATATTCTTACTTTTGCTTGCCTAGAGAGTAACTTCGATCTTATTATGTTCTGCATAGCTCCTACACATCTTCCCCCAGCTTGAATTCTTGTTACTACTCAAAAATGGTTCAAATGGCTTTGAGCACTAGGTCGTCAGTCCCCCAGAACTTAGAACTACTTAAACCTAACTAACCTAAGGACATCACACACATCCATGTCCGAGACAGGATTCCATACTAGAACTGCTCGGCCGCACCGACCGGCTCTTGTTATTCTCTCTTTTTATATAAGGTTTTGTTGATTGATGTTGACACCGAGGTACGTGAATATGTCTGTCTTCTATGTTATTAGATATCCGATTTTTATATGGTTTGGTCCTAAATGAGCTCTTCTTTCTACTACCATGAACTTTGTTTTACTTTCATTTATACTTAGCTACTTTCGTAGCTTCTTCCATTAGCACAGTTCCCATTTTCTCCAGGTCTCCATGTTCTTTCCTATCAACACAATATAATCCGCGAAACCAGGACATTTATCTTTTTTCCTATGGTGACTCCTGCAATTTCACATGTTATCTTCTCAGGGTGTTGCTGAGGACCAAATTGAACAAGGTTGGTGATATAGTATCTCCCTGTCTCACTCCCGTTTTTACTTCAAATGCTTCTGAGAACTCCCCCTGTACTTTCACTCTATACTTTGATTCTATCACACACATTTTAGTTAGCTTTACTAGCTTTTCAGATGTCCCATACTCTACCATTATTCTCCACATTACCTCTCTTACTATACTGTCATATCCTTTGTTGAAATCTACAAACAGGCAAAAGGTATCATGATTGTGCTCCCAGTTCTTATCTAATATTTGTCTTAGTGTGAATATTTGGTCGATTGTTGATTTACCTTTTCTGAACCATGCTTGTGGTGTGTCTAATATTTCCTCAATGTGTGGGTTCAGCCTGTTCAGTATAATTCTTGATATTACTTTATATCATGTGCACAGGAGAGATATCCCTCTACAGTTCTGTGTCAGCATTTTGTCTCCTTTCTTGTATATTGGATATATAGTAGCAGCTTTCCATTCCTCCCTCATTATTTCTTTTCTCCTTACCTCTTTTATCAGTTCGGATAACCATTCATATATCTTCTCTCCCCCTTCTTTGATGAGCTCTGCTGATATCATGTCTATGCCAGGGGCCTTCCCATTTTTTAGTCTTAAACTGTTTATTTACCTCCTCCTCTTTTAGCCTGCACACATCTACTCTTTGGGTTCTTTTACCAATGTTGTTCTTACTTGGTGGTTTTGGTAATGATTGTTCCATTTATATTAGCGCAAGAGAATGGTCTGATCCTATCTCAGCCCCTCTCATTGTCCTAACCTGTTATTGCCATTTTATATGCTTTCTCCATCAAAACATGGTCTATTTCGTTCCTAGATAATCCATCCGGCGAGGTCCATGTTGCTTTATGTCTGTCTTTATGGGGGAATGATGTACTTCCTATTTTCATGTTTCTAGCTGTGGCGAAGTTGATAAGCCATATACCATTATCATTTGATTCAGTGTGATGGCTGAACTGCCTATATATGATCGCCATTGCTATTCTTCTCTTATTTTGACATTTAAGTCTCCCAGCACAATTTTGATATCATACTGTGGTAATCTGGAGTACATCTGGTCTAACGTGTCATAGAATTCGTCTGTTATGTCTTCTTCCTTGTCCTCAGTTGGAGCATGAGCCCTTATTGATGAGATATTTCTATATTTGCCTTTTAGTCTGGTGTAGCGTATTCTTTCATTGACATTTTCTAATGTCATCACATTATGAGCAGCAAATCCTGCGCCAAATATATGGTGATCATGCTTGTTTCCGCTGTTTATGATCGTATAGTTTTTCTCTCTGTGCATACCTTATTCAGGCCAACTTATCTCCTGCAGGACTGTAATATCCATCATCTACTCTGTTACTTCTTCATCAAGTATCTTTGTCTGTCCTGCAGCGTACAGTGTTTTTACGTTCCATGTACCTATTCGTAGTCCTTTATTCATCAACTTGGGTCGTTTTCCGTTAGATGCATTCTGATCTGAGGCTGGGTGTGAATGTCTAGGAACTCATTAGTTTTTTAAAATGTTGAATGGTTATCCCAATTATTAACCCTCCCATTTTATCCGGGCTTGGGAACGGCTGGAAGTCTAGTTTTCTTGCAGGTGTGGATAAGACTTACCTGTTCTAACTGTACTGTACTATTTTCTTGCAATGTTATTTCTCTTTTGTAGCGCACGTTTCTCCTTCAGCCAGTCCGGTGTGAAGTTGCAACTGTCTGGTATCATCTTTGTGGCGGTTGATATCTAATTTTTGTAAAGTCTGTATCACCGTCGAAGAGATTTCTGTATCGACCTCTCTACATATAAACTACGCAAGTCACTCTACAGCGCATGATGAAGGGAACTTACTAATAATATGAATCAATCCCTGTCAAACAATATCGTCGGTACCCTACAGGATCACTTAAGAAGGAGGTACAACACTAAACCAACACTATAGACCTAGATGTAACAGTTTTACAGGCGTTTTTCTTAATAGAGACACTGCTTTTTTCTCAACACTACCACAAATATAAATCTTCCATTCTTCTTTCCTACGTCTGATTCACTTCTTTCTTCCCGATATACATCATATACTCTAGATCGACAAATTGTGATCGTGAGAATACCGTATGTAAGCTAGATGAAATAAAACGTATTAGACCATGTTCGAACTTTTTGTTTCTGCTAAACTGATGTCGTTGACATCAGTGGAACTGTGTTTTCGTTGTGCTCGTGAGTGTTTTACTTTAACACAACTTAAGCAACGACTTGATTTTGGAGTTTTCTGAAGCTTTCAGTTTCGTACAAAGGGATGATTTGGGGAACACTGCCATGGCTAAATTCTTTACTGTGATAGGATTATCGGCAATTGGAATTCAATCTAAGCTGATGGAGAATCGTGAAGAGTCTTGTCCTTCAACAGGTAAGAATTGGTTGCTGAATTCAGACTTAACAACAGCTCAATCGAAAATAATTACGCGCAGAGCATTCCCGCCTTCAAGAAGTGACGTCAAATAGTCACATGCAAATATAGCTCTATACTGGTGATATCAGTCTGTTCTAGAATTTTTTTTTTTGTCTCGTCTTTGGTCCCCAGTGTAGGAATTAGAATGGATTTCACAAGACGTTGAACCCAGCTCCCTCTATGATGCTAGTCTCGCTGTGATCACAGTCACTAGAAAACAAGTAAGTGTAAACGAGATGATACCGGTGCAGTAGTCCTTGACTTCTGGTAGGCGTTCTATAGAATTGCGCTCTTTAACACGAGCGTATGAAATATCAGACAAGCTTGGTGGACTGAAAAGTCCCTAGCAAACAAGACACTGCATGTCGTTCTTAATGGAAGAAAAATCTACAGACGTATAACTAGTACAAGGCACATGATGTACTTGAAATGCCATGGACGTAGAGGAATTACGGGTAAAGTTTAAGCTGACTTAAAATCGCGCTACAGAGAAGTATGTGGTGAGTAAGCGGATGAAGGACGGAAAACATCCACCGTGATTTAATAACTATATTCTGAAAATGCTGAGGAAAGAGAGACTGTTCAACTCCCGGTTCAGAAAAGCGAGCAGAAACGTCAACAGGCAAAAGTTAGAGGGAATTTGCGCGTCTGTGAAAAGGTCGATGCATGATGCAACATCATCTTTCACAGCCATACGTTGCCGGAAGATCCTGTCGAGAATCCAAGAATATTCAGGTCCTACGGAAAATCGCTAAGCGGGTCGAAGGCTTCTGTCCAATCACTAATCGGCCAGTCTGGTGGGCAATATAAGGTTGAAAAAGGTAGACTGACATTTAGAGATTCACATTTAGATAATAATTCGCACAGGACCATCTTAAAAGCATCCCATCGAGTGTGTTTGTTATCATGTTAATGTCTAAGTGAGGAGATAATGACGACATGTAAACAGGAGGGACGAAGTGCTTGTTTACATCCTACAGGATTGAGAAACGTTTTGTTATGCAGGGAACGGTACGGTACGAGCCTAGCGCCACGACACTGACTTTGGCCTACAGCTGACAGTACATTCGTCCTACAGGTGGGCGCGACCTGCGCGGACTGCGCCTACGAATTAGAGCGGCGACGCGTCGGTGCTAACACGGCGAGGTCGCGCCGTCAGCTACGCCCCCGCACCAAGGACTCCGCGACGCCGTCACGCCGATAACGAGCCACACACGAACAGCGGCCGTCCTGTCCGGGAAGTCTTTCGGCCCCGGAGTCACCGGGAAGGGCACGGACCGCAAGGTGACGACTCAGCTGCGGCTCCCCCTGCGCTCACCGGACTACTAACTGGAAACTGTTTACATCTCTCTTGAAGAGGATATTGTATGCTGAAGATTATTCGTTAAACATCGAGTTTCAGCCATCATAAGTCTATATCTATGTCCAGATCTACAGGGTGTATCGTAATTAACAGCGCACACTGACACAGGTTAAGGTATACGATCACAGAAGCAATAACATTCCAGTAAACAGGGGTTCATGATGTCGTGTGATAATATTGTGTGTGTTTCATGTTACAGTACTTTCAAACTGAGTGCATCGAGGTGAGAAGGGTTTGTAGTTAATAAGCATATTTTAACGAGGTGCTATATGAATTTAATTGGTGTTATCTGCGTAATACAATGCTGGATGAAATGTATGGTTCATAAGTGCCTTTGTTTTCCTGTTTCATGTTGAGAGCTCGAGCGACGCAACACGCCGATGGCAAAATCTTCACTGGAGCTTCCAAATCCGCTGCGCTGGCTGTCTGCACAGTTTACTTGACAGCCAGCAATCACAAGAAGACCTCGTCATTCACTGTTATAGACCTCTCACTCCATTATGAATTAGATAAATCCATTAAAAAAGGTCGAGTGGTTCTAGAAGCTTCAGGCCGGAACCACGAGGCTGCTACGGTCGCAGGTTCGAATCCTGCCTCGGGCATGGATGTGTCTGATGTCCTTATGTTAGTTACGTTTAAGTCGTTCTAAGTCTATGGGACTAATGACCTCAGATGTTAAGTCCCATAGTGCTTGGAGCCATTTGAACCATTCAAAAAATTAAATAATTGGAAGGCTGTAATATATATGTAGGGCAGTATATCATCTCGTAGCGCTTCACTTCTGAGTCTAGATTAAATTCACATGCACTGTTATTATGTGCTACTGTATGTATGTGCACATACATCTGTAACAACAATAAATTGTATTGTGTTAACATTCATTTTTTCTATGCATGTCATATTAAAATGAAGTGATTTTATAAATTAAATCATATTTCCCCATGAATCACACTTGCAGAAATGAAATATTAAGAAAAGTACACACAAAGAGAAACAATTTTCATGAGTCACTCAAAAAACATAAAAAGTATCACTGCAAATTTGCCGAATTTCATTCTGCAAAAATAAACATCCACAAGAGACGTACAATGGAAAAAGGGAATCTGCTTTATTCTTACTACGAGAAACTGAGTTGTGCTACACTCTAAAGCACGAGAATTAAAGCAGGCTACTCGCTGGTGGAAATTATATTTCCAACCACGGTTGTAATAAGTGCACCAACTATTCGAAATCCAGGCGTTACCCCGCAGCGAGCAATTGCAAGATGATTTCGAGAATGTGGATATGATCCGACAGTCACTCTAGTAAGAAATATTGACTTGGCACGTAACCCACACCCGTAGCCGAGCTCACTAACTTGCACCTTTGCGGGGGCGCTCAATTTGCAGGTGGCCGAGACGAATCTTGGGGGCTGAAGAAATTTTCACCTCCTGTATTTCACTGCCATGAGAATTAAAGACGGTGGTGTAACGATCCTTCGCCAATTCCAAATTGCTCCGCTGTGTCACATATATTGAGGACATGTGACACTACTAGTAATCCGTCGATCAGCCGGGTGGGGACATAGCCCGGTGAGCTGATCGGGAGGAGCAGGCTGTGTGCCGGCACAGGATTTCACCCTCTCCCTTACTCATCATCATGCGACAATTAAATGGGACCACGCGCACACACACACACACACACACACACACACACACACACACACGCCCTACATGCTCCGATTTCACATACCTATACTCAACAGATCACTCAACACATAACCCTCACACTTCGCGAAGGAAAGTCGCAACGTGCTCGAAGAAATACAATTCTTTCCAACGAAGCGACTACCTCTCGGGGTTCTCCAGCCAACCATGCCGTACGTATTACTTCAAAAATGGTTCAACTGGCTCTGAGCACTATGGGACTTAACATCTGAGGTCCCCTGGAACGTAGAACTACTTAAACCTAACTAACCTAAAGACATCACACACTTCCATGCCCGAGGCAGGATTCGAACCTGCGAACTTAGCGGTCGCGCCGATCCAGTCTGAAGCGCCTAGAACCGCTCGGCCACTGCGGCCGGCCATACGTATTACTTACTTTAGTTTGTTATTAAAAATGCATTCAAAATGTAAACTTTTCGTTTAAGTCCCTCTCTAATTGTTTTCAAATTTCACCTAACGTCTACCCCAACAACAAATAAATATTGCTTCAGAATATTACAAGTTAGAATTTACTGTACTCTCCGACCTGTTAATGATGGTGTTTTACGTCTCGTCATCGTCGTTCGAGGTGGCGTAATGGTTATTACGACTTGACTGGCATTCGGAAGGACGACGGTTCAATCCCACGTCTGTCCATCCCGGTTTAGATCTTCCGTGATTTCTCGAAATCGTTACAGGAAAATGCGAGGATGGTTCCTTTGAAAGGGCACGGTCGATTTCCTTCCCCATCCTTGACACCACTCGAGCTTGTGCCCCGTCTCTAATGACCATCTCGTTAACAAGACAACATTAGCTGCATTAGTTTCTCAACAGCCTTAAGTGGAGAACTGTGTGCTTCACTTCTGTGACGGCGCCACACTAAAAAATCCAGAAGATTTAGTTTAGGCGACCTTGGAGGCCAAGGTACAGGTCCTGTCCGACCTATCCATCTTGGACCATGTCATCTTACACCAGCAGAAAAAACGTTCCGGTGCACCATCATGCATCTATCACATTTCTCTATCATGGGGTTCTATTTTCTTCTATAATAGTATATTTTTTGCGTGTCAGCTTTCGCTTTTAATTATGATACGTACTAAACTCTGAAAACTGCTATGAAGTGCAAGGCAGAGCGTGCTTACCCTGTACCAGGTATGAAGGTATCTTTTTATTCCATTCGCTTATCTAGCACGAGATGAATGATTCCCCTGAACGTCTCTGTCCAAGCTGTAATTAGTCTAATTTTGTCTTCATTATCTCTTCGGTACCGATACATAACTGGCTGCGATACATAACTGGCTGTAATACACAGATATTTTGATCACTGGTGCCTTAATATGTACCCACTTCAGTGTGTTAGTTCGTTTTTTTTCTTTCCGTCTGACAGTCTTCAAGGAAATACATCACTCAATGTACTGTCTGGTGCTTTCAGCACCACAGTAACAACGCTACGAAGTGAACTACTCGTGTTAGCGTAGACCATCCATTTTGTCTCCATAAGTTCGCATTGAAATATATGACCTGCTGCCCAGAATAAACATTAATGGCTTGCTTGTGCCTCACGTTCTTGGAGGAAGCAACCAAGCTAATAATAAAATCTGTAATCATTAGTCTGAAAATGAATTAAATACCGATGTAGTTCAGTACGCTGTTCTTAGTCATCAAAAATGGCTCTGAGCACTATGGGACTCAACATCTATGGTCATCAGTCCCCTAGAACGTAGAACTACTTAAACCTAACTAACCTAAGGACATCACACAACACCCAGTCATCACGAGGCAGAGAAAATCCCTGACCCCGCCGGGAATCGAACCCGGGAACCCGGGCGCGGGAAACGAGAACGCTACCGCACGTCTTAGTCATCAGCGGAAGTATCTGCACTTGCATCCCTAACACCCTGAATATTTTGGTTCCTGATTAATACCGTCTGTTGAATAGATTTAAGTGCGCTTTCACGGAATGGGTGACACCTATCTTCATGTGTCTGATTGGTTAGGTTTCTTTAGCAAGGGACAAATAACATGCAAACAATCGTGTTGTTATTCTTCATACAGTTTCAATATCACCTACTTTTGCTATTTACTATGAGTCATACACACTTAAGCAATATTCTAGGATCGATCGCACGTATGTTTTGTAATCTATCCCCTTTGTACACTGCTTGAATTTTTCCAGTATCCTACCAGTGAATCAAAGTCTACCACTACTTGTTTTATCTACGATGGACAGTATGTGATCATTCCATTTCATATCCCTAAAAACGGTTACTCATATTTTTGTGTGAGTTGAACGATTATAATTATGACTCACTGACATTATAGTCAAAGTCAGTTTCGTCTTTACGTTTTGAAAAATACACATTTTTACATTTGTGGACTTGTAAATCAATTTGTTGTCCTTTGGATATCTCTGAAGTCTTATCAGTATCCGAATGAATATTTGCGCAGATTTTTTCACACTGCATCATATCCAAAAAGACTGAGGTTACCATTAACATTGTCTTCAGGTCATTAATATACAGCACAAAGGCCAATGGTCCAGCATCCTTCCCTGAGCCTCCCCTGAAGTTAGTGTTATATCTTCAATGAGTGTCCCAGAAATCCTCAGTACAATGAACAATTTAGTGTGATATTGATTGAAATGTTTCTCGAAAGTTAGGAAGCACTATACCTGCCTTATATCGGGTGTATCCATGGTTCTCAGGATGTCATTTGAGGGAAATGAAATTGAGTTTCGCATGAACGATGGTTGAGGAATGTATGGTCGTTGTCAAGGAAGAGATCATTCTGTTCTACAGTAGATGTATGTAGAAATATGAAGTAAAAATGTTTACCACGATAATGATACTGATATTCATCTACTTTGTTGGTTGAAAAAAGCATGATGATTTATCTCGTCTTCATCTTGGACAAGAACACACAGTTACCGAATCATATATTCCCCATCAATTTTGTTGATGAATAATGTAAAGTAGTGTGGAGACACTGCTGATCTGTTCTCCACATGTAGGATATGTAAGTTGTTGGTTATCATAAAAATATGTGAGTTATATACTAAGTAAGAATATTATGTCTGCTTACAAAAGATACCAAGTGGAATGCGACTTCATTCAACACAGCGAACCGATAGGCTGTTTAGATGAGTAAAGTCCACATGGAAAATTATAAAGTTATTCAGCGCGAAGAAACAGTGGTGATCGACAATAATTCACAAATATTTTTGGTACTGATTGTTCGTAAATGCCAATCTTAGACCACAGACAGTTATGAGACTTTTTGTGGGAAGGAATCAATACCTAGGTAAATTAATCGATATTTTCTATAGGCTGTACAAGAGAAAACCGTAAGGAAACACAAATCGCTAAGAAAAAAATTATACATGAATTATTAGACGCGCACAGTCCTCATCGTAAATGATGAATATGAAATCTACGGTCTAATGAATAGCAATATTCGGGCCCGCCGGCAGACGCGCTGACCACTCAGCTAAGGGAACGCCGAGATGTTTCGGTAAAGCGGGAATGGCTGCTTTTTCCTCCGCGTTGCTAATGTTATGCTTCTGAAAATACACTCCTGGAAATGGAAAAAGGAACACATTGACACCGGTGTGTCAGACCCACCATACTTGCTCCGGACACTGCGAGAGGGCTGTACAAGCAATGATCACACGCACGGCACAGCGGACACACCAGGAACCGCGGTGTTGGCCGTCGAATGGCGCTAGCTGCGCAGCATTTGTGCACCGCCGCCGTCAGTGTCAGCCAGTTTGCCGTGGCATACGGAGCTCCATCGCAGTCTTTAACACTGGTAGCATGCCGCGACACCGTGGACGTGAACCGTATGTGCAGTTGACGGACTTTGAGCGAGGGCGTATAGTGGGCATGCGGGAGGCCGGGTGGACGTACCGCCGAATTGCTCAACACGTGGGGCGTGAGGTCTCCACAGTACATCGATGTTGTCGCCAGTGGTCGGCGGAAGGTGCACGTGCCCGTCGACCTGGGACCGGATCGCAGCGACGCACGGATGCACGCCAAGACCGTAGGATCCTACGCAGTGCCGTAGGGGACCGCACCGCCACTTCCCAGCAAATTAGGGACACTGTTGCTCCTGGGGTATCGGCGAGGACCATTCGCAACCGTCTCCATGAAGCTGGGCTATGGTCCCGCACACCGTTAGGCCGTTTTCCGCTCACGCCCCAACATCGTGCAGCCCGCCTCCAGTGGTGTCGCGACAGGCGTGAATGGAGGGACGAATGGAGACGTGTCGTCTTCAGCGATGAGAGTCGCTTCTGCCTTGGTGCAAATGATGGTCGTATGCGTGTTTGGCGCCGTGCAGGTGAGCGCCACAATCAGGACTGCATACGACCGAGGCACACAGGGCCAACACCCGGCATCATGGTGTGGGGAGCGATCTCCTACACTGGCCGTACACCACTGGTGATCGTCGAGGGGACACTGAATAGTGCACGGTACATCCAAACCGTCATCGAACCCATCGTTCTACCATTCCTAGACCGGCAAGGGAACTTGCTGTTCCAACAGGACAATGCACGTCCGCATGTATCCCGTGCCACCCAACGTGCTCTAGAAGGTGTCAGTCAACTACCCTGGCCAGCAAGATCTCCGGATCTGTCCCCCATTGAGCATGTTTGGGACTGGATGAAGCGTCGTCTCACGCGGTCTGCACGTCCAGCACGAACGCTGGTCCAACTGAGGCGCCAGGTGGAAATGGCATGGCAAGCCGTTCCACAGGACTACATCCAGCATCTCTACGATCGTCTCCATGGGAGAATAGCAGCCTGCATTGCTGCGAAAGGTGGATATACACTGTACTAGTGCCGACATTGTGCATGCTCTGTTGCCTGTGTCTATGTGCCTGTGGTTCTGTCAGTGTGATCATGTGATGTATCTGACCCCAGGAATGTGTCAATAAAGTTTCCCCTTCCTGGGACAATGAATTCACGGTGTTCTTATTTCAATTTCCAGGAGTGTACGTTTATATGGGCCATAGAAATTGCGCATCTCCGATAATAGAGCCCCGAAATCTTGGCCGGAATTTCTGGCCACACCAATTGCAGCCACATGTTCGGCAACATTATCGTTCACTGTTGCCAGCAATGTTAGCGACAATACATTTCTGATCCAGAAGTGTTTACACGCGCCACAATGTGCCCCCCACCCCTCCCCATTGTGCCCCTCGGGCATGGTTGTGTGTGTTGTCTATAGCGCAAGTTAGCACCGCTTCGTTTGACATCTTGTGTGCCCAGGAGAAATAGAGCATACAGCGGTAGCACCACATTTCGAAGGCTACTATTTTGTTTGTTTCTGCTTCTCCGAGTGTCTATTTTTCACTTCCATACAGCAGCACAGTCCAAAGAAACAATTTTATGAGGTCTTTCTTGAGATGTTTGTCTATGCTGCTGGATGCGCAAAGGATTCCTCTCTTGTTAAAAGGAGCTTTTACCTGGTCGGTTCAACTCACAATATCCTCCTCTGATCTTCCGCGTGTTGTAATTTAACTCCCTAAGTAGACAAATAATTCGACGGTCTCCATCACTAAGATTTTTGTTATACTTTTATTAATTTTCTTGTTATAGCAAGACTGAGGATATTTTCCATCTGCACCAGCATCGCTTCTAATTGATCTGAATCTTCACTTAACATTGCAATACAATCAGCAATTCTCAGCATGTATGTTTTTTTACCATGAAATTTAATTCCTCCTATAGCTTATAATTTTTCCCTACACTACTGGCCATTAAAATTGCTACACCACGAAGATGACGTGCTACAGACGCGAAATTTAACCTACAGGAAGAAGATACTCTGATATGCAAATGATTAGCTTTTCAGAGCATTCACACTAGGTTGGCGACACCTACTACGTGCAGACATGATGAAAGTTTACAACCGATTTCTCATGCACAAACAGCAGTTGACCGGCGTTGCCCGGTGAAACTTTGTTGTGATGACTCGTGTAAGGAGGATAAATGCGTACCATCACGTTTCCGTCTTTGATAAAGGTCGGAGTGTAGCCTATCGCGATTATGGTTTATCGTATCGCGACATTGCTGATCGCGTTGGTCGAGATCCAATGACTGTTAGCAGCATATGGAATCGATGGGTTCAGGAGGGTAATACGGAACGCCGTGCTGGATCCCAACGGCCTCGTATCACTAGCAGTCGAGATTACAGCCATCTTATCCGCATGGCTGTAACGGATCGTGCAGCCACGTTCGATCCCTGAGTCAAGAGATGGGAACGTTTGCAAGACAACAACCATCTGCAAGAACAGTTCGACGACGTTTGCAGCAGCGTGGACTATCAGCTCGGAGACCATGGCTGCGGTTACCCTTGACGCTGCATCACAGACAGGAGCGCCTGCGATGGTGTACTCGACGACGAACCTGGGTGCACGAATGGCAAAATGTCATTTTTTCGGATGAATCCAGGTTATGTTTAGAGCATCACGATGGTCGCATCCGTGTTTGGCGACATCGCGGTGAACTCACATTGGATGCGTGTCTTTGTCATCGCCGTACCGGTGTATCACCCGGCGTGAGGGTATGGGGTGCCATTGGTTACACGTCTCGGTCACCTCTTGTTCGCATTGACGGCACTTTGAACAGTGGACATTACATTTCTGTGTTACGACCCGTGGCTCTGCCCATCATTCGATCCCTTCGAAACCCTACATTTCAGTAGGATAATGCACGACCGCATGTTGCAGGTCCTGTACGGGCCTTTCTGGATACAGAAAATGTTCGACTGCTGCCCTGGCCAGCACATTCTCCAGATCTCTCACTAACTGAAAACGTCTGGTCAATGGTGGCCGAGCAAGTGGCTCGTCACAATACGCCAGTCACTACTCTTGATGAACTGTGGTATCGTGTTGAAGCTGCATGGGCAGCTGTACCTCTAAACGCCATCCAAGTTCTGTTTGACTCAATGCCCAGGCGTATCAAGGCCGTTATTACGACCAGAGGTGGTTGTTCTGGGTACTGATTTCTCAGGATCGTTGCAACCAAATTGCGGGAAAATGTAATCACATGTCAGTTCTAGTATAATATATTTGTCCAATGAATACCCGTTTATCATCTGCATTTCTTCTTGGTGTAGCATTTTTAATGGCCTGTAGTGTATTCTCCTCTGAATTTATCGATTGAACAAGATGGAAGGGAGTGAGCAGTCCTGTTATGTACCTCGCTTCATAATAGTTTCGTCTTGAAGTTCTCCACATTTTATCACAGCCACCTCTTCTCCATAGTGTCTGCATTACTCCTCTGTCATTACACTTTATGACGTGTCTCTTAGCATCTTAAAATGCTCTCGCTAGTCTACCCTGCCAAATGCTTCTTCTCAACGTAAATATCGCTCTGAAAATATCAGTAGACCAGAATGGGAATAGATTACACAGATTTAATATTAAAGTACAATAAAATCCCGTAACTACTAGACAGATTCAATGTAAAATTGACAGGAAGAGCAATGTACAATCAAAGACACGCTGTGAACTGTGGGTTGCTGGAAAAATGTGCGTAAGTGCCAAACAACTATTTTGAAACTCTGGGGTTCGATGTCATCTCGCTCCTAGCAAAGCCGCTATCGCTTCTTTCAATCTCCCGGTTGTGAACAGCTTTGTAGATCTCCTCATTCGGAAGTCGGTGCGCATAAGAATTTTCACATCATAGAAGCGAAATGAAGAAAATGTTGCACAAATAAAAACAATAAAATTCGTTCACATTCATTTTCGTCAACATCAAATTATGTCTTTCGCTAGTCAATCCAGCATGTTTGTTTTTCGAAACAAGCCGTAGAAGCGCAATAACACATCTCATACTAACTGCAATCCTTTGAATATTCTCTGAGTGGAAAAGAATCGCAGTGTAATAAGGGTGGTACTAGTGAAGCAAATTAATGTGGAGAAATGCTGCCCGCTGTTCTAGTAGCTTGGATCTAGGTCGAGCAAACAAGTATCTCTTACTGCCTCATTTCATTTTAAATAATGTTAACTTCGTAAATGCAAGTATGTGAATCACCGCATTCAAACCGTCTTTGCTGTCTGGGTGTTATGTATTTGACACAAAAACGCTTAATGAAATACGGATATTATTAGGTTGCATATATTTCCTAACCTCGGCGCCTGTGTGCAGACTTTCTTTTACTCCGCATTCCCAGCCACGTTTGTACGTCCCAGTTAACGTTTTCAGAATGTAGTGTATCTCTCTTTAGTGTGTCCTGGGACTAAACAATATAAATCTGTCAGCCCAGTGCGGTAATATACTTTTCTTTAACGAGCAAGCGTCGCGCCACATACTCTTCCAGGAATTTCGGGTTATTATATCGCGCTACTTATGTGTGTCTCTCTCTCTCTCTCTCTTCACGTACCTCGTATTCCCTGTCTCTTCTAAAGTATTTATCTGACACACACACACACACACACACACACACACACGTACGCCCGCGCTCATACACACACAGGTATTTACAATCGTCGTGATGCACCTAATTTTTAACATCAAATTGTTTTTGATCCGTTAAATACAGTTGTTATCTGGTTTCGTAGACGAAAAGTAACAAGGGCTCACGAAGCAAACAGCAGTGCTGCCTCGCACTTTGATTAATAGCTGAGACACGTGTTCAACTTAAAAAAAGTATGAAACTTTGTTGATTCTGGCCGCCAGACGAGAAGATCTCTATAACACAAATTCAGTGAAACTAAATTTTTTGTTGATGGAAATTTATGAAGTCAAAATACACTGAATAAATGAATTTTTGTGTTGTTGAATGGGCAATTGAATGGCACCTAAGACCCTCTCTCATGAAAGTGTGTTACACTTAAGAGAAATTTAAACATGTTTCATAACTAACAGAATGTTTTATTGATGGAAAGTCATTCAGTCAGCATTAAGATCAGACAGCTTACTTGTTTTTCCTCCCACAATATTCGACAAATACAATTTAGTGAGAACATGTGATGCTCGCTATGAATGTTTTGTTAGAATTTGTAGATTGAAATTTACCATTTTAAATGAAAATCAAATTATTTCTTCAGTTGGTTTTACGCATGCTGGGTCATTTGCGCACTGATATTTACCGTACAGCAAAACAATGTATGAAACAAATGAAACCGAAGTTTGTGAATAAAAATCACTGAAGACATAATAATGTGCCGTCATATCTGTGTTGATAATGTGTTCAAAGCGACAATAATTTGAATCACGATATTGTACACACTGCATCACTGATGAGCTCACTGCTGTCAAGATATCTGGGGTAATCACATTACATACAGCAGTAAATCACTCCTTCATAGTCGTTGGACACTTCAAGTCTGTGGTCGCAAATTGTTTTGTCGTCAGACAAAACAGATCTGAAGATGGTCATTATACACCGAAATCGCTAGTGTGATGACAGTTTGTGACCATAGACGCGAAGTAAAGGAAATTTATTCTATTTCGGGTCACTGGTCAATTCGCGACCATGTCGCAGCTTGTGATTTCTTACAAGACCCCTGAGGATGACTGTGACGGAGTCAGATCAGACTATCAGTACTGGATGCTTCTAAATAGGATTGAGTCTTCTCACTTACCGGGTTGAAAGTAAGCGGTTTAATGCTCATCTTGCTACATCCATCGAACTGGAACCTTATCATTTGATGACTTCAGCCATGATCAACGGGATGAAGATGTAGAAGGCAATGGAACCAACTGCATTACAGGTACGTAATTTGTATCCCCAAGAAATATGGCCCGTAACTGAGAAAGTATCATGACACTCTCTCCATTGGAAAAAGACACCGGATCAGCCCCCATTCGGCTCACCGGGAGGGGACTGCCGTGGGGATGTGACCATGAGACAGAGATCGAATAACCAACGAAAGGGTAATGTTCTGTGTGGCGGGGCGTAGAAAGGCAGAAGTTTGAAAACACAAATGCCACGGCTCAATCTAAACGCAGTGGTGGTCATTGAAGTGAAATGGGAAGAAGATATGGATTTCTGCTCAGTCGAAAATAGGATAATATCAACAGCAGCAGAAAATGGTATGACGGGAGTAGGACTGGCTATGAGGATACTGGTTATGAGGATACTGAAGTGGTAATTCAGTACGTAAAGGGAGATGGAAATGTAATAGTCATGGTAGATGGGAATGTGGTTGAAGAGGAAGGGCGGTTGTAGAGGAAGGAGTATGGAAAGGGCAATGGGGGAATATGGGCTTAAGCAGGAATGAAAGAGGAGAGAGGCTAATTGAGCTCTGTAATAAATTTCAGCGGGGAAGTTTTCAGGTAGATTACACCATGGTCAGGTAGAGATTCCGAAATCAGATACTGGGTTGTATGTGGTACCCAGCAGAAGATGTAAACTCAGATCACAATTTAGTAATGATGAATAGTAGGCTGAAGGTTAAGAGACTAGTCAGGAAGTCAGGAAGAACCATTGCGCAAAGAAGTGGGATTGAAGAGATGCGCTTGAAGTTCTCTGCGGTTTTATACAATGTGATAACGAATATCTCAGTTGGCAGTTCAGTTGAAGAAGAATAGTCATCTCTTAAAAGGGCAATCACAACATTGTAAAGAAAAACATTGTTACACGGAAGGTAACTGCGAAGAACCCATAGGTAAAGGAAGAAATACTTCAGATGACCAGCGAGAGAAGGAAGCAGAAAAACGTTCAGGGAAATTCACAAACAGAGAGATAGAAGTCACTTAGGAATGAAATAGAAAGGAAGGGCCGGGAAGCTAAGGCGAAATGGCTGGATGAAAAATGTGATTAAAGCTAAAAAGAAATGATAGTCGGCAGGAATGACTCAGCATTTAAAATATTTAAAAGAACCTTCGGTAAAATTAAAAGCAAGGACGGTAACATTAAGAGTCCATTCGGAATTCCAGTATGAAACGCAGAGGAGAGAACGGATAGGTGGAAAGAGCAGATCGCAGAGCTCTGTGAGTGGGAGGACATGTCTAATGACACAATGGAAGAAGAAACATAAGTTGTTTAGAAGAGTTAGCATTAGAGTCAGAATTTAGAAGAGATTTGGGAGACTTAAGATCTAATAATGAAGAAAGGAGAGAGAACATTCCACCGGAATTCCTAAAATCGTTGGGGGAAGTAGCAACAAAACGACGGTGTGCAGAATATATGAGACTGATGGTATACCATCAGACTTTCAGAAAAACATCAACCACACAATTCCCAAGACTGCAGAACCGACATGCGCGAGAAATGTTCCACAATCAGCTTAACAAGTCATGCATCCAAGTTGCTGACAAGAACAAATACAGAAGAATAGAAAAGAAAATTGAGGATGTGATGGATGACGAACAGTTTGGTTTTAGGAGAGGTAAAGGCACTACAAAGGCGGTTCTGACGTAGCGGTTGATAATGAAAGTAAGAATGAAGAAAAATCAAGACACTTTCACGGCATTTGTAGATTTAGAAAAAGTTTTCGACAGTGAAAAATCGTCCAAGATGTTCGAAATTCGGAGAGAAATAGGGGTAAACTATAGGGAAAGACGGGTAATATATAAGTACAAGAATCAGAATGGGACAATAAGAGAGGAAGGCTAGGACCAAATGCTCGGATTGAAAACGGTGTAGGACAGACATGCAGTCTTTGGCACCTAATGTTCAATCTGTTCGTCGAAGAAGCAATGATGGAAATAAAGTTTCAGTACTGGAATTAAAATTCAAGCAGAAAGGATGTCAGTGCTAAGATTTGCTGTTGATATCGTTAGCCTAAGTGAAAATGAAGGAGAATTAAATTATAGGATCTGTTGAATGGCATGAACAGTCTAGTGTGTACAGAATATGGATTGAGAGCAAATTGAAGGAAAAAGAAAGTAAGGAGAAGTAGCAAAAATGAGAATAAAGAGAAACTTAAAATCACGACTGATGTTCACGTAGTACGTAAAGTTAAGCAAGTCTGCTATCTAGGCAGCAAAATAACGTATGACGGACGGAGGAAGGAGGACGTAAAGAGCAGACTAACACCGGAAAAAGGGCATTCCTGGCCAAGAGATATCTACTAGTATCATACAAGGGCCTTGAGGAATAAATTTCTGAGATTTACGTTGGGTGCACAGTATTGTATGTTAGTGAGACGTGAACTGTGGGAAAGCCAGAACAGAAAGGACTCGAAGCATTTGAGATGTGGTGCTGCCGACCGCGGTGACCGAGCGGTACTAGGCGCCTTAGTCCGGAACCGCGCTGCTGCTACGGTCGCAGGTTCGAATCCCTCCGCGGGCATGGGTGTGTGTGATGTCCTTAGGTTAGTTAAGTTTAAGTAGTTCTAAGTCTAGGGGACTGATGACCTCAGATGTTAAGTCCCATAGTGCTTAGAGCCATTTGAACCATTTTGAAGATGTGGTGCTACAGGCTAATGTTGAAAATTAAGTGAACTGGTAAGGTAAGGAAGAGGGAGGTTCTCTGCAGAACCAGCGAGGAACGGAATATATGGAAAATACTGACAAGAAGAAGGAATAGGATGATAAGAAACGTATTAACACATCAGGAAATAACTTCCATGGTTCTAGACTGAGCTGTAGAATGTAAAAACTGTAGAGGAAGATAGAGACTGGAATACGTCCAGCAGATAATTGAGGACGTTGGTTGCAAGTCCTACTGTGAAATGAAAAGTTTGGCACAAGAGGGGAATTCGTGGCGAGCCGCATCAAACCAGTCAGAAGACTGATGACACGAAATTAGGATATCCACAGGCCATGTGGCCCATAATTGAAAAACTGTCATGATGACCTCTCCATTGGCAAAATATTCAGAAGACTGATAAAAGAGAGAGAGAGAGAGAGAGAGAGAGAGAGAGAGAGAGAGAGAGAGAGAGAGAGACAGAGAGAACTAAATAATCTGTGAAAAGTTTGAGGTTGCTACTAATATTGTGTGAAATTACTTCTACGTCTGTCGATGACTCTCAAGCTGGGAAACGTGCTGCGTGCTCCCTATAAAAATATCCTCAATCCAGTCACAAATTTCGCCACTGATACCAATGGACTGGTAATTGAATTGAGAAGTATCGACTAAAAATCCCCCCTAGCCATCCTAATTTCACAAGTGACACGTCTGACTTATTTTCATATTATTATCCAAAATAAATGCTACGTCTATGGTGACCCCGTCGTAGTCTACATTAATCTCTAATTGTCATCCATGCTTTTCATACCGATCTTGATTCTTGTTCAAAAAAAGGACTGGGGAAAAGCATCTCTGGTAATTAACTTTCGTCTTCAACTTAGTTAATATTTGATTAATTCTGCATAATACCCTAAGTCTGGGTTGACGGCGGATTATGGCTCAAATGGCTCTGAGCACTATTGGACTTAACATCTGAAGTCATCAGCCCCTAGAACTTAGAACTACTTAAACCTAACTAACCTAAGGACAGCACACACATCCATGCCCGAGGCAGGATTCGAACCTGCGACCGTAGCGGTCGCGCGGTTCCAGGACGGCGGATACTCTATATTATTACGTATAGTATTTACGTTAAATAGTATTATGTGCATATAGAAATCGTCATACTCGACAGTTGCACTATCATTACTACACGAAATAACCCATATGATATCACAACTGGACTCACATTCAGAAGCAGCGAAATTTAAATTTCGGGCTTACCTTCTAGATTTAAGTTCGCAGGGTTTTTTCTGCGGATCTCTTAAGAGGATATGTTGCATGGTCCCAATGGAAACGCTGTGGCTTTTTTGTCTCATCACAACCCTGTCCGAGTCTGTGCTCCTTGTCCGATAGATTCCTTGTCGTCAGGACACAAAAACACTAATCTTTCTCCCTTCTTATGTCTACGCTGAAAAATGTTTCGTAGATATTTCTGCGGCAGGGAGAAAAGAGATTGTAGAGATGTGGAATTTCAAAAGCTGCCACACTCGAATCCCCGCTATTTCTTCACTGTGCGTGACGCCTCGTGACTGCTTAGTTCGCCATGCCAGCAGCAATTCATCTTCATCACAGTGGTTGGCGCAGGCGGCGTTATTTTGAGCGATGGAATCCGGAGGAATGGTACTGGCGTCTAGATTCAAGGACTGTTCCTCTCTGACTGTTAGTAAACATTATCCTTGAGCCCGCAACAAACTGCTTTTCCCTATTTAGGAAAATTCGTAAGCCGTTAGCACGTAACCTCAACAGAATGAGCTGTATTAATTTAGATTCCCCCTACTTCCACTGTGAATAGAATATTTGTGGTATTTTCCATTCTTGTCGGGAAACCGTCTTGCATCTTGTAATACAATTTACGGCAACAAACAGCACACTGATGGTTATCAAGAAGCGGAGTATTGTGTAAGTTACTAAAGGATGAGGACGCTCTGCCGACATACAGAGGAGATGACTTCGGTGACACGGTGTATTTGAAGCATTAATTAATGATATTAACTTATCCTCCATAGAAAAGCTTCTGTAAAAAAGACAACGAAAAATTTTTATCCTTTTCGTTATTTGTGGAAATGGACTTCTTTGTTTTGTAACATCAAGAATTACATTAGAACTTCTACATTTATTACGAAGACGTTCACAGTAATAAGTAAAACAGTATAACGACTAGAAAAGTTAAGTTATATTTCAACCACAAATTTTTGTTGTAACACAGTTAACTGGAAATTAATTGAATGGATGAGTTGGAAAGGGGTCGAGTCCACTTTTGTTTTCAAGTTACGTTTACTGAGGTAACTGATCTTTATATCTGCACGCATCGTTTCATATAACTGGGAGTTACCGATTCAATTGTATTAAATGAAAGAGCCGCTATACTGATTAATGTTATGTTAAATCATTCACTACTATCAACTTTATTTATTTTGATGCCAGTATTACCAGTCGCTTGTAGTTATTATGGCGAACAGTTGTTTGGTAAGACTTATGAAGAGATAATTGTAAAACATTTTGTAAATTCTTCAAGTATTCCATTTTCTGTAAACGATGGACACTAAAATGGAAAACGCTAAACACACAAGATGTACAGGGTGATTATAATTAATCTTTCAAACCACTGTGGAAATATCACCACTGGTCAGAATGACGTCAAATTGCAACGGAATATTATCCGAGCAGGGGGAGAATGTATGGCAGAAGAATACTAAATAGTTGCAAAATGTGGAAACAGATGGCGCTGTAAGCATCATAATTTAATAGACAAATGAATCGTACAACAATGACTAAGGTGTAAGCTTGACGTTAAATAAACTGTTCTACTCAGTGTCCATGGGTGTACAGGTGTGCTACTGTTAGTTACGTAAGCTCATGCATCACGGCAAGGTTATATCACACCGGATGGGAAAAAACGGTTTTTAATTGTCCTAAGGCCAACAACCGCATAAAAAGCATTAATCACATCGGTTTTTAATTTTACTGAGGGCAAAAATCGCATGAAAAGCATAATTCAGAATCAAATCGAATTACTAATTTCCGTGTGACTGGCGCAAAACATGTTCAATATGCTTTCCACCCTTTTCTGCAACAAGTTGATATCGAGAAACAGCATGTTACACAGCTGATCGAAGTCTTTCTGGAGTCATGTTCAGAATGTGTTGCGCAATGAGTGCCTTCAATGCAGCTAAATTTTGCAATCGGAACACTGAACATATATTTCAGTTAGCCCCACAGCAAGACGTCACGCGCTGATTACGATCAGGTGACCGGGATGGCCAGGCTGTAGGGAAATGGTGGCTGATAATTCTAGAATTTCCGAAATGGCGCTTCAGCAGCTGCTTAACTGGATTTGCAATGTGCGGAGGTGCGCCATCTAACACAAAAATTATTCCATCCACACATCCACGGTGTTGGAGAGCTGGAATGAGATGGTTGCGCAAAAGACACTCACAGCGCTTACCAGTGACGGTACTGGTAACAGGTCCAGAAGCACTTGTATCTTCAAAAAAATATGGCACTATGATAAATGATGCCGTAAACCCACACCACACAGTGATCCTTTCAGGATGAAGTGGTACTGGTTGAGTTGGTTGTGGATTTTCCGTTGCCCAAATTTGACAATTTTGTGTATTTACTTATCCTGTCAGATGCAAGTGGATATCGTCTGTCCACAAAATCTTCTACGGCCAATCGTTGTCCACTTTCTTGCGAGGAAGAAATTCTATAGCATAGGTCTCTCTTGCTGGCAAGTCAACGTGAAGCAACTCGTGTACATAGGTAATTTTCAACGGATAGCAAAGAAGGTTGTTTCGTAGGATTTTACGCGCCGTCCGAAGTCCCATGTTCGGGCAATTCTCCATGCACTACAACGTTTGCACACCACCGCTCGTCCGCTCCTGCATTGCTGTGACCACTGCTTTCACTGACGTCGAGTCAATTCGTTTCCTCCTCCTACCAGGTTGCACACCAAAAGAACCCGTCTTTTCGAGTTTCCGAATCATTCCCTCCACACCCACGGCAGTCATCGGACCAACGCCTTTTTTTTTTCATACCCTTCAGTGTCCGGAACTTCTGCAGAGAGATGTTTGCACAGTCATCATTCTTGTAATACAGCTTTACAACCAGAGCGCGATCGTGCATTGCGACAGTTCTGGCAAACGTCGCAGACGTGAAAGGAGGAAAAGCCGTGTTTATACCAACTTCAATGGATCGTGTGGGTGACAGGTGTTTTCATTTACGTACTCTGACACATACAGCACCATCTACTGATCAATTTTCACACTATTGTTTTTCTTCTGTCATACGTCTTCCCCCTTATCCGATAATATTCCGTTGCAATCTGACGTCATTCTGACCAGTAGTATTATTTCTACAGCTTTTTGAAAGTTTAATTATAATCACCATGTATATAATCGGAATGATTTTCAACATGATAATGAAAATCCAATTCTTTGGATTTGCTAGGCCCTCGAACGTTCCCGGCACAGTGAAGGAGAGATTCTGATGTGAACCACTAGACCGTAGTCCCATTGCCGCGCGGGGTAGCCGCGCGGTCTGGGGCGTCTTATCACTGTCCGCACGCTCCCCCCCGTCGGAGGTTCGAGTCCTCCCTGTGTAAGCTTAGGGACCGATGACCTCAGCAGTTTGGTCCCATAAGACCTTACTACAAATTTCCAATTTCCAATTGAACAATTGCACATCAGTGGCGACTACCACCTTTCCTATTTTAAAAACGTAAAACAGCATAAAACGTAAGCGATGCGTGTGAAATATTGTCTCAAGTTGCAGTCCCTAGCTTATCAGGTCCATCCTATGGTAAAAAGTTTCTTCCCCATTGGTGATGCTGTGTTCAGTAGCTACAGCTGTCTTCCTTGTTTATTCATTCTGTTGTAACCAGTCTGGAGACTATATTCTCGTTAGCAGTGGCTGATGATCATCATGGTAACGCAATAATGAGTATTTGAGAATGAGGTTACAGTCTAGAAGCTGTTTATGGCAAAATAAATGAACACATAAATGAACACAGAAGTAAGCTATGGCTCTGGAAGATTTATTCCCTGGCAGTCGAGAACAGAATGGACAAAATGTGCAATATTTGCGCATCTGTTCACGGTGAGATCATTGGTGCCTATCACAACGCGCGCTCCATCTTCTATATAGTGCAGATAGGGGGCTTTTCACGTGCTATGAATGTATCGTGGGCAGTCGACTTGGGGCAATCAGTCTAGCCAGTCAATTTCCTTGGTTAACAACGTCCAACTGACCGGAGTCACCAACAAGTATTGTGGACTGTGGCATCGGATAGAAGATCCATGGTGCAGAAAACCATTCGCCAATTCAGTGTTTGGCAAGAACAATCATTGAACACCTGTACAGTCCAGAAACTCGGCCTCGTTCTGTGGTCCAGAGATCACAGTCACACATGCTTATAAAGATATTAACAGGGACGTAGCTACAGAGGCTGTACAAAAACATGTAAAGACCGCGAGAAGTGTGTGATTGAACATAACTAGCCAAGCGTGCAGGTTGTGCTGTTGTATTTGACCACGAGCGCTACCTGTACAATATCCTCAACATGGTGCAGGTCTCAATCGTGATCAGAGGAGTGCTCTGTGTAGTTGTGAGTGGATTATGTCGGAGCTAAATTATAACGTGGGAAAATTGTTTGTGCTTGTTTAGTGGGTGCTTTCCTTAGTAAGGTAGCCAAAGTGTTTGGTGTTTCAAGAGGCACCGCATCGAAGATTTATGGCGCATACAGGGAAAGCGGAAAGATATCACCCACAAGTCACAAAGCGGACGAAAGTGCGTGCTGAGTGCTCTAGACAGTCACTGAAGAGGATTGTCACGAAAACTAAGAGTACGAAAACCTTCATATTACCTCCCTGAGCTGCTGGTAAAATTCTTCATTTACGTAACCACTTTTGGTCGTCTGAGCATCAAGGTTCATAAATGTACTCGCAGCATCATCTCAGGCGAAACATAAAATTATTATCATCTGCTGATAAAACCTGAATTATAAACTGTTATCTTATCGTAATTCAAATTATATCGTGAATCTACAAAAACTTTGGCAGGTACAGCACTCAGTCACTAAACGCCGATTACAGTTACCCTTAACGCCCGAGTGTCAGACAACCCCTTCGACAACTCTTTTGCGCAGTTTGCGTACCTTCAAGTGCCAAGACAGCCGCCATGCGGAACTGGGACCGAAGTTTCTGACAGGTACATCTTTAATGTGCTCAGCAAAGTTGCGTGGGTGTCACCGATGGTGTTGCCGAACTTGAGGGGGGTGGGGCAGGGGCTTAGAGTGACCCTCAGCAGTTTTAATCACGCGAAATCAGACCACAAGAGGGCGTCAATAGGAGGTCTGAAATAGAATTAGTATCAATTGATGCTTTGGATCACGTTCAAATCTCGTCGAATGATTCTGAACCGTCATTAATGGTTCTAACCTGTACACAAGAGCAAAAGCTACTTTCTCACTGCAACGCTAAGGGCTTTGTATGTCCATCTTTTTAGAGATGGTTGCGGGACTCGGCTGTTCGACACAGGATGTCAAATTTAACACCTTTCAGCTGTCTAGTTTTAAAAATTATTTTGTCTGCAGGTAACCAAATAAAATAAGTTTGGAAACTAGACAGCTGAATGGTGTTAAATTCGCCGCCGTGCACTCCAAAGGAGTGAGACACCTTGAATGGGGTTGCAGCCCCACAATTTCCACAGAGAAGGGTTGAAACGTCAGTGTCACAAATGCTAAAAGTTGTCAAGAACACTTTCTGTTGCTCATCGCACTGCGAACTGTTGTTTTTGACCGCGAAATATGTGGGAATAAACACACCAGGGAAAGGATGGTTTCATTGACGACCTTTGTGTCAAATGTGATTTGAGACTTTCTCGGCGTATTCCATTCGTGAAATCTTCTCGGGTGAACAGCCGAGTAAAGTCGTCGTCTTCTCGCAACGTTTCGAAGGGTTTCGTACCCATCATCTTCAAGCGAAGATGATGGGTACGAAACCCTTCGAAACGTTGCGAGAAGACGACGCCTTTACTCGGCTGATCACCCGAGAAGATTTCACGGACCTTTGTGTCATTCCCTGAAGCCCATTCGTGTAGATTACCTAGAATGTTTCCCTCCGCCAATCATAAGAAAACCGCATGATTTAAACGCTGTGCGTCGCGCTTCTAATCTCTGTCGCAGAGGCGTCTAAGGAAGGGGTGCAGTTGGGGTAAGACGGGCCGTAACGACCTTTTCATCGCGTGACGCGTCCACCGTGGCGTTGACCAGAATTCTGATGAAACTGGGAGCCAATGAGACGTCACTAACCCACTTTACAACTCACTTTAACTTGTGAACTGTGGCCTTTCTTTCACGTGTGTCGATACCTTGCTGGTCGAAGCGCCGCTGTGCCAGAGGGTGGCGTCGCAGGGCGCCACGTGCTCTTACGTCATTACAGAGGAAGTTTGTAGACGCCTTTGAGCCAATTTTCAGACTTATCCCTCGCAGTGAGAGGCAATTACAAGGTTTCAAAAAAATAATCCTTTAATTATGTTCCGCTGTGTAGAACGCACATTTATATCGCCAATAACTTTTGCATTAACCACGCTTACGTAATAATATTGAATCGAGCTTTATACTGTAACCAGAACCAAGTCCGATAAGCAAAAAATAGTTGAGACATGAAGAGACAGGCAGTTTTTGGGACAATTAGTGCTCGGTGGTCATCATGATGTAAAAGTGTGGCGCCCTGTAATGTTACCCTTGGGCACGGCGGCGCTTCAAACAGCAGTTTAAATATCTCAATTGTCAGTGAATGTTACAAGCGGCCAAATCTCTACAGTTGCTTGCGCACTAGTTGGAAGCCCATTTTGTTGACAGTGACCTTAATTACTGTTCTATTGTATTTTATCATAGTTTCATTATTTTTTTACACCTCTGGCGATGTTATGTTTTGTTTACCAGTATAACAAAATATCAATGTTCCCTGATAGTTGCTGCTGACGTCATATACGTTAAGCTATTACCAATACTTTTATATGCTATCATAATTCTCTTATTGAACAGTTTTCTCATCCATTTTGTCTTTTTTAGACACGACTGGTGATGATCTTATAGATCGAGTCGTCGTAAAATAAAGAAGAAATTTTGCCGTCGAAGACATGGTTCAATTCCACACATTTTCAACTTGGTGTCGCCCTACAGCTGAACGTGATTGTGCCACACTTCTTCGTAAGTTGCTGGAGGTACTTGCTTTCACACACATGAGATCACTAATGTAGCCACAGAGGTCATCCTAAAGTTTATTTCCGAGACGTCAAGGAAAGAGAAAGTAATATCCCCACCTATATATCTTGCAGGAGGTGACTGGCGTCCCTTGTGATTAAATGTCAACTATCCAACTTAACCACTTGCAACCAGCGGCACAGGGCTACCACTAATCTGGCGTCTTTCACAAATGATGTCGTCGATCGTTATTTCGTTTCAGGCCACTGTATCTTCGAATGTTACAAGACAGGAATGTTTACCATTATATGTCAGTGGTTCAGACCTACTGTAACGGAAGATCGATACTTTGGGATGCCATCTGCTTTTATTAGCTTAAGAACTCCAAAATGTGCTTAACAGTTCGCAGTAGTAGCGCATTACAGAGTCCTCAATATGATCAAAGCTACTGAATAATCAACTTCCTGGCTGTGAAAATTGTACATAAAGACACGTTCAGTTCCTTTGATGGCCCATTTTGAAGCGCCTTCAGACCGACGTTACTGAGAGATTGTGGTCTGAAACATCGTGCAGCCTGGTGTCTGTACATAACTCATCGTCATTACTCTAATTTCTCTTTTGTTTTTTTAAGTCAGCTGCAAATAAACTCTAATAAATATCAGTTAGTGCTAAATTGGTGAACTAAGACGAAGGAGTTGTTCTTTGCATACTTCATGGCGGTGCACGTGTTTTACACTTAAAATTATTAATATAATGACAGAATATTTTGCACTGATGTAGCACCTTTTCCCGATGGTGGTGTGTGGTTCGCCTCAGTTTCTGCCTAACGAGATGCGTCAGTTCCCACCTAGGGGAGCCTTTCTCATTGCCAACAAACCCTCTTGCGTTTTCGCAACAGCATACAGCAGCCCATCTGAAGAGGGACTGTTGATATTTTTAAAAATATCGGGATTCAGATATTTCAATATTTAAAAAGTATCATTATCGGCCTCCGACATATCGAAAAAGTACTGATACATCGACGGAAAAATATTGACGTAAAAAAAATATACTGCCGGTTTTAGAGCTGTATATTTAAATATTGACTTATTATTAGATATCCTGTACATTAATAAGCTAGCAACCTGCTTATCCCCTTAGAGCAAGGATTGAAAGGAAAACGATGTCCGTTAATGCTTGGCGATAACCACTTTGCTAACAAATGATAACTGCATGTAAGTGGCACAATGAAAGGTGTCCGATGCGTCTGTCGTTCGGTTTCGTCACTTATCGAATTTGCCTGGAACACTTCATGTCGACTTCTCTCTTTTTTTCATTTCTGCAAACGCCAGAGACCCAGTAGTTCCAGTGTCAAAATTGCGTGGTGAAGTTAAACGTTGCAGTTTCTGATATTAGCGCCGAGCGCCGATTACGTCAGCATTTCCCCTCACACGTCTCTGCCCATGGCAAAGACCAATCTTGTCATTTAGATTTTTGTTCATAATTTTCAGCAACTGGTTTTGAAGAATGCCGATGTGAGAAAATTTTTTTAACGCAAATGGTGTGCTATTTATTCACATCGGAAATCTTGTTATTTATTCACACCGAAACACCCCAGTGCAATCGGAGTTCTTCTTTGTGCCACCTATACTGCTTTCACACAGTCAAAGAGAAAGACTGGACGTGATGAAAGCTCAAAACGTACTAAGAATCCTCCACACATTGAAAGTAAAATTAAGTTCTACTACAGTTTCAAAAGAGCAGTTTCAATTATTTACCGAAAACTGGCAAAAATATAGTATAAAATAAAAATATCGGAACCCGATATTGCCATTTCGATATCGATATATCGACGTATCGGGAAAGGAAATATTGCTGACATTCATCGAAATTTTTTGTAAAAACACCTATATATCGATATTTTATCAATAGCCCTAATCTGAATCTATGTAGGTAATAGGACAGCTATAGATCATTAAGAAAATGAATAAAAGTCCTTAAGGGGTACCGAGCCAGGTGGCGCTGTGGTTAGCACACTGGACACGCATTCGGGAGGACGACGGTTCAATCCTACGTCCGGCCATCCTGCTTTAGCTTTTTCGTGACTTCCCTAAATCGCTTCAGGCAAATGCTGGGATTGTTCCTTTGACAGGGCACGGCCGACTTCCTTCCTCATCCTTCCCTAATCCGATGAGACCGATGACCTCGCTGTTTGGTCTCTTCCCCCAAATCAATCCAATCAATTCTTAAGTGGTGTGGCCAGCACAGCAGGTCATGCAAAATGTCCACGCTTTGATCTTACCTGCGACAAACATCCGTAAGTTGCTGGTGAAAGGACACGGATCATCACGGCTACCCAACGTTTTCTGCTTCTGCTGCAGTCCCTGGTTACGACGCGTCATTGCCTTCTTGAGAGGGAAAGGAGTATTGGTATATAGGCAGGCGTGTCTGTTTCTATTGATCTTGAGGGTAGGAACGTTGGGCTCAGAGTAATATGCCCACAAATCAGTTTGAAAGAATCTAACATAAACACATAAGTGAGTCAGTGTAAACCTTACGTCACTGAGCGAGGAGGCTCGTTGGTAAGACCGGAAGGACTGCGCTTCCAATTCCCATCCGGCCACTCAGATTTATGTTACCCATAATTTTTACATCTCTTAACACGAATGCTGAGACGACTCCTTTGAAAAGGCCACATCTGATTTACTCTCCTGTCTTTCCCCAAATCGCGCCTGTGCACCACTCTAATGATCTACTCGTCGACGGAACGTCGAACCCCAATCTTACTTCATGAAAAGAGATCTTAAAAGTGCTATCAACACTATCTCGTTTGGTCTCTTGATTCATGAATGGGTAGATAATAGATAAGACCAACCGGATGTACACGAAAAAAGAGAATATTCCATTTTGATTTAAATAACGAAGTATTGCAACCAGTTACATTTTCTTACGCATAGTACGATGCAGTTTCAGGAATGTATTTCCATTTTCGAGTGCTTTGTGAGTTTACCTAAGTATTTGATATGACATCCGCGTGTGTACTGTTCTGCCTGCCTCTCTTTCTTTGCGCTCGTCTTTTCGTCTTCTCAATGTACTACACCGCCTTCATCGCTCAGAAACTCACACATACGCAATACATCTATCGTAGCGTTAGTTTATCTAAGGTACATACAACTAAGTAACAGTTTGTAAGATCCGAATCTTAGCAATATTTAATTACTCATAATTATGGTTCAAATGGCTCTGAGCACTATGGGACTTAACATCTGTGGTCATCAGTCCCCTAGAACGTAGAATTACTTAAACCTAACTAACCTAAGGACATCACACACATCGATGCCCGAGGCAGGATTAGAACCTGCGACCGTAGCGGCCACGCGGTTCCAGACTGAAGCGCCTAGAACCGCACGGCCACACCGACCGGCTGCTCATAATTATAAAGCATTGATGCACTGCAGTTCCATAAGAACTTATAATTTTAGTGTCTCGGAGTTTGGAATTGGAAGTCATTTCGAAAATAGCAGGTAGAGATTTGAGGAACTCAAGTATTAATGGCGTGTTCATTACCATTTACTTTATTGGTGCATTCAAATGTAGCAAAATAACAGTAGTGAATAAGACAAAAGGTGAGGAGAGAATTAAACAAAAACGGTGAAAGGTTGGCAAGGCAAACGAGGGAAGATGGGAACGCAAATTGAGAGTTTGCTCCAGGCGCCAATTATCTTAGTTACCCCGCTAGGACGGTGTTCACTACCCAATCCGACCATAGTGATTCGCCGATTTCTTCACTGATACCAATCGAAAAGGAACACAAGACTGATTCTTTCCAAAATACACCGCATTGTTCCCCGATCCCGCTCCAGCTGAACTGGTACTCCATCTCTAACGAGCTAGACATGGACGAACGTTAATCTTAACGTTTATTCTGTTTTAGAGCGTACCCAGCCATCTATAAAGTCATCTAGTATTCTGAGTGATTGTGACGCGGTACTACTCTGAATAATAAATGGGAAACAATCACTTTCGAAACATATCAAGAGATTTAAGCAAGCATTTTGCAACGTAGCGAAATTTCTGATCAAGATAAAACTATTACTCGTGTCTGTTCAGGTCTTTCCACAGTTTTAATACGAATCTGGACATAGAACGATGATTGTAACCGCGCGTTGCCAATTTTGTCAATTTCATCCGTAGGTGAAGGGCTGTAGATAACGAATGTGATTAGCAAATGTTGAATTACAGTAGGGGAGGGATCTTTCTCGTTCTTGAGATTTATTTTAGTAAATATTATCCCTTGCAGCTCTCCCGACGTCATAGCTAAACCATTCTCCCGGAAACGAGAGATCTACTGTGGGTATTTTAAAATTTCTGTCAAATCATTTCAGGCTTGTTAGCAAAACTCAAACGTGAAATGGACTACGAACTTACAAGTAAGTGTCATTTATACACTGAATAGTAAGTAAGGCGGTATGGCTAGTGCAAGGAAGGGAACATGGCTGGTTCTGTTCACGTTTTCAGGAACGAGCCTGCTGAACAGCTGTATGCTTACGTAAGCCGGAACCTGCGGGCGCGCGTGAGCCAGTAATTGGAACGGAGCGGGTGTGAATCACCGTGTCAGAAGCTGCTGCTCTGCGCGCAAGCACAGCGTGGGAACTCGCTACAGGATCTGCATAGGAAGGAAAAATAAACAAGACTGTGAAACTAACAACCATTTTTATTTCAATCATACTGTGTTGAATTTAGTCGTGTGATTAGGCGAGAAATATTTGTGAGGTAGAAAACTAAAACCACGAAGAATACGTGGTATAACTGTGTTTTCCAGTTATTGTTTGGCGGAAGACTTTACATTGGATGCTACTTCGGCTGCAATGGATAATCTTTGGACAGAAGTGAATGCGTGGCTCAAAATCTGTTGGTCCAAGTGCTTGCACACGTTCTTTATGATATTGGTGTGATATCTGATACACCAGTACTCTCCATATCGCAACCTTCGACGTATGCATTTCACGGGTGCCTATTGCTGGGTGGTCGGTCACACGATTCAACACCGTCTCCTCAAAGTCTGGTGTTCGGACACGTCTTTGGCGGAAACCTTGACCGGCTCTCTGTAGCGTGAACAAGCCCGTCTCTCCCTTAAGTCGGCATGTGCGGAGATGAACTTCTTTAACTTATGATGACACCTACTGGGAAAGCGTTCTCCTGTACATTCGTGCTACTTTACGGGCACTACACTCTGCAGCACAGTACATTAATTGATATCTGCCACCTCTCGTGGAGTAGCGTTCCGTCTTTGACTATGCGTCGTGCACTGTACACAGCAACTCATGGACACATCATAAGCAGTCTGATGCAATGGACAACATGTGCTAGTGTGACGCATGCGGTCACAGGACACACGTCTTAAGAGGGAAATAGTGTAAAGTATGACTGTTTGGTGGTCATGGGTGTTTGATGGTGAGGGACGTACGCTGTTTATCAGCCGCTGCCTATTCCAGTGTGCAACAGACACCGGGGATCTTTCCGAGAGTGTGGAAGAACTGCTTACGCCGTTGGCGTACATGCTTTGGGACTGTCGGTCGTCGCTTTGAACAATTACTATGAGCTACGTTGTTGTTATGCGGTGTAGGCTGTGTATGTTCATAACACAATAAATGTACATTTCCGACCATTGGTCTCCTATCTCAATATAGTCGGTTGTGGACTCACATCACCTGTTTCAATTTGACACAAAAGGTTTGAGACTCCCTGTAGAGTATGTCTGGATTAACAACAACGGATGAAACGTAACAATAAACTTCCGCACCTAGGAGGTCTACGGGATCTAATCATCAATCAGACGCTGCACCTGGCTTTGAAATACCTGAAGAAACTCGAGAACTCCATTGTCAAATTACAATTGTTATCAAGGATGGATGCAGTGTTACGCGGTATTAGCGTTATGTCTCCTGGGGGTTACAAATTTTTTAGCGATGTACATAGTTTTCGATCTGAATTTAGGATTTCATTGCTGCTCATTCATGGTTTCAGCCAGATTTTTGTTTTCTCTTCTACACGGGCATTAGCATTACCTTCAGTAAGCGAGGCTAAGGCCGTACGCACACAGAGCGATTGAAAAGGAACTTAACTGCCAAGCAATCTAAATCGGCAACTAGTTGCCGACTAACTGGCAACGCAGTTCCACACACGGCGCAACTCTGAAATGCCGTGTGCGAGCGTGAAGGAGAGGGAGTATTGTTTGTCGCACCTGAGCATCTTTTGGTTATAATCGCCATATCGAGAACAGATTCAAACTCAGAGGAAGATGTCATCCTCTATTATTATTACACCTGACTGAGAAAACGAAGAAAATTCTGGATTCATCCGTACATCCAAAGCAACATAAACCACAATCTGTATGTAGCAGACAAGGAACTGTGATGGAGAGATTCGAAATTCATAGCTTTTCATGGAACGACTAAAAACTGCTACAGTGATTTGGCGCAGCTGGTATCTTCCGTTATAAGACCGTCACTTTTATTTTGAGAATCCAAAGCTGTTGATATTTAAATACTCGGAGGTGTGGTGATGATGAAATTTGCTCGTCAAATCATTTTCTTATCAACAATGCTGTGTTTACATTATCTGAGATTTGTGTCATTTTCTCGCCGTTTTTACTGTTCGTTTCCACTCGAGAGTGTAATTTTGCAGGTCGACACAATTTACTAGTTGCAGCAAAGAATACTCCCGGTATGATATACTTTTTTTTGTTCATCTGCTTCCATTGACGTACCGGTAAGTTATTTTAAACAAGAGATGTACAATACTGTACATACACGTCATATGAAATCCTTTTTCCATTTACCACCACACTCTCTCTATCAATTCCCTCCTGCAATTGCGTGGGAGCTTGTAGTTGTCTAATACGGGATATTTCCCAACTCCCCGTACAAAGGAAGTTCATCTTCAGATTATTTAAATCAGTTTAGATCTGTGTTCGAGGACACGACGCCGCTCGTACCACTTGGAACCCGAACGCCGAGTCGCTCGTAGTTGGTTGGCAACACGTTGCATGTGGTATACAGTAAGTCAGTCTGCAGTCATGCTCTCTGCGGAAACTAATTAATTTCATGGGAAGTTATTGGCACTCGAAAGATTACCAATTCGCGATGGCAACTGGTTTCATTTGAGTTGCTCCGTGTGTGGACGGCCTAATTCTGGGACCTAACCGTGGATGCTACTGCAGTTTACAGTAATATTTTCATTCACTGGTATATAAGAATGCACCTTTTGCTCCTATATTAACGTGGCTGATCTTTCTACAATTACTTATGATTCGCAATATATCCTATGGAGGGGTTCATCCACTACCCCTCCAAAAAAAAAAAAAAAAAAAAAAAAAATCGTGTGCATGCTGCCGGCCGGGGTGGCCGAGCGGTTCTGGCGCTACAGTCTGGAACCGCGTCACCGCTACGGTCGCAGGTTCGAATCCTGCCTCGGGCATGGATGTGTGTGATGTCCTTAGGTTAGTTAGGTTTAAGTAGTTCTAAGTTCCAGGGCACTGATGACCTCAGAAGTTAAGTCCCATAGTGCTCAGAGCCATTTTGAACCATGTGCATGCTAACGTACTTTGCGAAACGAGTACTATAAAATGAGGCTGCAACACTATATTGAAAACTATGCTTAGGTCAAGCGTTCTCAAATCGAAGTCAGTTTGAGAATGTATGACCTCATCCCGGCACACTTAAGTCGCGTTTGCAATGTCTGTATTCCGCTTCTACCCGTCCTTATCAGCACTCGTTTTTCTTCCTCGATGTCACACAAACACGTACACGCATCTTACAAGCGACAGCAATGCGCCAATTATTCTAAGTATGGATGTGACGGGCCTGGAACGCTGAGATACTCTCGGTACGGGAATGCCGGCCTGCTGGCGAGCAGACACCACTCAACTGGCAGACGCTGAGAGAATGCCAGGAACGCCTCCCCCAGCCCGTATAAGGCGGCCAGCCTGCGGAAACGTACGTCCAGAAGCCGCAGTTCGTTAGCGACCAAGGTCACGTGGGCTGTCAGGAGCTGCGCGTCGCGACTCTCAAGTACCGCGCGCGTCGTACGGCTACCGTCACTCACTCTGGCCACTAAATCAACAGCCACTGCACGGCGGCCACACAAGTAGTGTCGCGTACCAGGCGGCTAGCGCTCATGAAAAATCTGCCTGACGCTCTCCCTTCCAAAAGTTGGCCTAACATCGAGGATTTTGCAGAAACTGGACCTTCATCGTCGCCAAAGGATGGCTGCTCTTGGAATGATACATGAGAGCGTCGGTACGAGAAATGAGGAACGCGGCCGTCACTCTTTGCAGCTGGCACTACACGATAAGTCGCAGTATCCCACTGAGCGTTGTGGCACAGCGGTAACAACAGAGGACTCGTACGAGGGCTATTCGGAAAGTAAGGAACGATAGGTCACGAAATGGAAACCACAGTGAAGATTGTTTTATTTGCTACGGTTAACTACACCTTCCAGCTACTTCTCTGCACAGTCGCCGCTCACACTTAGACATCTGTCGTAGCATCGTACCAACTTTTTAGCATCGTACCAACTTTTCAATTTCCTCGTTATAGAAGACCAGTGCTTTTCGAAAGTTTTCTACTCTGGACTGCAGCTCGTTGTCTATGTCAAAATATTGTCTTCATAGCCAGCGGTTCATTTGAGCAGAGATGAACCTCAGGGGTAGCCAATTACGGGCTGCATTGTGTGTGATCAAACACATCCCATCGAAAACGCGGCAGGAGCATCTTCGTTGCCCCTGCAGAGTGCGGCCGAGAATTGTCCTGTAGAACGAACCGCAGGACAGTTATATTACGTGGATTGCATAGGTTCAGGCGAAATCTTTCGCCAGGCCCTCATACTTGGCGGGAGACGCTAATTTCTAGCCATCTTTACGTTCTGTGAGCTCAGAACTGAAAAGAGCGACATGATGCGATCTACAGGTGTATTTACCACTGTGCCCAACGCATCTGTGCAAAGCTACATCAGATTTTCACTGTATTTTCCATTTCGCGACCGGTCGTTTCTTACTTTCCGAATAACCCTCGCATATTGACGGAAGGCTGTTAAAATCCCAGTGCGGCCATAGAGTTCAGGTTATCTGTAGTTCTCTAACATTCTGCGTGGTGTCTGTTGTTCTATATCGTGTCTCCCTACCACTTTCACGCAACGACGCTCTGAGCGTGGTTTTTTTAGGGAACTGACTAGTTTGAACCTGGGACCTGTTGCTGGTAAGGAGACGTCAGACCACACATGACATGTAGAGTTCAGAAGAGTTCAGTGAGACTAGCGATGATATAACCAAATACTTAATGATTTCAGCTTCAGCTCCACTGCACTCCCTGTAAAAGAATCTTAATACTAACTAAATTTAGTGGAAGG
This sequence comes from Schistocerca nitens, assembly GCF_023898315.1. NCBI lineage: Eukaryota > Metazoa > Arthropoda > Insecta > Orthoptera > Acrididae > Schistocerca > Schistocerca nitens. The sequence continues at coordinate 268,723,993 of NC_064620.1, forward strand.
GGTTCAAGGATTTCCTAGTTTTAGTTAGCTGGTAAAATAACGTCGAAAAAGCAGTTAAGTTTACCATTGGAAATTTTATTCTACTCACAAAACATTGTTTATAAATTGCACTATTGATAAAAGGAAATGTTTTAATACAGGATGGTAAAAATCAACTGCGTTCAACAAAAATGTGAACGAATATTCCCTGAATGGGTTTCCAAGTTCTACAATGGATCGAAGGATGACCTATGCCATATCACATCTATAATCTAGGTTTAAATTAAGTTTCACAAAAGAGAAAACTATCAAAATTGTCTACAGCGACCCTCAATTATCTTTAATTACTTATCTAACTTGTTGTAAATTACAGTGGCTGATGTGGCTTCTCAATAACTATATAACAGAAAAATAATCGCGTTTCAGATTTTAACTTGCATAGCAAATGTGAATACCATGAGCTTTAATTGACGATCGATACTAGTATTACGCAAATCGGGGATGTAACAGATGAGACTTCTGCAGTTCTGAGTGAAGCCTTATGCGCTCAAAAATGCGACATCGCATGCGTTCATTACCTTGTCGGTGTTTAGGCAGCGTCAAGGCGGTGCAACTCCTCACATCTCGCCGTCTCGGAAGCAACTCTCTCCTAACTTCTCCTTACTACAATTTACCGAAGTTGGTTTAAAAAAACTATCTGGCTGTGTTTTCATCTGACCAATCAGGGTCTCAATGTTAACCTTAAGCTCCGCCTACAAAAATTCTGTTTATCCAATGAGAAACGTTATACTTTTCGTGGTGGGGCAATGTTTTTAAAGTTTGCAACGTAACAGAGACGCGATAAAGTCTCACGCTAAAACTTGCAGCTGGTATGGTCCTTTTAGAGTTGTCGTAAGATCTATACTGTTCTTGTGGAGGGCTCTATCTTTTATCATGGGCTGGGGGGTGGTGCTGACGTAATAGAGACGCGAAAAAGTCTCACGCTAAAACTTGCGACTGGGGTGGCCCTTTTAGTCTTATCGTAAGATCTATACTGTTCTTCTGGAGGGCTCTAGCTTTTAACATGGGCTGGGGGGTGGTCCTAGCGGTTAAGTGGCGACGTGGGTGTCCGTCCCTTATCGTAGAGCCTTCTAGCTTAACACGGTTCTGCTCTCGGCTTCTCGTTTCTCCCCTCGGAACTGCGTCTGTCTCACGGTGGGAAGGTATGACATGCATATAGGCATTCTTGTGTTAGTCTGTAGTATTCCATTTGCTCACTCGTTACTCGTATTACTTTGGTTAATTTAAGGTCATGATTTATTCGGAGCTATGTGACATACTACTGGATTTGCTTATCATGTCATGGTTTTCATGGAAGGTGTTGGATTTGCCTGACACCTTACAGTTCCGCAAAACTCGTTTCAAGCAAATGAGGATTTCTTTTATATGGACACTGCTGGTTTCCTCCCTCATTCCGACTATCTCCTCCATCTCTAAGAATCTTGTCGTTGAGGAGACTAAAACCGTAATCTTCCTTCCTTCTTTTCTGAAGTAGTCCGTTTGTAACGAACGGAAATGGAAACTAATTAAAAGCGCACTGGACGGATATTTCTTACTAGTGACAACTTGTGCAACAGCTGTGACCTGCTTTTATGGAGAACCATTTCAAGTCAGCAGTCACTTGCCACAGATATCTTCAGAATCACAGCGAAGCTTTCAGGACAAGAGACACACTTCAATTGATGTAGGTGTTGTAATGTTGTGCGAGGATAGTCACCAACGTACAGGAGACACCGAGGACTTGCTGTGGAAAACTAGACGGCTAAGCTTAGCATATGAAATCATGTCACGAAACGGATTGTTTTCCCACCACACGCAAAAATCACAACACACGCTTTTTCGACGCCACTGACTAGCGTATTATGTACATCATTCACCGATCACCTGGTGTCCTATCTCACTGCACGTACATCAAAACGTATGGTTCCAGCGTGATGGCGCATCATTTAATTTTTAATTTGCGATCTGGAACCATCTGCAGCAACGATCTGGGTAACAATGGATAGGTCGTAGTGGCCAGATTGCTTGGCCTGCACTTTCTCCCGACCTGAACCTGCTAACCTTATAACCTTGTGGCGTCACAACAAATCCTTGATTTGGGAGACCCCTGTAGCACCCTTGGAAGACCTACTGGATCGGGTTATGGCAGCGGCGGATGCTGGAGGACCAGGGACTGAAGATCTTGTGTACCACAACGTGGCAGAAGGTACCGTATCTGTGTTGACGCTGGTGGTTCAAATGGCTCTGATCACTATGGGACTTAACATCTTAGGTCATCAGTTCCCTAGACTTAGATCGACTTAAACCTAACTAACCTAAGGACATCACACACTACCTGCGACCGTAGCGGTCGCGCGGTTCCAGACTGAAGCGCCTAGAACCGCTCGGCCACCCCAGCAGGCGACTCTGGTGGTAGTCACATCGAGCCCTGCTTGTAAGTGGACCCGGACGACAAGCAGCAGGAGTCAGAGAGAATGTGTATTGTGATATTTTGTTTGTAACGGAAAAACGGTACTTTTCCGGAACGAGCTTCAATGCTAAACTTAACCATCTTTGTCCCGACTAGAACTCTCCAAAGTCTGTAGAGGGAACTTAGTTATACATTGTACATTACACCTTGTGTAAAATTAAGAATGATACAATCATGTAAGGCTGTAAGGATCATGTAAGGATGCAGGCTGCAGTAGGTACTGGGAGATGAAGAGGCTTGCACAGTATAGAGTAGCATGGAGAGCTGCATCAAACCAGTCTCAGGACTGAAGACCACAACAACAACAACAACAATCATGATAATAAGAGCTGAAGAAAGGACTGTACCTTTTCACCACTATTGTTAATTCACTGCTCTTGGTGTAGTGGTTAGCGTCACTGCCCGCTGATCACGTGGTCCCAGGTTCGATTCCACCGCTCGCGTGGCCTTATAGCCTCAGGCCAATATAGCCAAATGATCATTTGCATATCACTGTTGTTAAACATCTACTGTAAAGAAACGATGAATGAAGTGAAAGAAAACTTCGGTTGTTAAATAGAAATTCATGGGTTTCAGCTACCAGTGCAAGATTTGCCGTTAACGCAGCCTTCCTGGCCGGATATAAGGAAAACCTAATTCTTCCCACAAGACCAACTGAGAAATGAGCGGAGTAGAAAGCACAGAATATAGCTTCAAAATAAACAAAGTTAAAACGAAAATGATGAAAAGAAACAGAAAGGAGAGTAGCACGATGCGTAAGGACAAGAGCTTCGCTACAAAATTAGTGGACGCAATTTTTCCTGTTTATAATTGATTGGAGATTTTAACTTATGCCATGATGGTCGATAGTGGTTATGAGTTGTCACACATACGATTACAAGTTCACAATACATATTAAAAAATGACTCTGAGCACTATGGGACTTAACATCTGAAGTCATCAGTCCCCTAGAACTTAGAACTAGTTAAACCTAACTAATCTAAGGACATCATACACATCCATGCCCGAGGCAGGATTCGAACCTGCAACCGTAGCGGTCTCGCGGTATCAGACTGAAGCACCTAGAGCCGCTCGGCCACATCGGCCGGCAATACATCTTAAGATGATCTCTTATTGACTGGAACTGGTTGTGTAATAAACTGACTAATACAGCTGTGTGCAACCAAGATTTTTTAACAATATTTACAAGCTGTAAATCATCGTCTCATCAAAATCACGTGATTAATAGTGCATTAATCAGAATATCAAAACCGAAGGCAAAATCATTTAGAAGAGATATCTGTATGGTGCAAAAAGTGGCAGTTGACTGTAAAGAATATAAAGTACGTGGTCCTCCACATGAGTACTAAAAGTAATCCGTTAAATTTAGGTCACATAATAAATCACACAAATTTACAATTATGACTTAACATGGGACCATCACATACAAAATGTTGAGGGGAAGGTGAATCAAAGACTGCGTTTTATTTACAAAACACTTAGAAGATGCCACAATTGTACTAAAGAGACTGCCTACAAAACGCTTGTCTGTCCTCTCCTGAACTATAGGTGCGCTGTATGGCATTCTTACCAGACAGAAAAGTTCAAAGAAGGGCAGTACGTTTTGTTTTATCGCAAAATAGGGATGAGAGTGTTACGGATATGATACGCGAACTGGGGTGTCAACCATTAAACTAAAGACGTTTTTCGTTGAGTTGAAATCTCTCCACTAAATTTCTTTCAACAGCTCTCCTCCGAATATGAAAATATTTTGTTGACTCTCACCTACATAAGTAGAAATAGCCATTGTAATACAATAAGGAATATCAGAGTTTGACGGTAAGATTTAAATGTTCTTTTTTCACGTGCTATTCGACAATGGAATGGTAGAGAAATAGTTTGTAACCGGTTCGATGAACCTTCTATGAAGCATGTAAGTTTGAACTGGGCTGTAGTCATGTAGATGTAGAAGCAGATTGTGTTGGATTAAGTGGTTGTGGAGTGGTACGGAGATTAACATTCGATAGCGAGAGACGGAAACGCGGAGAAATCAGTCGAAAGACTGTTGTTGTGCAGTCAATTTTATTTCAGGGGCCGGCCGGTGTGGCCGTGCGGTTCTAGGCGCATCAGTCTGGAACCGCGTGGCTGCTACGGTCGCAGGTTCGAATTCTGCCTCGGGCATGGATGTGTGTGATGTCCTTAGGTTAGTTAGGTTTAAGTAGTTCTAACTTCTAGGGGACTGATGACCTCAGACGTTAAGGCCCATAGTGCTCAGAGTCATTTTTGACAGTACAGAAGATGGTGCAAATGGCTCTGAGCACTATGGGACTTAACAGCTATGGTCATCAGTCCCCTAGAACTTAGAACTACTTAAACCTAACTAACCTAAGGACAGCACACAACACCCAGTCATCACGAGGCAGAGAAAATCCCTGACCCCGCCGGGAATCGAACCCGGGACCCCGTGCTCGGGAAGCGAGAACGCTACCGCGAGACCACGAGCTGCGGACAGTACAGAAGACCGTGGGTGTGAGGTTTGGGTGATTTTGAAGCGACCTTTGGGGAGCTTGTTGACTATAATGTAAGAAAGGTATGCGTGGCCACCACGAACCAGAAAACAGGCTGCTGATGCCGCCTGAACACTGCCTCACTATAGGCACGACCACAGGACTCTTTCAGGCCATTTGTGTTTTTCATAATATCAGTCCAAACTTAAAAGATACGCTCTCTTAACACTGAAACTATATGCAACTTAAATAAAATGCAGTTTTCACCGTCTAGATATATGAGATGTATTAAAAAATAAGGGAACTTTTATATCTTGGTAATAATTATATTTATTCGTGTATGTCACAGGTATCTTCTTCGACTCACTCCCCACTAGATATTACACATTTATGCCAGTAATTTATTGCAACCTACGAAGTACCTCTGGAACTCAGTCTTTTGGATAGCTTTCGGCTCTCTCTGCGGTGCGTTTTTAATCTCAATTCTTCTTCTAAAGCTACAGCCTTTAACGGTTCATGTATTATTTCGAACAGAAATGAGTCAAATGGGCCAATTTCTGCCGAATATGATGATTGGAGCATTATTACAATACTGTTCTTGGGCAAAAATTCACGAACAAGCAACAAACTGTGAGCAGGATCATTGCCGTGTGGAAAAGGCCATGTAGCATTTTGCCACAAATCCGCGCATTTTTCGGATTGCTTCAGGCAGACGTCGTTGAACTTTTAAGCAGTACTTCTTATGAATGGTTCAACCTTGTCGCAAGAGCTCATGTTACACAATACCGTTAAAATCGAGTAACACAATGAGCGTAATCTTCACATTTGATCGCACTTATCAAGTTGTTTTGGTCTTGGCTATCCAGAATACTCCCATTAGGACGAGAGAGGCTTCGTTCCGAACCCATATCTCACCTGTTATGACGCGTTTCAGTAGTTCATCATTGTTGATTTCACATAGCAACTCCTGAGGAAACTGCATTCGTCGCTGTTTTTGTTCGCAATCCAACAATTCAGCTGTCACAGTTTCACAACCAAAACATCCGAAAACCTTTCTTGGGATGAGCCATTCGAAATGCCAGCATCATCACCGACATCTCTGGTTGTGATTCGGCCACCGCACATTTTTTCAATATTTCATCAGTTGTTTATGTGATGGAGTGTCTGGGGCACTCGTCATCTTCACTGCCTTATTCGAAAGGCTTAAATCACTCGTTATCTTTTGTTTTCCCCTTAAAAGTCACACCAAAATCAATATTTATTTCAACAGCTTTGTTGGACTTTATTTCGTTCTTATAGAGTAATTTAATACAAATCCTTTGATCCAACCACTCATCGGTATTACCATAGCATATGAAATGTTTTTGATAGCTGAAAACTTACTAAATATTCGATATGGTTAACACTGTACATACACTTTCCAAACACGTTTACAAAAAACAACGAAAAAAAGCGTCAATCGGACTAATACAACAACTGACGCTGTAAAACTGCCGTTACTTTTCGAACATACCTCGCAACAAAGTGGAGCTGAAAATATGTCAGCCTATCTCAAAGGTGACGACGATATCAGAAAAACTTTGGTTTGTTACAGTCGCATATTTTACGCATGAACGTTGGCCCAAGTCACCTTAATCTGCAGAACTGTTTCATTGTTTCTTGATTTATTCATGTGTTTGTTTCCGTTGAAAATGGAACTTTATTGTGGACTATTTAGCAAAAATGAAATTTCATCCAAAGACGGTGGTTTTCAAGCAGCCTATTACTTTCGAAACGAGAGAGAAATAGGTGAACAGATGACTCAAGGTGAGCGTACGCCTCTTGGCTAGAAACGACATGAAGGACGCTCCAAACTTTCAACCACAGATCCGCAAATGACAAACAGATCATAGCTCAGACATATCAAAAGTGTCGTATATCTTACATGAAGAAATAACTGTGAGAAGTCCTTGTGCAAGACAAATTTCGCGCGAATTAATCACCAATCAAGTGCCAAAACTATACTGAATATTTGAGCAATTTTTGCAACCTAGTAGATTTTCTGCCAATATTTGTAGTTGAGCTGGGAATACGGGCTCATGCTGCCAAAAAGAGAACCAGTGACAGCAGTGGGTGGAAGCCGTGCTCCAGCACCAACAAATGCAAAATCAGTGATTATGGCTAGTGCTGAGTTGGATACACAAATGCCTTTGTTATTTTGTAACGGAACGGAGGAAACGATTAGCGAATGACATACAGATATTTGGGACATATTGCGTGAAGATGTAATTACGTATGGAATTCATCTTCCACTAGAGCAATGCACCTCTCCAAAAAGGCGACATGGAACTGAGGGCCTTGAAGTATGAACAGTTGGAATGTTCACTCTATGAACAAAATGCACCTTATAATATCCAGCTATTTCCACATATAGGGAATTTCCTGTTTGCAAACAACCAATGGAGAAGCTATGACTTCTGACTTCAGATCATAAGAAATCACATTTCATGCATGGATCCAACCACTAAATAGACCACGAATACAGGAAGAGGGGGGTGGGGGAGATAAGTAAAAGAACGACAGCATCTTTGATCCAAGCAGCTTTCTCTTAATCCGCCTCATTGTTATGGACTCCCTCCATACTCTCGTTAAGTACCGTTAAGTAGCACTATTTCACTTTGTTAGAACGTTCAGAAACCGGTTCCCCAATAGCTCTCAGTCTCTGTTGTTTCAGAGGCTGGGCCATGCCTGTGCAGCCGCTTAGCAGATGATTAACGTCCAATAGATTATTGGCGTGTCAGCAGAATGAAGGCTCAAAGTACGTTCCCTGGCGGTTCTTCGCGTATTCGACAACCATTGCTCTTTTGAATAAATGATGACTAACCAAACAACCTCAGCTGCTGACAGGTGTTGTTGTTATACCTCGATGTGGACAGCTGAAAATGTGTGCCCCGACCGGGACTCGAACCCGGGATCTCCTGCTTACATGGCAGATGCTCTATCCATCTGAGCCACCGAGGACACAAGTGAAGAGCACGACTGCAAGGACTTATCGCTTGCACGCTTCCCGTGAGACTCACATTCCCAACTGTCCACAATTCTACGTATGTATTGTACCTTATAGAGGTAACTTCAAATAAATCTCAGTAAATTTTTAAAATAACTGAATTCATAGTTTCAGCAATGACCTGTCAGTAAGTGTCTCCTGTACTAAAGTCGTTAAACCCCTGCATAGAACATTTTTGTTGTACTACTTATTGTACGCCGAACCACGGCCATTTTGTACAAGAAATGAACGCTATTTTCTGGTCAGTCATCAATTCAATTAGGTTAAATCTTACCCATCTCTGCAGCGAAAACACGCTTATAACGTCAGCATATGAGTGACAGTCCGTTGTACTGTGCTGCTGTACATCTCATTTTTCGAATAATAAAGCACTGGGAAGGCCATCCACCATTGTCACGGGGAAGTCTGAAAAGACAGTTCATGAACATGTTCCACAACACGAAAACAACAACGTACAACTGCAGCAAGCGGATGCAGCTCCATAAGCATCGACTGGTGAACGAGAAGCACCCTTGCTTATCAGGGACGTACTAAGTATGAGGGGTTTGCCCGTTTGTAATACTTGGCAAATTGTTAGAATGTGGAGTAAGTTACACAAGTGCTGCGGTCTGACCTGTTTGCGGAGTTACTTAGGTGAATAATATACGAAAAAAATTAACGGTAGAATTTCTGAGGAGACGTTATACATGCTACATACGACTGTCAAAAACGGTCATCTTATAATGATAGAAGTAAAGGTAAATCAGTTTGCTTCATCAGAATATTAGTTAGGGGGTGGGGGGGGCGGTTAGAAAATGAAGTAAGTGAGCTGCTAATTCGTTTGAAGGCTTTTAGTGAATGGAAACTAATGTCGTTTATCTCTCTGTAAATCATAAAGCAACAGTGATAGAAAATCCTAACGTAAATGCTTAAAAATTAGCAGCGTATTCATGCAGATCCAGTATACATAAAGGAGTCGCCACATTCATAATAAGGGATTTTAATATAAAAATGCAGAAATAAGGAAATTCTGTAGTGATTATGGACGTGCTTCTGAGTTAATGTGGGAAACGTAATACTTGTGATTGTTACAGTATGTAGATATCCACTGTGTAACCATGAAATCCTGATGATTTAATGTGTTGTCTGTCAGTCATAAAGAAGGGATCATTGGTCTGTGATTTACTAATGTGAATGTCCTGAAGGAATCTGACAGTAAAAGCGATCTATTGGTGCTATTAGCCACTTATAATTCAACGGATCATGACTCTCCCAAATCCAGTTGGTTGCCGGCCGCGGTGGTCTAGCGGTTCTTGGCGCTCAGTCCAGAACCGCGTGACTGCTCCGGTCGCAGGTTCGAATCCTGCCTCGGGCATGGATGTGTGTGATGTCCTTAGGTTGGTTAGGTTTAATTAGTTCTAAGTTCTAGGGGACTGATGACCACAGATGTTAAGTCCCATAGTGCTCAGAGCCAAATCCAGTTGGCAACAGGCGGGGGTTAAAGAAACGCGTCGCCATCCTGTTGTAAACGGACTGTCAGATCACTATGATTATGCGGAGAACCTCCTCATTCCTTACCCTTAGCAGTCCATCTAATTTTCAACGTTCCTCTGTAACAGCACTTAACAATTGCTTCGATTCTCTTCCTTTCTGGTTTTCCCACAGTCCATGTTTTACTTACATACAATTCTGTGCTCCAAACGTACATTCCCAGAAATTTTTTCCTCAAACTAAGGACTATGTTTGACTCTCGTTTACTTCTCTTGGCCAGAAATGCCCTTTTTTGCTAGTGCTAGCTGCTTTTTACCTCCTCCTTCTTCCGATCGTCACAGATTACTTTGCTGCCTAGGTAGCAGAATTTCTTAACTTCATCTAATTCATGATCACCAATTAAGATGTTAAGTTTCTCACTGTTCTCATTTCTGCTACTTTTCATCACATTCGTCTTTCTTCAACTTAATCCACGTTCTGTACCCATTTGACTGTTTATTCCATTCAGCAGGTGTTATAATTCTTCTTCACTTTCAATGAGAATAGCAATGTCATCAACGAATCTTATCACTGATATCCTTTCACATTTAATTTTAATTCCAATCGTTTTTATTAGTTGCTTTTTCGATGTATATATTGAGCTAACGTCTTTACCGCAGTGGTAAAACCGGTTCCCGTCAGATCGCCGAACTTAAGAGCTGTTAGGATTGGATAGCACTTGGTCTGCAGAGCGCTTTTGGCAAGCGGTGTGTACCCAGTCCTTGTGAGGCAAATTGAGGAGTTACTTGAATGAGAAGTAACGGCTGCGGTCACGAAAATCGACAACGGACGGGATAGGGGTGTGCTGACCACATGACTCTCCATATTCGCCTCGATTGATGTCAGTAAGCTGAGGATGACACGGTGGTTGGTCAGTAGAGTTGGGCTTTTCGAAGCATGTTCGGGCCGACTTTAGTTTTAGGTTTATGTATATACTGAGCAGAGGGGGGAAAGACTACATCCCTGAAATGAAATGTGTGTGAATTCCTAAGGGACCAACTGCTGAGGCCATCGGCTCCTACACTTACAAACTACTTAAAGTAACTTAAACTAACATATGCTAAGACCAACACACACACAGAGCCGAGGGAGGACTCGAACCTCCAGGAGAAGGGTCCGCTCACTACATTCCTGTCTTACACCCTTAATAACCCGTGCACTTCGTTCTTGCTCTTCCACACTTATTGTTGCCTCTTGGTTCTTGTATATATTGTATATTACCTTTCTTTCCCTGTACCTTACCCCTATTTGTCTCTGGGTTTCGAAAATCCCACACCATTGGGCAACTCTTTTGCCAGCTCGACAAATTCTATGAACGTGTCTTGATTCTTATTCGCCTTGCTTGCATTATTAACGATACCTTTACCTTTCTTAAAGCAAAACTGATCGTCACCTAATAGACCCTCACTTTCCTGTTCCATTCTTCTGTATATTAATCTTGTCAGTAACTTGAGCTGTTGAGCTGACTGTGCAATAATTCTCGCACTTGCCGGCTCTTGCAACCTTGAGAATTGTGAGGATGACGTTTTCCCTAAAGTCTGAAGCTATATCAACAATCTCATAAATTCTATTCACCAACGCGAATAGTTTTGTTATCACTTCCCCCAATGATTATAGAAATTGGGAAGGAATATTATCTAACCCTTCTCCCTTATTTGATATTAAGTCTTCCAAAGCTCTTCTAAATTCTCATTCTAATGCTGAATCTCCCATCTCGTCTCTATCGACTCTTGTTTCTTCTTGTATCACGTCATCGCTTGAGTCCTCCCCTTCATAGAGGCCTTCAATGTACTCTTTCGCCCTAATCGCTCCCTGATTTGCATTTAACAGTGTAATTCCCACTTCACTCTTAACTGTTACTGCCCTTACTTTAAATTTCATCGAATGTTGTTTTGATATTTCTATATGCTCAGTCAGTCCTTCCACCTATCAGTTCTTTTTCGATTTCTTAACCCTTTTCATGTAGCCATTCCGCGTTGGCTTCCCTGCACTTCTGTTTATTTCATTCCTACGTGATTTGTATTTCTGCATTCCTGAATTTTCCGGAACATTTTTGTGCTTGCATCTTTCGTCGATGAACTGAAGAATTTCCTCTGTCAGCGAACGTTTCTTCGCATTTACCTTCCTTGTACCTAAGTTTTCCTTTTCAACTTCTGTGATTGTACTTTTTAGAGATATCCATTCCTCTTCAACTGTACTACCTACGGAGCTATTCCTTAACGCACTAATAACAGCCTTAGAGAACTTCAAATACATCTCCTCACTCCTTAATACTTCTGTATCCCACTTTCTTATGCATTGATTCTCCCTGACCAGCCCCTTAACTTCAGCGAGCTCTTCGTCATCACTCAACTTCATATGAGTCTATATTCACTCCTGGGTACGCCTTTCAATACAGTATCTGATTTCGGAATCTCCGCCTCACCATAATGTAATCTAATTGGAATCTTCTCGTATCATCCGGCCTTTTCCAAGTGTACCTCCTCCTCTTGTGATTCTTGAACAGAGTATTCGCTCTTACCAATTGAAATCTATTGCAGAACTCTAAAAGTCTTCCTCCTCTCTCATTCTACTACCAAACCCATATTCTCTTATCACCCTTTCTTCTACCCCAACCCCTATAACAACATTCTCATCTCCCATAACTATTAGATTTTCATTTACATACTGAATAACCCTTTCAGTATCATCATATACTTTCTTCTTCTTGCTTCTGCTTGCGACGTCGATATTTGTACCTGAACAACTGCCGTCGGTGTTGATTTTTTCTTTATTCTGATGAGAGCAACCCTATCACTGGACTGTTCACTGTAAAACCGTCTTTGCCCTACCTTTCCACTAATAATGAATCCTATTCCCGTTATACCATTTTATGCTGCTGTTGATGTTACCCTATACTCACCTGTCCAGAAATCCTTGTCTTCTTTTTGTTTCGCTTCACTGACACTCACTGTATCTATACTGAGCGTTAGCTTTCTCTTTTACAGATTTTTTTGTTTCCCTGCCATGTTCAAACTTCTGACATTCCACGCCCCGATTCGTAGAACGTTACGATTCCGTTGTTTATTCAGTCTTTTTCCCATGATCACCTACCCCTTGGCAATCCCCTTCCGGAGATCCGATTGGGGGGCTATTACGGAATCTTTTACCAACGGAGAGACAATCAAGACACTTTTTCAGTTATAGGCCACACATTCAGTGGATGTACATTATGTGCCTTTAAGACAAAAGTTTCCATTTGTCTTCTGCTTCCTCATGCCGTTTGTCGCTACTGATACTTCCGCCAGTTAGGAGCAAATCCCCACCCCAAGTGCAAGAGAGTTCCCTGAACCCTGTCCGCTCCTCCGCCCTATTTGACAACGCTGTTAGCAGAACGTTGGTCACCTCCTATGGGGAAGTCTTCGGCCACCATTGCTGATGATTTTTATTCAGGATTTAAGCAGTGGTGGTGTTCGATCCCGGGAACTAAGGGGTTTTGATTTCTAGTCAAAGAAGCTACCCCTGCTAATTCAAATCGACAAAACGAATATCGCACTAAATCAATTTACGACCGGTCTACGGAATGGGGACGTAAAATTCCGATTTAAAAATCATTTTCTATGTAATCCGAAACAAACCTACGTTTACCGTCGACTCTGGCCATTGAATGAAGACGTCACGAGCAGTATTTGTTTGGACTGACTCCAGCTACACTTCGCAAAAACGAAACTGCAAACATCTGCTGAAACACTACAGAAAAAAATTCGCACGACGTTTCTCAGGAGATACCGTCTGTACAGGTACCCTCAGACTGTGATAATTTTAGATTAAGGATTTGTATAACAGTGTTTTGCATTACTAGTTGATCTTTGTTTATCTATTTGTAATTACTCTCAAGATTACTTCTGTATTGTTCCTTCCCTTACGTAACGATGTATAGTGTTAATTGCAAATATATACATTGCATGCCGATGCGTAGATACTAGCACCATTTATGTAATAAACATGCTTCTCCTCATCCCTGGTTTTTTCCTTCGTGTATCGGCCTGCTTGTGTTGTTGTTATGTAGCGTTTTGGGCGATTTTATTGTTTTGCGTGTTTCTTTTTATTAGTACGTTCTTTTCCTGTAAACTGTTTGTATTTCTCCAAATATTCTGCTGCCCTCTTCCCCCTCCCCCACTCTATCCCACCGAACGAAGTGCACCAATGGTTAGCAAACTGGACTCGCATTCGGGAGGACGACGGTTCAAATCCGTGTCTGACCATCCAGATTTACGTATCCAGTACTTTACCTAAATCGCTCCAGACAAATGCCGGGATGGTTTCTTTGAAAGGGAACGGCCGATTTCCTTCCCCATCCTTGACACAATTTGAGCTTGTGATCCGTCTCTAATGACGTCGATGTCTATCGGACATTACACCCTAATCTTCTTTCGTTCCTTCCCCTCTATCCTTCGATTGTTATCCTTTCTTCCGCTTCCCTACAGGCCCTAATTAAATCTTATATGTATTATGTACTGTGGTATATGAGTTTTATTTAATTTTCCGTTTAGATTTTGTTCCTGTTTATGTAATATTTTGAATACTATTACCGAGTTTTTCATTTATTTCTGTGGGTGCAAGTAACGTCACTGGTAGTTAAGTTTTGTAACGTCGACAGTTGAGCACTTATGGTGAGGAACGACCCATGTGGGTCCAAGCTTCGTATGAAAAATATCCAAAATATAATCATACCAAATTAAATAGTCATCGCATGAAGGCTGTTCAATTTGGTATGACCATTTTTGGATATTTTTTGTATTACCTTCTGTATCTTTACTCTTAATGACTTTTGTGAACTGCACTTGTACTTAATGGCTTCGTACTTTTGATTGGCAGATGGGCTGCCCTCGAAACGCGTCAATGTAATTTTTTTTCACAAATGACCAATTCTTTTATAGCGATCTGCTCAACACTGATACAAGCTTGCGTTACGGTTGGACGCCTCCCGCGCGACAATTTTGTCGCACCAAGTGGGGGGACGTTTATAAAGAACAAAATAATACATATGCTTTTTTGTCAGAAACTTTTCAAGAGATTTCTACAAAAATTTCTGTATTTAATCTATTTGCATATAGTAAGCTTCTGTCATGAGAGTTTTGTTTAAATCAGATAGGAGAATTTTAATAACTTTTTAAATATAATTCTGTAAGTGTAATATAGAATTTTTGCAAAATTTCAAGTACTTTGCTCCATATCTTCAATTTGTTCTTGAGACAACAATTATTGGGTTTATAGAAACGACTGTACAAAATACACTGATCAGCCAGAACATTATGATCACAGATCTTGTGAGGTGTGTAGCTAGTCAGACACGCACGCTGCCTGTAGTGTCGGTGAGCCCGCTGTCCGTGCGTGGAATGCGGAAGGCGCGCGGACTATATTTTACCGAGGAGCGATTGTGACGTCTCGGAGGCTCGGCACGAGCATTTCGGAAACTGCATGATATGTTGAAAGTTTGAGGAGTGCTGCGGCGAGTGTCCTGAACGCGTGGCGAAATGAAGGTGAATCGACATCCAGACGTCGTAGTAATCTGCGGCCACCCCTCATTACAGATTTCGGACGTCGCGGGGTGGGCAGACTGTTAAAACAGGACAGGTGGTGAACTGTGGCGGAACTGACGTCAGACTTTAATGCTGGGCAGAGCACAAGTGTGTCTGAACACACACAGTGCAGCGAACACTCCAGTGTTAACACTACGAGGATGGCAACTACTACTGAAATGGGTACGTGACCATCGGCAGTGGACGTTGGCACAGTGGCAGAGCGTTGCACGGTCTGATGTATCTTCATCATGCCGAAGGGAGGGCGCGAATCCGTCGTCTTCCAGGGGAACGGCTCCTTGACACATGTACTGCGGGACAGAGACAAGCTGGCGGAGGCTTCAATCATGTTTCCCGACGGCAGTGGCATTTTTGAAACTGCCTCGAGGAACAAAGTGGTGAGTTCCAATTGGTGTGCTGAGCCCCCAACTCAATTGACTTCGGAAACTTATTGTCCATTTATTCTACTATACATTGACAATAAGTTTCAAATTTTGATTAGTTTCATGAAAGCCGCTTGCAGGAGGAGAAGGCTTCAAGGCCACCATAGACTGCATCGTTCCCCCATACAACAGCCAACGTCAACCATGTGCTGCCTCCAAATACAGGTAACACATCACACGCCAACTGCATTCTCAGTCCACGAGAGACATTTGGGCCACCAATAAGCTGCTGCTTATTGAATTGGCCAAGGTTAATGTCTATTGCTTTGAATGACTTGTACACAGGAACATTGCGCCGCCAACGGCGACGGTAACCACGTCGCACAGGCATTGCAGAGATACGTTAACACATTTTCGAAATGTATTACATTTGACCTGGGATAACATTCGAAGACTCTACAAGTAATGGATGTTAAAGATACAGAACGGTAATTGTGCGAAGCAGGGAAGTATGGTTAATGATAGCGACAAGGTGCGTGTCGGACAGAGAAGATATCGCGGAAGGGCTTGTGCCTCACGGTTTCTTGCAGGCGAGCGGCCGCTTGCGTGTGGGTAATATTGGGCTGTGGCGGTGTGACGTGAGGGCAGGCGGGGGCGCGACCCGAGCGGCCAATGGCTGCGCGGCGCGGCTGGACGCGCGCCAATCGCGACCCGGACCGCGGGCACCGCGCGCCGCCGTGGCCCAGGCCGGGCGCCGGCTGCCCTGCCCCGGCTTGCTTCTCCGTATCCGTCTGCCGGGCCCTCTACCTGCCATCGCGCCACAAAATATCAACGGCAACGTAAACGCTCATATACCGGGTGGTTATAATTAAGCTATTTAACACGTTACAACAAGGAAACTACCAAACTTGGTAGCATTTATGTCCAGAGTGTAAGGTACATGATTTGGCAAATGGCTCTGACAAGGGAACCTCCCCATCGCACCCCCCTCAGATTTAGTTATAAGTTGGCACAGTGGATAGGCCTTGAAAAACTGAACACAGATCAATCGAGAAAACAGGAAGAAGTTGTGTGGAACTATGAAAAAAATAAGCGAAATATACAAACTGAGTAGTCCATGCGCAAGATAGGCAACATAAATGAGAATCTGAGCTGAGGAGCGCCGTGGTCCCGTGGTTAGCGTGAGCAGCTGCGGAACGAGAGGTCCTTCGTTCACGTGTTCCCTCGAGGGAAAGGCTATACTTTTTATATAATCAATTTCTCTCAGCAAAATTACACGACATGTTCAGATTTGCTTGGACATATGCAGGATTTGACGGTCTACACAAAGAAAAATTTGAAAACGTTAAAAGCATTTGTTTTGACGGAGCACAGGGAAAACTGTGCGACTGTGAAACTGTTGCATTCATTTGTTGCAGTTTATGTGACACACTCTTATGTTTTCATCAATTTTTTGGGAGTGATTATCACATCCACAAGAAAACCTAAATCGGGCAAGGTAGAATAATCGTTTTACCCATTCGCCAAGTGCACAAGTTAGGAGGGTCGACAATATATTCCTGTGATGTGACGCACATGCCGTCACCAGTGTCGTATAGAATATATCAGACGTGTTTTCCTGTGGAGGAATCGGTTGACCTATGACCTTGCGATCAAATGTTTTCGGTTCCCATTGGAGAGGCACGCCCTTTCGTCTACTAATCGCACGGTTTTGCGGTGCGATCCCAAAACACAGACATTAAACTTAATACAGTGAACAGAGACGTCAATGAACGAACGGACCGATCATAACTTTGCGAAAATAAAGAAAATAAACTTTTCACCCGAGGCAATACTTGAACCAAGGACCTCTCGTTCCGCAGCTGCTCACGCTAACCACGGGAGCACGGCGCCCCTGAGCTCACATTGTCATGTATGTTGTCTATCTCGCGCATGGACTACGCAGTTTGTATATTTTGCTTATTTTTTCATAGTTCCACAAACTTCTTCCTGTTTTCTTGATTGATCTGTGTTCAGTTTTCCAAGGCCTAGCCACTGTGCCAACTAATAACTAAATCTGAGGGGGGTGCGATGGGGAGGTTCCCTTGTGAGCACTATAGGACTTAACTCCTGAGGTCATCAGTCCCCTAGAACTTAGAACTAACTAACCTAAGGACATCACACACATCCATGCCCGAGGCAGGATTCGAACCTGCGACCGTAGCGGTCCAGACTGTAGCGCCGAGAACCGCTCGGCCACCTCGGCCGGCTAAGGTACATGATTTGCATGCGTCACAGCGCGACCGTCTAGTTCTAGGTACGGCCACCAGGTGCCGTGATCAGTCATCGTCATTCATAGTCCCACCCACCTGAGCAGTCACAATGCACTCGTTGACGTGTCAGCTTTAGCTTGAACAAATGGAGCAGTACATCAATGGTAAAGCTCTATTAGCAAAACAACAGTAATGCTGCACCTGTGCTTCGAGAATACCGCCGGCTGAAAGGATTACGGAAGGATGCCCTTTCTCCACCTGCTGTGCGGAGCGTGATGAACAAGTTCGAATCAACTGGAGAACTGGGCATTGCTCCAGGAAGAGGCCGACGACCGGTTGCACCATATGTGATTGATAAAATCGCTGTTGCTATGGCAGACAACGCTGCGCGCAATTCCCGTTGGTCAGGTATTGCGCGTGCTGTGTCACGACAGTTGATCATCCCGTGGTCCACTGTACGGAAGATGCTTCGAACCATTCTCAAATTGTGTCCGTACGAGATCCATATCGTACAGCAGCTTGCACCACAGGGCTCACAACGACGTGTTGACTTCGCTCTCCACTTTCTCGCAAGGATTGAAGTTGATGAAGGCTGGCCCTGGACCAGCCTATGGACAGACGAAGCGCATTTTTCTCTGCCTCGTTAGGTGAACGCACAGAATTGCCGAGCGTGGGGATCTTTACCTCCAGTTACTGTGCATGAAGTTCCTCTTGATGGTGAACATGTCACCGTATGGTGTGGCTTCACGGCTACGTTCATTATTGGCCCATTCTTTATTGAACAGGTTGGCGCTCAAGGGCCAACGCCGTGTAATGTGACTGGCCAGCGTTAATGAGATCTGCTTCGCCAGCATATCATACCCGTCCTAAAGAAGAAAGATGCATTGAACTCAACAGTTTCCATGTAAAATGGGATACTACCGCACATCGCTCGTGAGCTTCACCTGCATCTCCGAAACACATTTGGAAACGTTCGAATTATCAGCCGATCGTTTCCAAATGCTTGGCCGGCACGATCACCTCATCTCACTACTGTGACTTCTGCTTGTTGGGCTACCTCAAGGACAGGGCTTACCAGAGGAACAATCACACATGTGCTGATCCGAAGCGCAGCATATCAAGAGAGGTAGCCAGCATACTTACTGACATGTTTCATTCTGCTGTACAGAATGCAATCCTGCCCTCTCAGACTCTTCTGGACACTGATGGGCGCCATATTCAGCCCTTTTTGTAGCAGTAATGGTACCGGTATGTAATAGTATGATGCACCGCAGCAGCACATTAAAAGTATTTCTCCATTATTTCTCTTCCCAATATCCTTGACTTTAATGCTACCAAGGTCGGTCCTCGAACGGTCATTAGTTTCCGTGTTATAAAGTGTTGAATAGGGAAAGTTTGTGATTCTTCAATTTCTCCAGGCGTATTTTATGACGAAATAAATCCCGGGTGAACAGCCTGGTATGAGTGTGCGTAGGACACAATACTTCGGCAATCGACCACGTTGCCATCATCAGCGCACCTAATTACACTACCGGATATTAAAATTGCTACACCAAGAAGAAAGGCAGACGATAAACGGGTATTAATTGGACAAATATATTATACTAGAACTGACATGGGATTACAATTTCACGCAGTTTGGGTGCATAGATCATGAGAAATCAGTACCCCGAACAACCACCTTTGGCCGTAATAACGGCGTTGATACGCCTGGGCAATGAGTCAAACAGAGCTTAGATGGCGTGTACAGGTACAGCTGCCAATGCAGCTTCAACACGATACCACAGTTCATCAAGAGTAGTATGAAAAGCCAGTTGCTCGGCCACCATTGACCAGACGTTTTCAGCTGGTGAGAGGTCTAGAGAATATTCTGGCCAGGGCAGCAGTCGAACATTTTCTGTATCCACAAAGGGCGTACAGGACCTGTACATGCGGTCATGCATTATCCTGCTGAAATTTAGGGTTTCGCAGGGATCGAATGAAGGGTAGAGCCACGGGTCGTAACACATCTGAAATGTAACGTCCACTGTTCAAAGTGCCGTCAATGCGAACAAGAGGTGACAGAGACGTGTAACCAATGGCACCCCATACCATCACGCCGGGTGATACGCCAGTATGGCGATGACGGTAACATGCTTCCAATGTGCGTTCACCGCGATGTCGCCAAACACGGATGTGACCATCATGGTGCTGTAAATTGAACCTGGATTCATCCGAAAAAATGACGTTTTGCCATTCGTGTACTCAGGTACGTCGTTGAGTACACCATCGCAGGCGCTCCTGTCTGTGATGCAGCGTCAAGGGTAACCGCAGCCATGGTCTCCGAGCTGATAGTCCGTGCTGCAGCAAACGTCGTCGAACTGTTGGTGCAGATGGTTGTTGTCTTGCAAACGTCCCTATCTGTTGACTCAGGGATCGAGACGTGGCTGCACGATCCGTTACAGCTATGCCGATAAGATGCCTGTCATCGCGACTGCTAGTGATACGAGGCCGTTGGGATCCAGCACGGCGTTCCGTATTACCCTCCTGAACCCACTGATTCCATATTCTGCTAACAGTCACTGTATCTCGACCAACGCGAGCAGTAGTATAGTGATACGCGATAGGCTACAATCCGACCTTTATCAAAGTCGGAAACGTGATGGTAAGCATTTCTCCTCCTTACAGGAGGCAGCACAACAACGTTTCACCAGGCAACGCCGGTCAACTGCTGTTTGTGTATGAGAAATCGGTTGGAAACTTTCCTCAGGTCAGCACGTTGTAGGTGTCGCCACCGGCGCCAACCTTATGTGAACGCTCTGAAAAGCTAATCATTTGCATATCACAGCATCTTCTTCTTGTCGGTTAAATTTCGTGTCTGTAGCATTTCATCTTCGTGATGTAGCAATTTTAATGGTCAGTAGTGTATAACCACCCGGTACACTGACGGAAAAAAAGTCTCCACACCTATAAGGAATTTGCGACATAAACAAAGATTGTTAGGCATCTGAAAGATATTCTCTATTCAAATTTCACATCTGTCGCATATGTAAGGTGCTAGTTGCACCACTATGAGAATGCAAATCCATTTAAGTACACATTGTAACGCTCATGAGTTTTAGTTACCTTTGAGATTGGACTTGGTGAGCTGATGTTAGTCAATAATGCCTTTAAGGCGACAAATATGCAGTTATCAACACCTCACTGAGTTTGATCGAGGTCTTCTAATAGAGCTACGAGAAGATGGATATTGCGTCTGCGATATTGCAGAAAGATTTGGCAGGAAAGTAGCCACAGTAGACGATTGCTGACAGCTTTGGTATCGGGAATATATGGTCGCAAGAAGATCGGGCTCTGGACGGCCCCGTTTCACTATCGAGAGGGAAGACCACCGTGTTCAGCTCTGTCGCTGATCACATGTCCCACGTTCATAGATCGTACTGTCTGGTAGGCAGCAGTCGACCAATCGCAAAAAGGCCTATAGTCTAATCCGTGTTTGGAGTTTACTCTACGTTAGCGCCATGTTCTCAGTGGAGTCGTAGGTTCTGAGCTGTTGCTGTTTGTTTCCGCTTTTGGTCGTATCACTGAAGATTGTCTAGTATAAGGTTTCGTCGGGGTCAATGTTATTCATGAGATTGTGTAAGTTAGTTATAACGAGAAACATGTGCCCAGCCTGAGCTCCTTCAGTCGACCATAGGAATTATTTAAGGATCTCTTCAGTCGTAAAAACAAAATTTTGCCAAAAAAATTCCTACGGGCACAGTCTCATAGATATGAAGATAAGATTACGGTATATTCATAATTTTTACTTGTGGACCGTCTGACAGCAACTGAAAGAAACATAAAGCCATAGCAGAAAACAAACATGTGATAAATGAACAAACACACATCAGCACAGGCTCCCCACTACACTTAATAAAGAAAATGATAGCATAAAACAAAAACACTCTTCCCCACACCATCTGGACACACACACACACACACACACACACACACACACACAAATGCACACACGAACAGATCACAGATACTTCAATAATTACACTCGAAAGTTGGCAATAACATTCGATCTTTGGCAAAAACATTTGACAGTCGGCAATAGAAACCAAAACACTACATTGAAACAAGCGTTCAGTTCATAGTGCTGTGGAATGTGGGAAAAAAAACCGCAATTTGGCATTCATAAGAAGAACAACACCAAAAATGCAACGGGAGCGTAATATGTAAGAAATTGACCACCCAACCTGTAAGTACAGTTCAAAACATTACTACTTAATATGAAATACCAACCACCAGAACTGTTTATGGCCTATATGCACAGTGACAAAAATGTAAATTAAATAACTAACATATGTACATATTCCAGGCCACTGATGATGCCTTGCAGAAAATAAAGGCGAAACGCGTATGGCACTAAAATTGTGTTTCATTCAGTTGCTGTCAGATGGTCCACAAGTAAAAATTATCAATATACCGTAACGTTACACACAACTGATGAAGACAGGACTAAAAAGTTGAAGATATGAAGATGAGGTTTGTACTGTGGAGAAAGAAAGATATCTCCTTTTAAAAAATATTCAGGGAGTCGGTAGCTGCCCTAATGGGGGGTAGTGGGAAGAGATTTAATGCTTCATTATGTGAATGGTTTAACATTACGAGGTCTGTGCAAGCCGAGATAATCAAGAAGCTTTCTGTATGCGGTCCAATCGCTGTGAGTATAGAGGATATCCCATCAGGAATGGTCCATATTCAGGGATATAACAGTAGCGATTATTGGAAGCAAAAATTTAGTAAACATGGGCTCTAAAATGTACACCTATCAGAGCTATGAGCGCTTCTTCATTAAAAAAGACGTGTTTCACAGTACTGGAGACAAACAGTTGCTCGTAGCTCTTAAGGTATATGTTTTAGAGCCCATATTTACTGGACATTATTTTCTTCTTTTGGTCCATACTATTACCTCTCAAAATATTTAAAGCAAAGAGCTTGCAGTAGACGGTATTTGTTTCACATTATTGAAGATGAAAAAGTGCTCATTGGTCTTGAGGTACGCATTTTAGAGCTCATTTTTACTGGTCGTTTAAGCTTCCTTTCGTATCACTTAATATTGATTATTCGTCCTGCGATAACCTGTACAAGCCACTGGATCCAGGGCAGAGGCTAAAGCTACACTAAATCCACGTCGCTCGAATTTCTAATCCGTGTAAAGGCTCAAAACTGCAGACTTAGAAGTGGCCTGCAGGAAAAGTACTTGCACTGTGATGTGTTGGCAGAAGAGCCAACACCGTGTTGCTAGAGGAGGCTGAAATGCACGCGTTTAAGCTCACGCAGAGTGGCGTGAGGTCTGGAACAGTTAAAGGAGTTATAGTAGCCAAAAATAGTACATAGCTTCTGGAATACTTAACTTTAATCCATAATTGGCGAACATCGCTCTTGATGATCCATGAATTACAATATAAACTGGTAATGGCGCCTTGCTAGGTCGTAGCAAATGACGTAGCTGAAGGCTATGCTAACTATCGTCTCGGCAAATGAGAGCGTATTTGTCATTGATCCATCTCTGGCAAAGTCTGTTGTACAACTGGGGCGAGTGCTAGGACGTCTCTCTAGACCTGCCGTGTGGCGGCGCTCGGTCTGCAATCACTGACAGTGGCGACACGCGGGTCCGACGTATACTAGCGGACCGCGGCCGATTTAAAGGCTACCACCTAGCAAGTGTGGTGTCTGGCGGTGATACCACACACTGCATTTCGTACTTTGTTTTGGAGAGTTATGCTGTGTGGACAATGAGTACTTCAGTTGTGAAACCTACGTCGGAAAACCTAAGCTTTCACATGCATGCTGGACCTTTTAGTTTTCTACGATTAGCTCGAGTTGGAACTTTAAATAATTTCCACAGACATATTCATGTGCGACACTCACAACATTTTGGTATGCATTCCATTCTGTGCTATAAAAACCGCGTGTCAGCATTAACTCATTTCGGGCGGTTACGAGTCCTTGTAGTATGTTAGGCAGAATACATCGCACATTTATGTGGTAGTTTAAAATTAATTGAGAAAAAATTTAGATGCACTCCTACGGTGCGAGTCTACGTTAAAGGCCTTTGTTAACAGCAAATGAAGAATCGTTAGAGGATGTGTAGAAAACCGTGGACGGTCAAGGAATGGGAAACCTTACCTGGATTACGTTGGAATTCATACTTGCGAAATGGTATTAGCGAGTTGAAGAGCACATTTGCCTTGGTGTTGTTCTTGCCGAAAGGGTACAGTTAGGTGGATGACGATAGCGTAGCTTGTATAATGCTACTGAGAATCAAACTGTTCTCTAGTCATGTCGTCCATCATTCCATCATTTCGCACAGGCGACCAAAACAAAAATCTACTAGCAGACCATATCAGCCGCTACTGCATATTCATGGAACTCTGTATGTTCCGAAAGACGTTGAGCCACCACCTAGCCCAAGTATTCAATAAATGACGAAACTTCCTTTCGTGGGTATAATTATTTGTGCAGTCAGCGAGATCATCTGCGTTCAATCTCTTTGAGTTCATCTGCTAAACAATTTATAGAAGAAACCTGTTTTACGCCGACTTTTGGTCCTTTATCTAGCTTAGATATCTACAATATGACTTACGAAAGCCTTGAATGAGTTTCACAATAGCTGCTTACAACTACCAACGCCGGAATGAAAAACGACGTTATCCCTTAACTGCCATATTCTGCACATATTGTCCCTTTCGTGCAAATTAGCCTTAATGAACTGGACCTAGAATCAAAGTCGTGACCCATTAGTGGATACGGCCGTGCAGCAGCTCGTAATTAATGCCATTCTCGTCTTGTCCGCAAATTAATAAGGTGTACAGCGAATAAATATAAAATCTCAGAAATGGAAGTTCGTGTCAGGAAGGGGAGAAGGATTTGGGCATCTAAGGTAGTTTCAATGACAAGGCTTAAGATACTCGTTTACGGTACGTGGCAGAGATTGATTCCTGCCATTTATTCCACGACCATATACAGAACGATCTGTAAACCCGTTAGCCAGCCTCACGTAACGTTCGTTAGTGACTTTTCTGTAGGTTCTGGAAACGCAGCATTCATGACGTACTGTTTAACAAAGATAAAAATTGAATGCGTCGCTCCCTCAGCGGAGATGGTACCAGAGCAGCGTCTGTCCTCCGAAAGTACTTAGAAGAAAGCGGCGTGTAGTCTCAAGCTGAACTTTTGGCAGCCATCAAGCAACCGTCAGTGACCGACAGGAAATCTTTTTTACTAGCTGCAGTTGTCGCGGCTTGATGCTGTCCAGACACAAATAGCAGAGGCTGGTAAGTAGCTAGATCCTATTCAGCAACGTTGAAGAAGGAACACGTAAATACGTAAAACGTATTACGGTCGTGTTCAGAGGTTAATGATTAAGAAAATTAACTGGATAGACCTCCAAGAAGCATGAATGTTATCGCTATTGCGAGGTGCCGGGGCTAGTAGTGTATTTATCACTAAATTCTACTAGAATCCACATGTGTAAATCATGCTCTAAGCCCCCCCTATTCTAACTCCGACTTTTGCTGTTGCACAAGGATAAAACAAATACGCGAACTGACTCTAATCAACCCTGCTAGTGGAGTAGAAGCGAGTTTGGCACCTGCAATAATTTAATTTGATAAATAAGTTAAATAAACAAAGGTTTCATTAGCATAGTGAGGAATGATAGGGTTGCTCTATTGATTAACAGAAAGAAAGTTCTGTCCAAAATAACAATATGATTTATTAAGATTAAACGCCGAATAGTAAAAGAGACACAGGAAATATAAAACATCAAATTGGCTAAAATTGGAGATTCATACAAACACAGTAAAGGTGAAGTTGTCCCTAACTTAGATCGTGAGGTTTAAGACGAAGTGGTATGTGGAGCCAATTCCTTTCCACTCAAATCTCAAGAGAGACACACAGCTAACCCAATAGTAATTGCTGCTACTCGAAACTGAACAAAGTTAGAAAAGGATGAACAGGCGCGCTCTGCTGAGCTCTGATTATCACCTAGGAAAATCCCTATCTGCCGGTGCTGCGGACGTACATTACCAACAGTCTTCTTATCTCCCAGAACACGATCTGGCGTACCGCAGGCGAGGGCTGGTTGCTCCGACGTCTTCGACCGAAAGGCGACTGCCGACTACCCAGAGCACCCGTACAGGCCGAACACCGAACATTCCCGCCCCCACGACAGTGGCCGTGGTTACGTTCCAATCAGCAACTCGAAAACCGGCGGAAATTCCACTCCATTGCCGGAGCACTACCATTCCACCAATGGAGATTCTTGGCGCCAATTTCTGTGCTGATTTTGCAGAAAGTGCGGGAATTTTCCCGCCACAACTGCGTGGGTACACAAGTCATTCCCACGCCTCGCTGGTAGCCCGCCAGAAAGTGTTTTCGCAAAGTTTCTCTGAAGTAACGGAACCTCTAGCCCAGCCGCTACTTCACACCCCAGCGGGCGTGTCTCTTGACAATGTCGGCGTCTGAAAAGCATTCACTCGACTGCCTCACACACGTCGGCTTAACTCTCTCCCGTTCCACAGAGCCCGCCTGTCACCGGCCCACCCGGGTGACGAGAGACGCTGCGTGGGAAGTACGCGTGTTAAGGAAAAGCAACCCTCCACCGCATGCAACTAGAGAGGAGAAACGTAAGATAGAAATATGAGAGGGGGCTCATGCCACCTCTCACTATAAGATAGCTTGAGTATCGACGATACAGATAGCAGTATTGAAGGTGCATTTAGGTAGGAGTGGCATTAGTTGCACGAACTCCGAAATAACAGATACTGAGATATGCGTTTATGGAATAGAAAGTGAATTAAAAGTGTTTATTATTGGCGAAGTAGTTGCTCCCTGTGAAGTAGCAGTTCATCGTATGTCGCTGGAGCAACGAAGAGTTTCAAGATATTCGACTTACACACAAGTCATTTTGGTTTCTAAAAAGGATCGTAGAACAGAGCCTGTTCTGTTGATGGTGCGAATAGAGCTGTCTTCTACCTGTCGAATCCCTGGAACAGTTCTGGAGCGAATGCCACGGAGTGATTCCTTCGTCTTCGGAATCAAAGTCACGAGGTCTTAAGTCGGGGGAGTATGGTGGATGGTACAATAGTTCCCAGTGCCACCGAAAGAACAGAGCAGCCACAGCTTGCGCTGTATGCACCCGCGTATTGTCGTGCAAAATGATGAGTGGATTGCGCAGAAAGTGACGCCGCATCTTTCGCAAAGCATTATGGGTCACCTCAGAAGTCTAAAGTGCGTCAGAGCCCTAGTATGTCGAAAGTTATGCTGATTCTCGCGAACAACTATGATGGTGTTATCCTAAAGCATTAAGTTCCTCCACGGCAGACCGTCAATGCACAGTATTACTGTTCGTTATTGGAGTATCACCTGCGACCAGCTTTACAAAAGAAGCGGCGGCACTTTCTGTGCAACCCACCTATCATTCTGCTGACACAACACCACTAATGAGTACGGGTAGTGGTAATAACATACCCACCTTTCGTATTTTATTGCCTTGTTACCTCGTGTAGTCGCTGAGTTCATGACTTCTCTCTGGTTTGTTGCAACTACTATAATTCATATTTCAGGACCCACGTGAACGTCCCTAGTCGGGGAGACAGAGTCCTCGCCTGCAGCCAGTTTTTGAGCCGCGAACGCCGGCGCCATTTATTTCCACAGCGTGCATACATAGGCAGATAGCAGGCAAGTGGCACGATGTGCTCTTTGGCGCCCACCGACATCCGCTGCGGAAGTCTGCAGCTGGCGCGTCTGCGGCGCAGCCTGCGCTCTGCCCTGCCAGACCAGCTCTCGCTCACTTCCTCCTTCCTGCTCCGTCTCTCTCTGCTACATATATCTCTGTCTCCCGTCTCTTTCTGTGTATGTGTGTGTGTCGTTTACTATGTTTGTTTGCGTTTTTACTTTCCGGTTGTTTGTGGTTACAATGACCGAAACTTCTGTCCTGCCACATGCAGCTGACACACAGGATCAGAACTTAAAATCGTTCGATGTGAGGAGAAATACCGTGAAAGAGGATCAGTCGACAGCCCAGGAAATGATGGACTTAAATTTTCGCCGGACGATGTGGCCGTGCAGATCCAGGCGATTGGAACCGCGCGACCGCTACGGTCGCATGTTCGAATCCTGCCTCGCGTTTGGATGTTTGTGATGTCCTTAGGTTACTTAGGTTTAAGTACTTTTAAGTTCTAGGGGACTGATGACCTCAGCTGTTAAGTCGCTTAGTGCTCAGAGCGATTTGAACCATTTTTTGAACTTAAATTTTCCTTGAGACGGGAGACAGGAGATTCGGGTTTAAGGCCCTGGCGTGGAACAAATTTTAATTCATTCCTTCAGTTTCTATAATTATCGAAGACAAGTAAAAACGTGCCAGGCTGTAGCTTACATGTTTTCCGTGTTACGTAAAATAAAATTCATTTAGATGTTTAAATTTTATTTTTTACAACATACATTAGAGTGAACGACTTACTTCTTTTTTAATTAATAGCGAAAAACCATTTTTTTAAACTTTTTTTTTTACTTAGTTCCTTGTTCATTCACAGACGAATCATTTTAAAGCAAGTAGACATTTAAAATCAATATAACGATAAAATGTAATTGAAAATTTAAAAAAAAAACATGTAAGAGAAAAGTCAATTACGGGACTAATTAATTTCAAAACTATATTTTTCAGTCGTTAGTCATCTGACGTATTTTGTTCAGGTGACACACCACAGCTTCGAAGTATTGGGAATGAAAGGCGTGACCAGCAAGAGACCGTAATATGATTTCCTTTATTCAACTTATAGTTTCGATACATCATTATCTTCTGCTCTCCTGCGTGCTTACTCATTTTGTCTTCTATTACCAA
Source organism: Schistocerca nitens (assembly GCF_023898315.1). Taxonomy (NCBI): domain Eukaryota; kingdom Metazoa; phylum Arthropoda; class Insecta; order Orthoptera; family Acrididae; genus Schistocerca; species Schistocerca nitens. The sequence continues at coordinate 268,752,591 of NC_064620.1, forward strand.
TGAAGGTTCCTTTAGCAATTATAATACACTACTGGTCATTAAAATTGCTACACCAAGAAGTAATGCAGATGATAAACGGGTATTCGTTGGACAAATAGTAAAACTGAGATGTGATTACATTTTCACGCAATTTGGGTGCATAGATCCTGAGAAATCAGTACCCAGAACAACCACCTCTGGCCGTAATAACGGCCTTGATATGCCTAGCCATTGAGTCAAACAGAGCTTGAATGGCGTGTACAGGTACACCTGCCCATGCAGCTTCAACACGATACCACAGTTCATCAAGAATAGTGACTGGCGTATTGTGACGAGCCAGTTGCTCGGCCACCAATGACCAGACGTTTTCTGTTGGTAAGAGATCTGGAGAATGTGCTGTTCAGGACAGCAGTCGAACATTTTCTGTACCCAGAAAGGCCCGTACAGGACGTGCAACATGCGGTCGTGCTTTATCCTGATGAAATTTAGGGTTTCGCAGGGATCGAATGAAAGGTAGAGGCACCGGTCGTAACACATCTGAAATATAACGTCCACTATTCAAAGTGCTGTCAATGCGAACAAGAAGTGACCGACGTGTAACCAGTGGCACCCCACACCATCACGCCGGGTGATACGCCAGTATGGCGATGACGAATACACGCTTCCAATGTGCGTTCACCGCGGTGTCGCCAAACACGGATGCGACCATCATGATGCTGTAAACAGAACCTAGATTCATCTGATAAAATGACGTTTTGCCATTCGTGCACCCAGGTTCGTCGTTGAGTACACCGTCGCAGGCGCTCCTGTCTGTGATGCAGCGTTAAGGGTAACCGCAGCCATGGTCTCCGAGCTCATAGTCTATGCTGCTGCAAACGTCGTCGAACTGTTCGTGCAGATGGTTGTTGTCTTACAAAAGTACCCATCTATTGACTCAGGGATCGAGACGTGGCTGCACTATCCGTTACATCCATGCGGATAAGATGCCTGTCATCTCGACTGCTAGTGATACGAGGCCGTTGGGACCCAGCACGGCGTTCCGAATTACCCTCCTGAACCCACCGATTCCATATTCTGCTAACAGTTATTGGATGTCGACCAACGCGAGCAGCAAAGTCGCGATACGACAAACCGCAATCGCGATAGGCTACAATCCGACATTTATCAAAGTCGGAAACGTGATGGTAGGCATTTTCCCTCCTTACACGAGGCATCACAACAACTTTTCACCAGGCAACTCCGGTCAACTGCTGTTTGTGTATGAGAAATCACTTGGAAACTTTCCTCATGTCAGCACATTGTAGGTGTCGCCACCGGCGCTAGGCTTGTGTGGATCATCTGAAAAGCTAATCATTTACAGAATGAGATTCTGGAAACATCCCCCAGGCTGTGGCTAAGCCGTGTCTCCGCAATATCCTTTCTTTCAGGAGTGCTAGTTCTGCAAGGTTCGCAGGAGAGCTTCTGTAAAGTTTGGAAGGTAGGAGACGAGATACTGGCAGAAGTAAAACTGTGAGGGCCGGGCGTGAGTCGTGCTTCGGTAGCTCAGTTGGTAGAGCACTTGCCCGCGAAAGGCAAAGGTCCCGAGTTCGAGTCTCGGTCGGGCACACAGTTTTAATCTGCCAGGAAGTTTCAGCTAATCATTTGCTTATCACAGCATCTTCTTCCCGTGGGTTAAATTCCGCGTCTGTAGCACGTCATCTTCGTGGTGTAGCAATTTTAATGGCCAGTAGTGTAAATAAGATGACAGAGCGGGGGGAGGAGGACAAGGACGGTGAATGGGAGAGCAATGGATATAAAGAAGGGAAAGGAGGATGTGGACAGAGAGATGAGGAGGGAGGAGATATACAGAGAGTGTGGGATAAGAGGTGTACAGGGAGCGGGGAGGAAGATGATGGACAGAGATCAGGGGGGGGGGGGAGGAGGATATAGTCAAAGGGAGAGGTGAGGAGGAGGAGAAGGAGAGAGAGAGGGGGGTGAATGATATCAGGACGTATATCCAATTCCCATACATATTTAGTAGTTGCAGGGCGTTACCAGATTCGCAAGTAGTTGATAACTGTAATCGCTTGTATATGTAGGCAAGGATAAGGCAGCTTGCTTTTTGTATTTTTATACAAATTCGAGTAATATCGCTTATAAGTACAAATAATAGCGTTTAACAACAGATGTATAATGTAATTGCTTTGATGGTCTATTGCAGATATTTATTAAGCAATAAAAATTAAAAGCATTCTCGTGCATTTGTGCCTACAGCTAACATTGCTAAGCCTCAAAATGTAATGGCTGTGGGAACCAAGAAAATGTTACAAGGTTTAACTTCAATACCATACCGTTTTTTCCTGAGTGGCAGAACTGTTCAGAATACAGCAGCACGATCTAGTAACTATAAAAGAGAAAATAAGTGAAACACTGAAGTTTATCGAAAGACACATCTTCCACGCTTAAGGTACAACACTCGAAGAAACTGTACACAGTGAAAATTTTAATCTGAAAAAGAAAATGAAAATTAAAGGTACACAGCACTTCTGAGTGAACATCGAATTTGCAACTGCGTACGTGAAAGAACATAACAAGTTTCTTGAAAAATCAGTTAACAGCTCACCACAATTAAGCACATACTCTGTTCAAGAACGAAACTTGCTTTGCCCACGACTCAGGGGACAAGAATGTGCTATGACGGAACTAGCAGAGATGCAGTAGCCTGGGAAACTTTTGATGACATCAGCCAAATAGCAGCGGCCTCATGCGCTGTCGTATATCTCTGACTGTTGCAAAAGTATTAAAGTTACCTCGTCTCACGTCCTAAAACTCCCGCGAAGCAGTTGAGATTCAGAGATAAAGTAAGGGAGACATATGTGAATTATTTCTGAAATTCTAATATTGCTTAGCAAAATAATAAAAATAACAAAATTAAAAATCTAAGTAAACCAAAAGAGTCCGCATTCTTCTGTTTAATCCTCGTGACTGTTTGGCCTTCTTATTTATTATCTGAGATCAACACGACTTTACAGTGAGTTAAAGAGTGAATATCTCAATAATGATTTTTTGTATGAAACACACAGTCCAAAACGTATTGCTTGAACAGTACCGTGATTTTTCTTCGTTGTCTCGTTGCAGATACATAGGAAACCGTAACAAATAAATCAACATACGCAAAATATACTCTATACATCTGTTCGTTGGCTCCTTTGCGTATGGACAATGGCTCCATCTTCATGATGAAAATAAAATAAAACAATCTCTACACAGTGGGTGATACGTCTTATAGAACATCTGCCCAATTTCCTCACAAAACTGGAAACTGTGCTGCTGGGGCATGCGTCCCAGACATAGTACCATATTTGTGTCGCTGCATAGGACATTAGATAGCAATCATTTTTGTTTCTTCATTCAAGACGCAGCGAGGAAACAGTTTTGGTAGCTACATATCTCCACACGTTGACTGTCCTCATACACAATAATCCGGGCAACAACATTATCCCCACATGTCACAAGCGACTTTTAGAACGCACTCTGTCAAAGGTTTTGAGTCTGTCGTTTAGCTGCACTTATCAGACTTATCACCGAGCGCGACCGTCACAAAATATGCCTTTATTTTGCAGTTATATCGTCCACAGAGTCGGGACTGCCTGTTCTTAGGCGTCCAGCCGTAAAAGAGAATGAAAACTATTGGCGAAGTTTCCGTTTTACTGAGTGGTAAGGCTTGCGAGTTCGAAGCGCAAAAAATACTGGACGGTTGAAACATGGTTCCAGTAATGACCACATGGCTGCTAAAGCGTACCATGTACGAGAGTGCTCCGGAAAGGCGTTTGGCTGTAAATAAAAACACACGAGGGATAAAAAATTATTATAGACATCCTGAAGGTACAGCTTTTTGCTATTTTTCAACGCAGTCACCATTTAAATTTTGGAATTTGTCATAGCGTTTGACTAATTAACAAAAACCTTCTTCATAAGATCCTGCCGTCTGGGCGTGTAGTCTACATTTCACGCCACTTCAAGTTTCTTCGTTGTCATCGAAATGCTCCGTCACAAGCCACCCTTCTTTTGATTGAAGAGATGTAATTTACTTGGCGTCAAGTTTGGGCTATATGGGGGACGATCAAAAACGACCCATTTGAATTGATTAAAGTCTAAGACAGAGCCCATTCTTTTGGTTTTGTGGACCTCTCTGAGCTACTTCGGTACCCACGGAGGACAGGACTTAACGGTAGCCTAAGTTATCGGTGACAACCTCGTACGAAACCATATGAGAAATTTGTGGGATTTAATCGTAATGTTCAGATACGGTGAATCTTCTATTTTACGAATAATTTCGTCAGTTTTCCTGACAAGATCATTACTCATAACGGAAGACTCCTCTCTTCATCATGAACGTCTGTTCCACCAGTTTTAAAAATCGGAACCATCGCTGCTTAACACATACACTTATAAAGTTTGGACCGTATAAATTACACAACTAACGATGAATGTCCGATGCTGGTATGTTTTGCGCCGAAAGAAATATTGCTGCTCACAATTCGAATTTAGTGATCCATGTTTTGAGGCCGGCCGCGGTGATCTAGCGGTTCTAGGCGCTCAGTCCGGAACCGCGCGACTGCTACGGTCGCAGGTTCGAATCCTGCCTCGGGCATGGATGTGTGTGATGTCCTTAGGTTAGTTAGGTTTAAGTAGTTCTAAGTTCTAGGGGACTGATGACCACAGATGTTAAGTCCCATAGTGCTCAGAGCCATTTGAACCATTTGAACCATGTTTTGAGGTTGTAACAAGCGAATGCGAGAAAGAAAAAGGTTCGTATTTTCACAGCTGGACGCTTACTGAATCAGAGAATATGCAAATGCGTTAATGGCGGCTCTCCGCTCACAAATAATGACGCCACGCTAGAAAGGCGATTACTTTCTGAACCGCCCTCGAATTAAACGGACAGAATATATATAGTCATATACGCTGCTCGTCCGATTTGTTGTAAGTAAATTTTGGTAAATCTGAAGTTTAAAGAAAATGAAGCTCACCTAATCTCTGAATCGGTCTCGTATCAGATGTGCAGGTTTAGTTGTCGCTAGTTGAAAGAATTAGTGAATGGGTTTATGGCATAATTTTGATGGAAGTGGGTTAAATACTATGTTATGTAGTAGATTTTCAATCTCGAATTCAATATTTTGGATGACGTAGTGATGTATGTTTTTGTATGACAATAGCATCACAGATGGGACCACGAGTTATACTGTGAAATGGTTTGTATGATATACGTTATGTCCAAGTAAAGTAAGTCTAACTATAAACATAATACCATGAAATAAAATTAGGTTTTCTGGTCCACCACCGGGAAATTTTAATTTCTTTATTATTATTATTAGTACTTTGCAGAAGTGTTTGCTTTGTTTCAAAGTTGTCAAAATTTGTATTATAGCATTGTCTAAATTGCTTTCAGGTTACGTTCTATGTGATAACGTAATCTAGACTCTTTTCAGACAAATTTTATATTACACTTCCTGGCAGATTAAAACTGTGAGCTGGACCGACACTCGAATTCGGGACCTTTGCCTTCCACAGGCAAGTGCTCTACCATCTGAGCTACCCAAGCACGACTCAGGCTCCGACCTCACAGCTTTACTTCTGCCAGTACCTCGTCTCCTACCCTCCAAACTTTACAGACGCTCTTCTGCGAACCTTGCAGAACTAGCACGGAGACATGGCTTAGCCACAGCCTGAGGGATGTTTCCAGAACGAGATTTTCACTCTGTAGCGGAGTGTGCGCAGATATGAAACTTCCTGGCAGATTAAAACTTGATGCATTTTGGCAGCAACACTGCCTTGAAAACAGAGTCCTGTTGTCTCTTGACTGTTTGTTCCGTCACTGATCTACATATCCGAGCTACAATCAAATTCTTCTGTAATATCAGAAGAGATTTGTGAAAGGATTTGTGCTCCTGCTCCCCTGGAATTCGACGTCATTATCACTTTTTTAATTTCTGAGATGTACTAGTTCGCAACAAGTGACAACAATGTGCAAAGGTTACCAAAGCATCTTCTGGAGTTTTATGATCACTTTAAGTTCTTTATCTTCTTAGCCCCACCATAGTAGGGACAGGGTTCAATTTTCCCTGATGTTTCCACAGTAGACTTGATACACACATCTCGCTGAAAATCTCTTTGGCAAAATGCCAGACATGGGTCCCTGCACAGAATGAGGTGACATATTGAATAAGGTATAACATTCGGAAAGAGTGAGTCTGGAATCAATGTTCCACCTCTGTATTCAGTTTTTAACGGGATTTTTCTAACGTCGAACGTCCGAATGGCTCCGTTGGAAGGAGCACAGCTAATGCACTTCACTGTTAAGATCTTCAGTCTGAATACAGATGCTCTTGACACTAGTCCTTCCTACGCAAGCCTCTTATTCTCTGCATAACTCCTCAGGGGAAAATGTCTTAACGTAGCGAGTGTGAGGATGTTTATGTGCTCTGAATGCGGAGAGCTATGCCGACGGTAGCTTAGCTGCCAAAACGGTCACCCTAGCTGGTCAGACCGAAGGGGACGAGCCAGACCAAGTGTATCCTACAACGGCCTATTGCTCCCTTTCTCCAATACTAAGCTTGTCCTTCCAGTATCCCTTTTCCTGTCACCTCCAGTTACGAGTACAGAGTAGGGAGAACTCTTACGCGTAGGGAAGGCAGCCTTCCTAGGGGAGTATACCATTATCAGAAAATCAAGCATGTTTGAAAACCGAAAGGTAGCACTGCTGCTACATTTGCGCTACCTTCGCATGGCGACGAAGTGCATTTTCCCAATTACTTCTAGTACACAAAAAAGCGTCGTATCAGTGTCAAATATACCGATGACGAACCCGGTGAAGAGAAAGACTAAGAATAAATGGATTGCTAACACAATTTTGGTAGCAACATGGAATGTCACAGGTTTTGCAAACAAGGAAGAAAAGTTGACAAAATTTTTTAAAAAGGTCTGGGGAGAAAAGCTACAGGGTAACAAGTATGTAGGAGCATATTTGATGTTATATAGCGGAAGACGAAAACAGGAGAGCACAAGCAAAGGGGTTGCCATTAACAGACATAAGAGATGGTAAAAGAGCATTATAGGGACAGTTACATTAATGAAAGAATTCTAGTTTTAATTGTCAAAGAAGACAGACAAAAGGTGACTATTATTGCAGTTTACACACCTGATGATGGGAAAAATGAACAGTCTACATAGTTCTATGACAAACTGTAATCGGGTTTCAACAAGTACAACAATAAGCAACAAATACTATTGACAGCACATCTTAACGCAAGGTTAAGGAGTAAACCTATCCCAAAGGTTTTGGGCACAATGGGAGAAAAGTTCCGTGTCAGTGCTGTAGTGACTGAAAAAACATGCGAGGCTTGTGCTAGTCTACTTTAATTTTTAGTTTGACGCAGTATTCATTTTAGTTCATGGGGAAATCTATGTCGGTATCTTTGACCACATTCTAGATTATAGTACATTTCGCCCAAATGATTATACTGTTTCGAATTTGAACATTTCAGCATCAGTCTGACTATGACACTGTACAAAGGAACTACGATATCGTAGTGGTTCGTAGAAAATTAGAGAAATTTGCTATCTCAGATGCGATCTACACTAGAAGTCTTTGGAACTGAAACTCAGAGAAGAAATTGAAAATAGCCCAGCGATTCTTCACGTATTCCTTTCGTCAGCCTGAGAGACTCACAGCGATGCTCAACAAAATGCAGTTGGAGGCACTCCAAAACAAACATTGTGCATCGCGGAGAGCTCACGAAATTCCCTCTGTCCATGTTGCGAAAAGAGTCTCCTTGCATAACGACCATCTACATCTAATGACTAGAAACTTCATTGCAGATTAAAACTGAGTGCCCGACCGAGACTCGAACTCGGGACCTTTGCCTTTCGCGGGCAAGTGCTCTACCAACTGAGCTACCCAAGCACGACTCACGCCCCGTCCTCACAGCTTTACTTCTTGCAGTACCTCGTCTCATTCTGGGATCTAATGACTACTCTGGGCCGGCCGAAGTGGCCGTGCGGTTAAAGGCGCTGCAGTCTGGAACCGCAAGACCGCTACGGTCGCAGGTTCGAATCCTGCCTCGGGCATGGATGTTTGTGATGTCCTTAGGTTAGTTAGGTTTAACTAGTTCTAAGTTCTAGGGGACTAATGACCTCAGAAGTTGAGTCCCATAGTGCTCAAAGCCATTTGAACTACTCTGGAATTCACACTTAAGTACGTGGCAGAAAATGTATCGAACAATATTCAGACTATTCCCCTACCGTTCCACTCTACATCTACATCTACATCTACATCTACATCTACATGACTACTCTGCAATTCACATTTAAGTGCTTGGCAGAGGGTTCATCGAACCACAATCATACTATCTCTCTACCATTCCACTCCCGAACAGCGCGCGGGAAAAACGAACACCTAAACTTTTCTGTTCGAGCTCTGATTTCTCTTATTTTATTTTGATGATCATTCCTACCTATGTAAGTTGGGCTGAACAAAATATTTTCGCATTCGGAAGAGAAGGTTGGTGACTGAAATTTCGTAAATAGATCTCGCCGCGACGAAAGACGTCTTTGCTTTAATGACTTCCATCCCAATTCGCGTATCATATCTGCCACACTCTCTCCCCTATTACGTGATAATACAAAACGAGCTGCCCTTTTTTGCACCCTTTCGATGTCCTCCGTCAATCCCACACCGCGCAGCAATATTCTAACAGAGGACGAACGAGTGTTGTGTAAGCTGTCTCTTTAGTGGACTTGTTGCATCATCTAAGTGTCCTGCCAATGAAACGCAACCTTTGGCTCGCCTTCCCCACAATATTATCTATGTGGTCCTTCCAACTGAAGTTGTTCGTAATTTTAACACCCAGGTACTTAGTTGAATTGACAGCCTTGAGAATTGTACTATTTATTGAGTAATCGAATTCCAACGGATTTCTTTTGGAACTCATGTGGATCACCTCACACTTTTCGTTATTTAGCGTCAACTGCCACCTGCCACACCATACAGAAATCTTTTCTAAATCGCTTTGCAACTGATGCTGGTCTTCGGATGACCTTACTAGACGGTATATTACAGCATCATCTGCGAAAAACCTAAGAGAACTGCTCAGATTGTCACCCAGGTCATTTATATAGGCCAGGAACAGCAGAGGTCCCAGGACGCTTCCCTGGGGAACACCTGATATCACTTCAGTTTTACTCGATGATTTGCCGTCTATTACTGCGAACTGCGACCTTCCTGACAGGAAATCACGAATCCAGTCGCACAACTGAGACGATACCCCATAGGCCCGCAGCTTGATTAGAAGTCGCTTGTAAGGAACGGTGTCAAAAGCTTTCCGGAAATCTAGAAATACGGAATCAACGCTCGAGTAGCGCGCGGGAAAAATGACCACTTGAATTTTTCCGTGAAAGCTGTGATTTCTCTTATTTAATTATGATGATCATTTGTCCCCATTTAGGTGGACGTCACCATAACATTTCCGAATTCTGACGAGAGAGAAGGAGTTGAAATTTCGGTAAAAGATCTCGCCGCAGCGCAGTGAATTGTCGCCCCAACTAACGTTTCGTATCCGCGACACTCTCTCCTGTATTTCACGATGATGGAAAACAAGCCGGCCTTCTTTGAACTTTTTCGATTTCCCCCGTCAATCCTATCTGGTACAGGTACCATACTGCGCAGCAACACTCCAGAACAGGATGAACAGCCGTAGTGTAGACAACCTCTTTAATAGATCTATTGTATCTTCTGTGTGTCCAGCCAACGAAAAGCAGTCTTTAGTTCACTGTTCCCACGTCTTGTACGTGATCGTCCCATTTTCAGTTTTTCTTGATTATGCACAGTATGTCCCAGATCCGTTAGGACTGCTTGTGTGAAATTCCAAACTGCAATGCGATCTCGTGGCGAGTTGTGGCGTTACGATCCTTGAACATTAAACAACAGTAATGGAGAAGGCGCCCTGAGGGCCAATGCAACATCACGTGTCTGACACTTGTCGAAAAAAGGCGATGGAGTAGCGAGGAACCATCAAGTTTCTTGAGTCCTCCATCGTATGTGGGAAAGAGTTCAACGAAATCGAGCCGAATACCGAGAGGCAGGTTCCTTGCGCTCCTCCACTACAATGACCCAGCCAACAAAATGAAAATTTTGTGGGCGTTCACCCGCCGTATTCGCCAGATTTTGCCCCAGCCGTCTTCTTGTTTCCCAAACTGAAGTTGGAAACGAGAGTACAAAATTACAATGCAGCTGAGGACATCCAAGAAAATTGTATTGTAGTACTAAATGCAATTCCAAAAAAGACTATAGTGTTTGTTTCAGAACATTTTAAACTGTTTTAGCTGTATATTGATTCAGGAGGAGATTATTTTGAATGCATACAGTGGTTTTGCGAAAATAATTCATTACTTTTATTTTTCATTTTCACATTGTCACAATACTAAAGCAACTGCGACATACTGCGTAATCTCTAGGTATTTATATGGTTTGAGAGCCAATAGATTTAATTTAACGGAATCTTTTCAGCATTAACGTGGATGACCTCACACCTGTTTATTACTTAATGTCATTTGCTCCTTTCCGCACCTTGCAGATATCTTCTCAAAATCATTTTTCAGTTGTTTTTGATCTTCTGATGACTTCGATAGTAAACGACAGCATCATCTGCAAACAGTTTAAGTTGGCTGCTCAGATTGTCTCCTAAATCGTTTTTATGGATTAGGAGCAGCATAGGACATGTAACATTTTCTTGCGGAACGCCAGATAGTACTTCTGTTTCACTCGAAGACTTTCAGTTAACTACTATGAATGACGAATGTAATACTGGAAAAATTCGTATTCAAATTTTTCCGAAGTCCATTATGAGAAAGAACAGAAATGGGAGAAAATCGTACTGGTGTACTAATGTGGTCTCTATCACTCATTCTCAGGTGGCGTACAGAATACAGTCATCGACGAAACTGAAGTTTTAGATGTATGCATTTCGCCCACAAATTCTGTAACACCTTATGAAACCTCCCCTTTTTGACAATTTTACACGACTGTGCTTAAACTGACACACAATATTTTTTTAGCGCAACGCAATCTGACTTTAAATAATATCTACAAGAGAATGGCCCTGACTAACATTAACCTGTACTTTTCACAAATCACTTACCTCACAAAAATCTTCGCTGCTCAAGCTACTGCAATAAAGCGAGCACCACTACTGCCAGCTAAATAAAAGATTCAAACTATGGAAGGCACTAACTACTGATAGGGATAGTTAGCAAATGAAAGATATTAATAGAGAACAAACAATGTATTTACCTTGATATCATCATATATAAATATAGCAGTTCATGACAAGTTTCAAAACTCCGCCATCTCTCTCCCCACATCCACCACTGCTGGCGGCTCACCTCCAACTGCCACACGCTATGCGCTGTTCACAGCCAGCTGCCTAACACTACAATGGCGAGTATTACAACAATGCAAAGCAGCCACAGGCTGCACACAGCACAGCAAGTGATTTTCATACAGAGGTGGCGTTACCAATAAAAAAACCTAAACAGCCTACTTACAACCTATCTAACGAACTTCAGAAAATATGTAACATTGTGTCTGATGCAGGTGAGATGACTTCCTCAAGGTTTGAATGTTGTAGCTAGCAGGAGAAGACCTTTTATGGGGAAAGGACAGTGCTGGCACCGTTTTAAGAAACAGTAATGGTGTCCAAATATTCGTGGGTCGTTTCAACACATGCAGCATCACCCATTTTTATCTCTTCCTGAAAATTGGTTCACAGGTGGGAAAGATTGAGCTTTCTCCATAATCATCACTACCTTGGTCATGAATATACCTGACATGTTACTGAATTTTCCAACCACTTTCAGTTTTAAAGACGCTCGTTTCATCTGAACTTAAGCAAAGATCGATGCAAAAAAGTGGTTCTGATGGCTCTAAGCACTATGGTACTTAACATCTGGGGTCATCAGTCCTCTAGACTTAGAACTACCTAAACCTAACTAACCTAAGGACATCACACACATCCATGCCTGAGGCAGGATTCGAACCTGCGACCGTAGTAGCAGCGCGGTTCCGGACTGAAGTGCGTAGAAACGCTCGGTCACAGCACCCGGCTAAATATCGATGCAGTTAAACCATAAACCGATCAGTTGTCATCAGTTCCCTTAGATCCTTAACCCATCGCACGCCTCCCTCTAGAACCACAGCCGTGACTGATCACCGTGGGAGGAGACAGTTCTTCGCACTTTGTCTTTACCTTCTGCTGCATCATTTACGAAACCCAGTAAACAAGTGACAACTTTATTACGTCGTCATTCGCAAAACATATCCAAAGTCAAATCTAGCGTATTTAGGAGTTCTAACTGAAACTAACACCACATACCGGTCGCCTGCCAGCTTTCAGACAAGAATCAGCTTCAGCATGCAACTGGAGTGGCACGCCATCCTTCTGAAACAAGAATTTCTTGAAATTCACTGCGTTTAATGTACTGCCAATTATTACAACAAGTCCAGGCAAGAGTAATCAATAGATGACAATGAACTAGTTGAAGAACAGTTGCCCAGATTTTCCTCGTGCCTGTACACAATAAAGGTCCACATTTGCAAATTTTGTTAATATTTTATGAGTACATGTGGCTTTTGGCATTTGCAGATTCGTCGGCTCGTAAATCTATCCATCGTCTCTGAAGTGAAGGGGCGCTCCATTCTGACAGAAGAATGTGTTGGAACCGTAGCATATTGTTTAAGCATTTCAATCAGTGACAAAATGATGTTGGAACTGCAGTGATGTTGTCAGTATATATCATAACAACTTCGACAAGTTATTTAGCTCTTCTTTTTTGCGCAAGAGCTTCCTGGATCTGAAAAAAATGATTACTGTATTACTGCACGGGACGTTAGACCCAATGAAAAAAAATCGTTGAAAATCTTACAGAAATAAGGTGAATGTTGCGCTAGTCTCTCCGAGAAGCTACCACGTCTGTCAGAAAATAAACTGGAAGACGGCATGATTGTTTGATCTGACATACGAAAAATGATGTTCAAGTCCAACTTTGAAGAAATAATGAGTTGCAGTGATAGATCCTCTTGTGAAGCAATCAAGGAGATTGTTACAAAGTTATTTGTCAACAAAAGGGGCCCACATTATATCTCGGCTGTAGCAAGAATACTAGAAAATTTCAAGAAATTAAATTTCCTGGTGGACCACGAGACACACTTTTTGAACAGTCACCCTCATTTTCTTCGCCTGAAAACTTTGGTGATGTCAGTGACAAACGAGATAAGATGTTTCATCAGAACAACAAAAAGACGGAGAGACGGCACCATGAGCCCTGAACACCATTATAATGGGAGACTAATGTTGGTCGCTTCACAAAGACGTACAATTGGCAGGGCATCGGAGTAAAGGCTGTATTACCTGCTTTAGGAGAAGAAGGACAGGTAATCTAAGCCAAATAAAAAGTAATTCCTAATTAATAAAGAGATGTGTTCATGTTTATGCTACAGAAAAACTGCGGTAATATTAAACAATTTAACTATTTTTCATACCAATTACACGTATTCTGTCAATTTTTTGGTTTGCAACGAAGTGCCAGTGACAAACTGTGTACTATCTGCTCAGAAGTATCCTGAGCTCCATTAGTGGAGACTAATTTGGGGTGTGCCCATCCTTTGCCTTTGTGACTACTTGAACCCTCGTTGGGACACTTTCACTCAGGTCTCTCAACGTCTGTGGTGTCATGATAGGTTCCGCGAGAGCCAAAGGCAGCAACGTAGCACGCTGGTGTCAGGAGCGAGGTCGACCTTCTAACTCATCCCAGAGGCGTTCCACTGCGTTCAGGTGGAGACTTTAAGCAGGTAACTCCATTTCAGGAATGCAACTGTCAAGAAGTCATTGCATCACAGATGCTTCCTTATGAGAGGGAGCATAATCATGCTCATACAAACAATCGTCGTCTCCGAAGTGTTCTACTAACGTGCGCAGCGCGCACCCTAACCACGAAAAATAGCCCCCGTAGCGTAACACCACCTCCTCCGTACTTTCTTGATGGCACTACGTATGATGGGCGGTAACTTTCTTACCAGTCACCTAGTGTCATCAGTGAAGAACGAATGGTTTGGGTTTGGCCACCCCACTGCACAGTGGATGACTGGAAACGACTGATTAAGAATGATGAATCGTGCTATTACAACCCTTTCCTCGGATTGTCACAGGATATAACGTGATTCGTCACTCCAAATCACTTGTTTCCTGTCATCCACTGCCCAGTGGCGTCGCCCTTTATACGATCTTGAGCGCAGCTTGAGATGAGATAAAGAAATGTATGGTTAATGAGGAGCTGTTCGACAGCTGCACCCATTCTTTTGTTAACTTCCTGCGCACAGTCATTGGGCTAGCTGGACTGCTGGTAGCACTTTGGAACTCACGAGTGATTCCTTCTACGAATTTCATGCGAGTTTTTACAGTCACCCCTGCAATGCTCGTCGGTCCTTGTCTCATTACATGAGGTCTGCCCCGTTTAGCTATGGTTGTTCTTTCGTGTTTCCACTTCACAGTCACAACACCAGTGGTCTACTTGGAAAGCTCAATAAAGGCTGTAATGTTGCTGATGTATTGGGTACTCAGATGACACTGAACAACTAGTCAGCGTTGGAAGACACTGACCGCCCATTTATCTGTTTCTGCATCGCTATTGTCCGCAGCACATACCCCCGCCTTCTTTATCACTGTCGGGTCCGTCTCCCGTGACGTCTAGCGATCAAAACCGCATTACTTGGTGATGGCAAGGAAGGAATGAAGATTAGAGTTTAACGTCCGACGGACAGCTGGGTCGTTAGAGACGGAGCAAAAGCTCGAATTACTAAAGCATGGGGAACGAAATCGGCAGCGCCCTTTTGAAAGGGGCCATTCCGGCACTGCCTGGAGCCACTTGGGAAATCGCGGTAAACATAAATCCGGATTTGAATTGTCGTCCTCCCGAATGCTAGTGCACTGTGCCAGCCACTGAGCTACCTCACTCGATTACATGGGGGGAGCGGGAGGGGGGGGGGGGGGGTCCGGACACTTTCGATCAAATGGTGTATTAATAGAAAAACAGCTGAAGTCAGGCATGGGGTCTGTGCCTTAGAAAAATTTGTTACTTCAGATAGAGTCCAATGACTTTTTATATAACGTTAGTTGAATCAGCTTAAGACGTAGTTCTTATCAGTGAATGCTATCCATATGACCATTATCCAATGCTTGCTGCCAATATTTCGACTGAAATAGGCTGAGTATCTATTCGGATATGCTCTATTCTCTCATCCTTTCTTGAACAATTGGGATAGTGCTCTATCTCTAATCACCGCGACCAGCTTTCTTCTTTTGTTGCACATTGAGTGTTGGTGAATGACATGCGTCAGTTGGTAGTCTAGTAGACATGGAACTACGCGTTGACATTAAACTTACAGCCTCAAGAAGGACACGAAATAAAGAAATTGTATTTAGTTATAAATGAAAAGTACAGTGTTGTGGCTATTTCTCAGTACTAATTTATTCAAGTTAACCGGTTTTCGGTTTACATGGCCATCATCAGACCATTCGGCAACAACATTCAAAAATGTGTTACGCAACGAGAGGGAGGTACAAACAAAGACTAGAAGTAGTATAACTGAAAACATTAAAATTTAACAATAATTAAATATAAAGGGGACAAACCAGAAAATAATTTATGTTAAACCCCAAGAAAAAATTACAGCTCTCTCTTTTACTCTGCATCGCCTTTCGTATGTAATAACTTTACAAGCTATTCTTCAACACTCTTGTGTTAATTTTATTTTATTGCAATCATTATATCGGCTATTAAGTTGTTGTACTATATGTACGTCCACTCTTCTGAAGAGCCTAATTCTTTGATAATGTCCTCATTCCTTCCATTTTATTCCGTCCGATTTAGATATTTCGTGATTTCCCTAGATCGCTACCTGCAAATGCCGGAATGGCTCAAAAGAGCATGGACGATATCGTTCCCTACTTTCTCGTAACCAGAGCTTGTGCTCAGTCTCTAATGACCACACTGTTGACAGGACGTTCTTCCTACCTTCCACTATATGTGCGCGTGCACGGACACACTGTTTTTCTTCCGAGGTTTAGCGTCAATTTTTCTCTGTTTTGTCCCATTTACAATTACTTATTATTTAACATTTTCATTTACGTTACCACTACAGTGACAAAGATGACATTTACTCTATGTTTGTACCTCAGTCTCTATGTATACCAGCTTGTAAGTCATTCTATCAAGAATAGATGGAAGAATCAGTTACCATTTTAGTTATGTGGCACATCCTGTACAGTAGGAAAGATGCGTGATTAAATTTACAGGTTATTTAGGCGTATGCTGGGTCTAAATTTCAGCAGCGATCTTACCGCAGTTGTAACACCCGTTCCCGTCCGACCACCGAAGTTAAGCACTCTCGGGTTTGGATAGCAGTTGGATGAGTGAGCGTCGGGGTCCGCCGAGCGCCGTTGGCAAGCGAGGTGCTCTCAGCCCTTCTGAGGCCAGTTGAGACTCTACATGACTGACAATTAGTGGCTGTGGGAACGATAGCTGATGTGGCTGACAGAAAGGCGTGCTGACCGCAGGCCCCTCCATATGCACACCCAGTGACGACTATTGGACGATACCACGATCGGTCGGTAACGTTAGGCCTTCCGGGACCTGTTCAGATGGAGGGAGAGGGAGAACCGAGAGAGAGTGGGGGGGGGGGGGGCAGAGACAGAGGGAGAGAGTTGTAATAAATATTTGGTTCACAGAGCTGCCACATCTTGTCACCAAATATGGTTCTAATCCAGCTGGGCTTCCAGGCAAAGTGAGCATGACTGAAAAATAGAGTGCGTCGATTCATATTGTTTCAACTCTGCGCTAAACTTCATCGATCATTTTGGCTGGTGGGTGGTGGCGTGGCAGTTTCTGGGTAGCCTAAGTCCACATGTCTGTAGCAGGCGGGAGGTCTGGAGAACGTCCCAGTCAAGGTGATAGTCGAGCACCGTCTGTATCGAAATAGTGTTGTCTTGTTCAAAGTTAAAAAACAACATGAAAATTGGATAGAAACAGGACCTAACTCCTCAGGAACGTAAAGGCTACTGACCACGTGAACCCCTGGCATTGATGTTGTGTACCCAATGACACTGAATACTATCACGCCGTATAACGCTGACGGATGAATTTCGGCAATTTTCGTTTTACTCACTACCAACGCACGTGGATAGGTCCATGATGGTGCTGTATGCATAACTGGGTCTCCACTGGAAAGGCGACATGGTGTCACTACTGTTGCTGTCGTCATGGGATCACCCTGCATATGATACACTGTCCAGTCATATTAAAGAGGCCACAGGTCAAAAACCGTGAATGACTACTTTTTGCAGTGCGGATCATTGCGAGACTTACAGGATAAGAGTCAGAGAGGTTTTGGAAAGCATCGACAGGTATGTGGAGCCATTACGATTCCAGTGACGTGGTCAGCTTTGGAAGGTTTCTCGGCCGAGTACGCATGGCGCAAACAGCTCAATCGAAGTGGTCTCAGACATTCTCAATTGGGTATAAGTTCGGAAGTTCGGGGAGTTTGGTGGCCAGGGGAGTACAGTAAATCCATCCTAGTGCTCTTCGAACAACTCACATACATTGCAAGCTGTGTAAAACGTTGTACTGTCCTGCTGGAGAGGCCACTGTTCTTAGAACAAACAAACTGAATATAGGGGTGGACATGGTCCCCAAGGACACATACATGCTTGCATTGATCCAGTGTGCCTTCCAGAATGACGGCATCACCCAGGGAATATTCCACAGATCATAACTCTCCTCCCTTCGACCTGGACCCTTGGAAGGTGTTTGCTTCCAGACGTTTCACGCTGTACACGCCAGCGGCCGTCTGTCCTATGGAGAATCTGAAAAGGCCATCTGTCACCACTCAGTGGACGTCCAGCTGCGGTATTTGTGTGCAGATTGCAGCCCTCGTCGCTCATGAACGTCAATCAGCATGGGTGCATGAAACAGGCGCTTACTGTAAGGCCCATGCAGAGCAGCATTTGCGGAATCGTCGCTGAGGAAACACTACTGGTAATCCCTTGGTTCATCTAGGCATTCAGTTTCTCGATAGTTGCGCGTTTATTCTCCCGTACACAACCCCGCAGCCGTTGTCACCCCTGCCATCTATGGCCCGTTGTGCGTCACAGTTGCCTCGGCGCTAGGTTTGGGTAGTGCCATTTTGGCACTCACACTAAACTTTAGCCACGACGGCTTTGAATCGCTTACAAACTTAGCTGTTTCGGAAATGCTTCCACCCTTGGCCAGAAAGCCAATGATCATGTCCTTTTGTACGTCGGATAAATCGCTTCATCTTCGCAATACGAAAACCACTACATTGTTTCCCACATTCCCCCTACACGCTTTGTTGTGCACATAGTTCCGCGTAGTCAGCGCGTACACAACTTTCCCAATAGAGCGCGCCCGGCTAAGCACAACAGCGCAGGCGAAGTGCTCGTCCGTCTCCGCACTACGAGATGACGCTGTCTTAGAGACGGACCAAATTCTGATTCCGCCGATCCGCGTATTAATACGTAACGCAGCCAATTAGGTCGCTGCTAACGTAGAACCTTTTCTCCTCGTGGATCGCTCTCGCGCAGTGATACCTGAACGCGCGAGGTATTATAACGAGTGTACAGACCTCCGATCAGTCAGTCTGCACCAGTCTGTACCAGTCTATAGTCAAGTTTCAGTCTGCACCTAATAAGATTACCATATTCCTGTACATAGCCATGAAGATAAATGAATAGACACTTTCTCAAGTATCAGAGATATGTGAGAATAAGATTAACGTACCAAGACCAAAGGAATTTCAGATTGTCAATTGTAAACAGCATCCAGAATCAAGTTAAGTAATTTTTATGCTTGTTATTATTTTACTACATCTGTGTGAAGATTAATCAAGTTCTGTTTAAAGTTGGTCACCGTCAATCTGCTACTCTAAGCGTGCAAGTGGCATTTCTATCGTCTGACCTAACGGCAGAAGATAAACACGCTACGATAAGACCACGAGACATATTGCCGACACTCGCCTACTTCGCTAGAGCGACAAGTCAAATAATCTGATGGTGTGTGTACCGAAGGTCTTACAGTACGCGCACCACACGCTTTTTATACCCTCCACAGCTAGTGCTACCACTTCCCGTCTGCGAGTGGTTGTTGCACGTTGATGTCGAACGTAGGCGGAGGGCACATTAATGGGACTGGACCGTGTATGTTGCTAGAATAGTGCATTTCGTGGTGACAAGTGATACATCAAATAGTTCTCAACTGGTGGACTTTGGTCTCAAATAAGGAGCGTAGACTACCGAATATAAGCGGCAGCTGTACTGACCTTTAGCTTCATAAGCGCCTTCCCTTCCCGCCGCGGAAGTGAACAGCCAACGGTAGAAACGATATTAAGAAATCTAGTGATGTGTTCAAGAGATTAAAACAAGGGCATATGTCTTCATTAAAATGCCGTTCGGAAGGTGTTCGGTATAGTGAAATATCTTGCACCAAATAAATTGTGAAAGTTAAGTAGATGAGACCAGCCCGACCCTCGACATTTCTGAGGACGATAGACCCGCTCCAAATATTTCACTATTAGCGTCGCGGGTAACTGTTTGCGAGTGCTTCTTGGGCGCGCAGGTGCCAGAATGCCGCGTAGGAGGCGTGTCGCTCAGTGGCAGTGGGCGTGGGAGTGAGTAACGCCTCAGTGTTCGGAACGCGGCCTATGGGTCGCGCAACGTGCGTCAGCGGCGCATCATATTTCCACAGAGGCGCGGGCCGTTTAGAACGTGTCGCGCTTATCTCGCGGAGGCCTGCCTGCCGTATATCAGCGGACAAGGTGGCGCGTGGGCCGCGAGACGCGCCCAATTACGAAGCCGGGGAGAAGGCGCGGTAACGCGACACTCCGCGACCATTTCTCAGGCGCGGGCGGAGTACAGCGACACGGCGTGGCGCTAGGCTAGCTTCCGCCAACAGACGAGAACACGGCCCACGGCATACCGCAGCGTGCTGCAGCCTGTTGTTCGCCCGTAGCTTCCTCATAACATGGATATCTGGTCATTACATGCAGCATCTTGTGTTAAATGTTGAAACTTGTCAGGATAGAAAATTTATTAAATCTGTTCACAGGAGGGTAATAAATTAGTCAAAAATTCAGAAATTCATTAAACTGCTCAAAGACGTGAACTGGATAGATGTTTACAATACTTCTGACTCAAAGGGAAAATACAAAAATTCATTATTAAGTTATTTCCACTTTTCAAAATTGTTTTCCCCTGAAGGTAATTCAGATCACACAGAAGTCAAAAAATAAACCATGAATTACACAAGGAATGAAGATCTCATGTGGGACAAAACGGAGACCGTATCTACTATTGAGGAACAGCTATAATGTTAGTATTGTAATGCATTACAAAGAATACTGCAAAATACTGAAGCAATTAATTCAGAAATTGAAGCAGCTTTATTATGAGAAAAAGATAATTACATCAGACAACAAAATAAAAACTGTGTGGGATATAGTGAAGGCAGGGACAGGTGGGGCCAAAATGGAAGAGGAACAGATAGCTCTAAAAATAAATGAGACTTTGGTAACAGCTCTAAATATAAATGAGACTGTGGTAACAAGTGCATTTAGTGTTGTAAATCTCTTAAACAAGTACTTCATTTCTATTACTGACAACTTGGGGTTATCAGGTTCGGGGAACTGCAATGGAGCATCTAAGACCAGTCTTTAAAAATAACTTCAGAAAAATGGAAATGACACTCACGTCTCCCAAAGAAGTAGCATAAAAAAATGGTTCAAATGGCTCTGAGCACTATGGGACTTAACATCTGAGGTCATCAGTCCCATAGAACTTACGTGCGGTTAAAGGCGCTGCAGTCTGGAACCGCAAGACCGCTACGGTCGCAGGTTCGAATCCTGCCTCGGGCATGGATGTTTGTGATGTCCTTAGGTTAGTTAGGTTTAACTAGTTCTAAGTTCTAGGGGACTAATGACCTCAGCAGTTGAGTCCCATAGTGCTCAGAGCCATTTGAACCCATAGAACTTAGAACTACTTAAACCTAACTAACCTAAGGACATCACACACACCCATTCCCGAGGCAGGATTCGAACCTGCGACTGTAGCGGTCGCGCGGTTCCAGACTGAAGCGCCTAGAACCGCTCGGCAACACCGGCCGGCGAAGTAGCATCCATCATTAATTCCTCAAAATGTAAGTAGTATAGTGGGTATGATACTACATCAATGAAGTTAATAAAAGAGTGCTCATGTGAGTTGAATTGCATCTTAAGTTATTTGGTGAATCAATCTCTTATCAGCGGAACATTTCCAGACTGGCTAAAATATGCCGAAGTTGAGCCTCTTTACAAGAAGGGGGAAAAAGATATACCATCAAAGTACCAACCAATTTCACTTTTGTTGGCTTTCTCAAAAATATTTGAAATGGTTGTGTTCAAGCATCTGATTGCAAATAATATATTGTCCAAACTACAGTATGTGTTTCTTAAGGGTTCTGATACAGAGAAAGCTATTTACACTTACAGTGAGAATGTACTTAATTCATTAGATAATAAATTAGAGGCTTCTGGCATTTTCTGTGACCTGTCAAAAGCCTTCGACTGTGCGAACACAACATGATCTTACGTAAATTAGAATATTATGATGTCACTGACAATGCTGTAAAATGGTTTGTGTCTTAACTAACAGGAAAGAAAGGGTATCGTTGCGAAATACCCGTGCAGTAAGCAGTCAGTCTTCATGTGATAGGGAATTAATTACATGTGGTGTTCCTCAAGCTTCCATCCTGGGTCCGTTGCTTTATCTTGTGTACATTAATGATGTCTCATCTGTTACATTGCCAGATGCTAAATCTGTTTTGTTTGCAGATTATACAAACATTGCCATAAGTAGCAAGTCAAGTACAAATTTTTAAACAGCTGCTAAACAAATTTTCACTAACATTAATAAATGGTTTAAAGCTAGTTCACCTTTATTAAACTTTCAAAAGATCCACTTTGCGCAGTTCAGAACCTGTAAGAGATTTCCTTCAAGCATGTGTGTAACATATGAAGACATCAAAATTGAAGAGGTTGACAGTGTTAAATTTCCAGGATTACAACTCGATAGTAAATTCAGTTGGGAAGGGTATACCACAGATTTCCTTAAGCGCCTAAACAAGTCTATATTTGCAGTGAGAATGATGTCAGATGTAGGAGACATAAATATAAAAATCTTGCATACTTTGCTTAATTTCATTCTACACACATCAAAAAAAGTTTTACATCACCTTGGTTCCGAGAGTAACCTGTACAGAAAATTAGAAAAGAGATCATCATAAACACCATTTTCGCCCTTTTTACTGCTCATGAAAACCACACGTTGCATGTTGTACCACAATACAGCGAAACCTTCAGAGGTGGTGGTCCAGATTGGTGTACACACTGGTAACTCTAATACCTAGTATCACGTCCTCTTGCATTGATGCGTGCCTGTATTCGTCGTGGCATACTATTCACAAGTGCATCAAGACACTGTTGGTCCAGACTGTCCCGCTCCTCAACGTCGATTCGGCGTAGATCCCTCAAAGTGGTTGGTGGGCCACGTCATCCATAAACAGCCCTTTCAATCTATTCCAGGCATGTACTACAGGGTTCATGTCTGGAGAACATGCTGGCCACTCTACTCAAACGATGTCGTCGTCCTGAAGGAAGTCATTCACAAGATGTGAATGATGAGGGTGCGAATTGTCGTCCATGAAGACGATGCGGCGTAGATCTCTCAGTGGTTGGTGGATCTATTCCAGGCATGTACGATAGGGTTCATGTCTGGAGAACATGCTGGCCACTCTAGTCTAACGATGTCGTTGTTCTGAAGGAAGTCATTCACAAGTTGTGTATGATGGGGGCGCGAATTGTCGTTCATGAAGACGAATGCCTCGCCAATGTGTTGCGATATGGTTGCACTATCGCAAGGAGGATGGCATTCACGTATCGTACAGCCCTTACGGCGCCTTCCATGACCACCAGCGGCGTACGGCGGCCCCACATAATGCCACCCCAAAACAGCAGGGAACCTCCACCTTGCTGTACTCGCTGGACAGTGTGTCTAAGGCGTTCAGCCTGACAGGGTTGCCTCCAAAAACGTCTCCGACGATTGTCTGGTTGATGGCATATGCGACTCTTATCGGTGAAGAGAACGTGATACCAATCCTGACCGGTCCATTCGGCATGTTGTTGGGCCCATCTGTACCGCTCTACATGGTGTCATGGTTGCAAAGATGGACCTCGCCATGGACGTCGGGAGTGAAGCTGCGACTCATGCAGCGTATTGCGCACAGTTTTAGTCGTAATACGACGTCCTGTGGCTGCACAAAAAGCGTTATTCAACATGGTGGCGTTGCTGTCAGGATTCCTCCGAGCCATAATCAGTAGGTAGCGATCATCCATTGCAGTAGTAACCCTTGGGTGGCCTTAGCGAGGCATGTCACCGACAGTTCCTGTCTCTCTGTATCTCCCCCATGTCCGAACAACACCGCTTTGTTTCATTCCGAGACCCCTGGACACTTTCCTTGTTGAGAACCCTTCCTGGCATAAAGTAACAATGCGTACGCTATAGTACCGCGGTATTGACCGTCTGGCATGGTTCAACTAAAGACAACACGAGCTGTGTATCTCGTTACTGGTGGAATGAGTGGAACTGATCGGCTGTCGGTCCCCCTCCGTCTAATAGGCGCTGCTCATGCATGGTTATTTACATCTTTGGATGGGTTTAGTGGCATCTCTAAACAGTCAAACGGACTGTGTCTGTGATACAATATCCACAGTCATCATCTATCTTCAGGAGTTCTGGAAACTGTGGTAATACAAAACTATTTTTGTTGTTTGTATTATGTCATACGGGATCATATTCTGGGGTAACTCATCAAACTGAGCAAAAGTTTTTAACGTGCAAAAGCGTGTAATAAGAATCATTTGTGGTGTAAATACAAGGACACCATGTAGAAACCTGTTCAAAGAAACTTGCCTAGTAAAAAAATGGTTCAAATGGCTCTGAGCACTATGGGACTTAACATCTTAGGTCATCAGTCCCCTAGAACTTAGAACTACTTAAACCTAACTAACCTAAGGACATCACACACATCCATGCCCGAGGCAGGATTCGAACCTGCGACCGTAGCAGTCCCGCGGTTTCGGACTGCAGCGCCTAGAACTGCACGGCCACCGTGCCGGCCTTGCCTAGTAGATTAAAACTGTGTGCCGGACCAAGACTCGAACTCGGGACCTTTGCCTTTCGTGGGCAAGTGCTCTACCATCTTCTTTTTTTTAATCTCATTTTGTTCGATAGTTTTCGTTTTATTTGTTCGAGGCAGACGTATCATGATGCTTGTTTAAATCGGTGATCCATTAGCTCAGATTTTTTTTTTATTGCAGAGGTCAGCTAACCCTCTGACCGAACACGCTGAGAGCATCTGAGCTATCCAAGCACAGCTTCAATTCTACCTTCCAAACTTCAGAGAAACTCTTCAGCGAACCTTGCAGAACTAGGACTTTTGGAGCACTTTCTCCCAGGAGTGCTAGTTCTGTAAGGTTCGCAGAAGAGCTTCTGCGAAGTTTGGAAGGTAGGAGACGAGGTACCGGCAGAATTGAATCTGTGAGGACGGGTTGTGAATCGTAACTTGGGTAGCTCCGATGGTAGAGCACTTGCCCACAAAAGGCAACGGTCTCGAGTTTGAGTGTCGGTTCGGCAAACAGTTTTAATCTGCCAGGTAAGTTTCATATCAGCGCACGCTCCGCTGTAGAGTGAAAATCTCATTCTGCTGTTCAAGAAACTTTGTGTTCTAACCACCGCTTCTCAGCATATTTATTCCTTAATGAAATTTGTTGCATGTAATATATCTCTATTGCCAACCAATAGCTCAATACATATTATCAATACTAGGAATAAGAACAATCTACACAAAGACTTAAAATCACTTACCTTTGTCCAGAAAGGGGTCCAATATTCAGGAGCACACTTTTTTAATAAATTGCCAGAAACCATTACAAACTTCGTTTCAGATAAAGCATGGTTTAAACAGAGTTTGAAAGACGTTTTGTTAGACAACTCCCTCTGCTCTATAGATGAATATGTTAACAGGGACTGTTAGACCAGCCTAATTAAAAATTTCTGTTAGACTTCAGTTTTTACAGCACTTGGCCACAAAAGTCAAGATTTGGTATTTTGTGTGTGATAAATTTATTAAAAGTGCATAACAATGTTTTTTCTGATAGCGTATTAATTCTGTAAATGTTAGCAGTTCCAGTTTACTGTATGTATTCGCCTATTTTGACAATCTACTGACAAACGAACAGGGTAGTAAGTATTATATTCAAATGTTTTAAGTTTGTTACACTTTCTGACATGTTCCACACCCACGAGAATGATCTCAGTTTTTGGATCAGCGGAACGAAAACTGGATCTAACCTAATCTAATGTAAGCATTGTCACTAGGGATCTGCGATGTTTCATGCTGATTTCAGTTTCAACAATGAGGTCTGAACACTGACGGCCAACAATAATCACTTGTCAAAACGTTGGTACTAAGTGATGAATTTGTACAGGCTGATTTTGCTAAATGGGGACAAACTTCATGGAACACCCATTTGAAACGTTACACATATGTAATAGTTATTTGGCTGCTGTAAACTGGTAGAAGGAAGAAAAATTTGTTTGTGCTTCTGAACAGTAACCGGCAGAGGCGACCATTGCTGGTAAGCCCAGGTACAATGGCCAGTATCGCTTAGCAGGGAATTGTTAAACCCCAAAGCTTGGGGACAGCGGTCTCTCGCTTAGGACTGGCGACGCACCAGCAATGATAGTTTGTGACGCAATCTGAAAGACACCTTCTTACAGCTCTTTGAAATTCTATGATAAATCACAGTTCCATAATAAAGCAAATCTGAATATACCTGCAAGCTAAGAAAAATGAGGCCCATCCTACGAAACAACAATATTTTCAAAATCTTAAAAACTACAGAAGTTAATATTTGACAGGAACTAAACATTTTCACCATGAACTTTAGAAGCAACAACTTTTAAACGCTTCCTGTGATTTCAATAAACGATGTATAAGATGATGGCAACACCGCATGTCAATGTTTTGTCTTTAACATCGATGTTACGAGTTTTCAAAGACATCACCACCGATATTAAAGTCTGGAACCGAGTGACCGCTACGGTCGCAGGTTCGAATCCTGCCTCAGGCATGGATGTGTGTGATCTCCTTAGGTTGGTTGGGTTTAATTAGTTCTATGTTCTAGGGGACTGATGACCTTAGAAGTTAAGTCTCATAGTGCTCAGAGCCATTTGAACCATTTCAACTGATACTGAAACACCACTGTTTATGCTCTCACCACCAATATTTCGTAAACATCGGTCGTTGTCGAACACTCTTAATTGACATCTGCTACACCGACCCATATTAAGAATCCAGTTATATCAGAAAGGAAGTTACAAGACTAACATCGCCGCAGTGTTACCAGTCCCAAAACAGAACACCCCGCGATACCTAATGTTTCTGAAATATCCACGAACAGAATGACCCGAGGCCGGCCGGAGTGCCCGAGCGGTTCTAGCGCTACAGTCTGGAATCGCGAGACAGCTACTGTTGCAGGTTCAAATCCTGCCACGGGCATGAATGTGTGTGATGTCTTTAGGTTAGTTAGGTTTAAGTAGTTCTAAGTTCTAGGGGACTGATGACCATAGCAGTTAAGTTCCATAGTGCACAGAGACAGAATGACCCGAATCTCATTAAAATTCCTTTTGGTATGCTCCTGCGCCGTCTTATGAAATACTTAAAATGACAAAATACCTTTCGGCCGTTTTACAGAGGTCTTTCTTAGGGCACAGACTAGCTTGGGTGCTTCAACATATTGTATTTCTGTGCCGCCGGCCGGAGTGGCCGAGCGGTTCTGGGCGCTACAGTCTGGAACCGCGCTCCCGCTACGGTCGCAGGTTCGAATCCTGCCTCGGGCATGGATGTGTGTGATGTCCTTAGGTTAGTTAGGTTTAAGTAGTTCTAAGTTCTAGGGGATTTATGACCACAGCAGTTGAGTCCCATAGTGCTCAGAGCCATTTCTGTGCCATAAGATCACTGGCCTCAAATTTGTTACATTTTTACTTTATTGGCCCGGAAATGCCACCGTCGGTCTACGGAGAACGGAAGGCGATATACTTCAAACTGATCGGGGGTTGCACATTTACCTGTGGATTGGTACCCTACTATGAATCGGTGACAAGCCTCTGGGGGCTTTGTTTTCCTGCTGTCACTTGCGGAGAAAGAGGCCAGTTGTGCACTCGCTGTTTGCTTAGTCCGGTGCGGCTGCTACCCTGTGACATCACGTGGTCCACCGTACCAGCACCGCCGGCAACCACGACGGCGGGAGCCTACAGCCGTCCTCTCCGTTGATGTTGCCAGTCTCTTTCAGGGTTGCAATGTCCTCTCTTATTTTTCCTGTACTCACCCATTGCTACCTTCGTATAACTGGCACCATCTTCTGCGAACGGTTTCAAGGAACCGAAATCCGCCAAAATTTTGGATACAAAACCATTGATTTCGTATTTTCTCAAAAAATGATAATTTGTTGATCTTCGCAGAGTAATGTTACTTCTCTGTTTTCTTTATCACTTTACTGCAGAAGGATGTCCCATCTATGATTCAGTTCCAGTCTAACGGTTCTGCAAGGATAGTATTGATTTCAAAAAATAGTTCTGAGCACTATGGGACTTAACTGCTGAGATCATAAGTCCCCTAGAACTTAGAACTACTTAAACCTAACTAACCTAAGGACATCACACACATCCATGCCTGAGGCAGGATTCGAACCTGCGACCGTAGCCGTCGCGCGGTTCCAGACTGTAGCGCCTAGAACCGCTCGGCCACCCCGGCCGGCTATTGATTTTATCATTCATCTAGAGGGCCTGAGGTCTTTAGCAGTATGCATTTCCAGATGTACAGGTGATCCATGAAATTGCTAGAGAAGATTAGATCGGATAACACGAGATCCACTATGCTGATCATAGCAGGAACACGCCCCGACTCATCCACAATCTTAGAGAATCTTTACTTGAGATAATGAAAGTCGCATACCTTTTCTGTCGGTAGCCGTATAAGATAATTTATAAGAATGATGATGCCAACTCGTGAATTGCATTGAGTGACAGTCGATATTACTACCAACCCAATTAAGTTGTAAACAGTGCACGTTTCTCACCTTCAGACGAAAACACTTTAAGTATTACAATGAAATGAATACCCCTAGCCGCGCGGGATTAGCCGAGTTGTCTGGGGCGCTCTAGTCATGGGCTGGGCGGCTGGTCCCGGCGGAGGTTCGAGTCCTCCCTCGGGCATGGGTGTGTGTGTGTTTGTCCTTAGGATAATTTAGGTTAAGTAGTGTGTAAGCTTAGGGACTGATGACCTTATCAGTTAAGTCCCATAAGATTTCACACACATTTCAACATTTTTTTGAATACCCCTAGCTGCATACAGGCGTTGATATATGTCAACGGGGACAGTGAAAATATGTGCCCCGACCGGGATTCGAACCCGGGATCTCCTGCTTACATGGCAGACACTCTATCCATCTTTTTTTTTTATATTGTTCGTTGTTGACCGTTGTGTTTGGTCGTTGCCGAAGTCACATCAAATCCAGTCAAGTTCGTTTGTTGATGCTTCCACTCATTTTTTTTTTTTTTTACTACAGAGGCCAACCAGCTCTCTGACCGAACACGCTGAGCTACCATGCCGGCTCCATCTGAGCCACCGAGTACACAGAGTGTAGTGCGACTGCAGGGCCTTATCTCTGGCACGCCTCCCCTGAGACCAACATTTCCAACTTATTGTTCCGCATTATATTCATACTGCTCCTGCCCATTATACTCATTACTCGCGTCTTTTTGCAGATTCCCGTGAGAATTCGGGCACTTTTTGTGCATCCGCACAGAAGAAGATGGTCAAATGGCCGGTGAGCGTTAACTATATAGTCCATATATACATAAATATATACTTTAAGTATTACCCAACTGACGCATGTAGCCTTCGACAGTAACCAACTTTCTCTAACTGAACAAAATTCAGCGTCGCACAACCAACATCAGTCAAGACCGGTATACACTCAATAGGGAACTGTAGTTCCGTTCCCTTCTGTTCATTAATCAATAATTTAAATAATCACGTAAATATTATTTCTAAATTTTTCTCCTGTAGGCAAACTTTCAATATAACATTGTGACGCCCAAGTAACGAGTACACTACGAATACGTCGGCGGCGTATTATAGAGGACCTCCGTGTATCTTCGCTGGTGTATATCTGATGATGGGCAGAAGACTAACTGCTGAAATATCTTGGTAGGAAGTTGCTGACAAACGACTGTTCCCCAGAAAATATGCAAAGCAATAGAAGTCAAATGTAACAAAATAATATAATTTATTATTTACATTTATCTGCGCATTGTTGCTGATATACTAAACCTCACAATACCTTCACAAGGAGTGAAGTGCAACACCATCTGCTGAAACCGGTTGGGCAGCTGCCGGTGAGGGAGCCGTGAGAACGCACAATATGATGGTCTTTTCAACATAGAAAAATTGTTCGATGGGCTAGTTCCGCATTAGTCCACAGCATTCGTTGACTATGGGACTGCTCTGCTAATGCACGGAATGTGCACTATGAATTTTATATGTGGTTGATGTAAGCCGGCGTCTTCTTCAGGTAAATTTTTCGGACTGAGAGCAATGGTCGACGTATAAAACTGTTTCCTGACGTTTCGTCTCGTACTGCAGGAAAAATCTTCCGAGGTAAACCCGATACTGCTTATATATGACTATTACTCATACTGTCTACTCCCGATGTGTCAAATGTGAAGATTACGCAGTGTACTTCTGTCCATGGCATTCTACGAGAGACCAGGGATCTTATCCCAAATTAATGTCTGTGAATCCATCTCGATCGCCAGTCTAAGAATCCTTCGTCATGCAAGCTTCTGTGGCTATCAGCAACACTGCAGTCAACTGTATACTGCTGTAGAAACAGTTTAGCATCTGATTGATGCACTCCGAGGGTGTTCTGTCGCTCTAAACAGCGGAAACCCTGGATACTAAGTAATAGGTGTACATTTTTGGTGCTGGACTGGGCATATCGTATAAATTCATTTTTTAATTCAAGAAATAAAGAGAGTAATGTAGACTTTGAATATTGCAGCGTCTTTATACCGTTATTGGCAAAGGAATTTATTATAAAACACGATGCTCGATTGCCTTGCTTCCGTTAAATAATTTCTCTCCTTTATAATTTCGACTGCGAAGGTGGTGCCTCTAGAATTTAACACAATATTTACATGTTCCTTTTCGATATAAACTTTGCGCTTGAATTTTGATATAATATGCTTTCATTACTGTTAATAAAGTCGAAGAAGGTCCCTGTTGAGAATGCTTATGTTCTTACAGGGTGATAATTATTGAACTATATGAAATAAAATCGTCATAATTTCTGAACGGTTTGTGTTAGGACGTTCAAACTGCACGGTTGGACGCGGGGTTTGTTTAGCGACGACGTATATTTTCATTTGGATGCTTTCGTCAATAAACTAAACTGCCGCATTTTGGGGACTGAAAATCCGCATTTCGCTATCCAGAAGTCTCCTCACCCTCAGCAGGTGACTTTTTGGTGTGCAACGTGCATTCTCGGAATAAGCGGTGCGATATTTCGTGATGGCACCGCGACTACTAAACGGTCCTTGAAGGTTTTGGAGGATGATTTCATCCCCATTATCCAAAGTGGCCCTAAATTTCGACAAAATATGGTTCATGTAAGACGTAACTCGACCCCATCGAAGCAGGAGAGTTTTTGATGTCATGGAGGAACACTTTGGGAACCGCATTCTAGCTCTGCGGTACCAAGTGGCCACTGACATGGACCGCGATTGGCTGCCTTTTCTCCATATGTGAACACATGCGACTCCTTTTTGTGGCGCTATATTAAAGACAGGGTGTACAGCAACAACCCTAAAACCATTGCTGAGCTGAAAACAGCCGTTCAGGGGGTCATCGACAGCATCGATGTTACGACACGTAAGCGGGTCATGCAGAATTTCGCTATTCGTCTGGGCCACATCATCGCCGATGATGGCAGGCATATCGAACATGTCATAACCTAAATCCGAATATCTATACTGAGGTTTACATGTTGAAGTAAGTGTGCGCACGCCGTAGTTTGCAACTAGTTTACTTTTTTTCATATGGTTCAATAATAGGCACCCTGTAATACAGATGTTACGAAGTCACTGGTTGTAACCAGAGATTATAATACACACATGAATATTTGAGGTGTGGGATATAATACTTTCGTTTTCAGTTCTGCACGAAATCTACTTCAACAATAAAAAAAAAAACCTGTTACTCAGTTCTGACTGTGCCAGGTAGACCTTCATAATACGTATACCTGCTGGACTTCGCATTTGCATGTCAGACTGCGCCACTCGTGATTCTGGATGCTCAACTGGAACCACATCTATTTTTTTTTAAAGAGACTAGTAACAGGAACAGCAAAAGGCCTGCAATGCATCACTACTTCGTTTAATGTGCAGGAACAGAAGGTTGTTCCATCACAACATTGAACATTTCGTTGCTTTTACCAAAACTAGAGTTCATAGAAAATAGTGCAGCTGCATCGGAAAATACCTGGGAAGAAGTTAGAAAAAAAAAAGGAATGAAGCTTGTTTTGGTCAATTTGCGGCCTCAAATTATTTAACGCATGATCTGAACATTGCAGTCTTAAGAATCAGACTACAATTCCAAAGTTCCAGTGTTCTATTTGTAGCTCATGACATTCTGGGATGGATGACGTGCCGCTAATCTTCAACTTTGTTTTGGGTAGGTACAAAGAAATATTTCGAGAATACAACGTCATGTACGTCACCTTGTAACATGCTGAGTGAGCCGATTCTCTGATCAGAAAAGCTAATTTTATACCATCGTCAGTAAGGAGTGATTTCCAAGCCAACCTTTGGATACAGTGCAACTTTACCAACATTTTATACGAGTGCATCCTCAGCTTTGTCAATATAGAATGGTAGTGGTAAGTATCACTCCTGTTTTCTTGCCTCCTCCTCACCCCTCATCCTCCTCCCTCCTCCGTCCTCCTCGTTTCTCTGAGTGTGTGTAATTATATCTGATACTTCTTGTGTTCTTGGCAGACTCACACACAAACGTGAGTCGAAAATAAAGTACTCGTGTCATACATTCACTTACGGCTTAACGGTGGTGGTGGTGGTGGTGGTGGTTAGTGTTTAACGTCCCGTCGACAACGAGGTCATTAGAGACGGAGCGCAAGCTCGGGTTGGGGAAGGATTGGGAAGGAAATCGGCCGTGCCCTTTCAAAGGAACCATCTCGGCATTCGCCTGAAACGATTTAGGGAAATCAAGGAAAACCTAAATCAGGATGGCCGGAGACGGGATTGAACCGTCGTCCTCCCGAATGCGAGTCCAGTGTGCTAACCACTGCGCCACCTCGCTCGGTCGCTTAACGGTATATAGAGCACAGCCCCATATCGGAGGAGAACACGTGACCTTTTCACCCAGAGAGCATGGCCAGAAACGCGTTGCGCAAACCGTAGGGAATGCCTCTCACGCATTGCCGAGACACTAGACGCCGTTTGGTCTGCCGCCGCCACGGCGCTAGAAATAGACTTGATCTCAGCTACGCACTTGGCCAGTCTACGAGTCGGCTAATAAGCGAGCTGCGATTTACAAATACGGCGAGAAAAGAATGGCGCGGCGGGGGCGGGTGACATTTGTGCGCCGCCGTCTCCGCACACCTGCCCGGCTGCAGCCTCCGACAAAGGGGCTGGCCGCGAGGTGGTGCAACGCCCGGCCACTTTCCTGAGACGTGCAGGTGGCGGCTCCCGGTAAGGAACAGCCGCTGCCGATGCCGGAAGGCCTTGCCTCGCCACACACCTGCACTCAAGGCTCGCAGCTGCACCCGGAAGGGAAGACACACGTCACTGCGTCTCAGTTCCAGGTCCACCGAGATCTGCTTACACTTCCCTCAACGCCTCCAGAACTTCGCTGCCGTGGGAATGCCGGGAGCAGGCTCTAAGATGTACGGTCATCAGACTACGTCTCGGGTTCAATACTAGTCGATCACATAAAGGCATGTGGCAACGTTGATAGGTGACTCGTTCGTCAAATTGTATCACATCCTGACCGCGCTCCTCGGCTCGTCCTGTTTGCTATTGTAAATACCGGAGCTCGTCTTCCATATCTGAGGGAAGGAGCCGATTGCCTCTTCTGCAGAGCATGTGCTGGCCTTTCCGTAATCCGTTTAAATTGTTTGCTGCCTGAGCTTACTCAGTTGGCTTAAGGCCTTGAGACTCTCAACGGCGGTAGGTGTTTCCAGCACCATACGAAAAGAAACTTGAAAAGTTTTGGCTGGGAGGAGTGCTCAACAGACAAGATTATTAACAAGAGCAGGGACTGGCCATATGAAATGCCAGCATTCAGCTCCTGATGCTGTTTGGCAGGAAGACCTGGATGTAAAATAATTCCTTGGAGTGGTTTCGAGCTTGCAAAATAGAGTAATCGACCAATAGCTCTCGCGGGGGTACAATGCAAGTCATAAATGCATCAAGAAGGCCAGGAGAGTTTTTATATCTAAAACAGCAGATAAACTGTAAGGATCCTATTTACAGAATGAATGGACATAATTTCGTTCCACTATGATTGACGTACGGGATTTGTGTACAAAATTTAATCCTAATGTAAATCGTGTCCTGGAGACACATAAGCCGCATAACTGTATTAAAGGCGGAAAAGATCCACCGTGTTTAAATAAAAAATTACGGCGAATAATGACGAAGCAGAGACTGCTGGACTCGAGTTCGAATGAACGCACAAATGGTGACAGGCAAAAGTATGTAGAAAGTCGTGCATGTGTGAAATGATCGATGCACCCATACACCTATGGTACCTCAGCAAAATATGTTGGCGAGGGCCCCAGAAAATTTTAGTCCTACGTAAAGTCACTAAGCGGGTTGAAAACATGTTTCCAGTCACTCGTTAGCCGATCTACTGTGCAACACAAAACGTCAAAAGGGAAGCAGAAGTTTTAAATTTACCGTTTAAAATGACATTCATGCAGGAGTATGGTACAGACATACCGTCGTTGTTTGACAGTCGCAAAGACTCTCGTATGGAGGACGTAGCCGCAGAGAGACAAATGACTGAGCCGTAAAAAAAAGTCACCGATCCGGATGGAATCACAATTCTGTTTTACAGAGAGTACTCTATGGCAATTCCCCTTACTCAGCTTGCATTCACCGCGAATCTCTTGTCTAACGCAAAGTCCGAGGCGACCGGAAAAAAGCTCAGCTGACTCCAATATATAATATGGACAAAAGAACTGACCTACTAAGTTGCAGACCAATATCCTTAACATCAGTTTGCTGCAGAATTCTTGAACATATTCCGAGTTCGGATGTAATAAATTTCGTTTTGACGGAAAAGTTTCTGCCCACAAATCAGCACGGATTTAGGAAGCATCGCTCGTGAGATACTGTTTGCCTTTTTTTTTTACATGATACCCTGCGAAACAAGGATGAAGACCAACAGGCAGTTTCCATATTCCTATATTTCCGTAAGGGTTTTGACATGGTGTTCCACTACCGACCGTTAACGATGGTCCCAGAATACGTATTAACTTCCCAGATATGTGGGCGGCTCGAGGACTTCTTAAGTAATGCGAACCAATATGTTGTCCTCGGCGGCAAGTGTCCGTGTATCGTCAGGAGTGTCCCAGGGAGTTGTGATAGGACAGCTCTTATCTTCTGTACGCATAAATGATCTGACGGAGAGGCTGTTTGCTAATGACGCTGTGGTGTAATCGCTGACTGTAGGAGGATACGAGATGACTTGAACAGAATTTGTAGTTGTTGGGATGACTGGCAGGTTGGTCTAACTGTAGAAAGCTGTAACTTAAGGCAGATGAACAAGAAATAGAGCCCCGTAACGTTGGAATGCAGCATTAGTGGTGTGATCCTTCACACAGTCACGTCGACCTGGCCGTAACGTTGCGAAACTACATGAAATGGAACGATCACGCAAGGACGGCAGTAGGAATGCAAATGGTCGACTTCGGTTTACTGGGACAATTTTAGCGAAGTGTAGCTCATATATGTAAGAGATCGCATATAAAACACTAGTGCGACCCATTCTAGTGTTTTTCTCAACTGTTCCGGATCCCTACCAGGCTGGGATAAAAGAAGTCATTAAAGCGAATCGGAGGTGGGTTTCTAGATTTGTCACAGGTAGGCTAACTCAACACGCGACCGTTACGGAGATTATTAGTGAATACAGACGGCAATCTCTGAAGGGAAGACGATGTTCTTTTCGCGAAACACTTCTGAGAAAATTTAGAGGAGCGGCAGTTGAAGCTGACTGCATAACGATGCTATTGCCGCCAGCGTACATTTCGCGTAAGGCAACGAAGATAATATATGAATTAGGCTTTGTAAGGAGGCAGATAGATATTCGCTTTCCCCTCGCTCTTTTTGCGAGTGGAAAAGGAAAGAAAATGACTGTAGTGGTGGGAGGTACCTTCCACCGTACACCATACGGTATCTTGCAGACTATGTATACACATGTAGGTCCAGATGTGCTGTCTAGTGGAGAGTGTCTTTTAAGTGATTATCATTTCGCAAACCTGTCGTTAGTTGTCTTTCATAACGAAGTTAATTTTCCAGCATGGGAATTGTATTATGATGTGCGGACATGAAACTTTGCTTAGGTACTATCCACCGTACTCGCAGGTTTGTGAGGGCACAGGTGGGCCCTAAGCAGAGCATCAATATCGGGTAGTAGAGCCAGTAGCCAACTGGGACATGAGGTGTGGTATAAGTGGCTCGGGGTCAGGGATTTTCTCTGCCTCGTGGTGACTGGGTGTTGTGTGATGTCCTTAGGTTAGATAGGTTTAAGTAGTTCTAAGTTCTAGGGGACTGATGACCATAGACGTTAAGTCCCATAGTGCTCAGAGCCATTTGAACCATTTGAACCAAGTGGCTCGGATTAATTTAAGCTAATAAATGACGTTTGTTTCTGTGAGAATTTGAAATCTTGAGTTTCTGTGCAGTTTTCTCCTGTAGTCTTTGAACGATGCTGTTGACTTTACCAGTGGAAACTGCTAAGAGCCAGCGGGAGAAATGGGCATATTTTTCGATTAAAAGTTTCCGCCCAATTATTAGTGGACATTAATATGGAATGTGTATACTTTCCACCTTTATGAAGGCTTAAATTCTATTGAGGACACTTTCAGTGTGGTGTCTGAATGTCTACGGAGGAAACGCTGCCCATTCTTCCTCAAGAGCAGAAACCAGAGAATGTAATGATGTTGGACATTGGGAGTCTAGAGTGAAGTCAACGTCTTAACACATCTCAGAAGTGTTCCAGTGGCTTCAGGCCGCGGTTCTGGACAGACTACTTCATTTCAGAAATGTTATTGTCCACAAACAACTGACTCAAAGACGCTGCTTTATGGCAGGGTGCTTTGTGATGCTGATACAATCGTCCCCTCCGACTGTTCCTCTACTGAACGCAGCACACAGTGTTGTTAAATATATTCATATCTCTCAACATGTAGCGTTTTCTTAAGCGTTGACACCACTCCCTCCGTACTTCACTTGTGCCTGATGGCAGGTAACGTTCTTCAAGCATGCGCCAAACCCCAACCCTTCCATCAGATTGCCAGAGCGTATAGCGATATTCGTCATTTCAAATCACTTGTTGCCAGCCATCAACTGTCCAGCAGCGGTTGCTCTTCATACCAATTCGTGCGCCGCGTAGAACTGACTTCACAAATGTGTGGATTACAACCACCGTCCGCAATCACCAACAGTCGACTTGGGCAGCTCTTTTTCTTTGGTCGTCAGTGTTCTGGCTGGTTTGATGCGATCCGCCACGAATTCCTCGCCTGTGCCAACCTCTTCATCTCACAGTAGCACTTGCAACCTAAGTCCTCAATGCTGGATTATTCTAATCTTTGTCTTCCTCTGCAGGTTTTGCCCGCTACAGCTCCCTCTATTACCATGAACGTCATTCCCTCATGTCTTTAGAGCTGTCCTATCATCCTGTATCTTCTCTCTATCAGTCTTTGGCACATATTCCTTTCTTCTCCGATTCTGCGCAGAAGCTCTTCATTCCTTATCAGTCCACCTAATTTCCAACATTCGTCTGTAGCACTACATCTCAAACGAATGTTGAAAATTAGGTGGAATGATGAAGTAAGAAATGAGGAGAAGCTTTAGAATAGTTGAAATGTCCATGTTTCATTTGTTACTCCGGCGACCACCAACGATTAGTCCACATTCGAAGTCACTGAACACGCTTATCGAATCAATTCTGTTGTTACTGCCTCTCTATTCACGATAAAATACTACCCGCCTCCTTTTATACCGAGCTATTATAACTAATATAGTGTGGCTGTATTTATCGTATGGCAGCGAAACTTTGTAGATAATCTGATGCGTTAATACGGAACCGATTTACACTGGAAAAAATTAATTCCAATTTTGGTCATTATTTGCAAATTTGGTGCTATGAATTCAAGAAAGACATATAGAAATGTTTCCATATGTAACGGGTTAGGAACGGGACATAAGAAGAAGAGGTGAAAGAAATGAAAAGGGCATAGTATTTATTTTATTACTAACCGCTGCTTACACTGTTTGTTCAATATGAGCAGCAGAGAAGTCGACGGGATGCCGTACAACGCCATTTTTGCACCTGGTGGCCAAATGGCCAAAACTGTAGCTAATTTTTTCTAGCGTAAAAGTGTTCCGCATTAACGCATTAGCGTTTCTACGCAGTTCCGCTCCCAAACAACCCATATGGACCTCGTTGAGGAGCTGTACTTTAATTTTGACCGCCCGATACTAGCGGATCCTTCCCTCATGACTTCTGGTTGTCAATTCCGCTTTACATATGGGTGCCCGGGTACTTTTGATTAGATAGTTTCGTTAGAGAGCTAAAGACCTGTAATTATTAATTTTGGAGTAGTGAAAAGTTTAACCCATTTAACATTGTCTCGCGGATCAGCGCTTGGCTGGTGTATCTTATTTAGCTACATCGCTAATAATGTGTGAATTCTGGCCACGACCGTGAATGGAACTTCTGGCGACGCCACGGAAGCTCCGAGAATGGACGAAATGAACCTTTGAAGATGAGACCGTTGGCCTGGGTAATCTAGCTGTAGATACTGGATTCGAAGGTGAGCTCCCTATGTCGCTGTCAGCAACAGCACATACACGATACTATAAAGACGTATCATTGTCATTTAAAGTGAATATGTATTCAGTGAAGTACACCCAACGTACTTTCATGTTACTGTGGAGTGGCTGTAATTTGTGTCTGGTTATTCTAATATACCAGATTTTCTGTGGTTTCCAAAGATCACTTCGGACTAGTGCCGGAATGGTTACTTCTACAACACCATCCTTATTTACTCTTTGTTATCAAGAGACGTTAAATTATAAGACGTCTTTTACGCTCAAAAGTTATACAGGACGGCAGAAAGATTCTGAAAAGCTTGTAAGAGGGTTGTACGGTAGGTTGTGCTGAGAAATAAGTGCAAAGGAAAAAAATTATACTTTTCCGATTAATTAGCATTGAATTTAGCCAATTAGGTCGTCACGCATGCAACTTCAGATAGTCTTCCACAGACAGTGTCACCAAACGTGTTCTTAGTTTGGTTTCCTCATACCGAACAAACGTAGCATTCGCTCATCTAGCTTAAATTTCTCTCTTCCGAAAGAGTCAAATTTTTGGTACTGTTCAGAACTGGAACAAGTGGTAACTCAGGGACCCACAGATGCCTCTGCATACCACATTTTAGCGGGTGCAGATGCTTGAATTTGTGTGCGTAACGATCTGATTGCCTAAGGTCAACGATAATTACATCGGAAACAGCGCAACTACCCAATGATTTTCTTATCTCAGCACAAGCTACCCCGCTTCACCATTACAACATTCCGAGATTGTTTCTGACCACCCTGTATAAATACAGTGGAGCGTAGCCGGGCCTAAGCATCTGAATTTGGCACCACTTCGACGTACTAACGTTTTGTTAATGTCGCTGCTTAAGTAAGCATGCAGCTTCTCATTGGTATCATAATACTGAGTGGACACAGAAAAAGAATATCAAGAAGAAAGGAGATAGAAGAAAAAAATAGAAAAACAAAATCTGACAATATAAATTGAATCCTACACCTCTATGTCAATAGTTACAATGGAGGTAGTCTCATATCACAGTGGTAACTACGGACGGGCAATTTTTTAAAAAAGAATCGATACATAGAAGTCATCGATACTACAGAGTCAGAGTATAAATATTTCCAAATGTCGATATTTTCAGCCCATCCCTATGCGAGAGAAGTCTCGGAAGTGAAACACTTCACTCATGAAATATTATACTTACCGTAAACATTTCAGACAGCGAGCGTCTGCTTTCCACAAAAACTAGTGCAGTAATGTGTGTGATTTTTGTGCCCGTGTCTACTTTACTTTTACAGTGCATATGTCTTCACTTGACCCAGCAACTCAGGGGGTAAGGAGAGCGAAAATTCTGGTTCAAAAATGGTTCAAAGGGCTCTGAGCACTATGGGACTCAACTTCTGAGGTCATTAGTCCCCTAGAACTTAGAACTAGTTAAACCTAACTAACCTAAGGACATCACAAACATCCATGCCCGAGGCAGGATTCGAACCTGCGACCGTAGCGGTCTTGCGGTTCCAGACTACAGCGCCTTTAACCGCACGGCCACTTCGGCCGGCAGCGAAAATTCTGCCTCATAGTTGGGAGCAGGGAGCAGTAACTTCCACCAGTCTCATACAGCGCTGTCACCAAACGTGTCCGTTTTGCACCTCGTACCTATTTGCAGTGGTAGAAATGACACACGGAAGTAACAAACTTTTATGAATATGCAGTATAGATTCATGTTCAAATAGGGTGCTCATTTCTAGAATCTGAAATCAAATTAAGCCCACTGTAAGATACTTACTGATAGACTACAAATATCGTTAGTAGCTGGAATGGTCAAGAACTCTGACGATAGAAACTATAGTAATATGAGTTTAGGAAAGACAGGCAATAAAAATATCACTTTGAATATTAGTATTTTCAATTTTAATCGACATATCGATATTTTATATACTGCCGATGTATATCGACATGATATGAAAAGTTTCGATCGTTATATATGCCGATACATTTGGCAAGTCACTGCTGATAACGCAACAATGATAGGCCACGAAAAAAGGATGCTTGTATGTAGGTCAGACAGGCAGAGATTCTGAGACCTGCTTCAAGCAACTTACATTCATTTACTCGTTCTGCGTCATACAGTTTTGTGCAGTCACCGTTGGCTAGTTTAACGATGGGACAGACTCCAGAATTTAGCCACTAATCTCGTAATCGTGTGGCGTCGAGCTCTTTTCCTTATATAGAGACATTTTGCTGAGCTTTCTTCTATCTGAAGAGAAGTGCAGTTGAGTGCATTTGATAATATTTATGTCTTCCTGTGTAGAGAATAGCTCTGTCTGCTAGCTCTAACTGACACAGGGTGTATCAAAAAACAGCGAAAATTTAAACAGGTGAAACCATACGATAACAGTAATAAAAAACACTTAAATATGAGTTCGCAAACGAGCCGTTTGTGAGAATGAGTGGTTACGAGCGGCCAAGTCGAGAGAGGCGGCGCAGTGGCTAGCACACTGGACTCGCATTCGGGAGGAAGACGGTTCAATTCCGCATCATATCATCCAGGTTCAGGTTTTCCGATATTTCCCTAAATTGCTCCAGGCAAATGTCGGGATAGTTCCTTCGAAAGGGCGCGGCGGATTTCCTTACACATACAATCAGAGCTTGTACTTCGTCTCTAATGACCTCGACGTCGTCAGGACCTTAATCCCAATCTTCCTTCCTTCCGAGCGGCCACTGACTCCTGCACAAAATATTGTGCCAGCTAGTGCAAACGTATTTGAAATATAAGCTTTACGATCAAGTGTCGATCTGATTTGGCACAAGTTCCTCAAGTGACCTACCTTAGGAAGAAATTCAATACTACTTCAGCACATTACACGTTATATTTTACTGTAAACTCGTACAAGTTAAAGGACGTATTTGGTTGCAATATTGCATTTGTCACTACCGTGAGTTACGAGTGCTTTCAAACACCCGTGGACCATCTCGCAGTCTTGACAACACTTCTTCAACTAATCAACGGGAGAAACTTCCTGGCAGATTAAAACTGTGTGCCGGACCGCGACTCGAACTCGGGACCTTTGCCTTTCACGGTAAATTGCTCTACCAGCTGAGCTACCCAAGCACGACTCACGCCCCGCCCTCACAGCTTTAATTCCGGCAGTACCTCGTCTCCTACCGTCCAAACTTCGCAGAAGCTCTCCTGCGAAACTTGCAGGACTGGAACTCCTGAAAGAAAAGATATTTCGGAGACATAGCTTAGCCACAGCCTGGGGGATGTTTTCAGAATGAGATTTTCACTCTGCAGTGGAGTGTGCGCTGATATGAAACTTCCTGGCAGATTACAACCGTGTGCCGGACCGAGACTAGAACTCGGGACCTTTTCCTTTCGCGGGCAAGTGCTCTCAGACGAGGTACTGGCGGAAGTAAAGCTGTGAGGACGACGCTTGAGTCGTGCTTGGGTAGCTCAGTTGATAAGCCGGCACGGTAACTCAGCGTGTTCGGTCAGAGGGTTAGCTGCCCTCTGTAATAACAAAACTGAGGTAATGGATCAATGACGAACTGAAACGGGTCTCTTGCGACGTCCGCCCCGAGCAAATAGAACTAACAAAAAACGAACAAAATGAGATTAATAAAAAAAAAGTTGATAGATCACTTGCCCGCGAAAGTCAAAGGTCTCGAGTTCGAATCCCGCTCCGGCACACAGTTTTAATCTGTTAGGAAGTTTCATATCAGCACACACTCCGCTGCAGAGTGAAAATCTCATTCTGGTTATCAACGGGAGTGTTGTACTCGTAACTTTTGAGATGAATCGTTATAGGTACAGAAAGCTGGCTGAAGCCAGAGATAAATTCTGCCGAAATTTTTACAGAGGTACAGACGGTGTTTAGAAAGGATAGATTGCATGCAGCCGGTGGTGGAGTGTTTGTCGCTGTTAGTAGTAGTTTATCCTGTAGTGAAGTAGAAGTGGATAGTTCCTGTGAATTATTATGGGTGGAGGCTACACTCAAC
This sequence comes from Schistocerca nitens, assembly GCF_023898315.1. Classification (NCBI taxonomy): domain Eukaryota; kingdom Metazoa; phylum Arthropoda; class Insecta; order Orthoptera; family Acrididae; genus Schistocerca; species Schistocerca nitens. The sequence goes on from NC_064620.1 coordinate 268,794,948, forward strand.
AACCGAGCTAGATTAATAATTGGCTCCCTTTACCGACCTCCCGACTCAGCAGCATTAGTGGCAGAACAACTGAGAGAAAATTTGGAATACATTTCACATAAATTTTCTCAGCATGTTATAGTCTTAGGTGGAGATTTCAATTTACCAGATATAGACTGGGACACTCAGATGTTTAGGACGGGTGGTAGGGACAGAGCATCGAGTGACATTATACTGAGTGCACTATCCAAAAATTACCTCGAGCAACTAAACAGAGAACCGACTCGTGGAGATAACATCTTGGACCTACTGATAACAAACAGACCCGAACTTTTCGACTCTGTATGTGTAGAACAGGGAATCAGTGATCATAAGGCCGTTGCAGCATCCCTGAATATGGAAGTTAATAGGAATATAAAAAAAGGGAGGAAGGTTTATCTGTTTAGCAAGAGTAATAGAAGGCAGATTTCAGACCACCTAACAGATCAAAACGAAAATTTCTGTTCCGACACTGACAATGTTGAGTGTTTATGGAAACAGTTCAAGGCAATCGTAAAATGCGTTTTAGACAGGTACGTGTCGAGTAAAACTGTGAGGGACGGGAAAAACCCACCGTGGTACAACAACAAAGTTAGGAAACTACTGCGAAAGCAAAGAGAGCTTCACTCCAAGTTTAAACGCAGCCAAAACCTCTCAGACAAACAGAAGCTAAACGATGTCAAAGTTAGCGTAAGGAGGGCTATGCGTGAAGCGTTCAGTGAATTCGAAAGTAAAATTCTATGTACCGACTTGACAGAAAATCCTAGGAGGTTCTGGTCTTACGTTAAATCAGTAAGTGGCTCGAAACAGCATATCCAGACACTCCGGGATGATGATGGCATTGAAACAGAGGATGACACGCGTAAAGCTGAAATACTAAACACCTTTTTCCAAAGCTGTTTCACAGAGGAAGACCGCACTGCAGTTCCTTCTCTAAATCCTCGCACAAACGAAAAAATGGCTGGCATCGAAATAAGCGTCCAAGGAATAGAAAAGCAACTGGAATCACTCAACAGAGGAAAGTCCACTGGACCTGACGGGATACCAATTCGATTCTACACAGAGTACGCGAAAGAACTTGCCCCCCTGCTAACAGCCGTGTACCGCAAGTCTCTAGAGGAACGGAGGGTTCCAAATGATTGGAAAAGAGCACAGGTAGTCCCAGTCTTCAAGAAGGGTCGTCGAGCAGATGCGCAAAACTATAGACCTATATCTCTGACGTTGATCTGTTGTAGAATTTTAGAACATGTTTTTTGCTCGAGTATCATGTCGTTTTTGGAAACCCAGAATCTACTATGTAGGAATCAACATGGATTCCGGAAACAGCGATCGTGTGAGACCCAACTCGCTTTATTTGTTCATGAGACCCAGAAAATATTAGATACAGGCTCCCAGGTAGATGCTATTTTTCTTGACTTCCGGAAGGCGTTCGATACAGTTCCGCACTGTCGCCTGATAAACAAAGTAAGAGCCTACGGAATATCAGACCAGCTGTGTGGCTGGATTGAAGAGTTTTTAGCAAACAGAACACAGCATGTTGTTATCAATGGAGAGACGTCTACAGACGTTAAAGTAACCTCTGGCGTGCCACAGGGGAGTGTTATGGGACCATTGCTTTTCACAATATATATATAAATGACCTAGTAGATAGTGTCGGAAGTTCCATGCGGCTTTTCGCGGATGATGCTGTAGTATACAGAGAAGTTGCAGCATTAGAAAATTGTAGCGAAATGCAGGAAGATCTGCAGCGGATAGGCACTTGGTGCAGGGAGTGGCAACTGTCCCTTAACATAGACAAATGTAATGTATTGCGAATACACAGAAAGAAGGATCCTTTATTGTATGATTATATGATAGCGGAACAAACACTGGTAGCAGTTACTTCTGTAAAATATCTGGGAGTATGCGTGCGGAACAATTTGAAGTGGAATCATCATATAAAATTAATTGTTGGTAAGGCGGGTACCAGGTTGAGATTCATTGGGAGAGTGCTTAGAAAATGTAGTCCATCAACAAAGGAGGTGGTTTACAAAACACTCGTTCGACCTATACTTGAGTATTGCTCATCAGTGTGGGATCCGTACCAGATCGGGTTGACGGAGGAGATAGAGAAGATCCAAAGAAGAGCGGCGCGTTTCGTCACAGGGTTATTTGGTAACCGTGATAGCGTTACGGAGATATTTAATAAACTCAAGTGGCAGACTCTGCAAGAGAGGCGCTCTGCATCGCGGTGTAGCTTGCTCGCTAGGTTTCGAGACGGTGCGTTTCTGGATGAGGTATCGAATATATTGCTTCCCCCTACTTATACCTCCCGAAGAGATCACGAATGTAAAATTAGAGAGATTAGAGCGCGCACGGAGGCTTTCAGACAGTCGTTCTTCCCGCGAACCATACGCGACTGATACTGGAAAGGGAGGTAATGACAGTGGCACGTAAAGTGCCCTCCGCCACACACCGTTGGGTGGCTTGTGGAGTATAAATGTAGATATAGATGTAGATCCCAGAGGACTAAGGTGAGACGGTCTTTGGAGCACAAGGCGTAAGTGATGCTCAACCTGTCATCTTGGACCATACTGGAGCATTAGATGTCTATAATTTTACTTACATATTAATACAGTATGATAATATTATTTCTTAGCGATGCTGAAAATCACGCCGTTCACCTGCTTCGGCTCTCAAATAAAATTTGGTGACACATCAGCCAATTACTCTCTGTGGCGGAGTCATGTCTGTGCTTTATTCCAAGCACTGCATGCGTTTGCTGTCTCATGGTAAAACCGAGAAGCGACAGCTGGCCCTTACCTCCCGCCGGCCTGCGCTAACCACCGTTCCCCTATTCATAATTTGCCTATTCGTTTGCGTCTGTTATCTACAGTGTATCACTTATCAAGTAATGTAACTGATATACTTCAAATGTAACAATGCACTATAAGAATGAGATTTGCTGCGTAAGAAATGGGATATGAACTGATACCTAAACTAAACCTGATATTAGTTTTGAAATGCAAAGCTTGACTATTAATAAAGTTTTCCATTCTATTTTGCCATGGTCGAATGGATTCCACATTTAAACCCAACATTTTACCCCATTTGCGGAGGCAATTTTCAAGGGAGCAGTAGCTTCTTTGTGTGTACGATTCACACCCGGGCTACTGACTACAGCAAAATTCCTTTTACGCGTAGTCGCTCACATTGGCATGGCGTCACAGGCTTTGAATAGCAGAGCGAACTGGCCGTTGTCGATTGCCGTCGTTCGCTGTCTTGTCACCCCATGGTGGAAGAGTGGTGTATATTTTCTTCAACGTCGGGATCCAAATGTCATTGAATTTCACGCCCTGCTGTTTCGTACTGAAATTCCTTGGGTGTTGTACAACCCTTACAATCATCTCTGTATAGCCTTCTATGGTATCCGCTTGTGGCTGCCAGTACTTCTATCAAAATGAATGTGGTGGTCTCCTGACTGCGAATCATGTTCTGCAATGGCTGATTTGTTAATTACCTCCTTCTACAAATGCCCTTTTGCTGTTTCAGTCGTTTTTTGACCGTCCTTTTTGTAGTACCCATGTACACCTCGCCACAGCTACACGGAATAGAATAAATTTCTACTTTTTCCAGCGGTCTGCGAGCATCCTTGGCCAATTTTAGGTGGTTCTGTGTTTTTCTAGTGAGTTTGTAGATTACCGCGACGTCCAGTTTTTTTTTCAAAATTGTTTTCCTGTGGCTCGTATCGTCCTTAAAGAAAGGAAGGAAAATTTTGTATTTCACAGGCGCTTGTGCATCGCTATGATTTTTGCGCGGTGGTCTTACCGCTTCTTTTACCTCAGCGGACGAATAACCATTCTTGAGCAAAACATTGGTGAGATTTTTTAAATTTCGCGCCAATCAGCTTGATTCGCAGATATGGCACCTCGCTTTTGTTGTGGGTGGTGGTCATAATTCCGGTGCAGGTAATAGTCTATGTGTGGATTTTTGGGAAAATGTGTGGCCTAAGCTGCCACCTTGTTTCTTTTTCGATTCCCCTTGAAAATGTCCTCCGGAGAGGCGCGAAAAGTTTTGTTTTAATGTGTAGTTCATTCGACCACGGCATAATAGCCCGGAATGTTATATTAATTGTGACATTTCCAACCATGTTAATTTATTTTACACAGCTTGACCGTGAATCAGTAACTGTGCCCTGACTGTAATGTTAAAACTGGCCCTAATAAATCTTTGTGGCTTATCTGTGGCCACGGAAACTGAACATAAAATGCAGTGCAGCAGCATACTAGCTAAAAAGGAAAGAAAGTCTTGCACAGTACAATGCAACGCAAGGATCTGTAACTATTCTAAACACATAACGCTTTGTCTGTAGTACGAAGTACAATGCGCCGATACGCCACTAAAATTCCTAATTTTCGTGAAGTGACGGTGGAAAAATGTTCAAATGTGTGTGAAATGTTATGGGACTTAACTGATAAGGTCATCAGTCCCTAAGCTTACACACTACTTAACCTAAGTTATACTAAGGACAAACACACACACCCATGCCCGAGGGAGGACTCGAACCTCCGCCGGGACCAGCCGCACAGTCCATGACTGCACCGCCCTAGACCGCTCGGCTAGTGACGGGGAAGATATTGCATTTAGTAAATGATGTAGAAGAGCCTAGAATTCAAAAACTGTACAGAAACTCTGATTTCTTAAGAGCTGTAGTCATCTTTACAAAAAAATTACTCTTTTATAAAAAGAAATAGGACTTCGTCTTGAAATGAGTTAATAGAATGGCAGGGAGTGGTAAATCTCGACTCATGAGTGCAAGCTATATGAACAGATACGTAATTTTATTTGATCTCGTCTCGACAATCATGCTAACCCGAACCAAAAAAGAAAAGTTCCTCTAAAAACTTCCCTTTTTCAAATAAATGTCTTCACAGTTCTCAGATCCATATTTACCAAATCGTATTTCCAAAATTCAACATCCTCTGCATTTGTATCTCTGTGACGTGCTGGAAATTTCCAAACCGCTTAGTAGTGTGACCACCACCCGAGTCCCTCAGTCGCCTCGCTCTGAATGCTATTGCCAACGACAATGCTACTGAGAACCAAAGATCAAATTACTTGTACTCAAAACTTCTGTGGCGCACGATATCGACTATTGGAGACTTCTGTCCGAAAAAATCCAGTGCACATATATGAAGAATGATACATCGAACGAAACTGAGCTCACATCACTTTCGTCGAGTACAAAAAATAAGCTAAAAACATTACAAATAGGCGTGAGAACGATACTCCTTATTGGCACTCTCTGCAACATGCGCTTCTGCTGACCCACATTAGCAGGATAGGACGAGTGTGTTTGCGTGTTACGGGATGCCGGTCCGCAGCGCGAGGTCGGCTCCTGAGCGTGACGGGGCCGGCGCGCCTAATGTGTGTACGCGGCCCGCGGGCGGGACGGCTCCCACGCCGGGATTCTGGCAAAACAAACGCCGCGCCGCTGGCGGGGCCCACGCGCGGCCAGCCATTGTAAACCCGGCCGTCGCCATATTTCACTGTCAGCGCGGCCGTATTTACGACAATCTCACGCAGATTAAGTTGTTTTCAAAGCAAACAGCCGTCGTAAATCGGATGGTAGTCTGCCCGAAAACACGGCGCCCGCCGCGACAGCCGGAACAATGCGCCGGCTGATTGGGAAGTGCGCGCGGCGCTACGCTACGCACCGTCACGCACTGCGTGCGCCCGGCGTGTGGCGTGGGCGGCGGCGCCCTGCCTGCCCGAATACAGCCGACGGCTTCCGACAACTGCCCCACGCACAGGCGTGCTACTCTCGTGTTGCTAATCACCGTATCCTCTTGCGTAACAAGTCGTAGAAGAATACGTTTGCACAAGGGAGGACGCGACGTTGAACTTCTGCCGATTTCGGAAGAGAATTATCGTGCCATATCTGCACTGCCCGAGGGAGCATACCACGTTCGATAACAGCCAAATGATTTGCGTGAAGTTTTCCAGTAGTTTAGAAGGCGAATTCAAGATTCGCAGCCGCGCGGAGTGGCCACACGGTTTGAGGCGCCATGTCACGGTTTTGCGCGGCGCCTTCCGCCGGAGATTCGAGTCCTCCCTCGGGCATGGGTGTGTTCCAAGCATAAGTTAGGTTAAGTTGGTTTAAGTAATGTGTAAGTTTAGGGACCGATGACCTCAGCAGTTTGGTCCGCTAGGAATTCACACACATTTGAACATTTTTTCAAGCTTAGCAGAACATCTTTTAATAGCAAAACCATCCATGACAGAAATAGTGAAATACTAGGGACGTTCAGTAAGTAATGAAACACATCTTTTTCCCGGCCAGTTTGGTTGAAAAAATGCGGGACCTCGTGGAATATTCCCGCTTCAGCCCCTGTAGTTTCATGAAGTTCCCACAGGTGGCAGCGCTGTAAATATCCTTGAAAATGGCGTCCATAACGTAGGTGTAGTCCAAGCAGAGAGCGGTCTTTAGTTTCTTATGGCAGAGAACTACAGTACAGCACATATTCATAGGTACCTGCCGATTACCTACGGAGACCTGTCACTGAACAAAATCGCGGTGAGTCTTTGGACGAGGCATCTCTCATCATCTCAACAATGTCGCGGAAACCTGTCCCATCTCCCTCGCGCTGGTCGCCGCACACATCTGCAACACCCTAAATTTTGGAAAGTGCGGACACTTTCACTCGAGGTGATCGACAGATGCAAGCGACCTCCTCCTTCTCCCTCACAACACAGGCCTGATGCAAGTCTGCGTACCGGATGGGAGCTCACAAAACTTCATTCGAAAGTTCTTACTCATCCACCCTACAGCCCGGATCTCGATTTCCATCTGTTTGACCCAATGAAGAACGTACTCCGCGGGAAGCAGCACGCGGATGATGGGGAGGTTACTGATGCAGCAAGACGTTTGTTCCGACGTTGCCCAGTATAGTGGTACCATTTGGACATACAGGATCTCCAAGTAAGGCGGCGTATGGCCGTCGCATTGAACGGAAATTATGTTGAAAAATAGGGTTTTGTAGCTCAAACAGTGGGAAATAATATGATGTGTCGGAATACTGAAGAACACCAACCACTTTTCAGAAAAAATCTGTTCCATTGCTGCTCCTCTTATTACACTACTGGCCAAGTCCGACAAGCAAAAAATACGCTACTGGCCATTAAAATTGCTACACCAAGAAGAAATGCAGATGATAAACTGGTATTCATTGGACAAATATATTATACTAGAACTGACATGTGATTACATTTTCACGCAATTTGGGTGCATAGATCCTGAGAAATCAGTACCCAGAACAACCACCTCTGGCCGTAATAACGGCCTTGATACGCCTGAGCATTGAGTCAAACAGAGCTTGGATGGCGTGTACAGGTACAGCTGCCCATACAGCTTCAACACCATACCACAGTTCATCAAGAGAAATGACTGGCGTATTGTGACGAGCCAGTTGCTCGGCCACCATTGACCAGACGTTTTCAATTGATTAAAGATCTGGAGAATGTGCTGGCCAGGGCAGCAGTCGAACATTTTCTGTATCCAGAAACGCCCGTACAGGACCTGCAACATGCGGTCGTGCATTATCCTGCTGAAATGTAGGGTTTCGCAGGGATCGAATCAAGGGTACAGCCACGGGTCGTAACACAACTGAAATGTAACGTCCACTGCTAAAGTGCCGTCAATGCGAACAAGAGGTGACCGAGACGTGTAACCAATGGCATCCCATACCATCACGCCGGGTGATACGCCAGTATGGCGATGACGAGTACACGCTTCCAATGTGAGTTCACCGCGATGTCGCCAAACACGGATGCGACCATCATGATGCTGTAAACAGAACCTGGATTCATCCGAAAAAATGACGTTTCGCCATTTGTGCACCCAGGTTCGTCGTTGAGTACACCATCGCAGGCGCTCCTGTCTGTGATGCAGCGTCAAGGGTAACCGCAGCCATGGTCTCCTAGCTGATAGTCCATGCTGCTGCAAACGTCGTCGAACTGTTCGTGCAGATGGTTGTTGTCTTGCAAACGTTCCCATCTGTTGACTCAGGGATCTAGACGTGGATGCACGATCCGTTACAGCCATGCGGGTAAGATGCCTGTCATCTCGACTACTAGTGATACGAGGCCGTTGGGATGCAGCACGGCGTTCCGTAATACCCTCCTGAACCCACCTATTCCATATTCTGCTAACTGTCATTGGATCTCGACCAAAGCGAGCAGCAATGTCGCGATACGATAACCGCAATCGCGATAGGCAACAATCCGACCTTTATCAAAATCGGAAACGTGATGGTACGCATTTCTCCCCCTTACACGAGGCACCACAACAACGTTTCACCAGGCAACGCCGGTGAACTGCTGTTTGTGCATGAGAAATCGGTTGGAAACTTTCCTCATGTCGCCACCGGCGCCAACCTTGTGTGAATGCTCTGAAAAGCTAATCATTTGCATATCACAGCATCTTCTCCCTGTCGGCAAAATTTCGCGTCTGTAGCACGTCATCTTCATGAATGGCCAGTAGTGTACCTTCTGTTACAGTGGTGTGCAATTAAAGTGTCAGTAGCGATGCGATCTGCACAGACAGAGGGTGTCAGAGAACACTTCTCGACTTCGCCAGTGTCCTCTCTGTTTATGTGCTATCACCGCTGTCGACCACGTTAATTTGCAACGTAGAAGTAAGCGCTACGTATGGTCACATATTTTGTTTCTGTGTCCTTAGAAGAGTAAAATAGTATGGCACGATTTGCTGGGAGATCCTGAACGGCAGGTTCAGCCGTCTAATGGGAAATATTTTTCCTATCCTTTGCGTATTCTGGCACCTTTCCTTCGCGAAGAGTGAATTTCGTATGTTAAGTGTATCTCATACTTGTAGAAGTCTATCACGGGTATGTGTGCAGTGTAGTGTCATGTTTGCATTGTATGATGATGAGAATAGGGAAGGGGTGAAACCAAGTACCGGGACATAGTCTACCCCTCTCGAATAGCACCAAGGGGACACTGAGTTTCACGTCTCCATCCGCCGGAAGAATCCTCATCAATAGTGTCACATACGCTCACACCATCAGTCACTGCGGAGTGGTTTGGAATTTAATGTAGGAGATTGACAGAAACTCTGGTGATCAGGAGCCACAAGCCGCCACCCCTTCTCCGTTTTGCTGGAAAGGCGAAGGGAGAATTTCCAGCAGCGTGTGACGTACCCGAGCGGTTATTCATCCAAGTACCAGCTTCGCCCGGTGTCACTTAACTTGGTTGATTTGACTGGAATCGGTACTTTCAGTGAATCAAGGGCACTGGCACATTTCTTCATACAACTATCGCCGTCACCGGTTAACGTAAGTCTCGACGTGTTTGCCTTATGCCGCCCGTAATGGGCACTCAGATGGCTAAATACACTGACCATAAGCAAACAAACCTAAAACTCACTATTTTTTGTGCACTCTAAGGGGAGCGCTATAATCAAATAAAATAATAACTGGAGTTTCACGGTAACACCTCTGTAAATACTTAAAATAGGTCAACATATGACAGAATGTCAGCATATTTTTACGTGAGTTTTCCTGTTTCCTCTTTGCTAACTTATGTTTCAGGTATGGTAATGTTACATTACAAAATAAATTCAACTTTACTTTCATCTGTCACTAAATGAAAAGATTTTCAGTTTTTTTGTTCAATTTAATGATTTCTACGTAACACAAAACAGTCTGCTTTGTAAATACTCTATTTCTCATCATTTCTGTATCTTCCGTACATTTATTAGTAATGTCCGTGACAGTCACACGTGATTGTCAGGATAGAGTTATCCACGATCCTTATTTCTGGAAAAGACGGTTGCTGCTTTCATTGCCGCTAACTGACTGGTGTCGAGCCGTGTCGCCCATTATTATCAGATAATTTCTCATAGTGACAGAAAAACATTCTTAAATAACACCATCAGTTTCACTGTAGTATAGTATGTCGAGATAATAAAAGCCGCGTCGACAGACGGAAAATAAGTCTATTTTGCATATAATTTTACTGTGGTTGCGACATTCAGTTGTTATCCTGCAACAGCCCAAGAAACTGTAACCCTTCTCGTCATTGACTAGATAATATCTTGTATCAAATCAGTTAAGTTCAGATGGTTCAAATGGCTCCAAGCACTATGGGACTTAACATCTGTCATCAGTCCCATATACTTAGAAGTACTTAAACCTAACATAAGGACATCACACATATCCATTCCCGATGCATGATTCGAACTTGCAATCGTAGCAGCAGTGCGGTTCCGGACGGAAGCGCCTAGAAACGCTCGGCCACAGCGACCGGTTGAAATCAGTTAAGTGTTGCTGTGGAATTTAGGAGTCTTTTACGTGTGCTGATGAAGTATTTTCGGGAAATAGAAATTTCAGAGCTATACTTCGTTTTAGATTTCTGTCTTTGCTCCCAGTTTCAGGATAAGAGACTAATTTTGAACCACCCATTCTTCCCAACTTTCACTCCATACGGATCCGTTGAGCAAGCCATTTGCGTATTATTATCAGGAAGGACAGTAATATATCAATCAGTCGCAATCCCATTGGCTTTTTATTATTCTTGCTTATCCAGATTTCAGCTATAAATAGGCATTTCAGTAATTTCAGTGAGTTATAATCCAACGAACTTTCAGTAGTACGTCTCCCAAATGAGTTTCTTGGCACAAGGCCTGTACACTAATACACTGACCAGCCAGAACATAAGAACAACCTACTTAATAGCCGGTATGTCCATCTTTGGCACGGGTAACAGTGGTGACGCGTCGTGGAATGGAAGCAGTGCGGCCTTACTTGGTCGCTGGAGGGAGATGACACCACATCTGCACACACAAGTCACCTAATTAACGTAAATATCGGGGAAGGTGCGATGATCTCTGACACCACGTTCAATCAATTCCCAGACGTGTTCGAACGAGTCCAGATGTGGCTAGTTTGGGGGGCCAGTACATCAACTGAAACTCCCTACTCCTTGGCCGTCATGATGCCTTGTTTGAGCTCCATTGTCTCCACGGATGCTCACGTGAATATTCCTCAGAGCTTAATGGAGTCGCCGCCAGCTTGTCTCCATCCCGCAGTACATTTGTCAAGGAGCTGTTCCCCTGGAAGACGACGGATTCGCGCCCTCCCATCGACATGATGAAGAAAGTATCGGTATTCATGAGACCATGCAACGCTCTTCCACTGCGCCGGCATCCAGTACCGATGGTCACGTGCCAATTTCAATCGTAGTTGCCGATGTCGTGTTATTAACAATGGCACCTGAATCGGTCGTCGGCTGTGGAGGCCCATCGTTAGGACTGTTCGGTGCACTATGTTAGATACACTTGTTCTCTGTCCAGCACTAAAGGCTGGTGTTAGTTCCGCCATAGTTCGCCGCCTCTCCTGTTTTACCAATCTGTCCGGCCTACGACGTCTGACATCTATGATGAAGGGTGGTCGCTCAACCCCACGACATCTGGATGTGGTTTCCATCGTGGATTCGCCACTTGTTGAAGACACTCACCACAACACTCCTCAAACATCCGACAAGTCGTGCAGTTTCCGAAATGCTCGTGTCGAGCCTCTGCGCCATCACAATCTGCCCTCTGCCAAAATCAGATAGATCGCCCGCCTTCTTCATCCTTCACACATACACGCTCGCTGATACTACAGGCACCGTGCGTGTGTGTGACTATCAGTTATTCCTTGCCAGGTGACGCTGCTATCGCCTGGACTGGTTTATATGGATAGTAGGTCGGTTGTCATTCCGGATGATCAGTAAAAAACCGAGTGGTGACATATCCTGCTGGGAATTTGTTGGATTGTAACTCAAATTCACTAAAGGTGGCTATATATAACTGAAACCTGGATATGCAAGAACAAAAAACCAATCGTACTGCGACTGACCGTTGTATTCCTATCCTTCCTTACACCCGTTCTCCTTCAGATCAGCTATCTGCAACGTTGACAGTAATTACACCAGCTTGCACTTCAGAGTTTGGTTAATTGAGAAAGGTAGATGAACGCTTTAGAATGCGTTTCTGATCTCGAAACTAGTGGAAAAGCAAGCAATTGAAATAAAATAGTAAACTTTAGCAATGGAATTACTACTTCTAGAAAATAAATCTGTGATATTCAACAGATCTGCGGTCTGGTGCTAAGGCAAAGTGTAAATATATCTCTTCGTTGTAGTGGAAACATTATTTTCACGTTAAAAAATCACATATTTTATACAATCGTCTTCGAAGACATTGCAATTCGTCGAACTGTCTTCCAGTGGATAGATTTCATTCCTAGACTGAATGTAGAAAGTAAGGACAACAATCAGACAGTAACCAGAAGTATAAATGCATTTGAAACTTCATGTTTCAGTTTGTTGGCGTCCTGCCACAGGTACGAATTTGCACTTTGTCGTCACTACGACGATATTCAGAATGGTTCAAATGACTGTAAGCACTATGCCATTTAATATCTGAGGCCATCAGTTCACTAGATTTAGAAATACTTGAACGTAACTAACCTAAGGACATCACACACATCCGTGCCCGAGGCAGGATTCGAACCTGCGACCGTAGCGCCGGCAGGAGTGGCCGTGCGGTTCTAGGCGCTGCAGTCTGGAACCGAGCGACCGCTACGGTCGCAGGTTCGAATCCTGCCTCGGGCATGGATGTGTGTGATGTCCTTAGGTTAGTTAGGTTTAATTAGTTCTAAGTTCTAGGCGACTGATGACCTCAGAAGTTAAGTCGCATAGTGCTCAGAGCCATTTGAACCATTTTTGCGACCGTAGCATCAGCGCGGTTCCAGACTGAAGCACTTAGAACATCTCGGCCACAGCTGCCGGCGATGTTCAGAAATCAGGAAAATAGGTAAAGGGGTCTCACCGATTTAACTGGGTTTTCTAGGCTACTTCATCTATGTCAAGGTATTTACATGAGTAACATTTTCTGTTTTCCCAATAACACAACCATTAATTTGGTGTGATTCATTTTCATCATTAATAAAATATATAAAATAGAACTAGAGCGTTTTCAGTTAGTTAACGTGTTTTCCCCTCTTGAAAAGGGTTTGTGTATTTGAATGAGTGGTTGACTTAATTCAGATTGAGATTGCACGCTTAACTCTATTATGGGGTCTCTTCAAATGTGAGTAGGCCCACAAGTTCAAAGGATTGTGGAAAAAATCAGTGGTGTTCAAATTAACCTTTCCATTGGCGATTGCCTTATTTACTTTCAGTGACCCTAAGAGGTTATGTAGTCACTAATTTCACTGTTACTAACAACAGCTTGTGAAATTAATCGTCAAACAGTTGTAGTGTGAAAACAGTTGTCTCCGACGTTTAGACGCTGAGGAAATGTGAGACATTCTCTTACTGAGTTACAATAGGAACTTCCCGAGGCTATGTATGAATTTTAGATCCACATCGTACACTGACATCCTAGAGCCGAAGTATCTATGGTGTGGTTACCGAGTCGCGAAAAACTTCCAGCCTGTTGTAAGCTACATATCCGTACAGTGGAAGCAATCTTGGGATGTTGCTATAAATTTACAGAGTTATAACTTAGGTTTTAATGTTAGCTTTCGTAGTGAGGAATCCCATTACGGTCTCTAGCTTGACACCGAAATGACAATATTCAAGACACATAGCAGGGAAACCAATACGCTGAATTTGGTACGTCTTATCCCGAATTTGATTTTTTGCTGTTACTTAAAAAAATTCTGTAGAAGAGCTTCTTACACGACAAGAGAGAATGATCACATCACAAGTAAACCGTCGACAAATTTTTGCACTATGTGTGAAAAGCAAGTCAGCTTTCTAAGGTACATTAAAATCTTCTGGGGGCCACTGAGAGGGGAACTGAAACGTATGTACTTCTAAATCCGCGACACTTGATAAATTAGAACTGAGGGTTTACACGTGTGAGCATTGTATTTAAGGGTTAGAGTTGCTCAGGGCAAAGGAAGACATACACTGTCTCATCAAAAGTACACACACCACTATTTAACTCGGAACTGACTACTAGGTGTCACAAGAGACAGACCGACTAGTATAAAAGGAAGCAGGTAGCATTAAGTATTTAGAAGAGAGGCATTATTACGCCAGGAGAGCTCCGTGACTTCGAACGTGGACTAGTCATTGGATGTCACTTGAGTAACAAATCCGTCACGGCCATTTTGATCCTTCTGGAGTTGCCCATGTCGAGTGTTGGTGATCTGACTGTGAAGTGGAAATGCGAAGGAAAAGCCACAGCTAAACAGCTAAACCACAGCTAGTCCGACCTATGTAATGACGGACATGGACCATCAAGCATTGTGGAAGGTGTTTGTAAATAATTGTATGCGGTCAGCGGAAGGAATCCCTTTTGAGTTCCAATGTGCTATCAGCAATGGAGCCAGGATGAACACTGTGCATGGGTGGTTAAAAAGGCTTGGGCACAGTGGTTCAGCAGTTCTTCATAAATCATACAATTCTGTAGACAATGGTAACAGACAGTTGAAGTGGTGCAAAGAGCGACGCCAGTGGACCGTGGATGATTTGAAACAAGTGGTTTGGATATATGAATCGCAATATATCCTGTGGATATCATGTGGAAATCCAGTGGGAGGGTTTAGGTTTGGCGGACCCCTGGAGAACGTTACTTGCCATCAAGTACAGCGTCAGCAGCGAAGTACGACGAACATGTTACGGTGAGGGTGTTTCTCGTAGTTAGGGTGTGGTCCCTCATTGCGCTTAAGAAAAAGCTAAATGCAGAACAATATGAGCACATTTTATAGCAGTGTGCATTGAGTAAAATAGAAGAACTGTTCGGAGACGATGATCGTATCAGCATCACAATACACCGTCTCATAATGCAGCACCTGTGAGGCAATGGTATGTGGACAGTAACATTCCAAAAATGGGCTGGCCCGTCTACTGTCGCTACACGAACCCAATGGAACATCTTTGGGATGATATGTCTCAGATGTCTGCGTTCTACTCGGCTCTTGAGCAAGAATGGGCTGTCGTCCGTCACAGGTACGCCGCTGAAAGTGTTGCTAGCAGAGCTCAAGCCATCATAAAAGTGAAGCTTGGACACACTCCGTGTCACACTTTTGATCACCTAGTGTACAGGTGTTCAAGTAATTCACGGGTTTGCTGACGGGTGACGTCGTCGACCACCCCTGATATTTCGGCAGGAGCACACCCTGCCATTCTCAAGGCACAACTGCAAGGAGGAAGCAATGTGCAAGGCAATTTAATACCTCGGTTCTCTGAGGAGAAACAAGGAAGATACAAAACACAAAACAAGTAACCGCAAAGTCAACACACAACCAAAGATAACTAACATCAGAAATATCGATAGTGACTATTAATCACCAGGTGAAGTAGCCCTAATTCTGTCCCACTGTTTTTTGATGAAAGACAGAGCCAGATTCCAAGCAGCATTTAGACAAAATCCACCATCTCTGTTTATAAGGTTGCTTGATAGTTTGATTTCAACAGCTTTCTTAATGCTGGACGTGCAAGCCAGAATCTCGCTGTTGTTGTGTTCCATAGGATGACCGGTGTCAAGGCAATGTTCTGCAATAGCGGATTTACCCGGCTTTTGTAAGCGTGTGTGACGCTTATGTTCAATACACCGGTCTTCCACAGTCCTGATTGTCTGACCAATATATGACATGCCACAACTGCAAGATACTCAGGCAGTGACTTACGACTTTACCGAAGGCTGACGAACCACGTATTTCGTTCTCTGTGACGATCTTACATCGATATGCGTATTTGCTTTGGCTTGAAGCGCAACTTTTATTTGTGTTTTATCAAAGCAACGTCTGATTTAGAGAGAATCAAATTAAATTAAAAATTTATTCAGTAGGCTATCTGTTCTGCTATATGACTTGGAATATGCCCAGCTGTCACGGTCCGTTGAGCATACGAATACTGACGCATATCGTTTCACAGTATCTACATAGCGCGTGTTATTCTCGGTGCTAGAGCATAGCAGCGGAATGTGCTGGTGAGCAATGCCCCATGACGAACTGCTTCGCCGTAAGCGCGGTTGCACGGCGAGAATGAAGTGCGCAGACGGAGCACCTGCGTACGGCAGTTACAGCGCTAGAGGCGGCCTTCGCCAAACAAAAACTCCCGTTTAGCTCATGACTGCCTCCGCCTCTTGTTCTTGAAAGTGAGGCGCTAATTAAAGGTCAAAAGACGCTGTTAGAATCTTCGTGGCAAACCGTTGTAGCTGGGAACACGTCGACCAGAGTTCAGAATACTTAATAGTGGATTTTTTAGTGTCTTCAGTTAGGTATAAATCCATATTTCCCAAAACTTGGAGTGGACTGTAAAACTTTTACGATGTTCCCTGTTCAATACTGAGCTTTAGATAGCACATTATATTCTAATAGCTATATTAGAGCGTAGTTGTGTGTTGATAACTTGTAATTGTTTTTGCATTCACAATCATATGCCTGAAAAGGAAACTTTGTGCCTCCGAAACCAAAAAGA
This sequence comes from Schistocerca nitens, assembly GCF_023898315.1. NCBI lineage: Eukaryota > Metazoa > Arthropoda > Insecta > Orthoptera > Acrididae > Schistocerca > Schistocerca nitens. Next base: position 268,811,442 of record NC_064620.1, read on the forward strand.
AACTTCCTATGACATTATTATAGTAATATAGGAGATATACACTGAATGACTATTTTCATGCTTTCCTCTTAGTACAGTGCACTACTGCCTCATTCTTGCGCTTTGGGTGTTGTTTTTTCGTACCTGGAACCATATCACTACCGTTCCGTTGCTGGCCGGAGAGAGTATAATTAACTGACGAACATTAAATGCTGATCACTGTCGCTAACTAAGAGGTCAGTTTCTACTGTAGAACGTTTTTGGAACAGAAACTACCGGTACTACTGCAGGGTGTTGCTCTGGACGTTCTACTATGTATGTGGTTGCAGCGTGACGGTTGTCCAACGCGTTACGTAAGAAGCACGGGAGGTATTAGTCTTTGTTTAAGGTGGTCGGTGGATTAGCAGCGGTGGCCCTATTAATTGTCCCGCCAGGCCACCGGATCCGACGTCACTGGATTTGTTTTTGTGGCGGATATTTAAACGATAAGGTGTACCAACAAGTGCCAACGGGCTGTGGAGGCATGGTCGACCGCATCAGAAAAGACTTTGCTGACATTCCCGTAGATATGTTTCTGTTCTGTGTACGATTATTTGTAAAGCGGATCACTAACAGTGAGTATATTGAAGTTGGCTGGACTAGGTTTGAACACTTACTCTAATTCAGAAAGCAGAGTAGCGTTCGCCTCGAACCACGCCTACGGTGGCGCATCGAGTAGTCCCCTTTTCGGTACGTCAGAGGAATACAACGCTGCGAATGGGATTTCCAATTCCACTACTGGCCATTAAAATTGCTACACCACGAAGATGACGTGCTACAGGCGCGAAATTTAACCGACAGGAAGAAGATGCTGTGATATGCATATGATTAGCTTTTCAGAGCATTCACACAAGGTTGGTACCGATGGCGACACCTACAACGTGCTGACATGGGAAAGCTTCCAACCGATTTCTCATACACAAACAGCAGTTGACTGCGTTGCCTGCTGAAACGTTGTTGTGATGTCTCGTGTAAGGAGTAGAAATACGTACCATCATGTTTCCGACTTTGATAAATGTCGGATTGTAGCCTATCGCGATTGCGGTTTATCGTATCGGGACATTACTGCTCGCGTTGGTCGAGATCCAATGACTGTTTGCAGAATATGGAATCGGTGGTTTCAGGAGGGTAATACGGAACGCGGTGCTGGATCCCAACGGCCTCGTATCACTAGCAGTCGAGATGACAGGCATCTTATCCGCATGGCTGTAACGGATCGTGCAGCCACGTCTCGATCCCTGAGTCAACAGATGGGGACGTTTGCAAGTTCGACGACGTTTGCAGTAGTATGGACTATCAGCTCGGAGGCCACGGCTGTTGTTACCCTTGACGCTGCATCACAGACAGGAGCGCCTGCGGCGGTGTACTCAACGACGAACCTGGGTGCACGAATGGCAAAACGTCATTTTTTCGGTTGAATCCACGTTCTGTTTACAGCATCATGATGGTCGCATCCGTGTTTGGCGACATCGCGGTGAACGCACATTGGAAGCGGTTATTCTTTGTCGCCATACTGGCGTATTACTCGGCGTGATGGTATGGGATGCATTCGTTACACGTCTCGGTCACCTCTTGTTCGCATTGACGGCTCTTTGAACAGTGGACGTTACATTTCAGTTGTGTTACAACCCGTGGCTCTACCCTTCATTAGATCCCTGCGAAACCCTAAATTTCAGCAGGATAATGCACGACCGCATGTTGCAGGTCCTGTACGGGCCTTTCTGGATACAGAAAATGATCGACTGCTGCCCTGGCCAGCATTTTCTCCAGATCTCTCACCAATTGAAAACGTCTGGTCAATGGTGGCCGAACAACTGGCTCGTCACAATACACCAGTTACTACTCTTGATGAACTGTGGTATCGTGTTGGAGCTGCATGGGCAACTGTACCTGTGCACGCCATCCAAGCTCTGTTTGACTCAATGCTCAGGCGTATCAAGGCCGTTATTACGACCAGGTGTGGTTGTTCTGGGTACTGATTTATCAGGATCTATGCACCCAAATTGCGTGAAAATGTAATCACATGTCAGTTCTAGTTTAATATATTTGTGCAATGAATACCCGTGTATCATCTGCATTTCTTCTTGGTGTAGCTAATCTTAATGGGCAATAGTTTAATAGTTGTGAAATATTGGTCTGTCCTACCACCGCAGCATTGAGATAGCGTCCCATGTGCCATTGGATATTCAAGGGCCACTGAGCAGCATGTCGTAAATTACGACTGTGTACTCATTTCTATTCCTCCGATTACAGTGTCGTTGGTGGCCAAACGAAGAAAATGCTTCATACAAAACGTATGGTTTAGATTTTGCCATAGAATGGTAATCTGCAATAAAAAACGGGTTTCCCATTGATGATTTCAAAGTTTCCTCTGCTACCCACATACGGGATGGGGTGAGGTGTCGAGTATGGTACCACTTAAATTATAATTTTGTGAATCCGATGTGTAGTTTTCGAAGTATTTCACTATATTCAGTCACGTCACGAGGAGACTGCAGCAAAGTACATTCCGTTGCACATCACCATCTGTCGCGCTAATATTTGGTGAAATGATGCGTTACGTGTGGTTTGCTGCCAAACTGTGCAATGGGATAAAAGCTTTTATGACTGTAACTTTAAGACAACTGTGTAGTAGTAAAAATATGGCGTTTATAACGTATGGAAGCTATCGAGAAAATTACTGCTTCCCCTGTTTTTACGAGGAGTATCACGACAATACGTGTAAATTATCAACTGTGAAATAGTTGAAGTACATAATTTTCTGTACGAAGTCATCGGGTACAGCATACAAGCCCGTTATGGGTATTAATTTGCAATCCCAAATTTTCCTTTTCTTCCCATGTCAAGCCTATTATTAAAATATTGACAAATAAAATGTGCTGAACGTTATTTCAGTTTATTTGCATCTTGAGTAACGTAAAAACTGAAAAAGAATGTTCCGGTTTAGCGGATCGATCTCACGACCCTGTGCCCCTTGCGCTTCGCCAAGCGCTGCTGGACACTGCGATCACACAAATGACTCATGACTTGCCCAATCGGCGCTAAAAATGATATTTGTTTCTAAACGCTTGACCATTTGGAGTTCCCACTTCCACGACTTTCATTTCTAGCCAAGCAAATTTGGACGAAATCGATGATGACGAGTAGTCGCTGTCCCATTGTGACTGTCCCCACACACGGCGAGGAGAGGCCATTTGACAAATTCAGTCGTTCGTATGTGGCGGCCTGAAATGATTTTTGGTCGTAGGCACCTTTGAGCACCTGTTATGATTGAACATGGCCTAATTTCTGACAGGAAGCAACCCCTTCCTGAGTAGTATTTTGTACAGGAAATGTAAATGACCATTTAGAATGATTGTATTCTGCTTCTCAGGCATATTCGAGGAAAGGTCTGAATGTTAAAAAATAAATTCGTTAATTAAACCTTCCGGGCTGAAGTGTGGTGGTACATATATAAAACTGCTTCTCCTTCCTGATGTTTCGTTGCCACATCTTCCGAGGTGAGTCGGCGAGTGGCTGCTAGGCGCTGGAGGTCCCGCTTATATAGAGCGCTTAGATGGCGTCACCACTCATCACGTGCTTTCGACTTTAAAACTCGATTACAGGTAATCGATTGTCACTTCGTTGGTGCAAGGTCGACCGCCATATCTTGTATACTTTTAATCCTTCTTCTTTTTTATTAAAATTATTTTCGTGCTTGTAGATCTCTACAGCTTCTCTATACATGCGAGTATAATAATGTGAGGTCCTAGCTATCACGTTTGTCTCACTAAATTTTATTTCGTGATCACCGTCTTTGAAGCGGGCCCTGCAGCGCCTAGCAGCCAGTCGCCGACTCACCTCGAAACATGTTGCCTCAGTAGGCAACGAAACGTCAGGAAGGAGAAGAAGTTTTATATATGGACCACGGCAGTTCAGCCCGGAAGATTTAATTAATGAAGACGCCGGCCGTGAAAGCTTACATGTTGTGATTAAATTCGTTAAGTTTCTTTGAAATTGTAGTATCAGGGAGTCGGCCAAAATACATGCGCGTTTTGGCAGCTATGGCATGTGCCCTACGGGGCGGAGGTTGTGTTTTAAAGTGTTTAACATTTCTGACTTCAGTAATTTGTGATAAAAAAAGTTACTGTTCCATCGGGGAAGTTCGAGAGTTCGAAAGTGGACTGTTGGGCAGGAGGATGGTATTCTGCTTGACCTGCTTCCGGGTTTCAAGGTGAGTGTTGAAGTTTAGTTACCATGTACGTGATCAATAAGATGACGCCTCATATGAGAGAGTAGAGCGATTATCTAACTGAAGCAAATAAATGGCATTTGTTTCCGTGGAAACTGTGCCGCCAGAGGGAGTGGTAGGAGTGAGTTGAGCTGTGAGTGGTTTTTGCCTATGCTAAAGTAATTATTATTTTATTTCAAACAAGCTTTAAATATTTATTTTTCCATACACACTGTAAATTAATGTAAATTTTAGGGCAGTTACAGTTGACATAAATAGAACTTGTAATATACCTAATATACAAAGACTTAATGAAAACTTCGATTCCCTGACATCGTGTAGTACAATACCTCACTTTAAAATGATTGGTATTGTGGTGATTCGTGAATTTCATAAAAACGGCACTAAATTGGAGACTAATTAGCAGACAATATTACAAAATAAAACAAACGACGATGAATTTCAATAAACTATGGCATTCATTGTAATAATGGGAAATACTTGAATTAGTGAAAATGGTAGGAATAAAATATGTCGTATTAATCACCAACTGTAATTATTCAAATAATTGGACTTTTACGAATGTAGTTTACTCATTCAAGAAGTTATTCTGTCGCTTGCAAATGAAGGCACATATTGTAAAACGTAAATTTAGGAGGAAAGCTGTAAAGAACATTCCGTCTTAATGACTTTATTAACTTAACTTGTATTGTTGTAACCAGATATACGCCTAATTATAAAATTCTAGGCATCTGTTACAAATTCTGTCAATAAAAACCTGTTTCGTTTTACCCTGTTAGCTTCAATTACTGTTAGGAATGTGAGTCGTTGTGTAATTAGCATGTATTAATTAATTTTGTGAAGTTCATTATTGTATTCATATTTAGATGGAATTTTCACATTTAAAAATATTTTTACTTTATAAATTTCACATATTATTCAATTCTGTAATTTTAGACGTATTATTCTCTGTAATCAGAACATCTTAGCCGTGGAACTTTTAATTGTAAATACGATTAAAATATGTTGTCATTATTAAGTAATAATGGTCCAAGTGACCATCCATTATTTAGAATATATAAATAGGGAAGCAGCGAGGCTGCTGGGACGGGCAGTTTGAGTTGATATCTCGAAGTGTAACCTGTGTTAGTTACTAGAATATTATTTCACTGAGATTTAAAGTCGTGAAAAAGTATGTTATTTGATTTGTGAACCAGTCAGTTGTTTTGCGAAGACATACTGTACAACTTGGCCTCTTCGCAATGTGTCATTATGGATTTCATCAGCTGTTACGAACGGAAGAATAAATGTTTAAAAACTGAAACCGATCACTTTCACTGTAAACCACACACTTCATGAAGATCCAGGAAATCTACGAATATTTATGTGGAGAAAACTTTCGTTTTAACCTTCTACTTATGATTCTAGATAACATCAGACGACATGCACTTTTGAAAATTCTGTTCATCTGTCTTCGAAGTTTTGAGGATTACCTTACCGTCGAGTAGATAATAATTAAGTAGAAGCGTTAAAAACTGATTCACCATTATATTACAAGTCACTCTGTATTAGATTAACAGAACATTCTACCCAAACTGTCAGATACGGGAGAAATAGTTTAAAGCCTTTACAACAGACGTCATATGAAGTATCAATACTGCTTCTCTATTAACATCTATTAAAATTAAATTGAAATTAACACATAACTCAGTAATTCATTTCAAGTTTAACAAAATAATTTCCGAAAAACAACACAAGAGCTGCAATTGAATCCGTCTGTGCAAGGAATTTACAAGAAGCTACCAAAATAGTAGCACAAGCTTAGCCAAACACGGGACGATTAAATATTCCGTAATAGCTTGCCCATAGATGTGTCAGTAATTTGCATCAGACACGAGAACAATTGTGCAAGGAGCAAATTCTAGTTAAATTTTTAATACGAAATAGACAATTATCTTAGAGGGAACGTACACGATAACACAAGAAAGCAACAACTGCTCACGCAGGAACATATCAAATGGAACACCTTCCGCAAAATTCAGGTGAAGCTTGGCGGTTAAGGATTGGAAAAGGGCACAGGTCATCCCCGTTTTCAAGAAGGAACGTCGAACAGATGTGCAGAACTATAGACCTATATCTCTAGCGTCGATCAGTTGTAGAATTTTGGAACACTTATTGTGTTCGAGTATAATGCCTTTTCTGGAGACCAGAAATCTACTTTGTAGGAATAGCTCGCGCTATTCGTCCACGAGACTCAGAGGGCCATAGACACGGGTTCCCAGGTAGATGCCGTGTTTCTTGACTTCCGCAAGGCGTTCGATACAGTTCCCCACAGTCGTTTAATGAACAAAGTAAGAGCATATGGACAATGAGACCAATTGTGTGATTGGATTGAAGAGTTCCTAGATAACAGAACGCAGCATGTCATTGTCAATGGAGAGAAGCCTTCCGAAGTAAGAATGATTTCAGGTGTGCCGCAGGGGAGTGTCGTAGGACCGTTACTATTCACAATATACATAAATGACCTTGTGGATAACATCGGAAGTTCACTGAGGCTTTTTTGCGGATGATGCTGTGGTCTATCGAGAGGTTGTAACAATGGAAAATTGTACTGAAATGCAGGAGGATCTGGAACGAATTGACGCATGGTGCAGGGAATGGCAATTGAATCTCAGTGTAGACAAGTGTAATGTGCTGCGAATACCTAGAAAGAAAGATCCTTTATCATTTAGCTACAATATAGCAGGTCAGCAACTGGAAGCAGTTAATTCCATAAATTATCTGGGAGTACGCATTAGGAGTGATTTAAAATGGAATGATCATATAAAGCCGGCCGAAGTGGCCGTGCGGTTAAAGGCGCTGTAGTCTGGAACCGCAAGGCCGCTACGGTCGCAGGTTCGAATCCTGCCTCGGGCATGGATGTTTGTGATGTCCTTAGGTTAGTTAGGTTTAACTAGTTCTAAGTTCTAGGGGACTAATGACCTCAGCAGTTGAGTCCCATAGTGCTCAGAGCCATTTGAACCATTTTGATCATATAAAGTTGATCGTCAGTAAAGCAGATGCCAGACTGAGATTCATTGGAAGAATCCTAAGGAAATGCAATCCGAAAACAAAGGAAGCAGGTTACTGTACGCTTATTCGCCCACCGGTGTGGGATCCGTACCAGATAGGGTTGATAGAAGAGATAGAGAAGTTCCAACGGAGAGCAGCGCACTTCGTTACAGGATCATTTAGTAATCGCGAAAGCGTTACGGAGATGATAGATAAACTCCAGTGGAAGACTCTGCAGGAGAGACGCTCAGTAGCTCGGTACGGGCTTTTGTCGAAGTTTCGAGAACATACCATCACCGAGGGGTCAAGCAGTATATTGCTCCCTCCTACGTATATCTCGCGAAGAGACCATGAGGACAAAAACAGAGAGATTAGAGCACACACAGAGGCATACCGACAATCTTTCTTTCCATGAACAATACGAGACTGGAATAGAAGGGAAAACCGATAGAGGTACTCAAAGTACCCTCCGCCACACACCGTCAGGTGCCTTGCGGAGTATGGATGTAGATGTAGATGTAAGTAAACAGCGAGAGTGCTATAGAAAACATGAGTGAAAGCTCAAATTACATCAGACTAAAAGGGGACCAAATGATCCGGCAGCTGACATACTTGAATATTGCAGGACAGTTCAGACGCGCTGACACAAATCAGACAGCGAATGCTTTTAATACAGTGTGTGCTGATCCGGCTGAATTACACTCAGTACAACTGACCTAACATCAGCAGATACCCAGCCAGTAGAGGACAGCCCCGTCTTATAACACACTCACACAGACAAATTCGCTGTCTCCGGATTATGTTTGCGGAAAAGACCAGGCAGAAAGCCGTGAAGCAATCTGCGCCCTGCCTCGCCACACAGTAAGAGTATTGGGACAACGTCGGTACCATTCCAAAATACCGCGCGGGGTTGTGACATAGTGAGAGAAACCCTTTCTGGAACTCGAACCCTGCTCCTCCTGGGTGGAAAGGCCAAGTGCTCCCACCTAACACAATTAAACCACCAGACACACATGGAATTGATGGGAAATTAAAAAATGCCGGAGCCCTTTCTGGGACTCGAACCCTGGTGCTCCTGGACGGAATGCTCAAGTGCACCCCCAACACATGAAACCTGCCTAGATGCGGGAGAGGAAGGTTAGGTTAGTGTACTTTATTTATTTTGGTCGAGAAACTGACGCAAAGATCGATCCTAATTGCGTAATTAATCACAAAGATAGGCCCTAATTACACAACTATATGCAAAGCACTACAGAAGGACGGCATAAAATCGCAATACGCCGCGAAAACTGACGATACCATACAACTGGTGTTATCCTGCCAAGAAAAAAAATTCGCAGAACCACTCGAAACCAGCGACAGAAACATCGAAACTCTACCCTACACCTACAAGCTGCCAGAGTTGATATTAGCTAACTTTGAGAAGGGTGTATTTCCTGCTTTTCATGTATGCGTGTTTCTACTGCATTACTGTTGTGACATAGAGAGAGAGTTAGCGCCATCTCACCCCAGCGCTGTCGCATCCGTTTGGTTACGCAGCCCGTCCGCCGTCGCCACAGCCTGGCCCTTCAAACCGGCTGTCACCCCCTCCTCCTCTAGAAGCAACAGCTCGCCGCCGCCGCCGCCCACGCAAGGTGTGCGTTCAGAGACGTATACCCCTCCCCTCAAATGATGATGATTACGATCACCCATCACCAGTCCATTCATCTATCGGGTGGACTCCTAGTTGTAGCAACTGTAATAATAGTAATTTCCTTATGGCTAGCGGTAGTTCTCTCCCCCGTTCTATCGATAACGAAATCGATCAGAATAACGGCGTAATGACTCCCTTAGAATACTCAGCAGTTGCTAGAGCGTTTGAGGGGCGAATCTCTTTCACCAGAATTGAGAATCCATGCGGGAGGTATCGCGATCCTGTAAGGTTTTTGGAGGCGTGCCTCCCCGTCTTGGAGACCGAGCTCCTCAAACTCTTAGAAGTTCCGGAATTTAACGCCATTAAATGCAGTGCGGTATTATGCATTGAACTGAGTCACCCCCCTAAACATCAAGGTGACGCGGAGACGGCTACTCTGCATTATATATGGGGTGAAAATGGTGTTATTTCTCGGAGCACATCGATTGCTGAGTTGTACCGAGAATCCACCTTGAGCGCCATTATGGACCGATTTTCCGAGATGGAAGTACGTGGATCCGCTAAAGCGCTCAGCAGTATACCACACCTCGACATCCATATACATGTCTATGATTCAATGAATGGAGGGTCCAGTTATATTAAACTCCCTATAGATATTGAGAAAAAGCAGGCGTGCATTAATGTTCAAAATAACTATGATAATGCGTGTTTTGCATGGTCAGTGCTGGCTTGCGAGAGAAATTACAATTACAAACATCATCCCGAGCGTCCCAGCAGTTACAAAGTCAAAGATATTTAGAGACAGTACAACTTTGACGGAATAGAGTTCCCTTTAAGAATCCAGGACATACCTAAGTTTCAAGCTCAGAATACCGCAATATCGGTCCACGTTTGTGGCCTGGAGAAGAAAAGCAAGTCAGATGAGCAGAACAAGCATACAGTAGTAGGCCCCCTCCATTTCTCAAAATTTGCATGTGAGCGAGAGTTGCATGTCAACATGCTGCTCTTCTCCGAACGTGATAATTACCACTACGTCTGGATTAAAGACATGTCCCGACTCATTTCCTCCCAGTTAAGTAAAAATGAACATAAACAACATATTTGTATAAGGTGTTTGAATTATTTTTCATCTCAAGAGTTATTAGCGACACATCTATTAGATTGTGCATGCAAGGACCCGGTACGTGTTGTTATGCCCACTGAGGAAAATAACTTCATTAAATTTAAAAACGCTCACCACCAGCAGCGTTGTCCTTTTGTTGTGTACGCCGATTTTGATGCTTGCTGGCTCCTATTACTCGTTGTGAAGGGAACCCCTTAGCCTCACACACAACCTTCACACAAAAACATGTACCTTATGCGGCAGCGTTCCAAGTTGTATGCGCATATGATTGTAAACTTAATAGCTATCAGTCTTATGTAGGGGGGCGATCCAGCGGTTTGGCTTCTCACTGAGCCTTATGCGGCTGCGTTCCAAGTTGTATGCGCATATGATTGTAAACTTAATAGCTATCAGTCTTATGTAGGGGGGCGATCCAGCGGTTTGGCTTCTCACTGAGCTTGGAAAACTTTGATGGCAAGTTCACAAGCTCTACAGCATCAATATTCCCATGACCAAATCAAAGGAAAATGATGACTTGTATGAAAAGGCTGTTAATTGTCATATTTGCGGGCTGGTCTTAGATAGAAAAGCTGAGACTCCTCGTAGAGACAACTGTCATCTTACGGGTAAGTTCCGCGGTACAGCTCACAAAGCATGCAACTTGAAGAAACAATCCACAGTGACGCGATAATAGAGGACAAACATTATCCGCCACAGGAACGTAGGTGGAACCAGGGTAATAATAACTGGAAACCAACCAATAAAAATGGACGGGATCAACCAGTGCAGAACTGGAGAGCGAGTGAAGACCGCAATCCAGAACCTACACAAATAATCAAAATACGTCCGGCGAACCCTGGCCGTACGCAAACTGCGCAAAACAGACAAGAATGACTAGGGCTGCACACTCGGCTGCGGAAGAACGCGGCCGGGAACAAAGTAGTGTATAATTAGATTAGATTTTTGTGATTTGTTGGCGATGTTTATTTGTATTAGTATAGTCAGTGTTTTATTTGTGTTTTGTGATTATTTGTTTTATGTTGTGTGTATTTATTTTCCTATTTTCATGTGCTTGTCTTATTTTGGTATGGATTGTGTGTATATTATGTGTTTGATGTTAAATTTTGTTGTATGGGGACCACTGGGTCGCTTAGTATAGAAAATTTGCTTCAGCTATGACACGACCAATATTTAGAAGTATTAGATTAATTATAGAAGGGGTTATCTTATGTAGATAACTTCCTACACAAAATTTTATGGCAAGGCTATTGGACCGGAGAGCTTTCAGGATAAAATCTGGCTCTGTGGTGGATGGATTTGGGGTGTGTTGAGCGTGTTGTGATGTGGTAGGTGGATATTGCGTCCCACCGAATGTGTTGCGTTTCTTGAGCCGAGTGCCTGGTATGACGTCCGACGCGGTAGTGTTCAGGACCCACCCGTTGCGTTATCGGCGTATGGCGATTGTGGGTGTTTCGGGTGATAATTATGAGGTGGTCTGTCCGACGCAGTAGTGTTCGAAACGCACCTGTTATCTCAATTGTGTTGATAGTGTGAGTCCGGTGATCAAAACGACTATCCGGTGGCCAGTCAATCGAAATTAGGCGATAGGGACGCATCAAACATGGATAATTCGTAATCGGCGCGATGAGGATGTTGTGTGAAAAGACGAGTTTTGAGCCGTCATAGATAGACGTAAATCAGGTGGCTGGTCGCACGCAATAGCGTGATCGACAGAGCTTATTGATGATTTGGGCCGTAGGAGTGTTGTAGAGACGTATTAGCGACGCTAGCCGAGTCTGGGCTTAACTATTTGAGTTAAGCAGAGACGCTAAATCAACACGCCAGTCAGTTTAAAGGATGATAATGAAGGTCACAACAAAAGATAGATGCTCTCAAGTCCAGCCATGAACCTTGACCACTATCACTGATTTTTACTTGTTGTAACGTGTAAAACTATTGTTTTGTTCAACAGATAAGCATGACGTTGAATTGAGCCTGCCGTTACAGACAGAAGCAGACTAGGAGCGGAAGACCAATGCCATAATCAGTCAAACTAGCGTCGTCTTCAGAATTAGACTAACTGTTCTAAAACATATTAATCTTTAACACCACCAGTGGTTGAATTCGTTGTGTGGTGAGCAGATCGAGCGTCTTCATCACACAAGTTGCTGTGTGGGACGGAGAGCACGTAAGAATGGCGTCATCAGCTGAGTTGTATGGGAGCCAAACGAAATCCAATTGAATGATGGATGAGTCTGCGAAACGTAATCCGAGTGGTCCTATACTTTCGGTTCCTCTGAGAAGGTAAATATGCGGTTAATTTCTTCTTTGATTACAACACCGAACAGTTGGTGAAGAGAGTCTTATTGCACTCCAAGTAATAGTATTACAGGGAGGGAGATATTGCTGCTGTCATGGAGATCAGTCAGTGGCATCAAAGTTATAGTGTAAATTGAGGATATATGGATAGGTACGAGGCTGGACATTACTGAAATAGACTGAACAAGGGTGTGCGATAGACTGATGTAAAAATCGAGGCTGTTGGCAGTTTAAGTACAATACATTCTATCTCTGTATTGGCATCTTTGGCCGCAGCAGTGACAGTGTATCATTTACTCACTGTGGATGCTACGATGAATTTAGCAACTGTAGAGGCAACACACTGCGTATTTCTAAAGCATCAACCACACATGCACCTCTGTGGTATACTCTGTTGTAAGGGACTCGTAGAAGATGGTTGATACTAGGAGAGAGTTTATATACGAGGATTGGACATTTAACAGTGGACCCTATTTATTTACAGCTCGTACAAAATAAATATGTCTTTCAAAGTTTTATTGACCTTGCCAGTGATGCTCTTAGCAGTGTCACATGTGTCGACAGTTCGAGTGGCGCGGTCTGTTAATCGATGAGTTGCAGCAGTCGTCAAGCAATTGCTGTGAAGTGTTTCCTTCAGTCAGAAATCGAGTTGAACTCACGAGGACTTACGTCAGGGGACCGTAGTAGGTGGTACAGCACTCAGCAATCCCATCAGTCAAACAAATCAGTAACAGTTTGCACTCTACGTGCTTGAGCATTGTTCTGCAAAATGATGGTCAGGTCCCGCAGAAAGTGTCATCACTTCTGTCTCTAAGCTGCTCGTAGGTTGTGTTCCAAAATATGTAGTGCTTTTACTCGATATTTATTATTTCACAGAGAAATATTACATCATCATCATCGTCATCATTATCATCTTTTCCATACCCATCCTCCGGAAGTAAGTACCATCTTGACAGTGATGGCGATGCGGGGCTATCGGGGATAGTTTCTGAAACTAAAATCAATAAATAAATAAATAACCTCAAAACAAAATGAAATTAGTTTTGTGCATCACATAGACAAAGAATCATTTATGCACCGAATTTTCTGTGTATTAGCATACCCTGTCATAGATACCTTGCTATTTCGAGTCAGATAGTATCGCTTTTGTAATGAACCTCGCTTGTAGTTACCGGTACTCATAACTGCGACGAGCACTAAACAATACTACTTGTAAGCCGTATATTTAGGAATGAAGTACGATCGACATTAATGGAAAACGAAGATGATGTATAATTTGATCGATATTTCATGGCTGTAAGCTGTAGGGAATAGAATAATCGAATCAAGCACGTTTAATAGACTGAATCGAGGTCTCGTAAGCCATTAGCCTGCTGCCGAAATATTAATGCGTGAAGCACGTAACTGCTACCGTCACAACTTAGCAAAAGATTTGGCAGGGAGCCGAGAACTTTCAGGCCGTGTGTAAAATCGGTAAGCGAGTCTAAGGATTCCAGTCAGTTCCTTGTTGACCAGTCTGGTGCGGCAGTTGAAGATATCAAAAGCCAAACCTAAGTTTAAAATTTCACGTTTAAGACATCATTCAAGCATGAAAACCGTACAAACATGCAGTCTCTTGACCTTCGGACGGACCCCCGTATGGAAGATGTATAACTGACATAAGGAAGCACCGTCAACATTTGAAAAACAGACAAATCATCTGGTCCGGATGGCATTCCTGTTAGATTTTAGAAGGAGTACTCCAGGGAATTGGTCCATCACCCCGCCTCTCTCTCTCTTTCTTTCTCGTCCAATACGAAGATCGAAACGAATGGTATAAAGGAACGAAAGAAAGCGCGAGTCACTCCAGTATACAAGAAAGATGAAGGAACAGACCGCAAAATTACAGATCAATATCCCTAACTTCGGACTGCTCCCGAATCTTTGTACGTATTCTCAGTTCGAATATAATAAACATTCTTGAGGCTAAGCTGTTTATGTTGATGAATCAGCCTGATTTTAGAAAGCATCATTCGTTCAAAACTCGGCATGCCTTTATTTCACATGATATATCTAGAACTATAAAGGAAGGTAACAGGTGGATTACATATTCTAGATTTCTGGAAGGTATATGACACGATCTCCCATCGCAGCCCGTTAACGAGGGCACGAGCATATGCAGCCCAGTGCAATTGGATAGCTGCTGTTCTCTTTATACTTAAATGATTTGGCGGGTCAGTAGTCTGCCGACGATGCAGCGGTCTACGATAAGTCATCAAAGCTGAGTGACTGTAGGAGGACACAAGACGATTTAGACAAAATTTCCATTTGGTGTGATGAATGGTCGCTAGCCTTAAATGCGGAAAAAATGCAAGTTAATGCTGATGAGTAGGAATAATAAACCAGTAACTTTCAGGTGAAGTATTACTATCATCCTGCTTACTTCACTGGTGGGATTGATCCGTTCCAGGTCATGTTGAAGAATTTCGGCGAATGGCTTCTAGATTTGTTACCTGTAAGTGCCATGGAGCTGCTTTCAGAACTCAAACAGAAGTCCTTGGAGGACGGTGTTCGTTCCTAGGAACTGTAAACACAAAATTTAGAGACCCTCATTTCAAGGTAACTACCAAACGACTCTACTGCAGCTAACATTAATTGCGCATAAGGACCACGAAGACCAAATACGAAAAAAGTAGACCTCATATGGAAGCGTCCAGACAGCATTTCTACCATCACTCTATTTATGATTAATTGTACATGGAGCCCATTGAACTTAAAGAATTCGAAACATGCAATGCCGTAGACGTATACAAAGAAAAAAAAACTCTGATAATAACTTCTCTGTAATGCAGTAGAAACACGCATACATGAAAAGCAGGAAATACACCCTTCTCAAAGTTAGCTAATATCAACTCTGGCAGCTTGTAGGTGTAGGGTAGAGTTTCGATGTTTCTGTCGCTGGTTTCGAGTGGTTCTGCGAATTTTTTTTCTTGGCAGGATAACACCAGTTGTATGGTATCGTCAGTTTTCGCGGCGTATTGCGATTTTATGCCGTCCTTCTGTAGTGCTTTGCATATAGTTGTGTAATTAGGGCCTATCTTTGTGATTAATTACGCAATTAGGATCGATCTTTGCGTCAGTTTCTCGACCAAAATAAATAAAGTACACTAACCTAACCTTCCTCTCCCGCATCTAGGCAGGTTTCATGTGTTGGGGGTGCACTTGAGCATTCCGTCCAGGAGCACCAGGGTTCGAGTCCCAGAAAGGGCTCCGGCATTTTTTAATTTCCCATCAATTCCATGTGTGTCTGGTGGTTTAATTGTGTTAGGTGGGAGCACTTGGCCTTTCCACCCAGGAGGAGCAGGGTTCGAGTTCCAGAAAGGGTTTCTCTCACTATGTCACAACCCCGCGCGGTATTTTGGAATGGTACCGACGTTGTCCCAATACTAGTAAGTACTCGGCCAGCTGGCTCTCCCTTGTTGGAGCTGTCCCACCGCGGCCGACACGGCGTGCAGTCAGGTCCAGCGGCGGTTTCCTCTGCTGGTGTCTGCCCGCTGCTTGCTGCCCACTCGCTGGAACCCTCGTCCACCTCCTCTTCTGCCGCGCCGGTAGCGTGGATCTGAAACAGCCGCTGCTGCGTGACGACTTATGACGGCACAAAAAACTTAAGGTGGTGTTTTTGTGTGACTTTTTCCCTATTGTTTTTAAATTGTTATCCTTTTATGTATTTGTGGAGTCTTCGGCTAAATTGTTAGGAACCAGTTGGAGGCAGCGGTATTGACTGTTAGCGGGCTATATTTCTCACTCCAGTGGACGGATCCGGGAAACTTCCTGAATGCAGCCAGATAGCTACTGGGCATCAAACATTGGGCTTGGTGCTCTCTCTGGTCAAAGCGAGGTTGACGACACTTAATGGTGTAGCAGTACAGGAAACTGCCCCGGATCATCCAAAAATGTTTCCTATTTCCTTCTCGCCGCAGCAGGTCGTGTAGTTTGTCTAGCATGCCGTTCATTGCTAAGAATTTGTGAATTTTGTCAACAGTCAGAAGTGAGACGTCATGCACTGCCACGACATCTCCAAGGATGAGACGAAGGAACGTTTCATGGTGTCATCATTCTCTTGCATCACTAGCGAAATTGGAAAAGTGATTCTGTCGTAACTAGACCGTTCTGAATCTTACCTTTTTCTCATTGGTGCTAAAACAACTCTGGATACAGAAAACAAATAACCCCCGCGAAGTGGGAAAGAAGTACGGGCTGATGGGAGGTTTCAGTCTGTCCGAGATATATGACTAGATAATTCAGTGTTAAGAGCTTTTTAAGTGGACATAAAGGATTTGGATCTGTGGCTGTTAGAAAGGAATGTAACATCAAACAAAGCGCTACAGAGTGACAGATCCATTGGTGACAAGTTTATGAAGTAAACATCTCTTAACTGTGTTCTTGGAGAACTAAAACGTTATTGCAGATACACTGGAAGCTGCATGATGGAAAGATAATTGCCTTGTTTAGAACATTTGCAACATTTCTACTATATTTTGACATAACGTTTTTACCAAAATTAATTACATAGTACACAATACACTTGAAGGGTACAAAGTTGGGCGCCTTAGAGTCTTTTATTCACGAACAGTGGCGTGAGTATGAAGGCCACCCATACCGAGGGGCAAAGGGGGCCGAAAGGAAAATAAATAGTGTAGTCAGTGTTTTTCTTTGCAGAAAATGATTAAAAATTTGATATTACCAGGTTTTTAACAGTGTTGGAACTGGAACTTTTTTTACAGCTGCGTACAAGTCACCATTCGTCTTAAAAAAAATAAAAAAAACTCCATAGTCCCACGTCTAGTCGCCCCCCCCCCCCTCCCCAACCCCTCGCTCCCTCTCGACAAACTATCGTTGGATCTGCTCAGAATCCGTGCTCACTGTAGTTCATTGGGGAAGAAGGCTGGAATTTGCACACCAATAGCGCAACTGGACGTCCTTTGATTCAGATGAATCATGTTTTACACTCCATCGGACAAATGGTCGTTGGCGTGTGTGGTGTGAAACGTCTGAGAGGAAACACCCTGCAACAATTGTCAGAAGAGTACGGGCTGGGGGTCATTCTCTGGATGATAACGGTGGACTGGATCTGTTGAAGGCCAAGCCAATGAACTGCAGCTGGTGAAGTGTGCGTGTGGTGCATCTCCGTTTATCCGCGACCGGTGGAGTAATGTCCACCTGCACTCTATTTTGCGGAAGAAGAAAGGAGTTCCAGGTATCAGCGCAGTCTGTGGCAGCTGAGATAACTACAGGCAGATGGATCCAACTATTTGAAGGTTTTATGGCAGAAGCATAAATAGGGTGCTCATTATAAAGACAATGTTGTTGGCGGTTGCTTGGAACTTAGAGGCGCCCAGCTTGAATAGTATCTGAATCGTGTCGTAATCTGGAATTATCGCTGTACATTATACAGTGTCCAGTTACATCAACGTGACCACCACCTATGTTCGACGTCAGCGTGCAGTACCCACTTTCAGACGGCATGTAGCAGTGGAGGATATATAAAGCGTTTTCGAGTGGTGAGTGGGGGGGAGACAGTGCAGTCGTTGTCACAATGTGGAAACGGAGCAATTTATCTGACGTCCGAAAGGTCGCGATCCTTGGCGTTTAGGCCAAGGATGAAAGCCTTTCCGAAACTGTTAAGTTTGTAAACTGTGTGCGTCCTGCGAGGTTTTCCAAAACTGCCACAGACGCAACTGCGGTGAACCACGGGCCATAGATACCAGGCATGAACGACAGCTGTGGCCATGTGTACGGGCGAATAGGCGTGAAAATGTTGATCAGCTGACCGCCCAGATCAACAAAAGGCGTGCCAACAGTGTCTCCTGAACTACCGTTTGGAGAATGTTGCTGCGTATGGACCTCCGTAGCAGGCTCCTCGTTCATGCATCCGTGCTGACTGCAGTTCATTGGGGGAGAAGGCTGGAATTTGCACACCAATAGCGCAACTGGACGTCCTTTGATTCAGATGAATCGTGTTTTATACTCTATCGGACAAATGGTCGAGCCGGCCACGGTGGCCGAACGGTTCTAGGCGCTACAGTCCGGAACCGTGCGACTGCTACGGTCGCAGGTTCGAATCCTGCGTCGGACATGGATGTGTGTGTGATGTCCTTATGTTAGTTAGGTTTAAGTAGTTCTACGTTCTAGGAGACTCATGACCAAAGATGTCAAGTCCCATAGTGCTCAGAGCCATTTGAACCATTTGAACCACAAATGGTCGTTGGCCTGTATGGTGCGAAACGTCTGAGAGGAAACACCCTGCAACAGTTGTCAGAAGACTACGGGCTGGAGGTCATTCTCTGGATGATCTCATTCTGGAAGGCACAGTGGCTTCACACAAGTATGCATCCATCTCTGGGGACCATGTCCACCCGTGCTGGACATTGCAACGTGTCACACAGCTCGCAATGCACGTGTGTGTGTTTCGATGAGCACAAAGATGAGTTTGTCACACTCCCGTGGACACCAAAGTCCCACAATTTAAAGCCAATAGAGAATCTGTGAGACCAACTCGATCGGGAAACCTTACGCAGTTGTCCGCAGCACTGGGGTCGGCATGGGTCCACATCCAAACCGGTACCTTCCAGAAACTCACTGATTCTCTTCCTGCACGTCTTGCAGCGGTTTCCGCTGCAAAAGTTGGTTATTCAGGCTTTTGACAGGTGACTGCATTATCGTAACTGAAAAGTGTACGACTGCGTACACAGTACTTGTATTGTTAGATGTAACATTAAATAAGGATGTAATGATTCTGTTTAGTCAAAGAAAATTTACTAGGTTCATAATACGCTGAACCACTCAAAGATTTAAAATATTAACATAACAAAACAGGGTGATTGACGGCCATTGAGTATGTTTCTTGGTGGAGGCAGCAGAATGGTGAAAGAGACACAGTAGTGGGTTCTGTGTGACAGAAGGTTGCTACACACGGCAGGTGGCCACAGTGGCTGAGCGATGGTGTGGCGCCTAGTTTTAGCCAACGCTACCGCTGCAGACATTGGGTCACCGTGGAGCCCACACTCAGAATCACGGACTAATTCAGCTCGTATCAACCACGTTGCAAGGATTAGTAGGGTAATAGCATGAGAAGTTAAGATGACTGTCGTTTGCTGCACAACATGCGGCACCTGTAGATTCAAAGACCTACTGAGAGGACGTTTTTACCAAATGATATTTGTGCTGCAGTGGTGGTTCAGAATTTCATTAGTGTAAGGTGCCATCTTTACTGAGAATATCCCATCGATAAAATATATTCAACCTGTCAGTTATTGCGTCACTAAGTCATTATACATTCTGACTTTGATCAAATTGCAAACTTGTTGTGGTGATATTATCAGGGTGTCAGACGAAGTACAGAGCTACATGGCATAATCTTGCGGAACTCGGTGCTCTGAAGTCAGTTACCTTTGGTTAATTAACTCTGGCACTGTTGTTACTGGATGGAACTGAAATATTCAAATTCTGCTTTTCTCCGTCAATATCTCAGTTGTAACATTAGGAAGAAAGCTGTTTTTCCATCCTGTTCATGTATCGTTGAGCAGGAATTCTTTCCTGAAGTTGAGAGTCGCCTTTGAAATTGTTGGCTAAAGCATTGTGTTCAGATATCAGGTTAATATGTAGTAGTGATATGAGTGTAACAAGTTTTGATTTGCTGTGAATCAGTTCCATCCGCTAGGACCAAAAGTGAGAAAGAGAAGGGATTTGAGAGAGATTGAAAGTACTCGTAATTTTGGATGCAGCCAGGGTCGGAGAGTGTTTTTGTATGGACATGTATGACACCGTGCTTAATGGAAGGTAACGGAGAACGACAGCTTTTCACATGGATGAGCATTTCTATCGTCAGTAGTAAGAAAACCAAAACGCAGTCTGATAGTCGAAACATTTTTGTGTACTGAATGAAACGACACGTGGGAGGAAGCGTCGCGACCAGCGTTCTTCTCTTTCTCCCGTATCAGTCATAATCGTCTCAGTATCGTAAAGGAATCATACTAGTAAGTGTTTGTTTACTTATGTACAGTATTTTTGTAGAATATTTAATTCAAAGTCCAACACTATATGGAATAGCAGAGTAAATGTGGAGAAAAACTGACTGGTATTTAAACACATTTTACATACCTACCGTTGTTCACAATACATTGATTAATAAGCGGAGTAACCACCTTGAGGTAGTGTAGCCGCCGTTTCTGTTGGTGTCCATTGCTTCATTTTGATGGTGATGTCGTAAGAGATATTGTTTAATGAGCTTACAATTCACAGAAAGTGAGTTTAGCATTTAAGCAAGAGATATTTCGCCGGTTCACTATACAGAATTAACAACTGATCGACTACTGCGAGATGCAGAACAAAGATTACTGTGAGACTTCCCATTTAATGAGTCTGTGACCAGCACGAATGTTCTCCGATCACATTAATATAGCAATTCTGCACATGTAGCTGTCAGAGTAGTAAAATTTTTAAATGTTCATTAAGAAATAAACTGACTCGAAATTACAGAACTTGTTCGACGCTGTATACCAGCAAAGATCATTCCAAGAAAACAAACAAATGACAAACATACGCAAATGTATCAAAAGAGTGGATGCAGTAAGTTCACATTGGAAAATGTGAAAGAAAGATGTGTTTCTGTTTGACTTTCGTAATAGCTATCAAATGTGATGTAAAAGAATTTGAATTTTACTATATAAATTGACGTTATCATAAGTATTTAGCAGTTTATTATCTCTGGATTTATCAGCTAAATGATTGTTAACTGGAGAGGGGCGAAAAGAAATTCACAGTAAAAATCTTCGGGAAAAGATAGTAACCAAGGGAAACTTCCCAAAAAACTTAGTACGAACTGGGTATTGGAGATAATTTTGTTTATATATGATAATATTTACGTATAGTTTTTACAGGAATCCAAAAATGAGATCTGTGTTGGAGGAGACAGGAAAACAACAAGAAGGACGACACTGAGGAAAATGGAAAATTTTTTACGATGTACACCTTGACCGAATAGTACTTCACTGATATTCCAGTGTTTTCATATCTGTGGGATACGATGGTTTCTATTTCATCCTTATGAGAGGCTGTTTGAAGTACAGGAAAAAATTGTTCCTGCAGATGAAGAAAGGTCTGAGTATTGAATGGCTATAATGAAACTGACTGTATTCCGAGCGGTGCAGTGTGATCTGCATACATTGCAGGACGCTGAAATATCGTAGGTGTGTTCGTCAACCGATGTGTTTGCGAAGGATACTGAAAAAATAACTGTTCCATTCTCTTCCACGAGGCGAAAATATGGCGCTGTATGCAGTCAGAAAATGAAATGTTTCCTGTTTTGACGTCATTATGCTGTTTGTCACTTGGCGAAGTGTATTGATTTCTTTTATGAAGTGTCTTGTTGTAAAGGATTAAGAAGGTTGAAGTTTTCCACTAGAAACGCAGTGGCTATTGAGAAGGAAGACCTCGAACTGCTGGTAAAGTTATTTTATCAGACTAGCGGCAATAGCAGCTCTACATTACGGGGATATCGTCGAGAGAAACAGCTGCGTAGAGGCCCCATATCAATACATGGGCTAAGGAATATGAATAAGGAATGTGAAGAAACAGGTGAATCAGGTGGTTCAGCAGGAGAGGGCGGCGGCCCATTCCCATGATAATTGTTGATGATGTTGTAGCTGTAGGCGACGGTGCAGCACATGCCTAAAATTCTGCCACCTGAGCACGAGGTATGAGAATTCTCTCTTCCCTGATCAACAGTTCAAAAGATTTTCAGGTGCATTTTACACTGCTGTCCTTACAAGACACAAAATGTGTACCAAATGAAGAACCAAGACAGGCTCCAACGCCATAACTCTACCCTTCTTGTTTTGGCACCAATGGAAATGGATATTCAACCTGTCAGTTATTGTGTCACTAAGTCATTATACATTCTGACTTTGATCAAATTGCAAACTTGTTGTGGTGATTTTATCAGGGTGTCAGAGGAAGTACAGAATGTTCTTTGGACGGATGAGGCAAATTTTACTCTGTATGATGCCGTGAATGCACAGAACTGTCGCATATGAGGCTTCACTCTGCCACATGTTGTGCGGGAACATCCACTGCACTCATCTCATGTGAGTACGTGGTGTGGTTTCACAAGCTCCTTTATTCTCGGTCCGTTTTTCTTCGAGGAGATGACACCTCACGGGACTGTAAGGTGTACAGTGACATCTGCACTTTATAAGAATGTGCTCGAGCAACACGTGATTCCAGCTTTGGAAGGACGCAATTTTCTCCACATCACTATTTTCGTGCAAAATAAGGCGACACCACATATCACGCTCCAGTTGAAAGATTTGATTCGTGAAATCTTCGGTAACGATTACGTCGTTTCTAGACAATTTCAAGATATGTGGCTCTATTAGACGACGATCAGTTTGGCTTTAGGAAAGGTAAAGACACCGGAGAGGCAGTTCTGTCGTTGCGGTTGATATTGGAAGCTAGACTGAAGAAAGATAAAGACATTTTCGTAGGATACATCTACACTCCTGGAAATTGAAATAAGAACACCGTGAATTCATTGTCCCAGGAAGGGGAAACTTTATTGACACATTCCTGGGGTCAGATACATCACATGATCACACTGACAGAACCACAGGCACATAGACACAGGCAACAGAGCATGCACAATGTCGGCACTAGTACAGTGTATATCCACCTTTCGCAGCAATGCAGGCTGCTATTCTCCCATGGAGACGATCGTAGAGATGCTGGATGTAGTCCTGTGGAACGGCTTGCCATGCCATTTCCACCTGGCGCCTCAGTTGGACCAGCGTTCGTGCTGGACGTGCAGACCGCGTGAGACGACGCTTCATCCAGTCCCAAACATGCTCAATGGGGGACAGATCCGGAGATCTTGCTGGCCAGGGTAGTTGACTTACACCTTCTAGAGCACGTTGGGTGGCACGGGATACATGCGGACGTGCATTGTCCTGTTGGAACAGCAAGTTCCCTTGCCGGTCTAGGAATGGTAGAACGATGGGTTCGATGACGGTTTGGATGTACCGTGCACTATTCAGTGTCCCCTCGACGATCACCAGTGGTGTACGGCCAGTGTAGGAGATCGCTCCCCACACCATGATGCCGGGTGTTGGCCCTGTGTGCCTCGGTCGTATGCAGTCCTGATTGTGGTGCTTACCTGCACGGCGCCAAACACGCATACGACCATCATTGGCACCAAGGCAGAAGCGACTCTCATCGCTGAAGACGACACGTCTCCATTCGTCCCTCCATTCACGCCTGTCGCGACACCACTGGAGGCGGGCTGCACGATGTTGGGGCGTGAGCGGAAGACGGCCTAACGGTGTGCGGGACCGTAGCCCAGCTTCATGGAGACGGTTGCGAATGGTCCTCGCCGATACCCCAGGAGCAACAGTGTCCCTAATTTGCTGGGAAGTGGCGGTGCGGTCCCCTACGGCACTGCGTAGGATCCTACGGTCTTGGCGTGCATCCGTGCGTCGCTGCGGTCCGGTCCCAGGTCGACGGGCACGTGCACCTTCCGCCGACCACTGGCGACAACATCGATGTACTGTGGAGACCTCACGCCCCACGTGTTGAGCAATTCGGCGGTACGTCCACCCGGCCTCCCGCATGCCCACTATACGCCCTCGCTCAAAGTCCGTCAACTGCACATACGGTTCACGTCCACGCTGTCGCGGCATGCTACCAGTGTTAAAGACTGCGATGGAGCTCCGTATGCCACGGCAAACTGGCTGACACTGACGGCGGCGGTGCACAAATGCTGCGCAGCTAGCGCCATTCGACGGCCAACACCGCGGTTCCTGGTGTGTCCGCTGTGCCGTACGTGTGATCATTGCTTGTACAGCCCTCTCGCAGTGTCCGGAGCAAGTATGGTGGGTCTGACACACTGGTGTCAATGTGTTCTTTTTTCCATTTCCAGGAGTATATCTGGAAAAAGCGTTCAACAATGTAAAATGACGCAAGCCGTTCGAAATTCTGGGAAACATAGGGGTAAAAATAGAGGAAACAATAAGAGTGGCATAAAAAGATCGAAGTGCTCGGATTAAGAAGTGTACGAGACAAGGATGCAGCCTTTCGCCCCTACTCTTCAATCTATACCTCGAACAAGCAATGACGCAATAAAAGAAAGGTTTATGAGTGGGATTGAAATTCAACGTGAAAGGATATAAATGGTAAGACTCGCTGATGACACTGCTGTCCTCAGTGAAAGTGAAGAAAAATTACTAGATCTTCTGAACTGAGTGAACAGCCTTATGAGTGCAGAATGTGGACTGAAATAGTTCAAATGGCTCTGAGAACTTAGAACTACCTAAGCCTAACTAACCCAAGGACATCACACTCATCCATGCCCGAGGCAGGATTCGAACCTGCGACCGTAACGGTCACGCGGTTCCAGACTGTAGCGCCTAGAACCGCTCGGCCACTCCGCCCGGCGTGGACTGAAAAACACAAAAGTATTGAGAAGTAACAGAAATGAGAACAACGAGAATTGGTGGTGGCAAAGTAGACGAAATGAAGAAATTCTAGTACCTAGGCTGAAAACTGAACCCTAATGGACAGAGCATCGAAGATATAAAAAAGCAGCCTGGCACTGCCGAAAACGGCATTCCTGGGCAAGAGAAGTCTGTTAGTACCAAACATAGGAGTTAATCTGAGATTTCTGAGAAAGGACGTTTGGAGCACGACATTGAATGGTAGTGAAACATAGACTGTGGGAACACCGGAAGAGAAGAGAATCGACGCAGCTGAGAAGTGCCGCTATAGAACAATGCTGAAAAATAAGTGGACTGTTAAGGAAGGAAGGAGGAGCTTCTCCACAGTATCGGCGATGAAAGAAATATATGGTAAACACTGACAAGAAGAAGGGGCAGGATGATAGAACGTCTGTTAAGACATCAAGGTTTAAATCCAAGGTAGTAACGACATCAAGGAATAATTTCCATCGTATGAGATGGAGCTATAGTGGGCAAAATCTTTAGAGGAAGACAGACTCGAACAGTCCCAGCAAATAATTGGGTAAATGGGTTGCAAGTACTACTCTGTGAAGAAGTCGACATAGAAGAGGAATTCGTGGTGGGCCGCATCAAACACCAGTCAGAAAGCTGATGACTCAAAGAAAAAAAAAAAAAAAAGAGCATTTAATTCCTTCCACAACAAATACAACAGTGTATTCGTGTTGAAATGGTTCAAATGGCTCTAAGCACTATGGGACTTAACATCTGACGTCATCAATCCCATAGACTTAGAACTACTTACACCTATCAACCTAAGGACATCGCACACATACATGCCCGAGGCAGGATTCGAACCGGCAACCGTAGCAGCAGCGCGGTTCCGGACTGAACCTAGAACCGCTCGGCCACAACGGCCGACTATATTCGTGTCAGTGGTGATTACAATTCATACTGATGTTGTGGATAAATAGCAATTCCCAGTG
Organism: Schistocerca nitens; assembly: GCF_023898315.1. Taxonomy (NCBI): domain Eukaryota; kingdom Metazoa; phylum Arthropoda; class Insecta; order Orthoptera; family Acrididae; genus Schistocerca; species Schistocerca nitens. The sequence continues at coordinate 268,837,243 of NC_064620.1, forward strand.
GAATAAAGTTTAATCATTTGATACCCTTCATGTGATGCTGGTGCTTCACTGCGTAACGCTTTCTACACTACTGGCCGTTAAAATTGATAGACCACGAAGATGACGTGCTACAGATGCGAAATTTAACCGACAGGAAGAAGATGCTGTGATACACAAATGATTACCTTTTCAGAGCATTCACACAAGGTTGGCGCCGGTGGCGACACCTACAACGTGCTGACGTGAGGAAAGTTTCCAGTCGATTTCTCATACACAAACTGCAGTTGACCGGCGTTGCCTGTGAAACGTTGTTGTGATCCCCCGTGTAAGGAGGAGAAATGCGTACCATCACGTTTCCGACTTTGATAAAGGTCGGATTGTAGCCTATCGCGATTGCGGTTTATCGTATCGCCACACTGCTGCCCGCGTTGGCCGAGATCCAATGACTGTTTGCAGAATATGGAATCGGTGGGTTCAGGAGGGTAATACGGAACGCCGTGCTGGATCCCAACGGCCTCGTAACACTAGCAGTCGAGATTACAGGCATCTTATCCGCATGGCTGTAAAGGATCGTGCAACCACGTCTCGATCCCTGAGTCAACAGATGGGGGCGTTTGCAAGACAACAACCATCTGCACGAACAGTTCGACGACGTTTGCAGGGCATCCACTATCAGCTCGGAGACCATGGCTGCGGTTACCCTTGACGCTGCAACACAGACAGGAGCGCCTGCGATGGTGTACTCAACGACGAACCTGGGTGCACGAATGGCAAAACGTCATTTTTTCGGATGAATCCAGGTTCTGTTTACAGCAACATGATGGTCGCATCCGTGTTTGGCGACATCGCGGTGAACGCACATTGGAAGCGTGTATTCGTCATCGCCGTACTGGCGTAACACCCGGCGTGATGGTGTGGGGGACCATTGGTTACACGTCTCAATCACCTCTCGTTCGCATTGACGGCACTTTGAACGGTAGACGTTACATTTCGAATGTGTTACGACCCGTGGCTGTACCCTTCATTCGATCCCTGTGAAACCCTACATTTCAGCAGAACAATGCACGACCGCATGTTGTAGGTCCTGTAAGGGCCTCTCTGGATACAGAAAATGTTCGTCTGCTGCCCTGGCGAGAACATTCTCCAGATTTCTCACCAATTGAAAACGTCTGGTCAATGGTGGCCGAGCAACTGGCTCGTCACAATACGCCATTCACTACTCTTGATGAACTGTGGTATCGTGTTGAAGCTGCATGGGCAGCTGTACCTGTACACGCCATCCAAACTCTGACTCAATGGCCAGGCGTATCTAGGCCGTTATTACGGCCAGAGGTGGTTGTTCTGGGTACTGATTTCTCAAGATCCACGCACCGAAACTGCGTGGAAATATAATCACATGTCAGTTCTAATATAATCATTTGTCCAATGAATACCCGTGTATTCTCTGCATTTCTTCTTGGTGTTGCAATTTTAATGGTCAGTACTGTACTTCAGTCAGTGTATTAGCTTCTACGTCAGAGTGTTAGCACTACGTGGCCGGTGGCAGTGTCAGAGCGCGGTCTGTGCAGCTGCGCGACAACTGGAGCGAGGCGGTGGCGGCCGAGGCACCAGGAAGTAACTGCGCAAGGCGCGTGCCCGGAGGAAGGCAAAGGGCGCCGCCGCTCTGCACAGTAAACACCAGCAGGCGGCGCCACTGAGGTCTCTGCCCTCTTCCTCTCTTTGGTTCTTCACACCGACGCACAGTGTGCCAGAGTCCTGAAAACCTCGCCAAAGTTGCAACATCTGCTCCAGTATGGCTGCAAATGGGTATAATGGGGCTTCTGATCCTACTGATGACGATTTTATATCAAAATTGGAATATTCGAAGTGGTCGATCCAATATGGCCAAAGGATTTCGAAAAATTAATTAAGTGCACAAAAAATGTTTTCGGCCAACATTTATAACTTTAATGATCAACGTCATTATAAAACTGCCTCTTTTACTGTCCTTATTACATAAAACTTGTGTTAGTAACAAAAACTGGAAGTTTTATCAATCTATTAACATTCTTCCTATACTGATTCTTGTTCTTCATCTTCATTTCCTTCTTTCTCACCGGCATTTGTATCATATTCATCCTGAACATCTGACTCCTCGTAATCCTCTGCAGCAGGGACTAGAGCAACTGCTTCCGACGACAAAGTTTTCACTTTCCTCTCAGATAGTTTCCGTAAAGAAGAAATATGTAATAGTAAAATATTATTTAACAGAAACTTATCAAGGTAAAGATTATGGATATGAAACAATATAATTATTTTGTAAAGAGTGTTTTTCATATTTTTAATTATTGTTAGTAATTACATTTTTATTTTGAAATAGCTTATTAGCAATATTATGGAAATATCAATCGTATGATTATGTGTGCATATGTATTTTATTCATATTTTAGTAAAATTTTCAATTGTACTTGCTCAGTGTAAATAACTGCACTTTGCAACTGTCGCTTAAAAGTGGGTCAAAGCTGAAGTTTTGGCTAGTAACTCGATTTTAAGACTGATTCGTGAAGATAATTACACATACTTAAGGACGGAACGAAAAAAGAAGTCAGAATGTCATGCAAATTACAACTTCTCTCTTTTTCGCACGTGTTTTTCAATTCTTTGCTTGCATTCCGGTAAGAAGTTAATTAACAAAAACAATGGTTAATTAATGATTAAATAATGAAGAAATGTTCGTAATTAAGTACATTCCTTCTGGAACCCGTTTTAAGAAATTTCTGTCTTAATTTTCTGAACAAAATCATCCGAACCAAATTTGACATTTGGAAGAAACAGTTGGCCAGTTGTAAGACCAGATTCAATAGTCCCAACATTACGGTACCCAACCTAATGAAACTTCTTAACTCCGATTTTTTTTAATATTTATAACCACTTTCTCGGGATTCTTGCCCACTGTGCGACAGGCAGGGTCATCACGGATCACTCACTCCTCCTTAAGGATAAGTTTTCACCACCACCGAATTGAAATAGGCCTCCATAAACATATCACCAAATACAGGAAGCGAAACTTGTACAAAAACCAGACGGCATTATAAGAGTCGAAGGGCATGAAAGGGAAGCTGTGGTTGACAAGGGAGTGAGACCGGGTTGTAACCTATCCCCGATGTTATTCACTCTGTAAATTGGACAAGCTGTAAAGGAAGCCGAAGAAACAGTTGGAGAACGAATTAAAGTTCGTGGAGAAGAAATAAACTCTGAGTTTGACCGATGACATAGTAACTCTGTCAAAGACAGCAAAGGTCTTGGCAGTGCAGTTAAACGGAATGAAGGACGTGAGATAAAGCAGAAGAACGACAAGAGTAATGGAATGTATTCGAATTAGATCAGGCGATGCTAAGAGAACTAGATTTGGAAAAGAGAGAGTGCAAGTAGTAGACGAACTGCGAAGTAAAACAACTGATCATGGCCGAAGTAGGGAGGATATAAAATGTAGACCGTTTCTGAAGTAGAGAAAGTTATTAATATTGAATATAAATTGAAGTGTTAGAAATTCTTTTCTGAAGACATTTTTCTGGAGTGTAGCCTTGTACGGAAGTGAAACGAGAATGATAATAAACTGTTGAAACGAGAAAAAATAGCTTTTGAAATGTGGTGCTACAGAAGAATGCTGAAGATTGTATGGGTAGGTAACGTAACTGATAAAGAGATAGTGAACAGAATTAGGGAGAAAAGGAATTTGTGGCACAGCAAGACTAAAAGGAGGTATCGGTTGATACCACAGAATTTTTGAACATCAAGGAATCATCAGTTTAGTATTGGAGGGATGTGTTTGTGTATGTGGGGAGTAGGAGGGGGGGAGGGAGTTAAAATTACAAAGAGAGACCAAGAGACGGTTCAAATGAATGTTGCTTGTGCTTGCAGTAGTTATTCGGAGACGAGGAGGCCTGCACAGAATAAACTAGCCTGGAGAGCTGCATCAACCAGTCTTCAGACTGAAGACGACAATAACATCATCTACAATAAGGAAATTTGCTTGTAAACTGATCAGATAAAGTTTAATCCCATGTATTTATGCATGAATCGATAGATAATTGTCTGTCTCAAATAACTTTAGTCACTTATCCGGCTTAGAGTAGCTTGTCTCTAGATGGAAAATGCGAGACAAGTCGTTCAAACTCTGAGGTGAGCCAGGCAATAGAAATGATGGGCATAAAGAACGAGTTATTGATGGCTGAATAGTGTACTAAGCGATACACACTGTTCTTCCATTTGGTGCTGTGAGGACGAGCCGATCTGTTTAATATAGCCGTTTCGTCTTGTGATGAAGTGGGCACGATGAACGACATCTTTCTGAATTATGGTGTAATGGTTGCTGTCTTGTGCTGAATTTGTGTAGTTGTACTTTGTGGAACATCGGATTTACTTACACAAGATGGTTTTCAGTCACATTCAACACTAGCATCATTAATTCTTTGTTCGAGTTCACAGTTTTGATAGAGCAAGAATCTATATTCGACTTCTGTTCAGTCATCCAAGCTTCGAAGTTATTGTCACGTTGACTTACCACTCATTAAATAATATCATTGGCGCTAATGCCAATATAAGATGATTTTCCTTCTATTTAGCATATGTACTTCTATATAAATGTACGGTGTTCAGTAAAGGGTAATTTCATGTAGAACATGAAATTTCACGTTCATTTTCTGGACAATGTGTGTTCCTTACGAAAGTATTTCTCACTCTTCTGATGGTTAACCAAATCTCAGTATGTGTTCACTTACATACTACTATCTCGAACGAACTACACTACAAAACAAAGAAAACGTCGTCCCCACAGGTCATGAAGGCGCGCCGCACCGACCGACCGCCGTGTCATTCTCTGGTAGAGAAAAAATAAACTGCCTTCAATAGTGACGGCACTTTTTTATTCTTGAATGGTGTTTTCAGCTTTCCGTGTTCGTTCGAGTTGCAGCGGAACTTGTAGACACGGGGCTGTAGCGGGAATTAACTCCATGGTATTAAACGGACAAAAACTGTAAATAAAGACGTAGAGCAGTAACGGACTGAGCGCAGCATACTGCGCATGTCACCAATATCAAACTGAAACTAGTGCGTACCGTTGGTATGACGCTGTTGTATACATTTCGCTCTAATATCGAAACTTAAATTTTTCGGTATTTGTATTGTTTTGACACGTGTATTTGCTACTGAGAGCAACGGCGCTGAAATGTTACTGCTACGAATGCACATCTATATATTTCAAAGGAGAAAAATATACTTTTCATAGAGAAATGCTTGAAACGCCCAATTATATTTTCCATGCTAGTAAAAGGTTCCTCATGTGTTTATTAAAGACGGGACAGAGTCTAATGAAGGCATAAAAACGTAGAGCATTTTTTGCCATGTATTTATGAGAGATATGCTAGATAAATTCGATAGTGCGAGAATGCGTTCCCAGTCGGTCCATAGAATATATATGCATTTAGGCCAGTGTTAGCCTAAAGAGCTGCATCAGACCAGTCTTCGGACTGAAGAGGACAGTAACATCGCTATCTACAACAAGGAAGTTTGTTCGTAAACTGATCAAATAAAGTTTCATCCCACGTATTCATGCGGACGTCGATAGACAGCTGTCTGTCTCAAAGAACTTTAATCATTTACCCGGTTCCTTAGAGTAGCTTACCCGATAGTGTGGGAATGTGTTACCAGTCGGTCCAGTGAATATATACGCATTTCGATCAGTGTTAGTTTGCAAATGATATTTAAATCTGACAATGCCATTTCCTAGATATTATACTAATTTCTTATGTAGTGTCTTTATTTGAAAGCAGTCACAACTGGAAAATATATACTAGTACCAATGACGTCGAGGATGATTATTTGTGATTAATATAGTAGTTCCTCCAAGGCAGAGCGGAGTTTAAAAATGTGATACCAGAAAGTGAAAGACAAGAATTTAGTACCTTCAAATACTGCAGAGCGCAATAATCGCTAATCTGCTGAAATTTTAAACTCTTTGTTTTTTGGAACTTTTACAGTTCGGCGCACAGGGAAATCACTTCGCGACGCGATACTAACATAATTTATTAAAGTATAGATTTCGCAGTACGATCAAATGCAGTACAAAAACTGATTAAAAGTGTGGCGATCGCTTATTTTCCTACAATAAAAAAATTGTGACACCCGAGCTGTGACATGTTGCAAATAAGCGAAAATGCCCTTGCGTCCTTCTCTACAAGCCTTTAAGCTATGTTCAGCCAGGTGTCGACTTGTCTATTAAACAGTGTGTACAACATGTATGGCAATTCTGAAAGATTTTTAACATCCCCTCGAGAACGGAGTCATTAGGAACGGAGCACAAGCTGGAATTAGGAAAGGATGGCGAAGGAAAGCGGCCGTGACGTTTCTAAGGAACCATCCCGGCATTTGCCTGAAGCGATGTAGGGAAGTCACGGAACTCCTAAATCGGAATGGCCGGACACGGGTTTGAACCGTCGTCTTTCCGAATCCGAGACCAGTGCGCTAACCATCGCGCTACCCCGTTCGGTCTGACCACAAAGAAAAACGCCTTCGTCTTAATGGTTGCCATTCCAGCTTGTGTATCATATGTGTGACACTTCATATTGCTGTTTCGCGATAATAGAGAGAACGAGCTTTCCTTCTTTTAACTTTTTCGGTGTTATCCGTCAGTTCTATCTGGTAAGAATACAATACCATCACTGCATAAGAGGGTGAACAAGCGTGGTGTGGGCTTTCTCTTTAGTAGATTTGTTGCATCCTCTAAGTGTTCATCTAATAAAACGCAGTGTTTGACTCGACTTCGTCACAACATTTTCTATGCCATGATTATATTTAAGTTGACAAACTGCCTATTGGCTGCTGTCTCGGGTTATTCGGCCGACGTTCATCTAATGATTTTACTGACGTTTCGCTAGCACGAGTGGCTGGCATTGTCAAAGCTTCACCCTCCATTGCTCGGCTCCAGTTCACCACCGGCAACGGAGGTGAAGCTTTGACAAAGCCAGCCACTCGTGCTGGCGAAACGTCAGTAAAATCATTAGATGAACGTCGGCCGAAGAATCCGAGACAGGAGGCAATAGGCAGTTTGTCAACACGTGGCCACGAAAGCCTTAACAATTTTATACAAATTAAGTTGTAACCTCTAGTTATTAGTTGAATCGACAAGCTTGAAACTTGTATTTATCGTGGAGCCGACATTTGATTGAAATATTTCAGACCTCATATGGAAACCTCACTTTTTTGTTGTACAGAGCCAACTGCATCTTCTTCGGACCATGCAAATATCTAATCCAAATGTTTGAAATCGTTTTAATCTGATGGCTTTAGAAGACTGTAAATGACATCATCAACAGGGGTCTGCTCAACTTCTCTTCTAAATAAGAACAGCATAGGACTTATAAAACTTCCTTGTGGAATTCCCCTCGTAGCCAGTCGCATCATACTGGGCTCAAGATTTGCAACGAAGCAAGAAATGGAAGTTGCTGGCTGTAGGTCCTTGGTTAAAGACGGGCAAACGGCAGGCAGCTGCCTCTCTAGCAGAGCCGCTGTCGTATGTGGCGCCAGGCTATTCGGGCCTGTCCGCCGCACTGCACCGCACCGAGGGTAATTAAAACCCGGCGCGACCGGCCGCCGTTGCATCAGGACGCTTTTCTGGCAAGCGGACCGCCATATTCCTCCTGGCACTCTGACAGCTGCCCGTCCCTTTCTACACTACAATCACTGCGAGCCATATGCATACACAAACGATTATCTATGGCGACGAAGATGGACTGCAAATGAGGCAGTCGGTGCGTGCCTTGGAAGTGCCCCACAGCGCTTACGCCATAGTCGGTATCTCTGCCAGAGCTTCTTCTTCTTCTTCTTTTCCTTGTGACCTACACCCGCTTCTGTCTGAGGTCGGCACTGTCACAACCAAGGTTTGGCAGAGTTAGTGGCATTTGGTGGCCTCTTGACGGAATGGAATCTGTGTGCCTCATCTGTCTGAGTCCATTCTGTATCTCGTGGTTCTGACGTTACCTAATGGCTATTCTGTTGTAGCTTTCTCACCAGCAGAGCATCTGAGACTTACTTGTACTGTAGAGAATTGGCTATGTACGGTCTGTCTGAAAACAACACTTCGCTAATATCGTAGTGTCGAACAGCACACGTCTGCTTTCATATACAACAGCTAAATCACCACAAATGTTAAATTGTAGATCCTTTCCTGCACTCAAACAGTCTATGCATTGGCTAGAATAAGCGAATTAATCAAATATACAAAAATATTACGCGACTGGCCATCAAAATTGCTACACCAAGTAGTAATGCAGATGATAAACGGGTATTCATTCGACTAATATATAATACTAGAACAGATATGTGATTACATTTCCACGCAATGTGGGTGCATAGAACCTGAGAAATCACTACCCAGGACAACAACCTCTGGCCGTAATAACGGCCTTGATATGCCTGGGCATTGAGTCAAACACAGCTTGGATGGCGTATACAGGTACAACTCTCCATGCAGCTTCAACACGATACCACAGTTCATCAAGAGTAGTCACTGGCGTATTGTGACGAGCCAGTTGCTCAGCCACTATTGACCAGACGTTTTCAGTTGGTGAGAGATCTGGAGAATGTGCTGGTCAGGGCAGCAGTCGAACATTTTCTGTATCCAGAAAGGCCCGTACAGGACCTGCAACATGCGGTCGTGCATTATCCTGCTGAAATGTAGGGCTTCGCAGGGATCGAATGAAGGGTAGAGCCACGGGTCGTAACATATCTGAAATGTAACGTCCATTGTTCAAAGTGCCGTCAATGCGAACAAGAAGTGACCGAGACGTGTAACCAATGGCACCCCATACCATCACGCCGGGTGATACGCCAGTATGTCGATGACGAATACTCGCTTCCAATGTGCGTTCACCGCGATGCGACCATCACGATGCTGTAAACAGAACCTGAATTCATCCGAAAAAATGACGTTTTGCCATTCGTGCACCCAGGTTGGTCGTTGAGTACACCATCGCAGGCGCTCCTCTCTGTGATGCAGCGTCAAGGGTAACCGCAGCCATGGTCTCCGAGCTGATAGTCTATGCTGCTGCAAACGTCGTCGAACTGTTCGTGCAGCCAGGTTCGTCGTTGAGTACACCATCGCAGGCGCTCCTCTCTGTGATGTAGCGTCAAGGGTAACCGCAGCCATGGTCTCCGAGCTGATAGTCTATGCTGCTGCAAACGTCGTCGAACTGTTCGTGCAGATGGTTGTTGTCTTGCAAACTTCCCCATCTGTTGAGTCAGTGATCGAGACGTGGCTGCACGATCCGTTACAGCCATGCGGATAAGATGGCTGTAATCTCGACTGCTAGTGATACGAGGCCTTTGGGATCCAGCACGGCGTTCCGTATTACCCTCCTGAACCTACCGATTCCATATTCTGCTTAACAGTCATTGGATCTCGACCAACGCGAGCAGCAATGTCACGATACGATAAACCGCAATCGCGATAGGGTACAATCCGACCTTTATCAAAGTCGGAAACGTGATGGTAAGCATTTCTCCTCCTTATACGAGGCATCACAACAACGTTTCACCAGGCAACGCCGGTCAACTGCTTTTTGTGTATGAGAAATCGGTTGGAAACTTTCCTCATGTCAGCACGTTGAAGGTGTCGCCACCGGCGCCAACCTTCTGTGAATGCTCTGAAAAGCTAATCATTCGCATATCACAGCATCTTCTTCCTGTCGGATAAATTTCGCGTCTGTAGCACGTCATATTCGCGGTGTAGCAATTTTAATGTCCAGTAGTGTAAATACAAGATACACGAGTAATTATTAAATAGTGTTATATTGTAACGTCTGAAACTGATGTAGACGACAACGATTTCGGTTGAAAAATGTTCATTCAGTGAACTATACCTCAAATAAACTGAAGGTGCTCCTATGACATCCAATTAAAATACAGACAGAAAATCTTATCAAATGCAGTAAAGCGGCTCTGAGAGCGTTACCAGAATGATAGTAAATTCACGAAACCAAACAGTCATCAAAGACAGGCGAAAAACGAAGCCCATTTCGTGATCACAGTGCACGAAATATTCGCCAGCTCAAAATAGCTCAGTGTATAGTATGACGATTTACAAGTCAACACACACAAGATGACGAGTAGAGTCTGTCTACACTTAATTCCGAAATGCAGTTTGAAAAAGTTTAATCTCTGCTTTGGAGCGTATTTAGACCTCACGATAGTTAACGTACCATCGAAAGTTAAATTATTTTAGCGGTGGCTTATCGCCCAGCATCTATCACTCACATGACCGAATAAGACGCATTAGCACAGTGAAGCCTGCCTTCCTCAAGAACTCGCCCAAATAGTCTTCTCCAGGATTTAACGTAAAAGTCTGTCACGCGGACCTGGATCACAGAGTACTGTGAAGTGTTGAATTACAAATCTAGTTCTGGAGGGATTAAATTCATATCCTGAACGAGAAAGCCCAATTTGCGGCATTACATAATGGATATTCCCCTCAGTAGTAGTTTCTCCAACCAACAGTCCGTAGGAGCAAATTAATCGCGACTTTAACTGCAATAGCTTGTAACTTAGGTAACTGGGCAAGATACAGCTCTATCGAAAAAGAATAGCTCAACAATGTCGTAGGGTCAAGCCGCACACATCGGCTTTCATGTGCGGCAGCTAACTTGCTGCACGTAATAACCTACTCGTATAACTATCCAGAATGAGATTTACACTGAGCAGCGGAGTGTGCGCTGATATGAAACTTCTAGGCAGATTAAAATTGTGTACTAGACCGAGACTCGAACTCGGGACGTTTGCCTTTCGCACGCCGCCAGCCGTAGTGGCCGAGCAGTGCTAGGCGCTACAGTCTGGAACCCAGCGACCACTACGGTCGCAGGTTCGAATCCTGCCTCGGGCATGGATGTGTGCGATGTCCTTAGGTTGGTTAGGTTTAAGTAGTTCTAAGTTCTAGGGGAGTGATGACCTCAGAAGTTAAGTCCCATAGTGCTCAGAGCCATTTGAACCATGTTTTCGCACGCCTCTACCACAAGTAGACCACATGCCCGCGAAAGGCAAAGGTCCCGAGTTCGATTCTCGGTGTGGCACTCAGATTTAACCTGCCAGGAAGCTTCAATCTATGACTACCACAAGGAGAGCACTTGCCCGCGAAAGGCAAAGGTCCCGAGTTCCAGTCTCGGTCCGGCATACAGTTTTAATATGCCAGGAAGTTATAACTATGTTATTGTTGAGGTTACGATGTTCTGAAAGACATTAGCGTAACGAAAAAGATCCAGAAACGTAATAAACATAATAAATCGCTAAATAAAATAGTTACAGCTATTCAGATTTCAGAGATGATAGCTATACTGCAAAGCTACGCTACCGTATGAGGTATCTTTTGTACGTTTAAATGTTGTTAATTCTAACAAGGGAACCTCCACATAGCACCCCCCTCAGATTTAGTTATAAGTTGGCACAGTGGATAGGCTTTGAAAAACTGAACACAGATCAATCGAGAAAACAGGAAGAAGTTGCGTGGAACTATGAAAAACATAAGCAAAATATACAAACTGAGTAGTCCATGCGCAACATAGGCATCATCAAGGATAGTCTGAGCTGAGGAGCGCTGTGGTCCCATGGTTAACGTGAGCAGCTGCGGAAGGAGAAGTCTTGGTTCAAGTCTTCCCTCGAGTGAAAAGTTTAATTTTTTATTTTCAGACAATTGTCAGTTTTAGACACAATAGAATTATTATCTTTCCGTCCGTCCGTCCGTCCGATGCGAGGTAACTGCGCCGTAGTATGGGGACGCTACACCTAAACAAACATCGAAACAAAACATATGTTTTGACAGAGCACAGGGAAAACTGTGAGAGTTTGAAACTGTTGCATTCATTTGCTGCAGTTTATGTGACAAACTCAAATGTTTTCATCACTTTTTGGGAGTGATTATCACATCCACAAGAAAACCTAAATCGGGCAAGGTAGAAGAATCGTTTTACCCATTCTCCAAGTGTACAAGTTAGGTGGGTCGACAACATATTCCTGTCATGTGACGCACATGCCCCAGTGTCGAATAGAATATATCAGACGTGTTTTCCTGTGGAGGAATCGGTTGACCTATGACCTTGCGATCAAATGATTTCGGTTCCCATTGGAGAGGCACGTCCTTTCGTCTACTTATCGCACGGTTTTGCGGTGCGGTCGCAAAACACAGGCACTTAACTTATTACAGTGAACAGAGACGTCAATGAACAAACGGACAGATCATAACTTTGCGAAAATAAAGAAATTAACATTTCTGTCGAGGGAAGACATGAACGAAGCAAGGACCTCTCGTTCCGCAGCTGCTCACGCTAACCACGGGACCAAGGCGCTCCTGAGCTGACACTTTCCTTGAAGATGCCTATGTTGCACATGGACTACACAGTTTGTATATTTTGCTTATTTTTTCAGAGTTCCACACAACTTCTTTCTGTTTTCTCGATTGATCTGTGTTCAGTTTTTCAAGGCCTATCCACTGTGCCAACTTATAACTAAATCTGAGGGAGGTGCGATGGGGAGGTTCCCTTGTAAGGTTCGATGCTACAATATTTAGTCACTGTTAATTATTGCACCTCATTTTTCCCCAACTGATGGACGAATGTGTCAGCACCACCAACAGAGACGTACAGTTGTGGTGTAATTTGTTTGATTGTGATCAGTCGATCACCTCGAGTAAGGGCGCCCGCACGTTCCAACATTGCAGGAGGTCACAGCTGTGTGCGGCGGGCTGGCACGTGGGGTTTGCGCGACCTCGTCGCGATGATGACAGGCGCTTCGTCCGACGACTCACCGTGCTTTCGTTGACTTTCGCGTCTCCGTACACATTCTGCAAGCGCCAATGAAAATCTACGATGCTCTGGTTCTCCATCAAAAGAAATATAAGGACAGCTCTCTGCTTAGAAAGCACCTCCATTACAGACATCATTTGGAAGGCCATGTACAGCGCCGCCAGTAGTCGGAACTTCATGAAACTATAGGGGCTGAAGCGGGAACACTACACGATGTCCCTCAACAAATTTCACATTTATGAATCGAAAATATCCGAAAAAAATTACTCACTGAACACCTCTCGTACATTTTCATCTAGTGCCGTCTGCTGAAAACGCATCTAGCTGCACAATCAGGTCGTTGGTCAGGGAGAAATATTGTATATGTCCAGCCCGCATAGCCGACAGCGCTAACGCGCCCATAGCCCTAGAAGTGATGACGACGGTCTTCTGGGACTGTGAAGGGGTTATTCTGTTTGATGTCCTCCCTCGTGGTAACATAAGCTCTGTTGTGTATTGCGCTATCCTCAGGACTTCAGAGTGTTCGTCGCCACAAAAATGCAAACGAACTTTTCCTTCTCCACGCACCGCAAGTCCTCACCCATGTCTGTGCACACGGGAGGCGCTCATAAAAATTCGTTGGACTATTTTTCACCTACTCTCCAATCCGGACCTCGCACGTTCCGACTTCCTTCAGTTTGGCCCTATGAAGGATGCACTCTGCGGGAAGCAGTGCGCGGATGATGGGAAGGTTACTGACGAAGCGAGATGTTGTCTCTGACGTCGACCATTAGAGTGGCATCATGCCGGTACACAGTCCCTCCCAATAACGTGGAGTAAGGCCGTCGCATTGAACAGAAACTTATATTGGTGGTTCGCTGTTATCCGCAAGCTAAATATGGCCGCAGAAGGAACAGCTGTGCATTTCGGTACCGAACTCCTTCGTATGTTTTCCGTTAACTTACAATACTTAGTTCGGGTTGAAGTATCGTAATGCCTTATCACGTTCCCGCAAACTTTCGCTATGAACTGCAGACTTTCTTTTGCGTATTATAAAGAAAGATCAGCACAAAGAAGCAAAGGTAAGAAGAAAACACAATATAACAACGTAATCACAAATGCAGTACATGACACGTGTATACTACAATGACACACCTAATTCGGAAGCTAGCTTGACTGCACGTCGTGGGATGGTCTTATGAAGGTACTTGGTAACGAACCCGGTAGCCAGTAGACAAAATAAAATTACAAGTGTACGCTAAAGCAAAAAGTTTTTTCAAATCACGGAATTGTCATCCGAGAGATATTGAAGCAGGGAACAAGACAGAAGGTGCGAGCAAGCTCGTTCTGTTATTGGTTGTTACTACAGTAGGTGTTTCTTAAACAAGCTTGCCGGCTGCAGATCTAATCCACCAGGCTGATTAACAACGATAGATAAACTCCAGTGAAAGACTCTGCAGGAGACACGCTCAGTAGCTCGGTACGAATTCTTGTTGATGTTTCGAGAACATACGTTCACCGAGGAGTCAAGCAGTATATTTCTCCCTCCTATGTATATCTCGCGAAGAGACCATGAGGATAAAATCAGAGAGATTAGAGCCCATACAGAGGCATACCGACAATCTTTCTTTCCACTAATAAAACGAGGCGGGAATAGAAGGGACAAACGATAGAGGTACTCAAAGTACCCTCCGCCACACACCGTGGCTTGCGGAGTATGGATGTAAATGTAGATGTAGAGAGCCGGCCTGTCGGCCACATTAGATGTGTGTGGTTTCTGGCGATTTCCCACATCCAAATAGATATGGACTGAGCTAGTATCCTCACCACGTCGAAGTTACACAGTGCATATACATTTCGAACAAAGTGTTTACTTTTCTAAGCCACTTTTGCACACGTTAGTGCAGCTCATTCTAATTTCGATTTCGGAATCTACATCATCGTCAACACTCCACAAGCCGTTTTACAATGTGTGGCCGAGGATATTTAGTAACACTGTCACGTAGCCCCATTATCTGTTCCAGTCGGGAACAACGACAGCTGGTAAACAACAGAAAGAGCTCAAAAGCCTCCTGTTTTACCTTCATCGTCTTTTCGTGAGATATTTTTACGATGAAGCAAAATGTTGCATGATTCTTGTGGGAACGTACATCCTCGGAACGTAAGCAAAAAAACACGTCTTCGGGAACCACCTCTCATGTAGCGTTTGCCTCTTCATTTGGACGATTACTTCCCGTCAGACTTTCGTGCTTCCTACTCGTACATGTAACGAGACGTACTGCTCTTCCTTGGATCATCTTTATTTCTTATATTAACCACATTTGGTAAGGATTTCAGACTGAGGAACAATACTCAGCTATCGGTCGAATAAGGGTTTTGTAAACTGTAGGTACATTTTTAGGAGTCTTTCAATGATTCTCTTTCTGGCATATGTCTTTCCTGAGATTAGTTTTATATTTATCTTTCTGATTTGATTGACAACTCCCAGTGACTGTTTATAAATCGTTTACTCAAATAACACCGGATCTTTCTGCATACTTATGACAGTATGCTACGTTTATGTAGTTCAGGTCAGTACCCCGAATGAGTACGTGTGCCAAGGTAATTATTACTCGCCTCCGTATCCGATGTTGATACGTGGTACGGTTCCGTGATGGCGCACCTCGGAGCCAGCCAGTTACAATCCTTGTGGAGGCGAAACATTTTCACCTCCTTTATTTCTCAGGTAAACGGAGGGAGACTGACACCAGCAACAGGAGACGCGCAGTTTCACAACACCTGCTATTACTCCAGTGTCCTGCGTTCAAACACAAATCCTACTGTTTTACATACACACATTTACAGAGGCTGCTACCGCGACTGTCAGTTTGAACGATGATTAAATAACACTTTGTGATTAGTCACTCAGTTTTATATCTGTTGATTACGATTTTCTTCGCGAGGTTTGCTATGCCACCGGTCAACAATTTAAGTTCTTAATCCTGCTGCATCATTTTGGGAAATTACATTCTAGGAACAAATGAAACTTCTCTCGTTAACAGCAAGAATTTCTGGCGTGTTAGCAAAATTACTTCCGTTTAAGAAGTGCTGTTGCATACCTGTTTTTAATTAGGCATCAGAAACATGCTTATTTCCCAAAACGGCCTCATTTGTAGCTGATCTATCATGGTTTCATTGCTCAGCCTATTCTTCTACGTGCCAGATCCAAGCATAATTGATATTATTTAAGAAATCGTCCTGTGCATGAAATACTTAAAAACGATCTAAGGTTTTAACATCTTTCTAACGGAGAAGACGGAAAATACATTTTACGTTTTTGAATCAAATCGTAAGCCGCGCGGGATTAGCCGAGCGGTCTCAGGCGCTATAGTCATGGACTGTGCGGCTGGTCCCGGCGGAGGTTCGAGTCCTCCCTCGGGCATGGGTGTGTGTGTTTGTCCTTAGGATAATTTAGGTTAAGTAGTGTGTAAGCTTAGGGACTGATGACCTTAGCAGTTAAGTCCCATAAGATAAAAAAAAAATCAAATCGTAAACATAAATGGGTGTGAAGTTGAAGTCCTGAGCTGTAGAGGATAATAGACAAAACTGATACTAAATATCTACAGGGCTAGAAAGACTGTTGTTTCGCTGATTCAGTACAGTCACTTGTAACTATTTTTAGATTTACGGATACCTGTGATTTTCCGACGGCTATGTTGACGAATGAAGAGCTAAAACTCTTGCCTAATGATGGAGCACGGTGTCTGGCATCGTAACTAATATACATATATGGAACACAAAGCATTGCGCGACATAAATGGAAGCTACTAGGCGTGCTTCTACATCTGAAGGATGATTCCCATTCATATTTCGCCCCAGTCCCATAAGGGTCAAATCAGCTTTGTTTTAAATAGACGCTGTAGCGGTCGTAATCATTAGTTACCTTATAGACTGGGCGTGCTGAGTTGATTTTAGTCAAGAATGCCCTTAAGGCGACAAAGACCTAGTTATCAGCGCCTCACAGAGTTTGAAGGAGATTGTGTGAAAGGGCTACCAGAAGATGGACGTTCCTTCTGTGGAAGGCTTGGCAGTAATGCAGAAACTGTACATGACTGCTGGCAGCGATAGTCACGGGAATTTAGGGTAGCAAGAAGACTGGGCTGCGGTCGGCCACGTGGCACTACCGAGAGGGAAGACCATCGTGTTCCTCTTATAGCTCTGTAACATCGCACTGCATCTGCAGCAACAATCAGTGCAGCAAGTGGCACACAGTGACACAAAGAACTCTTACAAATCGGTTACTTCAAAGACAGCTCCCTGCCAGACACCCTGTAGTGTGCATTCTACTGACCCCAAGCCACTGCCATTTGCGACTTTAGTGGTGTCCAGCGAGATGGTCATTGGAGGATAAGGCGGAGGTTCCTCGTGTTTTCTGATGAAAGCTGTTTCTGCCTCGGTGCCAGTGTTGGTAAGAAGGAGGCCGCTGGAGAGCCTGCAACCAACCTATGTGAATGCTAGACACGTTGGAACTACACCTGGGGTTATGGTCTGGTGTGCGATTTCGTATGACAACAGGTGCACTCTTGTGGCTATTCCACGCACTCTGACTGGAAATCTGTACGTCAATCTGGTGATTCGACGTGTTGTGCTGCCATTTATGAACATCACTCCAGGCGGTGTTTTCCAACAGGATAACGCTCGCTCTCCTACCGCTGTTGCAACTGAGCATGCTCTACAGAGTGTCGACATGTTGTTTTGGCCTGCTCGATCTCCATATCTGTCTCCAATTGAGCACACATGGGACAACAACAGACAACTTCATCAAACCGTCCCTGTACTGACTGAACAAGTGCAACAGGCACGGAAATCCATCCCACAAACTTACATCCGGCACCTCTACAACAGAATGCACGCATGTTTGCGTGCTTCCATTTAACATTCTGGCGCTTACACCGATTATTAATGTACAGACATTTCACATCTTCAATTGCTTATCTCTTGCTTACATTAACCAGGTCTTATAAAGTTAGTTGGTAACCGACCCGAGATATGGATGTTAGAAAGTAACCTCAAGAAACAGTCGCAAAAATCTGTTAAACAAAGGCAAGTGCTTAAGTTCATAATTCATTTTCGTAAATTCCGTCTCTGACTCCATTGCCTTTGTGGAGACACATTTTGAAGAACGCTCCTTTGTAATTGTGTCATGTGGTATGATAGCTAAAATCAGATGAATGTGGCTGTTGGGTTACTGCGTCATGTTACAGGGTTCCGTTATTTAGACTTTCTTGAAAACGAACTTTCGGACTACAAAGAACGATATTTTCTCCCGACTTGACGGGGTCCCTACACATTCTAATGGTCAGATGGCACTTCATCTTGTCGTGATATTCCCAGGAAGATGGACTGGCAGAATTGGCCACGTTTGTTTCCCGACATGGTCCCCAGACGTCATCCTTTAGATTTTTGCCGTGGGAATGGTTTGGCAATAAACACAGGAGACAAACTGATTGTTCGTTTTATGGATAGTACTGGTCCCATAAAAGAAATCCAGGACGACCTTCAGCTACGTATGATGTCGTCAAGAGCATTCGAAAGTACGCTGAACTTGGGTGTGGAATTTTGCTAAACTACTACTGTATTTGTCTGGGTTACATTCCAACAACGGTAACTGCGCAACCAACAAAAACTGAGAACGTGTTATATTAATTGTTCTATTTGAACTGGTTTATATTGCCACCTCCTAAAATATTTTTCCTAAAACAACCTGTAGATAATTTTTAGTGAATGGTTACAAGCTGTTAATCATTTTCGGCCCTGGCACTTTCGGTAACGATTTGTTTGGCGGATAGGGACATTAATGTCGGTGACCATCTTGATGCTGTTAGAGATGAGTTGCTTACGTTGGTTGTAAGATGAGTTGGCTATGTTGGCTGTGATACGAGGTGTCCCTGTTTTTGCACCTACCTTCCTCTCCCTCCCTTTCAGTCCCACAATCATCCATAGTAAAAAAAATAAAAAAAATAAAAAAAAAACGGTGGTGTACTGTACGGGCACTAATTACAGCCATCCACACGGTGCATGTGACACGTCATCGTTTGGTCGGAGAGAGGTAAAGAGAAAGCACCTCTACTTGTTCGTTGCTAAGGCAAGTCTTTATGACGTCTCACTTCGTCACCTTGCTAAGTAACGTGTACTTTTGTCTGACGATGTTGTTCATGCCTACTGGAACTGCCGACGAATGCTTGTGTGCGTACGCAATTTTGACTATATCACTCCTGTCTACGAACAACTATCGTGGCTGTATGCGAGACTGTCATACCCTGTGTTTGCTCTCTCGTCTTCTCAATCATTGCACTTAGTCTTACTTATCTTCAGCTATTACACTATTGCCTGAGCAGCACAGCACAAATGCTCGTTCTCAAGTAAAGTCCTCTCTGTACTACCACGTAACATTTCCATGTTCACAAAATTATTTTCTGTATCAGGAACACGACTTTGGAATCACATTCTTCAAAATACAAAGCAAATTAAAATCCTTTCAAACTTCTAAAAACCGCAGATGGACCAGCTTCAATCACAATACCTATCTCTTCTGTATACTTACCTGCATCTCTCTCTCCTCAACCCTTCCTCCACCACCATTTTTCCCTCCCCCTTGTCTATAAAGCGTCTGAAATTCTGTTCTTTCCTAGCAGCTATTATAACTTTACAGTCTTCTCCTCTTTCACTTCTCATAATACTAAACACGTCTTCAAATGTGCTAAATTAATCAGGATCATTGTTAATGCCTTCTTATGTTTTATTATTACTATTAATTTTATTGCTAATTATTAGTTTTATTAATATGCAAATTACTATTGTTAAGATAGTGATGTAACATTTTGGGTATGTGTTTATTATTATCATTATTATTAATATTATTATTATATGCAATTATTATTTTTACTAATAAGCAAGTTTTTATTGTTGAGATAGTAATGTAATATTTTTGGACCTAGTCACATGCCTCAAGGGACGTTCATTAAATACTTGAGGCATTTATTTTTTGTTTAGTTTTGCCACTCCCTTTCTCTCCTTCGTGTGATTTGGTGAGATGTGGTGGGTCCCTATCCCTCCTCCTCACGTCAGGTTCACCCTCTAATTTGTAAATGATTAAATTTATTTGATATGTTCATTTTTCTGCTTTATACCACTAAAATACCTATTAGATTGCTCGTAATTCGTACATATTATAAAAATGGGCCTATGTATGTTCCACATGCCCTCGTAAACCACTGGACAGATGTCAACCAAACCTGGTACACTTTATCCCTTGCTTGCAGGCAACAATCGCTGTAGCGGTAAGAACTACTTACCTACCATGGTTTATATGACGTCATAAACAGTGAGATATGACGTCATAAACAGCTGTATTGTGCATGTTTAAATTTATCGCTTCCTTGCTACTAACTCTTAATAGCAACACATTTTGCAGACAGTATCCACATATGTCGCCGAAAGCACCTACAAAATTATGTCATTGAATGATACATATATCAGAATGTATGATGACACAAATACTGAAGTACGTGAAAAACTGCCGCATCATGCTTGAAGTTTAAATACATTTCGTCTTTACTACTAAGACACTCCTACAGTAGAGACAAGCTAAGAAAATCCGTATCATCTGGCAGTACTTTTGGCAGCTTTCAACTGTGAAGTGCAAACGGCTGTAGGCGAAAAGGCCGGTCGGGGTGGCCGAGCGGTTCTAGGCGCTACAGCCTGGAACCGCGCGACCGCTACGGTCTCAGGTTCGAATCCTGCCTCCGGCACGGATGTGTGTGATGTCCTTAAGTTAGTTAGGTTTAAGTAGTTCTAAGTTCTAGGGGACTGATGACC
Source organism: Schistocerca nitens (assembly GCF_023898315.1). Taxonomy (NCBI): domain Eukaryota; kingdom Metazoa; phylum Arthropoda; class Insecta; order Orthoptera; family Acrididae; genus Schistocerca; species Schistocerca nitens. The sequence continues at coordinate 268,857,882 of NC_064620.1, forward strand.
TCAGATGTTAAGTCCCATAGTGCTCAGAGCCATTCGAACCATTTTAAACATGCCAATCCTGAGTAGTACTCAGGCGGACAAACAGCCAGAGACAGACAGACAGACAAAACGGCTTCTAGTAAATAGTATAAAGCGTTTTGAAAGATCCTTAAATTTGACCTTTTATAGATATATTGTATACATTAAATGTCATTGAACGTTTACTTACTTCGCAGAAGAAAGACAACATCGTTGGTATCTTTCTTTTAACCGCATGATTACTTAGCTTTTCAGTATTTTGACTTACGTGATCACTAAGAGAATTCTTGTCGGCGTACTTAAGCTTAGCTTCCTTCCACAAACGGTTAACTTCTTGCTGGCGCGTCTGTTTAGACTTGTCGGAATGCTGCTTAACACATGCATCGTAAAAGTTACGATATAAATTCATTTTGAACTCAGTTACGTCGGATTTATATGTGTTTCAGAATATCCCGACTGAATGATTGAAACGCAGTGATTTCGGCTGACGCGGCAGATAACTACCCGAAGGAAGTCTGACACTTGTGATGCGCATGCGTAAAGCATTCACTTTAGAGAGGTTATAAAGACTTGTGGGCAGTTTAATACTGTCTAAACTCGGTATTAATTTTATGAAACAAAATTTTTATATGTTATAATAGTATGTATTATTTTGAATTAAAGAGTAGACGTGACATTTTCATTGACCATATCTCCCCTCCCCCCTGTTAATATTTGGTGATATTTTGTGTGAACACTCCCTTCACCCATCCACACCTCATTTGAGCTCACGTAATTAATGGGCGTCCCCTGAAGCCCTGATCTGGTCCTGATGAATAAGCAATATATAAATATGTAGATGTAGCAAACGTACACTCGCACCTAGAGAGGTGTGCACCAGCTGCGAGAAGAACTGTTCCCTGTTAAGTCGTTGCCAGAACTTCTGTAACGAAAATCATCCTTGGGATATTTATCGTCAGGTATTTGATGATATTATCGTGTAAAGAGTGGAAATACCGTGCAACACCATTAAGCGCGCGTCTCTAAGACAAATGCTCAATCATCAAGATTTAATAAAGTTTTGCCATCCTGGGTGACTCGTGAATAATATATTTGCCAGTGCTAAACACATTTCACACATTGTTTCTCGATAATTAACCTAATTTTCACCGCACGTGTGAGTCACGGATATCGTGACGGGCTACGACTATTTGCACAACAGGCCCACCGCGGCAGTTTCCATTGTTAACAGGTGGTTGCTTACTTCGTTAGGATGGACAGCGTAGCTATAAGGACGTCTTACCTAAAGGTCATTTGTTAAATAGTCATGGGCAAAGCTGTGTTCCTTATAGCAGGATATTATACAGGTATTTGTTTGGGCCGATAACAGTTACAAGCTTACCTGATGCTCCAGACGTTATGTGGTATATCTGCACCTTCTGCAGAATACGACCTATTTAGAACATGGTGATCATTTCTGAAGAAATAATCTGTATAGTACATTCAATCCCCATCGACTGTTCAGTGTTACTTGTAATAGAGAAAACAACAGTTACTCCCCTATAGAAGCTTTTTTACGTTGTCTATTTTTCAGTCATAAGCGTTTTGACTGATTTGATACCATATTCTACTTTCAATTCTCCGTCACTCTATTCGTTTCTGCTTGCCTGTTTCTTCTTTGATAATGCCTGTTACGTTTTAGATTAATTTTTCGCCTTTCTTACTGTTCGTTCTATTCTATCACTAGCTAGCTGACAACGTTTTAGCACGTGTACAGCTGATGAACGCGTTTAATGGGAAGGTTGCACTCCTAAAACATTTTTGCTTGGTCCCTTACGACACAAAATAATTTTTGATATTCATCTATAACATCGAAATTCACCTCCTCAAGCTTCTTCTCTTTTGGTTTTCTTAAAGCCAACATTTTTAACGATTTAATTATGTTTTACAAAACATTTTGTTCAGTTCTTACCTTCTGACCAACGATATTTGTTTTGTCGACGACTACGTCCTTAGATCACGATTTCGGCTCCGTTTTTAATGTATGCGGTGTACGAATCAAAAAAGATGCTTAAAGTCACTTGTCTAGAATGACTGACAACTTAAAAAATTTCAGTTGTATTCTAGAAACGAAAGCTTTCAGAAAAACACCTTTAGAAACCCACGTTTGTGATAAAATACTCGTGGTAAGAGAATTATATCAGCGATTGCCTTAAGACAACGGGACACGCCAGAAACATTACACTCTTAGTGATAGGGATATTTTTTACGTCACTTTAATTCCACAAACGGGTTAAACACGTATTTACACGTTGGAATTATAGGTATCATCAGTAGAAGTATCTGTAAGAACAGTAATACTTTCATCCATAATATAGTGACTCTATTAAAAAGGTGTCATTGACAAAGCGACACATCGTAATGGAAAAGGACCTGTTACAAGATGTCACTCGACTGTCTTTGTAGTCACGTGTTTCTTTTCCTCTTCTTTCAACATTTTATTTCTCAAACCTTTTCCACATCGCAGTCATTAAAGACGATATACGTCTGTTCACATTCGAGAAGAGTGAAGACCAGAATCAGTCATGCGTACTCATGATTCCTTTACACTGACTTTGATTAGTAATTGGGCATTCCATATCGTTAAAAGTAGGTTTTTAAAATAATAAATAGGATATCACTGAGTTTTTTGCTTAATATAAGTAACATATTGTGGTCTTCAGTTCGAGGAATGCTTTAGTACCTGGTTTAAGCTTTTTAGGAAAATATAGTTGTGCAGTATTCAGAGTTTAGCTTTTATATTCCTGAGATCTTTAAGGCATGGGTGGAGATGCATATATTATGAGTTAATAGTGTCACTATATTATGGATGAAAGTATTACTGTAAAAAACCATTGTTCTGATTTCTGAATTAAAGGAATTGACTACCTTATACTTAAGGCCACTTACACAGGTAGGGCTGCATATTTGGTGGTAGTTATAGCAGGTTTTGTTGACAATAGTGATACGATATGTATTGTATGTGTTTGTCAGAGAGTTGTTGCTCTCTACGGTTCAACTGTATCAGTTATTTCTGTTGTGTATTGTATTGTGTTTTAAACCGGGGAACTAGAAACGATGGACGGGCTTCGTCCTGCCATAGCCCTCAATGATTCACAACCCCACAACAGACCACAGTAGTCCACCCACCACACCTCCGCCCCACACCGAACCCAGAGTTATTGTGCGATTCGGCCCCCAGTGGACACCCTCTCGACCCCAGGAACGTATCATACCAAACGAGTGTCGCCACAAATGTTCGCGTGGTAGAGTAATGATGGTGTACACGTACGTGGAGACAGTGATTGCGCAGCAATCGCCGACATAGTATAATTGAAGCGGAATAAGGGGAACCAGCCCTCATTCGCCGAGGTAGATGGAAAACCGCCTTAAAAACCATCCACAGGTTGGCCGGCACAACGGACCTCGACACTAATCCGCTGGGCGGATTCAGCCGGGGACCGGAACGCCTTCCCCCTCGGGAAGCAGCGCGTTAGACCTCGCGGCAAGCCGGGCGGGCTATTCCAGTTCATCCGTTACTCTGAAGAGCCAAAGAAACTGGTACACCTGCCTAATATCGTGTAGGGCCCCGGCGAGCACCCAGAAGCGAAGCAGCACGACGTGGCATGGACTCGACTAATGTCTGAAGTAGTGCTGGAGGAAAGTGACGCCATGAATCCTGCAGTGCTGTCGATAAATCCGTAGAAGTACGAGGGGGTGGAGATCTCTTCTGCACAGCACGTTGTAAGGCATCCCAGATATTTGCAATATGTTCATGTCTGGGGAGTTTGGTGACCAGCGGAAGTGTTTAGACTCACAAGGATGTTCCTGGAGCCACTATGTAGCAATTCTGGACGTGGGGAGTGTCGCATTGTCCTGCTGGAATTGCCCACGTCGGTCGGAATGCACACTGGACATAAATGGATGCAGGTGATCAAACAGGATGCTTACGTAAGTGTCACCTGTCAGAGTCGTATCTAGACGTACTGGGGTTCCCATTTCACTCCAACTGCGCACGCCCCATTACACAGTTTACACCAGATTCAACAGTCCCTTGCTGACATGCAAGGTCCATGGATTTATGAGGTTTTCTCCACGTCCATCCGCTCGATACAATTTGAAACGAGACTCGTCTGACCAGCCAACATGTTTCGAGTCATCAGCAGTCCAATGTCGGTGTTGACGGGCCCAGACGAGGCGTAAAGCTGTGTCGCGCAGCCATCAAGGGTACACGAGTGGCTCGTTGGCTCCGAAAGCACATATCGATGATGTTTCGTTGAAAGGTTCGTATTCTGACACTTGTTGATAGCACAGCTCTGAAATCTGCAGCAATTTTCGGGAGGGGTGCACTTCAATCGTCGATGGTCCCGTTCTTGCAGGATCTTTTTCGGCCACAGCGATGTCGGAGATATGATGTTTATGATGTTTTAGCGGATTCTTGATATTCACGGTACGCTCGTGAAACGGTCGTACGGGAAAATGCCCACTTCATCGCTACCTCGGATATGCTGTGTCCCATCGCTCGTCCGCCGACTATAATGCCACGTTCAAATACTTAAAATTTGATAAACTGGCATTGTCGCAGCAGTAACCGATCTAGCAATTGCGCCAGATACCTGTTGTCTCATATAGGCGTTGCCGACCGCAGCGCCGTATTCTGTCTGTTTACATATTTCTGTATTTGAATAGGCATGCCTATACTACTTTCTTTGGCGCTTCAGTATATATTAAGCGGAATACTATGCAACTGATTTAATAATGGTCTGATATATGCTTTTTTATATTTTTGGATGTCACGAGTGTTTACGTTTACGTGAGTAGTTGTTGCCTTCCACTTGCACCCCAAAGTGATGCTTCTGATTTCTGTTTTAATTTTGTTACGCTCTCAATGATGTAGGTGCCTTTATGTGGGAGCACGTAATGCACGCAGGAACGTTGTCGAACATAATCGTTTTGTGGTCCAGATGTTATGGTGTAGGGAGATATGATGTTGTTTGGGCGTACTGGTCTTCAAATCTTTGTACACGGTACACTCACCGGTAACGTTGTGGCACTGCACTCCTTCCACAATGTTTCTCTCATGGATGCATTCGGCCTTGACTTCACTTTTATAAATAACAATGCATGACCGCATTGAACAGCGCAGGCGGAGGAACTCTTAGAACGAAAGGATATTTGGCAAATTGACTGGCCTGCACGTTCTCTCGATTTAAATCCCATCGAGCTCGTGTGAGGTGCAGTGGGAAGACGCATTGCAGCACGTCCACGCGCGCCAACGATCTTCCAACAACTGCCAATGACAGTGGTGGTGCAATGGAGCACCCTACGACACCCAATCCTTGCCAACCTTGTGGCCAACATGGGAGCACGTTGCAGGGCATGTATTGCCGTCCGTGGTGATCACACGTTCTATTACATCCAGGGCATCATAAATCGCGGTGATTTCGGTGTAATTATTGTCTTTGCCTAATGGTGTCATTTCTGTTCGTCTCATTGTGTATTTCTTTCAGTTACCTTCTGCACTATACTGTAGGAGTTCATCTACATCTACATGGGTACTTTGCAAATCACATTTAAGTGCCTGGCAGAGGGTTCATCGAACCACTTTCACATTAATTTTCTATTATTCCAATCTGGTACAGCGCGCGAAAAAACGAACACCTATATCTTTCCGTGCGAGTTCTGATTTCCCTTATTTTATTATGGTGCTCGTTTCTCCACACGTAGGTCGGTGTCAGCAAAATATTTTCGCATTCGGAGGAGAACGTTGGTGATTGAAATTTCGTAGGAAGGCTCCACTGCAACGAAAAAGCGTTTGTTTCAATTATGTCCACCCCAAATCTGTATCACTTCAGTGACACTCTCTCCTCTATTTCGCGATAGTGAAAAACGTGCTGCCCTTCTTTGTACTTTCTCGATGTACTCCGTCAATCCTATTTAGAAAGGATCCCACGCCTCATACCAGAAAAAAGAAAGAGTTACACTATCCGTTACTCAACCTATCTGTGGCACAGAAAGGGGTAAAATATACTGCTATAAAAATTTTCGACAAATTACCAGATGAAATAAAATGTCCGACAGACAGCAGTAATAGCTTCAAAAATAAATTGAAATTTTGTCTCCTTGGCATCTCCTTCTATACCATAGACGAATTCTTGATTAGGAATAAATAAATTTATAAATGTAGTGTATGCATTTTGTGCCATTTAAGGAAATGGGGTAAATAGTAGAAATATTAATTTTTAACTCTGTATTGTAATTAAAAAATCTTGTTTCATATGTGTATTTCTTGTATACTTGACACGTTCCACATCATAACGGCTGCCGTACCGTACGATTGATCAATGAAACACGCAACCAAGTAACTAACTATTCTAAAAGAGGACGCACAAGCGTAGTGTAAGCAGTATCTTTAGTAGATCTGTTACATTTTCTAAGTGTCCTACCAATATAACGCAGTCTTTGGTTAGCGTTCTACACATTTTCTATTGTTCCTCCCAATGAAAGTAGTTCGTAATTGTAATTCCTAGGTATTTAGTGGAAGTTTAACGGATTCCTTTTAACACTCATTTGGATGACCTCACTTTTCGTTATTTAGGGTTAATTCTTTCTACATATGATACAAGTTTCATTGAGCTTTGTTACTTGGCAGTGACACATCATGCTTAAGTTACTTTCGTGTAAGTCTTGCACACTAGCGTATTTAGCTTTCCCACTTAGGTAACTACTGTTGCATGTGGAATGATAACACTTCCTGTCACGTGTAGCTATAGAGAATTTAGCTGTTTGTTTCGATAAAGTTCGTTCCTTGACCATTACTGGATAACGTACGAAGTTCTTGTACTCGACTGTTTACGCACCTGACGGTAACGCTACCTGCACGTCACAAACCTGCTGCGGAAGAAAACAAAGACAGTCATCGTAGAGTATTTCCACGGAAACTTTATTGTACGCAGCAAAGCAGGTCATTGAACCGGGCCATTTTAAATGAGGAAGAATGTTGTATAATTACAATCACTGGGTAGCTGTCAATGATTCAAATGCTTGCGTTAACCCTCGGGCTGTAAGGAACATTTCTTATCTCTGCAGCGACAGTCACAAAGCCAGCGTGATACTTCACCTGAACACGAGAACACCATCTCATTTTTGGGTGAAGCTATAGCATAAATGTCTTTTATTCGCAGTTCAATTTAGTGCCTCCTTGTTAATTACTCGCTCTACCAATATGATCTTCAGCGGTGTTCTGTAGCATTTAAAAAATTACAAAATGCAATGGAAGTTTTCTTATTCATGACCGGGGAAGCAGCGTGGCATTTATCCATAAATTCAGCAGCGTACAAATGGAACTGCCTGACAGAAACCACAGTAGGTGCTTCATAACGAGTTTCAGCAGAACAACTCAGAGAACTGAGAACCATACAGCGAAATTACGTCGTTACTTTTCTTTTAATCTGCGAACACAGCTTGTTGTCGTATCCCCACAGGTTTCCGAAACTGGCTTTTGTTTTGCCGCCTGAATGAGCTTTCTTCAGTATCTAGCATAGCTGGGGAGGAACAGTAGATGTATTATGAGCTTAAAATGTATGCTACTTTCTATGAAAAAAGAACATGCAAGCGTATGACTACATGTTTTTTCGATTTGCAATCGACTATAAAATATTTATGTGAGCACAAATTACTTATTGGTGTACTTCATTATATAAAAATCTGTTGTAATATTCGCCGTTCTCATTTGACTTCATCCTTGATAAATCTATTAGACATAGGAAATGGCTAGAAAATTTTAACGTTGGAGAGGATATGAGCGAACTGAAATTCATAAAGGAGCCTTACGTATGTCGACGAACAACTGATCTTGGCAAACATATATTTGTTGCTAAAGGTACTTTTCAAGTTTAGAAAATAAATAGAATCTTAATTTAATCATCTCTGGAAAAAGTAAAGTGATGGATGGTTTTTATGGGAAAATGAACTGTTAGATATAAATTTACGATATAAAATAAATTTACTGAGCAACTGACTAAATTTAACTTTCTAGTGTGTCATATATCACCTCTACATGAAGTGAACATTATCCGCAGAACTGAAATATTTAATTGCGTATGCGGAACAGTTACGAGATCTTTGTGAATAAAGCCATGAAAGACACAATATTTTACGAACCCATGAATAGCAGCATGCCTTTACTGAAGAGAAGCATGGACCATGTTGTATAAAGGTGGAGACGGAGTTCGATCAGCCGAAAGGAAGTTTCTTAGAGCGATAGAAGGGGTGTTACGGCTAGAAAGTATGGACTGAAAGAGTCAGGAGAAGTTGATAACTTTCGGAATAATTGTATGAGGCACTTACAGCCAATACAGAGCAGCAGGCTTCCAGATAAGTATTAAGCTATCAGTCTGCTGGGAAAAGTTGGGCCGGACTGCTACCTAATAGATGAAAGCAACAATAGGAACCACAACAGCCCTTTAGTTCCTAAAGCTTGAGGGATAAGAAGAAAAAGATTTTAGCTAATAACACAAAAGTCTAGTCTTTCACATACTCAGCATTTTGATGTCCCTTAGCAGTACTGTGTGCAGCTTCTGTAAATCGATTTGTTATCAAGTTTCGATTTCCATATTTTACAAAATAGTACAAGAATAAAATTTTAGTGATTTTTGTGAACAAGATATGGAACTAATGTGTCCGATACAATATTCTTACAACGTCAGATTTGGTTTTAGATTCACTCTGCAGATAGCAAGCGCCGGGACTCCGGAAAACTGAGAGAAAATGCCCTGTGTAGAAGCTCAAGTAAACATAAATAAGGCTGGACGCTCATCTGCGGAAATTCTACGTATATCATCTCCGTATGACATCTCCGCTAGAAATGACTGTGCGAATTGCCTGATAGTGGTCTCATTGCGCTTTCGCTAGCAGAACAGCGACATTGAAAATACTTGAACAATTAGCTTTCAGTCTTTCTGCAGTTACCTATCCAAATGACGGATATTGTTGTTTCTGTTACTAGTGAATGTGGATATATCAGTAAAGAGTCGTATGGGAATTTAATTTGTGGGTAATGATCACCGTTTGACACAATCTGAATCTTAATGCTTCGTTACCGTTCTCAACGGACTGCATACATCAAACAGCTGCAAGTCAGTGCCAATTTTAAATTAGCTCCATCTGTTCATAAACCTTTACTTAAAGACAGTCCACTGTCATCTTATATGCGTACCACCAATATCGGACTAATACAGCAAGAGAGGACTAATGGTAACTGCGATTCATATCAGTCGTAATATAGTGAAGATGTATTAAGGAACATCCATTAACATAGTTTAAATTTTAAATTTTAGTCTATGTATGCGACAGCAACATCACGCTCGCAGTAGGAATGGCCTGGAATCTCATTGACTGGAGTTGAATAGCCCTCACGCTGATCCCCAATGAGCAGCGAAGACGTGCCTGGGAACGTATCGGTCAGCAGTGGGCTACTTTCTGCACTGTTGCCCGCCATATGGCTCTACAACCAGGAGTGATGGCTTGGAGTATCGTTTCATATCATAACACGACCCCTTTGTTTGTCATCCGCGGCTGCCTTACAGCACAGTGGTAAGTCGACGATATTCTGCGCCCCGTTTTGTAGCCCTTTATGGCAAGCCATCTGCGGTTTACATTTCAGCAAGATAATGGCCGCCCGTACAATGCGAGAGTTTCTACTGCTTGTGTCCGTGCTCACCAAACCCTACCTCGGCCAGCGAGATCGCCGGATCTCTCCCCGACTGAGAACTTTTGCAGCGTCATGGGCAGGTCCCTTCAACCTGCACGAGATTTTTTTTTTTTCTCATCAGTCATCTGACTGGTTTGATGCGGCCCGCCACCAATTCCTCTCTTGTGCCAACCTCTTCATCTCAGAGTCGCACTTGCTACCTACGTCCTCAATTATTTTCTGGATGTATTCCAATATCTGTCTTCCTCTACAGTTTTAGACCTCTACAGCTCCCTCTACTACCATGGAAGTCATTCCCTCATGTCTTAACAGATGGCCTGTCATCCTTTCCCTTTTCCTTATCAGTGTTTTACTCATATTCCTTTCCTCTCCGATTCTGCGCAGAACCTCCTCATTCCTTACCTTATCAGTCCACCTAATCTTCAACACTTGTCTGTAGCACCACATCTCAAATGCTTCGATTCTCTTCTGTTCCGCTTTCCCACAATTCTGTACTCCAGACGTACACTCGCAAAAATTTCTTCCTCAAATGAAGGCCAATGTTTGATATTAGTGACTTCTCTTGTGCAGGAATGCCCTTTTTGCCATTGGTAGTCTGCTTTTGATGTCCTTCTTACTCTGTCATTGGTTCAAATGGTTCAAATGGCTCTGAGCCCTATGGGACTTAACATCTGAGGTCATCAGTCCCCTAGAACTGTGAACTACTTAAACCTAAATAACTTAAGGATATCACACACATCCATGCCCGAGGCAGGATTCGAATCTGCGACCGTAGCAGTCGCACTGTTCCGGACTGAAGCGCCTAGAACTGCTCGGTCACCGCGGCCGACTGTCATTGGTTTTTTACTTCCTAGGTAGCAGAATTCCTTAACTTCATCTACCATCAATCCTAATATTACGTTTCTCGCTGTTCTCATTTCTACAACTTCTTATTACCTTCGCCTTTCTTCGATTTATTGTCAGTCCATACTCTGAACTCATTAGACTGTTCTTCCGTTCAGCACATCATGTAATTCTTCACTTTCTCTCAAGATAGCGAATCGTTTCATTGATATCCTTTCACCTTGAATTTTAACTCCACTCCTGAACCTTTATTTTATTTCCATCATTGTTCCCTCGATGTACAGATCGAACAGTAGCGTCGAAAGGCTATATCCTTGTCTCATACCCTTTTTAATACGAGCGTTCTTGGTCACCCGCTCTTATTATTCCCTCTTGGCTGTTATACATATTGTATATGACCGTCTCTCACTATAGCTTACCCCTACTTTTTCAGAATTTTTAACCTTCTTGCACAATTTACATTGTCGAACGCTTTTTTCATGTCGACAAATCCTATAAACGTGTGTTGATTTTTCTTTAGTCTTGTTTCCATTATTAACAGCAACTTCAGAATTGCCTCTCTCGTGCCTTTACCTTACCTAAAGCCAAACTGATCGTCGCCTGGCGCATCCTCAGTTTTCTTTCCCATTCTTCTATATATTATTCTTGTAAGTAACTTGGAAGCATGAACTGTTAAGCTGATTGTGCGATAATTCTCGCACTTGTCAGCTCTTACCGTCTGCGGAATTGTGTGGATTATGTTATCCCGAAAGTCAGATGGTATGTCGCCAGACTCATACGTTCTACACACCAACGTGAATAGTCGTTTTGTTACGACTTCCCCCAATGATTTTAGAAATCCTGATGGAATGTTATCTATCCCTTCTGCCTTATTTGATCTTAAGTCTTTCAAAGCTCTTTTAAACTCTGATTCTAATACTGGATCCCTTATGTCTTCTAAATCGACTCCTGTTTCTTCTTCTATCACATAAGAGAAATCTTCCCCCTCATAGAGGCTTTCAATGTATTCTTTCCATCAATCCGCTCTCTCGTCTGCATTTAACAGTGGAATTCCCGTTGCACTCTCAGTGTTATCACCCTTACTTTTAATGTCAGCGATGGTTGTTTTGACTTTTCTGTATATAAAGTCTGTCCTTCCGACAATCATTTCGATGGTTTCTTCGCAGTTACCTTCTTTGTACCTATATTTTACTTCCCAACTTCTGTGATGGCCATTTTCAGAGATATAACGCCACAGATACGCGGAATTTGGCTGTATGTCCACCAGAGGAACATCCAACAACTGAGTCAATCAATGCCAAGCCGAATAACTGCTTGCATAAGGGCCAGAGCTAGACCAATGCCTTACTGACTTGCTCAATTTGTGAAACTTTATCTCTTGAATGAAAATTCAATTTCTTCTGAAATTGTAATCCTCTGTTTGTCTGTACATTTTCGGATAATTCGTTCACGGTGAGCCGTTTTTCCTGTCTTAAAGTATACATCACAAGGTTACGGCTGCTTGTCTGTACATGTTCGTCAAGTCTACCGATTTCCGTCCCATTATGGTAATTCCATCGTGTGCGTCGTTTTCTCTGTCTTACAGTGTACGTCATAAAAGTTACGACTGCTATCCAAATTATCGATTTTGAGAATCAGAGATGATCATGTGACGTAATTAATTGCACACCATACCGTTACGCCCGGTGTGACGAGGGCGAGTACAACCCAATAACGTTGGTTCTTCTCGGAGCACCTGCCTCGAGATGGCTGGGTGTTTGTGTTGTCCTCATCATTTCATCATCATTATGACACTGGCGAGTTTGGACTGAGCAGAGGTTGGAACTTTGTTCGGGCGCTGATAACCGCGCAGGTGAGCGCCCCACAAACCAAACATCATCATCATCATCTTCTCGGAGACTCGACACACGGATACGTCTGCCGCGGTACGCAGAACTGGAACTCGTCTGAGGAGACGACGTGGAGCTGCCGCCTGTGTCCAATGTTCTTGTTGGACGTGCCACAGCCGGTGCGCATCTCTCTGCTGCCGCGTCGAGGAAAGCCGTAACACTGCCCCCTTCTCTGTCCGCGTTATCACGCCCACGGCAGTAGGAGGCTGGTGGTTCTCACCCCTACAGTATTTCCTTCTAGATTGTAACTAATATGTGTACCAAATTTGATTGAAACCTTTCGAGGAGTTAGGGATGACCTCTTTACCCGCGGCTTTGCCCGCATACGCAATTGTCATGTATTTCACATATATTTCAGACGTATTTGTACCCATATTTTTACCTGCGTGTCTAGTAAATTTCGCTCTGCGTTTATGACGCCATACGAGGTGCGGCTAGAAAAAAACCGGACTGATGCTGGAAAAAACATTTATTTACAATTATTTACAATTTCATGTTATCTCCTTCAATGTACTCTCCTCCTCGGTCTCTACACCGCTCCATACGAATTTTCCACTGTTCATAGCAATGCTGCAGATCATTTTCGGTAAGTCCATACATTACTTCCGTCGCTTTTTCTTTTACTGCTTCAACAGTCTCAAATCTAGTTCCTTTCAAAGCTGACTTGACTTTAGGGAAAAGAAAAAAGTCACAGGGGGCCAAATCAGGTGAGTAGGGTGGATGATCTAAGATGGGAATGTTGTGTTTTGCCAAAAACGTCTTCACTGACAACGCACTGTGAGCTGGGGCATTGTCTTGGTGAAGGATCCATGACTTTTTTCTCCACAAATCGATCCGTTTTCTCCGTACTCGCTCACGTAGGGTAGCCAGGACGCTAATGTAGTAATGCTGATTCACTGTTCGTCCCTCTGGTACCCAATCAATGTGCACAATCCCTTTGATGTCAAAAAAAAAAAAAAAAAACAATCATCATTGCCTTGAATTTCGATTTTGACATTCGTGCTTTTTTTTGTCGTGGAGAACCAGGAGTTTTCCAATGCATCGATTGGCGTTTAGTTTCGGGATCGTAAGTAAAAAACCACGATTCATCGCAAGTAATAACATTTTGTAAGAAGGTGGGATCACTTTCAATGTTTTCCAGGATGTCAGAACAAATCATTCTTCGGCGTCCCTTCTGTTCAATTGTGAGACACTTTGGAACCATTTTTGAACACACTTTGTTCATGTTGAAACTTTCATGAAGAATCTGCCTAACACTTTCCTTGTCAACTCCTGTTAACTCAGACACTGCTCTGATTGTTAAACGGCGATCTTGTCGAACAAGTGTACCGATTTTTTCAGTGTTTGTATCAGTTTTTGCTGACAATGGTCTGCCAGTGCGAGTGTCATCACTGGTGTCTTCGCGGCCATCTTTAAATAGTTTAAACCACTCAAACACTTGTGTTCGCGATAAACAATCATCGCCGTACACTTGTTGTAACATTACAAACGTTTCACTTGCAGATTTTCCTAGTTTGAAACAAAATTTGATGTTAACACGCTGTTCTTTCTGTACACTCAACATTTTCCGACGCACAGACAAAACGTCAACTACTTAAAACAGATGCCACGGGCAGACTGAGTGCAGGAGGCAGATGAAACTCGAGCAGTAGGCGGAGCGAGAGTCACATGACAGGCCACGCGACTTTCAGCCTTATTGCATTCGTTTTATTGTTTCACCAGTACTAGTCCGGTTTTTTTCTAGCCACACCTCGTATATCCTGAACTATGTGACGTGCGATGATATATTTTTCTAGATACATTCAGCGATATATTTGGATACTATGTGCGATATGTATCGCGACTAGAGTTATTAGGAAAGAAGTAATAAGTTAAAACGCCATGCATCACGCGAAGAACGTCATGCATGACGCAGCAGTTTTTCACGCATCTTTCTATTTGATGCCATGTCTCCTAAACTAAGTTTCATACTGTGATGTAATTTTTCCGGTACATTCAGTAGTATATGAGAATACTTTCTTCATGGTGTGTCACGAATAGAATTAGCAGTAAAGAGCTAATAAATTAAAACTCATGCTTCAGGTGGCAGTTTTACTGCACGGTCAGCGATAATGTAATAAGCTATAAACATTTTTTCTTTCATCATTTTGTCAGGTTCATCAGCAATAAAAAGTTTCGTAAGGGTTTAGATTTATATGTAAAGCCTGTTGCCAGTCTCTAAGTGATCCCATTCTCAACTACTTTATAAATGGGCTACAATGCTTTTGCAATCCCACTCCTACCCCTTTGACAGGTGGGTGGTTATTACCCGACAGTGGTTCTTTACAGAGAGTAAGCGATATGTATACCAAATTTTGTTGAAATCGGTCCACTGGCTTAGGAGCAGATGCGAAGATACATACAAACATACACACATACGTGGATATTTATAATTTTTATCTATGTACATGGCGTTACTCATAACACCTTCAGCCGCGCAGGATTAGCCGAGCGGTCTAAGGCGCTGCAGTCAGGGACTGTGCGGCTGGTCCCTGTGGAGGTTCGAGTCCTCCCTCGGGCATGGGTGTGTGTGTTTGTCCTTACGATAATTCAGGTTAAGTAGTGTGTACGCTTAGGCACTGGTGACCTTAGCAGTTAAGTCCCATAAGATTTCACACACATTTGAACATTTTTGAACATAACACCTTCGTTCAGCTGCACTGAAATGCTAGTTTAGTGCACATCCAAACACACTGTATATTTATTTCTGGAATGAAATTTTCACTCTGCAGCGGAGTGTGCGCTGATATGAAACTTCCTGGGAGATTAAAACTGTGTGCCAGGCCGAGACTCGAACTCGGGACCTTTGCCTTTCGCGGGCAAGTGCTCTACCGGCTTAGCTACCGAAGCGCGACTCACGCCCCGTCCTCACAGCTGTAAATCCGCCAGTACCACGTCTCCTACCTTCCAAACTTCACAGAAGCTCTCCTACATACCTTGCAGAACTAGCACTCCAGGAAGAAAGGATATTGCGGAGACATGACTTAGCCGCAGCCTAGGGGATGTTTCCAGAATGAAATTTTCACTTTGCAGCGGAGTGTGCCCTAGTATGAAACTTCCTGGCAGATTAAAACTGTGTGCCAGGTCGAGCACTTGCCCGCGAAAGGCAAAGGTCCCGAGTTCGAGTCTCGGCCCGGCAAAGTTTAAATATGCCACAAAGTTTCTTATTTATTTCTTGTCAATGTAGCGTTTGTTGTATGACGCTGTTGTGGTGTTACAGTTTTAATCCACTTACATACTTCCAGAATGAGATTTTCACTCTGCAGCGAAGTGTGCGCTGATATGAAACTTCCTGGCAGATTAAAACTGTGTGCCCGACCGAGACTCGAACTCGGGACCTTTGCCTTTCGCGGGCAAGTGCTCTACCATCTGAGCTACCGAAGCACGACTCACGCCCGGTACTCACAGCTTTACTTCTGCCAGTACCTCGTCTCCTACCTTCCTAACTTTACAGAAGCTCTCCTGCGAACCTTGCAGAACTAGCACTCCTGAAAGAAAGGATATTGCGGAGACATGGCTTAGCCACAGCCTGGGGGATGTTTCCAGAATGAGATTTTCACTCTGCAGCGAAGTGTGCGCTGATATGAAACTTCCTGGCAGATTAAAACTGTGTGCCCGACCGAGACTCGAACTCGGGACCTTGGCCTTTCGCGGGCAAGTGCTCTACCATCTGAGCTACCGAAGCACGACTCACGCCCGGTACTCACAGCTAAGGTCCCGAGTTCGAGTCTCGGTCGGGCACACAGTTTTAATCTGCCAGGAAGTTTCATATCAGCGCACACTTCGCTGCAGAGTGAAAATCTCATTCTGGAAACATACCCCAGGCTATGGCTAAGCCATGTCTCCGCAATATCCTTTCTTTCAGGAGTGCTAGTTCTGCAAGGTTCGCAGGAGAGCTACTGTAAAGTTTGGAAGGTAGGAGACGAGGTACTGGCAGAAGTAAAGCTGTGAGTACCCGGCGTGAGTCGTGCTTCGGTAGCTCAGATGGTAGAGCACTTGCCCGCGAAAGGCAAAGGTCCCGAGTTGGAGTCTCGGTCGGGCACACAGTTTTAATCTGCCAGGAAGTTTCACTTACATACTAATAGTTTCCCCATGGTCGACAATGCATTTAAGATTTAAATTTACGAAAATCAGCATATTTTGTCTTACACACTTTTCCCAAAATGATATAATGTTTTAAAGGAATTCTTTGTAAATATAACCTTACTACTTATTGAAGTGATGAGGAGCGAGGATAATATTGTGTTAGAAGTTTTTGTTTGTGTGGTATACCCGAAAAAATACAGGCATGTGCAACCACACTACACATTTCTCATACGCATACCTTGGATCACTTTTCTTCATCATTGCTGTGCGCACAACTTAATTTCTGGAGGGTGTTTTAGTGATGGAAGTAGGTGTACAACCCTAACAAAACCTGAAAACGATTGCCTATAACCCGCAAAATATCGAAAGAAATCGAACACGTTATTCACCACTAAATATGTTTCTCAGTTTTCCAATAGTACATACTTGTTATGCCATTTACTAACAGAGAAGAAAAAACACTAAGGAGGAGATATAGTTGCTAGGCCCGTCTCACATCCGGCAATGTAATAACAACAACAACAACTACTACTACTACTACTATTCTGTCCATTGCTGCTTTCCGCCATTCGTTCACATCCTTTGACACTTGGTTTAAATCTTCATGGAGTCCATCCCTCCAACGCTTCTTGGGCCTCCCTGGCGGTCTCTTTCCTGTAGGTGTGAAATCCAGGAGCTTCCGAGGCCATCTCTGATCCTCCATCCGGGCCACATGGCCGGCCCACTGCATTCGTTTGGCTTTGACAGTTCCTGCTATGTTGCACTACTGGTATAGTTACTCAAGCTCTTGGTCGTATCTGCATCCAGAACAGGACCGAAGATCTTCCGCAGCACTTTTCTCTCAAAAACAAGGAGCTTATGGAGGTCCTGTTTCCGCATACTACATGTCTCACAGCCATATAGGACAACAGGCTGCATCAGGGTTTTGTACAGTCGAATTGTGAACTGTCTGGAGAGATATCTGGACCGAAGCAGTTGTGCTAGGCTGTGGTAAGATCGGTTTCCTGCTTGTGTTCTGACATTGATCTCTGATTCACATGACGAGTTCTCAGTGAAAAGTGCCCCTAGGTATTTGAATTCTTGCACTCTCTTTGAAAACTGTGGCCGGCTGTGAGCCGGCTGTATAAGCCAATGGGTTAAGGGTATACGGAATGCCCTATGCTTACAATGTTAAATTGAGCTAAAAGTTAGAAACATTTTCTCATTTGTTATTTGGACGATACTCTTGATTTTTTCACAGAACGCAGAGATAAGTTCTGCTTTTTTGCTGTATTGTTAATTTTGAAAAAATAATGTATAGTTTTTCAGATATTTTATTTTTGTATATGTTAAAAAAAGTTATACCTTTTAACAAGTATTTTAAAATTTACATCCATTAATACAAAATAATTCCACATATCTTTTAATTCAGATGTATTAGAAGATCTTAAGGAACAACTAAAGAAAATTTCATCTTTCTACTATAAATAGGCCCTGAGAAAATGTACCTTATACACAAAAAAACTAAAGTTACGGGAAATTAGCAACAAAGTTTTTACTTCAGTACAAGCCTGCTCCATAGCTTGTATCATCAGAGTCGTCCAACAGCTTCCTCTTGATGGCTCTGCTATGCTGTCTAGCCATCTTTGAATATACTTTTATGGCATTATCTGAAGACCTGAGCCGTTCCTTGTCCAAACAAAGCATAGCTGCGGCAGTTCGTAGTCCTACACAGAGCCCCAACTTCTGCAGAACTTTGCACTTTGTTATATTGCCCTGATTGAATGATGAAACAGCATCATAAACGCCAAAGTGAAGTGTGTTTGTACCCACAAACACAGTTTTAGGTAGTCTGTTCCATATCACATGGTTCACACACTCATTTGGATTTTGAGTCCGGCCGTGAAGACATTTCTTTAGTAGACTAATATCTGCGAGGTCTCGGAATATTGGTTTTATTTCATCCATTATGGCAGGTGGCAGGTGATGAGGGTGATTGTATTGTTTCTTAGTTACCTTGCCTCTGTTGTACTTGCACCAACTATCGTCTCCTTTAGGACATAGCCCATGTTGGGGATTCTCATTGTTTGAAGCTGTATGAAAAAACAGAGCCCAGACTGCTGTTCTCATTAATTCTGCATCTGCTGTATTCTGTCTTATTGCTAGACCATAGCACTTCTGAATATGATCTGTTGTAGCATCTGTCAGTCTAAAGTTTTTCCATCGCTCAATTTCTTGCCTTTCATGCTAGCCTTGAGCCGTCGAAGTCTTGATCCCATCCTTTTCTGAACATGGCCAACACACTCCAGTTTGGAAATTTTCACATCGTTACCATAGGGTCTCAGTTCCTCAATTTCTTTCAAAGCCTTTGAGTCACCATCTCCAAGATAATTTATGTATCTAACGTTGTACCATTTTACTGAGCGTTGATAAATACTTCTTACACCAGCAACTTCCATACCACCACTTGACCCATAGTAATTTGCCATGCACGCCTCTTCATGTTTAGTTTTCATTTTCTCCTTGCATCTGCAATGCTTGGAAAGTATTGCCACATCAACTACCTTACCAGTGTCCACAGTTGTAGCTGCTACTACACCATTGAGAGATGTGTGGCCTCTCTTCTGCCAGCTTCCATCAAAAGCTATGGACAAGTCTCTGCTATTATTATTTGCAACAACTGCTTCCTCAACAGCATCTTTCATGTTTTCCTGAGCCACATCTTCTACAGCAGAGCCTATTGCAATTATGTGTTTGTTAAATTTTGAAGGTGGAGGAGGGAGGTTCATCACACCACACAACATGGCACCTGCAGCCCTGCCCTTTCCTATACACCGTAATCCATAAACCAGTCTAATGTTTATATCATATAGTTTACCTGTATCCAGAGTAACATGTGAGGAATTGAAGAAAGTAACACTGTGTTTGCAATAACTGCACATCAACTCTAATTCACAAGCAAGTCCTACATGTAAGTTTGTTTTCAATGAAACACCACATTTTCCACATTGTTTGCAGCACACATTGTTCTCCGAAACGTCTGATAATAAAGAGACGTTAATTACCTCATATTTTGTAGTCCCAGCATTTAGTTTCTTGTATTCTTCTTCAATTCCAGCTAGTTTTCTTCTTGAAGCACTTTCCGGTGTAGTGGCAGCAGCATCACTCAATGTATCACTACCAGTGTTGAGGTTAGTCGCTACTGGGACATCAGATACTGATGAAGATGAATCAGACGAATTTTTAGTACACTTTACTTTCTTGCGCCAATGTACACGCTTTCTAAATACATTCAGACTAGGTCTTGGCATGTTGAAGGAAAGAAAACTCAATGACTTCTCCACATACGACTTTCACAACAATGACATGGATGTACTCACAAAGGAAACAATACATATGGTGCAGAATCTATTGTCAACTGTCTAGCAGTGTAGCCAACAGAAAAGCTAATTCTCTTGTGCTCAATTATATCTCTGGCAAGGCTGTCTATATCAGGTAGATATCGCGTCTCATATACAAGGTGTTGAACATCGTGTGTCGAAATTATTTTAAAAAAAAATATTTAAAATACTTCTATTCACGTCATCCAAATATTTTATACATGATATTAAACGGGAGAGTCTAGATTTTTCGAAAACGCATTTACCCAAAAATCGATTTTTTCATCGAAAAACTCATTCCGTATACCCTTAATAGCCAGCAGGGGTATAAGAAAACGAAGACAAACGTGGCCGAGTGAAGCGGGAAGTCTGCTAGTACCGGCGTAAGTTCGTGCTTACTGGCCTCGGGGGGGGGGGGGGGGGGGGGCAGCTATGGGGATCCGGACTGCAGGAAGCGGCCGCCACGCCGGAGACTTTCCCCGGCAGGGCCATTGTTCGCAGATACGCAGCCGCTGTTTCGCAACTCTCCGCTCCCGAGCCCTCTCGACGTGGTCCCCGCTCAGCTAGTCCGACGGCAGATCGCTGTTACTGCACTCATTGTTCTCGCGGTTGTAACATCGAGATGTAAGGGAACTGAGCACGGTGCATAACGGCTATTCTGCTCCAGATCGTGTGCAAGGTCAACAAGGGGCGGACGCAGCGAAGGGGATCTTTGTTTGTTACTGTATCTCCAACCCCCCCGTTGCCAATCACAAGCCAATCTAACGATCACTCACTCCACTTAAATTTTCAATAATAATAATAGCAAAATACATAGTATCACTCACCTAAGTATTAAAAGAACAACACTTGCAATCATAAAACAGACACAGACAGACACGAAACCCGAGGTTAAATTTACGGTGGAAACCTCAAATTCTCGAAGCCAAAACGGCAGCAAGATAAGAAAATGGGCTGCCTTGGTTACTTTTCAACCGTGTTATTTTAGAAAGTTGAAATATTACTGGCAATCCCAAATCATGAGAGTCGTCTGTTCAGCAGATCTGAGTGTGTTTGCAACACGCAGATCACTCCATACGTTACTCTTTTCCCACGGTAACGAGGCTCTGGAGGAAGGATAATTTGGAAAATATGTTTATTTATTATACATCTGTACCCATTCGATCCATATTCTTCCCTGTGGACCTTTCCAAATGATTGAATTTGCGAATGAGTTTGTTTTGGAAGTCTCACAGGGAAGGGCTGCACAAGTTTTGACAATGTAACAGTGGTCTCGTAGTGGAGTATAGCAGGAAACTCAGGTCAGAGATGTACTGTTTCCGCCAACACCTGTAATCAAGTGTTGGCGCACTTTAGGTAACTGGTCTGTTCTACCCAGCACCCCCAAACACCATCCCAACCCGTCAGCTGAATGAAAACCAACCAACAACGGTCTAACAGTCTTGTTCTGGACACATGAGGTAGAAATTTACAGTTAGATCTTGGAATCAGGTTGGTTAGATTTATGTCGATTTGTTGTGGTGCTTAAACTGTTCGTTTCAACAGTATTAATCCAATAGAAAGTGCTGTGTGATTAGATTTTAGATTTATTTACTTTAATTTTACATACAGAGCGTAACTTAATACAAAAGGCTTTGTTCTGACCGAGGTACAACCATTTTCTTCCATGGCTCTTTGTGCCTTAGTCTTTTAAGGGTAGTTTTGCTACTAATTCGTTCGCATGTTTGGTCGTGAGGTTTACGGAAATCATCCTTTGAGATTATCATTATTTTTAACCCAGTAACTGGCATTTAGGTACTCTATCCATTCATAAGGTTAAATAACATAGTGTATGGAGAACAGCGACCTGATGCTGTATTTAAGTTAGAATGAACAGTCAAGATCGCAATAATATTTGTTTATTAATCGGTTTCGTCTTACATGAAATCCATCTTCAGAGTTTTTGGCCGCCTATGGCTGGTGCTGGCGGCTCCTCGGTTGTCTCGTGATACCACGAGTGTACGATCGTGCATAGGGGGCCAAAAAGAATTTGAAGATGGCTTTTACATAAGCCGAAACTAGTTAATAAACAAATATTATTACTATCTTGACAGTTCACTCCAACTGACTCTATCCTTTGTCTCCTAGATACCAATTCGTGCCAAGGTCTGATTAAACTCATTCTCTAAGTGCAAAGACTTGCGCTTTCAGCGATCTATCTTCGTCACTTCGCGACCCCTTCTTTTTGCGTATTTCAGACGAATTGTGATGCTTCTTCTATGTTTCAACTTAGTGGTGGTGGGCAGTCCAGGCTACGTACCCTTCATTTAATAAGCATAAGTTAAGGCTATAATCCTCCTGGTAGTAGGCGAAATAATCTGAGTGACCACTACCTGTATGTTTAAAGAATCCTTCTCGTTTTCCATTTATAGATTTTAACTCACTTTTGGCACCATGTTACCGCATCTGAAACACCCCGTGTCCTCCCTGCCTAGGTCTGATGGGCTTAATTACTTTGGTTTACGAGATCTAATATGGCTTATAGCATCCTAGCAGGCTTCACTACGTGAATGTGTGCGAGTAATTCATATCATTTTTTCTTATCTTATCCATTTCATTTTAGTCTCGAACATAGGGCAAACAATTCAAGTTATCTGTAGACTGCCTAGCATTTGCTGGCGATTTAGCTATCTCAACCCGTGACTTTTCAGCATCCCATCATAAGACAGAATTGTTTGAAAGAAACTGCAGAAAAAGTCGGGCTGCAGCTGTCTTTTGAAAAAGAATACGTGATATGTAACAAACAACTACCAAAATTCATGTAGATGAAAGACAGCAAAATTAAACAACTTCTGCACTAAATATCTTGGTGAAATCATGCAGGAAAAAGAAATCGAAACGAAAACGATTGAAATTAGATGCTAAAAGTTGGAAACTGCGTACCGACTTACACAAAATGTCTACCACAAGAAGTGTATCTCCAAGCACAAAAAAAAAATAATACAGTACGAAACAATAATTAAACCAAAGTGCTTCTATGAATGTGAAACATTAAGTTTGAAAGGGAAACAGACATAGAAAACATTGAGAAAAAGGAACGCAAAATCGCAAGAATTATTGGAGGGCCAAAACTTGCTGATGAACATAACCGTCTTAGAGGAAAGAGGAAATCAAACAATACACGAATATCTGTAGTGACACCAGAAAACACCTATTATGTTTCTATGGACACATTTAAGAATGAATCCAGCAGAACCGCGAAAACTTAAAGTTTAAAATTTAGAAGAAGACTGGAACAAGACGGCATAAGGAGAGAAAGGAAGCTCCCCGGAAGAGAATGAAAGAAATATGGGCAAAAAGGTAAACAGATGTTCATATTTACATGTTCTGCATTTTCGTAATAGGCTTACTAGGAAATAATAATAATAATGCGTTTCAATATAATAATAATTGGTTTATATGAATACTGAAATTGGCGGAAGGAATCACTCTTGAGTTCCAAAGCACCACCAGCAGTCCAGTTAGCACAATGACTATGCGTATGGAGTTAAGAATAATGGGGTAAAGTGGTCGAGCAGCTCTTAGTGACCCACGCATTTCAGTTGATGCATAGCTGGGGATCATTATGTGCCATCCTGCGTAATGCCAACATTGAAATACAGAAGAAGCGGTGTTGCGGTATGAGGTTCCTTCTGTGATTAGATTGTAGTCCAGCTATTGCGCTACGAAAATAATGAATGCAGAAGGATATGAGCAAGCTTTACAGCACTGTCTGCTGCTTACAGTAGAGGCACAGTTCAGAGAAGATGATTATATCAGCATGGCAATGCACACTGTTGTAGGCAGCCTCTTGGAAGTAATGGTTTGTGGTGAAGAACGTTGCTGACGTGGAGTGGCCTCCTACGCGTCCCGACTTGAACCTAACGAAATACCTTTGGGATGAGTTATAACGTTCATTTCACTCCAGATCCCAGCGTCCAACGGCACTACCGTCTCTGGTTCCGCGGATATTGAGGAAGAATGGACTGCCATTCCCCCGCAGACATTCAGACTCCTCGTAGAAAGTGTAACCAGCAGAAGAACTGACACACGTGAATTTCCACCAGTAGGTGTCTGGATACTTTTGATCATATAGTGAACATGATAGGAAAAGGAGAATAGCTTTCTATGGCCAATCCCAAAAGACTGGCGAGAAGACTTGTAACATTATGTGATTGCCTTATCATTTTAAATCATTCACTAATCGAGCAGTCGCTCGGCAACAGCTACAGTTAGCAAATAATGTTGCGAGAATGTAAAAAACTGAACGACCTGTGACGTAACTTGTTTATTGTCGAAGCGCCGTCAGAAATGCAGTGAGTTACTGACTTTGAAAACCGCGGCGCGAAAAACGGACAGAAGAAAAACACTTTTACACATTATTTTGATGTACGAGATATTCTCGATTAACAGTTACTCAGTTACTCATTTTTTTTCTTCTCTTGTCTCTTGTAACTTGTGTCGGACGCGCATGTCTTATTATTGTTAAAAATAATATTATTTTAGTATAAAGTAAAAGCGCAATACTAAAAGTGCAATACTGCATAGCAGTAGATTTATTGTGCGACGTGTATGTGAAACGTCAAAGGAATTATTTTTATTACGAGAAGAGAAGTGCCAGTCAAAACGGCATCCATGTTAAATCCTTCATTCCAGTGTAAGATCATCTATTAATTACCATAAATTCAGAGTTAAATGGAACTGGTGTATTGACTATTTATTTAGTATAGAATCTATGTGTCACTCCTTCATGAAGTTATTTAATTTTATTTATGTTTCTGCCAAATAGAGAGTTCACAGTCAAGAATTCTTTCGTCGAAATCGGACGGAAGTTGCATGCGGCGAAATATTTTCTCCGCGCCATATTCTACTGGTAAATGCATGATAAACTACGGTCCCTTAGGAAATTCATGTTGAGCTATCCAAAAATAATTATATATTGAATAGGCATTTACTCTCCTCAGCAATGCAACTTCCGACTGGTCAGACGATGCAACAAGAAACAGACGCACACGGTCGGCGTTCGCAAATATATTTGCACCGCTGATTATAGCTATATGTTACAGCACAAAAGTAAACATATTGTTATAATTAGCGACTAGGAACGGGGACATTTATAACTGTATGTTTATGTATACACATTACGTAAACATATCGTTATAGACTACACATCTAGGTCGGTAAATTAAAAATGGAGAACACGTGGGATCTAGAGAAACTCCAAATTAATTCACAAGATATTAAGAAACGACTGCTACTGAGAAAGAAATTGCAGGATTATAAAGGTTTTCATGAAAAGACTGGAGCCACTGGGACATGGCAGTCTTTTGTCATGTGACGATATTATCTACGAGGGGTGTAAAAAATGTAATGAAACACATGTTTTACCTCTACCAGTTTCGGTTGAATAAATGCAAAATTTGTTGTGAGATAACGAGGAATATTTCCACCCCAGCCCCTATAGTTTCATAGAGTTCCGATAGATGGTGCCGCCGTACGTAACCTTCAAAATGGCGTCTGTAACGGGGGTGAGTTCCAAGCAGAGAAACGTCATAAAGTTTCTTTTGGCGAAAAACCAGAGCACCGCAGATATTCATTGACGCTTGCAGAATGTCTGCGGAGATTTGGCAGTGAACAAAAGCACGGTAAGTTGTTGGGAGAAGCGCCTCTCATCATAACAACAGGGTCGCGAAAACCTGTCCGACCCCCCTGTGCTGGCCGGCCGGACACAGCTGTGACACCTGCAATGTTTGAACGTGCCGACATTGTGATTCGAGGTGATCAGTAGATTACAATCAAACGCCTCGCGGCACATCTGGAGATCTCTGTTGGTGGTGCTGACACACTGGTCCACCAGTTGGGATACCCAAAGGTGTGTACACACTGGGTTTCTCGCCGTGTAACAGAAGACCATAAACTGCAACGAAGGACCGACTCTCATTGCCTGCACGTTATGAGGCTGATCGTCACAATTTTTTGTCGAACATGGTCACAAGCGATGAAACATGGATTCATGGCCTCGAACCGGAAACAAAACGGCAGTCTGTGGCGTCACACTACCTCTCCTCTGAAGGAAATATTCGAAGCTGCACATTCAGTCGGTCCCACATGGTGCAACGATCAGGCCTGAAGTATATTGTTCTACCCTCAGGAAATTGAAATAACGACCTCAGCGTGTTCGTCACCACAGAAACGCAAACGAAATTCCCCATAACAACGCGAGGTCTCACACAAATCTGCCCACCCAAGAGGAGCTCACAAAACCGAACAGTTCATCCTCGTCCACCCTACAGCCCGGATCTCGCACCTTCCGATTTCCATCTGTTTGGCCCAGTGAAGGATGCATTCCATGTTGATGACGCGGAGGATATTGATGCAGCAAGACTTCGGCTCCTACGTCGACCAGTAGGTTTGTACCATGTGGCCACACGGTCCTCCTAGTAGGACGGCGTAAGGCCGTCGCATTGATCTGGATAGCCAAAAGAGTGGGAAATAGTATGGCGTATAGGACTCTTGAAAAAAAAAGCGACCTGCTTTCAGAAATAAAGTTTGCATTACTTATTGAACGCTCTCTGTAGATTCACCGAAATGTTTTAGATGATTTCATGAAGTTGTAAGTGCATAACTCTATTTTTTATATATTTGTACGATACTTTTTCGTGGATTAAGCACATTCGAAGAGGGCAGCAGCTTGTCGAAACCGGTAATGTGGATATTTTATATACACTACGTGATCAAAAGTATCCGGACACCCCCAAAAACATACGTTTTTGATATTAGATGCATTTTGCTGCCACCTACTGCCAAGTACTCCATTTCAGTGACCTCAGTAGTCATTAGACATCGTGAGAGAATAGAATGGGGCGCTGAACTCACGGACGCCGAACGGGGTCAGGTGCTTGGATGTCACTTGTGTAATACATCTGTACGTGAGATTTCCACACTCCTAAACATCCTTAGGTCCACTGTTTCTGATGTGATAGTGAAGTGATAACGTGAAGGGACACATGGAACAACAAAAGCGTACAGGCCGACCTCGTCTGTAGACTGACAGAGGCCGCCGACAGTTGAAGAGGGTCGTAATGTGTAGTAGGCAGACATCTATCCAGACCATCACACAGAAATTCCAGACTCCATCAGGATCCACTGCAAGTACTATGACAGTTGGGCGAGAGGAGAGAAAACTTGGATTTCATGGTCGAGCGGCTGCTAATAAGCCATACATCACGCCAGTATATGCCAAAGGACGCCTATCTTGGTGTAAGGAGCGTAAAAATTGGACGACCAAACAGTGTAAAATCGTTGTGTGGAGTGACGAATCACGGTTCACAATGTGGCGATCCGATAGCAGGGTGTGGGTATGGCGAATGTCCGGTGAACGTCATCTGCCAGCGTATGTAGTGCCAACAGTAGGAGGCGGTGGTATTATAGTGTGGTCGTGTTTTTCATGAAGGGGCTTGCACCCATTCTTGTTTTGCGTGGCACTATTACAGCACAGCACCTTTTAAGCACCTTCTTGCTTCCTACTGTCGAAGAGCAATTCGGGGATGGCGACTGCATCGTTCAACACGATCGCGCACCTGTTCATAATGCACGGCCTGTCTCGGAGTGGTTACACTACAGGAACATCCCTGTAACGGACTGGTCTGTACAGAGTCCTGCCCTGAATTCTATAGGCCTGACCGACCGACATCGATACTTCTCCTCAGTGCGACACTCCTGATTGAAAGTATGCCTGCAAGAGTGGAAGCTGTCATCAAAGCTAAGGGTGGGCCAACACCATATTGAATTGCAGCATTACCAATGCAGGGCGTCACGAACTTGTAAGTAATTTTCAGCCAGGTGTCCGGATACTTTTCCCCACATAGTGTATATTTAAGCAATCGGGGCGCAGTAAACTGTTATAGCAGCTTCACGGTTACAGTAAGCGGGTTCAAAAGTTTCTCCTGAGAAGAAGAGATGTTCACAAGAGAGACTAGTATGGAGAGCTTCATCGACTAGTCTTCGGAATCAGGACATTTGAGTCGGTCGGGGTGGCCGAGCGGCTCTAGGCGCTACAGTCTGGAACCGCGCGACCGCTACGGTCGCAGGTTCGAATCCTGCCTCGGGCATGGATGTGTGTGATGTTCTTAGGTTAGTTAGATTTAAGTAGTTCTTAGTTCTATGGGACTGATGACCCCAGAAGTCTTATAGTGCTCAGAGCCATTTGAATCAGGACAACAACAAAAATAATAACAACATACGGCAGCTATGTAAATGACAGTTTGAAAGCCTGAATACTGCACAACTTCGGTGATGGAGAGTGACAGGTGTCTGTCTGACTGCTATCAAATGCAGTGATATAAATGTCTAGCCTATCCTGACTTGAATTCCACGCCGATGGCAGGTGGCACTGTGTCTGACGACATCCCAACCACTTGACAAGCCACACAGTTTCATCCGTCCGGGTTACGCCAGTGATCTCGCCAACGCAGCAGGTAATTCAATTGCGTGTAAATGAATATTATCATCATGTTAGGAAGGAATACGTTCCAAAGCTCTCAAATAAAATTTTGCTTTTAGCTGTACTAAAACTGACAACATGTCAAAAGTTGGGAACATAATTCCCTCTCGCAAACTGCGAGTCCCACTCAGCGGTGCAAACTTTGGGCCAGACGCAATGAACGGTAACTATGAGGAGCATTGGCTTGTGTAATTTAAACACCAAAGCCTAGGCGAGCTTTTACTCCACCGGCTGTTATTACGACGAGGAAGGTAATTAAATGGCGTATCAAATGTAGCAGAGAGCAGTGTGAAGCGGTGGTCTTATTGTGCTCTCCAGACGGGCAAATTGCTTCACCGGCATCGCCGGCGACTGGTAATTGGAGCCGCAATTAGCGGAACAATGGCGCCTCGCCCCTCCCTCACCTCTCCTTTCCCTCATTAATCTGCCCCCTTTCTGCCTCGGCGCTCCTTCCCCGCCGCGCATCTTCCGCGGCTACGAGATGAGAAATAAACTCTTTTCCTCGTCGAGGAAAGTGAAAGGACAAACGCCTTGCGGCGCACCGTGCCCCCAATAGCGCCTCGGGCTATTGCCATGAAGGGCCGCGTATCAAAAATGGTCACTGCAATCTGTGGAAAGGACAGAACAGTTCAGCCGTGCTCTTTACTGCAAGGCAAGCGTGACTGGTTGAGGTAACGTCTATTAGGTCATTTAAATGGCACAATTAAAGTGGAGTGAGCCGATGGCGAGAGTGTACTGCGATTAGCTTGGGAACGCATCAGCGGTCTATTGCGGGCAAGATGCTTATTTATATACAAATGATTTATTGGTGATTAATTGACATGAAGTAATGAGTGGTGTCGAAAGGGCGTTTCAAATTGATCCCGTATTTCTAGATTTGTAGAAGGCTTTTGACACCGTTCCTCACAATCGAATTCTAATCAAACTGCGTTCCTAAGTCGTGTGACTGGACTCGTGATTTCCCATCAGAAAGGTCACAGTTCGTCGTAATCGACGGAAACTGATGCCTGGTATTCCCCAAGAAAATGTTACAGACCCTCTGAGGTTCCTAATCTATGTGGATGATTTAGGAAACAGTATGAGCAGATCTCTTAGACTGTTTGCAGATGATACTGTCATTTGCCGTCTCGTAAAGTCATTAGATGATCAAACATGACTGTAAAATGATTTAGACGAGAAAAGTGGCAATTGACTCTAAATACTGAAAAAAATGGTTCAAGTGGCTCTGAGCACTATGGGACTTAACATCTGAGGTCATCAATCCCCTAGAACTTAAAACTACTTAAACCCAACTAACCTAAGGACATCACACACATCCATGCCCGAGGCAGGATTCGAACCTGCGACCGTAGCGGTCGCGCGGTTCCAGACTGAAGCGCCTAGAACCGCTCGGCCACACCGGCCGGCTAAATAATGAAAAGCATGAAGTCATCCACGTGAGTACTAAAAAGCAATCCGCTAAATTACTGTTACACCATAAATCACACGAACCTAAAGCTATGAATTCAACTAAATATACTAAAAAATAAAAAAGAAGAAGACGCACCTCATAGGAATTATCTGAATGGGATGGAAAACGGCAAATGTCATGTACATGTAGTCTACAGACAAACAAATGATTAATTACAATTTCATAAAAATTGAGTGATGTATTCAAGTGAAAGAGCTTCACAAGTTATGATCAATAACACGTTGGTCCACTTTTGGCCCTTGTGCAAGCAGTTATACGACTTGACGCTGACTGCCAGATTTGTTGCACTCTTCATGAGGCATAACATGCTAACTTCTGTCCACTTGGCGCGTTAGATCGTCAGAATCCAGAGATCGTTCGAAGGCCCTGCCCATATATGTCCAAATGTTCTCAACTGGGGAGAGATCTGGCATCGTTGCTGCCAAAGGAGGGGTTTGACATTCACGAAGACAAGTAATAGAAGCTTTTGCCGTGTGCGGGCGGACATTATTTTGTTGAAATATAGGCCCAGGCTGGCTTGTCATGAAAGGAACAAAACGGGACGGAGAATATCGTCGACTACAGGTGTGGTGTAACGGTGCCGCGGACGACAACCAAAGTTGTCCTGCTATGACAATAAATGGCACCCCAGACCATCACTCCTGGATGATGGCCCTTGCGGCAGGCGACTGTTTGGTTGGTATGCCACTACTGTCTGGAGCGTATTCAGACACGTCTTCGCTGTCTTAGGGCTCAGATCAAAGTGGGACTCACCACTGAAGAAAATTCTACTCGAGTCAATGACATACCACTCCGAAGGCGTATTGAATTACCCTCTCTGTTTATTGATTGGATAGCCACTGAATTGCTATTTATTTATTCAATGGGAAAATAATAATTATTAAAAGGTGGCAATTTTATTTAAGCACTGTTTTTACTCTTTCGATTGTTGCGAGTCAGCGATAGTGCAATGCTGCTCGCTTTGGAGAATACACATTTTATAAGAATTATTTGGTCCAGGAAACACTTTTGCGATCACGGTTGCGATTTTGACGGTATTCGCGTAAATGTACTGATTAAAAGTTATCGTTTCCGAAAGACGCAGGTTCGATTAAAGCTGTGTGTGCACTTTTGCGCGTATAACGAAAATATTCATCACACGTCGCGTAACAAAAAGAAACATGCGAATCACAACCGTGATCAAACGAAGAAAATATATGATAACATAAATGTTCTTCGCTGTTATTCAGGACAGGCTCAGATTAGACCTTGCAATTTTTAGTTATAGGAAATCACAAGACGTTACACCTTAGAGATATTTGTTTTGAATAACTTGTATTTACCTTCTCTCTCTCTCCTTTTTACAGCCTTTATACCTTCACATCGATTAAGGAACTTTTCCTTCTCTACCGACCAGTACGAGAACAAAATTCAGACTCAACAAAATGTCTTACATCGAATTATTACATGCTTAACCCTTGACAATCATATATAGTTTCGTAGTACAAACAATGCTAATTTATTCCGTGCACTAGAAAGTCTTTGATACACTGAGAAAAAATGAAACTAATAAAATTATAATTACATTTTTAATATCATGAATACTTCTTTAAATCATGAAAATAAGGTTTGACATCGTCGTAATATTAATTTTCATCGTTGCAGCACTACAGTATCTGGGGCCGCAGCGGGCAGCAGTGGGGTATCAACCTGACTGTCCCCGTCATACAGCCCAACAAACACAAGTCAAGGCCTGGGGTGCCATTCCTTTTCATAGCAAAACCTCTTCGGTTCTCACCTACGGCTCCTTCACAGCACAGCGGTACGTCGACTATATTCCAAGCGGACATTTGCTGCCCTTCATAGGAAGCCATCCTGGGCTTATAACATCAGCAAGGTAATGCCCGCCCCCACACGGCGAGAGTTATAAAGCTTGTCTTCGTGATTGTCAAACCATACGTTTATAACACTACTTTCTGCTACCGTTACTGCTTTACCATAACCTCAAAGCTTAAGACAGTTCGTATAATGAAATTATTCTTATTAAAGTAATTATAGTATGAAGAAGCAGAGCAGTGTTACCCTCTGAGAGGAATTTTGTTATGTTGACCGTGTTGTACCTAATGGAGGTGGCTTATCGGAAGTGAAAGTCAGAATTACGTAAATATTCAAACAGTAACAAATACGATATGTCACCTAGCTACACTGTTTAAAGAATAAAGAAAATGGTCGCCAGCCTAATTAGGCAATAGAATGATTGACATTCTTGTTCAAGAAAACAACTATGAGTAACTTTAACGGCCAAACACAACCTACACTTTGCCACACGCGAGTGCAATGAACTCTGACACCTGCAACGTTCACGGTAAGATTGGAGCTGAGAGAGCAGAAAAAACTATTTGCATAAATATAACAGATAACAATACACACTATTACTTTCAGGGCTTATTCAAACAGAATGGTCTTTATAACATTACTATTAATGTTCACTGTAGAATCATAAATTGGGCATAGGTTCAGTACAACTTTTCACACATTTTCCTAGCTGACATAAAATTGTAAATGTAGTTCACTGCAAAATTATGAACTGATCACAGGTTAAGTCTCTCACAACGAAATACTATTCTGTTTAGAATGAAAGTTAAATGGAATTCACTAACAGGTTACTTCTCACTGTCTTTTGAATAAAGAAATTATTGTTTTCATAAATAGTGGTCTTTCCATTAATTGTTATTTATCATGAGCATAAAGGATAACCTGTGGATCCTATTACACTATTAATAGGCACTTTCAATACACAAAAGAAACAAGTGCTTAGCAAGCATGAGTATATAACTTCCCACAGTTGCAGTTGTCCACTTTTACAACAGTGAGACACAAAATTAACCCTATTTGTAAGATACTGACTCACCTTTTGCGATTTACAACAAGCAGCAATGTGATCATTTACTAAGCAGAACTTTATAAGCCTCAGTTTTAAGAACTTTTAATTTTGAAGTTGGCAACAACATATTAATAAGCGGTTTAATAGGAAAATTATTTTCAGCAAGCATTATTTACTTTAACTCACTCTCTTGCCACTTTAACTTTATTTTTACTATGTTCAAGAGTCATTAATTAGTAAAACACTGGGCTTTAATGTTCTGTCAGTAAGGACACTCGGTAATCACTTTAGTTCAAACGGAGAGGAACCTGAGCGGTGTTATGATAAGGAAAAAAATCGAGATAGGTAAATAAATTCAGTTATAAATTACCTTATATTTGAGCACACTAACACATCCAATAAGCTGATCCTTCACTGTACATTACTATAGTGTTCCAGTACAGTGATTGCGCAATGTGGTGGCGATTGCCTGTTGGTAGGTGGATTTTTCGGGTAGAATTGCTGGACCTTGCCATTTCTTGGTGGCGATGATAGAATAGATAGAATAGAATAGATTTCAGAATAGTTCCAGCTCTTCGTCCATCCATCCGAGTCATTGGAAAGCGTCAGGAAAAGCCTCTCTCGGAACCAGCACAATATACAACTTTTACATGGGCAGTTCACAGTTTGGTAGCTCGTCCCCGACTGACTCTCAGTTCCACCTTTCTACCTACGCCAACCACAATTTGCGCGCGCTACACAGTTCCGTTCCCGAGGGGAACCACAACACCTTTTACATACAAAATAACTACGAACCCTAAGTGAAGGTCAGCAGTTTATATAACAGAGAAGAAACATTTTAAATAAAACAGAACCTTTGCACATATTGACATTTCTAAAAAAATTGTTTAAACAAATTCCAAATATATACAGTAAGTTTTGTCTCCCTCCAATTGGGACAAAGAATTTATATGACAGATACATTACATTGCATAGAATCAAATCATGACATCAAAGTTTTTACAAAGAAAGGAGTATACAGTTTTGTGTAATCTATTCAATCAAACACATTTACAGAAGCTCAACGATGTTCTTGTTGGAGGCCTTCAGCCGTGAAAGTGTTGCATTCGGTAAAGATTTGGCTATGTGCCACTTTGTTTGTAAAGGTTATTAAATTACAATAAATGGCAATCAGAAGCAGAAACTGACCTCAACACTTGGCCCTTTTCACAATCCTATTACCTGTTCTGCCCAGCGGGATTAGCGTGCGTATCACTTTCACTGTCCCGAGCTCGCTCTCCTCCCGACTGAACGGCCAAGGAATAAGACATTTTGCAAGTAGTCGTCCACAGTATGACAGTATGTTACCTAGACGGTAAAATGCGGGTCATGTTCGTTGCACAATATAATTGTTTCTAGCTCAGTACCTGCAGTTGGCGCAACATCAATGATTGCATTAGTTCATTGTAGACAACCTAATTAATTTTGATTTATGGTCGAATATGCGTTGTGCCTGCGTTATGAAACACGACCATCTTGTCGACGGAATAAACCCACAAGTGAAATCATGCATTTGTCTTGACTACTTCTTCCGTGAGCCTAGTCACCTAGTTGCTGTCAATTAGTATAACGTCGAGACAAGCCTGGCGGCGGCCTTTTAGATTTGTTGAGTGTTAATGTGTTTGTAATTCGATACAGTCTACCGGAAGCAAGTTACTGAAAACCATTGCATAATGAAAGTGATGGATCTACGAGGATGTATGTGGGACGCAGTACCTGGAACCTGAACCATCTACCTATCTACCTGCATACAAAGCTTCCTAAACCTGTACCTTGTGAGTTCATCCCATCGATTGCTTTTAGCGGCTGACGAACTGTTGGCTCGTCTCTCTGGTCACATCGCACTACCAGGCTCGATCCCCAGCACAACCAATAAATTTTCCTTAGTGAGAGAGTAGAATGAGGCGCTTTTTGTGAGGACCAATGAGCAGCTAGTTAACAAAGGAAGGGCGGCTCCACTTCGACAAAACTGGCTTCAATGATCAGAACAGGCAACCTCCAAAAACTGATACAGTCGGCAGCGACAGGTCGGCAGCATGCAGTCGACGAGGTGTGACTGCAAAGTTGCTTTGAAGCTTAACGAAAAGTGATAAATCGAGATGCAGTTCATCTAAATCCAAATCTGTTCCTCTCTCAAGCCTTGGTTGTCACAGCTTGGGAGAAGAGCGGTTAGTGTTGACAGATCAGTGGCGTCGTTTCGTTGCCTAGCAACAGCTAGAAGCCAGCAAACAACGGACGGTGCATGAGGACGGAGCCAGGCTATCAAGCTCATGCGTTGCCTTAAACGTAACAGTGATATTCTTGCAATTACCGGGTTCTGTCATTTCGCTTTGTTTAGTTTTGAATCTATTACGCAGTATATCTCGTACTTGAGATTTTTAGTGTTTATTAACTTCTACGTCATCTCTAATAACATATCATCTATACCCAGTACGAGGAGTGATGCAAGGGCGGACGAGAAGTGAATGAAGGAAAAATAGGATTCCTCGAAAGTCTTTACGAGAATTCGTGTATTCGATGAGGGAGTGGTTTGAGGAAGAAACGACGATTGGTAAACCAGGGTTTCCTGATCCTCAAATTATAACGAAGCATGCAACATCTTTGAAAATAAGCAAAAACTCTACAGTAATGACAGGGAAAGGACAGTGCATTGTGGTTTGTGGTGAGAAAGCGCAGTATAGCGGCATGCGCCAAGGAAAAGGCAGCAAAGAAATAATCAAGTGTCAGTTTTCACCGATTTTCAGAAAGTCGCCATTCGATGTAATATAAGTGACAATAGTAAGAGAAACGAACATTTAGCACTGAACTACTCGTTTATATTCAGTATGACTATCTTTTAAAACGCCGTAATTTTTTTCGGTGCTGTCCTGAAAGACTTATGCTTCAGCTACTCAGTTTCTAATGGACGAAAAGTACTAGGGGAAAGGTCAGATATTATTAAATGGCAATGCAGACGGTAATTGCTGCCTTCAGTAATATTTTGTGGTTAAATGTAACGAGTCAGTTCCACTTATTCATTACGTAAAGGCTGGGGTGATGGAACCACTGAGGGGGCAATGGCGAAAGTAGAACCAATTATTGTGGAAAACAGTCTGTTAATGCTTCTTTCCGTATTGACAACCGATTGTGGTGACATCCTGAGTAGTGTAGTTTTTGCAAACTGCATCGAAACCTAGCTTATGAGGAGGCGGAGAAGATTACAGTTTAGCGTCCCGTTGGCAACGAGGTTAATAGAGACGGAGCACAAGCTCGGTTAAGGGAAGGATGGGGAAAGAAATCAGCCGTGCCCTTTTAAAGAAACCATCCCGGCATCTGCCTGAAGCGATTTAGGGAAATCACGGAAAATCTAAATCAAGATGGCTGTCGTCCTTCCGAATGCTAAACACTGCGCCACCTAGCTCGCTTATGATAAACCTCCCAAAACCACTTTTATGGATAATGACGCTTATCATTCTGTTTCTCATGATAAGAAAGGAACTTTGACAACAAGGAAAATAATGCACAAAATAAGCCAAAAATGGAAAAAAATCCATAGGTATGAAAACGTGTGGCTTCTTGCATATTACTGTCATATTAATGCTACTGAAGATGGGGGCGTATATAAAGCAATTCGTTGCTCCGCGCAGTGAAATGTTTGTAACCTCTGAAGTTGAGAAAACTCTAAGGAAATTTTGAAATTTGTGGTAAGGTCTTATGGTACCAAACTGCTGAGGTCATCGGTCCCTAAGCTTACAACTACTTAATCTAACTTAAACTAACTTACGCTAAGGACGACATACACATCCATGCTCTAGGGAGGACTCGACCTTCAGCCGAGGGAAACTCTCAGTAAGCTGTGGCCTAGTGACTAGGGATTCCGGCAAGAAAATAGCGAACAACGCTGCATGCGTCATCGAAGAGGCATCCAAAAATGAAACTGCTGTGTAAAAAGTAATTACACGTATAGGAGAGAACACTGATAGGTCGGGCAGTGGAGAACAAATTGAGTCACTGTCAGAAGCTAATAACGATAAGAGTGGAATTTGACCATAACAGTAAATGCAACGCAATCGGGAGTTTAAAAGTAGAGCGTGCAAGCGAAAGATCATCCTATGGTATGAACTTTCGACGAGCTATAACTGATACGTTTTTCCGTAGCGCGTTGTTGGAACTTGTTAAAAACAAAAGTATCTAACAATTAAAACAAAAAATGCGAAAATACTTTTTATTTCCATTGTGAAGTGTAACAAGTAATTTTAAGATATTTCAGCGTACTAGGTATCGAATGTTCCCTAAGTGGTTTTTCTGGTTTATATATTAGAAGTAGTATTTGTAAATAAATGCATGTTGCTGCATTTTTGTTTTTGCCTTCTGAGTTCTCGAGTCATAGGAATGGAGGGGTCCCGTACGCCACCTCAAGCAGCTCTACCACTTGGCGGCGTGGTGCCAGTACCAGTCATCCGTCTCAGGGGCTATACGTGGTTTATGCCTTCCGCCTAGGAGAATGCTGAGCCGCCTGCGCCACAGGAATAATAATAACAATAATAATTTTACGCTAGTGAAAAAAACAGTGTAGATCATGTTTCATCTTACTGTTTTGACTGGTCTCGGCTGAATTAAACAATCATTGTATTTAAAACTAGAATAAAGACAAATGAAATCATTTATTATTACCTATCATCTAAGCTGTTTCTAATAATATACGAAAGCGGTAAATACGTAGATGTACCAGGTTACAGACAACACAGGACTGTTGGTACCGCCGGCGTCAGCTGGTGTGCGTCGTCACAACTAAGAAAAGTCGAAAATCTCCGCGATTATATATGCTATAGATATAGTGATGAATATATCAATCTACGTAATGCTGTGTTAAGTAATTTCATTACGTTTTTGTCGTATGTGACAGAAAAATATATGGCAGCACTTCGCAAGGAATCAAAACAAAAAAATTATTTATTCATGTCAGGAGAAGAGAGAAAAGTAATAGGATAAAATTACTGGGTGAGATAGGAGAAAGAAGACAGCAATATAAAAGGGTGAGAAAACCATGGATAGTGTTGCCAATGTGGTAGAAATACTGGTTCACTGTTGGACGGAAGAATTTAGACTGGTTTTCCATAAGACGCATATAGCGGGCAGTTTATCCTAAAGTCGGGCGAAGGGAATGGAGAAATACTAAATGTCATTCACTGGTACATTCAAGAAGTGTCAGAACTTGTACTGTAATTATGGAATGATGATGCATATCTGATATGGGTGTAGAATTGTTGAGCCTACCAGTGTTCATGAAAAAGATTAAAAAAAAAAACAGATTGTACGAAAGTCTTGTCATCCATGCAGCTACATTCACGCTAACTGATGTGATTATATATAATAATCGCTACATTTCCCTGTATCTACACTGGAGAATATAGAAACCCATCAGGAACTGCAACATTCACACATAGATATAAGGTGGGAGTCTTTCACTATACTCCTGTTTTGAATTTACTTGCAAAAACATACAGTTCGTGGTGCAAAGTGAACGACGCTGCCACT
The DNA here is from genome assembly GCF_023898315.1 of Schistocerca nitens. Classification (NCBI taxonomy): domain Eukaryota; kingdom Metazoa; phylum Arthropoda; class Insecta; order Orthoptera; family Acrididae; genus Schistocerca; species Schistocerca nitens. The sequence continues at coordinate 268,896,257 of NC_064620.1, forward strand.
CCCGCGACAAATAACACAGTCTCGACTATCTGAGACTCGTGCCTGAGGGAGTACAGACTTGCCTGCAGTCTACATTATATCAATGTGAGCGAAACCCTAAGGAATAGACCGGTTTGCGTCCTCAAGGAAAGTGAAATACCTTCTCTGATACGAAACTCTTAATGGTATCTTACAATAAAACTCTGGACTTCTCTGCAGCTGCTTAAAACGACATACTGTATAAGTGCCATTCAGCTCGGCAGTTCGTTTTGTGTCTAGTCAAGACCGACTGATGACCTCCACCACGTTTCATCCCATTCTACTCACAACCATCAGGAGATAAATACGGCATTATGGTCTTCAAACAGTGCATGTAGGTATAATGTTCGGCGTCTAACGATGGTTAATAGAGGTCAAACAACAGTATTCCGTGCCACTAAACATTTATCTGCTCCATTATGCGTTTAGGCCACTCTATAATGGTCCGCAGCTCGTGGTCGTGCGGTAGCGTTCTCGATTCCGGCGCCCGGGTTCCCGGGTTCAATTCCCGGCGGGGTCAGGGATTTTCTCTGCCTCGTGATGACTGGGTGTTGTGTGATGTCCTTAGGTTAGTTAGGTTTAAGTAGTTCTAAGTTCTAGGGGACTGATGACCATAGATGTTAAGTCCCATAGTGCTCAGAGCCATTTGAACCACTCTATAATGACCAAGCTCATTATTTTGTCAGATCCATTAATACGTTATCGTTGCGTCACTAGATACTGAAGATCATTACATACCTATGTGTGCTACTATCACATCCATCAAAAAAACGTTTTGCATCACCTCGGTTCCAAGAGTTCTGGAACATGTACAGAAAATTGGAATAGATATAAACATAAACATAATTTTCGCCATTTTTATTGCTCGTGATAAGCACACATTTCATGTTGTACCACCATACAGCGAGACTGTCAGAGGAGGTGGTCCAGATTGCTGTACACATCGCTACTTCTAATACCCAGTAGCACGTCCTCTTGCATTGATGCATGCCTGTATTCGTCGCAGCATACTACCCACAAGTTCATCAAGGCACTGTTGGTCCAGATTGTCCCATTCCTCAACGGCGATTCGGCGACGATCCCTCAGAGTGGTTGGTAGAACATGTCGTCCATAAACAGCCCTTTCCAATGTATCCCAGGTACGTTCGATAGGGCTCATGACTGGAGAACATGCTGGCCACTCTAGTCGAGCGATGTCGTTATCCGGAAGTCATTCACAAGATGTGCACGATGGGGGCGCGAATTGTCGTCCATGAAGACGGATGCCTCGCCAGTATACTGCCGATATGGTTGCACTATGGGTCGGAGGATGGCATTCACGTAGCGTACAGCCGTTACGGTGCCTTCCATGGCCACCAGTGGCGTACGTCGTCCCCACAAAATGTCACCCCAAAACAACAGGGAACCTTGACCTTGCGGCATTCGCTGGACAGTGTGTCTAAGGTGTTCAGCCTGACAGGGTTGCCTCAAAACACGTCTCCGACGATTGTCTGATTGAAGGCATATGCGACACTCATTGGTGAAGAGAACGTGATGCCAATCCTGAGTGGTCCATTCGGCATGTTGTTGGGCCCGTTTGTACCACGATGCATGGTGTCGTGGTTGCAAAGATGGATCTCACCATGGACGTCGGGAGCGGAATTGCGCATTATGCAACCTATTGCGCACAGTTTTAGTCGTAACACGACGTCCTGTGGCTGCACGAAAAGCTTTATTCAACATGGTGGCGTTGCTGTCAGGGTCCCTCCGAGGCATAATCCATAGGTAGCGGTCATCCACTGCAGTAATAGCCCTTGGCGGCCTGAGCGAGGCATGTCATCGACAGTTCCTGCCCCTCTGTATCTCCTCCATGTCCGAACAACATCCGTTTGTTCACTCCGAGACACCTAGACACATCCCATGTTGAGAGCCCTACCTGGCACAAAGTAACAATCCGGACGCAATCGAACCGCGGTATTGACCGTCTAAGCATGGTTGCACTACAGACAACACGAGCCGTGTATCTCTTTCCTGGTGGGATGAATGTAACTGATCGGCTCCGTCTAATAGGCGCTACTGATGCATATTTGGGCGGGTTTAGTGACATCTCTGAAGAGTCAAAGGGGCTGTGTCTGTGATACAATTTCCACAGTCAATGTCTGTCTTCAGGAGTTTCGGGAACCAGGTTGATGCAAACCTTTTTTTGATGTGTATTCTCTGCCTCGTGATGACTGGGTGTTGTGTGATGTCCTTAGGTTAGTTAGGTTTAAGTAGTTCTAAGTTCTAGGGGACTGATGACCATAGATGTTAAGTCCCATAGAGCTCAGAACCATTTGATGTGTGTATAATCGAAGTCGAAAACCACAAAGTAATCCGCCTCATGACGCTGATGCCCCAGACATGCTCTACAGAACTCAAATCTGGAGACTTAACTGGCGTTTCCATACAACGGGAAGCTTTGTTTCACAGATGTTCTTATGCAGAACAGCTACGTAGGTAGCTGAAGAGAGAGACTTGAACAGTAGCAGCTCAAAAAATGCACAAACTGTTATATTTGCCTCTGTATATACTCGTGGGATTCGAAGTATTTTCTGACTTTATGCTTGGTACGTCCATGTAGTTGATAGCTCCACACCATAGGGCCCCACCAGACCCACCAAACAGCCTCTTTCTACAAAGACCACGTTACCATACAGTCATTTTCTTTCTGGTAACTAGGAGACGAATATCAGTGTCCGAAATCAAACGGATTTCCTTTTTGAAGAGCGATTCCGTTTGGTCGTAGTCCAAGTACGACGCTGCTGACTCTGAATCAACTTTGACCCTCTAAAACATAGTTTTTAGAGAAACTACAGGTTCTTAGGCAGCTGTAAGATTTACAGACAAATGTTTTACAAACATTATGACATGTCTTCACACTGTTAGGGCCAGGTGTCAGTACTGTAGTGCAGAGGTTAATCTTGGAGGCCCCTGTACTGGTCTACGACGACCAATATAGACCGAGGAGGCTGTGGGATTTGCACCTTGCCGTAGATCTATTTCTGCTGTCTGTGCCTGATGTGCTTCATAGTGTCTGGCGAATCTGTCCTAAACAGGCTGCAAATACGTTGCTCACAACGGTGCTCAGGACTTTGACCGCTACAACCGTTGACACTGAACACCCTGTTACAAGCATTGTCATTCTAGAATGACTGCAAGGAAGCTAGCGAATATTATTGAGGACTTAGTGTACATGTGTTGCTAGTGTGTGGGAAGATGCAGTATGGGCATGAAGAATCTTGCTGATTTACAAGCAGTATTTTGATTAGAAGAAGGTCCCCAGCGAGCAGAAATTGTCGGAATGATAATATTTTACCACAATGACTGCCACTGCTTGAAACAAAGCGTCCCTTTATTTTGTTTCCTTTACTATACATTCTAGGCTGTGAAAACATTTTCAGACGTATGCACAAGAAAAACGCACTATAATGGCAGTATCTGAGTCAGAATTAAAGGGGAACAACCATAGTAGGGCGAGGACAAACTATTACATTTGTGTTTCTTTGTCCATCCTTGAGATTCATAATCTGCGGGACAGCGACCGTTTACTTCCGTAATAAAATTAAACACCTGCAGCCGCAGTTTTAATATTATTTTATTACACTGCAACCAATTTCGGTAGTTCAGTACGCCATCTTCAGGCCTTAACTGACGCTGAAGTGATGAACTCCAGTCGCGTACACGATCACATCAGTGGCCAACATCGACGAATTGGTTTCATTAGAATACCGTAACAGCGACACGACATCACTTGGATCGATGAGTTTTTGGAGTCTGTCCGAATTATGGCCGTTTTCATGGATTGTACTTAAAATATTAAAAAAAAATAACGTCGCCATCAGCTCCCTACACTTCTGCCGTCATTAGGATGCGGTATGGAGGAACATGTAGTCAGCTCAACACTTTGCCAGCTGTTATCAGCTTTCCAGTCGCTGGAGTACCTACTTCTCCCTCAGAGGGTTCAGGAGTGGAGAGCATCCCTCTTCAGCCCATGAACCAAAATAAACTTCTTGGCCTTACCATGCACAGAAATGGGTTCCATCACAAGGCAATAAATCACACCGACCACTCAGTCATTGATGTGCATTTTGTACTTGTGCAGGCATTTGGAAATGGCTTCACTGCCGAAACTGGATAGTAATGGGAACAAAATAATACGATTTTAGTCTAATTGTGGTCGCATCTTAATGGAGCAGCGGCCCCGAAACTGGAAACGAAGAAACAAATTTACACTACTGGCCATTAAAATTGCTACACCAAGAAGAACTGCAGACGATAAACGGTTATTCGTTGGGCAAATATACTAGAACTGACATGTGATTACATTTTCACGCAATTTTAGTGCATAGATACTGAGAAATCAATACCCGGAACAACCACCTCTGGCCGTAATAACAGCCTTGATACGACTGGGCATTGAGTCAAACAGAGCTTGGATGGCGCGTACAGGTACAGCTGCCCATGCAATTTCAACACGATACCCCAGTTCATCCAGAGTGGTGACTGGCGTATTGTGACGAGCCAGTTGCTCGGCCACCATTGGCCAGGCGTTTTCAGTTGGTGAGAGATCTGGAGAATGTGCTGGCCTGGGCAGCAGTCGAACATTTTCTGTATCCAGAAAGGCCCGTACAGGACTTGCAACATGCGGTCGTGCATTATCCTGCTGAAATGTAGGGTTTCGCAGGGATCGAATGAAGGTTAGAGCCACGGGTCGTAACACATCTGAAATGTAACGTCCACTGTTCAAAGTGGCTTCATTGTGAACAAGAGGTAACCGAGACGTGTAACCAATGGGACCCCATACCATCACGCCGGGTGATACGCCAGAATGGCGATGACGAATACACGCTTCCCATCTGTGTTCACCACGATGTCGCCAAAAACGGATGCGACCATCATGATGCTGTAAACAGAACTTGGATTCATCCGAAAAAATGACGTTTTGCCATTCGTGCAACCAGGTTCGTCGTCGAGTACACTATCGCAAGCGCTCCTGTCTGTGATGCAGCGTCCAGGGGTACCGCAGCCATGGTTTCAGAGCTGATAGTCCATGCTGCTGCAGACGTCGTCGAACTGTTCGTGCAGATAGTTGTTGTCTTGCAAACGTCCCCATCTATTGACTCAGGAATCGAGACGTGGCTGCACGATCAGTTACAGCCATGCGGATAAGATGCCTGTCATCTCGACTGCTAGTGATACGAGGCCGTTGGGATCCAGCACGGCGTTCCGTATTACCCTCCTGAACCCACCGATTCCATATTCTGCTAACAGCCATTGGATCTCGACCAACGCGAGCAGCAGTGTCGCGATAGGATTAACCGCAATCGCAAAGTCGGAAACGTGATGGTACGCATATCTCCTCCTTACACGAGGCATCACAACAACGTTTCACCAGGCAACACCGGTCAACTGCTGTTTGTGTATGAGAAATCGGTTGGAAACTTTCCTCATGTCAGCACGTTGTAGGTGTCGCCACCTGAGCCAACTTTGTGCGATGGCTCTGAAAAGCTAATCATTTGCGTATCACAGCAACTTCCTCCTGTCGATTAAATTTCGCGTCTGTAGCACGTCATCTTCGTGGTGTAGCAATTTTAATGGCCAGTAGTGTAATTAAAAAATGAAATGTAGCTGCTATATCCAGAAAAATAAGGGAAGTTCTACTCATCCTGTGGCAGCGTGAGTGGTAAAATGTTGTCGTCGAGACTTCTCACAGTTCAGGAGATGCTGTTTTGACACTACAGTTTCCTCTGTTGCTGCAGGGAGGACGGCGCACTAAGGGTCAATAAAGCCGGTCCATTCAGCCAGGACGGTGCGAAACGAAAGTGAAAGGTTAAGAGGTCCGCAGCCCCCGCCCGGAGGTGATCTCATTTCCGGGCGCGCATGCCTGCGATGTATTCTGGAGCGGGCGCGGCGGAGCACACCCGCACCGGCGGCGGCGGCGGCAGTGTTCTCGGGTGTCGCCGGGGCACCGCCTGCACGCCATCCGTCCTGTTTTGGTTGGCCCGCGACCTGCTGGCTGCGCTAAAAGCCGGCAGCGTGCTGTCTGAGCCGGGGCGGCTTCCACGCCAAAGTGCTTCGTAAATAATTGGTTCTCTGAAAGTCATTCTTCTAAGGGGAGCAGCTAGAAGTAACATACGAACAAACCAACGTACTGTACTTTATAGTGAGTGACGTTATGATTTTTTTTTTTTTTGAGTCATCAGTCTTGTGACTGGTTTGAAGCGGCCCGCTTAGAACATCTCTCCCGTGCCAACCTTTTCATCTTATAATAGCACTTGCATCAAACGCCCTCAATTATCTGTTGGACGTAACCCAATCTCTGTCTTCCCCTACAGTTTTTACTCCTCTGCAACTCCCTCTAGTACCATGGAAATAATACCCTGGCTATTCTGCAGAAGTAATTCCCTGAGTATTCTGAAACTTCTAGAAATTTTTGGAAATTCATGGTTTTCACACAGCTGCAAACATCCTGATTCAAAAATGGCTCTGAGCACTATGGGACTCAACTGCCGAGGTCATTAGTCCCCTAGAACTTAGAACTACTTAAACCTAACTAACCTAAGAACATCACACTCATCCATGCCTGAGGCAGGATTCGAACCTGCGACCGTAGCGGTTGCGCGGTTCCAGTCTGTAGCGCCTTTAACCGCTTGGGCACCCTGGCCGGCCATCCTGTTTCGGTCATAAATGAAGCATCCTCATTTTTCTATATACAACGAAAAAGATAAAAATAGTCAAGGATAGTAATTACCGTAATAGTCGTAATATACAAACATCATTCTTCACCTAAGGTATACTTGCAGTGTGTCGTCATTAATCAGATGCATGATAAGCCATAACTATTCACAAGCATCATGCCGTAAACCAACGTGTTAAATCCAATTAAACACTGAAGCCCCAAACAAATTGGTATAGGTACGCGTATGCCAGTACAGAAATGTGTAACCAGGCGGAATACGGCGCTGCGGTCGCCAACGCCTATAAAAGACACCAAGTGTCTAGCTCAGTTGCTAGATCGGTTACTGCTGCTACAATGGCAGGTTATCAAGATTTAAGTAAATTTGAACGTGGTGTTATAGTCGCCTTACGAGCGATGGGACACAGCATCTCCGAGGTAGCGATCAATGCGAATTTTCCCGTAAGACCATTTCACGAGTGTACCGTGACAATCAAGAATCCGGTATAAGATCAAATTTTCGACATCGCTGCGGCCCGAAAAAGATCCTGCAAGAAAGGGACCAACAACGACTCAAGAGAATCGTTCAGCCTGACAGAAGTCCAACATTTCCGGAATTTGCTGCAGATTTCAATGCTGGACCGTCAACAACTGTCAGCCTGGGAACCATTCAACGAAACATCATCGATATGGGCTTTCAGAGCCGAACACTCATTCGTATACCATTCATTACTGCACGGCACAAAGCTTTACGCATCGCCTGGGCCCGTCAACACCGACATTAGACTGTTGATGACTGGAAACATGTTGCCTGGTGAGACGAATCTCCTTTCAAATTGTATCGAGCGGATGGGCTTGTACGGGTATGCAGACAACCTCATGAATCCATGAACCGTGCATGTCAGCAGGAGCGAGTGCAATTGTAGTGATATGGAACCCCTGATACGTCTAGATACGATTCTGACAGGTGACAGGTACGTAAGCGTCCTGTCTGGTCATCTGCATCCATTTAAGTCCATTGTGCATTCAGAAGGACTTGGGCAATTCCAGCAGGACGACGCGACACTTCACAGGTCTAGAATTACTACAGAGTGACTCCAAGAACGCTCTTCTGAGTTTCAAAACTTCCGCTGGCGCGCCAAACGTCACAGAGACGAACGTTATTGAGCATATCTGGGATTCCTTGCAACGTGCTGTTCAGAAGAGGTCTCCATTCCCTCGTACTCTAACGGATCTCTGGAGAGGTCTGCAGGATTCGTGGTGTCAATTCCCTCCAGCACTACTTCAGACATTAGTCGAGACCATGCCACGTCGTGTTGCGGCACTTCTGCGTGCTCGCGGGGGACCCACACGATAATAGACAGGTGTACCAGTTTCTTTGGCACTTCAGTGTAATGCTTGAGTACATACAGCACACAGCAGGTAATGTCGTGAAGTATGTGGCAAGACTGAAGTCACTTGCGATCTTCAGTCATCGACAGAGACGGTGGAATCAAGACCAAAGATACTACAAGGGACAAATGAATACTCTTAAACATTATATCTTAAGTACCAGCTCGACATCAGTCATCCTTCCTGTAGCTGAGTCTGTCAACTAATTAGCAAGACTAGTGTAACAACGAGGACATTGTTATACTAGCACGGCGACTGAACTTATCATTTTGCGAAACCAAATAAAATTTGCATTAGATCATGAACTACAGTAAAAAGTTCAATAGACTAAACGTTTTATCTTGTCAAAAGCTACGAACGTTTTTCAACAGCTTGTAAACGTATTACATTACTTTATTTTTGCGAGGTACAATGTGCTTAATCATGTGATGACTGAGGACAAGGGGTTTTCACTGTACGTTGCCTTCAATTTTCACAATATTTAATCACGGACCTCGACTTTATCTCTCAGGCCATGCGCATATTCCCAGAAATTTCTTCGTCAAGTTCAGGTTTATGTTTTATTCTAGTAGACCATTTTCGGCAGGAGTGCCCTCTTTGCCTGTGACAACCTGCCTTTTGTGCACTCCTTAATTCGTTCGTCATGTATTATTTTGCTTCTAGGGCTGCAAAATTCTTTAATTTAGTCTACTTCGTGGTTACTAGTTTTGATATTAAGCTTCTAAGTGCTCTCATTTCTCCTATTTCTTATTACCTTCGTCTTTCTTCGATTTCCGTGATTGTTTCTTCGATTTATAGACTGAATCGCAGGGGCGAAAGACTGCATTCTTTTCTTACATCCTTTTCTAATGTGTGCAATTTGTTCTTGCGTTTCCATTCTTTTTGTTCCCTCTTGTTTCTTGCACATGTTGTATATTAATCGTCGTACACCCACTTTCGGACATCTTGCACCATTTTAAATTGTCAAACACTATTTCCAGGTCGACATATTCTTTGAACGTGGCTTGATTTTTCTTCAGTCTAGCTACCATTATCAAGTGGAATGTCAGAACTGCCTTTCTAAAGCCTTTAGCTTTCCTAAAGGCATACTGATCGTCATTTAACAGATCCTCAGGTTTTTCCATTCTCATGTATATTGTTCTTGTCAGTAAGTTGGTAACATTAGCTGTTAAGGTGACTGTGTGATTATTCTTGCACTTACCAGCTGTTGCTATCTTCTGAATTGTCTGCTTGATTTTTTGCGAAAGTCTGTTTGTCTCCAGTCTCTTAGATTCCAGACATCAGCATGAGTACCGTAGCTGTTTGGTTGCCACTTTCCCCAAAATTTTAGGAATTCCGAAGCAATGTAATCTGTCCCTTCGTCCTCATTTGATTTCAAATACTCCAAAGCTCTGTTAAACTTTGACTCCATTACTGAATCCCCCATATGTTCCATATCGTCTCCTATTTCTTCTCATGTCACGTTATCAGACTTGTCTTCCCCTCGAAGTGGAATTTCTATTCTCTAATACTGCCGACCTTGCTTTTAATTTCCCCTAAGGTTGTTTTGACTTTTCTATACGACGAATGACGAACAATTCATTTCCGATTTCTTCACATTTTGCCTGCAGCCATTTCCTCTTGGCTTCCCACCACTTCCTATTTATTTCATTTCTAAGTTACTTATGTTACTGAATACCTAGATTTTCATGAAAATTTTTGTACTTCTTCCTTTAGTTGATCAATTGAAGTAAGGACTAGCTCACTCGATCACAGAGTCCTGAATTTGTGCCCATGGATTCCTCACATCACTTAACGCAAATATTTTTACATCTTGTTCGATAACATGAGACGAATACAAAAGCCTACACAATTTTTAAGAGTGATGGAAAAGTGCTGTTTCTGAAATAGATGGTAATAACGTAGAAAACAAAAGGCAGTAAATCTGTAATGAATTTAGCAACTGGACTTCTTATTACAGAAAAGTTTTAAATTGATGACACTTTATTGGACCCCTTCTACCTACCTTAAGCTAGGGGTCCTTGGTAACAAAAATCACTGCTGATTATGGCTTGAAATAAAAAGAAAATAGTCTTACGTCATTTCTGCTACATTTTAAGCTACACTGTAAGAAACTGTACAAAGACTGAGAAGATAAAATCACATCTTATACCTATTTATGGAGCTTTAACAATATAATTTGTCACCAGCTGTTATAGAGGTTGTAGCTAGTAATCATTGTAAAAGTTATATTCTTATTTATTATAAAATATATATTCTATCGGTATGTACGGCTGCGATTTCTTTATTGTCACTGTATAAGCTGGAGCACATGGCAACAATGGACGGTTGTTTGTAGAAAGCAACAGTTTAAAATTATGAACAGTCATTCCATGAATGAAATTTTTTCCTCTAACGCGCTCCTCTTCGGATTACAACTACATAAATTACTTTAGATGGAATATTACAATTTCATCATTTTTGTCTCTTCTTCCCTCTCCACTGAGAGAAATGATTTCTTGGTGTATTTGGCCACCAGTTATGAAAACCAAAGGAGTCTGGTGTCCGTACCATTATAACACTACATCGGCTGTTCTCATACATAGCTTGTATTAACTGTATCTATTCACTCAGTCAATAGATTCTGGCTGGTGTGCAAATCATCGTCTTCATAACACCAAAATCATCATCACATGGCATGAAAGAATGCCCGTCTACGGGAAAATAATGGTGTACATTTTATAACCTTCCGGTAGTAATAAGGGTTTCGAAAAATTTAACAAGGGTGTTTTTTTGTTATGACTAGGCCACCCATCAGAAAATATGTGTAGGTTCTTGGTAGAACTTAGTAACTCTCTGTTAATGTCGTCTAACATAAAAGTGAACTTCATTCGGACTTTTCTTAGCTTCCCCCGCATGATATATATAAAATTTTGCATTATTGCCCCTCATATTGTGAATATTTAATTACATTAATCGTGAGTTGCCTTTAGCAGAACGCTTCTGTACTGATATTCAAGACCATATCTAGAGCGGAAACAGCACTTCTCAAGACAAGTGTCGTCTCTGCATTAAAATGAAATTTTACAGTCTATCTGTATACCAGGGACATATGATAGAGCCGTTCTTTCCATATAAAACTGTAGGATTACCCCTACAATTATATGAATAAATTATATAATGTCAACAAGTGGAGGACTATTGTTTCTGCAGTAAACGATTGATTTATACTTTCTAATATTATACACTGAAGCGCCAAAGAAACCGATATAGGCATGCGTATTCAAATACAGAGATATGTAAACAGGCAGAATAAGGCGATGCGGTCGGCAACGTCTGTGTAAGACAACTGTCTATGCCAGGCACTTTACTGTGAATAGCAGAGTAATTACGTAGATGTAGATGTCTGGTGCAGTTGCTAGATCGGTTAGTGCTGTTACAATGGCTGGTTATCAAGACTTAAGTGAATTTGAATGTGGCGTAAGCACGAGCGGTGGTACACAGCATCTCCGAGGTAGCGATGAAGTGGGGATTTTTTTCGTACGACTATTTCACGAGTGTGCCGTGAATATTAGGAATCCGGTAAAACATCAAATCTCCAACATCACTTCCGCCGGAGAAGGATCCTGCAAGAACTAGACCAACAACGACTGAGGAGAATCGTTCAATATGACATAAGTGCAACCCTTCCGCAGATTGCTGCAGATTTCAATGCTGGGCCATCAACAAGTGTCAGCGTGTGAACCATTCAACGAAACATCAGTCATATGGGTATTCGGAGACGGAGACGAAGGCCCACTCGTCTACCCTTGATGACTGCACGACACAAAGCTTTACGCCTCGCTTGGGTCTATCAACACTGACATTGGACTGCTGATGACTGGAAACATGTTGCCTGGACGGACGAATCTCGTTTCAAATTGTATATAGCGGATGGACGTGTACAGGTACGGAGACAACCTCATGCATCCATGGACCCTGCATGTCTGCAGGGGACTGTTCATATTGGTGGAGGTTATGTAATGGTGTAGGACGTGTGCAGTTGGAGTGGTACGGGACCGCTGATATCGCTGATACGTCTGAATATGACTCTGACAGGTGACACGTACGTAAGCATCCTGTCTGATCACCTGCACCCATTCGTGTCCGTTGTGCATTCCGACGGACTTGAGCAATTCCAGCAGGGCAGTGCCACACCCCACACGCCCAGAATTGCTACAGAGTGGCTCCAGGAACACTCTTCTGAGTTTAAACACTTCCGCTAGCCACCAAACTCCCCAGATATGAACATTATTGAGCATATTCGGGAAGCCTTGGTACGTGCTGTTCAGAAGATGTCTCCACCCACCTCGTACTCTTACGAATTTATGGCAGCCCTGCAGGATTAATGATGTGAATTCCCTCCAGCGCTACTTCAGACATTAGTCGAGTCCATGCGAAGTCATGTTGCGGCACTTGTGAGTGCACGCGGGGACCCTACACGATATTAGCAGCTGTACCAGTTTCTTTGGCTCTTCAGTGTAATATAGCCTTTCGACAGAAAATGAAAAGACAATCTGATACTAAAATGTAAACTTTCACGGCCGGAAATATCATGTCCATTATAATTATCCGGGCTGTTATGCCGTGGTCGGTTGATGAATTCTGAGGTGATTCCCAACGTTTCGTCTCCGACTGCGGGAGACATCTTCAAGGGGGTCCGTAGCTTGATGGTCCAACACACACACTGGCTCGCTACTGACTGCCGCTAAATTCCGTGTCCGCGCGCCCCCGCGGCGCGGCGTGACGTCACGTGTTTTGAAAACGTCAGTGCAATTGGCCGCTGTCCGTCGCCGTCGATCGCCGTTGCCATCACCCAGTAGTGGACGAGTGGTACACATCTTCTTTAACACCGGCATCCATATACCGTTTAATTTGACGCCCTCCTCCCTTCGGTTGAAATTATTTGGGTGTTTAGCGATTTCGATTGCCTCCCTGTAGAGCCTTTCGTAGTATCCGCTCGTGGCCGCTAGTACTTGCGTCTCCTCGAAACGAATATTGTGGTTCCCTGGCTGGAAAGCATGCTCCGCAACAGCTGAAATGGTAGAAGAGGAGAAACGGAACGATCAGCTGTTGCGGAGCATGCTTTCCAGCCAGGGAACCAAAATATTCGTTTCGAGGAGACGCAAGTACTAGCGGCCACGAGCGGATACTACGAAGGGCTCTACAGGGAGGCAATCGAAATCGCTAAACACCCAAATAATTTCAAACGAAAGGAGGAGGGCGTCAAATTAAACGGTATATGGATGCCGGTGTTAAAGAAGATGTGTACCTCTCGTCCACTACTGGGTGATGGCAACGGCGATCGACGACGACGGACAGCGGCCAATTGCACTGACGTTTTCAAAACACGTGACGTCACGCCGCGGCGCGGGGGCGCGCGGACACGGAATTTAGCGGCAGTCAGTAGCGAGCCAGTGTGTGTGTTGGACCATCAAGCTACGGACCCCCTTGAAGATGTCTCCCGCAGTCGGAGACGAAACGTTGGGAATCACCTCAGAATTCATCAACCGACCACGGCATAACAGCCCGGATAATTAAAATGGAAAAGACAATCTGCCTCCGAAATGTGAACTTGAAATGCAATACCACATGAATGTTACATTAGCGAATGTGAATTTTTGACATTTAGAAGCACTTAATAATAATTAGTCTACGAAGAGACCATCGGAAGTAAGTTACAAAATATAATGGGGGACAAAGTTACTTATGTTGAATGCTGCGCTACACCTCAAAGTGATAATGGTACAAGTCATCGGTTATCAAGTCTCCCGTAACAACGGTTAGAACGTTCTCGCTAGACGGCATAAATCCTCTTCGTGGTCACGTTGCCCTGCGAGAACGGCAGTGTAGATGTCTTCGTCAACGGAAAATCTGTGATTCCTGCGAGTCAGTTCGTCGATTGCTTGGACGTTGCCGTTTGTGGCCGATGTCGATGGCTGCCCTTCCTGGTCAGCGGCACTCACGACTGTGCAGCCGTGGTCACATTGTTGGCATCAATTCAGTAGGGATGGACGGTTCATTGTATCTGATCCATATACCGCCAGAATTTCACGGTGAATCTGTGTGCAATAAATGAATATGCACCCCTCGTGTTGTGCAGTGGTTATCGCTTGGCATGACATGTGTAACTTACGCTTTGAAGCTCCTTCGTATTTGAATCAGTAAACTCATCAGTGTCACCCATTTGACATCCACTCCCGGACAAACACCACATGTATTGTGCGTTTCAGCTACATGCGTTGATGTTTCTTTCACATGTTTTATAATGTTATCCGCCCACTATCCATTAGGTCGTCGTCTCGTCTTTTCGCAGCTCCTGAATTCATCGTTCTTTCACTTTATGATATGGCCTTTTCAGCTCTATTTCATTTCCATTAGAATCGTGATTATGTCTTTCACTCCGTTGTAGAGTATGTCCACCTTATGCAAGACAAAATAAGTTTATTATTCTACATTTTCAGCAAATTATGTCTATCTTCACTGTTTTCTTTTTATTTTTCTTTCTGAAAAATTTGCGTTAAATGATAAACATCATATTATTTCTGGCAAAATAATAAAGGAAAAACAATGAAGTCAGGATACACAGCGCTGAATCATCTATTGGTAAAACAGAAATAAATTTACAGCCATACAATGCTGTGTTCCAGGTATACATTCTCAGAAATTTATTTTTCAAATTAAGGCCAAAGTTTGATACTAGTAGAGATTTTTAGCGAAGAATGCTCTGTTTGTATGCATTTTATGCCCACATGCATCGTTCATCATGTGTTATTTTGCTTCCCAGAATTCCTTGATTTCTTTTAAAACTTGATCCCCATTTTTTTTGTTAAATTTCACATTTCTGCTGCTCCTCAATACATTCGTTTTTTAATCACTCCACATTCATTTCCCAGTAGACTGCGAATTCTATTTAACAGGTTCTCTGACTCATCCTCAGCTTCACAGAGGACAACACTGCCATTAGTGAACCTTGTTTTTGGTATCCTTTCAGTCTGAATATTAATGACAATCTGAATGACTTGCTTGCTTCTTTGATACTCAGTATGAATAGAGGAGGAAAAATACTGCTGCCAGCTCTGCACCTTTTTTTAAATACAATCATTCCTTTGTTGGTCTTATATTGTTATTATTCTGACTTGGTATTTGCCCATTGTGTCTTTCAATATAGAGCTTACACATATCTGCGGGGATTTTAAACATCCTGAACCACCTTAAATTGTTCGAACACTCTTTCTAGATCACAAACTTAAGAGGCTTGCTTCCATTACAACACACAACGCCAGAAGAGCCTCTGCGTTGCCGTTACTCATTCAAATTCCAAAATGAACATCTGCACTGCCTGAAAAAAAAAAAGACTGAAGCGTTCACAAGGTCGGATATTAGCGTAAATTCGAACATGTACCCATCATCGGCGGGTATGTAAGTGGTTAGACTTGTAATTCTCTCTGACAGAACGGACACCACAGCTGTTCGCTTTTAGTATTGCTGCCAGGTCTGGTATATTAGAGGCGTGAATAGCGCCGTGGCGGCCGCTGAGGCCGAGCGGTTCTAGGCGCTTCAGTCCGGAACCGCGCTGCTGCTACGGTCGCAGGTTCGAATCCTGCCTCGGGCATGAATGTGTGTGATGTCCTTATATTAGTTAGGTTTAAGTAGTTCTAAGTCTAGGGGATTGATGAGCTAAGATGTTAAGTCCCATAGTACTTAGAGCCATTTGAACCATTTTGAATAGCGTCGGATGTTGAGTGATTGCTGTGAAGGAAACGGAAATGCTGCGTACTCGTGTGAGACTTAAGTTACAGCTTCTAAGAGAATACGAAGGGAGCCTCACGGTGGTCCTCCAATTGGCCGGCTGACCGAATCGTACAATATTCTGATTTGTGGGGCTTCCACTCGTGACAGTGGCCCGACAATGCACTGTATGGAGTGTACTCTCGTCGTGAAGGTTCCGATCGACCACCACAAGGAAGAACCACCGTCTGAGCAACCAGCACGTCGTAAGCCCTTCACATCTGCGCCAGCCGTTCAAGAACGTATAACGGACTCCCTGTAACGTTCTGTGTCATCCCAAATTGGCCTGAGACTAACAGTAGCCGGATTAGGGAATTGCCGCACCATGCGCTAACACCACAACGGAAAAGGCTGCGTTTGGAATGGTGCAGTGAGCAGAAAATATGAATTGCAGCTGAATGGTATCAAATTGTGTTCAGCGATGACTCTTGGTACTGCACTACCCCCGGATGACCATCATCGGCGACTAAAGCGACGACGTCTGGAAAGGTCCATCCTTCCAGTGTTCGGAAAGGCACAATGGTGCTAATCCTGGTGTTACTATGTGGGAACCATCGAGTATGACTTCAGATCACAGCTGACCGTGACTGAGGGAACTCTAACGGCACAGGAGTCGGTCACGACGTCCTGCATCACTGTGTGTTACTCCTCGAGGTAAGCATGATGCCATTTTTCAACAGGATAATGTTCGACCACAGATAGCAGCTGTGTCTATGAATTGTCTGCCTCATCTTGAGGCACTGCTGTTTCCAGCAAGATCCCCAGATCTAGTTCCACTGGATCGTGTGTGGACGTCAACTCCATTCCAGAGCCAATATCCACGAAGTCAAGGACCAACTAAAACAGTTATGGGCCAGCTTGCCTCAGGACAGGCTTATGACAGCCTTCCCAACCACATCAGTACAGCAACCCAGTCCAGAACTGTACCACTTCATACTGATAATGAAGATTACCTGATTGGAGGCGATCTCAGATTCAATACACGGTTGTTCTTCTTATTACAGAAGTTTATTCGCCCAGATCGCACAAAAATACGCAGTGATTAGAAGTTTTAGCCATCTTCAGATAATGTGCATAGAAAGCATTTCTAGAAGGCTAATCCATATCATCGGCTGTTCATATTTAGTGGACACAGCATATAGAGATGACCTTCCATAATATCGTCTCTCGTCGTACAATAAGAGAATAGCTGCGTGACCAGTGCACTATAGTTACAAATAAAATCAAATAAAATACATAAGACGTATAAAATTATTTCATATTACGCCCTTGTTGAGATCTGACAGAAAAAAAAAACCCACAAGGAAACATCACAAAAGCATTTGATACACATCTTATGTATTTTAGTTGTAACTACTGTGCACTGTTCGCACAGCTATTCTCTTACTTTACGTCGAGGAACGGTACTATGGTTTGTCGTTTCTATAAGTTGAGTCCAATTAATGGGAACAGTCTACGAAATGGATTGGCCCAAAAAATCTTATCTGTTCAGATTATCTGAAGATGGTGATTTAATTTCGCTGAACTATTAATCATTGTGTATTTTTATGCCATCTGGACGAATTAAACTTCTGTAATAATAATAAGAAGAATCATGTTTTCACTGGTAAGTGGACTCGTATTGTCAAGTTTTTTATAAATTTGACTAGGTTTGTAGTCACTTAATAACGTTGCAATATATCGTTCAACCTATGAAGTTTCATTTCGTTTCGTCCTCTCGTTCTGAGTGCCTGCCTTTTTTCGTCTTGCATTCGATCTAATCCTCAGGTTTCTTTCGTATTCACTGTGGTAAGAAACTTGGATGCTCGTACCATCAAGCTCTTGGTTGGGAATAAACGCCCAACTTTGCTGCTCCTGGCTGAGCCTCATAGTTCACGCCTCTAGTTCAAAATGAATACGACCAGCGTGAGGTCCGCGGCGCTCGCCTCTGCTTACGTAAGCGAATTTCGGCGTTGGTTGGGCAGCCCGCCTCTCGCCGCCCCCGCTGCCGACTTTCGCTGTGCTGCGCCCCGCTAAGGCCGACCCCCGGCTACGCGCCGCCCGGGTGGAAATGTCACTGCGGCCGGCGCGGCCCAGCCGCTTTCCGCTTTCCCGCGCCGCGATGTATTTACGGCGATCTGCGCGCACGAAGTCCCTCGCTCGTGAGCTAGCCCGTGTCCCGCCGGGGTCGCATCAGATGCGAACTCCCGCCTCGCTAGCGCCGAACGGACCCGCGCTTTCTACTCCATGCCGCTTCTATTGCTCGAGGGCGGCAACTGGAGCGGTTTCCGCCTGAGATTCTGCCCTCTTGTCCAGGGGTCTCCGGTGCGCATCTAGCCGAAAGTAGACGGTGTCCCACCCGATTCTGATGGATTTATAAAAACTACGCCCAATGAAATGTGTGGTGATGTGCCGTACTCTTCAAAACGCGTAGACGCTGCCGTGAAAATGATCAGCAACGTAAACATGTCATTACAGAAAAAAAGAGTGTCACCAAAAATCGACATAGCCGTCTACGACATGCCCACTTACATACTCATATTGGACTGCTTATAACTGTTTTAATGTTTAAATCCTGATTTTTCTTCCTTTACCATGCATATTCTATGAAACGTCCCCTTTGGAACAATTATGAATTACTGTGCTAGTAAACCCCTTACGTTATTTAATTTTCAAACAGCTGACCAAAACTGCACGTACTCAGACATTTCTCTCTTTACTTATTTTGATCATCACTAAACTGACACACCATATTTTTAGCGAAACGCAATCTGACTTTCAATAACCCCTACAAAAGAATGGGCGTGACTAACAATAACCTATACCTTTCATGAATCACTTACCTCACAAAAATCTTCGTTACTCAAACTACTGCAATACAGCGAGCACCAAGACTGCTAATCAAATCTGTATTGGCCACTGCCCAAAACAATTTCTAAAATTTTTGTGGGGAGCATGGGGGCTATGTGAGTAGGAAGTTTAGGTTTTTATGTTGGTAACGTCACGTAGCGCTCTGTATGAAAATCACTGACTGTGCTGTGTGCAGTCCGTGGCTGGTTGGACTCATTGTTGGAATATCCGCTTGTGTAGTGTTGGGCAGTTGGATGTGAACAGCACGTAGCGTTGTGCAGTTGGATGTGAGCCGCCAGCAGTGGTAGATGTTGGGAGAGAGATGGCAGAGTTCTGAGAGCGGACGATCTGGACGTGTGCCCGTCAGAAAAACGAAATTTGTAAGACTGGATGTCATGAACTGATATATATAATGACTTTTGAACGCTATTAAGGTAAATGTATTGTTTGTTCTCTACCAAAATCTTTCATTTGTCACCTACGCCTATCAGTAGTTAATGCCTTCCGCAGTTAGAATCTTTTATTAACTGGCAGTATTGGCGCTCGCTGTATTGCAGTAGTTCGAGTAACGAAGATTTTTGTGAGGTAAGTGATTCATGAAAGGTATAGGTTATTGTTAGTCACGCCCATTCTTTTGTAGGGATTATTGAAAGTCAGATTGCGTTGCGCTAAAAATATTGTGTGTCAGTTTATTGGTGATCAGAATAAGTAAAGAGAGAAATGTCTGAGCACGTTCAGTTTTGCTCAGCTGTTTGAAAATCAAATAACGTAAGGGGTTTACCAGCACAGTAATTCATAAATTTTTCTAATGGGAGGTTTTTTTTAAAAACCTAAACAGCCTACTTACATCTGTTATACGAGGGCTATTGGGAAAGTAAGGTCCGATGAGGTGCGAAATGGAAACCACAGTGAAAATCGATGAGGCTTTGCACACATCAATTGGACAGTGCTTCTAGTACGCCAGTCGATCGCGTCATGTCGCTCTTTTCAGTTTTGAAGACACAGTGAGCACATCAAGATGTTTAGAACAATAGTGTCTCCCACCAAGTACGAGGGCTTAGTGTGAGATTTCGCCTGGCGTTATGCAGCCCACATGACATGGCTGCCATACGTTTTCTTCTGCATGACAATTCTCGGCCGCATTCTGCAGGGGCAATGAAACTGTTCCTGCAGTATTATCGATGGTAAGTGTTTGATCACCCATAATAGAGCCTGTAATTGACTCTCCCTGAGTTTCATCTCTGCTCACACGAACCGCTGGCAATGAAGGCAGTGTTCTGGCACAGACAACGAGCTATTGAACAGCGTAGAGAAATGGTAGGGAGCACAGGCAACTGCCTTCTATGACGAGGCTATTGGAAGGTTGGTACAATGGGAAGTAACTGGAAGGTGTAGCTAACTGTTGCAAATAAAACATTTTTTGTTTTCACAGTGGCTTGAATTTTGCGACCGATTGGACCTTTCCGAATAGGCCTCGTAATTTGAAAAATCATATTACGCATTGTGACCGTAAAACATTCTTTCTTTAGTTTCAAGTAAGTCATTTTGTAAAGCACTCCGCCCCTGCCGTGGGATTCTATTTATCGACCACGCTTGTGGTGAGTAAGTGATCTTTGATCTTGGTCGATTGGTGGTATCTTCGGTGGTTGTCACCAAGAGCAGTCGGAAAATACGTGCATATAGAGGCGTGCATGCGCGGGTGGAGATCTCTGGCGACAGTGTCCTTAGAGTGGTAACAGGTAGTAGTGGGTTGAGCAGCAAGCGGTGTGTAGCAGATTGTGCCATCTGAGAGGAGCTATAATTTACCTGTAGCAGAATGACGTGCATTGTATTTGGACTGCAGCTATGTAATTTTTGTTAGATATCGCTCAACAACTTCACTGATACGACGTTCTGAATTATTTGTATGAACTCGATTCTCGGAGTAGCGTCTTTGACTACTAATCCAAAGATTGTGGGTCGAGGGTTTAAGAATGGTACTGCTTATATTTCGAATTGAAATCACCATCAAAGTTAGTCTAAGACTTCCAATATAAGGAGTCACCCTCAGTCTGTCCAAGAAGGAGCACGAGTGGATAGAGTTTAAGAGCACGCTCTTGCTCTTTGGCTGAGAAACTGTCTCTAAGTTGGAAGAATTCAGAAGACAAGGAAAACCACTTGGTTAAAGACGTATACTGACGAAAAAAACTGCTAGAGCAAAATATAATTAATGTCGAGCAATGGACTTTTGGGAATACACTTTTCCAGTAACCCATTTAACTGATTAACACTGCAAGATCACAGGTTAACAGAAGCACGAGATAAACCATTGCAAATGTGAAATGCTGGTACGTTGATAACCGGTGTAACGGCCAGAATACTGAATGCAAGCATGAAAACGTGCATCCATTGTGTTGTACAGGCGCCGAGTGTCAGTTTGAGGATGGTCGTCCATGCGAGTGGCATTAGGTCGTTGAATACAGAGAGGGTTAATGCTTTTTTGTGAATGGTGCAGGAGTTGTCATCTGACGATATGTCATACGTGCTCGATTGCACACTGATCTGGTGATCGAGCAGGCCAAGGCAACATGTCGACACCCTGTAGAGAATGTTGGGTTACAACAGCGGCATGTGAGCGAGCGTTATCCTGTTGGAAAACACCTCTGGAATGCTGTTTACGAATGGCTGCACAACAAGTCGAACCACTAGACTGACGGAAAAATTTGCAGTCAGTGTGCGTGGGATAACCGCGAGAGTGTTTCTCCTGTCATAAGAAATTGCACCGCAGACTATAACTCCAATTACAGGACAATCGTGTAGCGAGCAGGCAGGTTGCTTGCAAGCCGTCAGCTGGCCTTCTTCTAACCAACACGTGGCCATCACTAAACGGAGGCAGAACCACTCTTCATCAGAAAACACGTCCTCTACCCTGTCTTCCAGTGAGCTCTCGCTTGCCACCACTGAAGTCGCAAATGGCGGTGGTTTGGCGTCTGGCTCGGAGCTGTCCTTTAAATAACCGATTTGTAACAGTTCGTTGTGTCATTGTGGTACCAACTACTGCTGCAGAGGCAGTACGATATGCCACAGCCATACGCCGAACACGATGGTCTTCCCTGTCGTTAGTGCACGTTGTCGTCCAGAGCCCGGTCTTCTTGCGACCGTACATTCCTGTGACCACCGCCGCCAATAATCATCTACAGTGGCTACATTCCTGCCAAGTCTTTCAGTAATATCATAGGAGTATCCAGCTTCTCTTAGCCCCATTAGACGATCTCGTTCAAATCTAGTGAGCTGTTAATAATGGCCTCTTTATCGCTATAAAGGCATTCTTGACTAACATCAACTCACCACGTCCACTGTTAATGGTTACTAACGCTCAACTAACGTACAACATATATTGAAAGCCAACCTGATTTCCGTTCTCATAGTGGCGTTACTAGCGCCTCTCTTATGCGACTGGCGCGAAATTTGAACATACGCCATCTTCCACATGCAGAAACACACCCTCTTTGTGTTGCGATTGTTTTTCCTTCAGTGTATATTGTGTATGCACAGGAATTGAGGCCTTTAATTGGAAAAGTATCTTGCTGGGCTCTGCGTTGGCAAAAAAAATTGGGGTTAGTCCCCAGCTCGGATCTACCAAAGAGAACTGCCATTGACGAGATGAACGTGGGGGAAAAAAATTCGAAAGGAACGAAATGTCCACACTCTACAAATTTTAAGCGTGAAATATCAGAAGTGTGAACATTGGGGAGGACCTAGAAAATCAGGATGTGAAAATATAATGGATGAATTTAAATGCATTATTGGACAGTGATGCTAAAAGGAGAGAATATAAAGATATTTGATCAGACTTCTGTAGGTTAGTATCAAGAGCACCAGAAAATGGCATAAAGAGTATGAATGTAGTAATGTGGCCTAAATGAGATTTAGGATTGTATGATTTGGAAGACATATCCAGGAGGGTATTAGTTTGATCACAATTTAGTTGTGATGAAAAGTAGAGTGAAATTGAAAGGAAACCTGGAACTAAATGCCGGTACCAGCACCAGTTACACTTGTACTTTTATTTTTGATTATCATGACCGTTTTCGGCCACAAACACGATTTTTCAGATTCATATGTCTTTCGCCTTGTGCTGTTTGTGTAATCCAACATAATAACCATATAACACTGGACAATGGCATTGCTAGCCGAAACCGGTCGTGGTAACTAAAAATAACAATTAAAGTGTAGCTGGTGCTGGCATTTGATCCCAAGTAATACTACAGTTGCGGAACTTGGACCACCATGTTCCACATTCTGGACAAGAAATTAAGGGAATCGTGAGGAATAACGACGTACAAATGGTCGAATACTTACGTATTAACGAAGGGTTTTGTACGTTCGAATTTCTCGGAGACTGTAGATACTGCAATAATGATTTCCATAGTGGGTATTTGGCTGAGTCGGAATGAACAGCCTTCAAAATGATGACGGTACTTCAGATACAAACGTCGTTGAGAGCGGAGATATTGTGGGCAACAGAAGAAAAAAGTGATCGACAAATTTTCAGGAAAATAAAGGAAATCGGTAGAATACGTCACTCATCAACGACATCAGTACGATGTGTAAAGAAGCAAAAGCGAAACGGTTGCAGTGAAAATATGAAAGATTCGAATGGGTAACATCAATGGAAAAAATGGTAGAAGTGGACCTCGGGGAAGATCAGTTTGGATTCCGTAGAAATGTTGGAACACGTGAGGCAATACTGACCTACGACATATCTTAGAAGGAATATTAAGTAAAGGCAAACCTACATTTCTAGCATTTGTAGACTTAGAGAAAGCTTTTGGCAATGTTGACTGGAATACTCTCTTTGAAATTCTGAAGGTGGCAGGGGTAAAATACAGGGAGCGAAACGCTGTTTACTATTCGTGCAGAAACCAGATGGCAGTTCTAAGAGTCGAGCGGTCCGCAGCTCGTGGTCGTGCGGTAGCGTTCTCGCTTCCCACGCCCGGGTTCCCGGGTTCGGTTCCCGGCGAGGTCAGGGATTTTCTCTGCCTCGTGATGACTGGGTGTTGTGTGTTGTCCTTAGGTTAGTTAGGTTTAAGTAGTTCTAAGTTCTAGGGGACTGATGACCATAGATGTTAAGTCCCATAATGTTCAGAGCCATTTGAACCATTTTTTAAGAGTCGAGCGGCACGATAGGGAAGCAGTGGTTGGTAAGGGAGTCAGACACAGTTGTAGCTTATCCCCGATGTTATTCAATTTGTATATTGACAAAGCAGTAAAGGAAACAAAAGACAAATTCGGAGTAGGAATTAAAATCTAAGGAGTTGAAATAAAAACTTTGAGGTTCGCCGATGACATTGTAATTCTGTCAGAGACAGCAAAGGACTTGGAAGAGCAGTTGAACGGAATGAACAGTGTCTTGAAAGGAGGGCAGAAGATGAACATCAACAAAAGCAAAACGAGGATAATGGAATGTAGTCGAATTAAGTCGGGCGATGCTTAGGGAATTAGATTAGGAAATGAGACACTTAAAGTAGTAAAGGAGTTTTTCTATTTGGGAGCAAAATAACTGATGATGGTCGAAGTAGAGTGGATATAAAATGTAGACTGGCAATAGCAAGGAAAGTGTTTCTGAAGAAAAGAAATCTGTTAACATCGAGTATTGATTTAAGTGTCAGGAAGTCGTTTCTCAAAGTTTTGTATGGAGTGTAGCCATGTATGGAAGTGAAACATGGGCGATAGATAGTTTAGAAGAGAAGAGAATAGAAGCTTTCGAAATGTCGTGCTACAGAAGAATTCTGAAGATTAGGTGGGTAGAACACATAACTAATGAGGAGGTATTGAATAGAATTGGGGAGAAGAGGAGTTTGTGGCATAACTTGGCTAGAAGAAGTCAAGTACTGGACGGCAGCGTGGAGGGTAAAAATCGTAGAGGGAGACCAAGAGATGAATACACTAAGCAGATTTAGAAGGATGTAGGTTGCAGTAGGCACTGGGGGATGAAGAAGCTTGCACAGGATAGAGTAGCATGGAGAGCTGCATCAAACCACTCTCAGGACTGAAGACCACAACAACAACAACAACAATATCAATGAAAGATTCGATATACGGAAAAATCAAAATAACTTTCGGAGGCTGGAAACGTGATCGCTTAACCAACTGTTCTGACAGCAGGTCCTGAGCAAACACAGTAACAAGCTGCTCTTGAATTTCTTCGAGTGTAAGTAATGGACAACTGTCGTAGTTTCTCTTATGGTCCATATTTATGACTGGACGTGACTAAATGTGAGTACGGAATTCGCAGTACCGGAAGTGCTTCTGCGGCGACAGCGAAGTGCGGCTAGAGGAGAGAGTGGGCGGAGGAGGGCAGGGACGTGCCGTGCCGAGCTAGCCCGCTGCTGTATGAGTGATCCGCTCGTGACCCGCCGGCGGCCGTCCGTCTGCCATCTACCTGTACCGGCCGCTCTGGGCGGCGCGGCGCGCACACATCGCAGATCCGGCAGCCCCCAGCGTGACTCACAGCGCCGGCTGTCTGCAGTTCTCGCTGGCCGCTGTCGGCCAGACCATTACATGAACACAGACACGTGCGGTAGACAAACACGAATTATACCGGACGTAACTTTTCCATTCTTATTTCGTCTTCTTCTTACGAGTATGCTTTAGGCAGCAGATAAAACATCGATTCCTCTGCATCTACATTCACACCTGTACCCCGCAAGCCAGCTTACGATGTGTGGCGGAGGGTACTTTGTGTACCTCTGTCATTTGCCCCCTTTCCTGTTCCAGCTGGGAATGGTTTCTGGAAGAACGATCGTTGTCAAGCCTCCAGATGAGCTCGAATCTCTCTAATTTTGTCATCGTTGTCGTTTTGAGAGACAGAAGGAACAAATATACTACTCAAAAAAAAAAAAAGAAGTACATCAGTTTGCGTAACCTGTGGCGAAACGTAAGTTCGAAAATGGCTCTGAGCACTATGGGACTTAACAGCTGAGGTCATCAGTCCCCTAGACTTAGAAGTACTTAAACCTAACTAACCTAAGGACATCACACACATCCATGCCGGAGGCAGGATTCGAACCTGCGGCCGTAGTAGTCGGGCAGTTCCGGACTGAAGCGCCTAGAACCGCTCGGCCACACCGGCCGGCGCGTAAGTTTGGAATATGGCTTAAAGGTACCTCCTTCCTCTGCAATGGTGCAAAAGCGTGGCACCCTGCAAATTCACCCTCAGGCTTGGCGACGCTTCAAACAGCAAGGTATCGAAACACGAAGAAAAAGAAAAAAGGCCATAGCTCAGAAATTCATTGAGCTGCACTGTGGATCAGCGACGTCACATTGGCACTAAATTTCACCAGAATTCTGTCCAACGCCATCACGGACGTGTCACGCGATTGGAAAGTCATCACATCTCCTCTTACTCACATTTCACCCCTTCTTTTGACGCTTCTGCGGTGGAACTCAGAGCCGCGACACCCAGCGATGGAGACACTCCGAGGGCGAGACCCGTTCAGAATCGACACAAAAGGCCTTCAGGAGGCGGCATAAAGGGCGTCAATGAAACCACCCCTTTCACCGGGGCGTTGACTCTCACACATTTCGAGGTCGAAAACGATAGTTCGCAGTGCGATGAGCGACAGTACGACGTTCCTGACAACGTTCGACACTGCTGACATCCTCCGGACGATTCAGTCCTACTCTAAGGACACCGTGGGGCTGCAGCACCATTGAACGTGATCTGACCTCTTTGGTGTGTACTAAGAACGCAATCAATTTTTTGGTTTTGGTATACTGGGTGGAATCGCTAGGGACTGTTCAACAGCACTCGACAAAATCTCTACTTGATCCAAAGCAGCAAAGGGTGTTTATACTTTTATAGCCATCCTAAACGTAGGGTGATCAGACCCCTGACCGGACACGCTAAACTACTGCGCCGGTAAAAAATTGAGGCATCCAGGCTCGACTCACTCAGTCGCAGTATTACATCTGACAGCACCCTACTTTCAAATATTTCACGGTAGTTCTCCTACATACTTCAGCATTCGTGTAAGAGAGGGTGTTGCGAAAAAATTACTGAGGGAGGTCGGGCCACCAGTCTTACGAGGAAAGCTCAATCGGTAAGGGAATTACCCGTGACAAGCAAGGTTCAACGTTCGAGCCCCGGTCAAACACACTTTTTAATCTAATAGGATGTTTCAAATTCTTCTTCTTCTTGTTCTGCTCTTCAAGGTTTAAACACTTGTGCGTCTTCCGTCTTCACTCTTGACTGCCACCTTGTTCTACGTCTTCCAATGTCCCTTCTTCTTCTCGGCTGGTGCAGTATCACCTCTCATGGGATTTTCTCTACACTTATTCTTTGTAGACGATGTTTCTGCAATGCTTCATATTCTTCAATAGTTTCGTTAATATAGTCCGCTTCCATAGCCGAGCCATCAGCGTGACTGATTGCCATGTGGAGAACCCGAGTTCGATTCCCGTAACTGTCAGGGACTTTTCTTTTGTGGCAGGACTGGAACGGGGTGCACTCAGCTCGAGGTGCCAACTGTGGAGCTACTCGATCGAGCAGTAGCCGCTCCAAGTCACGGAAACTGACAACCGGCGGAAGAGCGGTATACCGATACGACTTCTCTCCATACCGCGTCCAAAGACGGCTCTGGCATACGATGACACGGCGCCCCGTCTATGGCGATGAGCCCGTTTTCATTAAGGGGCTCCGGAACGAACTGTACTTGCAATCTTAAAATAACGCTTATAAATTACATCTTTCCTCACAAAGTATTTGAGGTAGGAAGTTGAAATTTTTACAGATTATTTATTGGAATATGGGCTACAACTTAACACGGGCATTTTACAAAATTTTAGTTCAGTTATTAAAGATGATTTTTTTTCAATTGTAATGAAAATTCACAACATTTTTTTGCAATTTTTTATTTATATATTAAAAAATATACAGTTTTTTTGGAAAAAGGCTGTGTTAAATTATGCAGAAGGTACTGTGTAACATTTACTGAAAGTTTGAAACAAATATGTTTGGAAGATCCTTAGAAAACATGTAATTAGTATGAGAAAATAAAAGTTTTGGGAATCGAGAGACAAAGATTGGATTAACTTTTTAGTGCATTCCAGGTCCATAGGATGGATTATCTTCATCCTCTGCAAACTCCTCCTCCAGCTTCCTCTTGTTCCTCCTCCTGTTTACTCTTGCTTGTATTTCTAGACTCTTTACAGCCCTGTCTGCAGCCCGAAGGCGTTCCTTGTCTAAAGCAAGCATCGCTCGTACCATGTTAGAACCTATCTTCATTCCCATATTTCTAAATACCTTGCACCTTACGATGTTGCCATCATTGAAAGTCGCAACAGCATCATACACACCAAAGTGAAGTGTTTCTATTCCAACAAATACAGTCTTCGGGATTCTCGACCATATAACACTATTTACACTTTCATTGGGGTTTTGAGTTTTTCCGTGAATACACTTTTTCAACAGTTCAGGTGCTGCTAAGTCTCTGAAAATAGTTTTTATCACCTCCATTATTGCATGAGGCAGACTATGCTTATGAGTGTACACTTCACCAGTTAGCAATCCTTTGTTATATTTACACCAACTGTCTTCTTCTTTGGGATACAAGCTATGTTGGGGATTTTCATCGTCTTTATTGTTTACAGTAATAACACATACCTTTGGCTTTCCAACATTTCTCCTTTTCTTAAAAGCCTTCAGAGGATTTCTAATAACTTTACTTTTACTCATTATTATACTTCAACAAAACAGAGACTCAAGAAACAGAATTAATTACGAATATTTTCGAGATAACGACAGAGTAAATAAACATGAAACAATCGACAATCACACCAGCGAGATATATTGAACCATCACAGGTTAGCCACAACACATACTTTATCTCACATCACTAAAATGTACCTGATGAACACGGACGTTAATAATAACACCATTTGACAGCAGTTTAACAGCGCCACAGTGGGTCACGCCCATGTAGAACACATTTCAAAAAAAATTTAAAAATAGTTGTAGTCTTCGGAATTGAATAAATTATATATCTATTTCTGCAGATTCAGAAAACGCAAAAAAGTAAAAATTGAACTTTTCATGATTTTGAGCCTTTCCGGAGCCCCTTAATACTAAAATATGCAGGGTTAACATTAACAAAGCATACAAACCTCAGGGACGGATTTATGACTGTAAATGGACGAAATAGGTCTTATGAACGTATGTTCGGAAACGCATCGTCCGCACGGTAGATGATGGTGACGAATGACAAGTCATCTCACCG
This sequence comes from Schistocerca nitens, assembly GCF_023898315.1. Lineage (NCBI taxonomy): Eukaryota > Metazoa > Arthropoda > Insecta > Orthoptera > Acrididae > Schistocerca > Schistocerca nitens. The sequence continues at coordinate 268,925,258 of NC_064620.1, forward strand.
CGTGTCGTGTGCTCCTTGTGTGTTGCAGGCTGTGTGATTGACGCAGTGTACTATAGGCAGTAGAATGGTCCGGTAGGTGTGTGAGGAACAAGCTGAGGTGCTGTTTGTGTACAGCCAGACAGATGAAAATAGTCGAGAGGCAGCACGGCTATACCAAAGACAACTACCCTCACAGGTAGCAACCACATTACACAACATTACAAGCCCTTTTTGGAATTTGTGTCATCATTGGTCCTTTCAAAATGACGAACGTGCAGGGAGGCGGAGGTCTGTGCGCACACCAGATTTGAAGCAGACAGTTCTGCAGGATATTGAGAAGAATCCCAGTACAATATCCAGGCAAGTGGCCTGCCAACACGGTGTCAGCCGAAATATGATTATGTCTATCCTGCGTGACAACCGCTACTATTCATATCACCTGGAACAAACAAGGAACTCATGGAACGAGGTCAGGAGCTGTCATTCGTCAGCGCCGTCTACTGTGGCATGGACACATGTTCATAGGACAGTTTTTCCTCCATTCCCACTCAGAAATCCGTCCTTCCAGTTTGTCGGTTTCATTAACGTTCGCCCTGTACAGATGTTTCCTAATATCCTCATTTCTTATACGGAGTTCCCTAGTAACATTCCAAACTTTCCTAAAAAAATCTCATTTCTTGTACTTGTAGATTACGTTTATGGCGTTTGTTAGGGGTCCATGATTCATTACCATATAACAATACAGGTGTAGTCTTGGCTTTATGAATTTTAAAATCGTTTCATTCAGTATTTTATTCTGGAATTCTTTGTTTATCTTCCCGCATACTGACTGATATTTGTTAATCTTATTTTACTATATCCTTTGTAAGTAGGCTGTTTATGTTTTCTTATTGGTAACGCCACGTAGCGCTCTGTATGAAAATCACTGGCTGTGCTGTGTGCAGTCTGTGGCTAGTTTGCGTTGTTGTCTGCCATTGTAGTGTTGGGCTGTTAGCTGTTAACAGCGCGTAGCGTTGCGCAGTTGGAGGTCAGCCGCCAGCAGTGGTGGATGTGGGGAAGTGAGATGGCGCATTTTCGAGAGCGGATGATCTGGACGTGTGTCTATCAGAAACAGTACATTTTTAAGAATGGATGTCATGAACTGCTATATATATTATGACTTTTGAACACCTTTAAGGTAAATACATTGTTTGTTCTCTGTCAAAATCTTTCATTTGCTAACTATGCGTATCAGTAGTTAGTGCCTTCAGTAGTTTGAATCTTTTATTTAGCTAGCAGTATTGGCGCTCGCTGTATTGCAGTAGTTTGAGTAACGAAGATTTTTGTGAGGCAAGTGATTTGTGAAACGTATAGGTTAATTTAGTCAGGGCCATTCTCTTGTAGAGATTATTGAAAGTCAGATTGCATTGCGCTAAAAAATATTGTGTGTCAGTTTAGTGTTGATCAGAATAGTTAAAGAGCGAAATGTCTGAGTACGTTCAGTTCTGCTCAGCTGTTTGAAAATCAAATAACGTAAGGGATTTACCAGCACAGTAATTCATTAATTTTTCTAAGGGAAGTTTCATATGTCGACCCTTAGCCGACGATACCTCACTGGAATCTTCTGATTTTTTCTTGTAGTTTGTGTAATTAGTGTAGCTTTTGTTTATTGCTAGCGCATAATTGTAGAGAGAATCTCCTTTGTAGTTGCAGTCTTTCATTTTTGTACAGTAAAACAGTTTTGGCATGCATGTAGATTTGCAACAAGTATTTCGCAGCTGCGCTTGCAATTAACGGGATATTATTTTCAATGCTATGTTAATGTGTTTTCTTATTTTGCTCTTCAAATTGTGCTTTTCTGTGTTATCGTGTGAAATATTGTGACAATTATGGCGTGTGAAAAACGCAATACTAGGCTCCAAAGTAAACTGAGAAATGACAGTGAAGACGAAAGCAGTGTGTTAGCGCCACCGTGTAATGAACTAACTAATGTTCAACATAGTAATTTGGTAATTGTGCATAGGGAAATGGAGCGGGCGGCAAACAATGGTGTGGACAGTGAAACAATTAGTGAACAGGGAAGCATTATCGATCGATCGGTCGGCAACAGCCCGCCTCAGGAATCGGGACTGACAGGACACAATCTTGCAAATGCTCCAGATTCAGGTTTTGCGTCCTCACCGTTTTCTCAAATAAGTCAAGACACATTTTCTGCTTGTCAAAATGTGAATGTTGCCGGTGCAACTTCACTGCCGAAAAGCACTGAGGAACATGTTTCAGACACCAGTGCATTGTTATTACAGTTAATGCAACAAATGGGACAAAGGCTACAAAAGTTAGACACAATGGAACAAAACCTTCAAAAGTTAGAGATAATGGAACAAAATCTTCAAAAGTTAGACACAATGGAACAACACCAGAGACAAACACAACAACAGTTAGACGCAATGGAACAAAAGCTACAAAAGTTACACTCAGTGGAACATACGCTTGAACAAACACGTGAAGATTTAACTAGTGAGTTACATAAAATTGAATCGAAATGTCAAAAAGTCTGCAATGACGTAAAAACACAAATTTGTGAGCATTTCCAACCTATTTTTTCGCGTCATGAAAATACATTACAGAATCACGAAGCAGCCATAAAAGAACTGCAAACTATTGTTCATGAAAATCATGAGACATTGCAAGCTACAATTGACTCAGTTGCATCTACCAATTCGGTTACGCAACTTGCAAAAACTCAGGAAAACTTAAAGGACACAGTAGATACGATTTCAACACAAATGGACATTCTGAAACTTGGTTCAGAAAAACACACTGTGGAAATAAGTACTCTGTCGGAGAAAGTAGCCGAACTTTCGGATCAGTTCACTAACTTATCTGCAAAGGTAGATGATGATCTGAATGACACAAGACCTGTAGCCATCACTGACACAGAAGAGTATGAACAAATTAAGAACTTCAAACAAAATCAGAATCAAATTAATACGTAACACAAAAGAGAAATCCGGGAAGTATAAGATCAGTTGGCACAAATAATACAAAAATTACATATTTCAGGGGACACTCGCGCTCCAACACGGGAAGAGGGACTTAGGATACGGAAAAGCTACAAAATAATAACACAGGGCATTTCGGAAATTATGAAAGAAATTGGCAAGGTACACCGAATTTTGAGATGGAACCGCAGACACGATGTAACAATGACCGATATGCTACTCGCCGACATGATGATTTTGACTATAAGCTGTTCATTACTACACGTAAATTCAAAACATTTAAGAATTCTCGCCACGACATTCATCCACAAGCGTGGCTGCATCAATTCTCTCATTGTTTTCCTCCCAACTGGTCATTAGAGCACAGATTAGAATTTATGTGTGGCTATTTAGAGAATGAACCAGCTGTGAGAATGCGGTCATTCACGATTCCCACAGTGAAGGAGAATTTTATCATGCCTTCCTCTCAACATATTGGTCTCAAGCCACACGAGACCGAGTAAAACATAGCATTCATAATGATGAAACATTTCGAACAATCTGAATTTTCCAGTCTTGTTAAATATTTTGAAGACATGTTGCACAAGAATCAGTACCTGTCAAACCCTTACAGCCCCTCAGAACTCATCCGCACTTGCTTAATCAAATTGCCTGAACATTTACGACATATTATTTTGGCAGGACGTTGCAAAGACGACATTGAAGCTTTTCAGGGACTGTTACAATAATAGGAAATTGACACTGACAATCGCGGAACGCGAAAACAGGAGCACAACAATGACAGGTCACATCCGTCACAATTCCGCGATGACAGAAATAATAAATGGACACGACAAGGCTGCTCTTACAACGTAAATCGTGACCAAAACGGACACCACCCGTATGACAACCGTTGGCAGAGTAGTAATAATTACAGGGAAAGATCACCTCTCCGTGGTAATGGCTATCACAGAGACAGAGAAACAGACAATATGGGGACCAAAATAATTATTATCAAGGGAGACAGAATAACTTCAGACGCAATGGTCCACCACGCAGTTACGATTCAGGGAGAAATTTTCCACCACGTGATCGACAAGAAAGAAACTATGGAATCTACCGACATGACGACAGACGATATGATTGTAACGACAGTCCTGAATAGCATCAGAACTGGCGGGATTCAAACAGGGCAGGGCCCTCTCAACATGGTGAATTCGTAGAAGTTAGACCTCCAAATCCCAATAACGACACACGCCAACAAAGAGATAGCAGACAATAACTCGCATCGCAGGCAGCCATGTGCGCCGGCTGGCTCAGAGAAAAATAACATAGACGCTAACCTTGAGAAAAAATTTGAGCATTCTTTACCGATGTACCATATACCACATGATAATTCCGTTGAAGCTGGAGCTCTGCATAGTAGGAAGAGTAAAGGCTTGCACCACATTTCACATGTAAAACCGTTTATTGAGAGATAATCTGTTTTTTAACATAGTCTTTGCTATAAAATTTTTCACTTTACATTACTAGTATGCTTTGTCACACTTAGAAACTGTTATCATGCAACAATGTTTTGATGTTAACTATCCAGTCTTGAACGTAGGGAACATATTTAGACAGGAATTACGAATGCATTGTGATACTGAACAGAGGACACAGAGTTATTGTGTGTGTACATTCTTGCTTGTTAGTTGCACGTTTACGTAACGAGTATAAGGCTTACATACTTAGAACATGTACAGGTACTGCTAATGAGATTTTAATGCTACATTTTGGTTTACTTGAAAATACATTCTTTATTTCTTTCTGTGGGATTAAAGATGACTTAGCATTTGGTTTCTTTGACAGCTACACGATTATATCACGATGCTACTAATGTGTGACACAATTTACAATGTTGGTTTTGTGGTGTTTCTGTTTTATATCTGCACAGTTTTTCTGAATTCTTCTGGAAAGGAAAACATGTTTTAGTAGTAACTTTTGTGGTATAGCTACAATAAGACAGTCTTTTCTGTACCACAACAATACGTTACAGCACAGTACTTTCTTCATCACGGCAATAAGCGTAATAAGTAAGATATCTATACGCAAAGCATTTCACTTTTGTTTATCATGAGGTAAGTACATTGACTTCTGCAGAACTTAGCTTTCGGAGGACGATAACTACGACATTTCCACACAGATTATCTTACAACAAGATGCACAGTTTAGCGCCACAGTACACGTATTTGAGTGATTAATTTTGTACTTAAACATTTATTTTTAAAGTTTTCTGAATTACAAAGAAAGTTTTCCGTGATACATTTCATTCCATTGCTGTAATCTGTAACACCTGAGGGTATAATTACATTAATCCTCAGGGGGGGTACACGCTTACTTTGTATACCATGTGTTTCGCAAGCACAAGGAGCCCTAGCTAATATGGTATTTGCTTATACATCTTTACACATCGGTACCATATTTCTCTAACACTGAATGACACAGCTATCTCATTATTTAACAGAGAAACAAACATTTTTTTACTATGTCAGTGACACATGTTTACGCAATTACACAGTTGGATAATTTCACACTTATGAAATTGTATTTTGTCTGTGCTTTGTGAACTGTGCATATTTTTTCGGAACCATTGTGATACTATGAGAGCTTTGAATGATGTATTTGGTAAGGGAGCATTATTTTTAAAGTACGTTTGAGGTAGATGACATTATTGAAATGAGCAGAGAATTTTTTTAGGTTTTGAAATTATTGCAGAAAGCTACAACGTTTTTGAGATTTGGCTGAGTTTTTATGACGTTATTATTACGATTACAATGTGTATTATGCTGTTGAGGAATTTGATTATGCTACGTATTTATTATGATGAAATATTGAAGTGTCGACGAATATGGATATAGGTAATAAGGTAAGGAATAGTGAGTAGTGGTTAGGCACTCTGATTTGTGAAAAAGGATGTTGGAAACCGAGAATCGAACATTAAGAGTTATGAAATGTGTGTATATGAGTGAATGTATCACAATGTCAGCGAAAATTTTTTGGACACTGTTATATTTACAGGATTTTGTTTCTACACATTTGTAACGCAAATTCTCGACCTGTGAAATTTTTTTGTATGTGACTGTCACTGTAGCGGAAACTGCTGTCATAAATATTTCGTTAAGGAAGGTAAGTGACCTTGACGTAATGCGTTTTGGGCGCCCAGCTGAGAGATAGTCGTCTGAAAAAAGAAAGCCATTAGTTGAAAAAAAAAAAGAGGCCATATCCTCGCCATTGACATTCCTTTGTAGAAAGCATCACAAATACGTCACGCTCAAACTTGAAAACATATGATTACGCTGTGGAGCTCTTAATTTATGATGTTTACTAAAATGCCTAATGAAATGATGAGAAACATTTTACATCTATTGTCTTTCTAGTTGAGAGATTGCTCATTTTGTTTAATATCTAGTTTCTAGCTGCACTGCAGCATTAGTTAAAATAAAATTTAATAGATGTACTAATATAGTTATTTTATGTCTACAGATCCAGTAAATAATAATTTTTTGATCTACTTCCAAGAAAACGAGGGAACATAAATAGACATTTCCCTTCACAGAAATTGCATAAATAATTTTTTTACGATTTGGTAACTTGTCTGCTAGAGTAAGTACTCGTGATGCATCACTCTGGTGTTAAGATGTGACATAGGTATTAAACATGGCCATTTTTACTGTAATAGTTTTTCTGCTTAAGCTTTGTCATGTTTAGGTATAAGTTATTGCATTTGCTGTTGCTATTTTTCAGGCATAGTGCTACTGAATTTGACTTTGTATTACTCTGTTAAGCAAGTTTTACTACTGATTTATTTTTCTTGTTTGCTGCACATTGCCTTATATTAGTTGTAATGTTGCATTTGCCCTGCTAATTTAGATTTACTGCTGCTTGCTTTGCCAATTTGCATTTTTTTGTCATTGCTGTTTGTGTTAATTTGTTTTGTGCTGCTGCATTGCCTCGTCCCTTAGTATATATATCTGAACTCAGTAGATTTAAGTTAGCTTAAGATGGGGTTGGCTATATGAGAGAACGAGTTGTGATGAATTGGATGAAATGCATTGAGAAGCTATAAGAAAATGGTTTGGCCAAAAAAGTATTTTGAAATAGGATATGAACAAGAAAAAGTTGGGTTTAGGGATAACAGGTTTAGGTAGGATTTTCATGGAAATAAATGATGATGTAAGATAATGGAAAATAAGTAATGAGGTAAGAAATATGTGAACATATAAATACAGAAAGCATGCTTGGATAGGATTTTTTTGGTGGAAACAAATGTTGAAATAAGAGGAAAGATCTATGGAATGAAGTTTTGGGTTGGACTGCAGTACCAAATGTCACACTGAAACCAAACCCTGACCTGTCCTCTTGTGTCATTCCGCTATGTGTTTGTGTACCCTTGTGTATTTGTGTTCTTCCTGTCTTTATGTGTTTAGCTGATAAGAATTATGTTGTAGAATTTTTCTGGTAATATGTTATTTACTTTGTGAAGGTGCTTAGACATTATTTATTCTGTTTTGTTTTAATGCTCATGTGTGAAGTTGATGTTTCAAAAGTTATTCTGATCTTTTATTTACTTATGTCATAATTCCTGTAACACTGATGTATATGTCTATTTCTCTTTTTTTGTAAAGCCCGTATTACTACAAATGTTATCTGTACTATTGTGTTCTTTAATGTTGTATTTTGTACGTTTGTAATTGTATTCTTATGTTATAAAATTGTAATTGTCACCAGTTCATCAAATTAAGTAACTTGTAAGTTACATTTCACTGCACACGTTTCTGTTGGTCATAGTATATGCACAATATGTGAAAAAAAAAGAGGACTGTTAGTGTTTGCACATGTGTTAATAATTCAGCAAGGGACTGGATAACAGCATTGTTGGTTCTAAGGACAATTCCAAAAACTTTGTGAGTGCACAAGTGGTGGTTTATGGACTTGCTATATTCTCCACAAGACTCTTCGATGGTGATTGTGAACCTGCACAGTCGCAACAGATGGCTGCTGGCCGTCTCTACAAGGACTACAGTGGGTCTGCACCTTTGATGACCCACCAATACCATTATTTCTACAAGGACTGCAGTGCGTCTGCACCTCTGGTGGCCCACCAATACCATTATTACTACAAGGACTACTGTGGGTCTGCATTTATGATGGCCCACTAATACCATTACTTCTACAAGGACTAGAGTGGGTCTGCATCTATGATGGCCCACTAATACCATTATTTCTACAAGGACTACAGTGGGTCTGCATCTTTGATGGCCCACCAATACCATTATTTCTACAAGGACTGCAGTGGGTCTGCATCTCTGGTGGCCCACCGATACCGTAATCTCCACCAGGACTACAGTTGGTACCAATATTCTTCAATATTCTTCAAAACTCCGACTGAGTCTGCGGTGGGTTTGCTCTGTTGTGGCCCATTACCTGTCTGCATGTCAAAGTCAGCACTGTCTTTCTGTTGGAAGGACAACACTACTTCTTCAAGACTGCATTGAAATCCACTACTTCCATGTGCATTGTCTTTTACTGCTCAGACTTTGAGAAAAACCCTGCAATTTTACTGTGATGAATGATTAGGACTGTCTTTATGGACTGTGCGGAAAATTTTAGCTTTTGACCAACATTGTATCAATAAGTGTGTGCATTTCATTTCTTTGTTATTGTAATTATGAATTTTTTTATCAAATATGTATTGGCCAGTGCCCAAAACAATTTGTAAAATTTTTTGTGGTGTGCATGGGGGCTATGTAAGTAGGCTGTTTATGTTTTCTTATTGGTAACGCCACGTAGCGCTCTGTATGAAAATCACTGGCTGTTCTGTGTGCATTCTGTGGCTAGTTTGCATTGTTGTCTGCCATTGTAGTTTTGGGCTGTTGGCTGTTAACAGCGCGTAGCGTTGCGCAGTTGGAGGTGATCCGCCAGCAGTGGTGGATGTGGGGAAGTGAGATGGCGGATTTTTTAGAGCGGATGATCTGGACGTGTGTCTGTCAGAAACAGTACATTTGTAAGAATGGATGTCATGAACTGCTATATATATTATGACTTTTGAACACCTTTAAGGTAAATGCATTGTTTGTTCTCTATAAAAATCTTTAATTTGTTAACTATGCCTATCAGTAGTTTTTTTTTACCGTTTGTTCCTTATTGTTCGTTGTGTTTGGTCGTAGCGGACGTCACATGACATCCGTTGAAGTTCGTTTTTGATCCCTTCACTCAGTTTTTTTTATTACAGAGAGCAGCCTGCTCTCTGACCGAACACGCTGAGCTACCGTGCCGGCAGTTAGTGCCTTCAATAGTTTGAATCTTTTATTTAGCTAGCAATATTGGCGCTCGCTGTATTGCAGTAGTTCGAGTAACGAAGATTTTTGTTAGGTAAGTGATTTGTGAAACGTATAGGTTAATTTAGTCAGGGCCATTCTCTTGTAGGGATTATTGAAAGTCAGATTGCGTTGCGCTATTGTGCCTCAGTTTAGTGTTGATCAGAATAGGTAAAGAGCGAAATGTCTGAGTACGTTCAGTTCTGCTCAGCTGTTTGAAAATCAAATAACGTAAGGGATTTACCAGCATAGAAATTCATTAATTTTTCTAAGGGGAAGTTTCACCTTGTCCATATCATAGCTCGTAACCCTCTTAAGAAATTAAAGCTGGACACTTGTACAAGTGGAGTATCGTCTGTTATTATTTTCGAAATTATTACTGGCAGTAATTGGATGTCACCGTATAGATGAAAGTGTTCTACTGTTCCGATTCATCACTGCAAGTTAGATATGCACTCTCTTGTCTCTTCACTACCTGCGACCCCCTTGTCAGCCTGACCGCCGGCCGTTGTGGCCGAGCGGTTCTAGGCGCTTCAGTCTGGAACCGCGCGACCGCTACGGTCGCAGGTTCGAATCCTGCCTCGGGCATGGATGTGTGTGATGTCCTTAGGTTCAAGTAGTTCTACGTTCTAGGGGACTGATGACCTCAGATGTTAAGTCCCATAGTGCTCAGAGCCATTTGAACCATGTCAGCCTCACCAAGCTTCAACGTCGACCTTAGTAATTGTAATAACAATAAGGAAGGAATATCGGCGGTGGAAGCTGTTCATTATAGCCTTGGACGCCAGATCAGGCCAGACAGCCAGTCCACCGATTCTCCGCAGCCGTCGCTGGCGCGCAAGTCTTGGTGGCCATTACAGCCGCTGCTGCAAGGCCGGTTTTCCTACCTCAGGCGTCGTTCTAAAATTAACACGAGCACGCGGAAGCCTGCGAGCGTAACACAACAGCATATATGATAAAAGAAACGTTTCATAGAGTGGGTTGCGCGCTGACGAAAAGTAAAGAAACACGTAGAAATGACGTTTTTCGTATTGGGTATCAACAGAGAGCAGCAAAGACAGTGGCTTACATTAGCATGCTATGGTAGAATAGGCACTACGAATAGAGTACCAAGATGTTGAGCTCAGAAGAATAATTGTGTTTCGCTTGCTGAAAGAGTTGTCCATTGCTTAGAGGTTTGCAAGTGTTATACGCTGGGTGAACTATATCAATAAAATCGTCATAACTTCTGAACGGTTTACCTTAGGATGTTCAGACTGCACGGTTGGCGCGAGGCACGATGGGAATTAGTATGCGCTGTATGTTTTGGTTTAGCGACGAAGCCCACTTTCATTTGGATGGGTTCGTCAATAAGCAAAACTTATGCATTTGTGGAACTGAGAATACGTATTTCGCGATCGAGAAGTCTCTTCACTCTCAACGGGTGTCCGTGTGGTGCGCAATTTCCAATCAGGGAATAATCGGTGCGATATTCCTTGATGGCACGATGACCACCGAACGGTTCGTGAAGGTTTTGGAAGATGATTTCATTCCCATTATCCAAACTAACCCTGGTTTCGACAAGGATTCATTTGTGAGAATTCGGTACGTCTCGAGCACACCTGACGGTTGTGATTAGAATCCGGTTAGTTTATCAGCCTGCTAGCGTGCTCCTTACTTCTCCATACAGTTTAGAGAGCATGCAATATGTCTTTATTACAGATGGGTTTTGGTATTCATGGAGATAGAAAATGGTACCGATTTTCTGGGCTTCAACTTCGACAATATCATGGCCTTCGCGTACTCATTTACCTTTTATTCTTTTCCGTACCCACGTACCTTATCGTTACACAGCTTGTTAGTTCTTAGTATTTAGATGGTTTGGCAGCTATAGATAGGAATACTTTATACTCCCAATGACATTGTATGAAGTAATAAAGATGTGTAATATTCTTACTTGAGCACTTACTAGTAATATATGTTAATTTATGTTTAAATATTATGACTACGTTTGTAAATGTTTTGTGATATGCTGTTATAAAAACAGAAAAAATGTAGAACTTAGTACTGGAATTAGTAACGGCAACCCTCATGCACTTAATAAGACTTGAAAAGTGCCGAGAGACGTAATAATCTGAGGTTGATGAATTGATTAGATACAGTGCGGGTACTTAGATGAAGTCCACGACGAGGAACTTGAAATATTTTCTAGTTAAACGATGTAACTTTGAAGCTGTGGAGGATAGAAATAAAATTTTTGTGCTACAGATGTTCAGTAAGTGATGCAACACATTTACTGTCGTCCAATTTCGGTTGAAAAAAAATGCAGGATTTGTTGTTGGAGATCGTGTAAATTTCCCACGTCAGCGCCTCTAGTTTCATGAAATTCCGATAGGGGGCAGCGCTATACGTATCCTTCAAAGTGGTGTCTGTGATGGAGGTGCATTCGTACCAGAGAGTTGCTACTGAGTTTCTTTCGGCGGTAAAGAGGAGCTTCGCAGATATTCATAGGCTCTTGCAGAATATCTGCAGAGACCTGGAAGTGAGCAAAAGCACGGTGAGGCGCTGGGCGAGGCATCTGTTATCAAAGCAGTAAGGTCGTGCAAACCTTTCCGATCTTCCGCATGCCGGCCGACCACAAGCAGCTGTCTCTTCTGCAATGTTGGAACGTGTGGACACTCTCATTCGAGGTAATCGACGGATCACTTTCAAACACCCCGCTGCACAACTGGACGTCTCTGTTGGTAGGGCTGACACACACGCATCCACCAGTCGAGGTACACAAAGGCGTGTGACCACTGGGTTCCTCGATGGCAAACAGAAGACCATGAAGGGCAACGAAGGACCATGTTTTCGGAATTCTTTGCGCGTTACGAGGCTGATCGTGACAATTTCTTGTTGAGCATCGTCACAGCTGATGAAACATAAGTTCATCACTCCCAGCTGCAAAAAATACGCCAGTCTATGGAGTGGCACCACATTACCTCTCCTCCAAAGAAAAAGTTCAAAGCCGAACACTCAGCGGGTAATGTCTTGGCGACGGTCTTATGGGACCTAAGGAAGAGATCAACTCTGAAGTGAACAGTGCTTTCCTTAGGAAACTCAAGAAACAACTTCAGTGTGTTCGTCGTCACAGAAATGCACACAAACTTCTCCTTCTCCATGACAACGCAAGCCCTCACACAGTATGTGCACTAGAAAGGAGCTCACAAAACTTCATGCACTGTTCTTCCTAATCCATCCTACAGCCCAGATCTCGCACCTTCCGACTTCCGTCTGTTTGGCCCAATGAAGGATGCAATCCGCAGAAAGCAGTACGTGGATGATGGAGTGGTTACCGATGCAGCAAGGCTAACCAGCAGAGTGGTACCATAAGGGTATAGAGACCCTACCAATATGATGCCGTAAGGCCGTCGCATTGAACGGAAATTATGTTCAAAGCTTTTAGCCAAAATAGTGGGGAGTAATATGGTGTTTTGTAATCCTGAATAAAACCCACGTGCTTTCAGAAGAAAATGTGTTATGAATTAAGAAACGCCTTCAGTCACAATTTTTCGTGTTTTATTCATTACACGATGCATTTCGGACTCTGTGGGTCCATCTTCAGGTGTAATTCGCCTTAATACATGCTTTATTTGTTCTCTTGTATGAGATGAAATGCATATTCCTGTCACGAAAAGGTTTGATGTTAGGTTACGAATTTCGTAAGTCAGACTCGGAAAATATGTGCGAAATAGTGGAAAAGATGAATTTGTGTAAACTTACCAAATAATCGATTCATTTCCAACATATTTTGTGCAATGACTGATTTTTCAAAGTGGTTGAGCCTGAAAGCATTCACATGTCATCAACAATCTAGAAAACAATTTGGTAGTATTACATAATGAAGCCATTAGTAAGACCGTAAATCTGCAGATTTACCTCCACAAAATCAAAAAACCAGAATCGATGTTAAATGAACAAACAGATTTCGCAAGCCACAGCTATTTCAGTAATTTTAAAGATCTGTTCTAAAGTTATTTCCTGCATATGCCAAATGTCAATTGTTTAATAATTATATCCTTAGCACTATGAAAAATGCATCTTTGACCACTCCATGTACAAAAACATCTTGAAGTGTTTACAAACATGTGTTTGCGAATGTGCCTCTAGAATGAAGTAATGTGCTTGAAAACGATGGAGGAAAAAACTTATCATGTTACTAAAACGCTAAAAACACTTTTCTTGGATTATTTGGTAAGTTTATACTATTCATCCTTTCCACTATTTCGCACATATTTTCCGCGTCTGACTTACGAAATTCGTAACCTAACATCAAACCTTTTCGTGACAGGAATATGCATTTCATCTCATTCAAGAGAACAAATAAAGCACATATTATGACGAATTACACCTGAAGATCGACCCACAGGGTCCGAAATGCATCGTGTAACGAATATAACACGAAAAATTGTGACTGACGGCTTTTTTAATTCATAACATCAAGTGTATTGTGTACAGTCACGTTTGAAGCTGCAAAATGTGGATAAAATTTAAAAAAAAACGTTACAATACTTACTGAACGCCCTCGTACATAGAAGGGATATAATTCCTATCCTTAACTTGGAGATTCTTTTGTAGCTATTTCATTACAGTTTACCATACACATTACGTTACTTTGTGGCAGTGGTGGTGTAGTGGATAGAGTACTACGCTTCAGGCCTGGAAACCTCGGACTCAATCCTGGATAGGGGCGGAAATTTTCTCGTTCCAGACCCTCCAGAACGGTGCCAGTCCCATTCAGTCGGGGATGGAACACTTGCACGGAGTGACATTTGCACGAAGTGACACTTGCACGGCCGGCCGAAGTGGCCGTGCGGTTAAAGGCGCTGCAGTCTGGAACCGCAAGACCGCTACGGTCGCAGGTTCGAATCCTGCCTCGGGCATGGATGTTTGTGATGTCCTTAGGTTAGTTAGGTTTAACTAGTTCTAAGTTCTAGGGGACTAATGACCTCAGCAGTTGAGTCCCATAGTGCTCAGAGCCATGTGAACCATTTTTTTTTTTTACACTTGCACGGAGCCTGGGGGTTTTGCCGGCCAACCAGCCTTTCACATATACAGGCACACTAAGAAGTCTAGCAGTTCACCACAACTGCTCGAGCGAGCTGGCTCGCACTCATACCGTAGCGGTCTCGCTTCAGGGTGGCCAAGTAACGCCTTTCGTGGAAAATTTAATACTGAGAACTGACTCCGAGACAAGCTCTTAAGTTGAAGTCTGTCAGTGAACTTCTGTGGGTGGATTTAGTTCTCTTCACTGCAGAAAAAAGCAGCGTGTGCATGTAAGTCTAAACCTCGACGTAATCACAACTGTAGACTGTAAAGACGTGAAACTTTACATTGAGGGAACAGAAGTCTAGGAATTTAATTTTGTTATGAAACTAATCACGCAAACGTCGACACTGTGGGTGTATAAGATCTAGCTGTAGCCGAGTTACCACACTGTCAACATAACCCTAAAATCAGTGAAACAGCACAATCCTTTCCAAGCTGAAAAGCGATATGGCAACTTCATCTAACTGCAGATTCATGCATTGAGTATTCTTCCTGAAAACAAAATAGTATTTTCAAAGTGAAAATGTTAGAAAAATGATAGAGACTCTTATTTCTCTGCTCGCACATGATGAATACTTCAGTCATATCCCTTAGAAGCGTTTATATATAATAATATAATATAGCCGCGCGGGGTAGCCGCGTGGTCTAGGGCGCCTTGTCACGGTCCGTGCGGCTCCCCTCGTCACAGGTTCGAGTTCTCCCCAGGGTGTGTTGTTCATAGCGTAAGTTAGTTTATGTTAGATTAAGTAGTGTGTAGGCTTAGGGACCGATAACCTCAGCAGTTTGATTCCATAAAAACTTACCACAAATTTCCAAATAATAATAATAATAATAATAATAATAATAATTGTGGTAGTAAGTAATAGAAATAGTGGTTGTAGGAGGAGTAGGCTTTTAAGATTAGTATAGGGAACATGGTAGCTCAAGATCTGATATGGAACCCATGTCATGAAACCAAGTTTGAAGATCGGACCACTTTCAAGTCTCCCGCTTCACGATATGCACTCAGGAGAGACAATGAATAAGCTCTGACCTATGTGCTCTGCAGGAGTGCGTAGCATGGGCTACCTTCCGAGTTCTCTTCTACAGGAAGAAGGACGTCCTCGTCAAAGTCGAGTGTACGGTGCGTCCATGGAATACCAGCAATATCTCCTAACCGTGATCTTTCCAGTTTCTCGCAAACGGTGTTTTAATCGGATATGGTGATACGTGACGTCATATTTACAATAAGAATTGACGACGGCACCCTCTGCGCAGGCTGTGCGCGTACTGTGAAGTGGCGGACTTGAAAGTAATCCAGTTTGCAAACTTATTTTGAATAAAATTGCCTTCTGCCCAGGCTGTGTGCGTATGTTGTATCCAATTGGGGCATTTCCGTTCATGGGCTCCGCGTCAAGACTTTATCCACTTAGTCCCATTTACAGACCCTATAAGCCAGTAATAGGAATTGTGAAACTCCAGGTATAGTGACGAATGTAGGCATTGCACTAATGCCTTGTCATTAGCGTTGTGTTCAAGTCCGAAGAGACTTCAGAAAGTAAGTTACACATGCCGTCCCACACTAATACCATTGTACAACAAGAGTGACACATTGTTAGAAGAGAGTACATGTTCCAGATGCCCCGCAGGACTCAATGCTGCCGGGCTACGGATAACAGTTGCGTCACAGTGTGGGACTGAAATAGTACGGCAACTGGAAAAGGTAGTGGGACGGTACGATTCTTGTGGGCAAATCATCTGAACTGCACGCAGATTTAACGTGAAAATTTGGCAGTCTATGGACCAAACGCAATGTTGCGTTCATCCGTAGTGAAGTGGTGTCAAACTTTTGATGAAAGCCGGACAAATGTGGATGATACATATCGGGAAGGAAGGCCATCGACATTGACCGCAGAGGACGGTGTCCAAGCAGTCCAGAAACGGATTCGCAGATTTTCCAACGACGAAGACGTTCACACAGCGGTTCTCAAATGGCTTCGTGACCAAGCAGTGGATTTCTGCTGGCGAGGAACTGAACAGCTAATAGAACTTTTCGAATGTTGTTTATAGAGACTTGGTATTTGTTGAAAAATAGTGTCATTTATCTGCGTCTCTTTGAGATGTAGTACAGAATTCAGTAGTAATTGCCTGTCCTGCTACAATGATTTTTAACTTACTTTTTGATGTCACCTCATAATTTTCTCGTAAGACACAATGCTGTCGAATCGGAGTATGTCATCCCACCAAAAATGTACGGCCTACAGTACGAGTCAGATGTGTAGAATTTGTTGAACCTTCTTAGATACACCAAGAATTACTTCTAGGGTGAGATTAGCAATGTCAGTGTGACAGAAATACTGATTCGCATTCGACAGAAGAAAGACAGCTGAGGTATGCCGAGAGGGAAGCTACGCCGACGATAGAGCTAAAGGTCTAAAGGTTCAGTCTTCTACAGAATGCAGTATTGATTTCGATCAGATGCGCGTTCCTGAGCGTTTGTTACGGATCTACATGACTGAAATGGAGGAGGCTTTGGTGTTACTCATAGGTACAGCCAATTGCAGGATTCGCCAGATCTTATATTACAGCTATATAATGGTGATAGGCATCTAAAATGCGCTGAAAGTTATTGAGGACATCGTTGACTAAGAAACTGAGGCAGAAAACAGAGTGTGCGAAAAATGAGTCGTTTATCCTTTGACAGCCACTCTGAGTGTAGGAAGGACTTACGTAATAAACAGCTCAATGTTACTGCTGCGTCGTCCGAACAAGACACAGCCAGGGCAAAAACACCACAGGCGCAAAGATGCCAGCTGGTACCAGTGCCATAGAGACTCGCCAAATGCGCGAGTTCTACCAGCGCCACAGGCGGCCCTAAGGATGAAGACATCGACTTCGCCTCGGCCTATTACCGACCGAGTACAATCCGCCAATTTCCGGACGACAACGGACAGAAGCGTACTCGGAAGACAGAAGAGCAGCTCTCGCCCGCTTGGTCATAGATCATCGTCCAGGGCTGACTTAGACAGGGGACTTCGTTTAGTGAACTCTTAGAAGTGAACAGACGTTGTAAATTGCATTTGTTGTGTACTCTGAAGTTTAACTACGATTATTTTCACTTAGCCATTGAGGGCCTTTTTTGTGTTATATTACATGCTGTATTCGACAGTTCAAGATAAGTAAACATTATAACTCATTTGTGTGACTTTGTTACTAATTTGTTGAGGTACTATAGAACATTCATTCTCCTATCCTGTTACCAGACCCTGGGGCATAGCTGAGTAATAGCGGCAGAGAGAAATTGTCTTAGCGGTATACTGCACCAGAAGCTGTTTCACAAACTCACAAACTCGGCCTACCGTAACAACAGTGGCAACTCGACCTTCACAGTAGTAGCGACGAGACCTGTCCAAATCTGGCGACGAGGGTTTACAAAACTGCGACGAAAGTTTACAAGCGTCACGGATAGCTCCTGTCGTCTAGTTTTTGCTCCTTGTGCCGTGGTGAACTAGACCAAAGCAGCACAGATTTGGACGTACTAACGGCTGGACTTCTTTCAAATGGCTCTGAGCACTATGGGACTCAACTGCTGTGGTCATAAGTCCCCTAGAACTTAGAACTACTCAAACCTAACTAACCTAAGGACAGCACACAACACCCAGCCATCACGAGGCAGAGAAAATCCCTGACCCCGCCGGGAATCGAACCCGGGAACCCGGGCGTGGGAAGCGAGAACGCTACCGCACGACCACGAGATGCGGGCAGGCTGGACTTCTTTTTAATTTTATTTTAGGACAGTGTTTTTCTAAGATTCTGGATTTCATTTACGCAAGAGAGAACGAGCGATATGCTGTGGTAGTTCACACCTCCCATTTCGGATACTTATCAACTTTTTACAGGTCGTACATTACAGTGTTTTATGAGGATTGCTTTTGGCCTCTTAGGGTTTAGTTTTAGACATGGGTTTCGTACTTATCGGATGCTGAACAAACGTTATTAATTAGTTATATGTGATAGTGCAAAAGCAATGTTATCTGGGTTGTTGCTTGGATGCGGCTGGATGTCGTCAGTAAATAAGGGGTTGTTACGACAAGGCAACACAGATGAAATATGCCCCTGATGAATCTCTTTGACCACAAATTTTGCACGTTGACTTTCTGATCCACAGACAATTCGTTGATATATTTTTAAAGCATCTGTCGAACCACAGTATTAATTTTTTTCAAACAAAACGCAGTACTGCACAGCTGGAGAAAACCAGCTATTTCATTTTCATAAATAATATATCGAAAACAACAGTAACAAGAACATTGGCGAGTTCAGGTGGTGTTTCACACCTGTCCATGATGTTTCTGATGTTGTCAGTCACTTTGAATATTTCTGTTTCTCACTATAGAGTTTCCAGAACTGTCGCGCTTATTGTCAATTGTGAGGTAGTTCGTTCATGGACTACGTATTGAAAAACTTAAAGTTAGTTCGACCAAGTCGCGCGGGATTAGCCGAGCGGTCTAGGGCGCTGCAGTCATGGACTGTGCTGCTGGTCCCGGCGGAGGTTCGAGTCCTCCCTCGGGCATGGGTGTGTGCGTTTGTCCTTATGGTAATTTAGGTTAAGTAGGGTGTAAGCTTAGGGACTGATGACCTTAGCAGGTAAGTCCCATAAGATTTCACACATATTTGGACATTCTTTTAGTGCGACTAAAACGATGATCACCGTACAATCGCATGCTGTTTTTCGTTTATAGGTCTTGGATACCGATAGAATTAAACTGTCTTTCCAATCAGTAGGATACATACTGCTAACGAGAAAGAAACTGAAGATGACTTTAAGAAGTGGAATAATAATACCAGTAACATTTTTAATCACTCATTTTATTCAGCTATCATTCCATAGCACCCTAAAGAGATTATCACGGTAGCTTATCGTAGCCTGAATGTTGAAACTTTTTTAACAAAAACGCATTTCTCGTGAAAGTGCTATTGTGTGGCTGATAGTTTCTCGTGGCCTGAGACCTAAGTGGTATAGACAAAAGACTGTTTAATCTGTCTGAAGAGATGTAAAAAAATTGTCACAGCTTGCCTTGCATGTACCTAAGCTACAGTTTTTCCACAGTGCTGCAAGAATTGACCCTCTGCGTGAAACAGAACGACCTTGCCTGATATTGACTTTGTGAACGGTTTGCTTCATTTTGCTCGGCAGTAATTTCTGATCCAACGATCGGATATTTTCTAAAAACTGTGAAACAGAAACAAGGATACAGCCAGTATCGCAACAATTTTAAATAATTAACCTTGACTCCTAGATCAAAGGGAGATGGCGGCCTCTATTAATTAAAGAAATATAGAAGAGTAGAAAGTTGTACTGGATAGAACATTTCCGTTAACGCTGGCGCATTATTAATGGTGCAGCGCACGATTGCGTGCGTTGCACGTCGTTGGCCGTATATCGACAAAGGCGTGGAAACGTCTACCGACTTACAGACAAAAATATGAGAAGTAATATTACGAATAAAGCCACATTCAGGACGGAAGCCCTCTCTGACGATTCTAATTTAGGCTACCTGTGGTTTCCTGCATCACTGTGATGAACATTGGGATTTTCCACTTTCTGTCAGAATGTATGCTGTGATGGATATTTGACACAAGTTGAAGATGACTGCCGGACTGGAATTCGAGAATTAATTGCTTTATAAATATGGAGAGGATCAAACTTAGAGTAGGGTCCGTTAAGTGCGCACGGATAGACAGAGAAATTCACGCGAAAAATAGGGGTCCGTGCTCGAGTCCGCACAGGCACATTGTAAATGAATTAGGTTTTTCCGTTATGACTGGAAGCGAAGTCGTGGTTTTTACGTATGTAGACGAGTATTAAACTTTAATTACCGATAAATCTCATATTGAAGGACTCTTTGGTGAAGTAAGTTCTCATTTTCTCTTTAAGTACATCAGAATCTTCACTATGTTAACAAGTGTTGGACAAAAAATGAATCGAAGTAACTAATATACCATTGTTTTAGAAGGTAACGATTGTTTAACATTTGATTTCGTGAACATTCTTAAGTATTTGACCTAAAAATGACAGTTTAAAATTCTACTAATTAAGCTATTCGACAAAGTGACAGTCTTCACCAACTCTGTTCCATCCTAGTTCTATTGACATCCGCTTACGCAGAACATTAAACTCCAAACTTCTTTGCTTAAATAGAAAAATAAAATGTCGTGCCAAAGCCTTTATAGCATATTCGACCAGAACACGATGGGAAATCACTGGCCTATCATCAGTGGCGTCACAAAGGAATGGCAGTCGTGATAGGCGAAAAAAATGAGGAAGAGCAATAGAAGAAAGTAAGAGAGAAGGCGAAGGAGAGGAAAAGATGAAGAACATAAAGAAGAAGCAAATGGAGCGGGCTAAAATTCGAAGAGGACGGAAATCATGAGAAGGTTGGACTGGACTGTGTTGAGGGCCACATCTATCTACCTTTCCCTGGTACGAGACGCTCGTTTCTCATTAATCCAAATGAGCATAAGCAACGAAAGTTTAAAAAAGTTGTTTGTTGTTTTACTTGCTATGGCTTTGCATTGATCATATATATTATTTCTCAAGCCAACAGTCCTTCTCCTCAACACATACCAATCGTACACGGGTGAATGAAGTATCTTTGGAAAGATATTTGAGCCAGCTTCTGATCTGCATAACAATTTTGGGCTAAAAATTACCACATGGAAAATTTTAACATAAAAGAGGCTTTTAACTATCACAGGCAAAAGGATATCATGGATGCCCAGCTCCATACCTGCATTTTACGAAGATAACTTATTATCTTACTACAAATACCATTTTATTTGTTCTAAAATGCTTATGAACTCGATAATTGGTATACAATCTAGTCATAGTAACCTTGACCACTGCAGTAGTCCATCATCTCTGCGTGTTGTACAAGCTGAATTTTCTAGACGAACATACTTCCCGAAACAACCAATAATCTTGTCATTGTCGCCTTCAGTTGTGATTTACCTGTTGCTACTAGGCATAGCGTGCTTCCATTAAGTACGAACTGCAGTTAAAATCTTCAAATACAGTTAGAGATTATTGTGGCTTTAGTGTTAGACCAGCTAAGAAGTTAACAATACTTTCTAACCTAAACATTTCGCATTTACTTACTTCTTTGTATTTTATATTCGTGTTTCTCATTAAACTTCTCTTCAACAACTCGTAAATGTAATTATTACGATCGTAAGTTAGAATTTACAAGCAATAATGCATGGAAATGAACATAAAATGGTGTATCATAAATTCATGATTTTTGTTTCACGACGTTCTATTCATGTTTAAAGATGTTTTCAACTCATTCCCACAACCATCGTTCCCTCAACGACTAAAGTTATTCCAAATACTCTCATTATTTAAAACTATAAAAGTGCGAAAGTTACACACGGGTGCCCTGGCTGATAATAATACAGTGAAAAGGGATTCATGTAATTCTGTTTTCAATGTAGTCTCCTTGTAGATTAAGGCACTTGATCCAACGATGTTCCAGTGCCTTGGACCCATCTCTAAAATGAGTTTCCTCCAGGCCTGCAAAATAATTGTCAACTCTTGCTATCAATTCTTCGTTTGAAGTGAATCTTCATCCACAAAGAAAAATTTTCAGTTTTGGAAAGAGATGGAAGTCTGACGAAGCCATTCAGGTGAATAAGGCGGGTGTGTCAACAATTCATACCTTACTTCGTGTAATTTTTCCATAGCGACGGCACATGTGAGCGGTCGAGCATTGATCCAGAGTCAAGAGTCGCGGCACCCATCTTGCAGATAATTTTTTTTATTTCTAATTCTTCAGTTAAAATGTGATATACCCTTTCAGATGACATCTGGTAAGTGCGAGCAATTTCACGCACTTTCAATCGGCGATTCTCCATGACCATTTTGTGCACTTTTGCAATGATTTCTGGAGTAGTGACACAACTTGGCCGACCACTGCGCTGATCGTCATCTAAGCTCTCCTAACCAAATTTGAATTCAGTTGTCCACTTGGTAACAGTTGAATATGAGGGAGGAGAGTCCCCCAGTGTATTCTGGAAATTTGCTTTCGTAACTTTCTTTACGAAGGACTTAAACGCTGCTCGAGTCTCGATTTTTTCCATCTTCGCAAATCACTATGCGGGAATAACAGAGCCACGTCACCGCCATGGCACGTGTTTACAGGCAACAGTCCAATGAATATCCTGTGAACAACTCGTTGCACTAGCGCTGACCTCTCGTGGTGATTCCGAGAACTTTTCAAACCACCCTCGCATTTTCCATATATTCATTTCCTCTCCGATTGTGCGCAGAATTTCCTCATTCTTTCCCTTGTCAATCCACCTCATTTTCAGCATTCGTCTGTAGCACCACATCTCAAATCCTTCGATTTTCTTCTCTTCTGGCTTCTCCACCGTCCATGTTTCACTACCATAGAATGCTCTGCTCCAAACGTAAATTCTCAGAAATTTCTTCCTCAAATTAAGGTCTATGTTTGATACCAGTAGACCTCTCTTGGCCAGGAATTCTCTTTTTGCCAGTGCTTTTCATATCCTCTTGCTCCGTCCATCAAGGGTTATTTTGTTGCCTAGGTAGCAGAATTCCTTAAACATCACTCCTAATGTTCAGTTTCTCGCTGTTCTCATTTTTGCTAGTTCTCATTACTTTCCTCTTTCTTCGATTTACTCTCAATCCATATTCTGAACTCATTAGTGTGTTCATTTCATTCAGCAGTTGCTGCAATTTGTCTTCGCTTTCACTGAAGATAACTGTCTCATCAGGAAATCTCATTACTGATAGTCTTTCACCTTGAATTTTAATTCAACTCTTAAGCCTTCCTTTCATTTCCATCATTCCTTCTTCGATTGTAGAGGCGAAAGATAACATCCCTGTCTTCATCCCTTTCATTCTTTGTCTTCCACTCTTATTATTACCTTTTGCCACTTGTACGCTTTGTATATTACCTGTCTCTCACCTTATCCCTATTTTCAGCAGTATTTCGAACATCGTGCACCATTTTATATTGTCAAATGCTTTTTCATGCTCAACATATCCTGTGAACGTTCTTGATTTTTCTTTAGTTTTGCTTCCATTGTGAACCGCAATATCAGAATCGCCTCTCTGGTGCCTTTACCTTTCCTAAAGTCGAAGTGATAGTCATCGAAGACATCCTCAATTTTCTTTTCAACTCTTCTGTATATTATTTTTGTCAGCAACTTGGATGCATGAGCTGTCAAGCTGATTGGACGATAATCCTCGCACTTATCGGATTTTGCGGTCTTTGGAGATAAGTGGATGACATTTGGTATATCGCCAGACTCATACATTCTACACATCCACGTGAATAGTCGTTTTGTTGCCACTTGCCCAACGATTTTAGAAATTCTGGTGGAATATTATCTATCCCTACTGCCTTATTTGATCTTAAGTGCTCCAAAGCTCTCTTAAATTCTGATTCTAATGCTGGAGCCACTATCTCTCTTCTATCTCTTCTATCACATCATCGGACAAGTCTTCTCCTCAGGAAAGCCTACAGTGTACCTTCTCCACTTATTCTCTCTCTCCTTTGCACCCTTAGTGTTACCACCCTTGCTTTTAATTTCACCGAAGTTTGTTTTGGCTTTTCTGTATGCTGAGTCATTCCTCCAACACTCTTTTATTTTTCGATTTCTTCATATTTTTCATGCATGTAGCCATTTCGTGTTAGCTTCCCTGTACTTCCTATTTATTTCATTTCTCAGCGACCGATATTTCTCTATTCCTGAGATTCCCTGAACATATCTATAATTTCATCGATTAATTTACTTCTGTTACCCATGACTTCATCTCAGATACTTTCTTTGCACCTATATTTTTCTTTCTAAATCCTGTTATTGTCTTTTTTAGGGATATCTATTCCTCTTCAACTGAACTGCCTACTGAGCTAATCGATATCGCAGTATCTATAGCCATAGGTAACTTCAAGGGTATCTCTTCATTCCTTAGTACTTCCACATCCCATCTCTTTGCGAATTGATTCCTTCTGTCAAGTCTCTTAGACTTCGGTCTGCTCTTCATTACTACTAAATTGTGATCTGGGTCTATATCCGCTCCTGGGTACGCCTTACAATCTAGTATCTCGTTTGGAATCTCTGTCTGACCATATGTAAGCTAACTGAAATCTTCCCGTATCTTCCGGCCTTTACTAAGTACAGAGTATTCGCTATTACTGGTTGAAATTTATTACAGAGCTCAATTAGTTTTTCTCCTCTGTCATTCCTAGTACCGTGTTTTCTCACGTAAACCTTTCTTCTCTACCTTCCCCTACAATTGCATTCCAGTCCCCCATGACTATTAGATTTTAATCTCCATTTACGCACTGAATTACCCGTTCAATATCCTCACATACTTTCTCCGTCTCTTCATCATCAGCTTGCGACGTCGGCATGTATATCTGAACTACCGTCGTCGGTGTTGGTGTGCTGTCGATTCTGATGAGAATAACCTTATCACAGAACTGTTCACGCTAACTCACTCTCTGCCCTACCTTCCCGTTCATAACGCATCCCCTTATACCATTCTCTTTTGTTGTTGGTACTATCCTCTGTTTATCTCACCATAAATCCTTGTCTTTTTTCTATTTCACACCACTGACACCCACTATATCTAGATGAAGCCTTTGCATTTCCTTTTCAGATTTTGTAGTTTCGTTATCACGTTCAAGCTTTTGACATTCCACGCTCCGATACGTAGAACGTTATGCTTTCGTTGGTTATTCAGTATTTTTCTCGTGGCCACCTTCCCCTTGGCAGTCCCCTCCCAGAGATCCGAATTACGGACTATTTCGGAATCCACTGCTTGTGGATAGATCTTCATGACACTTTCAATTACAAGCTACAGGCCCTGTGGGTACACATTGTGTCTTTGATGCAGTGGTTCCCTTTGTCGCTGATCATTGCTGATTCTTCCGCCTTTAGGGGCAGTTTCCCACCCCCAAGGGCAAGAGAGTGCCCTGAACCTCTGTCCTCTCCGCCGCCCTCTTTGACAAGGCCGTTGGCAGAATGAGGATGACCTCTTATGCCGGAAGTCTTCGGCCGCAAATGCTGATGATTTTCATTCTAAATTTAAGCGGTACCAGGGTTTGAACCCAGGACCAAGAGTATTTTTTTATTATTAGTGAAAGGCTCTGTCCGTAGACCAAGGGTGCATCTCTGTATGTACTGACTTCTTACCAATTTAATACTTTAACAACATTTAACATGGTCCATGTCATCCTCCTTTTCTGTTTACTTGCAGAGAGGGCGTGGAAACATGGTAAACGCTGAATCTGGGGCAGGCAAGGAAACCAGGATCAAGCATCCAGCGGAGTCTCTGGCTGTCACACACAGAGGTAATGTCTGGTGTTGTCTCTGAAAATTGTCTGGCCGGGCTATTGTGCATTTACGATGCGCCTCCAAAACCCTATCGGTCTAATAATGGCGAGAGGAGGAACTTTATTAGTGGTTGTTCCACACTCTTCCGTATTCTGAAGAGCGCTTCCAGGAAATAACAATTCTACGCTTTCCTAAAGAAACTCGGCATGCCGAAATGCAAGGGCCTTGCATCAGATGCACTTTTTTTTATCTCCTAAGGATCTCTGATGCGAGTTAGTTGCGGGGCATGAAAACTCACGATTGGTAAAAATGCTTGTGATGTGAGAAAGTCAGAGCATAATCGATAGTTTCTTGAAAAAAGAGGGTGGGTTGGAAAGTTATAGGAGTTTTAAAGTGACACATTTTTCTTGGTGGGATTTTGCAGATGAAGGTATCATGTCTTTGGCCCACTGAGTGTTCTTATTCAGCGATAGGCTTTCATATCTCGTTTGGCAGGAAGAAAAGAGCAGGCTATACGAGTCAGGCAAAAAATTTAGAGTTTGTCCAGAGAGGGAGACGAGAGCGGATCCAGGAGTTTGTCCATGGATGGAAATGAGGGTGAATCTGAGAGTTCATCTGGAGATGGACACAAGGGTGGATCTAAGAGTTCATTTTGGTACAGATATGAGGTCGCATCTGGTGTGCATCTTACCAGACAGTTGGGACCCTCGGTTCGTCTTGGCGGAACCGCAGTCCTCGCCCTGCAGTTCAAAGACACGTGCACAACAGCATCGTTCTGCACGTCCCATACTGATTATTTACGATGAGCACTATTAGCAACACTTGCAGCGCTGGACAAATCTTGGCCCATATTTAGTCAAATAATTTCAGTTATGTCTCAAGTCCAGCATTGCTTTAATAGATGCGGGCGTTTCTCAAACTAATTGTCAGGCCAAAAGTCACTGTATTCATTTAATAGAAGCTCGTGAATCATTTTTCGAACGTCAGTTGCCTCTAGAGCGCACATTTTCATTCAACGTCAAGTAACTCTGAAAACCAGCAAGTTTACTTGGTGTCTTCCATGCAGCGAATATTTGTAATATCAGCTGAAGTTCTTTCGTAGTCAGATGCGTTTTATGTCCGTGTTTTATTTGATACTTGTTTCTGTTAACGTCTTCACTTAATATCATATTTAATATTATGCAGTTCTCCACTTTAGGATCCACAGCTAGGATCCCCAGGTTAGTCATTTTGTTGCACACAATAATTTAGGCTTGGGTCTTAAAGGTGCGTCTGGGTCTTGATTAATTTTCTGGGCCAGGGTAACCCTTCCAAACACGCGCTGGGTTTTAGAATGCATTGGACCAAAAGAAACACCATCTGACATGAAATGGAAGGTGAGGATGTCACAAAGTGACAGAGGATAGACATCACTATAAAAGCAGCTATTACATTCAACGTCGGAAAACAGAATAGAAAACAAACGGTCATGCCTTCAGAATGCAAAGTCGGGAAGATGTGCGCGAAATTGTTTTCTAATCACTTTGCGGATTTCTGAGAAGGTCACTGGGAGTATTTCTTTGAATCACCCTCAAATGGTCGCGTGTCTCTGTTTACTTCTCTAATATGGTCCTACATTGAAGTCCGAATGATCTGGGAATTATGCTTGCTTGACAAGGCCGCCTTCCCACTCTCTTGACTTCCAGGTTGCTGATTTCCCGGTCGTATCGTCTTGTCATTGCTGGGCTCAATTTGCAACGTTATCCAATGAATCATGGACGCCGTGTAACACCACTCCGGCTGCCCCGGTTACTGGGTGCCAACCTTCCTGGTCTCGCTTCTAAAAGTCCGTGCACAGCAATCGGCATGGAAGACATGAAAACTTGGCTGCGTTCTCATTTCCTCTTCATTCTTGGCACCCACTACTGCCTGCGGCAAGTTCCGCAGGAATTTCCTCAGAAACGTCTCTGAGCACGTCCAGGTGCTGCTCTACATGCGTGAGTCGCCAGGAAGCATCTTAACAATACGTCCGCTTGTTTGTAACGGAAAGGCCTTTAAGGCTCCCACTCGAGAGTTTTAAGTCCTTGAGGACTGCACCAACTGTTAGTCTTTAAGTGAGCCACCTCTTCCTCAGCGAGACACAACACTTGTCGGTCTTCTGTGAATTTTGGCAAGGTCTCACGATAATTAGCCGTGACTTAACTGGAACTCTTTTATCGAGGATGTCGGACGGCGAAGAGTTACAGTAACATGTGACGTATGTCGCCACAACCATACTAATCTAACATATGATGCACTGACACGGTCAAATAGAAAGATGCTGCAGATGTATCGCCCACAAGTATTCATGGAAGTATTAATCGTCAAGAGTTTTCACTACTCGTTCAGTGTTGGATATTCGATAGAACGAGTGTTTGCAAAAGTTCACGTTACACATCTTGCGGAAATATAGTCCGAAACTTCTCATGTGGCAAGTGGCTCTGAGCACTATGGGACTCAACTGCTGAGGTCATTAGTCCCCTAGAACTTAGAACTAGTTAAACCTAACCAACCTAAGGACATCACAAACATCCATGCCCGAGGCAGGATTCGAACCTGCGACCGTAGCGGTCTTGCGGCTCCAGACTGCAGCGCCTTTAACCGCACGGCCACTTCGGCCGGCATTCTCATGTGCATAGACGAAAGAGCAGGTCTTTCTGCATGAGGCGACAGCATTATCTACCCGTTAGAGGAGTCCGTCCAAAGCTCTACCCAAGTTATTCACCGTTTTATTAACTGGAACTAGGTACTGAAATATCGTCGACAGGCTGCAAGTGAAACCTGGTAATTAAGGAAGGCAGGATTGCGTTACAATTGTGAATAGTGCCCGAATCAATTACTATTGGTTTGCTTTGCAATTTCACTCATTTATTTTAATAAATAATTTTTGAAAACAAGCCAATGAGGTCGCAATCACACTTTTAAGGCTCGTAACCACAACCACGGTTGAAGGCCTTTAACGACAAAATGGCAATTATAAAAAAAAAAAAAATTAACAAATATACTGTCAAATGGTGAATGGCATAGCAAAAGTTAATTAAAAAAAACGGTCACCAAACAAGTGAGACAGATGATGGTAACTTAATAATACAATAATAAAATGAAACACAAGTGCCAGTGACAGATGGTGCTCCAGGAATCGACCTCTGAGTAGGTCACATCATAAACAATTTCGCGAGCGAAGAGAAAGGCAGCCAAGAGTCGCATTCAGATCACAAGATGGTAACTCGAACTAGTGGGCGTCTAACGAGGTTGGTGAGGTTACCTGACAACCAACAAAACAAATGCAAGATGCGAAAATACGCCAAAGCCGGAATCGGCGGTCTGCGCGCCGCCAGCAGAATACTGTGCTTTGAGCGCCCGGAGAAAGAAGGAATGACTCCCACTAAGGTAGAAGAACGTCACCCAACCTACAACCAAGAAGCTGTCAAAATTACACGCCTCACCAGACAACGGCGGCAAGGCGAGGAAATGTACACTGCTGTTACATACACTAAGCCCCAGGGCAGGTAACTGGGACGTTAGCGGCCACAAGACACTGGTTGAACTTAACAATGTAAGAAGGTGAAAATAATAAATATTAATTAGAAGTCCAGGAAAACTAATCAGATCCACCTTCCCCAGGAACTCCACACGCTGCTTTTCGTCTCGGTGACACTACGAGTAGCAACACGAGCCCAGGTCACTGGAGAATCGCGAGATTTAACAATGGTTGAGGTTTCTCTACGCGAATTGCAATGCACTCAACTTAAACGTGGAGGATCCGGTTCCGACGAGCTCGAGCACCCTCGTGACCAATGCCCTTCGATTCGGCAGTTGTAAGGTGCCTCTTACGTGAGGTAGCCGTTTTTACCAGTTTTAATAAATTATTGTCTCTCATTGATGTATTCACGATAGTTAGGAAGTGCTGTAGTCCGTAGCCGGCCATGAACCGGAGAGCATTTCCCACGCTGGCTGGCTAGGTGACGAAGCGACCATATGTCGTGCGCAGTGGGGTGGGGCTCGGCTCTGGACCGTAGCAACAAGCGTTAGCCTGGGAAATATACATGACGGGAAGTACCGCCATCTTGGCACCAAAGTCACCGATTTTGTTTATTTATATTTAATAATTAAAGTCATTTATGACAACATGAATACTAGGAGGAGCCTCTTGACGTTTAAAACTATTTATCACAATTTTGCATCGTTAAAATTCACACCGGTTCATTAACAAATGCATATCTCAGTAAGTACGAACTTGATCGGAAATCCACGAACTATGACGAAACTAGTAAGAGATACGGACTGCGCGCCGATGTCGGCAGTCGGCGTTAAGAACACTTCCTGTCTTGTTCGATGGTAGCCATGTTCTCGGTTACGAATAGTTTGTGACATGAGTGTTTCGTTATTGATCTAATAGGAACAAAAGTGATATTACGGCATTCTGAATGTTAATTTCGAGTAAATAGATACCCCAAAGTTGACCGACAGCAATTTCAGACAATTAACTTCCACCGACAGAGACATTCAATGCGCCAATGAAGAATCTGCACGGGACGACATTTACGCGAGCTGCACCGCGCACAGGTAGGAGGAGGAAATCCGACGACACGACCCACCAAGGCGGATCAAGGAAGGTCCGACTTACATTCGCAAATTCCGGGTGGAAATGCTGACCAGTCATACTGTACGTCACATGTAACACCCTCTACGGACTCGCGGCTAAGCTGAGTAATAACAGTATCAGTTTAGAATTAAGGGGATCTTGCACGGTCCATACACGCCGCCAGCAGTCCCAGCGTGTTGTCGCTCTGCGCGGACCTCGCTGCTCCTGCGTCCCCAACCGAACTCCACTCTCACACCACACGGAAGAAGAACGAGGCAGCACAATTACATATCGATAAGCGCCACTGCTGCCACTAGCGGACAGGCAACGCTTACGAAACCGAGCGGCGCCAGTGAACACGAGAAGAAGACAAAACAACGCAACCACGCCAACTAAACGATACGGTCTGGCAGAAACCTACACACGGCACCAACGCGGCCGCAGCATGGCTCAGCAAGTAATGCGATTTTGGACTGGAGTTTGTTCGATGTCTCGAACTGTATCATCCAAAATTACTTACTGAAAAGTTCATTTATTACTTCATTGATTTCATAGTTATATGTGAGGGAAGGAACAAGTTGTAAAAGAAAAAAAAAAAAATGGGCGACTGGGTGTCAGTGTAGGGATGGGGACGCAGAGTGGAAGCTTACACTGGGTGCCAGTGACCCTAGTTACGCGAGCGCCTGTCACGGATTAGCGCGGCGTACTCGGTGCTCTGGAGAGGGGCACCAGCTGAGGAGGATGTCGGCCACGGGGCGTCCTTGAGGCGGCGACGTACTCGCCGGGGCTGTGACTGGCGCTCCCGTTAGGCGAGCGACGCGTCCGGCTTCCGGCCACAGCTGCGCCACCTACAGGGCCGACAATGCCGCGGCGGGGGCGGCGATGCGATGACGCCCGAGGCTAGGCCGAGCCGCGCCGCGCCGGCGGCTGTCCTTTCACCGCCGAGCACGGAGGTCAGACGCGGCGGCCGGCGCTAACGCGGGCTCGCTCCCGGAACCCTCGCTGCCGGGAAGAGTTCTCCCACTGACTCCGGACCTATGTATACCACCAGTCTCGGGTTCAACTCTCGTGACTCACCCTGGAATGAATGACAACAGTGGAGTATCTAAGGAAGAATTGATTTTCCTTGCAAGAAATCTGCTCGCTTTAACCTTCACCAATATACACTGAGGTGACAAAAGTCGTGGGAAACTTTCTAATATCGTGTCGAACCTCCTTTATTCCCGTAGTAGTCCAGCAACTCGACTTTCATGGGCTCAACAAGTCGTTGAAAGTACTGTGCAGAAATACTGAGGCATGTTGCCTCTATTGCAATGCATAATTCAGAAGGTGTAAGTAGGCTGTTTAGGTTTTTATGTTGGTAACGCCACGTAGCGCTCTGTATGAAAATCACTGACTGCGCTGTGTGAAGTCTGTGGCTGATTTGCATTGTTGGAATATTTACTATTGTAGTGTTGGGCAGTTGGATGTGAACAGCGCGTAGCGTTGCGCAGTTAGAGGTGAGCCACCAGCAGTGGTGGATGTGGGGAGAGAGATGGCAGAATTTTGAGAGCGGACGATCTTGACGTGTGTCCATCAGAAAGAGTAAATTTGTAATACTGGACATCATGAACTGACACACACACACGTATTGGCGCTCGCTGTATTGTAGTAGTTCGAGTAACGAAGATTTTTGTGAGGTAAGTGATTCATGAAAGGTATAGGTTATTATTAGTCAGGGCCATTCTTTTGTAGGGATTATTGAAAGTCAGATTGCGTTGCGCTAAAAATATTGTGTGTCAGTTTAGTGTTGATCAGAATAAGTAAAGAGAGAAATGTCTGAGTACGCTCAGTTTTGCTCAGCTGTTTGAAAATCAAATAACTTAAGGGGTTTATCAGCACAGTAATTCATAAATTTTTCTAAGGGGATTTTTTAAAGGTCTTGGCCGTGCAAAATTTTGTGCACGAAGCCATCTCTCGATTATGTCCCTGAAATGTTCGATGGAGTTCATGTCGGGCGGTCTGGGTGGCCAAGTCATTCGCTCGAATTGTCCAGAGTGTTCTTCAGACTAACTACGAACAGTTGCAGCCCAGTGACATGGCTCATTGTCATCCATAAAAATTTCATCATTGTTTGGGAACATGAAGTCCTTGAATTACTGCAAACAGCTCCCCACTAGCCGAACATAGTCAGGACCAAATCTATT
Source organism: Schistocerca nitens (assembly GCF_023898315.1). NCBI lineage: Eukaryota > Metazoa > Arthropoda > Insecta > Orthoptera > Acrididae > Schistocerca > Schistocerca nitens. The sequence goes on from NC_064620.1 coordinate 268,957,761, forward strand.
CCATATAAACACAGCCCACATCATTACTGAGCCACCAGCAGCTTGCACAATGCATTGTTGAGAGCTTGGGTCCATGGCTTCGTAGGGTGTGCGCCACACTCAATCTTTCCATCAGCCCTTACCGACATCGGCTCTCATCTGACCAGGCCACGGTTTTCCACTTGTCTAGGGTCCAATGGATACGGTCACAGTTACAGGAAAGGCTCTGCAGGCGACATCGTGCTGTTAACAAAGGCACTCGCGTCGGTGCTTGGCTGTCACAGCCCATTAATGCCACATTTCTCCGCACTGTCCTAACGGATACGTTCTTCGTACCTCCCACATTGATTTGTGCGGTTATTTGATGCAGCCCTATGCAAACGCCGCTGCTCTCGGTCGTTAAATGAAGGCTGTCGGCCACAGCGTTGTATGTGGTGAGAGATAATGCGTAAAATTCGGTATTCTCGGCGCACTCGTGACATTGTGAATCTCGGAATAGTAAATTTCCGAAATGGACTGTCTCATACATCTAGCTCCAACTACCATTCCGCTTTCAAAGTCTGTTAATTCGCGCCGTGCGGCTGCAATCACATGCAAAGCCTTGTTACATGAGTACGAAAGACACTTGCGTCAGTGTGCTACCCGTTTATACCGTGTGCACTCGATACTACCGCCATCTGTATACGTGCGTATCGCTATTTCATGACTTCTCAGTGTACACCAACCTGAAGAGGAAGAAACGAAATGAAACTCCACAGGTTGAAAGAGTATATGATGTTGCCGCAGTGATTACAAAATCAAATCAAACTTAGAAAGAGGTTTGCAGAATCAGTTCGCTGATTTCTAAGACGTTGCACCGTCTCTGGCAGGGCTAAAGGCACTGATTTGGCACGGAAGCCATTGAATCCTCTCCTGAGGCAAGCTGGACCACAATTGTTGTAACTAGTCCTCGATATCCAGGTTACTGGCCCTGGCACACAGTTCACATCTTAGATGGCCCCACACGTGTCTGCTGTGGACAGATATGGGGATGTTGCTGCCTACGGCAGTAAGACAACAACACCCACACGACAGATACATGCACCTCGTAAGCGTAGGCTTCCTCGACCGTTGTTACAGTCAATAAAATTCTTCTGGCTTTTTGACCTCCATCGGCAACTACAGGGCGTTACAAAAAGGTACGGCCAAACTTTCAGGAAACATTCCTCACACACAAAGAAAGAAAATATGTTATGTGGACATGTGTCCGGAAACGCTTACTTTCCATGTTAGAGCTCATTTTATTACTTCTCTTCAAATCACATTAATCATGGAATGGAAACACACAGCAACAGAACGTACCAGCGTGACTTCAAACACTTTGTTACAGGAAATATTCAAAATGTCCTCCGTTAGCGAGGATACATGCATCCACCCTACGTCGCATGGAATCCCTGATGCGCTGATGCAGCCCTGGGGAATGGCGTATTGTATCACAGCCGTCCACAATACGAGCACGAAGAGTCTCTACATTTGGTACCTGGGTTGCGTAGACAAGAGCTTTCAAATGCCCCCATAAATGAAAGTCAAGAGGGTTGAGGTCAGGAGAGCGTCGAGGCCGTGGAATTGGTCCGCCTCTACCAATCCATCGGTCACCGAATCTGTTGTTGAGAAGCGTACGAACACTTCGACTGAAATGTGCAGGAGCTCCATCGTGCATGAACCACATGTTGTGTCGTACTTGTAAAGGCACATGTTCTAGCAGCACAGGTAGAGTATCCCGTATGAAATCATGATAACGTGCTCCTTTGAGCATAGGTGGACGAAAATAAAATGAGCTCTAACATGGAAATTAAGCGTTTCCGTACACATGTCCACATAACATCTTTTCTTTATTGTGTGCGAGGAATGTTTCTTGAAAGTTTCGCCGTACCTTTTTGTAACACCCTGTATAAAATTCCGCTTTTCGGCGATTACTGCAAGACGCCTTCCTCAGGGCGTATTGCTAACTACTGAATGGGCGCTAGTTTAATTATTTATGTACTATGGAGGAGTGCTGTCATTGGATATGAGGCTGAGGAGGAAAGTTATTAGGTGTTCTTTTATTGATCTTTGCATTGCCTCTTGTCATTGACGGAAACAGGTGTTTTGCATTGGAGTTTCCTTTATTGCTTGCCATTGGTGGAAATCGGCGAATAGGAAACCGAGCGGCGACTGCAGCGTAGCGCTGTTTACTGTAGTATTGGCTAGGGTGCCGCACCTCCGCCGCTATGGCCCACCGCGGGCCTGTTGCTTTGCAAGAGCTGTCCTTCCGCAGCGCTGTCACTGCTGGCAGCCAGGACGCTGGGAGTCCGTACCCGTCTTCTCTATTCGTGTTGGTCGGGTCGCTTGGCTATTTCTATAACCTCTCCTATCTTCCTCCTCGCCAGTACGCGGGCCTCTCGAAAATCAATCTCCACCCTGCTCTGTTCCTGATGTTCTGTCACCGCTGATTTGTTATATTGTTTGAGACGGATATATCTCTTGTGTTCAGATAACCGTGTGCTTATTGGAGGCGCTGGCTCGCCTACATACACTAGTCCACATTCGCACCTGATTTACTAAGCTCCGCTGGCATGAAACTTGTCACACTGCGCAGCAGTATTCTAAAATAGGACGGACAAGCTTAGTTTAGCCAACCTCTTTAGTAGATCTGTCACATTTCCTAAGTGTTCTTCCAATAAAAGGCAGTCTCTGATTTGCCTTCCTCACAACATTTTCCAGGTGTTCCTTCCAATTTAAGTTGTTCGTAATTGTAATTCCTGGGTACTGAGTTGAATTTATGGCCTTTAGATTTGACTGATTTGACATATAACCGTAGTTTAAAGGATTCCTTTTAGCACTCATGTGGATGACCTCAAATTTTGCGTTATTTGGGGTCAAGTGCCAATTTTCGCACCATACAGATATCTTTTCTAAATCGTTTTGCAATTTGTTTTGGTCTTCTGATGACTTTATTAGTCGATGAACGACAGTGTCATCTACAAACAAACTATGACGGTTGCTCAGATTGTCTCCTAAGTCGATTATATTGCCAAGGAACAGCAAAGGGCGTATAACAATACCTTTGGGAACGCCAGAAATCACTTCTGTTTTTCCAGATGACTTCCCACCACTTGCTACGAACTGTGACCCCTTTCAAGCTCTTCCAGGTGCTGATAACGACACGAGTACGCCGCATCCATATGTAACAACAATACCCACGAAAGAAACCAACGCAATCTGGTGGGTAGTCTGCCTGTTACATAGGATTGCAACTCTAATCATTTACGTACCCGCCGATGGTGTCAATGTTTGCAAACTGACTGTGACGCCCGATCATGTCTTCGGGATGCTTCACTTTTCTTGTCAGGCGCGCTGTATAACCACAGTTACTATATGAACTGCTCATCAGACACTAATACAAATTAAATAACCGGGTCTTTCTATTAAAGGAAATCATCGCTGTAGAACGAAGTGACCACGTTGTACAAGTTCAACGTTCATCACAGGACACAATCAATGATATTCGATAATAACGTGAGCACATTCGGAGTATTCCAGACGACTCAGGCCAACGCAGTAGTTTTCCAGTCTGTTACCAGTAGTGGAGAACGCATTACAAAGTCCTGCGGCGTTACAGCAGGAGCGAAGCGAGTCCACTAGCATGGCGGCGAGAAGGTGGTACTCATACGTAGCTGGCGACGATGTTCTTGAGTTGGCTAGTTGGCTGCCAATTATATTATCTATCATCTTCATAATTCCCCAGCGGCCGATTTGTGTGCCCAGTTACAGCCGCTTGTGGCAGCTCCTCTGAACTGAACTGAACGGTTTCTACCACAGATATGTTTTAATCCACCAACGGTATCCGAGAAAAAACTACAGGATGCCTTAAATAGATTCTCCGAATACTTAATACTAACGGGTATAAATGCAGATATTTCTGTTAATGATTGAGGACGGTGTACCGAACAACATTACATCAGAATTTACGTCATTTACAGACTAACACTTCTAGCTATTACAAGTCGTACGTTTTTAGGCTTGGTAGAAGCCCAAAGTACGTGTGGCAACAGCAACCCGTTAATGTTTATCTTACCCTGTGCAGCACGTCAGGTACTGAGGTGTGGACACAAAGCGGTTGATCCATACTGGCAGGTATAGTTCACTTAGTGATGCATTTACGGCGATGCAGAAACCATCACGTAGTAAATTATTTGACGTGTTTGTGGCAAGACTAAGAGGAAAAACAACCAATACACTTGTGTGTGAACACATCAAGGTACCACGTAAAAAATATCTGCACTTAGTAGTAAGTTTCTGGTTCGTGTGGTTTCAGAAGGGGTCTGTCTGGTGCATATGCCACTCTCTCTCTCTCTCTCTCTCTCTCTCTCTCTCTCCCACTCAATCTCACAATCTCAAGTTCGTTCAACTACTTTTCGACAAAATTCGAAAAAACACGCCTAAAATATAATTTTTCAGCAGGGTGGAGTAACACTGCACAGGCAACTTCGTGTAGTGGCCTTTGATAACAGTGGCCTGCTTCATGGACGGTTCGACCATAAGGACTGTGCCCATCTCACATTGTACCATTCGCCTTTTAGAAGGTCTGATCTCACGGGCCGGCCGGAGTGGCCGTGCGGTCTAGACGCTTCAGCCTGGAATCGCGTGGCCGCTCCGGTCGCAGGTTCGAATCCGGCCTCGGACATGGATGTGTGTGATGTCCTTAGTTTAGTTAGGTTTAAGTAGTTCTAAGTTCTAGGGGACTGATGACCACAGATGTTAAGTCCCATAGTGCTCAGAGCCATTTGAACCATTTTTTGATCTCACGGTTTGCTATTTTTTTTTTTTTAAAGACTCCGCCTATGTGCCCCCTTTCACAAACTTTGGGTGAACTGTGACGCTCCATAGCAAAACAGTGAATGTGAATGCGGCGACTCTGCTCATGTTGAGAAAACTGTAGAATGAGTTTAACTGCCATCTGGATGTTTCTTGTGCGTCCAAGGGAGATGGTTCAAATGGCTATGAGCACTATGGGACTTAACTTCTGAGGTCATCACTCCCCTAGAACTTAGAACTACTTAAACCTAACTAAAATGAGGACATCACACACATCCATGACCGAGGCAGGATTAGAACCTGCGACCGTAGCGGACGCGCGGTTCCAGACTGTAGTGCCTAGAACCACTCGGCCACTCTGGCCGGCGATCAATGAAGAGAGCACTGAAAATTTGTGACGAAAAACCTTGATCCTAAATGTAATTCTGAAAATGACTCAGTTGCTGTATGTGTATACATATAAAGCATATTACATCCTTGTAATATCAGAAGAGTCTTTAAAAAATAAAAAAAATTTTGGTCATATGCCAAAGGTAATATTCATCCCAAGTTTCTGTCATGTGAAATCTGACTAAACATTTTGGAACATCATGTATATCAACCACTTGATCATTTGGAAAACTCCTTCATCTTGATTCTATTTTACAATCAATTATCAGCGGTACACGTGACATTATTCCAGAACCTACTCAATAGTTTACAACGTTGCTATAAAGCTGTAACACTACAAAATGGAATTGAAAAAAAAAATGGTTCAAATGGCTCTGAGCACTATGGGACTTAACATCTATGGTCATCAGTCCCCTAGAACTTAGAACTACTTAAACCTAACTAACCTAAGGACAGCACACAACACCCAGTCATCACGAGGCAGAGAAAATCCCTGACCCCGCCGGGAATCGAACCCGGGAACCCGGGCGTGGGAAGCGATAACGCTACCGCACGACCACGGGCTGCGGACAATGGAACTGACAAGATGTGAATAATTACAAGCCCATTAGGTCCCGAGTTCGAGTCTCGGTCCGGCACACAGTTTTAATCTGCCAGGAAGTTTCGTATCAGCGCACACTCCGCTGCAGAGTGAAAATCTCATTCTGGATACAAGCCCATTAGTCTTTTGTCAGCGGTATATAACACTGTTAGAAGAAAACCTTGCTCATCGTTAGTGCTGTGCATGAGCACAAGTCGGACTGACCGAGAAGGCGACGCCTCGTCTGAGGAAACTTACGGTCTTTTTAACTTTCGCTATTTAGGACGGTGACTTAAATTGACAAAACTTCAAGAGCTTGATATGTTATGGGACCCAAAATATTACTCTTTCGGAATAATTGGCTTGGCTTTGTGTTTTCATGACCGTGAAAGGTTGGAGTATTTCAAGTGCGCTAATTTGATTAGCACTGGGCAAACGGACTTCTTAACTAAATTATATGCAGGTTCTAAGCAATTACTGCAATTCGTAGTTATCTCTCTGAGACAGCCGCGGCGTCTAAATAGATATCGCCCAAGCCGGTTATTCTCGTTCGTACAACACGACTCACGCACATTTCCACTTGGGAACCTGTCAGTAACATATTAAAGAGATTAGCGGTAATAAATAATATGACATGACTTAATGCTTGAATGAAAATAGGTAATTATTCTCACTTATATGAACCCACAATGATACATGCATCTTAACAGAAATCTTAACACACATTGTAACTTTTTTGGCGAGAAAAGTCAGTAGATGTCTGAAGATGGCATTGGAAGCTGATAAACTGTTAACACAACAAAAGAACAAAATCAAACTTGTGCTTTTCATTTATTACAATCAGTTCTTCTGATCAATTAAAACATAACACCAAATCACAAATGGATTGATTCCGTTTAAAGTCTTTTCTTTAAAAAGCTTGGATAAAATTTTGTTATTAATATTACTCATTAAATATTTAGTTAGGGGTTTCACTCGGATAGGACAGACAACGTGGACACTGCAGACAACGGACCTGGTGTGTAGGACTGCAGGCGTGATAGTGTGATTTCGAAAGACCCGTCATCGAAGCCAGGACCATCCAGGAAGTTTATTCGGAATTAATGGACAGGATACTTCGAGAGCGTTGAGGATAGGATTCCATGGAGACGATAACCACTTCCACATTCGGTAGTTTACATTTGTTAAAAAAGGCAGGTAGATCCATATTAGGATAATTTCACACACATAATACCTATGTGAGCGACAAGAAAAACCTAATATTATGGTTTAGTTAATTTATTTTTCTTTCATCTGATGGTAATAGCTGTTACTTGCATCAGCATTTACTCATAAGAAATTCTCATGAATATAGATTAAGGCTGTAATATTATGGTCTGACCATGACAGTTTTTCCTATAGCGCAATTTATTTTCAGAATACAGTAGACAGTTTTTAAATCGTCTTTATTAGTCACTGACCAGTCCAGAAATAACTAAACACAGGCACGGTATACAGCGTCTCTGAGAATCATTCCCATAATTCTGTGACCTTTAAAACGCTTCTTATATGTCGTTTAAATGTTGAGAACGCAGGTGTCAGAAGTACAGTTCAGTGTAAGGCCAACACACCGGGCGAGATACAGTTTGAATCGGGCCGTGCTGCCACCCCGAGCGGTGCTCACGAACTGTACAATGTTTATTTAATGAACGTTCCGTGCGTGCGTGTGCACAGTGATTTTGCATCATTTGGTACAATTCAGTGGATGAAGCGACGACTCCTTTTGTGACTGGTATTGACGTTCGCCTCCGCAACATCCCAGCACTGGTAAGTGAAACGAACTTTTGCTATCACGTAGTTTGTTCAGTAGGTGACAAAGTTACTTCACATACCGTCTATTACTGTTTCACGTTGTACTGATCACAAATAGCTCTAGATGCAGATGTCATAAATAATTGCTTACACAGGATAAAATAGGTATATTCTATCCTCCTTGTCTTACTTGCATAACAGTTCACATGCGTTTAGGCCTCACTCACGAGTAGTTTATTTTACTATTCATCAAAGAATTCATCTGACGCTTTCACTTTGCGTTACAAATTCTTATTTAATTGCAGTTTTCATTGTCTGTGTGGGGCCGTCATTCGATTGATCTGAGTGATAGTATTTTGTATCTTGTTTCCGCTCAGACGAGGACAAAACTTAATACAAATAGCGCTCTCGCCAACCACACTTACCAAGGAATTGCCACTCCATCGTTTATTGAAAGATAAATGAAACAGATTGCCGGTCCGGGAAACAACTCATCATAAACACCAATGTGTGCAAAATACAGTCTCACCAAAGGATATGAAAACTCTAACTGCAGAGGTTATGGAAAGATAAAATAGAAGTGAAATTTATCTATTTGAGACTTGTGCATAGAATTCTACAGCATAACTCATTTACTTATTTATCCACGAAACACAGTAATTCTGAAACATTAGTATAAATGTATATTTATTAGTTATCTGGTTATTTCAAGCTGGCATTTTAAGGCCGTAACTTTGTTCCTTTACTTTTTCACATATCAGGTAATAACAATTATTACGAAAATTCATGGAAACAAGAAAAGTAGTCCAATTATTTTTTTACTGTTCAAAATTCCAAACTTTCTTCAAAATTTTAGTCAGAAGCATCTGTGTGACATACCAAGAATCATATTATTATTTATTAATAAAAACTAAATGATAAGTTTTTTATCTCCTACTACAGAGGACTGAAGGTTGGATTAGCCCTGCCAAGATGTCTCTATGTTATTTCAAAGGACCATTTTGTGGTCAAGAGTATCACTAGGATACTGTCATTTTAAGTTCATGGTACAGAGTTCTGTAGTTTTATCCTTCTAGGAACGGTGCAGCTCATTTCCAGTGATCTCGATGGCTGAAGTTTCTTTTCACTTTAATCTCGTACATTACTAATAAAAATAATTTAGGATTAAATTTCTTTACATCCTCTGTTCATTAACGTCATGTACTTTCTTATATATGCGCTGTGGGACGTAATGTCTAACTTGCGTGTGTGGACAATCTGGTGACTACATAACCAGGGGCAGCTAAGATTTCAGCTAGCGGGCTGTGCCTAGGCCAGAATGCCACAGCACTCGGCCTCACTGCTCATTTGCCCCCTCGTCATGCCTCGCTGGACGAGCGCTTGGAGGGAGCAGAGGGGAAATCTGCGAACGGGCCGCGTTTAAATGCCAGTGCAGTAGTGCTGCGTACGACTCGGTTTCATATTTCACATTTCTCAACTACATAGATCACAAACAAAACAAATTTTCTGTTTTACTTTATTATTTTTAGGGCGCTGAAAACACAATGTAATTTTTATCTGATAGAAACCGACAGCATATGGACAGATGCAATGTTTCATAGCTTTTCGCACTCAAGTTGCCACGTAAGTTTCATAATCTAAAAAGGTCTTTCACACAAATATGTCGATAGAAATATTGAACCACTTTTGTAACTTGATTGTGAAGACGTGGAAACTCTACCTGAGGAAGGCAATGTACGTATCCTGGACAGCTTGAACGTAAAATGATTCGTCAGTGAAACGGGAACTGCCTTGCAGGTCAGCCAGTTACATCTGCATATGCACAGAGGCGCTTTCAACTTAAACTGTAAACGGTCTCGAAAACAGCTCCAAAACAGATGTAATTCTTTCAACGCCACAACGAATTCTATAACGGCAGTGAACTTATGGAACTGCATTGTGTTTGTCACACTGTGTCCCTTCTACAAAGCGATTTTCTTTTTCACCACATCCCCGTCAAAACAGAAAAAAGTTGTTTGTCACCTTGCAGTCTCTTACTGTGCACTCAAGTCCACTTAAAACTCTGTCTGCAATCCATTTCGGATGTTCTAATTTTCGTTCCTGCATTCATGGTTCCTTCACAAATTCCACAGCAGAGAGTCTTAAATCGAAAAATCATTCCAGGCCTGCCCCTTGTCTTGAACAAAACTTTGTACTAAAATATGAAGTCTTCATACCCTTCCTTCAGTTCCACTGAAAACTGTTGCACTTGACAGTGAAACAATGCGTACAACTCCAGAAATTTTTCTCTTCGTATTACCAATTTTTTCACGTGCTGCTTTCCTGCAAATTTAGATGAAAGTTCTTGTTGATGTACTGAACAACGAACTCTGTCTCTCCATCGTTGTAATTTTTTGATCTTTCACTGTCAACTAAATCTTTAAATTCTTGCTGCATGGTACTACAATATCGTTTCACAGGAAATTTGCTGCACCTTTCGCTTATGCGGTTGCATAATAGATATTGAGAAATCTCTTTCCTCTCTTCTGTCGTTCCTATTCCTTTATAAAGGCTTTTGACAACAGATCGCTAGACTTCCTCTTGTTGCGCGAACATCCACTGAACCTGTGTACGTTCTTCACAAAAAGCGGCGTATGCCGACCAAAAACAGCCACACCGCAGAACTAAATGAAATGGCGTCCTGTACTGATTACTTTCGGAAAGGAAAAGCAAAGCTGATACAGGCCTGACCTCGGCCCACACGCAGCCACATACCCGGCACACGTGCAGTTCGGCACGCCGTAGCAGGTCCTGACTCAAACTAGTGGTCTGGGAAGAATTGTCTGCCGCTGGGGTGAAATTATTGCGCCAGAGTGGCATGGATGCCAAAAGCCCGCCACAACGTTTCTGACGTGGTACCATCCCCGCACATGCGAGATGATACCGCAGCGACGGCCAGGTGGCCGAGCGGTTCTAGGCGCTTCGGTCTGGAACCGCGCGACCGCTACGGTCGCAGGTTCGAATCCTGCCTCGGGCATGGATGTGTGTGCTGTCCTTAGGTTAGTTAGGTTTAAGTAGTTCTAAGTTCTAGGGGACTGATGGCCTCAGATGTTAAGTCCCATAGTGCTCAGAGCCATTTGAACCATTTTTTGATACCGCAGCATAACTGGAGTACCGCCGTTGACGTCAGAACTCCTTCTGGGGGTGTGCACAATTCCTGCCAGCAAGCTTCTCGATTCGTAGAACAATGTTGCCGTGTTTGGGAGGAAGTTCTGGTGCTATGTTACACTGAAGAGCCAAAGAAACTGGTACACCTGCCTAATATCGCTTAGGGCCCCCGAGAGCACGCAGAAGTGCTACAACGCGACGTGCATGGACTCGACTAATGTCGGAAGTAGTGCTGGAGGAAATTGAAACCATGAATCTTGCAGGGTTGACCATAAAACCGTAAGTATACGATGGTGTCGAAATCACTTCTGAACAGCACGTTACAAGGCATCCCAGATATGCACAATAATCTTCATATCTGGGAAGTCTGGTGGCGCTTCAGTCCGGAACCGCGTTGCTGCTGTGGTCACAGGTTCGAATCCTGCCTCGGGCAAGGATGTGCGTGATGCCCTTAGATTAGTTAGGTTTAAGTAGTTCTAAGTCTAGGGGACTGATGACCTCAGGTCTTAAGTCCCATAGTGTTTAGAGCCACTAGAACCATTTCAGAAGAGCGTTCCTTTAGCCACTCTGTAGCAGTTCTGGACGTGCGATGTATCCCATTGTCCTGCTGGAATTTCCCGAGTCCGTCGGACTGGACAATGGACATGAATGGATGCGGGTGGTCATACAGGATGCTTACGTACGTGTCACCTGTCAGAGTCGTATCCAACTGCACACGCTCCACACCATTCCAAGCCTCGGCCAGCTTTAACAGTCCACTGCTGACATGCAGGGTGCAGAGATTCATGAGGTTGTCCCCATACCTGTACACGTCCAACCACTCGATACTATTTAAAACGAGACTCGTTCGACCAGGCAACATATTTCTAGTCATCAATGTCGGTGTTGACAGGCCCAGGCGAGGCGTAAAGCTTTGTGTCGTGCAGTCATCAAGGGTACACGTGTGGGCCTTCGGCTCCGAAAGCCCATATCGATGATGTTTCGTTGGGTGGTTCGCACTCTGACACTTGTTGATGGCCCAGCATTAAAATCTGCAGCAGTTTGCGGAAGGGTTGCACTTCTGTCACGTTGAATGATTCTCTTCAGTCGTCGTTGGTCCCTTTCTTACCGGATCTTTTTCCGGCCACAGCGATGTCGTAGATTTGATGTTTTCCCGGATTCCTGATATTCACGGTGCACGCGTGAAACGGTCGTACCGTAAAATCCCCACTTCATCGCTACCTCGGAGAAACTGTATCCCGTCGCTCGTGTGCCGACTATATCACCACGTCCAAACTCACTTAACTCTTGATAAGCTGCCATTGTAGCAGCAGTAATCGATTTAACAACTGCGCCAGGCACTTGTCTTATATGGGGGTTGTCGACCTCAGCACCATAATCTGCCTGTTTACATATCTCTGTATTTGAATACACATGCCTGTACTAGTTTCTTTGACGCTTCAGTGTATAGTTAAAACTCTGACGCGAATTGCGTGAGCTGCTTGTCAACTGGAGATGATAATTTTTGGTGACCCTCCACGTGGAGCGACGGTGTTGAGAAGGGAAGGAAGGGACGATTTTTGGAGGCATTTCGGCGGTTGACCTCCTCCGAGTATAGTCTGGATCCGGCGGAGGATCACCGAAGAGGAGAGTCTTGATTTTTGTGTGGGCGAAAGCTGTGATTCTCTACTCATCTTGCTGCAAGGGTGCACTGGTGCGTCTTCGCGCAGACTCCACAACACTCGTTGAGCAGTACATTGGTGAGCATACCTGCAACCCATGCATATTGGGAAACTTTCTTTGAGGAGTTTAGTCTGCACTTCATTGACTCCAACTGACCTGCATCTGCATTTCAGCCAATAAATAAAGCATTATACGTCCAGCTAGAGGCTTGAAGTTTCTATCCATTCGACATAAATTAGTCAGACAATGTTTGTTGCAATTGTTTTGTGGGAAGCGTGGTATTAACTTGACCCTCGCCCCCCCCCCCCCCCTCCCGTCCGTCAATATCATTTGCGATGGTGAATTTGTTTGATTATTTTTTCATTTTTGTCCTATTTTCTATGCTTTTATATTAACACATTTTTATATTATAGTAAGCTGGGCCTGAGGAAAACAATATTTCATTTCAGTTGCTTTTATCTTCCTCACCATTTATGAATTTATTAATTATCTTGTGAGCTGAGGATACTTTAGGGGGCATGACTCATATACTAAAATACGCATCATTAGGGCAATATTTGAGGCCTGAGTTTGATTGTTAGCGCTGCATAGTCCACCGTGCGAGTATTTTCAGTGGCAAATATCAAGGGTGGTTCTGACGTTGGCGGGAGATTACGGGCCAAGTAGCCCAGTTATGTAAATTGTGTTGTACCTCTTACGATTGGTAAGCCACCTTGTGTATTTTGTATAAGAGATACTGATATTAACATTACGTGTATCTCCAAATTTGTCGTCAGAGAATCATAGCTTCGCTTTAGACCCACGTTATTTTAGATAATTGCATGTGATCTCTCTCTCTCTCCACATCTACTCTGTCACTCAGTGTCTCACAGTTAAGAGAAAAATAGTATCAGGGAAATCATTGGACAACATGCTTAACTTATTTTCAAGGTTATTTTATTTCATTTGATTCTCTTTCTTATACTCCTCATTCACGATATTGTTTTGTATCTACATTTTCTCCTATTGCTCGAAACACTGACTACTACAGTACATATTCTAAAGAAGCCTTCAGCCGAAAAAAGGTCTTTACCTATATTAAACTACACAGATTGAGCCCTGTGAGTCTTGTGTGATTTGATTGATAGGCCTCTTTGTTCGTAAAGAAGGAAAACCCATGGGGAAATGTGTACTGCAGAGTACGGGGCGGGCGCCAAAAGAGGAAATGGTTTCTACACGGGGACTATAGATGGTGTATAGTCTGTTTTCTGAGGATGATAAGGCAAAGCGAAGAACAACTTCTTGAATCAAAATAACGTGGTTTTATGTAGGTGAGGTGGTTGGACGCTGAATTATTCGCTCAATGTCGGACAATAACTGAACATTTAATCAGTCGTTGGTAGCATCCAGATTCGGTGATCCTATTTACATCTTTCGCGGACAATATAACTGAATGCAGCTAAGGGTTCAAACAATACCTTGTGTAAAATAGGAGCCATTTTTTTAAACTTAAACTAGTCAAAAATGAGGATCAGCTACGTCAGGTGCCATCTCGCACTGTGTGGTGTTTGACACTGACTTGGGAGTAGTTTATGCAAAAGAAGAAAGAGTATACTACGTAAAATTATCTTTCATGGGAGTCCGTGTCGTTAGTGTACAGAACTCTTGGATGAACAGAACAAGAAAAATTCATCAAACTTCATAAGGAACTTTGAATAATTCCTGGTAAACATAATGTTTTGATGGTTCAGGCTGCCCTTTACGTTTACAAATGTTTTTAGTTTAAATTTAAAGATGTTTTCATTCTAGTTTTTTTTGCTATCGAAAACGTAAGGATTCATTATTGTGCGTTAGTATATTCACAAGTGTGTAGTGTTCATTCAAGATAAGACATGACACAGATGAACTGATACGTTTTCTAGGATTAGATTAATGGTTGTTTGAAAACGTTTTAGAGATGTATGAAGATGTGTTACTGACACATAAAATGAAAAATAATATATAACATACTATGGGGAGAAAGGGAAATCTGATATTCAGCTAAACTAAAGACTAATTTATCGTGTAATTTTGGAGTACTTTTTGATGTGTCGGCAGCGGGGCCAACACCTTGTAGATCGAAGTGGCTGAAAGTGCACGCTAAACTAACGCAGACGGGCGTGAAGTACTGGAACATGAGACTTATTAATGAATAAGAAGAAAAGTACGTAGCTGGAATAATATACTTAACTTTATTCTCTTGTTGGAATACATCTCTTGAATAGTAGTAAGCTATAAGCACTGATACAAATGGCGCCTTGCTAGATAGTAGCTATGGAATAAGCTGAAGGCTATTCTATCAGTCTCTCGGCAAATGAGAGGAAGACTTGGTAGGTCTGGTCGCAAGCTATGTCGTCCGTACAACTGGGGCGAGGTCATGTCCGTGTCTTGTGACCTGCCATGTGGTGGCGCTAGGATTGCGATTACACAGTGGTGACACGCGGGTCCGACATGTACTACAGGACCGCGGCCGATTTAAGTTACCACCTAGCAAGTGTGGTGTCTAGCGGTGACACCACACTTTTCATAAAATGAATATAGCCAGATTTATTTTCGTATGACATATATACTCTCCACAGAGACGATTCGGGTTATGGTATCTGTTTCTGAGAGAAAATAGACAGATTTCATTTTTATTCTGCCAAATTATCTAGTTAGAGCTATTTATTTGAGAGCAGCAGTAGTGTTCCCAGTTATCGCTGAAGTAGTATCTTGTGGTGAATTAACTCGACACGGTACTGTTGTTTTCGAAGTACTGTTGGCTGCCGTCTCGAAGTAAGTGTTTGCCAACTTCAATGTGCCATTTAAATTATAAATTGCTCCAGTCGTTCATGGAGGACAGTTATGAGTCGTTTAATGACGCATGAGAAGGCGACCTACATTTATAAATGCTTCTTTATATTCGCCCGAAGGTTCGTTGTACCCGAATCACTGTAACATTTCACTTATCACCCGGCAGACCCTGACTTCAAGGAATACGGAAAAATTAGTGGTTTGCGTATTTGTTGAAATATATTTCTTGTGAATGACTTTCTTGCCTATAATCACTAGACAGCTGCAATGTTTTTGCTTCTACGTTTTTTGTACGTAGTTGTTGTTAATGGTTGTGTGCCTCCGACATTTTATCAAAAAAAGTTATTGCTGAGACAGAGATAAAGTAATTTTAATTCGAGTTGAAATAACGTCTCAGTAGTGTGACTGTCACGGAATAGAACCTCATGTTTTATTTAATAAGTCTGGAAGAAGAAGAATTTTACCGGCAGACACTAATTAGACTTACATTACTGCATTATGATTCTTCAAAAGAATCTCTTTTCTGTCTTTTCTGCAGTTTATATCCAGTTTACAGTATTTAATGAATGAACCATAGTCTGATAGCAAATTTGGTTAGATCATACTTCTGTTCATTACGTATCCCTGATCTTCATTCAAGCGATTTGCAAAATAAAAATTCGAACACAGCTAAAAAATGTTCGAAATACCAACACTTCGAAGATTGTATTGATGGCTGTCGATGTTAAATCTGGAAGAGGATATTGTTCGTGGCGTTTTTAAGAAAGTAATGATAGCAGAAACAACGTTGCGTGACGTGAAGAATTAGCTTCATTGATGATAGGGGAAGCATGATCTGGGGTAGAAGCAATTTTCTTTCTTATCAACATTGATAAGTACTGTGGACAGAGAGAAGTACATTTGTTTTTGTAAGATCTGGTAAGAGTACAAAAGGTTTTTAAGCAACAGAATCGGTATGGTTTATCCAACAGTACGAAGGTTCCAAATAAAAGAAACCGAAGGAATGTTGAGATTTATTGGTATCTTCTTATTGCCAACTATGTGACTGAGTTAAGAGCTGCTTATTTGGTTGGCAGCCACGTTTCGCTTCTTTTATTTTCGAAGCATCTGCAGTGGTCTGTAACACATTTTGTTTCGTATTACATTTTTGTGTTGGACATATGACGAAATAAAATCGAATTTGTTTCTTCGTTATAGGTTTTTTAACTATTGTTGGGTTGCAAACAAGTTTTTGCTATGAAAGTAACTCTGGATTTTTAAGTTTTCTTTGCACTTCCTTTTTCATGAGCTCCTTTTAACTTACGTACGCAATGTAGCTGTGTTTGGCTATTCTGGAGTGTCCAGGATGTCTGCATTTTTGACATTTGTGTATACATTTCACAATTATATTTCGCATGTTTCACCAGCTTGTTTTTTAAACAGTGCATTTTATCTGTGCATTTATTGTCTGTAGTGCTGCCAACTACCACGGTGCGTTTTTCTGTCGTCTTTTGTTTGTTTAGTATTGTATGCATGCAGTTCGTCTTTACTGATAATTTTTTAAATTTGCCATTCTCGCTGTTAGTGTATGTCAGTATAGTTTTATAGTTATTTCTAAGTTTTATAGTTATTTGCAACTTATTTTTGTGTAGGTGAGGACGTGGTTGTTGCGGGGAAGTTCGGATATACCGTTTTCAAGTTTCTTCAGATGGCCATTTTCGCAGCAGCTGTATATAGATTACAGTAATTCAAAAGAAAAACGCGTTTTGCATGCTGCACATTAACTTTTTTTTATTTATCTTGCCCACTCAAATGCGTTTCGCCTTAGTCACAGCGCTTCATCAGTGGGTATATAATTGAACACAACTTCTTTCACTTTCATAATGAGTACTGGTTACAAGAAGATGGCCTACTAATGGGATTACCTGTGCCAGGTGCCCTGACAAACATTTACGTAAACCATGTAGAAAATCTGATTTTTAAAACCACCATCACAAAGAATTACAGCATACTTTACTGGATCAGATACGTTGATGATATCCTTTGTTTAACTGAGGAACCTCCAGAAAAAATTGATCATACAGTCACAAACACAATACACAAAAAGACAAGATTCACGGCGGGAAAAGAACATGACAACCAAATAACCTTCTTACATATAATCATTAAAGAATAAAACTATCAGTATAGCTTTGAAATTTACCGTAAAACTACGACAGTCTACACTATCATACATCAGACTTCAAATTACAGAAGCAATCGGCACCCAGATACGTGCTTCGTAGACTCAACACAGTACCACTCAGCACAGAGAACTACCAGAAAGGACTACACATTATTACACAAATAGCAAAAGCAATGTCTATAATGGTAATCTAGTCACAAAGTTAAACAGAAAATTAAATAACAAATACAGTCAACAAACATGACATAGACACAGCCAAAAACAGTACAACAAAACACCACACAAACAAGCACACAGAGCAACAGAATAGCAATGACACAAAGAATACATGAAAACAAGAATTAAAGTTCAATATTGTACACAATGACCTAGAAGCGCCAACCCACATATAAAATAAGAAACATTTTTAAAAAATTGGCATTAACATACATTCAAATCAGATATTTCAATTGAAAAGTACATAAAATAACAAAAGACACTGTCATCAGCCAGAAAGCTGGAATATACCAGCTACAATGCAACACATGTGATGGAAGATATGTAGGACAAACCAGTAGGACATTCGATGCCCAGTACAAAGAATATCGAAGCATGGAAATGTGGGACAAGACAGTCTTCTTTTGCAGAATATTTTAGGGAAAATAATCAAAAACCTGCTACAAAAGGGAAAGATATAAAGGTAGTTTCAATAAATAATTAAAGGCACTTCCCAACTTTAGAAGAATATTACTACATATACAAAACAAAGGCTGAAAGGATGATACTACTACATGACCAAGTGGATATGACAAACTACTCATTCTCTACACTGATTGTATAATAGACAGTAGTCCCAATAGATGATCAAATATTCAATTTCTCCCCCAAGTATATAAATATATATGAAAAGAAAGAAAATAAAAAGGCACACACACAGAACTTACATCAGCACACTTATAGTCACAGAAAAAACAACTGGAAGCAAAACCTGAAAAATCTGGCAACACTTACATAAACGAATGACACTTTAAACACAGTATTGCATGGAGGTAAAAGAAGTAGGGAGATGGTACTACAGACTTACTCTGTACGTTGTTTTGAAGTTGGAGTGGACGGAGCCTGCCGCCATTTTAAGTAGCCCATAACATTAGCAGAGTAATGTTTACGATTGCTACTTGTTCAGAGTGGACGGAGCCTGCCGCCATTTTGAGAAGCCCATAACATTAGCAGACTAATGTTTACGATTGCTACTTGTTCATTATTTCTGTTATGTGCGCTCAACAACTGTTTTAAATAAAAATTACAGAGATTTCATGAATAACATAGTATCAGAAAGGTAATTTCGACAGTTTTTTCTGTACTAGAATGAGTATTTGCTCTATTAATACGACACATTTGGCCTCGTTAACGTAACTGTTTTTGGGACTATATTTCGGATAACCAGAAACAGAAGGACGTGATGTGAAAAGCATGCTGTCGTAATTTACTTAATCCCACGTTTACTCCATTAAATTCCACTTTTACTGTATTTGTATGGACAGCAAATGAAACGAACTCTCAAATCAATGCTTGTTTGCAGATTTTCAGTTTTCAACTTGTATGCACAACATTTTTAGCGTTCAAGTTTGCAAAAAACGTAGCTATGTGTTCTTTGATAGCCCATAAACGTGTGCAATGAAGAAAGAAGAAGACATGCGATCGTATCTTGTGCATGTCAACAAAGTGAATGATTATTGAAATGTAAAAAAAAAAAAAACAGTGTTCTTGTTTTATTACATTGTCAGTGCATTAGTGTCACTGTAGCTTACCCATCTTCTCACTTTGAAATATTAGATATTATGCGTCATTCAGTGTGAGACCAATAATGGCAACTTACAGGGTAAAAAAACTTATATAATTTTTTAAACATCTTCCAGAATTATGAAATGCTATGCAATTAAGGGAATGGTCTCAACAGCTTAAGACCTCTTAAAATGTGTATTTTGCTTTAACCTTTATGTGAGTGACTTTTCAGTAATGATAGTCTGACCTCTGTAAGATGTAGGCCTACCTTTCTAACAGTAGCCTACTTGCTTCTTTTCCTGGAGTATTTCTCATCACTAAGTCTGTCAGTTTTTCAGGAATAGCCAAACATATTACAATTGGAATGTAAGTCTACTTTCATCATCTGCTTGATTTTATATTTGAATTTCATTTTGAGGCTTTCAAAGTATGTAACTCTATACCATGCTTTGTGATATACCAATAGTCTATTACTTAGTTTCATGTTCCATGTATCATTTACACGATAAGTCGTAATGATATGGAAAGATATTTACATGATTTTTTGTAACATGCTTTCATGCTGGTCATTTATGAGTTTTTACTTTTTTATATTAAGCACTGCGAAAAGAGTGTTAACAAAAATTTTCAGTCAAAGCCTTCTTCAGAAGGAAAGCGCAGCACACATACACATTCATACAATCACATACACAAAACTCAGGTACACATGACCGCTCTCTCCGGCTGTTCTGTCCAGAATTTTTGTTAAAGGGGGAGGAAATGTGAACAATGAATAATAGATATCGGCGAGAGGAATTTAGGGCACCAAATGCTGCCCGAATGATCAGCGGGGTTGCATAGTTATGGGCTGTGCGGTGACGAGACCGTTGATACAATGTGGCTCGGGTCTCGGGGCGTTTGCGACTTGGAAGGCAACCACTTAACGAATGAAATGTGATTCCTTTACACTTTAGATTACTATCAGATCAATTAGTACGCCCGTAAACAACGCAAGCTCGCATTTTTTATGAAACAACAACCTCTCCAAACAATCAAAGCTCCCACCACTGTCGAAACTGGGCATTGGCACGTCAGAGTGACGTCACGGGGAAGTATGACCGCGGTGAACCTAATGTTTTGGGCTAGTTAAGATTTCAGACATCGGCTTCAAGTTTGTGACGTAATGACATCTCCCTTATTTTTTTACCTCCGTGAGAAAATGGCAACTAAAGTGCTTTATTTTGAAAGCAATGACGAAAAGAAAATTACAGTCTTTCAATCGTTTTTCCTCGTGAGAGAAAGCTGTTTGACTTCCGGGTATTGAATTGGATGCTGATGTATAAGTACTTTTTCATTTTATTGTAAAAAAATCCCTTGAACTGTTTTAAGTCATTAACCTGTATGTGCAAACGTAAAAATCTCTTGAAACTGGGGCGAAAAGCGGCTGAGTGCACAAGATAAATAAAAAAACATAATGTACAGCCCGAGAAACGCATTTTCTTTTGAACTACCGTAATTTTGCTATTTTTCACTTCGCTGTTGTTTCTCTGGGTAGCAAAATCTATGACCTGCTAATTAATATGGATTATTTGGTAATTATTTTCTGATTTGTTGTGAAGTTTTTTGTGTGTGGATATTCTCCAGTGATATTGGCACATTTATCTTGTGGTTATCTATATTACTAGACGGCTAAAACAGTCACCTAGTCACCTGTGCCCAGTTACAGGTTGCCTGTCTAACGGCTTCTAGTGGCAACAAAAATTTGACTTTCAGTTTTTCACAATTATAACTATCGACAAAATTTAAGATGCTGTCATAATCTGTTCATTAAGAGGTGCCGTCTTATGTTAAAATTTTAGCGCGTGAAGTATAGTATAGCCATTAGAAACAGTGTACACATCTTGAGATAGTAAAACAGCTAGACTATATTCATCCAGTATTTTAGAATGAATGTACTTATTGGCTTCCGACAAACTTAGCATGCAATTTCAAATATTTCTGAAACTTTTTGTTGCGGATGCCTCCCACAGAATAATGAAAGGAAAAACGTTCGTCGCTTACCACATTTTCGCTATTCGCACAGTGAAACATTAGCATCCGGTTTAGCGTTTTAATGTATTACTTATTCACTATTAACCCTGTTCACAACACATTTTGCAGGCAATATCCATATCTACACCTGTATGTACCTGTAAAGTTGTCTCACTGCACGACAAATAGTTCAGGAGAAACGACGTCATAAACACTGAGATGTGTGGAAGATTTTTTGGAATCGAGCGCAGTTTATACAGACCATCCAGTGTTTAATAATGAGACTTGGTGACTTCCAACAAAGTTTAAACTTAATTTGAAATCTTCTCTTAACTTTTGGTTTTAACGTTTTGGTTGGTGTATGGGTGAATAAACAGACAATAATAAAAACAACGTAATTAGGGGACATAGGCTTCATCCATCAAGATTTTACATGCTTGCATTCAATATTCGATTCTCTAAAGAATCAGAGGGTTATTGGTTCATTGTAATGACTCACAAATCTTCCGTACTCGGAGCTTCATGGTCATTTTTAGGTATTCAGCAATGATTGATTAGCTTTTTTCATGCTTTCAGTGTTTTGTTTGTTCTTCGTAACAGATTTTAAAATATCTAGTTGGGAGGCAGATTTTCAGTTTCGATACTTTAATTGGTAGATACTACTCCTGGCTATTTTTCTGGTTTTGTGATGTGCGCGAGTATGACTGGGGTGTGTTCTTGTTTTGTATGCTATGAGTGAGTTACCAGGATCAAGACGATGAAAGGTAGCAATACTACACATCACAAATCTTAGTGAAAGATTTTTTGGTTCCAAACTCTACTCTATCTTAACTGAATAATCATTTCTTTCATTGAAATTATCTCCCTTTTAAATATGTCGGAAAATGGATCTACATTTTCTTGCATAACGATTTATTGTTGAAGTTTAGTAAGAGCAGAAAAAATATTTTCATTCGTTAAGTTTGTGTCTTATTGGACGATCATGAAAATTGTTGCCAGTGCAGTAACACACTCTGACACAAACAGACGACGCACAACGAAGGGATTATCTGAATGTGACGGAACAGATAGATGTGATGAACTTGCACATACAAACAAATGGTAATAATTTCAGAAAAAAATGATGATTTATTCAGCAGAAAGAGCTTCACAAATTGAGCAAGTTTCAGTCGTGTGTTTTTCCACGTTTGGTCCTTATGCAGGCAGTTATTCGGCTTGACACTGATTTATACATTAGTTGGATGTACTTCTGGGGATATCGTATCAAATTCTGTCCATTTGGAGCGTTAGATCATCAAAACGTAGAGTGGTTGGAAGGCCCCTGCCCATAATGCTGCATAGGTTTTCAGTTGGGGAGAGATCCGGCGACCTTGGTGGCCAAGGCAGATTTTCGCAGGCACTAAAACAAGCAGTACAAACCATTGCCGTGTGCAGGCCAACATTATCTTGCTGAAATGTGAGCCCAGGACGACTTGCCCTGAAGGGCAACAAAATGGGACGTAGAATATCGTCGATGTACTTCTGTGCTATAAGGGTGCCACAGTTTACAACCGAACGGGTGCAGCTATGAAATGAAATGGCATTCCAGTCCATCACTCCTGCTTGTCGGGCCGTATGGCGGGCGACAACCAGGTTGGTATCCCATCGCTGCCTGGGGCGTCTCCAGACTTGTCTTCTGCCTGGATTGTCTTTAGTCATGAGTCAGTTCGACCTGGACTAGGCTTGTCTTTAGTGATGAGTCAGTTCGACCTGGGTCCCACTGACTGGACTTGGCTTGTCTTTAGTGATGAGTCAGTTCGGGATTTAGACGATATAACGCACCAATTGCACATAATTTGGCACAATATTCCTCAAGAGGACATCCAACTACTCTATTGGACAATGTCAAGCCAAATAACTGCTTACATGAGGACCAGAGGTGGACCAACCCGTTACTGTTCAATTTGTGAAGCTCTTCCTCTTGAACAAATCAACCAGTTCTTCTGAAATTATTATCATTTGTTTGTCTGCACATGTACATGACATCTACCGATTTCCTTCCTATTTGGGTAATTCCTACGTGACGCGGCGTTTTTCTTTTCTTTTCTTTTTCATGCCTTGGAGTTTGTTTATGTTTTCCTTGATTTGCATAACGCAATGGTAGTTGCCAGTATACGTAGTTAAATTGTCATTATATGCAGTTGAATTTCTCAATTCTTTGTAGGAAACTTGAAAATAAACTCCATCGTCATTTTTGTTTATTACTTTTATCTCTCTTTCGTGTGGATGGAATATCGTGTTCACATTTCGTATGTACGATGTCCAACCACAAATGGTGTATAAATACGATCTGACAAGGGCAGAACAGGGTAGAACAAAATTATTCATAAAACAACAGCAGCAGAACTGTTAGATACACACTTTTTTACCAGAGAAACTTTCGCGCTCTCATCGTTTTAAGGCCAGGACTCGCCGTTTTAAGGTCATAGTTCCACCACGTCGCATTTCCAGCCAACTACAGTCTGGAACAGTTCGCCTGCTTAGCTGGGTGCTAACGTGCTCGCCTCCCATGCAAGCGGATCCGGGTTCGATACCCGGCCAGGTTGCAGATTTTCCCCGCTCAAGGACTGTGTGTTGTGCTGCTCTCATATCATTTCATCCTCGTCACTGGCGCGCAAGTCGCCCAATGTGGCGTCGACTAAAATAAGACTTGCACTTGGCGGCCGAACTTCCCCGGATGGGGGCTCCCGGCCAACGATGCCATACGCTCTTTCAGTGTTTCGAAGGTTTTGGTCCATTCCACATCCCTTGCTATGCTCTGACGTTAGGTTTCTCGCCAGGCTCTACTTGCTGGGGATCCCTGCGCCCAATGACTATCCTCCTGTGGCATATCGCAAGCGGGATCAGCTCGCGGCGCCGCTGTTTACAGACTCCAGCCGGCAAGTTTCACCGGAGCAGACGTGCCGCCCCTTCCCTCGCCGCCGCATTACTCTCGCGCGCCGCCTCCAGCTGCAGACAATAGTGGTTACATAACCCTATTGCCCGTCCTCATTCTGCGCAACTGGGTCGCGTCAAAAATAACAGGAAAGCGAAAAGGGGGAGGCTGCCGCCGCCGAGGGGGTGGGAGGTGTACGCCGGCGGTGGGAGAGAAACGAGAACGTGAGCAAACAAAAAGCGGCCGGCCGCGGTTCTCAGCGAAAAAAGTGAAACTCGATGAGCTTATGAGAAGAAGTGAAAGTACTGTGAAAGGCGAGGTGCGCCGCGCGGGCGGTGGTGGTGGGGGTGAGGCAAGGTAAGCGGGAGGTCGCTTCCCAGGCTCCAGGCAGCTGGCTCCAGCTCCAGCTCCAGGCTGCTGCCTCCGGGCTCAGTCCCGACCACCGCTAATCTGTAGCCGGGCACCGACGGCCGCACAAGGTCGCCACGCCGCACTTCCGCATGCTTGGGCGACTTTTTCACACACCTATTCAGGCTGACGTTCGTACAACAGCGTGTTTCTAATTGTGTAGATCAAGAAACAAATTCGTGGCTTGTAGAAAATAAACTAACGTTAAATCATAGTGACAGGCAAAAATGAGATTGACAGGAAGTGTAAAATGACTAAGCAGGGATTTCTAAAGGACAAATGTAAGGGTGTAGAAGCATGTACAACTAGCGGTAAGATCGATACTGCCTACAGGAAAATTAAAAAGACCTTTGGAGAAAAGAGAACCACTTGCATGAATATCAAGAGTTCAGATGTAAACCCAGTTCTAAGCAAAGAAGGGAAAGCAGAAAGGTGGAAGGAGTATATAGAGGGTCTATACAAGGACGATGTACTTAAGGCAATATAATGGAAATGGAAGGCAACGTAGGTGAAGATGAATTGGGAAATATGATACTGCTTGAAGAATCTGACAGAGCATTGAAAAACCTAAGTTAAAAAAAAAATCCGGGATTAGACAACATTCCATTACAGCTACTGGTAGCCCTGACAAAACTCTATCATCTGGTGAGCAAGAGGTATGAGACTTACGAGATAACCTAAGACTTCAAGAATCATATACACTCCTGGAAATGGAAAAAAGAACACATTGACAGCGGTGTGTCAGACCCACCATACTTGCTCCGGACACTGCGAGAGGGCTGTACAAGCAATGATCACACACACGGCACAGCGGACACACCAGGAACCGCGGTGTTGGCCGTCGAATGGCGATAGCCGCGCAGCATTTGTGCACCGCCGCCGTCAGTGTCAGCCAGTTTGCCATGGCATACGGAGCTCCATCGCAGTCTTTAACACTGGTAGCATGCCGCGACAGCGTGGACGTGAACCGTATGTGCAGTTGACGGACTTTGAGCGAGGGCGTATAGTGGACATGCGGGAGGCCGGGTGGACGTACCGCCGAATTGCTAAACACGTGGAGCGTGAGGTCTCCACAGTACATCGATGTTGTCGCCAGTGGTCGGCGGAAGGTGCACGTGCCCGTCGACCTGGGACCGGACCGCAGCGACGCACGGATGCACGCCAAGACCGTAGGATCCTACGCAGTGCCGTAGGGGACCGCACCGCCACTTCCCAGCAAATTAGGGACACTGTTGCTCCTGGGGTATCGGCGAGGACCATTCGCAATCGTCTCCATGAAGCTGGGCTACGGTCCCGCACACCGTTAGGCCGTCTTCCGCTCACGCCCCAACATCGTGCAGCCCGCCTCCAGTGGTGTCGCGACAGGCGTGAATGGAGGGACGAATGGAGACGTGTCGTCTTCAGCGATGAGAGTCGCTTCTGCCTTGGTGCCAATGATGGTCGTATGCGTGTTTGGCGCCGTGCAGGTGAGCGCCACAATCAGGACTGCATACGACCGAGGCACACAGGGCCAACACCCGGCATCATGGTGTGGGGAGCGATCTCCTACACTGGCCGTACACCACTGGTGATCGTCGAGGGGACACTGAATAATGCACGGTACATCCAAACCGTCATCGAACCCATCGTTCTACCATTCCTAGACCGGCAAGGGAATTTGCTGTTCCAACAGGACAATGCACGTCCGCATGTATCCCGTGCCACCCAACGTGCTCTAGAAGGTGTAAGTCAACTATCCTGGCCAGCAAGAGCTCCGGATCTGTCCCCCATTGAGCATGTGTGGGACTGGATGAAGCGTCGTCTCACGCGCTCTGCACGTCCAGCACGAACGCTGGTCCAACTGAGGCGCCAGGTGGAAATGCTATGGCAAGTCGTTCCACAGGACTACATCCAGCATCTCTACGATCGTCTCCATGGGAGATTAGCAGCCTGCATTGCTGCGAAAGGTGGATATACACTGTACTAGTGCCGACATTGTGCATGCTCTGTTGCCTGTGTCTATGTGCCTGTGGTTCTGTCAGTGTGATCATGTGATGTATCTGACCCCAGGAATGTGTCAATAAAGTTTCCCCTTCCTGGGACAATGAATTCACGGTGTTCTTATTTCAATTTCCAGGAGTGTAATAATTCCAACCCCAAAGTAGGCAGATGCTGACAGACGTGAAAATTACAGAACGATCAAGTTAATAAGTCACGGCTGCAAAATACTAACAACAATTATTTACAGACGAATGGAAAAACTGGTAGAAGCCGACCTCCAGGGAGATCAGTTTGAATTCCGTAGAAATGTTGGAACAAGCGAGGCAGTACTGACCCTACGACTTACCTTAGAAGATAGGTTAAATGAAAGGCAAACCTACGTTTCTAGCATTTGTAGACTCAGAGAAATCTCTTGATAGTGTGGACTGGAATAGTCTCTTTCAATTCTGAAGGTAGCAGGTGTCAAATACAGGGAGCGAAAGGCTATTTACAAATTGTACAGAAATCAAATGGCAGTCTAAGAGTCGAGGGGCACGAAAAGGAAGCAGTGGTTGGGTAAAGGGAGTGAGACAGGGTTGTAGCCTACCCCCGATGTTATTCAATCAGTGTATTGAGCAAGCAGTAAAGGAAACAAAAGGAAAATTTTGAGTAGGAATTAAAATCCATGGAGACGAAATAAAATCTTTGAGATTTGCCGATGACATTGTAATTCTGTTAGAAACAGCAAAGGACCTGGAAGAGCAGTTGAACGGAATGGACAATGTCTTGAAAGGATATAAGATGAACATCAATAAAAGCAAAACTTGGATAATGGAATGTAGTCGAATTAAAACAGGTCATGCTGTGGGAAATAGATTAGGAAATGAGACACTTAAAGTAGTAGATGAGTTTTGCTGTTGGGGGAGAAAATAACTGATCTTGGACGAAGTCGAGAGGATATAAAATGTAGACTGGCAATGGCAAGTAAAGCGTTTCTGAAGAATACAATTTTGTTAACATCGAGTATAGATTTAGGTGTCAGGAAGCATTTCCTGAAAGTATTTGTATGGACTGTAGCTATGTGTGGAAGTGAAACATGGACGATAAATAGTTTAGACAAGAAGAGAATAGAAGTTTTCGATATGTGTTGCTACAGAGGAATGCTGAAGATTAGATGGGTAGATCACATAACTAATGAGGAGGTATTGAATAGAATTGGGAAGAAGAGGAATTTGTGGCACAACTTGGCTAGAAGAAGGGGTCGGTTGATAGGACTTGTTATGAGGCATCAAGGGATCACCAATTTAGTATTGGAGGGCAGCGTGGAGGGTAAAAATCGTAGAGAGAGACCAAGAGATGAATACACTAAGCAGATTCAGAAGGATGTAGGTTGCAGTAGTTACTTGGAGATGAAGAAGCTTGCACAGTGTAGAGTAGCATGGAGAGCTGCACCAAACCGGTCTCTGGACTGAAGACCACAACAGCAACAAGTTCATGTTCATGATCTTGTTCAAAGACTTAATGCTCCCATTTTTACTGTTGGAATAGTATCTGAAGTAAGTGATAGCTCGACACGAAAAGTAGTCTACTTTGCATATTTTCGTTCACTTGTGACATACGGTATTATATTTTGTGGTAACCCTTCCCTTCCTCGAAGGGTACTTTTGGTTAGGAAACGGGCGGTTCGAGTAATAACTGGTTAAAGTTCACGAAAAACTTATCGATGCATTTTCTTTAGTCTGGATATTTTGACGTCGGTCTCTGGATATATACAGCCAAAGAAACTGGTACACCTGCTTAATATCGTGTAAGGTTCCCAGGAGCACGCAGAAGTGCCGCAACACGATGTGGCATAGACTCGACTAATGTCTGAAGTAGTGCTGGAGAGAACTGACACCATGAGTTGCACAGGGCTGTCCATAAATCCAGAAAAAGACGAGGGGTGGAGATCTCTTCTGAACAGCACGTAGCACGGCATCTCACATATGTTCAATAATGTTAATGTCTGGGGAGTTTGATGTCCAGCGGAACTGTTTAAACTCAGAAGAGTGTTCTTGGAACCACTCTGTAGCAATTCTGAACGTGTGGTGTGTCGCATTGTCCTTCTTGAATTGCCCAAGTCCGTCGGAAATCACAATGGGCATGAATGGATGCAGGTGATTAGACAGGATGCTTACGTACGTGTCAGCTGTCAGAGCTGTATCTAGAAGCGACAGGGGTCCCATATCCCTCCAACTTCACACGCCCCACAGCATTACAGAGATTGCACCAGCATGAACAGTCCCCTGATGACAAGCAGGGGATAGCTGCTGTGGCCGAGCGGTTCTAGGTGCTTCAGTCCGGATCCACGCTGCTGCTACGGTCGCAGGTTGGAATCCTGCCTCGGGCATGGATGTGTGTGCTGTCTTTAGGTTAGTTAGGTTTAAGTAGTTCTAAATCTAGGGGACAGATGACTTCAGATGTTAAGTCCCATAGTGCTTAGACAATTTGAACCTTTTTTTGACAAGCAGGGTCCATGGATTCATGAGGTTGTCTCGATACCCGTACCCGCCCATCCGCTCGATACAATTTGAAACAAGACACGCCCGATCAGGCAACATGTTTAGAAACATCAACAGTTCAATGTCGTTACTGTCGGGCGAGGCGTAAAGCTTTGTGTAGTGCAGTTATCAAGGGCACATGAGTGGACGTTCGCCTCCGAAACCTGAATGGTTCTCACGCTGATACTTGTTGATGGCCCAGCATTGAAATCTGCAGCAATTTGCGGAAGGGCTCCACTTCTGTCACGTTGAACTTTCTCATCAGTCGTCGTTGGTCCCGTTCTTACAGGATCTTTTCCGGCCGCAGCGATGTCTGACATTTGATGTTTTACCGGATTCCAAATACTTACGGTACACTCGTGAAATGGTCGTATGGGAAAATCCCCACTTCATCGCTTCCCCAGAGGTGCTGCGTCCCATCGTTCGTGCGCCGGTTATAACACCACGTTCAAACACACTTAAATCTTGATAACCTGCCATTGTAGCGGTAGAAAGCGATGTAACAATGCGCCCGACATTTATTGTCTTATATAGGCGTTGCCGACCGCAGCGGTGTATTCTGCCTGTTTACATATCTCTGTATTTGAATAGGCATGCCTATACCAGATTGCCGGCCGCGGTGGCCGTGCGGTTCTAGGCGCTACAGTTCGAAACCGCGGGACTGCTACGGTCGCTGGTTCGAATCCTGCCTCGGACATGGATGTGTGTGATGTCCTTAGGTTAGTTAGGTTTAAGTAATTCTACGTTCTAGGCGACTGATGACCTAAGAGGTTAAGTCCCATAGTGCTCAGAGCCATTTGAACCATATTTTTTATACCAGTTTCTTCGGCTCTTCAGTGCTTTTGTGCTAACCGTTCCCCATTCTATATGGGTATTTTGGCTTAGAAACAGGCGCTTCGGTTATCAGGTGCTTTAAGTTCATAAAGCTCTTATCGACCCCTTTTCTTTCGTCTGCATATTCTGACACCGGCCTCTCAATATACACTACTGACAATTAAAATTGCTACACCACGAAGATGACGTGCTACAGACGCGAAATTTAACCGACAGGAAGAAGATGCTGTGATATGCAAATGATTAGCTTTTCAGAGCATTCACACAAGGTTGACGCCTGTGGCGACACCTACAACGTGCTGACACGAGGGAAGTTTCCAACCAATTTCTCATACACAAACAGCAGTTGACCGGCGATGCCTGATCAAACGTGGTTGTGATGCCTCGTGTAAGGAGGAGAAATGCGTACCATCACGTTTCCGACTTTGATAAAGGTCGGATTGTAGCCTATCGCGATTGCGGTTTATCGTTGCTGCTCGCGTTGGATGAGATCCAATGACTGTTCGCAGAATATGGAATCGGTGGGTTGAGGAGGGTAATACGGAACGCCGTGCTGGATCCCAACGGCCTCGTATCACTAGCAGTCGAGATGACGGGCATCTTCTCCGCATGGCTGTAACGGATCGTGCAGCCACGTCTCGATCCCCGAGTCAACAGATGGGGACGTTTGCAAGACAACAACCATTTGCACGAACAGTTCGACGACGTTTGCAGTAGCATGGTCTATCACCTCGGACACCATGGCTGCGGTTACCCGTGACGCTGCATCACAGACAGGAGCGCCTGCGATGGTGTACTCAACGACGAACCTGGGTGTACGAATGGCAAAAGGTCATTTTTTCGGATGAATCCAGGTTCTGTTTACAGCATCATGATGGTCGCATCCGTGTTTGGCGACATCGCGTTGAAGGCAAATTGGAAGCGTGTATTCGTCATCGCCATACTGGCGTATCACCCGGCGTGATGGTATGGGGTGCCATTGGTTACACGTCTCAATCACCTCTTGTTCCCATTGACGACACTTTGAACAGTGGACGTTACATATCAGATGTGTTACGACCCGTGGCTCTATCCTTCATTCTATCCCTGAGAAACCCTACATTTCAGCAGGATAATGCACGACCGCATGTTGCAGGTCCTGTACGGACCTTTCTGGATACAGAATATGTTCGACTGCTGCCCTGGCCAGCACATGCTCCAGATCTCTCATCAACTGAAAATGTCTGGTCGATGGTGGCCGAGCAACTGGCTCGTCACAATACGCCAGTCACTACTCTTGATGAACTGTGGTATCGTGTTGAAGCTGCATGGGCAGCTGTACCTGTAAACGCCATCCAGTCTCTGTTTGACTCAATGCCTAGGCGTATCAAGGCCGTTATTACGGCCAGAGGTGGTTGTCCTGGGTACTGATTTCTCAGGATCTATGCACCCAAATTGCGTGAAAATGTAATCACATATCAGTTCTAGTATAATCTATTTGTCCTATGAATACCCGTATATCATCTGCATTTCTTCTTGGTGTAGCAATTTTAATGGCCAGTAGTGTATATATTCTTGGATGCCATTTCTTGTTAACAATATCACCTTATTCCCAAGAACTAGCACCTTTCACGCAACTGAGGCTAGGCAGAAATCCAATCTGCATTTCTAACCCACCTAATGGGCAGAAAGCACCAGATGCCAACGCACAAGTCACACACTTCCCATAATATAAGGCGGTTGATTTGTGGGTGCGAAGCTGTCTCCCGATAGCATCCCAGTTGTGTTTCATTGGACTCAGGTAAGCTGAATATTGTGAGCTAACGGACGAGTTGTGGCACCCTGATAATATTCTAAGTTCGGAGTTGGCGTGGCCGCGCTGGGGCCTCTCGGCGGGCCGCGGCTCTTCGGGGGCCGCGTGGTGCCGAACGTTAGCCGGCGTCCATACCGACCACGTGGCTCGGAATTCCTTAATGACGCTGTGTCGATGAAGGAGACTTGTATGCCGAGAGCGCCAAAGATGGCGGACTTTGTGAAACTATCATGGCAGACATTTCACAGTCTGTATCGAAATTAATAGTAGCCAGATGAATCATGATACCTAAAAGAGCAACATGTACCTTAACAATATCTGCACGACAATTCTGATGGTGTAATCAGATTTTCTATATCTTTATTAGTTTAAAATTTAGTATGTGACAGTAAATTATACAAGTAACAACCAGCAAAGAATTTCCAAATTCTGAACGGTTCATCCGATTTCGTCGATCGATGTGTCTTTAGAAAGCTATTAGTGTAAACCTAAATTGGTACGAATTACAGGCATATAACTTGAATAGTACATTGGAGGTCAAAGTGGGCGATTGCTATCGATCGCGTCAGGACATAAGTACTCCACAGTTATATGAAGAAACGGCAGCAGCATGCTTATGAATATTTTTATTCATCTGTGTCTTTGTTTATATTCGATATATACTATTCATGAAGAAAATGGTCAATTATTTACTATATTTTAGACAGCACACAGACATTGGGCTACTGGCTTACTTCTGTTCTATTCCTTTGATGTATGTTTATTTAATTTGTTTATGTATTTAATAACATGTGTTGAAGCGTGTTTATGGCCCATCTGTAAGGATCTTTATTTAATTTCAAGTTATTTAAACGTAAATGCAGTATTTCGAATGTGTTTCATTATGTTTGTGAGTGTGCATTGACTTGGAGACAGGGCGGGAGCGTTCTAGCCGATCACAGCGATCGTTCCAAAAGGGACGCGTGGAGAGACTGTATGGAAGTGTGGCAGGAGGATCGTTTTGAGAGAGAGAAGGGAGTTCTTAACGGTACGGCGCGAGGGACAGTCGCACAGGACGCTGGAGGGAGTCCTGGACAGTAGGGCGCGACGGACGCACGATCGTGAGAAAGACTTGGAGAGTGGAGCAGTTTGCGGGAGATAGAGATATTTCGTATTGCCGACTTGTGCACTTGTGAGACTTCCGTGTATTCTGTAGTGAAGACGTAGTATGCGTTTAGAAATGAATATCTCGTGAGCTATGTTGTTGTTCATAACTAATAAGGTGAAGTAGGAATCTATTGTTTCCCTGTTATTCAACTTATATTTTATTTAATTACTGGACCATCGACACCAATAAGTGTTTTACAGTAATATAGGGCATTCTTAAAGGTACTTCTCCTACCGTACTCATCATTTAAAGTCGTTAAAATAGTAGGTGGAAGAACATAGGGCCCAATCAAGACATCACCAACAATGCCTGCCCAAACGTTCACAGAAAATCTGTGTTGATGACGTGATTGCACAATTGCCTGCGGATTCTCGTCATCCCACACATGTTGATTGTGAAAATTTACAATTTGATCACGTTGGAATGAAGCCTCATCCGTAAAGAGAACATTTGCACTGAAATGAGGGTTGACACATTGTTGGATGAACCATTCGCAGAAGTGTACCCGTGGAGGCCAATCAGCTGCTGATAGCGCCTGCACACGCTGTACGTGGTACGGAAACAACTGGTTCTCCCGTAGCACTCTCCATACAGTGATGTGGTCAACGTTACCTTGTACAGCAGCAACTTCTCTGACGCTGACATTAGGGTTATCGTCAACTGCACGAATAATTGCCTTGTCCATTGCAGGTGTCCTCGTCGTTCTAGGTCTTCCCCAGTCGCGAGTCATAGGCTGGAATGTTCCGTGCTCCCTAAGACGCCGATCAATTGCTTCGAACGTCTTCCTGTCGGGACACCATCGTCCTGGAAATCTGTCTCGATACAAACGTACCGCACCACGGCTATTGCCCCGTGCTAATCCATACATCAAATGGGCATCTGCCAACTCCGCATTTGTAAACATTGTACTGACTGCAAAACCACGTTCGTGATGAACACTAACCTGCTGGTGCTACGTACTGATGTGCTTGATGCTAGTACTGTAGAGCAATGAGTCGCATGTCAACACAAGCACCGAAGTCACCATTACCTTCCTTCAATTGGGCCAACTGGCGGTGAATCGAGGAAGTACAGTACATACTGACGAAACTAAAATGAGCTCTAACATGGAAAGTAAGCGTTTCCGGACACATGTCCACATAACACCTTTTCTTGATTTGTGTGTGAGGAATGTTTCCTGAAATTTTGGCCGTACCTTTTTGTAACACCCTGTATACCGGATACATGAGCACTATCGGGGAAAATGGGACGAATATTGAGGAAACACAGAATAGGAACTGTCTTTTGCCCACCAATTAAAACGCGAGCATTATTGGGAAGTGTCAAAGGCGATCTCGGTTTGCGGAAGGCCGGCATATACCAGTTTCCGTGTCAATGTGGGAAGACTTATACTGGACAGACAGTGCGTACCATCGGAGATCGTTGCCGAGAACATCAGAGGCGGACTCGACTTGGGTACCCCAACACGTCGGCGGTCGCAGAGCACTGTTTGTCCGAAAATCACGAAATGGAATACCAACATACCAGGATCCAGGCACAGACATCTAAATACTGGGACAGCGTCGTTAGAGAGGCTATAGAAATTCCTACCACGGACGGACTCCTCAACCGAGATTGCGGCTACAACCTCAGCAGGGTACGGGAACCAGCATTGAGTCTAATTAAAAAGACGCTCAGCAAAGGAAACGAACGGGCAACCAGTGCGGACGAGGCAGTTACACCGACGCCACCACAGACGCCGACGTCAGCGTCTCACCGACTGCTGACGTGAGAAGACGGCCGCCTGCCCTCAGGAGCTCAGTTCGTCAGCGCACCTGACGATGGCGACATGTATGATCGCCGAAATATTGTGCCCGTTGGACACTATGGACCGGCAGTAGACCCGTGAACTGTTCGAGCAAGTCTGGTAGTATCAAACATCGGTACCGAGCGAGGTGGCGCAGTGGTTAGACACAGGACTCGCATTCGGGAGGACGACGGTTCAATCCCGCGTCCGGCCATCCTGATTTAGGTTTTCCGTGATTTCCCTAAATCGCTCCAGGCAAATGCCGGGATGGTTCCTTTCAAAGGGCACGGCCGACTTCCTTCCCTAATCCGATGAGACCGATGACCTCGCTGTCTGGTCTCCTTCCCCAACACAACCAACTAACCAACCAACCAACCGGCCATCCAGATTTAGGTTTTCCGTGATTTCCCTAAATCACTCCAGGTAAATGCCGGGATGGTTCCTCTGAAAGGGCACGGCCGACTTCCTTCCCCATCCGTCCCTAATCCGATGAGACCGATGACCACGCTGTCTGGTCTCCTTCCCCAAACCAACCAACCAACAATCAAACATCGGTCTTAGTATGCGGATATCTGAGAACGTCATCATGCTGAGAGAGAACTGAAGCGTTTGAAATGTGTACTGTAGACGTTGGTAACTAGATGGTTTCATAAGATGAGAATCGCCGAGGAGAGGAACATGACAAGAAGAAGGGGCAGGATGACAAGACATGTGTTACGTCAGCACAAAACTTGAATGATGCGCGAGCTGTTGAGGAAAAACCTATAGGGGAATACGAAGACAAATATAGACAACAAATAACTGATGGCATAGTGTGCCAGAGATCTTTCACGAGAGGTATTCGGGAGAGCCTGCATCAAACCAGTCAGAAGACTGAAGGAAAAAGAAGAAGTAATTTCCGCAGCTATACACTCGTGGTCTAGGGACGCCGGCACGGTGGTTCAGCGTTTTCGGTCAGAGGGATAGTTGCCCTCCGTAATTTAAAAAAAAAAATACTTAGTGAGTAGGTCAATGATAATCTTGAAAGGGTGTCATGAGACGTCCGTCACGAAAAAAAAAGCAACGAACAGTGATGAAAAAATGTCATGGTCCTGGGTTCGATTCCCACCGTTGCTTAAGTTTTGATTAATAATCAGCATGGGTGGCCGAACACTTCCGGCATAAGAGGTCACTCTCATTCTGCCAACGGCCTTGTCAAAGATGGCGGCGGAGCAGACAGAGATTCAGAGCACTCTCTTGTCCTAGTGGTGGGAAACTGACCCTAAATGTGGAAGAATCAGCAATACTCAACGACAAGAGGATGCAGAAGCTAATGGAAACCACTGTATTACAGGCACGTAACGTGTATCTACAGGACTCCGGGAGAGGACTGTGAAGGAGCAGGTGACCATCAGAAAAAGGCGAAAGGATAACGTTCTACGAGTTGAGACGTGCAATGTCAGAACCTTGAACGTGGTAGGGAAACCAGAAAATCTGGAATTGGAAATGCAAAGGCTCAGTCTACATGTAGTAGGGGTCAGTGAAGTGAAATGGAAATAAGGTAGGATTTCTGGTTAGATGAGTATAGGGTAATATCAACAGCAGCAGAAATGGTAGAAAGGGAGTAGGATTCGTTATGAACAGTAAGGTAGGGCAGAGAGTGTGTTACTATGAAGAGTCCAGTGATAGGGACGTTCTTATCAGAATCGACAGCAAACCAAAACCGACAACGATAACTCAGGTATACATGCCGACGTCGCAAGCTGAAGGTGAAGAGATAGAGAAAGTATGTGAGGATATTGATAGGGCAACCCAGTACGTAAAGTGAGATGAAAATCTAATAGTCATGGGAGACAGGAATGCAGTTGTAGGGGAAGGAGTAGAAGAAAAGGTTACAGGAGAATATGAACTGGGGAAAAGGAATGAGAGTAGGGAAAGACTGATCGAGTTCTCCAATAAATATCAGACAGTAAAAACAAATACCCTGCTACAGAATCACAATAGGAGGAGGTATACTTAAAAAAGAACAGGTGATACGAGAAGTTTTCAGTTAGATTACACCATGGTCAGACAGAGTTTCCGAAATTAGATTCAGCATTGCATGGCCTACCCAGGAGCAGGTATAGACTCAGATTACAAAATCGTAGTGATGAAGAGTAGGATGAAAATTAAGATATTAGTCAGCAAAAATCAGTACGCAAAGATGTGGGATACGGAAGTACTAAGGAATGACATGATACGCTAGAAGTTCTCTAAGGCTGTAGATTGAGCAATATGGAATTGCTCAGTAGGCAGTACGGCTGAAGAGGAATGGACATCGCTAAAAAGGGCCATCACGGAAGTTGGAAACAAAAACATACGTACAAGAAAGCTAACAGCGAAGAAACGATGGATAACAGAAGCAATACTTCAATTGGTCAATGAAAGGAGGAAGGACAAAAATGTTCCGGGGAACTCAGGAATACAGAAATACAAGTCGCTGAGGAATTAAATGAATAGGATGTGCAGGGAAGCTACGACGAAATGGCTGCTGGAAAAATGTGAAGACATCGAAAAAGAAATGATTGTCGGAAGGACAGACTGTTAAGTGCAGAGGAGAGAGTGGACAGGTAGAAAGAATCCATTGAAAACTTCTATGAGGGGGAAGATTTGTCTAATGTGATAGAAGAAACAGGAGTCGATTTGGAAGATAGGGGGTCCAGTATTAGAATCAGAATATAAAAGAGCTTTGGAGGACTTAAGACCAAATAAGGCAGAAGGGATACATAACGTTCCATCAGAATTTCTAAAATCATTGGTGGTGGTGGGGGGGGGGGGGGGGGGGGGAGAGTGGCAACAACACGACTAGTCACGTTGGTGTGTAGAATGGATGAGTCTGGCGACATGCCATCTGACTTTCGGAAAAGCTTCATCCAGACAATTCCGAAGACGACAGGGGCTGACAATTTCAGGAATTATAGCACAATCAGCTTAACAGCTCATGCTTTCAAGTTGCTGACAAAAATAATATACAGAAGAAAGGAAAAGAAAATTGGGGATGCACTAGATGACGATCAGTTTGCTGTAGGAAAAGTAAAGGGGCGAGAGAGGCAGTTCTGACGTTGCGGTTAATAATAATGAAAGCAAGACTAAAGAAATATCAAGACACTTTCAGAGGATTTGTCGACCTGTGAAAAGCATTCGACAACGTAAAATGGTGCAAGATGTTCGAAATTCTGAAAAAGGCTTGGGGCAAACTATAGGGAGAGACAGGTCGTATACAATATGAATAAGAGTGGACGACCAAGAACGAAGTGCTCGTATTAAAAAGGGTGTGAGACAAGGATGTAGCCTTTCACCCCTACTGTTCAATCTGAACGACGAGGAAGCAATGATGGAAATAAAAGAAAGGTTCAGTAGTGGAATTAAAATTCAAGGCGAAAGGATATCAATGATACGAATCGCTGATGACATTGCTATCGTGAGTGAAAGTGAAGAAGAATTACATGATCAAAAGCAGACTAGCAATGGCAAAAAGGGTATTCCTGTCCAAGAGAAGTCTACTAACATCAGTCTTAATTCGAGGAAGACGTTTCTGGGAATGTACATCTGGAGTATAGCTTTGTATGGTTGCGAAACATGGACTGTGGGAAAACCGAAACAAAAGAGAATCGAAGCATTTGAGATGCGGTGCTATAGACGAATGTGGAAAATTAAGTGGACCGAAAAGGTAAGGAATGAGGAGGTTCTATGCAGAATCGGAGGGGAAAGGAACGTGTGAATAATACTGATAAGGAGAAGGGACAGGATGATAGGACATCTGTGAAGACATCAGGGAATAACTTCCATTGTACTGGAGGGAAATGTAGAGGTTGAAATCAGTAAAGGAAGACAGCAAATAATTGAGGACGTAGGTTGCAAATGCTACTGTCAGATGAAGAGGTTAGCACAGAAGAGGAATTCGTGGCGGATATAGATTTGTTGTTATTTCATGTACAACACAGCGAGATTAAGTGAATACAATGTTTCATGGACTACTTCCAGTTTCTCTGATTACCACTGAAACATTTCCGTTGGGCACAGCTGCCAAATGACTCAGACAAACTCAAGTATCAGGCCTAAACAGCCGCACTCCAAAATCATTTTTAGTTCAAATTGCTCTAAGCACTATGGGACTTAACATCTGAGGTCATCAGTCCCCTAGAACTTGGAACTACTTAAACCTAACTAACCTAAGGACATCACACACATCCATGCCAGAGGCAGGATTCGAACCTGCGACCGCAGCAGCCGCGTGGTTCCGGACTGAAGCGCCTAGAACAGCTCGGCCACGTCACTTTTTGTTAGTTGGCGGTTTGAACATCATTCAAAGTGCTCAAACTAGAGCAGCCAACCGATGACGTTCAAGACCTCATATAACACTTTCTGTTAACATTACATCCCATCATCTTTTTTTTTTTCAGAGTGCCCCCAGTCCTCTGCTAAACTGGAATACGCAGCCGTTACTCCCGGACGCAGAATGCCCTTTATTCTACCCGCACGTACGCGACCAAACTATTCCTCACTCGCCACAAAGGTCACCCGTTCCAACCGATAACTACATTCCACACACTTACCTAAGCCAAAGCTTAGTCCAATATCATAGGGAGATGGTGTTGAGTGGAAGGATACTGGACCAAAAATTTATTAACATATTTATTAACACAGATCAATTTATTGAAACTCAGAAGATGATGCAAGGCAATATGAACAGCTATCCCCAGAGTTAATTAAATTAATTTCCAATGACAGAACTGTTCGTAGAGATCAATGAATGAAATTAAAAATAATTTTTTGAGAATAACATGAAGTTAAAAAAAATTATACTTTCTTAGCACAGAGCTCCAATCCGATCACAAGTCTATTAAATTAACCTGCATATTGCCAATACAAGTTTCAAAAACATATTGAAAATAGCTGATAGGTCAGTAACATCAGCCATCCACTGTCAACTGACTGTTTTAGGATAATTAGAAGGAAGAGTACTGGTTCCAAGCAAGGAATAACCTGACAACGTTAGATTCGAAGTATGATACGGGTGGGAGTTGCAGAGCCAAGCAGTCTCTCTTTCTTCCCTTAAGCGTGGATTGTGATTGCCATTAGATAGAGAGACATTCTCAATAAAGGCATTTACTGCATCCAGACCTCTTTAACTGTATTCACAATATAAACAAAAGATACATCACTACCACCAAATAACAATTTGCATTTACAATGGAGATAGACACTGTAAATGCACTTGAAACTGGTGGACGTCGTGCATGAAGCACAACGTACCAAAATTAACAACAAATTGTAATTACAGGTGCGACTAAACTTAGACAGACAGCTCGAGCACCATTAGTTTAGTCA
Source organism: Schistocerca nitens (assembly GCF_023898315.1). Classification (NCBI taxonomy): domain Eukaryota; kingdom Metazoa; phylum Arthropoda; class Insecta; order Orthoptera; family Acrididae; genus Schistocerca; species Schistocerca nitens. Next base: position 268,997,621 of record NC_064620.1, read on the forward strand.
CATACTTTCACGGAAACGTAAGTGAGATCATTTAAAGTGCTCGTGAATGAAGATGTTTACATGTCACGATGGATAACCAGGATGGTGACTTAAAATAGCCACTGCGCGACACAGTATAATCATGCACACTATAATCGGACCCTCACCATAATTTCTTACAGATCGATGCGTAAGGTGGGAACCCCTCGAGCAAGGGCTGTCGTCAAGCAGTTGTTATAACGAATTTTCTAAGAATCAGGAACCAGGGAATGCTATTCACCAGATGCCGGTGCGCCCGGTTCTTGAAACTGGCAGACAGGAACCCAAGCAAGGATCACTGTAGACACAGGCTTCTTTCAAATTTAAAAGCCGAAAGTCGGGTACCGTACATCGCACAGAGATAGATTTTTGGCGAGAAATCTTCGTGCCCACAGCCGACACTTAATCCCACCGAACTCGCACTGACCAAAAACCAACTTTTAACAGCGGGCCAAGAATACTGTGGGCCACGATGTCTCGATCTATACTCCAGCCCTCTACCGCCAGTCGCTTCGAGAACGCCTCCTGGCAGCGATAGCGCTTAAATGGTGACCCACAGTCCTGCCCTCTGCAGACGACAAACCGCTCGAGAAGCTATTGCGCCATAGACATTAATAACGAGTGGAAACTATCGATATCAAAAAGTGTCCGCACGGCACACTTAGAAGCTGCAGTGTTCCAGTATGTGTATTAGAGGGAGATATGAAGGACACGAAGGAATCTTTATCTAAGAAATCTGCTGGGTGCCATTTGCATTCGTAATAGTCGGGAGACATGTGTGATGAGGCGCGCTTTGCCGGAAGACGTTCAAAATACTCTACGTATCAAGTGGTACTGACCACTCCCTCGTGACGTCACTGATTTAGCACGGCCATCGAAGTCTCTCTGTGCCCGGAAGGCGACCGTCACGCCTCCACGCCGGCATCCTCGCAGCTGCAGTTCACACACACCGCGGAAACGAGAAGCAGTTCTGCAGAACTGGGCCGGCCTACGACGCGTCTGTGGAACAATGGCGATCCGGCGTGAGATATGCGCCGTGCGAGCGCATTGTGCCGCTCCAGGAAGCCGCCCGCCTGCTGCCTGTTGCCGATGGAAACGCCGCCGCGGCCGGGCTTTGCCAGCAGATAGCATCGCCCCGGAGCCGATAGACTCTCTCCAGTCCCCCGCGATATCTGTCCCGTGTGCTGGACACACTTGTCGTCCGTATCGCGCATCGAGAAAAAAGCGAATAAAATGAAGCACTTTGCTTTACTGAGACAACGTAGCATACAGTGTCTGCCAGCGAGTCGGTGAAACCTAATACACTTTCTACAGCGCTCGGCTCGGTCGTCATCAAACGACAGGGTAACTGCCGTCATTACTGTTCCTGTATCTATAACGGTTGCGATAAATCCATTCTGAAACCACCCGAGAAGTTATCTTAGACTCTTGAATACGCGGTGTAACATAATGTATTAGGGAAAGTGTCACAAGTAAAATCAGCGCATGTTTCTCATGCTTCCCCAACAGGTAGTGGGTTGGCGATCCTCTTACGTGACGGTATCCTCGCTGATGCAGTTGCGTATCTCCCTGATGCCAGAGGTTTAGTGGCGTCAGGATTGACGATGCATATGTGCCATCTGGTCTGTGCCGCCGAGGTCGACGTTCCACCTTCTGCTCATAGACGGTCACGCCCGTCTTCTTGGGTTGGAAGAATGCATTGACCGTGGGAGGCGATTTCAGCTTTACCCAGGCAACCAAAGACCAACTTCCACGTCATTCTTCGTGAGCGGCGCTGGCGACGGTTCTTCAGCACCTCAGCCTAGTGGATTCTTGGGAGCGGGTTCATGGCGATCGTCCGGGGTTTACACATTTCACTAGCCGTTCTTCCAGACGCCTTGATCGTGTTTGCATCTCCCGCGATATTGTCAGTGGAGTGCAGGCTGCCGAAGTCTGGACCGCTGCATTCTCTGATCGTGACGCCTATATCTGCGTCATCAGTCTCTGCTGTCAAAGGGCGTGGCGCGGCCATGGACCATGGAACCTGAACATGATCTACCTTAATTTACTCGACTGACGGCAGCTCATTGAGATCAACTGGACAGCTTGTCGTCGGCGTTATCTGCCCTGTCTTGGTGGGTGTTCTGAGCAAAGCCTGCCCTACGCAAGGCCTTCATTGGTTACAGAATGGAGTTTGCGGCGTGGCGGCGACCGACTCGGGAATTCTGTTCCATCATTCTCCGGGAATGTACTATGATTCCATATTCACCAGAGCGCCAGGTGATGGTGAATCATGCCAAGGTACAGCTCACATCCCTCTCTCGCCGCCACCTTGAAGGATCTATAGTCATGGAGCGCATACAGGATGGGTTAGCGCAAGAGCGTCCATCTATGCGCCATGTCACAGCGGAACGACGCCACCGTCGGAGGACTTTGATTAATGTTCTAACGACAGATGATGGGCAGCGTCTTGATACCCAACGCGATACTGGGTCTTCCCTCAATGCACGTAATGTTACGCTGTACTCTGAACAACGTCACCACCCTGCCAGCATTACGGCAGACTCTCCTTGGGCTCGGTTCCTATGGATGTGACGATGGATCTGCTTGCTAGCATCATAGAGGACGAAGTCCATGATGCTAACTAGGCAGGTTCTAAAACTAGGTCGTTTGGCCCTGACGGCATCCCACTGGAGTTTTATTGGACATTTCGTCCATTTCTAGCGCCACTGAAGACGGAAATTTGTGAGGAACTTAAGTCACTTTTCGTGCCGATTCCAGAGGGTTGCTTCGATGGTTTTGTCATCCACAAGCCTCGGGGTTCCTCACGGATATGCGATTACTGTCCTTTGATGTAACTCAACATTGACACAAAGATCTTTGCCCGGCTGTAGGAAGCTCGACTTAACGGACAGCTCGGTACGTGGTTTCCCCTATTAAACTGTTTCGGGAGATGCCAATGACATCCTCACAGCCCTCTGTCACTATCGGGACATAATCACTCTTGCTCAAGCCCGTCGTATGCCTAGACTTTTGGCACCTCTTGACTTCAGCCAGGCGTTCGATCGGGTTGATCACAATTACCTGGAAGGGGTGCTCCGCAATATGGGCTACCCTGATACTACCACGTCATAATGCGTCTCCTTCGTGAAGCTACATCTCACGTATTCTACAATGGCCGTCCCACTCCTCTAATCTCGATCCTTCAATCAGTGCGTCAAGGCTGCTCTCTCTCTGCACTGTTGTATGTTTTCGCCATGGAACCGTTGCTCTTTGGCCTCCGTCAGCACCTCTCTGGGATGTTGACCATGTATTCAGCTGCTGCTTATGCAGACGATCTTCTCAGCGTTCTTCGTATATATAAATGTCCTAGTAGATAGTGTCGGAAGTTCCATGCGGCTTTTCGCGGATGATGCTGTAGTATACAGAGAAGTTGCAGCATTAGAAAATTGCAGCGAAATGCAGGAAGATCTGCAGCGGATAGGCACTTGGTGCAGGGAGTGGCAACTGTCCCTTAACATAGACAAATGTAATGTATTGCGAGTACATAGAATGAAGGATCCTTTATTGTATGATTATATGATAGCGGAACAAACACTGGTAGCAGTTACTTCTGTAAAATATCTGGGAGTATGCGTGCGGAACGATTTGAAGTGGAATGATCATATAAAATTAATTGTTGGTAAGGCGGGTACCAGGTTGAGATTCATTGGGAGAGTGCTTAGAAAATGTAGTCCATCAACAAAGGAGGTGACTTACAAAACACTCGTTCGACCTATACTTGAGTATTGCTCATCAGTGTGGGATCCGTACCAGATCGGGTTGACGGAGGGGATAGAGAAGATCCAAAGAAGAGCGGCGCGTTTCGTCACAGGGTTATTTGGTAACCGTGATACCGTTACGGAGATGTTTAATAAACTCAAGTGGCAGACTCTGCAAGAAAGGCGCTCTGCATCGCGGTGTAGCTTGCTCGCCAGGTTTCGAGAGGGTGCGTTTCTGGATGAGGTATCGAATATATTGCTTCCCCCTACTTATACCTACCGAGGAGATCACGAATGTAAAATTAGAGAGATTAGAGCGCGCACGGAGGCTTTCAGACAGTCGTTCTTCCCGCGAACCATACGCGACTGGAACAGGAGAGGGAGGTAATGACAGTGACGCGTAAAGTGCCCTCCGCCACACACCGTTGGGTGGCTTGCGGAGTGTAAATGTAGATGTAGATGTAGATGTAGTGCTGATGTCAGGGAGTCACTAGGATGGGTTACCACCTATGACGAAACTTCTGGTAGCTGCCTTAACGTCCGCAAATCGAGCGCCATGGCTATGGTGCGGGACTTCCTGCGGAAAGCGCTGCTCCTTAGCTGATACTATCCGATGCTTAGGACTCAATTTCACAAGTAATCTGAGCCAGACAATTGCCCTCAACTGCCGGCGCCTACTTTCCCACCGTTTATGAGCACTCGATATTCTGCAACGGACACAATATGTAAATGCATATTTGGCATCACGTATCCCCCACGTGACGCAGACACTTCCTATTCCGCCACCATGTTTCGCCGTATGCTGGCGACATTGGGTTCATTTGTGTGGCACGGCTTGGTGTTCAAGATAAAGTACGAAGCCTTCACCCTCCCGCGGTGCAGGGGCTGTTTAGGTCTGTGTCATGTGCCTAACAGAGCGGTAACCCTTTTCATTGGCTCCCACATACCGTTGTAGCGCCGTTGTCCTAGGTGTCTTACCAGCCTATTGCTGGAGGCCCTTGCACCATACTCTCTGTCAGCACCTGTCCAGCTTTCGGATGTCCCGCCCCCCTTCCTTTACTTCCGACACTTTTTCCTCGAACTAATACGTCTTTACTGCGATAGTGACAGCGCACTTGACATCCACGAAGCCGATCTGTGGTTTCCTTCAGCAGCACAGGTTACCGAATGTGGCTGAGCCGCGTCGACAGGCGTGCCGTGTGGCGATCGGTGTGCACTCCTTATCTTGACACTGACGTACAGTATCTTATTACCAGTGGGAAGCAAGTATGTTGGTCATGCCTTCACAGGACTCACTCGCAGACATCCCTTGTAGGTCGCCTATAATGTTTTGGGCACAGACGAGCACCGCCTGGTACGCAGATTGGCGAGAGATGCCTGGTTCTTGGTGCGACAAATGTTGTCTCTTATTACACGTACGACTGTTCATCAGATACCTACTCAACTCAGATACCTACTCGACTGCTCCTCTTTCCGGATGCGGCGTACTTCCCGCAAGCGAACACTAACTCTGTGAAATGGATTTGTGGACGCGCAACTCACTACTCGTTTGCTGATGGCGAGTAAAGGATCCTTGATTTTTTGGCAGTTCCTTAATGAACGCGATAGTGCAGTTGTCCGCAATCCAAAATACCGACTATTTTTCTCCAATTTCCTTTGCGTTGACTTCCTTAACCCATCCCAGAGATGGGGTGTTCCTGTCATGAAGAGTTGATCCCCGCCTCTTCCACACTTACAACTGGTAATCGGAATGTTCTTCTCAGAGAAACCATACGTCGATAGTCTCAATGAGTCGCACGTCTTGCTGCGCCCTCCTCCTAGTGACGACGATTTCCTCCTATTCTGTGTGGTATCAATGTTCTTAAAATTAAATTAAAAAAGAAAAAGAAATAAATGCACTATATTCATTGTATCTCTACTCCACGTTCCCTACGCTATCCTTGTTTCCTGGAAAGTGGGAACGGGACATGTGATAGTGCCACGCAAAACAAAAAGGGGTGCAAGCCCCCTCCATGAAAAACACGACCACACCATAACATCAACGCCTCCCAATTTTACTGTTGGCACTACACACGCTGGCAGATGACATACACCGGGCATTCGCCAAACTCATACCCTGCCATCGGATCGCCACATTGTGTACCGTGATTCGTCACTCCACGCAACGTTTTTACACTGCTCAATCGTCTAATGTTTACGCTCCTTACAGCAAGCGAGGCGTCGATTCGCATTTACTGGCGTGATGTGTGGCTTATGAGCAGCCACTCTACCATGAAATGCAAGTTTTGTCACCTCCCGCCTAACTGTCATATTACTTGCAGTGGATCCTGATGCAGTTTGGAATTCCTGTGTGGTGGTCTAGACAGATGTCTGCCTATTACACACTACGACCCTCTTCAACTCTCGGCGGTCTCTGTCAGTCAACAGAGGAGGTCGGCCTGTACGCTTTTGTGCTGTACGTGTCCTTTCACATTTCCACTTCACTATCACGTCGGAAACAGTGAACCTAGGGATGTTTAGGAGTGTGGAAATCTCACTTACAGATGTATGGCACAAGTGACGCCCAATCTCCTGACCATGTTCGAAATCCGTGAGTCCGCGGAGCACCCCACTCTGCTCTCTCACTATGTATAATGGCTACTGAGGTCGCTGAGTGCTTGGCAGTAGGTGGCAGCACAATTCAGCTAATATTCCAATAATTGATTAAAACGGTGTTATCCTAAAAAATCTTTCCCATGAAAGCGGACGGCGCCTGGAACTGGGTACGAATGCCTGTGTTCGTAATATCTGAGTGTTTCACTCTTTGATCGTATTTCACCATCATGTGTACACCTATCCTGGCTGCATGCAGACAAGCCCGGAGATTTCCGTACCCTCTTTCTTCTCTACTGTCTAATCAACGTATAGAGTCCCTTGTATCTCTCCTCGGCCTTAACGCCCTTGTCTAAGCAACGTGGCAGAAACATCCGTTCCCATCAGAACAAAATCCTATCTGTTCTACTCCATCGTCCAACCACTTTCTCGAAGTTCTTCTCAGTAGCACGGGCCCGACTCTGGACTAACCTCCTACATTATTTAGTGAGCAGCTGCAGCTGCAGCTTCAGAAGACAGTTAATGACTTTGAGACGGGTATTATGATTAATCAAGGAACACACCCAGTTGGGAAATGGGGCCAAAATTAGTTGGTTACTGTCGAGTTGTAATTTACAATTTCTTTATTTATTACTTCAACCATTAAAAGTCATTTCTTTACCACTTGACCAGGAACATATCCAAAAGCTAGCAGGCAAACCGACTTTGATAAAAAATTTGATAACAAATCAAAATTTTCCAAGTCATGAAACTAAAAACTTTACTTTACCGTTAATAGCCAAGGCATTTTAATTTGAAACAGACTTTGATAAAGCATTTAGTAACAAAATTAAAACTTTCCAAGTAATGAAACAAAACACCAATTGCATACAATTTCGCTACCGAACATGTAGGGAGCCACGTCTTTTAAATTTTGCCACAACAAGGTATTAAATTACAATGGCTCGCTAACAGGGGAGCAGAACTAGCATTTTAAATGAATGCCAAGTACATTAAAATAATCAAAGTAAAGATACAGTCGTTCACCTTTTACAATAACCAACAATTTTAAAGCCACGTAATTTAAAAAAAAACAATGAAAGGCAAACAACCTTTTTAAACAGTGGCCAAAAACAATCAGAGTTAAATACAACCATTTAACATTTTACAATAACTAACATCTTTAATACCATGCCCTGCCACCAAAATGTCCTGGGATAGAAATAATTAACCGACCGGGTGTAAGGGCGGCCACAATTGTCACCCGAAGGATGCTCAGGCTAGAAGCGGACTAACAGACCCACAACGCCTCACATTCAGCAATCACATCGACCTCACGCGAGGCCAGGGGAGGAGTAGGAATCAAATCAGGAACCATAATCCCACCCAAAAATACACTTCCTGCCAGGCAGTACTAATAAGAAGTCAAAAGATCACTGTCTATAATTACACCGGCGACAGGGACAGGAAATCCCAAAGCAGGAGACCACAAGGCAGAAAAAATGTAATCTAAAACAATAATCCCTGTCCCAAACTTCCTACCGGGCAGTACTAATAAGAAGCAGAAAAGACCACTGTCTATAAGTACACCGGCGACAGGGACAGGAAACCCGAACGCAGAAGGCCACAAGGCAGAAAAGACGCTGGTTGCGTAAAAAATGGTTCAAATGGCTCTGAGCACTATGGGACTTAACTTCTGTGGTCATCAGTCCCCTAGAACTTAGAACTACTTAAACCTAACTAACCTAAGGACATAACACACATCCATGCCCGAGGCAGGATTCGAACCTGCGACCGTAGCAGTCGCGCGGTTCCGGACTGCGCGGCCGGCTGCACAAAACAAAATTCTTCAATTAACATATAAACCTTTAACAAACTTAACTTGAAATTTATCAGAGAAACAGCAGGTGAACTCCGATGCAAAGGTTCCTCACACCCGACCGTGTCCACGTCGCCAAGCGTACCCAAATGGGCGCACTCACGCAGTCACGCGCTCTGTCACCGGAGCCCTCGTCTTGTCTGCACCCACGGCGGCGAAATACCACTCCTCAGGTTAGGCGAGTTATTAGTCCATCATTCCCGCCTCCAGACGGAAAATTTAAAGACATCCGTTGCCGCTCCCACCAAGTAGTGAGTCGGAACCACAGCCGTGGCCCCCGGGTGTTCACAGCAAGAGCTTACACCCTTCCTCGTCAACTCGTCCACAACGTCTCGCACCGCCAGGATAGACCACACGGCTTCTCGGAACAATAGCCAACTGTCGACTGCCACGCCACGCCGCAGTCTCATCGTACGACATTCTCTAATTCCCGATTTTAAAAACCGACCGACCGACTCGTCACCGCTAGGCAACCAACCGGCCACCCCCTAAAGATCTTATTCCCTTACACAAGGCTAACAGGAAGCAACGACTCTAAGATCGATAAGACCAGACACGCCGCCAGAGGGGAATCTGAGCAGAATCGTACGCAGCACAACTATAAATATGAAAGAATCAATTAACGATGGAATGGAAGGACTCAGAACAATCTTAACAGCGCGATATATGTTGAGAGCCGACACACGGCTCAGACTTATCTACTAAAGCAAGAATGATGATTGTCGTTGTCCCTGTACGCACTCGCTATCCTTGTACATCCTTCTTTCCAACCAGATGTCCCTAATTTCCCAGTTATTGCAGTCTCCTTGAATTTCCTTAACTCAGAAACTGCTATATCAGAAAACATTTATGTTATACACATATAAATTAGTTTTTATATCTCCCTCTGTCACTAATGTTTTATTGTCATTATTATTATTGTAACTATCATTAGCAGCAGCAGCAGCAGCAGCAGCAGTAGTAGTAGTAGAAGTACTGCCAATATTAACTTTATCTCATAGTCAGTATTATCAACACATATTGCCATTATAGACAGATTATTTTAATATTGTCCGCCCCCGGTAGCTGAGTGGTAGTTGGCCTTTGGCTGTGCTGCGGTGAGGACGCGCTGTTTGTGTTCCTGCCGCGGAGCGAGCGCTTGTGTTGTTTACATCCTACTCGGCCGTTTCGCGCGTGCCGTACTCAGCATATAGATCACCATGGCGCACCACTACAGAAAATCGACGCTCAAATTTACGTTCCGCAACGAATTTGCACGGCCCAAAGCACTCGAAGTCGAACGATTTCTACGAGAAGAAGTTAAAATCCCGGCGACCGACATTCTCGGCATTCACTTGTCCATTGTGAGTAGTATCGTATATGTCAAGATCATCAACGACGCAACATGTGAACGGATCCTTCGGAACACGAAACAGGGCCTCCGTTTCTGCCATGCTGATGGCAATGTGGGGACTGTCCACGTCGATTTTTCTGGCATGGGACTTCGCACGATCAGAATTTTCGAACTTCCTTTCGAATTACCGGCGGAGGACGTCGTGACAGCGCTGCGCCCCTACGGCACGGTCCATGATCATATTGCGGAAAAATGGACGCAATTCCAGACATATCCTGTGCTGAATGGAGTCCGCCAGGTCCGAATAGAACTTAAAAGACATGTACCTTCATATCTGACTATCGGTGGCTGCCGTGCCATCGTCATCTACGATGGGCAACCAAAGACCTGCTCTGGTTGTGGGAAGGAGGGAAACCTTAGATCGGAATGTCTCCAACGTCGAATCACGCAACTGCCGCCGGCTAACGCAGACCCGCCATCGCAGCCGACGCTGCTTCCCGTGACTTATGCAGCAGCCCTCACGACAGCTACCACTTCACCACGACAGCCGACATCCACTGTTGGGTCGCGGCTCCATCCTCCAATACAGGGCGATGACGACACACCCGTTCCACAAGCTACGGATTCACTTCCGATGGCGCCGCCCCCGTCGACGGATAACAACATACATGACGATAGCATGGCCGTAGACTCGCTTATTGTGCCTACAGCTGCCTTTGTGCCGGAACGTCGGGAATCTTTGCCGTCGTCTGACACAGAAGGACACTCCAGGAAGCAACGCTCCCCGAAGCGACGGAAGCGGAGGCGTAGAGCAACTTCCGAACGGGATGCGACGCAGCCTCCAGAGGACGAAGACTCCACCTTCAATGACGACGCTACCACAGAGGCAGCCGCCATTTGCTGCAGTGTGGCACCACCGAACGGAACTGAGGACAAACCACATATACCTACAGTGGCAACATCGGATGCCGATATGCAGGACAGATGCTGCCCACCACCTTCTGGAGTGCAAGCACCCATGCCGAGTCCTGAGGACGCTAGGGAAGCAGATCTTGCATTGAGTTCCCCGACGTGGGCGGATGACCACGACGACGACGGAACCATGCACGTTACGCCAACAGGGCCCACGCCATTGGCGCCGGCTCTCTAGAAAGGACGGCAGGTGCGGTTTGTGGGGATGCGGAGGTGTCAATAGAGTCAGAAGCGCCATAGGCAATTCCAGTCTTAATGGATAACTTAACACCTGCGGTTCGGCAACAAGCATATCGTATCGCCACGCTCAACCTCAACACGATACGAACGGCAGTGAAGATCCAGTTGCTGCGTGAGATGCTTCGTTCTTCGGATGTTGACATTGCCATGTTGCAAGAAGTGTATATAGCGGCCCTCCCCGTTTTCTACGGTTACGTGACACATATGTCACCGGCGGACCGGAATGGCAGCGGTACGGCAATACTAGTGCGCGACGGAATTGCCATCGAAGAAGTGACTTACCTTCCGTCAGGAAGGGGGCTGGCGATCACAGCATTGGGCACACGCATCATTAACATCTACGCTCCATCAGGAACTGACCAACGCCGCGAACGATCGCTGTTCTACTCGGAGGATATCGCCCCCCTCTTCATCAGCCGCTACGATCAATATATCTTCGGCGGCGACTTTAACTGTGTGCTCCACCCCAAAGACCAAGTCCCACACTTCTCGACTTGTCAAGAACTTCGGCTCCTGGTTCGTGATCTGCTTCTCACTGACACGTGGGAGACAGTGCACGGTGACCGTCCCGGGCCGACATACCTTACTAGTCACTCGGCCAGTCGCCTAGACCGCATTTATGTCTCACGAGCTCTAGCGCCGGGAGTATTGGACGCCGAACGTTGGCCGCTTGCCTTCTCCGATCATAGCGCTTTCATATGCACACTCACTCTACAACAGCAGCGAATATGGCGCAGCCGAGGACCCTGGAAGCTGAATGTGGCACATCTTCAAGACCCGGAATGCCGTCGAATTATCGCCAAAACATGGTTGGATTGCGAACGTCGTCTTCCCCGATATCCTTCGACTCTAGCATGGTGGGTGGACTGTGCAAAACCAGCGTTTCGGCGTGTGCTAACTCAATTCGGTAAAGATATCGCAGCTTGGCATCGTCACACATTGGACTTCTCTTACACGATGCTTCGCGAACTCGACGGCCAACCACCTTCTCCAAACCGACAAATGGAAAGCCGCCGAATTAAAGGTCAAATATTGTCTCTTACGAGGAAACGTTTGGAGGGGGTCGTCGTGCGATCGCGACGTCACGACCGAGCGGAAGGAGAAAACCCGTCTATGCATCACATCGTGCTCGACAGCCGCCGACGTCGACAGCAGCTGATCACGGACCTCGTATTGCCAGGTGGTAGGGTCGTACTGACTCAGGCCGCGGTTACAGAAGCCTTTGCAGATCACTATCGCCAGTTTTACGACGAGGTGAATACAGAGGAACAGGAAGCGGACGATCACGACATACTGCAGCACGTGTCGCACACCCTCGACAATGCAGCAGCGGCGACGCTGTTAGGTGGAATTACACGGGACGACATCGAGGACGCGCTTAACAAGGGAGCACTCAACAAATCTCCCGGGCCAGACGGACTGCCGCTCGAGTTTTATCGGACTTTCCGCGATCTCATGATGCCCCGATGGATCAGCATGTACCAAGAACTGATGACCCCCGGTTCCCACGTGCCACCTGCATTCGTGGAAGGTCTCCTTATACCGATACACAAGCCTTCCAGAGGTCGGACGGTCGAGGACTACAGGCCGATTACAATGCTCAACTCGGACTATAAAATCTTCGCCCGACTACTCGCCAGCCGCATAAAGCAGGTTCTGCCCCTACTCCTCTCAATGGAGCAAACGACACAGGGCGGAGTGACCAACATGCAAACGGCAACCAGCGATTGCAGGGATTTAATAGCCATCGCCACATGCTGTCGCCTTCGAGCTGCTCTGATCACCATTGATTTCGACCACGCCTTTGACAGAGTTCACCACAAGTTCCTTCTGTCCGTTATGGCCCGAATGGGCTTCCCGCCTGACTTTCTCGACATCTTTCAGCGCCTTTTCCGTGGAGCTGCATCCCGTGTACTGGTGAATGGACGGATTGCGGGTCCCTTTCCGATCCGACGGTCAGTTCGCCAAGGATGCCCACTCTCCATGATCCTTTACGCGATCGCACTCGAACCACTTGTCGGAGGGTTGAAAAACCGGCTCTCGGGAATGTCATTGAGGGATCACACCTTTCACTGCAGGATATATGCTGATGACCTTCTATTACTTGTCCGATCTGGTGACGAGGTACGATCGGTGTTACAATGGATCAATCGCTATGGATTGGTAGCGGGCAGCCTCATGAATGTGGCCAAGTCGGCAGCGATGCCGATTGGGAGAGGTCTACAGGAGGACGCTTTAGCCCCACTCCCACTAGTTAACAAGATCCGGTTCTTGGGCATAACATTTACACAGGATGTGCGCCGCACGGCAGCAATGAACTATGCACGATTATTACAGGCCATACGCACAGAAGTTCGCCGGAACTTACTTCGCCGGATGGACCTCCTACAGCGTGTGGAATACCTCAACCTTCACGTGGCGACTAAGATGATCCACATGGCCCAGGTCCTACCGATATCGACAGCGATGGCACACAGATTGCAAGCAGCGTTTGGATATTACCTTACCGCCGGACACCTATTCAAAGTCCGCTACGAAACACTCACCCTTCCTCCGCGTGATGGCGGACTGGGTCTTATAAATGTACGAGCAAGAGCTACCGCTTTATACTTGTGCACACTGATGAAATTGTGGACCCACAAAGATGCTTCCCTTACGGGACGTCTGTTAGAGGAATTGCTGCCGGCGTCTCTTCTGCCACCTGTCACGGTTGCGCACATTACACCTTCACTCTCGCACCTCTCGGCATTTATTCTTGAATATAGTTACGTGCACCCAGACCTTCCCAACACTCGCACTCCCAAGGCGAGAGACGTTTACAGACTGCTGCTAAGGTCCATACCTAGGAATGTGATTGAGAGGAAGAGCCCTACGACCCTATGGCCGGCAGTGTGGAGAGCGGTCCAGAAGCCGTTCCTCCCCACGCGGGTAAGAGCCGCGTGGTACCAGGTGGTGAACGGGAAGTTTGTAACACGGCAACGGCTGCACGCTATTGGGATGACGGATTCCCCCCTTTGCCCACGTTGCCACCTCGTGGATACTGACGAACACCGTTTAACATGTGGATCGGCGTTAGAGGTATGGCTGCTAGTGCAGAAGATCCTCGCCTGCTACCTACGTATCGCGCCTCGCACAATTGAGCCACGGCTCCTCCTTTGTCCAGAGGATACTTATTTCCCACCTGCGAAGACTCACGCTCTCACATGGTTTAAAGGCATGTCCATAGACTACCTCTTTCGCGATGATGAGAAGATGGTGCTTGATTACTGGCAATTTCTCCAGGACAGTCATAGCACACTTGAGTGTACACCCCGATACCGACAGCTATTTGCGAACTATTTGCGCAGTGTCTTCGACAACCCCCCTCACAGTTGGGGAGTACCGGGCAGAGGATGACCGCCGACATGGGGCTCCACACGCCGCGAAATGTTGTAACAATTTGGAACATGGAATCTGTACGCCGAGGGGCCGTGCACATGGAATGGCGTGCGGGATTTGGTTACATTTTTCTTTCGTTATTATCTATCATCACACCCCTTTTATTTCAAATTCTTTTTCATAGTTTAGAAGAAACTCTTGTTCTGTTGTTGCTACGGCTGTAATTTTCTAATTTTGTTTGTTGTAACTGAAAGACGCCTTAAAAATAAAAAAAGAAATAAAAAAAGAAAAAGGCGTTGGGTTAGTAAGCGAAAGGTAAAGAATTCAAATCTTGTGTGATGCTAAATATTTTCTTTATTTAAAAAAACCAAAAAAAGAGAAAAAAACAAAAAAAAGTTGGTAGAGCACTTAAAAAAAAGCGGTCTAAGGCGCCAGATTTAAGCTCTGGTTCCCGTAAGGGAGCGTGGGTTCGAACCCCAAAAAATAAAAAAATAAAAAAGTGGTCAGAGCGACGGAGTGTCGTGCCACGGGGCCCGGGTTCGATTCCCGGATGGGTTGGAGATTTTCTAAAAAAAAAAAATAAAAAAAAAAAAAAGTGGTCAGCGCGACAGACTGTCAATCCAAAGGACCCGGGTTCGATTCCTGGCTGGGTCGGAGATTTTCTCCACTCAGGGACTGGGTGTTGTGTTGTCCTAATCATCATTATTCCATCCCCATCGACGCGCAAGTCGCCGAAGTGGCGTCAAATCGAAAGACTTGCACCAGACGAACGTTCTACCCGACGGGAGGCCCTCGTCACACGACATTTCATTTCATTTTTTTTAATATTATTTTTCACATTAAAATTATTATTTCTTTGATAAACGCCTAGGAAAGGTAACGCATGTGTGAAACCCCCGTCCGATGTAAGAGAGGTCCTGATGGGCTAATCAGATCAGGCTGAGTAAATAAATAAACTGTCTGGCCGATGTGGCGGTATGATGCTCCAGTATCACTGAGGCAAATGGTCAGAACTTTCTCAAAGTCTAAGAGATGACAAGAATCTTTCTTTTAACGTCCAACGCAAGTTGCGTTGTGATATCAAACCGAAAAGTCCCAGTAACGTTAGACATTCTCCATGGCAGTCTGATACAACACTCTTCATTTGCAGTGAAAATAATCTCGTACGGGGATGAAATCGTAATCGAAGTATTCTACTGACATGGAAATACTGGAGTATCCGTTTGGTGGAGTTAGGTCAAGGTTTTCGTGTTGGAACTCTTCTAGTATCCGTCAGTCTCCTTTATTTCGGAATTTCCCCCAGTGCACGAATTAATACTTGATGTTGGCCGGCCGCTGGTGGCCGAGCGGTTCTAGGCGTTTCAGTCTGGAACCGCGCGACCGCTACGATCGCAGGTTCGAATCCTGCCTCGGGCATGGATGCGTGTGATGTCCTTAGGTTAGTTAGGTTTAAGCAGTTCTAAGTTCTAGGGGACTGGTGACCTGAGATGTTAAGTCCCATAGTGCTCAGAGCCATTTAAACCATTTAAACTTGATGTTGCTGGCGACGTGTGGATCCTGATGTATAGAATCGTTTTTGCAGCCCGACAGGCTACAATTCTAGTACGCAGTATGTCGAGAGACTGTGAAGCAGGGAACTTTTCTCAGTTACCTGTACTCCTTGCGGTAAATGCCCGATATTGTTAAGCGACGTGAGGGCTCTGCAGCACGTTGTCGTTAGATGCGAGTTTACGTTTCCTGTTGGGGTCTTCCGAGGGAAGTATCACTGCCCGAGAAGCTAGAAAGCGACGAGCGTCTGTGTGCACGGTCAGGAGCGCACCATGCACCATGCTTAGCCATGATGCGGTTGCGTCACGCCGCGCAGAGTTTCGTAACGGACTCTGTGGCGCCTGCGGGGTAGGCTGCCTCCTGGACTTGACCGAATTTCACTTGAGTGCGCTTCCGACAGCGTTCCGCACGCTATGATGCCTGCCGGCGCTTAGATGCGGTGGACAGCCAGCACACGTTCAAATGGTTCAAATGGCTCTGAGCACTATGGGACTTAGCATCTGAGGTCATCAGTCCCCTAGGACTTAGAACTACTTAAACCTAACCAACCTAAGGACACACGTCTATGCCCGAGGCAGGATTCGAACCTGCGACCGTAGCAGTCGCGCGGTTCCGGACTGCAGCGCCTAGAACCGCTCGGTCACCACGGCCGTCCCAGAACACGCGAAGCGCGCTGCAGTGTCCTCTCCGTCACTCTAGAGTCTTGAACCATAGAAGCAAGGGAGAGGACGTTGTTATGGGTGGCCGCTCTTTCTACAACACAAATGCGCACGTGGAGTAATACAGTTCTTTATTTACATGAACTGTAAGTTTTTTACTCGACTGGAATAGACTCCATATTGTCTTGCAGACAATATCGGCATATTGCTATTACACTCTTTAGTCTCGCTGCTAGTCTTGACCTGGTTGCTATGCCCTGTCGTAGCCTGAGCTGAACTATGCCGCTCCGCGAATGAATGATAGACGCCAATAGGAATAGTAAGTGCGTTAGTCTGAGTAAGTGAGCTACTGACTGAGACCTTCTGGTCATCGTCGGCGGCGGCTTAAATACTTTCTGTCGAGAGGGCATTGGTAGCATGTTGCTTGCGAATCTGTCTCTGGCCTCTCTCGTGATAGGTGCGCTTGATCGAGCGCCTACTATCGATATTTACGTTACATCTGTGCCGACGGGTGTGTTGGTGACAGCTTACGCCAGCACATTCCTCTCTCCCCACTCCCCCCCCCCCCCCTGCCTCTCACATGCAGCACCGTTGTCGTGTAGGGAAGATGCGAACAGCAACGGGGAGGGAGGCAGGACGCTGGACGTAGAGATGAGCCGGGAGGTGTGACTGTGGAGGACGGCGAACTCTCGCCATCTGGATTGCGAGGCAACAGCAACATCCTCCGGAAAACTGCCAGGCAAGGCGTCCAGGCCTGAGGGCGTGTCCGGGGATGACAGAGACGGCGAAGGCGGCGACGGGTCCACGTCCATCGGGTCGGCGAGCGGCCACGATGGGGCCGAGGGCGTATCGTCCATCCGCTCCTCCTGAGGTGTCCTGGTAGCACCAGCGAGAGGCTGCGAAGGCCGCGCGATCCCGCGAGGCCGTTAATCTGGGGGGAAAGAAAAGCAGCAGAATCACGGGGCAAATAACACGCTCCAATTTGGTTCTGGTGGCAGCGCTCCAAACCATCGGGACTTGCAATCTAGTACATAAAAGAGCCAATGCGTCCTGGATCACGCCTCTCTACCAGCGCCCACTGTAGCCATAAACCCTGAAAAGAACGAGATAGCACGGCACAAAGCGGTACTTGCGGACCATTGGCGGCGCCAGATGTTTCAGTGTGTGTAGCAAGTGTAGCAGCGTCCGATGGCGGCGGCCATGGCGAAGTTCCGCCGGTGATGGTCCGTCTCGTGGGGGGAGCGATAGGAGGCGAGAAAGAGTTGCAGCACCTGTTCCCGTTAGTGGGTAGTGCGGAGCTTGGGCATCTGTTGTTTTAAGTGCGTAAAAAGCTATCTACTTCTCCGTTGGACTGGGGCTGAAACGGAGCACTTGTTAGATGACGAATGCCATTGCGTTCCATACTCCAGCAGGGCCCCAGACACCGGAGTTTGACAATCAAAACAGACTCAAGGCCGCTAGGAGATGAAATTTCATGGCAGATCCAAAATGTGTTCCACTGCGGGTCTCGAACTTAGAACCTCGCCCTTTACGAGCAATCTTCTTATCGAAGGAGCTGTCCAGACACGACTCACGACCCACCCCTTATATCTTCACCTCCGCCAGCACCTTTCTCCCACCTTTCAAACTGCACAGAAGTTTATCCTGCATAACGTTTTGGACTAGGACTCCTGGAAGAAAGGATATTGTGGATTACCACAGGCTGAGAAATTGTTTTTTCGTTACGGACGCATATAAATTCTATACAGCATTTACGAGGACCAAGAGGCAACAATAAGACTGGAAGACCAAGAACAAATGCCCGTATTACAAAGGACGTAGCACCGGGGTGCAATCTTTCGCCGCTACTATTCATTCTATACATCGAAGAAGCAATGACGGAAATACGAGAAAGGTTCGAGAGTGGGATTAAAATTCAGGGAGAAATGATATCAATAATAACACTCGCGAATGACATTCTTTTCCTCAATGAAATTAAGGTAGAATTACAGGAGTAGAATGAATTAATGACTACAGAATACGGATTGCTAGTAAACCGGAAAAAACAAAAATAAGAGAAATATCAGAAATGAGAGTAGATAATAGAGAGAAACTTAACATCACAACTGGAGATAACGAAGTAGACGAAGTTAAGCAATTCTAGTACCCTGGAAGCAAAATAATCAATAACGCACGTAGCACGGAGTATATAGAAAGCAGACTAGCACAGGGAAAGACGGCATTCCTGGCCAAGAAATGTCTACTGTTATGAAACAGGCCTTACTGTTAGGAAGAAATTTCTGAGAACCTGTGTTTGAAGCACAGTATAGTATGATAGTGAGTAGCAGATTATGGTAAAACCGGTACGGCAGAGAATCGACCATTTGAGATGTGGTGCTATAAAAGAATGTTGAAATGATGTGGACTGATAAGGAATGAGGAGGTTCTCCGCAGAATCGGGAAAGAAAAGAATATATGGAAGACACTGACAAGAAGAAGGGACAGAGTGATAATACACATGTTACGACATCAGGGAATAACTTCCATGGTAGTAGAGGGAGCTGTATAGGGTAAAAACTATAGGGGAAGACAGGTTGGAATACATTCAGCGAATAGTTAATGAAATAGGGGGCATGTGCTGCTGGGGTGAAGAGGTTGGTGCAACAGGGTGTGTTGTGGGTGATTAAACATTTCCCATCCTCAGTAGTCCCTGCAGAGTACGACCGAGAATTGTCATGCAGAAGGGAACACATGGCAGCAACGTTATGTGGGATGCACGACGTCAGGCGAAATCTCCCAGCAGGCCCTCATACTTGGCGGAATACACTATTTTCTGGACATATTTACGTGCTCACTGTGCACTCAGAATCGAAAAGAGTGACGTGCCACGATCGACGTCCGTACTACAGACACTGCCCAACACATCTGTGCAAAGCTTCAGCGGATTTTCACTGTAGTTTCCATTTCACGCCCGATCGGATCTTACTTTCCGAATAGCCCTCGTTATAATAATCTGCATGGTAAAAGCACGATTTTAACCATTCGTTGCAAACAAACCGTAACCGTATCAAACTCTTCGTGACAAGCAAAAGGCTCTTAATTGAGTTTAAATTACAGACAATATGAAAGACATTTATACCCATGCTCGCGCTTGATAGTGTAAAGTCAGTGTGTTCTGTGTTCCTCGCAACAAAGACTTCTCTGACGCAGCACTCCATGCTACTCCACACTGTGCAAGTACGAGGTGTGGCTAGAAAAAAACCGGACTAGTACTGGTGAAACAATAAAACGAATGCAATAAGGTTGAAAGTCGCGTGGCCTGTCACGTGACTCTCGCTCCGCCTACTGCTCGAGTTTCATCTGCCTCCTGCACTCAGTCTGCCCGTGGCGTCTGTTTTAAGTAGTTGAAGTTTTGTCTGTGCGTCGGAAAATGTTGAGTGTACAGAAAGAACAGCGTGTTAACATCAAATTTTGTTTCAAACTAGGAAAATCTGCAAGTGAAACGTTTGTAATGTTACAACAAGTGTACGGCGATTATTGTTTATCGCGAACACAAGTGTTTGAGTGGTTTAAACGATTTAAAGATGGCCGCGAAGACACCAGTGATGACACTCGCACTGGCAGACCATTGTCAGCAAATACTGATGCAAACATTGAAAAAATCGGTAAACTTGTTCGACAAGATCGCCGTTTAACAATCAGAGCAGTGTCTGAGTTAACAGGAGTTGACAAGGAAAGTGTTAGGCAGATTCTTCATGAAAGTTTCAACATGAACAAAGTGTGTTCAAAAATGGTTCCAAAGTGTCTCACAATTGAACAGAAGGAACGCTGAAGAATGATTTGTTCTGACATCCTGGAAAACATTGAAAGTGATCCCACCTTCTTACAAAATGTTATTACTTGCGATGAATCGTGGTTTTTTACTTACGATCCCGAAACTAAACGCCAATCGATGCATTGGAAAACTCCTGGTTCTCCACGACAAAAAAAAGCACGAATGTCAAAATCGAAATTCAAGGCAATGATGATTGTTTTTTTTTTGACATCAAAGGGATTGTGCACATTGATTGGGTACCAGAGGGACAAACAGTGAATCAGCATTACTACATTAGCGTCCTGGCTACCCTACGTGAGCGAGTACGGAGAAAACGGATCGATTTGTGGAGAAAAAAGTCATGGATCCTTCACCAAGACAATGCCCCAGCTCACAGTGCGTTGCCAGTGAAGACGTTTTTGGCGAAACACAACATTCCCATCTTAGATCATCCACCCTACTCACCTGATTTGGCCCCCTGTGACTTTTTTCTTTTCCCTAAAGTCAAGTCAGCTTTGAAAGGAACTAGATTTGAGACTGTTGAAGCAGTAAAATAAAAAGCGACGGAAGTAATGTATGGACTTACCGAAAATGATCTGCAGCATTGCTATGAACAGTGGAAAATTCGTATGGAGCGGTGTAGAGACCGAGGAGGAGAGTACATTGAAGGAGATAACATGAAATTGTAAATAAATGTTTTTTCCAGCATCAGTCCGGTTTTTTTCTAGCCGCACCTCGTATAGCTACTGCAACCTATTTCCATTTGTACATTTGAACATGATTATTGAAGTAAAGCCTTGGTCAGACTATACAGTTGCCCCCCCCCCCCCTCCCCGTCAAACCCACCTCACTCCAACAAACGGTCCATTTCTTGATGCCTCAGGATGTATCCTTCAACACCGGACCGCTTCTTTTAGACAAATTCCGCCGTAAATTCCGTTTCTTCACAGTTCGATTTGGTATGTCTTCATTAATTATCTGCTCTACCCATCTAATCTTCATTATTTTTCTGTAGCACTACAAAAACTTGTATTACATCAGTTACACACATGACAGGTATTAGTGACAACACTGGGGTTCAAAATAAATGTAAATACATTGCAAAGTTATGACACTGCATTACCCAGAATACACAGACTGAAACCGTAGATCACAAATTCTTGATTTCTGGTCATTCCTATATGTAATGTGACCAAGACTTTAGAGTTAATTAGAACGTTGACAGGAAAACTCCTTGGATGTATGTTATAACTGGCTATATCTCATTTCCAACGCCAACAGGAAATTTTAGGTAGCTCAGATGACAATGACAGTACGTGGAGTAATGATTATCTCAAGAGCTCATTGAAAGGCTTGAGAAAAGTGTAGTGGTTGGATTTTCAAAAGAAGTCATCCTTCACATTTTTTTACAAAGAGACTCTCAATGATGAGCTGGATGATTTTCAAAACGTTAATTACAGGAAAGCACATTGTTTCGGCAGATATATCAGGGTCTTCCCCGCTCTAGAAATGATGAAAAACGTTAAGTTAAAAAATGTGAAATACAGAGACCGAAAATACCGACCGTACTCCCTTCGCGCCACTAGTACATGATGAATATTACATCATGAAGATGTGAGAGCCGGCCGAAGTGGCCGTGCGGTTAAAGGCGCTGCAGTCTGGAACCGCAAGACCGCTACGGTCGCAGGTTCGAATCCTGCCTCGGGCATGGATGTTTGTGATGTCCTTAGGTTAGTTAGGTTTAACTAGTTCTAAGTTCTAGGGGACTAATGACCTCAGCAGTTGAGTCCCATAGTGCTCAGAGCCATTTTTGAAGATGTGAGAACATTCAAATCCGTTAACTCAAATCATAACGCAGATGATTGTTGTTCAGAAAAAGAAGATGACAGGATGTTAGAGAGGAGTTCTGAATAGACTCGTAGTCATGTTCAACTCAAGTTAAAATTACTGCCTTCCATTAAAATGTTCCTGTTAATGTCACTATGACCCACTATTTTTAATTAGCATTAAAAATCACAATTGAGCGTTGATTGTTCTGGATAAGGTATGCAGTAAAGTTCCAAAAGCGTGCAAATAGTTATTTTTTCTGTAAGTTTTTCGTTGAATTTTCTGGATGTCTCTTGTTTGAACATCATTTACTTACATCTAACATTTTTTTACTTGTATTCCTTGGCTTCTAAGGGTCTCATTTAGGAATAGTCTTTGACTTATGTTATTCACAAGTGCTGAAAGCTTTTGTGCTTATCTTCAAAGATGCATCAAGAATGTATTTGACTGAATGCAATTAAAGAAAAATAGCGAATCGCCGAATGGTTTATTTAGAAAAAATGGGACACTTGCTGCAACTTTTCGTGTCAGAGTCATGCTCGTTCCTCAGGCGGTTGTCTCTCCGAAGTCAATTTTCATGTATTGGGCCGCTGTGGCCGAGCGGTTCGAGGCGCATTAGTCCGGAACCGCGCTGCTGCTATGGTCGCAGGTTCGAATCATGCCTCGGGCGTGGATGTGTGTGATATCTTTAGGTTAGTTAGGTTTAAGTAGTTCTAAGTCTAGGGGACTAATGACCTCAGACGTGAAATCCCATAGAGCTCAGAGCCATTTGAACCATGTAGTGGTATGGCAGGAACGCTGAACTTCCGCTGTCTTGCAGATGCGGCATTGACTGTTCTTTTTTGATAGCTTTTATCTGTGACATACTAAATGCTACGTATTCACAACATCTTAAAAATGTACGTTGAAATTCTCAGGAAACTGATCGCTGACGACAATGTTAAACTCATTTATATTTCGTAAGTAAGAAAACGATACGCTTGGACCCTAGGCTAGGTATGGCTTCATTTCTAATTTTGATGTCTAAGTTACTGTTTTTCCTTTTTGAAAACTGTATTTCTTTTGCGAAAAGACTGTCATATAACATACTGAACTTCTGTTTGGGATTATCTGATTAGGGATGTTACTTACGATAAAACTGAGCTTCATAAATTATTCGCGGTAGTTTTGCTGCAAGTCTGCAAGACTTCAAATTTTGCTGTTCTTTTCAAGCAATATTTTCTTTTGTATATGCACCATACTCGATCAAGGAATTTTACTTCTACGAGTGTGTGGAATATTTTGTCCTGCTTCAGTTGAAGTAATAAAACACTTAAGCTAGTTCTGTATTGTACAGGAATACAGGCCTGGTTGACACATCTAACGCTGTCATAGATGGACAAAAACTTTGTTTTCAGAGTATGCTCTAACGAGTGCCAGATTAATCCAAAGAACGGATTTGTAAGTATTAAGTCATTACATATAAAAATACGTTGTGTACAAAGACTGGTTCGAGTCTCTCTTCGGCACATGGTTTTAATCTCTCAAGAAATTTATAATCAAAATTAATCTATTATACGTGAATAAGAAGTGTTACAATTGGCAGGTATTCGACTATTCGTTCTTTCTGTTCTGAAATCAACGGTAACAGTCTTGTCAGATCTATACATTTATATCGGAACGGGGTCATTGCCATTCCATGTGTTGTTCCGAAATATGTCACTGGCATGATACTGCAGACAAAAATGTGCATTCAGTTTGAGCTTTGCAAACATTACTTCGGCATCAAAGGTCTGCAATGATTACCTAGTTGCACCTGTATGTTTACATTCTTCGCCCTCGCCAACATGTGTGACCCTCAGCGCCTGCCAGTCCATACTGTGTTTGTTGTGCTTCTATTTCATTTCATCTGTGGTAATATTTAAGATGTGCGTTTCTTTTTCTCGTTGGACAGCTGTGGATGAAATATCGCAATAATCTTGCACAATGTCTGCTGCCACTGACAGCTCAGCGTGGGAGTAACGATGCTCTCTGTCCTTTGATGTCTATTGTAAATAACGTAGTAATTTACTCAGTGTAGAGCAGTATGATCAAATTTTTGTCAGTAAATCCGGTTCCCGAAATTTTGTTAATTTGCATGGTACAATCTGTGACGACGATATAACTGTATGGATCAGCACGCACAAGAGAAATGATGTCCGGATCCGCGTCTCATCCGTATGTCTCTTATCAGTATCAGCATGCGCAAGTCTTTTGCTCACATCTGTGGATATTAAAATATTGTAAACAACTTTAATTCGTTATGTATCGGATCGTTATAATTACAGTGGTCCAATGTGGGCTGTAATTATCAAAAAATGGCTCTGAGCACTATGGGACTCAACATCTGAGGTCATCAGTCCCCTAGAACTTAGAACTACTTAAACCTAACTAACCTAAGGACATCACAAACATCCATGCCCGAGGCAGGATTCGAACCTGCGACCGTAGCAGACACGCGGTTCTGGACTGAAGTGCCTAGAACCGCACGGCCACCAGAGCCGGCGGGTTGTAATTATCGTATGGCAGCGAAACTCAGTAGATATGCTAGTGCTTTAATGTGGAACAGACGTTTATTGGAAAAAAAAAATGTTCCAGTTTTGGGCACAAGGTGCAAATATGACGCTGTGGATGCAGGAAAGACGTATAGAAATGTTTAAAAGTACTGGACTAGGAACTGAAAGTTTGGAAAAAAGGCCAATTAAGTGGTACAGGCATAATGTTCATTCTGTCAGTAACTGTCACTTACACCATTTATTAAGTACGAGCAGCGAAGACGTCCGCAAAAAGACGGGATCAGCAGCGCTAGATTTGCGCCCGGTGGCCAAAAATGGAATTAATTTTTTCAAGCGTAAACTGGTTTCGCATTAAAGCATTAGTATATCTACCAAGATTACCAAGCTTAGCTGCTATACGATGATTACAGTCAATTGGACATCCGTGAGTTCAAAATGGTTCAAATGGCTCTGAGCACTATGGGACTTAACATCTGAGGTCATCAGTCCCCTAGAACTTAGAACTACTTAAACCTAACTAACCTAAGGACATCACACACACCCATGCCCGAGGCAGGATTCGAACCTGCGACCGTAGCGGTCGCGCGGTTCCGGACTGAAGCGCCCAGAACCGCTCGGCCACACTAGCCGGCCATCCGTGAGTAACTGCACTTTAATTATAAACATCCCGTACATCGGACATCTGACTGTACGCCTGCCGTTGGATTACTCGTCTGCTGAAGTCGGAACTTATAATTTTAATTACATAGACTGAGAACCGAGATGGGTGAGCATGATCACATTTTGATACAGAATGGTCTACTGTATTCTTGATATTTTCAGCAAAAAATGTGTATGAATCCCTAAGGAACCAAACTGCTGAGGTCATCGGCCCCTAGACTTTCACACTACTTAAACTAACTTGAACTAACTTATTCCAACAACAAAACACACACACACACACACACACACACACACACACACACACACACACATGCCCGAGGGCGGACGCGAACCTCCGGCGGGAAGGGCCGCGCAGTCCGTGACATGGCGCCTCTAACAGCGCGGCCACCCCAAGCGGCTTTTCATTAAATTACAACTTTATGCCGTAATTAGTAATACAACCTATTTTGTGACATTTTCTGCGTAATATTTCCTCTGCACTGGAAAGTCAAATAAAGTTGTGCGACAAGCTGTCGTCACATATTGCATATGAAATGTAAGTCACATAGTTGCTTTATCATCTATTCGTTATTGCTGCTAGATGTTAATTCATGTTAAGGCTCTACATTTCATAGAGTGCTAAGCATGGAACTAAGTTCTTGCAAATATTTTCAAGAGAAGTGTTGATAGGTTCACTGGTTTCATACTGCACATTATTGATGTGATATATTACACGCAAACGGGGGTCAGACTATGAGGCGGAGGTGCCAGTCGATATTGTATCGTACAACGGCCTTCACTTCGCTCGTTGGCAGCTTTCAGCATTAATGAATGTAGAATGACTCATACTTGAGGCAGCTGCTGGAACGGCGGAAGCAGAATATACAAGTAATTATGTGGAAAACCAGGAAGAAGGACATGTCGCCATGTTTAGCTGTTGTAAATGCTAACAACACATCATCATCCATCCCCTAGCACACTGCGCATTCAGGACAAAATACAGGCACCCCGTCCCGAACGGTTAGCAACCATAACTTAAACAGTGATGATAATTATTATCGACTTGTTGTAATGGAAAATAAGCGAAAATATTAGTATTGACACTGCTATTAGACTTGTAACAAGAAATTAATATTATTATTACCGACATCTGCAGAAATGCCCTTGGATATCTGGAACGCTGCAAATTTTTTTCCAAAAGATAATATTAATGCAAATGTCCACTGATATATCCGCTTTACGGAGCATGAAGTTACAACTTAAGAAAAACTGAATAGGTTGATAAATGGTTCATATACTGTAAGCAACTCCTTGTGAGGCACTTACACTACTGGCCATTAAAATTGCTACACCAAGAAGAAGTGCAGATGATAAACAGGCATTCATTGGACAAATATGTTATACTAGAACTGACATGTGATTACATTTTCACGAAATTTGGGTGCATAGAGCCTGAGAAATCAGTATCCAGAACAACCACTTCTGGCTGTAATAACGGCCTTGATTCACCTGCGCATTGAGTCAAACAAAGCTTGGATGGCGTGTAAAGGTACAGCTGCCCATGCAGTTTCACCACGATACCACAGTTCATCAAGAGTAGTGACTGGCGTATTGTGACGAGGCACTTACTCGGCCACCATTGACCAGACGTTTTCAATTGGTGAGAGATCTAGAGAATGTATTGGCCAGGGCAGCAGTCGAACATTTTCTGTATCCAGAAAGGCCCGTACAGGACCTGCAACATGCGGTCGTGCATTATCCTGCTGAAATGTAGTGTAGAGTCACGGGTCGTAACACATCTGAAGTGTAACGTCCACTGTTCAAAGTGCCGTCAATGCGAACAAGAGGTGACCGAGACGTGTAACCGGGTGATACGCCAGTACGGCGACGACGAATACACACTTCCAACGTGCGTTCACTGCGATGTCGCCAAACACGGATGCGACCATCATGATGCTCTAAACAGAACCTGGATTCATCCGAAAAAATAACGTTTTGCCATTCGTGCACCCACGTTCCTCGTCGAGTACACCATCGCAGGCATTCCTGTCTGTGATGCAGCGTCAACGGTAACCGCAGCCATGGTCTCCGAGCTGATGGTCCATACTGCTGCAAACGTCGTCGAAGTGTTCGTGCAGATGGTTGTTGTCTTGCAAATGTCCCCTTCTGTTGACTCAGGGATCGAGGCGTGGCTGCACGATCCGTTACAACCATTCGGATAAGATGCCTGTCATCTTGAGTGCTAGTGATACGAGACCGTTAGGATCCAGCACGGCGTTCCGTATGACCCTCCTGAACCCACCGATTCCATATTCTGCTAACAGTCATTGGATCTCGACCAACGCGAGCAGCAATGTCTCGATACGATAAACCGCAATCGCGATAGGCTACAATCCGACCTTTATCAATGTTGGAAACGTGATGGTACGCATTTCTCCTCCTTACACGAGACATCACAACAACGTTTCACCAGGCAACGCCGGTCAACTGCTGTTTGTGTATGAGAGATCGGTTGGAAACTTTCCTCATGTCACGTTGTAGGTGTCGCCACCGGCGTCAACCTTGTGTGAATGCTCTGAAAAGCTAAACATTTGCATATCACAGCATGTTCTTCCTGTCGGTTAAATTTCGCGTCTGTAGCACGTTATCTTCGTGGTGTAGCAATTTTAATGCCAGTAGTGTATTATGTTGATGATGCCAAAGATCACTTCTCTAAGATTTTTCCGATTATTATCAAAATACTACATTTCATCCTAGAAACAGCTGTCTGTTTTCAGTAGTCCTATAGTTATGAAATATTTGTTTCGGAAAAGCGCAAGACTTATGCAGTGAGAAAATTCTAAACTATAGGAAAAATCACAGAAACAAGTGTAGTAACGTAGGTAATGCGATACTATTTATCAATCGCAGAGACTGAAAATTCGTGTCAGACGAGGATTTAGGAACAGGAGCCTAAAATGACATGTCAAAACGATACAGTAACCATTTTCTAAGTATTTCAGTTGATAGGTTGATAAACTTCAGTTTACTTCAGTGCTTATGATTGCTACACTTCATGCACCACCCCTTTGATTTTGTCTGCTCCCATTTGGTGGAACGAGAAACGTGGAAATGTTTTCGAAGACAACGAAATCAATGTTCCTGTTCACGAACTTCTGAATTTGTGCAGTGCAACTATTTTTCTGTACGACTTAGTTTAAGGCCTTACAAATCTATTATTAGCAATGTTCTCATTGTGGGACTGTTAGTCTCTAGGGTTAAGCTTAAATGTTACGATTGTGTTACAGAAGTAACATAATATGTATGTCTAGTTTTTCCCCCTTTAGAACATGTGGTATCTATTCTTCCATAGAGTAAGCCTGCTTATAATTAGACAGTTACAAATTAAAACGGTAACTAGCAAGTGCATACACTATTTTATTTATTTCTGATATATTTTTTGGAGGCAACAGTACCTGTGGACTTCATACTGTCATAGATTGAAAGCAGCATGAAATATTCAATTATTGTTATTAGAAACAGTAAACTGGGGTGGGTCTCTTTGAGATATAAGGTTCTTTAGTTGACTTTAAGACTACTTGCATGTGGCAAACATAGCAAGAGATCAGCCACAATCCATAGCAGACCAGTTCATCCCATCAACACTTGCAAATTCTAAAACTAGTGACAATGGTGCAAAACCATTTTTATGAAAACTGCTATGTACAATAATCATATTCCATTAAACTGATAAACCCATCCATTTAATCTAAATTAATACCACATATAAATGAAAGCACGCGTACTTTTAACGTTAACACCAGTGGTTGCCATATCTAACTACTAAAATTACACTTTAATTTCTTACTCCGGAGGACTGTATAAATTAGCTGTCGGAAACTCTGCTTAGTGAGTTTTGAGCAGCAGCTAGCAGAACTGGGGAGAGAGAGCCAATGACGGGCCATTAGGGTACTGCAGTCCATTTCAAAAAGCCGCTCGCCTTCATGACGAGTGGAAGAGGAAGAGGTAGGTAGATGCGCATCTGGGCACAGTAGTTTGCGTGTGGGCCGAGCTGCAGTGAGCCGAGCTCCATTGACGGGCACTGTCTGTGTTTCTGTTCTAAATGACTGAAAGCTATTGTGTGCCAGTTTTCAAAGTGGCGTTTTCGCAGGCATCAGGGGGGCGTGTCGTGAGCTAATGCCATCAAGGCATGCCGTATCTTAATGCACTACGCCGTACAGGAAGCCCATATTCTGGGAACTTCTGGGTAGAGGAATATTGAAAGATAAAATCTATAAGTTGGAGTGAGATGAAACAGTTAGCTCATTTGCGCAAGAGAACGCAGCAACTGAACCAGAATTGCTGTTGACGCTGTTTTTGTTGTTGTTGTGGTCTTCAATCCTGAGATTGGTTTGATGCAGCTCTCCATGCTACCCTAACCTGTGCAAGCTTCTTCATCTCCCAGTACTTACTGCAACCTACATCCTTCTGAATCTGCTTAGTGTATTCATCTCTTGGTCTCCCTCTACGATTTTTACCCTCCACGCTGCCCTCCATTGCTAAATTTGTGATCCCTTGATGCCTCAGAACATGTCCTACCAACCGGTCCCTTCTTCTTGTCAAGTTGTGCCACAAACTCCTCTTTCCCCAACTCTATTCAATACCTCCTCATTAATTATGTGATCTACCCATCTAATCTTCAACATTCTTCTGTAGCACCACATTTCGAAAGCTTCTATTCTCTTCTTCTCCAAACTATTTATCGTCCATGTTTCATTTCCATACATGGCTACAATCCATACAAATACTTTCAGAAACGACTTCCTGACACTTAAATCTATACTCAATGTTAACAAATTTCTCTTCTTCAGAAACGCTATCCTTGCCATTTCCAGTCTACATTTTATATCTTCTCTACTTCGACCACCATCAGTTATTTTGCTCCTCAAATAGCAAAACTCCTTTACTACTTTAAGTGTCTCATTTCCTAATCTAATTCCCTCAGCATCACCTGACTTAATTTGACTACACTGCATTATCCTCGTTTTGATGTTGTTGATGTTCATCTTATATCCTCCTTTAAAGACACTGTCCATTCCGTTAAACTGCCTTCCAGGGCCTTTGCTGTCTCTGACAGAATTACAATGTCATCAGCGAACCTCAAAGATTTTATTTCTTCTCCATGGATTTTAATACCTACTCCGAATTTTGCTTTTGTTTCCTTTACTGCTTGCTCAATATACAGATTGAATAACATCGGGGAGAGGCTACAACCCTGTCTCACTCCCTTCCCAACCACTGCTTCCTTTTCGTGCCTCTCGACTCTTTAACTGCCATCTGGTTTCTGTATAAATTGTAAATAGCCTTTCGCTCCCTGTATTTTACCCCTGCCTTCAGAATTTGAAAGAGAGTATTCCAGTCAACATTGTCAAAAGCTTTCTCTAAGTCTACAAATGCTAGGAACGTAGGTTTGCCTTTCCTTAATCTTTCTTCTAAGATAAGTTAAGAAACAGTAACAGCAGCCGCCACTGATCATAATATTGTGTTGGTGCAGAGGTTCGTTGCGTTTTCCCATAAGTTTAATAAACACAACAAGTACACATAAAGAGACTTTAGTCCACAATAATATATTTTTCTTCACTACTTACCACAATCTGTCAAAGCTAGAACAATTTTTCTATTCCAAGCCTGTAGAAATTAGGCCAATTCGAGGCAAAGAAGTCGAGCCATGTTCGAAGCCGTATTTCCACCCGGAAAATATGTTCCTTGAAAGTTGTTTGATAGATAGCGTGAAAAGTGAAAATGTGAGAGCGCAAGAACAGGTGAGTAGGGCAGGTGTGGAATGAGGAATGACTTCCCAAAGCAACTCCTGTATAGTGTTTTCTGTCAGTCTAGCAGAATGAGGGTGGGTTTTACCGTGGCGTACCATCACTTCACGCAGTCTTCCTAACCGTTGTTCTTGAACTGCGTCCGCAAGACATCTCAGTTGTTGACAATAAATGTCAACAGTACTACACCTCGGGGAAGCCATTCGTAGAACATCACACCGTCGCTGTTCCACCAGATGCAGAACATTATCTTTCGTGGATGTGCGCAGGTCTTTGGACGGGGAGTTGCTGTTTTGTTTGGGTTTAACCGCCCCATCTTTTCTTTATGTTAGCATTAATACATCGTTTCTCGTCACCGGTAACGGTACAGGATAAGAATGGTCGGTGTTATTCGCGAGCATATGTGATGATGAGCAAGCAGAGATCCATATACTACCACCCGCTGATGTATTTGATTGTGGCTAGAAGATGTGGTACCCATACACCCGATTTTTGAACGTTCTTCATAGCATGCAAATGTCACACGACGGTAAAATGATCAAAGTTCATCAGTTCATCACATTTTCCAGTTCTCGAGAACGCCGACATGGATCGTTGTGGATTGCGTTTAAACGATCCTCATAAAACCCGGAAGGTGTTCCTGAACGTGGAGAGTCTCTAATGTCAAAAGGATCCTCCTTAAAACGAGAAATTCATGTTCTTGCCTGCTCTGTCCAATGATGTTATCCCCGTACACGGCGCAAACGTTTCTGCCTGCCTCCGCGGCTGTCAATCCTATATTGAACTCAAACAGGAGAATATGTCGGAAATTTTCCGGTTTCTCCACTAGGCACTCCATGTTCTAGCGTCCACAGCTCCATTTTCAAATGACAAAATCCTAATATGTAAACTCAAATAGGAAGAGTGAACTACAAATAAAAAATGGTAATCAATAAATAAACCCATAACAACTGAAATAACAACGTGAAAAACAAAAACGCTACGAAATTGTGCACCAACATGGAATAGGACTTTATTGGCTGAAACTCAAAATTGGGTGGATTGTGAGCTTCATAGGTTGCCCGTTTCTGAGCTCCTGCATTAAAAAAACTCACAATTGGTTAATTATATTAAAATAGAGAATGGAAGGAAGACTTTTGCATTCTTAGAATGTGTGTGATTGTTCTGTTCTCAGAAGAATCACTGACATTGGTGATCAAAATCACACACGAGGCTCACACGAGGACGGTGTAGAATGACTTCCGTCAGGGAATCTATGGGGGATGCTTCAGCCGAGAGAGAGAGAGAGAGAGAGAGAGAGAGAGAGAGAGAGAGAGAGAGAGAGAGAGAGAGAGACTTTATTTCGAGGCTCTCAGGAAGAGCAACCTTCGTTGCAGGCCAGATGACGTAGAATTTTGCAGCCGCCACTGCAGGCATTTTTGGGCACCAGTAATAATAAGAATGGTGAGCAATAGCTGAGTTCGTACAGCAAGTTGTAGAAGGCACACGAAGACTTCAGATTGACTATAATTTTCACATTTTTAATTCAGGTACAGTCATTGCGATACCCACAATCAAGAGAGGAGTTGAATGTTTCAATCTTTCTGCAGTTTTTTCCTTACTCCTTGATTAACAGTTGACAAACACTGTGTGTCTTCTGCGAAATTAGTTGTTTCCTCAAATGTCGTGTCGACTTTAATGTATTCTTCCCAGACTCATTATCTAATCTTTACCAAGGTGTTGATATTTTAATTCCTTTGAAACTTGTGTTACTACTTACTCAACTTAACAGTTTCGTGTCTTTGTGCCACTTGTAATAATAGGATTTTATGGTGACCATCCTTTCATTTAATAGCTTGATGAGCTCCCTTATTCTTATCATCTTCTGAGCCACAGTATCCATGTTTCACATGACACGCTAGGACCACCCCTCTGTAATGAACTCTGTTCATTAAGTTATATGTTGTGTGACCCCTGTAATTAGATTTACATCATCCTATAGGGAGCATGCTGTTTATCGGTAAGGTCAACCAGTACAGATAACGGACTTACGCAGGGGTGTGGCGATTGCTCAGTTGTAACCTCGCAACAACGACTCATTGACAGACACAATCCTTCAAGAAATTTCTACAAGTTTTTCCTGTTTAAAAAAAGAGTTGCAGAGTTGGCAAGGCAGAAAGTACCTTACTTTAACACAAAATTACCAAGCACTGAAGGTAAAAGCTCTTCAGAAAAGAAATTATTATTATTTACTGTCGATGAAGGAGACGAAACTTCTTTTTACTGTTGCGAATTACGCAATTGATGAAAAGGAAGGGAAGTGTGATTTAAATGCATGAGCTGGAGATGCGTAGTCATGCACATTGTGCAGATGTTTCTAAAAAAAGAGTCAGAGTTGTGTCAATTAGATAATTTTGTCTCATTATCTGAATCGAAAATAATACCTATGGCCTGAGTACTGATGAAATTTTGGTAGTCAATTTTTAAGTTTCTGGACGTAATTTCATATTTTTATTTTTAAGTGAACGTCGTTACATCGCTGCGGTCACATTTCCAAAATGTAATACAGATATTATTTGTTCCTTCTTAAATGTTAATAATGTAATAGCAAAACAGGAATATATGCGCTAAGAGAAAGGGTGTATCATATTGTCCCACGGGATAAGGCGGACACAGTGAACACATTTACTGAAATTTGAATAATTATGAACTATAATTCTACTCGGGAAACGTTCGTGTAAAGGAAAGTTGCACTTACACTATTTTAACGGAGCTATGTGAACTGAAATACAAATGAAATTTTTGTATGTCGTTTTGGGCAACCTTTGACTAATGGCTGATCTTCTTCTTATGACAAACAATCACGTTAACGACGTAATCCAAAAAGCCTGTCTCCAAGAGCAACTAAAATTTTTAATTTCACAGATGTTATATTGGTTCTTATTACGACCGATTACTATAACAAGAGATTCTCCTTTCGGTATGCAAATATCCCACAAGGATGACAGATGTAGTTGAATAACCGGGATGTCCACAGACCTAGGAATTTTAGTTTTCACGGAAAAATGGGAATAAATATCTACCCTCCAAAAACGATGGGCGTATGTGTAATCTTGTGTGGTTACCCTGAGGATTGCATTTTTGACTTTCAGAAGGCCTGTAGATTCGAAATGAGGTAGCAGATCTCTTGTTTTCAATAGGTTACCAGCACCTAGCGAGTTCGACACCTTTTTATTTTCGGACTTCAAGTAAAAATAGAGCAAAACACGAGCGTCACAGGCGTTTAATAGAAGTTAGCTTGAGAAATGTTCTGTTAAGAACTATCACGAGAACGGATTATGGGAATATGAAAACCAACGATCCCTATTGCGGTTCCTAAATTGCTGTGTATTTCTTCGCAAACATAGACAGTTGAACAGTAGCAGCGAAGTAACATCTATTCTGACATACAGCGGTTTTCTTTGTGAATGAGTGCAGAACACCCAGTTACCCGGAGAACGACAGCGTACTTGAAGAATTTTGAAAGACACCTGCTAGCAGCGAGACAATCGTGGGAAGCGCCTCGTACGGGCTTTAACAGCGACCTGCAGCTGCTGATGACTTGCCATTGCTCCATACTCCGCCTTTTACAGTGTGAACGTTCAGTAGCCAGATTCCGAGTGCATGACGGGCGGCTGCTGTTCTATAGAACCGTTTACATCATCGTCCAACATTCCCGTTGTCTGGCTGGTAAGTCGACAGCTCAACAGCGAACGTCATCATGACGTGGTCGTTGTACTTCATACGATATACGACGTTTTCTCATCGCCTGCAGCCAAACCTTAAGTTTCCTGAATGACTTCTCACTGTGCAGCGAACTGTGCGCTGATTTTAAATTCGCTGGTATATTATAACTGTGTGACAGACTGAGACTCGAACCTTGGACCTTTTCCTCTCGCGGACAAGTGCTCCACCGACTGATATAACCAAGTACGACTCACGATCCGCCTTCATAGTTTTAATTCCGCCAGTACCTCTCCTCCTGTCTTTCAGACCCCCTGATATCTTGCGGGAGTAGCTCTCTTGGCTGAAAGGATATTGCGGAGAGTTGGCGTAGCCAAAGCCTGCGAAGTTTGGAAGGTAGAAAAACAAGACATCTTAAGTAATAGAAACCAGTACGTTGTCCTCTATGGTGAGTGTACATCGGAGGTGAGGGTATTATCTGGAGTGCCCCAGGGAAGTGTGGTAGGTCGGCTGTTGTTTTCTATCTACATAAGTGATTTTTTGGATAGGGTGGACAGCAATGTGCGGCTATTTGCTGATGATGTTGAGGTGTACGGGAAGGTGTAGTCGTTGAGTGACTTTAGGAGGATACAAGATGACTTGGACAGGATTTGTGAGTTGTGTAAAGAATGGCAGCTTACTCTAAATATAAATAAAAGTAAATTAATGTAGATGAATAGGAAAAAGAATCACGTAATGTTTGAATATTCCATTACTAGTGTAGCGCGTGACACAGTCACGTCGATTAAATGTTTGGGCGTAACATTGCAGAGCGATATGAAGTGGGACAAGCATGTAATGGCAGTTGTGGGGAAGGCGGATAGTCGACTTCGGTTCATTGGTAGAATTTTGGGAAGATGTGGTTCATCTGTAAAGGAGCCGCTTATAAAACACTAATACGACCTATTCTTGAGTACTGCTCGAGCGTTTGGGATCCCTATCAGGTCGGATCGAGGGAGGACACAGAAGCAGTTCAGAGGCGGGCTGCTAGATTTATTACTGGTAGGTTTGATCATCACGCGAGTGTTGCGGAAATGCTTCAGGAACTCGGGTGGGAGCCTCTGGAGGAAAGGAGGCGTTCTTTACGTGAATCGCTACTGAGGAAATTTAGAGAACCAGCATTTGAGGCTGACTGCAGTACAATTTTACTGCCGCCAACTTATATTTCGGTGAAAGACCACAAAGATAAGATAAGAGAGATTAGGGCTCGTTCAGAGGCATATAGGCAGTCATTTTTCCCTCGTTCTGTTTGGGAGTGGAACAGGGAGAGAAGATGCTAGTTGTGGTACGAGGTACCCTCCGCCACACACCGTATGGTGGATTGCGGAGTATGTATGTAGATGTAGATGTAGAAGTATTGGCGGAAGTAAAGTTGTAGGTGTGGACCGTGAGTGCTGCTTCGTTAACTCAATCGGTAAAGCGCTTGCCCGCGAAAGGAAAAGGTTTTCCCTTTCGTCAGTTAGATTCAGTATAGCGTGTTTTATTCAAAGATTTCTTCTAGGCGTTGCTGCATTGCCTATCTGATCCTCTGCTGCCTTCACTGCCTCATCTATCAAAGCTGCCCACCCGTTCTCCACTGTATTCCTTTCCCCCGTTTCAGTCAACCGTTGCCTATTGCTCCCTTTGAAATTCTCAACACACTCCGGTTCCTTCAGTTTATCCGGAACTCATCTCCTTAATTTCCTCCCTTTCAACAGTTTCTTCAGTTATTGTCTGCAGTTCATAACCAATAAATTATCGTCAACACAAGTGCTCCTGAAAAAGTTTACAGTTTATCGTCCAATTTAGAAACCATTATATAAGCTATCTGAAATCTCCAGGTCTCTTCCACGTATACAAGCTACTGTCGTGGATCTTGTAACAAGTATTAGCGCTGAGTAAATTATGATACTTTTACTCCTTTCTCCAGTTACATGTTCTCACACAAATTTTCCTTTATCCTCCGGTCGAGGACTGACGAAAAATGGCCTAATTTCCCACCGTATTCGGTGATTAAAAACTTGAAGCTATCTGCGATTTTGAGCAAGTAAACGGAAAACTGAAATACAGGCAACTGGTCAACTTTTATCAGCATCCATGTTTCAAACTACGTCTAAAATGAATCACATAAAATTCCAATGTTCATGAATTTCAAAACGGATATAGGGTTTAGTGAACATAGGGTTGCCGTAGCGAGACTGAATATTGTACCCCGCAAACCCTTCAAAAATAAACGAAAAATAGCCGGCCGGAGTGACCGTGCGGTTCTAGGCGCTACAGTCTGGAGCCGAGCGACCGCTACGGTCGCGGGTTCAAATCCTGCCTCGGGAATGGATGTGTGTGATATCCTTAGGATAGTTAGGTTTAATTAGTTCTAAGTGACTGATGACCTCAGAAGTTAAGTCGCATAGTGCTCAGAGCCAAACGAAAAATATACCTATCCAAAAACGCAGATAAAAAGTCACTTAACACCTTCCTGAGAGACAACATCCACTCCTTCCATATTAATGATACAAGTGTAGAACAGATGTGACGTGAATACAAAGAAATAGTATCGGCAGCAATTGAGAGATTTACACCAAATAAATTAAAAAAATGACGGAGCTGATCCTCCTTGGTACACAAAACAGGTCAGAACACTGTTGCTGAAACAACGAAACAAACATGCCAAATTTAAACAGACGCAAAAATCCCCAAGATTTTCGATCTTTTACAGAAGCTCGAAATTTAGTCTGGACATCAATGCGACATGCTTATAACAGTTTCCACAACGAAACTTTGTCTCGAAACCTGGCAGAAAGTCCAAAGAGATTCTGGTCGTACGTGAAGTATGTTAGCAGCAAGAAACAATCAACGCCTTCTCTGCGCGATTGCAATAGAGATACTATTGAAGAATATACTGCCAAAGGAGAGTTACTAAATACAGCCTTCCGAAATTCCTTTACAAAAGACAACGAAGAAAATATTCCAGAATTCGAATCAAAAACAGCTGCCACCATGAGTAACGTAGAAGTAAATATCCTCGGAGTAGTGAACCAACTTAAATCACTTAATAAAAAGCAAGTCTTCTGGTCCAGACTGTATACAGATTAGGTTCTTTTTAGAGTATTCTGATGCATTATCTCCATACTTAACAATCACATACAACCGTTCACTCGACGAAAGATCCATACCCA
The DNA here is from genome assembly GCF_023898315.1 of Schistocerca nitens. Lineage (NCBI taxonomy): Eukaryota > Metazoa > Arthropoda > Insecta > Orthoptera > Acrididae > Schistocerca > Schistocerca nitens. Next base: position 269,035,458 of record NC_064620.1, read on the forward strand.
AAGAATGGAAAGTTGCACAGGTCACATCAATATTCGAGGAAGGTAGTAGGAATAATCCACTAAATTACAGGCCTATATCATTAACATTGACATGTAGCAGGATTATGGAACATTTATTGTATTCGAACATTATGAATTACCTCGAAGAGAGCTGTCTGTTGATACACAGTCCACATGGATTTAGAAAACATCGTTCTTGTCAAACACAACTGACTCTTTATTCACATGAAATGCTGAGTGCTATTGACAAGGGATTTCAGATGGATTCCGTTCTTTGGATTTCCTGAAGGCTTTTGACACTATACCACGCCAGTGGCTTGTAGTGAAATTGCGTGTTTATGGAATATCGTCTCAGTTATGTAGCTGGATTTGGGATTTCCTGTCAGAGAGGTGACAGTTCGTAGTAACTGACGGAAGGTCATCGAGTACAACAGAAGTGGTTTATGTCGTTCCCCATGGTCGTGTTATAGTCCCTTTGCTGTTCCTTATCTCTATAAACGATTTGAGAGACAATCTGAGCAGCCATCTTAGGTTGTTTGCAGATGACACTGTCGAAAAAATGGCTCTGAGCACTATGTGACTCAACATCTGAGGTCATCAGTCCCCTATAACTTAGAACTACTTAAATCTAACTAACCTAAGGACATCATACACATCCATGCCCGAGCAGGATTCGAACCTGCGACCGTAGCAGTCACGCTGTTTCGGACTGAAGCGTCTAGAACCGCTCGGCCACCTTGGCCGGCATGACACTGTCGTTTACCGACTAATAAAGTCATCAGAAGATCAAAACACATGGCAAAACGATTTAGAAAAGATATCCGAATGGTGCGAAATTTGGCAGTTGACCATAAATAACGAAAAGTGTGAGATCATCCACATGAGTGCTAAAAGTAATACGCTAAACTTCGCTTACACGATAAATCAATCAAATCTAAAGACCGTAAATTCAACTAAGTACCTAGGAATTACAATTACGAACAACTTAAATTGGATGGAACACATAGAAACTGTTGTGGGGAAGGCTAACCACAGACTGCGTTTTATTGGCAGGACACTTAAAAAAGGTAACAGATCTACTAAGGAGACTGCCTACATTAAGCTTGTCCGTCCTCTTTTAGAATACTGCTGCGCCGTGTGGAATCCTGATCAGATAGGACTGACGGAGTACATCGAAAAAGTTCGAAGAAGGGCAGCACGTTTGCATTACCGCCAAATACGTGAAAGAGTGTTAACTGAAATGATACAGGAATTTGTGTGGACGTCATTAAAAGAAAGGCGTTTTCGTTGCGACGGAATCTTCTCACGAAATTCCAATCATCAACTTTCTCCTCCGAATGCGAAAATATTCTGTTGACACCGACCTACATAGGGAGAAACGATCACCACTATAAAATAAGGGAAATCAGAGCTCATACGGAAAGATTTAGGTGCTCAATCTTTCCGCGCTATACGAGGTTCGAGTAATAGAGAATTGTGAAGGTGGTTCCATGAACCCTCTGCCAGAGACTCAAATGTGATTTGCAGAGTATCCATGTAGATGTAGATGAAGAAATATTATTAAATTGTGACATAATTTGTAAAGCCGAATATACCATTGCTGTCCATCTTCAGGACACCGACCCATCTTCGGACGTAGGTACTCCTTTCATTCTTGGTCTAGGTTCCCGTCATATTTTTTTCTGTTTTTTAAGTTAACTTCTTTTGGAAAATTTCCTCTATTTATCTACTTTTATTTAATGTGGAAGTGGCTCATGTTTCTGTGACCTGGTATTCTTTCTGACGTTAGAAGCCTGCGGCTCGTGTTGTATTCACTTACGTCTAGTGTGTGACGTCCAATGTGTGACGTCTTCACTGTTCTGTGTCCTCCAGACTGGGATACAGTTGTGTTTGGCAGCAAGGCCGGTGCTCTAGGCAGCCGGGCGGTGGTTGTGTCAGGTGGGTAGCGTTTGCTCAGCTGCCCACATCGCAGTCGCCATTCGGCTAGGGGCTCAGTTCACTGTTTGTCTGACTCCCACGCGGTACTCTTCCCGCACAGACCCAATGCCACGCAACACTCACCACCAGATACCGTTTTGTCAACGCACAGCGCCTGCCGTAATACGTTATATCAACAGTAGGTGAAAAGGATTCGGAATTAAGTCATGAAAGCTTTTGTAGATGTCCCTAAACGTGTAGTTACGCCACTTATTCCCAATTTGAAGATGAAATTGTCAGAAACGTTTCTACTCATGTACTACTATGTTGCAGCACAATGTTCTGAGTTAACTCTTTGACAGGATAGTAACAACTGTACGAAAACAAGTAATTTGGATAACAGGAGCAATATACACATCAAAAACTGTTTTGCGTCACCCTGGATCCCAGAACTCTTGAAGACAGATGTTGACTATGGACATTGTACCACAGACACAGTTCCTTTGACTGTTCAGACATATCACTAAACCCGCCGAAAGATGTAAACAACCATGCATGAGCAGCACCTATTAGACGGAGTGGGTCCGACAGCCGATCAGTTCCAGTCATTGTACCAGAAAGGAGGTACACGGCTCGTGTTTGTAGTTCAACCGCGGTTCGATCGCGTCCGCATTGTTACTTTGTTTCAAGAAGGGCTGCAACAAGGGAAGTGTCCAGGCCTCTCGGAGTGAACCAAAGCGATGTTGTTCGGACATGGAGGAGATACAGTGAGACAGGAACTTTCGATGACATGCCTCTCTCAGGCCGCCCCAGGACTACTACTGCAGTGGATGACCGCTGCCTACGGATTATGGCTCGGAGGAACGCTGACAGCAACGCCACTAAGTTCAATAATGCGTTTTGTGCAGCCACAGGACGGCGTGTTATGACTCAAACTGTGCACATTACGCTGCATGATGCGCGACTTCACTCCCGATCTCCATGGCGAGGTCAATCTTTGTAACCGCGACACCATGCAGGGCGGCACAGATGGGCCCATCAACATGCCGAATGGACCGATCTCTTCACGGATGAGTGTCGCATATGCCTTCAACCAGACAATCTTGGGAGACGTGTGGAGGCAATCTGCTCAGGGTGAGCGCCTTAGACACACTGTACAGCGAGTGCAGCAAGGTGGAGTTTCCCTGCTGTAATGGGGTGGCATTATGTGGGGCAGACGTGTGCCTCTGGCGGTCATGGAAGGCGCCGTCATGGCTGTACGATACGTGAATGCTATCCTCCAACCGATAGTGCAACCATATCTGAAGCATATTGGAGAGGCATGCGTCTTCATTGGCGACAATTAGCGCCCCCCTCGTGCACATCTTGCGGATGACTTCCTTCAGGATAACGAAATCTCTCGACTAGAATGGCCAACATGTTCTCCAGACATGAACCCTACCGAACGTGCCTGGGTTAGATTGAAAAGGGCTGTTGATGGACGACGTGGTCCACCAACCACTCTGAGGGATCTACGTTGAATCGCCGTTGAGGAGTGGGACAATCTGGACCAACAGTGCCTTGATGAACTTGTGGATACTATGGCACGACGAATACAGGCATGCATCAATGCAATAGGACGTGCTACTGGTTATTAGAGGTACTGGTGTGTACAACAATCTGGACCATCACCTCTGTAGGTCTTGCTGGTGCAATATACAAAGTGTGGTTTCCATGAGCAATAAAAAGGGCGGAAATTACGTTTATGTTGATCTCTATACCTATTTTCTGTACAGGTTCCGGAACCGAGATGATACAGAACTTTTTTGATGTGTATATATTCTTGGGCCTTTTGGCCACAGTCCGAAAATAATTTGTCGTAAAGCAACCTCACACTAAATTTTATCTCTCATAAATCTGGTTGTTTATTGTTTAGAAACTGTAGTCATATTCATAACTAAAATACTTTCAGGAAATGTACCTCCATTATCCTGAGTTGGTTTTCAGCCATAATTTTTTTAGTTATTTGCTACTCTGCTTGAAGATTTTTAGATGATACAAAGTTATTTAATAGTAAGCAAAACTAATTGTATTAATTAAATGAAACACTTGTTTAGCCTTATTTCATAAACATTACTATTATTCTACGAACTAGGTTTCGGATTATAAGCCAGTTCTCAAGAGGACAATTAATTCTCTGAGTCGGACTTAGGACGAGAAAAATAATGACGGAAGCACATTCAAACAAGGAACAGCTCATGGCATCCAAAACGCGAAAGCCCTCCATTGCCTAATAGACGAAACAACCACCCAAAGATGCGAAAATGCTGCAGTGGGCATGCAAAGAAGTTGCTCAGAGAACTTATTTCGATCAGTCGAAGCTGAGTGTAGCAGAGACACGCAAATTATTACAAAGGAACTGTCGCGATCTACTGAAAGCAAATATATATTGGGTAAAAATGAAATAACAGGTAACTTTCGATGTCACTTGTTTCCGGATATCTCACTACAGGAACTTCCGTTGTAGTTTTGACCAGTTCTACCTCATGTAGGCATATATGACACTTTTGAAACATACTGCGTAATTCTTACTAGAAGGAGCTAGTCTTTCGTGATAATATACAAGACTGACAAGAAATAGTGGATGATTCACTGGAGCTCGGAAACTATAGGGGAAGACATAGACGGAAAAAATATTGCTGATTATTTGGGTTGTCGCAGGTACCAAATCTACAGTAATACCTTTAGCCCGGTTTGGAAGATACTTCATACCGTATGGCGCAACGTATATAGAGTACTGCCATTTTTTCCCAACCTCCCACTTTCTCCCATTTTCATATTTGGGGTCTGAACAATTGTCAAATAGTTCAAATGGTTCTGAGCACTATGGGACTCAACATCTGAGGTCATCAGTCTCCTAGAGCTTAGAACTACTTAAACCTAACTAACCTAAGGACATCACACACATCCATGCCCGAGGCAGAATTCGAACCTGCGACCGTAGCGGTCGCGCGGTTCCAGACTGAAGCGCCTAGAACCGCTCGGCCAAACCGGCCGGCCGAACAATTGTCGGTACACCTTTGCACTGACCAGTCAATCTCTAATTAAACATAATGTTTGTGGTGCGAGATTGGACGAAGTAACGCTTTTGTTAACTGGTCTTAAACAAACGTTCTAGAGATTTATTGTATTACCTCATATTAGAGTTCTTGAAGTATGTATGTAACGTCCAGGTGCTCGCTAAATAGACTTGTGGTGGATCATAGATATGCTCAGGTTTTCTGTATTTGTTTCACTAAACCAAAATGTAAGTTTAGCTTGCAGACGTAAGGATGAACATTACGTATTGGAACGGATTCATAATTATTTTGTAAAACACGTTCCGTCTCTAACAATGGAAGTCTGATTGAAAGCAACAGAAACAGAAATGGGAACAGAAAATTGATTATTCCTCCAACGAATTACCAAAAAAGTCAATTCTGAATCGTCTGACTGCGAGTTATAAAATATCCTCCAACGTCTTCTAACAATTGTTCTGCAATGCTCCGCATGCAACAGACAACTTACCTCGTCTTGCCGCTGAAACAGCGTGATCAGCAACATGCTAAAATATTTCAAGAAACAATACTTCGATCCATGCAGAGTGCAATGCATGGAATAATTGCAACAATTGCTGCCATACTTTTACACATAGAAATTGAATGATTCGGAGGGGTTTGGTCAACTAACGTTAAAGGATACAAAGAAAATTGAAAGAAACTGATAAATCTTTTAATGAACTATATTCAGAAAGTTGATGATTTAAATGCCAACAAACTTTAAATGCAACTAAAACTAAACTAAGCTAAGCTCCTCCCGAACTGGCCATGAAGGTCCAACCGTACCGACTGGCTGCCGTGTCATCCTCAACCACAGGCGTCACTGGTTCGGATATGGAGGGGCGTGTGGTCAGCACACCGCTCTCCCGGCCGTATGTCAGTTTCCGAGACTGGAGCCGCTACTTCTCAATCAAGCAGCTCCTCAGTTTGCCTCACAAGGGATGAGTGCACCCCGCTTGCCAACAGCGCTCGGCAGACCGGATGGTCACCCATTCAAGTGCTAACCCAGCCCGACTTCGATGATCTGAGGAGAACCGGTGTTACGACTGCGACAAGGCCGTTGGCAACAAACAAACTTTACGTAGACTTTTAACGATTCCACAGTGTCTAAACTCAATAAACACATATCTGGCCAGAACAAAGACACGAATATGACTGCCAGTGAATGCGTACATAAATCTGACAAAATTCTCCAGTGCGCAAGCAACCACCAATTATGTGTAGCGAAAAGTGAAATTACAAAAAATCCTCCGGCGCTACTAGCACGATCGCGGCAGACTGCGACCTCTCATGTCGCGCTGCTTCCCTCCACCACACCCTGCGTCTGACCACTTCCGGCTCCCCTCGACAACTGCTCGCTCGCTACTACTCGCGATAATAATATCTCAGACTCAGAGTTTGTGTCTGCACACAGCAGAATCATAGACGTCCAACTTTAAGGATGCACAAAATTGGTTCCATGTTCTATCTTTTTTATTTACTTCTTTCACTCTATATTAATAAGAATTGGGTGGCTCTTATGCAGTTTTTTTTTTTTTTGCCGAATATCAAATATTTCAGTACGGTGTAAATATTTGAGAGAAGATTTTCAGTTTCACGATTCACCTGGTAACAAAGGGAAACCTTCCGAATACCTTGGTCTCAACCAGGGCTCGGAGCTATTTTCATTCATTTTTGGGACAATGGAATCTGGCCACGAGGCCATTTATGTACGTCGCGGATAGCCAAGCCTCTAAAAAGTTACCGAATAGCACCAAATGTAGCTTTCTTTTGACAATGTCATCCCTTTGACTTAGGGAAGCTATATCTTCACATCCTGTGATTAATCTTCGTTGATCCATTATGGATCGTGGGGCGTCGGCTTGCATGAACTTCTTGATGCAATAATTTACCAACAACCGTATGATTTGTAGAAGTTTATTTTATTTTATGAACTTCTATGTGTCACCAGTTTCGGTATTACATTGATGCCATCTTCAGGCCACACACGTCATAGTCGTAAAATTGCTATACACGGAAAGGGCCATATAACTGGATCCGTGAATCAATCATCCTGCAACAATTCTTGGTGGTCAGGCGACACTTCAGAGTTTTGACATAAGGGTCAAGACAAGCGTCGTGTTTAGCTGTAATTTTTGGTGCAGCAGACGGATGCTGCAAAGAAAGGAACATAACTCAATGCACGCACAACTATAAACATCTTATGTGTTTTCAGTTCTGTACAATTTTTAAACCTAAATAATAACATTACAATTTGTCTTATCCGAAATACCGGCAGTATTTAAATAGTTTATATATATTTTAGGGGCCGGCCGCGGTGGTCTAGCGGTTCTGGCGCTGCAGTCCGGAACCGCGGGACTGCTACGGTCGCAGGTTCGAATCCTGCCTCGGGCATGGGTGTGTGTGATGTCCTTAGGTTAGTTAGGTTTAAGTAGTTCTAAGTTCTAGGGGACTTATGACCTAAGATGTTGAGTCCCATAGTGCTCAGAGCCATTTTTTTTATATTTTAGGGGTTTAATAATCTAGTATTCACTGACATAAGTAAATGATGTGATTTTCACTATTTTTGATCAACTTCGGCTTTTCTTACATGTTCGTTGTGAAAGTGCTCCTGTAAGTAGAACCTGCTATTTGTCTTTGATATCAAGTGTCTTTCTTCATTTGAGTGTTTTTACGAAAACTAGAGTCTGCTTTATACGTTTATGTATGCAACTTGATTCTCTTCTCATAACGCGATTCTACAATCAATGTGTTGAACTCAACTAGTACGCAAATATTTGCTCAACTGCAGAAAGTCTTTAAACCACCTTGTGAAGCTTACAATGCCATTTCATTTCAGAAAACCATGTTAATACCACGCACAAACTTCCTGACGCCGTCATCTTACCTCACCACACGTCAGGCTTCAGTAAAAGCTACGTCTTTGCCAGGCTAGTAATGTGTGTCTGTGGGACAACGAAATGTAATATCATCTCTGATAAGCTGTATATACTTTGTAAACATGTAGCTTTGTAGTAAAGAACTGTCGAAATTGAACTGTCAAAATATCAGACAAAAACGTATTTTTACGTTTCCTAACTACAAAATAGAAATGAGACACTTAAAGTAGTAAAGGAGTTTTGCTATTTGAGGAGCAAAATAACTGATGATGGTCGAAGTAGAGAGGATATAAAATGTAGACTGGCAATGGCAAGGAAAGCGTTTCTGAAGAAGAGAAATTTATTAACATCGAATATAGATTTAAGTGTCAGGAAGTCGTTTCTGAAAGTATTTGTATGGAGTGTAGCCATGTATGGAAGTGAAACGTGGACGATAAATAGTTTGGACAAGAAGAGAATAGAAGCTTTAGAAATGAGGTGCTACAGAAGAATGCTGAAAATTAGATGGGTAGATCATGTAACTAATGAGGAGGTATTGAATAGGATTGGGGAGAAGAGAAATGTGTGGCACAACTTAACTAGAAGAAGGGATGGGTTGGTAGGACATGTTCTGAAGCATCAAGGGATCACCAATTTAGTATTGGAGGGCGGCGTGGAGGGTAAAAATCGTAGAGGGAGACCAAGAGATGAATACACTAAGCAGATTCAGAAGGATGTAGGTTGCAGTAGTTACTGGGAGATGAAGAAGCTTGCACAGAATAGAGCTGCATCAAACCAGTCTCAGGACTGAAGACCACAACAACAACAACTACTACTACTACTTCAAAAAGTAATACACTTACTAAGAGAAGACAGAAAAACTTACTATAAATGCAATGTGGTCGTCACTTCCAACTAGACGTAAGTACCAATGCATTTGTAAACATAAAACAGCCATGATTTTAGCAATGGAAATAAGCCAAAACAGTTCTGTCGTGAAAAATAGGAAAATATTTTTAAAAATGTTGGTTATTGCAGCTGGTTTTGGAGCGTTCATTTTTATTATGTCTCGAACTGATTATCTGATTATTAAAACCTGTGATGCTAAAGCGCTGTTTACTATCACTTCTTAGCAGCGGGAGTATGACGTTTCTGCTGAGGACCGTGAGTTGCCAAACAGTAGAGCTGGTGCACCCTGAGAGATATTTCCCGTCGCCAGAGACGGACGCCTCGGTGCCAGCGTTTTGAGGTCGCGCTTGCACAGAACGCCTGTGGGTCATTACGAAATGCCATTACAGACGGAAAATCGTGACCATTGCCGCTGGCGGGAAGCCGAGGCAGTCTAGCCCTCCGGTGCGTGGGACAGGACACCTCCCAGGCCCGTAATTGGCCGCTAATGAAGTCAGCGCAATTAGCGGCGGGCAACGCAGCTGGTGGAGCGGCGCCTGGACTGCTTCAGTCTGCGATCCCAACAGCTGGCAGCAGTCTTCACCGGTCGCTGTACGATTCGCCTAGACACATCGTATAAATTAATAGCAGACACTATTAATTACTGTTCGTTCGTGGATATGCATATCGCAGCCTACGTCTGCGTCATTAATACTGTAACAAAGATAAAAATAGAAAATATCGTGTCTGTCGCACAACTGTCTTCCACAGGGCTTCTACCGCTAGGAGACATAAAACAAAACAAAAAAAAAAACAAAAATGTTCAAATGTGTGTGAAATCTTATGGGACTTAACTGCTAAGGTCATCAGTCCCTAAGCTTACACACTATTTAGCCTAATTTATCCTAAGGACAAACACACACACCCATACCCGAGGGAGGACTCGAACCTCCGCCGGGACCAACCGCACAGTCCCTGACTGCAGCGCCCTAGACCGCTCGTATAATCCTGCGTGGATATAAAACAATTGAAAAGGACGTTGAGTACATTTTCGCTTCTGTAAAGCTGAAGCTGATAAAGAATTCGTCATGCAAACTAGGAGCGCAGTAGTCTCACTGTGTAATCTGCTCAGATCTAACAATGAGAATGGAGGGGCAGTTGTCTGTGTGAGAGTGTGACAAAACACTTCAGGCAGCAAAATGTGTCCAGCTGTTCGATGCACTACTTAGAAAGGGTGTCGCACCACTGGGGCCCATTAACTGCTTGCACGTGGGAAAAGTTTGACGAGAAATGGGTACCACACACAGCGTCAGGCTACGACAAGCAGAGCAGAATTCGAATACATTGAAGAAATATAGGACAGAGATGCATAAGAACAAAAGTTCCGTCACATCTTAAAAGCCTTGTGTGGGGTACTTGATACAGTTACCGACCAGTGGAATATCCAAGAAGACTGAAGAGACTGCACTTACTTTTCCTATCGTGGATGTTTGTTTATGGAGAGCATCAAGGGAAGTGTACAATCCAGACTTATCCCAACTACGAAACATGGTTGACGTTCAGTATTTATTTGGGCAATTATATCCTGGTTTTGGTATAATTCCAGTGCACATCCCATGATGATAATGTCCCCAAGTACACGTCTGCCTTTGTCCAAGATCGTTTAGATACACATGGTAAAGGAAAAAAAGCTTTTCCTGTCCTCCAGAGTTATTGTCAAATCGGCGTGCATGCGACAGGAAATTGGAAATTTGTGTTAAGCCCCTATGGGACCAAACTGCTGAGGTCATCGCTCCCTAAGCTTACACACTACTTAATCGAAGTTAATCTAATTTACGCTAAGGACAACACACACACTCATGTCCAACGGAGGACTCGAACCTCCAACGGGGGCAGTGCATGCGACAGCATGCGTGCCTAATAGATTCCAAAGCGTCGCGCATAAAAACGGGATTTTCCAGTGCTCATACCTCGGGTTCTATCGATGATAAAAAGGTAGGGACAAGTGTTTTGGATAGCCCTTGGGCTAGGGACCATTTTTATATCCAACACAAGGTTCGTCTTAGTGTTATTATACCACAGTGCAGGGTCAAGGGATGAATATTACACACTTCCTCCTGCTTAAGCAAATGGAACAAGTCGGTTGGTTCTTTTTACATTTGATGCGGTCTACTGTGGGCTTGATGGGCAGCGTAGTTTCATTAGCGGTTCCTCGGAAAGCCCAGGAAAAGGGATTTTTTTACTATCTTTTCGCCGTCACCAGCGGACCAAAACCCAGTCGAAGATTCCAAAACTGCTCTGCACGGTAAATGGCTGAAATTTTTATGACACATTCCTACGATCCCGATCTCAAACAACCTTGAACATTTTGTTGATACCTTTATCCCTTCCCATCATACAGAGGTTCAAATATACCCTACTTCAACAGTAAAATAAGGTTTGAGACGAAATCTAAATAATAAATAAACGCAGTAAATTCCTCAAATTTTAAAGGTATGTTCTCTGGGCTTTTATCTAGAAGACCCATCTCGTTTTCAAAACGTTTTATCCGTTATCGAGAAACACCCCAAAAACTTATTGACATCATGAATCCTGCAGGGCTGTCCAAAAATCCGTAAGAGTGAGAGGGTATAGAGATCTCTTCTGAACAGCACGTTCCAAGGCATCCATGATATGCTCAATAATGTTCATGTCTGGGGAGTTTAGTGGCCAGTGGAAGTGTTCAAACTCAAAAGAGTGTTCCTGGAGCACTCTGGAGCAATTCTGGACGTTTGGGGTGTCCCATTGTCCTGCTGAAATTGCCCAAGTCCGATGGAGTGCACAATGGACATGAATGGACGCAGGTGATGAGACAGGACGCTTACGTGCGTGTCATCTGTCAAAATCGTATCTAGTCGTATCAGGGGTCCCACATCGTCCCAACTGCACACGCCCCACACCATTACAGAGCCTCCAACAGCTTGAAGAGCCCCCTGCTGACGTGGAGGGCCCATGAATTCATGAGGTTGTCTCCATACCCGTACACGTCCATCCGCACGATACAATTTGAAACAAGACACGTCCCACCAGGCAACGTGTTTCCAGTCATTAACAGTTTAGTGTCGGTGTTGACGGGTACAGACGAGGCGTAAAACTGTGTCGTGCAGTCATCAAGGGTACATTAGTGGACATTCGGCTCCGAAAGCCATATCGATTATGTTTCGTAGAGTGGTTCGTACGCTGACACTTGTTCAGCATTGAAATCTGCAGCAATCTGAGAAAAGCGTGCACTTCTGCCACGTTGAACGTTTCTCTTCAGTCGTCGTTAATCCCGTTCTTGCAGCGATGTCTGAGAATTGATGTTTTACCCGATTCCTTATACTCACGATACACTCGTGAAACTGTCGTACGGGAAAATCCGCACCACATCGCTACCTCGGAGATGTTGTTGAACAAAGTGAACCAAATAGAATTATTGGAGGAGTTATGAACAATGTGACACAGGTAAACACCTCGCAACTGGTCATAAAACTGCCTACATTTTTCCTTGTGGCTGAGTACGTGAAGCGTGGAACCTTTAGTCCATCGAGCCTCTTCTGCGATATTCTACTACACACTCCTTATTCAAAACCAAAACTGCAACACACACATTTTCTGTGAAAAATTGTAAATGCCGTTTTGCCTTCTGGGTTAGTAGCAATATGGACAGTGTTTTGTATTATTCAGGTGACAACACTCATTACAAATTAGTTTTTTTTATTTTTTTATTTTTTATTTTTTATTTTTTTTTTTTGAGTCATCAGTCTTCTGTCTGATTTGATGTGGCCCGCCACGAATTCCTCTCCTGTGCCAACCTCTTCATTTTAGAGTAGCACTTGCAACCTACGTCCTCAGTTATTTGCTGGACATACTCCAATTACTGTCTTCCTCTACAGTTTTTGCCCTCTACAGGTCCCTCTAGTACCATGGAAGTCATTACCTGATGTTTTAATAGATCTCCTATCATCGTCTCCCTTCTCTTTGTCAGTGTTTTCCACATATCCCTTTCGTCTCTGTTTCTGTACAGAACCTCCTCATTTCCTCCCTGATATGTCCACCTAATTTCCAACATTCGTCTGGTGCACCGCATTTCAAGTGCTTCTCTTCTGTTCGGTTTTCTCACAGTCCATGTTTCACTACCATACAATGCTGTGCTCCAAACGTACATTCTCAGAAATTTCTTCCTCAAATTAAGGATATGTTTGACACTAGTAGACTTCTCCTGGCCAGGAATTCTCTTCTTGCCAGTGCTAGTCTGCTTGTGATTTTAGATACGTCCATTCCTCTTCAACTGTATTGCTTACTGAGCTATTCCTTATTGCGATATCTATGGCCTTAGAGAACTTCAAGCGTGCCTCGTCACTGCTTATTATTTCTGTAGCCCACTTCTTTGCATATTGATTCTTCCTGATTAATCTCTTTAACTTCAGCATATCATTAATCACTACTACATCATGATCTGAATCTATACCTGCTCCTGGATATGCCTTACTGTCCAGTATCTGATTTCGGAATCTCTGTCTCATGATGATGGAATCCGAGTGAAATGTTCCCATACTACCCGGCCTTTTCCGAGTATGTTTCCTCCTCTTTTGATTCTTGAATAGGAATTTCCTATTACTAGTTGAAATTTCTTACTGAACTCAGTTAGTCTCTCGCCTCTCTTTCATTTCTTGACCCACGCCCATATTCTCCTGTAACTTTTCTTCTACTCCTTCCCCTACAACTGCATTCCAGTCCCCATGTGCGTTAGATTTTCATCTCTCTTTACGTACTGTCTTGCCCTTTCAATATCCTCATATACTTTCTGTCTCTTTTCATCTTCAGCTTGCGATGTCGGCATGTATACCTGAACTATTGTTCCCGTTGTTAGTTCGCTGTCGATTCTGATAAGAACAAACCCGTCATTGAAGAGTTCACAGTAACACACTCGCTGCCCTACCTTCCTATTCATAACGAATGCTACGCCCGTTGTACCAATTTCTGCTGCTGTTGACATTACTCTATGCTCATCTGACCAGAAGTCTTTGTCTTCTTTCCATTTCACTTCGCTAAACCCTACTATACACCGGGTGATCAAATAGTCGGTATAAATTTGAAAACTTAATAAACCACGGAATAATGTAGATAGAGAGGTAAAAATTGACATACATGCTTGGAATTACATGGGGTTTTATTAGAACAAAACCAAAAACAAAGTTGACAAAATGTCCGACAGACGGCGCTGGACAGCAAAACGTCAGTGACTGCCAATGACAATCGTATATAAAAAGAGCTGTAATGGGAGAGAGAATCAGATGCGCCAGCAGAAGCAGCATGTTGACCTTACCTGAAAAGGCGCTTTTAGCGAAGCTGTATTGTCAGAATGGGGAATGTGCAAGTTCAGCGTTACGATCCTATCGCCATAGGAAGGGGATTCGAGCGGGTGAAGGTCCGTTGACAAATACAGCTGTGGTGAGAATGATTTCGAAGATCGAAGCCACGGGTTGCTTAGACGATAGACCCCGTAGTGGCCGACCGAGCACAAGGCGTAATGCTGCTGAGGCAGTTCAGGAAGAAATGGAGACTGTAGCGGGTTCGTCTATGCACGGGGAAGTCAGCGCTCGTGCAGTCGCACGTCGCACCGGCATTCCATACATTACTGTTTGGTTGGCACTGAGGCGCACCCTCCGATGCTATCCGTGCAAAATCCATCGGCATCATGAACTGTTACATGACGATTTAGTGAAGCGGAGGGCATTTGCGGTGTGGTCTTTTCAAAAGATGGTTGAGTATCGTGTTGTGGACCGACGAACCTCATTTCACGCTCCGAGGGTCTGTCAACGCCCACAACTGCAGAATTTGGGCTACCGAAAATCCTAGAACTGTCGTGGAAACTCCATTGCACGACGAGAAAGTCACGGTATGGGTTGGATTTACCACATCTACCGTTATTGGGCCTTTTTTCTTCGAGGAAATGCGTGATTCTGGTTTTGTAACTGCTACCGTGACGGGTAGATGTTCGCCGATATATTACAGAATCCCATCATCGCCAGCCTGGCTGATAAACACCTGCTTGAACGTACGATGTTTATGCAGGATGGCGCTCCACCTCATATTGCTAGACGCGTGAAAGATCTCCTGCACGCGTCGTTTGGTGATGATCGTGTGCTCAGCCGCCACTTTCGTCATGCTTGGCCTCCCAGGTCCCCAGACCTCAGTCCTTGCGATTATTGGCTTTGGGGTTACCTGAAGTCGCAAGTGAATCGTGATCGACCGACATCTCTAGGGATGCTGAAAGACTACATCTGACGCCAATGCCTCACCATAACTCCGGACATGCTTTACAGTGCTGTTCACAACATTATTCCTCGACTACAGCTATTGTTGAGGAATGATTGTGGACATATTGAGCATATCCTGTAAAGTACATCATCTTTGCTTTGTCTTACTTTGTTATGCTAATTATTGCTGTTGTGATCAGATGAAGCGCCATCTGTCGGACATTTTTTTAACTTTTGTAATTTTTTAGTTCTAATAAAACCCCATGTCATTCCAAGCATGTGTGTCAATTTTTACCTCTGTATCTACATTATTCTGTGATTTATTTAGTTTTCAAATTTATACTGACTTTTTGATCACCTGGTATATATTGACCCTTTGCACTTCCCTTTTCACCTTCTCTAGTTTCCCTACCACGCTGAAGCTTCTGAAATTCGACGCCCCGACTCGTAGCACGTCTTCTCTTGGATTATTGAATGTTTTTCTTGTGGTCACCTCCTCTTTGGCAGTACTCTCCCAGAGAACCAAATGGAGGACTATTACGAAATCTTTTGCTAATGGAGAGATTATCAAGACACTTTTTTAATTACAGATCACATGTGCTGTGGATACACGTTATGTGTCTTTAATGCAGTGGTTTCCATTGCCTTGTGTATCCTCATGCCCCTGATCATTGCTGATTCTTCCGCTCCTCCCCTTTCTTTGACGAGGTCGTTGGGAGAATGAGGGTATCTTCTTATGGCAGAAGTCTTTCGCCGACAATGCTGATTATTAATAAACATTTCAGCTGTAAGGGAGTAGCGTATAGTAATTCTAATTGTCCCCAAACGTTGTTTGTTAAGTGTAATTGCACGTTGTATGTTTTTGTATTATGATGGAGGTAGAGGCTAGGGAGACGATGTAGGTAATATGTCATCATTGTCTGATAAACCTGGACGAGCAGTTGAACAGAGCAGCGTGCGAAGTTTTCGTGGTTGATACGCACTGTCATCTCATTTCTTTAGCTGATTTTCTTTTACTCTACATGTAATTGTTTCTAGTAGTTTTCTATTTGCATTACAGTCGCCAGTCACATTAAAGTGTCTGCCTTTCGAAAGGCTGAATAACCACCCTTTGCGAAACGTACAGGAATAGAGTCAATGAAGGTACCGACTGGGATGTGGAGCGATGACAACTCCAGCCCCGTGGCCGTCTGCACTGGCGTTCTCGGTTGAAGGTACATGTTGTGCACAGCCTGATCGAGGTGGTTCCACTGATTTTCGATTGGGCTTCAATTTGGGCAGTTTGCTGGTCAGGGGAGTATGACAAATCCATCCTAGTGCTCTTCGATCCGAGAACGTACATTTCCAACTGCGTCAAACGTTGCATTGTCCTATTGGTAGATGCCGTCATGTCGAGGAGGTACAAACTGCGCCGGGCGGGGTAGCCGCACGGTTTGAGGCGTCATTCACAGATTGCGCGACCCTTCCCGCCAAGGGTTCGATTCCTCCCTCGGGCATGGGTGGGTGTGTTGTTCTTGGCATAAGTTACTTTAAGTTAGTTTAAGTAGAGTGTAAGTCTAGGGACCGATCACCTCTGTAGTTTGGACCCTTAGGAATTCACAAACATTTGAACATTTTTGAACAAATTGCCTGTAGGAGTGGACATGGTCCCCAAGGATAAATGCACCCAATGTACATTTCATAATGATGTGATTACCCAGTGAATGCCACGAAAACAATCCCCAGACCATAACTCTCCTTACTCCAGTCTGGATCCTCGCACGGTGTTTGCTTTCAGACGTTTCACGCCAACCGCTATCTATCCGACAGAGTATAAAACAAGATTCATCCGAAAAAGCCGCCTGTCACCACTCGGTGGACGTCCAGTTGCGTGCAACTTAAGCCTTCATCACCGATGAACAGCAGTTAGACTAGGTGCATGAACCGTGCACCTATTGCCGAGACCCATATGCAGCAGAATTCGCTGAACGGTCGTTGCTAGCCCCTTGGTTAATGTAGGCGGTCAGCTGCTCAATAGTTGCACGTCTGTTCGCCCGTACACATCTCTGAAGCTTTCGTCCGCCTCTGTGATCTGTGGCCCGTAGTGCACCACATTACCTCTGACCGGTTTTGGATAACGCCATTGTGCCATGCGAGGTATATTCTAACCACGGAGGCAGCAAACAGTTTCCCATCTTAGTGTTTCGGAAATGCTTCCACTTTTGGCCCGAAAGCCAATGGTTAAAAAAATAGCTCTGAGCACTATGGGACTTAACATTTGAGGTCATTAGTCCCCTAGAACTTAGAACTACTTAAACCTAACTAACCTAAGGACAGCACATACATCCATGCCCGAAGCAGGATTCTAACCTGCGACCGTAGCGGTCGCGCGGTTCCAAACTGAAGCGCCTAGAACCGCTTGGCCACACCGGCCGGCAAAGCCAATGGTCATAGCCTTCTGGACGTCACATAAATCGCTCGCTTTCTACTTGACAATAACGAGTGCACTGTTCGCCGTGTCTCCCCGGACACACTTTATATACACACCACTGCTAGTGCTGCCAGCTGCCGTCTGTGAGTGGATACCGCACGTTGAACTCAGGCAGTGATCACATTAATGTGAATGGGCTATGTCTACGCCTTTACGTCTCAACAGCATAAAAGGTGCCATTGAGCTTAACACCTCCCCCCCCCCCCCCCCCCACCGAGGCCACCGAGGTATAGAACACCATTGGACAGTACCAAATGCCCTCCTCCCGAGGCAAGCTGCAATGTTAACGAAGCGCATTAATGTATCGAGAAATGAATGCCACGAACTCCTTTACCAGTGGTTACTATATAATACTGTCAGTAATTTCACCTTGAGGATTCGATCCAATTACTCGTACTTGCCAATTAGGACGCAGGTGTCACAGTTGCGTAGACGGAGGGCAGTGGATCTGTAGCAGTTAGCGCGCTGCTGCTTGTACGTGTTTGAGGAGCGAATTTCGAGAAACATCGCTGCCGTGGACTATCCGGGTTGAGATACGTCAAGCGCCAAAAAACTGATATAGGCATGCGTATTCAAATACAGATATACGTAAACAGGCAGAATATGGCGCTGCGTTCGGTAACGCCTATATGAGACAACAGTCTGGCGCAGTTGTTAGATCGGTGACTGCTGCTACAGCGGCAGATTACCGAGATTTAAATAAGTTTGAACGTGGTGTTATAGTCGGCGCTCGAGCGATGGGGCACAGCATCTCCGAGGTAGCGATGATGTGGGCTTTTCCCGTACAACGATTTCACGAGTCTACTGCGAATATCAGGAATCCGATAAAACCTTAAATCTCCGACATCGTTGCGACCGGAGAAAGATTCTGCTAGAACGGGACCAATGACGACTGGAGAGAATCGTTCAGTATGGCAGCAGTGCAACCCTTCCGGAAACTGCTGTAGATTTCAATGCTGGGATATCAACAAATGCCAGAGTGCGAACCATTTAACGAAACGTCATCGATATGGGCTTTCGGAGCCGAAGGCCCACTCGTGTACCCTTGATGACAGCAAGAAAGAAAGCTTCATGCCTCGCCCGGGCCCGTCAACACCGACATCGGATTGTTGGTGACTGTGTAAGGTGTCAGGCAAATCCAACACCTTCCATGAAAACCCTGACATGATAAGTAAATCCAGTAGTATGTCACATAGCTCCGAATAAATCGTGACATTAAATTAACCAAAGTAATACGAGTAACGAGTGAGCAAATGGAATACCACAGACTAACGTAAGAATGCTTAAATGCATGTCATACCTTCCCACCGTGAGACAGACGCAGTTCCGAGGGGAGAAATGAGAACAGAAGCCGCGAGCAGAACCGTGTTAAGCTAGAAGGCCCTCCGATAAGGGACGGACACCCACGTCGCCAGCTAACCGCTAGGACCACCCCCCAGCCCATGTTAAAAGCTAGAGCCCTCCAGAAGAACAGTATAGATCTTACGATAACACTAAAAGGGCCGCCCCAGCCGCAAGTTTTAGCGTGAGACTTTTTCGCGTCTCTGTTACGTCAGGACCACCCCCCCCAGCCCATGTTATATAGCTATTGAGAAGCCACATCAGCCACTGTAATTTACGACAAGTTAGACAAGTAATTAAAGATAATTGAGGGTCACTGTAGACCATTTTGATAGTTTTCTCTCTTGTGAAACTTAATTTAAACCTAGACTATAGATGTGATATGGCATAGGTCATCCTTCGATCCATTGTAGAACTTGGAAACCCACTCAGGGAATATTCGTTCACATTTTTGTTGAACGCAGTTGGTTTTTATCATCCTGTATTAAAACATTTCCTTTTATCAATAGTGCAATTTATAAACAATGTTTTGTGAGTAGAATAAAATTTCCAATGGTAAACTTAACTGCTTTTTCGACGTTATTTTACCAGCTAACTAAAAATAGGAAAGCCTTGATCCCCTTCCACTAAATTTAGTTAGTATTAAGATTCTTTTACAGGGAGTGCAGTAGAGCTGACGCTGAAATCATTAAGTATTTGGTTATATCATCGCTAGTCTCACTGAACTCTTCTGAACTCTACATGTCATGTGTGGTCTGGCGTCTCCTTACCAGCAACAGGTCCCAGGTTCAAACTAGTCAATTCCCTAAAAAACACGCTCAGAGCGTCGTTGTGCGAAAGTGGTAGGGAGACACGATATAGAACAAACAGACACCACGCAGAATCTTAGACAATGGCGACACTGCGAGGTTGGTAAAATACCATGATTGAAGGTCGACCACATGCCTAACTAGGTCAGAAAAATATTCTGTTGAAAAATTTTCGTAATAAACAAAATTTTTTTGAACGTTATAAATAATCGAAAACAGTAGCTGCAGCGATAGATAGTAAAAGTATTCAGTAGATAGACATTCTAGCAGAGACAACAGCATAATTAAGTTATGAATTTTAGTATTGTTAGAATTAAGTTTTCTCTCCAATGCAAGCGCACAGGTGGCGGGTACATCGTTGACAAGTTGGTTCTGACCCAACAACTAAGTGAATGGATTGTCAGTCTTGGGTATAATAAGTGTCAAGTCGTGTGAACAAAAAGTTTATGAAACGCGTGAGATCGTATGAGCGCATGTTGAAGTAGGGCGCGTGAATTGCTTTTAAAACGGAAAATAAGGGATTC
The DNA here is from genome assembly GCF_023898315.1 of Schistocerca nitens. Classification (NCBI taxonomy): domain Eukaryota; kingdom Metazoa; phylum Arthropoda; class Insecta; order Orthoptera; family Acrididae; genus Schistocerca; species Schistocerca nitens. Next base: position 269,055,623 of record NC_064620.1, read on the forward strand.
GGAAAGATTAGCAATGGCAAATCGAGACCTTGACCGAATTGAGGTAGAGACCCAGCATGAATATGGTCAGAGAATAGAGGACAGTACAACAGACGATGCAGTATCGCGAGAAATAGGACATATAACGCACCATAACGAGAAAACGTAAGTCAGCATACGACAGAGGAGAAGGAAAGTAGAGAGACAGTCGATGAGGGTTCTAACTTGCGTCTTGAATACGTAGAACCCATAGTACAAGTAATCAGAGCTCTCTCACCACAGAGTACAAGGAATGCGAGCAGAAACGTGTCACAGCACAGTTCAATGCAATCGTTTGCGAACCAACACTTGGGCGAGAACACAGAGCGTAGGACGTCGGAAGAAAACGCAATAGGACCTACCAATCTGGCAGAACTATTACAACAAATTACGGAAACCATAACAAGGCAAAATAAAGACATAGCGAACCAAATTCAAATTCAGAATGCAGAAACCACGAGACAAATGCGTGCGATTAAAGAACAAAACAAAAAAAATCAGTGACACCTAAGTCATATTGAATACGAGGCAAAAGAATCTCGAGAAATGATAGGAAACTTAATAACAGGTCACAATCAATTGAGAACAGACATTGACAAGGTACAAGCGGACGTACAAACATTGCGTAATGACATTCGGGACGATATCAAAACATTAAGTAACAACACCCAGGGAGAAGTCAAGAAACTAGAGAAACAGATAAACGAAATTACTAGACAAGCAGCTGGTACAGCGCGTGAAATTGTTGAAAACACTGTGTTACACAAACGTATCACAAAAGCAGCGCTGAAAAGATATGATAATCGCATAGTCAAAATAGAAGCGCAAAAGAAACGACGATTTCAGAAATTACGAACGGAGTTGTTGCAAACCATTGAAGAGCGTAGTGAACAGGATCGAACAAGCACAGAGTCTGCAACCACATCTGTATCTGTAAAAGCACCGGAAAAACAAGCAATTAACGATGATATTAGGCATTTGCGATTCCAATCACGGGCGGAAAGTAACATACGTGAAATCAGACAGCCTGCACAGCAACAAACACGTTTCGAAATTCTTGATGAACAAACGTCATCAAAAACACATGCGGAACCACAAATGTATGTTTCAAGACAGTTTGGATCGTGCAATGAAGCAGCAAGGTTAGCCAGACAAGATACCGAACCAATACCTGACAATCGAAAGCCAGGTCGCGAAGAGTACAGTGCAATGCATTCAGCTACACGTTCACAACCGATGGAAGAAAATTATTGCGTACCACTCCAACGATAGGGTAGGCGAAAGTTACAGTGGACAATATCCAATGGATCTACCACAACCGGAAAGAACGACGGGAGAAATGATCAGAAATAAAAGTGGCGAAGAATTGCGAATTTCATATGGAACTATGACGAAGTACGACAACGATCATTTCCTCACAGTCAGAAAATTGCAACACTTTCGAGAAGGAAACTCATTACATCCACGAACTTTTATTGATCAATTCCGAGTAGGATTACCAGAACACTGGACACTAGCACACAAATTAGACTTTATATGTGCACACATGTCAGGAACAGTCGCAGAAGCCATGCAAGATGTTGCAGCGACATGCCGATCGTACGAAGATTTCAGAGAGAAGTTTCTCTCACGATATTGGTCCAGCGAAGCATAGAACATAGTGAAGTACGAATTATTACAGAACCCATATTTTCAAAATTCAGGAGAGAGGAGTCCCGTGAAATTTTTCGAATTAATGGCAAAGAAAAATCAATGCTTAGATGTACCATACAGTGACGGAGAGTTGATTAAATTATGCGCGATGAAGCTACCATTGAAATACCAGCAATCATTAGTAGGTCGCGGAGGCAATGACGTCGAAGCATTTAAAGGTATTCTAAGGGAACTAGAGTTCATATTTTCGGAAGATGACGCAAGAAAAAGACGAAGCGCACGTGAAAACGAAAGCAAAAAGCAGTGGAAGCCACAAGACACAGTACGAAGAAACAATAATTACGAACCATGTGATAACTTCGCACCAAGAAACGACAATAGATTTCAACAAAGAACCGGTTATGGATTTTGAAGAGAATATGGCAATAACTATAATTCACCCAGGTACGGAAACAACTATTACAGAGGGAATAACGACAACCGGAACGGGTACTGGAGAACCAATAGACCGACAAATCATCAACAAAGAAACCACTATCAACAAGCTGAACAAGAAAAGAGAATACAGATAGAAGAGGTGGAGGTAAGACCACCAAACCCCGATAAACGTTCGAATTGACAGCTAAGCGCCCATGCCAAAGAGAATGACGCACCTACCCAGGACAATTGCAGCACCTTGAACAGAAATGTAAAAATCTTATCACGAGAAGAGAAGAGGGAAGAAACAAATCCGCAGGGACCAGATGAAAACGAAGACAAGAAAATAACAATATCGTGTTGGGACGAAATTAATTGGGAGAATACTGACGAGGAAGATGAATTACCAGAGGCATGCACAACGAATGTAGGAGGAAAGGACGAAGTAATGAGTATTGCAGAGCTATTTGTGATGGAAACCAGGCAAAGCGAATTCAATGAAGATAATGCGCAGTCGACAGAAGTTGAAATTAATTTACGAGTGGGCACACAACCCAACGTATATAATGAAGGAAGTTATGAAGCGATAATTAGAGCATTTAGATGCGATTATGTGGAAGTAGCGACGAAGAAGGAGAAGATAGACGAGGATGAAAAAGTAGAGGATGATGAAGAAAGCGTAAATGAAGGAAGAAATAGAGGAAATAAAAGAGAGAGAAGTAGCAGTCGAAGCTTATCCTACAGAAAGTTCGAATTCACAAGGGAAATTCCTAAAAAGACTCATGTATGATTCAGTGGAGGATTCGTTGATGCAAGAATAAGAAGAACAGAACCAACCCTTTCGAATTCAACCAATTGTGAAGGCCATGGTAAAGCATATCCCAGTCAATATTGTAATTGATAGCGGAAGTGAACCGACTGCGATCTCAGAAAATTTATTCATGTAGTGTGAGGCCAATGGGGAATTGCCAGTTCTGAAAACACGTAAGATTAAAGTAAGAGGTCCTATTAGAAACAATGCTGCGGAAGTTACGAGAAAAACAATGTTAACTCTTTCGTGTCAAGGTCAAAAGATCGAAGCCAACTTCGTGATTATACCTAAACTAACTGTAGATTTGATTATAGGTGCAGATTTTTTAAATGGGAGACGAGCGATAATAGATATGGGGAAAGGTAGTGTAACATTCGGGAATGTCACACTTCTCTTTGAGCAAAAGCTAAAATTAGAAGAAATACCAGTTATAAACAAGCAATTAAGAATGACGCGAGATAAAGAGGATGAAGAATTAGTATTAAACACTTTCAGTACAAGTTTGAATTAAAACAGCATAAAACATTTAGAGTGCCACCCTATACAATCCCATTAAGCTACAGAAATAAAGTATTCCAGGAGATATCTAAAATGTTAGATGACAATATTATTGAATCAGCTACCTCCACATATAACAGCCTGCTCCATATTGTACAAAAAGGAGATGGGAGCATCAGGTCAGTGCTTGATTCCAGACAGATCAACACAATCATAATCACTGAGACAGATTGCCCAGAAAAATTAGAGGAATTGGTACAAAACTTCCACGGTGCTAAGATATTTTCATCAATTGATTTACGGAGTAGTTTCTGGCAAATAGAATTGGCCCCAGAATGTAGAAAATTTACAGCATTTATCGTATTCGGTAGATGTTACCAGTTTAAACGATTGCCATTTGGTTTAAATATATCATAAGCAGCGTTTATTAGGGGATTTAATTCAATACTCAGTCCTGAAATTTTACAAAAAATTACTTGTTATGTTGATGATGTGATTATAGCAGAACCCTCTTGGGAACATCACAACGACACATTAAATCAGTTTTTACAGATCATGAAAGAGCATGGGGTCACAGTAAATATAACAAAATACAAATTCGGAAGGCGAGAGGTCAAATTTCTAGGACACATAATTTCAGAGAAAGGGGTAATGCCCGACCCAGAAAAACTAGCGGCAATCAAAGAATTCTGTACTCCATATAATAAGAAAACTCTGAGAGGATTTCTAGGTCTCACCGGATACTATAAAAAATTTATTTGGATCGACTCTCTCGCAACACCACGCCTATGTGCATTGACTGGAAAAAAACACGCCATGGGTATGGGATGAACAAGCCAATGAAGAATTTTTAAAAGTGAAAAACGCACTAACAACAGCACCGATTTTAGCACATCCTGATCCAACACAAAATTTTTGTATGGCCACTGATAGCGCGAAAACAGGTTTAGGAGTTGTTTTATTCCAAGAATACGAACAGGCAGGGCTAAGATCATATAGAACAACTGCATTTGCCAGTCGGGTACTCACAAAAAGCGAGAAAAACTATTCAGTCACAGAGCTGGAAGCATTGGCCATTGTATGGGGCTTCCAACGTTTTCGATACTTCCTATTCGGAAGAAAAACAAAAGTATACACTGACCACAAAGCATTAGAATTTCTGTTATCCGCCAAACTAACTCATGGGATGTTAGGCAGATGGATGTTAATACTACAAGAATTTGACTTCACTATTACACACATACCAGGACCAGCGAATGTGTTAGCAGATGCTTTATCACGATGTCCACAGGGTGCATCCGATAACGTAGGGTTGGAAGCAGCAGAAGACCAGTTTACAATGTACTATATGAAACAAGTACCTTCCGAAAACTACATTACGACAGCATTGAAAAACATAGGCAAAGAACAGGACAAGGATCCCGAAATACTAGGAATCAAACACAAGTGGAGAAGTAAGGATTTTCCAGACATTCGACAGCACTATCTCGTAAGAAACAATGTTTTATTTTTTAGACGAAATGTTGCAACGAATGAATGGTTAATTTATATCCCAGATGAACTAATTAATAAGTACATATGGCATACACATGTAAGTAATGGCCACTTTGGACCAAAGAAATGCTTTTTAAGAATAAAACAAACAAGCCATTTTCCTAATATGGAAAGACGAATATGTTACCTTGACACCATTAAAACGGGCAACAGGTCTTACTAAAAGTAAAGCATTTAGGCAAGATTTTCTCAGACAAATAGGTCGAGTGGAACGAATAATTTCGGATAATGGCCCACAATACAAATCAGTGCAATGGCAGAACACGTTCAAACAACACAAAATAAAACCCATCTACATATCTAAGTACAAACCTAGCGTAAATCCAGAAGAACGATCTATGAAGGACATAGGCGCTTTATGCTGATTATATGCAGGCAAAAGACACAACACTTGGGATATACACCTTAAAGATTTTCAAGAAGTAATAAATGAAATGCCACATAGCACTACACTACTACCTCCAGTTACTGTACTTAAAAATATTGAACCCGCAAACATAACCAGAGAAAATGTTAGATTTCCTATTGTACCACGGAGACAGCACAAACAAGTCATGGCAACAGCACTATCCAACATCAGAAAGGCAGCCATTAAAAGAAAAGAAACAGCAATTAAAAGAACATTCTCAGTAGGCCAGAAAGTATTTGTAAAAACACATCATCTCTCCAGCAAACACAAACACAAAACACATAAGTTTTACACTGCATACAAAGGACCTGTCATAATTAGCCGAATTGCTCATGATAATGCTGTGGAACTAATGAACCCAAAAACAGGCAAAACCTTAGGACTTCACCATGTGAGCCATATCAAAAAGTTTGAAGATTAATTTTATTACTGGTAAATTATCAGCACAATATTTCAAGATTATGTTGCAGTTAAGATCGTCGGGAGAAAGAAGAATGAAGAGAGAGGAAGGTGGGAAAAAGAAAGTAGTTTCAATAAAAACAAAAACAAAAATAACACTAATAGTTCCATAGATTAAGGTGAAGGGATAAAGCGTAGATAGTCTAACAGCATGAAATAGTAAAATGCTATGCACCACGATACTACACAAAAATAAAAAACGAATGTGAGGATTCTTGTAGACATTAAGACTCAAAATATCTTAGAATTGTAACATGGAAAGGGCACCAAAATTTGTAAAGCTTTTAAGAAGGCGTAAAACAATGTAGGTACTAGACATATGTCAGATGATTATAAGTAAAACTTTTTGTAAGAGCCATTGTAAAAACTCCAGCAAGGACGAGATGCAATGACCCGCAAGTTGCAATATGAGAAGTATCAAGAAAGGAAAGGACGTAATTATCAAGACACGATTCCTACAAGGCAGAAGCGTCGAGAGAAGGGAAAGGACAGCGAGACCAACAGAAGGCCCTTGTAGCCGAAGTGGGCAGTAAATAAATCTGCTGCCAAGCTGAACCACAGGATGGCGGAACCCTGCTGGGACAAAACACGGAACCACACAGTGGCGGAACCCTACAGAGACACGACAGGACACCGAACGCCAGAAGGGTCCCCGAATGCCCTGACTCAGCAGAGTGAGCAAGAAACGGCCTGACGAGAAGACCGCTTGGGCAAGCCACCACTGGCAAAAAAATTTGTGTAAAAGTCACACTACTGCTATTAAACAGCACGCTGATGCACAAAACTGAAAAAAAAACTTCCACAAAGTAAAAATGACACACACAAACAATTTATCAAACTGTTACTAAGAGGAGAACTTCAAAGCGCCTAGTTATCAATAAATATTTCCATATCCTGCCCAGAGAAGAACCAAGAAGCAAGTAAGAAGCAGAGAAAAAGCAGGAAGAACAGAAGTTGAAGATTCGCAAGATTGAGACCAAGAAAGAAGATGGGTGAAGAATAGACGACATACCTTCCCAAATCCCTATCCTATTGTGAACTAGTCATCTGCGAAGTATTACAACGAAAAACGACCGCTTTCAGCGACACACAACGATGACTTTCACGCATACAAAGCCAGTGAACCACGAGATTCTGCACTCAGAGCTCCATTCCTTTATGGGACCTCCACAACAGCAACACGCACTTGCAAAGCCAACAAGGAACGACGAACGAAGCTGTACATCAAATACTTGCCCACATCTATCTCGCTCAAGTCCATCACCTTCGTGCAAAAAACATTTGCCAACCTCATGCTTAAACATTGATAGGATTGTGTGCATGTGTGAAATCAAATTATGTGATGTAGGGATTGTGCAAAAGAAAAGTGTGAAAAACTAAATAAGTTAAGCACACCAGACAGCTAATAAACTACAAAATAACAGTCATTGACTGTGGACTTAAGTAAAAAATAGACTATCGATAAAAATGTCATTAGTTCTGAAATGGACAGAACAAAAGTAAGGCATAATAAACAATAAAACTGTATGCCACTTATTTTCTCCTCATAAAAATAAAAGAGTAACTATATTTTACTTATTTTCTCCTTATAAAATCAAAGAATAAAAAATTATCTTGTTGGATGTTTTCCCTTTTTTTCACATTTGTACCATTTCTTAGGATAATATCTCAATACTTGTGTATGTATATTTCTTTCTCAAAGCAATTCTTGGAAATAATTCTTATTTGTTAGTGTAACAATGTTGAAAAGAGGGTCTAGAAACAAAAACATTTTACTTGTACATGATATTTAGAAAATGTGTTAGGAATAGATTTTACTTAATTACTACATTTATAAAAACAATATTTCTAAGAAAATCGATGTGAAAGACTCCTCACTTTCGGTAACAAACTTCTTAAAAAACAAACTTCACTCTTAAATAAAGAAAGAAAATAATTAAAAAATAATAATTATAATAGAATAAAAATATTCTTCCCTTGTCAATATAAACATATTTTTGATAATAATGTGAAAGAATATAAAAATATAAATTAGTGATACAAACTAGCATAGACCAGAATAACGTGGCTGAACATTAGGCAACAAAAGTTAGATAACGGACTAATTTTTGACTGGCTTAGACAACGATTCAATCATTGCCTAACTTCAGTACAAAAATGAAGTTCGAAGGGTGGTGATATGTAAGGTGTCAGGCAAATCCAACACCTTCCATGAAAATCCTGACATGATAAGCAAATCCAGTAGTATGTCACATAGCTCTGAATAAATCATGACATTAAATTAACCAAAGTAATACGAGTAACGAGTGAGCAAATGGGATACCACAGACTAACACAAGAATGCCTAAATGCATGTCACACCTTCCCACCGTGAGACAGACGCAGATCCGAGGGGAGAAACGAGAACAGAAGCTGAGAGCAGAACTGTGTTAAGCTAGAAGGCCCTACGATAAGGGACGGACACCCACGTCGCCAGCTAACAGCTAGGAGCACCCCCCAGCCCATGTTAAAAGCTAGAGCCCTCCAGAAGAACAGTATAGATCTTACGATAACACAAAAAGGACCACACCAGCTGCAAGTTATAGCGTGAGACTTTTTCGCATCTCTGTTACATTGCAAACTTTAAAAACATTGCCCCACCACGAAAAGTATAACGTTTCTCATTGGATAGACAGACTTTTTGTAGGTGGAGCTTAAGGTTAACATTGAGACCCTGATTGGTCAGATGAAAACACAGCCAGATAGTTTCTTTAAACCGACTTCAGTAAAGTTAGGAGAGAGTTGCTTCCGAGACGGCGAGGTGAGCGGAGCTTTGCTACCCGCCGCCCCCTGATGAACACCGACAAGGTAATGAACGCACGCGATGCCACATAACAGCGCATAAAGCTTCACTCAGAACTGCAGAAGTCTCATCTGTTACACCCACTTTTTGCGTAATACTAGTGTCGATCGTCAATTAAAGCTCATGGTGTTCACATTTGCCACTTGAAGTAAAAATCTGAAACGGGATGATTTTTCTGTTATATAGTTATTGAGAAGCCACATCAGCCACTGTAATTTACGACAAGTTAGATAAGTAATTAAAGATAATTGAGGGTCACTGTAGACCATTTTGATAGTTTTCTCTCTTGTGAAACTTAATTTAAACCTAGATTATAGATGTGATATGGCATAGGTCATCCTTCGATCCATTGTAGAACTTGGAAACCCACTCAGGGAATATTCGTTCACATTTTTGTTGAACGCAGTTGGTTTTTATCATCCTGTATTAAAACATTTCCTTTTATCAATAGTGCAATTTATAAACAATGTTTTGTGAGTAGAATAAAATTTCCAATGGTAAACTTAACTGCTTTTTCGACGTTATTTTACCAGCTAACTAAAAATAGGAAAGCCTTGAACCCCTTCCACTAAATTTAGTTAGTATTAAGATTCTTTTACAGGGAGTGCAGTAGAGCTGACGCTGAAATCATTAAGTATTTGGTTATATCATCGCTAGTCTCACTGAACTCTTCTGAACTCTACATGTCATGTGTGGTCTGGCGTCTCCTTACCAGCAACAGGTCCCAGGTTCAAACTAGTCAATTCCCTAAAAAACACGCTCAGAGCGTCGTTGAGCGAAAGTGGTAGGGAGACACGATATAGGACAAACAGACACCACGCAGAATGTTAGAACTGGAAACATGTTGCCTGGTAGGACGAGTCTCGTTTCAAATAGTGTCGAGCGGATGGACTTGTACAGGTATGGAGGCAACCTTGTGAATCCGTGGACACTGCATGTCAGCAGGGGAACTGTTCAAGCTGGTGGAGGCTCTGTAATGGTGTGGGACTTGTGCAGTTGGAGCGATATGGGACCCTCTCATACGTCTAGGTACGACTCTGACAGGTGATAAGTACGCAAGCATTATGTCTGATCACCTGCATCCATTCAAGACCACTGTACATTGGGCAGTTCCAGCAGAACAATGCGACACCCCAGACGTCCAGAATTGCATCGGAGCGGCTCCAGGAATACCCATCTCAGCTTAAGTACTTCGGCCACCAAACTCCCCAGAGATGAATATTATTGAGCACTGAGCGTATCTGGGTTGCCTTACAATGTACTGTTCAGAAGAGAACTCCACCCCGTCGTTCGCTTAGAGATTTATGGACAGCCGAGCAGGATTCATCGAGCCAGTTCCCTCCAGCACTATTTCAGACATTACTCGAGTCCATACCACGTCGTGTTGCGGCACTTTTGCACGCTCGTGGGCGCCCTACATGGTATTAGGTAGGTGTACCAGTTTCTTTGTCTCTTCAGTGTGAAGCCTAGTAGTTAATTCAAATTTATGGAAGTTATTTCAAAGGATAATATAGGAAGGATGTTAATTAATCGCCCCTACCAAGAATTTATGTTTAATCCACCCCTATCCTCTTAAGGTGTAAGAGGCAAGTCGAGTGACCTCTATTCCGCAAATGTAATTTCACATTTGTGAAGCTGTTAGTAAGTGACTGTTAGTGACTCTTGTTCTCACATATAAAGAAAGTAAGAAAAGCGCAGACGTGCCAATCGACCCAAGTGTCATCTTCAACCAGTAGCGCCATGGAACTGCGGTATGGACTAGCGTGGGCTAAGCATACCGCTGTCCCAGCCGTTGTCGGGTTAGCAGGCTTAGTGCCGCCGGTTCTCATTGAAATAACTCCTCAACTTGCATCACTACGTTGTGTGGACCCCATTCCAGTCCTGACACCAAGGAGAAATCCCTGGCAACACGGTGAATCGAATCCAGTTCCCCGCATCAGACGTTCAATCTGGTGAAGGCTTTGTAATGGTGTGGAGCGTCTGCAGTTGGAGCGATATGGGATCCCTGATACATCTAGGTACGACTCTGACAGGTGACACGTCCGTAAGCATCCTGTCTGGTCACCTGTATCGATTCATGTCCATTGTGCTTTCTGACGGACTTGTACAATTCCAACAGGACAGCTCGACATTCCACACGCCCAGAATTGCTACAGAGTGGCCCCAGGGATATCCTTCTGAGTTCAAACACTTCCGCTGACCGCCAGACTCTCCAGACGTGAGCATTTTTGAGCATATTTGAGTATTTATAGATTTCCGGAAAGCTTTTGACACCGTTCCTCACAAGCGACTTCTAATAAAGCTGCCGGCCGATGGGGTATCGTCTCAGTTGTGCGACTGGATTCGTGATTTCCTGTCAGGAAGGTCGCAGTTCGTAGTAACAGACGGCAAATCATCGAGTAAAACTGAAGTGATATCAGGTGCTCCCCAGGGAAGCATCCTGGGACCTCTGCTGTTCGTGATCTATATAAATGACCTGGGTGACAATCTGAGCAGTTCTCTTCTGTTGTTCGCAGATGATGCTGTAATTTACCGTCTAGTAAGGTCATCCGAAGACAAGTATCAGTTGCAAAGCGATTTAGAAAAGATTGCTGTATGGTGTGGCAGATCGCAGTTGACACTAAATAACGAAAAGTATGAGGTGATCCACATGAGTTCCAAAAGAAATCCGTTGGAATTCGATTACTCGATAAATAGTACAATTCTCAAGGCTGTCAATTCAACTAAGTACCTGGGTGTTAAAATTACGAACAACTTCAGTTGGAAAGACCACATAGATAATATTGTGGGGAAGGCGAGCCAAGGGTTGCGTTTCATTGGCAGGACGCTTAGAAGATGCAACAAGTCCACTAAAGAGACAGCTTACACTACACTCGTTCGTCCTCTGTTAGAATATTGCTGCGCGGTGTGGGATCCTTACCAGGTGGGATTGACGGAGGACATCGAAAGGGAGCGAAAAAGGGCAGCTAGTTTTGTATTATCACGTAATAGGGGAGAGAGTGTGGCAGATATAATACGCGAGTTGGGATGGAAGTCATTAAAGCAAAGACGTTTTCCGTAGCGGCGAGATATATTTACGAAATTTCAGTCACCAACTTTCTCTTCCGACTGCGAAAATATTTTGTTGAGCCCAACCTACATAGGTAGGAATGATCATCAAAATAAAATAAGAGAAATCAGAGCTCGAACAGAAAGGTTTAGGTGTTCGTTTTTCCCGCGCGCTGTTCGGGAGTGGAATGGTAGGGAGATAGTATGATTGTGGTTCGATGGACCCTCTACCAAGCACTTAAATGTGAATTGCAGGGTAATCATGTAGATGTAGATGTGGATGTAGATAACTGTGATGCATTGCAACGTGCTGTTCAGAGGAGATTCCCTCCCCCCCCCCCCCCCCCCCTTCGTACTCTTACGGAGTACAGCCCTGCAGGATCCATGGTGTCAATTTGTCAATTCCGTCCAGCACTACTTCAGACATTAGCCGAGTCCATGCCAAGTCGTGCTGCGGTACTTCTGCGTGTTCTCGGCGACCCTTCACGATATTAGGCACGTGTTGCAGTTTCTTCGGCTCTCCAGTGTACCTTCAGCACGATGTCCCCAGTGAGCACAGAGACGCCGCCGGACAGGAGAGGTGTTCCGAGCTGCCACTAGCTGATCCGCGGACAGCACGCTGTGCGACACGCCCGCGACACGGGACAGGAATACGGAATGAGGCGGCGGGCTGCTCGCCAGGTCGCCAGCGATTCAGGCGTCAGTCAGGCTCGCACCCCGGTCGCCCACGTGCTGCGCCGGCAGCGACACTGCTCTCGCACTGGCAGCACACTCACACCTCCTCTGAAAAGGCGGACGAGGCTGCCGAGCGAAATACAATGCGTGTGAGGTCCCACACAACTCCTTACAAGCTCGTATTCATAAACACTGAGCTTTTCTTTTGAAGCAATGTGATACATGCTGCACTTGATTCCATAAAGCTGACGATAATAGGAAAAGCGGTAATAACTCAAGAAATTTATATGCTGAATACCATTAAGGAAAGGCAAGGCACGAACACGTGATACAGTGTGAATAAAACAAAGTCGCACCGCGAGATTTTATTGAAACTTATGACTCTGATCATACAATGAAGGCTTTCACGACCGGAATTTTCAGCTGCTGAGAATTTTTCTGGGTTGTATGGCCGTGGTCCATGGAACTCTTGAATCACTGACTTTTCGTCCAAGGCTATGTTGGACATCTTCGCAGGTGCTCCTGGTTGTGCTGAGTCGGCATGTCCAACGTAGCCTTGGACGAAAGGTCAGCGATTGAAGAGTTCCATGGACCACGGCCATACAACCCGGAAAAATTCTCAGCAGCTTATGACGCTGGACAAGTACAGCGAGGGTGTTTCAATTTGGTGTGGCACAAACGCCATTAATATTGAACGTGGAGGCGTCGAATTGGAATTTACCATCAACAAAGGCTGTGACTAGGCAACGGCCTTGCCGCAGTGGATACACCGGTTCCCGTGAGATCACCGAAGTTGAGCGCTGTCGGGCGTGGCGTGGTCGGCATTTGGATAGGTGACCATCCAGGCCACAATGCACTGTTGCCATTTTTCAGGTTGCACTCAGCCGCGTAATGCCAATTGAGGAGCTACTCGACCTAATAGCTGCGGCTTCGGTCAAAAATACCATCATAACGACCAGGAGAGCAGTGTGCTGACCCCACGCCCCTCCTATCCGCATCCTCCACTGAGGATGACACGGCGGTCGAACGGTCCCGCTAGTCCACTCGTGGCCTGAAGACGGAGTGCTTTTATAGGCTGTGACTCTGGGTTGCGAAGGTGTAACTATAATCTAGCCTTGATGCCATTATTAACAAAATTACTGTTAAAAGTAATCAGTAAAATACAGGGCGTTTCAAAATGAATATACGGGATTCAAGGCTCTGTAGAATTTATTACATTCAACTTATAAATAATACATCAGATGAAAGAGCAGCTGAAACAGTTTTTCCTACAAGTGTTGAATGAGACCAACATTCGTCTGAAATCGAGTCGGTATGGGAGTTCTTCCCAAACCTCGATCAGTGGGTCTGGTATAATTGTTGCAACTATGCTGTTTCTAAAGTCAGGTGGCTCAGCAGGTAGCGGAGATACATACACCAGATCCGTTATGAATTCCCAAATGAAGAAGTCGTGTTGAGTCAGCTCGCATGTGAACGTGGAGGTCATGCAAAACAGGATCTGTCATTTGGTCCCTTGCGCCAAATCCAGCATTAAGGTACAACGTCGTTTAACCAATCGCGCACTGAGTTATGTCAATGAAGTGGCGCACCATACTGCTGCCAAATAAAGTTCTGTGATTCAGCCATTTGAGGAAAGAGCCATAATTCTAGAGCATCAAGATAAGAAACATCAGTTACAGATGCTTCACCGAAAAAGAAAGGTTCAAAATGGTTCAAATGGCTCTGAGCATTATGTGACTTAACTTCTGAGGTCATCAGTCCACCTAGAACTTAAAACTACTTAAACCTAACTAACCTAAGGACATCACATACATCCATGACCGAGGCAGCATTTGGACCTGCGACCATAGCGGTCTCGCGGTTTCCAGACTGTAGCACCTAGAACCGCTCGGCCTCACCGGCCGGAAAAAAGAAAGGCCTATGAAGTTTCCGCATGGATATTACACAGAAAAATAAAGTTTAGGTTAGTCTCTTTCCAACTATAACATCTTATGGGGACTTGTTGACCCCCAGATGCGCATATTAATTGTATTCACATTTCCAATTTAGTGAAATTCTTCATTGCCATGTAGCAACCTTTTGTTCGCAAAGTTGGCACTCAAACCGTAGCCTGTAGGCTTTAGAGCTTGTAACAACTGCAAACGATAAGGACGTAGTTGTAAGCGTCTCCTTAAAAGCCTCCGCACAGACTTCACTGGAACTAAAAATTAACGACTAGCATTCCGAACTGATTTCTTGGGGCTAGGCGTCAAAGACTCCCATTCATTGAATACGTCATTCCTTCACTCTTGGCTCTTTCCAATCTATTTCCTTTGCGTACAGGTGCACAAACTAAACTGTTTGAGCTGCTCTTTCATTTGGTGTATTATGTAGAATTGTAAGTTGAATGTAATAATTCCTACGAAGCCTTAAAACGCGTATATTCATTTTGAAACAACCTGTATAAGGAAAACCCCACAACAATTATTGTTAAAAGAGCACAATAATTAAAAGAAAAATCTTCCAGATCTAAATCTATAATAATAATAATAATAATAATATCCAAAACAATAATACAAAAAAAAATATTCAGCCAGAGAAATAACACTGCCAATAGTTTACCAACAGTGAAACTAAGTCACTCTTCAACAGGGCTTACAAAACCTCACAATTAATAATTGAGTCCTAGAAACACTCAGTCACGGGTAACTCAACAAGTTATCACTAAAATCATAATCTAAGAGGCATTGTAAATATAATACTTTAAAACTTAAATTACACTGAATAATACAATATATAACAAGGCATGATACGCAACAAGGCACACTGTACTGCTGGCTTGAGCCAAATTATCACATTAAATGAAAACATTCCTCCTCACACGCATACGTGTCACACAACATTATCAAAGCCATCCAATAGTAAGATTACAAGCCCTTAGCAAGGCTGCACATCAATGCAGAAAGGTATCTTCATACCAAACACAAAACATGGTAATTTAAGAAACAATATTTTAACAGTATCAACACGAATCTTCCCCAAGACCTTCCTCCAAACAGGTTGCATTGAGACAGATCAAGCTAGACAATATCACTGTGCCATAACGATAGACTGTCAACAATCGCTTGCTGGTATCTTTTATTCACTGTTTTATTTTTTTATTTATTTATTGAGTCATCAGTCTTCTGACTTGACTGATGTGGCCCACCACAAGTTTCTCTTGGGTGCCAGTCTCTTCATCTCAGAGTAGTGCTTGCAAACTACATACTCAATTATTTGCTGGATGTATCATAATATCTGTCTTCCTTTTCAGTTTTTGCCCTCTACTGCTCCCTCTAGCAGCATTGAAGTTGTTCTGTGACGTCCTAACACGTGTCCTATACTGTCCCTTCTTATTGTGTTTTCTTCTCCTACTCTATAGAGAACCTCTTCATTCCTTACCTTACCAGTGTAGCAAATTTTCAACATTTTCCTGTAGCACCACACCTCAAATACTCGAATCTCTTCTGTTCCCATTTTCCCACACTCTATGACTCACGATGGTGACTATGGTCGAAATATACTGTAAGATGTCATGGTCTCCTGACCTTCATTGCTTACATATTCCGCCCTCACAATCATATTCCACACATCAAAACGCTTCATTCGAACCCAAACTCGATAATATAAAGTCAATGTTGTATGAATTCATGTAAACGATATGCAAATTACAAGTAAATTTCAAATGCACACCAAGGTTGAAATACTCGAGGCTGGCATACGTACACACATTCAAGACACGACGGTCACAAAAGCTTTTAGTTCGGGAGAGGCAAACTGCATGCCAGGAGGCCGGTCCCTTCAGAGGACGAGTCAACCTATCTACATCAGCCGGCGACCACCTGTAGAGCAGACAGCATTTGCCTGAGTGAAAGGGAGAACAACCCCGTGTTCGGCTTAAAAGCAAATTCCGCTACATTGTGAGGGAGCGCCCAGCCTACGCATTCTTTACAAACATAGCAAGCAGTTTCAGAGGTTTTCACAGAGTGACAGCAAACGCCAAATGCAGATGCTACATATTTCCGGATTGATCGCCTTAAACGAAACGTCATTCTCCCGTTTTAGAAGAGCAATGCTGATTGGCTGACGATATTCCTGACGCCTTGAGCTGAAGGAGTAATAGAAGAGACCAAAAGATATACCCCTTCACGTCTGGCGTGGAGAGGGGCCATTCCGTTGTCGCTCTTGGAGCGAGAACACGTAACGAGAGCGTGTGCGCTCGTACGTGTACTCAAAGAGCGAGTAACAAGTCTCTCCTCAGTACTTCACTGGGAGAGCACCTCTGTCGAGAGCGAATCGGAGTGCGTCTCTATACTGAGTCCTTGTGATTAACTGTTGTTCACTGTGTTGGCCGCCACACTTATTGTGCGGTGTGAATGGACAGAGTTATAGTTAAACGCCTGAGAGCTAATTTTTGAGTGGCATCGCGGTGGACTGGTTATCTCACTGGTGTACCATGCCAATATTTAGAATAGGGGCAAATAGGAGTCTTTGGCTTCATCAAGGCATAGGGAGAGTTTGATTGGCGAATGTCAATCCAGATGGAACGAGATTTATCTTATTTGTCAGCAGCGAGCAGCGCAGACAGCAATCATTGCAGCTTACGGTATTGTGCACTACAGCTCTTGCGAGCCCCATATTTCCTTCACAACAGTACACTTCACTGCATTTCACACGCGACAGCCTCGACCATAATTCTAATGGATTATTATTCAAGTTGAGTAGCTGTGGCTCTCAGCCATTCTGCCAAGTCAATAACAATCTTAACTTTGTGCAGAAATTTCATTAGCGAATCCTATCCTTAAGAGGTAACTTCACATTCTGAAAAGAACCCGGAAATAACTTGTTCAGTTCATAACTAAAAGTGCCATTGTGATTTCTCAGAATTTTTGCAAAATAAATAATAATTTTCGTTAGTTTCATGTTTTTCTTACAGTAACTAGCACTACTCCAGTACCCAAGTATCCCACTAGTTACGTAAGAAATTTTGTGAATTTTTGTGTCTTTTCCTTACAGCAGACAACTCCAGTTTTTCAGGCATTTCTCTTTAGAACGTTAGGAGCGTCTGACTGACTTCTGTAGTAGTGTGGTGGTGGAAATTGCATCTTGCAGGAGCCACAGGGTAAAGGGTACATCTCAGATTAATCCGTTGTGCAGAATGACAGAATAGCACCCACATTCGCTCACAATACATCCTCAGAAATATCATAATCAAATTAAGGCATATATTTGACCAGTAGACTTTTCTTGGCCAAAAAGGCCGTTTTTGCATGTGCTAATCTGCTTTTTATGCCCTCATTTCTTCGTCCGTTATGCGTTATTTTGTTTAGAAGGGAGCAGGATTCTTAAACTTCGTCTACTTCATTATTACCAATTTTCATGTTATGTTTCACTTTTCTGCGTACTCCGTTTACTTTCAATCCGCTTTCTGTACTCATTAGACTGTCTGTATTATTCTTCAGATCGTGTAACTCATCTCCACCTTCACTGAAGACAGCAATGTAAATAACAACGCTATCGTCAGTTTGAATCCCACTCTTGAATCTTTCTTCTATCTCCGTCATTGCTTCTTCGATGTATATATTGAGCAGAAAGAGTGAAAGACTACATTCCTGTCACACTCCCTTCTTAATCCCGTCTTATTGTTCCTCTTGGTTCTTCTATATATTGTATATTACCCGTTTTTGTCTATAGCGTATACCTATTTTTCTCAGAATTTCGAACATCTTGCTGTCGAATACTTTCTCCAAGTCGACAAATCGTATGAAAGTTGTTATATTCTGCCTACTCGTCTAGTATAGGGCACCTAGGAAATCCGCTTTCTCGATCGCTAGATAACAATGCAAATGGTGACATGCAAATAATCAGTGTCTTCAGTATGTACAATTTCAATACAAGCAAAACAATACAGTTCATAAGTCACTGCTGTAGCGTTCGGAGGACGGCTAGGCGGAGCGGCGCTTATATTCTCTTTGTATAGAGGCCGCTCCTGTCTCGGTGTCGTCCTAGAGACGGGTCCGTCAGCCTGCTACTGGCTGACGTCGTCTCACAGCCCTCTGCGCTCTTCCGATCTCGACCGTCGTGCCGGCCCTTGATTTTCCTTCAGTCTTGCTTCCCTATCAAGTGCAGCGACAGAACTGGATCTCTCGCGCGTTTACCTGGCCTAAACCCAAACTGATCATCATGTTATATATCCTCTATCTTCTTTTCCTCTCTTCTATGTATTATTCTTGACAGTAACTTCGATGCGTTGGTTGTTAAGCTGATTGTGTGGTAGTTCTCGCACGTATCTGCCCTTCCTGTGAGCGGAACTGATGGTTGATATTTTTCCGAAAGTCGGATGCTATGTCGCCAATCTCATACATTGTACACACCAACGTGAATAATCGTTTAGTTGCCGGTTCACCCATTGATTTTAGAGAATCCCTTGGAATATTATTTATCCCTCCTGCCTTACTAGATCTCAAGTCTTCAAAGCTCTTTAATTTCTGACTGGGTCCCCTATTTTTACAATATCAACACCAATTATTTCCTCTTCTATAACGTCATCAGTCAATTTCTTTCCCTCAAAGAGGTCTTCAAGGTATTCTTGCCTATTACCCACCCTATCGTTTGCGTTTAAGAGTGGAATTCCCATTGCGTTTATTTTTCCGCCCTTCTTTTAACTCCATTGATGGTTATTTTGACTTTTCTTTATTTGTGAGTCAACGATCATTTTCTTTCTTGTTTCTTCACATTTTTTCCTGCATCCACTTCGCATTGGTTTCGTTGCACTTCGTGTTTATTCCTTTTTTTTCTTTTTGAGGTCATCTGTCTTCTGGCTGGTTTGATGCGGCCCACCTCAAATTTCTTTTGTACCAACCTCTTCGGGCTAGTCTTCTGTTTACCTGCTTTGGGATGATTTTACTAGATATGATGTGCTTGTACAACAATGTGCTGTATTCCTACAAGATGTCAATTTGGTACCATTTATATCAATGTTAAGCAAAAACATTGAACTGTGTATTTGTCATCCTACACAGTATGTAGCAAAACGATGTTAATGGTCTAAGAACATTGTACTCTATAATGGTGTGGAATCTGAAATCTAGAATGAGATTTTCACTCTGCAGCGGAGTGTGCGCTGATATGAAACTACCTGGGAGATTAAAACTGTCGATTTTCTCCATGCTTGTTACTCTGAGACTCCTGCAGGAGTACTTGTGCATCTGCATTGAAGAAGGTGGATCCACTGCACATCGAAGTGAATCAGTTATATGAATGCTTGGTGTCTGTTCTTTGGGACTTGTCTGAAAACAATTCATATAAACGTCTATATGGTTTTATTCAGAAATTGTGTGGTCGTTATTTTGGGTCGAAGGCTAAGCTAATGAAATCTGGTACCAATGTTGTTGTGGACTGGCAAGACAGCCAATCCACAATGGACGGGAGACCGAAAGGCACGCGTTTAAGCTCACGCAGGATGGCGTGAGGTCTGGAACAGCACAAGGTCTTTATAGTAGCAAAAATAGTACGTAGCTTCTGGAATACTTAACTTTAATCCATAATTGGTGAACATCGGTCTGACGGTACATGCATCACAAGATAAATATCAAATGATAATGGCGCCTTGCTAGGTCGCAGCAAATGTAGCTGAAGGCTATGCTAACTATCGTCTCGTCAAATGAGAGCGTAATTTGTCAGTGAACCATCGCTAGCAAAGTCGGCTGTACAACTGGAGCGAGTGCTAGGAAGTCTCTCTAGACCTGCCGTGTGGCGGCGCTCGGTCTGCAATCACTGACAGTGGCGACACGCGGGTCCGACGTATACAAACGGACCGCGGCCGATTTAAAGGCTACCACCTAGCAAGTGTGGTGTCTGGCGGTGACACCACAAATGTCCTGGTCAAAATTATTCCTGGCACCTTGCCAGTTATTTGCCTTCTACCTATCAGTTATAATGTACCTGTTAAAGACATGTTAACACTTTTTTACATGGCACTTTGAACGAAAATGTGGACAAAAGTGCAATGTCAGCCTAAACGCTGTGAGGAGATTTTTTTGCAAGTCTTCTAGCCGCCAGGCTAACAACAAAACGACGAATTTTTCCAGCAATGTAGTACTATTATTCAGTTTCATGCAGAATTGTTCAGTATTCATGCAGTAATTCGTTCGATAAAGTGATGTCCTGTCGATACCCTTGACGTCACCTAGTTGATGCGCGTCATTCGTTTTGCCCAGCGTCTCTGTAACAAAGCAACTATGGACGCGTAGTATTTACGTAGTGATAATTCTGTGATAAAGCAAGCAGTCGAAAAATGGGAAAGAGAGTCACAACTGCTTAACAACGCAAAGGGAACAGCCAGTGGCAACGGGCGAGAAAAACTAGTCAGACAGCTAGCTTTATCTGAATGCGAGTGCGTGCGTGCGTGCGTGCGTGTGTATATGTGTGACCGTTGTGGGAGGGAGCGCGTGCCAACTCGTTGCAGTATCACCGGGACCTTCGGACCGGTATCTACTGAGTCGCCTACTATCTGATCACGCTTGCTTCAAGGCGCTGCCTCCCACTCCCCACCCCCGTCAGTTTACTTTGACATGCAACGTTAACTCAGACGTTTAATACTTCTTTAGCTGAAAAACGAGATGACTTTTCTAAGGAAGTAGCATTTCTGTAGATGAGTGTTGCTACGCGAAAATAAGATAAAAACATTTAGAACATACACTGACTTCATATACGCAACAAGGCATCAGTCTCCAGATCGCTATTATGGAATGAGAAAACATTTTATTGTTCACTGATGCAAATAGCTCAGTGCCCTCTGAGACAGCAATGCGCTATGTGCTTGGGAGGCTGACAAGAAGTTATGTTCACATGCTCCTTCAATGAGTTTGGCAGATTCCGAACGACACGAAACTGTAGAATCCTTTCTTCCGGAATTATTTCGCTCATGTTCCCTTCGACAGGTATGTTAGACTTGTAACAGAACTTCCTTTGATAAGGTTTCACTTTAGAATTTTGACCGCGTTAGTAAATAAATTTAACTCGGGGTCGTAATGAAGTAAAATTTAACGAATTTTTAGACCCTGAAGATCTCGTATTGCTATCAAAGTTACCGTAAAGATCACGGTCGAATGTAGTACACCAAATTTTAAAAAAAGACATAAATTACAAAAATGTCACAAATACCTTTGAAAAAAAATATTAAAAATTTGTAATATCACCCAAGGATAGCTACAAACCAAGTAGGCACACTCACGACGTTGAGAATACTGCAATATGACGAGTTCCAGAACATATGCATAAGTTCCGGTCATCGTACAGCTGTCAAATTTAAAATTCCCACTGTGTTTGTACCTTGTTCTAAAGAGAAATGACTTGTTTTATTATGATTGGTCGTAACCAGAATATGAATGATGGATGCAACAGCTCACGCAAATATAACATTTAAAAATAATGGTTAGGCAGAGATTTAAGAACCAGATTTTAAGTTGTAAGACATTTTCAGAGGCAGACGTGGACTGGTCACATATTATTGGTCATGAACTGTAGATTAAAACTGAAGAAATTTAAAAAAGGTATGACATCAAGGAAATAGTACCTGGATGAAATGAAAGAACCAGAGGCTGTTGAGAGCTCCAGAGGGAGACTACAAGAGGGGGAAGGAACACAGTAGAAGACGAATGCGTAGCTTTAAGGAATGAGATAGCGAAGGCAGCAGAAGATCAAATGGGTACAAAGACAAGACCTGGTAGGAATCCTTGGATAACACAATATATATTGAATTTAACTGACGAAAGAAGGAAGTTTTAAAATGTAGCAAATGAAGCAGGAAAAAGGGAAGACAAACTTTTAAAAAATGAGATTGACTGGAATTGCAAAATTGCTAAGCAGGAATGGCTAGAGGATTTAGAAGAATATTTCATTAAGAGAAAAATAGATACCGTCTACAGGCAAGTTATAGAGGCCTTTGGGGAAAAGAGATGCAGCTGTATGAATATGAAGCAAAGAAGGGAAAGCTGAAAGAATGAGTATATAGAGGGTCAATAAAAGGGACATTTACTTAGAGGCATTATTATTGAAATAGAAGAGGACGTAGATGAAGATGAGATGGGAGGTATGATATTGCGAGAAAAATTTGATAAAGCTCTGTAAGACCTAAGACGAAGTAAGGCCCCGGGACTAGTCGATATGGCGTCAGAAGTACTGACAGCTTTGGGGAGCAAGCCACGACAAAACTCTTCGATCCGCTGTGCAACACATATGAGACAGGTCAAATACCCTGAGACTTTAAGAAGAATATAGTAATTCCAATTCTGTAGAAAGCTGTTGCTGACCGGTGTGAAAATTACCGAACAATCAGTTTAAGTAATCAGAAGCAGACCTCGGCGAAGATCAGTACGGGTTCCAGAGAATCATAGGAACACGAAAGACAATACTGACCCTGCGAATTCTAAGAGAAGATAGGTTAAGGAAAGGCAAACTTACATTTATAAAACTTGTGTACTTAGAAAAAGTTGTTGATTATGTTGACTGGAATACTCTCTTTAAATTTCTGAAGGTAACAGAGATAAAATACAGAGAGAGAAACGCTATATACAACTTGTACAAAAAACAGATGGCAGTTGTAAGAGTCAAAGGGGATGAAAGGGAAGCAGTGGTTGAGAATGGAGTGAGACAGGTTTGTAGCCTATCCCCGATGTTACTCAATATGTACATTGAACAAGCAGTAAAGAAAACTAAAGAAAAATTTGGTGTAGGAATTAAAGTCTACGGAGAAGAAATAAAAACTTTGAGGTTGGCCAATGACATTGTAATTATGTCAGAGACCGCAAAGGACTTGGAAAAGCAATTGAAAGGAATGGACAGTGTCTTGAAAGGAGGGTATCAGACGAACATCAACAAAAGGAAAACAAAGTTAATGGAATGTAGTCGAATTAAATCAGGTGATGCTAAGTTAGGTTAAGAAACGAGGCACTAAAAGTAGTGGATGAGTTCTGCTATTTGGACAACAAAATAAGTGATGATGGTCAAAGTAGAGAGGATATAAAATTTCTACTGACAATGGCAAGAAAAGCGTTTCTGAAGAAGAGAAATTTTCTAACATTGAGCATAGTTTTAAGTGACAGGAAGCCTTTTCTGGAAGTATATGTATGGAATGTAGCCATATATGGAAGTGAAACAGGGACGATAAACAATTTAGATAAAAAGAGAACTGAAGTTTTCTAAATGTGCTACGGAAAATGATGAAAATTAGAGGGATCAATCACGTAACTAGTGAGGAGGTTCTATGTAGAATTAGGGAGACAAGGAATTTGTGGCACAACTTGACCGAAAGAAGGAATCTGCTCACAGGATGCATTCTGAGACATCAAGGAATCACCTATTTAAAGTTGAAGGGAAGTGGCGGTGGGCGGGGGAGGGGGGGGGGGGTGAAAATCGTAGAGCGAGACCAAGAGATGAATACAGTGAGCAGATTCAGAAATATGCCCGGGTTCCCGGGTTCGATTCCCGGCGGGGTCAGGGATTTTCCCTGCCTCCTGATGTCTGGGTGTTGTGTGATGTCCTTAGGTTAGTTAGGTTTAAGTAGTTCTAAGTACTAGGGGACTGATGACCATAGATGTTAAGTCCCATAGTGTTCAGAGCCATTTGAACCAGAAATATGTAGGTTGCAGTAGTACTCGGTGATGAATAGGCTTGCACAAGATAGAGACTACAATAACGACTTTTAAATACGTAACATTACCTGAGAAAATCACTGCACGCAGGTATGTAGAAGCACTATAGTAACCAAAATGAGAATTGTGTGAAGTTATCAAAATGGGATAGTAGGCAACCTAGGAATACAGTACATGAAATTTTGCATCCACTCGCTATTAAACTACATTTATTGAGAGAAACACATATTTCATTACGTTCGTAAAAAGTATGAAATTACGTTAAAATGTCTGGAATTGTTTTCCGAGTCATAAGTAAGGGAGAGATTTTTGGTGGTGGAATTTGCTTATCTGTGTATGGCAAGTCATGTTCCTGTATGTCGCCAACAGCTAGGCCCTGCCGGCAGCGAAATTTCAGTAGAGCCGTCAGCAGTAAACTGCAGCCGTTACATCCCCCTGCCGGCTGTATGATCTACGTGGCGGTAATGTGATTCCTTCGTCGACTCTCGTTGGTTACAGGCTGGTCGTAATCAAAATATTACTATATACGAGAGCTATCCAGAAAGCACATTACGTTTTGGTATTAAAAAAATAAATAAATAAATAAATAAAATGAAAAAGTATAGGAAACAAGATGTTTTATTCATTTTAAAGCTACACTTAAATACTGCTTCTCAACATAGTCACCAGACAAATTTAGCACTTACCATATCGGCGAACAAGCTTCGAAATTCCATTGTCATAAAACTGCCTCCTGAGACATCAACCAGTTAGCAGTTCCGCGTGGTCGCCAAAGCGTTGCGAGCCAGGCCTTCATAGTTGCAAGATGCAAACTGTACGGCGGATGCGGAAATACTTCCAACATGAAAGCATCGAGTACTTCTCGTGTGTGGATTTCCGTGTGTTGTCGCGCATTGTTGTGGAAGAATAAAATTTCTGAGCTCAACTTTTCTCGACGCACTTATTAAGTTTTACAAATTTTGACAACAGCTCACAGAGTTTGTTGTGCCAAGCTTAAGAAAATCGACAAGAAGCATACCTTTCCTGCCCCAGAAAACAGTCGACTTAATCTTTCTTGCAGGCAACGTTTGCAAGCATTTTCTTGATTTTTTGGGGGAATTTGCGTGGCCCCACTCCATAGACTGCAGTTTGGTCTCGCAGATCACATGTTGACCCAAGTCTCGTTTCCTGTTACGATTCGATCGAGAAATGGGTCACGACCTTTTTCATAACAATCCAAAAATGGCATTGCTGGAGCCATACGTTTTTCTTGTGGTCTTCTGTAAAGTTTTGTGATAGCCTAGCTTCTGTTCAACTATTTGATGCAACAAACTTCGTAAACTTTATGGATGAGTAATCGAGAGCTCTGTCATTGTGGATCGGCGGTTTTATTTAATCTTCTCATCAACTTTGGCGACCAGTTCATCAGTCACAAAGCATGGTTGTCCATCTCGCTCTTCATCGCAAACATAAGTTTGACCCCTTCTAAACCTAACCCACCACTGCCGCATTCCATCTTCAGTGATTACGTTGTTTACGTACACTTAAGTACCATCTCTAGCGCAAAAATCGCAATTTAATAAAATGTTACCGGAGAATTTTTTGTTTTACAAGAAAGCTTACTTATTATATTTGAATACGAGCTACACACAGTTGCCGATACTTTCAATCGATTTGTGGTTTCTTGCCAACAGAAACCCTCTTATTAACAGCACTTCACAACTCGCTAGATTTTCAGTTGTGGCACACATTTAAAACTTTGATTATGATAAAGTCCCATCTTAATAGAGCGTAGGGGAATGATGCGGGAGACCCCCACCGCCGTACTAGGCAAAGTCCTAGTGGAGGTGGTTTGCCATTGTCTTCTTCCGACCGTAGTGGGGATGAATGATGATCATGAAGACGACAAAACAACACCCAGTCATCTCGAGGCAGGTGAAAATCCCTGACCCCGCCGGCAATCGAACCCGGGGCCCCCGTGCTCGGCAAGCAAGAACGCTACCGCGAGACCACGAGCTACGGACTTTGAAAACTTTATTATGGAATAACAGGAAACGACACGAGCCTCTCGCTGACACCGCTGGATGTCGACTGAACCACTGTTGCCAACTGACTTTCGACCACTTCCCTACACATGTGAAAAGCCACCGTTTTCTAACAAAATATTCACAATGTTATTTGGGAAGCTTGCTGCTGTTAGCCTCTGCGCCATATGCGGCAGTACTACATTTTGTGTTTTCTACTAAACGTGCCAACAGATGCAGCTAAATGAAGTCTTTCTTTTGGAAATGACGCAATATAATTTTTATTTGGCCGGCCGCGGTGGCCGTGCGATTCTAGGCGCTCCAGTCCGGAGCCGCGCTGCTGCTACGGTCGCAGGTTCGAATCCTGCCTCGGACACTGGTGTGTGTGATTTCCTTAGGTTAGTCAGGTTTAAGTAGTTCTAAGTTGTAGGGGACTGATGACCACAGCAGTTGAGTCCCATAGTGCTCAGAGCCATTTGAACCATTTAATTTTTATTTCTTCAAATGACTAGTTTCGTTATTTGACGTCAAATGACTAGTTTCGTTATTTCAGAAAGTCACAATCTTCTAATTATTATATTGTCAAGCCCCGAAATAATTATTTGAAGAAATAAAAATTTGCATCTGAAAGCTGAACTTTTTAGTGGTAATGGTAAAACTAAACAGGAGCAGGGTGAGCGCTGAAACTAGTACTACTGCCAAGATTCTCAAAATATTCCGGAGGTCTAACAACTTACTAATAACTTACGTTCATGCTCGTCTGTGTTAGCATATTTACGTGGGGTAAATATGAAAGCTTCTTTTAGGCTATTTTATTATTTCACACCATAGATTTCGGATCCCACTGCGCATCTTACGCACTCCACTAAAGTACAGCTTGTTGTGAAATAGGAAGTACTTGACAACATGCTGCGTCTTCCATCGTGCGCAGTCTCTGACGTATGGGAACAAAAGGCCATCCACAAAGATTAGGTGAAAGAACGCACGTAAGCATGCGCGTTCTCGTGTCCAGAAGTTGCCTCACTGTGCAAGCGGTCTGCTATGTACCTGTTACTGTGCTCGGCAATTTGTACTGCGTGTATTGCGATGAAAGGCGACAGAAAACGGGGACGCAAGACGACTATGGATAAAATTGTTACTAAATAGCAGAGGTACGGGAAAGGGTTAATGACGTTTTGTTTGCATCTTTCATACACAAACAGCAGTTGACCAGCGTTGCCTGGTGAAACGTTGTTGTGATGCCTCGTGTAAGGAGGAGAAATGCGTACCATCACGTTTCCGACTTTGATAAAGGTCGGATTGTAGCCTATCGCGATTGCGGTTTATCGTATCCCGACATTGCTGCTCGCGTTGGTCGAGATCCAATTACTGTTAGCAGAATATGGAATCGGTGGGTTCAGGAGGGTAATACGGAACGCCGTGCTGGATCCCAACGGCCTCGTATCACTAGCAGTCGAGATGACAGGCATCTTATCCGCATGGGTGTAACGGATCGTGCAGCCACGTCTCAATCCCTGAGTCAACAGATGGGGACGTTTGCAAGACAACAACCATCTGCAGGAACAGTTCGACGACGTTTGCAGCAGCATGGACTATCAGCTCGGAGACCACGGCTGCGGTTACCCTTGACGCTGCGTCTCTGACAGGAGCGCCTGCGGTGGTGTACTCAACGACGAACCGGGATAAACGAATGGGAAAACGTCATTTTGTCGGATGAATCCAGGTTCTTTTTACAGCATCGTGATGGTCGCATCCGGGTTTGGCGACATCGCGGTGAACGCACATTGGAAGCGTGTATTCGTCATCGCCATACTGGCGTATCACCCTGCGTGATGGTATGGGGTGCCATTGGTTACACTTGTTCGCACTGACGGCACTTTGAACAGTGGACGTTACATTTCAGGTGTGTTAGGACCCGTGGCTCTACCCTTCATTCGATCCCTGCGAAACCCTACAATTCAGCAGGATAATGCACGACCGCATGTTGCAGGTCCTGTACGGGCCTTTCTGTATACAGAAAATGTTCGACTGCTGCCCTGGCCGGCACATTCTCCAGATCTCTCACCAACTGAAAACGTCTGGTCGATGGTGGCCGAGCAACTGGCTCGTCACAATACGCCAGTCACTACTCTTGAATGAGATTTTCACTCTGCAGCGGAGTGTGCGCTGATATGAAACTTCCTGGCAGATTAAAACTGTGTGCCCGACCGAGACTCGAACTCGGGACCTTTGCCTTTCGCGGGCAAGTGCCCCACCAACTGAGCTACCGAAGCACGACCCACGCCCGGTACCCACAGCTTTACTTCTGCCAGTATCTCGTGTCCTACCTTCCAAACAGTTTTAATCTGCCAGGAAGTTTCATATCAGCGCACACTCCGCTGCAGAGTGAAAATCTCATTCTGGAAACATCCCCCAGGCTGTGGCTAAGCCATGTCTCCGCTATATCCTTTCTTTCAGGAGTGCTAGTTCTGCAAGGTTCGCAGGAGAACTTCTGTAAAGTTTGGAAGGTAGGAGACGAGATACTGGCAGAAGTAAAGCTGTGGGTACCGGGCGTGGGTCGTGCTTCGGTAGCTCAGTTGGTGGAGCACTTGCCCGCGAAAGGCAAAGGTCCCGAGTTCGAGTCTCGGTCGGGCACACAGTTTTAATCTGCCAGGAAGTTTCAGTCACTACTCTTGATGAACTCTGGTATCGTGTTGAAGCCGCATGGGCAGTTGTACCTGTACACGCCATCCAAGCTCTGTTTGACTCAATGCCCAGGCGTATCAAGGCCGTTATTACGGCCAGAGGTTGTTGTTCTGGGTGCTGTTTCCTCAGGATCTATGAACCCAAATTGCGTGAAAATGTTATCACATGTCAGTTCTAGTATAATATATTTGTCCAATGAATACCCGTTTATCACCTGCATTTCTTATTGGAGTAGCAATTTTAATGGCCTGTAGTGTAAATTGAGGCTAACAGTGCACGCCGAGACTGCGTTCGGACAAATGCTGCGGTGTGACAACGCCGATACTGGTTGTGGCAGTGCGGCAGCTGAGGCTGCGGCTGCCTCGAGAGCGGGAGGTGACGGCGGCGGAAGGGCCCGGCCTTCCGGCAGATGCGCAGTTGTCGGCGTGTGGGCCCAAGGCCGCCGGCTCGCCTAGCCTCACCTAGGCGGGCCTCGCCTAGACGAGTCGCCTAGCCTCGAGGCAGGCCGCCGCAGAACAAAGCCCGCCGCAGGGGCTCGCCGCCTGCCTTAGCGCGCTCTCGCTTTCGAGCCGCACGTTTCGCTATTTCAGCCCGCGACAGGATAAACACTTCGCCGTCGAGCATACTAAACGCAGTTCCAAGCAGTATTAATGATTACCAGAGACGAATTCCGAAGGCGACTCGAACTGTGACCTTGGGGACTTTTTAACTGACAAAATGCAACACTTTTGAACTTGGAAGAAGAATACGTTATAGAAACGTAAGTTATTTAGGATGTCCGTCAGGGCAAATGTAAGTATAGATTTTATTGCTGACGGCAATATCCACTGTGGGTGGAGCTCTTTAAGTACGAAATCGCAAATTACCAGACGTTCTCGTTTTCGGGACAGTCTCGCTGTCAGATTAAAGAATTTGAAACGTCCCCTTAGAAAATTTAATGAATTATTGTGCTGGTAAACCTCTTACGTTATTTCATTTTCAAACAGCTGAGCATAACTCAACGTACTCAGACATTTCGCTCTTTACTTATTCTGATCATCATTAAACTCACACACAATACTTTTAGCGCAACGCAATCTGACTTTCCATAATCCCTACAAAAGAATGGCCCTGACTAACAATAACCTATACCTTTCATGAATCACTTACCTCACAAAAATCTTCATTACTCGAACTACTGCAATACAGCGAGCGCCAATACTGCCAGCTAAATAAAAGATTCTAACTACTGAAGTCACTAACTACTGAGAGGCACAGTTAGCAAATGAAAGATTTTGATATAGAACAAACAATGTTTTTACCTTAATAGTGTTCAAAAGTCCTAATATATATATATATCAGTTCATGACATCCAGTCTTACAAATGTACTGTCTCTGATGTGCACACGTCTAGATCATCCGCTCTTAAAACTCCGCAATCTCTCTCCCCACATCCACCACTGCTGGCGGCTCACCTCCAACTGCGCAACGCAGCTGTTCACATCCAAATGCCCAACACTACAATGGCGAATATTCCAACAATGCCTACCAGCTACAGACTGCACACAGCACAGCCAGTGATTTTCATACAGAGCGCTACGTGGCGTTACCAATATAAAAGCCCGCATCTCGTGGTCGAACGGTAGCGTTCTCGCTTCCCACGCCCGGGTTCGATTCCCGGCGGGGTCAGGGATTTGCTCTGCCTCGTGATGGCTGGGTGTTGTGTGCTGTCCTTAGGTTAGTTAGGTTTAAGTAGTTCTAAGTTCTAGGGGACTTATGACCACAGCAGTTGAGTCCCATAGTGCTCAGGGCCATTTGAACCATTTTTGAACCAATATAAAAACCTAAACAGCCTACTTACAAATTCAGTGTACCAAATACCTTCGGGGCAGCAGTTCGTCCTGGATTTCGGATTTCAGAGCTATATTCTAATATAGCAGCGAAAGGCTATTTACAATTTGTACAGAAACCAGATGGCAGTTATAAGAGTCGAGGGACATGAAAGGGAAGCAGTGGTTGGGAAGGGAGTGAGACAGGGTTGTAGCCTCTCCCCGATGTTATTCAATCTGTATATTGAGCAAGCAGTAAAGGAAACAAAAGAAAAATTCTGAGTAGGTGTTAAAATTCGGCCGGCCGAAATGGCCGTGCGGTTAAAGGCGCTGCAGTCTGGAACCGCAAGACCGCTACGGTCGCAGGTTCGAATCCTGCCTCGGGCATGGATGTTTGTGATGTCCTTAGGTTAGTTAGGTTTAACTAGTTCTAAGTTCTAGGGGACTAATGACCTCAGCAGTTGAGTCCCATAGTGCTCAGAGCCATTTGAACCCTTTTGTTAAAATTCATGGAGAAGAAATAAAAACTTTGAGGTTCATCGATGACATTGTAATTCTGTCATAGACAGCAAAAGACCTGGTAGAGCAGTTTAACGGAACGGACAGAGTCTTGAAAGGAGGATATAAGATTAACATGAACAAAAGCAAAACGAGGATAATGGAATGTAGTCGAACTAGGTCGGGTGATGCTGAGGGAATTAGATTAGGAAATGAGACACTTAAAGTAGGAAAGGGGTTTTGCTATTTGGGGAGCAAAATAACTGGTGATGGTCGAAGTAGAGAGGATATAAAATGTAGACTGGCAATGGCAAGGAAAGCGTTTCTGAAGAAGAGAAGTTTGTTAACATCGAGTATAGATTTAAGTATCAGGAAGTCGTTTCTGAAAGTATTTGTATGGAGTGTAACCATGTATGGAAGTGAAACATGGACGATAAGTTGTTTGGACAGTAAGAGAATAGAAGCTTTCGAAATGTGGTGCTACAGAAGAATGCTGAAGATTAGATGGGTAGATCACACAACTAATGAGGAGGTATTGAACAGAATTGAGGAGAAGAGGAGTTCGTGGCACAGCTTGACTAGAAGAAGGGTTCGGTTGGTAGGACATGTTATGAGGCATCAAGGGATCACCAATTTAGTATTGGAGGGCATCGTGGAGGGTAAAAATCGTAGAGGCGGACATAGAGATGAATACACTAAGCAGATTCAGAAGGATGTAGGCTGCAGTACGTACTGGGAGATGAAGCAGCTTGCACAGTATAGAGTAGCATGGAAAGCTGCATCAAACCAGTCTCAGGACTGAAGACCACAACAACAACATTCTAATACTGCCTACTTATTCCAAAAATTTTGCATGGATCTATATTTCATCTTCCGCTGGTTAGCTAAATAAGCATTATTGTGCATAGCGCTGCTGAGTTTTCATTATTGTCCCTTATCTGAGGTCAAGTACCGCCTTGCAGCAATGCGATTCTCTGTTTCACTGCCTGAGTCGTGTATCGTTTAAGTTTTTATTAAAATGTTTGATTTTTCGAGAGAACTCAAGATGACAAAGTGGAAGTGTTCCTTCCAAGCAAACTAGTTGTTCATAAAACGATGCAGAAGTAACTATGGAGTAGAATACTATGGGTTCAAAAATGGCTCAAATGGCTCTGAGCACTATGGGACTTAACATCTTAGGTCATCAGTCCCCTTGAACTTAGAACTACTTAAACCTAACTAACCTAAGGACATCACACACATCCATGCCCGAGGCCGGATTCGAACCTGCGACCGTAGCAGTCCCGCGGTTCCGAACTGCAGCGCCTAGAACCGCTAGACCACCGCGGCCGGCAGAATACTATGGGGTAGAATGTGTAATCTGTTTTGTGCTTGCATTACACATGGGGAAACAGAGGATACTAAGGATCATTTAGCTAACGTAGAGCATAAATAAAACGTGTACTCCGCAAGCACTTGAAAAACTGGACATTCCTTTTGTTTTAAATTCTTTTAAATTCTTTTAAACAGGGCAAATTAGTAACAGCAGCGGAATTAGCAATGTAGTATCATACCGTTAAGCATGAAATGCCTTTAAAATCAGTGGACTGTACATCTACGCTAACCTCCATAGTTTTCAGCAACAAAAGATCTGACTTAAGGAAAAACAAATTCAACAATAGTTGTGAAATCAGTGTTAGTACGTGACGCTGCCGAACAAATATGCGATGATCTTTCAAAGGTGCGTTACTTTGGGAATGCTTCAGATGGTAGCAGTCCCAAAGTCGAGAAAATACTTAGTTCACTTTTTAAGCTTAAGAGAGTGTCCTGATATGTCCCCGATAATTACGTCCAGTTTTATTCAGTTTAGGAGAAATGTCCCGGTTTCTCAGACAAAAGTTACGGCAAGCGTAAGGATGAGTGATATTTTCAACTGTGTTATTTTTTAACAAAATTTGTTAATTATAATTTTACAAAACATAGCGCATAGTAAATTACAACAAAGGGTTAGCGTTCAGAAGTACAAGAAAATTTTGGCTTGCGATCTGTTGCGGATTTCTTCCGCCTTGTGTACGAATTCTCAACACTTTGCATGACTTCATTCTCACCATTACTGCAATTCCTTTTTCTTCTTCTTCTACCTTTTCTTCCTTCCGCTTCGCCGATGTCTTCTCAGTTATCTACCACAATTCCAAATAATTCTGCATGGTACTTATGCAGACTTATCGTTTGATATTCCAATTGTATGTATGAGTATTAGTCGTTGAAATCGGCTGGTTGATTCTGAACAATGTACGTATCCATGTGTCCGATCATCCAAATTGCTGTGCACTTTTTAGATTGTGTCAAAGGGAGCCTTTTCAGCCTTATCGTTTCCATTAGCATTATTATTATTCTGAACCATAGATCTTGTCACTGGTTTGATGACGTTGGAAACGAATTCCTCTCATGCGCCAACCTCTTCGTCTTGTAGTAGCACTTGCAACCTACATCCTCAGTTATTTGTAGTATGTGTTCAAATCTCTTCTGCTCCAACCGTTTTCAGCCTCTGCAGGCCCCTCTGGTAGCACAAAGGTTATTGCCTCATGTGATACCGGTCCTATCGTCCTGTCCCTTCTTCTTGTCAGTGTTTTCCATATATTCGCTTCTTCGTTGATTCTGCGCAGTACCTCCTCATTCCTTATACTATCAGTTCAGATAATTTTCAACAGTTTTCTGTAGCACCACATCTCAAACGTTTCTCTTTTCCTCTGTTCCAATATTCCCACCGTCCATGATTTTCTACCGTACAATGTTGTAGCTCAACGTACATTCTCAGAAATTTCTTCCTCACATTAAGGCCTATGTTTGGTAAAAATAGATTTCTCACGGTTACGAATGCCCTCTTTCCCTGTGCTAGCCTGCTTTTTGTGTCCTTGCATCGTCTGTCAAGCTTAATTTTGTATTCAACGTAGCGGCATTCGTTTACTTCGTCTGCTTCGTGAGCACCAATTTCGGTATTAAGTTTCTCGGTGTTCTCGTATCTGCTGTATCGCAATACATTTGTCTTTGTCCGCTTTACTCTCAATCCATATTCTGTAATCGTTAGATTGTTCATGCTATCCAACAGATCTTGGAATTCTTCTTCACATTCACGAAGGATAGCAATGTCATCGACGAATTCTCGTCAGCGATATCCTCTCACCCTGAATTTGAATCCACCCTTGAATTTTTCTTTTATTTCCGTCGCTGCCTCTTCGATACGTAGAAGTAAGGGCGAAAGACTGCCTGCCTGTCTCACACACTTTTCAGTCTGAGCAGTTCGTCCTTCGAGTTCCAAACTTACTGTTCCCTCTCACTTCTTATACGTGTCACGTATCAGCCCTCTTCCCCTATATTCTCACAATTTCGAAGATCTTGCACCACTTCATACTGTCAAACGCTTCTCCTACGTCGACGAATCCTATAAGCATGGCTTTATTTCTCTTCAGCCTTCTTCCATTATCAAGTATAGCGACGGAATTGCATCTCTAGTGCCATTACGTGATCTAAAGCCAAATCGATCGTCATCTTTTCTAGTCTTGTATATTATTCTTGTTAGCCGCTTGGATGCATGAGCTGCCAGACTATCTAGGCGATAGTTTTCGCACTTACACTAAGTGATCAAAAGTATCCGGACACCAACAGAAACACACACGTTTCATATTAGGTGCATTGTGCTGCCACCTACTGCCAAGTACCCCATGTCAGCGACCTCTGTAGTCGTTAGACATAGTGAGAGAGCAGAATAGGGCGCTCCGCGGAACTCGCGGACTTCGAATGTGGTCAGGTGATTGAGTGTCACTATCGTCATACGTCTGTACGCGGGTTTTCCACACTCCTAAACATCCCTAGGTCCACTGTTTACGATTTGATAGTGAAGTGGAAACGTGAAGGTATACGTACAGCACAAAAGCATACAAGCCAACTTGGTCTGTTGACGGACGGAGACCGCCGACAGTTGAAGAGGATCGTAATGTACAATAGGCAGACATCTATCCAGATCATCACACAGGAATACCAAACTGCATCAGGATCCGCTGCACGTACTATGACAGTTAGGCGAGAGGTGAGAAAACTTGTATTTCATGGTCGTGCATCTGCTCAAAAGCCACACATCACGCCTTGCTCGGTATAAGGAGCGTAAACATTGGACGACTGAGCAGTGGAAAAAACGTTGTGTGGAGTGATGATTCGCGGTACACAC
Organism: Schistocerca nitens; assembly: GCF_023898315.1. Classification (NCBI taxonomy): domain Eukaryota; kingdom Metazoa; phylum Arthropoda; class Insecta; order Orthoptera; family Acrididae; genus Schistocerca; species Schistocerca nitens. Next base: position 269,090,877 of record NC_064620.1, read on the forward strand.
AATGTGGCGATCCGACGGAAGAGTGTGGGTATGGCGAATGCCCGGAGAACGTCATCTGGCTGAGTGTGTAGTGCCAACAGTAATATTCGGAGGCTGTGGTGTTGTGGTGTGGTCGTGTTTTTCATGGAGGGGCCTTGCACCCCTGTTGTTTTGCGTGGCACTATCACAGCACAGGCCTACATTGAGGTTTTGAACACCTTCTTTCTTCCCACTGTTGAAGCGCACTTCGGGGATGGCGATTGCGTCTTTTAACACAATCGAGCACCTGTTCATAATACACGGCCTGTAACGGAGTGGTTACACGGCAGTATCATCCCTGTAATGGACTGGCCTGCACAGAGTCCTGACCTGAATCCTATGGAACAACTTTGGGATGTTTAGGAACGCCGACTTCGTACTAGGCCTCACCGACCGATATCGCAACACGCCTTGAAGAATGTGCTGACATTCCCCAAGAAACCTTTCAGCAACTGATTGAAAGTATGCCTGAGAGAGTGGAAGCTATCATCAAGGCTAAAGGTGGCCAACACCATATTGAATTCCAGCATTACTGATGGAGGGCGCCACGAACTTGTAAGTCTTTTTCAGCCAGGTGTCCGGATACTTTTGATCGCATAGTGTATCTGCCCTTCCTATCTTCGGAATTGTGTGGATAATATTTTTCCGCGGGCCTTGGTGGTCTAGCGGTTCTAGGCGTTCTAGGCGCTCAGTCCGGAGCCGCGCGACTTCTACGGTCGCAGGTTCGAATCCTGCCTCGGGCATGGATGTGTGTGATGTCCTTAGGTTAGTTAGGTTTAGGTATTTCTAAGTTCTAGGGGACTGGTGACCACAGATGTTAAGTCCCATGGTGCTCAGAGCGATTTGAACCATTTTTGAACCATTTTGAACCAATATTTTTCCCGAAAGTCTGATGGAGCGTAGATTCTAAACATCAACTTGAACAGTCGTTTCGTTGCCAATTCCCCGAATGATTTTAGAAATTAAGTTGGAATGATATCTATCCCTTCTACCTTAGTTCGTCTCAAGTTTTCCAGAGCTCTTTTAAATTCTAATATTCGATTACTGGATGCCTTGTGTCATTCATTTCGACTCCAATTTCTTCTTCTGTAACATCAGACAAGTCCCCCCCACAAGGAGGTCTTGGACGTACGTCATCCTCCTACCCGTTCTCTTTTCTGCGTTTAACAGTGAAATTCACTCTCAATGTTACGACTCTTAATTTCAACGAACGTTCTTTCGACTTTTATACACGCTGAGACAGCCGTCCCAGACAATCATTTCTTTTTCAATTTCTTCACATCTTTCTTGCAGCGACATCGTCTTGGCTGCTCTGCACTTGCTACGCATTTTGGTCTTAAGTTGTTTCAGTTCTGTATTCCTGTCTTTCCCTGAACATTTCTTTATCTCTATGCATCGATCCATTTAAGTATTTCATTTGTTACCGAAGGTTTCTTCATAGTTACCTTCCTTGTACCTTTGTCTCTGTCTGTCCAACATCTGTGATTGCCCTTATCAGAGATATCTACGTCTCTTAGCTGAACTGCCTACTCTGCTGTTCCTTGTTGCAGTATCCACATCCTCAGCCAACTTAAAACAAGTCTCGTCATTCCTCAATACTTTAGTATGGCACTTTCTTCCACACTGATTCTTGATATGGGAATCTCTGAGCATGATGTAATCCAACCGAAATCTTTCCTTTTCTGCGGGCCTTCCCCAAATATACAACTTCGTCTTGTGATTCACGAACAGAGTATTCACTATTACCGAGTGAAATTTATTGCAGAACTCATTCAGTCTGTCTGATTCCCAGTACCCTGCCCATATTCTCCCGTAACCCGTTCTTCTGTTCCTTCCGAATTACCCGTTAAGTGTCCTCACATACTTTCTCTATCTCTTCATCTTCTCTTCAGAGGTTGACATGTATACTTGAGGAGTTATCGGAATCAGTTTGTTGTCGAATCTGTTGAGGACAGACGTCTCATTGAACTGTATACGGTAGTCTGCTCTCTACTTTCGTGTTCATAATTAATCTTGATCCCGTTATGTCATTCCTGCGGTTGTTGATATTACCCTACATTCGTCTGGCTGAAAACATTAAATTCTTTCCCTTTTACTTAACTGACGAAGCTACTACTAGAGTGAGCATGTGCACTTTCCTTTTCAGGTTTTATAGCTTTCCTACAACATTCGAACTTCTGACATTCCATGCACCGACTCGCAGAATGTTATCCCGCCGTTATTTTTTCCACCTTTTTCTAAAAAAAAATGGCTCTGAGCACTATGGGACTTAACATCAGTGGTCATCAGTCCCCTAGAACTTAGAACTACTTAAACCTAACTAACCTAAGGACATCACACACATCATGCCCGAGGCAGGATTCGAACCTGCGACCGTAGCAGTCGCGCGGTTCCGGACTGAGCGCCTAGAACCACTAGACCACCGCGGCCCGTACCTTTTTCTCATGGTCACCTCCCCATTTGCAGTCCTCTCCCCAGATCCGAATGGGGGACGAGTACGGAATACAACTTTTTTTAAGTTTCCCACCACAAGGGCAGGAGAGTGCGCTGAACCTGCGTTCGCTCCTCCTGTCTGCCTCTTTGGTGAGGTCGTTGGCAGGACGATGGTGACATCTTATGGCTGAAGTCTTCGGCTGCCATTGCTGATGAATTATATTCAAAATTTAAGCAATGTCTTAGTTCGAACCTGTGACCCAACATGTTTGATTAGCAAAGCCGCTATCAGTAGAGCACAGGTCCATTGTATCAATGCAGCTTGGGGTTCTGCGATCAATGATTGGAGGTTCCACAGATGAAACTGAATGTGCCAACGAGACAATGTGTTCCACATGTGAAAGTAGTGCTGAGATGAACTGCATAATTTTTTGTTAGTTGCTATGTTTTCTTTGACGATAATGTACCGGATGAATGTAACAATGGGTGATAGAACATTGCTGTGTAAATTCCTCCAGATGATATTCCGATCTATCTGAGGGTAGGTTCTCTCTCGTGATTTTCTTGCTTTTCTTCATTAAAAAATCATAGATCTGTTTGTCTGGACATATATGATACTTCTTGTGTATGTACATGAACTTGAAAAAAGTACGACATAATGTGTTTTAAGGCTCTTGCTATCGTTATTATCTCGACTGGCGCCTGCATGATTACTTGCTGCCATCTATTAATTAAGGTCTTTATAATTCTACGACACCCGTTACACGCACTTTTTTTGCATATGGTTGATCAGGAGAGAATTGCATTTTGTTTTACATTCTTTTGGGCTAGATCTCACCTCATAGTTGCCACCGTTGAAGTGTCGCAATGCACTTTAAAAATATTCCCCCTCATGATAAACCTGCATAAACTCGTCGGATGTTATCTACAATGGCACCAGGCGCTAGAAATATCTGCGCCAAGTGCAACGTGGCCTGGGTTTAAACGACTTGTAAGCCTGGCAGGCGTCGCAAAGTTTAGGGTGCTCTCCAAAATAATCAATGAGGAAGCTTAGGTCTGCTAAATGAGACACGAATCACAATAAATTTGATTTATTGCGATAAAACTATTGACAAAACAATTATAAACAATGGAAACTTAATAAAATAACGTCTTGGCGTATCCGGGAGGTCGGTGGGGGAGGGGAGGGGGGAGGGGGGAAAGTGGGGGGGGGGGGCGACGTGCTAATAATCACCCAAGTTCCCAGCGGTAGTTGTGAGGTTAAATGTGTCAGACCTGTGGTTGGGGTTGAAAGCAGATTGTTTATACATTCGAAATACAAGTCTTCAAAGTGAAGCTTGAAGTGACTGAAATGTTATGAAATGTCTTTAATTTCCTTATATATCGTCTCGATGTTGCGGCTAAGTCTCATCATAGTGTTGCAGTTGGGCTAAAATGGCTGCAAAGTAAGTCACTAGCGGTACCAATGACCACGCCAACGGCAAAGTGCAAATCAGCCCCAAATTTCTCAAAGTCCCTCGATACACCAGTTCTGGCGGTGGAAGGTTAGCGGAGGCATGATGTAGCAATTGAGACTCCCAAAGAGCCAGAGAAGTTCAATCTGGAGAAGAAAATGAAGTGGTTTCTGCTCGAATGTTTACTACACGCTAACGTCGCATTGCAGCTTTTTGCGTATCTTATTACTCTGTGATTCGTATGTCGTATGATTCTTTTGTTTTTGTTTTTTTTGTTTCAACATTTCTAGTTGTGTCTCACGTCTCCAAAGACTCAAAACTGCTGGACCCTTTCCATTTTAGAGATTATTATCTGTGGCGTCTGGCGCTATCCAGAGAAAAACTCTTTCTGCTTTCGTGCACAACAGTGGTTTATATTAAAACATTTTCACTCTTTCTGGGTTGTAAAATTTAGCGGTGGGACCTTGCACCACAGGAGCTCCTATCTGCGTGTCCATGAAGTTTAATGTGTCCCAGGGTGGTGCCACGAAGCACTGCCTGGCCGTGGGCTTTTGCACCTTGCCTCCCCCTCGGGAGACCTTCTGCCAAATGGCTCTGAGGGCGGTGACCAATTCTTAGTGTCCCACCACTTCCCAGAATGTTTTCAATGTTCTCTCTCAAAATTCATGCAAATCTGGATCAAGAGTAAATGAAGAGTAACGTTACATTAATCAGTTACCAACAACCACTAGTACGGCTGTTTATTCTATTACTTAGTATCAATAAAATATGTTCTTCAAATGGGTCCTTCATTACGAGCTTCCAGAAAAACAGTCACGTAGCAAAAGTAACTCAGTTCAATTAATAATGAAATTTTTACTGGTTTTACCTTTTTGTAACAAGTTCTGATACCTGTCGGAATACAATTTGCATTGGCTCCAGGGGTGTGTAGCACGTCTGTCCAATTTCGTGTTAACACCTTTTGGGTATTGCTTCTAGGTGTATACTGAGGGTTTCGTTGGCATCTGCTTTGTCGATATCAGTCATTAAGTCCTGTGCCACTGATGCCTCTATCGACGTGCAGTAAGGATGTTTTCCTTTTATGTAGCGAGCATCCGTTGGAACAGTAGAATCACTGATGATGGTGGTCTGCGAAAATGAGATGTTTGACGACGATATGGCATACGCGTGTCCTCAGCAAGCTCTGCAAAATTTTCTAACTTTTCTGGCGGTCATACCAGGTGCTGTGGCCATGATGTTAATTAAGAGGGGCTCTGCAGTGATCCATCAGAAGTGGGCATTCTTGCTCAGAAATATCTTTTTTTTTTTTTAAAGTTTCGTGGATGATGTCATTAGAAACAGAGTCTATCTCGGATTGCGGCAGAACACAGAGGGAAACCAGATGCATCTTTTTCAAAAAAAAAAAAAAACGATTTTGGCATTTGCCTCAAGCTATTTTGGGAATTTACGGAAATGTAAACTTAGGTGCCTGGATAGTATATGAGTCCCGATCCTGAGGCAGTGAAATTCAGTGCAGATAATTTAAAAAAAATACAAGGTGCTGCAAATACTTGACGAATGCTAAGCAGGGACTGTGAGGTACGTTGTGTGAATTTCATGATAAATATTGTTGAATGGGTTTTACGACCTGTTGCATGAATTTTTGCCCTTACTTACCTCATATTTCTGTATGTATGAGAATCAGTGTTTTCCACATCGATAAGTATCAGTGTTTTTGCATTTCATATGCAGCACTTCAGACACTGGTGAATAAAACGTGACGATTTTTTTGTGTTGGTACTGACCGGTTTGGTTGTTAAGCCAACAACTGACCAAAATTAAAGTACTCATATCCTCCTCCGTTTAGGCCTACCGTCAGGAGGTAGCCGTCATTAACAGCTTTGACAATGACACATTTTTATATATGTAGTCCGCTGAGCTTCTCACATGAACTTAATCGGGAATACAGTTTCCTTCCTGAGGTGACGATTTGTGTCCGGAAGTCTACGTCCAAATTTTTTTGTCTATAGATAATTTCGTACGCGTTCACCTTTCCTTTTAATTTAATTTCTTTAAATACCCACTTGTTATGCCTAAGCCAGCTCTTGTCACTCATTCTGAGACAGAATTTTCAGCCTGCGATCTGCTTAGAAGATGTCTTAATTTTGATTGTTAAAAAAATTAGTTACAGTTTGGGAAACCAATGTGAAATTTTAAAATTTGCGGAACACAACGAAAATCATCTCCACTGGGATATTCCCAAATTATAACGACACTGTGTGTCTCAGACCTTTTGGGTCAAATTCAAACATGCGACAGTGGGTCCACAAGCCATTGTATTGAGATAGAGAACCAATAGCCGAAAATGCGTATTTGTTGAGTTATGGACATACACAACGTACACCGCTACAATGTAGGTCGTAGAAAATGTTCAAAGCAACGACGGCGAGTCTCAGTGCACGTATTGCAATGCCTGGAGTGAGGACGATTCCCACGCTACCCGCTACCCACATCGGTGGCCACCATCAGCGATTCTCCGTCAGTTTATTGGAGGGCATTGTTCTAGGTCACCTAATACGACATTATTTGCTGCTTCTTCGTTTGACCGGTCCACATTACCTGCGAGATGTGCTTCCACAGCTCTTGAAGACTGTATCCTTTGCTGTACGTGAAAGGATATGGTTTCAACATGGCAGCCCACTTCAATGATAATGTCCTTGTGTCGTTGTCCAGTGAACCGGCCAGTCTGTGGATGGTTTTTAAGCGGTTTTCCATCTGCCTCGGCGAATGCGGGCTGGTTCCCCTTATTCCACCTCAGTTACACTATGTCGGCGATTGCTGCGCAAACAAGTTCTCCACGTACGCGTACACGACCATTACTCTACCACGCAAACATAGGGGTTACCACTCGTCTGGTGTGAGACGTTCCCTGGGGGGTCCACCGGGGGCCGAACCGCACAATAACCCTGGGTTCGGTGTGGGCGGCGGAGGTGTGAAGTGGACTGCGGTAGTCGTCGTGGGGTTGTGGACCACTGCGGCTGCGGCAGGGACGGAGCCTCTCCGTCGTTTCTATGTCCCCGGTTAAGATACAATACAATACAATGATAATGTCCGCGAGCACCTGTAGAACACATACCCTCGTTGTTAGACTGGAATTGCCAGTTCTCACATCTCTTAGATTATTTTCAAAATTTGGTGTATGATATCCTCGTAGAAACGGTTGAAGACCAGGCGCCTGTCTCCATGTACAGCAACACCAGGGGTCTTTGAGAGAGCACAGCAGAACTTCAAGCGCCATTGTCAGCAAGCTTTGAGACTGGCGGTCGTCACCATGTATACGCTTGTGCATTTCCGACCATTAGTTTCCTACCCAAATGCAACTGGGTTCATATGGTTCAAATGGCTCTGAGCACTATGGGACTTAACTTCTGAGGTCATCAGTCCCCTAGAACTTAGAACTACTTAAACCTAACTAACCTAAGGACATCACACACATCCATGCCCGAGGCAGGATTCGAACCTGCGATCGTAGCGGTCGCTCGGTTCCAGACTGTAGCGCCTAGAACCGCTCGGCCACGCCGGCTGGCAAATGCAACTGGTTTTGAACCCACTGTCACCTGTTTCAATTTGACCTAAATGGTTCGAGACACCCTGTGTGTTGGGGAACATGAATTTCGGCTCTTGTGGAATAGGCAATGCGTGTGTTCACAAGCTCAAAAGGAATCGACACCTCGATCTGCCTGGCGGTGGTAGTGTTCCGCTCTCGGTGGTAACCTCCAATGGGGCCGTTATCGTCTAAGCCGTCACTGGGTCGCTGATGCAACGCCGTGCCGCCGCCGCCGCCGCCGCGTATCACACGGAGAAAGGAGCGAGCAGTAATTGCGGGCCGCGGCGGTTCAGCTTAGCCCGGTAGCCGCGTTTGCCAACCGTCGCGCCGCCAGCACAGCCCCAGCTGCCTGCGTTTCGGAGGCGGCGCTTCACTCGCAGCTCTTAATAAACGGTGAAAGCGAGCCGGCGCGCCGCTGATGCGGGGGCGGCCTGATTGTGGCGTGGCCAGGTGCCGCGGTGGGGCGGCGGCGCCGCAGTTACGTCACACTGAGGCGGTTAGATGGGGCCCGCCACGAATTCCTCTCTTTCTCGAACCTCTTCGTCTCAGAGTAGCATTTACACCGTAAATCCCATTTACTTGTTGGGTGTTTTCCAGTCTGTCTTCCTCTACAGATTTCACCCTCTACATTTCCCTCCAGTACCATGGACGTTATTCCCTGATGTCTTATTCTGTTTGATGTCTTCCCTCATACAGCAACGTTCAGTTCTGAAGTTTATCGTGCTACCATAAGGAAAATGAAAAAAAAAAGTCTTCAGCCTGGTCGTCGCCACAAAAATGCAAGCGAACTTCTCCTCCTCTACGACAAGCAAGCCTTTACACGAATCTGTGCACCCGAGCTCCCGAGAGGGGCTCACAAAACTTTACTGGACTGTTCTTCCTTATCCATCTTACAGCCAGGATCTCCCACCTTCCGACTTCCATCTGCTTGACCCAACGAAGCATCGACTCCACGAGAAGCAGAAAGTGAATAATGGGGAGGTTATTAATGCAGCAATACGCTGACCCCGACGTCGAGCCAGAGTGGTACCATGCCAGCATACAGGCCCTCCCATTAAGGTAGGGCAAGGCCATAAAAAATAGATAAATAAATAAATAAAAATAAAAAATGTTCAAATGTGTGTGGAATCTTATGGGACTTAATTGCTAAGGTCATCAGTCCCTAAGCTTAGACACTACTTAACCTAAATTACCCTAAGGACAAACACACACACACACACACACACACCCATGCCCGAGGGAGGACTCGAACCTCCGCCGGGACCAGCCGCCAGTCCATGACTGCAGCGCCATAGACCGCTTTGCTAATCCCGCGCGGCGCGCAAGACTATCGCATTGAACGGAGATTATGTTGAAAATTGGGTATGTATCCAAGAGAGTGGGGAATAATGTGGCGTATTGGAATTCTGAACAAAACCAACCTGAGAATTTGGGTCGAGGAGGGAGACGTGCCAGGGTAATCCGTGCAGTTTTGTGGACCGCTGTGCCAAGGTTGCTTAGTGGCTAACGTATCTGCCTAGTAAGCAGGAGACCTGTCTTCGATTCCCGATCACTTCAGCCTTTGTACATAAAATCAACCTGTTTTCAGAAAGAAAACTGTTGCATTTCTTACTGAACGCCATTCTTAAAGCCTCCAAGCAGTTAAGTTGCGGTAAAGGTACTTGAAGATGCAGTCATCCCTTCTCTATATACTCATCCTTCACTGTAACATATTTCTACCAGTGACTGATTATTTGACGTTGATCTGGGCTATAAAGATCTGCATCTCGGCTGTTGATGAGATATTCCGCATCGAAAATCACTTCGTCATCTGTCTCGAGATACCTGCAACGCTGTTGTTTGTTCGAAGAAAGACAAAGCACTCAGTGGGTGCAGTATAAAGAGAATAGCTGATAGCCCAAAGAAAAAAACATGTGCGGAATGAGTCGGAGCGCTGCCGTGGAGGTAATCCTAGACAGCTTATCGTCAAGTTTCGGCGCACAGCCTGAGATTACCTCGTCAGGAAAACTCGACAGTGTTCTCCTGTGGCGCTTTACATCTTAAGAGCGTAATTTGTCAACGTCACACCGTGGCAACTCCAAAAGATAATCAGCATCACCCCGTCCGATGATGGTTGGGTGTTTGCCTTTCAATGGGATCATGAATCCACATGTTTCCGCTGCCTGTATTGTTACTATGTGTTGGGGCATAGTGATGCACCCAAATCTCGTCCATGGTGGTCAGATGACTAAAGATTTCATCTAGATTGGCCGGATGCAGCTACAACGTTTCCGATTCTATCTTGTTTCGGGGTGGTATTTCAGTGGGTCAGAGCAGTCATAGAATTCAGCAGATGACGACTTCGTAATGTCCAAAATTTCGCGCAAGATGTTGACAGCTAGTTCATGATCGATCTTCGCTTTTTTTTACTATGGCCCCCAGTTCTCAAACGAATCCCGGTACTTGAGAGGCATACAGTCTTCCACTTGATTCTTAATCATTCATAGTTACGTGACCACACTGGGAACGTGTATGCTACCTAACAAACTCAACTCTGTTGTTCCCTTCAAATACAGAAAACAAAACACAATATTCCATTTTATTAATGGCCTGTGCCATTTTGATTCGGCTCTAAGGACTTGTTACGTTGCGGTGGCAAACGGATTTCGGTGTGTACCAGCACTACAGACGTGGACCTGAAAACATGTAAAAAATTAATTACGTAACTTCTTTCCGAGTTGTAATTCAATACTATGGCTACCCGATCGTATGCACGGACTTCCTTACCTCTTCATTCTATATCGACGACTTCTTTCAGATAATGAACATTGTCATAGTTGGTCTTATCGTGTTCGCTCTTTACTCTTCCAAAGGTAGTGCGATGAGACTATTCTCCAGCGGCGAATTTGTGTTAACAGACCCGTTCCACAGCATTTAGATAAAAAAAAATTGTTAAAATGATCATGGAACTTGTAAGTAACTAACAACCTACGTTAATGATTTACACGTCTGTTTCGACTTATTCCATGTCATTACGATAAAGACAAATCGTTAAAATGATCTACGGAACATACAGGCAGCTAAACTAACTAATTAACAGAATTAAATGTATGTTTCAAAATTAACTACATTGAGCGCCTTTGCCACAGAATACAAACTTGTCCCTGTAACAGTCTCCTGGACGTCTAATTGTGTGTTTCGTCCACTCTGGATGAGTTATGCATCTTTGCGCTAGTAATATAAAATCGCACTGCTTACACTCTGCTAAAACCGCCCATGTCTCTCTCCGATTCCTCAAAAGCCCTCAAAGATTCTCATCTCCTGTCCTGTGGTTCGGATTCCACCTTAAACTATAGGTCCCATTTCCCCGGCTAGATAACAGCTGGGGTAGGTTAGGGACACATAAGTCGTCGAAGTGGCGTCCAACAGAAAGACTTGCACGGCCACTGCGTCACTCGAAACTATTATTAACCCCCCTCCCCTGCCTACACACCACCCCTCTCTAGGGTGTTGCTCCTGAACGCTCTGCTCATTTAAGTAACTTCTTGCAAATTTCTCTCCGTGCATAGAAATTTGTGAGTGGTCTTTCTGAATTCACAAACTGGACCAAGTTCTTTCACCAGTGATAAAGACGTGTTGAAACTGGATGAATTGTGAACGAAGTACACTCCTGGAAATGGAAAAAAGAACACATTGACACCGGTGTGTCAGACCCACCATACCTGCTCCGGACACTGCGAGAGGGCTGTACAAGCAATGATCACACGCACGGCACAGCGGACACACCAGGAATCGCGGTGTTGGCCGTCGAATGGCGCTAGCTGCGCAGTATTTGTGCACCGCCGCCGACAGTGTCAGCCAGTTTGCCGTGGCATACGGAGCTCCATCGCAGTCTTTAACACTGGTAGCATGCCGCTACAGCGTGGACGTGAACCGTATGTGCAGTTGACGGACTTTGAGCGAGGGCGTATAGTGGGCATGCGGGAGGCCGGGTGGACGTACCGCCGAATTGCTCAACACGTGGGGCGTGAGGTCTCCACAGTACATCGATGTTGTCGCCAGTGGTCGGCGGAAGGTGCACGTGCCCGTCGACCTGGGACCGGACCGCAGCGACGCACGGATGCACGCCAAGACCGTAGGATCCTACGCAGTGCCGTAGGGGACCGCACCGCCACTTCCCAGCAAATTAGGGACACTGTTGCTCCCGGGGTATCGGCGAGGACCATTCGCAACCGTCTCCATGAAGCTGGGCTACGGTCCCGCACACCGTTAGGCCGTCTTCCGCTCACGTCCCAACATCGTGCAGCCCGCCTCCAGTGGTGTCGCGACAGGCGTGAATGGAGGGACGAATGGAGACGTGTCGTCTTCAGCGATGAGAGTCGCTTCTGCCTTGGTGCCAATGATGGTCGTATGCGTGTTTGGCGCCGTGCAGGTGAGCGCCACAATCAGGACTGCATACGACCGAGGCACACAGGGCCAACACCCGGCATCATGGTGTGGGGAGCGATCTCCTACACTGGCCGTACACCACACTGGTGATCGTCGAGGGGACACTCAACAGTTCACGGTACATCCAAACCGTCATCGAACCCATCGTTCTACCATTCCTAGACCGGCAAGGGAACTTGCTGTTCCAACAGGACAATGCACGTCCGCATGTATCCCGTGCCACCCAACGTGCTCTAGAAGGTGTAAGTCAACTACCCTGGCCAGCAAGATCTCCGAATCTGTCCCCCATTGAGCATGTTTGGGACTGGATGAAGCGTCGTCTCACGCGGTCTGCACGTCCAGCACGAACGCTGGTCCAACTGAGGCGCCAGGTGGAAATGGCATGGCAAGCCGTTCCACAGGACTACATCCAGCATCTCTACGATCGTCTCAATGGGAGAATAGCAGCCTGCATTGCTGCGAATGGTGGATATACACTGTACTAGTGCCGACATTGTGCATGCTCTGTTGCCTGTGTCTATGTGCCTGTGGTTCTGTCAGTGTGATCATGTGATGTATCTGACCCCAGGAATGTGTCAATAAAGTTTCCCCTTCCTGGGACAATGAATTCACAGTGTTCTTATTTCAATTTCCAGGAGTGTAGTATTGTACAACACTTGTAGGAGCAAGTGTTAGACGATCGTGTTTTATATTTCTGACAAGAAGAATGACTTATCAATCAATCAGTCCTAGGAATGAATCTATAACTTAACAGATAAATGTCATAAACAATGAGACAATGAGACGATCACGCAAAGTAGTAAAAACTGTTATGGCAAAGCGTGGTTGTGATCGTAGCAGACGTCGCAAAGACGGAGACTGTATCGTAGTTATTAATGATTGTAGAAATTGCTTGCAATTAATAGTGGGTGATTGGCGTTAATAATGGAGATAAGAAGGGAGAAAACCGTTAGAAACTTTATTATTCTACACACTCTTCAGTTACCAACATGATTTGTAATATTTTAGGGTAAGGGGGAGGGCGGCAACAGTTACTTGTGGCGGCCCCACCATACCCTCAGTTTGGCGCATATAAATACTGTCCGTCCGACCAGTCTGTTCTTAGAAGCGGCGAGTCATTGAATGGGCGAGTCATCGAGTCTTCGTCTGATGTAGTGTGAGTCCCCACTGGGGGAGCAGCCACTGGTTGACCATCTTGACCGCTGGCAGGGGTTCCAGCCACAGCGTTGAAGGGCCGAAGGTTGGACTGAGCACCTCCGAGCCACTTAGCCACTAGGCATTAACGAACACTGCGCGATAGCGATGGAAATGTTACCGATGATGGCGCCAGTAAAGCGGAATTACTAAATACAGGTTTCCGTAATTCTTTCACGAAAGAAGACGAAGTAAATATTCCAGAATTCTAAACCAGAACAGCTGTCAGCATGAGCAACATAAAACTATATATCTTAGGTGTTACGAAACAACTCAAATCACTTAAGAAAGGCAAGTCTTCGTGTCCAGATGGTATACCAATCAGGTTCCTCTCAGAGTATTCATACACAATAGCGCCTTTGTTAGCAATCATATAAATCGCTCACTTGACGAAAGATCTGTTCCTACAGACTGGAAAGTAGCACAGGTCACACCAACATTAAAGAAAGGAAATGGGAGTAACCCACTGAATTACAGACCCATATCACTGACCTTTATTTGCAGTAGGATTTTGGAGCATATACTGTACTCGAACAGTATGAATCACCTTGAAGAAAATGACTTATTGATACATAACCAACACGGATTCAGAAAATATCGTTTTGTGCAACACGTGAAGTAAAGAGTGCTGTCGACAAGGGATCTCAGATCGATTCCATATTCCTAGATTTCCATAAGGGTTTTGATACCGTTCCTCACAAGCGACAGTTAATCACATTGCGTGCATATGGAGTATCGTCTCAGTTGTGTGACTGGATTAGTGATTTCCTCTCACGGAGGTCATAGTTCGTAGTGATAGACGGTAAATCAACGAGTAGAACAGAAGTGATATCTGGCGTTCCGCAAGGTAGTGTCATAGGCCCTCTGCTGTTCCTGATTTATATAAATGATCTAGGTGATAATATGAGCAGCCCCCTTAGATAGTTTTCAGATGACGCTGTAATTTACCGTCTAGTAAAATCATCAGACGATCAATTCCAATTACAAAATGATCTAGAGAGAATTTCTGTATGGTGCGAAAATTGGCAGTTACCACTACACAAAGAAATGTGCAAGGTCATCCGCATGGTTACTAAAAGAAATCCGAAAAATTTTGGGTATACGACAAATCGCACAAATCCAAGGGCTGTAAATTCGACTAAATACTTAGGAATTACAATTAAGAGCAACTTAAAGTGGAAATACCACATAGATAATATTGTGGGGAAGGTGAAACAAAGACTGCGCTTTGTTGGCAGAACACTTAGAAGATGCGACAAACCCACTAAAGAGACAGCCTACATTACACTTGTCCGTCCTCTGCTGGAATATTGCTGCGCGGTATGGGATCCTTAGCAGTTAGGATTGACGGAGGACATCGAAAAAGATCAAAGAGGGGAGCTCGTTTCGTGTTACCGCACAATAGGGGCGAGAGTGTCACTGATATGATACACGAGTCACTGAAACAAAGGCGAATTTCTTTGTGGCGAGATCTATTTACGAAATTTCAATCACTAGCTTTCTCTTCCGAATGCGTAAGTATTTTGTTGACACCCACCTACGTAGTGAGAAATGATCATCATAATAAAATAAGAGATGTTGGAGCTCGAACGGAAAGATTTAAGTGTTCCTCTTTTCCACGCGCCATTCGAGAGTGGGATGGTAGAGAAGTAGTAAGAAAATGGTCCGATGAACCCTCTGCCAGGCAATTAAGTGTGAATTGCAGAGTAACCATGTAGATGTAGATGTTGATGTAGGCGCCAGGTACCCAAAGCCAGACTGTGGTCTGGTGTTCGTACCATACGTCACACCGAATCGACGGACCGCCAGCCTCACCTCCAACTACACCCAGCCGCGCCACCTCGTCCTGCGATTGAGCCGGTACCACCAGCCGCCAGGATATGCTCACGTCATACGGTTTCCTCTCCACTATGCTGAACTAGACGTAGCAGCAGTCACCTGTGTCACCTCAACGCACCGTGCACCACAGTCTGTGGGTTTGACGCCTACCGCCAGACGCAGCCTAACAAGGGCACGTGTTACCAGTATACCGGGTGATCAAAAAGTCACTATAAATTTGAGAACTGAATAAATCACGGAATAATGTAGATAGAGAGGTACAAATTTACAGACATGCTTGGAATGACATGGGGTTTTATTAGAACCAAAAAAATACAAAAGTTCAAAAATGTCCGACAGATGGCGCTTCATCTGATCAGAATAGCAATAATTAGCATAACAAAGTAAGACAAAGCAAATATGATGTTCTTCAGAGGAAATGCTCAATATGTCCACCATCATTCCTCAACAATAGCTGTAGTCGAGGAATAATGTTGTGAACAGCACTGTAAAGCATGTCCGGAGTTATGGTGAGGTATTGGCGACGGATGTTATATTTCAGCATCCCTAGAGACGTCGGTCGATCACGATACACTTGCGACTTCAGGTAACCCCAAAGGACTGACGTCTGGGGACCTGGGAGGCCAAGCACGACGAAAGTGGCGGCTGAGCACACGATCATCACCAAACGACGCGCGCAAGAGATCTTTCACGCATTTAGCAATATGGGGTGGAGCGCCATCCTGCATAAACATCGTACGTTCCAGCAGGTTTTTATCAGCCAGGCTGAGGATGATGCGATTCTGTAACATATCGGCGTACCTCTCACCCGTCACGGTAGCAGTTACAATACCAGAATCACGCATTTCCTCTAAGAAAAAAGGCCCGATAACGGTAGATGTGGTAAATCCAACCCATTCCGTGACTTTCTCGTCGTGCAATGGAGTTTCCACGACAGTTCTAGGATTTTCGGTAGCCCAAATTCTGCAGTCGTGGGCGTTGACAGACCCTCGTAGCGTGAAATGAGGTTCGTCGGTCCACAACACGTTACTCAACCAGTCATCATCTTCCGCCATCTTTTGAAACGCCCACACTGCAAATGCCCTCGGCTTCACTAAATCGCCAGGTAACAGTTCACGATGCCGATGGATTTTGTGCAACCAAACAGTAGTATATGGAATGCCGGTGCGACGTGCGACTGCACGAGCGCTGACTTCCCCGAGCATAGACGAACCCGCCACAGTCTCCATTTCTTGCTGAACTGTCTCAGCAGCATTACGCCTTGTGCTCGGTCGGCCACTACGGGGTCTATCGTCTAAACAACCCATGGCTTCGAACTTCTAAATCATTCTCGTCACAGCTGCATTTGTCAACGGACCTTTACCCGTTCGAACCCCCTTCCTATGGCGATAGGATCGTAACGCTGAAGACTAGCACACACATTGCCCAATCTGATAATACAGCTTCACTAGCAGCTTTCAGGTAACGTCAACATTCTGCGACTGCTGGCGCATCTGATTCTCTCTCTCATTACATCTCCTTTTATACGCGGTTGTCTTGCGCATTCACTGACGCTTTGCTGTCCAGCGCAATCTGTCGGACATTTCGTGAACTTTTTTTTGGTTCTAATAAAAATGTGTGTCAGTTTTTACCTCTGTATCTACATTATTCCGTGGTTTATTAAGTTTTCAAATTTATACTGACTTTTTGATCACCCGGTATACCGTTGGGAAGTAAACAAAGGCTCCTCCTGTCAACGTAGTTGTTTTGACACATCCTGACCCACCAATCTCCACCAGAGGACACCAGCAGCAGCTACCCTGAGATATTGAGGCAAGGACTTATTTTAGCAAGCGTCGTGGTGTGGGGAATTTTGCTATCGTTTTTGCAGTGACGACGTCCCGTGGCAGTGGTGTGAAGGGAGCCCGCTGTTGGCTGCGCAGCGGCTTGTCAGTATGCGCCGGCGGCAGCGTGGCCTCTGGCGCTGAGCAGGCGGCCAGCGGCCAGAGGCGCCCACGTGCGGCAGCGCGGCCCCTGCCAAGTCGGCCGCTCTAGCCTGCAGCCTAGGCTAGGCACGTGGCGCGCAATACAGGCGCAGCAGCGCCTAACACAACAGCTCTTTCGATCGAACAAGTAGTCCAACATGTCGCTTGGCTGTGCGAATAAAGTACTAATTTCCGAGGAGTATATCCAAAAACATTCCACATATGCAGCTAAAAAAATTTTTTAAACAATTTTTCTTTTTAAAATTCACTCTTGATCGCACAACGTATGCTACAAGAACAAAGGTGACTAGTTTCCGACATATCACATGACCATCATCAGACTTGTAATTTAATTTAGAAAGTAATAGAAACCTTACTAGTTGTTGTTGTTGTTGCTGTTGTTGTGGTCTTCAGTCCTGAGACTGGTTTGATGCAGCTCTCCATGCTACTCTATCCTGTGCAAGCTTCTTCATCTCCCAGTACCTACTGCAACCTACATCCTTCTGAATCTGCTTAGTGTATTCATCTCTTGGTCTCCCTCTTCGATTTTTACCCTGCACGCTGCCCTCCAGTACTAAATTGGTGATCGCTTGATGCCTCAGCACATGTCCTACCAATCGATCCCTTCTTCTAGTCAAGTTGTGCCACAAATTTCTCTTCTCCCCAATTCTATTCAATACCTCCTCATTAGTTATGTGATCTACCCATCTAATCTTCAACATTCGTCTGTAGCACCACATTTCGAAAGCTTCTATTCTCTTCTTGTCCAAACTATTTATCGTCCATGTTTCACTTCCATACATGGCTACACTCCATACAAATACTTTCAGAAATGACTTCCTGACACTTAAATCTATACTCGATGTTGACAAATTTCTCTTTTTCAGAAGCGCTTCCCTTGCCATTGCCAGTCTACATTTTATATCCTCTCTAACTCGACCATCATCAGTTATTTTGCTCCCAAATAGCAAAACTCCTTTACTACTTTAAGCATCTCATTTCCTAATCTAATTCCCTCAGCATTACCCGACTTAATTCGACTACCTTCCACTATCCTTGTTTTGCTTTTGTTCATGTTCATCTTATACCGTGCTTTCAACACACTATCCATTCCGTTCAACTGGTCTTCCAAGTCCTTTGCTGTCTCTGACAGAATTACAATGTCATCGGCGAACCTCAAACTTTTTATTTCTTCTCCATGGATTTGAATACCTACTCCGAACTTTTCTTTTGTTTCCTTCACTGCTTGCTCACTATACAGATTGAATAACAATGGGGAGAGGCTACAACCCTGTCTCACTCCCCAATCACTGCTTCCCTTTAATGTCTCTCGACTCTTATAACTGCCATCTGGTTTCTGTACAAATTGTAAATAGCCTTTCGCTCCCTGTATTTTACCCCTGCCACCGCCAGAATTTGAAAGAGAGCATTCCATTCAACATTGTCAAACGCTTCCTTTAAGTCTACAAATTCTACATACGTAGGTTTGCCTTTCCTTAATCTAGCTTCTGAGATAAGTCGTAGGGTCAGTATTGCCTCACGTGTTCCGATATTTCTACGGAATCGAAACTGATCTTCCCCGAGGTCGGCTTCTACTAGTTTTTCCATTCGTCTGTAAAGAATTCGCGTTAGTATCTTACTAGATTGACAATAAAATATGACAAAATGCTTATAATGATAAAATATAATAAGACTTGTTATACCCATGGCATCCTTCGAAGATGGTAGGTGGAGCACTCTTCTCAACTGCTGTGATGTCAACAGGTGCCAGCAAGTGAGGTGCATACGGTTAAATACGAAGATGCTCCGCCTACCTCTTCTCCCTCTACCTCACGTCGACCAGTCAGTGTAAAACCTGGGTGACATATTCGTCAAAACGTAAAAAAAGTGCAATAATAATATAAAAATAGTTATGTATAAAATATCTCTTTACTGCCATGGAACTACTTAAATATTGTATAAAATATCAATTAAAAGCTTATTATTAGCAGAATTACTAATCGTGGTTTTCCGAAGTTCCTTCACCGAATAAGACGAAGAAAATTTTCCAGAATTCTAATCAAGAACAGCTGCCAACAAGAGTAACTTAGGCGTAGGTGTCCTCGGGTAGGGAAATACTGTAATCACTTAATAAAGGCAAGGCCTTAGGTCCAGAATTGAATACCAGTTACGTTCCTTTCATTGTATGCTAATATAATAGCTCCACACTTAGCAGTCATATACAACCACTCGCCAGTCTAAAGATTTGTAGCTAAGTACAGAAAGTTACACTGGTGATACTAATACTCAAGAAAGAAAATGGGTACAATCCGCTGAACTACAAACCATGTCACTAACGTTGTTTTGGATTCCGGAATATTCTTCGAACATTATAAATTTCCTCGATATATTGACAAATAGCCAATACGCGTTCAGCAAAAATCGTTATGAAACACAATTAGCTCTTTATTCGCAGGAAGTAATGAGTGCTATCGATAGGTTATGTCAGATTGAGTGCGTATTTTTGGATTCTCAGAAGGCTTTTGACACTAATCCTCGCAGGCGTCTTCTAATCAAATTGCGTACCTACGGAGTTTCACCTCACTTGTGCGACTGGAGATTTTTAATTTCCTGTCAGAAAGATCATAGTTCGTCGTAACTGACGGAAAGTCATCGTGTAAAAGAGAAGTGACACAGGAAGTGTTACAGACCCTCTGCTCTTCCTGCTCTGCATAAAAGATTTAGGAGACAATCTGAGCAGCCCTCTTAGATTCTTTGCAGATGATGCTATCACTTACAGTCTAGCTAAGTCATCAGAAGATCAAAACCAACTGTAAAATGATTTACACAAGATATTATATAATACGTGTGAGAAGTGGCAGCTGACTCTAATTAATGAAAAGTGTGACGTTACCCACACTGTTACTAAAAGAAATTTACATATCACTATCAATCACACAAATGTAAAGGCTACAAACTCAATACTTAGGGACTACAATTACGAATGGTTTAAACTGGAACGATTGCGTGTTAATGTTGTGGGGAAAGCGAATCGAGGCTCCAATTTATTGCCAGAACACTTAGAAAATTCAGCAGGACTACTAAAGAGACCGGCTACACTACACTCGTCCGTCCTCTTCGAAAGTAATAGTGCGCGGTGTGAGACCTGCATGAGCTGCGTAGTTCGAAAAGGGGCAGCTTAGTCTGTATTATCACGAAGTAGGGGAGAAAGTGCCGCAGCGGATTGGGGTAGCTACATTGGGGTAGCTAGCATCAAAACAAAGGCGTTTCATATTGCGTCAGGGTCCCCTCATGAAATTACAGTGACCAGCTATCTCCTCCGAATGTGAAAATGCTGGCGCTCACTTACACAGGGAGCAGTAATGATCGTAATAAAGCAAGTGAGACAGAGCTCGTACGGGGAGACTTGTGTGTCCGTTTCTCCAGCGCGCGCTTTGAGAGTGCAACTGTAGAGAAATAATTGTGAAACTTCATTGTATATGACCGTGGCTATTTATTTTTGTGCTCAATACTACCGGTAGCACAGAGCATAAAAATGAACAGCTGATGGTCACCTTCAATGAAGTTTCACAATCATTTGACAGCTGTAACACCCCACCTCAAAACAAATGTAAGGAAATAACTTGAAGGTGGTTCTATGAACCATATTCCAGGTACTTAATTGTGAACTGCAGAGTAATCATTTGGATGTAGATGTAGACGTAGATATTTAACCCACAGATGGACAACCTGGCGAAGACCTTTGTTATAGCAGTCTGAATTTTGGCTTTTAATCAAGGGAGGGAGGCCAAGAAAATCTCTGCATCACCCTCTCTTTACCACTGCACCAGGAATTCTGTCATCGCCGGCCAGAGTGGCCGTGCGGTTCTAGGCGCTACAGTCTGGAGCATAGCGACCGCTACGGTCGCAGGTTCGAATCCTGCGTCGGGCATGGATCTGTGTGATGTCCTTAGGTTAGTTAGGTTTAATTAGTTCTAAGTTCAAGGCGACTGATGACCTCAGAAGTTAAGTCGCATAGTGCTCAGAGCCATTTGAACCATTTGAACCAATTCTGTCACCCGCCACAGGAACGATTGCGATCTAAAAGACCAGCAAGAGTTACTGCAGGACAACTCATCGCGGATGGTTTTGATCTAAATGAAAGCTGGAAGCATGAATGGTCAACAAAAACATTGGGAACTAGAGCCCATCACCTTGATCCTACAAAGAATCCAAAAGGTTTTGACCTACCGAGGAACCTTTGGTGCCGCCTCAACATGTTAAGGACTAGACATGGTTGTTGTAGGTACTTCAGGTACAAATGGGGCTGGATCAATTTACCAATGTGTGAATGTAATCAAGAAGAGCAGACAATTGAACATTTAGTCCATCGCTGTCCACTTCATTCATACCCTGGAATTCCTGATGAGTTGTTCACTCTCACACAGAGCTTAATTAACTGGTTGAAGAACACGGACTTTAAGGTTTAATCTTGTCTAATATCATATGTATATTGTATAAAATCATTTGCCTTTTATCAACTGTATATTGTATAAAATCACTATACGATGAAATAAAAACTCAAAAATGACCAAATTGTGATTCTTGAAAAGCCAGCTTTCTTCATTCGAGATACAGTATGTTATTTTAACCAAACAGGAACAAGTCACTGGGTGCTACGTCAGGAGAGCACCAAAGACGGGGAAAATTTATCGCCCAAGGAAGCAGGCCTTACTGAATGGATGTGAGCAGCCAAGGAACCTAGTGCCAGAGCCCTTTATCATTTTCAAAATGTTATGCAAGATGAAAACTGTTGCAGAACCGGTTTTCACTCTTTTTCTAAGACGGTGCAGTATTGTCATAAACTTCCACCAACTTAACATGGGCTGTTGCAGCATTATTTCCCTTCAGATAGAGAAAAAGAACTATCGCAAGATACTACATTTCATAGAACGGGCTGCTCATTTCGTACTGGTTGTTCTAGTCGTGGTAATGTGGCGCCAGGATTTCACTGTGTGCTGGGACTGCAGACATGCAGCTGAAAACAAACTAAAAAGTAGTTACTATTGGTAAACCTTCCGCTGTATAAGGACGTGGTCCACGAAACACTTCTGTTCTTAACGTTTCGTCCAGAACTGCGCTGGTTATTTTCAGAAGCGTTGCTCCTCCAATGAGTCTTGCCGACTGACTGGTCGGATGTCTGAGAGCGACATATGTAGTCCACAAGAAGGGTCGTGGGCCGAGTTACACGTGATAAGCAGAGATAATCTCTATCAAAGATGAAACTTAAATATCAATTGTCGTCTTGTCAGAGATAAAAAAAAAAACTCTTTAGCGATTCTGCAGAGCTTCTGTCCATATGTCGCTAAGTTTCATGGTCTCTTCTTTCGTATTAAAATTATCCCTATGTTTATATAGTTCATCCCTATGTTTATATATTTCATAGCCATGGACAACAGTTTGTTGTCGAAGATAAAAACTGTTTTCAGAAAACTTCACTTCGTGACTTCCTAATTGAATAGCATGCTCCGCTACTACCAACTGTCGATTTTCCTAGTCGGCAAAGACTTTCGTGTTCCTTTAGTTGTGTGTTCACGCTTCTCTTGGTTGTTCCAGTATAGACTTTACCACATTTACACGGAATTTTATATATGCCACATGCTGATAGAGGAGGGCATTTCTCCTTTACACATAGGTCTGCTTGACCTATTTTCTTTGTTGGTCTAAAAACCGTCTAATGTCATGTTTCTGTAAAATCTCTCCGATCTGATCTATTACTTTTTTTTATTAAAGGGAGAGAGGCTGTACTGTTCCACTGTTGTTTTTCATGGTTGTCCTCCGGCCTTGCGTTATTTGGCCTCCGTTATTTGATAGTAGAATTCTGTTTACTTCTTTCCACTGTAAGTAGGCTGTTTAGGTCTTTTTATTGGTAACGCCACCTCTGTATAAAAATCACTGGCTGTGCTGTGTGCAGCCTGTGGCTGCTTTGCATTGTTGTAATACTCGCCATTGTAGTGTTAGGCAGCTGGCTGTGAACAGCGCGTAGCGTTGCGCAGTTGGAGGTGAGCCGCCAGCAGTGGTGGATGTGGGGAGAGAGATGGCGGAGTTTTGTAATTTGTCATGAACTGCTATATATATGATGATATCAAGGTAAATACATTGTTTGTTCTCTATTAATATCTTTCATTTGCTAACTATCCCTATCAGTAGTTAGTGCCTTCTATAGTTTGAATCTTTTATTTAGCTGGCAGTAGTGGCGCTTGCTGTATTGCAGTAGTGGGAGTAACCAAGATTTTTGTGAGGTAAGTGATTTGTGAAAAGTACAGGTTAATGTTAGTCAGGGCCATTCTCTTGTAGAGATTATTGAAAGTCATATTGTGTTGCGCTAAAAATATTGTGCGTCAGTTTAAGCACAGTAGTGTACTATTGTTCAAAGGGGACGTTTCATATGTCGACCCTTAGCCTAGGATACCTCACTGGAATCTTCTGATTTTTCTTGTAGTTTGTGTAATTAGTGTAGATTTTGTTTATTGCTAGCGCGTAATTATAGAGAGAATTTCCATTGTAGTTGTAGGTTTTCATTGTTGTACAGTAAAACAGTTGTGGCATGTATGTAGATTTGCACCAAGTATTTCGCAGCTGCAATTAACTAGATATTATTTTCAGTGTTATGTTAATGTGTTCTCTTATTTTTTGCTCTTCAAATTGTGTTTTTCTGTGTTGTCGTGTGAAATATTGTGACAATAATGGCGTGTGAAAAACGTAACACTAGGCTCCAAAGTAAATTGAGAAATGACAGCAAAGACGAAAGCAGTGTGTTAGCGCCACCGAGTAATGAATTAACTAATGTTCAAAGTAGTAATTTGGTAATTGTGCATAGGGAAATGGAGCGGGCGGGAAACAATGGTGTAGACAGCGAAACAATTAGAGAACAGGGAAGCATTATCGATCGATCGGTCGGCGACAGCTCGTCTCAGGAATCCGAAATGACAGGAAACAATCTCGCAAATGCTGTGGATTCAGGATTTGGGTCCTCACCGTTTTCTCAAATAAGTCAAGACACATTTTCTGCTTGTCAAAATGTGAATGTTGCCGGTGCAACTTCACTGCCGAAAAGCACTGAGGAACGTGTTTCAGACACCAGTGCATTGTTATTACAGTTAATGCAACAAATGGGACAAAGGCTACAAAAGTTAGACACAACGCTTGAACAAAATCAGAAACAACTGGAACAACACCAGAGACAAACACAGCAACAGTTAGACACAGTGGAACAAAATCTTCAAAAGTTAGACGCAATGGAACAAAATCTTCAAAAGTTAGACTCATTGGAACAAACTCTTGAACAAACACGTGAAGATTTAACTATTGAGTTACATAACATTGAATCGAAACGTCAAAAAGTCTGTAATGACGTAAAAACTCAAATTTGTGAGCATTTTCAACCTATTTTTTCGCGGCATGAAAATGCATTACAGAATCACGAAGCAGCCATAAAAGAACTGGAAACTATTGTTCATGAAAATCACGACACCTTGCAAGCTAAAATTGACTCAGTTGCATCTACAGATACGGTTATGCAACTTGCAAAATCTCAGGAAAACTTAAAGGACACAGTAGATACGATTTCAACACAAATGGACAGTCTGAAACTTGGTTCAGAAAAACACACTGAGGAAATAAGTACACTATCAGAGAAAGTAGTTGAACTTTCGGATCAGCTAAATAATTTATCTACGAAGGTAGATGATAATCTGAATGACACAGGAGAGTGCGAACAAATTTGGAAATTCAAACAAAATCAGAATCAAATTAATACGCAACACAAAAGAGAAATCCGGGAAGTACAAGATCAGCTGACACAGGTAATACAAGAATTACGTATTTCAGAGGACACTCGCGCCCCCAATACAGGAAGAGGGACATAGAAATACGGAACAGCCACAAAATAATAACACAGGGCATTTCGGAAATTATGTAAGAAATTGGCAATGTGCACCGAATTTTGAGATTGAACCGCCGACACGACGCAACAATGACCGATATGCTACTCGCCGACACGATGATTTTGACTATAAGCTGTTCATTACTACACGTAAATTCAAAACATTTAAGAATTCTCCCCACATCCACCACTGCTGGCGGCTCACCTCCAACTGCGCAACGCTACGCGCTGTTCACAGCCAGCTGCCTAACACTACAATGGCGAGTATTACAACGCAAAGCAGCCACAGGCTGCACACAGCACAGCCAGTGATTTTTATACAGAGGTGGCGTTACCAATAAAAAGACCTAAACAGCCTAATTGTCAGCTAAGTGATTGCTCTGAAGTTCGTCTTCTCGAAGGTTTGCTTTCGCAATTGATGCCGATCGTTATAGATCTGTCATGAGTTAGCGCTTCGGTTTCCCGAATTGTGATTTGTGATCCTTTGCTGCGGTTTCCCGACGTTTTGAGGTTTTCGGCGTCTCTAACTCCGGGAGTGACATTTGTCAACAATCTCAGCGTTGCCTTGGTGCTTCTCCAGAACTCGATGACGACACCGCGGACGTTTCTGAGCTCTTGTAACGACCGCATCTGTAGACTTGTTACAGGGTGGGTCTGCGCCTCTGGTGGCCCACCAATACCGTAATCTCTACCAGGACTACAGTGGGTCTACTCTGTGGTGACCTACCCACCAATGTTCTTCAAAACGTCGACTGACTCTGCTGTGGGTTTACTCTGTTGTGGCCCATTACCTGTCTGCATGTCGGGTCAGCACTGTCTTTCCGTTGGAAGGACAACACTACTACTTCAAGACTGCATGGAAATCCACTACGTCTGTGTGCATTGTCTTTTACTGCTCAGTCTTTGAGAAAAGCACTGCAATTCAACGATCAGGACTGTCTTTATGGACTGTGAGAAAATTTTAGCTTTTGACCAACATTGTATCAATAAGTGTGTGCATTTGATTTCTTTGTTATTGTAATTGTGAAAATTTTTTTTAACAAATATGTATTGGCCAGTGCCCAAAAAAATTTTGTAAAATTTTTTGTGGGGAGCATGGGGGCTATGTAAGTAGGCTGTTTAGGTCTTTTTATTGGTAACGCCAACTCTGTATAAAAATCACTGGCTGTGCTGTGTGCAGCCTGTGGCTGCTTTGCATTGTTGTAATACTCGCCATTGTGGTGTTAGGCAGCTGGCTGTGAACAGCGCGTAGCGTTGCGCAGTTGGAGGTGAGCCGCCAGCAGTGGTGGATGTGGGGAGAGAGATGGCGGAGTTTTGTAATTTGTCAGGAACTGCTATATATATGATGATATCAAGGTAAATACATTGTTTGTTCTCTATTAATATCTTTCATTTGCTAACTATCCCTATCAGTAGTTAGTGCCTTCCACAGTTTGAATCTTTTATTTAGCTGGCAGTAGTGGCGCTTGCTGTATTGCAGTAGTGGGAGTAACCAAGATTTTTGTGAGGTAAGTGATTTGTGAAAAGTACAGGTTAATGTTAGTCAGGGCCATTCTCTTGTAGAGATTATTGAAAGTCAGATTGCGTTGCGCTAAAAATATTGTGCGTCAGTTTAAGCACAGTAGTGTACTATTGTTCAAAGGGGACGTTTCACCACGAGTATCCATTTTTCTCGAAAACCTGCTTCAGATGTTTTAATTCAGCGTCCAGGTATTCCGGCGTGCAAATCCTTGGAACAGATTTTCACATTTGGAGAAACTTTACTTATCCGGAGTATTTTTTTTTTTTTTTTGTAATTTCGGAGAAACACTACAGCTAACATTAAGTGAGTGCTATCATCTCAAAACGGAGTAAGAAAACATATTTAATTTCTGTTACAGAGGTGGCTACAGACGAATGTCTGAAAAGTGTTCCAAGGTACAACGTTATCCGCCACTCATGACAGCTTACGTCGATGAAAATCGAAATCAGACGGTTAGAAAAGGAACAGTTCCGTATTTGCTATACGACAAACTGAAATGCGGGTCTTCTAGAAAAAAAGGCGTGGGTATCTGTTGAATAAATGTAGAGAATCAGTATTCGAGATAGACTGCCCAAGTACTTCCATCATATGCGTCACGTAGTCATCGTAGCAATTAAAAAGATTACGAAGTGTGCTGTCGGTATCGCGACAGTCATTTTTCCAATTTCTCTAAGCGAATGGAGTAAAAACGTGTAGCTAATACTGGAGGGAAATACACGTCTGAATGCAAAAATGTTATAAAATATCATTGGCGTCATTAGATGGTCATAAGGTTTATCAGTAAGAATAAAAAGCGCATTTTAAGGAAAAGCAGTACCACAAGCAACATTAAATCGTCTACCAAGAACAAAACACCGTAGATCACCCATTAATACAATGTCATCACGGCTCAAATTATACTGCATTCCTTAATCTCAATTAGTTGTCCAGTCATTGAAAGTGCACCTTTGTTTTCTTTGTGGTGTGTGTCCGACAAAAGCTAAATTGTGTATGGAAATGGCTATTCCTTTCCGGAAATAACTTACTGCTAGTGTAATAAAGGTTTCCATATGTTTATACGACCACTGTAAGGCATAATACATTACAAATTACAGATTAACATTACATTGTCTTTGTGACTGTTTCCATGTCTGCCAGCAGCTTCATCTCTCGCTGAATTCTACTATGCACTTTGCGCTGGAGGCAGGGACGCTGTTACGTTCCGAGGTACGGTTAAGCTTATTTACTGCTGGCGATACCCTGCAATTTCAGTGCGTTTTACTGGCAGCGTGGGTGTGGCGCAATTCCAAGACGCTAGTCGCGTTTCGAAACTGCAAAGTCACGGCAGACAGGCTGTCCCGCCTAGCACTCGCGATGAGGAACAGCTGGTCTTTAATTTGCTCGTTTCTGACTTCATTAACGACGTGCAATCCGAGCAATTAGTGGCAAGAAACTGGACACCTTTGAAGGAACAACTCTTCAAAAATTCCCATTATCAAGATTCAGGCTTTCCATGCCTTCCACAAATGCCTTTTGATAATGACTTGGCCGATTTCCTACCCAGTACTTTCCTAGACCAATCATGTGCTTTGTCTCCAATGACCCAGTCATCAACAGAGTGTCAAAACGGATCTTTCCATCTGAAAACGATGTCTACAGGTCTGCAGCACTAGTCTAATGGAATGAAACAATAGGAAAATACAGTTCCATTGACATTGTGGCTATAGTTTCTTAACGAGAAGAAGAAGGTAAGTATTTTATTAGGTCTAGTGGAGCGTTGAGTTTATACTATGGGGTAAAAAGAAGTGCAGTTTTCATGTTGTTGAAGGATACTTTTGAAAATTTATGTATCTGATCGTGTGAAAAATACTGTGACATTACTGTCTCATACCGCTGTGTGATTGTTTCATTTTCTGCCACTATCAGATAATGTTACCTTGGGAGGAAGGGTTTTGCATTTTTCGTGCTGTTAAGTTGCACCTTCTGTATGGTCTGAGGATCCTGTTCTCAGCAGAAGGCAGTCAGTTAATCTCACTAGGAGAGGCAGGCCTCCACAAGGCTTGCTTCGTGCTTTTGTGGGCAGATGCGGCGTCAGGCCTGAGGGCACGAGATGACATGCCACCACTGTCCTCCCCAAAGAATAACTAAGAATAGCATTTTTGCCTTTTCTACAGGAACATCAAAGGTCGAGACGCCATGGTGCCACCTGGCCTCCCTAAGAGACTGACCACCGAAAAGACAATGGTTAAAATGGCTCTGAGCACTATGGGACTTATCATCTAAGGTTATCAGTCCCCTAGAACTTAGCACTACTAAAACCTAACTAACCTAAGGACGACACACATATCCATGCCCAAGGCAGGATTCGAACCCGCTACCGTAGCTGTCGTGTGGTTCCAGACTGAAGCGCCTAGAAGTGCTTGGCCACTCCGGCCGGCGAAGAGAGAATGCTCTATGTCAGTACCTATCTCGTATTAATGTGCATTTTGTATGAGGAGAGTGGGTTGTTTCTGCTGCGTTCTTCTGTTGTTTTTTTTTTTTCATTAAATAAGCGACATTCTCGTCCATCACAATGGGAATAATACTGGGTCATCCTCTCGGTGAGGAGTTTTTGAAACTACAGAGCAGATGAGGGAGAAGTAAGTTTCACTGCGTTTGTTTTCCAGTCACCATGCGACCGGTCTCCCAGCCACCATCTGGTGATGATGCGTGCACGCTTTGGCGATTTTGGGGAAATTTGAGTTTTGTAACCTGCAGTAGAGTGATCCGTACTTTGAACAGATCGCTACTTACTTTTTCTGTTACTCTTCTTGAATTACCCATTTCACTATAATTTGTGATTCTGTTTCATTAACGTTGAATTCGTGAGCTGCTCACTAAAGTGTAGCTTGCTGCATTTTCTACATGCAGCCTTCCATGTAATTTGGTGCCTTCCCACAATGTTAGCATCATTTTGCGTTAGTTCAATTCATATTTTTAGAAGATTTTGCTCTCTGTTAACTACTTGTGTACTGTGTCCAATAATGCGAGAAAATAAAACTACTGTATGTTATAATCAGAGTTTAAATTAGAAGATCTTTTAAATTGTCCTACAAGTTTTCTATGATTAGGTGGCATGTGCAACCTGCTGCACACATAAGCTTGTTGTCCTCACTGTGAAGGTGTTACAATTATTAACGAGTATTGCACTAGATTATAAGTCTGTATATTGACTAGGGAGAGTTGTGTCGATTTCCGCTAGGGTTATCACTTTTGTGGTATTGTTTCATGACTATTTGGTTACCCAAAGACAATTCTACTCCAGTCAAAGACATTCCAGGCTGAAGACCTGTCTGGAAACGACCCGGTCAGCGATGGGATACAAACTTGTCGTCAGCCATGCGGCCCTTCAGCTAGGAGTAATTGAGTTGCCATTTCTTTTCCTAGCAAGACCCTTTTGGTTGTCATGCGCGGCACCCAAACAGCACGGCGGTACGTCGACGATATTCTGCGTCTCGTTTTGTTGCACTTCATGGCAAATCATCCTTGGCTTACATTTCAGCACGATTGTTTCCGCCTGTCTTCGTGCTTGCCAGTCCCTACCTTGGCCAACAATGTCACCGGATCTCTGGCCAATTGTGAACGTGTGGAGTATTACAGGCAGGGCCTTCGAACCACCTCGAGATCTAACGACCCGATCAGACAGACGTAATAAGCAAAAACGTTTTATTGCAGCGCCATAGCATAACGCAGATCCGGGCTCAAACTTAGAGCGATTCCTCAATAGCTCCTTTCCTCGCGAAAAATTGGCATTTTGTGCTGAAACTGCTGTAGACACGTAACTCGGCTATATTCTTCGATACCAACATCATTAAAGCAGATCTTTGTATATCGGCTACACAGGCACCAAACCATCGTTCTATTAAAAAATGTCCTGTTGTTACATATTCGTAACTAAAAAAGTTACGAGAAAGGTAGTAGATGTCCCACTGGTACTTGAACAACATATGAAACGTTATTTGGGTACTGAATATAAGTTGCACAGCCTGTATTTACACTTTATTCATTTTTGTGCATGCTGTTTAATCACTTTAGATTAACACTGGGACGTTCCCTGTAACAAATCCACGGTTATTTCCATTCCCCCATCCCTCTGCGACAGACGTTTGTTTTTATTTTTATTAGGCTTGAGTCAGAGCCTATTTCACGATATAGAATATCCCATATAATAGATTTCATCCCATCCCTACTGTCTTGCGGTTATGAGTCGTCAACCTCTCAATTTTCTCCGCGTCTTTGTGCCGAAGGCCACGGCAGACACTGTCATTTAGCTCTGTGGCCCAGGTGCTTTGGATCCCTCATGTTGCGCAAGAGAAATCACTTCAAAGGTGATCAAGCACTCCTAGGACAATGGAGTTTCTCCTGGCAACATCAGAACAACGCTACATCTATCGCTTTTTAATGATCCGTATTACCTCATAAGCCCTCCGGTCAAAACGCGGCCAGGCGCCTACGGTAAAGGTTTCGTATACTGACCGTGGGAGAATTTCACAAAGGCTTCGTCATTGCCGATCCCGCAGAGCAGTGAGAGTAGATTAAAACAACCGGTTCTCAAAGTAGATTCCCTTCCAGAGATATGTGCACACTTGGTCACTAGCGAATTCTTCTCTGTGTCGACGTTGTTGTGGTGGCTTGCTGCTGTTCTCCAACACGCCACCAACGATCGGTTATCATACACACTGGGGACAGCAATAGAAGGCAGTGTTACAGGAGAATACGCGTTCGGCAATAATAAAGAGAGAGCAGAGCACTGCAATAAATTTCAGCTAGTAGTAAGAAATACATTGGTCAAAATATAAGAAGAGAAGGAGGTATAGTTGTAAATGTCTCGTAGACACGACTAATACGTGCTGCATATCCGCGCCATTATACAGGGTGTTACAAAAAGGTACGGCCAAACTTTCGGGAAACATTCCTCACACACAAATAAAGAAAAGATGTTATGTGGACATCTGTCCGGAAACGCTTAATTTCCATGTTAGAGCTCATTTTAGTTTCGTCAGTATGTACTGTACTTACTCGATTCACCGCCAGTTGGCCCAGTTGAAGGAAGGTAATGTTGACTTCGGTGCTTGTGTTGACATGCGACTCATTGCTCTACAGTACTAGCATCAAGCACATCAGTACGTAGCATCAACAGGTTAGTGTTCATCACGAACGTGGTTTTGCAGTCAGTGCAATGTTTACAAATGCGTACTTGGCAGATGCCCGTTTGATGTATGGATTAGCACGGGGCAATAGCCATGGCGCGGTACGTTTGTATCGAGACAGATTTCCAGAACGAAGGTGTCCCGACAGGAAGACGTTCGAAGCAATTGATCGGCGTCTTAGGGAGCACGGAACATTCCAGCCTATGACTCGCGACTGGGGCCGACCTAGAACGACGAGGACACCTGCAATGGACGAGGCAATTCTTCGTGCAGTTGACGATAACCCTAATGTCAGCGTCAGAGAAGTTGCTGCTGTAAAAGGTAACGTTGACCACGTCACTGTATGGAGAGTGCTACTGGAGAACCAGTTGTTTCCGTACCATGTACAGCGAGTGCAGGCACTATCAGCAGCTGATTGGCCTCCACGGGTACACTTCTGCGAATGGTTCATCCAACAATGTGTCAATCCTCATTTCAGTGCAAATGTTCTCTTTACGGATGAGGCTTCATTCCAACGTGATCAAATTGTAAATTTTCACAGTCAACATGTGTGGGCTGACGAGAATCCGCACGGCACGCAATTGTGCAATTGCGTCATCAACACAGATTTTCTGTGAACGTTTGGGCAGGCATTGTAGGTGATGTCTTGATCGAGCCTCATGTTCTTCCACCTACGCTCAATGGAGCACGTTTCATGATTTCATACGGGATACTCTACCTGTGCTGCTAGAACATGTGCCTTTACAAGTACGACACAACATGTGGTTCATGCACGATGGAGCTCCTGCACATTTCAGTCGAAGTGTTCGTACGCTTCTCAACAACAGATTCGGTGACCGATGGATTGGTAGAGGCGGACCAATTCCATGGCCTCCACGCTCTCCTGACCTCAACCCTCTTGACTTTCATTTATGGGGGCATTTGAAAGCTCTTGTCTACGCAACCCCGGTACCAAATGTAGAGACTCTTCGTGCTCGTATTGTGGACGGCTGTGATACAATACGCCATTCTCCAGGGCTGAATCAGCGCATCAGGGATTCCATCCGACGGAGGGTGGATGCATGTATCCTCGCTAACGGAGGACATTTTGAACATTTCATGTAACAAAGTGTTTGAAGTCACGCTGGTACATTCTGTTGCTGTGTGTTTCCATTCCATGATTAATGTGATTTGAAGAGAAGTAATAAAATGAGCTCTAACATGGAAAGTAAGCGTTTCCGGACACACGTCCACATTACATATTTTCTTTCTTTGTGTGTGAGGAATGTTTCCTGATAGTTTGGCCGTACCTTTTTGTAACACCCTGTATAATTTCGAATCGACTGCTAAATGTCACGAAAGGTGGGGTATCCAGTATAAACCGAGACGGGGACTACTGTATTGTCAGTAGCGAAGCAGTAACAGCAAAATTGGTCGGTCAGGAGAGCGATCGTGGACTGTCATTGTACATCATCTGAGTAACAAATCCATCAGACACTGTCAACCTTTCTTAAGTTGCCCAACGCGAATGAACAGACACAGCTAAAGAAGATCAAGCGGACATCATGTACTGACAAACACAGATCGTCAAGAATTGCAGACGGTAGTTGTAAAAAATCACGTGAAATCGGCTAAAGGAATTGTTCGTGAGTTCCAGAGTGCTTCCAGGAGTTCAGCTAGCACGATGAGTCTACTTCGGAAATTTGGAAATTTGTGATAAGTTCCTATAGGACCAAACTGTTGATGTCATCGATCCCTAGGCTTACACACTACTTAATGTAACTTACGGCAAGGACAACACACAGACCCATGCCCGAGGGAGGACTCCAACCTACGTTGGGGGCAGCCGCGCGAACCGTGGCAAGGTGCTACCCCGCGCAACTTTAGGGAATTAAAAAGAATAGTGTACAGTGATAGATCAGCTGCTCGTAAGTAACACATTTTTGCAGACAGTGCTAAGTGACGCTAGTAGAACGTTAACTGCCATTCTCTGTAGTGCCAACAATGAAGTACGGAGATGTTGGTGTTACGGTATGGGGGTGTTTATCGTGGCTACGGTGAGGCCCCTTCACTGTGCTTAACGAAACGCTAAATGCAGAAGATAATGGAGACATTTTACAGCATTTTGTACAACGTACAGTAGAGGAAAAGTTAGGAGACAATGCATGTGTCAGCATGATAGTGCACCCTAACATAAAGCAGCATCTGTGAACAATAAATTGCGGACATTATCATTCCCGAAACGGACTGATCTACCCAGAGTCCCGACCTGAATCCAATGGAAGACCTTTGCCATAAGTTAGAACGTCGTCTTTAATCCAGACAGCAGCGCCCAACATCAGTACCTTCTCTGGTTTCGACCATAAAGGAAGAATGTACAGCCATTTTTTTTCCTTTATTGAATTTCAATTCCCCCCGAAGGGGGCGGGCTGGCAGCAGCATAGTATGCCGCTCTTCAGCCTACAGACTTTGTTAGAAAGATGAAGAGAATAAATAATAAAAACAGGCGATAAAATCGGAGACTTAAAGAGTAACATGGCGAAAAGAAATCGTGGAACTTAAAACAAAGAACAGAGGGATGATGACGCTAAGAAAATACATACAAAGCAGACAGGTAAAACAATAGACAGACAATTAAAAAAAAACACGGCGACAGTCTGGTTTCTGTTCGCAAAAGACATAAAATTCACACCCAGCGACAGCATGGTTTCTGTTCGCAACACGAGAAAGATGAACAACACTGAACAGTCACTGGAACACTGCACTAAAAAGTTGTCAAATGTGACAGACCACAGCCGAGAGCAGGTAGGGGGAAACTGGACAGATGATGGGAAAATAAAAAAAGGGGGGGGGGAGCCGGGAAAGGAGCTGATGGAGGATGAGGACCCATAAGAGGGGTGGGGGGCGCTGGGTAGACGCGACAGGGAGTGGGGTAGGCAGAGGAGGGGAATACAAAAGGACTCAGGGGGGGGACAAGGGAGGTAGGGAGAGTTTTAGTGGGGAGAAAACAGGACGGAAGGGGGGAAGAGGGAGCCCAGGGAAAGGACAGAGGAAAGGAGGGGGAGTGAGGATCAGAGTTGATAGGAGGGATAAATGGAGGGAGAGAGGGCATCATCCGGGAGGGGGAGTTGATGGAAGCCACCTTGGGAAAGGAGATGTAGGGTGTAGAGATGGAGCGTAGGGGGGACACAACGGTGAAGACGTGGCAGGGGGCGGGGATCGGAGAGGAGAGGAGCAACCAGGGGGTGAGGGGGTTCAAGACGGCGAGAGGTGTAGAGGATGCGGATATGTTCAAGGAATAGGAGCAGACGGTGGAAAGGAATGAGATCATAGAGGATCTGCGTGGGGGACGGGAGGCGTATACGGAAGGCGAGGCGGAGTGCATGGCACTCAAGGATCTGGAGGGACTTACAGAATTTGGGGGGGGGGGCAGATATCCAGGCAGGACTGGCATAACAGAGGATGGGACGGATTAAGGATTTGTAGGTGTGGAGGATGGTAGAGGGGTGCAACCCCCAAGTCTGGCCGGAGAGGAGTTTGAGAAGTCGGAGGCGGTTGTGGGCTTTGGATTGGATGGATCGGAGATGAGGGATCCAGGTGAGGTGACGGTCAATGGTGAGGCCAAGGTAGGTGAGGGTGGGGGTGAGGCGGACAGGACGGGCGCAGACAGTAAGGGAGAAATCTAGAAGCCGGAAGGAGCGAGTGGTACGACCTACGATGATTGCCTGGGTCTTGGAAGGGTTGAGTTTCAGGAGCCACTGGTTACACCATGCTGTACTGCCATTCCTCGACAGACATTAAGACACCTCACTGAAAGCGTCGCTAGCAGAGTTAAAGCCGTCATAACAGGGAAGGATGGACACATCCCTTGTCATTGTCGACTAATAGATGTTCGGTACATTTGATCTGATCAGAAGACGCCCCTATCTAATTTAGAATTAACCACTATATGTAATGAGGGGCGGACCCAAGAGTGTAAAACGAGGTGGAGAGCGCTGTGTTGTAGTAGAGAGGAATGAAACTCATATGCAGACTTCCGGTAATACGACCTTGGTTGATTGCCAGGGCACTTGGAGCGCTGCAAGTTTACCAGTCCATGGAATCGCATTCTTATAGACTGATCTATAGTCTTCCATGTTTGTTTTCCTTCCATAGTTAACAGAAGTTGGACTGGTAACATTATGCTTCTGCTCATTACTTCTTGTGTGCAATGCTCTCAGTGAACTCCACTGCAAATATTTTGCTCGTATTCCGCTAGCGTTCTTCTCGCATCCGTAATATTTGGTGAGGTTTCATATAAAACAGAAGCAGGTTTCGTTGCATGATGTTCTGTGCACCTATATGCCGGCCGTTGTGACCGAGCGGTTCTAGGCGCTTCAGTCCGGAACCACGCGGCTGCTACGGTCGCAGATTCGAATCCTTCCTCGGGCATGGACGTGTGTGATGTCCTTAGGTTAGTTAGGTTTAAGTAGTTCTAAGTCTAGGGAACTGATG
Source organism: Schistocerca nitens (assembly GCF_023898315.1). Classification (NCBI taxonomy): domain Eukaryota; kingdom Metazoa; phylum Arthropoda; class Insecta; order Orthoptera; family Acrididae; genus Schistocerca; species Schistocerca nitens. Next base: position 269,126,880 of record NC_064620.1, read on the forward strand.
ACCTCAGATATTAAGTCCCATAGTGGTTAGAGCCATTTGACCCATTTTTTGCACCTTTATGGAACTGTTATTGCTTGGGAATCGGTGTGTGAACTCCTCGATTTAAATGCGTTGTAAGTATATTTCTGTAGTCCACGTTATTTCTGTTTGCATCCATTTTCCGTAACTTCTTGCATTTAATGGATAACTCCATGTTAACAGATTTTGACAGCATTAAGAATCTATTTTATTACACCTTGTCACGGATTGAGTATGTAATTCTGCATTGAATGGTATCGCTTATTGCCACAGAGTACCATGATTCCCACAGCGGCTTGCAGAGTATGAATTTTCGTAGATGTTTGCAGTCTTGGTGACTAGAGCATTCTTCCTTGCAAAGGCTAAAAAGGCGACAATAGTTATGAAAATGTTTTCATACAGTATTAACACGAACTGCAAACATTCTAATATAGCAGAAGCCAATGAAAATGTAGGTGGTCTCCGTAATGGGAGAGTAAGAAAAAATGGCTGGGAAAGAAACATAGAATACAAGCCATGTACTGATCGTGTATTTAAACTGAGCAGTTCACATCCGGACACGTAAGCAATAACAAAGGGTATGAGTCCTTAGAACATCATGGACGAAACCAGCTTCTGTTTCATATGAAACCAAATTTTGGATCGTTTACCCACCAGTATTACGGATGAGAGCAAAAACCTAATGTTATCATCTAGCCCTTGAGTTTCACGAAACAAGAGTATATAATACCACAACTCTGCTGCTACCTAACTGTTAACTGATTCATTTTTTGCTTTCTGTTTATTCAAGATTATATCGTTGTGCTTTTGTAATTATTGTTAATTCAATACTGTATGAAACATGTATAATCTTCCCTCAGTTGTAAAACTTTGATGTCTTTTAGATTGTAGGCAGTGAAATCTCTGTAATATGTACAATATGAGCAAATAATATGTTTTGTCTTTCTCATATAATCTCTTTGGCTATTTTTAAAATTGAATAATTTTATTTAAATAATATTGTATAGAACTACCAATATGTGCAAACGATATTTTTTGTTTAAAGTGATTGTTTGCTGTTATGTAAACTGCTGACCTTCACTTAGGATTCTTAGTTATTTTATGTGTAAAAGGTGCTGTGGTTCCCCTCCGGAACGGAACTTAGTAGCGCGCGCAAATTTTGGCTGGCATAGGTAGAAGAGGTGGATTAATAGTTAGCCGGGAACGAGCTACCAAACTGTCAACTGCTCATGTAAAAGTTGTGTATTGAGCTTGTGCCGAGAGAGGCTTTTCGTGCCTTTTCCAATGTGCCAGTGCCTCGGATGGATGGATAAAGAGCTGTAACTATTCTGGAATTGGTATTTATCATCGCCACCAAGAATTGACAGAGTCCAGCATTTCCACCTGCAAATCCACTCTCCAACATGCACTCGCCACCACGTTGTTCAATCACTGTAACGAAATCAGGAAATTGTAGAAATGTACAGTGAAGGGTCAGCTTATGTGGATGATTTATTTGTTTTCAATTATAAGGTAAACCAAAAGACTATTTATGAAAACGTACCTTGATTTATCCTCTGTCACATTTCCACTTAGGATCCTTCCCATGCTAAAGTGATTACCAAGTGTCCTTATTGAAAGAACATTAAGGCCCAGTGTTTTACTAATTAATGCCTTTTGAACATGGTAAAAAGAAAGTTAAAGTTAATGTAGCAAAAGAGTGAGCTAAAGTAAATAATATTTGCTGAAAGTAATTTTGCAATTAAAACTGCTTATTAAAAGTTTGTGGGCTTGTTAAAAACTAAAGTGAAAAATAGAATTTAAAGTAATAATGTGGTACAAACAGGTTTTATAGCAGTTTGCTGTCAACTTCAAAATTAAAAGTTCTTAAAATTGAGGCTTCTAAAGTTTTGATTAGTAAATGATCATATTGCTGCCTGTTGTAAATCGAAAAAGTATCTTACAAATATGTCAATTTTGTGTCTCATTGCAATAAAAGTTGAAAACTGCAATTGTGGAAAGTTATATACTCATTCTTGCTAAGTACTTGTTTCTCTTGTGTATTGAAAGTGCATATTAATAGTGTAAGAGGATCCACAGTTTGCCCATTATGCTCGTGATAGATAACACTTAATAGAAAGACCACTATCTATGAAAACAGTAACTTCTTTTAATCAGGGGTTAGTGAGAAAGTGTATGTTAGTGAAATACATTTAACTTTCATTCTAAATAGAAAAGCATTTAGCTGAAAGAGACTTAACCTATGCCCAGTTCACAATGTTCCTGTGATCATCATTTACATATTTTTTTTTTTTGTCAGGTAGGAAAATGTTTGAAAAGTAATACTGAACCTATATCCAATTCATGATTCTACAGTGAATATTAATAGCAATATTATTGAGACCATTCAGTTTGCTTAAATCCTGAAGATAACAGTGTGTATCGTTATCGGTTATATTTATGCAAATAGTTTGTTCTGCTCTGTCAGCTCCAACCTTAACGTTAACATATGCAAGTGCCAGATTTCATTGCTCTCTAGCCCGCATCTCGTGGTCGTGCGGTAGCGTTCTCGCTTCCCACGCCCGGGTTCCCGGGTTCGATTCCCGGCGGGGTCAGGGATTTTCTCTGCCTCGTGATGGCTGGGTGTTGTGTGCTGTCCTTAGGTTAGTTAGGTTTAAGTAGTGCTAAGTTCTAGGGGACTTATGACCACAGCAGTTGAGTCCCATAGTGCTCAGAGCCATTTGATTTGAACCATTGCTCTCTCGTGTGGCAAAGTGTAGGTTGTTTTGGTCCATTAAAGTTACTTATACCTATTTTCTTGAACAAGAAAGTTAATCATTCTGACGCCTAATTAGGCTGGCGACCGTTTTCTTTATTCTTTGAACAGTGTGGATAGGTAAAATATTGTTTGTTACTGATTAAATGCCGTCCGGAGTGGCCGTGCGGTTCTAGGCGCTGCAGTCTGGAGTCGAGCGACCGCTACGGTCGCAGGTTCGAATCCTGCCTCGGGCATGGATGTGTGTGATGTCCTTAGATTAGTTAGGTTTAATTAGTTCTAAGTTTTAGGCGACTGATGACCTCAGAAGTTAAGTCGCATAGTGCTCAGAACCATTTGAACTGTTTAAATATTTACTCAATCCTGACTTTCACTTCCGATAAGCCACCTCCGTTAGGTACATCGCGGTCAACGCAAAAAAATTCCTTTCTGAGGGTAACACTGCTCTGTTGCTTTATACCATAATCGCTTTAACTAGATAGTTTTATTTTACGATCTGCATCCAACTTTAAGTTATGGTATAGCAGTAGCGGACGTCAGTGTTATAAGTACAGATTAATAGTGCCATATTTTCCCGAATTCGAAGTTCACTGCCAGGCAACTAAGAGCGCTAAAGTCGATCTCCGTTTCTGAATCGTTACATGGGCCTTGCACTTCTGTTATTCTGTTGGTTCGCGGGGAGGGAGCAGCAGCAGAAAACGACACGGTCGGATACCAGGTCGAGGTACGTGTTCCGTGTGACCGAGAAGATCGTTTCCGAATGTGTGTGTGTGTGTGTGTGTGTGTGTGTGTGTGTGTGTCTGTGTGTGTGGACCTTGCCCCAGTGTGGGGAGCGCTGTTGGCGGCGTGGGCAGCTGGACATCTGGAGCTGTGGTGACGTGCGCCAGGAGCGGGCCAGTGGCCGCCGTCGCCCCTGCCCTCGCCACGCGGCTTTACGAGCGGCCCACGAGGCGGTAAACACGGACAGGTACAGAGCGTTCACCCGGCCGCCGGCCACGCGTCCACCTGCCGGCTCGTGCCTTATTTACGCCCGGCCACAGATATGCGACATGTTTACTGCCACGCCGCGTGTCTAGAGGCTCGTAACCGTCCGTCCGCCTCGGCGATTACGCAACTCCGCTGCGCTCTCCATTTGCACGTCCCCGACTGCACGACGGCCGGGGATGGCGCTCAGAAAAATGCATCCTCCCGCCGTCGTATTATGTCGATCTCTAACAACAAACAGAAGCTTCTCGATACACTGTGAAAATCGTACTGTGAAATACGGAACGTCTACAGTGAGTAACGTTAATATTCGAATATGATGAGAACTTTACTCTGTAGAATCATTGCTTGACTCTTAACAAAACAAACATTATAACCAAATATACTGAACAGTCAAAGAAACTGGTAGACCTGCCTAATATCATGTAGAGACCCCGCGAGCGCGCAGAAGTGCCTCAATACGACGCGGCATGGAATCGACTAATATCTGAAGTAGTGTGAGGTATTCACTCTGCAGCGGAGTGTGCGCTGATATGAAACCTCCTGGAAGATTAAAACTGTGTTCCGGACCGAGACTCGAACTCGGGAGCTTTTCCTTTCACGGGCAAGTGCTCTACCAACTGAGCTACCCAAGTACGACTCACAACCCGTCCTCACAGCTTCAATTCTGCCAGTACCTCGTCTCCTAATTTTCCAAACTTCACAGAAGCTCTTCTGCGAAGGTTTGCATTGTCCTACTGGAATTTCCCAAGTCCGTCAGAATGCACAATGGACTTGAATGGACGCAGGTGACCAGGCAGGACGCTTAAGTACATGTCACCTGCCAGAGTCGTGTCTTAAGGTTCGCAGAAGAGCTTATGTGACGTTGGAAAAGTAGGAGACGAGGTACTGGTAGAATTGGAGCTGTGAGGGCAGGTCGTGAGTCGTGCTTGGATAGCTCAGTTGGTAGAGCACTTGCCTACGAAAGGCAAAGGTCCCGAATTCGAGTCTCGGTCCGGCACACATTTTTAATCTTCCAGTAAGTTTCATCTGAAGTAGTGCTGGAGGGAATTGACATCATTAATCCTGCAGAGCTGACCGTAAATCCGTAAGAGTACGAGGGGAGGTCTCTGCTGAGCAGCTCGTTGCAAGGCGTCCCAGATAGCCTCAATAACGTTCATGTCTGGGGTGTTTGGTGGCCAGCGGAAGTGTTTAAAGTCAGAAGTGTGTTCCTGGAGCATTCTGTAGCAATTCTGGGCGTGTGGGGTGTCCCATTGTCCCGCTGAAATTTCCGAAGTCCATCTGAATGCACAATGGACTTGAATGGACGCACATGACCAGACAGGATACTTAAGTATGTGTCAGAGTCGTATCTAGACGTATCAGGGGTCCCATGTCACACCAGCTGCACACCACCCACACAATCACAGAGCCTTAATAAGCTTTAACAGTCCCCTGCTGACATGTAGGGTCCATGGCTTTATCAGGTTGTCCCCATCCCGAGCGTGTGCATGCGCTCGATACAATTTGAAACGAGACTCGTCCGGCCAGGCAACATCTTTCCAGTCATCAACAGTCCAATGTCGGTGTTGACGAGTCCAGGCCACGGGTAAAGCTTTGTGTCGTGCAGTCACCAAGGGTAGAAGAGTGGGCCTTCGGCTCCGAAAGCCCAATCGACGGTGTTTCGTTAAATAGTGCCCACGCTGACACTTGTTGATGGCTCAGCATTGAAACCTGCGGAAGGGTTGCAGTTCTGTCACGTTGAACGATTCCCTTCAGTCGTCGTTGGTCCCGTTCTTGCATGATCTTTTTCCGGCCGCATCGATATCGGAGATTTGATGTTTTACCAGATTCCTGATTTTCATAGTACACTCGTGGAATGGTCGTACTGGAAAATCCCCAGTTCATCGCTACCTCGGAGATGCTGTGTCCCACCGCTCGTGCGCTGACTTTAACACGACGTTCAAACTCACTTAAATCTTCATAACTTGCCATTGTAGCTGCAGTAACCGATCTAACAACTGCGCTAGACACTTCTTGCCTTATATAGGCACTGCCGACCGTGGCGTCGTATTCTGCCTGTTTACATATCTCTGTTTTCAAATACGCATGCCTTTACCAGTTCTTTTTTGGCGGCTCAACAGTGTATGTCTTGTGAATAATAGCATAAATTTGATTAACATAACTTACAAAAGTCATTTAATAACATGATTTGAACAAAACTCGGACCTGTTTTCACGTTACATTAATATATGAACTGATGAACTGTATCAAGAACTAATTATTTCAAGACAATTTTTTGTGAAAAATGTGTACTGAAGCAACAGAAGACGTGGATAGCGATATGCACATATACAGATGGTAATAGTAGGTATAAAAGGGCAGTCATTTGTACTCATGTGATTCATATTGTATGACGCGGTTCCCAATGTGATTGTGGCCGCACGACGGCAATTAACAGACTCTGAATGCGGAATGGTAGTTGTGCATTTTAGGAGTCGTTAGCGATTTCAGTATTCCGCTATCCACAAAGAGTGTGCCGAGAATGCGAAATCTAAGAGTGTGCCGAGAATGCGAAATCTGAAGCATTAGCTTTCACCGCGGACCACTCAGTGGCTGACGGCCTTCACTTAACGACCGAGAACAGCGGCGTTTGCGTTGAGGTCTCAGTGCGAACAGATAAGCGACACTGTGTGAAAGAACCACAGGAATCAATGTGGGACGTAAGAGGAACGTGTCCATGAGGACAGAGCGGCGCAATTTGGCGTTAATGTGCTACGGCAGCGGAAGACCGAAGCCAGTGCCTTGGTAGCAGAAAGACAGCGCCTGCAGCGCCTCCCCTGGACTCATGACAATATCGGTGAGATCCTAGACGACTGGAAAACCGTGGCCTGGTCAGACAAGCCCCGATTTCAGTTGGTAAGATCTGAGGGTAGGTTTCGAGTGTGGCACAGACCGCAAGAAGCCACTGGCCAAAGTTGTCAACAAGGCACTGTGTAGGGTGATGATGGCCACATAAGGTGTGGGCTGTGTTCACATGGAATAGACTGGGTCCTTTGGTCCAACTGAACCGGTCATTGTCTGGAAGTGGTTATATTGGGATACCTGGCGACGATTTGCTCCCATTCATGTACTTCATGTTCCCAAACAACGATTGTAATTGTCTCTGGGTGACAATTATTCGCGATTAGTTTGAAGTACATTGTGGACAGTTCGAGCGAATCATTTGACCACCCAAATCGCCCTGTATGAACGTCATCGAACATTTATGGGACGTAATAGAGATGTCGGTTTGTGCTTAAAATCCTGCACCTGGAACACTTTCGCAGTTATGGTCAACTATAGAGGAAGGATGGTTCAGTATTCCTACAGGCGACTTTCGACTACTTGTTGACCCACGCCACGTCGAATTGCTGCACTAGGCAGGACAAAAGGAAAATGTTCAAATGGGTGTGAATTCCTAAGGGACGAAACTGCTGAGGTCGTCGGTCCCTAGACTTACTCACTACTTAAAATAACTTATTCTAAGAACAACATACACACTCATGCCCGAGGGAGGACTCAAACCTCCGGCGGGAGGGGCCGCGCAATCCGTAACATGGCGCCTCAAACCGCACGGCCACTCCGCGCAGCGGGCGAAAGGAAATCCAACACAATGTTAGGAGGTATCCCATGACTTTTGTCATCTCTGTGTATGCTTCGGTGTCTTGTGGAGTAGCCATTCTGTTATACCACTTCTTTCAGACGTTGTGGCATGCTGCTAATGATTTTTTTAAAAATAGCCCATCCAATTCTTCTTTTAATCGACGCTTCAAAGTTTCTTTGGAAGATATTGGTGTTGTTCTAAAACGTTGTTCTAGTTCTCCTCACACATTCTCAATAGGGTTGAGGTGTGCTGACTGAGGTTATGATTGTAAGAATTTCAGGCAATTGTGCATCAAATATTCCTGCACAGTGCGAGCCTTATGTTGCCGGTAATTGGCTTGGTAAAACTTGAACGTGTTTCATAGACCCATTTTTCAGCACTTCCGCGTAAATTTTTTTAAATATGTTCAGATGGAAATACCTGTCCATAATACCGTGGGTGAACACTAATTCGCCTGGTCCAAATGGGGGTATGCAGCCCCAGTAGGAACAGTTTCACCTCCATGCTTTACTGTCAGCTTGAAGTTTGTAACTTTAAATTCTTCATTCTTCCTCCGCCACCAATCCTTCGTCCAACCGACCCAAAAACGTTAAATGTACTTTCATCGGTAAGAATGACGTCGTTCTACCATGTTTATTCCTTCGTAATAAACTCTTTAGCAAAGTCTAATCTCTTCCCAAGATTCTGTTCATTGACAAACGGTTTCTTATTAGCCACTCTTCCCTTGTAGCCATCATCTTTCAGTGCTCTGCGAATCGTTTGAGTCTCGATCAGAAGTTAACTTGCTAATTTTGGTACACTGCGTATAGGAACCTTCTTTACTTTTCGTATTAGGATTCTCTTGTCACACGCATACAAATTCTTTGGTTGGCGCTTGCAAGATATATAGAATCTATATGGTCTCCGTTTTTGAATCGTCTCACAATGTCTGCCACAGTACTCTTACCCACGTTGACCATGGGAGCAATTTGCCTATCTGATCTACCTTCGCCGTTGTGGAAAACAATAACTTGTTTTGTATCAAACCTCGTATTAGTTTTGCGTGGCATTGTAAAATCATTACTGTCGACCGCACTTGTAAACAAACACTGCCTTCTAACTCAGAGTACATAACTTGCCTTGAGTGATCAAAACAAGTGCTACACTGCCAACCTCTCGAATATTTAAAGTACCGTGAAAATCGAACGGTGAATAGTTCATACTGTTATTTACTTGGCATCTGCCTTAATATAATACTTGATTATTTTTTGTTTTTGTTTCGTTAAGAATAAAGTTACGATGCACAAGGCAAAAGCCTCAATGTGTCAGAATATTAAAGCTACTCACAGTTTATCTGAATGACTACTCTCCAGTTCTCGCTGAAGTTTTTGGCCAAGGGTTCTCAGGAACATTTGCACACCATTTCTCAGCCGTTCTACTTTCAAACAGCACTTGAGAAAAATGAAAACCTAAATATTTCCGTGCGAATGATCATGTCTCTTGTATGATTACGACAGCCATTTCTACCTATGCAGATGGAAGTCCAAAGAATATTTTGACATTCGGAGAAGAAATGTGACTAAAATTTCCTGAAGAGATCACTCTGCAATGAAAACCCCTTTTGTTTTAATATCTTGCAGTCCAACTCGCGTGTCCACTCCCTCCCCTATTTGGTGACAGCCGCCCTTTCTTGAAGGATCAAATACCGCGCGGCAACACTGCGAAAGGGGGAGAGGGGGAGACAAGCGTAGTAGATTTGTTGCATCTTCTAAGATGCATTTTCTTGCTCGCTTTCTGGACATTTTATGCGATGGTTCAAATTTAATATGTTCGTAACTGTAATCCGTAGGTATTTGGTCGAATCGACAACTTTTAAATGTTTGTGATTTATTGGGTAACAGAAATTTAACCGATACTTTGTAGTACTCACGTGGGGGACCTCATGCCTCTTGTTGTTTATGGTCGATTGCCACTTTTCGCATCATACAGACATGTTTAAATCGTTTTGCGGTTTGTCTGAGCTTCTAATGACTTGACTAGACGGTAAACCGCAGCATCATCTGCAAATAGTATAAGAGGGCTGCTCGGATTGCCTCATAAATCGTTTATGTAGATTAGGAACTGAGGGAAAAGCGATATCGCTTGTGTTCCACTATATGATATCCTGTGAGTTACAACGGACTGTGATTTTTCTGACAGGAAATCGCGAATCAAGTCGCACAAGTGAGACGATACTCATCAGACACGCAATCTTAACAATGAGATTAAAGGTAAAAAGTTGTGCAATAGCCCGTCTCCTAGTACTGTCTGTTCCTCCCAAAATCGGCATCTCCTTACAACTTCTTATCTCTAAACTGAGCCAGTAATCAATTTCATCTCGCACTTGCAGGTTTAATGTACCTTAGCCTCTCGCTTAAACAGTGTGGTTATGATCGTGTTACTAACAGTAACTAATAGCAGGACGGAGATTAAAATTCTATGTAAATAAGAGTCGTGGACAGACTCAAATAAAGAGATTCACAGAACCTCCCGATACAGCTACAAGAATTTCTCTTATTCTTAGTCAAGTAATGTGCTGAAATGAGAGGCAAAACAGAATATTACAAGAAATTTTACAGTACGCGAGAAAATGAGCGTAAAGGAGAGAGAGAGAGCGGTTAGTTGGAAATATAACATTAAGGGCTACTATGAGGGAGAGGAGGTTTATGATGACGTGATAGCAGAAGAAAGAGAAATCGATAAGGAAGGGATAGAGGATCCAATATTAGAATCCGAATTTAAAATAGCCTTGGAAGACTTAATATCGAATAAGGCAGAAGGGATAACATTATATCAAATTTTTTAAAATCGTTGGGGAAGTGGCAAGAAAACGAATATTTACGGTTGTGTGTAGAGTATATGAGTCCGGCGATATGCCATCTGACTTTCGGAAAAACTTCATCCATACAATTCTGAAGACTGCGAGAGCCGCCAAGTGCGAGAATTATTGTACAATCAGCTTAACAGCTCATGCATCCAAGTTACTGGCGAGAGTAATATACACAAGGATGGACAAGAAAATCGAGGATCCATTAGATGACGATCAGTTTGGCTTTAGAAATGAGAAAGGCACAAGAGAAGTAGTTCTGACGTTGCAGTTGATAATGGAACAACCATAAAGAAAATTAGAGACACATTCATGGAATTTTTCGACCTGGAAGAAGCTTTCGATAACGTCAAACGATTCAAGTTGTTCGTAGTTAGCTGTAGGGAAAGATGGGTAACATACAATGTGTACAAGATCCAGGAGGGAACATAGGAATGGAAGACTAAGAAGGAATTCCTTGGATTAAACATGGTGTAAGAGAGGGATGTAGTCTTCTGCCCCTACTGCTCAATCTTCATATCGAAGAAACAGTGATGGAAATAAAAGTAAGGATTAAGAGTTAAATTAAAATGCAAGGTGAGTGATAAGATTTGCTGATGACACTGCTATCCTCAGTGAAAGTGAAGATGTATTACAGGATTTGCTGAATGGAGTGAACAGTCTAATGAGTACAGGGTTCGGATTGAGACTAAATCGAAGAAAATCGATAGTAATGTGAAGCATCAGAAATGAGAGCAACGTGGAACTTAACATCAGAATTGATGGTCACGAAGCAGATGAAGTTAAGGAATTTGTGCTACCTAGGTAGCATAATAACACGTGATGGACGGAGCAAGGAAGACCTAAAAAGCAGATTAACACTGCCAAAAAGGGCATTCCCGACCAACACAAGTCTACTAGTATCAAACATAGATCTTGACACGAGGAAGAAATTTCTGAGAATGTACGTTTGGAGCACAGCATTGTATCGTAGTGAAACATGGGCTGTGGGAGAAATGGAACAGAAGAGAATCGAAGGATTTGAAATGAGGTACAGAACAATGTTGAAAATTAAGCACACTGATAAGTTAACGAATGAAAATGTTCTCCGCCAAATGGGCGTGCAACGGAACATGTGGGAAAGTGATAAGAAGAAGGGAAGGATTATAGGACATCTGTTAAGACATCAGGGAAGATAAGAAGTTGGCACAGGAGAGTAATTCGTGGCGGGCCGCAACGAATCTCTGTGAAGATTAATGCCAAAAAAAAAAAGAAAGATTCCCATGTAATTCCTCGACATTGGACATTTGAAATTGGCCGTGCAGAGGCCCCGCGTACTGCCAAGGACTGTATGTCTCGGCCTCGTGAGGCCAGCTGAGGAGCTACTCGGGAAACTTGAACGAGGAGTATCGGCCCCACGCCGTGGAAATGTATAACGACTGCTGGAGGGATGTGTTGACACCACGCCCCTCCAAAACGCATCCAATGACGCGACTGGCGGAGGTTGACACGGTGGTCAGTTGGTACCGATGGACTCGCCAGAGCCTATGGATGGAGTTTAAGTCTACATGTCCCATGTAATACAAAAGCTACTCCCAAAAATCAAGGCATCTAAATAAATAGAGCTGATCTCCAAAAAGGTCATCTGGAAAGATTAATAACGTTTTCAAAATCACAGATACTATAAAGTGAAATGAAAAGTAAAGTAACTTGTGGGAGGTACACGCCCCTGATTGGCTGGCAGAAACATTGTTTGTGCGAGCCAGTATGGAGACGATACTGCTTGAGAAAGACATTGCGTCCAGGGCACTAGAGAGCGGCAGACCTGCAAGTCTCCTGCCTCGACACTCGTGCCTTGGAGTGTAGGTTTGAGTACAGCGGTCTACAACATTGATGAGATGTTGTGTATCATTTACCTTGCTCTATTGATGTTGGTTTTCCCTATCCAGGAACAATTTTTGGCCTAGCCGTTGTAGTGTAAAATTATTAGCCTAAACATAAATAGTGCTTCCAAAATATTAAACAAAAAGGTATTCTCGATTGTGTGTCAGTACTGTGATAAAGTACGTCTGATTCTGACTTGGGTTGTGCCCCAATGGATACTTTGGCATTTTTATAAGTTCCTGCTAGGTAAATAGAGCTGATCTCGAACCAAATCGTCTGTAAAGATCAACCATATACTCGTACAAGCGCTCGCCAGACGAATGATCCGTACACAAAGAGTGGAAGGTTGCACAGCTCACACGTTATTCAAAGAAGGTAGTAGGAGTAATCCACTAAACTACAGGCTCATATCATTGACTTCGATATGCAGGAGGATTTTGGAACATGTATTGTGTTCGAACATTATGAATTATTACAAAGAGAGCGGTCTATTGACACACGGTCAATACGGATTTACAAAACATAGTTCTTTTGGAACACAGCCAGCTCTTTACTCACACGAAATGCTGAGTGCTGTTGACAAGGGATTTCACACTGATTCCGTATTTCTAGATTTCCAGAACGCTTTTGACACTGTACCACACAAGCGGCTTGTAGTGAAATTGCGTGCTTATGGAATATCGTCTCAGTTGTGGGACTGGATTCGTGAATTCCTTTCAAAGAGGTCAAGTTCGTAATAATTGACGGAAAGAAATCGAGTAAAACAGAAGTGATTTCTGGCGTTCCTCAGGGTAGTGTTATAGGCCCTCTAGTGTTCCTTATCTATATAAGTGATTTAGCAGACAATCTGAGCAGCTGTCTTAGGTTGTTTACTGCCGTTTATCGTCTACTAAAGTCATCAGAAGATCAAAACAAATTGCGAAACTATTTAGGAAAGATATCTTTACGGTGCGAAAAGTGACAGATGATCCAAAAATTAAAAAAAATTATGTGAGGTTATCCATATGAGAGCTAAAAGGAATCCGTTAAACTTTTGTTACACAATAAATCCTTCAAATCTAAATGCCATACATTGGGGAAGAACACATAGAAAATGTTGTGGGGAAGGCAAACCAGAGACTGCGTTTTGTTGGCAGAACACTTACAAAATGTAACAGATTCACTAAAGAGGCTGCTTACACTACGCTTGTCCGTCCTGTTTTGGAGTATTGCTGCGAAGTCTGCGATCCTTACCAGATAGGATTAACGGAGTACATCGCGAAATGGGGGAGAGAGAGTCAAGGATATAATGCAGGATTTGGTGTGGACATCATCAAAACAAAGACGCTTTTGTTGCGGCGAAATCTTCTCACCAAATTTCAAACTTTCTCCTCCGAATGTGAAAATGTTTTGCTGGCGCCGACCTACATAGGGAGAAACTATCAACATAATAAAATAGTGGAAATCAGAGCTCGCACGGAAAGATATAGGTGTTCGTTTTTTTCGCGCGCTGTTCGAGGTTGGAATAATAGAGAATTATTGTGAAGGTCGTTAGATGAACCCTCTGCCAACCACTTAAGTGTGATTTGCAGAATATCCATGTAGATGTAGATGTTGTTGCAGATGCTGCGTGCAGAGTGTTGGATGTATCCTTTGTGCGATATGGCACAGGGGCGAAAATATAGATGGGGTTCAACTGTTCTTGAGCAGCACAAAGCAAGTCAAGTCTGCAGCTTTTCGCGGGTTAAATAATCCGCACGCACAAGTACAATAAAATAGCGGACTTCTGAACTCCTAGTGCGTGAGCCTTTATACCATAGCACGTAAAGTGTTCCTTTTATCTGAATGATCCATTAAGGCCTCTATATGTGGTCTACGTGTTCCAGACGAGGTGAATCCATCACAATCCTGTGACTGACTAATCGACAGTTAGCAAAGAAAAAAAATTGTTGGCGTACACAGATGGCCCGCCTCCAGCTCTATACCAGTCTGTTGCGCTCTGTTGCCATTTATCAGAGCTCAGAAATTATTTGATGCGCCCACTGGTTGGTGGGCCCATCTGAACTAGGAGTTCTGTCCGTGCTACTCACACCTCTCTCAAAGGTCCCCGAAGCCCAGTAAAGAAAATGAGGCTGAGAACAATAATAGCGTGAGTCTTGGATCTACCCATAGACAAAGCAAAAATAAAAATATGTACCGAAGACCGGCGAGCAAGAGCGAGTCTGAGAATGAAGGACTGCTTGCTAAAGGAAAAGAAATGTAAGAAATCGACTCAGTTATGTAATGGTAGTCCATGGGTCGCAGTCACAATCAAAAGATATTTTAAGAAGTCAATATCTGACGCACTAATCAGGGAGTGTGAAATGATAACTCATTTCCACTATGTTAACTTGTAGCTTATGAGAAAGAGAAATTATAGACAAACTTAATAGGAACAATCGGTATGTTCTAAACGTTGACGTAGTGTGTGTTTCATGGTGGGAACGTCGTCGTTTAATTTGTGCCGTGATGGATACGACACCGTTCAACTTGCATTAACCTGGCAGCGTTATCGAGCGGGCCCTCTGCCGTCACAGAAGGCGCTGTTGTCCTCCCCGTGGCCGAGGTGGACGCATATTCATCGTCCATAAGGAGTCTTCAGCGGGACTTCCTACACTGTACGGCAACCAGCAACCCTGCATGCCCCAACTGCTGAGTTTGCATTGGTAGCTGGGGAAGTGAATGACTTTGCCGATGAGGACAACCATGTGTCGGCTATGCAGCCCTAAATTTTTGGGTTCTCCCATGGCATGTTATTTTAAATTGCGGACAAACACAGCCAAATTTCAAAATTTTAGAGGTCACGACCGGTTTCGAGTCAACTGAAGACGCATCCTCAGATGGTTCCTACAAAAAATTAATAAGGAAAAAAATTACAAAGAATTCTTCGGTTTGAAAAATAAAGGGATACTGAAGTTTAGTGTCATATAACAGTACCTGAAAAGTACTCACAAAGATTCTGTTTCACAGCTCATAGCGGGAAGGTTACTGCCTTGCGCCCATACCCCATCATCACGTGAAGTTAAAAAGATATGTGTGAATTCATAAGGAACCGAACTGCTGAGGTCATCGGTCCGTAGACTTACACATTACTTAAACTAATTTATGCTACGAAGAACACATACACCCATGCTCGAGGGAGGACTCGAACCTCCGGCAGGAGGGGCCGCGCAATCCGTGACATGGCGCCTCAAACCTTGCGGCCACTCGGCTTGGCTCACGTCAAGTTACAAACACATAGCGTGCAAGAAGCGGTACGCTATACTTAAAATGTTGGGGATAGCACGAATAAAGACCATGTGCGACAGACAAAGCTTTAGGCCTGTGACGCACCTAAACAGATTCACTTTGTGTAACATACAAGGCAGTACTGACCGCTCTGCAATACAAAAGATGTTTCAAGGTTTTATTAATAAGTTACATTTCAATTGTCCACGTTCAGTTACTTATAAATGGGACTCAGTCTTTTCTATACTGTGTTACATATTTTAAGTAGTTCAGTCCTTGTACCGCCATCCCCCAACCCACACCACCCTTCACGCCTTTGTTGCAGATCGATCAGTATTGCCTTGCCTGCTACCGCTCAACCATCTTCCTGCTGTGAGGTTCTTCTCGTTTATTGAGTTTATGCACTGAATATGTCTAGATGCATTACCAATCTACAGTTTTATTTGTCCCATATGGTCCTTATTCAGGTTTTATTTCTAAAGATGCTATGCTTTCCGCCATCATTTTAACTACAGCGTACCTCTTTTAGCGCTCTATGCGTTTATAACTTGACGTGAATGATGGGGAATGGCTGTAAGGCAGTTACCTTTCCGCTATGAGTGGTGAAGTGGAATCTTTGTGGAAATTTTTCAAGTAGATTTACACTATACTGCACTTAAGTATCCCTTTATTGTTCATATCATTATTAATAACTGTGTGTAAATTTTTTTCTTTAGTATTATTATTATTTAGCGTATGGCTAATACAGACATATCATGAAATTACATATACATATGTACATATTGACACACAAGAAACTTAAGTTTGTCTTTACAACTGAATATCCAGTCCTTCAATCCAGCGCACTGCATCTGGAGTTGCTAGCAGGAAGTCCTCTTTGGCGGCGTGATAGGCTCGAATCCTGCATTCACTGACGATGTGGTGAACAGTCTGGTATGGAGCCCCGCAGCCACAGGCTGGATCAGGCAGCTTCTTCCACTTAAAGAGAGCATCCATGCATCGCCCATGGCTGGTACGGATTCTGTTGAGAGTAGACCACGTCTTGCGTGGTAAGTCGAATCCTCTTGGAAGTTTAGCACCTGAGAAGATGTTATGCAGGTGCACATCTGTCACTGCTTCCCACCGACCTTTCCATTCTTCAAGAGGTTTGAAATTCTTAGCAACCATGTCAGCAGCATCGCACAGAGTTGGATGACGTGATTTCAGTCTCTTGCGATTTAAAAGTGGCAGGTCGCTATGCACGGGTAGGTTAGAATTCCTGGAGATCTTGTGGAATTCTCTCATCTGCGTAGATCAGGAGGCATTATACCGGTTAACAGTGGAAGCCAATAAACTGGAGTAGATCTGATTGTGCCAGATATTATGCGCATTGTCGTATTCAGCTGGGTATCAACAAGCCTTGTATGATGACTATTCATCCAAACAGGCGCACAATACTCAGCACTTGAGTATACCAAGCCCAGAGCTGAAGTTCGCAGGGTGGTTGCTGAAGATCCCCAGGTAGTTCCGCATAGCTTATGGAGGATGTTGTTTCGAGTCCTCAGCTTTTGAACTAAGTTAAGAAGGTGTTGTTTGAAGCATAGTGTACGATCCAGGATGACACCAAGATATTTTGGGTTCCAGTTGTGACGAAGAATTCTGCCTCTGAAACTTACCTCCAGTTTTACGTTCGCCAACTGGTTATTTAGATTGAAGCAACACACTTCTGTTTTACTCACACTGGGTTGGAGTCTCCAGATTTTGAAGTAATTGTCTAATGCAGACAGGTCATTGGCTAAAATCTCTTCTGTTGTCTTCATTTCCTGGTGTTCGACGGCTAGAGCCAGGTCATCGGCATAGCAGTATTTTCTGGACGAAGTGTCAGGTAGATCAGATAGATATAGGTTGAACAGTAAGGGTGAGAGAACTGATCCTTGAGGCAATCCGTTGTTCAGCTTCCTCTCCTTACTTATGTTGCTTCCAGTGATTACCTGGAACTTCCGATCACTTAGCATGCTGTTAATCAGTCGAGCCATTGTTCTGCAGGGTATGATGCGGAGAAATTTGTAGATAAGGCCTTCCCTCCACACAGTGTCGAAGGCGGCAGTTAGATCAACAAATGCCACAGATGTTTTCTGCTTCATTTGATATCCTGACTCTATGAAGGATGTGAGAGACAATACTTGGTCGCAGCAGCTACGCCCTGGTCTGAAGCCTGCCTGATCAACTGGAACGTACTCTAAGATAGCGCTACTTATTCTGTTATATATTAGCCTTTCAAAAAGCTTGTAGCAGCAGCTGAGTAGGGAAATGGGGCGATAGTTTTCTACCCTGTTGCTGGGTTTGCCAGGTTTCAGAACAGATATTATCTTCACCTTTTTAAACTCAGATGAAAGTTGGCCAGTCAGCAGGATGTCAGTGAAGAATTCTGCCAGCCATTTCTTAGCTTTTCCTCCCATATGGATTAGGAATTCTGGGTGGATACCATCGAATCCAGGTGCCTTAAGAGGTTTGAGGTCCTTCAGTCCAGAGTCAATGTCTGAAACTGTGAAGGGATGGGTATACTCAGATGAGGGAGATGCCTTCTTTTTAAGGTCCCGAAGCTGTCGTCTGATATGTCTTGTATGTTTCTTGTCAGGAGGTACTCTTGAGGTGATAATGATGTGGGAAGCAATTTGGTCTGGTGTTACTTCGGAATTTTTTCTGCATGCTGGTGCACTTCCTCCCAGTTTTCTCAGAAGACTCCATGCTTTCGTGCTCGAGTGGGTAAAGTCCATAGTTTTGACTGTTTCTGCCCATTTCTGCCTCCGAGACATGTCCAAGCTGGACAATAGTTCCGTAGCTATCTCTGGGTCACCACTTTGCTGGAAGTATTGGTACAGTGTTTCACTTTCCTCATTCCATCCTGGAACATATTCTTTTCGGTATCCTCTTGGCATACACTTTTTAGCTGTTGCTGTTACTGCACCAATGAAGCGTTGATAGTTATTATGTGATGGAGGTATCCATCGAATGGTCTTATCCAGTTCCGTTGAAAACTTCATCCAGTCGGCTTTCTGGAAATTCCATCGAGCATGCGGAGTTGATCGTATGACAGGAACAGTGCAGCCAATTTGTATTATTACAGGTCTGTGTTGGCTGTGAGGAAAGGCATCTATCACTTTCCTTGTGGTGTTGATGGAAAGCCAGTTTCGTTGCAGCTAACAAAGCATAAGTCAGGATTTGAATCCTTGTCCCAAGCAGCTGACCTGAAAGTGCCTTGATCTTTGGCATCAAACACTAGATGGAGATTATTCTCTTCGATCCATTCTGCAAGCATGCTCCCATTTTCATCATTTTGAGAGTACTTCCAAAGTTCATGGTGACTATTGAAGTCTCCTATGTAAATTGCAGGATGTTCTGCTGTGTGTAGGACAAAATCGGGCCATGTTGTTTTGGGTGGTTTGTAAACATTTGTAATAGTAATGCCGTGCAATTGTATGACAACTGTATGTATATCTGCCTCCACACTTACAGAAATCAGCGAAGCTTCGTTTATGTTGTTACGGACATACGTAGCAGTTCCATACACCTCGTGGTAAGTTACACCAAGTGCAGAATATCCAGGAATTTGACCTCGGCTTCGGAATATTTCTTCGCTGGAAACACGAGTTTCTTGAATGGCGACGACATCGATATTGTTGTCCAGCAAAAATTTTGACAGGTAGTCACACTTTGCCCTGCTAATGCTTTCGATATTCAGTTGAAGGAGTCTGATGATAGTTGGTCCAATGTTTCTTGTTAATGAGCTCTGAAAAGAACTGTTTCTGCTATTTAGTTGATATGTCATTGCCATGAGATCCTATGGATAGTCTGGTTGCCTGTAATCACTGTTGCTCAATTAGCACCACCCAGGAGGCACGTGTAGGGTATTTTAAGGTTAAACCTACGGACGTGAGCAACGCTACCTCCATTTTTCTTTAGTAATTTTTGTACACAGCACCTGAGGATGCGTCTTCGGTTGACGCGAGGCCAGTCGTGACTTCGAGTAAAAGTATTCTTCATCCACTGCGAATCATTTCATTCCAAATCTCCCACAGCAGTTACGTGCGATGTGGGTTGTTTGTCGTTCGAAATAATTTTGTTCATTAAGTCACTTCTGCTGCGTCACGACAGTCAAGAGTTAGACCCTTACGTAGCGGTTTCTCGCTTCAGTGTTTTGTTGATGGAATCTTGTTCATGTTTGCCCACTTTTTATGACATCTGTTACTAAGCTGTTGCCTAGCTGACCTTGTGTAAGAAATTACTTTAATCCCACGAAACATTAATTACAAGAGTTGCCCAGAAATTAATGCGTCGCATTTTTTTTTCCTCTCTCAGCCGAAAACAATGCTACGAATGCGAAACGTTACGTCTCCTAAGTGAGCGCGTCAAGTTTCTGTCACTTCCGACAGATAGCGTCACACCTGATCTAGGTCCCTCGGGCTTCCACCTATTTGGGCCATTAATGGATGCCATTCATGGAAGACATTTTGAACACGATGAGGAGGTGATTGACACAAAGAAGCACTGACTCCGCCACCAGGACAAGGATTGGTCCGGCAAGGCATACAAGCCCTTGTTTCGCGCTGGACGAAGGCCTTAGAACGGGATGGAGACCACGTGGAAAAATAGGGTGTGTAGGTAAGGCACCATTCTTTCGTGTGTGTAATTATCGTTATGTTCAATAAAGAATAGTTGAAGAAAAAAAATGTGTTGCATTACTTTCTACGCAACCCTCATAAATCGGTTAGTTTATGAGAAAAGTTTTTCCTTTAAGGTGATGATAGGTCTACAGTTCTACTAAAACATCAGGTTACCTTCCATTCAGAAAGCTGTTGCACTCAGTGACTGTTATATTGATTTGTAAATTATAGATTGCAGCGAACAGTTCAAAATTTCAAATTGCTCTGAGCACTATGGGACTTAACTTCTGAGGTCATCAGTCCCCTAGAACTTAGAACTACTTAAACCTAACTAACCTAAGGACATCACACACATCCATTCCCGAGGCAGGATTCGAACCTGCGACCGTAGCGGTCGCACGGTTCCAGACTGTAGCGCCGAGAACCGCTCGGCCACCCTGGCCGGCTGCGGCGAACAGGCGTCCTTTTTAAATTTTACTGTGCAGATCTAGATTTCGGCAAGAAGCTGGCCATTCTCAATGCACTATTATTTTTCTCAATGCATGTAATGCCTGTTGGTCGGGCTTCATCCACAGTTCATTGAATATTACCCGGAATGAAATGTGGATGAAGTCCATCCAAAGGGCATTACTTGCGTTGAGCGAAAATAATAGTGCATTGAGAATGGCTAGCATGTAGCCGATATCTAGATCTGTACAATAAAATTTAAAATGGACGACTGATCGCTGCAATCTATAAATTCTACTAAAAGTTGCAAAATTAATTCCTGATTTTCAAAATAATTTTAGTGGCATAGGATTCGTTATTGTTAAATGGAACTTGCAGTTTTCTCAGGGTTACATATTTTGATTAGTTTGAAGGTTGAATTCCATTTTCAGAGCAAATGAGGCTGCCGGGCATAAACATTTTAATTATAATTGTAAAAGTGTTGCATGTAGTCACTGCCTAGTTCTCCGATCCCACTTCTACTCTGAATCATGAACCAATGTCCGCTAATGCCAGCATACCAGGTTGAAACCAAACTGAAAATATTAAGTCGCATTAAATATGACTCAAGAAACAGTGATTTAAATTTAAATTAGGAGCATCTTACTCGTAGAAAAACTATTTGGTTCTGGTGCCGCTTCGATATAACCGTTTGGCCGTGTTGCTATGTTCGACGGATATGGATCTGCTGTGACGCCGCCCGCTCGTTTAGTGCGGGTAAAGACTGTGATGTCGGGTCACAACTCAAGGAGGCGCGAGGCGGGGACTGACGCGGCTTCACCACTCAGCCCAAGCGAGCATGTCTTAACGAGGAGTTACAGCCCGAAGGCTTGTGCGTAAACTGAACAGAAACCTGTTTCACAGATGGACGTGACAGATACTGCTTGCATAGGCGACAGAACATGAATTACTGCCGCTCGCCGCTGCTGTTAGTGAAACAGTTTGGCCCTGGTGGCCACTTAAAGTGTTACTGCTCCTTAGTTGCGTGTTTCTAGACTGCCACACCTCGAAATTAATTCTTCAAGTATACAACATGCATTTAAAAACTGACGATTTACCGCACGTGCAAAGGTAAATAACATTATTACCGTTTGTGTCAGCTTTGTCACTAAGTAGTACAAGGAAAACAGTAATTTGTTGTTTCTAACGTGTGCTCGCATTTGTCAGACTAATAGAAGTCTACCTCCACCGTTAAGGTCAATAAATCGTGGATTTGTAACACATAAGACGTAAGGCGGGACAAGCCAGCGAAACACGGCGAGAATGCGGAACTTCGCGGTGTCTCCAACGATGTGTAATAAACAGCATACACAGACTGTTCAGCTTTAACATGGCGCCGATATCATTTCACTTGACTGAATATTAAGGTACTCTTTTATACACACACACACACACACACACACACACACACACACACACACACACACACGCACACGCACACACACATCGCCATATCTCGAGTGTACTGCTGTCTGAACAAGTTTACATGTCTATAACGTAATTATTTCCAAGCATACAAATACAAATTGTAATCTTGCCGTAGTTGTAGGCGTTACCCGTTATTCTAATGACATTCGGATTAATGCGGACAATATTGTTCAAATGGTTCAAATGGCTATGAGCACTATGGGAATTAACATCTGAGGCTATCAGGCCCCTAGAACTTAGAACTACTTAAACCTAACTAACCTATGGACATCACACACATCCATGCCCGAGGCGGATTCGAACCTGCGACCGTAGCGGTCGCGCGGTTCCAAACTGTAGCGTCTAGAACCGCTCGGCCGGACAGTAGTGTCAGTAGTAAAATCGAACAGAGCGTTTGTTGTCATAGAACAATAGAAATCATGCTTCTACCACCTCAAATTAGTTAAGGTCAACAAAGTTTACCAACAATAAACTGTCAGTTAACTTCCACACTGACTGAGATATGCTGGTTCAATAGGATTCTCGTTTACAATGTCGGTTAACCAGGAACAGAACATATATATTGATGTTAAAATGACTCACTGACTTGCACATGCGTTCAAACATACGTAAACCAGGTAGCTACTAAGGACACGGAAATATTACAACTATGTAAAGCCGGCCGTTGTGGCCGAGCGGTTCTAGGCGCTTCAGTCTGGAACCGCGCGACCACTACTGTCGCAGGTTCGAATCCTGCCTCGGGCATGGATGTGTGTGATGTCCTTAGGTTAGTTAGGTTTAAGGGGGGGGGGGGGGACTGATAACCTCAGATGTTAAGTCCCATAGTGCTCAGAGCCATTTGAACCATTTGAACCAACTATATAAACATCTATCAGAACAGCACATTCAATACAAATTAACGAGAAGTCACTATTGAGCAATGTCTATGGGATTACTGCGACATTGTGTAAACGCAATTCAACAGTTGCACTGAAAATTTCAATAGGCTTTCTTTGAACGTGTTGCTGCATGCATTAGTAAACGATATCAACAGTATTTTGTAAGTAGGTTGTTTAGGTTTTTATGTTGGTAACGCCACGTAGGGCTCTGTATCGAAATCACTGGCTGTGCTGTGTGCAGTCTGTTGCTGGTTTGCATTGTTGGAATATTTGCTATTGTAGTGTTGGGCTGTTGAAGGTGAGCCGCCAGCAGTGGTGGATGTGGGGAGAGAGATGGCAGAACCTTGAGAGCGGACGATCTGGACGTGTGTCCATCAGAAAGAGTAAATTTGTAATATTGGATATCGTGAACTGATATATATATATATGCTGACTTTTGAACATTATTAAGGTAAATACATTGTTTTTTCTGTATCAAAATCTTTCATTTGTTAACTATGCCTTTCAGTAGTTAGTGCCTTCAGCAGTTGGAATCTCCAGATTGCGTTGCGCTAAAAAAAATTGTGTCAGTTTAGTGATGATCAGAATATGATGATCAGAATAAGTAAAGAGAGAAATGGCTGAGTACGTTCAGTTTTGCTCAGCTGTTTGAAAATCAAATAACGTAGAGGCTTTCCAGCACTGTCATTTATAAAATTTTTCCAAGGGGATGTTTCAATTTTAATCAAAGACGGTATTTAGTAAATGGTATATGGATAGGACACAGGACGAAGATGACGCAGTGGGTGCCACACTGTATTCACATTCAGAAAGACGCCGTTTACATTCCGTCTGACCATCCAGATATAAGTTTTCAGTAGGTTTCTTAATTCGCTTAAGGCCAGAAGACGGTCCATTTCGTTAAATTTCAATCCAAACTTGTGTTATATGTCTAATGGCATCGTCTTCGCCGTCGACAGAGTGTTAAATCCCAATCTGCCTCCTACAGAAGAAAGTAGAAATGAGTCGGGTGGGGGAATCATATCGGTAAACATCAATGTGAGCCCATCCTCGGTTGCTTAGTAAACAGAGTGAATTTTGCTCTTCAGTGATCCACTGTGGTGTCGATACCTGTGTACTATAGATGAATCACGTGAAGAATTTTGTCATGGAATAGTAATTGCTGCCGCGTGGTCTAGGGCATCCCGTCACGGTTCACGCGGCTTCTCCTGTCGGAGGTTCGAGTCCTCCCTCAGGCATGAGTGTGTGTGTTGTCCTTAGCGTAAGTTAGTTTAAGTTAGATTAAGTAGTTAGTAAGCTTGGGGGCCGATGACCTCAGCAGTTTGGTCCCATAAAATCTCACCACAAATTTCCAATTTATAGTAATTACACAGGTTTTCGTAAAACGGTGATGGTGATAACATACGCATCGTTTCGAATTATTATTGTCAAAACAACACATCACTGCGCAAATGAACTTCAGTTCAGAAGGTGTAAGAGATACGTTACCTAAGAAGAGGTATTGGTTAGTTGGTTGGTTGGTTGGTTATGGGGGAGGGAACCAAACAGCGGAGTCATCGATCCCATTCGGACTAGGGAAGGATGGGGAAGGAAATCGGCCGTGCCCTGTCAAAGGAACCATCCCGCCATTTGCCTGAAGCGATTTAGGGAAATCATGTAAAACCTAAATCAGGGTGGGCAGACGCGGGTTTGAACCATCGTCCTCCCGAATGCGAGTCCAGTGTGCTAACCATTGCGGGACCTCGCTCGGTAGATATTGGTTCTCGAAATGTCTTTTGTAATAACACTTATTAAACTATGGTTACCGCGTACAATACGTTCGTATTGTGCTATTTTTTAGAAATAAATCACCAGTCTACCAGAGAAGTTTTTTGATTAAGACGCTACTGCTGCTTAAAAATTCATTAATAGTAACTGTTACGTTCTTATACATCGTTAGAGAGAGACACGAGTCGGTTACTGTTTTTGACCAATTTCTTCCCGCAAACAATAGCTTATTCACTGACTTTGCATAGTTAATTCACTATGCTTTACTCAATGAGATTTTGAGTGAAACAAATTTCACCTCCTTACATCACGATTCTGCCACGTGCCTCAGTACTTCATCATCTTTAGCAATGAGATCGTTTCATTAGCATTACGATAGAAGTAGCCTGTAGCAGGTGTTAGGAGTAAGGTATGACACACTTTCGGCTTTGGCGTCATTTTGGTGAAGCCATATCTGAACACATACCCTACAATGACTGATATTTGAGAACACTGTCATCCCGTCTCTTTTGGTTGTTCTGCCGTTGGTGCCTGCCTTCTGCCCAGTGATTTCCATAGGGCGCAGCACTGGAACCTTTCTATCCTGCACGGACGTGATGCAGACTCCAGAATCTTGATGATATCTGCGAAAGTAATGTCCGAGAAATCTGTACACTTAAACATGCGTTATACATTATTTACGTAATATATACAACAGCAATAATTCATCTTTACAATAATAAGTTGCAGTGTTCGTGGCGAGAAAGCTCCTTTTGCAGAGTATCTACTGTAGTCGTCCTGTTGTGTAGATTGGTCTAGATCCGACCCACGTGACATCGCTATGACTGTTACTGGTAGCCCTGAATGCAGTGTAATTCATTTTCAACTTCTCTCATCATATTGTACACATTTACTGAATGCACTGTGTTCATCCCTCGCTAAGCAGTGTGGCAAATATATCGTTTGTCGCTTGGATGACCTATTGCTTTGAGGCGAATTTTGCGCTGTTGTGCAGTAATTCTTCGGAAAGTTCAAAAAATGGCTCTGAGCACTATGGGACTTAATATCATGGTCATCAGTCCCCTAGCACTTTTTTTTTTGACTGAAGCGCTTTTTTTAGCGCTCTACCAACTTTTTTTTTTTTAATAAAGAAAGAAAATTACCTCTTCCACTTCAGGCGTTGGCCCCTATCACCCATACTACCCCCAAAAACCTATCTAGCCTATAAACAAAAACAAAGCTAGTGCCACCGCCACTTTCATCCTAAAGCTAACTAGGACGGCCGTTCGCCGCCACTTCAGGTTTCGCCAACGAACAAAAATTAAATATGCCTCTGAACTTTGTATAAAAAAATAAAATAAAAGGAGAAAGGAAAGAATATAATACTTTATTAAATTTTATTTGTTGTTCATTTTGTTCTTGTGTATTTATTTGGATTCGAACGCAGGTCTCCTGCCCACGTCTTAATTTTATTTTTATTTATTTATTTATTTTTTTTATATCAATGTGCGAACAGTCACAGTTAACTAAGCCTGGAAAACTAAAACAGAATGAAGACGCCATCGAAGATATGAAACATAAATAGCATGAAAAGAAAGCTACCACGTCGTAGTGAGGCTTCCCAGCGACTGCGCCCACTGATAAGATTGTTCAATATATGGTCGTTTGCAGTTCGTTCTGACCTCATCTGCCACTGCCTGGAACATTCCAGCTACACGGCGGCCTGTGAAAGGCACTCCATAGGTAGTTTGCGAAGCACTGTCGATATCTGGTATGCCCGGAAATAGCATGATGTCTTTCTTGCAAATAGAGCCAGAAGTCAAGGAAATCCTTGTGTCCGTCACGACAGAGGTAATGGACTGCATGTCCACGTATCCAGGTGACAGAGTTGGTTCGAGTCTTGGGGTAAAATGTCTCATCCGGAAACAATAACGTGCGTGGTGATATATGCTCCGGCCTAACTCGCAAGAGATAAGCCAGCATCTGCCGCCCTAGGTGCCAAACCGGTTCCGCCTCTCCACAGCTGAGGAGGTGCTCGTCAGAATCTACTGTATTACAACCCACACAATTGGGAGATTCTGCAATGTGAATATTGTAGAGACGTTCTTGCGTCACGAGCTTCCCATTAACGACGACGTACCATTGAGAAACAACATCGGAATCAAGCATGGCATCGTGTACAGTCTTCCACACCACGCGCCACCGTACGTCAGGATATTTTAGTTCGACCACATTTAGGGGGCGGCGTTGCAGCATGTCATGATATAGGCGTCGAGTTGTGGCCATTTGTGGTGTCGTGAGCGCGACACTGCAATAACTTTGTTCTAAATAGAAACGTCCTATATAAAAGAGGGGCGCTGGGATGTCCTGTAGTTGCACCGGCGCTCTTAGTGAAGCAGGGCGTAGCGCCGTCAGAAGCAGACTCGTGAGGCTCGTAGGACAATGGCGCAGCAGACAAAAAAAATGGCTCTGAGCACTATGGGACTCAACTGCTGAGGTCATTAGTCCCCTAGAACTTAGAACTAGTTAAACCTAACTAACCTAAGGACATCACAAACATCCATGCCCGAGGCAGGATTCGAACCTGCGACCGTAGCGGTCTCGCGGTTCCAGACTGCAGCGCCTTTAACCGCATGGCCACTTCGGCCGGCGCAGCAGACATAAATGTGATCTAACATAGAGGGCAATGGCCCTATCATGGACGTTAACTAGGCCGAGACCACCTTTTTCCTTGGGGAGGGTAAGAGATACGTATCTGATCTTCAGTAACATACCAGCGGTGACGAAGTATCCCAGCGCTGCCATAATGCTACGAGCCAAGGGCTTCTGAATGGGTAGCGTTTGGGCGACATGCGGTATGCGGGACGCAAGGTATACATTGGCATAATACGCCCGCTGAACGATGTTGAGGGATCGCAAGCGCTGATTTGCAATTCCGGCCCTAATTTGGTTAAGAAGGCGTCGATAATTGAGCGTCGTCGCGCGTCGCATGTCGTTCATGAAATCTAAGCCCAAGCAGCGTACAGTATCACTGAATCGTAAGGGGGCAATGTGTTCCTGCGGTAGCCCAATCCCGATGCTCAAGGCGACGGACTTGTCAACGTTGATTTGGCTACCAGAAGCTGTACCGTAGGTTGCAATCCAGTCCAAAGCCGCGGCCATATCGTCAGCTCCTCGTATGACGATCATCAAATCATCCGCATATGCGGTGCAGCGATAGATGGAGCCGCCGAACTGTATCCCAGTGAGCCTGTCTCGGAGACCACACAACAGGGGTTCTAAGGCCAATGCAAATAACAGTGTTGATAATGGACATCCCTGTCGTACTGATCGGCGGATCGGCATGGGTGCCGTCAGTCTTCCATTGACAAGAACTCGAGAAGTTGCACCATGTAGTAGGCGTGTCAACACTGTGATAAAGGGGTCGGGGTATTCCATGCGCCGTAGAACGGCCGTGAGGAAAGTGTGGCCCACACGGTCAAAAGCCTGGCTAAAGTCGATAGACGCGAGGGCTGCCGGCAAACGTCTCACCCGTGCAAGGGAGATGAGAACTCTGTAACGACATAACGCAGTTCTGATGTTGTTGGGTTCCCCCAAGGACGTCTGATCGCCGGACAAGACGTGCAATAGTGTGCCGCGAATACGTTCCGATAGCAGCCTCGAAAAGATCTTGAAGTCGCTGTTCAATAACGTTAAGGGACGAAAGTCGCGGACATGATTCCGTCCCTTCGGCTTATGGATGGGGACAATCATACCTTCTAAGAATGGTGCAGGCAATGTTATACTCGGGGACATCAATTCCTGGCAAATTTCAATCAAACACGGTAGCAACAGTTGTTTAAAGGCTCGATAGAACTCTAATGGTAACCCATCGATTCCTGGTGATTTATGGGGAGCACCTTTACCAATGGCGTCGAGCACTTCCTCTTCTGTCACTTCTCACAGTTAAGTCTGTACCATGTATGGTGGAACTGTACCGTGGACATGTGCTGAAACGGTGTCTAACGTCGCCATATCAGGGAGCACTGCTGAATAAAGTTGAGCGTAATGCCCATACAAGGCTTCTGCTATATCTGCTTGTTCTACCACATGACGACCGTCGTCGGTTATCATGTCGGTTACCAGTGCCCTACGGCGCCTCCTGCGTTCTATGAGCACGTGGTGCATAGATGGCCTTTCTGATTGTATCATGTCTGGAGCACGCGACCGTATAACAGCGCCTTGTAAATGATGGCGTGCTAAGGAGACGAGCTGCGCTTTCGCTCGATTGACTGTGATCTGCCTGTCAGGTGAGGGCTCCATAGCAAGACATTCCCGTAGGACGGTGTAATAAAAGTTTTCCGTGCTTCTCCTCCATGCCGCTGCTTCCCGGCCGTAAGCCATGAAGGTGCGTCTAAGAGCAGGCTTCGCACATTCAATCCACCAACTGAGGGTCGATCGGTAACGACCACGACGCCGTAAGGACGCGTTCCACGACTCTTTGACAGCACCTTTACATGCTGGCTCGTCCAGATGGGCAACGTTCAGTTACCAGGGGGGCCTGCTGCACCACACACGTGCAGGTTGGAGGGCAATGGTGCAAATATAGGCTGTGTGGTCGGTGAATGCAGTGGGCCAGAGCTCTGCTCCTCTCGTCGCCGTCGAAAGGGTGCTTGTGACGTAAATCCTGTCCAACCGACTTGATGAATGGCTTGTATAATGGGTGTAACCAGGAGCTGGGCCATGGATGTGGCGCCACGTGTCAATCAGGTGGAGGTCACGCACTAGCATTTCCAATTCCGCACACGGGACGTGATGTGGCTGCTGATCAAATGGAGATAATGTACAGTTAAAATCTCCTCCGATCACCATATCGTCTATGTGGCCCATAAATAGACGCGTAATATCTTCCGAAAAAAAGCGGGCCCGATCTCTCCGTCTCCCTGATCCTGAAGGGGCATATACATTGATGAGTCGTACACCGTTGACAGTTACTGCCATGGCTCTTGCACTCGGTAAGTACAGTACGTCCGTAGCCGCCAAACCGTCCCGTAGCAGAACAGCCACACCACAATCGGTAGAAGAGGCGTGGGAGATGTGGGCGGTATATCCGTAGAAGTCAGGGAAACTAGCGACACATACTTCCTGTAAGAGGGCCACGTCGATGTCCGCCGCATCAAGCATGCGTTGGAGCATTGTCAGTTTGTGTGGTGCCCTTATCGCGTTGATATTGATTGTGGCAAGGCGAAAGGTGTGCTGCCTAGCCTCTTCACCTAGGGTAGACGCCATGGCAATAAAAGCTAACCGCAAGAGATGCCGGACCCACCAAACCCGTTACAAATTATGAGTCTTTCACGCTAGGAGTGGCATCCCCAATGCCGCCCCCTCCCCTGTCACCCGTGCCATCTTCAGGAAGTTCCTCAACATCGTCCGACCACAGTGGGTGCAACACGATGCTGTGTAGCTGATCGGCACCTAAATCTCTCTCACGTACGTCGTCTTTGGTAGAGGTAGACGGAGCGCCATCCATCGACGCGACCTGCCGCGTTTGTGGTGCAAGAAGTAACTGGGCATTCGTAGTATGGGCAAGTGAACCGTCTACACCACTTAGATCCTCAGCAGGCGCAGCATCCATGCTGTCTGATGAGATGTCACCTTCTTGACCGGCCGTGTGTAGGAGGCAATCGTCAGAAGGGGTCCGCCGACGTCGCTTGCGTCGTCGGGGCGAACGTTGCTTTCGAACGTGGACATCCGTGTCCGAATGTGGGAGGCAATCCAGCGTCGTATCACCTTCCGCTAGGAAAGCCGCGGTCGGGACAATGTTCGCGTCCACGTCCATCGCGTTCTGAATGTTATGTTGCGTCTGGAGTCCGTGGGACTGTTGCTGCTGTTGTTGCTGTGGAGGGGGCGACAGATGGGTTGGCACCGAGGGTCCTTCCTCTTCCTCCCTTGGTACTTCTGGCGTCGATGGATGTGTCTGATCGCCCGTTTCGTCCTCAACTATGGTGCGCATCGTCGTCTGAGCGTACGTGAGGGGCAGGATTGTCGTCCCCGTCGGGGAAACGGAGTCTCCCACTGGTATCTGCGTAATTCTACGTTGTAAGCAGCTCGATCGAACATGGCCTTCCTGCCCACATCCGGAACAGGTACGCGGTTGACCGTCGTACATGATGATTGCACGACAGCCACCGATGTTCAAATAGGACGGCACATGTTTCTTGAGCTCAAGTTTAATATGGCGCACACCGTTGTAGACCTTATACGTCGAGAAAGTTTGCCACTTTTCTGCAACGTGGCTGATAACATTGCCATATGGTCGGAAGGCGTCCTTGACAACTTCCTCTGGGACCTCGAAAGGGAGCTCAAAAACTCTTACAGTCCTTAGGCCCATGCCTGCGTGATCCACCGTCACTGCACCGATATGCCCGTCAGAATGTTTGAATCGGAGAGAGTTCGAGTATTTAGAAACCACTGTCGCGCAGACTTCTGCACTGGTCATTTTAACATAAACCACGCTCGCCGTTATAGAAAAATGTATTCCGACGACAGTCGCCGGATCTAAACGTAGATCGTCGCGAATGAACTGTTCTATTTCATAGGCTCGAGGACGCGCGTGATCTGGTTGGAAAGTAACTTTGATCGTATTGTGGCGCCATGTGTGTGCCATAATCGCACTGAACTTGGAACAAATACAACTCGCGCCGCGAGAAGGTAAACACAAGCAAGCGCTCACGGTAGCGCACGGCGGGGCGCAGCGGACGTCCTCGCCCCACCGCAGCCGAAAGCAGACTTTTGCACTTAGAACTACTTAAATTTAACTAACCTAAGGACATCACACAACACCCAGTCATCACGAAGCAGAGAAAATCCCTGACCCCGCCCGGAATCGAACCCGGAACCCCGTGCTCGGGAAGCGAGAACGCTACCGCGAGACCACGAGCTGCGGATTCTTGGAAAAGTGTGGACACACTTTGTCTAGGATAGCTCAGAGATGGTTGGTGGGGAACTGAATACAGCGGTGAGCCCCAGATTAACAGGGAGTTACATTTGGAGAAAAGAGAATCGCTTGCATGAATATCAAGTGCTCAGATGGAAACCCAGTTCTAAGCAAAGAAGGGAAAGCAGAGATGTGGAAGGAGTATATAGAGGGTCTATACAAGTGCGATGTACTTGAGGACAATATTATGGAAATGGAAGAGGATGTAGATGAAGATGAAATGGGAGATATAATAATGCGTGAAGAGTTTGACAGAGCACTGAAAGACCTGAGTCGAAACAAGGCCCCGGGAGTAGACAACATTCCATTAGAACTACTGACGGCCTTGGGAGAGCCAGTCCTGACAAAACTCTCCCATCTGGTGAGCAAGATGTATGAGACTGGCGAAATACCCTCAGTCTTCTAGAAGAATATAATAACTCCAATCCCAAAGAAAGCAGGTGTTGAAAAATGTGAAAATTACCGAACTATCAGTTTAATAAGTCACGGCTGCAAAATACTAACACGGATTCTTTACAGACGAATGGAAAAACTAGTAGAAGCCGACCTCGTGGAAGATCAGTTTGGATTCCGTAGAAATGTTGGAACACGTGAGGCAATACTGACCCTAGATTAAGAAAAGGCAAATTTACGTTTCTAGCATTTGTAGACTTGGAGAAAGCTTTTGACACTGTTATCTGGAATACGCTCTTTCAAATTCTGAAGGTGGCAAGGGTAAAATACAGGGAGCGAAAGGCTATTTACAATTTGTACAGAAACCAGATGGCAGTTATAATAGTCGAGGGACATGAAAGGGAAGCAGTGGTTGGGAAGGGAGTGAGACAGGGTTGTAGTCTCTCCCCGATGTTATTCAATCTGCATATTGAGCAAGCAGTAAAGGAAACAAAAGAAAAATTCGGAGTAGGTATTAAAATCCATAGAGAAGAAAAAAAAACTTTGAAATTCGCCGATGACATTGTAATTCTGTCAGAGACAGCAAAGGACTTGGAAGAGCAGTTGAATGGAATGGATAGTGTCTTGAAAGGAGGGTATAAGATGAACATCAACAAAAGCAAAACGAGGATAATGGAATGTAGTCGAATAAAGTCGGGTGATGCTGAGGGAATTAGATTAGGAAACGAGACACTTAAAGTAGTAAAGGAGTTTTGCTGTTTGGGGAGCAAAATAACTGCTGATGGTCGAAGTAGAGAGGATATAAAATGTAGACTGGCAATGGCAAGGAAAGTGTTTCTGAAGAAGAGAAATTTGTTAACATCGAGTATAGATTTAAGTGTCAGGAAGTCATTTCTGAAAGTATTTGTATGGAGTGTAGCCATGTATGGAAGTGAAACATGGACGATAAATAGTTTGGACAAGAAGAGAATAGAAGCTTTTGAAATGTGGTGCTACAGAAGAATGCTGAAGATTAGATGGGTAGATCACATAACTAATGAGGAAGTATTGAATAGGATTGGGGAGAAGAGAAGTTTGTGGCACAACTTGACTAGAAGAAGGGATCGGTTGGTAGGACATGTGTTGAGGAATCAAGGGATCACCAATTTAGTATTGGAAGGCAGTGTGGAGGGAGACCAAGAGATGAATACACTAAGCAAATTCAGAAGGATGTAGGTTGCAGTAGGTACTGGGAGATGAAGAAGCTTCTACAGGATAGAGTAGCATGGAGAGCTGCATCAAACCAGTCTAAGGACTGAAGGCCACAACAACAACAACAACAACAACAACAAGTAATGCCCACTAACTGCTTTTGTTTATTCTTCTGTTTCCTGTAATTATGCTGCAGTATACTCAGTATGAAGTCACATGTTTTTCTGAACTTGTTTAGACGGCCTGTATGTCTCAGGAATAATCAGGGCCACGTAGTGTGATGGAGAAATCAATGGACATCAGGACGTTATTTGGGCTTAAAGCTTTTCGTACTTCGGCCTGATGACATCGTTGAAAGCAATGCGGGTTTGTCACGGCACTTCAGTACACAGTGGGCTACTTCTTCCCTTTTTTAAGTGTGATTACTCATCTCCTCGTCCTGAGGATGATAAGATGATTCAAAGGCTACCGGGTAGCTTACACTAGCTATTGTTATGATAGATTTGGAACTGCGTGTACATTTTGTGTAACAGTGCAGCACAGCTCTGTAAGATTTGTTCTCACTTTTGTCAGTTGCTGGTTTTAGCCAAGTGACCTCTATGAACACCTGGAAAAGAATGTAAGAAACATATCTTCAACGGCGCCGGCCACTGTGGCTGACCGGTTCTAGGCGCCTCAGTCCGGAACCACGCAGCTGCTACGGTCGCAGGTTCGAAGCCTGCCTCGGGCATGGATGTGTGTGATGTCCATTGGTTAGTTAGGTTTAAATAGTTCTAAGTCTAGGGGACTGATGACCTCAGATGTTAAGTCCCATAGTGCTTAGGGACATTAAAATCATTTTGTCTTCAACGTTTTACTCGTGCGCTTTGTGTCTTCTGGCTATGCGTTTATTTACCTCTTTATCCATTTTTTGTCATTTCCACATGTTTACGGCAGCATAATGAAGTACATAATTCGTCTCAACTTAGTGCAGAAACTCTTATTAACGTCGTACGAAATGTGTCAGAGAAAATTTTCCGGGTTGTTATAATTATTAAAGTGCAGTTACTCATGGAGGCCCAGTGTGAGCTGTAATTATCGTATGACAGCGAAAGGTAGTAGGTATGCTAATGCGTTAATGCGAAACTGATTTACGCTGGAAAAAAGTTATTTCCAGTTTTATCCACCAGGTGCGGATCTGGCGCTGTACATTGTTTCCATGGCGGTATTCATCGATGCCGTCATTTGACAATCTGCAACATGAGTGAACATTACGGCTATCGAGAAGGGAGTCCTAGCGCTGTTAGTGAAATTGTTTTACGTGAACGGCAGCAAGAATAGTACTGCAATGAGAAAGTATCGCCCACTGAAAGGTCTGAGGAGTAGCGGGATGTCATTAAATTGCTTAAAGAAGATGATAATGAAATTCGAAAACACGGTGAGCTTGGCGTGACACCTGGAAGACGAAGGCATCCTATTCCAGTGGAAGTTATTGAAGAGGTTGCTGTTGCGTAACTGACCATGCAGCACGTGTCCCGGTTACTGTTAGTTACATCTCATGGTCAACGATACGGAAAGTTTTACGGTTACGCAGATATCCGTACAAGATCCAGGTGGTGCACGAACTGAAACCTCGTGATCCATTGCATCGTTCTGAATTCACTCTTCGGTTCCTAGCAGCAGTCGAAGTTGATACGTGGCCGGGCAATATTCAATGGAGTGACGAAGCACATTTTCCACAACAGAGTGCAGCAAATACTCAGAATTGCCGAATTTGGGGAACTATTAAACTGCGTGTTATGCACGAACAGCAATTTCATTCTCCAAATGTTTCAAAGTAGTGTGCTTTTGACAGCACCTTTATTCTCCGTCCGTTCTTCTTGGAAGAGAATACAGCCGGACCACCCGTCAAGTGTACAATGATGTCCCCACGTGACCGAGATCTTGTACAGCAGGTGATTCCTGCTTTGGACGGGCGCAACTGTGTTGAAACGGCTCTTTTCATACAGGATAGTTAATAATAAGATTAACATTATTCTTTTCTCACTTGACTGACCTTTTCTCTCTACGTCCCGTTCCTAATCCACTACGTATGGAAACACTTCTATACGTCTTTCTTGCTTTCATAGCGCCAGCTTTGCACCCAGTGACCAAACTTTGAACAAATATTTTCCAGTGTAAATCAGTTTCACATTAACGCATTAGGAACTCTATCAAGCTTCGCTGCCGTACCGTAATTACAGCCTATACTGGACCTGCAGTTTTGCAGCACTTTATTGATAGCCAACCAGTAAAAGTGTCGATGCTTGTATATTATGGCAGATGTTAGACAGATGGGAAGTTCGGGAGCAGTAGTTCAGCAGTCCAATGAGGCATTCTGCTGCTAGTTTGAAACTTGCTTCAACTGCTGTAAACGACCACAGGTCACTTAGTGTGGACCACGCAGACGTCGGTTTCGTGTCGTCTCAAGGATATTTGATGGCAGGAGTGACATTTCCCTGTGTAGCTGCTTAGGCAAGAACTGTATACCTCACTTGCGCCACTTCATCTTATTGATAACTATCTGTTATTTCTACAATGTCACGTGACGGCTCGACAAACAATACAGTTGAACAAATACAGTCCCCGCCACGGACAGCGGTTATGGGACCACAGACTTACGTGAGCCCACTGTTAATCCCCACCGATCAGAGATATTGGTAGGCGCTAGTAACGAGCGATGCTACAGTTTTCCTAGTGATATGCAATTTCAGCGCGCCTTGATATGTGCTCGACACTGCAGCCCTCGACGTAGCCCCAAGTAATCTACGTCACCACTATTTCGAGTCTCGATTGAGATGAGACCTCGTGCCACACGATTGGGACACTCAGTAGTGACTGCCCATTCTGTGAGGCATTTGACTGATGCATGACTCTGTGAGCAACGAATAATGCGTCGTTCTGCGATACACAGTTCTACAGGCCCAAAAATACAAGATTCTGTAACTCCCCCCCCCCCCCCCCAATGAAAGTGCAACTGATTAAAAGCTTCGTGGTACACTACTGATTCAACACTCCCTGACCTCTCGAGTGTACCCGATGTCGTGACACGAATAAAACACAGTTCAGTGTTCCCTCTAGTGATTCACAATACTGTAGCCTTTAACAAAATCACACCTCTAAACTGTTAAGAGACTCTGTGCTCTGCAAGTAAAGCACAACTATTGTACAACTCTGCGACTTCAAACTGGTGTCTGAACTGCAATGTAAGCAACCTTCTAGCCGCCAGTGAGCCATGACTCGGTACCTCATTGAGCGATGTGCAACTCTGAAACGCAACCTAATCCCCTCCCCCCCCCCCCCCGCCCCGCCACGAATAAACGGGTGATTTTGACACCCAACTAATGTGAAGCTATTCAACATTTCCACTGAGCAGCCCCTACTTATGCGATACTTCGTAGCCCAGATTGCAGATCCCAATTAGATAGGGACTCATTATTGCATTTGTACTAACTAGGACAATATCTCATTCTGAAGTCAGCAGTGGCTTGCAACCAGGTCGTTTGCAGACCGGTGTTTCACTGGAACTTTCTTACGTGTGTTGTCATATACTTCCATCTGTGTCAGGTTTCGCTACTAATTACGGTACACGCAGTGTATTACACCCACCACGTACACTCGCGCACAAACACACACACACACACACACACACACACACACACACACACACACACACTGCCGTGTCGTATGGTACAGTTTATTTCCCTGCTGCCAGGGATTCATTTTACTGGAGTGACACACTGGAGCATGAGAGGGCGGACATGAACACACGATAGTGAAGACAAGCATCATCACAGCTCAGGTGGTTGCAAGCACGAAGAGCGTTATAATCAGCCAGTTTCATGTAATGAAATCAGCAACATCTGGAAATCAGCGCCATCACCATTGTCTTCAACGCATCACCAGGAGCTGGATTGATGTGAAGGCCAAGGTATCCATAATGGTGGGCTGGGCCTGAAGGTGGTCACGTCGGCCGCTGCTTGGAGATGAATGAGTGAGTTCTGGGTAGTATCTATCGCGACAGCGTCAAGAAGCAAGTGTGCTGTGGTTCTGTCAGCTGGATATCACTACTGTCTGTATGGGGCATGGCCACTGTGTGAACACAACAGTGTCGTTGAGCAATTGGTGTCTTTTCCTGGCTGAAGCATAGCGACCCCATTGGAGATGAAGAAAAGCGATTCTGCATGACAAGAGGAACACAACCTGTGTGCTTTTGCAGCTGATAGTTGCTCAATGGTGGTTCTAATGGCTCTGAGCACTATGGGACTTAACTTCTGAGGTCATTAGTCCCCTAGAACTCAGAACTACTTAAACCTAACTAACCTAAGGACATCACACACATCCATGCCCGAGGCAGGATTCGAACCTGCGACCGTAGCGGTCGCGCGGTTCCAGACTGTAGCGCCTAGAACCGCTCGGCCACACCGTCCGGCCACAATGTTGGTGTCATGGCTGATACAGTGTTCTGTGTGATATAAGAGTGGTACGTTGTGTGAATTATTTGCTCTTGACAACATTCAGACGAAGTCTGTGGTTGTCATGTGACTAGTGTTGGTTGTTTATTGATAGGTGATAGGGGTGCAGGTGTTGGCGCTGTGAGCAAGAGCACTTCTGCTTGCTAACTACATGCTGTAAGCATGATAAACTGTATTAATTCTATATTTTTGTTGAAATTATGCCATGAGTGTGACTGCTGACTATTGATCTTGTTACTTGTTCTTTGTTAATAACAAATTGCTTGTGTTACTGTATAAGAATTTATTAAGATCTATGTGTATGTAGGTTGGTAGAGAGATGTGCATAGCACCTCGTGGTAGCTGCCTGGTGATGGTATTCACAGTAGGCCAAGGTATAGCCGGCCGGTGTGGCCGAACGGTTCAAGGCGCTTGAGTCTGGAACGCGCGACCGCTACTGTCGCAGGTTCGAGTCCTGCCTCGGGCATGGATGTCTGTGATGTCCTTAGGTTAGTTAGGTTTAAGTAGTTCTAAGTTCTAGGAGACTGATAACCTCAGATGTTAAGTCCCATAGTGCTCAGAGCCATTTTTGAGCCAAAGTGTAGTTGTGTGTTGCGGTTGTTGTTAAGTCTAAAAGTTGTTTTGCTATCTTGCATTTTACTGCTGAAACTGATCCAGATATCACGACTGAATATAGCGGAGGACCACCCATTGTAAATTCTTAATATTATTATCCAGTTATTATATTGGGCAAATGATTGGTTTTATTCATTTGTTTAATGTAAGACATTTCTCTATTGATTTTATGGCGCCCTACATAAGGAATAAAGAAGTATTTTGTCTTGGTGAACATATATTTCTATTCTGTTCATGTTAAATAAAAAAACTGTTGAACTGATTCCCAAAGGTGCCAAATCACTAGTGAGTACCCCATTCCAACTAAATCCTATGATACAGTTGGCACCAGAGTGTGGTTGTGCATTGCGCCAGCATTGTCGAAGCGTGATAATATAGGAATTATTGAGACTGCACCTTTCTTTCATGCCTGCTGTTCCATGTCATGGCAGCTAGGGACATGCTGAGTATGTACTGACTGTGCAGGGTTAGATGTCATGGGTGTGGGCTGTCAGTGGTAGGGCCCCTAATGTCGCAGTATTGGAGCCATCCCAACAACTTTGGCTGTTCATTGCTGAGCCAAGGCAGTGAGTGCTAATCTTTTTCGATTGGTCATCCTTCAGGGGGGGGGGGTTTGTGTACATTTTCTCTTTACTGGTAGTTGAGCCTACCTCCTGTGACCAGATGCATTTTCACTGGCTTGCGTTATGCAGTATGTGTTTTTTATGATGTATCGTTATTTAGTGTTGCTGAAGAGATCAGCTTTGTGCTTGTTTGATGGATTAACATAGTGGTTTTTAATTGGGAGGAGCTATGGATACTGTGTTGGTTGTATTACTTTTTAAGTATTTATTAAAATACACTACTGACCATTAAAATTGCTACACCAAGAAGAAATACAGATGATAGACGGCTATTCATTGGACAAATATATTATACTAGAACTTACATGTGATTATAATTTCACGAAATTTGGGTGTATAGATCCTGAGAAATCAGTACCCAGAACAACCACCTCTGGCCGTAATAACGGCCTTGATACGCCTGGGCATTGAGTCAAACAGAGCTTAGGTAGCGTGTACAGGTACAGCTGCCCATACAGCTTCAGCACGATACCACAGTTCATCAAGAGTAGTGACTAGCGTAATGTGACGAGCCAGTTGCTCGGCCACCATTGACCAGACGTTTTCAGTTGGTGAGAGATCTGGAGAATGTGCTGGCCAGGGCAGCAGTCGAACATTTTCTGTATCCAGAAAGTCCCGTACAGAACCTACAACATGTGGTCGTGCATTATCCTGCTGATATGTAGGGTTTCGTATGGATCGAATGAAAGGTAGAGCCACGGGTCGTAACACATCTGAAATGTAACGTCCACTATTCAATGTGCCGTCAATGCGAACAAGAGGAGACCGAGACGTATAACCAATGGCACCGCATACCATCACGCCGGATGATATTCCAGTATGGCGATGACGAATACACGCTTCCACTGTGCATTCACTGCGATGTCGCCAAACACGGATGCGACCATCATGATGCTGTAAACAGAACCTGGATTCATCCAAAAAAAAAAAAATGACGTTTTGCCATTCGTGCACCCTGGTTCGTCGTTCAGTACACAAAAAAAAAATGGTTCAAATGGCTCTGAGCACTACGGGACTCAACTGCTGTGGTCATAAGTCCCCTAGAACTTAGAACTACTTAAACCTAACTAACCTAAGGACAGCACACAACACCCAGCCATCACGAGGCAGAGAAAATCCCTGACCCCGCCGGGAATCGAACCCGGGAACCCGGGCGTGGGAAGCGAGGACGCTACCACACGACCACGAGATGCGGGCGTTCAGTACACCATCGCAGGCGCTCCTGTCTGAGATGCAGCGTCAAGGTCTGCGGGCTGATAGTCCATGCTGCTGCAACCGTCGTCGAACTGTTCGTGCAGATGCTTGTTGTCTTGCAAAAGTCCCCATCTGTTGACTCAGGGATCGAGACGTAACTGCACCATCCGTTACAGCCATGTTGGTAAGATGACTGTCATCTCGACTGATAGTGATACGAGGCCGTTGGGATCCAGCACGGCATTCCGTATTACCCTCCTGAACCCACCGATTCCATATTCTGGTAACAGTCATCGGATACGATAAACCGCAATCGCGATAGGCTACAATCCGACCTTTATCAAAGTCGGAAACGTGATGGTACGCATTTCTCCTCCTTACACGAGGCATCACAATAACGTTTCACCAGGAAACGCCGGTCAACTGCTGTTTGTGTATGAGAAATCGGTTGGAAACTTTCCTCGTGTCAGCACGATGTACGTGTCGCCACCGGCGCCAACCTTGTGTGAATGCTCTGAGAAGCTAATCATTTGCATATCACAGCATCTTCGTCCTGTCGGTTAAATTTCGCATCTGTTGCACGTCAGGTTCGTGGTGTAGCGATTTTAATGGCTAGCATTGTATTTGTGTAGGTAATTTGGGAGAGAGCTGTATGTTGTCGTAGTAGCTATCTTGTGATGGTAGCAATAATAGACTTAGCCGAAAAATTGTTTTGGCATCTTATGTTTCAATGCTGAAGTTGACTCAGATATGATGAATGGTTGCAGCCGAGGGCTGGGCATTTTAAATTGTTGCTGTGTTGTTTTATTATGTATATTACGGTAAAGGTTGAACTGTATTCTTTTATTTAATGGGAGACATTTTTTATCGAGTCTGTGGAGCCTTACTTAAGGATCTTTATGGACTATAACAGAATTATTTTGCTTTCGTGAACGTGTATTTCTATTCTGTTGATGCCAAAGGAAATAACTGTTAAATTCAGCCTCACGTTTCCACGAACCAGAGCGCGAACCCCACTTCGCCTAAATCCTATGCTACAACACACACACACACACACACACACACACACACACACACACACACACACACACACACACACACAAATACGTTTTTAGTGGCAATAATCCGGTGAATAATCATAAGGCAGGTACTGTTTACCTGAGGATGGTTTCCTTGTGCCATGGTGGCTGCGACACATAGCTCGAACACTGCTGTTCTTTCTTCAGCGCCTACCTTGATTACTTTCCAGCAGCTCTGTGTTTACCCAGCGGCTGGTTCTAACTGTTTCTGCTGCGACGGGCACCGAGTAGAAGCATGGCAAGTAAATCTCGGAATTCGGTCCGAGACTTCGAACAAATACGTGTGAGTACGCCATACGCGCTTGAGGGCACACAATCTAGACATTTCCTGTAGTACATCTAACACTAAACTGCACAAGACACCTTATAGTATACCGTAGACAGTAGGTCAGGTACTAACATAATTTTGTCCCTTGTCTGTTCCATTCGCGAATGGTGCCTCCAAGAACGATTGTCGATAAACTTCCGTGTGATCTCCAGTTTCTCTGTGTTTTCGTCATGGTCAGTTTGCGAGACACATTTAAGAAGAAGTAATACGTTACCCAACTCTTCTTCGAATGTACGCTTTTGTAATTTCAATAATGATACGTAACAGCTTTCTTCTACCGTCTACCACTGGAATTTGTTGAGCAGTTCCGTAACGCTCTCGCGTTTACTAAGCGATCCTGTATCGAAACGTGCCGCTCCTCGTTGGACCTTCTCTCCCTCTTCTGTTGATTCTGTTTCGGGTCCCAATTCTCAATAATGGATCAAGCAAGTGTTTCGCAGGCCATTTCTTTCGAGAGATGAATCGCATTTCCTCGGAATTTTTCCTATAAATCTCAGTCTGTCATCTGCTTTTTCTGCAATTTGTTTTCTTTGGTCATTCCACTTTAGGGCACTCCCGGCTGTTACCCACAGGTACTTTACGGTGGTTACTGTTTCCATTGGTTTTTCAGCAACAGCACGATCGAACGTCAGTGAACCTCTTCGTCTATTTATGCGGAATACGTCTCATTTATTAACGGTTAGTGCCAAATGCTAGTCCCTGCACCATTCATTGATCCTTCATAGATCTTCCTATAAAACAGCATCATCTGCAAAAGGTGTTATGCAGCTACGGAAGTTATCCATAGAAAGCAGTTATGGCCCTATACCACTGTCAATTTCGTCCCCTTAAAAAAACAAACAAAAAACAAAAAAAGTGTTGATTCCTACTCTAAGAAAGTCCTTAATCCAGTCATGAATCTAGAAAAAAAAGTGTTGATTCCTACTCTAAGAAAGTCCTGAAAGAAAGTCCTTAATCCGCATCTCGTGGTCGTGCGGTAGCGTTCTCGCTTCCCACGCCCGGGTTCCCGGGTTCGATTCCCGGCGGGGTCAGGGATTTTCTCTGCCTCGTGATGGCTGGGTGTTGTGTGCTGTCCTTAGGTTCGTTAGGTTTAAGTAGTTCTAAGTTCTAGGGGACTGTTGACCATAGACGTTAAGTCCCATAGTGCTCAGAGCCAAGTCCTTAATCCAGTCACGAATCTAGTGCAGTGTAGTCGAATCCAGAGTCAAAATTCAGGAAGATCTCTGGTGCATGGATGATTGATGGTAGGACTGGCATTTGACACTGAACGTAAGCTCTGATTATGTTCACCAAGCAACAGTGCCTTCCGGAAGTCGACGAATACGGTATCTACCTGAACGCTGTAATCTGGAGCGTGCCGGATTTCGTACACGAACATGTTCGATATGGCTTGCAACTGAGCGTAAGTCAGCAAGTGACCTATTTATAACGAGTGTCCAAACTCGCTGGCTGTGTGAAATTAATTTTTATTTCTTTCAGTTTCACTATAGATCTGTTTCGGCTAAATTGTCATTATCGAGTGATCTGAGGTACGATGTGTGTGACATTATTTCCATTACACATACTTATGTTAGAGCAGAATTTTTTGCAAGGATTGCTACTTAAGTATATATTGTGTAGGTGGATTGACATACACGTAAATTTGTTGGCAATGTATTTTGACTGTCTTTCTATGTAAACCTGAGCACGCCACTAGAGAAGCCGAAACAAAATTTAGTTGGCCTTTAATAAAGTGAGGTATTTTCTGACATACATGTCCGACAGAACAATGCCACTCGTGATGATACAGGTGGTGCGTACATTTATATAAAATGGAAAATAGGGAAAAAAAGGGAAGTGTGATGAGTGGGGAATTCATCACTTCCAGCCACACATGAGGTTGTGGTAATTCAATGGCGAAAGTTGAAAATTTGTGCCGGACCGGTTGCCAAACCCGGATTTACCGCCCATCCAGACAGGGTTCCTGACCGATTCAAATTTCCAGCTTACTGCACGCTGCAATGCAGCATCACTCATCCATTAACCCCTTACTCGCAAATTATTGAAAAAATGGCTCTGAGCACTATGGGACTTAACTTCTGAGG
Source organism: Schistocerca nitens (assembly GCF_023898315.1). Taxonomy (NCBI): domain Eukaryota; kingdom Metazoa; phylum Arthropoda; class Insecta; order Orthoptera; family Acrididae; genus Schistocerca; species Schistocerca nitens. The sequence continues at coordinate 269,170,373 of NC_064620.1, forward strand.
TCATCAGTCCCCTAGATCTTAGAACTAATTAAACCTAACTAACCTAAGGACATCACACATAACCATGCCCGCGGCAGGATTCGAACCTGCGACCGTAATGGTCGCGCGGTTCCAGACTGTAGCACCTAGAACCGCTCGGACGCTCCGACCGGCAACGGAGGCGCCCAACAAATGTCAGGAGTGATGGTTACACCTCATCACACATAACCATGCCCGAGGCAGGTTTCGAACCTGCGACCGTAGCGGTCACGCGGTTCCAGACTGAAGCGCCTAGAACCGCACGGCCACACCGGCCGGCGCAAATTATTGATTCCCATAGGAATTCGGACGATATTAGTGCATCCGCACTAAAACAAACGTCAAGGAACCGTAGCGCTCGTACAGAAATGTATACGTTTGACGTTTGTTTCTGTGTAAATGTACTAATTTCGTTCGAATTCCTACGGGAGTGAATAATTTACGTGCAGGTCATTAATGAACGAGGGACACTGCATTGCAGCGTGCGATAAGTTGGAAATTTGAGTCGAGCAGTGCCCGTGTCTGGATGGCCGAAGTGGTCGAGTTCGAGTCTCGGTCCGGCACATAGTTTTAATCTGCCAGGGAGTTTCATTTTGCTGTTGTTTGTATTGTGACCACTAGGCACTTGAAGTCTGGTACGATTTTCTGTTTTCTCTCCCGTATGAAGATCTCGGCTGCAGGCGTTCTTCCTCCATTTCGGAGTACCATCAATTTTGCTTTTTCCACATTTGTTTCGAAGCTGTGTTCGCCTTTAAAAAAAAAAGCAAAATAAGAAATAAATAAATATGAAAAAAAGAACAAGGGAAAAACAGAAAAGTAGTGAAGGCAGCCGCTCAAAGGAAGCGGTAAATCCGAGTTCGAGTCCCAGTGCGGCACAAATTTTCAACTTTGCGTTACCACAATGCCGTGTGCGCTGGAAGTCACGAATTCCCACCAGCCCCTTCCCTTCTTTCCCCATTCTCCATTTCATACAGAAGAAAGAAGTGACAGACCACCTCTCTGCGGAGAATCAGCCATCACAGTGGAAGTGGCGGCTCTGGCTCTCGAAGATCGATATGTTATAATCGAAGAGATAGTACAAAAATTAAAACTCAATCACACGTAATGTTTCACCATCTTACACGACATTTTGAGCACTACTGGTCAGACCTGTTCAAGAAGTCCACCGTCCCAAATTGCTGCAGTTGTGTCGAGTCAAACCAGACGACATTTTTAACCGGATGAGTGCTACACTCATCACCACTACCCCGAGGCGACGGAGCGAAACTAGCAGTGGTAACATAGAGACTCGCTAGCGCCAAGTAAGGCGAAGATCCTCTCATCATCGGCCAAGATGGTTCTGTTTTTTAGGACTGTCTTGATATGGTGGTGACAGACTACGTTCGTAAGAGGCAAACCGTCAAAGAAACGTACTTCCTAAGTCTCCTGAGGAGATTACGGGAGCGTCGGATGAAACCGTCCTACTGTCTTTTCTTGCTTCATAACGCCTCAGCTGAATCTTCGGCTCAGTTGAAGGATGGGGTACAACCCCGTCGCCTTTGACCAATGACGCCATAGTTTACTTACAGATATTGCCTTCATTCTGGAGCCGAAGACAATAAATCGGTTATCTTCTGCGACGTAGCATCATCATTGTAAATTTAAATAAATGAATGTGTTTTTAAAAGACAGGGCTACACATTGTGTACGTTTGTTGACGCTTGTATTAAATCATTTGTTCGTTACAATTCAATCGGTACTTAATTTAATTCTTAGTGAGTTTGACATATTTTGGAAAAATTGTTTTTCATTCTGAACAGTTTTTACTTTTTACTTTTTGATTTTTGTTTGTAGGTATGAATTTTTATCTATTCCCATGAATATGGGAGACTTGAAGCAGGTGTTGTCAACTGCAGTACGGAATACCAATTTTACTGTTGTCGCTATTTTTCGCTTACGCTAGCACTACTATTCTGCGATATTTTTCAGCCGATACTAGTACTATCGAAGGCGAAAAGACCGACACACGAAAAGTTTGTAACCGTACTTCGGTAGTCCTATATAGATGGAGAAAAGGATACTAGTCTCAGCAAAGATGAAAAAAGCGACATACGTAACGTTGACATCCTGTACCTCAGTTGAACTACGAAGGTAGTGTCCTGTTCTTCAGTAGAACTATAAAGGCCAACTGAAGTCGCTATTTTTCGACTTCGCTAGCGCTAGTATCCTGTTCTTCAGTTGACCTACGTAGATCTGCTATAGTACGGTATTCAAATTTCACTAGTGTAGGTTCTTTCGCCGTCGCTAGTACTACTATGATAGTTTTTAGTCGATACAATTAGTGTCGAAGACGAAAAAAAATTCTATCCCACACTTCAGTTGACCTACATACGCCATCGGAAGTGCGGATACAAATTTTGGATATGTCACTTTTTTTCCGCCTTCGCATAATTCAAATATGGTACACAATGCCGTTGTTACATACGTCGATTTTTTTCGTCTTCGCTAGCATTAGTATCCTATTCTTAAAAAAAAGAATTTCAAATGGTTCTGAGCACAATGGCACTATGGGGCTTCATGCTCGAGGCAGGATCCGAACCTACGACCGTAGCAGCAGCGCGGTTCCGGACTGAAGCACCTGGAACCGCTCGGCCACAGCGGCCGGCGCCAACCAGGGAGTCCTGCAAAGAACTGGTGAAGGAAGGTCATTTCGGAGAACAATAGAACGGAAAAGACATGAGTGGATTGGTTACGGAATACAACACAACTAGTTTCTTGTAACTGTAGTAGGTACAAGGAAAGGTAGCCCAAGGAAGATCGTGACTGGCATCTTTAAAACGAGCTAAACATGATGCAAGAGTCTAATCTAGATGGAGAGCTACCAAAGAATCGAAAGATTGACGGCGGTGAAGAAGTTAGATAGTTAGTAGATGGAGGTGAGCTGTAGCCCACGATATTTTAGTGTGTTTGTAAGATTGATGGAATGGTTAACATGTACTGAGGTGACAAAAGTCGTGGGACAGCGATATGCACATATATAGATGGCGTTAGTATCGCGTACAGAAGATACGAGGACAGTGAACTGCTGGAGCAGTTATTTGTAGTGGGGTGATCCATGTGGAAAGGTGTCTGACGTGATTGTGGCCGCACGACGGGAATTTGTACGCGGAATGGCAGATTTAGCTAGATGCGCGGGACATTCCAGTTCGGAGATCGTTAGGAAATTCAGTATTCCGAGATCCACAGTGCCAAGAGTGTATCAAAAACACCAAATTTCAGGCATTAACTCACCATAGACAACGCAGTGGCCGACAGCCTTCACTTAACGACCGAGAGAGCGTCGTTTGCATAGTGTTGTCAGTGCCAACAGGCAAACAGCATTGCGTGAAATAACTGTAGAAATCAATGCAGGACGTATTCTTTAGGATAGCATGCCGAAAATTGTCGTTAATGGGCTATGGCAACAGACAACCGACGCTAGTTTCTTTCCTGAGAGCGTGCATTGCCTGGCCTCGTGACTGTACTGTTTGGAACCTAGACGGGCGGAAAACCGTGGCCTGGTCAGATGAGTCACGATTTCAGTTGATAAGAGCTGATGGCAGCGTTCGAGTATGACGCAGATTCCATCCCTACCCCCCACCCCTCCAAGAAGCCATGGGCCTAAGTTGCCAGATCTACATCTACATTTACATGGATACGAATACTCTGCAAATCACATTGAGTTGCCTGGCAGGCAGAGGCTTCATCGAACCACCTTCACAGTTCTCTATTATTCCAATCTCGTATAGCGCGCGGAAAGAACGAACACATATATCTTTCCGTACGAGCTCTGATTTCCCTTATTTTATTGTGGTGATCGTTTCTCCCTGTGTAGGTCGGTATCAACAAAATATTTTCACATTCGGAGGAGAAAGTTGGTGACTGGAATTTCGTGAGAAGATTCCGTCGCAACGAAAGACGCCTTTCTTTTAATTACGTCCAGCCCAAATCCTATATCATTTCTGTGACACTCTCTCCCATATTTCGCGATAATACAAAACGTGCTGCCTTCTTTAAACTTTTCCGATGTATTCCGTCAGTCCTATCAGGCAACGGTCCCATACCGCGCAGCAGTATTTTAAAAGAGGACGGATCTGTTCCATTTTCTAAGTGTCCTGCTAATAAAACGCAGTCTTTGGTTAGCCTTCCCCACAACATTTTCTATGTGTTCCTTCCAATTCAAATTTTTCGTAATTGTAATACCTTTGATATTTAGTTGAATTTACGGCTTTTAGATTAGAATGATTTATCGTGTAACCGAAGTTTAACGAATTCCTTTTAACACTCATGTGGATGACGTCACACGTTTCGTTATTTAGGGTCGGCTGAGAATTTTCGCACCATTCAGTTATCTTTTCTAAATCGTTTTGCAATTTGTTTTCATCTTCTGATGACTTTATTAGTCTACAAACGACAGAGTCATCTGCAAACAACCTGAGACGGCTGCTCAGATTGTCTCCCAAATGGTTCATATAGATAAGGAACAGCAAAGGACCTGTAACACTACCTTGGGGAACATCAGGAATCACTTCTCTTTTACTCGATGACTTTCCGTTAGTTACTACAAACTGTGATCTCTCTGATAGGAAATCACAAATACCGTCACATAACTGAGACAATATTGCATAAGCACGTAATTTCACTACGAGCCGCTTCTCTGGTACAGTGTCAAAAGCCTTCTGGAAATCCAGGAATACGGAATCGATCTGAAATCCATAGTCAATAGCACTCAACACTTCATGTGAATAAAGAGATAGTTGTGTTTCACAGGAACGATGTTTTATAAACCCATGTTGACTGTGTGTCAATAGACATTTTTCTTCGAGGTAATTCATAGTGTTTGAACGCAATGTATGTTCCAAAATCGTACTGCATATCGACGTTAACGATATCGGCCTGTAATTTAGTGGATTACTCCTACTACCTTTCTTGAATATTGGTGTGACCTGTGCACCTTTCCAGTTTTTGGGTACGGATCTTTCGTCGAGCGAACGGTTGTATATGATTATTAAGTATGGAGCTATTGCATCAGCGTACTCCGAAAGGAACCTAAATGGTATACAGTCTGGACCAGAAGACTTGCTTTTATTAAGGAAGTGATTTAAGTTGCTTCAGTACTCCGAGGATATTTACTTCTACGTTAGTCATGTTGGCAGCAGTTCTCGATTCGAATTCTGGAATACTTAATTCCTCTTCTTTTGTGAAGGCGTTTCGGAAGACTGTGTTTAGTAACTCTGCTTTGGCAGCACTGTTTTCGATAGTATCTCCATTGCTTCTATTGCTACTGCGGAGAGAAGGTGACTCCATAACAGTGTGGACTGTGTTTACGCGGGATAGACTGGGTCCTCTGGTCCATCTGAAACGGTCATTGACTGTAAAGGTTATGTTCGGCTACTTGGAGACAATTTTCAGCCATTCATGGACTTCATGTTCCCAAACAGCGACGGAATTTTTTTTTTATGGATAATGCACCATGTCGCTGGGCCACAACTGTTCGCGATGGTTTGAAGAACATTCTGGACAATTTGAAGGAATGATGTGGCTACCCTTCGAACATTAGGGGGGTGTGACATAACTGAGAGGTCAGTTCGTGCTCAAAATCTTGCACCGGCAACACTCTCACAGTTATGGACGGCTATAGAGCAGCATTGGTCATTATTTCTCAAAAAATGGGTCTAAGCACTATGGGACTTAACATCTGAGGCCATCAGTTCCCTAGACTTAGAACTAGTTGCACCTAGCTAACCTAAGGACATCACACACATCCATGTCCGAGCAGGATTCGAACCTGTGTCCGTAGCAGCATTATTTGTGCAGAGATCTTCCAGTGACTTGTTGGATCTGCAGCACGTAGAGTTGCTGAACTACACGGGACAAAAGAAGGTCCGAGACGATATTAGGAGGTACTCCATGACAGTTGTCAGCTCAGTGTAAACGCTAGTGTGGACAGTTTATTCCTTAGTTCGTTGTAAAAAGTGGTTTCCGTTTGCCAGTCCAGGTGGAAGTAAAACCTCGTAACCAGGTGGGGTCTAGTGGGCGAGAAGTGGGCGACGCCGGAGCAAGCCGCGCCGCTGTGTTCGGGTCGCGCCGGCCGGCTGCGGGCTGCGAGGAAGTGCCGCTTAGGCGGCTAACTCCCCGCGTCCGCTGCCGCTGCCGCCGCTGCCGCATCCGACCTGTCCCCGCATTCCTGCGCCGCCGCGGCCGCCTGCGCAGAAAAGCTACAAAGCCACCTGCCGCCTCAGTCTGGCCGCTAACTGCTTCCTCATTGCTGGCCACTCAAACTGAAGCACCATCCAGACGTCAAATTGGTAGCAACGACCAACACCAACATTATCGTTTCATGTAAACCGAGATGGATGTGATGGAAAGGAAAGGAAGGGAACTAATGATGTCAGCTAAATCGAGCCTTAACGAGGAAACAGATGCGAAATGAAAATCTGTGCCTGACCGATAGTGTCGGAAGTTCCATGCGGCTTTTCGTGGATGATGCTGTAGTATTCAAAGAAATTGCAGCATTAGAAAATTGCAGCGAAATGCACGAAGATCTGAAGCGGATAGGCCCCTGGTGCAGGGAGTGGCAACTGACCCTTAACACAGACAAATGTAATGTATTGCGAATACATAGAAAGAAGGATCTTTAATTGTATGATTATATGATAGCGGAACAAACACTGGTAGCAGTTACTTCTGTGAAATATCTGGGAGTATGCGTACGGAACGATTTGAAGTGGACTGATCATATAATTATAATTTTTGGTAAGGCGGGTGCCAGGTTGAGATTAATTGGGAGAGTCCTTAGAAAATGTAGTCCATCAACAAAGAAGGTGGCTTACAAAACACTCGTTCAACCTATACTTGAGTATTGCTCATCAGTGTGGGATCTGTACCAGGTCGGGTTGACAGAGGAGATACAGATGATCCAAAGAAGAGCGGCGCGTTTTGTCACAGGGTTATTTGGCAAGCGTGATAGCGTTACGGAGATGTTTAGCAAACTCAAGTGGGAGACTCTGCAAGAGAGGCGCTCTGCATCGCGGTGTAGCTTGCTGTGCAGGTTTCGAGAGGGTGCGTTTCTGGATGAGGTTCCCCCTACTTATACCTCCCGAGGAGATCTCGAATGTAAAATTAGAGAGATTCGAGCGCGCACGGAGGCTTTCCGGCGGTCGTTCTTCCCGCGAACCATACGCGACTGGAACAGGAAAGGCAGTTCAAAAATGGTTCAAATGGCTCTGAGCACTATGGGACTCAACATCTTAGGTCATAAGTCCCTAGAACGTAGAACTACTTAAACCTAACTATTCCTAAGGACATCACACACACCCATGCCCGGGGCAGGATTCGAACCTGCGACCGTAGCAGTCCCGCGGTTCCGGACTGCAGCGCCAGAACCGCTAGACCACCGCGGCCGGCGAAAGGCAGTTAAGGGGAGCCGGAGGTGGTCAAATCCAAAAAATTACGATTTTTCTTTTTTGCTACCGAAAATTAATTGGAACATTCCTCTTTAATGTAAACTTTGAATTATTGTTCCACTCGCCCTAGAAGTGGAGTTATTACCATTTTCCCCCACGCCTGCAGAGGAAATGGGCGGCCGCTGAATGCATCTAACAACCTTTCGTGACTTCCTGGCGAAGTGCTTCGGATTTTCTCGGCCTGTTACGCATACAGCGCTTTATGTTACACATACAGCGAGTGTGCAAGGGTTGGCTACATTGTTTTCTGTGACAAATATTACCCGTATTTCCTTACAGCTTACTCCTATTTTCCTCAGAATTTCGAACATCTTGCTCCATTTAATATTGTCGTACACTTTTGTTCTGGTTACGATGCCACGTTTTAGTAACCGTGTATATAAGAAGAGGAAGAACGTAGGGAAAAGAAAATTAACACTAATACCAAGGTGCGATACTACAATGAATAAGAGCGCGGAACATCGTCTCTTTGCTGTTTACCGTTTCGAATTAGTTCAGTGTTGCGCCTGTTGTTGGTAGTATTATACTTCTTGTGTAAAGCGGGTAATATGTACAAGAATCAGGAGGGAACAATAAAACCAATTTTTCATGACTTAGCACAAAAAAGAAATGGCTCTGAGCACTATGGGACTCAACTGCTGTGGTCATCAGTCCCCTAGAACTTAGAACTACTTAAACCTAACTAACCTAAGGACATCACACACACCCATGCCCGAGGCAGGATTCGAACCCGCGACCGTAGCAGCAGTGCGGCTCCGGACTGGAGCGCCTAGAACCGCACGGCCACCGCGGCTGGCCTGACTTAGCACAGCCAGAATTGTTACACAAATATCTACACGGAAAGACGCAGAATCCTAATGAGAGCGTAAACAATTTGATTTGGAAAGTGATTCCTAAAAGGGTGTTTGTAAGCATAAAAACACTGCACTTTGGCATTTATGATGCAATAGCAACCTGTAACAAAGGGAACAGTGTGAAGTGTGAAGTTCTGAAGGCATTAGGATTTACAGCTGGGGTGAACACTGTACGAGCACTAAGAAACATTGACAGAGAAAGGATAAGAGGAGCAGAAAGAAGAGAAAGGCATATGAAGTATGATGGAACAGGCCAGAAAAGAAGATAGAAGAGGAAGCTTTTGGATGAAGAAGAAGACCCTGATAATCCATCCTATAGTGCAGGAATGTATTGAAAAACTTTGATAGCCATTTCCCGTAAATTAGAATTTTTCGAATGTAAGGAACATTTTCTCAAAATCCACTCAAGCTAGAGAGATGAAATTTTTATACAGCACTCCTAGTGGTCAAACTTACATTGTAACACAGCCATTTGGCAATATGTTCAGTAGTTTCATTTCCGTTTAATTATAAAGCAATTATTTGTAAACAAATTTGGGTCATTAATAAAAAAAATAATTGGAAGGAAACTAGAAAAGATACTCCAAAACCCCTTTGTCATAACTGCAATACTAAACCACTCTATATGTAAAAAAAATTCAAATTTCTCTATTTGGTAGTTTATTCATAAATGTTCCACAAACTTAGTGATTTTAACATGGGCAGCATAGGCACCTCCGGCTCCCGTTAATGACAGTGGCACGTAAAGTCCCCTCCGCCACACACCGTTGGGTGGCTTGCGGAGTGTGAATGTAGATGTAGATGTAGACCGGAACGCGAACCCGGGGTCTCCTGCTTACTAGGACGTTGCGTTAACCACTGCGCCACTCGGACTACCTGGGCACGCTTCCCGACTGATCCACACTCCCACCGAGCACCACTTATCGCATCCCTTACCGTTTCCTCCAGGCTCACTAATTTTAGACTCCTGCTGGAGGTCAAACGTAAACCTGCGTTCGCAATGAAGGTCCAAGACAACAGACACCACACATGCACATGACTGATTGGCCTCCATGGGCAATGAATCCACAACATTCACTGCAGATGCACATTTACATTCGACCTCCAGTGGGAAGCTAAAATTACTGAGCATGAAGGACTCGGACAGGGTCTGCGAATAGGTGCCGCTCGGTGGGAGTGTGCGCCAGTGTCTGCACATTTGCTATAAACACTGTGTCTGGGTGGCGCAGAGGTTAACACAACTACCCTGTGACCAGGGGATCCCGATTTTGAGTCTCGGTCGGACGCACATTTTCACTCATCGCCGCTGATTCCACAAAAAAGTCACGATGCAGCTGATATTACTTCCTTCCCTTTCCTTTCTCCCCCCGCCCCCCAATCGATCTACGATTTACATAAAATGTATCATATCTGTGGACTCCACGTAGTGTCTATCCTTTTCGACATGTCCGAAAGAACAGACACTACGTATTTATTCTGTATAAACGGAAAGGTTACCAGCGCCTTTCTCCTGCAGAAATCGTAGCTGATTGTTGTTTGGATGTGAGAGCATCAAGTATGGGATTTCGTCGGTGCTTTATGATTCCGCGATCCTGCGGTCCCCCTTGGTCAGCATCCCACCACCGCTGTGTGGATATGGAATCCATAGATTCAGGAGAGCCACACTCAACGACGTACAGAATCTCAGTGATCCCAAGTAACTAGTGCCTGAGAGGAGCGACATATTGTTGGCCAGGTTGTCAGCACCGTATAGTCACGCCACATACCTTGAGTCAGCCAGTGGACGTTCTTGCAGCAAGTATCCACAGACAGTACGACGACGTCCGGAGCACTACAGACCTTCAGCTCGGTGGCCATTGTTGCTTCTTCCCTTTCCTTGGCAGCACAGTGTAGTGTTGAGAATGGTGGGTCCAGCGACAACACTGGACACAAGTGTCACCTTGTTGTCTTAACGGACGTGTCCCAGTTCAGCGTACAGTCTTACGATGCGCACATCCATCTATGCAGTCTCTCAGGACAACAAACATTTCCACAGTGCATTTGTCATACGCAACCAGCAGAAGCAATGGCATGGGGTGCTGTATGAGCACAATACGATCATCTCTGGTTTGTAACACCACAAGTTTCACTTGTTGTGCTGGCCTACAGCGATACAGAGGAAGTTCGAATATTGCACTAACCAGCACATTCCATTAAAAACGTCTGGTCATGGTTTGCCGACATGTTCCACCACCATTGTCGGCCGTTACGATTAATCAACTCTGACAGAGTTGGAGCAGCATGGAATGACATAGATGTATGTCATCCAAGCTCAGTTCGACTCGATGCTCAGCTATTTTAGAGCCATTGTTGCTGGCACCTGTTCACTAAATTTTGTATCTTGTATACTCCTCAGTCACCTACAAGTTTAGTCGAGCATATTTATTACTATACTGATACTCACAAAAAAGGACTGCAATTGATGCTGTTTATGTTATTTACAAAAATGCTCTCAGACTGTTGACCATAAGTTTTACCGTGACTTATTTTAGATACGATGTTTATATAAGGCAGAATCGGTGGGGAAGAGAGTATATAGAAAACAGCGAGCAGAAGAAGAAACACTCAAGATCGTGTACAAAATTTCAGTGCTGCTGTCTTCACTATAAGAACAGAATGCTTGGGTACTTTGTTTACTTTTACCTTATCATCTCCTATGGTCATCTCTGAGAAAGGTTATCACAAAAGTTGGACTGACAAATAATAGGCACAAGGAAGGCAGCTGGGAAGAAACGCAGAGGAATAGAAGAAATACCTCAATTTATCGACGACAGAAAGAAGTACAAAAATGTTTAAAGAATACATAATTCATTTACGAATGACATATTAGGAAAACCGAAAAGTAATATCGTTTCTGCACATGTCGAACTTCGTTTGTCATTTATTAAATCATTGTCTGCCTCAAAGTCGTACAAAAGACATTTTAAGGTTAGTGTTACCTGTTTGCTAGTCAGTAATGAAATCTTTTTTTTTCCAATTTGTGATGAACTGGCCAGCCAAATACCAAAAGAGGTTTTATACAGTACCCTATGCTCTTTGCGTATAGCAAGAGTAGTAACGCAACAGCTGCTACCAGAGGCATTTGCGACGTTTATCCAATTGCTTTAAACATTCGTAAATGCCAAAGGTGGTTTTCTAAGTTCAAAATCGGTAATTTTGATCTTTCCGACCCCTGATGATCAGGAAGACCAGCAACTTTATACAGTGGTATGTTAAGGGTGGTAGTAGAATCAAATCCGTGTTAGACAATCGAGAAATTGTCAGACAATGTTAACCAACCTTGGTCGACTATCCTAGAACATTTGCAGCAGAATGGTAACGACAAACAAAGCTGACCGATTTGCCACATGAAACTTGTTGCTTCAGCAACACAATACAGCAGCACCTTTCTCATCGCCTGATCACTGAAGATGAAAAGTGAGATCTCTATCTATGGTAATCCGAAACGCAAAAGGCAGTGTCTGTCTCCAGATGAATCGCCACGAAGTACAGCTAAGCCAGGTTTACACCTCAAACAGGCTCTCCCGTGTATTTGGTGGAGTATTCGCGGCGTCACTCATTTTGAAGTGCTGGGAAAACTGCGAATGCAGACCTTTACTGTGAATAGTCTGAGTGAGTAAATCAATCTTTAACTAGAAGGTGCCCAGCAATTGTTAACAGAAAAGGCATTATTCTGGAAGACCAGACAGCCTGCAAAAAATTGATTTGGGGTGGAAGGTATTTTTCTCACCACCCCCCCCCCCCCCCACATACTCATCCCATTCTGCGCCATCGGATTTCAATTTATTCTGATCGCTACAACATTCTCTAAGTGGCAAAAAATGTACCAATGTGGATGATTTCCAAAATGGTATCTTCAGATATTTTGCTCAAAAGCCAATTGATTTTTATCAATGTGGCACTGAAAATTTGTGCACTAGATGGCAAAAGGCTCTTGATTACGAGAGTGACTACATCACTGATTATAAAATATGTGTGTGAAATCTTATGGGACTTAACTGCTAAGGTCATCAGTCCCTAATCTTACACACTACTTAACCTAAATTATCCTAAGGCCAAACACACACACCCATGACCGAGGGAGGACTCGAGCCTCCACCGGGACCAGCCGCACAGTCCATGACTGCAGCGCCCCAGACCGCTCGGGTCATCCCGCGCGGCACTGATTATAAATAAAAACTAGTTTACAGTTTATCTGTTTTAATCTAATGTAAAAACCGACATTAGTATTTTGCTCTCTAATACACAGTAATCATAGAGAAGTCTAGACGAAATGACTGCAGGAAAAATGTGAAGAAATCGAAAAGGAAATGATTGTCGGAAAGGCTGACTAAGCATATACGAAAGTCGAAACAACCTTCGGTGAAATTAAAAGCAATTCCACTGGTAAATGCAGAGGAGGGAGCGGATAGGTGGAAAGTGTATATTGAAGGCATCTATGAGGAGGAAGATTGGTCTGGTGTGATGGAAGAAGAAACAGGAGTAGATTTAGAAGAGGTAGGGGATCCAGTATTAGAATTTAAAACAGTTATGGAAGATATATACGAAGACAGTAACTTGTTCTAGAAAGAACAGTTATTGTTGATGACCGTGCAGCTTTTCCCTGGAATAAATGATGACTAACAGACAACCTCAGCTGCCGACAGGTGTTGTTGATATACCTCGATGTGGACAGCTGAAAAAGTGTGCCCCGACTGGGACAGCTGTCCACATCGAGGTACCGTATATCAACAACACCTGTCGGCAGCTGAGGTTCTCAGTTAGTCATCAGTTATGGAAGACTTAATTAAGATCGATTAAGGCAGAAGAGATTACGTCACAATTTCTAAAATCATTGGGGGAAGTGGTACAAAACGATTATTAATGTTGGGGTGTTGAATGATTGAATCTGGCGATATGCAATCCCACTTTCAGAAAAACTTCATCCATACAATTCCGAAGACTCCAAGAGCCGACAAGTGCGAGAAATATCGCACAATCAACTCAACAGCTCATGCATCCAAGTCGCTGATAAGAATAACATATAGAAAAATGGAAAGAAAATTGAGGATGCGTTAGACGACGATCATTTTGGCTTAGGAAAGGTAAGGACACCAGAGAGGCAATTCTGACGTTGCGCTTGATAATGGAAGCGAGACTAAAGAAAAATCCAGACACGTTCATAGGATTTGTCGATCTGGAAAAAGCGTTCGACAATGTAAAATGGTGCAAGATGTTCGAAATTCTGAGAGAAATAAAGTATAGAGAGAGACGGGTAATATACAACATACAGAAGGGCCAATAGAGAATAACAAAAGTTGACGACCAAGAACGAAGACCTCGGATTAAAAATGGTGTAAGGCAGGGATGTAGGCTTTCGCCCCTAGTGTTCAATCTCTACATGGAAGAGGCGATGACTGAAATAAAAGAAAGGTCCAGGAGTGGAATGTAAATTCCAAGGTGAAAGGATATCAATGAAACGATTCACTGATGACATTGCTATCCTGAGTAAAAGAGACGAAGAATTATATTATCTGCTGAATGGAATGAACAGTCAAATTAGTAAAGAATATGGATTGAGAGTAAATCAAAGAAAGACGAAAGTAATGAGAAGTAGCAGAAATGAGCATAATTAGAAACTTAACATCGGGTTGATGGTCACGAATTAGATAAAGTGAAGAAGTTCTGCTACCTAGACAGCGAAATAGCCTTTGATGAACGGTGCGAGGAGGACATCAGAAGTAGACTAGCACTGGCAAAAAGGGCATTCCTGGCCAAGAGAAGTCTACTAGTATCAAACATAGGACTTAATTTGAGGAAGAAGTTTCTGAGAATGTACGTTTGGAGCACCACATTGCATGGTAGCAAAATATGGGCTGTGAGAAAAACAGCCCGCATCTCGTGGTCGTGCGGTAGCGTTCTCGCTTCCCACGCTCGGGTTCCCGGGTTCGATTCCCGGCGGGGTCAGGGATTTTCTCTGCCTCGTGATGGCTGGGTGTTGTGTGCTGTCCTTAGGTTAGTTAGGTTTAAGTAGTTCTAAGTTCTAGGGGACTGATGACCATAGATGTTAAGTCCCATAGTGCACAGAGCCATTTTTTTTTTTTTTTTTGAGAAAAACAGAAGAGAATCGAACCATATGAGATGCGCTCCTACAGACGAATGTTCAAAATTAGATGGAGAAATAAAATAAGGAAAGAGGGGGTTCTGCGCAGAATCGGAGAGGAAAGGAATATGTGGAAATCACTGACAAGGCGAAGTGGCAGGATGAAAGGACATCAGTTAAGACATCAGGGAATAACTTCCATGGTACCAGAGGGATCTTTAGAGGGCAAAAATTGAAGAGGAAAAAAGTGATTGGAATACATCCAGCAAATAGTTGAGGACATAAATTACAAGTGCTACTGTGAGATGAAGAGGTTGGCACAGGAGAGGAATTCGTGACGTGACTCAAAGCAGAAAAAAGGGACATGTGGTGCGACGCTAAATGCTGGTCATGAAAAAATCGCAGGTGGTAAAAACGCATCTGACTTCAGGAGGAAGGATCATAGGCTGAAGCTTTTTGGAAAAGTGTGGTAGATCGAAAAGTCATTGGAGTTTTAATGCGACCAGTTTTTCTTGGCAGGTTGTTTGTGGGAAAGCAATTATGGCATTGGTAGATTGGGAGTGTTTAAACAATGATTGGCGGTCATGTCTCGCTTGGCACGAAGGAAAAAGCTGGCTGCACGCTTCAGTTAGAAGATTCGGCGTTCAATGGTGGTCTTGGCGCTGAACACATCTCTGTGGTGTGTGGCCGGCACTCGAGCTGTTGACTCGGAGTCCACAGGTTGTGTCAGTGAAAGCACAATCCTCACCTTGTACTTCAGAGAGTAAGTTGCAATGGTAACACTCTGCACATCCAACAGGTTAACGCTCGTACACTGCTCTACAGAATGTTGACATGTTGCCGTGGGCTGCTCGATCACCAGGTTTGTCTCCACTCGAGCACATATGCAACATCATCGTGGGACAGATCCAGCGCCAGACACAACCAGCGTTAACCGTCCCTGGATTGAACGACCAAGTGCAACAGCCGTGGAACTCCCAACCCACATACTGACACCCGGCACCTACCCAACACAATGCATGAACGCTTGCAAGTTTGCGTTCAATATTCTTGCAGCTACATCGATTGTTAATGTACAAGCACTTGACTTTTGCAATGACAGCACGCACTTACATTAACCTGTGATCTTGCAGCGTTAATCACATAACTATGTTACCTAGTCAAATGCAGTCCACAAATTTCATTACTCTACATTAATTATTTTTTGGTGTTGCGTTATTTTCCGTCATTATACAAGTCCAGTTTAAACCTAGGTCAAATAATTCCGACCGACGATAACAGGAACAAGTTCACAGGTGGTAGCAGTTTAGCGCCAAACAATAAATGATCAACGGTCTTCCAGTCTGTCGACGGCAATAACAAACACCAAGTACGAAACGGACTGCAGACTAGTAGGCGGTATAGTTCCAGCAAACAGCAGTAAACCAGACTGGACTGCACGATAACAGCGGCACGGTAAATGTTGTGAAACGTGCTCACCGAGTTCAGTTCTTTTTGGTAGAACAGGTGCTATTCCGTTTGGTACCTGGTACACCAGTTTTCCTGTGGTCGCGCACCGCAACCTGATGAATCCTTCGCCACAAGCTCAGCCGCCAACTTCGCCAACCTGTCCACAATCTCGTATAGCCATCATGCCGGTGTCGTGCACTCATCCACATGATGTTCTGGAGGCGCCGACTCGGAATGGACTCCGAGCTACCCAGTACACCTGTAAAAGCTCGAACGTCGCCGCGCATGCTCTCTCGGGAGACGGCCGCGAAGCCGTAACTAGGTAACAGCCAAAGAGTGTAAACAAATCTGATATCAAACGACCGGCACACCTTGAGAACAATATGTATGCAAGATTAAGAACGAAGTACTCCGATTAAAAAGGAGTAAGGCAGGGATGTAGTCTTTTTCCCCTACTGCCGACCGAAGTGGCCGAGCGGTTCTAGGCGCTGCAGTCTGGAACCGCGCGACCGCTACGGTCGCAGGATCGAATCCTGCCTCGGGCATGGATGTGTGTGATGTCCTTAGGTTAGTTAGGCTTAAGTAGTTCTAAGTTATAGGCGACTGATGACCTGAGCAGTTAAGTCCCATAGTGCTCAGAGCTATTTGAACCTTTTTTGCCCCTACTATTCAATCTATACATCGAGAAAGCAATGGCAGAAGTAAACGGAAGGTTTGAGAGTGGAATTAAAAAGGAAGGGTATCAGTGAGAACATTTACAAATAATCTATATCATATATAAAAGGGGGAAAGTGTTGTTGTGTCTGCTGAACTGAAAGAACTGTTTTAAGGGTACATAATGCGGATTGAGAATAAACTGAAGAAACACGAAACTAATGAAGAGTAACATCAAAATTATTTGTAGTAGACTAAGTGAAGGGATTCTGCTGTCTTGGAGACAAAATAACCCATGAAGGACGAAGCAAGGATGTTATAAAAGGCAGTCTAGTACTGAGAAAGAGGGCATTCCTCCAAGAAAAGAGTGCGAGTATTAAACATATCCCTTAATTTGAAGAAGTAGTTTCTTACAATGCAAGTTTGGAGTACAGCTTTATTTGAAAGTGAGTTATGGACTGTGGGGAAATGGCAAAAGAAGGGAATCGAAGCTTCTGAGATGTGAAGCTACAGAATGCTATTGAAAATTAGGTGAACAAAGTAAGAAGTGAAGAGTTTCTGTACAGACCTGGCCACGAAAGTAACATATGAAAAACATTAACAAGAAGAAGGGACAGGATGGTATGATATGTTTTAAGACACCATGGAATGGTACTAGAGGGAGCTGTAGAGGGTAAGAACTGTAGGGGAAGGCAGAGACCTGAATACAAGCACATCTAACAAATAATTGTGGCAGTCGGATGGAAGTGATATTCTGTGATGTTTGGTACAGGACACAAGAATTATTAGCAAGTTCTACCAAACCAAGAAAAAAAAAATGTGACATCTTTGCTCATTCAGCAAGAATATTCTTATCTCACAAAAGGGTGGTGAGGCAAATCTGCAGTGTCAGTTCGTGAACTTCGTGTAGGCTTTGTTTATAAGTGTGGATTGCTAACTCAGTCCCCTGTACATACACGCCACCATTTGTTATTGATACCGACTCATTCGCAAGAATTTGCAACTTCCATTCCGTGAACACAAAAAAGATTTTCCCCCTGTGTGGGGCTTCAACTTTTTATGTGAGATGAACGTTGGAGTAACGAAAACAATTAGCAGTTTTTCGGAAATGATAGTTCTTTAAACTTCAAACCTATTGAGGCTTTAGTGGTCATTTGTTGACGTATTGCCTGTTGGCGTCTGTCTCCGAATCTTGGGCCGAAGTCTGTTGCTAACGTTTCGAAAGAGTGAGGGGTTGGCATTCTTAGAGGTTCACCATCGACTATCCCATACCAGGAATGTAGGCTGAATCTTAGACAATGGCCACTACTCGTGATGGCGAAGCGTAGCAGAACTAGTTAGACGTCAGTCGAAGATACCGAGAAGCCAATAGGAAATACGCCTCTAAACTTTCTCGATAGTGCATAAGGAAATGGTTGTCCTTTTCCCTAGAAAGATTTCCGTCTAACGTCAAGAGTCATTTCCGTAACATTTTCCTAACGGTCATATGGGGGGTAGCAGATTTAGCAATACATCTCTGAATCGCATCGCTGCCTTCGTTCAATCCGACCCGATAGGTATTTCAAACCTTCGAGCATTAATAATATTTCGTACAACCGGTTTACATCTATAAGTGCTCTCAACCTGCTCAGAATTCCGTCGGTCAACCATAATCAGCCATTTGCCATCCCTACAACTGATGGTATGTAATGTATAATATTAGAAGCCAAGATCACTTTCCGTTAACCGGTTTATTTCATGATCGGTTTCGACAGTAACTAGCTATCATTCTCAGATTCTCAGAGCTCTCAGAAATGCGTTCTAATTATATATTCTCAGTGGAGTCGACGAGACATGAGTATTCATATTTCTGGGAGATCAGGAATCTGAGGATGACAACTAGCCATTATTGAAATTATGCGATCTTGGCTCCTAGTGTGATAAACTGACGCGACAAAGAAACTGGTGTAGGAATGCGTATTCTAATAAAGAGATACATAAACAGGTAGAATACTGCGCTGTGGTCCGCAGCGCCTATAGTAGACAACAAGTGTTTGGCACAGTTGTTCGATCGGTTATTGCTTCTACAATGGCTGGTAATCAAGTTTTAACTGAGTTGTAACGTGGCGTTATTGTTGGCGCACCAGCGATGGGGCACAGCAGCTCCGAGGTAGCGATGAAGTGGGGATTTTCCCGTACGACCATTTCACGAGTGTACTGTGAATATAAAAAAATCCGGTAAAACATCAGTCTCCGACATCGCTGAGGCCGGAAAAAGCTCCTGCAAGAAAGGGGCCAACGACGACTGAAGAGAATCGTTTAACGTGACAGAAGTGCAACCCTTCCGCAAATTGCTGCAGATTTCACTGCTGGGACATCAACAAGTGTCAGCGTGTGAACCATTTAACGAAACGTCAATCATATGGGTGCTCGGAGTCTAACGCCCACTCATGTACCGTTCATGAATGCACTATACAAAGCTTTACTCCTCGCCTGGATCCGTCAACATCGATATTAGACTATTGATGACTAGAAACATGTTGCGTGGTCGGACGAGTCTCATTTCAAATTCTATCGAGTGGATGGACGTGTTCGGTTATGGAGAGAACCTCATGAATCCATGGACCCTGCATGTCAGCAGGGAACTGTTCAAGCTCGTAGAGGCTCTGTAACGGCGTGGGGCGTGCGCAGTTCCAGTGATATGGGACCTCTGATACGTCTAAGTACGACTCTGACAGGTGACATGTATGTAAGCATCCTATCTGGTCACCTGCATCCCTTCATATCCATTGTGCGTTCCAACGGACTTGGGCAATTCCAGTAGGACAATAAGCCACCCAACACATCAAGAATTGCTACGGAGTGGCTCCAGAAACACGCTTCTGAGTACAAAAACTTCCACAGGCCACCAAACTCCCCAGAAATGAATACTACACTACTGGGCATTAAAATTGCTACACCACGAACATGACCTGCTACAGACGCGAAATTTAACTGACAGGAAGAAAATGCTGTGATATGCAAATAATTAGCTTTGTAGAGTATTCACTCAAGATTGGCGCCGGTGGCGACACCTATAACGTGCTGACATGAGGAAAGTTTCCAACCGATTTCTCATACACAAACAGCATGTGACGGGCGTTGCCTGGTGAAACGTTGTTGTGATGCCTCGTACAAGGAGGAGAAATGCGTACCATCACGTTTCCGACTTTGATAAAGGTCGGATTGTAGCCTACCGCGATTGCGGTTTATCGTATCGCGACATTGCTGCTGGCGTTGGTCGAGATCCAATGACTGTTAGCAGAATACGGAATCGGTAGATTCAGGAGGGTAATACGGAACGCCGTGCTGGATACCAACGGCTTCGGAACACTAGCAGTCGAGATGACAGGTATCTTATATGCATGGCTGTAACGGATCGTGCAGCCACGTCTCGATCTCTGAGTCAACAGATGGGGACGTTTGCAAGACAACAACGATATGCACGAACAGTTCGACGTCGTTTGCAACAGCATGGACTATCAGCACGGAGACCATGACTGCTGTTACCCTTGACGCTGCATCACAGGCAGGAGCGCCAGCGATGGTACTCAACGACGAACCTGGGTGCACCAATGGCAAAACGTCATTTTTCGGATGTTTACAGCATCTTGATGGCCGTATCCATGTTTGGCGACATCTCGGTGAACGCACATTGGAAGCGTGTATTCGTCATCGCCATACTGGCGTATCACCCGGCGTGATGGTATGGGGTGCCATTGGTGTCTCGGTCACCTCTTGTTCGCATTGACGGCAGTTTGAACATCGGACGTTACATTTCAGACGTGTTACGACCCGTGGCTCTACCCTTCATTCGATGCCTGCGAAACCCTACATTTCAGTAGGATAATGCACGACCGCATGTTGCAGGACCTGTACGGACCTTTCTGGATACAGAAAATGTTCGACTGCTGCCCTGGCCAACACACTCTGAGATCTCTCACCAATTGAAAATGTCTGGTCAATGGTGGCAGAGGAACTGGCTCGTCACAATACGCCAGTCACTACTCTTGATGAACTGTGGTATCATGTTGAAGCTGCATGGGCGGCTGTACCTGTACACGCCATCCAAGCTCTGACTCAATGCCCAGACGTATCACGGCCGTTATTACGGCCAGAGGTGGTTGTTCTGGGTACTGATTTCTCAGTATCTATGCACCCAAATAGCGTGAAAATGTAATCACATGTCAGTTCTAGTATAATATATTTTTGCAATGAATACGCGTTTATCATCTGCATTTCTTCTTGGTGTAGCAATTTTAATGGCCAGTTGTGTACTTTCCTTACTGTAGCTCCTGCGCGTCGCGCTCCAGGGGCTCTCATTCTCACGGTGGGCAGCCGTCGTAGAGTTCATCGGCGTAGACGGCGGACACCGAGGTATCAGCAGAGGGGGCTGGCTGCAGCCTCTGGCTGGAAGATGCGGCTTGGCTGCGTGGAGGCATAGCGCACGGCGGCCACTGCCTTACGTAAGAGCGGCGAGTGAAAGGCGGTCGCGAGATCGCATCTCTTCCTTTCTTCCCGCCGCGCCCCTTCCCGTCAGGCACAGCCAGCCCGCTAGCTGCGAGCTGCGACCCACTTTCCGCGCCGCCTTCCGAGCTCATTAAACGGCTGTCACATTGACTACAGTACCCCGTAACATGCCGTAAAATCTGCGCCGCTTTGCAGAGGTTACAATAAAATTCCTTACGCGGATGTAGTAGGAGTAAGTGGTCTGAATCCATGAAGAGAATAAGTATTTGGAATAGCATGATTATTCACACAGCTTCTTTATTCTAACTACCAGCATGAGAACGTACACTGCAAATACTTCGTTAAATCAACTTCGTTTCTGATTTGAATTACAATTTAACACATTGTTTGAAGTGCTGTATCTAGTATTGCAACCGTTTATTTGAATTTTATGTAGAGAGTGATCAAAGAGGAAGTTCTTACGTTATTATGACAACGACAGCGATACTCAAGAACGAATCATAGGATTTATTGAACTACAAAATGCATATGACAAAATGGGAATCTAAGATCTTTTAAATCCTCAAGAAAGTAGATGTATGCTTTAGGGAACGACGGTCAACAAAAACGGAAGACCAAACGTGAAGTGGTTCCCCAGTTCGATACCCGGTGGGCTCAGGGATTTTCTCTGCCTCGTGATGACTGGGTGTTGTGTGATGCCCTTAGGTTAGTTAGGTTTAAGTAGTTCTAAGTTCTAGGGGACTGATGACCATAGATGTTAAGTCCCATAGTGCTCAGAGCCATTTGAACCATTTGAACCAAAGGTGAAGTACTCGGACAAAAAATAGGACAAACCAAGGATGACGTTATTCTTCTTTACTGTTCAACATGTGTGACACAGAAGTAGGATTAAGACTCAGACTACGTAATATCAACCCTAAGATTCCCTAATGATTGTGCTATCCTCTGCTAAAGTATGGAGGAAGTGCAGGACCTGTTGAACAGAATGTGCTGTATAATGAGAATACAGATGGATTAAGAGTGAACTATTTTATTTTCGTCAACAGCATTAGTGAAACAGTTCGCAAAAGAAGGAACTACACGATGAGGAAATAGACTATGAAGAAAGTGATTGACGACTAATTTAATATGAAAATAGGGATCAGATGTAGCTGAAGCGGAACAATTCCACTACCTTGAAAGACAACTAATGCGTGACGGTCAAAGCAAGTGGAATAGAAGTGCCATCCTAGCACAGGGCAAGAGAGCATCCTCTCCAAACGAAGTCTACTAGTATCAGGAAAAGGCCTTGACTTTAGAAAGAAATTTCTGAAAATGTGAAACTGGCCTACAGTGTTGTGCAGAAACCGAAAATTGTGTAGAAACCAAAAACGAAAAGGCTCGAGGCGTTGAAACCTCCCCTTAGAAAAATTAATGAATTACTGTGCTGATAAACCTCATACGTTATTTGATTTTCAAACAGCTGAACAGAACTGAACGTACTCAGACATTTCTCGCTTTACTTATTCTGATCAACACAAACTGACACACAATATTTTTAGCGCAACGCGATCTGACTTTCAATAATCCCTACAAAAGGATCTTCCTGACTAACAATAACCTATACCTTTCATGAATCATTTACCTCACAAAAATCTTCATTACTCGAACTACTGCAATAATGCGAGTGCTAATACTGCGAGCTAAATAAAAGATTCTAATTACTGAAGACACTAACTACTGATAGGCATACTTAGCAAATGAAAGATTTTGGTATAGAACAAACAATGTATTTACCTTAATAGTGTTCAAAAGTCATTATATATGTGTCAGTTCATGACATCCATCTTACAATTTTACTGTCTCTGATGGACATACGTACAGATCATCCGCTCTCAAAACTCCGCCATCTCTCTCCCCACATCCACCACTGCTGGCGGCTCACCTCCAACTGCGCAACGCTACGCGCTGTTCACATCCAATTGCCCAACACTACAATAGCGAATATTCCAACAATTCCGACCAGCCACAGACTGTACACAGCACAGCCAGTGATTTTCATACAGAGCGCTACTTGGCGTTACCAACATAAAAACCTAAACAGGCTACTTACATAGCCCCCGTGCTCCCCACAAAAAATTTTACAAATTGTTTTGGGCAGTGTCCAATAACGATTTCATAAAATTTTTCATAATTACAATAACAAAGATATAAAATGCACACACTTACTGATGCACTGTTGGTGAAAAGCAAAAATTGTTCTCATAAAGACAGTCCTGATCATTTATCACAATAGTGATTGCATTGCACAAAGTCTGATCAGAAAAAGAAAATGCACATGGAAGTAGTGGATTTCCATGCAGTCTTGAAGAAGTAGTGCTGTCCTTCCAACGGAAAGACAGTTCTGACTCTTGACATGTAGACAGGTAATGGGCCATAACAGAGCAAACCCACAGCAGAGTCAGTCGAAGTTTTGAAGAATATTGGCAGGTAGGTCATCACAGAGCAGACCCGCTGTAGTCCTGATAGAGAGTATGGTATTGGTGGGCCACCAGAGGTGCAGACCCACTGGAGTCCTTGTAGAAATAATGGTTCAAATGGTTCAAATGGCTCTGAGCACTTTGCGACGTAACTTCTGAGGTCATTAGTCGCCTAGAACTTAGAACTAATTAAACCTAACTAACCTAAGGACATCACACACATCCATGCCCGAGGCAGGATTCGAACCTGCGACCGGAGCGGTCACGCAGTTCCAGACTGAAGCGCCTTTAACCGCACGGCCACACCGGCCGGCAGAAATAATGGTATTGGTGGGTCATCAATGGTGTAGACCCACTATAGTCCTTGTAGAGATAATGGTATTGGTGGGTCATCAATGTCGTAGATCCACTGTAGTTCTTGTGGAGATGGCCAGCAGCCATCTGTTGCGACTGTGCAGGTGCCCAATCACCATCGAAGAGTCTTGAGGACAATATAGCAAGTCCATAAACCATCACTTGGGCACTCACAAAGTTTTTGGAATTGTCCTTAGAATCAGCAATGCTGTTAACCAGTCCCTTGCTGAATTATTAACACACATGCAAACAATAACAGTCCCAACTTCTCACAAATTGTGCATGTACTATGACCAACAGAAGTGTGTGCACTGAAATGAATGCTTACAAGTTACTTAATTTGATGAACTGTTGTCAATTACAACTTTTATAACATGAGAATACAATCACAAAGATACAGAAAACATCATTAAAACATAATAGTACAGATAACATTTGTATTAATACAGGCTTTACAAAAGAATAGAAATAAATATGTACATCAGCGTTACAGGAATTATGACATAAGTAAATAATTAAAATAATGAGAAGAGCTTTCGAAACATTTATTTCACACATGAGCATTAAAACAGAACAGAATAAATAATGCCTAAACATCTTTACAAAGTAAATAACATATTATTTAAAAAATTCTACAAAATAACTCTTATCAGATAAACACATAAAGACAGGAAAAACAAAAATATACAAGAGTACACAAACACATAGCGGAATAACAGAAAGGAAAAGGACAGGGTCTGTTTTACTGCAGTTTTTTTGCAAACAAAACTTTCTTTACTTCTTGGAGACCTCCCTTCGTTCATCATTATTCCCAAAAAGTCTTATCTATACCTGTTGTCCCAAAACCCCACTGTTTTGTTCATATCCTCTTTCAAAATAATTATTCTTCAATGTACACTACCCTTTTGGCCCAAATCTTTTTCATATAACTTCTCAATGCAGTTATTCCAATTCATCACAACTCATTCTCTTATAGCCTACCCCCTCTTAAGCTAACTTAAACCTACTGAAATCAGATGCATAAACTAAGGGACGAGGCAATGCAACAGCACAAAACAATTAACACAAACAGCAATGACAAAAAATGCAAATTGGCAAAGCAAGCAGCAGTATATCTAAATTAGCAAAAGGCAGTAAAAAAATCTCTCAACTAGAAAGACAGTAGTCATAATCAGGTGTATAGACATAAAATATTTCTCGTCATTTCATTAGTCATTTCAGTAAATATCAGAAAGTATGAGCTCAAAACTGTAATCATATGTTTCAAGTATGAGCGTGTCTTATTTGAAATGCTTTCTACAAAGAAATGTCAATAGCGAGGTTAATGGCCTCTTTTTTTTCACCTAATGGCTTTTTCTCCAGGCGACTGGCACAGCTGGGCGTCCATAATGCATTACGTAAGGTCACTTAGCTTTCTTACCGAAAAAATATTTACAACAGCAATTTGCGCTACAGTGACAGTCTCATATAAAAAATTTCATAGGTCGAGAATTTGCGTTACAAATGTGTAGAAACAAAATCCTATAAATACACTCCTGGAAATGGAAAAAAGAACACATTGACACCGGTGTGTCAGACCCACCATACTTGCTCCGGACACTGCGAGAGGGCTGTACAAGCAATGATCACACGCACGGCACAGCGGACACACCAGGAACCGCGGTGTTGGCCGTCGAATGGCTCTAGCTGCGCAGCATTTGTGTACCGCCGCCGTCAGTGTCAGCCAGTTTGCCGTGGCATACGGAGCTCCATCGCAGTCTTTAACACTGGTAGCATGCCGCGACAGCGTGGACGTGAACCGTATGTGCAGTTGACGGACTTTGAGCGAGGGCGTATAGTGGGCATGCGGGAGGCCGGGTGGACGTACCGCTGAATTGCTCAACACGTGGGGCGTGAGGTCTCCACAGTACATCGATGTTGTCGCCAGTGATCGGCGGAAGGTGCACGTGCCCGTCGACCTGGGACCGGACCGCAGCGACGCACGGATGCACACCAAGACCGTAGGATCCTACGCAGTGCCGTAGGGGACCGCACCGCCACTTTCCAGCAAATTAGGGACACTGTTGCTCCTGGGGTATCGGCGAGGACCATTCGCAACCGTCTCCATGAAGCTGGGCTACGGTCCCACACACCGTTAGGCCGTCTTCCGCTCACGCCCCAACATCGTGCAGCCCGCCTCCAGTGGTGTCGCGACAGGCGTGAATGGAGGGACGAATGGAGACGTGTTGTCTTCAGCGATGAGAGTCGCTTCTGCATTGGTGCCAATGATGGTCGTATGCGTGTTTGGCGCCGTGCAGGTGAGCGCCACAATCAGGACTGCAAACGACCGAGGCACACAGGGCCAACACCCGGCATCATGGTGTGGGGAGCGATCTCCTACACTGGCCGTACACCACTGGTGATCGTCGAGGGGACACTGAATAGTGCACAGTACATCCAAACCGTCATCGGACCCATCGTTCTACCATTCCTAGACCGGCAAGGGAACTTGCTGTTCCAACAGGACAATGCACGTCCGCATGTATCCCGTGCCACCCAACGTGCTCTAGAAGGTGTAAGTCAACTACCCTGGCCAGCAAGATCTCCGGAACTGTCCCCCATTGAGCATGTTTGGGACTGGATGAAGCGTCGTCTCGCGCGGTCTGCACGTCCAGCAGGAACGCTGGTCTAACTGAGGCGCCAGGTGGAAATGGCATGGCAAGCCGTTCCACAGGACTACATCCAGCATCTCTACGATCGTCTCCATGGGAGAATAGCAGCCTGCATTGCTGCGAAAGGTGGATATACACTGTACTAGTGCCGACATTGTGCATGCTCTGTTGCCTGTGTCTATGTGCCTGTGGTTCTGTCAGTGTGATCATGTGATGTATCTGACCCCAGGAATGTGTCAATAAAGTTTCCCCTTCCTGGGACAATGAATTCGCGGTGTTCTTATTTCAATTTCCAGGAGTGTATAACAGTGTCCAAAAAATTTTCGTCGGCATTGTGATACATTTACGCATTTACACACGTTTCATAACTCTTAAAGTACGAGTCTTGGTTTCCAACATCCCTTTTCACAAATCAGAGCCCCTAACCACTACTCATTATTCCTTACCTTATTACACATACACATATTCGTCGACACTTCTTCAATATTTCATTATAATAAATACGTAGCATAATCAAATTCCTCATATAGCATCAGCTTATTGATCATAAACATACCTCAACAGCATAATACACATCTTTCTGCAATAATTTCAAAACCCAAAAAAAATTCTCTGCTCATTTCAGTAGTGTCATCTACCTCAAATGTTCTTTAAAAATAATGGTCCCATACCAAATACATCATTCAAAGCTCTTATAGTATCACAATGGTTCCGAAAAAAATGAGCAGTTCACAAAGTACAGACAAAATATACTTTCATAAGTGTCAGGTTATCCAACTGTGTAATTATGTAAACATTTGTCACCGACGTAGTAAAAAAAAATGTTTGTCTCTCTCAGTTAAATCATCAGATATCTGTGTAATTATGTGTTAGAGAAATATGGTACTGATGCGTAAAGTTGTATAAGCAAATACCATATTAGCTAGGGCTCCTGGAGCTTGCCAAACACGTGGTACACAAAGTAAGCGTGTACCCCCCTGAGGATTAATGTAATTATACCCTCAGGTGTTACAGATTACAGCAATGGAATGAAATGTATCACGGAAAACCTTTGTATCTCTGTAATTCAAAAATCTTTAAATATAAATGTTTTAAGTACAAAATTAATCACTTAAATACGTGTACTGTAGCGCCAAACTGTGCATCTTGTTGTAAGATAATCTCTGTCATTACTTAAGGGTAAAAAATGTGCCAATGTCGTAATTATCGTCGTCTGTAAGCAAAGTTCTGTAGAAGTCAATGTACTTACCTCGTAATAAACAAAAGTGAAATGATATGCGTATAGATATCGTAGTTATTACGTACATTACCGTGATCAAGAAAGTACTATACTGTAACGTATTGTTGTGCTACGAAAAAGGCTGTCTCATTGTAGCTATACCACAAAAGTTACTACTAAAACATGTTTTACTTTCCAGAAGAATTCAGAAAAACTGTGAAGATATAAAACAGATAAAGCACAAAAGCAATAATATAAATTGTGTCACTCATTAGTAGCGTCGTGATATAATCGTGTAGCTGTCAAATAAACTAACCACTGGGTCATCTGGTATCTCTCAGAAAGTACTTTAAATCCAGAATGTATTATCAAGTAAACCAAAATGTTGCATTAAAATCTCATTAGCAGTACCGGTATATTTTCTAAGTATGTGAGCCTTATAGTCGTTACGTAATCGTGCAACTAACAAGCAAGGATGTACACACACAATAACACTGTGTCATCTGCATTCGTAATTACTGTCTACACCATTATTTGCCGCCCGCTCCATTTCCATATGCACAGTTACCAAATTACTACTTTTAATGTCTGTTAATTCATTACATGGCAGTGCTGATAATCTACAATCGTCGTCACTGTCATTTCTCAGTTTACTTTGGAGCCTAGTGTTACGTTTTTCACACGCCGTAATTATCAAGTATTTCACACGGTAACAAGAAAAGCACAATCTGAAGAGCAAAATCAAGAAAACACATTAGTATAGCACAGAAAGTAATATCTCGTTAATTGCAAGCGCAGCTACGAAATACTTGGTGCAAATCTACATGCATGCCACAACTTTTTTACTGTACAACAATGAAAAACTACAACTACAAAGGAAATTCTCTCTATAATTACGCGCTAGCAATAAACAATAGCTACACTAATTACACACACTACAAGAAAAAATCAGAAGACTCCAGTAAGGTATCCTCAGCTAAGGGTCGACATATGAAACCTCCCCTTAGAAAAATTAATGCTGATAAACCTCTTACGTTATTTGATTTTCAAACAGCTGAGCAGAATTGAACGTACTCAGAAATTTCTCGCTTTACTTATTCTGATCAACACTAAACTGACACACAATATTTTTAGCGCAACGCGATCTGACTTTCAATAATCCCTACAAAAGAATGGCCATGACTAACAATAACCTATACCTTTCATGAGTCACTTATCTCACAAATTTCTTCGCTACTCTAACTACTGCAATACAGCGAGTGCTAATACTGCCAGCTAAATAAAAGATTCTAACTACTGAAGACGCTAACTACTGATAGTCATACTTAGCAAATGAAAGATTTTGATAGAGAACAAACAATGTATTTAACTTAATAGTGTTCAAAAGTCATTATATATCAGTTCATGACATCCAGTCTTACAATTTTACCGTCTCTGATGGACACACGTCCAGATCATCCGCTCTCAAAACTCCGCCATCTCTCTCCCCACATCCACCACTGCTGGCGGCACACCTCCAACTGCGCAACGCTACGCGCTGTTCACATCCAACTGCCCAACATTACAATAGCGAATGTTCCAACAATGCCAAGCAGCCACAGACTGCACATAGCACAGCCAATGATTTTCATACAGAGCGCTACGTGGCGTTACCAACATAAGAACCTAAACAGCCTACTTACAGCGTCTGAGATGTGGAGTTACAAACAGATGCTGAAAATTGTTGTGGACTCATAAAACAACAGGACATTCTCCACATATTGGCAGAAGAGGAAATAGGGTGGATACGTGTTACGACACCAGAGAATAGGTTCCATGGCGTTAAGGGGTGCTGTAGAGCGCAAAGGTTGACATATATATAGCAAATCATCAGAGCCGTTAGGTCTAAGCGCCACTCCAACATGTACAGTTTGGCACAGGAGAGTACGGGTCGTATCAGACTAGTGAGAAGACTGGTCACCCAGAGAAAAATGTCACCTGTGAGCTAAAGAGGCATCAGTTAGTAATTAATGAGCAACTCATTCAATCAGTGGAACAGTATGAATTAGTTTTACGTCATCCTGTGGATAGTAGAGTCGCCTGTAAAAAACAAAAAAAAACAAAAAACAAAAAAAAATTCCTTCCTCTCTGCTTTTCTCATTATAGTAAGTAATGGTAAATAAATCATTGGATATTGATAATAATAATAATAATAATAATAATAATAATAAAAGCAATGGAATGCTGTGTCGCTAACCCATGTTGCAGGCACGCTCCTTACAGCAAGGCAAGTTATTCTGCGAGGACATAAATATTTGCGTACGAATTACGTTCTCTCTCTCTCTCTCTCTCTCGCAATTGCTTGTGTAAAAATATTACGGGAACACTACATCAATTCCTTAAATCCGTTACTCTCCTGTATCAACATCAGCTCACATAGAATATCACTAACAATGAAATAACAAAGGTGCACTTCAATTAAATACACAAGAACTAAAATTTGTCTTCTTTGATTAGCTTTCTGATGGAACGTCAACATTACATGAATGACGTGTTCCTGAGTCAGTCTCTCAACACACGTTTTCTTCAGTAAGTGCGTTTATATATATGAATGATGAGACGTTGAAATTTGCGCTCTGCTCCTACGAAGACTCATACAGGAAGAATAGCTACAGACAGGCGAAAAGCTCTCGCATCTGAAAAGAAGCGCTAGGCGATCGACTCGCATCAACGATTTAACAACTTTGGATCTGCTGATCTTCTGTAACCTATTACTTCGTTTAAAGTAAAAAACATTTAGATAAAAATTACATTCAAAATATTGATGGATGCTGCTGGTCAACAGTAATTTTACCAGGCCCTTTGCCTAATTCAGTTGAGTTAATACGCTAAGAAAACGTAGCATGGTCGATTGTTGTGACAGCCGCTACACGACCAGAGTCAGCCATTACATCTTTGACCTCATATGAAGAACGAAAGCTGCACAGTGAAGAAAAATACACCTGGATTACGAACAATTTTCCCAGTCATTACGTTTACCTGAATGTTATAATTTATTTTAGTGAGTTTTACAAAGTTCCTGAGGTATGACGCTCCTATTTCTTCTGTAGCATGCATCAGTTGGGACGACAGAGAGAACGCTTGTACAGCATAGTTTTCTATTTGCAGTGTTGTCGTTCACTACGAAAATTTAAGAATGTGGTTAGAGAAAACTCGTAGCCCGGCCATACTAGATGCGAATGAAGGGGAGACCTCTGGGTTGTCTGACATATTCACTGCTGAAATAACGGTACGTGGGCTATAAGTTGATTGAGAAGGTCCAAAGAAGAGCGGCAAGATTCGTGACTGGTGCATTTAGCCATCGGGAGAGCGTTACAAATCTCATAGAAAGATTGAAATGGAGCACACTTGCAGATAGACTGCGCGCTAAACGGAAGGGGCTGCTCACTAAATTCTGAAACCCGATCTTTACCGAGGATGTAGAACATATGTTATTACCACCAACTTTCAAATCGCGCAATTATCACCATTGAAAGATAAGGGAAATTAGGGCTCGTACTGAGGCGTTCAGACAGTCGTTTTTCCCTCGGTCTATCCGCGAATGGGACAGAGGGATGGAAATATGACTTTGGCGAGAATTGTGCCCTCCGCCACACACCACTTGGTGGCTAGCGGAGTATATATGTAGATGTAGATACGTTTCTTCTGCCAGTTGTATACGCTAATGGAAGTCAATGCCGAAACCCGAACATCAGTCAGTCGACCTTTCTCGATACAGCGAGACGTATCTGGATGGAATAATATGATGCTCATCTCTTTCTGGAACGTGCGCTTTCAGAATGACAACAGAAAACCTCGCCATGATGCACACCGTCTTTCTTGTAGCATATTCCAAATGGAAGAGAGCTGTCCTATTTGCCATGACGATTTTCAGGGAGTTCTGGCCGTAAATGTGAATGAAGTTGCGAATTTGAGAAATATACTCAATCACTGTAGTATCGATATAACCATTTTCTTTGCAAGACTGTGTTTGAGACCAGAGATGTTGGTCAGAGTAACTCAGAGACCAACAGTCAATGTGTGTGTATTGAACAGTCTGGCGATTTACTTGGTTTTAAAAGGATTGGCCTGATACCTAGTGAAGACAGCATTTTTCAAAAAGGATTTTGTAATGATATGTTTTGAGAGAAGATCTTGGGCAAATGAGATTATGTTAATGGAAGAATTGTAGAATCTTGTATTGCAAGGAAGCAAGGGATGAGACGTTGTTATGGGTGGCCGGTATCCTCTTACGATAACACAAATGCACACGTGGATCAACATGGTTCTTTATTTACTTGTACTGGATACTTAACTTGAATAGAGTCCACGTGTTGTGGTACAAGCTCACCAGTAATAGTCCTCTTGCAGACAATATCGGTAATCTTGCTATTACAAACTTTAGTCTCACTGCGCTGTGGTCACTAATCTGGCATGTGCACCGTACCGTGTGACGTGAACTGAGCCCGATCTGTGATTGAACTGACAGTCGCAAAACTTGAGTAGTGAGTCAAGTGAGGCCCTCCGGTCAGCCTAAATACTTGACTCGCGGGGTAGCCTTGCGGTCTCGGGCGCCTTGCCACGGTTCGCGCGGCTACCCTCGTCAGAGGTTCGAGTCCTCCCTCCTCCCTCGGTCATAGGTGTGTGTGCTCTCTGTAGCGTAAGTTGGTTAGTTTAGTTAGTGTGTAATCCTAGGGACCGATGATCTCAGCAGTTTGGTCTGATAGAAACTTACCTCAAATTTCCAAATTTCCAAATACTTGCTGTCGAGAGGGAACTGGCGGCGAGTTGCTTGTCGGTGAGTCTCTGGCCGCCTTCGTGATAGGCGCGCTTGATTCTGCGCCTACTATCGATCTTCGGGCTACATCTTTGCCGACCGATGTGCTGTCGAAAGCTTACGCCAGCACAAGAACGATAAAAGCCTACTTTCAATATAATCCAGTTTTTTTTATATTTGTCACTGTGTAGCTTCGTATTGTTAGAATATTGCACATGGTTGAAGTTTTCTGTAGAGATTTCATAACGCAACATATAGTTTTGTCTTATAGTGAAACAAGTGTCAAGGAAGGCAACTGTACACAGAATTATTTGGAATTTTTGCTAATTTGTTTAGATGCGAGAACATTACGAAAAGGTGTATTTTTCTCGTGGATTATTGAAGCATGGTTAAACTTTTTCTCGTTTATCAGTCACTAAGATTAGTTTACCATTTCCAATTCTACTTTCATGACTGATAGTTGTGACCGAGGAGCATTTATGAAAATTGATAAGATACCATCTTCCATTGCACGTTGGAAGTACAGCAAATGAAATTTAATTTTTTGACTGCCCCATGATTATTCCTATTAGCAGGAGGTTGTAGAGCAGACGAGCATTCCGTGCACACAGGTAAACTAACAAATTTAATTTCCATCAGAGTTAATGTCCACTGTAAGGCACAGTGATTGCAAGAGTATTTTTGTGAAAATAATATCGTATCAGTTAAGAGGCTTAATACCATTAGAATATTTCAGTAAAGGGCTATCTTGTGAAGTTTCA
This sequence comes from Schistocerca nitens, assembly GCF_023898315.1. Classification (NCBI taxonomy): domain Eukaryota; kingdom Metazoa; phylum Arthropoda; class Insecta; order Orthoptera; family Acrididae; genus Schistocerca; species Schistocerca nitens. Next base: position 269,203,680 of record NC_064620.1, read on the forward strand.
AGCAGTTTTACTGGAAAGTGAGACGCTTTAATTTTTATGTTCATTTGATACATTGATTGTTTGCAAGACTATGGATAAAGATCAGCAGTATCCAGGCCCAAGATTTTTAACCGTAATAGCTTTGTTTTGCAGTCATATGCCATATGCAAATTTCATTGAAAATGGATTGCTTTCTCGCAGAGGAATTGCTTGATGTACCGGCTAGTCTGGATTTCGCATCGTGTAGCGAGAGCTCCACGTATTTCCGTTCACAATTAAATTTTCACATAATTCTGTTGCCCCGCATTGAGGTTTACGTACTTTGATATCTAAAAAGGTTTTACACATTTCTCAGATACCAATTTGACACAAAAATAGATAAGAAACTTTCACACGTGTGTGGAGGACAGTTCAGGAGGAGAGGTCAGTATTCAAGGTTATGACTGGAACGATCACTCAAACCAAAAAAAGTCTTAGAAAACATGGGTTCAAAAATGCATAGTTTAAGAGCTATGAACACTTCTTCAGGTATAAGCACTTCTCTATCTTACATACTCTGAAATACGTCTCTTCTGCAAGCTCACTGCTTTCTGTATTTTGATAGGTAGTAGAGTCTGCGCAAAATATCGTGGCCGGTAATGCGCAGCCGCAGGGCACACGTGGGGAAAGCAGTAGTGGTAGGGTTTGTGAGGAGACAGTGTAGGGAAAAGGCCGAGCGCTGGAGGGGAAGTGCTGTTCTAAACTGAAATTCACATTTTTTGTTAACATTAAGTGGAGCCCCACCACACCCACACTTGCGTGGTGACCACCTCTGCTTTGGTTAGTATCTAAAGAGAATCCTGTTGAAAATGCAGCCTTTTATTTTCGCTTTGTTTGTTAACCATTTGTAGCTTTCAGGAAAGTTTTCTGAGTGGCTAATTTTGAATAAATCCTTCACATTTCTCTTGTTGTCATGTTAAATTTGCTTCTTTTGCCAAAACACAGCAGAGTTTACAAAATGTCACCTCACTAACATGCTGTGCAGACAGAATTGCGAGAGAATTCTGAAACAGTGTTTTATTAGGTTTGCTAAGTGAGGAAATAAGGAAAAGTAAGGTCAGTATTTTATCAAAAAGCGCACCCTCGGTACAAAATAAACGTGCAATATCTTCAATTACGTTGTTTCCAGACCCATAGCATTTCTAGTTTCGCCAGCTATCGATGACCCTTAAAAATTAAATTATTTCTTTAAAAAGCCTGTAGTTAGTCGAATAACAGCGTAGATAGTGAAGTTTTGCATAATAAACATGTGACAAAATACTCTTCTACTTGCGTGTTATCATTTTCCAAAGTCCCTCTTCGACATCTCAAATATGAGGAATGGGGATATCACTGGCGTATCGCGATTGCTACATCAGATGAAGTTTCTCGAGATTAGTGACACATTGAGACCTTCTCCTGAAACGAAAGAAAAATTCGATGTGTTAGCCAAATTTCATACACAGCAACATATTATGTAATATGCACCAAATCCAAAATCATAGTCACCCCTATCTTTCATTGAAAACTTTTTAGAATTTCTCCCAGTGTCTTAGTTCCGTGTAAATATCACTATAACTGTGACCGTTAACGAAATGATGGTCACATCATCATGAACCTGACATATAAAGCTATAACTAACAAAAGACGAAACTTTTGTACTGAATAGTTTCAGGCCGAAAGGTGGCAAAAACTGTCCCCCTCCCCTTTTGAACAAACGAATAAACTCACCCAGCGCTTTGGACGGAAGTTGGTCACTGTGTATAGGTCACGATATCCTGTACGGACTCTAGTTTGGACCAGAAGTAGTATGGTTACTAGTTCATCTTCTGTACAGTGAAACACATCTGTTCTACTGCTGACAGTTCTTAAGCCAAGTATTTTACAGCCCATGTATACGAGACAATTTTTTCTTGTTTTGATCCATACTATCTCCTCTCAAGATATGTAAAGCAAAGAACTGACAATGGAAGACTTTCCCGGGACACTCTGCACACGGCTTGTACTGTCAGCATACATAATCAGTTGCGACGTTATTTCATAAAGGTTCAAGAAATACTCAATAGACAGATTGTTCCATGCTCTGTAGATTTGAATAATTCTTGTATCGAAATGATGTGGAGCGAGTCAGTTAACACGAAATGTATACACGATTAGTGTCAGCACTAATGAATATTTTTTAATCCTACTCCTGCGTCTCCTCTCTTTTACAGGCTACCAGCTATTAAATAAAAAATTCGACCTTAGATTATGAGGTTTCCAGGAGATATGAGATAAAGTTAGATTTGAAATTTGCGTTTCCACCTGTCAAAAACTTTATGCTATTGGGTAAATGATCAAAAATTTTTCTTGCTGCATATTGAACTCCTTAGAGCCACTGACAGCTTTAATAATGGGTAATGAAAGTAATTTTATCCATTTTTGTTGCAGGTATGGTCATAAATATTATAGGTATGGATGTAAATATTCTTCTCAAATTGTGATGGAGTATTTATGACGTATTTCGTTATGGAGTATTTGTGTGGTGACGGTCCAGTTAAAATGCCTAAATAGTTGGAGAGGTGCCTACAAATGACTGCTCGTGAACACCACATATTATTCCTACCTCTCGCTTTTATGCTATCAGTACTTTCTTTCTAAAAAATGAATTGCTACAGAGAATTAGCCTTTAAGACATTATTGAGTGGAAATAAGCAAAATATGTCAGTTTGTTGGTAAGTTTATTTCCAAGATTACCTATTATATGAAGAAGAAAAGAACCTGAACTTAATTGTTTAAGACTCTTCCAATTCAAGCAACATAAATATGTACTCCCAAAAATTTGGATCACTTTACCTACTTACTGACTCCTGTTCATGTGTTATATTAATTGTTGGTATTACTCTATTTGTTGTACAGAATTATATGTAGTGTATTTTTTTCAAAAATTTAGCGATACACCATTTTTAGAGACCCACTTACTAATTCTATGTAAAACATCATTCATAATCTCTTCTGTTGTTTTCTCTCTAATGTGATTTGTTGAAACACATGCCTCATTTGCAAAAAGTACCAATTCTGCTCACTGAATGTTAAGTGAATGGTCGTCCACTAATATGAAGAGTAGGTGTGGAGCCAATATTGAATCCGACGGTACTCCTTTTGTTGATTCTTCTCCAGTCATTAAAATTTTCTCACGTCACACCTTTCTCTGCCCGGGGACTTGGTGTTCATGTTATCTTAATTATCATCATCATCATCATCCGTGACAGTTGTTAGACTGGAATGTGAAAAAATTGGTGTGTGTGAAAACTGGGACTTTGTACAGGTGCTGATGACCACGCAGTTGAGCGCCCCACAAACCAAACATCATCATCACGTCACACCATTCTTTGAACTATTCAGTACAGCTTGTCTGCATTCTGTTTGTTACCTGTGCTTAAAGCCAGTTGTATGCAAGGTCATCAGCTTCACAAAATTTAAGTTTTTATAAGACATCATACACACAATCAAATGCTTTAGAAAGATCACAAAAAATAACAAATTGCTTGTAATATTTGGTGAGTGAATATATAAATAGCATCATCAGCTGATTAACCTTTCTGAAATTCAAACTGTGATGTGCTAAATAGACTGTTTCTACTTAAATGTGGTACTACTCTTCAGCACATTACTTTTTTCAATACTCAGGAAAAAGATGTAAGGAAACCGTATGACAATTATTTTAGTCTTCCTTGTCATCTTGCTTATAATGGGGCTTAAACATTGCATATTTTAACTTGTCTGGAAAAATCACCTGTGCCAATGATGCATTGCATCTATCTCTGAGGATATTACTCATTAAGTTGCAAAAATTTTTCGGAATTATGTTTGAAATTCCATCAACACCATAAAAGGTTTCGCTTTTTAGAATTTTCAGAATTCTTTTAATTTAAAATAGAAAGTTGTTGCTACTTTTATTACTTTTATTTGCTTAAAGTTTTTTGGAATGACACATTTAATATATTCTTTCACTTCTGCAGCTGAACTATGTAGTCCTACTATTGCTGATACAAGTAGAAGTGATTGTTAAAAATAATCACAACTCGTGAACTATCAGTCGCCACATTGTCATTTAGTTTAACTTACATGGTATGTTATAAACTTTTTGGTTACCCTGTCTCACACTAGACAATATCCTATATAGTTTTAGTCTTAACTGTATTATTATTTTCTGTCAGGACGTGTTTATTACTGAACATTTTAATGAGTTTCCTTAGAAGTACAGCAACATGTGTACACAACAAGAATACCAGAAAGCAGAACATCAAAATCATTGCTGAAGTATAAACCAAAACTAGGGCAAAGGAAGATCGCTCTGACAAGCCCTCTTAAAACACTGCACCCTGTTTTCATTTATAAGCCTCACTGTTTTTGACTCAGATAGTACTACATAATATTTTCCATTAAATGTGTCAGGGTCAAATAGTCAATTAAAAGTTGGTAGACATAAATTGTTTCAGCAGGAGCCTTGCCACGAGGGTCCTGTTATCTTGCTGCACATGAGCAGCAATTAACTACTGAAATCAGATTGAAGCAAGCTAATAATGATTTCACTTCATTTTTCTTGCCAGACTCTTTTAAGAATTCTACATTGAACTCTTCAAAAAGTAATAATTGTTTTTACTTTTCTGATAGGCAGTTCAATAGTGCATTTAGACTTCTCATAAGTAGATTAAAATTTCCAAAAGGGATCTGTAGAGAGTTCCAAGAGAACTGCTTATAGGATATGATCTACACAAAAATTGCTTGTTTCAGTATTTTTTACTTAGAGTCCAACTTTTACGTGTGTTACAACACCTCCTTTTTACGTGTTAACTCTACACGAAGATAGTGGCAGTCTGTAATCCCTGATCCCAGGTTAAACATTACTTGATAGAAAGCGAAATGAAGATATCGTGAAAAGAAATTTTTTTGGTCATCAGCCTTCTGACTGGTTTGATGGGGCTAGCCACGAATTTCTCTCCTGTGCTAACCTCTTCATGTCAGAGAAGCACTTGCAACCTACGTCCTCAATTATTTTCTGGATGTATTCCAAAATCTCTCTTCCTCTACAGTTTTAGACCTCTACAGCCCTCTCTAGTACCATGGAAGTCATTCCCTCATGTCTTAACAGATGCCCTGTCATCCTTTCCCTTTTCCTTATCAGTGTTTTCCATATATTCCTTTCCTCTCAGATTCTGCGCAGAACCTCCTCATTCCTTACATTATCACTCCACCTAATTTTCAACATTTGTCTGTAGCACCACATCTCAAATGCTTCGGTTCTCTTCTGTTCCGGTTTTCCCACAGTCCATGTTTGACAACCGTACAATGCTGTACTCCAGAGTACATTCTCATAAATTTCTCCCTCAAATTAAAGCCGATATTTGATTTTATTAGACTTCTCTTGGCCAGGAATGCCCTTTTTGCCAGTCGTAGTCTCCTTTTGATGTCCTCCTTGCTCCGTCCGTCATTGGTTATTTTACTGCCCATGTAGCAGAATTCCTTAACTTCATCTACTTCGTGACCATCAATCCTTATGTGTTAAGTTTCTCGCTGTTCTCATTTCTACTACTTCTCATTACCTTCATCTTTTTTCGATTTACTCTTAATCCTTACTCTGCACTCATTAGACTATTCATTCCACTCCGCAGACCATGTAATTCTTCTTTACTTTCACTCAGGGTAGCAATGTCATCAGCGAATCGTATCAATGATATCCTTCCACAATGAATTTTAATTCCATTCCTGAACCTTCGTTTTATTTCCATCATTGCTTCCTCGATGTACAGATTGAACAGTAGGGGTGAAAGGCTACATCCTTATCTTACACCCTTTTTAATACTAGCACTTCGTTCTTGGTCGTCCACTGTTATTATTTCCTCTTTGCTGTTGTACATATTTATATGACCCGTCTCTTCCTATAGCTTACCACTACTTTTCTCAGAATTTCGAACATCTTGCACCATTTTACATTGTCGAACGCTTTTTCCACGTCGACAAATCCAATGAAATCCTATGAACGTTTCTTGATTTTCCTTTAGTCTTGCTTCCATTATTAATTGCAACGTCACAATTGCCTCTCTCGTGCCTTACCTTTCCTAAAGCCAAAATGATCGTCGTCTATCGCATCCTCAGTTTTCTTTTCCACTCTTCTGTATATTATTCTTGTCAGCAACTTGGATACATGAGCTGTTGAGTTGATTGTGCGATAATTCTCGCACTTGTCAGCTCTTGTCGTCTTCGGAATTGTGTGGATGATGCCACTTCCCGCAATGATTTAAGAAATTCTGGTGGAATGGTACCTATCCTTTCTGACTTATTTGATCTTAAGCCCTCCAAAGCTCTTCTAAATCGACTCCTGTTTCTTCTTCTATCACATCAGACAAACCTTCACCTCATAGAGGCTTTCAATGTATTATTTCCACCTATCCTCCCTCTCCTCTGCATTTAACAGTGGAATACCCGTTGCACTCCTAATGATATCACCCTTACTTGCAATGTCACCGAAGGTTGTTTTGACTTTCCTGTATGCTGAGTCTACCTTCCAACAATCATTTCTTTTTCGATGTCTTCACTTTTTTCCAGCAGCCATTTTGTCTTGGCTTTCCAGTACTTCCTATTTATTTCATCCCTCAGCGACTTCCTGACTAAGTCTTAGACTTCAGCGTACTCTTTATTATTTAACGAAACTGGAGCAATAGTGAGGTGCAGCAACATGTGTACACAACAAGAATACCAGAAACCAGAACATTAAAATCATTGCTGAAGTATAAACCAAAACTAGGGCAAAGGAAGATCGCTCTTACAAGCAACAGATGATTTAATTCTTGATGAGGATGAATATTAGTACTATCCACTTACAATACAGACAAACCTTCACCTCATAGAGGCTTTCAATGTATTATTTCCACCTATCCTCCCTCTCCTCTGCAATTAACAGTGGAATACCCGTTGCACAGACTGTAGTGCTAGGTAGGCAGCAATGCTGAAGTTTGCAGACAATTGTGTGTCTCCACTGGACGTAAGTATGGCTTTGAAGACATGCTGAAAACAATGGACTACGTACGAGGGTCGTCTAATAAGTAATGCCCCACATTCTTTTAAAAAGCCATTAATATACATAGACAAACGCCCTTGTTGGTGCTTCACATTGATTCTGTGCGCCAGTGAAGTTTCGAACCGTTCTGGCAGATGGCAGAACCGTAGTACAGCATCAAAACGGCTTCTACATATGACTCACGTTACAAGCAACGTGCTGTTATTGAATTCTTGTGTCCAAAAAGAGAAACCGTGGTAACATCCATAATCATGTATGTGCAATGTATGGCGATGCTGGAATTAGTAGGAGTACAGTTGGGCGATGGGTAAAGAAAGTTGCAGCCTCAGGAAATGCAGAAACAGAGCTCCATTATAAGCGACGCTCGGGACGTCCTGTCACATCCACTGCTTCAGACATGCTGAATCTGAATAAACTCAAGAACCGTTTCCGACGTGTTCGATCGGATTAGAATCCAGCAGAAATCTAGCACCAACGCGTTAATGCACGCCCACACACAAGTCTGAGAAATTTGCACATCCACACTGCACTAGAGACCTGGCATCCTCGGACTTCCATCTCTTTGGGCCGCTTAAAGATTCTTTACGGGGAACACATTTTGAAGGTGACGAGAGTGTCAGTCACGCAGTGAAAACATGGCTGCGTCTACAGGACAAGATCTTTTACCAGCAGGGAATACATGCTCTTCCACAACGTTGGCGTACGGCCTCAGAACGTGCTGGAGATTACGTTATAGGACATGTTGATGTATATTGTCACCAAATTCTGACTCTTGACAATAAAGACGTTCTGAGAAAAAAAATGTGGAGCATTACTTATTGGACGACCCTCGTACTTAGAGCAGAGTGCACGCCATCTAATCAAAAGTATCGGAACACTGTATGTCATGAGGAGTTGACTACTAGATCTCACGAGAGACGGACCCGCCAGTATAAAATCAGGCAAGCATTATTCTGTTGTCAGTAAAGAAGCTGAAACAGCCGAAGGGGTCGATCAGTAGAGGTCAGTGACTTCTAACGTGGACGACTTATTGAATGTCCCCTGGGTAACATGTCCTTCAGGGATATTGCAACCCTTCTAAAGCTGACCAGGCAGATCTCATTTAATCACGGTTAGGGACGATCGAATATTACATACGGAGGTTGTTAAAATCGCATGAAATCAGTGGAAGGAATTACTCGTGAATTGCAAACTGCTACCATCAGTCCAGCTAACACAGTGACTGAGCGTAGGGAGGTAGAAAGAATGGAGTTTAACGGTCGAACATCTCCTCGTAAGCAACGCACTTCTGTAGTCAAGGCTAAGCGGCGCTTGAGGTATTGTACAGAGCGACGACAGTGGACAGTAGATGACTGGAAACCACCGATGAAAGGCGTTATACCCTCCGGCAGTCTGATGGACGAGTATGGGTGTGGTGAACGCCTGGAGAACGTTGTCTGCCCTTTGTAGTGCCAACAGTGGAGTGTGGAGGAGTTGCTTTTACGGTGTGGACGTGTTTCCAGTTTTAATCATTAAGGTTTGATATCCTCATCGCGCTTAAGAAAACACTAAGTATGAAAGGGTATGTGAAATCTGGATTCGCAGGGTAGAGCGGATCAGGTTATGGTTGAGGAGGGGGCCGTAGTCAGTTACTGTTAGTAGCACAAAACACACAAACTTTATTTTCATAAGAACCACTTAATTACACATTGCCTTAAAAGGGTCAAATTAAAACAATATGGCTGAAGGCCTAGTTAAGAAAACTTGCAATACCTCCTGGACTGATGGCCCAGAACCACACCAAAAACAAGAACGACTGAGGCCTGAACACAAGTTATAAAAAATTGCTATAGAGAATACATGTGGCTGAAGGACTTACTTAAAAATATTTCCCGTAAAAACTCGGCTGAAGGCCATACACTGGACATTGAACAACTCAGGGCTTACAGCCTGGATAATAAGAATTTCAGATAGAATAAACTTTCAAATTTAGTTGTTAAAACAAATCAATCTTCAAATTTTAAGTCGGCTGAAGGTCTTATTTTAAAATTAAACAAACGAAATTAATAGACGGTTGAAGGCCTCGCACAGTACATCAGACTAAAATGAAAATCACAATCTAAAACCAGTAGAACAGTGGTGCTCAGAAGTGTTCCAAGAGTCAGAACTACGTAAACCTAACTAACCTAAGGACATCACACACATCCATGCCAGAGGCAGGATTCGAGCCTGCGACTGTAGCAGCAGCGCGGTTCTGGACTGAAGCGCATAGAACCGCTCGGCCACAGCGGCCGGCTTAACGTAAGATGAGGTGAGACAGACAGGCAAGAGTAAGGTTAAATAATCGGATAGCAATCCGACCCACCTGACCCAGGGACGGCTGAAGGACTGACCAACAACCTAATCAATTCCCTTCCGCCCGACCAACAGTACGACAATGGAAAATATCAGACGAGAACGAAGATACCAGCCGCACTACGCCTCCAAAATTGGCATCTAAAAACAGCCAAGGCACAATGGTTACTCTTAAGAAAAAAATATGAACAAATAACTAAAAGGCTGTTGAACTACACGCCGTGCCAGACAGCATCAACACAGCAAGTAAAACACACTGCTGGAATACTATGCTAAGGACCAGGGCAGGCAAAAAAAAAAAAAAAAAAGGTTCAAATGTGTGTGAAATCTTATGGGACTTAACTGATAAGGTCATCATATCAGTCCCTAAGCTTACACACTACTTAACCTAAATTATCCTAAGGACAAACACACACACCCATGCCCGAAGGAGGACTCAGACCTCCGCCAGGGCAGGTAACTGGGACGATAATGGCCACATGGCAGAAAATACCGCTGTTGCACTTCACTGGTAAGTAACAACCAATTTAATAGTTATAGACCATACAGGAAGATAACTGCAAAATTTCGCCGACTCCCACACAACATATGTTGCTGCTAGACGGAGCAGCCCAGGAAGCAACAACTGGCAATGGACGAAAAGATGTCACAGCAGTTGAGTTTTCATAACGGGTTAACTGATTACTCAACTTCAGTGTCCAGGTACGGTGGGCAACGAACTTCGTAGCTCTCGCAGCTAGCGCCTCACAAACTGATTACGCGTGCACGCCGCCAGCGGTCCCTGCCTAACCGCGCTGCTCTGTCCCAACCGACCGTCTGCCACACACACCACGACACGGAAATATAGCGGTCACACCAAATGTGGTACAGCAGTACTACGAGGGCAGTTCAATAAGTAATGCAACACATTTTTTTCTGAAACAGGGGTTGTTTTATTCAGCATTGAAATACACCAGGTTATTCCCCAATCTTTTAGCTACACAACACTATTTTTCAACGTAATCTCCATTCAATGCTACGGCCTTACGCCACCTTGAAATGAGGGCCTGTATGCCTGCACGGTACCATTCCACTAATCGATGTCGGAGCCAACGTCGTACTGCATCAATAACTTCTTCATCATCCGCGTAGTGCCTCCCACGGATTGCGTCCTTCATTGGGCCAAACATATGGAAATCCGACGGTGCGAGATCGGGGCTGTAGGGTGCATGAGGAAGAATAGTCCACTGAAGATTTGTGAGCTCCTCTCGGGTGCGAAGACTTGTGTGAGGTCTTGCGTTGTCATGAAGAAGGAGAAGTTCGTTCAGATTTTTGTGCCTACGAACACGCTGAAGTCGTTTCTTCAATTTCTGAAGAGTAGCACAATACACTTCAGAGTTGATCGTTTGACCATGGGGAAGGACATCGAACAGAATAACCCCTTCAGCGTCCCAGAAGACTGTAACCATGACTTTACCGGCTGAGGGTATGGCTTTAAACTTTTTCTTGGTAGGGGAGTGGGTGTGGCGCCACTCCATTGATTGCCGTTTTGTTTCAGGTTCGAAGTGATGAACCCATGTTTCATCGCCTGTAACAATCTTTGACAAGAAATTGTCACCCTCAGCCACATGACGAGCAAGCAATTCCGCACAGATGGTTCTCCTTTGCTCTTTATGATGTTCGGTTAGACAACGAGGGACCCAGCGGGAACAAACCCTTGAATATCCCAACTGGTGAACAATTGTGACAGTACTACCAACAGAGATATCAAGTTGAGCACTGAGTTGTTTGATGGTGATCCGTCGATCATCTCGAACGAGTGTGTTCGCACGCTCCGCCATTGCAGGAGTCACAGCTGTGCACGGCCGGCCCGCACGCAGGAGATCAGACAGTCTTGCTTGACCTTGCGGCGATGATGACACACGCTTTGCCCAACGACTCACCGTGCTTTTGTCCACTGCAGATCATCGTATACATTCTGCAAGCGCCTATGAATATCTGAGATGCCCTGGTTTTCCGCCAAAAGAAACTCGATCACTGCCCGTTGTTTGCAACGCACATCCGTTACAGACGCCATTTTAACAGCTCCGTACAGCGCTGCCACCTGTCGGAAGTCAATGAAACTATACGAGACGAAGCGGGAATGTTTGAAAATATTCCACAAGAAATTTCCGGTTTTTTCAACCAAAATTGGCCGAGAAAAAAAATGTGTTGCATTACTTATTGAACTGCCCTCGTAGTATCGATAAGCGCTGCTGCTGGCACTGACGGAGGCAAGTCAGCAACTCGTTATGGTGGGAGAAATAAGACGCCACTCGATTGCGATAAAATGCCAAAGAGCAAACGGCTTGAATGCGAGTCAGCCACGTCTCAGTATGAACACATTTTACACCAATGTACACTGAGTACAGTGGAGGAGCAATTAGGAGATGATGACTGTATCAGTATGACACTACCCTGTGTCTTAAAGTAGCATCTGTGATGCAATGATTATTGGACAATAACTTTTTCTGAAATTAACTGGTGTGCCCATAGTCGCGACCTGAATGCAATAGAACACCTTTGGAATGCGTTGGAACGTCGAATTCGCTCCAGACCCCTGTGTCTATCGTCACTACCTTTTCTGGATTCGCCCTTGAGAAAGAATGGGATGACATACCTCTACAGACATTCAGAGACGTCACTGGAAGTGATCCCAGCAGAGCTTACTCCGTCAATAAGACGAAGAGTGAACACATTTCATATTAATGTTCACTAGTAAACTCTCGTCGCCAATTTGTATAGGTATCGTCGTTACTGCTTTGAGGGCCGAGTGGCCACTGTTGTTATGGTAGGTCGGATCAGTGAGTTCCTGAAACGGCTTCTTCTACAGTGCACCGCTAAGACAATTTCTCCCTGCCACTATTAAACAGCTATGCCCCAGGATCAGGTAACAGGATAGGAGAACGAAGGTCCTACAACACTCCAACAAATTAGTATCAAAGTCACACAAATGAGTTAAAAAGGAAAAATTTGGAAATTTGTGGTAAGTTCTTATGGGACGAAACTGCTGCGGTCGTCGGTCCCTAGGTTTACGCACTACTTAATCTAACTGAAACTAACTTACGCTAAGGACAACACACACGCCCATGTCCGAGGGAGGACTCGAACCTCCGACGGGGGAAGCCGCGCAGACCGTGACAGGGCACCCTAGACCGCACGGCAGTTAAAAGGGTTTACTAATCTTTGTGAATTGTCGAATAATGAAGTCTACAACACTGCATGTAATATAATACAAAAAAGGCCCTCAGTGACTAAGTGCAAATAATCTTAGGTAGACTTCACAGTTCATAGGAAATGCAATTTACAACAACTGTCTATTCACTTGTAAGAGTTCACTATACTATCTTTCCTGTGTAAGTCAGCCCTGGACGATGATCTATAACCAAGTGAGTGAGAGCTGCTCTTCTATCTTCCGAGTAGGCTTCTTTCCGTTGTAGTCCGGTCATTGGCGGACTGTATTCGGCCGGCCATCTTTGCGCCCGTGGTGGATTTTCCCTGGCTGTGTCTTGTTCAGACGACACAGCAAGTAATTGTACAGATACTTTTGATCACATAGTGTAATTTACATCAACGTTGGCAATGACGCAGAAGTGGAATTAGTGAACGATTTCACCTTCTTAAGAAGTAAGATTTCACAGTACGGAAAAAGCAAGAAAAACGTCAGTGGATCCGTACTGGTGTAGAAAGCTTCTGTACTAAAAGTGTTATATGTGTACCACTTACTGATAGTTAACTGAGGAAAAGTTCCTGAACATATCATCTGCAACACAGCTTCGTTTAGAAGTAAATAAAGTATGGAAGGGAATGCGATGACACTGTAAGCATCTGAAATATTTTGCTCTTGAAGAGTCTTACAACCTAAATGTACACGCAAGTTACGGAATGAAGAAACACCTAAAACTGCAAATGAGAAAAGAAGTCTGTTTTAAAGAAGAAGAGACAGTTTAGTGGGACATGTGCTACCGCATCCAGTAATAGCTAACTTGGCGCTGGAAGGAGCAGTAAACCGGAAAAATAGAAGGGGCAGATTAGATTGTACAAGATACATTGTCCAGTCACATAAATGTGGCCATCTGTCAAAAGCCTGAATAACCATCTTTTGCAGCGCGGACCCCTGTAAGACGTGCAGGAAGAGAGTCATTGGGGTTCTGGTAGGTATCGACAGGAGTGGGAGATATGGCGGCTCCAGCGCTATGGATATCTGCGCTAGGTTTCATGGGTCGGGATCCGAGGCACGTACGTCCGATCGAGCCGGTCTCACGGATTCTCGATTGACTTGAAGTCCGGGGGAATTGGTGGCCATGGAATTAGGCAAACTCATCCTGGTGCTGTACGAGTCATGCACGTGCACTGCAAGGTGTCACACAAGTTGCATTGTTCTGCTAGTACCTGCCATGGAGCCGAGGAAAAAAAATTATTCAAATGGCTCTGAGCACTATCATCTGAGGTCATCAGTCCCCTAGACTTAGAACTACTTAAACCTAACTAACCTAAGGACATCACACACATCCATGCCCGAGGCAGGATTCGAACCTGCGACCGTAGCGGTCGCGCGGTTCCAGACTGCAGCGCCTAGAACCGCGCGGCCACCACGGCCGGCTGTTGAAGTCAAATGAGAGTTGTTCTCATTAGTCATTTGTCATAAAAATTGATTATATTTTCTGGCAAACGTATATAGCTCCGTATAGGAAGCCGGCCGATGTGGCCGAGCGGTTCTAGGCGCTTCAGTCTGGAAACGCGCGACCGCTACTGTCGCAGGTTCGAATCCTGCCTCGGGCTTGGATGTGTATGATATCCTTAGGTTGGTTTGGTTTAAGTAGTTCTTAGTTCTAAGAGACTGATGACCCCAGATGTTAAGTGTTCAGAGCCATTCCGTGTAGGAGCACCTGCTATACAACGGATCTCCGTCAACGTAAGAGCACAATACAGTCACCTTTGCTGTTTAAGGATAAAAAAAGGGGGGAAAACAAATAAGTTCTCTTAAGCAATGGATTTATTTTTTCTAAATTGCTTCACAAGAAAAGTGAATATTTTCTTGAAATGAATGTATGAACAATTTCTTATTTAATGTTCAGATAAGAGGTAATTTGTCTCTGCAAAATCTAACAAATCAAATTCCACAATGCATGATAACGTGTCCACAAGTAAAATAAATACCTGTTTGAACGAAACTCGCTTCGGATGGACTCTGCCAATAAGTGGTGGACACCTCTAAGATTGAGCAAACGATTGCCATGGAACTGCAATTGGCTTTCCAAAATCTGCGTAGCTCGCAAACGCAAATTAAACCCGGATCCAAGATCCAAACTAGTACAGACAAAGAAAAGCAACACAAGTTGCGGAATTCACCTCGCGAATTCACCTCGGGAATTGTGATCTGCTCAGTGTAAAAGCAGCGTTAGCGCTGAAAAGCGACAGTTATTCTATCAGTTCAGCGAACTTCTCTCTCTCTCTCTCTCTCTCTCGCTGTGACCTCTCGGCCACATGTCACCACACCAACTCCTCGACTCCTGGTACCTCTCTGCTCCAAGAAGAACACCACTTGCAGGGCAGCATTCGCAACATCGCCACAATGACAATGACGAAGAACTCCTCTCAACTCGCTGAAACGCAGGGGGAGCCTGCCAAAACTTCTCCACTATCGCTTACAGTATGCCCATTAACTCTTCAGAGGTTGGTACTCTGTATATGCTGTGTCACCACTCACTGATCAGACATTTCCGATTCAGCGCCTATGCCGATGACCCTTCTGATTGGCTGCCATCATCCACACAGTTAGATTATGGAATTTTCCCACACTGATCACAGTACAATGTCGGCGTAGCGTATTTACAACCACCGATAGGAAACGCAGATTCGTCACGCCAGAAATGCTCAAGGGACCTCTGGCGACCCTGCTATGACTTTCAAGACCGCCTCGTTGACAACAGAATCTAACCAGCGTGCTGCCGCCAATATTTCTGCGAACCAGCCGAGCAGTAGGATGGCCGAGCCGGGGGGGGGGGGGGGGGGGATGCTTGAGCCGTTCCGCATTCTTAACGTTGCGACCAACCAGGCCGTCAGTACACCCTCTCAGGCCTTCCGAAGTATTTTCATGAATCTTGCACTTGAAGTCATAAACGATGTGTTTACCTCCAATACAGTTAACAACATTAAATCTCAAAGCCATATATGTGATGGTAATGTCACACTAGAAAGTTTGTATCCTACACAACGTCAGTCGAAATCCGTTGCCAAGAGGAAAAGGTATATACTATGTCTAGAATTTCTTCTTCTTCTTCTTCTTCTTCTTCTTCTTCTGCCTTCATGAATTAGTTGATTTCAATTATTCAGGTCAACAAGGGCCAGCCATCTCTTCCACGGTTTTCCCCTCTGCCTTGTTCCTTTACGTTTGTAGTCAAGAATTTATTTGGAAGTCCATTTTCAAGCGCTCTATCTACATGCTCCCACCAGCTGTCGCTGTTTAGATCTAATTCATTGTGGACTGAAATAACTTGCAGTTCATTTGTGTCGTCTTCATTTCTGAAGCGATCTTCTCCAGTGCACACTCTACCATTGCGGCAGCCTGGATCCTGCTCACATCTTTTTTGTGTGGAAACCCAAGTTTCATATAGCATAATGGGTAATACCATGAATTTGTAAAACTCCATCTGAGTCTCTTCCTTGGCTCTTTATGTAGCGTACTACTAATTCTTCCATAAACTACTTTCAACTTTAGCATCCTGTCATCAGTCTCAGGGTCGAAATTTCATCCTGTGTCACAGCTGAGAAACGGAAAATGGATTACCTGTTCCAGTATTACATTACTTATCAAACTTTTCAGATCTTATAAGTGATTCTCCTTTTTTTATTTGTGACCCCCGGGTTCCCGGGTTCGATTCCCGGCGGGGTCAGAGATTTTCTCTGCCTCGTGATGACTGGGTGTTGTGTGATGTCCTTAGGTTAGTTAGGTTTAAGTAGTTCTAAATTCTAGGGGACTGATGACCATAGATGTTAAGTCCCATAGTGCTCAAAGCCATTTGAACCATTTTTTTTTATTAGTGGTAATGTTCGTGTTATATTTAGAAGTTACCAAATTAAGTTGATAAATGGGTCTTTGAAGATTATCTTCTGCGTATGGTACAGAATTTAAACACCCCTCCCTGTGATTTTTATGCCGTAGGTTATAGTTTGTTTCCAAGACCTGACTATCTCATCTGTGTAGATGCTGAAAAGTGTAGGAGACACGTCACATCCTTATCTATTATCTAGACACATCCCGTGTCGTTGTCCACGGGTGGGCAATGGTTTCGATCCGGCCCGCGGAAGAAATTCGTGGGAGACAAAGAGAGCGAGGCGCTTATATAGTTCTCCGCCCAGAATGCATTTTCAGGTTATAACACTACCGTCTGCTACAGCTATACCATAACCTTGAAGCTAGAGGCAGGTTATGAAATAAAACTATCTTATTAAAGCAATTATGCTATAACGCAACAGAACAGTGTTACCCTCTGAGAGGAATTTTGCGAGGTTGATCGTGTTGTACCTAACGGAAATGGCTTATTGGAAATGAAAGTCAGGATTACGTAAATATTTGAACAGTAACAAACAAAATTTTTGCCTATCTGCACTGTTTAACGGATAAAGAAAACGGTCGTCAGCCTAATTAGGCAAGAGAATGATTAATATTCTTGTTCAAGAAAATAGTTATTAGTAACTTTAACGGATAAACTCAACCTATACTTTGTCACACGCGAGTGCAATGAACTCTGACACATACGTTTACGGTAGGATTGAAGCTAACAGCTAGAGCAGCACAAACTATTTGCATAAATATAACGAACAACGAAACACAATATTACGTTCAGTGCTTATTCAAACTGAATGGTCTTTATAACATTATCACTATTCACTGCAAAATCATTAATTGGACATAGGTTCAGTATTATTGTTCAAATATTTTCCTAGCTGACATAAAATTATAAACTGGTCATAGGTTAAATATCTATAAACTAAATACTATTCTATTTAGAATGAAAGTTAAATGGAATTCTCTAACAGGTTACTTCTCACTGAGTTTTCAATAAAGACATTATGGTTTTCATAAATAGTGGTCTTCCCGCTACTTGTTGCCTAGCATTAGCACTATAGACAAACTGTGGAGCCTGTTATACTACTAATATGCACTTCCAATACACAAGAGAGACAAACACTTAGCAATCATGAACATATAATTTTCTACTATTGCAGTTTTCCACTTTTGCTACAGTGAAACACAATGTTGACAAATTTGCGAGAAACTGACTCACCTTTTCAAATTTACTACAGGTAGCACTATGATCATTAACTAAGCAAAACTTTATAAGTCTCAGTTTTAAGAGCTTTAATTTATAAAAGAAGCAGCAAAATGTTTTTATTACCACAGTCTTCTATTTTCAAGTAAATGATTAAATAGGTGACTTTGAAACTTCACAAAACTACATTTACTATCTCCCACAATTTCACTAAATCCACAGTAAATCTGAATATTCCCTTCTTATCAAAGCTCAAACAACATTATGTAGCCGGCCGAAGTGGCCGTGCGGTTAAAGGCGCTGCAGTCTGGAACCGCAAGACCGCTACGGTCGCAGGTTCGAATCCTGCCTCGGGCATGGATGTTTGTGATGTCCTTAGGTTAGTTAGGTTTAACTAGTTCTACGTTCTAGGGGACTAATGACCTCAGCAGTTGAGTCCCATAGTGCTCAGAGCCATTTGAACCATTTTTTGAACATTATGTAATTAACTGTCTAACTTTGGGCTTTCATTTTTTCCACAAAATAGGACACTCGGTATTCATAGTTCAAATGGAGAGGAACCTGAAAGGTGTTGTGATAGGGAAAAAATCAAGGTAGGTACATAAATTCAATCATGAGTTACCTTATATTTGAGCACACTAACACATCCAATAAGCTGATCCTTCACTGTACATCATTATAGTATTTCATTACAGTGATTGCGCTGTGTGGTGGCAACTGCATGTTGGTAAGTGGATTCGCAGGCAGAATTGCTGGACTCTGTCCCTTCTTGGTGGCGATGATGGATACCAATTCCAGAATCGTTCCAGCTATTTATCCATCCATCCGAGGAATTGGAAAGTGGCAGAAAAAGCCTCTCTCGGAACCAGTACACTATGCAACTTTTGCATGGCAGTTCACAGTTTGGTAGCTCGTCCCCGACTGACTCTTGTTCCACCTTTTCCACCTAGGCCAACCACAATTTGCACGCGCTACACAGTTCCGTTCCCTAGGGGAGCTACAACACTTTTTACAAACAAACGAACTAACAATCCTAAGTGAAGCTCAGCAATTTACATAACAGCAACCAAACGCATTAAATAACACAGAACATTTGCACACATTAAAATTTCTACAAAAAATTATTCACATAGAAATTATAATTATATGCAGTAAGTTTTGTTCCCTCCAAATGGGACAAAGAATTTATATGACAGATATACCACATTGCATAGAGTCAAACCACGACATCAAAGTTTTAACAAAGAAAGGAGTATACAATTTTATGTTACCGATTCAAACACATTTACAGATACTCAATGTTATAAAATTAAACCAAAGCAAAAGGCAAAATAAATCCTTACAGCATTAGAGCTATGGTGTTACAAGGTATTCACCACTCTGTTGTTCGCATCTCTCCAGTTTCGCTTCTGTGTAGTACAGCTTTTGTATAGTACAGCCGATAGGTAGTACACTAAGTTCAAGCAATTTAAACTTTTTAAAATGAAAAAAGAAATTGTGGCTTAATTTATTTGGTGATACAGTAACAACTGAGGCCTATGCGAACAGTTATAAAAAGCGCTTGCCACTAGTGTTTGTGGATATTAACCCACTAAATTCCAAACACTCTAATGACCTGCCTGAGGCTACAAATAGCAAAGTTATTCTTAAATGATTTCCTGTCTCAGTGCTGTATTTTGTATTTCTCTACTCTCTCGCATTAATATTGTCACGTAGAATAAGGCGTAATTAGATGAATGACGAACACTAACTTCACTTAACGAAGGTTCATTCAGCACTTGCACATACAAGAGCGCGGAGCGAACTGCCTCCGGCCAGAACACATTCAGTATATAGACAGCTACAGACCATTCCAGTACAATTATTCTTGACATTCGCGGATACTTCTAGAATGTACTCGAACCGAGCATAGAAATTAAAGTTGTACAGTCCAGGTGAGATTTGAACTCACGATCCTGCATGGAACAGTTTAGTATCATAACAACTATACCACGGTGCTACTCAGATTCTTCTGCGACATTATTATTAAGTAATTGTGGAAGTATTAGAATACTGCAACTGTTGAAACTGAAGGTAATTTAACATGAATAGGCTACAGCCAATTGCAGCACGATGATATTTCAAGATGCCTGGCATCCCATCTTCAGATCATTACATTTATTTACGTGTTGTGAACATTATCTCTTTACTAACGGCGTTACTGAATTTTCGAACGGAAATTTGTAAGACAGCTACTGTAAAAAATCGTTAAGTTTAGAAACAATGATCAATGTCACGATAAATGTAAACATCTTAAGATAAGGTGAAAATAAAACGTATGTACGATAAAAGAGCGTGTTTCGATGCACAATTTGTTGACGTGACGTTTCGAGAAAGCGGTGTCATTTATATTGGTGCGTTACACAATAAACTTTAACTTCACGGACGCTATAGTTTTCACTTTATGCGCTACGAGCGCTGCTGTCGCGTCACGCGACAATCCGACCCGAGAACTGAAATAAGTATCTGAATAAAGCCCGCGGGTCGCGAAAGGTTGCCGAAAAATGCCGCAGGCCACATTTGTTTCCAAGTTTTGACTGGGTCGCCTGTGTAGATGCTGAATAGAGTTGGAGACAAGCCACATCCTTGTCTATCTCAATGCGTTGTTGACTGTTTAGACAAGTTATCTCCATCTTCAGTTATAATTATTGTCTCTCCATAAAGAGCTGTCACAGAGCTAATTACATGCACTGGATGCCCCCTCCTTTCATAATTTGCCATAATAGGCATCTGCTGACTTCGTCAAACGCTTATTCACCATGTGTAAATACCGTGTACATCTCTTGAGTTAAATTGTTTCTTTTCCTCTATCAGTTGTTTTAGTCTAACCATCAGATCTACTTTATTTAATTCGAATCTACGGATATAAAAGTTATCATAAGACTAACTAATTCAGTTCCTTAATGACATATGCAGATGTATACGATACTGCAGTGCCTCTGTTATTAACGAGATGGATGCAATGTTCCGTTGGACATGCATGGATGTCCCGAGACACTGGCGCTGCGGCGACTACAGCTCTCGTTAAATAAATGAAATGTATTCGCAGCTGTGAATACAAACAACCATCAGCCGTTTAAGAAAATGATGACAGTGAAAATATGTGCCGTATCGGGGTTTCGAACCCGGATTTCCCACTTTACCCGAATAGTCGCCTTAATCACTTCGACTAACCGTTCACGATCCTAACTTCCATATGTCGTCCTTCCTGCATCTACAGGGCACGACATTTTAAATGAAGGTCGCTGCCCGCTTTCGGCGGATAAATACACTACTGGGCATTAAAATTGCTACACCACGAAGATGACGTGCTACAGACGCGAAATTTAACCGACAGGAAGAAGATGCTGTGATATGCAAATGATTCGCATTCCAGAGCATTCGCACAAGGTTGGCGCCTGTGGCTACACCTATAACGTGCTGCCATACACAAACAGCAGTTGACCGGCGTTGCTGGTGGAACGTTGTTGTGATGCCTCGTGTAAGGAGGAGAAATGCTTACCATCACGTTTCCGACTTCGATAAAGAGCAGATTGTAGCCTATCGCGATTGCGGTTTATCGTACTACGACATTGCTGCTCGCGTTGGTCGAAATCCATTGACTGTTAGCAGAATATGCAATTAGTTATCCTTGACGCTGCATCACAGACAGGAGCGCCTGCGATGGTGTACTCAACGACGAACCTGGGTGCACGAATGGCAAAACGTCATTTTTATTTTTTCGGATGAATCCAGGTTCTGTTTACAACGTCACGATGGACGCATCCGTGTTTGGCGACATCGCGGTGAACGCACATTGGAAGCGTGTATTCGTCATCGCCATACTGGCGTATCACCCGGTGTTATGGTATGGGGTGCCATTGGTTCCACGTCTCGGTCACCTCAGGTTCGCATTGACGGCACTTTGAACAGTGGATGTTACATTTCAGATGTGTTACGACCCGTGGCTCTACCCTTCATTCGACCCCTGAGAAACCCTACATTTCATCAGGATAATGCACGACCGCACGTTGCAGGTCTTGTATGGGCCTTTCTGGACACAGAAAATGTTCGATTGCTGCCCTGGCCAGCACATTCTCGAGGACTCACGCCACTTGAAAACGTCTGGTCAATGGTGGCCGAGCAACTGGCTCGTCACAATACGCCAGTCACTACTCTTGATGAACTGTGGTATCGTGTTGAAGCTGCATGGGCAGCTGTATCTGTACACGCCATCCAAGCTCTGTTTGACTCAATGCCCAGGCGTATCAAGGCCGTTATTAACGCAAGAGGTGGTTGTTTTGGGTACTGATTTCTCAGGATCTATGCACCTACATTTCGTGAAAATGTAATCACATGTGAGTTCTAGTATAATATATTTGTCCAATGAATACCCGTTTATCATCTGGATTTCTTCTTGATGTAGCAATTTTAATGGCCAGTAGTGTACAGTATTGCAGTGCGTGTATTGTTAAGAAGAGCAACGCAATGTTCCTTCGGACAGTTAAGACGACCGTTCACGGAAAGTGGGGATTCCGATTTCGAGTCCCTGTAGTGCCCAAATTTTCATTGTCGTAATTTCCTTATACAGCTGATGGTTGTACGATTTCGCAACTGCGAACACATTTGATGTATTTTCAGATATGATTTAAACAATTGAAACCTTATGTTATCCTAATATGGTTAATACAAAGTGGCAAAATAGCTTAGTCTTCTCAGGTCAATGTAAGGCTTCGTCTGCTTAAATTAGATCTGAGGATGTTCATTGTAGCCGGCCGCGGTGGTCTAGCGGTTCTAGGCGCTCAGTCCGGAACCGCGCGACTGCTACGGTTGCAGGTTCGAATCCTGCCTCGGGCATGGATGTGTGTGATGTCCTTAGGTTAGTTAGGTTTAAGTAGTTCTAAGTTCTAGGGGACTGATGACCACAGATGTTAAGTCCCATAGTGCCCAGAGCCATTTGAACCATTTTGTTCATTGTAGACCGAAATCGACAGACTGAAGATATTTGTGCTGACACTGGCATCAAGAAAACAAATTCCTGCACCACTGTTGTTCGTGAACATACCGCAGCTTGTAAATGCTGTTCTATTAGTTGTGGGAAGGATATAATAGGCGCGAAGTGCTTTTTGCTTATTATTTACGCACTGGAGGAACGGAGTTACGTTTGAGAACAAGCAGTCATTTGCCACATACCACAGTCTACGCATCATCATCCTTCGAAGTTTCGCATTCTAGACACATGTGCTGTGGCGAGAGTCAGAGGCTGTAGCATCGTAAACTTCAAAGCTTCCAAGGGTAAAACGGATGGCCTTCCCTGATAGCGTCTTACGATCCCTCATTTCCTGTAGCGCAGTCACCAACAATTGACTCGACACTGCCACGCGGGAACGTAAACTGCAAGGTCTCGGCCGCTCTCGAGTGCTCCGCCGTAAAACGAGGGCGATAGCGCTGCATCGCCTTCTTAACGGCCACGCCGCCGACGTTCTGCAAACAAGCGAAAATAATTTCTTATTATCTCGGTTGAAAGTCCTATTTCCCTCGTTCTGTGCCGAGTGTCGGGTTACGAGCATTCCTGTCCCGGCGCTGTGACAGCCGTGAACGGCTTGAGCACTTTGCCGAGAAATGGGTGCGTCGAAGGGGAAAAAAGACGGCACGTGGCAGAGGCGGCGCGCCTTCCGCGAACGGAGGGCCGTAAAGCCGTCACCGCCGGCACTCCATCCACTCCGGCTTTGAGCGCTCGCCGTGACTCACGTCCGGCCCGCGAAGGCGACTCGCGGCGGCCCGGTCCACCCTCGCCGCGGGGCATTATGGGGCACGCCTTGTCACTCGGCTCTCCGCTGGCCGCAAGGCCGCTCGCTAATGCAACGACCCGAGCCCTGTCGCTCGAGCAAGGTCGTTGCCTCGCTGAGTCAATAGCAGGCGGCTGCTGTGTCCTGTGCCCGGTCAGCTGATCTGTCGGCAGCGCGCCCACTCAGCGCTGATGCGGCGGGGCGGCTTGAAGGCTGCCTTTGTGCTCCGAGGATCAGTAAACACTCCGTCCGCGGCTGTCGCTAACTCGCAGTAGTCGGTACCGTCGCGTTTGTTTTACTTTTATTCCGTCAAACCAGTGTGAGTCTCTTGCAGGCGTAGAACATTCCACCTATACGTACTTACGATTTTTGACAGTATTTCGCTCTCATTTTTGTGTGTGTGTGTGTGTGTGTGGAAAATTTTGAGCAAAAAGTACTTTTGTGCTATAATGTAATCAAATCAATGAACCAATAAGAATCCTACGATACCAGTTAGTATCGATAACTTCAGTTATATACACTGGAGATACGAAGTACCCCTGCCTAATATGCAGAAGTGCCGCAACACGACGTGACATGGTCTCGACTATTGTGTGAAGTAGTGATGGAGAGAACTGACACTACGAATCCTGCAGGACTGTCCATAATTCCGTAACAGTACGAGGCGGTGGAGATCTCTTAGCAAAAAAATGGCTCTGAGCACTATGGCACTTAACATCTGAGGCCATTAGTCCCCTAGAACTTAGAACTACTTAAACCTAACTAACCTACGGACATCACACACATCCATGCCCGAGGCAGGATTCGAAACCGCGACCGTAGCGATCGCGCGGTTCCAGACTGAAGCGCGTAGAACCACTCGGCCACAGCGGCCGGCTCTGAATAGCACGTGGCAAGGCATGCAAGATATGTTAAATAATGTTCATGCCTGGGAAGTTTGGTGACCATCGGGAGTGTTTAAACTCAGAAGAGTGTCCCTGGAACCACTCCGTATCAATTGTGGACATGTGGGGTGTTGCATTGTCCTACTGCAATTGCCCAAGTCCGTCGGAATGCCAGATGGACACGAATGGATGCAGGTGATTAGACAGGATGCTTGCGTACGTGTCACTTGTCGGAGACGTATCTAGACGTATCAAGTGTCCCATATCACCCCAACTGCACACGCCCCATACAATTACAGAGCATCCACCAGCTTGAACAGCCTCTGCTGAGATGCAGGGCCTATGGATTCTGCTCGATACAATTTGAAACGAGATGCGTCCAACCTGGCAACATGTTTCCATTCATCAACAGTCCACTGTCGGTGGTGACAGGCCCAGGCGAAGCTTAAAGCTTTGTAAGGTGCGGTCACAAAGTGTACGCGAGTGGGCCATCGGCTCCGAAAGCCCATATCAATGATGTTTCATTGAATGGTTCACACGCTGACGCTTATTGATGGCCCACCATTGAAGTCTGCAGCAATGTGCGGAAGGGTTACGCTTCTGTCACGTCGAATGATTCTCTTCAGTCGTCTTTGGTGCTGTTCTTGCAGCATCTTTTCATGGCCGCAGCGATGTCGGAGATTTGATGTTTTTTCCGGATTCCTGATGTTCACGGTACACTCGTGAAATGGTCGTACGGGAAAATCCCCACTTCATCGCTGCCTCGGAGATGCTGTGTCCCATCGCTCGTGCACCGACTATAACATCACGTTCAAACTCACTTAAATGTTGATAATCTGCCATCGTAGCAGCAGTAACGGATCTGACAACTGCGCCAGACGCTTGTTATCATATACAGGCGTTGCCGACAGCAGCGCCGTATTTTGCTTGTTCATATATCACTGTATTTGAATACACATGCATGTACCAGTTTCTTTGTCGCCTCAGTGTATTTTAATTATAATTTTATAAATTCATTTCTTTAACTATTTTAAATGATGTACCAAGGATTGCTATTGTCAAAGATGTAAACTCTTTGATTTAAATGTTATATCTCTGTTCTTCTTTGTTGTACACTCTGGCGGAAGTGTAGGTGTAAATGGGGAGCCTTGGCGGGAGGTTGTTTTCATACTTAGATATTCATATTCTACATATTTATTTAATATTGAAGCACTGTACTTAAAATTTTATAAATTAATTCCCTTCCCCCATGAATCAGCGATTCAGATAGCCGTACCGTAGGTACAACTACAGCGGAGGGGTATCTATTGAGGGACCACACTAACGTGAGGTTCCTGAAGATGGGAGCAGCCCTTTCAATAGTAGCAGGGGTAACAGTCTGGATGATTGACTGAACTGGCCGTGTAACACAACCAAAAGGACTTTGCTGTGCTGGTACTACGAACGGCTGAAAGCGCGGGGAAACTGCATGCGTAATTTTTCGCGAGGGCCTGGAACTCTACTGTATGGGCTTGGAAAGCTGCATCAAACCGGTCTTTGGACTGCAGACCACAACAAATGCATTTCATTTATTGTTTTAAAACAGGTAGCAGCGATTGTTATTGTCAAAGACGCTAACTCTTTGGTTTATATATTATATCTCTGTTCTTCTTCATTATGCACCGTCTTGGCGGGAATGTGGTTGTAAATGGACGGCCTTGGCGGTAAGTTGTTGCAAATGGAGTTGGTGCGCATTTGTAGAATTACTGAAGGCAGATCTACTTTGTATTATTAGCTCAGAGTGTGAATACTAATCACTATAACTATTTCAAAGTTCAGAAACTATTTCATTCATTGATGTTTGGAAGCCACTTGAATATCACAATCCTTTGATCAGTTAATGTTTTATCGTAAGAGAAATGGACCCGCAACCAACATCGTGCGCTACAGAAGATGAGACCACCAACGAGATAATCAGCGAAGTAATTTTCTATAAATTTAGATGTGGATGCGCAATTCGATGCAATTTACTTAAGCATATTGACTAACTCCCGCTCTGAGACAAGCCATTGGATACTAAGCATTGCAGAAGCGCAACCCAGTGTCACATTAGACAAAATGTTGGACGGACACTGTGGCCGAGCGGTTCTAGGCGCTTCAGTCTGGACCCGCGCTACTGCTACGGTCCCAGGTTCGAATCCTGCCTCGGGCATGGATGTGTGTGATGTCCTTTGGTTTAATTAGTTCTAAGTCTAGAGGACTGATGACCTAAGATGTTAAGTCCCATAGTGGTCAGAGACATCTGAACCGTTTGAACAGAACGTCGACAGGACGTCGAACTCCAGTCTTTCTTCCTTTCTTTCTTTCTTCCTTCCTAGAACACTGATAATCACGTTTCCACCACAACTAAAAAGGTACTAACGCGAGTGAACCTGAGGAGGCACTTGACAGGTAGTACGCAGGGACGAAAGACGTTAGCGCCTCTTCTTTAATGAAGCCAAGACAGCCATTAGCAGCACAGTCGCATCTACACCTACACGCTGCCTGCTAGTAATCGAACTACGTCAAGTTCAACGTCGCCGAAAGACGGCTCTCTACAATCTTTGCCAGCACGTTTCTAACAATGAATGAATCTCTCTTCGAGAAGATTTACTGTCGCTGCTTAGAAAACGCTTCACATCCAGCAGACCAGCATATCAAGAAGCCCAAATTCTCTCCACTGGGTTCATCCGCTGAGTGGAAGCGTGAGTGGAAAGGCAGGAAAACTTGAAACCACGAAATTATTCACAACGCAACAACTAAAGTTCCAGGCCGTTGCCACCCTAGGGAGGTGTGGATAGAACCAAACAGATTTCGTACTGGAGAACGCACATGCAAATACAACGCAGACGAGTGGGTCTTTTATACTGACAGTTCGTGTGACTAGTGATGTTCACACAATGACCCACATTACCCTAACAGACTTTTCCGTGGTGGCATCAAAAGTCTAAATGAAGCATAGCTACGGTCGCAGGTTCGAATCCTGCCTTGGGCATGGATGTGTGTGGTGTCCTTAGGTTAGTTAGGTTTAAGTAGTTCTAAGTTCTAGGGGACTGATGACCCCAGATGTTAAGTCCCATTGTGCTTAGAGCCATTTGAACCAATGAAGCATAGGACAGTGCGCTCTACTACATCGAGTCTTCCGACAATCGTGTGTAGTCTGGCCCGTTGAACGTTTATCTAGTGTAAATGGCTGCACATTTCCAACTCTTGTTTAAGTGTACACACAATTTGTTGTTGTAATCGCTGCATGTGATAATAACAATAACAACAATAATAACAATAATGTGTGTCTAAGGCTGTGTTCACGCACGCTACTTAATTCACACCATACGGTACGGACACTGCGACCTAACAGAGAGCATGCCACAAATTCTACGCTGTGGCATGATTTTCACTGTGGCATCAACTGAGATGATTCCCACTGGTATTAATTCTATAGTACATATTATAACATTACAGCTACATAATAGTTAAACGCAAGCAGAAGAAAATCCAAATATTACTTCCGACAAGGTATTACATGAAGAAATAAATCTGAGAAAAACACACATTTATAAAAGTAATAAGACTCAGAGACAAAAGTGCTGTCTGCTGTGGCAAACCAACCAATAGTTGGCTTGTACACTTCATGTACTGACGCACTACATTTCCGAGATTTCATAGTTTTAATGTATTAGAGGCACACTGAATGCTTCTAATATTTATTTTCGTAACTGTCAAGTCATTCTCGGGGGCTATTTCCGGAATACAGTACAGAATTTCAGCAGTGCATGGTCTCTATATCACGATCTTCATTCAAATCTCATTTATAAAAACAGTCATATTCAAATATCTTTCAGCACTAACAATAAGCTACAACAGCACATTATCCACTGCAGCAAGACAAAATGGCTCTGAGCACTTTGGGACTTAGCTTCTGAGCTCATCAGTCCCCGCAGCAAGACAAATAACTAGTCTCACAGCTGACAGTTGACAGTTATCCACAATTATACATGAGCCAGGCAGGAAAGAGTTACATTATAAACTACCGGGAACAAATGCGTGCGTTCTGGCTAAATAATTTTGATAAATTCACTTTTGCAATACATCTGAGAGAACATGACCACTCAGCCACATCCATTAAAGACAACCTACATGTACAGTACACAGTCAGAAAAGGAAAGAAAATTTATCTTCTTGAAAAACTCGAAATTTACCTCCATAGCTCCAAGTCACTACAACTAATTCTCAGTAAACAAGTACCCCTTGCAAACAGATCGCATCTATACATCTCGCTGCGAAAATAAGGTCTGCAACTGTGTCTGGTTTTCTGCAAGCCCTTCTGAATGGTCAGAAAGTTTGTTTAATTTCGTGTCAGTGTGGTTTGTTAGATGAACTCAATTGTTTCACTGTGCTTTTGTAATGTTTAGTCAATTTGATTTGATAGAATTTTGTTACTTTCTTGTTGCTGAGTCACGAGAATTTTGTTGTTTTCTGCGAGTAAAATCGGAAGCATAGTCCCAGGATCATTGATATTTGAAGAATTGCCGTTAATCATTGTGATGAGCGGATTCTTCATCGGTATTTCCACTGTCTACTTCTGTTGTGACGTGACTTTGCAATATCTGTTTTGTAAATTGGAAGTAGGTGCATCTTTGTTGTAAGAAATATTTAGAATTCCAATCAAATTGCTATCCGAATTCGGTAACGTTTCCATGTTTGTTGGAGCATGACTGCCCGTGAGGGAAGAATCTACCTACTGCAGTGTCGCGTTTGTGCGATTTTCTGAAATAGGATCCAATAATTCGTCAGAAGTCGCGGTATTATTTTCTGTTGAACAGGACATAGCTGTTGTTTGGTGAATACGAGAACTACTGTTTGCTGTCTTACGCGGCATCGCAATGAACAATATTCATAAGAAAATAAACTGTCAAAATTAAGTATGATGACCCATACAGAAAAGAAAAAAGCAAATGATTAATTTGTAAGTGCAGCGCAGAAACTAACTACGAACAGAATGCTACAGAGAGCAGTGCACGTATCTGACTATAAAATTCACAAAAGATTCCCCCATGCCGGAACCCAACAGAGCTGCCGGCAAGTGAAAGTTTCCTTTAAACATTCTTTACATCTACTTTTATTTTGAACTCGTACTGCCTTGGTTGGTTGTACCTTTGCTGTTGTTTAGCTTTGTGTAAATGTGCATTTCCAACTGCCAGAGAAACCAAATATATCTGCCTGCGAGAATACATCATGAATTTGGCCCTGTTTTATAATCTTTCTTAGTAAATGTGCAAACTGATGAAATCCTGAACTCTACTATTAACCTCTTTAATTAAACAAAGTGTTGCCTGTGGGTTAATGATCATCCTTATATGCTGTTCATGAAATGGTGCCTGTGTGTGTTGATAAATATCCGTAGCAAACTGATCCTGAAAAGAAAATACCTTACCTCATAATGCAATTGCTTGCTGCTTTCTGTGCGCCAGCTGCAAATTTCTAACTACAGTTGCTGAGAGGTTAGTTCAGTGCTCCAGACAACAAGCAAACTATTTTATACATATCATTGAGTGAGACATTCCTTTAAATAGAAAAGACTTGGATCAACGATGTGGACAATATTCCTTTAACAAACTGTGTTTTAAGCTCCCTGTTACATTATTACTTGTCAGTTTATGTTACAACACCTATTAACACTGAGGAACATTGATAACATAGTCTTACACTCAGAAATGTTAGATAAATAATTAATAAACATGAAAAAACCTTACAGTGAAAATTACTCAGTCTTTACTGGAAAATCTAAACTTCTTTGATGTGGATGTCTCATTCAACAATGACTGCAGTGCCAATAAATAACAATATTACCTTCATTCCTCTTCATACTCTTTTGATTATCTATCACTAACCAAATCCTTCTCGTCTGTTTCTCAGTATTCAAATACAAATCATTTTATTTAAACAGTGATGCACTTAACTTTGCCTGTACATAGCCACGAGTTCTGTGCTCGCCGTCTGTCTCATAACTCAAACGATAGAACTCCCACGCTCCTCGCTGCCAAGCAGCTATGACAAAAACAAAGACATCTTCCAGCGGCAGTGCTACTCTGACCGAAGACTGCGTGCGAATAATAAGCTATCCATATTGTCGCTTAGCATTTGAGACATCCGTAGTACGTACAAATTCCAGAAATACAAATAACAATCTCGCACCTGTTTCAGCTTGAACACTTGAATACCTAGGTGTAACGTTGCAAAGCGATATGAAATGGAACGATGACATCATGTCGTTAGTATGGAAGGCGAATGGCAGACTGCCGTTTATTGGCAGTACTATAGAATGGTGTAGCTCATATGTAAAGCAGAATCGATATAGAAATCCTATGCGACCCACTCTTGAGTACAGCTCGAGTGTTCTGGATCCTCATCAGGTCGAATTAATGGAAGACACCGAAACAGTCCGAAGGCATGCTACTAGATTTGTTAGCGGTATGTTCGATCAGCTCGCAAGTGTTACGGGATAAGAGAAAATAAGGCTCGTACTGAGGCAAACAGCAGTCGTTTCTCCTCCTCACCATTTGCTAGTGGAATACCAAAGGAAATGAGTAGTTGTGATGTAAAGCACTCCCCGGTGAACACCGCATGGATAGTTGCGGCGTATGTATGTAGAAGATGTAAAATGTTTGATAAATTTTGTACTGTTTTCTCATTGTTTATAACCTTCCATTTCCGATGGCTTAGTTGGATGAAGAGTACCGAAAGACAAACGAGAAGGAAGTGAGACTGGGTCCCCAGATGGCCGTGGAGCATACAGGCTCTGTTCTGGACTGATTCATCGTGCACGTGTTGTCGCATCTTCAATTTGAGCACGCGCGGAAGCGTTCACGGAAGGTGCTCCATATACATTCCATTTGCATGGACGTGCGGCGCCTCATGCGCTGGCTTCGGCTTGTGACTGTCTTTGGAGAAAATCCCTTTTCCTCCAAACAGGACTGGACAGCTGCTTTAGTATACGGCAAATGCTGTATTGATGTACGACGTCTGGCTGCACCTTTACATTCCTCTTTAACATCTCGTTACCTACATTCAATCGAACAGCGAACACAACAAATAATTTCCGTCTACGAATTCATCGTCTTTTTTTTGATGAAATATTCCTATTCAACTTTCCAGATGCGTTTCACTTTTATTCAAAAGGCTTTGATGTCCCTCCTAGAAGTCGTCAGGCGAATTTTCTCCGGTGCTTCAGATCATATTTGCATTTTCTTGTTTGCTATGTGTAGCTGGAGTCGGCCCAAACAAATACATCTCGTCATGTCTTTCATGGGTTGCCCAGTGCCGACGAAAAGCGCTGTTCTCGTTACAAGCAAAATGAGATTTTTTCGAACAACTAGAACCGTGCTACCGTTATGTACTGATTTTTTTTTTAGTTTTTTTTTTTTTTTTTTTGCATTTTCTCTCACGTGGCTGCTGACGCACTTACTCTTAACTTACGATAATTCGAATTCTGCAGATATTCATGTCGAAGTATTCTGTTTTCTTGTTTTAAATCACATTGTCTTGCGTGTACTATGTAACGAAAATACTTCACTAGTGATCCCACCACACTGAAAGTTTGATAACACGATTAGTGTGATTATTTTGATTGTAATTTTCTTGTCTTTTGACTTGTTTGCATGTAGAGGTGTTGCCAACCGCGGCTACTTTTATTTTCCTTGTTTTTGTATGTCTTGGGAAGAAGGGTTGAACATTCATTTAGTAGCGAATGAAAGGATGAAATACTTATTAATGAATGTTAAGATTGTGTTAGAACACACCAACAAACTTAGAACAGATAAATTTGCTCATTATGATCAAGTCTGTAGGCTGAGTGACGTGTAAGAAACACATAGAGACCACTATATTCGTAGGTGTCTCGCATGGCTGATAGGTAGTTCTAGTTGTAAAGAAATTGTCTACATCACACTGTAGGTCACTCCATTAATTACAGTACTGGCCATTAAAATTGCTACACCAAGAAGAAATGCAGATGATAAACGGGTAATCATTGGACAAATATATTATACTAGAACTGACATGTGATTATATTTTCATGCAATTTGGGTGCATAGATCCTGAGAAATCAGTACCCAGAACAATCACCTCTGGCCGTAATAACGGCCTTGACACGCCTGGGCATTGAGTCAAACAGAGCTTGGATGACGTGTACAGGTACAGCTGCCCATGCAGCTTCAACACGATACCACAGTTCATCAAGAGTAGTGACTGGCGTATTGTGACGAGCCTGTTGCTGGGCCACCATTGACAGACGTTTTCAGTTGGTGAGAGATCTGGAAAATGTGCTGGCCACTGCAGCAGTCGAACATTTTCTGTATCCAGAAAGGCCCGTACAGGACCTGCAACATGCGGTCGTGCATTATACTCCTGAAATGTAGGGTTCCGCAGGGATCGAATTAAGGGTAGAGCCACGGGTCGTAACACATCTGAAATGTAACGTCGACTGTTCAAAGTGCCGTCAATGCGAACAAGAGGTGACAGAGACGTGTAACCAATGGCACCCCATACCATCACGCAGGGTGATACGCCAGTATGGCGATGACGAATACACGCTTCCAATGTGCGTTCACCGCGATGTCGCCAAGCACGGATGCGACCATCACGGTGCTGTAAACAGAACCTGGATTCATCCGAAGAAATGACGTTTTGCCAGTCTTGCACCCAGGTTCGTCGTTGAGTACACCATCGCAGGCGCTTCTGTCTGTGATGCGGCGTCAAGGTTAACCGCAGCCATGGTCTCCGAGCTGATAGTCCGTGCTGCGGCAAACGTCGTCGAACTGTTCATGCAGATGGTTATTGTCTTGCAAACGTCCCCATCTGTTGACTCAGGGATTGAGACGTGGCTGCACGATCCGTTACAGCCATGCGGATAAGATGCCTGTCATCTCGACTGCTAGTGAGACGAGGCCGTTGGGATGCAGCACGGCGTTCCGTATTACCCTCCTGAACCCACCGATTCCATATTCTGCTAACAGTAATTGGATCTCGACGAGCGCGAGCAGCAATGTCGCCATCCGAGAAACCGCAATCGCCATAGGCTACAATCCGACCTTTATCAAAGTCGGAAACGTGATGGTAGGCAATTCTCCTTAAACGAGGTATCACAACAACGTTTCAACGGGCAACGCTAGTCAACTGCTGTTTGTGTATGAGAAATCGGTTGGAAACTTTCTTCATGTCAGCACGTTATAGGTGTCGCCACCGGCGCCAGCCTTGTGTGAATGCTCTGAAAAGCTAATCATTTGCATATCACAGCATCTTCTTCCTGTCGGTTAAATTTCGCGTCTGTAGCACGTCATCTTCGTGGTGTAGCCATTTTAATGGCCAGTAGTGTATTTGCATACTCTAAGTATAGTATGACGCTGACTATATTCTAAGTATAGAATGAAGTTACGTGGAAAGGGCTCAGTCCTTCTGTGCGCTCGACTTTCTACCAAGGTGACAGTTTACAGTGTGGCGATACACGAACCGCTGGACGACACGATACGGCGCTGTAGGCGTGCTGATGACAACCGCATCTCAGCACATTTATACACGTGGTCAGACATGTGCGAGAAGATATGTCTTTTCATGTTGGCAGTTATTTCTTGTGAGTCTTGTTACTTGGAACTGTAATAAACAGTGATTTGTGTAGCTCGCCTATCAATGGCAAACTGCTATAAGCACCGACGCAATGGTGATATACACACGTGCCTTTGAAAAACGTTTGAAAATATTCAAAAACTGCCCCATCTGATAGATGAAGTCGTTACGAAATCTGATTTCAGTTCCTTGTATGAGTAATCACCCTTAATTAAGTGAGAATATTTTTAAAATACGGAATTTGCTTGTTACTGTTGTCTCGGTCATCAACAGTTACCACGAGCGATACTGAATTCTTTGGATTCCGAGTATTCTCAGCGGGACGACAGGAATCTGCTACGATACATCAACGCGTTTCTCAGTGTAGTGGACTGACAAGGCAGCCAGTCCACAGTGACGGGTAACCGAAAGGCACGCGTACACACACGCCGACTGGCGTTAAGTCTGAAACAGGATACGTGATGAAAGCTATAAAGAAAAGAACGGAGCTTCTCGTATACTTAACTTTAATTCATTGTGGTACATTTCTCTTGATAATACAAGTGAGACTCTCTCCAGATTAATGGCGCCTTGCTAGGTCGTAGCCATGGACTTAGCTGAAGGCTATTCTAACTGTCTCTCGGCAATTGAGAGAAAGGCTTCGTACGTGTAGTCGCTAGCAATGTCGTCCGTACAACTGGGGCGAGTGCTCGTACGTCTCTCTAGACCTGCTGTGGTGGCGCTCGGTCTGCGATCACACAGTGGCGACACGCGGGTCCGACATGTACTAATGGACCGCGGCCGATTTAAAGCTACCACCTAGCAAGTGTGGTGTCTAGCGGTGACACCACAGTCAGAGCTATAATGTTCGCTTTTTCTTGCTGTCAGCAACCTTGTGACTGGAATTATGTGTCTCTCCACGATGTTTACACCTGTGCTAGTTTCACCTCTAAAGAGTATCATTTACACCCATATGTTGTACGAAATGCTTAGAATCTAAGCGCGGCACAGCAAACAGAGCGACGTCCACTCAGGGCGTGTATAGATCACGGAACATGCAAAGGGTATGTCCGCAGGTAACTCGCCCGAGTCGCTCCTCCATTAGCCAGTGCAGATGAACTTACATACCAGGTAGAAACTAACAGAGAAAAAGTCTCAATGTACACCACGGTATTTAGAAACGCAGTACGATGGCTTTTTTGGGTGATTTCACTACATTTATTTTTCGCTGCTAAGTATTTACATTAATTTTTGTGACTGTAGCACACACATCTTACCTAATGATTAGTTCGTGATACTGACATCTTCAGCAAAGAAAATAAAAAAAATACTCCTTGGGAGAAATGAATTAAAATGTTTTGTTTACATCACGAAGAAAACGTTCAAATGATATCGCAAATTGACAATAATGCTATTCCGTCCTCCTGTCACTGTCTATACGACTAATTAATGCGGGTTTAGTTCCTCTACTTATAGACACGCTGGCTACACTTTTTTTTTAGCTAAGGCGAAATTTACTGTGTGATATTTAAGAATGAAGGAGATATAGCTGCAGAAAAGTAAATTTAAAAGAAGATTTATCTTGAGATTATAATTATCATAATGCTTACTTAACTCACCATTATGAATCAGCAGTAATGTGTTTGTCATAGGGTAAATTGTTACAACTTTTCAGTCGATGCTTTGGAGGAAAGTCACAAACACATTGATACGCCCAGAGCAGTGTAATCTCCACAGACTAAAGATAAATATCGTGTAGATATATTCCTTTATTTTTACAAGTCC
Organism: Schistocerca nitens; assembly: GCF_023898315.1. Lineage (NCBI taxonomy): Eukaryota > Metazoa > Arthropoda > Insecta > Orthoptera > Acrididae > Schistocerca > Schistocerca nitens. Next base: position 269,239,459 of record NC_064620.1, read on the forward strand.
GTCTTGAAAACACAGATTTCTTACACTTTATTAATGATTTCGCCTACTGCCATCTTCAGACCTGTTGCAAAAGTAAGTATTGTGTAAGCGACAGGGTCAATAAGTTAACGCTAATTCTAACAAGTACCAGTGGTACATAAAATATAAAAGAAACAAGTATAAAATGTTTATAGCCACGTATAGCAGTCATACATGCGATTTAAATATTCTGACATAAATCATCGTCAAGTTAAACATGTGAGTACATGGTACGTACTGGTAACACTCAGATTGCGTCTCGCATTTATAAAAGAAACTAATGCCAGCAGAGGGCACTTTAGCTAGAGCGCATACTAAACCAGTGTCGCCAATGTGATGATTAAATTGCGCTATGCAGACATATCATCTGTAATGCTATGACGTATTCTGAAGGTCTGCGCAATTCTGTCGGAAAACGCACCATTGTACGTCATAGCAACAAACTTCTTGCCCTCTGGTTCTATTGACTCCTTCCTGTCACATATCTTTAATTTTAGTTTGCAATGAAGTTTCATTACATCACGATCTTTATATCCGTTTGCCTTAGCTATTTGTCTAATCACGCTTAATTCTTCTACCTCGTCATTAGGGGTAAGTGGCAGTTTTAGTATCCTGTTGATCATAGCCTTGAAGTATGCCCATTTATGCTGCCTGGGGTGACAGGATTTCGCATTTATAATAGTGTCAGTGGCCGTTGCTTTCCTAAATATGCTAGTTGTTCTTCTGACCCAGTGTAAAGCCTCAGTCTTTTCAGTCAAACACAGGGCGAGCTGAGAGAGTCCCACAAGAGAATATTTGGGAGGGGATTTCTAGTTATGATATGTGCCTTACAAATAAAGAAGTCTACCGGGAAACATTGCTCACAGCAGTGATTTGGATAAAAATTTTGATTCAGTTCTGGCACAATGTGTCCCACACAAAAATCGAGTACATATTTTTGTTGAGATGTGTACAGAGTAAGGTCGATGTCTTGGTCGGCACGTGCATTATGTCTACTTCGCTAGTGATCGTAGAGAAGTCAAACGACGGCTATGGTCGTGACTCTATGCTGCCGATCCATCCCCTTTCTCTGAAAGTCAATGTGGGAGGTGTTGTTCCGGAGGCGTCGTGAGGGCGGTGCTTACGGCGGTAGCTGGAACCACGAGTAACACTGATTGACAAACGATGAGAAGCGCTCAGAAGACATAGTCTGATGCCTATGTACCTTCGTACAGGTGAACACCATCAGTGGATATGATGAGAGCTGCAATTGTGTGTGGCGGAAAGAACGGCCGCAAAAGTGCATTAGTTTTGTCCGTATTTTGTGTTCTTACAACACCTGGTATGGTACTCGTATATAAGGGGCGTGAACAATGTCAAAATTTAATGATCGCTGTGGAGGACACGGACAGGCCGCCATTCGTGTTAAAGTTATCAGCTCCTGACGGAGTTTGAAAGGGGCCTCATTGTGTTTCCCACTTTTGTCGGCTGGTCGAATCGTGCAATATCCAGACTTGTGGGGCATATGGATGTGACAGTGGCCCGATGCTAGACCGCACGGAACATGAGGGTAGACGTATCCGTAGTCGAAGTTCCAGTCGATCACGTCTGACCACCACAGTAGATGATCGCCTTATTGTGTATCAAACACATCGTAAACTTTCGCACCTGTGCTTTCCCTCCGAGTAACAGCAATGCAATCCCTGCAACATATTGTGTCATTTCACACCATTTGAAACTCATTTATTTAAATTAGTGTGTCTGTAGTTGAATTGCTGAATGACTGAGAGCCACAATATCCTAGCGCAACGCAGTAGATTGTGTCGGAAGTTCGCGGATGATGCTGTAGTATACAGAGAAGTTGCAGCATTAGAAAATTGCAGCGAAATGCAGGAAGATCTGCAGCGGATAGGCACTTGGTGCAGGGAGTGGCAACTGACCCTTAGCATAGACAAATGTGATGTATTGCGGATATATAGAAAGAATATCCTTTATTGTATGATTATATGATAGCGGAACAAACACTGGTAGCAGTTACTTCTGTAAAATATCTGGGAGTATGCGTACGGGACGATTTCAAGTGGAATGATCATATAAAATTAATTGTTGGTAAGGCTGGTGCCAGGTTGAGATTCATTGGGAGAGTCCTTAGAAAATGTAGTCCGTCGACAAAGGAGGTGGCTTACAAAACACTCGTTCGACCTATACTTGGGTTTTGCTCATCAGTGCGGGATCCGTACCAGGTCGGGTTGACGCAGTAGATAGAGAAGATCGAAAGAAGAGCGGCGCGTTTCGTCACAGGGTTATTTGGTAGGCGTGATAGCGTTACGGAGATGCTTAGCAAACTCAAGTGGCAGACTCTGCAAGGGAGGCGCTCTGCATCGCGGTGTAGCTTGCTGTCCAGGTTTCGAGAGGGTGTGTTTCTGGATGAGGTACCGAATATATTGCTTCCCCCTACCTATACCTCCCGAGGAGATCACGAATGTAAAATTAGAGAGATTCGAGCGCGCACGGAGGCTTTCCGGCAGTCGTTCTTCCCGCGAACCATACGCGGCTGGAACAGGAAAGGGAGGTAATGACAGTGGCACGCAAAGTGCCCTCCGCCACACACCGTTGGGTGGCTTGCGGAGTATAAAGGTAGATGTAGATGTAGAATCTAACTGCTCAAAAAAAAAAAAGATAACCTGACTTCAAATAATTAATTCAAAAGAACGGCCCTGACTGGAAAGAAATTCTAACAATAACCTACACATTTCATTAAGCACTTACCTAAAAAAAAATCTTCATCATGCAAACAGCTGCAATACAGCGAGCCTCAATACTGGCAGCTAAATAAAAAATTCTAACTGCTAAAGCCGCTAACCACTAATAGGCATGTGGTCAGCAAAGGAAAGATTTTGTTGCAAACCAAATAATGTTTTTTTTAATATATTAATAGTGTGACATCCAGTTCAGACACGAATATAAATCGTCATTGACATCTAGTACAAAGGTATATAATCATGAATAATATTCAATCTCCAAGTCGAACATGTACAGATCGTTAGCCTGCGCTAACACTTCAGACCTCTACCCTCCATCAATGCTAACTTCTCACATCTAACATCCATCACTGCTGGCATCCATGCCCGAGGCAGGATTCGAACCTGCGACCGTAGCGGTCGCGCGGTTCCAGACTGAAGCGCCTACAACCGCTCGGCCACTCCGGCCGGCGGCAACTCACTTCCAACTGCCCAACAGCACTGGCTATTAACTTCCAACAATGAGTCCAACCAGCCACAGAGTTTCTTACAAAGAAAGCGCAGTCAGAGATCCAATGCAAAGCGCTACACAGCGCTACTAACACAGAAGCAGCCCACTTCCACAGTCCCGTAGTCTGGCAGCAGAATCACTGTCCCAGAAGTAGGCTGCTGTTAACACCGCAAGTCAAACAGCTACGTTTTGAGTGGCACAGTTTGCTGATGCATGCTTTCGCAATGCGTTCTACGATGAGTCGCGGTTCTGCGCGATCGTCGGCGATTATGGCGGCGGCTTGCAGAGAGGTGCCACTCCTCCACAGCTGTGTTAATTCTGCTCAGACGGCACGTTGGACATCCTGCAGCCTCACGGGTGTCTTCTCTCAAGCGACAGCGCGTTGCTCCTCCACTCATGTCACCTGCCTCTAGGAACCATCTGTGTGACGGTGACGTACTCCTGTGGTCGACCAGGTTCCCAGATACGCCCCCGATAGAGCTACTCAAACGTCATGTCCGTCCCAGTGTCATCAGCCAGGATATCGAGGAACAGTTACAACAGCTGGGAGTAGCTGGCCTCTGGAGAGGATGCACTCGCTTTATGACACCATTATCAGCCGACTCACTGCATGCATTGTAGTGGGACGCGAAATTGAAGCGTCACCCATCCACCAATGTCAGCCCAGTTTGCAGGTGAATATAGGTTTAATTTAGTTTTTGTTTATGTATTATTTGTAATATTTGTAATGGTTATGACTTGTCTAAAGTTTGTATTTATTTTTTATGTTTCATGTACGGAGAGGGCGGCGCAACGAACGGAGACAGCATCTTCGTTGCCGGGACCGGAGAGAAAATTGCTGGCCACTATACGTCGCGGGTCGACAGCCAAAGAGCAACAGAAGATCCTGAAACCGAGTTGTTGCGTCGTGCTTCTAAAAATTAAATAATTGAGGATTTGTAATGTTTTGTACAACAATGATATCATAGGAAGTTTAATCTTATTGAAAATGTTAGTTTTGTCTCGTCAAGGGTCAGGTTCACGTCTGTATGTAGGAAGATAATAAACTAGGGGATGCTACTAAAGTTGAAATACGTGTTCCGAGGATTTATTTATGAAGAATTATGTGAATGAATCAATAATATATTTGACAAGATTATTGAATTTTGACAGCGTTCATCGAGACTTTGAATCTCAAAAAGTTTATTCAATGTGGTTCTAATATCGATTAAATCAGATAACGTGTATCAATATAATTTCTGAGGAGAAACAAACGACATCTAAAATTGAAAAAGTTTACCCAAACCAATTGGCCCGAGTGCCGTAATTCTGCGCATACGACTCAAATGATGTTTTACAGTTTCGTTCAAGAACCATTCTGAGACAATTTAAAAAGAATATAAATAATTTTGAAGTGGGTTGTAACTGACGTAGGTGACGAAGTCTACACATGGTCATATGTCGAAAGAAAATCATTTATAAGAAACTTACGTCGTTACACTACAGCATCCATGTCATAAGGGGTGCAAAGCAATACTAATGTCTCATACTGCCTAGTTCTTTGTAAATTTACTCTATTTTGTAATTACTAAATTAACATCACATACCCATTAACGTATGAAATTTCATTTCTTCTGTTACTCCCCTTCTGGTTATCTCAATTTTTTTGCGATACAATTTAGTTGCCAGTTCTATATAGCTGTCTGGTGGCGATACCAAAAGCAAAGACTCTGATAATTTAATTACACACTGCTACACATGCATTTGAGATGTGGTGCTACACGCGAATATTGAAAATTAAATGGACTGATAAGGTAAGGCGTGAGGAGATTCTTCGCAGACTCAGAGAGGAAAGGTGTATGTGGAAAATATTGACAAGAAGGAGGGACTATTAAGATATCAGGTACTGACTTCCATGGTACAAGAGGGAGTTGCAAAGGGCAAAAACTGTAGAGGAAGGCAGAGATTGGAATACATCCTACGGATAATTGAGGACGTAGGTTGAAAATGCGACTCTTGGATGAAGAGGTTGGAACAGGAGAGGAATTCGTGGCGGACCGCATCAAACCAGTCCACATCAAACCACTCAGAAGATGGATGACTCAGAACAAGCACGTGCTTCATATCACGTGTCAGTGTTTTTGCCTTCGAACTTTCGTTTCCTAGCCATTGTTATCACCTATCTCAATCGCAATTCATCAGCGTACGCTATCCAAAGATGAACAAATACTTTCAAAGAAATCATGTGTAGATCTTTCACAGAGTGATTCGTTTTAAGATGAATGGTTTGAAAGTGTGTGTAAACTCGTGTCTCTTGATTTAACAACGTCGGGAGATGCTACAAAATGCCAGACCGAGTCACATAGTTATAGATGGAACATTTAAAGTATTTATGTTCTTTGAGGGTTCTGCATTTTTTGTCTCCAATTTGGTTTCTGTCATATCAGATTTCTCGTCTGTATTCTGACGAACTGACAAGAGTAAAAATTTGGATAGCTTTATTGTGAAATTTTAATTAGATCACGCCACGTAAAAAATGGAGAAGGAAATGTCAGTTTGACTGAAGGCACGCACTTCCTAATATCTATGAATGACGCAACTTTTCTCGCTTGTCGTGACCAAAGTATTTGTTTTAATAGCGAATTCCGTAGGGGGTTAGGGGAGGTATGTAGGAAACGACGATGTTGCTGTATTAGGTCATCGCTTTTACATGCTATCAGTTTACCAGCTGTATCTGCTTAGCCGTAAATTTCAAGTTAACACTTCTGATTGTAGTAAAAAATGAAATCGAAAATGAGGAAAATAAAATATTTTTGTCCGTTCTGTGCACTAGTTTTTCTATTTTATATTTCCTCGTCTTCTTATTCATTTCATATATTGGACAAATTGCCTGGTACGGCGCTCCATCTCTTGTATGATCTTTCTACATTTCTCCTTCCAGTGCATTTATAACTGAGAGCCTTTACCGAGACTCTCTCTACCCTTTCGGTCTACAGGAACTTCTGTTTTCTCCTACTTTCCTTTACTTCCTCTTTTATGTTATGCATTCCTAAATATTCTTTATATCCTCATTTCCCTTACGATCTTCTTTGCTCATCCATCCACTCTTCTCCGAAACCTCATTTCTTGAGCCTGTATTCTACTTTTTTGGTGACTTCTTGTTGTCCGTGCTTCACTTGCATAAGTAAAGTTTGGTTCCACTATTGTCTTATAACTTCAACTGGGTTTCTTTCCTGGCAAACTTTTTACGATAGTTCCACATATGGAAGTAAATCTATATAATTTTTTGTCCAAGTCGTGGTTATATTCTTAAGTTATGTCGCATCTTAGATATTTAAAATATATCACTTGACCCAAGATCTTATGATTGAAGGCTATTTTAGAGAGACCGAGCGAGGTGCCGCCGTGGTTAGCACACTGATTTAGGTTCTCTGTGATTTCCTAAACCGCTTCAGGCAAATGATGTGATGATTCCTCTGAAAGGGCAAAGCCGACTTCGTTCCCCATCCTTTCCTAATCATATGGAACCGGTGACCTCGCTATTTGGTCTCCTCCCCCAAATCAACCACCCAACCAACTATTTTAGATCTTACTGATTGTTTGACCTGAATCCCATCACTTTCGTTTTATCTACTGACAATGTTAGGCTATAAATTTTACAATTGCCTGTAACTTCATCTGTATACAGGGTGCTCTAAAACTGTCCTTACAAACTTATAGGACTCGTAGAGAGGAGCTGAGTAGATAACATTTTGGATTGGAACCCATGGCCGGAAACGTACCGTTTTCGTGCTGCAACTATTTGAAAACATGTTGGTAATGCGATTACTTTTACAAGTAATTTATTAGTTGTGACACTATATGTCATATGTTTCACGATTTCGCTTGTTAATAACCAAGGAAACAGAAAGGAAACTTAATCAGTTTCCACAAACACTGTTACATACAGTTCAACTTAAACCGTTTTTGTCCTTTTCAATGGAGGGTTAGCATTTTGATCCACTACAAGTAAGGTTCGATGTGGCGACCACCAAGTTCGGTGCACACATTTTATCTACGAATGATGACCCGCTCTGTCACACCTGGTGTCTCTGCAGTCTGTCCTGCAACGATCACAACCAGTTCCACCAGATGTTCCTCTGTCTCTACAGGCGTCTCATAAACCAAACTCTCCATTCGACCCCAGAGGAAAGAGTCAAATGCAGTCAAATCCGGTGACCGTGGAGGCCGTGCTATTGACTAACCTCGGCCTGTTCATCTGACCTTCGCCATACAGAAGGATCATTTCGGTGTATTCTGCAAACGTGTACTCAACCATATTGCTCGAACAATCGCAGATACGTGAATGGGGCTGGAAACCGACTGCCAGATGTCAAATAACATCAGCTGACCCGACGTAAGCATCTCCCGCCATCAGTACCCTGTTGCATACCTATCTACCAAACATGTTTCCAAACGGCTGTAGGACGGTAATGGTACGTTTCCGGACGTGTGTCCCAATTCAAAATATTGTTTACTCAGTCCCCTCTACAAGTCTGAGAAGCTTGTAAGGAGAATTTTAAAGCACCCTGTGTATATTGAAAAGATATACTGCATCCTTCTCGTTCCCTTTCTTGTATTCATTGACTTTGTTGTTATATTTCCCACCTCTGTAACAAGTTTGGTGTTTGTGTGCAGACTCTTAATAGCAATTATCAAGTGAGATAGACAACCTCGTTCAGCCATGAAATTCTATAGCATTTCTCTATTGGCATTGTGGAATTCTGTCTCAAAATCCACAAAAAGCAAGTTGGGTTTCCTTATTAAATTCTCTTTTTTTATAAGTTCTTGCTGTGTAAAATATTGTCAATGGTTGATCGTCCTTTCTTATACCCTCATTGTTCAAAAAATGGTTCAAATGGCTCTGAGTACTACGGGACTTAACTTCTGAGGTCATCAGTCCCCTAGAACTTAGAATTACTTAAACCTAACTAACCTAAGAACATCACACACATCCACGCCTGAGGCAGGATTCGAACCTGCGACCGTGGCGGTCGCACGGTTCCAGACTGTAGCGCCTAGAACCGCTTGGCCACCCCGGCCGGCTACCCTCATTGTTCTTAATATTATAATTTTTCGATTATATTTTTAAATCTTGAATTCAGGATTTAATTTGTAGGCTAAGTTCAGGAAGCTCATACCTCGATAGTTATAATTTTATCACCTTTTTATAGATAGATATTACTTTACCTGTTAGCCAGTCGCTTCGTACCTAATTATTTCTCCAACATAGATTAAATACGTGAAGAACAGATGTAGGAATAACCCTCCATATTTGTATTTTATTTCATCATCATCATCATCATCATCATCATTTAACATTGATTATGCCTTTCAGCGTTCAGTCTCGAGCATAGCCCCCTTATAAAATTCGTCCATGATCCCCTATTCAGTGCTAACATTGGTGCCTCTTCTGATGTTAAACCTATTATTTCAAAATCATTCTTAACCGAATCCAGGTACCTTCTCCTTGGTTTGCCCCGACTCCTCCTACCCTCTACTGCTGAACCCATGAGTCTCTTGGGTAACCTTGCTTCTCCCATGCGTGTAACATGACCCCACCATCTAAGCCTGTTCGCCCTGACTGCTACATCTATAGAGTTCATTCCCAGTTTTTCTTTGATTTCCTCATTGTCGACACCCTCCTGCCATTGTTCCCATCTACTAGTACCTGCAATCATCCTAGCTACTTTCATATCCGTAACCTCAACCTTGTTGATAAGGTAACCTGAATCCAACCAGCTTTCGCTCCCATACAACAAAGTTGGTCGAAAGATTGAACGGTGCACAGATAACTTAGTCTTGGTACTGACTTCCTTCTTGCAGAAGAGAGTAGATCGTAGCTGAGCGCTCACTGCATTAGCTTTGCTACACCTCGCTTCCAGTTCTTTCACTATGTTGCCATCCTGTGAGAATATGCATCCTAAGTACTTGAAACCATCCACCTGTTCTAACTTTGTTCCTCCTATTTGGCACTCAATCCGTTTATATCTCTTTCCCACTGACATTACTTTCGTTTTGGAGATGCTAATCTTCATACCATAGTTCTTACATTTCTGATCTAGGTCTGAAATATTACTTTGCAAACTTTCAATCGAATCTGCCATCACAACTAAGTCATCGGCGTATGCAAGACTGCTTATTTTGGGTTCACATATCTTAATCTCACCCAGCCAGTCTATTGTTTTCAACATATGATCCATAAATGATATGAACAATAGTGGAGACAGGTTTCAGCCTTGTCTTACCCCTGAAACTACTCTGAACCATGAACTCAATTTACCGTCAACTCTAACTGCTGCCTGACTATCCATGTAAAGACCTTTAATTGCTTGCAAAAGTTTGCCTCCTATTCCATAATCTCGTTGAACAGACAATAACTTCCTCCTAGGAACCTGGTCATATGCCTTTTCTAGATCTATAGAGCATAGATACAATTCCCTGTTCCACTCATAACACTTCTCCATTATTTGCCGTAAGCTAAAGATCTGGTCCTGACAACCTCTAAGAGGTCTAAACCCACACTGATTTTCATCCAATTGGTCCTCAACTAATACTCGCACTTTCCTTTCAACAATACCTGAGAAGATTTTACCCACAACGCTGATTAAAGAGATACCTCTGCAGTTGTTACAATCTTTTCTAAATGGTTCAAATGGCTCTGAGCACTATGGGACTCAACTGCTGTGGTTATCAGTCCCCTAGAACTTAGAACTACTTAAACCTAACTAACCTAAGGACATCACACACATCCATGCCCGAGGCAGGATTCGAACCTGCGACCGTAGCAGTCCCACGGTTCCGGACTGCGCGCCTAGAACCGCGAGACCACCGCGGCCGGCTACAATCTTTTCTGTTTCCATGTTTAAAGATTGGTGTGATTACTGCTTTTGTCCAGTCTGATGGAACCTGTCCCGACTCCCAGGCCATTTTAATTATCCTGTGTAGCCATTTAAGACCTGACATTCCACTGTATTTGATGAGTTCCGACTTAATTTCAGCCACCCCAGCTGCTTTATTGCTCTGCAATCTATTGACCATTTTCTCCACTTCCTCAAATGTGATCCTATTTCCATCGTCATTCCTATCCCATTTTACCTCGCAATCTGAAACATTACTGATCGTATTTTCACCTACATTGAGCAACTCTTCAAAATATTCCCTCCATCTGCCCAAGGAATCCACAGGATTCACCAGCAGTTTTCCTGACCTGTCCAAAATACTTGTCATTTCCTTCTTACCTCCCTTTCGAAGACTGCTAATTACACTCCAGAATGGTTTTCCAGCAGCTTGACCCATAGTCTCCAACCTGTTTCCAAAGTCTTCCCAAGATTTCTTCTTGGATGCTGCAATTATCTGTTTGGCTTTGTTTCTTTCTTCAACATAATTTTATTTTCTTGAAATTTTCTTTTCTTTCATTGCAGAGCTAGGATGACAACTGCGTAGCTAACGTTTCAACAATATCGAGGAGTAAGTCTGTAATTTGATTTGTTACGAAAGTTCACGTAATGAGTACTTAGTGAAAGCGTATTTGTCATTTGTCTTCGCGTGTGCCGTGTGACGCCTGTCCCTCGCGCATTACGCTTTAACTGTAGCGCGGCAGGACGATTCCCAGGAAGTGAGAGCGTATTTGCACGGCCCACAAGGACGGAAGCTTTCACCTTCATCCGTATGCATCGGCGCCGCCAATTCGCCATTAGGATGCGCGCCATCGATGTGGCAGCGCAGCGGAATGTCACATTGTTCCCCGGGCTAGTTCCAGAGCGTCTGATTTCGAGATGCGACAGATAACGAATGACAATACCGTATTTAAATTCCCGTGGATATTGGGCTCATGATGAATGCAAACTCACAATTGTATCAGCCCTGGACTTACTCCTGAAGCATCGCTGTTTTTCAACACTACACCACAGTCCTCTAATACAGCATTACGCGACCGAATGCAGTGAAATAATATCTCAGGAAATGTAAGACCACTATGTAAACACTATTTGTTGACAGTATTGCGTACACAAAGAAAAAATGAGTAAAGAATTATTTACCGCAGACTTGCCAGTGACATGTCATTAGGAAGGAACTACAGTAAGTACGACAGTAATGCGTTAATAAACTGATTCTGACTCATTACAAATGCTGATGGTTTTATTCAGTCGCTTACGATAACATAATCACCTTTAGCTACAGGCATACATGGCAATACGTCATGCCATGCACACAACAAACAGACAATTAATCTGAGGTGGCTGTGATTCACAGCCTCAAGAGATTCTTGAAAAATCATGGTTTGGCCACAGCTGTATTGTCACTTTCTTAAACAGCCAGTATTGGTTATAAACAGACCATCCTCAGGTATAACGTGATATAATTTATTGCGTGACAAATCACAACTATTAACAAGCATCATTACATAAACCAACGCGTTAATTCAGCCACCATCCTGGAGCACATATAGCAAACATGGCTTGTGATATGTGCATCGCCACAGATCTACTGTGTACAAATGTTCTCCAGGATTGTGGTTGAATTAATGTGTTGGCTTACGGCATGATGCTTGTCGATAGTTTTGTTTTGTCACGCACCAAGTTATAATGCCACACTACATCTGAGTATGATCAGTTTAAAACCATAATGGGTTTGTAAGTAGGCTGTGTAGGTTTTATTGGTAACGCCACCTCTGTATGAAAATCACTGGCTGTGCTGTGTGCAGTCTGTGGCTGCTTTACATTGTTGTAATACTCGCCATTGTAGTGTTAGGCAGCTGGCTGGGAACAGCGTGTAGCGTTGCGCAGTTGGAGGTGAGCCGCCAGCAGTGGTGGATGTGGGGAGAGAGATGGCGGAGTTTTGCAATTTGTCATGAACTGCTATATATATGATGATATCAAGGTAAATACATTCTTTGTTCTCTATTAATATCTTTCATTTGCTAACTATCCCTATCAGTAGTTAGTGCCTTCCATAGTTTGAATCTTTTATTTAGCTGGCAGTAGTGGCGCTTGCTGTATTGCAGTAGTGGGAGAAACGAAGATTATTGTGAGGTAAGTGATTTAGTGATTTGTGAAAGGTATAGTTTAATGTTAGTCAGGGCCATTCTTTTGTAGGGATTTTGTGAAAGTCAGATTGCGTTGCGCTAAAAAATATTGTGTGTCAGTTTAAGCACAGTCGAGTATAAATTGTTCAAAAGGGGACGTTTCATATGGCGAACCTGCCAGGATACTTCACTGGAATCTTCTGATTTTTTCTTGTAGTTTGTGTAATTAGTGGCCGGCCGAAGTGGCCGTGCGGTTAAAGGCGCTGCAGTCTGGAACCGCAAGACCGCTACGGTCGCAGGTTCGAATCCTGCCTCGGGCATGGATGTTTGTGATGTCCTTAGGTTAGTTAGGTTTAACTAGTTCTAAGTTCTAGGGGACTAATGACCTCAGCAGTTGAGTCCCATAGTGCTCAGAGCCATTTTTGTAATTAGTGTAGATTTTGTTTATTGCTATCGCGTAATTGTAGAGAGAATCTCCTTTGTAGTTGCAGTCTTTCATTGTTGTACAGTAAAACAGTTGTGGCATGCATGTAGATTTGCACCGAGTATTTCGCAGCTGCAATTATCTAGATATTATTTTCAGTGTTATGTTAATGTGTTCTCTTATTTTTGCTCTTCAAATTGTGTTTTTCTGTGTTGTCGTGTGAAATACTGTGACAATAATGGCGTGTGAAAAACGTAATACTAGGCTCCAAAGTAAACTGCGAAATGACAGTGAAAACGAAAGCAGTGTGTTAGCGCCACCGAGTAATGAATTAACTGATGTTCAAAGTAATAATTTGGTAATTGTGCATAGGGAAATGGAGCGGGCGGCAAACAATGGCGTAGACAGTGAAACAATTAGTGAGCAGGGAAGCATTATCGATCGGTCGGTCGGCAATAGCTCGCCTCAGGAAGCCGAAATGACACGACACGATTTCGCAAATACTGTAGATTCAGGTTCTGGGTCATCACCGTTTTCTCAAATGAGTCAAGACACATTTTCTGCTTGTCAAAATGTGAATGTTGCCGGTGAAAATGCACTGCCAAAAAGCATAGAGAAACAGATTCCAGACACTAATACATTATTATTGCAATTAATGCAACAAATGGAACAAAATCAGAGACAAACACAGCAACAGTTAGACACAGTGGAACAAAATCTCAAAAAGTTAGACACAGTGGAACAAAATCTCAAAAAGTTAGACACAGTGGAACAAAATCTCAAAAAGTTAGACGCAATGGAACAAAATCTTCAAAAGTTAGACTCATTGGAGCAAACTCTTGAACAAACACGTGAGGATTTAACTACTGAGTTACATCACATTGAATCGAAATGTCAAAAAGTCTGTAATGACGTAAAAAATCAAATTTGTGAGCATTTTCAACCTATTTTTTCGTGGCATGAAAATGCATTACAGAATCACGAAGCAGCCATAAAGGAACTGCAAACTATTGTTCATGAAAATCATGAGACCTTGCAAGCTAAATTTGACTCACTTGCATCTACCGATTCGGTTACGCAACTTGCAAAAACCCAGGAAAACTTAAAAGACACAGTAGAAAGACACATGGAGGAAATTAGTACATTATCAGAGAAAGTAGTTGAACTTTCGGATCAGCTAAATAATTTATCTACGAAGGTAGATGATGATCTGAATGACACAAAACCGGTAGTCTTTAATGACACAGAAGAGTGCGAACAAATTAGGAAATTCAAACAAAATCAGAATCAAATTAATACGCAACACCAAAGAGAAATCCGCGAAGTACAAGATCAGCTGACACAGGTAGTACAAGAATTACGTATTTCAGAGGACACTCGCGCCCCAATACGGGAAGAGGGACATAGAAATACGGAACAACCACAAAATAATAACACAAGACACTTCGGAAATTATGAAAGAAATTGGCAAGGCACACCGAATTTTGAGATGGAACCGCCGACACGACGTAACAATGACCGCTATGCGACTCGCCGACATGATGATTTTGACTATAAGCTGTTCATCACTACACGTAAATTCAAAACATTTAAGAATTCTGCCAACGACATTCATCCACAAGCGTGGCTTCATCAATTCTCTCATTGTTTTCCTCCCAACTGGTCATTAGAGCACAGATTAGAATTTATGTGCGGCTACTTGGAGAATGAACCAGCTGTAAGAATGCGATCGGTCATTCACGATTGTCACAGTGAAGGAGATTTTTATCATGCCTTCCTCTCAGCATATTGGTCTCAAGCTACACAAGACCGAGTAAAACATAGCATCATAATGATGAAACATTTCGAACAATCTGAATTTTCCAGTCTTGTGAAATATTTTGAACACATGTTACACAAGAATCAGTATCTTTCAAACCCATACAGACCCTCAGAACTCATCCGCATTTGCTTAATCAAACTGCCTGAACATTTACGACATATTATTTTAGCAGGACGTTGCAAAGAAGACATTGAGGCTTTTCAGGGACTGTTACAAGAACTGGAAATTGACACTGACAATCGGGGAACGCGGGAACAGGAGCACAACAATTACAGGTCACATCTGTCACAATTCCGTGATGACAGAAATAATACACGACAAGGCTATTCTTATAACGTAAATCGCGACCAAAACAGACACCACCCGTATGACAACCGTTGGCAGAATAGTAATAATTACAGGGAAAGATCACCTCTCCGCAGTAATGACTATTACAGAGACAATCAGAGAAACAGACAATATGGGAACCAGAACTATTATTATCAAGGGAGACAGAATGCTTTCAGACGCAACAGTTCGGCGCACAGCTACGATTCAGGGAGAAATTCTCCACCATGTGACGGACAAGGAAGAAACTACGGAACCTACCGACATGACGACAGACGATATATTCGTAACGACAGACCTGAATTGCATCAGAACTGGCGGGATTTAAACAGGGCAGGGCCCTCTCGGCAAGGCGAATTTGTAGAAGTTAGGTCTCCTAATCCCAGTAACGACGAGCGCCAACAAAGAAACAGACAATGACTCGCACCGGAGGCAGCCACGTGCGCCCGCTGGCTCAGGGAAAAATAACATAGACGCTACTAATGAGTGACAATATACAATGTTGCTTTTGCGGTGTATCTGTTTTATATCTGCACAGTTTTCTGAATTCTTCTGGAAAGAAAAACATGTTTTAGTAGTAACTTTTGTGGTATAGCTACAATGAGACAGCCTTTTCCGTAGCACAACAATACATTACAGTACAGTACTTTCTTCATCACAACAATAAGCGTAATAACTACGATATCTATACGCAAAACATTTCACTTTTGTTTATCATGAGGTAAGTACATTGACTTCTGCAGAACTTAGCTTTCGGAGGACGATAACTACGACACTTACACAGAGATTATCTTACAACAAGACGCACAGTTTAGCGCTACAGTACACGTATTTGAGTGATTAATTTTGTACTTAAAACGTTTATTTTTAAAGATTTTTGAATTATAAAGAAATTTTTCCGTGATACATTTCATTCCATTGCTGTAATCTGTAACACCTGAGGGTATAATTACATTAATCCTCAGGGGGGTACACGCCTACTTTGTGTACCATGTGTTTGGCACGCACAAGGAGCCCTAGCTAATATGGTATTTGCTTATACAACTTTACACATCGGTACCATATTTCTCTAACACAGAATTACACAGCTATCTGATTATTTGACAGAGAAACAAACATTCTTTTTACTACGTCAGTGACAGATGTTTACGCAATTACACAGTTGGATAATTTCACACTTATGAAACTGTATTTTGTCTGTACTTTGTAAACTGTTCATATTTTTTCAGAACCATTGTGATACTACGTGAGCTTTGAATGATGTATTTGGTATGGGATCATGATTTTTAAAGTACGTTTGAGGTCGATGACACCATTGAAATGAGTAGAGAATTTTTTTTAGGTTTTGATATTATTGCAGAAAGCTACGACGATTGAGAGATTTGACTGAGGTGTTATGATGTTATTTTTACGACGACGATGTGTATTATGCTGTTGAGATATGTTTATGATCAATAAGATGATGCTACCGTATATGAGGAATTTGATTATGCTACGGATTTCTAAGATGAAATATTGAAGACGTGTCGACGAATATGTATATGTGTAATAAAGTAAGGAATAATGAGTAGTGGTTAGGGAAAAAGGATGTTGGAAACCAAGAATTGTACTTTAAGAGTTATGAAATGTGTGTAAATGCATGAATGTATCACAATGCTGACGAATATTTTTTTTTTGGACACTTATATTTATAGGATTTTGTTTCTACAGATTGGTAACGCAAATTCTCAACCTGTGAATTTTTTTATATAAGACTGCCACTGTAGCAGAAACTGCTGTCATAAATATTTCCAAATATTTCCGTACGAAAGTTAAGTGACCACCTGCACGAAAGTTAAGTGACCACCTGCACGTAATGCGTCGCGGGCACCCACCTGGGCGACAGCGGCCCGAAAAAAAAAAAAAAGCCATTAGCCTTCCAGCGGCACAGGTAGAAAAAAGAACGGGAGGCCATTATCCTCGCTATTGACGTTCCTTTGTAGAAAGCATCGTAAATACGAGACGCTAATAATAACTTGGAAACATTATTACATCTGCACACCTGATTAGGACAAGTGTCTATCTACGAGAATTGAGAGAAATGCCATATGGCTTGCTTTATGTATTTATTTACTCATTTTGTTTAATATCTAGTTTCTAGCTGCACTGCAGCACTGGTTAAAATAAAATTTTATAGATGTACTAATATAAATATTTTCTGTCTCCAGATCCAGTAAATAATTTTATGATCTATTCAAAAAAACGAAGGAGCATAAAAAGATATTTCCCTTCACAGGAATTGCATATGGAATTTTCTTTTCAACTACTGGGTAATTTTTTTTTGGTAGAATAACTTCTTGTGGTGCACCACTTTAATTACTTAGACATTAAGATGTGATTATACATTTCCCTTATCTGCATTGTTGCCTTTACTGTAATATTTTTCTGCTTGAGCGTTGTCATGTTTAGATATAATTTATTGCTTTTGCTTCTTCTGTTTGCCAGGCATAATGTTACTGAATTTGACTTTGTATTACGCTGTTAAGCCAGTTTTACTAATGATTTATTTTTATTGTTTGCTGCACATTGCCTTAGATTAGTTGTAATATTACAATTGCTTTGCTAATTTCTTAATGCTGCTTGCTTCGCAAATCTGCGTTTTTTTTCATTGCTGTTTATATTAATTGTTTTATGTGATGCTGCATTGCCTCGTCCCTTGGTGTATATATCTGAGCTCAGTAGATTTAAGTTAGCTTAAGAGGGGGTAGACTATATAAGAGAACAAGTTGTGATGAGTTGGAAGAAATACATTGAAAATCTATAAGAAAATGGTTTGGCCAAAATAGTGTTTTGAAAGAGGATATGAACCAAAAAAGTAGAGTTTAGGGACAACAGGTTTAGGTAGGATTTTCTTGGAAATAAATGATGAAGTAAGATAATGGAAAATAAATAATGAGGTAAGAAATATGTGAACATATATATACAGAAAGCATGCTTGAATAGGATTTTTTTTGGTGGAAGCAAAGGTTGAAATAAGACGAAAGGTCAACAGAATGAAGTTTTGCGTTGGACTGCAGTACCAAATGATACACTGAAAACAAACCCTGTCCTTTCCATTGTGTTATCCCCCTATGTGTTTGTGTACCCTTGTGTATTTGTTTTCTTCCTGTCTCTGTGTAGTTTCATAGAACTTTTTTCTCTTCTAATACTCAGCTACATGAACTATGATGAGGAATACTGTTATCCTCAAATATAATTTGCATTGATAATATGTTATTTACTTTGTAAAGATGCTTAGACATTATTTATCTGTTTTGTTTTAATGGTCATGGGTGAAGTTGATGTTTCGAAAGTTACTCTGATCTTTCATGTATGTACTCATGTCATAATTCCTGTAACACTGATGTATATATTTCTATTCTTTTGTAAAGCCCCTATTACTACAAATGTTATCTGTATTGTTATGTTCTTTAATAATGTATTTTGTACCTTTGGAATTGTATTCTTATGTTGTAAATTTATAATTGTATAGACACTAGTTCATCATATTATTAACTTGTAAGTTACATTTCACTGCACACGTTTCTGTTGGTCATAGTATATGGACAACATGTGAGAAGTAGGGACTGTTAGTGTTTGTATGTGTGTTAATAATTCAGCAAGGGACTGGATAACAGCATTGCTGGTTCTAAGGACAATTCCAAAAACTTTGTGAGTGCACAAGTGGTGGTTATGGACTTGCTATATTATCCGCAAGACTCTTCAATGGTGATTGTGCACCTGCACAGTCACAATGGATGGCTGCTGCCCATCTCTACAAGGACTACAGTGGGTCTGCATCTTTGATGATCCATAAATACCATTATTTCCACAAGGACTGCAGTGTGTCTGCGCCTCTGGTGGCCCACCAATACCGTAATCTCTACCAGGACTACAGTGGGTCTGCTCTGTGATGACCTACCCACCAATACTCTTCAAAACTTCGACTGACTCCGCTGTGGTTTGCTCTGTTGTGGCCCATTACCTGTCAGCATGTCGAGAGTCAGAACTGTCTTTCCGTTGGAAGGACAACACTACTTCTTCAAGATTGCATGGAAATCCACTACTTCCATGTGCATTTTCTTTTACTGCTCAGACTTTGAGAAAAACACTGCAATGTGATGAATGATCAGGACTGTCTTTATGGACTGTGAAAAAATTTTAGCTTTTGACCAACATTGTATCAATAAGTGTGTGCATTGGATTTCTTTGTTATTGTAATTATGAAAAATTTTTTCAAATCTGTATTGGCCACTGCCCAACCCAATTTGTAAAATTTTTTGTGGGGAGCTTGGGGGCTATGTAAGTAGGCTGTGTAGGTTTTTTTATTGGTAACGCCACCTCTGTATGAAAATCACTGGCTGTGCTGTGTGCAGTCTGTGGCTGCTTTACATTGTTGTAATACTCGCCATTGTAGTGTTAGGCAGCTGGCTGGGAACAGCGCGTAGCGTTGCACAGTTGGAGGTGAGCCGCCAGCAGTGGTGGATGTGGGGAGAGAGATGGCGGAGTTTTGTAATTTGTCACGAACTGCTATATATATGATGATATCAAGGTAAATACATTCTTTGTTCTCTATTAATATCTTTCATTTGCTAACTATCCCTATCAGTAGTTAGTGCCTTCCATAGTTTGAATCTTTTATTTAGCTGGCAGTAGTGGCGCTTGCTGTATTGCAGTAGTGGGAGAAACGAAGATTATTGTGAGGTAAGTGATTTAGTGATTTGTGAAAGGTATAGTTTAATGTTAGTCAGGGCCATTCTTTTGTAGGGATTTTGTGAAAGTCAGATTGCGTTGCGCTAAAAAATATTGTGTGTCAGTTTAAGCACAGTCGAGTATAAATTGTTCAAAAGGGGACGTTTCAGGTTGTTGACTGACAGTCTGGATACGTACAAACCGTGATTTTTCAAATATACTTAAATAACATTAGTTTAAGGCTTTAAGGGAGATGCACAGGACAGAGGAAACTTGGGAGGGTCAGTTCTTTTCTACATTTATGGTTGTTCTTCACTTCCACTTACACGAAACTCTCCGTCTTAAATTGTGGTTCTTCATCCGATTCAGCCAGCTGTGCTCGATAACCACCACACTAACCTGGATTCACTCTCTCCTCCTACTGGTCTGTATCTTGTTCCTTTTTAAAGCTTCCTCTGTTAGTTTCTCAGCATAAATATCGAAAAGTGTTCTCGTGATCGCAGCTTGAAGTGGAATAAAATAGAGTTGTGCTGAACGAGAATGAGTTTAATATGAGTGGGTAGGCACTGAAAATTAGAAAATAATCGTTTTGGCATTAGACTGCGGCATTACGAAATACTGAAAGTAACGAAGAAAGCGAAGTAACGTGCTTCTTTAAAATGATCCTCCTCAGGGCGAGTTTTTAACGAAATCACCTATTGTCAGGGTCATGTTGTTATCAGTTGTACACTCAACTTCATTTTCGTCCCACTCAGAGATGGTCATGTTTAAAAACAAAATTATTATCGCTAGACCTAAAGATCCTAATGGGGGCAGCATCAGCTACTGGTTTTCGTGTTAAACATGTCGTTCACTTTCCCATTCTACAGAGAGGTGTCTGAAACCGGGATAGTTACATAAACGGTTAGTGGTAAGGAGCAGATAAATGCAGCAGCAGAGGCTTATTCAAAGTATGTGGTTTCCTCCCAGTGGTTGTTACTGTGGTCTTTAGTCCGGACCTGCCTGGACGCAGCTCTCCACACTAGTTTATCTTATGCAATCCTATTCGCCTCTGCGCAGATCATGCGAGCTACATAGGTTTAAATTACCTTACTACAACTTCTAACCCCGCACCCTATTCTTCCCCCCTCCCCATCCCACGCCCCACGCACACACACTTTCAGCCCAGCCATTGCCAAACTGAGATTACTTGATGGCTCGGGATGTATCCTGTCAACAAGCCTCTTCTTGTCAAGCTGTACCGTAAATAACTTTTTTCCCCAGTTTGATACATACCTCTTCATTAGTTACCAGAAATACCCAACTAATCTTCAGCTTTCTTCTGTAGCATAACATTTAAAGAAGCTTGTCTTTATGTGTGAACTGTCTCTCGTTCAGGTTCGCTTCCGTACAAGGCTTCAATCCCGATAAATACCTTGAGAAATACTTGCTAACACATAGTTAATATCCGATGTTAACAAATTCCACTTTTTCAGAAACAGCTTTCTTACAATTGTCGATCTGTATTTTATACCCTCTCTACTTCGGATACCATCAGTTATTTTCCTGCCAACATAGCAAAATTCATCAACTAGCTTTATTAGTGACAGATGTACATAAACTGATCTCCAAGTAAACCTTAGAAATACCCACGTTTCAAGATTAGCGCTAGACATAATTTGTTGGCATAGATTACAGGAGCTACTTACAGTGGCTGCTTCTGTTCTTTAATCCATAATTTGTTTCATTTGACGTCCCTCAATTTTATCTCTCTTAATGTGACTAACGGAACACGAAGCGGTCGTTACATTTATTAAATTATTAATGTAGAGTTCTAAGAGGACTCGTTTGGTCCAAATATAGTTTATGCGCCGTTCACGATCAACAATCCCATGCAGTGGTTGAAAAGTTTCATTAACACTAAAAATTATGGAATGAAAATTTTGTAACATGGATGTAAATCTCTCTCGAGCAAGATTAGTCCGCATTAAAAGTAGGTATTCCTACATTACATTAGCTTCTCCTTGAATGACAGAGAAAAGTGATGAGACTGAAAATACTAAATAGTAAGAAGCCAACTAAGATAAGATTTGAGAGTGTCATCTACCTGGACGTAGGTGATACAATAAAGTCTATTGAAAAACTAGCTCATCTATTTTAATGTACTTAGTGTCTTCAGAAATAAGCTTGTAATACAAAACCCATTACATATTTGGAAGAAGGAAAAGTGACTGAATTTAGTCCACATATTTAGGGAACAGCTACACTGTGTGGTCAAAAGTATCCGGACACCTCCAAAAACATACGTTTTTCATATTAGGTGCACTGTGCTGACGTCTACTCTCGGGTGCTCCATATCAGCGACCTCAGTAGTCATTAGACATCGTGAGAGAGCAGAATGGGGCGCCCGAAGGAACTCACGGACTTTGAACGTGGTCAGGTGATTAGGTGTAACTAGTGTCACACGTCTGTACGCGAGATTTCCACACTCATAAACGTCCCTAGGTTCACTGTTTGCGATGTGATAGTTAAGTGGAAACGTGAAGAGACACGTACAGCACAAAAGCATACATGCCGACCTCGTCTGTTGACTGACAGAGACCGCCAACAGTTGAAGACGCAGAAATCTATCCAGACCATCACACAGGAATTACAAACTGCACCAGGATCCACTGCAAGTTCTATGACAGTTAAGCGGGAGGCGAGGAAACTTAGATTTGATGGTCGAGCGGCTGCTCATAGCCACACGTCACGCCTGTAGATGAGAAACGACACTTCGCTTGGAGTAAGGATTGTGAACATTGAACAGTGGAAAAGCGTTGTGTGGAGTGACAAGTCACTGTACACAACATGGTGATCCGATCGCAGCGTGTGTGTATGGCGAATACCCGGTGAACTTCATCTGCCAGAGAGTGTTGTGCAAACAGTAAAATTCGGAGGCGGTGGTGTGGTGGTGTTATGGTCTGGAAGTGTTTTAGATGGAGGGGCTTGCACCCCTTGTTGTTTGGTGTGACACTATGGCAGCACAGGCCTACATTCATGTTTTAAGCGCTTCCTTGCTTCCCACTGCTGAAGAGCGATTCGGGGATGGCAACTGCATCTTTCAACACGATCGAGCACTTGTTCATAATGCACGGTCTGTGGCGGAGTGTTTACACGACAATAATATCCCTTTAATGGACTGGCTTGCACAAAGTCCTGACCTGAAGCTTATAGAACACCTCTGGGATGTTTTGGAACACCGACTTCGTGCCAGGTCCCACCGAACGACATCGATACCTCTTCTGAGTGCAGCACTCCGTGAAGAATGGGTTGCCATTCCCCAAGAAACCTTCCAGCACATGATTGAACGTGCGGCTGCGAGAGTCGAAGCTGTCATCAAGGCTAAGGATGGGCCAACACCATATTGAATTCCAGCATTATCGATGGAGGACGCCACGAACTTCTAAGTCATTTTGAGCCAAGTGTCCTGTTACTTTTGATCACATAGTGTATGTTCGCATTACTAGATTGATTTTCTGTTTGCACACTTCCGCCGGCCGGAGTGGCCGTGCGGTTCTAGGCGCTACAGTCTGGAGCCGAGCGACCGCTACGGTCGCGGGTTCGAATCCTGTCTCGGGCATGGATGTGTGTGATGTCCTTAGGTTAGTTAGGTTTAATTAGTTTTGATTTTAGGCGACTGATGACCTCAGAAGTTAAGTCGCATAGTGCTCAGAGCCATTTGAACCATTTTGCACACTTGCTACTGTCCCTATGAAATATGAATATCTTTCCAAAAATCTGAATATCTTTGCAGACTTATACAGGGTGTTTAAAAAATGACCGGTATATTTGAAACGGCAATAAAAACTAAACGAGCAGCGATAGAAATACACCGTTTGTTGCAATATGCTTGGGACAACAGTACATTTTCAGGCAGACAAACTTTCGAAATTACAGTAGTTACAATTTTCAACAACAGATGGCGCTGCGGTCTGGGAAACACTATAGTACGATATTTTCCACGTATCCACCATGCGTAGCAATAATATGGCGTAGTCTCTGAATGAAATTACCCGAAACCTTTGACAACGTGTCTGGCGGAATGGCTTCACATGCAGATGAGATGTACTGCTTCAGCTGTTCAATTGTTTCTGGATTCTGGCGGTACACCTGGTCTTTCAAGTGTCCCCACAGAAAGAAGTCACAGGGGTTCATGTCTGGCGAATAGAGAGGCCAATCCACGCCGCCTCCTGTATGTTTCGGATAGCCCAAAGCAATCACACTATCATCGAAATATTCATTCAGGAAATTAAAGACGTCGGCCGTGCGATGTGGCCGGGCACCATCTTGCATAAACCACGAGGTGTTCGCAGTGTCGTCTAAGGCAGTTTGTACCGCCACAAATTCACGAAGAATGTCCAGATAGCGTGATGCAGTAATCGTTTCGGATCTGAAAAATGGGCCAATGATTCCTTTGGAAGAAATGGCGGCCCAGACCAGTACTTTTTGAGGATGCAGGAACGATGGGACTGCAACGTGGGGCTTTTCGGTTCCCCATATGCGCCAGTTCTGTTTATTGACGAAGCCGTCCAGGTAAAAATAAGCTTCGTCAGTAAACCAAATGCTGCCCACATGCATATCGCCATCAATGCTGTGCACTATATCGTTAGCGAATGTCTCTCGTGCAGCAATGGTAGTGGCGCTGAGGGGTTGCCGCGTTTGAATTTTGTATGGATAGAGGTGTAAACTCTGGCGCATGAGACGATACGTGGACGTTGGCGTCATTTGGACCGCAGCTGCAACACGGCGAACGGAAACCCGAGGCCGCTGTTGGATCACCTGCTGCACTAGCTGCGCATTGTCCTCTGTGGTTGCCGTACGCGGTCGCCCTACCTTTCCAGCACGTTCATCCGTCACGTTCCCAGTCCGTTGAAATTTTTCAAACAGATCCTTTATTGTATCGCTTTTCGGTCCTTTGGTTACATTAAACCTCCGTTGAAAACTTCGTCTTGTTGCAACAACACTGTGTTCTAGGCGGTGGAATTCCAACACCAGAAAAATCCTCTGTTCTAAGGAATAAACCATGTTGTCTACAGCACACTTGCACGTTGTGAAAAGCACACGCTTACAGCAGAAAGACGACGTACAGAATGGCGCACCCACAGACTGCGTTGTCTTCAATATCTTTCACGTCACTTGCAGCGCCATCTGTTGTTGAAAATTGTAACTACTGTAATTTCGAAAGTTTGTCCGCCTGAAAATGTACTGTTGTCCCAAGCATATTGCAACAAACGGTGTATTTCTATCGGTGCTCGTTTAGTTTTTATTGCCGTTTCAAATATACCGGTCATTTTTGAAACACACTGTACATTGCCTGGCAAAAAGTGTGAAGCACCCAGAAGACATGGTCAGATATCAACGTACCTCCGCACACGTGCACACTATCGGCCCGTGTAAATTACTACATTTGCAACTGTCAGTGACATGTAGAACGGCCACCAGAGTGCATTAGTGCTGTTCACGTTTACTGCTTTTACCTGGTATGGAATACAAGCGACGAATAGCGTCAGATGCTGAGTGATCATAAGGAGATACTGCGCACTCGTGTGAGACAGCGCCATCAGCACGTGACAGAGTTCGAAAAGGGTTACGTTGGTCTCCACTTGGTTGGCTGGTCCAGTCGCCCACTATCCAGATTTGTGGGGTATTCAGAAAGAGCAATGGCCCGTATTTTGACTGAATGAGAACGTGAGGACATGCATACGTGATGTCAAGATTCCGGTCGAACTCACAATATTGCGCACCAAATGCATCGTAGCACCTTCACATATATCCTTGCCATCCGAGAACTGGTACACCTGCCTAATATCGTGTAGGGCCCCCGCGGGCACGCAGAAGTGCCACATGGACTCGACTAATGTCCAGGGCTGTCCATAAATCCCTAATAACACCAGCGTGCGGAGACCTCTTACGAACAGCGCATTGCATGACATTCCAGATATGCTGTTCATGTCTGGGGAGTTTGATGGCCAGCGGAAGTATTTAAACTCAGAAGAGCGTTCTGGAGCCTCTCTGTAGTAATTCTGGACTTGTGGAGTGTTACATTGTCCTGCTTGATGTACCAGGGTTCCCGTATCATTCCAACGGCACACGTTCCACACCATTATGGAGCCTCCACCAGCTTGAACAGTCTCCTGGTGACACGCAGGGTCCATGGATTCATGAGGTTGTCTCCATACCCGTACACGTCCATCCACTCGATGAAATTGAAACGAAACTTCTCTGGCCGGGCAACATGTTTCCAGTCAACAACAGTCCAATAACGGGCCCACTGCGCAGCGTAAATATTTTTGTCAGTCGGTCATCAAGGGTACATGTGTGGGCCTTCAGCTCCGAAAACCCACATCGATGATGTTTCGTTGAATGGTTCGCACGCTGCCACTTGTTGATGACCCAGCACTGAAATCTGCAGCAGTTTGCGAAAGGGTTGCACTTCTGCAACACTGAACGATTCTCTTCAGTCGCCGTTGGTCCCGTACTTTCAGGATCGTTTTCTAGACGCAGCGATGTCGGAGATCTGATGTTTTACCGGATTGCTGATACTCACGGTAGACTCGTGAAATGTTTGTATGGGAATACTCCACTTGATCGCTACCTCGGAGATGCTGTGTCCCATCGCTCGTGCGCCGACTGTATCACTATGTTCAAACTCACTTAAATCTGCCATTGTAGCAGCAGTAACCGGTCTAACAACTGCGCCAGCCACTCGTTGTCTTGTTAAGGCGTTGCTAACCGCAACGCCGTATTCTGCCTCTTTACATATCTCTGTATTTGAATACTCATGCCTCTACCAGTTTCTTTGGCGCTTCAGTGTACTTCCAGGCCAGAGGGTGTGCAACGTTTATTGATAAGTAGGCTCGTACTGCAAAGTTCTTTGTAAATTTCACTGAACTTTTTAATTACATAAAGAATATCACACTTCACTTTTTGTCAGGCAGTGTAAGTGGACTATTTCTTACGACTGTGGCCACTACCATACACATTCTTAATTCATGTACTGAGTACTATGTACAGTGCATGACAATATCGATGCATGCAAATGACAGTTGATGTTGGAAAGAGCTCCAGAGACGATCTAACTTTTTGACTTTAATATCCAGCAAAGAAAGAGAAAACTAAATATCAGCTGTGGCTTCATCAATTTACAGAGTGAACTGGGAGTATAGGATCAACGAAATATAGGTTAGGGAAGTAGATATTACTTTGAACACCCGATGGTCTTTAGCCATTAGGCACACAGTCTGATGCTAGATCCTTTACGAGTGATATCCGCTGTACTGGGTATCCGCTATACTAGTGTCTATGATCAAAAGTGCATGTATGTTTTCTTCATGAAACCTGTCTGCGTAGGCGTTTGCCGGGTCGATAACTATATTTTCAGGAGTCCAACTTAAGCAAAATATTTTTTTACTCTTTAGCATTACTTGTATCTGTCATGTCACATCATATTCAATTGATTTTCCTTTACTCTACTGAAAAGCATATTTGATTGTTCATATACAGGGTGTTACAAAAAGGTACGGCCAAACTTTCAGGAAACATTCTTCACACACAAATAAAGAAAAGATGTTATGTGGACATGTGTCCGGAAACGCTTAGTTTCCATTATAGAGCTCATTTTAGTTTCGTCAGTATGTACTGTACTTCCTCGATTCACCGCCAGTTGGCCCAGTTGAAGGAAGGTAATGTTAACTTCGGTGCTTATGTTGACATGCGACTCATTGCCACATCAGTACGTAGCATTAACAGGTTAGTGTTCGTCACGAACGTGGTTTTGCAGTCAGTGCAATGTTTACAAATGCGGAGTTGGCAGATGCCCATTTGATGTATGGATTAGCACGGGGCAATAGCCGTGGCATGGTACGTTTGTATCGAGACAGATTTCCAGAACGAAGGTGTCTCGACAGGAAGACTTTCGAAGCAATTGATCGGCGTCTTAGGGAGCACGGAACATTTCAGCCTATGACTCGCGACTGGAGAAGACCTAGAACGACGAGGACACCTGCAATGGACGAGGCAATTCTTCGTGCAGTTGACGATAACCCTAATGTCAGCGTCAGAGAAGTTGCTGCTGTACAAAGTAACGTTGACCACGTCACTGTATGGAGAGTGCTACGGGAGAACCAGTTGTTTCCGTACCATGTACAGCGTGTGCAGGCACTATCAGCAGCTGATTGGCCTCGACGGGTACACTTCTGCGAATGGTTCATCCAACAATGTGTCAAGCCTCATTTCAGTGCAAATGTTCTCTTTACGGATGAGGCTTCATTCCAACGCGATCAAATTGTAAATTTTCACAATCAACATGTGTGGGCTGACGAGAATCCGCACGCAATTGTGCAATCACATCATCAACACAGATTTTCTGTGAACGTTTGGGCAGGCATTGTTGGTGATGTCTTGATTGGTCCCCATGTTCTTCCACCTACGCTCAATGGAGTACGTTATCATGATTTCATACGGGATACTCTACCTGTGCTGCTAGAACATGTGCCTTTACAAGTACGACACAACATGTGGTTCATGCACGTTGGAGCTCCTGCACATTTCAGTCGAAGTGTTCGTACGCTTCTCAACAACAGATTCGGTGACCGATGGATTGGTAGAGGCGGACCAATTCCATGGCCTCCACGCTCTCCTGACCTCAACCCTCTTCACTTTCATTTATGGGGGCATTTGAAAGCTCTTGTCTACGCAACCCTGGTTCCAGATGTAGAGACTCTCCGTGCTCGTATTGTGGACGGCTGTGATACAATACGCCATTCTCCAGGGCTGCATCAGCGCATCAGGGATTCCATGCGACGGAGGGTGGATGCATGTATCCTCGCTAACGGAGGACATTTTGAACATTTCCTGTAACAAAGTGTTTGAAGTCACGCTGGTACGTTCTGTTGCTGTGTGTTTTCATTCCATGATTAATGTGATTTGATGAGAAGTAATAAAATGAGCTCTAACATGGAAAGTAAGCGTTTCCGGACACATGTTCACATAACATATTTTCTTTATTTGTGTGTGAGGAATGTTTCCTGAAAGTTTGGCCATACCTTTTTGTAACACCCTGTAGATGCCTGCAACGCTCATTATAGCTGGTCTTTCACACAGTTTGTCAATTGTATTTTTGTTAGTAGTGACAACGGTTCTCACAGAATTGTGACATTATAAAATGTTTTGTTAATATACACTGTTTCTATGTTTACAACGCTCTTTCACCGTTTTCAATACGTTCAAGATGGAACAGATGAATGTGTCGGAAGCCGAAATACATAATCGATCCATCTTTCTTGCAGTAAATGTGCTGACGTTGTGTGTTTGATGTGCTTCTAGAGCTTGATTCGAAACAAGTTCTTGATCAAACGCGCGATCAGATTTCGAACCCCGATACGGTCCCCACGTTCAAAATGCTATGCTTCTTAACGAGAAGTAGATAGAATGTCGACGCTGTGGCAAGGTTACTGCGTTTCAGCATTTCACCAAACTTGTCTGGAGAAACTGTAATCCTTGTAACTGTTCGGTATTTTGAACATTTTCATGACATGTAATTTTAATGTTATAACCACGCAATCGAAAGTCCGGGATTACTAGATTAACAACAATGTCTCATCTGATGAATGAAATATACTACCTTGCAAAGACGACGTTTTAATATATTTCATTGAAACTAACAGGATACAAAATAGAACCCCATTAAAAGGGGAAACATTATAAAAACTATTTCGTCCCATTCCATTGTATTTAGGCAAGCCAGTCTCTAGATACGACGGTAATCCCAAAAGTAAGGTCTCCCGTTTCTTTATAAGTACATGGTTGGTTCAAATGGCTCTGAGCACTATGGGACTCAACTGCTGAGGTCATTAGTCCCCTAGAACTTAGAACTAGTTAAACCTAACTAACCTAAGGCCATCACACACATCCATGCCCGAGGCAGGATTCGAACCTGCGACCGTAGCGGTCTCGCGGTTCCAGACTGCAGCGCCAGAACCGCGCGGCCACTTCGGCCGGCCTATAAGTACATATACCTGTTTATTTCTACAATGTTTTACATCAGTTTACAGCTTGGCCATTTAGCTATTTTTCGATATAATCACCATTTCTGTGGATGCACTTCTGTAGATGCTGTGGCAGTTCTTGTATGCCCTTGACATACCAGCTCGCCGCCATGCCGTTCAGAAAGTTATGAACCTCTTCTTTCACCTCGTCGTCTCAGATGAATCGCTTTCCGGCCAAATGTTCTTTTAACCTAGGGAACAGGTGATTTCACTGTCACTGGGCGCCAAGTCAGGACTATCGGGTGAGTGGGTCATTATACTCCACTGAAACTGTTGCAAGAGAGCAACGGTTTGCCGAGCGATGTGTTTGTCAGCGCTAATTGTGGTCCCAGTGATTGAGCTCCGACGACGAGGTGAAAAGAAGAGGTTCATAACTTTCTGAACAGCATGGTGGAGAACTGGTATGACATGGCATAGAAAAACATCCACAGCATTTACAAAATTGCATCGATAGAAATAGTGATTATGTAGAAAAATACCTACATGTTCATGGTGTAAACTGATGTAAAACATTGTAGAAATAAACACGTGTATGTACTTATAAAGAAACGGGAGACCTTACTTTTGGGATTACCCTCGTAGATAGGAAATCATACGAAATTAGGTTCATAAGAAAATCTGTACTTCATACTTTCGCATGACATAGCAAATACTGCCAGAAAATGCTTTCACAGTGCTTTGGCCGGTATATCTGTCTTGACATTTAATTTTCAGGTTTCTCATTTTCGGAATTCTCATGTGTTCGCTGATGTATTCGAAGGAAAGTAATCTAGAATTTCCGAGACGTCTTCGTCCTCATTTTGTAAATATCCGTGTTCTGAATATATTTGGTCGACTTTTTCTTCCGGAGGCCGAAGTGCGCGTCCAATCCAAAGGAATCTCCTTGGTATAATTTTGGATATGATGTCTAGATCGTTATGTAAATCATTGACTTCCCTTTTTGTTATTATGCACCATTGTTTTTTGGTTTTTATCTTAGATTCCTCCAAATGTCTGTTTGAAAAGTTTCATTCCAAAGATGTTTATATTTACCTCTTATGATTTAGTTAATGTCCAACTATCACAAATGTATATTCAGAACAAAGTTTTATGCACGTATACCTTCATTGGACTTAATAGAAAGCCAACATATAAAATTCTGTGTACGAATGTGACTCTACCCATTTGACAGGAACTGTGGACAGAATACAACTACAGTTTCTGATTTTAAAACTGTTGAAGTGTCACGTGACTTTGAATACCGAGAAAGCATTAGTGCGAACGATCGCCAGCGGCTGCAGGACTTGACGGCAGTTGAGCGACAGGAAGCCGCCGGCACTTGTTTGTGGAAGCGCTTGGCGAGACTGGTACAGAAACACGTTCGCAGAACGCCACTGCTCCCTGGAAAGGACTCATTGCCGGGGGCGGGGTGACAGTCCGTGCAGGAATTTTTGGGTAGCAACAGGTACCGCACTGCAGTCCTCAGTAAAGCGTCAGGAGCGGATGCGCCGTGCTACGCGGCACGCGGACTTCTACGACTGTGGGACCTGAGGTCGTCGTATTTTCTGAGAAGCAGTGATGGAGACCGGCACAGACGCGCATGTGCAGTACAGTGAAAAATGCCATAGTCATCAGCTGCTGAAGACGCAAATCCTATAATCTTCGCAGCTTCTCTCCTTCAGACGTGACTGTAAATCAACAGATTAAATTACCCACTACACCTGAGTTCGTAATTACCTGTCAGATTTTATTAATTCAATTACCTGGCTCCCACATTCTCCTGCAATCCCTCATGGTGAGCAATTACCTAACCTGACGTCAGGGAGCAGCAGTAAAATAGCCGAGCCCAACCAGAGCTCCGCAGGGGAAAGGCTTCACAAACGGCCAACATACATCAACGCAACACCCAGCATTATTTAACTCCTGTTCTCCTCCTCTCACTTTTGCAAGGGCTGTCATGTTCGTCTTGCACGGGAAAAATATCAGGTAGAGACATCACTGAAAATACTACCTTAAACAAAATGCTTTGAAAATCTGTCAAGATGTAACCTATTTTCCTTAAATCAAGGAAAAATCAAAAACACACAGCACTTACCTGGGAAATATAACGTCAGTCACTCAGTAGTTGAAATACACTGAAGCGCCAGAGAAACTGGTAAAGGCATATCCTATTCAAAAACAATGTAACGAGGCAGAAACCGGCACTGCGGTCGGCAACATCTACACATATCAAAAATCGTTTTGCAACACCTCGGTTCCGAAAGTTCCGGAACCTGTACAGAAAATTGGAATAGAGATCAACATAAATACCATTTCCGCCTTTTTTACCGATCATGAAAACCACTCATTGCATGTTGTACCACCATACAGCGAGACCATCAGAGGTGGTGGCACCGGTGCCTCTAATACCCAGTAGCACGACCTCTTGCACCGACGCATGCCTGTATTCGTCGTGGCATAATATCCACAAGTTCATCAAGGCACTGTTGACCCATATTGTCCCACACCTTAACAGCCATTCGGCGTAGATACCTCAGAGTGGTTGGTGGGTCCGTCGTCCATAAACAGCCCTTTTCAAACTATCCCAGGCATATACGATAGGGTTCATGCCTGGAGAACATGATGGCCATTCTAGTCGAGCGATATCGTTAACCTGAAGGAAGTCATTCATAAGATGTGAACGATGGGGGAGCGAACTGTCGTCGAAGACGAATGCCTCGCCGATATGCTGCCGATATGGTTACACAAACGCTCGGAGGCTGTCATTCACGTATCGTACATCCGTTACGGCGTCTTTCATGACTATAAGCGGCGTACTTCGGCCCCACATAATGCCACCCCAAAACAGCAGGGAACCTGCACCTTGCTTCACTCGCTGGACAGTGTGTCGGAGGCGTTCAGCATGACCGGGTTGCCCCCAAAGACGCCTCCTACGATTGTCTGGTTGAAGGCATATGTGACACTCATCGGTGAAGAGAACGTGATGCCAATTCCGAGCGGTCCATTCCTTATGTTGTTGGTCCCATCTGTACCCCGCTGCATGGTGTCGTGATTGCAATGATGAACCTCGTCATGGACGTCGGGAGTGAAGTTGCACATCGTGCAGCCTATTGCAAACAGTTTGAGTCGTAACACGACGTCCTGTGGCTGCACGAAAAGCATTATTCAACTTGGTGGCGTTGCTGTCAGAATTCCTGAGAGCCATAATCCGTAGATAGAAATAGTAGCCCTTGGACGGCCTGAGCGAAGCATGTTATCAACAGTTCCTGTCCCTCTGTATCTCCTCCAAGTCCGAACCACATCGCTTTGGTTCACTTCGGGACGCCTGGATCCTTCCCTTGTTGACATCCCTTCCTGGCAAAGTAACACTGCGGACACGATCGAACCGAGGTATTGACCGTCTAGGCATGGTTGAACCACAGACAACATGGGCCGTGTACATCCTTCCTGGTGGAATGACAGGAACTCATAGGCTGCCCAACCCCCTCCGTCTAATAGGCGCTTCTCACGCATGGTTGTTTACATCTTTGGGCGGGTTTAGTGACATCTCTGAACAGCCAAAGGGACTGTGTCTGTGATACAATATCCAGTCAACGTCTAGCTCCATAAGTTCTGAGAACCGGGGTGATGCAATACTTTTTTTGATGTGTGTGTATAACACAAAATTTGTTAGACTGGTTACTGCTGCTACAATGGCACATAATCAAGATTTAAGTCAGCTTGATCGTGGTGTTGTAGTCGGTGTGGGTAGCTATGAAGACGGGACTTTGCCGTACGACCATTTCACGAGTGTGCCGTGAATATCAGGAATCCGCCAATGTATCAAAACTGCGGCATTGCTGCGGCCGGAAAAAGATCCTCCAAGAACGGACCAACGACAACTGAAGAGAATCGTTCAAAGTGACAGAAGTGCAGTCCTTGCGCAAATTGCTGCAGATTTCAGTGCTGGGCCATCAGCAAGTGTCAACGTGCGAACCATTCAAAGAAATATAATTTTTATGGGTTTTCAAGGCCCGCTCGTGTACCCTTGATGACTGCACATCACGAAGCTTCACGCCTCTCCTGGCCCCATCAACACCGACATTTGATTGTTGATGACTAGAAATACACTCCTGGAAATGGAAAAAAGAACACATTGACACCGGTGTGTCAGACCCACCATACTTGCCAGTGTGCACTCGGTGTGCTTGCCGGGGGGTCTCGTCCGTAATGTGGAGGAGGCCCTTCCGGCAGCTATTGAACGCACTGGGTGTGACCGGCTGCAGATAGTAGCACATGTCGGAACGAATGACGCCTGCCGCTTGGGTTCTGAGGCCATCCTTGGTTCCTTCCGGCGGCTGGCTGATTTGGTGAAGACAACCAGCATCGCACGCGGAGTGCAAGCTGAGCTTAATATCTGCAGCATAGTGCCCAGAGTCGATCGCGGTCCTCTGGTTTGGAGCCGTGTGGAGGGTCTAAACCAGAGGCTCAGACGACTCTGCGACTATAATGGTTGCAAATTCATCGACCTCCGTTATTGGGTGGAGAACTGTAGGGCCCCCCTAGACAGGTCAGGCGTGCACTACACACCGGAAGCAGCTACTAGGGTAGCAGAGTACGTGTGGCGTGCACACGGGGGTTTTTTAGGTTAGAGGGACCCCCCCTTGGGCGAAACGATAAAATACCTGACGGCTTACCAGAGAGAACATCAGCATCGTTGATAAAGAACGTCCGTCCTCAGAGACCAAAAACAGGAAAAGTTAACGTAATATTGGTAAACTGCAGGAGTATCCAGGGCAAGGTTCCTGAATTAGTATCGCTTATTGAAGGAAATAGTGCGCATATAGTATTAGGAACGGAAAGTTGGTTAAAACCGGAAGTGAACAGTAACGAAATCCTAGACACGGAATGGAATATATACCGCAAGGATAGGATAAACGCCAATGGTGGAGGAGTATTTATAGCAGTAAAGAATTCAATAATATCCAGTGAAGTTATTAGCGAATGCGAATGTGAAATAATCTGGGTTAAGTTAAGTATCAAAGGTGGGTCAGATATGATAGTCGGATGCTTCTATAGACCACCTGCATCAGCAACCGTAGTAGTTGAGCGCCTCAGAGAGAACCTGCAGAACGTCGTGAAGAAGTTTCGTGATCATACTATTGTAATAGGGGGAGACTTCAATCTACCAGTTATAGAATGGGATAGTCACACAATCAGAACTGGAGCCAGGGACAGAGACTCTTGTGACATTATCCTGACTGCCTTGTCCGAGAATTACTTCGAGCAGATAGTTAGAGAACCAACTCGTGAAGCTAACGTTTTAGACCTCATAGCAACAAATAGACCGGAACTTTTCGACTCCGTGAATGTAGAAGAGGGTATCAGTGATCATAAGTCAGTGGTTGCATCAATGACTACAAGTGTAATAAGAAATGCCAAGAAAGGAAGGAAAATATATTTGCTTAACAAGAGTGATAGGGCACAAATCGCAGAATATCTGAGTGACCACCATCAAACGTTCATTTCTGAGGAAGAGGATGTGGAACAAAAATGGAAAAAATTCAGAAACATCGTCCAGTACGCCTTAGATAAGTTCGTACCGACTAAGGTCCAAAGCGAGGGGAAAGATCCACCGTGGTATAACAATCATGTACGAAAGGTACTACGGAAACAAAGAAAGCTTCATCATAGGTTTAAGAGTAGTCGAATCATAGCTGATAAGGAAAAGCTGAACGAAGCGAAAAAGAGCGTAAAGAGAGCAATGAGAGAAGCATTCAACGAATTCGAACATAAAACATTGGCAAACAATCTAAAAAAGAACCCTAAAAAGTTTTGGTCATATGTAAAATCGGTAAGCGGATCTAAATCCCCTATTCAGTCACTCGTTGACCACGATGGCACCGAAACAGAGGACGACCGAAGAAAGGCAGAAATACTGAATTCAGTGTTCCGAAACTGTTTCACTGCGGAAAATCGTAACACGGTCCCTGACTTCAGCCGTCGCACGGACGCCAAAATGGAAAATATTGAAATAAACGATATCGGAATTGAAAAACAACTGCTATCACTTAGTAGCGGAAAAGCATCCGGACCAGACGAGATACCCGTAAGATTCTACAGTGATTATGCTAAAGAACTTGCCCCCTTTCTATCAGCAATTTATCGTAGATCTCTGGAAGAACGTAAAGTACCTAGCGACTGGAAGAAAGCGCAGGTCGTTCCCATTTTCAAGAAGGGTCATAAATCAGATGCGAATAATTATAGGCCTATTTCGCTTACGTCAATCTGTTGTAGAATAATGGAACATGTTCTATGTTCTCGTATTATGACGTTCTTAGATAATACAAATCTCCTTCATCATAACCAACATGGATTCCGCAAACAGAGATCATGTGAAACTCAGCTCGCCCTATTTGTCCAAGAAATTCACAGTGCCGTAGACACTGGCGAGCAGATTGATGCCGTATTCCTGGATTTCAGGAAGGCATTTGATACGGTTCCGCACTTACGTTTAGTGAAAAAAATACGAGCTTACGGAATATCGGACCAGGTTTGTGATTGGATTCAGGATTTCCTAGAAGAAAGAACACAACATGTCATTCTTAACGGTTCAAAATCTGCAGATGTAGAGGTAATTTCGGGAGTACCGCAAGGAAGCGTGATAGGACCTTTATTGTTTACAATATACATAAATGACTTAGTTGACAACATCGGTAGCTCCGTGAGGCTATTTGCAGATGACACGGTTGTCTACAAGAAAGTAGCAACATCAGAAGACTCGTACGTACTCCAGGAAGACCTGCAGAGGATTAATGAATGGTGCGACAGCTGGCAGCTTTCCCTAAACGTAGATAAATGTAATATAATGCGCATACATAGGGGCAGAAATCCATTCCAGTACGATTATGCCATAGGTGGTAAATCATTGGAAGCGGTAACGACCGTAAAATACTTAGGAGTTACTATCCGGAGCGATCTGAAGTGGAATGATCACATAAAACAAATAGTGGGAAAAGCAGGCGCCAGGTTGAGATTCATAGGAAGAATTCTAAGAAAATGTGACTCATCAACGAAAGAAGTAGCTTACAAAACGCTTGTTCGTCCGATTCTTGAGTATTGCTCATCAGTATGGGACCCTTACCAGGTTGGATTAATAGAAGAGATAGACATGATCCAGCGAAAAGCAGCGCGATTCGTCATGGGGACATTTAGTCAGCGCGAGAGCGTTACGGAGATGCTGAACAAGCTCCAGTGGCGGACACTTCAAGAAAGGCGTTACGCAATACGGAGAGGTTTATTATCGAAATTACGAGAGAGCACATTCCGGGAAGAGATGGGCAACATATTACTACCGCCCACATATATCTCGCGTAATGATCACAACGAAAAGATCCGAGAAATTAGAGCAAATACGGAGACTTACAAGCAGTCGTTCTTCCCACGCACAATTCGTGAATGGAACAGGGAAGGGGGGATCAGATAGTGGTACAATAAGTACCCTCCGCCACACACCGTAAGGTGGCTCGCGGAGTATAGATGTAGATGTAGATGTAGACACTGCGAGAGGGCTGTTCAAGCAATGATCACACGCACGGCACAGCGGACACACCAGGAACCGCGGTGTTGGCCGTCGAATGGCGCTAGCTGCGCAGCATTTGTGCACCGCCGCCGTCAGTGTCAGCCAGTTTGCCGTGGCATACGGAGATCCATCGCAGTCTTTAACACTGGTAGCATGCCGCGACAGCGTGGACGTGAACCGTATGTGCAGTTGACGGACTTTGAGCGAGGGCGTATAGTGGGCATGCGGGAGGCCGGGTGGACGTACCGCCGAATTGCTCAACACGTGGGGCGTGAGGTCTCCACAGTACATCGATGTTGTCGCCAGTGGTCGGCGGAAGGTGCACGTGCCCGTCGACCTGGGACCGGACCGCAGCGACGCACGGATGCACGCCAAGACCGTAGGATCCTACGCAGTGCCGTAGGGGACCGCACCGCCACTTCCCAGCAAATTAGGGACACTGTTGCTCCTGGGGTATCGGCGAGGACCATTCGCAACCGTCTCCATGAAGCTGGGCTACGGTCCCGCACACCGTTAGGCCGTCTTCCGCTCACGCCCCAACATCGTGCAGCCCGCCTCCAGTGGTGTCGCGACAGGCGTGAATGGAGGGACGAACGGAGACGTGTCATCTTCAGCGATGAGAGTCGCTTCTGCCTTGGTGCCAATGATGGTCGTATGCGTGTTTGGCGCCGTGCAGGTGAGCGCCACAATCAGGACTGCATACGACCGAGGCACACAGGGCTAACACCCGGCATCATGGTGTGGGGAGCGATCTCCTACACTGGCCGTACACCACTGGTGATCGTCGAGGGGACACTGAATAGTGCACGGTACATCCAAACCGTCATCGAACCCATCGTTCTACCATTCCTAGACCGGCAAGGGAACTTGCTGTTCCAACAGGACAATGCACGTCCGCATGTATCCCGTGCCACCCAACGTGCTCTAGAAGGCGTAAGTCAACTACCCTGCCCAGCAAGATCTCCGGATCTGTCCCCCATTGAGCATGTTTGGGACTGGATGAAGCGTCGTCTCACGCGGTCTGCACGTCCAGCACGAACGCTGGTCCAACTGAGGCGCCAGGTGGAAATGGCATGGCAAGCCGTTCCACAGGACTACATCCA
Source organism: Schistocerca nitens (assembly GCF_023898315.1). Taxonomy (NCBI): domain Eukaryota; kingdom Metazoa; phylum Arthropoda; class Insecta; order Orthoptera; family Acrididae; genus Schistocerca; species Schistocerca nitens. Next base: position 269,277,747 of record NC_064620.1, read on the forward strand.
GCATCTCTACGATCGTCTCCATGGGAGAATAGCAGCCTGCATTGCTGCGAAAGGTGGATATACACTGTACTAGTGCCGACATTGTGCATGCTCTGTTGCCTGTGTCTATGTGCCTGTGGTTCTGTCAGTGTGATCATGTGATGTATCTGACCCCAGGAATGTGCCAATAAAGTTTCCCCTTCCTGGGACAATGAATTCACGGTGTTCTTATTTCAATTTCCAGGAGTGTATATTTCCTGGTCGGACGAGTCTCGTTTCAAATTCTATCGAGGGGATGCACATATACGGGTATGGTGGCAACCTCATGAAACCATGGACCCAGCATATCAGCAGGGGACTGTTCAAGCTGGTGGAGGCTTTCTAATGATATGGGGCGTGTGCAGTTGGAGTGATATGGGACCCCTGACACGTCTAGATACGACAGTGACAGGTGACGCCTACGTAAACATCCTGTTTTTTTCACCTGCATCCATTCATACCCATTGTGCATTCCGACGGACTTGGGCAATTCCACAAGGACGATGTAACACCTCACACTCTTCTCAGTTTAAACACTTCGACTGGCCATCAACTCCCCAAAAATGAACATTATCGAGTATATCTGGGATGCTGTGCAACGTACAGTTGGGAAGAGATCTCCACCTCCTCCTACTCTTACGAATTTGTGAACGGTCTTGCAGGATTCATGGTGTCAGTTCCCTCCAGCACTACGTCAGACATTAGTTTAGTTCATGCCACGTTGTGTTGTGAGGCTTGAGGGGGCTGTACACGATATTAGGCAGGTGTAACAGTTTCTTTGGCTCTTCAGTGTATTTTACTAACCCGACAGTGACACAAGGTCCGCGCTTGTGCATACCAACGGCATCGCATTCTCTGTACATAACGTGCAACAACAGGTCTGAGCCTAGGGATATAATTGTGCTGCGACGGTGACTGGCGACAGCTACGATGTACATCAACGAAAATATGTGTCAGGTCATCATTTGATAGATGAGCTTTGGAGGTGAGATAAAACGTAGTGTGCCGGCCGGAGTGGACGAGCGGTTAAAGGCGCTACAGTCTGGAACCGCACGACCACTACGGTCGCAGGTTCGAATCCTGCCTCGGGCATGGATGTGTGTGATGTCCTTAGGTTAGTTAGGTTTAAGTAGTTCTAAGTTCTAGGGGACTTATGACCACAGCAGTTGAGTCCCATAGTGCTCAGAGCCATTTGAACCATAAAACGTAGTGGCGGATGTACCGCCTCAGGTCACCATCGTACATAGTTATGTCTGGCAATGACGAAGCCCGAATTCTTTTTTTTAAAAATCATCATTAAGGCAAAATTTAATAAATAGTTTGTTAGAAGTGTAACACTACAACGCAGAGCCTCAGGTATTTTACATTCACTTGATTGTATGGTTTTAAAAGTATTTTTTGTGATTATATGAAGTTATGAGTTGTGTCAGTAATTAGTGTGTATGAAAATGTACAAGAACAAGTAAGAAATATTCATGTCAAAGTTTTGTAGCACAAGCGCTAGCAGTGTCAGGGAAATTTTCAAAAAAATGGTTCAAATGGCTCTGAGCACTATGGGACTCAACTGCTGTGGTCATCAGTCCCCTAGAACTTAGAACTACTTAAACCTAACTAACCTAAGGACATCACACACATCCATGCCCGAGGCAGGATTCGAACCTGCGACCGTAGCAGTCGCACGGTTCCGGACTGCGCGCCTAGAACCGCGAGACCACCGCGGCCGGCGGGAAATTTTCATTATGGGGCTCAAAAAATATCTTTTAATGTAACAATATCATCGTTGGCAAAACGCTGTCAGTCGTCATAGTGGAGGCAACGAAGGGAGTTGCGAATCATTTGTGGTGGAACTCAGACGTGAACAGTTTGCGTGGTGATGCCAATATGGAGATTGTTCTGGAGTTGGTTTTGTAATATGTGACAAGGCAAAATATATAAGTCAACGAGCTCTTGTGTGGGTACAGTACGTGGTTATAAGAAGGTTTGGGAATTAAAGAAGATCACTGTGTGACCCAAAGTTATTCACGCTGCACGTTAACCAAGAAGAGCCTGTTGCCAATAACAGACCCCATAAAAAACATTACATCGCGCCACCAGCAACTCGTCGCAGAGTAAGGTCAAGCCAGTTATTTTGTAGTTGTGTACAAGGCTCGCCTGCGTATTAGTTAGTTATTGTGTTGTTTAGTCAAATCATAAACTTAGTGATTGAAGCTAATTGACCCTAGTCAGGGTCCCATCCTTTTAACAGTACTCCTCAGAAACTCACAAGAGAAAGAAATAATTAAAATAAGATAAATTTAATTAATTTTATAGTTAACTTTCATTCAAATAATTATTGGAACCAAAGTAAAGAAATAGCAGTACTTCATACAGCGTTTCACTACTACTGCCGACAATCAGTCAGACCAAAAATTATTTAAAAGCAGATTATGTTTAGATGAAAAAAATATGTTGACGCTGTTGCTGCCAAAGTAATTTTATGGTTTTGTGTTGTGTTTTACAAATAATTTCATGTGGCTGTATCCTCTTAGCACTGGCATTGACAAATTGTTGTTACTATAAATGAATGCATTTGCGACCATGATTTTAGTAGTAACCATTAAGGAACAATAATTATTTCTGATCATGTTTTAGAAATTTTTTTACGGACTGTATTACCGCGAGTTACGTAATTCAGTAAAGTTTCCATAAAGTGTTGCTGTTAAGTACCTCTTATTGCTGTCCGAAACTACAAATAATATCAATATATTCCAAATCAAAATCATTTTGTTCATTTTACACATGTGTTTAACTTCTAAGCTTGCGTGAGTGGATTTTGTTCAGTTACTGCGTTATTATTATGATTTCAAAGTCACTTCAGTCATTAATCAAATTTGACGTTTGCTCGTTTTGAGCTGGCGACTAATTGTTCTGCAACCTAAATTTATTCTATCAGTGCTAACTACAGTGAATCATTCACTTATTATCATTTTATATTTAGATCATTGTTGTACTTATCAAAACTCCGTGCGGTCCCGATCAAAATATAAGTACTTTCATAATTTATGCAACGTCATACTCCTTCAGTTACAACATTTGACTGTATTTACCGAGAAATCGGAAAGAACACTTATCGACTCAGAAACACCGGTATTTATCAGTACCAGAACGTAAAAAAATACTAGTTCATACCTGTAGACGAAAAAGACAAAACTGTAGTTCTTCCACAGTATTAATTTATTTCCTCAACTGGTTTTTCGCCTTACAATTTTATTCACTGATATTGTATCCTCTTTTAGAGTGATAGTCTGTTGAAGTCTGGTGAAGGCCTTCTTCACCAGAATTCAACAGACTATCGCCCTGAAAGAGGCTAAAATACTGGTGAATAACATTCTAAAAATTATTACACAGGGATTAAATGTGATCTTCGACACCGCTGTTGTAAATAAATTCAAAAGGTTGAAGCTAAACACTAAATAAATGCAAAGGGGTGAAACCAGAAAAAGACCAACAGTAAATATCGAGAAGTGTGTGTGTGTGTGTGTGTGTGTGTGTGTGTGTGTGTGTGTGTGTGCGCGCGCGCGCCTGCTGGTGCGGATGAGTGCACTTGCGCTCGAAGATGAACTGGAAGAAAAGAAAGATATCACCATCTATGAACTATAGTCAATAGAGGACGAGATGCAGATGTGGTTGAACCAATCTCATAGCCTGTATAACAGTTTAAGTTAACAATCACAATAAAATGAAATTAATACAAGACTAGAGTACTGAAGTATTTCTTGAAGCGGTATTAAATACAAAAAGTTATGCAAGAAACAAGGAATTGACAATGGTAACAACACACGCATAAACTAAATTATGAATCTGTAGTACGAAGAGTTTTTATTACTGTACGGAATTCATACATATAACAAAACGAGGGACAATGTGGAGTGGATAGACAATCACAATAAAATAAATAAATATAGAAAAATAAATGGAAAAATAGAATGACGATAGTCACTTAAGGCCTGACAGGGGCCTAGTAATCCGAAAACCGGTTAACGAAATTAATTAATACTGTTGAATGTCCAGTGTTGTGTTTTTATTTATAATAGCTGGGGTACCCAGCTTCGCTCAGGGAGATGATATGAGATCGTGCGGTAGTTGGAATCAAAGGATAAACTTCAAAGTGAAAGAGGTAAAAAAATTTTTTGTTCTAACTATTTATAATATTTGTGTATAAACAACATTTTTCATTTTGCTATCCGGGTTATACATGTACAAATTTTTCGAATTTCCTACGCAATATCAAGATAAACGTGAGAGAAGCAGTAGTCTCTGTGGTTGATGCCGCAATATTCTAAAGTTTGTCCTGCCACTTTGTTAATTATAAAACTGTAACCTAATTGGATTGGAAAATACAGTCTTTCAAATTGGAATGTCAGTTCATTAGAGAACAGTGGTGTTCTGGGGATAATCAGTGAACGTACTTTGCAGTTACCAGTCATATGTTCGGCTTCGATGATGCTATTAGACAGCTGTTTGACGATCATCCTTGTTCCATTACATTGTTTTGGTGAGTTGAGATTTCTGAGTAATAAGATCGAAGATCCACTTTTTAAGTTAAAGGCAATGTAATGCCATTCCCGGTACTTGCTAAGAGCTTAGAAATTCAGTAGGGATGACTTAACACTTTCTTCAATGTTTACCATTGTGTCGATCGAGCTGTATATTCTCTCTTCACTGGGAATTTTCTTTTGAATATTAAAGTTGATATCGTTGACAGTATTACTTTTGGTTGCCAGAATTGCCCTTTCAAATAGCCAGTCCAAATTGGTACAGTTGTGAGCAATGTTTGGATAAATTTGGTCGATGAGTTCGTTTTCAGTAGTGGGTATGTTGCAGAAATCACAGCTGAGTTTAATGAGGCCGGTCGTCTGGTCAGTAGGATACGTGCTTTCGCTCATTTGTAAAAGTTGTTGAGCAAAACGTGCTGTTGTTTCGTCTTTCGATAGTTCGACTCTTTTATTTTTTGTTAGTTGCAGTACTTGTATGTATGCATGCATTTATCTCGCCTGCTGGTGTTGACTTGGGGATAACTGGGTATCTTTGTCGAAAATCTCCTGAGAGTATGAGATACTCCCATCACTTCAGAATTTCCTCGTAAGTATTGTAGTGTTTGTCCATGGATTCGAGTGATTTTTTTAATGTACCACTGTGCATTCGTCCCGGAAGATAATATTAACTTGCTTTAGAAGTTCACCCTGTCCAGGTGCTCTTGAGATTTTACATACCGTGAATTGTTCTTCGGCTATATTCAACGGTAGTTGTAGGGCGGAACGGGCAGTTCGTCCTCCTTCCTTAAGTGTGGCTGCAATGCAGGATGATGCAACTGCAAGTGCCATGTATTGTTTAGCACGTATTCCCGCCGGCAATAAATTAATTAGAAACGTTTTCACGGTGCCGTCTGGTGCGTCCAAGTAAATAATTCCGCCAGTGTGATCGATCCGATCCATGATAACGTTGTAAATTTCCTTTTGACTGTCATTGAGGAGTGGTTTGTTGTGAGCAATGTACTGAAGTAGTTTGTTGATTTTGTATGTTTTTGCCTTTGTAATTTAGAAGTTTAGCATATTGATAGCATCTTTTCGTGGTGCTTGCATTCCAAGTTGTACTAAGCTCTGGTTGTTTATTGCTAAAAATTTATCTTCTACGCAAATGAGTGTTTCATTGAAGATGTCTCAGAATTCGATGGTCAGCTCAGGATGAGGTTGTCGGATTTCATACAGTATGTCATCACTCATACTCTCTTTGAGAGAGTCCCATAGCTGTTTTGGATTCGATGGTTACATGTTAAGTACGGCGAGTGAGCCTCCCACTTGTTTAGCTAAGGCTGTGAGTGAGGTTTCTTGTAAGTGTTAATTCCCAGTGGTTGTCGTTTCACAGTAGACCTGAGCGTTGGCATGCTTCTCTGTACGTCTGGAATAGTAACCGTTAACAGTCTTGAGATCTGTGAAACATGTTGGTCCCGTGTAACAACATCCTGAGATGGAAATATTCGTCGTTGTTCGAATTTACGGTGTACACTCGGCCTAGTGCGGCAGGTTTTATGATTAGTGGATGATCTTGTTCTGGAATTCCTTGTTTGCGTTGTTGAAAGATTTTTCTTGTTGTGTTCCACGTATACCAGGTAAGGATGTCGATACATAGTAATGTTTTCGCGAATGGATCCGTTTGGCACAGTTGGTAAAATGCTGGTAATGTTTTGTTCTGAGGTGGTTCGCTTGCAGTTTTTCTGGTGGTGTCTTTTGTGAAGTATACTCTCTGTCTGTTCCACAAATGTACTGCTGGATGTTGCACAGTTGGCTCGCGTTCGTGTATGGGAAAACCGAAAATCCACAACGGTGCTTCCTTACTGGTGATGTATCTTCCCATTTGCTACACGAGGATCTCGTCGTTTATGGTTTCTCTTTTTTTTCTTTTCTTTTTTTGTTCGCTGTTTTTGGCTATTTGAAATACTGCCATGTCACTGCCTTTGTTCATATACTTTTGGTATTACCATCCTTGCCGTCCGGTGTGGCCGTGCGGTTCTAGGCGCGTCAGTTTGGAACCGCGTGACCGCTATGGTCGCAGGTTCAAAATCCTGCCTCGGGCATGGATGTGTGTGATGTCCTTAGGTTAGTTAGGTTTAAGTAGTTCTAAGTTCTAGGGGACTGATGACCAAAGATGTTGAGTCCCATAGTGCTCAGAGCCATTTGAACCATATTACCACCCTTATTTTCTATTTTTAATTCGTCGATGCTTTGTATTCTTGTTTTTGCTGTGAATCCACCGTTTGTGGCTGATTGTCTTTTGTATTTTGGATAGCTATCAAGTACGGGTTTGGGTATATTTTGTACATTTACCATCACTCACACATGGTGAACAGCCGTTTAATGGCCCGCATGCTCCATGAATTGGAAAATTCAGCTTGGATGATTTTGTCGATATCCGTGGAATGAATCCTGTCGTGTAGGCATACGAGATTGTGTGAGTGAGGCAGTCCTCGTTTTTGCCGTTAGACTGTGTACATTCAGCATCTAACAGTACCAGAGATGTGGCGTTCTGTGGTGACTTCAATAAATCTCATTAGTTTTTGTCGGAAAACTCCGGCTATTACTCGTATTTCGTGTCGATGCATCGGGGATTGTCCGTATCTTAGTTATTCTTTGATTACTGGACACGACGCCTTGCTTGTGAATTTTATGAAGAGGTCAGGTCGTCCTTATTTTCTTATATACGTCTTGACATCTTGCGTGTATTCGTGCACGTGTGTCGGACTTCCTACGTATGATTATCATTATTCCAATGTCCTCAATGTTTCCATCTCGAAAGGCCCCATCGGAGGAAGTTCGTCCGCCAAGTGCAAGCCTTATTTCAGTCGATGGTACAATGGCCGACTTGCGTGCCCGTGATGAGGATGAAATGACGATGAGGGCGACTCGACATCCAGTCCCCGAGCGAAGAAAATCTCCAACCCGGCCAGGAATCGAACCCGGGCCCACTGGCATGGGAGGCGAGCACCTAACCACCCAGCTAAGCATTGTTGGAATAAATCGCGAGTGCTGAGAATGTGGCTGTATCTTCCATAGTCTCTGATCATTAAGCGGCAAGTTCAGGACTCCTTGGAAGTGACTTTTTTTGTTTGTTTCTACGCCTGTTTCAGGCTGAATTTGTTTCATATGAAAAATGATATCCGTCCTCTTCGTGCAGAAATATTAATGGATATTGGAGGGCATCATACGAACGGTGTGTCTCTGCAATGCGTTGTGGTCCTTCTCTTCTTCGTTGTACAATTATGTCACGGCCTGTATTTTCATTGTCCACAATTATGATGGTGACTTTGCGTCTCCGAGGTGCATTAAATCAACGTTCGTCTTCTCCAGGTGGTGTTGTAACTTTGTAGTCATCAGAAATCATTCGGTCTAGTGCTGTTATGAATATGTAATTTAGTTTGTTGTATTTGTCTAAGATCCTCTGTACATCTTGAACTACTTCTCGTCTCAGTCCACTGATATTTGTGCATCGTTGATCAATTTCTCTTTCTTCATTTCCGATAAAACATACTTGCAGAAATTTATGGTCTTCGTTGAGTAGTGGTAGTAACGATCCCATGTTGTGATAGATTTATTCTTGGACGGAAAGAAAACATAATCGATTTCATCTCTGTCAGTGTTGATCAAAGTGACACTGACAAAAGTCATTTGGAAACAGTCGTTGTACGCTTGTATATTTTGATGAATATGTTTTGATTCTGGGATTTCCCCGGTCACGTAATGTAATGCAGGTACTTCCAGTGGTGATAATCGAATTTTTTCATTCATGCAACAGAATCCTGGTGTTTCTCTACTGAATTTTTTCACGTTGCAGTTTTTCCGATTACGACGTGTTTATGTTTGTTATGTTCTTTCGTCAGGTCGTAGTGGAATGCTTCATTTGTTAGGTTGTACTGTTTACTTGTCAGCGTCCGCGCTTCTCATAGAGTGATATTTTCATGGCAGGCTTGAGTTCGCAGTCTTTTGTTATTCGATTTCTCTGCTTCTCACGTTGCTCATTGTCGTTCGTTGGAAACATGAATGTGCTTCGCGCTCTCCGTCTGTTTCGTTTTCCCGCTGATCTTTTTGTTTTCGCCGTTTTGCTTCAGAATTGGCAATATCTCCACCTCTTTCGTCTAGGCATTGTCTAAAATATAAATCAAATTATCTGTTTGTTAACAAATACACTCTTCACACTTTATTTTCAATTTATATTTAGTCACTGTATCACTTTGACTACTCACATTTCACTGTTTGTTTTTATTCACTCAAAGCAATTTTTTTTCGGTTCCTCCCTCGTCACTGATAGGAAACTGACGCTCGAATCCACGACGGTTCTTTCTTTATGTACCCCTACCAATCGATAGCCCCCATTAGTGGCGAATTCCAGAACATACCAAAAAGACTTCGACTGCTTCCCGAACATTCTGGAATCTTCCCGAATGTCCTAGACTCTCCCGAACATTCTTATGACTTTACTAAACGGTAAATGACAGCATGATCTGCAAACAATCTAAGAAAGCTGCTCCGAATATCTCCTAAATCGTTTATATAGATTAGGAATAGGAGAGGGTCTATAACATTTCCTTCGGGAACGTCAGATATCGCATCTGTTTTACTCAATGATATTACGAACTGTGATCTCTCTGACAGGAAATCACGACTCCAATTCCACAACTGAAACGGCACTCAATAAACATGCAATATGATAAGATGCCTCTCCTGGGAAACGGTATCGAAAGCCTTACGAAAATATAGAAATATGGAAGCAGTTTAAATTAACCTGTCGATAGCACTCATTACTTCGCGACAACAAAGGGCTAGTTGTGTCACAGAAGAACGAGATTTTCTGAATCCGTACTGACTGTGTGTCAACAGATTGTTTTCCTCGAGATAATCCATAATGTTCGAACAAGGTATATCTTCCAAAATCCTACTGGAAAACTGACATTAGGGATATGGGTGTGTAATTTATCGGATTATGTCCACTTCTTTTGTTGAATATTGATGCGATATGTGCAAGTTTCAAATACATAGGTAAGGACAATTCGTCGAGCGAGCGGTTGTACCTGATTGTTGAGTACAGAGGTATTACACTCAAGAGCCAAAGAAACTGGTACACCTGCCTATTATCGTGTAGGGCCCCGCGAGCACGTAGAAGCGTCGCAACACGACATGTCATGGACTCGACTAATGTCTGAAGGAGTGCTGGACGGCACTGGAACAATGAATCCGGCAGGGTTGTCCGTAAAACCGTAAGAGTACGAGTGGGTGGAGACCTCTTCTGAACAGCACGTGGCAAGACATCCCAGATGTTCGATTCCGGGGAGTATTGTGGGGAACAGAAGTGTTTAACCGCAGAAGAGTGTCACTAGAGTCACTCTGTCGCAATTATTGGAGAATGGGGTGTCGCATTGTCCTGCTGGAAATGCCCAAGACCGCTGGAATGTAGAATGTACATGAATGGATGCACGGGATCAGACAGGATGCTTACGTACGTGTCACGTGTCACAGTCGTATCTAGACGTATCAGGGGTCCCACATCACTCCAATTGCACATGCCCCAAATCATTACAGAGCCTCCACCAGCTTGAACAGTCCCCTGCTGACATGCAGGGTCCACGGATTCATGAGGTTGTCTCCAGACCAGTACACGTCCATCCGCTGGATTCAATTTGAAACGAGACTCGTACGACCAGTAAACATGTTTCCTGTCATCAACAGTCTAGTGTCGGTGTTGACGGTCCCAGGCGAGGCGTAAAGCTTTGTATCGTGGAGTGATCAAGCGTACACGAGGTGGGTCTTCGGGTCCGAAAGCCCATCTCGATGAAGTTTCGTTGAATGATTCGCACGCTGACACTTGTTGGTGACCTAGCATTGAAATCTGCAGTAATTTGCGGAAGGGTTGCACTTATTTTCGTTGGCCCCGTTCTTGCAGGATCTTTTTCCGGCAGCAGTGATGTCGGAGATTTGACGTTTTACCGGGCTGCTGATGTCCACAGTACACTCGTGAATTGGTCGTACGGGAAAATCCCCACTTCATCGCTACTTCGGAGATGCTGTGTCCCATCGCTCGTGCGCCGACTATAACACTACGTTCAAATTCACTTAAATCTTGATAACGTGCCATTGCAGCACCAGTAGCCGTTGTAGCTCTAACAACTGCGCTAGACGTCTTATATAGGCGTTGCCGATCGCAGCGTCGTATTCTGCCTGTTTACATGCCTCTGTATTTGAATACACGTGCTTGTACCAGTTTCTTTGGCGCTTCAGTGTATATCAGCATACTATGGAAGGAATGTAATAGGTATACAATCCGGACCGGAGGCCTTGCCTTTATTAAGTGATTCAAGCTGCTTTGCTACACTCAGGACATCTACTTCGTCTTTTCTGGTGAAAGAATGTCGGAAAACGGTATTTAGTACCTCCGCTTTAGTGACACTGTCATCAATAACATTGCCACCGCTGTCGCGCTGTGAAAGTATTGGTTGTTGTGCACTCCACATACGACCAGAGTCTCTTTGGATTTTTAACCAGATTTAGCGACATATTTTTGATGTGTAAACTGTTAAAAGTATCTCGCATTGAAGTTCGTGCTAAATTTCGAGCTACTGTAAAGCTTCGCCAAACTTGGGGGTAGCGCTTTCTTTTAAGTTTGGCATGCTTTTTTTCATTTCTCCTGTTCTGTTTACCATGGTGCATCAGTTCCGTCTCTTATTAATTTATTTGGTATAAATCTCTCCATTGCTGTCGATGATATGTATTTGAATTCAGCCACATCTGGTCCACACTTTAATAGTTAATTTGGAATGAATGGACACTGCTTCTTAGACAAACTTAGCATCACAACTTGGGATCACAAAGTAGAAGACGTGAAGGAATCTCTGCTACCTTGGAAGGAGGTAATACACGATGGACCAAGCACCAAGGTCCAAAACTCTATTAGTAATGGCAAAGAGGGCATCCCATGTCAAAAGAAGAGTGCTCATATGAAACATAGGCTTTAATGTCAAGAAAAAGCTTCTGCGGTTGTACATTTGGCGTATAACATTGTTTGGAAGTGAATGGTGAGGTGTGGGAAAACTGGAAAACAATAGAAATGAAAGGTTTGAGATGTTGTGCTATAGAACGATGTTCAGAATTATGTGGTTTGAAAAAGTAAGTAATGAAGAGGTTTTTTGCAGACTGACGAGGAGAGGAACACGTGGAAAACATTGACTAAATGATGTGGCAAGATGACAGGAAAGGACATGTGTTTGGACATCAAGAAATAACTACAGTAGCTAAGCACTGTAGGGGAAGACATTATAAGTTGTTGAGGACATTGGCTGCAAGTTCTATCCAAAGATGAAGAGGCTGGCACAGAAGAGAAATTCAAGGCGAGCCGCACGAAACTAGTAAAAATATGGTAACTCAAAAAATTTGTAAGGTGGCAGAATAAATGAAGATCAATATTGGACCTTACGTAAGAGTTTTATGATCACTGCGGCTGAATTCAGCTAGATATTAGCTGTAGCATCGTTGAGCTCCACCTCGGGAGAAACGAACCAGCCATTTAGTTAATTGTTCTTGCAAGGACTGAGAGGGCATTTTAATATGCATGCTGCTCCAGCCATGCAGGTGAATATCGCCATATTCCAAGACTAGGGATGAGTACATGTTTTCTCACATTACGAGAAACATAGGGAGAGTTTCTGGTGGAATAATCAGCGAAGACTTAATTAGTTTTTATAGGAGTTTCAGAGGATGAGAGCACCCACGCAGACAACAGATCATCACAGCTAACGTAAATACCACGAGCAGAGGTGTAAACTTGTTGGTTCACCAGTTTTCGTCCACTGAAAACTCGAGCGACCTTGGGTAATCTTTTGCTCATCTTGTCACAAAACTAACCATCCTCTGTGGACTTGATTGTCACCCTAAATAGCACCGAACTTTGAACCGGAATCGGATGATTTATCGTAGTACTGGCCAACCTCATGATGTAGTCGTAAGAATAATTTTGTAAAGAAACTTTCTGTTAAAATCTACCATTGTTGTGTTTAGGATTATTACACTTTTTGAGGACGAGATGCGTTTGTTTGACAACTGTCGTAATATTGTCACATTGTAAACTGTGTACATGCGTATATTTCTGTGATAAGATTGCAACATTAAACCACAAAGTATTTACAGCTTACACAATTGTTGTTCTGACCTCAAAACTTTACAAAGTCAAAGAATATGTTCCTTGAATTTCGTTAAAGGGCTGTGATGCATACCGACGGACGATTTCTACTACTCATCACTGGAAGATGTAGGACCTTGACCTATTGTCCTTATCGGCAAAGTGATAATCGTTTATTCATTTCAAACATAAATTGAAACATATTGCTCATTAAGCTACACGATTATAATTCTTGTGTTTCATGTGTAAAGTATTCGACACTTCGATAAAGGTTCATCACATTCTATGTATAGATTTTTAAATTCTTGCTTGAGATGTTTTCCAGATTTGTTTATTATGACATAGACGTTGTTCAGCATTTATTCTAACTTACGTGATGAAGAACAGATTTTCCTTATTTTCTGAGAGCGACATTGCACCTGAGATACAGAAGTTGTCGAAGAGATAATCGTTGAATGGAAACTTTTACGCAATTTTTTTTTTGTAGACAGAATCATATTTTTTTTAGACATAGGCTTGATACACCGGGTGGTCAAAAAGTCAGTATAAATTTGAAAACTTAATAAACCACGGAATAATATAGATAGAGAGGTAAAAATTGACACACATGCTTGGAATGACATGGAGTTTTATTAGAACCACCCCATATTGCTAGACGCGTGAAAGATCTCTTGCGCGCGTCGTTTGGTGATGATCGTGTGCTCAGCCGCCACTTTCATCATGCTTGGCCTCCCAGGTCCCCAGACCTCAGTCGGTGCGATTATTGGCTTTGGTGTTACCTGAAGTCGCAAGTGTATCGTGATCGACCGACATCTCTAGGGATGCTGAAAGAAACCATCCGACGACAATACCTGTGACCTCTACGGTCACAGGTTCGAATCCTGCCTCGGGCATGGACGTGTGCGATGTCCTTAGGTTAGTTAGGTTTAAGTAGCTCTAAGTTCTTGGTGACTGATGACCTCAGAAGTTAAGTCCCATAGTGCTCAGAGCCAGCCAGATCTTGAGCTTTACAACAGTTACGTAAAAAGGATCCAAACACATGGTAAAAATACAGCAGATACCCAGCACCAAAGCATATTTACATATTTTACCCCAGTCTACTAAAAGCTTTCACGGAAACTATAAACCTAGTGTCAGAGATATGATACTGAGTTCTTGAAAAAATGTTTTCATTGTGGTAGAAAAAAAGTTTTTGGAGTTTTTTCTTGGTCCCAAACTGGAAGACGGAATTGGAAATCTTCTCCCAGATATTCCCAATTGGGACCCCTTTTGCCCCACTCCAAGCGAACTGGGATATTTCGCTAAAAGGATCAAAGTTTATTCTGTAATAGCTGGCCCAACTCTCAGAAGTAGGGAATGAGATAAAGATTCCAATTGGTGTTTCCCTCTGCCCACTCCCAGCTTGTTGTGATATTCCACTGAAATGTACGAACTGCCGCGCGGGGTAGCCGAGTGTTCTGAGGCGTCTTGTCACGGTTCGCACGGCTCCCCCCGCCGGAATTTCGAGTCCTTTCTCGGGCATGGATGTGTGTGTGTGTTGTACTTAGCGTAAGTTAGTTTAAGTTACATTAAGTAGTGTGTAAGCATGGGGACCGATGACCTCAGCAGTTTGGTCCCATAAGACCTTACCACAAATTTCCAAAGTACGAACTTCTAAAAAAGGAGTTGAGGATGAAAGATGCAGAGAAAGGAAGATGAACATTCCCTGGTTCTGACCACCGTTTCCCTTGGTATTTAGATGATGCCAGAACTGGAAGTCCCCTTCCAAATACTGTCACCAGCAATGCTGAGGCTGTGTGAGAGGAGTCATCAACTACAGCATCCTGGGCTGAAAATGTTCTTGGATGTGAGGACCGGAGATCTGATCGAACTCAAACTGTTCACAATCTCACTCTAATCCTATGTACGTCTACGAAGACGTTTCGTTTAGCTAGCCAGTATCAGACAGACCACTGGAAACTCGATTTATAATGCCCATGAAAGCCTTTAGTAGCCTGTGGTTCTGGGTGTGTGTATGGAGACATCAACTCCAACAACCAACGCGAGAAAGCTTCATGGATCTGGTGACCAGACTTGTGGTCCAACTGAAATTCAATGTTCTGCTTTCTATGTTTTCATTCTTCAAGACACAAATCATAATATACTTCTTGTGTGCACTTTTTTCAACTCCTGAGAGCAGTGCAGGCTGTTGTAGAACTTGGTTCTTTTCAGACATATATCCCAGCAAGCATTGATTGGGGGAGGGGGATACCAATTGGAATCCTTAGGAGGTATTTCCACCTCCAGCATTTGCCTGTTGACTAAAGAAAACTTCTCGAAAAACCTTCGACGGGATCGAGTATTGGAACAATTTTAAATTACGATCATTTTCCTCATATCGGCCGTTGGGATCCAGCTCACTTTTTGTGTCATCAGTCTTTTGGCTGGTTTGACGTGGCCCACTACGAATTCCTCTCCTGCACCTAGCTATTCATTTCAGTGCAGCACTTGCACCCTTCGAGCACAGTTATTTTCTGGATGTATTCCCATTTCTCCTCATGCCTTACCTTATCAGTTCACCTAATTTTCAACATTACTCTGTTGCACCACCCCTCAAACGCTTCGATTCACTGCTGTACCGTTCTTCTCATTCTCCATGGTACACTACCACTGTGCTCCAAACGTACATTCTCAGAAACTCCTTCCTCAAATTAAAGCTTATGTCTGACACTAACAGAATTATTTTGGCTGGGAACGCCCTCTTTGACTGCACTTGTCCGCTTTTTTGTCCAGCTTGCTCCGTCCGTCATGCGTTATTTTGGTTCTAAGATACGAGAATTCCTTAACTTCCTGAACACCATTTTGATGTTTTGTTTCTCAAAATTATGATTTCTTCTGCTTCTCATTATTTTTGATTTTCTCCGGTTTACTCTCAATTCATATTCTCTACTCATTTGACTGTTCATTCCATTCAACAGATCCCGTAATTCTTCATTACTTACAGATGCTTAATTAACAAGTATTCATTTTGTTACATTTCCCACGATTGACCAGTTTTGACTTTGCAGTCCATTCTCAACCAGTTGCCATATTGTCAGTACCTATAACACTTGACAACACTTGGGAATGGCTTATAAGGCCATTATTGGCGAGTCGTGAAATAATAACAATGGCACCGGTTAGCAAAGTCGCGAATTTGTGAAAGGAAGTGCTATGGTTCCACGTCGGCTGTTGCTTGTTGCCGGCCGCGGTGGTCTCGCGGTTCTAGGCGCGCAGTCCGGAACCGTGCGACTGCTACGGTCGCAGGTTCGAATCCTGCCTCGGGCATGGATGTGTGTGATGTCCTTAGGTTAGTTAGGTTTAAGTAGTTCTAAGTTCTAGGGGACTGATGACCACAGCAGTTGAGTCCCATAGTGCTCAGAGCCATTTGAGCCATTTTGTTGCTTGTTTTTTTGTGTGAGCAACAGCTGATTGTGGACCATGACACTCTCCTTCAACATTTTTTAAAATTATTAGCAACACATTGTCCTATAAATACATTAATTTTTGTTTATGACTAGAAAAATTCGCAACACCAAAAAATTGTTGATGCAGAGTAATTATAGTGGGAAAACATTTCTCTAGGTAACATATTTAAGTGACTGACATTGGAAGATCATAGGTTAATGTAATCTCGAGATACACCATTGCAAATATGAAGTGCTGGTACATTAATAACCAGTGTAATCACCAGAAGTTTGAATGCAAGCATACAAACGTTCATGCATTGTGTTCTACAGCTATCGGATGTCAGTTTGTGGGATGCCTGTTGTCCTTGGTCGGTCAATACAGGGACGTTTAATGCTGTCTGTGGATGACACTGGAGTTGTCGGGTTGGAGACAGATTGGTGCTCGAACAGGACAAGTTAACATGTCGACACTGTGTAGAGCATGTTGGGTTACAACAGTGGCATGTGGACGGGCGTTATCATTTTGGGAAGCACTCCTGAAACGCTGTTCATGAATGACAGCAAAACAGCTCGAACAGCCAACTGACTGTCTGTGTGCGTGGGATAACGTTGAGTGTGCTCCTGCTGTCACACGAAATCGCACCGCACACCATAATTCCAGGGATAAGTCCAGTGTGTCTAGCACACAAACAGATTGGTTGCAGGCCCTCAACTGGACTCCTTGTAACCAGCGCACGGCCGTCCTTTGCACCGGAGCAGAACCATCTTTCATCAGAAAACACAGCAGATCTCCAGCCTGCCGTCTAACAAGCTCTCCCTTTACCTCCACTGTTCAAAGTGCCGTCAATGCGAACAAGAGGTGACAGATACGTGTAACCAATGGCACCCCATACCATCACGCCGGGTGATACGCCAGTATGGCGATGGCGGTGATATGGGTCAGTAGAATACACGCTATGGGGTATCTGACTCGGAACTGCCCTAGAAGTAACCGATCTGTAACTTTTCGTTGTATCACTATGGTGCCAACTGCTCACATTGCAGCTGCAGATGCAGAACGATACTACAGAGCCATAGGTCGAACACGATGGTCTTCTCTCTCCGTAGTACCACGTGGCCCCCGCCCGTACATTCCTGTGACCACCGCTGCCAGCAATCGTGCACAGTGGCTACATGTCTCCCAAGTCTTTCGCAGATGGGAAATCCAATTCCTCGTAGCCCCATTACACGATCTCGTTCAAACTCAGTAAAGTACTGATAATGGCGTCTTTGTGACTTAAAGACATTTCTGACATCAACTCACCACTTCCAGTCACAACGGTAACAAACAGCCCGCAACGGTAACAGAATGTATTTAAAGTAAATCTGACTTGCATCCTCGTAGTGGCGCTACTTGTGCTGCCCTTATGTGCCTGGCGCGAAAATGGAATCGATAACATCTTTCAGATATAGAAACACGCCAACTTCTTGGTGTTGCGGTTTTTTTTCGGCAATGCTTCGCATTTTCTAAATGCGGTATGCATGGGAACTGGACACACGTACTAATCTCCTTCTCCCCCCTCTCTCTGTCAATCTACTCTTTCATCCTCCCTATGTACAATTTCTCCTCCCACTCCTCTGTTGGACTCGCATTCGGTAGGACGTCGGTTCAGTCCCGCGTCCGGCCCTCCTGATTTAGATTTTCCGTGATTTCCCTAAATCGCTTCAGGCAAATGCCGGGATGGTTCCTTTAACAGGGCACGGCCGAATTCCTTCCCAATCCTTCCCTAATCCGATGAGACCGATGACCTCGCTGTTTGGTCTCTTCCCCAAATCCACCCACCACCCACTTCTCTGTGTCCACGGAGCCTTGAGCCTTGTTTAATGTTATTGTAAGTCTTGACTGGCAACTTAAAATTAGTGGGTCATTGGTGTATGGAGTATCAGAGAGATCTCTGACTCTGCAGTGTCTGTGAGGATAGTAGCTTCAATGACAATATTTTGTGTAGTTTTAATTCGCGAACGAGTAGGATTACAAAATTCCGGACGATTGAGATTCCTTAGTTTTATTGTGACCCTAAGCTGGTAACCCATGAATAACACTTTCCTGTTTTCTGTTTACACCAACTGCGACGAAGAAATGAAAACAGCGTTTTTTTGTGTGCAATTCAACAACCTGCTCTGCTGCCCAGGCGGGAATAAGCATTAAGGCTCGCTCTTGCCACATAAACTTGGAGGTACTCACAAACCTAACAACATCCAACTTGTAATGGCTATAATTATTACTGTAGACTACTGGCCATTAAAATTGCTACACCAAGAAGAAATGCAGATGATAAACGGGTATTCATTGGACCAATATATTATACTAGAACTGACATGTGATTACATTTTCACGCAATTGGGGTGCATAGATCCTGAGAAATCAGTACCCAGAACAACCACCTCTGGCCGTAATAGCGGCCTCGATACGCCTGGGCACTGAGTCAAACAGAACTTGGATGGCGTGTACAGGTACAGCTGCCCATTCAGCTTCAACGTGATACCACAGTTCATCAAGAGTAATGACTGGCGTATAGTGACGAGCCAGTTGCTCGGCTGCCATTGACCATACATTTTCAATTGGTGAGAGATCTGGAGAATGTGTTGGCCAGGGCAGCAGTCGAACATTTTCTGTATCCAGAAAGGTCCGTACAGGACTTGCAGCATGCGGTCGTGCATTATCCTGCTCAAATGTAGGGTTTCGCAGGGATCGAATGAGGGGTAGAGCCACGAGTCGCAACACATCTGAAATGTAACCTCCTCTGTTCAATGTGCCGTCAATGCGAACAAGAGGTGACAGATACGTGTAACCAATGGCACCCCATACCATCACGCCGGATGATACGCCAGTATGGCGATGACGAGTACACGCTTCCAATGTGCGTTCACCGCGATGTCGCCAAACACGGATGCGACCATCATGATGCTGTAAACAGAACCTGTTTCATCCAAAAAATGACGTTTTCCATTCGTGCACCCAAGTTCGTCGTTGAGTACACCATCGCAGGCGCTCCTGTCTGTGATTCAGCGTCAAGGGTAACCGCAGCCATGGTCTCCGAGCGGATAGTCCATGCTGCTGCAGACGTCGTCGAACTGTTCGTGCGGATGGTTGTTCTCTTGCAAACGTCCCAATCTGTTAACTCAGGGATCGAGACGTGGCTGCACGATCCGCTACAGCCACACGGATAAGATACCTGTCATCTCGACTGCTAGTGATACGAGGCCGTTGGGATCCAGCACGGCGTTCCGTATTACCCTCCTGAACCCACCGATTCCATATTCTGCTAACAGTCATTGGATCTCGACTAACGCGAGCAGCAATGTCGCGATCGATAAACAGCAATCGCGATAGGCTACAATCCGACCTTTATCAAAGTGGGAAATGATGATACGCATTTCTCCTCCTTACACGAGGCATCACAACAATTTTTCACCAGGCAACGCCGTTCAACTGCTGTTTGTGTATGAGAAATCGGTTGGAAACTTTCCTCATGTCAGAACGTTGTAGGTGTCGCCAACCTTGTGTGAATGCTCTGCATATCACAGCATCTTCTTCTTGTCGGTTAAATTTCGCGTCTGTAGCACGTCATCTTCATGGTGTAGCAATTTTAATGGCCAGAAGTGTACAAATGACACAAATACTGATGTATTGGTGTTCAGGACATCGTCTTCAGCCATCAGTACAACTTGTCTGCACGTACACGCTATGGAGTCTTGTGTGTGTGTGTGTGTGTGTGTGTGTGTTGTTGGAATTTTTTCCCGCTACCTTAACGCACCAGTGGCAATTGTTGCCTGCTGGTGGGAGTACGGATCAATTCCGGGAGCGCGGGCAAGGAGTCCAAGGCCTGAGGTGGCGGCGACTGGTTGTTTTTGAGGCTTCAGCCGCGGCGTGAGCGAGAGTGACGCCTGGGCACGTCCTCTGGAGGCCGCCAGCTGGACCGTTAGCCGCACGCCGGGGCCACCGGCCTCCCGGCCGATGACGGGCCCTCGTATTTATATCCCGGCCGGCTCGTTCTTTGGGCGATGACATTTATCCGACAATAAGCAACTAACTCATTCTGCGCGCCGCGCGTCACTTTCTATTGCGTTCCACACAGCTCAGCACGACAGCGCACACTCGGCAAGGAACTTACCGAGTTCTCTCCTTTTTAATTAGAGGTAAGTCGTTCCTCATATTGACAGGCGCGATTTATTAGCCATCTATTTTAATGAACAGCAGTATTTCTCGAAACAATTCTCCTAGATTACTGTTTGCGCTTCATTACGCCTTCAGAAGAATGCTGAAGATTAGGTGGGTAGATCACATAACTAATGAGGAAGTATTGAATAGGATTGGAGAGAAGAGAAGTTTGCGGCACAACTTGACTAGAAGAAGGGATCCGTTGGTAGGACATGTTCTGAGGCATCAAGGGATCACCAGTTTAGTATTGGAGGGCAGCGTGGAGGGTACCAAGAGATGAATACACTAAGCAGATTCAGAAGGATGTAGGTTGGAGTAGGTACTGCGAGATGAAGAAGCTTGCACAGGATAGAGTAGCATGGAGAGCTGTATCAAACCAGTCTCAGGACTGAGGACCACAACAACAACAACAACAACGCCTTAGTAATTGAGCAGCTGTTTATCTGCTTATTCTGGACGTATTGCACTATTGAAATAATGCTGTCTGTAAGTAAGCAGGGTGTACTATACGACAGTCCTCGTTGTGCCCATCCATGTAGTGTTTACTACGCTGAAGAGCTAAAGAAACTGGTATACCTGCCTAATATCGTACAGTGCCCCTGCGAGCACGCAGAAGTGCCACAACACGACGTGACTAGACTCGATTAACCTCTGACGTAGTGCTGGAGGGAACTGACATCATGAATTCTGCAGTGCTGTCCGTAAATCCGTAAAAGTACTAGGAGGCAGAGATCTGTTCTGAACAGCACGTTGCAAGGCACCCCAGGGAGGCTCCATAACGTTCATGTCTGGGAAGTTTGAAAGTCAGCGGAAGTAACTAAAGAGTGTTCCTGGAGCCACTCTGCACAGATTCTGGACGTGTAGCGTGTCGCACTGTCCTGCTGTAATTTCCCAAGTCTCCCGAAATGCGCAATGGACATGAATGGATGCAGGTTGTCAGACTGGATGCTTACGTTCGTGTCACCTGTCAGACTCGTATCTAGACGTAACAGGCGTCCCACATCACTGCAGCTGCACACGCCCCATAACATTACGGAACCTCCACCAGCTTGAACAGTCCCCTGCTGACATGCAGGGTCCATCAGTTCAAGAGGGGGTACACATCCGTCTGCTCGATACAATTTGAAACGATATTCATTCGACCGGGCAACATGTTTCCAGTCATCAACAGTCCAGTGTCGGTGTTGAAGGGCCAAAGCTTTGTGTAGTGCAGTCACCGAGGGTACACGAGTGGGCCTTCGGCTCCGAAAGCCCATATCGATGATGTTCCGTTGAATGGTTCGCACGCTGACACCTGTTCATGGCCCAGCACTGAAATCTGCAGCAGTTAACGGAAGGGTTGCGCTTCAGCTGAACGATTCTCTTCAGTCGTCGATGGGCCCGTTCTTGTGGGATCTTTTCCCGGCGGAACCGCCGTCGGAGATTTGATGTTTTACCGGATACATCATACTCACGGTACACTCGTGAAATTATCGTACGGGAATATCATCGCTACCTCCCAGATGCTGTGTCCCACCGCTCGCACGCCGACTATAACACGACGTTCAAACACACAGCCGGCCAGTGTGGCCGAGCGGTTGTAGGCGCTACAGTCTGGAACCGCGTGACCGCTACGGTCGCAGGTTCGAATCCTGCCTCGGGCATGGATGTGTGTGATGTCCTTAGGTTAGTTAGGTTTAAGTAGTTCTAAGTTCTAGGGGACTGATGACCTTAGAAGTTAAGTCCCATAGTGCTCAGAGCCATTTGAACCATTTGAATCAAACTCACTTAAATGTTGATAATTTGTCACTGTAGCAACAGTAATCGATCTAAGAACTGCGTCAGCCACTTGTTGTCTCATACAGGCCTTGCCAACCGCAGCGCCTTATTCTGCCTGTTTACATACCTCTGTATTTCAATACGCGTGTCTGTATCAGTTTCTTCCGCGCTTCAGTGCGTTGTATGCACTCAGCGCAGTAAC
Source organism: Schistocerca nitens (assembly GCF_023898315.1). NCBI lineage: Eukaryota > Metazoa > Arthropoda > Insecta > Orthoptera > Acrididae > Schistocerca > Schistocerca nitens. The sequence goes on from NC_064620.1 coordinate 269,300,053, forward strand.
GTATGTCACGTGAAGAGGTGGAGAGATCCACTGTTATTCGATTGCACTATTGGCGACAACTTACAGAAATAGTAAATACCATAAATTACCTTGGAGCACCCACGCGGAGCGAACTGCAGTGGATAAGCGACATTAAAAAACTGCAGGTAAAGTAGATGCAGATTACGGAAATGAAATTCATCCACGAGAGAAGCGGGTCACAGGTCAGACGTCCAATCAATTCTTAAATATTTTTTAACAGTCTGGGATCATTACCCAGCTGAATTCATAGAAGTGATAGACAAGATCCAATGACGAGCAGCGCGTTTCGTCACGGGATCGTTTAGTCGGCGGCAGTATGTTGCGGACATGTTTGTTGAACTCAGGTAGCCGACGGTATAAGGAAGGCATAGTGTATCACGGAGAGGTTTCCTGTTCAAATTTAGAGAACTTACGGTCCAAGAAGAGTTAGACAACATATTATTTTCACCCACATCTCTTGAGAAATGATCATGACGAGAAAATCAGGAAAATTAAATGTCATAGGGAGATTTACCAATAGTAAGTTTTCCGACGCACCATTCATGAACAGAAATGTAGCATACATACCGCAATATAGCCTGCAGCAAATACACTGCACTAAATAATTAATTGGTCACTTTTTAAAAACACCCCATCTTTTTCTCCCATTGCGCTGCAGAAGGTTGAAATTTGACTCAAAGGTCGCTACCACCGTCCTCTGTAAGAGCGTGGTGCTCAGTGACGACTCAGAGAGCAGGCTGTCGATACTGGCCAAAAAAAAAAGAGGACCCGAGGTCAGTTCAGTTGAGGCTTAAGGTCGTTTAATGATGTCACCTTGACACCAAATTTGATCACAATTCTGCCCAACACCAAGGTGTTTGTGTCACACTATGGGAAATCCTTTATAATTCTCTTAAACCATATCTCACTCACTCCCTTGACACCTCCTCGATGGTGGTCAGAACCGCGATGCCCAGTGTTGAAACCATAGATGACTGAGGAAACATTTCAGACACACAGCTGCTCAGAATAGAGACGAAAGGGCCTCATGAAATGGCGTTGAGGGAGTCAATGAAACCACCCCATCCCTTGGGGCGTTCATTTGCATAAATTTCGCGGTCTAAAACGCAAGTTTGCAGTGAGATGTGCAACAGAACGACCTTAAGGAAAACCTTTGACTCTGTCAACACACACGAGCGATTTGTCCCTTTTTTAACAACATGTAGCTGCATGTGCAATGGACACGATCTGACGTTTTGGGGTGTAGCACCACCACAATTTTTACTCTGTATGCAGGGTGGAACCACAAGGGCCCGTTCAAAACCAAAACGAAATTTCAGCGTGATCCAAAGCAGCAAAGAGTGTACGCTTTTTCAATCTTCGTAACTCTTCCTCCTGTGGCGTGATAATGGGGCGAGCGGCTGTAACATTGACACATGCATAAGACGGCAAAGGGTCCCTGTACGACCAGATCAGTCGCCCACCTTCGTTGAGAACTTCAAGAATGTTCCTCTACAGAGACAACTTTTGATAGATTCATATTTGCCCTTGGGCAGGCAATTCCTTCGACACTCCTTAACTTCCACATGCCTGCAAGCAGGTGCTAGAGCAAAATTGTAGCGCCTCACAGCTGAAGGGATTACCTGCCCATAGGTGCCTAGACATCGTTCAGTGGCTATGTCTGTAACTAGAAAGAGCAGTAACTATGTTGGTCCTTGTGTTGTAGTGGTAAAATGCGTCCCTTTGAAGCGAAAGGCAACGGGATCGAATCCTTGTTGTGCAGCAGACTTTTTAGTAAGCACTTTAACCTAACATTCACCTCTCAGTGATGCAGAGAGTCGCCGTAAACAGCATACAATTGTCCCCACTTGGATAACCAGAGTAGGTTAGGGACACTCAAGTCACTGAAGTGGCATCCAATTGAAAGACTTGCACCAGGAAATTAAGCCATAAGAAATTATTTTTGTTAGAATCTACCCATTCTTTTTGCTCTCTGCATATTTCCAATTAAAATTCCCTCCCGCTGTTACCTTTCTGTAGGTGAAGGTTAATCCCAGGAACTATTGCAGGGATTTTGGTAGCGGCTTTTACTAGCAGAGAGACTAATTTCCAGTATACCAGACAAGTCGTTCGGCTGTAGATAATGTTGTCGAAGCAAAACCGGGTTGGGTCACTGCTATATATTAATTCTAATAAAACATACCGTATAATAAGTGACCAACATTTGTCGGTTACAAATGTACAGCTGTTAGAAAAAACCCAAAAAAATTTCACAGAAGGTGTTAAGCAAAGGCAATTGATTAAGTTCCTTTTCATGAATTCCAACTACGACTTCAATGTGATTTAAAATACTCTAAACAATGGACGATTTGCAGTTAGTTTATGGGGACAGCATTATTACTAATCCGTTGTCTCTTGCGTTTACTTAGTCTATGTAGACTTCGCCATTCAACCATTCCCACAAGCGAAAGTCTTAAGTGTTAAAGTACAGGAACTGTGGTGGCAACGAAACATTTATGCCTATCCGTCTTGCAGGTAATATAATATTTAGATGATTTGTCGCATTACGACTGCAATACCCAGGGGCTCCGTCGGACCGGAACAACACACTCATCGTTGTAGCCAAGTGAACCTCTTTCAGTACTGTTGGAAGTTCATTTTGAAGAGTCTAGATAACAGGATCTTTTAAGACGGTGGACTAACACAACAGTCGGAATTAACTGACTGTTTAATATTCCATTCCACACTTTTACAGAGATTTTCTTTTGAAAATATAACTCCAGAAATGCATTGTAACTGATACCATCACGGGCAAGAGTGGCTTCATCGGAAAACAGTGTTAATGGGATTACTTGGTGATTTGCAAATAGCCAACGACAAAATACCCATCGTCTACCTTCACCCCACATCGAAGGTGTAAACTGTAAGGATAGGAGCCGGCCGTGGTGGCCGAGCGGTTCTAGGCGCTCAGTCCGAAACCGCGCTACTGCTACGGTCGCAGGTTCGAATCCTGCCTCAGGCATGGATGTGCGTGATGTCCTTAGGTTAGTTAGGTTTAAGTAGTTCTAAGTTCTAGGGGACTGATGACCACAGCTGTTAAGTCCCATAGTGCTTAGAGCTATTTTAACCATTTTTTTGTAAGGATAGGTGCCGTTCATACTTAATGGCTGTCGTATTCTTGTATGTGGAAAACTTATATGTGTAGAAATACTACGAGTCCTTGTTGAAGGACAACGTTCTACCAATTGAATAACTTTTATTCCTTCTACACTCTGTTCACTTCCACGTTTCAGATGAGATATAACTGTTGTGCACTGCATCAGACTCACGCAGTTTAGTGAAAATATGCGTATTCCATTACAAAATCCATACACAAATATCATATCGTTGTATTCAGAATTTTAAATACATGCGGCATGTTTAAGCAATGCAGTTCAACGTGCCAATAAAGCGTAATTACAACAAAGTTAAAAAGTTCAGTCATGTAAACTCAAGCACGACTTCACAATTTAAACTTCAAAACAAAAATTCCAGTTGATAAATAAATCCATAGAAACTGGAGTGACTACACGGGAACTGAAAACTTACCTCTGTAACAAGCAGTATCTCTGTAAACGATAAAGATTGGATACGTTATATAGCATTTTTATACAAATTTGTTTATGTACAACCTTCCTAAGTTTACCGGTATTTCCCTAAATCACTTACACGGATGGTGATGTGTTTCCTTTGAAAGGCACAGTCCATTTCTTTCCTCCTCTTTTTCCAATCGGAGCTTATGCATAGTCTATAATGAAGTCGTTGACAGTAATCTTCCTCTCTTCCTTCCGCGTGTGCCTTGGGCTAGGTGTGCTCGCTTTGAAGCCGCGATCTCATAACTGGTTTTCTCAGATGCACTTTAAGTGAGCTACAGATTTCACAATGCCGGCTGAAGGTTGGATTATAATTCTGCGAAGCTGGCTCAAGAATTAAGACTTTCCGGCGATACAGTCGAGATGACAGGCATCTTACCCGCATAGATGTAAAGGATCGTGCAGCCACGTCTCGATCCCTGAGTCAACAGATGTGTCCGTTTGCAAGACAACAACCATCTGCACGAACAGTTCGACGACGTTTGCAGGAGCATGGACTATAAGCTCAGTCCATGGCTGCGGTTACCCTTGACGCTGCATCACAGACAGGAGCGCCTGCGATGGTGCACTCAACGACGAACCCGGGTGCACGAATAGCAAAACTTCACTTTTTCGGATGAATCCAGGTTCTGTTTACAGCATCATGATGGTCGCATCCGTGTTCGGCGACATCGCAGTGAACGCACATTGGAAGGGTGTATCCGTCATCGCCATACTGGCATACCACCCGGCGTGACGGTATGGGGTGCCATTGGTTACACGTCTCGGTCACCTCTTGTTCGCATTGACGGCACTTTGAAGAGTGGACGTTACATTTAAGACGTGTCAAGACCCGTGGCTCTACCCTGCATTCGATCCCTGCGAAACCCTACATTTCAGCAGGATAATGCACGACCGCATGTTGCAGGTCCTGTACGGGCCTTTCTGGATAATGTTCGACCGCTGCCCTGGCCAGCACATTCTCCAGATCTCTCACCTATTGAAAACTTTCGGTCAAAGGTGGCCGAGCAACTGGCTCGTCACAATACGCCAGTCACTACTCTTGATGAACTGTGGTATCGTGTTGAAGCTGCATGGGCAGCTGTACCTGTACACGCCATCGAAGCTCTGTTTGACTCAATGCCCAGGCGTATCAAGGAATTTATTATGGCTTGAGGTGGTTGTTCTGGGTACTGATTTCTCAGGATCTATGCACCCAAACTGCGTGAAAATGTAATCACATGTCAGTTGTAGTATAATATATTTGTCCAATGAATACCCGTTTATCATCTGCATTTCTTCTTGGTGTAGCAATTTTAATGGCCAGTAGTGTATATAAAAAAAAGTCGAACTGTAGACAATTGTAGCGAAATGAAGAAAGGCCTACGGAGGACTGAGGATTGGTGCAGGTGTTGGCACTTTGCCCTCAACATAAACAATTGTAGCGTATTTCGGAAAAAAAGGCGGAAAGCTCCATTATTGCATGGGTACACAATTGCCCAGCAAATACTGGAAGCAGTCAAACCCATTAATGTCTGTCAGTATGTATGCAGAGAGATTCAAAGTGGAAATGAGATATAAAAAGTATCCTAGGAATGTGATAGGTTAGAAGAATCCTCGAGATCTGTATCCACCCAGAAGAAGGTAGCTAACAAAACCCTCGTTCGAGAAATACTTCACTATTGCTCTGTCTTCTCGAACACTTTGCATACAGGATTTGACGAGGAAATGCAGAAGGTCCGAAGAAGAGCAACGCTCTTCGTCACAGTTTCGTTGAGTAAGAGCGAAAGTATTAAGTACACCCAGTTTCATTGACAGGCGCTACAAGAGGAGCGTTGTCAAGCGCGATGTCTTGTTCTGTTAAAATTCGGAGAGCTTGTGTCCCTATAGGAGTCAACCAGTATATCGTTTCCTTCAACGCGCACCATGCAGAAAGGCTTGGGGATAGACTCACACGGAGTCTTATAAAAAATGTTTCCTTCTTCCCGAGTGCCGTCGTCAGTTTCAACAGGAAAAAGGGAAAGTAACAATGGTACAGGAAGTTTGCAGATTATAGATGTAGATGTACACTGGAATGAGAGTAATGTTACTTTTAAACTGATGCATTTATTATAACATCTGGTGAATACAGTGATTGTTTCAAATAGCGAGGAACATGCAAATAAAGTTCTACCAGTCAGTCGGTTTGCAGTGGATAATTGTATTTGGGCACCGTTGTTTTGATGTTGCTATTTGAAGATGGCTTCATTCATTTCCATTTCATAAGAGGCAGTATGGGCAGACTAAAAGGAAGAAGGAAGGAAGGAAGACTGGTTTTAACGTCCCGTCGACAGCGAGGTCATTAGAGACGGAGCACAAGCTCGGCGAGGTGGCGCAGTGGTTAGCACACTGGACTCGCATTCGGGAGGACGACGGTTCAATCCCGCGTCCGGCCATCCTAATTTAGGTTTTCCGTGATTTCCCTAAATAGCTGCAGGCAAATGCCGGGATGGTTCCTTTGAAAGGGCACGGCCGATATCCTTGTCCATCCTTTCCTAATCCGATGAGACCGGTGACCTCGCTGTCTCGTCTCCTCCCCCAAACAACCCAACACCCAACCCCACAAGCTCGGATTGTATCAAGGTTGGGGAAGGAAATCGGCCATGCCGTTTCAAAGGAAGCATCCCGGCATTTTCTTGGAGTGCTTTACAGAAATCACTGACAACCTAATTCTAGATGGCCGGGCACGGGTTTGAACCGTCGTACTCCCGAATGCTAATGCAGTGTGCTAACCACTGCGACACCTCGCTCGGTGTTGGGAGACTATATGGCGGGAATCCGACGTAGTCGAGGTCACGAAGACTGGTACTGAACAGGCTCTGGGTGAACGGGGAACTGCAACTACAAGCTGCAGTTGGCATCGACAGCAGCCCTGCCCTTGACATTCGATAGCCGGGAACCCACACACGCTACTGCAGCTTTTTCCAGACCAGCGGGGCTCTGGTCGGCCTTAATACTGGCTGCAGGAGCCATCTACGGGCAGACTGCTAGTATGCCCCACAGGAAGGCCCGAGCCAGTGAGTCCTACCACTTCTTTCGTAGGATGAATCGTCCTTCGTTGTTGTCAGAATGTGGAGTGTCGTGACCGTAACATTGAAGAAAATGTTCTCAAGCTTCCAGCCGCGTCAAGTCGTTAAAATGCCATGAGCTTTCGACCAAGCACTCGTAGACCATTTTCAAGTGGAATGACTGCTGATGGGCTGGTGGTAGTTACTCAAGCTGCTGGCTGTGACGTCACTGGTGCACACGGCCATATGTTTGTATACGTTGACTCCGTGCGCCCGCTTCACCCACGCGATCGCTGGTTCCCACACCGCGGTGAACTGAAGGCCGCCTTCTCTATTATGGGTGTTATAGGAAATTTTTTTTCAAGAACTTCTCTAATTACACAGTCTCGGTGCGAGCAACGACAGAAGTTTCGTCAAATTTGATTCGGTCACCATTTTATAGAACACTCTCAGCTAAAACAAACTTTTAGGGTAGGGTAGGCGATAAGACGTCTTATGTTCCTGCTTTGCTCATTCTTGCGCAATTTTACAGTGCTCACAGTTTATGCGGCGTAAGACAGGGCCACCCTCGTAACGTATCCTGTAGTCCCCAAATGTGTTGCATCTTGAACCGGTCTGAGGAATCGCCGGAGTTTTGTAGGAGGTTTGTCTTGAACGACTCGGAGCCACAGAACGGCAAACATTATTTTCCTGCCCCGCGTCGGTGGTCTTATTATGACTCATTTATGAGAACACTTCATTTGCTGAAGAAAAGTTTGGAAATTTGTGGAAGTTCCTATGGGACTAAACTGCTGAGGTCATCCGTCCCTAGGCCTACACGCTACTTAATCTTAAAGTAACTTCCGCTGAGGACAGCACACATATACCCATGCCCAGGTGAGGACTCGAACCTCCGGCGGGGGTAGCCCCGCGAACCGTGCCAAGGCCCCTCGGTCCACGCGTCTACCCAGCGCGGCCATTTGTTAAAGCCCTTGCATCGGTGGCTCCCCTCATAGGGCACGTTAATGGCGTCTGATATCGTTCTTTCTCGATGTACCAGTGTTTCTACCACAGTGCGCTTTTGTGCCGGTTAATGATGGCTGTTGCTATGTAAATAAAGATCGGTGTGCGAAGGTTTTCTTTAGACTCTATAGCCAAGGTATCTATTTCGTTTGCAACGGACAAAGATGTCGAGGAAGGGCAATGCATCGGCTTTTTTTACTTCCATGGTAAAGTGGATGTTTCTGTTAATGCTGTTGTGATATTCCAAGAACTCGTCAAGTTTTTCTCTTCTGTGGGGCCAAATGACGAACGTTTCGTTAACAAATCGGAAGAAACAACTAGACTTTAATAAGACCTTGTCGAAGGCAATATTCTCGAAAATCTCCACAAAGAGATTTGAAACAGCTAGAGATAATGGGCTCTCCATCCCAACGCCGTCTGTATGATCATAATACTGCCCTTCGCACAGAAAATAAACTAAGGTAAGAGTGTGTCAAAATAGCTCAAAAACTTCACTTTCCAAGAACTGCGTACTAGATCCAGAGAATGTCTTACAGGCACACCACCACAACAAAATGTAGCACAATGTCACTCTCACGAAGTCGAAGACGGTTAATTCGACTAATAAAATCGGCTGAGTTCTTAATAGGATGTTCACAGCGATATTTGTTATGAGTGAGGAGATTGTCCAAGTACTTCACCGGCTTGTATGTCGGTGAAACAGTTGTGGATGAGACGAAGTGGAAGGACGTCCCATCCTTGTGGATCTTCGGTAGAGCATAGCCAGTAGGCAATCTAGGAGCCTGACGGAGAAGATTTTTGATTACAGTATCTTCCAGAGAAGAGCACTTAACAATCTCATATGTCTTTTTGAATGATTTCGTTATTCCTTCAGCTGCCATTCTCTTTATTTCATGAAGGACTATACAATTTCGGCCTTTGACCATTTTCAAGTATCTAAAACGGAAGTATTACACATGGGATACATTCTGTCATTTTTTATTATTGTGAACGTTGGATCGTGTGGAAGCTTCAGGTAAGTATCTTCCGTTGTTGTTAATTCGTTTCGGATTAACGTTAGGTCGTGTCAAACGGCATCACAATTTGCACAAAGACGAGTGGAGGACCAACCCTTCTCACACAAACAGTAAGTCCCGCGCTGAGGGAACTGGAAGCACAGTAAGAGAAGTCTAAACCTCTGTGCAATGTAATATAACCTCTGTTCGGTTTGACCAACTGCAACTATTCTCCTTCACACTTTATTGCCAATATTAATTACTAACTTTGGCCCGCTGCTTCAATCGCATAGACCTAATGACCTGCAGAGATTTCTTTTGTTTTTATTTAATACAATATTTCTGTCAGTCACAAATTGCAACACCTTCTGAGCTTTCCACACTAATTACGGTCTTAAAAAGCATGGGTTTTGCTGGTTGTACTTCTGACCAAAAAGCGATTCTGGTAGCTGAAGTCCATAGTTTTTGTTAATCACGCATTTGCGTTCTTGTGGAGGTATTTCCATAGCAACTTTCATCCCCTAACAAATATTTCTTTATATCTAACCGAGAAGCGAAATAAGTTTTCCTAAACTTACCTTTGAAATTTATTTAATGTAACACAACTTTTTATTAAAAATTTTCATGCCCTATTGTACTCCCTTAAGGGGTTGCATTTGCAAAAACACTGAAACACATTTTTTTTTTCTTCTAACCGAGACGTCAAATACCAGTTGCCGTAGATGTAGCCGTAAAAATCGTTTAGTAGTTCTCAAGTAATTACCCTCTTAATGGTTGAATTTTCGAAAATGGTGAAACGCGTATTTTCTATTTTCTGACTGAGAAACCAAATACTAGATTTCGTAGTTCTGCCTTCAGAATTCCCTTAATAGGGATATACGCTCAAAAAGCCTATCGTCCACTATTTCATCCTCTTCGGAGTGGAACTACGGACAACCCCTTCTTAAGCGAAGACTACAGTGTAAGATCCACACCTCCTTCAAACTTCAAATTTCTATCCTTAGCGTTTTGGGCTGGGCGATGATGAGTCAGTGAATCACTCTTACCCTGTTTCAGCCCTTTAGGGGTTGAATTTCCAAAAACAGTGAAACACGTACTTTTTCGTCTCTAACTGAGAACTCAAACATCGATTTTCAAAGTTTTGGCTTTAAAAATGGTTTCCCAATGAAATATTTTAATAAAACGTTTCGCCCCCTATTTCACCCGCTTAGAGGTTACATTTCCAAAAACAGTCACATGTACATATCTTATTTCTAACGGAGAAACCAAATGCAAATTTTCATAGATTTAGTTAAACGGAGAAACCGAATGCAAATTTTCATAGATTTAGTTTCAAAAATGTTTCGCATTGAAATAATTCCATAAAAAATTTCATCCCCTGTTTCACCCGCCTTGAATTTTCAATAACAGTGAAACACATGTAGCTGTGAAGACAAAATTAAATGTTCATAGATTTAGCTTTAAAAATTATACATAATAAAATATTTTCATAAAAAATCTCCTCCCCTGTTTCAATCTCTTAGCGGTTAAGTTCCTTAAAACACTGCACACACTTTTTTTTTATTTGTAACCGAGAAGTCAAATGCCGGTGTTCATAGATGTAGCTTTAAAAATATTTTAACTTTTCTGTACTAATGAAATATTAAAAAAAGAAAAGCTAGCACGCGCTATTCCACCCAATAGGGTGAAATTTCCAAAAATGCGGACACACGGATTTCTTTATTTCTGACCGAGAAACCAAATACAAATTTTCGTAGGTCTAGCTTCAAATTTGTCGTAATAGCAACATTTTTCAAAAGAACCTTTCATCCTGTATTTCACCCCCTTACGACCGGAATTTCGAAATATCCTTTCTTAAACGACGCCTGCCGTATAAAATCCACACCTTCTCCAAATTTCAGGCATCTATCCTTAGTGGTTTGTGTTACGCGATGGTGAGTCAGTCAGTTAGTCAGGACATTGCCTTTTATACATTATTAATAATTGGCACACCCATACAGCATAATTATATTTCATGGTAACACCAGTGTTTGAAGACCAAAGTACGAGAACTGCGTTCCCCCTGATTATGCAAAAAACGTATCTCTTTCTTGCCCAAACACAGCCCTTTTTACGACCACTTAAAGGAACACACCCAATTAATAAAGGAAGCTAAAACCCAACCGCAGCTTATACCAAAATCTTAGCTTAGTAGAAAGCTTACAATAGCAGAAGGAAAACATTACAGAGGACTGCACTATGCTAGAGAGGGAGAGAGGAGAGGGAGTGAGGGTGTGTGTGTGTGTGTGTGTGTGTGTGTGTGTGTGTGTGTGTGTGTGTGAGAGAGAGAGAGAGAGAGAGGAGAGAGAGGTGAAAAGCACTTGAGAAAACGAAAGTAAGTAAATGAAGCTCAATGCAGAAGTTGGAACCAAGCACAAAGCAAGAATGTAAACATTGTGTTTTGAAAGCTCAACGTTTTAATTCATTACTGCTGTTCACTAAAATAACATGCGCCGTTTTTCCGTGGCAGTTTCTGCAGAACAGGAATGTGCAGATGAGGGTAAGAACAACGAGAATAACTGCAGGTAATCACTAAACACTATCTTGACATATGTTCGCGCAACGAAATTACTTTTAAAGAGAAAACGATTTGACCATCTATTTTCAAAAAAGCAGTATATTGCTGCCGATGGCAAATTGAACGACCATTTAAATAAGGTCCTACAAGATGTAACCTTCTAGAGGATGGTTATAGATCACAATAAAATATTCTGAGGTTTGACATCAAATCAGATTCTTGAACTTTTTGCAAAGTAATGAACATTACACGAGGTTCCAGTATTCGGTATTCAACCATCATCGAAGTGTGTTTTACATTTCAATTTGATGATGTCATCGCCTTCCGCACTTACCATATTGGAGAAGTTGCTAATAAAGACTTTGGCAAATCTGTATATACCTCACCTTCCTCACTATCCCTGTACACTAGAAGTAGACGTAAGGTTTCTGTTAATGAACTGTACTTCCTCGATTCACCGCCAGTTGGCCCAATTGAAGGAAGGTAATGTTGATTTCGGTGCTTGTGTTGACATGCGACTTATTGCTCTACAGTACTAGAATCAAGCACATCAGTACGTAACATCAACAGGTTAGTGTTCATCACGAACGTGGTTTGGCAGTCAGTGCAATGTTTACAAATGCGGAGTTGGCAGATGCCCATTTGATGTATGGATTAGCACGGGGCAATAGCCGTGGCGCGGTACGTTTGTATCGAGACAGATTTCCAGGACGAAGGTGTCCCGACAGGAAGACGTTCGAAGCAATTGATCGGCGTCTTAGGGAGCACGGAACATTCCAGCCTATGACTCGCGACTGGGGACGACCTAGAACGACGAGGACACCTGCAATGGACGAGGCAATTCTTCGCGCAGTTGACGACAACCCTAATGTCAGCGTCAGAGAAGTTGCTGCTGTACAAGGTAACGTTGACCACGTCACTGTATGGAGAGTGGTACGGGAGAACCAGTTGTTTCGGTACCATGTACAGCGTGTGCAGGCACTATCAGCAGCTGATTGGCCTCCACGGGTACACTTCTACGAATGGTTCATCCAACAATGTGTCAATCCTCATTTCAGTGCAAATGTTCTCTTTACGGATGAGGCTTCATTCCAACATGATCAAATTGTAAATTTTCACAATCAACATGTGTGGGCTGACGAGAATCCGCACGCAATTGTGCAATCACGTCATCAACACAGATTTTCTGTGAACGTTTGGGCAGGCATTGTTGGTGATGTCTTGATTGGTCCCCATGTTCTTCCACCTACGCTCAATGGAGCACGTTACCATGATTTCGTACGGGATACTCTACCTGTGCTGCTAGAACATGTGCCTTTACAAGTACAACATGTGGTTCATGCACGATGGAGCTCCTGCACATCTCAGTCCAAGTGTTCGTACACTTCTCAACAACAGATTCGGTGACCGATGGATTGGTAGAGGCGGACCAAGTCCATGGCCTCCACGCTCTCCTGACCTCAACCCTCTTGACTTTCTTATATGGGGGCATTTGAAAGCTCTTGTCTACGCAACCCCGGTACCAAATGTAGAGACTCTTCGTGCTCGTATTGTGGAAAGCTGAAATACAATACGCCATTCTCCAGGGCTGCATCAGCGCATCAGGGATTCCATGCGACGGAGGGTGGATGCATGTATCCTCGCTAACGGAGGACATTTTAAACATTTCCTGTAACAAAGTGTTTGAAGTCACGCTGGTACGTTCTGTTGCTGTGTGTTTCCATTCCATGACTAATGTGATTTGAAGAGAAGTAATAAAATGAGCTCTAAAATGGAAAGTAAGCGTTTCCGGAGACATGTCCACATAACATGTTTTCTTTCTTTGTGTGTGAGGAACGTTTCCTGAAAGTTTGGCCGTATCTTTTTGTAACACCCTGTATGTAACATGCTCAATAGAACCTCTGAAAAGCTTGTGCTGCTAGAAAAGCTTGTGCTGCTACGTGTCGAATGGGTTTGTCGAATGTGTTACAAGTCGTATCATCAGATTTAAACACCACGTTCGAGAGGCACAAAAAATTAAATCGTAATCGATTGTAAGATAACGGATGGGTCGGGTCTAAATTAAAACTACAATAAAATTATAATACACACTCATGTTCAGAAAAAACGAAACCTTGAACGACTGGAGGTAGGACGTTCATATTCACAGGACATGTTGTAAGTAGTTTGTTTATGTGTTTGTATGTTGGCAGTGCAATAGACTGCATTAATAACTCTGACAGCGCTGAGCACCCTCTGTAACAGACTCTGCCTGGCTGGTCGCACTCGCAGTTGGAGGTGAATAGCCAGCAGCGATGGCAGTTGGGAGTGTATAGTCAGCAGAGATGGAGGTTGGGAGTTAATAGTTAGCAGTTATGGAGGTTAGAGGTTTGAAGTGTTAGCGCGAGTGGACGGTCTGGCCTGTGTCCGTCATGGAAACGTAAGATTGTTGATGATCATATAATTATTTTTGCAACTGGATGTCATGGACGGTTATATAATTTTTTGAACTGGATGTCACATTATTAAGGTAAAATTTGCTAAATACTTTGTTTTTCTTTTCTTTGCTAACCACATGCCTATTAGTAGTTAGAGCCTACAGTAGTTAGCATCTTTTATTTAGCCGGCAGTATTGGTGATTGCTGTATCACTGTAGTTCGTGTAATGAAGATTTTTTGTGAGGTAAGTGTCTTATGAAATGTTTAGATTATTGTCAGGATTTCTTCTAACTCAGGTCCATTCTTTGATGTTAATTATTTGAGCAGTCAGATTGCGTTTGAGTTGTATTTGTCAGGAATAATTCTGTGGGTCAGATATGAAATGGTAACTATTGCGACGTCGGCATACATACCTGAACTACCGTCGTCGGCGATGGTTTACTATAAAATCCGATAAGAACAAATATATTATTCTAAGTTTCCTACTGCGTTCAAACTTCTTACATTCCATGCTCCGACTAGCGGAATGTCATCCCTTCATTGATTATTCCATCTTTTTCTCATGGTCACGTCTGCCTTGACGGTCCCCTCACGAAGATCCGAATGGGGCACTAATCCGGAATCTTTTGCCAATGGAGAGTTCATCATGACACTTTTCAATTACAGGCCACATGCAGTGTGGATACACGTTATGTGTCTTTAACCAATGGTTACCATTGCCTTTTACATCCTCATGCCGTTGATCAGTTTCCACCTTTTAGGGCAATTTGCCACTCCAAGGGCAAGAGAGTGTCCTGAACCTCTGTCCTCTCGTTTGACAAAGCCACTGACTGAATGAAGGTAACATTATGCCGGAAGTCTTCGGATGCTATTGCTGATGAATATCGTTAGACGTATAAGCAATAGCTGGGTTCTAACGCGGGACCCAGGACGTTTTGATTACTAGTCAAAGACCCTACCCTACACTACAGTTGCTACAGTACGTATCTTACATACGTCACCTCTAATGTGTCAGTATTGTGGTGAAATTTTCAACAGGACAGTGAGGAAGTCATCTGTTGGCTAGGGAAGGCCCCAATTACCCAAATGCCGGGAACAGGCTCTGTTGTCTGTTATTCCCAAAAACGAAGAGGAACAGACGGGTACGTCCAGGAATGATGCGTTTCAATGCTTATACGATTTTTGTGACTGAGAACAGTACACTGTAGATTGTACAGAAGGTCAATGAAAGAGGGTATCAAGAAGAGAAAGTGGATGTGGACCAGAACAGCTTGAGGTAGCCGCAAACAGGAACTCAAATAGTTCAAATGGCTCTGAGCACTATGGGACTTAACTTCTAAGGTCATCAGTCCCCTAGAACTTAGAACTACTTAAACCTAACTAACCTAAGGACGTCAAACACATCCATGCCCGAGGCAGGATCCGAATCTGCGACCGTAGCGGTCGTGCAGTTCCAGACTGTAGCGCCTAGAACCGCTCGGCTACAACGACCGGCAAAACAGGAACTGTTTTGGATGATGTAGCATCAGTGGGAATTAGAGTGGTGTTGAATGACTTATGAGGGTCACTCCAAAAGAAATGCACCTTTTTTTTAATCCATCTTTTATTCTAGATGTTTGAAAGTCTTACAGTGTGTAGATTAATCCTTTAGGAACAACATTTTCATTCCTCCACATAATTTCCATCCCTCTCAACTGCCTTATGCCCTCTTGGAACCAGCGCCTGTACACCCGCACGGTGAAATTCTGGACCAAACTGTTGGAGCCACTGTTTGGCAGCGTGCACAAGGGAGTCATCATCGTCAAACCTTGTTCCACGAAGAGAGTCTTTCAGTTTCCCAAAGAGATGATACTCACATGGAGCCAGGTCAGGACTTAAGGCGAGTGTTTCAGTGTTGCCCATCCGAGTTTTGTGATCGCTTCCATGGTTTTTTGACTGACATGTGGCGGTGCATTGTCGTGCAACAGCAAAACATCCTGCTTTTGCTGACGTGGTCGAACACGACTCAGTCGAGCTTGAAGTTTCTTCAGTGCGTCACATATGCATCAGAATTTATTGTGGTTCCACTTGGCATGATGTCCACAAGCAAGAGTCCTTCAGAATCGAGAAACACCGTAGCTATAACTTTTCCAGCAGAAGGCGTGGTTTTGAATAATTTTTTCTTGGGTTAATTTGCATGATGCTAGTCCATTGATTGCCGCTTCGTCTCTGGTGAAAAATTATGGAGCCATGTTTCATCACCTGTCACAATTCTTCCAAGAAATTGATCTCCTCCATTCTCGTACTGTTCCAAAAGTTCGCTGCATACCGTTTTTCTTGTTTCTTTGTGAGCCACTGTCAACATCCTGGAAACCCACTTGGCACAAACCTTTTTTAACACCAACACTTTCAGTATTCCGCAAACACTTCCTTCCCCTATCCCAATATAGCGTGACAATTCGTTCACTGTGATGCGTCTGTCAGCAGTCACTAATTCGTTAACTCTCGGCACATTATCTGGAGTGTGTGCAGTACGAAGCCTGCCGCTGCGAGGACAATTCTCAATATTGCCGTGCCCTCTTTCATCACGTAAACTGCTTGCCCACCGACTAACTGTACTGCGATCGACAGAAGCATCTCCATACACCTTTTTCAACAGCACAGGAATTCGATGACAGAGCGTTGCTTCCGACGAGCGTCAAGTGTAGCAGCCATCTTGAAGACATGCTGTGACGGCGCCACTCACGGGAACAGGTTGAACTAAGTTTGAAACCAAGCGGGAAGGATGTATCTGCACACTGTAAAACTTTCACACATGCAGAATGAAAACTGTATTTTTACAAAAGTAGTGTGCATTTCTTTTGGAGTGATCCTCGTAAAGTACATCTGTAATTGAGTATCCAGTAACTATCGTGGAAAAGTGCAAAAGGTGTAGCTTGCTTCAGGTCACTGTTGTGCCCTTAGAAGAGTTTTGGGAAATAAAATATCTGACGACGCCCTGAATGTATGTCGTGTGAAGAATGTCTGCAACAAAACTGGGCTCAGCAGTAACGGCCGCTTATCGGAGCTCTGTACAGAGTTCCACCTGCTGGTGTGAGGAACAGAAAGGGAAAGGAACGCTGAGCGAGCATAAATGCGAGGAGATGACGTTACGAGCGCGCAGCCTCTGCAGGCCATTAGCGAGGAGAAATGCCTCCGTTATGAGATTGCTTCTCATGGCAGCGGCAAGGTCAGGATTTGGCCAGTAGTTCCACAGCGGCGAAGGACGGCTTTCGCGTGATCGCTGGTAATCATGAAGGCTTTACCGTTTGCGTTATGCGCTTTCAGGCGATCCGAATCACTTCTCGTAACAGCTAATAGTGTAAAACATCACAGGCGAAAACTCATCGCCTTAATGACAACGTGCTAACAGTCCTGCTTGCGGTTTTACTGACCTTCTGAAGTGAGAACCGGTACCACTTAACGTCCACGATTTCCTTTCCTGTTATTTTTCTGTAGGAGTATTTGTCACAGGTGGACGGATGCAGTTAATCACTGAACCACACAGGTGGTGCAAAGGCTGAAGAGGAGACTGCTTTCGGACAACGGTATTCTTAAAACGCTTCTCATTAAAAGAATCTGATGGGATAATATTGTCAAAGTACGTTGTAATACGATGACTATCTAAAGTGTCAGTGCCATTCTGTATGAAACTTAACACCAACCAGAAGCAGTGCAAGCGCATGTATTTCGCGCCCTCTGCAGCCCAATTTTTCCTGGTCGCTTGAGCCTGTATATTTGTAACAGTTGGCCATAGTCGCTGGCATGACGTACATGTAACTTACGCAAATATTTTATCCTGTGACGCCTATTACAATTTTATGTTGACAAGAGCTTCTACCTGTGGGCATTTACTAGTGAGCATTCATTCTGAAGTATGATATTGTAAGTAGGCTGTTTAGGTTTTTATGTTGGTAACGCCACGTAGCGCTCTGTATGAAAATCGCTGACTGTGCTGTGTGCAGTCTGTGGCTGGTTGGACTCATTGTTGGAATATTCGCTTGTGTAGTGTTGGTCAGTTGGATGTGAACAGCACGTAGCGTTGGGCAGTTGGAGTTGAGCCGCCAGCAATCTTTCATTTACTAACTATGCGTATCAGTAGTTAGTGTCTTCAGTAGTTAGAATCTTTTATCTAGCTGGCAGTTTTGGCGCTCGCTTTATTGCAGTAGTTCGAGTAACGAAGATTTTTGTGAGGTAAGTGATTCATGAAAGGTATAGGTTATTGTTAGTCAGGGCCATTCTTTTGTAGGGATTATTGAAAGTCAGACTGCGTTGCGCTAAAAATATTGTGTGTTAGTTTAGTCATGATCAGAATAAGTAAAGAGGAAACTGTCTGAGTACGCTGAGTTTTGCTAACCTGTATGAAAATCAAATAACGTAGAAGTTTACCAGCACAGTCATTCATAATTTTAAAGGGGACGTTTCAGTATATGTAATCTGGCTGCTATCTAAAGCCATGACTTTGAATAATTCTTGTTTTGTCAATTTTATATAGGACAAGAGCCGCTTGGCTTCATCTAATTTAATGTACCATCATATGATGTAACAAGTGCGTACCCTTACCTCACAAATATTTTTTTATTAATATTTTGTTATGTTTGTAATAATAATTTTGTAACTGATTGTATATATTTTTAGGGCCCACTACTACTGAAGAAGACATTTTTACAAATACTGAAACCTAGGTCAAGGGCTAATGAACTTTTGTTTGCAACAATACAAATGTACAACAGACGTAAATGTCGCATATATTTTGTTAAGATACTGCAGTACGACCCAGCAGTGGCAGTTATGAATTGAACCCTAAATTGTTTGTTAATCGTAGAATTTAATATATAGATGCTGGATAAAACGATGTAAACAGCTAAAAGATGGGTATTATGAGCTAGTATGACGAACACTTAACTGTTGGCCATTGCATAGGGCGAACATGTGTCGTCAGCATCGAGTATTTTGTTATCAGAAAAGTGGTAATTGGTGCTAGTACGTCGTACCAGTTTAACCGTATTTTAGTTGTAGAGGTGGAAAGTGGTTCACGTAATTTTAACATTTCTAATTGCGTGAAGGAAACTAAGCGTGAAGTTACAGTTACGATACTTTTGATCACGTAGTTTAATCATCTGCGGTATAAATTTTCTGAACTCCCACTTTCGTGAAGTGGTTTCGATAAATGTCCCAGCCTCAGTTACACTCGCGAGACAAAGTTAGGCCGTAGCAAGTATTACACTACTTACTGTTATGGATATCTGACTCCACTCAAATTCTATGATCCGTTGACTGGACCACAAACAGAAAACATCGTAGTCACAAATCTGTTGGTTTTTTTTTTCTGCTGCTGCCGTCAGTAAACTAACAGTAAACTAAAACCACGGGATAACATGAAATATCAGAGTCTAAACATATGCAATGAGTCACTCAGTTAAATTCTAAGTAAAAATCTGGTTTATTTCCACATTAGCAAATCTTACCAAGTCTGTTTCACACGCTAACTGCTCCTGCAAAGAAAAAAATTCTATATTTTTCTCGTAAATATTGGAAAAATGAACCACTTCACCGCCACGAGCTGATAATAATTATTATTATAAATAATAATTATTCTTGTCGGTGAACTAACACGTTTTCTTTAGGTATGTTCTACTTTCCAACACAAACCATGCGCAACTCACTTACCTTCAACATCAGAAAGACTGGTGTAAATCTGCTGCCGTAAATGATGCGTAACTCCTATTTGACAATATGAAACGTAAAATTCCTGTAGAGTGCAGTTACTGTTTTAGGAAAATGTTGACTGTATTCACCATGTTATATTTCCCAAATGACAAAAGCGTTTTCCACTAACTACCAGATCCTCAAACACGACAACAGCTCTAAGATATTAACATTCCAGCCTTCTAGTTACAAGTTGTGGCTACGGAGTATCTAGCTTTTGTCACAGTAACAGATATTACTCTAGTGTGTACCACCGGCTACCTGAGTTTCAAAGCTCACGGCATCAATGGGAATTGTTTTTTAACAATTCTGACGCAGCGTGTCTGCACGAAAGAGACAAGAAGACCAAGGAAAATATCTCATCAGACAACAATGTTCCAGGTGAGGCTCCCTAAGTCATTGAACCTGTGAAAGGGAGAGTCACTGGATTCGCCAGTAGGTCAGGATTATGGATGAGATTGAGGACAAGAAGAATTACAACTGAATAGAACACAGAGTTTGGAGATGTTTGAAAGCATTATTTAGGAATTGTTTTAGATACACAATTGTTAGGAAGTGAGTGTTTCTCCTACAGTAATCGGGACAGTGTTAAGCAATAGTAACAAAAGTCACTAACTAAGAAATCGAATGGTGGGATGAAAAATGCGAGCTGAGCAGTAAACTATAACAAAATTCACTGTCGAAATTTGAAGTATTCCAGGTGAAACAGGAGACAGAGAACTTTGCTGCCAGGACTGAAGTGAGGCATTTTAGCCGGTCTGAGTGGCCGTGCGGTTCTAGGCGCTACAGTCTGGAGCCGAGTGACCGCTATGGTCGCAGGTTCGAATCCTGCCTTGGACATGGCTGTGTGTGATGTCCTTAGGTTACTTAAGTTTAATTAGTTCTAAGTTCTAGGCGACTAATGACCTCAGAAGTTAAGACGCATAGTGCTCAGAGACATTTGAGCCATTTTGAGGCATTTTAACTTCCGCTGGAAGATTGCTCCAAGCTGTGATTCTGTGTGCAAGTCAGAATCACTGCTGGCTCTCTACGTCCTGGCTGGTGCCACCATGCAAATGCAACTTCTATCTGGCACACAACTCAACCACCACTCAACAGCAACTGCTGCCAACAGACCCGTCGTCGCCTGGGAATGGCATGCACTAAAGCACTCCAAGGCGTGGTAACCAGCGATGATGCCAGGTTCCAGATTGACAGCCCGATTGGAAGAATCAGCGTTTGAGAATGAGAATGTTACCACGAAATCATCAGCAAAGAATGAAATGAATAAATAAAATTAAACAATGAAGTGACTCTTTATTTAAAGAAAACACTTTATGATCTACAGACCCCCAAATAAAATTCTCCCTCGAAGGTAATGAAGAAGATATATCCAGGGCCGTAGCCTATTTATGGGACAGCGCCACAAAAATTTAAAATAAACAAGTCCTTCTTTTAATTCTACATTATGGGCTCTCTTGTAAAAGAATTAATAAAACTGAACTCCTCCTGAGCAGGCCATGAAGGCCCGACGGTACAGACCGGCCGCCGTGTCATCCTCAGCCCATAGGTGTCACTGGATGCCGATATGGAGGGGCATGTGGTCAACACACCGCTCTCCTGGCCGTATGTCAGTTTCCGAGACCGGAGCCGCTACTTCTCAATCAAGTAGCTCCTCACTCTGCCTCACAAGGGCTGAGTGCATCCCTCTTGCCAACAGCGCTCGGCAGACCGGATGGTCACCCATCCAAGTTCTAGGCCAGCCCGACAACGCTTAACTTCGGTGATCTGACGGGAACCGGTGCTACCACTGCGGCAAGGCCGTTGGTCGTCGTAAAAGAACAGACGTGATTATTTTCTACAGATTTATTTGGCTAATCTGAATTACTTCAGCATCCACCGCTCAAACCTTGCGCTCCTCACAACGAATTCCCAGAGACTGCCGGCGAATTGTGTGGCTCTTCAGTTGGCAAAACCACTAACAAATCTTTAAAAGAATAGGTAACAGGATTTTGTCAGTTTGAAATGAGTTAGATTTTGCGAAAAACCGATTTCCTCCATAAATCATTTTATACAAATAAGACCCGTAAAACTTCAAAACTTTCCATAATATCGACATCGCTGTAAGAATCTACCCGTCACGCGACACCTCAAACTGCAGTAGAAAAAGGACATTTTCAAAATAAAAGTTGATCAAAAACTTCAGTGTTACAGACCAAGCTCAAAATGTTGCCTTCAATCAGTAATAAAAACCATATTTTGAAACAACTAAGTTGGGAACGTATTATAAGTAGCTTCAATAAGATGAGGCAAAGGTGCAAAACAACTCTACATAGTAAGATTATATACAACTTTTATTTTAAGTCTGATTATTCGGGAAATATGTCGTTTCAATAAAACATAGGTAAAATTTTTTGGTTTGTACATTAGTTTTATTGTCTCGTATTTGGCTATCAGAAATGATTGCTTAATGATATTTTTAAAACTGAAACACTGATTTTTTTTAACATCTCGACTTTTTGTTCAATTTTTGTTTTGTTTTAATATAATTTTTCATGTTGTTGTTATGGTCTTCAGTCCAGAGACTGGTTTGATGCACCCTGCCATGTTACTCTATCCTGTGCAAGCTTCTTCATCTCTCAATACCTACTGCAAATTAAATCCTTCTGAATCTGCTTAGTGTATTCATCTCCTGGTCCCCCTCTACGATTTTTACCCTCCACGCTGCCCTCCAATACCAAATTGGTGACCCCTTGATGCCCCAGAATATGCCCTACCAACCGACCCCTTCTTCTAGTCAAGTTGTGTCACAAATTTCTCTTCTCTCCAGTTCTGTTCAATACCTCCTCATTTGTTATGTGATCTACCCATCTAATCTTCAGCATTCTTCTGTAGTACCACATTTCGAAAGCTTCTATTCTCTTCTTGTCTAAACTATTTATCGTCCATTTTTCACTGCCATACATGGCTACACTCCATACAAATACTTTCAGAAACGACTTCCTGACACTTAAATCTATACTCGATGTTAACAAATTTCTCTTCTTCAGAAACGCTTTCCTTGCCATTGCCAGTCTACATTTTATTTCCTCTCTACTTCGACCATCATTAGTTATTCTTCTCCCAAATAACAAAACTCCTTTACTACCTTAAGTGTCTCATTTCCTAATCTAATTCCTTCAGCATAACCCGAGTTAACTCGACTACATTCCATTAGCTTCGTTTTGCTTTTGTTGATGTTCATCATATATCCTGCTTTTTCATACAAATTTTAATAAGTGGTGTTGAATTCTTTTCGTTTTTTAATTTCACAGATTCTCTAAATCATATATTCTGTAGTAACATACTACACAGTTACTAATAAATCTTAAATGTTGCGTTTGAGCTTTTAGTTCGAAAACTGCTTCTGGTTTATTACTACAAAATTCCTTCGGAAAGGTCCCACACCACAGGCATCTGGAGGTCGGTAGACCCTAAACACAGGCCTGCGTGCCATCGGTCGGATGCACCTGCTGCAACCAACTTCTTGTCCGCTATGCTCATGATTAACTGCATCTGACAGGGTAACGATTATGACGAAAAGGTGGAGGAGCAGGAGGAGGAAGGGGAGGACAACAGTTGTTAATGCCTAGAGAAAATAAAGAACGAACAAAAAAATTCGGTGCTTGTAGAGAGCAAACTGCTTTTGTAGAATTCCAGTTGTGTTTGAAAATGCCCTGAACGACGTGTTACGACGTCAGTGCCCCCATGCCGTGTTATTTGACAGGCAGGTGTTCGCCAGCTGCCGTGTGACACGTGAGTTGCAGCAGACAGAAATACTGCTTCTGTTGGTGTTCCGCTGCCCCACGCATGACTTAACCTGGAGGCGCGGAGAACGTCACTGATGACGTCCAATGTAGAGCAGCAGATTTCTTCGCTTCCCTTCATCAGTTCTTCGATAATTTCACCGAACAGCTTCACCGTCATCGTGTCTAAGCTACAGGTTGACACTTATTGTATAAAAAATGGTTCAAATGGCTCTGAGCACTATGGGACTTAACTTCTGAGGTCATCAGTACCCTAGAACTTAGAACTACTTAACTAACCTAAGGACATCACACACATCCATGCCCGAGGCAGGATTCGAACTTGCAACCGTAGCGGTCACGCGGTTCCAGACTGTAGCGCCTAGAACCGCTCGGCCATCCCGGCCGGCGCTTATTGTATCAACCAACTTCGAAAGATAACAGAAACGTAGTGAACGCAAATAGTAGTTTAAGGGAGTTATTAAATAGAAGCGTATAAATTGGCAGTTACTGCAGTATGTAACGCATATCGGGAGACCTCACTACAACTCGAAACTAGCTTCCTCCAAATATGCCCCCATTTTCCTGAATGTACTGCAGAAGTCGTCGGAGGTAGGCTTGCACAACACGCCTTAACATTTCCTAAAGAATGCCGAATGGCAGTCTGAAGTTCGTCAGATAGGTTGCCTGCAAACGACTGAGAAAAGCTCTTTCCTTCACGTATCCCCGCAGGAAGTAATCCGGAGCTTTTAAATCTGGGGAACGGAATGGCAACGACACACCAGCCAAAAAACGATATCATTTTGTTTGGAACCACTGTCAGAGTATTGCCATACTTTGACGTGTTGTGGGACCTGTTGCATCGTCGTGCTGAAACCTAATGCCACTCAGTAACACTCTGGCCTGCCATTCTGGAATGAGGAAATCCTGCGACTTGCAGTAGCGGTCGCCATTCACGTCCGGCATCATCTTCAAAAAATAACGCAAAGTAATCCCACACATGCCAACTGCGCACCCTACCACAAGTTTTGAACTTGCCTGCTCCTTTTAAGCATTGTCGATTCTCCTGAGACCTAATATAAAAAGTTTTACTTGTTAACATATGCAGTCATTAAAAAGTTTGCTTAATCGACTTCATTTGATGGACAAAGAGTGGTTCTCGTTTAATCATTGTAAGATTGCCAGTGGAGTTTGTGATTCTGTTTTCCTATCCATGTCTCTCAGCTCAAAAATGGCTCTGAGCACTATGGGACTCAACTGCTGAGGTCATTAGTCCCCTATAACTTAGAACTAGTTAAACCTAACTAACCTAAGGACATCACAAACATCCATGCCCGAGGCAGGATTCGAACCTGCGACCGTAGCGGTCTTGCGGTTCCAGACTGCAGCGCCTTTAACCGCACGGCCACTTCGGCCGGCGTCTCTCAGCTCCTGAACAGCCTATAGTTTACGAGAATGACAAACGTTTCTGTTATAATTCAAAAATGCGAATATTTCCTGGGCAGAGTGAGGGATGTAAAAGAAGGGAACTAGCTTTTCGACATATTTGGCAGTTTCAAAGACATTCAAAAGGATCTGCGCTTTTTTACTTATTAGTATTAGCACCCATGTCATGTAATATCGTGTCAAGTAAAGAAACATGATGTCATGACGTTTAACATGACATATTCCATCATGTCATCCATTATGGCATTTATCATTTCGTCCAATATGTAACAACATGTCATTAAAGTTTAAGATGCGTGCGTCCCCACTCTGGGATACTTCCTATTGTTGATGTACGCCGATTATGGAATACTTCCTATCATAGATGTACCTCCATTCTCTGATACTTCCCACTACAGATGCACGATAATCTTTAGAAGCGCATAACTTTGTGTCTATTTGTTCTTACACCTCTCACCATACAAGTAACAGGGAGTGGACCTAAGAGAGCTCACTGCTCTGTGGAAATAGGGTTAACTCGTAAAAAAGCGTGAAAATGTCAAGATGTTGCGATTTAAATGTTTTTGAACGTACAAGATGTCTTGAAAATCTAGTTCCCTTTTTATACATCCCTAACTCTGCCCAGGACAAATTCGCCTTTTTTATAGCTTGGCTACCGAAGTAGATTTTTGTTGACTTGTCCGGCGGCAGGTCCGGTATATGTTTTTTTTATTGTCTTTCGAATCATGATGCATATGTCGTGGCAACGATTAGAGCTTTCACGAAACAACACAACGACCATTAATTACATTTATTTGTCTTCCTTCTTGCAAAATTCGAACCGATTCGCCCAAGTTGAAACATAGAAGTGACAGGCGTAAAATACTCACAAGAAACGTATTTTTTGGGCATAAAATCAGAATGAAGCTTGACTTTTGTACGCAAGTTTTTAATTTTATCATAACAATGTACTTTTTATTTATATGCTTCACTTTAAACCGTTTCCGCGCTTTCAGTTTACATGAAGACGAATTTTACGTGCTACATTTAGCTCGACTTTAAACAATAGTTTCTCGACAATGGATTAAGATTAATGAATAAAAAATTCATTTTGACTTTACCCATCTATCTGCCTCCGTGCAAAGCTTGAACCGATTCGTACAAGTTTAGGTTATTGAAGTGGCGACCTTCAAAAACCCCCAGAAAAACGTCTTTTTCTTTGTTCGTGAAATCCAAACGAAGCAAGATTTTTCCAAACGGTTAAACCCTATTTTAGACTATGGCCGATAAACTGGTGGACGAAATTCGAACAATCAGTCTCGCTCCAGTCTGGAGCTATTAAGGGTGACTGTTATTGCCCGTAAAATCCTTATGAAGGGGCACCAGACGATGTACATACAAAAGGGGCCATTAGCTGAGCATTAATTTATGCCCAATTAAAAACCTTTGCAGAAGGAATTAATCGATTCGCACAATTTTCCTTGGTGCCAGCTCCGATTCGTCCTTCAAATCTTGCTTAAATAATTAAATTGTGTAACATAGCTACAGCAAGAAAGATGTTCGAATGGCTATATAATGGTCCAGGCTAAACCAAAAATTTCGTAACACATGTTCCTTGCCCAAATAGGAACCGAGCACCAAGACCCCCCTCAGACCGCGATTTGCTCTGTACCGATATGGAGGAACTTCATTCAAACCATCCGCTAGACGGTCCGATAAACGTCGCAATAGATGCAATGTTTATGCACGACTCCTGTTTCCAAAAGCTGCGAGCACTCGTTCCAGGTTCTCACGTATTCGAACACTACTTCCTCGACCTGGTACCTGGTTGTTCAAAAGACTACCAGCTGCCGTCCATTGCCTTACCCATCAGTGAATACTGTGTCTCTCCGTTACAGCCAAATGACAAATACTGTTCCGTCACCGTGCTCGCTGAGACTGCATGATAGAAGCAGTTCGGATGAAGACTTCCTCCGCCGCATTTCGCGTGTGCACAGGCCACCACTCCACGGCGTACTGCTTGCCTGATGCGCTCCAATTCAGCAATGTACGCAGGCGCAAAATTCACTGTATGTTTGGTTAAGGCTGAATACAATACGCCTAACCTGTATGCTCATGTAAGGGTATCAGAGGACTGGAGGGAGGCAGATTGGTAATCCATCGTTGGATAAATCAGAGTGTATATCCAGCTACTTACCTACGAAAAATAACTAAATTCATTCAGAGTATGTAAACATACAAGGATCTTGGGTAACTCTCCGGGAAATTATGTGGTATAACAATAATCTTCTGTTTCCTGTAAGCTTTTCATCAGAAATGAATATAGGAGAAAGTGAGAAATGTCATAATCCCTAATTCTCTCTAGTAGTGAAATCCCTGAGCTTGCAGGACAGACTGGATGCTGTTATATTTGCGGAAAGGGGCC
Organism: Schistocerca nitens; assembly: GCF_023898315.1. NCBI lineage: Eukaryota > Metazoa > Arthropoda > Insecta > Orthoptera > Acrididae > Schistocerca > Schistocerca nitens. The sequence continues at coordinate 269,327,023 of NC_064620.1, forward strand.
AAAATAAGTTACTGTCAGTTGTACTCAACACATAAATTTATTTCTTAAAACACACAATCACACAAGCAGGAATCAAAACTCTCAAGGTTTTAACGAAAGACCTTTGATTTAATTTAGATCAGCTGAAGGCCACATCCAAAATCCAAAGCACAAGGCCTAAGCAAGGAATTGAGGTACAGAAGTTCGTCTGGAGATTTCACTTCTTTAGAAATTTTTTTTTTATCTTCAATTATAAATAGGCTGAAAGCCTTAGCTTAAATTTTTCCCATATAACTCGGTTGAAGGCCTCACATTAATCAAGAACAGTGTTACGACTTGAGGCCAAGACAAAGATTTTCAAAGTTTAAACTACAAAACAATTTAACGGCATAAGGCCTAGGAAGAAGATCTTTCAATTTGAAAATGCTGAAGGCCTTATCTTAAAATATTTCGTGTAAAACGCTCCTGAAAGCCTCATACTACAGAATAACAATCTTGTGACTTAAGGGCAAGACAAGGATTTTTAATTTTTAATTTAAGAGAGATTAGAACTTGGCTGAAGGCCACACACCATGCAGAAAACAAATTTACGGCTTAAGGCCTAAAGGGAAGAGCTTCTAAATTTCATCTAAAATAGGCTAAAGGTTTTATCCTTAAAAGCTTCACATAACGCTCGGCTGGAAGCCACATACGAGACCTAAACAATCTCACCACTTAAAGTCCAGACAAAGAAATTTACAATTTTTAATTTAAGCTGGAAAACTCGGCTGAAGACCGCATAAAACTAGGAAATATTTCTTTCGGCTTAAGGCCTAGAGAAAATTTTTCAACTTTTGATTTGAAAACGCTGAAAACTCGGCTGAAGGCCACATACCAAACAAGAAACAATTTTTTTGGGCTTAAGGCCTAAGAAGAAAAGCCTTGCAATTTTAATAAGCTAAAATTCGGCTGAAGGTCACACAGAGTAATTAATACTAAAAAGGAAATCACTATGTAAAACACAAGGAGCAGCGCTCGGAAAGTTCAAAGGGTCGGCCTGGGAAGGTAACACTAACGCACTTTTAGGTGAGACAGGCAGCGAGACCGACAACCTCTTAATCGGAAGGCAACCCAACCGCAAGCCAGCCGACGAACCAACCAACAAGATCAGTTCTATTCCACCCGACCAGTAAAACGGCAACAAGATGTCAATAGCACAACTTTCTGGATACTGATGCCCAATGCAGCCGGAATAAACGCCCTCAACTACCAACAACACCTCAGCTGACGAACTACACACCGTGCTGGACAGCATCAACACGACGAGGAAAATACACTGCCAAAAACTACGTCAGCGACCAGGGTAGGTCACGGGAACGTCAACGGCGACAAGGCAGAAGATAAGAAATGAATTAAGTTAAACACCACACAGGAAGACGGCTGCAATTCTAGCTGACTTCAATGCACACATGTTGTTGCTCGCAGGAATCTCCCAGAAAACGACTAGCAGGATCAAACGAAGAGATGTGATAGCAGTTGAGGCTTGATAGTAGGTTAAGTGAGCATTCAACTTTAGTGTCCAGGATCGGTGGGCGACGAACTGTGTAACCCTCGCAAGAAGCGCCTCACAACTCCAACCGCACTTGCACGCCGGCATCGGCTCCGGCCTAACTACGAGCCATGGAGACTTCCTCGCTGCTCTGCCCCAACCGACCGACTGATACATACAGCACACCCGGAAAATATATCTACCAACCAAAGATAGTACAGCAATACTAGTATCGATAAACGCTGCTGCTACCACTCACGGAGAGAAGATAGCAACGTTACGGCAGTAACCGAAGAAGAAATAAGACACCACTGGACTGCAACCAATGATAAAAAATAAGGCATGACGTGAGCCAGCCACGGCTCAAGTAGTGACAGGTCCATGCTACCATATAAATATGAGTGTCTTACAGGGACAGTTGTGCTTGACCGTATAACAAAGAACGGTGTTAAGTGTTCAGCAGATCACATCTACACCCATTACAAGACAACTTCGATGTGCACCAACACAAATCTACGCAACTGTTGAGGAAGAGTGGTATTAGGGTTTCTTTGAGATTACAATGGCAATGCCAAACATTCAAAAAATCTACAGGGGAAATACTCTGATGATTTAAAGAAATTTTTGCTCAGAAATCTGCAGCTAGTTGCATGCTTGGTATCTCATTTAGTTGTTGTTGTGGTCTTGAGTCCTGAGACTGGTTTGATGCAGCTATCCATGCTACTCTATCCTGTGCAAACTTCTTCATCTCCCAGTACCTACTGCAACCTACATCCTTCTGAATCTGCTTAGTGTATTCATCTCTTGGTCTCTCTCTACGATTTTTACCCTCCAGCTGTGCTCCAATACTAAACTGGTGATCCCTTGATGCCTCAGAACATGTGCTACCAAGCGATCCCTTCTTCTAGTCAAGTTGTGCCACAAACTCCTCTTCTCTCCAATTCTATTCAATACCTCCTCATTAGTTATGTGATCTACCCATCTAATCTTCAGCATTCTTCTGTAGAACAACATTTCGAAAGCTTCTATTCTCTTCTTGTCCAAACTATTTATCGTCCACGTTTCACTTGCATGCATGGCTACACTCCATACAAATACTTTCAGAAACGACTTCCTGACACTTAAATCTATACTCGATGTTAATAAATTTCTCTTCTTCAGAAACGCTTTCCAGTCCACATTTTATATCCTCTCTACTTCGACCATCATCAGATATTTTGCTCCCCAAATAGGAAAACTCCTTTACTACTTTAAGAGTCTCATTTCCTAATCTAATTCCCGCAGCATCACCCGATTTAATTGGACTACATTCCATTATCCTCGTTTTGGTATTGTTGATGTTCATCTTATCTCGTCCTTTCAAGACACTGTCCATTCCGTTCAACTGCTCTTCTAAGTCCTTTGCTGGCTCTGACAGAATTAAAATGTCATCGGCGAACCTCAAAGATTTTATTTCTTTTAGTGGCACACAGAAATGGAATATTTATATATTAATTAATCCCTTACCTGCCAATTTCAATTTAATCGTAGCATAATTTGAATGTGAAGCCTACAGATAATATAGCTTGATGTTTGCATACCTCAAAATTCTGTCGTTTGCATTGTCCTTACAATTATTTTCTTGTTACTGGTCATAAACATTATGTCATGGTAAAAGCGTCTGAAGCAGAACACTACCAGATCAACACAAGACTGCAATACTGCCTAACTAGATTAACTACTTCCTTCATGGAAGCTGATAATTTCACAGTCTAGCTTGTGATTTTATTCCTCCTAACGGTATCAGAAAATGGAGTCTCCTCTGTATCTTTACTGCTTAATATACTGCGGGAACTTGGCAAACATCTGCTACATTATTCCACGAAACCATTTCTGATCCCTTACACACGTATCTCTGCTGTCAAAATAAATCACATGTGGCACTCATTAGTTCAGATAACCTTTCTGAAAACGCATCATTTAATGTTCTGTTAAGAGAAATAGGTTGTCCTATTAGCAGCAAGAGTTCCTGTAAAATTAATTGGCAACATTAATATTGGCAGGAAATCAATCACTTCAGATATCAAGTATGTAAAAATGAATTCTGATTTAAAAATTCAAGAACATGTCCTTGTACACACTGATCTGTGTTTCTACTTGAGGAGTACTTGCATAATTCATTCGTGATTTTTATCATCACGAGTGGTATATCTGAACAAAGAATATCATATTTGTTCGAGAAGTGACAGCATTGTTTGCGGCACTTACTTTTAAGAAATACACGTAGATTGTTTAAAAATGTAACTAATACAGTATCTAATTCATCGATTTCTATTGCATCTCAGGATATGGTTTTGCACGACAACGAATTTGTGAGTACAGGATACATAATATAGAGCAGAACCAGTTTTCCTATCAACGTCAGAGTCCAGGTCGCACTCGCGTTTTGAAATGGTACCGAAGAACTGTCACCGTTTTCAGTGCTAATTCTGAAACAACTGACTTTGTTTTTCTGTATAAATCTGGAACATAACATGCAAAACGCTCATGTGGGCGCAGAACTGGAAAGTATTTACCTTCAGGGCTGACATGCTGGAATTAGAGAAGTAAAGGTGTACGACAATAAACAAAAAAAAAAAAAAATACATTCGTACAGGTTCCAGCTTAATGCCACGAGTGCGAAGATCTTTGACCAGCACGCTGAGACAGTTACTGTTCAATATCCGGTTACATAGGAGTCATGTAGCATGAATGTCTACGGAGTGAGCACAGCGTCCTCTGCACGTCAAGAGACATGTGCATAACGCTGTGTACGTTTTAAGTAAGATTTAAGCTTTAACATTATACTTATTTGCTCAGGTTTTACCTATTTGTTAGTAACCCCAGTGGTGAATAACTTTGTTGTCCCCGGACCCAAATCGAAATACGCCAAATGAAGATAAATTACTTTTCGTAGTTAAATACCATAAACGTCTAATTCCGACTCCACGCCAAAGAGAACCTGTTTATGCGTTGAAAAACTGAAATAAAATTATTATATCACAAGCGTAATTTATGTGATTGTATTGCTGCTATATACCAGGTGATCAGAAAGTCAGTATAAATTTGAAAACTTAATAAACCACGGGATAATGTAGATAGAGAGGTAAAAATTGATACACATGCTTGGAATGACATGGGGCTTTATTAGAACCAAATATAAAACAAAGTTCACAAAATGTCCGACAGATGGCGCTGGACAGCAAAACGTCAGTGACTGCGCATGTCAATCGTGTATAAAAGGAGCTGTAATGAGAGAGAGAATCAGATGTGCCAGCAGTCGCAGCATGTTGACGTTACCTGAAAAGGCACTTTTAGTGAAGCTGTATTATCAGAATGGGGAATGTGCTAGTTCAGCGTTACGATCCTATCGCCATAGGAAGGGGATACGAACGGGTAAAGGTCCGTTGACAAATGCAGCTGTGGCGAGAATGATTTCGAAGTTGGAAGCCACTGGTTGTTTAGACGATAGACCTCGTAGTGGCCGACAGAGCACAAGGCGTAATGTTGCTGAGACGTGTATTCCATACACTACTGTTTGGTTGGGACTTAAAGGCGTACCCTCCGATGCTATCCGTACAAAATCCATCGGCATCATGAACTGTTACCTGGCAAATGCAGCTGTGGCGAGCATGATATCGAAGTTGGAAGCCATTGGTGAAGCGGAGGGCATTTGCGGTGTGGGCATTTAAACTGGCACTGCTAAGAGTATCCTACGACTTCCACGTCGCTGTCAACGGGTTATACAGAATACTGGAGACTACTTTGAAGGTCAGTAAAACTTTGAAATACGTATCTATTTTGTACGAGCTGTAGATAAATAGTTGTCACTATTTAAGTTCCAACCTTCGTATATTCTGAGCTATTCCTTCCGACAATCACTTCTTTTTCGATTTCTTCATATTTTTCATGCAGCCATGCTGAAAGATAACATCCGTCGCCAATGCCTCACCATAACTCCGGACATGCTTTACAGTGCTGTTCACAACATTATTCCTCGATTACAGCTATTGTTGAGAAATGATGGTGGACATATTGAGCATTTCCTGTTTTACTTTGTTATGCTAATTATTGCTATTCTGATCAGATGAAGCGCCATCTGTCGGATATTGTTTGAACTTTTGTATTTTTTTTTTTGGTTCTAATAAAACCCCATGTCATTCCAAGCATGCGTTTCAGTTTGTACATCTCTATGTACATTATTCCGTGATTTATTCAGTTTTCAAATTTATACAGACTTTTTGATCACCCAGAATATTTACGAGTAGTGCTAGATAAGAGGGCGTGCTGAAAAACATTGTCTCCGAATTTCTTACTTGAAAACTCTTAAATTGTTTAAATAAAACAAACGTTATTAACTTTCTACTTCTATATTGTTCATGTACACGTATTCACAGCCCTCTGCTGCTAGACGGCTCTGAAATCTAGCGTGTAACATGACGGTGTCAAATGTAACTATGTCGGTGAGTAAGAAACAGTGAGCTGTCATCGAGTTTCGAATTCGAAGAGTTCGTTCACATATAGAGCACCTTCTTCTCCCTCAGCTTGACAGTGCCCGGCCACACACGAGCGCTGCGACATCTGCAACTACCCGATGTCATGGGTTCAGTGTCATCGATCATCCTCCATACAGTCCCAACTTGGATCAATCCGTTTTCATCTGTTTCCGAAACTTAAAGACCACCTTCGAGAACTTCGCTTTGGAAGTGATGAACCCGCGAATCACATCCCAGAAAAATAGCTTCATCCTGAAACATTGTGCCTATTTTTGGGACACAACCTACTACCAGCTTAGAGACAGAAGTGATGACACTTTCCGCAGGACCTGACCATCATTTTGCAGGACAATGCTGAAGCATGTACAGTGCAAGCTGTTACTGATTTGTTTGACTGATGGGGCTGCTAAGTGCTGTACCACCTACTGCACTCCCCTGACTTAAGCCCTCGAGAGTTCAACTCGATTTCTAAACTGAAGGAAACACTTCACGGCATTCTCTTCAGAACTGCTACAAATTCGTCGGGCAATAATAGAGCGCGCCGCTCGAACTGTCAAACCAACTGGCACTGCTAAGAGTATCCTACGACTTCCACGTCGCTGCCAACGGGTTATACAGAATACTGGAGACTACTTTTGAAGGTCAGTAAGACTTTGAAATACGTATCTATTTTGTACGAGCTGTAGATAAATAGTTGTCACTATTAAAGTTCCAACCCTCGTATGTCCTTCCGACAATCACTTCTTTTTCGATTTCTTCATATTTTTCATGCAGCCATTTCGGCTTAGCTTCCCTGCACTTCCTATTTATCTCATTCCTAAGAGACTTGTATTTCTGTGTTCCTCAGTTTCGCTGAACATTTTTGTACTTCCTCCTTTCATCGATCAACTGAAGTATTTCTTCTGCTATTCATCGTTTTTTCGCAGTTACGTTCTTCGGACACGAAAGTACTAAGGAATGAGGATACACGACTGAAGTTCTCTGAGGCCTCAGAGAACTTCAGTTGTGTCTCTTTATTCCTTAGTACTTTCGTGTCCCACTTCTTTGCGCATTGATTCTTCCTGACCAGTCTCTTAAAACTCAGCCCATTTCTTATCTTTGTGAAATTTGATTTTATACCTGCTCCTGGGTACGCCTTACAATTATCTGATTTCGGGATCTCTGCCTGCCCATGATGTAATCTAACTGAAGTCTTCCGGTATGTCCCGGCCTTTTCCAAGGATTCTCTTACAGCGTACTCGTTGTTAGTAGCTAAAATTTATTGCGGTACTCAATAAGTCTTTCTCTTCACTCATTCCTAGTACCAGACCCATATTCTCCCGTAACCCTTCCTTCTTCTCCTTCCCCTGCAACCGAGCTCCAATCCACCATGACTGTTAAATTTTCATTTCCCTTTAAATACTGAATTGCTTTCTTTATATCTTCATGCTCTACTTGCAACGTTGGCATGTACACCTGAACTATCGTTGTCGGTGTTGGTCTGCTGTCGATTCTGATTAAACAACCCTACCACTGAACTGTTCACAGTAACTCACTGTCTGCCCTACCTTCCTATTCATAACGAACGTTACTCCCGTTACACCAGTTTCTGCTGCAGTTGGCATTACCCTACACTCACCTGACTAGATGTTCTTGTCTTCTTCCCATTTCACTTCTCTGATCCATCCATATCTGGACTGTGTCTTAGTGTTTCCCTTTTAAAATCTTCTAGCTTCCATACCGCGTTGAAACTCCTGATGTTCCACGTCCCGACTCGTAGAAAGTTATACTTTCGTTGGTTATTCAATCTTTTTGTCATTGTCACCTCCGACTTGGCAGTCCCCTTTCCAGGGAATCCGAATGCGGGACTAGTCGGTACTCTTTAGCCAAAGGAAAGATCACCATGAGACTTTTTTAGTTACAGGCCATCTGTCATGTGAATGCACATTATACATCTTTCATACAGTGGTTGCCATTGCCTTCTGCATCCTCATGCCGTTGGTTATTGCTGATTCTTTCGCCTTACGGACAATTTCCCAACCCAAGGGCAAGAGAGTACCCTGAAATTCTGACCCCTCCTCTACCCTCTTTTACAAGGCCATTGGCTGACTGAGGGTGACTTCTTATGCCGGAAGTCTTTTGCCACTGTTGCGGTGAATTTTATTGAACATTTATGCCGTGGGGATAGGGGGGAGGGGTTCGAACGCGGGACCGTGGACGCTACTCTTAGAAAGGTTTAATGCAAATGTCGTGTGCAAATTGTTAACACGGCAGTGGAACACACGTATTTAATTCAGGGTACTTTTGAACTATATACGCTTGTGACAGCAATTGAAACGTCCCCTTAGAACAATTGTACATGAATGTGCTTAAACTGACACACAATATTTTTACCGCAACGGAATCTGACTTTCAATAATCCCTACAAAAGAATGGCCCTGACTAACATTGAACTATAACTTTCACAAATCACTCACCTCACAAAAATCTTCGTTACTCGAACTACTGCAAAACAGCGAGCGCCACTACTGCCAGCTAAATAAAAGATTCAAACTACTGAAGGCACTAGCTACTGATAGGCATAGTTAGCAAATGAAAGATTTTGATAGAGAACAAACAATGTATTTACCTTAATAGTGTTCAAAAGTCATAATATATACAGCAGTTCATGACATCCAGTCTTACAAATGTATTGTCTCTGATGGACACACGTCCAGATCATCGGCTCTCAAATTTCCGCCATCTCTCTCCCAACATCCACGACTGCTGGCGGCTCACCTCCAACTGCGCAACGCTACGCGCTGTTAACAGCCAACTGCCCAATACTACAATGGCCAACAACAATGCAAACTAGCCACAGACTGCACACAGCACAGCCAGTGATTTTCATACAGAGCGCTACGTGGCGTTACCAATAAAAAAAACCTAAACAGCCTACTTACACAATGTAATGGCATTCAAAATCGACACACCGCTTTTTAAGAAAGCATTACGCCCCCCGGCAACCACATGGCTTTTGAGGTCATGTATATTGGCGAAACATTGCTGTACTGTGCCTCTGAATGCTCACTCATGAAATATTCTTATTCCCTGATAGTCATTATTGTCTACAGTAGTGCTCTAGTATGTAATGTGTACTGTCTAGCGATTGCCCTAAGAGCCGAAAACCATTTTTAAGGAAAACTGACTGTGTGGAATATTCAGTTTGATGTTTGTTCGGAACATAAGCCCGAACAGCTTCTTGAATCGCTCTACATTGTTTCACTGATTTTAGATATTATTTCGAGCTTTTTCCGGTTGGGTAGCCAACAAGTACGAGTTACAACTGATTACATTTATTGATAGTAGTGTTTATTATCCGATATGAAGATAATAACGGAATCGCCTGTACGAAAATCTTCACTGAAGCTCGGTTTAAGTGTTTCTCGTCCTAAAATCTACGATTTCGAAATTATGGTATGGCATTATTGACCGAAAGACCCCGATCAGTGTAGTTCGGCAGCTTAGCGCCAATCTTTCTATTCAACGCCACATTGGCGACTTTAATGATGACGACGAGATGAAATGAGGAAGACAATACAAATAAAATACCTGACCCTGTCGGCAATCGAAACCGGGACACGAGGATCTAGATGCATGAATGCTATCCAACAGGCCACGGCTGCGGACCATTTAGATTCGTGGTTGCGTGAACAACGCTGAAACAATAAGTGGCGTCGTACAGACCGAAAGCTCCCCAGTGAAGTAGCTGACGAAATATGGCGTGAAAAGCAAAGCTACCAACACCCAACATGACCAGAGCTGTGCGCATGTCCTGCGGGCACTACGCAGTGATGAGAGCATTGTGGACCCTCCTGTGGACAAGGGCAATTCAGTCGTAAGTATGGAATACACGGACTATGATACGAAGATCTGCGCGCTCCTGGACGGAAATACGAGTACTTACCGGAAACTCCCACACGACGCTACATCGAGAATAATAAGAAAGACGTCCAAGGTTCTTAAGCACTCTTTCGAAGAAGACGGCGTGTTCGAGAATCTTCTCCGTCACGCACCTAGACCACCTACTGTTTATGCTTTACCGAAGATACAAAAGGATGGGACGCCCTCATCGTGTCCACCGTTGGCTCACTGAAATACTAGCTGGCGTAGTATTTGGCTAACTCCTTGTTCCACGTATGCGACACTGTGAACATTATATTAATGCTTTCATGAGCCGAATTAACCGTCGTCAACTTAGTGAAGGTGACACTGTCGTCAGCTTTGATACGGTGGCGAAGTTTACGCATATGCCTCTCAAAGACTCTTTGGACGTAGTATGCCAATTCTTTGTAAGTCGCCTAGTCGAACTATTTACTCACTCAGACCCTTACGTTTTTCTTTTTTCTATACAACTGCTAGTATCACGATAAGGCGGATGGCGGTGGGATGGATGGGAAACCCATTAGATCCAGCTGTTGCAAACATTGTCATGGTGAATTTCAAGGATATTGCCTTGACACGGCGTCATTAAAGCGTAGTTGTTTCTTTCGATACTTTGACGATATGCTCGTCATTTGGCCCCACGGATGTGAGAACTTGACTTCTTGGAACATCTCAACAGCATTAACAGCAACATTCAACTCGTCAAGGAGGTGGAAGAAGACAATGCATTGCCCATCCTCGACGTCCTCGTCCGTCGCAATGCCTTGGCCAACAACGTCTCTAGAAAACCCTCTCATACCGATCTGTACTTGCACACCATCAGCCATCACCACCCGGCACAGAAGCGCATTGTGTTACAAACATTGGTACATTATGCAAGAACAATATCAGACGCCGATAACCTGCCCCGTGAGCTGAGCCAACTGGTCAAGATCTTCAGGAACAACTGCGACAATCTTCACCAAATACATGATGTGATACCAACCGAGAATCACAATAAGACAACCGACAAAGACCAGGAGAAGAGGAAGTGCATTTTTGCCGTTAAGGGACTCGTTGGGAAAGATAAGCTGTCTGCTGAAATGACACAAGATCAGATCGATCTTCAGGCATCCGACAAAAATTTGTCAGCTACTGAGACCAGTTAAAGATGACGCATGTCTCACAACACCTAGGTTCTGCAACACACCTTGCGATTGTCGCCAGGCTTGCGTCGGACTAACAGTAGGCATAGTAGAAAAAGGCAGGAAGGAGCATGAAAGGTTTAATCGTCTGCGCTAATCCGAGAAATCTGCTTTAGCTCTGTCGTGATTTTGACAACGTCTTTTGGAACTGTGCAATTAAAGAAGCCATTGAAATAAAAAACACCGGCAACAGCTTCAACAGAGATGGCGGCCTGCAGCACGCCACGGTGTGGAATCCAGCGATGGCGAAGTTAAAGCGGCACATAGGATGCCGTGTCAACGTATGCCCATATGTGAGGATGCGGCGAGCACCAGTGACGTCACAGCTGGCAGCTAGTGTATCCAAGAGGTCACCAGCAACCCTTTGGCCAAGGAGAGTTTGGTCGAAAGCTCGTGGAATTTTAGCCACCTGACGCGGCTAGAAGCCCGAAAAATTTTTATTCAGGGTTACCGCCGCCGGCCGTTGTGGCCGAGCGGTTTTACGAGCTTCAGTCTCGAACCGAGCTTCCGCTACGGTCGCAGGTTCGAATCCTGCCTCGGGCATGAATGTGTGTGATGTCCTTAGGTTAGTTAGGTTTAAGTAGTTCTAAGTTCTAGGGGATTGATGACCTCAGATGTTAAGTCCCATAGTGCTCAGAGCCATTTGAACCATGCTCACCGCTGCGAGACCGCATTTTTACATGGATTTTACAAACATCAAAAAAAGTTTTGGATCACCCTGTTTTCCAGAACTCCTGAAGATAGACGTTGACTGTCCATATTGTATCGCAGACACAGTCCCTTTGACTGTTCGGAGACGTCACTAAACCCGCCCAAAGATGTAAATAACCGTGCATGAGCAGCGTCTATTAGACGGAGGGGGTTGGACAGCCGATCAGATCCAGTCATTCCACCAGGAAGGTGGTACACGACTTGTGTTGTATGTAGTTCCTCATTGCCTAGACGGTCAATACCGCGGTTCGACCGCGTCCGAATTGTTATTTTGTGCCAGGAGGGGCTCTCAACAAGGGAAATGTCCAGGCGTCTCGGAGTAAAGCAAAGCAATGTTGTTCGGACATGGAGGAGATATAGAGAGACAGGAACTGTCGAATGCCTGCTCAGGCCGCCTCAGGGCTACTAGTGCAGTGGACGGCCGCTACCTACCTATTATGACTTTGAGGAACCCCGACAGCAAGGCCACCATGTTGAATAGTGATTTTTATGCAGCCACAGGACGTCGTGTTACGACTCAAACCGTGCGCAATAGGCTGCATGATGCGCAACTTCACTCCCGACGTCCATGGCGAGGTCCATCTTTGCGACCACGACACCACGCAGCGCGTTACAGATGGGCTCAACAACACGCCGAAGGGACCCTCAGGATTGGCATCACGTTCTCTTCACCAATGAGTGTCGCATATGCCTTCAATCAGACAACCGTCGGAGACGTGTTTGGAGTCAACCTGGTCGGGCTGAACGCCTTAGACACACTGTCCAGCGAGTTCCTCTAGGTGGAGGTTCCCTGCTGTTTTGGGGTGGCATTATGTGGGGCCAACGTACGCCGCTGGTGGTCCCATGACCACCAAGGTGCCGGAACGACTGTACGATTCATGAATGCCATTATCCGACAGATGATGCAACTATACTGGCAGCATGCTGGCAAGGCATTCGTGTTCATGGACGACAATTCGCGCCACCATCGTGCACATCTTGTGTATGACTTCCTTCAGGATAACGACATCGCTCGACTAGAGTGACCAGCGTGTTCTTGAAACATGAACCCTATCGAACATGCCTGGGATGGATTGAAAAGGGCTGTTTATGGACGATGTGATCCACCAAGCACTCTGAGGGATTTACGCCGAATCGCTATTGAGGAGTGGGACAATCTGGACCAACAGTGCCTTGATGAACTTGTGGAAAGTATGCCATGACGAACACAGGCAGGAATTTCTGCTACTGGGTAAGGGGGAGGTACTGGTGTGTACAACAATCTGGACCATCAGCTCTGAAGGTCTCACTGTATTGTGGTACGACATACGATGTGTGGTTTTCATGAGCAATAAAAATGGTGGAAATGATGTTTATGTTGATCTCTGCTCCAGTTTCCTGTACTGGTTCCGGTTCTCTCCGAACACAGGTGCTGCAAAACTTTTTTGATTTGTGTAGATCGGTTAAACTTCATAACCTGTAGTCTACAATAAACGATGTGGTACCTTGGGATCACAGTCTCGGTTTGGTACAGTTTACATTGTTTCTGCAGGAAGCTGAACAAGTATTTTAGTGTTGACAAAAATATCAGAGCCGTATGGAGAGATCTAAATAACATAAATATCTTCAACATTTCGCTGTCCTGGCAGCAACTGTATAAATGTTTATTTTAAATTTAATAATCAACAGCCTCAGTTGCACCGCTTGGATCTCAAAAAAGCCAGTACAGCACTCGTGGCTGCCGCATCGCGGTCGCTAAGTGGGGCCGAGGCAGTTTCAGATAAGTTTTTACAGTCTGACGATAATTTATGGATTTGTAGTTTCAGCTTGAAAATGTTCACTATGGACAAACGGTAGTTACTGTTATTCTGAAGATGGTTGGGTTATCCCGACTGAAACCTAGGGAAATTCTAGGTAAACGGTGCAAGTGAGGCTGTTGATTATTAAAATTAAAATTAAGATCTAAAGAAGAACATTCCATCCTTTGTGAATAAGGTTGGGTTCAACGCATTAGTCGTACACGAGAGGTAACACCGGAAATGTGCTACTTATATCTCGGCAGGCCACCTATGAGCCGATTGCTCCCGTTGAGCTGCCAGCGCAGTTGCCCCATTCCGATCCACTAAAGTATGCGCTTATACTCAGTGCAATCATGTGCTATTTGATGTAATGTATTGTACAAAGCCAAATAAAAGCTCTTAAGGGAGGGGAATTTAGAAAGATCTTAGCCCAAATATATAGTGTCAAATCGCTTCTTTCTGCCACCTTCTTCGAATGGTTGTGTGTCGCAATCCAACTTTTGTGAAAGATGTCACCGAAGAAGCAGAAAATAAACTACTAACAGCGCGAGATCATAGCCCACGAGAAATATTACTTCAGCAGCCTCTACCACAAACAGAAGTTTAACTAACACCTTTATGAGACGGCAACTGAAAAAATTATCGGTCGAGTAATGCAGAATGAAACAGCGAACCTTGAGTCACCATAAATTCTGTTTACAAATCCGTAAAAAGAAAACCACCGGCCCGGAGTGGCTCCATGCAGAATTTTTCATTTACTAATTTTTTTATTTGTAAATAAATACTAGGTACAAAATTTTTCTACTAAGCAGATACAGAAGACTCCGTTAGTTAATAAACGCAGCTCTCACGCTAACCTTCGGATTCGCTCACTAATGTGCAATGTTTGCGAAGTACATCAACGTTGTTGAAACATGCATTCGTTGTTTTATATACGAGACAGTTTGTGTAAACAACCTTGGATTATGAAGAGGTGGAGATGGAATATCTACAGTTCGAGATCACTCTTAACGATCTATTTTGCAATATTCCAACTGAAATTTTGATGTATGAATGTGAAGCCACAATCTCTATCAGTCGCTATGTCTGATGCGATATCGTACCTTTTATTCAGAGCCCTCACACCCACACACAAATTGTACAAAGAGAGCTGCACAGTCCGCTGGACTCCGAGGGCAGTGCAGAGAGTAAGACGGTATCCGTGACCCGAATACCTCTATTCTGGAGAGCTGTCGTACTGCCTACTGGAAAGAAAAGGAAAAAAAAAGCCTCGTAACACGCCAGTGGAAGACGGCCTGTGGCAGTTAAGTTTTAGTGTTGGAGGGCATCCGTAAATTTGATAAGAACTAGGAAAGAACTCACTGGTGGCCCTGTTTGAAACCGGTTCTGGAATTCTCTTACACTCGCTTACAGGAATAACATTACAGTGATCTGACCAGGAATGAAATCCCCATCCGCAGGATTGTTAACTAGGGCATTTCATTACCGCACTTCTAGAGTCAGTTTGTCGCCGTTCCGTTAAAATGCCTCATAATCCCAGACAGTTTTTGATTGTTGTTCCATCGGTAGCAGCAGAGGCAGTGGGAATAGTGTAGTATAGTAGTAGCAGTAGTAGTTGCGCTTATGGTAATGGTGACAGCTGCTGCAGGCTTCTTTGTTGGATGACGACAATGTTTATCGCAATGATATCTTAGCCTAACTTCTTAGCGTAGTGCTAGGACATACGGTAAGCTCGTCCCGATAAAGGCTGCCCCGTTTAATTCTTTATTAAATAACTCACCATCACGTTTGTTTGCTGCAATTTTGAGATGAATTGAGAAATATTATGTTCATAAATGCATAAAACAAGTTTTCCACTCAAAATGTACAGAAGCACTGAAACTGAAGAGTTACATCATTTCTTCAATAAAAAAAAATTCTCAGACTTTGTGTGTCATAATTAATGGATGTTTTACTGTGTAATTGTGTATATGCAACTTCACAATCGCACCACATAGTCATATTCGAGAACTGGAGTACCGACGATTTTCTGTACAAGCTATTTGGCACACAACTAAATATGCCACAATTATTCTATTCTGAATGCATTTAATATATAGGGCACCATACAGAAGCCACTACATCCTGTTTTAGTGTGACATATGCATTTTATCATCCAATGGAGATTAAGAAGAATAAGTGTAAATAACTTGCGCCCACCTGATGAAAATCACGATTTCCAGCGAGCAAATACAATTGAGTTTAACTGATTTCCGGCTGTTTACCGAGCACTACTCGGTTACATAAGTATTCAAGAGTTAATTTACTTCTCCGTCATCATTGCCTGTGACCACTCGACATCACTGTTGGATAAAAATCTCCCACTCTTCAGTACATAGAAGTCTTCTAATATATAAATTCATTTTGCTCCTCCATGTTGTGTAGTGCCATCCATTCACATCCCATTAAGTCTTTTATTTTCCACTGTCTTGGAATCCAGCTAGATCTTCCTTGGTTTATTGCCCAATCGCAGGACTGCATTACCCGCCCAGTTGCATTTTATTTTCCCTATAGCCATTATTATGTCTTCCAGTCTGTTTTATGATTTACTTCATTGTTTTCTTGCTTCTCCCACCATTATTCAGCACATATCACTTCTCATCTCATTGAGCAACCATCAGTTACTGAAGGTTTTCTCACTAAAGTCAATTTATTCATGCCATAAGTCAAAACTGTTACAACTTCATCTCAGAAATATCGGAAGTACATGTTTTTATAAGTTTTATAAATTCTCTGGAGGTATTAATAAACACAGACTTGATTTTAAATAACATTTTAACTTAGCTCAAGAAGCAAGAATAAATACATTCTTATACCAACCCACCATGCGACAGTCAGCATAAAGTAGCCCGTGATAAAATCATCATGATCTAATATCCTCTATCCAATAGGTAATAGGTCACCAGGGGTGACTAACAACGAAATTCTAGCTGAAAATTGGACACTCTCAAGCCTAGAGATTTAACGGAATGAGTGGCATCCGTGGAATCAACGGTGAATCATCTGCCCACCCTGGTATCGAGGAAGTCATATTGTCCAGTAACTTCGTTAAACAGTTTTGTGGCAATGCAGGTTTTAGCAGGTCGAGATATTGTACTAAAACTATTGAAGATCGCACTGTGTACAAAAGTCGCTGTTGTGGCATATGACACGGATCTTGCACATTTAGTTCCTTATAGAGAAAGTACTATGGACTTCCGTCATTACCTAAAGGAAATCTTGAAAATTCTACAGTTCCACTACACTATGTTTAAACATCATCTACACTATCACTAATGAGCTTTGTGATTCAAAAACCTATGAGGTCGACACTATTATTGGGCATTTCCTATTAGAGGAAGCTGGAGTATAATCGGGTATGGGGGTGAAACTGGGAACCCTCATATTTCTCTTTATGATATTTCTCTTTATGAGTTGGTAATATTGTTTTTTGGCCGTTAGACCATGAAGACCACTGGCAACTTCAACACGATCGTGAGACTTAGTACTGTCAGACGGGTTGTTGTTGAGCAAAATAATTTGTTAGATTTCTTTGGTTGTGTATCTTACTTTGTGATATTTTGTGTTCAATAATGAACTTTTACCGTCGCATTACACGTCGAAACTAGTAATACAGTGAATAATACTTTTATCGGACTTAATGAGCATATGCCATGTTAAACAATTATTCACTTTCTTTCTTAGGCAGAAGGAATTTTACAGGTTAAGTACAGTTGGGGTGAAATCGGTTAGAAGCAATCATGTGGAGCCGAAGTACCTAATATTACCCCGTAACTTCGTACGTACGTAAGTACTGTACGTTTCTAACGGCACACTATTCCTGTGTACACGTTTTAGTAACTACAATAATTACACACAGAATTTACAATTACCTTGCGCCAATTTTTAGATTATTTTTTCACTAATAATTTGATTAATTATCCCGTATGAAAGAGGTATATTTTCGTTTGTGATGGAACGATTAAGTGCTTTATACGGTCAGACTTAGTAGCCATTCAGGAACAGGCGGCAACCCAGTAACAAATATCTCAGTTGTTCGGAATTCCGTATACTAGAACAGCAATAATGGAAAATGATCTACCTTTGTTTAAAAAGACGGGTATTTTTCCGTTTAGTGGAAATATGTTTTGCGAAAAGGAATTTGCACAGATAATAATGTCAGATTCCCGGAACAGAATGAGGCAGTTACGACTTTTTCTCCACATCCTGATCCATCGATTGAAGTGCAAACACAGTCTTCATTCACTTTATGACCGGAGAGTGTAAAGCCAGTTCCTCATTACGAGAGACCATCGTCAACCAGGTGACGAGAAAAATGCGCCATGATCACGGAGTCTCCCTACAAAAATGAACCGAGTGCAATAAAAGCATCCTCTCGGCAGGTTAAAAAATTGTTTGAGGCACACCGAGTCTAGACCATAAAAAACAGAAGAGTCTGAAGACGTGTGAGGCAAACAGCTTTTCTGAAGATGAGAATGAAATGCATTGCCTTCTCTGCAAAGAGACCTACTCGTCAAAAAAAAAAAACAAAAAAAAAACAAAAAACCTCAGATGATTAAGTCCGCAGCTCGTGGTCGTGCGGTAGCGTTCTCGCTTCCAGCGCCCGGGTTCCCGGGTTCGATTCCCGGCGGGGTCAGGGATTTTCTCAGCCTCGTGATGACTGGGTGTTGTGTGATGTCCTTAAGTTAGTTAGGTTTAAGTAGTTCTAAGTTCTAGGGGACTGATGACCATAGATGTTAAGTCCCATAGTGCTCAGAGCCATTTGAACCATCAGATGATTAGGTAAAGTATTTAAAGTGTGAAATGCGGGTCCATGAGGATTTTATAGCGTAGACAGAAGACGACTTGCATGAGTATCGATAAGTCACTTGTCTCAGACAGAAAATGTAACAATGACCATTTGTGTCTGACAGTGTACCTGCTTTAACTCCAAGTTATGAGGGTACAGCCATGTACTGCAAGGCGCTGAGTAATAATTTAAACCATCAAAAACACGTCATAGTTCATTTATGTTCTTAATGACTTTTATATGTTTCACTGAAATAAATTTGAAGTTTCATCAATAAAAATTGTCATCATTATCTAGCTTTCTCCTTAGCTCCACTTTCCCCTGTCTGTACTCGTATGTATCAAATTTGCAGGAAACTGGTACAGACGTTGACAGTTCCCACTCTCAGATCTGCCCTTAGAGGTGTAGGGAATCAGTTTCAGAATTATCAACCTCGTTCACAGCTGTAGGGGTGTCACAGGTGCCTCACCCTCATAGTATTCTTTTATGGACAGCAAGAGTTACGTGTACCAAACACCAAATCTGAAGAATATTACTACAGTGGTTACAGAGCTACGCTCATATAAATACCCTCAGTTATATGACAGGGAGAAGGAGAGATGAACAATGAGTCTGTAATTAAGCAATACAATCAAATTATGTATCCTATTGCAATCTGTTCCTTCACTCACTTGTTTGTGATCTTGTAACTTCATTTAATTCTCAAATATGTACCTCTCCATTGGTCGCTGAATAACCATAAGTTTTTAGTGGATCACCTCCCTGTACCGTAAACCTTAACCGGTCCACATTACTGATTGTAAACTTACAGCATCAGACTTACCGGAAAAACAACCTTTGTCGAATTCTGACCTAAGGCCGGAAAATGTTAACGCTAATAATCGTGCCGGCATCTAAATCAGCATTCGTACTCTGTAAACTGCTCGTATGATTTGTCCCACAGAGGGCATTTCCCATCGTACCACGATTAGAGTTTCTCCCCTTCCATTCGTGTATGTAGCGGGAAAAATGACTACTGAAACGTTTTTGTGTGGGCGGTAATTGGTATAATCTTGTCTTCGCGGTTCTTGTACTAAGGATTCGCCGGTGGTTGCAATATATTCCTACTCTATTAACACTGACTCTAAAAAACTCGTAAGTTTCCGCGGTTTAGTAGGCCTCTATCTTAAAGTGTCTTTCTATTCAAGTCAGCATTTTCGCGACGTTCTCCCTTGCATCTCACAAACCTGTTACCATTCATGGCAGCCATCTAAGTACACGTTCAATATCCCCTGTTACTTTTATTCGGTGTGGGTCCTGTACTCTTGATCGGTATTCTAAAATGCGTCGCACAAGTGTTTGTAACCAATATTCTTTGTAGACTGGCTTCATTTCTTAGTATCTTACTAAAGCCACCTGCTTTCTATGCAACTGAGCCACATGTTGTTAAAAGCAAGTGTTTATATCGATAACTGATTCCGGTTGTGCCTTATTATATTTTTACGTTTTGTGGTGTACAATTCGCCACTTCCGAACACTGAAAGCAAGTTGCCAGCCTTTTCACTCATCTGAAATCTAATCAAGATAAAAAGATTCCTTTATCATGATCTATCTCAATTTATGTGCAGCAATTTTGAGGCAGTACTTCATAGTAGATAACTGCATTCGTCCACAAAAAGTCTACAGTTTTAATCAGTATCGACTACCAAGTTATTAGTTACATAACATGATCAACAAGGGTCAGAAGATCCTTTCTTGGGGTACAGATTAAGTTGCTTCTACATTTAACGATGACTCTCCATCCAAAATGACATGCAGTGTTGCCCTCCCTACCAAGAAAAAGTCAATAAAGTTACAAATTTAATTTGATACTGCGTATGATTGTACACTTCGTAATTTAGTTGTCGTTCTGAGTCAATAAATACAGCACCATAGATTCTACAATGGAAGGATGTCAGTGATACTGGATGATAGATCTGTGTATCCGTTCTGCTACCCTTCTAAAGACGGGTTTCTCTTGCGCTTTCTTATAACAGCTGGGCACAGTCTTGTGTTCGAGGAATCTACGGTATAAAATTAGAAGGAAGGTCAGCATTGGCCATAGTTTTGGTGTTTTATTAACAGCAAAATCGATTTTCGATCACATAATGATCATCTTCAGTGCTGGAAGTTAAAAACTTTAATTTTTTTTCTTTATTGTGATTTCAGGGCTGTCAGCGGCACAATCCGCCGCTCTTCAGCCGAGTGACACAACAACTAAAACAAGAATAAAATGATACATACATAAGGAGATAAAAAAGGAGAACATAAAACAGAGTAAGGGGAGAAAATGGAGATAAAAATACACAGACACAGAGACGTTCATGGGGGACAGTTAAAAAAAAGTCACCAGAAAGTTAAAAAAACACAGTTGGCGATTCTTAAAACGAAGAGAAGACACGAGATGCACATGCACACGGTCGGCCAAAGTATTAAAAACACTTCAGAACAACACACTTAAAACCCACTAGGAGCACACACGCCGAAGAATAAAACTGCCAGGTGGGACCTGCCGAAGGAAAGGTCAGAGAGGATGGAAAAGGAGGGGAGAGCATGGGGCAGCTGGGGAAGCGGCAGGATGAAGAGAGGAGGGGCATCAGTGGGTTCACGAAGAGGCGGGAGAGGAAGAGGGGAGACAGGGCAGGAGGGAGTGCAGAGACACTGAAAGGAGGCACAAGAGATGGAGGGGGAGTAGGAGGGGGAAGCCGCTCAGGGGGTGGGAGGGGGAGGAGAGGGAGCCCCGAGGAGGAGGCGGGAAGATGGGGTTAGAGTTGGTAGGAAGGGTAGATGTCAGGGCAAAGCTCATCATCCGGGGGGGGCTTAAAAATTTTCACATATTGATCAGTGAATAAGGAACAAAAGACCACAAATACACTTGAGTATAAACCAACTGGTGTAAGAACATACCTTTAGCGTACAAGTTAAAGCTCGTAGGCACTGGTGTCTAGTTATTAGCAGTAACAGAAGCTATGAAACGATCACTATAACTGAAGCCGCTGTATACATTCGACTATACACCAGAACTCGGTGTGACAGAGGCTTGGAATGCCCTCTATGTGACATGTGTCACGTGAAGACTTAATATTTCTTTATTTGGCAAGAGATTACCACAAAATACCAAATATCCACTTGCAAATAGAACACTGTTTCCTTATACCCAAGTACTGTTTGCATCATATGAGGAAATTTTTTCCATAGATAATAGGTGTGGTAATGGAGGTTTCGAGTAGGCTAGGGTATTTAGTGCACTTGTCTCTAGCCAACATATCACTAATCCTTTGCAATTTGTAACAGTGGTCCTTACTCATGAGTCTGCTAAATGATCTCTGAATCCACAATGTGCTTTTATATCATTCTGCTTTTCATAATTACGATGATTTTTGTAATTAAGCCTCAGAAATAGTCATAATGTGTTAACATGTCCCAACGGGACGAATGAGATGTGTGTATCATCATGTCGTTAAATACGATAAAAAACTGTTAGTCTGCCCCCTAAAAAAATTATAAAGCATAATGTGTTTCATGACATTTTGTCCTGTTAAATCGTGACATATATTGTACAGTCACCACTATTTATGTATCTGACTTCTTGGCTCAACGTTATATTTTACGTAAATTAAGAACTTACCTTCGACTTCCCACACCAGATGGCTTTTACTGTGCTATAACAAATTCTGTTATATATATATATATATATATATATTTCATTTTTACTAGTCCTGTTATCTGACACCTTATAATTTTATCTGTTGATTTTTATTCTTGCATGTTTTCTTTTAAGTTGTTTTGTCAATAACATGTTAGTGTAGGTTGGAAAAATGTGCATTATCCCCTTCCTTTTGGCTATGCGTTTTTAATATAGAATTTTAAATCTGAAATATTCAATTAATGATTTGCAAGTGCAAATTTGGTATTTTGTGGTAATATGTAGCCAAATAAAGTAATATTAAGTCTCCACGTGACACATGTCACATAGAGGGCGTTCCAAGCCCATGTCATACCGAGGTCTTCTGTATAGGTGAATGTAAACAGCGGCTTCGCAGTGGATACACCGGTTTCGGTGAGATCACCATAGTTAAGCGCTGTCCGGGTGCACTCAGCCTGGTAGTGCCAATTGAGGAGCTACTAGACCGAATAGTAGCGGCTACGGTCAAGAATACCATCATAACGACCGGGAGAGCGGTGTGCTGACCCCACGCCCCTCCTATCCGCATCCTCCACTGAGGATGACACGGCGGTCGGATGGTCCCGGTAGACCACTCGTGGCCTGACGACGGGCAGCTAATTATTTTTTTTTTCAACAGCGACTTCAGTTATTGTGATCGTTCATGATATTGCTAATAACTATCCACCAGTGCCTATAAGCTTTAATTTGTACGCTAAAGGTATGTTCTTACTAACAGTTGGTTTATACTCTGGTGTATTTGTGGTCTTTTTGTTTCTTATTCACTGATCGCTAAGTGAAAATTTTTAGCTTCCAGCACTGAAGATGATCATTATGTGATCGAAAATCGATTTTGCTGTTAATAAAGCATCCAAATTACGGCCAACGCTGACCTTCCTTCTAATGTTATTTATCGTGGTCGCTGTGCACACAGCACTCTATGGAGTCGCCAATCAAATCTACGGTATGGTACTGTTAAAAAAGGCTCTGTCCTAATTCTCGCCGTTGCCTCTGGTGCATTCGGCTGGACAGAAAAGAGAACTAAAATGTTGAAGCATTGTAGCTGAACTTAAAGTTCTCAGATGCACAGACTCACATCAGACTTTGGGCCTCATAGCGCGGTCCCTCGGCGCAACGCTCACATTTTCTTTGCTCCTGGTGCCTTTGGTCAGCTCCGCTGGCGCCACGGAGCGTCTCCTAGACCCGTGAGGCCGCCGCGCGCCTATGACGAGCCGGAGGTGAGTGCTCCCGCGACCCAGTTCACGCCGCACGTGCTCTGCGCCTGCGCAGATCTGCGCTCACGCTGAGACCACGGGATGTAGCAGATCACCCACTCACACTCCACGCGCGCGTCTCTGTATTCCCTCTCCACTACACCCCATTCCTTGTCGAAAGGAACGGAAACTAAACAAAACACCTATGTATGTACCGGCCATATCAAATAGGTAGGACACGTTCTGAGGCATCAATTTAGTATTGGAGGTAAGCGCGGAGGGTAAAAATCGTAGAGGCAGACCAAGGCTTGAATACGCTAAACAGATTCAGAACGATTTCGGTTGCAGTAGGCACTCGGAAATGAAGAAGCTTGCACAGGATAGAGTAGCACGGAGAGTTGTATCGCCGGCCGCGGTGGTCTCGCGGTTCTAGGCGCGCAGTCCTGAACCGTGAGACTGCTACGGTCGCAGCTTCGAATCCTGCCTCGGGCATGGATGTGTGTGATGTCCTTAGGTTAGTTAGGTTTAAGTAGTTCTAAGTTCTAGGGGACTTATGAACACAGCAGTTGAGTCCCATAGTGCTAAGAGCCATTTTTTGAGTTGTATCGAACCAGTCTCTGGACTGAAGATCACAACAACAACTGCATCAAATAAAATCATCATAACTTCTGGACAGTTAGCATTTAGACATTCAAACTGCACGGTAGGCCGCAGGGCGTGATGGGAATTGTATCTAAGCCGTGGTAAAAATTGCTGTTTTGAAGAGCGCGCAGCAACGCGTAGTGTGAAGCAGTCGCCCTCCGTTTCTGGCGGAGGCGCCACTGTGGCAGTCGCAGCTTTGGTGTCTCCCACTGGGGGGAAAGGGAAAAGGTTGCCTGCTCACGTGCATTTAAGGACCGCTGTGAGCTAGCGAGTTCATTCGAGGGTTGGATTCCCTCTCTTCTTCATCGAAGACTTTCACTGCCTGGGCTACTCTCAGGGTGCATCTTCGACGTGGAAGATCCCCGCCTTTTCCTTGCCGTGTCGTCTGCTCGCCGTCACTACTGCTCGCCGTCCGGTCCTCCTCGCCGCCGCCGCCGCCGCTTGCCGGTGCTCGCCGCCGCCGCCTGGTCGCCGCCTGCCGGTGCTCGCCATCGCCGTTCGGTCGCCGCCTGCTGCAGCCGCCTGGTCGCCGCCGCCGGCGGCGCCGCCGCCTGGTCATTGCCGCCGCTGCCGCCGCCCTTCTCGCGCGCCGCCACCATGTCCCAGCCCACCACATCATTTTCACCTCTCCCTCCGCTGCTCCAACCACCATCACATGGAGCTCATCCTCCACCCCCCTTCCCGTCCTTCCTTCTCACCCTGTCCACCCCACCCCTGCGCCACTTTCGGTTGTAACCACCCCGAACTTCTCCTCTCCTATCACTGTCGCCCCATCGACAGCTACTGACTTTCCGCCGCTCCCTGCACCGCCTCCGACGGGCTCCAAGCCAGCACGGATTTCGGCTCGACGTTCCACAGTCTCTGTGACACCCACGCCCCCTCCATCTGCGTCATCCGCTGCTCAGGGTGGTCCTGCCCCCCGCCATCTCCCCCTGCAACCCGTCCCCCTGCCCCCTCTACACCCGGTCGTGACCACGAAATCCTCAAAGCGCCCGAATGTTGACCCTTCCCCCGAAATCTCCTCCAAAAAAAAATCCACTCCCCGTGACCCACCCACCCCCATGGACGCGGCTCCGACCCCCACCACGCCTGCCACCCACACCTTTGTCCTCTCCAATCCTGACCCTCAATTCCTTGATGCCCACTCCCTCACCCTCGCCATCCGGAAATACTACTCCCTTCTGATTCCTCACAAGGACTCAGTCCTCATTAAATCCCCCAATGCTTCCTTCCACACTGATCTCCTCTCCCGCATCCCCCATATCCAATTTGGCCAACGTGCAACCCTCACCCCCTACCACACCCCATCCTCTCCCCGTCAACCTCAACCTCCCCAACGTCCGCCAACCTTCACCGCTGTGATCAAGAAGCTTAGTCCCGTGATCACGGAGGCTGAGGTGTTGGCGCAACTCAACTCCCGGCCCGACATTGAAATCTGCTCGGCCCGTCGCATCTTCAATGATGCCGGGTTGACTTTTCTCATGGGGATATTCACTGAATCCTCCTCCTCCATTGACCGCCTCCTCACCGAGGGAGCCCTCATCTACAATCGCCGTCATAAGGTGGACCCCTCCCGTTCCCCAGTCCAATCCTACTGCTGCCAACGCTGTCTCACCTACAACGACCACGTTACCTCTGCCTGCAAGAACCCCCGTACTTGTCCCCACTGCAAAGCTTCACACTTCCTCAAGAATTGCCCCAACCTCACCTCTCCCCCCTCCTGCAACACTTGCAACGAACCACATCCTACCTACTCCTCAAAGTGTAAAGTGAAACCTCCACCAGTCACCCCTGAGCTCACCGTCCCTGTCCATTCTGTTGATGACCCCATCCACCCCAACAACTCGCTCTGCCCTCCCCCTACTGCTGAGGACATCATCCGTTTCACCACCATTGTGCTGCCCGCATCTCGTGGTCGTGCGGTAGCGTTCTCGCTTCCCACACCTGGGTTCCTGGGTTCGATTCCCAGCGGGGTCAGGGATTTTCTCTGCCTCGTGATGGCTGGGTGTTGTGTGATGTCCTTGGGTTAGTTAGGTTTAAGTAGTTCTAAGTTCTAGGGGACTGATGACCATAGATGTTAAGTCCCATAGTGCCCAGAGCCATTTGAACCATTTGAACCATTGTGCTCCAAAACATCCACCCCATCCAGCGCTCGCACACTCTTTCCCAAATCGCCCTCGCTGCCCGTTCCATCTTCCATCTTACCACCTATGCCACATACTCCCACAACCAGGCCCACTTCACCTTCACCCCCCTCACCACCCTCATCTAACTCTCCCCTCCCATGGTACACAAACCCTACCATCTCCTGTACCACAACATTCGCTCCCTGCCCACCCACAAACTCCTCTTCCTCCACACCCTCCGTCAGCACCACATGGATGCCTTCGTCGTAAATGAAACCTTCCTTCAACCACGTATCTCCGTCTCCATGGCTCCTTACACCCTACACCGCACCAATAATCCGTACCCTCTGGCGCGTGGCGGAGTTGCTATAGGTCACCTGAAGCACCTCCATGTCCGGCCCCAACCTCTCCTTAACAATCCTGCCGAGCATCTCACCCTCAGCCTCTTCTTCCCCACCATTACCATCACCTGTGCCACCATTTATGTCCGCCCTCGCACCCCCATCCCGTACGATTTCGTGGCCCACATTAACCACACCTTCTCCACCTACGTGGTTGCCGCCGACCTCAATATCCACAGCTGTGATCCTGCTGACCTCCAGCGGTGGCATCAGTTTCTCACCACTCTCCAGGGCGACCTGGTTCCCCTGCCTCAGCACACCAGACCCGAATCCAGCACCACTCCTGATGCGGTCCTTGCCTCTCCCAACCTCCTTGGGCGCATCACCGCAGATGTCCTTGACCTCATTGGCAGTGACCATGCTCCTGTTCTCCGCACTATATCTACTGGTCGCCATCCCCGCCACGCTCCTCGCCCTGACGTCCCTCCTAAACTTGTCCATGATTACTCCCATGCCAACTGGGATGCCTACCGGGACTCCATTCACACCCAGGTTGACGGCCATGACCTTACCCTCCAATCTCCTGATGACATCTCTCGTGCTGCTGCTTTCCTGCACCAGACCTTGTCTGACGCCGTCGCCACCCATATCCCCACCAAAGCCATCCACCCTCACCGTCCCGCCCTGCCTCCACAGGCCGTCCTTCTCCTTTGAGAGTCCCGCCGCCTCTACCGCTCTTTTCTTCGCACTCGTGACCGGGATACACTTACCCGCCACCGGCAATTACAACGTCACAACCGCAACCTGCTTACTGCGAAGAAACGCCTTGCCTGGCGCCAGACATTACACATCTCAACACCACGCTCCCCATAAACTCTTCCAAGTATTGGTCTGCTTTCCACCGCCTTACTGGGAACCGCCCCACCCCCCAGTACCCTCTCCTCCTTAATGACCGTCCCTTTCCTGACAACCTCAGTAAGGCCAACCACTTTGCCTCCCACCTCTCTGATGTTTTTTCCATCCCAGATGATCCCCACTTTGATTATTCCCTCTTCCCTGATGTCATGGACCGTACAAATACCTCTGTTCCTCCCCTTGCTCCTTGCTTCCAGTACTTGGGCCACACACCACCATCTGAACTTAACACTCCCATCACTACCCATGACATCAGCCTCACACTCCGCACCAAACGCAACACTGCTCCCGGCCACGACTGCGTTACCTACCGCCACCTCAAACACTGCCCTCCCTCGTTTCTTTCAATCCTTGCCACCCTCTACAATGTCATCCTTGCCACTGGCTTCTATCCCGATCTGTGGAAAACCTCCCGCATCCTGATGTTCTCCAAACCCAACAAGCCTCCATCTGATGCCTCTTCCTATCGTCCTATCTGTCTCACACCGGTGTTCAGCAAGTTCTTGGAATCCGTCCTTTCCCGGCGCATCCATCACCACCTCCGCCAACACCACCTCCTCCCAAACACCCAATGTGGCTTTCGACCTTCCTTCTCTGCTGATGACCCACTCCTCCACCTCACTCATCTCCTCTCCCTCCAGCTTAACTCCCATCGCTCCGCCATTTTTGTCTCCCTTGACCTCGAAAAGTCCTACGACCGTGTCTGGCATCCCGGTCTCCTGTTTAAACTCCAAACCTTCGCCCTTCCTATCGACTACATCCGTCTGGTGGCCTCCTTCCTCTCCCACCGACCCTCCTATGTTACCATCCATAATGCCACTTCCTACACCTTCTACCCCTCTGCAGGTGTGCCCCAGGGCTCTGTCCTCTCCCCTCTCCTCTACCTCCTGTACACGGCAGATATGCCCCAACCCCCCCTCCAGTACACCTCTTGCAATATGCTGATGACACCGCATTCCTCGCCCTCGCTCCTACCCTCCAACGGTCCCAACGCCTTCTCCAGAATCACCTTGACCTTTTTGCTGCATGGTGTAACCAGTGGCTCCTGAAACTCAACCCTTCCAAGACCCAGGCAATCATCGTAGGTCATACCACTCGCTCCTTCCGGCTTCTGGATTTCTCCCTTACTGTCTGCGCCCGTCCTGTCCACCTCACCCCCACCCTCACCTACCTTGGCCTCACCATTGACCGTCACCTCACCTGGATCCCTCATCTCCACTCCATCCAATCCAAAGCCCACAACCACCTCCGACTTCTCAAACTCCTCTCCGGCTGGACTTGGGGGTTGCACCCCTCTACCATCCTCCACACCTACAAATCCTTAATCCGTCCCATCCTCTGTTATGCCAGTCCTGCCTGGATATCTGCCCCCCCCCCCCCCCAAATTCTGTAAGTCCCTCCAGATCCTTGAGCGTCATGCACTCTGCCTCGCCTTCCATATACGCCTCCCGTCCCCCACGCGGATCCTCTATGATCTCATTCCTTTCCCCCTTCTGCTCCTATTCCTCGAACATATCCGCATCCTCTACACCTCCCGCCATCTTGAACCCCCTCACCCCCTGGTTGCTCCTCTCCTCTCCGATCCGCACCCCCTGCCACGTCTTCACTGTTGTGTCCCCCCTACCCTCCATCTCTACACCCAACATCTCCTTTCCCAAGGTGGCTTCCATCAACTCCCCCTCCCGGATGATGCCCTCTCTCCCTCCATTTATCCCTCCTATCAACTCTGATCCTCACTCCCCCTCCTTTCCTCTGTCATTTCCCTGGGCTCCCTCTTCCCCCCTTCCATCAAGTTTTCTCTACACTAAACCTCTCCCTACCTCCCTTGTCCCCCCCCCCCGAGTCCTTTTGTATTCCCCTCCTCTGCCTACCCCACTCCCTGTCGCGTCTGCCCAGCGCCCCCCACCCCTCTTATGGGTCCTCATCCTCCATCAGCTCCTTTCCCGGCTCCTCCCCCTTTTTTTATTTTCCCATCATCTGTCCAGTTTCCCCCCACCTGCTCTCGGCTGTGGTCTGTCACATTTGACAACTTTTTAGTGCAGTGTTCCAGTGACTGTTCAGTGTTGTTCGTCTTTCTCGTGTTGCGAACAGAAACCACGCTGTCGCTGGTGGTGAATTTTATGTCTTTTGCGAACAGAAACCAGACTGTCGCCGTGTTTTTTTAATTGTCTGTCTATTGTTTTACCTGTCTGCTTTGTATGTATTTTCTTAGCGTCATCATCCCTCTGTTCTTTGTTTTAAGTTCCACGATTTATTTTCGCCATGTTACTCTTTAAGTCTCCGTTTTTATCGCCTGTGTTTATTATTTATTCTCTTCATCTTTCTAACAAAGTCTGTAGGCTGAAGAGCGGCATACTAAGCTGCTGCCAGCCCGCCCCCTTCGGGGGGAATTGAAATTCAATAAAGAAAAAAAAAAAAAGAAGAAACTAGCGAGTTCACCCCCCCCCCCCCTCCTCCTCTCTTGGCAGGTCCCCGGACTCGCACACGCTCAGTGAACATTCGCGCGCCTGAGATCATCGCCATCAGTGTCTCGTGTGTGTGCCTTCGTTTTGTGTTTAGTGCTCTTTCGCCGTCACGCTACCACTGTTCACGTGTGCCGTCGCAGTCATCCGTCTTATGTGCGCCGTGTCAACTAGTGTTAGTGTTTTTTCTCGTCCAGCGTGAACGGCTCCATGTTTATTGTTTTTCGTGTCTACAGTTTTTGCCCGCCGTTTTTATTGTATTATCTGTGCCACCTTTATTTAATACTTATTGTACCACTCGCGGCTGAAGAGCGGCGCAATATGCTGCTGACAGCCCGCCTTCGTGTAAGGTGATCAAAATAACAATAAAGAAAAAACAAAAAAGAAAAAACAAAAAAAACTTGCGAGTCGGTCAGTTGGTCAGTGGGGGGCAGTCTGGATCAGTCTCTCGTCCCCAGCTTGCTTGTCTGTCTGTCGTCGGCATTTGTTAGGCAGTGAGTGTCTGTCTGTCGTTCGGAGCTGCCTCTGTCATGTTTCTCGGATTTGGTGTGTTAACGAATTTATTGCTTGGAGTGCAACGGCCTAATTCCTGAAACATGTTTTGATCTTGCCTATCATCTCGAGAGGCGGTATCTGTGTGCTGTAGATCATCTTAACTTGTTTGGCCAACCCTGTAGAATTTTATATCAGATTGCATTTCATGGGCTTTTATTTAAATGATCATTTTAGTATATAAAGTTGCCACCCTTTTACAGTAAGACCTTTCTTAGAAGTTAAAATCAAGTTGCACCTTCGGCGGCAAAGCTAATATTTTAATTTTTAATGTTTTGTACCATTTCCATCCCTCCTACGGGAGTTTGTGTGCTTGTGTAAATTGTTAAAACTTTTGGTTTAAAGTAATCTGGTGTGTTGCAGATTTGGACCAATGTAGTCTTTCAGAGGCTGTTGTGAGCGGTCGTAACTACTGCCGCTTCAAAAGGGAGCGGCAAGGTTCTCTGCCTGAAAGCTCACACAGTCAGAACTTGTTTCTTTCTGCCTCTGATTGAATTGTAACTTGATATTTAGAGGGTGCTTTCTGATTATAATTTTAAATCTGTTTGTTTGAAAAAATGCTTTCAGGCACTATTAAAGTGAATAAAATTTCCATTTCTTAAAAAGTATTTCGTTATGATTTCATCAGTTACTCCCTGGTAACTACTTCCACGCTTACATAGTGTGATTAAATGTGTTAATGTTCTTGATCAATTGCTAGTAAATAAAATAAATTCTTAAGTATAATTTCTGAAAATAAATCACGGTTCATTACCGGTTGGTTTAGCAACGGAGCCCACTTTCATTTGGATGGGTCCGTCAATAAGCAAAATTGGCCCATTTCGAGAACTGAGAGAATCCGCATTTCGCGATCGAGAAGTCTCTTCACCCTCCACAGGTGACTGAGTGATGTGCAATGTCCAGTCACGGAATAATCGGTGCGATATTCCTCGATAGCTCAGTGGCTACCGAACGGTACTTGAAGGTTTTGGAAGATGAATTCATCCCACTTATTCAAAGCGGAACTGATTTCGACAAGATGTGGTTCATGAAAGACGGAGCTCGACCCCATCGAAGCAGGAGAGTGTTTAGTGCCCTGGAACACTTTGGGGGCCGCATTCTAACTCTGGGGAACTCACTGTCATGGGCCTCGATTGGCCGGCATATTCTCCGGATATGAACACATGCGACTCCTTTTTGTACGACTATATTAAAGAGAAGGTGTGCAGCAATAACTCCAAAACCATTGCTGAGCTGAAAACAGCCATTCAGGAGGTCATCGACAGCATCGACGTGCCAACACCAGCGGGTGATGAAGAATTTCGCTATTCGTCTTCGCCACATCATCGCCAATGACGGCAGGCATTTCGATAATGTCATAACCTAAACGCTATTATCTGTAGTAATGTTTACATGTTGAATAAAGTGTGTGCACGCTGTAGTTTGTAACTACAAGTTTCTTTCATATAATTGTCACCCTGTACTACGATAGTGTGACTGCAGCGGAAACTATGTTTCTGATAAAAGTAAATGTCGAGTGACTAGGGCCTCCCGTCGGGTAGACCGGCCGCCGGGTGTAAGTCTTTCGATTTGACTCCACTGCGCCTACTTGTGCGTCAATGAGGATGAAATGATGATGATTAGGACAACACAACACCCAATCCCTGAGGGGAGAAAATCTCCGACACAGCCGGGAATCTAACCCAGGCCCTTAGGATTGACATTCTGTAGCGCTGACCACTCAGCTACCGGGGGCGGACGTGTTTCTGATTATATTGCTTTATTGCAGACTCTTTTACCATTTCCGGACTTGTCTTGAAACGAAGATTTTTCGTCCAAATCCGACTATTTTGAGACGGGGAACCAACGACTGGAAACTGAAATTTATTGTGTTATGGACATAAACAGCGTATACCGCGTAACAACAACGTAGATCATAGTAACTGTTCAAAGCGACGTCCGCCAATATCAGAGCATGCATTGCATAGCCACATGCTGTTCTGCCACTTTCTCGCAAAGGTCCCGAGTGTTTGTTGTACGCTGGAATAGACAGCGGTGATAAACCAAAGAGGCATACATTACACAATTTATCTCAGAGCAAGAGTGTCATGTGACGACCGCATGCGTCACACCGCCACATTCTCCTGCGCTGCACGCACACCTCTATCCCTGGTGTCAGTCGCCCATTGCATCAGACAGCTTGTGATGTGTCCTAGGTCAGGTGTGCCACTTTGTATAGTGGATGACGCGTAATCAAATATGGAACACTACGAAAGTTGGCAGACTTGCATTTGAAGTTTATGTCTGTGGATACATACTTACCGAGACAGGGTCGTTCAAGCCGAAGAGTACCGGCCGAGGTTAGCGCCAAAGTCATGTCCGATTATCTGACTTTGAGAAGATGGTGTTGGATCGTGTGGCGACCACTCAGCAATAAGCACCCGTCAACTTGCCCTTGAAACGCATCCGAAGAATATAATGTGCAGACTACTGATGGAAGAGGTATGACACTCCTAGGGACTTGTGAAAGCACTGGGACCAACGGAATTTCAGCCGCGCGTTCTCAGCTATCAATTGGTCATTCACTGCAGTGCTGTAGTGCTCAACTTCGTACAGTTTATATTGTTCAGGATGAGGCCTCATTCACCCATCATGGTGTTTTCAACAGCCGCAACCACCATGTCTAGAGTGAGGACATTCCCGATGCCACCCACATCGGTGGGCACCAGCAACGATTTTCTGTCAACGTATGGGTGGAAATCGTCCAAGATCACTTACTAGAACCTTATTTGCTCCCTTCCCGTTTGACTGGCATTCCTGCGAGATGTGCTGCCGCAGTTCTTGCAGACTCAACCACTTTCCCTCTGCGAAAGGATCTGGCTTCAACACGACGGTTCACCATCCCACTTTGATGTTAATGTCCAAGAGCACCTCAAGAATACGTACTCTCGTCGTTGGATTGGAAGGTGAGATCCTGTCCCATGGCCAGCGCAATCGCCAACTCTCACACGTCTGGACTTTTTCTTCTGGGGTTACGTCAAGCCGTTGGTGTATGAAATCTCCGTAGAAATGGATGAAAACTGCCTGTCTCCTTGTACAACAGCCACCAGAGATCTATGAGAGAATGTGGCAGAACTTCATACACTAATTGCCATGCGTGTACTGAGACTGGCGGTCGATAAATGGTTCAAATGCCTCTGAGCACTATTGGACTTAACATCTGAGGTAATCAGTCCCCTAGAACTTAGAACTACTTAAACCTAACTAACCTAAGGACATCACACACATCCATGCCCGAGGCAGGATTCGAACCTGCGACCGTAGCGGTTGCGCGATTCCAGACTGAAGCGCCTAGAACCGCTCGGCCACACTGGCCGGCCGGCGGTCGATATTTTGAACAATTACTATGGGCTAGGCTGTTGGCATAATAAATGTATATTATATTTCTTTTGCAGGTTCGTTATATCATAGCAAGATTAAAGTAGGTCTCCTCTAATTTGATGTATGTATTATATATATGACTGTTTTTTTCCTATAGAATATTTTCCAGAGATGATCCTTGGGGCTCTAAATGAGTCGTAATACGTATCACTTTTTTAAAAAAAAATTGTGCATCATAGAATTTCTTTAATAGTTTTGAAGAAAATTACGTCTTATTTTTTAATTTTTTTCATACACTGCCTGACAGAAAAAAAACGAAGCACCCGGAAGACATGGTCGGATGTCAATCTGAATTTGTACATGTGCACAATATCGGAGGGAAGGTAAGTGATTACAGCTGTGATTCTCTGTGTCAGGTAAATCGGTAACAAGAGTGCATTAGGCTGGTTGGTGTTCAATGTTTACTCAAGCCTGGCAAGTTATATAGGGTGTCCTTAGAGGAATGGTCAGTATCACAGGGATCTCACAGGAACCATCATTCGAAGCAAAAACGTCTAGCTAGCATAGGCTCTCAAATGAGTGCTGTTAGCACGTCTTCATCTCTGATACTATGAAAAAAATCGCTTCTACTGAACTATGCTCTTATCTCTTCAGATATGCGTTGCCCTTTCTGCAACTCGCCGCTATCAATACTTAATCCAGCTCGAAAACTTTGGCTGCGACCAAGTCAACAACTCGCGGCTTCACGAGCTCAACGCCAGGGCAGCAAGATTGTAGCAAAAACCGGCTCGCCAACCACGTGGTCTCCCGCTAACTGCAGGTTCTACGACCACAAAAACCCAACAACAAACTACTCGATCAAAGACTCTAGCCATGGGATATGGCCAGGAGCGATATCGACTGTACAAGTAATTAGTGGCGCCAGTGGAGTAGCATGCTCGCCAAAATTAGTCACCGCATCTCACCCGTGTTTACTAGACGTATTTGGTTCAAAATATCGCACCTGCCTATCATTGAATATTGAGCATTCCTCTTGGGACACCGTGTGTAATTCAAGCAAGTCAACAACATTTCGTTAAACGAACGAATCGAAAATCGTTCTGATACCTCCGACAGTGAGCGTCTCCCACTGCAAGCTCTTTGTTTCCCATAGTTTGAGAGGAAGTAGTATGGACCCGAACAAGAGAAAATTGTCTAGTAAGCATGGGCCATAAAATGAATACCTCTAAGAGGTATGCTGGGTTTGTTATTGCTACGGGAGGTACGGAAGCCAGTTAATTTTGGACCGCTGCATACGATTTTGTTCATTGCACGTGAAAGCGGCTTTGGATGGCAGGTTATGCTTGGGACCTGAAGATGACACCATTTGGTGTCGAAACTGGTAGCTTGTGTTAAAAAGAATAAACAACTTAGATTAAAATACAGCCGCTGGTTTTGTTATTATTATTCAAGTACATCTTGATGTAGGTTTTCCGTCACAACCCTAAATCACTCCAGGCAAATGACGAGATAGTTCCTTTGGAAGGACACAACCGTTTTGCTTCAGCATCCTTGAAACGTCGTGAGATTGTGTTCTGTTTCTATCGAGGGGGCTTTAAACCATAAATTTCATTTCTTCTTCCCTCTTTCCCGTCAATACATGATGGTTGGCTGTGGATGTTCCTTTGCGTTTCCACTTCACAATCACATCACCGACAGACAGCTTTATAAGGATCGAATTGTCCCTGATTGATTCGTTAGGGGATATCCAATGACCAGACCCCCTTCGAAGTCACTGAGCTTTCCTGCTGCTGTTACTGCTGCTCTACTGACAACACAATACTCCCTGCCTTTTTTCACACTGACTGACCCGCCTCCCGTGACATCTAATGGTCGATTCTGCATTAAACAGCGGTGGTCGGATACTTCTGATTACGTAGTATTTGTAGAAAACGACATCACAATGTTCTGGTGCAATCATTGGCTGAGAAGTTGTAGGGGTATTGAAAATGGCAAGAGAAATGAAACCGTGTTAGCCAATAAAAAGTAAATTATGTAATCATTGACTGATAACCTTTAAATTAAGACTCACCTTGATTCTTTTCCCAGAAAACTTGGGTGATATCATTGAGAAACAAGAACAGCACCTTCATCAAGACACTGAAGTGACGAAAACACTGGTAGATGAAATACCAGTATGATGTGATAATATTGTTGACTACTTCAACGGGGCGTAAAGCAGACACTTCATTGGAGAAAAGGCTGTGTTAGGTGCTTTAAGAACAGGAGGAGGAGAAAATATGAGGCAATTGAGTCACAATTTCCATGTAAGAAAGAGATTTTCTCATGTTTACAGGTAAATTAAATTTGAGTTCATGCTGAAAAATTAAATTACTTTCCATTTTAATTACATTTAATAGTCTTGTAGTTTATGACAAAATCACATTGGCACAAAGCTATGGTTGATGGATAAACCAAATTGAGATGAGATATAAATTTAGTGCCAATAAATATGGTAAGATTGTGCTGTTTATAATATATAAATATATATATTTATAATATACTAGAAGCCAAGATAGCTTGATATGAAGTAGTTTATTTTATTACCAGTTTCGATGGTAACTAGTTGTCATAGTGAGAGTCTCATGTCTCCAAGAATTACACATCAGTCTCGTCAGGATACTGAGAACATTCACCAGTTATAATACTATTGTCAAATATATAAAATTTGCAAGTTTTTGTAGAAACTGATAATGAAATAAATTATTTCACATCAAGCGATCCTAGCTTATAACAAATTATATTGAGCTACTTTTTACATGGCATTTGATGCCAAAACTGCCACATAACATATTTTTATAACTTAATATGCAGATCCCAGTTGCCAACAGAGTCAATTATTTAACCCTGCTTGAAAACTGCAGACATTATAAACTAGTGTAAATGATTTTACTGCTGGTTACTTGTTCTTCTCCTTTCCTTTTAATACAGTGCTAGAGACCTTTTATTTCTGTAGCTTTGGGGGTCTTTCCTTAGCTGGCTCACAACAGGGAAGTTGACTTAGAAGGATACAACAATTAAACAATTTTTTCAGCCTTCAGTTGCAAGGTAATTTTATTCGTTTACCTAGGTCACAAAAGCGAATACATCCGTAAAACTGAAATGTTTTTTGAGGAAAATGGCATCGTGCCAATCGAGGTGGACCCCATTAACAAAAGAGATAAGGTCGGCTCTTAGCAGTACAAAAAAGTTAATCGGCGAGTTTTATAAAAAATGCCTTATAAACATGAATCCGAAACCGCCTATTTTGAGAAGCCAGTTTAAGGTTCATAAAATTTCCCAACCTATCCGTCCGATCGTTGACAGCACCAAAAGTGCATACCACAAACTAGCTTGGTTCCTACACCGTAAATTGAAAGAGTATTTTGTGTTTGAAAAAAATTTCTCCGTCAAAAATTCGGTAGACGTGGCCAACAAACTTAAAACTTTAGCCTGTTCTGACATCACAAAACTCGTATCATTTGATATTAAAAATTTATACACTAATGTACCCGTTGAACAGACGATGGACATTATAGAATCCAATTTGCGATACCATAAAAAATTATCGGCCCCTGAGATCGATGAACTAATGGTTCTGTTACGCACCACCCTCAAGTACAATTATTTCTCTTTCAATAATAAAATATATTCGCAACCCTGTGGTCTAGCTATGGGCAGCCCGTTAGCTGGTATCATGTCAGATATTTTTATAAACTCAATGGAGCAGATGTTTTTTCGGAATTATCCAGATATGGCAAATAATATAATATTCTATGCGAGATATGTAGATGACCTGCTATTTGTGTTTGAAGGTTCCCATGAAGAGCTAGAACTGTTATTTACCACTTTCAATAACCTGCATGAAAAAATCAGATTCACGCAAGAAAATCAGACAGCTGATAGGACCTTAGATTATCTCGATCTGACTCTATCCATTATTGGCAACAAAATAGATTTTAAAATTTTTCGGAAAGCAACCTATTCCGACATCATCATCCCAGCTGATTCCACCCATCCTCAGGCCCAAAAAATGGCCTTTTTTCACTCGAGTATCCATCGAGCTCTTTCCATTCCACTTTCGCCAGTCAACTTACAGAACGAATTAAAAGTCCTCGAAAACATCGCTCAGAATAATGGATATAATCCCAGTATAGTGAGACAGTTGTTCAATAAAAAAACACGAAAGAAGACTACCACTCTTTCCAGTTCAGATACTCACAATCAACACCAGGCAACGAAATACATATCAGTTCCCTTTATAGGTAACATCTCCTATAAGGTAGGTAGGTTATTAAAAAACCTAGGGTGCAAAGTTTCATACTCTACCACCAACAACCTCAAAAAGAACTTAATTCATTCCCTGGTTAAAGGTAATGATAAATCATCGCTGTCAGGTGTGTATAAAATCACGTGTGCTGAATGCCCTTCTTATTACATTGGCCAGACAGGAAGGGCCCTGTCTGTTAGGTTTAAAGAGCATCTGCCGACAAAAAGCGGTGATGGAACTCGAGGATCTACATTTGCTGAACATCTGGTCCAAAAGGCGCATGCTCCCAAGCCTCTAAAAGACGCAGAGCTTTTGCATAATGAAGTAAAGGGATGTAGGCTAGACACCCTCGAAGAATTGCAAATTTTTAAACATCTTAGTATTGATAGAGACAACTACTTAATGATCAGCTGCAATTAAAAAATAGAAGTTATTTCGAAGGATTCCAACCTTTACTCCAGTGGAGTTGACCAACAGTCCGCCTCGAATGACCGATGCTGTTTCCCCATCTGCTTCGTCCCTTTATTATAATGCAATTGTACATGTGTATCTTTGTACTACGTTATATATATAAAAAAAAATTGTTTAATGTTGCTATACTAATAGATAGGTTTGTCCAATTTAGGACGGCTTTCAGTCACATTTTGTTTATATGTATAGTTGCTCTAAGTAATTTTGAGACAGTTGTCTCTCGCCCCTGCGCTTGCGCATGCGCTTGGCCGCGGCCAGCCTCGCCGCGTAACGGCTCACAACGCCTAGTTTTCGAGCCGCTTACGTGTGGTCCTTATTTCTGGCCGGCGTAGCGTCCACGTTCGCCTCAATGGTGTTAATTTTGACTGACATAATCTTATGATTATGCGTCGTTAATGTTAATTTTTAATCTGTGACATGGCCAGAGTTTGGCTCACAAAATAATTTAATTTTTGTAAGTATCCCAATTTCTTTAATATTCAACATTAGACTGATAATGCATTGTAGTAGTAACATATGTCTGTATGTGGTTTAATTTATAGGTTCTGAAGAAGATTCCATTACTGGAATCGAAACCTAGGTAAACGAATAAAATTACCTTGCAACTGAAGGCTGAAAAAATTGTTTAATTGTTGTACATTTCACAGTTGCTGACACGCTGCAATATGTTAAAGATTTGTAAATTTGACTTAGAAGGACCGAAGTGTCGTAAAATTCTTTGGTGCTGAAAGCCATCTCCACACTGTTATACAACGAGAAAGTGACTTTCTCACGCGTCTGTACAGCAGGAGCGTAGAAAATACTGCGTTGTGTGAGATACTAAAAGGAATCGCTTCGGCTAGATAAGATCTGGAGGCCAGGTGACAACACAGAACAGACCGACGGATCAGCCATTGGACGCTCCCATGCCACGCAGGAATGTTCATTTCAAAAATGTCTCTGAGCCCTATGGGACTCAACTTCTCAGGTCATTAGTCCCCTAGAACTTAGAACTAGTTAAACCTAACTAACCTAAGGACATCACACACATCCATGTCCGAGGCACGATTCGAACCTGCGACCGTAGCGGTCTCGCGGTTCCAGACTGCAGCGCCTAGAGAATGTTCATTTAAATCCGAGTAAGGTGTTCTGTGATTGCCTCAGTTCCCCTAATTGTTTCGGTGGAGGGCGAATTTTACCACACTTGGCTATGTGCAAGGATTTTGGTTGGCCATGGCTGGAAATCCGTCATGCAGAGGAAGAGATTTTCTGTCTTCTTTCTCACACCATACCATTACTGGTTAACCGAGACAAAAACTGCGAAACTTGGAAATCGTTGAACTTGTTTATAAAATTGTCATTGGTCGGAACCCGCACTGTCTGCAGCAGTTGGCTGGCAACATTGGTATGTTGGCAGAACCAGATAATTTTCGTGGAGCAGACAGAGACTTCGAAGTGTACACTTGCTTCAGAGACGCCATCGAGAGTACACCTTATATGTCTTCCACAGAGAGCAAAGTACAGAGCCGAAGCTTGACTCAGAATTTTCTGCTGCTACTGCAAGCTGTTTTCCACATTCACATCGTTTGGTGGTAAGCATGAGCCGTCGGCGCAGCCACAGAGGAGAGGAGGGTGCGAAGCGAGTAATTTGTTGTACAGATTTAACGTTCACACCCAGCTAGTTGCGTCCATTATGTGCTTTGGTGAAAATATTGGTGTGGGCTCTTACCTTTCCAGGGATCTTCCTTCAAATCACTGACCATTTTCACTGCAATCAT
Organism: Schistocerca nitens; assembly: GCF_023898315.1. Classification (NCBI taxonomy): domain Eukaryota; kingdom Metazoa; phylum Arthropoda; class Insecta; order Orthoptera; family Acrididae; genus Schistocerca; species Schistocerca nitens. The sequence continues at coordinate 269,367,258 of NC_064620.1, forward strand.
TTGGTCATATCCGAAATAAAGTTTCAGATTATGGTTTCATGTGTACACTCACCTGTGTAAGGCTGTAGTTCGTAGTTTCACTCTCTTGTCAACATATTGAACGCTCAAATGGTTCATTCAGTGGACAGTTCATTTTATTAGATGTTTTAAGATGCTGAACCAAACCATTATAGTGACTGCTTGTTTCCTTTTGTAGGCCGATGAACCCCATTTCTAATATGTCTGTGTGAGACGTGATAGCCTCACTTTCATGCCTTGTTTGGCCGCCCCTAATAATTTTCTTTTAACAAGACTTTAACCTCTGGGTGGCATTATTTCTCCTAAATTCGTATGATCTTATGGGGAACTTCCCTTCTCTGTAGATCACTGGGCACCAGATCTGTAGCACTTCAGGGGTATGCTAAACACTTCAACCGACACGTCACATAGTAATTAACAAAAAGTGATAAAAATATTTTTTTAGTTGGTTCATGGTAATTTTTTTCATTTGCTAGGTATATGTTCCTTTTCATTATTATAATTTTTATTTCATTACGATGGAAAACATCATACATTTCTAAAAACACTGCAGTTTTCACGTTATATCAGGAAATACTGAAAAAAGTAGCAGGTATCTATTTCTTTATTTTTTGTGACTGATACTGAGATATGTCAGCCGCTAATGTGGCAACAGGTCTCATAACTAGAGCCACATTAAGCTCCACAAGACTGTAAAGGAAGAAGGAGATCCATATAGTTCGAGGACTGAATTTAGTAGAACTGAAGGCATGTTCCACATTCTTTTCGTAATATCAGTCTGGCAGTAGTGGATAATTTCTTCTCTTAACGACTGACAAACGGAAATACACTGGGTATCTGTAGTAATTCCGCCAACTCTCAAACGGAACAGCGCAGCCTATCTTTGTTTCTGTGTTGCACACACGGCTCTTTGGCCAGAGAAGTCTGCGAAGCTGTAGAAGTCTTTGCTGACAAAACTGTCAATAACAGGGTAAGGGTAAAATCGCGAGAGGCCTCGCCAGTGGACAAAGGACACGTCTTGTTTAGCCGCGTCGAGGCGCGGATGCAAGTGTAGTTGCTCTGTTAACGTATACTTTGGCCCGGAGCGAGGAGCTAGTGTGTTTTCTCCATACATATTTCTGAGTGCTATTTAACTGTTCAAGGTATTTTGAAAGTGTTTTGATTATCGATTTCATACATGTTCTGATCTAATTACGTAAATTGATGTAGTTTTCTTTGTGCGTTGAACCACGTGGCAGTAGGTCAGTCTGTTCACATTGTAATATCAGTCACTGTTTCTAAACTTGTTCCATACATTACGTTAAACCTCGCAAGAGTACTTTGCTTATTGATTTCATATAGATTACTATTTCATGAAGTGTATTTATGGCACTTTTCTTGCATGTTGGGCCATGTGGCAGTAGTTCAGTTTAGGCTCTGTAGTACGAGACCAGGTTTCGTGATCTTGTGTGTGTGTGTGTGTGTGTGTGTGTGTGTGTGTGTGTGTGTGTGTGTGTGTGTGTGTGTGTATGCTTCTCTATTATCTGATAGCAAACAAGTACTCATTTCTCCAATCGACTCAATTTTTTAAAGTCGTGCAACTAATTGTCAACTATAAATTTTCCTGTCCACGTCCGAAATTTGTGTTCTGTTAGTGTGGGTGGAACGATGTGCTCTCCACCCTTATACTTTGTTACTAATATCTTGTTGCCTTTTGTTTTAATGAATATTATCTCAGCGTTTTTATGATGCTGGTTTCTAGTACTACAGTTTCAAACTATGGAGCCTGTAACTTTCCCCCTCTTTCCTAATTCTATCCATTGTCCACATTTGTCCTTTATGAAGATTTGAGGGGAACGAATATTACAAGAACCTTTCTTGTTTGCTTAGTTTGTCATGTAGAGTTGGCTCCAGTTCCTCTTATCTTCGGGTCTGATTGCTGAAACTGAAAATGTCACATTTTAGGTCATTACGGTTGGATTGATCTAAATAAATTTGAAGGTTGTTGTTGCAGAATTTTTGTTTTTACGCAAATCTGTTTTCTCGCATTTTAGTATGTCACACAATCATTACTGACTTTTCACATTAACAAAGCCGAAATTACATAGTTCGCACAAAATACAAAGATATGTCCGACCACATCAGAGGCATGCTTACGACTCTCACACTCTGCGGAAATAACCATATTCCAAAGGGTTTACTATTTATCTTAACAAATGAATTTCTACAAGTTTCTGTTACATTATTACTTTCGATTATTATTTCATAAATGACTCTAGAAATAAACATAGTAACTAGTACAGAATTGAGTAATTAATAATAGAAATTTTAAGTGTAGCAGTACTTCGTAATTTCAAAAGTTCCTAAAAAAATAATTTTAACTGTATATTCAGAACTAGTACTTATCTATTATAACATCGAAACTAAAAGTTTATAAAGTAATTCATTTTCATAAATTTTGACTTGAAATATAACACTCTGTGTATAAAATTATATGAAAGTCTTCAGAAAATCAACTGAGATAATATTCACCTCTCCGAAATTCGAAGTAAATACTGGTATCGACAACTTCTGTTGAGGAAAAATAATGCTAGAGGAGGATGTCCCTTTATAACCTCAGGTATCCGTAAGAGAAATTTCTTAATATATCATTACCCTTTTACTCATAAGCAGTACCTACTGCACCCTTCTGCTAATGACGAATTCATCAAATTGCTCGGTGGCTCGTTTATCATTCTCGTTTGACAGGACAAAAAATCACCAATTTTTAAGCTGGACATTTTGCAACATTCACAGAATTCAAAAATCGAGTACTAGACTACTTCACGCTCGATGTCCTAATCGTGTTTGCACATTCATTATGAAAAGCAACGTGTTTTACTGACTGCGATGAAGAGAGCCGTATGTTTGCACGGCACTGTCACCCGTGACCCATAATGAAAGCGGCTCCTGTCACGCGTGACACGCATCGGACATTCCCTTACGCAGCCGCAAGTCTCGGATGAATAAATAATTGTTGGGCGACGCCCGGTGCGTTAAAGAAACATGCACGTATCGCAGGGTGACGTAAACTGTCGCCTCGAAGGCCCCCGCACAAACGTGCGCTAGAAACGCAGACGTTGACGGTCGCCGCGTGACTGCGCCCGCAGGGCATGACCTGCGGCGGGAAAGTGGGCCACGAGTGCGTGTCAGCACACGCAGCCAGATGCGAGATCTCGCGACGCCAACTGCGTATTATAGCGTAGTCGGCGGTTACTGCGTACGCGGGCGTCGTGGAACGCACGTCCTCTAGGTACACGCGGCGGAAGTGGGAACTGGTACAAGAGTTGCCAGAAGCCAAGCTGACGTATGAGGACAAGAGCAACAGCAGGCCTTGCAATATGACGATAGGGATGGAGTTATTTTCGGTTAAGATAAGAGTTGGTAATGTACATGGCAATATATTTATATATATATACACTGAAGCGCCAAAGAAACTGGTGGAGCTGCCTAATATCGTGTAGGGCCACGCGAGCTCGCAGAAGTGCCGCAACACGACGTGGCATGGACTCGACAAGTGTCTGATGTAGTGCTGGAGGGGATTAACACAATGAATCCTGCTGGGCTCTCCATAAATCCGTAAGAGTACGAGAGGGTGGAGATCTTTTCTGAACCGCACGTTGCAAGGCATCCCAGATATGTTCAATAATGTTCATGTCTGGGCAGTTTGGTGGTGAGTGGGTGCTTAAACTCAGAAGAGTGTTCCTGGAGCCACTCTGTAATAATGCTGGACGTGTAGGGCGTCGCATTGTTCTGCTGGAATTGCCCAAGTCCGTCAGAATGCACAATGAACATGAGTGGATGCAGGTGATTAGAGAGGATGCTTACGTACGTGTCATCTGTCAGAGTCGTATCTAGCCATTTCAGGGGTCCCATATCACTATAACTTTACACGCCCCACACCACAGAGCCTCCAACAGCTTGAACAGTCCCCTGTTGACATGTAGGGTCTGTGGATTCACGAGGTTATCTCCATAACTGTACACGTACATCCACTCGATACAATTTGAAACGAGACTCGTCCGATCAGACAACATGTTTCCAGTCATCAACAGTCCAATTTCGGTGTTGATGGATCCAGACGAGGTGTAAAGCTTTGTGTCGTGCAGCCATAAAGGGTACAGGGGTGGACCTTCGGCTCTGAAACTCCATATCGATGATGATTCGTTGAATCTTTCGCATGCTGACACTTGATGGCGCAGCATTGAAATTTGCAGAAATTTGCTAAAGGGTGCACTTTCGTCACACTGAACGATTCTCTACAGTCGTCGTTGGTCCTGTTCTTGCAGGATTTTTCCGGCCGCAGCGATGTCGGATATTCGATACTTTACCCGATTCTTGATATTCACGTGACACTCGTGTAATGGTCCTACGAGAAAATCCCTACTTCGTTGCTACCTCTGAAATGCTGTGTCCCACCGCTCGTGCGCCGCGTATGAGATCACGTTCAAACTCACAAGTCTTGATAAGCTGCCATTGCAGCAGCAGTAACCGATCTAATAAATACGCCAGACACTTGTTGTCTTACGTTGGCGTTGTCGACCGCAGTGCCGTATTCTGCTGGGTTTATCGTTTACAAAATAAAGAAATTTTCAGTCAAATGAAACACTTAAGATCCTCATGATCCAGTTAAGTAATTCACCTGCAGGGCGTTCAACGAATGAGTCACTGATTTTAAAATAAAATACCTCGAAAACTAAGATCGATAGACGAATACAACAAACGGTAGGTTTATGGCGATTGCACTCATTTCGGCACCCGGCTGGTCGATTCACTGCGGCTATTAGGTGGGGAAGCGTTGACATCTCTCCGAGAACTGGACTAAGGTGAGTAGTATGTACAAGACCAAATGAAAGTATTCTTCTACCTTGACAGCAGAATAACGCACGAAGCACGAAGCCAGGCTAGGTGCTTGCTAGTATCATACAAGAGTTAATTTAGGGCGTGAAGTAAAAGCTTCCATGTTATCACAGAGAGTCTCAGAGATAGAAATGGTCCAGAAACTCAAAGATAACCATTTATGAAAGGAATAATTAAGGACGTTGTGTGTGTCACTTTAAGATGAAGACTTTGGTGCACGAGAGGAAATGGTGACAGTTCAAATTAAATTGTCTAAAGAGATGGCGTTCAGCAACGATTTATGTTTGATCTTCTGCTGTGTACATATTCCCGAAATTGCTTATGCGTAGGCGCTTAAGTGATCATGCCAAAATGGAGCCGGCCTGTGTGTGCGAGCGGCTCTAGGCGCTTCAGTCTGTAACCGCACGACCGCTACAGATGCAGGTTCAAATCCTGCCTCGGACATGGATGTGGGTGATGTCCTTAGGTTAGGTAGGTTTAAGTACACTAATGGCCATTAAAATTGCTACACCAAGAAGATGACGTGCTACAGACGCGAAATTTAACCGACAGGAAGAAGATGCTGTGATATATAAATGTTTAGTTTCTCAGAGCATTCACACAAGGTTCGTACCAGTGGCGACACGTGCAACGTGCTGACATAAGGAAAGTTTCCAACCGATTTCTCATACACAAACAGCAGGTGACCGGCGTTGCCTGGTGAGACGTTGTTGTGATGCCTCATGTAAGGAGGACAAATGCGTACCATCACGTTTCCGAATTTGGTAAAGGTCGGATTGTAGCCTATCGCGATTGCGGTTTATCGTATCGCGACATTGCTGCTCGCGTTGGTCGAGATCCAATGACTGCTAGCAGAATATGGATTCGGTGGGTTCAGGAGGGTAATACGGAACGCCGTGCTGGATCCCAAAGGCCTCGTATCACTAGCAGTCGAGATGACAAGCATCTTATCCGCATGGCTGTAACGCATCTTGCAGCCACGTCTCGATCCCTGAGTCAACAGATGGGGACATTTTAGAGACAACCGTCTGCACGAACAGTTCGACGACTTTTGCAGCAGCATGCACTATCAGCTCGGAGACCATGGCTGCGGTTACCCTGGACGCTGCATCACAGATAGAAGCGCCTGCGATGGTGTACTCAACGACGAACCTGGGTGCACGAATGGCAAAACGTCATGTTTTAGGATGAATCCAGGTTCTGTTTACAGCATCATGATGGTCACGTCCGTGTTTGGTGACATCGCGGCGAACGCACATTGGAAGCTGGTATTCGTCATCGCCATACTGGCGTATCACCCCGCGTGATTGTATGGGGTGCCATTGGTTACACGTCTCGGTCACCTCTTGTTCGCATTGACGGCACTTTAAGCAGTGGACGTTACATTTGAGATGTGTTACGACCCGGGGCTCAAACCTTCATTCGATCCCTGCGAAACCCTACATTTCAGCAGGATAATGCACGACAGCATGTTGCAGGTCCTGTACAGGCCTTTCTGGATACAGAAAATGTTCGACTGCTGCCCTGGCCAGCACATTCTGCAGAGCTCTCAGTAATTAAAAACGTCTGGTCAATGGTGGAAGAGCAACTGCCTCGTCACATTACGCCAGTCACTACTCATGATGAACTGTGGTATCGTGTTGAAGCTGCATAGGCAGCTGTACCTGTACACGCCATCCAAGGTCTGTTTGACTCAATGCCCAGGTGTATCAAGGCCGTTATTAGGGCCGGAGGTGGTTGTTCTGCGTACTGATTTCTCAGGATCTATGCACCCAAATTGCGTGAAAATGTAATCTCATGTCGGTTCTAGTATAATATATTTGTACAATGAATACCCGTTTATCTCCTGCATTTCTTCTTGGTGTGGCAATTTTAATGGCGGTAGTGTAGTTCAAAGATCTAGGGGACTGATGACCTCAGATGTTAAGACCCATAGTGCTCCGAGCCATTTTTGAACCAGCCAAAATTGAACTTGTTCAGAGCATGTGTATGGACGAAAGTTTTACTGATATCACATGAAATTTGTTTTGTGTCACGACTTTTTGACAATTTTTATGTTCTGATGTTACAGTTTACAAGTGGTAGTATACTTATTGTATTTTAGGGACCACCCGATGCCGGTTTGAAAGACAAATGGTTCTGTTGTGGATGCTAACAGATTTTTAAATCTACCAAAACGTTTACAGTGACATTGCAATTATGATTTTAGCCTTCAATCTTTTTCGTTTCAATGTAAATGGTACATCCGGGAGCAATATTCTGTCTTATGTACTAACATCTATGCGTTTCCCTTGCTTCATCCCTTCTACTGCAGTTGTCGGCAGTGACTCACGTAATTTGTGACCTATCTTCTATTACTTCGATTCATTACGTTCTTTATTAGGCATTTTTTATCGTATCACACTATAAAGCTTTCACAACGACACGAAATAAAGGCGTTGCAACTTCGGTCGAAGCTCACTGCCATAAGAAAATTTCTAATTAGCGTACATCACCAAGCTCTTGCGCTAACGACTCCTGAGAATTATCTAACGGGTCATTCCTAATTAATACCTAGCCTATTGATTCGACTGTGTTGTTATGCAAGCAAATTTCTTTGCTTTATGCCGACCTTTTCTCGACCCCTGTGTTTAATCTATACGTAACACGTCGGATACTTAAAATGCGTGGAAAGTATACTATTTGTTCGATTTTCCAAATGTTCCTTATTATTATCCCTCGACTTCAAGCGTTCATGACAGTTTCAAATGGTTCAAATGGCTCTAAGCACTATAGGACTTAACGTCTGAGGTCATCCGTCCCCTAGACTAGAACTAGTTAAACCTACCTAAGGACATCACACACATCCGTGCTCGAGGCAGGATTCGAACCTGCGACCGTAGCAGCAGCGTGGTTTGGGACTGAAGCGCCTAGAACCTCTCGGACACAGCGGCCGGCCATGACAGTTTCATGGAAGTGTATTTCGTACAAGGAAGACATTATCTTTTTCACCTGTTGTTAGCGGAAAATGTTTCATCCTGTACCAAAGGCGTCGTTCGACGCGGGATATAGCGAACCATTTTGTTAGCACATTGTTCTCCTGGTAGTACAAGCTCGCACTTGAGAAAAGTACCAACAAAAACTTCTCTGTGTAGCCGGACCTAATTCCAGTTCTTTCATAAAAAAAGTAAAAGAAAAGAAAAGAAAAAAAATTTAAAAAAATATTGGCAACAGCAGAGAAGTAGCGAGAGCTCTGTTTGAAGCAATCACACATACTAAACTGTCACTTCCAGAGGCGTACGAGGAGCATTCAAACTACTCAAAATACATTGACGAAAAAAATCGCGAGAAGGAGTTGAGCGTCCGCAGCTCGCGGTCGTGTGGTAGCGTTCTCGCTTCCCACGCCCGGGTTTCCGGGTTCGATTCCCGGCGGGGTCAGGGATTTTCTCTGCCTCGTGATGACTGGGTGTTGTGTGATGTCCTTAGGTTAGTTAGGTTTAAGTAGTTCTAATTTCTAGGGGACTGATGACCATAGATGTTAAGTCCCATAGTGCTCAGAGCCATTTAAACCAGCCAAGGAATTGAGCGACATAAACGAAAATTGGTAGGCATTTTTCTGCATCTGAGAGAAGACGTCTGTTTATATTTCGCGCCAGTCGCATAAGAGTGGCGCTGGTAGCGCCACTGTGAGGATAGAAAAAAAAATGGTTCAAATGGCTCTGAGCACTATGGGACTTAACGTCTGAGGTCATCAGTCCCCTAGAACTTAGAACTACTTAAGCCTAACTAACCTAAAGACATCACACACATCCATGCCCGAGGCAGGATTCGAACCTGCGACCGTACCGATCGCTCGGTTCCAGACTGTAGCGCCTAGAACCGCTCGGCCACTCCGGTTGGCTTGTGAGGATACAAATCAGGTTTGCTTTAAATACACGCTATAACTGTCGTGAGCATTAGTTACCTTTGAGATTGGACGTGGGTAGTTGATGTTAGTCAAGAATGTCTTTAAAGCAACACCTCCCTGAGTTTGACGAGGCCGTGTAATAGAGCTACGAGAAGCTGGATGTTCCTTCAGCGATACTGCAGTAAGACAAGGAAGGAATGAAGCCACTGTACATGATTGTTGGCAGCGGTCGAGAATGTACGGTCGCAAGAAGACCGTGCTCAGGACGGCCACGCGGCACTACCGAGAGGGAAGACCACCGTGTTCGGCGTATGGCGTATCACTCCAGCGCTTCTACAGCAGAAAGTTGAGCGGCAGTTGGCACCACAGTGACACAACGAACTGTTACAAATCGGCTATTTCAAGGACAGCTCCGAGACAGACGCTCTGGAGCGTGCATTCCACTGACCCTAAATCACCGTTATTTGCAACTCGACGCAGAGCTCATTGGAAGCATGGTGGAGGTCTGTTGTGTTTTCTCATGAAAGCTGGTTCTACCTTACAAGGGAACCTCCCCATCGCAACCCCCTCAGATTTTGTTATAAGTTGGCACAGTGGATAGGCCTTGAAAAACTGAACACAGATCAATCGAGAAAACAGGAAGAAGTCGTGTGGAACTATGAAAAAAATTAGTAAAATATACAAACTGAGTAGTCCATGCGAAGATACGCAACATCAAGGGCAATGGGAGTCTAGGAGCGCCGTGGTCCCGTGGTTAGCGAGAGTAGCTACGGAGCGAGAGGTCCTAGATTCAAGTCTTCCCTCGAGTGAAAAGTTTAATTTTTTATTTTCAGTTTATGTGACAAACTCTTATGTTTTCATAACTTTTTTGGGAGTGATTATCACATCCACAAGAAAACCTAAATCGGGCAAGGTAGAAGAATCTTTTTACCCATTCGCCAAGCGTACAAGTTAGGTGGGTCGACAACATATTCCTGTCATGTGACGCACATGCCGTCACCAGTGTCGTATAGAATATATCAGACGTGTTTTCCTGTGGAGGAATAGGTTGACCTATGACCTTGCGATCAAATGTTTTCGGTTCCCATTGGAGAGGCACGTCCTTTCGTCTACTAATCGCACGGTTTTGCGGTGCGGTCGCAAAACACAGACACTAAACTTATTACAGTGAACAGAGACGTCAATGAACGAACGGACAGATCATAACTTTGCGAAAATAAAGAAAGTAAATTTTCGCCCGAGGGAAGACTTGAACCAATGACCTCTCGTTCCGCAGTTACTCACGCTAACCACGGGACCACGGCGCTCCTGAGTTCACGTTGTCCTTGTTGTTGCATATCTTGCGCATGGACTACTCTGTTTTTATGTTTTACTAATTTTTTTCATAGTTCCACACAACGTCCTCCTGTTTTCTCGATTGATCTGTTTTTAGTTTTTCAAGGCCTATCCACTGTGTCAACTTATAACTTAATGAGGGGCGTGCGATGGCAAGGTTCCCTTGTTAGAAGGAGCCCCGTCGAGGAGCTAACAACAACCTACCGGCGTGCTAGACGCACTGGACTTACACCTGGGGTTACAGTCCGGCGTGCAATTCCGTACGACAGCAGGATCACTCTCGTGGTTATCCAACGCACCGTGACTGCAAAATTATACGACAGTTTGGTGAGTCGACCAGTTGTACTGGCATTGCGAGGGGAACTTGATGAAAAACACACACTATTTCAAAAATGCACGAACTCCACAGTTTTGGAGATATGGTAATGAAATTTGGTAGCACGCTTTACATGAATATAACACATTTACATATCAAATTCTTTGATTATATACATTCAACTTTTTTTTTGAATGAAATTTGAAGTTTTATTTTCAAAAAATAATGTATGATACTTTTTCTCAGAAAATATTCAAGAGATTTCTACAAAAAATTCTCTGTTTCATCTCTTCATATGTTGTAAGCTTTTCTCATGAGGGTTTTGGAATAGGTCAAATAGGAGAATTTTCATAATTTTATAATTATAATTCCACAACTACAGTTTTAAATTCATGCAAAATTCCAAGCACTTTGTCGCATATCTCAACTTGAAATCAGAATTTCAAAATTTGCTCTTGAGTGAACGTTTATTAGATTTACAGAAATAAGTGTACAAAATTTCATAATTCTAGCATTCACAGAATCTGAAGAAAAGGTATGTAAACTTTAAAAAAGAAACTTTTCAGAAAACGCTATTTAAAGTTCAACCTAACTCTTTCCTTATGACTCTTCTTCAGAAGGCACCACATTTGTACTCTGGTTCGTCTTTCCCTTCAAGCCTTCTCTTCTGGTTTCTTGTTGTCAGTCTTCTTTCCTTTAACAGGTCTTCAACTGACTTTTCAGCTGCAGAGACGCGCTGTAAATCTATTTTTCTCAGGATGCCTTGAGTAAAATTTCCTGTCTTGAAGCCCATTCTTTCCAATACCTTCATCCTCCCGACATTCTCGTCATTAAATACAATAGCTGCATCATAAGTTGCAATTCTGACAACTGTAACAGGTGAAGTAAGAACCATACACTTGTATAAATCTCCGTCAGTATGACAGGGCACCGAGCGAGGTGGCGCAGTGGTTAGCACACTGGACTCGCATTCGGGAGGACGACGGTTCAATCCCGTCTCCGGCCATCCTGATTTAGGTTTTCCGTGATTTCCCTAAATCGCTTCAGGCAAATGCCGGGATGGTTCCTTTGAAAGGGCACGGCCGATTTCCTTCCCCATCCATCCCTCACCCGAGCTTGCGCTCCGTCTCTAATGACCTCGTTGTCGACGGGACGTTAAAACACTAATTTCCTCCTCCTCCTCCTATGACAGGGCAAAAAGAGAATTGCTTCGTCATAAACGATGCAGCTAGTTTGTTATTTTTTATAAGATACGGAACAGAGTCAAAGATGACCTATAAAGTCAAAGAGTATGTATCATGGCCTTCTAGATGTATCCCGCACACGTTTGGTTGAAGGTAATACACAGAATCGTTGTTCACTGAGCTGGTATTGAAGTGCTGCTTCAAAACGTGGGCGTGGCAGGGAGGCCGCGTCACACTTTTAATTAATTTTCAGGCACTTTGGATGCGATTTCAACATTGAAACTTTTGGACCTTATTGTCCACGAGTTGTAGTAACAAATAAAGAATCAATCGAAAATTGACATTTTTGGTCAATTTCAACGTCGCCCCTTAATAATCAGCAGTCTAGCGGATAATTAAAAACAGGAAAAGACTTGCCCACACACCGCTGTTTAACCCAATATGCTCCACAGAGTGCCGACAAGTTGCCTTGGCCTTTTAGGTCACCAGATCTGTCTCCAACTGAACACAAAAGTGATATCATCGGACGACAAGTCCAGCGTAAAGCAGCATTAATCGTCCCTGTTTTGACCGACCAAGTGCAAGAGGCTTGAAACTCCATCGCAACAGAGTTCCTGCACGTTGGCATGCTTTCACTGAACTTCCTAGCATTTACACCGGTTATTAATGTACGAGCATTTCACAGTTTCACCAGCTTATCTCGCGCTTACATTAACCTGTGATCTTACAATGTTAGTCACATACGTTAGCTAGATAAATGTATTCCCGAAATTCCATTACTCAACAACAATTATTTTTTGGTGCTTTTCCATCAGTGTAGTTTTTCACCTCCTGCATGTCTATGAACGAGTGTGGGCTTTAAATACAGTAGGAGCAAGGAATGAAGGAATAAGGTTTTTTTTTATTATGAAATAAAAATAAATTTAAAGACAGTGTCTTCGAAAACACACGTCTTTATACGTTAGTAAAATCAGACTCTGCTGGTAGGAAACATTCAGTTGTAGGTATCTCCACCCTGATCATTATAAAGTGATGTGATGTCTAAAGCTTCTTCGGCGCACTTGTTTGATAGCGTGCTTCTGGGTGTTCTCCCGAGTTGTAGTTTCTATTTTCTGCAGTGTTGCGGTGATTGACCCAGCAGCCTCAAGAAGACCTGTGTCAGTCGTCGAACTGTTGTGCAGCAAACGGAAAGGGCAACTCGGCGCAACACCAGAAAACATACTGTGAACCATTCTAACTTTCTTGGACCCTCCACAGCAGACATCACAGACCAGTCCATTCGCTCTATTTATGCCTCCTGTATTAATCTCGTAACGAAATGTGATCGCGCTTTATCCTCTTGGAATACGAACCCATCACTAAAATTATTAGGATAGGGCTGGACAGCAGGTTGGTAGCTCCTGCACTGATACAGTGCACAATCGATCGCGATGGTAGGCATCATATATCAGTACATTATATAAGCCCAAAGTTAATGAGAATACATGCCTGTGACGGGCATTGATGACGTGCTTCCTCCATACATCTAGGCGTGTCTAAGAAAATTGTATGCGATATGCGTTCTAAGATTGGTCAACATTTCTCCAGACCCTCCAGAGCTATACTTACATGACCCTCCCGGTTTCCCAAATCTCAACCCAACCCACGTGTGTTAGTGGTGTCCTAGCCTCGAATTTTTTTCCTCTCCAGTTTTGTCGAAATAGCTCCAAGCATTCCACACCTTCCTTATGCTTCCGACACCGTTGTTGGTGAAATGACAGGAGTACTGTTACCAATAAACCTAGCGATCAAACCAACTGTGGTTTTGTCTCTAATATCGTTTATTTTTACATGCCACATCATAGTTCCACCCTCACCCTAACTCGTAAAGACGCTAGGGACGTTTTCTCTCAAAAGATACCTTTTTACTTGATAGTAGGTCGTACAGGTTGAAGCTGCTCCACACTTGCTTGAATTGATGTATGCTTGCTAGGTGAAAGCACAGCAAGTTGTGGACATGTCAGCTGCAGTACAAACTATCAAAATTCGACCACTTACAACCATAACACTGACACCTCATGTGTGTTACTACATACGCTACAATGCACGCAGAACATTTACAGTGTCCCTCGACCCTCCGACAGCAGGTAATTTGTGACTGGGCCATAGCACTTTTTAGACGTCTCTGTGTACATTGTTGCACTGCAGAAAGGCGTACTGGCTGAATGTAAAGATTTTTAAAGTTTTCCCCAGGCAGCATCGAGCCGAACCGAGACTGGCTCGAGCGCAGTGACACAAGCAGAGTGAAAAACTTGGCAGGAGAGCGGATCCTGTAAATATTGTGGTACACCATTGTGGTACTACTATATAAGGCTTGAGCAGATGTCTGAATCGCCAATGCAGCAACATAACGTCATTATAACAGCAGTGTAAGGTGCTGCAACCAGAGATAACGCTTACACAAAAATGCGTTTCACCCCACAGACATTGGAGAAAGTGCCACGATGAAGGGCTGAAAGCCACAGCAGGACGTGTCAGCATGTTGCACATCATCAGACGACAGCTCCAGCGTCATCCACAAACAGCATTAATCGTCCCTCTTTTGACCGACCAAGTGCAACAGGTTTGAAGCCATCGCAGCAGAGTTCCTGCACGTTGACATGCTTTCACTGAACTTGCACTTCGTTGCTGCAGCGGAAGAGATGATGCAGTTATAAATTCGCTAATGCTGTCTCATTAGCACCCAGGGCGCCTGTCGGACCCTCACCACGATTCATTGTAATCTGGCATCCTCAATGGTCACAGCCCACCCATCATTATACTACATTACCTTCATCTCGTTAGGCAAATGACAATGGGAATATCACCAACAACCAGCCCAGTTACCCCACGAACTAGCGATTGTTTGTACATGTCATCTGCTTTCACACCTGTGCCTCTACGCTAAGTGCACTAGTGATTCGTACCCCGGCAGCATATTTTTCCAGGATCATATATCTATGTACAACCCGGCGGAAACTGCTGCAGGGGTTGTGGAGTTGTGCGTTCAAGTCATCTCACCTCCCGCCCCCAACACAAATCAAGACAGTTGGAGACTCTTACCCATCCCTCTCATCCCTCTCTCCCACGCTAATTGTCACCTAGTACCTACACAGTAAGGCTACACTCCATGATACAGCAATTTCGGTGAGCTCCGCTATAGTAGTCGCTGACTCTAGGTAAAGAAGTGAGGTCACGGTGCTTCTGCATTCGAAAAAAATCGAGATCAAAGGTGACGATGCATAACCGTTTCAGAAAAAGGGAATCGTTAGAACTCTCGAAAGTAAGGACATTTTAGTTAATATATATCATATTCAGTTTGTCTAAGGGTTGGGTCGATTTTCACTTTTGCAGATCCAAAGTCGTGTACATTATGTAGCCATACACATACGATGTTATCTAATGAAAGCACACACTTAAAAAATGAGAAGTATGTTACTAATGTAAGCCTAGTCTCCTTTGCAGTGTACATTGGGTGGGAAATAGCACAGGGCAGGATAAGGAGTTTCGTTGGTTGGTTGATTTGGGGGAGGGGACCAAACAGCGAAATCATCGGCCCCTGGGAATTAGTGAAGGATGGGGAAGGAAGTCAGCCTTGCCCTTTCAAAGGAACCGTTACGGCATTTGCCTGAAGAGATTTAGGGAAATCACGGGAAGCCTAAACCGGGGTGGCTGGACGCGGTTTGAACCGTCGTCCTCCCGAATGCGAGTCCAGTGTGCTGATCACTGCGCTATCTCGCTCGATGGTCGTCCTGTTCGTCGACGTTATTGCATCACAAATCGCAATGGAGCAATATCTCTAAATAATATATTCAACTCATTTTCCAGAATGTTTTGAGGGAAAGAAAAGTGTGTGTAAAAAGAAATTCACTTGAAGGATCAGAACTCTGACGACGTAACCGACATTCAAGCCATCGTGACCCGCGAACTGAACACTATCCCAAAGAACGACTTTTATAAATCCACGCGGTTATGCGAACGTTGTGTGCGTTTTGCTCAAGTGAGGGGAGGAGAATATATAGGACACCTGAAGCAATGAAAGCACCATCTTAACTTTTCCCAATTTTTTGATAATCCCGTCCAAAAACTTTTTTGGCTATTATACATATATCTACGGAATGTAAGCGAGAGAGTTTGTCAGTACGTAATACTGATTGCAATTGAAAGCATCAGGACCGAACACAACGTTATCATCCAACTTAATAGTGCACACGTTGTTGGGACTCAGTCTGGGATATTGGGCTAATACGATCCGCTTTGGGTTACCATCTCTGCTCGTCTATCGCACCCAGTATTAACGATGACGGAAATTAATCGTTCCACCATCATGATGTGGACCTTACACTGTCATGTTGAATTCGCTAGCACTATTATTAGTTCTAATGCGGTCACATGTTGCATGTTACTGCACAAAACAGAATTGCATTGAATTTAATATCATTAATTGATAAAGAAAAGAAAAGAAAAACGGAAACATGACTAACGCGATCTATTTACAAATGAAGGCCCATGAAAGTGTGTCGTGACTTCAGCAAACGGATTCGGTCATGAGGGAAGCTTGTCCTCGGGCCTAAACGCCTAATGGCGAGTCGAGTATACAAAATGGTTTTATTAGCTGAGATGCTTACACAAGCGCGAGCACCGCTGACATTTGGAGCCGTAGGCATCGTTAGTTGGTGAATGGCTCGCTTCGATTCGCTCAGCCGTCGGCAATAGGGATTAAACGCCGCTGAGCGCAGACCACAGGCCTGCAGTGGGCCTTGAGAGGAGATCGGGGAGAAAGCAAATAGAATTCAATTGCCTGTGACAGTCAGCATATCCCATTAGAATCCCGTTTCCCCGGGATTCAGCCAGGCATCAGTGAATTCATCGGCGAGAGTAAATCTGACATAATTATGTCGTTGATTATCGAATGTGAAAAAAAATTAGCTAGCAAATAATCGCTTATAGCAAAAACTTTCTGTTCGAGCATTGAACATCTTAACTACTCGCAATCTCAGTCTGCTCATATTTATATATTAGTTGCTTTTTGTTTCACCACTCTTACATCTAAACAGCAATCCTTGGTGAGTGAACATTACAATAGGAATTATAACTGATACAGTAATGAATACATAGTACTTTAGAAACGTCAATTTATTGACTTTATTTCAAGTAATTTCTTCACCACATTCCTGCTGAACGTGAAACCATGGGAGGAATACAGAAAGAGTCAAATCTGGAGAAAATAACTGTTAAAGGAAAGACGGAGCTATACTAGGGAAGGATTAGGAGTTGAAACAAAAATAGGCAAGTATGAGGAAAGCATGCGCCAGAAATTGTGGCACACTGTGGGAATGGAGAAGGACTGTTGGAACACTCGTGTAACTTACCGAGAGGAAAGCTGCGCTAATGATAAGCATTAATCTCAACTTGTACGCAGATTTGCATACGAAACAAGTTACCGTGTAATTTGTTCCATAATCATATGACTGAAATGAACAAGTAGATGAAGAAACATTTAGTGTTATATACGGCAGATGCTGTACTGCAGGAATCAAAGTAAGAATTTGCCATGTGAGGAATAGTACTGTGGAAATCAAAGAGTAAGAAACTGATTAACTAAATGGAGAGTGTAAAAAACATGTCGCATTTCCTGTTGCATCCACATTACCTGAGCACAGCAAAGGCTGATGTGAGAAAACAACTGAATGTTACATTACATACGCAAGCATTCATAGCTAATTCGACTCATCTGGTATTTACACTCTCAAACTTTTACGAAAAAAAATGAAAGCCGTAGAACTCCGTTTCATAGACGACTGAACAAAAACTCGAGTGAGAAAGGAAGGAAAACAGTTCCAGTGATGGAGAAATAGTGAGATGAGTAACAATATTTTTATCCTCGACACATATACGACCAGCCGTACGGAAGCCCCGTGCGAAGTGACGCTTGGAACAGAACAAGAAACTCAGTAAGTCACACTGAATCGTTAAAGAAACTGGTATAAACACGCGCATTCAAATACAGAGGTTTGTAAACATGCAGAAAACGTCACTGCGGTCGGCAACGCCTGTATAAGACAACAAGTGTCTGGTGCAGTTGTTAGATCGGTTACTGCTGCTACAATGGCAGCTTATCAAGATTTAAGTAAATTTGAACGTGATGTTTTAGTCAGCACACGAACGATGGGACACAGCATCTCTGAGGCAGCGATGAAGTGGGGACTTTCCCGTTCGATCATTTAATGAGTGTACTGTGAATATCAGGAGTCCGGTAAAAATTCAAATCACCGACATCACTGCGGCCGGAAAAAGGATTCTGCAAGAACGAGACCAACGATGAGTCAAGAGAAGCCTTGAGCGTGACAGAAGTGCAACCCTTCCGCAAATTTCTGTAGCTTTCAATGCTGGGCCATCAGCAACTGTCAGCGTGCAAACCATTCAACGAAACATCTATATGGGTTTCGGAGCCGAAGGCCCATCCGTGTACCGTTGATGACAGCACGACACAAAGCTTTACGCCTCGGTTGGTCTTGTCAACACCGACATTGGACTGTTGATGACTGGAAATATGTAGCCTGGTTTCAAATTGTATCGAGCGGATGACATGTACGGATATGGAGACAAGCACATGAATCCATGGACCCTGCATGTCAGTAGGGGACTGTCCAAGCTGGTGAAGGTTCTGTAATGGTGTGGTGAGTGTGCAGTTGGCACGATATGGGGCCCCTGATACGACTCTGACGTGTGACACGTACGTAAGCGTTCTGTCTGATCAGCTGCATCCATTCATGTCCACTGTGCATTCCGACGGACTTGGACAATTCCAGCCAGCCAATGTGACACCCCATACGTCCAGAATTGCTACAGAGTAGCTCTAGGAACACTCTTCTGAGTTTAAACACTTCCGCTCGCCAGCAAACTCTTAGGACTTGAACATTATTGAGCTTATCTGGAATGCCTTGCAATGTGCTGTTCAGAGAGATCTCCGCGCCCTTGTATTCTTACGGATTTATGGATACCCCTGGAGGATTCATGGTATCAGTTCCCTTCAGCACTACTTGAGACACGGTAATTGCTGGTAATGCTGTTCAGATTGTTTCAATTAAATGTCCGTGAAGTACGTTTCGGTTTGTAGCGCCGAAAAAACAAGTCTGAACAAGAATCGCAAACACAATCTTGCACGACCAGAAGACATGTATAAAATCTGAACCTTCGTTTTGCCACAACAGTGTGAAATGTCACTGTAGGGCACTTACAGCAGTGAGCACAAAGAGGGAGAGAATGAACGATCGACGGCTTGCTATTACCTCAGTCCAGAATGACAGCAGTACCGTGCGACAACGCTGGAACAACTGATGTGGCCTCACGCCGTGCTACCGCATACCATCATATTCAGACAATATTGACATTGTTCCGCGTCCGTTGGTGCTGCACGTGACCCACCACACAAAGTTCGTAGTTAATTGGTAGCGTCTGCTGTTGAGGCGCTTCCAGAGAATTATAGTCCTGGTCGCTACACACGCTATAGCGCCTCTTTCCACTGTAAGAAATTGTCTCTAAACCAGTAGTGAACCCTAGTCAAAACAACGAATCCGAGGCGCTCGCAGTAACAACAACGATGGAACAGAATCCATGCCAATGCCAATTCCGCTGACCCGAGCGGGCCTACACAAGACAGCAACCAACTACGGCGACGAAGTTAACTCAAACACTGTTTAGCGAACTTAAGATAGGACACAAATCGATCAGACTCAACGTAAATGGATGGTCTCCATTCAGTAACCGGGTATTTGCTTTTTGCATCTAAGATCCCGTAAACTATTCATAATTAATAAAATGTTCTGGGCTATTATGCCGTGGACCTGGAAGAGCAGTTGAACGGAGTGGAGAGTGTCTTGAAAGGAGGATATAAGATGAACATCAACAAAAGCAAAACGAGGATAATACAATGTAGAATTAAATCAGGTGATTCTGAGGGAATTAGATTAGGAAATGAGACAATTAAAGTAGTAGATGAGTTTTGCTGTTTGGGGAACAAAATAACTGATGATGATCGATGTAGAGAGGATATAAAATGTAGATTTGCAATGGCAAGGAAAGCGTTTCTGAAGAAGAAAAATTTGTTAACATCGAATATAGATTTACCTGTAAGGAAGTCTTTTCTGAAAGTATTTGCATGGAATGTAGCCATGTATGAAACTGAAACGTGGACGATAAATACTTTAGACAAGAAGAGAATAGAAGCTTTCGAAATGTGGTGCTAGAGAAGAATGATGAAGGTTAGATGGGTAGATCACGTAACTAATGAGGAAGTACTGAATAGAACTGAGGAATTTGTGGCACAGCTTGAATAGAAGAAGGGATCGGTTGGTTGGAAACGTCCTGAGGCATCAAGAGATCATCAGTTTAGTATTTACTATTGCTCTGCACACGATCTTCCTATCCTAAAGCCGGATTTATATTCACCTAGTTGTTGATCTGTGTGTTCAAATGGTTCAAATGGCTCTGAGCACTATGGGACTTAACATCTATGGTCATCAGTCCACTAGAAGTTAGAACTACTTAAACCTAACTAACCTAAGGACAGCACACAACACTCAGATCTGTGTGTTGTTCTATTTGTTGTTTGAGAGCAATGGCAAGGATCCTGTATGCTACTGGTAGAAGTGATATTCCTCTGTAATTATTGACATTGGATTTGTCTCCTTTCTTGTGTAATGAGTGGATGACAGCATCTCTTCTGAGATCTCTTCCGCGAGCCAGATTTTTTGAAAGAGTCTTTCAAGTCGTTCCAGGAAACTGTCTCCTGCGTACTTCAAAAGTTCTGCAACAATTGAATCTTTGCCAAACACTTTGTTGTTTTTCAAGCACCTGATGATCTCTCGTATTTCCTTTTTATCTGGTGGGGTGGAATTAGAAAGTTTGTTTTGTGGTTTCTGGAAGGTTAGTTTTTCTGGTAGTGGGTCACAGTTGAGCAAATCTTTGAAGTATCTAGACAAGTGTTGTCCTACCTCCCCTGCGTACCCTACTGTTGCCCGACCGCCTATGGAACGTCTCTTTTCCAGTCGTCCCAGGGCAACGAGACCATTTGGGATGCGTGTCAAGCATTTGCTTGAGTCCCTTGGTGTGGAGCGTGTGGCACCCCAACTCCAGGGTTTTAGCCGCCTGCCTCCCTGGTTGCTCCAGAGACCCAGCGTCATTTTAGACTTGTCAGAGTACCGGATGAGCTGTACTCCTGCGTTTGTTTTTACCTCCTTAGTTTACGATATTTTAAACCAGCATCCCGACCATGTAGCAGTATTTACGGATGGCTCTAAACAGGGGGACTCTGTTGGTTGTGCTGTTGTTTTCCCTGATCGAGATGTCAAGTTACGGCTTCCTGCGGCGTTTACCATCTTTGATGCCGAATTGTTTGCGATCTTGCGGGCATTGGAGCAGATGAGATGTGTTCCCAGTCTTATTTTTCTCATCTGTTCTGACTCCCTGAGGGGACTGATGACCTCAGTAGTTAAGTCCCATAGTGCTCAGAGCCTTGACTCCCTGAGTGCCCTTCAGACCATGCAACACTTGTACCCAGCGGATACGGTCGTCCAGAACATCCATGATGCCCTACTCCACCTGCAACGGGAGGGGAAGGAGGTTTCTTTCTGCTGGGTGCCGGGGCACGTGGGTATTAGGGGAAACGAACTGGTGGATGTGGCTGCCAAAGATGCATGTTCCCTCCCTCACGTTGTTGAATGTGCCGTCCCCCTCCATGCTGTTACCTCCCTTTTTCGTTTTCGTGTTATGCGTCAATGGGAAGAGGAGAGGCTGGCAGTCAGTGAAAACAAGCTGCGTCTGGTCAAGGCCACCACGCGGCCATGGCGTACGTCCTACCAGTCGTGCAGGCGGGATGAGGTTCTCCTCACTCGCCTCCGCATCGGGCACAGTCCATTAACGCATGGTTTTTTACTCCGGCGGGAGGACCCCCCAATCTGTAGTGCTTTTGGCGTCCAGATTACTGTCCGCCACATTTTACTTGACTGTTCAAATGGTTCAAATGGCTCTGAGCACTATGGGACTCAACTGCTGTGGTTATAAGTCCCCTAGAACTTAGAACTACTTAAACCTAACTAACCTAAGGACAGCACACAACACCCAGCCATCACGAGGCAGAGAAAATCCCTGACCCCGCCGGGAATCGAACCCGGGAACCCGGGCGTGGGAAGCGAGAACGCTACCGCACGACCACGAGATGCGGGCTACTTGACTGTCCTTTATTCTCTGACCAGAGGGCGGTGGTTTCCTTGCCACCGGATTTGCCCTCTATTTTTCAAGACGACGCAACGACTGTGGTTAAGGTCTTACGGTTTTGTGTCCTGTCCAATTTGTTGCCTCGGATTTTAGGGAGAGGATTTTAATGTGCTGCTGGGTGACTGGGTAACCCAGGTTTTAGGTAAGAGGTCCGCCAGTCACCATTACCTACTTGTTACACTTCGATTTCTGTTCTCTTTTCCTTGTGTTTCCTTTCCTTTTGTAGTGCGTTTCTTGTCCTCTTGTTTTGCCTCTGTATGTGAGGATTTGGAACTGCGTCAGGTCTGTGTCTTTTAGCCGTCTCCTTGTTCGCTGTCCGTCTTCGTCCCTTCACCGCATGTGTTCCTGTTTCTATGCGTTTGGGCGCTGATGACCACGCTGTTTAGCGCCCGAAAACCTCAAACCACACACACACACACACACACACACACACACACACACACACACACACACACAAGTGTTCACAATTCTGTTCATAATCAATTTGCCCTGATCATTTTTTAAACAGATGTTGGGTGATGAGTAACCTCTAAGTTTTAATTTAAATGCCTGATAAAAGCTTCTGGTGTTGTTCTTCTGGAAATTCTCTTCTAGCTCTTTTAATTTATCTCTTTAAAACCTTAGTTTGGTGTTCCTAAATACTTTTGCTGTCGTCATCCTTTGGGTTTTAAATTCTTTGAAGTTCTGCTCGGTAGAATTCCACTTGTTCCAAGGTTCAGAACGTTTCCGTATGGCAACTTCACATCCATCATCCCACCATGGATGTTTCTTTTTCTTAGGAAGGAAAATTGTTTGTTTCGCTGCTTCCTCAATCTTCTGAGCCATTTTGTCCCACTCACTGCAGTTTAACGTGTCAAGTTCATGCTGATACTTCACAACTATTTCTTCACTTATTTTCAGTTCTTCAATTCTGTAATCTAAGGTTTTCTTTCTCCAATTACCAGGGATTGGTTTCACTTTGACCCTTGTCAGATAATGGTCGGAATCAGAATTAGCAGCTTTCTGCACTCTGACGTTCATTATGTCCTTCGGGCTGGTAGTCGCTACGTGATCAATTCTCCTAACATGAGATTGGGTGATTACCTTGTTTTCATCTGCTTTGAAGCCCTCTTAAACTGGCTGGACATAATTTTCATTCCAAATGATTCACAAACATCAATCAATCTTTCACCTTTTCTGTTTGTCCTTCTATGAGCTACATATTTGCCCACAATGTTCCGGTATTTTCTCTCTTTTCCATTCTGGGCATTGAAGTCCCCCATAAGGATCTTGACATGCTTGTCTAGGGGGTTCTGAACAGTTTTTCTTCGAGTTGTGACCAAAAATCTTCTATATTCTCTGGGTTCTTTCTATTGTCTTCATTGATTGGCACATGGGCATTGAATATGGTGTATAATTTGTTTCTACTTTCAAGAGTTACTATAGACAGTCTATAGATTCAGATATAGAATTATGAATGAAGAATGCCGTTCCATGGATTAACACTGCATTCTTCGTTTTCTCTGTTTTCTAAAACTTGATAGCTGGTCGTCCTTTCAGTATCCTGGAATTGTCCATAGCTGACACTTCATCTGTTGTGAATTTTGTTTGTTGGACTGCCAGAAGTTTTATATTCCTCAAGTACTTTGATCAGTTCCTTTTGTATTCCAATTTTCAATAGGGTGTTCACGTTAAGTGTACCAAAGAAATGTATTTCCTTCGTTCTGAGTTTGCGGGTTGATGGATCCTCCGACCGATCCAAACATGATGGTGCGGGCCCCCAGAATCCATTGCCCTACTTGAACCAAACTTTTGGCCCCTGTTGGATAGGGTGAAACCGTACTCAAAAATAAAAGTTGGTGAGACCTGGAGTAACTAGAACAGCCGTCCCCAATATACAGAGTGGGCCACTGATCGTGACCGGGCCAAATATCTCACGAAATAAGGGTCAAACGAAAAAACTACAAAGAACGAAACTCGTCTAGCTTGAAGGGGGAAACCAGATGGCGCTATGGTTGGCCCGTTATATGGCGCTGCCATAGGTCAAACGGATATCAACTGCGTTTTTTAAAATAGGAACCCCCATTTTTATTACATATTCGTGTAGTACGTAAAGAAATATGAATGTTTTAGTTGGACCACTTTTTTCGCTTTGAGATAGATGGCGCTGTAAACGCCATGTGGCTCACAATTTTAGACGAACAGTTGGTAACAGGTAGGTTTTTTAAATTAAAATACAGAACGTAGGTACGTTTGAATATTTTATTTCGGTTGTTCCAATGTGATACATGTACCTTTGTGAACTTACCATTTCTGAGAACGCTTGTTGTTACAGCGTGATTAGCTGTAAATACCACATTAATGCAATAAATGCTCAAAATGATGTCCGTTAACTTCAATGCATTTGGCAATACGTGTAACTACATTCCCCTCAACAGCGAGTACTTCTCCTACCGTAATGTTCGCACATGCATTGACAATGCGCTGACGCATATTGTCAGGCGTTGTCGGTGGATCACGATGGCAAATATCCTTCAACTTTCCCCACAGAATGAAATCCGGGGAAGTCAGATCAAATGGCTCTGAGCACTATGGGACTCAACTGCTGAGGTCATTAGTCCCCTAGAACTTAGAACTAGTTAAACCTAACTAACCTAAGGACATCACAAACATCCATGCCCGAGGCAGGATTCGAACCTGCGACCGTAGCGGTCTTGCGGTTCCACCCGAAGTCAGATCCGGTGAACGTGGGGGCCATGGTATGGTGCTTCGACGACCAATCAACCTGTCATGAAATACGCTATTCAGTACCGCTTCTAGCGCATGCGAGCTATGTGCCGGACATCCATCATGTTGAAAGTACATCGCCATTCTGTCATGCAGGTCGATGATATTCCACTTGTCGCAGCCATCGTGGATTTTCCGTTGCCCAATAGTGCATATTATTCTGGTTTACGTTACCGCTGTTGGTGAATGACGCTTCGTCGCTAGATAGAACGCGTGCAAAAAATCTGTCATCGTCGCGTAATTTCTCTTGTGCCCACTGGCAAAACTGTACACGACGTTGAAAGTTGTCGCCATGCAATTCCTGGTGCATAGACGTATGGTACGGGTGTAATCGATGTTGATGTAGCATTCTCAACACCGACGTTTTTGAGATTCCCGATTCTCGCGCAGTTTGTCTGCTGCTGATGTGCAGATTAGCCACGACAGCAGCTAAAACACCTACTGGGACATCATGATTTGTTGCAGGTCGTAGTTGACGTTTCACATGTGGCCGAACGCTTTGTGTTTCCTTAAATAACGTAACTATCCGGCGAACGGTCGGGACACTTGGATGATGTCGTCCAGGATACCGAGCATCGTACATAGCACACGCCCGTTGGGCATTTTGATCACAATAGCCGTACATCAACACGATATCGACCCTTTCCGCAATTGGTAAACGGTCCCTTTTAACACGGGTAATGTATCACGAAGCAAATACCGTCCGCACTGACGGAATGTTACGTGATACCACGTACTTATACGTTTGTTTAACTTCTCATGGTTGGGATTCACAGTCATATAATATTTCTTAAAAGACGTCTTAGTCGCCGTTGACTGTATAAAATATTTATTGTTACTATTGAAATTTCGGCTTTATGGCCATTTTCAAGTAACACTGCCAAGTTACATTCTGTCGGAATATAAAACTATCTGACATGAGCACAAGTCGTACTCATGAGATCTTGTGGGACTCTCACAGTCAAAAGGCTGCATTTTGATGACGACATGTACTCATGTTAGATAGTTTTATATTCCGACAGAATGTAACTTGGCAGTGTTACTTGAAAATGGCCATAAGGCCGAAATTTCAGTAGTAACAATAAATATGTTATACAGTCAACGGCGACTATAACGTCCTTTAAGAAATATTATACGTTTGTGACTATTACAGCGCCATCTATCACAAGGCGAAAAATGTGGTCCAACTAAAACATTCATATTTCTTTACGTACGTCACGAATATGTAATAAAACATGGGGGTTCCTATTTATTAAAACGCAGTTGATATCCGTTCAACCTATGGCAGTGCCATCTAGAGGACCAACCATAGCGGCATCTGGTTTACCCCTTCAAGTTAGACGAGTTTCGTTGTTTGTAGTTTTTTCGTTTGATGCTTATTTCGTGAGATATATGGCCCGGTCACCATCAATGGACCACCCTGTATTTATTATCAGTATTTTTATGCTCAAAACACGTAAAGATGTAAAGTTTTTTGTTCCAAAATAACATTTAATCATTGATAGCACATTTACCCCATAAACAAGCAGTTTTTGTTCCTTATTGACACAGTTCAATTGTGGTTATCGTAACATTTTACTGCGGTTTCCAGAAGGCTTTCTAGGTATCGGTGCGTGGTGTACGTCGAAATATAAATGCTTCCCCGAAAATGGTTTTTGGGAGGGGGTGGGGTCACTACCCGCCTCGGTCGCGCGCCAGCTGCAGCCGCAGATGTCAGCTGCGCGCGGCGCAGGCGGCGTCCGGGCGCGTGACGCGTCCACGGCCTTCCGCAGGAACAGCGACCCCGCACGCGGCAGGCGGGCGCCCCGCCGCGGTGATGTAAGGAGCAGGGCCGATGAATTGGCAGTGCGGCGCTGCGCGAGTACTACGCGGCGCGCGTGTAAACACGTCCGGCCGCGGTATTTCGAGAACGCGGTTTCGACACGGCCCGTGCGCCGCCGCCGGCGCTGCCTCGTTCATCTGCGAATGCGACCGCCTCCAGGACCCTTCCCCCCCTCCCGCTCCCCTCGGCGCGCCAAAAAAATCTGCAGCGCGTGTCCCAGTGCTTGTTGATGTCGGCGGCCGAGGTTCTCTGAACTGAGTGTGGGATGGCGTCGTTATAGTTGTCATAAATCCCCTCAGAACGTACTTCTAAAGCAGTGCTACAGAACTGGCGTTTTTACTTCGCAAGACAAATTTTGTAACCATTCACATACATCGTGATTAAGGGCAGACTACGGAAATTAATACCTCCAAGAAATTTTGGAACCCAATGTCCTACTGGCATAGAGGTCATTGCAGAGTCATAGAATAAGGCGGATCAAACCAGAAATAGATCATAAAACTACTATGAGAGTCATTCAAAACGTTGCAGAAACTATTTTTTGCAAAGCATATATTTCACTTACAGATACAAACAAGACGTCATTTTTCAACAGCCGGCCGAAGTGGCCGTGCGGTTCTAGGCGCTGCAGTCTGGAACCGCGAGACCGATAGGGTCGCAGGTTCGAATCCTGCCTCGGGCATGGATGTGTGTGATGTCCTTAGGTTAGTTAGGTTTAACTAGTTCTAAGTTCTAGAAGACTAATAACCTCAGGAGTCCCATAGTGCTCAGCGCACACTCTGCTGCAGAGCGAAAGTCTCATTATGGAAACACCCCCCAGGCTGTGGCTAAGCCATATCTTCGCATATCCCTTCTTTCAGGAGTGCTAGTTCTGCAAGGTTCGCAGGAGAGCTTCTGTAAAATTTGGAAGGTAGGAGACGAGGTACTGGCGGAAGTAAAGCTGTGAGGACGGTGCGTGAGTCGTGCTTGGGTAGCTCAGTTGGTAGAGCACTTGCCCGCGAAAGGCAAAGTTCCCGAGTTCGAGTCTCGGTCCGGCACACAGTTTTAATCTGCCAGGAAGTTTCAAAAGGATTTTCGGTGGTGCCCGCAACCAATAATACATTTCTCCCTCATCGTCATTTTCAAATTGTCCTTCTCCGGGAGCGATCTTCAGGGGTCCAAACACATGGAAATCCGAAGGAGCGAGATCAGTGCTGTGTGGCTGATGCAATACGATCTGAAATCTCAGTCTCCGAATAACGGGAAGAATTGCAGCGGCGCGCGTTGTCGTGAAGGAGAAGACCGCCTCTAGACAGGAGTCCTTTGCGACGGCTCCGTATTGCTGGCCTTAGCCCGTACTCCAACACGGCGCCGCACCGGGCGCTGTTCACTGTTTTACCCCTTTGCTAACAAAGCTCCAAAATCGACACATTCATATCCCACAACAGGGTGGAAAAGACCTTCCGGCAGAGGGCTGGCACTTGATTTCTTCTTGGCTGGAGAATATGTCCGTCACCATCCTAATTCCGTCTTTTACTTTCTGGTTTATGGTGATCCACCCAGGTTTCGTCTCCGGTGACGACACGTGTCAGAAAGGCATGTCCTCCAGCGTTATATCGCGCCAGAAATGAAGTGGCAGCTTGAACACGCATCGTCTTGTGTCCACCAGTGAGCATCCTAGGCACACTTCGCATACTCAGAAAACGATACTCGAGAATTCTCTCAAAGCGTGCATCTTCACTTCCCGGAATTTTCAAATGCCTCACGTGTTAATTGCATTTAATACTGGTAGTTTTGTGCTACTTTTTGAACTGTCATCGTGGACACGTATACCAAAGTGCACGAACAGACCGTACGAGAGACATTTTAGAGCCTGGAACTGTGAAAAAATATGGTCACAAGTGGAGGAACACGTAAGGAATAATAAGCATGAGCCAACAACTGAAGAGAAAACTGGAAATTTGTGGCAAGTTCCTATGGGACCAAACTACTAAGGTCAACGGTCCCTACGCTTACACACTACTTAATCTCACTTAAAGCAACTTAGGTTAAGGACAACACACACACACACCCATGCCCGAAGGAGGACTCGATTCTCCGACGGGGGTAGCCGCGCGACCCGTGGCAAGGCGCCCTAGACCCCACGGCTACCCCGCGCGGCAACTGAAGAGAAAACATGACAGTTATCAGAACTTTATAAGAAAATACTTTAAGTTCACAATAGATTTCACCGAGGTGACAAAAGTCATGAGGTACATCCTAATATTGTGTCGGACGTTCTTCCCCACGGCTTACTGCAGAAGTCACCCTGCCATGGGCTCTACGAGTCGTGCAAGCTCCCTGCAAACCATGCTGACTCTAAAGCCGTCTACAAATGTGAAACTGTTGTCGGCACCGGATTTTGTGCACCAACTGACCTCTGGATTATGTCCTATAAATATTGGACGGGTTCATGTCGGGCGATCTGGGTGGCCAAATCATTCACTCGATTGTCCAGAATGTTCTTGAAACCAATCGCGAACGATTGTGGCCCAATGACATGGCGCATGCCATCCATAAAGATGCTATTGTTGCTCGGAACATGAAGTCCATTAATGACTGCAAACGGTTACTAAGTAGCCTAATGTAACCACTTCCAGTCAATCACCGGTTCAGTTCAAGAAGAGGACCCAATCCATTTCATGTAAACAGTGCGCACACCAGCTTTCACAGTGCCTTGTTGACAACCTGGGTCCATGTCTTCCCTGCCGTCAACTCTTACCAACTGAAATCAGAACTCATGTGACCAGGCCGCGGTTTTCCAGTAGTCTGGGGTCGAACCGATATCGTCACGAGCCCGCGTCAGCGCGCGCCTCAGTCTGTTTCTTGACATGTATGAGCAGCCCATAGTGGCTCGCCTTCCATGTGTTCCTTTTTTTAATTTTGTGGCTAAAGATTTATCACTTGATATTTATTTTATATGTGACGTGCCATTTTGAGTGTTTAATTTCTGATGAAGACACTTATAGAACTACCCAAACCAGGTCACAAGACTTAATTTCTGCGACCGAGGGCTGTAATTGCTTTAACTTTAACTGTCATATACTCTGTCTCTCATTATCACTTCCACTTTCTCTTTATTCCTCCCCCACCCTAGACCTTTCTCCTTCATTATTTTCCTAGCACTGTTCGGTCAATGTCAACTATGTTCCACAGCCACTGTGACCCTCTCTTTCACTCACGCTGCCATTATCTCCATTGCTCTTTCTATAAAACAACAACTGTCAACTATCTTCCAGTATACGAGGTGCGACAATAAAGTAATGAGACTGCCTTCCTTTGCAAGATGTGGCAACCCTTGCAGGCTTGCGTAAATACAATATCTTTGACCTTGGTCTATAAGCTGCTTCTAGTCCAAGCGGCACATCGATGCAACTGCTCAGTAGTATATTGTGTTGTAATAAGTTAACACGTGTTTGTGTCTCTCATCACGGAAATGGAACCGCATAATATTGCGCCTCGCTATGCCAATTCTTTTTGCGTTAAATTGGGTGAAAACGCGACGACAACTTACGGTAAGCTTCAGTAGGCTTTTGGAGAGGAGGTTGCTGTGTTGGCAGAAGAGCCAACACCGTGTTGCTGGAGGAGGCCGAAATGCACTCGTTTAATTACACGCAGACTGGCGTGAGGTCTGGAACAGGTCAGAGAAATGAGAACTTAGACAAACGGACGCAGTTGCTGTAATACTTAACTTTAATCCATAATTGGAGTACATCGCTCTTGACGGTACATTAATATGCTCAATATAAACTGGCAATGGCGCCTTGCCAGGTCGTAGCAAATGACGTAGCTGAAGGCTATGCCAAC
This sequence comes from Schistocerca nitens, assembly GCF_023898315.1. Classification (NCBI taxonomy): domain Eukaryota; kingdom Metazoa; phylum Arthropoda; class Insecta; order Orthoptera; family Acrididae; genus Schistocerca; species Schistocerca nitens. The sequence continues at coordinate 269,397,584 of NC_064620.1, forward strand.
TATCGTCTCGGCAAATGAGAGCGTATTTGTCAGTGTAGCATCGCTAGCAAAGTCGGCTGTACAACTAGGGCGAGTGCTAGGACTTGTCTCTATACCTGCCGTGTGGTGGCGCTCGGTCTGCAATCACTGACAGTGGCGACACGCGGGTCCGACGTATACTAACGGACCGCGGCCGATTTAAAGGCTACCACCTAGCAAGTGTGGTGTCTGGCGGTGACACCACAGAGGTTATGTCAAGAGTTCAAGATTTTCGTTGGCATAAAATGTTTCGTCAAGGCAGAACGAACGTTGAAGATGAAGACCGCAATGGACGGCCATCAACCTCACGGACGGATGTCAGCTTGCCCAGGGTGCGTGAACTCGTACGATCTGATCGAAGATTATCCGTGAAAATGTTTGCAGAAGAACTGAACATCGATCGAGAAACGGTTCGTCTAGTAATAACTGAAGACCTTGGTATGAGAAATATTTGTGCAAAAATGGTCCCCAAAAATCTCACACCACAACAGCAATTTTTAACCTGAGAACAAATTTCAGTGCTACCACAGCCACCTTATTCACGAGATATCGCTCCGTGCGACTTTTTTCTATTTCCAAGAGTCAAAACGACGGTCAAGGGACACCATTATCAAACAACAGAAGATGTCCAGAAAGCTGTGACGAGGGTCTTGGAGAATATTACAGAAGATGAGTTCCAGAAATGTTTCCATCAATGCCCCAAGCGCTGGAAAAAGTGTGTGCAATCAGAAGGGAACTACTTTGAAGGAGACAACACTAAACTTGACTAAAGTATTTTTTTTCACGTCAGTCTCATTACTTTATTGGCTGGCTCTGAGCACTATGGGACTTAACATCTGTGGTCATCAGTACCCTAGAACTTCGAACTACTTAAACCTAACTAACCTAAGGACATCACACACATCTATGCCCGAGGCAGGATTCGAACCTGCGACCGTAGCGGTCACGCGGTTCCGGACTGAAGCGCCTAGAACCGCACGGACACACCGGCCGGCTCATTACTTTATTGTCCCACCTCGTATATTACTTTGCCGTCTCTTTGCACTCCCATTGTCTGCGTGAAAATGCACGAAGACGTTCTTATGCCAAAATGTTTGGGAAAATTTTTAAAGTTTCTGAGGAAGGTAGAATAAAGCAGCTGGTACCTCATTTTCCGGTTAGAGTATTGGAAATAAACAGGAACATATTTATTTATTTTATTCTTTTTTATTTTATTTTGTTTTTTTTACTGCGAAAAGAGCATTTTTGCAGCTTCCCTTCTTTTCTGTTATGAACAGAAATTTATTGATGAGTAAAATTTAGGTGGTTTACTTGTGTGAAATTGAAATAACGCCAAACTAATGTTACACCTCAGACCGGATTTTAAGTGGAAAAAATTTTGCATGTGTTTCAGTACTACAAAATGTGGTTCGCAGATGATAAACGAAACACTTCACATTATATTTCTCTGTGTTACATCACTTTTTCGACTCACAGCGGATTTTACTTCTGTGTTTTACATCTACATGTCGGGTTACGTTGAACCCCTGTATCTCGCAAACGGATAAATATACGAAGAAAATTTACAAGGTTGTTCGAGGTCGGGATCTTAGAAATATATCGTTAAAATTTCAGTCATTTGATGCGCATAGCCGTCCTGGAATACTCGGCTGGGTTTTGGTCCGCTGGCGACGACGAAACCATAATGAAAAAACCCTTTCTACGGGGTTTTTCGAGGAACCGCCCCTGAAATAATGGTGCCTTTGTAAGTCCCATCACGCCGCAAGCCCTCCTAGACCACATCAAATAGAGAAAGAATCAACCGATGTGCTGCATTTGCCAATGCAGGAGGAAGTGTGTAATATTCATAGTTTGATCCAGTACTGTAGGGTAGAGACACTATGGGGATCCTTCTGCTGGGTATACAAATGGTACCAAGCCCAAGGCCTATGCAAAACACTTGATCCTACCTTTTTGTCACCAGTAGAACCCGAGGTATGAGAACCGGATTATCCCGTTTTTATGCACGTCATTTTGGAACATATTATATACTCATGCTGCCGTATGCATACCGATTTTATTAAGAAAAAAGATTCAGGATATTCAGAGCATTTATCTACGATTAATATACATAATATCAGAACCTACATAATATGAAAATGGTCCTGATCGTTCCTTTTGCATAAGACGAAAGGCCTTTGCAATCGAAATTGCAGAAGCAATATTTACAGAATAGTCACTTTTTAAAATAATTTTCAAGTTTGTTAGCCCAAAGTCTGGTAGTGAGGAACACGATACCGCCTCTCCTGCCCTTGCCCACCAAACACTTCTGAAGAAAACTTGTCTCATTATTAGGATTCGAAACGGATAACGGAGTCGAGCGCCGCCGCAATGGCGTGTCTTAGGGACATTAGCTACTTTTTTTGAAGATTTCTAATGCTGCGGAGGCGGACAAAATTCGAATATTATCATTTTGTAGTCGGAATTGCTGTTATTTACCCGATTCTGCAGTTGTATGTACAGGTCTTCTACTGTATCTTCAAAACCGAGCACAATGGTGCATAGACTGTAATTATTTCCGTGGTAATTCTTTTTTAATTTTTGAAATTACTCTCGCTGTTCTCCCTAAATTGGTAATAAAATTTTTTGCTTTCTGGTGTTTTATGCTGAAAGACGAAAATTTATGGCAAGCGACTGAGATTCGTGTCGGTTGTCGGCTTCTGAAGCCCGTATGTTACGATTGTTTCCATATGGTCCAGGTGAAAATTCGTTCGCAACGCCCCACATTCTGACTCACCGCAGGTCGAAGATATCCCCGTGTGGTCCTGGGAGGCAACATCGCGTCAGTTCGTCAAACACTTGGTCCGTCTGTGTAGCAGGTTTTCTGAATCATCGTTCTCCTGACTGGTTTGATGCGGCAAGACACGAATTCCTCTCGTACACCACTCTCTTCACCTCAGTGTAGCACTTGAACGTTACTTCCTCAATTATTCGTTGGATGTATTCCAATCTATGTCTTCCCCTACTGTGGACGTCCAGTACTGTAGCGCCTGGACACGTTTCCTGTCTGCTGGAATCGTTGCCATAATCCTGATATCACACTTTGTGGCAGACGGAGGGCCCGTGCTACGACCAGCTGTGTTTGACCAGTCTCCAGTCGCCCTAGTATTCTACCCCTCATAACGTCATCAACGTGTTGCAGTTCCTCTGTCAAACACATGCAGGGGTGTACGTGCACCAATCATAATCCCACCCCACACCATCAAACCACAACCTCCATACAGGTCCCTTTCAAGTACATTATGGGGGGTTGGTATCTCGTTCCTGTTTCACGCCAGATGAAACCCAACGAGAATCACTGTTCAGACTATACCTGGACTCGTCCATGAACATCACCTGGGACCACTGTTCCATTGACCATGTGCTGCGTTCTTGACACCAGGCTTTACGGGCTCTCCTGTGACCAGTGGTCAGTGGAATGCACCTTGCAGGTCTCTGGGCGAGTAAACCATGTCTGTTCAGTCGTCTGTATACTGTGTGTCTGGAGAAAACTGTTCCAGTCGCTGCAGTAAGGTCCCGAGCAAAGCTACCTGCAGTACTCCGTGGCCGTCTGCGGGCACTGATGGTGAGATATCGGTCTTCTAGTGGTGTTGTACACTGTGGACGTCCCGTACTGTAGCGCCTGGAAACGTTTCCTGTCTGCAAGAATCGTCGCCATAATCTTGAGATCACACTTTGTGGCACACGGAGGGCCCATGCTATGACCTGCTGTATTTGACCAGCCTCCAGTCACCCTACTATTCTACCCCTCATAACGTCATCAATGTGTGTTCTTTGAGCCATTTTCAATACACATTCACCATTACCACGTCTGAAAACGTCTGCCCACTTACTCGCTGCACCGTACTCTGACATGCACCAACACACCTCTGCGTATGTGGACTGCTGCCAGCGCCACTGTGCGACGACCACAGGTCAAATGCACCGCATGGTCATACCCCGAGGTGATTTAATCCCGCAAATCGCCCACGAGAACGTTGTTTCACCATGTATCAGCATTATCATTAATTTATGAGCATGAGTGTAGCATATGTTATCCACCTTGCGGTGCGGCATAGGTGTATTCCCACTTCTCTCAGGATTTCGAACATCTTACACCATTTTACATTGTCAAATCCCTTTTATATGTAGATAAATCGTAGGTTCTTGTCTTCATTTTCTTCCAGTCTTGGATCCACAATCAAGCGCAACGCCGTAACTACCGCTCTAGTGTGTTTACCTTACCTAGAGCGAAACTGATCGTCTAATATACCTTCAGTTTGTTTTTCATTCTGCTGTAAATTATTTTTGTCAGCAGCTTGAATGCATGTTAAACTTATTGTGTCAGTTCTCTCATTTAGATATAAAGTCCACGATATATATATTTTTTCATTACGAGTGGAATATGAACGTGTGGATAATATTCATTCAATTATGTAATTATTTCTTAAAAAGATGATAATTATGTAAAACAGAGACAATATTTATCTCACATTCATTGTTAATATATGTCATTCTTTTCTTTTGTTTTGTACCCTTTTGTCGTCTTCTTCTGATGTACATCGCCGACGCAAGACGCGAATCGATTTGAGGTCTGTTAAATGAAAAACATTTAATGTAAAATTATTGTACTTTTATGTTCATTTGCTGGTAAAAACAAATAGAGCCAAATGCGTTATAACTATTTCTGATTAATTATTGAAAATTCACTTCCTGTGTTAATTATAATTTTGTATTAATTGTTTTATCATAGCTGCAAGAAGCGCAGCCATTGTTAGTTGCGAATATATTGCAACTTCGTCTGTACTTCTAGTTGAAAATAGCACGGGTTTGTGTGTTAAACTAATTTTCAAAACAATTTAATATTTTTTATTGGTGGCATCATTTTAAATGATTTATTGGGAAAAGGAAAATCTTAATTAAAAAAGAAATCCTCTATCTTTTGTTGGCCGCCATCTTAACCTTTATCACAGCGGCAAATTTAAATTACTTGAAACTGCTAACTTTCAGTATTCCGATGTGTAAGAAATAAATGTGCACCGGTGGTACTGAACTCTATTTATAAAAGAAAAAATTAATCGAATCAGACTGCATTTTCTAAGAACAGTGCTGATGGTTGTAACCTCCCCCTCACTTATCGACCTTAATGACAGTGAAAAATTAAACCGCGTGTACCTAATGGGAAATTTGGGAAAGCAATCGTCACCGAAGTTAATCTGTCGGCAAAGAGGGAGGAAAGGGTTACATCTAAATGAAAGGAAAAATGCAAATGAAACTGGTGGAAATTAATTTTGAAAAGGGGTAAAGTTAATAAAGAAAGTAAATGTGCGGCCGTTACGTCAACAATTAACTAGCGGTAATTAGATATTTGAGATTTGGGGGAAATCACGGTCGCCAGTCCTAAGGACAATTACTATAGTAACTGAAAAAGAAAGGTTATTACACATATAATTAGCACTAGAAGCGTGGCAACTGAAGGTTGACACGTGTAGTGTGAAAACTGAAAGTTTGTCAGAAGTAATAAATTTCGCTACACTCTGACTTAATTTAGCAAAAGAATTAATAAAACCGGAAAATCGAAAGTTAATTTAGTGGCTGAAGTTAATAGTGAGCTTTCTTTCTGAAGCACATCGAAATCCAGCAGAATACGGTTAGTCTTGGACTACCTCAACAATCATTTCAAAAGCAACTTGACTCTACGCAATTTAGAAACAAGAGTTTTAACTTTGAACTTGAATTAAATGATTCTGAATAATTAACAATAATAAAATTTAGTACGTACCAAGCTGAGCTGCAGTCACAGGTAAGCTAAAATATGCTAACAAAACTCGCACTCTTAATTTGTGCTTGTGTAATCTAACTATTGTAGCCAGCTATGCTTTAACTGCACTTTGAAACTAAAGTAATGAAATGCAATGATAGTACTTTAATGCTGGCGTCTGAATTTCAACGACACTCGGTTTCATTTCGGAAAAAGGAAGGGACCCTGCTTGGTAATGCAATTGGGACAATGAGCAACAAAGGTTCATGCTAAGTTGCTGTAATTTTGCGAGGCAAATGGAACAATGTGAAAAGCTGAGGTCTGCCATACAGTTCTGAAACTTTACGTGCTTTTGGTCTTCCTTGTTAGTTGATTGAAGGTTTGAAGCCGTCGATCGAGGAGGTGGCGACAGTCACTCATTGTCGGCCGTCGCTGTTGCAGAAGCTGGATGTTGGCGCGCGTTCTTCTCAACACGGTCACTAGACGAAACGGGCTCTTGATGTGCGCCAGCTAATGCTTCCCGTCCGCGACACCATGTCAGAAACTATCATCGCAAGTCGAGCGCAATTACATGCTGCTAAACCCCGAAAGCGCGGCAACTCGCGGGAGCGTCACACCACACACCTGCTCCACTCGCTACTCCAGCCAGACTCCAACTGCTCTGCCCGCGCTCCACGCGGCAGAGTTAACCCTACCAAAGATCCTACACACTTTGATTCTTCACACGACCTATCGATGTAATCGTTCGATAGCAGTTTTCCCTAGGCAAGACCCAGCGTAAAAATACAAATAATATTTACGAAACAAACCAATTATACATCGACATAAATACATACATACATATATATATATATATATATATATATATATATATATATATATATATATATATATATACAAATAGTAAACCAATTACAATATATAAAGGCACAGAAATGTCATATATTCAGGTAACAAATTAAGGAAAAAAACTTACAGTACAATAGATGGAAATAGGAGGATATGCATTTCCGGCGTTACATGGTATTTATTGTTGAACAAGATTTCATTGCTGATGTATGTCTCCAAAATTAAACTACGCACGAATCACGGAGAAAAATATTTCTGGTAGCATACGTCAGTGTTGTGTGCGGGTGATATTATGTGGTTCCCTTTCATGATCAATTTGCTAAGAATAATTAAATCCATCGAAGACAAAAATTATAAAAGCTCTGATTTACGATAGGTAATTTTAGTGATATGAACACAAATTACAGTCAACATTATTACACTACGTCAGGTGCAATTCTTGTGCAATGTGAACAAAATAATTATCCGATAGAAGTTGTAGTATGAATAGTGCATTATACATGTGTATAATATTGTCAGTATCATTTACAAAATCAAATCAACGCAACTGCTAAAAAAAAAAAAAACAGAGTGAATTCAAACCACAGAATACCATAGAGTATCGTATCATCCATATTCATTGCACTTGTCGATGTTGATGATTCACAAAAACCGCCACATAAAGGCTCTTTCAGTCTTTGGAATTGTATGGATGCTATTTTCCGATGTCTGACTATTTGTTTCCATACATTCTAGACATCAACTTGAATAGCTGAGTAGTTGCCACATTTCGTATCCATATCCCTTTCGCCTTATTTGACCTCTAGCCTTGCAAAAGTCTGGTAACTTCTTATGCTTTATCTTCTATAATTACTCTCATTGTTTCTTCATGAGAGAAGTCCTCCTCGTAGAGGGCTTGTGTGTTTTCTTCCTACCTATTCGCTCTCTCGCCTCCGTTTAGTAGCGAAATTCCCTCTAAACTCTTAATGTTCATGTCCTTCCCTTGTTTTGACTTTTCTGTACGTCGAATCATTAGTTCCGACGACCATTTATTTTACGATTTTTCACATTTTTCCTGCAACCATTTCGCCTTTGCTTTCTTTTTCTTTTTACTCTGCGCAACAGGATAAAGGATCACTTTTTCGAAACTCCATAATTGTCTCCCAATGCCAAGCTTAAGCTATGGCTCAAGAGTACCTGCCAACTTCCTCCGTAATGGTGAAAAAGCGTGGCCCCTGTGACGTTACCCTCGTGCTCGGCGACGCATCAAACAGCAAGGTGTCGACACATGCGAGATAAAGGCCACAGATCGAAAGCTAATGTGAGCTTTAGGGTGGATTAATGGTGTCACATTAGCACTAAATTTCACCACAGTTCTGCTCAACGCCACCGTTGACGTATCACATGGTGAGAATGTCGTCACAGCACCTCTTACCCATATTTCACCTCTTCTTTTGACGTGTCTGCGATGGAAGTGAGAACCGTGACACGCGAAGTTGTAATCACGCGATTTTCTTGTGGGTGGTCGAGGAAAACATTTCAGACACACCGCCGCTCAGAATCGACGTGGAGAGACCTCAGGGTGTGGCATAAATGGCGTCAGTTAAACCATCCCTTCCCTTAGGGCGCCGATTCTCGCATATTTCGCTTTCGAAAACGGCAATTCATAATGCGAGGAGCAACAGGTAGTTGTTCCAGACAACTTTTGTCACTGCTGACACCCTCGGACGTTTCAGCCCTTCTCTAAAGACATTGTGGGTCTGCATCTCTATTGAACGTGATACAACACATTTGCAGTGTAGCGCGACCGCACTTTCTGCTCTCGTCTAAGTTCGGAACCGCTGGGGACCGTTCACCTTTCGACGAAATTTGAACCTAATCCAAAGCATCAAAGGGTACTTAGGCTTTTAAAATGCTATTTTCCTCCCTCCTGTTGCGTGACTACCCGAGACTACATTAACATGTGCCTAAATAAATAAGCAAAAACTCCCTCTAAAACCACCGTCTTTGACAGCACGCTCAGTGCCACCCACGTACATTTCTCGAGTATGTTGCAAATGTACCTGTCAGAAGATTCGGCACCAATACAGCCTGGCTGCTGCTCTATCGCCTGAAGGTAGGAAAACCGCACCAAAGGAGTGTCGGAGGAGTTGCCTAATCCCAGGCGCTACTGCAACCGCCAAGTTGATTTGGTCTCAAAATTTTTGGAGGTACATTTGTAACGTGTTCCTCAAAATGTATTGGGTGGCACTGAGGGTGTTGCCAAATTAGGGGTCTAAGAGGGACTCCAGGAACTTCAGAACATTTCGGTAGTAATCCCCTGAGCCAATGAGTCTCCAACTTCTTCATCTTTGCAGATCCACATGTTTCCATTGCTTGCTTTGCACCTTGCGTCAAGGTTATCGTAATACACTTAGCTCTCGTTTATGTGATAAGGCATCTGAAGAAATCAGCTGACACAGCTGCAACAGGGTGAGCAGTCGCGCAACCCAACGGACGGCGACCTTCGTCATATGAGAATGCCGCACCGTTGCTAAAGGGATTCATGACTGATTTTCACTTTTTGCTCTGTCGCCGTAATTTTTATACACTGGTCTTCGAGTACCAGGGCCTTTCCTTCACTTTAGAATCCCAGTTATTCTCACAGATGTGGTCTGCCACTTAGACATTTGCCATTCATATTTTTTTGACCACACTGTAAGCTTCTGCGCTCCATAAGCGCTGTATCATATGATGGTGCATTGTGAACGCACACTTCCACCAGCTCACCAATGTTTCTGCTTTGTTCTCCTTCAATTTTGGAAAAAGAATTTCTAGGCAACATCAAATCCAAACGGGATTTTACTATTTTCTTTTTTAAAGAGAAAAATAAAGGTCAAATACAGTTTATTTTTCAACCTACACTTTTCCCAGCGAGAAGACATGTTTTTAACCCAGCAACGTAGAGTCAACTGTTCACAAATTTCTACACGCCCTCATCATCGTCAAACCGTTGCCCACCTAGAACTGCTTTAAGCTTCCCGGAAAACTGAAAATCGGAAGGCGGTAGGTTCGGGCCTTAGGAATGATAATCAGGTTGAATCCAGTGCATTTCTGCAGGTTTTAAGACCGATAGAACTGCAGTGTGCAGCGTGGCTTGTAGAGGGTTATATGGCCACTCGGATCGGTTTGTCTCGACTTTTGCGGCGATATACAACCCTCACTTGATTCAGCAGCTCGCATTAGTAAAAAACATTGATTGTATGTCACTCATGCAAATAAATCAGTGAGCATAATTCCTCACTTGTCAAACAAAACGTTTGCTACCAAGACTTCGAATGAAGCACTTGTGTAACGGTTTGAATCCACGAATTCAAGTGATACATGGCACCGTATGGTATTATTGTTTATTTTGAGAGATGCATGTGATACCTGAACGTGGCATAGTGAAATGCCAAAACTGGTTGTCGTCAAAATAAAATAAAATATCTTAGTTACACGGCTGTTGGAGAATTTGATCGATATTAACAATTACCAGCCTATAGTCGAATCTTAGGTTTCACTGGGGCTGTCCACCCTTACCTCCGCCACTCCATACTGTCTTGTTTTGAGTAGTCAGCATAATGGTGCACCAATATTTCGCCGCAGGTGACGATCAGACATGGTGCAAGCCTCTGACAGACCTCCTAACGTCTCAACTTATGCTCAGCGGTCAAACGACGAGGAATCAGTCGGCGCAAACGTTCTGGAACTTAAGGGCGATTGTGATCATCACTTATTCCGACCTGTTCCGAAATTTCGGGTTCACTCATCCGTCGATCTTATTCAAGAATTTGTAGAACTAAAGAATACCAACCACCACACTTTTTACAAAATCTATTAAGAACGCTACGAGTTGCAGCACTACATTAGTGTCATCTTCAGATGCCAGGCTGAAAAGTGATATGTAATCCTCGGTGCATTAGGACAGGTACCATGTATATCCATGAGACCAGTGAATATACATGATACTTATCCCAGTGCACCGAGGGTTGGATATCGTCTATCAGTTTGGGCAGGAGCCTGAAGATTACACTAATGTAGTGTCGAAACTAGTAGTGTAATTAATATACAATATAAAAAATATGACTGTTCGTATTCTTTATTTCTACACGTTTATAATCTGCCACAGTACCTTCTCCACTTAATGATGGATCATCTAATTTTTCAAGAATGTCTCGAACCGTGGGTATCTTTTCGTCCGTATTGCTCGTCCGAGGACGGCGATGTGTTCCTGATTGTGCACTCGTTCTCGTCCTTTCTTGAACTATCTAAGCGCACTAGAATCGTATGCCTAGTCCTACCAGCTATAGACACTCAGGCACAAAAATCTCGTTTACATTTTATTTACCCTTGTACCGCACGATACTCACGCTTTACCAATGGATTGTATCATTTCGTTTTGTTCATTTAGGATGTGCGATGTTACTGTGGTAGCCCGCATCTCGTGGTCGTGCGGTAGCGTTCTCGCTTCCCGCGCCCGGGTTCCCGGGTTCGATTCCCGGCGGGGTCAGGGATTTTCTCTGCCTCGTGATGGCTGGGTGTTGTGTGATGTCCTTAGGTTAGTTAGGTTTAAGTAGTTCTTTCTAGGGGACTGATGACGATAGATGTTAAGTCCCATAGTGCTCAGAGCCATTTGAACCATTTTTTTTTGTTACTGTGGTGTGGGGTCTGCAAGCATGTACCTGCAAATAAATAAAAAAATAATTACGTAGCTTAATTTTTCGAGATGATGATTCAAACTTTATGTCTACCCCACTTACACGGTTACATACACTACTTGCCATTAAAATTGCTACACCAAGAAGATGACGTGCTACAGACGCGAAATTTAACCGACAGGAAGAAGGTGCTGCGATATGCAAATGATTAGCTTTTCAGAGCATTCACACAAGTTTGGCGCCGGTGGCGACACCTACAACGTACTGACATGAGGAGAGTTTCCAATCGATTTATCATACACAAACAGCAGTAGACCGGCGTTGCGTGGTGAAACGTTATTGTGATGCCGCGTGTAAGGAGGAGACATGCGTACCATCACGTTTCTACCTTTTATAAAGGTCGGATTGTAGCCTATCGCGATTGCGGTTTTTCGTATCGCGACATTGCTGCTCGCCACTGTCGAGATCCAATGACTGTTAGCAGCATATGGAATCGATGGGTTCAGGAGGGTAATACGGAACGCCGTGCTGGATCCCAACGGCCTCGTATCACTAGCAGTCGACATGACAGGCATCTTATCGGCATGGCTGAAACGGATCGTGTAGCCACGTCTCGATCCCTGAGTCAACAGATGGGGACATTTGCAAGACAACAACCGTTTGCACGAACAGTTCGACGACGTTTGCAGCAGCATGGACTATCAGCTCGGAGACCATGGCTGCGGTTAACTTGACGCTGCATTACAGACAGGAGCTGCTGCGATGGTGTACTCAAAGACGAACCTCGGTGCACGAATGGCAAACATTTATTCGGATGAATCCAGGTTCTGTTACAGCATCATGATGGTCGCATCCGTGTTTGGCGACATTGGAATCATGTATTCGTCATCCCCATACTGGCGTATCACCCGGCGTGATGGTATGTGGTGCCATTGGTTACACGTCTCGGTCACCTTTTGCTCGCATTGGCGGCACTTTGAACAGTCGACGTTACATTTCAGACGTGGTACGATCCGTGGCTTTACCCATCGAAAAAAAAAAAAAAAAGGTTGAAATGGCTCTGAGCAGTATGCGACTTAACTTCTGAGGTCATCAGTCGCCTAGAACTTAGAACTAATTAAACCTAATTAACCTAAGGGCATCACACACATCCCTGCCCGAGGCAGGATTCGAACCTGCGACCGTAGCGGTCACGCGGTTACAGACTGAAGCGCCTAGAACCGCTTGGCCACACCGGCTGGCCTCTACTCTTCATTCGATCCCTGAGAAACCCTACATTTCAGCAGGATAATGCACGACCGCATGTTGCAGGTCCTGTACGGGTCTTTTTGGATACAGAACATGTTCGACTGCTGCCCTGGCCTGCACATTCTCCAGATCTCTCACCAATTGAAAACGTCTGATCAATGGTGGCCGAGCAACTGGCTCGTCACAATACGCCAGTCACTACTCTTGATGAACTGTGGTGTTGAAGCTGTATGGTGGGCAGCTGTAGCTGTACACGCCATCCAAGCTCTGTTTGACTCAGTTCCCAGGCTTATCAAGGCCGTTATTACGGGCAGAGGTGGTTGTTCTGGGTATCGATCTATGCACCCAAACTGCGTGAAAATGTTATCACATGTCAGTTCTAGTATAATATATTTGTCCAATGAATACCCGTTTGTCGTCTGCATTTCTTCTTGGTGTAGCAATTTTAATGGCCAGTAGTGTAGCTTGCGTATGGAATTCTGCTGAATATTGGCATAGTTCCTCGCTTACTCCCTGAAAAAAATTTTAATCGCTCCCTAGTAAACCTTCAACGGCTCTGTAGTTAGGGCCAGAGTTTTATGTTCAAATGTTCAAATGTGTGTGAAGTCTTATGGGACTTAACTGCTAAGGTCATCAGTCCCTAAGCTTACACACTACTTAACCTAAATTATCCTAAGGACAAACACACACACCCATGCCCGAGGTAGGACTCGAACCTCCGCCGGGACCAGCCGCTCAGTCCATGACTGCAGCGCCTTAGCCCGCTCGCCAGAGTTTTAAAACAATGTAGTTATCTGGTCTGAATTTTGAAGGGTACAGCACACAGCAAGTGTGTACAAGGCAGTGAAACTTTCTGCTGTAGCGAAAGCAGTGTCAAGGATAACCGCTCCTGGCGAGTGAGATAACAGAGCTGGCTGGCTGGCTGGCTGGCATGTGCTCGGTCGCCCGGCGTGTCCTCGCAGAAAGCGTGGCTGCTGATACGCCGGCGGGGCGCGGTTCCAACACGTGCCGCTGCGCTACACCACGTCCCAACTGCTGGCGTTTCGCTCCTCAGCAGGTGCACGCAGGTTGGCAGTCTGCTGAACACTCGGCGGACTCGGAGCGGTTTAAAAGCTGGCACCACCCAAAATGCGCGCGGCGTACACTTTGGGCCGATGAACGGCAAACAGACCACCCGCTCCACTGATCTAGATTTGCTCGGTGTGTACCGGAAAAGAAGGTTTGGTTGCGTTTTGGACTTCAGACGGTGGCATCAAACCGTTGGTGGTAGACGTAGCTTGGGATCCCTCTCCTAGTTTGGACGCCGCGTCTAATGTTCGTTGCTTCAGTAGTGATTTGCTGTGTCTGTTCGAAAGATGTGTGTTTATAGTATTTCAAAATACCGGACTGTGGAGTGGAATACAGAGACAGTAACATAGCTGATTGAATTTTATCGTGAACGGGAAATTTTAGCTGTTTTGATATTTTACAGGTTTACATTAAGCTTTCATTAATGCTTAATTTCTGATACTATTGGTGCCCACCCCCCCCCCCCCCCCCCCTCACAGCTATAAAAAAAAAAAACAAGTTCCGATTTCTGAAAACTTGTGATAAAACTTACAATGAGAAACATTTTTTTTTACGAAATAGTGTTCTGTAATTCAGGTTTTTAAAACATGATTTCTTGTAATCAAAACATGAAAACCACAAGACCTAATACAAACAACAGGTGTTACCGTCCGTTTCCGTAGCAGTGTCACTTTGCTCCCTGGTTCTACTCGATACGTATCGGAACAAGTCGATAGTCTCCGTGACTATGACGTCATGGCAGCCGCAGCGTTCAAACAGCATTTTAGCTGCTCGGTGAACGTGTGCCCAGTACTAGTAAATAAAGCATTTAGCGATGAATGACGATGAAGGTATTCGTGGCCTATCGGGGTCATGTATAATTTCGACTTCCGAAGGGACAGGAAAAATAAAACATACGTCGCTAAGCTACTAGCTGGCAGTCGTAAACAAAAGGCGATATGTACCGATCACAACTTCGGATCGAAGCTCAATGTATCTTCGGTATAATGAATACACACACACACTCACACGCACACGCACACAGTACCTCGTGCCTCGCCTCTGCCCATTGCATCACGTATTGTCACGTTCACTGGTTGCAGTGCAGTGGCAAATTAAAATTGTGATTTAATACAGTGTACCATTACTGATCCAGTGAAAAAAAATCACTGGGAGGTGCCGGAAGGTATAAGGTATAAGTCCTGGCTGTTGTATGAGTTCCCAATAGCTAAATATTTCAGTGACCATTAACCTTTCTGCCATAGGTACATGGCTCGAAAAGAGTTGTCATCTTTCGAAATTCAATAACAATTCGAAGTCTAGTATGAGATTTTCACTCTGCAACGGAGTGTGCGCTGATATGAAACTTCCTGGCAGATTAAAACTGTGTGCCCGACCGAGACTCGAACTCGGGACCTTTGCCTTTCGCGGGCAAGTGCTGTACCATCTGAGCTACCGAAGCACGACTCACGCCCGGTACTCACAGCTTTACTTCTGCCAGTATCTCGTCTCCTACCTTCCAAACTTTACAGAAGCTCTTCTGCGAACGTTGCAGTTCTGGACGCTTGTATTGTTTCCGGAAAGGAGAAAACGACCATGATAAGATGGTAGCTGATTGAGCCTTGAGTGGATGAAACGTATTCTCGAAGATCGCTGTGAATTTATGCGTGTGTCTGTCTAGGGCAGAAAATTGCAAAATGATTATGGTTACTTTACTGTCAGCCAATGTGATGTGACACATAGCTTTCCAGAATCCTTTAATATACCTGTGGCGTGTACTGATCAGACGAGTGGCCGACGGATGACTTCCCAGCACATAGGTATACAGACCCGCAGTACGCAGTTGGCAGGTCCACAGCTTGCTGAGCCCATCCACCGCCTGACGGACATTGTACGTTCTCATCTGACGGCCTTCTAGCACTCTTGCCAGAATTGTATTAAAGTAACAATCACGATTTAAAACGTAGACTACTTGCCTCACCAACATCAGTTATTGTATGTACTCGAAGAAACCAGTTAAAAATCATGTTCCGACCACTTTTTGTTGGCGTACTGTGAAATCGGAAGTATCATCAATAACTAACGGCACAGTAATTTTAACAGTTAGATGGAAATGTTTTGATATTCAGATAACTGTCTGAACAAACCTGAATCTGTCACCAATTTGTGGCACATACTACCATAGCACTGAAATATCGAACTCGAAAGATGGCACCTGGAGTAGATAACATTCCCTCTCAACTGGGAGATCACACCATAATTAAATAATTTCACCTTATATGCAAGACCAGTAACAACTCACCTCGGTTCTTTAAAGAATCGAACTCCCTCGAACAAAACAACTTCAAACGTCTGACTAATTTACGAATATAGTTAATGTATTACATGAAACTTCCTGGCAGATTAAAACTGTGTGCCCGACCGAGACTCGAACTCGGGACCTTTGCCTTTCGCGGGCAAGTGCTCTACCATCTGAGCTACCGAAGCACGACTCACGCCCGGTCCTCACAGGAGACGAGGTACTGGCAGAAGTAAAGCTGTGAGGAGCGGGCGTGAGTCGTGCTTCGGTAGCTCAGATGGTAGAGCACTTGCCCGCGAAAGGCAAAGGTCCCGAGTTCGAGTCTCGGTCGGGCACACAGTTTTAATCTGCCAGGAAGTTTCATATCAGCGCACACTCCGCTGGAGAGTGAAAATCTCATTCTGGAAACATCCCCCAGGCTGTGGCTAAGCCATGTCTCCGCAATATCCTTTCTTTCAGGAGTGCTAGTTCTGCATGGTTCGCAGGAGAGCTTCTGTAAAGTTTGGAAGGTAGGAGACGTGGTACTGGCAGAAGTAAAGCTGTGAGGACCGGGCGTGAGTCGTGCTTCGGTAGCTCAGATGGTAGAGCACTTTCCCGCGAAAGGCGAAGGTCCCGAGTTCGAGTCTCGGTCGGGCACACAGTTTTAATCTGCCAGGAAGTTTCATATCAGCGCACACTACGCTGCAGAGTGAAAATCTCATTCTGGAATGTATTACATGTTTGTTGGAAGTTGGTAAGTGCTCCAATTATCAAACACTGGATGAATATAGTTGGGTTAATTTGCACCCCTTTTCAAGAAAAGCGAGTTGTTCGAGGATCTTAGTGCTTATGTCGTTATTCTTCCTCAAATGTGTGTCGTACAACGATATAATTTTTCAGGTACATTCAGTGGTATATACGAATACTGTGGGCCAAATGTGTTGCAAGCAGTATTAGCAATACAAAAAGTAATAAATTTAAGTGGGGTAGGACGTGGAACGGGCCGATTTGGAGCAGGAGGGGCACCACAGGACATTTTAATTTACACTATCTGCACTTTTACAAATAAATTCAAAAAACTTTGTTACCATGACCAGGAAGGATTCAGGATTCACACTCATTGCAGAGGAAGTTCAAAAGCATAACAAAATAATTTTTTTTACATGTGAAATTTCATCTTTTTTTCACTTGGTATTGGCTGCATTTGTTGCTGTAGGTACCCTTTTCTTCACAAGTAAGTGAGATTCTCCGATCAATTTTGCACAGCATACAAACCATACTTACAGGTGTATGAAACTCTAGAATTTCCCAAATCTGTTAAAAACTGTTGTAAAAATTGAGATAATTAACTATAAAATTCAAATTTTCTCTGAACACGAAGTTTAAAACGTAACAGCCCATTCATTTTTCCATAGATTAAATAAATTCTAGAGTTTCATACACCTGTACGTATGGTTTTTAAGCTGTGCAAAATTCATCGAAGAATCTCTCTTACTTATGAAGGAAAGTGTACCTATAGCAACAAATGCAGCCAACAGTAAGTGAAAAAAATCATGAAATTTCACATTTAAAAAATATTATTTTTTCATGTTTTTGAACTTCCTCTGCTATGAGTGTGAATCCTGAATCCTTCCTGGTCATGCTGACAATGTTTTATGAATTTATTTGTAAAAGTATAGACAGTGCAAATTAAAATGTCCTGTGGTGCCTCTCCTTCTCGAAGTCGGCCCGTTTGACGTCCTACCCCCCTTTAACGGCTTGCCTGAAGCTGAAGTCTTACTGCACGAACATCGGATATGTAATAAGCGATAAACATTTTTTTCTTTCGTTATTTTGTGAGGAGTGTCAGCGATAAACGGTTTCGAAAACGTCTGAAATTATGTGCAACGTTTGTGGGAAGTCACTAACAAGGAAACAAACTGGACGTCATATTTTAATGAGGGAAAAGAACATTTGCAAAATGTCACGCACAGCAATCGATCCCGAGCGAAATTTTGGGACATAATTCTGATAGTACGCAGTTACGACCTTCCGAACGTACAGCTTTTAAACTTTTTGCGCCGCTTATTCGTCATTTGTGCCACACTTCTGCAGCCGCGTAATACCCAAGTGCGAAGTAATGTGCAATGGAGTGCGAACCAGAGATCTTCAATTCGAGGGGTGAAGGCGAGAGAAGAGGAGGGGACAGGTGGAGATTTTGAAATCTTGTCCGGGAACACTTCTTAGTCTACGCGAAAAGTAGCAAGTAATAGGAATACATAACATGTCAGTCTCACGCACGTATACTTTTAATATTAATTTAATAATGTTCTCGTAATGATATTCTGCCGCTATATATATGCCTCAATATCATAATTAATAAATGATTTTCAATTTAAAATTTCGTCGTCGAATCACGTTGAATAATAGCGCATCTTCTGCAAAAGTACTTCACTTTAACAGCGCCAGATTTAAAAACCAAAGACAATAACGCACAATGACGATGTTAATACTAAACTGCTACCCGCTACTTCTTTAATGACACGCTCATACGCTCCATTCATTTGAACTGCTTTTGTGGCTCGCAACAGAAGAATATTTGAAACAAAAAGCCGCCTGGCAGAAGCTATACGTTATTAGAAATTCCACACTCTGACGCAATGTAGAAAGCATGTTACCAACGTCAAAATAGTATTTCACAAACCTCTTACTCACTCCACTGAACGGTACTTGGCACTCAGGCATTAGGCGGCTGCAGTTATGCGGAGCAAGTGACAAACAAACAGTGCACGTGAAAGTTTAAAAGCTGTACTTTCAGAGGGTCATAACTACGTACTATGGAAAATATGATCCAAATTTTCGAACGGGTTCGATCACTGGAGCTGACATCTTGCAACTGTGCTTTTTTCTCCTCAAAATATGAGGTCGAGTTGGTGTTGTTTCCTTGTTAGTGCTTTTATTCCTAAGTACAGGATGAATATAGTCTGGGTAATTTGCACACCATGAGTTGCCACTGCCCCAGACCATCCTTATTACTTGACTTACTGTGTCAAATCTTTAACGGAAGAGTAGACCTCTTAATGAGTAGATTATGATGGCATGTAAAATATTTAAATTCGATTAACAATTACAAGAAATACGGAAAATCAAACTTTGTTGCCCGTGTAAGTTGTCAGATAGGCAACCTGGGTGACTGGCTCACCGTTCTATCGGTTTGGTAATATAGATGTAAGTTAGGCTGAATACCAGCAGACATCAAGAACAATGTAAAAATTTCAGTTCCAGAGAACTTAGGTGCTGACAAAAAAAAAAAAAAAAAAAAAAAATGTTCAAATGTGTGTGTGAATTCCCAAGGGTCCAAACTGCTGAGGTCGGTCATCGGTCCCTAGACTCACACACTAGTTATACTAACTTACGCTAAGAATAACACACACACACCCATGCCGGAGGAAGGACTCGAACCTCCGGGGGGGGGGGGGGGGGGGGGGGAGGGGGAAAGGACCGCGCAATCCGTGACATGGCGCCTGAGTCAGCATGCCACTCTGCGCGGCTAGTGGCTGACAAGTGTGAATATTACCGAATAATCAGTTTAATAAGTCATGGTTGGCGAAAACTCGTGCTACCTATTTCCAGAGGAATAGAAACACGACCTTGGAAAGGATCAATTTGGGTTCCGGGAAAATGAAAGAAAACGCTCAGCAATACTCGACTTATTTAAGTTAATAGACTGAAGAAAGGCAAACCCATCTTTATAGCATTTTTAGAGTTAGATAGAACTTGATGTTGATGACTGGAATTTTGACAGTAGCAGGGATAAAATACAGATAACGAAAGATTATGTATAATTTATACAGCAACCTGAAAACAGTTATAAATGTCGAAGAACGTAAAAGAGAAGGGAGTGAGACACTCTCTAACATTATTCAGTCTGTGTATTGAGCGAGCACTATATGAAACCAAGGATTAATTTGGATAGGTAGCTAAATTTCACGGAGAAGAAATAAAACATTGAAGTTTGCCGATAATATTGTAGCTGTCAGAGGTGGTAATGAAAATCAATTCGACGAAATATATATTGTTTTCAAAAGAGGTCATAAGTAAAACAAGCGTAATGGATTCCTTTCGAATGAAACTAGACGATGGTGAGGGAATCAGATTAATAACTGATCCTTGCCGAGGTGGAGAAGGTATAAATGCAGATCAGCAATACCACAGATAACGTTTCTCAAAAACGGAAATTTAATAACATCGAATATAAATTTATGGCAAGAAAGTGTCGTCTTGCTCGTAGGATTAATAAGTTATAGCTTTTGTCGGTTTTATTCCAAAATAATATGTCACACTTAAGTGTAACAAACTGTTATAAAATTTTAAATTCGTATAGATTTGTATGTGCATAATAATAACACGGGATATCATTTGTGCTTTTACTGTCTGGAGAATTCATCATATCACCGAAAACGAACGTTAACTTTGAACATAGATAACTTCAGGCCGAAGATCCGGAACTGCTGCAAATAGTAAAACCACAAGCCGCATAAAGCAAAATAGAAACACGGATAACATCTGTAAAACGATGTCTGAGAAAGATCAACAGAAAGTGACTTCAGTTTTACTTAATACATTACTAAAAAGGCTTCAGTTTTACTTAGACTACCCAACCAAAGCAGCGCATCTGCACTCCGAAACACGTCGACCGGAACACCAAGCAAGACTAGTTTTTGTTTCCTCCGCTTTAACCGGAAGCTTCTATCTGAACACGCGGAGCGTACGTATGTGATCGGCTGGCGTTACAATTCGCCGAAGTGCCTTACCCCATATGTCCCAACTAATTTCGTCAAAGATAGTGGTACAGAGATTGATTGCTCGGTACAGCAACGTCCTTGCAGAATATCTGCTATTTAGAATACGCGGGAGAAAAAATGGTTCAAATGGCTCTGAGCACTATGGGACCTAACTGCTAAGGTCATCAGTCCCCTAGAACTTAGAACTACTTAAACCTAACCAACCTAAGTACATCACACACAGCCATGACCGAGGCAGGATTCGAACCTGCGACCGTAGCGGTCTCGCGGATCCAGACTGTAGCGCCTAGAACCGCTCGGCCACCACGGCCCGCCGCGGGAAAAAAATCAGTACTGAAAGTTGAGATTATGAGAGACGACTTACAATTTTCAGCACTTGGATCAAATGAAACTGTATGGTTCGAGAAACCAAAAGTTACAGACATCTATGATTTATAATGAAGACTGAAGCGACGAACGAAAATTTGTACCAAGGCGGAGAATCAAACCCGGGGCTGAGGCATGAATGGAAATTTTGTTTGAGGAGAGAAACATGCTAGGGTAGCCCGTGCAGTTGTGCAAAGCCATTGTGTTCGATTCCAGACTTCGGTAAAATTTTTGATTCGTCACTTCAGTCTGCATATACAAGGTGGTCCGTCAACCTCGATGCATTTGGCAATACGTGTAACGACATTTTTCTCAACAGCGAGGAGTTCGCCTTCCGTAATGTTCGCACATGCACTGACAACGCGCTGACGCATGTTGTCAGGCGTTGTCGGTGGATCACGATAGCAAATATCCTTCAACTCTCCCCACAGAAAGAAATCCGGGGACGTCAGATCCGGTGAACGTGCGGGCCATGGTATGGTGCTTTGACGACCAATCCACCTGTCACGAAATATTCTACTCAGTACCGCTTCAACGGCACGCGAGCTATGTGCCGGACATCCATCATGTTGGAAGTACATCGCCATTCTGTCATGCAGTGAAACATCTTGTAGTAACAGCGGTAGATCATTACGTAGGAAATCAGCATACATTGCTCCATTTAGATTGCCATCGATAAAATGGGAGCCAATTATCCTCCCTCCCATAATGCCGCACCATACATTAACCCGCCAAGGTCACTGATGTCCCACTTGTCGCAGTCATCGTGGATTTTCCGTTGGCCAATAGTGCATATTATGCCGGTTTACGTTACCGCTGTTGATGAATGACGCTTCGTCGCGAAATAGAACGCGTGCAAAAAATCTGTCGCAGAATTGTAATTGCCGTTCAGAGTCATCGCTATGCAATTCCTGATGCATAGAAATATGGTACGGGTGCAAACTACATCTACATCTACATCCATACCCCACAAGCCACCTGACGGTGTGTGGCGGAGGGTACCTTGAGTACCTCTATCGGTTCTCCCTTCTATTCCAGTCCCGTCTTGTTCGTGGAAAGGAGGATTGTCGATATGCTTCTGTGTGGGCTCTAATCTCTCTGATTTTATCCTCATGGTGTCTTCGCGAGTTATACGTAGGAGGGAGCAATATACCGCTTGACTCTTCGGTGAAGGTATGTTCTCGAAACTTCAACAAAAGCCCGTACCGAGCTACTGAGCGTCTCTCCTGCAGAGTCTTCCACTGGAGTTTATCTATCATCTCCGTAACGCTTTCGCGATTACTAAATGATCCTGTAACGAAGCGCGGTGCTCTCCGTTGGATCTTCTCTATCTCTTCTATTGTAAATAGGCTGCTTATGTTTTCTTATTGGCAACGTTACGTAGCGCTCTGTATGAAAATCACTGGCTGTGCTGTGTGCAGTCTGTGGCTAGTTTGCATTGTTGTCTGCCATTGTAGTGTTGGGCAGCGGCAGCTGGATGTGAACAGCGCGTAGCGTTGCGCAGTTGGAGGTGAGCCGCCAGCAGTGGTGGATGTGGGGAGAGAAATGGCGGAATTTTGAAATTTGTAAGACTGGATGTCATGAACTGCTATATATATTATGACTATTAAGGTAAATACATTGTTTGTTCTCTATTAAAATCTTTCATTTGCTAACAATGCCTATCAGTAGTTAGTGCCTTCCGTAGTTTGAATCTTTTATTTAGCTGGCAGTAGTGGCGCTCGCTGTATTGCAGTAGTTCGAGTAACGAAAATTTTTGTGAGGTAAGTGATTTGTGAAAGGTATAGGTTAATGTTAGTCAGGGCCATTCTTTTGTAAGGATTTTTGAAAGTCAGATTGCGTTGCGCTAAAAATACTGTGTGTCAGTTTAAGGACAGTCATGTATAATTGTTCAAAGGGGACGTTTCACTATCAACTCTATCTGGTACGGATCCCACACTGCTGTGCAGTATACAAGCAGTGTTCGAATAAGCGTACTGTAACCTACTTCCTTTGTTTTCGGATTGCATTTCCTTAGGATTCTTCCAATGAATCTCAGTCTGGCATCTACTTTACCGACGATCAACTTTATATGATTGTTCCAATTTAAATCACTCCTAATGCGTACTCCCAGATAATTTATGGAATTGATTGCTTCCAGTAGCTGACCTGCTATTTTGTAGATATATGATAAGGGGTCTATCTTTCGATGTATTCGCAGCACATTACACTTGTCTACATCGATGTTGATGTAGCATTCTCAACACCGACGTTTTTGAGATTCCCGATTCTCGCACAATTTGTCTGCTACTGATGTGCGGATTAGCCGCGACAGCAGCTAAAACACCTACTTGAGCATCATTATTTATTGCAGGTCGTGGTTGACATTTCACATGTGTCTGAACGCTTCCTGTTAACTTAAATAACGTAACTATCCGGCGAACGGTCCGGACACTTGGATGATGTCGTCCAGGACACCGAGCAGCATACATAGCTCACGCCCGTTGGGCATTTTGATCACAGTAGCCATACATCAACACTATATCGACCTTCTCCGCAATTGGTAAACGGTCAATTTTAACACGGGTAATGAATCACGAAGTAAATACCGTCTTCACTGGCGGAATGTTACGTGATACCACGTACTTATACGTTTGTGACTGTTATAGCGCCATCTATCACAAAGCGAAAAAAGTGGTGCAACTAAAACATTCATATATCTTTACGTACTTCACGAATGTGTAATAAAAATGGGGGTTCCTATTTAGAAATACGCAGTTGATATGCGTTTGACCTATGGAAGCGCCATCTAGCGGGCCAACCATAGCGCTATCTGGTTTCCCCCTTCAAGCCAGACATCGTTCTTTGTAGTTTTTTCTTTTGATGCTTATTTCGTGAGATATTTGGCCCGGTCAGTGTCAATGGACCACCCTGTATACATCATAGAACACGGGTGGACTGTATGTCGATATTTTGGCCACACCCAACATGCTGCGAAAGAGGCTGCTGCTGCAGACCCTACGAGGTCTACGACCGCTGAGTTTAAGCATCAACAAAAGGTACCGCGCCGATTGCTCGGTGGCGAAGACAAATCGGACGAGAACATCACGGGCACACAGATGGCTGCACGCGTGGCATGCAGGCATCGCTGACCACAGCGGACGGAGCCGCGAAAAGGCCCGCAGAGTGCAGGTGTGGTGTGAGGAGGCACGCGGCCGGCGGCTATTCCTGGAGCGTCTGCCGGCCGGGCGCGTGGGAAGTAGGTGGGCCGCCCGAAATACGCGCCGCGAGTGTTGGGGGCTGCGGCAGCGGTGCGGCTGTGCCACGCCGTGACTCACGCTCAGACGCCAGCCGAGTGCCCCCAGGACCCTGCCGCGCAGCTTCCGTTCCGTGCGGCCTGCCCGCCAAGTACGCAGATGCGGCGCTCGCGTCATGCTGAATACCTGCGAGCGAACGTCTCCTGGCACCCAGTGGTGCTGTTACCAGACACGTAATATGGCGTCTGTCATCTCACTTTACTACACTACTGGCCATTAAAATTGCTACACCATGAAGATGAGATACTACAGACCTGAAATTTAGCCGGCAGGAAGAAGATGCTGTGATATGAAAATGATTAGCTTTTCAGAGCATTCACACAAGGTTGGCGCCTGTGGCGACACCTACAACGTGATGATATGAGGAAAATTTCCAACCGATATCTCATACACAAACTGCAGCTGACCAGCGTTGCCTGGTGGAACGTTGTTGAGACGCCTCCTGTAAGGAGGAGAAATGGGTACCATCACGTTTCCACCTTTGATAAAAGTCGGATTGTAACCTATCGCGATTGTTGTTTATCGTATCGCAACATTGCTGCTCGCGTTGGTCGAGATCCAATGACTGTTAGCAGAATATGGAATCGGTGGGTTCAGGACGGTAATACGGAACGCCGTGCTGGATCCCAACGGCCTCGTATCGCTAGCAGTCGAGATGAAAGGCATCTTATCCGCATGGCTGTAACGGATCGTGCAGCCACGTCTCGATCCCTGAGTCAACAGATTCGGACGTTTGCAAGACAACAACCATCTGCACGAACAGTTCGACGACGTTCGCAGCAGCATGGACTATCACCTCGGAGACCATGGCTGCGGTTACCGTTGACGCTGCATCACAGACAGGAGCGCCTGCGACGATGTACTCAACGACGAACCTGGGTGCACCAATGGCAAAACGTCATTTTTCGGATGAATCCAGGTTCTGTTTACAGCATCATGATGATCGCATCCGTGTTTGGCGACATCACGGTGAACGCACATTGGAAGCGTGTATTGAAATGGCTCTGAGCACTATGGGACTTAACATCTGTGGTCATCAGTCCCCTAGAACTTAGAACTACTTAAACCTAACTAACCTAATGACATCACACACATCCATGCCCGAGGCAGGATTCGAACCTGCGACCGTAGCAGTCGCGCGGTTCCGGACTGAGCGCCTAGAACCGCTAGACCACCGCGGCCGGCGCGTGTATTCGTCATCGCCATAATGGCGTATAACCCGGCGTGACGGTATGGGGTGCCATTGGTTACACATCTAGGTCACCTCTTGTTCGCATTGAAGGCACTTTGAACAGTGGACGTTACATTTCAGATGTGTTACGACCCGTCGCTCTACCCTTCATTCGATGCCTGCGAAACCCTACATTTCAGCAGGATAATGCACGACCGCTTGTTGCAGGTCCTGTACGGGACTTTCTGGATACAGAAAATGTTCGACTGCTGCCATGGCCAGTACATTCTCCAGATTTCTCACCAATTGAAAACGTCTGGTCAATGGTGGCCGCGCAACTGGCTCGTCACAATACGCCAGTCACTACTCTTGATGAACTGTGGTATCGTGTTGAAGCTGCATGGGCAGCTGTACCTGTACACGCCATCCAGGCTCTGTTTGACTCAATGCCTAGGCGTATCAAGGCCGTTATTACAGCCAGAGGTGGTTGTTCTGGGTACTGATTTCTCAGGATCTATGCACCCAAATTGCGTGAAAATGTAATCACATGTCAGTTCTAGTATAATATATTTGTCCAACGAATACCCATTTATCATCTGCACTTCTTCTTGGTGTAGCAATTTTAATGGCCAGTAGTCTACTAGTTGTTGTGTACGACTTTGTACACAGCGGTAAGGAGAGGTGGGTGGCAACTGTCATCGTAGGAAACTGGACGGAAACAGAAATGATTTTCGAAAACGTTAACAAAACAGAAGCTTTACTTAACCTGTATTCACTTAGCACTCACAACTATGCAGAATACAGTTCTGTCACCGACTGACACCCGGAACGCACAGCGGACATTGCACAGGTGTCGCCCGTGGTCGAAAACAACAGTGCGACCTGGAGGCCTGGCTAGAATCTGCATATACGTTCAAGTATGTATTTCTCGCGGTGTTTCTACGTTTTTGTCCACCCTCTGTAAGTAGAAATGGTGATTTTAAGCAGGTTCAAAATGGTTCAAATGGCTCTGAGCACTATGGGACTTAACTTCTGAGGTCATCAGTCCCCTAGTACTTAGAACTACTTAAACCTAACTAACCTAAGGACATCACACACATCCACGCCCGAGGCAGAATTCGAACCTGCGACCGTAGCGGTCACGCGGTTCCAGAGTGAAGCGCCTAGAACCGCACGGTCACACCGACCGGCTTTAAGCAGGTAATAGGGTTAAATCCAAATCCATGCTATTTAAATTTTTACTCTACTTGCGAAACACTACTGGGTAACAACACAGTCACTTTCCCTCTATTGTTACCAGACATTAGTATGTACAAAATCTGCAACCACTTCGCTGTGAGATCGTAACAACGGATACTAAACAAGTCTCTTTCCTTTTTATAACAGTGTTGACACCAAAAGTTGTGAAGCTGAAAAAGGAATTGACGTCTTCTGTTAACTGATCGGTGAAGGTAAGTACTTTTGAAACAGAGGAGTAGCCGCCTGATAATACCCGTAGCTGTTGCATAACCCTGTGGATTTCGCCGCCTGCTGAGCAATTCTGCTACATAGAATATCACTTTGCTTTTCATTTTTTGTCGCAATGGAATATCTCGTCATTTTTGTTTCTTCAGTCATCAGTCTTCTCCCCGCCACAAATTCCTATGCTGTGCCAACCTCTTCATTTCAGAGTAGCACTTGCTACCTACATTCTCGATTATTTGCTGAAAGTATTCCAGTTTCTGCCTTACTCTACAGTTTTACCCTCTGCAGCTCCCTATTGTACCGTGGAAGCTTTTCCTTGATGTCTTAACAGATGTCCTATCATGCTGGCCCTTCTTCTTGTCAGTGTTTCCCATACATTCCTTCCCTCTTCAAATCTGCGTGGCACCTCCTCATTCCTTACCTTATCAGCCCCCTACTTTTCAACATTCTTCTGTAGCACCACATCTCAGATGCTTCGATTCTCTTTTTCTCCGGTGTTCCTACAGTAAATGTATCACTGCATACAATGCCGTGCCCCAAACCTACATTCCCAGAAATTTATTATTCAAATTAAGGCCTATGTTTGATACTAGCAGACTTCTCTTGGCCAAGAATGCTCTTTTTGCCAGTGGTTAGTCTGCTTCTTATGCACTCCTTGCTCTGTCCATCATTGGTTATTTTGCTGCATAGGTAGCAGAATTCCTCAAATTCATCTATTTCGTATCCTCAATCCTGATGTTAAGTTGCTCGCTATTCTCATTTCTGATACTTCTAATTACTTTCGTCTTCGTTTTTCTTTCAGTCCATATTCTGTACTCATTATTCATTCCATTCAGCATATCCTGTAATTCTTCTTGTTCAATTTCACTGTAGATTTGCAATGTCACCAGCAAATCACGTGCTTGATGTCCTTTTACCTTGAAATTTAATTTCATCCTTGAACCCTTCTTTTACTTCCTTCATTGCTTCTTCGATATATAGATTGAACAGTAAGGGTGAAATAATACATCCCTAATTTACACTCATTTTAATCCGAGCAATTCGTTCTTGGTCTCCCACACTTTTTGTTCCTTCTTGGGTCTTTTACATATTGCGTATTACCTTTCTTTCCCTATATCTTACCCCATATTTTTCTCAGAATTTTGAACATTTGCACCATTTGACGCTGTCGTCATTCTGCGGTATCAGAATAACGACATCTATGAAGCGTTTGCATCTAGTTATGTTTTGACTACTTTCCGGGAATACCTAACTTTGTCAGGGATCTGTTTCACTGCCTAAATGAGGATGCAGCACATGATAATAGCCAGGATAAATTTGAAACAGGGCGCTGCACTCCCCTCTTCGAACACTTGCAACCTGTGCGAGAACACGTGATGTCTCTCCAGTAAACGTTTACGTTTTCGAAACCGCCTGCCCCCTCTGGCGAGCGCGTGTGTCCTTGGACAAGTTCTAGAAAAACAAACGTCCAGTGCTACTCGCCTAGACCTAGACAATTGGCTGCTCACAGGTGATCAGGCAATCACGCAAGTAGGTTCTCTATTTTTCACCTTAGAGTGAGAGGCTGCACTGCGTTTAAATGGAGCGGAGCAGACTTTTTGTTTTGTTTAATCTCGCGCACATACAGAAGGAAGTCAAGGTAATTAACAGTACAGAACGTTATTTATCTGGCTGTGGGTGTCTGGGCTTTATAGGTAGTAACATCACGATCATTTGCATTTAATCTGTAAGTTTTTTCTGTGGCAAAGCAGCAAACTGTGCGTATGTTAATGAGTAGATTTAAAGACCTTAAACAACCATATTGCGAGAGTCACAGTAACGGAATGTATTTGGCGCCTCATTAAATGTGATTAGTCGTTGGAAAAAGACTAACAGCGCTATACAGTTATCAGCAACGAAATGGGAGAACGACTTTACGTGTGACGCCACTAGCCGCTCTCTTTAAGACTGCTAGAGAACAATTGTTGACCGGGAGGTGACATTTAGAGACAATGATGTTGACATTCAAGACAATTGCTAATGACTGTTTCCCGTCACACGGCTACAAATCTCTCTCTCTCTCTCTCTCTCTCTCTCTCTCTCTATATATATATATATATATATATATATATATATATATATATATATATGGGGTTAGTTTTATTAAGGTTCAAGAAACCGCGACGCGATGTAGATGACACTGAGACAAGTAATTTATTATTGGACACACGGGGCTGCAAATGTCAGGAAATACCCCAAAAGTAGATGAGAAATGATGAACATGTGACGTCACCAGATGACGTACGTAGTCGCACGTGCAGCGGTTGGGTCTCATGTGTCTTCATCTGTCTCATACTAAACTACTCGTCTCAGTGCTATCTACGTCGCCTCGACAGTTTTTAATGTATATATTGTTGTGGATTGGCAAGACAGCCAACCCACTATACGGAAGCCGAAAGGCACGCGTTTAAACTCACGCAGGCTGGCGTGAGGTCTGGAACAGGACAAGGAATTGAGACTAGCAAAAAACGTACGTATCCTCTGGAATACTTAACTTTAATCCATAATTGGTGAACATCGCTCTTGACGGTACATGTTCTACAGCATCAATAGTAACTGGTAATGGCGCCTTGCTAGGTCGTAGCAAATGACGTAGCTGAAGGCTATGCTAACTATCGTCTCGGCAAATGAGAGCGTAATTTGTCAGTGAACCATCGCTAGCAAAGTCGGCTGTACAACTGGGGCGAGTGCTAGGAAGTCTCTCTAGACCTGCCGTGTGGCGGCGCTCGGTCTGCAATCACTGATGGTGGCGACACGCGGGTCCGACGTAAAGGCTACCACCTAGCAAGTGTGGTGTCTGGTGGTGACACCACATATATACGCTCTTTTGGTCCATTTACTTGCAAGGCTAATAAAGTTCATACTATATCTGATTGACGTACAACTGGATATTTAAGTTGTAGTAACATGTCACTGACACGCACAGTAAACTCCGCCGAGCTGCTCTGCCGAAGGCATCTCATGAAGAGTGGAAAACAAAGCAATTAAATTGCGAAAGCCCGTTCTTATAGGAAAACCTAAGAACGTGCAGGTGGCAGGGGTAAAATACAGGGAGCGAAAGGCTATTTACAATTTGTACAGAAACCAGATGGCAGTTATAAGAGTCGAGGGACATGAAAGGGAAGCAGTGGTTGGGAAGGGAGTAAGACAGGGTTGTAGCCTCCCCCAGATGTTGTTCAATCTGTATATTGAGCAAGCAGTAAAGGAAACAAAA
The DNA here is from genome assembly GCF_023898315.1 of Schistocerca nitens. Lineage (NCBI taxonomy): Eukaryota > Metazoa > Arthropoda > Insecta > Orthoptera > Acrididae > Schistocerca > Schistocerca nitens. Next base: position 269,427,795 of record NC_064620.1, read on the forward strand.
GAAAGATTCGGAGTAGGTATTAAAATCCATGAGAAGAAATAAAAACTTTGAGGTTCGCCGATGACATTGTAATTCTGTCAGAGACAGCAAAGGACTTGGAAGAGCAGTTGAATGGAATGGACAGTGTCTTGAAAGGAGGATATAAGATGAACATCAACAAAATCAAAACGAGGATAATGGAATGTAGTCGAATTAAGTCGGGTGATGCTGGGGGAATTAGATTAGTAAATGAGACAATTAAAGTAGAAAATGAGTTTTGCTATTTGGGGAGCAAAATAACTGATGATGGTCGAAGTAGAGAGGATATAAAATGTAGACTGGCAATGGCAAGGAAATCGTTTCTGAAGAAGAGAAATTTGTTCACATCGAGTATAGATTTAAGTGTCAGGAAGTCATTTCTGAAAGTATTTGTATGGAGTGTAGCCATGTATGTAAGTGAAACATGGACGATAAATAGTTTGGACAAGAAGAGAATAGAAGCTTTCGAAATGTGGTGTTACAGAAGAATGTTGAAGATTAGATGGGTAGATCACATAACTAATGAGGAAGTATTGAATAGGATTGGGGAGAAGAGAAGTTTGTGGCACAATTTGACCAGAAGACGGGATCGGTTGGTAGGACATGTTCTGAGGCATCAAGGGATCACCAATGTAGTATTGGAGGGCAGCGTGGAGGGTAAAAATCGTAGAGGGAGACCAAGAGATGAATACACTAAGCAGATTCAGAAGGATGTAGGTTGCAGTAGGTACTGGGAGATGAAGAAGCTTGCACAGGATAGAGTAGCATGGAGAGCTGCATCAAACCAGTCTCAGGACTGAAGACCACAACAACAACAAGAACGTGCTACTTAGCCTGAGAATGTTGCAGAGGCTATAAAAACAGAAAGGTTGTTGTCATTGAGATCTTCAGTCCGAAGATTGGTTTGACGGAGCTCTCCATTCTGTCTCAGCCTCTTCACCCCTTGCGTAACTACCGCAGCCTTTGTCCATTTGAACCTGCTTACAGTTTTAAAGCCTAGTCTAGTCTTCCTCCACAACCTCCCTACCCCTTCCCGCCCCCCACACATACCTCCTTCCATTGTCAAACTGACAATTCCATGATGCCACACGCATGCTATGAACAGTTCCCTTCCTTTAGTCAAGATCTGCCATAAATCTATTTTTACCTCAGTTTGATTTACCCTCCTTATTTATTATTCGATCTACCCATCTAGTCTCCAGCATTCAACTGCGAGAACTATGTTTACATTCTGAATATCGTGATATTACAACATACTCAGTACGCAGTAATAGTTTATTTGTTTTTCGTAGTCGCAATTGAGCCATATTACAGGCTGTTGCTCTACTGTTTACAAATGATCAAAGGATTTTGGTTACGGAATTATATTTTACTACAGCAACTTCGGTAGTGCAATGGGTTCTTTGAGTCTAAAATAATCAAATTTCACTTCATTACGTTTTTCCAAGTTAGATGTTGAGATGAATTTACGGCAAAAAAATTCAGTTAGATCTGTAGGAACCGGTTTCTTTACAAATGGCGCTGTGTAATATCAGAACAATGTTTTTTCCAATGCTTCTCAATGAAAACTTGTGAAGTTTGGGCTCGAATTTCGAGATGTATTTGGTGGCATTTTTAGTTTTGGTTTGTTTTGTTTTTCTTACGTCAGCAATATGACGATTAAAGGGGAGCACAGCGAAATTGCTTTCAAACATAGGGAACTGAACAGGTGGGAGATAAAGAAACGGAACCTGTAATGAAAGAGTGTATAACTATGATCAGTCATCAAACTGGAGCCAGATGTTAAAAGAGAAGTAAATGAAAAAGGAGCAGTAGAAAGTATGCTTGAATTTCTGTTAATGAAAAAAAAAAACCAATAGAAGCTGTCAGTGAGCCACAAAAGGAATTGAGTGAAGAGGGAGAGAAGGTAGATATAAAATCGAGCAAAACTAGAAAGAATTTATATAGGAGTTGATAACTGCATCAGAAAATAAATTTTCTGACGTCAAGTTACGAGTAAATAAAGATTTAAAAAATTCATAGATAAGATTTAGAATCATCCAATGAGACAGAATTCGAAATGACTGAAAAAAAACAAGAAAAACTGAGACTTTCATGAAGGAAAAGGGTGGGATTTTTCGTTAAAAATATTGAATCACTAGCTGTTGAGTATAAAAGAGAGAAAACTCAAATACAGAATTATTGCAATCATATTTTCCAGAAACATTGTAAGAAGAATAAGACAGCAGTGAAACGAATTAAGAAGATCTGTTCTGGGATTTAGAAAAAGGTAGATAATTTGAAACAGTTCAAAGTTACAATTTTACAACGTCACAAGTGCCAGTGCAGATAAAGAATTTTTATCGTTATGAGAAAAAGCATACCGTGTCTTTTATAAATATCTTGAGAAGTTCATTTATTGCGGGTAGTGTAGAGGAAAAACTTAAGGGGGGCAAAGGCTTGCTTAAAGTGAAAGTTGGGGCTAGGGAGTAGATGTATGACCCTTTTGAGGATTTTGTAGTAGCATTTCTGGGAGAGTGTTGGTCCACAGGGAGAGAAACTGACGTCATAGAAGATTTTAAGAACGCTCCATGATATGAGTATGAAAACACAGGGACAGCTCTTGGAGTAAAATGGCTGAAATGGCTCTAAGCACTATGGGACTTAACTTCTGAGGTCATCAGTCCCCTAAACTTAGAACTACTTAAACCTAACTAACCTAAGGACAACACACACATCCATGTCCTAGGCAGGATTCGAACCGGCGACCGTAGCAGCAGCGCGGTTCCGGGCTGAAGCACCTAGAACCAATCGGCCACAACGACCGGCCATGGAGAGAAAGACATACCTTAGAGGTACTTGGATTATCGTTAATTATTATAGTTTACTCACCTTATATAATTTGGAACTAGTATATTGGCTGAGATTTGTTTTTTTAAAGATAGGTGACAGATAACTGCCTGGAGTCAGCGACCTGAGAAAGGAGGAACTGGAATGTGAACTTAGAATTTGGTGGGTGAGAGCCTCTTGGGAGTGTAGCTGACCAAGTGCAGACGTTGAAGCAAGTATTGCACCGCCCTGTTGTCATAGCACATACACAGCCACATGAGGTGAGTGAGCCTGTAGCCATCAATGAACCAACTTTAATCGAAATAGCATCGATTGTCTCTTTTTTGAAGAAGAGGAACCTTCCCGTGCACAGGTGAGGCGTATGAAGGCCGGAATAACGGATTATTTCAATAGGTTTTGTGATTTGCTTAGCATCATAAAGGAAGCGAGTATATGGGTAAACAAACAGGTCAGTTACAGGAACAACCGTCTGCTTTCTTGGAACGTATTGAGGAAATGTTTGCTCCAAATCTAGTAGAAAATTAGAAGCGGAGTGTTCGAGAACTACTGGAGTAGAAACTGAATACGATAGTCTGATCTGTAGGGGAACTGTTTGGGAACTTATTTCAAATAATGATGTCCAACGAACTGGTGCAATTGTGGGCAACTCTTTGTCTCCTTATGTATCGGGTGATTCAAAAAGGAAGAACAGGTTTCAGTTGTTTATTACAGTACAAGTATAAAGTATAGAAACTCAATGTTCATGTCACTGGATAGAGACAGGTTTGAAATATTGACAGCTGCGCTGTTGTGTGTTTGTAACACACCACTACATTGTGTGTATTGGAATTTGTGCGAAGTCAGTCCATTGTTCAAGTGCAACTTGTATCCCCCCGTTGATTCAGCAAGAAGCTGCCTCTGCGCAGGCAGTTAATGGCTGGCACACAAAATTATAGGAAGTTTGTTGCAAATGCAAAGGGAAGAGCGTTGGTTGGCCACACAAGTTTGATGAAAATATCGAGCGTATCCGAAATGCTTTCACACGGAGCTCTCGGAAGTCCACAAGACGGGTAGGCCAGGAACTTCAACTTCTCCAAACCACGGTTTGGGGTGTTCTGCAAAGACACTTGTATATGAACCCTTACAAGTTGCACTTACTGCGGCAGTTGCGTATCGACACTGTGACCGGAATGTCATACCTTGGACGTGCTGCAAAACTGATTGTTTCCTCAACTTCACGAAATTTCTAATGACTTTTTTTTCTGTGGGTGTACGTTAAAGAAACAATCTTTTTTGTTTCATCTATGGCAGCTACTCTTCAAGAGCTGAGAAATCGAACTGTTGAAGCTATCAATTCAGTAAACAGGGACCTGTCGGTTCGTGTGTGGAATGCCATTGACTACCGTTTGCACGTTTCTCGAGCAACGTAATGTGCTCGTTTTAATTGTGTGGTATGGTGTCTGTGCGAACACAAAACACTGAACCTTTCTCTATCCAGTGACATGCGCAACGTGTTTCTATAAGTCGTAGTTTGTCAGTAATAAAATGAAATATGTTCGTATTGAATCACCCCATATATTATGTGTGTTTATACAATGAAGCACCAAAGAAACTGCTACATGCATGCATTTTCAAAAACAGAGATATGTAAACAGGCAGAGTACGGCGCTGCGTTCGGCAACGCCTGTATAAGACGACATGTGTGTGGCGCAGTTGTTAGATCGATTACTGCTGCTACAATGGCAGGTTATCAAGATTTAAGTGAGTTTGAACGTTGTGACGTAGTCTGCGCAGGAGCGATGGGATACAGCATTTCGAGGTAGCGATGAAGTGGGGATTTTCCAGTACTAACATTTGACGAGTGTACCGTAAATATTAGGTATCTAGTTAAACGACAAATCTCCGATATCGCTGCGCCCGGAAAACGACCTTGCAAGAACGGGACCAACGACGACTGAAGAGAAACGTTCAATGTAACAGAAGTGCAGCCCTTCCGCAAGTCGCTGCAGATTTCAATGCTGGGACACCAACAAGTGTTAGCGTGCGCACCATTCAACGAAACATCATCGATGTGGGCTTTCGGAGCCGACGGCCCACTCGAGTACCCTTGATGGCTGTACGACACAAAGCCTTATGCTACGCCTGAGCTGTCAATACCGACATTGGACTGTTGATGACTGGAAACATGTTGCCTGGTCGGACAAGTCTCACTTCAAATTGTATCGAGCGGATAGATGTGTACGGGTATAGAGACAATCTCATGAATCCATAGACTCTGTATGTCAGCAGGGGACTGTTCAAGCCGGCGGAGGCTCTGTAATGGTGTGGAGCGTGTGCAGCTGTGGTGATACGGGACCCCTGATACGTCTGGATACGACTGTGAAAGATGACACGTACGTAAGCATCCTGACTGATCACCTGCAGTCATTTATGTCCATTGTGCATTCCGACGGAGTTGGGCAAGTCTGCAGCTCGTGGTCGTGCGGTAGCGTTCTTGCTTCCCACGCCCGGGTTCCCGGGTTCGATTCCCGGCGGGGTCAGGGATTTTCTCTGCCTCGTGATGACTGGGTGTTGTGTGCTGTCCTTAGGTTAGTTAGGTTTAAGTAGTTCTAAGTTCTAGGGGACTGATGACCATAAATGTTAAGTCCCATAGATGTCAGAGCCATTTGAACCATTTTTGGACTTGGGCAATTCCACCAGAACAATGCGATACTCCACACTTGCATAATTGCTACAGAGTCGCTCCAGAAACATTCTCTTGAGTTTAAACACTTCCGCTGGCCACCGAATTCCCCAGAGATGAATATTATTGAGCAAATCTGCGCTGCCTCTCGGCGTGCTCTTTAGAAGAAATCTCCACCCCTCATACTCTTACGATTTTGTGGACAGCCCTGCAGGATTCATGGTGTCATTTCCCTCCAGCACTACTTCAGACATTAGTCGAGTCCCTGTCACGTCGTGTTCCGCCACTTCTGATTGCTCATGTGGGCCCTACACGATATCAGGCAGATGTAGGATTTGCCGACCTGGAAAGAGCATTCGACAATGTAAAATGGTGCAGGATGTTCGAAATTTTGAGAAAAATAGGGTAGGCTATAGGGAGAGTAGTATAATACAGTGTATAACAATACAAGAGCCAAGATGGAATAATGGGAATAATGAGAGTGGAAGACCAGGGGATTACGACAAGGGTCTAGTTTTCGTCCCTACTGTTCAATGTATACATCGAAGAAGCAATGATGGAAATAAAAGAAAGTTTCAAGAGTGGAATTATAATTCAAAGTGAAAGGATATCAGTGTTAAGGTTTGCTGATGACATTGCTGTCCTCAGTGAAAGTGAAGAAGAATTGCAAGATCTAATATGTAGGAAACTATCAGCCTCGATTGCGGTAATGTAACCAACCTTTACCTAGGTTTCAGCCCAAGTAACTGAGCCTTCTCAGAAGATATACTTGATACTATAATATGTCTACGAGGGCACGGTCTAGAAACAAAACTGAAACATCCTAGACCATGCCCTCGTAGACATATTATAGAATCAGGTATATCTTCTGAAGAAGGGTAAATTACTTGGGTTGCAACCATTACCGCAATCGAGGTTGATAGTTTCTTATATATTACATTATCACGATTGCTGACTGGGCTGCAATGTTGAAAATACTAAAATTACACGATCTGCTAAATGGAATGAACAGTCTAATGAGTACATAGTATGGATTGAAAGCAAATCGACGAAAGTATTAAGAAGTAGCAGAAATGAGAACAGCGAGTAACTTAATATCACGACTGATGTCACGGAGTGAATGAAATCGAGGAATTCCTGATACCTAGGCAACAAATTGACCCCTGACTGACGGGGCAAGAAGGACATCAACAGTGAACTAGCAGTGGCAAATAGATTATTCTTGGCCAAGAGAAGTCTACTAGTATTAAATATAAGTCCTAATTTGAGGAAGATATTTCTCACTGTATGCTAGTGAAACGTGGACTGTGGGCCAACCGGAACAGAGCGTAATCGAAGCAGTTGAGATGTAGTGCTACGGACAAATGTTGAAAATTTAGCGTGCCACATCAAACCAGTCAAAAAACTCGTGATTAAAAAAAAAGTAAATTAATAAATAAAATAAAATATAAATAAATAAATAAATAAAATGGTCCATATGGGTACCAAAGCATTACCAACTTCTTCAATTTGTGAAGCTCTTTCTCTTGAATAAATTATTAATTGTTCTGGAACTTTAAACATTTTTTATCAGCACATGTAAATCACATCTACCGATTTGCGTCCCATTCGGATAATACCTTCGTGGTGATTTTTTGTTTTTTTTGTTGTTCTTAGAGTGTTTTTTCTAAATGGTCATCAAGATGTCAAGCGTATTTGGACGCATATCACAATGTAAGACGAGCAATGGAGAAAAAATTAATATATAATGTCTGAACACACATGGACACGATAGCTTTCATCGTATCAGTTTGTGTATCTCATTGTGAGATACAGAACTTGTTCTTGCACTGTAGCATAGTGTAATTAATTCTACGTTGTTAAGGCTTTCGTGGCCACTTGTTGACAAACTTCCTATTGGCTTCTGTCTCGGGTTCTGCGGCCGACGTTCATCTAGTGATTTTTCTGACGTTTCGCCAACACGAGTGGCTGGCATTGTCAAAGCTTACCACCGGCAATGGAGGGTGAAGCTTTGACAATGCCAGCCACTCGTGCTGGCGAAACGTCAGAAAAATCACTAGATGAACGTCGGCCGAAGAACCCGAGACAGAAGCCAATAGGCAGTTTGTCAATTCTACGTTATCAAAATGTTAGCTGGAAAAGCTAATCAGTCAACAATATTTAACTGAACAAGAAGCATACCTACACGTAAAACCAAAGCGGTATATGGTAACTATACAATGCTAGAACAAGTGTGTACATTTCTTGTTTTATGTATTTTTGTTAGGGTAACACTGAATTTTATCAATTAAAGGTAGAAAGTAAAGGTGGAAAAACGACAGTGATTCAAATCTTATTTGCACTTATCGTGATAGCACCAATGGAACGGAGAGAAGGTGCCCTAGAAGACTAATGTATCATCAGTAATCTTCTCTATAAATAAGAATGTAAATATTCGTTTCTTGAAAATCTTTTGAATCCAGAAGTTCTTCTTCGATCGCTTTGAAATTCTGACACAACGTTGCATTGGAATATGCGCGTTGTAATGGTATTTGAATTACATAACCATTACGGCAACCTCTCGGTACCAGGAATATTCTACTGTGTTTCCGTAAAGTAGTTAACATATTTCTGAGACAACATTCAGATTTGATTTCATTAATGTAGTGGTACTTTAATACATCGATATGTTTCTATAGCAATGATATTATTCTTATGTGAATTCTTTTTTTTGTCACTATGGTCTTTGACGTTCTTGTAACTCTGATTTTTGGGCGCGTAAGTGGTTATAAGAGAGTCAAGTCTTGGTCGTCGTGTTGCAAAGACGCAAATTGTTGTCAGTTTATAAAATGTGAACTTTAACAGTGAGGAAGATTTTTTCAAGTATGTTTTATAATGGGATGGAATAACATCTAGGCCTCTTTGCATCCGAGCTTGGAATGATCACTACCTAGATTTTCGACGATTGAGCCATGAGTTCACAACGAGACCAGCATGGGAAACACGAAAAGATGAGTGCCTAGTTTACCCACCAATTCATGAAATGACTTTATTAACTGTGCTCTAATGACACCTGCCACATAATATAACTTTATTGTTGCCCGAAAATGCAGTATTTAGCAGCGTGAGCAACACCACAATCATAATTAATTTTTGACCTTTGTTGTGGTAGGGTTATTAGAGCGTGTTTTCATGTACGTACTGGAACGCAACATATAATATATAAATATACATGTAATAATTGTATGGGAAATCTGTGTGAAAATGTAGATGTTTGTTTGTTCAAAATCTGAGAACTCCTATAGTTCTTCATCCACTTCTTCTAAAATTTAACTCATCATTGCATTTGAATACGTGCATGTTTCATGTACCTATTTTTTTACATACGTCATACAAATAAATACGTAATACATAAATTGAATTTACGCAGTACTCTCATAAACATTCGGATGAACATAGTCTGTACATTTTTAACACATATACGTAATATATAAAGCGGATATAAGGTTACTAAAAATCTGAAAAAGTGCTCGACCAATTTACTTCAAATTTTACTCTAACAAACATATGGAGCATTCAGTGCTATACATATCTTATATACAGATATTACATAAACATGTATATAAAATATATAATAGTGAGAAGTTTACAAATAGGAAAGTCGTATTTATGGCTTATTGGCCTATGAATAGAAATCTACTACAGAATCTGAATTTGCAAAAACAATAAACATGGCTCAAGGTTAGAGACGGGGGGGGGGGAGGAGGAGCTGTGGCGCCATTAAGTTAATAGACGTGTCTGGCGCCACAAGCTCAAGGGTAGTATCGACTATCCCTCTTGAAGTCCCGTTGCCAATATCTATGAGGAAGAGTTGGTGTCTGTGGGTTCTTTCCTCAGAAGCTCCATGCTGGCCGATATACAGGATGTCCCATTTCTTTTGTGTTGTCCAGGTGCAAATTACAAAATGCTTCAAGCAAATGTTCTTTAGCCGTCAGGAGGACATCAATCAGCATGGTTGCCTTCTTTGTAGCTTTGTTTTTTACAGAGATATGAAAAGCAGTATGGCTTTTTTAAATGACACCCTGTATTTTTGATTCGGCAATTCATTTCCTCTCCTAAAGACCTATTCAAAAACGTTTCACAGTGTCCCATTCACTGAAACACAACGTTATTAATTGCATAACACAACATTGGGTGAGGGATCACAAACTCGTCCACTTGCTGGTCAGAAAACCAGAAAACAGAACCAAGTAAAAACATAACACAAAATTGACTTTGACTCTACTGTACCATTGCTCAGGAGTATAACATTCAAAGGTGCTGAAAGTGGGGACCCTGAACACAGACACACTGGTGCACTCGTTGAATGAAAGAATTATTTACAGCTTCCAGTGTTTCCTGTTGAAGAGAATTACAAGCAAGCACGATACGTTCCTGCATGTCGTCTGGAGTTGTTGGAATATCGCGATAGATAACGTCTTCAATGCATCCCCAAGGAAACAAGTCCTGAGAATTTAAATCAGGAGACCTAGCAGACCAAGTACCTGTTTCTCCTCGACCAACCCATCTGGCAGGATACCTTCGGTTCAGAACACGACGTGCACGCAAGGCATTATGTGCTGGACATACATCGTGTTGATACCACATAAGCATTCTGGTTCTTAGCGGCACTTGATGCGGAAAAGGAGAAAGAATTCGTCTGAGAAAGTTGGCCTACGCTGTGCCGTTTAGGCTACCATTGTAGTACCAAGCATCCAACACAAGAAGTTAACTCTCCATTGACACTGATGTTCCACCTGTTGAAGACATCGTGGGTTGTCGCTGGACCAATAATGCATGTTCCTTGTATTTGCCTGTCCTTTGGTTCAAATGGTTCAAATGGCTCTGAGCACTATGGGACTTAACATCTGTGGTCATCAGTCCCCTAGAACTTAGAACTACTTAAACCTAAGGAAATCACACACATCCATGCCCGAGGCAGGATTCGAACATGCGACCGTAGCGGTCACGCGGTTCCAGACTGAAGCGCCTAGAACCGCACGGCCACACCGGCCGGCACCTGTGTTTTGTTAGAGAAGGAACATTCATCGGTAAACAGAACATTGGAGAAGAAGTTCGGGTTGGCGAGGATTTGTTGCTGTGCCCACTGACAGAGCCGGCCAGGGTGGCCTAGCGGTTATAGGTCTACAGTCTGCAACCACGCAACCGCTGCGGTCGCAGGTTTGAATCCTGCCTCGGGCATGGATGTGTGTGATGTCCTTAGGTTAGTTGGGTTTAAGTAGTTCTAAGTTCTAGGGGAAGTTAAGTCCCATAGTGCTCAGAGCCATTTGAACCAACTGACAGAACTGTACACGAATCTGGAAATCATTCTCATGCAATTCTTGATGTAGGTGTACATGGTAAGGATGGAACCGATGACGTGTAAGAATACGATGTACACTGGTTTTAGGAACGCCAATCTCGTGTTCAAACTGTCGTGTGCTCACATGTGGATTCATAGCAACAGAAGCGAGAACAGTAACTTCGGCAGGTTCGTCTGTGTGAGTGCTACGACGATTGCGTTGTCGTGGGTTGAAACGTCTCGTTTCCTGAAGCGTCGCAACAAGACGAGAAAACATCCGTCGGGAAGGTGGGCTCTTGTCAGGATATGGCTCTATACAGTTCCGCTGCCTGAGTAGCATTTCACCTACCTTCAACAACAGCAATAACGTTATGTCGATGCAGTTTGTAGGAAGGACAGCCTTTTGTACTAAAAGTAGCCGTACTTGAGAAAACAGAATTGCTGTTACTGTTTTGCTAATTTACATTCCCCATAGATGAGTAGCATTTCTGCCTTCTCTTCGTTGGTGTACATTCTACTCAAACAACTCTCCAACTGACTATGGTTGATGGAATGACGGGTGTGCATTCTACTTATCTTTACATTTTTTCCTCTGTCAACGTCAGCATGTGGACGAGTTCCATTACCACTAGTACCTGCACTAAGTGCTGGGAGCGTCAACGTCAATGTTGTGCTATGTAATTAACAACGTTGAGTTTCAGTGAATGGTACACTGTGATACTTTCTTGAATAGATCTTTAGGAGAGGAAATGAATTGCCGAATCAAAAATACGGGGTGTCATTTAAAAAAGTCATACTGCTGTTCGTATTTTTGTAAAAAACAAAGCTACAATGAAGGCAATCATGCTGATTGATGGCCCCGTGACGGCTAAAGAACATTTGCTTGAAACATTTTGTAATTTGCATCTGGACAAACAGTTATTTAGGGTGGTCAAGATAAATGGGACACCCTGCATATACGGGTTCGCTGGCCCGAGGAGGGAGACTCCAAGTTTGGGGACTGGCGGTAGTGTCGCGACAAGGGGCGGTCACGAGGTCCGGGCAGCCGAAGCCACGAGCTGCGCAAGGAGGGCCTGCGCGGAGGAAGGATGTGGGCGTACTTCATCGGGGTCAGCGTGGACTATAAGCAGCAGGCCGACATCCTGTCGGTTGGTTGGCAGCATATGTGTCGGACGACCGCTCGTGGCCTGGCTGCCCCCTTCTACCTGGGTGTCATCGGCACCACTCAGCAACAGCCGCAACGCACCGTGGGTCCACGGAACTGCTTGCTGATAAAGGGGAGTAACATTCTGTTATCCTCGTGGTGCTTGTGTCATTGTCTACCCGTCCTCCTAATTAATTTCCGGTTTGTACCCGATCCTCAGAGTATTACTCGGTCGGCTCTTTGGTCGTAAATATAGACCGTAGTATCGTACTAGACATTAGTTGTCGTTTGAAAATTAGTTCTGATATATTCCCATTTCTTTCTAGTTCATACGCGATCATTAATGTTTTAATGAATCAGCTCCTGGTCGGAAATACAGTCGGAATAATTGTACCAAGGTACGGGTTGCCGTTAAAGAAACAGGTGTCTTCTAGTTAGATTTAGATGTTAACCGGGTCAACTCCTTTATTGTAATGGAGATATTCTGAAGAACCTGTTTTACTAAGCTGTGCGTCCCTGTCTTTGAAAGACCGGGTCATTATTGGTGTATTTTTAACTGGATCTCGTGGTTCCGCCGAGTGAGTTTTCTTGTGATAAGTGCTCATACGTAATGTTTGAAAATGTTTTAAAACGTTCCTTTAGAGGGGCCTTCATAACTGAAAAGCACCAGCTGTCACCAAGGCATTAGTCAGAATAATATTGTGAAAAGGGACAGGTTGGGATCCAGTCGCACCTTGTTGCTGATTGAAATGAAAAGGTTGCTCGCTTTGAAACAAGCCTTGTCATTTCGTAATTGTTTCCTATTTTGTTTAACCATTAAGCATAAGTACGCATTTTAACCCCGAACCATTCTACATAGAGTTTCCAAATAAAAAAATTTCGTCATTTGTTTGAGTAATTGAAACACGCTTGCCATCAATATTACTTATATGTTTTCATGTATTGCATAAGGGCATTTAATAAGAGAAACTGTGTCCAGAGCGGTAGTTAACACCGCTGTTTCACCCGATAACCGGCGGGCTGCAGGTCAGGGACTTTTGATTTGTCTTGTAAAAGCTTATTCATTTTGCTCATTTTGTTAATTTTTGTAGAAAACAAAATTGTGATTATATATTGTTAAATAAACAGGTTGTGTGAAAAGAAAGTTACGTTAGTGGGTCCTCTCTCCCACGTTTTCCTTGTTGTTGTTGTTCTTCTCGTTGTTGTGGTCTTCAGTCCAGAGACTGGTTTGATGCAGCTCTCCATGCTACTCTATCCTGTACAAGCTTCTTCATTTCCCAGTACCTACTGCAACCTACATCCTTCTGAATCTGCTTAGTGTATTCATCTCTTGGTCTCCCTCTACGATTTTTACCCTCCGTGCTGCCCTCCAATACTAAATTTATTGATCCCTTGATGCCTCAGAACATGTCCTACCAACCGATCCCTTCTTCTAGTCAAGTTGTGCCACAAACTCCTCTTCTCCCCGATTCTATTCAATACCTCCTCATTATTATCTTGGAACTCTTCCATTTGGTCCTTGTTTGAGATAATAAAGAAATAAACGAATAACAAGGTGATTTGCATCAAGGCGGACCCAATTTCTAATATTTCTGTTTGACTTCTTCATTAGTTACCTGATCTACCTAACTAATCTTCAGCATTATTCTGTAGCACCACATTTCTAGAGCTTCAACTCTCTTCTTGTCCAAACTATTTATCGTCCATGTTCCACTTCCATACATGGCTACATTCCATACAAATACTTTCAGAAATGACTTCCTGACACTTAAATCTATACTCGATGTTATCAAATTTCTCTTCTTTTCTTGCCATTGCCAGTATACATTTTATATCCTCTCTATTTCGACCATCATCAGTTATTTTGCTCCCCAAATAGCAAAACTCCTTTACTACTTTAAGTGTCTCATTTCCTAATCTAATTCCCTCAGCATCACCCGACTTAATTCGACTACATTCCATTATTCTCTTTTTGCTTTTGTTGATGTTCATCTTACTGATACCACTAAATATCACGTCTCAGGGTGAAACAGAAGATGGACAGAGGGTAAGAAGGAAATGGACACAGAAATCGGACATAGAGAGCGGATAGGAGTGGATGGTGGGAGAAGGTGCTGGATATGATGAACAAAGAGAGGGGGAGGAGGTGATGGAGCAGGGAAAGGAAGAGTAGATACAGTGATGGAGGAGGAGAGGGTATTATCACACATTGGATTCCCATACTCTCTTATCCCTTTTTTTCCATTTAACTACATTGAGCCACAACAATTCGTGGCGCGGAGCAGCTAGTTGTAAATATATTCGTGAAGGAACTTTTGCGTAATTTGTGATAATGCTCGAACCGTTTCAGACTTTAATAAACGATTACGAGTGCACACTAATGGATAAAAAAATATTTTTACTGGTGTGCTTGCCGGTGTTCTGCCGAGATCTTGTTTCCATTTTATGCACAAAAAGGGCCCAAAATGGAAGCAATGACTCGACAGAACACCGGGAAGCACAGCATCACTCAATCACTCTAAGAACAGAAAGATCAAAAAATATTTTGTTTGATATTGCGTTAATCAGCCCAAACACGCTTATATCTGTGCCTTTGGTTATTATGCAACTCTAACTGTTCACATTTTATGAAAAGGGGCTTGTTTTGTAACGATCAGTTAACGACAATGGACTTGAAAATTGCACTGCAGGACTAGAAACAGATGATGGCCGGAAGCAGTGCTCTAGTTCTACCTGTGTTAGAGGAAGACGCCGCTCACATTGTGGAGAGATAGGTCCGTTTGCTATTAATACTCCTAATATTTTCGAGTAGACTTTTCGTGGTACTTACACAACTTATGTACGACAGAGTTTTGAAATTTTATTGAGGCACATGAATTGGGCTGCAGATTTTAAATATTATGGGCAAATTTCGTTCATATGGTGCACGTCATGGAAATTATTTACAAGACATTCTAGATAATTGCTCGAGGGTATGGGATTCGTACCATAACAGGTGCTATTGAACGTACACAAGTAAGGGTAACATGAAGGTTCACAGATTTGTTTGACCCACGGGAGAGCGTCACTACGATGCTGAAAGCATTAACTCGCCAATCCTTGAAGATATGACGCCAACCGTCCACCCACGAAAATCTGTTTATGAAGTTTCAAAAAAGGAGCATTAAGTGGAGAATATAGGAATGTTCTACATCGACTCCCGTGTAGGCCACGAAAACAAGATTAATTGCAGAGTGCAACAAAACATTTAAGAAATCCATTCTACCCGCGCACCATACGCGAATGGAATAAGCACGAACGTTCGTACGTTGTTCAATGGGAAGTGTCCTTTCTCATGAACTTCACAATGGTTTCCAGAATGTAGATACGGACGTAATACTTTTAATATTATGTTGAGTGTGTCCCATTTCATCTTGACGAGAACAAACCAAAAAACGTATCAAGAAAATTTTATTTAGGAACCTGGGACACATAAAGAATCATTGTTGCCTTTCTTGTAACTTTGTTCAGTATGATGACATGAACAGCAGTAAGCCTTTTTAAATAGCATACTGTATTTTTTTAATTCCATAATCCACTTCCTCTCCTCAAGATCTTTTGAAAATCGTATCACAGTGTGCCATGAATTTATTAAAAACGAAACGTAAAGTTAACTTTCATTCTCTTGTATGAGCAAACAGTTCAGGCACCCTTGGGAACGAAGCTCGTCTACTTTCTGGATTTGATAATGATCGAATGTAATCACAAGGAAAATTGTAAATAAGAAAATATTATTCCAATCACTGTTCTGGTAACTTACATTCCTCATAGATGAGTCTCAATTCTACTTCCTCTTCGTTAGTGTACACTGTACTCGCACAAGCCTTCAACTGAAGACGGTTGACTGAATGACCGGTGTGCGTTTTCCTTGTGTTTCCATTTGTTTGCTCTGAACTCCACCAAGTGGACGAATTACGTTACGCCGTGTACTTATGTTTTTTTTTTATTTTTTTTTAACGTCTCGTTTACGAGAATATTATGACTTTGGCATACAGGAGAGATCATGAAAATTATTTACAAATTGAAGACATATCTGCAATATACACACAAGACTTAGTACATGTCCAATTGATTTTGAGGCACAGAATTCGGCAGCCTTAATTATTGGAAGGTTTGCTGAATCCAGGTCCTCCACCGTGCAGGATTCAAGGAACTTCAGGCTGACCAAGTACTGTTCAGCATCTTGAAATTCTCCACATCTGCAGGTTGCGTCTCCAGTAATATAGCCGCACCGCTTCAAGTTTTGTTTGCACCGCGTCACTGCACTTGGCACTCTGTTCAAAGTCTTCAGCGTCTCGTTAAGAACAGGGTCAACGTGGCTGATGAGTGCACAGTTCTGCCAGACGGGTGCTGCGTATCATGCTGTAGAGAAACATAGAGCTGCAGCAGACGTATGTAGAACATTTGTTGAGGACCCCGTGTATTTCGGCAGCAGACTTTGAGCTTCGTGTTGTACGGAGATAGTCCACTGCGCTCTCTTAAAACTACATCGTCTTTTGGATGGGACTGTCTTTGGCATCACAGCTGCTTGCACAAGACAGAGGATAGGTCGATGCTGGGAGTGTGGGACCGATTTCATAACATCTTTTTTCGACTGGTGTGATATATTTTCACTTGCAAAGGTTATACCAGGATATATCCAAACTGCCAGCTCCATCAACTTCGAGTCATGTATAAGCTTCAGTTCCACGATTTTGGCCTAGTCTTCAGGATATTCTCCATTCTTGTCTGTTTCCCTGTTGCCTCATGACAATCTGTGGCAATTTAAATCACCCTTGACTCGTTCCACTGGTTTGCAGTAGAATTTATTTGGTTCGTTGAAACTGAAGTCAATCTATGGCGGTTTATACGCTGATGTTACTGTGCATGATTGGATTTCAACAGTTTACGAGAATGGCAGACTGTGATACGTTTTTGTGTAGGTCTTGACGCCAGCGGCCTTGCCGCAGTGGGAACACCGGTTCCCGTCAGGTCACCGAAGTTAAGCACTGTCTCGCTGGGCTACCACTTCGATGGGTGACCTGCCGGTCTGCCGAGCGCTCTTGGCAAACAGGATGCACTCAGCCCTTGTGAGGCAAACTAAGGAGCTACTTGATTGAGAAGTAGCGGCTCCGGTCTCGGAAACTGACATACGGCCGGAAGAGCGGTGTGCTGACCTCATGCCCCTCCATATCTGCATCCAGTGACGCCTATCAGCTGAGGACGACACGGCGGCCGGTCAGTACCATTCAGCCTTCATGGCCTGTTCGGGAGGAGTTTAATTTCTTCGAGATCGAATAAAAAATATTGAGTGCTGTTTACAAAACACGTTGAAACGCCCTGCTAAACCCGCAGGACAGAACAGGTAGTTTAAGTTGTGGAAAGGGGCCAAAATAGGTGGCTGTCAGTTACACTCGAACATACAACTTTTTATTTGATCAAACATTACAAAAGCAAAAAATTAAAAAAAACACAGATAGCTTTCGTTTAGGAACTTAATTAGCGGCTCAATGCGCCGTAAAATCTCATGACTTAAGGGCAAAACCACTTTAATTTAAAATCGGCTGAAAGCTAATAACTTAAAGCTCAACCAAAATCAGAAATTTAAAAGGCAAAGCCTTATCTTAAAACCAGTTCCTTAATTAGGCTGAAGGCCCAAAGAATCTGACGCCTTAAGGGCACAACGACTTTAATCTAAAAATCAGCTAGAAGCCATACAAGTAGAAACAACAAGACGAAACAAGAAAAGGCAGTACACCCAAGGGCACTCAGAACTTCCGAGGGTGAGCCTGGAATTCGAACACTGACGCTCGCTTAGGTGAGACAGGCAGTCGGCCCAACTATTCTCAATGCGACAACAACCCAACCGACAGACAGTCAACGGATCCACCGACAAGATAACCTCCACTTCACCCGACCAGCACACAAGAGGTAGTTCAATGGAACAACGTAGAATGTATTGGCACCCACAATCAATTATACATTGAGCTGTCAAACTACACACCGTGCTGGACAGCAACGACACGATGAGAAAAATACACTGCCTGAATTTACGTCAACGGCCAGGGCACACAAGGCAGAAGATTACGCTGGTGCACTTCAATTCAAATAACCAAGTACGGTTAAACTCCACCAGAGAGTGGCTAAAATTTGCCAACTTGAAAACACACGTTGTTGCTCGTGGGAATATCCCAACGCCCGACAACGAACTCCAAACGACACAATGTGAACAGTCGTGACTTGTTGGTAGATTAGGTCAAAACTCAACTTTCATGTCCAGCATCGGTGAGACACGAACCTCGTACCAATGGTAACAGCACCACACACTTCGGAACCGCATAGAGGCCGCCTGCAGGCCCGGCCAAACTATGCGCCGCAGAGATTTCCTCGTTGCTCCTCGCCAACCGACCAGTAGCCCAGGCCCGGAAACAGTGAAAGGACTAAGTATACGTCGGCCGATGAGGCAACCAACCGGACAACCAACCAACGGTCGTCCCTCTCCAATCTCCCTCCGTCGGACAGTTCATGTGTGTCGCCAGCAGTCGGCGAGTACTGGCTGTCAGCGCCTCACCGGCGCTCCGTCATCCGTCTTCACTGCTGCTGCGTCCCGACTGCATTGCTGGTCCGTTCCGAACTGACTGCCAGACACACGACGACCCAGAAATACTATCTGTCGCCCTGAGTTGGTACGACAGTGCATTTATCGATACGCGTTGCTGCTGCCGCACACCGGCAAGTAAGGCAGGAAGTTAGTGACGCCAGTAAATGGAATAAGAAAACGAGGCGGCACTACCGTAATAGGTGACAACAAGAAAAGGTATAAACGCAAGCCGTGCACGACTCACAAATACTGCCGTTCATATCTTCGTAACAAAGTTACAAGAAAGGTAACCATACTGGTTAATGTCCCCCTTGTATCTGACCAACATTTGCTTGATACTTTTTTTAATTTTGTTTCTGGAGAGAAAGTTATTTGAGTTTGTCAGGATTAATGGGAAACCCTGCATACAAGCCACACTGGACCTGGGAGAACTGGGTGATCAAAAAGTCAGTATAAATTTGAAAACTTAATAAACCACGGAATAATATAGATAGAGAGGTAAAAATTGACACACATGCTTGGAGTGACATGGGGTTTTATTAGAACAAAAAAAAAACAAAGTTCACAAAATGTCCGACAGATGGCGCTGGACAGCAAAACGTCAGTGACTGCGCATGACAATCGTGTATAAAAGGAGCTGTAATGAGAGAGAGAATCAGATGCGCCAGCAGAAGCAGCATGTTGACCTTACCTGAAAAGGCGCTTTTAGTGAAGCTGTATTATCAGAATGGGGAATGTGCTAGTTCAGCGTTACGATCCTATCGCCATAGGAAGGGGATTCGAACGGGTAAAAGGTCCGTTCACAAATGCAGCTGTGGCGAGAATGATTTCGAAGTTCGAAGCCACAGGTTGTTTAGACGACAGACCCCGTAGTAGCCGACTGATCACAAGGCGTAATGCTGCTGAGACAGTTCAGGAAGAAATGGAGACTGTAGCGGGTTCGTCTATGCACGAGGAAGTCAGAGATCGTACAGTCGCACGTCGCACCAGCATTCCATACACTACTGTTTGGTTGGCCCTTAGGCGTACCCTTCGATGCTATCCGTAGAAAATCCATCGGCATCATGAACTGTTACATGGCGATTTAGTGAAGCAGAGGACATTTGCGGTGTGGACGTTTCAAAAGATGGTGGAAGATGACGATTAGTTGAGTAACGTGTGGACCGACGAAGCTCATTTCACGCTCCGAGGGTCTCTCAACGCCCACAACTGCAGAATTTGGGCTCCCGAAAATCCTAGAACTGTCGTGGAAACTCCATTGCACGACGAGAAAGTCACGGTATGGGTTGGATTTACCTTATCTACCGTTATCGGGCCATTTTTCTTCAAGGAAATGCGTGATTCTGGTTTCTTAACTGCTACCGTGAAGGGTGAGAGGTACGCCGATATGTTACAGAATCGCATCATCCCTAGCCTGGCTGATAAACACCTGCTGCAACGTTCGATGTTTATGCAGTATGGCACTCCACCCTATATTGCTAGACGCGTGAAAGATCTCTTGCGCCCGTCGTTTGGTGATGATCGTGTGCACAGCCGCCACTTTCGTCATGCTTGGCCTGCCAGGTCCCCAGACCTCAGTCCGTTGGCTTTCGGGTTACCTGAAGTCGCAAGTGTATCGTGATCAACCGACCTCTCTAGGGATGCTGAAAGACAACATCCGACGCCAATGCCTCACCATAACTTCGGACATGCTTTACAGTGCTGTTCACAACATTATTCCTCGACTACAGCTATTGTTGAGGAATGATGGTGGACATATTGAGTATTTCCTGTAAAGAACATCATCTTTGCTTTGTCTTACTTTGTTATGCTAATTATTGCTATTCTGATCAGATGAAGCACCATCTGTCGGAGATTTTTTGAACTTTTGTATTTTTTTTTCTAATAAAACCCCATCCTCCTTCCTCACGGAATGCGGAGGTCCGGTTTCGCGTCGCCGCTGGTGGACAGCCACGGGCAGCGTGATGCTGAGGGGGAGGGGGAGGGGCGGCCGTTTTCGCGAGCGGCCCGGTGCGGCTGTGGCTGGTCGCGCGGCGCGGGTCCAGCTGGCGGAGAGTCAGCACGCTTTTAGCCGCAGCGGCAGCCGCGGCCAGAGCTCCAGCCAGCTCCGCAGGGGGCCGCCTTGCCATGACGGCTGCTGGCGGAAAAAGGCGATTGTCACCCTGGTGGCCGACACAGCCACGGCGGCGGCTCCATCGCGAGCAGCAGCCGGTGGCAAGACTCACGCTGCTGGGGTTTTGGTGAGCCCTAAATACCTCTGGACGTAGTCGTAGAACCATAGGAAGGTGAGGGGAAAGGTATCATTATGGTCACGACCTCGAGCTAGAAACATTTTAGTTTAATTAATAACCCGAGAACACACACTGCAATAACCGTGAAAGCAGATAAAGTAATGCTATAGTTATCACGAAAGCTACTAGACATATCCATAAATAACTTTATCACAACTGTACTGCACAACACAGCTAACAAACATTGAAAAAATATAAAGCAATCCTTTCGAATCAAAATAAGATATTATGCATTGTTACAAACTGCTGAACCCCATCATTACAAGGAAGCCCAAAATTCGTAAGGAATTGATCCCAGTGTGACTTAGGAAGTCGGGATGAGGGGTACACTTAGCATGGAAGGTCAAGACCCCTACTATGTCACTCCTTTAACAACTAGCAAATCAGTAAGTCACAATTTATTCAAAACAATCGTTTATAAAACAGATAAGAGGCAATCAACACGTGGCCGTGTTTATGACAATATCAAAATATACAATCACAACAGCTGACTTAAAAGATGAGCCACGGATACTTCAATACTTAAGAAACATAAATTACAATCTGAAGGTGATTTTTTTAAAAAGGTGGCACAGATAGTTTTTTAAGGCAATAATCTGCAATATAAAAGTGATTTACAAGTACATCAGTTCGTTACGAACCCAAATAACACAACGAGCACAACAAGTTAATTAATACAACTGATTCACAAGCAAATTAAAATCCCCCTTTTTTTACCTATACGTGTCTTCCAAACAGGCAGTGACACCATGCTGGCCTCGGCAAAAGGTAACTTAATTTAAAATGCCGGAAGCAGCAGACCAGCAGTCCAAAACAACAACTAAACGCGGGGCCCAACCGGGAGTCACATCACAGCTTCTCTGCACCGAAGCGGAACGTGGCGCCGCTCCCACACACCGCAACTCGCAGATAACTGGAACACAAGCAGACCGCAGAAAACACGGCAAACACCAACCAAACATCAATTAATATAAGTTAAGAGATCAATTAACAACAATATAAATGAAGAACCAATAAATGCTTTCAATAGAAGTGACTCTAGTTTTACAGCAATATCAATGCTTTAAAACATTTAAACTAAGAACTGTACACAAATCCAATGCTGAAAATATAGTATCAGATTTTTACACCCTCATAGTTTGCCAAACAATATTTCCACATATGATTAAGGCCGACAATATGTACAAAGATGAAATGGAAAAAATTTCAAGATAATATGACGTCGTTCAAATGGACAACTTCATAACGATACTAGGCTTTGTGCACCTTAATTTCTTTTCATAGGTCTGCAATGTAGCTGCCAATTGTCTAAGCTTGGTATGCAGAAAATAACAACTAGACTATGACATAATATCATCAATACCTTACAGTTACTACATCACTTGGGAACACTGATTTTTTTAAAGGAAGTAGTGACCGCTGTTCTCCATGCGGCCACACACCTTGCCGGCTCCTCTTAATTCAGCAGCACGTAGATTAGGGCAACCAACCAACAAGTACACTCGCTGCAACGCAAATCGTTCAACGAAACGAAGGCACCAAAATCACTTACAACTTCGAAGGAGAGGGTTATTTCAGATGGTCTCGAGGGATCGGTCTCTCCTAGACAACAGGCACCGAAGCAATGCGACGAACAGCGCCCGGAGTTGACATCAGCCAGGTCCACCAGAAGCTCGCGATCGTCTGGCAAGGTAGACCGGCCGTGCCGCTGCTGGCCGAGCCCGTGTGTTTTCCTCCTTCGTCCCCGCGAGCACGTCCTTCCGCCTCGTAGCGAGTCCGAACCTAACTGCCGCGACCGCAAAACACCACCAGACCACAACAGGACCAAAAATCGTAGTACAGCCGCATAATCGATAGTGACGAGCCAAAGAGCTAGTGTGCCAGAAAAGGCGCACCACGGCTCACCCAATATGACCCATTATGAATTGCATAGCTACCCCAACCTGTAGTTTAAGTGAGAAACTGAATACATTTATAATCGAGTTATATACACACGACAGAAAACACACAATAAAAATTCTAGGGTATTATCTCTCACTATAAAAGGCAAACTGATCCCCCAAAGAAGCCGACCGAAGTGGCCGAGCGGTTCTAGGCGCTATAGTCTGGAACCGCGCGATCGCTACGGTCGCAGGTTCGAATCCTGCCTCGGGAATGGATCTGTGTGACGTCCTTAGGTTAGTTGGGTTTGAGTTGTTCTACGTTCTAGGGGACTGATGACCTTAGATGTTAAGTCCCACAGTGCTCAGAGCCCTTTGAACCATTCCTCTCTTCACGTCATAGAGGTATGTAACGGGGACTTCCGAACATGCTGTATAAAGAGGAAACGTTATTAGGAAAAGTCTTGAAAAGTTCTTCATCGATTTACTTTACTTACACGATACTCTAATAACCATTCAGAGGGACAGAGACTATATATTTTTACACACAAATGTACAGGTTCTCTGTTAAAACTGACTGAGAGAAATAAACTGCTGTGATGTGCGGTGTTGTGAAAACGTGAGACTTAATTTTCATTGTCGCAGTCGCTTCTAACCAAGACAGCAGAGCAGTTAAACCATAACCATTTTGTTACATCTATATGTACTATTTCTCTGTAAATAGTTTTAACCTAAAATTGTGTACAAAACAATGCACTGTTTTGTTTTCTTCCTCGGAGTTGGTTTTAACTGAAAACTTACATATTACGAAAGTTGTATTAACATCTTATCGGCTTATGATTATAATACTAGTACATAATCTGAATCGTCTAAAACTTTTTAATGCTAGCCGTCTGCAAATTAAAACTATTGGAACAATGTCATTGAAACTGCTAGTCGTACAAACCAGCAGTTAAAAATCTCTCTCTCGAACCCCGCACAGAAATGATCAAAACAGATTTACCCATACATTTTAAGTGACTTCAGTTCCCAATTAAGGTTTCGTTTCTAGTAACAATAAAAAAGTCTCTAGGTCAGACATTCAAATAATTTGGAATTAATTTACGATCACAGTGTTGGAAATGATTGACGATCACTGTGCTTCTCTCATGGTTAGTTATTGTATGTTGCCCTTTCACGCATACGTACTTCAGAAAACCAGTTCGTACTTTTAGCACACACTACTCAAAAAACTAAAAATGTTGCACATTCAGAATTTTTGTAATTGTGTTGTGTATAAAAAATGTTCAAAATCTTAAAAATGATAAAAGCAAAAAACGAAAACAAACGAATTTTTTTCACCTACATATGATTTATTATAACTTTGATTCCAAATAGATACAGTACCACGGGAGACAGGCAGGAGTGCAGGTCAGGGTGCGAAAGACTAGGGAAGACCAGCGCAATCAGAACAGGTGCGCGCCATGGACTCCGTGCCTTTATTCAGTTCTGGTCAGTAGGCAAGTCGCCTTGTAAGGGCTTTCATCCGCGACATACATCGATGACCACAATGGGGGAGCTGCAAAGCGTGAAGGCACAGGGTAGGTGGAATGATGACGCGGTTAGTATAGGCCTCCACATCAAACAGGAGAACATTGGAGACGACTTCCAGATGGTGGGAGAGGCACAGAGCTCTGAATCAATGGACTGTGAAAAATACTAAGCCACCGACGTAGCCCACAGAGTATGACGCACTCTGTCTTAGAGTCGTGACGCAAGTCTGCAGAGATTTGAGCAGGTGTAATGGGAAACCCCTTCCACATCGATTTAAGAAAAGGATATTTCCTGTTTGACAGAGGCCGAGTCTGGTTCCGATAGTAAAAAAAATCTGCATTTGTGCGTTCTGCCATGAGCTTGTATTTAGTACCCAACGATGGAACTGTTGTGCTACGCATTCTGGAAGTCGGAAAAATGGCCAAAAAGTGCTACCCGCGGTTTGTGGTCCATAATGAGTGCAAATAGACAAATGAGGAACTTCTTAATGGTCAAGATGATAGACAAATTTACTTTTTCGAGCTGCGAGTAGTTCTTCTGAGGGGTGTCAGCGTCTTTGACGTGTAGGCAATCGTTTGCTCATTACTGACATCGTTCCTATACGCCATCAGTGCACCATTGCCAAAGAGAGAAGCATCAGCGGCCAAAACCATGGGTTGTGATAGAGAAGAGGGTGTAAGCCAAGGCACTGAGGACAGCAGATGCTTCAGCTGTGTGATAGCACGCTCTCAGGTGGCAGTCCACCTGTACTGAACGCCTTTCTTCTGCAATTGGTTTAGCGGATGTATAATATGGGCAGTCTTTGGAAAGAAATTTGAATAACAATTCGCCTTTCCCAAAAAGCTTGCAGCTCCCATAAGTTGGGAGGGTCGAGGAGAGAGTCGGTAGCTGTGACATTACGGTCACTGGGCTGGATCCCTTCTTTGTTGAGGAAGTGCCCCTGATGTAACAATTGCTGATCCCTTTTTTGTTGAGGAATTCCCCGATATATTCCAATTGTTCTTGAAAAAACTGGGATTTGTGTAAGCTGCACTTGATCCCTGCATCTTGCAACGTTGTAAAGAGGTTGCAAATGTTGTGCAGGTGGTCCTGGCGTATAGTACCTGTGACAATTAAGTCCCTAAGGTAGTTAATGCAAGCAGGGGCAGCGATGGCTGACTGTTCCAGGTATCTCTGGAAGATGGCCAGAGCTAAAGACATCCCAAAAGGCAAAGACTTGTATATGCCAAATGGAGTGTTGATGAACATAATGATTTGCGGATCCTCATCGAGTGGGGCTTGCAAATACGCATCGGCCGAGTCTGTCTTAGAAAAATATTCGCCCCTGAACATCATTGTGAGAAGGTATCCGGATGTGGTATGGGGTAGGTTTCACACTGTGTCTAGAAACAGAGCCGGAGGGAGCCATTGGGTTTCTTGACCTCTACCGGGGATGTGACCCAATAGACGCACATGGGGAGACAGGAATGGGCCCTGTACGTCAGAGGCGGGAGATGGCCTGGAAATGAGTGACGCGCCACAGGCAGAAAAGACAAGGTGCAAAGGTGGTACAGAAGTCGTCCAATTCCTAGAAGGGAACTGAAACTCATCGGTGATGGAGCAGCCAAAACAGCGTGAAGGCATCCAGACCGAAAATGTTGCTGGTCGAAACTAGTCATCAATCCAAATAAAGATAGTTTTATATGTGATGTCGACTTCGTGGGCTTTCAATCCCTAACACAGACAAAAAATTTATATCAGACTGCGCGTCTCTTGGTTGACAATGCCAAAAAACTTGACGACAAACAGTGATCAGCTATGTGACCTTTTTGTAGTCAGTGGTGATTGCTAGTTGACCCATGAGGGGAATTGTACTGTCACCATACACAACCAATATATGGGTCACGTCAGGGGCACCAAATTAAGCATATGTTTGAAGGGTGATCAAGGAGGAGGTAAGTCCTGTCTCCAGGAGGAAGTAGACATTCTGGTTCACAGTTGTGAGGTTGATAAACAGCTTAGCACTGGAAAGATTGCCCTGCGGTACAACTTCAAATGGTTCAAATGGCTCTAAGCACTATGTGACTTAACATCTGAGGTCATCAGTCCCCTAGACTTAGAACTACTTGAACCTAACTAACCTTAGGACATCACACACATCCATGCCCGAGGCAGGATTCGAACCTGCGACAGCAGCAGCCACGTGGTTCCGTACTGAAGCGCTTAGAACCGCTCGGCCACAGTGGCCAGCGGGATACAACTGCTGGAAGTTCAGGTACCATTCCTTGATGAACGTGGTGAGATGGAACCCACTGTCCCAGTAGTCCAAACACGGGTTCACTGTGAAGCTCTCAGTACAAGACGGGGTGCGACTGGCTATTAAGTAGTCATCGACACGTTAGAAATCGATGACGCTGTCGTCATGAAAAAGACTTACGAGAAATCTGCCTCCTAGGCGGTGGCTGGACTGTTTGCTAGTTGTGGCTGGGCCATGTGGCATTCACTTACTGCCTCTGTGATCTCTAAAGAATGTGCAATTTTCAAATTATTGTCCAAGAAAGGATCGTCCAATTTGAGGACCACACTGTGTACTTTTGCATAGGAAACCCATTGGAGCCCTACCTTTCGAATCAAGGATCCTGCATATGAAGTTTTGCGAGCCGGGTTCACACAAGCAATCGTTCACCCACGAACGATACGACTGACCAGGTTGCTTTTAGCTCTGATGGAACTCGAGAGGGGATGTGACCAAATGGAATCATTGCAAACAGTTATTCGAAAGCAATGAACACACCATCTCTAATATGAATGCAACAGGATTCGAGAGAGAAGTGAACTTTTTAGTAAGAAAAACGAATCCCAAAGAAGGAAGAGCGACTGTTGGAGAGCCTTATCAGGAACCCAAGAAGTGACAAAGTGCTGTTTCAGCTGCTGCAAATACGAGTCCCACTCCTCTTTAGCGTCGTTCCACCTTGGAAATGACCGCAGACTGCACGGTTTGCGTAGCATGAATTTCTATATGATCCTTCAAAAGCTGGATTTCCTGACGGAGGATGTCTTTTTTGCTGTTGTTGTTGAAACTGCTGTTGGAACTGCTGCTGCACTTGCTGCTGCAGAACAGCTGTTTCTGTTCCACTTGTTGCATGACTTTGGCATCCATGGGACGCTGCTTGCCTTTTACCTTGCCGCCACTTATAGTGACTGGATTCTGACAAGACAGGAAACGACTTGTGTTCCAGCAATAACTGGCCGACTGGGCGTGGGCGCCAACATCGAGTGCCCTGAAAGTAAACAGATGGTCAATAACAACAGAAGGAAGGACAACGGAGATGGCACAGTGAAATAACAAGCCCATCGAGTAAACCAAGATCGAAAAGCTAAGAGGTAGCGAAAATATAACCAAAAGAACGATGCGTAACGAAACCAGTACCAGGGCGCGCTGAAATCAAGACTGATTGACTGAGCAGTTTCGATTTTATTTTTAAAGGGCAGCCGCGAGGGCTAATAGGCGGGCAGCAGCGACGGCAACGCTCGCAGATTGTAGCAGTACCGTTCAACGGTTGTCGTCGAGGTCCGTGCCTTCCGACGAGCTTTCCAACTTGCCGGGCTGGGGTACCAGAATACTGTTTGAGAAATAAAATCTGTGATGATTATATGCGACAAGTTAAAACCGTATGTCGAACCGCAACTCGATCGAATGAGGATGCACGGTTGTTACGAGGTCGAATTCAGTGTCAAGAGTAGCCGATTTGAAATCACCATAAGGTCAACGAGATTCAGCTTATCGTGACTTTCGTTAGTCATTTTTGGCGAATGCTGGGATGGTTCCTTTGATAGGAAATGGGAGATTTATTTCCAGTTCATTGTCCAGTCTGAACTAGTTTTCTATCTCGTTCGATTTTAATTTTTCTTCATTGTTCCTGATAATGTCACACAGGAAAATGGAAAACAAAGGCGTGGTCGTGGCTCTAAAATAAGTGTAGATTCGAAGACTGCTCGAAATAGGCTATACTTGGGCGATTTCTGGATTGCCAAAGAGAAAGAATTATGGTTCTCTAATCACTTATTGTACTAAAAAGTAGTGTTATGTGACGTTATGAACTGGGAGACCAGTGAAGGGATCTCCAGACCCTTAACAAGAAAGTTTCTCCTTCCTCACGCTCATTCGTAGCATTCATTCGCGAAGTGTGAATGTTGTGTCTTAATTATATCAATCCCTTGTGGGTGACTGTGACGTACGCAGGTCATGCTTTAAAGGTTCTATTTTCTAAACTGCAGTTTAGACAATGTGACCCGACGCTACCTCCGACAACCTTTCAAGCAGTTATGTCGGGAAAGCCTCAGACAACTTACAGCATATCATGTCCCTGCTGCTGATGGCAATGACAGCGATTTAGAGTCTGACAACCGGTGGCAGAACACGGG
Organism: Schistocerca nitens; assembly: GCF_023898315.1. Classification (NCBI taxonomy): domain Eukaryota; kingdom Metazoa; phylum Arthropoda; class Insecta; order Orthoptera; family Acrididae; genus Schistocerca; species Schistocerca nitens. Next base: position 269,456,495 of record NC_064620.1, read on the forward strand.
CTACGAGAAGTGGCAAGAGTGATGTCGAGCCTAACATTACCGTCCAAGAGATGGATTACAATCAACTGCTCCACGAGACGCTGCGGAGAGGTTCGGTGTCAAACTACGGACATTGCCACAGAATCCGGTAATCACGAACTGTACACCACCGTCTCTCTGTCTCTCTCCATCGACCACCATATATTAATACAAATTTCTTCTGTCACCATTAATCAAACAAGCTTTCCGTGCCTAAGCGTCCTCGGTTACATAGATGCGTTATTTAGTGAGATAATCATCTGGTATTCATAGAATTTCTTGGAAAATACCTTTGTAGGTTCTCCTATAACTTAGGTTACTGCTGATGTTCTCAAGCCCATAATTCTAACTAACAAGGAACGTCACCTTCCAAAATTGTTATGAATAAATAACTATAACTATGTAACGAACGACTATCCTAATACGAGAATGGCTCACTCTCAAGAAATTAAAAAGCTGATTGGGAACATGAGAAGCATCTTTTCTTCTGGTGTTAGTTTAATTTAATTTAACATGTTGAAAAAAAGGAAGAAGCACCCATTTTGTGTCATCCTAACAACCGGAGAGGAAGCAGACAAGAACTTATGCGTCATCTCACCTAGCGTCGTTTCTAGCATTGATAGGTTGCTCAGAGCATACAGCATACTCGCTAAAGTGTAGTTAAACACATAACTAGCATACATTTTATATCGCCTCAGAATTTTAGTCACGATTTGAGAGTCAATCTCTATGCGTTTTCTAGCGTTTGTCCCATCGCAAGGCGTCCGTCGTTTTCGTGATTCGACAAATTTATTTCATTTTGTCAAGATTTTCTCTTCCTGTCGTCAAAGTTGTCAGTTAACGCAAGGGAGGTAATTCATGTGCGCCACCAATCTGTGAACAGAGAAACTTTTTTCTGTGTTATTATTTTATTTTACCAGTTACGAAACGGTTCTTGAAAGCCAACGATTGTAAAAACAATGGTTTCGTTTGTTATACGTTATCACACCTGTCAAAAGCCTGTAATCACGTTTCGCAGCGATGACATTTGCGAGACGAGCAGCAAGAGATTCAATGGGCTTCTGGAAGGTACCGACGAGGCAGCTGACCGACGCTGACTCCAGTGCCGTGGTCAGCTGCGTTACGTTTCTCACTTGAGGATACATAGCGCTAACAGCCCGATTTAGGTGGTCCCACAGACTCTCGACTGGGCTTAAATCGGGGGAAATTGGAGACTAGGGGATTACAGTAAACTTATCCTGGTACTATCCGAATCATACACGCCGACCTGTGTGACATTGACCTGCTGGTAGGTTTCATCTTACCGAGAAAAAACGAACTGCATGGTCCCCGAGGATAGATGGATACCTGTGTTGATCCATTGGGCCTCCCAAAACGACGAGATCACCCATAGAATGCCACGAAAATATTCTCCAGACAATAATGCTCCCTCCTTGTTTGCTATCAGATCTTTCGCACGATACAGGCAAACGGCCACTTGTTCAATGCAGCACAAAACTTGATTCACTCAGTGAACGTCCAGTTGCGGTACTGACGTGCAACGTCTACCGTTCGACGACGATGAGCAACAGTCAACACGAGTGAATGAACCAGGCGCCTGCTGGGAAGTCCCATTACCCAGCAACGTTAGCTGAACGGTCGTTGTGGAGCGACTATCGATAGCCCCTTGGTTCATTTGGGCTGTCAGCTGCTCAACAGTTGCACTTGTGTTCACCCGTACACATGGCAGCAGCTGTCGTTCACCCCCGTCATCTACGGCCCGTAGTGAACCACAGTTACCTCGATGCCGACTCTGGACAGGGCCATTTTGTCATCCATGGTATACTTTAACCACGGCGGCACCCGTACGGCCGGCCGGTGTGGCAGAGCGGTTCTAGGCGCCTCAGACTGGAACCGCGCGGCTGCTACGGTCGCCGGTTCGAATCCTGCCTCGGGCATCGATGTGTGTGATGTCCTTAGGTTAGTTACGTTTAAGTAGTTCTAAGTCTAGGGGACTGTTGACCTCAGATGTTAAGTCCCACAGTGCTCAGAACCATTTGAACCAATTTTTTGGAACCCGTACGGTTTACAGACTTGGCCGTTTTAGAAATAGTTCCACCTTTGGCCCGAAAGCTAAATATCATGCCTCTCTGGACGTCAGATAACGTCAGTACAACGAATGTACTGTTTTCGGCACCTCCTCCCACTCACAACACGCTTGATCTACCCTCCACTGCTCCTGGTCGAACATAGGCTTTTTTTTGAACAGGTCATGAATGCCAAGCGGTACTGATCGGCCGCCGTGTCAGTTCATAGGCATTACTGGACGCGGATATGGAGGGGCATGTGGTCAGTACACCACTCTCCCGGCCGTGTGTCTATTTCCGAGACCGGAGCCGATACATCTCCATCAAGTAGCCTCAAAAGGGCTGAGTGGACCCCGCTTGCCAACAGCGCTCGGCAGACTGGACGGTCATCCATCCAAGTGCTAGTCCAGCCCGACAGCGCTAAACTTCGGTCTTCTGACGGGAACCGGTGTTAAAACTGCAACAAGGCCGTTGGCGTCGAACATAGGCGATGATCATTTTAATGTGAGACTGGACGATGTAAAATAACATTTGTTGCAGCCAATCGCGACGCATTTGGAGAAATAATTGCTAAGAGCGTTCCTCGTGTACTGTGGCCTCCAACTGTGTAAGTGATGTATAATATGAGCGAGGTTCTACTTAAGAGGAAAACAAGAAATCCTCAAGTAGAAGTTATTTCCAAATTCGACAGTTTTACAGTGAAAATTTGTATCATCTACATCTGTATCTATACTCCTCAAGCCACCTTACTGTGTGTTGTTGTTGGTTGGTTTGGGGAAGGAGACCAGACAGCGTGGTCATCGGTCTCATCAGATTAGGGAAGGATTGGGAAGGAAGTCGGCCGTGCCCTTTCAGAGGAACCATCCCGGCATTTGCCTGGAGTGATTTAGAGAAATCACCTGTGTGTTGTTCAAAATGGCTCTGAGCACTATGGGACTTAACTGCTGTGGTCATCAGTCCCCTAGAACTTAGAACTACCTAAACCTAACTAACCTAAGGATATCACACACATCCATGCCCGAGGCAGGATTCGAACCTGCGACCGTAGCGGTCAAGCTGTTCCAGACTGTAGCGCCTAGAACCACTCTGGCCGGCTTACTGTGTGTTGTGGTGGGTCCTTTGTGTACCAGTGTCTCTTCACCTTCTACCGTTCCAGTCGCGTATAGTTCGCGGAATAATCGACTACTAGTAACCCTCCGCGTGGTCTCGTACTCCCTGATTTTATTTTCACGGTGTTTTCTCGAGATATGCATAGCAGGAAGCCATATACTGGTTGTCTCTTCTAGAAACGGACACTCGGCATTTTAAAGAACGGTCAGGATTTCGCAATGACGAAACGCGTTGCTCTTGTTTGGATATTATCTATTTCCTCTATCAATCCTTTCTGTTGTGGATTCCAGACTGACTGGCCTAACGAGTGTTTTGTAAGTTACACGATTGTTGGCAGACTAAATGTCTTTAGGATACTTCCGATAAATAACACTCTGACATGTGCCTTACCTGCAATTAATTTTATGTTGGGTTTCATTATAGATTGCTCCATACGCATACTTCCAGATATTTTACGGAAGTAACTACTTCAAGTAATCACTCTGGAATTGCGTAATCGTACAATAAAGGGATTTTCTGCCTTTGTATTCGGAGTACACCAGTTGTTACAAACTCTCACGGTCTACATTACAGTAATATCAGCAGAACAATGCAATAGGAGTCCCATCGCAAACATCACGTCTAAAAACCCATAGTATAGGCAAAAACGCACTTGGTAAAGGGAATTATTTCCCGGAACACTTCATATCGAAAATAAATCGTCATTGGCAAAAGAAAGTGTTACTTTATGACAAAGAAAAGCATTTTCTCTGTATGTGAGTGCATTTTAAGAGATTGTATATCGTATTTTCTCAGGTGGAGGTAAGGATCCGACGTATCATTAGCCTAAACTAGCGTGAAAAATAGCCTAAGAACCTAATTCAGGATAGCTGGTATGTAGTACGGGTACTTACGCTTGCTTGGTGCCTGCTAGCGTAATCCAACGAGAGCTTGGATCGCCTATTGTTGGAGACACAACATCGTTGTTACAGGTAGTCTGCGAAAAAGAGTTCATAGATGTTGGCCAGTGATCAACCGTTTATGCGATTGGACTTACCCCATAAGCGTCAGTTAAAGCCTGAAAATGGTCTCCTGAAGCACCGAAACTGGAAGCCATATATTAAATAATACCGTAAATACGGCTGCAGGTGTTCCATTTTTAAGGGAACTGCCGAAGTCCCTCAAACCTTCAATCAGAAGGATGGACATACAAAAGCCTATGGAAGAGGACGGGAGCAGGTTACAGGTCATGTCAATATCATGCAGTGTTGGCAAGTTACACTCGTGATTGGTGCTTCAGCGAAAGTAGAACCGATATTTGGCCAAGCGATCGGCTGTCGTTTTTGGTGTTGTGGTAAACGTGCTCGAGTACTATGACTGACCACCATCATTGTCTTCACTCGTTTCAGAATAAGATAAATAAACAACTAGCAAACTACAATTCAAAGCAAAGCGGAGTGTGTGAAGTACATGTTCGGTGACGACTGTCGCATAATTGCTTCTTTAGGTTAACAAACGAAGTAGTGCAGGCTCGACTTTACGCAAGGTAACATAACACTCCCCACCTAAACTGCCACGTCGAAGTGTACGCACAGTAGCTGGCCGTTACAACGTCGCGCGAATTCAATCTGGATCTGGCTCGCAAGCTAGCACGGTAAGCTATAAGTGCAGGCCACGACGGGATTTGAACGGACTGGAGAAGAGGGGAAGTCTTTAGTAGTGAGAGTGAGTGCCGTGTAGTGGATGACTTGTCAGACGTGAGGCGGGCACGGAGGTGTCACGCAGTAGGCTGCAGCAGACGGCAGACGGAAACGGCAGCCGCCCCCGCGGGGAACAAATACGGCCCCGCCTGCCTCCGCCTCCGCCCCCGCCTTCCCGGAACCCCGTGCGTCTCATGGCGGACGCTGCCTCACGTGACCTACCGCAGCACTCACCATCGCTATTTCTTACTCCCAGACAACCTGACCAGCACACCACGTCGTATTACGACACTGTTCCTCTTCGAATAACACCCTTGTGGTCACAGTGTCACGTTATGCTGTAAAACGAAGTAAAATACACTGCCAGAGGAAAAAGCAACACATTCAAGGACAAGGTCATTTCATTGGCAAGTGAGGTGATAGGTAGTTCATCATTGTAGGGGTATATGACGACAAGTTCAGGTCTAATGAAACACATATGTTACAGCAAAGGGTGTCCAAACAGTCTCATCAGTAGAAGAAGTACCCACCTCTAGCGGCAACACTGCTGTATAATCTCACATGCAAACGACCATAAAGGCGACGAATGGCATGCTGCAGTTAGTTTACAAGCATCTTGCACCTTCTGTTGCAATCCGCCATTGATCCTTACCGGCCCTGGAGACCGCCTAAGTTTCTACTTCACCATGTCCCTACGTGTTCAGATGGAGGGGGTTGTGGTGATCTTGATGGACAAGGCAATTGTTGTACACGACGAAAAGCACGTTGCGTCATTCCAGCCATGGGCAGAAGTGCACTGTGCTGCTTGATAAAGCACGTCATCTTCCTATCGAATAAATGGTAGTAGCTCCTGCGCAATATAACTAACACTGCTACTTTACCCTGCAGAAACATCAAATGTTATCGCTAGTTGTAACAGATGCACCCGTTCCCCCCATACCATGAAGTCTAGGACGGGACCTGTGTGTCGCAGGCGAATGCACTCATGGATAGGTCTATGCCATACACGCGTCCGTCCATCACACGCGTACAGACAGAACCTCCTCTCATCCCTAAAGACGATAGAGCGCTGTTACACTCTGTAGTTAACTCTTTCATTACATCATAGTAGCCTTGCTTGGCAGTGTCGTAGTATCAGTGGTAGCGTGGTCAGAAGCACACGAGATAGTGATCCTGCTGCAAGCAGACGGTCGCCAATAGTTCTTGATGACGTAGCAGGTGCAACACGTCCCAGGATTTGGACGTCGCTGGATGATGTTCGGCGCGTCTGTACCATGCGGACATCCAGAACCTGATCTACATGTGTGGAAATGTTCCACAAACCACTGTTGAAAACAACGACAAACCACCGATACTCTGTGCCCATCATGTGCAGGTACATCTACATCTACATTTATACTCCGCAAGCCACCCAACGTTGTGTGGCGGAGGGCACTTTACGTGCCACTGTCATTACCTCCCTTTCCTGTTCCAGTCGCGTATGGTTCGCGGGAAGAACGACTGTCTGAAAGCCTCCGTGCGCGCTCTAATCTCTCTAATTTTACATTCGTGATCTCCTCGGGAGGTATAAGTAGGGGGAAGCAATATATTCGATACCTCATCAGGAAACGCACCCTCTCGAAACCTGGCGAGCAAGCTACACCGCGATGCAGAGCGCGTCTCTTGCAGAGTCTGCCACTTGAGTGTATTAAACATCTCCGTAACGCTATCACGGTTACCAAATAACCCTGTGACGAAACGCGCCGCTCTTCTTTGGATCTTCTCTATCTCCTCCGTCAACCCGATCTGGTACGGATCCCACACTGATGAGCAATACTCAAGTATAGGTCGAACGAGTGTTTTGTAAGCCACCTACTTTGTTGATGGACTACATTTTCTAAGCACTCTCCCAATGAATCTCAACCTGGTACCCGCCTTACCAACAATTAATTTTATATGATCATTCCACTTCAAATCGTTCCGCACGCATACTCCCAGATATTTTACAGAAGTAACTGCTACCAGTGTTCGTTCCGCTATCATATAATCATACAATAAAGGATCCTTCTTTCTATGTATTCGCAATACATTACATTCTCCTGAGGCCCATAATACGACTCCTTTCAGACGGCTGAAGCCGTTCAGCACGATTACGTACTGGTCAGTGTGACATGGTTCTGCCACAGAATGAATGTTGCAAACACCGTTCACCTCCATACTCAGCACAGTTACTGCTTTGAGCCAAAAAAGATGGTGCGCAGACAGGACTCCTGAGCACAATCTGATTGCCAATGGTCGTGACAAAAAAATCACCAACACTACAACCGCGCAGTAAGTACGTACTATACTCCAGTGCAACTGGATACATTGGTTGAGTGTGCTGCATTTCTTTTTTCCGGCAATGCAGTACCCGCTGCTTCGCTAGGCTCGACACGGTCTCCTTTGGTGAGTCGATGAGCTACTCTACGTCGAATGATGTACAAGTGTATTACGGGAATGCAGCTGAGTAATGTTGACAGCTGAACAGCCCGTCATTTATAATCTGAAAATGATTGGAGGTCCACCTGTCGAAATATCACCTGTTGCCACTGTACTTACACGGCTGAATTTCCGTAAGGTATCTGAAAATTCGACATGCTGGAAGTAACTTTCATGTAAGATATTTTACAAAAACAGGCGCTGGCTTCAAAAGACTACTCACAAACGGTATTCAGCTGTTATGACAAAAAATACCAGGTACACTATATGATCAAAAGTATCCGGACAACCCCAAAAACGTACGTTTCTCGTATTAGGTGCGTTGTGCTACCACCGTCTGAAAGGTACTACGTATCAACGACCTCAGTAGTCATTAGACATCGTGAGAGAGAAGCATGGGGTGCTCCGCGGAACTCACGGACTTCGAACGTGGTCAGGTGGTTGGGTGGCATCTGTGTCACACGTCTGTACGCGAGATTTCGACACTCCTAAAAGGTGAAGGGACACGTACAGCACAAAAGCGTACAAGCCGACCTCTTCTGTTGACTGCTATGACAGTTAGGTGGCAGGTGAAAAATCTTCATGGTCGAGCAACTGCTCATAAGTCATACATGACGCCGGTAAATGCCAAAAGACACTTCGCTTCGTTTAAGGAGCGTAAACATTGGACGATTGAACAGTGGAAAAACATTATGTGGAGTGACGAATCACGGCGCGCAATGTGGCGATCCGGTGGCAGGGTGTGGGTATGGCGAATTCCCTGTGAACCTCATCTGCCAGCGTGTGTAGTGCCAACAGTAAAATTCAGAGGCTGTGGTGTTTTGGTGTGGACGTGTTTTTCATGGAGGGGGCTTGCACCCCTTGTTTTGCGTGGCACTATCACAGCAAAGGCCTACACTGATGTTGTAAGCACTGTATTTCTTCCCACTGTTGAAGAGCAATTCGGGGATGACCATTGAATGTTTAAACACGATCGAACACCTGTGCATAATGCACGGTCTGTGGCGGAGTGGTTACACGACAATAACATCTCTGTAATGGACTGGATTGCACAGAGTCCTGACCTGAACCTTATGGAACACATCTGGGATGTTTTGGAACTCCTACTTCGTGCCAGGCCTCAGCGACCGAAATAGATGCCTCTCCTCAGTGCAACAGTCCTTGAAGAATGGGCTGCCATTCCCCAAGAAACCTTCCAGCACTTGATTGAACGAATGCCTGCGAGAGTGGAAGCTGTCATCAAGGCTGCGGGTGTGCCAACACCATACTGAATTCCAGCATTACCGAGAGAGGGCGCCACGAACTTGTAAGTCATTTTCAGCCAGGTGTCCGGATACTTTTGATCACGTTATGTATCTTCATTCCAGAATGAGTTTGCAATGGAACCTGCGCTCATATGAAACTTGTGAAGCTAGCGGTACAATAACAAATCCATTAAACTGCGGGACTGAACCCATCTTCACATAGTGAGCTGACAAACTGAAGCTTCAGTAATCGTTCCGTAGTTTTAAAACGCAGATACACAAGCTTCAGAGACGTGGATCAGCGTCGAAGGGTGTGCAGAAATCGAATTTGTCGCTACGATGCCAATCCGTGCCGGAATATCGATGTATCATTATTAGCCGCACTGTAGCGGCCGGCCGGTGTGGCCAAGCGGTTACAGGCGCTTCAGTCTGGAACTGCGAGACCGCTACGGTCGCAGGTTCGAATCCTGCCTCGGGCATGGATGTGTGTGATGTCCTTAGGTTAGTTAGGTTTAAGTAGTTCTAAGTTCTAGGGGACTGATGACCTTAGATGTTAAGTCCCATAGTGCTCAGAGCCATTTGAACCATTTGAACCACTGTAGCGACGTGTTGAAGCAGCATGGAACATTGTATACATAATAGAGCGTAATGTGTTCCCGCTATGTAATTGATATATATGCACTTGAAATCTCGGAAGGTAAGTAATTTATTATATTATATGCCAGCCAATTTCTGGAAAACTGTTACAGTATTAAAAAATTCTCATTTTAATATTATTCAGATCAGATGATGACAGTAAGCTTCTGTCGAAACCGGATACAGTAAAGTAAATAATATTAAGCGATCTTGGCTTCAGAAGAAATGTACACTCCTGGAAATGGAAAAAAGAACACATTGACACCGGTGTGTCAGACCCACCATACTTGCTCCGGACACTGCGAGAGGGCTGTACAAGCAATGATCACACGCACGGCACAGCGGACACACCAGGAACCGCGGTGTTGGCCGTCGAATGGCGCTAGCTGCGCAGCATTTGTGCACCGCCGCCGTCAGTGTCAGCCAGTTTGCCGTGGCATACGGAGCTCCATCGCAGTCTTTAACACTGGTAGCATGCCGCGACAGCGTGGACGTGAACCGTATGTGCAGTTGACGGACTTTGAGCGAGGGCGTATAGTGGGCATGCGGGAGGCCGGGTGGACGTACCGCCGATTTGCTCAACACGTGGGGCGTGAGGTCTCCACAGTACATCGATGTTGTCGCCAGTGGTCGGCGGAAGGTGCACGTGCCCGTCGACCTGGGACCGGACCGCAGCGACGCACGGATGCACGCCAAGACCGTAGGATCCTACGCAGTGCCGTAGGGGACCGCACCGCCACTTCCCAGCAAATTAGGGACACTGTTGCTCCTGGGGTATCGGCGAGGACCATTCGCAAACGTCTCCATGAAGCTGGGCTACGGTCCCGCACACCGTTAGGCCGTCTTCCGCTCACGCCCCAACATCGTGCAGCCCGCCTCCAGTGGTGTCGCGACAGGCGTGAATGGAGGGACGAATGGAGACGTGTCGTCTTCAGCGATGAGAGTCGCTTCTGCCTTGGTGCCAATGATGGTCGTATGCGTGTTTGGCGCCGTGCAGGTGAGCGCCACAATCAGGACTGCATACGACCGAGGCACACAGGGCCAACACCCGGCATCATGCTGTGGGGAGCGATCTCCTACACTGGCCGTAAACCACTGGTGATCGTCGAGGGGACACTGAATAGTGCACGGTACATCCAAACCGTCATCGAACCCATCGTTCTACCATTCCTAGACCGGCAAGGGAACTTGCTGTTCCAACAGGACAATGCACGTCCGCATGTATCCCGTGCCACCCAACGTGCTCTAGAAGGTGTAAGTCAACTACCCTGGCCAGCAAGATCTCCGGATCTGTCCCCCATTGAGCATGTTTGGGACTGGATGAAGCGTCGTCTCACGCGGTCTGCACGTCCAGCACGAACGCTGGTCCAACTGAGGCGCCAGGTGGAAATAGCATGGCAAGCCGTTCCACAGGACTACATCCAGCATCTCTACGATCGTCTCCATGGGAGAATAGCAGCCTGCATTGCTGCGAAAGGTGGATATACACTGTACTAGTGCCGACATTGTGCATGCTCTGTTGCCTGTGTCTATGTGCCTGTGGTTCTGTCAGTGTGATCATGTGATGTATCTGACCCCAGGAATGTGTCAATAAAGTTTCCCCTTCCTGGGACAATGAATTCACGGTGTTCTTATTTCAATTTCCAGGAGTGTATTTCGCAATACATTGACAGACGGGATCCATCACACAAACGTGTGTAATCTACGTACCACTCGTTCTTTCACAACCTGATCCTACTTTTGTGAGTACGGAATATTTGATTGCATCGTTTATATAGCTGTTATCGATTCAGCATGTAACTGATTCAATGATGGAAATGTTTTATGTGAAGTAAAGTTACGGGCAAATGACAACAGGTCACTGGCAAAAAATGTCTGCCTCTTCTTGTAGCACTACTTTCTTCAGCGAAATATCTGGGAACAGGAAGAAGACTGCAGATTGCTCTAAGAGATTCCCAGAACCAGAGCATGTTTTCTGGAAGGCTGGTGAACCGGTTTACGTCACACTTCAGTATCTGGCTGTCATTGAAGGTAATTGAACTCCTTATTAGACGCTTTACGGTATATTCCCAACGGACTCATGCGAAGCCGACAGCATATATTTATAAAGGCACTGAAACCACTAAATTAAGACCTTTTTGGAAGGATATCTCTGGCCAGATGGTACATTCTGCAAACGTTTAATTCTTACTGGGAAACAGTAGAAAAAAGTACCCACTTTCAAAAAGTATTACTTCCTGCAGAACACCCGTACTTAACAATCACACTAGTGGCCATTTAATTTGCTACACCAAGAAGAAATGCAGATGATAAACGGATATTCATTGGACAAATATATTATACTAGAACTACCACGTGATTACATTCTCACGCAGTTTGAGTGCATACATCCTGAGAAATCAGTACCCAGAACAACCACCTCTGGCTGTAATAACGGCCTTGGTACGCCTGGGCATTGAGTCAAACAGAGCTTGGATGGCGTGTACAGCTTCAACACGATACTACAGTTCATCAAGAGTAGGGACTGGCGTATTGTGACGAGCTAGTTGCTCGGCCAAACGATTTCAATTGGTGAGAGATCTGGAGAATGTGCTGGCCAGGGTAGCACTCGAACAATTGTGTATCCAGAAAGGGCGCTACACAACCTGCAACATGCGGTCGTGTATTATCCTGCTGAAATGTAGGGTTTCGCAGGGATCGAATGAACGGTAGAGCCACGGGTCGTAACGCATCTGAAATGTAACGACCACTGTTCAAAGTGCCGTCAACGCGAACAAGAGGTGACCGAGACGTGTAACCAATGGCACCCCATACCATAACGCCGGGTGGTACGCCAGTATGGCGATGACGAATACATGCTTCCAATGTGCATTCACCGCGATGTCGCCAAACACGGATGCGACCATCATGATGCTGTAACAGAACCTGGATTCATCCGAAAAATGACGTTTTGCCATTGGTGCACCCAGGTTCGTCGTTGAGTACACCATCACATGCGCTCCTGTCTGTGATGCAGCGCTGCAGTCATAGATTGTGCGGCTGGTCCCGGCGGAGGTTCGAGACCTCCCTCGGGGATGGGTGTGTGTGTGTTTGTCCTTATGATAATTTAGGTTAAGTAGTGTGTAAGCTTAGCGACTGATGACCTTGGCAGTTAAGTCCCATAAGATATCACACACATTTGAACATTTGTGATGCAGCGTCAAGGGTAACCGCAGACATGGTCTCCGAGCTGATAGTCCATGCTGCTGCAAACGTCGTCGAACTGTTCGTGCAGATGGTTGTTGTCTTGCAAACGTCCCCTTCTGTTGACTCAGGGATCGAGACGTGGCTGCACGATCCGTTACAGCCATGCGGATACGATGCCTGTCAAAAAAATGGTTCAAATGGCTCTGAGCACTATGGGACTTAATTTCTAAGGTCATCAGTCCCCCAGAACTTAGAACTATTTAAACCTAACTAACGTAAGGACATCACACAGATCCATTCCCGAGGCAGGATTCGAACCTGCGACCGTAGCGGTCGCGCTGTTCCAGACTAAAGAGCCTAGAACCGCTCGGCCACCTCGGCCGGCGATGCCTGCCATCTCGACTGCTAGTGATACGAGGCCGTTGGGATCCAGCACTGCGTTCCGTATTACCCTCCATTACCCTCCTGAACGCACCGATTCCATATTATGCTGACAGTCATTGGATCTCGACCAACGCGAGCAGCAGTGACACGATACGATAAACCGCAATCGCGATAGACTACAATCCGACCTTTATCAAAGTCGGAAACGTGATGGTACGCATTTCTCCTCCTTACACGAAGCATCACAACAACGTTTCACCAGGTAACGCCGGTCAACTGCCATTTGTGTATGAGAAATCGATTGGAAACTTTCCTCATTAGCAAGTTGTAGGTGTTGCCACCGGCGCCAAGCTTGTGTGAATGCTCTGAAAAGTTAATCATTTGCATATCACAGCTTCTTTTTCCTGTCGGTTAAATTTCGCGTCTGTAGCACATCATCTTCGTGGTGTAGCAACTTTAATGGCCAGTAGTGTATGAACATTTACATGTTCTCCGTCAGAAATACTCATCTGATGAGCGCCCACTATGGACTATAGTCTTTTGGTATTATGTTTGTACTTGTACTGTCAGCTTGACTAAGCTCTGAAGATATCTACATCTCCATAGATATTCCGCAAGCCCCGCACGGTACGTGGCGGAGGGTAACCTGTACCACTAATTGTCATTTCCTTCCCTACTCCACTCACAAATACAGCTAGGGGAAAACGATTGTCAGTATGCCTCCGTATGAGCCCTAATTTCTCGTATCTTATCTTCGTGCTCCTTACGCGCGATGTATATTGGCGGCAGTAGAATCATTCGGCAGTCAGCTTCAAATGCTGGTTCTCTAAAGTTTCTCCATAGTGTTTCTCGAAAAGAACGTCGCCTTCCCTCGAGGAATTCCCATTTGAGTTTCTGAATAAACTGCATAACACTTATGTGTTGTTCGAACCTACCGGTAACAAATCTAACAGGCCTCCTCTGAATTGCTTCGATTTCTTCCTTCAGTCCCCAACACTTGAATCCTATTTGCGATCTCCTTTAAAGGTGATCCACTCTTTCTAAAAATTCTGCCAATAAAACGAAGTCGACCATTCGCCTTCCCTCCCACAGTTCTCACATGCTCGTTCCACCTCATATCCCTGTGCAACGTCACGCCCAGATATTTAAACTTGACTGTGTCAAGCAGGACAGAAGTAATACTGTATCCGAACATTACAGGTCTGATCTACCTGTTCATCCGCTAGCGGCTGTTCATCAGATCAGCTGGAAATTTTGTCTAAGTCGTCTTGTATCTTCCTAGAGTCACTCAACTTCGACGTATTATCGTACACCACGGTATCATCAGCAAACAACCGCAGGTTGCTGCCCACTCTGTCAGCAAATGGTTCAAATGGTTCAAATAGTTCTAAACACTATGGCAGTTAACATCTGAGGTCATCAGGCCCCTAGAACTAAGAACTACTTCAACCTAACTAACCTAAGGACATCACACACATCCATGCCCGGGGCAAGATTCGAACCTGCGACCGCAGCGGGTAGAACCGCTCGGCCACATCGGCCGGCTCACCCTGCCAGCCAAATCATTTATGTATATAGAGATATAGACCGGATTTAATTTTTCAGTTGTTCCTAATCCACGAACCTAATCCAGTCATCATCATCAGTTTTCTGCTATATTAGCAGGTCCTTTGCCTCTCCATCTTCTGCGATCCATTGCTTCCTTCTTTTCTTTTGTACCGTCCATCATGTCATCCAGCATCTGGAATCTCTTCCTTCCTCGCTTCCTTTTCCCTTTTACATAAACTCCTAAAACTGTTTCTATCAGTCCGTTATTCTTTCTTAATATATGCCCAATTCAATTTCTTTTTCTTCTCTTTATTACATTTAGTAACTGCCTTTTCTTTCCCACTCTTCTCAGTACGTCTTCCTTTTTTACTTTGTGCATCCAACCCATTCTGCCGGCCGCGGTGGTCTAGCGGTTCTGGCGCTGCAGTCCGGAACCGCGGGACTGCTACGGTCGCAGGTTCGAATCCTGCCTCGGGCATGGGTGTGTGTGATGTCCTTAGGTTAGTTAGGTTTAAGTAGTACTAAGTTCTAGCGGACTTATGACCCATAGTGCTCAGAGCCATTTGAGCCAACCTATTCTTTCCATCCTCCGCCATGTCTAGATCTCAAAAGCCTCCAGCCTTTCTCTGTCTTTCTTCCTCATAGTCCATGTTTCAGCACCATATAGAAGAACACTCCATACAAGACATTTTATGAGTCTCTTCCTGAGTTCTCTGTCCAGAACGCTACAGAAAGTTCTCCTTTTCTTATAAAACGCCTCTTTTGCCATTGCTATCCTTGTTTTAATTTCTGTGGTGCACTTCCAGTCGGTATCTATCCTTCTTCCAAGATACTTAAAATTTTTCACCTGTTCTAGTATTTCTCCATTCACCGTAATTTTTATTTCCTTATTTCCTCCTGGTGCCAATACTTTTGTTTTATTTGTGTTAATTTTCATTCCAAATTTTTTTCCGTTAGTTTCAATGATGTCCACTAAATCCTGTAATTCTTTTTCGCCTGTGGGTAGAAGCACCATGTCATCAGCAAACCTCAAACACCCTACTCTTCTTCCTCCAATTTCTACTCCTTTGTCATCTTATGAGCATTGGTCAATCATATTTTCCAAGTAGAGGTTGAAAAGAGTAGGTGATACACAGCATCCTTATCTTAATCCTTTTCCTAGTCCGATCCAGTTTGTACTTTCTCCTCTCAGTTTAATTGAGGCTTTTTGATTAAGATATAATGAGTTTACAAGTCTTCTGGTTTTCCAGTCCACTCTCTTTTCCCTCGTTATATCCTCAGGGAGTCACACCTAGTGATTACGTGGCTGGCGACCACGGGGCCCCGAGCTGGCATTGCTTCCACTTACTTTTGTCAGGATCCTCACTTTTATCTTTCCTATCTGGCCACCCTCGTCCATCTCTTGTTCTTATCCGACCCTGACGCTATTAGGTTTCGAGTGCTGGGGGGCTTTCATTTTCCAACCTATACTTCTCATGCAGCGTCTGACCCGGAGCGGGCGGCTGCAAAAGGCATCTGTATCCCATGTTAGGGGCGGCCTCCAGAACTGCCGAAGGCAACGGAATACCACCGCAGGTTATCTTCCCTGCATAATGCAGTCTCCATTTTATGCACAAAAATGGCTTCATCTCATGTTAAATCAGTGTCCGGAGGTAAAATAGTCCCCCATTCGGATCTCCGGGGGAAGGGCGGGGGTGGGGGGGGGGGAGGGGGGGAGGCAACTTGAAAAGAGGCAAAAAATCAAAACGAGAATTGAATCCTGATCCAGTGGGTTGATTTAAATGATTTTTCACATTAATACTGATACGTGGCGTAATAACATACGGTAAGTGCGTCATGTGAGTTGTTATCACACGAAAGTAGGAACTTGTACTATCTCGAATGTTCTGTGTAGATGTTGTGATGTATACGTTTGCTTATCCAAGAAAAAGTTTGTTAATCGTAATTAATGATGCAGGTGGTTCTGCGTGTTACATTTGTTGTGGGCCGGCGGAAGACGTCAGCAGCAGTGGCGGCAGTGCTACGCCGAACCAGTGACGTAGCTGTGACGCATGGCGCAGCCTGCTTTTACTGGTTCTCGTTACAGCTAATCGTGTTGGGACCAGACCGTCAGCGTCTTACAGTGAGGTCGATGTTCCTGCAGCGCTCCCAAAACTAAGCGGCGCGAATCAGAGCAATGCAGTGTTTTTTCTTTCGGAGAAATTGATGGCCATATCGCTTTTTTGAAGGGTGGAATGATTACAACAGGACAATCAAAGGTACTCAAACGTAACGGGGTTCAATTAAGTAAGCGACGTAGAGACGAGAAAGGGTGTGTCGATGTCCAGTAGTCTGCAGAGTACTGTTCAGTCCACCAAAATTGCTGTTTACAGGTATAACAGAGAGCACAGCGTTCGGTACACTGGTTTATTCGTGGATTACGCTTTGGTAATATCTACGTTGATTTCTAAGGCAGGATCGACAATAGCTCAATTCGTTACGTACCTACCTGCAGGCAGCTTCATCATCGACAGCGCAGTTTCCTGCTGAACAATGATTAACGCTGCCCCTACTAAGTGGAAAAGACCCTTCACTTGAGCTACACTTGGCCACCTTAACCAGAGAGGGCAAGCAACAGTAACTTAATTGTGACTGTTGTTTTTAAAATACCACCTCTGCAACAATTAGTAAGCTTTCTCTCCTTCAGTTTCGCATCATTTTCATTTCCATTTTCAGGTGTAAATATGCCATGTTATATTGAGTCCGTACCAAGAACTTATAATCTTTCAGCGTGATAAAAGTTTGAGACAATATAACATAAATGAGTATATCCTAAAAGTGGTTCCGAAATAAATGTCAATTACGACAGAGTTGATGTTTTAATACCCGTAGTCCTAATTAGCAACTGCCGGCCGGGGTAGCCGAGGGGTGCTAGGGGCTACAGTCTGGAAAGGTTCGAATCCTGCCTCGGGTATGGATGTGTGTGTTGTCCTTAGGTTAGTTATGTTTAAGTACTTCTAAGTTCTGGGGGACTGATGACCTCAGAAGTTAAGTCCCATAGTGCTCAGAGGCATTTGAACCACAGCAACTACTTTAAAAACAAACAAATATGAACGTAACTGCCAATAAATTAATAACCCTAAGCTCAATATAAGACAAAAACGCACCCACACCGCTTAACAATGAATTGTAAAGATACTATTATAACAGCCGTTACTTTTACAGCTTTTTATTTAGTGTACAAGTTTCGGCTCCTCAATAGAGCTCAATAGAGTCATCTTCAGGCCGTGCAGTATGAACTACAAATGCGTGCAGTCGTACAAATATACGCTGAGGTGACAAAAGTCTCGGTATATCTTCTAACATCGTGTCGGATCTTTTTTACCCGCCGTCGTGCAGCAACTCGACGTGATATGGACTCAAAAAATCGCTGGAAGACCCCTACAGAAGTATCAAAAAATGGTTCAAATGGCTCTGAGCACATGGGACTTAACATCTGAGGTCATCAGTCCCCTAGAACGTAGAACTACTTAAACCTAACTAACCTAAGGACATCACAGACATCCATGTCCGAGGCAGGATTCGAACCTGCGACTGCAGCGGTCGCGCGGTTCCAGACGGAAGTGCCCGGAACCGCTCGGTCACAACGGCCGGCAGAAATATCAAGCCAAGCTGCCTCTATAGCCGATAAGTGTTGCCGGTGCAGGATTTTACACGCGAACTGACGTCCCAAAAAGTTTGATGGGATTCATGTCGGGCTATATGGATGGTCAAACCATTCGGTCAAATTGTCCAGAATATTCTTGCACCTTAAAAATTCCGTCGTTGGGAACATAAAGTCCGTGAATGGCTGTAAACTATCTGCAAGTAGCCAAACACAAACAATGATCGGTTCACTTGGGCCAGGGATCCAGTACAATCCATGTAAACACGGGCCACACCATTATGGAGCCACCACCACATTGCACAGTGCTTTGTTGACAACTTGAGTCCATGACTTCGAGAGGTCTGCGCCACGCTCGAACCCTGCCCTCAGCTCTTAGCAATGGGAATCGCATCTCACCTGACCAGTCCTCTACAGTCCAACTTACACAGTCACGAACCTATGAGAGGCGCAGCAGGCGATGTCGTACTGTTAGCAAACGCACTCCCATTGGTCTTCTACTGCTGTAGCCAATTAACGTTAAAATTCGCCCCTCTGTCCTAACGGATACGTTCATCGTACGTCCCATATTGACTTCCGCGGTTATTCCAAGCTGTGTTGCTTGTCTGTTAGCACCGATTACTCTACGCTGACACCACTGCTCTCGGTTGTTAAGTATAGGCCGTCTGCCACTATGTCGTCCGTGGTGAGAGATAATGTCACACATTTGGTATTCTCGGCACACTCTTGACACTGTGGATTTCAGAATATTAAATTCCTAACGATTTCCGAAATGGAATGTCCTTTATGTCTTACACCAGCTACCATTCTGCGTTCAAAGTCTGTTAATTACCGTCCTGCGGCCATAACCATGGCACAAATATTTTCAACTGAATCACCAGCGCACTAATGACAGCTGTACCAACGCGCTGCCCTTTTTACGTAGTGTACGCAAACACAACGTTTCGTATTAATATATCATTCAGTTATCTTTAATATAATGGCTAAACAAAGAGGTATATCTACATCTACATCCATACTCCGCAAGCCACCTGACGATGTGTGGCGAAGGGTACCCTGAGTACCTCTATCGGTTCTCCCTTCTATTCCAGTCTCGTATTGTTCGTGGAAAGAAAGATTGTCAGTATGCATCTGTGTGGGCTCTAATCTCTCTGATTTTATCCTCATGGTCTCTTCGCGAGATATACGTAGGAGGGAGCAATATACTGCTTGACTCTTCGGTGAAGGTATGTTCTCCAAACTTTAACAAAAGCCCGTACCGAGCTACTGAGCGTCTCTCCTGCAGAGTCTTCCACTGGAGTTTATCTATCATCTCCGTAACGCTTTCGCGATTACTAAATGATCCTGTAACGAAGCGCGCTGCTCTCCGTTGGATCTTCTGTATCTCTTCTATCAACCCTATCTGGTACGGATCCCACACTGCTGAGCAGTATTCAAGCAGTGGGAGAACAAGCGTACTGTAACCTACTTCCTTTGTTTTCGGATTGCATTTCCTTAGGACTCTTCCAATGAATCTCAGTCTGGCATTTGCTTTACTGACGATCAACTTTATATGATCATTCCATTTTAAATGACTCCTAATGCGAACTCCCAGATAATTTATGGAATTAACTGCTTCCAGTTGCTGACCTGCTATTTTGTTGCTAAATGATAAGGGACCTATCTTTCTATGTATTCGCAGCACATTACACTTGTCTACATTGAGATTCAATTGCCATTCCCTGCACCATGCGTCAATTCGCTGCAGATCCTCCTGCATTTCAGTACAATTTTCCATTGTTACAACCTCTCGATACACTACAGCGTCATCTGAAAAAAGCCTCAGTGAACTTCCTATGTCATCCACAAGGTCATTTACGTATATTGTGAATAGCGACGGTCCTATGACACTCCCCTGCGGCACACCTGAAATCACTCTTACTTCGGAAGACTTCTCTCCGTTGAGAATAACATGCTGCGTTCTGTTATCTAGGAACTCTTCAATCCAATCACACAATTGGTCTGATAGTCCATATGCTCTTACTTTGTTCATTAAACGACTGTGGGGAACTGTATCGAATGCCTTGCGGAAGTCAAGAAACACGGCATGTACCTGTGAACCCGTGTATATAGCCCTCTGAGTCTCGTGGACGAAAAGCGCGAGCTGGGTTTCACACGACCGTCTTTTTCGAAACCCATGCTGTTTCCTATAGAGTAGATTTCCAGTCTCCAGAAAAGTCATTATACTCTAACATAATACGTGTTCCAAAATTCTACAACTGATCGACGTTAGAGATATATGTCTATAGTTCTGCACTTCCGTTCGACGTCTCTTCTAGAAAACGGGGATGACCTGTGCCCTTTTCCAATCCTTTGGAACGCTACGCTCTTCTAGAGACCTACGGTACACCGCTGCAAGAAGGGGGGCAAGTTCCTTCGCGTACTGTGTGTAAAATCGAACTGGTATCCCATCAGGTCCAGCGGCCTTTCCTCTTTTGAGCGATTTTAATTGTTTCTCTATCCCTCTGTCGTCTATTTCGATATCTACCATTTTGTCATCTGTACGACAATCTAGAGGAGGAACTACAGTACAGTCTTCCTCTGTGAAACAGCTTTGGAAAAAGACACTTAGTATTTCGGCCTTTAGTCTGTTATCCTATGTTTCAGTACCATTTTGGTCACAGTGTGTCTGGACATTTTGTTTTGATCCACCTACCGCTTTGACATAAGTCCGAAGTTTCTTAGGATAGAACTATACTTTCCAATTCATTGAACGCCTATCGCATAGCCCTCCTCACACTACATTTCGCTTCGCGTAATTTTTGTTTGTCTGCAAGGCTTTGGCTATGTTTATGTGTGCTGTGAAGTTCCCTTTGCTTCCGCAGCAGTTTTCTAACTGGGTTGTTGTACCACGGTGGCTCTTTTCCATCTCTTACGATCTTGCTTGGCACATACTCATCTAACGCATATTGTACGATGGTTTTGAACTTTGTCCACTGATCCTCAACACTATCTGTACTTGAGACAAAACTTTTGTGTTGAGCCGTAAAGTACTCTGAAATCTGCTTTTTGTCACTTTTGCTAAACAGAAAAATCTTCCTACCGTTTTTAATATTTCTATTTACGGCTGAAATCATCGATGCAGTAACCGCTTTATGATCGCTGATTCCCTGTTCTGCGTTAACTGTTTCAAATAGTTCGGGTGTGTTTGTCACCAGAAGGTCTAATATGTTATCGCCACGAGTCGGTTCTCTGCTTAACCGCTCAAGGTAGTTTTCAGATAAAGCACTTTAAAAAATTTCATTGGTTTCTTTGTCCCTGCCACCCGTTATAAACGTTTGAGTCTCCCAGTCTATATCCGGCAAATTAAAATCTCCACCCAGAAGTATAAAATGGTAGGGAAATGTACTCGAAATACTCTCTAAATTTTCCTTCAGGTGCTCTGCCACAACAACTGCTGAGCCAGGGGGCCTATAGAGACATCCAATTATCATGTTTGAGCCTGCTTTAACCGTGACCTTCACCCAAATTATTTCACATTTCGAATCTCCGTCAATTTTCTTCGATACTATTGCACTTCTTATCGCTATAAAGACGCCTCCCCCTTCACTGTGCAGCCTGTCTCTGCGGTATACATTCCAATCTGAGTTTAGGATTTCATTACTGTTTACGTCTGGTTTCAGCCAACTTTCTGTCCCTAGTACTATATGGGCGTTGTGACCGTTTATTAATTAGAGCAGTTCTGGGACCTTTCTATAGACGGTCCTGCAGTTTACTATTAGCACATTAATATTGTTATTCCCTGTGGCATTTTGACTACTCCTACCTTGCCGCGTCTCAGGAGGCGTCTTGTCTGGCCAGGGAGGGAATTCTCTAACCTAAAAAACCCCCATGTGCACATGTGCACATGTATAATAGTTACAGAACAGACAACTCACATGTTTGGACTGTCACTAGCCTAGCTCTTAGCCTGTTGGGCCAGCTACATCTTTCTGCATCATTTTATCATCTACTTTTCGGCGATGCCGTACCTCTAGAATTCACTCGGCGCTGGACATTTTAGGCTTTCAGGATTCCTTACGAGGCGAGATTTGCCTTGACTTACGTTTTCTACAATTCCGAACATATTTACGAGTCAAATGAGACGACAACATTCATTACTTTGTAATTTTCAATTTACTGCCGATTTTCACTTATGTTCTGGCGAATATTTTTATTATCTCACTTGGGGTCCTTGTAGTACTCCGTAGGCTCTTCATGAGACCCGGGACAACGTCCTAGCTAAGCGCGTTTCAACGCTGCTCCAGTCTGTAACTTGACACAAAGCTAATTCGTAGACGATCACGCATATGCTCCTAAAATTTTACTATGACGTTACAACCAAAGAAATGCACGACGCACAGGTACGGACATGATCATTTGTTTGATCAGGCACTGTTTACGTTAGTCTCTTACTTATTGGCGATTCAAATCCGACGGTATTGTTTCACACAAAAGTTTGGCTGACGAGCGACTAGTTGTTTTCTCTTCTGTATGCAGAATGACCCAGAAGCCTGTTACCATTTGGAAAAGCACTAATTCAGGTAATTTTGTAGCTAGAGAGGTAAGACTTGACACACATGCATGAAATGACATGGGGTTTCATTGAGAAGAAAAACGAGTGCAAATACCGGCCAACAGATGGCACTGGACAGCAACACGTCGGTGACATATCATAAGGATCGTGTATAAAAATGAGCTGTAGTGAGCAGTCGCAGCATGTTGACGTTACCGGAAAAGGCACTGTCAGTGAAGCTTCGGTATCAGAATGAAACACCACTACTGCATCGCCGTAATAAGGATATTGCAACGGGTAAAAGTCCTGTGACAAGTGTCGCTATGAAGAAAATGACCGCGAAGTTCGAAGCCACGGGCTATTGAGACGATCGGCCCCGTAGCGAGGGACCAGACAAGTGCTCCTGCTGCTCAGAAAGTTTATGGGAAAATGGAGACTTTAGCGGGTTCATCTTCGCATGGTGAAATCAGCGCTCGTGAAGTCGCGCAACGCACAGACATTCCAAGTACTACTGTTTGGCGAGCAATAAGGCGTACTCTCCAAAGCTATGCACACAAAGTCCAGCTTCATCATGAACTGTTAGCCACTGATTTTGTGACGCAGAGAGCATTTGCGGTGTGTCACTTCAAAACGCCGGGGCAGATGTCTGGTTGTCTAACGTGACACTCCGACGGTCTGTTGACACCCAGAACTGCAGAATTTGGGCTACGGAAAGTTCTGTAACTGTTGTGGAAATCGCATTGCATGACGAGAAAGTCACGGCGTAGTGTGGAGTTACCCATTTTGATCGAGATGTATTTTCAAACTATCAGCGTGACGGATGCGAGATACACCGATATGATACAGAATCGCGTCATCCCCAACATGGCTGATAAACACCTGCTTTTATGCGGTATGGCGCTCCACCCCATAACGCTACACGTGTGGAAGATCTCTGATCTCTTGCCCACATCGTTTGATGAGGATCGCGTCCTGAGCAGCCACTTTCATCACGCTTGGCCTCCCAGATCCGCCGAACTCAATCCGTGTGATTATTAGTTGTGAGTTTACCTGAAGTCGAAAGTCTACCACGATCGTCCGACCACATTCGAGATGCTAAAAAACAGCACCCGACGGTAGTTTCTCACCATACCTACTGATATGTTGTACAGAGCTCTTCACAACATTATCCCTCGACTGCAAGTGTTGTTGATATCTGACGGCCGATATGTTGACCACTTGCTGTAAAACAACATCGTCTTTCCTCGAAATCAGTACGCCATTATTGCTTTTGTATCATATGAAGCCCCAACTGTTGGTAATTTTTTTGTGTTAGCAGAAGAGCCAACACCGCGTAACGAGTGGAGGCCGAAATGCACGCGTTTTAGCTCAGGCAGGCTGGCGTGAGGAGGGAAGAACTATACTGACGTGAGGTCTGGAACATGACAAGGAATGAGAATTCAGAGAGCGGACATAATTAGTTTGATACTTGACTTTAATCCATTAATGATGAACGTCGCTCTTGACGGTACATGATTCACAATATTTTCTGTTCAGAATACACTCTTGAAGGTAGTAATTACAGTAACTGAATATGGTGCCTTGCTAGGTCGTAGCAAATGACGTAGCTAAAGGCTATGCTAAACTGTCGTCTCTGCAAATGAGAGCGTATGAAGACAGCGAACCATCGCTAGCAAAGTCGGCTGTAAAACTGGGGCGAGTGCTAGGGAGTGTCTAGGCTAGACCTGCCGTGTGGCGGCGCTCGGTCTGCAATCACTGATAGTGGCGACACGCGGGTCCGACGCATACTAACGGACCGCGGCCGATTTAAAGGCTACCACCTAGCAAGTGTGGTGTCTGGCGGTGACACCACACATTTTGTGCACTCTTTTTGGTTTCAGAGGAACCTCGTGTCATTTCAAGCACGTACCTACATTATTCCGTGAAGTATTGAATTTAAAATCTTAACGGTGTATTGTGTCACCTTGTATATATCTGCAACAGATACCTTTTTGGTACCAGTATTTCACGCTGTCGTGAAACTGAATATGTATGAAATAATTTCAGCAGGTAATAACTTACACCGCATTCCTCGTGCGGAAAGAAAGTAGGAAAGAAGGGGCTTGCCTTGTAACAATTGTGTGTTTGGCAGCAAACCCTTACACCGCATTCCTCGTGCGGAAAGAAAGTAGGAAGGAAGGGACCTGGCTTTTAACATTTGTGTGTTTGGCAGCAAACCGAATGCTCAGTGTGGGAGGTATTTGCGACGGGCGCAAGGTGGAAAATATTTTGACGGGGAGACGGGAGCGGCCGCAGACGCAGGTGTGTGGCGTCACGCGCCGCCGCCGCCGGCGCCTAAGTTTACTCCGCGGCTGCGGCGGACTTTGGCTGCTCCTGGTTGGCGTCGAACCAGGGCCGCTGAATGTCAAGTGCCCCCCCCCCCCCCCCCACGCCCACGGCTATTCCTGGCCCGCCGCCGCACACCTGGGCCCCCGTCACAGCCGCCATTCATCTGCTCACGCACGCCGGACCACCACGCCCCGACAATTCCTCAACTCAGACACTACCCCACCCAGACCAGAAACGGAGCGAGTAAGAGGCTAATGTTCAGGTAGCATACTTCACAAATCAAGGCGCCGCTGTTACACTACTGCTACACCACGAAGATGACGTGCTAAAGACACAAAATTTAACCGACAGGAAGAAGATGCTGTGATATGCAAATGATTAGCTTTTCAGAGCATTCACACAAGGTTGGCGCCGGTGGCGACACATACAGCGTGCTGACATGAGGAAAGATTCCAATCGATTTCTCATACTCAAATAGCAGTTGACCGGCGTTGCGTGGTGAAACGTTGTTGTGATGCCTCGTGTAAGAAGACTTTGATAAAGATCAGATTGTAGCCAATCGCGATTGCGGTTTATCGTATAGTGACACTGCTGCTTGCGTTGGTCGAGATCCAATGACTGTTAGCAGAATATGGAATCGGTGGTTCAGGAGGGTAATACGGAACGCCGTGCTGGATCCCAACGGCCTCGTATCACTAGCAGTCGAGATGACAGGAATCTTATCCGCATGGATGTAACGGATCGTGCAGCCGCGTCTCGATCCCTGAGTCAACAGATGGGGACGTTTACAAGACAACAACCACCTGCACGAACAGCTCGACGACGTTTGCAGCAGCTCAGGGACCATGGCTGCGGTTACCCTTGACGCTGCATCACAGTCAGGAGCGCCTGCGATGGTGTACTCAACGACGAACCTGGGTGCAAGAATTGCAAAACGTCATTTTTTCGGATGAATCCAGGTTCAGTTTACAGCATCATGATGGTCGCATCCGTGTTTGACGACATCGCGGTGAACGCACATTGGAAGCGTGTATTCGTCATCGCCATACTGGCGTATCAACCGGCGTGTTAGTATGAGGTGCCATTGTTTACACGTCTCAGTCACCTCTTGTTCGCATTGACGGCATTCTGAACAGTGGACGTTACATTTCAGATGTGATACGACCCGTGGTTCTACCCTTCATTCGATCCCTGCGAAACTCTACATTTCAGCAGGATAATGCACGACCGCATGTTGGAGGTCCTGTACGGGCCTTTCTAGATACAGAAAATGTTCGACTTCTGCCCTGGCCAGCACATTCTCCAGATATCTCACCAATTGAAAACGTCTGCCAATGGTAGCCGAGCAGCTGGCTCGTCACAATACGCCAATCACTACTCTTGATGAAGTGTGGTATCATGTTGAAGCTGCATGGGCAGCTGTGTCTGTACACGCCATCCAAGCTCTGTTTGACTCAATGCCCAGGCGTATCAAGACCGTTATTACGCCCAGAGGTGGTTGTTCTGGGTATCTATGCACCCAAATTGCTTGGAAAATGCAATCACATGTCAGTTCTAGTATAATATATTTGTCCAATGAATACCCGTTTGTCATCTGCATTTCTTCTTGGTGTTGCAATTTTAATGGCCAGTGGTGTACTTCTGTGCTAACGAGCTTCCTTCGTTCCCCCTGCAGTTCCGTGAATTGACAAGTCCGAGAACGGCGGCGCTGCGGTCGCTTCATACTCGTCGACTCGTTCTCTTCTGCAGGGGTGTAAGGCTAGTCGTGGCATTGTCAGTACGAAAGACGAGTACACGATCTTGCCGCTGTGCAGTAGCACTGACCTGACGAAATTACCGATTGTCTGGATCAGACGTTCTTTAATGAAGCTGTGTCTTGTGAGACTGTGGAGGCTGTAAGACGAAGATTAATTTATGAATGTGCACGACTGTAAATGCGTTCCATTAGAAGAGGAGTGATATCTGGAATATGTTTCACGCTATAGTGCACGCTCTAGACGAAAAACGTTCAAATTCTTTTGTATCCCGCCTGGGAGGCAGCGCGTTGTTAAGGAACAGAAAAAGGTACTAATCTCTCGGTACTGCCGATACTTTTAAAAGCACCTTTACTAGTGGATAGACATATGAAAACATATTACATAACTTGCAAGGTGGGATGCTGAAGCGAAGTGTCCTGGCTGGCTGCACCTGATGAAATTGGGCTGAATCTGTAGCGGAGCTCGTACAGCTGCACAGCACCAGCTAGAGGGCGCTGCCGTCGGTGTCTCGTGGTAGTGCCAACCTTTGAAACTATGTGGCATCGTTATTATCGATACCACAAATTCCAATACAGACAAAATGGTTTCATTCTTCTTTATTAGACCTCCGCCATTAGAAAACGTACGGGTTAAGTCAAACGAAAACTAAGCACAGACCAACATCACTCTTATATTTCAAGATTTTAAACGTGGCTGAAACAGCAACTGTTGAAATTCTTCTCGGTAAATGATGACAGCCAAAACAGTTGCAGGATAACCACTGACGACGCCTTTGGCACAATTATTTTATTAATCTCCATTGCAGGATATAATTTTAGGTATTTTACTTCTGATGAAGGTATATTCAGATATACTGGAACCATGGTCAAGAATTTTAATAAATCTTTATCCTGCAACTGTTTTGGCAGTCATAATTTACCGTGAAGTCACTCTTATATCTCTGTGAGAAAGATGCGCTGTATTTTGATATTAATTCGGTCATCACAGCTTGCTTTAATGGGCTGTCAACGAGTTTCGTAGCATATCAGTCTTTTTTTCATTTATTTTAATAATTATTCGCCATTTAGAGATTGCACTTCATCCTCACGTCATGTTTCCTGGTACTGTTGCTACAGACACGGCGCGGGGTAGCCGCTCGGTCTTAGGCGCATTGGCACGGTCCGTGCAGCTCCCTCCGTAGGAAGCTCGAGTCCTCCCTCGGGCGTCTGTGTGTGTGTGTGTTGTCCATATCGTAAGTTACTTTAAGTTAGATGAAGTAGTGTGTAGGCTTAGGGACTGATGACCTCTGCAGTTTGGTTCCATAAGACGTTACCACAAATTTCCAAAATTTTGCTACACACACTGTAACTCATCGATACTCACAGAATAAATATTAAAGCAAATTTACAGCTGTGTATGAAAGAGTTTTATGTCTATAAATATATCTACAAACAGAACAATATTCACTGCTAACCGATCAGTCGTAAGAACGGTAGCTGCGAGGGATTAGCCGAGCGGTCTCAGGCGCTGCAGTCATGGACTGTGCGGCTGGTCCCGGCGGAGGTTACAGTCCTCCCTCGGGCATAGGTGTGTGTGTTTGTCCTTAGGATAATTTAGGTTAAGTAATGTGTAATCTTAGGGACTGATGACCTTAGCAGTTAAGTCCCATAAGATTTCACACACATTTGAACATTTTTAAGAACGGTAAATAACTTACGTCCATCATTAATCAGGTCAGACATTTTGTGACATCTCATGGTGCACCTGAGAATGGCTAAAAAGTCGAAATTATGATTTCGTGAAATAAATATATAGTAATTTATAGCTTACTGGCGGAAATTTCTTTCAAAACCATTGCATATGTAGCGGGAATGCCGCGCGTCTTGTATTATACGAGTAGGAACTGAAGCGTTAAAGCTGTGCAACGGGAATATTTCTAAGAGTGGGAAGATTTTAGTCGTAGTGGTAATGCATAAATTGAGAATGACGTTCGTCAGTACCAACAAATACAATAATCTGAAGTTGTCAGTGTTGAGCGTCAGTTATTTATACCAATATGTTACTAAAGATTCCTTTCCCAGCACAGCTCCTTGTATCGAGGTGTTCAGTTTAGGATGCTTTACCATCTGCATAATTTGTTTGATGTCATCCGCCATTGTTCCTTGTTTTGTACTAATCCTTTCATTTCTTTATAGCTGCTACATCAAACATAACAGAAGATTAGTTTTTTTTTTATATATATGTATTCGTTCTAAATCTAGTATGGCATCATAACTTTCCTTTCCATTTTCTTCCATTTCTTTATTCCTTAGAGGATGTCCAAATATCCTCTAATTCCGCATCTAACAGTTCTCCACATTTTTTTCCTAGCCTACTCATTCCCATATGTTTCATTTTCCTGTTTTATTTGGACACTTCCACTTAGCAAAATCAGTTGATCAGTAGCCGTAGCGTGACGTACCCTGAAACTCCCACCTTCGCCCCTGCACACCTCACATTAGCTGGTAACAGGTGCTCTGCGGTGCTTTCTAACGGTCATGAATAAGATCTGACTCTAGCAGAGTAAGAAGAATCAAAGGTTCTAGCATATCGAGATAAATGACTGGTCCATTCATTCGAACGCCATCTGAAATCTCACAAGTGTCACGTCCATCGCTACGGACTTTGCAGCACGGGTCCTCATTGCATCAGCCGCATACCATGGTGTTTTCCGCTGTTTTTGTTTAGACTATCCAGCTGCGGGAGAGTCCCCGTTCCTTGACTCTTAAGTTACTAACCAAACCATCATCTACGTTTCTTCCAGAGAACAGGTACTTTCGTGACAATACATGACGCCGATCGTTAACGACCTCATTTATCTTCTTCATAGTTTTCGCTTTCCTACCTGACGCACGTCGGAAAGTTTATCGTTATTTCCCCAGATCCAGATGCTACCAAGTATCTCTCTCTCTCTCTCTCTCTCTCTCTCTCTCTCTCTCTGTCTGTCTGTGTGTGTGTGTGTGTGTGTGTGTGTGTTTTATTCAAATTAGATACCACCTAGAACACTATTATCTTACAAAACTTCTCAGATGATTATGTTAGCCGGCCGCGGTGGTCTCGCAGTTCTAGGCGCTCAGTCCGGAACCGCGCGACTGCTACGGTCGCAGGTTCGAATCCTGCCTCGGGCATGGATGTGTGTGATGTCCTTAGGTTAGTTAGGTTTAAGTAGTTCTAAGTTCTAGGGGACTGATGACCTAAGATGTTAAGTCCCATAGAGCTCAGAGCCATTTTTTTTGTTACGTTAATGAAATTATTCCTTTATTCTCATAACCTCATAAAAATACATAAAAGTTACGTGCAGTTAATTTCTCTTACACTCATTCTTCGAGTTAACACGGATAAAATGTACTGATATGATCTCGGTCCACAGGTCGACAGCTGTCTTTGTATGTGTGGAAGACCTACATTCGATCCACATAGGGTTAAGAATTTAACCTCAACGTGAAGATGACAGTATGATTATGTTCTTTACGGGTATGCTGCCGGACATAATCGTCTTCAATACGAAATATTTCGGCGATCCATCTTGTCGCCATCTTCACGTGCGATCGCTGAGACGATTGAAGACGATTATATCCGACAGCATACGCGTGAAGAACATAATCAAAGACTATAATTGTATTTTCTGGTATCATAGCACTATCGATTTAATGCCAGGAATATTTTATTACTTCTATCTTCGTACTCATTAACGGTACTTTTGTTCCGTCTGAAAGAGCACGTGCGAAGAATAGTTGGCCCACATATCATTTCGTCCCACACAGGGCTCAAGAAATGACCACGATGAGAAAACCCGAGAAATTCGAGCACATACGGAGACTTACCGGTAATCATTCTTCTCTCGCGCCGTTCGCGAATGGAGCAGAGAGGGACTGAAAACACAGTGGTATCAGACAACCATTTTCCATTGAAGAAAATCCATGCCATCTGAACACACAGGGAGCGCTGACATTTGTCGATGCACCCAGAAGACATGATCGGGTGTCAATGTAACTTCGTGCACGCGAACATCACCGGCGGGTAGGTTGTGATTAGAGTTGCGATTCCCTGCGACAGGTAGAACTGCCACCAAGGTTGATTAGTGTTGTTCGTGTTTAGTGTTGTTACTAGGCCTGGTAGTGTGTATTAAAGTCTTGAGCAGCATCAGATGTTTGATGACTGAAGGATATGGAGGCGCTGCGTACTCGTGTGAGACAGCGTTATCAGGATCTGACAGAGTTTGAAAAGGACTTAATTTTCGATCTTCGTTTGGCCTGCTGGTCGAGTCGTGCAATATCCAAATCTGTGGGGCATTTGGAAGTGACAGTGATCTCACGTTGGAGAGCAAGGGAATGCGAGGTCAGGCACCTACATTATCAGCGTTCCGGACGATCATGTCTGCCCACCGCAAGGAAGAATTGTCGTACTGTGTACCAAGAAGATAGTAACCCCTTCACATCTGCGCCTGTTATCCAAGAACACGTAATGGGCTCCCTGCATCATTCTGCGTCATCCCACACCATTGGCCGGAGACTCGCAGCAGCCGGCCGCCCCATGCGTAGACTACCAAAACACAAATGGCTGTGTTGGAGTGGTACCCGATACGGAAGCATGCGCTGCTGACGAGTGGCATCACATTGTGCTCAGTGATACATCGCGTTTCTGCACTACCACGGATGACCATCGTCGGCGAGCATGGTGGCGACATGTGGAAGAGGTCCCAATCGTCCAACGTTTTGGAGAAGCGCAGCTGTGTGTTACTCTTGGCATTATGTTGTGGATGTGATTGACGGAATTCTAACGACGCAGCTGTTCCTCGCGCTCATTCAGCGTCCTTACCCTTTACGTCTCGCCGACAGCAACGAGGTGCCATTATTCAACAGGACAATGTTCACCTACAGCTGGAATGTCTTTGCACGAATTGTCTGTGTGATGCTGACATACTCCTGTGGCCAGCAGGATCCGCATATCTGCGCCTGATAGTTGTGGGAGCAGCTGGGCCAACTCCGTCTCAGAACAAGTACCCAGAATATCAAGGACCAGTTACAAGTTGCAGGCCACCTAGCGTCAGGACAGGACACAAAGGCTTTATGATACCCTTTGAAATACCATCACACACCGTCTGAACCCGTGAAGTTTCATTTCCTGCCCCCGGCCCATCAGGATGTTTCCTTTTTTATTTCAGATACTGTGTTGTTCATATCATTTTACAAAGGTTTCAAGTGATTCATTTCAAACGTTGCAAGCAACATCAGAAAGAACAGACGAAAAATATAGCCATGAAGACCAGCGATAAATAGCCCAAAAGAGGGAGAATATTTTATGCTGAAAGAGGGACTGAAGTGATTTTCTGACATAATTTTAGCAAGGAAATCAGAGAGGAGTCTCGATCTAGTGGTGGCACATACGTTGTCCACTTGTTTTCTGTTGCTGTAGGACAGCCTAGCGGACAGAGGAGATGCAAGTTCCAGCCACTTACTATGAGAGCCGCAGCCAAAAGAGAACAAATCTCTACTGGAGGCCATTCCTTGATGTGCTTTACAGTCCAGTATTAAATGCATATTCAGCTGTGATATAGCTACTTCTTCCCACTGTCATTTCCCAAAATACAGCGTTGCGATTTTGAGAGGGTGCCCGCTCCACAACCGATGACAAAGCTTTGTGACCTCCTCCCCTCTCCCACAGAACGAGGCGCCGCACTAGTTTGGACATCCATTATCCTAATAGAGAAAGAGTCGAATCCTTGACCACATGTAGATTTACATTATCCGTGTTTTCCCCAGCCGCTTAATTCAAGTGCCGGATGACTTAATTGATCACGTTGAGTTCCAAATCTTTCTTCCTACATCCGAGCCTATGTTTCAATACTATCGTCGTCGCGAGGATGATTAATGTTAATATATCAGTATGAATCTTTCACTCTATGGCGGTGTGTGCGCTGTTGGAAACTTCCTGGAAGATTAAAAGTGCCTGACTGCGACTCAAACCCAGAAAATTTGAATTTTTCGGACAATTCTCTCACCTTCTCATCTTTCTAAGCATTCACAGATTTGCTTCCGTCAGGACCTTTCCCCCAATTTTCAAATTTCACCAAGTTCTTCTGAATACCTCACTCGACTAACGCCCCTACAAGAAAGGATATTACGGAGAAATGAGAAGTGAGAGACAGGTATTGGCAGAACTAAAGCTGTGAGGGCGCAACACGAGTTGTTACTGATTAGTTCAGTCGCTGGGGGCTCGAAACTTGTTCACTGGTGGCCTTTCCATTTTGCGACCCGTTTATTCTCAGTCGTTCAGCTTTTCACCAGTGAGCATATCATCCTGGCGCTTGAAATCTACGGGTAAGTTAACAGGAAACATCACTGCAGGCTGACGGAAGCTGGGAAGACGTTCTTTTGCAGGAAAGTGTATACGTTCTGTGCTGACGTAGCAAGAAAGACTGCCGGGCGGTACGGGACCGTAAGTTACGTCAAGCCCCGATGGCGCAGCCAGGACTGTAACGCCACTGGCGATACGTAAATGGAGAAGCCAGTCTCTAGAACTGTTGACTTTACCACTACACGATAAAGCCTTGTACTGCAACTTGACTGTGGCCCAAGTGATGCAGAATGATGTCCTGTGAAAAAAGGGGTGAGACGACTGACTCACAGTAGACACTGCCAGTTTCAGCGATCAGTGTCCCTCTCCGCCTGAAGCCAGACACTCCATACCAGCCATCAATCAGAAGTGGGTAATCCAGTATGCTATACTAGACGCTGCAACTGCAAGCTGCAGAGCTATGAGCTGGACTGATGCCTTGCGGTAGGTGAGCCACCTGCTGGATTATCTATCGACTGCAGGACGCCTACTTTGGAGTTCACGGTTCCTGTGTGGACCCGACTAGCTACTGAACCACCTCTTGCGTTGTGCCAGGACACACTGCTGTTGCTGGCTTACCTTGTGTAGGGACACTCTACTATTGCTGGCCTACACGGGGTCCCCGGTTTCATGCGTGCAGACGTGTTTCTTGCAGTGACTGCGAGACTGCTACAGCTAGTGAGGCCGACTTGTGCACTGACCAGCAAAGCTGCCTGCTGCCCTTGCCTGCCACAGTGCCGAATCTAACGATTTCCAAAATAGAATATCCCACGCCTCTCTCCCTCTACCGGTCCGCGTTCTAAATCTGTCAATTCTCGTCGATCGGCCATAATCACGTCGGAAACCTTTTCAGATGAATCATTTGAGTACAAATGACGGCTACCAGAATGCACGTCCTTTCATACGTTCTGCACGCGGTAATACCGCCATCTGTATCCACTACTGGCCATTAAAATAGCTACACCACGAAGATGACGTGCTACAGACGCGAAATTTAACAGACAGGAAGAAGATGCTGTGATATGCAAATGATTAGCTTTTCAGAGCATTCACACAAGGTTGGCGCCGGTGGCGACACTTACAACGTGCTGACATCAGGAAAGTTTCCAATCGATTTATCATACACAAACAGCAGTAGACCGGCGTTGCCTGGTGAAACGTTGTTGTGATGCCTTGTGCATACCATCACGTTCCGAGTTTGATAAAGGTCTGATTGTAGTGTGTCGCGATTGCGGTTTATCGTATCGCGACATTGCTGCTCGCGTTGGTCGAGATCCAATGACTGTTTGCAGAATATGGAATCGGTGGGTTCAGGAGGGTAATACGGAACGCCGTGCTGGATCCCAACGGCCTCGTATCACTAGCAGTCGAGATCACATGAATCTTATCCGCATGGCTGTAACAGATCGTGCAGCCACGTCTCGGTCCCTGAGTGAACAGATGGGTACGTTTGCAAGACAACAACCATCTTCACGAACAGTTCTACGACGTTTGCAGCAACATGGACTATCAGCTCGGATACCATGGCTGCGGTTACCATTGACGCTGCAGTTGCATCAGAGACAGGAGCGCCTGCGATGGTGTATTCAACGACGAACCTGGGTGCACGAATGGCAAAACGTCATTTTTTCGGATGAATCCAGGTTCTGTTTACAGCATCATGATGGTCGCATCCGTGTTTGGCGACATCGCGGTGAACGCACATTGGAAGAGTGTTTTCGTCATCGCCATACTGGCGTATCACCCGGCGTAATGGTGTGGGGTGCCATCGGTTACACGTCTCGGTCACCTCTTGTTCGCATTGACGGCTCTCTGAACAGTGGACGTTACATTTCAGAAGTGTTACGACCCGTGGCTCTACCCTTCACTCGATCCCTGCAAAACCCTACATTTCAGCAGGATAATGCACGACCGCATGTTGCAGGTCCTGTACGGGCCTGTCTGGATACAGAAAATGTTCGACTGCTGCCCTAGGCAGCACATTCTCCAGATCTCTCACCAACGGTGGCCGAGCAACTGGGTCGTCACAATACGCCAGTCACTACTCTTTATGAAGTGTGGTATCGTGTTGAAGCTGCATGGGCAGCCATCCAAGCCCTGTTTGACTCAATGCCCAGGCGTATCAATGCCGTTATTACGGCCAGAGGTGGTTGTTCTGGGTACTGATTTCTCAGGATCTATGCACCCAAATTGCGTGAAAATGTAATCACATGTCAGTTCTAGTATAATATATTTGTGCAATGAATACCCCTTTATCATCTGCATTTCTTCTTGGTGTAGCAATTTTAATGGCCAGTAGTGTCTGTGCACATCGCTATCGCACGACTTTAGTCACCTCAGTGTATGGGACGCTGTTTCCTCAGATGTATGGCGAATAAAATTCATAGGTATATTAGGGGCGTTCATTGAACTGACGTACGTCCCATATGTGAATGGGACACGGAGGGTTGTGAACGGCGTCGGAGAGAAGAATACGATTTGCAAGTCACTGGGAAGTTGCTTCAGACGTGTAGTGTGCGGCTTCCTCGTGGGACACCACCGCACGGGCCGGCATTGCGTGGTCCGGCGGACGTCACGCGGAAGATGGGCGCGGCCGCCGGAAGACGGCGCAGTACGCAGTTGCGACAGCCGGGGGCGTTGGCGGCGCTGCTGGGTTCGCCATTGGCCGGCACGGCGGGCCGGACAGTGTCCTAGTCTCTCGCCTTATGCAACGGAGCGTAACGCTACGGCGAACAGCGGGAAGTGGTGCGCCGCCCGTCCACGTCACGCCTCCAGTTATTCCCCTTATCCGACCGCCTTCCGCCGGCCTTGAACGCGCGCCCAGCCTTGACGGAGACGTCCTTCTAGAGACTGCTGCAATTGAGCGAACATATGGAGTCATCCGCAGCGACGACGACTGGATCACACCAGTTACGTAGTTCGATAATTCTGGAAAAATACAAGGCTTCTAGAGAGGAGGTTGCATACGATAATTCCTTACGGCCTGTTCTCGAATACTCTCGAGTATATGGGATGCTCACCAAGTTCACCGAAGATACTCACCGGACGTAATAAATACAGTCCAACTAATACTTCCGCTAACTGGACTTTGCTTTCTTGGGGTGCTATTGGAACACGTGAGGCAATACTGACCTTATGACTGAAGAAACTGCAAAAAGGTGGGACTTTAAGGAGATGGGACCTGTAGAAACTGACTAAACCAGAGGTTGTACAGAGTTTCAGGGAGACCATAAGGGAACAATTGATAGGAATGGGGGAAAGAATTACAGTAGAAGAAGAATGGGTAGCTTTGAGAGATGAAGTAGTGAAGTCAGCACAGGATCAAGTAGGTAAAAAGACGAGGGCTAGTTGAAATCCTTGGGTAACAGAAGAAATATTGAATTTAATTGACGAAAGGAGAAAGATAAAAATGAGTAAAAGAAACAGGCAAAAAGGAATACAAACGTCTCAAAAATGAGATCGACAGGAAGTGCAAAATGGCTAAGCAGGGATGTCTAGAAGACAAATGTAAGGAGGTAGAGGCTTGTCTCACAAGGGGTCAGATAGATACTGCCTACAGGAAAATTACAGAGACCTTTGGAGAAAAGAGAGCCACTTGTATGAATATCAAGAGCTCAGATGGGAAACCAGTTCTAAGCAAAGAAAGGAAAGCAGAAAGGTGGAAGGTATATACAGAGGGTCTATACAAGGGCGATGTACTTGAGGACAATATTATGGAAATGGAAGAGGATGTAGATGAAGATCTACATCTACATCTACATCCACACTCCGCAAGCCACCTGACGGTGTGTGGTAGAGGGTACCCTGAGTACCTCTATCGGTTCTCCCTTCTATTCCAGTCTCGTATTGTTCGTGTAAAGAAGGATTGTCGGTATGCTTCTGTGTGGGCTCTAATCTCTCTGATTTTATCCTCATGGTCTCTTTGCGAGATATACGTAGGAGGGAGCAATATACTGCTTGACTCTTCGGTGAAGGTATGTTCTCCAAACTTTAACAAAACCCCGTGCCGAGCTACTGAGCGTCTCTCCTGCAGAGTCTTCCACTGGAGTTTATCTATCATCTCCGTAACGCTTTCGCGATTACTAAATGATCCTGTAACGAAGCGCGCTGCTCTCCGTTGGATCTTCTCTATGTCTTCTATCAACCCTATCTGGTACGGATCCCACACTGCTGAGCAGTATTCAAGCAGTGGGCGAACAAGCGTACTGTAACCTACTTCCTTTGTTTTCGGATTGCATTTCCTTTGGATTCTTCCAATGAATCTCAGTCTGGCATCTGCTTTGCCGACGATCAACTTTATATGATCATTCCATTTTAAATCACTCCTAATGCGTACTCCCAGATAATTTATGGAATTAATGGCTTCCAGTCGCTGACCTGCTATTTTGTAGCTAAATGATAACGGATCTATCTTTCTATGTATTCGCAGCACGTTAAACTTGTCTACATTGAGATTCAATTGCCATTCCCTGCACCATGCGGCAATTCGCTGCAGATCCTCCTGCATTTCAGTACAATTTTCCATTGTTACAACCTCTCGATACACCACAGCATCATCTGCAAAAAGCCTCGGTGAACTTCCGATGTCATCCACAAGGTCATTTATGTATATTGTGAATAGCAACAGTTTTATGACACTCCCCTGCGGCACACCTGAAATCACTCTAACTTCGGAAGACTTCCCTCCATTGAGTATGACATGCGTTCTGTTATCTAGGAACTCTGCAATCCAATCACACAATTGTTCTGATAGTCCATATGCTCTTACTTTGTTCATTAAACGACTGTGGGGAACTGTATCGAACGCCTTGCGGAAGAAACACGGCATGTACCTGTGAACCCGTGTCTATAGCCCTCTGAGTCTCGTGGACGAATAGCGCGAGCTGGGTTTCACACGACCGTCTTTTTCGAAACCCATGCTGATTCCTACAGAGTAGATTGCTAGTCTCCAGAAAAGTCATTATACTCTAACATAATACGTGTTCCAAAATTCTACAACTGATCGACGTTAGAGATATATGTCTATAGATCTGCACTTCTGTTCGACGTCCCTTCTAGAAAACGGGGATGACCTGTGCCCTTTTCCAATCCTTTGGAACGATGCGCTCTTCTAGAGACCTACGGTACACCGCTGCAAGAAGGGGGGCAAGTTCCTTCGCGTACTCTGTTTAAAATCGAACTGGTATCCCATCAGGTCCAGCGGCCTTTCCTCTTTTGAGCGATTTTAATTGTTTCTCTATCCCTCTGTCTCTATTTCGATATCTACCAATTTGTCATCAGTACGACAATCTAGAGAAGGAACTACAGTGCAGTCTTCCTCTGTGAAACAGCTTTGGAAAAAGACATTTAGTATTTCGGCCTTTAGTCTGTCATCCACTGTTTCAGTACCATTTTGGTCACAGAGTGTCTGGACATTTCTGCCAAGTCAGTACACAGAACTTTACTTGGGAGATACGATACTGCGTGAAGAGTTTGACCGACCACTGCAAGACCTGAGTCGAAACAAGGCCCCAGAAGTAGACAACATTCCATTAGAACTACAGACAGCCTTGGGAGAGCCAGACAGAACTCTACCATCTGGTGAGCAAGATGCATGAGACAGGCGAAATACCCTCAGACTTCAAGAAGAATATAATAATTCCAATCCCAAAGAAAGCAACTGTTGAGAGATGTCAGTTTAATAAGTCACGGATGCAAAATACTAACGCGAATTCTTCACAGACGAATGGAAAAACTGGTAGAAGCCGACCTCGAGGAAGATCAGTTTGAATTCCGTAGATTTATTGGAACACGTGAGGCAATACTGACCCTACGGCTTATCTTAGAAGCTAGATTAATGAAAGGCAAACCTACGTTTCTAGCATTTGTAGACTTAGAGAAAGTTTTGAAAATGTTGACTGGAATACTCCCTTTCAAATTCTAAAGATGGCAGGGGTAAAATACTGGGAGCGAAAGGCTATTTACAATTTGTACAGAAACCAGATGGCTGTTATAAGAGTCGAGGGGCATGAAAGGGAAGCAGTCGTTGGGAAGGGAATGAGACAGGGTTGTAGCCTCTCCCACATGTTATTCAATCTGTGTATTGAGCAAGCAGTAAAGGAAACATAAGAAAAATTCGGAGTAGCAATTAAATTCCATGGAGAAGAAATAAAAACTTTCAGGTTCGCCGATGACATTGTAATTCTGTCACAGACAGCAAAGGACTTGGAAGAACAGTTGAACAGAGGATATAAGATGAACATCAACAAAAGGAAAACGAGGATAATGGAATGTAGTCGAATTAAGTCGGGTGATGAAGAGGGAATTAGATTAGGAAATGAGACACTTAAAGTAGTAAAGGAGTTTTGCTATTTGGGGGGCAAAATAACTGATGACGGTCGGAGTAGATATAAAATGTAGACTGGCAATCGCAAGGAAAGCGTTTCTGAAGAAGAGAAATTTGTTAACTTCGAGTATAGAGTTAAGTGTCATTAAGTCGTTTCTGAAAGTATTTGTACGGAGTGTAGCCATGTATGGAAGTGAAACATGCACATAAATAGTTTAGACAAGAAGAGAATATAAGCTTTCGAAATGTGGTGCTACAGAAGAGTGATGAAGATCAGATGGGCAGATCACGTAACTAATGAGGAGGTACTGAGTAGAATTGAGGAGAAGAGGAATTTGTGGCACAACCTGAATAGAAGAAGGGATCGGTTGGTAGGACACGTTCTGAGGCATCAAGGGATCTTCAATTTAGTATTGGCGGGAAGTGTGGAGGCTAAAAATCGTAGAGGGAGGCAAAGGCATGAATACAGTAAGCAGATTCAGAATTATGTTCATTGCAGTAGTTACTGTGGGACGAAGATGCTTGCACAGGATTAAGTAGCATTGTGAGCTGCATCAAACCAGTCTCAGGACTGAAGACCACATCAACAGCAACAACAACAACATAGCATTTTCGACTCTGCAGCCGTTTCCGAGTGATTCCTATGGTAATTAGTCAATTTTCATTCCGCTGCACATCTCAAGAACATTACGTTCAACATATGGCACTAGAGAGAATATCATGCCAACGCCACATACACAGTACTAACGACCTGCTCAGATTCCCATTGGTTATTAATCAAATTGTGTGTATATGGTGTATCGTCTCAGTTGTGTGACTGGATTCGTGATTTACTCTCACAGAGGTCACAGTTCGTAGTGATACACGGTAAATCATCGAGTAGAACAGAAGTGATATCTGGCGTTCCGTAAGGTAGTGTCATAGGCCCTTTGGTGTTCCTGATTTACATAAATGTTCTAGATAGCCGCGAGGGATTAGCCGAGTGGTCTCAGGCACTGCAGTTTGTCCTTAGAATAATTTAGGTTGTGTGTAAGCATAGGGACCGATGACCTTAGCAGTTAAGTCCCATAAGATTTCACACACATTTGAACATTTTTTTTTATCTAGGTGATAATCTGAGCAGCCCCCATAGATTGTTTGCAGATGACGCTGTAATTTACCGTCTAGTAAAATCATCAATCAATTCCAATTACAAAATGATCTAGAGAGAATATCTGTATGGTGCGAAAAGTGGCAATTGGCACTAAACAAAGAAAACTGCTAGGTCATCCACATGGGTACTAAAAGAATTCGGACAAATTTTGGGTATACGATAAATCACACACATCTAAGGGCTGTCAATTCGACTAAATTCCTAGGAATTGCAATTACGAGCAACTTAAATTGGAAAGACCACATAGATAATATTGAGCGGAAGGCGAAACAAAGACTGCGCTTTGTTGGCAGAACACTTACAAGATGCGACAAACCCACTAAAGAGACAGCCTACATTACAGTTGTCCGTCCTCTGCTGGAATATTGCTGTGCGGTGTGGGATCCTTACCAGGTAGGATTCACGGAGGACATCGAAAAAGTGCAAAGAAGGGCAGCTCGTTTCGTGTTATCACGCAATAGGGGTGAGAGTGTCACTTATATGAAACGCGAGTTGGGGTGGCAGTTACTGAAACAAAGGCGGTTTTCTTTGCGGCGATCTATTTAAGAAATTTCAGTCACCAGCTTTCTCTTCCGTATGCGAAAATATTTTGTTGACACCCACCTACGAAGGGAGAAATGATCATCATAATAAAATAAGAGAAATCAGAGGTCTAACGGAAAGATTTAGGTGTTCTTTTTTCTCACGCGCCATTCGAGAGTGCAATGGTAGAAAAGTAGTATGAAAATGGTTCGATGAACACTGCCAGGCATTTAAGTCTGAATTACAGGGTAACCATGTAGATGTGTTGGGTGATCAAAAAGTCAGTATAAATTTGAAAACTGAATAAATCACGGAATAATGGAGATAGAGAGGTACAAATTGACACACATGCTTGGAATGACATGGGGTTTTATTAGTACCAAAAAAAATAGACAATTTCAAAAAAATTCCGACAGATAGAGCTTCATCTGATCAGAATAGCAATAATTAGCATAACAATGTAAGGCAAAGCAAAGATGATGTTCTTTACAGGAAATGCTCAATATGTCCTCCATCATTCCTCAACAATAGCTGTAGTCGAGGAATAATGTTGTGAACAGCACTGTAAAGCATGTACAGAGTTTTGGTGAAGCATTGTCGTCGGATGTTGTCTTTCAGCATCCCTAGAGATGTCGGTCGATCATGATACACTTGCGACTTCAGGTAACCCCAAAGCCAATAATCGCACGGACTGAGGTCTGGGGACCTGGGAGGGCAAGCATGACGAAAGTAGCTGCTGAGCACACGATCATCACGAAACGACGCGCGCAAGAGATCTTTCACGCGTCTAGCAATATGGGGTGGTTCTTATAAAACCCCATGTAATTCCAAGCTTGTGTGTCAATTTTTACCTCTTTATCTACATTATTCCGTGGTTTATTACGTTTTCAAATTTATACTGACTTTTTGATCACCCGGTAGATATAGGTAACGTCTACAGCCAAATGACTTGTCTGGCGTAGTGGTACTATTATTAAATACACAGACCTCCCTCAAGAATCAGCCTGTCTACATGGTCCAGTCACATTTGTCTGACCACCGCCTATATCCGACGCCACCGAGCAATAACCACTCCCAGACAGCAGGCGGCAGCACTGTCAGTGCATGGTATAAGAAGCATGTCGAGGAGCCACGGAGTGATTTATCTGACGCCAAAAACGGAATGAACACTGTCTTTCAGACCAAGAGTGTAAGCATTTTCAAAATGGTTATGTTTGTAAACTCTTCGGGAGCCGCCATCGTCGAAATATACCGTGCATGGCAAAATGAAACTGTCCAAAACTGGCGCCTAGACAACTGTGGTGTACCAAGGGCCTTAGATGACAAACGTGAATGACGGCTGCAGAGATGTGTACGGACAGCTGTTCAGCAACTGACCGGTCAGACGAATAACGTTTCATGCTGCATCGGAAGGATGACTATTGTCGTGTACGGCTTGAAACGTCTAAAAACGAAGGGTGCAGTAGGAAGAAGATAGCGTTACAGTATGGGGAATGCTTTCGTGGCATTCCCTGGATGATCTTGTCATTCTGGAAGCAACAATGAAGCAACGCAGATACGCATCTGCCCTTGGGGACCATGTCCACCCCTGCATAGCATCTGTTTTTCTTCGTCACGTGTACCATACAGCACTGCTCTGGGCATA
Organism: Schistocerca nitens; assembly: GCF_023898315.1. NCBI lineage: Eukaryota > Metazoa > Arthropoda > Insecta > Orthoptera > Acrididae > Schistocerca > Schistocerca nitens. Next base: position 269,499,084 of record NC_064620.1, read on the forward strand.
AAACCTCCCGGATTTAAACCCAATCGAGAATCTGTGGGACCACCTATACAGGGCTGTTCATACAATGGAGTCGTGAAACGTAGCGCTTCTGGTCATAGCACTAGAGTCGGAGTTGCTTTTCCTTCCAGACATCGCCTACCGTGTAGCTCACCAGCTCCCATCACTTCCATGAGATGTTTCTCTAAACAACGGTTGAATATGGAACGGATAACAATACGTACAGAGTTAATCACTAAAAACTTGCACCGCAGATATTGCGGAAATGAAAAGTGCTATTGATGTGCGGTTTTCACAGAATGAATTGCTAGTCAGGGGCTCATATTGTTAGCCAATCATCAGACCGTAATAATACGGTATTTAGGAAGTGTATTTTTTATGCAAACATACACTTTTTTTAAATGCAACGCTGGCAATCGATTGTGGGAAAGTTGAAAGACGCTGTCTACAAGGACATTGTGGTGTCAGCGCCAGACACCACGCTTGCTAAGTGGTAGTTTTAAATCGGCCGCGGTCCATTAGTACATGTCGGACCCGCGTGTCGCCACTGTCAGTGATCGCAGACCGAGCGCCACCACACGGCAGGTCTCGAGAGACGGACTAGCACTCGCCCCAGTTGTACGGACGACGTAGCTAGCGATGCACACTGACGAAGCCTCGCTCATTTGCAGAGCAGATAGTTAGCATAGCCTTCAGCTAAGTCAATGGCTACGACCTAGCAAGGCGCCATTAGCATTACATAGCTTGTATCTAAAGAGTCTCACTTGTATCGTCAAGAGCGATGTACCACAAGGATGGATTAAAGTTAAGTATTCCAGGAGCTACGTACATTTCTTTATAGCATTCATTACGTATCCTGTTTCAGACCTATCTACTAGCCTGCGTGAGTTAACGCGTGCCTTTCGGCTACTTCCGAGTGGCGTGGCTGTCTTGTTACTCCACAACAGACATACCATCTACAACCAATGATATGCAACGACGTATTACTGCAGCCTGCTCGGACATCTCCACTGAAATGCGAAGGGGTGTGCATGAGTCGTTCCATATCAGACTGGAAGCGTGTACTGTCGCTGCCAGTGATCATTTTGATCACAATCTTTGATGGTCAGTTGTCTCATTACTGGTCAAGCGCCATATAACTAGGATATGCACTTGCATTGTTCTTTAGAGTGTGCCAAAACATGTATTTTACTCGTACAAGTGTCGGTGTGGAAACTTTTCAAAATGAGACATCTCGTAAACGACTCGCACTAGAATCCTGCAACAAACACCAGTGACTTTCTCCTTTGCACTACTTTTAATCTGTTAGTGTCAATAGGCGTTGTTACGTTAAAAAGTGTATTTTTGCACAAAAATACGCTTTCTGACTACTATTATAAACTGTTTATTGGCTAAGAATACAGGTCCCTGACTGCCAATTCATTCATTGAAAACCGAACGTCAGTAGCGCTTTCCATTTTGGCAATATGTACAGTGAAAGGTTAAGGTGAGTCACGCCGTATATTACATTCTCATCATTATTTAGCTGCAATACATTTTATACCCCCTCCCCCCCCTCCAAGAACCATGGACCTTGCCGTTGGTGGGGAGGCTTGCGTGCCTCAGCGATACAGATGGCCGTACCGTAGGTGCAACAACAACGGAGGGGTATCTGTTGAGAGGCCAGACAAACATGTGGTTCCTGAAGAGGGGCAGCAGCCTTTTCAGTAGTTGCAGGGGCAACAGTCTGGATGATTGACTGATCTGGCCTCGTAACATTAACCAAAACGGCCTTGCTGTGCTGGTACTGCGAACGGCTGAAAGCAAGGGGAAACTACAGCCGTAATTTTTCCCGAGGACATGCAGCTTTACTGTATGATTAAATGATGATGGCGTCCTCTTGGGTAAAATATTCCGGAGGTAAAATAGTCCCCCATTCGGATCTCCGGGCGGGGACTACTCAAGAGGACGTCGTTATCAGGAGAAAGAAAACTGGCGTTCTACGGATCGGAGCGTGGAATGTCAGATCCCTTAATCGGGCAGGTAGGTTAGAAAATTTAAAAAGGGAAATGGATAGGTTAAAGTTAGATATAGTGGGAATTAGTGAAGTTCGGTGGCAGGAAGAACAAGACTTTTGGTCAGGTGAATACAGGGTTATAAATACAAAATCAAATAGGGGTAATGCAGGAGTAGGTTTAATAATGAATAAAAAAATAGGAGTGCGGGTTAGCTACTACAAACAGCATAGTGAACGCATTATTGTGGCCAAGATAGACACAAAACCCATGCCTACTAGCTCTGCAGGTAGTGAAGGGAGAAGAAAATTTAATAGTTATGGGTGACTGGAATTCGTCAGTAGGAAAAGGGAGAGAAGGGAACATAGTAGGTGAATATTGACTGGGGGGAAGAAATGAAAGAGGAAGCCGCCTTGTAGAATTTTGCACAGAGCATGACTTAATCATGGCTAACACTTGGTTCAAGAATCATAAAAGAAGGTTGTATACCTGGAAGAATCATGGAGATACTAAAAGGTATAAGATACATTATATAATGGTAAGACAGAGATTTAGGAACCAGGTTTTAAATTGTAAGACATTTCCAGGGGCAGATGTGGATTGTGACCACAATCTATTGGTTATGAACTGCAGATTGAAACTGTAGAAACTGCAAAAAGGTGGGAATTTAAGGAGATGGGACCTGGATAAACTGAAAGAACCAGAAGTTGTAGAGAGTTTCAGGGAGAGCGTAAGGGAAGAATTGACAGGAATGGGGGAAAGAAATACAGTAGAAGAAGAATGGGTAGCTCTGAGGGATGAAGTAGTGAAGGCAGCAAACGATCAGGTAGGTAAAAAGACGAGGGCTAATAGAAATCCTTGGGTAACAGAAGAAATATTGAATTTAATTGATGAAAGGAGAATATATAAAAATGCAGTAAATGAAGCAGGCAAAAAGGAATACAAACGTCTCAAAAATGAGATTGAAAGGAAGTGCAAAATGGCTAAGCAGGGATGGCTAGAGGACAAATGTAAGGATGTAGAGGCTTGTCTCACTAGGGGTAAGATAGAAACTGCCTACAGGAAAATTAAAGAGACCTTTGGAGAGAAGAGAACCACTTGTATGAATATCAAGAGCTCAGATGGCAACCCAGTTGTAAGCAAAGAAGGGAAGGCAGAAAGGTGGAAGGAGTATATAGAGGGTTTATACAAGGGCGATGTACTTGAGGACAATATTATGGAAATGGAAGAGGATGTAGATGAAGACGAAATGGGAGATAAGATACTGCGTGAAGAGTTTGACAGAGCACTGAAAGACCTGAGTCGAAACAAGGCCCCGGGAGTAGAAAACATTCCATTAGAACTACTGATGGCCTTGGGAGAGCCAGTCATGACAAAACTCTACCATCTGGTGTGCAAGATGTATGAGACAGGCGAAATACCCTCAGACTTCAAGAAGAATATAATAATTCCAATCCCAAAGAAAGCAGGTGTTGACAGATGTGAAAATTACCGAACTATCAGTTTAATAAGTCATGGCTGCAAAATACTAACGCGAATTCTTTACAGACGAATGGAAGAACTGGTAGAAGCGGACCTCGGGGAAGATCAGTTTGGATTCCGTAGAAATGTTGGAACACGTGAGGCAATACTGACCCTACGGCTTATCTTAGAAGAAAGATTAAGAAAAGCAAACCTACGTTTCTAGCATTTGTACACTTAGAGAAAGCTTTTGACAATGTTAACTGGAATACGCTCTTTCAAATTCTGAAGGTGGCAGGGGTAAAATACAGGGAGCGAAAGGCTATTTACAATTTGTACAGAAACCAGATGGCAGTTATAAGAGGGACATGAAAGGTAATCAGTGGTTGGGAAAGGTGTGAGACAGGGTTGTAGCCTGTCCCCGATGTTATTCAATCTGTATATTGAGCAAGCAGTAAAGGAAACAAAAGAAAAATTTGGAGTAGGTGTTAAAATTCATGGAGAAGAAGTAAAAACTTTGAGGTTCGCCGATGACATTGTAATTCTGTCAGAGACAGTAAAGGACTTGGAAGAGCAGTTGAACGGAATGGACAGTGTCTTGAAAGGAGGATATAAGATGAAAATCAACAAAAGGAAAACGAGGATAATGGAATGTAGTCAAATTAAATCGGGTGATGCTGAGGGAATTGGATTAGGAAATGAGACACTTAAAGTAGTAAAGGAGTTTTACTATTTGGGGAGTAAAATAACTGATGATGATCGAAGTAGAGAGGATATAAAATGTAGACTGACAATGGCAAGGAAATAGTTTCTGAAGAAGAGAAATTTGTTAACGTCGAGTATAGATTTAAGTGTCAGGAAGTCGTTTCTGAAAGTATTTGTATGGAGTGTAGCCATGTATGGAAGTCAAACATGGACGATAACTAGTTTGGACAAGAAGAGAATAGAAGCTTTCGAAATGTGGTGCTACAGAAGAATGCTGAAGATAAGGTGGGTAGATCACGTAACTAATGAGGAGGTATTGAATAGGATTGGGGAGAAGAGAAGTTTGTGGCACAACTTGACTAGAAGAAGGGATCGGTTGGTAGGACATGTTTTGAGGCATCAAGGGATCACAAATTTAGCATTGGAGGGCAGTGTGGAGGGTAAAAATCGTAGAGGGAGACCAAGAGATGAATACACTAAGCAGATTCAGAAGGATGTAGGATGCAGTAGGTACTGGGAGATGAATAAGCTTGCACAGGATAGAGTAGCACGGAGAGCTGCATCAAACCAGTCTCAGGACTGAAGACCACAACAACAACACATTTTATACAAAAACCATCCTCGTGAATCAATCTATTAGTTAAAAGTCGTATGAAGTACTTCCTGAGATTAGCCATTACATAAAAATTCCGGGTCCCACTGAAGAAACCATTGAAGAAGTGTGCGCCACGTCATGGGAAAATGATACAGTCCTTCATACAGTATGTTCTGGTGCTTTCCTTCATTGTGAACCTGAATATGACAGAAGCCAACAAAACCTCACACTTCATGAAAGTAGTTGCAGAAGACATGTACGAAGGTGCTCTGGCAAGGAATGTCACAACAGTGTCAGACAACCGAGGAATTCGTCGAATGGTGCCAGTGCATCGCGGAAATGCAATGAAAAATGTATGACCAACTCTAGGATGTGTCACTATGGTAGTTGCAGAAGACTGCCACGAAGTCGTCTCCCTCATACGCTTCTTAGTGAGAGAAGAGATACAACATTTCATGGCAATCAGAAATGTCGGATCTTGTAATCAAGAGATATCAGCCTTGAATGTCGATTCCATACGTCAAGAGGTAATAAAGAATGTTGAAGAACAAGTGTGTCGATATTTTTCTCTAATCTCCGCCATGTGCCGAAGGCGTCTGGAACATTGGGCTCGACCAGCACGGACTTTCTTGACAGCCGTTAACGAAAGCCCAGCAGCCGATCAACGCAGGTACTATTAACTCCGCCTCCTTGTATAACACCCCGCGGAAGAATAGCCATTTGGAGGACAGACGACAACACGCCGACGTGGTTCCGCTGTGGACTCCCTGGACACATAGTAGGCTACTGCAGAAAAAGAAAGCGAGTTTTCGGTGATACCAGACATCAATCATCACAACACTAACGGCAGTCATATGCAAATGAGTAAGTTGAAAGGCGAGGCGAAGACAGTCGCTGTACACTGGACGAAATCACTCCCCAATATGCCTTTGCAGTTTCCCGACGCCTTACAGAGGTATCAGCAGCTCGCTTAGATGACGAATTCAGAAAAACTAAATTAATTGTTAATTAAAACAGTATTATTATAAAATCCCAGCAACTGAGCTGTGTCGGGCATGAATTTCATCTGCAAGGGGACCTTATGGTCTTGTAAATTCAGTTCAGGGTGAGACTTCGCAGGTTAGTAGCATACCTCAAAGGTGTCCATCCATATAAGCTGTAACGTTCCGTGGCGAGAAGATTCCGAGCACAGCGAAATGGCTACACATGTAGCGGACTTACTTACCACGAGGTCGATCCAGGTTCGATTGCAACTTAGGCAAAAAATGTTTTAACAGTCTTAAAAAATATAACAACTTTTCAATGAAATTTATGATCTAAACTGTTATCATATTTGTTTGATAAAATGAAATTTCTAATACAGCTAACTACCAAAAAAATTAAATAGACTTAATATTTTCTTTTCCAAAAGCTAAATAGCTTCAAATGCAGTTTGTAAGGGAGGTAAACTGAAGTTATAATCACCACTGTAACAAGATTTCTGGTAGCGTGTTATTTATATAAAAAGTTTTACAATATCGTTTTCATTTGTACGTTTCATATATTAAATAAAAGCAGCAGAATGATAATTATCATAAAAACCTGCGCTCGCAGCTTTACTTTCACCAGTACCTCGTCTTCTACTTTCCAAACTTCACAGACGTTCTCCTGCGAAACTTGCAGAACTAGCACTGTTGGATGAAAGGCTATTGCTGAGGCATGGCTTAGCCACAGCCTGGGGGAGGGGGATGTTTCCAGAATGAAATATTTACCCTGCAGCGGAGTGTGTGCTGACACGAAACTTCTTGGCAGATTAAAACTGTGTGGCGCGCCGAGACGAAGTACTGGTGGAAGTAAAGCTGTGAGGTGGGTTGTGGGTCGTAGTTGGGTAGCTCAGTCCGTAGAGCACTTTCCCGTGAAAGACAAAGGTTCCCAACATCGAGTCTCGGTCATTCATTCTGGAAACATTCCCCAGGACGTAGCTAAGCCATGTGTCCGGAGTATCATTTCTTCTAGGAGTGCTAGTTCCGCAAGTTTCGCAGGAGAGCTTCTGCGAAGTTTGGAAGATAGGAGGCGATGTAATTACTTACTCTGGGTTGATCTTGGATGAGGATAGACGCGAGATACATTGCAATTGTACTTACGCTGCACTTTCGTTACATGTATGTGTTTATTTGCTCTTAAAACCTTTATTTACGTATATTTAGCATCCCTGCATGTTAGAAAACTAATGACATCTTTTTTTTCAGAGTATCAGAACGTGCAATTAGCACTAGCCTATGACTGATAGCAGTCGTCCATTTACGAGACCGCAACGCTTTATTTGAATATTGCGAATATTAAACGGCACAGAGCCGCGGAAATAACTTCCAAAGTTTGCATTTTAATTATACTATTTAACTTTCGTGTAATTTTAATTTGTTTGCAAATATTAATAGCAGTTTTTGTTAAGTTCTTGTGGCTTCCGCATAACGGCTATCTTTTGTGTCAACTACATAAATTCATAGAAATTAACTTACTCCTAAATGGTCAGTGGTAAATATACCACACAATAATATTTCTCTATGCGAACCCATGACATTAAAGCAGCATTAATCTCAGTGAAACTGCAATGGAAAAAGAGCCTTACATGTTTTGTTAACAAACGAGTTAGTACGGTGCTTCACACCGCTCTTTACGTGGTTCACATTCCAGGCATTAAATCTTCAGATAATATTTCCATAAAAAAAGACTGAGTGATTTGCTCGTGATAAGTTGTTTTGTCACTTTAGTGTGTGTGGCATCATACGATGTATAACTGTACGTATACGTGCCTACAAGTCACACAGTTTAATAAACTGCACTTGTACACACAATTAAAGCACACCACTTGAAGCACAGAACAGAACACAACATATACATTAAAACAACATACTGGGTTGGTCAGGCGGTAGAGCACTTGGCACTTGCTCACGAAAGACGAAGTTCCCCAGTTCGAGTCTCGGTCCAACACACACTTTCATTAACAACTATAGTTTTTTAGGCCAAAAGCAAATATTGTACCTCCTCTCTCTTTCTTCCGGTCCGTATTCATCTCATGAGCTATGGTCTTAGACATTTTCAGAAGGTTCCTCGTCACAATTTTCATTTTCGTGAGTAGTTTCATGATCAGTCACAAGCACTTTATCAGTCAGCATGTCCATAGTAAGTTCGTAAATTGACGTGACGTAGGAGATTCCGATGTAATCAAATTATTTTCAGAAACCAAGCTTTCGTAATAATCGACCGCATCTTTTAATCTCTTCTTTGTCATTTCGCCGTATAAATAATCTTGATTGATTTCATTTGAAGCTTCTGATACTTTCTCGCGATGTCTTCTTTTTTTTTTTTCATCAGTCTACTGACTGGTTTGATGCGGCCCGCCACGAATTCCTTTCCTGTGCTAACCTCTGAATCTCAGAGTAGCACTTGCAACCTACCATGGAACTCATTGCCTCATGTCTTAGCAGATGTCCTATCATCCTGTCCCTTCTCCTTATCAGTGTTTTCCACACATTCCTTTCCTCTCCCATTCTGCATAGAACCTCCTCATTCCTTACCTTATCAGTCCACCTCATTTTCAACATTCGTCTATAGCACCACATCTCAAATGCTTCGATTCTCTTCTGTTCCGGTTTTCCCACAGTCCATGTTTCACTACCATACAATGCTGTACTCGAGACGTACATCCTCAGAAATTTCTTCCTCGAGGCAGGTATTTGATATTAGTAGACTTCTCTTGGCCAGAAATGCCTTTTTTGCCATAGCGAGTCTGCTTTTGATGTCCTCCTTGCTCCGTCCGTCATTGGTGATTTTACTGACTAGCTGGCAGAATTCCTTAACATCATTGACTTCGTGACCATCAATCCTGATGTTAAGTTTCTCGCTGTTCTCATTTCTACTACTTCTCATTACCTTCGTCTTTCTCCGATTTACTCTCAAACCATATTGTGTACTCATTAGACTGTTCATTCCGTTCAGCAGATCATTTAATTCTTCTTCACTTTCACTCAGGATAGCAATGTCATCAGCGAATCGTATCATTGATATTCTTTCACCTTGTATTTTAATTCCACTCCTGAACCTTTCTCTTATTTCCATCATTGCTTCCTCGATGTACAGATTGAAGAGTAGGAGCGAAAGGCTACAGCCTTGTCTAACACCCTTCTTAATACGAGCACTTCGTTTTTGATCGTCCACTCTTATTATTCCCTCTTGGTTGTTGTTCATATTGTATATGACCCGTCTCTCCCCATAGCTTACTCCTACTTTTTTCAGAATCTCGAACAGCTTGCACCATTTTATATTGTCGAACGCTTTTTCCAGGTCGACAAATCCTATGAAAGTGTCTTGATTTTTCTTTAGCCTTGCTTCCATTATTAACCGTAACGTCAGAATTGCCTCTCTTGTCCCTTTACTTTTCCTAAAGCCAAACTGATCGTCACCTAGCGCATTCTCAATTTTCATTTCCATTCTTCTGCATATTATTCTTGTAAGCAGCTTCGATGCATGAGCTGTTAAGCTGATTGTGCGATAATTCTCGCACTTGTCAGCTCTTGCCGTCTTCGGAATTGTGTGGATGATGTTTTTCCGAAAGTCAGATGCTATGTCGCCAGACTTATATATTCTACACACCAACGTGAATAGTCGTTTTGTTGCCACTTCCCCCAATGATTTTAGAAATTCTGATGGAATGTTATCTATCCCTTCTGCCTTATTTGACCGTAAGTCGTCCAAAGCTCTTTTAAATTCCGATTCTAATACTGGATCCCCTATCTCTTCTAAATCGACTCCTGTTTCTTCTTCTATCACATGACAAATCTTCACCCTCATAGAGGCTTTCAATGTACTCTTTCCACCTATCTCCTCTCTCCTCTGCATTTAACAGTGGAATTCCCGTTGCACTCTTAATGTTACCACGGTTGCTTTTAATGTCACCGAAGGTTGTTTTGACTTTCCTGTATGCTGAGTCTGTCCTTCCGACAATCATATCTTTTTCGATGTCTTCACATTTTTCCTGCAGCCATTTCTTCTTAGCTTCCCTGCACTTCCTTTTTATTTCATTCCTCAGCGACTTGTACTTCTATATTTCTGATTTTCCCGGAACATGTTTGTACTTCCTCCTTTCACAATCAACTGAAGTATTTCTTCTGTTACCCATGGTTTCTTCGCTGCTACCTTCTTTGTACCTATGTTTTCCTTCCCAACTTCTGTGATGGCCCTTTTTAGAGATGTCAATTCCTCTTCAACTGTACTGCCTACTGCGCTATTCCTTATTGCTGTATCTATAGCGATAGAGAACTTCAAACGTATCTCGTCATTCCTTAGTACGTCCGTATCCCACTTCTTTGCGTATTGATTCTTCCTGACTAATGTCTTGAACTTCAGCCTACTCTTCATCACTACTATATTGTGATCTGAGTCTATATCTGATCCTGGGTACGCCTTACAATCCAGTATCTGATTTAGGAATCTCTGTCTGACCATGATGTAATCTAATTGAAATCTTCCCGTATCTCCCGGCCTTTTCCAAGTATACCTCCTCCTCTTGTGATTCTTGAACAGGGTATTCGCTATTACTAGCTGAAACTTGTTACAGAACTCAATTAGTTTTTCTCCTCTTTCATTCCTTGTCCCAAGCCCATATTCTCCTGTAACCTTTTCTTCTACTCCTTCCCCTACAACTGCATTCCAGTCGCCCATGACTATTAGGTTTTCGTCCCCCTTTACATACTGCATTACCCTTTCAATATCCTCATACACTTTCTCTGTCTGTTCATCTTCAGCTTACGACGTCGGCATGTATACCTGAACTATCGTTGTCGGTGTTGGCCTGCTGTCGATTCTGATTAGAACAACCCGGTCACTGAACTGTTCACAGTAAGACACCCTCTACCCTACCTTCCTATTCATAACGAATCCTACACCTGTTATACCATTTTCTGCTGCTGCTGATATTACCCGATACTCATCTGACCAGAAATCCTTTTCTTCCTTCCAATTCACTTCACTGACCCCTACTATATCTAGATTGAGCCTTTGCATTTCCCTTTTCAGATTTTCTAGTTTCGCTACGACGTTCAAGCCTCTGACATTCCACGCCCCGACTCGTAGAACGTTATCCTTTCGTTGATTATTCAATCTCTTTCTCATGGTAACCTCCTCCTTGGCAGTCCCCTCCCGGAGATCCGAATGGGGGACTGTTCGGAATCTTTTGCCAATGGAGAGATCATCATGACACTTCTTCAATTACAGGCCACATGTCCTGTGGATACACGTTACGTGTCTTTAATGCAGTGGTTTCCATTTCCTTCTGCATCCCCATGTCGTTGATCATTGCTGATTCTTCCGCCTTTAGGGGCAATTTCCCACCCCTAGGACAAGAGAGTGCACTGAACCTCTCCCTTAAAAGACATTTATAATTCACAGTAGTTCAAAAATTCCGATAGTATTTCACAGTACGGAACGCTCCAACTTCTGCGAAAGTCAACAATGAACTGGCCCGTCAGTTCTAGTTTCTAGAGAAATGGGGGGGATACAACTGAATATACCATACCGTAGCTGGTAAGGAACATTGGTCGATTAGTTCCGTAAGGACCCCGATACTTCCTAACCATCTATGTATGGCAAAGCTGTACTCTACTCTTCCTCGTAGAAACTCATTCCTGAAATTTGCAACGAATGTTTTTAATCCCTTCACAACTTACAATGACAATAGTAATATTAATAAAAGCTTTAATTTACCTGCATTAAGATGCATTTGAATTACTCAACTTTTTAAAAAGAAAGTATTAATTGTAATTCACGTTTTATGTCATTAGCTGTAAGTCATTTCAGAAATAAAATGAAATTCTTTAAGGTTTAAATGATAACAGTTTTGGTCATTATCTTTATTTAAAAGTTGTTATAAATTTTAAAACAAAAAAAAAAGATAGCCGAAGGTAGGATAGAACCTGGATCAATCACGTGGTAATCGGGGCCGCTAAAGGCACAACGATTTACCTGCGCTGCCAGATTGCATAAATTGACCGATATACGTGCTGCACGTAAAACTTTAGAGCGCTTTTCCTTGAAATCTTCTGGATAATGCGCGTTAAAACTTTTATCGGAGGGCACCCCTGTGCTATGCTATACTACTAACCAACGAAGTCTCATCTCAAATTAAATTTCCGAGACCGTAACATCCCCTCGCAAGCCAGTATATACGGAATGAGCTCATTGCTTACAAGTGAAACAGTTGAATCACTTTTGAATAAAATCGTTCTCGCTATTAGGCTGCGTCATTATGAAACACGAAAACAATTAAAATTCCGACATTTAGACGGACTTTGCAGCTGTCTTCATCAGCTTGTCTAACTGATGAACTTAGTATAAGTGAAATCGTAAGTTCGTTTTCCCTTGTCCACCATTAATAATGCTGTTTTCTCCATGGTCAAAGTTATTCCGGTCGATATCGTTATCTGTATAAAAGTATAGGACATCAGTGTCACAACGAACTAGGAGGACGTGCTGCAAAGTAACGTCTCCGAATTTCTTATATGAAAACTCTTAAAGTATTTTACGTAAAACAATCTTCATTAAAAGCTTTTCGTGGTGGTGAGTCACAGTCGGGCAATATTGTTTGACAAAATAAAGCTCCATTTGACCGTCTATTATTGTATTTATCTTGTGTACTATCTAGATTTCGGCTTTTACGCCTTTGACGAGTACAATGCTAAAAGTTATTAGATCATTATGTCGTCATATCTGGTAAAGTAAGTCCAAACCAACAATTTTGAATTGTTTGACGAAATTCGAAAATTCTTGTTCACAATTATCGTTTGGTTGCCAGAACTTTTGCGAATATCTGAAATCTCAGAACGATGGTATTACACTGATGTCATTGTCATCAGAGGACCGAACGATATTGATGAATTTAGTAGACGAATTGCTTCTATCGCATCAGTCTACCCTGGAGAAATTATCATATGGAAACATGATGACGACCACATCCACCTCGTCCACGATTGCACGTACTCCTCTAGACGATGTAGATGCCGATTTAGGGTTGACCCATTTATTGCCACCAGAATTAAGAAATGTCCACGACGGAGGAGAGCAATCACAGCCATGTCCGACCTCGACTGGTTCAATATACTCATATATTTCTTCTTGCAAAAAAGGCCAAGTCGGGGACAAGTTTGGATTAGAGGAACCCATAAGAGAGTGCCTGGTGAGTTTGAAATTGTACAATGGGTCAGTTTCATCGAGGGATCCCTCTCAGTATTGGAAAGGGAAAACCCTCGAATTAATGATCAGTTGCAACAAGAACTCACCAGAGATGGCTCACGTAAATGGCCTCATACAAAGCGCAAGCCAATCTCTGACTACCAAAGGTGCAACCCTGAAACCATACAGTAAAGCTTCATGCCCTCGGGAAAAATTACGGCTGTAGTTTCCCCTTGCTTTCAGCTGTTCGCAGTACCAGAACAGCAAGGCCGTTTTGGTTAGTGTTACAAGGCCAGATCAGTCAATCATCCAGACTGTTGCCCCTGCAACTACTGTAAAGGCTGCTGCCCCTCTTCAGGAACCACAGGTTTGTCTGTCCTCTCAACAGATACCCCTCCGTTGTGATTGGACCCACGGTAGGGCCATCTGTATCACTGAGGCACGACGCAAGCCTTCCCACCAGCGGTAAGCTCCATGGTTCTTGGGGGGGGGGGGGGGGGGAACCATGTCGAAAGCCAAACTAATTCTCATCTAACTGACGCTTCCCTTTCTCCCTGAATCTTCTTTCCTGTATCCTCTACATTATTTTTGCTACTCTAACTGACCTTCCTCTTTTTCCCTAAATCTTCTTTCCTGTTTTTCCTCCATCATTTTTTGTACTTTTGATAAGAGCGTGGTCCCTCGATAGTCATACTTTCCTTTCTCCCTTCTTGGATACTGGAATTGTTATCCTCTTTCCCATTTCTTCATTCTCCTTGTACTAACTTAAATGCGAAAATGTTAAATTTGTACGAAAAATCATCACTGCCCTCTGATGACGGGCGTAGATCCGAAATTGGTTATTGTTAAATAAATCATTAATTCAAAAAGGATGGCTTACCAGTTTTTTCTTTACTGATATTTGCGGAAACATTGTTCTTAAGCCATAAAAGACAAAATAACGCCGGCCGGGGTGGTCGAGCGGTTCTAGGCACTTCCGTCTGTAACCGCGCGACCGCTACGGTCCCAGGTTCGAATCCTGCCTCGGGCATGGATGTGTGTGATGTCCTTAGGTTAGTTAGGTTTAAGTAGTTCTAAGTTCTAGGGGACTGATGACTTCACAAGTTAAGTCCCATAGTGCTCAGCGCCATTTGAACAAAATACGGAAAAATACTGTTTTGATTCACTCATTAAACAGTACCCTTTCATATTATAAATGGACACTTAATTGATGTTTTCTAATGACTCCGTTGTCTTATTGCAATAAGAATATGTGCTACGATTTATGTCTCCGAAAGAGTTGCTTTTTGTGTCGTGCACTACGGTAGTAAAAGGAAACTGCGATGAAGTCTGCGAACATAACGGAAGTAAATCACGAAGAACTCAGAAACCCCGGCGTAGAACGGCGTGCGAGGAAAAAAAGAAGTGTACGTGAGACTTCTAAGTTTTCGATTAGAGCTTCGGGGAATTCCGCCTCCCTCGTGGGTGGGGTTCCGTGGCGCTGACGGAACTGCTAGCACCCTTCGCCCGTTTTCCTTGGAGCATTAAGCCGTCGTGACGTCAGTTCCTGCTCGCCTCCAGATAACTGCTCCCTTTTCCAGGAACGCGCCTGTCATCTCCAAGTCAGAGCATTAGTTGGTCGCACTCGGGACCCTAGACTTTGGTACGGCGCCGCGCCATTGTGAACGAGCCACAGTCCAGTTCGAACTCGATCAGTGGTAGAAGACCGCAAGTGATAACTTCCACTTGCAAAAGTCATACAGACAGCTGCAAAAAATAAAGAAAGAATTTCAACTTTTAACAAAGTGGCAGCTAACCATGTATCAATAGCCCATGTATGCCAACTTTCAGGACGGATACCTCACACGTTGAAACAGAAAATATGTTATAGGGACATAGATCTGGAAACGCTTTGTTTTCAATTAGAAATAGAAAACGTAAGATCGTACATGTTCCACAGTACTTATTTTGGTGTTGGAGCTTATTTTCTAAACTCTTCGTACTAAATTAATCATGAGAACCACACAGGAGAAAAATTTAGGTGACGAAGGTGAGACTAGATTACGGTCTTGTGCCTGTACCAACAGAGACCTGTAGAGAAAGCCAAGTCTCAAGCGGAAACGTTTCAACCTGCCACGCACATATGAGGGAGTGCTGAAAAGTAATGTCTACGATTTTTTTTTAATTCGTTCTCAATAGCGATTGCGGTATCACATGTCATTACTGGGTAGACATTCCTACTTTGCTGACGCAAGTTTCAACCCTCCACCGGTAGAGGGTCAGAATCGTAGCGTGTAACATGACGTGTACAACATAACTATGGCGCTTGCGTGAGAACAACGTGCTGTAGTCGAGTTCCGAAATCCAAGGCCCCTGGAGTAGACAACATTCAGTTAGAACTACTGACGACCTTGGGAGAGCCAGTCCTGACAAAACTCTACCATCTGGTGAGCAAGATGTATGAGACAAGCGAAATACCCTAAGACTTCCAATCCCAAAGAAAGCAGGTGTTGACAGATGTGAAAATTACCGAACTATCAGTTTAATACACTCCTGGAAATTGAGATAAGAACACCGTGAATTCATTGTCCCAGGAAGGGGAAACTTTATTGACACATTCCTGGGGTCAGATACATCACATGATCACACTGACAGAACCACAGGCACATAGACACAGGCAACAGAGCACGCACAATGTCGGCACTAGTACAGTGTATATCCACCTTTCGCAGCAATGCAGGCTGCTATTCTCCCATGGAGACGATCGTAGAGATGCTGGATGTAGTCCTGTGGAACGGCTTGCCATGCCATTTCCACCTGGCGCCTCAGTTGGACCAGCGTTCGTGCTGGACGTGCAGACCGCGTGAGACGACGCTTCATCCAGTCCCAAACACGCTCAATGGGGGACAGATCGGGAGATACTGCTGGCCAGGGTAGTTGACTTACACCTTCTAGAGCACGTTGGGTGGCACGGGATACATGCGGACGTGCATTGTCCTGTTGGAACAGCAAGTTCCCTTGCCGGTCTAGGAATGGTAGAACGATGAGTTCGATGACGGTTTGGATGTACCGTGCACTATTCAGTGTCCCCTCGACGATCACCAGTGGTGTACGGCCAGTGTAGGAGATCGCTCCCCACACCATGATGCCGGGTGTTGGCCCTGTGTGCCTCGGTCGTATGCAGTCCTGACTGTGGCGCTCACCTGCACGGCGCCAAACACGCATACGACCATCATTGGCACCAAGGCAGAAGCGACTCTCATCGCTGAAGACGACACGTCTCCATTCGTCCCTCCATTCACGCCTGTCGCGACACCACTGGAGGCGGGCTGCACGATGTTGGGGCGTGAGCGGAAGACGGCCTAACGGTGTGCGGGACCGTAGCCCAGCTTCATGGAGACGGTTGCGAATGATCCTCGCCGATACCCCAGGAGCAACAGTGTCCCTAATTTGCTGGGAAGTGGCGGTGCGGTCCCCTACGGCACTGCGTAGGATCCTACGGTCTTGGCGTGCATCCGTGCGTCGCTGCGGTCCGGTCGCAGGTCGACGGGCACGTGCACCTTCCGCCGACCACTGGCGACAACATCGATGTACTGTGGAGACCTCACGCCCCACGTGTTGAGCAATTCGGCGGTACTTCCACCCGGCCTCCCGCATGCCCACTATACGCCCTCGCTCAAATTCCGTCAACTGCACATACGGTTCACGTCCACGCTGTCGCGGCATGCTACCAGTGTTAAAGACTGCGATGGAGCTCCGTATGCCACGGCAAACTGGCTGACACTGACGGCGGCGGTGCACAAATGCTGCGCAGCTAGCGCCATTCGACGGCCAACACCGCGGTTCCTGGTGTGTCCGCTGTGCCGTGCGTGTGATCATTGTTTGTACAGCCCTCTCGCAGTGTCCGGAGCAAGTATGGTGGGTCTGACACACCGGTGTCAATGTGTTCTTTTTCCCATTTCCAGGAGTGTAAGTCACAGCTACAAAATACTAACATGAATTCTTTACAGACGAATGGAAAAACTGGTAGAAGCCGACCTCGGGGAAGATCAGTTTGGATTCCGTAAAAATATTGGAACGCGTGAGTCAATACTGAACTTACGACTTTTCTTAGAAGAAAGATTAAGGAAAGGCAAACCTACGTTTCTAGCATTTGTAGACTTACAGAAAGCTTTTGACAATGTTGACTGGAATACTCTCTTTCAAATTCTAAAGGTGGCAGGGGTAAAATACAGGGAGCGAAGGGCTATTTACAATTTGTACAGAACCCAGATGGCAGTTATAAGAGTCGAGGGCATGAAAAGGAAGCAGTGATTGGGAAGGGAGTGAGACAGGGTTGTAGCCTCTTCCCGATGTTATTCAATCTGTACATTGAGCAAGCAGTAAAGGAAACAAAAGAAAAATTCGGAGTAGGTATGAAAATCCACAGAGAAGAAATAAAAACTTTGAGGTTCGCCGATGACATTGTAATTCTGTCAGAGACAGCAAAGGACTTGGAAGAGTAGTTGAACGGAATGGACAGTGTCTTGAAACGAGGATATAAGATGAACATCAACAAAAGCATTACGAGGATAATGGAATGTAGTCGAGTTAACTCGGGTGATGCTGAAGGAATTAGATTAGGAAATGAGACACTTAAGGTAGTAAAGGAGTTTTGTTATTTGGTGAGAAGAATAACTAATGATGGTCGAAGTAGAGAATATATGAAATGTAGACTGGCAATGTCAACGAAATCGTTTCTGAAGAAGAGAAATTTGTTAACATCGAGTATAGATTTAAGTGTCAGGAAGTCGTTTCTGAAAGTATTTGTATGGAGTGTAGCCAAGTATGGAAGTGAAACATGGATGATAAATAGTTTGGACAGGAAGAGAATAGAAGATTTCGAAATGTGGTGCTACAGAAGAATGCTGAAGATTAGATGGGTAGATCACATAATTAGTGTGTAGGTATTGAATAGAAATGGGGACAAGTGGAGTTTGTGGCACAACTTGACAAGAAGAAGGGGCCGGTTGGTAGCACATGTTCTGAGGCATCAAGGGATCACAAATTTAGCAGTGGAGAGCAGCGTGGAGGGTAAAAATCGTAGAGGGAGACCAAGAGATGAATACACAAAACAGATACAGAAGGATGTAGGTTGCAGTAGGTATTGGGAGATGAAGAAACTTGCACAGGAGAGAGTAGCATGGAGAGCTGCATCAAACCAGTCTCTGGACTGAAGACCACAACAACAACAACATGCAGAGTATGGTCTCAGCATTCAAGAACGGTGGTTTTGATGTCTAAGGCCGGCATTCCGGTGGAAGAGAAATGTTTTCGAAAGCTACTGAATCCAACGGAGACAGTCAGAGGAGATCGTTATCCAAAGCGATTGATGAATCTGAGCCGAGCACTGAGAGACAACCGGGCGCAATACAAAAAATGGTTGAAATGGCTTTGAGCACTATGAGACTTATCTTCTGAGGTCATCAGTCCCCTAGAACTTAGAACTACTTAAGCCTAACTAACCTAAGGACATCGCACACATCCATGCCCGAGGCAGGATTCGAACCAGCGACCGTAACGGTCGCGCGGTTCCAGACTGCAGCGCCTAGAACCGCTCTGCCACCCCGGCCAGCAGGGCGCAATACAGCAGAAGACATAAAAAGGTGATTTTGCAATATGACAGTGCTCAACGCCATGTTTCGAAACCCGTCAGAGCATATGTGGAAAATGAGAAGTCATATCCCATCCACCGTATTCCCCAGGAATTGCTCCCTCTGACTGCCCCTTTTCTCGCAGAATGATACGCACTGTTGGCCTAAGTTTGCTTGAGAGTTGAAGGACCGGGCAAAATAAGGGCTGAACATCATTCGTCTTAAGATTTTTATTGACACTTGTCAGCAAAATAATATTCATTTTTAGGCCAACAGGACCTTGACATACCAAGACAAAACTGTTAATTTAAATAAAATTACTTAATTAAATTACTGATAGTCGATCAATAATTTTCAGATATTTCAGCCCGATGAAATAACAATAGGTTATAGTATTAATTCCAATACTTGCTCTCAAGTCCCCAAAAACAATTTACGGAAACATGAAGTATGACAGTTTCAATTTACAACAAAAGTTTTTCTCTTTTCAAGAAATATATAAATTTTGTGTGCCACTGGTTACTATTCTCGCAATATTTACGGATGGATCCGGAATTACTTAGGGTAGCCCGATACGTTGTTCACCACACCCCTTTCCTAAGCTACTAGTGGGACACGCCCCAATGCACAAACATATAGTGATCGCCTGACGAAAAGTGAAGCAATTTTTAAGTAAAACGAATAAAAAAGTAAGTCATCAAATTACACCCTGGCACTGAGTACAAAACAGTTGTAAAATGTTTGCAAAAGATAATAAGGTAACTGTCCAAGGCAACCACTCCCCATTTACACCTGATTGTGAAGAAGTGCAGCGACCAACTGACATTCAGCCTCAAAACACACCATGAGGCGGAAACGCTAAAAACGTAAACGTCACGTGGGACGGAAAACATTCGTGGACGGAAGACGCGGGTTGGCTGATGAACCACACCTACGTAAACAAAAGCTTGTCTTGGAAGAATAACAACCCACAAAATACATGCAACAAGATTTACCCCTGTAAGGCACGGCTTGAAAAAAACTGAACGTTCTAAAAAATGACGCGTTAAACATTAAAACAATTTACGAAATCTCAATAATTTAAAACACACCATCAAATAACAACTCTAAGACACTTACCAAAACAGAGCAAGGTGGCGCAGTGGTTATCACACTGGACTCACACTCGGAAGGACGACGGTTCAAACCCGCGACCGACCATTCTGATTTAGGTTTTCCGTGATTTCCCTAAATCGCTTCGGGCAAATGCCGGAATTGCGCGGCCGGCTGCCTTGCTCAATCCGATGGGACCGATGACCTCGCTGTTTGGTCCCCTCGTCAAAACCAACCAACCAACCAATCAAAACTTATCAAATGGAAGCTATTCTGTTTTGATACGAGCGACACATTCCTGAAATTGCCTAGCCATACACTGGAACAGGGACAACAAATGGTTCAAATGCCTCTGAGCACTATGGGACTTAACTTCTGTGGTCTTCAGTCCCTTAGAACTTTGAGCTACTTAAACCTCACTAACCGAAGGACATCACACACATCCATGCCCGAGGCAGGATTCGAACCTGCGACCGTAGCGGTCGCGCGGTTCCAGACTGTAGCGCCTAGAACCGCTCGGCCACTCCGGCCGACAACAGGGACAACAACAGTTGAAGTGTGAACCGAATCTGATACAGAAGCGCAGGGCACAAACATGTGCAGGAAGCGAACCAGTCACAATTATCACGGTCACGGCAGCGATCAGGATCAGTCTTTAAGAATGCCGCATGGTCTCGGAACCGAAGCAATGGACTGAAAGCAGCTCACCGAGCATAGAAAGGCGCTGTGCGATGACTGACAGGGAAAACTTGAAGCCACCAGAAGATGTTTGGTTTACGACTACCCACCGCTCGCCTTGAGACCTGGTTGCCCAAAGGGATAATGTGTTCAGTCCCGGTTCCTGTGCAGGTCCCTCGCGTCCAGAAGAAAAAATGGTTCAAATGGCTCTGAGCACTATGGGACTTAACATCTATGGTCATCAGTCCCCTAGAACTTAGAACTACGTAAACCTAACTAACCTAAGGACAGCATACAACACCCAGTCATCACGAGGCAGAGAAAATCCCTGACTCCGCCGGGCGTGGGAAGCGAGAAAGCTACCGCACGACCACGAGCTGCGGACACGTCCAGAAGATGGTCAACCAGACAAACTTGGAAATGACACTGGTGGTAGAACAAACAGTCGGTCCGGTGCTCCCCAGACATGCAATCCCCGTACGCATCTACCCGGTAAATGGTTTTAGCCACACTCGCGGCAAACGTGACACGCCGCCTTCACTCCAAACATTGTGTTCCAGCAACGTCGTGCGAGCTAACGATCGCACAACGGTCCAGTCTCCTGTTGTTCTTGTCTTGTTGTCGTTGTTATTGTTCTCTGCTTCTGAGTCTCACCAGGTAATTTGAGGAGCGTATCGATTGCGTCAAAACATTAGCTTTCATTTAGTATTTGTCATAGAGTTGTTATTTGCTGGCTCATGGTCTGATCATGTACATAAGTGTAAAACTGTATCGATTCATGTACCTCCTCAAAAGACCCGCCACGAAATTCGTACGCTGCCCGAAAGATAGGAGAAAGCAATGGTCAGCAATGAACAGTACTTAGAATTGTAATTTTTTTGTAAGTTTTTCACAGTAAAACATCTAACTTCGAAAAGAAATAGCGGAAGCAAAGTTATAGACCTAATAACATGATCTATTTGTTATCTTATCGCGCCAACACTTAGTTCCACCACCTTAATACCTATAACTGGATTCAAAAAGTGAATGGGACCACCGTAGGAATTGAGAAGCTGCAGGAGAAAGAAGTGAAATGAAATAATGGGAAAGCCAGGCAACAGCAAACATCTGAAGTATGGCGCCCAGTCAGCGGCGAACTGTTTGTGTCTTGTTAGCCCTAAGCAGTATTGGCATATTCGTACTGAGGCAGAGAAACAGTTGGGATAGCTGTTGTGTACACTTAGTGTACTTTTTGAAATCACGTACCCTATTTGTTTGACGACCAAAGCGAGTTTTCAGATGCTCCGTGTCTTATACGTTGTGGGCGACAACGGGTACTATGCTGTTGTTTACACAACTGATGAGACCTCAGATATATGTTAACAGGTTTTACCAAAAGTTTCGCCATCGTGGACAAGTTAGACGACGACCGACATTTAGTAATTACTATTCTTGCGCTTTGAAACTAGATGGAACAAATACCGGTCCAAATGGTTCAAATGGCTCTGAGCACTATGGGACTTAACTTATAAGGTCATCAGTCCCCTAGAACTTAGAACTACTCAAACCTAACTAACCTAAGTACATCACACACAACCATGCCCGAGTCAGGATTAGAACCTGCGACCGCAGCGGTCGCGCGGTTCCAGACTGTAGCGCCCAGAACGCTCGGCCACCCCGGCCGGCCAAAGACCGCTCCCTGAGGAACGACAACTTGCTTTGAAAATTGCTGTTCCATGTCTTCATCCACTGCTAATCGCCATATCATGTGTGTTTCGTAGAGGAGAATATTTGTAGAAGAACATATTATCCTTTCCATTTCGTTCACGAATACAGAACGGAATTGTTGTGTTAGTGCCAACTACTATTAATTCAGTCTCGTATTTACGGACACTGCAGGAGCGGTATGTAGAGGGATAGCAAATAGTTCTCAGATTTAACTACGATAGCCTGCGCTAAGCATTAGCCTTGGTTCCTAAGATCTCTGCCTCTTTTTATTTCTATTTTAAGTACGTTATCTCATGCGGCCCATATATCGCTACCACTCTTCGTTTGCGCTCTCATGGTCCCTGTTAGCTCGATTTGATACCGATAACACATACTTGAGCAGTTCTTAAATGCGGAGGTACACGTGTGACGTCATTCCTAGCCATTTCCAATCTGCTCAACACCTCGTTCCTGCGCAAAACGCTATCTTCAAGTTAACAAGAAACTGATGCATTCATCACTGTTGACGACAAACTTGTAAATTAAAAGAGGGAAGGAAGCGCTGCCTAACGAGAAACATTCGTTAAGCTCACTGGACAGAAAGATAAAACTACGTATCGGAAGTAACATAGCTGGCGTCGTCGAGTGTTACGTAAAAAGTGAAGAAGTACCCATAGCTGTAACGAGGTCATCCAGAACAAGGACGTTGCGCACGTGCCTAGGCGATATGGATCCTGTTTTTTAATCTCAAATGTACGTATCTGACAGACGACTATTAGGAAAGCTGGGTTATTGCACTCTGTTCCGGTTATGTAACGTGTCTTCGCACTAAGTAGTCAGCACATATGAATGGAAAAATCGTAAATTGAAATCGTTCCATGCCAGATCAGAACTGTATAAAACCAACAAATGCCGGATCCACAATAATTTGCAAGGGCCATAGAGCTGTTGTCTGTATCTCGTAAATGTAAATTTAATGAGACTTCCATTTACTATTCGTGGGTAAACAAAAAAATTGACATAAAATATTTTATGATTTCTAAGCGATATTCTCTCCTTTATTTTCTATATTACTCAGGGGACTTGTCACCTTGCCTGCTCCACGCAATGCGCCTTTTATTCGTACGCCGAGGCAATGATTCCTGGGGTAGTGACACTTCACTTACTATTCCTCTAAACACTTTAGCCCTGTCACGAGGAATTAGCCGAGCTGTCTCAGGCGCTGCAGTCATGGACTGTGCGGCTGATCCCGGCGGAGGTTCGAGTCCTCCCTCGGGCATGAGTGTGCGTGTTTGTCCTTAGGATAATTTAGGTTACGTAGTGTGTAAGCTTAGGGACTGATGACCTTAGCAGTTAAGTCCCATAAGATTTCGCACACATTTGAACATTTTTGAACTTTAGCCCTGTGTGGGTAAGCTAGTATGTATAGCCTGTCCCACCTCAGTCGGTAACATAGTAAGCAGCTCTGTAATCGGTCCGTGCACCCGAATGGTTTTGGTTGCGAGAGTAAAAACTCCCAGCGTTTCCGCATGACAAACTTAACTTTCATTGGACAAACATTCGAAAACAGTAAAAACCTTGCCATACTCTGTAAGACGAAAAAAGTGACGCACCACGAAAGAATTCGATAGATGTGCTCGATAGGTTCAGGTCCGCAGCTCGTGGTCTTGCGGTGACGTTCTCGCTTCCTGCGCACGGGGTCCCGGGCTCGATTCCCGCTGGGGTGAGGGATTTTTCCTGCCTGGGTGTTGTTGTGTCGTCTTCATCATCATCATTCATCCCCATTACGGTCGGAGGAAGGCAATGGCAAACCACCTCCGTTAGGACATTGCCTAGTACAGCGGTGCGGGTCTCCCGCATCGTCTGCTACGCTCAGTCAAGGAGTATGGGACTTCATCATAGGTTGTTGTTGTTGTAGTCTTCAGTCCTGAGACTGGTTTGATGCAGCTCTCCATGCTAGTCTATCCTGTGCAAGCTTGTTCATCTCCCAGTACCTACTGCAACCTCATCCCTCTGAATCTGCTTAGTGTATTCATCTCTTGGTCTCCCTCTACGATTTTTACCCTCCACACTGCCCTCCAATACTAAATTGGTGATCCCTAGATGCCTCAGAACATGTCCTACCAACCGATCCCTTCTTCTAGTCAAGCTGTGCCACAAACTTGTCTTCTCCCCAGTCCTACTCAATACCTCCTCATTAGTTATGTGATCTACCCATCTAACCTTCAGCGTTCTTCTGCAGCACCACATTTCGAAAGCTTTTATTCTCTTCTTGTCCAAACTATTTATCGTCCATGTTTCACTTCCATACATGGCTACACTCCATACAAATACTCTCAGAAACGACTTCCTGACACTTAAATCTATTCTCGATGTTAACAAATTTCTCTTCTTCAGAAACGCTTTCCTTGCCATTGCCAGTCTACATTTTATATCCTCTCTACTTTGACCATCATCAGTTATTTTGCTCCCCAAATAGCAAAACTCCTTTACTATTTTAAGTGTCTCATTTACTAATCTAATTCCCTCAGCATCACCCGACTTAATTCGACTACATTCCATTATCCTCATTTATCATCATAGGTACAGACAAAAATTCCAGAAAATATTATTCAAGAGAAATAGCATCACAATTTGAGAAATGCAGGAATGCGTTGGTCTTATACAAGCAGTTACTCGGCTCGGCGTTGATTCAGAAAGTAGCTGGATATCTTCCTGAGGGATATCGTGGGAACTTCTGTTAACTGGCGTGTTAGGTCGTCAGTATACCTAGCTGTTTGGAGAGCCCCGCCCATAATGCTTCTAACATTCTCTTTTGGAGAGAGATCCGGCGACATTGCTAGCGAATGTAGGGTTTGGCAAGCACGAGGACAACAGTAGAAACTCACGCCGTGTACGGGCAGCCATTACCTTGCTGAAATGTAAATCCAAGATGGCTTGCCACGATGGGCAACAAAACAGGGCGCAGAATGTCGTCGATGTACTGCTGTACTGTAGAGGTATTGCGGATGACGACGTAAGGGGTCCTGCTCTGAGTTGAAATGGCACTCCAGACCATGATTCCTGTTTTCGGGCAGTATGGTGAGTGAAAGCCTGGTTGGTACTCCACTCTTGCCGGTGCGTCTCCAGACCTAGTCGTTGGGGCGCCATTTGAAGCGGGACTCATCACTGAAGACAGTGCTACTCCAGTAAATGAGATTCCACGCCGAATGTGCCCAACCCCACAGCAAAAACTAGTGTACAGAGGTCAATGGCAGTCAGCATATCCGCCTATCACTGAAACGAACGGTAGAAGCGTAAAATAACTGAGATGAAGAGTGGGACGGAGTAACTGACCTTAGGTGTGACCGAAGGGCTAATTTGATATTAGTTCGGGGAAGCGAACGGATGGGATCGAATGGCCGTCCCTAACATATTGAGTGTGGCATATAGTAAAGGCGCAGCACAAGGAAGGAATAGACGGGGGATATGAGCCAGTCATTCTAGGGACCGATACGTATAAAATATAAATGATAAACTAACGCTTGAACAGTGTAGGTAAAGCGATGACTTTTTCTTTTTTTCCTTTACTGGTATTTCATTCCCCCTCGCTTGATGTCGGCAGGGGGTGGTCTGGCATTGGTATAAATCACCTGCTTCAGCCACTACGACTTAACACTGACTTAAATGCTAAAACAGAAGATACATGAAAAGGTGACGTGGATGGGAAAATATAAATAATATAACAGTGTCTTCGCGAAATGTTTAAAGAAAGTGATAAAAATATGGAGTGATAACACAGTCAAAAATTTTGAGAAACACCTGAAAACCGTGAACATGACAGAAGACGCACTGCCCATTAAACTGTGCACTTTCAGTTAAAGTGGAAAAGGACCTACCCTGTGACATTGAATGAAAAGAACGGTGGGTATGGGGGGAGATAGGGCAGTGGTGATGGTGACAGCAGAGAAATGGAGAGAGGTGGTGACAAGACCCAGGTAACTGAGGGGGACAAGAAGAGAGGGGCAGCTGGTATTGGGAGCTGTAGATTTGAGTGTACAAGTAGGTGAGCGTTGACAGGGAAGGGGAAAAGGATGAGGTGTGGTAGGGGAAGAGGAAGATTTAGATTAGATTAGATTAGATTAGTTTTCGTTCCATAGATCCGTGCTGAGGAGATACTCGTGGATGTGGAACATGCCAATTTTTTTTTTTTAAGCTGAAATAACAGTACTAATAGTATGAATGTAAACAATACATCATTTGTTTCTATTAAAACATTCGTCAATGGAGTAGAAGGAGTTGGCCACTAGTAAGTCTTTCAGGCTCCTTTTAAAATGATATTTATTTGTAACTAAATTTTTTATGTTGACTGGCAAATTATTGAAGATGAGTGTTCCTGAGTAGTGGACCCCTTTTTGAACTAAAGTAAGTGCTTTTAAGTCCTTGTGCAGATCATTTTTGTTCCTGCTATTGTATGTATGAACTGAGTTGTTTGTTGGAAAAAGAGATATATTATTTAGGTTCAAATGGTTCAAATGGCTCTGAGCACTATGGGACTCAACATCTTAGGTCATAAGTCCCCTAGAACTTAGAACTACTTAAACCTAACCAACCTAAGGACATCACACACACCCATGCCCGAGGCAGGATTCGAACCTGCGACCGTAGCAGTCCCGCGGTTCCGGACTGCAGCGCCAGAACCGCACGGCCACCGCGGCCGGCTATTATTTAGGACAAATTTCATTAATGAGTAAATATACTGAGAGGCAGTAGTTAGTATACCCAGTTCTTTGAAGAGGTTTCTACAGGACGTCCGTGAATTTACTCCACAAATAATACGTATTACACGCTTTTGGACTCTGAAAACTTTTGTTTGACTTGAAGAGTTACCTCAAAATATTATACCATATGACATTATGGAATGAAAGTAGGCAAAGTATGCAAGCTTTTTCATTTTTATGTCGCCTATGTCTGCTAACACTCGAATTGCAAATACAGATTTGTTAAGGCATTTCTGCAGTTCTGTGGTGTGCTCTTCCCAACTGAATTTATTATCAAGTTGTAATCCCAGGAGAGGAGGAGATGGGAGCCCTGGGGCAGTCGATAGAACAGGATGATTTCAGAGTTGGTAGGACAGGTGGAGTTTGTGGCCCAGGAGAGGGACATGGTTGAAATTTCTTTGGGAGAGGACATGGAGGGAGTGCAGATGAAAGGTTGGTTAGATATGTAGGTAGTGGCACAGCAGCACCTGAGGACTGGAAAGCAAAGAGGACACAGCAGGACTGTTGAGTCTACAGATGGTGTAGGTTATTCGAAGGTGTTCAGTGCGAGTGAGTGAGGGGAGGTGGGAATTTGATGAGTTCGTAAAGGATACCAGTGCGGGAAGGTAAGCAGATGCGGAAAGCAAGGCGGAGACCATGGCGTTCAAGGATCTGGAGGGACTTATACAAAACAGAAGGGGCAGAGATCCATGCAACATTTACATAGCAGAGGATGTGCCAGATCAGGGATTTGTGCACCGTTAAGGACAGTGGAGTGGTGTAGTCACCATGTTTGGACAGTTAGTAGTTTTATTAGTAAAGCAATGTGTCTTTTTCCTTTATTGAGTTTAGATTCCTCGCACAGGGGGGGGGGGGGGGGGGGCTGGCAGCAACTTGGTGCGCCGCTCTTCAGCCTACAGGATAGTATAAAACATAATAGGAAGATAATAAACAATAAAAAACAGGCAATAAAAACGGTGACTTTTGAAAACTGTAAAATGGCGGAAAGTTGTGGAAGTTAAGAGATAAAAACATGCTAATCAAGACACAAAGTAAGTAGAGAGATACAATATTAGACATCTACAATATTAGACATCTACAATATTAGACATCTACAATATTAGACAACTAAAAAACAGCAACAGTCTGGTTTCTGTTCGTAAGAGATAAAAAAATCACACCTAGCGACAGAATAGTTTGTTTGCAACACGTAAAGAAAGGGGACACACAACACTGAGATAAGCATTGAAGTGTAGAGTAGACATGAAGATGACACACCACAGCATAAGACATATGGGGGGGGGGGAGATCCAGAGAGAAGAGGGGAAAAAGAGGGAAACAGGAAAAAGCAAAGGGGGTGAGGAGCTGATAGAGGGAGAATACACATAAAAGGGGGTAGGGGTGGGGGGCAAGGGTGGACGCGAGAAGGAATGGGGAAGGCAGATAAGGGAACAGCTAAAGGACTCGGGGAGAGAATGGAGTCAAAGAGAGGGTAGGAGGGGAAAAACAGGATTTTTTTTTGGGGGGGGGCGAGAGCCTGGGAAAAAGACTGAGCTAGGTAGGGGGAGGTGAGGATCAGAGTTGATAGGAGGGATAAATGGAGACAGGGCATCATCTGGGAGGGGGAGTTGACGAAAGCCACCTTGGGAAAGGAGGTGTAGAGGTGGAGGGCAGGGGGACACAACAGTGAAGGCGCGCAGCAGTGGGCGGAGGTTGGAGAGGAGAGGAGAGGAGCAACCAGGGGATAGGGGGGGGGGGGAATCACGTCGACGGGATGTGCAGAGGACTCAGATATGATAGAGGAATAGGAGCAGAAGGGGAAAGGAATGAGGTCGTAGAGGATCCGCGTGGGGGATGGATGAAGCAATGAGACATCTTCTACATTCGCCATTTGTGGGAAACCATGTGTGAGTTCAATGTGAATTTTTCACTGCAGGTAGCGCTTTCTGCTCATAAGGCCCCTACACATAAACACAAGCAATAACTACATGTATTCTCTGTATACAACAACTAGAGTACGCTGTGAATTAGTTTGAATCTGTATCTACTACCACTGAACCTCTCTGCTCTTCGTACTGTGGCGACAGCTTCACAGGCATCCCGCAAGGGGCTGCAAGCCGAGATGACTTAATCGCATGCAATCTCCCTCCTTCTCTGATTGTTGGCTTGCTGCCTGGCATAGTAACTGGGATTCTTTCGGAGGAGTGATGTCCGGTTCTCTGTGTTTTCGATGGCTGTGGGAAACAGCTTCCCTCAGCATTCCTGGTCGCGGGTTGCGCCTTCAGAGCCAGCGTGTTTCCTGGTTCTACTGCTCTGGTGTGTGGATGCTGAGCTGCCTCAAACTGGTGTAGCAATAAAACGGAGAGCACCTTTTATTACGCGTGACTCGCACTGATTGTTCTTTGAGCGATGTTTTGCTACAGAGGATAAGTTTTTGTTCTGCAACGCAGTCTAGCTTTGTGTGGCGACTGTTATTGTGATCCGAGTCCCCCAATGTGGGTGAGGATTACGGGTTACCTGTAGAAGCTTATCTGTAAACGGCTAAGAGAATTTAGATTTTTAGTATCGATTGTTTTGTTAAACGTTTATTTATCTATTTCTTTACCAACCAGAAATTAATCTATAAATTGTGTGCTTCCTTGTAAACGTCCCTATGTTAAAACTTGAAAGAAGTTAATTTCTGAAAGAATTTGGTATTTTTAATATTCATGTGTTAAATTGCTATCGTTATTACTGAGTTACATTTAAAACCTAGGAGAGGCTTATGGGACTTCTTCTGGTGCGAATTCCAATTTATTTCTGACGTCGTCACGCTGTATCTATGTGGTTCTAAATTTTACTCTGTTTATGTGTGTGTGTTCTAGAAGTCATCATCTAAGCTGAACGAAGTGACCGGACGATGTCTGGACTAAGCTCAAGATAGTTGCTCTATGTTAACGTCCGTTTAGTGAGCTGGTGTATTTGTTTCCTGTCTTTCAACTACGATTGTTACTATTCATTTTTCTGTTAAAATTTTTGTTAAAAGTGATTCTCTTATTTAAAGGAGCTTGTGTTTGTCTAATTTTAAAAACTTCTTTAAGAATTTAATGACTTTAATTATTGTTTTCATTCTGGCATCTGTTAAATGTTCTATGATGGTTTTTTACCGTTTACTTGGTAATGTTAAAATGCCGCTGAGGAAAATATATATTATTAAGAGTCTTTTTAATTTACACCCTCCCTACCATACCACGAAGTTTAATATAAACTTAGTTATGAGCTACCTCATTTCATATTACTCTGTACATATTATTAACTGAAGCCCCGCCGTGATTTTATTTCCATATTTTAAGGCTAATTCCTGGAACTAATGTAACGATTTTGGTACGGTTTTCACTAATAGAAGCACTGATTCACCAGGAGGTGTTGCATATATAATTTACTAACGACTGTCCCAGCTTTGCACGGGTAGCATTAAGCACCTAAAGCCAGACGCCTTGTATGTGGTATTTTGTTTACTGATTACTGCATAGAGCTATCAATAAATTTCGGGGATAGCCTTAAGTAACTGAATATCGTAGTTTTCATTCAACTTATGCGATGTAAGCAGCGCACAGCAGAAGAGTTGTCTGGAGGTGTCAATGTTGTGTGCTCTATAGTGGACTGGCGTTTTTTAATGATATCTAATGGAAAAAATGGGAGCACATCCTGATGTAAGTAATACAACTGTAAATATTGTACGCAGACCATTTATGTATAGTCGTGTAAGTGATTCATTACGTTCCGGAGGTTTGCTGACGTGGCACAAATAAAAGAAAAAAAATAAGAAAACACTCAAGATGTACATGTTTAGCTCACGTTACAGCACTCGTATTTTAATGTTTAGTACGTACTTTGATGGGCTGTTGACCTTCACCGGGGCAGTTCACTGTCGTGGACTGTTTACGGCAGCCTTCTTCGCTGTACTACACGAAGAATGGAGTCCACATTAAGTTTTGATTCAAGGAAGGCAGAAATCTGAAAGTTGACTTATCTGCTGCGTTGCTGAAAGAACGCACTGTATGTAAACGTAGCAAAGTTTCTGAAGTTGCTGAAACTGTTTTTCGGAAAACGTTTTACTTGTAGCATAAAAAATGACCGAGCGAGGTGGCGCAGTGGTTAGCACACTGGACTCGCATTCGGGAGGACGACGGTTCAATCCCGTCTCCAGCCATCCTGATTTAGGTTTTCCGTGATTTCCCTAAATCGTTTCAGGCAAATGCCGGGATGGTTCCTTTGAAAGGGCACGGCCGATTTCCTTCCCATTCCTTCTCTAACCCGAGCTTGCGCTCCGTCTCTAATGACCTCGTTGTCGACGGGACGTTAAACACTAACAACCACCACCACCACCACCACCACCACCACCACCATAAAAAATGAAACACCACATATTTGGGAGTTGCATATTTTTTCGCCACGCAGATGTTCTCCAACGACTTCAGGAAAACTATTGCTTAAAAATATTTAATTGTTTCAAATCGTAAGTCTAGAATCACAGCCTGATGCTGATGTGGTTGTCTTTTCGTTACTAGTCATTTTTATTACGATATTTCAAAGTTGAGTAACTCAGTGCCCATTGTTCGATGGAGGTGCAGTGAATTAAGAGTTCGAACTGATATTGGTAATCTGAGGGGAACAGAAATTAGAAGTCAGACATTGTAGGCATATTTCGATACGCGTATCTCTACATCATTTAGAGATGAATGCTAGGTAAAAGGCAGAGCGGAAAAATGTGACCCAGCCAAGATTCGATCCCACTACCTTTCCGTTTCCATCGAGATGCTGTACCGCTTCTTTTAGTGTCAGATCAAAACGTACGGTGATAAGAAAGTGACGCACCGGGGGTTTAATCCAAAACCCTTTCAGCTCTTAGCCAAACACTTCACGGCTTTTTCTTTTTTTTTCCTTAACAGTAATTTATTGAGTATTCTACAAGAAGAATTAATTTACTTTGAGGTAAAGATAATAAACATGTGCATAATACATTTTACATGTATGAAAATATTAATTAGACAAAGAAAAAGAGTAGTATCCTAATATTCGTGCGAAATAGAAAATACATTGTACTAAAAGCAATCAGTAATGGTGACAGTCAGCTTCAGTAGGTGGCAGGGGTCATCCCGAGACCCCCCCCCCCCCCTCACCGGACACTCAGCTCTCAGCTGCTCCCTGACATTGCTTTTTTCCCCCCAAAACAATGTCAACTGCGCAAAAGGAAGAAATACAGAGCAAAAACGGAGACGAGGAAACAAAAACACAATGAGGGCAGCAGCTGCTGCTGAGCTATTCAACGCCTTGTCTTTGAATGGTAAGATTCAGCATGTTGGCAAAGTGTTCTCGGAGTCAGGGCAGTTGGAAGCAGGACTGGTAAGCCGTGGACACGAAGTGGTGTCAAGTCAAATGGTCATCATCGACCTCACCAGCAACGACAAAATACACAATGTGACCAACTAACCATATGATCGTATTTTACAGTGTCAATAAACTTTACCAACAGCCGTACACTTTAAGATATTTTATTTTATTCTGATAGCAACCAGTTTCGGCAATTCATTTTCCCATCTTCAGGCCCCATACGCTTTTATGAAATCAACGAACTTATCGTATAACGTCATAAAACTCTGTCTCGTCTTCGTATGAAGCATCTGCACAACGATTGAAATTCACTGTATCTAGTTTTATGGCGCTATACGATAAGTTCGTTGATTTGAAAAAAGCGTATGAGGCCTGAAGATGGCAAAATAAATTGTCGAAACTGGTTGCTTTCAGAATAAAATAAAATATCTTAAACTGTACGGCTGTTAGTAAAGTTCATTGACATTGAATAGTACGTACCAGCCGATGTTCCCTAGTCGTAACGGACCAACAGAGATATGATCCTACTAATCCTTATCCTCGGAAAGAAAAGCCGGGCGCAGAATTATATCTGTGGAAAATGCAGTTTCAACAGACCTAGTGCGGAAAGCCAATTGTTCCCGCACCAGAACCCAGGTGACCACGACAAGTACACCGGTGCTGCAGCGTATCCAGGGATGCACACCTACAGCATGTACCTGGGTGAATTCCGATACGATACAGACGCTCTTTGCTGCAAATCAAACTGTTGACCACCCTGTACTGTTGGTGGAGGCCGCTGCCTTTGATGAAACTGGCCAACAGACCTTTTCAGGATATTCGGGCTCACTGGGGGAGGAAATCCTTTCCCAGTGGATCAACAAAAACTTGGTCGTGAGTACCAGCCACTGAAATATGTCAGCCCCAAGATATCTCACAGCTGAGCAGAACTCTCGAATGTGTCTCAATTTACAATTCAGATAACCAGCGTCAACAGGAGGATGAAGCACTAAGGTGAATAGCCATGAGATAAAGGTAAATACTTCCTGGGTGATCCTCAATGCGGTGCGCCGAATATTTAAGACCTCTTAATTTCAGAAAGGCCTAATCTGCCGAGGGAACGAGGCATCGTCAGAGTCTCGTATCGAAACTTGAAGACATGACGCCACCATAAAAGCGACCGCACAGCTGCTTATGTCTCTTGGCCATCGTGGAGGGAAGCGGAAAAAGTTGTGCGATGTAATGTGTCTTGCACAACACATACGCAACCAAAATATGTACCCTCGGAAGAAGAGTGACACAGCGTTGTTCATGTTCCAGTATTTCTCACTGGATCTCATCAATAACCGATTCCAAACTGAGAGTCGCCATTTGGTTCGGAAAAAGATCAAAAACAGCTCCCAGTGGTCGATCCACAGCAGTGGGCCATGTCATCTCTGCTCCATCGACACCGCATAAACCAGGAAGTTTATTTTTGTCCTCATTAAGTCGCGCTCCCGGGACGCGGCAGTAATAATCTATGATCGTCGACGGAGTAAAATGATCACGTCATCAGCGTACGCGCGAACAGCGAGGGTCCTTCCAGGAAGCGTCGGGCTCTGAAGGTGGGACGTAACTTTCTGAAGCAGCGGCTCCAGAGATAAGGCAAACAAAGACATCGAGAGTGGGCTCCCCTGTAGCTCTCCCCGATAGGTGGTGAACGGGAACGTCATTGGCCCGTTGACAACTACCGAAGCCGCAATGCCCGTGAACGTGTTCGATATAACACTCTACGAGCCTCAACAGTAAATCCGATCATCTCCAAAATGCGAATCAGGAATTCATGATTTCCACCATCAAAATCTAAAGGCAACGGAAATATGAACAAAAGTAACGGCAGCAACCGAAACCACGGTATGGTATTTGCCCACAGGAGTGGCCAGGAAGACAACTGATACTCGCCGATCACAGACAGACAGCCTGCGATTTACGCCCTTGCCAGTGTCTTATACTCAGTAACTGAGGGGACGAAAATTATAAACAGTGCTACGACCAGAATATTGTGTAAGTATCAGCAGAGTTTTATTTACCTTGAATGAAACGAGTACAACTCCCTGTTCTCCTTATCTCCTCGTTCAACATATACGTAAATGTCACGCTCATCCATATCTGATGAATCGAGAGCAGGAGAAAATATCATGTATGTCTTCTGGTCAAAGGCGACCAAGAATTCGGTGTTCTGTTCGTTCGTAAGTAGCTCTAGGTATCCCACGTGGTTAATATCCACATAGTACTATGAAAGGTTTGCAAAAACAGATATAATGTCTTATGGGATAACAATGTGTTTCTATTCACAGAGGAGGAAAAGTTTAAACTGAAAGTAATGAATCCGCGGATCCCCGAATTACGGTCACAAATAAAGCTCCATAAAGTTGAAAAATCGATTCGCCCAATCGTTAATAACACCAGCAGCCCAAGTTATAAATTAAATAGCTAAATAACAGATTGAAGGCGGCATATACATATCGTCGGACTTTCAACACTAGCAACAGCTACGAATTTGCCGAGAAAATTAACGACGTACTTATACCTCAGAATGCGTCACTAGCTTCATTGGATATCACCAATCTGTACACAAACATTCCCGTAAAAGAAACCAATGAGATCATTAAGAACAATCTCCTCACTCATGGTAAATTGGCACTGGGGGAAGTGATTGAACTAGTGGAAATGTTGGAACAAGTCTTGTCGTTCAATTACTTTACTTTCAATGGTAAAATTTATAAACAGAAAGACGGGCTGGCAATGGGGAACAGTTTAGCTGTGACGCTGGCTGACATTTTTGTAAATCACTTAGAAAACAAATTCTTTGATGAAAATCCTAATATAGCTGAGAAAATTGTATATTACATGAGATATGTGGACGACTCCATTTTATTGTACAAAGGAGATGAAAATGATATCGAAAACTTAGCACAAAAAATGAGCTCTCAACACCCGAAAATTAGATTCACCATGGAATTTGAAGAAAACAACCGTATAGATTACTTAGACTTAACACTAATAAGGAAAGATGTGAAGCATGAATTTAGCATATTCAGAAAACCTACGTGTACAGATTTAGTTATCAATGAGCGCTCTTGTCACCCACCGCGATACAAATGGGCATATTTTACTTCGATGATATACAGGCTACTAAGATTGCCACTAAGCCAACAGGAAGTAGAAAAGGAGTTAAGTATTTTAAAACAAGTGGCCGTAACGAACGGATATACGTGTAAGCAGGTGATGAATATTTATAGGAAGATAAAGAAGAGGCAAATGGAACAAACAGAAGGAAGTCAAGTCGCAGTTAAGAGGAACAACAAGAAGAAATATGTAGCTCTCACTTACAATGGAAGAATTACAGATAAAATTCAAAGATGCTTTCGTAGGGTTCCGAACAAATAACACGTTAAAATTGAAGCTCCGGCATAGAAGATGTAACAGTAGGAATAAATTTCAGGATTCAGGTGTATATAAGATCAAATGTAATGACTGCTGTGAACAATATATACGGCAGACTGGTTCAAAATGGTTCAGATGACTCTGAGCACTGTGGGACTCAACTTCTGAGGTCATCAGTCCCCTAGAATTTAGAACTACTTAAACCTAACTAACCTAAGGACATCACACTCATCCATGCCCGAGGCAGGATTCGAACCGGCGACCGTAGCGGTCGCGCGGTTCCAGACTGTAGCGCCCAGAACCGCTCGGCCACTACGGCCGGCTACGGGACGGTTTCTTAACATTTTGGAAGAAATTGAAATATACACCCACAAAAATAAAGATCCGGATTTAATCCTCAACGAGCAAAGCGAATTCAATCATAACGCCTATTTTAGCATTTATGACGACCTACTAAGATGACAACTGTTGCGTGTGGAGATCCAGGCCGAGGGATGAGTGATGGTGCGCGGTGGAGAAGCCGGAAGACGCGTGCAGCGCCTGGCGTCGTTGACGGGGCCCTCATGTGCGGCCCTCTTGCCCGCGGTGATGGACATTAGACGACTGAGCGGACCGTGGCACAACACCGAAATGGCGGGAACCACGGAAGCAGGCTGTAGAGGCAAACAAGTTAACACCAGCACCATAGATATATAAATCGCCCTATGTTTTTTAGATCGTATAAAAATGATAATTTTACTGATTTTTAATCCTGACAAGTACAGATTTTAACCTTGACATCTACATATTTTAATTAAGTATTTTTAATATAAAAAAAGATCTACTGAATACAGTATGTGCAAATGGAATGTAACAAATGTACCAGACGCCACCTGTCGGTAATAGTGTTATAATTAATATAAATGACGTGCACTCTGCCAACCAATTTTATGTGACGTAGCATGTGAAAGTTGCTGGATTTGGACGGGTTACTCCTGTAACTGAAATATCAGGTACGTTCTGGTACATTTGATGTTGATTAGATAGGATGAAAGAGATTTGCTTCCGTGAAATAGTAAATTAGTATAATTATTTTTACAGATCTGAAGATGGTTCTGAATGAACCGAAACCGGTCACATGAATAAAAAATTTGCAATCAAGACGGATTTTAAGTAACATAATACTATGGAAGGCGTGAACTACGTCAGCTCACGCTATCAGCTGACGGCCGTAATCTGCTGTAAAGGAAGTAATGCAAGAGCGGTGACGCCAAGCTTGATGCCGAAGTCCATTCCTCCGCCACTAGCGATCATAGTTTCTACTGCATCTGCTACCCTTCCATCTGCAGCAGCTTCAGCTGCAAGAATTATATCGAATATTCGCAACCCGCAAAGGGGCACATTCCGCGCCTTCATACAATTCGCACAAGAGAGAATAATAAGTCATGAGTTTTCCGAAAATTCCTCGCCCTGGCAGCACAATAAGTGATCAAAGCTGACGGAGCATCGGTTTAGCCACCAGAGGGGTACGGTACCTATCAGCTGATCGAAGACTATGCTCCCACACATTGTGTATCAAATCCTCGAGAGAAGGATCTGTCGAATGAGCAACATTTAACACCCACGGGGAATAGAATACTTTCACCGGTTGCCGATAAAGCTGGAGAGTGGCGGCGAACGCACAGTGATGAGAGGATCTAGCAGCAATAACGCAGACTACAAGATAGCGATCGCCCATGCAATCCGATAAGTAGAACCGGTCAATCCAGCTATTAGAAGTAACATTAAAATGCGTAAATTTTACCAGCGTCGGATGCTTATGCTCAGAGCGTCTTTCAAGAGCATCGATCGTATCAACTCGTTTAAATCCCGACAACAATCAAAAGGGGGAGACTGATCAACAGTACGCAGAACGCAGTTAAAATAGCAACCCAACAACAGATCTCGAAGACTCCTACGTTAAAAATAAGTAATCTCGTCTTTATAAAAACCCGGACGTTGCCCTGTGTGATCACAAACAGACGAAACGTATGAGACAACCAAGGTGAGGTCAAAAGGTCTACGGCATATCCCTCTGCCAGACTCAAACACATCTACATCAGAAGCCGGAATGCCTTCCCTAAAGTATAAGGCAGTTCTCGTCGAAAATTCGGGCGCCACATTAAAAACGGAAGCACGGTATTCCTACAGGAGTCATACATAAACTGACGCAGCGAATCCAAGCGCAGCTCTGATTGCACTCGGTTAACATTTAGTGTGACAAATGTACAGGGTGAGCACAAAGTCTTGCCCTGATTATAAAAATTTATAACAGAATATATGTTTGACATATAAATTACATTTGATGGGTTACATAGGTCAGTGTTACTAGCTTTTTTAAAGACCACTTACGTTAGTAAACCTCAACGTGTGCTCCCTTGGTATTTCGGAGAATGTCGAGGGGGTATTCCAGTTCCCACCTGGTGTTTCGTAAAATGTATTCTGTCACAGTACCAACAGCAGCTTGTATCCTAGACTTCAGTACGTCGACGTCAGCAACTGGTGTGACGAGGACTCTGCCCTTGATATAGCCCCAGAAAAATAAGTCAAGGGGCGTAATGTCTGGAGAGCGGGGTGGCCAGTGTTGGACCGTTCCTTCCAATCCATCGAAGCAGACATTACTCCCCTCTCCAGACATTACGCACCTTGACTTTTTTTCTGAGGCTATATCAAGGACAGAGTCTTCGTCACACCAGTTGCTGAAGCCGACGAACTGAAGGCTAGGATACAAGCTGCTGTGGGTACTGTGACCAAAAACATGTTACGAAACACCTGGCGCCAACTAGAATACCACCTCGACATTCTCCGAGCTACCAAGGGAGCACACGTTGAGGTTTACTAACGTAAGTGGTCTTAAAAAAAACAAGTTACGCTAACCTATGTAACGTCATCTAATGTAAGTTATTATGTTAAACGGTTATTCTGTAATAAATTGGCGCTACAGTCTGGAACCCCACGACCGCTACGGTCGCAGGTTCGAATCCTGCCTCGAGCATGGATGTGTGTGATGTCCTTAGGTTAGTTAGGTTTAAGTAGTTCTAAGTTCTAGGGGACTTATGACCACAGCAGTTGAGTCCCATAGTGCTCAGAGCCATTTTGTAATAAATTGTTATAAATAGGGCAAGACTTTGTGCTCACCCTGTAAATGCTTGTGCCATCACTCAAGAGAAAAATACAGAAATAACAGCAGCATTACTATTCCACCAATCAACCGTCACAGTCCATCGCAGAGTCCAGTGATGAATCCGAGATCAGGGTCTAGTACCCGTCCCAAATTAATCTTTACAATTGATTGTTTCGCGCGCCGGCTGTACGTTCCGGCTTTAAATCTTATCCCGGCTGTGAGGCATAACAGCAACGGCAGTCGGCTGCGTAGGTGGATCTTGAACCACTGCCATATCAATCCGAGTCTTCGCAGCATCAGAGGCCTGACACACTGAAGCGTCATACTGCGAGATACGCCGTCTCCCTGAGGGAGGACAATGTCAGTCAGTGGGAGACAACTCTGGATATCAATTTCGGCAACGGGCGTCGCAATAGGTGGAAAATCATGATCCACATAGTCGAGAGCAGACAGGGCAACAGAAGGGCCATGGTTGTATCATCAGTTGTATTTGGTGGTGGAGGGTCCGAAGGAGGCGACTCCGACACCACTCGCTCCGGGGCGGCTATGTAGGAGCCACCCAAGATATATAGAAAACGAGGAAAAAATTCCCAGACGGCCTTGCGCGCCTTGATGTCACTTTGAGGAATGTCATGACTGTGAATTCAGCATTAACACAGAAGTCACGGTGTGCATTAAAACTCAAAAGACGACAACGTTATTTAGCATGGTTTTCCAAAAGGTGTGCACTTGTAACGTGAAATGCGTGGACGAAGTGAATGTGAAAACTGCCAGTATTGTGCTCAGTTCACTTTCGGCCTGAAGATTATGAGCGATATTTGAGAAAGGAACGTATAGGATTACCTTCGATGGCGAAGCTACAACAAACAGCAATTCCCAGCGCAAACATTCCAAACTAACATGATGAAGAAATTACAGAAAGCAGAGATGCAAGCGAAAAGGTGAGAAGCCAGTAATAAATGACCCTCAGAATAATTGTAACTCAAAAATTGCCTTAAAATAAATTCATTCACCTAGGTTTTAATGCTTTTCTGCGCGTGGTACTGGATTAATGTAGGACAGTGAACGACTCGCTTCAGTTGTGTAGGGTATAAATTACGTTGCTCAGGTTTATTAGCTTTTACTCCTGGATATTATAGCTTCATTTCTCGTGGAAATAGCCCTTATTTTTTCGTGTTCGCAGGATGTACTGGTTATTTCAGTGTAAGAATATAGCACAAATTGTGACTGAACTCTCATAACTAAACATTTCGCTGTTCCACTTAAGTCTTAATAATAACAATGGTGGCCAAAGTGGCTGTATAGTTGCCTGCCATTGCATGATCTTCCATTTTTAAATTTTATCGAAATAAGCTGTAGTAGCAAATTATATGCCTGATATTTTATCGCTTTTGTCTATTGTTTATCTGATTAATAGTCAGAAACTAATGTAGTTCTATAGTACTTAGTAAATAATTCCAAGAACAATAAAAGTAGATTCATTCCTTAGAGATTTGGAAGTTGCGCACAACGCTAAGAAGCAAGAAATTTGCAAAAACGAGCTTTGATGACTTTACAAACTGTCACCGAAAAAAAATAAGTCGACCGTCCCCAGTTATAGATCCCGTTCATGAGGTCAGTGAAACAGTGAACAAGGATTTAGAAATTACGGAATCGAGGTCCGACGTGCAACTTCCAAAAACTAAATGCACAGAAATAAACAGCATTAAAGAGATTTGATGTAGCATTACCAAGTAAGGCAAATGCTTTTCGCTATGTTCTTTCGTTATAGTGGCTAAGAAGGTCATTTGATGCGAAAGAAAAGAAAAATTACACCACAGCGTAAGAAATGCGTTATCAAAATGTTTAACACGGGCGCAGATACGATGAATGTTGAACGAAAAGGGTGAAGTGAATTCAAAGAAATTTGCTCATGCATTAACTATTCGTTTATTTGCGGGAGCAAAACATTCCGTTGCTGTGCAGCGCTACGCTTCAGAAATGGACGAAAGATTTAAATGTAGACCGGGTTTCCTCGAAGATCTCCTGTGTTTATCTAAGGCTAAGTCAAACCTTTCAGTACCCAAGGGAGACTAGGAGTTCTGACATTTGGCGAAACGAATGCTGATGATCACATATTTTACGACTCATTGAAGGTCATAGTGGTCGATTCACATCGCTCTGTTGAAATCTGCTTGATCCGTGGGTTGTGTAAGCAGTGGAAGCAACCAGTTTATAATTATATCGACAGTTATGGCTTGTAATTCGTTTCAGACCATCATTAAGGCAGTTGGGGAATAGGAATATGTGTCGTAGTTATGAAATGTGGTACAGGTGGAAAAAATATAGAAGTTTGGAGGGAATTGTGTATCGATACAGATAAAACATATTTCGTAAATACAGACTATAGTACAGCTTCCGACGAAACTCTTATGTGTCTCTAAGTTCCGTTACGAGTGAAATCTGTGTAAACGTTGTTTATGAACTACGAGTACGAAAAGTCACAGAATCTATGAATGTCGAAGATAGTTTTTTTAAGGGATTTGGTATTACTTGTACTGTCTCTCTAATCTCGGATGCTGTTCCAGATTCGGTGAAATATACTGCAGGCTATATTGCATTTAATTGCCAAAACATTTATAAATCATTAAGTTTTCCAGCAGCAAAAAGGAAAGTACGAGAGCCTAATACAGACTGGATATCAAATTATCTCGTGGTGGTCATGACTTCAATGCCAGCATGGACAGAGTGTTGCAGTTTGAAGAATAATTTACTGATTTCCATCGAAATGGAGTGTGCAAACAAAAACTCTCTTAAAGTCTCTGTACTCTATTTTGAAACAAAAGTTCCCTGAGGTTCATGACCGTTATTGCACTTTATGTAACAACAAGAACTTCTACAAAGATTAGGTATCTAAATCAATAAGCAAAGTTGTAAACCAAGAATAAATGTACCACAAAGAGGGAGCAGCTATGAACTGCATGTTCATCTGGTAAATGCCAACAGAAATCTGGAACACTCTGCTTTCACATCTGCTTCTTCATCAAACGAATGTTATTTTTCAGCTTAATTTTCATTTATTTAGTCCTAATGTGTAATATATCTCCCATGGCACTTGATTTCGTTTGTTAAACTGTGTATTGAAACAAACAGAAATTAAAA
The DNA here is from genome assembly GCF_023898315.1 of Schistocerca nitens. Classification (NCBI taxonomy): domain Eukaryota; kingdom Metazoa; phylum Arthropoda; class Insecta; order Orthoptera; family Acrididae; genus Schistocerca; species Schistocerca nitens. Next base: position 269,540,909 of record NC_064620.1, read on the forward strand.
TGAACACTAAAACGCTACATCATCTGTGGTGCGGAGCATTAGCCGTATAATAGAACACTGCTCCGCTGCACTTACAAGGGGAGGCCGCCAATTGTGAAATTCAGATTCGATTCATACTGCGCATAATAAAAGCTCATGGCCAGAGGTGTAATGTGGCAAAGCACCAAGATGCACTTCTCAGCCGTTGTCGAGAAAATCGACAGTTAAAAGAAACCGTTGCGGTGAAGTACTCTCTACGATTAATAGTTTTCTACAGCGTCGTGGCGCAGCGGTAAGCGCTCGGGTTCGTAATCCGAAGGTCGCCGCGCCGGATCGAATCTCGCGCCCTGCAAATTTTTTTATTATTAGTTTTTTGTATTTCAAATATATATATATATATATATATATATATATATAAAACTATTAATGAATTGCTTATGCATGTTGGTGAAGGCGGATCCCTCTCCAATTGTACCGCCTCCATTTTTCCGTTTTTTTAACAGGGTGTACCAAAGCTCTCCCGTCCGCACTGATTTTCGACGATGTTATAAGTTGCGCTAGGGACCGCATCTACCTTCTTTCGAAGTTAGCAGGCAACTACGCTGTTATGCGGCGGCTCGTTTCGGCCCATTCAACATCTGTCCTTCAAGTGTAACGAGCGAGTAACGGAGTTTATTTTTCATACCTACCACAGCGAATTTGTGTTCGTGGGGTCTCTATTCTAATTCGAACGTTTGACTTACGTTATACGTATTCGTTTCGGAATATCGTTTCTACGTCTTCCGTTAACTATACTTGGTTAACATTATGAAGACAATTAATAACATTTGTGAAATAGGACTTTGTTTGTGGAAAACATAATGATGTTCGAAGTCGCCAGTTTTTCCACGACAAACGACTTTCAACAACTTATTATATGCATAATTGTTGAAACTGATTGTCGGGATATATATATATATATATATATATATATATATATATATATATACTCACTCCGCAGGCTTTTCATGGTACAGAATCCGCTTTAAAAGAATTTATTAATAATGTTGACATAGCTTTTGAATTAGTGTGTGAAGCTGACCACCCAATACTGTCAAAATTGTTAAAACGCGTGGTCCTGCATGAAGTAAACTGCCCGAGGGTGAACGATTTTCCACCTGGCAAGAAGTATATATATATATATATATATATATATATATATATATATATATGAATTACGAAAAACAAATACTAAAAAAGAAAAGTTGCATGGTGCGAGATTCGATCCGGCGACCTTCGGATTACAAACCCAAGCGCTTACCGCTGCGCCACGACACTGGAATATTATTAATCGTAGAGAGTATTTCACCGCAACGGTTTCTTTTAACTGTCAATTTTCTCGACAACGGCTGAGAAGTGCATCTTGGTGCTTTGCCACATCACACATCTGGCCATGAGCTTTTATTATGCGCAGTATGAATCGAATCTGAAATTCATAATTGGCGGCCTCCCCATGTTAGCAGCCTCACTGTGACGTCAGGGGGCTGCAGCCAATAGCGAGCGTTGTTGCCGGAATGCCCGAGTATTGACGCTCAACCGGCTGGTACTGAGCGATTTTACAGTTTTTCTGAGCTTTCTACAGCAGATTCTATACCACAGAAAATAGATTGCTCATTTGCATTTAAAAACCACGTCCATTCCCTTCAGAGTACTGCAAAGAAATAAACATTTACGTTAGTGACAAGGGTTGCATATTAATTTGAGAGTATGCTGTTTTCACAGTGAAAAAAAATTTTTTTAGGTTTTAGGACCTCTAAGGGACTTAGGATTGAAGTTGTTAGTTTTAAATGAATAACTGTTGAAATACGAACTTTTATTTTATTAATAATCACACAGTTACATTGGATTTTGTATGAAATATTTCGAAACATTTTGGAAAACAAAGCCCTACGTCACAGGTTTCACAGTAATATCGCGTGTCTTTCCTTGAAACTTTGCCATATATGGCCTTGCTTGTTTCTGCGCATACTTTGCACCTTCTCTGAGGCCACTTAGACAATTTTGTGGATGGAATTAATTTTGGAAAATGTCTTCCGCTTAGTCTGTTGACGGGTGAGCTATTCTGAGAAGCGCATGAGTCTAAGAGGCCGGCCACCTTTGTGAACCAAGTTCTCTGCTAACTCTGTATTGTATTCAACCAGATGTTTGCTTGTATTTCGCGACATTTTGTACAAAATGTATGAATTTACAGTCATGAGCATGAAAATGTGAAAGAAAACTTTTTTCCACCACTTTATTTGTTTTCGTTCAAAAGGATAGTACGCCATTAGCTGGTCGCTATGATCCACACCAGCTTTTAGTGTTTCTATTATCATTCTAGTGTAGCGGTTTGTCTCTCGTTTGATCAGTCTCACCAGTTCTTCATCGAAAAAGTACGTGAAACAATCAAACACTGAAGAATGTTGGTCAACCCCAGCTTGAATTCCGCAGGATTCAGAAAAAACAGGAAGCTGGGGAGTGATTGTATCGTAATCTGTCCACTGACCAGAAGAATATGGCAAATTGCAATGACCAGTTGTGTTTGTTGTGACAACGATGTCAACAGCCTCATCTTCAGGTCTTCCTGACGCTTCACCGTCCGAGGGATAGTTTTCATCTATAAGAAAATTCGTAAAAGTTATCTCTTTTCTGACCAGGAATCAATCCACAGGATTACGGAAAATTCGGACAAAAAATAGCTTACCATCACTAATGTCGAAATCTGCAATTTCTTCATCTAATTCTGAACCACTATTCTTCAATAAAAACTCTATTTTTTCATCTCGCAAGGCCATGACGAAAATAAAGCGCAAAGCTATCAGCCGACAGCAGTCTAAAGTTTCGAACTGCCGCGCGCCTGTTGTAAGTTGAGCGTGACCGCAGAAAAGCAAATGACTCAAAATATACTCCTGTACCACCTCCAACAGTGACATATGCTGCCATCTATAATTTTTTCTTGGTGCTAGGACAACCAGAGAGTTCTTTTAAACCTACAGAATATGAAAGTCATGCGCTGCGAGTCTAACATCGCTGATAATCGGCCGGCGCAGGAGCTACGTCGATCGTCTCGAAAGTGTTGTCAGTTTTACCCCCCCCCCCCCCTACACCTCCCCGAGGCCGTTTCGCGTCACTTCTGAGCGGCGGTGTGACTGAAATATTTTCGTCGGCCACGCAGAAGAATACCCGTTTGACCGCGTCCACGGTGGCGTTGTGCGGAATAGTGGTGCATCAATGTGACGTCGTTAACCTAACAACTCCCATGAATTTGTGAGTTGTGGCCTCTTTGACGTTCGAAGCGTCGTCGAATCCGAGGGTAACGTTGCAAGGCGCCACGTTTTTGAAGCATTACAGTGGAAGATTGTAGGCACCTTTGAGCCATATTTCAAACTTCTGCCACGCGGTCGGAAACAGTTACGCGGTTTCGAAAAACTGACCCTTTAATTGCGTTGCGCAGTCTTGGATACCTTGTTTCATCTAAAAGATGTCTAAATTAAAAATCATTAATTAAAACAACGATAAACGTTTAAAGATAACTTGCTAAATACTTTTCCTCTACAAAATTCAGTCACGAGGTATAGATAACAACAATATTCAGTTCAGTTATCTGTTTTGAAATTATTGTGGTGTTTTTGTTTTTGTACACTTTTAGCCTGTCCATTCTCATCTCAAACTCCTTCAATTAGCATATTGTGATCATATTTTTGCACCCGAACAGAACCGGCAATCTGTGTGGGACTCCAGTTTTTTTACTAATACATCGAATCGTAAAATTATTTGAAGGGAAGTTTCAATATTTAAAAGACTCGTTCTAATCATATCGTTTGGCTGACGCTAGTGAAACGACGTCGAAAGTCACCATCACAAAGGAATTAGCCTCAGCTGTAGACGGGGTAAGACTGATCTTACAGCAACAGAAGAAGCTGACACTTCCTGCATCACTGAAGGTCACGAATCCCTAACCTGTGCCAACCTCTTCAACTCAGAGTAGCACTTCCAACCTACACCCTCAATTATTTGCTGGATCTGTTCCAATCTTTGTTTACCTCTGCGGTTTTTACCTTCTACAGCTTATCTACTACCATGCAAATTAATCCGTGATGTCTTAACAGATGTCCTACCATCCTTATTGTCTGTGTTATCTATACATTCCTTTCCTCGCCAATTCTCCACAGAATCTCTTCATTCCCTACCTTATCAGTAGACCAAAATTTCAGTATTCATACAATGACGTGCTCGAGACGTAAATTCTCAGATGTTTCTTCTTCAAATTAAGGTCTACATTTTTCTTCTATATGACATTTCGTTGACATGAAACAGCAGAATTATTTAAATCCCTTGAACCGTTTATTAATAGTTATGTCAACAGTTGCGGATTTATAAGGCCACTAGTTTCAGACCTTAGACTTTCAATTTCAAGCCTGGTCTAATGAGGCTACACTGACAGTGCCTGATCTTAAAAAATAAGCATTGAGTGGCAACACATGCTCTATAAATATTTGCAGGATGAGTGCCACAACCCACACGTGCCTATTTACCAAGTAAAAAATTGAACTCCGCAACTGTTGACAGAGTCTTTAATAAACGCTTTAAGGTCTATGTTTGCTACTAGTAAATGCCAGGAATGCCCTTTTTGCCAGTGATAATCTGTTCCTTGCTCCGTCCGTCATTGGTTATTTTGCTGCCTAGATAGCAGAATTCCTTAACTTCATCTGCTTCGTTACCACCAATCCTAACGTTAAGTTTCCTCCCCACAATCATTTGATTTTCGATTTCTTCAAATATTTCATGCACCCATTTCGCCTTAGTTTCACTTCAGAAAACTTCAAGCGTATCTCTTCATTCCTTAGCAGTTCCGTATCCCACTTCTTTGCGCATTAATTCCTCCTGATTATTCTCTTAAACTTCAGCTTACTCTTCATCACTACTGAACTGTGTTCTGTGTCTATATCTGCTCTTAAGTAAGCCTTACAATCCAGTATCTGATTTCGGAATCTCTGTCTGACCATGACGTGGTCTAATTGAAATCTTCCCCTGTCTCCCCGCGTCGTCCAAGTATACTTCCTCCTCTTGTGATTCTTGAACAGGGTATTCGCTTTATTAGCAGAAATATATTACAGAACTCAAGTAGTCTTCATCCTCTCTCATTCCTAATACCAAGCCCATATTCTCCCGTAACCTTTGCTTCTCCTCCTTTCTCTAGTACCACAGTCCAATCTCCGATTACTATTACATTTTGATCTCCCTTTATATGATGAATTATCCTTCAATATCCTCATATACTTTCTCTATCTCTTCATCTTCGGTTTCCGACGTTGTCATGTATAGCTGAACTATCGTTTTCTGCTGTTGGTATGCAGTCGATTCTAATGAGATCAACCCTATCTCTGAACTGTTAATAATAGTTCACTCTCTGCCCTACATTCCAATTCCTTACGAATCTTACCTCTGTTATCAAATTTTCTGCTGCTGTTGATATGACCCTACTCTCCTCTGTACATAAGTCCTTGTCTTCACTTCATTCCGCTTCTCTTCACTGCCCCCCCCCCCCTTCCCCGCCATAACTCGATAATTTCTGGCATTCTGCGCCCCTGGACGTAGAATGTTATCCTTTCGTTGCTTATTCAGTCTTTTTGTCATGGTAACGTCCCCCTTGGCAGTCCCCTCCCGGAGATCCGAATGAGGGCTAGTCAGGAAACTTCTGTCAAAGAAGCGGTCATCATGACACTTTTCAATAACGGACCACATGTCCAGTCTTGTGACTGGTCTGATGCGGCCCGCCACGAATTCCCCTCCTATGCTACCATCTCAGAGTAGCACTTGCAGCCTATGTCCTCAATTAATTGCTGGTGTATTCTAATCTCTGTCTTCCTCTATAGTTTTTGACCTCTCCAGCTCCCTCTAGTACCATTACAGTCATACCCTGATGACTTAACATCCTCTCCCTTCTCTTTGTCAGTGTTTTCCACATGTTCCTTTCCTCTCCGATTCTGAACGGGGAGTCCCCATTCGTTACCTTATCAGTCCACTTAATTTTCAACATTCGTGTGTATCACCACATCTCAAATGCTTCGATTCTCTCCTGTTCCGGTTTTTCCACAGTCCATGTTTGACTACCATACAATTCTGTATGGTAGTGTCAAATGCAGTGGTTTCCATTATCTTCTGCATCCTGATCTCATTGATCATTGCTGATTCTTCCACGTTTGTGAACAGTTTCCCATCCAAGGGCAAGCGTGTGCACTGAAACTCTGTTCCCTTTTACGTACTTTTTGACAAGGCCGTTGGGTGAATGGTGGTGACTTCTTATGCTGGAAGTCAACGGCTGCCAATACTGATGAATTCTACTCAAAAGCATCAAAGCACAAACTAAAATAGCTTTGAATATTTCTTGCGCTACTTTAGCTAAAAGAATCTTTCTTCAAGAAATGGTGCAACTGGAGTTTTTTTGTCTACTGTCACTGGCGTTTTCTGTTTCCAACAACGCCGCCTAAAATATCTACAACACACTCATCCTGCTTTGCTAACGCCCCCATAAATGCAGCCTTCCTTGAATCAACCAGTCTCTTTCCTATTGTGACAAAATATAACACCTGCAGCCGTTCTTATGATTTTATTTTGTTGTAACCAGTTTCAACGCTTCGATGCGTCATCTTCGGGCCTGTATGCATAAAACAGTAACGATAGCATTACCAACTTATCAATCAAGTTAGATAGATTGAAACAGAATGAGAAGCAATGGCAAGACTCTACAAGTGAATTTAAACCGAACGTTTGACAGAAGTACAGATACATCCATTGTCACATAAAAATGTGCCATCTCGAATTTCCACTCAATACATTGTACAATTATACTATCTATTAAAAACTTCTTTAAGTAACTATTCATGATTTTTATTGGACAGTGGGACATACATTATCTGCACAACCCTGAAATAACCTATTGTAAGACAAGATAACTGTAGGATGTGATAAATGGAAGGGAACAATACCTCACAAAAAAGTAAAAAGAAGGAATATGACCTATGTGTTGTGTCAAAGCATAAAATGCTTAGTTGTACACAGATGAATGGCATACACTATGTAATACTATAAAACCAAGACGTGTTATAAACCGAATGTAAGACCCACCTGAAAACATATGTAGAACATATGAAACAGGCCCACAAGGAAACTGTTCATGATGCAAACATTCATATGCGAATGTGTCATATATCGTGTACTGCCATGAAAAAATCACACACAGGGATTTATGTTTAACACACATGAGTACTTTAGAGCGGGGTGCTACTCAGTAGGCTTTTCTGGTTTATATATATATATATATATATATATATATATATATATATATATATATATATATTGTTGAGTTATCCTTTATGATACACTGCATCCTTGCGGGCTACTTACCATCCCTGTGTGTGGTTGTTTCATGGCAGTACAAGATATATGATGCATTCCGCATATGAATGTTTGCATCATGAACAGTTTCCTTGTGGGCGTGAACAACTAAGCATTTTATGCTTTGACACGACACATAGGTCATATTCCTTCTTTTTACTTGTTTGTGAGGTAATGTTTCGTTCCATTTATCACCTCCTACAGTTATCTTGTCTTACAGTAGACTATTTCAGGGTTGTGCAGATAGCGTATGTCCGACTGTCCGATAAAAATTATGAATAGTTATTTAAAGAAGTTTTTAATAGATAGTATAATTGTACAATGTATTAGGTGGGAATTTGTGATGGTATATTTTAGTTATGTGGAATGGATGTATCTGTTCGTTCTATAAAATGTTCGGTGTAAATTAGCTTGCAGAGTTCTCCCATTGTTTCTCATTCTGTTTTAATATGTTTTTTATGTAACTTGATTGATAAGTTGATAATGCTATCGTTACTGTTTTATGCATACAGGCCTGAAGATGACACATTGAAGCGTCGAAACTGGTTGCAACAAAATAAAATAAAATCATAAGGACGGCTGCAGGTGTTTATTTTGTCACAATAGTAAACGGCCGTCGTCCCAGAGACCTCCTGCCAAAAGGATGGAGATACAAAATCTCTTTCCTTTCTCACCTCTTGTAATTCAGGTCATTCTGTCTTCGATGCGACACTGAGCCTGCCACTCGCCAATTATCGGAAGGGTTTACGAAAACACTGAGTAAATAATTTGCAAGGAGAGTATGGTCTACGGTTTACGTCCAAGAGTGTTGTGAGCTTTTTGCAGGTGCCATCAGTAACCAACACTTTCTCGCCTTCGCCGAAGATGTAATCTATTGTCATTCCCTTGAACCATGTCTGTGCGTGATATTTAGGGAAGGATAAGTAATAGTTGTTGTGTTGGCTGTGTGAGAGTAAGTACCGACACAAAGAAGGAAGGAGAGCAGTTGCGATGTCCGGTGACAGGAATCCGAAATGATCTGTACATAAGATTTTCAAATTAATAGAATATCTATTTCTAAAAAGGAAAGAAACGTAACTTCTCGCTATTAAGTGGCTTGATGTTCTTGATGTGCTTCCTGTGCCTCCTACATGCGATTACATTTACTCTCCGTTGCTACTCGCAAAACGCAGTCTAAGTAACGTCTTCCTATTACTAAAATGTAGATTTTCACGGCCGGAAATATCATGTCCATTATAATTGTCCGGGCTGTTATGCCGTGGTCGGTTGATGAATTCTGTGTCGATTCCCAACGTTTCGTCTCCGACTGCGGGAGACATCTTCAAGGGGGTCCGTAGCTCGATGGAAGGTCCATCACACTCACGGGGGTCCGTAGCTCGATGGACGATGTCTCCCGCAGTCGGAGACGAAACGTTGGGAATCGACACAGAATTCATCAACCGACCACGGCATAACAGCCCGGATAATTATAATGGACATAACGTCTTCCTGTTATTCAGTACTGATGCTCTCGAAATCTGCGACCGAAATGGGGCTGACCAGCGATGGGCCGCTGGTTACGTCAGCGTTGACAGTGGCCGCTGAAATCTGTCTTCCTAGAGGTGCGACTCCGCCCGCTCTTTCCATTGGCGCTTGGGTCTGTGCCTTCTAGATGCCGTTTCGCAGCGCAGCGCTGATCGGCTTGGCAGTCTACGCTTTATTACTGCACAATAGTTATCCGGAACCCAGGTTCAATCACGTCAGCTGTGACACGGAGGTAACAAGCTAAGATGTGTGTCAGTTTCCAAACGCCGGACGACGACACGCACGTGAAGCGATGTTCATCAGTGTCCAGGAGGTGACAGTCGGGGCAAAGTGGGGAGTCCTTTAATACGATATGTGAAGCCGGTATCTGGCCACTTAATTTTTGTTGGCGACTTGATACAATGTCGCGCGCAACGTTGGTTGGTAGGAAGTAGTGTATCGTTTTTCACATTCGAAGCTAATCAACAGTTGGGTATTTGGTTTCTAGTTCCACCAAGTTACCCCGAACTGCCCGCAGAAGGGCGATGTAAAATTCATTCGACTTCGGTGGGCGCACTGTAGGGAGATTCGAAGCCAGAATGAATGCGGACACATGGGAGAGCTGTGACACGACATGCGCCACTCACACCGGCGGGACGTGAGAGAAAGCCATGAGGACCTTCAATAGACGACCCGTGTTGACTGGTCCATTGTTCCACATACTGCTCATATAAAGGACAGCTGTCCGTCTTTGGACGTTAACTTGCCTCATCCCTCCAACGCGTAGGGGGAGTGTGAGAGTGTCATAACGTACTCTGAATATGTGTCGTCTGGATAATAAAATAACCGAGGGCCGAGACCTATCGGCGCTGTTAGGGGGAGGACCTGTGCCACGTGATTGGATTTTGATTTCAGGTAGAGCCTCAGGTACTCCATACGCTGTAGTTATTTCTAGAGCAGGTGCAAAATCTGTAGTAATCTTCTATAGTTTGCCGCGGCCGTTCTGCTCATATCTTTCCTAAACGTGACTCCCAAATATCTGAGTTCAGCAACCGCCGGCAGGGGCGACAGCGCCCGGCAATAGATCCGCCAGATATCTAGCGCCGCCGACTTCTTGATTTTTCAGAAGTCTACCCGTAGCCTGTCTATACCGCTCGATCCAGTTAGGTATACTGTCGACTTCACTGGCGGAACTAACCAGGAGTCGGCGTACGACGTATAAAAGGGGCAACCCTGTCGCAGAGACCTCTTGATGGGAACCGGGCCCACCGTTCGTCCGCTGACCTGGGCCTGAGTGCTGGCTGCTGCCAGAAGGCGCCGCAGGGTGTCGGTAAGCCTTGAGGGAATCCCATACGGTTTATCGCCTGTAAAAGGAAGTTAAGAAGAAGTTGTGGTGCACTCTATCGAAGGCCCGACTGAAATCGATGGAGATGATCAGCGTTCGCAGGTGGCACGCCGAGCCGGCCGGGGTGGCCGAGCGGTTCTAGGCGCTACTGTCCGGGACCGTGCGACCGCTACGGTCGCAGGTTCGAACCCTGCCTCGGGCATGGATGTGTGTGGTGTCCTTAGTTCTAAGTTCTAGGGGACTGATGACCTCAGCAGTTAAGTCCCATAGTGCTCAGAGCCATTTGAACCAGTTTTTGGCATGTCGAGGCGATCGCTATTAATTCCCTGCAGTCGCCAGCGCCCATTTGTACGCCAGCACCTCCGGCCTGCGACGTCTGTTATGGGACGACAATCATCGGTAAAACCTTCTTAATGCGGCCTATCAAGAGCCTGGCGCGGATGCTGTAGTTGGCAATCAACACGTTGAACAGGGGTAAGAATAACAGAATCTTAGCTTCATTTTAAGTTAATGGTGTTGAGGCAACACTGGTTACAGCGAAGTGATGAGATACCGGACTCGTGTTTTCTTATGGTATAATAAATAAACGAATATTTAGTGCGGTTCGTCTTCGTCTTTCAAATCACAGTATATTTCAAATGAATCCATAAACATCTAACTCAGGACAAAAGTAAATCAACAATATTCCCAAAGGAATAGTGCTTTTATGTATCTATGAATGGGGGTTCTATCAAAATCAAAAAACATAAACATAAGCAGTACTTCACAATTTTGCAAAAGGAAACTGGCAGTTGAGTTTGTGAATTCTAAAACCATTTTCAGTGTCGACTGTAGGCTGTCAGATTTTTTTCATACAGATGAACTTCATTGCACCATGCGTTGCATTACCGACCAACTTTATAAAGTAGACATTTGCATACGCAGTTGTGTGGGTGAAATGTGCTCCCACGAAGCAGCTTGTAGTTTTTAAATATGACACACATTTCACCAACGCAATTGCATCTGAAAGTGATCACAATCCAAAATTGCCAGTAACGTATCACATGATCCAAAAATTATCTGCATATAAATTTCTAGCATCCTACGGTGGGTATTTAAAATGATCTTAGTATTTGCAAATTGCTTCGAGGCTGTGGACTCGTACATGAAGAAACCAGCAATCCACGGGTATGGCCCACTACAATGAGGTGACAAAAGTCATGTGACAGTGATATTCACATATATACAGTTGGCGGTATGTATAAAAGGGCAGTGATTGGCGGAGTTGTAATTTTTACTCAGGTGATTCATGTGAAAGGGTTCCCGACGTGACTGTGGGAATTAACGCTGAAAGGTGGCTACACTGAGCCACAGCGCCAGAGATTGCGCCAAAGAGTTTTATTCCGCCGCCTCCACAGGCAGTGCTTGTCGAGAAGTCGTAGTGGAGAGGGCTTGTTGAGAAGTGGTGGTAGCGAGTCGGTGTTGGGATGTTGTAGTAGGGAGTGCTTGTTCCATGTTTTATGCAGTTGTTTGATGGGCTAGACAGCAGATGTTGTTCGAATGGAGATATTGTAATGATCAGAGTGCTTTTCAACAATATATATGAAGGTAAAAAAGGTCCTTTTTTTTCATTATTTCAATGTCTTAAATAATGCATCACAGGTTCAGTCAACAAAGCATCTGGCTCGTGTTGTTGTATTGGAGTGTAATTCTGGTTTCCTTACGCAATTATAGTACTTCTATTTTTTTTAATTACTTCAGTATAAATGGTATTTAAAATTTCTTGTCTTATTGAAGAAGAACCGTGCCAGATGTGTACGTTGAATCACACTTCCACACATAGAAGAGTTACACTTGAACTTTGGTTTCGTACGTTTTATAGTTGCTGGGGACTTAATTAATTAATTGTGTTAACGAAAATTTTCTTTCATTCTTTGTTGTTATTCTATGCAGTCAGATTGCGCACTAAAACTAGTCAGGGCCAACCGTTTACGAGACTTAGTAACTGGACAGTTAACTACTAAATCTAAAAATTAAAAGTATTAGCATTTCATATATATATATAATTAAGCCCCCATGCAACGCTGGGAATTAACAGACTTTAAATGCGGAACAGTAGTTGGAGCTAGAAGCATGGGACATTCTGCTTCGGAAATTTTTAGGGAATTCCGAGAGCCACAGTGTCAACCGTGTGTCGATAATATCAAATTTCAGGCGTTACCTCTCACCACGGTCGACGCAGTGGCCGACGGCCTTCGCCTAACACCCGAAAGTATCGGCATTTACGTAAGTTGTCAGTTAAATTAAAAGAAAGGTCAGCGTTGACCGTAATATTGATGTTTTATTGACGCAGAATCGATAAAACATCAGCATTACCTTCCTTTTAATTCAACATATGTGGTCGTTGTGCACACAGCACTCCATGGAGTCGTCAATCAATAAGTTGTCAGTGCTAACACACAAACAACATTGCAGGGAATAACCTTAGAAATTAATTTCTGACGTACGACGAACGTATCCGTTAGGGCAGTGGGGCGAAATTTCGCGTTAATCGGCTGTGTCAACAGGCGACCACCGCGACTGCCTTCGCTAACAACACGACCATCACCTGCAGCGCCTCTCCTGGGCTCGTGACCGCATCAGTTGGACCTCAGACAACTGGAAAACCGTGGCCTGGTCAGGTGAGGTGAGCCCCGATACTGGGGTTAGAGTGTGGCGCTATCCCAAAGAAGCCCTGGACCCAAGTTCTCAACAAGGCACTGTGCAACCTGGTGGTGGCGCTATGATGGTGTCGGCTATGTTTACGAGGGTAAAGTCAATTATTATCAGCAAAGTAGTTATAAAATTTTATTGTAATCAAATAGGAAAGTTACAACAACATCGTTTTCCGACGTAGTCTCCCTGCATTTCAACGCACTTGGTACATCGTTTTACAGGCTTCCTGATGCCCTCATAAAAGAAGGTTCTCGGTTGAACTGCGAGCCAGGAATGCAATGCTTCTTTCACTGCTTCGTTCGAGGCAAATCGACATCCCCTTAATGCCTGTTTGAGTGGACGAAACAAATAATCGTCACAAGGGGCAAGATCAAGACTATATGGAGGGTGGTCCAGTACTTCAGAATTGAGTGTCTGGAGCGTTTCAGCAGTGTGTGCAGCAGTATGCGAACGGGCGTTGTCGTCCAACAACAACACCTTTTGACAGCAATCCTCGGCGTTTGCTTCGAATTGCAGGCTTTAACCTGGTAGTAAGCATCTCACTGTAACATACACTGTTTAGTGTTGTGCCCCTTTCCCCATAATGTTCCAGTACTGTAACCTGGACCTTGTGCGTTCCAAAAAATCGTGAGCATCAGTTTTCCTGCGGACGGCTGGGTCTTGAACTTTCTCTTGCACGGCGAATTTGGAGGTTTCCATTCCATACTCTGCCGTTTATGCTCCGGCTCGTAATAATGGATCCATGTTTCATCACCAGTAATGATCATGACCAAGAAGTTGTCCCCTCTATTACCATAGCGATCCAAATGTTTTTTGCACATGTCCAAGCGCATTTGTTTGTGCCACTGTGTGAGTTGTTTTAGGACCAATCTTGCACAAACTTTATGAAACCCAAGTCTGTTGTGGATGATTTCGTAGGCAGAACCGTGACTAATTTGCAGACGATGTGCCACTTTATCAATAGTTAATAGTCTGTCTAAGAGAATCATTTCACGTCAACGTCAATGGTTTCTTCATTTCTCTCGGTAAACGTTCGTTCGGCTCCTTCATAATGCGTAACAACTGCCCGACCATGTCGAAATTTTTGACTCAATTCGTAGACACTCCGTTATGGCAAAACGCTGTTCCCGTGCTGTACCGAAAATCTTCGATGAATTTCGGCCCCTGATACGCCTTCCGACCACAAAAAAAACTGATTACTGAACATTGCTCTTCTTTGGTGCAAATAGACAGCGGAGCAGCCATGATTAACAGCACGGCAGCGATACCGAAACTAACCTAGCAGCTTGAAAATTGCAAAGATATTACAACAAATCAACAGAGCATGCGTCATCAACGTAAAACGAGAATACTACCAAAATAAACAAAAATATAAATAAATTGCGGATAATAACTCGTACGTGCGATGTATTGGGTCATCGGCCCAACTGAACCGATCATTAACTGGAAGTGGTTATGTTCGGCTGCCTGGAGACCATTTGCAGTCATTCATGGACACCATTTGGCCACCCCGATCACCCGACATGAATTCCATCAAACATTCATGGGACATAATCGAGATGTCAGTTCGGCAACACTTTCTCATGGATGGCTGTAGTGGCAACGTGGTTCAATATTTCTGCACCGGACTTCCAACGACCTGTTGAATTCATGCCACGTCGAGTTGCTGTATTGTACTGGGCGAAAGGTGGTCCGACACGATATCAGGAGGTACATGATGACTTTTGTCACCTCATTGTATTTTCGAAACCGGCCGGTGTGACCGAGCGGTTCTAGGCACTTCCGTCTGTAACCGCGCGACCGCTACGGTCCCAGGTTCGAATCCTGCCTCGGGCATGGATGTGTGTGATGTCCTTAGGTTAGTTAGGTTTAAGTAGTTCTAAGCTCTAGGGGACTGATGACCTCAGATGTTAAGTCCCATAGTGCTCAGAGCCATTTTGTATTTTCGACGCATATCATGTAGCACCCCTTCGTTTCTTTACGGCGATGTAGAATGTACGTTTAGTCAACATATTGAGAAAGATTTGGCGCAGCACGGCCTGTCACGGGGTACTTCCAGCTGTAATGAGTACCGTGCAGTCGACAAAACAGTAGTTACAGCCGATAAAGGACGCGTGCGAGGGACCAACGTTCGTATCCCTCCCAAAGGAGGAGCAGTGTCGCAACGGGGGCTAGCGCTTCGTCCATGTTAAGGTTCTTTCATAATACCTAGCCCCCTGAAATCTGGAAATGATAGTCTCTTTGCAAGCATCGCTCTTGCGCAAAGCTTGAGGGCAGGAAACAGAACCTTTCGATTCTTTATGAATGACGACGCACATTGTATGATCCTACAACATTTATGGGACCGCAAGCGTTATTGAATTTTCTATAGTTTTGCCGAGCGGACTGTTCAGAAACTGCAATTGCTTTCAGGACAACAGCGGCTCAGATTCACGCCCACTCTTTCCGATTTCGTTTTTCGATAGTTTCCCTAAGACTACTAGGGCAAATATCGGCGAAAAGATGACTTTGAAAAAAGGACACTACAACATTTCTTATCGATCTTCCGTAATTCTAGCATTTTTCTAACGACGTCCTTGTCAACGTGATATTAAACCCGAATCTATTTCCCTTTTGCCTTGTTTTCAAATTTTTCAGTAGTATAGGTCATTTAAATGCTACACTTTGGATCCTAAAACTTCTTCCTGTGATATGTAATTGTCTAACAGTTACGTAGAACGAGATCTGGACCTTTGTGTACCAAATAATAAAATAACAAACTACACCCGCGACACAATGCTGCCTTACTGAGAATTGTACGTGTCGCCTTATTTGTGCCATGAACCTATCGGAACAGTGACTGAACTCGACAACAATTAAGGGTACATAACCCCCCCCCCCCCCCCAATCTCCCTCCAAGAGAAATCACGGTAATACCGTGTAACACCACCTCATAATCAGTTCAGCCAGGAATAGAATCTGCAAGTTTCTTCGGGGTAGCCTACACCAAGTCGACTGCTGAAACCACGCACTGCACTGATGAATTCCTCTGCTGTGCCAAGCTCTTCAACTAAGACTAGCACGTGCAACCTACGTCCCCAATTCTTTGCTGGATGTATTAAAATCTATATCTACCTCTACAGCTTTTACCCTCTGCAGCTCCCTCTAGTACCATGGAAGTTATTCCACGACATCTCTACAGATGTCCAACCGTCCCATCCCTTCTTATTGTCAGTGCTTCCTAGACATTCCTGTCCTCGCCGATTCTCCACCGAACCACCTTATTCCTAAGCTTATCAGTCCACATAATTTTCGACATTTTTCTGTAACGTCATATCTCAAATGCTTCGATTCTCTTCTGTTGCAGTTTTCTCACAATCAACGCTTAACTACAATACAATGATATGCTCCAGACGTAAAGTCTCAGAAATTTGTTCTTCAAATTAAGGTTCCTTTTTGGTACTACTAGACCTCTGTCGGCCATAAATGCCCGTTTTCTCAGTCCTAGACTGCTTACTACACTCTCTTTGCTCGACCCATCATGGGTTATTTTGCTGCCTAGAGAGCAGAATTCCTTAATTTCATCTACTTCGTTATCACTAATACTGGTGTTAAGTTGCTCGGTGTTCTCATTCCTGCTACTTCTCATTACTTTCCTCTTTCTTCGATTTACTCACAATCTATTTTCTCCACTCATTCTACTGTTCATTCCATTCAGTGGATCATGTAATTCTTCTTCACTTGCATTCAGGATAGCAATGTCATCAGCGAATCGCATCATTGCTATCCTTTCACATTGAATTTCAATTCCACTCTTGAACCATCCTTTTATTTCCGTCATTGCTTCTTCTATGTACGGAGTGAACAGTAGGGGCAAAGGCTACTTTCCTTTTCAATTCGAGCACTTTGTTCTTGGTCGTCCACTCTTATTACTCTCTCTTGGCTCTTGTACAAATTGTGTTTTACATGTCTTTCCCTATAGCTTATCCCTGTTTTTCTTAGAATTTCACCAAGCGAGGTGGCGCAGTGGTTAGCATACTGGACTCGCATTCGGGACGACGACGGTTCAATCCCGCGTCCGGCCATCCTGATTTAGGTTTTCCGTGATTTCCCTAAATCGCTTCAGACAAATGCCGGGATAGTTCCTTAGAAAGGGCACGGCCGATTTCCTTGCCCATCCTTCCCTAATCCGAGCTTGTGCTCCGTCTCTAGTGACCTCGTTGTCGACGGGACGTTAAACAGTAATCTCCTCCTCCTCCTCCTCTTAGAATTTCGAACATCTTGCACCATTTGACATTGTCAAACACTTTTTCAAGGTCGACAAATCCTATGAACGTGTTCTGATTTTTCTTTAGTCTTGCTTCCATTATCAATCGCAACCTCACAATTGCCTCTCTGGTGCCTTTACCTTTCATAAAGCCAAAATGATTGTTGTCTAACACATCCTCAGTCTTCTTTACCAGTCTTCTGTGTACTATCTTTGTCAGCAACTTGGATGCATGAGCTGTCAAGCTTATTTTACTGTAATTCTTGTTAGCTCTTGCAATCTTGAGAATTGTGTGCATGAAGTTTTCCATTAATCAGATTGTATATCCCCAGACTCATATATTCTACACACCAGCGTTAGTAGTGGTTTTGTTGCCGCCTCCCCCCAACGATTTTACAAATTCTGATGGAATATTACCCATTCCTGCTGCCGTATTCGATATTAAGTCTTCCAAAGCTCTTCTAAATTTTTAATACTGGATCCCCTACCTCTTCTATGTCGACTTCTCTTTCTTCTTCTATCACTCATAGAGGCCATCGATATAGTCTTTCCCCCCATTCGATCTCTCGTCTGAATTTAATAGTTAAATTCCCATTTCCCTGTTAATGTTACCATTCTTAGTTTTAATTTTTACAAAGGTAGTTTTGATTTTTCTATATGGTGAATCAGTTCTTCCAACAGTCATTTCTTTTTCGATTTCCTCATATTTTTCATGTAGCCATTTCGCCTTAGCTAATTATTTCATTCCTATGAGACTTGTATGTCTACTTTCCTGAATTTCCCAAAACCTTTTTGTACTTACTTGTTTGATCCATGAACTGTTCTTCCGTTACCCATGTTTTCTTCGCAGTTACCTTCTTCGTACGTATGTTCTTCATTCCAACTTTTGCGATTGTCCTTTTTATAGGTGTCCTTTCCTCTTCAACCGAACTGCTTTCTGAGTCATACCTTACCGCAGTATCTATAGCCTCAGAGAACTTCAAGCGTATTTCTTCATTCTCTAGTACATCCGTCTCCCATTTCTTTGCAGAATTATTCTTCCTGACTAGCGTCTTGAGTTTCAGCCTCCTCTTCGTCACTGTTGTGATCTGCGTCCGTATCTCACTACCCAGTATCTGATTTCTGAATCTCTGTTGAAGGTTTAGGAGTAGGATTAAAATTCAAGTTGAAAGGATATCAATGATACGATTCGCTGATGACATTGGTATCATCAGTTAAAGTGAAGACGAATTAAATTATCTTCCGAATGGAACGAACAGTCTAATGAGTACAGAATATAGATTGACAGTAAATCGGACAAAGACGAAAGTTATGAGAAGTAGCAGGAATGAGAACAGCGAGAAACTTAACTTCAGGATTGATGTACACAAAGTAGATGAAGCTAAGGAATACTGGTATCTAGGAAGCACAATAACCTATTACGGTGGGAGCAAGGAGGACATCAAAAGCAGACTAGCTCTGGCAAAAAAGGAATTCCTGGCGAAGAGAAGTCTACTAATATCAAACATAGGCATTAATCTGAGAAGAAATTTCTGAGAGTGTACATATTGAGCACAGCATTCTATGACGTGTGGACTGTGGGAAAAGAATCAAAGCATTTGAGATGTGGTGCTACAGCCGAATGTTGAAAATTAGGTGGACTGATAAGGTAAGTAACGATGAGTTTGTACGTAGGATTGGCGAGGAAAGGAATATGTGGAAACCACTGACCAGGAGAAGGGACAGAATGATTGGACATCGGTTAAGACATCAGGGAATGACTTCCATGTTACTAGAGGGAGCTGCAGAGGGTGAAAAGTGTAGAGGAAGACAGAGATTGGAATACATCCAGCAAATAATTGAGGACGTAGGTTGCAAGTGCTACTCGGAGACGAAGAGGTTGACACAGGAAAGGAATTCCTGGCGGGCCGCATCAAACCAGTTGAAAACTGATGACTTATAAAAAAATTGTTAGGCCCTGTTACAAGGCTGCAAGTGGTACATCATTTCTTGGAGAAATCTTGGACAGTTCACATTCATGCGTCATGGTATCGGAATGCTTCATTCACGGTGTCGTATGGTCACGTCTTTATAAGACAGCCCCTTTCTGCCATTCTGTAACGTCTCGACGTCGACCCATCTTAAATGCGTTTGTTCCGTACAGCCGACTGGCACACACACACACGCACACACACACACACACACACACACACACACACACACACACACACACCACACCACTGTTGCACGGTCCATTTGAAAGACAGGCCGTCACGAGTACGCCATAGCATGTAACACTGTAGATCATACGAGCGCCAGCGAGTAACTGTTTCAGCAGAGTTTAATAATTCTTGGCCATGCGTTAGATGCAAGCAAGCTCTCGATAGCACACGGCGAAGTTAATACCTTTAGTGGGTACCTTTTAAATTACATATTAATTTCCCGCAGGCCCCACACCGAGCCGAGCGTTCGTGCAGTGTGGAAGTCAAGCCCACTAATGTGGCGTCACAAGTTCGTTGCGGGGCCCATCTTTCTAGTGGGCCTCCACTATTGTGAGTTACATCAGCGTGTGGAGCGTGACGTGATCCCTGGTGCCGTTTCTGTACCATCTACTGCGCTTCAAATTGACCAAGTTACTCTTCTAAGGGTATAACTATTACCGGGTGATGCTGAGGGAATTAGATTAGGAAATGAGACACTTAAAGTAGTAGGTGAGTTATGCTACTTGGGGAGCAAAATATGATGGTCGAAGTAGAGAGGATATGAAATGTAGACTGGCAATGGCAAGGAAGGTGTTTCTGAGGAAGAGAAATTTGTTAACATCGAGTATAGATTTAAGTATCAGGAAGTCGTTTCTGAAAGTTTTCGTATGGAAAGTAGCCATGTATGGAAGTGAAACATGAATGATAAATAGTTTGGACAAGAAGAGAGTAGAAGCTTTCGAAATGTGGTGCTACAGAAGATTAGGTGGGCAGATCGCGTAACTAATGAAGAGGTGCTGAATAGAATTGGCGAGAAGAGGAATTTGTGGCACAACTTGACTAGAAGAAGGGACCGGTTTTTAGAAGATGTTCTGAGGCATCAGGGGATCACAAATTTAGCATTGGAGGGCAGCATGGAGGGTAAAAACCGTAGAGGGAGACCAAGAGATTAATACACTACGCAGATTCAGAAGGATGTAGGTTGCAGTAATTACTGGGAGATGAAGAAGCTTGCGCAGAATGGAGCAGCATGGAGAGCTGCATCAAACCAGTCTCTCGACTGAAGACCACAACAAAAACACAACTATTATTTTGTCTCACGACTTTTCAGACGTACATATCTTCATTTTCCACATGACTTCTGTATGTCAAAATTATGTCACCTATAAAAGCTGCCATAGATAGTTTACACATGTGCAAAATGCACAACTGAATGTATTTTTGACAGGTCTCTGACAGCCTAAGAAATGATGACAAATTCTGGTCATAACTTGAAATTGCTTCTAATAATTTTTCTGTATTTACTGTTATCAGATAACTTATGAAACCTTCAGGCACAGGAAAACATTGAATGTGTTGGTGCAGTGGCTATGACAATGATGTCTTGGCTGATTCAGAAACTCCATAAGCTTTAAGCGACGTTCATATGGATTGGACAGTGTAGTTCACTCTTCCTTACTTTGTTAGATAATTGTTGCAGACAGCTCAATTGTAAATACTATTTCAAAAAGGTTCATCTGATTTCGCAAGATTATCTATCTCGCTTTCCCTCTTGATATAGCTTCTCCTCCCAAACTTCTAGATCGATTTCAGAAAATATCTCCTACAGGGGCAGAGATACAGGAAAAAAACTGTATTTCAGCACATGGCATGTAGATTACCCTGAACAACTGGCTTGAGAGAATAATATCAACCTGCTTTATCGATCTGTTTTACTGTGCAGTCTACACATCAGGATAAAAAAATGGCTTTAAACCCCTCACATGTAGGCTGCCGTGCACGACAGGTGTTTTGTGGGAATAATATTGACCTGTTTAATCGACCTGTTTTGCAGAGGCCATTCATGTTGAGAGGAAGGTAAAGATGGATAGAGGAGGGAATGGGCAGAGCGAGGTAGACAGTAGGACAGACAAGAAGAGAGGGGCCAAGGAGAACATGGGGAATGAGAGTGGAAAAGATGGTGTACGGAGGGAAGGGACCAGGAGATGGACAGAGGGAGGAAGGAGGAGTTCTCAGTTGGTAGAAGTATCGCCCTTAAGAGGCAAGGTTCCGTGTTTGTGTCCCAGTCCAGCATTCCGTTTTTAAAGTAGTGGACATTCCTATGGAGAGTGAAAGATTTATTCTGTAAAATGCCACTTATTTATTATAATGTCTTGTAAATTAATTGCATTTCTTGTGGCATTCTGTAACATCACTGAACTTACTTGAAATTTCAGCAAAATTCAGAAAAAGAGAAACAGGGGCAGAGGAAGGAGACTAGCGGAAGGAAAAACATGATACACACAGCAGTGGGGAAGGGGAGGTGGGAGATGAGGAGACAACAAGTGGAAGAAAAGCAAATTTAAACAAATCAGTCTGCAGTCATCCATTCATAATCTGTCCATATTTGAGCAGCGCGTATATGTATACACACACAGACCCGAAGCGCCACTCCTGAAGAGCTGAACTACGAAAGCACTGCGTATTTACTCTACACATGGTGCAAGCCTGACATTGTGTGTACCTTGGCGAGAGGCATGATGCTGTTTGCCCAGCGCCACCACACCAGGAAAACTCGCACTTGGGCTGCCAAGATGAACACTAAGGTACTCATTAACGGATTATCTATGAATGGTAATTTGCGAAACGTTCCTGCTGTGCTGGTATTCATTCAGAAGTTCCGGCCGTTTCAATACCGCCCCAGTCATCGTAGTTTACGCTCGACGTGATCCCTTGAGACCCATACCTGTTACTACGTTACGTTTGACCACTTACCTCCTTTTTTCACGTTTGATTACGCTTTCTAACCTAGAAATTTTGTTTTTGAGAGAGATGGATTCCGTTAAGTGGTATGATATGTTTCTGTAGAAAATCAATCCAAAGGGCGAATCCATGATGGAAGAAAACCCTGGAATTAGTGTGATAGAGAAACACACACACACACACACACACACACACACACACAGAGAGAGAGAGAGAGAGAGAGAGAGAGAGAGAGAGAGACAGAGGGTGAGAGAGAAGTCCGTATATCAGACAATAAATCCAAAGGCCTCGAACGCGATCGCCAGATCTTCATAAGGTTTTTGTTGGCACTTAAAATGATCTTATCTTGTTGAACAGATCATAGCCCTGCCACTTCGTTTGGTATCAATAACTGACTTTGATTACGTGTACCTAATCTGTCGCCATAGCAACAATTCCGAAATAAATTGATCGAAATGACAAGGTAAACTGTACAACTAATCACCAATATGGCAACAAAATACATTGTTCTAATAAAGACTGAATGCAAAGTTTGACAGTGTATTAGTGAGACCAGCTGGTTATCCTCAGTCTCAAGTTCACTTATGAATGAGTTACACATGTAATGATCACCAAGTCATTGCATAAGCGGTAGTAACTTCTCGTATTCAGAGATTCAATTAAATTTAGTTCAGGCAAATTAGAACCATGCAACGTCACTATTAGAAATTTAAGTCCACAATTAAAGAGTGCATAGAGCCAATTTATTTTGTTATCTTGGTGGAACACTCAAAACCACGCTTCTACAACCCATACTTCTTAAGAGCGTTTGTTACCGAGCTCTTTGCTGCTACTTCTATGGGAGATTCCTGAATCACAAGCAAGATCTTGTCAACAAAGTTGTGCCATAAGTCCCAGGAGGAAGGTGTGGTACGTAGTCTGCAATTTTCTGAATTGGTCTCAGATGACGGAATGGTAACACAGAAAACTGGAAACCAGTGCTCCCTTATTTAATAACCCAGTTTTACGTGTTTCGGCCATAATCCTGATTCAGATGAAAAGCAGAAGATTACATAGTTACATGCTCATTTCTGATGTTGACTTCAGCATCAAGGGGTGTACTACATTAATTTTCTATTACACAGGTAATTGTGTTAATCGTTATTATTATAACTAACAAATTTATAACATACAACTGCGACAGAGTTTCCACTACTATCACTATAGTTCTACACATCACACGCACCTCTGCAGTTGAGTACTATTAAACAGAACCCTGGAAAACAACAGTATTTGCGTATAACACTAAATTCATTCTTCAGCTATTCAGTCGCGATTAAATGAGACCCTGTCTTTACTTCCATTGTTTACGGGCAGTAAATCAAGTAATAATAATTCGCTTTCCTATGCGCAACATACTCTGGACCATAAAAATTCTGATGCTCTATATCAGATAATCCATAAAAAAAATACTGTTCTGCATAACCACCACATTCCCCTCCCCCACAGATACACACTCGCACATACAAGAAATAAAATGCTTCATGTTCAAAGAGGAGCAAAATTTAAAGTGTTACCCATCACAGTTCCTTCGTCCAGTCAAGAAATTTGCTAAATGGAATCACAATTACATATAAGATTAGAACGGACAGTTTTTTTTTCTACAAACAGCTTTCACGAATATCATGACAGGCAGTTAATAGTGTTTCATACATATTCTTTATTTCTGTTTCATAAGTGTACATACATCATAAAACATACAATGTGTAATGAATGGTTTTCTGTTATGCAACGATCAGCCGAAAAACAACAGAGTTCAATTCTTTAGAGCTGTCACACTGAGCTTCCCTTACAGTATACATATTGGCTTCGGCACAGGTGCTAGTGTTGTGTTTGTTAACTGCACATTAAGAACTACTCAAGAAGTGTCATTTTGGCTGGGAACTTACCATTATAAGTTAACTACACAAAAATGTCCACGGGAAACTACAATCGTTGCTGTTTGTTATCAGGTTCAGACGCTTGAAACAGCTGAAGTTCGAATGGATAAAAGTGTGTTACTAAAAGCAATGAAAGAAAAGCATTTGTTCGGTCAAATGTCTGCATTGCTTCTCAAAATATTCGACTTCGAAGTTTAAGCACTTTTTCTCGCTTTGGAACCAACACAGACACCATTTTTTCCGATTTGATGTTGATCCCTCAAAACGATGATTCCAGAATAATTCAACAGCTTCTTAATGCGATGAAAATCGACAGCTATAAATCACTCTTCTTCGAGCAAAGAGGTATAAGTGCAGAAATGTGTGAAAATGAGATAATGCCACTCCCCTATAGAGGATAGTGACAATTTAATACGAGAGAAAGTGTACAACGCTGTTTCCAATACAGTAGCCAGGGTGCTTTTGTGCATTTGGGGTAACATGCATAGATGTAAATAACCTTCAGGCAAAAGGATATAAGTGACATGCATCCCCCCATCCATTCGTTTCCAATGTCGGTGAAAGATATGTCTACAAACACCCTTCTGCACAATGTGATATAACAGTGCCTCACAGCGTCTTGTTGTTGTTACTACCCACAATATTCAGTGATTCACAGTGTCTGGGTCTCATTGTCGGCTTCATTGTTGTATTCGCTAGTCACGACATTCCAGGGACCATAAGGCTCTGTGGCATTGTTGAGAGCGCATATTATATGATGAGGGAGGTGCTAAGTAGTAATCAAGACATGCTGTTGGTAGATTCGTCGTGAATGTGTTCTCCATAGTGGTCTTACTTTAGCAAAAACAGTATCTTATTCTTCAACATCGCAAGTGCATGAAGAGTGATTACGATTAGTGAAAGGACTCGCACGATAGTTTCCTTAGGCAGGAAGAATTATGACAACTTGAAAGAAATAGAAACGACAAAAGTGAGTTTAATGGAACCTTTTTCTGTTATCCACATGGGGATCAGAATGTCACAGATGTCAAACGCTCTGAAATAATATTCTGAAATGACGCCACATAAATTTTGACAGTCTTAACGTGCTTAGATATACTTTGTTTTCCTCATTAGATTCAAGAATGGCTCCATCACAGCCTAATGACACCTTGAATGTGTTCTTCAATTCTGATAACTCAGATGCAGAACCATCGTATGAGCAAGAGTGCAATTCAGATGGTTCAACAGATAGTGGCACTGTAACTGGAACTCCAAGAAAAATGAACCGCAGAAACAACAGTGCTGACGCTCAGGGAACATTTACATATGAAGTACATGAATAGGTAACGAACAGTGATACAAAGAAAGAAAATATTATACGTCAAAGGGAAAACGCGTGAGATAAAAATTAACAGAGAAATAGAGGGGAACCATACACAACAATCAGTGGAAAACGAGTGCAAACCAAGCAACGGAACGAAATGAGTGAATGTAGTTATAAGTGTACAGACCGTTTGCTCGACAATGAAAGAGAAAAAATTTTTCAAGTATTTTTGGATATGGGTCACTACCGTAGAGGTGCTTTTTATGTTGGCAACCTTATTACGTCTGCGGGAAAGCAGACAGAAGGAAAGAGAGTTAAAGATATTAACAAGCAGAAAATTAGATTCGTAAACCACATGCATCACTTTCAGATTAATGAACAAATACGAAGTATTTGTAAAGCATGTTTCATGAGGACTCAGTATCAAGTTTATAGCCATGTTTTTTTCAAAAATGCAAGCTTTATGCTCAGGCATTATTGATAGGAATAACACAGGGAAACGTCCACCTAGAAACAAATTTTGTGATTCAAAAAGCGACTGAGCTAGGCAGCTCATACTCTCCATACCATCACACGACAGCCACTACACGGGGAAAACTTCTACAAAACGTTACCTCCCATTTCAGCAAACGATTTCAAAAATGTATGAAGAATACACCTGCACGTGTGGCGAGTCAGAGTAGCCTGTCAGTCAAACGATCTACCTGAAGATTTTCCATCAGTTAAACATTCTTGTCAAGAAACCAAACCAGGATATATGTCACACATGTGATAACTTTCGGATGAAGATTTCTCATACTTCAGATCAACAAAATTTGGAATTTCAGACTGAACTGACCATTAAAACAAGAACTGGCAGACGTGGCATACCAGGCGAAAGACAAGGAGAGGGAAGTGCTTTAAGTGATAACAGTACAATAGTGGTCACTTTTGACATGCAGCATTGCCTGCCTACCCCTCAGATCGAAAGTTCTGTTGCCTTCCACAATCGTCTCCTTTGGACTTTTAATCTAACTCTCTATTATCTCAAGAAAGGACAAGCATACTGCTGCGTGTAGAGTGAGGGCAAGGCTGCTCCAGGAGCTGATCAAGACGCATCATTCTTGGTGAAATATCTAAATACACTCCTGGAAATTGAAATAAGAACACCGTGAATTCATTGTCCCAGGAAGGGGAAACTTTATTGACACATTCCTGGGGTCAGATACATCACATGATCACACTGACAGAACCACAGGCACATAGACACAGGCAACAGAGCATGCACAATGTCGGCACTAGTACAGTGTATATCCACCTTTCGCAGCAATGCAGGCTGCTATTCTCCCATGGAGACGATCGTAGAGATGCTGGATGTAGTCCTGTGGAACGGCTTGCCATGCCATTTCCACCTGGCGCCTCAGTTGGACCAGCGTTCGTGCTGGACGTGCAGACCGCGTGAGACGACGCTTCATCCAGTCCCAAACATGCTCAATGGGGGACAGATCCGGAGATCTTGCTGGCCAGGGTAGTTGACTTACACCTTCTAGAGCACGTTGGGTGGCACGGGATACATGCGGACGTGCATTGTCCTGTTGGAACAGCAAGTTCCCTTGCCGGTCTAGGAATGGTAGAACGATGGGTTCGATGACGGTTTGGATGTACCGTGCACTATTCAGTGTCCCCTCGACGATCACCAGTGGTGTACGGCCAGTGTAGGAGATCGCTCCCCACACCATGATGCCGGGTGTTGGCCCTGTGTGCCTCGGTCGTATGCCGTCCTGATTGTGGCGCTCACCTGCACGGCGCCAAACACGCATACGACCATCATTGGCGCCAAGGCAGAAGCGACTCTCATCGCTGAAGATGACACGTCTCCATTCGTCCCTCCATTCACGCCTGTCGCGACACCACTGGAGGCGGGCTGCACGATGTTGGGGCGCGAGCGGAAGACGGCCTAACGGTGTGCGGGACCGTAGCCCAGTTTCATGGAGACGGTTGCGAATGGTCCTCGCCGATACCCCAGGAGCAACAGTGTCCCTAATTGCTGGGAAGTGGCGGTGCGGTCCCCTACGGCACTGCGTAGGATCCTACGGTCTTGGCGTGCATCCGTGCGTCGATTCGGTCCGGTCCCAGGTCGACGGGCACGTGCACCTTCCGCCGACCACTGGCGACAACATCGATGTACTGTGGAGACCTCACGCCCCACGTGTTGAGCAATTCGGCGGTACGTCCACCCGGTTTCCCGCATGCCCACTATACGCCCTCGCTCAAAGTCCGTCAACTGCACATACGGTTCACGTCCACGCTGTCGCGGCATGCTACCAGTGTTAAAGACTGCGATGGAGCTCCGTATGCCACGGCAAACTGGCTGACACTGACGGCGGCGGTGCACAAATGCTGCGCAGCTAGCGCCATTCGACGGCCAACACCGCGGTTCCTGGTGTGTTCCCTGTGGCGTGCGTGTGATCATTGCTTGTACAGCCCTCTCGCAGTGTCCGGAGCAAGTATGGTGGGTCTGACACACCGGTGTCAGTGTGTTCTTTTTTCCATTTCCAGGAGTGTATTTTGCCTTCACATATCAATCGGTGTATAATGTATTCTGACATGTATCTGTCAGAACAAAAACTCGCACATAGTCGCCATGCTACTAAGCGTTATTAAAGATCACTCCCCACTGGAAATTATTGACCACAGATTTTGAGCGGCAGGTCACACGCACATGGAGCGCAACACAGATCACACACTAATTGAAAGATGGAATAAAAAATTAGAAGTCGCATCTTCCATGCACATGATTGGGCCCAACTGCTAAGGTAAATGGGGAAAAAGAAGCTTTGTAATGTCCTTGAATGAATCAGGAATATTTTTTTTTTTTGCTTCCCGAGGACTTCTCAAGTGTCCATTACAAATAAATGAACATAATGCCCCAGGCGGACGTTTCTTATGGAAAAAATGTGAAATGTATAAGAGTTGCGAAAGAAAATATGGCGAATCTTCTCTATAAAAACACTTCAGAAGCGACTGTGGATCTTAGAAAGATGGGCATCTTAAGAAGAGGATATGGCAGCGATACACCGAAGCCCTGTATTGAGTTATCAGGGAAATGTCTCCATCAATCGAGATAAAAAACATATTCTGAGCTCAAACAAATGAGATATTTTGAACAGAATGACCTGCTCGACGCAAGAAAGCAATAACCCACAGTTTCAGCGTCTGTCCTTCGCACAAAAAGGTTCACTTCTGGTGAGTCTCTCTCATCCTCCACAACAGGATATGGCCTTCACACACCTTCTGATCCAAAGTATCCACCTATTAGTGGACCTTAATATCGGCTGAGTCCACGCTTTGCCTTCCTGACAGCTTTAACTCTAATGAAGACACTCCTATTTAAGTGTCTGAGGAATGGTAACTTATTCTTCCTCATGAGACGAAACCAAAGGAGGTAGTGATATTGGGTGGATATTTGTCTATGAAGCTAATTCTACATGTCTGCTTACGTCCAGCTGGGTGAGACGTACATATAGCATCACTGATGAAACCTTCTGTCAATTGTCGCTGTTTTTATGGTGATAAAATAAAGTCACATAGTACTTTCGCATCCATTCGACGGTTGTCAGTGCTGCTTTATATTTACAAAATGGTTGTAGCTGACTAGCTATTGTTTGGGTAGCCTATAATTTTGTTGTTAGCATAAAATTTAGTCCTTTGTTTATTATCCATTGTCATGTTTTAAAACGTCAATAAAATTTACTAGGTAAAATTTATGTTTGAAGTCGGTCTATTTGTTTAACACGTCGTGCAAATAATTTTTCAAGTGTATATCCATTTCAAATTTTTTCAATATATTAATGAAAAGTCCTTTTCGTACCATGTAGGAGATCGGACGTGCAATTTCGAGTTTGTCTTCTTTATAGTTTTGGTTTTTAAATGCATGAGGAAACTCTTCTGGCTGCTAAAACTATCTGTAGTATGTTCTCTAAATGTGATGATAAAATTTTATCCTGTTTTTCCAAAGTAAAATTTCTTACTATTGTCACATGTAAATCTGTATATTCCTGGAATGACATATTGTGATATCTTTGTTTTTCCAATGCTGAGTCTGGTGTTTAGGTTGTTGGTAGTTCTGAACACTAGTTTTGATGGGTGCATTTTTTTGTATTTTCTCAACTAGGTTGACAGTTTTCCCATGCAGACTGCTGACACCTACACCGTTATTTGTTTGATTGTGGTTTCTCTTGTTAGTATTACATTACTCTTTATTGGTCGGTTGGTGGGTTCTGTTTCTTCTTTATATAATTCTTGTACTATGTTTGGGCTGAAACTGTTTTGTAAGCTACGTATTGGAGTATAGTTATTTCTTTGTGTACTGCTGGTTGTTCTAGCAGTCATTTTAATCAGTGAGTGGAAACAGACGTATTTCTTGGATTTCGGGTTATGGTGTCTGTTGCAGTTTTTTTTTTTTTTATTTTTACAAACTTCAGAAGTTGGTTTGTTGTTACTGTCGTTAATATTTAAATCTAGGACGTTCATTGTTGTGTCGACAGAGGTGCCGACACAGTGTGTTTGAGGGGGCCGAAATGCACGCTATAAGCGCACACAGGATGGCGTGAGGTCTGAAACAAGATACGTAATGAATGCTATAAAGAAAAGTACGTAGCTTCTTGAATACTTAACTTTTAATCCATCCTTTGTATACATCGTTCTTGATGAGACATCTGGAGATTGTGGCGATACAAGTGAGACTCTTTAGATACAAGCTATCTAAGGCTAATGGCGCCTTGCTAGGTCGTAGCCATGGACTTAGCTCAAGGCTATTCTAACTGTCTCTCGACAAATGAGAGAAAGGCTTCGTCAGTGTAGTCGCTAGCAACGTCGTCGTACAACTGGGGCGAGTGCTAGTCCGTCTCTCGAGACCTGCCGTGTGGTGGCGCTCGGTCTGCGATCCTGACAGTGGCGACACGCGGGTCCGACATGTACTAATGGAC
This sequence comes from Schistocerca nitens, assembly GCF_023898315.1. Lineage (NCBI taxonomy): Eukaryota > Metazoa > Arthropoda > Insecta > Orthoptera > Acrididae > Schistocerca > Schistocerca nitens. The sequence goes on from NC_064620.1 coordinate 269,571,206, forward strand.
CGCGGCCGATTTAAGCTACCACCTAGCAAGTGTGGTGTCTGGCGGTGACACCACATTCATAGAGATGTTTCCATGATAAATTTCACTTTTCAATGCAAGTTATTCAGTGCTTGATGGATCATTTGGGAGTATAAATTGTTTGTGTCTATACATAATAAGGTGTCTTTGGCATATATATAATAGTGTATAATTTGTTTAGGAGCGGCGAGTGAGAAAGATGTCTGCTGTCGTGCTGGGTATGCTGTTGCCCATTGTCACTCATCTGGCCTGCAAAAAACTTTTTGATTAAATTCTAAATAGTTTAGAATATATAGTGTGAGGTTGTTTTCAATAATTTGTATTCTTTCTTTCACGGAAATGTTAGTGTATAAGTTTGTAGTATCAAAAGAAACGAATTTGGCGGTGTGTGGAATTGGTATGTATGTTGTGGTACTTGACAATGTTCTAGATTTTTTTTGTTTTAGGTATATATTTTAGTTAGAAATGTGTTATTTGTTCAGTATGTAAAATGGGATGTTTATACAGTTTAAAACCTTGCGTATTCGGATTAACGATTTATGTATCTCCGGTTGGCCTCATAGAATTGTTATTCTTGGGATCTTGATTTTAGTCTGTTAGTAGGCTACAATATGACAATTTTTATAGCTCTTTTTGTCTGCACTTCGTATGTATTGGTTGATTATTTTCTAATTCTGTAATGTTATTGGCTTTCGAAAAGTTTTTGTTTTATTTATGTATTCATTGTGGTTTAGTATAACTGTACTATTGCCCTTTCAGATTCTACTGCAATTGTGTTGCTATTCATTAGTTTATGGTTTATTTTACTGAGAGTAATGTGTTCTGTTTCCATTTGATAAGAATATACCTTTGTTTCGTAATTATTTCCCCATAATATTAGCAACTGTAACTGTTAAATCATTTTGCTTTCATTTTGGTAGCTTTCCCTTGTCACTGGCACGTTTGGTTGTAGTTGCAGCGTTTTGGATGGATTTATTGTGTAACTTTGGTTCAGCTTTGTATTTTAGTCCTGTGTGTATTAGGTAAGTATGGAAGGGAGAGTTTTTTATGCATGTGTAGAATGCGACGAGTATTCATGTACCGGATTATTTGTTTGGTGTTGTGTGTACATTAGGTTATTAATTTTGTTTGTTTGTTGAGCTGGTATGTTTCGACTAGTATGCCGTACATATTTGTCTATAGTTATATAATCATATGTTAATGGGGTAACAGTTTTACTTAGCCCTTGGTGTGCTATGTATGAGTCTTGAGTGAGCTCTTCTGTATAGCGAACTTTATCCTTAATTTTTGATTAATTTGCAATTTACTCCATAGTTCATAACTTGTGTCACGAGGTTGGGATTTGTAGTTACCTTGATATGTTTATATGCTACGATGATATTCTTCTCGGTTAGTTGTTTCATATACCGAACGCTGTCGGTTATTTTCAGCATCTTGGTTTTTAAACTTAAATGTCACTGTATATTCCCCTTTATTTCATATGACGCTATTATTAATTTTTTTCTTCCACTCTGGAAGAACCAAAACACCAGAATACGCTAATTCAGGCCTATTCAAAATCAGGTGTCACAAAAAAATGGTTCAAATGGCTCTGAGCACTATGGGACTTAACATCTGAGGTCATCAGTCCCCTAGAACTTAGAACTACTTAAACCTAACCAACCTAAGGACATCACACACACCCATGCCCTAGGCAGGATTCGAACCTGCGACCGTAGCGGTCGCGCGGTTCCAGACTGTAGCGCCTAGAACCGCTCGGCCACTTCGGCCGGCTACGTATCACAACTGGAGTTAGTTCATCATTGTACACCACTCTTTTAACGCCGTAAGTACAGCCATTGTGCTACATGGGCTGCTAGTAACACTGTGGAACTCACGAGTGATTCCTTGTGCAGATTTCATGCGATTTTTTACGGAGCCCTCCGCTGTGCTGGACAGTTCCTTTCCTTCCGTACATTAGGTTTGCCTGCCCTCAGTATAGGTGCGGTTTTTCTTTCGCGAATCCTACAAAACCACGTCACCAACAGTTGAATTGGACAAATTTAGAAGTATTTGGCTCTGTTACTCAGGTGATACCGACTAACTGATCCATGTAGGAAGTCACTGAGTTCTCATTACCGACCCGTTATACTGTTACTGGTCCTCTACTTTTACACTGGTAGGTACATCTCTCATAACATCTAGTAGTCAGTTTCGCATTACTTAGCAGTGGCCAGATACTTTCGATCCGCTTGTGTATGCACCACTTTCGAGCATAACGACAGTTTCTATTGCATAGTTGGCAGAAGGAACACTTACCACTAAAGTAACTTGTGGCTCAGAGATAGTTTGCATTCAGAGTCAATCAGCACGAAGATATGATTACAGCAGATTCATTGATGTTTTATGTCTCTGTAAGAAGTGCCTGGCACTACACTAGAAATCTGAAATAATGTTCGTTACAATTCAGTCACTTTCATGAGTTCTAACGTAGATTATTTTTTTGATGCAGCAACATGATACAGGGGAACCCGAAGTAAGCACGGCACCAGTAATGTTGAACTCAACTACGACGGTGGGCGATGTTAACTTATTCATTACGAACAGATGACAACTCGAGAAAACGGTAACGTGGGAACAGCAAACACTTCACGGAGAAAAAGGCCGAGGCATGAGTGTCAGTGTGAATCTATCGGACGAGTCTTCTTGCCCTGATCCAATTACGCTCGCAACAGATACGGAGAGCAAAGCGCGTGACCTCGGCTACATCCCGGAAGGGGAGAGAGAAAGCCGCGAGGAAACGATGTCCCACAGTGATAGGGACCACAGGAAAGGGAAAGGGAAGCGGCGCGCCCGTGGGAAAAGGCGGAAGAGGCAAAGAGCAGCCCGATAAGGGACCGATAGCGCCAGCGGCTCTGCGGGACCTCCCAGGGGCGCCAACTGTGCCACACCTCTGTGACAGGCTTCTCAAAACCCAGCGACTCCAATTCATTCGCTGAGAGATTTATTCAGTTTCTATTCAATTGAGTATCTCTCGATATTCCGAGAGATGTAATAGTAACAACGGATGCGCTTTCTTTACATTTCCATGATCACCCGTAGTAGCTTATAAAAAAATTCGCACTGCATAAGCATTCAGCTGCTGCTAACCCAAATCTCTAGGCGAAAGGAAGTTACTTTTACTACTATCGTGCTAAGAGGGTAATGGGAGGTATTTGAAACCAAGCTTGATAATGAATACAAGGTTTCAGTGAGTCACGTATGCTGTACGATGTACGTTACAAAAGTAATAGGGCATATGATTTTTTTTTTTTACGCTCCAGGGCAGTCTCTTTCAGAATAAAGGGTGTCTTATAAAGAACCCAGCTTCATAATGTACATTTTCGACTTAGACAGGCTTGCCTGTTCCGAAACCAGGCTATATAAAGTTGATCGCACCACTTTTTTCGTGTTCTTTATATTCTTTTTCCCCCGTTAGGTCTGCAGTGATGGGTTTCCACTGGTATTTGGCTTAGATCCATACATAGTAGATGGCCAAGTCGTTCCTTTCTGTGTAGTTGAATCTCTTCTACTGTTTCTCTTCTAATTTGTATTCTGCCAAAGGTCTTAGAAGTCTTATTTCTGCCACTTCAATTCATTGTTTCTTCGTTGAAGTGCATATCTCTGATCCACAGAGAAGTAAAAATAGGGTCATAGCATAATAAAATATAAGTACTGTCTTTACCTGGTTTTATTCACGAGTGTTCTCTCAGTAGTACCTAACATGTGTAAGTAACTTCGAACACGCTCCAGTCACATTAATGTGATCGATACCTACGTCCGAAGTCAAGGTGCAATAGTAGAAGTTGGGGATATAAAGCGTGTTGGAGTCCAAGGAAAACAGAGCACTCTTTGTGGTAGTGCAGAAACGGAGCGATTTATCAGGCGTCCAAAACGGCATGATCAGTGGCTTTCGGGCCAAGGGTGAAAAATTTCCGAAAAGGCTCTTGTGAACTGTTCGCATGCCGCCGTGGGTAAAATATAGCGTCCATGAGAAAACGGCGCTGTCCAAAACCGCCGAGGCAATTGTGGTGCACAACGGACCATAGTTGACTGGGGGAAGAGGGGGGGGGGGACGACGACGGATATACGTGCTACTGTTGAGCAGCTGACAGCCAAGATGAACCGAGGGTCTACCAACAATGTCTCCTCAACGACTGTTCAGCGAACGTTGCTGCGTATGGGCCTCCGCAGCAGGCGACTTGCTGACTGCTGCTCATCGGCGAGAATTTGTACTCCAGTACCGTAACTGAACATCCACTGAGTGGCGACAGTTGGCCTTTTCAGATGAATCACGTTTTACTCTCCATCAGCCAAATGGCAGTTGGCGTGTACGGCCCTGCAACATTCAGCGGAATGGTCCAGGACGAAGGAGGGAGCAGTATGAGCTGGGAAATGTTTCGTGGCATTACCTGGATGATCTCGTCGCTCTAGAACACATAATGGATCAAGAAAAGTATACATCTATTCTTGGAGAGCATGTCGTCATCTACATGCTGTTTGCTTTTCCTCGGCACGATGGCATGTACCAGCAGGACAATGCAAAGTGCCACACAGCTCACAGTGTACTTGTGTGGTTCGAAGGGCACCAGAATGAGTTAACCGTACTCCCCTGCCACCAAACTCCTTGGATTTAGACCTAATGAAGAATCTATAGGACCACCTCGATCGGGCTGTTCGCGCCAAGGATCCTCAACCGTGAAACGCAGTTCAGCGGCACTGGAGTCGGCATGACTCCACATCCCTGTCAGTGCCTTCCAGAAACTCAATGACTCTCTTCCTACACGTCTCGCAGCGCTCCACGCTGCAAAAGGTAGTTCAAAATGGTTCAAGTGGCTCTGAGCACTATGGGACTTAACTTCTGAGGTCATCAGTCGCCTAGAACTTAGAACTACTTAAACCTAACTACCCTAAGGACATCACACACATCCATGCCCGACGCAGGATTCGAACCTGCGACCGTAGCGGTCCTGCGGCAAAATGTGGTTATTCAGGCCTCTGACAGGTGGTTACATTAAGTTGACTGGACAATGTAGTTTCTCTTCAAGATCACTGTCGTAAGCATTAGAGATATCACAGCCCAGACAGCTGAATATATGGACTTGTTTCAATATTTAATTCTCTACTGTGATTTTAGCTCTAAGAAACATGGCACTTCTCAGCTTTTAATACGGTAAGTTTAGAGTTTGTAAGGCGATACCATTATCAAGATGCACGTCAGCTTAACCAGTAACACGGGAGCGAGAATAATCACACAAGGAGTCAGACAAAAGTGTCTTTTATCGCCCACAATATTTATCATGTACTGTACATAAATGACAGTGTCAATAAATGGCAAAAGATACTGGAAATTTCCTAACAACCGAGGTGTACAGTTCTTTAACTCACCTCTTTCTGCAGATGACCAGGCTATACCCTCGCATACGGAAAACAACCTTGACCAAACTATATAGTCCCTAATATAATGACAAATAATAATGCATAATAACATATAATTTCATTGATGAAATTAAAAAATTTTCCTGTGATCATGTATGAAGTATGATATCATTCAAATTCCCTCTACGACTCTGCAGACACACTCTTGTCCTTTCGTTGAAATTTTCCACAAGTTTTCGGCATACTTGCACTTATAGTTCTGAAATTGCACGCTGAATCTCGGCCTTGAGTTCTGGAACTGATCGTGGTTTGTTGCCGTACACAAGTGATTTCAAATACCCCAACACTAAAAAGTCAGTCGGTGTCAAACCGCAAGATCTGACTGGCCAATTCAAGTCAGCGTTGCGAGAAATCACCCGACCAGGGAACGTCTCTCTCATTGCGTCCAGTTTTGCAACCCGCGTGTTACAGGGTGAGCCATGTTGTTGAAACTAAACCTATTCCTCATCCACACGATCCAGTTCAGAGTACAGGAACTCACAAAATGTAGCGCAGTAACACTCGCCGTCACTGTCGATGCGTTTCCGGTACCACCTGAGAAGAAGAACGGCACAGTTACGCCCTCAGCCCGAACCCACACCACAGATTAGTTCGTTGTGGATGTAATGGCTTCTCCATAATTACTCGAGGGTTTTCTGTGCCTAAAAACCTGCAAATCTGCTTGTTCACAAGGCATTCAACAGAAAGGGCGCCCCTTCAATGAACTTTACTTTCTTGATGAAATTGTTGTCCGCTGTTTGTTTTATAAGCACCCACTGGCCCAAATGTACTGATATTGTTTCAGAACTCGTTACTTTCTGCTTCTGGGAATATCCAGCTATTGTGAACGTCGAAGAATACATTTCAGTACTTAACCGCAACAATATCATTCACAATAACGATATTTTTTGCAAAATGGTAACACGTGGACGCCTCGAGGGTTTAATGTCCACAACCGAATATTTTTTTTTTTACAGATTTAGCAGTCAATCTCATCAACCACCGTCCGAACAGGTCTTTAAGGCCCAAGGGTATCGACCGGCCGTGGTATCATCCACAGCCCTTAGGCGTCACCAGATGCTGATACGGAGGCGCACGTGGTCAGCACATCACTTTCCCGGTGCCGCTACTTCTCAGTCAAGAACCTCCTCAATTGGCCACACAAGGGCTGAGTGCACCCCGCTTGTGAACAGCACTCGGCAGGCCCGGATTGTGACCCACCTAAGTTCTAGCTAAGAACGACAGAGCTTAGTTTCGGTGACATCGGTCTCATCACAGTTCGGTAAAGTGGAAACGAGCGTTTGGCGCCAGTGGCCGGGAGGCCCCTTACGGGCCAGGTTCGGCCGCCTTGGTGCAGGTCTTATTACATTTGACGCCACATTGGACGACCTGAGCGCCAGGTAGGGATGAAATGATGAAGGTAACACAACACCCAGTCCCTGAGCGGAGAAAATCCTCGACCCAGCCGGGAATCGAACCCGGGCCCCTTACGACAGCAGTCTGTCATGTTGACCATTCAGCTATCGGAAAGGACGGAATATTCGGTGAGTTACACTGGCCAAACATTTCACAGTGTTTGCGAACAGTCTTCGCACAACACTCGCCACATTTGTAACATGTTTTCACTATGACGACGCTCTGTTCCGTCTTGAAGCACTCCGTTACCGAGCACAAAGGAAACAGATGGAAATCATGCAACGCTCACTGCTGTCAACGTATTGGAATAGAAATGGTGAACATTTGAAAGCTACGTTCGTTATGGGACACTCTTTCAATCCTTTAGCAGTTACAAAGCGATGGATGTATTCATCGCAATGTTTGTAGCGGTCCTGAAGTGCTTCGGATGGAATACTTTCAACTTGTTGGTTACGCTCATTTGGATATTAACCGAACTACGAAAGTGCCGCCCTTTCGAGTAGTTTTTGAACAGGAGCGATTAAACCATAGGGAGTGACATCTGTGGAAACACAGAAATGCTGTCAGCAAAAATTGCGCTGATAATGACTGACCTGTAACGGTGCGTTGTCGTGGTGCAGCAACCAAGAGTGTGCAGTGCCTGACACACACATTCCACCTTTACGCTTTTCCTGACTCCGTAAAATTCCTGATAAAAAGTCTTTATCGACAGTTTCCACTGAGGGCAAAAAATCTGTATGAACGGTCCTCGGAATGTCAAGAAAGCAAATGAACGTTGCTGTGATTGAGACGTTGTTGATTCTCGCATTCTGGAGACGGCGAAAGTTTGCTGTGCGCCACTCCCTTCATATTTTGTCTCGGGTATCGTATTCGAAAATCCATTGTTCGTCAGCGATAATAAAGCGGCTGAATAGTGGAAAGTGGTTCAGAACATCAAGAGACACATATTTTCTATTGTTCTTTTGTTCAGTCGTGAAATTCACCATCTTTTCGCAGGCAGATTAATTGCAGCCCGTAAAGACGCATTTAAGTCGTTACACCTCTCTGAACTTTACTGGCAGTTCGAGTAGGAAGAAACACTAAAGCCGTCGGCAAACGAGACGAGTCAGCTAACGCTGACGTGAGTTTTTTGACGCCATTTACTGCCATTTCACTTTGAGGAGCCATTTCGTCACGTGAAACATAAAATAAGTTGCGCGATATTTCGGTGACGTGTCATGTAAAGTAGAACCAATTCTAAACAAGGACACTCCTTACGTCACATGCAGAAAGCCTGAGGCCCGCAGATAGCAAGAGGCAATATTGTATTTGTGTTGTTCAGAAGAATCCAATATTCTGTGGGCTATATTTTATACCTTACACCCCATGAACATATGCTGTTTCTAAGCAACAGCAGATTGAATGTTTCGAGAACGAAACATTTACGACGCGCGGAGTAGCCACGGGGTTTGAGGCGTCCTGTCACGGACTCACGGACTGCGCGGCCGCTCCAGCCGGAGGTTCGAGTCCTCTCTCGGGCATGGATGTGTGTGCTGTTCTTAGCATAAGTTAGTTTAACTTAATTTAAGTTGTGTGTAAGTCTAGGGACTAATTACCTACGCAGTTTGGTCCCTTAATTTACACACATTTGACATTCTTGAATCATTATTGGTATGGTTTGTTGTGATAAAACTACGGGAAACGTCATATTGGTTGTTAAGGAACTTTAGTATTTAGTTATTCTCGCATTATGACTCGCGTGTTGTCAGAGTAAGCCGTTTTAAGGTAACGGCACATTAAAAGATTCATGAAAAGCGTGTCGCTCTTGGTATGATTTGCTATAATTAAATGTAAACTAATAACGTTAATTTTAATTTTAATAACCAAGAGCCTCAGCTGCACCGTTTACCTAGAATTTACCTAGGTTTCAGTCGGGATAAACCAACCTTCCTCAGAATAAAAGTAACTACCGTTTGTCCATAGTGGACATCGTCAAGCTAAAACTACAAATCCATAAATTATCGTCAGACTGTAAAAACTTATCTGAAACTGCCTCGGCCTCACTTCGCGACCGCGATGCAGCAGCCACGAGTGCTGTACTGGAAATTAAGTTGGGTTATCCCGACTGAAACCTAGGTAAATTCCAGGTAAACGGTGCAGCTGAGGCTGTTGGTTATTAAAATTAAAACTAATATTTGTACAGTTGCTAACAGGGCCGCGAAATGTTGAAAATATTTAAAACTAATAACGTATCGGCGATTAAACCCTATAGAAGACTATAAGATAAAATACAGAGTCTCTTACAACAAAGCTACAGCCTAGTAGTTTGCCGGCATAGTAGCAGCGTGTTCGGTTAGAGGGATGGCTGCCCTCTGCAATAAAAGAAACTGGTGAAGAATTCAATGATTAACTTGAAGGGGTGTCATATGAAGTTCGTCCGTACCAAATGATGAGAATAGTGATGATAAAAGTGGAAAAAAAGAAGCGTAGAGAGTAGAGGCACCATATCACGGTGCAGAGATTAGGCTGGTAAAGGATTCTTGACCTGTTGTCTCTAAATTTAGTTTTCTTCATCTTCTCCAAAAGGTTGAAAGACTTTCTTTGGCAGTTAATAGAAATAACTTCTGTAATACTTAATGTTACGTCAATATAAGTGCCTTTTCTGTCAGAAGCTATTTTGTTCGAATTGGTCAGCTTCATAAGCCGATGACCTGATTGACCCGGACATATCTCTCTCCCTCTTACCTCATTAGATGTACACAGATACTGACGCTTTTAATATTCAAGTTTATATCTATGTATACAACAGACATAACAATACGAGTAGCATATAGACAAGGAAGAAAACGTGCGTTTTAAGATAGCTAACGTAGTAATTTTAAGCGCGTCCATTTTCGGGGACAAATTGTATTGCTTGTGAGCCAAATATAGCCTCTGGAAGGCACAGAGAGCACAAAATCACGTTAGCCAGCTCGTCCCGTGTGTCGACTGCGCTGTCTTTCGTCGCGTTGAACATCCCGTCTCCGTGTATGTTAACATTAACTGCCTCGCCCCATGTGCCGACAGATTAACACTTGGTACAATTCTAAGTACATTCTGCCATGCATTTCATAGTGTTAATAGTATGATTACAAAGTACTAATGTGCCATAGTAATAGTTAGTTATCAACCGGCTTTCGGCTTCTTAGACCATCGTCAGATCGCTTAACACTAAACAGATAGGCCACATAATTTCAGCGAGATTTCATAGCTGTACAAAGATTGCTGTACAAAAATATGTGACACTTTATGACTATATCGATACAAAACACAAGCGTTATATAATACACAAAGAAAGACTGAAGAATAAATCTTATATTACAGTATGTTCAAATATTAAAACTATATGAATGTATAAGCCAAAGATCTTCTCCATGTGAGTAACGGCAGAGACTGCTTTGTATCCTGGACAAACTGCTGAATGTGACGAACAGGCCGAAAAAGGAGGGGGGAGTGACAGAAACAAGATTGTGGGATGTTCGCGTGGAACAGTTATAGTAAGCTTACTATCAAACGGTGAAAGAAATAGTAATTGACTTCAATAAGGCTGAGTAATGGAATTGTGTTTGATCATTAATGACCAGGTCAAGATTTTTCTATTGATGTATGTTAATGACCAGAATTTCAAGTTAGTTTTCTGTCCTTAACTCCTTCATAGAGAAAATCAAATTTCACGTCATATGAATGAGATTCATTCAGAGCATGTTCAGCAAAATAGCGATCTTTCTTTTTCAGTCTCCAACTCCTTTCATGCTAAGTCAGTCTAGTAGTTATAGCCCTACCTGATTGACCTACATATAATTTGCCACACATATTGCAGAAAATATTATATATTCCACTCTGTTCTAAAGGTGGAATCTTTATCTTTACTGTTGAACGCAAGGTGGGCAACGGTATTCCTAATGTAAAAAGATGGTGTATATTTCCTTGATTTTAGTTTCCTGGCAAGAACCTTTGAAGTCCTACCCACATATGCCGTGGGGGCCCTTTTATTATCAGTGTGGTTTTGTGTTGTCTGAGCTCGATGAAGGAGTCCTATTATCCACTTTCTTTTGCTGAATATGTTTTCAATTAGTATAGGACGATAACCAATGCGGTATGCTATCTCTTTAATTATTTTCAATTGATTTTCAAAATCTGGATTGGTATGGGGTACAGATAGTAACGGTGCACAGTGGAGTGGAAGACTGCATGTTTGTGCGTTATGATATGGTGGGAAGTGCCTAGTATTACTCTGTCTTTTGAGGTTACTTTCCTATACATCTTAAGTAAATGCTGTTGCTTGTTGATGTCAATGGTGAGGTCTAAAAAGCTGATAGTCTTCTCCCAACTCCATCGTAAACTTGATTTTACCGTGGTTTGAATTCAAACATTGAAAAAATTTATTTACTTGTCTACAAGCATAGTACAATATCCACATACCTAGTTCAGTATTGTATTTTAGAACTAAGAGTCTCTTTATCTAAAAAAGTTTGCTCAAGATTATCCGTAAACATTTTAGCTAATAAGGGGCTTGGTGGGTACCTCATTGCTAACAATTCTGAGCCTGCTGGAATTGGAAATAGTTTTGCTTTAAGCATGTTTCTGTTTGCCATCCTTATGTCTTCTGTCCCCACTGGATTTTTTCTGGTTTTATGAAACCGTTTTATTAAAATTTCCATTGCCTTTGCGGCAGGAATATTAGAAACAGGTTGCTAACTTAAAAAGAGACTAGTTTTGCACTACGTGGTATGGGTACATCTTTTAGTTTTATCACTCATACAAGTGAATTAGGTATTCCAAATTATAGACGAAATTTAATTTTTGTTTCAATTAGTGAATGTGTTAATTTGTTAATTAAAGGCAAGGTGCTGAAACTAAAGACACTACAGGTCTTTTGAAACACCTTCTTTGTGAGGTATTGATGAGTATGTGTATAGATAAGAAAGGTAAGACGAGCAAGGTGTCTTACACAGCTTCGTCTCACGAGCATTGGTCGATTGCCGCAATTCCATGACTGCTTCGGCTACACAGCGTGTCTACCAGTGGTCTTTGAAGGGCGTATAGCTTCTAGCGAGAGCGCCGTCGCCACACGTCTTGCTGCTTTGGAAGGAGAATGAGACGATATGCTTCAGTCTGTTCCTTTTGGGCTGCACTGGAGTGAAGGTGTGTTTTGCTCATGTGTGATATGGTGTGGTAAGGATCGTGGTTGCATTCACGTATACTGAGGGAGAGGGAGCCATGATGAAGGCAGCAGTGGGCTTGTATTGACGAAGTATGTGCCTACTCTGCACTGCAAGGTATTGTGTTTCCTTACTTTACAACTGCCGAGCTATACTGGAACAGTGTGGTTGCTTAGGCTATGTTATACGAATATTAGAGACAGCCATGGTTACTATCAGTGTGGTGGATATCCCATTTTGTTTACATCTTATTTAATAGGGTTTAGCAAGCCGATCTCTCATTCATCATTTTTTTTTTTCAAATGTACGTTATGGAGGTTTTTGCGCTGAGAGCTCAACATAGATTATGAACTTAAAAGAAAATTTCGTGCCTTTATTGGTGTTTCGTTTCTTTCATAAATTTCGTTAAAATTTATGAAACTACTTTTGTAGCACTGAAGAGTCACGAAGCTTGCACTGACGCCTTATTCAAAGGTAATTATAGAACCATTATAGTGTTTCAATTCGATCCATCGTTCATTAGAACTACTTCTTTTCCAAGAAATTGATTAAAATATCAAGCACTTCTTAGCATAAGTGAATTATTTTCGAATAACGAGAATATGAGTTTGCGTCTAGAGCTTTTGGGCAGCACCTTGTTCGTAGTCTCGTTATTGCGCTCTATAACCTATCACCATAATGGTTCAAATGGCTCTGAGCACTATGGGACTTAACATCTGAGGTCATCAGTCCCCTAGAACGTAGAACTACCGAAACCTAACTAACCTAAGGACATCACACAACACCCAGTCATCACGAGGCAGAGAAATATCACCATAATGTTCGCCCCGATAGCTGAGTGGTCAGAGTGACGGAATGCCATCCTACGGCCCCGGCTTCGATATTTGGCTCGGTCGGGGATTTTCTCCGCTCAGGGACTGGGTGTTGTGTTGTCTTAATCATCATTTCATCCCCATCCGGCGTGCAGATCGCCCAATGTGGCGTCGAATGTAATAAGACCTGCACCAAGGCGGCCGGACCTGCCCCGTAAGGGGCCTCCCGGCCAATGACGCCAAACGCTCATTTCCATTTTGCATCACCATAGTCAATAGTAGGTCATTTCAGGCGCCAAGAGAATATCCGTTCTGTATGCGTGTCTGTGATGAGTTACGTCTCAGGACAGTCAGATCGCGTAACAATATCATTTCATTTGGGCTTTATTCACTTTTAAAGAGCGCATTTTTAAATGGAACTTTGATGTTCACTGCTACTAGCGACGTCACATGCAATTTAACAGGTACCATACAGACTAGAAATTCTTCTTCAGTCTTCCTGAGCCAGAAGCATATTACGGGGTATGAAGTGAGCTGAAGACGCTGCCATTCGTTTTTAGCAGTGCGCTCGCGTACCTTTCTGTGAGTTGAATTGAGAATAGAGCGGCGTGTAGGCAGAAAAGGCAGAGCGTGGGAGTTGGGGCGCGAACGATCAGGACGTAAACTGGACCGGAGCGCGCACGTGACCCCTGGGCACGACACGTGCACGGCCTGGGAAGACCGCGACGTGATTGTGGCCGCGGCGCCGGCATCGCGTCTGCATCTCGGCTGCGCTGGTCTGCGTCACCTGTTGTCACCTGCACACCGAAGGAGCATCCACAGCGTTCTCTGCGAGAGTACTTCTGAATGTGTGCTCGTTATAACAACTATATATACAGGGTGAGTCGCGTAAGACGTAACACTCCCTTTATTCCAGAGGCGATTGCACGTATCGGCATGCGGTTTTCGGCGAATAATAGCGGAATATGGGGCACATAGGTTGGTATATGCACAATAATCACAACGTTTATATTGACCGAGATAATGAGGCAAGTACATGTTTTTTAATGGGACATTATACTTTTTTTACCATCATTCGAACGCTCTGGAAAAGAAGCGTATAGTGATGTAACGCATGTTGCTATTGTGATTCAAACTTTGCTTAAAAGAGGGCGGATGAGGATTTACCTTACATAGCGTAGGTCGTGCATGCTGCATAGAGCACGGCAACGCGGCTTGCGGGTCGCGCGAGACGTGTTTACAGTCTGCAGCCGCTTCCGACCGCCTCGACCTTCAATCGTACAATATTTCCCAGCGACTTTTAAGCGAAGTTTGAATCACAATAGCAACATGGCGTTACATCACTATACGCGTCTTTTCCAGAGCGTTCCAATGATGTTAAAAAAAGTATAGCGTCTCATTTAAAAAACATGTACTTCCCTCATTATCTCGGTCAATATAAACGATGTGATTATTGTGCATGTACCAAAGTATGTGCCCCATAGTCGGCTATGATTCGCCGAACACCGCTTGTCGATACGTGCAATCGCCAACGGAATAATGTGGGTGTTACGTCTTACGCGACTCACCCTGTATATATAAACCTAATAAGAATGCTGAGAATGTTATGAATATTTGAACGAGGTGCATTCAGTAAGTAATACAACACATTTTTTCCTCGGGTAGTTTCAGTTGAATAAACGCGAAATATGTTGTGGAAAGTTTCGACAGGTTGTGACGCTATGCGCAGCCTTCAAAGTGACATCTGTAAACGAAATGCGTTCGAAGCAGAGAGTCGTCACTCAGCTTCTTTTGGCCGAAAAGCGGAACATCCGAGATATTCATAGGCGCTTGGAAAATGTCTACAGAGACATAGAATGAGCAAAAACACGGCGATTCGTTGGACGAAGCGTCTGTCGTCATAGCAACAAGGTCGCACAAACCTGGCCGATGTCACACCTGCCGGCCGGCCCTCCGGCAATTGAAGAAACGACTTCGCCGCCACAAAAATGTTAACGAATTTCTCGTTCTCCATGACAACGTAATGCCTCACAAGTCTTCGCACTCCAGAGAAGCTCACAAAACTTCATTGGACTGTTCTTCCTTATCCACCTTAGAGCCCGGATCTCGCACCTTCCGACTTCCATCTGTTTGGCTCAGTGAAGGGTGCACCCCGCGGGTAGCAGTACGTGCATCATGGGGAGATTATTGACGGAACGTTGGCTTCGATGTCGACCAGTAGAGTGATACCACGCGGCATATACACCCTCCCACAAAGGTAGCGTAAGGCAGTTGAAAAAATGGGTTTTGTAGGCAGAAGAGTGGGGAATAATGCGGTATATTGGAAAACTGAATAAAACCGACCTGCTTTCACAAAAAAAGTGTTGCATTACTTATTGAACGGCCCTCGTAGAATGTATAGAATCTATGATCAGAATTACGTTCTAATTTCGTTTAAAAAAGCAGCATCTGAGACTTGGTCAATTTTCCACTTCGCATTTTTCTAGTTGGCCTTCTCTGAACTTTTAGCATTAGATGCTCTAGTATTTTTGTGTGTATTAATTAGACAATAACATTTGTTTTCAATGGCTCTAATTAATATTATCGTTTTTCTTTGTCCTGATATTGATTTTTAAATGTTTTTGCAGCTTATTTTAACGATGAGTGTCGAATTGATTTGGACGCTACTAATATGATTATCGTTTGGCATTCCTGCAGCCTTGAATGCACATCGCGTGGTCAATAAAAGAACCAGCATTTACTTCAAATTCATGTTAACTTTTAAAGAAGTTCTGCAACACCAAGCAAGTTCTTTCATCGAATAACTGATACTTATTCTCAAAGTCATGCCTCACGCTATCAGCGACGAGCTAAGCAATCACTGATTATGCCGATTTCCTCCTCAGCTCCCATCATAAAGTCAGTTACGCTTTCTCTTCTTGCTAGTAATCAATTACCATCAACCTTTAATATTAAATTTAAGAGAACATCTACATCTAAATTATTACTCTGCTACTCACAATAAACTGCCGGGCAGAGGATTCAACGAACCACCTTCAAGCTGTCTCTACGGTTCCACTCTTGAACAGCGCGCGGGAAAAAATGAGCACTTAAATATTTCTGTGCGAGCCCTGATTTCTCTTATTTTATTTTGATGACATTTCTCCTTATGTAGGTGGGTGCCAACAGAATGTTAGAGAAATCGGAGAATTAGAGAATTGGAGGAGAAAACTAATAATTGAAATTTCATGAGAAGATCCCGCCGCAATGAAAAACGACTTTATTTTAATGATTGCCAATCCACATCACATATCATGTCTGTGGCACTATCTCCCCTATTTCGCGATAGTACAAAACGAGCTGCCCTTCTTTGTACTTTATCGATGTCATCCGTCAGTCGCACCTGATGCGTATCTCACACCGCACAGCAACACTCCATAATAGGTCGGACAAGCGTGGTGTAAGCAGTCTCTTTAGTAGATCTGTTGCACCTTCTAAGTGTTCTGCCAATGAATTGCAGCCTTTGGTTTTTTCTACCCACAACATTATCTATGCGACCGTTCCAATTTAGGTTATTTGTTATTGTAATCCCTAAGTATTTAGTTTAATTTACAGCCATCAGATTTGTGCGACTTACCGCGTAATGAAATTTAGCTGATTCCTTTTAGTACTCAAGTGAATAACTTCACACTTTTCTTTATTCAAGCCAGCCGTGGTGGCCGAGCGGTTCTAGGCGCTACAGTCCGGAACCGCGCGACTGCTACGGTCGCAAGTTCGAATCCTGCCTCGGGCATGCATGTGTGTGATGTTCTTGGGTTAATTAGGTTTAAGTAGTTCTAAGTTCTAGGGGACTGATGACTTCAGATGTTACGTCCCACAGTGCTCAGAGCCATTTGAGCCATTCTTTATTCAGGGTCAATTGCTACTTTTCGCACTATACAGATGTCTTATCTAAATCATTTTGAAATTCATTTTGGTCATCTGATGACTTTACAACACGGTAAACGACAGCATCATCTGCAAACAATCTAAGACGGCTACTCAGATTGTCTCCTATATCGTTAATGTAGATCAGGAACAATAGAGAGCCTATAACACTTCCTTGGGGAACGACGATTATTACTTCTATTTCTCGATGACTTTCCTTCTATTACTTCGAACTGTGACCTTTCTGACAGGAAATCACGAATCCAGTCGCACAACTGAGGCGATATTTCATAGGCATGCAGTTCGGTTAGAAGACGCTTGTGAGGAACGGCGTCGAAAGCCTTCTGGAAATCTAAGAGATATTATAGCACCCAACCATTCTCTGCCATGTTCCCGATCTCATCTACTAGTCGCTGACAGGTTTCGTACTGCTACGAACAAATCAAAGAATTCCCTTAGACCATCACCCGGATGTTCACATGATTACTTCCGCAACCCTATCCCCAATTGGAATTAGTGACTCTGAGCACTATAGGACTTAACATCTGAGGTCATCAGTCCCCTAGAACTTAGAACTACTGAAACCTAACTAACCTAAGGACATCAAAGGACATCACACACATCCATGCCCGAGGCAGGATTCGAACCTGCGACCGTAGCAGTCGCGCGGTTCCGCACTGAAGCGCCTAGAATCGCTCGGCCATCGCGGCCGGCGCTTGAAATTAGTCACTGCGACATTTGAAGTTTCTGTCTTTTAAATCGACTACTCATTCCACTCTTTTTCGTTATTCCAGCACGATTCTTTCAAATTCTACTTCAGTAACTCCCAGATTATTTATTTAGTTGTTTGCTCAATCAGCGTGTCAGAAGCAAACAATATAAAAGACATAATGGGTGAATATTAATTAAGAGGACAAGCTAAAGGAGGTGATTCCTGATAGGAAAAGAAAGAAAAAAGTTCGTATCAACATAAGAGCACTGCTCACCGTCATAATGCCGCCTGGTGACACTGCAGACACATGACGCGGTAGCGAAAGTACACTGATGTGCAAAACTTAAAGACTGAAGTAACTTTCGCATGATGTTTTACTGCTAAGTAGCACAGATCGATGAAACTTGGACCATACGCAGAAATAACTGCTGCTGTGTAGCATACAACTGAAAGAAGTACGCAGTGAGGCGAACAGAAAGTTCAGTTTTATTCAGACACAATAATTACGCTGAAGCACAGACAAAGAGATATATATATATATATATATATATATATATATATATATATATATATATATATATATATATAGTTGTTTGCTCAATCAATATATATATATATATATATATATACTCGGTGGCCGAAGCCACTGCGATTTATAATGGACCCCAGAACATTGTAAAAGACAGGACATGGTTCTTAATAGAGTTTCGTATCACCACGGATGGCAGTGCACCCTCTGCAACGTGTTGCCATGGTGATCACAACGTTGGTAAGGAGTTCTTACGGTAGAGCATTCAGTTCCTCCACCAGGACGGTTAACAACCACTGGATCGTCGTCTGTGCATGTCGGCGTGTGATTTCTTCCCCCTAAAGCATCTCACTCGTCATCGGTGTGATTTAAGTAGGGGGAACGGGCAGAGCAGGGGTCCATTCTCAAAAATCCTCACGTTCCTAGAGTTTCTCCACCTGGGCAGTTCGATACGATCACGCATTTTCGTCCTTAATAACTAGATCACCAAAACGATCATATTCGACAGTGTTTCTGCATTCATCGCAGACCCTCATGTAATGAGAGAAGGGAACGCGTAATG
The DNA here is from genome assembly GCF_023898315.1 of Schistocerca nitens. Classification (NCBI taxonomy): domain Eukaryota; kingdom Metazoa; phylum Arthropoda; class Insecta; order Orthoptera; family Acrididae; genus Schistocerca; species Schistocerca nitens. The sequence goes on from NC_064620.1 coordinate 269,589,777, forward strand.
CTCCCAGCAGCGTTGTCCAATATGATCGTTTTTGCGGTCCAATTGTTACATCGTAGGAAGGCATAACATTGCGTGAGCATATTGACGTCTAAATCATTGAACAGGCTGTGAGAGATACATTGGGGGACCTATAGCGGTACGTCCATGTGCAAAAACAACCAGAAGTAGTTTTTAACCACCCTAATAAAGGAACTGAACATCCTACCGGAAGAACTTGCCGTTCTTGTGGCCAGCGTCCGATACATTGCAGGGCATACGCTGCCGTCCGTGGTGATCACACGCCTTGTCCCACCTTTGCAAGTTCCAAGGGACCTTAATAAATGGCGGTGACGTCAGTATAATTAACGCTTTGAAAGAAATGGGTGACATGGAAACTTGAGGTGATAGCGATATGCACATATACAAATGGCGGTAGTATTACGTACAGAAGGTGTAGAAGGACAGTACATTGGCCGAGATGTCATTTGTACTCAGGTAACTCACGTGAAACTATTTCCGACGTGATTATGGACGCACGACGAGAATTTACAGATTTGAACGTGGAATGGTAGTAGTTGGAGCTAGAAGCATGGGACGTTCCATTTCGGAAATCGTTACAGAATTCAATCTTCCTGCAGCCCCAGTGGTAAGAGTGTACAGAGAATACCAAATTTCAAGAATTAGCTCTCACCACCGACAACGTAGTGGCCGACGACCTCCACTTAACGACGAGAGCAGCGTTGTCAGTGCTAACAGACGAGCAACATTGCTTGACGTAACAGGAGAAATCAATGTGGGACGTACGATCGAAGTCCTGCCTTAATGGGCTATGGCAGCAGACGACCGATGCGAGTGCCTTCGATGAGAGCACGATATCGCCTGCAGCGCCTCCTCTGAACTAGTGACCATTTCGGTTACGTTCTAGACAACTGGAAAATCGTGACCTGGTCAGACGAGTCTCGATTTCAGTTGGTAAGTGCTGATGGTAGGGTTCGAGTGTGGCACAGTTCCCACATAGCTGTGTGGACACAAGTTGTCAACAAGGCACTGTCCGAGCTGTTGGTGGCCCGATAATGGTACGGGATGGGTTTAGATGGAATGGACAGTGTCCTTTGCTCCAACTGAACGGATCATTGACTGGAAATGGTTATTTTCAGCGACTTTGAGTCTATTTGCAGCCATTCAAGCACTTCATGTTCCCAAACAATGATGGAATTTTTATAGATGATTGTGTGCCGTCTCACTGAGCCATACGCAACGGTCTTGCCGCAGTGGATACACCGGTTCCCGTGATATCACCGAAGTTAAGCGCTGTCGGGCGTGGTCGGCACTCGGATGGGTGACCATCCAGCCGCCATGCGCTGTTGCCATTCTTCGGGGGGCACTCAGCCTCGTGATGAGGAGCTACTCGACCGAATAGTAGCGTCTCCGGTCAAAGAAAACCATCATAACGACCGGGAGAGCAGTGTGCTGACCACACGCCCCTCCTATCTGCATCCTCAACTGATGATGACACATCGCTCGGATGGTCCCGATGGGCCACTTGTGGCCTGAAGACGAAGTGCTCACTGAGCCATAGTTGTTTGCGATTCGTTTGAAAAGTATTCTGGACAGTCTGAACGAATGACCTGGCCACCCAGATCTCCTGACGTGAATCCCATCAGACATTTATGGGGCATAATCGAGAGGTCAGTTCGTGTACAAAATCCTGCACCGGCAACAATTTCGCCACTATGGAGGGATGCCTCGTCGAGTTGCTGCACTACGCCGAACAAAAGAAGTTCCGACACGATATTAGGATGGTATCCCATGACATGTCAGCCAAATGTAGTGTCCAATAATGAGTGTCCAGATACGTTTTATCAGATAGGGCATACTTGGATTCCTTCAGTGGACCAGACAATACATAAATCGGACAGTGACCGGGGGGTGTGTATTATAGTGTGACAAGTTTCATTTTTGCCTCTTTTCAAATGATGCGGGGCCATAGGATCTAATCACCAGTTTAGTTCAGCTGCATGTGACTTACCTGAAGAAACTTGTGCATACTCTTCCTAGTCAGATTGAGGTCATTATCAAGGCTATAGGTGGTATTACTCACATTTAGCACGATGTCCCTATGAAGTGACAAATTTATAATTCGGCATGTTAGTCGATCGAGGGTTGGTATCAGTATGTGATAAAGGAGAGCGACAGATTCAATGATACTCCGTCCGAAGCTCCGGAGCAGGAAAGGTGATCTCGCCAGGGGACCTGCCGAGCTGACAAACAGCTGGCTGGCCCATTAGGAGAGCTGGAGAGCCGGTGCCAGCCGGCTAATGAGTGGCTGAGGCCGGGTCGTTAGCTGCTGTCCTCCGCTGCCAGATAACGCCCCAGCCGTCGCCGCCGCTGCCGCTGCCACTGCCGAGCCTCGTCCGTGCCGTCCCGTGGCTTCCCGAGCCTTCTAGCACAGCGGCACCAGAGGAACTGCAGCATGGCATTCGACAATATTACGCTCTCTGGCTGCGAGTCACACTATCTGGTATGAGTGTCAGGCTTCTTACGTTTCTACCAAACAACCAGGTGAAGACGCTATTGGGATGTCGCATCACAAATTTGTCATTTGTTTTCGTTAAAAACAACAACACCCCATAAATTTCCACAGTACTTTAATTGCAGTGAAATTTTCAAGAAGCAGTGCCAAGGAAACATGGTAAACCTCACTTGCTGGTTTCCGTTTCAAGATTTTTAAGACTTTCGTAAAGGTCACGAGTGCCTTGAATCGTTTCGACCAACTTTTGGTAATCATTCATCTGAAGAAAAGACTGTATACAATTATAAGGATTATAACTTGAACACATCAACCCGCCACAAGTATCGTACAATAATTTTATGCACAGTTTATCATTATAATTTCGGATTTTTTTTAAGTTCTTCGATGCCTAATACTGAATCCTCGCTTCACTGAGATAAACTATATTTTCGTTTTGTTTAAATTTCCGTAAACATGTGGACAGGAGTTGTAATTTGAGGAATGAAATGGGAAATTGTTTTCGTCCATTTATGTCGTGTTTGTTTTTGAGCGTCGCGTTTCTCATATGCGAGTTTCTCAGTTTTACCTTCCGTTGGATTTCATGTGAACTATACAGGGTGTTCATTTTAGCTGAAGACATTGGAATATCTCAAAAACTAAACATCAGATCAACAAAAAAAATATAGTTCCAATTTGCTTGTCTCGAAGGACATTCAGATATACCACACTGGACCCCTCACCCCACCCCGTGCGTGGGTAGCGGGTGGCAACTTTGAAATCTTTGGTGGGAACCCCCTTTTTTTTGGAGATTACGATTCTATGGCAAAATCTGCATACGTTTTATATTAATTATTTTCTTCGTTTCACCACACATGGCGCTGCAGTCGGGGAATAGAAATGGGTACACAATCGTAAGTTACAACATTCTATCCAATGGAACGTGGGACCCCACTTCCATGCTGCGAGGGCAGGAAATGCTAGTATTTGAAAAAAGAGACAGCATTGGTCGTATATTTTTTACTATTGCAAAATCGATTTTCTGTCACTGAGTGACCATCTTCAGTGCTATATTGTATAACTTAAATTGGGATGCACTGTTGTCACTAAGCTTACGACGATCACATAGACTCTATGTGATCGTCGTAAGCTTAGTGACAACAGTGCATCCCAATTTAAGTTATACAATATAGCACTGAAGATGGTCACTCAGTGACAGAAAATCGATTTTGCAATAGTAAAAAATATACGACCAATGCTGTCTCTTTTTTCAAGTATACCTGTTATCTGGTCGTAGTGCACAAGACAACATGGAGTCGCCAATCAATGCTAGTATTTCATAACTTCTAATTGTAAACCCCATTCACAACGTTGTATTCCTCTGACATGTCGAACAGGAGGCTACTACATGTGCCACTATGCCCATGGCTTGAGGCGAACGCTACTTTAGTTTTCCAAAAAAATGCTTCAAATGGCTCTGAGCACTATGGGACTTAACACCTGATGTCATCAGTCCACTAGAACTTAGAACTACTGAAACCCAACTAACCTAAGGACATCACACACATCCATGCCCGAGGCAGGATTCGAACCTGCGACCGTAGCAGTCCAGCGGATCCGTACTGAAACGCCTAGAACCGCTCGGCCACCGCAGCCGGCTTAGTTTTCCAACCAAAGTAAGTGTTCAAATATAATACCGTCAACTTCAGTACACTTACCCAAGCGCTTTTCAAATGACTACACACAAGGCAGAAACATATGTGCCGTGATGTCACGACACGAGTTTCTGATGCGGTAGACCATGTCTTCACGGCCTGTTGGCACTTGTTGGTACAACTTATTTTTTAAATATCCCCACAGAAAGAAATCTGGCGACGTCAAATCCGGCGACCTAGCGGGCAAATTAATAGGGTCTACTCTGCCGATCCACCGACCACAGTTAACACGGTCTAATACCTACCGTGCTTCAGCTGAATAATGCGCTGGGAAACCGTCTTGCTGAAACCTCATACATTGTCGAACGTCCAGGGCAACATCGTGTAGTGGTACCGGTAGTTTCTGTTCCAAAAAAGTTCGATATTTGAGTCCATTCTCAGTGCCGTCGATAAAATACCGACCAACAAGTTTGTTCCCCATGATGCCACACTATACATTAACCGACCAAGGACGTTGATGGTCAACATGCCGTATCTAGTGGGGATTGTCTACACTCCAGTAATGCATCTTACGGTGGTTTGCAAACGTAGACTCATCGGAAAATAACACATCAGCAAAGAACGTGGGGGTCTTTTGCATTTATTGACGTGCCCATTCACAAGACACTACCCGTTTATGGAAATCGCCGACATTAAATTCTTGATGCCGTGACATGTCGTATGGACGATACTTATGACGATGCAGTATTCTGACAGTATTATCCACGGACATACCGCAGTCACGGTGTAACTACAAGGCACTTATCCGTGGGTTGTGGTGCACTGCCGCTAGTATAGCCGAACGCGGTGGCCACGCGGTTCTAGGCGCTGCAGTCCGGAACCACGCGACTGCTGCGGTCGCGGGTTCGAATCCTGCCTCGGGCATGGATGCGTGTGATGTCCTTAGGTTAGTTAGGTTTAAGTAGTTCTAAGTTCTAGGGGACTGATGGCCTCAGATGTTAAGTCCCATAGTGCTCAGAGCCATTTGAACCAATTTTGAACCCCTAGTACAGACATTTCACTAGCTTCTCCTGTAACACGTTTGCTTCATTTTCTTATGCCGGTGTGTCAGATATAAACGCGTTCACAACCATGTTAAAGAACGAACGAGACCGAGCTTTCTCTGGAAAACGCATACAAGGGAATAGCAGCTTCAACAACTTTCCTACATTTTCCGTAAATCAGGATCATTTCAGTCTTTTCTTCTGTGGTTGCAACATTCATCGTCCACTTCCACGTTTGTTCTCTAAATGACAGGTAGATGTGCAGGCATAAACACTGCTCAAGTATTGTACTGTTTAGAGCGGCTATCTGTTCTGCGTCTGAGCACCAAGCGAGGTGGCGCAGTGGTTAGCACACTGGACTCGCATTCGGGAGGACGACGGTTCAATCCCGTCTCCAGCCATCCTGATTTAGGTTTTCTGTGATTTCCCTAAATCGTTTCAGGCAAATGCCGGGATGGTTCCTTTGAAAGGGCACGGCCGATTTCCTTCCCCATCCTTTCCTAACCCGAGCTTGCGCTCCGTCTCTAATGACCTCGTTGTCGACGGGATGTTAAACAACACTAACCTAACCTAACGATACGTGAGCTTTGGTCGCAGCATACTCCTTTTATCATACGCCGTAGTTCGCTACAAGGGCACGGTGGTGCATCGAGTAGCCCACTGCTCTATATGCCAGAGGAATATAACGTTGCGAAAGGGATTTCCAATTATCAGCATGGTAGTGGGGTCCCATGTACCATTGAGTTGCATGTCGTACATTAAGATTATGAACCCGTTCCTGTTCCTCTGATTACAGCGCCATCTGTAGCGAAACGAAGATAGTGCTTCAGGCAAAATGTATGTAGATTTTTCCGTAGAAGTGTAATCTGCAATAAAAAATGGGGGCTCCCAGTTTATAGGGAATACCAGTTGACCGTTCCCCTGCCACTCATACATGGGGTGGGATGGGTGCGTGACGGGGAGTATCGTTCGATGTCCCCCTCAGACAAAAACAAAGTGAAATTATAACTTTTTGTGACCCGATGTGCGGTTTTCGAGATATTTAAATGTCTTCAGTTATTATGAAAACCCTGTACATGTACTGAAAAATTCATTAAATATCTGTTTAATAAGCATAATTTTAATTTTTAGTCCATCACACCCCACCGTCAACATTCACAAGACAAGGCCTCGTTTCGCAGACATGACTGGATTGATGTGGCACGCCACAAAATCCTCTCCCGTGTCAACATTTTCATCTCAAGTAGCAACTGCAACCTACATCCTCAGCTATTTGCTGGACGTATTCCAATCTCTGCTTTCTCCAAAGGTTTTGCCCTAAACAGCTTCCTCTAGTACCATGGTTATTATTCCTTGATGTCTTAAACGTATTCCATCGTACTGTACCTCCTTCTTCTCAGTGTTTTCCGTATGTACCTTCTTCGACGATTCTTATCTCATCAGTCCGCCTAATTTTCCACATTCTTCTTTAGCATTTCATCTCAAACGCTTCGATTCTCTTCTTTTCAAATTTTCACACAGTCCACATTGCCCTCTTCAAAAGTACATTCTCAGGAATTTCTTTCTCAAATTAAGTCCTATGCTTGAAAGTAGCAGACTTCTCGTAGCCAAGAATCCTGTCTTTATCTGTTCCAGTTTCCTCTGTATGTCTTTGTCCGTCAAGTGTTATTTTGCTTCCATGGTACCAGAATTCTCTGTGGTCACCAACTCTTATGATCAGTTTGTCGTTAATCTAATGCTTGCTACTACTCTTTACATTGGATCACTCTAAAACCTTATTCTGTATTAATTACAACCCTCATTCCCCTCAAAAGGACTTTTAATTCTTTTTCATTTTCACTGAGGGTACCAATTTCATCAGCGAATCTCATCATTGATATCCTGAATGTTAATCCCACTCTTGAACGTTTCTTCTGCTTCAGTCATTGCCTTTTTGATCCGGGCACTTCTTTCTTAGTCTTCCAGTCTTTTGGTTTTTCTACACATAAATCTCCCATCTTTCCCTATAGCTTACACCTGCTTTTCTGAGAATTTCGCTCTTGCACCATTTTAAATTGTTGTGCGCTTTTTATAGGTTGGCAAATCCTATGAACTTGTCTTGATTTTCCTTCAGTCTGACATTCGTTATCAAGCGCAACTTCAGAACTGCCTCTCCGGTGGCTCTACTTTTCCTAAAGCCAAACTGATCATCATTCAGCAAAACCACAATTTTCTTTTCCATTCTTCTGTATTTTAGTCTTGTAAGCAGTTTGGATGCATGAGGTGTTCGGTTGATTGAGCGATAGTTCTCGAACTTATCTTCTGTACACAGTGCACGCAAAACACAATGAAAGTTAAAAATGTTCAGTTTAAATATTTGGCAAATTCCTCGCTCAGGAGCACACACCAAGTGACTTTTCGCCAAATTCCACAATGAAGCGCCAAAGAAACTGATATTAGCATGTCTATTCCAATACGGAGACACGTAAAAAGGTAGAATAAGCCGCTGCGGTCGGCAACGCCTGTACAACACAAGTGTCTGGCGCAGTTGTTAGAGAAGTTGCTGTTGGTACAACAGCAGGTGATCAAGGTTGAAGTGAGTTTGAAAGTGGCTGAGTAGTGTACCAATTGCAAGTAAAATGACATCTTAGAAACAGAATAATTAAAATACGCATCAGGATCTTCTTTAGTAATGTATTTCAATGCATTACGAATGAAACGATACTGCTGAACATTGTAAGTGGTAAAGTGTTCTTTAAATAATAAATTAAGATATGAGAGGTACATTTCTTCTACATACTCTACAACAGCATGGACATGTGATATGAATGATTTTTCACATGAAATACAAGAATGTACTATGTCACCAATTGTTTCAAGGAGAGAATGGAAATTTTGCCTCAATTTAGAATAATACGAATCTATCTCAACTGTAATGAAAAACTTTTTATCTGGCTCGGACCGGCCCGCAATCGTTTCCCGACTCTGCGCAGAAGTGCCCGCTCGACAATCCACCTCTCGTACGGACTCAGCTATAGTCGGCGCACGAGCGATGCGACACAGCACTTCCGAGGTAGTGATGAAGTGTGATTTTCCTATACAACCATTCCACGTCAGGAATCCGGTAAAACATCAGATCTCCGACCCGCTGCGGCCGGAAAAAGATCCTGCAAGAAAGAGACCAACGCAGACTGAAGAGAATCGTTCAAGGTGACAGAAATGCACAAATTGCTGCAGATTTCAATGCTGGGCCATCAACAAGTGTCAGCGTGTGAACCATTCAACGAAATATCATCGATATGGGCTTTCGGATCCGAAGGCCCACTCGTCTACCCTTGATGATTGCACGACACAAAACTCTGCGCCTCGCCTGGGCCCGCCCGTCAACACTGTCTGGAAACGTGTTGCCTGTTCGGACGAGTCTCGTTTCAAATTGAATCGAGCGAATGGACGTGTATGGGTAAGGAGATAACCTCATAAATCCACTGACCCTGCATGTCAGCAGGGAATGTTCAAGCTGGTGGAGGCTCTGTAATGGTGTGGGGCGTGTGCAGTTCGAGTGAAATGACTGTTCAAAAAATTAACTTCTAAGGTCATCAGTCTCCTAGAACTTAGAACTACTTAAACCTAACTAACCTAAGGACATCACACACATCCATGCCCGAGGCAGGATTCGAACCTGCGACCGTAGCGGTCACGCAGTCCCAGACTGAAGCGCCTAGAACCGCTCGGCCACACAGGCTGGCGAAATGGATTTCAGACCTTGAATTTTAAGTGGACTTCACTGTACGTTGCACACAACAAAACACCGCAAGATGAGAAACAATTTATGTGATGTGGATGGATAAAAAGAAAATCGCACTGTGGAAGGACAACTTCTGACATATAGCAACATCCATTTTCCTAAGGTCACTGGCACTAAAGACAACTCAAACTCCGAAGAACGCATTGTGGCGCTGAAACTAATGCAAGAATTAGGTGGTTTTTTCATGTCTTTTATATGTCTTGCCACATCACAGCCATTAAAAATTGCAATACCATTCTCTATGAACATGAAAAGAGAACATATTAAATAATGAATCCAAATATACCAAAATTACTAGCCCAACCAACGACACATAAACCTATGGTCCTGATTCACCCCGTAACTAACTGCATAAACAGCTCATCATATTTGATAAGCAAGAAAACTAAACACACTAATAAAAAAAATTCGCGTAATCTGGAAAGAGATATGGAAAATTACAAATACGACCTAGTGGTAAATTTATTTCATCGATGTTACTAATATATATATCAGTGTTCCAGTACAGGAACCTACCCACACAATAAAATATAACCTCATACAGTATAGGAAAATAACCATGAATGGAACACGTGATATAACAAATCATTTTTAAATAGTGCTGTCACAAAATTATTTTGAATTTAACAACAAAATTTATACTGAAGCTGCTGTGGATAATAGTGTATCAGTCACATTATCCGATGTTCTCTTAAATACAGGAATATTTATATAAACGTTTGAGAAGACTGGCAATCTTACATCTCTTTTTCAACAGTTTTCGAGATAGTTTGTGGTTTCAGTTAAGAGCGCCCCTGAAACTGACTGACTTGCAATGCATTTCCCATTTAAAAGATTCGTTTGTACTAAAACTGTTCAGGAGTTTTGCTATGTTCTTTTTATCTGGAGGAGTTTCCACATCTCCATAATGAGGCTGCAGACGTGATACAATGTTTCGATCAACATATGCGTCTGAAAGGCTTTTCCGAGTGTGAAACTAAATAAGTCGCGATTATGTGGCAATCTGAATGTCAAAACTCTGCGAAATTGTCTGCGTATGCACGTACGCTGACATTTAGTACAGATATAAATTTTTACTGTATTTTTAACTTGCCAGAAATAATAAAGTAACGGAAAGTTGTGGTGGATTCCAGCTTCCTCCTCTCTTTCTCTTCTTCCCCCTCTTCTCACTCTGACAGCATGGTGTGGTAGTGAGGGTAGAGTGCACTCGATCAACAGAGGTCCAGACGTGTTTATGAGCTCCACATGCGTGCACAATTCTGGGCCTACCTTGAGATAGATGACGTCAATGAAAAAGGAAGAAACGATAAGTACGGTGCTGGCCATTAAAATTGTTACACCACGAAGATGAAGTGCTACAGACGTGAAATTTAACCGACAGGAAGACGATGCTGTCATATGTAAATTATTAGCTTTTCAGAGCAGTCACACAAGGTTGGCGCCGGTGGCGACAGATACAACGTGCTGACATGAGGAAAGTTTCCAACCGGTTTCTCAGACACAAACAGCAGTTGACCGGCGTTGCCTGGTGAAACGTTGTTGTGATGCCTCGTGCAAAGAGGAGAAATGCGTACCATCACGTTTCCGCGTTTGATAAAGGTCGGATTGTAGCCTATCGCGATTGCGGTTTATCGTATCGCGACAATGCTGCTCGCGTTGGTCGAGATCCAATGACTGTTAGCAGAATATGGAATCGGTGGGTTCAGGCGGATAATACGGAACGCCGTGCTGGATCTCGTATCACTAGCAGTCGAGATGATAGGCATCTTATCCGCATGGCTGTAACAGATCGTTCAAACGCGGCTCGATCCCTGAGTCAACAGATGGGGACGTTGGCAAGACAACAACCATCTGCAATAACAGTTCGACGACGTTTGCCGCAGCATGGACTATAAGCTCGGAGACCATGGCTACGGCTACGCTTGACGCTGCATCAGAGACAGGAGCGCCTGCGATGGTGTACTCAACGACGAACCTGGGTGCACGAATGGCAAAACGTCATTTTTTTCGGATGAATCCAGGTTCTGTTTACAGCATCATGATGGTCGCATCAGTGTTTGGCGACATCGCGGTGGACGCACATTGGAAGCGTGTATTCGTCATCGCCATACTGGCTTATCACCCGGCGTGATGGTATGGGATGCCATTGGTTACACGTCTGGTTCACCTCTTGTTCGCATTGATTGCACTTTGAACAGTGGACGTTACATTTTAGATGTGTTACGACCCCTGGCTCTACCATTCATTTGAACCCTGCGAAACCTTACATTTCAGCAGGATAATGCACGACAGCATGTTGCAGGTCGTGTACGAGCCTTTCTGGATACAGAAAATGTTCGACTGCTGCCCTGGCCAGTACATTCTCCAGATCTCTCACCAATTGAAAACGTCTGGTCAATGGTGGCCGAGCAACTGGCTCGTCACAATACGATAGTCACTACTCTTGATGAACTGTGGTATCGTGTTGAAGCTGCATGGGCAGCTGTACCTGTAAACGCCATCCAAGCTCTGTTTGACTCAATGCCCAGGCGTATCAAGGCCGTTATTACGGACAGAGGTGGTTGTTCTGGGTACTGATTTCTCAGGATCTATGCACTCAAATTGCGTGAAAATGTAATCACGTGTCAGTTCTAGTATAATATATTAGTCCAATGAATACCCGTTTATCATCTGCATTTCTTCTTGGTGTAGCAATTTTAATGGCCAATAGTGTAGTCAAACAAAGAAAATTCACTCACAATGAGTGTGTCGACTCACGCAAGATTGGTGGTATGGCATGTCACATAGCAACGCTTGTCCAAAACGACTTTGGTTTTTTTCTTGCGGCCAACGTGTTCATCGTATCCGCATTCTCAGAGGATGACGGACACCAGCGGAAAAAACGCTGGCCCGCACTGTTCCAGTTGTTAGCCACGGTGTAAATCCGCAGCCGCGCGTCCCTGCCACGCAGTGCTAAGCGGACTCACCGCGCGGCTGCCTGTAACAAACGGGAGGCGTTCCGACGGAGCGAACCCGCTTGTCGGCGGGGCCATTCCGCGGCTGAGGCGGAAACCACCGGCCAGCGCGCGACGTGCGCCGTCGCTCACACGCAGTGGCCCGCATGCCCACGTGCGCGCGTAACGCGGCCGTTCGCCCGCGCCGCTCCGCGCCGTCACCGGAAATCTGGGGGTCGGCGCGTAAACAACAGAAAACTACAGGGGTCGCCTCACGACTCCCGTCCACCACAAAAATAATGATAAGCGCGCCGTACGTCGCCGACGGCACGTCCTTACAAGGCGCAGTGCCCTCCGTACTCAGCTGCTGACAGCTTACGGAGCGACCGCCATCTCTCGGGACACTTTGCGATGTGATTTCGACTCTCTAGTAGTGCACAGTAAGGCCGTAGGCACGCAGGGAAATTTAGCTAACGTTAACGCGAGTTTTGGGACATCACATCCTACTACACTGAAGAGCTAAATAAACTGGTACATATGTCTAATATCCTGTAGGGTCCCCGCGAGCATGCAGAAGTGCCACAACACGGCGTTACATGGACTCGACTAACGTCAGAAGTAGTCCTGGAAGGAATTGACACCATTAATCCTGCAGGGCTGTCCATAAATTCGTAAGAGTACGAGGGGGAGGAGTTCTCGTCTGAGCAGCACCTTGTAAGGCATCTCAGATACGTTCAACAACGTTCATGTCTGGAGAGTTTGGTGGCCAGCGGAAGTGTTTAAACTCAGAACAGTGTTCCTGGAGCCACTCTGCAGCGATTGTGGACGTATGGGGTGTCGTATTGTCCTGCTGGAATTGCCTATGTCCGTCGGAACGCACGATGGGCATGAATGGATGCAGGTTTATCAGAGATGACGATTACGTACGTGTCACCTATCAGAGTCGTATCTAGACGTATCTGGGGTCCCATACCACTCCAACTGCACACGCCCAACATCGCTTTAAGAATCCCCTGCTGGCATGCAGCGTCCATGGATTCATGAGGTTGTCAGTATACCCGTACACGTCCATCCACTTTTCACGGATTTCCTTACGGGGAGGGGGAGTGGCTATGTATGTAAAAAACAGTATTCCATGTTGGTCCATAGACGTAGCATGGCACTGCACTAAACAGATATGTTAATGTTGTGTAGGGGCAGTTAAATTTAGTGAAACTAAACGTCTAATTTTTCTTGTTTATAGGTCCCCTAACATGAGTTTTGCTATTTGGGGAGCAAAATAACTGATGATGGTCGAAGTAGAGAGGATATAAAATGTAGACTGGCAATGGCAAGCAAAGCGTTTCTGAAGAAGAGGAATTTCTTAACATCGAGTATAGATTTAAGTGTCAGGAAGTCGTTTCTGAAAGTATTTGTATGGAGTGTAGCCATGTATGGAAGTGAAACATGGACGATAAATAGTTTGGACAGGAAGAGAATAGAAGCTTTTGAAATGTGGTGCTACAGAAGAATGCTGAAGATTAGATGGGTAGATCATGTAACTAATGAGGAGGTACTGAATAGAATAGGGGAGAAGAGGAATTTGTGGCACAACTTGACAAGAAGAAGGGACCGGTTGGTAGGGCATGTTCTGAGGCATCAAGGGATCACAAATTTAGCATTGGAGGGCAGTGTGGAGGGGAAAAATCGTATAGGGAGACCAAGAGATGAATACATTCAGCAGATTCAGAAGGATGTAGGTTGCTGTAAGTACTGGGAGATGAAGAAGCTTGCACAGGATAGAGCAGCATGGAGAAATGCATCAAACCAGTCTCAGTACTGAAGACCACAACAACAACAACAACTCTGACTTCAGAGCATTTCTGCTCAAGCTTGAGAGGGTTCTTGATTCACTTTGTAGGAAGTACCAGAAATTAGTTATATGTGCTGACTTCAATATAAATTTTGTATGTGATGGTGCAAGAAAAAGGATGTTGGTAGATCTAAATTCATATGATCTGATGCAGACTGTGTGTTCTCCAACTAGGGCGCAGGGGAACAGTAGTACAGCCATAGACAATATTTTTATTCATTCTTCATTACTAGATTGGCATCCTGTTGGTAAAAGGGTGTAGGCCTTTCAGAACATGATGCATAAATTTTAACACTAAAAGGATTTTGTACTCAAACAGATGTCACATATAATTACAAACTATGCAGGAAAGTTAATCCAACAGCAATATAGAGTCTTTTTCAACCTTGTTAGGGAACAAGAGTGGCAGGATGTTTATAGTGCTGATAACGTAGATGATAAATATAATGCTTTCCTTAACACATTTCTCATGCTCTTTGAGAGTAGCTTTCCATTAGAACATTCTAAACGGGGTACTAGCAGTAATAGGCAGCCCGGGTGGGCTGACTACTGGGATAATGATATCTTGTAGAACAAAATGGGAATTATGTCAAAATGTTAGAAGCAGCACAATCAAACAACAGTAGCCCATTACAAACAGTATTGAAAGCTGCTTAAAAATATTATTAGGAAGGCAAGGAGTATGTCGTACGCAAATAGAACAGCTAATTCACAGGATGAAATTAAAACCAATGGTCAGTTGTAAAGGAAGTGTCTGGTCAGCAGCACAAGGTCAACGATACAAAGTTAGTTCGTAGTAAAAATATTTCTGTTATTGATAAATTGGATATACGAGGGCAGTTCAATAAGTAATGCAACACATTTTTTTTTCTCGGCCAACTTTGGTTGGAAAAACCGGAAATTTCTTGTGGAATATTTTCAAACATTCCCGCTTCGTCTCGTATAGTTTCATTGACTTCCGACAGGTGGCAGCGCTGTACGGAGCTGTTAAAATGGCGTCTGTAACGGATGTGCGTTGCAAACAACGGGCAGTGATCGAGTTTCTTTTGGCGGAAAACCAGGGCATCTCAAATATTCGTAGGCGCTTGCAGAATGTCTACGGTGATCTGGAAGTGGACAAAAGCACGGTGAGTCGTTGGGCAAAGCGTGTGTCATCATCGCCGCAAGGTCAAGCAAGACTGTCTGATCTCCCGCGTGCGGGCCGGCCGTGCACAGCTGTGACTCCTGCAATGGCGGAGCGTGCGAACACACTCGTTCGAGATGATCGACGGATCACCATCAAACAACTCAGTGCTCAACTTGACATCTCTGTTGGTAGTGCTGTCACAATTGTTCACCAGTTGGGATATTCAAAGGTTTGTTCCCGCTGGGACCCTCGTTGTCTAACCGAACACCATAAAGAGCAAAGGAGAACCATCTGTGCGGAATTGCTTGCTCGTCATGTGGCTGAGGGTGACAATTTCTTGTCAAAGATTGTTACAGGCGATGAAACATGGGTTCATCACCTCGAACCTGAAACAAAACGGCAATCAATGGAGTGGCGCCACACTCACTCCCCTACCAAGAAAAAGTTTAAAGCCATACCCTCAGCCGGTAAAGTCATGGTTACAGTCTTCTGGGACGCTGAAGGGGTTATTCTGTTCGATGTCCTTCCCCATGGTCAAACGATCAACTCTGAAGTGTATTGTGCTACTCTTCAGAAATTGAAGAAACGACTTCAGCGTGTTCGTAGGCACAAAAATCAGAACGAACTTCTCCTTCTTCATGACAACGCAAGACCTCACACAAGTCTTCGCACCCGAGAGGAGCTCACAAAACTTCAGTGGACTGTTCTTCCTCATGCACCCTACAGCCCCGATCTCGCACCGTCGGATTTCCATATGTTTGGCCCAATGAAGGACGCAATCCGTGGGACGCACTACGCGGATGATGAAGAAGTTATTGATGCAGTACGACGTTGGCTCCGACATCGACCAGTGGAATGGTACCGTGCAGGCATACAGGTCCTCATTTCAAGGTGGCGTAAGGCCGTAGCATTGAATGAAGATTACGTTGAAAAATAGTGTTGTGTAGCTAAAAGATTGGGGAATAACCTGGTGTATTTCAATGCTGAATAAAACAACCCCTGTTTCAGAAAAAAATGTGTTGCATTACTTATTGAACTGCCCTCGTATGTACAGTATTTAACAATCATTTTCTGAGCATTGCTGGTGAATTAAATAAAAATTTATTTTCTACAGGGAATCGTGTAACTTTCTTGGCGAATGCCTTTCGGAGATTGATGTCTGAAATACTGCTCTGTGATACAAGCAAGGGGGAGATTGAGTCAATAATTAAATCACTGAGGACAAAGAACTCTCATGGATATGATGGAGTGCCTTGCAGAATATTAAAGTACTGTGCTGCACATGTTAGCCCTGTATTTAGCCACATTTGTAATTTTTCCTTCAGGAATGGTCAGTTTCCTGAACGATTACTCAGTAGAAAATCTGATTTATTAATGGAAGATAGGGATAATGTAAACAATTTTAGACCTATTTCTTTGCCATCAATTTTTACTTAAGTTAATGAAAAGGGTGTATATGTAAGGATAATTGATCATTTTATTTGACATAATTTGCTATCAAATGTACAGTTCGGTTTTAGAAGTGATTTAACATCTCCTTTCTCTCTAAGGTACTGGGTGGATTAAACAAAAGGTTTCGAACGCTAGGCATATTTTTTGATTTAACTAAGGCACTTCATTGTGTTGATCACAAAAGATTGCTCCAGAAGATGGAATACGGGGAGTAGCTCGCAATTGGTTCACCTCTTACTTTAGCAACAGACAGCAAAATGTTATTATCCACAATATTGAGAACGGCTGTGCTGTGGGGTCTGAGTGGAGTACAGTCAAGTGGGGGGTGCCCCAGGGATCGGTGTTGGAACCACTCCTGTTCCTTATTTATATAAACGATATGCCTTCTAGTATTACGGGTAACTCTATTTCTGCTTGCTGATGACATTAGCTTGGTAGTAAAGGATGTTGTGTGCAACATTGCCCCAGTTTCAAATAGTACAATTCATAACGTAAGTTCATGGCTTGTAGAAAATAAACTATGCCGCAATAGTCCCCCATTCGGATCTCCGGGAGGGGACTAATGGTTCAAATGGCCCTGAGCACTATGGGACCCAGCTGCTGAGGTCATCAGTCCCCTAGAACTTAGAACTACTTAAACCTAACTATCATAAGGACATCACACACATCCATGCCCGAGGCAGGATTCGAACCTGCGACCGTAGCGGTCGCGCGGTTCCAGACTGTAGCGCCCAGAACCGCTAGGCCACACCGGCCGGCGGGAGGGTACAGTCATTTTTTTGAGGTTACCATGAGAAAAAGACTGAATAATCAACGGAAGGATAACATTCTACGAGTCGGCGCATGGAATCTCAGAAGCTTGAACGTGGAAGGAAAACTAGAAAATCTGAAAGTCAAAACATCCTTCCGTGACATTAAAAGCAAGGGTGGTAACATTAAGAGTGCAACGGGAATTACACTGTTAAATGCAGAGGAGAGAGCGGATAGGTGGAAAGAATAAATTGAAAGCCTCTATGAGCGGCCTACAATATATTATGAGTCATGGGATGTTAGGACCAATGCAGCGTTACGAAGCCTTTTAAAAGATGATTCTACAATTTCAGTGTCCTGTTTTTATTGTATATTGAAAGACGTTTGTGCACTCAAGGGCTTTAAACTAATGAACATTATGTTTTTTGTTTTCTTTTGAGTGAAAATACTTGCCCTTAGCCAGGGACTTGAGAGGTCCTCTAGAAAAATGCAGACAAAACTGTTTCTTCAGTTGTAAACTGATGTGTTGGACTTGGTGTATTTGGCAGTGATTGCTTATTTGAGATTAACTTTGAACATCGTATTCAGTTCTGAGTGAGAGTAATTACATATCTAACTTAAGCAGTGCATAAATATTATTAGCTCTTTATATAGTCGCTATATAGCTTGAAATATGAGCATTTATTAGAAGATACGAACTTTAACTTGCACCGTGGGTAGCCAAATGTATTTATTGTACGCTGCGACTGATCCAGTTCTTAGAATCTTTCCGCGTACAGGTTCGAGAAGGCGAGAAGTGAACTGGTTACTAACACCCCCCAGATAGGCAGACTACCACAAGTTTTGTGCACAAGTGTATTTTCATCTTCCAAGTGCTTGAAGCTGTGATTCTCTTTCTGGGAACACACTCAACACTTTCATCGACCAAAAGCCTCAAAATTGCTTCATGAAAAAATTCTTCAACTCGTTCAACAAGTGTCTTTACGGTTTTTCAGCTAATCTTTTGCTTCCGAATAATGATAGCTACTATTGTATGCAGCGTCTTTTTTTATCCGCACGAACTGATGTCAATCTTCACTTTCTTGGGCTTTTATTAGTTTTAGTAGATTCCTCCACAGTCGTGTTTTCGGCTCACGTGTAGCTCCAGACTACCTGGAACATCAGTTGAAACCACTACTTCCAATACATTTTCATCAGTACCTCACAATCTGATGCTTCTTCTTCATGATTTGGAGGAACTTCGACGGTATCAAAGGATTCGCCACAGGAATTCAGAAAGTTAGGATCACTGATAATTTCTTCAATCTCTCAGTCGCTGTGACGACTCACAACAGTCTGAAAGGAAATGAGGGGAAACAGCGTTTGTAGACGAAGTCTGTTAGGAGCACCAAATTGGAACAAGATTAGTGATGCCCTCGTAGCAAAATATAAAGATCCAGGCAATGGTTTGAAAATGAACTCAATCGTTCGAAGCTGCTCGCCATTAAACATTATACGCAACTGTTACAGAAATATAAATAAATATTAAATAAATTGTGTCGCTGATAACTTATGCCAACGCTGCAAGGGAATTGCTTGAATAAATAATAAATATAAACAATTTATAAAAGAAAAAGTCGTGAAATTTACTCAAAAGAGATTAGAAAAGGAAAAGACGAAGGTGCAATGGATCATCTGATTCACACACGGGAAAACACGCTGTTACGTACAAAAAAAGCCATTGCATTACACGTGTCTAAAAACCAGTATCAACTAAGTAAGGACTCTGCAACAAAGTACCTGTAAACTACTCTACACTGTTGTCATCCTATTGATAGTAAAAGAATCGCTGTCAGAAGCAAAATCGCCAAATGCTATTCATCATAGCTAATGGTTTTATTGCGTCTTCTCTTCATATGTATTGGTTATTATACCTCAGACTTTATTCGAGTCTGTTACGTTAGGCAGAAAATTATAAAAGTTCTTGTCTCTCTCTCTCTTTCTGTCTCAACGAATTCCTCTCCTGTGCGAAAGTATTCATTTAAGAGTGGCATTTGCAGCCAATGTTGTTGAATGTATTCCAATCGCCATCTTCCCCTACAGTTTGTACTCACTACAGCTCCTTCCAGGCCACGGAAGCTATTCCCTGTTGTCTTAAAATATGTTCTGTCACATTTTCCCTTCTTTTCCCACATATTCTTTTCCTAACCTACTGTGTAGGGAATCTCATCATTTACTAGGTTTATCACTAACCTCATCCCCGTAGCTCCTTATTAATTCTGTCTGTCTTCAATTTACACGCAATCCTTTTAATCCGAGCACTTCGTTCTTGGTATTCTACTTTTATTTTTCCCTCTTAGGTCTTGTACTTGTATATGACCATCTTTTCCTACAGTTTGTACCTAGTTTATCTAAGAATTTCCATCATCTTATACAATTTTACTTTGACGAATAATTTTCATAGCTCGATAAATCCTATGAGCGCGTCTTAATTACTATCAGCCCCAACGTCAGAACTGCCTCTCTGGTGCCTCTACCTTTCCTAAAGAAAAACTCATGGCCATCTAACAGATCCTCAATTTTCTTTTCCATTGCTATTGCTATTCATACCCTTCTTGACAGTAATGTAGATGCACGATCTTTTAAGCTAATTGTTTGATATTTATTATACTTTGCTCCCCTCGTTATCTTCGAGAGTCTATGGATTATATGTTTCTGAAAGTCTGACGGCACGCCACCGGATTCATAGATTCTGCACAGGAACTACAATAGTTGTGTTGCCACTTCCCTCAATGATCTTAGAAATTCCGAAGGAAGTTCATCTTTGCGTTCCATCTTATTTGATAGTAAATTTTGCAAAGCTCTGGTAATCTCTGGCGATAACAATGGACACCTTATGTCTTCCATACCGACTCCCATTTCTTTAAAGATAGGCAGTGTTATTTTTGCATCTGCGTGCTATATCCTCCACGTATAGCAGTAGAATTCCTATTGTACTCTTTAATGTTGACGCATTTCTTTTTAGTTTCTCCAAAGCTTGATTGGTATTACACTTTAACGTCTACTGTGTCTTCTTGTACTCTAATGTCTACTGTGTGCTTTTAATAGTGCGTCTACTTTGTTGTTGTTAAGGGTTCCTTTGGGCCCTATTAGCTAGCCTTTTGCATTCCTCGTTAGGTCGTTGTTGAGCACTGGTGACAAGGCTTGTGTGCTTATATGCTGACACTGAATCCCGCTTATGAAGGATATAAATCGTTATGTTACTCCCTAACTGCAAATAATATGACAACTCATTGGTCCAGTGGCTGCTATTGTGTATATTAAATGGTTCAAATGGCTCTGAGCACTATGGGACTTAATATCTGTGGTCATCAGTCCCCTAGACTTAGAACAACTTAAACCTAACTAACCTAAGGACATCACACACATCCATACCCGAGGCAGGATTCGAACCTTCGACCGTACCAGCAGTGCGGTTCCGGACTGAAGCGCCTAGAACCGCTCGGCCACAACGGCCGGCTGTATATATTACTTAGGAGACATCCGAGGCGAAGTGACTCACAGTCTCATAGGTTGCACGAGCCTTTATTAGTTTATTGACGTGGCATGAGCTGCTCCTGCAGCAGCGTTCGTTTACTGCTAGCCATACAAATAGTACAGTACTGTAAGGGTGCCACCGATACAGCCTCGAATTCAACTGGCGCGGAAATTGTCAGCGACATCCCCAGACGTTTAGCCGCGCACACGCGGCCTCGCTCGAGCCATGCTGGCCTTGTCGCGCCGCATCCTGGATGAGACGCCATCTTCCTGATAAGCGATTGGGGGGGGGGGGGAGAGGGTGTGGGTGTTCCCCCCAGTAAATACCGACGGTGACTCAGCGACCACGGCCCTGCCCAAATGCCGCTATACTGCCAGCTGGCCGTCAATCAGAGATCGCTTTGCGAGGAGTCAGCTTATTGCTCCAATATCTCGAGAACCTGCACTTAAAAGTACGTAGCTCCGTTATGAACCCACACGAAATGTATTCGGCACTGTGCCAGACGCTTTAACTGATCCTGTACAATAGATCAGTGTAGTACATAATGTATTTTTTCTTCTAAATATAAAAGATATGCTGCAAAGATAGTTTTCGTTTTCAACATTTAGTAGTGGAATTAAAAAAATGTTTTTAAAGCTGTAATTGGACGTTGTTTATTTCAGTGTCGACTCATAATTCAAAATGTTGCTGTTGTACCGTTGTTACCTCAGTCAGTCTGAAGTTGGGATCGGTGCATCTATAGGCTAAGGGGTGGGATCTCTGGGTTGTGGGCTTCACACTTATTACAAAAGTTTGGCCAGGTTCGAGCAATTTGGTAATCTGGCACATCGCAGATCCAGCATTAGCGAGCGCAATGGGAAATATTGTGATTTTTAAATATCAGTGCAGTTTCTCTGCTTTCAGAGATAATAATTTGGCATTTTTCGTGATTATTTTGTTCCTATCCAACTGGATTTTTCAGTTGTACTGACTTTTTTCAGGTTTTTAATTTTCATTGACAAATTATTGACATATGAACAAAAACTTTTCTTGTATAACACAAAAAGGTAATAATTCTATATCACTGAATAAAGGTGTTGGTATTCAGATTTATGTTAACAACATAAAAATATATACTTAGTGTACACTCATGAAACACTTACCATTTGGTATAAAAGTAATGTACCATAAAAACTTGAACAGATACTTGTCAATTGTTTGAGAACCAATAAATTTTTGTACACTCAGGTGACAAACGTCAAGGGATAGCGATATTCGCATACAAAGCGCATAAATTTCTTCAGAAAAAATTCTTTTGGTAGTCCTCCAACCACTCACGCACCGCGTGGCGTACCTCTTCATCAGAACGGAACTTCTTTCCTCCCATTGCGTCTTTGAGTGGTCCAAACATATGGAAATCATGGAAATCACGAGGGGCAAGGTCTGGTGAGTATGGTGGATGAGGAAGACACTCAAAATGCAGGTCTGTGATCGTTGCAACTGCTGTACGGACCATGAGGGGCCTTGCATTGTCATGTTGCAAAAGGACACCTGCTGACAGCAATCCACGTCGCTTTGATTTGATTGCAGGCCGCAGATGAATTTTTAGGGGATCTATATACGATGCACTGGTGACAGTGGTCCCTGTAGGCATGTAATGCTCCAAAATGACGCCGTTTTCGTCCCAAAAGAGAGTCAGCATAACCTTCCCTGCTGATGGTTCTGTTCGAAACTTCTTTGCTTTTGGTGATGAGGCTCTCTTCGTTTTCGGTTGGTGGAAGTGAACCCAGGTTTCGTCCCCAGTAACGATTCTTGCAAGGAACCGATCACCTTCTCGTTCAAAGCGCCGAAGAAGTTCTTCACAAGCATCAACACGTCGTTCTCTCATTTCAGGAGTCAGCTGCCGTGGTACCCACCTTGCAGACACTTTGTTAAACGGGAGCACATCATGCACAACATCGTGTGCTGACCCACGACTAATCTGTAAACATGCTGTAATGTCATTCAGTGTCACTCGGCGGTTTTCCTTCACTATGGCTCCAACTGCTGCAATGTTCTGTGGAGTCACAACTGGTAGTACCTGACCTGGACGAGGTGCATCTTCCACTGAAGTCACACCATTTGCGAACTTCCTACTCCATTTGTAGACTTTCTGCTGTGACAAACATGCATCACCGTACTGAACCTTCATTCGTCGATGAATTTCAATAGGTTTCACAGCTTCACTACGCACAAACCGAATAACAGAACGCTGTTCTTCCCCGGTGCAAGTCGCAAGTGGGGCGGCCATCTTTATACTGATACTGCGACGGTATGTGTGCATCTGCACTATGCTGCCACCTACAGGCCATTCTGCACGCTTTTTGCAGCACGCTTAGCAACTTACACGATAACGGGGCGAAATTTCTATTTGTTATTACAAATTTAAGGTTTTCATTTGACTCACCCTCGTACATAGATGGCCGTAGTACCGCATACACAGGGTATAAAAGGACGTAGCCGTGGTTTATACTCAGGTGATTCACGTGAAAAGGTTTCCGACGTTATTACGTCCTCACGATGGGAATTAACATACTCTGAACGCGGAATGGTTGTTGGAGCTAAACGGATGGGACATTCCATTTCGTAAATTGGTAGAGAGTTCAATATTCCGAGATCCACAGTGTGGGAAGAATACCAAATCAGGTATTACATCTCACCACGAACAACGCAGAGGCCTGCGGCCTTCACTTACCGACTAAGAGCAGCGTCATTTGCTTAGAGTTGTCAGCGATAACGGACAAGAAACACTGCTTGAAATAACAGCAGAAATCAATTTGGGACTTACGACGAACGTATCCATTAGAACAGTGGGGCGAACTTTAGCTTTAATGTAATATGGCAGCAGACGACCGTTGCAAAGTGGCTTTGCTAACTCCGCGACATTGCCTGCAGCGCCTCGCCTGCTCTCGTGACCGCATCGGTTGTGCCCTAGACGTCTGGAGAACCGTGACCTGGTCAGATGAGTTTTAATAGTTGATGGTAGGTTTCGAGTATGTTGTAGACCCCACCAAGCCGTGGACTTAGCTTATCAACAAGGCACTGTGAAAAGTGGTGGTGGTTCGATAATGGTGTGGACTGTGTTTACGTGAAATGTACTGGGTTCTCTGGCCCGATTATTGACAGTAAATGGCTATGTTTGGGTACTTGGAGACCATTTACAGCCATTCACGGAAGTCACGTTCAAAAACTGCGATGGAATTTTTATTGATGACAGTGCGCTATATCACAGGGCCACAATCATTGGCGATTGATCTGAAGAACATTTTGGACAGTTCGAGCGGATGATTTGGTCACCCAGATCGCCCGACAAAAATCCAATCGAACATTCATGGGACATAATCGAGAGGTTATTTTTGGCACAAAATCCTGCACCGGCACCATTTTGGCAATTACGGACGGCTGCAGAGGCAATATGGCTCAATATTTCTGCAAGAAACTCCCAAGTACTTTTTGAGTTGATGCGACGTCGAGTTGCAGCTGTCCGTCGGGCAAAAGAAGGTCCGATACGATATTAGGAGGTACCCCATTACTTTTGTCACCTCCCTCTATATAGCCTTGTGGTCACTACACGTTCTCAAACTCACCGAATTAGTTATATAAAAAATAGCAGTTTTAGGTTCTTGCTCACTCTTGGATAAATTTATGCGGACGCCCATGGCTATAGCCCTCCAATCAACTCTCCGCACGTCTCACTACTGCAACCTACGTCCATCTAAACGTGCTTACTGTACTCGACACCGAATCTCTCTCTCTTATTTCCACACTTCGCTCCATTGCAAAACTGATGTTTCCTTCGTGCCTCAGGATCTGAGCTATCACCGGTCCTTTTTCGTGCTCTAAATTTCTTTTTTCCGCTATTGTATTCAGATGCTTCTCGTTACTTAGCCGATCAAACCCAAGTTAGCTTCACCGTTCTCCTGTCGCACCACGTTTCAAGAGCTATTTCGTCTGAACTGTATACCGTTCGCATTTCTCTTCCATACGTTCCAAATAAATTTCGAAGTGACTTACCAATTCTTATATCTTATGTTAAAAATGTCTCGTTTTCTTTAAAGCTTTTCTTATTACTGAAGGTCTGCATTTTATATCTTCTCCATATCGGCCATCGTCAGTCATTTTGTTGCCCAAAAAGCAACCCTCAACAACCACTTTCAATCACTCATTTACTAATATAATCAAGCATCGCCTGATTTAATTCATTTACTTTCTTTTACCCTTCTTTTACTTGCCCTTATGTCCTTCATTCTTTTGATGACAACGTTCCTTCTTCCTTGTGTCCACGGATTTCAGTTGCACCACATTATTTACTGCAGTGCACCTTATTCTTTTATTCCGCTCAGAATTAAATCATTAACCTCTTCTTGGTGCCCCCTAGTTTTATCTGTTGTTCCGAAACCTAGAATTTGAACCAAACGTAACCCTTACAAGCACAGTAGTTTCATAGTCAGAAGGCCTGACGAATACAACTGTGTAGGCTAACTGATTATTTTATGCTGTTAAAATTGACTAAATTGTTAGGTAGGATCTACACAAACATCAATTTTACCATTTTTCAGTGCTCAGCTAAGACGATGGTGTAATAAGGTCAGTCAATGAAGACCTAAAATGTTTGAATGTGGGAAATAAATCATGGAGTCACAAATATTTATACAGTGGTTGAAGAGAGTGCCAGACAGGTGGGGGCTGAGTGGTGGTGGTGGTGGTGGTGGTGGTGGTGGTCGCGGTGGTGGTGGTGGGCGGGGGGGGGGGGAGAGGTCGTGTCTGGAGGTCACGTCCTTACGTTTTTCTGGAATGGTTTGAAATGAAAACGAAACCCAATACGAGGTTCAACTACGTTAACTTTCCTGTAAGAAGAGCCTTTTTTTTATTTTTTTTTTAGGCTAATGCTTCGTATGTGGCGAGAAAGGGAATATGAAAATCTCGCGTGTGGTTTATGAAAGCCAGCTATAATATTGTGGGTTGGGTTGCATAAAACGACAGCAGTAGGGACCGCTGAATCATTCTATGTAGTGCTTCATGTTAATTTGTAGTAAAAGTTTCTAAAATCGTTACGATGGCACATTTTACGCAAGTTAATCGCTATGCAACTGTTTCCCTTCTTAGATCAGAGCGAATGTAGAAGAGTTTGACAGATTTGTGCTGTGTTCTACAGCAGCGAAACGAGCTTTACAGTGTTTGTATGTTGGTGCAAACATCCGTCATCTGATTTTGTGTGAGTCTCGGAATAACTTCCTGACTGGTCTGTGAAAGAGACCGAGATCTCTGCAACGATACCTTCTATATATAAAACTTGCAGATTTATTCGCAGTTTTCTTAAAAAACAGTCCAATATGGATGACATACATACATAGTTATACTGAGCTGATCTAGTTTATGTTACTGTCATATATTTTGCAAAGTAATACTCTTAGCAAGATGCTGTAAAGGAAGAAATACTTTTATAACTGCTACTTGCTCGTATATGTATCTCTGATCCACAATATAAACTAGCTATGAATGATCTCTGATCCGCTACAATTTTGGTTTGCTTATATTAGTGATTCATGTTTCTGTGTGAAAAATCACGTCAAAAATGTTTATGTGTAACGAACTAAAGGTTTCTGTAAAGTGGAACAGATTGTAAGTAATTCCATCGCCATTCCAAATGTGTTATCTTAATGCCATATGACGATAACAAGTGCTTGTTATACGTTTTGTAGCAAAATGATACCAAAACGAACAACTAGCTGCATCCAGCTGGTACACACGTAACAAAATATCACTGTTTTGCATCTGAAGATAAGAGTTTAAACTCTCGAAATGCGTCGTGGGAGAAAATAAAAAGATACTGACACAGATAAATTGTTTCATATAAACTTTGCAACAATGTTTTCCTCCATAATGTAGGACTGAAACGTGGTGTGTGTCAGCCTGGTAGGTCTGTCGAGCTATCAAATTTTCATTACATTCTTCCAGGTATTTCTATTGTAATTAGAAACACCGAAAAATTTCCTGTCTCACAGCGCTGGCGAGAAAGGCGTCTCATTCCGCACGTCATGATCGTGGCATGTTGTTTTGTGATTCCTAGCTGGTACTTATCCGGAAGGACACAAACACGCCGCCTAGTGATAATCGGGTTTCGGTGAAGCGGTATCACCAGGAAATATTTGTATGCACTTCAGGGTCCAATAGGCAGGCCGCATGTAACTTGTTTTTTTCCTCTCCATTATCGGTCGCCGCTTAGATTTCTTACGGAGAATGCGCTTGAAGTAAATCGCCTAGTGAACGTCTTTATCTTCTTTTACGTCACGTAATTCGTGTCTGGCACCATATGACGCCTCATTACGCGTGACACAGCAAGGAACGCTTTCAACATCGCACTGGGTGACTCAAACAGCAATTTTCTTCACGTGACTATGACCCGTGTCACCAGAGATATCGGCGTGAGTGCGGTTCAGGGACGTTCAACGAATTCCAGATCAGTGTCTGCGCCAGAGGAGTCGGAAATCAATAAAAAGACTCCCATTGAAATAGCAAAGAGTAACTAACAAGGGAACGTCACCAACTTGACCCTATATTTTTAGGAGAAAAAAGCAAACTTGCGCTATCGATCCTGAGCCAAAATTTGTTCCATAATTATTACATTACGCAGTTATGGCCTGAAAGCAGAGATTTGAAACTTCCGCGTGCTCCGGGGGCTTGTCACTCACTTCGCCCTCATTGGAGACTCCTAATGTCACAGCGCAAATACGACGGGAGACAGCCAGACCCCTCCTATGCGTGAAATGAAGCCGAGGGAAGAGGAAGGGCGGCACAGGACACATCTACCCAACGTGTTTTGAAATCTCGTAAGAGAACACTTATTATTGTGCGAGAAGAATAATAAGTGACAAGAGTGCGTAATATCTCAACCTCACGCACAAACACCTTCAAAATGGTTCAAATGGCTCTGAGCGCTATGGGACTTAACATCGGAGCTTATCAGTCCCCTAGAACTTAGAACTACTTAAACCTAACTAACCTAAGGACATCACACACATCCATGCCCGAGGCAGGATTCGCACCTGCGACCGTAGCAGTCGCGCGGTTCCAGACCGCTCGGCCACCTCGGCCGGCGCCATACACCTTCAATCTATTTTAATAGTATTCTCATACTGATATACCGCAGCTTTGTATACTCCTCAAAATCAAAACGAATAAACCTCAACAACTGAAGAATTATTAAGAAATGAAGATAATGATTATCGTTTTGCAATTTATTCGTGCCAGTAACGTTGAAGAATAGAGCATCTCCTACAAATGTACACCATTTTAACAGTGCCAGCTTTAAGATCCACGGAAAAGGACGAACAACAGCGATGTTCATAAATGGACCTACGCTACTTCTTTAATGAGACAGTAATTCATTTCATTCACTTACACACTAATTGGAATTGGCTACGTTGTACATACCGCGCACTACGACACGATGAAGAAGGCATATTACTAATATCTTAAAGTATGTCACAAACCTGTTACTGATTCCACTGTACAGTACTCCGCCGTCACGCTGTAGGCGGCTGCAGTGGGGCGGAGCGAATGACAAACAGCGGGTGCGCCCTGAAGTTTAAAAGCTATACTTTCAGTATATATGTGGTGTCTGTTCTTTCGTCACCATTTTGATCATGCAGTCACTGTGAATTAACACACAAAGGAATTAAAGACATTACTGCTAGTGAATTTTGATTTAAATTAATGTGGAAAGTTAAAAATTGGTACTGTACCAGGAGTCGAACTGCGGTCGCTTACTTACTAGCCAGATACGTTGACCATTATGCCATCCGGACACTGATGTAGAGACTACCCTATTACACCTCCCGTCAGACCCAAATTCTCAACTTACCACCATTAGTGATGTAGTGACCCTTGCCCATCATCCTCATTACTCGCGGCATTTCACCGATTCCCGTAAGAGTCAGAGCTGGGTGTGCATCTGCATTGAAGTGATCATCTGTCGTCCTCGCTCTAATTATATAATGTGGTGAGTGTTCTTTCGATCATGCACACTGGCAGCTAATGTTTGTAATTCCATTGTGTTTTGTATTTTCATGTAATCATTGCATACTGTCTGAATTATGGCTGAAATTTTCGCGTGGGATCGCCTGATATCTTGCAAGTGTGCGCTCTTCTCCTTCAATTATGAAGTCCGTTTGGTGGTGTTTCTTTGCAAGACTCTCCTACTGCCCAACCACACTGGCCAACTCTGTATTCTTCCTGCAAGGATCTCAGCGCAAAACTGACTAGTTCCTTCTCAAAATGGTTTATTGTTCTGCACAAACAAATCATATTTCAGATGGAAATTACAGGTTTTGGCTGTCACTAGCCACGTTTAGACGATAAGACAAAGCAGTAGCTCCCTCGCAAGCACACTGAGAAAACCGCATTGGCAGTCAATTTTTAAAAAGGATCTTTCTCAATCACAGACGTCTCCTTCACCAGTAAAATGTTGTTTTCTCGTAAATGATGAACATGCAGATCCAATATCATTTCTCCCTAAACCCCCGAGAAAGCATTGGAAAGAGGGGGTGTTAGGAGTGAACGAGAATCATCATCCAGTGTTTCTAGCTTTGCGAACGACGGATTTCACGAACAAGTATCTGCAAATCTGCGACACCAATTTCTAATATGACTGCAGCCTATTTGTCATAAAAAGTTTTCCATTATTTTTTCTTAGTGTACAACGCAAATGGCAATAAAACTACGACGTACCAAACAGGCGTTCTCACTGAGTAAACTGAGAGCGCGACCCGAAATATAGTGCATCAGATGAATTCGCAATTGCGAGTAATGACTACCACCGGCTGTAGAATGGAATGATGGCAATGAAAATTTGTGGTGGACAAGGACTCGAACCCGAATTTCCCGCTTACAGCTGATACTAGTCATTATTCGCAGCTGCCAATTCATCTGATGTGTTTAGTAACGGCTGTGGTCACCGCAGTGCATCGTCATCAGAACAACACCAGCACTACAATATCGAAATATAGCAAACTGGTGGAAGGCAGAGACTATGATACAGAAGGGAAGTCATGTTGAACCAAACCGGGGGGCTATAGAGGTAGAAAAACGTAAGCTCCTCTTTTGCCGTTCTGATGTCGATGCATCAGTGGACCTATTTTGCTGTTTCAAAAGCACACTTTTGCCGTTTTAACGATGGTAGCTTCTGTAAACTCTCCCACAGTCTTGCAATAAAGGGAAGCACTTTCTGTCAGTATTTTGAAAAGAATTATATGGTATATGAAGATGTTATCTGTCCCCGAAAGAACAGATACCATTGATGACAGTGCAGCTTCTCTAGAATGAAATGATAATTAAATCGAAACTCTTAGCAGCGAGTAATGAATGTATGGGCAAATATGTATTAGGAACACTACGAATGTAGGTTGTGGACAGTTGGGAATGTGGGTCTCACGGGAGGCGTGCAAGGGATAAGTCCCTGCAGTCGTCCTATCCACTGTGCCCTCGGTGGTTCAGATGGATCGCGCAGTTGCGATAGTGTAGTGGTTATGATACTAGATTTTTAGCCGGCACGTTAGCTCAGCGTGTTCGGGCAGAGGGCTGCGTGCTCTCTGTAATAAAAAAACTGAGTCAAGGAATCAACGATCAACTTGAACGGTTATCTGTCTTGTGGCGTCCGCCCAGACCAAACGCAACGAACTATATCGAACAAAATGAGGAAAAAAAAGAAAAAAAAAGTTGGATATAGCGTCTGCCATGTAAGCATGAGATCCCGGGTTCGAGTCCTGGTCGGGGCACACATTTTCAGCTGCCCCCATTGGTGTATATCAACAACACCTGTCGACAGCTAAGGATTTCGATTTAATTATATGGTACCTTAATATGAACACACCTCAGTGTGTTGCTTGTTTTTTTGTCTGCATCGAACAGCCTTCCCACAAGCACGTGACGAACTTTACGACCTGATGTTTTGGGCATGGTCATGGCTGAACCGTGAAGTGGCAGTACAGACTACTGTTTTGCGACCACACATCTACACATAAACACCTGGCCCAATTTCCAGGGGAAAATAACCTTTAGTGACTGGCCCTTCCCACATGTTCTTGAAGGTATGGGGAAGTGAAATAATCCAGAATCAGTTCAATTGAAACACTTTTAATGAGCTGCTACATCATACCATCAGATACTGGTACCATTACTGCTACATGACGGGTGCAATATGACGCCCGTCAGTGTTCAGAAGAGTTTGAAAGCGCAGGGTTTCATGTCCGTTGGTATGCTGGCTACCTCTCTTGATGCGCTACGCTTCAGATCAGCACATGTCTGAATGTTCCCCTGGTAAATCCTGACCTTCAGGTAGCCCCACAATCAGAAATCACAGGGAGTGAGACCATGTGATCGTGCCAGCCAAGCATTTTGAAACGATCGGCTGGTAATTCGATCGTTTCCAAATGCGTTTCGGAGAAGTAGCTGAACACGAGTAATGTGCGGTGGGGCCCATCTTGCATAGAAACTGTTGAGTTCAATGCATCTCTCTCCTGTAGGACGGCATGACATGCTGGCGAGCATATCGTAGTAACGTTGGCCAGTCACACCGCACGTCTTTGATCCTTGAGCGCCAGCCTTTTCTAAAAAGAATGGGCCAATGATGAACGTAGCCGTGAAGCCACATCATACGGTGACACGTTCACCTTACAGAGGAACTTCATGCACAGTGACTGGAGGTGAAGATCTCCTCACTCGGCAGTTCTGTGTGTTCTCCTCACCCGTCAGAGAAAAATGAGTTTCGTCTATCCATAGGAGAGTCCAGGGACAGCCATCGTCAACTTTAATCTTTGCGAGAAAGTCGAGAGCGAAATCAGCACGTACGTCCTGTGGTGCAAGTTGATGTACGTTATGGATCTTTTACGGATACCATTTGAGACCACGGGATGTTCAACTGTCGTGACGTAGCACGTGCACTGCCTGACGATCTGGAATTTCGCACAGCGTTGTCTGCCATAGTGACAGCTATTTCAACAACCACCTGTGGAACAACTGGTGGTCGGCCACTTCCCGGAGGGACGCCCAGTTCTCCACTCTGGGGGACTACGGTTGTTCGATATTGTAAGAAAATGAAACACCTACAGCCGTCCTTGTGATGTCATTTATCGAGTAGCTACTAGTTTTGGCGCTTCAATGCACCATCTTCAGGCCTTAGTTGATGCTGAAGGAACTATTACGATCCACATGTACGACGCATCAGGGGCCAACATGACTTGTTTACACCGACCATCTGTAACTGTGATGTCATCTCTCCAACCATCAACAGTCAACTGTGAACTGAGTTGACACAGTTGATGGTTCGAGAGGGGACATCACTGTTACAGATAATCTGCGTAAACTATTTATGTTGGCCACTGATGCATCGTATATGTGAATCGAGGTAACCACTTCAGCATCAACTGAGGCCTGAAGATGGTGCACTGAAGCGCCGAAACTGGTAGCTACACAATAAATGACATCACAAGGAGGGCGGCAGGTGTTTCATTTTCTTAGAGTCATCATTCCTGGTCGTCGGGCCGTATCAGGTTGGTATCACACCATTGTCTGGGACGTCTCTGGGCATCGCTGGTCATCGCGGCTTGGTCCAAAGTGGGATTCATCACTGCAGAAAATTCTACCCCAGTCAGTAAAATTACAGGCTGAAGACGTGTCTGGTCTCGGCGGATAGCGGTGAGATACCAGCCAGACTGTCGTCAGCCATACAGCCTGAAAACAAGGGGGTTGCCATTTCTTTTAATAACAGAATTCCTTTGATTGCCATCCGCGGCACCATTACAGCACAGTTGTTAGTGGACGATATTCTACGCCCCGTTTCGTTGCCCTTCACGGCGAGCCATCCTGGGCTTACATTTCCGCAAGATAATGCCAGTCCACAGCCCTCGAGATTTTCTTGGCCAGCAAGGTCGCCGGATCTCTCCCCAGTTGAGAACTTTTGGAACATTACGGGTAGGTACATGCAACCACCTCGGGATTTTGATGATCTAATGTGCCAATTGGGCAGAAT
The DNA here is from genome assembly GCF_023898315.1 of Schistocerca nitens. Lineage (NCBI taxonomy): Eukaryota > Metazoa > Arthropoda > Insecta > Orthoptera > Acrididae > Schistocerca > Schistocerca nitens. The sequence continues at coordinate 269,622,423 of NC_064620.1, forward strand.
TTGGCACGATATCTCTCAGGAGGATGTCTAATAACTCTGTCAGCCAGTGTCAAACGGGTTAATCGCTTGAATAAGGGCAACAGCTGAACCAAGGTGTTATTAACTTGCACCATTTTTGAAGCTCTTTTTCTTGAATAAATCATCCATTTTTTCTGAAACTGTAATCATTCTATGTGTACATGTACACCGCATCTGTAGATTTCCGTCGGATAATTACTTTCAATAACCACTGTAACATTTACGGAATCACTAAATACTTTTGATTTTCTCCATTGGGTGGTCTCGATATCGTCAGAAAACGATTAATTTCGGACTCGGATGCGTCTTCATATCGCTGGAAGCATTTATTGTGCGGGTAACTGAATTGCTCCTGTGTTATGAAAAAAGAATCTATTTATTTCAAATCTAAAACAAATTTACTGCAGATATTACGAATAATGTTGGCTATATTCCGTAATAAGTAAAGACAAAATAAATCGTTGATTTAGCAAAAACTGATATCGTTCACAGCAATTTTTACCTCTCCGTTATAAATCATTAGTCACGAGAAGATTTGTATTTTAATTTAGAGAATACGCCGCCTTCTGAAGGAATAAGGGAAAGGAGCGACTACACTTCAATGTTCTGTCGACAGCAAGATCGCTGGAGACGAAGCACAGGCTTGATTTTTGTAGGGTAGGACAGGACACCCGCCTATGGCCTTCTCATAGTAACTATCTCAGTGTTTGTGTTACACGACTCAGAAAATCCAAGGAATTTGATTCTGAAGGATCTGAAACCAGATTTCCGCAAATGCAATTTCAGTGCCCCGACCACTGCTTCGCGTTGCTCGGTCCTCTAATGAAATGAAGAGTGTAAGGCACTTTTCACAGGTACTGTGGGTTAGCATCAACGCCATTAAAACGTATACCAAGCATTCTGTTCTCGAGAGGCATCAAAGAGAAAAATTGGTCGGGTGTGACTAAGACTCTTGCTCTTACGGTTAATTGATTTACGTGTATATACAAGTCCTCCATACCGGCAATCAAAAATCTGTTAAAAACTTTGATACCGATGAGTTATCGGTCCCGAAAATTCCAAGACTTTCAAGAATGTTTTAATTTTAAGTTTGAAGACGGATAACAAACGACAAAATAAATAATTTTTACGTGTGATATACTTATAAATAATAATTTTCTGATTTTTTTCCTTTACCTGTACTGCGAAACCTTGCCTCTTCCAAATTTCATGATAAAGTACCCTGTAGGTTTAAGGGGTAAGTTTGCCAGTATCAAATAAAATGACATACAAGGCAGCATTTCTGATTGAATTGACTCAGAAGCTTAGCTTGTTTACACCTACAGGACACTATAAATCTTAGTACGTGACATAAATTTCATCTTGATACGGCAACCCATTCCTGAGGGAAAGGAGTGTTAACAGACGGTCGGGCAGACAGACAGCCAGATAACGAACGACAAAAAAAAGTTTTTCGTGAGCTATAGTGACAAATTAACAATTTATGACTTTTTCTTTTAGTTATGCTGTGAAACATTGCTTCTTGCCGATTTTCATGATTTCAGATTAACGGGAAGTACGCTATAAGTTCTGATGTGTGAGTTTACAAGTATTAAAATATGTGACGAAAATGGCCGTGACTTTTCACTGCATTGACTTACAAGCTTCAACATTTTACACCGCCAAGGGACCATAGAACTTAGTAAATGTCATAAATTTCTACTTGATACAGTCACTCATTCCCGAGAAAAAAGGCCAGACAAACAGACAAACAAATCCACAACAAAGCGATCCTATACGGATGCCAGTTTACCGATTGAAGTACGGAATACTGAAAACAGGAACTTATGGAAAGATTTTTTAACGATAGCAGTCTAGACGTGATAAATTTCCTGGTGTCCTTGTGGCGCGATGGCTGCCTGAGTGTTCCTGTAGCTGTACCAGCCACCAGGTGGGCTGGCAGTGGAAGCGTTACGTGGAAACGTACCTCGCCGCCCGGAATATTCCCTGCCTGCCTAGCCAGCCGACGCCGAAGACATTCTGGACAGCTCTGCGGACAGAGTGGATGCAGGTACAACATCGCTACTACGTGCGGTCCTATCAAGCAAGACTCACCTCTCTTGTACCTGACCGGTTCTCGTGGCCATGGGCTCCTGAACAACTGCATTATTTCTGTCGTTTTCGGCGACTTACACTACAGGTAGACAGTGTGCGACAATTATATGAGATGCAAAGGCACCTTTTGGATCTACATGCATACTCAGCGAGCCACTGCACTGTGCATGGCGGAGGGTATGCTGCACCATTACTACTCATTTCCTTCCCTGTTCCCCTTGCAAATGTGTGAGGGAAAACTACTGTCTACATGCCTCCGTTCGACTCCTAATTTCTCGTATCTTATCTTCGTGGTCCTTACGCAAAACATATGCTGGCGACAGTAGAATCGTTTTGCTATCCGCTTCAAACGCAGGTTCTCTAAATTTTCTCAATAGAGAATCCTTGCCTAAAGGGATTCCCATCTGAGTTCCCGAAGCATCTTGCATGTTGTTCGAACCCACCGGCAACAAACCTAGTAGACCGCCTTTGAATTTTTTCGATATCTTCCTTTAATCCGACCTGGTGCGGCTCCCCCACAATTCATACTCAAGAATAGATTGCACTAGTATTCTCTATGCAGTTCCCTTTACAGATGAACCACACTTTCTTAAGAGTCTCCCAACAAACTGAAGACGACCATTTGCCTTCCCTACCACAGTTCTGTCATGCTCGTTCCATTTCGTATCGCTTTGCAACGCTACGCTCAGATATTTAAACGACGTGACTATGTCAAGCAGAACACTACTAATTGCGTATCCGAACATAACGGGTTTCTTTTGCCTACTCGTCTGCATTGACTTGCATTTTTTTCTACATTTAGAGCTAGTTGACATTCATAACCCCAACAAAAAAATTTGTGTAAGTCATCTTGTGTCCTTCTATAGTCATTCAACTTCGACGCTTTCACGTGCACCACAGCATCTTCAGGAAACAATCGGAGACTGCGACAGACCCTGTCCGCAAAATCATTTCTGTATATCGAAAATAATAGCGGTTCTATCACACTTCTCTGAGGCACTCCTGATTATACTCTTCTCTCTGATGGACACTCACGCCGCGCGGGATTAGCCGAGCGGTCTTAGGCGCTGCAGTCATGGACTATGCGGACGGTCCCGGCGGAGGTTCGAGTCCTCCCTTGGGCATGGGTGTGCGTGTTTGTTGGTAGGATACTTTAGGTTAAGTAGTGGTTAAGCTAAGGGACTGATGACCGTGGCAGTTAAGTCCCATAAGATTTCACACACATTTGAACATTTTTGGACACTCAGCGTCGAGCACAACATACTGAGTTCTATTACTTAAGAAATCTTCGAGCCACTCGCATATCTGGGTACCTGTTCCGTATCTTCGTACCTTCGTTAAAAGTATGCAGTGGTGCACCGTGCAAGATACTGTAGAATCTGCCTGTTGCCCTTCATCCATAGTTTACAGTAGTGTGGATTTCACTGTACAGTTTAGCTGATGTGTTAATTAAAGCAACAGAGATATAATTACCACAATGAAACTTCCTGGAAAATTGAAACATTATGCTGGACCGGCCAGCCCTCACAGCTTTACTTCCGCCAATACCGCCGTTCCACTTTCCACATTTATCAAAAGTTCCCCTGCAAAACTTGCGGAACTAGCACTGCTTGAAGAAAGGATATAGTGCAGAAATGACTTAGTCACAGCCAACGAGATTGTTTCGAGCATGAAGCGTAGCGTAGTGCGCGCTGCATTGAGACTTAGAGGCAGATTAAAACTGTGTGCCGCGCCGGGATTCGAATCTGGGACATTTGACTGTTGCGAGTAGGTGCTCTGCCGACTGAGATATGCAAGCACGACTTAAGACCCGCTCTCACAGTCTCACTTCCGTCAATAGCCTCTATCCTGCCTTCCTTCACAGAAGCTGCATATTTCTCAGAAGAAAGGATGCTGCAGAGAACTGGTTTAACCACAGCCTGCCGGCCGGAGTGGCCGAACGGTTCTAGGCGTTACAGTCTGGAGCTGCGCGACCGCTACGGTCGCAGGTTCGAATCCTGCCTCGGGCATCGATGTGTGTGATGTCCTTAGTTGTAAGTAGTTCTAGGGGACTGATGACCTCAGATGTTAAGTCCCATAGTGCTCAGAGCCATTTTTGAACCACAGCCTAATGAAATGTTTACAGAATGGTAGTGGTTGGATAGCTTGGTCGGCAGAGTACCTACCAGCGAAACGCAAAGATCCCAGCTTCGAATTCGCCAGGAAGCTCCAAATCAACACCCACTTCGCTGCAGAGAGAAAATTCATTCTGGAAATTATTGCATTAGTATCTGTGACAAAGTGATAAATTTTTATAAAATATTGTAATCTTAAATTTGAAATAAAAATCGCTTTGAAAAATCTCCGAAGATTTCGATGTGAAAATGGAAGTCAAACTTGACCAATTGCTATATGCAGTTTTGTTTAGCCTTGTAAACAATAAAATAATTGAATAAGTAAAATTATTACCACACTGATCGCAGCTGAAAAGAAAAAGTAATATTCTGTTGTACACCTATGACATTGCTCTAAGAGAGTATGAAAGTTCCGTGCAACCCGAATTCTCGCAATGAGGAACAAGTACCGTGGTTTATTTAGCGTTTTGCAGACAATCGTTATTGAGTCAAGCTGCGAGACATTGAAAATGAGTTAGAGCAAGTTTACTAGCGGCACCACCAGCAATGAAACGGACTTTTCAAGTACCACCAGCAATGAAACGGACTTTTCAAGTAAAGATTATTGTTCTTCCCGGTATGATTACTAGTATTTTATGTGTACCTTACAACACTAAGTACTTCTACTGTTATTGTTATTTGTATTTCCGTTTCCTTCCGGAAGCAACCCACGTATAAGTGACCTTGAGTCGATTTTTGCCCAGGAGTGTCGTTGGTTTCATGATCGACAGGCTCCGCAATGTGTCACTATGTAAAGAACATACTGTAAAAGTTCGACAGACTTTTTTGTATCTTTCATTCTGTACGCAAGAGTGCAGGGTGGGACTTTACAGCACTTGCTTCTTTTTTTTTTTTTTTTTTTTTTTTTTTACATCCAAATCCCAGCAACATGACACTTGTACAAGGTGATTCCCAATTGGGAATAATTGGAAATGGAGTGGGGAAATTTCGCATTTCGGCAGACAGAAGGCAAACTTTTATAAGGGGCTATCAAAGATATTCCGTTTGAGGTTGTTGGTGCGGCTTATATGCAACGTAGCGCGCCTTCGATGCAAATATACAGGGTGTGTCACTAACTATTGCCATCCAGAATAACTCCGAAAGTAGCTGAAACGTTTGTGGGACAAATGTTGCACGGGACAACGGGGGCCATAATATGACGTTGGTTTTTGTTGCTAGGTGGGGGCGTGTCAGAGATATGGTCAACTTTGTTTCCTTAAATGGTATGCTATAGTTTTGTCATCGAGACGGATCCAATGATGTGTAACAGTAAGGCCTTTGAAGGTGGCATGAACGTCTATTTGCAGAAGGTGTTCGAGGTGATGACCATTGGTATCAATGCAGTGCTGCAATCGTCTTATCATGGATTGAGTGGTATTCCTTATCACTTCGGCACTTATCGAAGCACATGCTCTGACAATTATCTTTCGTATATTGTGCAAATAGTAAATATTCGACCAACACGGCGTATCCACCTAATGTGCCATTGACATGTAAACACCATTCGACGGTTTCGCAATACAACACTAATAGGAACGGTAAGACTAGTATTGTCGAATCAAGCGATGTGAATGATGTATTCCTTCGAAGAACAAGTCGATATGCTTCTCATTTACGGAGACTGCCAACGAAATTCAATGATAGCTAGAGACTTGTACGCTGAAAGATATCCTCAACGTATTCACCCTACAAGTCTTACATTTAAATATGCGTATGATAAATTGAGAACAACTGGAATTTTAACGCATCGGAAACATGTCCAGCAATGGAAAGTAACTAATGAGGAAACGGAAATTGGTACTCTTGCCACTGTGGTTCGAGATCCTTGTGTTAGTTCGCGTCAAATCGCAAGGGAATCTGGAATGAGGCAGAGTAGGGTTTTTCGAGTTCTGCATCACCATAAATATCATCCTTACCGTATCAGTCTCCATTAAGAATTAATTGGTGCGGATTGTATGCGCGCCGGCCGCGGTGGTCTCGCGGTTCTAGGCGCGCAGTCCGGAACCGTGCGACTGCTACGGTCGCAGGTTCGAATCCTGCCTCGGGCATGGATGTGTGTGATGTCCTTAGGTTAGTTAGATTTAAGTAGTTCTAAGTTCTAGGGGACTGATAACCACAGCAGTTGAGTCCCATAGTGCTCAGAGCCATTTGAACCATTTGATTGTATGCGTCGCATTGAATTCTGCCGATGGGCTTAACTTCAGATTCAGTGGGATGACACATTTTTTAATCTGATTTTATTTACGGACAACGCTACATTCACGAACAATGTAAATGTTAATTTGCATAACATGCATTACTGGGCAACTGAAAATCCAAGTTCGCTCGCATGTTGCACACCAAAAACCATGGTCAGTGAATGTGTGGTATGGGATTCTGGAGGACAGAATTATAGGCCCCTATCTCATCGAAGGAAATCTTAATGTTAGGAAGTACACCACATGCCTGCAAGATACATTAGGTCTGTTATTGGAAGAAATACTTTTAGCAACAAGGAACAGAATGTGGTATCAACACTATGGGTGTCCGGCACACTTTTCGCTGATAGTTAGAAATAAGTTACAGACACAATTCCCAAATCGTTGTATTGGACGCGGAGGAGATGTGTCGTGCCCGACTCGTTCGCCAGACTTGACGCCTCTTGATTTTTTCTTGTGAGGATTCGTAAATGACATTGTTTACAAAGTCGTTCCAAGTACAACTGAATGTGAGAGAGAATTGTCAGAGCATGTGCTTCGATAAGTGCCTATGTGATTAGGAATATCACTCAATCGATGATAAGAAGACTGCAGCATTGCAGTGATACCAATGGTCATCACTTCGAACACCTTCTGCAAGTGGTCGTTCATGCCACCTTTATGACCTTCGTTGACCTTCAAATACCTTAGTGTTACACATCATTGGATTCGTCTCGACGGCCGCTATCAGAAAATAAGTACCAAACTACAGCATCCCATTTAAAAAAGCAAAGTTGACCTTCATATCTCTGAAGCGACCCCACCTAGCAACAAAAACCTAACGTCATATTATGGCCCCCGTTGTCCTGTGCAGCATTTGCCCCACAAACTTTTCAGCTCCTTTCATACTTGCGGAGTTATTCTAAGTGGCAGCAGTTAGTGACTCACCCTGTATAAGCACTGACATGTAGGTATGGCATTAGTGTGGCATTCGTGTCTTCCCGACGTGCGTGCAATAAATGCGGTAACGTGAAATATGGCGACGTTATTATCAAATGCGTCCATACAGGATTAACTTACTGTTATTCTTTCCCCAGCTACTAAAGGACAAACACCGGCAGACATCCACCGGAGAACGAAGAATGTTATGTGATTTCACGTCTGTCGAAAACAACGATTGTGGAATGGACGCCAAGTTCTTTGCTGGTGGCGATTCAACAGAAGACACTGTAATGTAATTTAATAAAATTTTAAATTTATTATATCTGCTGTGATATCTTTTAATAAAGTGAGGCCAAAACAAAAGAGAAATAACTGATAATACTATGAACGGTGATACTATGAACATGGGTTTCAGATCGGTTCAGTATTTCTGGATTTCCGGAAGGCTTATGACACTGTACCACACAAGCGGCTCGTAGTGAAATTGCGTGCTTGTGGAACATCGTCTCAGTTATGTGACTGGATTTGTGATTTCCTGTCAGGGAGACAGTAGTTCGTAGTAAATGACGGAACGTCATCGAGTAAAACAGAAGTGAATTCTGGCGTTCCCCAACGTAATGTTATAGGCCCTTTGCTGTTCCTTATCTGTATAAACGATTTGGGAGACAATCTGACCAGCCATCTTCGGTTGTTTGCAGATGACGCTGTCGTTTATCGACTAATAAAGTCATCAGAAGGTCAAAACAAACTGCAAAACGATTTAGAGTAAATATCGGAATGGTGCGAAAAGTGGCAGTTGACCCTAAATAACGAAAAGTGTGAGGTCATCCACATGAGTGCTAAAACGAACTCGCTACACTTCGGTTACACGATAAATCAGTTTAATCTAAAAGCCGTAAATTTAACTAAATACCTAGGTATTACAATTACGAACAACTTAAATTGGAAGGAACACACAGAAAATGTTGTGGGGAAGGCTAACGAAAGACTGCGTTTTATTGGCAGGACACTTAGAAAATATAACAGATCTACTAAGGAGACTGCCTACACTACGCTTGTCCGTCCTCTTTTAGATTACTGCTGCGTGATACGGGATCCTTACCATATAGGACTGACGAAGTACATCGAAAAAGTTCAGAGAAAGGCAGCACGTCTTGTATTATCGCGAAATATGGGAGAGAGTGTCACAGAAATGATGCAGGATTTGGCTGGATATCATTAAAAGAAAGGCGTTTTTCGTTGCGGCGGAATCTTCCCACAAAATTCCTATCACCAAGTTTCTCCTCCGAATGCGAAAATACTTTGTTGACACCGGCCTACATAGGGAGGAACCATCACCACGATAAAATAAGGGAAATTAGAGCTCGTACGGAAAGATACAGGTGTTTATTCTTTCCGCGTGCTGTACGAGATTGGAATAATATAGAATTATGAAGGTGGTTCGATGAACCCTCTGCCAGGCACTTAAATGTGATTTGCTGAGTATCCATGTAGATGTAGAAGTAGATGTATTTTTAATTTAGCCCGACGCGGATCAGCAATCAGCAAACTAGCTCAGTACTCAAGGTGGTTACGGGATTATAAATAATTAATTCTCTCTCGCTTGAATCATCACAGATATTCCCCAATGTACGTATATCCAAAGAGTAGTTAAGACTCATGTGGTTATAGCACCCGCTAATATTTTGTATGTCAGTTCAATGGAAAGTAATGCAACTCGTCACTCAAGATGGTGGTTTCGTCTCGAATACCAGTATAAGATAACAAGCCTAAACTTTTGCAGATGAAATCTTATACTAGAACTAGAATCATGCGACCAGGCCTTTCTGCCTGGGATATTATGTCGCAACCTTGAGAAAATCTGAAAGTGAAATATTTTAAATGATTGCCGGCCGAAGTGGCCGTGCGGTTAAAGGCGCTGCAGTCTGGAACCGCAAGACCGCTACGGTCGCAGGTTCGAATCCTGCCTCGGGCATGGATGTTTGTGATGTCCTTAGGTTAGTTAGGTTTAACTAGTTCTAAGTTCTAGGGGACTAATAACCTCAGCAGTTGAGTCCCATAGTGCTCAGAGCCATTTGAACCATTTTAAATGATTCATAGCGGCTGCATAGCTCGTGGAATCTGAAAGAAAGTTTAGTGTCCTAACCGGCGGCACGTCTCGAAGATGAGGTGAATGAAAATTACTAATTATTTTCTAGTATAGCGCCTAACAATGGTCAATATTCCGTTAAGGCCACGTCTGCTCAGGACAAGCAATGTTGAGGAATACACATTATTGAATCCTGTACACAAATTTTAGGCTATGAACAACTATTTTTTTTTCATTTTAAACTTACATAGACAATTACAGCAAGATGAACTTCAGACAATGGTTCTTTTCCCTTCAAGTCCAATAACAGAAGAAGACGACAAAGGAATAGAGTTCAGGCACAGAATCTCTAATGCCGATGGAATACATTGCAACACAATGCATTTGATTACTCTTTGGTGCACTGCGCCAGCAATTCATACAATAACTATCACCACATTCAAATTCATGACCACCCCAGGAAATACAGTACAACACCGATCTCAACCATGACATCAAGTGAGACACGCTCGAGCACCCGTCCTGCAGTCCTGATGTCTATCCATGCCATTATCACGCCTTCGGTCCCTTAAAACGGGCCTTGAAGGGTCGACAAATCGGTCGGACAGAATATGCAGCAGGCAGTTACGGGCTTCTTCGCGCAACAGGACGCGGTGTTTTACCAAACGGTCATCTTCGACTTGGTGCGCAGGTGGAATGATTGCCACAGTGCTCATGGCAATTTTACGTGATCCGCATACTGATTTTGGACTGTAGGGCCTTCGAACGGAGCTTTTAGATCTCCCATTATACAGGGTGACAAATACTAAACTACATGAAGAAACGTTAATTAGTTACAAACTACATCGTGCACACACTTTATTCAACATGTAAACGTCGCTGTAGATATTCGGGTCTAGGCTATGACATGTTCGATGTACCTGCTATCATTGGCGATGATGTGGCGTAGACGAATAGCGAAATTCTGCATGAGTTGCTGAAGTGTCGGAATATCGATGCTGTCGATGACCTCCTGAATGCCTGTTTTCAGCTTAGCAATGGTTTTGATGTTATTGCTGGACACCTTGTCTTTAATGTGGCCCTACAAGAAGGAGTCGCATGTGGTCAGAGCCGGTGAATATGGCGGCCATCGAGGCGCTTGCCAGTGGCCTCTGGTTAGTCCAGAACCAATGCGGTCGAGCTCCGTCTTGAACGAATCTCATCTTGTCGAAATCAGGTTCACTTTGGATAATGTGGATCAAATCATCTTCAGAAACCATCGCGTACCATTCGGTAGTCACCGTGCCATCAAGTAATTGGCACCGATTATTCCGTGACTGGACATTGCACACCACACAATCACCCGTTGAAGGTGAAGAGACTTCTCGATCGCAAAATGCGGGTTCTCAGTTCCCCAAGTGCGCCGATTTTGCTTATTGACGAACCCATCCAGATGAAAGTGGTCTTCGTCGCTAAATCATATCATGGGCATCCGCATACTAATTCATATCATGCCCCGTGGCCAACTGTGCAGTTTGAACGCTCTAACGCAAACCGTTGAGAAGTTATGACGATCTAATTTCATATAGTTCAACAATTATTACACTGTATGAAACTTCCTGGATGGTTCACCGCTAAAGGAGTTATGACATAGAGGAGTAGTGATTTTTTATAATCCGACGACTTTATGTAATGAGACTGCTCTCTATCTCGACGGATGCTTGAACCTCAACGAACTGCGTGTATGGAAACGAGAAATTCTTCGCTCTGACACACTGGTGAATCGTCAGTTTTTATTGAAGGATGTAACCTATGGCTTCATTTCATCAACATATAAATTATTATTTGCTTTTCATGTGTTCTGTTCGCGATCATCGTAAGTCGACTGTCAGTGAGTTTTCCTTTACAACAGGCGCATGCGAAGCTCATAAACAGCACAGATTTCTTTTCAAACTGTCAAGATGGCCAACATTTCACAAAGCACCGGAGTGTCTCCCTTAGCGACAAGCACAAAGTCCCATAATTTACCACTCTTTATCAAACACCCTCTGCATAAACTTCCAGACTGCTTTGCTTTGGCACTGAGGCGCAAATCTTCGGTATGATGCTGAACAGATGGCAGATATAGTTTTACAATGAAAAGAGTACCCCTTGCTGCATGCAGGCGTTGATATAAGTCAACGGGGACAGTTGAAAATGAGTGCCGCGACCGGGACTAGAACCCGGGATATCCTACTTAGATGGCAGAATCCATCCATCTTTTTTTTTTATATTAATCTCATTTTGTTCGTTGTATCTGGTCGGGGCGGACGTCGCAAGACTTAATACTTAAGTGCCTTCAATCTTATTTTTATTAACTGTTCTTTTCCGTTACAGCTGGAGATAAGTGTCGGGCATTAAGCTGCCACCAGTAGCTGAAATCAGCGCGTGGACAGCACAAATGATATCATGCAGAAGCTCGGCTATTTTGCAGACGTGGCCACTGGGCAGATGGGCCTTTTTTACCAGCGCGGCGCTCGCCGCCGGGGTAAATGTCAGAGCAGTCGCTTTCACGCCGCTGAAGGCGAGCTCATCCATCACACTCCAAGGCCTGCGCTCGCCGCAGCCCGCGCCACGGACACTGACGGTCTGGCAGCGGCGTCATCCAACAGTGGAGAGCGCCGGGACAGCCGAAGAAGCCGTTGCTAGGCGTTTCCAGAGGCGACGGTTCATCGCAAATTAAAAGCGCTGTCCATTTAGTTAACAACATAAGAAAATATAGCCTATCCGCATAATTTCCTCGGGGGACGTCTGTTAATCACGTGAATGGTTTCCCTTAAAGCCCCCTTGGCGATATTTGGTGAGAAATAATGATCCTCCCCCCCCCCCTTTCGACGTCACGTGAGGTTTACCCTGTAGTCGGGTAAAAATAACTAAAAACGACAGTTTTTAATTTGTCTTAGACATTGACTAAAACACTTTAATAAAACCATATTTTATTTATAAAAGGTGCTAAACACTGTCTTAACATTTGATTAAAACACTTTATTTTAAACATGTACCCGTGAGTGTAATGTCGACTGGAATACTCTCTTTCAAATTCTGAAGGTGGCAGGCGCAAAATACAGGGAGCGAAAGGCTATTTACAATTTGTACAGGAACCACATGGCAGTTATCAGAGGGACATGAAAGGGAAGAAGTGGTTGGGAAGGGAGTGAGACAGGGTTGTAGCCTCTCCCCGATGTTATTCAATCTGTATATTGAGCAAGCAGTAAAGGACACAAAAGAAAAATTCGGAGTAGGAATTAAAATCCATCGAGAAGAAATAAAAACTTTGAGGTTCGGAGATGACATTGTAATTCTGTCAGAGACATCAAAATACTTGGAAGAGCAGTCGAATGGAATGGACAGTGCCTTGAAAGGAGGATATAAGATGAACATCAACAAAAGCAAAACAAGGATAATGGAATGTTGTCGAATTAAGTTGGGTGATGCTGAGGGAATTAGATTAAGAAATGAGACACTGAAAGTAGTAGATGAGTTTTGCTATTTGGGGAGAAAAATAACTGATGACGGCCGAAGTAGAGAGGATATAAAATGTAGATTGGCAATAGCAAGGAAAGCGTTTCTGAAGAGGAGAAATTTGTTAACATCGAGTATACATTTAAAGTCAGGAAGTTGTTCCTGGAAGTATTTGTATGGAGTGTGGCCATGTATGGAAGTGAAACATGGACGATAAATAGTTTGGACAGGAAGAGAATAGAAGCTTCTGAAATGTGGTGCTACAGAAGAATGCTGAAGATTAGATGGGTAGATCACATAACTAATGAGGAGGTATTGAATACAACTGGGGAGGAGTTTGTGGCACAACTTGACTACAAGAAGGGATCGGTTGGTAGGACGTGTTCTGAGGCATCAAGGGATCACCAGTTTAGTATTGGGGGGCAGCGTGGAGGGTAAAAATCGTAGAGGGAGACAAAGAGATGAATACACTAAGCAGATTCAGAAGGATGTAGGTTGCAGTAGGTACTGGGAGATGAAGAAGCTTGCACAGGATAGAGTAGCATCGAGATCTGCATCAAACCAGTCTCAGGACTGAAGACCACAACAACAACAACAACAACAACCCGTGAGTGGTATGCAGAAGGAAAACAGACACAGACAGACGGACGAAAATAATATTAACCGCATTGACGGATCCCTAAAACCGATCTTTTATTGGTACATTATACAGGGTGTATCAGAAAGAATCATGCGATAACTATTATGTTATTTGAAATATGTGCCTGAACAACACACTGTTGGAAACAGCAAACTCTCGAGTTGTACATGGTTCCCGCTAGGTAGATTCAGTGTCCGTCCACTTTAGTTGTAGTAAAAATGGTGTCGGGATAACAAAATTCGTTCTGTGTTCTACGTTTTGCGATGTGCGCCTAAGTAATAACTGCTCAACGTACCTTTCGTACTAGGTATGGTGTGGGTCCTCCTATAGCATAGAGCATTAGACGGTGACATGAACAATTCCGACAACAGGGTGTTTAGGTGAAGGCAAACAGCGGGGCCGTCCCCGAGTGTCTCACACAGACGTAGAACGCATCCGCTAGCCGTGCAGCTCGACAGCTCAACATGCCCCCGAAGTCCGTCTGGTGCGCTTTGCATCGACGTTTACACATGAAACCATACAAAATTCGGGTACTGCAAGTTCTTTGTGTTGGTGACAAACAACAACTTGTGGAGTTCTGTAATTTCGTTCTTGGCAAGATGGAGGATGACGGTTTTCTTCCACTCTTATTGTTTAGTGACGAGGCAACATTCCATTTAAATGGAAAGATAAACCGTCATAATGTGAGCATATGGGGTGCAGAACAACCACATGACGATGTACAACATGAGAGGAACTGCAAAATTTAATGTGTTTTGTACAGTTTCACGGAAAAGGGTCTATGGTCCATTCTTCTTTGCCGAGAACGCTGTTACAGGAAGCACATATCTCGATGTGTTTGAGAACTTTATTTTCTCACAGATGGAAACTGCTTCGAACGACTTGTTTTACCAACAGCATGGGACACTGCCACACTGTTATCTGGAAGTGTAAGAATGCTTAAATCAAAGGATTACTGAACGGTGTATCGGTGGCACTGGACCAAACGATTCAGCCTTACATTACTGGCCTTGAGGGTCGGCGGACGTGACTGTATGTGATTATTCCTTGTGCACCTCCGTTACCAACCACAATGAATGAACTGAGACATCGCATAACAGCAGCTATGATAGCTGTAACTCAAGACATGCTCGCTGCAGTGTGGGAACAATTTCAATACCGCATTGACATATGACGTGCATCTCAAGGGAGGCATATTGAGAACCTATGAAAAAGTATGAAAAAAAAGTTTTGAGTTTCCTGTTCATCAAAAAACCAAATTCATTGTATATGTTCATTGGTTTCAGAAATATAGACGTGCCAAATCGGACGATTCTTTTTGATTCACCCTGTGTACATTAAATTTCATTGAACCTTCATTTACACTGCAGTCGAAAGACAACATTGTATGTATCTTTCTTTGAGCCGTGTGATTACGCAGCTTTCCAATATCTTGATTTATATGATCGCTAAGAGAATTCTTGTCGGTGTACTTCAGTTTAGCTTCCTTCCAGAAACGACTAACTTCTTGCCCACACGTATGTTTCCACTTGTATGCATGCCGCCTAAATTACGCACTGTAAAAGTTTTGATACAAATTCATGTTGACCAAAATAACATCAGCTTTATACTTACTTTTGAATACATTATGGGCACAGCAGTGATCAATGTCTTATAAATAATTACTATTAAAAACAGTCTTGATCACGATTTATTTAACAAGGTGACCGGTTTCAACCACTACTGTGGTCATCTTCAGACCATTGAGTAGGAACCTCTTTCCATTTAAATGGAATGTTGCCTCTTCAACAGAAAGAGGTTCCTACTCAATGGTCTGAAGATGACCACAGTAGTGGTTGAAACCGGTCACCTTGTTAAATAAATCGTGATCAAGACTGTTTTTAATAGTAATTATTTAAAGCTTTATACTTATTCAGTTCAGTTCAGAGAGGCTATAAAGATTGGCGGACACTTTAATTTTGGCTGTGCTCGGTTATCCATTACAATAAAGTATGTTCTCTGAACTGAAAAGTTAATGTGAGGTTTTCATTTTCAGCTCACGCAATTAATGCAGCTCCTGTTGGAAGAGAGAGACATTATCGGGTCATCGAGCTTCTGTATCCCTCTACGAGGTGTGTTCTAAAAGTAAAACCAATTTTGCAATTTCGCATCCTCTATTAATCTCAACCGGCGCAATATTTTCGCCGCTGTGATGGTAAACGTGTATGACATGTACAGCGGGTAGACAAAAGTATGTAAACTCCAAAAACACATTACCATGACTAATATGGTGTAGGAAAACCATTGACATTCAAAACAACGGAATGGATAAATACAGGTGCTGTTTTGTTTTCAAGGGAATTTTTGCCATCCTTCCTTTAAAATAGTGGCAGGTCTGTGCTTGTATTAAAATATCTGAAGGACGAATTTTCTGTGTGGTCTTTTTAAGGCATTCGACTGTGCAAAGAACAACATTATTTTTGAGAATGTTAAAAATTTATGGCTTCCAAAGTATAGCGACTAAATGAGTTATTCATATTGAAATGGTTGGAAGCAAGGGTTCTTCTTAGACAGCTGACGTAGTATTCATCATGAATCATCTTCTGGTGAAGGATAAGGTACTACTGGCGCTCCACAGGGTTCAATCTTGGCACTGTAGCTGTTCTTTCTATGTACAGCGATAACCAGAAATGCCTGCTGATGACACAAGCATCATAACAAACACAACAGATATTCAGTAACAGAAGGAACCAGAAATAAAATATCTAAAAAAATTGTTCGTTCATGGTAAATGACGTAGCCCTTAACTTAGACAAGAACATAGCTTGTTCGACTCTGACAATGAAGATAACTAGGAACAAAAATAACCTCCACTACTCAGAACTTTAACTTACTCTTGGACAGAAAGAAGCTACGTATGAAGCCAGGTGCTACAGACAATGATAACAATTTTTAAAAAATTGAAATAATTTCTGTTTGATAATTCCTTAGACAAATTTTTGACTGAACATTAGGATTTGGTCTTCAGTTCGAAGACGCTGCCTATTCCGGGCAAGCCTTTTGGTCTCTAAATAATTACTCAGCCTACATCGATTTGAAATTATTTATTGTAATCAAACTCCCCCATCACACACAGAAACATAAATATGGAACAGAAGGCGTCAGAACTCCCGCTCTATTTTCGAAAACCTTCTCGTAATATGAGATACATTCTCGCGACACACGCGAACAGCTAGATGGCGTAGTAGTTTGGATTACCACCAAGGTGAAAAAGTTATATTTTTTCTGTGTTTAAAAGCAATTGCGAGCTGACCAATGAACGTAACAACCTAGTGCACACCAAAACTGTATCCACAACACCGCTGAAATCCCAGTAGTATAACGCTGACGTGCATAAGGTCACTTTTTCGTATTTGTTTTAACAGCCGCTCATACAGTTTCAGGTAACATGCAGTATGCCGAAGAAGCGTCAACAAAAACATAGAAAATATGCCGGAAATAACGGCAACGAACGTAAAAACTATTCTGTGACCTAAAGTAAATAAGGTGCTATTAAACTACTCGCAGAATACAAATTGGGAACCTAACACTACACATGTAAAAATATCTTATAAAGTTTATAACTATTCTATTTTTTTGTTTGTTTTAGAATTAAGGAACCCACTGATGACGGTGTTCTTGTCGCTGAAACTAGTTTGGGAATAAATAAATAAAAATAAAAGTGTTTTGCATCAAGGTGGACCCAAAATCGCATATTGTTTAACACAAAAACATACCAACGGAAGAGTTTCAAGATAAAATGCTTGGTCACTGCGGTTCCACCCCTCCCCCTGCACCACACGCAGTTCCCTTCCCTACCAACAAAATGACAATCCCCTACTACCTCATGGTGTGTCCTCTCCACTGATCCCTTCTTCTAGTCAAGTTGACCCACAGTGTTCTTTTCCGATCCACCCATCTAAGCTTAAAAATTCTTCTGTAGCATGTTTTCAAAATTTTCTGGTTTCTTGTATGAACTGCTCATTGTCCACGTTTCGAAATTTTGAGCTTAGACGAGAAGATCAAAAATGAAGATCATGCGTCCTAGAAGAAGGGATCAGTGGATAGGACACACCACGAGGCAGTAAGGGATCGTCATTTTGTTGGTAGTGAAGGGAACTGAGGCTACACGCCACACAAATGGGCTCATGAAAAATTTCCTAACTCTTAATTTTATATCTGAAGTTAACAAATTTCTCTTTCTTGGAAGCATAGTTTTGCTAATCTTGGTCTGCATTTTGTATCCTCTCAGCTTCATCTATCACCAGTTATTTTTAAGCCTAAATAGCAAAATTTATCGACTACTGTTAGTGTCTCATTTCGTAATCTAATTCCCTCGGCATTACCAGATTTAATTCGATTACATTCCTTAACTTCTACCTTACTTTGGTGACTGGGTACATTTATTAAATTCGATTATAGATTAAAATACTAATGTAAGTGTTTCTCAGAAAAAATTTATACTTCTTCAAACCCACTGATACATCCGAACGAGGCCGGCCGCGGTGGTCTCGCGGTTCTAGGCGCGCAGTCCGGAACCGTGCGACTGCTACGGTCGCAGGTTCGAATCCTGCCTCGGGCATGGATGTGTGTGATGTCCTTAGGTTAGTTAGGTTTAAGTAGTTCTAAGTTCTAGGGGACTAATGACCACAGCAGTTGAGTCCCATAGTGCTCAGAGCCATTTGAACCATTTTTGAACATCCGAACGAGCTGTCGCAAATTTGTTCATATACGAGTGTTGGAACTTAAATAGTGGCAACTGTTTATTCACAGCCGGTAAAAAAGAGTTACATGTCTGCACCTGTTACTGTCCTTCAAAGTAGTCACTAGCGTAGTGTAGAACCCGTTACCAGCGATGTGGCAGGCGTAGTATACTGTTAGCAGACCCTATTCTGTTGATGGTGTGAATGGAGCACTCTACTGCCTGTCGAGTCTCTGGAACAGTTCTGAAGCGAATGACACGAAGTGGTTCCTTCATCTTCGGAATCAAATCAAAGTCACAAGGACTTAAGTCCGGGGAGTATGGTGAATGGTACAGTACTTCCCAGTCCCATCGACCGTACTGAGCAGCCACATCTTGCGGTGTATGCGCCCTCGCGTTGTCGTGCAAAATGGTGGGTGGGTTGCGCAGAAAGTGTCGCCGGTTCTTCCGCAAAGTTGGTCTTAGGTGATGTTCCAGAAAGAAGAGTAATACTGTACACTGACGGTGGCATTCACTTCACAACTGTTCCAGAGATTCAACCGAAAGCAGACCGATCCATTAGCACCAGGACAGTCTCTGCTAACGGTATACTACGCCTTCAAAAATGGTTCAAATGGCTCTGAGCACTATGGGACTCAACTGCTGTGGTCATTAGTCCCCTAGAACTTAGAACTACTTAAACCTAACTAACCTAAGGACATCACACACATCCATGCCCGAGGCAGGATTCGAACCTGCGACCGTAGCAGTCGCACGGTTCCGGACTGCGCGCCTAGAACCGCGAGACCACCGCGGCCGGCTACTACGCCTTCCACATCGCTGCCAACAGGTTCTCCACAACGCTGGTGACTGCTTTGAAGGACAGTAAAAGGTTCAAACATGTAACACTTTTGTATCGGTTGTGAATAAATAATTGCCACTATTTAAGTTTAATCCTCGTATATTATTTCTCAAGTCAACACCTCTTTGCCGGTCGGAGTGGCCGAGCGGTTCTAGGCGCTACAGTCTGGAAACGCGCGACCGCTACGGTCGCAGGTTCGAATCCTGCCTCGGGCATGGATGTGTGTGATGTCCTTAGGTTAGTTAGGTTTAAGTAGTTCTAAGTTCTAGGGGACTGATGACCTCAGAAGTTAAGTCCCATAGTGCTCAGAGCCAGTTCAACATCTCTTTCTCAATACATACTAACCGTACAGGGTCGAATGGGTGTCATCAGAAACGATTTTCATCCGACTTCTGATAGTGAATACCGATTTTGAGCCAGTTGTGGAAAACTGTAAGGTAAAAGAAACACAGTTATAATGCGCAAAAGGGTATCCAACTTCATACCTATATTATATGAAGCCAATTGTTAATCACGAATAAGAGACTCTCTTTACATGTTATCTTATTACAAATAACACTTTATTTTTTCAAAAGTATTTATTAATTTGATAATTCGTATAGCCCATTGTCATAGTTAATAAGAGTGAAACCTACACAATCCATTATCTATGCCCGTCGTACACCTTGACTTTTCGAAACAAATACACTTTCGAAACGACAAACATATTTGTCATTGTCGCCTTTAATGTGATTTACCTATTGCTACAACGGCCCAACGTGCTTGCTATAATTGAAAATGAGTGTCGAGTTATAGATTATGTGGCCCTAATGACAGTACGTGATCGCTGCCCGTCGTGCAAAACACATTTTTGGACCCATGGGAATATACATACAACGATTTCATCATAATTTCATGATTATTACTTCTCGTCGTTCGGGTCACTTTTAAAGATGTTTTCTCTCGATTCCCACAACTACACATATCCCAACGACTACACTTATTACAAATACTGTCATTACTTAAAACTATACAAGTGCGGAAGTTTCGCACAGGGGGTCCCCTTGGACCCTATAAAATGTAAGTAACTAAGAGAAGCGTTTGTATGCCGTTTTATTATTCTGGTGAAAGTTAGTTCCTTTTTCCCTCTGCTAATGAAATCATCTTCACACAGTTTTTTTCATGCAGTTAATCCGCAACAGATGCGTAAAATAAGTTTAGTATTTTCTAAGTTAATCAGCAGAGGTTTTCATTTCGCATCTGGCTATAACGTTTTCGGAAAATGAAAGTACATTGCTTTTTTGGGGGCAAATACAGCAGATCTGATAGCTGTTTCTTTTGACGTCAAGTGACGTACTAACATGACTGTCACTCGCAGGGACAGACGTGTGCACATTTCAGTTGAATTGCTTTTACTTCAGTCCAGACTCTATGGAGACACTCAATTACTCATTTGTTTTTGGTCAACGTTCAGTAAATGTGGCACCCACTGTGCTCAAAACTCTCTTACAGTAAAACATACTCTCTTCTTTTCCCTGTTGTCTCTAATACCTCTGACGTTTCATACGCCTTTAACTGCTAATCGTAGAATACAGTATAATGCAATTTAAGATTGCTTTTCGTATGAATTTAAATATTTCCTATCTTATTGGCGCCAGTTAACTGGTTGTTTTTATCACTTACGTATTGGCAGTCCGTACAGGGTTGTAAAAGAGAATGCTAATACTGGCTACAATGATGATACTGGGTACAGTGACGAATATTGACGGTATAAAATATTGTTGCACATTATTGGTCGAATTTTGATTATGACTTATGGAAGGGCGCTTTAATCACATGGGCATAACATACATGCCGCAGTGTATCTTAGAATACATTAAACGGCATACCGCCTAAAGTCGTTTGATGAAAGTAGTGTCATTTCATTTCATTTTTGTCTCAGGTTGCACATTTTGAGCACTCTGCAAGTGGCTCACCTTCAAGGCTGAATAAAACTAGGGACTTCTTAACTGTGGGGAAGGAATTACCCTGCTCATTCAAACCTTAAACAAGTTTGGATGAACTTGCTTTGTATGTAAGTCGTCCACGCTATATACTTTTCTGGTGGCAAGGTAGTATAACTTATCCTTTTTTGTGTAATACATACAGCTCGACTAGATTAAACAGCCATATAAACTAAATCATTCCCATAGATCAATCTCACACTTGAGTCACATTATTGTGCAACGTGTAGCAACATCAACTGATATTTCATAAATATAGACGTCACCTTTGATCCAGGCCGAGAATTTCTACCACCCCCTCGTCGAATTCCATTATCTTTGATGAATATGTGACCGTGCAACACCTTTGTGAATTGATCAGAAATATAATAGCCACCCGGCGATAATGGGAGTCTGGATTGGAGATGATGTAAAACTTCAAATTTCAAGTCTACCACCGTATGAAGATGTACATCGTTATTATACGACAATAGAGTCTGGACAAAATTCCATGAATCAGGCCTCTGTTCATTTCGAAGCAATGCGCAGTTTGGCCTCTCCATTTAAAATACACAGGAATGGCCAGAAACTTTCATGACGGGTGACTACTTCGTCAAGCTCGAAATCGTTCGATAGACGAGTACATTTTCCATTCCTCGTATTGTCTTCTTATTGCGACACCATTCAGTGGAGGATTTCCGTAGGTTTCATTCCCTCTAACCACAGAAATCGCATTACGACATACTGTCCCTCGGTGGTGCAATCTCTCAACGCAGCTTCCGTATGACTGGTGATGCTGCCATGCCGCTACGCTATAGCAGCCGAATGATCCTTTGTCCGCGATAAAAGTCTCCGATTGGTTTTCTAAGTGGTTACCCCATTCATCAAGCATCAAATGGTTACCGTGAAAGTGTAACTAAACATGTCACTGATTTTAGATTTTCCATCGTGCGTATGCGTTGCTGGAAAAGAAAATCGATGGGACATGAACAAATCACAGTATGGCATCAATATGAGACAGTAATGAATGATGATCAAATAAGATAAGTAACACAATTCTAAGTCATTAACACTAAATCATCACTATATAAGTAGTATCTTACGAATCTATTGTGGATTGCAGGTGCAACGACGAATCAAAGAAAAGAAATAACTCCCATATTTCAGAATTATTTCGTTCCAAACAACTCTCGTCCGATTCTGCGTTGCTGCTTACTTTTGAGACACACTTACTGTCGAATTCCCAACTAAAGATGAGCCGTACAACTGTCGGACGGCTTTAAAGTTAATTCACCACAAACATCCTTTAGTCCTCCCGAAACACTACAGTACAACAGCTACATTGACCATCGTGGCAAAAGATCTCAAACAATCGGTGGAGAGACGCAAAGAAATCATTTTACCTTTGGCTTCAGAGAGGTGCTTCATATTGCTGGTTTCAGTTACTTGCATTTGAAAATGGGACTACAGAATTTCTCAAATAATGCACTCACATGGTTAAATGGCTAACGGTAAAACAGATGTTGACCGATGCTGTGAATGGTAACCTTCATAAAGAATCAAGATGGCTACATCACTTTGGCCCCAAAATAAACTCTAAGAACTCAAGGGTGATACTTATATCACAACAGAAGCTGTCAAGAGAAAATTTTTGCAAAGCGTTTTCTCACCTACATGATGATAGCCATTCCTTATTGTTGTGGCCGTCAGTTTGTTACAGTCCTCCACGCTAGCCCATCTTGCACGAGCCTCTTTACTTCCGAATAACTACTGCAACTCTCATCCATTATTGCATTAGAACCTCGGCCTCCATTGCAATTAAAATAGAAGTATAACTTAGATTACTCCTCGTGGAATATTTAATTTGGAAAAAAATAAACCACCCAGCAA
Organism: Schistocerca nitens; assembly: GCF_023898315.1. Lineage (NCBI taxonomy): Eukaryota > Metazoa > Arthropoda > Insecta > Orthoptera > Acrididae > Schistocerca > Schistocerca nitens. The sequence continues at coordinate 269,645,428 of NC_064620.1, forward strand.
GCAGGAAAGCTCTCTCTCGAAATTAAAAAAAAATTATAATAATATTTATACCTAGAATGAAACAAAGAATAGGATAAAAGGGGGCACGAAGTATTGTATTGTTTGTAGAGGAGCAGTAAGCACAGACTAGACAGTGGATGTCACCTAACAAGGGAAGTCCGCCCCGATATCTGAGTGGTCAGCGTGACACATTGCCGTCCTACGGGCCCAGGTTCGATTCCCGGCTGGGTCGGGGATTTTCTCCGATCAGGCACTGGGTGTTGTGTTGTCCTTACCATCATTTCATCCCTAACAAGGGAAACTCCACATCGCACCCACCTCAGATTTAGTGATAAGATAGCCTAATGGATAGCCCGTCAAAAACTGAACCCAGGTCATCTATGAAAACAGGAAGAAGATATACACAAATGTGAGAAAAACGAAACACGAACAGTGAACGGTGCGAAAACAAGAAGTGCTATAAAGAGCAGCCAAAACAGCAACGGTGCTCTGGGGCAACCTTGATGGTGGACTACCACGTGGGCGAGCCACGTTCAAAACGTTATCTTTTTTCTTCAAAACATTATGAATTGGCCGTCCGGCTATTGAAATGTTTGTTCCGTTCCTGTAGTCTTGGCAGTTGTCATACTATACACCGGTTATAGAAGATGAGTCAGGTGGTAAGAATAAGTTTCCGCCGCAAATAAATTTGATGAATTGTGAGAGCAAGCGAGATACCACATAGACGTATTACAGAAATGAAAACAACAAATAAACGGGTGTGAACTACGTTACAACAAAGGAATTCAAGAGTTAAGACATCCAAAACGGAAGGCAATTTCAAAAACATTAAAAACATTTTTTTTGACAGAGCACAGAGAAATTGTGTGAGTGTGAAACTGTTGCGTCAGTTTTTTACAGCTTATGTGACAGACTATTATGTTTTCGTCATTTCCTTGGGAGCGATCACATTCACTTTCATAGGAACACCTAAACCGAGCAAGGAGGCGTATCTCACTCACTTACGAGGCGTACAAATTAGGTGCGTCGATAAGACATTCCTATAATATGACACACGCACAGTCACTAATGCCTATATGACACACCAGACGGGTTTTCCGGTGGAGTATTCGGTTGACTTGTCGACTTGTCATCAAATGTTTGCGGTTCCCATTCGAAAGCCACTTCCTTTCGGCTGGTAATAGAGTAGTTGTCCAGAATCAACTGTCATCATAGGTTTGCATTTGCAAACGGACGCTATACGACGACACAGACACAAAATTGAATAAAGCGAACAGTGGGAAAAAAAATTGGCAAGACGAAGGTATGAATACGGCTAGCCCGCTTGGCAGTCCAACACCACAACCACTTAACCAAGATGCCATTTCTCTGTTCACTTCATCTATATTGCACTTTTTGTTCTTTGACTGTTCACTGTTTCTATTTTGCTTCTTTTTTTTTTTCATGGTCTAGTACACCTTCCTCCTGTTTTCATGCTTGATTTATATTCAATTTCTCATGGGCTGCCCACTGCGCCCTCTCACCACTAAATTTGAGAGTGGTGATATGGGGAGTTTCCTTTTGTGAGTGACAAATCCATCACAAACATTTCGAACCTTCTAAAGCTGCCCAGATCGACTGTAGGTTATGTGATTGTGAAGCATAAAAGCGATGCAACGACCACAGCTAAACCAAAATCATGCATACCCCATGTTCTGATCGAAATGGATGGTCGACTTGCAAAAAGTCTCACGAAATCACGGGAAGGAATCATTCTTGAGCTCCCAAGTGCTCCCAGTAGGCCACCTGGGACAACGTGTGTAGTGAGAGACAAAGAATGTGGTTCTATGGTCGAGAGACTACACATAAACAACACGTTCCTTTAATCAGGGTTAAACGACGCTTGATGAGGCATAAAAATCGACGCCACTGGATGATGGATGACTAAAAACGCCACCTTTCTGAACACCGTCAACGTCATGATTTAATATGTTGTCGCCGGCCGAGGTGGCCGAGTGTTTCTAGGCGCTACAGTCTGGAACCGCGCTACCGCAACGGTCGCAGGTTCGAAACCTGCCTCGGGCATGGATGTGTGTGATGTCCTTAGGTTAGTTAGGTTTAAGTAGTTCTAAGTTCTAGGGGACTGATGACCTCAAAAGATAAGTCCCATAGTGCTCAGAGCCATTTGAAACAATTTTAATATGTTGTCAATACTACGATCCGGAAACCAAATGACTGCCTATGGAGTTGCAACAGGCGACTTCTCTTACGAAGAAAAACATTCAAGACACAGCCATCTGCTAGTAATGTGATGTGTATATTCTTATGGGATGTACGGGGTGTGGTTCTAAGAGAACGTAAGGCAGCTGTCGCTTCAGTACGCAACAAGACGACCGTAACTAGGTGAAAACTTGAGTTTATAGTCAGGACAAACATCCGCTTGCAATACGTTGACGCCAGACCCATAACAGTTCTGGTCTTATTGCCAAATCTGGCTGGTGTTCTTACCATTTCCATTGTACAGTGGTGATTTAGCACCTCCAGACTTAAATCTCGTTAGGCCTATGAAAACTATGTGCCAACATTTTCCAGCCTCAGATGATGAAGTCAAAGCACTAAGACAATGGCTAGCCTCAGGTAGTAGTTCAAATGTTCTTGTACGGAAGTGTGTTATTGTGCTGTTTGTATATCTGTTGAAGTTTTCATGAGAAGAAATTGGCTCCATTAATTTCAGAGATATCCTCGTAGAATGAGATGCACAAGCCCATAGAAGATATCGTCGGATATAAATGTAGCTTTATACACGTATGCACTATCAGCGGCTAAGTAAATGATTAGAGTTCCAATTTTCTGTAACAGGTACCAGGGTCCATTAGTGTTGTTCGCGTTTTGTGTTGTTGTCAGACCTGAAAGGGTACCTAAAGGGCGCGCTCATCATCAGATGTGGAATTAAAACTTTTATCCATCCTGGATTTTGAACATTGCGACTTTTTTGGTAAAGGTTTCAGGAATTACTGCAACCAATTTTTTTCAATTTTGTTATTCATGACAGGTTTCGAATCACCTGGCAATTCATAATCAGATGATACAATTTAGTTTGTAGTATTGTGGGGGTCGTGCATCTGTGGCAAATATAGAGACGAAATAGTGAGCACTGTATGTGGGAAGAAAATTAAGACTGAAAGATTAATTTGATCTATACTCACTGTTTTTGTTCTTGTTGCAAGCACTGAAGTGCCTGTTTCACTTCATATTTAATACTGGAAAGCATACACTAAGTTTTCCAGAGCAGTGCTTATAACAAGAATAAAACCAGTTAGTAATACCATCAAATTAATGGTGGAGGAATGAAACTTCCTTGTCGAGCCCCTTTGTGTTCATTGGCTTTGTTGTTCTAATTTCCACATCTATAACAAGTTCCGTGTTCGTGTATGACTCTTAACGGAATTATTAGTTGAGATAGGTAACCTCGTTCCCCTATGATAGAATTTCTCTATTCACACTATCGAATGCTTTTTGGAAATCCACAAAAGGAAGATGCATTTCCCTATTGAACTCTCGTCTCTTTTCTATAACATGCAAAAACTTTGGTTGACCGTCGCTTCTTAAAACCTGATTGTCCTTCAGATATTAATTTTACCATGATATTTTTAAGTTTTGCATTCTGGATTTTGGTATATAATTTATAGGTTGACTCCAAAAGTCTGATATCTCGATAGTTATTAAATTGTTTTTATAACTCTTTCCGAAGTTAGATATTACTTCGGCTGTTAGTCAGTGTTTGGAGCCTTTCTATCTTTCCGAAATCGATTAAGTATGTGAACAAGCGTAAGATGCAACTATAATCTTCCATATTACCACAGTCCCATATCAATACCTTCTGAACCAGCGTTCCTATTTCTTGCAGCTTTTACAGCTTATGTCAATTCTCTTTTATCAATAGCGTCCACGCCTTTTGCGTCATTTAGTCCATGTAATGTCTGAATTAAAGTATCATCATATCCTATTTTTTTATAATGAGCTTTGCATTCGCTCTCCCCTATATTATTGACAAGTATACGTTCATTTTCTTGTCTGTTGAGTGATTTAATCGATTTTGTACTCACTGAAATAAAATCGTGCATCCTCTCAACCCGTGGAGTTTCATTACGTTTTTTCGTGCACTGCTGGGTGCTTCACATTTTTTGGCAGACACTGTACATCAGGCGTCCGCCTCCCTAGCTGAGTAGTCATCGTACATGGCTGCCATGCGGAAGATCCAGGTTCGATTCCCGATACTGCCTAGGACTTTTCATTGATGGGAGGACTGGTACGGTGTGCACTCAGTCTCGTGTTGCTAACTGAGCTACGTGGCCGAATATTAGCGACCACACGGTCTGGAAAAACTGCAAACAGCCGCGAGAGTGGTGTGCCGACCAGCTGCCCATCCTACAATTTCCATATGACTCTGCAAGGGAGAGGACGACATGGCGGCCGGTGGACATCACTTGCGCCTCCGCGACGTTGTGAGGAACTTGCTTCAGTCTATATTACGAGCTATTAGAAGGAGTACTCTTAGATTCATGCGTCTGACTTAAACATACGTCCGCTGTGCATATATCAAGGGCGAATAACGACAACAAACTAATAGAATCTAAGTTCCCTTGTAACTGATTAAGCATAGTTTTCTTTTTTTATCCTGACATCGTGTATGAATGAAGAAGGAGGCTGAATGAGGCAGATGAAATCGGCTGCCTCTCTTTTCCTTATCTCGGCTCGGTGTCCAGGTGTGAGGCGCCCTATCCGTCGACGCGCCGCGACGCCATCGGCCGCACGATTTCCCGGGAAGACGAGGACGTCGGCCGCTTCCGTGAAGGCCGCAGCTATCTGCCAGGCCACCAGTTCTTCCCCGTGCCTCGCGAGCTCGCAGCACGAGCTCCGTTTCCAGGTACGGCTAGCGAGTGTTTCTTCCTCATCCTGAGGGAATCCACTCGCAGCCCGAGTACGGCGCCTCGATCGCCTGATACGTCAATGTGTCCCCAGAACTCCCGGCAGCGAGCATTACCCGCACAATTGCGTAACACAATCTGCATTGGTATTGCGTAACTGTTCGTAATGACCTAAGTAGGAACGTACATAATCGTGCTCTACTAGAATTGTACAAACAAGACCATGTGTCGTTTGTACTCCCTAACTGCTAATGAACGGTTCACTTAATAAGGCGGGTTCGATTCCCGGCGGGGTCAGGGATTTTCTCTGCCTCGTGATGGCTGGGTGTTGTGTGATGTCCTTAGGTTAGTTAGGTTTAAGTAGTTCTAAGTTCTAGGGGACTGATGACCATAGCTGTTAAGTCCCATAGTGCTCAGAGCCATTTTTTGAACTTAATAAGGGCTCAGAACCCCTCATCGATGGAGTAAGACGTTCTCTGGCATGGATAGAACCACTGTATCTCAGAGAAGCTTCGTGAAAGATATGTGAGTCAGTAGTTCTGAGGAGTTCAATAAGCTTTTATTTGTTCCTTTCCTGAATTCTCCTCAAAATGCAGATAAAATTTGAGATATCAACAAAAACATATTTATTTAGACAGATGCACACTAGTTGAGTTTTTATTACGAAAACACAAAAATGAAAAGTGAAAAGGAGCAACTACCCAACATCACCGCCAAAACTTATCCTACAAGTTCGCTCTGTATAGAAAAGGAGTACTCCGTGCTGCGAATAGCGGCGTAACCGAAAGATAAAAACAAACATTGCATGACACTACTCATGCCTCAGTATTGTTTGTCCATTCGCAGTGAGCAGATTCTAGTCTCTTGGTGAAGGTGACAATATAATGCCATTTGGACCCTGTATTGCAGGGTAGAGTACTCGGCCTTCTGGAAGCACACCGAAGTCTCAGTATTCTGGGATGCGATACAAAGCGTCATGCCGAGACTTTCGTGACAGTTGAGAGAGGGGACGTTCGTCGTAGGTCAGTACAAGGTCGTAAAAATCGAAGCACACTCGCAAGGCAATTGGTTGCAGAGCTTAAAGCTGCCTCAGGAGCTGCTGTTTCCCGACAGACTGTGTATCGAAGGTTCAGTACAGCAAGGCTGGTTTCCAGACGTCCGTTTGAGTCCATCCCACTTGCTCCAGCACACAGACGGGACCGTCCATTGTGGAGCCCAGAAGATCAAAATTGGACCATGAATTAATGAAGGGATATGGGCAGATGAATTCCGCTTCGGTTTGCAAAATGATTCTCGTCGGATATTACTTTGGAGAGAAGCTGGTAGGCAATACATCCTCACGAATATCGTGGAAAGAGGCAGGTTTGATGTTGATAGCATAATGGTATGTGGAGGCATCACGTTAAATGGCATTAAGGAGCTGCACATCTTCGTTGGTGGCCGGAGGGGTATTGTAAACGCTTAGAGGTATAGAGATGAGGTGCTGCTACCACACGTTCGCCTTTTCAGTGGTGCAGTTGGTCCAGACTTTCTTTTTTTGGGCGATGACGCCCGTCCTGCTCTGGCTCATGGATTTCTTGAAGGTGGAGACCTCTGTCCCATGGACTGCCCGGAGAGGTCACCAGATACGAATCCTATAGAACGTGCCTAGGATGCCTTAGGGAGACCAATTGCATCCTGTCAGCCTCCACTAAGGTCAATTCCGGACATCCGCACCACTCTGATGAGCAGTGGGATCGACTGCCAACAGAGCTCTTGAACAATCTCGCTGAGAGCATATCACGTGCCTCTGTATCGTGTGTGGTGGTTAGGGATAACCATATCCCATACTTAAAGGCCCTTTTGTTGTGGAATAAATTTCCCAGTTGTGTTATTTTCTTACAAATATGTATCTTAGCTATCAGAAGATTTCTAACATTATGTTTGGAGCACTGTTGTATCCAAAGGCTTATGATTAAACTAGCTTGTTCAGTAATCGTTTCGACGTCCTGATAAGGTAATGTCTTTTCGTAATTATACTTAACTTTTGGACGCTAGTGTGCTTACCATTTAGATTGTACATACTAAGTGAAATATACACGTTTCATACATAAATCGACAAAAACGCTTACCATTACAAGAAACCAATCTTCATCATCTATACGGGCTTTCGGATCCAGAGGTCCACCCGTGCACCCTTGATGACGACATGACACAAAGCTTTACGCCTCGCTTGGGCCCGTCAGCACCCTCGTTGAACTGTTGATGACTGGGGAACATGCAGATTTTCGTGTCGCATTTATGGTTTATGGTTTATGTCCTGACATCTGAAAAAAATAGTGTTTACGTGTGTCACCATTTTGCAAATTTAGTGTGATGCGCTTATCCGTCTTGCATGTAATTATAAGTACACGAAGAAAGATGTGCTGTAGAATTGTATATCAGTAGTATCCTACGATTTTCTGACTGTACAGTGACAGACAGTTCCAAAGTATTCCAGCGTACACTTATAAGCAAGTGGCGGAACTCAAACAACTGTGTATATGCCTAATTAGTGGATACTAATTCCGAGTCTTGTCTTCGACTTGTTTTTGGTTATCAGTCTATCAGTCTTTTCTTATTGTCTATTGTTACTGCTGTTCTCGCGGCTATATTACTCCATTCAAATGACATTCTAGGTTTTGTACACTGACGCCCATGCAGTGCACGAATTATTCAAGCATATTAATTTTATTTTACATAGCGTACTGGAATGATGGGTCCACGTCTATTGTAACTACATATAAGTACTTCACAATGAGCAAAGCGCTAACCTTCGGTTTAGCGCTTGGTAAAATAACAGCTTGGTGGAAATTACGTCATCCTCCAATTCTGTCGACTGTATTCTTTTCATTTTTTGTTGCCAGCAAAGCCGATGACCTTACCGCAATGGTAACACTAAAGTTAAGCGCAGTCGGGCTTGGCTAGCACTTGGATGGGTCGCCGCCCAGGTCTTCCGAGTGCTGTTGGCAAGTGGGGTGCACTCAGCCCTTTTGAGGCCCATTGAGAAACTACTTGAGAAGTAGCGACACCGGTGACGAGAACCGATAATGGTCGGGAGACGGTGTTCTGACCATGTGCTCCTCCGTATACGCATCCGGTGACATCTAAGGCCTGACGATAACACGGTGGCCGGTCGGTACCGTTGAGCCATCATGGCCTGTTCGGATGGGGTTGTTTGTTGCCAGTAAACAAAAAGATTCAACATAATTACATAACTCAAAGACCCAAAATGGGTAATTACGAACCTTGAAGTATTGTACCTCTATTTACCTTTCTGCCCCACTGCCTTTTACTCTCTACCTCTCCTATCAGGCATAGTACATCCTCCAGCCTTCATCCCTTTCCTGGATATCGACGTACTCGTGGAAGAGCCTTTATACAGTGATGCGTGAAAACTCCAAAGCCTGCACGTTTTACGCTACAGATCTCGCTGCGGCCGAATGTTCTGAGATATGGTGACTTGCATATGTCATTTGTGAATGTCACATGCTTTGCGAAGATAGTCGACTCGCCTATGTGACAAAAAAACTATATCTTCCACATGTCATCTTATTCTTATTCAATTGATCATGAGTGTACGTGACGTTGAATAAAAAGATCAGTTATAACCGTTTTTTATACTCGAATAAGAATCTCTTATCAAATACACATCGACTACATTATGAAGAATATTCACCAAGATGCATTTATAGCTTTAAAGAGTAATGTTGAGTGAAATACGCCACCACTCACAATTGAAAATCGTTTGATAAAATCACAACCGGTTGCGGACCTACACTAATCTTCAGTTGATTACACAGTTTCAGATTTCCACATTCACTGTTGGAGTCTATAGTTCAATACACAGATGGAGCATCCAAGTATCAACTGCACAGTTGTCACCAAAGTAATTATTTGAGCCAAAACCTAAGTGCGCATTTTTCACCATAGTACTCTTTAGAACCACCGTATGCCGATTTTCACGCATTAAAGTCAGTTAAAAATATTATTAACTATACATGAGACGTGAACTCAGAGGATCCACCGTGATTATGATTCGAATATGACAATTTACGGCATATACTCGTACTTCGTTTCTTTACTTAATTGTTATCACAATTTATATCGAATCCAGGTAGACAATACACCTATATTCCGCAAACTACTTTACGGTGTGTGGCGGAAGGTACTTTGTGCATCATTGTCACTTCCCCTTTTTCCTTTCCAGTCGCGTATGGTTGCTGGTAGCCTACCGTGTGAATTCGAATCTCTGTAATTTTATCTTGGTGGTCTTTCTGCGCGATGTCCGTAGAAGGAAGCAATATGTTGTTTGATTCTTCTAGGAACTTACGCCCTCGGAACTTTCAACAGTAGACCATACTGTGATGCAGAAGACCCCTATCCAGTGTCTGGATTCGAGTTGGCTGCGCATTTTCGTGATGCTTTTGGGCTTACTAAATGAACCTCTAATGAAACGTGCTGCTCCTCTTCTGCCCTGTCCTGTCTGGTGCGGATCCCTTACTGACGAGCAATATTCACATATTATTAGAACGAGAGATCTACAAGCTATTTCCTTTGTTGATGGACTACAGTTCCTGAGGGTTATTGCAATGAATCTCAGGTTGGAATCTGCCTTACTCGCGATTAATTTTATGTGTTCGTTCCACTTCAAAACGCTCCGTACGCCTATTCTCAGATATCTAATGGAGGTAACTTTTTCTAGCAATCGGTCTGCAATTTTGTAATCGTACAGTAAAGGCCAGTTCCGTATATGCATTCGCAATAGGTTACATTTGGTTATGATGAAGTCAACTGGTACTCCCTGCACCAAAAGGCGATTCCATGCAGATCTTCAAGCATTTCATTACAACTTTCTGGTTTCGCAACTTATCTGAATACCACAGCATTATGCGCGAAATGCCTCATGGAATTTCCGATGCTATCTAATAGGTCATTTATAACTATTATGAAAAGAAATTGTCTTATAACTCTCCCCCGTGGTAGGCCCGAAGTTACTTGTACGTCTGAAGACTTTTCTCCTTTCAGAATGTCAGGCTGTGTTCTGTTTGCTAGAAATTCTTCAATACAATCACACAGTTTGTCTGACATTCCATATGCTCGTACAGGGTGTTTCAAAAATGACCGGTATATTTGAAACGGCAATAAAAACTAAACGAGCAGCGATAGGAATACACCGTTTGTTGCAATATGCTTGGGACAACAGTACATTTTCAGGCGGACAAACTTTCGAAATTACAGTAGTTACACTTTTCAACAACAGATGGCGCTGCAAATGATGTGAAAGATATAGAAGACAACGCAGTCTGTGGGTGCGCCATTCTGTACGTCGTCTTTCTGCTGTAAGCGTGTGCTGTTCACAACGTGCAAGTGTGCTGTGGACAACATGGTTTATTCCTTAGAACAGAGGATTTTTCTGGTGTTGGAATTCCACCGCCTAGAACACAGTGTTGTTGCAACAAGACGAAGTTTTCAACGGAGGTTTAATGTAACCAAAGGACCGAAAAGCGATACAATAAAGGATCTGTTTGCCAAAGTTCAACGGACTGGGAACGTGACGGATGAATGTGCTGGAAAGGTAGGGCGACCGCGTACGGCAACCACAGAGGGCAACGCGCAGCTAGTGCAGCAGCTGATCCAACAGCGGCCTCGGGTTTCCGTTCGCCGTGTTGCAGCTGCGGTCCAAATGACGCCAACGTCCACGTATCGTCTCATGCGCCAGAGTTTACACCTCTATCCATACAAAATTCAAACGCGGCAACCCCTCAGCGCCGCTACCATTGCTGCACGAGAGACATTCGCTAACGATATAGTGCACAGGATTGATGACGGCGATATGCATGTGGGCAGCATTTGGTTTACTGACGAAGCTTATTTTTACCTGGACAGCTTCGTCAATAAACAGAACTGGCGCATAAGGGGAACCGAAAAGCCCCATGTTGCAGTCCCATCGTCCCTGCATCCTCAAAAAGTACTGGTCTGGGCCGCCATTTCTTCCAAAGGAATCATTGGCCCATTTTTCAGATCCGAAACGATTACTGCATCACGCTATCTGGACATTCTTCGTGAATTTGTGGCGGTACAAACTGCCTTAGACGACACTGCGAACACCTCGTGGTTTATGCAAGATGGTGCCCGGCCACATCGCACGGCCGACGTCTTTAATTTCCTGAATGAATATTTCGATGATCGTGTGATTGCTTTGGGCTATCCGAAACATACAGGAGGCGGCGTGGATTGGCCTCCCTATTCGCCAGACATGAACCCCTATGACTTCTTTCTGTGGGGACACTTGAAAGACCAGGTGTACCGCCAGAATCCAGAAACAATTGAACAGCTGAAGCAGTACATCTCATCTGCATGTGAAGCCATTCCGCCAGACACGTTGTCAAAGGTTTCGGGTAATTTCATTCAGAGACTACGCCATATTATTGCTACGCATGGTGGATATGTGGAAAATATCGTACTATAGAGTTTCCCAGACCGCAGCACCATCTATTGTTGACAATTGTAACTACTGTAATTTCGAAAGTTTGCCTGCCTGAAAATGTACTGTTGTCCCAAGCATATTGCAACAAACGGTGTATTTCTATCGCTGCTCGTTTAGTTTTTATTGCCGTTTCAAATATACCGGTCATTTTTGAAACACCCTGTATTTTGTTTACCAGTTGGTCTGACATTCCACATGCTCGTATTTCGTTTATCAGACGATAGTCTGGAACTGTGTTGAATGCCTTCCGGAAGTCAAGGAACACAGCATCCATCTGGACGCTTGTAGTTACTGCTTTCTCGGTCTCGTGGACGAATAGTGTAGGGTGGGTTTCAGACAAAAGCTGTTTTCGGAACCAATTTTGATTGCTACAAAGAAGATTTTCGGTCTCTAGAAATGTCTTAATATGCGAGCATAAAACACATTCCAAAGTTCTACAACAGAGCGACGTCAGAGATATAGACCTTCCTTCAAAATGAGAATAGCCTGAGCTTTTTTTTCCAGTCATTAAGAAAGTTTCGCACCTCAACAGACCAACGGTACACCGCTCCTAGAAGAGGGAAGTTCTTTCGAACTGGCGTCCCGTCAGGTCCAATGGCTTTTCCTCTGTCTAGAGATTTTAGTCTTTTTCTATCCCTTGGTCACTTATTTTCATGTCTGTCATTCTGCCGTTAGTGCGACGGTTTAAAGCAGGAGCTACAGCCAGCCGTGGTGGCCGAGCGGTTCTAGGCGCTGCAGTCTGGAACTGCGCGACCGCTACGGTCGCAGGTTCGAATCCTGCCTCGGGCATGGATGTGTGTGATGTCCTTAGGTTGGTTAGGTTTAATTAGTTCTAAGTTCTAGGGGACTGATGACCTCAGAAGTTAAGTCCCATAGTGCTCAGAGCCATTTGAACCAACCAGGAGCTACAGTGCTACTTCTCTCAATGAAACAGTTTTGAAAAATCGTTAGTATTTCTACCTTCTCAGTTTCATTCTCTGTTTCTGTGCCACTGTGGTCATGGAGTACCGGGACAGATGGCTTCGATCCGTTTACTGATTTAACGTGAGACCAGACCTTCCTAGAATTTTTTGTCGAGTTGGTAGATAGACTTTTACTTTCGAACTCTTCACGCGTGGCCCTCCTTAATTTTGGCTAAGTTCTCGTTCATCTGCGAGGATTTGGACCAATAAATTTGCAGTAAAGCTCTCTTTTCTATTGTAGCAGCTTCCTAACAAGATTGCCAAATCACTATAGGTCTTTTCCATCCTTCACAAGTTTGTTCTGTGAATATTTGCCTTAAGAGTGTTCTAAGATGCTTTTGAAATTTGTCCATTGAGCCTCAACAATGTCAGTGCTGGAGATGAAATTTTCGTAATGACTTTCCAGGTAATCTAAAGTCTATGAAATATATCCGCAGTGGCGAACATGGACAGCCATCAGCTGTATAATGGAATGACGACAGTAAAAATTTGTGCCGGATGTTCCGCTTATCGCGAGCGGTCGCCTTACCATTTGGCTACCGCGCACGACTCATGACCAGACCAAAATCTCCATATGTCATCAGTCATGTGTCTGCAACCTGTAATCGTACATACTTTATGTATATTTCCACACAAGGGAGACGTTTTACTTGAAAGTCGCTTGCTCGCAGCCGGCAGGTAAATATGGTATTGCAGTGAATGTGTTGAATTACGATGCAATGTTCCTTCGGACAGTCTCTACCGAAAACGTATTCCAGTACAAAATTTAACTACATTAAATTTCGTATGGGGATACAAAAAGGGTCCTGTTCATATTTTCTGTAGGATGTTTGCGCGTAGCAGGCGAGGGAATATGAAAATTTGGGCTTGCTATTTGAAGACGTTGCGGGTAGCACAAAACCTATGTGTAGCGCAACTGAATGTCCCTGTATATTTATTCCTTATATTCTTGGGCGGGGGGGTGGGGGGGGGCGGCGGCACATTTAGCTCACATAACCTTCGAATCCTTACCGTGACTTACTCTATACACAGACGTTCCGCTTTCCTTCTTCATCGAAGTCTTTGAATCGGTAGATAAGATTTCTACATTCTATTCGGTGAGGTATCTTCTCGCTTTAATCCTACCAGTGAGTAAAAGATTTGGACAATACAGAATTTTTTAAAATGTTTACTTTGTCGCTTCTCGTTCGATCTCTGTAGTCTTTTTTAAAAAGTTTTCACATTGGTTCCATCTTTCGTTCGCAACTCCAGGCAGTTGTTTTCTTTCTTCTGCCAGTGCCTTTGCTGCCGTGGTAACACCGATTCCCATGAGAACATCGAAGTTAAGCGCTGTCGGGCTTGGCTAGCACTTGGATGGGTGGCCGTCCAGGTCTGCCAAGCTTTGTTGGCCAGCGGGGTACACTCAATCCCTGTGAGGTCAATTCAGGAGCTACTTCGTTCAGAACTGCGGCTTCGTTCACGAAAACAGACACCGGTCGAAGAGTGGTGCTCTGACCACAAGCCCCTCCACATACGCAGCCACTGACGCGTATAGCCTGCGGATGACAAGGCGGTCTGTCGGCAGCGTTGGGCCTTTCGTGGCCTCTTTGGACGTAGTTTAGTTTCAGTTTTCTTTTTCCTAATTTTTCCTGGCCACTTTCAATCTTTGGCCCTCTTAATTTGCGAAAAAAAAAAATTCTCAGACTTCTGCGCTTCTGTCAGTCTTCCAGTCTAGTGATGCGAAGTTTTTCAGTGGTGTAAAGGCACTCTGGACCTATTATCGCACTGTAGCTATGATATAACATTTAGTTTCTAAGCAAATTATGTTATAAATTAAAATCTTTTCTGTGTTTCTCCGAGACGAGAGAGAGAGAGAGACGACAGTACACAAAATTTTTCTTTTCTACAGGAGTAATTTTGGGTTAGTTTAAGACAACACCTTTCAGACTATAACAACTGTCGTTCACCAAATTGGCTTTGATCACCTGAGACGCACCTTGGCCTGAAGAACGACCCAAGGAGCGAAGAGATACATTGTTGGGATCTAGCTGGCGGTTAGGACCAGCCGGGTAAAGTCAGCCTAACAGGTCTCGAGAGTGCCCCAGCTGGCAAGACAGACAAGCTTTTCGTAGAAATGGCCGTTTTGGGTGGGAACAGAAAACAGTGCCTTCTCTGAAAGTCTGCTCAAATGGTTCAAATGGCTCTGAGCACTATGGGACTCAACATCTTAGGTCATAAGTCCCCTAGAACTTAGAACTATTTAAACCTAACCTAAGGACATCACACACACACATGCCCGAGGCAGGATTCGAACCTGCGACCGTAGCAGTCCCGCGGTTCCGGACTGCAGCGCCAGAACCGCTAGACCACCGCGGCCGGCGAAAGTCTGCTGTTTTCCTGCTGGGACGCGTTTCCAAATAATACTCAGCAGGGTCACTCAGCCTCACGTTTGTTGGTGTCTGGGAGCAGCCTAGACGCAACGTCCGAGCCCATCAAAAAGCCCATCGTGGACGACTGCCATCCGCCGTGAACACAACACGGTAAGATACTACGGCCTCCAGACTAGGTAACGCGCCACTATGCTTCACTGTTGTTCATCATAGCTAGCATTTACTTATCTCGCTCGTCTCAACCTCCCAGGGAGTCCACTGACTGCATTTTTTTAGCTTTTAATCTAAATGATGCTCAATAACTTTTGAGCTTGATACTGAATGCATCTTTTTGATACTGGAGACTCTTTCCTTCCGATTTCAGTGCTTAATGTACGTTTTATGTTACGTTGTAACTCATTAATGCAAAATGTATCTCAATTATGGGGCCGAATTTGGGTTCTTCCTATTGATATGATTGTGGTAATGCTCTTCATGTTCACCTATTCCTCAGAATTAACTTCGATTAATCGTTATTTAAAGTAACTACTCGATTCACGATTGCAATTACAACTATTGATTAAATAAAATCGCAAACTGCATGGATGGCCGCGTGCCATTATGGGAATTAGTATGCGCTGTATGGTTTGGTTTAGCGACGAAGCCCACTTTCATTTGGATGGTTTCATCGGTAAGCAAAATTGGAGCATTTGGGGGACTGAGAATTCGCATTTCGTCACGAGAAGTCTCTTTACGCTCAACAGGTGATTATGTGGCCTGCAATGTCCAGTCACGAAACAATTGGTCCGATATTCCTTGATGCCACGGTGACTACCAAACCGTACGTGAAGTTTTGGAAGATGATTTCATCCCCATTACCTAAAAAATGTTCAGATGTGTGTGAAATCTTATGGGACTTAACTGCAAAGGTCATCAGTCCCTAAGCTTACACACTACTTAACCTAAATTATCCTAAGGACAAACACACACACACCCATGCCCGAGGGAGGACTCGAACCTCCGCCGGAACCAGCTGCACCCCATTATCTAAAGTGACCCTGATTTCGACAGGATGTGGTTCATGAAAGGCGGAGCTCGATCCCATCGAAGCAGGAGAGTGATGTCCTGGAGGAGCACTTTGGGGACCGCATTCTGGCATAGGCCTCGATTGGCCACCGTATTCTCCAGAACACATGCGACTCCTTGTTGTGGGGCTATATTAAAGACAAGGGGTACAGCAATAACCCCAAAACCATTGCTGAGCTGAAAACAGCCATTCAGAAGGTCATCAACAGCATCAATATTCAGTGGGTTATGCAGAATTTCGCTATTCCTCTGCGCCTCGTCGTCGCCCAGGATCGCAGGCATATCGAACATGTCGTTGCCTAAATTCCAATATCTGTAGAGACGTTTACATGTTGAATAAAGTGTTTGCACGTCGTAGTTTGTAACTAATTTATGTTTTTTTTCATATACTTCAATAATTGTCAGTCTGTAGGATCTACATTCTATGACATTTCCTTCATTTGGTGCCATTAGTTAGAGGAAGCAGTGGGCAGGCGAGATCTACCACCGCACACTGCATTGGTGTATCTGAACTTGAAACGGACTTCACACTGAGTAAACGATTTAGGTTCTATGAAAAGTAGCACTCGTCTTGTCACGTACGACGTAGTACGTTCTTTGGTAGGACTGCAGCTACCTAATTGCCTATGAACTTATTAGTTTTCTTCGATAGTCTCCTCCCGAAAAGTTCGTTTCCTGCTTAGTGGATTACATTCTCTGGCATCCAGCCGATTAGAATTCTTAACAGTCCCATTTTCACCTTTTATGTGAAATTCTATTTATTAATAGGCACAAAATAAATGCATTTTGTGCAAGTGGTGCTCAATGGTATTAGAAAAACGGAGACATAAATCCTAGGTGTCCACAGAATGAATTTACTTTATTCGCTCACTAGTTTCGAAGGCGCCATCTGCATGTTGTCCAAGTAACTGAGTCATATATAATACCAATAGCAAGCTATTTTCATCTATTGCCCTGAATCACTGAACATTATATACAAGTGCCTGTAATGTTAAACGATTCATGACACATACTAACAATGGTTCACGATAGTTAACCAGTATAACTGAATTAGGTACGAGCGGGTAATGGCAACGCTTTCAGAGGCAGTCGTTGAGTACTGAAGGGAACAAATTTCCTAAGTGAGCCTGTGGCCACTCCACATATTTTGTACATAAAGCCGTCTAGATCACTCAATATATTGTTTTATTTGTAACGTCGTTTCGACTACTGCCATCATGAGAGCAAAACTTAGAATGTGACCAAAAAAAAAAAAAAATTGTCAGAGTCAGTATCAATAAAACCTAAGCCTAAACGTGACGTCAACCGCAACTCCCTCGTTTAGGTATAGGTTTTATTGATATTGACTCTAAATGTGTTTTTACGAACTAAGTTTTGGTCTGTGACGGCAGTAGTCGAGACGACGATACAAATAAGAAATATATTACGTGATCTAGACGGCTTTATTCACAAAATGGTCGTTGAAAAATTAAATGTCATAGTGGAGCATCCCAGTGATCATGTGTTCCTTTTTACCATAAAATATACCTGTGTTTACTGTCTGCAGCGTGTTATGTGTAGGAACAGCTTTTAGAGAGAACTAAATTGAACCATTGAAGGAATATGGTAAACGAAATTCTGAAGCTGAAATAATCCATTAATCAAATTAATACTTCATACTGTCTCTTATAATGCTAGTAAGTTTTTCTTTGCGCTACAAACACGGAAATAAACTGTCATATTAGGGGAAAAAACGAAAGACCCGGCAGGGTAGCCGAGAGCGTTAACGCGCTGCTTCCTGGACTCGGTTAGGCGCGCCGGCCACGGATCGAATCCGTCCGGCGGATTAACGACGAGGGCCGATGTGCCGGCCAGCCTGGATGTGGTTTTTAGGCGGTTTTCCACATCCCGCTAGGTGACTACTGGGCTGCTCCCCATGTTCCGCATCAGTTACACGGCTCACAGACATCTGAACACATTCGCACTATCGCATGGATTACACTCAATGCAGACAGTTGGGGATACACTAATTCCGTCCTGGGATGTACAGGGTGGCGGCAGGAAGGGCATCCGGCCACCCCTTAAACATTAACATGCCAAATCCGATTAACGATGGCTCAAGCGATAGATACAGAGATAGAATTCTGGAAAAAACGAAAACAGTCAGCATCATTACAATTTATTCATACCCCGCATTCGCAAGCGCGGGAGTACGAGCTGCTAAGTATAGACGCGACATTGCATCATCTAGGTTGAGGCTCGGCGCTAGGACGCGTCAGTGGAGCTGGTGTGGTATCTCATAAGACAGGCAGGCCGCGTCAGCCACGGCGACCTTGCCACGCTGTGGGACGGCAAGCTTGCAGCGGCCGAGCCCGGCGACTGCTGACTCACGACCGCTGACACCTCACGACACGCCCCCACTCCCGCTAGGCCATAAACAGCGACTCTGAATCCGCGTTCTGGCCCGCCGCTAACGAGAGCCGGTACTCCCCCATCCCGCACGTATTATAGACTGAAGCGCCACAGAAACTGGTATAGGAACGAGTATTCAAATACAGAGATACATCAACAGGCAGAATACGACGCTACGGTCGGCAACACCTATATAAGACAACAAGTGTCTGGCGCAGTTGTTAGATCGGTTACTACTGCTACAGTGGCAGCTTAAGACGTTTGAGCGTGTTGTTACAGTCGGCGCACGAGCGATGGGACACAGAATTTCCCAGATAGAGATGAAATGGGGATTTTCCCGTACGACCATTTCACGAGTGTACCGTGAATATCAGGAATCTGGTAAAACATCAAATCTCCGACACCGCTGCGGCCGGAAAAAAATCCTGCAAGAACGGGACCAACGGCTCAAATGGCTCTGAGCACTATGGGACTCAACATCTTAGGTCATAAGTCCCCTAGAACTTAGAACTACTTAAACCTAACTAACCTAAGGACATCACATACACCCATGCCCGAGGCAGGATTCGAACCTGCGACCGTAGCAGTCCCGCGGTTCCGGACTGCAGCGCCAGAACCACTAGACCACCGCGGCCGGCCGGGACCAACGACCCCTGAAGAAAATCGTTCAACGTGACAGAAGTGCAACCCTTCAGCAAATGCAGCAGATTTCAATGCTGGGCCATCAACAAGCGTCAGTGTGTGAACCATTCAAGAAAGGTAAGCGATATGGGCTTTCGGAGCCGAAGGCACACTCGTGTACCCTTGATGATTGCACGACGCAAAGCTTAATGCCTCTCCTGAGCCCGTCAACATCGACACTGGACTGTTGGTGACTGGAAACATGTTGCCTGGTCGGACGAGTCTCAAGTTGTATCGAGCGGATGGATGTATACGGGTAGGGAGACAACCTCATCAATTCATGGACCCTGCATGTCATCAGGGTACTGTTGAAATCGGTGTGGCATGTGCAGTTGGAGTAATATGGGACCCCTGATAGGTCTAGTTACGACTCTGACAAGTGACACTACTTAAGCATCCTGCAGATCACCTGCATCCATTCATGTCCATTGTGCATTCCGACGGACGTGGGAAATTCCATCAGGACATTTCAACACCCCATACGTCCAGAATTCCTACAGTGTGGCTCCAGGATCACTCTTCTGAGTTTAAACCGTTCGCTGGCCACCAGTCTCCACAGACATGAACATTATTGAGCGTATCTGGGATGCCTTACAACTTCAGAAGAGGTCTCCACCCCATCGTACTCTTACGGATTTGTGGACAACAGGATCATGTCATCAGTTCCCTCCAGCACCTTGTTGATAACTGTCCAAGAGCGCACATGCTCCTGGCACGAAAAAAAAAAAATGTCTTCACGACACCAGTTGACAATGCTGCATTGGTTTATAACACGAGGGTTACTCAATGTATGCCGGCCTGAAGATGGCAGAACGTAATGCCAAAACTGGCTGCCTAACAAATAAAACCAAAATAACTGGTGTTGGTATTTTATTATTGGAAATCGACCAGTCGAAGTCCCGCACTCCGGACACTGGATGGAGTTACATTTGTAGAAAAAAAAAATGGTTCAAATGGCTCTGAGCACTATGGGGCTTAACTTCTGAGGTCATGAGTCCACTAGAATCTTAGAACGATTTAAACCTAACTAACCTACGGACATCACACACATCCATGTCCGAGGCAGGATTCGAACCTGCTACCGTAGCGTCCGCGCAGCTCCAGACCTTAGCGCCTAGAACCGCTCGGCCACTCCGACCGGCTACATTTATAAAACCTAAATACTTCACCCAATTTAAGTGAAACCGAACATGTCCAGTGCGACTACCCTGTGAAAACATGTGGTTCAGAGCAAACATTTCGTGCAAGTTACTAATTCATTACGGCCAATAGGCAACGCTGATTCCAGTCACTTGATTTCTATTCCAGTCACGGCCAGACTATCCCGCGAAGAACAGCTGTTAGCATTATTTTTTGCTTCTGTTCTCTCTGGTTATAATACTGCATAGTACTAATATTAATAATTATTGTTACAAGGATACAGTTACTTACCTACTGATGGCATTTTCGATAGAGTAGAGAGACTTCTACGAAACAAGGCCGACAATTGTAGTAGGAGAGGAATATACTAATCGGTAGGTGACTCATGAAACCTTGATGAAGACTGGAGAATGATAGACGTGAAATTCCTATCTAAAGGCCTACGAAATTTAGATCATGTAAGTGAAATGATACGAACTTTCATATACAGCTACAAAGCTACGGGAAAGACTCATGTAAATATGGAACTAAATGCATTCCATAGGTCCCAAAAAGATGTACCAGAGCGGAAGTCTCTTCAGAAACGCGGATGGACCATTAAGAAACTATTTCCTTAACCATGAGCTGCACTACTTCTCAGTCATCCAATCTCTGATGACAAGCAGGAGAATCTTGATGGTTTATTGTAAACTATTTTCGGCGAAGTGTGGCAAAATCAAGATGACTTAAGTAAGCACGCAGAACTAAGAGGCAGAGGAAATTGCTTGTGATTGTTTAGTAGGTGGTTTTGGTTTGTGTATTTAAGTGTAACAGTTACCTCAAAGAAACATTCTGTTGACAGTGAATACCACTGTTTCATCATTGTATTCTGTTATGCTGATTTGAATTATTTTAAATAAATGTGAAAGAACAGTCAAATCAGTACTTATAATAAAAAAAAGGAATACCGATGTTGTTGTAGTTGTTGTTGTTGTATTCAATCCTGAGACTGGTTTGATGCAGCTCTCCATCTACTCTATCCTGTGCAAACTTCATCTCCCAGTACTTACTGCAACCTACGTCCTCCTGAATCTGCTTAGTGTATTCATCTCTTGGTCTCCCTCTATGATTTTTACCCTCCACACTGCCCTCCAATGCTAAATTTGTGATCCCTTGATGCCTCAGAACATGTCCTACCAACCGGTCCCTTCTTCTTGTCAAGTTGTGCCACAAACTCCTCTTCTCCCCAATCCTATTCAGTACCTCCTCATTAGTTATGTGATCTACCCATCTAATCTTCAGCATTCTTCTGTAGCACCACATTTCGAAAGCTTCTATTCTCTTCTTGTCCAAACTATCTATCGTCCATGTTTCACTTCCATACATGGCTACACTCCATACAAATACTTTCAGAAACGACTTCTTGACACTTAAATCTATACTCGATGTTAACAAATTTCTCTTCTTCAGAAACGCTTTCCTTGCAATTGCCAGTCTACATTTTATATCCTCTCTACTTCGACCATCATCAGTTATTTTGCTCCCCAAATAGAAAAACTCCTTTACTACTTTAAGTGTCTCATTTCCTAATCTAATTCCCTCAGCATCACCCGACTTAATTCGACTACATTCCATTATCCTTGTTTTGCTTTTGTTGATGTTCATCTTATATCCTCCTTTCAAGACACTATCCATTCCATTCAACTGCTCTTCCAACTCCTTTGCTGTGTCTGACAGAATTACAATGTCATCGGCGAACCTCAAAGTTTTTATTTCTTCTCCATGGATTTTAATAGCTACTCCGAATTTTTCTTTTGTGTCCTTTACTGCTTGCTCAATATACAGATTGAATAACATCGGGGAGAGGCTACAACCCTGTCTCACTCCCTTCCCAACTGCTGCTTCCCTTTCATGTCCCTCGACTCTTATAACTGCCATCTGGCTTCTGTACAAATTGTAAATAGACTCGCTCTCTGTATTTTACCCCTGCCACCTTTAGAATTAGAAAGAGAGTATTCCAGTCAATATTGTCAAAAGCTTTCTCTAAGTCTACAGATGCTACAAACGTAGGTTTGCCTTTCCTTAATCTTTCTTCTAAGATTAGTCGTAAGGTCAGTATTGCCTCACGTGTTCCAATATTTCTATGGAATCCAAACTGATCTTCCACAAGTTTGTCTTCTACTAGTTCTTCCATTCATCTGTAAAGAATTCGCGTTAGTATTTAGCAGCTGTGGCTTATTAAACTGATAGTTCGGTAATTTTCACATCTGTCAACACCTGCCTTCTTGGGATTGGAATAATTATGTTATTCTTGAACTCTGGGGGTATTTCGCCTGTCTCATACATCTTGCTCACCATATGGTAGAGTTTTGTCAGGATTGGCTCTCCAAAGGCCGTCAGTAGATCCAATGGAATGTTGTCTACTCCCGGGGCCTTGTTTCGACTCAGGTCTTTCAGTGCTCTGCCAAACTTTTCACGCAGTATTGTATCTCCCATTTCGTCTTCATCTACATTCTCTTCCATTTCCAGAATATTGTCCTCAAGTACGTCGCCCTTGTATAGACCCTCTATATACTTCTTCCACCTTTCTGCTTTCCCTTCTTTGCTTAGAACTGGGTTTCCATCTGAGCTCTTGATATTCATATGAGTGGTTCTCTTTTCTCCAAAGGTCTCTTTAATTTTCCTGTAGGCAGTATCTATCTTACCCCTAGTGAGATAAGCCTCTACATCCTTACATTTGTCCTCTAGCCATCACTGCTTAGCCATTTTGCACTTCCTGTCGATCTCTTTTTTCAGACGTTTGTATTCCTTTTTGCCTGCTTCATTTACCGCATTTTTATATTTTCTCCTTTCATCAATTAAATTCAATATTTCTTCTGTTACCCAAGGATTTCTACTAGCCCTCGCCTTTTTACCTACTTGATCCTCTGCTGCCTTCACTACTTCATCCCTCAGAGGTACCTATTCTTCTTCTACTGTATTTCTTTCCCCCATTTGTGACAATTGATCCCTTATGCTTCCCCTGAATCTCTGTACAACCTCTGGTTTAATCAGTTTGTCCAGACCCCATCTCCTTAAATTCCCACCTCTTTGCAGTTTCTTCAGTTTCAATCTACAACTCATAACCAGTAGATGGTGGTCAGAGTTCACATCTGCCCCTGGAAATGTCTTAAAATTTAATACCTGGTTCCTAAATCTCTGTCTTACCATTATATAATCTATCTGATACCTTCTAGTATTTCCAGGATTCTTCCATGTGTACAACCTTCTTTTATGATTCTTGAACCAAGTGTTAGTTATGATTAAGTTATGCTCTGTGCAAAATTCTACCATACGGCTTCCTCTTTCATTTCTTTCCCCCAATCCATATTATCGTACTATGTTTCCTTCTCTCCCTTTTCCTACTCTCGAATTCCAGTCACCCACGACTATTAAATTTTCGTCTCCCTTCACTACCTGAATAATTTCTTTTATCTCATCATACATTTCATCAATTTCTTCATCATCAGCTGAGCTAGTTGGCATATAAACTTGTACTACTGTAGTAGGCGTAGGCTTCGTGTCTATCTTGGCCACAACAATGCGTTCACTATGCTGTTCGTAGTAGTTTACCCGCACTCCTATTTTTTTATTCATTATTAAACCTACTCCTGCATTACCCCTATTTGATTTTGTATTTATAACCCTGTATTCACCTGACCAAAAGTCTTGTTCCTCCTGCCACCAAACTTCACTAATTCCCAATATATCTAACTTTAACCTATCCATTTCCCTTTTTAAGTTTTCTAACCTACCTGCCCAACTAAGGGATGTGATATTCCACGCTCAGATCCGCAGAACGCCCTCCTGATAACGACGTCCTCTTGAGTAGTCCCCGCCCTGAGATGCGAATGGTGGACTATTTTACCTCCGTAATATTTTACCCAAGGAGACGCCATCATCATTTAATCATACAGTAAAGCTGCATGTCCTCGGGAAAAATTACGGCTGTAGTTTCCCCTTGCTTTCAGCCTATCGCAGTACCAGCACAGCAAGGCCGTTTTGGTTAGGGTTACAACGCCAGATCAGTCAATCATCGAGACTGTTGCCCCTGCAATTACTGAAAAGGCTGCTGCCCCTCTTCAGGAACCACACGTTTGTCTGGTCTCTCAACAGATACCCCCCCGTTGTGGTTGCACCTACGGCACGGCCATCTGTATCGTTGAGGCACGCAAGCCTCCCCACCAACGGCAAGGTCCATGGTTCATGGGGGGGATACCGATGTTAGGTTGCCATTTTATAATTTTTTCCCTATCTTCACTAAATTGTTACAAATACGTAATTTGGCATAGTATAGCAAGCATTATACAATAAGATCAAAGTAACTTAGAAAAAGAAACAACAAGACATTTGCTTTTGAAAATCATTCAAAGCTGAACACATCCAAATGAGAACATGTCCATATCTAAATCTACTAATTAAAGGAATATTTTCATTGTAGATTTGATTTACAGCTACGAACTGCCTTTGAGCGCAAAAGTAAGCACGTTTGCATTGCAATGTGTTATTTTCATTCATATGTATCCTGGAAATAAGTTTTGTGCTAATTGTGAAAAACTCAATTTATTGGACATGTTCGTCTTGCCAAGTCACCTCGTCACTTGTCACCATTATGCAGCTATTCCTAAACAACCATGGAAGTGATGGAGTGATTGGTGTCCAACAATAACTTCAACTGGTATTCCCACTCTTCCCCTTCTTGTCTAATCCCTATCGTCGGTGAGCCCACATCTTCCATTACTGGATTTATAAACATATTTCATGATACAACATGCTCATGCATCATGAAACAAATATTTTATTCCAATTTACAAGCATTGCAATCGAGAAAATCTTCTCAATGCTGTATTTAGAAGTTTATCTGTTACATTATTACTCTCCTACACACTAATAACCATGTGGCGTGGTATAGTTTGGTTGCGTGTTCTGCTGTTTCAGCAAGATCACCAGAGTCAGTTATTATTAATGTAACATGAGGTTTTATTTAATCACTGCTTTCATTGACTAATGAATTTTATTTTGCCAAAGAAATCTCCACCTGGGTACGTGTAGCAATGTTGTCTTTCAAGAAGAGTAAATGACAGTAAGTTCATGCACAAAAGTAATTATATATAACCAGCAAACAAGCTCAATGTATGATAAGTAATCTGAAGTAAACAAGCGTGCTGTTGTATAATAGTCTCTTTACTAGTTACAGATCGTTTATCGAATTTCACGGTACTGTTATTCGAGGTGGCAACACTTTTTTTAAGCAAAATGAACAGTTTTGTCACACAGTTCCACATGTTCACAACACTAATGAATTTTTTCCTGCCAAAATATATCATAAAAATTGTTACGAAATAACCAGGCTTCATACATCAGCAGATAAGAAACTATATCACATAATATGCTGTTTTCATTCATAGAAGTTCACTGTATTCACAGTCTAACTGGAATTTATTACTGCAGAGCGGGATCTGGGAGAGCAGTACACAATTATTATCGCAATTATGGCCAACAACATGTGTACAGAAAAACAGTTTAAAACTGGCGCTGCAATATTTCACTAAGATGGCGGCTAACATAAGACATTCACTTATCGATTCTGCTTCAACTCCTTTTTTACTACTAACAAATAACGTATTTTAAACCTTTTTGTAGCTTCACTATATGCATTAACATTTGAAAATATTTGTCAATGTTAATCGCTTATTATTCAACACTAACCAATAAACCACGCTGTAGATCAATAGCACTAATGGCTGCGCTATTTTGTAGCTGATCATAAAAATTAACATTTATATAGGACAAGAATTTCAATGAAATAAAACTCCCTACAAGGCAGATTCATTTCAATGAGACATAAACTCTATTTTTCAAATATTAAAATAGCAACATAATACAGTTTTTTACAGACCTCTGTGTTACAAGACATGAATCACATCGTATCAATACAAAAGGCGAACAAGAAGAAGGATTTTTCTAGAAGAATCATACACTCCTGGAAATGGAAAAAAGAACACATTGACACCGGTGTGTCAGACCCACCATACTTGCTCCGGACACTGCGAGAGGGCTGTACAAGCAATGATCACACGCACGGCACAGCGGACACACCAGGAACCGCGGTGTTGGCCGTCGAATGGCGCTAGCTGCGCAGCATTTGTGCACCGCCGCCGTCAGTGTCAGCCAGTTGGCCGTGGCATACGGAGCTCCATCGCAGTCTTTAACACTGGTAGCATGCCGCGACAGCGTGGACGTGAACCGTATGTGTAGCTGACGGACTTTGAGCGAGGGCGTATAGTGGGCATGCGGGAGGCCGGGTGGACGTACCGCCGAATTGCTCAACACGTGGGGCGTGAGGTCTCCACAGTACATCGATGTTGCCGCCAGTGGTCGGCGGAAGGTGCACGTGCCCGTCGACCTGGGACCGGACCGCAGCGACGCACGGATGCACGCCAAGACCGTAGGATCCTACGCAGTGCCGTAGGGGACCGCACCGCCACTTCCCAGCAAATTAGGGACACTGTTGCTCCTGGGGTATCGGCGAGGACCATTCGCAACCGTCTCCATGAAGCTGGGCTACGGTCCCGCACACCGTTAGGCCGTCTTCCGCTCACGCCCCAACATCGTGCAGCCCGCTTCCAGTGGTGTCGCGACAGGCGTGAATGGAGGGACGAATGGAGACGTGTCGTCTTCAGCGATGAGAGTCGCTTCTGCCTTGGTGCCAATGATGGTCGTATGCGTGTTTGGCGCCGTGCAGGTGAGCGCCACAATCAGGACTGCATACGACCGAGGCACACAGGGCCAACACCCGGCATCATGGTGTGGGGAGTGATCTCCTACACTGGCCGTACACCACTGGTGATCGTCGAGGGGACACTGAATAGTGCACGGTACATCCAAACCGTCATCGAACCCATCATTCTACCATTCCTAGACCGGCTAGGGAACTTGCTGTTCCAACAGGACAATGCACGTCCGCATGTATCCCGTGCCACCCAACGTGCTCTAGAAGGTGTAAGTCAACTACCCTGGCCAGCAAGATCTCCGGATCTGTCCCCCATTGAGCATGTTTGGGACTGGATGAAGCGTCGTCTCACGCGGTCTGCACGTCCAGCACGAACGCTGGTCCAACTGAGGCGCCAGGTGGAAATGGCATGGCAAGCCGTTCCACAGGACTACATCCAGCATCTCTACGATCGTCTCCATGGGAGAATAGCAGCCTGCATTGCTGCGAAAGGTGGATATACACTGTACTAGTGCCGACATTGTGCATGCTCTGTTGCCTGTGTCTATGTGCCTGTGGTTCTGTCAGTGTGATCATGTGATGTATCTGACCCCAGGAATGTGTCAATAAAGTTTCCCCTTCCTGGGACAATGAATTCACGGTGTTCTTATTTCAATTTCCAGGAGTGTAGATACCAAAAGATTGAGATTTTCATTTTCTTTTTCCATGGGTAGCGTTTGAGATGTAATTTTTTACAAAATATTAAATTATGTCACTGACAATAATTATTTATTCACGTTCCACACACAATGATATATTATTCTGAATAAAATATACGCGTGGATATTACAACCAGTGAAATCGAATTAAGCAGAAGTATTATCAAAAAGCAGTTACAAGTCAAACACATTCTGAAATAGAAGCTACGGTACTGGCAGTTATCCTGTCACGCCGATGCATTTCCTACACCCGCCACCGCGGCCTGAGACCGCCGCCACGCTTACGCCGCTACCAATGACATGCAAGCTTGCTCTCTCCGGAGCCCCAGCTATGGGTCTACTTACTTCGAAAATTTATGCACTGAGCCGCTTATAGTGTTTATTTGCCTGTTGAATGGCATTAACAGACTTTCAAATTGGTTAGAGCAAGATATCTTCCAAATAGACATTCTGGCTCTGAGCACTAAGCGACTTAACTTCTGAGGTCATCTGTCGCCTAGAACTAATTAAACCTAACTATCCTAAGGACATCACACACATCCATGCCCGAGGCAGGATTCGAACCTGCGACCGGAGCGGTCACTCGGCTCCAGACTGTAGCGCCAAGAAACGCACGGCCACTCCGGCCGGCCAAATAGACATTCTCTCAAGAGTGACATATCTATAAATCTGTTACATCTATACATATTTCTACATTCAGATCTACAATGTAATCAACAGCGCAGAAGAATTTTATTGACATTTTTAGTAAATGATCGGTCCAGTCCGACCAGAGGAGCCAGTTTATTCCATGTAAACAGAGCCCACACCATTATGGAGCCACCATAAGCTAGCACAGTGCCTTGTTGACAATTTGTGTTCATGACTTCGTGAGGTCTGCGCCACTCCCGAACGCTGCCATCAGCCCTCAGCAACTGAAATCGGGACTCACCTGATCAGGCCAAGGTTTTCCAGTCGTCTGTGGTTCAACCGACATGGTCACGAGCCCAAGAGAGGCGCTGCAGGCGATGTCGTGCTGTTAGCAAAGACACTCGGGTCGGTCGTCAGCTGCCTGAGCCCATTAACGCCAGATTTCGCCGCACTGTCCTAATGCGTACGTTCGTCGTACGTTCCACAATTATTCCTGCGGCTATTTCACTCAGTGTTCCTTGTCTGTTAGCACTGACAACGCTACACAAAGGCCGCTGCTCTCAGTCGTTAAGTGAAGGCCTTTGGCCACTGCGCTGTTCGTGGTGAGAGGTAATTTGGTATTCTCGGCATACTCTTAACACTCTTGGATCTCGGAACGCTGAATGCCATAACGATTTATGAAATGGAAAGTCCCATGCGTCTAACTCCAGCTACTGTGAAGGCAAAGAGAGCTTCACTGCAAGTTTAAACGCAGCCAAGACCTCTCAGACAAACAGAAGGTAAACGATGTCAAAGTTAGCGTAAGGAGGACTATGCGTGAAGTGTTCAGTGATTCGAAAGTAAAACTCTATGTACCGACTTGACAGAAAATCCTAGGAAGTTCTGGTCTTACGTTAAATCAGTAAGTGGCTCGAAACAGCATATCCAGATACTCCGGGATGATGATGGCATTGAAACAGAGGATGACACGCGTAAAGCTGAAATACTAAACACCTTTTTCCAAAGCTCTTTCACAGAGGAAGACCGCACTGCAGTTTCTTCTCTAAATCCTCGCACAAACGAAAAAATGGCTGACATCGAAATAAGTGTTCAAGTAATAGAAAAGCAACTCGAATCACTCAACAGAGGAAAGTGCATTGGACCTGAGGGGATACCAATTCGATTCTACACAGAGTACGCGAAAGAACTTGCCCCCCTTCCAACAGCCGTGTACCTCAAGTCTCTAGAGGAATGGAAGGTCTCAAATGATTGGAAAAGAGCACAGGTAGTCCCAGTCTTCAGGAAGGGTCGTCGAGCAGATGCGCAAAACTATATCTCTGACGTCGATCTGTTGTAGAATTTTAGAACACGTTTTTTGCTCGCGTATCAAAATGGCTCTGAGCACTATGGGACTCAACTTCAGAGGTCATTAGTCCCCTAGAACTTAGAACTAGTTAAACCTAACTAACCTAAGGACATCACACACATCCATGCCCGAAGCAGGATTCGAACCTGCGACCGTAGCGGTCCCGCGGTTCCAGACTGCAGCGCCTAGAACCACACGGCCACTTCGGCCGGCGCTCGCGTATCATGTCGTTTCTGGAAACCCAGAATTTACTCTGTAGGAATCAACATGGATTCCGGAAACAGCGATCGTGTGAGACCCAACTCGCGTTATTTGTTCATGAGACCCAGAAAATATTAGATACAGGCTCCCAGGTAGATGCCATTTTCCTTGACTTCCGGAAGGCGTTCGATACAGTTCCGCACTGTCGCCTGATAAACAAAGTAAGAGCCTACGGAATATCAGACCAGCTGTGTGGCTGGATTGAAGAGTTTTTAGCAAACAGAACACAGCATGTTGTTATCAATGGAGAGACGTCTACAGACTTTAAAGTAACCTCTGGCGTGCCACAGGGGATTGTTATGGGACCATTGTTTTCACAATATATATAAATGACGTAGTGGATAGTGTCGGAAGTTCCATGCAGCTTTTCGCGGATGATGCTGTAGTATACAGAGAAGTTGCAGCATTAGAAAATTGTAGCGAAATGCAGGAAGATCTGCAGTGGACAGGCACTTGGTGCAGGGAGTGTCAACTGACCCTTAACATAGACAAATGTAATGTATTGCGAATACATAGAAAGAAGGATCCTTTATTGTATGATTATATGATAGCGGAACAAACACTTGTAGCAGTTACTTTTGCAAAATATCTGGGAGTATGCATGCGGAACGATTTGAAGTGGAATGATCATATAAAATTAATTGTTGGTAAGGCGGGTACCAGGTTGAAATTCATTGGGAGAGTCCTTGGAAAATGTAGTCCATCAACAAAGCAGGTGGGTTACAAAACACTCGTTCGACCTATACTTGAGTATTGCTAATAAGTGTGGGATCCGTACCAGATCGGGTTGACGGAGGCGATAGAGAAGATCCAAAGAAGAGCGGCGCGTTTTTTCACAGGTTTATTTGGTAACCGTGATAGCGTTACGGATATGTTTAACAAACTCAAGTGGCAGACTTTGCAAGAGAGGCGCTCTGCATCGCGGTGTAACTTGCTGTCCAGGTTTCGAGAGGGTGCGTTTCTGGATGAGGTATCGAATATATTGCTTCCCCCTACTTATACCTCCCGAGGAGATCACGAACGGTAAATTAGAAAGATTCGAGCGCGCACGGAGGCTTTCCGGCATTCGTTCTTCCCGCGAACCATACGCGACTGGAACAGAAAAGGGAGGTAATGACAGTGGCACGTGTAGTGCCCTCCACAACACACCGTTGTCGTGCGGTAGCGTTCTCGCTTCCCACGCCCGGGTTCCCGGGTTCGATTCCCGGCGGGGTCAGGGATTTTCCCTGCCTCGTGATGGCTGGGTGTTGTGTGATGTCCTTAGGTTAGTTAGGTTTAAGTAGTTCTAAGTTCTAGGGGACTGATGACCATAGATGTTAAGTCCCATAGTGCTCAGAGCCATTTGAACCATTTTGAACCACACACCGTTGGGCGGCTTGCGGAGTATAAATGTAGATGTACTATTTCACGTTCAAAGTATGTTAATTCCTGTCATGCTGCTGCAATCACGTCTGAAGCCTTTTCACTGCCTCAATACAAATGACAGCTCCGCCAATGCACTGCCCTTTTACGACTTGTGTACGCTATACTACCGACGTCTGTATATGTGCAAATCGTTATCCACTGACTTTGGTCACCTGGGTGTAATCGTTACATTTTTACTTTGTGGTGGCATCTGCTAGTCAGGAAGGCCGTACCCACGGCGTATTGTATCAGGTTGATATTTTTGGGGCTCGGCTTGTCATTATGTAAATTGTGCACAAAATCGGCGTCAAGACAGAATCTTTTTCCCTTCATTTTAACTGTCATTGTCCCGTGTTTTAGAAAGCTGACAATGAGCTTGCTGTAGTAGACTGGTACTGAAGTTTTCTCAGGTATCTTCCTTATAAGGATCACTTGTCGAACCTGATGATTCGTTTTCTCTACTTCGAGGAAAACAGCCACTGAGGACTTGGAAAGGTTGAAGCCATTAGTAGTGTTCTCCGCGAGCCTGTGTACCAGGAGCGGCTGACGTCACGCCAGATAAGCTGCACGACGCACTTGTTTGCTTTGGTAGCGCGTGTCGGTGACTCCCATTCACAGTTGAGGTCTGACGTGGCGGGCGAGCACGCCTGAGCAGTGCGTAACGTCTCGCCAGCGATGCGTATCAACCGTATCGTCTCTGTCTTCCCATTTTCCTTTCCCTAAACATGTCTCTTCATTACTTTATCTCGAGAGATAACTGCTTTAGATCGGTCAGTGACCTTACGGACGTTCAAACTGACAAGGACAACACTGAACTAACGAACGTTACCCCTGACATACCCCAAATTTATACGCTATTTCCTTTGTCCTCTCCCGACCTGGCCATAACCTGAGGACCTTATCCTTTGAAATATCAGCATCACCCACCTTATACCAATTATATCCCGCATCCAATTTGCTGACAAGAATAATATACAGAAGAATGGAAAAGAAAATCGAGGATATGTTAGATGATAACCATTTTGAATTTAGGAAAGCTAAGGCACCAGAGAGGCAATACTGACGTTGCGATTGATAAGGAAAGCAGAACTAAAGAAAAACCAAGACACTTACATAGGATTTGTTGACATGGAGAAAGCGTCAACAATGAAAAATGGTGCAAGATGTTAGAAATTTTGAAAAAAATAGGAATAAGCTATAAGGAGAGACGGGTAATGTACAATATCTACAAGAGACAAGACGGAATAGTAAGAGTGGACGACCAAGAATGAAATGCTCGGATTAGATAGGGTGTAATGCGAGGATTTAGTCTTTCGCCCCTATTGTTCAATCTGTACATCGAAAAAGAAATGATGGAAATAATAGAACTGTTCAGGAGTGGAATTAAAATTCATGGTGAATGGATATCAATCGCGCAATTATCTCATGACATTGTTATCCTCAAGGAAAGTGAAGAAGAATTACAGTATCTGCTGTATGGAATAAACTGTCTAATGAGTACAGTTTATGGATTGAGAGTAAATCAAAGAAAGAAGAAAACAATGAGAAGAAGCAGAAATGAGAGCAGCGAGAAATTTAACATCAGGATTGATGGTCACGAAGTTAAGGAATTCTGCTGCCTAGGCAGTAAAGTAACCAATGACGGACGGAGCAAGGTGGACATCAAAAGCAGACTAGCTATGGCGAAAAGGGCATTCATGACCAAGAGAAGTCTAATAATATCAAATATCGGCCTTAATTTGATGAAGAAATTTCTGAGAATGCACGTTTGGAGCACAGCGTTGTATGGTAGTCAAACATGGACTGTGGGAAAACCGGAACAGAAGAGAATCGAAGCATTCCAGATGTGCTCCAAAAGAATGCCGAAAATTAGGTGGACTGATAGGGTAATGAATGGTGAGGTTCTGCGCAGAATCAGAGAGAAAAGGAGTATGTGGAAAACATTAAGGAGAAGGGGCGGAATGATAGGACATCTGTTAACGCATCAGGGAATGACTTCCATAGTGCTAGAGGGAGCTGTGGAGGGTAAAAACTGTAGAGGAAGACAGAGATTGGAACACATCACGCAAATAATTGAGGAAGTAGATCGCAAGTGCTACTATGAGATGAAGAGCTTGGCACAGGATAGGAAATGGTAGGGGGCCGCATCAAACCAGTCAGAAACTGGATGACTAAAAAAAAGAAAAAAGATTTCATCAGCAAGTCCTCAGTTCACGTCTTCATGCTATCCTGCTGTGCAAACTCCGCCTTCAAAACTTTCCGTCACCTTTCATCCTCGCTCCCTCTTGGTCCCCTGCTTCCCGAGCAACCACAGCTCGCACCGTGCCTACGGAACTGCACAGGTGTTGTCACTGTGGAGCTCGACTGGACAATTAATTTCAATCCTGAAATCCAGAGTCGTACAGCTCTCCGAATCCGCAACGGCTACTGGTAACCTGCGCTTATTTACCACTTCAGACACCATGTAAAATTTTTCAAGTCCCAAACTGAAGTATAACATTGTCAAAAGTATATTACATCCAACTGCCAACTAAATGATGAATATAAAATACGATATCGCACATCTCTCCCCATGAAAAATCCGTCCGTATTCCAAAGCAACGCTCTACTTTGCCATTACTACATCATGTAATACAATGTGTATGCTACCCCACGTGACCAGCTGCTAAAGTGTAAACCAGAAATCTCTCTTACCAAAACTAGAATGACTGTTCTCACTGACACATCACCTGATCCAAACGACATGTCCCATTCACATCACTGAAGACCTGCCCCATTAAGTTACCCCACATGATCTTCTACGAATGTGAATCAGAGCTCCCTCTTATCAAAATTAGAATGACTGTTCTCACTGACTCATCACCTAATGCAAATCACGTGTCCCATTCACACCACTGAAGACGTACCCCAATGAGTGACTCCTTACTATACACAAATAACGAACACTAGCTGCCCTTTCACCTTAATACCTTAGACCCATACTCTGACCACCACTCACTTCTCACTTTCTTCTATGTAGATGCCCTTGTTTACCCAATTCACTTTTATCAAGTGCACTATCTTCTAATGACACAGCCGCTAACACTCTTCATAATCACATATGGTTCAAATGGCTCTGAGCACTATGCGACTTAACTTCTGAGGTCATCAGTCGCCTAGAACTTGGAACTAATTAAACCTAACCTAAGGACATCACACACACCGATGCCCGAGGCAGGATTCGAACCTGCGACCGTAGCGGTCGCTCGGTTCCAGATTGCAGCGCCTAGAACCGCACAGCCACTCCGGCCGGCACGATCATAAACACAGAACCTGTTCTGTTAACCCAAGCGTTACTAATAGTCACCTGACAAATTACCTTCTCTGACCGTCGCGCCGGCCGGAGTGGCCGTGCGGTTCTGGGCGCTACAGTCTGGAACCGAGTGACTGCTACGGTCGCATATTCGAATCCTGCCTCGGGCATCGATGTGTGTGATGTCCTTAGATTAGTTAGGTTTAATTAGTTCTAAGTTCTAGGCGACTGATGACCTCAGAAGTTAAGTCGCATAGTGCTCAGAGCCATTTGACCGTCGCGTGGGCATCTTTCTACTGGGTGTTGTGCACATGGGTATTGTGGGAATGAGGGGGCAAATGTAGCAGCCAAGACGGCGTGTCGCGGTCCTCTATTAGTTCAGCGTGCCATCCCCCTGCATGCTCTTGACTCGCTGTTGAGGTTCAGAGTCACCGATGGGAAGAAGAACGGCTGAAAGTGGCTGATAAAAAGCCACAACGGTGCCGTGGCGTACCTCTTTCCAGCCACGCAAGAGGGCAATTTCCTCCCTACTCGTTCTTTACATGGGCCACAACCCTATGACGCATGATATGTTGTACCGGTGAGAGGACCCTCCAATTGCGGTGTTTGAGTCGTACAGATCACAGGCTGCCACATTTTACTAGAGTGTGGTTTATTCTCGCTCCAAAGGGTGGCAGCTCTTTTTCCGTCAGATTTTCTATCTATTTTAGCTGACAATCAAAGGAATGTTGTATGACTTTTAAACTGTTTTGAACCGTCCGACCTGTTCCCTGAAATTTTGGGTGCCATTTTTAATGTGTAATCAGGGTGGCTGGCTCCTCCGCGATTTTAGTAAGTGATCAGCCAGCCACATCTTGCTGTGGGTTTCTTTTGGAACCAACATCTGGAAATGAATTTCTGCTGCCGTAATTTTGAGAGAAGTTATTAATTTATTCAAGAATGTGGCTACCGTTAAAAACTCTTCAAGTTGTAAACGGTTCTTTATTCTTCTTCGTGGAGGTACAGAAAGAAAAAAACAGCTTTTCCGACTGTTGAACTGGGCCAGATTGAGAAACTTGTATCCACAAAGGACATGATCAGTTCCTTGTGTTACAACAGTTAGTTTTTCCTCCTCCGGCCCACCACGAAAGTTGCCGAGGTCCCTACTTTTTGGGGTCAGATGCTCAAGGTCGGGCCACCACCGCCCCACTCCATTCGGTTTCTACACTCCTGGAAATGGAAAAAAGAACACATTGACACCGGTGTGTCAGACCCACCATACTTGCTCCGGACACTGCGAGAGGGCTGTACAAGCAATGATCACACGCACGGCACAGCGGACACACCAGGAACCGCGGTTTTGGCCGTCGAATGGCGCTAGCTGCGCAGCATTTGTGCACCGCCGCCGTCAGTGTCAGCCAGTTTGCCGTGGCATACGGAGCTCCATCGCAGTCTTTAACACTGGTAGCATGCCGCGACAGCGTGGACGTGAACCGTATGTGCAGTTGACGGACTTTGAGCGAGGGCGTATAGTGGGCATGCGGGAGGCCGGGTGGACGTACCGCCGAATTGCTCAACACGTGGGGCGTGAGGTCTCCACAGTACATCGATGTTGTCGCCAGTGGTCGGCGGAAGGTGCACGTGCCCGTCGACCTGGGACCGGACCGCAGCGACGCACGGATGCACGCCAAGACCGTAGGATCCTACGCAGTGCCGTAGGGGACCGCACCGCCACTTCCCAGCAAATTAGGGACACTGTTGCTCCTGGGGTATCGGCGAGGACCATTCGCAACCGTCTCCATGAAGCTGGGCTACGGTCCCGCACACCGTTAGGCCGTCTTCCGCTCACGCCCCAACATCGTGCAGCCCGCCTCCAATGGTGTCGCGACAGGCGTGAATGGAGGGACGAATGGAGACGTGTCGTCTTCAGCGATGAGAGTCGCTTCTGCCTTGGTGCCAATGATGGTCGTATGCGTGTTTGGCGCCGTGCAGGTGAGCGCCACAATCAGGACTGCATACGACCGAGGCACACAGGGCCAACACCCGGCATCATGGTGTGGGGAGCGATCTCCTACACTGGCCGTACACCACTGGTGATCGTCGAGGGGACACTGAATAGTGCACGGTACATCCAAACCGTCATCGAACCCATCGTTCTACCATTCCTAGACCGGCAAGGGAACTTGCTGTTCCAACAGGACAATGCACGTCCGCATGTATCCCGTGCCACCCAACGTGCTCTAGAAGGTGTAAGTCAACTACCCTGGCCAGCAAGATCTCCGGATCTGTCCCCCATTGAGCATGTTTGGGACTGGATGAAGCGTCGTCTCACGCGGTCTGCACGTCCAGCACGAACGCTGGTCCTACTGAGGCGCCAGGTGGAAATGGCATGGCAAGCCGTTCCACAGGACTACATCCAGCATCTCTACGATCGTCTCCATGGGAGAATAGCAGCCTGCATTGCTGCGA
Organism: Schistocerca nitens; assembly: GCF_023898315.1. Classification (NCBI taxonomy): domain Eukaryota; kingdom Metazoa; phylum Arthropoda; class Insecta; order Orthoptera; family Acrididae; genus Schistocerca; species Schistocerca nitens. The sequence goes on from NC_064620.1 coordinate 269,682,280, forward strand.
AAGGTGGATATACAGTGTACTAGTGCCAACATTGTGCATGCTCTGTTGCCTGTGTCTATGTGCCTGTGGTTCTGTCAGTGTGATCATGTGATGTATCTGACCCCAGGAATGTGTCAATAAAGTTTCCCCTTCCTGGGACAATGAATTCACGGTGTTCTTATTTCAATTTCCAGGAGTGTATTTCGATTCCGCAACAACAAATGCACCTTAGACTCCGGACACGTTTTGCCGTAGGCACTTGCTGCCTTAGATTTAGTAACAGTTTAGCTGCCTAACACCTTGAACAGCGCTCTGCAGTGTCGCTCGTATACGCACGCCGCTTCGTTCGCCTGGTGACCGCGGCCATCTCGTACTACGGCCGTAGACTGACGTCCGCAGTCACGTAATAAGATTTTACCATGACCTCTCTGATTTGTCGCCTACAACGGTATCTTGTGGTTCAGCGATCTTTCTCACTTAAGCTAATTCGTCCCAACATATTGTATCTGCATTCCGATTAAAATTACTTGGTAGTTGACACTTCACGCGATGGGCTGGTTTCTTCGAATCAGAGCGCTCAACGTCACGCCCGATCCGTTGGCTGTTGCCAAATTACCATAAAAATTGGTCAGTTCACTTGCAGTTAATTGTCCGATTTTCTTTTTAATCCCGAATCCTGCATTTGGCCCTTTTATTTCATATTACGTCGCACATGATAATCACACCACATGCAACACACACACACACACACACGCTTGTGACCTCGACCTTCATCGCCTTGTCGAACCATCAAGAATAATGCTCACTGGCGTGTTTGGTCATCCGCGGAGAAGCACACAGCTTTTGGTTGCCTTGGGACACGTTCTCTCATCCTGTTTGTCACCCATCTGTCCTATGTACCTGAAAGACTCTGTCCACTTCTAGTTATGATCTAATATGTAATTAACATTACTAATATTTTCTATGGTCATGACAAACATTAATAATTGTTGCTTTCTCTCTAACTGGTGTAATTACAGCTATTGTCCCGTCCAAGAAAGTGCTGCCTACACAGGGTGGTCCATTGATAGTGACCGGGCCAAAAATCTGACGAAATAAGCATCAAATGAAAAAACTGCAAAGAACGAAATTCGTCCAGCTTGAAAAGGGGAAAACAGATGGCGCTATGGTTGGCCCGCTAGATGGCGCTGCCATAGGTCAAACAGATATCAATTGCGTTTTTTTAAAAATAGGAACCCCCATTTTTATTACATATTTGTGTAGTACGTAAAGAAATATGAAAGTTTTAGTTGGACCACTTTTTTCGCTTTGTGATAGATGGCGCTGTAACAGTCATAAACGTATAAGTATGCATCGGGAATTGCATGGGGACGACTTTGAACGTCGTGTACAGTTCTGCCACTGGGCACAGTAGAAATTACGGGACGATGACAGATTTTTTGCACACGTTCTATTTAGCGACGAAGCGTCATTCACCAACAGCGGTAACGTAAACCGGCATAATATGCACTATTAGGCAACGCAAAATCCACGATGGCTGCGACAAGTGGAACATGAGCGACCTTGGCGGGTTAATGAATGGTCCGGCATTATGGGAGGAAGAATAATTGGCCCCCATTTTATCGATGGCAATCTAAATCGTGCAATGTATACTGATTTCCTACGTAATGTTCTACCGATGTTACTACAAGATGTTTCACTGCATGACAGAATGACGATGTACTTCCAACATGATTGATGTCCGGCTCATAGCTCACGTGCGGTTGAGCGGTACTGAATAGCATATTTCATGACAGGTGGATTGGTCGTCGAAGCACGTTCACCGGATCTGACGTCCGCGAATTTCTTGGGGAAAGTTGAAGGATATTTGCTATCATGGTCCACGGACAATGCCTGGTAACATGCGTCAGCGCATTGTCAATGCATGTGCGAACATTACGGAAGGTGAACTACTCGCTGTTGAGAGGAATGTCGTTACACGTATTGTCAAATGCATTGAGGTTGACGGACATCATTTTGAGCATTTATTGCATTAATGTGGTATTTACAGGTAATCACGCTGTAACAGCATGCGTTCTAAGAAATGATAAGTTCACAAAGATACATGTATCACATTGGAACAACGGAAATAAAATGTTCAAACACTCCCAATTTCGGTATTTTAATTTAAAAAACCTACATGTTACCAACTGTTCGTCTAAAATTTTGAGCGATATGTTTGTGACTAATACAGTACCATCTATCACAAAGCGAAGAAAGTGGTCCAGTGTTTTACATTTATATTTCTTTACTTACTACACGGATATGTAATAAAAATGGGGGTCCCTATTTAAAAAAAAACGCAGTTGATATCCGTTTGACCTATGTCAGCGCCATCTAGCGGGCCAACTATAACGCCATCTGGTTTCCCCCCTTCAAGATAGACGAGTTTCGTTCTTTGTAGTTTTTTCGTTTGACGCTTATTTCGTGAGATATTTGGCCCGGTCACTATCGATGTACCACCCTGTATAATGTATTTGAAGTGTAAAGACATTAGTATGCCGAATGCCGAATCTGAACGGGTGGATATCTTTCCGCGAATTCCTCTCGGTCGCTAAAATTAAGACTCCCAGGTGATGAGTGTGTGCTATACTTGCAGGGGCTGGTGTAGCGGGACGCAGGGAGTGCGTGGCCGGCACCGCCCACCAGGTGCGCTGGTGACGCAGGGCGGGTGCTGGCGCCCTTGGCTTTGACGCAGGTCCAGCACCAGGAGGAGGCAGCACGGGACGAGACAGGATGTGACGTGAGGCCGTGTTTGCTCTCGGGCCGTGACGTCCCACCCTCACAATAGGCGCCGCTATTTCGGGCGGGGTCTTACGCACGCACCTCGCCTCGTTTACACACGCCGGCGCAGCGGTTACGTCTCACGTCTCGGCTCGGCGGCTCTCTGGCGTCACACGCAGCAGCCGATGCCGTCGCAGTCTTAATGAATCGGTATTGGCAGGCCGGATATCTAGGGCCAGCAGCATTTGGGGCTACTGAAGCTGAAATTCGTCTCACCAAAGCAACAGTTGTTGTTGTTGTGGTGGTCAGTCCCGAGACTGGTTTGATGCAGCTCTCCATGCTGCTCTATCCTGTGCAAGCTTCTCCATCTCCCAGTACCTACTGCATCCTACATCCTTCTGAATCTGCTTCGTGTATTCATCTCTTGGTCTCCGTCTACGATTTTTACCCTCCACGCTGCCCTCCAGTACTAAATTGGTGACCCCTTAATGCCTCAGAATATGTCCTACCAACCGATCCCTTCTTCTAGTCGAGTTGTGCCACAAACTCCTCTTCTCCCCAATTCTATTCAATACCTCCTCATTAGTTATGTGATCTACCCATATAATCTTCAACATTCTTCTGTAGTACCACAATTCGAAAGCTTGCATTCTCTTCTTGTCCAAACTATTTATCGTCCATGTTTCACTTCCATACATGGCTAGACTCCATACGAATACTTTCAGAAACGCCGTCCGGTGTGGCCGTGCGGTTTCTAGGCGCTACAGTCTGGAACCGCGTGACCGCTACGGTCGCAGGTTCGAATCCTGTCTCGGGCATGGATGTGTGTGATGTCCTTAGGTTAGTTAGGTTTAAGTAGTTCTAAGTTCTAGGGCACTGTTGACCACAGATGTTAAGTCCCATAGAGCTCAGAGCCATTTCAACCTTTCGGAAACGACTTCCTGACACTTAAATGTATACTCGATGTTAACAAATTTCTTCAGAAACGCTTTCCTTGCCATTGCCAGTCTACATTTTATATCCTCTCTGCTTCGACAATTATCAGGTATTTTGCTCCCCAAATAGCAAAACTCGTTTACTAATTTGTCTCATTTCCTAATCCAATTCCTTCAGCATCACTCGACTACATTCCATTATACTCATTTTACTTTAGTTGATGTTCGTCTTATATCCTTCTTTCAAAGCACTGTCCATTCCGTTCAACCACTCTTCCAAGTCCTTTGCTGTCTCTGACAGAATTACAATGTCATCGGCGAACCTCAAAGTTTTTATTTCTTCTTCATGGATTTTAATACCTACTCCGAATTTTTTCTATTGTGTCCTTCACTGCTTGCTCAATATACAGATTGAATAACATTCGGGAGATGCTACAACGCTGTCTTACTCCCTTCCCAACCGCTGCTTCCCTTTCATGCCCCTCGACTCTTATAACTGCCATTTGGTTTCTGTACAAATTGTAAATAGCCTTTCGTTCTCTGTATTTTACCCCTGCCACCTTCCGAATTTGAAAGAGTGTATTCCAGTAAACATTGTCAAAAGCTTTATCTAAGTCTACAAATGCTAGAAACGTACGTTTTTCTTTCCTTCATCTATCTTCTAAGATAAGTCATAGGGTCAGTATTGCCTCACTTGTTCCAATATTTCTACGGAATCCAAACTGATCTTCCCCGAGGTCAGCTTCTACCAGTTTTTCCATTCACCTGTAAAGAATTCAATATAGTATTTTGCAGCCGTGACTTATTAAACTGATAGTTCGGTAATTTTTAAATCTGTCAACACCTGCTATCTTTGGGAATGGAATTATTATATTATTCTTGAAGTCTATTTCGCCTGTCTGATACATCTTGCTCACTAGATGGTAGAATTTTGTCAGCACTGGCTCTCCCAAGGCTGTCAGTAGTTCTAATGGAATGTTGGCTACTCCCGGAGGCTTGTTTCGACTTAGGTCTTACACTGCTCTGTCAAACTCTTCACGCAGTATCATATCTCTCATTTCATCTTCATCTACATCCTCTTCCATTTCCATAATATTGTCCTCAAATACATCGCACTTGTGTGGACCCTCTATATACTTCTTCCACCTTTCTGCTTTCCCTTCTTTGCTTAGAACTGGGTTTCCATCTGAGCTCTTGATATTCATACAAGTGGTTCTCTTTTCTCCAAAGGTCTCTTTAATTTTCCTGTAGGCAGTATCTATCTTACCCCTATTGAGATAAGCCTCTACATCCTTACATTTGTCCTCTAGCCATGCCACCTTATCCATTTTGCACTTCCTGTAGATCTCATTTTTGAGACGTTTGTATTCCTTTTTGACTGCTTCGTTTACCGCATTTTTATATTTTTTCCTTTCATCAGTTAAATTCAATATTTCTTCTGTTACCCATGGATTCCTACTAGCCCTCGTTTTTATACCTACTTGATCCTCTGCTGCCTTCACTATTTCATCCCTCAAAGCTACCCATTCTTCTTCTACTGTATTTCTTTCCCCCATTCCTGTCAATTGTTCCCTTATGCTTTCCCTGAAACTCTATACATCCTCTGGTTTAGTCAGTTTATTCAGGTCCCATCTCCTTAAATTCCTAGTAATTTAACCATTACCAGCAGCAAACGTATCAGCGCCATGAACTGGATAAGAAGACGTCCTGCAACCAACAAAGACACAACGACCAGAAAGGAGAGTAGTATGGGCCGTTTCTTTCACAGCTCTATTGTTTACTGTCATGGAGCTAGAGATCAGGTAGACCGCTGTCGCTGAAGACGATGCCATAGATTCCCGTGGCGTGGGCTGTCAGTGCGATTATCTGGACAGCAATTCCGACATCGACGCTCCGGGTCCCGCGAGGGGCGAAATTGTTTTACAGTTTCCACTGTCCGTATCACGCTGGATACTTCTGACAAGGTCATCATCAGGTGGCACAAGACAGCGGTATAAGTCTCCGTTCAGTAACCTAACAGCGGAAGCATGTATTTCTGTGCCAGTAGGGCGTGTGGTTTAGTGTTTTCTATCGAGCCAGTGCGTATAGTGTGTACAGACACGGGTGGAGCTGACCGAAATTCGCCAACAGCTGAAGACACATTTGGTCACGGTCGGTCGTGTGCATGCTGTTGGCTCAGGGTGTAACGCTGCCAGAGTTACTGTCTCACGTTGCGTAGGACATCTAAGCTGCCGCTTGTTTCGCTGATGGAGTCACCTAGCACCTTCCATCGTACCCGATGCAGGGAACCACGCTCACCGATCGAATCCTTGGAGGCAGAAGATGGATGTGGGGACGGGCCTTCTGTCCTCGCCATTTCGCCTTTCGGCAAGTGGCCGCCCCTTCAAAGTAGATAAACGGGGCTGAAGAGTTGGATGGTTATCGGGAGCTCCAATGTTAGGCGCGTTATGGGGTCCCTTAGGAAAATGGCCTCCGTGGCTGTAAAAAAGTTCAACGTGAGCGCAGTATTTCTACTGGGGGCATCATTCGAGATTTGGAGGGTACCCTGCCTACGGCTATCGAGAGACCAGTGTGCAGTCACGTTCAAGTTAAGGATCATGTCAGAACCAGTGACAGTATTCTGTTGAGGCCTCGTCAGTTCGTATGGGCGGCTGGTCGAAATGGTGTAGACAGCTGCCCTCACTCGTGGCGTGAAAGCAGAGCGTACAAACTACACTATTGTATCCAAAATTTATTGGGACCGTTTGGTTTGGAGTCGAGTGGAGGAAATCAACCAGAGGCTCCGACGATTCGAAGGTCTTGACTACAGACTTCTGGACCTGCATTACAGTGTGGAGGGTTGCCCTTGACAGGTCAGCTGTGCACAGTACAGGGGAGGTAGTTTCTCAGGTGGCAGAGGTGGAGTGCATTTGGAGGTTTCTTAGCCCAGGCGGTAGTATGAACCCGTTAGACGGAAGCTCCCTCGTCGAGGCACAGCTATCGAAATCCGTACGCCTACAAGGTAAAGACAAATAAATGTAAACATTTTGGCAGTAAATTGCCGAAGCATACATAATAAAGTCCCTACTAATTTATCGCTCTCCGCAAAAGCTGTCGCGGTAAAGCTGAAACTCGAAGTAGGATACTACGACATACACTCCTGGAAATTGAAATAAGAACACCGTGAATTCATTGTCCCAGGAAGGGGAAACTTTATTGACACATTCCTGGGGTCAGATACATCACATGATCACACTGACAGAACCACAGGCACATAGACACAGGCAACAGAGCATGCACAATGTCGGCACTAGTACACTGTATATCCACCTTTCGCAGCAATGCAGGCTGCTATTCTCCCATGGAGACGATCGTAGAGATGCTGGATGTAGTCCTGTGGAACGGCTTGCCATGCCATTTCCACCTGGCGCCTCAGTTGGACCAGCGTTCGTGCTGGACGTGCAGACCGCGTGAGACGACGCTTCATCCAGTCCCAAACATGGTCAATGGGGGACAGATCCGGAGATCTTGCTGGCCAGGGTAGTTGACTTACACCTTCTAGAGCACGTTGGGTGGCACGGGATACATGCGGACGTGCATTGTCCTGTTGGAACAGCAAGTTCCCTTGCCGGTCTAGGAATGGTAGAACGATGGGTTCGATGACGGTTTGGATGTACCGTGCACTATTCAGTGTCCCCTCGACGATCACCAGTGGTGTACGGCCAGTGTAGGAGATCGCTCCCCACACCATGATGGCGTGTGTTGGCCCTGTGTGCCTCGGTCGTATGCAGTCCTGATTGTGGCGCTCACCTGCACGGCGCCAAACACGCATACGACCATCATTGGCACCAAGGCAGAAGCGACTCTCATCGCTGAAGACGACACGTCTCCATTCGTCCCTCCATTCACGCCTGTCGCGACACCACTGGAGGCGGGCTGCACGATGTTGGGGCGTGAGCGGAAGACGGCCTAACGGTGTGCGGGACCGTAGCCCAGCTTCATGGAGACGGTTGCGAATGGTCCTCGCCGATACCCCAGGAGCAACAGTGTCCCTAATTTGCTGGGAAGTGGCGGTGCGGTCCCCTACGGCACTGCGTAGGATCCTACGGTCTTGGCGTGCATCCGTGCGTCGCTGCGGTCCGGTCCCAGGTGGACGGGCACGTGCACCTTCCGCCGACCACTGGCGACAACATCGATGTACTGTGGAGACCTCACGCCCCACGTGTTGAGCAATTCGGCGGTACGTCCACCCGGCCTCCCGCATGCCCACTATACGCCCTCGCTCAAAGTCCGTCAACTGCACATACGGTTCACGTCCACGCTGTCGCGGCATGCTACCAGTGTTAAAGACTGCGATGGAGCTCCGTATGCCACGGCCAACTGGCTGACACTGACGGCGGCGGTGCACAAATGCTGCGCAGCTAGCGCCATTCGACGGCCAACACCGCGGTTCCTGGTGTGTCCGCTGTGCCGTGCGTGTGATCATTGCTTGTACAGCCCTCTCGCAGTGTCCGGAGCTAGTATGGTGGGTCTGACACACCGGTGTCAATGTGTTCTTTTTTGCATTTCCAGGAGTGTATTTAACGAGAAATTGACATATATCGAAAACGCTGGTTAAATGCCATATGCAGGAGAGTGTTCAACAAAAATATTGTCTTCCCCGTGTTCTGTGTGACTGTGAAGTTATCTGAACCTGTGTAACCAGCCAAGGAGAAAATTTTATCATCGGATGTTCCACCGGCACTCGATTCCACCATAACAGTTGTAGAATTATTCAGTGAAAGTGTGCACTCAGTAGCGTGGATGTACCCCGATCGTGTTATACTTGCTGGGGGCGACTTTAACCTACCGTATGTAGAGTGGGACTATAGATTTGGTGCAGGGGGTACGAGCAGACAGTTTTGTGAAGTAGAAAATTGTCTTGAGCAGCTGCTTCGACAGCTCACATGCAAAGGAAATATTTTAGACCTTGTGGCTACACACTCAGGCCTGACATCGACAGTGTCAGTATGAAGACAGCGATTAGTGATCGCGATGTCATAGCGACGATGGTTACTAAAGTTAATAAATCCATCAAGAAGACTAGGAAAAGCACATAGGAATTCGTTCCCAACCTACTTAAACAATGAATGGAAATTATTTATTACTTTTGAATACATTGTGGGAGTGAACAGTGGTCAATGTTGTTACAAATATTTACTATCAAAAACAGTCTTGATCACAAATTATTTATTTCGGTGACCGGTTTCGATCACAATTGTGGTCATCTTCAGACCAACGAGTAAGAACCTCCTTCTGATGGTAAATCACTACCAATACATTGAACGTAGAGGATTAATGGGGAAAGTTTAAACTAACTGTAAATCTCGCCTGGAGAAGTATCTGCCGAATAAGTGAATTAGTAATGAAAAACACTCACCGTGGTTCAATAACAAAAATCGGAAAATTTTAACCAGAGACTGTTGCACTATCCATTCAAAATAAAATCCAGAAATATCAATACACCAAAGTTAACAGAAATTAGTGTGTCTAAAAATGTCGATGCGTGAAGCATACAACTTTCATCCTCACACGTTAGCGGTAGATCTTGCCGTGAACCCGAGAAAATTTTGGTCAAACGTAGAATCACTAAGTGGGTCTGATGTTTCTATTCCGTCCCTTGTCGACCAGTTGTGTATGGCAACAGAAGACAACCAATGGAAAGCCGAAGTTAAAAGCGTTTAAAAAATAGTTAACGGAGGATTTTACAGACAAACTATCGTCTGACCATGGTACAGACTCCCTTATGGACGACATAGAAATATCCTTCCACAGCGATGAGAAACACCTGAAAGAGTTGAAAACAAATTAGTCATCAGGTCTGGATAGACACTCAGTTCGCCGGCCGGTGTGGCCGTGCGCTTCTAGGCGCTTCAGTCTGGAACCACGAGATCGCTAAGGTCGCAGGTTCAAATCCTGCCTCGGGCATGGATGTGTGTGATGTCCTTAGGTTAGTTAGGTTTAAGTAGTTCTAAGTTCTAGGGGACTGATGACCACAGATGTTAAGTCCCATAGTGCTCAGAGCCATTTGAACCAACACTCAGTTCGGTTTTACAGACAACACTCTGCAGTACTGATCCCTTACTTCGCTTGCATTTATTGTGAATGACTTGCTGCGAAGGAAAAAAAAGCTCGTATGACTCCTGTATATAAGGAAGTTAAGAGAACGGACCCGCACAACTACGCACAAACAGCTACAACATCTCATTTCTGCAGCTCGTGAGGATATTCTAAGCTGTAATAGAATAAATTCCCTTAGACAGAGAAGCTTTCGTCCACAGCTCACCACTGATTTTGGAAGCTTCGATCATGGGAAACTCAGCTTGCTCTTTCTCACATGATATCCTGTGAACCATCGATGAAGACAACAGGCAGATTCCATATTCCTAGAGCTGGCCGGAGTGGCCGATCGGTTCTAGGCGCTTCAGTGTGGAACCGCGTGACCGCTACGGTCGCAGGCTCGAATCCTGCCTCGGGCATGGATGTGTGTGATGTCTTTAGGTTAGTTAGGTTTAAGTAGTTCTAAGTTCTAGGGGACTGATGACCTCAGCTGTTAAGTCCCATAGTGCTCAGAGCCATTTGAACCATTTGAACCATATTCCTAGATCTCCGGAGGCGTTCGGCACAGTGTCCCAGTTGATGTAGGTCAGAGCAAACGGAATGGGTCCTCCGTTACGTGAGACTTCTTAAGTACTAAAATCCAGTACAATCTCCTGGATGTCGATCGTTCGTCAAAGAAAAGAACCGTCAGGAGTCCCGCAGGAAAGTGTGATACGACTGCTCTTGTTTTCTAAATACGTAAAGTAACTAGGGTAGACAGCAGTCTGCGACTGTTTGCTAATGAGGCTGTAGTGCAAAGGAAACTGTCCTCGTTGATTGTAGGTAGGAGGATACAAAAGGACTTGGACAGAATTTGTATTTTTTGAGATGAATGATCTAAACGGAAAAAAGTATAAGTTTATGCAGATGAATAGGAAAAATAATCCTCTAATGTTCGAATACGGTATTAGTGGTGTGCTGCTTGAAGAAGTGACGTCAATTAATATCTATGCATAGAGATGCAAAATGATATGAAATGGAACGAGTATGTTAAGTCGGTATCAGGGAAAGTGAGTGGCCGACTTCGGTTTTTTGTGAGAAATATAAAAAGTGTAATTCATCCATAAAGGAAATCGACCCAATCTTGAATACTTCTCGAGTGTTTGCGATTCTCACCAGGTCGTGTTAAAGGAAGACATCGAAGCAATTCAGAGGCATGCTGCTGGATGTATTACTGGTGGATTCGATCAACAAGCAAGGGATATGGAAATGCTCCTTAAATTCAAATGGCAATCCTTGGAATGAAGTGACGTTCTTTGCGCGAAATGCTATTGAGAAAATTTAGAGAACCGGCATTTGTAGTTAACTGCGGAAGGATTTTTCTGCTGCCAACGTATATTTCACGCAAGGACCATGAAAACAAGAGTAATTAGAGCTTGTACGGAAGCATATAGACAGTCGTTTCTCCCTAGCTTCGTTTGCGAGTGGAACAGGAAACGGAATAACAACGTACAGTACAAGATATCCTGAGCGATACACCACATGGTGTTTTGGGGTGTATACAGTCACTTAGTTCCGTTTTCCGTAGATCATTTAAACAGTTCCTTTATCGAAGTGGCATGCCACAAGTCATTTTACAGGACATGAATACATGACTGGTGTTAACATTAATAAAGATAATATTTTTTACTGCCACTTATGTAACTTCACATAAAAACTTAATTCTTTTACAGTTATTAAGTGAAAATTCGACTCTCGGATAGAACGAGTTGTACAAGAGAAATGCTTTTACATTAGATTAGAAATTTACTTTGCTGCCTGTCAAACATTTATGCTCAAAGACTTTTATGCTGCATATTGAAATTTTTTCTTAGCCACCGATAGTTTTTATAATGGGCAAAAAAGCCATTTTTTCCCTCTAGCATTGTTAATATGGAGATAATTAATGTGTGTATTGTGATGGTGGAGTTAAAATACCTAACTTCTTGAAGAGGTACACTTGACAGCAAAAAAAAAAAAAATGGGCCACTGCTGACTGCAACCAGCATAACAGAGCTATGTTGCAGGTCCTCTAATGCCGAAACTCTGTGGGGTACAGTCGCTTGACTATACACAATGGTTACCACAAGAGACCACTAGAGAAACATGTTCACTATGGCAGTCACTCCAGGCATAAACTAATACTGTGATACCATAAATGTTAAGAAAAACATTGTTAGAGATGAGACAATCCCTATCACTTGTAAATTAAACTTCGTGACAATAAGACACACCTCAAAAGTCTTATCACATCCATTAAATGACATTGCAAGTTCTTGTTCGTGATCTGAATTCTGAATTAGAACCTGCTGTTAACCAAACAAAGTTTGTGTGTCTCATAAAGACATGACTAGGCATAAAGAGACGTAAAATATCGAAGTTTTCAGAAGTATCAGTTCATAAGGCCGAGTATCCGAACCTGGAAAGAAAAAGACGATACGTTTAGCGCTGCACTGGGAACCTCATGAAACTTATATTGCCCCTGAGAAGTAACGATGAAAATTATGTAATAAAATTCATTCGGGAGGACGACGGTTCAATCCCGCGTCCGGCCATCCTGATTTAGGTTTCCGTGATTTCCCTAAATCACTCCAGGCAAATACCGGGATGGTTTCTCTGAAATGGCACGGCCGCCTTCCTTCCCAATCCTTCCCTAATCCGATGAGACCGATGACCACGCTGTATGGTCTCCTTCCCCAAACCAACCAACCAACCAAAATGCATCGTGTAAGTGAGAAACGTCGTGAAGTAAAGTTGTGGTGATGGCTGAGGAAAAGAGCCCAATATCTATATGAATTGTTAACTAAGGACAGTCAGATGTCAGATACTAATTATGTTCACCAATAGCCTGGTAGGTACTCGAACACGGCACCTTTTGGTATCGTCTTATAGCTACGAATAGACATGAAATATTTATTGTTTCTTCACCAGCAGCGATATGTGCGCATGTTCGGCTAGGGGTAATACAACGACTAGCCCACACATATTGTCGTTGTTGGCTCCACACGAAGACATGTCAACTATCAAATTCCTTATCACTAGTAATTAGGATCGCGCCATTGATAGAGACCTGGAGGAGTTTGGCATTGTGAGGAAACAACGAAATGGTGGCATTGTGACGAAACAACGAAATGGGGGAACAGTATCATCTCGAAGTGTTCAAATGCAGAGAGAAACTGAAATCGGAGCTCAAATCCCAACCCCGTGGAAATAATTTCAAATTCTAAAGGTCACTTAAAATAAGAGCTGAAGGTCCGATGACCTACCATGGCGATTGGTTTATGAACTAAAATAACATGACTAGTGTAAGAAAGCTTGCGAGAGCCAGAGTTTCCGCAGGCAGCGACTTTCGCATCTGACAGCCAGAGCTAATCTAACTCTGTTCCAATAAGTAGCGAATAGACATGTTTGATGTAGATTTGGAACTACGGCAAAGTCGTGCGTTCTTCACTTGGCGTTATTGGAGGTGAAGAGGGTATGTTTGCGGCTGTTAAAAACTGGTACCCCAGTGGGAATAGCACCCACACCTTAGCTATAACAAGCTAGCCTCAGTCCAACCAACCACCGAATTTCACATGTGTTAGCATCATGTTTTTGTCGTAACAGGATATGCTGCACTTGATACGAGAAGTGCTGACTTCCACTTAAGCTATTGCTGTGTATAACCTATTCGTGGTCTAGTGTTCAACGTCATACAATGCAAATGCAAAGCTGTGATATGGAACAATTCCTTTCCTTTCTTTTTAAAGCTGTATTCCGTCGGTCTGCTAAGGGCACCAATGTGACAGAAGATCAGAGACGTTTTAGTTCATTTTCTAACCAGTCAGGCAGTGGGTGCGTGTCGGATTACGATGGTGAGTGCGCCCATGTACTGAGTCCACAGGGCTCTTGTAACTGAGAAGCAGCTGCACCTGGTATCGAGAGCACTCTGATTTTGCATTTCTTGAAAACAGTTTCACTGTACGATTCTAACATACGAACATAGTATTGAATCAGAAGATGAATGTATTATTTTCTGTGATTTGTAATTTATGAGCAAATGAACTAAGTACATTTTGTAATCCAGCTGTCGAAACCAATGTTAGTGACTGATCTAGTGCTTGGTTTAAAGCATCTCTCGGTGGTAAGTATCGCCTGCTCTCTCACTTGCTAAGGGACCTTGCTTCTTGAGTTCATTTCTTGTTCGGCTGTGTTCAATCCATATTCCACTGGGCAGTGCGGGCTAAGGGTTATATATTTTTAATGAGATTTTTTGGGGTAAAACTATTCTGGTCGTTAATGGAAAGCTCTTTAAATATCTATGTCACGCCGGGCCAACTTTTAAGAGCATTCCTTGATACTATTTTAAGAATTGTGGCTTGCTAGTTTCTTAATTAATATATAATATAGTAATAGCACTCCGTCTTCAGGCCACAAGTGGCCCATCGGGATTATCCGACCGCCGTGTCATCCTCAATGTGGATGCAGATACGAGGGGCGTGCGGTCAGCACACCGCTCTCCCGGTCGTTACGATGGTTTTCTTTGACCGGAGCCGCTACTATTCAGTCGAGTAGCTCCTCAATTGGCATCACTAGACTGAGTGCACCGCGAAAAATGGCAACAGCGCATGGCGGACCGGATGGTCACCCATCCAAGTACCGGCCACGCCCGAAAGCGCTTAACTTCGGTGATCTGACGGGAACCGGTGTATCAACTGCGGCAAGGCCGTTGCTCTTTCTTAATTAATAACAAAGGCCCCCCTTGCTAGGGTTACAGCGAAGACCTCAACGGTAGTGAAGGCGGAGAGAACGAATCTCGGTACGGTGGAACTAGCGGAAGAGGCACATAATACAATAAATCCACCTTGCGTCTGACTTGTAACAAGCGGCACTGTGGTCGGCGTCTGTTCACCAGAGGTGCGGCCGTAATACAAATTCTGGAACTAACCACTCCAGTCTTAACCACTGAGCTTTTCTGAGCTCAACCCTTTGATTCTAAGTACTATTATGGAGCGTTTGAGTAATTACAAAATTACCACAGGTGGTAACAAATCCTCCGCCATCAGTGGCGCAACTAGTCTATCGGATTCTGGGGAGACTAGGCTGAAACGCTATATCCCAAACCAGAGGAAATCGAAGTCTTTTGACCGACTCATGCCCAAGGTCGAAACATTTTTTGGCACTATCAATATTAACTCTCTCTTGACACCAGGAAAACTCTATAAATTAGGAGACACACTAAAAGAACAAAATATCAAAATTTTAGCCCTGCAAGAAACAAGGTTGCCTGATGAGAATGCCATGGATTTTGGAAACTACCGATTGTTTAAAAGTAAAACAGACAAAAGAATTCTTAAAAACACTCCGCATCTGGGTGTTGCATTCGCAATTTCGGAAGACATTCTTTGCTCCGTAATCGAAGTAAATCCAGTAAACAACAGACTAATGACAATTTCCATGAAATGTGCAAATAAAATGTACTGTTTAATTAACGCACACATGCCTATCAACCAGGAGAATAAAACAAATCCAGAAAAAGTAAATAAGTCATGGGAAGTGTTAGAGAATACAGTCTCCAAAATTCCTCAAAATTATGTAAAGATTTTAATGGGTGATTTTAATGCGCAGTTAGGGAAAGAGAGAAAATTTAGAAAAACGGTCGGTGAATTCCCTGCACATAAATGGACCAATCAAAATGGAAAGAGGCTGGTAGAATTTTGCAGAAATTTCAATCTCAAAATTATGTCAAGTCATTTTAAGAAAAAACCTTCAAAACAAAAGACATGGCGATCACCTAACAAGGACATAGGTGAATTCCAAATTGACCATATTGCAATCTCGTATCCATGTCACAAAGAAATTTTAAATGTTCAAGTTCGTAAAGGCGCCAATATTGACTCAGACCATTACTTAACCCGTGTGAAACTAAAGCTAAAACCCCAAAATTTCAACAAAAGGACACCATTAATCCCCAAATTTGACACCAGTAAAATCCAACCATCATTATTAGCAGACGAATTTGACAAAACAAGTGCACAAAATTGGGAACAACTCAAACACAAGATTATCAAAACAGCTCAAGATCAAATTCCTTTACGAAAACACAAGAAACATGCTTGGTGGAATGAAAACTGTGATCATGCAATTAAAGCCAGACAAGAGGCATTTAAAGCATGGAATAGCAACAAGACAGAAGACACATATGATACATTCATGGCAACTAGAAAAGACACTTCAAAACTAATTAGACAAACAAAAAGACAATATGAGAATAGTCAACTCTTAGAAATTGAAGAAGATTTTCAGAAATACAATACCAGAAATTTTTATAAAACTTTTAAAACCAAAATAAAGGGGTACCAACCCCAGAATCTTTGCTTCAAGAAGGAAAATGGACAGTTGGCTCTTAACAACCAAGAAAATTGCAAAGAACTTTCTAAATATTTTAAGAATCTTCTAAATTGCCCCGAGCCCACAGAAAGATTTCCACCAAAAATTCCCCAACAATGCAATCCAGTTTCACTTGCACCAAATGAAGAGGAAATCATTAAAGAAATTCATAGGTTGAAAAACAACAAAACATCTGGTGAAGATGGAATTGTTGCAGAACTTTTAAAGGTAGCTGGTCCAAAAACCGTTAAAGAAATTACTTCAATCATGCAAAACATTTGGCAAACGGAAAAAATTCCTGATGAATGGAAAACCGCCTTGATTCACCCACTTCATAAGAAGGGAGACAAAACTGATGTTAATAATTACAGAGGAATTTCTCTTCTTCCAGTCACATACAAAATCCTCTCTCAATGTCTTCTGAACCGAGCACAACAGCAACTTGAATGGAAAATTGGCGAATATCAAGCAGGTTTCAGGCCAAATAGATCTTGCCCAGAACAGATTTTAGTCCTCAAACTAATTCTCAGACATCAAAAAATTTACAATAAAAAACTAGTTTGTACCTTTGTAGATTTTAGAAAGGCTTATGACTCAGTGGATCGTGAATCTCTTTTCCAAATTGTGAAAGAACAAGGCCTGGATCCTAAAACCACGGCAATTATCAGAGACACGCTAACTGGTACAAAATCAAAAGTAAAGTTCAGAGGAGAAATTTCAGAATCCTTTGAAATAAAAACAGGCGTGAGGCAAGGTGATGGACTCTCTCCGTTGCTATTTAACTGCGTTCTAGAAAAAGTAATACAAGAGTGGCGCGAACGAAAATTGGAGTTCAAAATTGACCAACCAGAGAAATTAGGACGAACAAATATTCGAATAGACTGTTTGGCCTTTGCAGACGACTTGGTTATTCTAACGCAGGACATCCAAATTGCTCAGAAACAAATAGAAATCCTTAAAGAAACAGCAGAAAGAGTAGGTCTCCAAATCTCATTTGAAAAAACACAGTATATGACTAGCAACAAACTGGCACCCAAACTTTTGGAAACTAAGTATGGAAAAATCAAAAGAGTTTCGCAATTCAAATATTTAGGTGAAACAATCTCAGAGACTGGTCTAGAAAAAATTGGAAATGAAATTCGTTGTCAAAAGATGGAGACAGCTTTTAGACTTACAAAAGACATCTACAACAAAAAATGTCTCTCGAGGTACTCTAAATTGAGACATTACAACACAGTCATAAAACCAGAGTGCCTTTATGGGGCTGAAACGCTAATTTTAAACAGAAAAAAGGACATTCAAGAAATCCAAAAAAGAGAAAGAAAAGTAATCAGAAAAATTCTAGGTCCAAAATATACTGAAGAAGGAACATACAGGCTAAGAGCAAATAGTGAAATTCAACAATACACCAGCATATATTCAGATATGAAAAAACGCAGATTAAAATTTTATGGGCATATTAAAAGAATGGATGCTACCAGACTAACTAAACAAGTAGTGGAATTCTACGAAAATCGAAGTAAAGCTAAATTTGAGACAATAAAATGGATTGCTGCTATAAAAGAGGACATGAAAGAGGCAGATATAAAACAAGATGAAATTCAAGACAGAAAATTATTTAGGCAAAAAATTCATGACTGGGTAGTTGGTCAAGCTGAAAAACCAAAGAAAACTGGAACCACATGGTCTGATGAAAGGAAAAGAGCTCATTCCGAGAGAATGAAAACAATTTGGGCAGAGAGAAAGTCTAAAAGAAAATAACTGAATGCCCCGTGATTGTACTTCGCGTGGTCCAGTAGGGCCCAAACGTGAATAATAATAATAAAGTACAAAACTCATCTGGGGATTACCCCTCCTGATACAGAACTTGTGTTTAATACTATTTTAAGAAATAAATAAATGTTCTGTTATGCATACTTCTCGATCCAAATACCACCACTTCTACAATAGTTACGCACTCTGTGCTCCTGCCATGACGCTATTTGTATGTTGATGAATGTTTAGTAGAAGATCATACACATGTATAAGGAATGGGAATGGACCAAAAACTGAACCTTGTGGGACTCGCTTCGTGATTTCTCACTAGCCACAAGAATTTCCTCTACTTCCAAGACTGAAACATAAGGAAAAACTTTTTTTCATTTTGTTCGTTAAGTTCGACTGAAATCAGTTGTTTGTAAAGCCATAAGTGCCATAAAACTTCTTTTTCTGAGTGTCATTTGATGTACTTAATCAAACGCCGTGGATAGATCGCAGAAAATACCATACGCGTATGAGGTATGATTAGAGAGTCTGTAGGAATGAAAGGAAAAGTGTAGCAAGTGGACTGGAACTGAATACCACTTTGTGCTCGCAGGTCGTCGCTACTTGCAGAGCACGGCGCCCATTGTGGCGGGCACGGAAAGAATAGCAACAGAAGGCGGCGCGGCGCGCCCTGGGAATGAGAATGGTCGCGTTAGCGGTGTGCGGCCCGGCCGGGCGGCCTCATGCATTATTCGGGCACCCGCGATTCAGCGGGAGAAAGCGCGATACCGCCACGTGATAACGCCTTACGCAACGAGGCCCACCCGGCGCCTCGCCACGCCACGTCACAGCGCCGGATGCGTCGGCCGGGTCGCGGACCCCTGCGGGCGCGCGTCTCCGTCTGAAGCCCGGCAGGCTGTAGGCCAGGAAACGTACGCCTGTCCCACGAGACTTGTGCTGCTGGTGTACATCCGTACTCCGAAAGACATACTCGGTGTGTCGTGGAGAGTACCTATGGTACTACGATAATTCCCCCCTTACCCCCCCCCCTTGTCTGTTCGAATCGCGAATGGTGTGTGTGGGTGGGTGGGGGGGGGGGTGGCTGTGTGTGGGTGTGTGTAGAGCGATTGTCTGTAAACTTCCGAGCGAGCTCTAATTGCTCTGATTATGTGGCCAGTTCTGGAGACATATCGCACACCGCAAGAACAATGCCACAACAGATTCAATACTTGCAAAAAATCGGCTTGAATAATTCTATGAAACATTATAAGATTCATTTTTATCTGTTTTCCGTCTTTCCTTAGTTGCTTTAAAATTCGTGGAGGTGTGTTCCGCCTAAGGAAGTAATTGAAGGCAGTTTGTTTATCGCCATACGCGTTTCGCTTCTTTATTTGTGAAGCACTTTCAGTGGCTTGTAATTCATGTTCCTTTGTATACATATAATAATAATGCTACAGTACATACAGCATATACATTTTTACATATACATTCTACAGCATTTTTGTGACCCCTCCCTAAGGGAGTGGAACAGTGGAAATGAGATTTTTTTATAAAATATATATTTATTAAACAAATACTAAAGCATGTTTAAATCTACTTTAATGAAAATTCATATTTCACTTCTCGGTTAGAAATAAAAAAGTACGTGTTGCAGTTTTTAAAAAAAATTCAACCCTTGAGGTTGTGAAATAAGGGATTAAAAGTTTTATGAAAATATTTCGTTACATTATAATATTTTTAAAGCTAAATATATGAAAACTGGTGTATGATTTGTCATTTAGAAATAAAGAAATATGTATTATAGGATGAGTGTTTCTATGGAAATATCATCACAAGAATTCTACAGGCAGGCTTAACAAAAACTTCTGACTCCAGCTACCAGAATACCTTTTTGGCATGAACTACATCCCGAAAATACCATGCTTCTTGTACTTAATTAACGAGAAAAGTTTAGATGGTGTAATTTGAGAGCTAAATCAAAGAAAGCTATTTAACAGTCACTACGACAAGTCGGTTTTGTCAGAACTATTTACAAGAAGAAACGTATCTTTCATACACTAATTTTTCAGTACTCTAAGATGTCTTTATAAAATAATTTTTGTTGTAATTACCACGTTCACTAGTCATCACTGATGACAAAATTGATACCACGTCGAAACTACAAATTCGTTAAAGCAAAACCCAAAAGAAAGAGAAATCTGTGTAGATCGTAAAATCCAAGCGAGTGAAGTAGCGGCCGTTCAGGCACTTCCAAATAAATGCAACGAATCGCTCAGTTTGTGTGTTACATCTCATAATTTATTCGTTATATTTTTTTGTAATCCTGTATTTTTTTCCTGTTTGAAATGTTGTTTTTCAAATGATGCAAGTTTTGAGTTTCAGTGACCTAAGTATTGTTCTTTCTTGCCATCTTCATCGTGAGTATGTTGTGGATCAGTCCTCCGAGATGACAGCAGCTGGGATCAAAGGGCTGCAGAAACACGATGATGGTTTGACGACCACGCAGGCTTCATACAGCACCTCTACCTACCCGTTAAATCACTCGATGTTAAACCCATAGAAAATACCTGAGATGAAAGTACCCCCGCGGTTTCTTAGCTCTGTGAGATCGTGTCATCGGTGAGTGATTTCAGCTGGATGTGGCACAATGTATTGATTCTCTTCCTCACATAATTGTGGCTGTAATTAAGACTAGAGGGATTTACTTAAAAAAGTAAGTAACATGTTGTTATGGTGGGCCAAGTAAGTTTTGCTTCAATGTGATACAGAGACATGCTACGTTTATCAACATAGTCACCCAGTTTCTGCAGACAATGGTCGGAGCGTTGTACCAATCGTTTAATTCCTCGACGATAGAAATCGGCTCCTTGGTCACGCAACCATTAGAAAATGTATACATCCTCATCATGGAGAAATCTATTCCTACCTCTCCGCCCCCCTCTCCCCGCTCCTCCAGATGTCCTTGCCGGAAAGATACAAACCGCATGGTGTAAGATCTGATCTGCCCGATCGGCGTCACTCACGTGTGTGCAGCCTTGGTCACATTTTTGGCACCTTTTCAGTACGGCTGGAAGCGACATTACACTTGGTCCATATACAGACGGAGTTTCACTGTCAGTGTGTATTTGGATGTTTTGACCACGAAACTGTCCCGTCTACTTCAAGATTGGAGCACATTTCCAGCTGCCGTCACACTTCAATGACTGACCTGTTATCCATGTCGTAGCAGAACTGTGTCTGTAGAAAACTTGGACTATGTTTACTCTCTTCTGACAAAGCATCACTCTGTTGAGCAACGGCCTCAGTGTGGGACGACATGTGTAACTTAGTCATTATGTATATGAAAGAGAGAGAAAAGTTCTAGGATATCATTTATACACTGAAGAGCCACAGAAACTGTTACACCTGCCTAATATCGTGTAGGGTCTCCACGAGCACGCAGAAGTGCCGCAACACGACGTGGCATGGACACAACTGATGTCTGAAGTATATCTGGAGGGAACTGACATCATGAATCCTGCAGGGCTGTCCATAAATCCGCAAGAGTACGATAGGGTGCAGATTTCTTCCGAACAGCACGTTCCAAGGCATTCCAGATATGCTCAATAATGTTCATGCCTGGGGAGTCTGGCGACCAGTGAAAGTTTTTAAACTCAGAACAGTGTTGCTGGAGCCACCATGCCGCAATTCTGAACGTGTGAGGTGTCGCATTATCCTGCTGATATTGCCCAAGTCCGTTGGAATGCACAATGGACATAAATGGATGCAGGTGATCAGACAGGGTGCTTACGTACGTGTCACCTCTCAGAGTAGCACATAGGCGTATCAGGGGACCCATATCACTCCAAATGCACACGCTCCATACCACTACAGAGCCTCCACCAGCCTGAACAGTGCCCTTGCCCTGCTGACATGTAGGGCCCATGGATTCATGAGGTTGTCTCTATACCCGTACACTTCCATCCTCTCTATAAGATTTGAAACGAGTCTCGTCCGACCAGGCAACATGTTTTCTGTCATCAACAGTGCAATATCGGTGTTGAAGGCCGCAGGTGAGGCGTACACCTTCGTGTAGTGCAGTCATTAAGGTCACACGAGTGGCCTTCGGTTCCGAAAGCCAATATCGATATTTCGTTGAATGGCTCGGCTCACACTCTGATCTTGTTGATGGCCCAGCACTGAAATCAGCATCAATTTTCGGAACTGTTACACTTCTGTCACGTTGAACGACTCTCCTCAGTCGTCATTGGTCCCCTTCTTGCATGCTCTTTTTCTGATGTCGGATATTTGATGTTTTACCAGATTCCTGATATTCACGGTACACCCGTGAAATTTATAAAAAAATATCATATTTACGCCAGTGACTGTAACACTTCACGATTGCAACCTCGGGCTTAGGCCATTATGCAGTGCAGATTTTTGTGACATTTATATGTCGTTGTCATTACTATTAAGTTGACATGGCTTAAAGCCACAAAAATCTGCACTTGATAATGGCCCAGGGCCGAAATTGCAATCGTGAAATAAAGAAAGTGTTACAATCACTGGCGTAAATATGATGTATTTTATAAATTTCTACGCGACTGTGAATCCCAGGTATAAAAAGTTAATTATTTGTGAAATGGTCGTACGGGAAAATCCGTCGTGCACCGACTATAATACCACATTAAAACTCACTTAAATCTTGATAACCTGCCATTGTAGCAGCAGTAACCGATATAACTGTGCAAGACACGTATTGTCTCATATCGGCGTTGCGGACCACAGCGTCGTCGTCTGCTTGTTTACGTATCTCTGTATTTGAATACGCATGCCTATACAAGTTTCTTTGGCGCTTCACTGTATTTACGTAGGCATAACTTGCATCTAGTTACTTCTGATAGTAGACATTAAAATGAACGTCGTAAAAAAGTTAATTAATGAAATAACTTGACCTTTTACTCTGACACAGATAAGACAGGTACTGCATTTCAATTCTCTTTTGATTTCTTTTTGCTAGATGCCGGTCTAATATAAAAATCCGTGAAAAAAATTTGACTGTAGATGATTATGTTTTCTTCGTGGCTGCTGTAAGGACAGAACGGGTTAGGTACGGGATGAGTTGGCGGTCGGACGTTTCCTTTTCTCCGGCTCTCAGAGAACGCCAGGCAAAGTCAGAGAAAACTGCTACAACTCGCGATGAAGACTCCGTCTCTCTTGGCAGCTAAGGTACTCACAGTCGCCGAAGGATTTTCTGGAAACACTTTCAGAGTGAGAAGGTTGAACAACAGTGGCAGTGTGGTATCTTCTGACTAACAAACTGGTCGCTTAGGGAACGTCTTGAACACGCAAGCTGACGGCGAAATATTGCGCGTTCTTCAGACCGTGATAGTAGCAGATTCGCCCAGTATTGTTAATTTGCGAAGAAATCACTATGCACTGTATTGCTAAACACACTAATAGTTTTTATGGAGGTCTGGGAATCCATCATCGAATAAAAGTTCGTAGACGATATTTACGTTCCTTTTTAATAAGAGAAATTTTTTATTCTTGATATCTGCGATTACAATTTGTATCTCCTCTGCGCTTCAAATTACGCCTATATGCAAACTTATCTGATCCCTCCCCCCTCCCTCTCCCAAAAAAAAAAAAACAATCTCCGATAGCCATGCCTTGTCTTCAACAATTGCGAAACAGACTAGATGCTATTTTTTTTACAGGAAAGAGCGTTGTCGCCACAGCAAAGAGCGTTGTCTCAATTACGGTAGCGCATTATCGCTGGTACGCTCAGCTCGAATATTATAATAATATTACACTACGTGGGGACATTAAAACATCCTCGTATATAGTTCCAGATTGTAGCCGTTTTATTTCTTCCATAAAAAAGACTAGTCCATCTACTTTCGACAGCGTGTCGCAGGTTCAAAAAATGGCTCTGAGCACTATGGGACTTAACATCTATGGTCATCAGTCCCCTAGAACTTAGAACTACTTAAACCTAACTAACCTAAGGACATCACACAACACCCAGTCATCACGAGGCAGAGAAAATCCCTGACCCGGCCGGGAATCGAACCCGGGAACCCGGGCGTCGCAGGAGAAAGGTCGACATTCAGGGATATGACAGAGACCGTCGTAAAAATCTTCGTGTGTACATCTAGCGTACTCCGAATAGTTTCAGAGCTAGAACAAATTTAACATCACTTTTTGTACGTTGTTCTCGAATACTTTGAAAATCGCGGCACCAAGTGAAAAAAGTGTCGAAGTACAAAATTAAACTAGACTAACTTTCATACAAAAAGGTACTATTCGGTTTTCTCTTGGACTGATAGTTGGCGCCAAGACAGCGAAAGGTTATAGAAAATCTATCACGAAGAGCATGTGCTGTAGCTTACAGAATTTTTATAAGCCAGTTTGAGATAACTTTCCGACTTGATAGACCGCAAGCGCCACATATCTAATTGTTTGTATCAGTGTGGTATATAGTAAACAATGGCGATGTACTAAATAATGCAGGAAATAAATAACAGTTTCCGTTAAACGTGTTCCAACTCGGAAACCGTTCGGAACACGGAGTACGTCCATATGAAGGTTTCTGCTTTAAATGATCGTTGCTCTCATACCCCTGAATATTGACCATTCCTCCTGGGACAAGCTGTACAAAAATGCTACAATGGTCATAAACTGTACTGAAAACAGTTAAAGAATAACAAAAAATCATTCTCACAGGTCACGGATGAAGTTCGGAGATACAATACTGTTCGAAAGTAACATTTCACATCTGCCTGCTTACTCTAACGATTGGTGAAAGTCTCTTCCCCATCTAAGTTTCACACTTGGGCGCCCTAACTCTAAGACGGTTAACAGCAATGTGACAGAGAGAAATGGGAGCGCCCCGCCGGACTTGTGCAACATCCTGGCGTCCGCGGGCGCCGGGGAAAGGACAGCGAGAGGGCCTATCGGAAGTCTCCGCAGAGCCACCGGCACGCTGCCTGCTTCATATCACCGGCTTCCTGTTTTTCGCAGGATGCTCCCTGCACCCGTGTCGCAAAAATTCGTCCTAATCTCCTGGCGGATACTAGAGAATCTTTCGTCTCTCCACGAAACTCATACGTCACGTCCGTAACCACATCACGTCCTGAGACGTTACGACCAACACTTAGCTCCCCATGGACAAGTAGCTGTTCTCTGTACGTTCATGGATTCGTTGTCAGGACCATTAATCCCATGAGCGCGTAACTAGCAATTCAGCATAAATACTCTATGATACTATTGGCTGGGAGACCCCCGAGGGCTTGTTCAGCCACCTCCACAGAAAGGGTATTCCTCCAACGCAATGTTCCCTTTCCACGCGATATAGCAGAGCTGTGTCTTACGTTTACCTATTATGAGTAAGTGACTGTGGTGTGTGTACGTATTTGTATACTGTGGCGTCATGTCTGTTTTGTATGATAGGTTAAGTATCAGTTGCTGGCCCCACACGTCAACAGTACTGGTCCTTATCGTGAAGACAAGTGCTAATTTCAATTTCTAGGGGAGGAGACTATTCTCAACTGCTGAGACAGTCAGCCGATCTGCCTTAATCTGACTAAATGGATGGTGCTTTGGGCCAACAATGCTGTTTTCAACGGCAGGTGATTTGTGGAGGATCGGTGCTGTTTCCTAACATCCTTTGGGAAGCAAATTTCCGAAGGTCCTCGCAGAAAATAGCAGCTAACGGCAAATACTAAGAACTTGGTAGAAAATGGCCTGTTGAACTGCCTATATTCCGCTCTGGTGATTAATTGACCGGAAGGTCTGATTGTTAAAATAATTTCCGGGAGCGACTTTGGAGGTAGCACGATCAGGTATCAACCGCGGCCATAGAGAGGGCGGGGCGGGACTCTTGAGCTCTGTGGGGAAGATTGGCTTTAAAAAGAGTTGCGCGTTATGAAAGCGCGAGTGAAGGATCAAAAATGGTTCAAATGGCTCTGAGCACTATGCGACTTAACTTCTGAGGTCATCAGTCGCCTACAACTCAGAACTAATTAAACCTAACTAACCTAAGGACATCACACACAACCATGCACGAGGCAGGATTCGAACCTGCGACCGTAGTGGTCGCTCGGTTCCAGACTGTAGCGCCTAGAACCGTAAGGCCACTCCGGCCGGCAGTGAAGGATCTTCAGAGATCAGTAAAGTAGTTTATCTGCTACTGAAAACTCTGAGAGTTCGTAAGTGCGTTTCCAGGATATGATGTCTGAACTACTTAGCTGTGTGATGGGTGTGTATCTGTGCTGTGCTGTTTTGTTCGTGCCGTATGGTGATACAGTGGTTGAATAGAAGAGATACAGATGATTCAACGAAGAACGGCGCGTTTCATCATAGGATTGTTTAGTCAGCGCGAGGTCTGAATACAAAGCTGCTAAGCCAATTACAACGGCTACTACTAGATGAGATGCGTTTTTCATCACGTACAAGTTTCCTATTGTGCACTGTTGGCCATTAAAATTGCTACACCAAGAAGAAATGCAGATGATAAACGGGTATTCATTGGACAATATATTATACTGCAACTGACATGTGATTACATTTTCACGCAATTTGGGTGCATAGACCCTGAGAAATCAGTACCCCGAACAACCACCTCTGGCCGTAATAACGGCCTTGATACGCCTGGGCATTGAGTCAAACAGAGCTTGGATGACGTGTACAGTTACAGCTGCCCATGCAGCTTCAACACGATACCACAATACATCAAGAGTAGTGACTGGCGTATTGTGACGACGCAGTTTCCGGGCCACCACTGACCAGACATTTTGAATTGGTGAGAGAGATGGAGAATGTGCTGGCCAGGGCAGCAGTCGAACATTTTCTGTATCCAGAAAGGCCCGTACAGGACCTGCAACATGCGGTCGTGCATTATCCTGCTGAAATGTAGGGTTTCGCAGGGATCGAATGAAGGGCAGACCCACGGGTCGTAACACATCTGAAATGTAACGTAGACTGTTCAAAGTGCCGAGACGTGGAACCAATGGCACCCCATGCTATCACGCTGGGTGATAGCCAGTATGGCGATGACGAATACGCGCTTCCAATGTGAGTCAACCGTGATGTCGCCAAACACGGATGCGACCATCATGATGCTGTAAACAGAACCTGGATTCATCCGAAAAAATGACGTTTTGCCATTCGTGCACCCATGTTCGTCGTTGAGTACACCATCGCAGGCGCTCCTATCTGTGATGCAGATTCAAGGGTAACCGCAGCCATGGTCTCCGAGCTGATAGTCCGTGCTGCTGCAAACGTCGTCGAACTGTTCGTGCAGATGGTTGTTGTCATGCAAACGTCCCCATCTGTTTACTGAGGGATCGAGACGTGGCTGCAGCCATGCGGGTAAGATGCCTGTCATCTCGACTGCTAGTGAAACGAGGCCGTTGTGATCCAGCACGGCGTTCGGTATTACCGTCCTGAACCCACCGGTTCCATGTTCTGCTAAGTCATTGGATCTCGACCAACGCGAGCAGCAATGTCGCGATACGATATACCTCAATCGCATTTCTCCTCCTTACAAGAGGCATCACAACAACGTTTCACCAGGCAACGCCGGTCAACTGCTGTTTGTGTATGAGAAATCGATTGGAAACTTTCTTCACGTCAGCACGTTGTAGGTGTCACCACCGGCGCCAACTTTGTGTGAATGCTCTGAAAAGCTAATCATTTGCATATCACAGCATCTTCTTCCTGTCGGTTAAATTTCGTGCCTGTAGCACGCCATCTTCGTGGTGTAGCAATTTTAATGGCCAGTAGTGTAATTGCGAGAGCGTATGTTCCAAGAAGAGTCGAACAACATATTACTTCCTCCGAAATATGCCTCACGGAGAACTTACGGGCGAGCTTATCAGCGCAATATGTCACGCAAAGAGAAAATCAGAGAATTTAGTGCTCATGAGGAGCCACGTTCCATTCGTCAACGTAAGAGGGAAGGGGCCAAACGGTAGTGGTGCCGGAACCAACCTCCGACACACAACGCAAAAAAAATGGCTCTAAGCACTATGGGACTTAACATCTGAGGTCATCACTCCCTTAGAACTACTTAAACCTAACCAACCTAAGGACATCACACACATCCATGCCAGAGGCAGGATTCGAACCTGCGACCGTAGCGGTCGTGCGGTTCCAGACTGTAGCGGCTACAACCGTTCGGCCGCAACGGCTTGCAGAGTATAGATGTAGATGCAGAGGACAATGCCAGAAGCAGGCACACAGCCTACATCTCGTATGGCACCAAGTGGAGAGACAACTTTGAGATTCGCTTACGATGGACGGAACTTGATGAACAGGGCTCACTTCTTCAGACACTGAGGAGAGGTTTAGATTTAATCCAGGTCACTGGCACAGAGACTGGTGAGCAGGAACTTTATGTCGATGCATTTCCTCTCCTTGCTAGCCAAACACTGGTGGTGAAAGTTTCTTCCACCAACAGATCTGCGGTGGCTGACTACGAATCGAGTGCTACAGTACAGGCGCGCGCTAGCGACTTCAGGATAAGTTAGTACTGTAACCAAAGATATTTCCAGTTGTTCTAGAAACATAAAATTTCAGCTGTGTGACCGTCTCGGTTACCAGAGAATCGCACATTGATATTAGAACAACATAACTCTAATGTCTCAGTCTCGTCGTTGGCAAAAATCTCCTGGCGAATATTCACCTTAAATACGGTGTTGAGAAGTCTGTCAAGGTAGAAATTATCTGTGTGTGTGTGTGTGTGTGTGTGTGTGTGTGTGTGTGTGTGTGTGTGTGGGTGAGTGTGTGGGTGAGTGTGTGTGTGTGTGTGTGTGTGTGTGTGTGTGTGTGTGTGTGTGTGTGAGTGAGTGAGTGAGTGAGTTAATAGTTGAAATATACAGTGAAGCGCTACAGCAACTGTTATAGGCATTCATATTCAAATACAGAGATATGTAAACAGGCATAAGACAGCGCTGCGGTCGGCAACGCGTATATGAGACAATAAATGTCTGGCGCATTTGTTAGATCGGTTGATGCTGCTACAATTGCAGGTTATCAGAATTTAAGTGAGTTTGAAAGTGGTGTTATAGTCTGCTCACGAGCGATGAAGTGGGGATTTTCCCATACGACCATTTCAAGAGTGTACCGTGAATGTCAGGAATCTGGTAAAATCAAATCTCCGACGCCGCTGCTGCCAGAAAAAGATCCTGCAAGAACGGGACCAACGACGACTAAAGAGAATCTTTCAACGTGACAGAAGTGTAACCCTTCCGCAAATTGCTGCAGTGTGAACCTTTCAACGAAACATCATCGATATGGACCTTCGGAGCCGAAGGCCAACTCGTGTACTGCTGATGATATGGGACCCCTGATACGTCTAGATACGACTATGACATGTGACACGAACGTAAGCATCCTATCTGACCACCCGCATCCATTCATATCCATTGTGTATTCCGACGGACAGACAATTCCAGCAGGACAATGCGCCACCCACACGTCGAGAATTGCTACAGAGTGGCTCCAGGAACACTTCTGAGCTCAAACACTTCCGCTGGCCAACAGACTACCCAGACATGAACATTACTGAGCGTATCTGGGATGCCAGCAACGTGCTGTTCGGAAGATCTCAACCCTCTTACTCTTACGGATTCATTGACGGCACTGCAGGATTCAGGTTGTCAGTTTCCTCCAGCACTACTGCAGACGTTATTCGAGTCCATGCTACGTCGTGGTGCGGCACTTCTGCGTGTTCGCGGAGGCCTACACGATATTTGGCTGGTGCACCATTTTCTCTGGCTCTTCAATGTAGATTAAAACTGATGACTATTGTAAATTTAAATACAAGAATCGTTGCCCCGGTCGCATGTAAGTTGTCTGCTTGTAGCTGTCTAGCGAGAGAGCATACGGTCGTCGAAGAGACGTATCCCACATGTGATGTCCAAATAACTAGGTAGCTAACAAGGGAACCTCCCCATCGCACCCCCCCCCCCCCCCCCAGATTTAGTTATAAGTTGGCACAGTGGATAGGCCTTGAAAAACTGAACCCAGATTAATCGAGAAAAGAGGAAGAAGTTGTATGGAACTATGAAAAAAAATAAGCAAAATATACAAACTTAGTAGTCCATGCGCAAGATAGGCAACTTCAGGGGTAGGTGAGCTCATGAGTGCCGTGGTCCTGTGGATAGCGTGAGCAGCTGCGGAACGAGAGGTCCTTGGTTCAAGTCTTCCCTTGATTGAAAATTTTACATTATTTATTTTCGCAAAGTTATGATCTGTCCGTTCGTTCATTGACGTCTCTGTTTTGCGACCGCAGCGCAAAACCGTGCGATTAGTAGACGAAAGGACGTGCATCTCCAGTGGGAACCGAAAACATATTGCCCACGGAATACATCTCACGTATTTAATGCACTCTCGTCCAAAGTAGCGAACAGTCAACTGCCAGCCAGAGAGCCTCGTTAGCAAGAATACTCTCTCTTCCGTGCGCTGTAGTCGACTGAGGGTCGTGTGTTTCCATGTTTGTTTAGGTGTAGCGTCCCCATACTACGGCGCAGTTACCTCGCATGGGACGGACAGATAATAATTGCCTGAAAATAAAAAATTAAACTTTTCACTCGAGGGAAGACTTGAACCAAGGACCACTCGTTCGGCAGCTGCTCACGCTAACCACGGGACCACGTCGCTCATGAGCGGACACTGTCCTTGAAGTTGCATATCTTGCACATGGACTACTCAGTTTGTATATTTTGCTTATTTTTTTCATAGTTCCACACAACTTCTTCCTGTTTTTCTCGATTGGTCTGGGTTCAGTTTTTCAAGGCCTGTCCACTGTGCCAACTTATAACTAAATCTGATGGGGGTGCGATGGGGAGGTTCCCTTGTAAGTAATTGCCATGTTGTAAGCCGCGTTATCGGTGAACACAATAATGTAGACTTTTCCTACGTCTAGACCCTAACGTAGCACCTCGCTGACAATGGAGAAGAGTGGCTTTACTGTAGTCATTTCGGAACCCAGAACAAGCTGCGCCGTTGACTCACTGTGGGCAGCGGCAGCGGCCAGCCGGTCACGTTTTTCCAAATATCAGCCATCGGCGCGCAGGCGGAGCGGCCGTTCGTTCCGCCATTGCGGCACGCCGTACAGCCTGCCACGGCGCTCTGATCTGAAGTACTGCCTGTCAAGCATGAACGGCTGCTTGTACTTTATCGCTCCCTTCAGACTTCTCGGAACTCCACAGATCGTCAATAAAAGCTTTCGTGACTTGACAGCTGACTAAGAGAGAATTTTACTACAGCTCAGAAGAGCCTAAGACAGGAGGCCCAAAATGGCTTGAGCTTCATTTGGGAAACAGAATACTGTATTCAGAAGTAAATGTACCACGGGAAGACTAACATGCGTGTACCACCAGTGCTAACGGAGGTGAAACATGAGCTTTAAAGGGGCTAACTGTTCAGTAACTGGCGATCGCCTAACAAGTAATGCAAAGATACAATTTTTTCAAAAAGCTCATGACACTGAACTGCATTAAGTCGATTTTATTAGTAGTACCAGTCTCGTCAGTAAGAAATCACCTGATACGAAAAAACACTTGAATATTGAAACACGTTCATAGCATTTACAAGTGCAGCAATCATCCTATCAAATGGGATGACAACGACAAATACCAGATGATGGCTTAGGGCCGAAAACGGTAGTACTAATAAAATCCAGTTAATGCAGTTCATTGTCATGAGCTTTTTGAAAGACATAACGACTGCTAAAATTTTCTGGAAGAAACCTATGCAAAGATAAAAGTTGGGCATAACAAGTAGCTAAAAAGAAAAGGAAAAGAAAAGGTGGGTGTTAAGAGAAAAGACAGCAGCTGAGGAAGTAATGGTGACTTTCACCAAAGTGAAACGGAGATGGACTGGGCATATAGTGGGGCGAAAGATGATTCTGTTTTGGAATCCTCGTGGTAAGTACAAACCTTTATAGGACAACCTAGCGGAAGATAAGAAACAAGCAAGACGAAGTTGGAAGTGAAAAGCTAAAGATCGTAAGTTGTTAAAGAGCCCCACATCTGGCAAAAGCAAACGAAGCACGTTTCCACCACGCTAATCACGACCGACCGACCGCCGTGTCATCCTCAGACAATAGCGTCATCTGTGGGGTCAGCACACCGCTCGCTGTCCGTGGCGGCTTCCTAGACTTTTGAGCCGCTACTTATTATTCAAGTACATCCTCAACTGGCATCACGCGGTGCTCTGGACCTCTTTCCAGTCCTCTGACGAAGGAAAATGTCCTGGCAGTACAAGGATTTGAACCTAGACATCCGCTGAAGTCCGCTCTAGAGCCCTATTTGAATCGAACAGGAAAATTTACCATTCCTGGTGTAATTTTTCTGCTTCTTATGCTTCAAGAAAATTCGCGTAAAAGTGTTGTAAGTGTTGTATGACGGAATGTAAAATGATCTTTCTTTTATTTTTAACATACATTTTATGACACAATCATAACCTACATTCTGATGATTAGGTACAATGAGAGTTTCGTATTTTCAGCACAAGTCGTAGCACTGATCGTTAAATCGTCAAATGCAACTCAACTGTTCTCTCTGTTGCTGTACAAGCTAATTGAACTACACCTACATCTACATAGATACTCTGCAAACCACATTTAAGTGCCTGGCAGGGGGTTCATCGTACCACCTTTACAATTCTCTATTATTCCAATCTTGTATAGCACGTGGAAACAAAGAACACCTATATCTTTCCATACGAGCTCTGATTGCCCGTATTTTATCGTCGGTGTCAACAAAACACTTTCGCAATCGGAGGAGAAAGTTGGTGAATGGAATTTCGAGAGGATTCCGTCGCAACGAAAGACGCCTTTCTTTTAATGATGCCCAGCCCAAATCCTGTATCATTTCACTGACATTCTCTATTATATTTCGCAATAATACAAAACGTGCTGCCCTTCTTTGAATTTTTTCGATGTACTCCGTCAGATCTATCTGGTAAGGATCCCACACTACTCTGCGGTATTCTAAAAGAGGACGGACAAGAGTATTGTAAGTAGTCTCCTTAGTATATCTTTCACATTTTCTAAGTGTCTTGCCAATAAAATGCAGTCTTTGGTTTGCCTTCCCCACAACATTTTCTATGTGTTCCTTCCAATTTAAGTTGTTCGTAATTGTAATTCCTAGGTAATTAGTTGAATTTACGGCCTTTATATTTGACTGATTTAGCGTGTAACCGAACTTTGACGGATTCCTTTTGGTACTCATGTGGATGACCTCACACTTTTCGTTAATTAGGGTCAGTTTTCGCACCATTCAGATATTTTTACCAAATCTTTTTGCATTTGTTTTGATATTCTGATGGCTTTAATAGTCAATAAACGACAGCGTCATCTGCAAACATCCTAAGACGGCTGCTCAGATTGTCTCCCAAATAATTTATATAGAAAAGGGACAACAAAGGGCCTATAACACTACCTTGGGAAACGTCAGAAATCACTTCGGTTTTACTTGATGACTTTCCGTCAATTACTACGAACTGTGATCTCTCTGACAGGAAGTCACAATTCCAGTCACATAACTAAGACGATATTCCATAAGCACGCAGTTTTACTATAAGCTTGATGTCTGGTACACTGTCGAAAGCCTTTTCGAAATCCATAAATACGGAATAGATCTGAAATCCCTTGTCAATAGCACTCAATACTTCATGCGAATAAAGAGCAAGTTGCTTTTCACAAGAACGATGTTTTCTAAACCCATGTTGACGGTGTGTCAATAGACAGTTTTCTTCGAGATAATTCATAATGTTCGAAGACAATATGTGTTCCAGAATCCTGCTGCATATCGACGTTAATGATAGTGGCCTGTAATTAAGTTGATTACTCGTACTACCTTTCTTGAATATTGGTGTGACCTGCGCAACTTTCCAGTCTTTGGGTACGGATCTTTCGTCGAGCGAACGGTTGTATATGATTGTGAAGAATGGAGCTAATGCATCAGCATACTTTGAAAGGAAACTAATTGGTATACAGTCTGGACCAGAAGACTTGCTTTTACTCAGTGATTTAAGTTGCTTCACTTCTCCGAGGATAGTTACTTCTACGTCATTCATGTTGTCAGCTGTCCTTGATTCGAATTCTGGAATATTTACTTCGTCTTCTTTTGTGAAGGCATTTCGGAAGGCTGTGTTTAGTAACTCTGCTTTGGCAACACTGTCTTCGATAGTATTTCCATTGCTATCGCGCAGAGAAGGCATTGATTGTTCCTTGCCGCTAACATTGTTCGCATACGACCAGAATCTCTTTTGATTTTCTGCCAGGTTTCGAGACAAAATTTCGTTGTGGAAACTGTTATAAGCATCTCGCATTGAAGTCCGCGCTAAATTTAGCTTCTGTAAAAGATCGCCAATCTTGGGTTCAAATGGTTCAAATGGCTCTGAGCACTATGGGACTTAACATCTATGGTCATCAGTCCCCTAGAACTTAGAACTACTTAAACCTAACTAACCTAAGGACATCACACACATCCATACCCGAGGCAGGATTCGAACCTGCGACCGTAGCAGTCGCGCGGCTCCGGACTGAGCGCCTAGAACCGCTAGACCACCGCGGCCGGCACCAATCTTGGGGAATTTGCGTCTGTATAAATTTGGCTTGTTTGTTCCGTTGTTTCTGCGAAAGTGTTATGACCCATTTTGTGTACCAAGGAGGATCAGCTATGTCTTTTGTTAGTTTATTGGGTATAAATCTCTCAAATGCTGCCGATACTATTCCTCAGAATCAAGCCAAATCTGGTCTACACTTATATTATTAATTTGGAAGGAGTGGAAATTGTCTCTCAGGAAGGCGTCAAGTCAATTTTTTTCTGCCTTTTTGAATATGTGTATTTTTCGTTCATTTTTAGAAGATTTGGGGGTTACAATATTCATTCTCACTACGACAACCCTGTGTTCACCACTCACTGTATCCGTTTTGATGCTTGTTATTAACTCTAGATTATTTGTTGCTAAGACGTCAAGTGTGTTTTCACAACCGTTTACTATTCACTTGGGCTCATGAACTAACTACTCGAAATAATTTTCAGAGAATGCGTTTAGCACCATTTCGGATGATGTTTTATGCCTACCTTCGGAATTAAATATGTATTTTCGCCAACATATGGAGGGTAAATTAAAGTCACCACCAACAATAATAATATGAATCGGGTACGTGTTTTAAATGAAACTCAAGTTTTCTTGAAACTTTCAGCAACTGTATCATCTGAAATGGGAGATGGGTAAAAGAATGCAATTATTATTTCATTCCAGTTGCCAACAATGACCTCTGCCCATACTAACTCACAGGAACTATATACTTCAATTTCCTTGTGTTTTCGTGAGACCCTTTAACCTAAAAAACCGCCTAGTCCACGCCACACAGCCCCTACTGATCGATACTGGGAGTGAATAAAGGTTCATTTCATAAGCAGCTCTTGGTGGGTCTTAAATATACTTCCTTTACAATGTGGATCTTTCTGTAACACTGGGTTTATGTGAAATGTGGATGTTTGGCGAGAGCTGGATATTGACGTTATCCTCAACAAAGCAAATGGTGCCATTTAAAACCGGAATTCAATGAAATTTGTTGTTTTCACGTCCTTTAAGTGGTCACTCAAAACTTTTACTTCTCCTTATTACTGGTTGCATTTAAATTGTCTAGAAACCCATGCTAAAAATTTTTTTCTAAAATTTAGAAGTTAATGTAATAATATTAGAATACAAATGCCATGTTTTTATATAAATCCCCCAGCTGATTTCATTCTTCACGAACAGAAATGACGCGTTTTCTATTCTATTAACATCGATGAAGCTCTACACTCAGAGCATAAGTAGTTTGCCGATTCTCCCTTTTTTTAATCGAATATATAAACTAAACTCAGCAACGCACCACGAAGGAGATATGCAAATTAATCACAAAGTGATATTCATATTGGTCTACCTAGAGAAACGACAGAACGAGAGGTCCGAACAATCGTCAGAGAGGCACTCAGAATCCCAGATTCATCATTATCATCGATTCGACATGCAACTGGTGCTTCAGTGACCACAAGGACTATTAACTAGTGCTCGTGGAAAAGGGAATGAGCTCACAGAGTCCCTTACGCCGATTACCATTGACCTGTTACACCAACAAGCCCGCTTAGAGTGGTGTTGGGTATGTTCGGCCAGGAATATCATTGACTGGAATAGAATTGTCTCCAGTGATGAGTCCTGATTCGAAATGAGTCCCGATAATCAGCAAAGGCCTGTCTGAAGACGTCCTGGGCGGCGGTGGGATACCAATCTGGCTATTGTCTGCCATACGGTCCAACAGCAGGGAGTGATGGTCTGAGATAGCATTCCTTTTCGTAGCAGGAATCCTTTGGTTGTCATCCGCGACGCCCTTACAGCACAGCGGTGCTTCGAAGATAGTCTACGCCCCATTTTCCACCCTTCAGGGCGTGCCGTCCTGGGCTTATATCTCAACACGGTAATAGCCACCTACACACGGTGAGAGTTTCTACTGTTTGTCTTCGTGCTTGCCAAACCCCAGCAAGGTCACCGGATCTCTCCCTAGTTAAGAACGTCTGAAGCATTATGGGCAGGGCCTGGGATTATGACGATCTAACGCTCCAATTGGACAGAATTTGACACGATATCCCTGAGGAGGACACCCTACAACTCTATCAGTGCCAAGCCAAACAACTGCTTGCATAAGGGGCAGAAGTGGAGCAAGGCGTTATTGACTCACTCAATTTCTGAAGCTGCTTCTCTGGAGTGAATCATCTAATTTTTCTGAAATACTCATCATTTGTTAATCCGTACATGTACATCATATCCACTGACTTCCGTCCCATTGGGATTGTGCTTTCGTGGCGTGTATTGTTTTTAAAGCCTAGAGTGTATTTTATAATCTCTGATAGGAGTCGACAATCCATATAAGAGAGGGAGAATAATCCGTGGTTTCGAGAATATGATTCGCTTTCTGCAATTATGAGGGAGCAGAGCCGAGCTTTGCTGGGAAGCCAGCGGTGGAGAGAATGGGGTCTTCCATATTGAGCGGCCGTGTTTGACATCGCTCAGTATCAGCGTTTGTTGGTACACAGACTTGCTGTCTTTGCTCTCAGGAGATTTTATAGTTAGAACGGTTAGGTTCAAATTCCAATGGCTCTGAGCACTATGGGACTTAACTTCTGAGGCCATCAGCCCCCTAGAACATAGAACTACTTAAACCTAACGAACCTAAGGACATCACACGCATCCATGCACCAGGCAGGATTCGAACCTGCGACCGTAGCGGTCGTGCCGTTCCAGACTGTAGCGCCTAGAACCGCTCGGCCACTCCGGCCGGCAGAACGGTTAGGCACTGTACTGTCGCGAACTTAAACGATTCTGGACTTTGCCTCTGGGTAGAGAGTCTTCTGCCTATATTCACGTAGAAACGTTATCTAAACTCCGCCCTTGTGGCTGGGAGTTCGCGTTTCTCGTCTGCAGAACACAGAGGGGAGTATTAGATTATACTAGTCACCGGACCGTCTTCTACGGTCCTATTATTTGAATTAGATTATTTTAATATTTTGTGGCTGGAGTTCTTCCGTCATCGCAGACGTGTACGAGAATCATCATTCCGACGCAGTACATACGTTGATATTGCTAATTGCTTCGGCTTATTAGGGATATAAAACTAAACAGCTGTGATCATGCAAATTTTATTTCCACTGAGGTTGCACACCACTGTAGATCATCTTTGAAAGTAGTGTCTTCTAGTGTTTGGTACGTAGATGATGTCAGTCATCTCGCATTATTTATATTAGATCGCGTAGCCCTAAAAAGGTGGGAGATTTGGGCAACTGATCGATCATATTAGTTAGGAAATCCATTTGCATCTCTTTATATCCATTGGACATTGATATATAAACATTTGTAATGTATATAGGGGTTTCAATCAACAATAAATGTATAAGCAGAAACAGCATTTATCATTTTGTAGTTACTAGTTTCCTTAATCATTCATTTATGTTTATTTATATGTTAAAGGGCAAGAAGTAGGAGATAATATCACCATTAAGAGATCCTAAGATCTGCTTCAAGGGGAAGACAAACAGGGCCAAATCTTCATTTTCGCGTTCAGTATTTTCCGTTGCGCACAATTATTTTACACCCGCCTGGAGTAGCATCTTGTACAGTGTTAGAAACAGATCGATGAAAACAGCGAAAGCAACAGAAAAGATTAGACACGGACTGACGGGAAGCGAAGAGGATTGCATTACGCCACTCATAAGGAAAGACGAAGTTTTTGAGTGGACATTTAAGTTGTACGTAACTCTATTTATACACTGAATCAGTCTAATTAATGTGGGCAGCACACTACAACCAACACTGATCAACAACTAACTTATTATTTCTCATCGGTGTAGCCTTACCACTGGGGCGCGCTTATATGTATGTGCTACCAACTCGAACCTAAGAAAATACAAATATAGCTTTACCACACTGGATTTTGTTTCTTGGTTATAAGCCTGAATCCACGGTACTTTTAGACCTTTACAGCCACCCTTCACTACGTGAAACAGCATTTTTGACTTCATTATTATTGATAACCACAATTTCTGCTCGCTGCTGTCCAGTCACTTGACAGCTAGCATCGCGTCCACATTCAGGATTACATCATTACCTGGCTGAAACAAAACTGAATCATTCCTTTCCTTTGTCTGATGACTACAAACTGTAGTGTAGCTGCAGGAATGTACAATCCGTGTCGCACTCCGCTGAATCTTTTAGAAGTTTCCAATTTACTTTAAGTTTACTGTTGCAACAGTAAATGCGGAGTACATGAAATTATTACTTTTGCAGCTCAGTAGCGCAAGTCGTTCTAAGGTACAAGGCATCGATCCATGCTGAAACACTCGTACTAGTACTTGGTGTAGCCTCCATTGGTGACAATGCAGAGCTGACACTGGCATCCAGTCGGCCGTACAGGTTGCGAATACTGTCATGGGTTACGTTACGACATGCCTGCTCGACCTGTTCACGTAGTTCTGTAAGAGTTGTTGGCTGACGAGTCGCACGAGTCACTTCTCATCCCATCATATCCCGCATATGCTCGGAGATAGCCAGAGAAGTTTCCAGAATGAGATTTTCAATCTGCAGCGGAGTGTGCGCTGATATGAAACTTCCTGGCAGATTAAAACTGTGTGCCGGGCCGAAACTCGGGACCTGTGCCTTTCGCGGGCAGCCAGGGAAGTTGTTGCACGTCTTGCAGAGCACGTTGGTTTCAAGGGGCAGTGTGTGGGCGAGCATTATCCTCTTGGATCAACGGGTTACCTCCATGTTGCAAGAACATGTTACACATATTGAGCTCTACTGAGCATCACCTCCGAAACACCAAAAGTGAACGGAAGTTGTGGCTTACCACACTCCGAACCATAAGACCTGGGGTGCGGCCAGTGTCTCTTGGACGAATGCACTCTACGAGACAGCGCTTACCAGGTCTACGTCGTACGCGCAAACGCCCATCACTTAAGTGCAAGCAGAATCTGATTTTATTGCTGGAGACCATATCACACGACCCCATCTTCGAAGTGATCCTCTGACGGCACCAGTCGATCCGTGCACGTCAATGCTGTGATGTGAATGGACTAGAAGTGTGCGTGCCCGTAGTCCCATTGCTAATAACAGGTTCACAACTGTTCTTGTTGACACATCTGGGCTCACAAGGCCTCTTACCTGTGCTGTGGTAGCTGTACGATCTGCCACCGCTGCCCCTGCAAAACGACGATCGTGGCGGGCGTCTGTGTTGCGTGGACGCCCAGAACCTCGTCTACGGCTGTGACATCGTTCCACTGACCACTGATACCAGCATTCTTGCACAACTGACCCCGCACGTCCAACTTCTGTGGCAGTTCTCCGAATGATCTATCCTACCAAACGGAAGGCCACACTTTGACCCCTTTCAGACTAGGTCGGTTGGCTGTAGGAAGCATGAGTGCATGTCCAGCGCAGTCTGCCTACTTGCTTCACACGTTTGCACAGCCTTCTGGCTGTGAGAATTCTCTTTTAAACGGTAGAAACAGATAGCGCTCTGGTGGCTATGTTACTACGCTATCTTTTGAAGGACGACGTTGAAGCTACTATCAGTACATCTACTATCCCCCAGATGGGATATGCCGTCATCTGATCAAAATCGACGTCGTCTTTCCAGGTGCACCAAGTTTTTTTCCCACAGTGAACTTCAGCTGTTTTTGCCCGTCTATTCGTCAGAGCCAATCGAACAGCCGTATGTTCTTCTCGTGGTGTAGTCCTTCTGGAAGGACCCATGGCTATTCTGCTTCGTCACGTCCTGAGTCCACCTCCTCAACACTCGTGCTGTAGCCATTTCACTACAGTCAAATGTCTACACAATCTGCAGGTTGATGGTCCCAGATCCCTCATACTAGTGATTTGACCCCTCCCAGAAAGACCACTAGTACATATATTGCCTCTGCGCATGTTTTGATGTCCACCTAAAAAGTTCCACCAACGCTACACACACCTAACAGCCACCACGTCTTAGGACTCTCCTTTTCCCACACTGAAAATAAGCTCGCAGAGGGATTACATCTTAATCAACATGATGTTATCTTCGCTATAATATTTGAGAGGTTGATACGCAAATTCCCTTCATCAAATAGTCGTTCAGTACACTGCTCTGTCGTTGCAGATCTAGATTACCATTTCTACTGACTGTTTTTCGCTTCACTTCTCCCTTTCTTGTGTGGCTGATGATGGTCCCAAAGGCTGGAAATCTCACAAGATGGATGTGTGAGCTAAGTCTCTTTTAAGAGGAACTTGCATCTATAAAACTGTAGCACTTTCGGTTTTGGCCTGTCCGAAGGTAGTGAGGACGAGATCCTCAGCCAGCCTCTGTGGCAGAGCGATTCTAGGCTCTTCAGTCTGGAACCGTGCTGCTGCTACGGTCGCAGGTTCGAATCATGCCTCGGGCATGGATGTGTGTGATGCTCTTAGGTTAGTTAGGTTTAAGTAGTTCTGAGTCTAGGGGGCTGATGACCTCAGATGTCCCATAGTGCTTAGAGCCATTTGAACCATTTGAGATTCTCATCCTGCCTGCGCTCTCAGGAAGGGAGGGCGAAACCTCATTCCTCCATCAAAGGAAACGTAGAAATCTTTGGTGAAGCCTCTTAAGCCAGATAAGGAGCCAGTTGTGCTGTTCTCTGGGCGTGTGAATCTTACGAACCCTCGGAAAAATGTTGAGTTCAAGCTTTTAGCATAGAGCCGCCTCATTGGCTCACACAGACGTTTTTGTCAGTGACAGCGCTTTTGTGTTGTTATTGCGTGCAAAGTCGTTCATTCGTCATTTTCAGAATAATGCCTTGGTGTGGGAGTAGGGTCCTGGCTCCAACTATCCGCCTCTGGGCGACTGGTTGGAATATAATGAGACAGAAAATAGTTGGGAATAGTTTAATGCTGCTACGGATTTTTCATTCTTCGGAACTCGGAGTCTCCGCCTTCATTGGACAGCGATTATCAGTTCTGGCAGCAAGACAGCAAGTTTCAGGTTGTCAGGTTGTAGTAAACACTTCACTTTAGGTCTTCGTGCAGTGATGACTTTGCTTCAGGTTATAAGAGGAGAGATGATGGATGAAACGTGGTTTGCTACCGCTGGAAGGACGTCTGTACTTACGCACTAAGTCCAGGAGGCGGGCTGAAATGTATGTTGTAGCCGACGCTGCCGGCAGCCTGTTTATGTACGCACTGACCAATTGCTAAATGGTACATCGTCGCTCCTGCCGATGCAGTATAGAAGCGAATCTAACTTGCTCCCCTCAGGCGGCGAGTCCGCGACCTTAAAGTCAAGCATCCAGCTTGTTGCTCTCAATGGGCATTTTGACAGTCTAATCATGTTTACTCCTATCTTTCGGTATACTTTCTACGCTTCGTTAACAACCTACGCTGTCACTGGCCGTGTCGACAAAGTACTAAAGTAACTACGTTTTATCTTCCCTACCCACCTATGCCAAGCTTATACTTTGACTTGTATTTCCTTATCCCATTATTAATGGTTCGTTTCAAGACATCAGTGCGTAAATTTCATGTAAAAATTTAATAAAGCTTGCAACCTCCCCACAAATAT
Source organism: Schistocerca nitens (assembly GCF_023898315.1). Taxonomy (NCBI): domain Eukaryota; kingdom Metazoa; phylum Arthropoda; class Insecta; order Orthoptera; family Acrididae; genus Schistocerca; species Schistocerca nitens. Next base: position 269,724,271 of record NC_064620.1, read on the forward strand.
TTTAAAAGTCAATAATAGTGAAATTGTAACCTCCCAGCAAGAATATGAAAGTCAATGTTAAGTGAAATGTTGTCTTCCCACAAAACTGAATAATAAAAATGAGCCAAGCGTAACCTCCTTGCAAAATTAAAGAATAATAATGGCCCAAATGTAAACTCCCCACAAAATTAACGTTAAGATGATTGCTCATTAAACCCACAATAATATTAATTAAATAATGAACCATGAACTGAATGTAACATCTCAACACAAATAATTAAACCTGATAAATTTTATAAGGGCAGCTGCGCTGACCTTCGGCCCTGTGAAATAATTAAACCTGATAAATTCTTACCTCAGTAACACTGCATCTATATCTGCTTTTATTTTACGGCACAGCTCCGTGCAATGCTGGCCTATATTTAATTTTGATTCTTGGAGGAAATGCATAGGAAATATTCTTTAAATTGAAATGAATGCTTTTTTCTTCAAAAGAGTGGAAAAATTCTTTAAATTGAAACGATTACTTTTCTTTAAAAGATTTACTTTATAAAAAAATTATTATTGGGGCATTTGTTGAACAAATTAATTACAATTACCATACATTACTAGATGTGCGCAAAAATTATTATTGGGGCATTTTTTGAACAAATTAATTACAATTACCATACATTACTAGATGTGCGCAATGCTGCTTCATTACCTTCTACAATAATATACATATCATCCACCACATTCCTGACCAGACTCGTGGGCAGAGCACACCGCGGACGCATGCCGACTCGCCACACACAACTGTATCCGACTGACTACTACAGACAGAGTGCAACTCGAAACTGTTCCTGCCGATTCGGTACACGCAACTGAACTCTCGCGCGGTCAAGCGCAGACTAGCCACGATAAATAACTCTCTGGTCAGAGATTCTGTCATGCCTCGCCATCGCTAGTAATGAATACATATGAAACGTACGCGTTTCAAGCTGTTTGTGATAGTGTCCATTTGCTTCCATTCATACCCAGAAGCTCCGTCTTCCCTTTAATATGTCTGTGTGAGTGGTGTAGCACCCATTTGTTTCGTGCTTGATGTGGCGCCCTAGTAATATTTAAATAAGACGTTTTTCGCTGCACAACGGTATCCACGTTTTCAGTTAATTTGCATGATCATGTGGCGTCATTCCTCATTCTGGTTTTGTTCATTGCAGGGGTATGGTCCGACCACAACCGGCACCGCACGATGCCGCACAGTCGTGGAAGTATTGGAGTATCAGGTATGTACCATTCGGTTATTTTGTTCACGGGATAATACTTTCGATTCCCGTCTGTATAACACGTATGTCTTAAGCACTGAAATTTATATACGGTGGTTATAACTAAACTTTCGCTGTTTGAGAAGGCCTCCACGAGAAACTAGTGATCGTAGGACAAGGAAACTTTACGGATACATTTGTAAGGACGTGCGGAAGAGAAACAACGAATAAACCATTGAAAGAAACACGCTTTAATTTCCACACGATTCGATGACATTTGTTAATACGTACCACGTTTACGTACTCGAATGCTTGCGTCACGCGGCAAAAGTTGGTGAATATTGTGAAGTTTGTAAGGATAACATTTCACAATCGTTCGCAGCACTTTTCGAACGGTCGACCACGGTATGTTATGCTGTCGTCACATAGATCATGCACTACTTGAAGATTGCACATTGCGCCCAACATTCTTAGCCACGGCAACAGTAACTCCTTCAACAATTTGTGGCGCAATTAGCCATCTACCGCTCCTTGAAGCAATATAAATCGCCAGGTAATTCGAAATTTCGAAACTGTTCTTCAGCCCTGATGAGGAGAAAGGACCTCTCCGTATTCCTTTAATACGTCGATGCTCGTAGCAACACAATTGCTGTTGTTCTGATAAAACTACTTTACGAGTAATGCGTTGTTCATCCCGTTCAGACCCATGTTCACTGTTTGCAACTCCGCTGCGGAATGCCTTGTGCTTCAGTCTTACGTCGCCTTATCAGTAGCGGTGCCTAACGGCAAGTCATGACACTAACACATCTGACAACGCAAATCCTAATCCTGCAGCTCACAGTCTGAAAATAATTCCTATGAAGTTGGGTACTCACACGGTAAATACTTTTCCGTCTACACTGGCTCAAACAGCTAAAGGTTAATTATAACCACCCTGCATAGCTCGTGCAGGATACGATGGACGATGCGCAGTGATCAGTTTTTGTCCAAAGCACTGGGCGAATTCATTCGTTTGTTCTGAAGGGGAGGCCGATAAGCATTTTCCACTTTTCGGCCGGCCAGGTGTGACAGAATCGAGGCGCGCACCCTGCAAACTTTCTCAAACGATTTTACAGAAAATATTTGGTAAAAAAATGCAATTTTGCTTTACTTATAGCTTCATATGTCAGGTTCGTGATGATGCGCCCATCATTTCCTTAATGGTCATAGTTATTGTGATATTTACGTGAAAGTAAGACACTTCGCAAAATTCTGAAAAGTGTTCAATGAAAAGTAGAGGTCACTTTGATTTTCCGTTTGTTGCATATTACATAATATGTTGCTGCGTATGAAATTTAGCTAACACGTTGAATTTTTCTTTAGACTTAGGTAGAGGTATCTTACTGTCACGAATCTCGAGTAAATTGATCTGATGTAGCACACTCATTTCCGATCGCGCCGCGCCAGTGATAAAGCCAGAGTGAAATACCCACAAAATTCCTCATGTTTCATAAAAGTTTTCACATATCGAAATGAAATTTTGGCAAATGAGAGCACGCAGAGAAGAGAGTATTTTATCATATCGTTATTATGTAAAACTTAATGGTTTACCGTGTTAGTTCAATTACTTCAGACTTTTTCGGTGAAAGTACGTAAATTTTAAGGACCATCGATAGCTGGTGAAACGAGAAATGCTGTGGGTTTTGGGACAACTTATGTCAAGACATTACACTTTCTTTTGTACCGAGTGTGTGGTTTCATAAGCTACTGACCTTACTTTTCCTAAGTCCCTCCCTTAACAAACTGAATAAACCACTGTTTCAGGATTCTCTCGCAGTTGTGTCTGCACAAAACGTTGGTGAGGTGAGACAGTGTTAAATCCGGAGTGTTTTGGCAAAAGAAGAAATTTTGATATGGCAACCAGAGGAATGTGTAGGTTTACTCAAAATTCGTCGCTCATGACGCTTCTTTGAAAGTTATACATAGTAGAGATGGGTCGTTCGCGAACTAACGGGTTCAAAGGAACGGTTCTCCAAGATGAACGGAACGAGCGAGGAACGAATTCTAAGGAACGGTCTTTCATAGTTCACTTCGGTCGCGGCTCTCTACTTGTAGTTCCCGGGAACGGGATACGGTCGGTCTCGTTCGCGAACGGCACGTCGGCCGTTCTCGTTCCAGCCTCGGTCCCGTTCCCGTCTGTCTCGGTCTCGCTCGGCCGGACGCGTCCTTCTTCGCGTGGCCACTCGTCGCATTTCCACTACCGACTGCTCATAGTTAGTTCAGTATCGAGTTGTTCATTTCGTTCGCTTCACACGCCTGTTCTACATCTGTTTGAAACCTTTTTTGAACTCTAAACTTCTGGTTCTTTTCGTATTCTATTCAGCGTCCACGACCGGTAATTAAAATGTATTTTATAATTACGTAAACTACATAAAAATTACGTGGTATGTAATACATACACCTTTGAGGTAACAAAACGGCGTATCAGTTTACTTCAATATTTCGATAAATAGCAGAAGAAATACTTGTAAAAAGGCAAGATTTTTTGTTATTGCACATGCAAAGGACGTCGCCAAGGCACACACGAGTGGCCATTTTCAATGTTACGGAAGACAGACCGACTTACAACCGAATGAAGCCCGCGCTTCGTAATCGAGTGTATGGTGTCACAGTTTGTATAGAGAATATGATAACTCCTAAAATATTATTTCAGTGGCACAGGGCGGCGCACGAAAAATCGGCCCCAAGTACTAGACTGATCATTGCCACTTACCAATCTGTCATCTATTGTTTCGAAGTTGTTTGAATTCGCTTATTTGTTATTTCTTCACTGCCTGATTACTACATGTTTATCAATTCTGGTCGTAGCGGTCAGCAAATCGTGGATAATTGGCGAGCAGTCTGTACTCGGGGCCGGTTTTTCGTATGCCATCTTATGTTATTTCACTGCGATCAGCCACATAACGCTACAGTTGGCTAAACGAGATGTTTTGCACAATCACGAAAGTTACAAGTGTGTGAGGATTCTGTTATGAATAAAAACTCCGTACTCCAGGGTGGAGGCAAGTCCCCCTCTTGGCGCCTTCCATCTTCAGTCACCTATGCTACTAATTTTCAATTTTTCATAAGAACCATATACCAAGCACAATGAACGCTGAACGAGTAAAAATGAACGGTTCCCAAAAAAGAGCGATCACCAATGAACTAGTTCCCAAGGATGAACGACTTTGCCCACATCTACAAAGTTCCCAAGGATGAACGACTTTGCCCATATCTAATACATAGTTAACAAGACAGGAGAGAATAAATCGCTGCATTTTCGGCGGAATTCGTTTTAGCTACTAACGAAAGCAGAAGTGACAGATCTTTTTGACTGGTCACCATGCAAGCGTGGGCGTGGATGGACCCCACATAATATTTCCAAAAATTTGAGTGTAGGCTTCAATTTAGAATGTACAGCGGTCTGAGCGACCCCCCCCCCCCACACACACACACCCCCACCCCCCACCCCACCACCACTACTGCCGCTCTCCCTACACATCCCCAGCCGCCTGCCCATCTATAGGCCACGACATTTTGTGCGCTCTGTTCATGCCTGTCACCAGATAAACTTGACTGTTCTCACATCAAGCTACTAACATCTGAGAAGGGAGGAGAGGAGTAGGACGACAGGCCAGAGCTTGCCTGCCTTCTACTGTCCTCTCTGCTCGAAAGAATGCCCACAGCTTATGTAACTCGGGGATTGCACCGCACGTTTCCCGTGGGCTCCACATCCCACGAGAACAATGGCTGAAGGAGGCACTGCAAAACTAGACCAGAGCGGAGTCGCAAGAGTTGGGAAAGCGGTGCCGGTAGCCGGCCATTATGTGCGATATGGGAACGGCCTGCGCGAGGAGCTTTCGAAGATTAGGTGCGATTTAAGGCGCGACCGGTTCTGGTACGCTCAGATAAACATCGACGGACACCATCGCCCGGTCTGGCTCGCCTTGGCCGGAGCGTACCAGCGGAAATTGCAGCGATATGCCTCTCTTCTAAGAAACTCACGTTGCGCTATCTAATTGTGTGCAGAGGAAAGAGGTGCGGCGTTAGGCCGTTAGATTACTGGAGCAGACAAATTGTGTCCAATTATCTGCTCGGTCACGCTTGTATAAGACAGCACAGCAGGCTACAAATCCCTTGACGTGGTTCAAGGAGATTTTCTTAACAAACTCTCCTTTGTACAGTCGTAAATAATCCTGCCGGCCGAACCTGTACTAAGAGCAGCTGCATACAAAAATTTCCGGAGTGTGTCCACCTTTCATCCCACCTATGGCGTACAATATCGCAAGTAGTACGTTCATATTTCAATAAAACGTTTGCTACGTCTATTGGTGTTTTCCTTTCTCTAAGTATCTCTTTACGTTTGAAGTACACTAAAACCACATTACTAAGCTCATCATCAACACTTACACAGATTAATATCTTTGATATATAACACATGTAAAACAGTGAAGTATGTAGCACCGTCAACACCGTTAAATATGAATTTTAATTCTCTTCCTGGAAATCATAGTATGAAAGTATTTTAAGATGGTTAGATCTTAAACACTTCCTTTTAGTACTTTCCAGACAGTAATACTTTCTACGTTCGAAACAGTCTGCCTTCGTAGCCGAGTGGTCAAAGCTACTGACCTTCATGTGGATGATTCCCTGTAATTCCAGGGATTTTTTCTTGGTCAGAGGGCTGGACTGCAGTGCGCTCATTCTCGTGCCGCCAAATGAGGAGCTATGTAACTGAGAGGTCGAAATATTGGAAACACCCAGGAACGCGGTGTGCTAACCACATGCACTCTATATCGCATCCGATGATGAGTGCTGAGGTTGACACGGCGGTCGGTCGACTATCGTGTGGTCTTCTGGACTTGATCACGGCGTTTCCACATACCTCGTTCACCATATTTTAATCCTAAATACAACGTTGACTGGTAACGTAAATTATTCTCACAGATTTCATCATTTCGATATGGTCGTAGAACCCACTGTAACCACGAGCTGACGGCTCAGATCATAACAGAAGCACCAGCCCCTATTACAAACAGATCTAGACAATGTGTATGCATACTATAGGTAATAGTCTACAACACAAAAACGGCTTGTGCTGTAGGGAACAATGTAAAAGTGAGCTCGCTGGCTCACAATACGTGACTCCTTTGTTTGTCGGAACAGATTTTGTTCCCCATTTTGCATCCGAGCCTCTTCTTTGCAATCAGCTGTTTTCCAAGTGCTTTAATAATAGACGCTTAACCAAGAATGTTTAGTTTATGCAGAAAAAAATGCGTTGTCGCTATTGACTCTGTGTTCACCATATAGCGGAGATGCTGAATCGCGATAGGCACAATAAAAAGATTCACACAATTAAAGCTTTCGGCCATTAAGGTCTCTGTCAACAGTAGACACACACACACACATTCACATAAACGCAACTTGCACATACGTCTGCAGTCTCAGCTCTGGATAGTCGACCAGTTGGCACAAATACCACAGCAAAAATTGCTCTTAAGTGACATACAAGTAATACATGACACTTGATAGTTGGCAACTATAACAGACAACTTTCAATCTATCATAAATTGATTTAGAAGTTGCCGCACCCTTGACAATCAATAGTATCATGACGATGGAAGAGGGACAGAATATATGCTTGGAAACAATGATAGAATGCTTCATCATGACCAGCACAATGGAATTCAATGGTGACAATAATGACGCATTCAGGAGAAACTGCAACATTCATTTGTTGAAAAAAAAAATGGTTCAAATGGCTCTGAGCACTATGGGACTTAACTTCTAAGGTCATCAGTCCCCTACAACATAGATCTACTTAAGCCTAACCAACCTAAGGACATCACACACATCCATGCCCGAGGCAGGATTCGAACCTGCGACCGTAGCGGTCGCGCGGTTCCAGACTGTAGCGCCTTTAACCGCTTGGCCACCACGGCCGGCCCATTCGTTGAACACTAGACTGAAAAATTATGTTAACTTGGAAAACTCTTCCTTAAGTACTACACGGAAGGATTTGCACTATTCAGCAGGCTTCATTTTAAACAGGTTTCCAGCAACATTGAGAAAATTTTGTGATAAACAGCAGGATATGCCATCCAGGTTAAAATGTTGATTTGTGGTAGAAAGTTTTTCTATTCTATTCAGGATATCCTCATAATAGTTTATAAATTATCACTACCTTCCCACTTTCTAATACATTTTGTTAACTCTTTGGTTCACAAATCGTCTAATTAGCTTTCTGGTAAACTACGCCGAAGAGCCAAAGAAATTGGTGCACCAGCTTAATATCGTGTAGGGACCTGCGAGCACGCACAAGTGCCGCAGCACGTCGAGTCATGGACTCGACTAATGTCTGAGGTAGTGCTCGAGGGAACTGACACCATGAATCCTGCAAAGCTATCCGTAAATCCGTAAGAGTACGAGGGGCTGTAGATGTGTTCTGAACACACGTTGCTAGTCATAACAGATATGCTCAATAGTCTTCATGTTTGGGGAACTTGGTGGACAACGGAAGTGTTTAAACTCAGAAGATTGTTCCTGGACTCATTCTGTAGCAATTCTGGACGTGTGGGGTGTCACATTGTCCTGTTGGAATTGACCAAGTCCGTCGGAATGCACAATGAACATGAATGAATGCAGGTGATGGGACAGGATGCTTACAAACGTGCCACCTGTCAGAGTCGCATCTAGACATACCAGGGGTCCCATATCACCCCATCTGCCCACGCACCACACCATTAGAGAGCCTCCACCAGCTTGAACAGTTCTCTGCTTACATGCAGGGCCCATGGATTCATGAGGTTGTCTCCATACCTTGCACTTCCAACCGCTCTATACAATTTGAAACGATACCGGGCAACATGTTTCCAGTCATCAATAGTCCAATGCTGGTGTTGGCGGGCCCAGGTGGGGTTAAAGCTTTGTGTCGTGCAGTCATCAATGCTACACGAGTGGGTCTTCGGCTCCCAAAGCCCATAACGATAATGTTTCGTTGAATGGCTCAGCGTGCGAACCATTCAACGCTGACACTTGCTGAACGATTCTCTTCAGTCGTCGTTGGTCCCGTTCTTGGAAGATCTTTGTCCGGCTGCAGCGATGTCGGAGATTTAATGTTTTACCGGATTTCTGATATTCACGGTACACTCGCGAAATGGTCGTACGGGAAAATCCCCACTTCATCGCTACCTCCGAGATGCTGTGTCCCATCGCTCGTGTGTCGACTATAACACCACGTTCCAACTCACTTAAATCTTGATGACCTGCCATTGTAGGAGCAATAACCGATGTAAAAACTGCGCCAGACACTCGTTCTCTTATATAGGCGCTGCCGGTTGCAGCGCCATATTGAAGCCGGCCGGAGTGGCCGAGCGGTTCTAGGGGCTACAGTCTGCAACCGCGCGACCGCTACTGTCGCAGGTTCGAATCCTGCCTCGGACATGGATGTGTGTGATGTCCTTAGGTTAGTTAGGTTTAAGTAGTTCTAAGTTCTGTCGGACTGATGACCTCAGAAGTTAAGTCCCATAGTGCTCAGAGCCATTTGAACCATTTTACATATTGAATATGCATGTCTATACTCGTTTATTTGGCGCCTTAGTGTAAAAGAAATTTACCAAACGTAATATTCGCAGCAGCTACTGACAATAGCAGTATCGCAGAAACAGGGCTATTGTACGGAATATAATAAAACTAATAGCGACTAACTTGGGAGATTCAATTTAAAAGTTACTGAAAATCATCCATTATGTTTTCCACAAGAATGCGTGCCTCAAGAATATCCAACGGATACTAATAACAGTGAATTAAGCCTTTCAGTCGATCTCATAGTGTAAATAATTGTCGCCACATTGAGTTCTTACATGGTTCGTTTCTAAATAAGAGTATATTTCCACAGCTACACGACTCTCACAACGCTCCATAGACGCAGTAAATTTGTACCATCCCCTAATGAATCGCTAGCCGATCAGAAAACGGTCGTGACAAAAAAAAAATTGAAGAACCACAAAAGGCGACTGGTTGCAGAAATTTCTAGAAACATTTGGTGTCATTTTATGCAGTTTTATGTCTATGCGATCACTGGGAATATTTCACAAAACAAATCCATCGCACAAACTTCATGGTTTAGTCTCTTTTTATAAAAAAGAATCCGCAGCTAATTAACAACTGCTGTCCTCCTCACCTACAACTGACCCTATACTACAATGTGAGATTATGAATTGGTGGCCACAGCAGACATAAATACACTGAGGTGACAAAAGTCATGGGATAGCGACATGCACACATGCATATGGCGGTATCGCGTGCACAAGGTATAAAAGAGCAATGCACTGGCGGAACTGTCATTTGTACTCAGGTGATTCGTGAGAAAAGGTTTTAGACGTGATTATGGCAGCACGACTGGAATTAACAGACGCCGAACGCGAAATGGTTGTTAGAACTCGATGAATGTTAGTTTGCATTCGAAAATCGTCAGGGACTTAATATTCCGAGATCCAAAACGTCAATAATGTGTCAGTAACACCCTATTTCAGGCATTACCTGTCACCACGGGCAATGCAGTGGCCGATGAAGTGGCCGACTGCCTTCACTTAACGACCTAGAGCAGCGAGTTGTCAGACCTAACAGAGAAGCGACAGCGAGCGAAATAGTAGTAGAAATCAAATGGGAAACTACGGCGAACGTATCCTTTAGGACAGTGCGGCGAAATTTGACGTTAATGGGCTGTGGCAGCAGACAACAGACGCAAGTGTCATTTCTAACAGCACCACATCTCCTGTTGCGTCTCCCCTGGATACGTGACCATATTGGTTGGACCCCAGACGACTGTAAATCCGTGGTCTTTTCTGATGTGTTGATGGTAGGGTTCGCGTGTGGTGCAGACCCCACGAAGTTATGGAACCAAGATGTCAACAAGGTACTGTGCAAGCTGGTGGTGGTTCCATAATAGTGTGGGCTGTGTTTACATGGACTGTACTGGGTCCTCTGCTCCAACTGAACCGGTCATTGGCTGGGAATGGTTATGTCCGGCTACTTGGATACCACTGGCAGCCATTCGCGGACTTCATGTTTCCAAACAACGACGAAATTTTTATGGATGACAGTGCGCCATGTCGCCGAACCATAATTATTCGCTACTGGTTCGAAGAACTTTTTGGATAATTCGATCGAATGATTTGGCCACCCTCATCGCCCAACATGAACTCCATCGAATATTTATGAAACGTAATCGAGGTGTCAGTTTGTGCACAAAATTCTGCACTTGCAACACTTCCGCTATTATGGATGACTTCAGAGGTAACATGGCTGAATATTTCTGCAGGGGATTTTCAACGACTTGTTGAGTCCATACCCCGTCGACTTGCTGTGATACGCTAGGCAAAATTAGGTCCGACACAATTTTAGGAGTTACTCCACGACTTTTGTCACTTCGGCGTGTTTCTGAGTGCTTATATGTAGCGTGATAGTTTTTGTCAGCGATCGTTGCTGTTACAGATTTCGTATTTTTTATGCTCTTTTTTTGTACCTTGTGTCCTATCATGGTAAAAAAGTACTGCCGTAAATGTTCACGTTGCCTTTTGGTGTCCCAGTCCCACAGTCAACAAAACTGTTGCAGACTGTGTATTGGGTGTTAGCTGTTATCAAGGAGGATGGTTTTTGGTCAATTTTAGGTTCTTAATGTCACGTCATCAAAAATGCCAGTAAATCTGAAGAAAGCAGTACTTGATCAATGCATTCTTCCTGTGATGACGTATGGCTGCGAGACATGGGCACTGAACTCATTTACAAAGGGGAAACTTAGGACAGCACAGAGAGCCATGGAGAGATCAATGCTGGGCTATACAAGAAAGGATAGGAAAAGGGCAGATGACATCCGGTCTGTGACGAAGGTTAAGGACATGTTACAGACAGTAGGCTCCTTGAAATGTCAGTGGGCTGGCCACGTCGCAAGAAGAAAAGACAGCAGATGGACGAAGCTAGTACTGGAGTGGAGTCCGAGAGAACACCGGAGGCCTAGAGGAAGACCACCAGACAGATGGGACAAAGACATCAAGAACATCGCTGGTAACACATAGCAGAGAACTGCCCAAGACCCACTTGGAGAAGACTGCTGAAAGCCAACCTGAATCCACGACTCAAAGAGACCACATCATTTAATGATTGAATTGGCTGATGATGATGATGATAATGATGATGAATGTCACGTCATTGACTCTTAAGTAACATTAGCGGAGAAGGCACCCTGTGGAAAGCTCCGAAGCGTTGCTTCCCTCCGAGTGGAATGATGATATACACCCGAGCGCTGTGTAGGAGTCGTGTTGCCTCGCAGCCTGCTGCCTGCCACAGGTAGGCACACTTTGTCATTACGCCACACGAGAAGTCTTCGCGAGTGAGGTGGCGCGAGTGCTGAAGCGCGACCGGCCACGACACGGCGCGGTGTGGAGATGGTAATCTGTGTGTTTTAGCAGGTCCCGGCGCCCAGTAAACACGGCGCGAGATTAAGAGTGGCTGTCACGCTGCGAGCCGAGTTCTCCGGTTACTGAGCCCAGCGCAGCCGCTTGTGCAACGACCGCCAGTCGCCCTACACCAGACGCTGGACCCACTGAATTGCTGCCTACCAGCTTCTCGCTCTGCTCGTAAAACTAAAGTGCTCCTTCACTTCAGCTAAGTAGGTGGTAGCCGGTAATACGAAGGGGTAGTGTAGTGATATCGCATGCAGCACTGGTACTTCGCTATGGTTGATTATAATTAAAATTACTTTTGTCGGCCATTTACAGCTATGTGTAAACAACCACTTACGTATTTACTAGTTCACGGGTTCGTGTTCTCCAGACAGAATAAAAGTGAGAACGTAAAATGACTTCTTGACAGAATTTTTCTATTAAATTCGTTTTAATGTAATAGTTAATTGCCGTGTTACTTAGACAACCAGCCATCATGTTGACTAGAGTCCTCAGCTAAATGGCTCTGAGCACTACGCGACTTAACTTCTGCGGTCATCAGTCCCCTAGAACTTAGAACTAATTAAACCTAACTAACCTAAGGACATCACACACATCCATGCCCGAGGCAGGATTCGAACCTGCGACCGTAGTGGTCGCTCGGCTCCAGACTGTAGCGCCTAGAACCGCACGGCCACTCCGGCCGGCCCTCACCTAAATACTTTAGATCTCTGGATTTTGCGCAGTTATTAAAATAACATTAACAAATAACACTATTTGTTTTATAATTATTTTCAATTAAGTGAAAATTAAAGAAGTTTTCTTTACCGCCCAGGCCGGCCTGAGTGGCTGAGCGGTTCTAGGTGTTACAGTCTGGAACCGCACGACCGCTACGGTCGCAGGTTCGAATCCTACCTCGGGCATGCATGTGTGTGATGTCCTTAGGTTAGTTTAAGTAGTTCCAAGTTATAGGGGACTGATGACCTCAGAAGTTAAGTCCCATAGTGCTCAGAGCCATTTGAACCACTTTTTTTTACCGCTCAATAGTAGATTACTTTGTTCATTACATCCAAAGCTCCAGATGTCAGACACTCAGATCGGTAGCAAACGTTGTGCAGGGATAGAGTATCAGCCAAAATTTCTATTTAGTTCGTACTATGCGCTGTCGTCTAGCAGACGTGGCGTAAACGTTAATTAAAAGTAACGCCAGAACTAAGGAGCACAGGAAAAGCGTAAGTGTGAGTAACTTACAAGTACAGCTTCCGTGGAGAAGTTGGTAGAGCGTTAGATCGTCGTACTAAGGGCCCTGGGTTTGTACCACAATGATGACAATTTTTTACTGCGTTATGCGTGAAAGTGTTGTATAGGTCTATTAACACTTCCGCACGTGTGATGCAACGGTTTCTTTATTCTACTGTTCTGATTAGTTATATTCATTCCGTGGAACTACAAATGCGCTAGATGCTTCATCACGAGTGGTGTCTGTTTTGACGCACTTGTCCGACAGAACACAACACATATCTATACAAATGTACTCTGTAGGTTTGCTGCTTTCAACTAACGAAGCGAAGGGAGACTACTGCCAAAAGTACAGTGCTGCAAACACCGAAAATTCGTTTTACATGGCAGAAAAATGTTCTTCCATATAATAGTTTCAAGCGTAAACAGTTAAAACGAGATGTCGGCAGTTGAATATGAACGTGGTACCTTAGACGCGACGACCTTACCACGCGAGATCTGCAAAGCATTCAGTCACTGATACACCTTTTCTGTGTCCCGTAGTTGTTGAGTTACTTTTCATTACCACTTACCCATGTTCTACTAGTCGACGGCACATAGCACGAACTAAATCGACGTACAACGTTTGGTACCTACATGAGTATCTGACACCTGGAGGTTTGGGTGTTATAAACGTTTGTTGGTCATAAACATTTATTAACCAGCTAAAACATATCTCGTCGCTGTATTTCAAAGCCAGACATATAGTTGTTTAGGTCACTTTCCTCAGTCGTTAATTGTCACATTTGGTTTCGATATAATTACTCATCTGAGCCATCATTCAAAATTATTTAAAGTAACTTCTGACATATACATTTCCAAAATTTTTCGCTCCTGTAGCATAGCTTTTTTGTCTTGATTTATTAGCGTCAAAGTGCACATCACAGTGCCATGCATAAAGAACATTTTGAGTAATTTAAATACATATATGTATACTGTATAAGGGCAATAACATTAACAAATTCCCAGCCGTGTGAGAAACAGCCGTCAGTTCCTGCCTAATCTCTGTGTAGCTCTTGTAACAATGAAAACACAAAACAAACATTTTTTCGTGTGACATTACTCTCACTTATTGCTAAGCGATATTGATTCCCTAATGTCACCATCTCATGGTTAATTTTATTTACAGTCTACTGGACATATTTTCTAGGAGAAAAGCCTTGCGTTTTTCTCACTGGATAGTTGTTCTTCTTGTGTGGTCTCCGTGTCCTTTTTATTGACAGGTTGCAGGAAGTATATCTCATCAGGAAGGGCAAAGGTTCCCTGGGAGCTGGGCAGTTTCTGTGGAAGTAAGACTGCAGCTTGCTTCGAGCTGTTGTCGGCAGAGCCGGTTCCTCTCCTAGCCGTGAGGGAAAGGCGGGTTTCAGGCACTGCCACACCCAGAGAATGAACATCACATTGTTGCCTATTCTGTTTGGGCATCAAAGGAGGAGACATCGATCGACATGCCACCCGACAACTGTGGGAAAGTCTCTTGCTTTTGCCCCAAAATATGGCAGATTCAATAGAACTGAGCCTTCTCACCACCATGCTTAGTGTGAAGAAGCGGACCAATCGATGAGACACCGCTCCATCCGAGTAGCAAATTCTCATTTGTTAAGGTGCGTTTTGTATGGTAGGAATGGGACATTTCTGCAGTGTTCCCCTGCTTTTTCTTCAAATAAGCGATGTTCTAGTCTGTCACATTGGCAATGGCAATGAGTCATCCTCTGCATACAGTATTTTCGGTAGTTAGGTGGTTAAGGGACTCTTCTCCCTTGTGCTGCCGTGCTGGTCATTCTGACACCACCTACTGCAAGGTACCTTCGTCTCCCAGCCACTCTGCATTGCTGATGGACAAACGGTTTGCTGATTTTGGAGAAATGTGTCATAATTGTGATAGTGCGATTCATTTTTCAGCAGCTCATTACCGGCTTACTTTACCATGCAACTTGTATTGCTTATTGTTATTATACCTTGTGGTGTGTTGATGCCCGTTAACTTTGATTTGCAAGCTAGACGAGCAGATGTTGCTGCACTTTCTCCATACAGTCTCTGCTCGTTTTGGCACCTTCTTACTACGTAAGTTTCAGTTTGTAGTTTGATTAGATTTTCAGATAACTCTGTTAACTTTTATTGTAATTTTTGTCAGTCAGTAGAGCAAATGACTACAACATTCCATGGTTCGGCGACCTCCTAGTAATAATAATAATAATAATCCCCGTGGAGGCCCGGGAAAAGAATAGGCCTCCGGTATGTTCTGCCAGTCGTAAAAGGCGACGAAAAGAACAAACCACTAATAGGGCTAACCCCCCTTTTAGTGTGATTAGTTGGTTCAGGACAGAACTAAAGAAGCCTCGGAAAAACGCCGTCATGGTCGGGGACGACGCTTGAACCCTATGCCCGCCCACAATGGTAACGACACTGCTAGCCAACTGGAAAATGATTTAAATCCAAATAGAGGTGTTTTGTAGGATATGCTTCCTGCAACCACCCTAGAAGGAAAACAAAGACAGAGGATGAGATGGTCAGATGAAGTTAATCGACACCTCATGTTCTGTTATTACCAAGCAACAAACCTAGGAACCAACACAACTGGATACAGATCACAAGTATACACAACATTTATTACCAGATACCCAGAATTAAATTTTTTAACAGAACAACGAGTAGCTGATCAGATCCGTGTAATAATCAAAAATAACAGGATACCCCAGTCAGTATTAGAAAACATCAAACAACAAGTACAACAAATACTGGAACAAAATAATGTGCAATCAGAAGAAGAAAAAAAATACACTAATGGACTCAAACATCCCAGAGCAAACAAACAAAGAACAACACGCACCAATTAAACAATCAGAGGAAAACGAAATCTTAAGACAGCCACCAGAACAAGCACAAATAGAACACGAAGTGACACAGATGTTAGATATAGAAGAAAAATTTCAGCTAACATATATAGAATACAAAGACACAAATACAGACATTAGACCATTCTTGCATAGACCACCAAATAACCCACAAGTCGAAACAACCATAAAAACTATCAACACAATCATACACAACAAAATAAATAATAATAATAACAATAACCTATTGCACGCATAAGCCTATTGTTCTCACTGTGAAGGCATTTTCGTTGTGCGCAATGGCCAAACTCAACTATTAGCTATACTGAGAAATAAAAAAAGAAGAACATTGCATTCGCTCGTTTTGTATGCTCAAAGTATTATTTCATAATGAGCATTGTACTTAAACTCCTCGACTTCGATCCAAACTAGGTCTCAACTTTCAGTAGTTTTATTTAAATATTTGCTACTGTGAAAATCATTAACTTTAGTACACAGGGCCGTCAGAAACAGTCTGAAAGTCTTGTGAGGGTGTCGCAGGGAAGGTCATGCTGAGAAATAACTGTTAAAATTAGATACGTGGCGCCTTTTCCGTTTTAATTGACATTGACATTAGCCAATCAGGTCGTTGCTGGCGCAAAAACCAAGCACTTGCACTTACTTAAATGGGGTAATGCACAGACACCTACAGGGCAATGAGTTACTATTTGTTTAAATGCTCATAACCCCCCCCATGAACCATGGACCTTGCCGTTGGTGGGGAGGCTTCCGTACCTCAACGATACAGATAGCCGTACCGTAGGTGTAACCACAAAGGTGGGGTATCTGTTGAGAGGCCAGAGAAACGTGTGGTTCCTGAAGAGGGCCAGCAGCCTTTTCAGTAGTTGCAGGGGCAACAGTCTCGATGACTGACTGATCTGGCCTTCTAACACTAACCAAAATGGCCTTGCTGTTCTGGTACTGCGAACGGCTGAAAGCAAGGGGAAACTACAGCCGTAATTTTTCCCGATGGCATGCAGCTTGACTGTATGATTAAATGATGATGGCGTCCTCTTGGGTAAAATATGCCGGAGGTAAAATAGTCCCCCATTCGGATCTCCGGGAGGGGACTACTCAAGAGGACATTGTTATCAGGAGAAAGAAAACTTGCGTTCTACGGATCGGAGCGTGGAATGTCAGATTCCTTAATCGGGCAGGTAGGTTAGAAAATTTAAAGAGGGAAATGGATAGGTTAAAGTTAGATATAGTGGGAATTAGTGAAGTTCGCTGGCAGGAGGAACAAGACTTTTGGTCAGGTGAATACAGGTTTATAAATACAAAATCAAATAGTGGTAATGCAGGAGTAGGTTTAATAATGAATAAAAAATAGGAGTACGGGTAAGCTACTACAAACAGCATAGTTAACGCATTATTGTGGCCACGATAGGCGCGAAGCCCACGCCTACAACAGTAGTACAAGTTTATATGCCAACTAGCTCTGAAGATGAGGAAGAAATTGATGAAATGTATGGTGAGATAAAAGAAATTATTCAGCTAGTGAAGAGAGACGAAAATTTATTAGTCATGGGTGACTGGAATTCAAGAGTAGGAAAAGGGAGAGAAGGAAACATAGTAGGTGAATATGGATTGGGGCTAAGAAATGAAAGAGGAAACCGCCTGGTAGAATTTTGCGCAGAGCATAACTTAATCATAGCTAACACTTGGTTTAAAAACCATGAAAGAAGGCTGCATACATGGAAGAACCCTGGAGATACTAACAGGTTTCAGATACATGGTAAGACAGAGATTTAGGAACCAGGTTCTAAATTGTAAGACATTTCCAGGAGCAGATGTGGACTCTGACCACAATCTATTGGTTATGAGCTGTAGATTAAAACTGAAGAAACTGCAAAAAGGTGGGAATTTAAGGAGTTGGTATCTGGATAAACTGAAAGAACCAGAGGTTGTACAGAGTTTCAGGGAGAGCGTAAGGGAACAATTGACAGGAATGGGGGAAAGAAATACAGTAGAAGAAAAATGGGTAGCTTTGAGGGATGAAATAGTGAAGGCAGCAGAGGATCAAATAGGTAAAAAGACGATGGCTAGTAGAAACGCTTGGGTAACAGAACAAATATTGAATTTAATTGATGAAAGGAGAAAATATAAAAATGCAGTAAATGAAGCAGAAAAAAGGAATACAAACGTCTCAAAAATGATATCGACAGGAAGTGCAAAATGGCTAGAGGACAAATGTAAGGATGTAGAGGCTTCTCTCATTAGGGGTAAGATAGATACTGCCTACAGAAAAATTAAAGAGACCTTTGGAGAAAGGAGAACCACTTGGTCTATCAAGAGCTTTGATGGAAACCCAGTTCTAAGCAAAGAAGGGAAAGCACAAAGGTGGAAGGAGTATATAGAGGGTCTACACAAGGGCAACGTACTTGAGGACAATATTATTGAAATGGAAGAGGATGTAGATGAAGATGACATGGGAGATATGTATTGCGTGAAGAGTTTGACAGAGCACTGAAAGACCTGAGTCGAAACAAGGCCCCCGGAGTAGACAACATTCCATTAGAACTACTGACAGCCTTGGGAGAGCCAGTCTGGTAAGCAAGATGTATGAGACAGGCGAAATACCCTCAGACTTCTAGAAGAATATAATAATCCCAATCCCAAAGAAAGCAGGTGTTGACAGATGTGAAAATTACCGAACTATCAGTTTAATAAGTCACGGCTGCAAAATACTAACGTGAATTCCTTACAGACGAATGGAAGATCAGTTTGGATTCCATAGAAATGTTGGGACACGTGAGGCAATTCTGACCCTATGACTTATCTTAGAAGAAAGATTAAGGACAAGCAAACCTACGTTTCTAGCATTTGTAGACTTAGAGAAAGCTTTTGACAATGTTGATTGGAATACTCTCTTTCAAATTCTGAAGGTGGCAGGGGTAAAATACAGGGAGCGAAAGGCTATTTACAATTTGTACAGAAAGCAGATGGCAATTATAAGAGTCGAGGGGTATAAAAGGGAAGCAGTGGTTGGGAAGGGAGTGAGACAGGGTTGTAGCCTCTCTCCGATGTTATTCAATCTGTATATTGAGCAAGCAATAAAGGAAACAAAAGAAAAGTTCGGAGTTGGTATTAAAATCCATGGAGAAGAAAAAAAAAACTTTGAGGTTCGCCGATGAAATTGTAATTCTGTCAGAGACAGCAAAGGACTTGGAAGAGCAGTTGAACGGAATGGACAGTGTTTTGAAAGGAGGGTATAAGATGAACATCAACAAGACAAACGAGGATAATGGAATGCAGTCGAATTAAATCGGGTGATGCTGAGAGGATTAGATTAGGAAATGAGACACTTAAAGTAGTAAAGGAGTTTTGCTATTTGGGGAGCAAAATAACTGATGATGATCGAAGTAGAGAGGATATAAAATGTAGACTGGCAATGGCAAGGAAAGCGTTTCTGAAAAAGAAAAATTTGTTAACATCGAGTGTAGATTTAAATGTCAGGAAGTCGTTTCTGAAAGTGTTTGTATGGAGTGTAGCCATGTATGGAAGTGAAACGTGGACTATAAATAGCTTAGACAAGAAGGGAATAGAAGCTTTCGAAATATGGTGCTACAGAAGAATGCTGAAGATTAGATGGGTAGATCACATAAGTAATGAGGAGGTATTGAATAGAATTGGGGAGAAGAGGAGCTTGTGGCACAACTTGAGTAGAAGAAGGGATCGGTTGGTAGGACATTTTCTGAGACATCGAGGGATCACCAATTTAGTATTGGAGGGCCACGTGGAGGGTAAAAATCGTAGAGGGAGACCAAGAGATGAATACACTAAGCAGATTCAGAAGGATGTAGGTTGCAGTAGGTACTGGGAGATGAAGAACCTTGCACAGGATAGAGTAGCATGGAGAACTGCATCAAACCAGTCCCAGGACTGAAGACCACAACAACAACAATCAGATAAAATGTGTCTTTTCGGAAGTGATAAATTTAAGCTAGGTAAGCAAAAGTTATGTTTGTTCTGTTTGAGAAAACCGATCGAAGAACACGTTTGTCAACACTATCTCTGGCAGGCTGCTTGAATTTGCATATGCAACGACCTGACTGGCTAACTTCAATGCTAATTACATCGGAACGGTGAAACGTATCGAATCTTTTTCTTAATAATTACATATCAGCGTAACCTACCCTACAACACCAATATTAGCTTTTCAGATTATTTCAGACCACCGTGTATAACGTGTTAACAGGTTGTTACGTGCATAAGTGCAGACATTTTTGTTGATGACTGACGACAGTGCATTGAACAGTATTACATTAGTATTTACTTCATTTGCAGACTAATAATTATAACTGTTACAAGTAGTTAGGTTGCTAAATACTTCCAAGTAGGTGTGGCAAGAGTAAGCCATTAACGATTATTTTCCCCTGGGCACCAGGTGAGTTGTGGAAACGTGGACACGTGGAAAATGGTTCAAATGGCTCTGAGCACTATGGGACTTAACATCTTAGGTCATCAGTCCCCTAGAATTTAGAACTACTTAAACCTAACTAGCCTAAGGACATCACACACATCCATGCCCGAGACAGGATTCGAACCTGCGACCGCAGCGGACTCGCGGTTTCAGACTGACGCGCCTAGAACCGCTTGGCCACTCCGGCCGGCGGGCATGTGGACGCAAAATGGTTGGTCTATACTGACAAGCATAGGCCAGTTACTGATACAGTGACGACCGTGCAGAAAACTTCAGATAATAAATTATGTGACGCATTTGTAGTAAGACTGTTAGACGTAGAAAAAAAAACAACTAACAAACTGTAGTGGGGATGATGTCAGCAGTTATAACCCTAACATCCGGTAGAGTATACAGGCCTTTTCTAAATGATTGACCCGTTTTCAAAACTTCGTATTTATTCAAGTTGTTGTTGTTGTGGTTGTGGTCTTCAGTCCTGAGACTGGTTTGATGCAGCTCTCCATGCTACTCTATCCTGTGCAAGCTTCTTCATCTCCCAGTACCTACTGCAACCTACACCCTTCTGAATCTGCTTAGTGTATTGATCTCTTGGTCTCCCACTACGATTTTTACCCTCCACGCTGCCCTCCAATGCTAAATTTGTGATCCCTTGATGCCTCAAAACATGTCCTACCAACCGATCCCTTCTTCTAGTCAAGTTGTGCCACAAACTTCTCTTCTCTCCAATCCTATTCAATACCTCCTCATTAGTTACGTGATCTATCCACCTTATCTTCAGCATTCTTCTGTAGCACCACATTTCGAAAGCTTCTATTCTCTTCTTGTCCAAACTAGTTATCGTCCATGTCTCACTTCCATACATGGCTACACTCCATACAAATACTTTCAGAAACGACTTCCTGACACCTAAATCTATACTCGATGTTAACAAATTTCTCTTCTTGAGAAACGCTTTCCTTGCCATTGCCAGTCTACATTTTATATCCTCTCTACTTCGACCATCATCGGTTATTTTACTCCCTAAATAGCAAAACTCCTTTACTACTTTAAGTGTCTCATTTCCTAATCTAATTCCCTCAGCATCACCCGACTTAATTTGACTACATTCCATTATCCTCGTTTTGCTTTTGTTGATGTTCATCTTATATCCTCCTTTCAAGACACTGTCCATTCCGTTCAACTGCTCTTCCAAGTCCTTTGCTGTCTCTGACAGAATTACAATGTCATCGGCGAACCTCAAAGTTTTTACTTCTTCTCCATGAATTTTAATACCTACTCCGAATTTTTCTTTTGTTTCCTTTACTGCCTGCTCAATATACAGATTGAATAACATCGGGGAGAGGCTACAACCCTGTCTCACTCCTTTCCCAACCACTGCTTCCCTTTCATGCCCCTCGACTCTTATAACTGCCATCTGGTTTCTGTACAAATTGTAAATAGCCTTTCGCTCCCTGTATTTTACCCCTGCCACCTTCAGAATTTGAAAGAGTGTATTCCAGTCAACATTGTCAAAAGCTTTCTCTAAGTCTACAAATGCTAGAAACGTAGGTTTGCCTTTTCTTAATCTTTCTTCCAAGATAAGTCGTAAGGTCAGTATTGCCTCACGTGTTCCAACATTCCTACGGAATCCAAACTGATCTTCCCCGAGGTCAGCTTCTACCAGTTTTTCCATTCGTCTGTAAAGAATTCGCGTTAGTATTTTGCAGCTGTGACTTATTAAACTGATAGTTCGGTAATTTTCACATCTGTCAACACCTGCTTTCTTTGGGATTGGAATTATTATATTCTTCTTGAAGTCTGAGGGTATTTCGCCTGTCTCATACATCGTGCTCACCAGATGGTAGAGTTTTGTCATGACTGGCTCTCCCGAGGCCATCAGTAGTTCTAGTGGAATGTTGTCTACTCCCGGGGCCTTGTTTCGACTCAGGTCTTTCAGTGCTCTGTCAAACTCTTCACGCAGTATCGTATCTCCCATTTCCTCTTCATCTACATCCTCTTTCATTTCCATAATATTGTCCTCAAGTACATCTCCCTTGTATAAACCCTCTATATACTCCTTCCACCTTTCTACCTTCCCTTCTTTGCTTAGAACTGGGTTTCCATCTGAGCTCTTGATATTCATACAAGTGGTTCTCTTCTCTCCAAAGGTCTCTTTAATTTTCCTGTAGGCAGTATCTATCTTACCCCTAGTGAGACAAGCCTCTACATCCTTACATTTGTCCTCTAGCCATCCCTGCTTAGCCATTTTGCACTTCCTGTCGATCTCATTTTTGAGACGTTTGTATTCCTTTTTGCCTGCTTCATTTACTGCATTTTTATATTTTCTCCTTTCATCAATTAAATTCAATATTTCTTCTGTTACCCAAGGATTTCTATTAGCCCTCGTCTTTTTACCTACTTGATCGTCTGCTGCCTTCACCACTTCATCCCTCAGAGCTACCCATTCTTCTTCTACTGTATTTCTTTCCCCCATTCCTGTCAATTGTTCCCTTATGCTCTCCCTGAAACTCTCTACAACCTCTGGTTCTTTCAGTTTATCCAGGTCCCATCTCCTTAAATTCCCACCTTTTTGCAGTTTCTTCAGTTTCAATCTGCAGTTCATAACCAATAGATTGTGGTCAGAATCCACATCTGCCCCAGGAAATGTCTTACAATTTAAAACCTGGTTCCTAAATCTCTGTCTTACCATTATATAATCTATCTGAAACCTGTCAGTATCTCCTGGCTTCTTCCATGTATACAGCCTCCTTTCATGATTCTTGAACCAAGTGTTAGCTATGATATTTATTCAAGTACAAATCCAAAATGAAAAAGCTTTATACCAATGAAAAGAGAAAGTTCCAAATTTTTTTCGTTATGTGTGATATCAAGTTAATAAATTAATAATTTGTAATTAATTAGTTTTCATAATTATTTAATAATTAGAAATGTGATAAATGTTATAAATGTTCAACGTGGCCACCGCTGACAGCACGGCAAACATCGACGCATTAGCCAAACTCATCCCACACACGCGAAAGCGCATCTACTGTTACTGAGTGAACGGCAACAGCGATCCGGTTCCGCAGATCGTTCAGAATTGTTGGTAGAGGCGGGACGTAAACATCTTCCTTCACATAACCGCATAATAAATAGTCGCAGGGTGTGAGATCAGGAGATGTCGGTGGCCAGGATTGCAGAGCCAGGTCAAGTCCCCTGCGACCGATCCAGCGCTGAGGAAGAGAATAATTCAAAAAGCCTCGTACATCGTGGTGCCAATGGGGCGGAGGTGCATCCTGTTGGAAAATGTTCTGGACATCTTCCATAACTTGAGGGAACAGCCATTGTTCCATGTCCAAGTACGTAATTCCCGTTACAGTTCTTTCCGCAAAGAAAAATGATCCATACACCTTTGAAAGGGATACTGCACAGAACACGTTGACCTTCAATGCGTCTCTTTCGTGTTGCAATGGTGAATCTGGATTTTCCAAACCCCATATACGAACATTGTGTCTGTTGACTTTTCCACTAAGGTGGAACGTCGCTTCATCGTTAAAAATTACACGCTGCAGAAATGCGTTATCCTCCATCTTTGCTAGCACATAACACAAAATGCGAGACGCTTCTCTGTGTCATTGGGGTTGAGAGCATGCACAAGTTGTGATCGGAACGGCTTGTACACAAACGCCGTCTCAGGACTTTCCATACAGTTGGTTGGTGTGTTCCAAGTTCTCGACTGGCTCTATTGGTAGACCTACTGGGACTGCGCACAAAACTTTCTTGAATCCGTTGGGCATCATCCTCTGACACACGCGGTCGGTCTGTGGTTTTTCCTTTGCACACACTTCCAGTCTGTTTAAATTGCTTAAACCAACGGGTAGTGCTTTTGCGAGTTGGTGGTCGAACAGCGAATTTGGTACGAAAAGCCCACTGCACTGCAATTTGGACTCACTTTTCCCGAATTCAAGAACGAAGGAAACCTTGTGTTCCACAGTCTCCATCTCACTCACAACTGACAATGAAACGGAATGACGGCCCTACTGCTGCGCGAACTTTACCGGCCGCTTCTGAAACCATCACCGCCCGCCGAAAACTTTGAAACTTCCTCTTTTCATTGGTATAAAGCTTGTTCATTTTGGATTTGTACTTGAATACTTACGAATTTTTTAAAATTGGTTCATCATTTAGAATAACCCCGTATTTTACCACACCATTGCTGAGGTGGAAAAATCCAGTAGCATAGAACGAAGTCTGTGTCAAACGTCTCGGTGACAAAGAACGAAATGGCGAACTATCTCTCTGTGAATAACTTGGACTGCAGGAGAAATGGAGGCTCTGAGGTTTGGCGACCCACATAGCGCAATCGAGACGACAATGGAAAATGTAAGAATCAGTAATGGATCAGTTTTCAACAAACGGAACTTTTAAACACAATAAAGATCGCCACCCGCTTGGTTCTTCGACTGCTCACACTCATTGAAAAAGTTCACCGAACCGAAGTCACATGTCGAGTTTATGAGAAGCTGTCAAAACGAAGCACCGCGGGAAGCTATTTATAGTAGGAATGTTTGCTCCATGACAATGCCCTAACTCATTCTGCACGGAACACAGTCACACGCGATACTACGATACCTTTTTAGGTTACCAAATTTTTCTCCCCCTCCGCACCTCCCACGCTATTCTCCTGACATGGCACCCAGTGACTTCTTCCTCATTTCTTCTTTTTTCAGATGAAGAAACCTCTCTGTGGCAAGAATTCCAGATTGACGACTAGGTGTTTTTAGAGTTGGAAAGTTTTTTGAACAATCAAAATACAAGTTCTACAAGCAGAGTCCCCGCCAAGTTATTTGTCTTCACTGGACCGAAGCGAACTGTGGTTCATCCATGAGAACCTTTTCTTTAAAATAATACATTGAAATACACCTGTAGTGGCAACCCCTCTCCCCCACCTCTCTCCCTCCTCTATCCCCATAATCTTGGCCATGATGCAGGTCCGGCCCGCTGTAGCGTGGACTTCCACGAGTCACCAAAAGAGCTCGGAGCCATCACGATGCTCGACCATTCAGCTGCTGCTCTCAACTAATGCAGAGTAGTTGGAACTGGATACAGCTCGCTCAACTCACTAAACGGCTTCCCAAGATTGAGGTTTGTAACATTAGGCACCACGCACCTTCACGTCCGTGGAGTCTACCTAAAACACTTTTACACAATTCCGTCGAGAAGATTTACTGCCCAATCGGGCTGTGGGTCCACTTTATACTCGGTGTGCAGTACGTGAATAAACGGATACAGGTGACTGAACAGTAGGTTATTGTATCGTTCGCCAGACAGAGATGAAACCAGGCGTTTAAGGATATGCATATCACTCCATGTGAACATCGCTCATTGCGAGGATACGTAGATCACTTATATAAACGGTACTTTTATGGGAAGGGGAATGCATCTCCTCGTATGATCTCTGACATATGTGGCCATCAGCCTGTGACAACGTGTACGGCACACATGTAATCCTTTCCAGATTCGAGAGCCCATTACAAATTTTCTGCGCCAATTCACGTGCAATGAGGATAGGTACAAGCATAAGTCACTTGCTACTGTAAGTAGTCTGTTTAGGTTCTTATATTGGTAACGCCACCGCCACGTAGCGCTCTGTATGAAAATCACAGGCTGTGCTGTGTGCAGTCTGTGGCTGGTTTGCATTGTTGTTTGCTATTGTAGTGTTGGGCAGCTGGATGTTAACAGCGCGTAGCGTTGCGCAGTTGGAGGTGAGCCGCCAGCAGTGGTGGATGTGAGGAGAGAGATGGCGGAATTTTGAGAGCTGATGATCTGGACGTGTGTCCATCAGGGACAGTAAAGTTCTAAGACTGGATGCCATGAAGTGCTATATATATATATATTATGACTTTTGAACACTATTAATGTAAATACATTGCTTGTTCTCTATCAAAATCTTTCATTTGCTAACTATGCCTATCAGTAGTTAGTGCCTTCAGTAGTTTGAATCTTTTATTTAGCTGGCAGTAGTGGCGCTCGCTGTATTGCAGTAGTTCGAGTAACGAAGATTTTTGTGAGGTAATTGATTCATGAAAAGTTGGTCAGGGATTATTGAGTCAGACTGCGTTGCGCTAAAAATATTGTGTGTCAGTTTAGTGTTGATCAGAATAAGTAAAGTGCGAAATGTCTGAGTACGTTCAGTTCTGCTCAGCTGTTTGAAAATCAAATAATGTAAGAGGTTTATCAGCACAGTAATTCAATAAATTTTCTGAGGGGACGTTTCACTACTGTACCTGATAGCAACAGATAGTTGTAGGTCCTTCAGACGCCCACCGGATGCAGCTGTCCAGAGTGATTTTATGCTCCGTTCGTTCGCTGCTAGATAACGCAACAGTGTAAGCAAGCTGCAGTCATCAAAATAGTGTTATACACGGTAGCTATTTTCTCTGTGCCAAGGTACTTGGTATGATCTCGACACTATAAAAGGTGAGAAGCCTGAAACCACCTTGGAAATGGGATGTACGTTGGAGTCTCACAATCAGGACGCGATCAAATGAGATGATAGTGTGTATCTTGCTAGTCACAGTGTGACGGTAGGAGCGTTCTTCTTCCAGTTCTTTCTCTGATTCAGTTCTTCATAGTTTACTTTGCCGAGTGGTTTGATAAAAACAAAAACCAATGACTAAAACACCTTTCCTAGCCTTCAGTGAATAACCATAGTTGAGGGATGCTAAAAGTCGAGAGAAGAGGAGAAGAGAGGATTGATTTACATACGAAAAAGTTCAAGGAAGGTGTGCGGTACCGACAGCTTCTCCGCCGACCGTACCCGAAGTGCCGAGAGCCTCTCTGTGCTGTGTGTCAAACGGCGCTTTTGAATGCCCACCAGCGCGCTGTCGCACATTGGGCCAACTCGCTTCAAAAACAGACAGGAAAGAAAAAGGGATAGTGGTTCCGACTTCAGTCCAACGATTGCACTGCTGAATACTACTCCATTGCTGCGATGTCATTCCAAAGTCAATATAATACGTGCTGTGACAGTCGATGGCAAACAATGAATCAGACAAAGACTCCTTTTCAGACACTGTTTGTGTAGCCTGTTTAATATTTGACAGCGATCCTGCCTAGAAGTCAAGATAAAATAAGATGGGTAGCACTGCAGAAGGTGCGTTTACGACATTTTTAACCGGTGTAATGGCGTATATCGACTTAAAACTAAACTACTATCAATATTGCCCGAAATCGTTGGCTACAAAATTTCTTCTGCAGGGCTCCACTTTTGTAAATGGCTCTCCTACCACCCTAATAGTACAGTTGAAGAGTTTAAATATATTTGCATGCACATACTGTGTGACAGCGTCACAAGGCAAAAATTAGTCCACCACTATATCAATTATTTCATAAACTATTTATTATCTGCAGAAAAAAATTCTTTACGAATTCGGATTGTGGTCTTTTTCTTTTTTTTTTCGGAATTCAGTTGCCGATGTTCACTGGGCTCACACTATTCTGCAGTAATGGCCGATGCCATCAGTCCTCATAGTTTACATGCACGAATATACCGTAATCGGAATTCCTCTGTTGGCGATTGGTCGGATATCTGAAGATGCGGGGGAGATCTTAATAACAATACCTGGCGTTGTGAGAAGATTTTACACGCAAGTATTCCCGTGAGAAAACGATTCACGTCTTATTCCATCGGTTTCTGGTATCTTTGAATCCATTCATCTCGAGAGTCCAGAAAACGAGAACTGAATAAGATAAACAGTTTCCCTTCGAGCTAAAAAAAGAAAAAAAGGTTCAGATGGCTCTAAGCACTAAGGGACTTAACATCTCAGCTCATCAGTCCGCTAGACTTAGAACTACTTAAACCTAACTTACCTAAGGACATCACACACATCCATGCCCGAGGCAGGATCCGAACCTGCGACCGTAGCAGCAGCGCGGTTCCAGACTGAAGCGCCTAGAACCGCTCGGCCACACCGGCCGGTTAATTTGAGCTAAAAGACTTGTTGTTTTGACCATCTTACAGCGGACAACCACGCAGCGATCTTTCTGAAAGCAATAATGACACAAACGACGAATAATCATTGTACGTAGAGTTCCACTCTAATCGACCTTATAATTTTTGTTCCGCCAAATTGGATCCACCATTTTGAATTTTGTAATTCTGATATCAGACACCTAATCAGCAACCCAAGAATTTAAAAAAAAGAACACAATTTTATGCAATTTTATATCCATTTTTTTATTACGTTCAGGTTTTGAAGTAAGCTGTGCGCCGGGGCGAGTACACTATCCATCGCTCGCTGTTCTTCGTCATGTGACGTCACGAATACGCGCCACCAGAGGAAGTGACATGTCTTCAGTGCACGCGACTCTGACTGGCCGGCGCATGCTTTTAATCCCCTGCTATTCAGCGCTTTGCCCTCACACCAAGTTCATCTACAGTCTTCATAGCATCAGTGTGGAAGACTGCAATGAGGAACTGCAAACCAACATAGCACGACCCTGCTAAGCATTACTGTTATTCTCTCTTATACGTCCAGTGATTTTCATACGTCCACCCCTAAAAGCCAGTACAGCCACATTTTGCAGCACTGCAAGACGTGAAGGGAGAGAGTCAATGGGATTCTGGAAGGTGCTGACAGGTCTGTGGAGTCATGCCGACTCCAGTGCGGTGGCCAGCCGTGGTAGGTTTCTTACAAGGGAACCTCCCCATCGCACCCCCCTCAGATTTAGTTATAAGTTCGCACAGTGGATAGGCCTTGAAAAACTGAACACAGATCAATTGAGAAAACAGGAAGAAGTTGTGCGGAACTGTGAAAAAATAAGCAAAGTATACAAACTGAGTAGTTCATGGGAAGATAGGCAACATCAAGGACAATGGGAAGGCAGGAGCGCCGTGGTCTCGTGGTAACGTGAGCAGCTGCGGAACGAAACGTCCTTGGTTCAAATCTTCCATCGAGTGAAAAGTTTAATTTTTTATTTTCAGTTTATGTGACTAACTCTTATGTTTTCATCACTTTTTTGGGAGTGATTACCACATCCAGAAGAAAACCTAAATCGGGCAAGGTAGAAGAATCTTTTTACCCATTCGCCAAGTGTACAAGTTAGGTGGGTAAACAACATATTCCTGTCATGTGACGCACATGCCGTCACCAGTGTCGTATAGAATATATCAGATGTGTTTTCCTGTGGAGGAATCGGTTGACCTATGACCTTGCGATCAAATGTTTTCGGTTCCCATTGGAGAGGCACGTCCTTTCGTCTACTAATCGCACGGTTTTGCGATGCGGTCGCAAAACACAGACACTAAACTTATTACAGTGAACAGAGACGTCAATGAACGAACGGACAGATCATAACTTTGCGAAAATAAAGTAAAATTTTCACTCGAGGGAAGACTTGAACCAAGGACCTCTCGTTCTGCAGCTGCTCACGCTACCACGGGACCACAGCTCTCCTGAACTGAAATTGTCCATGATGTTGCCTATGTGGCCCATGGACTACTCAATTTGTATATTTTGCTTATTTTTTCACAGTTCCACACAACTTCTTCCTGTTTTCTCAATTGATCTGTGTTCAGTTTATCAAGGCCTATCCACTGTGCCAACTTATAACTAAATCTGAGGGGGGTGCGATGGGGAGGTTCCCTTGTTAGTTGTGGATCCGTGGTGCGAGCAGCCCTATCGAGGTGGTTGCATATGTTCACGGTACGGCTTTAATCCGGGGAGTTTCACGGTCAAATGGCTCTGAGCACTATGGGACTCAACTGCTGAGGTTATTAGTCCCCTAGAACTTAGAACTAGTTAAACCTAACTAACCTAAGGACATCACAAACATCCATGCCCGAGGCAGGATTCGAACCTGCGACCGTAGCGAGGTTTACGGTCAGCGGAGAATGTTAAACCCATCCTGGTGCTCTTCGAACCTCGCACATACACTGTGACAGGTTGCATTGTCATGCTGGTAGATGCCATCGTGACGGGGAAAATCCGCATGTAGTGGTGGACATGGTCCCCAAGGGTAGACGCAAATTTGTGCTGGCCCGTTGTGCCTTCCAGAATGACGAGATCATCCAACGGCACGTAAACAATCTCCAGACCGTAACGCTCCCTCCTTCGGCCTGGGCCCTTGCGACGACTGTTGGAGAGTGTGAGCTTTCAGGCGTTTCACGCCAGTTATAACAATACCTCCACTAACAGTTAATTAGTTCAAAAATTATCACGTCGCGCACTCGAAGTATGATCTTCTTACTGCGCAACTGAAAGGTCTTTAATGTGGCAAGTATTGCTACATCGATTGATTACAATCACTGAAGAAAATTAACAATAATATCACTTATCTTGTATTTGCAATCCAACGACGATCTCGCTCTGGCTTTGGCTCGTAATTAAAAATGTTGTCTAGGTAGCATGACTATCGCTGTTGGTGCGAAAGGCACTCGATGTTAATTACGCCGACTTGAAGAACTTACGAAGACAATCTTTCAGGATTAATTTGATGATTTATGTTTTTCATTGCAATGTGCTTCGTACTTTTTTTTAAAACAATGGTCACTTGAAAATAATTCTTGACACTCACTTTTCACAAAAATTCAGATTTATTAAACTTTCTATACTTTGGCATAAAACATTACTTCATCATACAATTTCGCAGCCGTTACTGCTCTTAATAAAACTCACAACATTTTTCATTGTCCACAACTCAGACTCATCTTTTCATTTCCAAGTGAAGACTGTTTGTATTCAACACAAAAACTTGACTACCCTGTACGCTTCCGCGCCAAAAGTGACAAACCAGCATCAAAGATAACAATAAGTACAAAGATATTCACACTAGATATTAAATCGATTCCAACATCTCAAAATATCGACGTACATACTTATAAAAATGAAACCAAATTTGAATAGAGTGAAAAATATGAGACATTACGTAGAAAAATATTCATTAATCTATGGCATCGAAAAATAGTGTTGGCGGGTGGTAATGGTTTCGCAAATAAAGAACCATTACACAGTGGAGCATAAAACTTGAGACATCTGAAAAAGCCACCTCACGCCACTCATTGGACGTCCAGTTGCAGTCTTGGCGTGCAAAATCCAACCTTCGTTGTTGAACAGCAGTCAGCATTGAGTGCATGAACCAGGCACCTGCTGCGGAGGCCAAATGCAGCAACGTTCGCTAAGCGGTCTTTGAGGAGACGCTGTTGGTAGTTCTTTGGGTCATGTGGGCGGTCAGTTGCTCAAGAGTTGCACGTCTGATCACCCGTCCACGCCTCTACAGGTGTCGTTCACTCCATGCTGCACCGCAGCTACCTCGGCGCCGACTTTTGACAGCGCCATTTTGCCACGCACGGTGTACTTTAACCGAGGCAGAAAGCGTTAAGTTTACAAACTTAGTCGTTTTGAAATGCTTCCGCCCTTGGTCAGTGTTCATATCCTTTTGGATGTCAGTTAATTCGCTCCATTTCCACATTACGACGATGACTGCATTGTTTTCCGTGTCCCCCCGGACACGCTTTGTATATCCTCCACTGTTGGTTCTGCTACCTGCTCTCTGTCAGTGTTCTTGCACGCTGACATCGAACACACACTTTGGTTACATTGACGTGACTGGAGCTACTTACAGCTATATCAGCACTGAATCCCATCTGTGACAATGGACCATGTTACTATCATTCGTAAGTAACTCAGCACCACTGAAAAACAAAAGCATCCAAAGTTATGCTAGTCGGTTATTAAGTGTGAAACCTGGTCGTAGTCAAGAGAAGCCAGGATTCGGTTACGATTGTGGATTGGAACGTAATAAGTTACTATTGGTTGCCTTTTACAGTTAAACGCATTTATATTTAAAACAGTAATTCCAGACTCAACAATAAATAAAAAACAGCACACATTATTAATAAAGGAATAGACCACTGTGTAAATAATAGTGTTTTCAGTGCGTTACAATTAGGAAATCACCATAAAATACAGATACAGATAATAAAGAAAAACAATCCAATTAAGAATGTTTAAAAACTCGCTGCAATTACAACATACATGTATTGAAATATTAAAGAGAAACTTGCCACAAACGCTGCAGAAGATATCAGACGCCAGGAATGGCCGTAAATAAGGTTTTAAGACTTGCTAAAATACAAATATCGAATAATTTTTTTAAAGCAAATGACCCCAATCACAGCTGAAGGCCTTTCACGCCAGGAACGGAAATTACATAAAAATTAGAAACCTGCTGTAAAACAGCAAACACAAGCAAAGGTTAATTAAAAGAAACAAGCAACTGACCACCAAACGAGTGAAATAAGATGATGGTAACCTCGTAACACAGTTCTAGTGTCTGCTAGATTTATTGCAGAAGGCGACCGGAACTATTAACTAGACATACATAACCTGTAATGTAGGCATTACAACGTATGGTAATAAATAACACAAAAATAAAACACAAGGACCAGTCACAGACGGTGCTCCAGGAATCGACCTCTGAGAAGGTCCAGCAACAAACACTTTCGCGAGCGATGACATAGGCAGCCAAGAGTAGCATTCACTTCACAAGATGATACCTCAGACTAGTGGCAATTTAACGAATGACTAATGATAATCTTGCTGAAGCTACCTGACGTCCGATAAACCAAATGCAACGATGGAACAATGCGCCAAAGCCGGAACCGGCGGTCTGCACTACGTTCCCAGAATACTGTGTTTAGAGCACCCGGAACGAGAAAGGAGCCATTACCACCAGAGTAGAAGAATAATAAGTCGAGGAAAGCTAATCGTATCCGCTTTCCCCAAGCACTCCACTCGCTGCTCTTCGCCTTGGCGACACTACGAGCAGCAACACGAACGCAAGTCATTGGAGAATCACGAGATATCACAATGGAGGACGTTTCTCTACTTGGATTGCAATGCACTCATCTTAAAGCTTGCTGGATCCACTTTACGACGAGGTCGTGCACCCTCGTGACCACAGCCCTTCCATCCGGCAGTCCACACGCGCCGCCAGCGGTCCTGGCGTGTTCCAGCTCTGTGCGGACTT
Source organism: Schistocerca nitens (assembly GCF_023898315.1). Classification (NCBI taxonomy): domain Eukaryota; kingdom Metazoa; phylum Arthropoda; class Insecta; order Orthoptera; family Acrididae; genus Schistocerca; species Schistocerca nitens. Next base: position 269,757,539 of record NC_064620.1, read on the forward strand.
GGCTCCTCCTGAGTCCCCAACTGTACTGGACTCACACGGCCAGGGAAAACAACGACTTCGCCCCAAAGATTGGGCAACAGTTACTACATATCGATAACCGCCGCTGCTGCCACTAGCGGACAGGCAACACTTGCGAAACCGAGTGGCGCCAATCAACAAGAGAAGAAAACAAACATTCGCAACCATGCCAACTAAACGATACCGTCTGGCCTGCAACAGAGGTCGGAAATCTACAAACAGCACCAATGCGAGTCGCAGCACGGCTCAAAGTGCACGATGTGTAAATTAACTTATTAATATGTGACCTTTCTGTAAATGTAATTGTCTCATACGAATATGAAAGGCTATGGATGTCGCATGTATAAGATATTCAGAGTCGAAGAAAGCTAAGCAGAATAGGAAGAGATGGATATTTTCTCAAATCGGTCGAAACACTGACGACTGTAAAAGGCCAATAATAAATAGGGCCTGTGTAATGTTTAAGAGTGCCAACACAGTGACGACTGCAGGAGTCGTGTCTGTGACAATGAATTCCCTGACATTCCATAGTGGACTCGGCGTGAGTGGGTTTCTTGCTACTGGTTTGGCTGGGAAACGGCGCGAGAGCAGCATACCCCGGTACCTGTTCCCGCACCGAGCCGGGGAGGAGCGTGCTGGGCGTGAGCCAACGCTGTTAGAAGGCTTACACTTGAACAATAGGCAATTCAGTGCAACAACGGATGGATTGCTTGGCAGCCAGATACACCACTGGCACGATATCGCTGCAGGAGTCGTTAGAAAAATTGCGCGCCTTATTTTAGACCTCCCGCGTATCTCTGTTCAACGTAAGCAATAAGTTTGGAATTCCGAGGTTTCCCCAGGCGTGACTGTGAGATTTACACCAAGTAAGCCAGAAACTTCCGATATTCCGCTCGAAAAGCTTTATGTGACGTAATGTTTCGGATACGACGATATACCGGAATGTCGCCACACGACTGTACAGGAACTCGAGACATTCGAACAATCCGATCATACAAAATCTGAGAAGCCACGATCTCAATCGTAGGTGGAAGCATAATTGCCCAAAGCCACTTTGTACGAGGGACGCTCAGCCACCTATGGCAAATTGAAGGCAGACAAACAACGCAAATCACAATGTTATTTATAATTCGTCGTGATTGCAAAAAAATGTTTATTCACATGACCGGTTTCGGTTCCTCTTCAACCATCTTCAGATCTGCAATTTCGGTTAAGGAGTAACCCGTCCATTCACAGCCGTACACAAACAATTTTATGTGACGCAGCATGTGAAGGTTGCTGTATAGGGACGAGTTACTCCTGTAAGTGGTTCCAGAGGAACCGAAACCGATCATGTGAACAAACATTTTTGGCAATCAAGACGGATTATAAATAACATTGGAAAAACCAGTGATTGCAGTTATCCCATCAGACATTATGTCTGTTTTTACAACGCAAATAACAGTTGGCAACAGCAGGGAAGTTAGTTTGCACACTAAACTCCAACAAAACCCATATATCCTTCACACTGTGAGATCGGTTTACGACCAATGCCATTGATATGACAGCCAGGGCATGTCCCAGGTACGCAGATGCTGCCGTTGGCCCAGGGGACATCGTCGGTACACAGCCTGAGCAGTACCTCACATCGATTCGGAATGATAGACTTTATGACGAACCTAAGCTATGACATTGGTACCGAGCATTGCACAATGCCCAATAACTGACCATAACCTCACCCTTGCATGAACTGTCGCAGCAAGCAAGAAAACCCACCATTGACCTTACTGCCCGTCCAGACTCTCTCATAGGTTTTCTCCCCTAGACACTGTCCCCAAACCCGCTTTTCCTCCACTTTGTATTAACTCGATGGGCTCGTATTAAAGAGTAGTTCTACCCAGACGCTCGGACAACATTACAGACCCACATCGTGTTAACTCCTCGATCAAAACTAACAAACGCAGAGGTAACAGCAGAACTTTAGTGATTGTCACAATCTCGGTGCGAGCGTGGAGAAGCTCTATACCAGAGATATGCTTCACAATGCATCAAGGTCACAGGAGTTCTTGCTGTCATAGGTAGTCAACGGGGAGTTGGTTGATGTACGTCATGATTGGATAAGACTTGGCAATCAGTCATCATGTCAGAGGTTCCGCAGGAGTTATATGAACTCACTTAGGTCCAAGACATTCACTGCGGCTCTCCAACTCTGCGATATTCTATACGAATCATACGTCATCGTCAGCTTTTCTAGACGACTACAGCTGCAGCTCTCATACAGAGTTAGTAACAGCGAGGCGACAGGATTCTTTCATAACACTGCGGCTTCCCGGAAGCCATTGCAAGTTCGAATGCGCCACATCTCATAAAGTGATTCAAATAATGTCGTTATTGGTCAATACAGGTTTTTATTGAGTCACAGTACGTCATAAGATTTATTGAATCATAGCGGCCACAACTTGGCACAAATATAAAACTTCTATATATCGAAACAGAACTAAATACAACTTCGTAACTGTAAACACAAGCCATCCTGTAACCACCCAGTTATTTATCACCCAGTTGTTGTAAGTAATTGCTATTTCCTGCTAATGCGTTATGACCAACGATTTCCTCAATCCCAGACCATTATTAAATGTTTAAAATAAAGTATCTCCTTATCGCCCTTAAGTCATATCAACAATGTCTAACAAAAAAAATGGTTCAAATGGTTCTGAGCACTATGGGACTTAACATCTGTGGTCATCAGTCCCCTAGAGCTTAGAACTACTTAAACCTAACTAACCTAAGGACATCACACACATCCATGCCCGAGGCAGGATTCGAACCTGCGACCGTAGCAGTCACGCGGTTCCGGACTGCGCGCCTAGAACCGCTAGACCACCGCGGCCGGCAACAATGTCTAACACCAAGTTACTCAAAGTTATAAGTTATTCCTTATTACATTCGTCTGTAACTAAGGGGATCAGGTTCACAAAATAAGGGTGATAAGAATAATAACTGGAAAAATAATTATAATTCTTTTTAAATAGCTAGAGATTTTATCGCATCTAAGTGGAACAATATAAATCTATTGATGGTATAAAGTAAAACATTAGAAATTACATACTAACAGCAATACTCATGATCATAGAACAATACTTAAAAGTACTGAAAAAAATTAAGCAAAAACATCGAAACAGCTTTTTTCATCCAACTGTACAATAAATTCCCTAATGAAATAACAACTAAAACCAGTATTGTTAAACAGATAGATAAGGAATACCTCTTAAATAATTCACAGTAGTAAGTAAATGGCAGTAGTCAGTAAATGGTTACCTACGTAATACAAAACAGCGGTTTATAAAAAAGTGTTACGGCTGAAAGAAATTGATAAAATATATCTCCGCCATGCCACAATAATCTTTCGGAGTGCGTCTGTAATTCGCGATACTGGAGAGTTGTCAGCCCGATTTCTGTGATGGCGAAAGCTAACACTTGAGCAGAAATAATCTTCTCTACAATTATACATGGATGCTGACAGAAAAACGCGCTGATGTTACCGGATCAGATGTGAATAAATAGAGTGACACTGGTTTTGGAACTAAGTAGCCCTGAAAGTAATTATAGGCTTGTGAGTTGTAATTATTGTTGTGTTGTTGCGATGTACCTGATATTACCGTAAAATAATACGTGAAAAAAATAAATAACTAACACGCTGTAGTACTATTGCACTAGGCCTATTATTTTACACTCAAGCGCCAAAGAAACTGGTGTATGAATGCGTATTCAAATAAAGAGATATGTAAACTGACAGAATACGGCACTGCGGTCGGCATCGCCTATATAAAACAAGCGTCTGGCGTAGTTATTAGATCGGTTACTGCTGGTACAATGGCAGGTTATCAAGATTTAAGTGAGTTTGAACGTGGTGTCATAGTCGGTGCACGAGCGATGGGACACAGCGTCTCCGAGGCAGCGATGAATTGGGTATTTTACCGTACCATCATTTCGCGGGTGTACCGTGAATGTAAGGAATCCGGTAAAACATAAAATCTCCGACATCGCTGCGGCTGGAAAAGGTCCTGCAAGAATGGGACCAACGACGACTGAAGAGAGTCATTCAACGTGACTGAATTGCAACCCTTCTGCAAATTTCTGCAGATGTCAGTGCTGGGCCATCAGCAAGTGTCAACAAAACATCATCAATACGGACTTTCGAAGCCGAAGGCCCACTCGTGTACCCTTTATGACTGCACGAGACAAAGCTTTACTCCTCGCCTGGGTCCGTCATCACCTACATTGGATTGTTGATGACTGGAAACATTTGGCGTGGTAGGACGGGTCTCGTTTCAAATTGTATCGAGCGGTTAGATGTGTACGGGTATGGAGACAACTTTATGAATCCATGGACCCTGCATGTCAGCAGGGGACTGTTCAAGCTTGTGTGGCTCTGTAATGGTGTGGGGTGCGTGTAGTTGGAATGATATTGGAACCCTGATACGTGCAGATACGTGTAGACACGTACGTAAGCATCATCTCTGATCATGTGTAGACACGTACGTAAGCATCATCTCTGATCACCTGCACGCATTCAAGTCCATTGTGCATTCCGATAGACTTGTGCAGTTCTAGCAGGACAATGCGACACACCACACGTCGAGAATTGCTACAGACTGGCTCCAGGAGCACTCTTCCGAGTTTAAACGCTTCCGCTGGCCACCCAACCCCGCAGAAATGAACATTATTCAGCGTATCTGGGATGCCTTGCAATGTGCTGTTCAGAAGAGTTTTCCACTCCCTCGTAGTTTCGTGGCTTTATGGAAATCCCGGGTAGGATTCACGGTGTCAGTTCCCTCCAGCACTACTTCAGACATTAGTCGAGTTCATACCGGCGGCCGCGGTGGACAACCGGTTCTAGGCGCTTCAGTCCGGAACCACGCGACTGCTACGGTCGCAGGTTCGAATCCTGCCTCGGCATGGATGTGTGTGACGTCCTTAGGTTAGTTAGGTTGAAGTAGTTCTACGTTCTAGGGGACTGATGACCTCCGATGCTAGGTCTCTTAGTGCTCAGAGCCATTTGAGTCCATACCACGCCGCACGTCGTGCTGCAGTACTTCTGTGTGCTTGCAGGGGCCCTACACTATATTAGGCAGGTGTACCAGTTCCTTTGGCTCTTCAGTGTTTGATGGATGAAGTTAACACCTGTGCACAGATAATCTTCTCTAAAATTCTAGATGGATGCTGAGAGACAAACGTCCTTATGTTACCCGATGAGATGAGAATAAATAGAATAACGTTTTGGAACTAAGTAGCCCATATCTAATTATACATATGTGAGGTATTAACTGTAAATTATGTGTTATTGTTGTCTTATTCTGACATATCAGATATTATTGTAAACTAATGTGTGAACAAGTAAGTAACTAACATACAACTGTAGTAGTATTACACTAGAGATATTATTTTATTACATGCAATGTTGTTTTCATTTTGGAATTCTATATTTTCAAATTTCATTAATCGGTTTCCAGCTCTCCTAATTATTTATGAACATATTATGAGTCTTTTTTTGCTATACTGACCTTCAGTCAGGTACGGAACTGAATAAAAGATTAGCAAAGTAAAATAAAAAACGCCAGTGAGTGTGCGGCGCGCCAGTTATGTCAGCGGAAGAGATGTTTTCGCGCCGGCATCGCGGTGGCTCGAGCGGCGCGCCGGCATCGCGCGAGAGCGGAATACGCAAAGAGCCGGCCGAGGCGTGGCGTGGCGCGGCGCGGCGCGGCAGGAAGGGGTTACGTAACGCGCAGCCAGCAGCGTTTCTGTGTCAAGGTAGCCCGGCGTGCGCATGCGCCGAGCTGGCGGTCCGCCAGCCGCAAGTAGCAGCCGGCCAGCAAGCAGAGGAGGTCCGCGAGCTAGCCGAGCCTAGCCGAGAGGCGGCCGCTGCCTACCTGTCGGACCGGCGCGGCCCGGGTCGCAGGTATTTCTGGTGGCGCGCTCGCGACCTCCGACCCCATACTATAGCGGACGCGGAGAAGAGCCGCTTCCTACAGTTACATGTTCCTACTCTGCGCAGCACTGTGAAATGCGTTGATGAGGATATTTCCCATTTTACCACTTACTATTGCTCCTTTCCGTTCCATTCATGTCATCTACACACACACACACACACACACACACACACACACACATACACTCACACGAGGGCGTGTATGTGGTGTTCGGGTATAATTGCAGATATTTTTATTGATGACTGAGAACAGTATATTGTGAAACATTAAATCAGTTCAAAAAAATGGTTCAAATGGCTCTGAGCACTATGGGACTTTGTAAGTAGGCTGTTTAGGTTTTTATGTTGGTAACGCCATGTATCGCTCTGTATGAAAATCACTGGCTGTGCTCTGTGCAATCTGTGGCCGGTTGGCATTGTTGCAATATTCGCTATTGTAGTGTTGGGCAGTTGGATGTGAACAGCGCGTAGCGTTGCGCAGTTGGAGGTGAGCCGCCAGCAGTGGTGGATGTGAGGAGAGAGATGGCGGAATTTTGAGAGCGGACGATCTGGACTTGTTTCCCTCAGAAAGAGTAAATTTGTAAGACTGTACATCATGAACTGATATATATATATATATATATATATATATATATATAATGGCTTTTGAATATTATTAAGGTAAATACATTGTTTGTTCTCTATCAAAATCTTTCATTTGCTAACTATGCCTATCAGTAGCTAGTGCCTTCAGTAGTTAGAATCTTTTATTTAGCTGGCAGTTTTGGCGCTCGCTGTATTGGAGTAGTTTGAGTAACGAAGATTTTTGTGAGGTAAGTGATTCATGATCTTAGCCGATCGGTCTAAGGCACTGCAGTCATGGACTGTGCGGCTGGTCCCGGCGGAGGTTCGAGTCCTCCCTCAGGCATGTGTGTGTGTGTGTTTGTCCTTAGTATAATTTAGGTTAAGTAGTGTGTAACCTTAGGGATTGATGACCTTAGCAGTTAAATCCCATAAGATTTCACGCACATTTGAACATTTTTGGTATAGGTTATCGTTAGTCAGGGCCATTCTTTTGTAGGGGTTATTGAAAGTCAGATTGCGTTGCGCTAAAAAAAAAATATATATATTTTGTGTCAGATTAGTGAATGTCTGAGTACGTTCAGTTTTGCTCAACTGTTTGAAAATCAAATAACGTAAGAGGTTTATCAGCACAGTAATTTTTCTAAGGGGATGTTTCAACTTAACTTCTGAGGTCATCAGTCCCTTAGAACTTACCTAAGAACACCACACACATCCATGCCTGAGGCAGGATTGTAACGAGCGGTCGCGCGGTTCCAGACTGTAGCGCCTAGAACCGTTCGGCCACTCTGGCCGGCATTGGATCAGTATATACTTCATTTGGAGACCAATAATTAGAGCCGTCTGGAATAGTATGTTTTTCAGTTGGTTGCTACATCCAAATACGCGTGGCAAGAGCAAACTTTTAACGCTTATTTTCACCTGGGCAGCATGTCAGGTGTTGAAGTGTGACACATGGATGCAAAACGGTTAGCCTACACTGACAGGAGAAGTCCACAAAAGTGGTGCAGTTACGACTGTGCAGAATACATGAGGTAGTAAGTTATGTGACATGTTTGTAACCAGATTGTTTAATACAGATGTGCGTACATGCTAAGGCAGCACATATACAGGGTGTTTATAAATGAGTATCGGGGTATTAACGCTTTATAATATTTATTATATTAAACTTACAGTTATAAATGGTACGTGAAATGAAAGAGCAACTCAAACAGTTTTACCAAGAACCTTATAAATGTTCAATGTGATCACCATTTGTCACACGACACACATCAAGTCTATAGCCGAGTTCTTCCCAAACGTTGATAATAAGTCTGTCTTCAGTGATTGTAGCAACAGCTGCTTCAATCCGGTTTCTTAATTCAGGGAGGTCTCCTGGTAGCGCAGGCACATACAGACGATCTTTGATGAAGCCTCAAAGGAAGAAATAGCATGGCGTAAGGTCGGGTGAATGTGGAGACCATGCAAAGCAAGCTCTGTCGTTGAGCCCCTTGCGGCCTATTCAGACTTGATGTGTGCCGTGTCACAAAAGGAGATCACACTGAACATTTATAATGTTCTTGGTAAAACTGTTTGAGTTGCTCTTTCATTTGCCATATCATTTATAACTGTAAGTTTAATGTAATAAATATTACAAAGCGTTAAAACCGCGATATTAATTTATAAACACCCTGTACTGAAGAGTCGAAGAAACTGGTGTTGTTGTTGTTGTTGTTGTTGTGGTCCTCAGTCCCGAGACTGGTTTGATGCAGCTCTCCATGCTACTCTATCCTGTGCAAGCTTCATCATCTCCCAGTACCTACTGCAACCTACATCCTTCTGAATCTGCTTAGTGTATTGATCTCTTGGTCTCCCTCTACGATTTTTACCCTCCACGCTGCCCTCCAATGCTAAATTTGTGATCCCTTGATGCCTCAAAACATGTCCTACCAACCGATCCCTTCTTCTATTCAAGTTGTGCCACAAACTTCTCTTCTCCCCAAATCTGTTAATTTGTGGACAGAAATCTTACCCTCTCAATGAAATTTGTTATATTCGAACAGAGAATATGTTCACGAATTATGTAGCAAACCGTTGTTAAGGATGTTGTTCTGTTATTTTGGGGGGTCGGTTCTTTTACCCTGCTTATATTCAGGAGGTCTGCTGCTCGTGGTCTGTCGGTAGTGTTCTCGTTTCCCGAGCACGGGGTCCCGGGTTCTATTCCCGGCGAGGTCACTGATTTTCCGTGCCTCGAGATGACTGGGTGCTGTTGTGTCGTCTTCATCATCATCATCATCATTCATCCCCATTACGGTCGGAGGAAGGCAATGCCAAACCACCTCCACTAGGAACTTGCCTAGTACGGCGGTACGTATCTCCCGCATCGTTCCCCTGCACTCTGTCACCGAGTACGGGACTTCATCATCATCATTTTCAGGAGTCACTTGCACTGTACGGGACTTTGCGCTGGTCGAGAGATTCACGACAAACGCAAGCTAAGTAAGGGGCCAATGCTTTAGAGCTCTCTCTCTCTAAAACCGGATTACGATTCCATGTAGACCTGGCGACTTTCTGTTTCCATCTCTTTCAGCTGATGCTCTGCACCAGGGATGGCTGTTACTATGTCTCCCGTGCGAGAGTGTGCGATGGTCAAAGGGCGGTAGTACGATCCTCCTGCGTGATTTCTCAAAAGCGAAATTTAAAAATTCAGCTTTCCTTTTGCTATTTTGTATTGTCACACTAGAAACGAGAAGAATGATTGCTTAAATACCTCTACGTGCACTGTAGTTAGCCAAATCTCGCCTTCGAGATCCCGTTGTGAGCAATACATAGTTTGTTGTAGTGTATCCCTACGTTCATCATTTAAAGCCGGTTGGACCTCCGTAAGTAGACTCTCGTAGGATAGTTTACGTCTATGTTCAAGTATATGCCAGTTGAGTTTTTTCAGGTCTTGGTGACGCTGTCCTATGGGTCAAAGAAATCTGTGAGCATTCTTGCTACCCTTCCTTGTATCCGTTCAGTATTTGGTACGAGTCCCACAAACTTGAACAAAATTCCAGGATGCGTTTCACGAGTGTTTTGTACGCAATCTCCTTTGCAGACTGATGGCATTGCTCTAGTATTCTGCTAATGAACTGCAGTCAGCGACCTGCTTACCCTATGACTGAGACTACACTGAGGTGTCAAAAGGCGTAGGATAGCGATATGCACACATACAGATAGCAGTAGTCTCGCGTACACAAGGTATAAAAGGGCAGTACATCGCCAAAACTGTCATTTGGATTCAGGTGATTCATGTGAATAGGTTTCTGGCGTGATTACGAACAGAGTCCGAACGCGGAGGAGTAGGTGGAGCAAGATGCATGGGACATTCCATTTCGGAAATCGTTAGGGAATTTAGTAGTCCGAGATCTACAGCGTCAAGAGTGTGGCGGGAATACCGAATTTCTACCCAGTGGCCGACGGTCTTCACTTAACGACCGAGAACAGTGTTTGCGTAGAGCTGTCAGCGCTAACAGACGAATGACTGCATGAAATAGCAGCAGAAATCAATATGGGACGTACGACGAACATACCCGTTAGCACACGAAACTAAGTTATATTAAACTCCGTTCTAACAGGCCTTGGAAGGCCCAACGACACCGACCGGCCGCCGTGTCATCCTCAGCCTGCAGGCGCCAAGGATGCGGATATGGAGGGTCACATGGTCAGCACACCGCTCTGCCGGCAGTATGTCAGTTTACGAGACCGGAGTCGCTGCTTCTCAATCAAGTAGCTCCTCAGTTTCCCTCATAAGGGCTGAGTGCACCTCGTTTGCCAACAGCCCTCAGCAGACCGGATGGTCACCCATCGAAGCGCTAGCCCATCCCGACAGCGCTTAACTTCGGTGATCCGACTGGAGCCGGTGTTACCACTGCAGCAAGGCCGTTGGCATCCGTTAGTACACTGCGGCGAAATTTGGCTTTAATGGGCTTCGACAACAGACGCCCGACGCGAGTGCCTTTGCCAACTGCACGACTGACTGCGACTCTCCTGGGCTCGTGACCGTGTCAGTTGTGGGGTTAAAAGTTCGTGGCGTGGTTGCCGCTTCATTCATCCGCCAGACAAATTCCCTTCGGAAACGTCTCGATCGGGATTTCTGTGATTTCCATTTCGTGGTTCTAGCCTCGGGAAAGTTCCTTACTACAACTACCAAGCTACTTTGGTGTAGCTCATACGCAACGCCGCAGTTTATTGACGGTGGTTTCCTGTGTCCGAGCAGACGCCCGAGAACTAAAGTGACTTCAGAAGTACGCCAAGACCTCTGCCAAAAAACAGATAACCGGAAATTTCGAGAAGGACAGATAGTTGATTTAGCGCTATGCCTTGCTTTTCCAAAAAATGTTGTCGAGGAACTGAATCATGCACAATGCCTACATCAACGAATAGAATCAACATTTCATAAAACAGATCTGAGCGGTCTGTCGCGCGGATTACAGGCTACACGAACTTTGTGAGATGAAGTTAGGAACTGACGCGACAATTATCCGGTGTGTTGTGATTGCTTGGTGAAGAAACATTCTGTGTACTATTGATGACCGTTCTTTGTATTCAATTTCATGTAGAGAAAGTCAAATTCAGTTTAGAATAATTGGTACCACACACATCAAAAGTGATTTACACACTTTATGTGTTCAAAAGTAGGGTAGCAAAGGCTATTCTAGATCAGAATACGTATACGAGACTGGAATCGGAATTTAAAAGTCATACAGTTTCGAATCACAAGCTTTTCAGATACCATACTACAAACTGGTAAGTTTCATCCTGTTTCCAACTTGTCATTCCTGGAGAAACCGGGCACAAGTATCTGAAGCAACCACCATTACTGTCCAGAGCTTCGGTGAACTGTTTTGTCAAGCCGAGCTCGATGTGCAGCAATGGGATGAGTATCTCATCTCTCTTCATCAGAGGGTGTTTAATAATATTCATAGATCTGCCAGGCACCAATTCCATCCTGTATAGGCCAGTCCTTTTTTTTTCTTTTTTTGGTAATATTGAGACTGTTGTCTGAACATAAAGTTCACAACCTTCAGGTCTAACAGATCAACCACTCGTGGTTAACATAGAAAATTTTCTTCAACACGTGCCTTGCTGCTTCATTTTTCTCCTTCACTGTTGTCAAGTGAATGAGGGAGAACAGAGGTTAACTGGTTGCAGATGGGCAGCCAAAAATGGTTCAAATGCCTCTGAGCACTATGGGACTTAACATCTGAGGTCGTCAGTCCCCTAGAACTTAGAACTACTTAGGTCTACTAAGAACATCACACACATCCAACCCCAAGGCAGGATTCGAACCTGCGACCGTAGCGGTCGCGCAGTTCCAGAATGAAGCGCCTAGAACCGCTCCGCCACATCGGCAGGCCAGCTGGGCAGCCATCGACATTTCTGTGATGACCTTCTGCTGCCAGTGAACAGTCTCCAAGCTTTCGGCTCGTAATCAGGTACTCCAAACAAGTGCAGAAACTCACCGATATCTGTGAAAAACACCAAGTCTTTTTCTTCTGAAGGAAAAAAAAACTGAGTAACTGTTTGCGTCTGTTGCAATAGAAAGTGATTCGAACACTGTAAGACAGGAGTATTTTTCTTTCAGTCTTGATGTCAACAGTTCGGCAGAGTATTTTAACAGATTTTGGGAAGCTAAGATCGTGAACTAGATGTTTGAGCTCCCGTTGAGAAGAAGGAATTAAAGCCCCAGCATTTACTTCCAAATATGCTTCTTTTCTTTATTCAAGAGTATAGAATTGTAAAGAAGCTTACCAAAGACCAATTCTGGAATTCCTCATAATGAGATAATGACAACATGCCGATGCAAGGTCAGGATAAATGAGGTTACTTCCGTTCTTTCTGTTGGTTCCACTTCCATCAATAGCGCAGAAGCAGCAATCGCAGAAGCAGCAGTGTGGGACATGGTTTGTCGGCACCCTCCAACCATGAGAATTCCAAATTTCGAAGACCTCTTCTTGCCCTTGGTCGACTAACGCAGGTACCCGGTGCATGTCTTGCGTACCATTTGTGACACGCAAGCTTTTCCTTGGTCGTCAGTTGGCACACTAAAATAAGCTAGGTAAGCTCACGTTATCAGACATGTGGCCGTATCCCTCTTAGTGACCGTGGAGTATTCCCCACAGATGTAGCACAACATATCTGGTTTAATTTTGCAACATCTTCTTGTTGAATCCATTTAACTTGCTTTCAAATAAAAAAAAAACTTTTAAAGTGAAATAATGCAAATTGTGAAATAATAAATTAGTATTTGCTCAGCTTTTTGCTATATGTGTCATAACATACAAAAATTCAGTAACTCAAAAACTTGACCTGGTGTCGAAAACCAGAATCATTTTTTTTAACCAATGCGATAAAATAATACAAAATCAGCGAAAAATCTTCGACTATTTTTTCACTGTCCTCCATTGTTAACAATACTTTCACTCGTGTCATTTCCCACTATTACTTGAAATGCACGTAGCAGATCACCAGGTCCTGATACCTAATGCAACGACACTAAACACCAACAAAGACGTGGCGGTCGACGCCTCGGGAATGGCACAAGCTTTGCATCTGAGTTCGTATATATAGGTAGTAGGCCATCACCATGAAGACACCCATCGACGCTACACAGCATCATTCTTAACGCCAACTGTACTATTCGCTTCATTAATCCTACCACCTCAGTAGGAAGGAAGACAGGATGTTAGGATTGAGTGTTCCACCGATGACGGGACTAGTAGACGCGGAGGAAAGTCCCGATTTGGAGAAAGATCGGAAAGGAAATCGCCTACGACTGTCCCGATGTTTGCCCTGAGTGATTCAGGAAGAGTACAGAACATCCATAACTGGGATACTCGTCGAAGATGTGAATTCTCATCTTCCCGAAAGTAAGTGCACTATCTTATGGAAACAGTACGTCATTATTCAGTTAAGTGAAACTAATCATCAGCTTCGACTCCAGCTAATGTGCCTATCAGTCTGGAACCGTGAATAACGACACATGTTTGAATATCCCTTTGAAGGGAAGTAAACGTGAATAAATACATACAACAAAGGAGACTTGGGTTACGTACATCGCCTGCGAAAGCGCGGAGAAGTTTTGAGCGCTGGAAACTATGAGTCACGCTGACAGAGAAAGAAAGAAAGAAGACTAGAGATTTTTCTTTGGTCAGCGACATAGTCGCATCGTATTTTTGGAAAGGTAACGTTTTAGTTATGCAGCTGTCTGAGAAGATGATAATTTATTCTATGAACTATTCCGGCCTAAGCTGCAATTTTCGTGATTATGAAGCTACGTAGCGGATTATGAAACGGAACAATCGATGTGGTTAATGTTTGACAGGGCATGACTCTTTGTTAAGGCTGTTCATAACCACTTGAAAACGACTGTTTAGGCTGAAATAGATAAAGGAATAAATTATCATACATCGTCTGTTGGAAAATCTCCGAGATTGTTTTTATTCCTGGGTTAGCATCTACGGTGACAGCATGAACTAAGAACTGTAAAAACAGATCTGCGTTCGGCAAGACGGTTGTGAGCAGGCAATGTTACGTAGTGGACTTTCGGCAGTGGCGCATTAACAGCTTTATGCCAGAAATCCCAGTGGAACAACGAACTGAACATCTCTAAGGTAAGTGTTCATGACATTCTACAAATGTAGAATACCTGAAGAGTTAAAACCACAATCTTAACTTTTCCCCGTTTTTCTTTTATCTGCTCTCGAAACTTTTTGAACACAGGGGGTACTTTAGATAGCCGTCTGTAAAAAATTGTTAGTGTTCCGTAAAGGCAAGAGGCATCAGTGTGGTGCATCTGACGCCTCACACTATCGAGGAATGCGTCTCTCACAGGACTAGCGCAATGCGGACATAGTTGTGTACTCCATGTTTCATGCGGAATAAGACATGAGTGGACCTTGTTTCGTTATGTATACCTGAAATAAAAATATATGGCTTAGGTTATGTCACGAGACGCTGATTTCCATATCTTCGATACTTTCTACCGTCACTGGACGAAATGTTTGCACGTTATTTCACATCTTCCAGATGCCCTTTCAAATACAGGCTATTCCGTATAATTTCGAAACATAGTACACATACTTTTTGTTGTCTCCTGTAGCGGCTGCAGTCTGAGAACCTTGAAGTTCGTTTAAATAAACCTCTACAGTTTCTTCAAAGCTAAAAAAAAAGCTATATTTTGTTGTTAAAGTTAACGGCCTTGTCGCAGTGGTAACACCAGTTTCCGTCGGACAACCAAAGTTAAGCGTTGGTGGACTTCGCTAGCATTTGTGCGGGCTACTGTTAGGGTCTGCCGAGTGCTGATGGCAGTGGGCTGCATTCAGCTCTGTGAGGCCAAGACAGGAGCCAACTGACTGAAAAGTAGCGGCTCAGCTCACGAAAACTGACGACCGAGAGGGCGGTGAGCTGACCACGTGCCCCTCCAGATCCAAATACTGTACAATGATGCCTACCGGTGAGGATGACACGGCGGTCGGTTCGTACAGTTGGGCATTCCAAGTTCTGTTCGGACGGAGATGGAGCGTTTTCGTGCTGTGGACAAAAGTTTTATCATATATCATACAGTTCCTTTTTATTTCTTAAAAAAATCGCACTAACACGCTCCTAACAGTGAACAATTGTCCTGCTCAGTAAATGGAGAATAAAATTCCAAGATATGCGTTACCACACTATGACAGAGTGTACACTGTACGACTGGAATCCGATACATCGGTATTTAAAAACATATCATTTTCGGTCTTCGATACATCGAAAAACAACGATGCACGCTCATGCTTGGCGATAACAACAATACTATCAATGGTAACTGCATGTAACTGACACATTAAAAGGTGTCCGATGGATCCGTCGTTCGGTTTCGTCATATACCGTATTTGCCTGCAACACTTCATGTCAGCTTCTCTGTTCTTCCATTTCTGGAAACGCTAGCGATGTAGCAGTTATAGCGCCAAATTGAGTGGCGAAGCTAAGCGTTTCAGTTCCTGTTGAAAGCGCCGATTACGTTAGCATTTTCCCTCCCACATCTAAGCCCACCGTAAAGAGTAATCTTGTCATTCAGATTTTTGTTCATTATTTTCAGCAACTGTTTTGGAAGAATTCCGATGTCAAGAAATACAAAGTAGCACGCTAGTTGCGTTAAAATTTTTGTTTTAACGCAACTGGTGTGCTCTTTCTTATCATAGGATATCTTGATATTCAATTCACATCGCCACCCCCAAACGCAGTCGCACATCTTCTTAGTGCCATCTATACTTGCTTCACACAGTCAAAGAGGAAGACCCGACATGGTGAAAGCTCAAAAAGTAGTTAGACTCCTTTACTCAGAGAAAGTAAAATTATGCTCTACTACAGATTCAAAAGAACAATTTCAAATATGTACCGAAAATTGCAAAAAATATATATAAAGTGAATAAAAAACTCGGAGCTCGATATTGCATTTCGATATCCGTGTATCGATGAAGAAGACGTCGGCGATATCTATAGATACCTTTAGGAAAATATCAATCTATCAACCACCACAGTATGAGGGTGAGTCAAATGAAAATCTTAAATATTTTTTAAAATATTATTTACTGTGCAGAAGTGGTACAAAGCTCTATCACGCCTCAACATAATCTCCCCCACGCTCAATGCAAGCCCTCCAGTGCTTACAAATTGCATAAATTCCTTTAGAAACAAATTCTTTTGGTAGTCCGCGCAACCACTCACGCACCGCGTGGCGTATCTCTTCATCAGAACGGAACTTCTTTCCTCGCATTGCGTCTTTGAGTGGTTCAAACATATGGAAATCATCTGGTGATGAGGAATGGCGCAATTCCTTGCTTGCTGTCTTCGTTTCCGGTTGGTGGAAGTGAACCCTGGTTTCGTCCCCCGTAACGATTCTTGCAAGGAAGCCATCACCTTCTCGTTCAAAGCGCCTAAGAAGTTCTTCACAAGCATCAACACGTCGTTCTCTCATTTCAGGAGTCAGCTGCCGTGGCACCCATCTTGCAGACACTTTGTGAAACTGGAGCACATCATGCACAGTGTGGTGTGCTGACCCATGACTAATCTGTAAACATGCTGCAATGTCATTCAGTGTCACTCGGCAGTTTTCCTTCACTATAGCTTCAACTGCTGCAATGTTCTGTGGAGTCACAACTCGTTGTGACTGACCTGGACGAGGAACATTTTCCCCTTAAGTCACACCATTTGCCAACTTCCTACTCCATTCGTAGACTTGCTGCTGTGACAAACATGCATCACCGTACTCAACCTTCATTCGTCGATGAATTTCAATAGGTTTCACACCTTCACTATGCAAAAACCGAATAACAGAACGATGTTCTTCCCTGGTGCAAGTCGCAAGTTGGGCGGCCATCTTTATGCTGATACTGCGACGGTATGTGTGCATACGCACTATGCTGCCACCTACAGGCCATCTGCACGCTGTTTGTAGCACGCTTACCAACTTACAGGATAACGGTGCGAAATTTAGATTTGTTATTACAAATTTAAGGTTTTTCATTTGACTCACCCTCGTACATGACATGAGATGTGTCGTTCACCCTTTGCCTAGCAGTTGTGTTTTCTGAAAATGTTCAATGGATGACCGAAACGTGTGCCTCTAGAAGAAATGATTCTAGAGCCAAGTTTCCAATGCATATGCTGCAGGAGAGTCAATGGGCCGAGAAATTCCGAGCAAGCCACGACAGATCAAATGAATTCGCAATTGCGAATAATGACTACCACCAACTGTACAATGGAATCACGACAGTGAAAATTTGCCGGGACTCGAATCCGGCTTTCCCACTTATCGTGAGCGGTCGCCTTACCATTTGGCTACCCGTGCATGACTCACTGAAACGCCCAAACTTCCATACGTCGTCAACCATACGTCTACGATCTGTACTAGCACATCCATTTCGTGAGTTCCCGTACAGAAAAGTCGCATACCCGGTATCGGCAGATAAATACGATATTTCAGAGTCGGTGTTATTTTGATGACAGCAGAATAACACCGGCACTGCAGTATCGTAAGCCACGACAGTGTTGAAAGGAAAACAGCTGAGGAGCGACGGCAGGTAAGCATCGTTCGGTTGTGGCTGTGTTCCGTCCGCCCTGACCTTGCAGCCGTGCACGCGCTACCTCGCGCTGGGATTTATTTTAACGCGCCGCCTTTTCCGCCCAAGCCGGCTCTATTTGCGGACATCGCCCCACCGTACATGGGATATTTCTGCTGCTGTAACACCACGCGCAGCCGCCACCGTCAACAAGCTTCATACATGTAGCGTTTGATAACTTGGAAGGAGTGTGACGCTGTCACAGTACACTGCCTGACAGAAAGTGACGCACGTAGAAGACACGGTCGGATGTCAATGTAACTTCTTAAAAGTACATACCATCGGCAGGTATATAAATGATTAGAATTGCAATTAATTGCGACAGATTGAATGGCTACCAGAGAGCATTTATGTTGATTATGTTCAGGGCAATATTATGGAAATGGTGGAAGACGTAAATGAAGATGAGAAGGGACGCATGATACTGTGTGAGCAACAAGGCTCCGGGAGTAGACAACATTACGTTAGAACTACTGATAACCTTGGGAGAGCCAGCCATAACAAAACTCTTCCATCTGATGAGCAAGGTATATGAGACAGGCAAAACACCCTCAGACTTCAAGATGACTATAATAATTCCAATGAAGCAAGTGGTGACAGGTGTGAAAATTACCGAACTATCAGTTTAATAAGTCACGGTTACAAACTACTAGCACGAATTCTCTACAGAAGAATGCAAAAACTGGTAGAAGCAGACTTCGGGGTAGAACAGTTTGGAAGGAACACGCGAGGCAATACTGACCCATTAACTTCTCATAGCATGTGGGTTAAGGAAAGGCAAACGTACGTTTATAGCAATTGTAGACTTAAAGAAAGCCTTTGAAAATGTTCACTGGAATATTCTGCTTGAAATTCTAGGGTAAAATACGACGAGAAAAAGGGCATTTACAATTTGTACAGAAAACAGATGGCAGTTACAAGAGTCGAGGGGCACGAAAGGGAAGCTGTGGTTGAGAAGGGAGTGAGACAGGATTGTGGCCTATCACCGATGTTACTGAATCCGTATATTGAGCAAGCAGTAAAGGAAACAAAAGAAAAATTTGGAGTAGGAATTAAAATTCAGGGAGAAGAAATAAAAACTCTAAGGTTTGCCGATGACATTGTAATTCTGTCAGAAACAGCAAATGACTAGCAAGAACAGTTGAATGAAATGGTGTCTTGAAAGCAGGATAAAAGATCAACATCAACAAAAGCAAAATGAGGATAATGGAATGTAGTAGAAAAAAATCAGGTGATGCTGAGGGAATTAGATTAGGAAATGAGACACTTAAAGTAGTAGATGCGTTTTACTATTTGGGAGGCAAAATAACTGATGATGGTCGGAGTAGAGGATGTAAAATGTAGACCGGCAATGGCAACAAAAGCGTTTCTGAAGAAGGGAAATTTGTTAACATCGAGTATAGATTTAAGTGTCAGGAAGTCCTTTCTGAAGGTATTTGAATGGCGCGTGGCCAATATGGAAGTGGAACATGGATGATAAACACTTTAGACAAGAAGAGAATTGGCGCTTTTGAAATGTGGTGTTACAGAAGAATGCTGAAGATTAGATGTTTAGATCACGTAACTAATCAGGAGGTACAGAACAGAATTAGGGAGAAAAGAAATTTGTAGTACAATCTGAATAGAAGAAGGGATCGGTTGGTAGGACACATTCTGAAGCATCAAGTGATCACCAATTTAGTTCTGGAGGGAACCGTGGGGGAGAAAAAAATGTTATAGGGGGACCAAGACATGAATATAGTAGGCAGATTAAGGAGGATTTAGTTTTGCAGTAATTACCTGGAGATGAAGAGGCTTGCACAGGATATAGTAGCATGGAGAGCTGCATCATACCAGTCTTTGGACTGAAGACCACAACATGTTTGGTGTTGTTTCTTGGCCGGTTAGAAGTGGAGTAATCATTGTGAAGGACGCCGATATGCCGTGTAATCGTATGAGACGGCGTTATCAGCCACTGACAGAGTGTCAAAATGGCCTCATTTGGCTCTATGGTCGAATCGTGCAATGATTTGTGAAGTATTCGAGTGTGACAGTGGCCCGATTTTGGACTGCATGGGAACGTGTAATCTCTTTCAATATTTGTAAGTTGCTTTACTAAAAAATTATCAAAGGATCCACTAAAAAGCAAGTAAGCCATGTATAACTAATGGAATTAAAATCTCGTGTAAGAGGAAGAGGGAAATTTATGTAAAGGCCAGATTAACTCCAGATGCAACATTACCTGCATACTACAAAAAATACTATAGTATTTTAAGGAAAGTCATTAAAATTTCCTGAAATGTAAATGTACTGACAGAAATAAATAGTGCAGTTAGTAAGATTGAAACTATACGGGACATTGTCAAACTGGAGACATGACATAGAGTGAGAGTGCAAGATTCCATAACAAATAAACTAAAAGACAATATTAGACTGATAATTCACCAGTTGCAAGTACTTTTAACAATCACTTTCTAAGTGTAGCACTTAGAATAGGATTAAATGCTTCAGTTGAAGAAGCAAACAAAACTAATAAAGTTATAAAGGCTTAAAAAACAAAAGCTCTGTAGGATTGATGGAATTTCAAACAGAATTCTCAAAAGTTGTTTCAGCTTAATAAGTAATGTCTCGAGTGATATATGCAGTGCATCACTGGCACAGGGAATTTTACCATGTAGGTTAAAGTATGCAACTATTAAATCACTTTATAGGAAAGGTGACAAGATAGACTTAAAACAATTATCGTCCAATTTCCTTACTGACGTCTTTTTTTTTCAAAATATCCGAAAAAGTAATGAATTCAAGAGTAGTCGCTCACTTAATTGGAAACAATTTACTTAGAACATCTAGAAAGATTGTTCGACCGAGAATTCTTTATACATTCCCTCATCAATTAGTACAAGCCTTAAATGATAATATATCTTCAGTTTACATTTATGTGAACTCTCTAAGGCCTTCTATTGTTTAGATCATGATACTCTTTTAGCAAAACTCAACTTTAATGGAATTGATTGCTTTACACACAGCTGTTTGGAGTCATACTCGATAAAGAGAGTGCAAAAGACTGTACCGAATAATACAGACAATGTCAGAAAGGTAGAAAATTTTAGAGACTGTATAAAATGACGAAGTGAGTGCCACACAGTGCAATTCTGGATCCACTCCTAATCTTTATATTTGTGAATGACCTTCCACTTAAGATTCAACAAGCAAAACCGGTACTTTTTTCAGTCGGAACTAGTGTTACAATAAAACCTGTTAGAGAGAAAGCAACAGAATTGTCGGTAAATTATATTTTCCAAAGAATTATTAAGTAGTTCAGAGAATTTTGAAAATACACACAATATTCAGATGCGTACAACAAATACCGTCATACCAACAACTGATGTAGCATATGAGCAGGGGTCAGTAAGCAGGGTACAGTACTCCAAATTTTGGGTGTACCTACTGATGAAAACTTGAACTGGAAGAAGCATGTTACTGAGCTTCTCAAACGATTAAGTTCAGCTACTTTTGCTCTTCGTATAATTGCTAATCTTGGAAACAAACATATCAACCTCCTGATTTATTCTCCATATTTCTCTTCACTAGTGTCATACGAAATACTTATCTGGGGTAACTCATCACTTAGAAAGTGAATTGATTGCACAAAACGAGCAATAAGACTAATATGTGATGTTCATCCACGGACGTCATGTATGTACGTCTTCAAGGAGCGATGCATTTGAATTGCGTCCTCGTAATTTTCGCTATTGAGGGTCGTCATTAGCAATGCATTACAATTTGGGACTAACAGTGGTGTACATACCTACAACACTAGAGGGAAAAATGGTCTCTATTACACTTTGTTAAAGCTGTAAGTGACTCAGAGAGGAGTTCAGTAAGCAACAATAAAAATTTTTGATCATTTTCCCAATAACGAACATGTTTGGAAGGCAGCGAAGCAAGTTTTAAATCAATTTCTGCTGGACAACTCCTTCCATTCAACTGACAAATTTCTGTTTAGAAACTAGTCGCCAGTAAAAAGAGAAAAAAAGCTTGATTCTAAGTATAGTTGCATGAGTAAGAAAAAAATGATAGTTTGTCCATTAAAGTTAACTGTAGTCGTGTGTACATATCCTGTAAACTGACTCGTTCCACATCATTTTGATAAAATAATCGTTCAAATGATCTATGGCACACGTAACTAACTAATTATCGTCAGGGAAGGCATGCTCGTCGTCAAGGTTACAGTGGACCATATTGACAATGTTGTGAGTTAAGCCCGCTATAGCTCAAAAATAGCTCGTGCACTATGGGACTTAACATCTGAGGTCATCAGTCCCCTAGAACTTCGGACTACGTAAACCTAATAACCTAAGGACCCGAGGCAGGATTCTAACCTGCGACCGCAGCGGTCGCTCGGTGCTGGACTGAAGCGCCTAGAGCCGCTCGGCCACAGCGGCCGCCCCGCTATAGCCCCTTCACATCCGCGCCTGCCATCCCAGAACAAGTAACCCATTCCCTGCAACAATGTGTGTCCTCCCGCAGCCATTGGCTGGAGACCTGCATGAGCCGGACTGGGGAATTGCTGTTCGTTGTCCAGGATGCTGATAACAACAAAACACAGCCTGCTGCATTCGGAGTGGTGCAGTGACCGAGAAGCACGGTCTCCCGATGAATTGCATCGGATTGTGATCGGCAATGAGTCGCGGTTTCGCATTGCCCCAAATGACCATTTTCAGCGAGTGAGACGGTGACCTGTTGAGAGGTCCAATTCTTACAATGCTTCCGACATTTTCAGAGATATTATTCCTGGCGTCATGGTGTGGCGAGCCGTTGCGTATGACTCAGGTCATGGTTGGTATTGACTGGGGGATGACGGCACAGCGGTACGCCACGGTTATCACGATATGTTGGGTCCTCAATCGTTACCTCTCAAGCGACAGTATCGTAGGCCATTTTTCAACAGGACAACGCTCGTCCAAAAATGGCACGCAGTTCTTGAATAAAGTTGGAAATTGGTGCTAAGGACTAAGGGACCAAATTGTTGAGGTCATCGGTCCCTAGGCTTACGCACTACTTAATCTATCTTAAACTAACTCACACTAAGGACAACAAATACATCCATGTACGAGAGAGGACTCGAACCTCCAACGGGACGGAAGGTCTTGAATAATGATGACAAAGTCAGCGGCTGTCTTTGGATCTAATATCGTTGGTTCTTTTTAAAACATGCTACCAGTTCCGACACCACATCATGTCATAATCAGGTCCCGGACTTAACATGCCATCCACAACCGTTTTCATTTGCAGTGAACAGAATCGTATGCAGCGGGCCAAATTTAACCGTATCCTGTACCTTCAGTGGCAATAATAATCCCAGGGATGGTACGGAATCCACTTAATTTTGGTCCGCTGCATGTTCATTGCACATGAAAACGGTTGTGGATGATAGGTTACATTCGGGTTCTGAAGATGAGAATATGTGGTGATGAAACTGGTAGCATGTTTTAAAAAGTCGTAGTGGCTGCAGTACATTAGGACTTTGTTTTTATGAAACAGATCTGATGATGGTCATTAAAGACCGAAACCGGTAATCTGTTAACAGAAAGTTTGTGACCATAGACGTAAATTAAAGGAAACTTATTACAGATACGGGGCACTGTTTTTTCGCAACGATGTCGCAGCTTAAGTAAAATTTAGTTTACACGTGTATCCAGAGTTCTCTTCACCCAAGTCATATCACTTGCAATAGGATTCCTGGAATATACAAGTGTCACAGCAAAAGGAAGAGCCAGAGAAAACAAATGCTTGAGAAATAGTTAATGGTTGAGCAAAAGTAAAAGGCGGTCGTTGAAATGTTGCACAGTATTAAAATATGAATTGAATTATCTAAAAATTTAAACATTAATTTCAAAATATTTGATTCTGAGAGTGTTAGTCAACAAATGTCAAGACAAATGATTAAATTTTGTTTTGTACTCCATTATTTTGTAATTTGGTAAGACACAATTCTGCTGCTGTTGAATCGTTGTGGTAGGCATCTCTCCTTTTTACTCGAGGCATAACACCGTGTTCTCAACCACAACCAACATTCACATGTGATTCCTGAATGACAATCCACTGTGTAATCTTTAATTTAGAGTGTAAGTGGCGATACTTCTAAGTACTATACGCGATTTCTCTGAAATGGTTTTCGCTTGCGTGGTGCAACATGTAGAACACTTCGTGCCAATTTAACGTTAGCTGTACGCTGCCTTCGTGGTTATATGGTTAGCTTTGTATTGTTATGTCTCCCGCAGAATCTTTTTTATTTGTAGTATGTTGTCAGTCACAGGTCTCATACTGCGTCCGTTACGGATGCATTAATAGGATAGTTTAATAAGATATTTTTGTGATTCTTTAGTAAACAAATGGTTCAAATGACTCTGAGCACTATGGGACTTAACATCTGAGGTCATCAGTCCCCTAGAACTTAGAACTACGTAAACCTAACTAACCTAAGGACATTTCACACATCCATGCCCGAGGCAGGATTCGAATCTGCGACCATAGCGGTCGCGCAAATTGCTGAGATATTATTTAACCTTAGTACGGAGCAGTAGCAATAGCAAACACCAACTTATCTCTAGTCTTATCGAAAAACTCCTAACTGTCGAAAAAATAAAGTCCTCGTTGTGGGGCTATGGTAAATACAGTGAAATGCTATTGGGTTTGCGCATTGGTCAAGGGCAGGGACTCTTTTAGTTTGATACATCACTTAACGAATGTTTATTTTCCCGAGAAGTTTGGGAACAGTGCCATCACGTAACATAACACGACCCATGTTATCGCAGGAGACCAAAGTCCCCAAAATAAACTTACACGTTAATGGCGCACTAGTGTCTGTATGTTGGCTCGTAGAGCGCAGGCGTCACGAGCGAACCAGTCTCGTGTGTGTTTGCGGGTGTGTGTGTTTGTGTTTTTCGCAGTCCGGCAAACTGCTGGAGCGGAACCACCAGAGCTGGTCTGTTTCTTTAAGACGCAGTTCTGCTGTGGTGCCACCTCGCCGTGACCACAAAGCGAACAGTTTTTATTACGCTTCACACATACTGACAGGTTTCGCGAACTAAAGGCTAATTCTGACTGAGCTGTCAATTTATACGAATTCTTTTTTGAAGAAACGTCACTTGTATACTACAGTTTAACTAGTAACGACCGCGGCTTAAAACCTCATATATCACTCCTTTCGCAAATGTAGTTTGATGGGAAGGCGAGTAAACAGTCTCGACTTCACTAGTTTACTGTGAGAGAGCATTCTTTGCAAGCAATTGCAAAATCCGTAAATAAACAACACGCTGGCATACTACGTGATCTACAGTGTATCCAGTCACAAGTTTCTTCTCTCTATATCTATCAGAAATTATTTACACTTCGTAGTGCTTAGTGCAGCCAAACCTCGGCCATTCTGCAGTGGCGCCACGCAGGCAAAATTGCTAAAAAAAGGCTCTCTCCTCTTTCCGCCGCTGCAGGTCGAACCCCCAACTTCTTGGTGCTGATTCTATCCTGTCTCGTCATTCAGCTCTACTACTTCGCACTCACGGCCGCCAACAACAGACTAACGCCGACTGCACGTGCCCCTGTACTACGACACACTTTTAATAATCGATTGTCTCGTGGTCTTGCGGTAGCGTTCTCGCTTCCCGCGCATGGGGTCCCGGGTTCGGTTTCCGGCGAGGTCAGTGATTTTTCCTGCCTCGAGATGCTGTTGTGTCGTCTTCATCATCATCATCATTCATCCCCATTACGGCCGGAGGAAGGCAATGGAAAACTAACTCCAGGAGGACCTTGCCTAGTACAGCGGTGCGGGTCTCCCGCATCGTCCCCTGCTCTCCTCGGAGTATGGGACCTCATCATCATCTCTAGAATCCATAAAACTGAGCGCCCATTGGACACTCGGGTCCCATGCTACTTCCCACTGCCGTACTAAGTTCTCTACATCTACAAATACATACATAGCCCAGAAGCTACACTACGGTGCGTGTCGGAGGGTACCTTACACCACTACTACACGTTTCCTTTAATGTTCTAATCGCAAACAGAGCGAGGAAGAGACGAATGTCGATGTGCCTGTGTACGAGCCCTAATTTTTCTTATCTTCATGGCCCTTGCGCAAAACTTACGATGCCGGAAATAGAATCATTCTACAGTGTGCCTCAAATGCCGGTTCTCCAAACTTTCTCTATAGTGTTCCAAGGAAAGAACGTCGTCCTCGCTCCAGCGATTCCCGTTTGACTTTACGAAACATCTCCGTAATATTCATGTTGATCGAACGTGCCGGTAGAAAGTCTAGCAGCCCGCCTCTGAACTGATTGGACACCTTCATTTAATCCGAAGTTGTGAGGATCCCAGACTCTCGACCAGTACTCAAGAATGGGTCAAACTAGTACTCTATACGTGATGTCCCTTAAAGATGAACCACACTTCCCCAGACCATTTTCCTTCTTTACGTATTCGTTCCATTTTTACTGTTACACCTAGGCACTGAAACGACATGACTACAGCTATGTCAAGCTCGGCACTACTAATGCTGTATTCGAACATTACGGAATTGTTTTTCCTACTCATCTCCATTAACTTACATTTTTGTACATTTAGAATAAATTTCCAATCATCACACCAAGTTCAAATTTTGTCTAAGTCATCTTTAATCCTCTTAAAGTCACTCTTTGACGGCTCCCTCCAGTAAACAGTGTCGTCAGCATACAGCCGCAGATTTCTGCCCACCCTCTTCGTCATATCATTTATGTACTCGTATGTATAAAATAAGAGCGGTCCTTTCACACTTTTCTCGTACACTCCTGACAATACGCTTGTCTGCGATGAACACTGGACGTCGAGGACAACTAGGTTCTACTACTATGTTAATAGTCTGTAGTGGGACACAGAGTAAAACGCTTTCCGGAAACCTAGGTATACGGAATCTGCCTGTCGCGCTTCGTCCATGGTTAGTAGGATATCATGTGGGACAAGTCCAAGCTGAATTTCGCACGATATCTCCAGTGCAGTCGTCCTCTGGAGACAACAGGTGCCACTTTATAAAAGCAAAGCAACACTTCTGCCGGTATAAAAAGCCACATCTGTCTAGCATTCGCAACTAACCTCGGAGGTCCCGGATCAACTGCTGTCCCGTAACTACTCCAGGTACCGCCTTGACTTCGTACCAAAATTGCCATGGCCGCGTTTAGTTTGCAGTGCCCAGCGATCGTAAGACATTAGTACCTGGATGCATAGGGAAGCCTGCCTTCCGGTTTCACCAAATCGCTGCAAAATATACACATATTCACATGAGGCCGCTAGCCGGGAAGGTTTCATTTTTCCAGCGGCCGAGGTCTGGTCGCAGTTGGAAACAGTTCTCCCACACAAAATCACGTTTAACCCAAATGATAGACATTTCGATAAGGTCCCCTTAAATGAACCATCGCTTATGTGAAGTGCATGCCTTTTCCATGACGTTCCCCCGTCTGAGCTGCCAGAATCCGTCTCATAACCTTACGCAGAACTTGATACTGTCGTTGCGTGTCTCCTAATTTACCAACGTTATGCAAAAGTATAGGTTCACGTCTGCCTGATAAGTTTGAATCCGTCAAAGAGTTATCCTACGTCCCGCACTATGCAGCAAAAAGCTCTCCGGGAAATCACCCTCAGGGCATTGTTCAGTCAGTCTCCCCTGTGTCATTACTTATGAAATCGCTAATTCTTTACGGATGAAAGAGAACCCTGTGAACTTTGGAAGAGTGTTATTCAGTCAACCCTTGCGGCTTGTAACGTTTGGATTCGAGGCCCAGTAGGCGGTCGAAATGCTTCGCTGGTGATGGCCGTTATAGAGCGCTAAACTAGGAGAAAACAAGAAAACTTTCAAGAAAGAATTTCTCACTTTGGAATGTTTTCTGTAATGAAATTTCTGCAGACAGAAAAGCAGACCAGGAATAGAACCCATAAATTTGTTATTCACAGGCAACTGACGTGCTTATTCATCTATCCGGGCGTGGTTTACAGTCACTAAAAATTTCAGTCCTCCAGAATACCTCTCTTCTGTTTTCCAACTCCACACAAAGTCTCCAGCACAACTTGATGCACTAAAAACCCAAGCATATGGCATAGTAGAGCTAAGCCACAGTCCATGTAGTTTTCAGACCCTCTACATGCTGTAATACTATCGGAAAAGAAAGAGTTAATAACTAAATTAAATTCATATTTCGGAACACATATTCTGGTCGCTAGTGACATAACTGATCAAATGACATCAACCACGTGCCGATCTAGCTATAAATCCGAAAATCTTTTAAGTAATAAATAAATGGTATTAAATCAATTTTCCTCAGCAATATGACATTACCGATGGCCAGCCTGAGTAGGGAACTATCTATTGGTGAGGGCGGAGAAAGTTCCTTAGTTTCTGATAACTACGGACAAAAGAGCGAATTCCCGCAGACGTTCCGAGGAGTAATTTGAATTTCAAGCTACGGATACTTGGAAGCGCTTGCTCACTTTCTGGTCACTGGTGCCACTTCAGGCTCCCCAACTCCCTCACTGAGAGATTGTACCTGTCACTCCCCGTTAGATTGACTGCGGAAACTGCCGGTGTACCCTTACTGGGCAAACTGACAGACGTGCATAGAGCCGTTCTTAGGATCCCATTCCACCGCAGTTCTAAGTTGGATTTACTTCGTAAAAGCAATAGCGGGAAGTTGCCGCTATTTTTCTGTATTTGGTAGCATCCTGCACCGAGCAGGCAGATTTAATGCCATAGTTTCAGTATAATACGTTTGTGGTAATTTCGATCGCGATTTTACAAACAATACAACCGTTGGTATTTGGATTGAGAGCCATAACGACTCTTTCCATGCTGACACAGTAAGCTAGTCGTGCTGACCCTGACTGGGCTTCTATTGAATCGCAGATCTCATGACTTTCATTTATTTCCCTCCTGGAAAGAAGTGAATGAAAGGATAATCAGTGCAACAATAAAAATTTGTGGAATAAAACTGGTATTAATTGGGGTGTATGGCCCTAACGAAGTTGCGCCTGACGAGAAGAAAACGGATTTCTTCGATGACTTACAACACGTGCTTGACGAATGTCCAGACGGACGTGAATTATTAGTAATGGGGGACTGAAATGGACGAATTGGAAAAACTGATGACGTTGTAGGAGCGTGGCGAGAGGTTGAAGGAAACGAAACGGAAGACGGCTGATTAACTTCTGTAAGGTTCAGAGGTATACTGTCATGAATAGCATATTGCGGCATAAAAATATAAATAAGTACGCCTGGGCTAGTCCGTCAAGGAATCCAAAATCAATTACAGACTATGTAATAGTGCGGAGACAGCGGGTGATTAAGGTGCAAGATGTAAGGATAGAAAGAGAAACAGAGCTTGGCTTGATCGTTTTATAGTTATTTAAAAAATTGCTATTCCGATTAAGAGCAATGAGGAGAAAGAGGAGAATGCTCGAAGCATAACTATACTATAGACGATACAAAACATAGGATACATCTGCTACAACAAGAAAGTGTGAAAATTTTTATCAGCAAAGATTAAATCTAAAATTGGATCCAATGGAGGAGGACTGGAGTGCTAATGAGCTATACAGTTCCCTGAAACAACTAATTAAGGGAGCGGTGGAGGAGGCTTTAGCAAGGGAGAGGGAGAGAAGGATAAGAACGGAGTTGCTGGAGGTGGTTTAGCAAAAGAAGAAATTATATCATATAAGGTTAAACTCAGGAAGTGTAGAGGACTGGGATAGGTACAGGGTATATAGAAAGAGGGCTGAGAAATTAATATCAAAATCTAAGGAAGATGAATGGAAAAGTGTATATGGGGAAACAGAGCATTCGCTTGGATATAGGAGATCGGCAGAAGCATGGAGGATGATATGGAAATGAAATTGGTCAGCAGTCCCATATCCACAATACAGCCCAAATCCACTGTACAGTGGAAAAAGGTTTTGAAGAACTTCTAGTAGAAAAAATAAGAGAACACGTAATAGAAGTCCACAACAAAAGCAGTACATTAGGTAATTCAGAAGTTATACTAGAGGAAGAAGTAAAAGAGATGCTGAAAAAGTGGAGTGTGAGGAGTTGTGAGAGAATTGTGGAAATAAGGGCCCCTTAAAATGGTGAGAATTTTATGCAAATTGCTCAGTCAGATTGTGGAGGGAGAGGAAATACCAAGAGAGTGATGTGAAACAAGAAGCACCCAAATAATTATTGGCGAATTAATATAATGGTTTCTATCAGCAAACTCTTAGCGCGGTACTGAAAAGCGGGTTGGAGAATAAGATTGGGTGAAAGATGGGAGAGGAACAGGCAGATTTTACGGTTGGACGATCTTGTATGGACAATACTTTTAACCTTAGACCAACAGCTGAGAAGGTGCATTCTAAGGGTCAGGAAATAATTGTGGATTTGAAAAAATAGTTTGAATTTGTACCTATCAACGGAATACGGGAAGCGAAGGAGTGTAAAGGTGCAGAAGCACAACAGATACCCCTGATTCAAAGAATGTACTACTAATCGTACGCAGCAGTTAAAGTAGGGAAAAGTTGAGTGAGACCTTAGACAGGGCTGCAGAATGTCGCCGACCCTGTTTATACACTGATCAGTCAGAACACTATGACCGCGTACCTAATAACCGGTATGTCCACTTTTAGCACGGATAACAGCGGCGACGCGCCGTTGCATGGAACAAGTGAGGCCTTGGTAGGTCGGTGGAGGGAACTGACACCACATCTGCACACAAAAGTCACCTAATTCGCGTAAATTCCGGGGAGGGGGGGGTGATGAGCTCTGTCGGCAGGTTCAATTACAACCCAGATGTGTTCGATCGGATTCAGATCTGGCGAGTTGGGAGGCCAGCACATCAATTTGAACTCGTCACCGTGTTCCTCTAACCACTCCATCACATTCCTGGCCTTGTGACATGGCGCATTATCTTGTTGATAAATGCCACTGCCGTCGGGAAACATGATCGTCATGAAGGGGTGTACGTGGTTTGAAACTGTGTACGATACTCCTTGGCGTCATGGTGCCTTGTACGAGCTCCACTGGAACCGTGGGTGCCCATATGAATGTTCCCCAGAGCATAATGGTGGCACCACCAACTCATCTTCGCTCCGCAGTACAGATGTCAAGGAGCAGCTCCCCTGGAAGACGAAGGATTCGCGCTCCTCCATCGATGTAATGGAGAAGGTATAGAGATTCGTCAGACAATGCAACACTCTGACACTGCGCTAAGGTCCAGTGCGTCACGTGTCCAATGTCGTAGTGTTAACATTGGCACATGCATGGATCATCGGCTGCAGAGGTCCATTGTTAGGTGTGTCCGGTGCACTATGTGTTCAGACACACTTGTACTGTTTCTAACATAAGAACCTGATGCTAGTTCCGTCACAGTTCGCGCCTGTCTGCATTACTAATCTGCCCAGCCTATGACGTCTGACACCTTAATGAGGGGTAGTCAGCCAACACGACGACGTCTGGACGTGGTTTCACCTTGTTTTCGCCACGTGTTGAAGACACTCACCACAGCACTCCTCGAACACGCGACAAGTAGTGCAGTTTCCGAAATGCTAGTGCCGAGCCACCGGGCCATCACAATCTGCCTTCTGTCAAAGATAGATCACACGCCTTCCCTATTCTAAACACCGACAACACCCTCGCTGCATATATACACTCCTGGAAATTGAAATAAGAACACCGTGAATTCATTGTCCCAGGAAGGGGAAACTTTATTGACACATTCCTGGGGTCAGATACATCACATGATCACACTGACAGAACCACAGGCACATAGACACAGGCAACAGAGCATGCACAATGTCGGCACTAGTACAGTGTATATCCACCTTTCGCAGCAGTGCAGGCTGCTATTCTCCCATGGAGACGATCGTAGAGATGCTGGATGTAGTCCTGTGGAACGGCTTGCCATGCCATTTCCACCTGGCGCCTCAGTTGGACCAGCGTTCATGCTGGACGTGCAGACCGCGTGAGACGACGCTTCATCCAGTCCCAAACATGCTCAATGGGGGACAGATCCGGAGATCTTGCTGGCCAGGGTAGTTGACTTACACCTTCTAGAGCACGTTGGGTGGCACGGGATACATGCGGACGTGCATTGTCCTGTTGGAACAGCAAGTTCCCTTGCCGGTCTAGGAATGGTAGAACGATGGGTTCAAAAAATGGTTCAAATGGCTCTGAGCACTATGGGACTTAACTTCTAAGGTCATCAGTCCCCTAGAACTTAGAACTACTTAAACCTAACTAACCTAAGGACATCACACACATCCATGCCCGAGGCAGGATTCGAACCTGCGACCGTAGCGGTCACGCGGTTCCAGACTGTAGCGCCTTGAACCGCTTGGCCACCCCGGCCGGCAACGATGGGTTCGATGACGGTTTGGATGTACCGTGCACTATTCAGTGTCCCCTCGACGATCACCAGTGGTGTACGGCCAGTGTAGGAGATCGCTCCCCACACCATGATGCCGGGTGTTCGCCCTGTGTGCCTCGGTCGAATGCAGTCCTGATTGTGGCGCTCACCTGCACGGCGCCAAACACGCCTACGACCATCATTGGCACCAAGGCAGAAGCGACTCTCATCGCTGAAGACGACACGTCTCCATTCGTCCCTCCATTCACGCCTGTCGCGACACCACTGGAGGCGGGCTGCACGATGTTGGGGCGTGAGCGGAAGACGGCGTAACGGTGTGCGGGACCGTAGCCCAGCTTCATGGAGACGGTTGCGAATGGTCCTCGCCGATACCCCAGGAGCAACAGTGTCCCTAATTTGCTGGGAAGTGGCGGTGCGGTCCCCTACGGCACTGCGTAGGATCCTACGGTCTTGGCGTGCATCCGTGCGTCGCTGCGGTCCGGTCCCAGGTCGACGGGCACGTGCACCTTCCGCCGACCACTGGCGACAACATCGATGTACTGTGGAGACCTCACGCCCCACGTGTTGAGCAATTCGGCGGTACGTCCACCCGGCCTCCCGCATGCCCACTATACGCCCTAGCTCAAAGTCCGTCAACTGCACATACGGTTCACGTCCACGCTGTCGCGGCATGCTACCAGTGTTAAAGACTGCGATGGAGCTCCGTATGCCACGGCAAACTGGCTGACACTGACGGCGGCGGTGCACAAATGCTGCGCAGCTAGCGCCATTCGACGGCCAACACCGCGGTTCCTGGTGTGTCCGCTGTGCCGTGCGTGTGATCATTGCTTGTACAGCCCTCTCGCAGTGTCCGGAGCAAGTATGGTGGGTCTGACACACCGGCGTCAATGTGTTCTTTTTTCCATTTCCAGGAGTGTATATATATATATATTGGAACGGTGTAATCAGTCATGCGGAGGTATGGGATTTCCCTTCCAGCAAGGTACTATCTACACATCATTATTTGCCGATGGTCAGATGCTGATAACACGAAGTAGAAACGACGTCAGATTTATGACAAATCGGGAAATTAGGGAATCTGTACGAGGTGGGTTTAGAATAAAATAATATGAGCAATATATCTATTATTGGGAGTAGGTGAAGAGGATATGTAGTCCTATTGCGAGGAAATACTAAAGGTGTAAAGCAGTTTAAATACTTAGGATCGATTATCCAGTCCTCGGGAATCTATTAAGTATGTGTGGAACGCAGGATCCAGCAGACAGGAGCAGCAATTAAAATGCTAAATGGATTTCGGGAAAGTGTACGGTGCAGAAGTACGGACCGGGTGGACCGGTAGAGACAGTAGCAACGGATGGAATAAGGAGGACAGCCAAGGTACCCACAAATAGCGGAGAAGAAAGGAGGAAATCAGGGAGATAGTGGGTATGGAACAACTACTCGTGCTAGGAACTGAGACTAGAACTCTTCAATGGTATAGGCATGTATGACGAGTGAAACAAGGGTGATCAAAAGCAATACTGGGATAGTAGGAGGAAGCGTGGACGCCGAGATTAACGTGGAGAGCGGGAGTTATTATAGTGAAGAGGAAAAAGAGATCTGAAAGAGGAAGACTGCCTTGATCGTGAAAGCTGGAAAACGGGAATATAGGGCATCTGCTGAAGAGTGGAGAAGCCCTTTTAAAGTAAAAATAAGTAGATTTCAAATCCTCAAGATTCTTCCTGATTTTCCTCTGGCACTCTCTCTTATAGGGGCTGGATGATGTGTTCATATTTCATTCTGTGTTCAGTGATATTTTATTGTTTTGTCTTCACCTACAGCGAGGCATTTTCGTGTCAGGTTATTTTCTTCATTGTAAGTGGGTTGATCTTTTATAGGACGTGATAGGCTGAATCTCATATGAAGTAGTGCTGTATCACTGCCGTTCTCGTGGCGCTAAAAGCCACATCCTCAGGTGAACATATGTTGGAAACATTAGAGTGTAAAACCTCGGGATATTTTTGTTCGTCAAAACATAACATCTCTAAAATCCGTGACATGCTGTCTTTTAGCGGTGTTTTGGTTTGACGGACAACGAATGTTGGGGAAAAAAGATCCAGAGCTCTTCCGCTCTAATGTTTTAATCGTAAGTTCACCTGACGATGTGGCTTTTAGCGCAACGAAACCGATAGCTCTTATCAGCTGTTTTACTTGATGAACGTATATAGTTCGTATATCAGATATGTCTGTCTGTTGATCTGTAGCACTCCCCTGTTGCCCAAAATCGATATGGTTTTATTTAGTTACCAAAATCTCTGCTTGACCCAGACATCATCACAGGCGAGATAGCAGGAAACAGGCAGGTGAGGTTAATGTTCCAGCTAACAGGAAATTAGCAGCCAGCAGTTCATTCGCTTGTTTTCGAATAACGCCACATCCATTATAGTTCAGCAGCTACATCATGTCATAAACTTCATAACAGAATTACTCACAGATGCATCAGATTCTCCTTCCATACAAAAACCGGATGTATGGAAATGTTTGTATGGAAAGTTTTAAAGAACAGCAGACAGCTTAAAAATGTGTGCCGGACGGGCTCTTGAACCTGGGAGAATAGCCATTCACGGGCAAGCGTTGTGCCGACTGCGGTACCCAAACACGACACACCTTCCCTGCTCATAGCTTTACCTCCTCCAGGACCTCATCTCCCACCTTCCAAACTTCACAGAAGTTCTCATGTCTAATTTGCGGGACTCTCCTGGAAGAAAAGATATTCCGAGGACGTGGCATCCCAGGTTCGAATCCTGGTCCAGCACACAATTTCATGGCAGCCCGTACTCCGCTACCGAGTGAAACATTTATACTGGAAACAGTGCCTCAAGCTAAGCGTGTCGCTGCAGTATCCTTTCTTCCAGGCGTACTAGCCCCACAGTATAGGCAGAAGAGCTTCTGTGAAGCAAGAAGGGCGGGAGAGGAGGTACTGGCGGAGGAAAAACTTTGAGGACGATTCTTCACGGTTGGATAGCTCAGTCGGTGGAGCACTTCCAAAAGGCAAAGGTACTACGTTCGAGTCCCGGTCGCGCACACGGTTTTAATCTGCCTGGAAGCTTCAGACCAACTAAAACTGCGCTGGAGAAATTTATTCTGGACTAACTAGGTATCTACCTATCAATAAACGCCATTAGTTTTTAGGGCTGGTATATCGACCACTAAGATGTGTATGAAAAAAGTTTACTTAATGTTAATCATGAATTAATGGAAAAAATAAAAACAGGTTGTCATCATTTAGCGTACAAAGCAAGATTCCCCTTTCCACATGGGGGAGTGTATTTTACCTTCACGTAGTAGTATTTTGACCGTGGCATGACAACTGAACGTTTTCATTAAAGCTGACCCACGACTACAAACTGGACCTTCATTCCGGATGTACGGTGTATTAAACGAAATCGCAGCAGCTATGTGCAAAACATTCATCTGGCCAGTTCAGGCAAAAGTAATGTAATCGTCCAGACGCCAGCTTTCTCATCTCTTCTCCATATCTGTGTTCCCTGCCGCGCGACAAGTTCCGTGAAGTGAGTACTCAGTGATGACAGGAGTTCGCCACGTCTCTGCACGTTTCCAGCTTCCGCGAAGTGTTTATCGGCGTTATCACGGCCGCCACAGTAAACAGACACAGGCGCCGAACACTGGAGGCGCCGGCGGGTCGCACGCCCGCTGGCTGAATCAACGCTGCTCCCATTCCCGGAAGTATTCCGAGCACACGACCACCTCAAGGCCGCAAAAACTCATACAGGAAATACCTGACAGCGCTGCGACACTTTCCCAAAGAGAACATGTCGCACAATGACATTGCTCTTCAAAATGGTTCAAATGGCTCTAAGCTATATGGGACTTAACATTTGAGGCCATCAGTCCCCTAGAACTTAGAGCTACTTAAACCTAACTATCCTAAGGGCAGCACATACATCCATGCCCGAGGCAGGATTGAAACCTGCGACCGTAGCGGTCGCGCGGTTCCAGACTGAAGCGCGAAGAACCGCTCGGCCACAGCGGCTGGCTAATGACATGGCACTAAAAGAAATAAGTCTAAGAAAGTTCCCAGGTTCGAGTCCCATTCCAGCACAGAGTTTTAACCTTCCACGCTGTTTCAGTTCAACACACACTCCGCTACAGTGTGACCATGATGGGCCAAAATAATCTTTCTATTTCACAAAACTGCGAGGGTCTTCTTTTTATTAACAGTTCGGGTAATGACCCATTGGAGAGACAGGAACTTCGCAGTCATATACTAGGCTAGTTAATAGTGGAAATATTTGTTTGGAGATTACTAATTCCAGGTAAACCACTCAAAAACCTTAATTAGAAATGGTGGGACGAGAACTAGACCGCAGAAAAAATACTGCAACACCCTCAAGTACAAGGTCATTTTATTGACGAGTGAGATGCTGGTAGTCCATCATTGGAGCTC
The DNA here is from genome assembly GCF_023898315.1 of Schistocerca nitens. Classification (NCBI taxonomy): domain Eukaryota; kingdom Metazoa; phylum Arthropoda; class Insecta; order Orthoptera; family Acrididae; genus Schistocerca; species Schistocerca nitens. Next base: position 269,794,052 of record NC_064620.1, read on the forward strand.
GTATATGATAACAAATTCAGACCAAATGAAGGACATATGTCACAGCAAAGGGTGTCCAAATAGCGTCAATACACTGTGTCCACCATTCCCTCGCCCACCCCATTCCCTCCGGCGGCAATGCAACTGTGTATTCTCGTATGAAAACGTTCATAAAAATGTCGAATGGCACCCTGCGATTGATTGTTCCAAGCATATTGGGATTTTTTGTTTCAATTCGGCAGATTCTTGCAGACCTTGGAGAACGAGTGAGTTTCCGTTTCTTCCTGTCCCATTCGTATTCAGTTCTAGAGGGATCTGGTGATCTTTCTGGCCAGGGCTGTTGTACACAACGAAGAGCTCATTGCGTCGCTGCAGCCGTATGTGGAATTGCACTGTTCTGCTGAAAAACAGCATCACCCTCCTGCCGGAGAAATGGAAGTAGCACGGAGATAACAGAATGTGTAACGTAGCGCACACTGGGTACTTTACCGTGCAGAACACCGAATGTGACAGCGGATGATAACTGATGACTCTCCACACCATGAAGATCTTGTGTGGTGGGCGAACCCATTCGGGAACAGGTAGCTCACCACGTCTACGCCTGTATATAAGAAGGGTAGAAGGACGGATCCTCAAAATTACAGACCAATATCCTTAACATCGGTTTGTTGCAGGATTCTCGAACATATTCTCAGTTGGAATATAATGAATTTCCTTGAGACAGAGAAGTTGCTGTCCATGCATCAGCACGGCTTTAGAAAGCATCGCTCCTTCGAAACGCAACTCGCCCTTTTTTCACATGATATCTTGCAAACCATGGATGAAGGGTATCAGACGCGTGCCATGTTCCTTGACTTCAGGAAAGCGTTTGACTCGGTGCCCCACTGCAGACTCCTAACTAAGGTACGAGCATATGGGATGGGTTCCCAAGTATGTGAGTGGCTCGAAGACTTCTCAAGTAATAGAACCCAGTATGTTGTCCTCGATGGTGAGTGTTCATCGGAGTTGAGGGTATCATCTGGAGTGCCCCAGGGAAGTGTGGTAGGTCCGCTGTTGTTTTCTATCTACGTATATGATCTTTTGGATAGGGTGGATAACAATGTGCGGCTGTTTGCTGATGATGCTGTGGTGTGCGGGAAGATGTCGTCGTTGAGTGACTGTAGGAGGACACAAGATGACTTGGACAGGATTTGTGATTGGTGTAAAGAATGGAAGCTAACTCTAAATGTAGATAAATGTAAATTAATGCAGATGAATAGGAAAAAGAATCCCATAATGTTTGAATACTCCATTAGTTGTGTAGCGCTTGACACAGTCACGTCGATTAAATATTTAGGCGTAACATTGTAGAGCGATATGAAGTGGGACAAGCATGTAATGGCAGTTGTGGGGAAGGCGGATAGTCGTCTTCGGTTCATTGGTAGAATTTTGGGAAGATGTGGTTCATCTGAAAAGGAGACCGCTTATAAAATCCCTATCAGGACGGACTGAGGGAGGACATAGAAGCAGCCGGCCGAAGTGGCCGTGCGGTTTAAGGCGCTGCAGTCTGGAACCGCAAGACCGCTACGGTCGCAGGTTCGAATCCTGCCTCGGGCATGGATGTTTGTGATGTCCTTAGGTTCGTTAGGTTTAACTAGTTCTAAGTTATAGGGGACTAATGACCTCAGCAGTTGAGTCCCATAGTGCTCAGAGCCATTTGAACCATTTGAACATAGAAGCAGTTCAGAGGCGGGCTGCTAGATTTGTTACTGGTAGGTTTGATCATCACGCGAGTGTTACGGAAATGCTTCAGGAACTCGGGTGGGAGTCTCTAGAGGAAAAGAGGCGTTCTTTTCGTGAAACGCTACTGAGGACATTTAGAGAACCAGCATTTGAGGCTGACTGCAGTACAATTTTACTGCCGCCAACTTACATATCGCGGAAAGACCACAAAGATAAGAGAGATTTGGGCTCGTACAGAGGCATATAGGCAGTCATTTTCCCCTCGTTCTGTTTGGGAGTGGAACAGCGAGAGAAGATGCTAGTTGTGGTACGAGGTACCCTCCGCCACGCACCGTATGGTGGATTGCGGAGTATGTATGTAGATGTAGATGTACATGTGTACGCCCATCACTCTCATTCAGACAGTACACTCATCGCTGAAGACAACAGAGAGCCATCCCACTCTCGCTTCCCCCCTCTCCAGTCAACTCCTTCACGACACCAACGTACCCATGCTTGGGTGGTGTCGTGTCCCCTGATGACACACAACGTGTAAGAAGTGCACGGATTTCGTCTCTGGATGATGTTCGGTAGGTGACCGCTACTTGCACAATGTATTGATCTGGAAATGCGTCGGTACTACGCGGACGTCCAGAACCTGGTCTACAGGTGTGAGAATGTTCCACAGACCGCTGCTGAAAGTAGAGACATAAGTCTGTGCCTACCTAGTGCGAATCCGTCCATAAGTCCCTCCAGTTTTCCGCAGGTCCACGGTGCGAACCCGATCAAATGGCTGAAGCTGTTCAACACTGTTCAACTCTAACTCAGCACAGTTACTGCCCGCATAAACATAATGGAGAGTGCGCAGATAGGCTTCCTGTACGACATCACTTAGCCGACGACCGTGACAAACGAATCACTAACATTACAAACCCTCAGTATGTCACTGAACACAGTCCTTCAGGATGTTACATTTTTTTCCCCAATGGTGTATTTTTATTTTAAATCTGGGAGGATATCTCCCAGAGAAAAAGATATGAAAATTAGTATATGCACCCATGTAACAGTTTATATGCACCCAAAGTGTTAGCACGTGCAATGTATCAATGAACAGTGGACTACAACGGATAGTCAATCAGTTTTAATTACCACCTCGAAACGCTCTACTTGCGACTATAAACCTTGTGATGGTGTTTGCCCTTCTACGCGTATTCACTCTTCAGTGCAACACATTTACCTCACCTGTAGATAACTTGGCAATCCTCACTTGTATTTCTTACAGTATGATTCAGTTTGCTAACAGCCGCCTAAGGCTCCGAGATGAAACTTATATCGATTACGTGGCTATGCCTGTCTGGTTACCGTTCCTGATACAGAAGTAATGCCGGTTACTTAAAACGGACCGGTAGGTGCAGGTGAATTCACTGTATATGGAAAGCCTTTTTCCTAAGAAGATTTGCGTTGATATTTCGCCCACTGCTGTGACGAATTGTTTGAAGGACTTTATATCGACTGCAGCTGTCATCCTGTTCTGTATTTGTGTACTATGGTACAATTTCGGTCTTAGATCGTTTTCAAATATCCGTACAAAAGTACAGCTATGGTTATGATGCCATAGTAGTCTTTGCCCTTGTATACTTGAATGGCGTCCACTGTCATTGCGTTTGTGAGCGCAAATGTTGTTGTTGTCCAAACCAGTGTCATTATCTTCATTATTATGAATGCACGTCACATGTTTAAAGTTGTGCGTGCCTCCACGTACATTAACCACTGAGCGGTCACACCGTTGAAGACGATTGCGATGGTACATGTCCGTATTAAGTATCTCACTGAAAACGGTTGCTGTTGATTATAATTCCCTCTCTTTATCGCTTGTTCTTGTACCAGAAAAGCATTTTCAATAAAAGTGTACAGCTGAGGCTTACGTCTGTGAATATACAACAGTGCCATTAAGCTTTGCAATTTTGCTGTCCCTCATTGTAATAGATAGGAAGCTAACGACCACCACTGACACATATCCGTACAGCATCTTTATCATGACATCAGTTTTGACTTAAAGCTATTTACATGCACAAAGGAGCGATAATTAGGCGTCATATTTTACGTTAATGTGCATATATAGCTTAGAGTTGAGTCTGTGGCAGTGATATTTTTCATGTCTGGTGCAAAGTGATATCAAAAGTGCGCGAGAGTTTTTTTTCTGGTCATGTGTTGTTATCTTTGCCGTAAGACAATAGAGTCTCCTAGTTTTTGTTATTTCTCTGTTGTTTTTTTGTTTCTTCTCATTGTGAGTTTTTGTGAATAAATATTTTTTCGTTAACACATTATACCGGACGGCTATGCAAGTATTTGTTGTAGGCAAGTCGCCTACATAATTGGTGACCTCCGATTAAGGAACTTTAAACCTTTCGTTAGCTACGTCGAACATTAACTGCAAAAGCAATGAACGACGACGGCAAACGATACGGTTCGATAACGGAAGAAATTCATAGGCTTCAGAATGAGAGAGAAACTTTACAGTTGCATATTTCGAAAGTTATGAACTACACGCATATACCGGACCAAAGGAATGACGTTGGTTTAACAACCATGGCAGCACAACCACAGCAAGTAACAGCAATGGAAGTACCCGCTGGTTTCAACGCTTCACCAACTCAACGGTTGCAATTACGGGCGCCCCCATTCATGCCTTCTCAGCCACACACACGGTTCACGGTAATGGAAAATATATTTCTACAACAAAGAATAGTCAGTGATCACGAGAAGTCCACCTTGGTGATAAGTAATTTGGACCATCAGACCTCGGTTTTGATATCTGACATTATAGTGAACCCGCCTACTGAAGGAGCATACTGTAGACTGAAAGAAGAATTAATTTCTCAGTGTGTGAAGTCAGTCGACATCAGGGTCAAGTACTGTACCAAGATAAACGTGGAGTTAGGACCTGGTCAGAATACTGGTAGAAAGTTCGACAGTCTCTGATAGACTGTTATTCCACGTATGGCAACAACAGCTACCAACGCAAGTAAGAACTACAATAGCTATATACGACGAAAGATCAGTTGACAAACTGCTGCTCGCTGCAGACAGAAACTACGAGACGCACGAGCCTACTGCAACAGTCGCAATAGTCGATATTTCAGCCGAAACTACTGCTAAGACGTTTCTGTGTACGTGGGTTGCCCGTTTTGGATGCCCCCTTCATGTCACAACTGACCAAGGACGTCAGTTCGAGTCAACGTTTTTCCTCGAGCTATCCAAAATGTGCGGGTTCCAACGCCACCACACGACTACCTATCACCCTGCCAGTAATGGTATGGTCGAACGATGGCACAGAACACTCAAAGCAGCATTGATGTGTCATCAAGATAGATGGACGGAAGCATTACCATTAGTATTGTTAGTCCTGCGGACAGCTCACAAACCCGATGTTGGTGCATCAGTTGCCGAGATGGTTTACGGCGAGCCGCTACGGATTTCTGCGGATTGTTTAGTACCAACCTCACTACCTGGATCAGAGGGCCTCACACACTGGGTGCAGCAGCTAAAACGTGACTGCACAAATATACTTTGCCCGCCACCTTCTCGCCATGGCAACCGTAAGGTGTTTGTACACAAAGACTTATACGATTGCTCTCACATAATGTTGCGAACAGACTCAGTCAAATCGCCTTTACAACCATCATATACGGGCCCATTTCAGGTGCTGAGTAGAAATAAGCATACCGTGGACATAATGTACAATGGTGTTTCGACAAAGGTATCGATTGAACGTGTGAAGCCAGCATGGGTTTTACCCTCTCCGACCTCTGACACCACGCCTGTGCATCAAAACATGACGGGCGCAGAGCACACCGAAACACCGCTCAGTACATCGTCCGAGACAGGTGAATCATCACCACAAACAACAACGTCACCGCCCCCGAGACACCCGACGCACACCAGAGCTGGACGTCGAATAAAATTCAAGTATCAAGATATCCATGGGACTCCGCACTTTAAGGGGGGGGGGGGGGGGGGGGGGGGTTGGATGGCAGTGATATTTTTCATGTCTGGTGTAAAGTGATATCAAAAGTGCGCGAGAATTTTTTTGAGGTCATGTCTTGTTTTTTATCTTTGCCGTAAGACTATAGTGTCTCCTAGTTTTTGTTACTTCTCTGTCGTTTTCTTACACTCCTGGAAATTGAAATAAGAACACCGTGAATTCATTGTCCCAGGAAGGGGAAACTTTATTGACACATTCCTGGGGTCAGATACATCACATGATCACACTGACAGAACCACAGGCACATAGACACAGGCAACAGAGCATGCACAATGTCGGCACTAGTACAGTGTATATCCACCTTTCGCAGCAATGCAGGCTGCTATTCTCCCATGGAGACGATCGTAGAGATGCTGGATGTAGTCCTGTGGAACGGCTTGCCATGCCATTTCCACCTGGCGCCTCAGTTGGACCAGCGTTCGTGCTGGACGTGCAGACCGCGTGAGACGACGCTTCATCCAGTCCCAAACATGCTCAATGGGGGACAGATCCGGAGATCTTGCTGGCCAGGGTAGTTGACTTACACCTTCTAGAGCACGTTGGGTGGCACGGGATACATGCGGACGTGCATTGTCCTGTTGGAACAGCAAGTTCCCTTGCCGGTCTAGGAATGGTAGAACGATGGGTTCGATGACGGTTTGGATGTACCGTGCACTATTCAGTGTCCCCTCGACGATCACCAGTGGTGTACGGCCAGTGTAGGAGATCGCTCCCCACACCATGATGCCGGGTGTTGGCCCTGTGTGCCTCGGTCGTATGCAGTCCTGATTGTGGCGCTCACCTGCACGGCGCCAAACACGCATACGACCATCATTGGCACCAAGGCAGAAGCGACTCTCATCGCTGAAGACGACACGTCTCCATTCGTCCCTCCATTCACGCCTGTCGCGACACCACTGGAGGCGGGCTGCACGATGTTGGGGCGTGAGCGGAAGACGGCCTAACGGTGTGCGGGACCGTAGCCCAGCTTCATGGAGACGGTTGCGAATGGTCCTCGCCGATACCCCAGGAGCAACAGTGTCCCTAATTTGCTGGGAAGTGGCGGTGTGGTCCCCTACGGCACTGCGTAGGATCCTACGGTCTTGGCGTGCATCCGTGCGTCGCTGCGGTCCGGTCCCAGGTCGACGGGCACGTGCACCTTCCGCCGACCACTGGCGACAACATCGATGTACTGTGGAGACCTCACGCCCCACGTGTTGAGCAATTCGGCGGTACGTCCACCCGGCCTCCCGCATGCCCACTATACGCCCTCGCTCAAAGTCCGTCAACTGCACATACGGTTCACGTCCACGCTGTCGCGGCATGCTACCAGTGTTAAAGACTGCGATGGAGCTCCGTACGCCACGGCAAACTGGCTGACACTGACGGCGGCGGTGCACAAATGCTGCGCAGCTAGCGCCATTCGACGGCCAACACCGCGGTTCCTGGTGTGTTCGCTGTGCCGTGCGTGTGATCATTGCTTGTACAGCCCTCTCGCAGTGTCCGGAGCAAGTATGGTGGGTCTGACACACCGGTGTCAATGTGTTCTTTTTTCCATTTCCAGGAGTGTAGTTTCTTCTCATTGTGAGTTTTTGCGAATAAATATTTTTTTGTTATCCCATTATACCGGTCGGCTATGCTATTATTTGTTGTAGGCAAGTCACCTACCAGTCATTAAATAATGTACGGTTATGCTGTGCTGAAAATTACGCCTAGGATACCAATTTCGAAATAAATAGTTATATATTTCACATGACCCTATCAGTTATTTACATTGGTAGTTTCGTATCTACCATGAATTCTACAACTCGTCGTCTGCAAATAACGAAAAGCTTCCTATTTTTTTTATCATATGTTTAAGACAGAAAAACGCTATGTAATATACCGTTATTTAGCGTGCTACTTACGGTTTTCTGCTGCTGTGTTCTGTGTTTATACGTTTATTCCTTTTGTGATTGCCGTTTTTAGTTGATACACACAAATCTGATTAGTTTTATCGCAAAATACAAGCATTCTTCCACCATTTCTCGTGTTTTTGCAGCTAAGTGACGTTCATTTATTTCGTTGGTGAGCGATTTGAAAATGTTATTGTCATCTGAGATACAAGATCCAGTCAATTTAAAGTGACCACGCCTACTTTCGAGGTCAACGTGCAATAACCACTCACAGATCGCATGTGGCAGCACTAGCAATGGAGTCTATATTACCCGTATCGGTGAGATGCGGAAGACAGTGCAGTCGTTGCTGTAATGCGGAAACTACGTTTGGGGACCACGCCCACCACTATAGCAGAGGAGGCTGTATTAGCCGTATCGGTGAGATGTGGAAGACAGTGCAGTCGTTGTTGTAATGCGGAAACGGAACGATTTATCTGACGTGCAAAAGGCACTGGCTGTTTTACCAACGGGGAATCATTTCCTAAACTGCCAAGTTAGTAAACTGTTCACATGTCACCGTGTTTGAAGTATACCGTGTATGGCAAAATGGCGCTATGTAAAGCCGGTGCCGCCGAGACAATTGTGGTACGCCACGCGCCATAGATGACACGAATGAAGCTAGTGAAGACGTGTACGGGCGAACGGCTGTGTAACCGTTGAGCAACTGACCGCCCAGATAACCAAGGGGCTACCAGCAATGTCTCCTCGACGGATTAACGAACGTTGCTGTGTAAGGGCCTCCGCAGCTGGCGCTTCGTTTATTGACCCATACTGACTGCTGTTCACACGCAACGACTGGCTGTTGTTTGGAAGCCAGTACCACAACTGGACGTCCACTGAGTTGTGACAGGTGGACTTTTCAGATGGATGACATTTCATGCTCCATCGGGCACATCGACGTTGGCGTTATCGTTGTGAAATGTCTGTGTTGTGGTCTGGGGAATATTTTCGTGGCATTTTCTGGATTATATCGTCATTCTGGAAACCACAATGGATCGTTACGACTGTGGATCTATCTCTGGGGACCATGTCCACACTTACATGAAGTTAGCTTTTCCTCGACACAATGGCGTCTAGCAGCAGGAGAATGCAACGTGTCGCACAGCTCACAGTGTACAGGAGGAATTGACCGTACTACTCTGGCCCCAAACTCCCCGGATTTAGACCCAATCGATATTCTACAGCACCATCTCGACCGGGAAGTTCGCAACATGGGTCCTCAACCGCGAAACCTATCGCAGCTGGCCACGGCACTCGAGGTGACATGGCTCCACATACCTGTCGGTATCCACCAGAACCTGACGGGCACTCTTCCTGAACTTCGCAATGTTCTGCACTGCGAAAGGTGGTCACATTGACGTAACTGGACTGTGTATTTGGCTTACGTATGTGTGTGTGGGTATGTTTGTGTGTGTAAGATGGAGAAGCAGCTACAGTGACAGGGAAGAAAAAGGGAGGGAGGGGGGGGGCAATAATATGTTGTTGTAAGGGAGAAGGTTTATTTACACAGTTTTTGTATTCGTGTAAATAGTTGTTCAAATGGTTCTGAGCACTATGAGACAACTTCTGAGGTAGCCCGCCGGTTGGCGGAGCGGTCTAACGCAAGGCTGTCCGAGCGGGAAGGAGCGCCTGGTCCCCGGCACGAATCCGCCCGGCGGAATTGTGTCGAGGTCCGGTGAACCGGCCAGTCTGTGGATGGTTTTTAGGCGGTTTTCCATCTGCCTCGGCAAATGCGGGCTGGTTCCCCTTATTCCACCTCATTTACACTATGTCGGCTATTGCTGCGCAAACAAGTTCTCCACGTACGCGCACACTATCATTACTCTACCATGCAAACATGCAAACGTAGGGGCTACACTCGTCTGGTGTGAGACGTTCCGTGGGGGGTTCACCCGGAGGCGAACCGCACAATAACAGTGGGTTCGATGTGGGGCGGCGGAGGGGTGAAGTGGACTGCGGTAGTCGTCGTGGGGTTGTGGACCACTGCGGCTGTGGCGGGGACGGAGCCTCTCCGTCGTTTCTAGGTCCCCGGTGAACATACATACATACATACATAACTTCTGAGGTCATCAGTCCCCTAGAACTCAGAACTACTTAAACCGAACTAACCTAAGGACATCACACACATCCATGCCCGAGGCAGAATTCGAACCTGCGGCCGTAGCGGTCGCGCATTTCCAGACTGTAGCTCCTAGAACCGCTCGGCCACTGTAAATAGTGTTTTGCTGCACACCGAAGTGTATTCGTTTAGTAAATTTTTCACTACTGATATTTGTAAGCGGCAGAGTCTGCTACTTTTTGATTCAAGATGTTGCTGGTTTTAAAAATTTTAAGATAGGTTTCCATGTTCGTTGGGTGATGATTACACGCTACTAGGTGATCAGCTAATGCTGATAGGGTGCTCTTACTTCTTAATGTTTTGAGTTGTGTTCTGTATATCTGATTCCCTAAGATTACTTAAAGTCTGTTCCAGATGGACACAATTACAAATTAAATGACAGATACGAAGTTATTCGTGTGTATAGGTGTTGGTGGTTTGTGCTGTATTGTGTTGGTAGTTGCATGTTACGTGAAGTCCCTGTCTTTTCAGTAAATGCCCACATTGAGCTACAACATCCAAAATTAGTTACAGAGACTTAACAATAATATGTATGAAAAATATGAAACGTTGAAAGTAAACTGAAAGTGAGGGCAGTGCACATGGAAGACGTGTGGAGGGGGGGGGGGGAGGAGGGGGATCCAATAAGTCTCTGGCATAGAGACTCGATTCTGTCAACCACCTGTATAATTCCGCCTCCCCCCCCCCCCCTCCCCACAAAGCCCAAAGTGTGTTTCAGAGATCTCTTCAAGCGGCATTACTCAACACGTAGGTTGTTGGTTAGCGTGCCACGTCACACGACTGCTGCAGCCACCACGGCGGGCCGACGAGGTGTGTTATCTCCCAGCATGACTCAGAGTCAGCGGCCGCAGTCTCCAGCAGCTCCCAGGTGGTGGGGTCCTCGCTAGGGCATCAGATCGGCAGACGCGGCTCGCCGCGCAGACAGACCCGCCTACTGTGTGCGGCCAGTTGGCATTCCGCGGCGCCACGCCGGGAATCGAAATAGTCCGCCAGCGTCGAGCGTCGGACGGACTAATGGGTTTCTTAAAGTGGTGCACTTCTTTCTGGAGAACGGCCAGAGCTGTTCTTCTTTAACGCATGACTCTGAAGCTTTCGCCAAACTCTAAACTGGTAGGTTTCGCCGGCAGATAAGCGAACCGCGGTCGTCACCAGCAGTGGCTTCTAAATACATCTCACTGCAGCCGGCTGACGGAAATTGCCCATTCCGCTTCTACGGCGAAGGAACCACTCAGAATATGGAGGATAATGGTAGGAACAATTTTAGTGGATTCAAAAACAAAATCCTCTCTGTCTGTCTCTCTCTCTGTCTCTCTCTCTCTCCCTCTATTTCTCTCTCTCCCACTGCCTGTCTCTCTCTCACTCACACACACATAGAGAGCGGGAGAGAGAGAAAGAGAGAGAGTTTGTTTGTTAAACAGGCTGCAGGAATTGTAGAAGGATGTAGTAATTAAAATTCTGATAAGGAACCCATGTCCGGAAACGTACCATTCGGATATACACTACTGGCCATTAAAATTGCTACACCAAGAAGAAATGCAGATGACAAACGGGTATTCATTGAACAAATATATTATACTAGAGCTGTGATTACATTTTCAAGCAATTTGGGTGCATAGATCCTGAGAAATCAGTACCCAGAACAACCAGCTCTGGCCGTAATAACGGCCTTGATACGCCTGGGCATTGAGTCAAGTAGAGCTTGGATGGCGTGTACAGGTACAGCTGCCCATGCAGCTTCAACACGATACCACAGTTCATCAAAAGTAGTGACTGGCGTATTGTGACGAGCTAGTTACTCAGCCACCATTGAACAGACGTTTTCAATTGGTGAGAGATCTGGAGAATGTGCTGGCCAGGGCAGCAGTCGAACATTTTCTGTATCCAGAAAGGCCCGTACAGGACCTGCAACATGCGGTCGTGCATTATCCTGCTGAAATGTAGGGTTTCGCAGGGATCGAATGAAAGGTAGAGCCACGGGTCGTAACACATCTGAAATGTAACGTCCACTGTTCAATGTGCCGTCAATGCGAACAAGAGGTGATCGAGACGTGTAACCAATTGCACCCCATAGCATCACACGGGGTCATACGACAGTATGGGGATGACGAATAGACGCTTCCAATGTGCATTCACCGCGACGTCGCTAAACATGGATGCGACCATCATGGTGCTGTAAACAGAACTTGGATTCATCCGAAAAAGTGACGTTTTGCCACTCGTGCACCCAGGTTCGTCGTTGAGTACACCATCGCAGGCGCTCCTGTCTGTGATGCAGTGTCAAGGGTAACCGCAGTCCATGCTGCTGCAAACGTCCTCAAACTGTTCGTGCAGATGGTTGTTGTCTTGCAAACGTCCCCATCTGTCGACTCAGGGATCGAGACGTGGCTGCACGATCCGTTACAGCCATGTGGATAAGATGCCTCTCGACTTCTAGTGAAACGAGGCCGTTGGGAACCAGCACGGCGTTCTGTATTACCCTCCTGAACCCACCGATTCCATATTCTGCTAACAGTCATTGGATCTCGACCAACGCTAGCAGCAATGTCGCGATACGATAAACCGGAATCGCGATAGGCTACAATGCGACCTTTATCAAAGTCGGAAACGTGATGGTACGCATTTCTCCTCCTTACACGAGGCATCACAACAACGTTTCACCAGGCAACGCCGGTCAACTCCTGTTTGTGCATGAGAAATCGGTTGGAAAGTTTCCTCATGTCAGCACTTTGTAGGTGTCGCCACCGGCGCCAACCTTGTGTGAATGCTCTGTAAGGCTAATCATTTGCATATCACAGCATCGTCTTCCTGTCGGTTAAATTTACTGTCTGTAGCATATCTTCGTGGTGTAGCAATTGTAATGGCCAGTAGTGTAAAATAAGTTTGAAGGTCAGATGGCTTTCAAATCTCCCACTTCGCGCTACGCACACAGCGGAGACAATGTTTGCTTTGCAGGAGCCCATGGCATGGGAAATGTGTCGAGTACTCGTCGTGTGGTTCCCTTCAATGTGACGAAGGATTTCTCTTCAACGTGTACAGTGCGGCGCGTCCGTGGGGAAGGCAGAGTCAACCACAGTACCCGAAGCCGTTGTTTTGTCGGACGAATGTGGTACGTGCTCTCGTAATTACAGCTGGAAATGACGAATGTGTCCTCTTCTCACTTTGTGTGTGTACCGTGAAGCACGAGATGCGGAAGTGATACGATCTTTAATCTTATTTTGTATCCAAAGAGTACATATCGAGACATGCAGCGCGACATTTATTGAACTATATGAAAAAAAAACGTAAATTAGTTACAAACTATGGTCTGTACACACTTTATTCAGCGTGTAAACGTCAGTACAGATATTCAGATTTAGATTATTATATGTTCGATATGGGTGCCATCGTCGGCGATGATGTGGCGCAGACGAATGACGAAATTCTGCATGTCCCGCTAAAGTGCCGGCACATCGATGCAGTCGATGACCTCCTGAATGGTTGTTTTCAGCGCAGCAATCATTGTGAGGTTATTGCTATACACCTTGTCTTTAATATAAGCCTAACAAAAAGGAGTGTGGATGTGTTTACATCCGGAGAATATGGCGGCCAATCGAGGCCTACGTCACTTGCCTCTGGATAACCCAGAGCCAGAGTGCGGTCCCCCAAACAAATATATCTGGGTACTTTTATATTTGATATTCAGCACTATCTTCCGCACTCAGTATTCTATCTTAAAACTGTCAGTTACCTTATTATTTCTTCACGTAAGTCGACTTCATAAAAATTGGAATGCGTGAAAAAGTGCTGTGTCACGCATGCCGCTTTAAGTTATTACTTCTTTACAACTAATTCTACTCACTACACATTTTAGCATGCGGTAGACACATATGCCTTTGGCTGTATGTGCAAATTTGCAAATTACATCATTGTACGACTCACATTTCAGGAGATAGGAGGTCGTAGACATTGAGCTGCGTGAAAATGAAACTGCAGGGTGAAATTCGCTAGAGATACAGGTGATATAAGTCAACAAGTACATGTGAAATATTTTAAATATATGTGAAATATGTATGACATGTACGTACACGGGAAAAGCACAGGTAAGCTCTTGGAACGATTTCAGTCGAAGGGTGGAGGTGATAACACGGAGAGGGAAGGGCCTAGGACTAGATGGACAGAGAGGGGAACGAGAAGATGGACAAAGGAAAGAGCAGGAGATGGACAGACGAGAGGAAATAGGGCAAAGGGAAGGGGAAGGACGAGATTGACAGAGAGAGGAGGAGCAGTAAATGGACAAACAAAGGAAAGAGGAGAAGACGGACAGACAGAAGAGAGTGGAGGAGACGAACATCAAGAGAGAGCAGGAGGAGATGGGCAGGGAAAGAGGGTAGAATGAGACTGACAGAGGGGGAGGGCCGGCCGCGGTGGCCGTGCGGTTCTGGCGCTGCAGTCCGGAACCGCGGGACTGCTACGGTCGCAGGTTCGAATCCTGCCTCGGGCATGGGTGTGTGTGATGTCCTTAGGTTAGTTAGGTTTAAGTAGTTCTAAGTTCTAGGGGACTTATGACCTAAGATGTTGAGTCCCATAGTGCTCAGAGCCATTTGAACCATTTTTTAGAGGGGGAGGAGCAGATGAACAGAGGGAGGAACAAGAAGATTGACAGAGAAAGGGATTGAAAGTGGACAGAGAGTGGGGGGCGGATGGAGGAGGTGGACGGAGGGAGGCGTTGAAGGAGATGGATAGGGAGGGGGAGGATGAGTTGGAGAGAGAGGGGGGAAGAAGGAGATGGGTGAATAGAAGATTGGAATACATACATACTCGGGCAACTACGGGTACTCAACTTTATAAAATCATAAAACTCGTTGTCATAAGAAGATACAGTCATTGAATATTCAATATTTTTTCCACGCCTTGTCTTTTTATGGTTTAAATTTCTGGATGATTGTCTCGGACATGAAACTGTAGCATGCAGGAAGGTCATTTCTGTTGTAAATAAGTTTTCATTGGACAATAAATGATTATAAGTTGGTTGATTTGGGGGGAGAGAGCCAAACAGCTAGGTCATACGTCCCATCGAATTAGAGAAGGATGGGGCAGGAAGACGGCGCTTTCAAAGGAACCATCCCAGCATTTTCCTGAAGCCATGTAGGGAAATAACGGAAAACCTATATCAGGATGTCCCGGACGCGGGTTTGAACCGTAGTCCTCTCGAATGCGAGTCCAGTGTGCTAACCACTGCGCCACATCGCTCAGTAGAAATGGTTATAAACTTTACACTGAAGTAAGTACAAGTTATTCCTCTCAGTACTATGTTTGGGCATCTGGGGAAAGTTGGCTCAAATAAACAAAAATTCATAATAAAGTTATTAATTTACAATTCTGAGCAGAATAGGGCTGAATCAAAGTTACAGTTTAACCTTTACTGAAACATTTATCAAATGTGTGGTAAAGACTGTACAGCTCTCTCTATTGGGCCCCAACCGTCACCTGCTTTGAAGGTTTCATTGATCCTACAGTATATTGTCTTGTTCGTCACTGTTTTTTTTTTGGTCATCAGTCTACTGACTGGTTTGATGCGGCCCGCCACGAATTCCTATCCTGTGCTAACCTCGATCTCAGAGTAGCACTTGCAACCTATGTCCTCAATTATTTGCTTGACGTATTCCAATCTCTATCTTCCTCTACAGTTTTTGCCCTCTACAGCTCCCTCTAGTACCATGGAAGTCATTCCCTCATGTCTTAGGAGATGTCCTATCATCCTGTCCCTTCTCCTTATCAGTGTTTTCCACATATTACTTTCCTCTCCGATTCTGCATAGAACCTCCTCATTCCTTACCTCATCAGTCCACCTAATTTTCAACATTCGTCTATAGCACCACATCTCAAATGCTTCGATTCTCTTCTGTTCCGGTTTTCCCACAGTCCATGTTTCACTACCATACAATGCTGTACTCGAGACGTACATCCTCAGTAATTTCTTCCTCAAATTAAGGCCGGTGTTTGATATTAGTAGACTTTTCTTGGCCAGAAATGCCTTTTTTGCCACAGCGAGTCTGCTTTTGATATCCTCCTTGCTCCGTCCGTCATTGGTTATTTTACTGCCTAGGTAACAGAATTCCTTAACTTCATTGACTTCGTGACCATCAATCCTGATGTTAAGTTTCTCGCTGTTCTCATTTCTACTACTTCTCATTACCTTTGTCTTTCTCCGATTTACTCTCAAACCATACTGTGTACTCATTAGACTGTTCATTCCGTTCAGCAGATCATTTAATTCTTCTTCACTTTCACTCAGGATAGCAATGTCATCAGTGCATCGCATCATTGATATCCTTTCACCTTGTATTTTAATTCCACTCCTAAACCTTTCTTTTATTTCCATCATTGCTTCCTCGATGTACAGATTGAAGAGTAGGGGCGAAAAGCTACAGCCTTGTCTTACACACTTCTTAATAAGAGCACTTCGTTCTTGATTGTCCACTCTTATTATTCCCTCTTGGTTGTTGTACATATTGTATATGACCCGTCTCTCCCTATAGCTTACTCCTACTTTTTTCAGAATCTCGAACAGCTTGCACCATTTTATATTGTCGAACGCTTTTTCCAGGTCGACAAATCCTATGAAAGTGTCTTGATTTTTCTTTAGCCTTGCTTCCATTATTAGCCGTAACGTCAGAATTGCCTCTCTCGTCCCTTTACTTTTCCTAAAGCCAAACTGATCGTCACCTAGCGCATTCTCAATTTTCTTTTCCATTCTTCTGCATATTATTCTTGTAAGCAGCTTCGATGCATGAGCTGTTGAGCTGATTGTGCGATAATTCTCGCACTTGTCAGCTCTTGCCGTCTTCGGAATTGTGTGGATGATGCTTTTCCGAAAGTCAGATGGTATGTCGCCGGACTCATATATTCTACACACCAACGTGAATAGTCGTTTTGTTCCAACTTCCTCCAATGATTTTAGAAATTCTGATGGAATGTTATCTATCCCTTCTGCCTTATTTGACCGTAAGTCCTCCAAAGCTCTTTTAAATTCCGATTCTAATACTGGATCCCCTACCTCTTCTAAATCGACTCCTTTCTATCACATCAGACAAATCTTCTCCCTCCTAGAGGCTTTCAATGTATTCTTTCCACCTATCTGCTCTCTCCTCTGCATTTAACAATGGAATTCCCGTTGCACTCTTAATGTTACCACCGTTGCTTTTAATGTCACCAAAGGTTGTTTTGAATTTCCTGTATGCTGAGTCTGTCCTTGCGACAATCATACCTTTTTCGATGTCTTCACATTTTTCCTGCAGCCATTTCGTCTTAGCTTCGCTGCACTTCCTATTTATTTCATTCCTCAGCGACTTGTATTTCTGTATTCCTGATTTTCCCGGAACGTGTTTGTACTTCCTCCTTTCATCAATCAGCTGAAGTATTTCTTCTGTTACCCATGGTTTCTTCGCAGCTACCTTCTTTGTACATATGTTTCCTTCCCAACTTCTGTGATGGCCCTTTTTAGAGATGTCCATTCCTCTTCAACTGTACTGCCTACTGCGCTATTCCTTATTGCTGTATCTCTAGCGTTAGAGAACTTCAAACGTATCTCGTCATTCCTTAGTACTTCCGTATCCCACTTCTTTGCGTATTGATTCTTCCTGACTAATGTCTTGAACTTCAGCCTACTCTTCATCACTACTATATTGTGGTCTGAGTCTATATCTGCTCCTGGGTACGCCTTACAAACCAGTATCTGATTTCGGAATCTCTGTCTGACCATGATGTAATCTAATTGAAATCTTCCCGTATCTCCCGGCCTTTTCCAAGTGTACCTCATCCTCCTGTGATTCTTGAACAGGGTATTCGCTATTACTAGCTGAAACTTGTTACAGAACTCAATTAGTCTTTCTCCTCTTTCATTCCTCGTCCCAAGCCCATATTCTCCTGTAAACCTTTCTTCTACTCCTTCCCCTACAACTGCATTCCAGTCGCTCATGACTATTAGATTTTCGTCCCCCTTTACATACTGCATTACCCTTTCAATATCCTCATACACTTTCTCTATCTGTTCATCTTCAGCTTGCGACGTCGGCATGTATACCTGAACTATCGTTGTCGGTGTTGGTCTGCTGTTGATTCTGATTAGAACAACCCGGTCACTGAACTGTTCACAGTAACACACCCTCTGCCCTACCTTCCTATTCATAACGAATCCTACACCTATTATACCATTTTCTGGTGCTGTTGATATTACCCGATACTCATCTGACCAGAAATCCTTGTCTTCCTTCCACTTCACTTCACTGACCCCTACTATATCTAGATTGAGCCTTTGTATTTCCCTTTTCAGATTTTGTAGTTTCCCTACCACGTTCAAGCTTCTGACATTCCACGCCCCGACACGTAGAACGTTATCCTTTCGTTGATTATTCAATCTTTTTCTCATGGCAACCTCCCCCTTGGCAGTCCCCTCCAGGAGATCGGAATGGGGGACCATTCCCGAATCTTTTGCCAATGGAGAGATCATCATGACACTTCTTCAATTACAGACCACATGTCCTGTGGATACACATTACGTGTCTTTAATTCAGTGGTTTCCATTGCCTTCTGCATCCTCATGTCGTTGATCATTGCTGATTCTACCGCCTTTAGGGGCAATTTCCCACCCCTAGGACAAGAGAGTGCCCTGAACCTCTATCCGCTCCTCCGCCCTCTTTGACAAGGCCGTTGGCAGAATGAGGCTGACTTCTTATGCCGGAAGTCTTCGGCCGCCAATGCTGATTATTTATCAAAATTTAGGCAGTGGCGGGGATCGAACCCGGGACCGAAGACGTTTTGACTGTGAATCAAAGACGCTACCCTTTTTTTTTTCATTTTGTTCGTTATTGATCATTGTGTTTGGTCGTTGCGGACGTCGCAAGACATCCTGTTCAAGTTCGTTGGTTGATCCTTCCACTCAGTTTATTTATTACAGACGCCAACCAGCTCTCTGACCGAACTTGCTGAGCCACCGTGCCGGCATCCCTAGACCACTGTATGTTCTCGGAAAAAAGTAATTATTTTCTGCGTGGCCTTTTGTTTTCCGTAATGTACTAATATGTGACTAAAAGGAAGTGAGTGTATCTCACTCCCTTGCCTGGTCGTCACTTCAGGAAGTCTATTTCCACTGCTTCCTCCATGCTATTTTCGTCTACTTTATATCGTTTCTTCTCCATGTAACGGTTTAGAATTTTAAGTGTTTTGCCCTGTACGGTACAACCCGAAATTGTTTTGTCTGATACAACGCGAACGTACTTTTGTGGTAGCTGAACACTCCCATGGCTATTTCTCCCGCTGGACATTGTTATAGCCTTCCGTACACAGAATAATACCGTTTGTATCTAGACCACAATAAAAAAGTAATATTCCTTACTTGCATGCAAAACATAACACCTCAATGTTAAGTTCGTGCCACCGAAAAACTTACCAGGTTCAAATGGTTCAAATGGCTCTGAGCACTATGCGACTTAACTTCTGAGGTCATCAGTCGCCTAGAACTTAGAACTAATTAAACCTAACTAACCTAAGGACATCACACACATCCATGCACGAGGCAGGATTCGAACCTGCGACCATAGCGGTCGCTCGGTTCCAGACTGTAGCGCCTAGAACCGCACGGCCACTCCGGCCGGCAACTTACTAGGAACAGGTAACTTGTCACCACTCCGAAACGCATGCTCATTTTGGTTCAAAATCGAGTGAGCAGTGATTTTTTTCCGTAGGTCACATTTCTGTGGCCCGATAGGTGCCTCAAGTAGCGCCAGAACTTAGAAACAACTCTTATCCGATACTATGCGTTGTTTTCCTGCTGGTAACGCCACCGCCTTTGCGATCTTGCGCCAGTACCTGATAAGTCACCAAGAGCATCATCTGAGTGCGGCGTCGACATATGTTGCAACTCTTCAGAGACGGGCATCAGTCTTACACGTACCAAAGGCTTGCCATTGATCTGTAAGTGGACGAGCATATTGCAACACTACTGCAAGAACAGCAAATAAAGGTTAAAACCTCGAAAGTGGAATTCTGAGAAACATGAGAGCACCCAACAAACGGAAAAATTTAGCTTTCAAAACTGTACGTGACTAATTTGAAGACTGGCCCACTGAGGCCTTGCCATTCATAACAGGTGGTGCAGCTCCAAAGGAAAAGGAAGCAGTTAAGGCATACAAACTATGAAATTCAACCGATATTCGTTCTCGTAATTCGATTTATAGCGATTCTGAAACAGAAAAATGAATGGGATGCGCCTTCAGTATTTTTACTACTGGTGCCTACAAAACGACTGCAATGCCAAGACAAACGTCCATCTATACAGCGGAGCTACTTGGCAGCAGATATACAATTTATTGTTTAATGCAAACATTCAAGACCACGATGATGCTCGTGTAATCCAAATCTAAATTGACGAAATTTAAAAGAAAACAGATGAAGTCTGTAAATATTGAAAACCATCAGAGGAACAAAGAAAATTTGTGCAGAATTCCGTTTGTTATGGATAAGCCCTGGGAGAGCCAGTCATGACAAAACTCTACCATCTGGTGAGCAAGTTGTATGAGACAGGCGAAATACCCTCAGACTTCAAAAAGAATATAACAATTCCAATTCCAAAGAAAGCCGGTGTTGACAGATGTGAAAATTACCGAACTATCAGTTTAATAAGCCACGGCTGCCAAATGCCAACACTAATTCCTTACACACTGACCCTACGACTTATCTTAGAAAATAGATTAAGGAAAGGCAAACCTACGTTTCTAGCATTTGTAGACTTAGAGAAAGCTTTTGACAATGTTGACTGGAGTACTATCTTTCGAATTCTGAAGGTGGCAGGGGTAAAATACAGGGAGCGAGTCTATTTACAATTTGTACAGAAACCAGATGGCAGTTATAAGAGTCGAGGGGCTTGAAAGGGAAGCAGTGGTTGGGAA
This sequence comes from Schistocerca nitens, assembly GCF_023898315.1. Taxonomy (NCBI): domain Eukaryota; kingdom Metazoa; phylum Arthropoda; class Insecta; order Orthoptera; family Acrididae; genus Schistocerca; species Schistocerca nitens. Next base: position 269,814,737 of record NC_064620.1, read on the forward strand.
GGGAGTCAGACAGGTTTGTAGCCTATCCCCGATGTTATTCAATCTGTATATTGAGCAGGTAGTAAAGGAAACAAAAGAAACATTCGGAGTGGGAATTAAAATCAATGGAAAAGAAATAAAAACTTTGAGGTTCGACGATGACATTGTAATTCTGTCAGAGACAGTAAACGACCTGCAAGAGCAGCTGAACGGAATGGAGAGTGTCTTGAAAGGACGATATAAGATGAACATCAACAAAAGTAAAACGAGAATAATGGAATGTAGTCGAATTAAATCGGGTGATGCTGCGGGAATTACATTAGGAAATGAGACGCTTAAAGTACTAAGTGAATTTTGCTATTTGGGGAGCAAAATTACTCATGATGGTCGAAGTAGAGAGGATATAATATGTACACTAGCAATGGCAAGGAAAGTGTTTCTGAAGAAGAGAAATTTGTTAACATCGAGTATAGATTTAAGTGTCAGGAAGTCGTTTCTGAAAGTATTTGTATGGAGTGTAGCCATGTTTGGAAGTGAAACTTGGACGATAAATAGTTTAGACAAGAAGAGAATAGAAGCTTTCAAAATGTGGTGCTACAAAAGAATGTTGAAGATTAGATGGGTAGATCACATAACCAATGAGGACATATTGAATAGAATTGGAAAGAAGAGAAATTTTTGGCACAACTTGACTAGAAGAAGGGGTCAGTTGGTAGAACATAAGGGATCTCAAATTTAGTACTGGAGGGCAGCGTGGAGGGTAAAAATTGTAGAGGGAGACCAAGAGGTGAATACACTAAACTGATTCAGAACGATGTAGGTTGCAGTAGGTACTGGGAGATGAGAAAGCTTGTACAGGATAGAGTAGCATGGAGAGCTGCATCAAACCAGTGTCTGGACAGAAGACCACAACAACATGGATAAAAGAACATCATAGTATCTTTATAAGAACTGACGTCTTGACACTAAGGAGCACTGCAGACCAGCTCCAGCTAACTCCGAGTCAACACAATGATTTCAAAACTAAGACCCGCGAATATAATTATAAAAAATGGAACAATGAATGCTGTAATCTTAGCAGCGTAAATGCAGACAGTAGTGCAACGAAACGCATCCCTAATAAACTTCTTCGAGCTTGTAAATCTTATCAAGCAACATGTGACGTCCTATTCCGGTATGAGGATCGGGTATGGTATTTGTCCTACACATTTAGGTCAAATAAAAACTATTCGTTGTGGAAGAGGTGTTCAGGCCGGCCTCATCCACATAATACTCTCACATAAGAAAGCACGGGATAGATTGTAAAGCAAATTGATGACAACGAGTATTTTTAAACCTTCCACGGTGACAGATCAACAAAGGGGTATACCTCCATCTACAAGTGTTCCTGACAGGTTTGATATTAATAGGTATAACGTGATGGTCACAAACTTGACAGAGGTCGATACGGGTTGAGAACTGCACTCCAAATTCAACTGACTTAAGGGATATTACGGTGACTATCAAGTAGCAGGATTTACTGCGTTTTATCTCTGTAGTAATGTTTCAAAATTCGTGAACAATTTGGCGATGATCTTAAAATAATCTCTTATATTTGTATATGAAGAATTAAACTACATTCAAACTGATACACTAAGGAATCTTCTCCAAGAAAAGATGTAACTTGAGCATAAAGATCTATGTTGTTATCATATATGCATAATTCGACATAATAACTGCGTTAAACTGTGTGGATGATGTGGACTAAGCCCAAAAAATATTATATACAAATCAATGAGGTGATAGAGTGTAGTAGCGCAGTGTTTCAGGCACTAGACTTATCTTCAGGGAGAGCAGATAACAACAGAGCCGTGTAACCCTAATTTATGCGGTTTGCCGTTTCCGTAAATCATTCTAGCGATTATTCCTAAAACGAGAGCAAGGGTGTTTCCCTTCCCCACACTCGTCGCTAATGATCTCGCTGCAGACAGAATGTAAAACTCTAACGCTCCTACTTTCCTTCCTTCCTCTTGATGGAAGGTTAATCCAGCGTGTTTAAGTGATTCTGTGGCAACTACAGCAGTTTCAAAAAAAATTTTATCAGTGCATAATCTCCAATAACAAAACTACGTTGAATGGCCGTATATAACTGACAACAAAACCTCTTCTTAGTCCATCGCCTCACCACACGGAAGTATTATTACAAATAAAGAATATAAAATATAGTATTTACTTCCCGTGAAATCACGCTTTCCATAACAAGAAGTGCAAAAACATCTATTCAATCGCCACAGGGAAGCTCAGGTCAAGCCCCACTAGTATGTAATAAAAGGAAATTACAGAATTCCTACCTTATTCATTGGTCTCGCATTCGGAAGGACGACGGTTCAATCCCGCGTCCGGCCATCCTGATTTAGGTTTTCCGTGATTTCCCTAAATCGCTCCAGGCAATTGCTGGGATGGTTCCTTTCAAAGGGCACGGCCGACTTCCTTCCCTAATCCGATGAGACCGATGACCTCGCTGTCTGGTCTCTTCCCCCAAAACAACCCAACCCAACCCTACCTTATCCTCCCTCATCCTGCCTTTGTGCTCAGTCCCTAACAGCCTCGTCATCGACAGGATGTTAAAATAATCTTTCTTCCTTTTCGATGGGATGAAGTCGAGTTTAACAATTCCACATCGAAGGTGGTCAACAAACCGAACTCAAGGCGGGGTTCGCAAGTGTTTCACACCTAAATTTAGTATGTGTTCCAACAGAAATCATCATGAGTATTTTTCGTAATTTTACAAATTGAAAAATAGAATTGTGGAAGTCCTGCCTTAAGTTTTGCATTACTGGCAGTAGACGAACACTGTCTCTGTTTTAGTCATTATATCTTACCGGTTAGTTAGCAAGTGGTTTCACTAGCTGTAAGTAAATCATCAATGACGGATGTCACAATGTCTATATGCTCCACAGCAATTTAGCTAATGTTTAGACCCGGAACCCCACGGTATCAAAATCTTACATTGTGCTGATTTAATTATTAAATTACTGTAGTGATCCCGACAGTGGCACTTCTCGTCCGTTATAGAGAGTAACGAGGGTTAGAGCTTAACCTCCCGCTTACATCTTCATTCTTTTGCATTCGGAAGAATCAAACTTCAAAACAACGTTAATTTTTGCTTGCTTCATCAAACTTGTTGACAGTTCCTTTGAAAAGGATAGACTTCTACCATTGTACGGTAGTAAACTGAAAAGTATCATCTAGGGAACCGTCACAGCATTCATCTGAATGGATTTAGAAAGGTCATGGAATAACTAAATCAGGATAGGCGGACGGGGATTTGAGCCCCAAATCACAGGAGTGTCCGCTCCTTTTTTTACCACTGCCCCAACTTAGTAATTTTCTTCGCTAGTGTAAGCTATAAGAAAGTCATGAAAGTTCTCTTGTGTCAAAGAAAAATATTAAATCTCCCAGAGTTTCCCTCAATTACATCAGGTATGGTTTCTTGAAAGAAGTCATGAAATGTAACAGCCAAGGAGTCATTATATTTCTAAGCTAATTTGGATAACTTCATAAAATGTTAAGTGATTTTGTAGGACCTATACACCTAATTTCGCCCCTTGAGCTCTACGGTGTGATTTTCAACAACTTCATGACACAGTATTGACTAATATTACGTCCATCCATCGGTAAGAACATGTATCATCGATTCGTTTAGTTGCAATTAGGGCTTTTCGTTTACAAACAACTAGATAACAGAAGACTGCCAAAAACATTGTATCTGCAAGTGTTAGAAGCCGGTAACAATTCTGTTTGACATACTGCCAGCTTGATTTACTATTTTTTTAACGCAACGATATCTAATTACTTCGCAATTTCTGTAATTCACATAATGAAACAAACTGACAATATGAACAAACTATTATTTAGGCTACTGGATTATATACTGAAATTCCGTCTACACAAAAATATTATGTACTCAGGCTTGAAACAGGAAGCATGCTAGGAATACTTGGGATAATGTCGTTTCAGTGCAATTAACAAAGATGCAATCCACGTTGTTTATTTGAATTATTTCACTTATTTTTCCACGAAAATGACCAAAATGTATTTAACTTTGTATCTTGTTGTACGTACTTCAATTTTAAACACCGAATGATAACATTTTCTGTATTTTAGAACGACTTCTGTGGCTGCAATTAACATAATTACTGAAGGCAACAATGTATGAATTGTTTGCGAGAGTATATACACTGAAGAGCAAAGAAACTGGTACACCTGTCCTCGCGTAGGGCCCCCGCGAGCACGTAGAAGTGCCACAACACGACGTGGCAAGGACTCGACTAATGTCTGAAGTAGTGACGGAGGGAATTGACAGCATGAATCCTTCAGGGCCGTCCATAAATCCGTAAGAGTACGAAGGGTTGGAGATCTCTTCCAAACAGCACGTTGCAAGGCATCCCGGATATGCTCAGTGATGTTCATGTCTTGGGAATTTGGTGGCCAGCGGTTGTATTTAAATTCGGAAGAGTGTTCCTGGAGCCAATCCGCATCAATTCTGAACGTGTGGGGTGTCGCATTGCCCCGCTGAAATGGCCCAAGTCCCTCGGAATGCACAATGGACATGAATACATGCAGGTGATCATACAGTATGCGTACGTATGTGTCACTTGTCAGAGCCGTATCTAGACGTATCAAGTGTCCCATATTACTCCAACTGCACACGCCTCACACCATTACAGAGCTTCCACCAGCTTGAACAGTCCCCTGCTGACACGCAGGATCCACGGATTCAAGAGGTTGTCTCCATACCCATACACATCCATCTGCTCGATCAATTTGAAACGAGACCCATGCGACCAGGCAACATGTTTCCAGACATCAACAGTCCAATGTCGGTGTTGATAGGCAAAGGCGAGGCGTAAAGCTTTGTGTCGTGCAGTCATCAAGGGTAAAATAGTGGGCTTTCGAGGCCGAAGCCCATATCGATGGTGTTACGTTGAATGGTTCGCACGCTGACATTTGCTGATGGCGCAGCATTGAAATCTGCAGCGATTTGCGGAAGGGTTGCACTTCTGTCACGCTGAACGATTCTCTTCAGTCGTCGTTGGTCCCGTTCTTGCTGGATCTTTTTCCGGCCGCAGCAATGTCGGAGATTTGATGTTTTACTGGATTCCTGATATTCACGTCACGCTCGTGAAATAGTCGTACGGCAAAATCCCCACTTCATCGCTACCTCGGAGATGCTGTGTTCCATCGCTCGTGCGCCGATTATAACATCACGTTCAGACTTACTGAAGAGCCAGTGTGAGATTTTGAGCTGCATTTTGTGAAGTGGCGTGTTCACCTGAATCTTTCCTTGACTTTTCACGTTGTTAGAAATTAATGTGTTCTCTGGCTCGTTATCGGTTGAAACGTCCCCTTAGAAATATTATACAGGACTGTGCTTAAACTGACACACAATATTTTTTAGCGCAACGCAATCTGACTTTCAAAAATCCCTACAAAAGAATGGCCCTGACTAACATTAACCAATACGTTTCACAAATCTTGGTTACTCGAACTACTGCAATACAGCGAGCGCCACTACTGCTAGCTAAATAAAAGATTCAAACTACGGAAGGCACTAACTACTGATAGGCATAGTTAGCAAATGAAAGATTTTAATACAGAACAAACAATGTATTTACCTTAACAGTCATCAAAAGTCATAATATATATAGCAGTTCATGACATCCAGTCTTACAAATTTCAAAACTCCGCCATTTCTCTCCCCACATCCACCACTGGCGGCTCACCTCCAACTGCGCTGCTCACATCCAGCTGCCCAACACTACAATGGCAGACAACAATGCAAACTAGCCACAGACTGCACAGAGCACAGCCAGTGATTTTCATACAGAGCGCTACATGGCGTTACCAATATAAAAACCTAAACAGCCTACTTACATAGCCCCCATGCTCCCCACAAAAACTTTACAAATTGTTTTGGGCAGTGGCCAATACAGATTTGAAAAAAATTTTCGTAATTACAATAACGAAGAAATAAAATGCACACACTTATTGATACAATGTTGGTCAAAAGCTAAAATTCCATAAAGACAGTCCTGATCATTCATCACAGTAAAATAACAGTGTTTTTCTCAAAGTCTGAGCAGTAAAAGAAAATGCACACGGAGGTAGTGGGTTTCCATGCAGTCTTGAAGAAGTAGTGTTGTCCTTCCAACGGAAAGACAATGCTTACTCTTGGCATGCAGACAGGTAATGGGCCACAACAGAGCAAACCCACAGCAGAGTCAGTCCAAGTTCAATGATATTGGTAGGCAGGTCATCACAGAGTAGAGCCACTGTAGTCCTGGTAGAGAGTATGGTATTGGTGCGCCACCAGAAGTGCAGACCCACTGCAGTCCTTGTAGAAATAATGGTATTGGTGGGTCATCAAAGGTGCAGACCCACTGCAGTCCCTGTAGAAATTATGGTATTGGTGGGCCATCAAAGGTGCAGACCCACTGTAGTCCTTGTAGGGACGGCCAGCAGCCATCTATTGCGACTGGGCAGGTGCACAATCACCATCGAAGAGTCTTGCGGAGAATATAGCAAGTCCATAAACCACCACTTGTGCACTCACAAAGTTTTTTTTAATTGTCCTTAGAACCAGCAATGCTGTTAACCAGTCCCTTGCTGAATTATTAACACACGTGCAAACACTATCAGTCCCTACTTCTCACATATTGTCCATATACTATGACCAACAGAAACGTGTGCAGTGAAATGTAACTTACAAGTTACTTAATTCGATGAACTGGTGTCAATAACAATATTATAACATAAGAATACAATAACAAAGGTACAAAATACATCATTAAAGAACATAACAATACAAATAACATTTGTAGTAATACAGGCTTTACAAAAGAATAGAAATATACATATACATCAGTGTGACAGGAATTATGACATAAGTAAATACATAAAAGATCAGAATAACTTTTGAAACATCAACTTCACACATGAGCATTAAAACAAAACAGAATAAATAATGTCTAAACATCTTTACAAAGTAAATGACATAGTATTTGAAAAATTCTACAACGTAAATCTTATTAGCTGAACACTTAAAGACAGGAAAAAGACAAATATACAAGAGTACACAAACACATAGCAGAATAACACAGGGTGAAAGGACAGGGTTTTTTTCAGTGTAACATTTGGTACTGCAGTATTTTGCAAACAAAACCATTTTTTTTTTTTTTTTTGGAGATCTCCCTTCGTTCATCATTAGTCCCAAAAAGTCCTATCTATACCTGCTTTCTCTACTTTTTTCGTATAACTTCTTAATGGATTTCTTCCAATTCATCGCAACTCATTCTCTTACATAGCCTACCCCATCTTAAGGTAACTTAAATCTACTGAGCTCAGTTGCTAAACTAAGAAACGAGGCAATGCAGCAGCACAAAACCATTAACACAAACAGCAATGATAAAAAATACAAATGGCAAAGCAAGCAGCATAAATTAGCAAAGCAAATGCAATATTACAACTAATATAAGGCAATGCGCAGCAACCAAGAAAAATAAATTCGTAGTAAAACTGGCTTAACAGAGTAATACAAAGTCAAATTCAGTAACACTGTGCCTGGCAAACAGCAGCAGCAAATGCAATAACTTATATCTAAACATGACAAAGCTCAAGCAGAAAAAATATTACAGTAAAAATGGCCATGTTTAATACCTATGTCACATCTTAACACTAGGGTGATGCATCACGAGAACTTACTCTAGCAGACAAGTTACCAAATTGTAAAAAAAATTATTTATGCAGTTCCTGTGAAGGGAAATGTCTATTTATGTTCCCTCGTTTTCTTGGAAGTAGATCATAATTTTTTTTACTGTATCTGTAGGCATAAAATAACTATATTAGTACATCTATTAAATTTTATTTTAACCAATGCTGCAGTGCAGCTAGAAACTAGATATTAAACAAAATAGGCAAAGAAAGGCGTGAAACGTCATTCGCTAGCCATAAGGCATTTCATAATGCAGTAAACAATCTTCCAACTAGCAAGACAATAGACATGAAATGTTTCTCATCATTTCAATTCAGTAAATATCATAAATTAAGAACTCTACAGTGTAATCATGTTTTCAAGTTTGAGGCTGTCGTATTTACGATGCTTTCAACAAAGGAATGTCAATAGCGAGGATAATGGCCTCTTTTTTTTTTCTTCTCCACCTGTGCCTCTGAAAGGCACACACTAATGGCTTTTTTCCAGGCGACTGTCACGCAGCTGCACACGTACTGCGTCGTGCCCACGACGCATTACGTGAAGGTCACTTAACTTTCTTACTGAAATATTTACAACACCAGTTTGCACTACAGTGGCAGTCTCATATACAAAATTTCACAGGTCGAGAATTTGTGTTGCAAATGTGTAGAAACAAAATCTATTGAATGTAACAGTGTCCAAAAAATTTTCACCGACATTGTGATACATTCACGCATTTACACACATTTCATAACTCTTAAAGTACGATTCTCGGTTTCCAACATCCTTTTTCACAAGTCAGAGTCCCTAACCACTATTCATTACTCCTTACCTTATTACACATATATATATTCGTCGACATGTCAATCTTGCGACGACACTTCAATATTTCATCATAATAAATACGTAGCATAATCAAATTCCTCATATATGGTAGCATCATCTTATTGATCATAAACATACCTCAACAGCATAATACACATCGTCGTCATAAAAATAACATCATAACACCTCAGTCAAATCTCAAAAACGTCATTGCTTTCTGCAATAATTTCAAAACCTAAAAAAAGTTCTCTGCTCATTTAAATAGTGTCATCTACCTCAAACATACTTTAAAAATCATGATCCCATACCATATACGACATTCAAAGCTCTCATAGTATCACAATGGTTCCGAAAAAATATGAACAGTTCACAAAGTACAGACAAAATACAATTTCATAAGTGTGAAGTTACCCAACTGTGTAATTGCGTAAACATGTGTCGCTGATGTAGTAAAAAAATGTTTATCTCTCAGTTAAATGATGAGATAGCTGTGTAATTTATGTGTTAGAGAAATGTGGTACCGATGTGTAAAGTTGTAAAAGCAAATACCATATTAGCTAGGGCTCCTTGTGCTTGCCAGACACATGGTACACAAAGTAGGCGTGTACCCCCTGAGGATTAATGTAATTATACCCTCAGGTGTTACAGATTACAGCAATGGAATGAAATGTATCACGGAAAACCTTTGTATTTCAAAAATCTTGAAAAATAAATGGTTCAAGTACAAAATTAATCACTCAAATGCGTGTCCTGTAGCGCTAAATGTGAGTCTTGTTGTAAGACAATTCTGTGGAAGTGTCGTAGTTATCGTCCTCTGTAAGCAAAGTTCTGCTGAAGTCAATGTACTTACCTCGTAATAAATGAAGTGAATTGCTTTGCGTATAGATATCTTAGTTATTACGCTTATTGCCGTGATGAGGGAAGTACTGTGCTGTAACATATTGTTGTGCTACGGAAAAGGCTGTCTCATTGTAGCTATACCACAAAAGTTACTACTAAAACATGTTTTACTTTCCAGAATAATTCAGAAAAACTGTGCAGATATAAAACACATACACCGCAAAAGCAACAATGTAAATTGTGTCACACATTAGTAGCGTCGTGATATAATCGTGTAGCTGTCAAAGAAACCAAATACTAACTCATCTTTAATCTCACCGAATGTACTTCAAATAAAAAGTATCTTTTCAAGTAAACCAAAATGTTGCATTAAAATCTCATTAGCAGTATATGTTCTAAGTATGTAAGCCTGATAGTCGTTACGTAATCGTGCAATTAACAAGCAAGAATGTACAAATAACAACATTGTGTCGTCTGTTCACTATAACAATGCATTCGTTATTTCTGTTTAAATAAGTTCTCTTGGTTCTTGACTGGATATTTAACTTCAAACATTGTTGCATGTTAACAGATTCTAAGTCTGACAAAGCATACTAGTAACGTGAAGTGAAAAGTTTTATGCCAAAGACAAAGTTAAAAAGCAGATTACCTTTCAATAAACAGTTTTACATGTGAAATGTGGTGCAATCTTTTACCCTTGCTAGTGTGCAGAGTTTCATCTTCAAAGTAATTATCATGTTGCATATGTCGGTAAGGAATACTGAAATTTGTCTGCAGGTTAGCGTCTATGTTATTTTTCCCTGAGCCAACCAGCGCACGTGGTTGCCTGCGGTGCGAGTCATTGTCTGTCTCTTTGTTGGCGCGCGTCGTTATTGGGATTAGGAGACCTAACTCCTAAAAATTCACCTTGTCGAGAGGGCCCTGTCCTGTATGAATCCCGCCAGTTCTGATGAAATTCAGGCCTGTCGTTATGATTATATCGTCTGTCGTCATGTCGTTAGTTCCTGTAGTTCTTTTCGGTAAAGTGGTGGAGAATTTCTCCCTGAATTATCACTGCACGGTGGACCGTTGCGTCTGAAGTTATTCTGTCTCCTGTGATAATAGTAGTTCCGGTTGCTATATTGTCTCTTTCTCTGATTGTGATAGACATTACCGCGGAGAGGTAATCTTTCCCTGTAATTATTACTACTCTGCCAACGGTTGTCATAAGGGTGGTGTCTTTTTTGGTCACGATTTACGTTGTAAGAATAGCCTTGTCGTGTCCATTTATTATTTCTGTCATCGCGAAATTGTGACGGATGTGACCTGTAATTGTTGTGTTCATGTTTTCGCGTTCCGCGATTGTCAGTGTCAATTTCCAATTCTTGTAACAGTCCCTGAAAAGCTTCAATGTCGTCTTTGCAACGTCCTGCCAAAATAGTATGTCGTAAATGTTCTGAGGGGCTGCAAGGGTTGGAAAGGTACTGATTCTTGTGCAACATGTCTTCAAAATATTTCGCAAGACTGGAAAATTCAGATTGTTCGAAATGTTTCATCATTATGATGTTTCATCATTGTGATCATCTTGTGTGGCTTGAGACCATTATGTTGAGAGGAAGGCATGATAAAATTCTCCTTCACTGTGGCAATCGTGAATGACCGATCGCATTCTCACAGCTGGTTCATTCTCTAAGTAGCCACACATAAATTCTAATCTATGCTCTAATGACCAGTTGGAAGGAAAACAATGAGAGAATTGATGAAGCCACGGTTGTGGATGAATGTCGTTGCCAGAATTCTTAAATGTTTTGAATTTACGTGTAGTAATGAACAGCTTACAGTCAAAATCATCGTGTCGGCGAGTCGCATATCGGTCATTGTTACGTCGTGTCGGCGGTTCCATCTCAAAATTCGGTGCACCTTGTCAATTTCTTTCATAATTTCCGAAGTGCCCTGTGTTATTATTTTGTGGTTGTTCCGTATTTCTATGTCCCTCTTCCCGTACTGGAGAGCGAGTGTCCTCTGAAATATGTAATTCTTGTATTACTTGTGCCAACTGATCTTGTACTTCCCGGATTTCTCTTTTGTACTGTGTATTGATTTGATTTTGAGTTTGTTTGAATTTTCTAATTTGTTCATACTCTTTAGTGTCCGTGAAGGCTACAGGTCTTGTGTCATTCAGATCATCATCTACCTTTGCAGATAAGTTAGTGAACTGATCCGAAAGTTCGGCTGCTTTCTCCGATAGAGTACTTATTTCCACAGTGTGTTTTTCTGAACCAAGTTTCAGAGTGTCCATTCGTGTTGCAATCGTATCTACTGTGTCCTTTAAGTTTTCCTGAGTTTTTGCAAGTTGCGCAACCGAATCGGTAGATGCAATTGAGTCAATTTTAGCTTGCAAGGTGTCGTGACTTTTATGATCAATAGATCGCAGTTCTTTTATGGCTGCTTCGTGATTCTGTAATGCACTTTCATGACGCGAAAAAATAGGTTGGAAATGCTCATAAATTTGTGTTTTTACGTCATTACAGACTTTTTGACATTTCGATTCAATGTTATGTAACTCAGTAGTTAAATCTTCACGTGTTTGTTCAAGCGTGGTGTCTAACTTCCGAAGATTTTGTTCCATTGTGTCTAACTTTTGAAGCTTTTGCTGTGTTTGTCTCTGATTTTGTTCCAAGGTGTCTAACTTTTGAAGATTTTGTTCCATTGTGTCTAACTTTTGAAGATTTTGTCCCATTGTGTCTAACTTTTGAAGCTTTTGCTGTGTTTGTCTCTGATTTTGTTCCATTGTATCTAACTTTTGGAGTTTTGTCCCATTTGTTGCATTAATTGTAATAACAATGCACTGGTGTCTGAAACATGTTCCTCAGTGCTTTTCGGCAGTGAATTTGCACCGGCAACATTCACATTTTGACAAACGGAAAATGTGTCTTGACTCATTTGAGAAAACGGTGAGAACCCAAAACCTGAATCTACAGTATTTGCGAGATTGTGTCCTGTCATTTCGGATTCCTGAGGCGAGCTATTGCCGACCGATCGATCGATAATGCTTCCCTGTTCACTAATTGTTTCACTGTCTACGCCATAATTTGCCGCCCGCTCCATTTCCCTATGCGCAATTACCAAATCACTAGTTTGAACATCAGTTAATTAATTACACGGTGGCGCTAACACACTGCTTTCGTCTTCACTGTCATTTCACAGTTTACTTTGGAGCCTAGTATTACGTTTTTCACACGCCATTATTGTCACAATATTTCACACGACAACACAGAAAAGCACAATTTGAAGAGCAAAATAAGAAAACACATTGACATAGCACTGAAAATAATATCTAGTTAATTGCAAGTGCAGCTTCGAAATACTTGGTGCAAATCTACATTCATGCCACAACAACAATGAAAGACTGCAACTACAAAGGAGATCCTGTCTACAATTACATGCTAGCAATAAACAATAGCTACACTAATTACACAAACTACAAGAAAAAAATCAGAAGATTCCAGTGAGGTATCCTCGGCTAAGGGTCGACATATGAAACGTCCCCTTAGAAATATTATACATGACTGTGCTTAAACTGACACACAATATTTTTTAGCGCAACGCAATCTGACTTTCAAAAATCCCTACAAAAGAATGGCCCTGACTAACATTAACCTATACGTTTCACAAATCACTTACCTCACAAAAATCTTGGTTACTCGAACTACTGCAATACAGCGAGCGCCACTACTGCCAGCTAAATAAAAGATTCAAACTACAGAAGGCACTAACTACTGATAGGCATAGTTAGCAAATGAAAGATTTTAATAGAGAACAAACAATGTATTTACCTTAATAGTCATCAAAAGTCATAATATATATAACAGTTCATGACATCCAGTCTTACAAATTTCAAAACTCCGCCATTTCTCTCCCCACATCCACCACTGGTGGCGGCTCACCTCCAACTGCGCGACGCTACGCGTTGTTCACATCCAGCTGCCCAACACTACAATGGCAGACAACAATGCAAACTAGCCACAGACTGCACACAGCACAGCCAGTGCGTGGCGTTACCAATATAAAAACCTAAACAGCCTACTTACACGGTTAAGAAATTTACTGGAAGACTAAACTGCTGCGGAGCAAGTATTAGGAGTTAAGTTGACGCCAACATATCTATTTTTTCACCAATCTGAGTTACACCCATCCAGCTTCAAGATCAACATTCGTAAGGACTTTTACTTTGATTTGCTTTTATTTGATAGTTATCCACAGAAAGACGTATATACCGCAGTCACTCACGTTGTAAAACCTAAATACCTGTTCTTTTTCTTTCTGCAGTATTTCTAGGAAACGAGCAGATATTTCAGCGAGTGTTCCTTTCCTTGCAAAAACAAAGTAATGCTTATCTCGCGGCCTTCTCCTCGATGAAGTATCAAATGTTTGAGGTGTCAGATATCTTAAAAGTAAACAGAATATTAGGGCCTGCATGTGAACTATTAGGAACCACAGTTGTTGGCGATTGGGCCACGTGGAAGGCGCGTGGTTTCCTGCTGTTCTACGAGTCGCTACCTTATCACGTCGACCACTTCCTCTCTGCTGGTGTGCTTGACCTAATTAATGAGAAATTCCTTAGACAAAAGTTTTCCTCGGTTTCGAACGGACACCCTGCGGTTTCATGCTCCGTGTAATGAATTATCGACTTTCTGTGTAAATTGTTCCACCTGTAATCAGTGACGTTTCCGACGAGGAACTGAAATGGGCAGCTTATTCGTCACTTACACAAAGTCGTGCAGTGTTAGTGAAGATTTCAGTACAATATGAGAGCTTCCATTTAATCTGCAATAAGGTTCTTAATGACTGAAATTCGTTTAAAATGTTAAACGCTCTTTAATTACGTTACATGAAATGTCGATAGATGTCAGGGATAATACTGTTCAGGACTTAAATAGTTACGGTAAAGGTTTGATCGCAGAATTAATTTACTAGACATATTTACGAGTCTCAGTGCATTTAGCATCATCAGAATACACAATATAGTTCATGAAAATAAATTGTTTTAAAAAATTACTTAAATGACCACAAATGCTGATGGTAGTGAACATATTGATTATGTGGTCCAGTTTTACCGCCGGACGGTGTGGCCGAGCGGTTCTAGGCGCTTCAGTCTGGAACCGCCCGACCACTACGGTCGAAGGTTCAAATCCGGTAAAGGTTTGATCGCAGAATTAATTTACTAGACATATTTACGAGTCTCAGTGCATTTAGCATCATCAGAATACACAATATAGTTCATGAAAATAAATTGTTTTAAAAAATTACTTCAATGACCACAAATGCTGATGGTGGTGAACATATTGATTATGTGGTCCAGTTTTACCGCCGGACGGTGTGGCCGAGCGGTTCTAGGCGCTTCAGTCTGGAACCGCCCGACCACTACGGTCGAAGGTTCAAATCCTGCCTCGGGCATGGTTGTGTGTGATGTCCTTAGGTTAGGTTTAAGTAGTAAGTTCTAGGGGATAGATGACCTCAGATGTTAAGTCCCATAATGCTCAGAGCCATTTGAACCATTTTGAAGGAGTTTTAGCGTAATTATTTAAGTGTTTAATTCTTTATTACCTAGTGTGTGAGTTGTATTTCACTTACATCGACGGAGCTAAAAGAATGTTCCCTTACTAAAGGACGAGGTGATGATTAGTGATTAATGACCCGTCGACAACGAGGTCATTAGAGATGGAGCACAAGCTCGGATTAGGGAAGGATAGGGTAGGAAATCGGCCGTGCCCTTTCGAAGTAACCATCCCGACGTTTGCCTGACGCGATTTAGGGAAATCACGGAAAACCTAAATCAGGATGGCCGGACGTGGGTCTGAACTGTCGTCCTCCAGAATGCGAGTCCGGTGTGATAACCACTGCGCCACCTCGCTCGGTACCTCACTAAAGGCAATTAACTCAAGAAGAGCAACAATTTCAAATAGAGAGCGCTCCATTTGTCTTAATCACCTCAAATATCTTTACATACAGGAGATGGTAAAAACTGTACAAAGTAATTAAATTAAACAACAAGTTTACTGTTACCATTCACTGTTTTATTTACTTCCACGACGCGTTTCAGGGGTTTAAACTCCATCATCGGGTGGATTTACATTAGTTAGTATGACATTTGTGTGTGTGTTGTGTTTCAATTTTTGGAGGAACTTCTGGCACTGTCTAGTGGAGCAACAAGACACTATTTCAGAGTACCTCCAGTGGTCCGGTACTCTATTTTACTTATTTTATGTTTACCTTTAGATATGTGTTTAATTTTTTGTCAGAAGAATCCCAAACCCATGATCTGAAATAGTGTCTTGTTTCTCCACTAGACAGTGCCACAAATTGCACCAAAAATCGTAACACAACACACACACAAATGTCATACTAACTAATGTAAATCCACCCGATGATGGAGGTTTAAACCCTTGAAACGCGTCGTGGAAGTAAATAAATCGGTGAATGGTAACAGTAAACTTGTTGTTTCATTTAATGTCAATAACATTCACGGTAAAGCCTAACATAAAATGTTCGGATTTAAAGTGTACCAAGTAAGTGTTGTTTAGGTACCAGGGAGATTAACCAGAATGATTGTCTTTCTTGTAAATTTTTATTCGTTTTAAAGATCCAGGGGATGGACAAAAATATCGAAACACCACGAGAAATACATGGACACCAAAGCAGATCCTAGTCAAGCCTGCAAGTTGCGGTGTTGCATTTGACCACGAATGGCACCTTTGCAATGTACTCAATATGTTGCAACTGTCAGACGTGGTCAGAACGGTGTAGTTTTGAGTGTATTATATGGGAGCTAAGTAAATTCGAAAGTGGCCAAATTCATGGTGCTCATATGGTGAATGCTTCTTTAACGAAAGTAGTCGAAGTTTTTGGTCTGTCAAGAGGCACCGCATCTAACATTTATACCGCTCGCAGCGAAAGCGGGTAACATCATCCGCTAAGTCCCAAGGCGGGCGAAAGTGCGTGTTGAGTGATTGTGGCAGACGGTTATTGAAGAGTACTGTCACGAAAAATAAGGGGGCAACAGTTGCAGTCCCTCGAAAACTGAATGTTGCACTCGCGAACATTGGCAGTACCAAACAACACCAAGGGGGCTCCAGAAGCAGCGAGTTACACAGCAAGCTGAGCTCATCAGCTTGGAAAACGTGCTGCCGGAGCCATAAGTTTGGACCGTGGGGCAGTTTATTACTTACTTTGATTGTACACGTTGTTAAAACACCAAGAAATCAAATATTTTGTATATGTAAAATTTCATACGACCTGTATTACACTATACATTGAAGCGCCAAAGAAACTGCTATAGGCATGCGTATTCAAGCACAGAGATACGTAAACAAGCAGAATACGGCGCTGCGGTCGGCAACACCTATACAAGACAAGTGTCTGGAGCAGTTGTTAGATCGGTTACATCTGTTAAAATGGCAGGTTATTAAGATTTAAGTGAGTATGAACGTGGTATCATAGTCGGCGTACTAGTGATAGGACACAGCATCTCCGAGGTTGCGATTAAGTGGAGATTTTCCGGTGCGGCCATTTCACGAGTGTACCGTGAATATCAGGAATCCGGTAAAACATCAAATATCCGACATCACTGCGTCCGGAAAAAAAGATCCTGCAAGAACGGGATCAACGACGACTGAAGAGAATCTTTCAACGTGACAGAAGGGCAACCCTCGCCCAAATCGCTGCAGATTTCAATGCTGGGCCGTTAACGAATGTCAGCGTGCGAACCATTCAACGAAACATCATCGATGTGGGCCTTCGGAGCCGAATGCCCACTTGTGTCCCCTTGATGACTGCACGATACAAAACTTTACGCCTCACCTGGACCCGTCAACTCTGACGTTGGACTGTTGATGACTGGAAATATGTTTCCTGCTCGGAAGAGTTTCTTTTCAAATTGTGTCCAGCGGATGGACGTACGAGTATGGAGACAGCCTCATGAATCCATGGACCCTGTATGTCAGCAGGGGACTGTTTGGAGACTCTGTAATGGTGTGGGGCGCGTGCACTTGGAGAAACATGGGACCCCTGATACGTCTAGATACGACTCTGACGGGTGACACATACGTAAGCATCCTGACTGATCACCTGCATCCATTCATGTCCATTGTGCATTCCGACGGACTTGGGCAATTCCGGCAGTACAATGCGACACCCCACACCTCCAGAGTTGCTACAGAGTGGCCTCAGCAAACTCTTCTGAGCTTAAACACTTCCGTTGGCCACCAAACTCCCCAGACATGAATATTATTGAGCATATCTGGGATGCCTTTCAACGTGCTGTTAGAAGAAATCTCACCTCCTCGTACTCTGACGGATTTATGGACAGCCCCGTAGGATTGATGGTATCAGTTGCCTTCAGAACTACTTCAGATATTAGTTGAGTCCATGCCACATCGTGTTGCTGCGAGCCCTACACGATACTGGGCAGGTGTACCAGTTTCTTTGGCTCTTCAGTATAAGTGGCAAGTCATTTGAAAATGGCAGCAGATAATATAAAAACTACGGAGCAATGGCAGAAAGTCATTTAGTCGCATGGGTCTCGTTTCATACTGTCTCCAGGCCAGGGTTACATCCCGAGAGCGAACCATGGCGGGGTTTCAGTGATGATTTGTGCAAACCCATGGCATAGCCACTCTGCAAGGTCACGCTACTTCAAAGCATTATGTGACCACTTTGGTTGTTCATACCCATCCCATCGTTGAATGATTGTTCCCCAATGGTGATCCTTTTTTTCCAAATCGGCAGGACCCATGTCTGTGTAACTCACACCGTCCCGGACTGGTTTTGTGAGCACGAAGATGAACTGTCGCATAATTCACGTCCACCAAAGTCGCCGCATCACATTTCTTACCTCTGTGGTCTACTTTGGAAAGAAGGGTACATGATCGCTAACCACCTCCAACATCGTTATCTGACTTTGGCAGTATTTTGCGGGAAGAAAGGTATAAGATTCCCTTGAAAACCACACAGGACATGTATTTCTCCATTCTGAGACGAGTGGAAGCAGTTTTGAATGCCAACGGTTTTCCTAAACCTTATTAGGCATAATGATGTGTTGTGTTTTTGGTGCTTCCATACTGTTTGCCCAACGCGTGTATCAACACGGGTACTTCTTTTTCAAACAACAACCTCTATTTTTTATTCGCTAAACTACATCCTCTCCTCATGGCCTTTCCGGAAACGTGTCGCAATATATAATTGATGTAAACACTGCATTACGAAAAACGTAACACGTAATGTATTTGGTCTTGGCAGCAAGGGTAACGTAACTCGTTCACTTGCTGGAATTAGTAAACAAAGCAAAATGCACGCTAGTCAATCAGCCAACAGTCCCCAGTTGAAGGTTCGTGTGATTTCAATGAACACTACAGAGGTAATGTACACTACTGGCCATTAAAATTGCTACACCACGAATATGACGTGCTACAGACGCGAAATTTAACCGACAGGAAGAAGACGCAGTGATATGCAAATGATAGGCTTTTCAGAGCATTCACACAAGGTTGGCGCCGGTGGCGACACCTACAACGTGCTGACCTGAGGAAAGTTTCCAACCGATTTCTCATACACAAACAACAGCTGACCGGCGTTGCCTGGTGAAACGCTGTTGTGATGCCTCGTGTAAGGAGGAGAAAAGCGTACCATCACGTTTCCGACTTTGATAAAGGTCGGATTGTAGCCTATCGCGATTGCGGTTAATCGTATCGCGACATTGCTGCTCGCGTTGGTCGATATCCAATTACTGTTAGCAGAATATGGAATCGGTGGGTTCAGGAGCGTAATACGGAACGCCGTGCTGAATCCCAACGTCCTCGTATCACTAGCAGTCGAGATGACAGACATCTTATCCGCATGGCTGTAAGGGATCGTGCAGCCACGTCTCGATCCCAGAGTCAACAAATGGGGATTTTTGCAAGACAACAACCATCTGCACGAACAGTTTGACGACGTTTGCAGCAGCATGGACTATCAGCTCGGAGACCATGGTTGCGGTTACTCTTGACGCTGCATCACAGACAGGAGTGCCTGCGATGGTATCTCAACGACGGACCTGGGTACACGAATGGCAAGACGTAATTTTTTCAGGTGAATCCAGGTTCTGTTTACAGTATCATGATGGTCGCATCCGTGTTTGGCGACATCGCGGTGAACGCACGTTAGAAGCGTGTATTCGTCATCGCCATACTGGCATATCACCCGGCGTGATGGGGTGCCATTGGCTACACGCCTCGGTCACTTCTTGTTCGCATTGATGGCACTTTGAACAGTGGACGTTACATGTCCGATGTGCTACGACCCGTGGCTCTATCCATTCGATCCCTGCGAAACCCTACATTTCAGCACGTTGCAGGTCCTGTACGGCCTTTCTGGATACAGAAAATGTTCGACTTCTGCCCTGGCCAGCACATTCTCCAGATCTCTCACCAACTGAAAACGTCTGGTCGATGGTGGCCGAGCAACTGGCTCGTCACAATTCACCAGTCACTACTCTTGATGAACTGTGGTATCGTGTTGAAGCTGCATGGGCAGCTGTACCTGTACACGCCATCCAAGCTCTGTTTGAGTCAATGCCCAGCGTATCAAGGCCGTTATTACGGCCAGAGGTGGTTGTTCTGGGTACTGATTTCTCAGGATCTATGCACCCAAATTGCGTGAAAATGCAATCCCATGTCAGTTCTAGTATAATATATTTGTCCAATGAATACCCGTTTATAATCTTCATTTCATCTTGGTGTAGCAATTTTAATGGCCAGTAGTGCAAAAGCACTACCCGTCTATAGAGAATGTAAAAAAGGATTGTGATGTGTTAGTATGTGATGTACACTGGTTTTAGAAATGCTAGTCTCTCATTCAAGCTGTCGTGTGCCTGCGTGTGGACTGACTGCAACAGAAGCGAGATCAGTAAATTCGGAGGCTTCTTCTATGCTAGTTCTATGATGATGCTGTTCCTTCGGTTGCCTCTTCCCATCATCTTCAACTTCACAAGAAGACGCGAGCACATCCGCCGGGAAGGTGGGTTCTTGTCAGGACATTGCTCTCTGTTAAATTCGTCTGCCTGAGTATCATTAAACCTACCTCGAACCACAATAAAAGAAGAGTAATGATGATGAAGTTTTTGATCAGGCGTTAACTTTACTGTACAGAACATCTCTTAAGAGTGCCTCAGTATTGTACTACACGCATTCGTGTTGTAAATGTGAAAACACGACGTCAAACACCCACTGAGTTCACGAGATGGAGCATGCGTAAAATAACATTATTACAATTACTGTTCTGCTGCAAGCTGTATAGGTTAATTGCCGTCTTTAGCAGCTGTAATAATGTCGTATTAAGACAAGACGCTTTTTGCTTTGTTTTAAAGCAGCTTCAGTGGTTACTGTAACAATATTGATTTTTTCCTTGCAATTTGTTTGTTATGATAATTAACAATTCCCAAGCACTTTGCTTACTAAGATATTTGTAGTAAACATTATATATATATATATATATATATATATATATATATATATATATATATAATGTTTATTACAATTTTTTTTAAATTTATATATTTATATTTTTTATCTTTGTTTATGTATGTGTGGAGAGATAGATAGATAGATAGAGAGAGAGAGAGATGTGTTTTTCTGTGAAGTATCTTCTATAATATACTTCTTCATTTATTTTTCGGTTTTTTGTTATTTTTACTTTTGTTAGAAGAGGGTAGTTATCTTCCTTTGTGTGGTGAGTATTATATATCATTTTGTGGTGTCTATGGAGGTTTTTCTTTCTCAACAATGTTTTATTGGTTTAAATAGGGTCTGGTTGCTGATGTTTGCCTAGTCATTTATTATGTGTTTCTTTTCTATTATTGCTATTTGAATTTGGAAGTTTTCTTATATGTCTAGGAGATGTTTCGTGTTGATAAATCTGACTGTTTTCGTGTCCTTTTTCCACTGTGGTAAGTTTTCTTGCCGGAGATGATAATGTTGAGTGGTGGTGCCATACTTCCATGGTCTTTTGTCTGCTTTATACCTTATTTCAAAAATTCTGCTTGCATGTCCTAGGTGTAGAGCTCCACGGCTGTCACGCTGGAGCTGGTAAATGCTAGATTTTTGGTAGATTTGCTCTTCCATTTTTAGGCACTTCTGTATATAATTGTTGCTTTGGTAGGCTATTTTTACTCCCAGATTTTTGAGGATGTTCCCAATTTTGTGTGTTAGTTTGTTTCCGTATTGAATGTGTACCAGCTTGTCCGTAGAGTTTCTACATTGTTCCCTTATTGTATAGTGGTGGTGATGTCGGTGTGTGTGTATGTTTGTGGTGGATGATGTGGATCTCTGGATTTGTGTGGTGTTTTTCCATGTGTCTCTGGATATTTTTGTTCAGTTTTATTACTAGGGATTCTTCCTAGCCATCATTTTTTGCTTTCTGAATAATTATGTCTATCTGCTTGTTATAGTTATGATGATAAAATGGTGTTTAATCTGTGGATCACATATCCTTTGAATTTGGGCTCCATAAGGTTCCCTTTCTGCGCAGCGACCGTGGAATATAAAATTATAAAGAATGTTGAAACCAGTCGCGAAAACATAATTGATTTATGTTGCTGCAAATCGATTTCGACTGATATCAGTCATCATCGGTGCATTTTTCTAACCGATACATGCCATAAGTAGAAGTACTGTCCTTGGCAGATTTCTATCATGAAGTTCCTAAATTAACTTCCCCCATTGGAGAGTAACGTTTCTGGCTTTTCTTCGTTGGTGTTCATCACACACACACGAACTTCAACTGAAGACGGTTCACTGAATGTTCTGTGTGCATTTCCCTTGTGATTCCATCTGTTTACTGTCGACTCTACAAATGGACGGGTTAGTTTTCCCCGATATAGGAATTGCGTATTGGTACATGAGAATCAAAGTCAACTTTGTGTAACGTTTTTAATCACGTCATGTTTATGTGACGGGACGCCGTGGTGGGTATTTGAACATGTGTTGAGGAAAGGAAGTGGACTATGGAACTAAAAATTTGAGGAGCTATTTAAAAAAGACGTACTGCTATCCATATCTTCGTAACGAACGAAGTTGTAATAAAGACAATTGCGCTGATTAATGTCCCCCTTTGTCCTGATACATTTTTTTATTTTTCTTCTGGACAAAAAGATATGGGGGACAATATAAATGTCCAGTTACATTAATGTGTCAACCGTCTGAGACGTGGTACTTACTGGAATTAAGGAAAACGTGGAAGGAAGGACCCACCAATGTAACTTTCTTTTCACACAACCTGTTTATTTAACAATATATAATCATAATTTTTTTAAAAGTATGTAGATTCTTACAAAGAGGAAGACAGCAACCAGCCACTATTAATACTGCTATTTATTTAAGTAAATGGAGCCGTAACAGGTCTCGAACTGACAAATCCTCATCAGACGGCTGTTCACATGATTCGCAAAATACACTTCACATAATCGTCAGTTTTCGATTCTTATTCTTTAAGAATAATTTTGTGAATTTAATTCTATAAGGATTATTCTTTCATTCCCTGTTCACCTTCACTCTCAGTAGACACATGTTTGCAATGTTAGCGGTTAATACAGAAATTTTTTTTTGCAGTTTATTTACCAAGAGGCAAACCTATGTATATTTTCTCTTGTGGGAGCTCTAAAACGAGATATCTCGTGAGTAGGAACATGCGCACCAGGACAGCAGAATTCTGAAAAGAGAAGAAGACAGAAATATGCGAGTAATATTAGGTCACAAATACCAACAGAATGGACCAATCACAGCTATCAGTCGCCATTTGGAAACTATACCGTCAGAATGACGATCTTGTGAAAACAATTTCTTCGAGGTGCAAACACATACTTGATTCCGCAACAAAGGATCGTGTGAAGTCTAGTTCCTTCCGTTGTTTACGCTCACTACCATATTACTTGTTTTACGGAAATATTTTTTCTCAGTCCTTCAGTAGCAATGAAAATACCCGATTCGGTGGTACCGGGCCCAAGTGGCGCTGAATGTGCCGTAAAGAAAAATTGGTCCGAGATGGACGAAGACCTAGTAACGCGGAACATGTGCTACCACCTGACACTCGACTCAAGTAAACATAGTGTGCTTAACTAAGTGGAAATACTCTTTATCATTTGACTGCTACGGTGCCTCTACCGTACAACATCTGTGGGTACCCATTCACTACAACTGACCTCCAACGGCCACAGATATCTACGTGTCAGAAAAAGACAACAGTGCTGGATTCACTGATGTCATACTAAGATTGCGTAAGTCACGAGAGTGATGGCTTCTAGAAACAGTTGTCTCTTTATCGAGTACTTATTGACAATCAGTGGCCCTAATCCAGTTGGATTAATGGGAAAACTAAAGAAATGAACGAAAAGATTTGTATTTTTTAATGTGCTTGCTTCTAGTGGTAACAATGGTTAGTGATAAGATACGTACAGCATTCTTACTGAAAGGTACTCGTTTACTCAACACTTTCGTTTTTGCCGGCCGCGGTGGTCTCGCGGTTCTAGGCGCGCAGTCCGGAACCGCGCGACTGCTACGGTCGCAGGTTCGAATCCTGCCTCGGGCATGGGTGTGTGTGATGTCCTTCGGTTAGTTAGGTTTAAGTAGTTCTAAGTTCTAGGGGACTTATGACCTAAGATGTTGAGTCCCATAGTGCTCAGAGCCATTTGAACCATTTGAACTTTCGTTTTTCTCGCATTATATCTTGTTTTCTCTGGGTCGCTATACTTACACAGTCACAAAAATAATATGTTTTTGTTATTAATTTATTGGCTTTGATTTTAAAGTATTGCATTCCCAATATACACTACACAGTCACATTAATGTGACCACCCGTCGAAAGCCTGAATAACCACCTTTTCCAGCGCGAGAAGTGTCGGAAGAGTCAGTATGGTCCTGGAAATTGCCGACAGAGATGCGGAGCCACTCGGACTCCAGTATCCTTGCCAGCTGCGCTATATTTCTCGCCTGAGGATCAATGGCGAAATGTTTGTGTGAAATCTTATCGGAGTTAACTGCTAAGATCATCAGTCCTTTAGCTTACACACTACTTAACCTAAATTATCGTAATGACAAACTCACACACCCATGCCCGAGGGAGGACTCGAACCTCCGCCGGGACCAGCCACACAGTCCATGGCTGCAGCGCCTGCGACCGCTCGGCTAATCCCGCGCGGCAGGGGGGTTGGGGGTGGGGGGGGGGTCGGGAGAATCCATGGCGCTAGCAGCCCGATTGCGGTGGTCCCTCCGATTCTCGATTGGACTTAAATCCAGATAGTGTGGTATCGATAGCAACGATGCCACAGTGTAGGTACAAGTTCTTAGGTTGGCACTACGACACCGATACCGACGACAGCGGCCTCTAGCCAGCGCTGTGCAGCTCTACGAGCGCCGCTCCAGATTCTGCCCATTTGTTCGCGAGCTGACGTCAAACCAACATTGTTTCATCTTTATAGTGGGCGAGCCACTACAGATTTTGCCTGTGTTAGCTTTGATACATCCGGCTTCGCATCTACGTGCTCATCTTTACCAAAAGTTACGTATACGTCATTGACTAATTGTAAGTAGGCTGTTTAGGTTTTTATGTTGGTAACGCCACGTAGCGCTCTAAATGAAAATCACTGACTGTGCTGTGTGAAAGCTGTGGTTGGAGGTGAGCCGCCAGCAGTGGTGGATGTGGGGAGAGAGATGGCGGAATTTTGAGAGCGGACGATCTGGACGTGTGTCCATCAGAAAGAGTAAATTTGTAATATTGGATATCACGGACTGATTATATATACACTGCTGGCCACCGTAAATGCAACACCCTGAAGGAAGCATTCGAATCAAGTGAAATTTACACAATGGGTTTGCAGCGATGAGATATGCAACTGATTAGAATTTCAGCGCAGACGCACATCACGCGCGCCTGTGGCGCCACCTCATAGCGCCATTTAAGGCTTGGCGATTTCGACGAGTGTACCTTCGGCACGTGCGTTTACCTTGTGGTTGTTTCACAAGACGATCAGTTATGCCTCGTAGACAACAGCGAACATCGTTTGATCAAGTATCCGAGTTCGACAGAGGAAGGATAGTGGCTTACCGAGATTGTGGATTATCATATAGAGAAATCGTTAGTCGTGTTGGACGAAACCAAACAACTGTAGTGCGGTTATGTGACCGTTGGATGCAGGAGGGTACGACGGACCGACGTGGTCGATCGCATTCACCTCGGTGCACCACTGCACATGCTGATAGGCAAATTGTGTGCATGGCAGTGACGGATCGCTCAGTGACATCCCGAAGCATAGCACAGCACATTGCATCTGTAACGCATCATCCAGTGTCTGCGCGTACCATTCGACGCCGTTTACAGCAGAGTGGTCTGTCCGCAAGACGTCCATTGCTTCGTCTACCATTGACGCAGAACCACAGACGTCTCCGTCGCCAATGGTGTGATGACAGACGGATGTGTACGGCAGAATGGAATGACGTTGTCTTTACTGACGAGGCACGCTTCTGTCTGCAGCACCACGATGGTCGGATTCGAGTGTGGAGACACTGTGGAGAGAGGATGCTGGACAGCTGCATTATGCACCGCCACACTGGTCTTGCACCGGGTTTTATGGTATGGGGCGGTATTGGATATTACTCTCGCACGCCTCTAGTACGCATTGCCGGTACTTTAAATAGCCGGCGCTAGATATCCGAGGTGCTGGAGCCAGTTGTCCTTCCTTACCTTCAGGGCTCGGCCACAGCCATATTTCAACACGTGGCACGCATTGTCCAAAGGTTCTTCGTCACTAACCAGATTGAATTGCTTCCCTGGCCGGCTCGCTCTCTGGATCTTTCGCCGATAGAAAACATGTGGTCCATGGTTGCTCAACGAGTGACCCAGATTACATTCCCAGCTGCCACACCAGATGATCTTTGGCAACGTGTGCAAGCTGCTTGGGCTGCTGTACCCCAGGAACACATCCAACGTCTCTTTGACTCAATGCCGAGACGTGTGGCAGCGGTGATCTCCAACAATGGCGGCTACTCTGGCTACTGATTCTGGCAGCAACCACATGTCACAGACGTCTGTAAACGTAATGATTGGATACTTGGTCAACATGTTATCTACAAAATAAATTTTGTTGTGCTACCTCTTGTCTTTCTTGGTGTTGCATTTACGGTGGCCATCAGTGTATATACACTCCTGGAAATGGAAAAAAGAACACATTGACACCGGTGTGTCAGACCCACCATACTTGCTCCGGACACTGCGAGAGGGCTGTACAAGCAATGATCACACGCACGGCACAGCGGACACACCAGGAACGGCGGTGTTGGCCGTCGAATGGCGCTAGCTGCGCAGCATTTGTGCACCGCCGCCGTCAGTGTCAGCCAGTTTGCCGTGGCATACGGAGCTCCATCGCAGTCTTTAACACTGGTAGCATGCCGCGACAGCGTGGACGTGAACCGTATGTGCAGTTGACGGACTTTGAGCGAGGGCGTATAGTGGGCATGCGGGAGGCCGGGTGGACGTACCGCCGAATTGCTCAACACGTGGGGCGTGAGGTCTCCACAGTACATCGATGTTGTCGCCAGTGGTCGGCGGAAGGTGCACGTGCCCGTCGACCTGGGACCGGACCGCAGCGACGCACGGATGCACGCCAAGACCGTAGGATCCTACGCAGTGCCGTAGGGGACCGCACCGCCACTTCCCAGCAAATTAGGGACACTGTTGCTCCTGGGGTATCGGCGAGGACCATTCGCAACCATGAAGCTGGGCTACGGTCCCGCACACCGTTAGGCCGTCTTCCGCTCACGCCCCAACATCGTGCAGCCCGCCTCCAGTGGTGTCGCGACAGGCGTGAATGGAGGGACGAATGGAGACGTGTCGTCTTCAGCGATGAGAGTCGCTTCTGCCTTGGTGCCAATGATGGTCGTATGCGTGTTTGGCGCCGTGCAGGTGAGCGCCACAATCAGGACTGCATACGACCGAGGCACACAGGGCCAACACCCGGCATCATGGTGTGGGGAGCGATCTCCTACACTGGCCGTACACCACTGGTGATCGTCGAGGGGACACTGAATAGTGCACGGTACATCCAAACCGTCATCGAACCCATCGTTCTACCATTCCTAGACCGGCAAGGGAACTTGCTGTTCCAAAAGCACAATGCACGTCCGCATGTATCCCGTGCCACCCAACGTGCTCTAGAAGGTGTAAGTCAACTACCCTGGCCAGCAAGATCTCCGGATCTGTCCCCCATTGAGCATGTTTGGGACTGGATGAAGCGTCGTCTCACGCGGTCTGCACGTCCAGCACGAACGCTGGTCCAACTGAGGCGCCAGGTGGAAATGGCATGGCAAGCCGTTCCACAGGACTACATCCAGCATCTCTACGATCGTCTCCATGGGAGAATAGCAGCCTGCATTGCTGCGAAAGGTGGATATACACTGTACTAGTGCCGACATTGCGCATACTCTGTTGCCTGTGTCTATGTGCCTGTGGTTCTGTCAGTGTGATCATGTGATGTATCTGACCCCAGGAATGTGTCAATAAAGTTTCCCCTTCCTGGGACAATGAATTCACGGTGTTCTTATTTCAATTTCCAGGAGTATATATATATATATATATATATATATATATATATATATATATATATATATATATATAGACTTTTGAACACTATTAAGATAAATACATTGTTTGTTCTCTATCAAAATCTTTCATTTGCTGACTATGCCTATCAGTAGTTAGTGCCTTCAGTAGTTTGAATCTTTTATTTATCTGGCAGTAGTGGCACTCGCTGTATTGCAGTAGTTCGAGTAACGAAGATTGTTGTGGGGTAAGTGATTTGTGAAACGTATAGGTTAATGTTAGTCAGGGCCATTCTCTTGTAGGGATTATTGAAAGTCAGATTGCGTTGCGCTTAAAATATTGGCTGTCAGTTTAGTGTTGATCAGAATAGGTAAAGAGCGAAATGTCTGACTACGTTCAGTTCTGCTCCGCTGTTTGAAAATCAAATAATGTAAGAGGTTTATCAGCACAGTAATTCATAAATTTTTCTAAGGGGACGTTTCATAATATTCTCTATTAAATGTACTTTCACGTTAAAAGCAGTACCGAGACTTTTACCTCACCTGCTCCTACTCGCTTCCTGCATTCGGCCTACCCTTCAGTTTACAAGAGCAGACCCACGCGGGATGCAAAAGTTTGTAAACCAGGGGAGCACGGAAAACTCATCCTAGTGCTCCTCGGAACACACAAGTACAGTGCGAGCTGTGGGGCAGTTGTATCTTCCTGGCGATAGAGGCCAGCATGCCGAGGAAAAACAAACTGTATGTAGCTGTGATCATGGTTCTCAAGGATAGATTCTTGCTTGTGTTGATTCGTTTTGCCTTCCAGGGAATGCCACCAGACATTCCCCACACCATATAGCACGCAGGATGTTTGCTTTCTGATGTTTCACGCCACACATGCGAACGACCATCTGTCCGATAGATCATGAAACGTTATTCATCTGAAAAGGTCGCCTGTCGCCGATCGTCCAGATGCAGTACTGTCGTGCAAATCCCTGCTGTCGTCCCCGATGAACAGCAGTTTGTATGGGCGCATGAACCAGGCGCCTGCTGCGATGGCCCGAATGCAGCAACAGTCGCTGAATAGTCACTAAGCAGACACTGTTGGTACTCCCTCTGCTCATCTGGGCGGGTAGTTGCTCATCAGCTGTACGTGTACTCGCCCTTACATATCTCCACAGCAGTCTTTCACCCCTGTCACCTACGGCCCATGGTGTACCACAAGTGCCTCGGCCCCGGTTTTTTCAGGTAATTCGCTCCGTTTCCGCATTGCGACAACGACTGCACTGTTTTCTGAGTCCCCCCCCCCTCCCCACCACTGCCAGACACCCTTTATGTACCGTACCCTACGCTGCTAGTGTTGCCACCTCCCGTCTGCGAGTTGTTATTGCACTTTGACATAGAACATAGACGGTGGTTACTTTAATTTGCGTGGGCCGTATATTTTCTGTATTCTATGCGAACCTGCTGTAGCCAATTTCAGTAAAGCCGTGCAAGATCCGTACCAACCTTTTTGCTTGGTCACTGTCACGAAGTCGGTTTTACTTTCGGCCAATAGGATTCATCCACGGGTTTGGAGCGTTGCGGTTCTCTTCGTTTGAACGGGATAGGCATTTTCCTGTTACATTGTGTTACCCAGTTCTTTATCTTATATTTCTTCAGAGAAGTCAAAGAGACCCTGCGCTATGTTCTGATGATGAGAGGGAGGCTAACTTTGGTGTTACACAATTGCAGGTATGCGTGAGGAACTAGAGGAGATCATTACAATTTCTTTGCTATAATGAAAGTATTTTCATTGCGTGATTAGTGTGGCACTATTTACTCAAGATTACTTCGCGTATAAGCCGGCCGGTGTGGCCGAGCGGTTCTAGGCGCTTCAGTCTGGAACCGCGCGACCGCTACGGTCGCAGGTTCGAATCCTGCCTCGGGCATGGATGTGTGTGATGTCCTCAGGTTAGTTAGCTTTAAGTAGTTATAAGTTCTAGGGGCCTGACGACCTCAGATTTTAAGTCCCATAGCGCTCAGAGCCATTTGAACTGTTTTTGAACTTCGCGTATAGGTTTCGAGGTGTGTGTTTGCGCACAGTGGAAGAGGTGCTCTGAGATTGCTGCTGCGTAGCTGTTTGAAAACTGTTCACTGCATCTCTCATACAGTGTTTTGCTTCGTGATACTGTAAATTTACAGGGATTGTCTTCTCTTGAAGAATAAAGATTACTTTGTCTTTTAGTTAGGATTATATGTTACGAAGAGGACTCTCCCTCTGCTTGTAAATTCAGATTTTGGAATTATAGTTTGAAATATTTCTACGAGGCTGTGAAGTTATCGTTTCGTATTTAGTGGCAGCATACTGCTCATTAAACCATTTCTCTCGGTTTCATTTAACCACAAATCTTACCTTTTTATACTTCGGCTATCTGAGTGTTCCACGTTGCTTGGTCGCCATCGTACTGTCTTATATGAGCTAACTTCACAACTCACAAGTACGCTGATAAATAGGCTAAACAGTGCCAGTATTATGCAGTCCTCTTCTGCAAGCTGTGAGCTTTCGTGTGCTGATAAAGGTAGGTCTACATGTGCTTTATTGGTGATTACTGTTTATGAGACACTGTGCTACGTAAGCTCAATGTTACGAAGTTATGCAGAAATGAGTCAGAATTTAAAGCTTCAGCCGGCCGGAGTGGCCGTGCGGTTCTGGGCGCTACAGTCTGGAACCGGGCGACCGCTACGGTCGCAGGTTCGAATCCTGCCTCGGGCATGGATGTGTGTGATGTCCTTAGGTTAGTTAGGTTTAATTAGTTCTAAGTTCTAGGGGACTGATGACCTTAGCAGTTAATTCGCATTGTGCTCAGAGCCGTTTTTTTAAAGCGTCACTTGATAATTGCCTGTTTTTGTGTACTGAATGTATGTTGACACACATGAGCATACAGCGTCAGTCCACACCTGGACTCTATAAGCAGAAAGCTAACACACGTTCAATGCAAGCCATTACCTTTACGAACAAATATATTCAATGCGCATTGCACAAGTATTAGACCTACTTCTTCCGTTGCGCTAAATTTATGGACGCATGTTTTCAGATCGTGTTTCGAAATTGTTTCTGTGTCATTAAATTACACATTCTGACTCTCTTGAAAGTAAAAAAATTATAAATTTGTGGTAAGATCTTATGGGACCAAACTGCTTAGGTGATCGGTCATTAAGCTTACACACTACTTAATCTAACTTAAGCTAACTTACGCTATGGACAACACACACACCCATGCCCTAAGGAGGATTCGAACCTCTGACGGGGCGAGCTGCGCGGACCGTGATAAGACGCCTGAGACCGCGGGGCTACCCTGCGTGGCCTCTTGAAAGTATCAGGGCTTAATTATCACTACTTCTGGGAATAATCTATGCTCTTCCAAGCACACACACACACACCTTTCAACGTGTCACATTACACATCTGACGCCTCTTTTTTCCATAAATGATCAGGATTTTATTTCACTACTATAATAAGGGTTAGCACTATTCATTAGTTAATTGATAAACAGTTTAACAATGTCGTGAGGCACAATAAATTATTGACACTCTTGTGTCTGATGCAGGAGGGACTGGAGCACAAATGCATCATTTTACATATGTGTACCTGAAGAATGAAAGAATCCTTCAATGGACGTAGATTCACACACACATACTTACTGCCTAAAACTCTATATACGTGCCAAGAGCCTGTAAAGGAAATTTAATGAGTGACTCCGACTAAGTTTCCTTTTCTGGCATAGTTTGCGTATTACTGCGTTTTGGCTCGTTACACCTCAGTAACCTGTCAATTAAATTACAAAGTGGGATCGAGGTTCCGTGAGAAATGAGAGGTGCCAGTGGAATCTCGGGAAAATTCTATCGTCGTTCAGGCAGACACAAAGCACGAGGACGTAAATGTGACAATGGTTGCGGTGAGAGATTCTCTTATGGTGCATATGTATTGCATACTACAATAATGTTAGTAGTAGAAAGAAACATTAACTATTTGCTAGATTTCTTTTTATTTTGTAAATAGATTTATACTATTTATCTTTCGTGTTATACAACGCTTAGTCCGCTTTACAAAATGTGAAGGTCTCTTATTAAGGTCTATTATTTATAGTATTTTGGGGTTGCGTTAAGTAAAACCAAGATGTATCCTTGACATACGAAGACATGAAGACATACACTACTGGGCATTAAAATTGCTACACCACGAAGATGACGTGCTACAGACGCGAAATTTAACCGATAGGAAGAAGATGCTGTGATATGCAAATGATTAGCTTTTCAGAGCATTCACACAAGGATGGCGCCGGTGGCGGCTCCTACAACGTGCTGACATGAGGAAAGTTTCCAACCGATTCCTCATACACAGACAGCAGTTGACCGGCGTTGCCTGGTGAAACGTTGTTGTGATGCCTCGTGTAAAGAGGAGAAATGCGTACCATCACGTTTCCGACTTTGATAAAGGTCGGATTGTAGCCTATCGCGATTGCGGTTTATCGTATCGCGGCTTTGCTGCTCGCGTTGGTCGAGACCCAATGACTGTTAGCAGCATATGGAATCGGTGGGTTCAGGAGGGTAATACGGAACGCCGTGCTGGATCCAAACGACCTTGTATCACTAGCAGTTGAGATGACAGACATCTTATCCGCATGGCTGTAACGGATCGTGCATCCACGTCTCGATCCCTGAGTCAACATCTGGGGACGTTTGCAAGACAACAACCATCTGCACGAACAGTTCGACGACGTTTGCAGCAGCATGGACTATCAGCTCGGAGACCATGGCTGCGGTTATCCTTGACGCTGCATCACAGACAGGAGTGCCTGCGATGGTGTACTCAACGACGAACCTGGATGCACAAATGGCAAAAGCCGGCCTTGGTGGCCGTGCGGTTCTGGCGCTGCAGTCCGGAACCGCGGGACTGCTACGGTCGCAGGTTCGAATACTGCCTCGGGCATGGGTGTGTGTGATGTCCTTAGGTTAGGTTTAAGTAGTTCTAAGTTCTAGGGGACTTATGACCTAAGATGTTGAGTCCCATAGTGCTCAGAGCCATTTTTTGAATGGCAAAACGTCATTTTTTGGGATGAATCCAGGTTCTGTTTACAGCATCATGATGGTCGCATCCGTGATTGGCGACATCGCGGTGAACGCACATTGGAAGCGTGTATTTGTCATCGCCATACCGGCGTATCACCCGGCGTGATGGTACGGGGTGCCATTGGTTACACGTCTCGGTCACCTCTTGCTCTCACTGACGGAACTTTGAACAGTGGACGTTAATTTCAGATGTGTTACGACCCGTGGTTCTAACCTTCATTGGACCGCTGCGAAACCCTACATTTCAGCAGGATAATGCACGACCGCATATTGCAGGTCCTGTACGGGCCCTTCTGGATACAGAAAATGTGCGACTGCTGCCCTGACCAGCAAACTCTCCAGATCTCTCACCAATTGAAAACGTCTGGTCAATGGTGGCCGAGCAACTGGCTCGTCACAATACGCCAGTCACTACTCTTGATGAACTGTGGTATCGTGTTGAAGCTGCATGGGCGGCTGTAGTTGTACACGCCATCCAAGCTCTGTTTGACACAATTCCCAGGCGTGTCAAGGCCGTTATTACGCCAGAGGTGGTTGTTCTGGGCACTGATTTCTAAGGATCGATACACCAAAATTACGTGAAAATGTAATCACATATCAATTCTTGTGTAATACATTTGTACAATGAATACCCGTTTATCATCTGCATTTCTTCTTGGTGTAGCAATTTTAATGGCCAGTAGTGTAATAATAAACGTCGTAACTATGGAACTTTATCGAAAAAGTACCTCTATGGAAAAGTACTCGAGCCGCCGCATGGCATCAGTTGGCAGAAAACTTATTGCAATACCTTCAGACGTGGTTAAAGGTATCTACTTTACGGGAAACGTCTTTGTGTAGAATAGAAACGCAAGCGAGAGCGACTGTGTTTATAATTTGTAGCTACGTGCTTTGCTTGCGAGGCAGCGACTGCAGCGGCCGTACGCGGGCGAAGTCTGGCGGCGGGTCGCGGAAGCAGCGGAGGGGGCGTGTCCGCGCTTCCTGATCTGCCAAGGACGCCGCGTTGGCTGCTGGGTCGCAGCTCGCCGCGCCAAACAAGTCCTCCGCCGCTCTCCGTGTTCACAACACGCGCAGGACGCGACAACAAACCCGCCAGTTCCACCGCACAAACGCAACTAATGGAGATGGTATTTTCAGTACCTTAACCGACATTCCAAGATACCGAACTGTTTTTCAACGTAATCCGCATAACAATTTTAGTTCTTAGCGCCAGCGTGTCAGTAATTTCAAACTGGCCTTAGCTGGAATATTTAGTACCAGCCTGTTAAATACTTTACTTTTTAGTATCTAAACGAAATTCACTTCTCTGACTTATAAAAGTTAAAATTAATTATACTGTAATGGTGGCTCTAGACAGTAAAAGCAGAGTTCAGAAGTCTCATAAGTAATGTCCATTATGGCCTACTTGTGCCTTTTCCATCGAAAAGTGATTCTGACTTATCAGCATCCCATAGTCACCCATTCAAACTAAGCACATTGTCACTTTGTAACACTCTTCCTCATATTTCGTTTTTGTTTAATGCAGTCTTAGTAAATAATTTCTTTGACCGTGTATCCCCTTTCTCTCTTTTGGGGCTTAGAATGTTATAAAGACTTAGTTTCGTCCTAAATCAAGGTCTGGAAACTGTAAGCCCATGTTTTGAATGTTTTAATTCACAGGACACTGAAGACAGTTCGTATTTACCCATAATTTATTTTAACATATTTTATCACCAATTTACTGATATGTGACCTTGAATATTAATTTCTCCCTGAAATTTATGTTATTATTATTGCACAATTCGCCGTACCTATAGACTTGCATGCTGTACCTAATATCTTCCAAAACAGCGTACATAAAAACAGTATTCTTCCAAAGCTTATACCTCTGGTTCTATTGGTAATAGGAAGGTAGGATCAAGTGTTTTGGCTACCCAACAGAAGGATCATCTTAGAGTTACTATCCTACAGTACCGGGTCAAATTATGGACATTACACACTTCCTCCTGTTTACGCAAATGCATCAATTTTGTTGATACTTTTTGCTTTTGATTTGGTCTACGGTGGCCTTAAGGTGCATATAGAACCACCGTTAGTTCATATGCGATTCTTTAGAAAACAGAAACGGTATTTCTTACCATTTTTCGTTCCAAAACCGAGCAGTGGATTCGAAGACTGCGGTGCACAGCAATTGGGGATGCAATTTCACGATCTGTTTTTAAGATAACGATATCGAACTTCCTTGAAACTTTTCTTGATTCTTTCATCAGTTTCCGAGATACAAAGATTCAAGGTTACTCTACTCGCACGCGTAAAACACGCACGTAAACCCCAGTGTGAGGCGAAAACGTAGATTACAAAGTAAAGTGACGTAGCAGGAAAAAATACGTTGCAAAGTGTCCCCGTTATCATCATAAGGGTTCTAGGAAGCTCATGTTGAAGTACTGAAGCACTTGAAAGATTTTTGTGCGCTTATCATCTGTTCTGAGGTGTAAAATTACTTTTGCGCTGTTTCAGTTTCTTTTTATATCAGTAACATTCCATGCTATGGCTAGAAAAAGGAGGGAACTGGCAGGAAAGTGTTCCTATCGGAGCAGAAAACGGTGAATGTGCTACTTTGACTAAAAAGTTCGTTTTATGTTCCCTAACACCTTTACAAAATGTCCCAAAAATATTGGCGCGCGAACAAATTCGTGCTTTTTTATGCTGAAAGAGAAGGAGACAATGGCAGTGGGACAAAGACGGGAAAGAGGAGTCAATGGTTGTGGTGTAGAAAGAAAGGAGACAGTAGTGTCAGAGAAAGAAAGGGACATAGCTGCAGTGGACCATAGTTGACATTGAGAAAACAGTGCTAGCAAATGAGTGAAGGAGACAGCGCCAGTGAGAGAGAAATAAAGAGAAGGAGAAAGAGGAAATGGATGACAGTCAGTGGTACTAACAAGGGAAACGCCCCATCGTCCCCCCCCCCCCCCGATTTAGTAGTAAGAGGGCCGAGTGGACAGACTGTCAAAAACTGAACACAGATTAAGCATGAGAATAGGAAGAAGGTGTACAAGACTGAAAAAAAGCAAAATAGAAACAGTGAACGGTTCAAAAACAAGAATTGCAATGTACAGGAGTTGAAAAAAGAGATATCGTCATGTTTAAGTGGTTTTCTTGATTTTTATCTCATTTGGTTAAGGGGTTACAGTGTTGGATTGCCAAAGGGGTGAGCCGCATTCAGACCTCCCTTCTAATTTTTTTGTTTTTTTCCAGCTGTTCGCTTTATTCAAATTTATGTCTGAGTCGTGATGTAACGTCCGTTTTAAACAGCGAGGCGTCAGGTAGGCACCTATAATGACAGCTGATTCTGCACAACTACTCTATTAGCAGCCGAAACGAAGTGGCTTTCGAATTGGAACCGCAAACGTTTGACGACAAGGCGACAAGTCAACTGAATCCTCCACCGGAAAACACGTCTGGCGTGTCATACACGACATTAGAGACAGTACGTGTGTCAATTGATAGGAATGCCTCATCGACGCACCTAATTTGTACGACTGGTGTGTGAATGAGATATCCCTCCGTGTCCGATGTAGGTGTTCGTATGTATGTGAATGTGATCATTCCCAAGGAAATGGTGGAAACATAATAGTTTGTCACATAAGTTGCAACAAATGAACGCAACAGTTTCACAGCCACACAATTTCTCTGTTCTCTGTCAATTATATATCTTTAACGTTTTCTTTCTGCGTTCCGTTTTGGACATCTTGACTCTTGAATTCCTTTGCTGTAACATAGTTCACACCCGTTTATTTGTTGTTTTCTTTTCTGTAAGACGTTTATGTGGCATCTCGCCTGCTCTCACTTTTCATCACATTTACTTACGTCGGTATCGTATTCTACAGCCGATGTATAGTATGACAACTAGCAAGACTACAGAAAGAGAACAAACATTTCAATGACCGGACGAACAGTTTAGAAAAAATGAACACGGCTCGCCCGCTTGGCAGTCCAACACCATGACCACTTACCCACGACGCCATTGCTATTTCACGCTGCTCTTTAGTGCACTTCTTGTTGTAGGACTGTTCATCGTTTCTACTTTGCTTTTTTTTTCAGTTCAGTAGACCTCCTCCCTGCTTTCATGCTTGATCCGCGTTCAGTTTTTGATGATCATCCAATGGGCCATATTACCGCTATATGTGAGCGAGGTGCAAGAGGGTCTACGACAGTGAGAATGGGGAAGAGAGTGAGAAGAGACAACAGCATTCGGTAGGAACGAATGAAATAGTAGCAGGCAAAATGGAATACAAACGTCTCAAAAATGAGATTGACAGGATGTGCAAAATGGCTAAGCAGGGATGGCTAGAGGACAAATGTAAGGATGTAGAGGCTTATCTCACTAGGGGTAAGATAGATGCTGCCTACAGGAAAATTAAAGAGACCTTTAGAGAAAAGAGAACCTCTTGTATGAATATCAAGAGCTCAGATGGAAACCCAGTTCTGAGCAAAGAACGGAAAGTAGAAAGGTGGAAGGAGTATATAGAGGGTCTATACAAGGGCGATGTACTTGAGGACAATATTATGGAAATGGAAGAGGATGTATATGAAGATGAAATGGGAGATAAGATACTGCGTGAAGAGTTTGACAGAGCACTGAAAGACCTGAGTCGAAACAAGGCCCCTGGAGAAGACAACATTCCATTAGAACTACTGATAGCCTTGGGAAAGCCAGTCCTGACAAAACACTACCATCTGGTGAGCAAGATGTATGAGACAGGCGAAATACCCTCAGACTTGAAGAAGAATATAATAATTCCAATCCCAAAGAAAGCAGGTGTTGACAGATGTGAAAATCACCTAACTATCAGTTTAATAAGTCACAGCTGCAAAATACTAACGCGAATTCTTTACAGAATAATGGAAAAACTAGTAGAAGCCGATCTCGGGGAAGATCAGTTTGGATTCCGTAAAAGTATTGGAACACGTGAGGCAATACTGACCCTATGACTTATCTTAGAAGAAAGATTAAGGAAAGGCAAACCTACATTTTAGACTTAGAGAAAGCGTTTGACAACGTTAACTGGAACACTCTCTTTCAAATTCTGAAGGTGGCAGGGGTAAAATGTAGGGAGAGAAAGGGTATTTACAATTTGTACAGAACCCAGATGGCAGTTATAAGAGTCGAGGGACATGAAAGGGAAGCAGTGGTTGGGAAGGGAGTGAGACAGGGTTGTAGCCTTTCCCCGATGTTATTCAATCTTTATACTGAGCAAGCAGTGAAGGAAACAAAAGAAAAATTCGGAGTAGGTATTAAAATCCATGGAGAAGTATTAAAAGCTTTGAGGTTTGCCGATGACATTGTAGTTCTGTCGGCGACAGCAAAGGACTTGGAAGAGTAGTTGAACGGAATGGACAGTGTCTTGATAGGAGGGTATAAGATGAAAATCAATAAAAGCAAAACGAGGATAATGGAATGTAGTCGAATTAAGTCGGGTGATGCTGAGGGAATTAGATTAAGAAATGAGACGCTTAAAGTAGTAAAGGAGTTTTGCTATTTGTGGAGCAAAATAACTGATGATGGTCGAAGTAGAGTGGATATAAAACGTAGACTGGCAATGGCAAGGAAAGCGTTTCTGAAGAAAAGAAATTTGTTAACATGGAATATAGATTTAAGTGTCAGGAAGTCATTTCTGATAGTATTTGTATGGAGTGTAGCCATGTATGGAAGTGAAACATGGACGATAAATAGTTTGGACAAGAAGAGAATAGAAGCTTTCGAAATGTGGTGCTACAGAAGAATGCTGAAGATTAAGTGGGTAGATCATATAACTAATGAGGACGTATTGAATAGGATTGGGGAGAAGAGAAGTTTGTGGCACAACTTGACTAGAAGAAGGGATCGGTTGGTAGTACATGTTCTGAGGCATCAAGAGATCACCAATTTAGTATTGGAGGGCAGCGTGGAGGGTAAAAATCGTAGAGGGAGACCAAGAGATGAATACACTAAGCAGATTCAAAAGGATGTAGGTTGCAGTAAGTACTGAGAGATGAAGAAGCTTGCACAGGATAGAGTAGCATGGAGAGTTGCATCAAACCAGTGTCAGGACTGAAGACTACAACAACAACAACAGTAGTAGTCAAAGAGAAGTGGGAGACAGTGACCGTTAGAGGAAACAGTAGTAGTAGTTGTTTCAAATGGCTCTGAGCACTATGGGACTTAACATCTATGGTCATCAGCCCCCTACAACTTAGAACTACTTAAACCTAACTAACCTAAGGACGTCACACAACACCCAGTCATCACGACGCAGAGAAAATCCTGACCCCGCCGGGAATCGAACCCGGGAACCTGGGCGTGGGAGCGAGAACGAGTAGTAGTAGTAGTAGAACAGAACGGAAGAGACCATGGCCGTGGCACCGGACATAATGACAGAGGGACACAAAGAAATAATGATAATGAGTTGGGTTGAATGAGTGAGTTAGGATAGGCGAGTACGTGTGGATGGGTATGAACGACTTGTAGTGCTTCACTAGTAAGTGAGAGACAGTTACAGCTAGGGGAGCTTGTTGGAGTGAGAGGTGAGTTGCATGTTATAAAGAGCGCGAATATGATATCATGCCAGAATTTTTGGGAAAATTTTATATGTGCTAAAGAAGCTAGAATGAGTCACGTGGTGCCCCACTGTTCAGTCAGAGTCTTTCGACAGGAGCGCATTCCCCTTTTTTGTTCTCCTGTAGGAGCATTTTTCCGTGGTCATCTACTGCATCAGATTGCGTCTGACGTATTGCAATGCATTGCTAGAACTGAACTCTGACTTCATCGTCTCCTTCTTTGGAAAGAGGGACACAAATGAAGGGAGCCATAGATAAATTACATTTATTATCTGAGGTGTACGTAATCTGGTATTTTCTTTAATATGTGTTGGAAAATTAGCGATCTAATCCCTACCTAAGACGGAGGCTGAAAATTAGAGCTGCAAAACTGTAAGACCTGCTGTTCCTTTTCTTCTGTATGTGAATGATTTACTGGTGATACATCCATGTCACTAAACGAGATGGTTAAGAGGCGCTAATGTGATGGCATGCATTCGGATATAGTTGGTTAGAATTTTGATGGTGAAACAAATGTGCACTACGTGAAGATAGCCGGCAAGAGTAGCCAGTATGATGGAGTACGTTTCCTGAGTTCCAGAAGCTCTAGAATCTATTCCACTGTACTGGCTCACATGGATGATGAAGGGAGCAGTCCATCAGGACATGACGTTAAGTTCAGAGCTCTCTCGTTCCTGTTCAAATGGAGTAGGCGATGCGCCGGTATCAGGTCGTAATATTTATTAGTTTTCATTTCATATTCGCGTGTAACTACACAGCAAGCTTCCGTTAACTTCCTCACCCCGTAACAGTCTAAATCAGGGGCGACCAACCCGTGGACAGCACGAGGCCCAAAGAAAGTATTAATGCGGATCACCCGATCGGTGAAAGAAAAAGAAGAAAATCTTTGAAATTCTGTTATTGTAAAGTTATGATAAAGCGAAACATTACGCTAAAGACGAGATGAAATACGCAGCCATTCTTTTCGATTTGATGCAAGACTTTGAAAATCGATTCCAGTATTTTCGGAAAAATAATCAAAATTTTCGTATTTAAGCAACACCTTTTGAAAACAATATAGATACGGTGGCAGAAGATTTTCAGGCAGAATGCGTGGAGTTACAGTCTAACATCAAGGTGAAAGAACAATTAAATCATGTATCT
This sequence comes from Schistocerca nitens, assembly GCF_023898315.1. NCBI lineage: Eukaryota > Metazoa > Arthropoda > Insecta > Orthoptera > Acrididae > Schistocerca > Schistocerca nitens. The sequence goes on from NC_064620.1 coordinate 269,855,528, forward strand.
TTGTTGGACTTTTACAAATCATACCTGCCCCGAGACAAATATTCCTTGATACACATTCAAGCGTTATATAAGACGTCATTGTCTGGAAGCACGTACTTTTATGGTCAATTATTTTCGAGAATAAAGCATACGAAGAGTAAAAATAGAAGCAAAATTTCATATTGAACTCCTTGAGAAATGAGACCACTTCCATCGAACCTGATATCTTTAAGTTAGTTTCCCAAATTCAAAATCAAATGTCACATTAATTCTGTTTGTGTGTGTGTGTTTTTGTTGGTTTTTTTTTTTTTTTTTTTTTTTTTTTTTTGTTTTTGCTCAGCGGTTAATGTTAGTACTAAGTATATTATGTGTGGCCCAAAAATACTCGTCTTCTTCCAGTGTCGCCCAGGTAAGCTAAAAGGTTGGACGCGTCTGATCTAATTCATTACCTCCGGACCTTACTAATCTTCAAGCAATTCCGTTTGTTTTAAAATAGTCACAGTAGGATACTGCAGCACCAGAACATACGTCATGAAGAAAGAACGTGTACGATTAACGGTTTAGTCTCCGAAAAAGAAATGGCATACAGTTCACCGATAAGCGTTTTGAAGGTTTTGAATGTCACTATGTGGACAGTACAGACAGATCCCGCTCAAAAGTATCATAGATTTTGTGTACGCGATTCATAGACAAGATAACAACTTGCATTCGATATCTGCAATGAACTTACATTAATGTTTTGAACAGAGAAACGCAAGGATTGCGCTAAGTGTTACAGCCTAAACGTCGCTGTTTTTCCATGTTTGGTACTGCACTTTATCGTATTGTCGGGTAACTATTAATAACTTATTCTGCAGTGACATTTCGAAAAGGCATCCTAGTCAAGCCAAAGTGAAATTACCCCTAAAACATTTAAATTTGAAGCTATGACACGCAGAAAGTTTACTGTTTATTGCACTTAGAACTATTTTTAGATTGGGAAACAAAAATATCTGCGATTTTGCTGTACTAATATCTGTTTATTTTAAACTGGTTTTCGCCTTATCGGGGCATTTGGAAACACTATGGTGTCGTAAACTAAACATTAGAAACAAAAATACTGGAGTACACATAGAATCTTGATCATAACATTAGGTGAGAAATGTCAGTTCGAGTACTCGGAACACGTGTTACGCACCAAACATGTTAAATTGCAGTTTAGAAAGTAGATAGTACCACAAACAGTACATAACAGGAACACGTAATTGAAAAATATTCCAACTGTAAGACTGTAACGCTAAGGGTTGTGAAGAAAACAAAGTAAGGTATAATTACAGTTCAGTGGTGGTACAAGTATGTGGAGATGAATGCGATCTTTCGGATTGATGTAGCTGGCTGACTGGGGGCTTAAGAATGGGGAGGTGTTCATTTGTAACTAATCGCCGGCCCCGGTGGCCGTGCGGTTCTAGACACTTCAGTCCGGAAGCGCGTGACTGCTACGGTCGCAGGTTCGAATCCTGCCTCGGGCATGGATGTGTGTGATGTCCTTAGGTTAGTTAGGTTTAAGTAGTTCTAAGTTCTAGGGGACTGATGACCTCAGAAGTTAAGTCCCGTAGTGCTCAGAGTCATTTGAACCATTCTTCCCTCTCGGTTGTGCCACATGGCCGTCAGGGGCCCGGTCTTCTTGCGACTGTAAATTCTCGTGACCACCGCTGCCAGCAATCATGAACAGTCACTACATTCCTGCCAAATCTATCTGTAGTATCGCGGAAGGAACATCAAACTTCTCGTAGCCCTATGACACGACGTCGTTAAAACTCAGTGAGCTGTTGATAATGGCGCCTTTGTCACCTTAAAGGCACTCTTGACTAACATCATTTTACTACGACCAGTCTCAATGGTAATTAACGCTCACGAACGTTACACCGTGTATTTCAAACAAACCCCATTTGCATCCTCATATCGACGGTACTAGCGCCACTCTACAAATTTAGAAACAGGCCTACCAACTTTCCTTGTGTCGCACAGTTCCATCTTGGGTTGCAAATTTTTTTCGGACAGTGTCTGCTGCAACTTTTCGTACCTTTTGATGACCATTAGGATGAACCAGCGTCTTGATTTTCCGTATGTGAGAACCACAAAAAGAGGGTAATAGACTTCCCTGAGGAAGGTCCTCTTCAATTGGTCGACGTCTCCTTTCCTATCGGAGGAACTGCATCCTACATTGCACACTACGTAGAATATCGCTCCACATAAGATATGGCAGAGTTGGCTGGTACATCCTGGAGTGTCGGTTCAGCTACCTGTCGGACAGGATGTTCTTCCTCGGCATACATTGGTTCCCTTTCCTAGTCTGTATGTGATAATTCTGTCGTATGTGTCTTTATAGAATGTAGGTGAGTGTAACGAACACGTGTATAGTGTAGTGTTATGGTTGTGGGCGAATTTTTTCGCATTGAGAAATTAGGAGCTACCTGCTTTACTTGGTAAAAAAAAAAAAACTTTCTACAGCCGAGATCCTATCAGTCGGTTGCGACAGATATAACTGTCATCTCCTGGTCTTCAAAAATTTGTTTCTTACAGAACGTGTTTATTTTTAAGATAGACCCTCAGGCCACATCGTCAGTGTGATGGATAAAATGTAGCACATTATAGAAAGATTTGTCAGAAATAAAACACGTACAATTAAAAAGCACCTTCGGCACATGGCCATGCCCCTATACGTACCGCTCACAGATGGTTATTAAACCTTAAATATCACAATATACAGTATGTCTGTGAGCGTTACATATACGGACATGGTCAATTACACACGGTGCTTTTTAATCGTAAATGTTTTATTTCTGACAAACCTTTTTGTAACGTGTTACATTTTATCCACCATAATGTCAACGTGGCATGTTCTAACTTACAATGAACATTTTATGAAGACCAGAAGATGATGGTTATGTTTGTCGAAAACCAGTAGTCAAAAATAAAGATGAATTTATTCGATCTCGGCTATAGAATTTATGTCTGTGTCATATGATGATGATGATGATCGGATAAAAGAAGGGAGAGGTGGGAACCCGTTGCCACGCGGGGTAGCCGAGCGGTCTAGGGGGGCCCTTGCCACGGTCTCGCAGCTCCCGCCGACGAGGTTCGAGTCCTCCTTCGGGCATGGATGTGTGTTGTCCTTAGCGTAAGTTAGATTAAGTAGCACGTAAGCCTAGGGACCGATGACCTCAACAGTTTGGTTCCGCAGGAACTTACCACAAATTAAAAAAAATATATATATATATGGTGACCTGTTGTCGGCACTTCTCTCGATCACCATCGACAGTCTCTCCCGCCCGCACTTCACATGCCACTGTGGAAGGATTTGGAATTTAATCCAGGACATTGGTGCAAAGACCGATGATCAGCAAATCTACACCACCACTTCTTCCCTTGCCGGCGAAATACTTGCAGTGAAAATTTCATTCTCCAGCAGAATTCGAATCGACTTGTGAGTTGAGCGCAACCCCAGAAGGGTGCGTTAGCGACCGGAAGTCATTATTGTCTCCATAAAGTTGGCTCATAAGTTTCCGTAAATTTGTATCCCACTTTCACGCCAAATTTCACGTTGCCTCTCTGCTCACGGAATCCAGACGTGTGAAAATTTGCTATTAGTAATATACTACATTTCACCCTACTGTCAATAGGGTAGAAATTATCCAAGATACTTACAACAGAAACGGTGTAGCTACTTCGGAGATGGTGATGGGTACAGTGCTGCCAAAGGCACGTCAATAGGACGCTGCGCTGCCATACAAAGAAAACTTTCGTTGCATTTTGAACAGAGTTCGTCTACCAGAGGCGGCTGGCTGAACTAGGTTGTCCATGAGTTTTAGTTCCCTGTTTCATTTATTACGCCGTCGGACCCCTACAAGGTGCTCCCGAAGCCCCGGAAACGTGTTCCTCCGCGATCATTACTGCCCGTCAACTGGACAAAGCGGACGTGGAGATGACGACACACACGTGAGTGGGCCGACTCAGTCGAGCTTCTAAGCAGCACGGCAGTGGGCGGCCCGTGACGAAGCGGGCGAGACTGGAATTCCGTCGCGTTCCCTCTCTCACGTACTGCGAAGGCCAGAAGCGTGTCGTCACGGACGTACCGCCAGATTTTCCTGAAGAATCACACGTTCCGAATGCCCGAATAAAGTAAGCACACCTGCCAGGAAACAGTCACCTCCTGGAGACGCCGCGAGAGCTATAAGAATGTTCACGACTTTGTCCAGGTATGCCACATTCAGCTGAAGCTGGCGTCATTGATAATCAGATCCCACCGAGCTACCAGATTCTGTAGATCTTAGTTACTACAATCCCAGTCATTTTCTGTAGAATTGAGACTTAAGGGCTCTTAGAACGGGATCGCAGCTCTGAGAACAATGCTGTCATCGTCTTGGACAAAAAATGGAAACGCAACACATTACCATGCGTAATATGGTGTACGAAAACCATTGGCATCCAAAACAGCCTCCACGCGTCTTGGAATGGATAAAGATAAGTCCTGTATGGTTTTCAAGGAGATTTCACTCCATTCTTGCTGCAAAGTAGACACAAGTTCAGGTAACGATGACTGAGTTGGATAGCGATCACGAAGAATTCATTCAAAAATAGACCAAAAATGCTCAATAATGCTCACATCTGGTGACTGCAGTGGCGAGGGGAGACGTGACAGTGTTCATCCTCGTGCTCTCAAAATCAGTCCTGGATAATGAGAGGCGTATAAAGAGGGGCCCTGTCGCCATGGAACACAGCTTCACCATTGTGGAACACACATTGTACCCTAGGATGGACCTGATCAGCCAAAGTGATCACATAACTCTTCGCAGTACTCATGGGGCCCACGGAATAACACGTTATGACTGCACAAATCATCACCGATCTCTCGTCATGTTTCATTCTTGCCACGTAAATTCGGCCAGAAGTCGAAAAACAGTGTGACACAGGGCACACTCGACCAAATGACTTACTCCCATTGCTCCAAAGTCCAGATTTTACGGTTTCGGCATCTCGTTTTGCTGTTTTACGTAGTTGCATCGCTAATGAGTGGTTTTGGAAATCAGCTGGCTCTGCAATTCCCAGACCATGGAGACTCTTCGTGTTGTTTTAGTGTTGACGGCGTTCGCTAGTGCTATATTCAGTTCTGCAGTGACTTCTGCAGCTGTAGTTCTCTCATTTTTGGTCACAACCCTCTTCAACGACCGTCCGTCACTGTTACTCAACACACTTTCGTCTGCGGTACATATCTTTGATGCGGTCCCTCTTGAAACACCAAAACCTTCGGCTTCTTTGGCCACCATTATAGTAGCACCAACAATGTACCCTCGTTCGACTTTAATTAGCTCCGATATAATGCATTCAAAAATATACGGAACACAGTTCTGAAAGTGACTGACATTTGCATCGTGCCGAGGACATTGCACAGGATCCGTTCGTGCGCAAATACGACAGTGCCACACCCAGGCTTGGCTGGAAATTGCATTTATGTTGAAGCATGCTGTTCTCGTGGTGTTTCGATGTTTTCGTCCAAACCCCATATTTATAGTGTCCTCATTATGAAGATGCAGAAGACAGAGCAACACCTGGTCAACTAATATGTTGCAAGTGCTCATCCTTATTCACAGTAATATAAATGTTTGGGCTCAAATGATAGTAAGAAAAACACCCTCAATACGAGACAACCAGCCCCAGCCTCAACACCACCCTACACACTCTGCGGTTTAAACGCCTCACTGGATCGTGCGTTCATTCGATGCCCCACATCAGAAGTGGCAGTATCGCAACGAGTTGGACCACAACGTCCACCTCCAATCAGTTACTGTCCAGTTCGTGTGTGTTTTGGTCTAAAGCGACCAGTAGGCTCTTTTCAGGCGATATCTAATATCGTGTTCGGCGAGCTTACTTATGATGCTTCTGCATGTAAAATTACTTTCTCGTTTAATATACACTTAGGGGAACTTGGTGATTATTTTAAACGGTCCATTTTGATGCTGCAGCCACTGTGAATCAACACACCAAGGAATTAAAGACATTACCTGCCAGTGGGTACGATGGGGCAAGTCAAAAATTTGTGTCCAGATCTCCTGCTTATTAGGAAGATGTGATGACCAAAATGTCACCCGGACGCAGTGTCATGGCCGAGCGGTTCTAAGCGCTTCAGTCCGGAATCGCGCTGCTGCAACGGTCACAGGTTCGAATCCTGCCTCGGGCATGGATGTGTGTGATGTCTTTAGGTTAGTTAGGTTTAAGTAGTTCTAAGTCTAGGGGACTGATGATCTCAGATGTTAAGTCCCATACTGCTTAGAGCCATTGGACACAGTGGTCACCATGGGCTCACCGACTGCTCTACTTGCCTCCCTTTAAACTCAAATTCTCAACTTATAGTGGCTGTGGTGACCACTGTCTTAGGATGGTGTAGTGGTCAGCGTATCTGGCTAGTAAACAGGAGATCCAGGTTCGAATCCCGACCTGACAAATTTCCAACTTGCTCCGTTCATGTAAATCAATGCCCTCTGGAAGCTAATGTCCTTAATTCCTTTGTGTCTTGATTCATACTGGCTGAAGGATCAAAACGGTGTCTATTCTGACTGCACGTCGTCGTGATATGCTGGCGAGCACCATCAATTGGAGAAGGTAAATGCAGATACCTCAGAAGACTAGACTAGTGTCCGAAGAGTCACTGTTTGACGTTCCCTTTTCCATTGTAAGATTCCAAGAGAGTTCCGTTTCCTGTCACTTAAGAGCTACCACTTCTGTGGATGATTTGAGAAAACGCGGGCATATTTCCAACTTTGGTCCTTCAGATTGCGCATAGCACGTCGTATCTGTTAACCGAGTGCTCTGGACCGTCTGGACAACAGCCCCAGTTATGCTTAGAGCATTCCTAAATGTGCAGCTGCTGGCAGAAAATAATGTCATCTCTGGGGCGTCCGCTCGTTTTGTGTGAAATTTCATGGGGCCTCGTTATAAATGAACTCATATCTCGCGGCGTTTCTCTCCATTAAATACGTTCGCAGAAGTCGCGCTCCTAGTGAACCGTGGCGCTTTCGGATTCCTGGGTCCCGCTTTGATGTAGCGGCCCTGATTTACCGACTTCTTAGTGACTTCTATTTTTGCCCTCTGACCGTAGTAAATAATGTTTAAGCCCATTAGCCCGAGAAGAAAACGTGGGTCCCGGCCGGAATCGCCGATTTATATAGGCGGGAGGTGCAGTCTTAAGGACGGGTGCGAGTGTCGTACGCATCTGTGTTTACACGTCATAAATACGCGGCCCGGACGCGTAATTCAGCAGCGGCGCCCGGCTGACGGAAATGCTGCCGCCGGCACCCGCCGTAAATCTGAGCGCTGATTCACGCGCCACTTGTTTTTTCACAGTGCCGCGCCTCCCACGCCAGCGGAAGAGTATCGGCGGCCGATTGCCAACGCAGCCGCTCCGGTGGTCGTCCTCGTGACGTCATCGTCCACCCGTTTACTGACCCCATAAAATTTTGGCCAGCTTCTATGAGCGCCGACCCCAGTATACTCCAGAGCGCGTGGCTTTATGAACCCAGAGCATGACGGAATTCGTCTCATGTCAAGAGACTAGCTTAAGAATCACCAACACTATCATCCGTCACAAAGTGGCGAGGTGAGATGCACCTGCAGTACACACATCGGGACTTGTAAGACGGTATGCTGTGCTTGGCTAGATCGGGCTGAGAGGAAATCTTGATGGAGTGATGTAGCGATTACGAGACGCGGATCGACTATCGGGGCCGTGTTTAGGAGTCAGCAAGTTGTTACGATGCAGATATCGACACTGCTGCGATCAGTCGTATTCTTATCCATTTCTGATGAATCATAGATCACGGGTGCTACGGGGATGTGCCGTCAGCTAGTGAGTGGGATGAACTACTGGCGCCTGCAGAGAAGGCACATAGGTACTCAATTTGCTCAAGAGTTTCCAGGTTATTAATGTGGGATGTGTACCCTTCGCCTTTATGACGGCTTGAATTAATCCGTGGTCACTTTTAATGAGACGTCTGAATGTCTGTGGTGTAATGGGTGCTCATTCTTCCTCAAGAGTCGAAACCAGAGGTGGCGCTGTTGAATGCTGGGGCCTTGAGCTGCGTCGACTTTCTACGTCGCCTCGAAGGTGTTACATTGGTTTAACGTTGGGACTCTGCACGGAGCAGTTCATCATGAATGTTATTGTTCGTTAACTATTACCTCATAGATGCTTTATGTTACGCTTCACTGTCAAGTTGATACCAATAATCAGCGTATCTGGACAGTTTGTCTACTGCAAGCAGAATACGATGCTATAAAATGTGTTCCTATCCTTACAAATTCATTATTTTCTTAAGAGAAAAAAGGGGACCGGCGCACTAACCACGAAAACCATCACAGTGATGTAATACCATCTTCACTTTACTTCAGTGGCGGTACTACGCGTCGTGGCAAAGTACAGCATAATTCATCACTCCAGGTCACTCGTCCCAGTCATCCACAGTCCATTGCCGTCGCTGTTTACGCCACATCAGTCATTGAATACCAAAAACTGTGGGTTTATAACGAGCTGCTCAATCACACTACCCTGTTCTTTTTAACGACATTCGCACAGTCACTGCGCTAGCTGGTTTGCTAGAGTAGCATTTTGAAACTTCCTTCCGCCAACTAATGCAGTTTTGTACAGCTTCACTCCCCAATGATCGTCGGTCCATGTAGGTCAATACATGAGGTCTACCTGGCCTTAGTTTAGTTGTTGCTCTCCCTTAGCTTTTCCACTCCACAATAATATCACCAACAGTCTATTTGGGCAGCCTTAGAAGGTTTCAGACGCCCCTGAAGGATTTGTTACTCACAAGGAGAGGTCGCCATCGATGTGCTCGACGTTTTGTACCATCTGTACTCTCTTATAGCTTAAGATAACAGTTATCACACACTGCAGCCATTCGCCCCGGTTGGTCCACGCTTGCGAGTAACTGACGGGAAAAAAATCGGAGTTGCGTGTGACACTGAATAGCATTAAAAAAGTAGTGTTTTGTGGTCTGGTTCCGTGATAAGATGGATAGGATAATACACGCATCAAAAAAAGTTTTGCATCACCTCAGTTCCGAGAGTTCCGGAACCTGTACGGAAAATTGAAATAGACAACAACATCGACATCATTTCCGCCCTTTTTATTGATCATGAAAACCACACATTGCATGTTGTACCACCATACACCGAGACCTTGAGAAGTGGTGGTCCAGATTTCTGTACACACCGGTACCTCTAATACCCAGTAGCACGTCCTCTTGCATTGAGGCATGCCTGTATTCGTAGTGGCATACTATTCACAAGTTCATCAAGGTACGGATGGTGCAGATTGTCCCATTCCTCAACAGTGATTCGACGTACATCCCTTACAGTGGTTGGTGGGTCACCTCATCCATAAACATCCCTTTTCAGTCTATCCCACTCATGGCCGATAGAGTTCATGTCTGCAGAACATGGTGGCCACTCTAGTCGAGCGATGTTGTTATCTTGGAGGAAGCCATTCACAAGATGTGCACGATGAGGGCACGAATTGTCGGTCATGAAGACGAATGCCTCGCCAATATGCTGCCGATATGGTTGCACTATGGGTCGGAGGATGGCATTCACGTAGCGTACAGCCGTTACGGCGCCCTCCATGACCACCGGCGGCGTACGTCGGCTCCACATAATGCCACCCCAAAACAGCAGGGAATTTCCACCTTACTGCACTCGCTGGACAGTGTGCCTAGGGTGTTCAGCCTGACCGGGTTGGCTGCAAACGTCTCCGACGATTGTCTGCTTGAAGGCATATGCGACACTCATCGGTGAAGAGAACGTGATGCCAATCCTGAGCGGACCATTGGGCATGTTGCTAGGCCCATCTGGATGGCTCTGAGCACTATGCAACTTAACTTCTGAGGTCATCAGTCGCCTAGAACTTAGAATAATTAAACCTAACTAACCTAAGGACATCACACACATCCATGCCCGAGGCAGGATTCGAACCTCGGTTCCAGGGTAGCGCCTAGAACCGCACGGTGGGCCCATCTGTACCGTGCTGCATGGTGTCGTGGTTGCAAAGATGGACCTCGCCATGGACGTCGAGAGTGAAATTGCGCATCATGCAGTCTATTGTGCACAGTTTGTGTCGTAACACGACGTCCTGTGGGTGCACGAAAAGCATTATTCAGCATGGTGGTGTTGCTGCCAGGGTTCCTCCGAACTATAATCCGTAGGTAGCGGTCATCCACTGCAGTAGAAGCCCTTGGACGGACTGAGCGAGGCATGTCATCGACAGTTCCTGTCTCTCTGTATCTTCTTCATGGCCGAACAACATCGCTTTGGTTCACTTCGAGAAGCCTGTTGACGCTTGTTCAGAGCCCTGGCACAATGTAAAATTGCGCACGCGATCGAACCACGGTATTGACCGTCTAGCCATGGTTGAACTTCAGACAACACGAGTCGTGTACCTCCTTCCTGGTGGAATAATTGGAACTGATCGGCTGTTGAACCCCATCCATCAAATAAGCGCAGGTCATGCATGGTTGTTTACATCTTAGTCGGGTTTCAGTGACATCTCTGAACAGTCAAACGGACTGTGTCTGTGATAGAATATCCACAAGAGTTCTGGGAACTGGGGTGTTGCAAAACTTTTTTATGAGTGTAGTTCCACATGCAGGAGGTTCTGGGTCTGAACATCATCCGGTGCTGTATTATTTTATTTTAAAATCTTTATCGAAATGACTTTGATCATTATTTGTATACAGTTAATTGATTTAAATCTATTTTTTGTCAACTTCTTCATTTGCTCTCATATTTCTTCCTGTCATTCTTTTTCCACTTGAAATCTCTGTTCATCGGTTTTTCAGTCGTTTATGTATTAACTTCGACTAAATCTTTTGTTTTATCACGCTGTCTTTTCCTTCACATTATTAAGTTTATTATGTCTATTTCTCATTTTGCTTGAATTTCGTTTTATTTATAAACACTTGTTTCACTTAAATCTTCATCTGCGTTATCTTGACCATAGTGCAATAGGTATTTAGGTTAGGTTTTAAATGTTTGTATGATAATTACCATGCAAAAAAAGTTGCACATCTGGAAACGAAAAATACATTTATCATACCTTTGTACATTCAATATAAGTAGAATACGTCGTCTTTTGTTTTTTAACTGATAAATCGTAATTTTCTAATAATTTAATATTATAATAGATAAATATAATTAAATTATAATTCACATAAATTACGACTGGAAAATAATATAAATAAACAATGAAACAATTAGAAAGATCGTAAGGTGATTAAAATGATGTGACAAAGGAATAAAAGTAAAAAATTACATTTAAACCAGTTAATTGAATAAAAATTATGATCAAAGTCATTTCGGTAAAAATTTATAATTAAAAGAATTAGTGTACATGACGAGGTTCGAACCCACATCTCCTTGCGTACGAAGTTTTTAGCCTACCCATTACACCACGCGACTCGTCTATGTAACACACCTTTTTTAACGTTATTAAGTATCAAACAAAATTACACAATTTCTTTTTTCGTCAGTCACGAGGGCCGACCATTGTGAATCGCTGCACGGTGTGATACCTGGCATCTTAACGTACATCACCGTGTATTTGGATTCAAAAAGTCGATCCCAGCGATGGGACATCCAATGGCCACTCCGCATTTTGAGTCACAGAGCCCTCTTGATCGACCCGTTCTGCTGTTACTGCCTCTCTAATGACAACACAACAAGTATTTAAATTGTGAATAATATTTTGGTCACATTAATCAGTACATTTTCGATGAGTTATCGGAATGTTAAAGGTCAATTGCTAACCCAGACGACAATGTGAATAGTGCGGTTGTGCACGTACTCCAAGGAGAGTTTAGATAGATGTAAGGACATGTTCATGAACTCAAGATTCAATAAACCATTGTTAACCAGAAACTGGTTAATAATCAGATCAATTTTTTCAATAATATAGTTATTGAATCACTTAAGAAATTAAAAGCAGGGGCGGTAACATTAAGAATGCAACGGGAATCCCGCAGTTAAATACACAGGAGAGAGCAGATAGGTGGAAAGACTTCGCCTCTGCGAGGGTAAGATTTCTCTCATGTGATAGAGTAAGAAACAGGAGTCGCCTTAGAAGAGACAGGGGATCGTGTATTAGAATCAGAATTTAAGAGAGCTTTGAATGACTTATTGTCAAATAAGGCAGAAGGAATAGATAACATTCTATCAGAATTTCTAAAATCATTGGTGCGTAGAATCTATCAGTCTGGCGACATACCATCTGGCTTTCGGAAAAGCATCATCCACACAATTCCGAAGACGGCAAGAGCTAACAAGTACGACAATTATCGCACAATCAGCTTAACAGCTCATATATCCTAGTTGCTTAGAAGAATAATATACAGAAGAATGGAAAAGAAAATTGAGGACGCGGTAGACAACGATCAGTTTTGCTTTAGGAAAGTAAAGGCACGAGAGAGGTCGTTGTGGTTAATAAAGAGTGGACGACCAGGAACGAAGTGGTCGTATTAAAAAAGATGTAAGACAAGGATGCAGTCTTTCGCCCCTACTGTTCAATCTGTATATCGAAGAAGCAATGATGTAAATAAAAGAAATGCAGGGATTTGAGATTCAAGATGAAAGGATATCAATGATACGATTCGCTGATGACATTGCTATCCTGAAGAAGAATTACATGCTCTTCTGAATGGAATGAACAGTGTAAAGACTAGAGAATCGAAGAGAGAAGAAAATAATGAGAAGTAGCAGAAATGAGAACTGCAAGAAACTTGACATCAGGACTGATGGTCACGAAGTTGATAAAGTTAAGCAATTCTTCAATCTGCGCAGCAAAATAACCAATGACGGATGGAGCAAGAAGGACATCAAAAGCACACTAGCACTAGCAAAAAGGGCACTCGTGACCTAGTATTAAACATATTCCTAATTTGAGGAAGTAATTTCTGAGAATGTGCGTTTGGAGCACAGCGTTGTATGATAGTAAAACATGGACTGGGGAAAACCTGAACAGAAGAGAATCGAAGCTTTTGAGATGTGGTGCTGCAGACTAATGTTGAAAATTAGGTGGGCTTGTAAGATAAAGAATGAGGAGGTTCTGCGCAAAATCGTAGAGGGAAGAAATATGTGGAAAACAATGACATGGAGAAGAGACAGGATGATAATGGCCTCTGTTAAGACATCAGGGAATGACTTCCATGGTACTAGAAAGAGCTGTAGAGGGCGAAAACTGTAGAGTTTGGAATAAATACAACAAATTATTGAGCTGAAGAGGTTGTCACACGAGAGGAATTCGTGACGGGCCGCATAAAACCAGTCAGTAGACTGACGACAAAAAAAAAAAAAGGCAGTAAGAATACAAGGAAGAACAACAAATTCCAGCTTATTGTTTATATACAGTAGAGTAGAATGAAGGCATGATTTATAGGCGATTTTGCGATATAGAAGGAGCGACAGTTAGTACACAGAACTGCCGCAATGGTTCTGACCCTGCTGGTCATCGAGCTGAACTAAACTTGGATGACAGATGTGGGAAAATCTCTCCACGCTGCTTCTTCTCTGTGCCAGAGCTGATGTAGGGCTGGCGAGTGGTGGCGCGCCAGTCACTCGGCAGCTCGTGAGCAGGCGGTTTCAGCGGGTGAGAGACCTGGAGAACGCGATGGACGCCCTTTGTGTCGAACTAGGTCACAGTTACACGGCCAATACGCTGTCTTTCACTATCTTGTTGAAAAGCAGCACCACAGAGACCTCGAGAGTAGAACTGAGCCACTAGCCTCAAATCACAAATGTAGCACCTGCTGTTCAATTTACCGGCTAATGCAAACCAGAGCTGACTATGTTGTGTACGCAATTGAAACTCATACCATCACCGCCAGGTGCTGCGCCAGTATAACAATGACGAGTGCAATCTGGCAGCACTCTGTCTCTCTAAACACGGTTACGTCCATCGCCGCATTGTACACACTACCAGGACTCATCTGTACAGAGTAATAGCAGTGTGCATAACTACAATACTAGGAGAAAGGATGATCTTCACTATTCAAGATTAAATCTAACTTTGGCACAGAAAGGGGTGAATTATACTGGCACTAAAGTCTTTGGTCACTTACCAAATAGTATCAAAAGTCTGACAGATAACCAACAAGTATTTAAGAAGAAATTAAAAGAATTTCTGAATGACAACTCCTTCTACTCCATAGAGGAATTTTTAGATATAAATTAAGAAAAAAACAAAAAAATATTTAAAAAATAAAAAAAAATAAAAAAATAAAAATAAAAAATAAAGAAAAACAAAAAAACACAATAAAATAAAGTTGTTATATTAACTTAAGTATGTTGTTAAATTAACCTAATTATGTCATGTATTGGAAAATGCGACTCGTTCCACATCATTACGAAATATCGTATTCATGATCCATGAAACTAGTATTAATCTAATCTAATCTAATCAACTGTCTGTGTGCTTCTCCTTGCTGCCGATACCGGGTGGTTACAATTAAACTTTCCCTACTTAACACGGAAACTAATTACCGTACGAGTATCAAAATTGGTAACACTAATTTCCATAGTATAGTGTGCATGATTTCCATGCTTCACACCGCCACCGTCCAGTTCCAACTATAGTCACCAGGTGTCGTGGTCAGTCATCGTGATTCATAGTCTCACACACCTGACCAGTCGCAGTGCACTTGTTGACGTGTCAACATGAGCTTGGACAAAAGGAGCATGACACGGCTGATGGAGGTCTATCATTAAAACAGCAGTAATTCAGCAGCTGCACTTCGAGGATATCGCCGGCTGAAAGGATTATGGAAGGGTCTTCTTTCTCCACCTGCTGTGCGGAGCATGAAGAAAAAGTTCGAATCAACTGAAGAACTGGGCGTCACTCCAGCAAGAGGCCGACGACCAGTTGCACCACAGGTGGCTGATGAAATCCCGATAGTCAGGCAGTTGAACGTACCGTGGTCCAGGTGCTTCGAACCATTCTCAAATGGTATCCGTAAAAGATCCCACTCCCTGAGGTTTCTGGTTGTGGGGCTACCTGAAGGACAGGGTTTACCAGGGGTACATTCACTCACCTGCTGATCTAAAGCGCATCATATCCAGAAACTACGGATATGCTTCGTTCTGCTGTGCAGAATGCAATCCCGCGCTTTCAGCCTCCTCTGGACACTGATAGGCGCCATATCGAACCCCTTTTGTAGCAGTAATGGTGCCGGAATGTAATGGTATTACGTACCGTAGCAGCACATTAAAAGAGTTTCAATTGAATTTCTTCTGGATTATTTCTCTTCCCCATATCCTCGACATTAATGCTACGAAGTTTGGTACACGTACGGTAATTAGTTTCCGTGTCAAACAGGAAAAGTTTAATTATAACCACCCGGTATAAGTGATGCCACAACGACGGTCGCCGTGCTTGAAGTCTGTGAAGCCAGAGTCGCCTTCGCACTGTCTGTGTGGATACTTGTCTTGCTACAAAGACGCCCATTACATGATTCAAGGTACGTGACGCCTCCTATGTGTAGACTCCCACCGCAACACAGTTCGGAATAGTCTTTGTTCCATACCGTCTCTATGGTGTTCCCATTTTAATGGTAGTAAGTGTAGCAGGTTCCTTCAAATATTACCTACAGAATAGATGGCATTTATTGAAGAATCATTCGAATCGTACATTGGCAGAACTTTCCATGCCCAAATAAGTGTAATAACCAGAAATCACAAGAAACTGCCTTTTGTTAAGGGGAAGAGATATGGAGCTTGTAGAGAAGATGTTAAAAGGCGTTTTCCAACTTGCCATGAAATTTAAAAATAAGCTAATGTACAGCTGTCGAAGCAATTAGATAAAAAGATTTTTGTAACAGTTTAAGGCACATATACACTGAAGGGCCAAGGAAACTGTTATAGGCTAGCGTACTCAAATGCAGAGGTATGTCGGCCGGTGTGGCCGTGCGGTTCTGTGCGCTTCAGTCTGGAACCGCGTGATCGCTACGATCGAAGGTTCGAATCCTGCCTCGGGCATGTATGTGTGTGATGTCCTTAGGTTAGTTAGGTTTATGTAGTTCTAAGTTCTAGGGGACTGATGACCACAGATGTTAAGTCCCATAGTACTCAGAGCCATTTGAACCATTTTTTTGCAGAGGTATGTAAACAGGCAGAATACGGCACTGCGGTTGGCAACGCCTATATAACACAACAAGCGTCTGGCGCAGTTGTTAGATCGGTTACTGCCACTTCAATGTCAGGTTGTCAAGATTTAAATGAGTTGAACGTGATGTTACAGTCGGCGCACGAGCAATGCAACACAGCTTCTCCGAGGTAGCGATTTTCCCGTACGACCATTTCGTGAGTACCGTGAATATCAGGAATCCGGTAAATCATCAAATCTCTGACATCGCTGCGACCGCAAAAAGATCCTGCAAAAAAAGGACCAACGACGACTGAAGAGAATCGTTCAACGCCACAGAAGTGGCAAATTGCTGCAGATTTCAATGCTGCGCCATCAACAAGTGTGAGCGTGCGAACCATTCTACGAAACATCATCGATATAGGCTTTCGGTACCGAAGGCCCACTCGTGTACCCTTGATGACTGCACGACCCAATGCTTTACGCCTCGCCTTGGTCCGTCAACACCAATATCAGACTGTTGATGACTGGAAATATGTTGCCTGGTCAAACGGGTCTCGTTTCAAATTGCATTGCGCGGATGGACGTGTGCGGGTTGGAGACAACCTACTAAAATCAAGGACCCTGCATGTCAGAAGGGGACTGTTCAAGCTGGTGGAGGCTCCGTCATGATGTGGGGCGTGTACAGTCGGAGTGATATGGGACCCCTAATACTTCCAGATACGACTCTGACAGGTGACACGCAAGTAAGCATCCAGTCTGATCATCTGCATCCATGCATGTCTATTGTGCATTCCGACGGACTTGGGCAATTTCAGCAGGACAATGCGACACTGCACGTGTCTATAATTGTTACAGAATGGCTCCAAGAACACTCTTCTGAGTTTAAGCAATTCCCCTGCTCGCCAAACTCCCCAGACATGAACATTATTGAGCATATCTGGATTGTCTTGCAACGTGCTGTTCAAAAGAGATCTCAACCCTCTCATACTCTTAAGCATTTATGGACAGCCCTGTAGGATTCATGGTGTCATTTCCCTCCAGCACTATTTCAGACATTAGTCGAGTCCGTGCCACGTCGTGTTGCGGCACTTTTGCGTGCTCGCGGGGGTCCTACACGATATTAGGCAAGTGTACCAGTTACTTTACGGGTTCGATTCCCGGCGGGGTCAGCGATTTTCAGCTGTCCCGAGATGTTGTCTTTATCATCATCATTCATCCTCATTACGGTCGGAGGAAGGCAACGGCCGCCAGGAGCGTCTGAGCGGTTCTAGGCGCTACAGTCTAGGGGACTGATGACCTCAGAAGTTAAGTCCCATAGTACTCATAGCCATTTGAACCATTTTTTTGAAGGCAACGGCAAACCACCTCCACTAGGACCTTGCCTTCCCATCAATCAGTACATGAGAACTCAAACAGAAAAGGTTACAAACGTGATTATCCACAATGAACCACCGAAACGAACCGCAACATAAATGGACGTGGCTTGGGTACTTGAAACCACTACTCAACCTTGTCGTCCTGGGTCGGTGAACCACGAAGCTCGTAGCGATCGGACAGCTCCACACACGCTCCGACACCGCGCAGGGACGGTCACCGGACCCAGCCGACTGTACCGCACGGAGGTAGCCTTCCTAGTCCGCACCAAACGACGTTGACGACTGCTGCTCCGTCGCGACTGCACTTTTGGTGCGTCTCCCACGCCCGCTAAACCCACTGGGCAGAACAGGTAATAGGATTGTGGAAAGGGCCAAATGTTGAGGTCAGTTTCTCCTTCTAATTGTCATTTATTGTACGTAATTTAATAACCTTTACAACCAAAGCGGCACATAGCTGGACCTTTATCGAATGCAACTCTCACGGCTGAAGGCCTCCAAACAAGAGATCTTAACAAATCAACAATATAAAAATCCAGTTAAGATAGCAATAAAATAATTTAAAAAAGCAACATATGCTAAGTGCAATACAAATGGCTGAGGGCCACAATTAAATTTCAAAATTTTAGACTATATTACCACAGACCTTTAAAGACAGAAGGCCAGAATCTTTAACAACAAGAAATCTTAAAACCAACAAGATAATAATGCAATTAAGATAGCAATAAAATAATTTTATAAAGTAACATAAACAAAGTGCAATACCAATGGCTGAGGGCTGCAATTAAATTTCAAAATTTTAGAATATATTACCATAGACTTTTAAAGTCAGAAGGAGGGAATGTTTAAGCTTGGAAGATAAATTTAAAAATTCATTTTGCAAAATTTTTAACAAAATAAAAAAACCATAAGCCTTGAATTTAAAGCAGCTGATAACAGATAACTAAACACAGGTGGCACTCATAATCATCCAGAAGGTCGGTCTGCCCTCATTTACTTAGGCGAGACAGGTGGTGAGCCCAAGTATACACGATCCGTCGGAACCCAACCAAGGGACAGCCACGGACCGACCGACAAAACGACTTGCTTGCCACCAATCGGTACATGCAAATTTGACGTCCTGGGTCGGTGAGCAACATATGCAAAGTGCAATACAAATGGCTGAGGGTCACAATTAAATTTCAGAATTTTAGAATATGTTACCACAGACCTTTAAAGGCAGAAGGCCAGAATCTTTAACAACAAGAAATCTTAAAAATCAACAAGATAATAATCCAATTAAGATAGTAATAATCTCACTTAGGCGAGACAGATGGTGAACCCAACTGTACTTGATCCGTCGGAACCCAACCAAGGGACAGCCACAGACAGACCGACAAAACGACTTGCTTGTCACCAACCGGTACATGCAAACTTGACGTCCGGGGTCGGTGAGCCACGAAGCTCGTAGCGATCGGACGGCTCCACACACGGCCCGATACTGCGCAGTGACCGGCAGCGGACCCAGCCGACAGCAGCGCACGGAGATCCTCCCTGGTCCGCAAATACCGACCGACTGCTTGCCGGTTCGTCCGCGACTGCTGCTCCGTCGCGGTGCGTCTCCCACTCACTTCCAGACACACGACAGCGGAAATACTGGCTCGGACTCAACCACGCAGAGGAAACACGCCCACTGGCTAAACGACATCCCTGCACCAGGAAACCACCGACCCAAGTTCCACACGATGGTAATTGAAGGGGCCCAGAAGCGCTCGGAGAACCAGTTACACGTCGCCCGCTGAGACGACCGACCTCTCAGACCCAGAATGCCGACAACATTTAAAATAACTTGTCAAAGGAAATCACGTCAACTACACACACAACCTGACAAACACTTACACGAAGACCTGAACGATACCTAACAGTAACTAAGCACACACGAAGACAAATCGGGAGTCAATGAACACACACATACAACCGACTCATGAACGATCGCCTAGCCCAAACGCGTCGTCCGGTAGGACGACCGACCGACCATCCACCAAGACCGTGGCCCGGCTCAAGTGATGCGTGGCGGCAAAGGTCGGGCGAGCCATGTCGACGCAGACCTTACTGCTGCTCCAACCCGACTGTCACTGTTGAATTCGCGGAACCCTGTGAACACCAAAACAAAATGATGTGAGTTCCACAAAACTGGAATTATAGGGCGAGTTGCAATTCCAGAAGCATTCGTGAATGGTGCTTATACCCGCAAAAGGAAAACATGTCAAGGCCACAAAACCTGGACTGTGGAGCAATGAAAGAAAGTCATTGGTCATGTGAGTTTTCCTTCATACTATTTCCAACTTCTTACCATGCTTACGTCTGACGTACTTCGGTTACTCTTTGAGGTCACACTGCCTCCAAGGACTATGTGACCCTATTGGCTGATCTGCTTCATCCCCTGGTACAATATCTGTTCCCCAATGCTGATGCTGTGTTCCAAGACGACAGGGCCCCTGTTCACATGCCTCGTATCGCCCAGGAAGATTTTGTGGGCAGGAAGATGAACTGTCGGATCTCTCCTGGTTACCACAATCACCAGTCCTCAGTATTATTGACCCTCTGTTGTCTACTTTGGATAGAAGGGTGCGTGATCGCTGTCCACCTACATCATCGTTACGTGAACTGGTCACTCTTTTACTGGAAAAATGGTATAAGACTCCCTTCGAAACCGTTTAGGACTCGTATTTATTAAGAGACTACTGAAAGATATTTTGAGTGCCTATGGTTTTCCTAGACTGTATTGGACATGGTAGTGTGTTGTGTTTTCTTGCACCATGACTTTCAATCTCGCAGAGTGCACAGATCGTAAGATATTGACTCTACAGTGTACGAGTATGTACGTGTATTCCTTATGACTTTCCAATGTCGATCTTTATGCTTCCAAAAACTTTCATGTGGAATGAATTAATGCCCTGCCGCAAGAAATAATACAAATATTTTATGTCATGCAGGTGAAGTATGTTTTCTGATAGGTCAGTTGCAGATGCTTTGCCTGGCGACCCTGCTAGGTAAAACTTCCGTATGAAATTTTTACTTAAGCTGAAATAAATGGGAAGATGAAACTTCTTAATTTAATTCTCAAAACGCTGTGTGAAACTAAACATACTGTGTCTTTGCTTGTCTCACCATTTCATATCTGACCTACATAATTATTCCTCACAAATACAACTCAAACGCAATCTGACTGCTCAGATGTTGTTGTTGTTGTTGTGGTCTTCAGTCCTGAGACTGGTTTGATGCAGCTCTCCATGCTACTCTATCCTGTGCAAGCTGCTTTATCTCCCAGTACCTGCTGCAGCCTAAATCCTTCTGAATCTGCTTAGTGTATTCATCTCTTGGTCTCCCTCTACGATTTTTACCCTCCACGCTTCCCTCCAATACTAAATTGGTGATCCCTCGATGTCTCAGAACATGTCCTACCAACCGATCCCTTCTTCTAATTAAGTTGTCCCACAAGCTCCTCTTCTCCCCAATTCTATTCAATACCTCCTCATTAGTTATGTGATCTACCCATCTAATCTTCAGCATTCTTCTGTAGCACCACATTTCGAAAGCTTCTATTCTCTTCTTGTCTAAACTATTTATTGTCCACGTTTCACTTCCATACATGGCTACACTCCATACAAATACTTTCAGAAACGACTTCCTGACACTTACGTCTATATTCGATGTTAACAAATTTCTCTTCTTCAGAAACGCTTTCCTTGCCATTGCCAGTCTACATTTTATATCCTCTCTACTTCAACCAGTTATTTTGCTCCCCAAATAGCAAAACTCCTTTACTACTTTAAGTGTCTCATTTCGTAATCTAATTCCCTCAGCATCACCCGACTTAATTCGACTACATTCCATTATCCTCGTTTTGCTTTTGTTGATGTTCATCTTATACCCTCCTATCAAGGCACTGTCCATTCCGTTCAACTGCTCTTCCAAGTCCTTTGCTGTCTCTGACAGAATTACAATGTCATCGGCGAACCACAAAGTTTTTATTTCTTCTCCATGGATTTCAATACCTACTCCGAACATTTCTTTTGTTTCCTTTATTGCTTGCTCAATATACAGATTGAATAACAACGGGGATAGGCTACAACCCTGTCTGACTCCCTTCCCAACCACTGCTTCCCTTTCATACCCCTCGAATCTTATAACTGCCATCTGGTTTCGGTACAAATTGTAAATAGCCTTTCGCTCCCTGTATTTTACCCCTGCCACCTTCAGAATTTGAAAGAGAGTGTTCCAATCAACATTGTCAAAAGCTTTCTCCAAGTCTACAAATGCTAGAAACGTAGGTTTGCCTTTCCTTAACCTTTCTTCTAAGATAAGTCGTAGGGTCATTATTGCCTTACGTGTTCCAACATTTCTACGGAATCCAAACTGATCTTCCCCGAGGTCGGCTTCTGTCAGTTTTTCCATTCGTCTGTAAAGAATTCGCGTTAGTATTTTGCAGCTGTGACTTATTAAACTGATTGTTCGGTAATTTTCACATCTGTCAGCACCTGCTTTCTTTGGTATTGGAATTATTATATTCTTCTTCAAGTCTGAGGGTATTTCGCCTGTCTCATACATCTTGCTCACCAGATGGTAGAGTTTAGTCAGGACTGGCTCACCCAAGGCTGTCAGTAGTTCTAATGGAATGTTGTCTACTCCGGGGGCCTTGTTTAGACTCAGGTCTTTCAGTGCTCTGTCAAACTCTTCACGCAGTATCAATTCTCCCATTTCATCTTCATCTACATCCTCTTCCATTTCCATAATATTGTCCTCAAGTACGTCGCCCTTGTATAGACCCTCTATATACTCCTTCCACCTTTCTGCTTTCCCTTCTTTGCTTAGAACTGGGTTTCCATCTGAGCTCTTGATATTCATGCAAATGGTTCTCCTTTCTCCAAAGGTCTCTTTAATTTTCCTGTAGGCAGTATCTATCTTACCCCTAGTGAGATAAGCCTCTACATCCTTACATTTGTCCTCTAGCCATCCCTGCTTAGCCAATTTGCACTTCCTGTCGATCTCATTTTTGAGACGTTTGTATTTCTTTTTGCCTGCTTCATTTACTGCGTTTTTATATTTTCTCCTTTCATCAATTAAATTCTATATTTCCTCTGTTACCCAAGTGTTTCTACTAGCCCTCGTCTTTTTACCTATTAGATCCTCTGCTGCCTTCACTAGTTCATCCCTCAAAGCTATCCATTCTTCTTCTACTGTATTTCTTTCCCCCAGTCCTGATAATTGTTCCCTTATGCTCTGCCTGAAACTCTGTACAACCTCTGTCTCTTTCAGTTTATCCAGGTCCCATCTCCTTAAATTCCCACCTGTTCAAATAATTAACACAAAAAATTTCTCTTAATTAGAAGAAATCCTAAAAATAACTTATACATTTCATCATTACAAGAACTACAGCGATACAGCAAGCACCAATACAGCCAGCCAAATAAAAGATTCTGACTACTGTAGGCTCTAACTACTGATAGGCGTGTGGTTAGCAAAGGATAGATTTAGTTGCAGAGTAAACAATGTATTTAGCAAACTTTACCTTAATAATTGGACATCCAGTTCAAAAAGTTATATAATCGTCCGTGACATCCAGTTCCAAAAAAATTATATAATTGTCAATAATTTTAAATCTTTATGACAGACACATCTAGACCGTCTGCTCGACTAACACTTCAGACCTCTAACCTCCGTCTCTACTAACTATAAACTTTCAATCTCCACCATTGCTGGCTATTCGCCTCCAACTGTCATCACTGCTGGCTGTTCACCTCCAATTGCCATCACTGCTGGCTGTTCACTTCCAGCTGAGAGTCCCACCAGCCACAGAGTCTCTTACACAGGGTGCAAAGTGCTGTCAGAGTTATTAATCCACTCTATCGCTCTACCAGCAGGTAAACATATAAACAGGCTACTTACCTAGAGTGATGTATATTGTATGGGATCATGATTTTTGAAGTGTATTTGAAGTAGGTGACACTACTGAAACGAGCAAGAGAGGAATTTTTAGACATTTTGCAATTGTTGAAGGAAGCTACGACGATTTTGAGATTTGTGTTATGACGATATTTTTACGACGATGACGTGTATTATGACTTCCAGATATGGTTATGATCATTATGAAAAGTGTTTATTCATGTGACTGTAAGTACCACGATGCTGACGGAAATTTTTGGACACTTGTTTATGAGATTTCGTTTCTAAACACTTCCAATGTATTTTTTCAATCTGTGAATTTTTTTATTTGTATAAACTGTCATTATAGCTGAAACTGTTGTCGTAAATATTTTCGTAAAGAGTATAGGTGACCTTGACATACTACTTTGCTGCGTCCAGCTGCGCATTAGCCACTTTGAAATATACCTATTGTTGTGTGGACTTTCAACTTTACTTGTGCCGCTCTGAAGCTCGTCGCACTCCTGTAAGCGCTCACATAGCTGCAGAAAGCACCACTAACGTGACACACTATTACTTGGAAACATATGATTACACTTTGGGGTTTTTACTTCGTACTGCTTACTGAAATGCTTATGAAGTGATGAGAAATATTGTTACGTCTACACACCTATTTATGACAGGTATCCCTCACAAGAGTTTTGAGAATTTTTACTGACCTATGAAATGCCACATGGCTATTGAATGATTCCATGCTTTAATTTGTACATATTTGTTTATTTTATCTCATATCTATTTTCTAGTTGGCCTGCAGCATTGGTTTTAGAAAATAAAATTTAATACATATGCTAATGTATACACTTTCTGTCAACAGATCTATTAAATAATAATTCTATGATCTACATTCTTAAAAAAGGAGCAGTAGGAAAGGAAAGAAACATAACAAGGAGAAAGGACTAATAACAGGAATGGCATGCATAATTTTCTTTTCAAGGACTTGGTGATTTTTTGGTAGACTAAGTTGATGTGCTGCACCACTCTAGTGTTAAGATGTGATATAGACATTAAGCTGTGAATTGACATTTCCCTTATCTGTTTTGCTGTCTTTACTATAATACTTTTTCTGCTTGTGCTTTGTCATGTTTAGGTATAAGTTATTGCATTTGCTGCTGCTATTGGTCAGGCATTGTCCTACTGCATTTTACTTAGTATTACTCTGATGAGCCCCTCAGGGACTCACACCTAGTGATACGTGGCTGGCGACCACGGGGCCCCGAGCTGAGTCCTGGCATTGCTTCCAGTTACTTATGCCAGGCTCCTCACTTTTATCTTTCCTATCTGGCCACCCTCGGCCAGCTCTTGTTCTTTTCCGACCCTGGCGCTATTAGGTTTCGAGGGCTAGGGGTCTTTTATTTTCCAATCTATACTTCTCATGCAGCGTCTGACCCAGATCGGGCGGCTGCAAAAGGCGTCTGTATCCCATGTTAGGGGTGGCCTCCAGAACTGCGGAAGGCAACGGAATACCACCGCAGATTATCTTCCCTACGTAATGCAGTCTCCATTTTATGCACAAAAAATGGCTTCATGTTAAATCAGTGTCCGGAGGTAAAATAGTCCCCCATTCAGATCTCCGGGGGGGGGGGGGGACAACTTGAAAGGAGGCAAAAAATCAAAACGAGAATTGGTACCTGGAATGTCAGAACTCTGCTACAAGCAGGAAAACTAGAAAACCTTAGAAGAGAGATGGAAAAGAATCATATGGACCTCTTAGGAGTTGTTGAGGTAAGATGGAATGGTCATGGACAGTTGCAGTCAGATGAATATGTATTCTACTACACAGAAGGAGAAGTAAAAGGAATTCATGGAGTAGGAATGATTATGACAAAGGTATTGAATAAATGTGTGGAATATGTGGACTGTGCAAATGACGGGGATATTGGTGTAAGGCTGAAAGGAGCACAAAAAGATTTACTGATTGTCCAGGTGTATATGCCAACTTCAGAACAGGATGACCAAATTGTAGAGGAAACGAACAATGTAATAGAGAGAATAATGGACGAAAATAAAAAATGCTGCAAAATAGTAATGGGAGACTGGAACGCCATTGTGGGAGAAGCGAAAGAGGGAAACATAGTAGGCAGTCATGGTCTAGGAAAGAGAAATGACAGAGGTGAATGGTTAATTGACTTCTGCAGGGAAAGGCAGCTGATAGCGGCAAACAAATGGTTCAAGAACCATAAGAGGAGGCTCTACACTTGGAAATCACCAGGGGATAAATACAGAAACCAAATCGATTTTATACTGGTAGAAGAAAGATACAGGAATGGAATCAAGAAGGTGCACACACTACCAGGTGCAGATATTAATAGTGACCACAACTTACTTATGGCAGAAATAGAAATAAGAATGAAAAAACTGAAAAGGGCGACCATGGTGAAGAAGTGGGATTTAGAGAAGACAAGGTCCAACAAAGAACAAATTACAGAAATGCTGTCTCGGGACTTTCTAAACACATTACGAGACAAAGAAGCACCTGATAATGCAAACGAGTACTGGAATATGTTGAAAGAAGGAATCATTAAAGCAGGACAGCAAAATATAGGATATGTAAAAGGGAAAAGGTCAAAAAAACCATGGGTCACACAGGAAATGATTTCCAAGATCAAGGAGAGAAGAAAATTGAAAAACAAGAACACTGAAGATGCAAGAAAGATATACCGAAGGTTAAATAAGGAACTGCGATGAGAAACAGAGCAGGCTAGGAATAAATGGCTAAAAGAGGAATGTGATGAAATTGAATAACTGTACAGGAAGGGAAGATACGACTTACTATACAACAGAGTAAAGACTATGACATGGGAACAAAACAGAGCAGGAAGTGCTACTATGGAAATTTTGAGTAAAGACGAAGAGGTAGTGTACAAAGATTGTGACGATGTCCTCCAGAGATGGGAAGAATATATAAAAGAGCTATATGACACAAATAGCAAATCAGAAACTCTGGAACTTGAATCACACAACAGTGTAAGTGATGAAGAGAAAGGACCGACCATCATAATAGAAGAAGTAAAGTCTGCCATTGCTGCAATGAAAAATGGCAAAGCATTAGGTACAGATACAATACCGGGAGAAATACTAAAATGCTTGAACCACAATGGAATAAGAGAAATATTGAGGTTATGTAATAAAATATATGACAGTGGTGAATGGCCTGAGGACTTTTTGACCACAGTAATGATTCCATTACCGAAAAAACAAGGAACCAAGAAATGCAGCGAGCACAGGACAATCAGCCTCATTTCACATGCAGCCAAAGTGACGTTAAGAATAATTAATAAAAGACTTGAAAAAGTAATAGAGGAGAATCTCGGCGAGGAGCAGTTTGGCTTTAGACGGAATACGAGTGCCAGAGATGCAATAGGACTCCTACGAATCTTGGGAGAAAGGTTTATAGAAAAAGGAAGAGACCTATATATGTGCTTCATCGATTTAGAAAAGGCATTTGACAATGTGGTTTGGGACAAGCTGGCGACTATTATGAGGGAAAAGAGAGTGGACTGGAAAACCAGAAGACTTATAAACTCATTATACCTTAATCAAAAAGTTTCAGTTAAAGTGAGAGGAGAAAGTACAAACTGGATCAGACTAGGGAAAGGAGTAAGACAAGGATGTTGTTTATCACCTACTCTTTTCAACCTGTACTTGGAAAATATGGTTGACCAATGCTCATTAGATGACAAAGGAGTAGAAATTGGAGGAAGAAGAGTAGGGTGTTTGAGATTTGCTGATGACATGGTCCTTCTAGCCACAGGGAAAAAAGAATTACAGGATTTTGTGGACACCATTGCAACTAACGGAAAAAATATGGAATGAAAATTAACACAAATAAAACAAAAGTATTACCAGTAGGAGAAAATAAGGAAATAAAAATTGTGCTGAATGGAGAAACACTAGAACAGGTGCAAAATTTTAAGTATCTTGGAAGCAGGATAGACCCCGACTGGAAGTGCACCACAGAAATTAAAACAAGGATAGCAATGGCAAAAGAGGCGTTTTATAAGAAAAGGAGAATCTTCTGCAGCGGTCTGGACAGAGAACTCAGAAAGAGACTCATAAAATGTCTTGTATGGAGTGTTCTTGTATATGGCGCTGAAACATGGACTATGAGGAAAAAAGACAGAGAAAGGCTGGAGGCTTTTGAGATCTGGACATGGCGGGAGATGGAAAGAATAAGTTGGATGGACAGAGTAAGAAATGAAGAGGTACTGAGAAGAGTGGGAGAGAAAAGACAGTTACTAGATGTAATAAAGAGAAGAAAAAGAAATTGGATTGGGCATATATTAAAAAAGAATGACGGACTGATAAAAACAGTTTTAGAAGATTATGTAGAAGGGAAAAGGAAGCGAGGAAGGAAGAGATTCCAGATACTGGATGACATGATGGACGGTACAACATACAGCAGCCTTAAGAAGGAAGCAATGGATCGCAGAAAATGGAGAGGCGAAGGACCTGCTAATATAGCAGATAACTCATGATGATGACTCTGATGAGCTAGTTTTACTACTGATTTATATTTCTTGTTTGCTGCATATTGCATTATTTTAGTTGTAATGTTGCATTTGCTTTGCTAATTTAGATATACTGCTGCTTCCTTTCGCAATCTGCATTTTTTTGTCATTCTGGTGTGTGTTAATTGTTTTGTGATGTTGTACTGCCTTGTTCTCTAGTTTATGTATCTGAACTCAGAAAAAGTTAATTTAAGAGAGCGTATGCTATGTAAGAAAATGAGTTGTGATGAGTTGGGAAGAAATGCATTGCGAAGCTATAAGGAAAAGATTTGGTCAAAGAGTATTGCATAATGAGGAACAATTATTTTGTTAAGTAGGATTTTCTTGGATGCAGATGATTAACTAAGTTAGATCTCTGAGAATAAAATGAAGTTTTGGTTGGAAATGAAGTACCACAAGTACTACAGTACTAAATGTTACACTGAAAACAAACCCTGTCCTTCCCTTGTGTTATTCCGCTGTGTTTGTGTGTACCCTTGTGTATTTGTGTTCTTCCTGTCTCTGTGTGTTTACCTGTCAAGATAAATTTGGTAGAATTTTTTTCCTTCTAATACTAAGCTGCATTCACTATGATGAGGAATACTGTTATCTTCAAATCTAACCCTTTTTTTAGTTTGAAAGATGTTCAGACATTATTTACTGTGTTCTGTTTTCTTTTAATGCTCATGTACCAAGTTAATGTTCCTTAGGATATTCTCATTTTTCGTAATTCCTGTAATACTCATGTATATGTTCATGTCTATTCTTTTTGTAAAGCTTGTATTACTGCAAATGTTATCTGTATTATCATATTCTCTACTGTAATGATGTTTTCTTTATATTTGTGATTGAATTTGTATGCTATAAATTTAAAATTGTATAGACACCAGTTCTTCAAGTAAAGTAAATGGAAGGTTTCATTCACCTGCACACATTTTGTCTGTTGGTCATAATATATGTATAAAATGTCAGAGGTTATACAACTGTGCTTGTACGTGTGTTGATCCAAGGATATTGCAAAAAATTAGTGAGTACACAAGTAGTGGTTCATGGACTTAATACATAGTCATCAAGACTCTTCAATTGTGATTGTGCACTCAAATAGTCCCAACAGATGGCTGCTGGCCCTCTCTACAAGGACTACAGTGGATCTACACCTTTGGTTTCCCACTACTACGATCATTTCTACAATGACTACAGTGGTTCTGCACCTTTGGTGGCCCATTACTACAATAATCTCTACAAAGAATACTGTGGGTCTGCTCTCTGGTGACCTACCAATTCTACCAATATTCTTCAAAACTTCAACTGACTCTGTTGTGGCCCATTACCAATGTTCATGTCTTCATATCAAGAGTCAGCACTGTTTTTCCGTTGGGAGGACAGCACTACTTCTTCAAGAGTGCATGGAGGTCCACTACTTATGTGTGCATTTTCTTTTACAGCTCAGACTGTGTACATAAAACTGTCGTAGATTACTCTTCTGATGAATGATTAGGACTGTCTTTAGGGACAGTAAGGACAACTTTTGCTTTATTAACCAACAGTAAATTACTAATTGTGTGCACCTGATCTATTTTATATTGTTAATATAAAGTAATTCTTAACAAATTAGTCTCGGCCACTGCCCAAAACACTTTGCAAAATTTTTTGAGAGGAGCAGGGGGCTATGTAAGTAGCCTGTTCATATGTTGGCAGCGCGATAGACAGCATTAAAAACTCTGACAGCATTGTGCACCCTCTGTAAGAGACTCTGTGGCAGGTGGGACTCTCAGTTGCAGGTGAATTGCCAGCAGAGATGGAGGTTGGAAGTTCATGGTTAGCGGAGATGGAGGTTAGAGGTCTTAATTTTTTGGAACTGGATAGACAATTATATAACTTTTTGAACTGGATGTCCAATTATTAAGGTAAAATTTGCTAAATACATTGTTTACTCTGCAACTCAATTTTTCCTTTGCTAACCACGTGCATATTAGTAGTTAGAGACTACAGTAGTTACAATCTTTTATTTGGCTGGCTGTATTGGTGCTTGCTGTGTTGCTGTAGTTCGTGTAATGAAGACTTTTGTGAGGTAAGTGTCTTATGAAATGTATAGGTTATTGTTAGGATTTCTTCTAATTCAGAGCAATTCTTTTGTGTTAATTATTTGAGCAGTCAGACTGCGTTTGAGTTGTATTTGCCAGGAATAATTCTGTAGGTCAGATATGAAATTATAAGACAAGCAAAGAGACAGTACATTCAGTTTCACTCAGCAGTTTCAGAATTAAATTAAATAGTTTCATCTTCCCAGTTATTTCAGCTGAAGTAAAAATTTAATAAAGAAATTTCAAGATTAGCATCCACTGCACATCACTTTTCGTTTCTACCACCAAGAAAATAGCTTGAATAATGGTGAGGAGAAGTCTCAAAATCGCCAAAGTGCAACTCACTGATAAAAATATGTAATTTTCAGACAAATTTTATCGCTACTAAAACAAAGTCTTTTGGAGAATTCTATGAAAATCATGTCACGTGACATAATAATTTCTGTATTGCTGATTTTCACTGTTCTCTTTTTTTCGTTACATGAGAAGGGAACATTATCAAGTGTCAATAAACTCACTTTATTAATGTTGGTGGGTGTGCAGAGGGTGCAAATAATGCAAAACATTATTTTTTGTTTGTGTCCAGTTTCACTTTTAAGAGGTAAAACACACCCTGAAAAGTAATTTGCAGTATTAGGTTTGGAGGGAATACCTTCAAAATGATGATGTATGGTGTTTGTCACATTAATGTTGATATGTAATTAACGTTTTTGAAAACTATATAATCGAATATTGTAATAATTTGATATATTTCAAAATACCAAAAACGAAAACTTTTGTTACAACACATAAATTCAAGAAGCTTTCAAGCTACATACATCCATGTCTAATAAAACTGGTTTCTTAAATATCATTTTCGTAAAATAAGCTGTACACAATGTGCTGTCAGAGTACATTCAACACACCTAATTAATTATCTAAACATTTATTGCCAATCTAGTTATTTATTTTACTTATAGTTGT
Source organism: Schistocerca nitens (assembly GCF_023898315.1). NCBI lineage: Eukaryota > Metazoa > Arthropoda > Insecta > Orthoptera > Acrididae > Schistocerca > Schistocerca nitens. The sequence continues at coordinate 269,886,546 of NC_064620.1, forward strand.
TTTATGTTTTAAATTGGTGTTTTATGCTTTACATTAATTTTTGTTTTGTTGTCAATCTCCACTTTGGAGAAAATATAATTATGCTGCAGTTACACATATATAACCAATTCGTTTCGCCATGTCTTACCAACATACTGAAATGTACCTGATACAAATAAGGATATTTAGAGGATCACTTGCGAAAATCTGAAGTCTTCCTAAACTTTGTCTTGTACTTTGTTCTTTGTCGTGTATATCATGTGAAGAAATTTCGTTCATTTAGGTATGTGCTGTAATAAAACGTTGTGTTTCAAGTATTTATTTACAGGCTATCATTATTGTAATGATTTTCTATCATAATAAACTTACTTGTTATTTTAAATTAAGAACTGGTAAATTAAAAAAAGGTAAAATGTAAAGTAACACTTTAAAACAAAAAACAATTACAATCAAAATAAATAACTGTACTAATAATGAATGCTTAGATATTTTAATTCCGAGTTCAAAATACTCTGACAGCACGTTGTGTATGGCTTATTTGCCAAAAATGACATTTAAGCAACCAGCTTCATTACAAATGAGTGTATATAGCTTGAAAGCTTCTTTAATTTGTGGGTTGTAATAAAAGTTTTGTTTTCAAAATTTAAGAATGGTGATGGGGTATTTTGCAAAACTTCGAATTATTACAAAATTCGGTTCTACAGTTTTCAAGAACGTTATCACATATTAACTTCTATATGATAAACATTTTTTGTATATCATCATTTCGAAGATATTCCCTCCAAACCTAATATGGCAAGTTACTTTTCATGGTGTGTTTTACCCCTTAAAAGTTAAATTGTGCACAAATAAGAAAAATACGTATCACATTACTTTGCCCCTGCACCAAGCTTCACCAATGTAGTTTATTGAGACTTGGGGATATTCCCTTGTTAGTAGTAGTAGGAGCTAGAATAAATCGTTGAACGCCTTTTCATTGGAGGATTGTTCGTGAATTGCGTGATTCTTTTGTGTCCTAGAGGAGCTTTGATAATTGTGATTTGAGCCTGAATCCAATCTCATCTTGCATCCGTACAGCTCCATTCTAATTAAGTGCACGTGATCATAAATATCACACAGGGGTCCCTTGTGATATTTATGATCACGTGCACTTACTTGGACCATAACTTTTGTTTAACTAATGTATTTCAGAGAGTGTTGTTGATGACAATCCCATGTGTTTATCTAAACAAATCGTCACCGTTCATAAAGAAAGACTGACACTGACTTCACAAATAAATTGCAACCGCCCACTCCGCTTTCTATCCTCCCACATGCACTAACTTCTGAAACATCAACGTGCAAGCAATATAGGAACAGATATAAAGAAATAAACGGAATGAAAAACGTGGAATGCAATATAGCCCAGAAGGATTTCCCTTACGTAAACTTCCCTGACATGTTTGCTTAGCTTTGTGTTGTCAGTTGTGCTAAATAGTAGGTTATCTTTCTTATTGGGCCATGTCCGTTGCGTTCGCAATCAATTAGTAATAAAAGCATGTTAGGTAACAAACGTGACGTGACCGAGACACACGTACTGATCTGCATTTACTTTAATTTTAATGCCGTTATTCTGCACCTGCGTTCAATTACGTTTAATGCTAAGAACAGACACTTTAAAACAGAGGTCGTACCCTTCATATAACGACCCTGCTTCAGATCTTTTTCCGAGTGCAATTACGGCTTCTTACACCTACCTTTTCTGTGGAGACGCAGCTCCCGATCTTTTATGAAGGACAAATGCCGCTAGCGATTAAAAAACCTTACTTCCAGTTTTCACTTCCTGTAGCAATGTTCCTCAAACTCTTTAATTGTCTTCTTTTTTTGTTTTCCCACAGTCAGTGATACACTACCACAAAATTCTGTGTTCCAAACGTATGTTCCAGAAATTTCTTCTTCAAACTAAGGCTCATGTTTGACGCTTCTCTTTGCCTGTGGTAATCTGCTTTTTCTGTTCTCCTTCCTTCGTCTGTGGTGTGTTAATTCGCTTTCAGTGTAGCAGACTTCCTTAACTTGGTCTACTTCGTGGTCCCCTTTTTATGCTTCAAGTTTATCGCTGATCTCATTTCTGCTACAACTCATTGCTTTCTTCTCTTTTCGGTTTACTCTCAATCCATATTCAATACTCATTAGACTGTTATTTCACTCAACACTTCCTGTGATTATTCTTCATTTCTACTGCGCGTAGTAGCGAATATCATTGTTGCTGTCTTTTCATCCTGGATTTTAATCCCACACTTGAATCTTTCTTTATTTCCGTCATTGTTTCTTCGATGTATGGATTGAAAGAGTACGTCAGTGTGTTACACTCATTTTAATGCCGCCCTTGGTACATGAGTGGTCAGCGCGACGGAATGTCATACCTAACGGCTCGGGTTCGATTCCCGGGTGGGTCACAGATTTTCTCCGCTCAGGGACTGGGTGTTGTGTTGTTCTGATCATCATCATTTCATCCCCATCGACACGCAAATTACCGCGATGGCGTCAACTCGAAAGACTTGCACCAGGCGAACAGTCTACCCGATGTGAGGCCCTAGCCACACGGCATTTCTATTTTTACTCATTTTAATATAGGCGCTTAGTTCTTGGTATACATTATATACCCTCTACAGTAAAATTAGTTAAAACACCAGAAAAGAACTGCAGACCAGAATAAAATTGTACAGCAATTTACCCTGTTGGCATTCATGTACGTATTCATCTTTCCCTCTCAATCAAATCCGTATTCACGGTCACGGTTCATTTTTCTACTTGCTTTTTAACTCCTAGTTATAAGCGAAAATTTAAAACAGAAATTGACATTTTGAGACTTATTCCGCTATAAGGGAGCGAGGTTCCTCGTTTTCTAGTTCTGTATTCGACGAACCACCATACATCATCCGCAGCCTCCCCGTCCCATGGAATGTATGTATATGTCTTTATACTCGGAGCTCCTTGAAACTCTTCCAGAGGTGCATTACGCCATTACGCCAGAGGTGAATTACGTCATGACTTCCACTGGACACTGTGGTGCATTTTACTCTCGTGCTGTTGAGAAAACCTGCAACCCAGTACCTTCTTTTGTCTCGAAGGTGTACCTAACTGGGAGTGGGTCACCACATGCATAACCCCTAGTATCGGTCGATTGAGATCTGCCTGTTCAAAGTATTTCGTTGTTGAATTCTTTCAGTGAATCCTAGCGCCTAATGTACGCCCCTTTACTACTTCATTTATGTATCTGCTTCACCTCAAACCACATTTGTAGGAGTTCATTTATATTCTGAGCAATGGCAATCATACCTCTTTTATTTGCGGGTCGCTCGTATAATTTTCTCTTCTAACGAGGTCTCGTCATTGAGAGGGATGTCTTCGATCATCCATGACATTGTGTAATATTCCATGACATGTAATCCTGTTCACTGCACAGGAGCGTGTAAAGAACGCATACCTGTAACGAAGCAACATGGCATATTAATGTCTGGGTACCTTTGATGAGGTAGTATAGGCCTGATCGCCTGGAACGCTCTAGCGATACGTCAAAGAACTCTGCATTTCTTCAAACATATGGGACTGGGAGTTGATCCAGACAACTATTGTTAAGTGTTGTTATAAGAGGAACGACTTGTTTGCTGACACTTGTACTAGTTCCAGTAACTACCTCTTGAGATCCAGTAGCCTGTCTACTGACCAACTTCATTTGCATGTCGGTTTTGCAACTATATATAATTTCAACAAACCAGCCCTCCTAGGGAGAAATTGTAGTGTGATCGGCTTCAGTGAAATAATTTCATCTTATATTAAGCGGAGAAAAGGTGCTCAAACACATGTGTAGTAATCCTGATAAGATTTTCCGTGGTTTCAGAAGAACGTACCAGTTGACTGCTGGGATAATTTCCTCCCATTCCTAGGGCCTATTTGCTTCTCAGCCAGAGCTACTGTTCGTGTCCAACTGTCGCGTTTCTAGCATAGGAGACGAGTACGTGGTTCAGATCTAAAGCGAATCGTGAGTCATCGTAAAAGCATAACTATCGACAAAAAAGAGGATTGAAATTCTTATAAGACTAGATGTGAGGAACGTTTGAACTTTGTAGCAGGTCTGGGAAGATTTTTCCAGCAGAAACACACACAGTTTCAAAAAGTTATGACTTCTGGCCACCGTCAGATCGTAACACGGAAATGGTTCAAATGGCTCTGAGCACTATGGGACTTAACATCTGAGGTCATCAGTCCCCTAGAACTTAGAACTACTTAAACCTAACTAACCTAAGGACATCACATACATCCATGGCCGAAGCAGGATTCGAACCTGCTAACACGGAAACAACAGAGCCGAAACCGGAAATTTCTTACTGAAACTGGCTGCTGCGTCGTAACATAAATTACTTCCAGAACTAGTATTTGAACAGTCAGTAACGTCCCCATTACGATCGAAATAACGTTCGTTCCAAGACGATTTTTCCACTTCAGGAAAGAGGTCTCCTTTGACTGCCTTATTTTTATGCCACACAGAGGCGAGGCAGCAATCTCGCGATACAGCAGCGATTTTTACGGCACCAGTGCGAGAAGCGCCGTATTGCCCGCAGTAAATGTTAACAGCTAAGCGTACCAAAAGCGAGTCTTAACAGCCGCTGTTAAGAGGAAATTACATGCAAAGTGGTTGCCGAAACATGCTCTTTCCTTTAGGAAACAGCTGATGGGCAGACTCTGTGTGTGTGTGTGTGTGTGTGTGTGTGTGTGTGTGAGAGAGAGAGAGAGAGAGAGAGAGAGAGAGAGTGTATGCGTGTGTGTGCTTGGTGTATGTAGGTGTGGGTCTGTTCGTGCCAATTCACAGATAGAAGTGTTAAATCTTCTGCTGTTTATAGCGTGCCGTTAAACCCCAATAAAGTTAAAAATAGCCCCACATCCGACTGCATGAACGAATGCTGGTAACTAAACCCAAATACGCAGCCGTTGTTTGCTGATTACATCTGCAACAGTTTAGCAAATAGTTCATAGTTTGTTCCTCGTAAGATATCACGTTGTTACATAATAGCAAACCGTAACTGCTATCGTATTTAGTGGCAACATCACGCAGCCAGCAGTATGCATGCGACGCTTTCCACTGTCGTTTAGTTTTTTTTTTATTAGTCGTTTTATTTTGATCGAAATAAGAAGGTCGCAGTTCGTAGTAATAGACGGCAAATCATCGAGTAAAACTGAAGTGATATCAGGTGTTCCCCAGGGAAGCGTCCTGGGACCTCTGCTGTTCCTAATCTATATAAATGACCTGGGTGATAATCTGAGCAGTTCTCTTAGGTTGTACGCAGATGATGCTGTAATTTACCGTCTAGTAAGGTCATCCGAAGACCAGTATCAGTTCCAAGCGATTTAGAAAAGATTGCTGTATGGTGTGGCAGGTGGCAGTTGACGCTAAATAACGAAAAGTGTGAGGTGATCCACATGAGTTCCAAAAGAAATCCGTTGGAATTCGATTACTCGATAAATAGTACAATTCTCAAGGCTGTCAATTCAACTAAGTACCTGGGTGTTAAAATTACGAACAACTTCAGTTGGAAAGACCACATAGATAATATTGTGGGGAAGGCGAGCCAAAGGTTGCGTTTCATTGGCAGGACACTTAGAAGATGCAACAAGTCCACTAAAGAGACAGCTTACACTCCCCTCGTTCGTCCTCTGTTAGAATATTGCTGCGCGGTGTGGGATCCTTACCAGGTGGGATTGGCGGAGGACATCGAAAGGGTGCAAAACAGGTCAGCTCGTTTTGTATTATCACGTAATAGGGGAGAGAGTGTGGCAGATATGATACGCGACTTGGGATGGAAGTCATTAAAGCAAAGACGTTTTTCGTCACGACGAGATCTATTTACGAAATTTCAGTCACCAACAAATATTTTGTTGAGCCCAACCTACATAGGTAGGAATGATCATCAAAATAAAATAAGAGAAATCAGAGCTCGAACAGAAAGGTTTAGGTGTTCGTTTCTCCCGCGCGCTGTTCGGGAGTGGAATGGTAGAGAGATAGTATGATTGTGGTTCGATGAACCCTCTGCCAAGCACTTAAATGTGAAGTGCAGAGTAATCATGTATATGTAGATGTAGAAAACACGGATATAAGATAGTGAACACTTGCATATTATAACTGTGCAATGTTTAAACATTGGAAATTGGAAATTTGTGGTAAGGTCTTATGGGACCAAACTGCTGAGGACACCGGTCGCTGAGCCTACACACTACTTAATCTAACTTAAACTAACTTATGCCATGGAAAACACTCACACCCATGCCAGAGGGAGGACTCGAACCTCCGACGGGGTGAGTCACACGGACCGTGACAAGGGGCCCAAGACCGCACGGCTACCCCGCGCGGCTGTTTAAACATTGAGAAGTGCGTAACTCTGCAAATAAATGGCAATAAAAAAACCTGCGCCAAAGCTGAAAGTTCAAATAAGTGTGCCTAACGCTATCCAGACGAGGAAACCCCTTTGACAATCAATCGAATGAAGGCATAAGGAAAGCACTACGAGTACAGCCATCAACTGAAAAAATCATCCAATGAAAGCAGGTTGGAAAGTGCATGTATTGCGTATATCACATAGAGGACCGAGACACGCATTAGAATACAACCATATTGGAATAAGATGAGCCCGAACAATCCACAAGGCGTCATACTTCATTGGCGAAGGAAGGAGAAGGTATACTACTACGAAGGGCCGGACAGCTACCATGAACAGAATGTCAAATGAAACACCTTTTAGCCGTCTGATTTCCAGACTGTTATTTTATTGGAAAATTTGGAAATTTGTGGTAAAGTCTCATGGGACCAAACTGCTCAGGTCATCGGTTCAAAATGGTTCAAATGGCTCTGAGCACTATGGGACTCAACTGCTGAGGTCATTAGTCCCCTAGAACTTAGAACTAGTTAAACCTAACTAACCTAAGGACATCACAAACATCCATGCCCGAGGCAGGATTCGAACCTGCGACCGTAGCGGTCTTGCAGTTCTAGACTGCAGCGCCTTTAACCGCATGGCCACTTCGGCCCAGGTCATCGGTCCCTAAGCTTACGCACTACTTAATATAACTTAAACTAACTTACGCTAAAGACACCACACACACACACGCCCGACGGAGGACTCGAACCTCCGACGAGGGGAGCCGCGTGGACCGTGACAAGGCAACCTTGACCGCACGGTTACCCCGCGCGGCGTTATTTGATCGGGGTACCAGTTTCGACGATACATTACGCCATCTTCAGACCCCCTGACCGACATATAGGAACATTCCAACCTCGGTTCCGGTCAAAATAGGGGTGTGCAGTCAAAGACTGGTATATGTAGATTCCTGTTTGATACAGCGATTGGCCGACCGGTGTGGCTGAGTGGTTCTAGGCGCTTCAGTCTGGAACCGCGCGACCGCTACGATCGCAGGTCCGAATCCTGCCTCGGACATGGATGCGTGTGATATCCTTAGGTTTAAGTAGTTCTAAGTTCTAGGGGACTGATAACCTCAGATGTTAAGTCCCATAGTGCTCAGAGCCATTTGAACCATTTGATACAGCGATTACTTCACTCAAGGCGGCAGATGATGTTTAAAGAGTTCTCTGTATCAAGCAGAAATCTACAGATATCAGTCTTTGAATGCTGGCCCCTATTTTGACCTGAACCGTGGTTGGAATGTTTTTACACGTCGGTCAGTGGACCTGAAGACGGCATAATAAATCACCGAAACTGGTAGCCCTATAAAATAACAATTTAGAAATCAGAAGGTAGAAAGGTGTTTGATTTGACATTCTGTACTGAAAAGCCGAGTCCCGTAACCATCTCTGAATTGATGAACATACAGAGGCTAAAAAGAACCTCTGACCACGCCGTGCTGGCCCATTCTGTAAGTTCTTCGAAGGACCAGCAGTCGCCGTCTGGTCCGCTACCACTTATTTGCTATACGCATTCATCGCAATGCTGCAGTAAATTCAATTTAAATACCTTACACAGAGCTTATTAATGTCGATCAACACCGAACATCACTCCATTCGTTTGACAATTGCGAAAATTTCGCGATACAACGGCAGAGCAGCGGTAAGACATCGAAGTCTGCCCGTCCCCCTCCCCTCCCCTCATGGCATTTCTTTGTACGAAATATGGGCAGCAAACAACCAAAGGTAGCGAGACGTAACAGAAAGGGAATAACGAGAAACTTAACATCAAAATAAGTGACACAAAGTTGACAAAGATGGGAATTTTTGCAATCTAGGTAGCAAAATTATCCATGGCATACAAAGCACGTATGACACAAAAAGCATGCTAGCTCAGACAAAGAGGGCATTTCTGGCCAAGAGAAGTCTGCTGGTATCAAATATAGGCTTCAGTCTGAAATAGGAATTTCTGAAAATAGCAATGTAAGGTATGAATTATGTACAGTGGGAAAACCGGAGCAGAAGCCGGCCGCGGTGGCCGAGCGGTTCTAGGCTATTCAGTCTGGAATCGCGCGACTGCTACGGTAGCAGGTTCGAATCCTGCTTCGGGCATGGTTGCTTCGACGTCCCGTCGTGGTGATGATAATGTCGCGAGTATATCCTGGTCTGGTTGTTCCAGACTAAAGACTTCCTAGCAATACAAATGCGCCTCTCAGGGAGACAAAGAAGGCCCACCACACAATCACTGACGGTACAATGATTAATTTTAACAAGCGAAGTCACACAGTAACTCCGATACAGTCAACTTTAGCCAAAACTGCTCAAGACAGACAACATAGGCCGCTTGTACGCAGAACGCTCAATTGCCAACAGTACTCGGAAAGTTACATTGGAGGCGAAACTTCAGAAACTTCGTCAAACAGTTACAATTAAATAAAAGTATATTAGATAGCCAACGGAAGGCAGGCTGTCCAGAGCAGCAAGAGCTCAGTCTTGTAACCTACTCCGACCGAAAGGCGAGAGCCGATTCTCTCAAGTGCACCCGTACAAATCGAACACAGAACATTCCCGCCCCCACGACAGTGGCCGTGGTTAAACGTTCCAACCAGCAACTCGAAAACCGGCGGAAAATTCCACTCTATTGCCGAAGCACTACCATTCCACCAATGGAGATTCTTGGCGCCAATTTCTGCGCCGATTTTGCTACGTCAAGCCAATCACAGTTACGATTTTGCAGGAAACGCGGGAATTTTCCCGCCACAACTGCCTGGGAACACAAGTCATTCCCACGCCTCGCTGGTAGCCCGCCAGAAGGTGTTTTCACTAAGTTTCTGCGAAGTAACGGAATCTCTAGCCCAGCCGCCCCTTCTGGGCGTGTCGCTCCCCCTCTTATAACAATATCGGCGTCTGGAAAGCATCCACTCGACTCCCTCAGCAGAACTCGCCTGTCACCGGACCAACCGGGTGACAAGAGACGCTGCGTGGGAAGTCCGCCTGTGAAGGAATAGCAACTTTTCACCGCATGCAACTAGAGAGGAAAATCGAATTAGCTCAGAGTAAGATAGAGATATGAGAGGGGGCTCATGCCACCTCTCAAGCGGCCCCAGCAGATCTCAAGCCGCCATAAAGGGGAAGGATCGATATGACCCATATTAATGTCTGCTAATAGGTGTCCGGATACTTTCGATCAGATAATGCATAGGATACTGTGGACACGTGTCAAGACAGCAGGTACTTTCGGGTTAGTGGTCTTCATTCTAGGAGTAACAGTTCTCTATAATGATATCTAATACTGAACTTCAGTTTTAGAAGCGATTCGACATGCACTAAATGTAACGCGACGTGGCCAAGGCACGGGCTCGATAACTAGTCGCCAAGACTAATACTAGCGGCAGGTCATTCTTACGTACAAGATTCGCTCGTGAGAATGTTTCTTTTTTTCGACAAACCTTTTGAAAATTTTCGATTTTCGCACAGCCGATCATAAAGTTCCTGTTATGGTCAAAGTGACACAGGGTTTCCCATGGCTTCAGTGGAAATTTTCCTGCACGTAAATAGATTTACACTGAAGAGCCAATGAAACTGGTACACCTGTCTAATATAGTGTACGGCCCCCGCGACCAAGCTGAAGTGCCGCAACACAACGTGACATGCCGGCCGGTGTGGCTGAGCGATTCTAGGCCCTTCATTCTGGAGCCGCGCGACCGCTACGGTCGCAGGTTCGAATCCTGCCTCGAGCATGGATGTGTGTGATGTCCTTAGGTTAGGTAGGTCTAAGTAGTTCTAAGTTCTAGGGGACTGATGACCTCAGATGTTAAGCCCCATAGTGCTCAGAGCCATTTGATCCATTTTTGAACAACGTGACATGGACTCGATTAATGTCTGCAGTTGTGATGGAGGTAACTGACACCATGAATCCTGCAGGGCTGTCTACAAATCAGTAAGAGTACGACGGGGGTGAAGATCTCTTCTGTACAGCACGTTGCAAGACATCCCAGATATGATCAATAATGTTCATGTCTGGGGAGTTTGGTGGCCAGTGGAAGTGTTTAAGTACAAACAGTGTTTCTGGAGCTACTCTGTAGCAATTCTGAAAGTGTGGTGTGTCACGATGACTTTCTGGTATTGCCTTAAGTCCGTCGGACTGCACAATGGACATGAATGGATGCAGGTGGTCAGACAGGATGCTTACGTAGGTGTCACCTGACAGAGTCCCATCTACACATATGAGGGGCCCTTATAACTCCAACTGCACACACTCCACAGCATTACAGAGCTTCTACCAGCTTGAGCACGCCCCTCTTAACATGCATGGTCCATGGATTCATGAGGTTCTCTCCACACCCGTACACGTCCATCCACTCGGTACAATTTGAAGCGAAACTCATCCCACCAGGCAAGAAGCTTCCAGTTATCAACACTCCACTGTCGGGGTTGACGGGCCCAGACGAGGCGTAAGGCTTTGCGCTGTGCAGTCATCGAGGGCACACGAGTGGGCCTTCGGCTCCGAAAGCCCATATCGATGATGTTTCTTAGAATGGTTCGCACGCTGACACTTTCTGATAGCCCAGCACTGAAATATGCAGCAATTTGGGGAAGGGTTGTACATTTGTCACGTTAAACAATTCTCTTCAGTCGTCGTTGGTCCCGTTCGTCCAGGACATTTTTCCGGTAGCAGCGATTTCGAAGATTTTATGTTTTACCGGATTCATGAGTTTCACGGTACACTCGTGAAGTGGCCGTACAGGAAAATCCCCACTTCATCGTTACCTCGGAGATGCTGTGTCCCACCGCTCGTCCGCCGACCATAACGCCACGCTTAATCTCACTTAAATCTTGATAACCATTGTAGCGGCAGTAGCCGACCTAACAACTGTGTCAGACACTTGTAGTCTTATATAGGCGTTGATGACTTCAGCGCTCCCTATGTCTGTTTGCATATCTCTGTATTTGGATACGCATGCCTAAACCAGTTTCTTTGACGCTTCAGTGTATAAAAGAAATAATTTTCAATGGCAAGCTCAAGAAAAATCGTCTTAGAAAAAAAGGCTTTGTTTATTCACTTCATTATCTTCCAGCTGGTAGATGATTTTCGACAAATGAACTCCATCTTCCTAAATTTCTGATGGAGTTCGACAATATACCGAATAGTCGAGTATTAACTAAGATACGATCATAACGAGTATATCGACAGGAATGCGATTGGTTCGATGAATGTTTAACTGAAAAAACCCTATACTAGCGGACTGATGGCTAATGTTCAAGAAAACGAAATTAATGTTGGCTATGCTCCAAGGAAGCTAAATCAGATGTCTACGGTTTCAGCAAACACAAACGATTGTTCGATGACGATGTTGTTGTACTTATGGAAACATCATCATTATGATATTGCAGGGCGTGTGTTATTCTGATTACGATGCAAGGAACTTTACATCATAATCAGAATAACACAAGCACTGCAATATCATATTTATCTATGTCGATCTACTTTCAAGTATAACTTCTGACCAGTACTGGAATACACATAATGGATGTACGAATACTGGTTGTAATGGTTGACGACACGTGTTGAGTTCGGGTGTGACCGTAAGTTGTGCACGGATAGCCAAGCGCTAGCCGGCACGATAGCTCAACGTGTTCGGTCAGAGAGCTGGTTGGCCTCTTTAATAAAAAACTTGAGTGAAAGAATCAACGACGAACTTGAACGGAAGTCATGTGACGTCCGCAACGACCAAACACAATGCTGCACAACGAACAAAATGGAAAAAAAGGGGTTAATACACTCTGTAATAAAAAACTGAGTGAAGGGATCAACGAACAACCTCAAGGGTCGTCATGAAACGTCCGACCCGAACATATACAACGAACAATATAGAACAAAATGAGATCAACAAAGAATTTTTTTAATGGTAACGCGACCGCTCACTATAAGCGGGAAATCCGGGTTCGAGTCCCGGGCTGGTACAAATTTTTATTGTCGTCATTCCACTCTACAGCTGATGGTTGTCGTTATTCACAATAGAGAATTCACTTCATGAATGTCATCATCGGTCGATCGTAGAGAAATGCACGAAGACGCAGTCGGTATTTCCACTTGGTGTAATGAATGCACAAGGAAGAAAGTGTGTGGTGTACGTGGTGCTGTTTAGTATACAACTAAGATGCTGTAATTCCGAATCCCAGCGATCTACAGGGAAGATAAACTCCACATAGGATGATCACATTTGCATTTTGCACTAGTCTCGTGGTCAAGAAACTTCAGATACAATATATCCGTTGAACATATTTCGTGAAAGATTTAGAATTGCCTATGAAAACGACGGAATGTCGAAACGCGTTACGCGATTTTGGAAATAATAAAAAGTGTGGTCGAGGCATCTGAAAGTTAATAAAGTGCATCCAAATGGCCGCTGCGTCTCATAACGTTTTCGTGCAAATTGCATCTCATGGCATAAAATTTTGTCGGTTCTCTTGGGTATGAAACAAGTGCGAACAGAGTTTTAGCAGCGGCGAATGCACGTCTTTCGGAAGATAAAGTTCACAACGATGCAGAGCTATTGAAATATGTCCTAATATGTGAAAAAATGGATATGACATCGAAACTAGTAGTACGACCAAAATGACCTCAGCATGCTAAATGGAAGAATAATGAATAGCAATCACGCCTTTGAACCATTTAAAAGATTCAATTGAAAACCGCCAGTCGACTTACAGAGGAATGAAGAGACGAATGAAATGATAGTGTGCTCACTAGGAAAACCGGATATCATAATAGACAGAAATGTATAAAAATTGGGCTTATGATCAAGCACAGTGAACGGAATGAACCGAAGAGTAAAATTATCTTCGGCTGAATTGGTAAACCGGATAGCATAATTAAAAGTAACGTGAAAAAGGAGCCAGAAAAGCGAACAAATGAGTAAGAGGATTAAGTGAGTTCTGGAAGGTTGTGGTGTTACGTATCACTCCGATAGAGTTATGGGTAACCTTAAGTCTACCTATCCGACGAACTATGGTCGCGATACTTAAATCGTGGAATAATGTAATGGTTAAAACTAGAAAGCTATTCCTGGGCTTTTTTCTATCTGTTTCGCAGTGAAACCATACTGGGTCGCTAAGACCGAAAAAGAGCTCAACAAGTACGCTCAGATGTGGAGGTTATGCTCATTTTGCTTACGTTTTTAAATGCGTGTTCCACTTTGAGCTCTTATCACAACGTCTAACGATCAACAAGGAGTACTACTTACTCGTTCACAGGGCTGTTTGCGTAAGATATTCGCAAACAACGCCCGGATTTGCGGCGAAACAAATGATGGATTTTGCACCATGACAACGCTCATGCCCCCCCCTCCCCCCCCCCCCCCCCGGCCCCCATATTCGCCAGGCATGTTGATTTTTTCGGTTTCCATAAATAAAGAAAGTTGGAACGAGTATTCGTTTTACTGCCATAAATGATATTGAATCCGCATCACTAAGAGACCTGAAAGTTACCCCAAGGATCAAGTTCCAGAGTATTTCAAGGACTGGAAAAAGCGCTGGCATAAGTGTATATCTACTGTATACTATTTTAAAGGGGATAACATTGATGTAGACATATAAACAAAATTCTCTCTAAAAAAAATAAGAATTCCCGTTCTTGTTTGTACGTACGTCATGTGAGTGTCTGTATTGTTTTTGTGCAAAAACAAGAAACAATACCCCGGCCTCCATATTCGCCAGGCACGTGGATTTTATCCGTTTCCATAAATAAAGAAAATTGTAAAGAGTATTCGTTTTACAGCCATAAATGAGATTAAACCCGCATCACTAAGCGAGCTGAAAGTTGCCGCAAGGATCAAGTTCCAGAGTATTTCAAGGACTGGAAAAAGCGCTGGCATAAACGTATATCTACTGTTGACTGTTTTAAAGAGGATAACATTGATGTAGACATATAAGCAAAATTCTCTCTAAAAAAACAATAATTCCCATTTTTGTTTGAACGTACGTCATGTGAGTGTTTGTACTGTTTTGTTCAAACCAGGTACGTGGCACTGCATGTCTTGTGCCGAACTGAGGCGATTTAAAAGCTGAGCCGTGCAGGAGACAGTCGGTCTTCTCTTTGTGTTGACACGCCATTCGCCGCAGTTAAGGGCTGCTCGGGTTTCCGGCGCACTTTTTGCGCCGGCCGTCGCGTGATTTACGACTGCAGCGCCGCCACCGGCGCAGCCGCGCTGCAAGTCGTCGTCAGCTGTCCGCCAAGGACGCCACGCGCAGCCTGCATCTGGCTGCAGCTGGCGCTGCGCCAATCGCAGCCGGCGGGCACACGTGCGCGACCTGTTCGCGGACCCGCCTGCCTCCCCCCCCCCCCCCCAGTCCCCTCCACAGTTCCCTGAAAGATGAACGGCTGCGACGTTCTGAGATCGCTGGCCAATTTGCCAAGGAACCTACTGCACACCTGTCACCATCAACAGCAGTGCATATTTGAGATCAAATCAACAGTGAAGTTCCACAGGGTTACGTTTTTGGTCCACAGTGTTGCTGTTTAATGGAGGAACAGTCTAATCAGAATAGAATATGGTTTGAGAGTAAACCTAATGAGAAAAGAATATGGATTGAGAGTGAACCTAAGAAAGACAAAAATACCAGTTTGCTTTTGTCTTACAGTATTACTTTTATTGTGTTAACCGGTTTTCGGCTTAGAAGGCCATCTTCAGACATTTACTGAGTACTGTCACCAAAGAAGTTACAGTGTTTGTAAACAATACTGGAAGAGAAGTTACACGTCTAGATTGAAGCAGAGACACACAGTAAGTAACATCTTTGACAGTGTGGTCGTAACGCATTGAAAAAGTAAAATATTGAACAGTGAATAATAATGGAGGAGACAGGAAAATACCTTAACACAAAATAGGAACAGCATGCCTACATAACAGTTTCTACTAATAAACAAAAATAATAAAATAAAATAAAATTAGTGCTTGAAAAGGCTACTTCAGGAGGTATGAAACGTGGAGAGTGACACACAAACCAATTAAAAGAAGAAAAAATTATCAATTTAACTACGGAACACATAAGGAACTTAAGCAGTATCAATAAGATTAACAGAAATAAATAATTAAATGCAGAAAAATGGAGAACTTTAAAGGAACACACAGTAAATACAATCTCTAAGAGTGTGGTCATACTGCACTATTAAAAGGTAAAAAGGGTGAACAATACACAAGTACAAAAGGAGCAAACAGGAAAAATATTAACATTATATTCAAAACTGCGGCTATGTAATAGCATTAAATGAATGAACCAAGTAAAGTATAAACAA
Source organism: Schistocerca nitens (assembly GCF_023898315.1). Lineage (NCBI taxonomy): Eukaryota > Metazoa > Arthropoda > Insecta > Orthoptera > Acrididae > Schistocerca > Schistocerca nitens. The sequence continues at coordinate 269,902,253 of NC_064620.1, forward strand.
TATTTGATGAGGCAACTACAAAAAGTATCAGACATGGACTGTAATACAAGTACCAGTTAAAAGAAAGCCTTAACAATTGAAACTAACGTATATATGGAATACAATACGAAAGCAAACTGGTGCTTTTCATTTATGATAATGTTGTTCAACCAACAACCGACTGAAGATCCAGGTAAAAGACAAAAGTATTGAGAAGTAGCAGAAATGAGATTGGCGGTAAACTAATGAAAATTGGGGACCAAGTACTGGAAAGAGTGAAGACATTCTTCCACTTTGGAAGCAAATTAACGCATAACAGACGTAGCAAGGAAGATGTAACATGCAGGCTAGCACAGACAAACGGGGAATTCCTTCCTATGAAAAGTAATCTCTTTGAACTCTCAAAAACCACTGGTTCTTCCAAATTATTCAGATTCCATCTTAATCTCCTAACATTCTTTAACTTATTAGTTTCAATCAGCAGTTCATAAGCAATAAATCTAAATCTACAACACCTTTTCACCCTCCAACATGGAAGCATTTCATCTATTTATAAACAGGATGATTAAACTGCCTCAACCCATCGGCTTTATGCAACCTACGGTGCCTGCAAATACCACGAGGCAAATTTTCATATTCTCTTGTTTGCTACATGCAAACTAGTAGTCCTACAGAAAAAAATGAATGGGACGTTCTTGTAAGAGATTTAATGAAGTTAAATTTTGAATTGGGTACATTTTAGCTAGGGGCTATAGTTTTCGAATTATTTACAAAAAATTTACAGAAGTGATCTTCAAATTCATTTTTCTTAAATAAATCGGAAACTGTGACCTCCTCCCAGTACAAAATTTAACTACATTAAATTTCCTACAAAAAGTTTCTGTTATAGACTAACGTCTATATGGAATACAATACGAAAGCAAACTGGTGCTTTTCATTTATGATAATGTTGTTCAACCAACAACCGACTGAAGATCCAGTTAAAAGACAAAAGTATTGAGAAGTAGTTTGTGCACAGAGAGCGAGAGAACATGAAAATCTCGCACTTGATATCTGGAACTGTTGTGAGTTGCATAAAACCGAACTGTAGGGGCACTTGAATAATCCTCTATATCTTATTGACAGGATCGACTAGAAATAGAAATGTAACAATTTTTATGTTACAAGTGCAAGTGGAATTTTAAATGATGATGGACCAGAGACACTAGTAGGTAATTTCGCCATAGGTGTGAGGTATTTCTTGATAGTTGTTAGATGATTAATAATCACTGAGGTAGGACAATAATGTCTCCCAACAATGGTGTCCTAAGACACTACAAACCGCAATGTGATCAAAGTTAACAAAATGACATCACGAAATTACCTGTACCACGAAAATACCTCCCTTAACTTGCTCCATACTTGGTGGTAAAAATTTAAAAAGGCACACTAGAACACTTCCCTGATATTTTGTCTTTTCTTTTGGCATATTCTAATCTGCAATACGAATAAATTATTTTAATATTGGTAATTTCATGAAATGCTGTAACCAAAAAAGCTTTTAGTGAACGTGGGGATCATTACATAACCAGAAAATTTTGCTTAGTGCTCTTTATTTCTAAAGTAACCTAGGAATAGCGCAGAACAATGGGCTGCACGTGAACTCCACCTTCACAATTGCTGGGAAGCTAAGAATTTCCTACATAACTTGTGACGTAAATAACAAAGAAATAATTCAGAAGCCAAGATCGCTTAAATACTGTTTACTGGATAACCGGTTTCAGCACACTGAAGGTACCATCATCGGATCTGTGAAGATATAATAAGGCAGGTTTGAGGGAGGGCTTACATGAGTTACACTATATACGTTACTATTAGTGCAGTATCACACTGACACTCCCTCAAACCTGTCTTCTTGTATCTTTGCACATCCGATGATGGCACCTTTAGTGTGTTGAAACTGGTCAACCAGTAAACAGTATTTAAGCGATCTTGGCTTTTGAATTATTTCTACAACAGAGTGATCGCCCCACTACAAACTATGTGTTCAGTGTAAATAACAAAACTACGTGCGATGCCTAACGCGTTAGCAACATTCATGGGTAAAAAAAAATGCTATGTAGTTTCCGCTCTTACCTTGACTGGTTATCTCATGTTTCAGAAATAGCGAATACATTGCTAAAACTATTGAAATTTATGACGAACAATGACACGAGTACTAACATTTTTCTCTCTCGTCTGAGCACTTGCAACTAGGTCAACAATATCTCCTACTGCCGACAATGATGTCCCACGGAACTACAAGCCGAAATGGTGCGTTACGTCTCCAACAAGCGTGGTCGCAGTGCGTTAACAAAAAAATTTCACGAAATTATCTGCATCACGAAAATACCTTCCTTTTGTTGCATTACTATTAAACATAGGAGGAAATTTCTGAGAATGTGTGCCTGGAGCACAGCTACTGAAGTTATTGATGGTCTGAGGAAAAACCGAGCCGCGCGGGATTAGCCGAGCGGTCGGAGGTGCTGCAGTCATGGACTGTGCGGCTGGTCCAGGCGGAGGTTCGAGTCCTCCCTCGGGCATGGGTGTGTGTGTTTGCCCTTAGAATAATTTAGGTTAAATAGTGTGTAAGCGTAGGGACTGATGACCTTACCAGTTAAGTCCCATAAGATTTCTCACACATTTGAGCATTTGAAAAACCGAGAAAGAAGAGACAAATGTAAAGAAATCAGGTAATAGTTTCTGTGGTACTAGAGGGAGCCGTACAGAGCAACAAAAACTTATTTTTCAACATAATCTCCGTCTAATGCGATGGCCTAAACGCCACCTTACTGTGAGGGATAGTACGCCCGCGGGGTGCCAGTCTACTGCTCGACCTCGGAGCCAATGTCTAGCTGCATCAGTAACCTCACCATCTCCTACGCACTACTCCCCGCGGAGTGGGCCAAACAGATGGAAATCGAAGGGTACGAGATCCAGGCCTTAGGGTGGATGAGGAGGAACAGTGCGACCAAGTTCTGGCAGCTCCTCTCGAGTGCGCAGAACCTTGCGTTGTCACGGGGAAGGAGAAGTTTGTTTACCTTGCGTTGCCATGGAGATGAAGAAGTTCGTTTGCATTTTTGTGGCGACTGTTCATTCCTGAGAGTAGCACAATACACTTCAGAGCTGATCGTTACACCATGAGAGAGGATATGAAACAGATTAAACCCTGCAGAATATCAGAAGACAGTCGCCATGACTTGCCAGTTGATGGTGTGCCTTCGAACGTTTTCTTCAGAGGAGAGATGGACTGGCACCACTCCATGGATTACCGTTTTGTTTCCAGTTCGAAGTGATGAACCCATGTTTCATCGCCTGTGATGATATTCGACAAAAAAAAAATTGACACGATCAACCTCGTAACGCGCAAGCAATTCCGCACAGATGATCCTCGTTTCCCCTTTTGGTCTCTATTATAGATGAGGATGATAGTCACTTCTGGTTTTCTTACACCTAAATACAAGTTTACTCTCTGGAAAAAAAAAACGGGAAGAAACGCCAGCACGCAGAATAATTGTCCGAGAACCTTTTCGTAAGGGAACTTTAAAATCGCCAGTACTATCACTCATTTTTCAGCAGGTATTCGTGGAATGGTTCTCTTCTTAATATATTTGAAACGAATTTCTTAAATTTCTCTCCATTTACGAAGTGCTACCTTTGAAGCCAGTTTTCTCGTACGTAACTGTAACAGGCTTTTACATCAAATAAATTCGTCATTGGAAATAAGGACAACCATCAGCTGTAGAATAGAATGACGACAGTGAAAATTTGTACCGGACCGAGACTCGAACCCGGATTTCCCGCTTATCGTAAGCGGGTGCCTTACCTTTTTTCTTTAATTATATTACCTCTCAAATGTCATAAATTAAATAATATGACCAGTGTTATATAAAATACTGATTAAAAAGTAAGTAGTTTAGAACCGCCGCCTCGTTCACGACGCGCTTATAACGCGCTAATGTTACCGAGCTGACTATTTTTGTTTTTTTACCTTTGCCTTTCACGGACAAGGGCTCTAACAGCTTTTATTTATTTATTTATTCAATAGATTTTTTTTCTTTAATTGAAAAAAGAGAGATTTTGGCTGCTTTATGGCAAAATCAATTACTGCATTTCTTCTACCTATTGCATACGGAAACGGACCATTAAATTAAAAAGAAATGCATCGCCCGGAAATTAAGCAGGGCTGCCGACAAAGCTTTTTTTTTTCTTTTTAAGTAGCACTAGCACAGTCATCGGCAGCTTGAAGGAGGCAAAGAGGGGTAGGGGTCGGATTCCGAGGCCTAGCCACGACGTCTCTCCCCTCCAACCACTTAAGCGCACCAGTACATTTTTCTTTTCTTTATTATCTATTTATTCGTTGTATGGCAGAAGTAACAAAAACAAGGGAGCCATACGCCAAAAATTATGCCGAAATTGTGAACTAAAAGGGCCATCTTGTCCTCTGGGATCACCTTATTGACGCGGGGGGCCAGTGACAGGCGGTCCTAATTGCAATGGACATCACCAGCACATCAACCGACGGAGCGTCCGGGGCCGCTGCACACAGTCTGTTTCTGTTACCTTAGGGGAATCGTGGAAACATAACGTCTGCAGATCAATTTCTTCTCACAACTAGCACATCCCAGCTGGGCGCTTGGTCCATGAAGGACGATCCCAAATAGTTGGTGAAAAGGTTCTGATATTTCGTTCTATTCGTTAAGACCAGTGAGCCGTGCGTGGCTCGTGTTCCCGCCATCATGTATTTTACACCCTGTTTTTAACGTACTCCCCCCTCACTACGTTAATTTCAATTACTACTGCCACTGAGTTGCTATTTGCCTGTGTCCGACGCAAGCAGCGCCTGTCGATATATCCCCTCTCGTAGTACCTTTGCTCGACTGCTATTACTTCCCGGTCGTTGGCGGGGCCGTAGTGGCCGAGCGGTTCTAGGCGCTACAGTCTGGAACCGCGCGACCGCTACGGTCGCAGGTTCGAATCCTGCCTCAGACATGGATGTGTGTGGTGTCCTTAGGTTAGTTAGGTTTAAGTAGTTCTAAGTTCTAGGGGACTGATGACCTCAAAAGTTAAGTCCCACCGTGCTCAGAGCCATTTGAATTTGAACCTGGTCTTGTCTGTCGTAAGGGAGTTCGGGTGGCGAGTTCGGGCTGCCAGTGAGTTGGAACGCGTCTGGAGCGCAGTCCGGACCTTCCAGTCGGGGAATTTCAATGCGCCACTAGTACAGTCGGTTGGAGCAGTGAGCTCTGCGCCGACATGGCTCGCCCGACCTTGCCGCCACGCATAACTTGAGCCGGGCCACAGTCTGGGTGGATCGTCGGTCGGTCGTCCTACCGGAGGACGCGTTCATGAGTCGGCTGTGTGTGTGTGTGTGTGTGTGTGTATGTGTGTGCATCCACTCACGATTTGTCTTCGTGCGTGCTTAGTGACTGTTGGGTATCGTTCAGCTCTTCGTGCAGTGTTTGTCAGATTGTGTGTGTAGTTAGTATTATTTCCACTGACGATTATTTTAGATGTTGTCGGCATTCTGAGGCGAGTGAGTCGGAACACGTGAGGAGAGTTCACGGCGGCAGTTCGGGTCGTGGGTTGGGCCCTGCCAGGGAGTTGCAACGCGTCTGGAGCGCAGCCCGGGCCAGCCAGTCCTCGGCTTGCAGCAGCATTGAGCCCTGCGTGGACATCGCCCGCCCGACCGTTGCCGCCCCGCATCACTTAAGCCGGGCCTGACTTTGGTGGATTGATGGTCGGTCGGTTGGTCCGCGGACATCTCCGTGCGGCGTAGTCGACCGGGCTGCTGGCGTTCTTTGCGCAGTGTCGGAGTCTGTCTGCAGCTGTCCTATCGGTACGAGGGCATCGTCGGTCGCCAACCCAGGACGTGAAGGTTGAGTGGTTTTGAGCATTACGTTGTCGGTTCCAGCGGTGCTGTTGTGGAGGTTATCCTGGGAGCAACAACGAGTGAAGTGTTCGAGATAGCCGCCGTCAGGTGGAACTGATTAAATTAATTTATCCATAGTTAAGTGCACCAGCGGAATTTTCTGTCTTGTGGCCGTCTGTGTTTTGGTTACCTGCCCCGGCCGCTAACGTAAATTCAGGCAGTGTTCATTTGACGTGAACTTGAGATTTACAGCGCTGAGGTCAACAGATAAGTGGATACCTAGCAGCTCGTTCCGGTCAACATCAGTGTGCGATTTGCAGGGGGGATGGGGGGGGATTCCCCCCTCTGCATCAGACCATCCCCTCTTCTGGTTTTAGTTTATGCATCCCAACGTGGGATGTTGCATGGGGGCTTAATTAAAAAAGATGAAAATAATTTTGATTTCTTGCTTTAGTAGCTGTCTGTCCGTTTACGAAGTCTCGTAACGGTTGGCCCTGACTAGTATTATTACGCTATCTGACTGCATAGAACAACAACAAGGAATGAAATGGAAATTTTCATTAACACAATTAATTAATTAATTAATTAAGTCCCCAGCAACTATAAAACCTACGAAACCAAAGCACAAGTATCACTGTTCTGTGTGTGGGAGTGTGACTCAACGTACACATCTGGCACGGTTCTTCTTCAAAAGACAAGAATTTCAAATACCATTTATACTGAATGAATTAAAGAAAATACAAATACCATAATTACTCAAGAGAACCACAATTACACTCTAATCCAAGAACACAAGCCAGATGCTTTGTTGACTGAACCTGTAATGACACATTATTTAAAACATGGAAATAATGAAAAATAAATCAAGTTTCGTTACCTTCATATATTGACCAAAATCACTCTCATAATTACAATATATCTCCACACCGACTCGCTATTACCACATCTCAACAAGAACCTTTCAGCATCACATCTCAGCAAGCACTCCCTACTAGCACATCTGAACACGAACTGACTACCACGAGTCCTCGACAAGCACTGCCCACTACGACATCCCAATAATCACTTCCCGTGGAGGCGGCGGAACAATGCTCTCTAGCGATCTCTGTCGCTGTGGCTCAGTGTAGCCACCTTTCATATGCCCTTCCTCCACGGCTAGAATTTGATGGTATTTTTGCCAGCATTGGTGGTGAAAATACCACCAAATTCGTCAAAAAAATATAGACAAAAATAAAAGATAATATTAATACGTAAATATCATATAACTAGATAAAATTTTGGCTTTGCACTGACCTTTCAATAACCTATTATATAGAATACAGTAAGCAATACAAATTCTTTCATACATGTGACTTTACATAATAGTTTACACAAGTATTATGTGGTTAAACAATTCAATCAATAGCGTCAGCAATGACGAATATGTGCAGGTAAGAGTCTCATAGCTTTCCACAAACAGTAATACACAAAAAATCAGTTTATACAAATATTCACATAAACGCTTTCCATAGCCCAAGAATAAGCAGTTGACAGTTCCAGCAGTAGCACCCAGCAATGGTCAACAGGTGCAGAAACCAATAAGTAACATTTTTTCAATAGAAGCAGTCCATCAGTGGCACCCGCAATGTTGATCAGGTGCACACAGCAACAGGTGACTTCATTTCAGTAGAAGCAATCCATCAGTGGCACCCAGCAATGTTGAGTAGGTGCAGACACCAACAAGTAACACCATTTCAGTAGAAGCAGTCCATTAGTGGCACCAGCAATGTTGATCAGGTGCACACAGCAACAGGTGACTTCATTTCAGTAGAAGCAATCCATCAGTGGCACCCAGCAATGTTGAGCAGGTGCAGACATCAACAGGTGACATCTTTTCAGTAGAAGCAGTCCATCAGTGGCACCCAGCAATGTTGAGTAGGTGCAGACATCAACAGGTGACATCATTTCGGTAGAAGCAGTCCATCAGTGGCACCCGCAATGTTGAGTAGGTGCAGACACCAACAGGTAACACCATTTCAGTAGAAGCAGTCCATTAGTGGCACCAGCAAAGCTGAGCAGGTACACACAGCAACAAGTCACATTTCTCAGCAGAAGCAGTTCCATAAAATACACTGTCACTGATCACACTGTTCATCAGAGTTTATAAGCAGAAATTAAACATGTCCTAGTGGCACCAATATTGTAGAAAAAGTACAAGTAACAGTCCATAATTTTTTTTACAATCACTGATCACACAGTTCATCAGCAGAAATTAAACATGACTAAATGTCACACATCATGTTGAAAAGTGCAGCACCATCACTAATCAGACATTTCAGGCATGAACAATAGTTTGAATACACATACAATGCTTTTACATTAAACATACAAATCATAACAAACACACAAATGATATCAGATAATTGTCCTATTAACTATTACAATACACAAATACCAGTAAACCTATAACATTTGTGGGTGTCAGTGCAAGCCACTACCAACAAATAAAATAATATTTAGGAGATAGGTGGGTAGGATTAGAAAAGGAAAACACACAAAACACATCCACTCATCTTTCATCCACATTAAGTACTACTGTGTAATTGAATAGTGTTAACTGTGTAAATGTAACTCTGTCCAAGATTTGATGTTCATCATGTGTACCAAGTACTAGTGGCAGCAATGTATAACAGTCAATAATAGTTAAGTCAACGTCATAGTCATCATGTCAAGACCAATGTTTGCCAAGCCAGATCAAAATGTACGGTTGCTGAACAACTGTCAGTGAGCCAAGATATGCACATGCTTCCTCTCTCAAAAAAAGTATATACTGCTTAGTGATTTAACAAGTGTGTGTATAGACAATCTTCCTTCCACTTTAGTGTTCTAGTCTGCCATCTTCATCCTCCTTGTTCCATATAAACCAACAAAACAATATGCTCCTCATTTACTTTACCTCTTATCCACCAAAACTCCAATAATCATCAACTTCACCTAATCTCAATACCTCAATAATACGTCGATACATATAAACCTCAGCACCAATATCATTTCACTTCCATAACAACTCTTTCCTCTAGTCAGTCTCCTCGAACAAGTACAGACAAAATCCTAGTGCAACTTCAATTCATCATCCCATACAATCCGAAGACACAGTGTCCACACACAACCTCTATGTAATCAATCTGGCCCAAATTTTCTACTCATTATAAATTATAAGATACATTTTGGTTCCTTGTCCATCATTAAATAAAAGAAATGCATACATGACCTCTAACAGACTTAAGTTCGAATAACTCTCAGTAATTAAGTACGATTACGGAGTGTGAATGATCATAATATTTCACAGTGTGTACACCACTTCAAGAATCATAGCAGAAGCAAACATGTGGAGTATTTTTTGTGTCAAGTGTCACTTCCTATTTCAATTGCTCACGAAAATGCAGTGTAATACTGTCAATGGTCTAAACCTAGTTTTGGTATGTCATGTCGTTAGCTTCCTTCCTATTAGCATAAATTTATACAGCTTCCATAAAACCTCAGCTCATGTGACTTCTATGACTTTCTTTTACTAATGTCGTTCGTCGAATTATAGCAGTTCATTTTCTTATCTTAAAAATATAAGGCACTGAGCGTAAGCAAAACATGCAATAGCGAGTAAATATACCAGTAGAGAACAGAATGTCAACAAGTGGATGCAGCACAATCCCTATAACAAGGCTCTGCCAAGCGAACAATCTACAATTAATACCATAGTGTAACCTAGTCTCTATGTTTGTACACAGTATATCAGCATTTCTATATACTAAATTGAAGAGTAGTTATGACAACAAAACAGAAATGTGTAAATATGCAATCCATAAGCAAGGCAGCAAATATGTTATCTATCATAATAAACAGGTCATTAGCATCATATCAGCATAACCAAATAAATGTTTATATGTAATCTTAATAAGTACCCATGAAGGCGCAAGCAGATAAATCACAAAGTATAACTTACATATCTAACCACATCAGCACAATTAATCAGGTGACAATTATAATTTAAATAAATAAGCACAGCAGGCACATAATTAAAAAATATGACATCAGTGAAAAAGCATAGTAGCCAAGCGATGCATAATATATACAAATAACTACCCTGTTCATTAGTCAATCATTTTAGAAATGAGTTAATGTGCGCAAGCACGTCGCTTCACCAGTAAATTCATAGAACATGAAATTAGCACAAAGTATGAATCACGTAATCGCAAGCAGCAAATTACGTCTAAAGTACGTACCTAAGTGGAATTATGTTACCTGAAAAATAAACTCAATTAATCGTTACCTTTTTAGTTTATTAGTTTCATCTTCGAAATTACATTCTTCCTGAAATTTTCTCGATAGTAAGTCCTCTTAACGTCGGACACACACAGAATTTACCTGAAGGTCTTAAATATTTTACACACCGTATCCTGAAAAATACTGAACGTTAATAACATAATTTTTGAAGTCATTATAGCTTTATACTGAATTTAGTCGGAGAAATTAGACTGTGTATTTGTTTACGTCTGTCAGTGCATTCGCACTGAGCGCTCGATCAGCTGTAGGCGCGTGACGTAGAAAGTGATTGTTTGCGGTCAACGACAGCCTTGTGCGGCGCGCAGACTGACTGTTGCTTTGAGTATGTGCCGCCGCCAAAACACAGCGCGGTATCCTTGTACTCTCTTCGTGTTTACATGTAGCTGTTGGTTTCTCAAAAGTATGTCATTCCACAAAAATTTTTACGTTCGATATATGATGTATTCCCTTAGAGCGGCGGGATTTAAGAGTTTCTACTTCAACAGTGTTATCATGAATAATTTTGCGAACTCTAAATGGACCGTTATAAAGCAGAAAAAATTTGCGACACAATCCTTTTCCTTTGTGAGACAAACGATGAGACTTAATTAACACTATCTGACCAACTGACAAAGTTTTTAAACGACCAGGACGCTTAGCTGATTTCTCTCTTCTAGCAGCTGCAGATGCAATATTTTGTAGAGCCAGGTTGACAACTTCAGAATGCCGCAGTTTCCGTGAAGGCGGAAAAGGAACGATTTCAGAAATGCGATTTGTTGGTACTTTATTTTTTAATATCAATAGAGGCGGTAAAGAAGTTGAATCATTAGGGAGTTCATTCAGAATATTTTGAAAAATATGAAGATACTGATCCCACGTTCTGTGATTCTGATGACAATAAAGACGGCACAATTTATTGATTTCTTTCATCCATCTTTCTGAAGCGTTAGACTGAGGGTGAAAAAGTGAAATGAAAATTGGTTTAATCTTACGACGCCGTAGAGTACGAAGCCAAATTTTAGAGCGAAACTGTGATCCATTATCTGATATAACCTTATCAACATGACCAACTTCTTTAAGAAAATGTTTGATGAAAGCATTAGATACTGAACGAGCTGTTGCTTTGCGTAAAGGTGTAAAACACACATATTTTGATGTCAATTCCACTGCTACGAAAATGTACGCAAAACCATTAGTAGAATGAACCACTGGACCGAACAAATCGACTGCAGCCATCTCCTTTAATTTCGCTGGAATGATAGGAAACAACGGTGCTCTGTGAGAAACCGTTGGCGGCTTAGCCTTTTGACATAATTTGCATTTGGCAAGAACAGATCGAATACGTTTTTCCATATTACTGAAGTAACAATTTTCTCGTAATTTATGAAAACATTTTCTGGGACCAAAATGCGCATAACTGAAATGTGTGTACCAAATCAATTTATTGACCCACTCATCAGGAATACAAACTAACCAAACAGAGTTGTCGACCGATTTTCGTTTGAAAAGAATATCATTGCGAACTAAATAATACTGTCTGATCGCTACGCTTTCCTTTCTCCTCCACTTCTCCTTAATGTCCTTCCAGATTGGATCCTTATTTTGCTCCTTAGCGATGTCCTGGAGCGAAGACGAAATAAAGTTCTCAAACGCAACACCTTGAATGTACATCAAACAATAGTGGTTTTCTTTGCAGTCCTCTTAAGCACTTTGTTTCAAACCCATAGGTGCACGTGATAAAGCATCAGCAACAATATTTGAAGATCCCTGTATGTAAACAATACTAAAATCAAATTCCTGTAGGTACAGCGCCCATCGTGACAATCTTCCATGAGTTAATTTTGTCGACATAAGAAATTCCAGAGCTCGATGATCGGTGTAAACCTTAGTATGTCTGCCAAACAAAAATGTGCGAAATTTTGTGAAAGCCCAAACAACAGCCAAAGCTTCAAGTTCCGTAATCGAATAATTCTTTTCGGATTTAGAGAGAACACGACTTACAAATGCAATAGTCTTCTGTACTACAACGCCGTTTTCTTCTATCTCTTGAAATAAATGTGCACCTAGGCCTTTGTATGATGAGTCCGTCGCCAAACAAAAATCTTTAGATAAATCCGGATGTGAAAGAAGTGGAGCAGCAACTAAAGCATCACGAAGTTGTTCAAATTCTGACTGAGCTTCCTCATCCCAACACCAATTAGAACTTTTTCCAGATAGTTCACATAAACGAGGTGTGGCCAAATTGTCCAATCTAACAAAACGTCTAAGAAAATTACAAACACCAAGGAAACTACGAACATCACGTTTTGTGGTAGGAACAGCATAATTACGAATAGCATCTAGTTTCTCTGGATCGGGAAGAATACCTTCTGTAGAAATAATGTGACCGAGAAATTTCACCTGAGAACGACCAAATTCTGATTTTTCCAAGTTCACTGTCATGCCAACTCGTGCAAAAATACGTAATAATGAATCCAAAATTTTGTTGTGCTCACTCCAAGAACGTTTAGCAATAAGAATGTCGTCAACATAGGAAGTAATATTGTCACGAAGACAAACAGGTAAAATTTCATTTAAGCTACGAATGAATGCTGCTGAAGATACAGTAAGTCCAAACGGTAATTTCCGAAACTGGTAACAGTTACCAAAGGCTAAAAAGGCAGTATATTTTCTACAATCAGGGTGGAGTTCTATTTGCCAAAAACTTGCGCGCATATCAATCATCAGAAGATTCCAGGTTCGTATCCTGGCAGGGTCGCCACGTGCATGGGGGCTTAATTAAAAAAGATGAAAATAATTTTGATTTCTTGCTTTAGTAGCTGTCTGTCCGTTTACGAAGTCTCGTAACGGTTGGCCCTGACTAGTATTATTACGCTATCTGACTGCATAGAACAACAACAAGGAATGAAATGGAAATTTTCATTAACACAATTAATTAATTAATTAATTAAGTCCCCAGCAACTATAAAACCTACGAAACCTAAGCACAAGTATCACTGTTCTGTGTGTGGGAGTGTGACTCAACGTACACATCTGGCACGGTTCTTCTTCAAAAGACAAGAATTTCAAATACCATTTATACTGAATTAATTAAAGAAAATACAAATACCATAATTACTCAAGAGAACCACAATTACACTCTAATCCAAGAACACAAGCCAGATGCTTTGTTGACTGAACCTGTAATGACACATTATTTAAAACATGGAAATAATGAAAAATAAATCAAGTTTCGTTACCTTCATATATTGACCAAAATCACTCTCATAATTACAATATATCTCCACACCGACTCGCTATTACCACATCTCAACAAGAACCTTTCAGCATCACATCTCAGCAAGCACTCCCTACTAGCACATCTGAACACGAACTGACTACCACGAGTCCTCGACAAGCACTGCCCACTACGACATCCCAATAATCACTTCCCGTGGAGGCGGCGGAACAATGCTCTCTAGCGATCTCTGTCGCTGTGGCTCAGTGTAGCCACCTTTCAATGTTTATTTCCCACGCACTGGAGTAAAACTTTACATATAATTTAAATTTGTGGAGCCGAACACTGAAAGTTTTTAATACAGTCTTACTATTAATACTGTTAATATGTTTGCTTATTAATTTTGAAAAAGTGTTATGCAGTAGTTAAGCATTTCAAAACATTTAGAACTAAATGACAAGGCGACACACGCCACATTTCCGTAGCATGCCACAGTGTTGCAAGACGTCGCCCCAGCGTAAACGAGGCTTTAGAGCCAGGTCTGTATTGTATGGTGGACGTGATGTGTTGCGTACGAAACTAAAATCTGCAATCAGACCCAAACGTCGTGGAAAACTGTGAAGAGGTCTCATCCTGCAGCAAGATAACGCTCGCCCACATTCTGCCAAACGGGCAGCCGACGCAATAAAGGAGTTAAGATTCGAGGTGCTGGAACACCCACTATACAGTCCAGACCTGGCTCCAAGCGATTTTCACATGTTTGGACCCTTAACGGCAGCACTACAGGGAAGAAGATTTGAAAGTGACGAAGACGTCATTTCTGTGGTGCAAAATTGGTTACAGATGCAACCGAAAAACATATTCTCTGATGAAATAAAAAGCTCGTAAAACGTCGGGAAAACTGCAATGAAGTCCAGGGAGGTTACGTAGAAAAATAACGCATGTTTCAGTTTTCTATCATCAGAATAAGTACAGCTTTTCACAAATGTGCCTTTACTTTTTGAATTTCCCTCGTATACCTGTATGTAGATGATTTTGTAAATAAGCTTTACCTACAACGTGCTTTTAAAGATATAATAAGGGATGTCTTTTCTGATAGTGCATACACGTGAATAGTGAGTTACGGAATTAACATCTATTTATAAATAACTGTTTAACCATGGGTAACGCCACGGTCCAAGCAAGTAACACATGTAATTATACTAACCCCCTACGACATTCCCCCCCCCCCCCCCCCACTGGTAAAAGCACAAATCGCACAATGCTCAACATGTATCACGTCGCGTAAGTATCTCTCTACTTCGTGGGCCGTGGGTATAGAGCATGTAGTGTCGAACTGCAGCTTGAACGTGGCTTTTCGATACCAAAGAGCCATCGGATGTCAGGAAAGTAACTACAACACTTAACACCAGCGCGGTGGTGCGGTAAACAACAACACACGCGGAAACACGACACGGAGCGGCCGGGCCGCGCAGGATTAGCCGAGCGGTCTTCGGCGCTGCAGTCATGGACTCTGCAGCTGGTCCTGGCGGAGGCTCGCGTCCTCCCTCGGGCATGGATGTGTGTGTTTGTCCTTAGGATAATTTAGTTTAAGTACTGTGTAGCGGTCTTCGGCGCTGCAGTCATGGACTCTGCAGCTGGTCCTGGCGGAGGCTCGCGTCCTCCCTCGGGCATGGATGTGTGTGTTTGTCCTTAGGATAATTTAGTTTAAGTACTGTGTAATCTTAGGGACTGATGACCTTAGCAGTTAAGTCCCATAAGATTTCAAACACATTTGAACATTTGAACGGAGCGGCCTGGAGGTACCGCACCGCTCCACAGCCTAAGGCCGACTGTTCCATTTGGCACGACTCATGGCCAAAAGGAAACTTGCCTATGTCGTGAACCATGCGTTTACGGCCTGAACTCTTACATCCTTTATGTATATTCCTGTGCAGATAAGACGTTGTACTTGAAAGTCGCTTGCCTATTATCGGCAGATAGATACGATATTGCAGCGCCTGTGTTATTCTGGTTACGATGCAAAGTTCCTTTGGACAAGCATGCATGTCCAAGGAACTTTGCATCGTAATCAGAATAACACAGGCACTACAATATAGTATATAGAAACAAGTGATGTCGAGTATTCGCTACTTTTATAGTCTACATTTCAAACACGGAGCACTTTGAAATATCATTGTTAGGTTACAGGTTACAGGTTTCTTGTTATTTCCGTGGTTTCCAAGCAACACGAAACCAAATTTTCTTTACATTTCTACAGTTCTGACACTTTCGTTTACTAATCTCTGTACCGTTCTGTTGCCGACACGTGCTTCTGCAGTTCGTTCTTGTGACTTCAAAATGCAAACAATAGGAGTCACGCTTTCAGGTTCTCGTTCGAACAGATTATGAATGAGGTGAACAAACCCCCTCGCCAGCTTGTGGAACGCTTCACGTTTGTTGACGTCACCTGACACATTTATTTTCATTTGGAAACCACGTTGTCCGCATCTCGTGGTCGTGCGGTAGCGTTCTCGCTTCCCACGCCCGCGTTCCCGGGTTCGATTCCAGGCGGGGTAAGGGATTTCCTCTGCCTCGTGATGACTGGGTGTTGTGTGATGTCCTTAGGTTAGTTAGGTTTAAGTAGTTCTAAGTTCTAGGGGACTGATGACCATAGATGTTAAGTCCCATAGTGCTCAGAGCCATTTGAGCCATTTGAAACCGCATTAACACATTTACAGATACACATTTACAACAGTACTGCTACAAGAAAATAACCTCAAAATCTGACTGAATGAATAATTCGGTTGTTCTGTGAATGAAACTACATTGTCGCGAAGTATGGCAACAGTGCAGCATTCGGGAGAGAGATTACCGCAGTCTAATTGTAATTCGCGGCTAACCGCTAGGAGAGAGAATAAATGTTACTGGCTGCTATCAGTTAATGGAGTGGAATGCACAGAACAGCTAAAAATGTGCCCCCATCCTACACAAGGAGAACTAGGCGACGAGAAACCCGGCGGATATACACCGAGTATCCCAACTGGGGGACGAGTGTGTCAGCACTACCAACGGATCCGTTCAGCTGAGCAGCGAGGTGTTTGATTGTGATTCGTCGGTCACCTCGAATGAGAGTGTCATCACGTTCCGACATTGCAGTGGTGACAGCTTTGTGTGTGGCTGGTCGGCACGCCGGAGATTAGAGATGTGCACCCGACATTGATGCATTGGTAACAGATGCCTCACGAACCGTGCTTTTCCTTCACTTCCAGGTCTCTGCAGACATTCTGCAAGCGCCTATGAATATCTATGATGATGTGGTTTTCAGCCAAAAGAAACTCAGTGAGAGCACTCTGCTTGAAATGCATCTCCGTTACAGGCGCCACTCTGAAAGCTACCTAATGGAGGCTGAAGCGGGAATATTTCACGGTGTCTCAGAATAAATTCCGCGTTTTCTCAATCGAAATTTGCCAAGAAAAAAAGTATACCATTACTTATCGAATGCACCTCGTAACTGCCTTTTTCTTAAATTTCATTTTTTAATACAGAACACAGTGATGCACTCGAAGGAATTCAGTGTTCTAAACATGGCAATCCTGCGCTTCTTGATGTTTTCTTATTACTGTGTATGCAGTACAGAATCGGGTGACGGGTATTGCATTTCGCAAAACACAAACTTGTTTTTTTGCACTACTGCGTCATTATGAGTGAGAGTTGTGAGTTACTGTCACATTGTTCACTCGGTGGCACTTGGATATTTACATGACATTGTATTCCGTATAAAAGAGAAGTATGGAATACAATACTAAGTAAATTCTGCAAATGACATTCACAGAACAATACGCAAATAAATATCCGTCCTTTAACTATGGTACAGAAAGGCCTAAAAATTATGAAAGGATAAATTTTTCTAAAGGGTGTAATCCGCAATCCAGCCCTAATATATAAATTAGTAAAGATGATACCAAAGTACAGCAAATTCGGTTTAATTATCTCAGTATTTTTTCAGAGGTCTGCTTGTGTCGTATATGGCGCATTTGAGTGGTAACAGTTGCAAAGACGATCACCTGGTAGATGAAACTTTGCAGTCATGTGAAATTATTAGACTTTACCGATGTTGTTCTCCAGGAATGGTGTTATCAAAAATAACGGCAAGAATAGGGACAGCCTGTTTCTAGAAACAGACAGGCACTGTCATGTATTTACAATACAAGAGGCTCTAGTTTTTATTTAATGTATCAACTGATACTACGTCTTGCCACATAATATTTAGTCATGGTACTATTTTGTCAAATATTGACAGCAAGACTGTGGCTGTTTAAGGATATCCATGACTGGAACTTCGAAATTTTATATTACAAATTGCCAGCTTTGTCAGATTTGTACCACATATTTTTGGTGACAGAACTATATCCCTTTCAAATTTCAGTTTTGTAGCTATTATAGCTCTGTAGGGATAGGAAAAATAGTAGTTCTTATTTTGTATCACCATAAACAGCCTCTTGCGTTACAAAACTGAATTCATTGAGGTTATGTTTTGCGGCTCACCATGCATCTAATTTTTCAATTTGTCCTGCGTTTTTATATATCCATGTTAGATGTTGTTGTTGTTGTTGTTGTTGTTGTGGTCCTCAGTCCTGAGACTGGTTTGATGCAGCTCTCCATGCTACTCTATCCTGTGCAAGCTTCTTCATCTCCCAGTACCTACTGCAACCTACATCCTTCTGAATCTGCTCAGTGTATTCATCTCTTGGTCTCCCTCTACGATTTTTACCCTCCACGTTGCCCTCCAATGCTAAATTTGTGATCCCTTGATGCCTCAAAACTTGTCCTACCAACCGATCCCTTCTTCTAGACAAGTTGTGCCACAAACTTCTCTTCTCCCCAATCCTATTCAATACCTCCTCATTAGTTACGTGATCTACCCACCTTATCTTCAGCATTCTTCTGTAGCACCACATTTCGAAAGCTTCTATTCTCTTCTTGTCCAAACTGGTTATCGTCCATGTTTCAGTTCCATACATGGCTACACTCCATACAAATACTTTCAGAAACGACTTCCTGACACTTAAATCTATACTCGATGTTAACAAATTTCTCTTCTTCAGAAACGATTTCCTTGCCATTGCCAGTCTACATTTTATATCCTCTCTACTTCGACCATCATCAGTTATTTTACTCCCTAAATAGCAAAACTCCTTTACTACTTTAAGTGTCTCATTTCCTAATCTAATCCCCTCAGCATCACCCGATTTAATTTGACTACATTCCATTATCCTCGTTTTGCTTTTGTTGATGTTCATCTTATATCCTCCTTTCAAGACACTGTCCATTCCGTTCAACTGCTCTTCCAAGTCCTTTGCTGTCTCTGACAGAATTACAATGTCATCGGCGAACCTCAAAGTTTTTACTTCTACTCCATGAATTTTAATACCTACTCCGAATTTTTCTTTTGTTTCCTTTACTGCTTGCTCAATATACAGATTGAATAACATCGGGGAGAGGCTACAACCCTGTCTCACTCCTTTCCCAACCACTGCTTCCCTTTCATGCCCCTCGCCTCTTATAACTGCCATCTGGTTTCTGTACAAATTGTAAATAGCCTTTCGCTCCTTGTATTTTACCCCTGCCACCTTCAGAATTTGAAAGAGAGTATTCCAGTTAACGTTGTCAAAAGCTTTATCTAAGTCTACAAATGCTAGAAACGTAGGTTTGCCTTTTCTTAATCTTTCTTCTAAGATAAGTCGTAAGGTTAGTATGGCCTCACGTGTTCCAACATTTCTACGGAATCCAAACTGATCTTCCCCGAGGTCCGCTTCTACCAGTTTTTCCATTCGTCTGTAAAGAATTCGCGTTAGTATTTTGCAGCTGTGACTTATTAAACTGATAGTTCGGTAATTTTCACATGTGTCAACACCTGCTTTCTTTGGGATTGGAATTATTATATTCTTCTTGAAGTCTGTGGGTATTTCGCCTGTCTCATACATCTTGCTCACCAGATGGTAGAGTTTTGTCATGACTGGCTCTCCCAAGGCCATCAGTAGTTCTAATGGAATGTTGTCTACTCCCGGGGCCTTGTTTCGACTCAGGTCTTTCAGAGCTCTGTCAATCTCTTCACGCAGTATCTTAGCTCCGATTTCATCTTCATCTACATCCTCTTCCATTTCCATAATATTGTCCTCAAGTACATCGCCCTTGTATAAACCCTCTATATACTCCTTCCACCTTTCTGCCTTCCCTTCTTTGCTTAGAACAGGGTTGCCATCTGAGCTCTTGATATTCATACAAGTGGTTCTCTTCTCTCCAAAGGTCTCTTTAATTTTCCTGTAGGATCTATCTTACCCCTAGTGAGACAAGCCTCTACATCCTTACATTTGTCCTCTAGCCATCCGTGCTTAGCCATTTTGCACTTCCTGTCGATCTCATTTTTGAGACGTTTGTATTCCTTTTTGCCTGCTTCATTTAATGCATTTTTATATTTTCTCCTTTCATCAATTAAATTCAATATTTCTTCTGTTACCCAAGGATTTCTATTAGCCCTCGTCTGTTTACCTACTTGATCCTCTGCTGCCTTCACTACTTCATCCCTCAGAGCTACCCATTCTTCTTCTACTGTACTTCTTTCCCCCACTGCTGTCAATTGTTCCCTTATGCTCTCCCTGAAACTCTGTACAACCTCTGGTTTAGTCAGTTTATCCAGGTCCCATCTCCTTAAATTCCCACCTTTTTGCAGTTTCTTCAGTTTCAATCTGCAGTTCATAACCAATAAATTGTGGTCAGAATCCACATCCGCCCCTGGAAATGTCTAACAATTTAAAACCTGGTTCCTAAATCTCTGTCTTACCATTATATAATCTATCTGATACCTTTTAGTATCTCCAGGTTTCTTCCAGGTATACAACCTTCTTTTATGATTCTTGAACCAAGTGTTAGCTATGATTAAGTTATGCTCTGTGCAAAATTCTACAAGGCGGCTTCCTCTTTCATTTCTTCCCCCCAATCCATATTCACCTACTATGTTTCCTTCTCTCCCTTTTCCCACTGACGAATTCCAGTCACCCATGACTATTAAATTTTCGTCTCCCTTCACTACCTGAATAATTTCTTTTATCTCGTCATACATTTCATCAATTTCTTCATCATCTGCAGAGCTAGTTGGCATATAAACTTGTACTACTGTAGCAGGCGTGGGCTTTGGCCACAATAATGCGTTCACTATGCTGTTTGTAGTAGCTTACCCGCACTCCTATTTTTTTATTCATTATTAAACCGACTCCTGCATTACCCCTATTTGATTTTGTATTTATAACCCTGTATTCGCCTGACCAAAAGTCTTGTTCCTCCTGCCACCGAACTTCACTAATTCCCACTATATCTAACTTTAACCTATCCATTTCCCTTTTTAAATTTCCTAACTTACCTGCCCGATTAAGGGATCTGACATTCCACGCTCCGATCCGTAGAATGGCAGTTTTCTTTCTCTTGATAACGACGTCCTGTTGAGTAGTCCCCGCCCGGAGATCCGAATGGGGGACTATTTTACCTCCGTAATATTTTACCCAAGAGGACGCCATCATCATTTAATCATACAGTAAAGCTGCATGTCCTCGGGAAAAATTACGGCTGTAGTTTCCCCTTGCTTTCAGCCGTTCGCAGTACCAGCACAGCAAGGCCGTTTTGGTTAATGTTACAAGGCCAGATCAGTCAATCATCCAGACTGTTGCCCCTGCAACTACTGAAAAGGCTGCTGCCCCTCTTCAGGAACCACATGTTTGCCTGCCTCTCAACAGATACCCATCCGTTGTGGTTGCACCTACGGTACGGCCATCTGTATCGCTGAGGCACGCAAGCCTCCCCACCAACGGCAAGGTCCATGGTTCATGGGGGGATCCATGTTAGATAGGTGTCTACAACTTTTTGAAATCAATTGACACTATTTTCATGCAAATATGTCAAATTCTTATGTTACATTATTTCAAAAATATTCACAGCATACAATGAGATCGAAATCAATTTTTATTCATCATATACCTATGAACGTATATGCTCAGTTTCAGCGTTCTGCCAAGTAAATTGCTACGCAATGAACATTTGGGACGAACAAAAATGTTGAAAAAGCGCGAGAAACCAGCAATAAAAGATTTACATTACCAGAATAATATCTAAAGCTTCATGGTTCGTTTTTTTGGCCCTCTGTGTTTTTTTTTCCTCTCTTATTTCCTCTTTTTCTACATCTTCTTCTCTCCCTTTTTTTCTGTGTATCTCTCTGCTTGGTACGGCTGTGAGCCCACTGCACTGAAATTCTTCTTGCAGAGTCTGGAATTGCTTCTACCCTCAAACCTTGTGTCTCAAACGATTTCACATTCCCATATTAAATATATTAAAGTTACTTACAGCTTTATTAATTGCTAAATACAGTTTTGGGGACAAAAACTTCTTTTGGACATTTGTTCTTATCCGTAAACCAAAGAGTAAAATGACCTACGGATTTGATGGTATCCCTGACAAAATTATTAAATATAGTACCGATAATGTTGTCTATCCACTTGTGGACGTAATCAATGACTCCTATGAAACTGGTGTGTTTCCAAGTACAGTCAATAGTAATATCAGTTTATAAAAGTGGTGACAAGTTTGACATTAAAAATTTCAGGGCGTTATCATTATTGTCTGCATTTTCGAAAATAATTGAAATAATAATGTATGACAGATTGCTAGACCTCCTAAACAGAAATAAAATTCTTGCAAATGCACAGAATGGTTTCAGAAGGCATATCCACACAAATGGTTCTCTTCAGTTTCCTAAAATTTGTTTACAAAGCTATTGAGGACAAGAAACTGATATTTAGGTTGGTTTTGGACCTCTCCAAAGCGATTGATGCTGTAAATATAATACTACTAAGATTTTCACTCTGCAGCAGAGTGCGCGCTGATATGAAACTTCGTGGCAGATTAAAACTGTGTGCCAGGAAGTTTCATAATACTACTGTTAAAACTATATAATTATGTTGTCCATGGTGTATCCTACAAGTGGTTCAAGTCATACTTAACTGACAGGAAACAAAGAATGCTGATTTCTTAGGATGCTAATGTGTACCATTCTTAACATAAAATAGTTAATTATGGAGTGCTCCAGGGCTCAGTATTTGGACCATTGTTATTCTTGGTTTTTATTAATGACTTATCACAACAATTTTCAACAGCTGATACAGTATTATTTGCTGATGATATCAGGGTCTTTATAAAAGGGAGAGATCATTATTAATGCAGCAAAAAAAACGACAAAACAGCAGAAGTAGCTGAAAAATGGTTTAAATATGTAGTGTACTGAGGTATGGTATGGTATTTTGGGGAAATACCTGTTTTTCAATCTTTTAAACTTCAAAAGAAAGATGTAAGATTAATAAGTGATGCTGCTTACGGAATATCATGTAAAGGTATCGTTAAGAAATTAAAAATCATGATCTTACCATCTGCATTTATGTTTGAAAGTATCTGCTTCATTAAAAACCATCAAGTTTCAGCTTTGAATAGTGAGATCCACAGTTATCAAACAAGGAACAGGGATGACATAATAGGAATGTGCACAGAAAGTCAATATATCAAGATAATGCTTTTTACTAACACAAAAATTCTCTACAGTGCATTGACAGATAACATCAGAAAATGCCAAACATTAATACATTTAAAAAAGAACTAAAAAAGAAACTACTAATAAAAGACAGCTTCTAAAGCATTAATGAATACCTGGAATTTTCCTGAAATCTGCAAGTCTGTCTCATAATCTCCCTAAACAAAAATTCATTTTCATCAAAGTATTCCTAGATAAAACTAAATTTCTTTCATCAATGTATGTATCTAATTAAGTATCTAACTTTTGATGTATTACTGTGCCTATTTAACTAAAATGCTGGTACTTAATAATTTATTAAATCTACCTTTATTTTATATCTGTGTATGTATATAATTCCATAAGCTAAAAGCAGAATAATGTTTTCGTTAAAAAATGGGTTGATGTGTATGATATATTTTATGCATGATGTACATACATAATATTTTATACTGTTTTGCACTGTGATAATATGGCTGCTAAATAAATAAATGTGGGCGGAGAGATTCATTCACAGCCTGCGTACCTCTCTTGGTATATCTTTCCAGTAGTGCAGTAGAAACCACTCACTGAGATCTGGCCAACATTTTTGCCACAGTTTTTTTCAGATAGCTTCACCTTTCATTTAACGTGCGCAATTTGTATGCCGTACCATCACAATGAACTCATACTTTCTGGGCAAAAACTTTGGGTTACAGAAAATCACAAGAAAATATTTTTTGTTTACACGCTGCCTTTATCGCTTCTGTTGGCATGAGACATTTTACAACTGGTGCGCGTGAAGAATACTGCTAGTGTGGGAGTACAGTAACACACTGGCGTCATAGATTTGGAACTGTGTGGTTGAGAAACAGCCCTGATATCGGTTTCATACATTAAGGTTCATCGTCAGATAGCTATTCCTGCGTATAATTTTATTTAACCACAAAAAGCCGACTTTTGCGTTTAAACTAAGCTAAATTAAATTATAAACACAAACACCTAGCAGTGAACTTGTCTGCTCTAAACTGCTAACGATAAAAATTGTTTTCTATAAACTGTATTATTAAGAGTTTCTGCTTGCTGTCTTCACTTTATACATGCCGTTTATTCAGCGTGCATGGATGGGATAATGTCGTTTGGTTTATCCGCTATATCACTATGTCCATATACAGGGTTGCACAATATTATGGAAACACCAAAAATACAATACATTCTCATGCCTAATAAGGTGTAGGAAAACCGTTGGCGTTCACAACAGCTTCCAGTCGTCTCTTAATAGATAAATACAAGCCTTGTGTGGTTTTTAAGGGAACTTTGTAGCATTATTCCTGCAAAATCGTTACAAGTACAGGTAACTATGACGGAAGCAGATAACAATCACGTACTCTTCTCTCCAAAGTAGACGACAGGGGCTCAATAATATTGAGATCTGATGACTATGTTGACGAGAATAGATGAGCAAATTCATCCTCGTGCTCGCAAAACTGGTCCTGGACGACGCGAGATGTGTGAACATGATTCTTCTCGTCTTGGAACACAGCGTCACCATTGGAAACCATACATTGTACCACGTGATGTATCTGATCACCCAAAATGCTCATAAAATCCTAGTCAGTAATGCGACCATGCCGAGCAGCCATAGGCCTCATGGAATACCACGATACGGCTCCCCAAATCATCACCAAAATCCCGCCATGTTTCTCTCTTGGTACAAAAACTCGCTTAAAATTTGGAAACCGTCAAACAAGACACATCCGACCAAATGACTTTCTTCCACTGTTCCACAGTCCGGGTTGTACGGCTTCGGTATAACGTTTTCCTGTTACAGGCACTTCCATAGTTGATAAGTGGTTCGAAATGGTTCAAGTGGCTCTGAGCACTATGGGACTTAAGATCTGAGGTCATCAGTCCCCTAGAACTTAGAACTACTAAAACCTAACTAACCTAAGGACATCACACACAGCCATGCCCGAGGCAGGATTCGGACCTTCGACTGTAGCAGTCGCACGGTTCCGGACTGAAGCGCCTAGAACCGCTCGATCACAGCAGCCGGTTGAAGAGTGGTTTTGGAATTTCAGCTTGCCCTGCAATTCTCTGTTCCTGCTCCCTTCATGTTGTTTTGGTGCCGACAGGATTCGAGAGAGCGACATTCAGTTCTGCAATGACTTTTGGAGCAGTTGTCACCTTACTTTTCATTACCGTCCTTTC
This sequence comes from Schistocerca nitens, assembly GCF_023898315.1. Classification (NCBI taxonomy): domain Eukaryota; kingdom Metazoa; phylum Arthropoda; class Insecta; order Orthoptera; family Acrididae; genus Schistocerca; species Schistocerca nitens. The sequence goes on from NC_064620.1 coordinate 269,927,414, forward strand.
CAATGACCGTCAGTCAAGGTCACTCGCGTTGTGATTTAACGTATGGTGTTTCTCGGCTTTCCCTGTGTACGGTATAAATCTTTGCCACGGTGTCTCTTGAAAAGCCGAATACTTCGTCTACTTTGGTTTCGGAAGCGCCCACTACGCGAGCACCAAAAATTTGTTCACGTTCGAATTCACTTAGCTCCGGCATGGTGCACTCACTAGACGGAAGACAGTTGTGACTACGAGTGCTGCTTGGAATGCTGGCTGTTGAGAACATTACACAGGTGCCATTCGTGGTCAAATACAACAGCCGAACCTGCGGACATTAATGTTCAAGCATTTACTTCTCGCATTAATCCCATATTTTTATCCAACTCCTGTATATGTTCATGCCTTGAGGATAAGTTCATTGTGCGCGTTTCTTTTGTGATGTCCTGTCAAGTATTTAGTAGTACACTGGTTTTGTTTTTGCTATACAGCGTAGTAGGACATTCATAGCCAATGTTTCATGTTGTTAAAACATGAACTGTTGTATGGCCATAAAAGCAACAGCCACAAGTTTTGCCGTAGTAGTACGTATAAAGAACTACACTCATGCTCATAAATTAAGGATAATGCTGATACATGGTGAAACAAAGCTCTGGTGGGCGGTTTGCGGGTTTAAATCACCTCGAGGTATGACCATGCGGCGCATTTGACCTGCGGTCGTCGCACGGTCGCGCTGGCAGCAGTCCACGTATGCAGAGGTACGATGGTACATGTCGGAGTAAATGTGCAGACGTTTTCAGACATGCTAATGCTGATTGTGTGTTGAAAATGGCTCAAAGAACACATATTGATGGGTACAATACCAGGGCGACTGGAGGCTGGTCAAACACAGCAGCTCGTAGCACCGGCCCTCTGTGTGCCACAAAGTGTGATCTAAAGATCATGGCAACGATTCCAGCAGACAGGAAACGTGTCCAGGTGTTATGTACGGCACGTCCATAGTGTACAACACCACAAGAAGACCGATATCTCACCATCAGGGTCCGCAGACGGCCACGGAGAACTTCAGGTAGCCACACTCAGGACCTTACCGCAGTCACTGGTACAGTTATCTACAGACATATAGTCCACAGACAACTGAACAGACACGGTTTATTCGCCCGGAGACCTGAAAGGTGCATTCCACTGACCTCTGCTCACAGGATAGCCCGTAAAGCCTGGTGTCAAGAACACAGTACATGGTTATTGGAACAGTGGCCCCAAGTTATGTTCACGGACGAGTCTAGGTATAGTCCGAACAGTGATTCTCGTCGCGTTTTCAACTGGCGTGAACCAGGAACCAGATACCAACCCCTTAATATCCTTGAAAGGGACCTGTAATGAGGTCGTGGTTTGATGGTGTGGGGTGGGATTATGACTGGTGCACGTACACCCCTGCATGTCTTTGACAGAGGAACTGTAACAGGTCAGGTATATCGGGACGTCATTTTGCGTCTCCGCCTTTTCAGGGGTGCAGTGGGTCCCACCTTCCTCCTGATGGATGATAACGCACGGTCTCACCGAGCTGCCATCGTGGAGGAGTACCTTGAAACAGAAAATATCAGGCGAATGGAGTGGCTTGCCTGATCTCCAGACCTAAACCCCTTCGAGCACGTCTGGAATGCTCTCGGTCGACATATCGCTGCACATCTTCAAACCCCTACGACACTTCAAGAGCTCCGACAGGCTCTAGTGCAAGAATGGGACGCTTTACCCCAGCAGCTGCTCTACCACCTTATCCAGAATGTGGCAACCCGTTGTGCGGCCTGTGTACGTGTGCATGGTGATCATATCCCATATTGATGTCGAGGTACATGCGCAGGAAACTGGCGTATTGCAGCACATGTGTTTCGGGACGGTTTTATCAACTTATCACCAATACCGTGGACTTACAGATCTGTGTCGTGTGTGCTCCCTATGTGCCTATGCTGTTAGCGCCAGTTTTTTGTAGTGCCACGTTGTGTAGCACCACATTCTGCAATTATCCTTAATTTATGAGCATGAGTGTAGTAAGAGGAGAACACACGTACATTTAATTATTGTCACTATTAAAAATTACGATGGACGCGTTTTGGAACTTAAATTACATAAAGGATTTGTGAAACGTGATGACTGGGTGTTGTGTGATGTCCTTATGTTAGTTAGGTTTAAGTAGTTCTAAGTTCTAGGGGACTGATGACCATAGATGTTAAGTCCCATAGTGCTCAGAACCATTTGATTTGTGAAAGTATTATATTTTTCCCCATTCCATGTTGCTTGTAGGAGGAGTGTTCAATAGGTAATGCAAGATTTTTTTTTTTGTGAAAGCAGGTTGGTTTTGTTTAGGATTCCAGTACCCCTCTCTTTCGGCTGCAGAAGCCCTATTTTTCAACATTGTTCAGTGCGACGATCTTACACCACCTTGCCGGGCGAGACTGTATTCCCGCATGGTACCACTCAACTGGTGGACGTCGGGTCCAACTTCTCTCTGCATCGGTAACATATCCGTCATCCAGGTAATGCTTCCCACGGAGTGCATCCTTCGTCGAACAACTCCCCACACTTGGTCCTTAATTGTTCTTTACCAGGGGTCTCACAACATTGTAGCCTAAGGTTCGCAATGACTCTTCCACCAAGTCCCAAGAACTAAGACCCAGCTATAGTCTAAGTTTTCTGAGGTCTGACACTTTCAAAAATTGGTTCAAATGACTCTGAGCACTATGAGACTCAACATCTGAGGCCATCAGTCCCCTAGAACTAAGAACTACTTAAACCTAACTAACCTAAGGACATGACACACATCCATTCCCGTGGCAGGATTCGAACCTGCGACTGTAGAAGTCGCGCGGTTCCAGACTGAAGCGCCTAGAACCGCTCGGCCACAACGGCCGGCTCTGACACTTTAATACAGTCACTGCTTATTGTTCGACTTGGAGCTGTGACCTTAATATTATTTCGTATACCTTGCTACAATTAAATACCACTCGTGAAGGCCGTTTAACGCATTTCCACGAAAAGTTGTTACTTCGATGAGTACTCTACACCACAGTAAGTAGTAAGAAAGCAGTGCGAGCTTCATATGGTACCAGCACTGTGGGATATCTTCCCACCGCAAAATTTCTCGCCTCGCGGCGGCACTATCTTGTACGTAGAGGCAACTTGTACGATTTGAAAAGAAAAATGTAGTGGGACTAGTGTGTTTTGTGACTACAGCTTCTTAATGTAAATATAGTGTGTTTAACTGTGAGTATTTAGTTTAATTAAAATTGCCTTAACGATAAATCCAGTGCAATTCTTCACTCAGAATCCTAGCTTTTAATGCTAATAATTGGCATCATTTTGATTTGCAGGTACATCCCTTTGTGTGTATCTGTGTGAATATACAAAAGAAATGGAAGAGAGATAGTGACAGCAGAAATATTAAAGAGCAGTGGGGACATCAATAAGTTTTGATTGAGTTAAGTGAGAAGGCAAAGTGTATAGTTTGGTATGAAACAGCATCAGTTCTCAAAGAATACAACATGAAATGTCATTATGAGATCAAATAGCCTCAGAGTAATTCCAAATTTACCACAAGATAAAGGTTACGAATACACGCGTCTTTCAAACGCGATTTGAAATCTCAGCAAATGTTGTTCAAGAAAATAAATTCTGAAAGAGAAGCAGCACCTTGAGCTGGTTTCCGCGTGGCTCACTCAATAGCAAAACATGAACACCATTTGCTAACAGCGAATTAATAATGGATTGCAAGATTGCAGCAGTTGAAGAAATTTGTCCAGATAAAGCTAATATGTTTAGAAACATCAGCTGATCAGCAAACACTGTGTCTCGAAGATTAAATGATATTTCTGAAGATATATTAACTCAATCATCTGAGAAAACTATACACTTAGAATGATTCTTGGCTCTGAATGAATCAACAGCACAAGTGTTAATTTCTGTTGGAGGGGTAAACAAAAACTTGTGTGAAGAGCTTCTTAGCGTTCACTGCACGGGCACGGGAGAAGAAATTTTTTAAGCAGCAAAAAATGCTGTTCAGGAAAACAATCTTCAATGGAAAAACCTAAAGTGCATGACAGCTGATGGTGCAGAAACGTGAGTGGGAAAAAGGAAAGGTGTCATTGCTTTCGTGTCAAAGGTGCTAGAAAATGAGGGTGGATCAAAACTATTAATCGTACATTCCGTCATTCATCAACAGTCCTTGTGCGGAGAATGCTGGGATATGTCAAAAGTTTTGAAGCCACTCATGTCAGCTGTTAATTATATAAGATAAAATGCCATAAAATATCGTTCATCCCGCGACGTTATTGAAGAAATTGAAGAAAATTACTTACCATATTATACAGCAGTACGCTGGCTTCGCTCTGGAAAAGCTCTGACACGATTTTTTTTATCTCCGAACATAAAATCAAATTTTTTTTTAAATGAACAGAATCTCCGTCTGGCTATGCTGTAAAGTAATTATGGAAATTATCATTTTACATAGATTCCACGAACATGTGAACTACCTTAATTTAAAATTACAACAAGGAAACCAGCTACTGCCTGATTTGTACACTCACATTACATCCATTCGACAAAAAATTGTTTTGATTCAGTCTGAATTGAACAAAATATGTCTCGAGCATTTTAATACACGCTAAACATTCAGTTAGTAATCAGAGACTCCATTGCCGGAGGATTTCGCAACTGAAACTTTGAGTGCTTTAAAAATTAATTTTGAACCTCGTTTATCATATTTTGATACAATATCAAGATTTTTCAAAATCATTTTAACGGCGACATGGAAACTCTTCCCTCGGAATTTCAGATGGCAGTGGTTGATTTGCAATGCAACGATTCTTATATAGATACGTATTAAAATATTACACATTAAATTCTCCACTCACACTGTCCGATCAGTTTAGTAAGTTTGCTTGTGGCTTGTTTTCTCTTTCAGCACTATTTATTTCTGCGAAAAAACATCCTTCAAAATAAAATATTCAAAAGATGTGTACAGATCTAAACAAATGAGTATTTGAAGGCGCTGCTGATAGTTTCCACCAGTAAACTTTATCCACAACTGCAAACGATTGTAAGTAGGAAGCTACAGCTACATAAATCTCATTAACCATAAATGAAATGTTTAATTATATTATATGAACTACCTATTCAGAAAATCTCATATAATTACAGTTAAAATGTTCAGTTACATTACATATGTCAGTTAATGTGGACTTTAATTGGTGATAAAATACGCTAAAGTGACATGACCTCCCTGCCTACTAATCTGATTGGCCGGCGTGTCTTCTTAAGCAGCCACACTTTGATCTTCGCCCCTAGGCTCGCTGAATCTACAGACTCACACCAATTCATACGAATGTAACGCAGTGACTTTGGAAAGTTCAGACACAGCAATAAAATTTATCCTTTAATTTTCATCATAGATTCGAACTCCAAATCGAATCCGAGTAATTAATTAACAATTCATCAAATTTAATTTCTGTTCTGATACTACTAAATTAATTTTCCCAGTCCACAGACACTAGCTAGTTGTTGTCTACGTAGAGGTCTATCGGTTGGAGGGGACAGACAAATTTAACATTCCCCGTTTATTTAATATAGAAAACGCTGAAGATTGCGGAATCTAGACTGGTTCTCTGGCCGTTATTTCGAATCGTCTTTGAAGCGACGTGGCGATAGAGGCAGACACAGTTCTGCGTCCTGAGAATTCACTCCAGTTCAGGTCACCCGACTTGAGGGCCGGATCTTGGTGACTCTAGGCGGCCAGGACAGCAGGAACGGCCCACCTCTACCCCCGTCGGGTAGACTACAAGGACCCTTCCGTCTACCGCGGAGGCGTACCGTAGCTCAGCGAGTGAGTCTTTAAGTAGTTTGGGAGCACGTATCCGCCCCATTCCGTTGCAGTTTCTAGAGGCGTCAACACTGCGGGGTTCAGTGTACGGCGGTTAGGGTCTACCGTCATTTATTGGCTAGTGCTTCCCATTGCCTTGGGAACAGCCCATGGCAGTCATCCGCGAACCACTCGTGATGTTCAGGGCTACTAACAAGGGAACCTTCCCATCGCACCCCCCTCAGATTTAGTTATAAGTTGGCACAGTGGATAGGCCTTGAAAAACTGAACCCAGATCAATCGAGAAAACAGGAAGAAGTTGTGTGGAACTATGAAAAAAATAAGCAAAATATACAAACCGAGTAGTCCATGTGCAAGATATGCAACTTCAAGGACAATGTCAGCTCACGAGCGACGTGGTCCCGTGGTTAGCGTGAGCACCTGCGGGCCGAGAGGTCCTAGGTTCAAGTCCCCTTTCGAGCGAAAAGTTTAATTTATTATTTTCAGACAATTATCAAAGTTCAGGCACTCACACATAATCAACTTCGCTCTCCAAAATTCCAGGACATGTTCAGATTTGCTTGGACATAGGCAGGATCTGACGGTCTACACACGGAAAAATTTGAAACATATGTTTTGACAGAGCACAGGGGAAAGTGAGCGACTGCGAAACTGTTGGATTCATTTGTTGCAGTTTATGTGACAAACTCTTATGTTTTCATCACTTTTTGGGAGTAACTATCACATCCACAAGAAAAACCTAAATCGGGCAACGTAGAAGAATGGTTTTACCCATTCGCCAAGTGTACAAGTTAGGTGGGTCGACAACTTAATCCTGTCATGTAATGCACATGCCGTCACCAGTGTCGTATAGAATACATCAGACGTGTTTTCCTGTGGAGGAATCGGTTGACCTATGACCTTCCGATCAAATGTTTTCGGTTCCCATTGGAGAGGCACGTCCTTTCGTCTACTAATCGCACGGTTTTGCGGTGCGGTCGCAAAACACAGAAACTAAACTTATTACAGTGAACAGAGACGTCAATGAACGAATGGACAGATCATAACTTTGCCAAAATAAAGAAAAACTTTTCGCTGGATGGGAGACTTGAACCAAGGACCTCTCGTTCCGCAGTTGCTCACGCTAACCACGGGAACACGGCGCTCCCGAGCTGAGACTATCCTTGATGTTGCCTATCTTCGCATGGACTACTCAGTTTGTATATTTTGCTTATTTTTTCACAGTTCCACACAACTTCTTCCTGTTTTCTCGATTGATCTGTGTTCAGTTTTTCAAGGCCTATCCACTGTGCCAACTTATAACTAAATCTGAGGGGGGTGCGATGGGAGGTTCCCTTGTAAGCACGTCGCAATTACGTTGATGCGACTGTAATATCGCTACGTTGCATCGCAAGGTACTGGCTGTAGCGTGGTAAGCTGTATTGGCCGCCCCCTTAGAAAAATTATAAATGACTGTGCTTAAACTGACACACAATATTTTTAGCGCAACGCAATCTGATTTTCAATAATCCCTACAAAAGAATGGCCCTCACTAACATTAACCTATACCTTTCACAAATCAGTTACCTCACAAAAATCTTCGTTACTCAAATTACTGCAATACAGCGAGCGCCACTACTGCCAGCTAAATAAAAGATTCAAATTACTGAAGGCACTAACTACTGATAGGCATAGTTAGCAAATCAAAGATTTTGATAGGGAACAATCAATGTATTTACCTTAATAGTGTTCAAAAGTCATAATATATATAGCAGTTCATGACATCCATTCTTACAAATGTACTGTTTCTGATGGACACACGTCCATATCATCCGCTCTCAAAACTCCGCCCTCTCTCTCCCCACATCCACCACTGCTGGCGGCTCACCTCAAACTGCGCAACGCTACGCGCTGTTAACAGCCAACTGCCCAACACTACAATGACGAATATTGCAACAATGCCGACCAGCCTCAGACTGCACACAGCACAGACAGTGATTTTCATATAGAGCGCTACATGTCGTTACCAATATAAAAACCTAAACAGCCTACTTACAGCGTGACTCATGGTTAATTTCTTCAGTTGTGCCGGCCGATGGTGGCCGAGCGGTTCTAGGCGCTTCAGTCTGGAACCGCGCGACCGCTACGGTCGCAGTTTCGAATCCTACCTCGGGCTTGGATGTGTGTGATGTCCTTAGGTTAGTTAGGTTTAAGTAGTTCTAAGTTCTAGGGGACTGATGAATTCAGAAGTTAAGTCCCATAGTGCCTCAAAGCAATTTTTTTGAATAATCTATATATACTTTTTCATCTGCATAAATATACTGTAAATATATTGCGCATTTTTCGCTAAAAAAAACGAAACTGCTCATATATCGTGGTAACAAAAAACAGAAAAATTCGTGAGGCTTACATAGAGCTCAATACTATCATTTTTCTTCTACGTCATTAACAGCAGTAGGAAGCTGATGCCGACATACGCTGACAGTTGTACTTCACGATCACCGTAACCCACTCTGGCTCTCGCCCCAGTCACAAGAGTAAACTACCAGCGAGGCGTGAGCATCTTTGGCGCGAAAAGCCTGGAGTTCTGGCGTTCCCAACTCCTTGTATGACAGCGTCTTGTAACTTAGTATACGTTTCGAGATACGGAATCTTACAGTATTTCGATACACTAATGAGTCATTTAAAACTTGATATAAATTTAACGCATACCTGAACATTTCCACTTCCTCAGTGAAGACGCTTGCAGGTAGGCTGGGTGCTACAGAGGTGTAACCGGTTAGAGGCGGAGCGCCGCCGGCTGGCGGCCGCCCAGAACAGACGACGGCGGCGTGCCGGGGCGTGACCCACTGACCGTGACGTCTACCAGCCCGGCGGCAGTCTATTCCGGTCCCCGAGGAACACGTACCGGAGTTTGAACCCGCGACTCCGAGGTCGATCTCCAGTAATACATCCTCCACCACATGTGCTTACGAACAACAGGCAATGAGTCAAACATGTACTCGGCGAGAGAAGCGCATTACACTGATTTAATCATTTAGGCCTGTCTGGTAATAGAAAGACATGCAGAGGGGGGCAGGGGGTTAAAATTGTAGAGGAAGACAAAAGCTGAAATACAGTAATAAGATTCAAATGACATCGGTTGCAGTGATTATGCGGAGAAGAAGAGGCTTGCACAGCATAAGGAAGTTGAGTATTTTGCCGTGTCAGAGAAAATGCCTCTCATTTTCGTAGTTTCACAGGCAGACTGTTGTTGCCGGGAGATGTAAACTTTACGCCACGTATTCTTCCGTGTTTGCTTGAATCTCATTAGATTTCGTTTCACGTGGAGCGAGCCAAGTTGTGACCAGTACAGTCAAGTACGAACATAAGGATACGTTTTATGCTGTTACCCGCATATAGACTGCGCAGTAATGTGCGGGACAACAGCTTTACTGGCGCGTTAAACTCGGACAGAACTGGCCAACCAGTGGCCCCAATAGCCTACACTTACGTGAGCAATTGCAGTTCAGACGTAAAAAGTGACGGCCTGAGAGACAATATAGCTCCGAATGTCATTTAATTTTTAAAGAGAATGAAATAATAATCGGCAAAACTGCAGCACTACCCCGTGGTTCTTAGGTGACCAGACGGAAAGCATAAAATGCTCTCGTTCTCACCTGACATAGAATTCTAATTACAAACAAGAGTGATGAAAGTTCCTAAGTTAAACACAGGGTAATTTTTCTGAGTGAGCTATGTGTCATGCAAAAGCTTACTGCAGGGATTTCACCGCACGTTGAAGGTATTAGTTACAATCAGTTGTCTGGTAATGTCTTAGCTCCTTCCTTATACGAATCCGAGAAAAAAAATAATATATATATATATATATATATATATATATATATATATATATATATATAACAAGAGAGAGAGTCCATCAACAACATAATCCACGTAGCCATCCAGGCGCCATATTTTCTGCTCTTCTATGACGTGCCGTTCTGTATCCCGTCTTCCAGTACGTCTAACAGCTTAACAGTCTAGTTATTTCTCGGGCCAAATCCCTTAACTAGGCTCCAGATCAGTTCTGTTGGGTTCATATTCTAATGGTACACTGGCAAATGTAAATATGCTGCGTTTGTATGGTGTGCTCTATGTTGTGGAAATGATTGTTTTCCATGTTTCTACGTCACATATCTACATCTGTGGTATAGAACAATGGACGTAGTCCAAATGAATATTTAGTTTTTCATTTTCGTCTCAAAAATTAAATTGTTATCCGTTCTTAATTTAAGCAATATTTATTAACAGTCTTTCATAAAATATCGTTAATTTAGAATTTATATTTGAAATGAAAACAGGAATTTCGCGTGTAATATGTAATTAAAAACAAGAAGACGTGCATTAATCACAAAAAACGATGATGAATTTATAAGCCGGCCGGCGTGACCGAGCGGTTCTAGGCGCTTCAGTCTGAGACTTCGCGACCGCTACGGTCGCAGGTTCGAATCCTGCCTCGGGCATGGATGTGCGCGATGTCCTTAGGTTAGTTAGGTTTAATTAGTTCTAAGTTCTAGGGGACTGATGACCTCAGATGTTAAGTCCCACAGTGGTCAGAGCCATGAATTTTTAAGTACGAGATATAGCTATTTCAAACCCGCCAGGGTAGCCGAGCGCGCTAACGCGCTGCTTCCTGGACTCGGGTAGGCGCGCCGGCCCCGGATCGAATCCGCCTGGCGGATTAACGACGAGGACCGGTGTTCCGGCCAGCCTGGATGTGGTTTTTAGGCGGTTTTCCACATCCCGCTTGGTGAATACCGGGCTGGTCCCCACGTTCCGCCTCAGTTACACGCGTAGCAGATATTTGCTACACGTCCGCACTACTTCACGATTTACACTAGATGCAGACAGTTGGGGTTCACTGATTCCGTCCAGGGGGGTATGGGGTGGCGGCAGGAAGGGCATCCGGCCATCCCTAACACTAACACTGCCAAACCCGTTGTAACCACGCCGACCCTGCGATCGCTGCGGGACTATGGCGTATGCGAAAGAAAAAGAAAAGATATAGGTATTTCAAATAGAATGAGAAAAAAAATTGACTCGGGCGAGACTTGAACCAGCTATTCATACTACCCTAAAGATCCCGCTACACACGAATGTTTACATGTGTGTCAAGTATATCTAATACAGTTCCTCGGAAAAATTCCAAGCCGATTTTCTCTGTAAATTTATTACAAACATTAAGAACAACCTATATCTCGACAGTTTTAACCGTGTACCACTTGTGTGTTTCACTTTGGAACAGGAAGAAGCCTCAGCCATTTTCATACTGCTTATTAACAGGGCGACAATCAGCGCACAACAATGCAAAAGCTGTGACTATAGACGACTTTAGAAATACAAACTAATGCGTGATTAAGGAATCGTTGATGGCTGCAAATATCTTAAAGTAACAGTTAACGTAACTTAGTAATAATACACCTAATTCACTACTGGCCGTTAAAATTGCTACACCAAGAAGAAATGCAGATGATAAACGGGTATTCATTGGACAAATATATTATACTACAACTGACATGTGATTACATTTTCACGCAATTTGGGTGCATAGATGCATAGCACCCAGAACAACCACATCTAGCCGTAATACCGGGCTTGATACGCCTGGGCATTGAGTCAAACAGAGCTTGAATGGCGTGCACAGGTACAGCTGCCCATGCAGCTTCAACACGATACCACAGTTCATCAAGAGTAGTGACTGGCGTATTGTGACGAGCCAGTTGCTCGACCACCATTGACCAAACGTTTTCAGTTGGTGAGAGATCTGTATCCAGAAAGGCCCGTACAGGACCTGCAACATGCGGTCGTGCATTATCCTGCTGAAATGTAGGGTTTCGCAGGGATCGAATGAAGGGTAGAGCCACGGGTCGTAACACATCTGGAATGTAACATCCGCTGTTCAAAGTGCCGTCAGTGCGAACAAGAGGTGACCGAGACGTGTAACCAATGGCACCCCATACCATCACGCCAGGTGATACGCCAGTATGGCGATGACGAATACACGCTTCCAATGTGCGGTCACCGTTATGTCGCCAGACACGGATGCGACCATCATGATACTGTAAACAGAACCTGGATTCATCCGAGAAAATGACGTTTTGCCATTCGTGCACCCTGGGTCGTCGTTGAGTACACCATCGCAGGCGCTCCTGTCTGTGATGCAGCGTCAAGGGTAACCGCAGCCATGGTCTCCGAGGTGATAGTCCATGCTGCTGCGAACGTCGTCTTACTGTTCGTGCAGATGGTTGTTGTCTTGCAAACGTCCCCATCTGTTGACTCAGGGATCGAGACGTGGCTGCACGATCCGTTACAGCCATGCGGATAAGATGGCTGTCATCTCGACTGCTAGTGATACGAGGCCGTTGGGATCCAGCACGGCGTTCCGTATTACCCTCGTGAACGCACCGATTCCATATTCTGTTAACAGTCATTGGATCTCGACCAACGCGAGCAGCAATGTAGCGATACGATAAACCGCAATCACGATAGGCTGCAATCCGACCATTATCAAAGTCGAAAACGTGATGGTACGCATTTCACCTCCTTACCCGAGGCATCGCAACAACGTTTCACGAAGCAACGCCGGTCAACTGCTGTTTGTGTATGAGAAATCGGTTGGAAACTTTCCTCATATCAGCACGCCAACTTTATGTGAGTGCTCTGAAAAGCTAATCATTTGCATATGAGAGCATCTTCTTCCTGTCGGTTAAATTTCGCTTCTGCAGCACGCCGTCTTCGTGGTGTAGCAATTTTAATGGCCAGTAGTGTACATAAGTAAGACCTACTTCCAAGGGCGCAACAACACCTGTGTACGTGTGCTACGGCTTTTACCAACCATCGCGTTTGTGCTTGTTTACATCAGGTTTATTCTTATGATGAGTGGATTACAGCCTGTGGCAGTGGCAAGGCTGGGAGGTGATCTTTCCGGCAGAGCTGCACTGCGCAATCGACATAGCCGGCCGGCCATGTGCGCCACCTCCGAACCCACCACCGCCGCCAGCGGAGTCGCACGTGCCGCAGTGGCGGCCATGCACCACCACCAACACACCGGCAGCCCGCTATTTCGGACGCCTCTGTGCCGCCACGCCCTGTCCGCTCCCTTACGATCCTCCAGAGTGCACTTGCTGAGAAAAGTCTGCCGCCGCGTCTTGGAACACAATCAAACGGGGAACCGTGATGCAACACCACGTGCGGCGAGCGGGTGGAAGCCGTGCCTCCAGAGAAGCTGCCGCACTGAAGAATTACGACTGTCTTTCCAAAGAACGTATTTTATCCAGACGATTCTATTCAAGATAATGGAGGAGGACTTAATTTTCAGTGTATTATGATTTCATAGCTTGCTCTATAAGTACATTTAATATATTCGGAATTGCGAATATGGGCAACCATCACCTGTAGAATGGAATGACGACAGTGAACATTTGTACCGAACCGGGACTCGAACACGCATTTCCCGCTTACCGCGAGCCGTTGACTTACCATCTCGTATTCCGTGCACGACTCACGGCCAGAACCAGACTTCCACAGATCGTTAATTATGCGTCTACAGCCTGTACTCGGACAACTACACTACTGACCATTAAAATTGCTACACCAGGAAGATGACGTGCTACATGCGCGAAATTTAACCGGCAGGAAGAAGATGCGGTGATATGCAAATGATTAGCTTTTCAGAGCATTCACACCAGGTTGGTGCCGGTGGCGACACCTACAACGTGCTGATATGAGGAAAATTTCCAACCTATTTCTCATACACAAACAGCAGTTGACCGGCGTTGCCTGGGGAAACGTTGTTGTGACGCCTCGTGTAAGGAGGAGAAATGCGTACCATCACGTTTCCGACTTTGATAAAGGTCGGCTTGTAGCCTGTCGCGATTGCGCTTTATCGTAACGCGACATTGCTGCTCGCGTTGGTAGAGATCCAATGACTGTTAACAGAATATGGAATTGGTGGGTTCAGGAGGGTAATACGGAACGCCGTGCTGAAACCCAACGGCCAACTAGCAGTCGAGATGACAGTCATCTTATCCTCATGGCTGTAACGGATCGTGCAGCCACGTCTCGATCCCTGAGTCAACAGATGGGGACGTTTGCAAGACAACAACCATCTGCACGAACAGTTGGACGACGTTTGCAGCAGCATGGACTATCAGCTCGGAGACAATGGCTGCGGTTACCCTTGACGCTGCATCATAAACAGGAGCGCCTGCGATGGTGTACTCAACGACGAACCTGGGTGCACGAGTGGCAAAACATCGTTTTTTCGGATGAATCCAGGTTCTGTTTACAGCATCGTGATGGTCGCATCCGTATTTGCCCACATCGCGGTGAACGCACATTGGAAGCGTGTATTCGTCATCGTAGTGGCGTATCAACCGGCGTGACGGTATGGGGTGCCATTGGTTACACGTCTCGGTCACCTCTTGTTCGCACTGACGGCACTTTGAAAGTGGACGTTACATTTCAGATGTGTTACGACCCGTGGCTCTACCCTTCATTCGATCCCTGCGAAACCCTACAATTCAGCAGGATAATGCACGACCGCATGGGCCTTTCTGGATACAGAAAATGTTCGACTGCTGCCCTGGCCAGCACATTCGCCAGATCTCTCACCAATTGTAAACGTCTTGTCAATGGTGGCCGAGCAACTGGCTCGTCACAATACGCCGTCACTACTCTTGATGAACTGTGGTATCGTGTTGAAGCTGCATGGGCAGCTGTACCTGTACACGCCATCCAAGCTCTGTTTGACTCAATTCCCAGGCGTATCAAGGCCGTTATTACGGTCAGAGGTGGTTGTTCTGGGTACTGATTTCTCAGGATCTATGCATCCAAATTGCGTGAAAATGTAATCACATGTCAGTTCTAGTACAATATATTTGTCCAATGAGTACCCGTTTATCATCTGCATTTCTTCTTGGTGTAGCAGTTTTAATGACCAGTAGTGTACGATGTTTCAGTGCGCAGTGCCTGTGTTATTCTGAATTACGATCCAAAGTTCCTTTGAACAAGCATAATTGCAGTATGGGTTGTAGACAAATGGTTGACGACATATGAAAGTTTGCGACTCGTTGTGAGTCGTATAGCCAAATGGTGAAGTGACTTCTCGCGATAAGCGAAAATACCGGCACATATTTCACTGTCGTCATTCCGTTCTACTGCTGATGGTCGTCCATATTCTAATACATAAAATGTATTTCATAACGTATGCAGTCGTTTGGATACGCTTAACACAGGCACTGCAATATCGTAGTTCCGTAAGTACTCTCGGTGCAAATTTAAACATTTGTCGTAGCGCTCCAAAAGCTTTCCTTTGCCTTCTGCATCCTCAATAGCTGCCAAGTTTTAGAAACAGTCACAAACGTCCTCTTTGAAATAGTTGTCATTTCCGCCCAAAACATCCTACAACTTGAGAGAGAGGTGATAATTGATAGGTAAGCGCAGGCAAGTTGTGAGGCGCCAGGAATAATTTTGACCAGAGTATTAGCACAAAATTTGTTTGGCTTAGTCTTCTACCAAAATAAGAAACACACAATTTCTTGCAAAACATGTGTTAACATTTAATCATGAAAGAATATTTTCTAAATTCGGTTGTTCTCAGTCTCTGTGAGGTTAATAAGAATAAAACCTTTGACACACAGAATTAAACAGCTTTTACTTCGAGACAGTAAGACATTACATTCTACAGGTTCACTGGTAATGAGATAAGACAATTGCTCCATGGAATACTGATAACAATTAGTCAAGATACATAATGCAGGAGTATAACAGGAAGAGAGGAACACAATTAAAAATAAGAAATCATGTCGTTAAAAAACCAGTTTAAACAGGACCTTGAAACATTTACATATTACAACAGAACGTTAATAAGAGATAATTGTGGTTACGCGCTGCAGAAACTACGTTCTGCTTTGGCATTCCCGAGATTATCATATAAGATGAGAAACGCAAGTAATAGTTATAAAAGTGCCCAGCTGAGGTAATAAAAACATTAACAGTACTGACCTGTTATCGTTTCTCCCAGAGGCGGTTAAGGTAAATGTTATCACTCACAATAAAGATATTGAGAAACAGACAAATGAAATTTTAACCGTGGCAAGTAGTAATAAGTGAACTTCAATGCCAATTTTCCTGTGACGTCCGAAGAAACAGTTCTATCATAAAGTTCTCAACAGATAATTTTCGCTGTGGTAGTCGTGGAGTAACAGTTCCATAGCTCTCGATGCCGTGTGCCAGACACTATCGACTTAGGCTAATTACCTATTTCAGGCTCTTCTAAAAATTAACAGCTAGGCCTGGACTGCAGGAAGCGCACAGTGGGTAGAAGGCACATGTATGAATTTCCAATTCGGCCGCAACATGGAATCAAGTGGGAATGTAGCGGCTCCAGTCCACCAGCCTTGCAAAAGTTCCAACTAACTCCAGCACACGGTCGGAAGTTAAGCAAAAGTACAGTAAGACACACTATCTCTCCTCTCTCCCACTCCGGTGAGTATCCACTCGAAGCGAAGTCCCGGCTATATGACGGATAGTCAGAAACATGACATAACTGCTGAAGCAAATCTTTCGTCAATGCGGGCGAGCACTACCGCGAAGAAGCAGAGTGTTATTGGACAATAATCCACGCCTTTTGGTTTGAACGGCGAGGAGTAGTCGGTGAAGGATCTGCATTTTACTTTCTCCTCTAGGCAAGATGATGTGCAGGACGCCCATCGATCCCAAAAAAATGCGACCATAGCTTTTTTGGTCCTTAGAATTTGTCTGGAATTTTTTGTTCAGGAGGTAATGAATTATACAATTCCATTGACTGGTGCGTAGGTTTTGGACTTTTAAGGGAAACATAGATCTCGCCATGAGTAAGAACTTGTTTCGAAAAAATAACGCCATTCTTGGTATACTGAATGAAAAAAGTCAGCGCAGCTCTCAATCGTTGTCTTTTGTGTTCATCTGTCAAAACCGCAGGTGAATCTCCTGGGTCGTATGGTCGTGGTCGTTGAAAGTTTTCAGTTCCTAACGTTTCATCTGGATCTGCGCTGGACGAATTCAGAGGTGCACTGAGACTTGCCGATTCTGCGGAAAAAGGAGCACCCCTGAAGACGTCCAACGCAGTTCTGGATGAAACCTTGGGAATGGGAAAGTTTCACGGACCACTACCATATAACCGGAAGATACACCAGCAACTGAGACATCCACTCATGATAGACTTCACCGTGTGATCTTTCGAACCGAGAACGCTACCTCGTACACACATATTTGTAGCTGTAATCAACACTAACAACTTAAAGACCTAATTGTGAAATTTCTAGAAAGAAAAAGTTAAGTCTAGCAATAGTGAAAAGTACATCCTGTTGAATTCCTCCCTCAGCACTTTAATTGAGCGCGTCAGTCGCAACTGAAGATCGATCAAGTCGTTAATCACGAAAATTCGTCTGTCTGTCATCAAATAGATGCAGCACTTCCCAACTGAAGCTTCTTCAGTCACGTTTCCGTAACCTTAGACTGTCTGTCAGATTATACTATACAGTATATATTAAACCACTGATCTCACTCTTGTAGAGATCGTCAATATTGTCACATATTTGAAAATTTCGCAATTAAACGATAAACGATCGTTCCTGCTCGCTGTTAGTGAAAGCGATTAGAAAAGTCTCTGAGTGGGGTGGGGGGGCAGCGCGAGGGGGAGGAGAGAATTGAGCGACTCATCATACCAAAACATTCTTTATCTTTAGAGTTTCTAGCTACACACTAGCCATAGCTACATATAACACAGAATGTGAATTAAAAATAAACAAAGCGAAGATGAAAGTGGAGGAGAAGCGTAGAAATTTCCTTCGTTTGACACAAAAATTGGGTAGGATGTGGTAAGAAATAAATGAAACAGTTCGCCTATACAGGATGGCAGGTTGGCAGGTAACAGAGGGGAATGACAAGGAAGACGTTAGAAGCTGAGTAACTCATTCTATCCAGACCCTCAATAAAAAAATAATATAAAAAATAAACTGAATACTCCTATATTTCTGGAAGAAGAAATCGACAATTACATGGATTACAGAAGTAAGAAAAGATCTTGAAAGAAACAACATCAAAGTCTCAGAAATAGCAGAAAGAAACCGTTTTATAAACAAAATACTAAATTTGGAAGGCTTTCAAAGCAGAAGAAGTAAAAAATCGGGAACAACATGGACAGAAGAAAAGAAGAGACTTCATGGGGAGAAAATGAGGGAATACTGGAAAAATAGGAAACAACAACAAAGGAAGAAGAGTAACTGAAGTACTGAATAGCTTTTCTGATATAAAATGTTAAAAAAGAGAACTTGGAAACATAGTGCTGTTATTGTTGTTTTGATCTTCAGCCCCAAGGCTGATATGATGTCCTCTCCACATAGTCTTACAGAGTTCTATTCACCTCTACATAACTACTACAACCTACATTGACTTGAAGTGCCTACTGCATTTGTGTTTTGGTCTCTCCCTCTACAACTCGCCGCCTCCTCCCTTCTCTTCATTACCCAACTTACTATTCCTTCATGGGTTAGTATACGTCCTATCAACTGACCTCTCCTTTTAGTCTCTTCTTCTTCTTTGGCTTGTGCCTTTATCCCGCAGTTACGCAGGGTCGGCATGGTTAGGTACGGATTTGGCAATGTCAATGTTAAGGGGTGGGCGGATATCCTTCCTCCGCCACACTGTACCCCCCCCCTCCCCCCCGGGACGGAATTAGTGTACCCCAGCTGTCTGTGTCTAGTGTAACATGGAATAGTGGCAACATGTTCAAATGTCTTCCAGTCGTAACTGGGGCGGGATGGGGGCACGAGCCCCGTATTAACCTAGTAGGATGTGTAAAACCGCTTAAAAACCACATCTAGCCTGGCCGGCACACCGGCCCGCGGCGTTTATCCGTCGGGCGTATTCGATCCGGGGCTGGCGCGCCTACCTGAGTCCAGGAAGCTGTGCGTTAGCGCTCTCGGCTAACCTGGTGGGTTGACCTTGTGGTGTGCGGTTAAGATTGCGATATTTTACAAATCGTGGGCAGGACTACAACAAAACCAATTACTTATTATTAGCGTATTTCATTTAATCACTGCCTCTACCGGCTAAAGATAGTTATCCTGTTAAAGAAGTCTCCATCTTGGAACATGTACCAACGTTGTCTGTCAAGCAGTGTAAATGGCAGGTCGTGGTGAGCGGGCGCGGACCGCAGGGGGAACGCTTGGTACCCCAGACCGTAGATGAAACCCCCAGGAGCGGGTTTGGTGGGCGCGGACCGCAGACGGAACACCTAGAACCGCAGCGGACAGAAAACGGAGCAGCAACGCTCCAGCAGGTCGCAGGGAATGGGCGCGGACCACAGAGGAAGCGCCTGCAGCCGTTGGTGGAGGGGGAAGGCCATAGGCATAAATAATGGACCAGGTCCACTCGAGGAGCAGTCTCAGGTCGCACCTGATAAAGGTTACGAGCTACGTGACCGAAATATCGTGCAAGTACGACGCTGATATCCGGCAGAACACCCGACAACCCAAGATGGCAATAAATTTGGTTCACAAGAGTGATCTCACACAATTTAGCGAACTATTATTCGAGGTGGCAACACTTTTCCTTAAACAAAATGATCTATTTTTACACACAATACCACGTGCACACAACACTAATGTATTCTTTCGTGTCAAAAAATATTTCCTAAAGGTTTTACGAAATAATCAGGGTTCATACATTAGCAGAGAATAGTTTCACCTCATAAGATGCTGTTTGCACCATATTTAAAGATTATTCATAACCTACGTCGGATTTGTGATTTCTGGGTGGGATCTGGGTCACGAATACATAATTACTATCGCGAAAATTGACCATCAAGATTCATGTGTCCTTAATAGTTTGATTTAAAACTGCCGCTGCAATATCTCACTAAGATGGTGGCTAATATAAGACAATCACTTACTGTATATGGTTCAGCCGTTGTTCACTCTCAAAAAACTCTGCATCTTAACTATATGCATTAACATTTACAAGTATTTCTCCATCACTAAGATGGTGGTTAACATAAGACAATCACTCACTGAATACGAATCAGCCGTTGTTCACTCTCAAAAAATAATATACATTAAATCCTTTCTGTATTATAACTACACTCCTGGAAATGGAAAAAAGAACACATTGACACCGGTGTGTCAGACCCACCATACTTGCTCCGGACACTGCGAGAGGGCTGTATAAGCAATGATCACACGCACGGCACAGCGGACACACCTGGAACCCCGGTGTTGGCCGTCGAATGGCGCTAGCTGCGCAGCATTTGTGCACCGCCGCCGTCAGTGTCAGCCAGTTTGCCGTGGCATACGGAGCTCCATCGCAGTCTTTAACACTGGTAGCATGCCGCGACAGCGTGGACGTGAACCGTATGTGCAGTTGACGGACTTTGAGCGAGGGCGTATAGTGGGCATGCGGGAGGCCGGGTGGACGTACCGCCGAATTGCTCAACACGTGGGGCGTGAGGTCTCCACAGTACATCGATGTTGTCGCCAGTGGTCGGCGGAAGGTGCACGTGCCCGTCGACCTGGGACCGGACCGCAGCAACGCACGGATGCACGCCAAGACCGTAGGATCCTACGCAGTGCCGTAGGGGACCGCACCGCCACTTCCCAGCAAATTAGGGACACTGTTGCTCCTGGGGTATCGGCGAGGACCATTCGCAACCGTCTCCATGAAGCTGGGCTACGGTCCCGCACACCGTTAGGCCGTCTTCCGCTCACGCCCCAACATCGTGCAGCCCGCCTCCAGTGGTGTCGCGACAGGCGTGAATGGAGGGACGAATGGAGACGTGTCGTCTTCAGCGATGAGAGTCGCTTCTGCCTTGGTGCCAATGATGGTCGTATGCGTGTTCGGCGCCGTGCAGGTGAGCGCCACAATCAGGACTGCATACGACCGAGGCACACAGGGCCAACACCCGGCATCATGGTGTGGGGAGCGATCTCCTACACTGGCCGTACACCACTGGTGATCGTCGAGGGGACACTGAATAGTGCACGGTACATCCAAACCGTCATCGAACCCATCGTTCTACCATTCCTAGACCGGCAAGGGAACTTGCTGTTCCAACAGGACAATGCACGTCTGCATGTATCCCGTGCCACCCAACGTGCTCTAGAAGGTGTAAGTCAACTACCCTGGCCAGCAAGATCTCCGGATCTGTCCCCCATTGAGCATGTTTGGGACTGGATGAAGCGTCGTCTCACGCGGTCTGTACGTCCAGCACTAACGCTGGTCCAACTGAGGCGCCAGGTGGAAATGGCATGGCAAGCCGTTCCACAGGACTACATCCAGCATCTCTACGATCGTCTCCATGGGAGAATAGCAGCCTGCATTGCTGCGAAAGGTGGATATACACTGTACTAGTGCCGACATTGTGCATGCTCTGTTGCCTGTGTCTATGTGCCTGTGGTTCTGTCAGTGTGATCATGTGATGTATCTGACCCCAGGAATGTGTCAATAAAGTTTCCCCTTCCTGGGACAATGAATTCACGGTGTTCTTATTTCAATTTCCAGGAGTGTATTTGCATTAACATTTACAAGTATTTCTCCATCTTAATCACTCATTATTCAGCATTTTACCAATAAACCGCGTTGTAGATCAATAGCTCTAATGGCTGCGCTCCATTGTAGCTGAACAGAAAACTTATCTTTATGTAGGACGAGATTCATATTAAAATAAAAATTCAGACACAAGTATTGATTACCATTACACAGAAACTCTGTTTTTCAAATATTACTTAACAACATAATACAGTTTCTTACAGACCTCAGTGCTACAAGACATCAATCACGTCCGATCATTACAACAGTTCGAACAAGAAGGATGATTCCAGAAGAATCATAGATAAGAATATCTGAAAATTTCCATTATCTTTTTCCATGAGTTTTGTCTGAGATATAATTTCCACATAAAATTGACAATATTTATGTATTATTATTATTTTATTAATATCACGAGAACGTTCGCTCAAATTCCACACAAAATACTGTTGTCAATATTGTTCTGAATAAAATATAGTCTTGGATATTAACAATCCCTCCTTTTAGTCATGTACGTATAATATTTTTTTTAGTATGTTGTTTAGTTTTTGACTAACGAGATAAGTTGGGCTATCTATGCTATTCACCACTAGGTGGATAGGAACTAATGGTTTACGTATTTTGGGTTGTCCATGTAGCCTTAGTGGTCAAGACAAACTATACGACAAGAAATTCAAGATAATTAGCAAAAAAACTACAAGACATAAAAATACCAAAAAATGGAAAATTTATATCCTTTGATATAATAAACCTCTACACTAACATACCAGTCAACGAAACAATAACCATAATTGAAAATAATTTACTACAGTATAGGAAAACTTCAGTAATGGGCACTAAAAAAATTATAGAGTTATTCAAATTGATGCTACATCAAAATTACTTTATTCTACATACAAACTGAGGGAGTTACCATGGGATGCAGCATTGTAGGAACTATAGCAGATATATTCTTAAATTCATTAGAAGAAAAACTTTTCAAAAACACAAACCCATTATTAAATGTATGTGAAATCTTATGGGACTTAACTGCTAAGGTCATCAGCCCCTAAGCTTACACACTACTTAACCTAAATTATCCTAAGGACTAACACACACACCCATGCCCGAGGGAGGACTAGAACCTCCGCCAGGACCAGCTGCACAGTCCATGACTGCTGCGCCTGAGACCGCTCGGCTAATCCCGCGCGGCAAACCCATTATTGAAAAAAAAACATTGTATATTACAATAGATATGTTGATGACACCCTAATGCTACTTGATGAAAATATCACATACATCGAGCTAATACGCAATGCACTAAATGCACTACATCCAAAAATAAAATTTACAATGGAACTAGAAAACAACAAAGCGAAAGAGTTTCTAGACCTTACCATAAAAAATGTTGAAAATAGACACAAATTCGATATATACCGAAAACCTACCACAACAGATAACATTATAGATGCTACTTCGTGCCACCCAAAAGCAAATAAATACGCCTACTTTCATGCCATGATCAACGGGATAATAAACCTCCCATTAGAACAAGAATAAATACATAAAGAAATAAAAATTTTAAAATATTTTGTATATGGTTGTAACCCAAAATTGGTCCAACAGATATAAGACAAAAATACCACACCATTAAAATAAAAAATACGTAATGAAATAACACTTCAGTGAGAAACACAAACCAAACAGAAATTCACATATATACCAACACCATACATAGGCAACATACCAAACACACTAAACACAATGTTAAAGAAAAAAACGTACTCCTCGTATACCACACTAAAGAAAAATTAAAAATTAAACCTATAAAGGTTAAATTACCAATATACATCCAGGTATATACAAAATTCATTGTAAAGATTGTGATAAGTTCTATATGGGTCAGACAGACCGGAACTTTATTATCAGATGCAGAGAACACACTAGAAACACTGAACGCAACCCATCAACCTTCTTTCAACACCTACAGATAGAACAACATACCACAGACAATGTAGAAAAAGCAATCCAAATTTTGCATATAACACCTAAAGGTCGCGTAATCAATATTCTGGAAGAGATCGAAATCTACACACATGCACACAAATATCCACAACAAATACTCAACGAGCAATTAGATCTAAATCATAAACACTATATAGAAAACTTTATTAAAATCATCGGTCATGAAAGCGGATAAACAACCAAAGACATAAGCTAAGCCAAACCAATAGAGATAAACAACAAGGTAACTAAGGGAACTCGATAAGTAACTGCTCTAATGTAAACTTATAACATCGTTAGTTGAACGTCAAACAAAAAATTGTAACACACAACATATAAAATTCAGGCTATAGCTTCCAATAAATATAGCCTATGAAAGCTACGTCATAAAATAGCTTTAAAAGACGCAAGAAAAACGCTTGACTGACTAACCAGCGACGTTATAGGTAGGTTAAGAATTCCATAAATGTATGATTGTCAATCTCATATATGACAAGTAGGCTATCATCTGCCCTAGAAAATAGTATATAATAAAACCATTACTTTCAGATCACCTGATGATGTCAATAGTGCTAACACAGGACTGTCGTGATTAAATAAACATCTCAAAATAGAAGCAACTTTTTGGACTTAATGTCTTTACACGACTTATATCGAGCTGCAGACCCATTAGAAACAAAATTCTTTTCTCTCCATTTCTATTCACTACCTCATCATTAGTTATACGACCTGCTCATCCCATTTTCGGCATTCTCCTGTAGCATCCCATTTCAAAAGCATCTATTTCCTTCTTGTCAGAACTATTCAATGTGTATGTTCCATTTCTTGTGCAAGGATACACTCAATACAAATACTTTAATAACGGATTGCCTAACACTTTTCTTATTGTCAGCCTGCATTTTATATCCTCTCTACTTTCACCATCGTCGATTACTTTGCCCCTAATAGCCAAAGTAATGTACTATTTTTAGTGTCACACACCCTAATGAAATTCAGTCTGAATCACCGAATTTAATTCGACAACACTACACCACTTTTCTTTCTTTCCTTTCGTAGATGTTCATTTTATAGCCTCTTTTCAAGACACTATCTATGTCACAAGTTTGTTTGCGTGGCCAACCTCCGCAGCAAGTACAGAAATATTTGTTTTGTGGACAAAACCGCCTTTTCTTGCTGCGACTTAATTTACTTTCCCCAGACGCGTTTCGGCTTTTTCTTACTCTGAGGCGTCTCAGTGGGATCTAGAACGATACTATTTTCTTATTTTTAGATTATCAACCAGTTCACGTCCTTTTTTTTCTTTTTTTTCAAATAAGTAATTACTTACCGGTTTGTTGGCATCTGCGTTTCCTCTCATCTCCTTTGGAGGTCGCACTACCTCTTCATTTCCGAAATATACGCACAATTTTATATTCTGAACTTTTTATTTCACTCTGTTCACCAAGTTTCTCCTTCTTCTTCGTGGTGCACTATTATTCTTTTGCTGCTAGTTATAGTTATTTGTTCGTAAACTGTGCTTTTAAAGACGTAAATATTCTGTGTTCGTTATGTGTTTCCTCGTGTTCGGTTTGTTTAATTAAATACTGACAAACTAGTGAAGTACATGTTGGAAACTAACATCTATTCATGATGATTATATCTCTCTGTGTCTCTCTCTCTGTCTCTCTCCCACTCTCGGTGTTTGCGTGCGTGTGTGTGTGTGTGTGTGTGTGTGTGTGTGTTTGTGGGGACTGGGTGGGGAGTTGATGGGTAGAGATGTAGAGTGTTGAATGTAAGTGTAATAACTGTTAGAGGGTGGTGGAAATCTTTGCTGAGAACCTTATATGAGTTTTGGTTTAAATGTTCTGTGGTGGGGTGCATGGAGAAGAGAGTGAAAAGATTTTGTGTGGTATTATTATTATCCTTTGAAGTGTTTTTCCACTATTTTATCTTTTAGTGTAAACAGTGCATTGTTTGGCATGTGTACCTGATCATTCAACAGGGTCTCTTTTCTGCTTTGGTTTTCTGGATGTGGTAATTTTCTTGCTGGGTTAGGAGGTGTTTTTATTGTTGACTCGAATTGTTTACATGTCTTCTCCTAGTGTTTAGTTTGTGGTTATGTTTTCTTAGGCGTTCTGCAAATGTGCAGTGGCTTGTCCCATACTTCCACGCCGTCATGTGTTCTTTGTATCTGACATCGTATGTTCTGCCTGTTTGTCCTGTGTAGCCGCCATCAGAAGTGTTACGTTGTAGTTGATATATGCCTGGTTTCTGGCAAATGTCTCTGTTTATTGTCAGTTTTGGATTGTATTTTTGTACAGAATTGTTTGTTGTGTGTGTTATGTTTATTCCCTGCCTTTCGAAAATGTTTGTGACTTTATGTGTGAGTTTGTGTTTGTATGTCATTGTGTACCATCTTGTGTTTTCTTTCATACTTTTGTCAATATTCTGAGTAGTTGTTATGGTACTGAGTGTTTGTGTTTGGTTTTGATGCGTTGTTGTCTGTGGCCTGGTGCTTTCTGCTTTTATTTAACTTTTAATTTCGTTTAGCTTTGTGACTATGTTACTATTGTAACCATTGTTTTGTGCTATTTGCAATATTATGTCAAGTTCTTATTGGCAGTTTTCTTTGTTGCGTGCCACTGTGTTGAGTCTATGGAACATATGTCGAAGTGCTGCTTGCTTTTGTGAGTGTGGGTTATTTGAGGATTGGGGAATGATAATATCCGTTGCGGTGAGTTTACGGTAAATTTAAAAAATATGCTTATTGTTTTCGTTCAAATGGCTGTGAGCACTATGGGACTTAACATCTGAGGTCATCTGGCCCCTAGAACTTAGAACTTAGAACTACTTAAACCTAACTAACCTGAGGACATCACACACATCCATACCCGAGGCAGGACTCGAACCTGCGACTGAAGCGCCTAGAACCGATCGGCCACCGCGGCAGGCTCTTATTGTTTTGTCCTTTGATTGTTATATCTAGAAAACTAGTTTGGTTATTCTGTTCCCTTTCAATAGCTGATTTTATATTTTTAAGTACCTTGTTGATGTCAGAACACAGTTTTTCAATTTTTGATTGTGGTTTGTCTATTAAGCAAAGGATGTCATGCATATACCCGAACCAGTATAATATGTTGTATCCTTTTTCTCTATTTTTGTGAAAATGCTCTGTTCAGTGTAGTTTACAAAAATATTTGCTAAGGTTACTAAAACTGGGGACGCCATTGGTAATCCATTCGATAGCGTGACGTTTCGTCACGCATTCGTATTGTGCATCATGGGGAGGTTTACAGAAATCTCGAGTCAGGCAACGTATTACTTCCTCCTTCATACGTACTGGAAAATAATCAAGACGATAAAATTCGGAGAAATCAGAGGTAATACAGAGGCTTACCGACAGTCATTGTTCCCACACGCCAGTTGTCAACGGAACTGGGAAGAAGGAATCATCAGTGGTACCAAAAGTACCCTCCGCCACTCACCGGCAGGTGGCTTGCAGAGTAATGATGTAGATGTAGAGATAAGTTTACACACAGAATCCAGTTTATTTTTTTCATCAGGCCATTAGCTTTTCGACTTGTTTGATGCTGCCTCCGTCCCTTTCAGCCGAGTGTGTACCTGTTGTGTCCAACAGTCAACACAGTCTGCTCTACCTGATCCAGCGATCGATCAGAATACAATATTCCTGCAGCACCAGTTACGGCCAGCTAGCCTCGAGCCAGACGCAGGACGCCGATGCTGGGGGGAGTGGCGAGGGGTCGCCCACGCGCGGAGATGGCCGCTTCCGCGGTCACACGGAACCGGTCACACCGACGGCGCGCTTGTTACTGTCTCTATTTGCATACCCGGTCCGTTAGCCGCCTTCGTGAATTATTGCACTTCAGTCTAACGCGCTCCATCAGCCGGCGAAAGCGCGCCGTGCCTTCCCTCCTTAATGGACGAGACGAGCCTCTGGGCGGTCGAAATTAACGCGCCACGGGAATTCCTCCCGCCGCCTGCATCTCATTACAGACAACTGCGTAAACAGCTGAGTTCGTTCTCGTATTGTCGCATTGTCGCTGGCCACACAGCAAGTCAGTACCGACTGACTTCATCTGACCAGCTGTTATCATGTTGGCAAGAGGGACACAACTCGTAATTTGCAATTATAAGGTGCATGCGCATACGAGGGGCGTTCGATAAGTAATACAGCACTTTATTTTGAAGCTGGTCGGTTTTATTCAGCGTTACAACACACCATATTATTTCCCGCCCTTCTGGCCGCAAAATACTATCTTTCATCATAACCTCCGATCAGCACCACGGATTTAACGTCACCTTATTTGGAAGGCCTGTATGCCCACTTGGTACACTCTACTGATCGACATTGCAACATCCCCATTACCCATGCTTCCCGCAGAGTGATCTTTCACTGGGCCAAACAGACGGAAGATGCGAGATTCTGGCTGTAAGGTGGATGAAGGAGAACAGTCCAGTGAAGTTTTATGAGGAGCTCTCGGATGCACATACTTGTGAGAGGCTTTTTCATGGAGAAGGAGAAGTTCGTTGGTATGTTTGTGACGACGAACACGCTGAAGGCGTTCCTTCAGTTTCCTGAGGGAAGCACAGTATACTTCAGTATTGACTGTTCCACGATAAGGGAGGCCATCAAACACAATAACCTCTTCAGCGTCACAGAAGACCTTCGCCGTACCTTTACCGGCTCTGAAGTTTTCCTTCGGAGAAGCGGTGTTGTGACGCCACTCCATCGATTGCAGTTTTGCTTCTAGTTCGAAGTAACGAAGCCATGTTTCATCGTCTCTGACAATGTTCGACTAAAATCGGTACGATCAACCTCGTACCGCGCAAGCTATTCCACACCGTTGCTGTTTAATGTCTTCTGTCAGGAGACGAGGAATCCTGGGACACACATCGTGCCGGCCGTTGTGGCCGAGCAGTTCTACGCGCTTCAGTCCGCAACCACGCTGCTCCTACGGTCGCAGATTCGATTCCTGCCTCGGACATGGGTGTGTGTGATGTCCTTAGGTAACTTAGGTTTAAGTAGTTCTAAGTCTAGGGGACTGATGACCTCAGATGTTAAGTCCCATAGTGCTTAGAGCCATTTGAACCATTTGATACACACCGTTCTGTATCCCAAGTCGTGGACGAGTGTGTCAGGACTACCAACAAATACGTCCAGTTGAGCAGCGAGGTATTTGATTGCGATTGGTGGCTCATCTCGAAGCAGAGAATTCGCAGGTTCCAGCGTTGCAGGGCCCACAGCTGTGTGCGGTCGGCGGGCACGCGTCAGACCGGACAGGTTTGCGTAACTTTCTTGCGATCGTGACAGACCCCAACAACTCATCGTGCTTTTGCTCACTGCGAGGTCTCCGCTGACATTCTGCAAGTGTCCATGAGTATCTTAGACGCTCTGGTTATCCGCCAAAACAAACTCAACAACAGCTTTCTGCTTGCGACGCATCTCCGTTAAGACGCCATTTTGAAGCCTATATATAGCAGTGCCACCTATCGGAATTTAATGAAATTGCAGCTGCTGATGTGGGAATATTCCATATATGTCGAACAAACAATTCAGCATTTTTCCGACCGAAACTAGCCGAGAAAGAAAATGTGTTGCATTACTGATTGGCTCAAAAATGGTTCAAATGGCTCTGAGCACTATGGGACTCAACTTCTGACGTGAAAATGTGTTGCATTACTGATTGGCTCAAAAATGGTTCAAATGGCTCTGAGCACTATGGGACTCAACTTCTGAGGTCATCAGTCCCCTAGAACTTAGAACTACTTAAACCTAACTAACCTAAGGACATCACACACATCCATGCCCGAGGCAGGATTCGAACCTGCGACCGTAGCGGTCGCGCGGTTCCAGACTGTAGTGCCTAGAACCGCTCGGCCACTCCGGCCGGCATTACTGATTGAACGCCTCTTGTAACTGTTGACATTCAATGATCAGGGCATATTCGAGCTCCACTAACTGAGGCGTCCTGCTGTTACTGGTTTCTAACGGATAACACGATGTACCCTGCCTCATTTTCGACTGGTGGGTCCATCTCTCGTCATATCTATTGATGAATCCGTATTATATACGGCTGTCCAGATACATGGCTTTTGTTTGACAGCCGTATACAATATACGATTTAAGACCTCTTCAGCTGTCTGCTTTTGCATAAAGTAAATGACTTTGATAGAAACACTGTCACAACATTTTCAGATGTTCTTTTTTCTCTATAACTGCTTCTGTTGTTGCTTCTTATACTGAGACTGTCAAGATAATTTTGATAAATTCGTGTTCCGGCGTCATACAGCTAAAACCCTGTGAAGGAATTAGGCTACTCATTCTGCTCGTTCCGTAACGTCACGTAATACAATGAAGAACCCCAGAAACTGGTACAACTGCCTACTATTGTGTAGCGCCTCCGCGAGCATGCAAAAGTGCCGCAACACGACGTGGCGTGTACTCGACTAATGTCTGAAGCAGTGCTGGAGGGAACTGACACCATAAACCCTGCAGGGCAGTCAGTCATTCCGTAAGAATACGCCGGGATGGAAATCTCTTCTGATCAGCACGGTGCAAAGCATCCCAGATGTGCACAATAATGTTCATGTCTGGCGAGTTTGGTGACCAGACGAAGGGTATAAACTCAAAAGAGTGTTCCTGGAGCCACTCTGTAGCAGGTCTGGACGTGTGGAGTATCGCACTGTACTGCTAGAATTGCCCAAGTCCGTCGGAATGCATAGTGGACGTGAACGGATGCAGGTGATCAGATAGGATGCTTACGTACATGTCACCTGTCAGAGTCGTATTTTTACGTATCAGGGGTCCCATATGATTCCAACTGCACGCGCCCCACACCATTACAGTGCCTCCACCAGCTTGAACAGTCCCCTGCTGACATGTGGAATCCACGGATTCAAGAGGTTGTCTCCATACCCTTACACGTCCATCCGTTCGATACAACGTGAAACGAGACTCGTCCGACGAGGGTGCATGTTTCCAGTCACCAACAGTTCATTGTCAGTGTTGACGGCCCCAGGCGAAGCGTAAACCATTGTATAGTGCAGCCTTCGGTTCCGAAAGCCCATATCGATGATGTTTCCTTGAATAGTTCGCGCGCTGACACTTGTTGATGGCCCAGCATTGAAATCTGCTGTAATTTCCACAAGGGTTGCACTTCTGTGGCGTTGAGTGGTTTTCTTCAGCCGGTGTTGGTCCCATTCTTGCAGGATCTTTTTCCAGCCGCAGCGACGTCGGAGATTTGAGGTTTTACCGGACTGCTGATATTCACGGTACACTCGTGAAATGGTCGTGTGGGAAAATCCCCACTTCATCACTACCTCAGAGATGCTGTGTCCCATCGCCCGAGCGCCGACTATAGCACCTCGCTCAAACTCACATAAACCTTGATAACCTGCCATTGTAGCAGCAGTAACCGATATAACAACTGCGGCAGACACTTGTTTTATATAGGCGTTGCCGACCGCAACGCCGTATTCTGTCTGTTTACAAATTGGTTCAAAAGGCTTTGAGCAATATGAGACTTATCATCTGAGGTCATCAGTCTCCTAGAACTTAGATCTACTGAGACCTAACTAAACTAAGGACATCACACACATCCATGCCCGAGGCAGGATTAGAACCTGCGACCGTAGTGGTCGCGCGGTTCCAGACTGAAGCGCCTAGAACCGCTCGGCCACACCGACCGGCTGTCTGTTTACATATCTCTGTGTTTGACTACGCATGCCTATACCACTTTCTTTGGTGCTTTGGTCTATATTACATACTATTCGTCTTTTGCTCTCACAAATTAATCGCACGTCCGTATTTTTAGCCCTTTCTAGTCAGTATTAGTTTGCCAGTTATTTCTCTTACTTTTCAAAAACAGCCTTTTTTCCCGCCAGTATTATTAACTGATAAGATTTTCACTCTGCAGCGGAGTGTGCGCTGATATGAAACTTCCTGGCACATTCAAACTGTGTGCCGAACTGAGACTCGAACTAGAGACCTTTCCCTTTCGCGGGCAAGTGCTCTACCGACTGAGCTACCCAATCACGTCTCACGACCCGTTCTCACAGCTTCAATTCTTCCAGTACCTCGTGTCCTACTCCGCTGCAGAGTGAAAATCTCATTCTGGAAAAATCCCCCAGGCTGTGGACAAGCCATGTCTCCGCAATATCCTTTCTTCCAGAAGTGCTAGTTCTGCAAGATTCGCGAGGAGAGCTTCTGTAAAGTTTGGAAGGTGGGAGACGAGGTACTAGAAGAATTGAAGCTGTGAGGACGGGGCGTGAGTCGTGTTTGGGTAGCTCAGTCGGTAGAGCACTTGCCCGTGATAAGCGAAGGTCCCGAGTTCGAGTCTCGGTCCGGCCCACAGTTTTAATCTGCCACGAAGTTTCATTAGTAACTGATATCTAACATTCACTAAATTTGCAATGCTGTTTCC
The DNA here is from genome assembly GCF_023898315.1 of Schistocerca nitens. NCBI lineage: Eukaryota > Metazoa > Arthropoda > Insecta > Orthoptera > Acrididae > Schistocerca > Schistocerca nitens. The sequence goes on from NC_064620.1 coordinate 269,959,253, forward strand.
GAACGATTGTGCTGGTGACTTGTTACTCGTACTGGCTAACAGGAAATTGACGTCAGCGATCAGTTTGCCGAGTACTCGTGGTTGTCGATTAATGCGTTAAACCTTTCCTCGAGAAATCCTGGAAGCTCCGTGCACCGGTGGTGTTCTGGCACGTGAGGCTGCCAGGGTGGCGCGGATTTGGCAATAGCGGGCTGGAGTCTGCGGTCAGCGCCAGGGGCACGTGGGGGAATCACCGCGGCGCGCGGCTTCCTCCCTGACTGCGGTTTCCGCCTGCTGACCGCGGCCATCGCCATTCAGCAGAGCCTGCGGGCCACGTGGCAAGGCGCGACGGACACCTGTCGCCGCTGCTCAGCGTCGTGCCAGGGCCGTGCGCGGCGGAGGAGAGTAGTGTTACAGCGTCGAAGCAGAGGGACAGTGGCAACGCGCCGTGGCAAAAGCCGCAAGTCACGCTGACCAGTAGCCGAGCTCCTCAATGAAAGTCACGGTATTGCTGGCGGGAACTGTTTTATTTACTCGGTGCGCATACTTACAAGTCATGAAGTTGCTTTCGGAACGAGATGATCGAAAGTTTCTAGATATTTTCTGAAGATCGTGCTTTGCACACAAGTCTTTGACACTGTATTGCACAACCAGTTTCGGTCATAAATGGAACATTCTCAGGCGTAATGTTTCAGAAGTAATGTGTAGGTTTACCCGGAGGTGACAGAAGTTATGGGATAGCGATACACACGTATGCAGACAGCGGTAGTATCGGGTACACGAGGTATAAAGGGTCAATGCATTGACGGAGCTGTCATTTGTACTGGGTGGATCATGTGATGGGCCGCACGACGGGAAATAACAGACTTTTAACGCGGAATGATAGCTGAAGCTAGACGCTTGGGACATTCCATTTCGGAAATGTCAGCCCCTGGTAGCTGATTGGTCAGCGCGACGAAATGTCATACCTAATGGCTCGGGTTCGATTCCCGGGTGGGTCGGAGATTTTCTCCGCTCAGAGGCTGGGTGTTGTGTTGTCCTTATCATCATCATTTCATCCCCATCGACACGCAAGTCGCCGAAGTGGCATCAACTCGAAAGACTTGCATCAGGCGAACGGTCTACCCCACGGGAAGCCCTAGACACACGGCATTTCCATTTATTTCGGAAATCCTTAGGGAATTCAGTTTTCTGAGATCCACAGCGTCAAGAGAGTGCCGAGAATACCAGATTTCATGCCATGAACGAGAGCGACGCGTTTGCATAGTCGGTGCTAAGAGACAAACAACACTGCCTGAAACAACCGCAGGAACCAATATGGGACGTACGACGAACGTATCCGCTAGGACAGTGCGGTGAAATTTATCGGTAATGGGCTTCGGCAACAGACGACCGACTCGAGTGCATTTAGTAACAGCACAACATCGCCTGCAGCGCATCTCCTGGGCTCGGACCCTAGACAACTCAAAAACCGTGGCCAGCTGGTCACATGACTCCCGATTTCAGCTGGTAAGAGCTGACAGCAGCTTTCGAGCGTGCCGCAGACCTCACGAAACTGTCAACAAGGCACTAAGCAAGCTGGTGGTGGCTCGATAAGGGTATGGGCTCTGTTTAAACGGAGTGGATTGGATCCTTTGGTCCAGATGAAACGATCGTTGACTGTAAATGGCTATGTTAGACTGCTTGGACACCATTTACAGCCATTCAGGGACTATATCTTCCCAAAAAACGATGGACTTTTTATGGATGGCAATGAATGGCGTCGAAAATTTATGAGACGTAATCGAGAAATCAGTTCGTACACAACATCCTGCACCGGCAACATTTGCAGAATTGTGGATGGCTGTAGAGGCAGCACGGTACAACATTTCTGTAGGGGACTTGCAACTATTTGTTGAGTCCATGTCACGTCGAGTTGCCGCACTACACCGGGCAGTTGGAGGTCCGAAACGATATTGGGAAGTATCCCGTGACTTTTGTCTCCTCAAAGTATTGCACAACCAGTTTCGGTCGTAAGCGGACCATCCTCAGGCACACTGTAGGAGAATTAATATGTTGGTTTATATCATGGTGGTTATCAAGGGTTATCATTTGCCATGCATGTGATGAGTATAAATGGAAGAGCAGTTGAACGGAATGGACAGCGCCTTGAAAGGAGAATATAAGATGAACATCAACAAAAGCAAAACAAAGATAATGGAATGTAGTGAAATTAATCAGCTGATACTGAGGGAATTAGATTAGGAAATGAGACACTTAAAGTAGTAGATGCGTTTTGCTATTTGGGGAGCAACATAACGGATGGTGGTTGAAGTAGAGAGTATATAAAATGTAGACTGGCAATGGCAAGGAAAGCGTTACAGAAGAAGAGAAATTTGTTAACATCGTGTATAGATTTAAATGTCAGAAAACCTTTTCTGAAAGTATTGGTTTGGAGTGTAGCCATGTATGGAAGTGAAATATGGACGGTAAATACACTCCTGGAAATGGAAAAAAGAACACATTGACACCGGTGTGTCAGACCCACCATACTTGCTCCGGACACTGCGAGAGGGCTGTACAAGCAATGATCACACGCACGGCACAGCGGACACACCAGGAACCGCGGTGTTGGCCGTCGAATGGCGCTAGCTGCGCAGCATTTGTGCACCGCCGCCGTCAGTGTCAGCCAGTTTGCCGTGGCATACGGAGCTCCATCGCAGTCTTTAACACTGGTAGCATGCCGCGACAGCGTGGACGTGAACCGTATGTGCAGTTGACGGACTTTGAGCGAGGGCGTATAGTGGGCATGCGGGAGGCCGGGTGGACGTACCGCCGAATTGCTCAACACGTGGGGCGTGAGGTCTCCACAGTACATCGATGTTGTCGCCAGTGGTCCGCGGAAGGTGCACGTGCCCGTCGACCTGGGACCGGACCGCAGCGACGCACGGATGCACGCCAAGACCGTAGGATCCTACGCAGTGCCGTAGGGGACCGCACCGCCACTTCCCAGCAAATTAGGGACACTGTTGCTCCTGGGGTATCGGCGAGGACCATTCGCAACCGTCTCCATGAAGCTGGGCTACGGTCCCGCACACCGTTAGGCCGTCTTCCGCTCACGCCCCAACATCGTGCAGCCCGCCTCCAGTGGTGTCGCGACAGGCGTGAATGGAGGGACGAATGGAGACGTGTCGTCTTCAGCGATGAGAGTCGCTTCTGCCTTGGTGCCAATGATGGTCGTATGCGTGTTTGGCGCCGTGCAGGTGAGCGCCACAATCAGGACTGCATACGACCGAGGCACACAGGGCCAACACCCGGCATCATGGTGTGGGGAGCGATCTCCTACACTGGCCGTACACCACTGGTGATTGTCGAGGGGACACTGAATAGTGCACGGTACATCCAAACCGTCATCGAACCCATCGTTCTACCATTCCTAGACCGGCAAGGGAACTTGCTGTTCCAACAGGACAATGCACGTCCGCATGTATCCCGTGCCACCCAACGTGCTCTAGAAGTTGTAAGTCAACTACCCTGGCCAGCAAGATCTCCGGATCTGTCCCCCATTGAGCACGTTTGGGACTGGATGAAGCGTCGTCTCACGCGGTCTGCACGTCCAGCACGAACGCTGGTCCAACTGAGGCGCCAGGTGGAAATGGCATGGCAAGCCGTTCCACAGGACTACATCCAGCATCTCTACGATTGTCTCCATGGGAGAATAGCAGCCTGCATTGCTGCGAAAGGTGGATATACACTGTACTAGTGCCGACATTGTGCATGCTCTGTTGCCTGTGTCTATGTGCCTGTGGTTCTGTCAGTGTGATCATGTGATGTATCTGACCCCAGGAATGTGTCAATAAAGTTTCCCCTTCCTGGGACAATGAATTCACGGTGTTCTTATTTCAATTTCCAGGAGTGTAGTTTACGCAAGAAGAGAATAGAAGTTTTCGAAATGTGATGCTACAGAAGAATGCTGATGATTAGGTGGGTAGATCACATAACTAATGAGGATGTGTTGAATAGAATTGGGAGAAGAGGAATTTGTGGCACAACTTGAATTGAAGAAGGGATCGGTTGGTAGGACATGTTCTGAGGCATCAAGGGACCAGAAATTTAGTATTGGAGAGAAGCGTGGAGGGTAAAAATCGTAGAGGGAGACCAAGAGATGAATACACTAAGCAGATTCAGAATGATATAGGTTGCAGTAGGTACTGGGAGATGGAGAAGCTTGCACAGGATAGGGTAGCATGGAGAGCTGCATTAAACCAGTCTCTGGACTGAAGACCAAAGCTAGCCATTCTGATACCAGTTAAGCTGAGTTTGATTTTAAAACATTAAGTCAAGCTTTTTGTAAAGAAAAAATAATTGACTCAGACAAATAATTGCATTAATACAAATTTTTGTAGAAGTTTGTAATATAATGAACTCATTTATTTCGATTTAAAACTCTAATATGTACCGTTAGTGGAACATTCTGCTTATAACACAGTTAGTTATACTATCGTACATGAAGTCAGTTTTCTGTGGTTGAAGGTATCAGCGACATAAAAATTAAAAATGTATTTCAATAGTAATTAATTGAAAAAGCACGATGTGTCATATTAGAATTCTACATTCCACCCATCTGTACAACTGCAGCCATTCACTGGATAACCAGAGATTGACTTTTTATGTAAGTTCCACACAAGGGGCTATTGTTATGCCGAAAAAAGTGATGAGTCATAAAAATATTATGCTATAATTTTTTTCGGTTATTCCAACCTCCACCGACAACATTTCGGAAGTTTTTCAGGAACATTTACAGAGTTTTTCGAGGTAAAAGGAACCTGCCACCTCCGGTGACTCGTTACACAGTAATTCGTGTGTTAGTCCTATTTATCTTTGTGTTGCATTTAAAATATTTACACAAAGGTCGAAATGACGACAGTATGCGCTGTGTGTCTTGTTTGGGAAGAAACGTATTTCATAAAGTGAGGATACCTATTATTGTGAAAGGTGTGGGGTCCGGCGCACTCGTCGCTCACATGGTGCTTAAATGATGCTGCGTCCCCGGAATGCTATACAACAAATCAAGCAAATAAGATTAACAGTTTTTGTTACAACTAAGAAGACTGACTACACTTAGGCTTTACAACTGTGTCACAAGCGATGGGCGACATGCAAATATGTAATTTTCTTCGCTATAGCCAATGTCCAAGTAAGCAATGGTTATGGTTCACTAATAACTGTTCTGCGAGTGCCGGTCTACAACTGAGCGAACTCTGTCCTAATGCTGAGCGGCGGAGGCTGGCAGGAGCGGCACTTATATTCTGCTCTTGTAGAGGCCTCTTCTGTCGTGGTGCGGTCCTGGTGGGCGCACCACTGGCCGACGTCGTTTCGTCGCCTTCTCTTCTCTTGCGTTCCTTGTCTTCGTTCTAGCGCTTGTGGTAATGGCAGGTAATGCCCATTTCACTCTGCGCCCTCAAGTCTGCTTTGTTCTGTCTCGTGTTTGTTTTGCCGGCACTGTTCTGTGTTGATAGTGATACAAAACAGTATGGGTATGTTTACTGTTTGTGGTGTATGTTTTGTCGATTTTCACAGAAACAAAGGTAATACAGGTAAAAAAAATCTGAATTACAGTTGCGACGAATCAAAATTTGAATCAAAGCCGGGATTCGAAACTGGGTCTCCTGCTCATTAGGCAAATGCGCTAACCCCTTCACCATCAAGGCGCAGGTGGTTTGCAGAACTGCACAGACTACCTAGCACGCCTCATCGAAATTCCCATTCACCCCTCCGTGCAGGTGTGCAAAGGCAGTGTGCCAGGGTGGTGCAGTGGTTAGTGCATCTCCAAAGTGAGCAGGAGACCTGGATTAGAATCACGGGTTTGACAGAAATTTTCATTCGCCGCTTCAGTCTGCATACACACATCATAGATGTTTTTGACTCGAGAAGCTCTCTTGTACCACATCGTTGCCCTCCTGGTTAACCGATCGGTCTAACACACGGCTTTCCGGAGCGAGAAGGAGCGCCTGGTCCCCGGTACGAATCCGCCCGGCGGACTTGTGTCGAGGTCCGGTGAGGCGGCCAGTCTGTGGATGGTTTTTAGGCGGTTTTCCATCTACCTCGGCGGATGCGGGCTGGTTCCCCTTATTCCGCCTCAGCTACACAATGTCGGCGATTGCTGCGCAAACAAGTTCTCCACGTACGCGTACTCCAACATTATTCTACCACGCAAACATAGGGGTTACACTCGTCTGGTGTGAGACGTTCCCTGGGGAGATCCACCAGGGGCCGAACCGCACAATAACCCTGGGTTCGGTATGGGGCGGCGGAGGAGTGAAGTGGACTGCGGTAGTCGTCTGGGATTGTGGACCACTGCGGCTGCGGCGGGGACGGAGCCTCTCTGTCGTTTCTAGGTCCCCGTTTAACATACAACATACTACCATATAGTTGCATTTGCTTAATTGCATTATCACTCTGTAACGAGCTACTACATACCACGTGCGCCTTATGACAAATCCCGAAACAATCACCGAAGTTTTGTCATGCAGTTCGGTTTCACCTGCACATGTTGCCTTCCAATAATGATTGTCAGACTTTGTGATCTAGTGCGAGCATGGAGCTATACATTGTAAAAAGTGCAGGGTAGACGGAAATTGAACACCGACAAATAATTGAGGACGTAGGTTGCAAGCGTTTGGTTCAAATGGCTCTGAGCACTATGCGACTTAACTTCGGAGGTCATCAGTCGCTAGAACTTAGAACTAATTAAACCTAACTAACCTAAGGACATCACACACATCCATGCCCGAGGCAGGATTCGAACCTGCGCCCGTAGCGGTCACCCGGTTCCAGACTGTAGCGCCTAGAACCGCTCGGCCACTCTGGCCGGCTGCAAGTGCTTCTCAGAGATGAAGAGGTTGGCACAGGAGAGGAATTCGTCGTGAGCCACATCAAACTAGTCAGAAGACTGAAGACTCGAAAAAAAGTAGATAATCAAAAGTCGCCACCTCCCTTCGACCCGTGGTACAGGGTTAAAACTGCCTCCACTTTTTTAAATCAAAGAAAAAACTAGCGGCGAAGTTGATAACATTACATAAAACACACGAGACATATGTAACCATTAAGATCCAAAAATCTACACCTACATCTACTTGGATACCCTGAAAATCACATTTAAGGGCTTGGCAGAGGGTTCATCGAACCACCTTCACAATTCTCCATTATTCGAATCTCGTCCAGAGCGGAAAGAATGAACACCTATATCTTTCCGTACGAGCTCTAATTTCCCGTATTTTATAGTGGCGATCTTTTCTCCCTATGTACGTCGGTGTCAACAAAACATTTTCGCAGTCGGAGGAGAAAGTTGGTGATTGGAATTTCGTGAGAAGATTCCGTCGCAACGAAAAAAGCCTCTTTTTTTTAATAATGTCTACCCCAAATACTGTACCATTTCAGTGACACTCTCTCCCATATTTCGTGATAATACAAAACGTGCTGCCCTTCTTCGAACTTTTTCGATGTTCTCGGTCAGTCCTATCTGGTAAGGACACCACACCGCTTAGCAGTATTCTGAAAGAGGACGGCCAAGTGTAGTGCAGTCTCGTTAGTAAATCTGTTAGATTTTCTAAGTGTCCTGCCAATAAAACGCAGTCCTTGAGTCTTTGGTTAGCCTTCCCCACAACATTTTCTCTGCGTTCCTTAAAAAAAAAAAAGGTTCAAATGGCTCTGAGCACTATGGGACTTAACACCTGAGCTCATCAGTACCCTAGAACTTAGGACTACTTAAACCTAACTAACCTAAGGACATCACACACATCCATGCCCGAGACAGGATTCGAACCTGCGACCGCAGCAGTTTCGCGGTTCCGGACTGCAGCGCCTAGAACCGCTTGGCCACACCGGCCGGCTGTGTTCCTTCCAATTTGAGTTGTTCTTAATTGTAATTCCTAGGGATTTAGTTGAATTTACGGCCTTTAGATTTGACTGATTTATCGTGTAAGCGAAAATTAACGAATTCCTTGTAGCACTCATGTGGATGACCCCATACTTTTAGTTATTTAGGGTCAACTGCCAATGTTCGCACCATTCAGATATCTTTTCTAAATCGTTTTGCAGTTTGTTTTGACCTTCTAATGACTTTATTAGACGATAAACGACAGCGTCATCTGCAAACAACCTAAGGATGCTGCTCAGATTGTCTCCCAAATCGTTTATATAGATAAGGAACAGCCCAGGGCCTATAACACTACCTTGGGGAATGCCAGAAATCACTTCTGTTTTACTCGATGACTTTCCGTCAATTACTACGAACTGTGACCTCTCTGACAGGAAACCACAAATCCAGCCACATAGCTGAGACGATATTCCATAAGCACGCAATTTCACTACGAGCAGCTTGTGTGGTAAAGTGTCAATTGCCTTCCGGAAATCTAGAAATATGGAATCGATCTGAATAAAGATCTAGTCGTGTTTCACAAGAACGATGTTTTCTGATGTTGACTGTGTGTCAATATACCGTTTTCTTCAAGGTAATTCATAATGGTCGAACACAATATATGTTCCAAAACCCTGCTGCATATCGACGTTAATGACATGGGGCTGTAATTAAGTGGATTACTCCTACTACGTTTCTTCAATATTGGTGTGCCCTGTGCAACTTTCCAGTCTTTGTGGACGGATCTTTCGTCGAGCGAACGGTTGTAGATGATTGTTGAGTATTGAGCTAATGCATCAGCATACTCCGAAAGGAACCTAATTGGTATACAGTCTGAACCAGAAGACTTGTTTTTATTAAGTTATTTAAGTTGCTTCACTACTCCGAGGATGTTTACTTCTACGTTATTCATGTTGGCAGCTGTTCTTGATTCGAATTCTGGAATATTTACTTCGTCTTCTTTTGTGATGGCATTTCGGGAGGCTGTGTTTAGTAACTCTATTTTGGCAGCATTGTCTTTGACACTATCTCCATAGCTATAGCGCAGAGAAGACATTGATTGTTTCTTGTCGCTACATACTTCACATATGACCAGAATCTCTTTGGATTTTCTGCCAGGTTTCGAGACAAAGTTTCGTTGTGGGAACTGTTATAAGCGCTTCGCATTGAAGTCCGCTCTAAATTTCGAGCTTCTGTAAAAGACCGCCAACCTTGGTGATTTTGCGTCTGTTTAAATCTGGCATGTCGTTTCTGTAAAAGTGTTCTGACCCGTTTTGTGTACCAAGGAGGATCAGCTCCGTCGTTTGTTAATTTATTTGGTATAAATCTCTCAATTGCTGCCGATAATATTTCTTTGAATTCAAGCCACATCTGGTCTACACTTACATTATTAATGTAGAGGGTGTGGAGATTGACTTTCAGGAAGGCGTCAAGTTAATTTTTGTCTGCTTTTTTGATTATATATATTTTTCGTTTACTTTTGGAGGATTTGGAGGTTACAATATTCAGTCTCGCTACGACAACCCTGTGTTCACTAATCCCTGTATCCGTTTTGATGCTCGTTATTAACTCAGGAGTGTTGCTGTGATGTTGTCTTTGACATTAAGAAATGCATAGTGCTTCAAAGTAGTGTTGATTAGGTCAAAATCAACAGTCCAGACGAAGGTATAGCTCAAATTTTCCTTCCTGTTTTTACAATTATACATCAAATAAAAATGTCAGCCGAAGACATGATGAAATCATTTGAAGAACTCATTGCAGCTGCAGACCCACCACATTAAAAATTTTATTGTTAATATACATTCGTCGTCATTGATATTGCTTTAATTGCGAATATCTGTATTGTGTACCAACGGCATTTCATCATCCTTTATTGCGTTACTACTAGCGTATTTATAGCACACATCTGTGTATCCTATGTTACATTTTTGTCTCGTTTACTTGTTTCAGTATACTGTGAAACGTCCCCTTAGAAAAATTATACACGAGACTGTGCTTAAACTGATACACAATATTTTTTTAGCGCAACGCAATCTGACTTTCAAAAATCCCTACAAAAAAATGGCCCTGACTAACATTAACCTATGCGTTTCACAAATCGCTTACCTCACAAAAATCTTGGTTACTCGAACTACTGCAATACAGCAAGCGCCACTACTGCCAGCTAAATAAAAGATTCAAACTATGGAAGGCACTAACTACTGATAGGGATAGTTAGCAAATGAAAGATATTAATAGAGAACAAACAATGTATTTACCTTTATATATATATATATATATATATATATATATATATATATATATATATATATATATATAGCAGTTCATGACAAATTTCAAAACTCCGCCATCTCTCTCCCCACATCCACCACTGCTGGCGGGTCACCTCCAACTGTGAAATGCTACGCGCTGTTCACAGCCAGCTGCCTAACACTACAATGGCGAGTATTACAACAATGCAAAGCAGCCACAGACTGCACACAGCACAGCCAGTGATTTTCACACAGAGGTGGCGTTACCAATAAAAAAACCTAAACAGCCTGCTTACATAGCCCCCATGCTCCCCACAAAAAATTTTACAAATTGTTTTGGGCACTGGGCAATACATATTTGTTAAAATTTTTCATAATCGTAATTACAATAACAAAGAAATCAAATGCACACACTTATTGATACAATGTTGGTCAAAAGCTAAAATTTTCTCACAGCCCATAAAGATAGTTTTGATCATTCATCATAATAGTAAATACAGTTTTTTTTTCACAAAGTATCATTAGTAAAAGAAATTGCACACAGAAGTAGTGGATTTCCATGCAGTCTTGAAGAAGTAGTGTTGTCCTTCCAACGGAAAGACAGTGCTGACTCTTGACATGCAGACAGGTAATGGGCCACAACAGAGCAAACCCACAGCAGAGTCAGTCGACGTTTTGAAGAATATTTGTAGGTAGGTCATCACAGAGCAGACCCACTGTAGCCCTGGTAGAGAGTATGGTATTGGTGGGCCACCAGAGGTGCAGACCCACTGTAGACCTTGTAGAGACGGCCAACAGCCATCTGTTGCGACTGTGCAGGTGCACAATCACCATCGAAGAGTCTTGCGGAGAATATAGCAAGTCCATAAACCACCACTTGTACACTCACAAAGTTTTTGAATTGTCCTTAGAACCAGCAATGCTGTTAACCAGTCCCTTGCTGAATTATCAACACACGTGCAAACACTAACAGTCCTCTTTTTTTCACATATTGTGCATATACTCTGACCAACAGAAATGTGTGCAGTGAAATGGAACTTACAAGTTACTTAATTTGATGACCTGGTGTCAATTACAATTTTATAACATAAGAATACAATTACAAAGGTACAAAAATACATCATTAAAGAACATAACAATACAGAGAACATTTGTAATACAGGCTTTACAAAAGAATCGAAATAACATATACGTCAGTGTTACAGGAATTATGACATGAGTACATACATAAAAGATCAGAATAACTTTCGAAACCTCAACTTCACACATGAGCATTAAAACAAAACCTAATAAATAATGTCTAAGCATATTTACAAGGTAAATAACATATTATATTTGAGGATAACAGTATTCCTCATCATAGTGAATGTAGCTGAGTATTAGAAACATTCTACAACACAAGTCTTATCAGATAAACATATAAATACAGGAAAAACATAAATACCCAAGGGTACACAAGCATATAGCGGAATAATACAAGGAAAGGACAGGGTTTGTTCTACTGCAGTATTTTGCAAACAAAACTTTCTTTACTGCTCGGAGATCTCCCTTCGCTCTTCATTATTTCCAAAAGTCCTATCTATACCTGCTTTCTGTACTTTTTTTCGTATAACTTCTCAATGCATTTCTTCCAATTCATCATAGTTAGTTTCTTATATAGTCTACCCCTCTTAAGCTAACATAAATCTACTGAGCTCAGATGCTAAACTAAGGGACGAGGCAATGCAGCAGCATAAAACAATTAACACAAACATCAATGACAAAAAATTTAAATAGGCAAAGCAATTGCAATATTACAACTAATATAAGGCACTGTGCAGCAAACAAGAAAAATAAATCAGTAGCAAAACTAGCTTAACAGGGTAATACAAAGTGAAATTTAGTAGCATTATGCCTGGCAAACAGCAGAAAATGAAATAATTTATACCTAAACATGACAAAGCTCAAGCAGAAAAAATAGTACACTAAAGACAACAATGCATATAAGGGAAATGTCTGTTCACATCTTAATGTCTATGTAATTAAAGTGGTGCACCACAGCAACGTATTGTAAAAAAAAATATTACCATGTACTTGAAAATAATATTATGTATGCAGTTACTGTTACTAGTCCCTTCTTATTGTTCTTTCCTTTCCAAGTGCTCCTTTTTTGAAGAATGTGGATCACAAAATTATTATTTAATAGATCTGTTGACAGAAAGTGTTCACATTAGCAAATGCATTTAATTTTATTTTACGAAACCAATGCTGCAAGACAGCTGGAAACCAGATATCAAATGAAATAAGCAACTATGTACAAAGTAAAGCATAAAATAATCATTCAGTAGTCATGAGGCATTTCATAAGTTAGTAGAAATTCTCTCAATTCTCGTAGATAGACACTTGTCCTAATCAGGTGTGCAGATGTAAGAATGTTTCCACGTTATTATTAGCGTGTCGTATTTACGATGCTTTCTACAAAGGAATGTCAATAGCGAGGATAATGGCCTCCCTTTTATTTTTTTTCTACCACCTAATGGATTTTTCTCAAGGCGGCTGGCACACCTGGCCACTCACAACGAATTACGTCATGGTCACTTACCTTTCATACCGAAATATTTACGAGAGCAGTTTTCGCTATAGTGACAGTCTCATATAAAAAAATTCTCAGGTTGAGAATTTGGTTACAAATGTGTAGAAACAAAATCCTATGAATATAACAGTGTCCAAAAAATTTTCGCCGGCATTGTGATACATTCACGCATTTACACACATTTCACAACTCTTGAAGTACGATTCTTGGTTTCCAACATCCTTCTTATTCCTCATATACGGTAGCATCATCTTATTGATCATAAACATATCTCAACAGCATAGTGCACATCGTCATCGTAAAAATAACATCAAAACACCTCAGTCAAATCTCAAAAACGTCGTAGCTTCCTCCAATAATTTCTAAACCTAAAAAAAATTCTCTGCTCATGTCAAAAGTGTCATCTGCCTCAAACGTACTTTAAAAATCATGATCCCATACCAAATATATCATTCAAAGCTCTCATAACATCACAATGGGTCCGAAAACATATGAACAGTTCACAAAAGTACGGACAAAATACAATTTCATAAGTGTGAAGTTACCCAACTGTGTAATTACATAAGCATGAGTCACTGATGTAGTAAAGAAGTGTTTGTCTCTCTCAGGTAAATGATCAGATAGCTGTGTAATTATGTGTTAGAGAAATATGGTACCGATGTGTAAAGTTGTATAAGCAAATACCATATTAGCTAGGGCTCCTTGTGCTTGCCAAACACATGGTACACGAAGTAGGCGCGTACCCCCCTGAGGATTAATGTAATTATAACCTCAGGTGTTACAGATTACAGCAATGGAATGAAATCTATCACGGAAAACCTTTGTATCATTGTACTTCAAATATCTTAAAAAAAGAAATGTTTTAAGTACACAATTAATCACTCAAATGCATGTCCTGTAGCGCTAAATGTACGGCTTGCTGTAAGATAATTCTGTGGAACTGTCATAGTTATCGTCCTCTGTAAGCAAAGTTCTGCTGAAGTCAATGTACTTACCTCATGATAAAAAAAAGTGAAATGCTTTGCGTATAGATATCTTAGTTGTTATGCTTATTGGCGTGATGAAGAAAGTACTGTACAGTAACATACTGTTGTGCCACGAAAAAGGCTGTCTCATTGTTGCTATACCACAAAAGTTACTACTAAAACATGTTTTACTTTACAGAATAATACCGAAAAACTGTGCAGATATAAAACATACACCGCAAAAGCAACAAGGTAAATTGTCACTCATTAGTAGTGTTGTGATAAAATCGTGTAGCTGTCACATAAACTAACCATTGTGTCATCTGGTATCTCTCAGAAAGCACCTTAAATCCATAATTTATTTTCAAGTAAACCAAAATGTTGCATTAAAATCTCATTAGCAGTACTGGTAAATGTTCTAAGTATGTAAGCCTTATAGTCGTTACATAATCGTGCAACTACCAAGCAAGAATGTACACACACAATAACACTTTGAAGTCTGTTCACTATAACAATGCATTCGTAATTTCTGTTTAAATACGTTCTCTTGGTACTTGACTGGATAGTTAACTTCAAACATTGTTGTATGTTAACAGATTCTAAGTCTGACAAAGCATACTAGCAATGTAAAGTGAAAAGTTATATGGCAAAGACAAAGTTCAAAAGCAGATTATCATTCAATAAACGGTTTTACATGTGAAATGTGGTGTAAACCTTTACTCTTCCTAGTACGCAGACTTTCAACTGAAAAGCAATTGTCATGTTTTATACGTCGGTAAGGAATGCTAAATCTTTTCTCAAGGTTAGCGTCTGTGTTATTTTTCTCTGAGCCAGCCGGCGCAGGTGGCTGCCTGCGGTGCAAGTCATTGTCTGTTCCTTTATTGGCGCGCGTCGTTATTGGGATTAGGAGACCTAGCTTCTACAAATTCACGTTGTCGAAAGTGCCCTGCTCTGTTTGAATCCCGCCAGTTCTGATGAAATTCAGGTCTGTCGTTATGATTATCTCGTCTGTCGTCATGTCGGTAGATTTCATAGTTTCTTTCTTGTCGGTCACGTGGTGGAGAATTTCTCCCTGAATCGTAACTGCGCGCTGGACCGTTGCGTCTAAAGTTATTCTGTCTCCCTTGATGATAATTGTTTTGGTTCCCATATTGTCTGTTTCTAAGGTAATCTCTGTCATATTCGTTACTACGGAAATGCGATCTTTCTCTGTAACTACTAATCTGCCAACAGTTGGCGTACGGGTGGTGTCTGTTTTGGTCACGATTTACGTTGTAACAATAGCCTTGTCGTGTCCAGTTATTATTTCTTTCATCGCGGAATTGCGACGGATGTGACCTGTAATTGTTGTGTTCCTGTTTCCGCGTTCCCCGATTGTCAGTGTCAATTTCCAGTTCTTGTAACTGTCCCTGAAAAGCCTCAATGTCTTCTTTGCAACGTCCTGCTAAAATAATATGTCGTAAATGTTCAGGTAATTTGATTAAGCAAATGCAGATGAGTTCTGAGGGGCTGTGTGGGTTTGACAGGTACTGATTCTTGTGCAACATGTCTTCAAAATACACTCCTGGAAATGGAAAAAAGAACACATTGACACCGGTGTGTCAGACCCACCATACTTGCTCCGGACACTGTGAGAGGGCTGTACAAGCAATGATCACAAGCACGGCACAGCGGACACACCAGGAACCGCGGTGTTGGCCGTCGAATGGCGCTAGCTGCGCAGCATTTGTGCACCGCCGCCGTCAGTGTCAGCCAGTTTGCCGTGGCATACGGAGCTCCATCGCAGTCTTTAACACTGGTAGCATGCCGCGACAGCGTGGACGTGAACCGTATGTGCAATTGACGGACTTTGAGCGAGGGCGTATAGCGGGCACGCGGGAGGCCGGGTGGAAGTCCCGCCGAATTGCTCAACACGTGGGGCGTGAGGTCTCCACAGTACATCGATGTTGTCGCCAGTGGTCGGCGGAAGGTGCACGTGCCCGTCGACCTGGGACCGAACCGCAGCGACGCACGGATGCACGCCAAGACCGTAGGATCCTACGCAGTGGCGTAGGGGACCGCACCGTCACTTCCCAGCAAATTAGGGACACTGTTGCTCCTGGGGTATCGGCGAGGACCATTCGCAACCGTCTCCATGAAGCTGGGCTACGGTCCCGCACACCGTTAGGCCGTCTTCCGCTCACGCCCCAACATCGTGCAGCCCGCCTCCAGTGGTGTCGCGACAGGCGTGAATGGAGGGACGAATGGAGACGTGTCGTCTTCAGCGATGAGAGTCGCTTCTGCCTTGGTGCCAATGATGGTCGTATGCGTGTTTGGCGCCGTGCAGGTGAGCGCCACAATCAGGACTGCATACGACCGAGGCACACAGGGCCAACACCCGGCATCATGGTGTGGGGAGCGATCTCCTACACTGGCCGTACACCACTGGTGATCGTCGAGGGGACACTGAATAGTGTACGGTACATCCAAACCGTCATCGAACCCATCGTTCTACCATTCCTAGACCGGCAAGGGAACTTGCTGTTCCAACAGGACAATGCACGTCCGCATGTATCCCGTGCCACCCAACGTGCTCTAAAAGGTGTAAGTCAACTACCCTGGCCAGCAAGATCTCCGGATCTGTCCCCCATTGAGCATGTTTGGGACTGGATGAAGCGTCGTCTCACGCGGTCTGCACGTCCAGCACGAACGCTGGTCCAACTGAGGCGCCAGGTGGAAATGGCATGGCAAGCCGTTCCACAGGACTACATCCAGCATCTCTACGATCGTCTCCATGGGAGAATAGCAGCCTGCATTGCTGCGAAAGGTGGATATACACTGTACTAGTGCCGACATTGTGCATGCTCTGTTGCCTGTGTCTATGTGCCTGTGGTTCTGTCAGTGTGATCATGTGATGTATCTGACCCCAGGAATGTGTCAATAAAGTTTCCCCTTCCTGGGACAATGAATTCACGGTGTTCTTATTTCAATTTCCAGGAGTGTATTTCACAAGACTGGAGAATTCAGATTGTTCAAAATGTTTCATCATTATGATGCCATGTTTTACTCGGTCTTGTGTGGCTTGAGACCAATATGCTGAGAGGAAGGCATGGTAAAATTCTCCTTCACTGTGGCAATCGTGAATGACCGATCGCATTCTTACAGCTGGTTCATTCTCTAAGTAGCCACACATAAATTCTAATCTGTGTTCTAACGACCAGTTGGGAGGAAAACAATGAGAGAATTGATGGAGCCATGCTTGTGGATGAATGTCGTTGCCAGAATTCTTAAATGTTTTGAATTTACGTGTAGTAATGAACAGCTTATAGTCAAAATCATCATGTCGGCGAGTCGCATATCGGTCATTGTTAGGTCGTGTCGGCCGTTCCATCTCAAAATTCGGTGCACATTGCCCATTTCTTTCATAACTTCCGAAATGCCCTGTGTTATTATTTTGCGGCTTTTCCGTATTTCTAAGTCCCTCTTCCCGTGTTGGAGCGCGAATGTCCTCTGAAATACGTAATTCTTGTATTACCAGTGTCAGCTGATCTTGTACTTCCCGGATTTCTCTTTCGTGTTGCGTATTAATTTGATTCAGATTTTGTTTCAGTTTCCTAATTTGTTCGCTCTCTTCTGTGTCATTAAAGACTACCGGTTTTGTGTCATTCAGATTATCATCTACCTTCGTAGATAAATTATTTAGCTGATCCGAAAGTTCAACTACTTTCTCTGATAATGAACTAATTTCCTTCATGTGTCTTTCTGAACCAATTTTCAGAGTATCCACTGTGTCCTTTAAGTTTTCTTGAGTTTTTGCAAGTTGCATAACCGAATCGGTAGATGCAACTGAGTCAATTTTAGCTTGCAGGGTCTCATGATTTTGATGAACAATAGTTTGCAGTTCTTTTATGGCTGCTTCGTGATTCAGTAATGCATTTTCATGACGCGAAAAAATAGGTTGAAAATGCTCACAAATTTGTGTTTTTACGTCATTACAGACTTTTTGACATTTCGATTCAATGTTATGTAACTCAGTAGTTAAATCTTCACGTGTTTGTTCAAGTGTGGTGTCTAACTTTTGAAGATTTTGTTCCATTGTGTCTAACTTTTTAAGATTTTGTTCCACTGTGTCTAACTTTTTGAGATTTTGTTCCACTGTGTCTAACTGTTGCCGTGTATGTCTCTGGTGTTGTTCCATTGTGTCTAACTGTTGCTGTGTTTGTCTCTGGTGTTGTTCCATTGTGTCTAACTTTTCAAGCTTTTCTCCCATTTGTTGCATTAATTGTAATAACAATGCACTGATGTCTGAAACATGTTCCTCAGTGCTTTTCGGCAGTGAATTTGCACCGGCAACATTCACATTTTGACAAGCGGAAAATGTGTCTTGACTCATTTGAAAAAACGGTGAAGACGCAAAACCTGAATCTACAGTATTTGCAAAATTGTGTCCCGTCATTTCGGATTCCTGAGGCGAGCTGTTGCCGAGCGATCGATCGATAATGCTTCCCTGTTCACTACCTGTTTCACTGTCTACGCCATTGTTTGCAGCCCGCTCCATTTCCCTATGCACAGTTACCAAATAACTACTTTGAACGTCTGTTAATTCATTACACAGTGGTGCTGGCAAGCTACACTCGTTGTCACTATTATTTCTCAGTTTACTTTGGAGCCTAGTGTTACGTTTTTCACACGCCATTATTGTCACAATATTTCAGACGATAACACAGAAAAGCACAATTTGAAGAGCAAAAATAAGAGAACACATTAACATAGCACTGAAAATAATATGTAGTTAATTGCAAGCGCAGCTGCGAAATACTTGGTGCAAATCTACATGCATGCCACAACTGTTTTACTGTACAACAATGAAAGACTGCAACTATAAAGGAGATTCTGTCTACAATTACGCGCTAGCAATAAACAATAGCTACACTAATTACACAAACTACAAGAAAAAAATCAGAAGATTCCAGTGAGGTATCCTCGGTTAAGGGTCGACATATGAAACGTCCCCTTAGAACAATTATACACGAGACTGTGCTTAAACTGATACACAATATTTTTTTAGCGCAACACAATCTGACTTTCAAAACTCCCTCCAAAAAAAATGGCGCTGACTAACATTAACCTATGCGTTTCACAAATCGCTTACCTCACAAAAATCTTGGTTACTCGAACTACTGCAATACAGCAAGCGCCACTACTGCCAGCTAAATAAAAGATTCAAACTATGGAAGGCACTAACTACTGATAGGGATAGTTAGCAAATGAAAGATATTAATAGAGAACAAACAATGTATTTACCTTAATATCATATATATATATATATATATATATATATATATATATATATATATATATATATATATAGCAGTTCATGACAAATTTCAAAACCCCGCCATCTCTCTCCCCACATCCACCACTGCTGGCGGCTCACCTCCAACTGTGAAATGCTACGCGCTGTTCACAGCCAGCTGCCTAACACTACAATGGCGAGTATTACAACAATGCAAAGCAGCCACAGACTGCACACAGCACAGCCAGTGATTTTCATACAGAGGTGGCGTTACCAATCAAAAAACCTAAACAGCCTACTTACAACTGTGAGTGTAAAGTTTTTTTATCTCAGGATCTGTCCTTCGTACCGAGGAACGTCTTGAACTAATGTATACTCTGCGTGATCAAAACATATTTCCAGTGCTGCAATAGCTGTGTAGGTACATATCGAAAGCAACAAATTAAAAATAATTGCAAAAACTCTCTCAGTGCAGACCACTGGCAGTTTTTTATTTCAATAAAACTAAGTACACTTGGTGGCAAAACATGCATTTTCTTGCAGTTGCAAAGACGGAATTAAAATGCTTTCGATATTTATAAAGCAACAACCGACGATATGACCACACAAATGAAGAGTACCTTCTAAGCAGGTGCCATAACAGGACCCGAATTCTGATTACTCTCTGACGAGTTTTTAGAGGCCAGCGCGCCCTCATCCCAAAATATCACTGAACGATATCGAAAATTTTATCGTTGGACTTCGCATCGACCTTGTATTTGTATGTCATTGGCCGCCATGCCTCATGACTGTTATATTTTTCCTTGATTCAGACGGTAATCGTTGACCATTGTTTGATAATGCTACGTGAAGTTCAGAACTCAAATATCGATTAGTCAAAGCTCTTTGATGCAACTCTAAAAATTCTCGAGATAGTCGGCTTTTAATTTTTCGGACCACCTTTAATACGCTAAAATAAGGTAGATTTTCAGACAAGCAGCGTGACTCTGTCATAGAGTACTTGTATACTCTGTGTGGAATGGCGGGCGAGGTGGGGGGGGGAGGGGGGGGGGGTCGTCATTCGCTTCGTGGAGCAATTTATTTTTAAACGAAGGTGCGTTTTCTATTTAATAAGTAATGCAACACGGTCTTCGCGGCAAATTTCGGTTGGAGAAATGCAGAATCTGTTGCGGGACATTGTGGGATATTCCCACTTCAGCCTCTATAGTTTCATATAGTTCCGTAAGGTGGCGGCGAGATATATAGCCTTCAAAATGGCGTCTGTAACCGAGGTGCGATCCGAACAGATCTGTCATTGAGTTTATTTTGAAGGAAAACTAGAGCATCGCAGATATTCATAGCTGCTTGTAGAATGTCTATGGAGACAAGGCAGAGAACAAAAGCACGGTGAGTCGTTGGGCGAAGCGTCTGTAATCATCGCAACAAGGTCGCGCAAACCTGTCCGATATCCACCCTGCAGGCCGGCCGCGAAAAACTGTGTCTGCATTGTTGAACGTGTGGACACACTTATTGGAGGTGATCAACGGATTACAATCAAACACCTCCCTACACAACCGTACGTCAACACACACGTCTACCACATGGAGTACTTAAAGATGCGTGCCCACTGTGTTCTTCGCCGCTCAACAAAATAGCATAAACAGCAACGAAGGACTATCTGCGCGGAACTGCTTGCGCGTTACGAGGCTGATGGTAACAATTTTTTGTCGAACGTTGCCACGGACGATGAAACATGAGTTCATCACTTCATCTGGAAACAAAACATCAATCCATGGAGTGGCGCCACACCAGTGCTCTTCCGAAGAAAAAGGTCAAAGTCGCCTCTCAGTCGGTAAAGTCGTGGTGACGGTCTTCTGGAACTCTGAAGGGATATTCTGCTTGATGTCCTCTCTCATTGGACAACGATCATCTCTGTTGTGGTGGTCTCAGCCTCAGCATGTTCGTCGCCACAAAAATGCAAACGAACTTCCATATAAACGCAAGGCCCTTGACAAGTCTGTGCATCCGAGGGGAGATGCAAAACTTCATTGGACGGTTATAACTCAACCACCCTACAGTCCGGATCTCGCATCTGCCGACTCCCGTCTGTTTGGCTCAATGGAGGATATACTGCGCAGGAAGCAGTACGTGCATGATGGGGAGGTTATTGATGCATCAAGACGTTGGTTACAACATTGACCAGTAAGGCAGTAACGTGAGGGCAAACAGGTCTCCCAGTCACACTGAATGGTGATTATGTTGAAAAACAGGGTTTTGTAGCCAAAAGAGTGGGGAATATTATGGAGTTTGATATCCAGACTGGCAATCGCTCGGTCGAATCTCGTTTCGTTCATTATTTTTTGCGCATTTGCCGTACAGTTCGAATACCAAGGCCATTCAATTATAAAATTAATCACATACATGCTAAGTAACACATTTAATTCTCGTTTTTTAAAAATTGCACGTGCTCTTATTTATAAGTACATATCGTATACAAAATCCAGTTTTCATTGCAAACATAAACTCTTAATTACTGATCTTTATAAAATATTGTTAATCAAGATCGTTTGAATTTTAAAAAATAATTACAAAATAATGATTCGCATAAATAATCGTAGAAGATGCACCTTTGTTTAAAAATTTGATTGTGTGATGAATCAAACTCAGACCACCCTCCTACCCCTCCCCCTCCCCGCTCCGCCTTCCGCTCACCCCATGTGTAACATAGGGCCACACTGCTTCTCGGAAAAAAAAGAAAGATCTTACGTTAGCGTATTAAAAGATAATCGGAAAACTTCAGTCGAGTTTCTCGAAAGTGTCTCAGGGTTGCAGCATACGGCTTCGTTTGACTGATATTTAAATTCTGAACTTCGTGCACCATAAATATGCATAAAAAAATGCAAAGCCGTCATATCCGTGTGGTTGCCTTGTTAGATTGAAAGGTTCTGTTTTCTTCATTTGAGTCATAGTGTAACGCACTCTAACACAGAAAAAAAACGACGCACCACGAAAGAATTATCCGAGCGGGACGGAAATTGGTAGATGCGATGTAGATGTACAGACAAACAAATGATTACAGTTTCAAAAAAATTTGGATGGTTTACCAAAGAAAAAAAGTTTCACAAATTCGGCAAGTTAGTAACGCTTAGGTCCGCCTCTGGCCTTATGCAGGTAGTTATTTGGCTGGATTGTTGGACGTCCTCCTGAGAAATATCATGTCATATTATCAGCAATTGGTTATTAAAAAACACAGTCTTGATCGCAAATTTCTTTTAATCGGAGTGGCCGGTTTCAGTCTTTAAGGATCATCTTCAGACTATGAAATAACATATGTACAGATGGAGGGATCCTTACAGTATCGAATATACACTGAAATACAATTACAAACTGCATATACACAGAATGGCAGGTAGTTACAGCACTCTGTGCCAGCTTTTCAGAATGTCGTAACGATAGAGGACGCCGTTTCTACGGCAACCTTCAACATATAAATTATCTATGCTAGTAGCTTCTCTCTATGGCTATATCAACCTTTGACAGCTATTTCATATGTCTTTGCGAACAGAACGTATTTTATGGAACAGGTAACCGGGGGCAGCCTAGACTAGTTTATTTTAAGATAATTATTTACTACAGTTTGTATTTTCTGACGAATAGCTATTTCATAGCAACTCTAAGATGTATTTTAACTATGACTTGTAAGATGGCAAGAACTATGCCCCTTACTTGAAGTCATTAAAGATCACCTAACTCACATTGAGCGAACAGTAGGGCTGAACAAAATGACTGACAAGGCACAATGCATCTTGCAGAGGGTATAGTATGGACGTATTGGAATAATTAATGTCTGGTGATGGTTTTAAAGTAATTCACACGACATGAAAACTTTGTGGAAACGAGTCGATTTACTGGACGCTAGTTTACCCCATGGAAGTATTTAGAGTTGACCGTGGTCGGCTGGGGTGTGGCTAAGGGAAGTGACAATAGGCAGCTTAGGGCGGCTCAAGCTCTGAGAAAGCGGTAACGCGGCGCGGCCTCCAGCCGCCTTAAGATGAGTGACAGTGAGTGGGTGGTTGACCTCGACTCCATGCTGGTGTACCGGGAAACAGATGGAGAACTTGTATGCCTGTTGATAAATGTCCGTTGTCCTATTTTCTGTGAAACATGCGAGAAAGCCACAGAAAGCTACGGTGGAGCGGTCAACAGAGGTCAAAATATGCATGTTCGTGACTATAGCAACTTCATGCTGAATTCATGGTCCGCAGAGTCTGAAGCAAATCAGGTGAAGAGCGACAGAATGGAATACGCCGGCCTCCGATGGGAACGTAGGACCAAGGAATTTGAAGTACTCTCCTGGGAGTCAGAATTCCGGAAAACTTGGTGTTGTGCAGACGCTAAACTTGATGGGTGGCCTGGGGGGAGCTAAATAGAAGAAGTTGAGAGGAAGCGAAATTTTGTAGGAATTTGTTCACTTCCCAGAGCAGGCATTGGTTGGCGCTGGGAAGCGACGCATAATTAACGGGACTTGCGCTGCAATTAGCGTAAGTGATTTTGCTGGAGGGGAAACCAAGGCGAAGAGCAGACTGGCAAAAGTCTCAGTAGAGGTCTTCCGTTCCCAGCTTGCCTAGAGTGCGGACGTGGCGTTCTTTACTCAGCTTACCTGAGAAAGAGTGAGTATCTCTGCAGTTTAGCACTTAGCAAATGGAACGATTGAGCTTGGAGATAGAAAGTTTTGGTTCAGCTATGTACTGAGCAAGATAGCTAGGAGTGAATAGACGAGCGCAGCCTTGCAGCACCACGAGGTCGGCCGACGTCCACACAATGACACCACTCCGCCACGCTGAATTCGGTGATATTGCGCCTGCTCCGGCCACTGATTAATTTGCTGGATCATGTCGGCAAAGTTTCCACGAGGGTTCCATTGGCCGTGTATTGTAGAATTCTTCTCGCACTTCGCATTACACCTGGGTCAGTCGACAGGAATTACTTTTGATTTTTCGCGCTTTACTCCACGCAAACGCAATTTATTACCTGTTAGGAGAGTCATGTAATGCGATGATTGACAGTCGTGAGTTAAAATAAATCTGCGCTAATCGACTGCATCTGTTTTCAATCCAGTAGTTGAAATCCCAAGCCACTTTCTTAATTAATTTTATGTTCAACATTTGCATCTGGTGTTCAATACCTGAATATAACATCAATGTGCACCCCTTTTTAATTAAAAGGGATCAATTCTGAACCAATTTATGTCAACACTGCCACCGCAGTTCAATCAGGAGTCACAGGGTCTTATTACTTTCTTTGCGTTATCCGACATTGCGGCAGTTTTGCACTCTCTGTTGATCTGTTAGTCAATTACCTGGGGTGAACACACACCAAAACCAGATAAGTGACGGGTGGGGTGTTACAAACTCTTCTTCAAATCTTAGAAGAATAGACTACTGTAATACATTTTATGCTAATAGTACACACTATACTTCTGATTGGTTAGCACTGATGTCATACACATAACGGTGAGCGGAACTTGTGCTATTTAAGACCACTCCCTGCCTATCCATTTAGGAGTCAGTTCAGCATCGATGGTCGGCGCAGCTTGCTCCATGGAAGTCCATCTGCCGTTCTGGGTATATGTAGTTTGTATTTCAGTGTATATACGATACTGCAAAGATCTCTCTATCTCTACGTATGTTATTTCATAGTCTCAAAAGAGGACAGGTCGCTGGACCTGATGGGATACCAGTTCGATTTTTCGCATAATACGCGAAGGAACTTGCCCCCCCTTCTTGCAGCGGTGTACCGTAGCTCTCAAGAAGAGCGTAGCGTTCCAAAAGATTGGAAGGGCGCAGGTCATCCCCGTTTTCAAGAAGGGACGTCGAACAGATTTGCAGAACTATAGACCTGTATCTCTAACGTCGATCAGTTGTAGAATTTTGGAACACGTATTATGTTCGAGTATAATGACTTTTCTGGAGAGTAGAAATCTACTCTGTAGGAATTAGCATGGGTTTCGAAAAAGACGATGGTGAGAAACCCAGCTCGCGCTATTCGTCCACGAGAGCCATAGACATGGGTTCCCAGGTAGATGCCGTGTTTCTTGACTTCCGCAAGGCGTTTGATACAGCTCCCCACAGTCGTTTAATGAACAAAGTAAGAGCATATGGACTATCAGACCAATTGTGTGATTGGATTGAAGAGTTCCTAGATAACAGAACGCAGCATGTCATTCTATATGGAGAGAAGTCTTCCGAAGTAAGAGTGATTTTAGTTGTGCCGCAGGGGAGTGTTGTAGGACCGTTGCTATTCACAATACATATAAATGACCTTGTGGATAACATCAGAAGTTCACTGAGGCTTTTTGCAGATGATGCTGTAGTATATCGAGAGGTTGTAACAATGGAAAATTATACTGAAGTGCAGGAGGATCTGCAACGAATTGACGCATGGTGCAGGGAATGGCAATTGAATCTCAACCTAGACAAGTGTAATGTGCTGCGAATACACAGAAAGAAATATCCTTTATTATTTAGCTAGAATATAGCAGGTCAGCAACTGGAAGCAGTTAATTCCATAATTTATCTGGGAGTAGGCATTAGGAGTGATTTAAAATGGAATGACCACATTAAATTAATCGTCGGTAAAGCAGTTGCCAGACTGAGATTCATGGAAGAATCCTAAGGAAACGCAGTCAAAAAACAAAGCAAG
Source organism: Schistocerca nitens (assembly GCF_023898315.1). Lineage (NCBI taxonomy): Eukaryota > Metazoa > Arthropoda > Insecta > Orthoptera > Acrididae > Schistocerca > Schistocerca nitens. The sequence continues at coordinate 269,984,874 of NC_064620.1, forward strand.
TAGGTTACAGTACACTTGTTCGCCCACTGCTTGAATACTGCTCGCCAGTGTGGGATACGTACCAGATAGGGTTGATAGAAGAAACAAAGAAGATCCAAAGGGAGACGCTCAGTAGCTCGGTACGGGCTTTTGTTGAAGTTTCGAGAACATACCTTCACCGAGGAGTCAAGCAGTATATTGCTCCCTACTACGTATATCTTGCGAAAGAGACCATGAGGATAAAATCAGAGAGATTAGAGCCCACACAGAGGCATACCGACAATCTTTCTTTCCAAGAACAATACGAGACGAATAGAAGGGAGAACCAGTAGAGGTACTCAAGGCAGCCTCCGCCACACACCGTCAGGTTGCTTGCGGAGTATAGATGTAGATGTAAATTTAGAAAATGATCCTTAAGGATTGAAACCGGTCACTCCGATTAACAGAAATTTGCGATAAATACTGAGTTTTTTACTTATAATATTAATAAAAGATCGCTGATAATATTTTCAAAAAATTTATTTATCTGCAATCGGCACATTAGAACGCAAAAATCCGGAGCTAGTTGGAGAGCCACGCCCAAATGCTCGAAACGTCCTGAACTGGAGAGTGATCAGGCGACCTTTCTGCCCAGGGTAGGGTCTGGCAAGTGCGAAGAAAACAACTATCGCCGTGTGCAGGCAGACATTATCCTGTTGAAAAATGAACCCAGGATGGCTTGCCATGAAGATCAAGAAGACGCTGCGTACAATATCTTCGGCGTACCGCTGTATTGGAAGGGTGCGGTGAATGGCAACCATAGGGTTCCAGCTACGAAACGGTGCCACCCCAGACTATCACTCCTTGTTGTCACTCCGCGTGGAGAGCCACAGTCAGGTTGGTACCTGACCGCTGTCTGGGGCGTCTTCATGCGCGTCTTCGGCATGGAATCTCATTAACAGTAGTAGAATTGTCTTCAATAATGAGTCGCCCTTCAAACTCAGCCCCAATGGCCAGAGAAGACGAGTCTCGAGACGCCCCAGGCAGCGCTGGGATACCAACCTGACTGTCGCGCGCCATACAGCCCGACAACGAGGACCGATGAGCTGGGGTGCCATTTCTTTTCATTTGGTTGTCATGCACTTCACCTTCAGAGCACGGCAGTTCGTCGATGACATTCTACTTTCTGGTTAGTTGTCCATCATACATTTCAGTAAGATAATGCCCACTCGCACTCGGCGATAGTTTCTGCTCCTTGACTTCGTGCTTAACGTGTATCTTCGTGCGTGAACCTTGGCAGCAAGGTCGCCTAGTCTGATCCCAGTTGAGAATGGTTAGAGTATTATGGGTAGGGTCTTCCAAGCAGCTCGCGATGTTGACGACGTAACGGGCCAATTTGACATCCCTCAGAAGAACAACCAACAGCTCCATCAATCAATAAAGAGCCAAGTACCCATATGCATAAGGGTGGATCAGTTTGTGAAAGTGTTCTCTTTGAATAAATCAGCCATTTTTTTAAAACTACACCACTGGCCATTAAAATTGCTGCACCACGAAGATAACGTGCTACAGACGCGAAATTTAACCAGCAGGAAGAAGATCCTGTGATACGTAAATGATTAGCTTTTCAGAGCATTCACACAAGGTTGGCGCCGGTGGCAACACCTACAACGTGCTGAGAAGAGAATAGTTTCCATCCGATTTCTCACACACAAACAGCAGTTGACCGGCGTTGACTGGTGAAATATTGTTGTGATGCCTCGTGGAAGGAGGAGAAATGCGTACCATCACATTTACGACTTTGATAAAGGTCGGATTTTAGCCTATCGCGATTGCGGTTTATCGTATCGCGACATTGCTGCTCGCGTTGGTCGAGATCCAATGACTGTTAGCAGAATATGGAATCGGTTGGTTCAGGAGGGTTATACGGAACGCCGTGCTGGATCCCAACGGCCTCGTATCACTAGCAGTCGAGATGACAGGCATTTTATCCGCATGGTTATAACGGATCGTGCAACCACGTCTCGATCCCTGAGTCAACAGATGGGGACGTTTGCAACACAACAACCATCTCCACGAACAGTTCTACGACGCTTGCAGCAGCATGCACTGTCAGCTCGGAGACCGTGGCTGCGGTTACCCTTGACGCTGCATCACCGACAGGAGCGCCTGCGATGGTGTACTCAACGACGAACCTGGGTGCACGAAAGGCAAAACGTCATTTTTTCGGATGAATCCAGGTTCTGTTTACAGCATCATGATGGTCGCATCCGTGTTTGGCGATATCGCGGTGAACGCACATTGGAAGCCTGTATTCGTCATCACCATACTGGCGTATCACCCAGCGTGATGGTATGGGATGCCATTGGTTACACGTCTCGATCACCTCTTGTTCGCATTGACGGCACTTTGAACAGTGGACGTTACAATTTAGATGTGTTACCACCCGTGGCTCTATCCTTCATTCGATCCCTGCGAAACCCTACATTTCAGCAGAATAATGCACGACCGCATTTTGCAGGTCCTGTACGGGCCCTTCTGGATACAGAAAATGTTCGACTGCTGCCCTGGCCAGCACATTCTCCCGATCTCTCACCAACTGAAAACGTCTGGTCTATTGTGGCCAACCAAATAACTCGTCACGATACGCCAGTCACTGCTCTTGACGAACTGTGGTATCGTGTTGAAGCTGCATGGACAGCTGTACCTGTACACGCCATCCAAGCTCTGTTTGTCTCAATGCCCAGGCGTATCAAGGCCGTTATTACGGCCAGAGGTGGTTATTCTGGGTACTGATTCCTCAGGGTCTATGCACCCAAATTGCGTGAAAATGTGATCACATGTCAGTTCTAGTATAATCTATTTTTTGCAATGAATACCCGTTTATCATTTGCATTTCTTCTTGGTGTAGCAATTTTAATGCCCAGTAGTGTAGAAGGTGATAGTATCAGCCTTACTGCCGTACGGCACATCTGCGGAAAGTAACGGAAACTTCGGTTCAGTTCTTGTAATTTCTTCATCTGGAATGAAAAAAGGAGGAAGATTCACTTCGAAGTTTGACAGCAGATGGGATCAATCTTCAGCGTTAGACACTGAAAACCAGGTGGGCAAAGCCGGGGACCCACTCTGGATGTTGGTCTGATGCAATACGGTGGTCGCATATCAGCAACAGCGCAAGGATGCGACCGCACGCTGTGTACAGCGGGCAGCTACATCAGGGGATGGGAGGCGGAAGGAAGCGGCCGCGATACGACGCGACGCCGCAGCGGCCGCAGCCGCAGCCGCAGCCGCAGCCGCGCACGATACCGGCCGCTGCTTCCTCCCTGCTCACGTCCACATCCTGGTCCCGCCTCTTCTCCTCCTCCTCCTCCTCCTCCTGTGGTCATCTGTTTTCCCTTCATCTTCTTCTTCCGCTTGCTCCCCCTCACCTCTCTCCGTTCCCTGCGGTTTGCATCAACAGTCTTCGATATTCACCACATAGTTCCCGCGATAGAGCAACACGTGGACAAAAGGATGAACTAAGTACACATGAAAAGCAACGAAAAACGAACAGTTTAACGTAGGGTACCGTCGACGTCGAAGTAATTAGGGAAGTAGCATATTCTCAGATCCGGGAAGCGTGGAGCAGGAAATCGGTAGTCTACTTCTCAAATGAACTTTTTCTCATTGTTGTAGCCCTCAGTCAGAAGACTGATTTGATGCAGCTCTCTATGCTACTGTAACCTACATCCTTCTGAAACTGCCGGCCGGTGTGGCATAGCGGTTCTAGGCGCTTCAGTCTGGAACCGCGCGACCGCTACGGTCGCAGGTTCGAATTCTGCCTCGAACATGGATGTGTGTGATGTCTTTAGGTTAGTTAGGTTTATGTAGTTCTAAGTTCTACGGGACTGATGACCTGCGATGTGAAGTCCCATAGTGCTCAGAGCCATTTTTGAACCTTCTGAAACTGCTTACTGTATTCACCACGTGGTCTCTCCCCACACACTTCCCTCCTGCACTAAGTTCCTCTTCTCTTGCTGCCTCAGAGTATGTGTCGTCTACCGATCGTTTTTTCTAGTCTTGCGCCGCAAATTTGTTTTCTCCCCAATTCTCTTCAGTACCTCCCCATCAGTTACGTGTCCGCAGCTCGTGGTCTTGCGGTAGCGTTCTCGCTTCACGCGCACGGGGTCCCAGGTTCGATTCACGGCGGGGTCAGGGATTTTCCCTGCCTCGAGATGACTGAGTGTTGTTGTGTCGTCATCATCATCATTTATCCCCATTACGGTCGGAGGAAGGCAATGGCAAACCACTTCCGCTAGTGCCTAGTCGGCGGTGCGAGTCTTCCGCATATTTCCTTACGCTCCTCGCTGTATGGGACCTCTTCATCATTAGTTGCGTAAACTATTCATCTAATCTTCAGCATTCTTCTGTAAAACCACATTTCAAAACGCTTCTATTCTCGTCCAAACTGTTTGTCGTCCATATTTCACTTCCATATATGGCTACACTCCATACCAATATTTTCAGAAAAAACTTCCTAACACTTAAATCTATATTCGATTTTAACAAATTTCACTTCTTCAGAGACTTTTTCTTGCTATTGCCAGCCTACATTTAATTATTTTGCTGCCCAAATAACAAAATTCATCTATTACCTTAAATTCTCGTTTCGTAATGTGATTCCCATAGCATCAAGTCATTTAATTCGACTACATTGCATTATCCTCGTTTTGCTTTTGTTGAGATGTTCGTCTTATATCTTCTTTGCAAGACACTATCCATTCCGTTCAACTGCTCTTCCAAGTCCTTTGGTGTCTCTGACAGAATTACAATGTCATCGGCAAACCTGAAACTTTTTATTTCTTTCTTCTACGTAAATTTAAGTTCCTACTGCATATTTTTCCTTTACCGCCCAGTGTTCAGACTGAATAACATCGGGGATTGGCTACAACCCAGTCTCACTCCCTTCTCAATCACTGCTTACCTTTTCATGATCCTCGACTCTTATAACTGCCATGTGGCATCTGTACAGTCATAAATAGCCTTTCGCTCCCTGTATTCTGCCTGCTACCCTGACAATTTCGCAGATAGTGTTCCAGGCAACACTGTCAAAAGGTTTTTCTAAGTCTACAAATGCTGTAAACGTAGGTTTGATTTTCCTTAGTCTATCTTCTAAGATAAGTTGTAGGGTCGGTATTGCCTCACGTGTTCCTACATTTCTCGGTAATCTCGACTGATCTTCCTCGAGGTCGGCTTCTACCGGTATTTAATTTCTCGTGTAAAGAATTCGTATTAGTATTTTGAAATCGTGACCTGCTAAAGTGATAGTTCTGTAATATTCACACCTGTCAGCACCTGCTTTTTTTTGGAATTAGAATTATTACATTCTTTTTAAAGTCCGAGCCATTTCGCCTGTCTCATGCACCTTGCACACCAGATGGAAGAGTTTTGTCATGGCTGTCTCTCCCACGTCTATCACTAGTTCTAAATGAATCTCAGGAGCCTTATTTCGACTTAGGTCCTTCGGTGCTGTATCGTATCTCTCATCACTTCATCTAGGTCCTCTTCCATTTAATATAATAGTACCTTCAAGTTCACCTTCCTTGTATAGACGCTCTATATACGCCTTCCACCTTTCAGCTTTCCCTTCCATACTTAGGACTAGTTGACCATCTTGATGGTCATGCAGCTGCCTCTCTTTTCGCCAAAGGCTTCTTTAATTTTCCTGGAGGCGGTGTCTATCTTTCCCCTAATAAAATATGCTTCTACATACTACATTTTTCCTCTAGCCATTCCTGCTTAGCAACTTTGTACTTCCTGTCAATCCTATCTTTTATACGTTTTATTCCCATCCACCTGCTTCGTTTCCGACATTTTGTATACCCTTTTAGGACGATCTGTTAATCACTAGTACGTCTCACAACGCAGCATCACTAAACTGATGTATTTTAAGGAGGCAAAAGCACTTGCAAAGATATCCCCGCCAACAGACAATCTGGTACGAAAATTTGGGCTATAATTCTCACGGTACGCAGTAATGACCTTCTCAGTGTACAACTTTTAAGCTTCGTGCGTACCGGTTGTTTGTCACTCGCTCCGCTGCAGCCTCCATTGTTCGAGTGCCTGGTACTGTAGAGTGCGGTAACAATCAGCGCCCTCAAAAATGGCTCTGAGCATTATGGGACTTAACATCTCAGGTCATCAGTCCCCTAGAACTTAGAACTACTTAAACCTAACCAACCTAAGAACATGACATACATCCATGCACGAGGCAGGATTCGAACCTGCGACCGTAGCAGTCGCTCAGCGCCCTCCTATTCGCGGATCTGTTAACGGCGAGGAAAGATTGGGGGGGGGGGGAGGTAGGGGGGGGGGGAATACAACTCGTCTGCTGAACGTGTTTTGAAATCTTGTTCGACAACACGCGAAAACAATACCTAATACGTCAACCTCACGTATACATACACTAATCAGTCAGAACAATATGACCACAAACGTAATAACCGCTGTGTTCACCTTTGGCACGAATAACAGCGGCGATGTGTTGTGGCATGGAAGCAATGGGGCCTTGCTAAGTCGCTGGAGGGAGTTGGCACCACATCTACACACACCAGTCACCTAATTCCCCTAAATTCCAGGGAGGGGTCGATGAGCTTTGACGCCGAGTTCAATTACATCCCAGATGTGTTCGATCGGATTCAGATCTTGAGATTTGGAAGTCCAGCACATCAATTCGATCTCGTCACCGTGTTCCTCGAACCCTTCCGTCACACTCCTGGCCTTGTGACATCTTGTTGAAAAATGCCACTGCCGTCGTGAAACAAGACTTTCATGAAGGGATATAGGTGATCTGCAACCACTGTACGATACTTCCTGGCCGTCATCCTGCCATGCACGAGCTCCAGTGGACCCATAGGTGCCCACGAGAATGGTGCCTAGAGCATAATGGAGTAGCCGACAGCTTGCCTCTGTCCTGCAGTACAGGTGTCAAGGAGCTGTTCCCTGGAAGACGACGAATTCGCGCTCTCCCATCGGCATTGTGAAGACGGTATCGGTATTCATCAGACCATGCAACGCTCTGGCACTGCGCCAATGTCCAGTGCCGATGGTCATGTGCCCATTTCAGACTAGTTGCCGATGTCGTGGTGTTAACAATGGCACATGCTTGGGTCGTCGGCTGCGGAGGTCCATCTTTAGGAGTGTTCGGTGCACTGTGTTTTCGCACACACTTGAACTCTGGCCAGCATTAAAGTCTGATGTTAATTCCACCAGAGTTCGCCGCTGACCATCCAACGACGTCCGACATCTCTAATGAAGGGTCGCGGCCTAACTTCAAGACGTCTGGACGTGGTTCCACCTTGGATCCACCACGTGTTGAAGACATTTATCACAGCACTCCTCGAACACCCGACAAATCATGCCTTCCCACATTGAACACGTGGACAACACGCTCACTGATCGTAATGTTCTGGCTGGTCAGTGTATATTCAGTACTACGTCTAAAAATCAAGATGAATAAAGCCAAGCAACTGAGTAATTATTAGAAAAGTGTAACTTGTTGGGTTTTGTTTTTTATTATGAACTAAACTGAACCGAACTAGTTTCCCATTTTTTGACTTCGTGTGTGCCTGAGCTGTAATCTGAACAGTGTAAGTAGTGTGCTTACGTATCACTGCCCGATAAAAAAAGCCGCCAGAAGAATCTGAAACTGTATAACTGCATTTTAATTAACTGTTACCAAATAATTAGGAAACATAAAAGTATATACTAAATAAGCTATCCTGTGAAATTCTGTATTACGGAGTGCAGTGAACTTTCTACAATGTGTGACGTCACAGTACGTAACTTGCAGATCCAACACTCAAAACTAACAGAATAAAAACTCTACATAAAGTTACAAAGCGAATTTGTGAAAGAACAACTATCCAAAATGCTTTTCTCAAGATGTCTTGTGAATTTATGTGTGCAGCTTGAACAAAGAAAAATTCAAACTTCAAATAATTCACACGCAACTGTATCACTCCACTGTAATGTAATCTGGCTTGAACAATACCTAAGTTGAACCTGGTATTAAAATGCAATGCTTAACTACGAATGACTTTGCGGTTTTCTAACTTGAGTACGTTGCTGCTAACCAATGTTTATGTCTTATCTGTACTCCTGTACTGCTCGAAAGTGATGAGCATTACAATACGGCGCAACAACAAATCAGCTCAAGTAAAGAAAGGCCTTGCGCAACTGCACTGCAAGAACTTGCAGCTATGCTAAGCAGACTACACTTTCATTTTGACTGTGTTCCGCTCAGTGCAATGTGGCGAAGCAACTGCAAAAAACAAACCTTTCGCGAGGAGACGGTGAAAGATATTGCATTTACTGAATTACTGAAATGGACTAACCTTTAAGAAAGTATATTGCGAATACTGAAAGTCATTCCCCGACAGTTACTATTATCTCCACAATAATTACTTTTTATTGAAAATATCACTTTGCCATGATTAATTAATTACTCAAATTTTGAAGAAGTGGTGAGTCTATGACTTCAGAGGGCAGGCGTGTGAATAGATAATTTTAATTGATCTCGACTTGATGAAACTAAGTGATTCAAACCAGTAACGAGAAATCGCCGACAATTTACCTATCGTAAGTTCATTATAAACTACGCGCTATCAAGCAATGCAGCAGCAACATTACCTGAAAATCTTCCCAATTCTGAAGTCAGTCTTTTATGAGGAGATGGTGAAAGATATTGCATTTATTGAATTACTGATAAGAGACTAACTTTTAAAAACTGTATTGTGAATACTGAGAGTAATTCCTCGATAATTACAATCATCTTTACAAAAATTGCTTATTATTAAAAATATGACTCTACCATGAAATTATTTACTAAAAGGTTGAAGGAGTGGCGAATCTATAACCTCTAAGAGCAAGGCATGTGAATAGATAATTTTACTTGATCTCCGTGTGATCCATCTAACTGACCCAAACCAATAAGGAGAAATCACCAAAAATTTACCTTTCACAAATTCATCATAAATTACGCACGAGCAAGCAATGCAGCAACAATACTACGTGAAAATCTTCTCACTTCTCAAATCAACCTTTACCAAATCATATTACCAAAATTCAATGTACTCTATGTCTTTATCTGTGTGCGCTGTTAGCAATTTACATAGCGCTTAGTAACATAAGCAATAGCCGATTTACTTACTTCTCATAGAATGCTGCAGGCAACGACAGTTCTACTAGCAGCCAAAGATCACATTGCTTGTACTCAGAACCTCTTTGGTGTAACGTATCGCCGGCCGGAGTGGCCGAGAGGTTCTAGGCGCTACAGTCTGGAACCGCGCGACTGCTACGGTCGCAGGTTCGAATCCTGCCTCGGGCATGGATGTGTGTGATGTCCTTAGGTTAGTTGGGTTTAAGTAGTTCTAAGTTCTAGGGGACTGAAGACCTCAGAAGTTAAGTCCCATCGTGCTCAGAGCCATTTTTTTGTAACGTATCGACGATTTATAATTTCAGTCCAAAAATATCCAGAGTAAATACATTACGTTAGACACATGGAATGAAAATAGAGCTCACATCACATTCAATGAATAGCAAAAATAAGCTATTAAATTTATGAAAGGAGTTAATGATTTTCGATTTACAATTCAATCGTGCCAATCATGCTGAAGAATGAATTGACACCGTTTCTGTAATAGTGTCAGGAGTCCAAAGAAAATAGCTACTATGCTACTTCTGAAATCAGACACACATTCATTTAATAAATTTACCCTGTCTTTGTGAATCAGAACATGAAAGTATTCAGAGTAAAGAAATCTTTGGCACCACCTACAGGTTGGATACGCGCACTTTGACACAATGAACAAAGCACAATCGTGTGTTGGTTGTCCGACATTATGAATACAAACATTTTACTCACTTCATCGTACGGTACTTTGTGCTCGAATACTAAGCGACTACAATGGGGAGGAGAGAGAGAAAAACAACCGGCGTGCGCCAAGTTTAAATCTATAGACTCAGAAGGTTATAACAGCATATTATCAGAATTCTGGCGGGAATTTTCACGCAGATCGATTTCTGGGACTGATATCTTGCTAGTAAGCTTTTATTCTTCTTGAAATGTAAGGTCAAGTCGGTGTTGTTTCCTTGACAATGGATTGGAAACGTGGTTTCGGTTCATAAATACGCTGCCTAATAAAAAAAAAAAAAAAAAAAAAAAAGACTGAAGCACCCAGAAGACCTGGTTGGATGTCAGGTAGCTGTAACTACGTGCACTTCCTCACCATCGTTGGGTATTTAAATTATTAGAGTTGCAATGCCTTGTGACAGGTAGAAGGGCCACCACATACATTAGTTTTGATCCTTTTTAATGTTGTTATTAGGCCTAGTAGGGTGTATAAGGGACGTGAGCAATGTCAGATGTTGCGTGATGACTGTGAAGAATACTGAGTTGCTGCATACTAGTGTGAGACAGCGTTGTCAGCACCTGATACAGTCAGAAGGGGCGTTCAATAGGTAATGCAACACTTCCTTTCTAGAATCAGGTTGGTTTTATTCAGGATTCCAATACATTATACTATTCCCCACACTTTTAGCTATAAAACTGTAGGATGAATGAGGAAGAACAGTCCAATGAAACTTTGTGAGCTCCTCTCGAATGCGCAGACTGTTGTGACGCCTTGAGTTGTCATGGAGAAGGAGAAGTTCGTTTGCATTTTTGTGCCGACGAACGCACTGAAGTTGTTCGTTAATTTCCAGATGGTGGCGCAATATACTTCAGAGGTGATCGTTGTCCTGCCTACTATGTAGGGAAAACAGGCAGAAACTTCAGAACCCGTTTTCAAGAACATGTAAATGCTTTCAGGCTCAACCACTTTAAAAAATCAGCCATTGCACAACATATGTTGGAAACGAAACATGTCATCAACAATGTAGAAAAAAATTTGTTAGTATTACATAATGAAGCCAATGGTAAGACCCTAAATCTGTCAGAACAGCCGGAGAAATACCTCCACAAAAAAAAAAATGGTTCAAATGGCTCTGAGCACTATGGGACTTAGCAGCTGTGGTCATCAGTCCCCTAGAACTTAGAACTACTTAAACCTAACTAACCTAAGGACATCACACACATCCATGCCCGAGGCAGGATTCGAACCTGCGACCGTAGCAGTCGCACGGTTCCGGACTGCGCGCCTAGAACCGCGAGACCACCGCGGCCGGCTATACCTCCACAAAATCAAAAAACCAGATTAGATGTTAAATGGACAGACAGACAGGTTTCGCAAGCCACAGCTATTTCAGTAATTTTAAAGATCTGTTCTAAAGTTATTTCCTGCATATGTCAATTCGTTGCTGCATATATCAACTGTTTAATAATTATGTCTTTAGCACTATACAAAATTCATCTTTGACCGCACCATGTACAAAAATATATGTGAAGCGTTTACAAACATGTATTTGCGAATGTGCCTCTTGAATGAAGTGATATGCTTGAAAACGATGGAGGAAAAACTTATGCTGTTACTAAAACGTTAAAAACGCTTTTCTTGGATTATTTGGTCAGTTTACACTATTCATCTTTTCCACTGTTTCGCACGTATTTTCCGCGTCTTCTTCTTTATCGTCGCCTTGTCCCACGTCACGTAGGGTCGGCGTTGCTCTTCTGGATCCTTCTCCTCCATAGTACTCTATCCATTGCCTCTTCCTTCTTCCATCCCTTCTCCCTTAGGTCCCTGGATATCTTATCCTTCCACCTCATCTTTGGTCTTCCTCTCCTATTCGCTCCTTCAATCTTCAACTCCGTTTCCAATATACTCTTCCCCTTTTCTCTGTAAGTGTCCGTACCACATTAGTCTGCTTTCTTGTACCTTTTTCCCCATGGGTTCCACTTTCACAGCTCCTCTAACAAATTCATTTCTAATCCTGTCCTTCCTTGTTACCCCACACATCCACCTCAGCATCCTCATTTCCGTCACTGCCATCTTCCTTTCCTGGGCTATTGTGATTGGCCATGTCTCTGCCCCGTATATCATAGCAGGCCTTACCACCGACGTGTACACTTTCCCTTTCAACCCAGTGCTCACCTTCCTGTCACACAACACTCCACTCATTTTCCTCCAGTTGTTCCAACCGCAATTTATTCGGTGTTTTATCTCGCTTTCCAGTCCTCCGTTCATCTGTATGTATGACCCCAGGTATTTAAATTTGCAGACCGATTTCAGCTCATCATCCTGGATCTTGCAAGACCTCATTTGCACATCCTTCAGTGCTAAATATTCTTTGTCCTGCTAATTTTCAAAGTCAGAATATTTAGCACTGAGGATGAGGTCTTGCAAGATCCAGGATGATGAGCTGAAATCGGTCATCAAATTTAAATACCTGGGGTCATACATATATTTTCCGTGTCTGACTTACGAAATTCATAACCTAACATCAAACATTTTCGTGACAGGTTCAAATGGTTCAAATGGCTCTGAGCACTATGGGACTCAACTGCTGTGGTTATCAGTCCCCTAGAACTTAGAACTACTTAAACCTAACTAACCTAAGGACATCACACACATCCATGCCCGAGGCAGGATTCGAACCTGCGACCGTAGCAGTCGCACGGTTCCGGACTGCGCGCCTAGAACCGCATGTCGTGACAGGAATATGCATTTCATCTCATTCAAGAGAACAAATAAAGCATGTATTAAGACGAATTACACCTGAAGATGGACCCACAGGGTCCGAAATGCATCGTGTACTGAATAGAACACAAAAAATTGTGACTGAAGGCGTTTTTTAATTTATACCTCGAGTGTACTGAGTACAGTCTCGTTTGAAGCTACAAAATATGTATACAATTAAAAAGCAAATATTACTGTTGCAACTGGGATAGTGTACTGAAAAACATGACGTCGGTATTTACATCATTTGCAGACTAAAAATTATAGCTATTACAAGTCATATGTTTTTAGGTTGGGTAGTAGCTTCATGTATGTGTGCAACAGCAACTCATTATTGCTTATTTTTCCCTGGGCAGCTGGTCAGTTGTTCTATGCGGACTCGTGGACGTAAAACGATTAGTCTATACTGACAGGTGTGGTGCACTTAGTGGTGCAGTTACAACCATGCAGAAAACATCATGTAGATGATTATGTTCCAGGTTTACAGGAAGACTATTCGACACAGAGGAAAACCAACTAACACAATGAGTGTGTGCATATTAAGGTACCACATACAAGAATATCTCCACTTACACCCCTTATATCCTGAATGAACATCAATCGTTTCTACTAAGAAATTCGTCAAAGGCGTCACTGGAGTTAATTGAGACTCTTTTTAAAATGACATTTTTAATAGCTAAGTTTATTATGGTTGTCACAAAGGAAGCAGCTACTCGGGTAGCAGAATACTTGTGGAGTGCACATGAGGGTTTATTAGGCTAGGGGATAGTTTGTGGTGCTCTAATGAACACTCGCCAGTCGATTCACAGCAAGGGAAGTCAAACGGCATTCAGAATAAAGAAACTTCGACTGTCACAATTTTATCAGTAAACTGTCAAAGTAAGAGTAATAATTTCTAGAATTTACTGCCCTCTAGGGAAGTTCTCGCTCTCAAATTAATCTTTGGACAGAGATCTGGCTGAAGCCCGAAGTGGAAAGCTCTAGGATATTTAGCGAGTGGTGGAACGTACTTCGAAAAGACAGATTACCGGCAATAGGAGGGGGAGTGTTCATTCCAGTTGACAAAAATATTGTCTCTATTGAGGACGAAGTCGTGCGTGACAGTGAAGTCATCTGGTAGTGTATAGTAGGTATAGGTGAAACTAATTGTTGGATGTTTTTACAGACCACCCGATTCCGCTGTGACAGTTCTAGAGTCATTCAAGGAAAGTCTACGGTCAACAGCACATAGATACCCAGATCAAAAATGGTTCAAATGGCTCTGAGCACTGTGGGACTTAGCATTTGAGGTCAACAATGCCCAGGAACTACTTAAACCTAACTAACACAAGAACATGACACATATCTATGCCCGAGGCAGGATTCGAACCTGCGACTGTAGCGGTAGCGCGTTTCCAGACTCAAGCGCCTAGAACTTCTCGGTCACACCGGCCGACATACCCATATCGTCAAATATTAGTTGGAGACGACTTTCACCTGCCGAGTAAAGAGTAGGACGTCTACGGATTCACTGCGGTACAGACAGATAGTCATGCGAAATAATTTTGAACACATTTGCTGAAAATTGTCTTGAGCAGCCAGCTCGGCAGCCGACACGCAATGGAAATATCTTAGACCTTGTAGCTACAAACAGGCCAGACCTTATCGACAATGTCAGTGTGGAAACGGGGATTAGCAATCATTATGTCGTTATAGAAATTATGATTACGAAAGTTAATAAATCACTCTAGGAGAGTGTTTCTGCTAGATAGAGCAGATAATCAGCTATTAACATCCCACTTAGACAGTGAACTGGCATCACTTAGTTCCGGTAAGATGGATGTAGAGGAATTATGGGCAAAGCTTAAGCAGATTGTAAATCGTGACCTGGAGAGTTAAGTGCGTAGTAAGTGGATAAACAGTGCAAAAGACCCACCATGGTTTATTAACGAAATTCGGCAGATGCTGATAAAGCAGAGGCTGTTGCGCTCTAGTTGCAAAAGGGAACGCCCAAATGACGACAAGCGAAGGTTGGTAGAGATTCGTGCGTCTGTGAAAAGATCTATGCGCGAAGCATAAAACAACTATCACCGTCACACGTTAGCAAAAGATGTGGCAGGGAACCCGAGAAAATTCTGGTCGTATGTAAATTCACTAAGCGATCTAAGGCTTGCATTCAGTCCCTTCTTGACCAGTCTGGTGTGGCAGTTGAAGATAGCAAAACGAAAGCCGAAGTATTAAATTTCACGTTCAAGAACTCGTTGACACAGGAGAACTATACAAACATACAATCATTTGACCTTCGGGCAGACTTCCGTATGGACGACGTAGAAATAAGCATCCCGTGGGTAGAGAAACATCCGAAAGATTTGAAAACAAATAAATCCCCAGGTCCCGATGGAATCCCAGTTCGATTTCAGGAAGTATCATTAGCCCCTTACCTACCTTGCATTTGTCGTGAATCTCTCGCCCAGCACAAAGTCTTATGCCACTCAAAAAAAGCGCCGGTGACTCCGGTCCATAAGAAAGGTAAAAGGAATTTACATACCACATTCTCCAACTTCTGTTTGCTGCAGAATCCTTGAACATATTCTCAGTTCGAATACAACAAATGTTCCCGAGACTAAGAAGCTTCTGTCCACAATCAACATGATTTTAGTAAGCATCGCTCGTGCGGAACTCAGCTTGCCCTATTCTCACATGATATACTAAGAACTATGGATGGAGGCCAACAGGTCGATTCCATGTTTCTAGATTTTCGAAAAGCATTTGACAATGCTGTTAACGAAGGTACGAGCATATTCAATAAGTTTACAGATATGTGAGTGGCTCGAAGACTTTCTAAATAATAGAACCCAATATGTTGTCCTCGATGGTGAGTGTTCATCAGAGACAAGCGTATCATCAGGAGTGCCCTAAGGAAGTATGAAAGTCCGCTGTTGTTCTCTGATGATGCCTGGTGTGCGGTAAGGTGTCGAAGTTGAGTGACTGTAGGAAGATACAATACGACATACACAAAATTTCCAGTTGGTGTAATGAATGGCAGCTAGCCCTAAATGTGTAAAAATGTAAGTTAATGCGGATGAATTGGATGAAGAAACCTGTAATGTTCCGGTACAGTATTACTAGTGTCCGGTTTCACACAGTCAAGTCGTTTGAATATCTGGCGGTAACTTTGCAAAGCGAAATGAGGTGGAACGGGCATGTGAAACTGCGGTAGGAAAGGCAAATGATCGACTTCGGTTTATTGAGAATTTTAGGAAAGAGTGGTTCAGGTGTAAAAGACATCGCATATAGGACCTATTCTTGAGTACTGCTCGAGTGTTTGGGATCCGTGCCAGGTGGGATTGAGGAAGACATTGAAGCAATTCAGAGGCGGGCGGCTGATTTAGGTTCGAACAACACGTAAGTGTTCGGGATCTTAAATGGGAATTCCTGGAGAGAAGGTGATGCTCTTTTCGAGAAACAATTTTGAGAAAATTTAGAGGACCGACATTTGAAGCTGACTGCCGAAAGATGTAGATGTAAATGCAAACTGAGAATGTGTGAATAATGGATACATATCTGGACCAAAAAACGTGACAGTAAATCTTTGTGATGTCCGTTATTCATTACAAGATTGGTTTAAAGAAAATAGATGTATTATTTATGACAAATATCCTTAAGGAGTAAACATATTAGGAAGGAGTATAGAGTATCCCCAGTTTCTTGAATAGACTTCTGCAGGGCGTTCTTGAGTTGACTCCACAAAGAATATATATTGTACGCATTTGGTGTACTAATATTGTAGCTTAGTGCCCCAAAAAAATGATCGCGTTTCATATTATGGACGAAAGCAAGCGAAGTTTACTAGCTTTTGTACACTACTGGCCATTAAAATTGCTACACCAAGAAGGAATGCATATGATAAACGGGTATTCATTGCACAAATATATTATACTAGAACTGACACGTGATTACATTTTCACGCAATTTGGGTGCATAGATCCTGAGAAAACAGTACCCAGAACAACCACCTCTGGCCGTTAATAACGGCCTTGATACGCCTGAGCTTTGAGTCAAACAGAGCTTGGATGGCGTGCACAGGTACAGCTGCCCATGCGGCTTAAACACGATACCACAATTCATCAAGAGTAGTGACTGGCGTATTGTGACGAGTTAGTTGGTTGGCCACACTAGACCAGACGTTTTCAGTTGGTGAGAGATCTGGAGAATGTGCTGGCCAGGGCAGCAGTCGAACATTTTCTGTATCCAAAAAGGCCCGTAAAGGTACTGCAACATGCAGTCGTGCATTATCCTGCTGAAATGTAGGGTTTCGCAGGCATCGAATGAAGGGTAGAGCCACGGGTCGTAACACATCTGAAATATAACGTCCACTGTTCAGAGTGCCGTCAATGCGAACAAGAAGTGACCGAGACGTGTAACCAATGGCACTCCATACCATCACGCCGGGTGTTATGCCAGTATGGCGATGACGAATACACGCTTCCAATGTGCGTTCACCGTGATGTTGCCAAACACGAATGCGACCATCACGATGCTGTAAACAGAAGCTGGATTCATCCGAAAAAATGACGTTTTGCCATTCGTGCACGCAGGTTCGTCGTTGAGTACACCATCGCAGGCGCTCCTGTCTGTGATGCAGCGTCAAGGGTAACCGCAGCCATGGTATCCGAGCTGATAGTCCATGCTGCTGCAAACGTCGTCTAACTCTTCGAGCAGATGGTTGCAGATGGTTGTTGACTCAGGGATCGAGACGTGGCTGCACGATCCGTTACAGCCGTGCGGATAAGATGGCTGTCATCTCGATTGCTAGTGATACGAGGCCGTTGGGATTCAGCACAGCGTTCCGTATTACCCTCCTGAACCCCCTGATTCAATATTCTGCTAACACTCATTGGATCTCGACCAATGCTAGCAGCAATGTCGCGATTCGATAAACTGCAATCGCGATAGGCTACAATCCTACCTTCACCAATGTCGGAAACGTGATGGTACGCATTTCTCCTCCTTAATGAGGCATCATAACAACTTTTCACCAGGCAATGCCGTTCAACTGCTGTTTATGTATGAGAAATGGGTTGGGAACTTTCCTCATGTCAGCGCGTTGTAGGTGTCGCCACAGGCGCCAACTTTGTGTGAATGTTCTGAAAAGCTAATCATTTGCATATCACAGCACCTTCTTCCTATCGGTTAAATTTCACGTCTGTATCACGTCACCTTCGTGGTGTAGCAATTTAAATGGCTAGTTGTGTATTTTAGTATCACTTGTATCATATGAAATCACGCTGTGAATAAAGGTTTGTGTAGACACATCAGCTGTTCTGTCGTAACGTCTTCCCAATTGAATTTATTAAATTCTAATCTTCTGAATTTAACACTGTCAACTTCTTCTGTTTGCTTGTCATATTTAAGCACATACAAAGCAAAAACATCTTACCAGGATTAGTTTTAGCAATTTCATCTATCTTTCTACTTGACCTGCTACTTATTTAAATGTCTGTATCATCAGCGGACAATCAAACTTGGAATTTGGTGATGTTACTGAATTTATTTTACGTGAATAGTGTTGTATAAAATTGTCCTGTTTGCTGTGCCATCTTAGAAATCGCACACGCTTCGCACTAAGCCATACATTCAGCGAGCTGGTACATAGCATTTTCATTTAGTTATTTTCTTTTTTTTACAAGGTCTCCGCTACACTCGTCCAATGTCCTTATGGGGATGGAATGTCTTGGTGGATCAGCGGTACCCAACCTTTGTCTAACACTCATGTTTCCATTTATCGCAACAGCAATCTTTTTTATATAATTGTCAGTTTTAGATCTTTACTTTGTGCTCATCACTGACTTAAGTTTCTTTCTGTTCATAACGTATCACCCCGTGTGAGTTGTCTATGCTACGAGAATTGTGTTTTCCTTAGCGACCCATCGTCAAGGCCGCGGTTTTGTGCACGTGTCTCCGATTTTCCTCCTCAGAGACACAGGGAAGTCAGTGTGTTGAGCGTCAGATAGCCGATAACTCGCCACAAGCTTCCGTTCAGCGAGAGGCTTTCTTCCATATCATTTCTAGAACATCCTCATACGCTTTTTATCAGTATCGCTGTCTGCTAGAAACTATATAGTATGCGAGTCGAAATAACGTTCCTAGCGTATGGTCGCCATGTTTATGAATGCTGAATTCCAAGAATTCTTTTCCCCTTAGTTATCTAGATAAGTAGAATATCTGAGGAGCCTTCAATCCACAAACAGCTAGAAAAAAAAGACTCACATGATCATCCAGGGATGATGGCCGGGACAAAGCCGATTCTTGTCGACTGTTTCAACAGTTTCGACTGTTATGGCCCATTTTACCCTACGGTCATCATCATCAGTTATCTGCTATATTAGCAGGTCATTTGCCTCTCCGTTTTCTGCGATCCATTGCTTCCTTCTTAAGGCTGCTGTATGTTGTACCGTCCATCATGTCATCCAGTATCTGGAATCTCTTCCTTCCTCGCTTCCTTTTCCCTTCTACATAACCTTCTAAAACTGTTTTTATCAGTCCGTCATTCTTTCTTAATATATGCCCAATCCAATTTCTTTTTCTTCTCTTTATTACATCTAGTAACTGTCTTTTCTCTCTCACTCTTCTCAGTACCTCTTCATTTTTTACACTGTCCATCCAACTTATTCTTTCCACCTTCCGCCATGTCCAGATCTCAAAAGCATCCAGCCTTTCTCTGTCTTTTTTCCTCATAGTCCATGTTTCAGCGCCATATAGAAGAACACTCCATACAAGACATTTTATGAGTCTCTTTCTGAGTTCTCTGTCCAGACCGCTGCAGAAGATTCTCCTTTTCTTATAAAACGCCTCTTTTGCCATTGCTATCCTTGTTTTAATTTCTGTGGTGCACTTCCAGTCGGTGTCTATCCTGCTTCCAAGATACTTAAAATTTTGCACCTGTTGTAGTGTTTCTCCATTCAGCACAATTTTTATTTCCTTATTTCCTCCTATTGCCAATACTTTTGTTTTAGTTGTGTTAATTTTCATTCCATATTTTTTTCCGTTAGTTGCAATGGTGTCCACCAAATCCTGTAATTCTTTTTCCCCTGTGGCTAGAAGGACCATGTCATCAGCAAATCTCAAGCATCCTACTCTTCGTCCTCCAATTTCTACTCCTTTGTCATCTAATGAGCATTGGTCAATCATATTTTCCAAGTACAGGTTGAAAAGAGTAGGTGATAAACAGCATCCTTGTCTTACGCCTTTCCCTAGTCTGATCCAGTTTGTACTTTCTCCTTTCACTTTAACTGAAACTTTTTGATTAAGGTATAATGAGTTTATAAGTCTTCTGGTTTTCCAGTCCACTCTCTTTTCCCTCATAATAGTCGCCAGCTTGTCCCAAACCACATTGTCAAATGCCTTTTCTAAATCGATGAAGCACATATATAGGTCTCTTCCTTTTTCAATAAACCTTTCTCCCAAGATTCGTAGGAGCCCTATTGCATCTCTGGTGCCCGTATTCCGTCTAAAGCCAAACTGCTCCTCGCCGAGATTCTCCTCTATTACTTTTTCAAGTCTTTTACTAATTATTCTTAACATCACTTTGGCTGCATGTGAAATGAGGCTGATTGTCCTGTGCTCGCTGCATTTCTTGGTTCCTTGTTTTTTCGGTAATGGAATCATTACTGTTGTCGAAAAGTCCTCAGGCCATTCACCACTGTCATATATTTTATTACATAACCTCAATATTTCTCTTATTCCATTGTGGTTCAAGCATTTTAGTATTTCTCCCGGTATTGTATCTGTACCTAATGCTTTGCCATTTTTCATTGCAGCAATGGCAGACTTTACTTCTTCCATTATGATGGTCGGTCCTTTCTCTTCATCACTTACACTGTTGTGTGATTGAAGTTCCAGAGTTTCTGGTTTGCTATTTGTGTCATATAGCTCTTTTATATATTCTTCCCATCTCTGGAGGACATCGTCACAATCTTTGTACACTATCTCTTCGTCTTTACTCAAAATTTCCATAGTAGCACTTCCTGATCTGTTTTGTTCCCATGTCATAGTCTTTACTCTGTTGTATAGTAAGTCGTATCTTCCCTTCCTGTCCAGTTCTTCAATTTCATCACATTCCTCTTTTAGCCATTTTTTCCTAGCCTGCTCTGTTTTTCTTCGCAGTTCGTTATTTAACCTTCGGTATATCTTTCTTGCATCTTCAGTGTTCTTGTTTTTCAATTTTCTTCTCTCCTCCATCTTGGAAATCATTTCTTGTGTGACCCATGGTTTTTTTTTGACCTTTTCCCTTTTACATATCCTATATTTTGCTGTCCTGCTTTAATGATTCCTTCTTTCAGCATGTTCCAGTACTCTTTGGCATTATCAGGTGCTTCTTTGTCTCGTAATGTGTTTAGAAAGTCCCGAGACAGCATTTCTGTAATTTGTTCTTTGTTGGACCTTGTCTTCTCTAAATCCCACTTCTTCACCATGGTCGCCTTTTTCAGTTTTTTCATTCTTATTTCTATTTCTGCCATAAGTAAGTTGTGGTCACTATTAATATCTGCACCTGGTAATGTGTGCACCTTCTTGATTCCATTCCTGTATCTTTCTTCTACCAGTATAAAATCGATTTGGTTTCTGTATTTATCCCCTGGTGATTTCCAAGTGTAGAGCCTCCTCTTATGGTTCTTGAACCATGTGTTTGCCGCTATCAGCTGCCTTTCCCTGCAGAAGTCAATTAACCATTCACCTCTGTCATTTCTCTTTCCAAGACCATGACTGCCTACTATGTTTCCCTCTTTCCCTTCTCCCACAATGGCGTTCCAGTCTCCCATTACTATTTTGCAGCATTTTTTATTTTCGTCCATTATTCTCTCTATTACACTGTACGTTTCCTCTACAATTTGGTCATCATGTTCTGAAGTTGGCATATACACCTGGACAATCAGTAAATCTTTTTGTGCTCCTTTCAGCCTTACACCAATAACCCGGTCATTTGCATAGTCCACATATTCCACACATTTAGCCAATTCCTTTGTCATAATCATTCCTACTCCATTAATTCCTTTTACTTCTCCTCCTGAGTAGTAGAATACATATTCATCTGACTGCAACTCTCCATGTCCATTCCATCTTACCTCAGCAACTCCTACGAGGTCCATACGATTCTTTTCCATCTCTCTTTTAAGGTTTTCTAGTTTTCCTGCTTGTAACAGAGTTCTGACATTCCAGGTACCAATTCTCGTTTTGATTTTTTGCCTCCTTTCAAGTTGTCCCCCCCGGAGATCCGAATGGGGGACTATTTTACCTCCGGACACTAATTTAACATGAGAGGAAGCCATTTTTGTGCATAAAATGGAGACTGCATTATGCAGGGAAGATAATCTGCGGTGGTATTCCGTTGCCGGTACGAGATTGTAATTGTGGAGACTGCCAGTTGTACATCAAGCCTAAAGACAAAAGCGTTTTTGTATAAGACGCTTCATTGACTTTGAGGGTTAATACCCACTTTTACATTTCTGAACAGCACCGCTTACGTGTAGGTGCTCCTATAAATTCAAACTGAGAGAAAGATCATCACTTGAGCATAATATCTGGCAGCTATACTGATATTTCAATACTAAATTACCATATATGAGTTGTATTTCATACCTAAATTATTTTCCACGTTAGTCAGGTACATACTGCGAGTTTAATCTCAGACAGAAAAAAATTCATCATATATACGAGTTGTCATTCTGTTTCCCTCGCTCCACCCCTTAGGTTGTCTGCTTGGAAGCTTGTTTGTCGTCTACTGGAGTTTTTATATGTCTCTGGACTTGGGGTAAGTTTCTATGAATATTCGGACAGCTTAGCCACCTTCTGTGTGTTACGAAGGGCAACTCTTCTGAGTCAGACAGATACCAGCGAGCGATGATCGTCACTCTTTTTAAGTCAGCACAGATAGAATATGCATATTGACTGTGCGCCGGCTTCCGGTTCGCGGTAGGGACGGTGGGTGATAGGCGAACAGCCTCACAGCACTGGGAACCGTCAAACAGGTAACATCTGTTGAAGCCGTTAATGTTGTAATTTTCTGAATGTATAAGTTTCAGCTTAACTATGTCCTTAATTCGTTTTTTAATGGGTTTCAGTTATTATAGAATAGTTCGGGATACTTGGCACAGGCACGAATTGAGAATAATTTTACGATTTTTAGAATTTGTGGCAGTATTTTCTTTGTGCTCTATAGCTTTGTGACTTTGAGAAACAGCGCTACGTGGATATATGAGTGTGACTAGATTACTGGATAAATCGAGTAACTGATTTGGGCAGTGCGTATGGTTAGTCATATTACGAGAAAAGGCCACTGTATTTTCTGCAGATTTGAGTGAGTTTGTTTTGTGCATAGTTGGTAACCGTTCCGAAGTGTTTTGTTCCTGAGAATGTGTATCAATATTCTTTTTTAGCAATTAGACCAGTTTCCCTGTTTAAGTAAACTATCGATTTTTTTTTTGTTTGATTTCGTGACCTTTCTTGTCGTGAATTTTTGTTATACTTTATCGATTTTTCTTTTGTAGTGGGTAGTCATGTGGTTATTATTGATTTTCGGTGGCCGGCCGCTGTGACCGAGCTGTTCTAGGTTCTTCAGTCTGGTAACGCCCGACCGCTACGGTCGCAGGTTCGAATCCTGCTGCGGGCATGGAAGTATGTGATGTTCTTAGGTTAGTTAAGTTTAAGTAGTTCTAAGTTCAGGGGAGTGATGACCTCAGATGTTAAGTTCCATAGTGCTCAGAGCCGTTTGAACCATTTTTTGATTTCCGGTGGCTTCTACCTTTTGGAACACTTACTCACAAGACATAGTTTCTGTTCATTGTTCTTAATTGCAATATCGGGATTTTTTTTTTTTTTTGTAAATTTGGAAACAATTTTCTGTTAAAGTATTCGACCATTGTGGCTAGTCTCTCTCTAATCTTAGCTTGGCCCTTGTTTCCCTTATTTAATTATTGAACGACTTCTTTCCCTGTGATGAACGGTTAATTTGAAAGCGTGCGTGTGTAATCCATCTTTCCCAGGTACTCCAGATTTCAAATAATCGAGTTATTGATGTATGCATTAGGGACCATTTTAACAACAATATTCAGTACCAACACTCTATTTCAGGTTAAGATTTTTCTGTTAAATAAACGTTTGTTAATGTGGTTCAATTTTAAACAATTAATCATGAAATATATGTATAGTAAAAGCCATTGGCCGGCCAGTGTGGCCGAGCGGTTCTAGACGCTGTAGTCTGGAACCGCGCGACCGCTACGGTCGCAGGTTCGAATCCTGCCTCGGGCATGGATGTGTGTGATGTCCTTAGGTTAGTTAGGTTTAAGTAGTTCTAAGTTCGAGGGGACTGATGACCTCAGATGTTAAGTCCCATAGTGCTCAGAGCCATTTGAACCATTTTTAAAAGCCATTCCTAATGTTCAGTAACTCACCTGCTATTTTCCCAGTTTCCTATCGAGGTTCTTCCAGGTCAGCTTAGCTTACACTTGTATGACTTTTTAGTATGTTGTTGTTGTGGTCTTCAGTCCAGAGACTGGTTTGATGCAACCTTCCATGCTACTCTATCCTGCGCAAGCTTCTTTTAGATTATTTAACAGGATTTCCCAAGCTGATCCTCCTACAGAATTAATCAAGAATCATCAAGGTAATCAAAATTTCATTAATTTTTCGTGAAATGAGACCTATCCACTAATTGTTTTTATTTTCCAAGTAAACATTCAGGGTAATTAAGTGGTAGGTAAATTTAGGGAGCGACCAGAGATATCTTCTGTAATAAAATCCCAATTTAAGTTCTCATAATAATATACCACGATACGTAACAGAATAATATTCCATCAGCCAACCTAATGCTGTATTTAAACAGGTACTTTCAACATAAAACTGCCTAAGCAGTAATGATTATGTGTACCTATATCAATACAGTCATCATTTGCACTCTGTTGTTCTGGAATCGCCTCAGAGACAGGTTAGCTGACTAATTTGACCCTTCGTTGGCCAAAAACATAAACTGGAGCACAGACGTTTGTTCTTACCGTCATTTATGGTGATCTGTCATGAGGTACTCACTCGGCTGTACCGTACTTGATTCGCATCATATGCGGTATATGAGTTTGGAATACGTATACAAACGTTTTAAAGATACCTGGAGTCAGAGGAAGCAATAACGGAAATAAAAGAAATGTTCAAGATTGGGATTAAAATTTAAGGTGAAATGATATGAATCATAAGATTTACCGATGGCATTGCTATTTTCAGGGAACGTGATGAAGAAATATAGGAACTGTTGAATGGAATGAGCAGTCTCATGAGTAAAAATACAGATTCAGCGTAAATCGAAGAAAGTCGAAAGTCATGAGAAGTGACAGAAATTAAAATACCGAAAAACTTAACCTCAGGCGACGAAGTAGATGAACTTAATGAATTCTGTTACGTAGGCAGCAAAATAACCCATAACGGACGGAGCAAGCAGGACATAAAAAGCAGTCTAGCACTGGTGCAAAGGCCTTTTCTGGCCAAGAGAAATTTACTAGTATTAAACATAGGTCGTAATTTGAGGAAGAAATTTCTGAGAATGTACGTTTGGAGCACAAGATTGTATGGTAGTGAAATATGGTCGGTGGGGGAACCGGAACAGAAGAGAATCGAAGCATGTCAGATGTGGTGCTACAGAAGAATGTTGAATATTAAGCCGATTGATAAGGTAGTGAATGAGGAGGCTCTCCGCAGAATCGGAGAGAAAAGGAATATACAGAAAACATTGACAAGAGGAAAGAACAGAATGATGGGACATCTGTTAAGATATCAGGGAATAACTTCTTACTACTAGAGGAAGCTTAGGGGCCGACCGGAGTGGCCGTGCGGTTCTAGGCGCTACATTCTGGAACCGCGAGACCGCTACGGTCGCAGGTTAGAATCCTGCCTCGGGCATGGAAGTGTGTGATGTCCTTAGGTTAGTTAGGTTTAAGTAGTTCTAAGTTCTAGGGGACTGATGACCTCAGAAGTTGAGTCCCATAGTGTTCAGAGCCATTTGAACCAATTTTGAAG
The DNA here is from genome assembly GCF_023898315.1 of Schistocerca nitens. NCBI lineage: Eukaryota > Metazoa > Arthropoda > Insecta > Orthoptera > Acrididae > Schistocerca > Schistocerca nitens. Next base: position 270,010,523 of record NC_064620.1, read on the forward strand.
CTTAGGACAAAAACTGTAGAGGAAGATAAAGAATAGAACGCATCCCGAAGATAACTGAGGACGTAGGTTGCAGGTGCTACTCTTAAATGAAGGTTGGCACAGGAGAGGAATTCGTGGCAGCTGTATCAAACTAGTCAGAAGACAAGACGCAAAAAAAAGGTGTCCTACATGTATGGGTGGTAGTATACCGTAATTCATCATGGAGCAATGTGAGCAGAAAAAAAAATAAATAAAACAACGGGCAAGAAATTTATATGTGAATAATCTTAGTCGGATTGCTGAATGGGAGCTAGCGTAAGTGATGATATTACAAAAAAAGAAAAAGACCTAAGAACAGTCTTAATACGAGGGCAATCCCAAAAGTAAGGTCTCCTTTTTTTTATAAGTACAGAACTCTGTTTGTGTGGCAGTTGGTCACACTGTTATGAAGGGTGCTTCACGCGCTGTGTGTAAACATGCGCACGCCGCGCTCAGGCGCTCAGGCTTGTCTTGGCAGCCGTTGAGAATGGAGCTCCCGTTGGATGTTACCGCCAAGTGCGAATTGCGCTCAGTTATTCGGTTTTTGAACGAAAAGGGATTGAAATCCATCTCCAATGGACGGAAATTTATGGTGAGTCGTCCATGGATGTCAAAAATGTTCGTAAGTGGTGTAGAGAGTTTGCAGCTGGTCGGACCGAAATTCACGACGAGCAAAGGAGCGGGAGACTGTCAATATCGGGGCAGACAGTGATGAAGGTTGAACAAACCATGCGTGAAGATCGGCGGATCACCCTGGATGATCTCTGCACGTTGGTTCCTGAGGTTTCTCGAAGCACCGCTCACAGAATTTTAACGGAAACATTGAACTACCGGAAGGTGAGCGCAAGATAGGTGCCACGCATGCTGACTGAGGACCACATGCGGCAACGAGTTGATGCTTCCCGCGCATTTCTTCACCGCCTTGCAGCCGAACAGGACAACTTTCTGGACTCAATTGTCACGGGTGACGAAACCTGGGCATACCACTTTACACCTGAGACCAAGCAGGGGCGGCATTCTTCTTCGCCAAAGCCGCGGAAATTCAAACAAACACAGTCTGCCGGTAAAGTCATGACAACCGTATTTTGGGATCGGAAAGGGGTATTGTTGGTCGACTTTATGCCCACTGGGACCACAATTATCGCTGACAGGTACTGTGAGACACTGAAAAAACTCAAACGGGTAATTCAGAACCGGAGATGAGGAATGTTGAGCAAGGGTGTACACATTCTCCATGACAACGGTCGCCCACACATCGCTCGGCAAACCGTTGCTCTCCTGCAACAGTTTCAATGGAACATAATCACCCACCCACCCTATAGTCCTGACATGGCGCCCAGTGACTTTCACCTGTTCCCTGAGTTAAAAGAACATTTGACCGGAAATCGATTCAGCTCCGACGACGAGGTGAAAGAAGAATTTCATAACTTTCTGAACAGCATGGCGGCGAGCTGGTACGACATGGGCATACAAAAACTGCCACGGCGTCTACAAAAATGCATCGATAGAAATGATGATTATGTCGAAAAGTAACTAAATGGTCGAGCTGTAAACTGATGTAAACCATTGTAGAAATAAACAGGTCTATGTACCTATATAAAAAAAAGGAGACCTTACTTTTGGGATTGCCCTCGTATTATGATACGAGGGACAGACACCTTGAAAATATACTGTTAGAAAACAAAAGAAAAAGAAAAGAAAGCACCACGAAGGAATTACCCAAATGGGACGCAATAGATATAGGTGGAATACCAAGCTGACCATCGCGCGCCATAAGGACCGATGGCGAGGAGTGTTGGTTTGGACGACATTTCTTTTCGATGCTGGGGCCTTCGAAGGCCATCCGCTGCACCCTTACAGCACAGCGTTACGTCGACGATATTCTACGCACCGTTCTGTTGCCCTTCACTGCAAGCCATCCTGGGCATACATTTCAGCAAGATAAAGCCCGCCCGCACACGGTGTCTTCGTGCTAGCCAAACCATACCTCTACCAGAAACGTTGCAGGATCTCTCTCCAATTGAGCACGTTTTGAGAATTATGGGCAGGAATTCTCCAAACAGCTCTGGATTTTGACGATACACCAATTGGACAGAATTTGGCTCGGTATCCCTCGGGAGAGCATCTAAGAACCAAAGCCAAGCCGAATAACTGCTTGCATAAGGGCCGGAGGTGGACCAACGAGTTACGGGATTGTTCAGTTTGAGAAGATCTTTGTCTTGAATAAATCATCCAATTTATGAACTGTATTAATCTTTTTGTCTGTATATGTACATCACGTCTACCGATTTCCATCCCTTTAGTATAAATACGCAGGTATCGGAGTTCCTATAAGTTACCGGGCGGTGACCCACATGGATCCCTTTTAAGTTGTAGTAGACGAGTGAATACATCCTCCGTGGCGAATGTGACGTCACTAATTCCGTACAGAAAGAGTTTGGCAGAATGGCGAGTTAAGCTCTTCTCTTTTGGCGGTCATCAGGGAAAAAAATTATTATTACATCGGTATATTTTTTATCTGCATGCACCTTGAAGTACTTTTTGCAATTGCTGTTTTGGACAACTTTTTGTCTCGATGCCTAACTGAAATTTTTCCCCATGTTTCTTTTATCCACCTTTAGGATATTAGTCTTGTGGAAATGGATGAATCTTTTTGAGACATCCTATACATTTTCAGGTAAATGTAAATGGGATGGATCTTATGCACAGGAAACGGTGAAAAAGAGAGATCCTCTCTCTCTCTCTCTCTCTCTTTTACACTATGGACAAGATAATTAAAAACTTTTCCAGCGTAAATAGTCGGTTGTTCGTCTGAATAAATTTTGAGCAGCGCCAAGAACGCACTGAAACAACTAATGCAACAGTAGTATTTTGCTCGATACTTGACAACTCGGCGGATCCAACGACTCCACTGACCACTCGATGTTACAGGAAGCCAGGAGCAGGAATATACTAAAAGTCATGTGTCGCTCGAGCACCGCAGGAACGGGGGCCCAAAATTACCTTGGCACAGCTTGGCCCAGTCACTTCAAACATCTTTGTACACCTGTGATCGACACGCCCAAGCCCAGATAGAGGACTGTCTGGTTGCGAAGCAGAGGATCCAGGAGCCATTCTTTGTCCTGCCAGGGATTTCGGCTTGGAAAGAGGGAGAGCGTTGTGCTGAAAGCATGCCCATCCATACTGCATCAGAGTGACGTCTTTGGCAGAGGATTACATGGCGTCTGGTCGGTGCTGAATGACCAGCCAGGACCAGTAGGCGGCGTACGCTTTTACCGTGAGAAAGAAACTACCAAACAAAAATTTATGTTTGCAATGTCTGGACGATGAGACATTAAGGCAGTAGGTGGAATAGACTCCTCTCAATACATACCGGTCATCGTGTTCTATAACACTGTCCAATATGCGTTTCCCCTAAAACCAGCCGTAGAGCTGACACGTCCCAAGACAGTTTGAACTGGTGGAGCTGGAGTGCCATACGCCACAGCAGGGGTTTCCAAACTTTTCCTTTGACGGAACACTTCGAGAATACTGGTACTCTAGTGGAACACCTAGCTTATTTTTAAGGTCAACAGAATTTTTAAAAAGTAGAAAAACCTTTTTGTTTAGTGATTCTAATTTTAAACCATAGTCAACAACACAGTAATCATAATAAAATGTAAAAGAAAAGATCAACATCGTCAGAATGTCGAAAGAAACGCCATGTTATTAATAGCTTTCGCGGAGCACTTATTCACTCCCCGCGGAACATCAGTGATCTGCGGAACAGAGTTTGGGAAAACCTGCGCTAAGGTATCTCTCTCTACCAGCATCCTTGGAGTCATGAAGGGGGAGTGGGACGGAAAAAGCGACGTCAGCCTCATTTAGGGGAGATAACATAAAAATATAAACAGCACACTTTTGCGATCTGGGCGTGGTGGCACTGCGCTGTGTCTCAAATGTGATGACGCTGTTCTCTTCCTTTATTCTCTTGGACCAATAATCACAAAAAAATCAAAAAAACACGCTACCAGTTTCGAATAGCGGTTGATCATCGAGATGCGTCATTTCAAAATTCAAATGGTTCAAATGGCTCTGAGCACTATGGGACTTAACATCTGAGGTCATCAGTCGCCTAGACTTAAAACTACGTAAACCTAACTAACCTAAGGGCATCACACACACCCATGCCCGAGGCATTATTCGAACCTGGGACCGTAGCGGTCGCTCGGTTCCAGGCTGAAGCGCCTAGAACCGCTCGGCCACTAAGGCCGGCGCCTAATTTCCACCGCGTTATTAACGTAACATGTCTACCGGAGGTCTACAACGTCATTATCTCTTTAGTACGTTGTTGCATAAACCTGCGTGAATTCTACGGAATATCTCTTGTTTATTATTAAAATCATTCTTGTTATTCTCTCTGATACGTCTTCAATATTTGTTAAGACGGTTTCTAGATTTCTTGTTTACAATAAAGTCTACAATTAAATTTCCTGTTCAGCGAGACTACATGATTAAGTTGATTAGACTTAAGTTGGTATATATTTGCGAAGAAAGGCGTTTTTCGTTGAGACGGAATCTTCCCACGAAATTCCAATCACCAACTTTTTTCTCTGAATGCGAAAATATTTTGTTGACACCGACCTACATAGGGAGGAACGATCACCACGATAAACTAAGGGAAATCAGAGCTCATACGGAAAGATATAGGTGTTCATTCTTTCCGCGCGTTATACGAGATTGGAATAATAGAGAATTGTGAAGGTGGTTCGATGATCTCTCTGCCAGGCACTTAAATTTGATTTGCAGAGTACCCATGTAGATGTAGAAGTTACTGCCGTATTTAATTAACTTCTAATAGTTTTGTGATATAGTACGCTTAACAACCAAGCAATGAGAGGAAACGATAAAAGATTTGCTTCGTTTGACATTATCAGTAAATTCTACGCTACTGATTTCTACGCAGTATTTATTTTTTAATTGATCGAAATTAAATGATCTCGCGCAAATGCGCTGTGGACGCAACAGAGATGTCGTAACTCAGACTGTAGCACTCCCACGTTTCGTCAGAGTTTTTTGAGAATACTAACAATCTTATAAATGTTGAATGATGTAAATTTTGCTTTCTACGTCAGCCCGTATTTAGATACAGAGTGGAAGGCAACGAGGATGTTCTAGAAAATACATAGGAGAAAGCATAACCTCGGCCGGATGTTTGCGGCGTATCATCAGCTATCTGACGCTCAGCTGACTGACTTCCTTGCGTTTCTGATCTGGCGATCTGGCTTGCAGTTTCTCAGCTCAAGAACTTTTCCGTCAATCTATTTCGTTATGACTAACCTGTTTCTTACAAATGACATGTTTTGTCCTCATCGCAGTTTATATCTAATAAGATGATGAGTAACGGTTCGTTTATTTTCGTCATCTAACAAAATGAATATACCGAGACCATAGAACGTAGTAGTCCTCACATCAACATTATTAAATGCAGCAGACAATGGCATTCTTTAACTCAGCCATTGCCCCCTGATGACTTCTGAAAGCTTCTGTAGATGCATGAGCTGCTCAGTAGATAACTGGAGAACCTCCACCGTAAACCAAAAGAAAGTGAATCTGTATCAGTTGTCCCTTTCCTTCTTTACATCCGCGTAGGTACATACAGGCACACGCAGACGTTTGAAAGCATACCTAGCACCAGGAAATTATCTGAAATATTGGTACATATTTTCAGTAAATGTAAATGTTGTCAGTGCTGACGGCGTAATGGGTGACAAATATGGAATTTTCACAGATATCAGATTTTAAAAATATCAGAGACAGAGATTCTCATTGCAAAAACAGTAGTTATGCCCTAAACTGTCATTATTTAAAATTGTTCCCTGAGAGGTCTGTCACTGTTAATTTTCACACAAGTTTGGTCAATCGTTTAATTGTTATAAACTATAATTACTTTCAAAGTACAGAAAATTTTTTAGAGATGATTCTTTACAATAAGGCTGTATTGAGACGTGTCACAAATAATATAGTTCCCAGAACATACTGAGGGAAAGGAAAGGTTGGTAGCACCGTTCCTGAAGCATCATGGAACCGTTAACCAGGGAATGCAGAGAAGAGTGCTGCTAACGTTTATGTTGGGAGGCCAAATCTTTGCAACAGTAACCGGGTTCGAATGGTTCAAGTCTGCAGTAATTAGGCAGAGATAATAAATCTTCCGTAGGACAGGCTAGCATGGAGAGCTGCGTCAGTCTTCTGACTGAAAACTACAACAGCAACATTTGACACGATGTGTGAATAGCAGTAACCACTTGCATCTAATAAGCAGTAATAATATATACAAATTGGAATTATCAAAGCCCAGCACATCATGAAAATGCATCGTTATTGTCGATATACTGACGGTATACATCGATATTCATCCGTGAGAGTGTGATGGTGCTAAATTCGACACACCTACTACGTTCCTTGACTTCCGGAACGGATTTAGTAGAGTTCAGTACTGTCGCCTAGTAGACAAAATACGATAACAGCTTTGTCTGATAGAACAGCAAAATGATAAAAAGGTACAAATTCGACAGAAACCGTTCCTCAGAGCTGCACGACCGAGAACACAAGCTAGTGTCATCGGGGGTTCGTGGTACACGCTCTTTTTCATTGTGCTACGGGGAAAAAAGGTCTAAAAGGCGTCACGTCAACAGGCAGGGCTCCAGCGCACAGCACCTCCCAGTCGTATCCACCTATTTGGAAACACTGTATCCACGATTTCCGTGGAAACACGTGCGTAATGTGCGGGGCATACATCATGCTGGAACGACGTTGACAGACCCGTTTCCAATCCCACGTCCTCCATGAGAAAGGGAACATTACTTGTAGAAATTATGCATATCGCCGTCCGATTAATGTTTCCCATAAAAGTGGGGACCTGCGATGCAGGTACCAGTGATGTCGCACCAAACACAGACACCTCACTGTCGTTGATGATCAAATGCACAAAGCCGTTGGGGATTTGCGCGGACCAATACAGCACGGTCCACAGATTCACATTACTATGATTTGTGAGCGGAGCTTCATTCGTAAACAATGTATCACGCGAGAAGTCAGGTTGAACTTGCAACCGCTAAAGTGCAAAAGGAATTCAATACAGGATTCAGAATCATTCCCGTACAGCTAGCTCCTGGTGGTTGTATGGAGTGAGATATGAAACGCATAAAACGTATGCTTGTGCAAAATTCTTCAACATACTACTACAGCTTGTTGCAAAAAATGTGTCGTACCTTCACCTCAGCACGACGCGCCACACCAGAGAGTAACACTTTCATTGTTACTGTTTATTGTTGCGTTTGTTCGTTGACACTTCCGGAGTGCCCAGCTACCTGTTTCCGTGAGATATCTGCTGATGAAAAGTTGGAAATGGTGCGAAGTGAAGGACGCCGTCGATCTGTTATAGCGTTCAGCGTACTCTGCTACGTCATTCTGTGGCATTCGCCATATTTCCTTCATTGTTGAAGACACCATATAGATGAGACGACCGCAAATGTCACAAGCGACACCGAAACAGGGAAAGCTCTGTCCGAAATGTACATGAAATGCGTGGCAGGGTCCGAGCAGGAGACACTAGCAGACTGAACGATGTAGGCAGAACGTGCATACTGACAGTGATCTGTTTTCAGCATGGTGCAGGAGGTACAGGCAACCCTCGCTTTGCGCATTACGGCAGGAACCGCACCGCGGCGCCGTTGCCGTCGTTTGAAGTCTGATAGTTCAAAATGTATGAATCTTAGTACAGTGAAAGCAAGTATGGAATCAATAATCGTACATCTAATACTCATGTAGAAAAAACTAAATGTGTCTTTAAAAAAACTAAACTTTGTGCTGAATGTCGTGTTCGTTGAACTTTATGGGTTATGCATTCCTACCCATTGTGTGAGCCCCTGATATAGAGGCGTCTCTGGCCAATACATTTTGTTTCATTTCGGAAATACAGGACCATTCAAAAAGAAAGAACGGATTTCAAACATGTATTGCTTCCAAATTGCAAAAGATATAAATAAAATTCCAGCGTTCCTGGAAAGAGAAATGTTCAGACTTTAAGCATTTAAGGGGCTCCGGAAAGGCTCAAAATCACGAAAAGTTCAATTTTCACTTTTTTGCGTTTTCTGAATCTGCAGACTATTACCTTTTAATAGATATATAATTTATTCAATTCCGAAGACTACAACTATTTTTAAATTTTTTTTGAAATGTGTTCTACATGGGCGTGACCTACTGTGGCGCTGTTAAACTGCTGTCAAATGGTGTTATTATTAACGTCCGTGTTCATCAGGTACATTTTAGTGATGTGAGATAAAGTATGTGTTGTGGCTAACCTGTGATGGTTCAATATATATCGCTGGTGTGATTGTCGATTCTTTCATGTTTATTTACTCTGTCGTTATCTCGAAAATATTCGTAATTAATTCTGCTTCTTGAGTCTCTGTTTTGTTGAAGTATAATAATGAGTAAAATTAAAGTTATTAGAAATCTTCTGAAGGCTTTTAAGAAAAGGAGAAATGTTGGAAAGCCAAAGGTATGTGTTATTACTGTAAACAATAAAGACGATGAAAATCCCCAACATACCTTGTGTCCCAAAGAAGAAGACAGTTGGTGTAAATATAACAAAGGATTGCTAACTGGTGAAGTGTACACTTATAAGCATAGTCTGCCTCATGCAATAATGGAGGTGATAAAACCTATTTTCAGAGACTTAGCAGCACCTGAACTGTTGAAAAAGTGTATTCACGGAAAAACTCAAAACCCCAATGAAAGTGTAAATAGTGTTATATGGTCGAGAATCCCCAAGACTGTATTTGTTGGAATAGAAACACTTCACTTTGGTGTGTATGATGCTGTTGCGACTTTCAATGATGGCAACATTGTAAGGTGCAAGGTATTTAGAAATATGGGAATGAAGATAGGTTCTAACATGGTACGAGCGACGCTTGCTTTAGACAAGGAACGCCTTCGGGCTGCAGACAGGGCTGTAAAGAGTCTAGAAATACAAGCAAGAGTAAACAGGAGGAGGAACAAGAGGAAGCTGGAGGAGGAGTTTGCAGAGGATGAAGGTAATCCATCCTATGGACCTGGAGTGCACTAAAAAGTTAATCCAATCTTTGTCGCTCGATTCCCAAAACTTTTATTTTCTCGTACTAATTACATGTTTTCTAAGGATCTTCCAAACATATTTGTTTCAAACTTTCAGTAAATGTTACACATTACCTTCTGCATAATTTAACACAGCCTTTTTCCAAAAAAACTGTATATTTTTGAATATATAAATAAAAAATTGCAAAAAAATGTTGTGAATTTTCATTACAATTGAAAAAAAATCATCTTTAATAACTGAACTAAAATTTTGTAAAATCCCTGTGTTAAGTTGTAGCCCATATTCCAATAAATAATCTGTAAAAAGTTCAACTTCCTACCTCAAATACTTTGTGAGGAAAGATGTAATTTATAAGCGTTATTTTAACATTGCAAGTATAGGGCGTTCCGGAGCCCCTTAATGTGAGAACCATGTGTTACACCACAAACATCAAATCTCATTTCCTGCCACCCCGAAACATCTGGGCTTAGACAAATTTTTTAAAGTATGTCCTACGTTGCGTCAATAACACTATTCAAGGACGTTGGATTGGAAGAGGAGGAACAGAAGATGAGGAACAGAAGATGAGGCCGGTAGCCTCCCAGGTCTCCAGACCGCACACCTTGTAACGAATATATCTGGGGGGTTATCTAAAAGACCGCGTTTTCATCCCCCCCTATGCCTGAAACTCTTGAAAGTCTAAGACATCGCATTGTTGAAGCTGTGAATTCGATAACGAGGGACAAGCTGCTTCGTGTATGGCAAGAGATGAGCCACCATTTTGATATTTGTCGTGTAACACACAGTTCGCACATTGAATATATAAAAATTTGAACTTTCATCTTTCCAAAAATGTAGGAATTGTGTTTCTTACTTTTGTAGTTTGGAAGCAATAAGTGAGATCTGAACCTTCTTTTTGAATAGCCTTGTATATGAATGGGCTTAGGTGGGATACCATGTATATATAAATGGTCTAATACATAAAGTCACAAGTTCCATAGTTAAATGATGCTTTCGCAGGTGATACTGATATATACAGAGAAACCGCAAAGATGAAAACTTCAGCGAAATGTGGGAGGCTCTCCAGTGGGTGGACGCTTCATGCAGGCGTTAAAAGTTGACCCTCAGTGTAAACAAAGGTGAAATGTTAAACACAAAGAGGTGGAAAGATCCATTATTGTATGATTGCATAAATGCTCAATAATCGCAGAAGATATTCCCCCCCACCACCTATAAAAGATCTAGTAGTATGCACGCGACTGGGTGTTGTGTGATGTCCTTAGGTTAGTTAGGTTTAAGTAGTTCTAAGTTCTAGGGGACTGATGACCTCAGATGTTAAGTCCCATAGTGCTCAGAGCCATTTTTTCGTATGCGCGCGTAGCGATTGAAAGTGGAACGACTGCGTAAAAGTAATTGCAGACTGAGATACGTTGGAAAAATGGTGAGGGAGCGTATTCCTCCCATGAAGGAGGTAACTTACAAAACGCTCTTTCGGTCGATACTTGAGTGTTGCTCGTCAGTCTGGAATCCTTACCCTACAGGATCGATAAAGGAAACAGAGAAGATCAAAACACGAGCAGTGCGTATCGTCATAGATTCGTTTAGTAAATTCGAAAGCGGCCCAGGGGTGACCCAACTCCACTGGCTGACTCTACAACAAAAGCGTTGTACTTGGGTGGACAAAAGTATAGACACACTACAAACACAACACATTACCATATTTAAGACGGTGTACAAAAACCGTTGGCGTTCAAAACAGCTCCCAGTCGTCTCGGTATGGTTATATGGAGGTCCTGTACGGATTACAAAGGTATCTTAAACCATTCTTCCTGCAAAATAGTGTCAATAATGCGACGATGGACTTGGATATCGGTCACGCACGCTTCTCTCCAAAGTAGACGACAAAGACTCAATAACATTGCGATCTGTTGACAGTGATGGCCATGGGAGACTTCATCGTCTTGCTCACAAAACCACACCTTTACGATGCAAGCTGAGGGAACAGATGCCCAGTCGTCTTGAAACATATCATTCACATTGGGGAATAAATACAAGGAAGTGCCAAAGTAACTGGTATAGGCATGCGTATTTAAATACAGAGATATGTAAACAGGCAGAATACGGTGCTGCGGACGGCAACACCTATGTAAGACAACAAGTGTCAGGAGCAGATGTTAGATCAGTTACTGTTGCTACAATAGCAGGCTATCAAGATTTAAGTGAGTTTGTACGCCGTGTTAAGGTCTGCGCATGAGCGATAGGACACAGCATCTTCGAGGTAGCAATGACGTGAGGATTTTCCCGTACGACCATTTCACGAGCGTACCGTGAATATCAGGAATCCGGTAAAACATCAAATCTCCGACATCGCTCCAGCCGGAGAAAGATCCTGCAACAACGGGACCAACGACAACTGAAGAGAATCGTTCAACGGCACACAAGTGCAACCCTTCCGCAAATTACTGCAGATTTCAGTGCTGAGCCATCAATAAGTGTCAGCGTGCGAGCCATTCAACAAAACATCTTCTATACGGGCTTTCGGAGCCGAAGGCCCACTCGTGTACCCTCGATGACTGCACGACACGAAGCTTTACGCCTCGCCTGGCCCCGTCAACACCGACATTTGACTGTTCATGACTGGGAACATGTTGCCTAGTCGAACGAGCATCGTTTCGAAATTTTATCTAGCGGATGAACGTGTACGGGTATTGAGACAACCTCATGAATCCATGGATCCTACATGTCAGCAGGGGGCTGTTCAAACTAGTACAGGCTCTGTAATGGTGTGGGTCTTGTGCGGCTGGAGTGATATGGGACCCATGACACGTGACACGTACCTAAACATTCTGTCTGATCACCTGCATCCATTCATGTCCATTGTGCATTCCGACGGATTTGAGCAATTCCAGCAGGTTAACGCGACACCCACACGTGCAGAATAGCTACAGAGTGGCTGCAGGAACACTCTTCTGAGTTTGAACACTTCCTATGGCCCTGAAACTCCCCAGACATGAACATTATTTAGCGTATGTGAGATGCCTTGCAACATGCTGTTCAGAAGAGATCTCCACCCCCTCGTACTCTTACGGATTTGTAGACAGCCCTGCAGGATTCATGTTGGCAATTCCCTCTAGCACTACTTCAGACATTAGTCGAGTCCGTGCCACGTCGTGTTGCGGCACTTCTGTGGTCTCGCGGGGACAGCTGATTAGCTGATCAGCTAAAATGGCAGTAATGAGACCTGGCAGAGTAGCCATGGGGCCACTGGAATACCACGATATGGTTCCCCAAATCGTCACAGAACACCCATCATGCTTCACTTTTGGGACGCAAACTCGACCAGAAGTTGGAAAAAGAGTGAAAGAAGACTCATCTGTCAGACTGGCTTTCTTCCATTGCTCCATAACCCAGGATTTATGGCTTCGGCACCACGTTGTACTGTTACGAGCATTTGCATCTCTGATCAGCAGGTTTCGATTTCCAGCTTGCCTTGCAATTATCTGTTTATGGATCTCCTTTCGAGTTGTTTCGGTGCCGACAGCGTTCATTCGTGCGACATTCAGTCCCTCAGCGACTTTTGCAGCTGCCGTCTTCTTATTTTTTGTCTCAATCCTTTTAAATGACCATCCGTCGCGATGACTCAAAATACACTTTCATCTGCGTTCTGACATAGCGGATGATGTTTTTCCACTTTCCCTGTATGCTGTGTAAGCATTCGGTACCGTGCCTCTTGGAAGAGAAACACCTGATGAACCGTGTGTTATAACCAGTCGAAACTACAATCGTCTGGACATAACTGTGACTTCTTTGATTGCTCTAGGAGATGTTTTATTGGAACTGCAACATGTGAAATATTAGTTCAATTCATTACATGAATCATAAAGGGATGCACTTGATACAACCCTTATCCAGAGGAGCGCTTGGAGATTTACAATTATCATTGACTATTACAGAGTCGCTTGACGCATTCATTAATTAACTGCTTTCTTAACGTATAACATTCAGCATTAACAAAAGTACATTTACGTTTGAGACTTGAATAGCTCTTTAATCCTACCCGATGTTGCAGAGAGCTACAGTAGATGTCACAAACTGGGGAGAGCGCGTCCACGCTCAGCTCTGCACTGACCTCCATGGAAGTGCACTGCTGTGCTGAGAGAGAGGGCGTGTCTTCTTCAGCCTCTCCCATTCATCACTGCGGATTGCAACGAGGCATCGCTATTGTCTCTGGTATCGACGTGCGTTGCTGAGCTTGGAGTGGTGCTCCGATCTTCGGAAAAAACCACACTTTAGTTATGGGAAGCAACCACTACACGAGCTCTAACAATTTGCCCACATTAGAATGTTCTGAGCTCCTACATACAGCACTCACAACTACACAGAACACTGTTCTCACCACGACTTACACTTGCAGCGTATTGAGGAAGTTGCACGAATGTCGTTCGTGGTCAGATAGAACAGTGCAACCTGCAGCCTTGGCTAGCATCTGCATTTATATTCAAGCACGCAGTTCTTGCAGTGCTTCCAAACTTTTCTTCACACTCTGGGCGTCACGGGTATACTGTTAATATTCCGAGAACGTACATTCCTAAAAATAAAGTCACCCATTACACTGCTTGTAGCTATATACAGGGTGAAAAGTATTTAAACCGACAAACTCTGGTAGGTTGTAGGGGACATCAAAACAAATATTTTCAAAAATGGCTCAAATGGCTCTGAGAACTATGGGACTCAACTGCTGAGGTCATTAGTCCCCTAGAACTTAGAACTAGTTAAACCTAACTAACCTAAGGACATCACACACATCCATGCCCGAGGCAGGATTCGAACCTGCGACCGTAGCGGTCTCGCAGTTCCAGACTGCAGCGCCAGAACCGCGCGGCCACTTCGGCCGGCTAATATTTTCCCTAATGTCATTTTTTCCTATGAGGAGTATTTAAACCGGTAGAGGAACTTATATCTGGTGGCAAATTAATTAAACCAACAAACACTTTTCCATTTTTTATGACCAAGAGACAACGCATTTACACAACTTAATTTCAGTTACAGTAGATTTTCAAAAATGCCTCCATTGACAAGTAAACAAAGGTTAAACCGTCGGATCATGTTCTGTCTGACACGGGCAAAAACCCCAAGAGTATCCTGAATTGTTCCTGCTGCTGCTACTATCCGGGCAACCAGATCTTCTTCTGATGCAGCAGGATTTGCCTAAACAAGGCTGCGCATCTCTCCCCACACAAAAAAGTCCAGAGGGGACATATCTGGGGGTGGAGCAGGTCATGATACAGGACGACCTCTGCCAATCCACGTTTCTGGGAACCGTCGGTCCAGGAATCGACGCATACGACGACTGAAATGTGCCGGCGCCCCGTCATATTGGAACCAAATGTGTTGTCTTGTAGGGACCGGGACGTCTTCCAGCAACTTCCTCAAATTGCAGCGTTCTTGCTGTGCGACGGCGTCCCTATCTAGGTAATCTGTTAAATGACCCGGTCTCACGCAGACGTTGGTACACAGCAGCAAAGGTCGTATGATGCGGGACACGGCGATTAGGATATTGTTGTTGATAAACCCGCTTTACAGTCCCTCCGTTGTGGTGTGGTACGTAGTACTCACCTACCATGTCAGCGTACTCACTCCAGGTGTATCGATCCATTAGTAAACAGAGACAATGCACTAATACCCTGGTGGACAGCAGTTGCTTACAACTGAAGAGCGTAATACGTCCTCTAACAACCGTAATACGGCCTCTAACAAGTGAAGAGTGTAATATGACCTCCACTGATTTAAATAATCCTCATAGGAAAAAATGACATTAGGGAAAAATATTTTTTTTGGTGTCCCCTACAACCTCCCAGACTTTGTCGGTTTAAATGCTTTTCACCTTGTATATTAAGTGAAGGGAGACGGAAATTTAATAGTCATGGGTGACTGGAATTCGAGAGTAGGAAAAGGGAGAGAAGGAAACATAGTGGGTGAATATGGATTGGGGGAGAGAAATGAAAGAGGAAGCCGTCTGGTAGAATTTTGCACAGAGCATAACTTAATCATAGCTAACACTTGGTTCAAGAATCATAAAAGAAAGTTGTATACATGGAAGAATCCTGGCGATACTAGAAGGTATCAGATAGATTATATAATGGTAAGACAGAGATTTAGGAACCAGGTTTTAAATTGTAAGACATTTCCAGGGGCAGATGTGGTCTCTGATCACAATCTATTGGTTATGAACTATAGATTAAAACTGAAGAAACTGCAAAAAGGTAGGAATTTAAGGAGATGGGACCTGGATAAACTGACTAAACCAGTGGTTGTACAGAGTTTCAGGGAGAGCATAAAGGAACAATTGACAGGAATGGGGGAAAGAAATACTGTAGAAGAAGAATGAATAGTTCTGAGGGATGAAGTAGTGAAGGTAGCAGGCGATCAAGTAGGTAAAAAGACGAGGGCTAGTAGAAATCGTTGGGTAATAGAAGAAATATTGAATTTAATTGGTGAAAGGAGAAAATATAAAAATGCAGTAAATGAAGCAGGCAAAAGGGAATACAAACGTCTCAAAAATGAGATCGACAGGAAGTGCAAAATGGCTAAGCAGGGATGGCTAGAGGACAAATGTAAGGATGTAGAGGCTTATCTCACTAGGGGTAAGATAGATACTACCTACAGGAAAATTAAAGAGACCTTTGCAGGAAAGAGAGACACTTGTATGAATATCAAGAGCTCAGATAGAAACCCAGTTCTAAGCAAAGAAGGGAAAGCAGAAAGGTGGAAGTAGTATATAGAGGGTCTATACAAGGGCGATGTACTTGAGGACAATATTATCGAAATGGAAGAGGAGGTAGATGAAGATGAAATGGGAGAGTTGATACTGCGTGAAGAGTTTGACAGAGCACTGAAAGACCTGAGTCGAAACAAGGCCCCGGGAGTAGATAACATTGCATTGGAAATACTGACGGCCTTGGGAGAGCCAGTCCTGACAAAACTCTACAATCTGGTGAGCAAGAGGTATGAGACAGGCGAAATACCCTCAGACTTCGAGAAGAATATAATAATTCCAATCCCAAAGAAAGCAGGTGTTGACAGATGTGAAAATTACCGAACTAGCAGTTTAGTAAGTCACAGCTGCAAAATACTAACGGAAATTCTTTACAGACGAATGGAAAAACTGGTAGAAGCCGACCTCGGAGAAGATCAGTTTGGATTCCGCAGAAATGTTGGAACACGTGACGCAATACTGACCCTACGACTTATCTTAGAAAATAGATTAAGGGAAGGCAAACATGTCTAGCATTTGTGGACTTAGAGAAAGCTTTTGACAATGTTGACTGGAATATTCTCTTTCAAATTCTGATGGTGGCAGGGGTAAAATACAGGGAGTGAAAGGCTATTTACAATTTGTACAGAAACCAGATGGCAGATATAAGAGTCGAGGGACATGAAAGGGAAGCAGTGGTTGGGAAGGGAGTGAGACAGGGTTGTAGCCTGTCCCCGATGTCATTCAATCTGTATATTGAGCAAGCAGTAAAGGAAACAAAAGAAAAATTCGGAGTAGGAATTAAAATCAATGGAAAAGAAATAAAAACTTTGAGGTTCGCCGATGACACTGTAATTCTGTCAGAGACAGTAAACGACCTACAAGAGCAGCTGAACGGAATGGAGAGTGTCTTGAAAGGACGATATAGAATGAACATCAACAAAAGCAAAAACGAGGATAATGGAATGTAGTCGAATTAAGTCGTGTGATGCTGAGGGAATTAGATTAGGAAATGAGACCTTTAAGTAGTAAAGGAGTTTTGCTATTTGGCGAGCAAAATAACTGGTGATGGTCGAAGTAGAGAGGATATAAAATGTAGACTGGCAATGGCAAGGAAAGCGTTTGTGAAGAAGAGAAATTTGTTAACATCGAGTATAGATTTAAGTGTCAGGAAGTCGTTTATGAAAGTGTTTGTATGGAATGTAGCCATGTATGGAAGTGAAACATGGACGATAAATAGTTTGGACAAGAAGAGAATAGAAGCTTTCGAAATGTGATGCTACAGAAGAATGCTGTAGATTAGATGGGTAGATCACGTAACTAATGAGGAGGTATTGAATAGAATTGGGGAGGAGTTTGTGGCACAAACTGACAAGAAGAGGGGACCGGTTGGTAGGACCTGTTCTGAGGCATCAAGGGATCACCAATTTAGTATTGGAGGGCAGCGCGGAGGGTAAACATCGTAGAGGGAGACCAAGAAATGAATACACTAAGCAGATTCAGAAGGATGTAGGTTGCAGTAAGTACTGGGAGATGAAGAAGCTTGCACAAGATAAAGTAGCATGGAGAGCTGCATCAAACCACTCTCAGGACTGAAGACAACAACAACAACATATCAAGTGAAATGACCATGTCCAGCTAATGCAAGCATTCGCGCCTGGAACAGAAATGTTGGGGAGTGATCATGTACACACGGTTCATCCCATCAGACACCAGAAGTTGTAGGATTACAGATGTATGAGAGGCATTCAGCAAATAATGCAATACCTTTTTTTTGTATTGTAAGCAAGTTTTATTCAGAATTCCAATACACCATACTACTTCCAACCCTTTTTGCTACGAAACGATATTTTTGCATATAATTTCCGTTGAACGCAACGACTTTACGTCACGTTACTAGGAGGGCCTGTATGCCCGCATGGTATCGTTTCATTTACTGCATCAATAACCTGCCCATCATCCACATGCTGCTTCTTGCGGCGTGCATTCATTGCCAAACTGATGGAAGTCGGAAGGTGCGAGATCCAGGCTGTAGGGTGGATGAGGAAGAACAGTTTAATGACGTTCTGTGAGCTTCTCTCGGGTTCGCAGACTTGGGTGACGCCTTGCGCTGTGTTGTCATGGAGATGGAGAAGTTCGTTTTCCATTTTTGTGGTGACGAACGCTCAGAAGTCGTCTCTTGAATTCTCTGACGGTAGCACAATACACTTCTGAGTTGTTCGTTGTGCCGTGAGGAAGGACATCAAACAGAATAACCCCTTCAGAGCCCCAGAAAACCGTAGCCTTGATTTTACTGGCTGAATGTGCGGCTTTGAACTTTTTCTTCGGAGGCGTGACTCCATGCATTACCGTTTCGTCCCAGGTTCGAAGTGATGAAGTTACGTTTCATCGGCTGTGACGGTGTTCAACAAATAATTGTCACGATTAGCAAGAATTCCGTGCAGAAGACCTTCATGGATCTTTACGGTCATCACGGTCGGATTCGGTTGAAAAACTTTGGAATTTATGTGGGAGATTGTGGAATATTTGCGCCACCTCAAAAAAATGGTTCAAACAGCTCTGAGCACTATGGGACTCAACATCTTAGATCATAAGTCCCCTAGAACTTAGAACCACGTAAACCTAACTAACCTAAAGACATCACACACACCCATGCCCGAGGCAGGATTCGAACCTGCGACCGTAGCAGTCCCGCAGTTCCGGACTGCAGCGCCAGAACCGCACGGCCACCGCAGCCTGCTGCGCCACCTCGGCGTGTCGAGATTTGCCTTCCGGGTCATCAGAGTCGTAACTGTGTGCCTCTGGGCCGGCTAGCGGTGCCACAGCTGGGCACGCTGCTCGCTTCGCACTCGGCGTGTTTATTTTCGCAAGATGCCGCGCCCGGACCCTCGCTGGAGGTAATTAGTGGAGCTGTCGGCGTATTCCAGGGCGGGACAAGTGTTTACGGCGGCGCGCCGCTGAATCACGGGCACTGACAAACTGCACACTCCTCTGGGGCCGGCCACGCCCCCGGCGCCGCATCTGCGCTCCTTGGCACCGCCGCGGCCCGTGCATCACTCCACGCGACTTCTGGACTCCACTTCCTGTGCGCCCAAGCGCACCGAATTAAGTGCTGCATACCACTATCATATTTTTGTGTTATTATGTCACTGCCTGGATATAGATATAGCAACGATAGATAGACAAAAAAAATCGATTATTGTACATATAATGCCGATGTTCAAACGTCTACGAGAGGTGTTTAGTAAGTAACGCTACATATTTTTTTGTCGGTCAGTTTCGGATCAAAAACTGCGGAATTTATGTGGGAGATTGTGGAATATTGGCGCTTTAGTTCCTCTAGTTCTATGAAGATCCAGCACGTGGCAGCTTTATACGTGGTCTTAAAAATGGCGTCTGTAGTTCCTTTTGGTGGGGAACGCCAACATCGCAGATATTCATAGATATTTTCAGAATGTCTGCGGTGAGCTAGCAGTGAACAAAAGCATGGCGAGTAGTTGGGCGAGATGTGTGTCATCATCTCGCAAACCTGTCCAATATGAAACCTGCCCTTGGAAAAATTTCGCCATATGAAACCTCCCCTTTGAAAAATTTAAAAATGATTGTGCTGATAAACCCCTTACGTTATTTTATTTTCAAACAGCTGAGCAAAACAGAACGTACTCAGACATTTCTCTCTTTACTTATTCTGATCATCACTAAGCTGGCACACAATCTTTTTAGCGCAACGCAATCTGACTTTCAATAATCCCTATAAAAGAATGGCCCTGACTAACAATAACCTACACCTTTCATGAATCACATACCTCACAAAAATCTTCGTTACTCGAACTACTGCAATACAGCGAGCGCCAATACTGCCAGCTAAGTAAAAGATTCGAACTACTGTAACTACTGAAGTCACTAACTACTGATAGGCATAGTTAGCAAATCAAAGTTTTTAATAGAGAACAAACAATGTATTTACCTTAATAGTGTTCAAACGTCATTATATATATATATATATATATATATATATATATATATATATATATATATATATATATATATAAGACTGGATGTCGTGAACTGATATATATCAGTTCACGACAACCAGTCTTACAAATTTACTGTCTCTGATGGAGGATACACGTCGAGATCGTCCGCTCTCAAAACTCTCTCTTCACATCCACCACTGCTGGCGGCTCACCTCCAACTGCGCAACGCTACGCGCTGTTCACATCCAACTGCCCAACACTACAATAGCGAATATTCCAACAGTGCTAACCAGCCACAGACTGCACACAGCACAGTCAGTGATTTCCATGCAGAGCTCTGCGTGGCGTTACCAACATAAAAACCTAAACAGCCTACCTACATCTAAACTGCCTGCTCTCCCGCATGCCAGCCAGCCACATACAGATTGACTCTTGCAATGTTGGAGGTGATCGACGGATCACAATCAAACACCTCGCTGCTCAACTGGACGTCTTTTTTGCAAGTGCCGACACACTCGTCCGCTGGTTGGGGTAATGTGTGTACCCACTGGGTTTTTCGCCTCCTAACGGAAGACCATAAAGAACAATGAAGATATTCTGCGCGGAATTCTTCCTAATCGTGACAATTATTTGTTGAACATCATCACAGGCAATGAGACATAACTTCATCACTTCGAACCTGGGACGAAACGGTAATACATAGAGTGACGCCTCCGAATAAAAAGTTCAACGCCGCACATTCAGCCGGTAAAGTCAAGGCCAAGGTCCTTCTGGGACTCTGAATGGGTTATTCTGTTTGATGTCCTTCCTCACGGCGCAACGATCATCTCTGAAGTGTATTGTGCTACCATCAGAGAACTGAAGAGACGATTTCGTCTTCATCAAACTCCACACGCTTATAGACCGATAATGACAGCGATAAAATATACAGCTGTCTAGTCACATTACGGTCTAGTCACATTAATGTGACCGCCGCCTATGTTCGACGGCAACGTGCAGTAAGCGGTCGCAGACGGCAGGTGGCAGCACTAGCAGTGGAGGGTACATAAAACGTGGCGGACGCGAAAAACAGTGCAGTCGTTGTCGCAATGCGGAACCGGAACGATTTAACTGATGTGCAAATGGGCATGATCATTGGCCTTCGGGACAAGGGTGGAAGCATTTCCGAAACACCTAAGTTTGTAAACTGTTCGCATGTCGTCGTGGTTAAAGTACACTTTGCATGGCAAAATGGAGTTATCCAAAATCGTCACGAAGGCAACTGTGGTGCACCGCGGCCTGTAGATGACAGGGACAGAGGTATAAGAGCGAATGAACGTGGAACTGTTGAGCAACTGGGCGCCTGGATGAATCAAGGGGCTACCAAGAGTGTCTTCTCAACTACCGTCCAGAGGAACGTTGCTGCGTATCGGCCTCCGCATCGGGCACCTGAAAAATGGCTCTGAGCACTATGGGACTTAACTTCTGAGGTCATCAGTCCCCTAGAACTTAGAACTGCTTAAACCTAACTAACCTAAGGACATCACACACACCCATGCCCGAGGCAGGATTCGAATCTGCGACCGTAGCGGTCGCGCGGTTCCAGACTGTAGCGCCTAGAACCGCTAGGCCACCCCGGCCGGCTCGGGCACCTGATTCACGCACCCGTGCTGACTGCTGTTCATCGACGACGAAGGCTGAATTTTCATGCCTATACCACAATTAGACGTCCACTGATTGAAGCACGTGGCCTTTTCAGATCAGTCGCGTTTTATCCTCCATCGGACTGAAAGCAAACACCCTATAACAATCGTCTGAAGGGTTCAGGCCGGAGGAGGCAGTACTCTGGTACGGGGAATGTTTTTGAGGCATACCCTGCGTTATCTCCTCATTCTGAAAGAGACAACGGATCAACATAAGTATGCATCTAGCCTTGTGGACCATGTCCATACCTACATGCAGTTTGTTTTTCCTCGGCACTAAGCCTCTCTGAGCAGGACATTGCAATGCTTAGCATAGCCCGCAGTATACGTGTGTGATTCGAAGAGCACCAGGTGGAGTTTACCGTACTGCCATGTCCATCAGTCTCCCTGGATTAAAATCCAATCGAGAATCTGTGACACCAACTTCATCGGGCTGTTTGTGGTATGCAATCTCGACCGAGGAATCTAGCGCAACTGCCCACAACATTGGAGTTAGCATGGCTCTACATTGCTCTCGGTACCTGCAAGAATCTAACGCTTCACGTGTCGCAGCGTTCAGCATTTTAAATGGTGGCTACTCAGGCTTTTGACAGGTGGTCACCTTAATGTGGCCGGCCGCGGTGACGGAGCGGTTCTACACACTTCAGTCCGGAACAGCGCGACTGCTACGGTCGCAGGTTCGAATCCTGCCTCGGGCATGGATGTATGTGATGTCCTTAGGTTAGTTAGGTTTAAGTAGTTCTAAGTTCTAGGGTACTGATGACCTCAGATATTAAGTCCAATAGTGCTCAGAACCATTTGAACATTAATGTGACTAGAAAATGTATGGTGCCACCGTTACTGAACCAGCTGAGATTAAATCTGTGTGAAGTAGCTACCTCTACCAAATCAGTGAGTTATTGTCTTTTTTCGTGATACAACTACAGCTGAACGTCCATATTGATGATGGCCGTTTGCAGTGAGAGTAATGAACACACACTCGTTCCACCTGTATGAGAAGGTCACCGTTCCAATATTGCGGGATGGGAGGGGGGGGGGGGGGCATTATGAATGTTCATACTCTGCTCTTCTGCGTAAGCACCCTATCCACGCTGTGAATGTGCGCACCCCATCGCCTCGTGATCTGCCTCACAAACAAGTTGCATAGTGGCACTTCTTCCGCTGGAAAATATTCCGTTGGTTGTAAAATTACGAGGTATATGAGATGCAATATGGGAACCGTTGAAGACCTTACGTTGACACTACGCGTTTAAAAAATAGTCACTATAATTGTACTACATCCTATGCCAGTCTTAAATTGCTGTCATTACTTCGGCTTTAATTCGTCCACAAAAACGAGGTGTAAGACACGGAATTCGTATTCTGGAGAACGGCAGTTCAAATCTCCATCTCCTTCCAGCCATTCAGATTTGGATTTCTGTGGTTTCGCTAGATCGCTCAAGGCAAATGGTGGCCGATAACCCTTCCGCTTCTTCACACAATCCGAACATGTGATCTGTCTCTAATGACCTTTCCGTAGACTTAATGTTTTAATCTTTGTTTTTCACAATTAGTGCAACCCACGGTGAACAGCAACCACCTGTTCACAACTGAAAATTGTGACTGTCCCAGCACGCCGGTCGGAGTGGCCGAGCGGTTCTAGGCGCGACTGCTACGGTCGCAGGTTCGAATGCTGCCTCGGGAATGGATGTGTGTGATGTCCTTAGCTTATTTAGGTTTAAGTAGTTCTAAGTTCTAGGAAAATGATGACTTCAGATGTCCCATAGTGCTCAGAGCCATATTTGCGCTATGTGAGACCAACCAGATAATAAATTTCTCCTATATGGACGTTTTGCTATGGGGAAGCTATCACGCCCGCTTCTTCAGGGAAGCCACCGACATGACAACAGCTTCACTAAGAAAGAGGAAGAGCTAAACAGACCTTGGATTCCGGTGCTGCACGAACGGACACATAATCTCCGGCCGAAGATTAGACTCCAGTCCATTGTCAGCAAAGAAAGATGAAGCTATGATAAAGCCAGCCACTTATGCTGGCGAAACGTTAGAAAAATCGTCAAATAAATGTCTGCCGAAGAACCAGAGACAGAAGCCAACGGCCAATATGTCAAAGAAGAGGAAATCACCGATTTCATCTCAGGACAATAAGGGGGCGATGAGACAAAATTTGATATCCTAAACAAGAAGCTTGTATGACTGTCGTGCGGAGAACCTATACGTACAACAAAAACACCCCGCTGGACAGTTTTCCGGGACTGTTCGCCTTGACAGACTCCCGTAACTCGATCAACAATGTTCGTCAGTGTGCGCCTTTACCCCTTGTGAGCGTAATGTATTACCACCACACGACAGTAGCCTAAAAAAAAAAACGCTCACCATTACGTTGCACGATCTTTATTGTGTCTTCACCTTTTTTCGGCGATGGTGATTTACTTGTTGACATTGCTTTCTTTGCTCCTTTTTCTCGGGGACATAGTGATACATCGAAAACCCGTCCATAGGGACTAGGTAGCTAAGCCATATGGATTTGTCGGATACAGCTACCACATATACGCTACTGCCTCCGCGGCTTTTTGAATGGGTGCGAGCAGCCGCAGAACCCAACGGCAGCGACCTTTGTCGTTGTCAGAATGTCGTGCTGCATGATGAAATACGATCCATGTCTGATATTCACTTCTTCCACTATCTCTTAGATTGTGATACACCAGTCTTTACGGACCAGGGCCTCCACAATTCTTGTGATTGCCAGTTCTTCACAGAGGGATGAGCCGCCATTTCGTTCTTCGTCACGTAGACTCATCTGACGTCACTGGAAGCGTCTGTGCCCCTTAACTACATTATCATATTATGGTATAGGCCTACTGTTGCCGAACACTTCCACTAGCTCAGTATGGATTGTTGCTGCGTAGTTCCCCTTCATGACCGAGGACAGTCTACCCAACGAGTCTTCACTTTATCAATGGGCTCCGCCATTTTTGTTTGGCTCCACTTGCAATATTAAAATAAGAACGTAAGTAATTAGGAACTGTATTTTTCAAAGTTCTTTGAGCCGTGGCGAGCTACCGCCAGTGTTATTTTGTTCACGTATCGTTGAGATCGATTGTGGTTGAGCTAAATTGTCTTTGATTTCGCGTGTGTTATCTTCCGGGTTGGCGGGCGAAGCGAGTTGGTTGTTAGCCTTCCACGGGTAACCCAGGAGATCTCGTGACATTCGCGGGGAGACGAGTGTCAACGGCTGCCGAACGAGCTTGATGACGGTTACATGTTGTGGTGTGAAATCGGGTGGGCGTTTTGCCGACATGGACAGCTTGGAGATACAAGTTCTGCGACTTCGCTGGGAACAAAATTTGAAGGGAAGAGTGAAGCTGTGGAACCCGCTCCCTCGTACTGTGTACCTGATATGGCTAAAGTCTTAGTGATTGTGTTTGTTCACCGACGCAGTCAGAGATTTTAAACTTTATTATTACGGTGAGACTTTCATAATTGAAACTTAAGACGATGTGGAAGAGTTCAACTGGACTAGTTAATAGGTGGCCGTTATTTGAAAATTTTCGCAGAAGTTTCACTAGTGCTTTGTGTCTATGGCAATGAAATAATTTTATGTTGCCCTTTTTAAAGCCTGCACTCTATTAATACAGTTGTCCATGTGTAAATGAGTCAAAGGTTGTTCTGGGTGTTTCTATGTTTCAGAGTTATTGGAATGTCTTTGTGATTCGCGCAGAAACTTTTGATTGTGCCAGCGCCTTGGAGGGGAGTGAAATGTCATCCGAGGTCTAGGCCTGGCAGTGTTTAAGAAACTATCCACTTCCGAAGTTGTTCACATATTGCCTTCCAAAGTTTAAAGTTTAGTATTTATCTTCCTTCCGTCAAGGTGGGTTACTCTGGTAGATGGTTCAAATGGTTCAAATGGCTCTGAGCCTTATGGGACTTAACATCTGAGGTCACCAGTACCCTAGAACTTAGAACTACTTAAACCTAACTAACCTAAGGACATCACACACATCCATGCCCGAGGCAGGATTCGAACCTGCGACCGCAGCGGTCGCGCGGTTCCAGACTGAAGCGCCTAGAACCGCTACGCCACACCGTCCGGCTAAGATGGTAGATACATACATTGTATGTAACTTGTTTTTATATGAACCTGTTTTCTTAAATATTAGGGACTGGCCACTGGCTCAACCTTAAAACTGCATAGCATCTTCTGAGTTCCTTGTGCAGCTTTTTCTAGTAATTTTTTTATTAACTCGTCTGAGCACGTGAACATTTATTTTTTAAAGATCAGTGTTTCTGTTGTAGTTTTTTATTTAAGTGGTTCTATCATGTTATGTAATGACATCTTAGCTTGGCACTAGTGTTCAAGTGTTATGAAGTCACCCTTTACCTGTAATTGTTCTCATTATATCTATTTTGAGGGAAATTCTATATGGGAGTTTGAAGTTCTCAAGTTTGTCAGTAACCCTTAATTTGAAATTATTTTTGAATTGTTTGTTAGAGACTGAGTAAGTTGTGTTTAACTGTATTTGCAAAGTTTTATCTAGTGGCTCGTCCACAATTTGTAATTGTCATTTTTTTTAAAAGGGGCAATGTCAATAAACTGTCTTAATTATAAATTGTGACTACCAACCGCTTCCTCTTTTATGGTATTTAAGATATGGTGTGTAAGTGTGGTACGATTAAGGAGTCACATATAATTTTTAATGAAGCGTTACAAGTACTTCTTGTAGCTGAGGGAGACAATCTCTGTGAAACACAGGTCGGATTTTATAGGTAAACTGACCTCTCCGACTGGTGGACAGAAAGAAACTGTAAATTCTGATCTCGGGAAGAGATTTAATTTTATTTCGTCACCCATTCAAAGATACGCCATGTCTGACTTTGCTAAAGCTACGCCAATAATAGACAGACGCCTGTGCTTACTAAGTGTGAGGCTTCGCGTTGCAGACTTGCGTGTTAGACGTAGCCCACGAGTGTCGATTAGGCAGCCATTAGCCGGACACAGCTGATAGGTGTACGAGACACCGCAAGGCCAGTCGACGCTTCACGCGCTCACACGGCCCGGCAGAAGCAGACAGGAAACGCCAGCTGTGCGGAAGCTGCGTGATCGATGTCCCCATAATCGCCGCCAACAAGTATTGAAAGTACTAACACTAACAACTGTAAACGAAAGTGAGTGATCCTTCTCCGGTTGTCATCAAACTAAAGGATTGTTAAACACCAATGATGGGCGTCCTAAGTGAAATACGTAAGCTGAAAAAAAAAAAAGGATGTGGAAGTTCCAACAAGCGGGAGCAGTTGCTAGAATTTGCAGAACAAAGCATACCGTTAGTTGGACAGTAATGCGTGTACTAAATTCGATGACGACATTCGTCTGCTGGTTCAGATGGATCTCTTCACATTTATCGTGCAGCCATTTCCGCTTGGGTACAAAGCACTTCGTATTTACGCCATTCCAAATAACTGGCATTTCTGTACTCCTGAATTTGAATGAACATTTTTGTATTTCATTCTTTTTCAACTACGGACCGATTTTTTTTTTTTTTTTTTAATTTTAAAATGGCTCTAAGCACTGTGGGACTTAACATCTGAGGTCATCAGTATCCTAGATTTAGAACTACTTAAACCTAACTAACCTAAGGACATCACACACATCCATGCCCGAGGCAGGATTCGAACCTGCGACCGTAGCAGCAGCGTGGTTCCGGACTGAAGCGCCTAGAACCGCTTGGCCACCGCAGACGCCCACGGGCCGTACGTCACGTGTTTAACGCATTGGTTTTCATTGCCTTCTGCATCCTAATGCTGTTTATCATTGCTGACCTTTTAGGGCAGTTTTATGGCAGTTTACCACCCCAACGGACCGATTTTTTTTTTTTAATTTTAAAATGGCTCTAAGCACTGTGGGACTTAACATCTGAGGTCATCAGTATCCTAGATTTAGAACTACTTAAACCTAACTAACCTAAGGACATCACACACATCCATGCCCGAGGCAGGATTCGAACCTGCGACCGTAGCAGCAGCGTGGTTCCGGACTGAAGCGCCTAGAACCGCTTGGCCACCGCAGACGCCCACGGGCCGTACGTCACGTGTTTAACGCATTGGTTTTCATTGCCTTCTGCATCCTAATGCTGTTTATCATTGCTGACCTTTTAGGGCAGTTTTATGGCAGTTTACCACCCCAACGGCAAGTGTGTGCCCTGAATCTCTGTCCGTTCCTCTGCCCAATTTGACAAGGCTGTCGACAGTCCTATTGGACCGAACTGTGAGGTCTCCCTAGGCTTACACACACACTCATGCGCGAGGGACGACTCCCAAACCTCCGACAGGGAGAGCCGCGCGTACCGTGGCAAGGCGCCTAAGACAGCGCGGCTACCCTGCGTGACTGAATGGCATAGCTGACAATTTTATTCAGCATTTAAGCACAGACCGAGGAGGTTTTGATTGCTGGTTTTGTTTCTACCCCTAGTGCTAGTGATAATAACTGTACTTTCAGAATGATGCTTTCTTTTTACCACAGAGTGAGCCCTCTGTTATAAGTTCCTGGCAGAGTAAAACTTAGCAATGGACTAAGATTTCAATGCAGACCTTGCCTTTTGTGGCTGTTACCAATAAGAGCGCTGCCCGCGCAAGGTAATGCTTTGTATATTTTACTGAAACGTTCGTAGGTCACGCTTACGCTTTAAAACACTTTAGTCAAAAATAGAGTATCTACCAGGGACGCTAAGGCAGCGTTTAGTATAATGCTAGCCCATTCATCAACTAGCCGAGAGCTTAATTTCTGCGTTACCTGAGAAGGGATTCCAGCACTGTTAAGGCAGCTAAAATAGGACACGAAGAGTATTAATCTCGTTCGGTTCATTTTACTAGTGATAGTAATGTGACCAATATTATCCATTAGAAGTCATTGTCTTCTCTTGAACGAGGTGCTTATAATATTATGTTGTACATATTATTGGAGAATATATAGTAAGAGTCGCGAAACATTCGCTGGATGCCAATTAGGAGACTAGAAAATGTGATTTAAATTCAATAACGGAAGTTAAAGGTGTGATTATATTGCGCAGCGTGAATCAGGCAAGAGAAGCTGTATTCGCAGATGTCAACAGTAACATGTCGCCAACGACGGAAAATTACGGAGAAAGGCAGATTTCTGTTGATTAGTACTGAAATACAGTTAAGCAATACGTGTTATTTGCAATTTAGCACGCGTACATGATAAGTACTGTGCGGATTTTTGCGTTAACAACGATTTACAGATTACTTTGTGGTACAGCGCAGGTGTTATGTATTAGATGCCAGCATCCGGCAATCATAAACGGTGCAGAATATACGTAAAAAAAATAAAATAAAAAATGAACAATAAATTAACAGTACCAATACTGTGTCTTCTGTTGTTGAGTAACATGTGTGTAGTAACATTGCCTGTACGACCTATTATGTACTGACTTTACGAACACGTCTTAAATAAGTCTAATTCGCTCTAAAATACGTAAGCAAATGGAGATCTTTGAAGACGGCAGCTTATTGTTGAGGTCTGACAGCTGACACATTTTTGAAAAATAACGTCCGATTTGTGATAACATTGCGTGTGCGACCTATTATCTACTGATTTTACGAGCACAGTCTTAAACAACTCCGCTTGGAGCTAGAATATGGAAATAAATGGATATCTTTGAAGAAGGCAGCGTATTATTGAAGTACTGCGAACTGACGTATTTTTAAGGGAGGACGCCCCAACGATGTAAATGTCAGACATGAAGCACAAGTCCTTTCTTTTTTAACGAAATGGTCAGCACTTGGAAGCAAAAACTACATTTTTAGTTTATATCCATTGATTCCTGGACAAGTGGGTCTCTTAGGAGGTTTTCTTAAATAGTGTGTGTGAGAAAGACAGCTACTAACTTATAAAACGT
Organism: Schistocerca nitens; assembly: GCF_023898315.1. Taxonomy (NCBI): domain Eukaryota; kingdom Metazoa; phylum Arthropoda; class Insecta; order Orthoptera; family Acrididae; genus Schistocerca; species Schistocerca nitens. The sequence goes on from NC_064620.1 coordinate 270,039,961, forward strand.
ATGGCGCATCTTGCACCTCAGCCAACATTCAATTTTCGCAAGACAGAGTGCTAGTCCACTCCTCCCCTCTCTCTGTCATCCGAAAACGCTCCTCACCCCCTCCCCGACACACACACACACACACACACACACACACACACACACACATCGTACGTCTTCCAATAGGAAACGCTAGTTTACTTCAACGACACAAAGAGCTAGCAAATAAAAAGAATATTCTGAAACGTCTCCTCTCTCTCTCTCTCTCTCCCTCTCTCTCTCTCTCTCTCTCTCTCTGCGAGCTAGGTAAAGGAGAGAAGAAAGAATAGAAGGGAGGGTAATAAGAAACCGGTCTAGCAGCTTCTCAGCATGGGATTTCACGCTCTGTGACTTCGGCATGCCTAGGCCGTATAAACCTTTACAGCTTCGCCTACAGAGGCAGGCAGGATCGGCTGTGGCCGCGCTCTATTATGCACTGATCATGCAAAGAAATCGTGCTCTTCACGCCACTTCATGCCGGAGCAGATGACGATAGGTGAATGCATCTTGTCCTTCAACACGACAGTAACAGTAGAAGCTTCTTTCTACACGGTGAATGCTAACTGTGCAGATAAAATTTTGGAGTTTGCTCATTCTTCAGCAATACTTTTTGTGTATTTTAGTGCAAGGTACCGTAGTCTCGAATGGTTAGTTACAGAGTAATGATTTAATTACGAATCACTCGGTTTGTTAACAGTGTTTCTGCAAACATACCTTCACGATAGTGAAAAAGCGCGTTACGCAATCAGCAAATGGTGCCACACTAAATGCAGACGAATGCAACAGCCCGCAGAAATACAACTAACACTGTGGGAAAAACTAAGTCGAAACAGAATTGACCAGCAATGAATGCAAGCTTGAGGGTAAAGACTAAAGTACTGCTAGTGAACAGGATAAATTCCTTTCCAAACAAGACACACGACGCATACCAAAGACATTATTGTACCATTGTAGCGATGTTTTCATTGAAATAAGAAGGCAGAAGGGGGAGGTAAGATAAACGAAATGTAAACTGTAACAAACCACCACATACTACATGTTTAGGGGCTAACTCCGAATATAATTTGAAAAAAGTTATTGCTTTTTTACTTTAAGTCAGCTTGGATTAATAATAATAACTTTGGCAACAGGTTATACAAAGCTTGCATTTTTCATTTGACTATGGGTCATTATACCAAAACAATCAGAAAATGTACGTAAACAATTTCTTCAGTTTTACCAATGGGGATCGGGTTAACTCCACTTAAAATTCAAAAGTAATAGTGATAGTATCACACGTAACTAATAATCCTTTATGAGGTGTTCTGTATATTTAGCTTAAACAAAAGCTGTCTACTCACTAATAACGAAGCGTAAAAGAGTAATATTCGTCTTAATAACTGTGGCTTCAAGCGGATACGTACTCATAAATGATTATCAGAAATGCAACACTAAAATACTAGGCATTGCGACGTAAGGGGGCTACATAATGAAACCTGTGTGTAGCTAACAACAGGGCGAAAAAGAATCGTCTACCTGAGTAGTCTTCCAATGGTATCACTTAACATTCACTTAAATGACTTAGCTTACATACTTACAATACCTTGTTTAAAGCGATGTTTATCCTCATAACCAGCCTCATGTAGATATGAAAGTGTGCACCGGCCGCTGTGGCCGAGCGGTTCTAGGCGCTTCAGTCCAGAACCGCGATGCTACTACGGTCGCACGTTCGAATCCTGCCTCGGGCATGGATGTGTGTGATGTTAAGTTAGGTTTAAATAGTTCTAAGTCTAGGGGACTTATGACCTCAGATGTTAAGTCCCATAGTGCTCGGAGCCATTTGAACCATTTTTTGAAAGTGTGCTTGTGAAAATTGTTCATACTAGGTGGATATAAAAGCAACGACAATGTTTGTTGGTTTGATAGCTTTGGTAACTTACCATGTCATCGAAAAATGGTAAGGCACTTGGAAATATGTACAATAAAATTTAAGCATATATTTTTCAATTAGCTAAAAGTCTGAGATGAGGTCATCTCTGTTTATAGATTTTGAACTTTCGATAGTTTATGATGTATTAACAAAATACAATGCTTCAAACTACGGTCTCTAACCAGAAGCTAAATTACCGCAATAAATTTAGTAAATTTCTTTAATCATTTTATAAGCAAATACATCAGAAATATCACATTCTTCCACAATTCGAGCAGTGATAATGAACTTCTGTAGAGAGCTGGTTTAAAATATGGAACTTCTGATACGCATGACGTATTTCTGATTTTATTCCGAGACATAGAAAGATGTAATCAAAATTTCAACAAGTAATGAGCCCTAAAGGAGAAATAAATATTTAACGTAAAATAATGACACAGCGCAATAACACTCTAGAATGAAGTGATATTTGGAATAATGTATATGTAGGTTTGAAGTTGATAAATACTATAAACTCAGTACCATGATTTGGTAGGCACTGACTAACATTTCCGGAAGTACATCGCACCATACTGAATCTACGCAGTATGCGGCAGATCTGAATTGTAGTAGCACCTGGGTTAAAGGATATAGAATCGCCAGTATGAAGGGAACTGATGCAGTACAGAAGATCGTCATGGCTGTATTTTAAACTGCATTTTAAGTTACCAACGGTCTCGGGCTCATGGCCATTATCAAGTGACGGGCATTTATACAAACATGACAAAATTAGAAACAATCCTTCTTCTCGTACAGAAACAGTAAAGGCCTCTGACTAACAAATTACATTAAAACTATTTATTAAGACGCAGTACTGTCAACTGTGCGAATCACAAACGCAGCACGCTTCGTTTGTTTGTATTCTTCATAATAAATTAGTCACAGAGTGATACAAATTTTACACTGTAGCTATACAGATATTTTGTCCTGAGAGAGTTCGTTTCATATAATAGCGTTTCATCCAGTTTCCACAACACAATGAAATTGACTCGAAACGCAGCACGCTTCGTTTGTTTGTATTCTTCATAATAAATTAGTCACAGAGTGATACAAATTTTACACTGTAGCTATACAGATATTTTGTCCTGAGAGAGTTCGTTTCATATAATAGCGTTTCATCCAGTTTCCACACCACAATGAAATTGACTCGCAGTTATCCGAATTCAGGGAAGATTTCTGAAATAGCAGAAGCAAGGAAAGGATCACATTATTGACTAATCTGACGAAATTTTCAGAATTTGATAAGTACAAGAAACGAGCCCCAGAACATATTATCTTGAAGACTGAAAGTCTCAGTTGATTATTGGAGACTAAGTGGTAAAATTAAAAAATGTAGTATTGATCCTGATCATCATCATCATCATCATCAGGTTATGCCTTTCAGCGTTCAGTCTGTAGCATAGCCCCCTTATAAAATTCCTCCATGATCCCCTATTCAGTGCTAACATTGGTGCCTCTTCTGATGTTAAACCTGTTACTTCAAAATCATTCTTAACCGAATCCAGGTACCTTCTCCTTGGTCTGCCCCGACTCCTCCTACCCTCTACTGCTGAACCCATGAGTCTCATGGGTAGCCTTGCTTCTCCCATGCGTGTAACATGACCCCACCATCTAAGCCTGTTCGCCCTGACTGCTACATCTATAGAGTTCGTTTCCAGTTTTCCTTTGATTTCCTCATTGTGGACACCCTCCTGCCATTGTTCCCATCTACTAGTACCTGCAATCATCCTAGCTACTTTCATATCCGTAACCTCAACCTTGTTGATGAGGTAACCTGAATCACCCAGCTTTCGCTCCCATACAACAAAGTTGGTCGAAAGATTGAACAGTGCACAGATAGCTTAGTCTTGGTACTGACTTCCTTCTTGCAGAAGAGAGTAGATCGTAGCTGAGCGCTCACTGCATTAGCTTTGCTACACCTCGCTTCCAGTTCTTTCACTATGTTGCCATCCTGTGAGAATATGCATCCTAAGTACTTGAAACCGTCCACCTGTTCTAACTTTGTTCCTCCTATTTGGCACTCACTGCGTTTATATCTCTTTCCCACTGACATTACTTTCGTTTTGGACATCCTAAACTTCATACCATAGTCCTTACATTTCTGATCTAGCTCTGAAATATTACTTTGCAAACTTTCAATCGAATCTGCCATCACAACTAAGTCCTCCGCATATACCAGACTGCTTATTTTGTGTTCACATATCTTAATCTCACCCAGCCAGTCTATTGTTTTCAACATATGATCCATAAATAATATGAACAACAGTGGAGACAGGTTGCAGCGTTGTCTTACCGCTGAAATTACTCTGAACCATGAACTCAATTTACCGTCAACTCTAACTGCTGCCTGACTATCCATGTAAAGACCTTTAATTGCTTGCAAAAGTTTGCCTCCTATTCCATAATCTCGTAGAACAGACAATAACTTCCTCCTAGGAACCCGGTCATATGCCTTTTCTAGATCTATAAAGCATAGATACAATTCCCTGTTCCACTCGTAACACTTCTCCATTATTTGCCGCAAGCTAAAGATCTGGTCCTGACAACCTCTAAGAGGCCTAAACCCACACTGATTTTCATCCAATTGGTCCTCAACTAATACTCGCACTTTCCTTTCAACAATACCTGAGAAGATTTTACCCATAACGCTGATTAAAGAGATACCTCTGTATTTGTTACAATCTTTTCTGTTTCCATGTTTAAAGATTGGTGTGATTACTGCTTTTGTCCAGTCTGATGGAACCTGTCCCGACTCCCAGGCCATTTCAATTATCCTGTGTAGCCATTTAAGATCTGACATTCCACTGTATTTGATGAGTTCCGACTTAATTTCATCCACCCCCAGCTGCTTTATTGCACTGCAATCTATTGACCATTTTCTCCACTTCCTCAAATGTGATCCTATTTCCATCATCATTCCTATCCCATTCTACCTTGAAATCTGAAACATTACTGATCGTATTTTCACCTACATTGAGCAACTCTATTCCCTCCATCTGCCCAAGGCATCCACAGGATTCACAAGCAGTTTTCCTGACCTGTCCAAAATACTTGTCATTTCTTTCTCACCTCCCTTTCGAAGACTGCTAATTACACTCCAGAATGGTTTTCCAGCTGCTTGGCCCATAGTCTCCAACCTGTTTCCAAAGTCTTCCCAAGATTTCTTCTTGGATGCTGCAATTATCTGTTTCGCTTTGTTTCTTTCTTCAACATAACTTTCTCTGTCTACCTGAGTTCTAGTATGTAGCCATTTTTGATACGCCTTCTTTTTCCTTTTACAGGCTGCCTTGACTGTGTCATTCCACCAAGCTGTTTGCTTCATCCTACTTTTACACACTACTGTTCCAAGACATTCTTTACCCACTTCTAGTACTGTGTCCCTGTACCTTGTCCATTCCTTTTCCAATGACTGTAATTGACTACATTCAACTAACTGGTACCTTTCTGAGATCGCTGTTATGTACTTGTGCCTGATTTCCTTATCCTGAAGTTTCTCCACTCTTATCCTCCTACATACGGACCTGACCTCCTGCATTTTCGGCCTCACAATCCCAATTTCACTGCAGATTAAATAATGATCAGTGTCATCAAAGAATCCCCTGAATACACGTGTGTCCCTCACAGCCTTCCTGAATTCCTGATCTGTTGTTATATAGTCAATGACAGATCTGGTTCCCCTGCCTTCCCAAGTATATCGGTGAATGTTCTTATGTTTAAAAAAGGAGTTTGTGATTACTAAGCCCATACTGGCATAGAAATCCAAGAGTTGTTTCCCGTTCCTGTTGGCCTCCATATCCTCTCCAAATTTACCCATAACCTTTTCATACCCTTCTGTTCGATTTCCAATCCTGGCGTTAAAATCACCCATGAGCAGAACACTGTCCTTGTCCTTTACTCTAACAACTACATCACTGAGTGCCTCATAAAAACTATCCATCTTATCTTGATCTGTCCCTTCACAATGCGAATATACTGACACAATCCTAATTTTCTTGCTAGACACTGTCAAATCTATCCACATCAGTCGTTCGTTTACATACCTTATTGCAACTACGCTGGGTTCCATTTCTTTCCTGATGTAAAGCCCTACACCCCATTGTGCTATTCCTGCTTTGACTCCTGACAGGCAGACCTTGTATTCTCCCACATCCTCTTCTTTCTCACCCCTTACCCGAATGTCACTAACAGCTAAAACGTCCAGCCCCATCTTACTTGCAGCCTCTGCCAGCTCTACCTTCTTCCCAGAGTAGCCTTTATTGATATTAATAGCTCCCCATCTCATTGCCATTTGTTTGCCAAGTCGTATCTTAGGAGTCCCCGGTTTGTCAGTTAGAGGTGGGACTCCGTCACCTCCAAAGGTCCGAGGCATTTTGCTCTGATTGTTGCCAGCATCATATTTAAAGTACCAGGGAAGCAGGTTGCTAGCCTTACTTGCCCCGAGTCCCATTGAGTTTTAACCCTAACGGTTGAGGGACTAACCGGTGGATTTGGTAGTCTTTGCCGTATGAGCACAAAGGTGACCACGACTCAGAATATGTCCGAGATTCCCAGCCTTATTCCAAAGTAACTGGTATCCCGACTCTCGGGACCACTTACTTGGCCACTCATACGTTGCCCGTGGTTCATGAACTAGGACATGACTACAGGAACCCACACCATGAACCACGATTGATCCTGATATCTCCTCAAAAAAATATGCGTGAAAAGGAGATAAATATTTGAAAAGTGGGTCAACACCAGTAAGATATCTAACAGTTGGATTAATTTATAGTGTACCTAGTCCCTCAATGAACGAATGAAATGCTTGAAAGAGCACTTAGAAAAGCTGACGTTATTACTTGAAGTGTGAAATATTAATTTTTGCGTCGGTTTTTCAGTAAATATTTTTACTAGCTTCTATTGCGCAGTTATTTCTGCCAGTGACCTCTGATCCACCAATAAATCCGCCAATAGAAGGAGAACATTGAGACACTTTTACTACAAATTTTACGGTTTGTGTCTTTCACATGCTGTAAATGAAGGGACAAACCGCTGGCTTTAGAGTAATCTTTTTGAAGAAAAGAAATGAAAGACAGCGATAGTTGACAAGAATTAGCCTTTCAGTTGATGTGACGAATGTTATATAGATGGCACTATGATGCACAAGGCCAATCGTGAATGTCTGTATGACTTCACATTACACTGTCGTAAACAAGTGCGAACGACTTTGTTTTACATTGAGTTCCTAACAAAAACAAGAACCACGAGGTATATTTGTGTCAATGGCTTCCCAGTACATCAAGAAAATCACTGCGCATCTGATGCGATCATTTCCTCTATTATCTCGGATCTCAGCAAGCAGATGTTATCATGGTTTTATTGAAAATACGACCAGTTTCTTCCCGAATCCTTGTAAAAACTGCATAATGTTTTTTTATTGCAAATTTAGCAATCGCCGAGACAAGAAGGATTAATTAATAATATTAAGAGCATTTAAAATAAAATATTTTGTTAAACTGCACAACTTCTGTGCATCAGGCGTTAAACTTGTGTTAAAAGTAACATTAGTTAGGGTTCCACTGAATCACCATTACTTTTTGATTTGTAACTCAGAAACCAAACTGATAAACTAATGAAAAATTTCTGGAGAGGGATCCAAAAAATTTTCCCTTGTGTGTGGGGACAGTGCAGGAAATCTAAATCCATCATCACTTTTTTTTTTCGTCCTCAGTTATTTGTAGGATATACTCTATTGTCTGTTTTCCTCTGTAGGTTTGGCCTATACAACCCCCTGGAGTACCATAGAACATATTTCCTGATGTTTTAGCACATGTTCTACCGTTCTGTCCCTTCTTCCTTTCAACGTTTTTTATGTCGCCCTCTCTTCACTGATTCTGCGGAGAACCTCCTCACTCCTCATCTTATCACTCCACCTAATTGTCAACACCCTTTTATAGCACCACACGTCATGCACTTCGGTTCTCTTCTGGTCCGGTTTTTCCAGAGTCCATGGTTGATTACTATAAAATGTTGATCTCCAAATTATGTTCTCAGAAATTTCTCCCTTAGTTTAAGATCGATTTTCGATACTAGCAGACGTGTCCTGATTAGAAATGCCCTCTTTGCCTGTGGTAATCTGATTTCTGAGCCTTTCATTACACTTTTTTAATTTACAACGAATCTAAAACTGATTTTTACTACAACAACAAATATGTCGAAGGATTTAACGTACACAGAAATCGGCGTAAAAATTCCAAGATCTGTGAACTGCCATTGTAAGTGACTGGACTGTTTGTGGGATGGATACGTTTGGAGCACTGAATTAATGATGAAGACAGCCAAAACAGTGAGAACGGTAGTAAGAGGTAAACCGATGGACATTTTAAAACTAAATAATGAATCGCGAATACAAAATAGAACACTTATCTTATATAGGAAGCACTACAGCTTAAACACGAAAATCATCCCAAAACATCCTCGAGCAAAAGCTGTTGTAGCATTTTTATGCATTTAAAATTCTACTTCTAGTGCAGTTATTGGCTTGGAAGTCATGCAGCAGGAAAATCGAAAAAGAAGAACCAGAAAAACAATGGGATGTGGATGTTTATAATAACGTTCGATAAATAAGCCAAGAAGTTAGCTATGTGTAGAAAACCTTTGCTACCATAAAAAGGGAAGTTATAGGTGATTTATCATTGGAGTATGGACTACGTAATGTGCCGATGAAGGGGTTGGTATGAAGTTTGCAGTGGTACACTAGAGTTCCAGGTGTTGATGTGTATACGCTATAATCCAGCAAGTAATTACTGATGACAAGGCTAGAGATGTCCAATATTCAATTTCATTGTTTGTCTGAATCTTTGTCTGCAAACTTACGACCTTTCTCAAGGGTAGAAACGTGAAACCTTCGTGCGCCCACTCTCGTTAATGTCGTAGTTACTTGTCATCTCTCACGACGAAGACGTTCTTTCCCGGAAGCGCAGTGAATTATGTTCCCTTCTAGTCTTGTGCAAGGCCTCGCAGAGACATTCTTAATGTGCAGGGAGCTGTGGCTCAGATTTGTGATTCGTAAATGTCAGAAAGGATTGCTACACAGTAACCTCATCAGAACATATGTCGCATATATTGTCTTGTGTGATTGCATCGACGAAAACATGTGTCATTCTCACTATGAAAATAGCCGCTTGTGTTTGCCTCAGTTAGAGAAGCGAACTACACGTGGTACTTCTGACCTCAATACTTACTGTCGCCTCATTAAACTGCTTTTTCATATGTTTAGCTTCGTCGGAAAACTGTAAAACGAAGGCCAATGGCTTACTACACACGGAGGCAACAATTTCAGGCTAATATTACCATATAATTCCACAAAACGTTCTCCTGAAACTTTATTTGACTCAAGACATGAGCTCAGCAATATGTTTCACAAGTTTTAGAATTATTATTATGTTACTCATAGGATCTCACCTTTCAATCAAAACATTTTGTGCAGGACACTTTTAGAGTAGCTCCTTCACAACTTTAATAGCTGACAAGGTGTTAGTGGAATAGAAAAGGTAAGAAAAAATGGACTCTTTCCTGGTATTGCCTCTGTTTTGTGTCGACCTGTAAACGACAAAGGAATAGCCAATCACAGAATTAGTATTTGATACCTTCTGTGATTGGATGCAATTCCTGTAGCTAAACTGATATTTTCCATGGAAATGGGCTGTATATGCCGTGAATCATGTTAATTTTGGTCTATGTGTTTTAGCTGTTAAAATGTTAGGGTGTCATAGTTATGAAGCGACGGTGCGGAACAATGTTGTGTTTTTGGTAAACATTTCTGGAATACAGTGATCAATTAATTGTTATATTTAGATTAAAGTTCAGTCTTGATCACGTTATGTCTGTTTTAATGAGTAACCGGTTTCGGTTTTTTCTATAAAACCATCTTCAGACCCATTGGCTCCTTTGGGCTGGTAGGTGGAGCTCCCCTTGCTGCTGTGCAGTCAACTGAGTTGACTGCACAGCAGCAAGGGGAGCTCCACCTACCAGCCCAAAGGAGCCAATGGGTCTGAAGATGGTTTTATAGAAAAAACCGAAACCGGTTACTCATTAAAACAGACATAACGTGATCAAGACTGAACTTTAATCTAAATATAATGTTGTGTTTGCCTGGACTCACGTGGAAGCAGTGAGGAGAAGCATGTTGGCATGTCGATATATCTGATGATTCCTAGTCTTCTTAGTAACCTTGTCTCACAACAGTTGTGAAAACCTTCGAGTCAATGATCTTGGGACTGAGTACGCAAAAAAATTTATGTGATATGAAGAGCTTGGGTCATGGAGAGTCGAACGAAACTGGGTAGTGTATAATTCGATACTGTAGTGAGAAGCTGAATAATGTCGTGAAGGATATTACACTGAAGCGCCAAAGAAACTGGCACACCTGCCTAATATCGTTTAAGACCCCCGCGCGCACGCAGAAGTGCCGCAACACGACGTGGTATGGACTCGACTACTGTCTTGAGTAGTGCTGGAGGGAACTGACACCATAAATCCTGCAGGGCTGTAAACCAATCCGTTCTTACGGATTTGTGGACAGCCGAGGGGGTGGAGATCTCTTCTGAACAGCACATTGCAAGGCATCCCAGATATGCTCAATAATGATACGTCTGGGGAGTTTGATGGCCAACGGAAGTGTTTAAACTCATAAGAGTGTTTCTGGAGCCACTGTGTAGCAAATCTGGACGTGTGGGGTATGACATTGTCCTGCTGGAACTGCCCAAGTCCGTCGGAATGTACAATGGACATGAATGGATGCAGGCGATCTGACAGGATGCTAACGTACGTGTCACCTGTCAGAGTCGTATCTATACGTATCAGGGGTCCCATATCACTCCAGCTGCACGCGTCCTATTACACTGCCTCCACCAGTTTGAACAGTTCCCTGCTGACATGCAGGGCCCATGGATTCATGAGGCCGTCTCCATAACTGTACACGTCCATCCGCTCGATATAATTTGAAACGAGACTCGTCCGGCCAGGCAACATGTTTCCAGTCATCAACCGCCCAATGTCGGTGTTGACGTGCCCAGGCGAGGCGTAAAGCTTTCTGTCGTGTTTATTAAGGGTATATGAGTGGGCCTTCGGATCCGAAAGCCCGTATGGATGACGTTTCGTTGAACGGTTCACACGCTGACACTTGTTGATAGCACAGCTTTGAAATCTGCAGCAATTTCAGGAAGGATTGCACTCCTGTCTCTTTTAACGATTCTCTTCGATCGTCGTTGATCCCATTCTTGCAAGTTCTTTTTCCGGCCGCAGCGATGTCGGAGATTTGATATTTTACCGAATTCCTGATATTCACGGTACACTCGTGAAGGGAAAGTCCCCACTTCATCGTTACCTCGGAGATGCTGTGTCCTATCGCTCGTGGGCCAACTATATCACCGCTCACTTAAATCTTGATAACCTGCCGTTGTAGTAACAGAACCGACCTAACAACAATGCCAGACACTTTGTGTCTTATACAGGCGTTGCCGACCGCAGCGCAGTATTCTACCTGTTAACATATCTCTGTATTTGAATACGTATGCCTATACCAGTTTCTTTCGCACTTCAGTGCATAAAATATTATGTCAGTTGGGGCACACATAAACTTTAACATGAGTATGGGATAATGTTATTATGTTTGCAGAGGGACAATACTTTTTTGGTAATGATTTATGAGAAAAACCAACTGATGGACACGGATTTTACTGTGCTTGACAGACCACTACAAACATGATAGTTACATGCCTGAACACTGGAAACTAGCGTCAAAAACAAAAGCAACACACCTTTTCGGGTGGTGAAAATGCAAGTAAATGGCTTGGTGTCACCTGCCGAGTGCCTGAAGGAGTTTACCTGTCACAGAAACACCGCATGTAAAAGATCTGCGAGTTCAGACTCTTCACGTAGAGCGAAATTCATATACTACATGGGCAACATTTAAGATCCTGAGAAGTTGTGTACTTAACCAGACGGAGGAGCCGCATTTCATTCAGAGAAACTACGGAAAAAAATTGACACAAGCAAAGCAAAAAGACCTCGAGAAATTTCTTCCTTACGTAACCCCTGTGCACCACGCCCGCTACCTGAACGTAACATCGGAGGATCAGGTAACTGAAGATGGTAGACATGTTACTGGAAATGGATATGAGTAAACCAGCAACTCCAGTGCTGGTAACGAAGAGAATGTTATCCATTCGCGAACTGTTGGGTACTTTGTCGAAAGCAGACATTACGAGAAGCTATAACACAGCGATTACATCGATCAACTACAAATATAGAGTAAAAATTTTATTCACATTTAACAATTTCCGCTTTTGCATTCTTAAAAATCCATCGTGAGTGGCTCTTATCACCTACAAATGTGGAGGTCGCTTCGTACTTCTCAATTCTTTGGTGCTTTAAAATAAACAACTTTTTCGTTTCAAATATAGTAAGCCTACCGGAAAGATTTATGTTTTGAGGAATCATACAGGAAAGGTCTTATAGCATACTAACGTATAATTTGGTGAAAAGTTATGCGATGTACACTACTGGCCATTAGAATTCCTAAACCACGAAGACGACGTGCTACAGACGCGAAATTTAACCTACAGGAAGAAGATGCTGTGATATGCAAATGATTAGCTTCTCAGACCATTCACACAAGGTTGGCGCCGGTGGCGACACTTACAACGTGCTGACATGAGGAAAGTTTCCAACCGATTTCTCATACACAAACAGCAGTTGACCGGCGTTGCCTGGTGAAACGTTGTTGTGCTGCCTCCTGTAAGGAGGAGAAATGCGTACCATCACGTTTCCGACTTTGATAAAGGTCGAATTGTAGCCTATCGCGATTGCGGTTTATCGTATCGCGACGTTGCTGCTCGCGTTGGTCGATATCCAATGACTGTCAGCATAATATTGAGTCTGTGGGTTCAGCAGGGTAATACGGAACGCCGTGCTGGATGCCAACGGCCTCGTATCACTAGCAGTCGAGATGACAGGCATCTTATCCGCATGGCTGTAACGGTTCGTGCAGCCACGTCTCGTTCGCTGAGTCAACAGATGGTGACATTGGCAAGACAACAACCATCTGCACGAACAGTTCGACGAAGTTTGCAGCAGCATGGACTATCAGCTCGGAGACCGTGGCTGCGGTTACCCTTGACGCTGCATCACAGAAAGGAGCGCTTGCGATGGTGTACTCAACGACGAAGCTGGGGGCACGAATAGCATAACGTCATTTTTTCGGATGAATCCAGGTCCTGTTTACAGCATCGTGATGGTCGCATCCGTGTTTGGCGACATCGCGGTGAACGCGCATTTGAAGCGCGTATTCGTCATCGCCGTACTGGCGTATCACCCTGCGTCATGGTATGGGGTGCCACTGGTTACACGTCACGGTCAACTCTTGTTCGCACTGACGGCACTTTGAACAGTGGACGTTACATTTCAGATGTGTTACGACCCGTGGCTCTACCCTTCATTCGATCCGTGCAAAACCCTACATTTCAGCAGGAGAATGCAAGACCGCATGTTGCAAGTCCTGTACGGGTCTTTCTGGATACAGAAAATGTTCGACTGCTGCCCTGGCCAGCACATTCTCCAGATCTCTCGCCAATTGAAAACGTGTGGTCAATTGTGGCCGAGCAACTGGCTCGTCACAATACGCCAGTCACTCCTCTTGATGAACCGTGGCATCGTGTTGAAGCTGCATGGGCAGCTGTACGTGTACACTCCACCCAAGCTCTTTTTGACTCAACGCCCAGGCGTATCAAGGTGGTTGTACTGATTTCTCAGGATCTATGCACCCAAATTGTGTGAAAATGTAATCACATGTCAGTTCTAGTATAATATATTTGTTCAATGAATACCCGTTTATCATCTGCATTTCTTCTTGGTGTATCAGTTTTAAAGGCCAGTAGTGTATGTTCCTGAACGCCCGCCCGGTTGGCCGTGCAGTCTAACGCACGGCTTTCCGGGCGGGAAAGAGCGTCTGGTCCCCGGCACGAATCCGCCCGGCGGATTTGTATAGTCCGGTCAACCGGCCAGTGTGTGGATGGTTTTTAGGCGGTTTTCCATCTGCCTCGGCGAATGCGGGCTGGTTCCCCTTATTCCGCCTCAGTTACACTATGTCGGCAATTGCTGCGCAAGCAAGTTCTCCACGTACGCGTACACCACCATTACTGTACCACGCTAGCATAGGGGTTACGCTCGTCTGGTGTGAGACGTTTCCTGGAGGGTCCACCATGGGCCGAACCGCACAATAACCCTGTGTGGGGCGGCGGAGGGGTGAAGTGGACTGCAGTAGTCGTCGTGGGGTTGTTGACCACTGCGGCTGCGGCGGGGACGGAGCCTCTCTGTCGTTTCTAGGTCCACGGTTAACATACAATACAATACATACAATGTTCCTGAACGTCGCGATAGTTGAATATTTCTATCCTGCTCTTTTAAAATTCCTCTATGATGCACTATGAGTCGCTAACAATTGTTTTAATGACCACCATCGTATGCTTTAGAGCCTAACACACTATGCTCAACATTCCAAAAGCGTAGCGTAGCTTAACGTGTATGACGGAAACAGAAGCATTGCTAGCAAAGATGCTAAAGTCGCAGTGGCCTTTAAACTATAGAAGCTGCGTACGATACATGATCATAGTAAAATGTCTTTGTTATTGTTACGGAACTGTTTTTAAAGTAGAATAAAAATTTAAATTGCACTGAATTTCACTGAAGCGCCAAAGAAATTAGTATAGGCATGCGTATTCAAACATGTAAACAGGAACAGCACTGCGGTCGGCAACGCCTACATGAGACAACAGGTGTCTGCCGCAGTTGTTAGATCTGTTTCTGCTGCTACGACGACAGGTTATCAAGGTTTCAGTTAGTTTGAAAACGTGGTGTTATAATCGGCGCACGAGCGATGGGACACAGCGTCTCCGAAGTAGTGATGAAGTGATGAAGTACGACCATTTCACGAGTGTACCGTGAATGTCAGGAATCCGGTAAAACATCAAATCTCTGACGTCACTGCGGCCGGAAAAACATACTGCAAGAACGGGACCAACGACGACAGAAGAGAATCGTTCATCGTGGCGGAAGTTCAACCCTTTCGCAAATTGCTGCAGATTTCAATGTTGGACCATCAACAAGTATCAGCATGCTAAGCATTCAACGAACCGTCATCCATATGGACTTTCGGAGCGGAAAGCACACTCATGTACCCGTGATAACTGAACGACAGAAAACTTTATGCCTTTCCTGGCACGTCAACACCGACATTGGACTGTTGATGACTGGAAACATGTTACCTAGTCAGACGAGGTTCCTTTCAAGTAGTAACAAGTGGATGGACGTGCACAGGTATGGAGACAACCTCATGAATCTATGGACCCTGAATGTCAATAGGGACTGTTCAAGCTGCTGGAAGCTCTGTAATGGTGTCGGGTGTGTGCAGTTGTTGTGATATGGAACTCCTGATAAGTCTAGATACGACAGGTGACACGTATGTAAGCATCCTGTCTGATCACCTGCATTCATGTCCACTGTGCATTCTTACGGGTTTTGGCAATTCCAGCAGGACAATGCGACACCCCACACGCCCAGAATTGCTACAGAGTGGCTTCAGAAACACTCTTTTTGCAATGTACTGTTCAGAAGAGATCTCCACCCCCTCGTGCTCTTAAGGATTTACGGACAGCCATGCAGGATTCATGGTGTCAGTTCTCTCCAGCAAAACTTCAGACATTATTCGAGTCCATGCCACGTCGTGTTGCATCACTTCTGCGTGCTCACGGGGACCCTACACGATATTAGGCAGGGGTAAAATACAGGGAGCGAAAGGCTACTTACAATTTGTACAGAAACCATATGGCAGTTATAATAGTCGAGGGGCATGAAAGGGAAGCAGTGGTTAGGAAGGGAGTGAAACAGGGTTGTAGCCTCTCCCCGATGTTATTCAATCTGTATATTGAGCAAGCAGTAAAGGAAACAAAAGAAAAATTCGGAGTAGGTATTAAAATCCATGGAGAAGAAAGAAAAACTTTGAGGTTCGCCGATGACATTGTAATTCTGTCAGAGACAGCAAAGGACTTGGAAGAGCAGTTGATGGACTGGACAGTGTCTTGAAACGAGGATATAAGATGAACATCAACAAAAGCAAAACGAGGGTAATGGAATGTAGTCGAATTAAGTCGGGTGATGCTGAAGGAATTAGATTAGGAAATGAGACACTTAAAGTAGTAAAGGAGTTTTGCTATTTGGGGAGCAAAATAACTGATGATTGTCGAAGTAGACAGAATATAAAATGTAAACTGGCAATGACAAGGAAAGCGTTTGTGAAGAAGAGAAATTTGTTAACATCGAGTATAGATTTAAGTATCAGGAAGTCGTTTCCGAAAGTATTTGTATGGAGTGTAGCCATATATGGAAGTGAAACATGGACAATAAATAGTTCGGACAAGATGAGAATGGAAGCTTTCGAAATGTGGTGCTACAGAAGAATTATGAAGATTAGATGGGTAGATCACATAACTAAAGAGGAGGTATTGAATAGAATTCGGGAGAAGAGGAGTTTGGCACAACTTGACAAGAAGAAGGGAGCGGTTGGTAGGACATGTTCTGAGGCATCAAGGGATCACCAATTTAGTATTGGAGGGCAGCGTGGAGTGTTAAAGTGGTAGAGGGAGACCAAGAGATGAATACACTAAGCAGATTCAGAAGGATGTAGGTTGCATTAAGTACTGGGAGATGAAGAAGCTTGCACAGGATAGAGTAGCATGGAGAACTGCATCAGATCAGTCTCAGGACTGAAGACCACAACAATAACAACCAGTTTCTTTCGCTCGTCAGTGTACTAATACTTGATCCGGCTGTATGGCTTTGCCCGTTAGCACGTCACTTCCGGGTTTCGTTGGAGGCGACCGGCTGGTTAACAACGAGGGCCGGTGTGCCAGCCAGCCTCGATGTAGTTTTTAGGCGGTTGCCCACACCCAACTAGGAGAATGCCAGACAGGTGGCAACGTCTCGCATCAGTGACGCAATTCGCAAACATTTCGAAAACGTTCACAAAGTTGCACATGGGATAGCACTTGAGGCAGACAGATGGGCTACACAAACTCCGTCCCAGAGAGGACGGCATCTGGCCAACCTTTACATTTGCCAAACACAGGTCAACTTGCCTACCTTGTGGAGGCACAAGATAAGGGCAGGAAAAGAGGAATAAGATGATATATTCAGTTGAATGGACACGAAATATTTGAGAGTAACAGTTTTAAAAGAGTTGATTACTGCGACGATGGGGTACATACCCACCTAAGTTTCGAATATTGGCCATTTCTGCAACCTCAGCCGTAATCTCCATCGTTACCTAGGTGGCTGACCGTTGAGGATTGGGATTTGCATTCCTCAACGCTTCCGCCAGCTCGGTCTCTGTGTCATACTCTAGGAGTTTGTGACGTACGGAGTGACTCTCGTGCGGAGACGGAATCCGTTGACATTTCTGCGGAGCTAGGACACTTCAGGTAGTCGACCTCGGAACAGTTTGTTTCAGAAGGAGTTCGCGCAGTGGTTTATTGACAAACGGCTGTGGTGCGCTGCTTCCTCTCAGATCTCAGCGCTGCAGTAGATCTCTGACTGGCAAGCTGAGCTGCGTGTTCTCACCATTGTGAAGATGGATTTCATCGAGACCACCAAAAACAGCGGGTATTATTGTGTGGTGGACTATATCAAAGAAGAAGATGTAACTTAATGGCGTTGTGTAAAATTTATAAAGCAGAAATGCAAAGGAAGAGTAGCCACTAAAAGTAGGACAGTTTTAGGCGAAGGTAACCGTATTTTTATTCCAGCTGAAGCAGCCAGTGGAGTGCCGAAACCTTCTGTAAGCATAATAAAGCGTGCAAAAAGAACAGATGCTACAATTTTATCAATTTATGTTGAAGAAGCAGAGCAGTTCTTCCATCGAGGCTTTGACTTAGTAACATCGTTATCATCGTACAGAAGTGCCAAACATCAGCTGCATCGCATTAGGTGAAAATATGTGGGAACTACGAAAAATCCGACCGATTCAGAAGGAACAGTCTTCCAAGAAAATGATTTACTTCTGAATGATGACAGCAATTTATTACTTGCAGATGAGAACAGGGAACTGAAAGAGAGATTGTTGGTGATTGCTAGCGAAAAGAGAAAAATATTGTTTATCAAGCTGTGAATTATTGTTTGTGGACAGAATGTTCAGGTGTTCGATCAAGCAGTTTCGAAAGTCCTTTATTCTCCACGACAATCTTACAAGTTTTATTCAAGCTGTTCATGCTTTGTTGCCGAAAAACTGCGAGAAACGTATACCGTTTTATTTAAAGCTATTAATACCAACGTGCCTTGATGGAATGGTTGTTTGTTATCATTTTAATAAATGTTGTGTGGAAACAATTAAGGAAAGCGAAGAAATACGCTGGCACATCTTCCCCCGAAATGCTGCGAACGAACCAAAATCTTCAGGATTTCTACGGCTATTTTGTGGACTAGTGACTAGATAACGAGCAATGCCAAGAGGTATGTGGAATCGTAGTGGAAGACATCATCGGACTACCTACGTCAATGGCTGGCTCTGAGCACTATGGGACTTAGCATCTATGGTCATCAGTCCCCTAGAACTTAGAACTACTTAAACCTAACTAACCTAAGGACAGCACACAACACCCAGTCATCACGAGGCAGAGAAAATCCCTGACCCCGCCGGGAATCGAACCCGGGAACCCGGGCGTGGGAAGCGAGAACGCTACCGCACGACCACGACCTGCGGACTCTACCTACGTCTCAGAAGGATGTAGCAGAAGGACAAATCTTCGAGAAGACGCAGCATACCATTGCCACGAGTTTGACTGGTTGGTTTTAAATTTTAGTAGAAAAAGAGGAAAGAAATTAAGACTGAAGAGACTGTTGCAAAGGCTTTCAAAGGATTCCGAACTGATGACAACTTAAAATCATTTCTAACTTGTGTGGCCGACGCACAGAAATCACATTTAAAAAATGTAGCAGCCATTGAAAATTATGTAGACAACGAAAAGCAGGTTAATTACGCTTATCTGTTATATTGTAAATAAATTTAAGGCAGGACGAAAAGAGAACATCTTCTCGTGGTGTTTCCTGGAAACCATACGAACTCGGCTAAATGTCTCTTGAAATTTGTAAAATATTCGCTAATGAAGACCGATAAGACTAAAAGACTGGCCACAGTATCTCATAGACCATGCCTCTTCTAGCGATTCATTGCAGTATTTCCCTTGAGAGATTCTTGGAATCAGATTCTGCATGGGCTGTCAAAGAATACAAATCTTTGCAGCGGCAACGAATGGAAATGAGATGCAGCTACATCCATTCATTCTCCCTCCGTCTGAAACCGGTAAAGGCGAAATAATCATAAAACAGTGACTGACTGCAGTTTTACAAATTCTCAGCATACAAGGAGTCTCAAGATGTACGTTGCAACAGCAGTGTGTTATTGTACCTAAACTAATTATTTTAATACACAGGGTGTCTCAAAAGGCACGGTACAATTGTAACGTGTACCTGTATCCAAACTAATTAAGATATTCGCACCATGTTCGGCTTATATGATAAGCGAACTCACAAAGTATTAAACTTCCTGGCAGATTAAAACTGCGTGCTGGACCGAGACCTTTGCCTTTCGCGGGCAAGTGCTCTACCAACTGAGCTACCCAAGCACGACTCACACCCCGTCCTCACAGCCTATCTTCTGCCAGTATCTCGTCTCCTACCTTCCAAACTTGCCCGCGAAAGGCAAAGGCCTCGAGTTCGAGTCTCGGTCCGGCATACAGTTTTAATCTGTCAGGAAGTTTCATATCAGCGCACACTCCGCTGCAGAGTGAAAATTTCATTCTTGTACAAAGTATTGTTTGTATGTATGTTCCAACAATATGGTGCACGGCCACATTGGGTTCAGAGTGTGCGAGATGTTCTAGACCAGGTTCTTATATGTTACACCGATGGAATTTATTCTATGGCATACGTCAAGGACAGAGTCTACCGAACGTCTGTCAACCATGTGAATTATTGAACGAACCGAATCGTTGCTGCTATTGCAGCAGTTGATGCGGACATGTTACGCCGAGTGTGGATAGAGCCTGAATACAGATTGCATGTTGTGCGTGCCTCTAAGGGCGCACATATTGAAAATGATTAATGGTATAGAGACTTTGTAAAATAGTAAGTCACGTAAGTCAAACGGTGTGAATGTCTTAATTAGTTTGGATGCTATAACACGTTAAAGTTGTACCGTACCATTTGAGACATTCTGTGTGTTAGAAATAATTCTTTGTAATACGTATCATAGAGCACATACAGCACACTTCTAAAGCTCTTAAGCTGCGGTCACGGTGGCACCGATATCAGCGGATTCCGCCTTTGACCGCCATCTGCCGAAGACTGCCGATCTTCTCAAAATCAGCACGCCACTGCGTGTGCGGTCACAATGTAGCCTATCCCAAGGCCCAAAGATACAGACTTCGGACGACAGTCGGGGAAATTTAAAACAGTTGTTTTTTTCTTCGATAATGTTGGCCGACACGACACGAAACATGGACTGTGAGAAACGACAAACTGGTAAGTCTAGTCAAAGAATGAGTTTATGCCACCCTAAAGATGAAAAATATAATTAGAGCCCGCCTGCCTAGCTGAGTGGTAACGTGCTGCCTATCATGCACCGGGCCCGGGTTCGATTCCCGTCCGGGTGGAATATTTTCTCCGCCCGTGGACTGGGTGTTTTGTAGTCCTCGTCATCATCTCATCGCCACCGACGCGCAAGTCACCCAGTGTGGTGACACCTGAAATAGTACTTGCATCTGGCGGCCGAACTTCCCCGGACGGGGCCTCCCGGCCAACAAAGCCACATGATCATTTCATTTCATCGTAATCAGGATACACTCATGCCCATAAATTAAGGATAATACTGATACATGGTGAAACAACGCTCTGGTGGGCGGTTTGCGGGTTTAAATCACCTCGGGGTATGACCATGCGGTGCATTTGACCTGCGGTCGTCGCACGGTGGCGCTGGCAGCATTCCACATACACAGAGGTGTGTTGGTGCATGTCAGAGTACGGTGCAGCGAGTAAGTGTGCAGACGTTTACAGACGTGCTAATGGTGACTGTGTGTTGAAGATGGCTCAAAGAACACATATTGATCACGTTATGAGGGGTAGAATACTAGGGCGACTGGAGGCTGGTCGAACACAACAGGCCGTAGCACGAGTCCTCCGTGTGCCACAAAGTGTGATCTCAAGATATGGCAACAATTCCAGCAGACAGGAAACGTGTCCAGGCGCTACAGCACGCGACGTCCACATGGTACAACACCACAAGGAGACCGATATCTCACTATCAGTGCCCGCAGACGGCCACGAAGTACTGCAGGTAGCCTTGCTCGGTACCTTACCGCAGTCACTGTGAGAGTCGTCTCCAGACACACAATCTACTGACGACTGAACAGACATGGGTTATTCGCCCGGAGACTTGCAAGGTTCATTCCACTGACCCTTGGTCACAGGAGAGCCCGTTGGTGTCAAAACAGAGTACATGGTCATTGGAACAGTGGTTCGAGGTTATGTTCACGGACGAGTCCAGGTATAGTCTGAACAGTGATTCTACAGGGTTTTCATCTGGCGTGAACCAGGAACCAGATACCAACTCTTTAATGTACTTGAATGGGACCTGTATGGAGATCGTGGTTTGATGGAGTGGGGTGGGATTATGATTGGTGCACGTACACACCTGCATGTCTTTGACAGAGGAACTGTAACAGGTCAGGTGTATCGGTACGTCATTGTGCACCAGTATGTCCGCCTCTTAAGGGGTGCAGTGGGTCCCACCTTCCTCCTGCAGTCGTGGAGGAGTACCTTGAAACAGAAGATATCAGGCGAATGGAGTGGCCTTCCTGTTATCCCGACCTAAACCCCATCGAGTACGTCTGAGATGCTCTCGGTCGACGCATCGCTGCACGTCATCAAACCCCTAGGACACTTCAGGAGCTCCGACAGGCACAGATGCAAGAATGGGAGGCTATACAGTCGACCACCTTATCCAGGGTTTGCCAACCCGTTGTGTGGCCTGTGTGGCCTGTGTACGTGTGCATGGTGATCATGTCCCATATTGATGTCGGGGTACATGCGCAGGATATGGTTTAAATGGCTCTAAGCACTATGGTACTTAACACCTGAGGTCATCAGTCCCCTAGACTTAGAACTACTTAAACCTAACTAACCTAAGGACATCACACACATCCATGCCCGAGGCAGGATTCGAACCTGCGACCGTAGCAGCAGCGCGGTTCCGGACTGAAGCGCCCAGAACCGCGCGACCACAGCGGCTGGCCATGCACTGGAAACAGTGGCGTTTTGTAGCGTATGTGTTTCGGGACGGTTTTCTCAACTTATCACCAATACCGTGGACTTACAGATCCGTGTCGGGTATGTTTCCTATGTATCTATGATATTATCGCCTGTCTTGTGTAGTGACACGTTGTGTGGCATCACATTTTGCTATTGTCCTTAATTTATGAACGTGAGTGTAGTTCGGAACTGACGGACCGAAATCGCATGTTTATTGGAAGCCACAAGAAAGCAAAACCTTCATCAGAAATTTTAGGCATAAATTACAAGCCTAAAATATAATTTGGTCAGATGAGAAGGATGTTGCATCTTATCCTTGAAGTTATTGCAGTGGACTTTTTTTGGATTGTGCCAGGTAAACATTAGCTTTCTGCAAATTATTATGACTGCTTACAGGCATTTTTTATACCGGAAGGGTGGTGATTCTGTTGCATGATGTGGTTTGCAAAATTGGTGTGTGTGCTTACAGTTGGTTCAAAAAATGGCTCTGAGCACTATGGGACTTAACATCTATGGTCATCAGTCCCCTAGAACTTAGAACTACTTAAACCTAACTAACCTAAGGACAGCACACAACACCCAGCCATCACGAGGCAGAGAAAATCCCTGACCCCGCCAGGAATCGAACCCGGGAACCTGGGCGTGGGAAGCGAGAACGCTACCGCACGACCACGACATGCGGGCTCCAGGGACAGAGGCGTTGGGTATACATACCTCTCTTGGACGTTAAAAGCTAACCCACCTCATACATAGAGTAGATTCTAACGTAAGCTCCTTGACCCCGCCAAAAACTGACGAAGGGGATCTCATGCACTGGGACCAAGCCGTCGGTCGACATTATCGGGCGGACCTCTAGCGACTGCGTCTGACTACCGTTGTCCTTCCTAGTATGAATACAGCATTGTGGAAGCCACTTATCCCAACAAGAGCCCCAGGTCCATAGAAGGGTCACTCCGCAGCAGTGTCACTCGGTGCCAACCCGACTCTACGGAGCTGCATACTCTCCTGTGACGAGTTCCACAGCACCGCGTCCACTCTTTCCAGTCGTTCCATCCTCACGCTTCAAGTCACAAGACGCTCATTATTCAAGTAATAAGAATCCATAATTCCCATGAACTCAGCCTGGCACAGTGCTCATTGTGAAACATTCATCACTAGTGCCGAGCGCTGGGCCAAGAAGCGCGCAGCTCCCTCGCTGATCCTCTGTGACACGGCGGCGCAGAAATACCGCCGCCCCTTTGACGCAGATGCCAGCCTCGTAACAAATAAGCGGCAGTCTGAGATACAGCACCACTTAAGTGAGCTGAGGCCGCACATTTCTGCGACAGTGCAGAATGGCGACGCGGCCGCATTTCTGCCGACGTACAGCAAAATGCAAGCTGCTGCCGCATCCGGGCGCGCGGCTCCTCATTTCCGCGTGCCGCTGTCGTAGTATCTGGCACCGGTACCAGCGCCACGGCAAATTAGTGCCTCCGACCGCGCGCATAATTTGTACGGTCCGTACGTCTCTCGCACACTGAAGCAACACAGCCGCAGTTACTGCGAAACGGACAACTCGGTGCATCAAGGATTGTCCAGCTGCGTCCTCGAGATACGAAATATGACTACTGACGCATTATGCTAATCGTTGGAATTATCGATAAAGAAAATTAATTTCCTGTACGAGTCTGCGATCCCGTTGTGAATATTTTGTGAATAAAACCGCGTAACGAAAGTCTTTATTTATAATGTCGTTTTGGTTACAGCCATCATGAGACCAAAACATAGAATTTCTAATACAGCTCGATGCCAATATTAATAAAATCTACGAGGCGTGTTTTTTAATTAAGTAACGTTTTGAAATTAAAAAAAGATGTGCTAAGATATCTCAATAATTTTATTTTTACATGAAAGCCTGTACCTTAATGTACTCACTGACGCCATTACAGTCTGATGCTTCCTAGTTTACGTTGTGTACTGAGTGTTTGAGATGCTTCCGATAATAGTGAGTCCCGCCGACTGTGAAGTACGGGCTGTTATAAGATTTCTTAGTTCAAAAATGGCTCTGAGCACTATGGGACTCAACATCTGCAGTCATAAGTCCCCTAGAACTTATAACTACTTAAACCTAACTAACCTAAGGACATCACACACATCCATGCCCGAGGCAGGATTCGAACCTGCGACCGTAGCGGTTGCGCGGTTCCAGACTGAAGCGCCTAGAACCGCTCGGCCACACCGGCCGGTAAGATTTCTTAGTGCTAAACGCCTAAAAGCGATCGATATTCATCGTGAGAACTGTGCAGTTTACGGAGAAAACATTATGGGTGATAGAATGGTAAGAAAGTGGGTGAGAGCATTTAAAGATGGCCGCACAAATGTGCATGATGAACAACGGAGTGGGCGTCCTTCGGTCGTTAATGAAAGTTTGGTGCAGGAAGTGGACAGTAAGGTGGGAGAAAACAGACGCTTTACGATTTCCTTATTGCGGGATGACTTTCCTAATGTTTCTCGTAGTGTTTTGTATGGCATTGTGACCGAGCACTTGAATTACCGAAAATTGTGCGCACGTTGGGCACCGAAAATGTTGACGCATGTGCACAAAACCAAACGTTTCGACAGTACATTGACTTTCCTTGAGTGGTACCACAACGACGCTGATGATTTCTTAAGCCAAATTGTTGCGGGCGGCCGGCCGGTGTGGCCGAGCGGTTCTTAGCGCCTCAGTCTGGAACCGTGCGACCGCTACGATCGCAGGTTCGAATCCTGCCTCGGGCAAGGATGTGTGTGGTGTCCTTAGGTTAGTTAGGTATAAGTAGTTCTAAGTTCTAGGGGACTGATGACCTCAGATGTTAAGTCCCATAGTGCTCAGAGCCATTTGAACCATTTTGTTACGGGCGATGAAACATGGGTGGCCTACGTCACACCAGAATCAAAGCAACAGTCCATGGAATGGCGGCATTTAGATTCACCCAGAAAAGCGAAGTTTAAGCAAACAATTCCTGCCCAGAAAATCATGTGCACAGTTTTTTGGAACAGAAAAGGAGTACTGCTTGTGGAATTTCTGCCTCGTAATGAGGCAATCAATGCAGCAGCTTACTGTAAGACATTGCACAATCTGCACCGTTCAATTCAGAACAAAAGACGTGGCAAGTTGAGCAAGGGCATCGTTTTGCTGCAAGACAATTCCTATCCGCATGTGGCGAATCAGACCAAAGATCTCATCACATATTTTCGATGGGAAACTCTAGATCATCATCCGTACAGCCCCGATCTTGCGCCCAGTGACTACCATCTGTTCCTGCACTTCAAGACGATGACGAAGTCAAAACAGTGGTGATGCAGTGGTTAGCAAGTCAGGCAGCACACTTCTGTGAGGAAGGTATTCAAAAACTGGTACAACGTTATGACAAGTGCCTCAGTATTGACGGAAATTATGTAGAAAAGTAGATTAAGGACAGGCCTTCATGTAAAAATAAAATTATTGAGATATCTTAGCACGTCTTTTTTTAAATTTCAAAACGGTACTTACTTATAAAACACGCCTCGTATACCTTATCGGATCTCAGGTTAGGAATAGGTTTTCACTGATACTGACACCGAACCTTGTTTTAAGTCTTGATCTAAAGACAGCTGTAGCCGAAATGACGTTAAAAATCCAGGCGGTTTCACTCACATAATAATTGTTGGAAGTCATAACAGCGACAAGAATACTACGAAAAGTACGTTTGTATACGTGTGTATAGATGAAGTAACTAAATGATTACTCATGTTTGTGTAGAATTTATGAGCCCGGATATATACAATTAGACTTGCGGAAGAATATCTTCCGCACAAACCTGAAGACAACGAGGGCTGGTAAATATCAAGTCTATTGCAAGTTCACCTTCGTAGCCCATGTATCCAAGTTGCTGACCAGAAGAATTTAACTTCTCTCCCCACTAAACTGAAGTTAAATTATTATGACTGAGTAATACTGGTTACTGGAATGGAAACCTTTTGGCCAGAGAAGTTGCTTCCCCAATATTTTTAACACAAGTATCTCCCACACTCTCAGATATTAATTTAATTCATGTTTTAATTCTTAAGTCATGGCATAGACTTCGGCTACTTGTGTTTTTTGCTGTTGCGGAAATTTATTGTTCCAAAACTGACAAGTTAACGGGTGCTGATTATTAGGTTGGACTGGGTTGTATCTCCAGTCGCCTCTATTAAATTTGTTTCTGACTGGTCGGAAGCTATCACCATTTACGTTTCCACTGATGTCCTCCCAACTAATGTTTGGATTGTCGTTTGGTACACTGCTTGGATTTGCTTTATCCATTTGGTTTGTTCTTTGTATTTTACTGTACGGTCGGGAGAGCGGTTTGCTGACCACATGCGCCGCTATATCCGCAGCCAGTGACGCCTATGGGTGAGGATGACAAGGCGGCCGGTCGGTACCGTTGGGCCTTCATGGACTGTTCGGACGGAGTTTAGTTTAGTTTTAGTTTGTATATTACTACCATTTCCACGGCCATTTGGTGAGTGACAGATACGAGTGTTCACATTATTATGCCGTTATTCGATCCTGACATGGAGTCCATGTCTTCCTGAATCAGGTCGCTCGAACTTAACAAGATAAAAATTCCTCCAAATTTTCGTCTGACAAATTAACTTGCTGAGGAGCGTCCCAGTAGCGACATTTATTAATATTTTTCGAAGTTCTTTCTAAACATCCCTTGTTTGAATGAGAATTTCCAGGGTAAAATGCTTCTTGGTGCAACATTTGTTGAATTCCACGTGACCAGTATTTTGCTAAGAACTCATTTTTAAATTCATCTCAAGTCCGATAAGATTCATATGCGTCGGTTGTGCACAGTGCACCTTCTCCTTGAATATAACCTGGTACATAACTTGTCTTCTGTGCATTCCAGTTCCTTGGCGAAAGCTCCCCTAAAGCTTCACACAACACTGCGGGATTTACCGTCATCTTATCGGGATTAAATTTCTGAAATTGCTGATACTTGAGCATTTTCTGTTCGATGTTAGGTGTAGAATACACGCACTAAACCGTAGCTGCTTCTTGCGGCCTGTATGAAGGACTACAGTAAGGCGGATACACGTTTAGATTTCTGTAACTGGGCGTCTCGTCCGAAGTTTACTGTCATCGATCTTGATATACCTTGCTACCACTGTTCACCGCCCCTCGAAACTCCTCTAGCTTTTCTCTGGCCATCTTAATAGATTCCTCGACTTGATCCATTTCACAAAATCGCATCCTAGCTGAGTCTTAACCTCTTCTAATCCTTTCTTAAAGAAATTCTCTTCTTGAATTTCATTTGGCAATAAGGATGGGACAGCAGATTTTACAGCATCTGTCATCGCCTGATTCACCTACTCTTCCTTCCGTCTTTGCCCAGTTATCGATCTCCTCAGGAAAATAACGCTTATGTACCTCAAAATTTTCTTTGGTTTTATGTTCCTGCCCTGAGGAAATATCTTGCACTGTTTTGCTGAGTCTCTTGTACTATTTTACTGCCGGCCGGGGTGGCCGAGCGGTTCCAGGCGCTATAGTCTGGAACCGCGCGACCGCTACGGTCGCAGGTTCGAATCCTGCCTCGGGCATGGATGTGTGTGATGTCCTTAGGTTAGTTAGGTTTAAGTAGTTCTAAGTTCTAGAGGACTGATGACCTCAGAAGTTAAGACCCATAGCGCTCAGAGCCATTTGAACCATTTGAACTATTTTACTGAGGCTGGCAACCATTTCCTCTTTCTGATTCTGTAGATTCATAATTTTATTGACAATATCACCTATGTTTTCGATCTCTGTTGGAAATTTGTCTTAAGCTTGTCGCAATTCTAGTATCTCATTCGACATACCTTCGTGCTTTCTGACAAGATCAGTTATCGTACCTTGCACCTCGTTTTGATTTTGCGCGATCAGTGGGATTAAGTAAACCGGGTCTGTCATTTCCTTAATCTGTAACTAGTTTTCATACTGCACTTGTGCCGTAGTTGCCAGCGGTTGTGCCCGACTTGAGTTTTCATGTCTTTTTGCGCTTGTGCCATGGTTTACTGCGCTTGCACTATATGAGGCATATTATCAGATAGTAAACTAAGCTTCTGCATAATTGCGGTGAGGGAATCAATCGCGGGTGCTGAGGATCTAGCTAGATTCTGCGCCGCAGCTGTGGGGCCGCCTATGCGTCCATTACGTTAGCTTACTGCGTTTCGCTTTTTTGTTCCGCTTGCATTTTAAACTGCACGCAACTTGAAACCACGAAATGCTGCCAGCGGTTCCGTAAACTCTATTTTTCTGATTAACGCACAAAATAAACTGAGTCAATGTTTCGCATGTAATTGAAATATTTTAACACTTTACAAACTACTGCTAAAAGTTTGTCTATAAATGACAACGAAAATGGAAATCTATCCTTTACATAGAACAGTAAGAGTCCTTGCCACTTCTATTCACTACAGAAACCAAGTCGGTGGCATAAAACATGCAAAAAGATAATTGGTTAGAGGTTCTGCCTTTGTATGTTGCCTTTTGTCGAGTTTCTGGTCTGAATTTCGCGTCTGACGGACTTGAGTAGTGTGCACCCAATGTCGTTGCAACAGTACTGCTTCCGTTGTGGCATGAAACAGATACACACAAATATTACACACCGAGTCCTGGCCCGAACGATCGCCAGTTTAACTTCTCTCCCCATGAAACCGAAGCTAATTATGATTGAATAATTCCTGGATACTGGAATGGAAACTTTCAGGGGAGGGAAGTTGCTTTACCAATATTTTTAACATTAATATCTCCCACATTCCTAGGTATTAAATTAGTTCCTGTTTGAATTCTAAAGTCTATAAAGCAAAATGATCAATGGTCTGTAAAGGGCAGTCACAGTTCGTAATCATAATACGTCTGCCTCTCGGTGTAGAATAAAGCACCTGCAATAAGATTTCTGTGGCTTTGCAGAATTCCAGCGTACGTCGAGTCCGAAAATTCTTAAAATAGTCAGAGGCTCAATTGCACGCCGTGGGGAAGCAGTCTTGGGTGTTATGACGTACTCACTCTGCAGCATGAGGATCAGTATCCAAGTTGTGTGTTAATTTCGATAAAAGTCCAGAAATTACTCAATCAAAATAGAGCACGAAGGACGGTGGTGCAGGCTTTACTGATTTCCCAGTGTATAAATTTCCCTGTGCGTTACGACTCATGGAACTAGTGCTCCGAACCACAGACAAGGGAGAAGTTAAAATAACCTAAGAATGAAACATACCTTTTCCATTCATGAAATTATAATTTTCCATGAGTGATCTTCATAACTACTTTTCAGCATACATCATCCTCTTGTATGAGATGAAATATTAGCATAATTAATCAAATTACATTCTGTATTCAAATCGGCAGATTGCAACAATGGCGCTAATTATAGTTCAACTGCGATCATACCATCCGATTCCTCTCCGCAACTGCTAAATCGGAATAAGTTCATAGTAAACGTAATGTTCTACATTACATCCACGCAGTACAGGGTGTACCAAAAAGAATGACCCGATTTTAAAATGAATTATTTATTAGGAGGAAAGGCTTAACACCAACAAATTGCAAACTAAATTAGTCATAAAAGAAGTTTATAAAAGTCCATCATGAATGTTCAATATGTTCTCCACTGGCTGCACGGACGACATCTAGCCAATAGCCGAATTGATTGTTCCACTGTTTGTTCAGGAACGCGTGGCCGGCCAGGACTTTTGCCTTTACAGTGGCACCCTGTTTCTTCAAACTGTTTATACCACCGTCGAGTGTTCTTTGGTGATGATGGTTTAGCACGAAATCGATATGAAACGCCCGCTGAACTGTGATCACTGACTGAGTACGACTACATTCAATAACACAATATGCCTTCTGTTGCGCGAACGCCATATTGCGCGAGACTGGCTGCACGCTGCAGGTCAGCGCTCGTAGCGATATCTAGTGGATTTTTTGTGAAACTCTAGACTATGCCGATTACATCTAGCGCTGTTTCGGTTACCTAGTGACATTTGTCTCAATATTATTACAAGTTAAAATCGGGTCATTCTTTTTGGGACACCGTGTATATATGTCACGAGTCAGAGATAATCTCTCTCTCTCTCTCTCTCTCTCTCTCTCAGTCGTAATGAGTCTTTGATCCATATCCATATAGATCACTAGCGCAGATACGTGTGAGCATTTGCACTAAACACAGCGATACTCCAACAATATGAGCTAAATGAGAAAAGTGACAGGTAAAGGGTGATACTATAACAACATCCGCAAGAATGATAAAATAGTGACGTTCAGTTTGATTCTATAACAGGTAAAGCAACCCTAGAGTCTGCTATACAAGGGTGGCCGGGCGGTTCTAGGCGCTACAGTCTGAAACTGCGCGACCGCTACGGTCGCACATTCGAATCCTGCCTCGGGCATGGATGTGTGTGACGTCCTTAGGTTTGTTAGGTTTAAGTGGTTCTAAGTCCTAGGGGACTGATGACCTCAGAAGTTAAGTCCCATAGTGCTCAGAGGCATTTGAACCATTTGTTATACAGGGTGCTTGGAAATTCCCGTTACAAACTTCTAGGACTTGAAGGGGGGAGTGCGTACATAATATTTTGAACACTAACTCATGTCCGGAAACGTACCGTTTCCATGTTACAGCCCTCTGAAAACATGTTTGTTAGATAGGTATTTAGCAGGGTATTCATGGTGAGGGGTACTAAACTTCACATCGGCTGATGTCATTTGACGTCTATCCTACCTCTTTGACTTGGTTTGAGCCACATTCACGTGTCTGTGAGTGTTATAGCAACATGGTTGAGTTCAAGTTTGCAGAACACACCGACTTGATCCTCCTGGATGGCGAAGCTCATGGTAACGGAGGAGCTGCTCGTCGCCTGTATCGAGATCGTTCTCTGCAACCTCCGACTGCATTGCATACTCTTTTCAGCATAGTTACGCAACGACTTCGAACAAGGGTACCTTCACCATCAGCAGGCTCCAGTGGTGCTCCGAGACGCCGCACGCCAGAATTGGAAGAAGCCGTAGTGCAGCACACTGAATAGAACCCGTCAGTGAGTACACGAGCAATGGCCATTAATGAGAAGGATTATAAAGCAAATGATGTACTGTGTCACGCCTAATCAATTGCTTGTAAAAGTGGTCGCATTACCAGCATGTTTTCAAATGGTTGTAGCACCGAAACGGTACGTTTCCGGCCATGGGTTCCAGTTCAAAATATTATCTACTCAATCCCCTCTACAAGCCCTATAAGTTTGTTACGGGAATTTCAGAACACCTATCTTGATAACAGAAGAAAGGGTTAAAAAGCAATGAACTCCTGTAGTTTTGGTTGAACCAAAAAGAACCACAAACCGTTCGTCAATGTAAAGCGTTTCAAGCTGTTTGAAATTCTCCGGAAGTAGCTATGAACTACACAGGAAGAGGGGTTATGTACAAGATTCACGAGAACAAAGATGGAACTATAAGAATAGATGACCAAGAGAAAATTTCTCAGATTAAAAAAGGCATAGGCTGGGTTGCAGCCTTCGTCCTTCACTGTTCAACAACAACAAAAATTAAAATAAAAGTTCATAACCGGGATTCAGATTGACCGTAAAACGATATCAATACATAATGAAGACATAAACATCGTCTGTGGAACTTGGGAGAACCATAAGATCTATTACATCAGAAAAACAGTCTGCTGAACACAAAATATTTATTGAGGGGAAAACAAAGGAAGAGGAAAGTATTGAACAGCAGCAGAAATACGATCGGTGACAGACTTAATAACAGAACGGGAATGCTAGTGGCAGACGAAGTCAAAGAATTGTGCTCTCTCGGAACGAAACGCATGCTGGACAAAGTATGTAGTGCATAAGAAGCAGCTTGGATGAGAGCGTGTGCCAGGCTAAAATTTGTCTACTAGTTTTCGAGAGAAAAAATTTCTGATCATGTACAAATGGACCACAAGACTGTATGAAAATGAAGCATGGATTTTGGGCAACTGAATCAATATTGATGTGATGCTTCATGAGGATGTTTTAGTACACTAATCAATATATAGTATAAAAGTAAGTGTACAGTGCGTGTGCCGCTAATACTCAGAAACAGATCCCAGTACCGTATCAAGGGAATTATGTGATGTGGCAGCCCTCTATCCAACACCCGTGAAGAAGGTTTCCATTTTACCTGTAAGGCACGCTTTTGAAGATAAGGGCTTGAAGACTGGCCCTCTAGAAATTTCTAGAACATTCCAGAACGTTCGATAGTATTCGAGAACATTCGACAACATTCGACAGTACATTCCAGAATGTTGCACAATGATCCGAGGTGTTCTGGAATGTTCGGGAATAGTCTGAAACATTCTGAAAGATTCCAGAATATTCAGGAATACCTCGGAACATTCCAAATCATTCTGGAACATTCCAGAACACTCTCGATTGTTGTGGAATGTTCTGGAACATTGTGGACCATTCGAAGCCTTTTTGGCATGTTCTGGAATTCCACCCGTTGGTAGAGGTACATTAAGCGAGACCTGTCGTGGGTTCGAACGTCAGTTTCTTATCAGTGACAAAGGAAGGAACCGAAAAGATAGTGCAGCGAGTGAATAAAAACAGTGAAGTGTGAGTAGTCAATGTGATATAGTGACTGAATATAAACCGAAAATAAAGTGTGTAAAGTGTACTTATTATATTTGTTAACAAATAGTTGATTTGATTTGTATTTTAGACACCGCCCTAATGTAAAAGAGGAAGAGGTCTTGCCAGTTCTGGAGCAGAACGGCGAAAACAAAAAGAAAAGCGAAAAAACGAAACAGATGAAGAGCGCGAAGCACGTTTAAGTTCCCGACGAATGACAATAAGCAAAGTGAGAAGCAGAGAAACCGAAGAGCAGCGAAATTAAGGGACTGAAGAATCAAGAATTGCGACACAATCTTATAATAAAAGACTGTGAACTCAAGCCAGCCATGAAAATATCACACTTCCAGGAGCGCGGACGCAAAAAAGTGAACAGTACGACCTAACAAATGAAGTATTCCACTACGATCCGACGAAAAAATGTAACAAACACAAACATTTCATGACCGGAAAAATCGATAACATAGGCCAGTTTTGCAACGAAAGAAAATTCAGTAGAGAAACACCAGGATTTGTTTCATCAATGGAAAAGTTTGAATGCCGCCACTGGAAGCAACTCCGCAGGAAATTTTACATTACATGAGCGGGAAAACCAAGAATGAAAACACTTTTTTCCATATATAAAAGCATACAACGTCTTCTTCTAAATGATTTCCTTCGGTGTCACTTCCATCAGCACCAACAGAGTGAAATCAGTTAGGTTTTTTTCGACCAAGGACAAATCTATCACAACATGGGATCATTAATACCACTAGCCAACGGAGACCATAAATTTATACAAGTATATTTCATCGGAAATGAAGAAACAGAAGTAGATCAATGATGCACAAATATCAGTGGATTGAGACGAGAAGTAGTCCGAGCGGTACAGATGTAATGCGTTCAAATGTGTGTGAAATCTTATGGGACTTAACTGCTAAGGTCATCAGTTCCTAAGCTTACACACTACTTAACCTAAATTATCGTAAGGACAAACATACACACCCATGCCCGAGGGAGGACTCGAACGTCCGCCGGGAGGTACAGATGATCTTACACGAATACAGTTGACTGATTTACATATTCAGTTTCTGATGACTACAAAGTTTCAATTAGGGCTGACCAAAGACCACATGGAGAGCACGAACGTTGATTTAAAGCACCTCAGAAAGACAAAGTCACCATCGTAATTGTGGACAATGAAAACACAAGCCGTGACATAATTGTACAACGAAGAAGAGAAGGACTACAACCCACTGCAGAGACACAGCATTCATATGATGCTCTCCAATATCGATTAATATTTCTGCACGGAGAGGACGGGTATCATTTTGATGTGAAACAAATGCAACCTGGTAGATACGTACGCATAAACAGAAGCAGAACAGATGGTTTACATCAGTCTGAATCACAAGAAACTACATCCCCTTTCGAGACGCACTCATAAATGACGGAAAGATTGACGGCGCTGGAACAATAGTTATCTTACCCTCATCACACATAGGAAGTCCGAGACACTCAAAATGCTTCACCTACATAAAAAAATATGGACGACCTGACCTGTTTACCACAATCACATGCAATTCGTCGTGGCCACAAATCAAAGAAAAACTAAGATATGGATAAGCCCCCATGCATCGACGTGACATAATAGTCCGAGTTTTACGATAAAGCAAATGAGATTTATTGAATTCATCACAAAATATCACATCTTTGACCGTTAGATGCTAGATGCACTCAGTCGAATGGCAAAAACGGGAACTGCTTCGCTCGCACAAGCCCATATGGCTGTACAACATAATTCATTCCACGGATATCGACCAAATCATCCAAGCTGAGTTTCAAAAATGGTTCAAATGGCTCTGAGCACTATGGGACTCAACTGCTGAGGTCATTAGTCCCCTAGAACTTAGAACTAGTTAAACCTAACTAACCTAAGGACATCACAAACATCCATGCCCGAGGCAGGATTCGAACCTGCGACCGTAGCGGTCTTGCGGTTCCAGACTGCAGCGCCTTTAACCGCACGGCCACTTGGGCCGGCCAAGCTGAGTTTCCCAATCCACAAGAAGATCCGGAACTGAACGACATAGTAGTGTCAAACACGATTCACGGATCAAGAGGGCTATCATACCCAAATTCACCATGTGTGAGTGATGTAAAATGTGAAAAAAGGATACCCAGAACCATAATTGGACGACACACAAACCGGAGTTGATGGCCATCCCGAATACAGAAGACGATCACCAAACAAGAAAAACTACGAATATGAGGCAGTGAGAACTGGAAATAGATAAACAATGAGTAGTACTATATAACACACTACTTTCCAAAATGTTCCAAGCACACAGAGACGGCCGGCCTGAGTGGCCGTGCGGTTATAGGCGCTACAGTCTGGAACCCGCGCGACCGATACGGTCGCAGGTTCGAATCCTGCCTCGGGCATGGGTGTGTGTTGTCCTTAGGTTAGTTAGGTTTAAGTAGTTCTAAGTTCTAGGGGACTGATGACCACAGCAGTTAAGTCCCATAGTGCTCAGAGCCATTTTTGAATACAGAGACGTGCAGTTCAGTGAAATCCATCAAATATGTCTGAAAGAATGTGGGCAAAGGCAATGGCATGACAGTATTTCAAATATCCAAAGACAGCGAACAACAAAATAGAAACGACAACATCCTCACGTACC
Organism: Schistocerca nitens; assembly: GCF_023898315.1. Classification (NCBI taxonomy): domain Eukaryota; kingdom Metazoa; phylum Arthropoda; class Insecta; order Orthoptera; family Acrididae; genus Schistocerca; species Schistocerca nitens. Next base: position 270,075,607 of record NC_064620.1, read on the forward strand.
AAATGGGAATATACATCAACAGTGACAAAGCAGCGTGGCGGATTTTCGGGTTTCCCCTACACGAACGCGAACGGACTGTTCCGCATCTAACAGTACATCTGGAGAATGGACAGAGAGTTTACTTCAAAAAAGACACCGCCAGAAAAGTTGCAGTGAATACCTCAGAACACAACATTAACAGCTTTTCACCAACTGTGCCAAACGGATCCATTCACGAAAACATTACTATATGTCGACGTCCCTACCTATCACTCGTGGAACACAAAAAGAAAAATCTTTCGACGACAAAAACAACGAATTCCAGTTGAAGATCATCCAGAAATCATGAAAACTGGCGTACTAGATCGAGTATACAACGACGCCGAATGTTTCTATCTCTGGATGTAGCTACACGAAATATGGGGACCAACAAGTTTCACAGACCTCAAGACTGTTGACGGTTACGTACGGTAGACGTACAGAGAATCATGCCAACTCCTAGGACTGTTGGAAGACGACAACCACTGGGAATTAACACTACAAGAAGCCTCCCTCACAGCCTCAGCCTGACAAATGAGAGACTTATTCGCCATAATTCTAACAACACGTAACCCATTGAATCAAAAACAGCTATTGGACTCCTTCAAAGAGAGTATGAGTGATGACAAACTGTAGCAAATCCGACAGGTTCATTCTCAACTGATCTTCGAATTCAACGGCGACATCTACCATGCAACATTCATTCGCCTAGTAGATAAATGTTTAGTAATCTTCATAGATTACTTGGAAACAAGCCGAACCATTAATGGACATTATTATGCCTCGTTGTTAGATCGTTTGAAACGCGTTGGCTGAAAAATCACCCAAGCTGATAGGCAAAAAAGGTTCTCTTTCACCAGGATAATGCACCATCCCAAACATCAGCGAAAGATCATAAATCGGACTTTGAGTTTGTTCCTCATCCACCTCGTTTACCGGACTTAGCCCCAAGTGACTTCCTCCTGCTCGCAACTTGAAACTTCCTCTTGCCGGGAAGATATTCCATCAAATGAGGAAGTTAATATTTTGCAGAGTTTGACAGAACCTATTTTTTCGATAGGATGAAAAAGCTGGAGGGTCGCTGGACCAAGCGTATATCACTCAAAGGAGACCATGTCGAGAATTAAGATGAGTTGTTTACAAAATAAGAATTTTTTCTTCATTTTTTACCAGACGTATCAAAACACCCTAGCAACTGACGCGGAACCAGCTGAAAATAATATTCCCTGATTGGCTACTGATGTACGGTCTGCTCGCCAAAATCTGCAGGTGATATATGTATCGTCGCAGTGAGTACACGACGTTGTGATAAAATTTTTTGTCTAATTCATTAACACCAACGACGTGGATAAAATAACTGGCATTTCTTGTAAAATTCCGTTTACATCACTTATTAGTCTGCCTTAACATGAATATCGGAGTCACGTATAGTAGCAGTCTATTTCAGTCAACAGTATCCGATCAGAAACACGCTACACATATCACTTTGCTGGATCAAGCCATTTGATGACGCAAGGCTTGTAGAGCTTAGAGAATTCAGAATATTTTCCGAGGCGTTGAGGCCCAACCGAGACCCCTTACGGACTGTATCGCAGTACAAATGAGATCAGTACCGTGGACACATTCATAACATTTATAGGGGAGGTTTAATTTTCTATTCTTTTAAAACATTCGTAGTTTTATGAGAACTACTGAATTGTATATACTGACTGGGAACAACACGGCAATTGCCGTAACCTAATTTCCCACAAACGTCGCTCAGTGGAAAAGGAGTCAGATTGAGCGAACACGTGTCTCGGTTTATCCGTAGATACTCGATCGTTTCTGAGAAATGCCTTTCCGTGGGCGGCAAACTCAACACCCCTGCTAGCACAGTGGCCATTGTTTCGATCTCTCACTTTTGCGTCCCTTGTTCGAAACCCGATAACTGTTTTTATTTTTTTCATTTATCTACCAAGTGCCCTTACCAGGTTGCTACACGAATGATCTTATCTCACTCGGCAACCCACGCGTAAAGATCACTTTACCGAAAACTGTCGCTTACAACTGATTATGAGTTCAGATACATCACAGGAATATCACCGAAAAGAATTTAAATAATTTTGGCCGGCCGGGGTGGCCGAGTGGTTCTAGGCGCTACAGTCCGGAACCGCGCGACCGCTACGGTCGCAGGTTCGAATCCTGCCTCAGGCATGGATGTGTGTGATATCCTTAGGTTAGTTAGGTTTAAGTAGTTCTGAGTTCTATGGGACTGATGACCTCAGAAGTTAAGTCCCATAGTGCTCAGAGCCATTTTTAAATAATTTTCCCATTACTTTATTGTTTTTCTTTTCTTTTTAATTCATTCACCACATAGGTAGTAGACGAATAAGGACAACGTTATTTCAACATACAATGGAAAACATTCGTGTTGTAATCTTCTATGGACGTGGGTAGAGAGATGAAAAAAAAATTTAAAGAAATAATAATTCGGGTTTCGAACAAGGGGCGCAAAAGTGTGAAGCCCCGATGCAAGCCGCTGTGCCACCGCTTCGACTGAACTATTTCTTTGCTAAAAGGCACATAAAGTACCTCGAAAACTTTGACCGTCGTTTTCACAGGAACGGTCGATTATCTATGTATAAGCCGAGACACGTATTCTCTTATTTTGACCACTTTTCCACCGAGCGAAGTTTCTAGTAAATCGGGTTATGGCACTTGCCGTGTTCACCTCCTCAGTCTTGTCAAAACGTAATGATAATCTGTTTGGTTCAAATGGCTGTGAGCACTATGGGACTTAACTTCTCAGGCCATCAGTCCCCTAGAACTTAGAACTACTTTAATTAACCTAAGGACATCACACACATCCATGCCCGAGACAGGACCTGCGACCGTAGCGGTCGCGCGGTTCGAGACTGTAGAGCCTAGAACCGCTCGACTACCCCGGCCGGCGATAATCCGTTTCACTTGAAATCCTCTGACGATGTTTTCAAACATTTTGCTAGCTGCTTTTTCAGGGCTGTCTTTTACCACTTGCGAAAATGGAAAAAAAGTTTGCATCTTCTGACAAGGCAAGTGGAAGCACATTTGTGTGCATCAGGAGGAGGACCATGTCTGAGAGCTTCGAATTCCGAGTGCCTACTAACCATTTCTTCCCTTGTACCAGGTGCCGGTGTCACCCTTGCATCTGGCTGTCGTCCTCTGGACGGAAGGACGCGCCTTGCAGCGCTGCACGCGCCGCGGCCTTGGCCGCCCTCTATTCCTGGCGGCAATAAATCCGTCGCCAGTCGCCAGTCGCCAGTCGCTGGTGGTGTCCCACTCCTCCCTGCCGCGTGCACCTACCGCGGCTCGGCGCGTGCACTTAATGGCTTCCGCGGTGCCGCGGAAACGAGACTCGCCTCCCCGTGTCCTTGAACGCCGCTGCAGCAGCCGTGAACCAGCCAGCTCCCTGTATCTCAGCTACGCCGCACTCTTCCCAGCCTCTTTCTACTCGGCGTGTTGCTACGTGTGAGGATGCACCGAATCCACCTACCCACGTGTGTCAAGGCTATACTTAGAGTTGTATTTCCTTACCGAATAATTAATGGTTCTTTTCAAGACGTCAGTGAGCAACTTTTAAGTTCAAAGTTAATAATACTATTTGTGATAGTTCCCAGAATGAGATTTTCACTCTGCAGTGGAGTGCGCGCTGACATGAAACTTCCTGGGAGATTAAAACTGTGTGCCGGACCGACACTCGCGGGACCTTTGCCTTTCGCAGCCGAGTGCTCTACCATCTGAGCTATCCGAGCACGACTCACGAGCCGTCCTCACAGCTTCAATTCTGCCAGTACCTCGTCTCCTACTTTCCAAACTTCCAAACGAGGTACTGGCAGAATTGAAGCTGTGAGGACGGCTCATGAGTTGTGCTTGGTTAGCTCAGATGGTAGAGCACTTGCCCTCGAAAGGCAAACGTCCCGAGTTCGAGTCTCGGTCCGGCACACAGTTTTAATCTGCCATGAAGTTTCATATTTGTGATAGTGTCCACATATTTCCATTCATAGCCATAAGATCTATGCGCCCATTAATATGTGTATGCGAGCGGTGTGGTGCCCATCTGTCTCGTGCTTAATGGAGCCACCCCCAGTAATACTCATTTAAAGAACACGCTTCATGATGCGCTACAGTATTCTTGTTTCCATTTAATTTACATGATCATTTACGGTGCTTCCTCGGTCTGTTGGGCAGTAAAATTTGGTTTTGTGGATCCCAGGGATGTACTCCAACCACAACTGACATCCCACAAGCAGACACACAAGGTTCGTTGGGGGTTTTTATCTCAGCTTCATACAGCAGTTCATGCAGCAGTAAGAACTCAGAATTTAAAACAAACTGACATTGTGTCCCACAGGGTTACATGATCATTTACGGTGCTTTCTCGTTCTGTTGGGCACCAAAATTTGGTTTTGTGCATCCCAGGGATGTGCTCCAACCACAACTGACATCCCACAAGCAGACACAGAAGGTTCATTGGGTTTTTTTATCTCAGCGTCATACTGCAGTTCATGCAGCAGTAAGAACTCAGAATTTAAAACAAACTGACATTGTGTCCCACAGGGTTTTATTTTGGATCCTCTGTTCTTTCTAATATACGATGATGGGTCAAAACATGATGATCTGTCTTCGGAACGCGTTGCAGCATGGATTCCACAAGTTATTGGTAGCTTTCTGGAGGAAGGTAGCACCAGATGTATACACACAGATCACGTAATTCCCGTAAATTACTGGCTGGTAATTTGGAGGCATGGACTTGCGCCTGGTAGCGTCCTAAATGTGTGCAGATCAGACGATTTGGTGGCCGAGACGTCGACATGAGTTCACTATTATGTCTCTAAGACCACTTTGGGCTTTTGGCGCAGACAGTTGTCCTGCTGGAAGATGCCTTCGCCTTAAGTAAAGACATCAAACATGAAGGGATGCAGGTGGTCAGCAGTTATGTGCACATAATCCACAATTGTCACTGTGCATAACATAGATTTTATGGAAGCCCAGATGAATGCCCTGCATAGCGTAATACTGCCACTCGCACCTTCGTTTACAGCACACTGTATGTTTAGCGCAGTCGGTAGCCTGGATGACGGCATATCCGGACACGATCAGCGACCTGGTGTAACAGGAAACATACTTCACCCGCCCAGGCAATACATTTCCATTGTTATGCCGTACAATTACGAAGGAGGTGGTGAGCGAAAGGCATCGTTGGCCGGGAGGCCCCTATTCGAGAAAGTTCGGCAGCCAAGTGCAAGTCTTATTTCAATCGACGCCACATTGGGCGACTTGCGTACTAGTGATGAGGATGAAATGATGATGAGGACAACACAACACCCAGTCCCCACGCGGAGAAAAATCTTCAATCCGGCTGGGAATCCAACCCGGGCCCGCTTGTATGAGAGGCGAGCATGTTACCACCCAGCTAACCAAGCGGACCAATTTCGGTGATTCCGTGACTACTGCAATATTAACGACGATATCAATGGGTCAACGTGGGAACACGTATGGGTCGTCTGCCGTGGAGACCAGTGTTTAACAAAGCTCTTCGAAACGCTCGTGTCTGCACCAGCATTGTGTTCAGTCATCAAATCTGCCACAGATCGCCGCTTATAGTGCTCTTCAGAATGGGCAAGAGTGCGAATTCCTCGTTCTTTGATGAGGCATGCATGACCAACATTTCGTTACCTATTCGTGGAATGACCGTCTCTTAATCGGTCTTACACGCTCACGATAGTAGAACGCTAACAGTCAAATGTTCGTTGCTTTTGAGGTGCTCATTCTCAGTTGTAAAGTCTTAACAATCTTTCCTTTGTCTAAGTCAGTAACGCCGATGGGTTTCCCCATTCGCGGCCCGTATCGTCGTTCCAATACGTCTCTCCTCCGCCTATATAGTTTCCTTACCAGGTTATGTGACCGCATTACCACAAGGCGGCATTCAATCTCCTGGAAGGGGATCTCACTGGAGTAGAATTGTCTTCAGTGATGAGTCCCGCTTCCAAGTGAACGCCGATGACCAGCGATGACGTGTCTGGAGACAACCTGCACAGCGGTGGGTTACCAACCTGGCTCTCGCCCGCATATAGCCGGACAACCAGGAGTGATGGTCTGGGGTGCCCTTTCTTTTCATAGCAGGACCCCCTTGAGCGTCTTCCGTGGCACCCTTGCAGCCCAGCGATACGTCGATGATATCCTACCCCCCGTTTTGTCGCCCTTCATGGCAACCCACCCTGGGCTCACATTACAGCAGAATAATGCCAACCGGCGAACTGCTTCTGCTCGTTTTCGTGCTAGCCAAACCTTACCTTGCCCAACAAGGTCACCCAACTTCAAAAGGTTCGGAGCATTATGGGCAGCCTCCAATAAGATTAGGATTTTTACGATCTAACGCGCCAGTTGGACAGTATTTGGCACGATATACCTCAGGAAACTCTATTAATCAGCGCCAAGCCGAATAACTGCTGACGTAAGTACCGGAGGTGAACCATCGCCTTATGGACTTGCTCAGTTTGTGAGCAAATCATCTTTGTTTCTGAAACTGTAATCATTTATATACGTCTACGTGTACATCAGATCTACCGATTTTTGTCCCATTCGGATAATTCCTTCGTAGTGCGCTATTTCTTTTAATGTATATGCAGACATCAACTGTAAGTTTAAAGGCAAAATGGTTGAAATGGCTCTGAGCACTATGGGACTTAACATCTGAGGTCATCAGTCCCCTAGACTTAGAACTACTTAAACCTAACTGACCTAAGGACATCACACACATCCATACCCGAGGCAGGATTCGAACCTGCGACTGTAGCAGTTGCGTGGTTCCGGACCGAAGCGCCTAGAACCGCTCGGTCACAGTAGCCAGCAAGTTTCAAGGTAAATTTCGACAAGACTCAGTATGTACAATTCAACACCTCTCTAACTCCACAAACTATAATAACGTATAGTACACTGAGACAATGAATACGCGAAGTAGAATGTGTTACATTGTCGCATCTACAGCCCGATATAATTAATGAAGGCTACTATTTGATCTACGTTTACAGTAGCCATGCTTGCTGCGTCAAGTGATTTAAAAATTCAGAAACTAGTTTATTTTGCATATTCACTTTACATTATGAGTTATGAAATAACTTTTGGGTTTGAGCAGCTTACATAGTACTTTCAGAATACAGAAGTGTGTTAAGAGAATTATACACTTAAGAGCCAAAGAAAATGATACAACCCTTCAGTACTGTGTAGGGCCCCCGAGAGCAGGCAGAAGTGCCGCAACACGACGTGGCATGGACTCGACTTACGTCTGAATTAGTGCTGGAGGGAACTGAAACCATAAATCCTGCAGGGCTGTCCAGAAATCCGTAAGAGTACGAGGGGATGGAGATCTCTTCTGAACGGGACGTTGCAAGGCATCCCAGATATGCTCAATAATATTCATGTCTGGAGAATTTGGTGGCCAGCGGAAGTGTTTAAATTCAGAAGTGTGTTCCTGGAGCCACTCTGTAGTGATTCTGGATGTGCTGGGTGTCGCATTGTCCTGCTGGAATTTCCCAAGTCCGTCCGAATGCACAATGGACATGAATGGATGCAGGTGACCAGACAGGATGCTTATGTACGTGTCTCCTGTCAGAGTCGTATGTAGACGTATCAGGGGTCCCACATCATCTTCGTTTGCTTGAACAATCACAGATTTGACGTTTTACCTGCCTGATATTCACGGTACACTCGTGAAATGGTCGTACCCCCACTTCATCGCTATCTGGAAGCTGCTGTGCCCTATCGGTCGAGCGCCGACTGTAACACCACGTTCAAACTCACTTACATCTTGATATCCTGCCATTGTAGGAGCAATAACAGATCTAACAACTGCTCCAGAGACTTGTTGTCTTATATAGGCATTGCCGACCGCAGCGCAGTATTCTGCCTGTGTACATACAGTATATCAGTATTTGAATACACATGCCTATATCAGTTTCTTTGGCGCTTCAGTGTATAAGGTGTTAGTTTTTCAGTGTCTTGCAGAAACGTTGCAGTAAATTAAAAATTAATTGAAGGATTAAAACAGGGAGAATTATTGCTATTATCTCATCATCTATGCAAACGTAAATCCTCAGGCTGAACTGAATGGGAGTGGACACAACTCAGTAATAGGTAAAGTAGAGAGGGGTGGAGTAGACTACCCAATATCACGACTCGACCGTATCAGTCTTGCAAGACGACGTGTGAGGCAAATGTAAAGTAGGCGTGACGCATTCGTCAGCTCTTGTTGTTTGTTTTGCGATGGGTTGATTGCTGTCAGCGTTCATATTCCACGTTCCGTGACTTTGCGCAGATGTCCTAGGCGGCTTTAGTCTTTCCTTCTTTTGTGCTGGCTGACCACCAGTCTTAATCCTTGAGATGCTGTGTGCTCGGCTCCTTTGTTTCTGCCCCTTGCGACTATTGTCTCCGATAGTCATCCCACAGAAGCGACGTTAGCGTAACATTTGGTGGCTGACACCAGACGAGAAAATGCAGTCAGATGCTTAAAGGTTCGTCAGACTGCGAACCACTAAACATGCAACGAAACTTTATATGTCATTATCGTTATTTAATGACATATACAGTTTCGTTGCATCACGACGAAAGCAGGGCTACGTATCAGAATCGAAGATTGACTAGACAACAGGTAGGCATGCTTTGTAAGTTGCTCCGCCTTGTTATTAAGCTCACTCGCGTATTTTACCTGTTAGAACTTTAACAGGCGATTGGACTTAAATGATTGCACAACATGAAGGGAAAACTTACTCCCAAGGTACGCGTACACGATGAAAAGAGTTCTTAACCGTGTGCCGGCTGACTCGTGCCTTATTTACGAGGGGAATTCAATAAGTAACACATTGTGGTGCGCGTACTGTAAGACCTTCGGTACACACACCATCAGATTATTTGACTTGTCGCTCTAACGAGGTAGGCGAGTGTCAGCAATATGTCTCGTGGTCTTATCGTGGCGTGTTTATCTTCTGCCGTTAGGTCAGACGATAGAAATGCCACTTGCACGCTTAGAGTAGCAGGTTGACGGTGACCAACTTTAAACAGAACTTGATTAATTTTCACACACATTTATTAAAATAATAGCAAGCATAAAAATAACTTAACTTGGTTCTGGATGCTATTTACAATTGACAATCTGAAGTTCCTTTGGTCTTGGTACGTTAATCTTACTCTCACATATCTCTGATACTTCACAAAGTGTCTATACATTTCTCTTCATGGCTATGTACAGGAATATGATAATCTTATTAGGCGCAGACTGAAACTTGACTACAGACTAATGCAGACTGATGCAGACTGACTAATCGGAGGTCTGTACACTCGTTATAATACCTCGAGCGTTCAGGTATCACTGCGCGAGTGTGATCCGCGAGAAGAAAAGGTTCTACGTTAACAGCAATCTCATTGGCTGCGTTACATATTAATACGCGGATCGGCGGAAGCGGAATTTGGTCCGTCTTTATGGCAGCGCCATCTCGTAGTGCGGAGACGGACGAGCGCTGCGCCTGCGCTGTTGTGCTTAGCGGGGCGCGCTCTAGTGGGAAAGTTGTGTACGCGCTGACTACGCGGAACTATGTACACAACACACATTTTTTTCCTAAGGCAGTTTTCAGTTAAAATATGCGGAATTTGTTGTGGGACATCGTGGAATGACCGTATAGTTTCATAAAGTTCCGATCGGCGGCGGCCCTATTACGTAGCATTCAAAATGGCGTCTGTAACGGATGTGCGACCCAAGAAGGTAGCTGCCATTGAGCTTCTTTTCACGGAAAAGCAGAGCATCGCAGATACATTGTAGGCAAAACCACCCCTTCCTTCCGCCTCCTTGATTTCTATCTCACCATCTATGGCCGTCCTATCGCCCTCACTCCCACCCATAAGTACCTTGGCGTCACCCTCGACCGTCGCCTCTCCTGGACTCCCCACCTCCGGACAATCCAAGCTAAGGCACGATCCCGACTCAGTCTCCTCAAGCTCCTCTCCGGCCATACGTGGGGTCTGGACCCCTCCACCATCCTCCACACCTATAAATCCCTCATCCGCCCTATCCTTTGTTATGCCCATCTGGCTTGGATCTCCGCCCCCCCCCCTACCTTTTATAAATCCCTCCAAATCCTTGAACGCCATGCTCTCCGCCTCGCCTATCGCATCCGTCTCCCCTCCCCCATGCGGATCCTGTACGATCTCTTCCCCTTCCCCCACCTCCTCCTTTTCCTTGAAAGGATAAGGATCCTGTACACCTCACGTAAACTCGATCCTCCTCTCCTGCTCGTCTCCCTGATCCTCTCCCACCCCCGCCCGCTGCCGTGCCTGTATTCCCACGTCCCACCCGGTCTCCATCTCTCCACCCTCCTTACCGTCTCCCGAGGTGGCTTCCGCCAGCTCCCCCTCCCTGATGATGTCCTCCTCCCCTCCATCTACCCCTCCTATCAACTTTGACCCTGCCCAACCCACTTCCGGTGTCCTTTCCTTTAGGCACCCTCCCTCCCTTCTCTTTCCTTTTCCCCCGTCCCCTCCCTCCACCCCTCTTCCCCCGGGCTTCCCCTCCCCCTTCCCCCCTCCCCTATCCCCCATGCCCCAGGCATCTCTGCTCTCCCTCTCCCTCTCCCACTCCCCTTCCTCCTCCTCTTCTCTTGGCAGGTCCCCGGACTCGCACACGCTCAGTGAACATTCGCGCGCCGGAGATCATCGCCATCAGTGTCTCGTGTGTGTGCCTTCGTCTGCGTTTAGTGTTCTTTCGTCGTCACGCCTCAACTGCTCACGTGTGCCGTCGCCGTCGTCCGTCTTCTGTGCGCCGTGTCAACAAGTGTTCGTGTTTTTTTCGTCCAGCGTAAACGGCTTCATGTTTATTGTTTTTGTATCTACTTTTTTTTGCCCGCCATTTTTTGTATTGTCTGTGTCACCTATATATCGTATTATTGTACCCCTTAAGGCTGAAGAGCAGCGTATTATGCTAGTGCCAGCCCGCCTTGTATGAGGTGCTTAAAATTACAATAAAGAAAAAAAAAAGCATCGCAGATATTCATAGATGCTTGCAGAATGAAGACCTGGCAGTGAATGAAAGCTGAAGTGAGTGACTGGGCGAGGCATTTGTCATCGTCATAACAAGACCGTGCAAACTTGTCCGATCTCGGGCGCACCGGCCGGCCACACATACCTGTAACCCATGCATCATTCGAGGTGATCGAAAGATCACAGTCAAAAAGCTCGCTGCTTAGCAGGGCGTCTCGGTTGGTAGTGCTGACATACTTGTCCGCCAGTTAGGGTACTCAAAGGTGGCTACCCACTGCGTTCTGCGCCACCTAACAAGGGACCATAAAGAGTAACGAAGTACTATCTGTGCGGAATTTCTTGCACGTTATGAAGTTGATCGTGGCAATTTTTTGTCGAACATTGTCACAGGTTTCGTTACTTCGAACCAGAAACAAAACAGCAATCCAAAAAGTGGCGCCACTCCACCGTTCCTCCGAACAAAAAGTTCAAAGCTGCTCCCTCAGCTGATAAAGTCATGGCGACGGACTTCTGCGACTGTGAAAGGGTTATTCTAATTGATGACCTCCCTCATGTTATAACTATCAACTCTGACTTGTATTATGCTCCCCTCAGGAAATTGAAGAGCCGATTTCAGCGCGTCCGCCGCCATAAAAATCCTAACGCACTTCTCCATGACAACGCAAGTCCTCAAGTTTGTCCACCCGTAAGGAACTCACATTACATCATTGGACTGGTCTTCCTGATTCAGTCCGCATCCCGAATGTCGCACCTTCCAACTTTCATCTGTTTGGCGTAATGAAGGATTCACTCCGCGGGAAGCAGTACGCGGATGAAGTGGTTGTTATTCACGCAGCAAGACTTTGTCCCCGACGTCGGCTAGTAGAATTGTATCGTGCACGCTTACGGGCCCTCACAGTAATGTGGCGTAAGCTCGTCACACTGAACGGAGACTATGTTGAAAAATAGGGATTAGTAGCCAAAGGAGTGAGGAATAATATGGTAATCCTGAATAAAACGAAACTGAATTTTAAAAAAAGTGTTGCAATACTTATTGAGCGCCTCTCGTACAACTCCGAAAATTTCTCAACCCTCACCAAAATACTGTCATTAATATGGCAAGGTTACCTGAAGTTCACATTGATTTGACAGCATTCAGTTAATGTGTTTTAAGCACAAGCGAGATTGTCCCTAGGAGCCTAATCACACTCACTCTGCAACATAATACACGCACTGAGTACCGTCTGAATCGAGATTGGCATTGTTGGTAGTTCCTTTCCCTCGACTTTCTAAATAAATTCATTTTCACAAATTAAGATCACGTACCGCACACACTCACAATCATCTCTACGACGGCTCAGCCGGGACTGACTCACTTACGTGCCAAAGAAAACGGCGGGCGCCAAGCACCACCCTTCTAGCACAATGGGGCTTCCACATCAGCGACGGAAACTAGCTGGATCAAAAATGCCTAAGGGTAGATCGATCTGCCTGGAAGAGGATCGATATATGTACCCCAACAGCCTCCATAACGCAAGCTCACTCTCTCTTCTCATTCCCTGAGTGCTTCCTCACCACCTCTTCGACTGTGTGATCTATGTTGACCGTCCATCCTCTTGGCCCTTGCATCTTCTTCTCACATTACTCACTATCTCATCATTGTCTCCATACTGTTTGTCTGCCTGACTCATTCTCTGGCTGCTCTTGTTCGCCCGTTTTGTCCTTGGTCTCTCTGTCTTCCAAGGTATAACCTTCCGTCGTATCATTATTGTCACTGATAGGCTCAATTGCAATCCCACAGAACGGGCGATCGACGCTGCATAACCATGCTTTTAGTTCTCCGAGCCGGGCGAAAATTTCCGATCTAGCCATGACTGGCATGTAACCTGGGAACATCAGCACATCCCTAGTTATTGCCTCAAGTGTCTGTCTGCATTTGTGCGTTGTATAGAAAGCACCCACGGAACAACTGTCCGACCTTGGGGAAAGTCACACCCACTCATCGTTGTCGGGCTGTCGGGCCGTGTCTTCGTTGGTCATCGGGCTCAGTTCGAAGTGGGATTCATCAGTGAAGATAATTCTACTCCAGTGAATGAGATTCCAGGCCGAAGACGCCACAGACAGTAGTGGAATACCAAACTAATCCACCATGTGGCCCTAAAACCAGGAATAATCATCTGGGCTATTTATTTTCGTATCAAATGGTTGAAATGGATCTGAGCACTATGGGACTTAACATCTGAGGCCATCACTCCCCTACAACGTAGAACTACTTAAACCTAACTAACCTAAGGACATCACACACATCCATGCCCGAGGCAGGATTTGAACCTGCGACGGTAGCAGTCGCGCGGTTCCGGACAGAAGCTCCTAGAACCGCTCGGCCACCACGGCCGGCTATTTTCATATCAGGACCCCTTTGGTTGTCATCCACGGTATCCTTACAGCACAGCGTTACGTCGACGGTATTCTACTCCCCGCTTTGTTGCCCCTCATGTCAAGCTATCAAATGGTTACTTTTCAGCAAAATAATGCCCACCCGCACACATCGAGAGTTTCTTTCGGGTATCTTCGCGCTTACCAAACCCTACGTTAGCAAGGTCGATGACTCACTATGGGCATGGCCCTCCAACAGTCTCAGGATTCTGACGATCGAAAGCACCAATTAGACAGTATCTTGCACGATATTCGTGAGGACACCCAACAAATCTATCAATCAATGCCATGCTGGAGAACTCATACGGGCCAGAGGTGGACCAATGCGTTACTGACTTGCTCAATTTGTGAAGCTCTTTCTGTTGAATAAATTATCCACTTTTTCTAAAATTGTAATCAGTTGTTTGTCTCTTTTTGTCATTTTTTGAGTGTATATTCAAGGCAAATGTCAATGAAACAAAGTAAAGAAATAAACCTCTGTTTTCCTCCACCGTACTTTTGGGCTCCGAATGTCTGTTTCACTACCGCCAGAGTTAAAATAACAACGACGCGAGAACATGCCACTGTGGCAGGGACGTCTATAAATAATGATGACTTAAGGTTTGGGCACATAACTTCGAAATCCTTGGCACCCGTGTTATAAAAGGTGAAATATGACATTGCAGTTGACGCTCGGCCGAGCATACGTGACGAGGAAAGTGGAATGTGTGTGGTCACAGGTGCAAACAATTAGTGGAAATGGCTCGCTGAACAGGCGGCGGCGGGGAGAGGGGTGCCGACAGAGCTGTCTGGAATGATTCTTGGGACGGTACCGTCAGCAGACTATCTGGAAAACGCTGACGGGAACTGCTCGCTGTTAACACAATGAGGTGGCTCAAACACAATGGCGCCGCCGTAGCTTCCAATAGCTTCTGGTGTGCAGCATCGGACGAGGGTCAATGGTAAATGTTTGTGGTATATGGGTGCCTGTCCAAATGGCTGTAGTAACAGGGAACAAAGAATAACAGTGTACTTTTTCGCTTGTTACTTCTTAATTCGTGAGTGCATTTCCATTTTGTAGACTAAAACGATATGTTTTAACCTATTTTTATTTAAAAAAGTGTCCATTTCATGCCCGTTATTATCTTTCATATTAACCTCCATGCTTATTCGCAATATATACCACTAAAACCTCTATCGAAACTTATTGCTGCTAAAACCGATTACTGTGAACGCATGAAATAAAATTACTCTTTCAGATGCCGATGGCAACTCTGAAAATGTGTCTCCAACACAGGCACACACCAAACTTCCCAATAAGCCTACACACACAGCTTGTCGTTTGCCTCACTTTACTCCATTCCTCTACCGCATATCGCCCCACTTATATCGATACGCTCTAGAAGAGCCTCATGGTGGACGGAAAGACTGATTATTGGGCACAGTTCTTCGACGCTAATGAATCTCAAAAGATCAACATACGCCGCTATACGATTTCCACTTGTCTGCAGAAGATTATATTGAGATTTTTTTTTTTTTTTTTTTGTCTCAAGCAAAACTCTTAGACCGGAATTTACTCACTGTTCAATGTTAAAATGTCGGTTCGCCCATCTACTTAACGCTGGGTTTAACGAGTTTCTAAGATCGAGTTCTGATCTTCAGACTAACCGTACAAGCATCTGTAAAAGTGAACAGCCGGCCGCTATGACCGAGCGGTTCTAGACACTTCAGTCCGGAACCGCGCTGCTGCTACGGTCACAGGTTCGAATCCTGCCTCGGACATGGATGTGTATGATGTCCTTAGGTTAGTTAGGTTTAAGTAGTTCTAAGCTCTAGGGGACTGATGATCTCAGATGTTAAGTCCCATAGTGCTTCGAGCCATTTGAACCATTTTTTGAAAGTGAACAATATAAAACATAAACAAGATGAAAAATAATAATAAAATAACATGCCTACATCCAGTAAAACTATGTCATCTTAAGAAGTAGTCCCACATAAGTGTCAACTGATAAAATTGAATAAAAAGGAATGCCATATGCTTTCCTGGGTACTGGCAGCGTCATGACAACAGCTATATGAGTACGCGGTCCATGTCTCTTCCTCAAAGTCACACCCCGCAGGCAAACACAGAATTACCGCAAGTGAGTGCTTCGTGGGCGTAAAAATGAAATCCAAAGAGAATACCTAGGGAACAAAGATGTCTAAATACGCTGGCTAGCCCAGATAAGAAGTTAACAGAGAGCTGTAATGTGAAAACGTCATTTGGGTCATCTGTAGGTTGCTCATTTAATATGTTACGATTCCGCAGGCTATGTGTACCACTCTAATTGTTGTAGCATATCGAGTTTCTTGCCTTTTTCAAATATATGCAAAATTCCGAAATCCTCATCAACTCCAAACATGTGGTGGCCAGTTTCTTGAGTATGCGTGATATGGCCGACTACTCAAAATTGCTAAACCGGTAAGTGTCGCTATGTGCTTTGTACCTCAACTTATTTGGCTTATGTAGCTTGCGTTGCAGTTGTTACATTGAATTTTATAGATTCCAGCCCTCTCGTACTTGTCGACTTCATGTTGTAAATTGTTTCTTAGATTAAATAGCAGCGTGTTGTTGATTTTAAATGTGGCATTGGCTTATAAAAACTTGAAAATGTTAGCTACTCTTAGAAAGATTACCAAAGTCTGGAATTGTCATTCTCTTAGTAACCCACGCAGCATTCTGTTTTACATTCGTGTGCTAAAAATGGTTCAAATGGCTCTGAGCACTATGGGACTTAACTTCTGAGGTCATCAGTCCCCTAGAACTTAGAACTACTTAAACCAAACTAACCTAAAGACATCACACACATCCATGCCCAAGGCAGGATTCGAACCTGCGACCGTAGCGGTCGCGCGGTTCCAGACTGTAGCGCCTAGAACCGCTCGGCCACCCCGGCCGGCACATTCGTGTGCTATATCTTGCGTATTACTTTATCCACAGTGTTTGATTGGCTACCGTCAGCTCTGTCTAACTGTTTAATGAAGTTTAGCTCAGTCGTTCCGTCTTGTTCATTCATCGGGACTTCACAAGCTCTATCTGTTAAGACAGCGAAAGGCAGAAAGTTTTTCTGAATATACGGATGACAAGAATTACTGCGAATCGAAATACCTGCTGTAGTCGATTCCCTGAAAACTTTGAAAACGTGCCTATCATATGCTTCGTAATATTAAGATCGAAAAATTGTAGCACACCGTTTTTCTCGTGTTCTACAGTGAATTCATTTTTTCCATTTACGTCACTAAATTTATTTTCAATTTCGGTCCATATCTTAGACGTGTTGCCCACTTTGGTCTTCACATTTGTAGTCCGTCCTTTCCGAGAGACACAACTGGCACTCTGAGCAGTGAACTCACACCTCCAGTAGGTCGCTTGTCGGTGGGTTTTCTAGAAGCTGTAATGCCGTTATATGATTCCAATGAATTACTGAAGTATGGAGAATATCCACTAACTGAACAATTAACGAAGATGGTTAACAATGCTATAATTGTAGTAAAATTCCAAATAAATGGAGAACTAATATTACAATTCTCATGTACAGTAAAGGATATAAGAGTCATCCACTTACAGAGAAATAAATCTACCTAGCTCAATTCCTAAACTCATAAAAATAATAGGAAATAAAATAAAAATCATTAGAGCTCTTGCAGAGGCGCAGTGTGGTTATAGATCTGGTAGGTCATGCACAGATGCAGCAACCATAAATAAGCTGCAGAGAAGTCAACTGAAAACAACAAAACACCTTATCCTTGTTTTATTGATTTACAGAAGGCTTATGATAGGATTTAGTTAACAGGTGTTTTAAACCTATTCTACAATCGGGGGATTTCTTCCAGCTTAATAAAAAACGACTGAAGACATTTATTCCAACGACTAAACTCAGGTGAAAATTGGTTCCAGGTTAACTAGTTGCGTAGCTCACGTGCCCATTTCAGTCGTAGTTGCCGATATCGTGGTGTTGGCAATGGCACATTCATGGCTTGTTGGCTGCGGGGTCAAATCCTCAGCAGTGTTCAGACACTCTTGTACTCTGCCAGCATTAAAGTCTGATGTTAGTTCCACCACAGTTCGACGCTTCTCCTAGTCCACCAATCTGCCCAGCCTACGACGTCCGACATCTGTAATGAGGGGTGGCTGCCCAATCCCATGACGTGGTTTCACCACGTGTTGGCACTCACCGCAGCACTCTTCGAACACCCGACAAGTAGTGCAGTTTCCAAAATACTCGTGTAGAGCCTCTGGGCCATCACAATCTGCTTGAGTCAAACTCAGATGGACCGCGCGCCTTCCCCATTTTACACGCGAACAGCACACTCACTGATACTACATGCACCTTGCGTGTGTGTGACGCAGTCATTCCTCGCCAGGTGACACTTCTATAGCCTGGACGAGTTTATATAGATAGTAGGTCGATGGTGATAAAGCTATGGTTGATCAGTTTATTTCAGCAGCATAATGGAAGATTTCCAATTGCAGTTCACGTTACAAACGCCTTGAGGAATATGCCCATCTTACTTGCTGCGATGGTCTTTCATATTTTAGTAAATTTTCTTTAATGACCTGAACAGCCTTTTTAGCAGGCACATTCGTATAACGTTTAGCGTCTAAAGATACAAGGTGGGCAGTGTTAGAAATTGGCGTACCCTTGATATCATTTATTAGTGTTGAACTGTTGCCGACTGAAGAATTATCCTCGCGGACGTAAAATTCTTTAAATATTTTATCAAGCATTTTGGTAAAACAACGTCCGAATTATTCTTGTGTATCATTCATTAGGACCTAAGTTGTGGATCTTCTGGATTCAGTACAGGACAAGGCACTTTTCCCCCTTCCATCAGTAGTAAAGAAGTCCTTTTTAATAACTTCTTTTTAAAACCCGTTGATCGCTAGCAATCTCAGTAATATTTTTTCCCCGAAAAGAACTGCAATGTTTTGAGAGGATACAGCTGCCTGGAAGTAGCATTATTTGTCTTCTTGTTTATGTTTTACATTGGTCACTTTTAGAGATCCTTGTATAGTTATTCTGAAGATGAAACCTTGATCTTCTAAACGTGTAAATTCGTGTTTTGCATTAGGGGTGTGGCCTCGTAAAAAAGGAAAAAATACGTACTTTCTATAGGGATTTTCAATGGGAAAGTATTTTAGGGCTTCTCTTTCGTCTGATTTCCTTAAAGGAGTCATTCAAAAAATTCATAGCGATTTTGGACTCAGAAACAAAGGGAAAATCACGTAAGATATTAATTGATTTACGAAAATTCTCCTGAAAACGTAAAGATGAGTTGGTTTATGTTTATGCAGTGTGTTTGTTACCTATATATGAAACCGTTTGTATTTCCATCTAAAGGACTGTCATAACTCTCATTCGCCGTCTAACATGCTCGTTTACTTATAGGATGGGAAAAATTTTGTTGTGAAACGCAGTAACGTTTGTAGGTGGTCATAGGAATCTTCCCTTTATTGGGGTTGTAATTTATTACTCCAGTAAGAGCCTAATGATCCCGAATGGACTTACTGTGTCACTAAGGTACGGAAGTTAAGAACCATTAAGCAGTAGGAGTATATTTCTTAAGCATGGTACTGAAAGGGTTCAGAACAATGTAAAGGCTTACCGCTACATACCTGGCATACACAAATGCACAAACATGCGCTTACAAAAGCTTGAAAGAATGAAACACACTTTAAAAAATGCAGAAAACCCATAATTGATATCTCATCGGTAAACCACTTCACATGTGATGCAGCAGCAGCAGCAGCAACCCAGCATGTCAAATGGCTCTGAGCACTATGGGACTTAACATCTATGGTCATCTGTCCCCTAGAACTTAGAACTACTTAAACCTAACTAACCTAAGGACACCACACACATCCATGCCCGAGGCAGGATTCGAACGGCCGGCCGAAGTGGCCGTGCGGTTAAAGGCGCTGCAGTCTGGAACCGCAAGACCGCTACGGTTGCAGGTTCGAATCCTGCCTCGGGCATGGATGTTTGTGATGTCCTTAGGTTAGTTAGGTTTAACTAGTTCTAAGTTCTAGGGGACTAATGACCTCAGCAGTTGAGTCCCATAGTGCTCAGAGCCATTTGAACCAATTTGATTCGAACGTGCGACCGTAGCAGTCGCGCGGTTCCGGACTGAGCGCCTAGAACCGCGAGACCACCGCGGCCGGCCAACCCAGCATGTCGTTTATGAGATAGTCCAAGAGTTCTAGAGATTATTTCCCCTATCTCAAGACTGCCACCAAAGCCTTACACTCTTGTACTCTAAACTACTATCTGTGTACTAATGGAAGCGTGACAGGATTTTTCCCTATAAAAAGGGGTCGAGACACCGTCTTTGAGACATTTGTGAAGAGGCAGAATCATAATTAGTTATCTCACAACGACTGTGGTACAATTTTAAAATTAATGTCGAATGTCTGCACTCAGTTCTAGATTTTAGCCTGGAGGCAGTGTTTTGCAGAGCGGCAGGTTTCTCCTCCTTTTAGCTGAGTGATCAAACAGCAACCTTTACCTGTTTTTTTTTTTGATCATTCTACTGAATATCTTTGTTTTATTATAATTAGTGGGACTGACTAAAAGAATAATTTTAGCTATTTTTGTCTGTATGTGAGTCTCTTCTCTTTCTGTGTCTGTCTCTCTGTCTGTCTCTCTTCCTCTCGTTTTCTGTAAGCCCGCTGTATGTATGTGTGTATGTGTGTGTGTGTGTGTGTGTGTGTGTGTGTGACAGCTATGTTTTTATATTTTAATTTTTGTTGAATTGTTACTGTTTGATCGTTATATTACACCTGTCTAAAAATGATTTTAGTAAGGCGCTAAATGCTATGTTGTCATGCGCTCCAATCATCATGATCATTTAGACATTCCCGCGCTCTACGGTTTTCACCTATAACAGTCCACGTTGTTCCAGGACGTTTTCTAATGCCTTTCTTTCTCTTCACATCGAGTAGCTGTCTTCAGCTGCCTTAAATAAAAAAATTCACAAACTGATTCAATGACTAGGTTTTTAATCTGCGCTATTTGGTCATTGAAATGTTTATAACATGTTGTTTTAACCGTATTATACCTGATTTGCAGGCCTGTCTTCAAAGCTTTCAGATCTTTTTTTAATTAGCTGTTGACGTTTCTCAAAAGTAGTGGCAAACGCTAAAATGGCATCGCAAAAAGGAAGTGGTTTCGGTGTGTTCCACTACAACACAAACCTTCTTCGTTGCTCCACATTAAGGGACGGGAAACTTTCTGTAGGACTATTGGGAATAGCTCTGGTGATATTAAACCCCCTTGTTTGACTCCTCATTCCATTTTGAATTTCTGTCCTGATAAATTCTGATAAAAACTGTAGCACTGAGATAAATAACATAAGTTGAATTCGTCCCATGTTTTTCAAGGCTATAGTACAAGTTTCGTTCTGAAAATTTATGGGTTGCAGACATAATGGAGATTTGCATCGATTTCTCTTTTCCATAGTCTTAATGGCAGAAAGCAAATGGGCCATTGCTCGGTGTCCATTTCTAGTGTCGATTTGTTCCCTCGACTGATTAAAGTATGTGGTTATTTCTATACGGTTAGTGGCAGTTTCAGTGCATGCCTTGTCAATTACGGTGAGGCGGCTGTGACGTGACTGTCGGGTTTTCTAATACAAACAGAGACTTGCGTGATGTAGAGCCAAAGTCAACCAGAACACTGAGTGGCTTGCTGTGATGTTGAGAGGTGGGTCTCGCTTCTCCTTGTTGCAGTGAGGTCGACGCTGACCGGACTGTGGAACACGTGGTGAAGAGTCACCGGGAGCAGCGATTCTGGAGACTCATACTTCACCAAATCGCGGAATCATGGTGTGGGAAGCTATTGGATGTGACAATAGGAAGGAACACTGAATGCTCGCCAATATGCAGCAAGAGTGATAAACCGTGTTGTGATACTGTTCATGAGCTGGCTACCAAATGGCATATTGTAAGTAGGCTGTTTAAGTTTTTATATTGGTAACACCACGTAGCGCTCTGTATGTGCTGTGTGCAGTCTGTGGCTGGTTTGCATTGTTGTTGGAATATCTGCCATTGTAGTGTTGGGCAGCGGCGGCTGGATGTGAACAGCGCGTAGCGTTGCGCAGTTGGAGGTGAGCCGCCAGCAGTGGTGGATGTGGGGAGAGAGATGGCGGAGTTTTGAAATTTGTAAGACTGGATGTCAATTATGACTATTAAGGTAAATACATTGTTTGTTCTCTATCAAAATCTTTCATTTGCTAACTATGCGTATCAGTAGTTAGTGCCTTCAGTAGTTTCAATCTTTTATTTAGCTGGCAGGAGTGGCGCTCGCTGTATTGCAGTGGTGGTAAGTGAGGTAAGTGATTTGTGAAAGGTATAGGTTAATGTTAGTCAGGGCCATTCTTTTGTAGGGATTTTTGAAAGTCAGATTGCGTTGCGCTAAAAATATTGTGTGTCAGTTTAAGCACAGTCCTGTATAAGTGTTCAAAAGGGGACGTTTCAATATTTCAGCAGCATAATGGGAGATGCCGCACTGCAGTTCACACCGTAATGAATATGCTCGGCCTCGATTGCCCTGCCTGAACTCCAGATTTGTCATTCGTCCAGCGTGTCTTAATTTTTCATGGAATAGAAAAAAAATACTTCCTTTTCTGCCAAATGGAGATAAATTTCGCATTTAGGACACTAGATAAACGTGAAACCATTATATCCAAGCACTGTGCATATGAAACGACTTTTCTGGGCATTAGTCATCATCTTAGGTAGAAGAATGGCATGGAAATTCTTTGCTGTTGCTGATGGCATAAAACTTCTTTGCTGTTGCTGATCGTACAGGCTATATTATTATTGGGCTCATCTTCGTCATCACACTCCTCCTCTTCACTTTCCTCTTGCCTTCCCATTCACTCTTCTGAATGCCAAAGCATAAATCATGGCCAAATGTAGACCCGGTGCTACAGCGAAATAAATGTATCACCGTATTGTTGTCATGAAATAAGCGTTGAGTTATTCATCACTGTAGGGCATATTAGGATATTACAACACATTATAAACACAGTCTGGTTCCAATTACTAAAAACGAACAGAAACTAGCTTTATTTCTCGAAGCCTGCCTGACACCGCGTAAAATATCTTCCTTCCAGCTGAAACCTAGTGGGAGCTTGCAGAAACGCCAAAAGTGATGTATAGAAATCACACGGGAAAAAGTCAGTTGTAGCCTGCATGCCGCATGATTTAGGAGGTTAAATGGAAGCCTGGCGGCTGAATAAAGCAATAGATTACAATAACGCGCTTCCCTAAATTCATTTGTTTATGACATTAAACCAGATAGATGGAAAACTGGCAAAATATTTTCAAGCACTCCACTCACACCTTAACAGTAGTACTGAAGCAGATCAAAATTCTCTACCTTGTTGGAGAATCTGATCAACCAAAGGTACTTACGCACAATAGATTATGCATCTGCACGAACAGCTTACACATTAGCTACGTATATCATCTCTAGGAACTTTCGCAATACTATTAAAAGTTACGACTTGTAAAACCATACTCACCAACTGTGCACTTATTTGTCGGTGATACTAGACGCGAAAATCCCGCCACCAGAAATTGCAAACTGCCGTCTCGATGACATAGGCACGAAGCCTTGGTTGAGAGATGATTCATTTTGCTGTGCTGCGCAGCCATCACTAAAGCCCATGAAGAGCGTTACATCAGCAGCTGTTTTCTCGTGAAGTCGGCGACGGCACGTAGGTTGTTCTCGTCGTAAAAACCCCATGTCAAATGCGGATGGCACACCTATGTTTCCCTTGCGGAAAGCTGTCCTCAACTACGGCTAACAAATCTTTGCCGCTGGCATTTACTTCAGAGAAGTACCACTGTAACTTACGAATAACAGGTTCAAAAAAATATTAATACTTGCTGTTTCGTGTCCCCCTACTTCGGCTAAATGGACGGTCCCATTTCTGTATCAACGGGATCGCCTTGCATGTACACTACGCAACACCGTATGTATTAACGCTCCTATGTTGTAGACCTTTCTATACTGAAAACCCGAACTACATCCGGTTCCATGCTTACCAGGGCAAACAGCTCTCAACGTCCCCTACCCTGTTGCTTCTGCTTGTGACCTTGTCCTATAAGCATCTCTAAAGAGGAACGCTCTAATGGTCACCATATCTTCTCTCCATGATTTGGCACTTTGTGCTCGCTTTTGAGCACGTTGAGCTCAGAGCAGCAAATGAAAACAACTAGAGAGAAATACGTTGACCAAAAGATATTTAGTATACTATACAAACTTTTTATAACTATCTTTATTAATTAAATCATTACGCAGCGAAAATGCATTAAAATGAGTTGCGGTGGAATAGAGTGTGGACTTCTGTGCAGCGCAACGCTACTGTCTACACATTGCTACATGAAGTTCTACATCTACATGAATACTCTGCAAATCACATTTAAGTGCCTGGCAGAGGGTAAGTAACAATAATATGGACCCTGAAAATCAAACAGCATCTTGTGAACAAGACCTTCGTGAAGCAATGATTGTGATACAAATGGAGGAGATTACGCAATTCCAAATAAGCTCGAGGTGAATCATGATATTATTTAGAAGGTAAGACGCATCCAGCTGTTCGGCGACAGAAACGCAAGATAGGACAACACCCTGACTTACGAGGGCGGAATGTTGTTAAATTGTTAGATACAACAAGGGCACTGAAATCGGTAAGGCAGAGTAAGTGTCTTGGTTATATACGTTGGATCCGTCTTCGCAGTTCACGAGAACTACACAGACTGAACATAAACAGTCATGTGGTAGTTTCAAAGTCAAAAGTCTCCCTCAAGGCCCGCCCGGCATGAAGCTTGAGCGTGTGCGATATGATGTGATAGGTTTGTGTATGCTAACAGCACTTTCAGGAATTCTGCATTTCATAGTCAACCTTAAGGGGGACGCAGGTATAGGATGAAGGTCCACTAACATTATAGACACTAAGATAAATTACCGATAAGAATTAACATGTTCAGTAATCCTTAATGATTAATGTGATACACGGTTTAATGATATTATACTAATCTTAAAGTTACTATCCAAGGAGAAATCGACCGACGGTTAGCATCAGGTTCAGTCATTGAACGAGCAAGTTGAAGCTTAGCATGATGAACACCTCTATGAACTTCGAACTTACGTTGATACGACGTTACCGTTTAAATTGACCGAACAATTTTCAGGCAGACAGTTCGATGCAGGCTTACAAACGAAACGAACTACAGTGATAAAAACTGTACAATACTCTTTTGGCCATACCGAGTTTCATGAGCTCATGTTTTACGGCTGCTGTACAGCATCCTAGAGGTGGCCTAGCACCGAAATAAGCAAGTTAGTTCACAAATTTGGATTACTTCACTGAACATCTGTATTTGCAAAAATCATAAACAATGCACCCTCCTACCAGACGTGGTCCAAAAACAAGTTTAATAGACAATGAATCATCCGATTAAACATCTGCTGTGATTCGATTAATCACTCCACGTCATAGTGGCTGATAAGGTAATGGAAGCATCCAACTGGACGCGCTGCTGTTTCTACAATTCTGCAATTTTTCAGTGCACCATATTCAAAAGACGCTCTTTAAATTTCTCATGTCCCTGAACACTCTAAGGCAATAGAATTATAGTGGGAACGAGAGGTCATAAAGCCTAAAGACATTGCTTACACTGAACCAACAGGCTCACAACTTGAAGCACTTCTATTTCCTCTTGCCTACTAGCTGCTTATATTAGTTGGAAACGGAATGAGGCTACGCACTGTCATGTCTGATTTGAGTACAGTTTACGTCTTTTTACGTGTTTTGGAGAGCAGAGGGTAATAATTTCGGAAATTATTAATTATTAATAAGGACATTCTAGGAAATAACTAGACTTTAGGAAAGCACTCCTATCCCATTTTCTTCACATTAACTGCAGAAAATATATATTTTGAGATAATGTAACGGAGCTAAAATCCTTGATGATGCACTGTTGAAGGACGCGGATTATTGTAAAGTGATATTCCCATCCGTTTATTCTAATAAAAGTTTTTCGTTTTCAGATTCCAATTTCTAAGTCCAGATATATCAAAATGAAATGATGTGCAAAATTTAAGAACGAAAGTAGCTTTCGCTTGATATATCACTGCCAAGTAATATACTGTAGCTCAGTGAAACATCGACTTTTCGTAGAAAGGTCTGCTACTATGTAGTTCAGAAGGCAACTTCAAGAAATTCGCAGTGAGGCTAATGATATTTTTATTCATAGGTAATTAGTAGATTAAAGTCACGGCTGTTCATGATGGTCCGCATTTGATCTCAAACCGTGGGTAGTGTGTGCATCACCACGGAGTGGTTGGGAGATCTTGCCGTAGCGCGTCCCATTCCTGCACCAGCGCGGCTCACGGCTGAAGGATGGTTGTTGGTGCATTTGGACGTGGTTCAATATGGCTCCCCAACGCATACCATAAAGGGGTTTAAGTCAGAGGAACGGGCAAGCTAGTGTATTTGCTGAATATCCTCTCGTTCCAAGAGCTCCCTCACCTACACTGTTCGGTGACGCCGCGATTTGTCATCCATAGAAAATGATTTCAGTTCCGAATGTACCCGCGGGAAAGATGATGATGATGATGTTTGGATTGTGGGGCGCTCAACTGCGCGGTTATCAGCGCCCGTACAGATTCCTAACCTTTGCTCAGTCCAATCTCGCCACTTGCATGAATGATGACGAAACGATGAGGACGACACAAACCCCGAGTCATCTCGAGGCAGGTGAAAATCGCTGACCGCGCCGGGAATCGAACTCGGGACCCCGTGGTCGGGAGGCGAGAACGCAACTGCGAGAGCACGAGCTGCGGACACCGGGAAAGAGGCATCTGGGAAAGGACTACTGTGTTAAAATAACGTTGATTGGTGATTGCAAATATGTTCAATGATTTGGAGGTCAGTACGCTCACTTAACATTATACTCCTCACACAACAAAGCATTTGGACCACGAAAACGATCATGTTAGACAATGTTCCTCAGTGTATTACCTGTGCCAATCAGCTCGGCTCATGAGTGTACGTCCATTATTGCAGAACAGCATGGTTTTGATGTTCCAAGCGTTATGATATAAGGCGAAATGTAGCATGGGCGTAATGATATTCAAATCGTTGAACACAGTACGCTCCCAGATCAACTTTATTGTGACACTGTACCCGTTTCTCTAATATGTCTCAGTTTCAACCAGCTGAGTTAATTGGTAGTGACACACCAAGCAAAAACTATTTCGGCCTTAAGTTTAGCACACCAGCATAGTTTTAGGCGAATTCTCGGACATAACTTCCATATATTATGAACCCTAGCCGGCCAGTGTGGCCGAGCGGTTCTAGGAGCTTCAGTCCGGAACCGTGCGACCGCTACGGTCACAGGTTCGAATCCTGCCTCGGGCATGGATGTGTGTGATGTCCTTAGGTTTACGTAATTCTAAGTTCTAGGGGACTGATGACCTCAGATGTTACGTCCCACAGTGCTCAGAGCCATTTGAACAATTTCTTCACGAACCCTAAACCACGACTCTTCCACAATGACGTAGTGCCCTGTCCTTAATGGCCCACAGGTAACCACCAAAACGATCACTTTCGGCCCTGGTCCCGGGTGCCTTAGCCGATCACACCTCTCATCGTATGAGGGAACGTCCAGATCGAATATGATAGTTTTGGTTGTCCAGGTGTTATTATATAAGGCGAAATGTAGCATGGGCGTAATGATCTTCAAATCGTTGAACAAAGTACGCTCCCAGATCAACTTTATTGTGACACTGTACCCGTTTCTCTAATATGTCTCAGTTTCAACCAGCTGTGTTACTTCACAGTGACACATCAAGCAAAAACTGTTTTGCACACCAGCATAGTTTTAGGCGAACTCTCGGTCATAACTTCCATATGTTATGAGCCCTAGCCGGCCAGTGTGGCCGAGCACTTCTAGGAGTTTCAGTAGGGAACCGTGCGACCACTACGGTCGCACGTTCGAATCCAGCCTCGGGCATGGATGTGTGTGATGTCCTTTAAGTAATTCTAAGTTCTAGGGGACTGATGACCTCAGATGTCACGTCCCATAGTGCTCAGAGCCATTTGAATCATTTCTTCACGAACCCTAAACCATGACTCTTCCACAATGACGTAGTGTCCTGTCCTTAATGGCCCACAGGTAACCACCAAAACGATCACTTTCGGCCCTGGTCCCGGGTGCCTTAGCCGTTCACACCTCTCTTCGTATGAGGGAACGTCCGGATCGAACATGATAGTTTTGGTTGTCCAGGCGTTATGATATGAGGCGAAAAGTAGCATGGGCGTAATGATCTTCAAATCGTTGAACTCAGTACGCTCCCAGATCAACTTTATTGTCACACTGTACCCTTTTCTCTAATATGTCAGAATTTCATCCAGCTGTGTTACTTGGAAGTGACACATCAAGCAAAAACTATTTCGGCCTTAAGTTTTGCACACCAGCATAGTTTTAGGCCATATGTTATGAACCCTAGCCGGCCAGTGTGGGCGGGTGGCTCTAGGAGCTGCCGTCCGGAACCATGCGACCGCTACGTTTGCAGGTTCGAAACCTGCCTCAGCCATGGATGTGTGTGATGTCCTTAGGCTTACGTAATTCTAAGTTCTAGGGTACTGATGATCTCAGATGTTACGTCCCATACTGCCCACCGTGGGGAGGACCCCATGTTGATGTATGCGACGAGGTGGGGAGCCTAACAACAGGCGAGGCTGTGCCACCCGCACCCTGCCATTCGGTCCGAGGGGAGCTAGGAAACGCCTGAAAACCTAGTCCAGGGTGCACGCCAACGTGCGGTGTATGCGCCCGTAAAGAGACAGGAGGGGCCGAAGGGTCGAACTCCATCGCGTCGGGGTACCCGACGGGCGAAGACGACATCTGGTCCGGAGTGGGCAAGAGTTCCATGTCGGAGGACAGCTGGTCACGGGAAGCGATCGGCGGCGCGTGACCCTGGGAGGCGTCTGGCGGTTGCAGCGAAGCGTCCACTGCGGGCGTCGCCGGCGGGAGAACAGGCGGCGGCGGCGGCGGCGGCGGCGGTGGCGGCGCTTCGCCATGTGGCAAAATGGAAGACAGCGTCGGTAACACCTGGGGATGAGGCGAGCCAGTAGATGGGTCCCCAGGGCGCTGACCGGACGGCACCGTCGCTGAAAGCAGACGGGGAGCGGCAGAACCCGTGCGACGACAGAGGCGCAGCTGACTGAGATGCCGACGCACCTCACCAGTGGCCCCCAAAACCAGATACATAGCGCGGCCGAGGCAGCGAGGAATGGGCCCTGCGAGCCAACGCCGTGAACCTCGATAGTTGTGATAATATACAACGGCGCCTGGAGCAAAAGCAGGTGGCTGCCGCCACACAGGAACCTGATGCGGCGGATGTAGCAAAGACATCAAGGTTCGATGAGGACGACCGTGGAGCAACTCAGCCGGCGAGCGACCATCTCGGGGCTGAGAGCGAGACGAGGACAAAAAGAGCAATAACGCGTCCTCCCGAGAATGCGACTCTTTCAACTTCAACATCTGGGACTTGAAAGTCCGGACCAATCGTTCAGTGGCACCGTTTGACTGAGGCGAAAACGGTGCGGATGTCAGATGTTGAATTCCATTGGCCTTGCAGAATGACTGAAATTCTGCGGACATGAATTGTGGGCCATTGTCGGAAACAATAGTCTGTGGAAGACCTTCAATGCAAAAGATAGCGGATAACGCTTGGATGGTGGCAGATGACGTCGTGGAAGACATCCTGACAACAAAAGGAAAATTACTGAAGGAATCTACAACAACCAACCATCGAGCATTCCAAAATGGACCAGCAAAATCGATGTGCAAGCGTTGAAAAGGGGAAGTGGCTGTCGGCCATGCAAAGAATTTCCGCGGTGGGGCGGAGTGTTGTTCGGCACACGCCATGCAAGAAGAGCACATATTCGTAATCGCAGCATCGATTCCGAACCAAGTACAGTGCTGACGAGCAAGTTGTTTCGTTCGCACTATACCCCAATGTCCTTGGTGGAGAAGCCGTAAGACAGAGGACTGTAACGAACGTGGGACCACGACCCGGGACTGATCATTATCAGAACGCAACAGCAAAACACCACGTTGTACAAAAAGTCTCTCCTTGTGAGCAAAAAATCGGCGAACCAACGGATCCTCGATCCGTGACTTTGACAAGGGCCATTGCGTAGCAACAAAACGCAAAACGGTAGCAAGGACAGGGTCGGCAGCTGTGGCTGTAGCCACACGACGAAAATCAATCGGAAACGATTCAACCACGTCATCGGTTTCTGCATCAATGAACAGGCAAGCTAGTTCGGAAGAATCGAATGCTCTATCCTCAGCAACAGCCGGCCGGTGTGGCCGTGCGGTTCTAAGCGCGTCAGTTTGGAACCGCGTGACCGCTACGGTCGCAGGTTTGAATCCTGCCTCGGGCATGGATGTGTGTGATGTCCATAGGTTAGTTAGGTTTAAGTGGTTCTAAGTTCTAGGGGACTGATGACCTCAGTAGTTAAGTCCCATAGTGCTCAGAGCCATTTGAACCATATCCTCAGCAACAGGCAAACGGGACAACGCATCGGCGTTTCCGTGCTTAGCAGTGGACTGATACAAGATATCGTAGCGGTACTGCGAGAGGAAAAGAGACCAGCGAATGAATTTCTGCGCTGTACGTGGAGGTATAGGCTTGTTCGGATGAAAAAGCGACGTCAAGGGTTTGTGGTCTGTGATGATGGTAAAGTGACGACTATACAAGAAATCGTGAAACTTAGTAATACCAAATACGAGAGCCAAGGCTTCTTTCTCTATCTGTGAATAATTTCTTTACGCAGACGAGAGCAATTTGGACGCAAAGGCAATAGGGCGATCATGCGAGCCATCTTTGTGCGCAAGCACAGCACCGATCCCGAAATCCGATGCATCTACCATCAACAAAAGGGGTTTCCGGGGATCGAATGGCGTAAGGCAAGTACTTGAAAGCAACGCCGATTTCAACTGGCGAAAGGCGCGTTCGCATTCCGTCGTCCAGACGAACGGAACATCTTTACGGTGTAAGCGATGAAGCAGAGCTAAAATGGAAGAGGCATTGCGCACATAGCGATGGTAGTAATTTATTTTACCCAGCACACTCTGTAGCTGCTTCAAATTCTGCGGCGAAGGCAAGTCTTGTATGGCACGGAGGTGCTCTGGACTAGGATGTATGCCTTGGGCATTGATTACATGTCCCAGATATGGTAAATCACCAGCAAAAAACACACATTTGTCCTTCCGCAAGCGAAGACCATTTTGTCGCAAGACCTGAAATAATGTTCTGAGATTGGCGAAATGTTCTTCTTCCGTCTTTCCGGAGATCACAATATCGTCCAGATAGTTTGCTGCAGTAGTGACCGACGCACAAACAGTTGGCAGATATTGCTGAAACAATGCAGGGGCGGATGCACACACGAATGGCAGTCTTTTGAATCGGTACAAACCAAGATGCGTGTTAACCACCAATACGCGCTGGGATTCTTCGTCCACTAGTATTTGCAAGTACGCATCTGCTAGGTCCAACTTCGAAAAATATTTACCCGGGCACAGTTAGTCAAAAAGATCTTCCGGGCGGTGTAAAGGAAAAGTTGCAATCACTAGTTGTGGATTCACTGTAGCTTTGAAGTCCACACAAAGTCTCAGTTTTCCGGAAGGTTTCGGCAAAATTACTAAGGTTGATGCCCAGAGAGAAGCCTGCACACGTTCAATCACACCTTGTGATTCCAATTCGTGTAATGTTCTTGCGACCTCATCACGCAATGCGTGGGGAACATTGCGCACTCTGAAAAATTTCGGTTGCGCGTTTACTTTCAGTTCCAAATGTGCTTTATAGTTCTTAGCGCAACCAAGGCCCGGTGCAAAAATGTCTGCAAATTCTTCACATAGACTAGAAACACTGGCTGAAGGCACAGTCTGGTTCACTGATAGGACCTGATTTACTATAGACAAGTTAAACAACTGAAATAAATCTAAACCAAACAAGTTCACTGCAGAAGAAGAACGAAGTACGTAAAATGTTTTGTTTGTCCCCTGTATGTTGCAAGAAGGCTGCACTGTCCTAACACAGGGATATTCTGACCTCAATAACTATTTAACGTAACATTTGCGGCACGCAACGGAAGTGTGCCCAGTTGTTTGTACGTGTCTTTATTGATCAGTGAAACTGCAGCTCCGGTATCGAGCTGGAATGGGATCACGTTGCCATTAATGTCCAAGTCTACAAAAAGTTTATTGTCCTGCTGACGACAAGAGCGACTGTCTCGTGCAATTTGAACTGACACTGGTACAGAAGCACTTGCGACTTGACGTGATTTCCGTCGACGTCGATGCACACATTTTGTGGGACGAACACAGTCACTGTTAGAGAGAGTGGCACTGGGCAGAGTGGAATGAACTACATGAATGTCCATGGGCGAAGGTTCACGAGCCTGAGTATTCTTGGTTCGATCCCGGCGGGAAGCAAAGGGCCTGGAATGGTTTTTAGTGTCCATTCTGAGCTTTTTCTGGCAAACACTCTGAACATGTCCTTTTTTCTTACAGAAAAAGCAAATAGCCTGGCGTGACGGGCAATTCTCACACGAATGTCTAGTAGCACACTGCGGGCATGATTTCACTGCATTTGCTTGCTGCCGCGGGACACGTGGTTGATAGCTGGGCGGCAGCTGCGCGGACGAGCGCGAGGGCTGTTTACTGTGCCTTGCAGCGCGCCTGGCGGGCCGGTTAATGTGACACACGGCTGGCGAAGTTGCAAATGATTCCTGAGCAAAGTCAAGTGTGTCTTGCCTATCCAATATGTCTATCACTTGTTGAAGGGAGGGATTGACTAGTTTTAAATTTGCTCCCGTATACGAACATCAGAAACGTTCTGTGCAATTGCATCACGTACCATTGTATCTGAATAAGGGAGGCCACATTCACACTCAAAAGCACAAACCCTAGTAAGGCCTTGCAAGGTTGCAACCCACTCCCGATTAGTTTGACCGGCCGTACGTTTTGTACAAAAGAAAGTATACCTTTTTGCAACTACATTGACTGATTCCTTGAAATATCCATCTAAAGCAGACAAAATTTCTTCATAGGACAGAGTTGCTACGTCGCGGCGGGGAAATAATTTCACTATCACACGGTACATCTGCACCCCTACACACGCCAATAAGTGAGGCTGCCGCTCGTTACCTTGGATTCTGTAGGCGGCGAGATGGAATCCAAATTGACGTGACCACTCCGTCCAGCTTTCCATTGCCGCGTCGAAATGACGAAAAGGTGGTGCTACTGCGTGTTGTAGCTGCGTGAGCGGTGAAGCGGCGGCTGCCGCATCGTTTTGCATTGCACGTTGACCCTGGACGAGCTGTCCAAGGGCATCCAATAACTCCTGCGTCTGCTGATTCTGCAAACGATAAAATTCGGACAGTACATCTGGAGACTGTGGCGAAGCCATGACACAAGTAAATTAAGCAAGTAGAAAAAAGAAGACCCTTTTGAGACTCGTCGCCAAATATGCTGTGTCTAGACAAGACAGCCTAGACACAATGAGAGGAAGCCGAAAGGCACACGCTTAAACTCACGCAGGCTGGCGTGAGGTCTGAAACAGGATACGTATTGAATGCTATAAAGAAAAGTACGTAGCCTCTGGAATACTTAACTTTAATCCACATTTGTGGAACATCGCTCTTGAGGATACATTAATAGAATCTCAATATCAATTGAATACGGCGCCTTGCTAGGTCGTAGCAAATGTAGCTGAAGGCTATGCTAACTATCGTCTCGGCAAATGAGAGCGTAGTTGTCAGTGAACCATTGCTATGAACGTCGGCTGTACAACTCGGGCTAGTGCCAGGACGTCTCTCTAGACCTGCCGTGTGGTGGCGCTCGGTCTGCAATTACTGACAGTGGCGACACGCGGGTCCGACGAATACTAATGGACCGCGGCCGATTTAAAAGGCTACCACCTAGCAAGTGTGGTGTCTGGCGGTGAGACCACAACTTCCATATGTTATGAACCCTAGCCGGCCAGTGTGGCCGAGCGGTTCTAGGAGCTTCAGTCCGGAACCGTGCGACCGCTACGGTCGCAGTTTCGAATCCTCTCCCGGGCGTGGATGTGTGTGATGTCCTTAGGTTTAAGTAATTCTAAGTTCTCGGGGACTGATGACCTCAGAGCCATTTGAACCATTTCTTCACGAACCCTAAACCACGACTCTTCCACAATGACGTAGTGCCCTGTCCTTAATGGCCCACAGGTAACCACCAAAACGATCACTTTCAGCCCTGGTCCCGGGTGCCTTAGCCGTTCACACCTCTCATCGTATGAGGGAACGTCCGGATCGAACATGATAGTTTTGGTTGTTCAGGCGTTATGATATAAGGCGATATGTAGCATGGGCGTAATGATCTTCATATCGTTGAACACAGTACACTCTCAGATCGTTTCCTTAGTCATGGAAGCGTAGCCTCTGTCTTGTCCGAGGTGCCCTCTCAGACTCACAGCCGCCACGTCAGCTTCTGCTGACGGCTCCTGGCTGCGCCTGCTCAGCTGACAAGGTCCTTGGCACGCTCGCCAGAGCTGACTCCGCGCGTCGCCTTGACAAGTGGGACAGACAGCGGGCCGCCGCCAGCTCAGTGCGACTGCGCTGCTGACGCCGTGGCACTCAGTGTGGCATCAAGGCTCTCGATACGGTGCGGACGCACGCTCTGCATGCACTTACCTATCTCTAGTCGTAGCTGCGGAAGGTACCAGATTTTGTGATATTTCTGGTCTTCAGTCTTCTGACCACTCTGACGCGGATCGGCACGAATTTCTCTCTTACGTCAACCTCTTCACCTCTGAGTAGCACTTGTACACTGGGTCCTCAGTTTTCAGTTTGAGATGTGGTGCTGTAAAAGGCTGTTGAAAATTAGGCGGACCATAAGAAATGGGGATCTTGCTCAGGCGACGGTCAACAGCGTGTAAAAATTTTAAAAAATGCCTTTCCCTACCTTATTTACCCTTCACAGTTTCCTCTAGAACCATGGAACTTATTCGTTGATATACCTTACCATCCCGTATGACTTGTCAGTGTTCTCCAAACACCATTCTGCTAACAGCCTCCTCATTTCTACGATTAAAAAAAAAAAAAAAAGTAACACTGTGCTGTCTGTCATAACCTTATTTTATTTTGCTGCTATTTTCGGTTCTGAACCATCACAAAAGGCGGGAAAATTATCACATCTGTGATACATCTGTGATAATTTTCCTGCTGTTGATGATGGTTCAGAACTGACACCGGTAGCAAAATAACGTTATTATAGACAGCACAGTGTTGTGCATTTTTTTTTAAATTTGTACACGCTGTTGACCATCGCCTGAGCAAGCTCCTCATTTCTTATCGGTCCACCTAATTTTCAACAGCCTTTTACAGCACCACATCTAAAACGTTTCTATTCTCTTTGCTGCTTTTCCTACAGTCCACGATTCACTTCCATACAGTGCGTGACGTTACGTCACATAAATATTGACATTTTTATCGGTTGTAAACCGTATTTAACGTATTTTATGAATATAATTAGTATAAAAGATACACATATATAACGTAACAAGTGTTGGGCTCCTGATGTACATTCTCAGATATTTCTTCCTCAAATTAAGGCCGGTATGGGATACTAGTAGACTTCTCTCTGAAGTTGAAAATAGCGAGAATCCTCCGAAAGTTTCAGGTAAAAGTGGTTTTCCGCCCACCATCGAAGATTGCGGACCTTGTGGGATCAGTTAAGGACAATCTGTTACTACGAAAGGCCGGAATTTACAAGATACCGTGCCAATGTGGTATGGCTTACATAGGTCAAACCACACGCACCGTAAAAGAACGCTGCACTGAACATCAACGTTACACCCGCCTTTTGCAGCCAAGCAAGTCCGCTATTGCTGAACATTGTATTTCTACTGGACATTCAATGGAGTATGAGAAAACAATGATTTTGTCTACAGCAACGTCTTTCTGGGACTTAATTATTTAAGAATCCGTAGAAATACGACTGGCGGAAAATCTGTTAATCCGTGACAGCGGCTACCAGCTGGACAGTGCATGGAATCCCATCATCTCCACGATTTGCTCAAATCGAAGACGACAGAGTGCGTCGACGGCCGTGGCAAACAGCAACGCAGAGGGCGACTGAGTTCCGCTATTCCACCAGCGAGGGCGCTGCCGGCGGGCAGTGTTGGTTCAACTATCAAGTTTTCGACGCATGCGCAGAATAGTTACAGTACGTTATATATTGCGGAGCGGAGAACTTTATCGCCAGTCTGCGACGGCTCACCTGAAGATGACTGGCAGGTGCCCATTTGAAATATCGTGCGAAGTATTGAACGACGACCGACTGCAAGCCCGGAGGAGGAGGAGATTAGTGTTTAACGTCCCGTCGACAACGAGGTCATTAGAGACGAAGCGCAAGCTCGGGTGAGGGAAGGATGGGGAAGGAAATCGGCCGTGCCCTTTCAAAGGAACCATCCCGGCATTTGCCCGAAGCGATTTAGGGAAATCACGGAAAACCTAAATCAGGATGGCCGGAGACGGGATTGAACCGTCGTCCTCCCGAATGCGAGTCCAGTGTGCTAACCACTGCGCCACCTCGCTCGGTTGCAAGCCCGAAATTTGTTTGAAGAGTCAATTCGCCGGGAAAATTTTAAAATTCACATATTTCCGTCTTTCTTCGCGTTTCCTTCAGTCCATGCTCGTCACTAATTAAACCATTACATTCAACAGGTCCTGTACTACACTTTCACTGAGCACAGTAATGCCATCAATGAATCCTATTATTGGTATCCTTTCCTCCTTAATTTTAATACTACCCATGAACCTGTCTCTTGTTTCCATCGCTGCTGCTTCAGTGTATTGATGTAATAGTAGTTACGTGAGGCTCATATCCTTTTTAAATCGAGTACTTCATTCATAACCTTCCATTCTTATTTTCCCCTCTTGATTTTTGAAAATATTGTGTATTACCGATCTTTCTCTGTAGCTGACTCCTATTCTCCGAGAATCTGCGAACAGTTTTAATCGTTTTACATTTTCGTACTCATCTAACAAGATAGAAAACAGAATGCTAAAAAGATACGTTTTCATTACCGACGCATCTGCGAATGTGTATGGGCCTACATGAACGTGGAGGAAGAAATGAAAGCAGAGAGCCTATGAAGAAATCAAAGTCTGCTGTGGGTATCAGACGAACCCTGCACTCGTTGGTGAAGAGGAATCTATATTGTTTGATCCAGATTCCACACCCGGTGTTGCCCAGTGTTCTTCGCGCACCACGGTTGTAGAGCGTTTGTACTGTTCTTCGTAGTGGACGCCTAGAGGCCAGATTGATCATGTGGTGTCTGTTGCGTACTTTCTGGGCCGACATACTCTTTCTAGTATCTGGCCTGGTGGTCCAACGGTAAAGCGCGTGCCATGAAACTGAGCCGTCCGAACTGACCATGTCGCATTCTTCCGTTCGTGATTGGAGATACAGAGCGCTGTCCGGAATTGCATGTTTATTTACACGCCTGACGACCCGTCTTCATAGCTTCAATTCTGCTATTACCTCGTCTCGTCTCCTCCAGTTTTCGATCAATATGATGGGAAAAATTACTGCATGCTCTAAAACGCTACAGTATTTTTGTTAGCTTGTTGTTGATGTAAGCAAATTGTATACAGCTTAACGTTGTTCCAGAATTTCATGTTATGCACAAGACTGCTGTCACCTGGTTTTTCTCTGTAGTATTATGCAATTCTTTTGAGATCTTCCCGGCAGTATGGACCCGGTTATCGACTACACACATCTGACAGCGGTGTATGTGATTTTTGTGACACCTCTATGCCTTGCCGATAGAGGTTTCTATTTCAGTGTTGAAAGGGAGTGTCTTTTCTGTAAGATAAACTTAATTTTTGGCTATAAAGGTGGAGTCACCATAAACGTTTTAGTGCTTTATTTTACACAGTATTTTAAATTACACATTTAACCTCCGCTTTTTCGATGGCCAGGTGGCAATGTGCCACACGTAGGAGCACTATAATTCACGTATTCAATGGTACGTAAAACGGAGTTAACGTTTATTTCAAAATTAAGTTTGATAGTTATAAACCTTGTAACATATTTGGGACAGATCTGAAGATGGCAATATAACTTTGTGCTACTAGCAATCAGGAAATGTATCAACTGCGAGCTGGGCAGTAAAAGTTCTATTTTGGAAGCATTTTTACATAAATAAATCAATGAATAAATAGCCTTAGATCGTCGGCGTTCAGTAAACGACGTGTAAGACGCGCCGAACGGTGAGTGCACAGAAAGTCGTGTTCTTAAAGCTCCTCTCGTGCGAGTGGTGGGCGGGTGAGCGGTATAGGTTAGAGCGTGCCCGAGCTGTGATTTGCGAAGTAGAGATGTTGCGTCGGACAAGCGCAGCCGGGTCTCGAGCTGCAGGCGTCCACTTACTTAGGCAACTAGAGAGGCAGGCAGGCGGGCAGGTGTTGTCGGCGGCCGATTCACACCCGATCGGCGCGTAAATCGTCGCCTCGCGCACCTCATTACGCGGCCGTCACGAAGAGGCGGCGGCCCCCGCGGATCCGGGTCATCTGCTGCGAGGTACCCGGCCAGAGCCAACGCGTTGGGAAACGCCGCATTCGACCACATAAATTACTGCGCTGACGCTGGACCGAGCCGGCGCTTCCCTGGGGCACTGCGGCCTCGCTTCTCCCCGAGACAGATCTGCGGCATACTACAGACCCTACACTGTGGCTTACAATGGTGCATCCCTCTCACGTGCGGGTGGATCAAAAGGAGTAGGAGGTGGGGTGAAAGGGTAGGTCAGGGTGCTATAACATCCGCCCCCCTCGCCGAACGCACTGTACTAAAGGCGCTAGACTTATTTTTTCTTTCTCGGATGAGCACACTACAAGAACCACCTCCGAACTGCAGTTATTTATTTGTCTTTTTTTCTTATGGTACTCTTTTACCTGCTCAGTAAACACACTACTGGCCATTAAAATTGCTACACCAAGAAGAAATGCAGATGATAAACGGGTATTCATTGCACAAATATATTATACTAGAACTGACATGTGATTACATTTTAACGTAATTTGGGTGCATAGATCCTGAGATTTAGAGATTAAGAAAAGGCAAACCTACGTTTCTAGCATTTGTAAACTTAGAGAAAGCTTTTGACAATGTTGACTGGAATACTCTCTTTCAAATTCTGAAGGTGGCAGGGGTAAAATACAGGGAGCGAAAGGCTATTTACAATTTGTACAGAAACCAGATGGCAGTTATAAGAGTCGAGGGGCATGAAAGGGAAGCAGTGGTTGGGAAAGGAGTGAGACAGGGTTGTAGCCTCTCCCCGATGTTATTCAATCTGTATATTGAGCAAGCAGTAAAGGAAACAAAAGAAAAATTCGGAGTAGGTATTAAAATTCATGGAGAAGAAGTAAAAACTTTGAGGTTCGCCGATGACATTGTAATTCTGTCAGAGACAGCAAAGGACCTGGAAGAGCAGTTGAACGGAATGGACAGTGTCTTGAAAGGAGGATATAAGATGAACATCAACAAAAGCAAAACGAGGATAATGGAATGTAGTCAAATTAAGTCGGGTGATGCTGAGGGAATTAGATTAGGAAATGAGACACTTAAAGTAGTAAAGGAGTTTTGCTATTTAGGGAGTAAAATAACCGATGATGGTCGAAGTAGAGAGGATATAAAATGTAGACTGGCAATGGCAAGGAAAGCGTTTCTCAAGAAGAGAAATTTGTTAACATCGAGTATAGATTTAGGTGTCAGGAAGTCGTTTCTGAAAGTATTTGTATGGAGTGTAGCCATGTATGGAAGTGAGACATGGACGATAACTAGTTTGGACAAGAAGAGAATAGAAGCTTTCGAAATGTGGTGCTACAGAAGAATGCTGAAGATAAGGTGGGTAGATCACGTAACTAATGAGGAGGTATTGAATAGGATTGGGGAGAAGAGAAGTTTGTGGCACAACTTGACTAGAAGAAGGGATCGGTTGGTAGGACATGTTTTGAGGCATCAAGGGATCACAAATTTAGCATTGGAGGGCAGCGTGGAGGGTAAAAATCGTAGAGGGAGACCAAGAGATGAATACACTAAGCAGATTCAGAAGGATGTAGGTTGCAGTAGGTACTGGGAGATGAAGAAGCTTGCACAGGATAGAGTAGCATGGAGAGCTGCATCAAACCAGTCTCAGGACTGAAGACCACAACAACAACAACAACAGATCCTGAGAAATCAGTACCCAGAACAACCACCTCTGGCCGTAATAACGGCCTTGATACGCCTGGGCATTGACTCAAACAGAGGTTGAATGGCGTGTACACGTACAGCTGTCCATGCAGCTTCAACACGATGCCACAGTTCATCAAGAGTAGTGACTGGCGTATTGTGACGAGCCAGTTCGTCGGCCACCATTGAATACACGTTTTCAGTTGGTGAGAGATTTGGAGAATGTGCTGGCTAGAGCGGCATTCGAAATTTTTTGTATCCAGAAAGACCCGTACAGGACCTGCAATATACGATCGTGCATTATCTTGCTGAAATGTAGGGTTTCGCAGGGATCGAATGGAGGGTATAGCCACGGGTCGTAACACATCTGAAATGTAACGTTCACTGTTCAAAGTGCCGTCAATGCGAACAAGAGGTGACCGAGACGTGTAACCAATGGCTCCCCTACCATCACGCCAAATGATATGCCAGTATGGCGATGACGAGTACACGCTTCCAAAGTGCGTTCACCGCGATGTCGCCAAACACGGATGCGACCATCATGATGCTGTAAACAGAACCTGGATTCATCCGAAAAAATAACGTTTTGTCATTCGTGCACCCAGGTTCGTCGTTGAGTACACCATCTCAGGCACTCCTGTCTGTGATGCAGCGTCAAGGGTAACCGCAGCCGTGGTCTCCGAACTGATAGTCCATGCTGCTGCAAAGGTCGTCGAACTGTTCGTGCAGATGGTTGTTTTCTTGCAAACGTCCCCATCTGTTGAATCAGGGATCGAGACGTGGCTGCACGATCCGTTAGAGCCATGCGGATAAGATGCCTGTCATCTCGACTGCTAGTGATATGAGGCCGTTGGGATCCAGCACGGCGTTCCTTATTACCCTCTTGTACCCACCGATTCCATATTCTGCTAACAGTCATTGGATCTCGACCAACGCGAGCAGCAATGTCGCGATACTATAAACCGCAATCGCGATAGACTACAATGCGACCTTTATCAAAGTCGGAAACGTGATGGTACGCGTTTCTCCTCCTTACACGAGGCATCACAACAATGTTTCACCAGTCAACGCCGGTCAACTTCTGTTTGTGTATGAGAAATCGGTTGAAAACTTTCGTCATGTCAGCACGTTGTAGGTGTCGCCACCGGCGCCAACCTTGTGTGAATGCTCTGAAAAGCCAATCATTTGAATATCACAGCATCTTCTTTCTGTCGGTTAAATACCGCGTATGTAGCACGTCATCTTTGTGGTGTAGCAATTTTAATGGCTAGTATTGTAATTAACATAGAGTAATGAAATTTCAAGAATACGTTAGTCGATGTAACATATTTAATAGATTAACATTGCACTCATACACTTGTAACGCCGGAAATTCATATCCTCCTATTTCCATCTATTGTACTATAAAATTTTTCCTTATTTTGTTACCTGAATATATAACATTTCTGTGTCTTTGTATATTGTAATTGTTTTACTATTTGTATATATATATATATATATATATATATATATATATATATATATATATATATATATGCATTTATATCGATGTATAATTGTTTGTTTTGTGAATATTATTTGTATTTATACGCTGGGTCTGGCCTAGGGAAAACTATACTATCGAACGAATACTTCGATAGGTCGTGTGGAGAAGAAAGTGTTTAGGATCTTTGGTAGTGTTAACTCTGTCGCGTGGAGCAGAGAGGGTCTGGCGGGGGTGGTGCAGTGGAGCAGGTGTGTTGTGTGAAGCTCCCGCGAGTTGCCGCGCTTTCGGGGTTTGGCAGCATGTAATTGCGCTCGACTTGCGATGATAGTTTCTGACATGGTGTCGCGGACGGGAAGCATTAGCTGGCGCACATCAAGAGCCCGTTTCGTCTGGTGACCGTGTCGAGAAGAAGGCGCGCCAACATCCGGCTTCTGCAACAGCGACGGCCGACAATGAGTGACTGTCGCCACCTCCTCGATCGACGGCTTCAAACCTTCAATCAACCAACAAGGAAGACTGGAAGCACGTAAAGTTTTAGAACTGTATGGCAGACCTCAGCTTTTCAAACTTTTAAAATTGTTGCATCTCAAAATTACAGCAACTTAGCATGAACCTTTGTTGCTCATTGTCCCAATTGCATTGCCAAGCAGGGTCCCTTCCTTTTCCGAAATGAACCCGAGTGTCGTTGAAATTCAAACGCCAGCATTAAAATAATATAATTAGATTTCACTGCTTTAATTTCAAAGTTCAGTTAAAGTATTCATAGCTGGCTACAATATTTAGATTACACGAGCACAAATTAAGAGTGCGAGTTTTGTTAGCATATTTTAGCTTACCTGTGACTGCAGCTCAGCTTGGTACGTACTAAATTTTACTATTGTTAATTGTTCAGAATCATTTAATTCAAGTTCGAAGTTAAATCTCTTATTTCTAAATTGCGTAGATTCAAGTAGCTTTTGAAATGATTGTTGAGGTAGCCCAAGACTAACTGTATTTTACTGAATTTCGATATGCTT
This sequence comes from Schistocerca nitens, assembly GCF_023898315.1. NCBI lineage: Eukaryota > Metazoa > Arthropoda > Insecta > Orthoptera > Acrididae > Schistocerca > Schistocerca nitens. The sequence goes on from NC_064620.1 coordinate 270,117,908, forward strand.
CAGAAAAAAAGTTCACTATTAATTTCAGTCACTAAATTAACTTTCAATTTTCCGGTTTTGTTAATTCTTTTGCTAAATTAAGTCAGAGTGCAGCAAAATTTATTACTTCTGACAAACTTTCAGTTTTCACACTACACGTGTCAACCTTCAGTTGCCACGCTTCTAGTGCTAATTATATGTGTAATAACCTTTCTTTTTCAGTTACTATAGTAATTGTCCTTAGGACTGGCGACCGTGACTTCCCCCAAATCTCAAATATCTAATTACCGCTAGTTAATTGTTGACGTAACGGCCGCACATTTACTTTCTTTATTAACTTTACCCCTTTTCAAAATTAATTTCCACCAGTTTCATTTGAATTTTTCCTTTCATTTAGATGTAACACTTTCCTCCCTCTTTACCGACAGATTAACTTCGGTGACGATTGTTTTTCCCAAATTTCCATTAGGTACACGCGGTTTAATTTTTCACTGTCATTAAGGTCGATAAGTGAGGGGGAGGTTAGACACTGAAGCGACAAAGAAACTGGTATAGACTTGCGTATTCAAATACAGAGATATGTTAACAGTCAGAATACGGCGCTGCGGCCGGCAACGCCTATACGAGGGCAAATTGGAAAGTAAGGAAGATTGGTCACCAAATCGAAACCACAGTGAAAATCAAACCTGTTTTATTTACAACGGTTAGCTACACCTTCCAGCTACTTCTCTACACAGTCGCTGCTCAGAGTCAGACATCTGTAGTAGCGTTGTACCAACTTTTCAATTCCGTCATTATAGAAGACAGCTGCCAGTCCTTTTCAACAATTTTCTACAGCTGTGTCAAAATATTGTCTTCATCGCCAGCGGTTCATCTGAGCAGATATGAATCTCAGGGGTAGCCAATTGAATTGTGGGTGATCGAACACTTCCCATCGAAAACGCTGCAGGAGCATTTTCATTGCCCCTGCAGAGTGCCCCCGAGAATTGCCGTGCAGAACGAACAGTATGACAATTATGTTCTGTGGATTGCATAGCTTCAGGCGAAACTTTTCGCCAGGCCCTCATACTTGGCGGGAAACGCTAATTTACAGCCATCTTTACGTTCTAACTGTGATCTCAGTACTGAAAAGAGCGACATGATGCGATCGACGGGCGTACTAGACACAGTGCCCAACGCATCTATCGAAAAATTCATCAGATTTCCACTGTATTTTCCATTTCGCCACCGATCGTGCCTTACTTTCCGAATAACCCTAAGACAACAAATGTCTAGCGCTGTTGTTAGATCGGTCACTGCTGCTACAATGGCCGGTTATCAAGATTTAAGTAACTTTGAATGTGGTCTTATAGTAGGCACAGGAGCGATGGGACACAGCATCTCCGAGGTAGTGATGAAGTCAGGATTTTCCCATACGATCGTTTCACGAGTATACCGTGAACTAGAAAACCGGTAAAACATTAAATATCCGACTTCTCTGCAGCCGGCAAAAGATCCCGCAAGAACAAGATCAACGACAACTGAAGAGAATCGTTCATCGTAACCGAAGTGCAGCCCTTCCGCAAATTGCTGCAGATTTCAGCGCTGGGCCATCAACAAGTGTCAGCGTGCGAACCATTCAACGAAACATGATCGATATGGGCTTTCGGAGCCGAAGGCCACCCGTGTACCCCTGATGACTGCACGACAAGAAGCTTTACACCTCGCCTTGGCATGTCAACACCGACTTTGGAATGTTGATGACTGGAAACACGTTGCCTCGTCGGACGAGTCTCGTTTCAAATTGCATCCAGTGGATGGACGTGTACATATATGGAGACAACCTCATGAATCCATGGCTCCTGCATGTCAGCAGGGCACTGCCCAAGCTGGTGGAGGCTCTGTAATGGTGTGGGGCGTGTGCATTTGGAGTTATATGTGACCGTTGATGTGTCTAGATACGACTCTGACAGCTCACACGTACGTAAGCATGGTGTTCGATCACCTGTATATCTTCATGTTCATTGTGCATTCGACAGACTTGGGATATTCCAGCAGACAAGCGACACACCACACGTCCAGAATTGCTACAGAGTGGCTCCAGGAACACTCTTCTGAGTTTAAACATTTTCGGTGCCCACCAAACTCCCCAGATATGAACATTATTGAACATATCTCGGATGCCTTGCAACATGGTATACAGAAGACATCTGCACCCACTCAAACTCTTACGGATTTATAGACAGCCCTGCGGGATTCGTGGTCTCCTCCAGCACTACGTCAGACCTTAGTCGAGTCCATGCCATGTCGTGTTGCTTCACTTCTGTGTGTTCGCGGGGGCCCCACACGTTATTAGGCAGGTGTACCATTTTCTCTGGCAGTGTAGGTTAATGCACGCGCCAGACAATGCGAAATGCTGGTACATTAATAACCTATGAAACCGCCAGAATGTTGAATGCAAGAATACAGTAAGCGTACAATATGTCGCACAAGTGCCAGATGACAGTTTCTCGGTTGGAATTACATGCCTGTTGCACGTGCTCAAGACAGGAACGGTTAAGGCTCTTTGTGGATGGCAAATTTGGAAATTTGTGGTAAGGTCTTATGGGACCAAACTGCTGAGGTCATCGTTCCCTAAGCTTACGCACTACTTAATCTAACTTAAACTAACTTACGCTAAGGACAACACACACACTCATGCCTGAGGGAGGACTCGAACTTCCGACAGAGGGAGCCACCCGGACAGTAACAAGACGCCTCGGACTGCACGGCTACCACGCTCGGCTTGTGGATGGCATGAGGCTGGAACTGTCGTTCGATGATGTCCCATATGTGCTCGATTTGAGACAGATAGGTGAACGAGCAGGCCAAGGAACATGTCGACACATTGTAGAGCATGTCGAGTTATAACAGCAGTTTGTGGGAGAACGTTATCATGTTGGAAAACTTCCTGTAACGGTGTTCATGAATGGCAGCACAATAGATCGAATCTCCAGACTGACATACATATTTACAGTCAGGGTGCAGATGGATTACCACGACAGAGCTCCTGCAGACAAACTAAATGTCACTCCAGACCATCGGGCCAGGTGTAGGTCCAGTGTCCCTAGGCCGGGGAAAGGATAGTTGGAGGCGCTCATGTAGCCTCCTCCTAACCAACACAAGGCCATCACTGGCAGCAGGGCGGAACCTGCTTTTGTCAGGATACACAACAGACCTCCACTCCGCCTCCAATGAAATCTCGCTTGACACCACTGAAGTTGGTTTGGCGTCAGTGGAATGGACGCTACACGGCATCTGGCTCGGAGCTGTCCTGGAGGTAACCGATTTTTAACAGTTTTTTGTGTCATGTGCTGCCAACTGGTGCTCGAAATTATGCTGGAAACGTAGTACGGCGCACCACAGCCATACACCGAACACGACTGTCGTCCCTCTCGGTAGTGTGCTACGTGGCCGCCGGAGCCCGGTCGTCTTGCGACTGTTACCTTTCCGTGACCACTAATGCCAGCAATCACGTACAGGGATGCAATCCTGCCAAGGCTTTCTGCAATATCACGGAACGAACAGTCAGCTTCTCGTAGCCCTATTAAACGACCTCGTTCAAACTCAGTGACGTGTTGATAATGGCGTCTTTGTCGCCTTAAAGGCATTCTTGACTTAACATCAACCTACCACATCCAATTTCGAAGGCAACTAACGCTCACGACCTTTACAGCCCGTATTTAAAGAAAACCTGACTTGCACCCTCATTGTGGCGCTACCAGTGCCACTCTTATGCGACTGGCGCGAAATTTGACCAGACGTCATATTTCACATATAGAAAGACGCCTACTAACTGTCGTTTTTCCTGCCTTACTCCTTCTTCGTGTTGGGTTTTTCCTCCCTTCTGTGTATTTCTCCCTGTCTTCTAACCACATAAGGTTAGCATTTACCGTATTTAATTCTTCCCTGAATACTTCTCTTCAGATTTTATACTTCTTTCTGAGTCTCTTTTTACTTCATAGATTCGGCTTCTGTCAGCTTATTACACCACAATTATTTGGAGATCGGGTGTAGAAAAATATCCGCTACCAGTCACAATAAAAGGTTATTTATTTGTCACACGACCGGTTTCGGGCTTGCGCCCATCCTCAGGTGTTTATACATTCATTTACATGTTTATACTGTTGGAGATCAATGAAGATGAAGCACCATTATTACAGTCATGCTGTGGTGACAGTTTTGCCACTTAGTTACACACTTACTGTCACTTTCACGTGCATATTTCAGTTTTACCAAGTATACCTTTATATTTCACTATTATGTTTGTATGTAAACATAGTGTATTTCACGAGTGCACCTCATAATAGTGAAATATAAAGGTATACTTGGTAAAACTGAAATATGCACGTGAAAATAACAATAAGTGTGTAACTAAGTGGCAAAACTGTCACCACAGCATGACTGTAATAATGGTGCTTCATCTTCATTGATCTCCAACAGTATAAACATGTAGATGAATTTATAAACACCTGAGGATGGGCGCAAGCCCGAAACCGGTCGTGTGACAAATAAATAACCTTTTATTGTGACTGGTAGTGGATATTTTTCTACACCCGATAGAGGAACAGTCACGGAGTTCGACAGCATCCACTATGGACAAAATTCATATTTGGAGACCGTTTTGGTCAATCTACTGTCTTGCATAAGATATACTGCAAATCTCCAAAAAGTACTATCGATTTTCTCATTTTTTCGGATACGTTTTCTGAGTTTCTTTGTTATTTTGTAATTCCCAGACCTCCCTTATTTTCCGCCATACTAATAACTTCTTATGACGCACCTTTCTAGCATTTGATTGTTGCCTCCGTAGCAGACTGTTCAGCATAATGAATCTTCAAGGGGGTTCATTCCCGGGTTCTGTTCCGTGTATTGCACAATGCACTTCTTCACATTTATTACAGCTGTACACCATCTCCATAAAGTACTTCTAATTGTAATTATCTAAAGCATAACCTATGAATTATGACTTCTTTTGAATACATTTGTAGAAGTACAATTTATGATGGTTTAGTAGTAATCCAACATTTCCCCCCCCCCCTTCAGTGTTCTAGGGTTAAAACCCCTCAATGAATTGGTGTAATAGTTTTACTACTCGTTTTTCTTTTCCTGTTTCGCAACCTACTAATGTGTGGACGATTTCTTGTTACAATTCAACCCATCAACACCTAATTAGATCACCTCCTCTCTCTCTCTTTTCTTCTAATGCATCGATATGCAAAGAGATGACAGGGAGGACATCGAACGGCGTGGATAGGGATTGGAACCAGCTGACATCTGGACTCTCTTGATTATTTATGTCGACCTTAGGCAGTTCATAAAGCCGCAATACCTTTATTATAAATATATAAAAATAAGCACTAAAAACATAGCTTTTTTCTTCCGTGACGAGAACAACAGAAAACTGTGCGCAAGTAAAATCTGCTGCTGATGGATGGTTCTTCTCATCATCTCTTGAGTGTTACTAAACGATTTTGCACAACTTCTTCTCTAGCGTTTTATTTGATCACTTTTAATCTTTACTGTTAGAAAACGCTTCTGCAAAACATTTCTCTCGTACTGTATACGACTACTTACTTGATCACGTGTTTTATGAAATTTTGATAATTTTAAATCGTTGAGTGTAACTCGGAAATTCACAAAGCACAAATCAAATGATCCAGTAACAAATGCTTCTACATAATCCTCAAAATAGAAATTGATTAACCTCAAACTGTGCATATGATTCGCTTTGTTGGCAATTGATTGACCATTAAGTTCTTATGTGATTTATTTTTTGTTTTCTTGCTTCTTGTCTATCCTATTTAAGTACGATGGACATTCAATACGTAATGTAACACATTTTTTTCTGAAAGAAGGTCAGTTTTTTCCCAAGATTCCAGTACACAATACTACCCTAATCGTTCGGCTACAAAACTCCATTTTTCAACATAATTCCCGTTGAATGTGACGGTGTTACGCCATATTACTGGTATGGCGTGTATGCCTGCATGGTACCATTCTACTGGTCAACATCAGACGCAGCGTCCTGCTGCAAGAGTAACTTCCCCGTCATCCAAGTTCTGCTTCCCACGAAATGCATCTTTTATTGTTCCAAACTGATGGAAGTCGGAAGGTGTGAGATCCAGGCTGTAGGGTGAATGACAAAGAAGAACCCAATGAAGTTTTGCGAATGAGAGTGTCCGCACGTTCCGTCACTGAAGGAGCCGCAGCTGTTTGCGGCCGGCCGGCACGCGAGAGATCGGACAGGTGTGCGCGACCTTATTGCGATGATGACAGACGCCTCGCCCAAGGACTCATCTACATCTACATCCATACTCCGAAAGCCACTTGACAGTGTGTGGCGGAGGGTACCTTGATTATCTCTATCGGTTCTCCCTTCTATTCCAGTCTCGTATTGTTCGTGGAAAGAAAGATTGGCGGTATGCCTCCGTGTGGGCTCTAATCTCTCTGATTTTATCCTCATGGTCTCCCCACGAGATATACGTAGGAGGGAGCAATATACTGCTTGACTCTTCGGTGAAAGTACGTTCTCGAAACTTCGACAAAAGCCCGTACCGAGCTACTGAGCGTCTCTCTTGCAGAGTCTTCCACTGGAGGTTATCTGTCATCTCCGTAACGCTTTCGCGATTACTAAATGACCCTGTAACGAAGCGCGCTGCTCTCCGTTGGATCTTCTCTATCTCTTCTAGCAACCCTATCTGGTACGGATCCCACACTCGTGAGCATTATTCAAGCAGTGGGTGAACAAGTGTACTGTAACCTACTTTCTTTGTTTTCGGACTGCATTTCCTTAGGATTCTTCCAATGAATCTCAGTCTGGCATCTGCTTTGCCGTCGACTAATTTTATTTGGTCATTCCATTTTAAATCACTCCTAATGCCTACTCCCAGATAATTTCTGGAATTAACTGCTTCCAGTTGCTGACCCGCTATATTGTAGCTAAATGATAAAGGATCTTTCTTTCTTTGTATTCGCAGCACATTACACTTGTCTTTGCTTCAGTGGCACGTCTGTGTAGGCATTCTGCAAGCGCCTACGAATATCCACGATCTCTGATAACAAATTCCGCTGAGGTTAGCCAAGACAAAAATGTGTTGCTTTACTCATTGAACGCCCGTCTTACATGCTACAATAAATATTGTAAGTTGCAGAACTTTAAAAACATTTGGAGATTTCTAGAAAGGGTTGAGGGATTGAAACCGCTATAAGCCGGATGAAGACTATGGACGAGATGCACAGGTGTACGATTCATCTGAGTAACGCACCACCATAGCGACAACGTCATCGCCTGTGGCCACTGATGCGGCTCTAGAAGCGGTCCACGCCCCTCACTGCATCCTGCTGTTGAAAGACGGAACGTAGGCCAGAAACTACACTTCGCCATGTTTGCATATGCTGTACACACATTTTTACCTTCAGGATTAAGTTTACGCTGAACTCTACTCCGTCATCTCTTTGTGGGCGCACTACGGAGGAAAACAAGTTTTGCCGCAGACGTTGGTACGCAGTACCACCGGACTGCAACTTTGCGTCGTTCATATCAGCGACTGCGATTAAACACATTCATACTAGTGCTTTGGACATACTATCATCATTTGTGCTTTTTGTAGCAAATGTACTCAATAAACAATGGTTTACACAGTTTAAGTCAGGGAATAACATTCATCGATAATGACGTTAGTAGAAAGGTAGGCTCCACGGCGTTGAAACCAAACAACCTATATTTTACTTGCGTTTATTTCACTCCTCAGCAACGACTGTCATTTCTTCGAATCCGAAGCAGGCAACACATGCCATCACCTTAATTGTAGCTAATGGATCTCTCTAAAAGCCTGTGAAACTCATATGGGTAAAGCGTGGCTCAATTACAGACTAAAAGAGATACTGTATGCACAAGAAAACATTAAAAATTCTTTCGAATTTCCAGTTCGAAGGTGGACGAGTAATAGACACGTTTAGCTCCACGGTCTCTTGACGTTAAGATCAGAAGGCTGTCTGGCGCCACCTCTCATCGACATGATATGCCAACTCGATACTTAAACTCCACATACACACTTATTTTAGACACACAGTTGAATTGCTAAACAATTGTTATAAGATCAGACTGATCGGATCGCTGACATGAGAGCTCCATATGTAAATTATTAAGTTGACAAAAATACTTCCTGAGAATGTGCGACGCGAGATTCACCATATTATAGTTGCTATTCTTATCCTGTTGCATCACCTTGAGTGACCCGCCACGAATCCTACATTTTTAAGCATGAGAGTTCTTGGGAACCTACGTGGAATTCCAGCAATGCGGCAACATTCCCAGCCGCACCCAGAATGCTAGGACTCGCACTATCCTACATCTCAAGCAGCATCAACCTGTCTCGTCCCAGGCCAAGGCCATAAGGCGAACTGTTTTATTAACGTATCCTGCTGGAATTATCTGAAGAAGAAACTATAAACATATAATTGTATTTTATCAACAACGGAATATTGAGAAAGTTCCGACTGTTTCCGAGCACACTGCAGTACATACTTGCATACATTTTATAATGATAATCTTCGTCATTATCGCTGCCACAGTTACCGAGAGACCTTCAAGCGTATCTCTTGGATGCTGCCACACAATAAAGTTGTATGGCAGTGTCGGCGGGAAGACTCAGAAGGACAGGTTCCGTCGGCGTCAGAGTTATTGGGTGTGGAAACAGATTGGACATGGGTGGTGAAGGAAACCAGCGGTGTCCTTGTTAAAAAGATACTTTTAAAGTGATTTCAAGAAAATACTATTCTAAATATAAAATTAAAAATGCAATAAATAAAGCAGGCAAAAAGGAATACAAAGGTCTCAAAAAGTGCAAGAAGTGCAAAACGGATAAGCAGGGATGCCTACAAAACATATGTTAGGATGTGGAGGCATATATCACTAGCGGCAAGATAGATACTGACTACAGGAAAATTAGAGCGGCCTTTGGAGAAAAGAGAAACACTTTCATGAATATCAAGAGCTCAGATAGAAAACCAGTTCTAAGTAAAGAAGGGAAAGCAGAAAGGTGAAAGGAATACATAGAGGATCTATAAAAGGACGATGTACTTGAGGGCAGTATTATAGAAATGGAAGAGGACGTAGATCAAGATGAAATGGGAGATATGATGCTGCGTGAAGAGTTTGACCGAACACTGAAAGACCTAAGTCGAACCAAGGCCCCAGGCTAGACAACATTCCATTACTACTACTGATAGTCTCGGGAGAGTCAACCATGACAAAACTCTTCCATCTGGTGAGCAAGATGTATGAGATAAGCGAAATACCCTCAGACATCAAGAAGAATGTAATAATTCCAATCCGAAAGAAAGCAGGTGTTGACAGTTGTGAAAATTACCGAACTATCAGTTTAATACGTCACGGCTGCAAAATACTAACGCGAATTCTTTACAGACGAATGGAAAAACTGGTACAAGCATACCTCGGAGAAGATCACTGTGGATTCCGTAGAAATGTTGAAACACGTGAGGCAATACTGAACCATAACTTATCTTAGAAGATAGATTAAGTAAAGGCCAACCTACGTTTCTAGCATTTGTAGACTTAGAGAAAGCTTTTGACAGTGTTTTCTGGATTACTCTCTTTCAAATTCTGAAAGTGGCAGGGATCAAATAAAGGGAGCGATAGGCTATTTACAACTTCTACAGAGATCAGATAGCAGTTATAAGACTCCAGGGGCATGAAAGGAAGAACAGTTGATCGGAATGGATAGTGTCTCGAAAGGAAAACATCAACAAAATGAAAACGAGGATAATGGAATGTAGTCGAATTGAATCAGGTGATGCTGAGGGAATTACGAGTAGATTAGGAAACGAGACACTTAAAGTAGTAGATGAGTTTTGCTATTTGGGGAGCAAAATAACTAATGATGGTCGAAGTAGAGAGGATATAAAATGTAGACTGGCAATGGCAAGGAAAGCGTTACTGAAGGAAAGAAATTTGTTAATGTAGAGTATAGATTTAAGTGTCGGGAAGTCTTTTCTTAAAGTATTTGTATGGTGTGTAGCCGTGTATGGAAGTGAAACGTGGACGCTAAATAGTTTAGACAAGAAGAGAACAGAAGCTTTCGAAATATTGTGCTACAGAAGAATGCTGAAAATTAGATGGATAGATCACGTAACTAATGAGGAGGTACTGAATAGAATAGGGGAGAAAAAGGGATCGGTTGGTAGGGCACGTTCTGAGGCATCAAAGGATCACTAGTTTAGTATTGGAGGGCAGCGTGGAAGGTAAAAATCGTAGAGAGAGACAAAGAGATGAATACAGTAAGCAGATTCAGAAGGATGTAGGTTGCATTAGGTACTTGGAAATGAAGAAGCTTGCACAGGATTGAGTAGCATGGAGAGGTCCATCAAACCAGTCTCTGGACTGAAGTGAGGTGGCGCAGTGGTTAGCACACTGTACTCACATTCGGGAGGACGGCGGTTCAATCCCGCGTCCGGTCATCCTGATTTAAGTTTTCCGTGATTGCCCTAAATCGCTCCAGGCAAATGCCAGGATGGTTCCTTTGAAAGGGCACGGTCGACTTCCTTCTCCATCCTTCCCTAATCCGATGAGACTGATGACCTCGCTCTTTGGCCTCCTCTCCCCAAACAACCCAATCCTGTGGACTGAAGACCACAACAGCAACGCATTTCTGAACCTGAATGATACGATGCGCATTCAACCCACGCCAATAAATTCAGTGCTTTAACCACTGCACTTTACAGTTGATGTCACAGTCTTAACTAGGGGGTCACAAAATCACAGTTAACTCCAAAAGGCACAATGCAAGCTAGACGTAACTTAGGAACACCTTGTACTTGCATTTCCTTAAGAGCGGGCCTTTCCTTTGACAGGCGACAATTAGAAAGAATTTGTAGGGTAATTACACTATTGGCATTTTCCGAGATGAATTCATCTTAGAAATGTACTCGTGCCTGTACTTGGGTCTACAAAGGTTAAATAATTTGGGCCAGAGTGGACAATGTGGAGGTCCTCAACAAACGAATCGAAGAACTGTTAAACTAAAGTTAGCTTGAGCTGCAGAGTTTTTAAAAATTAATTACGGGAACAGTCAATATCTGTTGTCAGTCTGTATAGGACTTGAGTGCTCCTAGAGGTTTATCATCACCCAGTTATTTTTGGTTTTAGTACATTCATTTCCATGAGAATGTCCTAATTTCGTTGAAATTGTTCTAATACACATTTCGTTTGAAACACTCATCTCACCCAGAAATTGATGAAGGAAAAAATGTATTTGTTATTCATATATGTCTTGAAAGCTATATATGCATCATACTAACGTTTCGTACCATACTAATGCATCAAGGAAAAGTTTAAAACTCGTCCGTGTGGGTATTCGACGTAATTCAAAACATGCTCGTTCTTGTGGATTGAAATTAAATATTACTGTGTATAGTTGGAACATAGATTTAGAAATGTTTATGACAAAAAAATGGAATTCCAAGCCGATTCGTAACAATTGCTTACTGTACAAATGGAAATTGCAGACATCTTCCATGCCATTGAAGTAAATCAAACAGTTTCGCAAATTGTTGACACAAACAGAAGAGAAACGTTGGAACCTAAATGGACCCATATTGTTGCCAGTATTTACGATATTTAGCCTGAAATTGATTAATAAGAAGAAATTACAACATTTCTCCCGTACGATTACGGGTATGGAAAGACAGTTCGGGAGTAAAGGAATCTTCACACTCCATGTTAGCTAGCAAACAATGGAAGACACAAAAGAAAATTTCAGAAACTGGATAAAAAGATGAAGTTGAGGAATAGGAATACATAAATATTCTGTACGGAAGCAAGGAGAACTGGAAATAAATGTTGAATCAAATAGTCGTGTGTATAGAGCAGTAAGAGTTAAATAGCATTAAGACAGAAATGGTGAAGAGTAGCAAATGTTTTTGAAATGGTAAATCTGGAATACAGGGTTGTGTGAAAGCGAAATTTGTACCGTTAGAAAACTGCAAAAGAAGTAGTCTGCTGAGGATAGCGAATTTGACCCTGAAAGTAGTGGTACAGGAGTATAGGCATAGATTAAAATTTCTAATACACACTATCGAAGCTGTTTGGGTGGTATGAATGTACACATGAACTGGTGCGCAATAGGAGAAAATAAAGCTGAATCAAAAGACTACGGACTTAATAATGCGTCACTCTGGTATGATAATGCTCAGCGTTCGAATCAGTCAAACCGTTGTTCGGGTATGAGAGTTTTCAGACAGGATCATTCGTAACCGTCCAGCATACAAGTGCTCTTTGGCGTGACGTTGGAATGCCGAAAGACTGACATCTGAATTACCATACAGGCGATTACGTGGTGAACGTTTTAGCGGTGTCTCGTCCCGCTCGGCGCGACTTTCGCCTTTAAATCCAGTCCTGGGAGATAACAGCCGTACCGGAAGGCTTCGAGACAGAGACCAAAGCGACGCCGAGCCTTTGTCGGCGTTACGTGTCGAACAGCCGTCGTTTCCCACGCGACCCTGTGCCAGGTTCGTGATGCATTGCTGAGCCGCGGGCGGACTACCGTCGTCCCTCTATTGTGCATGCCCCTTGCCCTGACCCCCGATTTTGGCCGAGCCTCGCTTGTAAACGATTCATGCCGTAGAGTTTAATTACAGAGACGGCATGTCAACAAAGCCGTCACCTTGTGTTGATAGACAAGGCCATGTCGTATGTTATCGAACAGCGGGATTTCAGAGACGGCTTTAACCCTAAAAACCTACAGCTCAGGTGTCGCACAAGCCTATTTGGAAGCAATAAAGAAACTTTTAAAACCCTCTGATCACAGAATTAGTCCCGAGTAAATCGATAAGCATTCATCTTCGGCGTTTCCCCCTAGGCATTAGCCGTTTTCACGTCCACGGGCTTCTTTCGTTCTAGTAATACGGTCTTAGATGTCTATTTCCTCCTTTAATTTTTTTTTATTTACTGTTATTTACAAATGACCTGCCACCTTGTTACTAAGACAGGTCGTACTTTCACAATATGAAATTGAATGTGAAACTTACTTGATATTTATTATTTGTAGTGTGGATTTTTAATACTCCAGCTTTAAGTTCTTATAGACTTGAAGAAATAAAGAAATAAAAATCTTAAAATGAGCGATTTATGAATAGAAGATAGGAATTTAGGAATACAGGAAAGACTTATGACAAATTATCACTTTACGATATATTATAAAATCGGAAAAATTTTCTAAAATAACAAGATTCCATTGCTTCGTGATTGTATTTTTCCCATCATAGCGCTGGTCTTCCGTTTCTTCTTCTTCCTGGCGTCTCCCAGTTAAAAATCTTCCTTGGCCACATATCGTTAGACATTCTCTGCATGTGCCCGTACTACTAGAGTGCTCTGTTCTCCAAAGTTTTTGTTATGGAGCGCGTTATCCCCATTCGCCCCCATACCTCCTTATTTCGTATCCTAAATTGTTCAAATGGCTCTGAGCACTAAGGGACTGAACTTGTGAGGTCATCAGTCCCATAGAACCTAGAACTACTTAAACCTAACTAACCTAAGGACATCACACACATCCATGCCCCAGGTAGGATTCGAACCTGTGACCGTAGCAGTCGCGCGGATCCAGACTGTAGCACTTAGAACCGCTCGGCCACCCCGGCCGGCTTTCGTATCCTATATCGCCTCCTTAACTGCGGATATATTATGATATGGTCCACTTCCACTGTTTTAATTTTCTCCCTAACTTTCCTTGTTTGGTGCCAAATCTCAGCTCCTTATAGAACTATGTTCTGCACCACATAGTGAAATATTACTTTCATATCATCCTGCCGAATGTTATTATTCCATATTACCTTATGCAAAGCGTTAAGAGCTCTCTTCCCCACTGCCATCCTGGTCACATGTACCGCAACCATCTATTATTGTTCCAAATATTTGTGGCTTCTGCAAGACTTTATTTCTCCTTCCTCTGCGCCAATTATAACCACATCCTGTCACATATACATACACTTCCTGTTATCCATTCATTCCCAAAACTCAACGATAATCATTATTTTACTGTTTATGATGTAACATAATCCAGCCGTCTGCATATTAATGTTACCAGCTTGCCTCGTGCAGCATAAATAGCCATACATAAAGTACATACGATATAAGTGTATTTAATTTTTTATTGAATTTATGTGACTTCTATCTGTCCAACTACACTACTGGCCATTAAAACTGCTACACCACGAAGATGACGTGCTACAGACGCGAAATTTAACCGATAGGAAGAAGATGCTGCCATATGCAAATGATTAGCACAAGGTTGGCGCCGGTGGCGACACCTACAACGTGCTGACGTGAGGAAAGTTTCCAACCGATTTCTCATACACAAACAGCAGTTGACCGGCGTTGCCTGGTGAAACGTTGTTGTAATACCTCGTGTAAGGAGGAGAAATGCGTACCATCACGTTTCCGACTTTGATAAAGGTTGGATTGTAGCCTATCGCGACTGCGGTTTATCGTATCGCGACATTGCTGCTCACGTTGGTCAAGATCCAATGACTGTTAGCAGAATATGGGATCGGTGGATTCAGGAGGGTAATACGGAACGCCGTGCTGGGTCCCAACGGCCTCGTATCACTAGCAATCGAGATGACAGGCATCTTATCCGCATGGCTGTAACGGATCGTGCAGTCACGTATCGATCCCTGAGTCAACAGATGGGGACGTTTGCAAGACAACAACCATATGCACGAACACTTCGACGACGTTTGCAGCAGCATGGACTATCAGCTCGGAGACCATGGCTGCGGTTACCCTTGACGCACAGGAGCGCCTGCGATGGTGTACTCAACGACGAACCTGGGTGCACGAATGGCAAAACGTCATTTTTTCAGATGAATCCAGGTTCTGTTTACAGCATCGTGTTTGGCGACATCGCGGTGAACGCACATTGGAAGCGTGTATTCGTCCTCGCCATACTGGCGTATCACCCGGCGTGATTGGTTACATGTCTTGGTCACCTCTTGTTCGCATTGACGGCACTTTGAACAGTGGACGTTACATTTCAGACCCATGGCTTTACCCTTTATTCGATCCCTGCGAAACCCTACATTTCAGCAGGATAATGCACGACCGAATGTTTCAGGTCCTGTATGGGCTTTTCTGGATACAGAAAATGTTCGACTGCTGCCCTGGCCAGCATTCTCCAGATCTCTCACCAATTGGAAACGTCTGGTCAATGGTGGCCGAGCAGCTGGCTCGTCACAATACGCTAGTCACTACTCTTTATGCACTATGGTGTTGTGTGGGAGCTGCATGGGCAGCTGTACCTGTACACGCCATCCAAGCTCTGTTTGACTCAATGCCCAGGCGTATCAATGCTGTTATTACGGCCAGAGGTGGTTGTTCTGGGTGCTGATTTCTCAGGATCTATGCACCCAAATTGCGTGAAAATGTAATCACTTGTCAGTTCTAGTAAAATATATTTGTCCAATGAATACCTGTTTATCATCTGCATTTCTTCTTGGTGTAGCAATTTTAATGGCCAGTAGTGTATTTAGCAAATGGCATTGTAATTTAATATTCACACTTCAACAAAAGTTTGAAATATCATAGAGTTTACTACAACGTCTTCTTACAGTACACCGACTGAGGTTTTTACAGTACCTTATTAACAAAATGAACATAAGTCCTTCTAAAACCAAGAACTAGTTTGGTCAGTTACAAAACATCATTACAAAATAAAGCCGGCTGTCTCCTAAGTGTATATGTTGAAAACAAAAAGTTAAAATCTGTAGCTCATGATGATTATTGTCAGTCTTTAGTAGTGAGTATGTCCTCCTTGCACATGGATGAGTTTTTTCACAGGCATACTACGGATGACACTATCAATTTATCTTGGGGTATGGGTTCCCACTCCTCAATGGCACTCCAACTCCTGAAGATTGTCAGGTGGAGTCGGACACTGTGCAATGGCCACCTTCTACAGGTCCCATGCACGCTCATTTGCATTCATGTCTGGGAACTCTGCTGGCCAATGCATTCGGTTGACGTTGGATCTTTGAAAATACTGAGACACTGTTAGAGCACGTTGCGGCCTTGCATTGCCATCTACTGGCATGAAGTTGTCATCGACTAGGATGAAGTTGTCACCAACTTCATATCTGTGCGGTCTCACAATCGTCTGTAGGTCCTCTTGAGGGTATTGGAAATCAGTCAGATTGTCGTAGAGGGAAATTAGAGGCGTTCGCATCCCATTTACTTATGCGCAGAACATTACACTTCCACCTGCAAACGGGTGGACTTCTTGAACGTATCGGCGTTCCTGGTGTCGTCTAGCGCTTCTCCAGACCCTAATAAGTCTAGTGCCCGGTCTCAACCCAATCCTGGTCTCGTCAGCAAACATGGCATTAATCCATTCTGCAACGATCCAATGTCGATGAGTAAGACACTAGGTCCTCCGATTGCCTCGGCTCAGTTGGTTCAGAGCAAAACTTCTCAGTGGTCTTCTGGAATGAAGACCACCATGATGCAATCTTCTACGCACTCTTTGCTCTGAGATAAGAATCCCTGTTGACCTGGAGAAGTCATTTCCAATATTTCTGGCAATTGATATTGGGCGCCTGTGAGTCGACAGTTGGAGGAAACGATCCTGCATTGGTTCAAAAATGGTTCAAATGGCTCTGAGCACTATGGGACTTAACTTCTGAGGTCATCAGTCCCCTAGAACTTAGAACTACTTAAACCTAACTAACCTAAGGACATCACGCACATCCATGCCCGAGGCAGGATTCGAACCTGCGACCGCAGCAGTCGCGCGGTTCCAGACTGTAGCGCCTAGAACCGCTCAGCCACTCCGGCCGGCGATCCTGCATTGGTGTTGCCATAAGAGGACGACCACTGCGAGGTCTGACGTTCACATTAGCAGTCTCTCTGTACTTTCTCCACATCTTAGACACACCACTTTGAGTGACACGCAGCCGATCGGCAACCTCTTGCTGTGTATGACCTGCTGAAAGTAAAGCCACTATCCTGACTCTGTCAAAGTATGCCTCTACATGGCATGTTACAAAAGCGCTGAACACAAACTGAATGAAGCTGTTGTTGATACCGGAGTCCCTGCGGCTGCGGTATGTTTACATGACTGGAAAAGTACCACAAAGCATGCCAGTAGTAAACGCCTTCTAGTATATAGGCTCTAACTGGATGATGCATGAGGTGCGAGGTCAATGGCAAAATGTTCAAATGTGTGTGAATTCCTAAGGGGCCAAACTGCTGAGGTCATCAGTTCCCAGACTTGCACACTACCAAAACTAACGTAAACAAACTTATTCTAAGAACAACACACACACACCGATGCCCGAGGGAGGACTCGAACCTCCGACCCCGGACGATGTAGCCGAGCTGTTCTTCAGTCTGGAACCGAGCGACCGCTACGGTCGCAGGTTCGAATCCTGCCTCGGGCATGGATGTGTGTGATGTCCTTAGGTTAGTTAGGTTTCAGTAGTTCTAAGTTCTAGGGGACTGATGACCTCAGATGTTAAGTCCCATAGTGCTCAGAGGGAGGGACCGCGCAGTCCGTGACACGGCACCCCAAACCGCGCAGCCACTCCGCGCGGCGGGCAATGAGACCTCTAATATCGTATACTACATTATACGATAATGTACAAAACTTTCGTTGAGAAGTGTATTTACGAATATATGTTCATTCGGTATGAATTTGCGATACTTCTCACTCATTATAAGCTATCACTACAAATAACTCACACATATAAACGGTCTCATGTTTATGCTGACGTTGAAGTCACGATGCGGATTGACGACCGTTGGCCTGATACACCGATCATCCCGAGTGAGGCTTTAAGACTGTTTCCCATGCTCGTCTATATAAAAGCGGGGCTGAGCCCCGATATCCACCCCAGAAAATACGACAAGAGCTTACACGATGTACAGAAAGGTGGTACACACGACTTCCCCCCTTAGGTTAACTGTTGGCTGTAGTCTTCACTTAAAGTTCGCACGCTTCAGAATAATTTACAAAGTTAGCCCGGGCAACAGCTATAATATAGTACTACTATTCAAAAACTGATAAAAGTAGGGCTCAGTGTTTTAAATACTCACCAAATACAGCTAGGTCTCTGCTAAATTTTGCAGAGCAAATGTTCTAAACCAGCTCTATTCGAAAATTCACCGGTTGTGCAGCCCCAAGTCGACCGGGAACACAGTCGAAAACGATCGTGCGGGTACTCTTTCCGAACGGTACTGTTCCGCGCTGTCCGACGCCCAAACTGGCACTCGGCATCAACCGAGATTAAAGAAGCAGGTGTAAAAACTGTATCAATCGAATGTTGTTTAGCTGTACATTCTGGTTGGAGTCCAGGTCGCGAGTGTACATTACAGCACCACTCGCAGCGACTAAAGAAGACGAGTGGGTTGGTCCTCGAAGTATTACCCATAAAGTGGAGACAACAGCCTGGCTGAATGCTCGAAAGCTGTGTGTTCATTGGCATACACACTAGTCCCCCTTCCCTCCCCTGCCGATATCGCCCCACTTCCTGTCTATTCCCCATAATGTCATTGTTTTTCCGTTTACTGAGAGAAACAAGACACTACAGTGAAGTAAAAAATACACATTTTAACAGTTTTTTTTAAACGAAATTTAAAAAATGGATAAATAGCACGATCCGTTTTTCATTCTTTCATTGACGAACAATGCAAACCTGTAACAAACAAAATAACAGACGCAAAATGTACTGTTTACACTTTCGTTGCGTTGCTTCGGCATAATGATAGCATCACCATCTAGTAACTTTAACACGAAACATGCGTCGCTTTATCAGGAAAAGGTGAATGTTGTAGATCTGTTGCACAGTACAATCCCGTGTGAGTCTCCTCGAACACTCCTCTTCATTCATCCCCGCCGCTTGCCATTTTAAGCTATTCAATCCTTTATACCACCGGCACCACCCCTACCTGCTCTTCCTCCTCCTCCTCCTGCTTCTTCATCTTTTCCCTCTCCTTATTCCCCCTCTCTCTTCTCGCGTTGTTTTGGACTTCCTTTTCATTCGCATGTCGCAAAATTCCGCTCCCCCCCCCCCCCCCCCTCGGACTCCCCGTGGAACGCTCCCGGCACGCGCCCCAGTAGCCAAGAACTAGTTACGTCACTGTCTGATATTGTGAACTAGTTCCTTGTAGGTGTACCATTGAATAGGCAATTGTCATATGACTGACATATGTCAGCTGATACAGAATTTCTCATTGCAACAGAGCATCCCTGCTTTGTTCTGCTAGTCACATCGTTCACGGCTGGAGTTAGAGGAGGAAGTGACAGACTAGGGCTTACGATACAGCATTAGTAGCTATTGCCAGCAGCTGCGGCCACTTCCGCAATGCTCCGCCGTCGTAAATAAACGAGTTTCAGCTCTTTGGAGCTTTATTTACTTACCTCCCAAAGGACAAAAAAACTGTTATGGCTGAAATAAATGATAAGTTTTTGCACTACTTTGTGTTGCCTTCACCTAGAATATGTCATAATAACTGCTTTTCATACGACTGTCTCTTCTTCCGTATTGTAGTCTATAATTTTTCCACTGAACTAATCTCAGTGCTTTCTTCTTCAACCCCTGGAAACGGCCCACCAAATATACCCATCCTGTCGTTGTTCCCTAATTCCTCAATGTCCCACTCCCTCGTCTGTTTCCTCTCCTCCCTAATCATCTGCATTGTAACCTAATATGGTTAGCTTCCAAATCCATATCCACTTCTGACCGCGCTTGGAGTGAATGACTGGTACTTCCTTCTTCATGTATTCATGACGTCGTTAAGAAAAAGAAATATTCAGGCTGATGTCGTGTAAACAAAGAGGCCATTAGCAGCGAAGTACATGGTCCCATCGGACAGGGAAGAGGAAGGCAAACGCATGTGTCTTTTTCAAAGCAACCAGCCTGGCTCTCGTTCTAATAGGATTAAGAAAACCATGCAAAACACAAATCTGTGCAGCCTGAGATAGAATGCGAGAATAGTGAGGACATTTACTGCGCCTCCTCGATCGATATGGTTGATATCTGACTATGGTAAATAAGATCATGACAGACCTTGTGGCACCCGCTTCCTTGTTGCGAATATGTGATACGCTGGAATCCATAAAGCATCGTCCGTTGTGGAGCGGTGTGCTGTTATGAAACACTGACGGTTTAAAACTGCTGGACTGATATTCGAACTCGGAACCGTACATGTCATTTGTAATGGTTCAAATGGCTGTAAACACTATGGGATTTAACATCTGAAGTCATCAGTCCTTTAGACTTAGAACTACTTAAACCTAACTAACCTAAGGACATCACACACATCCCTGCCCGACGCATAATTCGAACCTGCGACCGTAGCAGGAGCGCGGTTCCGGACTGAAGCGCCTAGAATCGCTTGGCCACAGCTGCCGGCCATGTCTACTGCCTTTCCAAAAAAATGGTTCAAATGGCTCTGAGCACTACGGGACTTAACTTCTGAGGTCATCAGTCCCCTAGAACTTAGAACTACTTCAACCTAACTAACCTAAGGACATCACACACATCCATACCCGACGCATGATTCGAACCTGCGATCGTAGCAGAAGCGCGGTTCCGGACTGAAGTGCCTAGAACCGCTCGGCCACAGCGGCCGGCCATGTCAAATGCCTTTACAGATTGGCCTATCAGCCACAACTCATGACGCCCCACGCCGCAGCTCTTCTTTCTTGGATGTAACTTTTCGGTAGAACGAGGGAACGGTGCTAGTTGCTACAATAACCGCACGCAACAATAACCGCATCTTTTCTGACAATTGCGTCCTTTGTCAAGTGCTTACAGTTCAGTTTCTATACCTTCATGATGGTGGACATACGCAGCACCTACTGTTTACCGAAAGTTCAAGAGGATTGGTAGTTCACATTCCTTCTGCATCAGCTGGCGACCTAACAATGCGCGTTCTCCCCTCGCAGAGGCGGCACAGTAAACGTACACATGTGCTGCGTACGTCGGCTGTTGACAAACTGGTGACCGTAGCGTACCTCACGCTTTCGACAACAGGCGGCGACGTGCCTACACGTGGCTGCACTCTGCGTTCTTTCTGTCTCTTAGTTCCATGGTCCAGGGCACTGACCCGGCTCCTTGGCAAAAGACGGTGCAACACAGTAACGTTGTGTCCCTTTTAAAAGTTCTAATCTGGTTAGGCTAAATGAACAACAAATAAATAAATAAATAAAGGTGGGAATTGGACATTTGTGGTAAGAATTATGGGACCAAACTGCTGAGGTCATCGGTCCCTAGGCTTACGCACTACTTAATCTAACTTAAACTAACTTACACTAAGGACGACACACACACCCATGCCCTAGGGAGGACTCGAACCTCCGACGGGGGGAGCCGCGCGACCCGTGACAAGACACCTCAGACCGCACGGCTACCCTGTGCGCAGAGAAAGGTGAATGTAGCCGTTCGATTTCTGACAGGGTTGGGAATTGCCCATTGTTTTCAGGGACTCAAGGGGAGAAGGAGAGAGAAGATGTCGGTATATTTGTCGGTATATTGTTTCCGATCAACTGATTGTGTGCCTGTCTCTTGGGTTGTACATATTCGGATAGGAGTTTCAATCAAACACGAAATTACTGTAATCACAACAGCGTTCGTTACATTGCAGGTTCATCAATTACAACTGGTTGCCAGAGTTATTTCATATCGTTGCATTTTCACTGATTTCTTCGGCACTGACACCATATTCGTTTCATCCGACCGACCTTAATCCAGATCATGCATATACCTTTTATAACTATAAGCCACAGTCCTCAAAGAACATTCCTTCATTTAGCGCTCCTGTTACTCACGTTCCCCATGAGAGAACTCTGAATGAGTGTTCGGGAATCAGCGAAGATGGTTGGAATCAGGCCTGGACTCGTTCTCAGGTACCGACAACTCGCGAAAAGCAGAAAATCTAGTTTCGAGTCCCACTTTGGAATTTTCTTTTGCCTCATAGTCATACAGCTGGATCTCACTGTATTAGGAATTTTCTACCATATTATACAATGCGGTTATATTTAATTAAAAATTCATAATTAGTTTTAAGGTTAATGTATTGTTTCGATGAAGTAGAGCTTCTACATTATTTGGCAATGGTTGATGAGAACTGATTAACTGTTAGGTGAAATAGGTTTGCTGGTTTTCATCCAGTTTATATTTTATATAAAAAAAAGTGACATCACACTCAAAGAAGATTTATCTCGAACGAGCATTTGGTGAAGAGGGTTCGGGAATTATCCGTGATTAAATCTCATGCCGAATTATAGAATTCATAATATTTTTGTTTACCTTAACAATATTGTGGGGCACACATTTACAGCAGTCACAACATACTTATTATATCGACGTCTTTCTAGAACTGAAGAAGCACCACATCAAACCATCTCCACGACCTACTGTCGTCTGGACCTCGTGAACGATTAGAGCAGGCTGTGTTTCAAACGAATGTTGTTTGTACAAACCGTGCTATTCCTACATAGGAAGTGTTCCGTCTCCAAAAAAGGCTAACATGTGAGGGTACAATTTCTGTGCGAGAATCTTGCTAACAGTTTTTCTCGTTTCACCAATACGGCGGACGAGAAGGCCATGAATTGAAAACACTGGACTGGCATTCGGTAGGGGGAGGGGTCAACTCCCAATGCTATTACCTGGAATTAGATTTTACTCTGTTCCTCTAAATCGGCGAACACAAGCACACGGAACCTTTTTGCAGATTTCCTTCTCCATTCGTGCCCCATCCTAGATCTGCCTCTGACAACCAAGTCCTGACCTGAAACTCAAGCCTTCCTTAGTTTTAAGAATATTTTATATTTTTCTCTCTTCAATACCTCTGCCTGGTCCGTTACTAAAAATATTTGACGATTTACGATTGCGATTTTGCCTGTTGCGCTACTCTCAAGTAATAGTTTACTGCAAAATGCGCTAATGACTATTCAGTTCTGTTTCTCCTGTCACCCATACTTATATTTTCACGTCATATACATAATAAAACAAGATTCCTCACTTGTACAGAATGACGTATTTCATATTATAATTCAAAACGCATCCTAATCCGTAATAAGCTCTTATTAATCACTGTGTGAGCATCCTCCTTGACCTACTCTCAGTATATTTATAGTTTCTTTTCTCGTGAGGTCAGAGTTGAGAAATCAGTGAAATCTGTTTCCCATGTTGTTCCCATATTGTTTCCAGCTATGGTTCAGGTCAACTAATGCCCCTTCTGTCGTTTTTGTTGGGGAGTATGGCATGGAAGTGACTCTGCCGTAAGGTAAGAAGTAATATATTCCTGTGTGCGTTTACTTCGTTTGCATTGTTAAAGTCAGCGGACTCAGAAAGTACCGAGTTACCAGGAAGTACTGCTGTACATTTTGCAGAATATACCTGGTTCGAGCTCGGAGATAAGCAAGACTGCAGTTTTGATATGAAATCAAGACGAATTATTGTGTGAAATACAGCGTCCTCTTGCATACAAAACGAGAAATCTTGTTTTATTACGGATATGACATGGAACGTGTAAGAGCAGTTTACGAGAATGATCGTATGCTTTCCCATGCTGTAGACATCGTGGTATTGAATGCCATACTACACAGTTCAGTTGAAAAGGAATGGACATCAATTTTTCGGCGAAACAAAGAGTACAAACATTTTCAGGGAAAGACAGTATTGCAATATAATTAATCTACGAGTGAAATAAATAGGAGGGCATACTGAAAAGTAATGCCTCCGAATTGCTCATTTGAAATCTCTTAAAGTTTTCTAAATAAATAAACTTTATTAACATTCTACATCCATATTCTTCACGTCTACGTATTTGCGGGCCTCTGCCGTTAGGCTGCACCGAATTGTAACGAGTAAGAAGACAGTCTAACATAACTATGTCATGCTGTAATCGAGTTAGTTCGTAGCTGGGACGCTCTGTCCTTCATTATGACAATGCCAGACCACACATGAGCGCTGCGAGATCTGCAACTACCAGACACCTTGGGTTCCACTGTCTTCGATCAACCTCCAACAGTCACGACTTAGACCCATCCGATTTTCCTTCGATTTACAAAACTTAAATAACACCTTCGAGGACTTCACTTTGACATTGGTGAAGCGGTGCTTGCAGAGATGAGGTTGTGGCTCCGTCAGCAAATTCAGACCTTTTACAATGACGGTATCAACAAACTGGTCTCTCTTTAGAAGAAGTCGCCCTGGCGATGAACACATTTTTTCTATAGAAAATGTGTTCATCTTCTGGTTGCCTACGTCGAGGAACAAGTATGAAGACATGAGGAATAAAGATGTAGCATGTTCATAAGGGTTGTTTATTTAGTAAATCTTAAAAGTCTCTTGGCACAAGAGAGAAGTTCGTGGCGAGCCTCATCAAGTCAGTCAGAAGACTGCCGACTCAAAAGAAAAGTAGTTGAAAGAGAGCTTTGAGTATTTGTGATCGAATAAGACAGAAGGAGTAGGCCTACATAATATTTCTTCAGAATTTCTAAAATCATCGAGCGAAGTCGCGGCCAAACGAGTACTGTAGTGGAACTTCCTGGCAGATTAAAACTGTGTGACGGACCGAGACTGGAACGTGGGACCTTTGCCTTTCGCAGGCAAGTGCTCTACCAACTTTTCTTCATTTTTTTCTTAGTTTTTGTTGGTAGGTGCGTTAGCCACTTTTCTTACTTTTCATTTTTAAATGAAAAAAAAGACAGGTTTTGTCTACTTTCTGGCAAAAACGATTACTGCATTTCTTCTCTCTCTTGTAGACGGAAACGGAACAAAAAATTAAAACAAATGCATCGCCCAGAAATCTTTTGCAGTGAACATCACCGCTCATCAACCGTCGGAGCGTCCGGGACTGCTGCAGAGTCAGAGACTATTTCTGTCGCCATAGGGGAATCATGGAAACATCACACCCGCCAGGATAGCCGAGAACGCTAACGCGCTGCCTCCTGGACTCGGGTAGGCGCGCCGGCCCCGGATCGAATCCGCACGGCGGATTAACGACGACGCCCGGTGTGCCGGCCAGCCTGGATGTGGTTTTTACGTGGTTTTCCACATCCTACTAGGTGAATAAAAGGCTGGTCCCCACCTCCCCCCTCAGTTAGACGACTCACATACATTTGAAACACATTCACACTATTTCACGATTCACACTAGACGCAGACAGGTGGGTACACTATTTACGACCCGGGGGTATGGGGTGGCGGCAGGAAGGGCATCCGGCCACCCCTTCAAATTCACCATGCCAAATCCGTACATAACCCTGCCGACCCTGCGCACAATGCGGGATAAAGGCGGTAGCAAAAGAAGAAAAGAAGAATCATGGAAACATCACATCTGCAAGTCAATTTCTTCTCACACCCGGCACTCCCGAGCTGGGTGGTGGATCCATGAAAGACGATCCCAAATAGTTAGCAAAAAGGTTCCGGTATTCCGTTCTGTTTATTAAGACCAGGAACTGGCCGATCATGTATTGCCACAAATCGAGGACATCCTTTTCGCCATCACTGAACATGTAGTGTATCACTATTCCTTGTACCCAGATGACCGCATTCGTCCGGGTCATCGGGATATAGACGGTGCCGGGATGAAAGAAGTCCAGGGCCAAAATCGAAACATGGGGGCGGCGTAGCAGGAAAGCTAGTATCTGACGGATCAATTTTCAGCACTCGCGTACGGGGCAACAGTTCAGTCTATGTTCGTACGTGTCTACCGTCGCGCAACGGGGACAAATACGGCCGTCAGTCAGGTGAATGGCAAGTAGCCTTCGTTGGGTCGTAAATTTCTCGTTGGTGACCACAAACCACGTCGACCGCATTTAAGTTGACAGGAAGGGCGCTTGCATATCTCGTCAAACCAGAGTCCAGTCGACCGTGGGTTGGCGTCGTACAACGTTGGTAGCCGGATTCCAGCGTTAGAGAACGCTATAACAAATCTTCCGTGTCTCCGGTATAACCCCCAACATATAGCTGTGCTCTACGAAAAGTCCTAATATGTGAGAGCAAGAGCGATAAATGTCTTACAGGTACCGGTGGGCACAACGTGTGCGGGGCCAACTCTGCCGTCAGGATGCCAAGAAGACTGTCTGTTGGTGAAAGCCAGGGTCTCCGCATTGAGCGAAGGTACAGTGAGTGCGTCCAATACCTCCTTTGTGGAAGGGTGAAATAAGAGTAACAAAACGGATCTTAAGAACGGCACCAGCGTTCACCAAGTGTACAAACACTGCCTGCATCCTGGAAGCCATCGTGTCTGTCATCGGTAATAAGTGGACGTAACGGTTAAGGTGAGAAGCCATGTACATACTGACGTAGTGAGCGCGTTGCAGAATGTCCAACGATCTGAATTTGTCGTCATAAGACCTTAAGATACGTAAAGGTCGCCTGTACGTTGTATTTGTCGATGGAGCGATGTCCCTAAACATCTGAGCATTGGGGCCTATGTCAGGGGTACATCCAGTTCTGCAGACATGCCTCGTCCCACCTCCACGTAGCGTGATTTCCGGAGGTTGATCACACTGCCTGCCACCGCCCCATACAGTTGGAAAGCGCCATTTGTATTCCGTCACCAGTCCATGCTAAGAACATCACATCTACATCTACATCTACATACATACTCCGCAATCCACCATACGGTGCGTGGTGGAGGGTACCTTGTACCACAACTAGCATCTTCTCTCCTTCTTCCACTCCCAAACAGAACGAGGGAAAAATGACTGCCTATATGCCTCTGTACGAGCCCTAATCTCTCTTATCTTTGTGGTCTTTCCGCGAAATATAAGTTGGCGGCAGTAAAATTGTACTGCAGTCAGCCTCAAATGATGGTTCTCTAAATTTCCTCAGTAGCGATTCACGAAAATAACGCCTCCTTTCCTCTATAGACTCCCACCCGAGTTCCTGAAGCATTTCCGTCGCACGATGATCAAATCTACCAGTAACAAATCTAGCAGCCCGCCTCTGAATTGCTTCTATGTCCTCCCTCAATCCGATGTGATAGGGATCCCAAACGCTCGAGCAGTACTCAAGAATAGGTCGTATTAATGTTTTATAGTGGTCTCCTTTACAGATGAACCACATCTTCCCAAAATTCTACCAATGAACCGAAGACGACTATCCGCCTTCCCCACAACTGCCATTACATGCTTGTCCCACTTCATATCGCTCTGCAATGTTACACCCAAATATTCATTCGACGTGACTGTGTCGAGCGCTACACTACTAATGGAGTATTCAAACATTACGGGATTCTTTTTCCTATTCATCTGCATTAATTTACATTTATCTATATTTATAGTTAGCTGCCATTCTTTATACCAATCACAAATCCTGTCCAAGTCATCTTGCATTCTCCTACAGTCACTCAACGACGACACCTTCCCGTACACCACAGCATCATCAGCAAACAGCCGCACATTGTTATCCACCCTATCCAAAAGATCATTTAAGTAGATAGAAAACAACAGCGGACCTACCACTCTTCCCTGGGGCACTCCAGATTATACCCTCACCTCCGATGAACGCTCACCATCGAGGACAAAGTACTGGGTTCTATTACTTAAGAAGTCTTCCAGCCACTCACATATTTGAGAACCAATCTCATATGCTCGTACCTTAGTTAGGAGTCTGCAGTGGGGCACCGAGTCGAACGCTTTCCGGAAGTCTAAGAATATGGCATCCGTCTGATACCCTTCACCCATGGTTCGCAAAGTATCATTTAAAAAAAGGGCGAGTTGCGTTTCGCAGGAGCGATGCTTTCTAAAGCCGTGCTGATGCATGGATAGCAACTTCTCTGTCTCAAGGAAATTCATTATATTCGAACTGAGAATATGTTCGAGAATCCCGCAACAAACCGACGTTAAGGATATTGGTCTGTAAATTTTAGGATCCGTCCTTCTACCCTTCTAATATACAGGCGTCACCTGCGCTTTTTTCCAGTCGCTCGGGACTTGACGTTGGGCAAGAGATTCGCGATAAATGCTAGCTAAGTAAGGAGCCAATGCAGTAGAGTACTCTCTGTAAAACCGAATTGGAATCCCATCAGCACCTGACGATTTATTTATTTTCAACCCATTCAGCTGCTTCACAACCTCATGGATGTCTATCACCATGTCCTTCATACGAGAATCTGTACGAGACTCGAACGGCGGTATGTTTGTACGATCCTCCTGCGTTAAAGATTTCTCAAATGCTAAATTTAAAATTTCAGATTTCGTTTTGCTGTCTTCCGTTGCCAGGCCAGACTAATCAGTGAGTGACTGGATGGAAGCCTTCGACCCGCTTACCGATTTTACGTAAGACCAGAATTTCCTTGGGTTCTCAGCAAGATCTTTTGCTAAGGTATGACGTTGGTAATGGTTGTATGCTTCGCGCATCGCTCTTTTTTGCCTGTCCTCATTCTCCCGATCTTTCTTGTACCGCGAGTGCAACTGTCTTTGCTTCCTGAGCATTCTCCGAATCGCGCTGTTAAACCACGGTGGGTCTTTACCGTCCGTAACCCACTTTTTCGGCACATACTTGTCCAATGCGTCATTTACAATGTGTTTAGAAGTTGCCCATAATTCTTCCACGTCCATCGTACCGGAAGTGAATGAAGTGGGATGCTAACAACTCCTTATCTGCTCTTTCTAGTAAGAATACTCTCCTAGCCTTCTTGACCGACTTTTTAACTTTTGTAACCATAGTCGTAATGACAACATCATGATCACTAATCCCTGTCTCAACACTGACACCGTCGATGAGGTCTGATCTATTCGTAGCTACCAGATCCAAAATATTTCCATTACGCGTTGGCTGTCGATTTAACTGCTCAAGACAGTTTTCGGATAATGTGTTCAAAAGTAATTCACACGACGGCTTTTCTGTACCACCTGTAATGAATCCATAGACATCCCAGTGTATACTAGGTAGTTTGAAGTCGCCTCCGACTAATATACGATGGTCCGGGTACTTCTGCGACACAGAGCGTAGACTCCCTTTGAATAATTCTAGAACTATCACGGTGGAACCTGGTGGCCGGTAATAACACCCAACAATTAACTTTATTTCTCCTAGCCCTGTTAAACGTGTCCAGATTACTTCACAATCACACTCTACTTCGACCTCAGTAGACACCATATTTTTGTCAACTGCAATGAAGACACCACCTCCTACGGTGTCTAATCTGTCTTTCCGATATACGTTCCAACCCTCACTAAATATTTCAGAACTTCCTATCTCAGGGTTCAGCCAGGTCTCAGTCCCAAGAATAATTTGTTCGCCACATGCTTCCTGGAGGGCAGTAAATTCAGGAACTTTATTCAGGAGACTCTGAAAATTTACTGCTAATATCTTGACAGCTGAAGTGTCTTTACACTGAGCTCGTCCTGATCTACCTGCACGTCGACTGGTGAGTGTTCATCAGGACACCTCGCATTACTGCCTAGCCTAAAAAAACCCATGTGCACGCCACAAGTACTCTGCTACCCGAGTAGCCGCTTCGTTTGTGTAATGCACCCCTGACGTATCTGGGGGCGTTCTACAATTCCCCACCCAACAGCGCAAGTCTAGAAATCTGCACCCAAGACCGTCAGGGAGTCGACGAAGCCTCTGGTTGAGACCGTCCACTGGGCTCCAAACCTAAGGACCCCGATCCACTCTGAGAACGATGCTGCAAATAGAGAGATTTGCTTGCAGCCCGCGTGCGAGGCCAGCAGTCTTCACCAAATCCGCCAGCCACCTGTACGAACTGAGGATCGCCTCAGAACCCAAGCGACAGGCATCATTGGTGCCGACGTGAGCAACTACCTGCAGACGACTGCACCCCGTACGCTCGATAGTCGCAGGCAAGGCCGCCTCCACATCTTGGATGAGGCCCCCCAGCAGACAAACCTAGTGCACGTTGGACCTTTCCAGCCCTGTACGCTATTTCCCTAAGGGGCTCCATCACCCGCCTAACGTTGGAGCTCCCAATAACAAGGAAGCCTTTGCCCCCATGTGCCTGTTTGGGCCCTGCTGAAGGAGCGGCCACCTGCCCACTGACAGGATGTACGGGCGACGCCAGCCGGCCAGTCTCCACATTCACCCTCCGCCTCGAGCGACGCAAACGCGTTGCAGTCCGCCACTCACCCTGGGGCGAGGGCGGCCCCAACGCGCCGGGTACACTAGAAGATGCCTCGGCGGCTGAGCCAGCGGACGCAGCAAGCGACATCTGGGGTGTCTCAAGCGACGCGCCAGACCCTCCGCCGTCGCTGCACCTCGAGGCAGCAGCCTGAAGGCGGCTGATCGTGGCCAACAGCACGCTCAGCCGCTTGCGAACCGCGGCCAGTTCCTCCTGCGCCCGCACACAGCATGCACACACCCTATCCATCTTACTGCTAATATCTGGACGTATAGATTTGCGACAAATAAAACAGCAATATGCAACTGCACGGTTCGTCACCAGCGCCAGATTGAGCTGCGATATATGAACAATTACTTACGAACCAAGCAATCAAATGACCACGAGTACGTCAGCCGCGGTGGTCTAGCGGTTCTAGGCGCTCAGTCAGGAACCGCGCGACTGCTACGGTCGCAGGTTCGAATCCTGCCTCGGGCATGGATGTGTGTGATGTCCTTAGGTTAGTTAGGTTTAAGTAGTTCTAAGTTCTAGGGGACTTATGACCACAGATGTTGAGTCCCATAGTGCTCAGAGCCATTTGAACAATTTTATTTGATCACGAGTACGCCACTATGCAGATATTACAATGCGATCCTACCCTTGTCTTAGTACAAATGACAACCGCCTACGCGATGTTACAAAAAAAATGGCTCTGAGCACTATGGGACTTAACATCTGTGGTCATCAGTCCCCTAGAACTTAGAACTACTTAAACCTAACTAACCTAAGGACATCACACACATCCATGCCCGAGGCAGGATTCGAATCGGCGACCGTAGCAGTCGCGCGGTTCCGGACTGAGCGCCTAATGCGATGTTACACTCTACCGTTATTAAAATTTGATATTACCCCTTTCTAATTCGAAAATACGCCAGGATCCGAAAAATTTCACCACGCAAGCACACAGACATACAAAGTAATTTGAATTAAACCTGCGGAACTAATACGAAAAACTGAATATACTACTAGTTTCTGCTACTGCTGCTCACACACATCACTCTTCAAGTACAGATGAAACTGCACTGGCCTCTGTCTGCTGCTGACTCTACGAAATAAACAGAGGCCGTGCGGTTCTAGGCGCTTCAGCTTGGAACCGCGTGACCGCTACGGTCGCAGGTTCGAATCCTGCCTCGGGCATGTGTAACAACAACTGTACACATAATAATTTTTTTTCTTCTGATTTTCGTTAAATTAGTGTAATCGATGTTCTGATTTCATTTCTTTTTCTTTTCATGCCATGATGTTAAACGAACTGTGACCAATTTTCGATGTGAATATTAATGTTTACGTCAAATTGCAAGCAATATTATAACAAAATGGAAATGTACGAAATGTTGAAACTGTTGTAAGATGTTAAAATTGTAATTGTGCGCCTGGTCCATACGTAGGCAATGTATTAGGATATGTAGAATGCAAAACCTTTGGTGAATACCCTGTCTGTAGGGGAGCGGTAAAAGGTTGATGCCAGGCGAGCGCGGGAAAATGCACACGGGCGCGGCACGGCATAACGGGATCAGCAGTAGTAGTCGGAGTTGGGCATCGGTCTGAGTAACACGTTCTGGATCGAGGAGGCTCTCCTGGAAAACGTGATTTCATTGAGCCTCGGATGTGCCATTTCCGACGACTATACAGCATGGGTATATTCTATAGGCACTAAATGGAAAAGGATTGCGACGCTAAGAAGAAGCAAAGTGCCGATACATCAAGAGCTATAGCTGTGATTGTATGTGTGCTGTGCGCCTCGCCATCTCGCCGCCCGCCAACCGCCGCATCGACACGAACAGGTTGAAACTTTTAGTACTTTATTCGTGTGGACCAGTGTTACTTTTGTTCCCGACTGTTGAATAACAACTTAACTTTTACCAGAACTGTCCTATCATTTAATTATCCTAATCACTAACCTAGACAGGGTCCTTTCCAGACTGCAGCGCTGCGGCCTCGTTTTGGCAAAACGGTACTTACTTAAAAAAACACGCCTCGTACGTAAGCACTTTGCAGTAAGTCGTGTGTGATGTGACACGCATCGTAACGTCGTTCCATATGTGTAGCCATACGTGAAATAATCTACATTTCAATCTATCAACGAAAACATCGTCCTAGAACCATATGACCAGGCCATATCAAGTGTTAATGACAGCATAGATATGCTGAATTCAGATAATCTAATTCCTAGGAGAGACAGATTCAGAGATGACTATCGACAACGTAATACGTACAGGTTAATCGATTTAGAGGCACTACACGAAACATGAATGCGAAATCTGGATTGACATGTTGGGATTTGATCGCCATTCTTCTCGAATGCGAGTCTAGTGCTGTATTCACTACGCCAATTTGCTTCAAACGAGTACGAGTTCATCATGTTTGGTAGGTTCACGGTGAATTGAAAATGTTTTCGAAGATCGTGTTGGTTTTGAAGATCAAAACCGAGTAATTATCATCTGTTCCCGTCATATCACTGAAATTAAGCAGTGTTGGTCTTGGCCAGCACTTGGATGGGTGACGTCCGGGTCCGCCGAGTACTGTTGGCAAGCGGGTTGCGGTCAGCCGTTGTGAGGAGGTACTTGACTGCGAAGTAGAAGCTCCGGTCATGAAAGATGACAAGGATCGGAAGAGTGGTGTGCTGACGACGTACCCCTCCATATTCGCATCCAATGATGCCTATCAGTTGAGGATGACACAGCGGTTGGTCGGTAACGTTGGGGCTTCAGAGGCCTGTTCGGGCGGAATTTCGCGGAGATAATACATAGCGTTTACATTTTACCACATTTCTACAATGTCATCTTCTCATTTTGTGGCACGGTAATCCAGGACACGTAGTGGGCCTGTCCTGCGGTCTCCAGGAAGCGTGGGCGGGGACAAGGACACCGGCGGAAGCACCAAACACGGTTAAGCATGACTGAGCCTTGCTGCGGCCAACCCGTTCCCCCGGACACGCAAATATAGGCCTCGTGTCATCAGCAGGGGTCGGTCACCGGACGAGACGCCCTCGAAAGCGAATTCCTCGTCCTCGGCAGGCCTCTGATTAGTTGCGCGGCTGACGCCAGCGGAAGAACCGACAGGAAGACACCGCCTGACTCAGCTCGCCGCCGCTCGCTCCTCGTTTTGTTTACTACGGACAATAATTCCACTCTCTGTGCGCAGCCCGAGGTGATTCATTATTCAACATCCAACATCAGCCCTCAACCACTAGGCCTGCCAGGTGTTACAGAGCGCTATTAAAAAGGAACCACCGGGGTAAGCATTTAAGAATCGATACAGCTGTGATATGACAACTATGTAGCGGTTCGGCACGAACCCGGAAACTTGTCTTAGACTGACATTGCTCTTCCCCAGTGAGCTATTTAAGTGCTACCCGACGTTCTCCTATATACCTTGATGGGTTAGTATTCCTGGAAGCTAGGATACTTCTTCCAGGAGTGTTATTCCCGTAAGGTATGCAGGAGAACTGTAGTTTAGATGGCAGAAGCAAATGATTCAAATACCTTTGAGCACTGTGGGACTTAACATCCGAGGTCATCAGCCCCCTGGAGCTTAGAACTACTTAAACCTAACTAACCTAAGGACATCACACACATCCATACCCGAGGCAGGAGTCGAACCTGCGACCGTAGCGGTCGCGCGGTTCCAGACTGAAGCGCCTAGAACTGCTCAGCCACTGCGGCCGGCAAAGGCTGAAGGAAGTTAGTTTAAGTGTGCTAGAAGGTCGTAGGCCACGCCTAGATAGCGCAGACGGTCATGAAACAGAGTTGTGGAAGAGAAGTTACACTGAATACGACATTCATTCCAGAAGTTATTTTTCCATCGAAAAGAATAATGAAATATTATGAATATTTGGGTTTTGCATCAAATACGTTACAAATAAAATGGGAACTGACGATGTACAAGAATAGAGAGAATAGGTACAACAGAGGAATTACAAAATGTAGAAGAGAAAAGATCAACAAAAGAATTTCAGTGATATGTTGAAAATTCTGTTTCAGAGATAAGATGTAGGATAAAGGTATTACAAAAAACTCAGAACTGGGAAAATGAAGAAGCATACTAAAATAGGGGACTGCTGTTGAGGGTGAAGTACAATGAGGTAGGGGCTGTGGTTGCCGTGAAGGCCTCAACAGAACCTCGAAACAGCATTTCCTACTGGGACACAACGCTGCAGAACAATGAATAGGAACAAGGGCAATATCACAGTGATGATGAAAGCTTTATGTGTGTGGTTTACCTGGTGGATACAAGAAGATTCTTATCCTTAACGAAAGCATGCCAAACAATTAAATATTGTCTAGG
Organism: Schistocerca nitens; assembly: GCF_023898315.1. Taxonomy (NCBI): domain Eukaryota; kingdom Metazoa; phylum Arthropoda; class Insecta; order Orthoptera; family Acrididae; genus Schistocerca; species Schistocerca nitens. The sequence continues at coordinate 270,152,348 of NC_064620.1, forward strand.
TGTCGTATAGCTATCACTCTGAAGGTTCCTTACAAATTTAATTATTTTTATGTACTGTTCACCCATCCCAGAAATCGAGAATCTCAGTGATTTTTGCATGTTATCGACATTGATACTGGCAAGATATGCATCACAGAAATTTCAAGACTTTCGAGAATGTCTTAATATTAAGCCTGAAGCCTGATTACAAGTGACAAAAGAAGTACTTTTGGTGATAAAATTACAAATAATCGATTTTTTTCCTTTACTAGTATTATGCAACATTACTTCTTGCCAAATTTTGACGGTTCTAGGCCAAAGGGAAGTAACGCATTGGTTTTGATGGGTGAGTTTGTATCAAAACATGTGACATAAATGATCGTATCTTTTGATCGAATTAACTTAGAAGTTTACATGTATAACACTGCCAAGAGACCGTCGACCCTAGTATGTCACAAATTTCAACTTTATACGTCTACCCGCCAATGACAGAAAGAGGCCTTAACAGACAGTGGGATAACAAATGACAAAAAATTGTTTTCGTGTGATATAATAACAAATTAACAATTTTCTGTTTCTTTTTGCTTTAGTTGCACTGTGAAATCTTGTTTCATAGTGATCCTATAAGGGTTCTGATTTTTCCGATTGAGACAAAGAAGCCTAAGAAAAAAAAAGTTACGCATTCGAGCCGTAGTCATAGAAACCGTATTTATATGAAAAAAAAAGTTTTTTCAGCATATAGGATAGCAGATTTTAGTTGCAATAAACACCTTTAATAAATTAGCGCCGCACGGGATTAGCCGAGCGGTCTGAAGCGCTGCAGTCATGGACTGTGCGGCTGGTCCCGGCGGAGGTTCGAGTCCTCCCTCGAGAATGGGTGTGTGTGTTTGTCCTTAGGATAATTTAGGCTAAGTAGTGTGTAAGCTTAGGGACTGGGTAGTCCATGTGCAAGATAGTTGACGTCAAGGAAACTGTGAGCTCAGGAGCGCCTTGGTCCCGTGGTTAGCGTGAGCAGCTGCGCAACGAGAGGTCCTTGGCTCAGGTCTACCCTCGAGTGAAAAGTTTAATTTTTTATTTTCAGACAATTGTCGAAGTTCAGGCACTCACACATAAACAACTTCGCTCTACAAAATTCCAGGACATGTTCAGATTTGCTTGGACATATGCAGGATTTGACGGTCTACACGTGGAAAAATTTGAAAACGTTAAAAACATATGTTTTGACAGAGCACAGGGAAAACTGTGCGACTGTGAAACTGTTGTATTCATTTGTTGCAGTTTATGTGACAGACTCTTATGTTTTCATCACTTTTTGGAAGTGATTATCACATCCACAAGAAAACCTAAATCGTCAAGGTAGAAGAATCTTTTTACCCATTCGCCAAGTGTACAAGTTAGGTGGTTCGACAACATATTCCTGTCACGTGACGCACATGCCGTCACCAGTGTCGTATAGAATATATCAGACGAGTTTTCCTGTGGAGGAATCGGTTGACCTATGACCTGGCGATCAAATGTTTTCGGTTCCCATTGGAAAGGCGCGTCCTTTCGTCTACTAATCGCACGGTTTTGCGGTGCGGTCGCAAAACACAGACACTAAACTTATTACAGTGAACAGAGATGTCAATGAACGAACAGGCAGATCATAGCTTCGCGAAAATAAAGAAATTAAACTTTTCACTCGAGGGGAGACTCGATCCGAGGACCTCCCGTTTCGCAGCTGCTCACGCTAACCACGGACCACGGCGCTCCTATGCTCGAACTATCCTTAATGTTGCCTATCTTGCCCATGGACTACTCAGTTTGTATATTTTGCTTATTTTTTTCATAGTTCCACACAACTTCTTCCTGTTTTCTCGATTGATCTGTGTTCAATTTTTCAAGGCCTATCCACTATGCCAACTTATAACTAAATCTGAGGGGGGTGCGATGGGGAGGTTCCCTTGTAAGTACTGACATCCATGCTGCTGGGGTTTACCTTTGACGGGAGAGCTGGAATAGGGTGAAGTCAGCCTCATGAGACACTTTGTGTACGTGAGTAGAAAGTAGTATCTCCAAGGTCTAGACGGCTAACTACATCTGTGAGACAAGTAGGGTGACCATATGCCCCTCCATTTTTATTTATTTATTCCTCTCCTGTGCCGCACTCGCACCACACGACCTCATTTATTTGTTGGGTCTATTGGTTAGTTGGTTGATTTGGTGGAGGGGAGGGGTCATCGGCCCCATCAGATTAGGGAAGGATGGCGAAGGAAGTAAGCCGCGCGCTTTCAAAGATAGCATTGCAGCAATCACCTGAAGCTATTTAGGAAAATCACAGAGAACCTAAATCAGATGGCCGGACGCGGGTTTGAACAGTCGTCCTCCGAATGGGAGTCCAGTATGATAACCACTGCGCAGCCTCGCTCGGTTTGGGTTTATTCCAATCTTTGCGTTTCCCTACTGTTTTTATCCTCTACAGTTGCCTTTAATATCATGGCAGCTATTCTCTTGACGTCTTAACACATATATCGTCCTATCCCTATCTCTTGTCAGTATGCTCTGAATGCTCCTTTCTTTGTCGATCCGGCAGAGAACCTCCTCATTCCTTACCTCATCAATCAACCTAATTTTCAGCATCCTACAACACCACGTCTTCGCAATGACAGATCATTAACACAGTAGCTAAATCATTATGAACAGATCACTGTAGTCTACCACCGCCATAATTCTTAAGTTACAATCACTAGTATGCTATTTTTTTCCTCTCCTCACTTTCAAAATCTAATTAAGTATTCCATAATGAGATATTAACTCTGCAGCATGGAGTGCGCTGATATGAAACTTCCTGGCAGATTAAAGCTGTGTGCCAGACCGAGACTCGAACTCGGGACCTTTGCCTTTCGCGGACAAGTGCCCTACCATCTGTGCTACCCAAGCAGGACTCACGCCCCGTCCTCACAGCTTCAATTCTGCCAGTACCTCGTCTCCTATCTTCCAAACTTCACAGAAGCTCTCCTGCGAACCTACTCTTCAAAATGTAGATATTGATACTAGGCCCCAGTTTTCTGTATAAACATAGAAGTGTGACTCTACTTACAGAGGTGTCAATGGTCATAATTTATGTGCATGGAGTATTGCATCAATACTTCATGGCTATGCAGCAGATAGAAGAAATTAAATCCTAGGCGCTACAGTCTGGAACCGAGCGACTGCTACGGTCGCAGGTTCGAATCCTGCCTCGGGAATGGATGTGTGTGATGTCCTTAGGTTAGTTAGGTTTAATTAGTTCTAAGTTCTAGGCGACTGATGACCTCAGAAGTTAAGTCGCATAGTGCTCAGAGCCATTTTTTGTGACAGTGGGCAATTAAAACACTCATCCCCTGCCCCAGCCAAGTAATCTAGGCATATAGGAATTAAGTTTCCGAATTCCCCTCCTCCCCTTATTATTATTTCAATTGCTTGCGTTTCGTCATTTGTGCTCTGCCCGCCGCACTAGGAGGTTCATCAGAGGCCATCCACCGCCCCTCCCCTTCCCACAGGCATAATAAAAAGAAACCGCACTTTGGGCTGCGAGTATTATTAATCCCTTCCTCTCATAGTATTATAGCATGTTAAAACAATGGCATTTTTGTGAGCACTCAAACGTATGACAACATCCCATTTCTGTTTACAATTTTGTTACATTTTTTGACCAATTTTCCTTATCTTTTCGAGATCGTAATCCAAGGAGACAAATAAATATGAGACTGAAAAATTGGCATAGTGCAATATTTAAACACACTACTGCTATATGCCAAATGTATGAGGAACTTGTTCCTAAAAATGGTTAAAATGGCTCTGAGCACTATGGTACTTAACTTCTTTGGTCATCAGTCCCCTAGAACTTAGAACTAATTAAACCTAACTAACCTAAGGACATCACACACATCCATGCCCGAGGCAGGATTCGAACCTGCGCCCGTAGCTGTCACGCGGTTCCAAACTGTAGCGCCTAGATCCGCACGGCCACTGCGGCCGTCACTTGTTCCTAGATTATTAATGTGTGATGTCACAGTTTGTCAAAAAACAACGGCATTTTCTGCAAGCACTCACTGGAACCGCGCGACCACTACGGTCGCAGATTCGAATCCTGCCTCGGGCATGGATATGTGTGGTGTCCTTAGGTTAGTTAGGTTTAAGTAGTTCTAAGTTCTAGGGGACTGATGACCTCAGATGTTAAGTCCCACAGTGCTCAGAACCAACTGAACCATTTTTTGCAAGCACTCAGTGCATGACCATTGCCCAATGAGAGTTAGAATTTTAGGAAAATTTGTTACATTTTTGACCAATTTTCAAGATCGTCAACCAAAGGTACACAGTTAAGTGACCGCTAAACAATCGTCCCTGTGCAAAACGTAAACAAATTACGTAGGTAACCTGTGTTAAACGATGTCCAGATTGCATTATTCAAGAACAGATATGCTCTTACCAAGTACGTCTACTTTGTCCCAGCATTAGTAGTGTGTAATGTCATAGTGTGTTTAAAGACAAAAGCTTCCCATAGTGGACTGTAAATAATAGCAGAAAAAGTTCAAGTAAGTAGACATACAACACAGCACCAAATTTACACTGTAAACATCTTTATCACACCTGAGAGAGAAAGTTAACGCTACTGGCGAGAGGGAGAGAGGTGGAGAATAGTCGTTGTCCTTCCCACAACGGCAAACTGTAAAGCGCTGACTTGTTCCCAATGATGCAGGACGCCCCCCCGCTCCATGCCTATCTTACTCTCCGGTCATTAAAATATTGTAGCAACCAGCCCGAGATGCCAGCAGCTCCCATGTATTGGCTACATGTAGATGCTTATTACTCGCTCACCAGCGGAAGCAGAGGATCTCACTGCGACAGACAGACCATTACCTGTACACGGGTGAGGAATTCAGCAAAGGAGGGAAGGCAGTCTGTACTAAATGCGTCAATATTTTCTTGCGTGTTTCTCTAATTGCAGGAGAAAATGTCCAGTAATGAATCATTATTGACATTCCACATATCAACAAAGTTCTGCATTACTGTAAACGTTTTCCTTTTGCTTCATCAGTACTAAAAAAATATCGTCATGCTGTCCACATTGTACTGTAGAGAGATGAAGGGTATGTTATCAATCAATTTGTCTTTCTACCTATCCGCTCTCTCCTGTACGCTTAACAGTACAATTACCGCTGCACTTTTAATATTACCTCCCTTGCTTTTAATTTCGTCGAAGGTTATTTTGATTTTTCTATAAGCTGAGTCAGTCCTCCCGACGATCACTTCTTTTTCGATTTCTTTACATCTTCACAGAAGTCATTACGCCTTGGCTGCTCTGCACTTTCTACTTCATTGAATTCGTACAGGATTTATATTTCTGAATTCCCGTCTTTCCCTGAACTTTTTTGTACTTCCTTCTTTCGCCGATCAATTGAAGTTACCCAAGATTTCTTCTGAGTCTTTCGGACGATTCTCTTAAACATCATTATTGTCTTCATCATTACTAAATTCTCATCTGAGTCTATAGCTGCTCCTCGATACAGCTTATAACCCAATATCTGATTTCAAAATATTTGCCTGACCATGATGGGAATCCGGGTCTTTTTCAAGTATACTTCCTTCTTTTGTAATTCTTGAACGGATTATTCGCTATTAGCATCCGATATTTACTACAGAACACAATTAGTCTTTCTCGTCTCTCATTTCTACTGTCAACATAATATTCTCATGTAGCTCTTTCTTCTGTCCCTTTCTCTACAACCGCGATCAAGTCCCCCATGATTATTAGATTTTCATCTCCATTCTCATAGTGGATTACTTATTCAATATCATTCTATTTTTCTCTCTCTCTACATCTTCCGCTTATGACGTTGATATTTATACCTGAGCTACAGTTATCGGCGTTAATTTGCTGTCGAGTCTGATGAAAACAACCGTATCACTGAACTACTCACGGCAGCTCACTCTCTGTCCTACTTGCCCGTTCATAGCAATTTCTTGTCGCGATGTATAGTTTCCTACTGCTGTTGATACTACCCTACATTAGTCTGTATCTTCTTTTCATTCCGCCTCACAAACCCCCGCTATATCTGGATTGAGCATTTGCGTTTCCATTTTCAAAGTTTCTAGCTTTCCTACTATCTTCAACTTTCGATATCATGTTCCGAAAGGATAGTATGATTGGAAACAATAGTCCAAGGTTGCTGCACAGGAACTAAAATAACTAACGCCTACCCCTGAGCCACCTGGGTAGCACCTATCCCCATCTTCGTCGTGATATGTTGTAACCTCCCCACAGAAATTCGAATGACAATACTTAATAGAAATGGAGCCAAATATAACCTTCCTACAAAAATATTAATGACGAAGACAATTAAGCAGAAATTAGCAATCTGACCCAAATATAAGCTCCCATAAAGTAATGAAAGATAATCCCATCACAATGAAAGTACACTGTGATAATCAAAACTCAATTAAACCGAAATGTCGGTCTTTGGCCCTGTGCAAAAATCAGAATTAATTTCTTACCTTAGTAAAACTGCATGTCAAAATTCTGCTCTTATTCTGCGCCACAGCTTGCAGCAGATGCATCGCAATAACTAATTCTTTTTGAAGTTAATTGAAAAATTTTTTGTTTAAAGGAAATGGAAGAAAATCAAATGATTCTTTGTTAAAAAATTGCTTTTAAATCAAAATTATTATTGCGGCGATTCTTCAAAGTTAGTTACACACTAATTACATCATTAGCTGATCGCAATGCTGCTTAATAATATACCTCATCCTGAATCTCGACCATTGCGGTGCCGACGCCCGCCGACTGCTCACACACAACTGAACTCTCTCGCATCTAGACCCCGACTGAACTCTCTCCAAAAGCTAACTCGCGACTAGTAGCTCGCAACAGAACTGAACTCTCGCGCTACTGCCTCTGGTCAGAGATTCTTACCATGCCTCACCATCGCCGCTACACAACATACGTGTTTCAATGTTACGAAAATTAGTCAAACTACAAACAATAAAAATTGGAAGAATTCGAAAAAATTCTTTGACATTAGTGAAAGGAGACATAAAACGAACAGGAATACAGAATACAGACTGTGATCGACACATAACACAAAAAAATCACGGGGAATAGTTACTACTATGAATACTAGCGCTACAAAACGAAAAATACTCAATTACTGGAAACGCTGAAAGTTTTTCTCCATCGTAGGAGGGCATTTGATGGCTCCGTACCACATAGTCACTCGAACATAATTGACGTTGTGCGCACACCAATACACGCTGCCTGCATCTTTCCAACTAGTTCCGTATGTGGCCCCAGTGGGTCTTCATAAAGCACAACTCTAGCACGTATCCGAGTGAAAGAGTCTAGTGGCTTTATATGGCTTGTTGGAAGGCGTTGGTCATATGTGCCATGCTGTAGTGCCTTTGGATGAGGTTTCCCTGCATGGGCTCCCAAATCAAATTTCTTCGCCGGCCGGAGTGGCCGAGCGGTTCTAGGCGCTTCAGTCTGGAACCGCGCGACCACTACGGTCGCAGGTTCGAATCCTGCCTCGGGCATGGATGTGTGAGATGTCCTTAGATTGGTAAAGTTTAAGTAGTTCTAAGTTCTAGGGGACTGATCACCTCAGATGTTAAGTCCCATAGTGTTCAGAGCCATTTGAACCAAATTTCTTCTTTCGTACGCCATCTACCGTACGTCGATGTTTCTCCGTATCATCTGGTGTGTGTGTGTGGGTGGGTGGGTGTCCATGTTACATTTCGCATTTGTGTACAAAAAGTTGTTGAGGACGCAAAGATACAATAATCGTTAGGACAGCAGCTGAACGTGTCGAAGCACCAATGTAGGGTACCCGACTCGTTCCATTCCGTTTCGCACAGTCGGCAGTGCTCGGTGCACGTCAGCCGTTATTGTGTGGGATAGGGAGATAGTGGTGGTAGTCGCGTAGTCTGTAAAGTGGGCTGAGCGCGTGACGCCCAACCAGGCCAGCTATGCTCCGCCAGCGCACGTCCTCTATAAATGGATCGATTCCCGCGAAGGCGATGCCCGTCAGCATTTTTAAAAGCAAACACACCGTCTCGGCCGGCAATTAGGGACGCCGTTTCGATTAACCAGTCTCTCTGAGGACCCCGTTTTGTTTCCAGGGCAGGGCACGCAGCACAAGGGGTGGGCGGGCCTCCGAAAAAATTACGCGATTCTTTTGTAACCCTAAAAATTACACAGTGGCCACCTCTCTGTTGATATTCCCCGAGGGAAAGGTTGTACCGTTTGGCTGTTCTTTTACGTACGATTTCTTTTTCATCTGAAACTCAAATCAAAGGAGTCCCTAGTCGTACTTTCATTATGAATCAAGAAACATGGGAAAAAATTCTGATGTTCGTCTTCGTGTTTCACAACGTTGGAGGAAATGAATACCGCTCCTGGACGCAGAGAACTTTGTGTGTGGCTACAAAGTTTCATGGAAATTTGGAATAATTATCGCTTTTGAAAGCAGCTGAATGCAGGAGGTACGTCAGAGCAGTTTATTAAGTAGACTACCTTCCTCAAAAAGAACAAAACAAAATCACTGAAAACTATAAGCTGCCGTCTGCAGCATTTACGTCCTAGAAAAGGTAAAAGTCGGAGATAAATTCCTCCTAAGGTGCCAGTGACAAATAAAATCGATTTTAAGTACTGCAATGGGATTTCAATCATTCTGATGCCAGTATGAAGTAACGCTTCGATAACATCAATCACACGATTGCGAAGTACTTTAGTGAGCATGTGAGAACATGTACAAGGCTTCGTCAAGCTGCCAACGAATGTGGATCTTTGGAGAAAAGGTTTTGAAGAGCAGGGCTCTGTATGTTTTCCAGAGTAGAAGATGCTAAGCAAAAAAGATTTCTTATAAATTACGATCATATGTCATACCGGATTCGAACTTATTTCTAGTAGTAAAGGGCACAGCAATCAGTCGCAATTGATGTTTACTGAATATCTAGATTTCGGTCACTTTGCAGCCTTCTTTAGTGCAATAAATGTTAAGTTACGAGTAAAACATTAAAAACACACGAATATGAACATAGTATTAACTAGGCCATGTGAATGCACAAGTGTTTTTAATGTTTTAACTTACACTTAGTGCGCTGAAGACGGCAGCACTGTGACTGAAATCTATAATGCAGTAAACATTATTTGCGATTCACTGCTGTACCGCTTACTATTTGAAATGAATACAGTCGCTGGACACAACTATTTTCCTATGGAATCAAACCTGATAGAATTTATTTCTGATTCATATATGGGATGCCTTTGCCGCTTGATGCTAGCACAATTGAAATTTTCAAATTTACTGTACCAGCTCTCTCATACTTTTTCAAGCTCTACGTCGCTGAAACTGTACCAACTTTACAATAATGTCTTAACCTAAAGCAAAAGACCTCACCAATATATTGCGTCCTCCTACGTAGTCTTCCCGAAATGGACCACTAAGGCAAGAAAGAGAAATTCGAACTCCCATGGAGGTTCACTAACAATCATTCTTTCCGTACAGCATTCGCGACTGGAATAGGGAAAGGGTGTGTGGGTGGGTGAGGGATGGGGGGAGGGGCAAAGGGTGAGAAGTGAAAGTATCTATCGCCACATACCAAAAAGTTGCTTCGAATGTGCAAATGTATAGTGAAAGGGACAGGTAAAAAGAACAAAAATTCCAGTAGTGGATTCGACGTCAGCAACAAGTAGCCAAACTATCCCATACTATTCTGGCAAAACTTGTCCTATTCAGAGTATTGTATATTGCTAAGCAGCACTTATGTGAAACTAATTCAAATGGTTCAAATGGCTCTGAGCACTATGGGACTTCACATCTGAAGTCATCAGTCCCCTATAACTTAGAACTACTTAAACCTAACTAACCTAAGGACATAACACACATCCATGCCCGAGGCAGGATTCGAACCTGCGACCGTAGCGGTCGCGTGGTTCCAGACTGTAGTGCCAAGAGCCGCTCGGCCACTCCGGCCGGCGAAGTGTGATAGGTCCACTATTATTTTGTATCTACATAAATGATCTGAGGGAGAGGGTGAGTAGCAATCTGCGGTTGTTTGCTGGTGATACTGCGGTGCACGGGAAGGTGCCGATGAAGAGCGGCTGTAGGACGATACAAGATGACTTGGTCAAAATTTCTAATTCATATGATGAATGGCAGCTGGCTAACGTAGAAATAAGTAAATTAATGCAGATGAGTACGAAAAAAGAACCCGAAATGTCCAGATACAGCATTAGTAGCGAATTGCTTGATAGAGTCAGGTCGTTTAAATATTTGGCCGTAATGCTGCAAACGGAACTAGCATGGGAGGATTGTGGTAGGGAAGTCTTCGATTCACTGGGTGAATTTTATGGAAGTGTAGTTCATCTGTGAAGGAGACCGCATGTAGGACGCTAGTGCGACCTATTCCTGAATGCTGTCCGAGTGTTTGGGATCCGCATCAGGTCAGATTAGAGGAAAACATCGAAGCAATTCGGGGCGGCTGAACCCTCCACCAAGTTCCTTAATGTGGCTTGAAGGGTACGTATGCAGATGCAGAGGAAAGTTCTCCGATCATGAAATAAGAGTGTTCCCCACTCTTAGTTGTAGCTCTTCTGTCGGACACGGATATTGTTCTTGAGGGACTCCTTAGTATTCTTCACAATATTCTTCAAAATATGTACCGGAATCCCGTTTCACTCTTGTGCTCTTCTTTCTTGATTACTCGATACAGAAAGAACAGTGGGTTTTGACGCACTGGGTTAGCCACAAGAGGCGAATAAGCGAGTTCGAGCCTCCGTTCTGTAATCCTCAATGGGCCTCTCAAATCACTTGAGAGAATGACGGGATGGTACACTACAGCAAGGTCACTAAAGATTTCCTTTCGAGCCCGGTGTTCAACGCCTGTAGCACTGAATTAGTCTTAAAAATATGTAGTAGTTAAGACTCGTCACATAGCACAGTAGCATAGTTGTGGTGTCAGCCTAGGAATAAATCTTAAATCTTCCTGCAAGGGTGCCGGCTGCGGTGGTCTCGCGGTTCTAGGCACGCAGTCCGGAACCGTGCGACTGCTACGGTCGCAGGCTCGAATCCTGCCTCGGGCATGGATGTCTGTGATGTCCTTAGGTTAGTTAGGTTTAAGTAGTTCTAAGTTCTAGGGGACTGATGACCACAGCAGTTGAGTCCCATAGTGCTCAGAGCCATTTGAACCTGCAAGGGTGAAGAATTTGCAAGATGTGGTGGGATCTCTTGTTTTTAGACAGCACTTCAACATTCGCAACAATGTTACCTATGAAAAGGCCACAACTGCTAAATATTACAGCTCTAATGGTCGGAAAAATGATTAATGTGAAACACAAACATGAGAAGCGGCGCTATCATTCCCCTGCATTTAACGACGACTTTCTGTCAGAATAATGTGCGACGTTCTGCCTGGAAAAATGTATGCTTCTGTTTGTGTACCATTTGTTCCAAGAATTGTTTTGAATTGTGGCTGAAAGAGATGACAGAACTCTGCGTAAACAGTCACAAGGATAAGGTTAAAGAAAATAATTAAAAGACTGTCATGAAACATGAAATACTACTGCACAGAGCTGCGACCAGTAATCTATGTGATTCATCGCAACTATCTTTAGTCACGCTTTGTTTAATGTATTTGCTTTGTACTTAGTGACCGGCGTTGGTTAAGTCATTTTCAGACGAAACTGTCCGTTAATAGATGGCAGTGCTGGCAGCAAGGAGGAAGTAATACATTATAATAAGTATCAGCCAACTTGAAAGCTAACAGTCTTTTATTCTTGAATTTACTGCATTACGGACACAACATGTAATGCACTTTCAGAGCCACGAGGTTTAGTGATCTGTACAATGTCCCTACCAGTATTCTAGACTTCGTCGCGTGGAAGAAATTGCAGCACACTTACTTTAGCTGTGTTCAACGAGCGACTCATGTGGTCGCAACACGAAAAAAAGTAATAATAAAGTTACACAAATAACACGTAGCCCAATTCTGCTTCAGAGTGTCAGAAATGCACCATTACAAATTTCAAAGCTGAAAAAAAACTTCCATATTCGGCTGGAAAGTGACAGGAGGCGTGCTTCATCGGCCTGAAGAAATGAACAGTCACACGAAAGAAAAGGAATAGGTATTATATTGTGTGTCAAAGTAGCGTCGGATGTTACAGAGTAATATAAAATGATTACATCTTAGTAGGAAAAGCTTTAACGCAGCACAGTCCCATGCCCATGAATTTATCCTTCACACTACGAGATAGATAAAGTAACGTAACGTATTAAATACTCGTTCGACGTGAATAAAAGTGCATGAGCATATTTGCAGAGGTATCCCAGTCGTGCACAGAAAGTTGGGCGACACATGGCGTGAGGTCAGCGTGACTGTAGCGCCAAGTGTGGCTGCCCAGCAACACGAGGCAGCTGGAGGAAGGGGAAAAGATAGTGTGTGTCAGCGAGCAGTTACTGTGCAGTGTGGTGGTGTTCTTCATTACGACATGGCCCAGAGACAACATTTAAATGACTTCACACGGAAAGAATCACTTGTAAACTGCAAGAAGACTAGGTGTAACGAGTAGAGTCCAGGTGTTTGGTATTGCTGACAGCATTGTTTCACGTGTATGGGGAACACTTATTATCACATGAACAAATTATTTTTTGAGTTCATAATTTCGCCTAAGGTGTCCGATAAAGACTTTGCCTACTTGGTTTCCAATAAAGCTGCGATTTCTGTCCATAGATTCCGGGCTATATCCCGACTATGATATTTTTCATCTACAGTGCACCGATAGCTCCTTCATTCATCGATTAAACTTATCAGTTTTGTGTTTGAGAACGTCGGCCGATTCGACCGAAAAAAATATTAACAGATTGGAATATGATTGTCATCTGAAATCTGTATGTTCGTCGATGGGATTGGCTGCATTGCGACCGCTTATGTACTACGGAACTCATTTGAACCGATCGGCCATCTTCGGTTTTTGTCGGTAATCGGCGAAGTCCACAGACGTCGATGCCACTGTGACCGTAGCCTTAGACGGGCCAATCGAAGCAGCTGATTGAACGTTACAGCGCCAATAAATACAGCAACCAACTTGTCCTTGAGGAAGCTCATCAACTGCGTTCACGTAACTAAATATAAATTTTCGCTGCCTTTTAATAATCTCAACTGAAAGCCAATCATGACCACTCACCTCTGGAGGGGGAGGCCACGAAGTTCAGATCACGGGTTTACTTTAAACTTTGTACACTTTTACTACTCCACTAGAGCAACATAATGTGCAAGTGTTAAGGCGTTCTACTTATAAAATTTCAAGAAAATCGCAGGAGAAATTTTAGGCGTCGATGATGTACCGGTGCGTTGCGACCCTGAATCCGAAATGGCAGCACTGATATCATTAGCGTTCAGGCTTCGTAATCGGTGGATCGCTGGATCGAGCCCCCCCCCCCCCCTCCCATTATTTTTTCTTGATATTTTTCAACATTGTTCGTATTATTTGATAAATATTACGTTTAAAAGGTAATGTGATGAAAAGACACGTGTATTTATGTGAAATTTTATTGAATTTCAACTGTTATATTGCTGTTTGCTAATTTTTATTATCGTAACAAATGATACATGTATAATTATCAACAAAGTAAATGACCAAAGTATAAGCGACCAAACGTATAAAGTTTTCTTAAAAATGTTTGTCCGGCAATATTTCCGAAATCACTTGTACCTGCAATCGCGTATGATACCGAGAACTGGTTTGCAACTGGACGCTTCAATCTGCAGACACAGGTTTCATGGATGGGGCAGTTTTGGAAAGTCCAACTTGCCAGTTGAAATAAAAGTCGCGTAATATTTGTTATAATACTAAAAATTGGTATACAGTCGAATGACTGTGAAAATTCAATAAACGTTCATGCAAGTACGTGTGGCTTTTCATTGTATTACTTTAGAAATGTAATATATATGAATTAATATGACTAGTGTTAAAAAAAATATAAATTACGAGAAAAAAAAGAACGCCAGTGGGACTCGATCCAGCGATGCACCGATTAGAGAGCTTGAACGCTAACCATATGACAGCCACCACCTCGTTCTTTTTTTTTTAAAAAAAAACTTGACCACTTTTTTATTACTAGCAGTGGACCGGTGGGGGCTCAGGGAGCAGTGGGCAGAGTTCGACACCCGTGGCCTGGCCACAATGTCCTCCAGGGAGCCTGTGGAGCACAGGAAAGTTGGTGAGACAGGAATAAACAGAAGTTTTTCTTGTAGTTTTCACTGTTATTACGAAATTACGTGAAACATGCGGCATCGACATAGAAAAAAAACACTGCTTGAAAGAAAAGAAAAAGAAAAAAAAGAAAAAATTTAAAATCCACGCATCTACGGCGAGCACTCCCATCCGCAGAGGTCGCGGTTCTAGGCGCTCAGTCCGGAACCGGGCGACTGCTACGGTCGCAGGTTCGAATCCTGCCTCGGGCATGGATGTGTGTGATGTCCTTAGGTTAGTTAGGTTTAAGTAGTTCTAAGTTCTAGGGGACTGATGACCATAGATGTTAAGTCCCATAGTGCTCAGAGCCATTTGAACCATCCGCAGAGGTCCGAGGTAGAATCGAACGTAGGCGGCTTAAACGCAGACACCGCCGGGGGCGAGGGGGATAGGTGTCCTCAGTTGCAGGGACCGCCCAACTTAGTGGAGGTCTAACAGAAGACCCCTCGAAGATAGTTGGCAAATAATGTTCTGTAACGTGACGTACTTTCGAGCGCTGCATGGGCTGTTCGTAAACAGGTCCAGAGGTCGAGACGGGACTTGGGCACCGCATGGAAGAGGTAACCAACCTCCCACCCCTTGACTCACGTAATGGTATGATATTTGGCGGCGGGAAAATATTTGTCCGCTGGGTATAGAAACATTCGCCTTTCGATCGTATCTGATGGCACTCGGGGACAGCATGCTCAACTTCGCATCACACCTGTACATCACTAACGTGTTATGTCTGTTTCACACTGTTACACGGGATGTGCGACACGAGACAGAGAGTCATCCTTCTACTGTAGTGCTCCAAGCGCCAGACGGTCCATTTAGTTGTTTTTGTGCAGTTTCAAAAATGGTTCAAATGGCTCTAAGCACTATGGGATTTAACATCTGATGTCATCAGTCCCATAGACTTAGAACCACTTAAACCTAACTAACCTAAGGACATCACACACATCCATGCCCGAGGCAGGATTCGAACCTGCGACCGTAGCAGCAGCACGATTCCGGACTGAAGAGCCTAAAACCACTCGGCCACAGCGGCTGGTTCATGCAGTTTATGTGAAACGAAGTCGCTCATGTATGTAAGCCACTTCACCATTAACGCTGGAAAATATGGACAAACACAATAAAAATGTTGCTTTTCTGTTGCTTGTATTAATTTACTCGATTAAGACAAGTTTTTCCTTTAATGAGAAAACACAGCATGGATTACCTCTAATTACATCGTGAATGCATGTACAAGTGTACAACAACATAGTTCTTAAGCGTAATTCCAGATAGATCCATATCGCTGAAATACGAGGGGCGTTCAGAAAGTAAGCTCCGATCGGTCGCGAAATGGAAACGACTATGAAAATCCGATAAAGCTTTGCACAGATGTGTTGGGTAGTGTCTCTAGTATAACCCCAGTTAGCATCACGTCGCTCTTCTCATTTCTGAGCTCGCAGTGAGTGCGTAAAGATGTCTAGAAAATAGTGTCTGCCGCCAAGTACGAGGGCCTGGTGAGAAATTTCGCCTGAAGCTATGCAGCTAACATTACATAACTGTCGTGCTGTTTCTTCTTCAAGAAATTCTCAGCCGCATTCTGCAGGGGCAATGAAGATGCTCCTGCATCGTTTTCAAATGGAAATGTGAGATTACCCACAATACAGTCCGCAATTGTCTCCCCCTGAGTTTCATCTCTGGTCAAATGAACCGCTGTCTTTGAAGACAACATTTTGACACAAACAACGAGGTGTAGGCCAGCGTGGAGAATTGGCGGAAAGCACTGGCGACTGCCTTCTATGATGAGGCTATTGAAAAGTTGGTACAACACTATGACAAAAGTCTAAGTCAGAACGGCGACTACGTAGAGAAGTAGCTGAAAGGTGTAGCTAATTGTTACAAGTAAAACATTTCTGATGTTCACTGTGGTTTCAATTTGGCAATCAATCGGAGCTTACTTTCTGAACAGGCCTCGTATATTCATTTCCTCGCATGGGCAACTTATAATTTAAATTCCAATGACTGTTTATAGCTGATGTTTCATCTGTTAACTGTTTATGAGAGGCCGTCCGGTGTGGCCGAGCGGTTCTAGGCGCTACAGTCTGGAACTGCGCGACCGCTACGGTCGCAGGTTCGAATCCTGCCTCGGGCATGGATGTGTGTGATGTCCTTAGGTTAGTTAGGTTTAAGTAGTTCTAAGTTCTAGGGGACTGATGACCACAGATGTTAAGTCCTATAGTGCTCAGAGCCATTTGAACTATATGAACAAACTAGATCGTTTCGTTAAGCAGAAGACGCAATTCACAAAGAACTTCGCGCTGTTTGACAGTTGGGCTCCTCACTCGGCCGTGTGATCATGCGCGAAGCACCTCCTTACGCGTGGGAATAGGATCCATCCTATTCTGTTTGTAAACAATCGTACTCGTGAACCTCGTCCAAGTGGCCACGTCTACACGGTAGAGGCCGGCGGAATCGGAGGATCAGATGGTTTAAATGGCTCTGAGCACTATGGGACTTAACTTCTGAGGTCATCAGTCCCCTAGAACTTAGAACTATTTAAACCTAACTAACCTAAGGACATCACACACATCCATGCCCGAGGCAGGATTCGAACCTGCGACCGTAGCGGTCGCGCAGTTCCAGACTGTAGCGCCTAGAACCGCTCGGCCACCTCGGCCGGCGCACCGGAGAATCATTGGTAGTCTTGCAAGCTCACGCGTACCATGTAGAACGGGTATTAAACTTCTCTTGCGATTTTCTAGAAGTCACCTAAGTAGTACTACTACGTGCACATTATGTTGTCCTAAGAGACTATTAAACGTGTACAAAGTTTTGAAGTAAATCCGTGATGGGAATTTTGTGGCCTCCCAGACGGTGGACAGAAAAGCCCCGCTACGTAGGGGCCACAGTTCCTTCTGGCCGTCAGCAGAGTGAGCAGTGGGGCAGCGTCCGCAACGCTGACCTGTCAGCGGCTGTCAGCGAATGTCAGCCGCCGCCGCCGCCGCCGCCGCTAGCTCAGCAGTTGACACTCGGCGGCCGTTGACTCCCCGGCGGAGCACGTCGCTGCGTGATGTAGCTAGGCGGGCGGCGCTACACAAACACTCACCATTTACTGGCCTTAAACCCACGTATGGTGTCACGGGAAAGTTAGTCCCAACCACGACTTCTGAACCATCGGTCAGCTAACTCACGTGGCTGTTTCTGCGGCAGCACAATTGGCAACTAAAAGCAGTTCAAACTTGTTAAAAGTACCATTGGTAGCTTCACTGACTTCGACTGCAACGAAGAGGTCTGTCTCTATATGCTAAAATTAAGAATAGTACTCCGCTAATTACCTTCTCGGGTTTTGGTAAGATCAATGTGCAGTATTCTTTGGTGAAGTATAGGAAAAGAATAACTTATTTTCAATTAACATTTAAAAAACCTCCGAAGCGACATAGACGACACTGAGAGAAGTAATTTAATATGAGACACATGAGGTTGCAGACGTTGGTAAATACCGCAAAAGTGGATGATAAATGTTGAACATGTGACGCCACCAGATGATGTACATCGTCGCACGTGCAGCGTGGACCCTATCGGTCTGTGTTACCTGATCGCCCCAACCCAAGCATTCATGTCGGTGTGGCTCTGGGCCTTCGTGCGCAACTTTATCAAACTGAGCTCAGGGTTCAATTCTTGTGTCTGGCAGGCAGTATTCTTTTCGTTGCGTTAGACAGTTCTAGGTTGACACTGAGGGAAGATTTATCTCGCAGTCTCCGCTGGTTCGTTGCGAAGTACAGAAAAAGGATATTAGTGTTTAACGTCCCGCCAACAAAGAGATCATTAGAGACGGAGCAGACGCTCGGCTTACGAAAGAAGAAAAGCGGCAGTGCCCTTTCGAAGGAACCATTCCGGTATTTGCATTACGAGATTTAGGGAACTGACGGAAAGCTTAAATCAGGATGGCCGGACTCCTGTTTGAACCGTCGTCTTCCCGAATGCGAGTTTAGTGTGCTAACCACAGCGCTACCACACTCTGTTCAAAAAGTACAAAAAAAAACCGAACGTATTGCGTTGTAAGTAAATAAGCTTCCGAACTGGGTCGTTATCAGTAAATGATCTACGTTTTCTCTACTAAATAATGTCGGCAAAAAGGACAAAAGCAAGGAAATAAAAATTAAGAACAGCTTTTCCTTTGCTACAGCGAGGACAATAGTTCTATAACTGCTACATTCACAGCAGATCACATTTACAAAAGGTATTCTAAATCTGCACTGTGTGCTCTAATGCAAGCATTCCATTGCTGAATCACCCCTTCGCGCCCAAGACCAACAGCTGCGAGAGCGGAGAGATACGTCATGCGATGATGTCACATGTTCAACATTTCTCGTCAATTTTTGGAGTACTACCCGACGCTTGTGGCGCCGCACGTCTCATGTTAAATTAACTGTCTCAGCGTCATCTACATCGCTTCGGGTTTTTTTAAAAGTTAATTAGAAGCAGCCAGTATGTACAAAGAATTTATTTTAACTTGAGACAGCTAAACATCTCGGGAACGATGCACTGTACGAAAAAAATATTCTTCGTGAAAAGTTGAAATTACGACAGCACATCTGTCTTTGATACAATTGGCCACCTCTTAACCACCTCTTGCGTAGGTGAGATCAATTTTGTATTTTGAAATGGGAAACCCCCCATTTTATTGCATATTTGGACTCTACGCCAAAAAATGTGAACGGTATACTTACTCCATTGTTTTCCATTCGTGGTAGGTGGCGCTGTAATCAACACATTTTATTCTACGTTTCATTTACGGTGAAACGTAGAATTAATGCCTCAAATGCCTCGTTTCTTAGTTGCAAAAGACAGGAACAGTTGATATTTGTCAATTACAGACCTGTCTACCACGATTGGAAAACAGTGTATTGAGTAAACCGTACGTATTGTTTGGCGTAGAATCCCAATCCGCAATAAAAATGGGGAGGGGAGGGGGCGGATCCCAATTGCAAATACAAATCCACACGGGTGGGGGGGGGGGGGGGGTTAGGAGGCCAGTTGTAGCAAGCAATGTCCCCTTTACTAATATTAACTTTTCACCTAGAACATTTTTTTTTTCGTACTGTGTATCGTTGCCGAGATATTAATCAGTCTCAAGTTAAAATAAACACCTTGTGTATGCGAGTATACACAAAAAGGTGGTTCGCATTCTAAGAACAAAGCTCAGTTTTCATTAAATTAAATCGATACATACGTTACTGCACGTTAACAAGGTCAACAGAAACGTTATCGATACCCTATCTGTGAACTTGCACAATCACATGTGCAGTTATATTGGCATAAGGGTTTATGTGTTTTCATAAAAGCGTACCATTACGCACACGGACTCTGCCTCTTCATTACCATACCTGATCAAAGGTATCTGGAGGCGTATTAGCGGACGTAAATATGGAGTGTGTTCACCCTGCCGGCCGCTTTGACCGAGCGGTTCTAGGCGCTTCAGACTGGAACTGCGCTGCTGCTACGGTCGCAGGTTCGAGAACTGTCTCGGGCATGTATGTGTGATGTCCTTAGGTTAGTTAGGTTTAAGTAGTTCTAAGTCTAGCGGACTGATGACCTCAGATGTTAAGTCCCATAGTGCTTAGAGCCATTTGAACCATTTGTGTCCATCCTACCCCTTTATGCTGGGTTAAAATCTGTATGTCTGTGGAAGAAAGGCAGCCCATTTTTCCTCAAGCGCAGAAACACAGAGAATGTAGTCACGTGTAACGCTGGGGTCAGGAGGCAAATCGACGTTCTATTTCATCCTGAAGGTGTTCCATTGGGATCAGGTCGGGACTCGGGGCAGACCTGTATCTTTCTGGAATGTTATTGTCCACAAACTATTGCCTCACCTGACTTATGTGAGGGTGTACTGTCATCGTCTCCGAACTACTCCTCTATTGCACACAATACATAATGCTGTAAGAGGTGTTAACACCCTTCCGCATTTACTGCTTCCTGAAGCACAACTTAGGGACTACTTCAAAATGAAGATTATAATTCTAGAAAGGAATAAAGAAAAAAATGAACAAATAGAAAACAAATACACGGCCCAACTTAACAACGAAAACCTTCCACAGACCACACCACCTTTGTGGTACATTCTGGCACTACACGTAATCGCAGGCAACTTTCACCAGGCATTCGCTCAGCCCAAACACTACCATTGGATCCAGAATTAAATTTCCACTCTGCAGCGCAGTGTGTGCTCGTATGAAACTTCCTGGCAGATTAAAACTGCCTTTCGCGGGCAAGTGCTCTACCAACTGAGCTACCCAATCACGACTCACGACCCGTGCTCCCGTGAAAGACAAAGGTCCCGAGTTCGAGTCTCGGTTCGGCACACAGTTTTAATCTACCAGGAAGTTTCATTGCAGCACACACTCCGCTGCAGAGTGGAAACTTCAGTCTAGAAAGCATGCCCCAGGCTGTTGCGAACTCATGTCTCCGCAATATTCTTTCTATCAGGAGTGCTAGTTCTGGAATATTTGCAGAAGCGCTTCTGTGAATTTTGTAAGATACGAGACGACGTACCGGCAGAATTAAAGCTGTGAGGAAGGGTAGTGGTTCGTGTTTGAGTAGCTGAGTTCGTATAACATTTGCTCGCGAAAGACAAAGGTCCCGAGTTCGAGTCTCGGTCCGGCACACAGTTTTAATCTGCTAGAAAATTTCACTGCATTTGGACTGCCACAGGATATTTCGTGATTTGTCACTCCAAATCACACGTTTTCAGCCGCCCATTATCCCTTGGCGTTGCCCCCTGCACCACCTCAAGCATCGCTTAGCGCTGAATTTCAGAAACGTGTAGCTTATGTGGACCTGCTCGACTATTGTACCCTATTCAGCAGGTAGTCATCATACTAGCTGGGCTACTGGTTGCACTTTGTACGCTTGAGTAGTTCCTTCCGTTGATTCCATGCGATTTTTTACAACCACCTCCTTGTCAGTCCTTGGCTGTCACTAAGTGAGGTATGTCTGCTCTTTATTTAGCGGTGGTTGGAATTTCGGGTTTTCACTTCACCACATCACCTATAGTCGACTTGGGCAGCTTTAGAAGGATTGAAATATTGCGGATAAATGTGTTACTCAGACGACTTCCAATGACGCCCAAGTTTGAAGTCGATGAGATCTCCTGATGGAGCCAGTCTGCTGCCACTGCATCTCTACTGACAGCACGATGCTGTCCTCCTACTATTAAACTGGCAGGTCCACCTCTCGTGATATGTAGTGAGCAATTCCGTATCTCTCTCTCTCTCTCTCTCTCTCTCTCTCTCTCTGTCCGACGTGTGGCGGCCTTACCTCCGGGTGCTAGTCTTTTTACGTGAAGCCATTTAGACGACTTGCGCGTCAGTCATGATGGAACGCTGATGAAGACGACACCCAGTCCACTAGCGGAGATAATCCTCAACTCGACTCGGCCGAGAATAGAACCCGGTTAGCTATCTACCGCGCTGCCCCGCAGCTATCGAAACGGAGGATTCCGTGTTACATAAAGTGTCCTGACACCTTCGATCATATAGTGCGTCCCTGAGCGTAGGCAGACGCCTGAACTGACCTCATCAGTCCTGCAGGACTGCCCAAAACTCTGTAAGAGTACGAGGGGGTGGAGATCTCTTCTGAACATCACGTTGCATGGCATTCCAGACATGCTCAAAAATGGTTGAAATGGCTCCAAGCACTATGGGACTTAACACCTGAGGTCATCAGTCCCCTAGACTTAGAACTACTTAAATCTAAGTAACCCTAACGTAAGGACATCACACACATCCATGCCCGAAGCAGGATTTGAACCTGCGACCGTATCAGCAGCGCGGTTCCGGACTGAAGCCCCTAGAACCGCTCGGTCACAGCGGCCGGCCCAGACATGCTCAATAATGTTCATTTCTGAAGAGTTTGGTGACCACCGGAAGTATTTAAAAACAGAAGAGTGTTCCTGGATCCACTCTGTAGCAGTTCTGGACTTGTGGGTTGTCACATTGTCCTGCTGGAGTTGCCGAAGTCCGTCGGAACGCACAATGGACATGAATGAACGTAGGGGATCAGACAGGATGCTTACGTACGCGTCACCTGTCAGAGTCATATCTAGACGTATCAGGGGTCCCATATCACTCCAACTGCACACTCCCCACACCATTACAGAGCCCCTACCATCTCGAACAGTCCCCTGCTGGCATGCAGGTTCTATGGATTCATGAGGTTGTCTCCATACCCCTACACGTCAATTCGCTCTATGCAATTTGAAACGTTACTCGTCCGACCAGCCAACACGTTTCATCAATAGTCCACTGTCGGTGTTGACGGGCCCAGGCGAGGCGTAAAGCTTTGTATCGTGCACACGAGTGGGCCTTTGGCTCCGAAAGCCCATATCGAAGATGTTTCGTTGAAAGGTTCGCACGCTGGCACTTGTTGATAGCCCAGCATTCAAATCTGCAGCAATTTGCGGAAGGGTTGCACTTCTGTCAGGTTGAACGAGTCTCTTCAGTCGTCGTTGATCCAGATCTTGCAGGATCTTTTTTCAGCGGCAGCGGTGTCGGAGATTTGATGTTATACTGGATTCCTGATATTCACGTTACGCTTTCGAAATGGTCCTATGAGAAAATTCCCACTTCATCGGTACTTCGGAGATGCTGTGTCTCATCGCTTGTGCGCAGCCTGTAATACCGCGTAAATACTCACTTAAATATTGATAACCTGCCATTGTAGCAGCAGTAACCAACCTAACAACTGGGGCAAACACTTGTCTTATTTAGGCGTTGCTGATCGCAGCACCGTATTCAGCCCTTTTACGTATCTCTGTATTTGAATACCCATGCCTATACCAGTTTCTTTGGCGCTTCGGTATAGCTAAACAGCAGTTCTCTGAGCGTCGTATCTGTAAGAGCAATGCTCATGGTGGGGTCAGTACAGCTCACGTGTCTCTATGGCAGATCTGTGACCTGTTAAAAGCCGCGGTATTGGATTGACGTAATGTCTTGACTGGATTACTTTATTTCCTTCGCGACGCCAGCCATTTCAGATTGAAGCATCAAACATTTACGCCCGCGCAAACGTAGAAAGACGCCCTTCAGCTGGAATGACAGACGACGGGGAATGAATATTCCGTAGCGACATGAAGGATTGAGTGGCAGGACTTGCGGAAACGCCCAGGGAGCGGTTGCAGCTGCCAGCCGGCCCGTCCGGTGGAGCGGCGTTGCCGCGCGGTGCATTATGCAGCGGGCCCGGCTTTGATCCTCGGCCACCGTGGGAATGCGGCCAGCAGAGGCCGCTTTGCGGGCTCCGGTCTCCGCCACTGGCGCGGCAGTGACACGCGTAACTCACACTGCCCTCTGGCTCCGTCTGATGGCGCACTCACCGTCCTGGCAAAAATAGCGCAGCCGAGCTGTCTGCAGTCTCAGCGTGTCACCACCTACACGTTGACTTGCTCATTCTCGCTGTTCTATTTTTTAGCAAATAGTCCATCTTTCATTGCAAGATTCGCCACCGACAGCGTCCGTCGTCATGATTGCCACCTAATCCTTTAAAAACGTCTGTTAATCGACTTACTGAAAAACACTGAAGAGCAAAGCGAACTGGTACACCTGGCTAATACCTTGTAGGGCCCCCGCGAGCACGGATAAGTGCCGCAACACGACGTGGCATGGACTCGACTATTGTTTGAAGTAGTACTGGAGGGAGCTGACACCATGAATGCTGTAGGGTTGTCCATAAATCCGTAAGAGTTCTAGGGGATCTCTGAATTTTAATACGTTTCTTTGGCGCATCAGTGTAACTCCGACTAAAGCAAATCTGGTAAGTAACATGGAAACCCAACCTGCTAATTATGCAACAGAGTGTTCACAATAACTCAGATTACTGTCTGGCAGTATGTAGAGCTTGCATCCTTTCAATATAGCCCCTCATCTGCAAAAGATTGAGCCGACCAGTTGTGGGCTCTTGTGGCCTTTTGGGGTTGGTTATGTACTGGTTTCCATAGAAGCAGCACCTTTAATACTTTAGCATCTACATCTACATTTCATTTCCACTCTGTCCCACATCTTTTTAAATCACAATTTGTCGGCCGCTGTGGCCGAGCGGTTCTAAGCGCTTCAGTCCGGAGCCGCGCTACTGCTACGGTCGCAGATTCGAATCATTCCTCGGGCATGGATGTGTGTGATGTCCTTAGGTTTATTTATCGGAACTATCTTTAGTCACGCTTTATTTAATGTATTTGCTTTGTACTTAGTGACCGGCGCTGGTTAAGTCATTTTCAGACCAAAGTGTCCATTAATAGACGGCAGTGTTGGCAGTAAAGAGGAATTAATACCTTATAATAAGTATCAGCCACCTTGAAAGATAACAGTCTTTTATTCTTGAGTTTACTGCATTACGGACACAACATCTAATGCCCTTTCAGAGCTACGAGGTTTAGTGATCTGTACAATGTCCCTACCAGTATTCTAGACTTCGTCGCGCAGAAGAAATGGCAGCACACTTATTGTAGCTGTGTTCAATGAGCGACCCATGCGGTCCCAACACGAAAAAAAGTAATAATAAAGTTACACAAATCGCATGTAGCCCGAATCTGCTTCAGAGTGTCAGAAATGCACCATTACAAATTTCAAAGCTGAAAAAAAAATTGCCATATTCGGCTGGAAAGTGACATGAGCCGTTCAAATGGTTCAAATGGCTCTGAGGACTTTGGGACTTAACTTCTGAGGTCATCAGTCCCCTCGAACTTTGAACTACTTAAACCTAACTAACCTAACGACATCACAACCATCCATGCCCGAGACTGGATTCGAACCTGAGACCGTAGCGGTCGCGCGGTACCAGACTGTAGCGCCTGGAACCGCTCGGTCACTTCGGCCGGCTCCTTAGGTTTACATAGTTCTAAGTCTAGGGGACTGATGACCTCACATGTTAAGTCACATAGTGCTCAGAGCCATTTGAACATCATAGTTTAATTATGACTCTTTTGCAAGTCTATTGGTAATCCTGGAATGTGACAAAAATAAAAAGAATATTGTATAACAAAGTCTCCATTAGCCCTTATTACCTAAACAAGGGCAGCCGAATCTTTTTCTTGACATTATACTCAACTAGAGGATCTTAAGATGATACTTCCATATTATGTGGCTCTACATTCATATTTAACTTAAATAAATTTATTACTATGCACTGAGGAAAAAATTTTAGAAATACTGAAACCGCTAAATAAGTGGCAGCGTACTGTTTCCACAGGAGCTGCTGTGCTCAGCCAATTTTGTAAAGCATTCAGAGCACGTTCTTCCTTTCCAGATCGCAACCAAGGTTGAAGTTCTGCACAGTGTCTTTAATTGACTGATGTCCACATGGTATTCTACCGCACAATTTTGAATTGATCCAATAAGAGTTCGTGAAATCAACAACCACAAATCAAGTCACCCCTCTTGTTGCCAAATGCTAATTTATCATATAATACTCGTCAATTATACGTGTATCTTTAAGAGGACTTTTTTAATGAAATTTCTGATTATTTCAGATCGCTCACTTCAGTAATAATCCGTATTTAAAAACTCTCTACTTAATCTCCTCCTACGATTTCTCTGTTCATTCAAAATGTTCCTGCTCTCGAGGATAGGGCTAGATTAGATTTACTTTCATTCCATTTGATCCGTAGTGAGGAGGTCCTCCAGGATGTAGAACATGTCAGAAAAACAATAATACATGACAAATACTTACAACTAAAAACAAATAAGCTAATGTACCATTCCACAGGTCCCAAGTGGAATGATCGTCATTTTTTAATGAACACTATATGAAAGAGTCATTTTACAAATACTGATGCACTGAGTTTAAAATAAAAAAGTTTTTTAATTATTTATAAGGTAATAAACGTGTAATACAACTACTATAATACTTATTTACAATGAACACATTACTGCACTGAAATGGTGCAGAAGTTAGATTGTACTTACACACACACACACACACACACACACACACATATTTTCAATGAACACATTACTGCACTGAAATTGTGCAGAAGTTATATTATACACAAATCAGTTGGTTTTACTGAGAAATTCATCAATGGTGTAGAGAGAGTTGGCCGCCAATAAATCCTTTAGGCTTCTCTTAAACTGAATTTCGTCGGTTGTCAAGCTTTTTATGGCTGCTGACAAGTTATTGAAAACGTGTCGTCCTGAATAATGCACACCTGTTTGAACGAGACTAAGTGACTTTAAATCCTTGTGAAGATTATTCTTATTTCTAGTATTGATTGCATGAATTGAGCTGTTGGTTTGAAAAATTGATATTTTTAATGACAAATTTCATTAAGGAATAAATATATTGGGAAGTAGTAGTTAGTATCCCTAGTTCCCTAAACAGGCTTCTGCAGGATGTTCTTGAGTTCACACCACATATAACTCTTACTGCACGTTTTTGTGCCCGGAAAACTTTTGCTTGGCTTGATGAATTACACCAAAAAATAATCCCATAAGACATTATGGAATGAAAGTAAGCATAGTATGCCAGTTTTTTCATTTTTATATCCGCTGTGTCTGACACAATTCGCATTGCAAATAAAGATTTGTTAAGACGCTTCAGCAGTTCTGTGGTGGCTCCTCCAAGTTGAATTTATTATCAAGCTGTAATCCCAAGAATTTAACACTGTCCACTTCTTTTATCTGCTTGTCATCGTATGTTAGGCATATACTCGTGGGACACCCCTTACAAGTTCTGAACTGCATGTAGTGTGTTTTTTCAAAGTTTTGTGACAAAGAATTGTCTTGGAACCACTGATTAATGTCCAAAAATATTTTATTAGCTGATCTTTCTAAGACTACACTTGATTTGCTTTTTATTGCAATGTTTGTATAATTGGCAAACAAAACGAACTTGGCATCTGGTAATGTTACTGATGAAAGGTCACTGATATACACGTGTGTGTATGTGTGTGTGTGTGTGTGTGTGTGTGTGTGTGTGGAGGGGGGGATTGGGGGTGGGGGCGGCTGTGAAGAATGATACACGTTCGGTTACGTTTCCTTTGAGGGAAAAAAGTATGTCATCGATGCTAAAATGTGTCGGCCTAGGTGTACAACTTTTTCTCCCCCCACCCCTCCCTTATAACACGCCAGCTTTGTCCGCTCAAAGGACAGCCGGAAGCTTCAGGTTCCTTGCACATACTATCTCATTAGCATACACTATCCTTTTTTAGACAAGTGATGTGTGGATCCCTGCTTTACCAAAATTGTATCACCCTTCCAATACTTGTATATCATGCACTCTAAATTTCCTTTCACGTCCACGTACCTTCCCCCATATGGATTCTTTGCATTTCAGGAAATTATCACCCATCCTGTTCATGTTCTCCGTTTACGCTGCATCATATGTAATCTCGATTCCCATTTCCAGTCTTCGTATGCTGCCGCGCCTGTAACAATCCGTATCATCTACACTTACACGTTCTTCATAACCCCTCCCACTAAAACAACAGATTGTCGTCCCAAAGAAACGAAATTTACCCTAATATTTATCCGTCAAATTAGCTCACAATCGATTACGAAAAGGTATTTGACAGGATAAAGCGGAAAATATTTGGGAATCATTGGAGGAAATGTTAGTTGCTGCACATCTGATTACGGCAGTTCATTTATTATACAAAAGTAATAAAATAAGACTTTGTACTGTAAGGAAAGAGACGAATATACCGATATTAATCAAGGAATTAGCCAAGGCTGCCCACTTCCCCCACCATTCAGTGATGAAACATTAATTGAACTTACAAACTAACAGCGTTGCCTTTAGTACTGTACGGTAGCGAATGTTGGACCCTAACAAATCAATTATGACGAATCGAATCATCGGAAATAACGTTCTTCCGCTTTGTAGAGGACATTTGGACCGTGAAAGAAACATTAATATTAGACAAGGACTAAATGTTGAACCAATTACAAATAAAAATGAAAAATACCGACTAAACTTGAAGGACCATATCCAACGTATGTCTAATAAGAAGAATAACAAACGGCTATACAATATAACCCAACAGCAAAAAGAAACGTTGTGTGTCCCTTAAAAATGTTGGGTGAACCATTCTGAGGTGGAACAGGCTAAAAGGGTGTAACCTCCCCGCAAAAATTTTAAAATGACAAGAATTGAATGAAAATGCAAATAGAGCCAAATGTTAGCTTCCCACAGTAATAAAACTCAATGATAATAAAAATGTGCAAAAATGTTAAGTCCCCACTAAACTAACGTTAAGATGAACCTGATACATTTTATAAGGGCAGCTGCGCTGACCTTCGGCCCTGTGCAATAATTAAACCTGAACACAAAAACCAAAATTCTTACCTCACTAAACTGCATCTATATCTGCTCTTATTTTTCGGCACAGCTCAGTGCAATGCTGGCCCACATTTAATTTTGATTCTTGGAGGGAATGCATGGGAAGTATTATTTAACGTGAAATGAATCTTTTTGTTTAAAACAGTTACTTTAAAAGAAAATTATTATTGGGGCAATTCTTGATCAAATTAATTACAATTAACATATGTCATTAGCTGTGCGCAATGCTGCTTCATTACCTTCTAAAACAATATACCTCGTCCTGAATCGTGTGACCAGAGATGCCAGGATAGCACGCCGCCAAACAATGTCGACGCCCGCTGAGTACAACCGTCCACTCGCTACAACTACTGTCGACAGAGTGCAACTCGCAACTGACAACTCCCTCTTCCGACTCCTCACACACAACTTCCGACTGGTTACTACTGCAGACAGAGTGCAACTGAACTCTCGATCGGTCAAGCAACGATAAATAACTCTCTGGTCAGAGATTCTGTCATGCCTCGCCATCGCTGTTAATGAATACATACGTGTTTCGTAACCCTCCACTGGGGGGGCAAAAATTTGGCAGCGATGGTGAGTCATTTGGACTTGCCATGAGCAACAATTTTTTTTTAACTGACTAACTTTACAATCACAAAATATAAGTATATAGGTGTAGAACATGAAGTAAATATAGTGCACATGCACCGAGTACACAACATTTCAGACAATGACAATATATATATATATATATATATATATATATATATATATATATATATATATATATATATATACAATGAGCACAGAACATATCAGCAAATCACAAAATGTATATACAAATCATATTGAGAAATGACAAAAGTGCACACTCACTGAAGTAGTGAACATATCAGGAAATCACAAATGTATAGGCAACGAGTACAAATCATATTGAGAAATGACAAAGGTGCGCAGGCACTGAAGTTCAGTACAAAACATATTAACAAATGGCAGAAGTGCACACACACTGTAGTTCAGAACATATTAAGTAAAGAGAAAATGTATATACAATGAGTACAGAACATATTCACAAATGGCAAAAGTGCACATGCACTGTAGTTGAGACCAAATCACAAAAATGCATATGCAATGAGTAGAAATCATTTTTACTATGTCACAAGAATTAGGATAGGAAAGGGAAGGATTGCATCATGGTTGTAGCACTTTAGGTTGCACGCAGCTGCACTGAAAGTCCATATCTTTCTACAGAAGCACAACACCAAGTGAGACAATCTGAAGCTCTTTTCCTTGAAGTCTTAGTCAGTGTAGCCAAGACACTGAAATGTCGTAGTAACATTCCATGTTATCATTTTAGCAGTACATTAGGTACACCAAACAGTGGGACCATAATAACGTCTCCATCGCTCAAGGTGGTGGACAGCATGTCGTGTCAACACCACGTCCTTGTAAGGTACACCAACGTAGAATTAGTGCAAAAACCAAATATAGTGCTCCATGATCAAGAGGATATACAGGACAAACGGATATTGCAGTAATTCAGGGTAGTTAGGCCAGAAGGTGAAGGACATTAAGTCACATATTAGTCTTCACTGAGAATTACATTAGTAATGGGTGGCAGTAATCGCCTAGTCATTGAACATTTCTGTACCATGTACGTAGTATTACAGAATAATGTTCATGAGTAACTTTACAGAGAACATGGGCATTCATTGCCTAATTACAATCATCAGAAGTCATTTACACAGAACATCGGCACTCTTTGCCTAATTACCATCAGAAATCATTTACAAAGAACATTGGAATTCATTGCCCAATTACAAACCATTTACAAAGAACATTAGCATTCATAGACTAATTACAAATCATCAAAAGTCATTTACAGAGAACATTGGCATTCATTTCCTAATTACAAATCATCAGAAGTCATTACTTAAAACAGGAGGTAGTCAATAACATAGTATTACAGAATAATGTTCATAATTAATCATTAGTCATCTCAATACAGTAATCAGTAGCATTCATTTCCCAGCTACAAAGCATAAAACAGGAGGTAGTCAATAACATAGTATTACAGAATAATGTTCATAATTAATCATTGGTCATTTCAATACAGTAATCACTAGCATTCATTTCCCAGTTACAAAGCATTATTATTATACTGTAACTACTACTCAAAGCTCGTAACATACGTGTCCATATAGCACAGCGAAATTGTGGTCCATTGCCGGAAATTAGTTTCAACACATGCCCTACATGAAATAGAAAATGTTTTATAAATGCTTTCGAAACAGTTTTAGCAGTAGCTTTGCGTAACGGAGTGAAGGTAACAAATTTTGAAGTGAGTTCAACAGCGACAAAGATGTAGCAAAAACCTTTATTAGTTCTGGGAATCGGACCAAAAATGTCTACAACGGCCATATGTCTCAATTTAATAGGTACAATGGGATATAATGGAGGAATATGTGAAGTTGTGTCTGACTTAGCTTTCTGGCAGATTTTACATGACGCTAAAACTCGTCGTATACGTTTCTCCATGTTGGCAAAATAACAGTTCTGTCTCAGTATAAGAAAACATTTTCTAGCTCCGTAATGTGCGTAACTTAAATGAGTATACCAGATTAATTTGTTAACAAGCTCGTCAGGAATGCATAATAACCAATTGTTGCTGTCAGGATGAGAGCGCGAAATAGAATGTCATTGCGTACAGTGTAATGGTTTCTAATCGTAACATTTTTCCTATCTTGCCAAAGGTGTTTAATCTCTTTCCATACGTTGTCTTTACTCTGCTCTTGTGCTATGTCCTGTAATGACGACGAAATAAAATTTTCAAATGCAACTTGTTGAATATACATCACGCTGAAATTTGCTTTGCAGAAGTTGATTGCGATGTCTTGCTGATTGTTGCTGAGAGAACGGGATAGTGCATCTGCTACAATATTTTGTGTGCCGGGAATGTGAACAATTGTAAAATTAAATTCTTGTAAATAAAGTTTCCATCTACTTAATCTGTCGTGTGTAAATTTAGCTGAAAGTAAAAATTGTATCGCTCTATGGTCTGTGTAAACTGTAGTGTGTCTTCCATAAAGAAAGTGCCGAAATCTCGTAAAAGCCCAAACAACACATAACGTTTCAAGTTCAGTAACAGAATAATTTCGTTCAGCAGGTGACAGAATGCGACTTTCAAATGCGATGTTTTTAATTACTGTACAACCATCTTCTTCAATTTCCTGAAAAATATGTACGCCTAAAGCGGTGTTAGAACTGTCGGTGGTAATAGAAAAATTTCTGGTAAGATCTGGGTGCGATAAAAGTGGTGCATTCAACTGGGCTTCTTTCAGGTTCACAAATTCAGAATGTGCTTGCTTATCCCAGGACCAAATAGTGTTTTTACCTGTCAATTGACATAATCTGGGGGTATCTAAAGCAGAGTAATGAATAAATTTACGAAAAAAGTGAATTTAACCCAAAAATCTGCGTAGTTGTTTTTTCGTCGTAGGAACAGTAATGTCACGTAAAGCTTGAAGTTTTTCCGAATCAGGCGCAATGCCTTCTGCTGAAATTACATGTCCAAGAAATTTTATAGAAGTTTTGCCAAAATGCGATTTACTGAGATTAACTGTGAGTCCTTGAGCATGAAAAGTTTGCAGCAGTTGTTCTAGAATCAGATTGTGTTCAGTCCAGTTAGCTTCTGCAATAAGAATGTCGTCTACGTACGTTGTGATTCTGTCTTTAAGTTCTGTCGGAAGTATTGTGTTCAAACCGTGAATAGAAGCTGCTGAGGAAATTGTTAAGCCGAACGGTAATTTACAAAATTGATAACAGTCGCCAAAACAGAGGTACGATGGTCTGATCCTAGAGCGGAATCGATCATATCTAATGAAGTGTACCGTTACAGCTGTGTATTGCAGAACGCAGTTCTTAACAACATTTGTTTCATTTAGAAAGCTTAAAGATTTTTCACACCGTCGCATATGACTTTAGCGGGCCTGTTTGAGTGTGTTTTAGTTAGAGTTTTAGTGTCGTATGTTATAGATTAGGGACGATCAATGGAGGTACGCGATAGCGTCGATCAGTAATTGATATAGACAGGAACAATAATGCAGATGATGAGTAAAGCAGGTAAAACGTGATGAGAGGAAAGCAAATTAATTAATGATATGGTTGAAGAGATTGTGATAGGAAGTTATTAAGGAACTGCCATTAAGAGTGAATAAAATGATTAAGGTTGACAATGGTGAGTAATAAGAAACAATAACTGGTCGTATGTGATAGATTAACCACGTTGATTTAATGTTACGTATTTAACAAATACGAACTGTAAACTAATCTACCATATATATCGTTTGGGTGTTAGCCAGACTGAAACATCTTGTAATGATATTTGTGATGCAGTGGTAACTAAAAGTGCGGGAGAGATTTCATGTAGACCAAATAAAAATGATTTTGTTATGTTCCTGATTTTTCCTGAATTACACATTATAGACCATTATTTTACAATTAATACTCTCGAATTATATGACTGATGATCAAACTGCACTGAAATAGAAATAGGCTCATGGAAGGAACACTAAGCACAAGATCTAAGAATTTGGTCTTCCAGTTTTTATCTGTATGGGAGCTCAGCCCTTCAAATAAATAACTCAGATGAAATTAATTAAATTTGTGAATGATAATACAGTTGAAATACTGGACTAGTGGGTGAGTGTTACAACTTCGATAGTTTCTCCGAATCATCACGGGCGAATACCAGAATGGGTCCTGATAATTAGGCTAGGGTTCCTTTTACTCCTTGCTGTCAAGATTTATATCTACATCTACATCTAAATCTACATGGCTATTCTGCAAATTACACTTAAGTGCCTGGGAGAGAATTCATTGAACCACCTTTACAATAATTCCCTATTATTCCAATCTCGAACAACGCGTTGAAAAAACGAACACCTATACCTTTCCGAGCGAGCTGTGATTTCCCTTATTTTATTATGATGATCGTTTCTCCCTAGGCAGGTCGACGCCAACAAAATATTTTTGAATTCTGAAGAGAAAGTTTGATTGAAGTTTCGTGAGAAGATCCCGCCGCAACGAAGAGCGCCCTTGTTTCATTTATGTCCATCGAAAATCCCGTATCATGTCTGTGACGCTCTCTCACCCAGT
The DNA here is from genome assembly GCF_023898315.1 of Schistocerca nitens. Lineage (NCBI taxonomy): Eukaryota > Metazoa > Arthropoda > Insecta > Orthoptera > Acrididae > Schistocerca > Schistocerca nitens. The sequence goes on from NC_064620.1 coordinate 270,186,039, forward strand.
ACGCGATAATAAAAAGGGTGTCGCTCTTCTTTGAAATTTCTCGATGTACACCATTAATTCAATCAGGTAAGGATCACCACCGCTAATCAGTACTCCAGAAGAGGAAGGATAAGCGTTGTGTAGGCTGTGTCTTTAGTAAATCTGTTGTATGTTATAAGCGTTCTGCCAATTTAAGTTAATTCTAATTCCTAGGTATTTAGTTGAATTTACAGCCTTTAGATTTGATTGATTTATCATGTAACATCTGAATAATTTATCGTGAAACCGAAGTTTAAATCATTCCTTTAAGCACTCATTTGGGTGACCTCAAACTTCTCATTATTTAGGGTCAATTGCCAAATTTCTTACTATACAGATCTCTAAATCGTTTTGAAATTTGTTTTGATCTTCTGATGACTTTACTAGACGATAAACGACAGCATCATCTTCAAATATCCTAAGGTGGCTGCTCAAATTGTCTTCTAAATCGTTAACATTGATAAGGAATAGCACAGGGCCTACAACTCCCCATTGGGGAATGCCAGAAATCACTTCTGTTTTACTTGATGACTTTACGTCAACTACTACGAACTGTGACTTTTCTGGCAGAAAATCACCAATCCATTCGCATGACTGAGACGACATTCCATGAGCATGCAACTTGTTTACAAGCCGCTTGTGAGGTGCGACGCCAAAGCCTTCTCGGAATCCAGAAATACGGAAACAATTTGAAATCTCTTATCGATATCGCTCAACGCTTTGAGGAAAGAGCTAGTTGTGTTTCACAACAACGATATTTTATAAATCGGTGTTGCCTATGTGTCAGCAGACCCTTCTCTTCGAGGTAATTCATAATGTTCGAACACACTACTGCATATTACCGTTAATGATATGGGCCTCTAATTTAGTCATTTATTCTCATTGCCTTTCTTGAATATTTGTGGGACCTGCAACTTTCCAGCCTTTGGGTACGAGTCTTTCGTCCAGTGAGCTATTGTACGAGGGCAGTTCAATAAGTAATGCAACACATTTTTTTTTCTGAAAAAGGGGTTGTTTTATTCAGCATTGAAATACACCAGGTTATTCCCCAATCTTTTAGCTACACAACACTATTTTTCAACGTAATCTCCATTCAATGCTACGGCCTTGCGCCACCTTGAAATGAGGGCCTGTATGCCTGCACGGTACCATTCCACTGGTCGATGTCGGAGCCAACGTCGTACTGCATCAATAACTTCTTCATCATCCGCGTAGTGCGTCCCACGGATTGCGTCCTTCATTGGGCCAAACATATGGAAATCCGACGGTGCGAGATCGGGGCTGTAGGGTGCATGAGGAAGAACAGTCCACTGAAGTTTTGTGAGCTCCTCTCGGGTGCGAAGACTTGTATGAGGTCTTGCGTTGTCATGAAGAAGGAGAAGTTCGTTCAGATTTTTGTGCCTACGAACACGCTGAAGTCGTTTCTTCAATTTCTGAAGAGTAGCACAATACACTTCAGAGATGATCGTTTGACCATGGGGAAGGACATTGAACAGAATAACCCCTCCAGCGTCCCAGAAGACTGTAACCATGACTTTACCGGCTGAGGGTAGGGCTTTAAACTTTTTCTTGGTAGGGGAGTGGGTGTGGCGCCACTCCATTGATTGCCGTTTTGTTTCAGGTTCGAAGTGATGAACCCATGTTTCATCGCCTGTAACAATCTTTGACAAGAAATTGTCACCCTCAGCCACATGACGAGCAAGCAATTCCGCACAGATGGTTCTCCTTTGCTCTTTATGGTGTTCGGTTAGACAACGAGGGACCCAGCGGGAACAAACCTTTGAATATCCCAACTGGTGAACAATTGTGACAGCAATACCAACAGAGATGTCAAGTTGAGCACTGAGTTGTTTGATGGTGATCCGTCGATCATCTCGAACGAGTGTGTTCGCACGCTCCGCCATTGCAGGAGTCACAGCTGTGCACGGCCGGCCCGCACGCGGGAGATCAGACAGTCTTGCTTGAACTTGCAGCGATGATGACACACGCTTTGCCCAACGACTCACCGTGCTTTTGTCCACTGCCAGATCACCGTAGACATTCTGCAAGCGCCTATGAATATCTGAGATGCCCTGGTTTTCCGCCAAAAGAAACTCGATCACTGCCCGTTGTTTGCAACGCACATCCGTTACAGACGCCATTTTATCAGCTCCGTACAGCGCTGCCACTTGTCAGAAGTCAATTAAACTAGACGAGACGAAGCGGGAATGTTTGAAAATATTCCACAAGAAATTTCCGGTTTTTTCAACCAAAATTGGCCGAGAAAAAAAATGTGTTGCATTACTTATTGAACTGCCCTCGTATATGATTGTTAAGTATGGAGCTATTGCATCAGCACATTCTGAAAGGAATCCAATTGGTATACAATTTGGACCGGAAGAGATGGTTTTTGTTAAGTGATTTAAGGTCCTTCACTACTCCGAGCATATCTGCTTATAAGTTACTCATGTTGGCAGCTGTTCTTGATTCGAATTCTGGAATATTTACTTCGTCTTCTTTTGTGAAGGAATTTCGTAAGGCTGTAGCCGTAGCAGTACTGTCGTGGTAGTATCTCCATTGCTATCTCGCAGAGGAAGCGTTGATTGTGTCTTACAGATAGCATACTTTATATACCACTAGAACCTCTTTGGATTTTCTGCCAGATATGGAGATAAAGTTCCGTTGTGGAAACTATTATAAGCATCTCACATTGAAGACAGCGTTAAATTTCAAGCTTCCTTAAAAGATCGCCAGAGATTTTGCCTTCGTTTAAATTTGGCATGCTTTTGTCGTTGTTTCTGCAACAGTGTTCTGACCTGTTTTGTGTACCATAGGGGATCAACCTCTGTCGTTTGTCAATATATTTAATACCACAAGCTGTAAAGATCAAAGTCCGAACAGCTAGTTTCTGTCGCAAGATCACTGCTCAAGCCTATACTACAACAAAACGAGAGTAAAATCATGCAGATGGAGCCAAAAGGAGTGGAATACTTACGCCACTTCTGCGTAACTGCAGGTTAACCAATGTAGTACTCAATCGTATGGGGCTTTTTATTCATACACGTAAGGGCTATTGCTGCATTTTTAGAAGTGTGGTCTTGTAGCCACGTACACAAACTCATAAAACACGCTCTGACTTCCTTTCGACGATGAGTTTACTAAAGGTGGTCTACAAGTTCGGATCGGAGAATGGTCTGGAAAGAAACTGACAGTGTCCTTTCCAAATCAACGATTGTCCCGTCGTTTGCCTTAAGCGGTCAGGAGTAGAATGCAGAAAACCAAACTGTGAATGACTGCAAAAGAATTTGAGCCACTTTGATTTTACTGTGGGTACACTACTTTACCAATGAGTCACCTCACTCGATAATAGAATGGAGTTTATATGTAACATCAAGCCAGCGTCTAGAGAGCCAGATGTGAATCATGGAAAAATCAAGCAGACAGAAACATTTCTAGACCTCAGATAAGTGGATAGAATAGATATCTAGGGTCAACCAGCTCAGAGTGACACACCATCTGACCAGTTGTGTTTGTAACAAACGAACTGTGTCGTTTAATGCCATGTTTCGACACTACGTGAAGTTATTCGAACAGAGGCTCTGAACGCAGCGGTATCTCCCTTCCCTCTCCCAGCTCATCTTTCCCACCAGTCACGCGTTAAACAGGAAAGACATGAACGAGAAATTAGCTAAGGAAACAAAACAAAAACAATTCTAGAGGGGTCTTAGGACCGATTAGACGGAACGGTGAGTACAGACGGTGGCGTGAAATTGAACTGAACTTGTATCTGGGAAAGGTGATAGACAACATATGGAAAAGAAGGGGTGCTGTATGTGATCAGATTAAAAGCACGAGGCCGATTCCAGATCTCAGCCTTTTTTATAGACAAAAAAGAAATTGAGTAATATTAAAGCTGTAACGGGATCTTCAGAGGAAGACTTTTACGAACAGAGATGTACGAGTAGATGAACGTGACCTTTACAAGAAGAAACTGGAAGCATGCCAGTGCAAGACGTGGACTGCAGTGAGCAAGGAGGCTCACATAAAACGAATGCGAGGCTTCTGTGTGCAACTTAAATCTAGACAGACATGACTGAAATAACTTGGTCCAAATCTGACCCAAAATGACACACGACAACTTTTACAAAAACCACTACACTGGCTAGGCAGAAGGTACTAACCATACATCAATCTGGACAGGAAGAAGTCTTTAACTATGGTGGGAAGAAGTGATGAACGCCCTGCTTCTGCAGTTGAGGAGCATGAGAGATAGCGGACCATTTAGCGCGAAAACAATCCTGACGACGGCGGACATGGAGCTTTTCACTTAAGATGTTAATCTTATAACTTCTTTTCAAGATACTATTCCGTTCAAGTTATATGCAACACAATGTCATCTGCAAACCTCAAAGTTTCAAACTTTAATTCCATTTTTAAATTTATCCTTGATTACCTTTACAGCTTGCTCACTCTACAGACCGAATATTGGAGAGTCACTACAACACTGTCTGACTCCCTTCTCAACTACATGTTGTTCCACTACTATAACTGTATTCTGGTTGTCATACAAATCGTATGCAACCTTTCGCCTCTATATTGCATCCCTATTACACTCATACAAGGGCTGTTTTTTAAATAAGTACCCTTCTTAAATAAAAATAAAACAAACACACTTGTCTTAACAATTTTAATGTTGCATGAAAGATTGTACTTTAATCTACTTTTCTACATAATTCTCGCCACTATTAAGGCACTTATCGTGTCATATAACCAGCTTTTGAATACCTTCTCCATAGAAATCTTAATCATGATTAGCCAACGATTGCAACAGTGTCGTTTCGATATCTTCATCGTAGTTGTGGTACTGACCTCTCAGACATTCGTTCAAATGCAGTAACAACTGGTAGTCTCTGGGCTGTACGGAGGATAATCGTTTCCAGCCAAATGATCCGATTGAGCTCTTCAGTTCGACTGGTACCACCTTACTCAGCATGCCACGCATTTTGTTTTGGATCGCAAGGCGCAGTTTTTTAAGGTGTCATCATGAGGCCAAAAATTCACAAGTAACATCCGTTTCCTGTCCCAAAAACATTATACGTGATTTTTCGGGCTGAAAGTGTTTGTTGAAATTCACTTTCGTGGGTGCTGTTGAATGCCGCCGTTCCATAGGTTGCTACTTTGATTCAGGTGTGACGTAAGCCACCCATGTTTAGCTTAGAAACTCGTCACCTTCCTCGTTGTACTGCTCTAGGAAAGACAAAGAACGTGCTTAATGTTGGCTTTTGTGCGCCTCAGCCAGCGTCTTAGGTACCCACCGGGAGCATAACTTTCGATAATTGAAACCTTCTGTAACAATTGCATGAAGTACGGTTCTTGACACTTGGAAAACTCATCGCATAAAGTCGAAATCGTGAAGTATCTGTTCTCTCTCACATTTTTTATCAGCTACATCAAATCATCAGTTATGGCCGAAGGTCATCCACTTTGTTCCTCATCGCGCACATTCGTACAGATCAATTTCAACTCTCTCACCCATTTCCGCATCCTCCCCTCGCTCATAATGTTTCTTCATACATTTCACTGATCTTACTAGGAATTCAGCCGCTTTCACGAATTACAGTGCGTATTTCATAGGCGTCGGGATTTTCAATCGGAGCATGCATTTCAAATACTCATAAACAGACGTAAACCCGCCGAATGACTGTGCTATGGCGATTGTGGCTTGCCAACAGTGCCATACGCAGTGCGCATGCGCCGAATGCCTATATATTTTTTCCAAACGGTACCTTTACTTTAAAAACACGAATAGTAACGTCGAAGAGGATAGTTCCGTTTTTATTACCTTATTTTTTGTCATTAAACAATTAATATCTATGTTATTATGCATATTACGACATTTTACACTGATAGTGATTTACAACGGAATAAAAATTACATACGTAGATAAACTCATCTCATTTACAGGCTATGACCAACCAGAGCTTTGTCGCACACAGCAGCTTTCCGTCCTGGAATCCCTCTTCAGGGACGGGCCAGCTTCATTAGGGATCTCGGCCAAGGCACGGAGTCTCGGCACTCGGCTGGGCTATCCGTTGCGCCGGTTTACGAGCGGAACCGCGCCAGTAGCGCGGGAACGTCCCTAGCCAAGCCCGCGCAGTAAAATATCGGTCGGCGTCTCAGGACCCGGGATTACGCAGTAATCTGCAGTAACAGACATCTGGACCGTGCTGTTATTCCCTGTTGAATACATCATATGAGGAGGTTCGTAAGCTTTCATACTTCGCAAAACAGAGAATTATACAAGGAAGCACCAAAGAAACTGGTATAGGCATGCGTATTCGAATAAAGAGGTGTCTACATAAGACAACAAGCGTCTGGCGCAATTGTCAGATCTGTTAGTGCTGCTACAACGGCAGGTTCTCAAGATTTAAGTGAGTCTGAACGTGATGTTATAGCCGGCACAGCATCTCCGAGGTAGCGATGAAGTGGGAATCTTCCCGTACGACCATTTCACGAGTGCACTATGAATATGAGGATTCCGGTAAAACATCAAATCTCCGACATCGCTGCTGCCGGAAAAAAATCCTGCAAGAACGGGACCAACGACTACAGAAGAGAATCGCTCATCGTGACTGACGTGCAACCCTTCCGCAAATTGCTGCAGATTTCAATGCTGAACCATCAACAAGTGCCAGCGTGCGAGCCATTCAACCAAACATCATCGAGATGGGCTTTCGGAGCTGAAGGCCTATTCGTGTACCCTTGATGCTTGATGACTGCGCGGCGCAAAGCTTTACGCCCCGCCTGGGCCCGTCAACACCGACATTGAACTGTTGATCACTGGAAACATGTTGCCTGGTCGGACGAGTCTCGTTTCAAATTGTATCGAGCGGATGGACGTGTACGGGTATGGCGACAACCTCATGAATCCATGGACCCTGCATGACAGCAGGGGACTGTTCAAGCTGGTGGAGGCTGTGTAATGGTGTGGTGCGTGTGCAATTGGAGTGATATGGGACCCATCCTACGTCTAGATATGAGTCTGACAGGTGACACGTACGTAAGCATCCTGTCTGATCACCTGTATCCATTTATGTCCATTGTACATTCCGACGGACTTGGTCAATTGCAGGATGGAAACGCTACGTCCCACGCGTACAGAACTGCTACAGAGTGGCGCCAGGAACACTCTTCCGAGTTTAAAAACTTCCGCTGGTCACCAGACGTGAACATTATTGAGCATATCTGGGATGCTTTGTAGCGTGCTCTTCAGAAGAGATATCCACCCCCTCGTATTCTTACGTATTTATGGACAGCCCTGCAGATTTGATGCCAGTTCCCTCCAACACTACTTCAGACATTAGTTGAGCCCATGCCACGTCGTGTTGCGGCACTTCTGCGTGTTCGCGGGGTCCCTACACGATATTAGGCAGGTGTACCAGTTTCTTTGGCTCTCCAGTGTATGATCCAAAACGTTAACCAGTAACGTTACCGGATAACGTTATCCGCTGCAAGGCAGATAGAATATCACTGAAAGCAGGAGTAAACGGTTTACAAACAAATAATTGTCCTAACAGCTGTGACCACAGGTGAAACCTGACATCGTTGCTATGGTTATTAACACACGCTTGCAATCGATACGAATCTAGCCTGACAAGGGGTGCCGTAAGGTCTCATTAATCATACTGTGCATCAGAATCCTGGGTGAATTACAAAACTCTCCGTAAAGTGTAATGAGACAGAGTTGGTCATGATCTGTCCGTGGACGAACGGTAGGCTCGATAGCCGACTTAGTACTGTATGAGAGGTGTAAACTACGCACTGGCGTCAGGCTTGCCGCTTTCTCTTCTTTTTCTCATAGCCGTAAACCCAAAAAAAAGAACTGACTTGATGTCAGTTATAAAGGCTTTCACCAAACCAGCAAATCTAAATAATAACAAGGTGTAAGGTAAAACGTAAAGATTCAGCTAGAAGTTTCACAGCTCCTGCAGGTTATATGACAAAATACAAAAATTATCTTCAGATATCTAATTTTTCAGCCATTATTTAGCTTTAGTAGCCAATTTCAATAACAAAATAATACATTTGGTGAAGAGTCGAGGGAGCTGAATAACAGACAGAGACCAATGACACTGTAAATTGACGAGAAGAAGTTACGGGATTTGGAGGATAGATCATATGAATAACAACACAATAAGAGGATAACTGTTACAACAGAAGCAAAGTAATTAATTTACTCGGTCATCTAGAAGGGTTGAACAATGGCGGGTGTCTAAAGCGAACATAGAAACGAGCCACTCGAGGAAGAAGCGAAAGAGAGTGCCTACACATAAACTGAGGGAAGGAGTCTACGAGGCAAGGGGCTTTGGAAAGGAATCTCACTGAAAAGATGCACTTGGATAACAGGAGGTGGGAAGCGGTGACAGGTTTTACAGTCAAAATGTTTCATCTGACATCGTACACCAATTACAAACTAATTTAATGCTAAAACAGTGATAGATAGGGATAGTTGTCAGTACACTGAAATATTATTGGTGCTTGAAGTAATTATATACTCGTATTTACCACTGTCTATAATAAATGTGTGGAGAAGCTGTGGGGAGTATTACTTTACATCAGAGCAGGAAAAAGTGTTTCGCAAAGGAACGTCTGGAGTGTTGCGCCTTTTAAACCGTGGTTGAGAGAACCAAGGTCAACCTCTTGTAAATCTTCCTACCGAATGTACGTCTCGCAGTAAGAGTACTCACGTGATTCAACCTTAATAGAGCTCCCACACATTTTATTCGTATTGTTCGTGGCTCAGATTCTTGTATTTTTATCTTGGATGACAGATAAAAGCTGTAGTTTGCATTATGGTCATTTCTTATACGAAGACGTTTTATCAGCGTATTACGTAAGCCTGTGACAGCCTTTGACACCAAATGTATAACAAATGGTTCAAATGGCTCTAACCGCTATGCAACTTAACACTGAGGTCATCAGTCCCCTAGACTTAGAACTACTTAAACCTAACTAACCTTAAGGACATCACACATATCCATGCCCGAGGCAGGATTCGAACCTACTACCGTAGCAGGAGCGCGATTCTGGACTGAAGCGCCTAGAACCACTCGGCCACAGCGGCCGGCCATGTATAACACACCAGACATAATCTGTATGTGGAGAGTGAACCATGAAACATTGACACCTTTAACTTTTCGAAACGCCATGGCAGCGGATGAGGTGAGCGGTAAGATGTTGGTAGAAACAAACAATTAACAAAATAACAACTAAATTTTCGTTTAAGCGATTTCCAATTCTTTTAATACATTTTCCTTTAGTATATTTTTGATACAGTTTTTTTTATATAAAAGCACTAGCGGACCCTGCAGACGTTGTCCTGCATGACATTTCAAGCGATTAGAATATTAAACAGAGTATGAAATGAAAGACAAATAATATAATAATTTCATTATTCTTTATTTTGAAATAACATCAATTTTTCTAAAAACAATTCGTTGTAATAAATAATGTTTGTTTAATTTTATCTCAATGCAAGTCGATGAACAATATTTTTAGTCAATTCCTGAGGAATATAAATGGATAAACTTGACGGTTTTCCAACGCGAGAACACGCCACATATAATGGGCCATGTGAAAAGAACGGATTTTGTAGATATAACCCACAAATTGACATTGTTTGACCTTGTCACTTATTAATAGTCATGGCAAATGCCAAGCGAATTGGAAATTGCAGACGTCTGAATGCAATGGGTGAGTCTGAAGGGATCATTGGGATTCGTGGCAAGAGAACTTCACCTTGAAATTTGCCGTTCAAAATTGTAGCTTCAAGAACATGGCCCATAATTGTTTTATGACTAATCTTGTAGCGTTGCTTAGCTTAGGTGCATTTAAATTTCGAAGCAAAATGATAGGTGAGCCAATTTTTTATCGCAAGTTATGTGGTGGCATTCCTGGTAATTCCAGCGAGTTCAAAAATTCAACAGGATAGTTGATTACTTCGTCAGGATCGGTAACAGTGTCGGTCGATTTGAACAATATCTCACTGCCGGTCAAAGACTGTTGTATTTTGAAGTTAATAGAGTCAACATCGATATTTTTGCGGCTAAAATAGCTCCTTCACGAAGCCACGCATGATTAATATAATTAGCTGTAAATCCGGAAATATGCTTTCAATCAAAACATCTTTCGTATTTACCATGTTGCAGAAATTGTCTGGCTATTTGATGCAATGTGTGTCTCCATGAAATGGTATTGTTCCATTTCCATTGTTGAGCAATTGCTCCGAGAATGATAGTGCCAATGGATCGTTTTGCAGTTGAACACGTATATTTGTGTTAAGACGTAATGTACTGACATTTCGCCATAGATAAGATTGTTTTATACACGCGTTAATTTCTTCCGCATATGTAGCGCGTGGAATGACCGGCAATGTCTGTCTAAACTCACCGGACAGCAGCAGTAAGGCATCACCGAAAAGCCTGGTGTTATTATTTAGACCTTTCATCAGTCTATCGAGAGCTACAAGTGAATGCTTGTGGGCCATAGTGCATTCATCCCAGACAATAATTTTGCAATTTTGCAAAACTTTAGCCATACCGGAATGCTTTTTTATGTTGCAGACTGCATCTAAATATATGTGAATGTTCAACGGCAACTTGAGTGCTGAATGTGCAGTCCGTCCGCTATCAAGCAAAGTAGCTGCAATACCTGATGAAGCAATTGCTAACGCAATATGACTTTGTGATCGAATGCGCGGAAGTATTAGTGAGATGAGAAACGTTTTTCAGTGCCACCTGGTGTGTCCAAAAAAAATCCACCTTGTTCTGCTTCAATTGACAAATTAATTCGATCATATGCATTCTTTTGTTCATCAGTGAATAGTTGCTCATTATTTTCAACGAAAATAGTTAAAGGGACCGTATTGAACAGTCGTTCGCGCTGAATCTCGCTGTTAGTGATGTCTGTTGCTGGGCGGTTAGGTGAGGGCATACCAAAATGAATGAGTAGCATATTCGAAATCAGAATGCAAATATCTTCAATCTTTATTAGCGCCTCGTTATATATTTCCGGAGAAAAATCGATATTGGGATCTTGATCGGCGATCCGAATGCGATGCAGAATGTCGTCGCTCATGGAATCTTTATATTTGTCCCAGAGGACAGAAGCTTGAGATGTAAAACATGTCGTCAATAATATGGCGAATAACTGGCGAATTTGACGAGGAGAGGAACTCAATGCTGCATCTGCAATTGTAATATCCCAATGGTTGTCATCTTCCAGTAAATGTAATTCGTGACACGCATCATGATATGTGTCGTACAAAATGCCATTGACTTTTCGCAAGTATTGGAAGGACGTCGGTCCAGGAACATTAACCAACAATAAACGCAAGAAGAAACATCCGCGTCGCTGTGGATGGACTGTGTACAATCGGCCGAAAGTATTTCCCATAAATATGCCGTTGTATCATTCAACCGGAACACCTCGCTTTCGTGGTTCCCACTTTTTTTGACTGTTAGTTCCATGTGAAATATCGTGGCACATCAGTATACATTAATGTCTTTGCGAATTGACCGGGAATACCCGGTCGGTTTCATAGTTCGTTAAACTCAGTTAATGTGGTGTTTGGGGCAACTGATGCACGTCGTAGAGCAGTCTCTCCCGTGAAATAAACACGCTGTCCATTTTCAAGGTGCACGGCCAAATGTATAACAGCAGGGTCTCTTTCGTGTATCGAAAAACCCAAAATACGCCAAACTGATTCATTGCTGCTGATGTATCGGCCCATTTGATACCGTGTTATTTCATGGTTTTCGTTAACATTGTCAACAGCAAATACAGCCATAGCACTGCCCTTATGGACATATTTGCATATATATTTTATGGACTTCACCGAACTGCAGAGCTCAATGTTTATGTGTGCTTTGTAGATTTTACACAACAATGGTGAATACGGAACCACCCAGTGATTGCCAGTGTCCTCTGTTGTACCGCTTGACATGCGTAATTGATGTGATTGACCACCGTGGTCAGTGCCCCTACGACGATACAACGTATAACCATCGATATTAATGATTGTATCATTTATACAATTTTTTGGAAAACGTTTCGTACATTTTCCATTGTCCATGCACGGCGCCGCCATGTTTATAGCACCGCATGGACCATGGATCATGCTAGCGGTAACAATCTCATACAATTCTTGATCGATATTCCGATCCGGAATTTCTGCTGAGATAATTTTATCAATTTCTTCAGGCTGTATTTTGTCGACCAGCCAAATCAAAATATGCGCGTGTGGCAAACCTCGCTTTTGCCATTCAACAGAATACAGCCAGCAACGTGTTTTGCCAAATACAGAGGAATGTATAATCAAGTTCATCAACGATTTTAACTTTTGTCTGAAGACACGTGCAGTGATATTGTGCCGATCTATTGCAGTTTGACCTGGCAATAACGCAATTTTAATTTCATCCCATTTTGGATTACACGTAAATGTAATGAACAAATCTAGTCTTCCGTACGCGCGCGCAAAAGTCATGGGGCCTTGAATATATTCTTGCATATGACGTGGGCTACCAATATATGATGATGGAAGAATATATGAAGTTCCGATGTCGTTGATGTTAGTTATTCCATCTACGTTACCAACAATAGCATCAGACAAATGAATGTATTCCTCAGCTCGAAGTTTCGCTTCATTATACATGATGTATCGTAATCGCTCGCTTTCAATTTTCGCATACATATCAACGATATATTGATGAAACAGCTCGCGGCATCGGAGAATATTATTGTCTTCATTGGCACGAATCATCAACCAATATGTATAGAAGTTCATCGCGCTCACTTTCTTGCTGGTTTCGGCACATGCAAAGTAAAAATATAATTAAGACAAAAAGAAATTAATCGTCCATAAAAATAAGATATTAGGTAATGACATGTGTAGATTGTACCTGTTGCTGGATTTCTTTGTTTGATATTTTAATGATATCCATCTTCTCCTTCCCAAAATATCAATGGATATTTCAAAGCGTCGTAAGAGCGATGACTGCCTTTAATCGTATGCATTATGTTATCTCTGCGTTTGATTCGTATATCTCGACGTTCAAATGCGTCGCCAACCATCAACTTCAACTTCATTAGTGCTCGGTGCATTATATCGGCCCGCGTGCTGCCCAGATGGTACTTTGTCTGCTTTGATGACGATCGTATAGTTTTCGTTTTGCAGTCTGTTTCAAACGGTATTGGACAACTGTACCAACTGGTTGTGATTCTGTAAAAACGGTTCTAAAATACCCACAATTTCTCGCTCCTCCATCTGCTCGATGTGGTTGTACTGGCAGCGTGTGTTTATTTGCTGCTCCTCATCGCCCATGAAGTAGATTTGCAGAAATTTTGAATCGGTATCAGGCATCGGCATTAAAGAACCAATTTGATGATACACTTGGCCCTGAATCTTAAACGTTGATTGAAAATTGCGACCATCCTCATTCTGAACGATTTTTGTTGCTCCAAATGATGTCATTTGAAAGCACGAATTGAATTTGCGAATTTTACGCAAAAACAATTTAGATTGAGATGTAGCTCAGCCAATAGTGTTTTCAGTGGCACTGGCGGCGAACTCAGTGGTGGCAATACAACTTTTCCAGACGCGCAGCAGAAACCGGCCTGTTCACCTTTGTATTTGAGTGCATGACAGTGTTGGCATTGTTTGTTCATAGCACCTATTACACTTCGTGAATGTGACGAATAGACGATGTCCGACTCATATTCAAACGCAAGACGAAGAAGTGATGCACGTGTCAACGCGTGATACACTTACAAACGCTGTTGTTCACGTGTTCTGAATGTGTCGGTGACTCGTTGACGGGCCAGTCTTTGTCTCAAAGCATTAGCTCGACGGCGTTCGTTGCGTTGCTCTTGACTTTCATTAGCACTTCTGATTGCAGCCGGGTTTCTTAAATTTTCATTGTCCGTCAACTGGCCGGCCGGAGTGGCCGAGCGGTTCTAGGCGCTACAGTCTGGAACCGCGCGACCGCTAAGGTCACAGGTTCGAAACCTGCCTCGGGCACGGATGTGTGTGATGTCCTTAGGTTAGTTAGGTTTAAGTAGTTCTGTTCTAGAGGACTGATGACCTCAACAGTTAAGTCCCATAGTGCTCAGAGCCATTTGTCCGTCAATTGATCTTCTGCCGATCTATTTAACCGACGGTTCTGGACTAATTGTGAATTCCGAGACCGTCGACCAATATTTCCTCCACATCGACGAAGACGTGGCATTGATTTATGTACGTAACTTATATGAGAATATAATACATTTAATATTCACTGAAATGCGACACCTGAAATATCAAAAGACACCGTACAAAAAAATTTAAATGTCAAAATAACGAAACACACATAATATAATACACTCAAATTAAAATGTCAAAAAAAATCGAAATCCCATGCACGTAACTTATATTTGAATATAATATGCTTAATATTGCACACAAAACTGCAACGCCACCTACCGTGCTGATTTAAGAATGTAAATTTTCCAGGCCCCCACTTGATTGCATACACAAAAATTCATTTAAGTCGATCCAGCCGTTTAGTTGCAGGATAGATAAATAACCTAGATACAGACTGCAGCGCTATCTGCCGGGCTGATTTGTAAATCTAAACCATCCAGGGCGCCACCCAAACGCATACAAAAAAATTCAGTCAAATCGGTCCAGCCCTTTAGGAGTAGTTCAGTGACATACACACGTACAGTAGAATTATATATGTAAAGATTAAAGCATCTCTGTACCCTTAATCATACAAGCACAGATCATTAGTCTAAATCCACAAAAGATTTCCTTGCACATACACACATAAAAAAAAAGTTTTGTATCACCTCAGACCCGAGAGTTCCGGATCCAGTACAGAAAACTGAAACAGAGATCAACATAAACAAAATTTCCGCCCTTTCTATTGCTCATGAAAACCACACATTGCATGTTGTCCCACCACACAGCGTGACCTTCAGAGGTGATAGTTGAGATTGCTGTACACACCGGTATCTCTAATACCAAATAGCACGTCCTCGTGCATTGATGCATGGCTGTATTCGTCGTGGCATACTATCCACAAGTTCATTGTCCCACTCCTCAACTGAACTGAGATTCGGCGCAAATCCCTCAGAGTGGTTGGTGGGCCACGTCGTCCATGAACAGCCCTTTTCAATCTATTACAGACATGTTCGATAGGGTTCATGTCTGGAGAATATGCTGGCCACTCTAGTCGAGCGATGTCGTTGTCCTGAAGGAAGTCATTCATAAGATGTGCACGATGGGGCGCGAATTGTCGTCCATGAAGACGAATGCCTCGCCAATATGCTGCCGATATGGCTGCTCTATCAGTCGGAAGATGGCATTAACGTATCGTACAGCCGTTACGGCGCCTTACATGACCACCAGCGGCGTACGCCGGCTCCACATAATGCCACCTCAAAACAGCAGGGAACCTCCACCTTGCCCACTCGCTGGACAGTGTGTCTAAGGCGTTCAGCCTGACCAGTTGCCTCCAAACACGACAGTTGTCTGGTTGAAGGCATATGCGACATTCATCGGTGAAGAGAACGTGATGCTGTTCATGAGCGGTCCATTCGGCATATTGTTGGGCCCATCTGTACCGCGCTGCATGGTATCGTGGTTGCAAAGATGGACATCGCCATGGACGTCGGGAGTGAAGTTGTGCATCACGCTGCCTATTGCACACAGTTTGAGTAGTAACACGACGTCCAGCGGCTTTACGAAAAGCATTATTCAACATGGTGGCGTTGTTGTCAGGGTTCATTCGAGACATAATCCGTAGGCAGCGGTCATCCACTGCAATAGTAGCACTTGGGCGGCCTGAGCGAGGCATGTCATCGACATTTCCTGTCTCTCTGTATCTCCTCCATGTCTGGACAACGTCGCTTTGTTTCACTCCGTGACGCCTGGACATTTCCCTTGTTGAGAGCTCTTCCTGGCACAAAGTAACAATGAGAACGCGATCGAACCGCGGTATTGACCGTCTAGGCATGGTGGAATGACTGGAACTGATCGGCTGCCGGATCCCCTACTTCTAATAGACGCTGCTCATGCATTGTTGTTTACATCTTTTGGCGGGTTTAGTGACATCTCTGAACAGTCGAAGTGACTGTGTCTGTGATACAATATCCACAGTCAATGTAAATTTTCAGGTGTTCTGGGAACCGGGCATAGACCGACACGTGTATCACTTAACCGAACTGGACATTTACTCTCACAGTATTATACTCATTAAATGTATTCTCGATTACGAAGGAGGACAACCATCAGCTGTAGAATGGAATGACGACAGTGAAAGTTTGTGCCAGACCAGAACTCCAACCCGCATTTCCCGCTTATCGAGTTCAGTCACCTTACCATTTCGTTATTCGTGCACGATTCACGGCTTCCATATGTCGTCAGCCATGCATCTACGACCAATTAAGGATGGGGCCCCTCCACGCCCACACCAACGTGGTGACCAAACCAAAAGTTCTACTGTCACCTCCGTAAACATGTTAGTTTTTGAATCAAGCGTCACAGGATGCGAGCTGTGATGTTGTCTATGCGTCTGGGTAAGATTACTCATTACCTTGGTCCATCAGGAGATAGAAGTGGTCGAAAACGATTGAAGGGTAGCGGTTGTAAGGGCAGAGGAAAAAAAAGTGCCAAGGCAAGAGCCAAGGAAAAAAAACCTCTGCGACAGTAGGACGGGTAGTAAGGGCAGTAGCGGCTTGCTATCTGCGACAGTGCATGCAAGGTGTGGTTGTGTTAGTTCGAGGTATCGTGCATCGTTACCTTTGTCGTTGTTGGAGCTTGTTGCGGCGCTTGCTGCAGTTGCTGCGTCCGTGCAACAGTTCAAGGTCGTTGTGGATTAGTGTGCGATCGGTCATAGATCGGCTCACAGACGGTGTAGGTGGTGTGTGTGGCTGGTTTGCGTGCTGTGTACAGTACGGTTTCCCTGCGGTTGCCTGTTTTTCGGCTAGTCGCACATCTGGGTTTCCAGTAACAACTGTGTTGCAGGGGCTCGCCAGTACTGTCGTGTTAGCGTTCTATAGACCATAAATGTTCATTTCCTAGCCAGTAATGTCTTTGGTCTGTTATGCTTCCATCTATGGTTGTGGTCGTAGTTACCCAGAGAAAGGATAAGCCTGTTGCGCGAGTGTCTCGTGTTATTGTACAGTCGTGTGGAGAGTTTTTGGAATACCTGCAAGATAGTATCTAGCCGGTATTCCCGGTGAAGGTCCGCGATGCGTGTGTAGCGCGGAGCGTTGCTTATGATTTTGAGTACTTTGTTCTGTATGAGCTGCAGACGGCGCAGGCGAGTTGACCTGTACTCGGACATCCATTATGTACTCGTATAAGCCCATAAAGTTCAGACGTTATACTTGAAAGTCGCTTGCCCGGCTTCGGCCGAGAAACGCGATATTGTAGTGCCTGTGGTGTTCTGATTACGATGCAAAGACCCTTTGGACATACGAAAGTTTGGGTCTGGCCGTGAGTTGTGCACGAATAGCCAGATGGTGGCGGACGATACAAGCGGTTACACTGAATACAAACGTCCGATCAACATGGTAAATCACTGTCAACGGTAATCAGATCACCCGATCACGCCTCCACAAGATAAATATGGCGGCCTCGCCTCTATGTGCAGATAGCAGGTACCAGACGCGGACGAACACCGTCTCAGAAGTGACGCGGCGGAAGACGTATGGCGCTTGGCGCGTCAAGTTTTGTCGTATTTTCTATGATTGACTCGGGAACATATTACACGTCGGCTTCTGCTATTTCCGGATGCACAGTATTTCCCGCGCACCAAAGTCAACGATGTCACATGGATCCGTGGACACGCAGTACAATACTTATTTCACGATGGACCTGAAGATGTATTGGACTTTTCGAACTAACTACAAGAACATCATTGCAAGATTGTAAGGAACCCAAAATATGGACAATATTTTTCAAATCACTTAGGGAGCGCCCTACGCGACTCTCCACGCAGCTGGATCAGCAGGAGGTAGAAGAAGATACCCATTGACTGAGCTGCCAACAACATGTCCGATTATCGGTAAAATAGCATACGATATGCGTGAAGAGGTACCTGCGTGATGAATCGTAAGGAGAGTAACGACGCACCCTTCTGCATGGTGTACGAAGCACATTTTTATTTTCCCCATATATACTAACCTGGTGTAGGAAAGTACCGATATTTTGTTTTTTGTTTACTTAGTGCACGATCTTGTGCTAGGTGCACGTATTTTCGGTGTGGTACACAGGAAATACAAATTAATAATAAATTTAAAAATTAAATTAAATGAAATAAATAAAGAAACCTTGAAGAAAGGAATTTCCTGCTGATTTCCTCTTACCATTCCTAATACCTTTACGTGCGAGGGGGACAGCGTGGGCGGGCCTCGGGTTACGACGCCCGACCACTCTGCCCTCCCCACCCTCCCTTCCTTACCTCTCGTCGAAAAAAAAAAAAATGGTAAGGCGACCGCTCGCGATAAGCGGAAAAATCCGGGTTCCAGTCCCGGTCCGGCACAAATTTTCACTGTCGTTATTCCATTCTACAGCTGATGGTTGTCCTTATTCGCAATTGCGAATACATTTAATGTATTTCATAACGGCTGTAGTCGGTGCACTGTCTGCAAGTCCAAAGTAATCAGTAATCGTAATCAGAATAACACCGGAACTGCAATATCGGATAGCATTAAAGTCCTTAACCGAAGTGTGCTTTTACTTTAACAGCATAAAAGTATAATCAGAATTTTACTCCAGCGGCCGCAGTGGCCCTGGCCGGCGCCTTCCCGTCCCTCACTCTCCTCTCCTCCAAGCCCCTCTCCCTCTGGCCTCAGGCGATTACCAAAGGCCTTCGTAGCTTGTATCAGGGTATACAGGTACCCAAGAAACCATCGACAGGACCGGTGCATTGTATGATTTAGAAACATAGAAGGAATAATTTCGTTATACCTAAGTCACAGCCGGCCGCTGTGGCCGAGTGGTTCTAGGCGCTTCAGTCCGGAACCGCGCTGCTGCTACGGTAGCAGGTTCGAATCCTGCCACGGCCATGGATGTGTGTGATGTCCTTAGGTTGGTTAGGTTTAAGTAGTTCTATAGGCGACTGATGACCTCCGATGTTAAGTCCCATAGTGCTTAGAGCCATTTTGAACCTAAGTCACACTCTCGCTATTTCCGTTAACAGACGCGGCTAAACTGATTTCTGCACGTTTATGCCGTCTCACTGTAGCCTGACTCCACGCATTGGCGTTCCCGTTTGGCCTATAAAGTACTTACCTACAGATGAAGAGCGTGAATACTGTGGAATGCGAGTAAGAAGCAGAGTGGTGGGCAATGCACAGTAGCAAGTGTCAGTGCATCACGTGACGCTAACTAATTGCGTCACTCTGCCAGTCTGCAGTGTTCTACGTCAACAGCCGACAGCGAAAATTTTCCTAGCATATAACTTTTTTTTGGGAGAGTCAGAAGCAGAAACCTTGTCCCCTTGTGGCCAGAATTGCTAATACTACCGTGGTAGGCAACGGGTGGAGTGTAGGTGAGTGGACGAGTACTTGGCAGGCCAGAGGGAAACGTTGACAACTAGAGGCAGACTATAAGTAGATGCCATGTGCGTGCTGAATTTGCTTCAGCCGCGCATATTGACGGAAGTATAGTGCAAATGAGGCTTTGATGTATCAAAATTTTTCAGAGATAAGCCGTAGCTCTAATTTGGCAGAATTGTTTCTCTAAATAACGTGGAAGGAAGGTATGTTAGAAGGAGAGTCTTTAACACCCTTTCAATAATAATATTCGAAGATGGGAGTAGCTCAGATCGAATAAGGATGCCGAAGGACATCAGACGTGCCTTCGTTGAAGGGACTTACTGGAACTGATTTGAGAAAGCCACATAAAATCGAAACCTGGGGAACTAGACGCTTCTTCTGAATACAGTCCTGTATCTCTGTTGTTGCTTACTCTC
The DNA here is from genome assembly GCF_023898315.1 of Schistocerca nitens. Lineage (NCBI taxonomy): Eukaryota > Metazoa > Arthropoda > Insecta > Orthoptera > Acrididae > Schistocerca > Schistocerca nitens. The sequence continues at coordinate 270,206,057 of NC_064620.1, forward strand.
GGTCAAGATATTTTAACACTGAGTGATAATATACAGCAAAATTTTTCCTATGTGATTGCTAAGCATAGCGTTTTTCTCCACGATGATACTGAAGCGAGTGTGGTTTCATACAATGAGACAAAGCACTTTATTTTAGGTACTAGGCGAGTCTGGAAACGTTGTGTGTGGTTACACGTTCCGTACAACATTTAAACGATTCTTTTATCGAAAAGATGTGGAACAAGTCAGGGATATGTATATACGATTAGTGTTTGATTAGTGTTAACATGAACACATTATCTTTTAGTTCTACTCATGCAACTGCACTTTAAAACAAAGACTTTTTCAGTCTACCAGTTCCTCTGGGACCAAACTGCTAAGGTCATCGCTCCCTAGGCTTACAAACTACTTAATCTAACTTAAACTAACTTACACTAGGGACAACGCACACACCCATGCCCGAGGGAGGACTTAAACCTCCGACGGGGCAGCCGCGCGAACCGTGGCAAGGCGCCCTGGATCGCAAGGCTACCACGCGCGGCACAATCTAGAGAATAAGAGTGTAATAAAAATACTCAATGATGCTGAAACATATTTGGTCATAAAAAAGAATATTAATTGTGACCATGAAAGGCTCATCGGAATTCCCATAATGATGTGGATGTCTTAGGGTTGTGCAACACAAGTAGCGTAATCAGTTTTTAAAGTTCACAATTTTACGCATATTTATGGAGGTTTCTTCACTTAACTGAGAATATGCTAAGGCGATTTTTTAAAAAAATTCTTTGTCACTATCCTGCGCTGACTACAGGTCATGAGAGAATACCAATAACTCTGAACAGATGTCCTCAGTACTATAGAGTTTCTTTCATACAAGTCAGAGTAATCAAACTATCGGGGAAAAATACAAAAACTGTAGTTGCGTTCTTTGAGCCGTTACAAGTGTGATGTATTCTACCCCAACGTTTTACTCTATTTCTGCCGATGAGGTCACGACTTCCACTACGTCCTTCACTGTCTCTGAAAAACTTTCTGTGGAATGTTGGCGAGACCATTTGCGGGGACACTGCTCGGTATACATTCGCTTGATGTGCTTTTATGCGGAAGAAAAATGTCGCTGTTGTTCGCCTGCCACGCAAACCGCTGCTGGGCACCTGAGCTTCCATTCTCCTGGGAGATGCGACGGCGGGATAAGCCCAACCACAGGCCGTCCCGTGAACATCTCCGCTAGCCAGCATTTTGGGGTCTCGGGTTGACAGTTAGCTGCCAAGAGTTGGGAAACCAGGCGAGACTTGACGGGATGAGGCGGCTGAAGGCGCCGCCATTTGTAGCGGAGGCACCACTATGAGCTCCTTCTTAATGCCCGTCTAGACAAAGACTCCTTAATTCCAGTGACACGTTTCTCACATTCACGATTTTACTACCATTGTGGCACTCCAACAGTTCTGTAACAGTGCTGCAGCACTTAAGGCAATGGACTCGTTATCAAAAGGATAAGCAGGGTAATTCTAATACAGATTTTTCTACTCTCCCCGTATTCCTTGAGACCAATCCTACTGCATCCTTGTCCAAATGATATGTTTCTAACGACATGGAGAGATATTTAAGTGTACCCATACGTCTTCCGGAACTCGCTAATAAAGACATTCCTACATAATCTACCAACACTCGAGTATTTTAAACGAGACATTCGCATGTCTTACTTCTGCATCTTCTGGCAATCTTGAATTTGCATATTCTCCTGCCTATAATTCCGATTTTTGTTTCACTTGCCTCTTAAGAAAAGCTGCGCTTCTTGTGACTGTGCACCCTAAATATCGAACGCAACGACTTCGTATAAATTAATGTGTTCTACTAGAGATTTAAATATGTTGTTGTTGTGGTCTTCATTCAAAGACTGGTTTGGTGCAGCTCTTCACGCTACTCTATGCTGTGCAGACCTCTTCATCTCCCAGTAACTACTGCAACCTATATCCTTCTGAATCTGCTTAGTGTATTCATCTCTTGGTTTCCCTCTACAATTTTTACCCTCCATGCCTCCCTCCAATACTTAATTGATCCCTTGATGCCTCAGAACGTGCCTATCAGCCGATCCCTTCTTCGAGTCAAGTTGTGCCACAAATTCCTCTTCTCTCCAATTCTGTTCATAACTTCCTCATTAATTACGTGATCTACCCATCTAATCTTCAGCACTTTTCTGCAGCACCACTTTTCGAAAGCTTCTACTCTCTTCCTGTCTAAACTGTTTATAGTCCATGTTTCACTTCCATACATGGCTACACTCCATACAAACACTTTCAGAAAATACTTCCTGACACTTAAATCTATACTCGATGTTAACAAATTTCTTTTCTTCAGAAACGCTTTCCTTGCCATCGCCAGTCTACATTTTATGTCCTCTCTACTTCGACTTACTGCCCAAAAAGTAAATCTCATCTACTATTTCCAGTGTTTCGCGCCCTAATCTAATTCCCTCGGCATCACATGATTTAATCCGACGACATTCCACTGCCAATGCTTTGTTTTGTAGATGTTCATCTTATAGCCTCCTTTCAAGACACTATCCATTCCGTTGAACTGCTCTTCCAAGTTCTTTGCTGTCTCTGACAGTATTACAATGTCATCGGCGAACCTCAACGTTTTTATTTCTTCTCCATGGATTTTAATACCTACTCCGAATTTTTCTTTTGTTTCCCACACTGCTTGCTCAAAATACAGATTGAATAACTGCTTCACTTTCATGCCCCTCGACTCTTATAACTGCCATATGGTTTCTGTACCAATTGTAAATAGCCTTTCGCGCCCTGTATTTTACCCATGCCATCTTCAGAATTTGAAAGTATTCCAGTCAACATTGTCAAACAGTTTCTCTAAGTCTACAAATGCGATAAATGTAGGTTTGTCTTTCTTTAACCTCTCTTTTAAGACACGTCGTAGGGTCAGTACTGTCTCCTCGTGTTCCTGCATTTGTACGGAATCCGAACTGATCTTCCCCGAGGTCGGATTCTACCAGTTTCCCCATTCGTCTGTATAGAAATCTTGTTAGTATTTTGGATTTAAATAAACGCGCAACGCGGTGTGAACACGTGCACATATGCGCAGGGGTTGGACAATAATATGGAAACAAAGCGAGAAAAGCATGCTGGAGCACAAATGCAGATACCAGTCGAGCCTGCAGGTGGCGCTGTTGTATACTATCTCGAACTGTACCTGTGCAATGTCCTAAATATGTTGCAAGTGTCTGTCGGGGTCAGAACAGTGTTACCTGTAGTCCTGAGTGCATCAATTCGAACGTGCACATTGTTGGTGCTTTCGTTAGCATGGTAGCCGAAGAGTCTGGTAAGAGGCGCCATAATGAAGATTTATACCGCGTATAGGGAAAGCGGAAAAACATGATCCGTTAAGTTATGAAAGTTGGTGTTCAGTGAACGTAACAGAAGGTCACTGAAGAGTATTGTGACGATGTGACGAAAAATAAGAGGATGAAAGCTGTAAATATCACTGCAGATGTGAATGTAGCACTCGCGAACCCCGTCTGCACCAAAACAAGAAGGCATTTGTGGGCAGCGCTGGAATTCCGTAACTGCTCGTCACAGATGCAAATGCCCGTAACAAGGAAACATGCTGCCGCAGCCATAAAACCTGGACTATGGAGCATTGGAAGGTAGTAATTTGGTCGTATGAGTCTTCTTTCATACTGTTTTAAATTTCTGGCCGAGTTTAGGTCTCAAGAACGAAATATGGCGGCGGTTTTGTGATGATTTGGGCAGCCATATTGTGCTGTTCTATGGATCCCCATGGTTACATTACTGTTAGTGATTATGTGATCATTTTGGCTCTAGGCGCTTCAGTCTGGAACCGCGCGACCGCTACGGTCGCAGGTTCGAATCCTGCCTCTGGCATGGATGTGTGTGATGTCCTTAGGTTCGTTAGGTTTAATTAGTTCTACGTTCTAGGGGACTGATAACCTCAGATATTAAGTCCCATACTGCTCAGAGCCATTTGAACCATTTTTGACCATTTTGGCTGATCCTGTCTATCCCAATAGTGCCCTGATGGCGATTCTGTGCTCCAAGGTGACAGAATCCCTATTCACACAGCTAACACTGACCAGGACTGGTTTTGTGAGCACAATATGGATTGTCTCATCTCCCCGGTCCACCACAGTCGTCGGCTCTCGATATTATTGAGCATTTGTGGCCTACTTAGGAGAGAAGGGTTCCTGAACGCTACCCACCTCCATCGTCTTTACCTGAACTGGCCGCTATCGTGCAGAAAGAATGGTACAAGATTCGCTTGAAAACCATACAAGACCTGAATGGAGGCTGTTTTGAATGCCAGCCATTTTCCTACACCGTATTGGGCATAGTAAGAAGTTTTTCGCGATTTCATATTTTTGTGTATCTACTGTATAACACTGATACGAGAAGTGAAATCACGAAAATATGATGCTCCATCAAATACAATAGGCCGTAATACTCGTAGAAATATCTTTTGAGTATAGTTTCGCATGGACAACACTGTATGGAAAACTGAAAGTTGACCACCCACAATACGACAGATACAATCGAATGTGCTCAGTATGAGTGTCGATGTGTGGCAAGCGGGATAGGTATTTCTCAGTCACATGTATTGAGCACCAACATTAGCTGCAACAACTGTAATTCCTCATTTTGTGCAAGTCTGTGTAATTACACTCTATGAAACGGACAAACATAAAGACGCGCCACGAAGGAATTATCGGTATGGGAGAGAAATCGGTAGATGTGATTTATATGTACAGGCAAACAAATGATTACAATTTCAGCAAAATTAGATGATTTGTCCAAGACAAACGTGTTGGTCCACCTCTGGCCCTTTTGCAACCAGTTATTCAGCTTGCCATTGACGGAGTTGTGGGTATCCTTTTGAGGGATATCGTGCCAAAGTCTGTCCTATTGACGCGTCATATCGTCGAATTCAGATGGTTCAAATCGCTCTGAGCGCTATGGGACTTAACATCTGAGGTCATCAATCCCCTGAACTTAGAACTACTTAAACCTAACTAACCTAAGAACATCACACACATCTATGCCCGAGGCAGGATTCGAACCTGCGACCGTAGCAGCCGCGTAGTTCCGGACTGAAGCGCCTAGAACTGCTCGGTCACCGAGGCCGGCACCGTCGAATTACCGAGATGGTTGGAGGACCCTGCTGGTTATCGTGGCTCCTTTCGAAGCGAAACTTATTACAAAAGACAATTCATTCAATGAGACTGCAGCTCGAAGACATGTCTGGAGGCACCCCATCTAGCGATGGGACACCAAACTGTAACACACCATGCTGCCCGACAACCAATAGTTTGGGATGCGATTTCATTTCCTAGTACGATTCCTTTGGTGTCATCTGTGCCACTATTATAGCAGACCGTTTCGTCAATGATATTCTAGGCTCCGTTTTGTACTTCTTCATGGCAATCCATGCTAGACTTACAGTTCAACAAGGTGGTGCCTGTCCGCACAGGGTGAGAGTTCCTACTATTTGTCTTGGTGCTTGACAAACCCTACTTTTCTATGAAAGAATTTTGAACTTGGAGCAGAGCTGATTGCAGTACTGCATCCCAATCCAGACGACATATGGAAAGCCTCCTTTAACGGATAAGAGTGTATAGTAAACTGTAACGAGTGACGTCCTGAAGCAGTACAGTATTTCGTGTTAAGATAAGCCTTGGATGAAACCTGAGCCCAGACAGAAAGTGATTTAATCGCAAATTTACATTTCAAATGCATTTATACTAAATAGGAGCATAAATTATGATTCAGTCGACGAGAACTCGTAACAACACGTTGACATTTATGTCGTAAAATGGTTCTGTCTCGTACCTACGTGCCATGGAACGGTTTTGGTTCCATTAACGTATACTTTCACGTGTGTCAAGGTCGTAATCATCAGTATCTACATGCCCTAGTCAGCTGTTCTCGCATGTTTAAATTCGTGCATGATGGACTGATAAGCAAAGGTTGTGAAGCTGCGGCCTTGAGTACGTCGCGAAAGATACAGCTCGAAGTACGTGCGGGGTCGGATGCTCGGCTGACTCATACCCCACCACGCGCCCCCGAGACGGGTGGCTGATCTAAGGAGAGAGTCACGTGTCGTTTGGAAGGCTTACGCGACTGTAGCGTAGGTCGTCCCCTTCCTGGCAACGCCTGCATCCTGGTAGTCACCAGCGAGGTGGAGCATTGCCCTTGGGTTTCCAGAAAGACCAGAGCTCGGCAACTGCCGCAGTCAAAGCAACTGACGAAACATGACGTGACCTGCGTGAAGCGACCATTTTAATACTACCAGACTTCAGTAATGGTTTTGCTATAATTGTGGCCACGGAGTTTTATCCGGTAGACTACTACGATCCGGCGCTGTAGGATATGGGATCAGCCCCAGATAGGCGCAGGGAGTTCATTGCAGTCCCTCCAGGACGGCCGCAGGTCCACTCAGCCTGCTGCCAAATGAGTACCCGAATTCTTTCCAGGAATAAAAGGTCGACGGGGGATAAGTCTGCCACTCTACCTCTCCTGGTGCCACGGTGGAGAAAGCCTGACTTCTATCCAGGGCCAAGCCGTGGGATTGCAACACAAACTTTACCTTTTACTATTTCTTTCAATATTTTACTGCCGCGCGGGATTAGCCGAGCATTCTAGGTGGTTCACTCATGGACTGTGCGGCTGCTCCCGGCGGAGGTCCGAGTCCTCCCTCGGGCATGTGTGTGTTATTTATTTATTTATTTACACGTCAAGTTCCGTAGGACCAAATTGAGGAGCAAATCTCCAAGGTCATGGAACGTGTCAGTACATGAACTTACAACATAAAAGTAATAACAGATAAAAAATAAATGTTCATGAACCTGCAAGAAAATCAGTCCATAAGTTTAAGCGAACGCTATCGGCTATACAATGAGAATCAGCTTAATTTGTCAAGGAACTCATCGACAGAATAGAAGGAGTGACCCATGATTACACTCTTCAGTTTCGATTTGAAAGCGCGTGGATTACCGCTTAGATTTTTGAATTCGAGTGGCAGCTTATTGAAAATGGTTGCAGCAGTATACTGCACACCTTTTTGCACTAGAGTTAAGGAAGTACGATCCAAATGGAGGTTTGATTTCTGCCGAGTATTAACCGACTGAAAGCTGCTTATTGTTGGAAATAAACTAATATTGGTAACAAGAAACGACAATAAGGTACATACATATTGAGACGCCAATGTCAAAATACCCAGACTCGTGAACAGAGGTCGACAAGAGGTTCGTGAACTCACACCACTTATTGCCCGAACCGCCCGTTTCTGAGCCAAAAATATCCTTCTAGAATGGGAAGAGTTACCCCAAAACATAATACCATACGACATAAGTGAATGAAAATAAGCAAAGTAGACTAATTTACGTGTCGAAGGATCACTCACTTTCGATACCGTTCGAATAGTGAAAATGGCAGTATTAAGTCTTTGAACAAGATCCTGAACGTGGGCTTTCCACTACAGCTTACTATCTATCTGAACACCTAGGAATTTGAAATGTTCAGTTTCACTAATCATATGCCCGTTCTGTGAGATTAAAATGTCAGGTTTTGTTGAATTGTTTGTTAGAAACTGTAAAAACTGAGTCTTACTGTGATTTAACGTTAGTTTATCTTCTAAAAGCCATGAACTGAGGTCATGTACTGCACTACTTGAAACCGAGTCAATGTTGCACACAACAATCTTTACTACCAAGCTAGTGTCATCAGCAAACAGAAATATTTTAGAGTTACCCATATTACTAGAGGGCATATCATTTATATAAATAGGGAACAGGAGCGGCCCCAACACTGATCCCTGGGGCACCCCCCACTTGACAGTACCCCACTCAGATCCCACATCACAGCCGTTATCAACATTGTGAGTAATGACCTTCTGCTGCCTGTTGCTAAAGTAAGAGGTGACCCAATTGTGAGCTACTCCCCTTATTCCGTAATGGTCCAACTTCTGGAGCAATATTGTGAGATTAACACAGTCGAATCCCTTTGTTAAATAAAAAACTTTTTGTTTAGCCCATCCAGTACCTCACAGAGAAACGAGAATATAGCATTTTCAGTTGTCAAACGACTTCTAAAGCCGAACTGTACATTTGATAGCAAATCGTGTGATATAAAATGATCAATTAACCTTACATACACAGCCTTTTCGATAACTTTTGCAAACACTGATGGCATAGAAATAGGTCTAAAATTATCTACATTATCCCTTTCTCCCTTTTTATAAAGCGGCTTTACTACTGAGTACTTTAATCGCTCAGGAAACTGACCATTCCTAAAGGAAAAGTTACAAATATGGCTAAATACAGGGCTAACATGTGCAGCACAGTACTTTAATATTCTACTAGACACTCCATCATAACCATGAGAGTCCTTAGTCTTCAGTGATTTAATTATTGACTCAATCTCCCTCTTGTCTGTATCACAGAGGAGTATTTCAGACGTCAATCTCGGAAAGGCATTTGCTAAGAAATTTATATGATTTCCTGTAGAAACTAAATTTTTATTTAATTCACCAGAAATGCTCAGAAAATGGTTGTTAAATACTTTACATGTATCTGATTTATCAGTAACAGAAATATTATTACTGCGAACTGACTTTATATCATCAACCTTGTGCTGCTGACCAGACACTTCCTTCACAACTGACCATATGGCTTTAATTTTATCCTGTGAATTAGCTATTCTATTCGCATACCACATACTTTTTGCCTTGCTAATAACATTTTTAAGCACCTTACAATACTGTTTGCAATGGGCTACTGTAGCTTGATTGTGACTACTTCCAACATTTTGATATGATTCCTGCTTTGTTCTACATGATATCCTTATCCCACTAGTCAGCCAACCGGGCTGTCCATTACTGCTAGTACCCCGTTTAGAATTTTCTAATGGAAAGCAACTCTCAAAGAGCATGAGAAATGTGTTATGAAAAGCATTGTATTTATCATCTATATTATCGGCACTATAAACATCTTGCCACTCTTGTTCCTTGACAAGTTTTGAAAAACTCTCTATTGCTGTTGGATTAACTTTCCTACGTAGTTTGTAATTAAATACGACATTGGTTTGAGTATAAAAACCTTTTAGTGTTAAAATTTGTGCATCATGGTCTGAAAGGCCATTCACCCTTTTACTAACAGAATGCCCATCTAGTAATGAAGAATGAATAAAAATATTGTCTATGACTGTGCTACTGTTCCCCTGCACCCTAGTTGGAAAAACACAGTTTGCATCAGATCATATGAATTTAGGAGATCTACCAACATCCTTTTTCTTACACAATCATGTACAAAATTAATATTGAAGTCACCACATATAACTACTTTCTGGTACTGCCTACAAAGTGAATCAAGAACCCTCTCCAGCTTAAGCAAAAATGCTCTGAAGTCGGAGTTAGGGGACCTATAAACAACAGCAATTAGAAGTTTAGTTTCACTAAATTCAACTAATGCTGCACAACTTTCAAATATCTGTTCAGTGCAGTGTCGTGATACGTCTATGGACTCAAATGAAATACTGTTTTTTACGTACAGAGCCACTCCCCCACCCCGCAAGGAATTCCTTGAGAAACAGCCAGATAATATGTAGCCTGGCAAAGGAAGCCTCTGAATTATCAAATTATTTAAGTGGTGCTCTGATATACCAATAATTTCAGAGTTAACATCTATTAGCAGTTCACTAACTTTATCTCTAATACCTCTTATATTTTGATGAAATATGCTAAATCCTTCTCTACTTGGAAGCATTACATCCTCTGGAGGTGAGCCCTTAGTTAGAGGCACTTCCTTTAAGCAGGTATACCTATCAGCTGACTTCAGTCTAAAAAAGGTGCAGCTCTAACACCAACTACTACACGAATTTTTCCATGAGTGATACCACTACCACCACCAGAACCCACTACACTGTCACCTATAAGCTTAGCCAGTCTCTCCTTCCCATACCTATTGAAGTGCAGGCCATGCCTAGTGAAACGCCATCTACTGGTAGACCCAACTGACACCACTGAGATGTGATCCATGCCCTCCGCCATCAGTGCCCTCCCCAGCCCCACATTAACGCGCCTAACAGCCGCATTAAGGTGAGGCCGATCATGACGCTGAAACAGTTGCACGAAGTGCACATTAGTGCCACCAGTTTGAGTAGCTATCTTAACCAAGTCACCACTGATATCATATTCCCCGTCCCTATCGAGACTGTTCCCTGCTCCACCCACTATCACTACCTGATCCTCTTTCGTAAAATTCTTACATAACTCCCCTATGCTTTCAGTCACCTGAGCCAACCCTGCACTAGGCTTCACAATGCTGGTGACCTGGTACTCACTCCCAAGCACTTCCTGCAACTGTTGGCCCACACCTCTACCGTGGGAACTACCTAGCAGCAGAACCTTCTTTCTGCTAGACTTTGCAACTAACCTAGGCCTCCTAATTGCTGAGGACTGCTGCAAGTTACCTACATCTACGGCTACACGAGGCTCCTCTCCACTCAACTCTGACAATTGGTCGTATCTATTGCACGTATGCAAAGTAAAACTGTCTGAATACCTCCTCTTCCTAGCTACCTTCTTGCCAACTGCCAGTTCCCATTCCCCACCACCCTTCACCCTCCTCAACCTATTTAGTTCCTCCTTTGCGCATTGTAACTGCACCTGAAGGGCACAGATCTTACGCTTCTGCTCCTCTATTAACTTGTTTCTACTACAGATTCCGCATCTCCCTAAAATGACCACTGGCTTCCCCACTGCATTCCCCCCAATGAAAATACTTGGAACAAATCCCACACCGTCATCCACTACTCACAAACCTACGACAGAGTCCACACTTTTCACTCGTGGTAAAATTTTACAGTTACTGAAAAAAACTATACGTCTACGTTACCAAAGTTCAGTTACACCAGTAGAACTATTTAAGAACTAACAATAATGGTCTCGAAATTTTCTGCCTACTAAGAAAGCAGCTACTTGTATTAATACTACTACAACACAGCCGATACCAATACCAGCAAAACTTCACAAATTTACTAGCTACAACCAAAAAATTAAAACGATCACTGTAACACTAAGTGAAGTTAAAACACTAAATGAAAATTTTACTGAAATATTTCACTAGAAAGAATAATAAACGTCAGTTGAAAACTAAAGCACGAAATTTACTAAACGACTTCAACACACTGAAAACTCTATAAAACACAGCGAGCGAACGATTACAAAAGTTTATTACGTCGTTATTTCGCCACAAACGGCACGCAACACGCTGAAATCTATTAAATTTAAGAACTGTATTACAGGCCACAAATAAGTTTGTCAGTACTTAGCTTATAACCGCTACAGCTGCAGTGCACACCGCAAAATGTAAACACACTACCGGTTGTCCTTAGGATAATTTAGGTTAAGTAGTGTGTAAGCTTAGGGACTGATGACCTTAGCAGTTAAGTCCCATAAGATTTCACACACATTTGAACATTTTTTAATATTTTACTTACGAAAGTGAAATACTGAATTTCTCAAACAATGCAACGCTTTGGTTCAACAGGTACCTTAAAAACAGACATAAAGTCACGAAAACATGAGCTCTGTGGAGTCCCATAGGGTTCAGTCCTTGGCCCTCTAATTTTTTCGCTTTATTTTCATATTTCATCTGTCCTACATTCTTGTAGCCACCATTTACTCATACACGCTGACGATATCCAGCTGTATCTCAGTACCAGCCATATCTGTGCGTCCATACTGCATATGACTTGTGACGTCCCCTATCCCCTTTTTGTTGTCGCTGTTGATGTTGAGCAGCTACTGCTACAGCTCGGTCGGTGGAGACGCGACGCGCAGTGATGGTTGTCCCCGTCGGATAACGTGGAACAGCACCTGAAAATCTCAAAAGAAAATTGTTCCTCGCATAATGTATGAAAGTCTGTATGCGAGGCTGCACAGTCTTCTCAGCGATGCGAGCTGCTGATTGTCTGTTACGGTTTTATGATGATTTGCTATGCCCAGTTAGTTCAAAAATGGTTCAAATGGCTTTGAGCACTATGGGACTTAACATCTGAGGTCATCAGTCCCCTGGAACGTAGAACTACTTAAGCCTAAGGACATCACACACATTCATGCCCGAGGCAGGATTCGAACCTGCGACCGTAGCGGTCGTGCGGATCCAGACTGTAGCGCCTAGAACCGCTCGCTCACACCGGCCGGACAGTTAGTTAGTTATTGCAGTATTGAGTGAATCATTCATCACCGGCGTCGTTTCACACCACTGAAGCGAGGAAAAATTCATTTGCGGTTCAGCATCAGTAGTTGTTGTTACGTTGCTAGGCAGAATTGTTCACTACGGCACGACGCAAATCCAGAGATAATCTATAGTGCTATCTTGCTTTCGTGAGCCTTGATATTATTTCGGCAAAACACTCCTTTCAATGCTCAATGTTCATCAATTCACTCTTTCAATTAAAATGTTCACAGTTAATTAATTTTGATCATCAACTATCACACAGTTCAATTAATGATGGAGCCAACACGTGAGATTTCCATTACTGACGAACAATTTTATTGTTCCTTCTTAGCAATTAGTTTATAATCACCACACCACACGCACACCGATGGATCAGATCAATTAAGATTCTTTTCAATTCGGTGATCGTGATAATTACGACAACTCTTACAATCGGCGTATTTGTATTATCTTCGTGTAGTCGTGTTAATGTTTCCTACCCCAGGGTAATCAGGTTTTGCAGTCTTCGATACTATGTCCATTCTTCGTTGTAACTGTTCATTTTGATAAAAGTTGAGTCCAACAATAGTATCTCCAATAATTAAAGTTCATTAACTCGTCGTACACTATCCGAATATCACTTCAGTTCAAGTGCTCAAGTCGGAATAACTGAGAACAAAGTCCACGCATCTCTATCACACAATGTAACTTTTTTTTAAAAGAAACAATCTCGTAGCGTTCCGTTTGTAGTACTATAACAAACGGCGCTCTCTCTCGACATGATAGGAAGTGATCTTTCTTTTACATCAATCTTCTACCCAAACTGATTCTGATTATATTTTTCAGTGTGCTTGCGTATACACGAGTGTGATGCCTCTTTTATGACATAACATGTGGAGCCTTATTAGAGAAAATATTTTAAACAAACATTAATAATTGATCTATAATAAATACATACTTAATTAATTAACAAAACTCCAACAATTCTTGATGGCTCTTGCAACAACTTAATGAAACTCATAGTAGTTTTTTGATCCTTTGTAAAAGCTAACATCTTCTTGGATGACTCAATTTAACTTAACTATCAAAATAGTTATTATTACTAACCACTTATTTACAAAATCTAGATACAAAGTTGATACATTGTTAATATTCTCTTGCTTCACAATGGATCCTATCGTATGAAAATATGAATTCTGGCTTAACTAAAATACTTTTTTAATTCTGTGTGAGGATAAACTCCTTTTATATTCTTCTGTTCTTCGTCCTCTAGAAGGTAATTTCCAGCGTGTAGTATTTAAGTCGGTATGGTCCCTTATATAGACTACACCATTTTCGGTTTAGTTTCTTTTTCTTTGATGATTTCGGATGATTTTTTAACAATACAGAGTCTCCAACTTTATAACTAATTACGAGACATAATTTCTTCCAATACGAGCTTCTGAGGTCCAGGGAGGTCAGGAATTGCACCCCGTGAAATTTCTGGACGAGTTCTTCTAGATTTTCTGGTCGAGTCCTAACAGGCTTAATAATTTTATTGATATCTCGAGCGTCTAAGACCGTATATCACCATTAGGCTTAGATACTGCATACCTTGCAGAACTAGCACTCCTGGAAGGTATGCAGGAGAGCTTCTGCGATGTTTGGAAGGTAGGAGACGATGATCTGGCGGAATTAAAGCTGTGAGGACGGGGCGTGAGTCGTGCTTGGGTAGCTAAGTTGGTAGAGCACTTGCCCGCGAAAGGCAAAGGTCATGAGTTCGAGTCTCGGTCCGGCACACAGCTTTAATCTGCCAGGACGTTCCGTCAATGATTAAGATCATTGCGGTTTTTGAATCACGTATGAATTACGACCTTTGTTCACTATGACGATAGGTGCAAAGGCTATCGTAAACAGCACTTAACACGGCGGAAGCTGATCAGCGAACATTTCAAGAAACATTTCCTCCTACCTGTTGTGAATGTATGGATATATCAGGGTGTTACGTAAGGCGTAACCAACCTTTTATTTCATGAACGGTTACACATATCGAAACGTGGTTCCCGGCAAATGTTAGAGCGACGATGGGCACGTGCTTTTTTGTTTGGTTAATGATTTTACCGGTGATATCAACGGAGATATTGAAGCAAGTACGTTTTTTTAATGGAACGTACACTTTTCATAATTGCATTCGATAGCTCTTTAGAAGACGGTCACAGTGAAGAGCATTTGTTAATGTTGACGCTGAAACCTGTCGTAAAACAATTCCTGAAGTGTTCTAGAACTTGAGAGCACGGTAGCCGGAATGGGTGTTAGCGGTGCAAACACCGCCAAGCAGAGGTGTCGCGCTGTGCTGTGTCAGGATGTCAACGCATCTGCCTATTCACTTGTCTGCCCTGCATGCCGCTCATTTCTGCTTCAACATTCGTTGCGTGCATGCATGTACACAAATGAGGAAAAGTTGGATATACTAGTTTTATATGGTGAACGTAAAACAAATGCCGTAAAGACAGTACAGCGTTATGGGGCTATCTGGCCGGATTGCCAGTCTCCGACGCGCCAGGCAATTGCACGAATTATTAAGACGTTAGTGTGCGGAGAGGCTGAATGAAAAAAAAAAAAAAAAAGAAAACAGGACAAAAAAGAATACTTCAACTGACAAAGAACACGAAGAAGCTATGCCGGCCGGGGTAGCCGAACGGTTCTAGGATCTACGGTCTGGAACCGTGCGACCGCTACGGTCGCAGGATCGAGTCCTGCCTCGGGCATGGATGTATGTGATGTCTTTAGGTTAGTTAGGTTTACGTTGTTCTAAGTTCTAGGGGACTGATGACCTGAGAAGTTAAGTCCCATAGTGCTCAGAGCCATTTGAGCCATTTTGAACGAAGAAGCTATTCTGGCTACGACGCTAATGGATCCGCACAGTGATACGAGACGTACTGCCAAGGGATGTGGAATCAACTAGACAAGTGTCACCCGTATCCTGCATCGACAGAATTTCCACCCCTATCATATGCCAATACATCAGGCACTCGACAAGAGTGATTTCGAACGTCGTAGAGAATTCTGTCGGTTTGCTCTTCAACATCTGGGAGACGACCCTACATTGTTCCATCGTGTGCTCTTTAAGGATGAAGCAACGTTTACTAAAGACCCAAATGTAAATTTGCATAGCATGCACTACTTGGCAGTCGAAAATCCACAGTGGCATCATTAGGTGGAACATCAACGGCCGTGGACCGTAAACATATGATGCGGCAGCGTAGGAAATTACACTGTGGGGCCTTACTTCATCTCAGATGTATTAAACGGACATTCGTACGCATACTTTCTGACGAGCATTCTGCCGGTTCATCTGGAAGTGGTACCACTGAGCATTCGACAGTTTATGTGGCTGCAACACGACGGTTGTCCAGCTCACTCATCCCGTGTTACAACGCAAATACTGAATGAGAACTTTCCTGGACGTTGGATAGGACGAAATTCTGTTGTCAAATGGCTTGCGAGGTCTCCCGATTTGACTCCTCTTGACCTCTTTCCTTGGGAAGCACTCAAAGATGCAGTCTATGACGAAGCCCAAACTACGCCAGACGACATGTGTCGTCATATCGCAAGAGCATGCTCTGCCGTATCATCCACCGTGCATACAGCTGTTCATCATTCTTTCGAACGGCAATTTCAAAATGTGCCTTTCAGTCCATGGTTAACAGTATGAAAACATGCTTAAACAAAGGATAAAGTCTTTATATATGAAGACAGTAACTGTTCTCGAAAGAACAGAATACTGTTGATGACCGTGCAGCTTTTCCCTGGAATAAATGATGACTAACTGAAACAGAACAGGGAAAAGCTGCACGGTCATCAACAGTATTCTGTTCTTTCGAGAACAGTTACTGTCTTCATATATATAGTTAAAGGCTACCCAGCCATTGACCTTTGTCTGTGCGAATGCGCACAGGTTGCCCGCCGGCCGAAGTGGCCGTGCGGTTAAAGGCGCTGCAGTCTGGAACCGCAGGACCGCTACGGTCGCAGGTTCGAATCCTGCCTCGGGCATGGATGTTTGTGATGTCCTTAGGTTAGTTAGGTTTAACTAGTTCTAAGTTCTAGGGGACTAATACCCTCAGCAGTTGAGTCCCATAGTGCTCAGAGCCATTTGAACCATTTGAACCAGGTTGCCCAAACTCTTACGGGAATCGCCAAAGCGTGCGCGAGTAATGAGTGAATGGGCAAATGTGTATAAGGTACATTACATATGTAGAATTGTGGACAGTTGGGAATGTGAGTCTCACGGGAAGCGTGCAAGGGATAAGTCACTGCAGTCGCACTATTCATCTGTGTTTGGTGGCTCAGATGGATAGAGCGTCTGCCATGTAAGCAGGAGATCCCGGGTTCGAGTCCCGGTCGAGGCACACATTTTCAGCTGTCCACATCAAGGTATATCAACAATACCTGTCGGCAGCTTAGGGTTTCAGTTAGTCATCATTTATGGATAAAGTCTTTCTTTGGAAGACAAAATTTATGTTACGTGATTAGGATTGTTATCAAATCATTGTTAGTAAATTGTTAATTTCATTTACGTGTGTACGAAATGCGCTGCACTGTCAAATAAGTCGACAGTATTTATTGCACGTAGCCGGTAACAATATCATTATGCTCTTACGTTAAGCATGAAACAACGTTTCGTTAAGAAGAATATTTATTTTCCGGCGTACAGATGGTCACCGAAGTATTTTTAATAAAATGTATAGTTCAACGAATGTATCCCAAAGGATATAATTTAGATGATGATGATGATGATGTTTGGTTTGTGGGGCGATCAACTGCGCGGTTATCAGCGCCCGTACAAATTCTGAACCTTTGCTCAGCCCAATATCGCCACTTTCATGATGATGATGATGAAATGATGAGGACAACAAAAACACCCAGTCTATAATTTAGAGAAGTGTAGGTAGAGACAGTCGTCTGACAGCGTGTGTTTTACTTCTAAGAAGCACACAGCCACGTACAGGAAAAGGTAGACAAAATCATCCTAACATTTAGATATTTAATACAGTACTTTCTTTTTGCAGTGT
Organism: Schistocerca nitens; assembly: GCF_023898315.1. Lineage (NCBI taxonomy): Eukaryota > Metazoa > Arthropoda > Insecta > Orthoptera > Acrididae > Schistocerca > Schistocerca nitens. Next base: position 270,223,337 of record NC_064620.1, read on the forward strand.
GTAAGACCTCCTTATTTTTGAGGAATGAACAACAAATTTCTCTGTTTCATGTCATGTAAATCTGGGAGGATATACCAATGTGAAATACGCTGGATGTTAGCCCATGTCGTATTTCCATATACAACATTTGTTGGTGAACTTGCATCTATATCGTAGACTGTTTCAACAGGAAATAAAGCTTTATTCTTGTAGCAGAAACCTACCTTACGGTGGACAACTACGTAGCCTGGTCTGAGACGCCTGCCACTGATTCCTTCCTATCAACCTAGCTCCCTCCACCACCACGGAAGCTACACCCTGATGTCTAACAGATGTCTTACCACGTTGTCTCTTGTTCCTGTCACTCTTCCATGAATTCCTTTCCTCGCAGATTTTGCGGAGAACCTTCTCATTCCTTTCCTTATCAGTCGACCCAATTTTCAACATTAGCTACCTGAATATTTTTGTATTTTCCTCTTTCATTAATCATCTCAAGTATTTCTTGTGATACCTGTGGTTTCTCCGCAGTTACCTTCCTTGTAAATGAAAAGGCTATGAAAGCTCTCTAAAGAAAATAAAAATACATTAGTATCAAAAAGTTACAAGGGATTGAGAATTAATTCACTTAAATTGTGCATCTGGATTACAACGTTGTTTGAAATAATTTAAATGTAAACTGATTCGGGAAAACAGAAAAATAAGAAATTACGGAGCATTTTCAATGCAGTGCTATAGAAGAGCTTAAAAATTACTTGGGAAAGATAAAAAATAAGAAATGGCGCGTTGCCGGAAATAATGGCCAAGCAAAGTATAAACAAGTTCCTGTGAATTCCTTGCCAGAAGAAACGAGAACGTTGAACGTCTACCAAGACAACACAAAGAGCCAATTTGAGACTGAAAATTTGTAGCATTCGAGAACAATAGTTGAGCAAGTACAGATCAGAATACGCAAAACATAAATGTGCATTTTTGGTGTAATAGGGAGAGATGAAAAGGTAAGCATTTAATATGAAGTGAGAAAGAGAAGGAAATCACAACAGATGAAAAATTTGACAAAACGCAAAAGACTTATTAGAAACACAAATTACAAAAGAAAATGAAATGGAATCGAAAACTCATTGGATACATTAAACGAATAAAGTTTCATACTCTTTCAGTGAATTTAAATCTAGGTACTGTAGACGAGCTTTAACACGTCTTGTCGACCATACGCAGCAATACTCCGCGCAAGAGCAAACAAATGGGCAGTTTCAACGGAGATGCTAGTTCCGTGCGAGGTAGTGAATGTGGAAAATATCTAACGTCATTCCTGTATTGTTCCGTCGACGAGATTAGAGGAAACAAGGTGTAATCCGCGGTGGGATGTCTCATAACTCGGGACATTAGAAGTGGAACGTTTCCGTTTTGTAAACAACCCAGCCGGTGTATTCATTAAGGAAACTTCCTCGCATACCGCCGCGCGTGGTAGTCGCGCGGCCTAAGGCGGCTTGCCACGGTTCGCGCAGCTCCCCCTGTCGGAGGTTCGAGTCCTCCCTCGGGCACGTGTGTCTGTGTTGTCCTTAGCGTAAGTTAGTTTCAGTTAGATTACGCAGTGTGTAACCCTAGCGACTGAGGACCTCAGCAGTTTGGTCCCATAGGAACTTACCACAAATTTCCGGTTTCCTCGCATGCCCCAACCACGAATTGATCACCACCCGACCAGTCAAAACTAAAGCAATGCACCATCACATTCGCTCCTGAAAAGATATTCTTTGTATCACAATTTCCAAGAAAACGATTCTTTCATACCTCTTAAAAGAAGGAAGATAGGGTTTAAAGTCTTGTTGACAATGATATCATTATAGATTAAGTACAAGCTCGAAGTGGAAAAAGTTTCCAAAGGAACCATCTCAGCATTCGCCTTGGGTGATTTAGGTAAACCACGGAAAATCTATATATCCTTGATCTGAACCGCCGTCCACCCGTATGCGAGCGTAGTGTATTATCTCGTCCGGTATCTTTGAAAGATTTCCGCTGTTATTCTTAGTTCACAGCACCTCTCGCCTTTTTCCTTTCCACAACGAATGGGCTTTCCCTCCCTTTTCCTTTCTTCCACCTCGTCTCTCTCTCTCTCTCTCTCTCTCTCTCACACACACACACACACACACACACACGCACACGCAAATGCACGGACACACACAAACACATATTATCCTTTTCTTTTTCTGACTAGTGAAGAATAAAACGAAAAAAAAATCGTCATATTCTTCAGAAGAATAAGCACTATTCCGCCAATGCTCTGTTGGGGAAGCAGAAATTCACAAAAGTACAGTACAACGTTAAGTGGCCCAATTTGGGGCCTAATAAGCATTCCTTTAGATATAAGTGGATGATCTTCTAAATGCAATAATGAGCCAGAACTTTATGATTGAGGATCAAACATTTCGAGAAACTGTTTAGTTAAAGTATTATTATCCGTCCTGCATTATGTCATAAGTGTGTCAGCTTGTGATAATATCTTGTCTTGTAAATCGTTATTCGCTTTTAGTACGCATTACTAATTCTACTATATGCAAATATCATTTCCCAGAATGGATGGTCACTCCGCAACGGAATATGTGCTGATCCGAAACTTCGGAGTGGCCTATAAGAACTTTGTACCAAGCCGGAAGACGAACCTGGGCCCTTTGCCCTTCGCGGTCAGGTATTGTACCGACTGAGCTATCCAAAAAATTTCATGGTTGTTCTCCAGTGCTCCAACTCTAAACATTTTAACTCTGGTCTTGGCAGCTTCTCAAAAATCTTCCGCTCCTCATCTTATTTTCGTTTTACACGATGACTCTTTAGCTGTTTTCTTCTGCAGAACTATCACATTATCGGCATACAAATTGAAAAGATTATGATACTGACTCATTCAGCGAGCGAGGTGTCGCAGTGGTTAACACACTGGATTCGCATTCGGGAAGAAGGTTCAAACTTGTGTCCGGCCATCCTGATTTAGGTTTCCCGTGATTTCCCTAAATCGGTTCAGGCAAATGCTGGGATGGTTCCTTTGAAATGGCACGGACGACTCCTTCCCCATCCTTCCCTAATCCGATGGGACCGATGACCTCGCTGTTTGGCCCCCCTCCCCAAAATCAGTCAACCAACCAACCGATTCATTCGTTAATCAGATGCTTGTCGGATTCCCAACTCGATCAAACTGTCATCTGAACACAATATTTCAGCGGTCCACCTGGCCGCCATCATCAGGTGAGAAAAGCTACGCTGCTCTCGCCGATAACTGATTCCACTGTCAAAAGACTGCACGTATATATGTATCAGAAGTACAACAGCGCATGCGCTAAATACAGTCCGCACGCGCTCAATCATTCCTGCAGCCCCCTGGCGCAAAAAGAGTTGCAGCGCCTCCGGTGCAGAATACTGTTGAAAACGATATATCGTTACAAATGATTATTCATAGCCGGCCGATTCAGATGCCGTTGTTTCTTCATACCAGGTAAAATAGGATTCCACGTTTTACTTAGCGGGTATACATTATTACGATTAATGATATTATCTGCTAGTCTGATTTCGACGGATTCTTTTAAAACACAATAACAGTACCACGAAGCATTTGCAACTACTTGCGTCTCATTGTATAGAATACTGTGTCCCTCTGAAAGGCAATGCTCAGCCACCGCAGATTTATCTGGTTGTAATAATCGCGTATGGCGATGATGTTCAATACACCTGTCGTTGACGGTACGAATAGTTTGGCCATTGTAAATTATCCCGCATTCACACGGTATTTTGTAAACGCCAGAAAAAAATGGTTCAAATGGCTCTGAGCACTATGGGACTCAACTGCTGTGGTCATAAGTCCCCTAGAACTTACAACTACTTAAACCTAACTAACCTAAGGACAGCACACAACACCCAGCCATCACGAGGCAGAGAAAATCCCTGACCCCGCCGGGAATCGAACCCGGGAACCCGGGCGTGGGAAGCGAGAACGCTACCGCACGACCACGAGATGCGGGCTGTAAACGCCAGACTTCCCAAACCTAAATCGTCTTTAACAGAGCGAAGAAGTGCTTGAATCTTAGCTGGCGGACGAAAAACACATCTGATCTCATATTTCTTCAAAAGTCTACCTATCTTGGCGTACACATTCCCAGCATACGGAAGAAAAGCCGCAGACCTAAAGGTATCTTCAGAAGGTTCAGGTAGAGGTCCAAACTCAAAACCACGTCGAATTTGTCGGTCCGTATAGCCGTTATTATTGAACATGTCCTTAAGATGTTTGAGCTCCTGTGGTAAATTCTCAGCATCCGAGACAGTATATGCTCGTTCAACCAAGGTCGGAAGGACTCCTGTAGGTTGAAAAGATGGATGGCAACTGGCAACATGTAAATAACTGTCAGTATGAGTCGGTTTCCTATGAACACTGTGTCCAAGTTCCGTCTTCTTTTCTATAAACTAGTACATCCAAAAAACGTAACTTTCCCTCCTTTTCAATTTCCATCGTGAATTTGATGTTCGGATGAAGACAATTAAAATGGTCCAATAACCGGTGAAAAGCGTCTATTCCATGTGAACAAACAAGAAATACATCGTCAAAATATCTTAGAAAACACGAAGGCTTCAAAAACCATGTTTTCAGGGCCTTATCCTCAAAATCCTCCATAAAAAGATTAGCGACTATGGGAAATAAAGGACTCCCCTTAGCCACACCGTCGGTTTGCTCAAAATATTTGTCATCAAATTAAAAATAGGTGGACGTCAGAACATGACGGAAGAGCGTCGTCATTTCCATATCACGTTGTTCATTAATTAAAATCAATGACTCTTCAAGAGGGACCCGAGTAAAAAGTGACACCACATCAAAACTAACAAGTAAATCAGAGGGACCAAGATGAAGCAACTTTAAAGGCTGAATAAAATCCATGGAATTGGAAATATGGTGTTCACATTTACCCACATGAGGGCTGAGAGCCGACGCTAAATATTTTGCCAAGTCGTAAGTTGGTGCAGCCAAATTAGAAACAACAGGGCGCAACGGGACCCCATCCTTACGGATCTTCGGCAACCCGTATAATCTATGTGAAATGGCCGCACCAGGGCGTAGTTTGTTGATAGTGTTCCTCAGGTAAGGAACTCTTCTTCAGAAGTGAAATCGTAGTCCGTTTTATGCGATCCGTGGGATCCTTCTGTACTTGATTCATTCATTGGTTGTACACGCATTCGACTTCTTTCCGGTACGTTACTCGCTTACACTGACAGCCTCTGTAGTCCTTTTCCGTGGACGCTTTTCGGGTAATTTATGCTCCTACATCACAACGTTATTCTTTTCTACTTGTCTCAGTGCTGAAATAGCTTTCAACCTCCTTCAAAAACACAACTGTCACAGTTCTGAATTCATTACTTCAACCAGAAGTAAAAAACGAAATTCAGTTTTTCGATGCATCGTTCGTTACACCACTGACAGATTTACTTGTTAACCAGGGGACCTGCGCGAAACTTCTGCAATTTTGTAGTTTTAAATAATGACAGTATTTGGAATATGTGTAGTCGCTGGGGTAAGGGTAGCTCTGGGAATGAAGAGAAAATATCTTTAAAAATGAACCGACCGACTTGAAATAATAATCATAAATTTATGATACATTCTTGTTTATACATTTCCATGTGTCCAAAGATGTCTTTTGTATCTGGAATGTTTGAACTGGCTTGTACAGCGAGTAGAGAAAGGGGACTGTCAGTAGTGCCATATAATCTATAAAACTCGACATTTTGAGTTACAGTAAGCACGTTAGGCCGTAGTAGCAACAGATAAATCAAAAGCAATAGCGGTAATAACAAATGCGTTTGTCATTTAGAAAAGTCAACTTGTTCGCAGTGGTCGCGGTTATTATCTATGATAATGCTGTACGCAAATAATCCGGTTAGTACGTACTTCAAAAGAAATAAAATCGTATTTGTAATAAGATAATACGAAAAGGGTCTTTCATATTCTTGATGTATTATTTAGCTTCGTAAAATGTAGGTATGAAGCTGGGCATCCATGATACCCTTTTGCCTATGGTAGTTAAAAGTTTCACTTCCGTTAAAATTTTCCACAACTTGTACGTTTAGCGCAAAATCGGTATGCAGTGTTAGAAGCCGGTTAGAAAGCGTTTCTAACGATACCTCATTCATCCCTGTATGATAAGTATGTGTTGAGGAAAAGGGATGTTGACTTCAGGAATAATATATATACAGGGTGTTTATAAATAAATATTGGGGTTTTAAGGCTTTATAATATTTATTATATTAAACTTACAGTTATAAATGATAAGTCAAATGAAAGAGCCACTCAAACAGTTAAAACCCCGATATTCATTTATAAACACCCTGTATATATACATATATGATATTCGGAAGCGTTATTATGTTTAAATAGTACTCATAGAAACTAGTGTCTGCGTGGACTGTAATCTTACCTAACCTCATAGTGGATACTCCAAGGTCAATGAGAATCAGACTAGGAGTAAAACAGTATGTGCTGTTGTGACTGTAAGTCAAATGTGTTCAAGTTCATGATGACTGTTTCCGTCATTCAACAGTGCTACTATTTTTACGCATAATATCCCCAGCACATTCCTTAAATATAGGACTCGCCGACTGTATATTCGAAATTTACACCGATGACCCCAAGTATTATGACTACCTGGTTAATAGTTTGTTTGTGCGTCTTTGGAATGAAATGGCTCAAATGGTTCAAATGGCTCTGAGCACTATGGGACTTAACATCTATGGTCATCAGTCCCCTAGAACTTAGAACTACTTAAACCTAACTAACCTAAGGACAGCACACAACACCCAGCCATCACGAGGCAGAGAAAATCCCTGACCCCGCCGGGAATCGAACCCGGGAACCCGGGCGTGGGAAGCGAGAACGCTACCGCACGACCATGGAATGAAATACATCACTGATTCTGCGTATAAGGGATCCGACAGTTTATTGCTCGGTTTGTGGAGGTATGTGGCATTAGTTGTCTACGCGTAAATAACGGGCCTCTGACCTGCGTACGCTGTGATGGCGCCTGATAACAACCCAGATGGTTTCCATAAGATTTACACTAAGTGAATTTGGTCGCCGAGAGTTCACTATAGTGCTCCTTAAATCACTGTAGCATGTTTGTGGCTCCGTAACACGGACAGTTATTCTGCTGAAAGATGACACCGTCGTCGGGGAAGGCATCAAGCATGAAGGGATGCAGGTGATCCGCAGCTGCGAGTGCGTCTTCGATACCTGCCACAGGTCCCATGCGAGCGCGGGACAGTGTCTTCAGTAGCGTTATACTGCTCCTACCAGCCTGAAAGACCTGAGTCGAAACAAGGCCCCGGGAGTAGACAACATTCCATTAGAACTACTGATGGCCTTGGGAGAGCCAGTCATGACAGAACTCTACCATCTGGTGAGCAGCATGTATCAGACAGGCGAAATACCCACAGACTTCAAGATGAATATAATAATTCCAATCCCAAAGAAAGCAGGTGTTGACAGATGTGAAAATTACCGAACTATCAGTTTAATAAGTCACAGCTGCAAAATACTAACGCGAATTCTTTACAGACGAATGGAAAAACTGGTAGAAGCGGACCTCGGGGAAGATCAGTTTGGATTCCGTAGAAATGTTGGAACACGTGAGGCAATACTAACCTTACGACTTATCTTAGAAGAAAGATTAAGAAAAAGCAAACCTACGTTTCTAGCATTTGTAGACTTAGAGAAAGCTTTTGACAACGTTAACTGGAATACTCTCTTTAAAATTCTGAAGGTGGCAGGGGTAAAATACAGGGAGAGAAAGGCTATTTACAATTTGTACAGAAACCAGATGGCAGTTATAAGAGTCGAGGGGCATGAAAGGGAAGCAGTGGTTGGGAAAGGAGTGAGACAGGGTTGTAGCCTCTCCCCGATGTTATTCAATCTGTATATTGAGCAAGCAGTAAAGGAAACAAAAGAAAAACTCGGAGTAGGTATTAAAATTCATGGAGAAGAAGTTAAGACTTTGAGGTTCGCCGATGACATTGTAATACTGTCAGAGACAGCAAAGGACTTGGAAGAGCAGTTGAACGGAATGGACAGTGTCTTGAAAGGAGGATATAAGATGAACATCAACAAAAGCAAAACGAGTATAATGGAATGTAGCCAAATTAAATCGGGTGATTCTGAGGGGATTAGATTAGGAAATGAGACACTTAAAGTAGTAAAGGAGTTTTGCTATTTAGGGAGTAAAATAACTGATGATGGTCGAAGTAGAGAGGATATAAAATGTAGACTGGCAATGGCAAGGAAATCGTTTCTGAAGAAGAGAAATTTGTTAACATCGAGTATAAATTCAAGTGTCAGGAAGTCGTTTCTGAAAGTATTTGTATGGAGTGTAGCCATGTATGGAAGTGAAACATGGACGATAACCAGTTTGGACAAGAAGAGAATAGAAGCTTTGGAAATGTGGTGCTACAGAAGAATGTTGAAGATAAGGTGGGTAGATCACGTAACTAATGAGGAGGTATTGAATAGGATTGGGGGGAAGAGAAGTTTGTGGCACAACTTGACTAGAAGAAGGGATCGGTTGGTAGGACATGTTTTGAGGCATCAAGGGATCACAAATTTAGCATTGGAGGGCAGCGTGGAGGGTAAAAATCGTAGAGGGAGACCAAGAGATCAATACACTAAGCAGATTCAGAAGGATGTAGGTTGCAGTAGGTACAGGGAGATAAAGAAGCTTGCACAGGATAGAGTAGCAAACCAGTCTCAGGACTGAAGACCACAACAACAAACCAGCCTGCGTCCGTGGTGCCGCAGCACGTTTCGAGTCACCGTTAACCTCGAAGATAGCGTTTGTGGAAAGAACCATCCACCTAGTGTAGCAAAAATGCGATTCACCCAAAGAGTCGACACGATTCTATTGATCGATGGTCGAATCCAGATGGTCCAGGGCCCACTAGAATCGTAATTGACAATGTCGTTGGGTAACACGTAGGTTTGGCCTGCTGCGTAGCTCTATGTTCACCAATGTGCAATGAACGGTGTGCTCCAAAACACTTGTGCATTCACCAGCATCGAGCTCCATGTATCCTACTTTACACAGCAGACAAGCCTCCGAACCCTACGTGCTGTGAAGAGTTGTGGACGTCCAACCATTTAGCGCCTATTAGCGGTTTCACTGTCCTTCTACTCTTTCCATAGATGCTCACGACAGTAGCACGTGAACATTCAACCAGCTTCGCTGTTTAAGAAATTTGGAAATTTGTGGTAAGTTCTGTAGGACCAAACTGCTGAGTTCATCGGTCCCTAGGCTCAAACTCTACTTAATCTACCTTAAACTAAATTACACTAAGGACAGCACACACACCCATGCCAAAGGGAGGACTCGAACCTCCGACGGGGGTAGCCGCGAGAACCGTTGCTAGGCGACCGAGACCGCACAGCTACCCCGAGCGGCTGCTGTTTAAGAGATACTCGTTCACAGGTTCTGCGTGATAATAATCTGCGCATTGTTAAAATCGCTTATCTCATTGGATTTCCCCATTGGTCATAATGATTTAGCTATCAGTGTATATTATCCTGCGTTTCTAGCCTATAACATTACCTGTACTTAAGTTCAAGTGTATATCGATTCGCCCCAGCTTACATCGACAGATATTTTGGTTTGTATCATAACCACTTAATTTCATAACAGCGCGACGTTACAAACGTTGTATAATAACGAGGAAAATGTAGTGTCATTTTCGCTAATGCCATATTTACTCCCTCTAGCGTTCTACCATCTCTCTTTTTCTTATTTCTAGTTTTTATCTTTTTGTTGATACTTACTTGCTTGCAGCGTCATTTTGACCGTTTTGAGATTACATGTGCGTATAACAGAACAAATAATATTTGAAGATTTCATATACATTTCGTCTTAATTTATTATGAAGCTTGTTTGAAATGTAAACACTTTTTCAGGCAAACATTTAATTTGTATGTAGTGAAATATCAACATGAGTGTTAAAATTACATCATTCCAGAGCTGTTTGTGACTTAAAATTATAATATCTAGGTCTGTAAATGAAACGAGCTGTTTGTAAAGTTGGATACACTTCAACGTATAGGCACTAATACCCATAAATTGAGGGCAAACGTTCATAGCACATTATAACTGCATTTACAAAGTTGTACTCAGCCATAAAGTCATAATCATTAACTCATTTATTGTTAAAAGTTTGCAATTGCAAGATACACCTGATAATATTGTGCTAATATTTGAATATATCACAGAAGCGGCATCATAAATATAAGTTAATATTCATTTCAGTGAACAATGGACGAAAGAATTAACGAAGTTCACATTACGCTTGGGCATGGTCATATAAAAGGGATTTGCATCATTTCCTAGCGTTATGTGTATCTTGTTTATGTAAACAATCTGTTTTATTGGTTGTTATTAAAGTGATAGCGCACGTGCCAGCATTAGAGTCATAACCTGCCGGAACGTAGCTGTCAGAGGGTTCCATTAGGTGGCCTCAAACAGACTGCTCATGACGTTTACTACTAGGGCCGCGTAATTATAGAGCGCCGTGGTACAAACGGGCTATGTTGCTAAAATTTATATCGCGGCACAGCCAAAAGGTTGGAAACTGTTTCCCTTCTCCTGAGAATATGTGCTCAAAGATTAGTCGGTCTGACATTATTTACATCTGCGCGATAAAGATAAGACATTACTGGCACTGCCAGAACTTTGTGTCCCGGCGATCTACGGACTGCACAAAGTGCTACACATCCCGCTCTGCCGGCAGACAAAGTAGGTATAAATACTCCAGTGCCTTCCTGTGGGGCTAGGGTCGTTGACCTCAGCTGCAATGAGATTTACACACGCCGCACCTCAATTGCGTACTACGTCATGTATTCCTGCCAAGAATAAATGTGTGGAACGTCAAGGGGACAACTAGCGCTGCTTCCCAAGTAGACTTTGTGAACAGCGTGTGAAAGTTTCGTAACATGGTCAAGGTCCTAAAAAAAGAAACTCCTCAGCCCCACAAAAAATAAATAAATAAATAAATAAATAAATAAATAAAAATAAATGGTTCAAATGGCTCTGAGCACTCTGGGACTTAACATCTGAGGTCACCAGTCCCCTAGAACTTAGACCTACTTAAACCTAACCAACTTAAGGACATCGCACACATCCATGCCTGTGGCAGGATTCGAGCCTGCGACCGTAGCGGCTCGTCAGTTTTATGCGATATCTAGCGTCGATGAAAAGCATCGGTCTGTTTCCAATTCCAAAGAAAATAATTTTAAAGTGAAAGTTTACTTGAAGAAAATGGTGTGCTATATTAACAGGAACAGTGAGACACTGGTCGCGTGGTTCCAGACTGAAGCGCCTAGAACCGCTCGGCCACATCGGCCGGCGCTCCACAACATTTCAGCAGAAAATACTTTCTTCTTGTTGTTCTTCTGCCTTTCACAGATTAGGCCTATCGACTTGTTCTGTCCTTAGTTCCATTTTTCAACTAGCTGTTCTATGTCCCTCTGTCCTATGGGTTTGTATGGGCATCATTGGAATCACTGTTTCTTCTACTTTTCCAGATGTTGCTTCGGGTTTGTTTATGTTCTTCTGTTTTGTTATTTACTGAAAAAGTATTGAGTTATTGTCTGATGTTTTCATCAGTACTCCTGCCTAGCTTATTGCAACCTTTAATAGCTCGTAAAAATATTTCTGCTGCATGAACACAGGATTCATTACTCTACAATAGAACAGGTACAGCTGTCACCTTACAGAATTTCATTTTTGTCTCTCTTCGCATGCTATTTAATGTTCTGCTTATAATTCCACGTATACTCTTATATCTCTGGAACTAAATATCTACATCAATATCTTCGTTAAAAGTAGTATAGCTCCTCAGATAATTGAAATGCTGAACTTGTTCCAAAATCCGTTTTTCGGTTACAGTTTTGTTTCGTACTGGGTATTCCAACCGGAATACTAATTTCTTAACTTCATTTACTGTTTAATGACCGAATCATGCACAGATGCCAGAAATATAAAAATACTCTTGTAGCTATGAATAATAACAATGAAGTCTTGTGACTTAAATGGAGACAAAATGCCAATCGCTTTCGCTATTTCAATAGGCGGTCATTTGCAATTAGAAACCGCTGCTTTAATGCTCAATGATCGTGAAGCAAATAGGACCAAATGCATTATTTAGAGGCCACCAAACGTCAAAGAGGATAGAGTACCGACCAGCAGCAGAATTCGACCCCGCCAGCACCTAGGATGATCAACAGCCGAACACTGAACAGAAATTGCAAAAACTTGCCTGTATGCAGCTCTCGACAGTTGTAAGTGGTTTCCTTTTGTACATGTAGCAGCACCTGTTTGTCTCCGTGCAAGTGAACCTACGGATTGGACCAAAGCGATAGAAACTGGCTCCTTTCATGATTCACGGTCTTGAATACCATAGTTAGACGCTTCTGTGTGCAAATTATTTCTAACTAAGCGTTTATTTTAGTAATTGGTTAATAATAATACAAGGCTCGTCCATGTTGTACACACTCTTTAAGTCGATCTTAGAACTCAAGTGATAACCCAGTGTCTATGCTCTTAGGCAAGTTCGTTGGAAACACGCGAACAGGCATTGAAATCAGACCAAGAACTAACCCAGTGTGGCAGTTCCTTATCCACAACATATTTGCCTCCTTAGCCTGACATACGAGTCGTTTTACAGTGTCTTCAGCCACAAAGACCTGAGATCCCCGTCGCCCTGCACGTGGTCGAGACCGATGACCTCAAATCTCACGTCGCCTCCAGTCCGAAGTAAGTGTGTTGTGATCCTCGTCGGGTTAGACACCTGCTATCCAAATATTATAATATATTACAATTACGTTTAAGGCCAGGTTCTCATTTAAAATGGTCAAAAATTCGATTTTTTATTACACTTTTTGAAAGGAATATGTCTAGTCTATGTCGGCTGATGCTGAGGGAATTAGATTAGGAAACGAGACACTTAAAGTAGTAAAGGAGTTTCGCTAATTGGAGAGAAAATTAACTGATGATGGTCGAAGTAGAGAGGATATAAAATGTAGACTGGCAATGGAAAAGAATGCGTTTCTGAAGAAGAGAAATTTGTTAACATCGAGGATAGATTTAAGTGTCAGGAAGTCGCTTCTCAAAGTATTTGTATGGAGTGTAGCCATGGACGATAAATAGGTTGGACAAGAAGAGAATAGAAGCTTTCGAAATGTGGTGCTACAGAAGAATGCTGAAGATTAGGTGGGTAGATCACATAACTAATGAGGAGGTATTGAACAGAATTGGGGAGGAATTTGTGGCACGACTTGACTAGAAGAAGGGATCGGTTGGTAGGACATGTTCTGAGGCATCAAGGGATCACCAATTTAGTATTGGAGGGCAGCGTGGAGGGTAAAAATCGTAGAGGGAGACCAAGAGATGAATACACTAAGCAGATTAATAAGGATGTAGGTAGTATTAGGTACTGGGAGATGAAAAAGCTTGCACAGGATAGAGTTGCATGGAGAGCTGCATCAAACCAGTCTCAAGACTGAAGACCACAACAACATGTGTGTAGAATGTTGGGATGAAAAAGTTTTTAATCCGTGCGTTACAAAAGTTTGTACAGCCCATCGTTCGTAGTAGTAGCACTGCCGCCCATTACAGGTTGAAAACTTGTCGTGCCGTGATGCACGTTCAACAATGATTTATATTGCAGTACGCATGCAAACGTACTCGCCAATAACGCTGCCGAACGCAGAGTATCCAGCTCAGCCAGATCAACTTTTCTCACCAAAAGAACGAGGCAACTGCTCTACAGGAACGATCTGATATTCGGTCCTGGAAATGTAGACTAAACGTACGAAACGAAAACAATTTTTGTCAAATTTTGGTCAAAATTGGTCAAAACATTGGCCATTTTGAATTTTGAGAATCTAACTTCAGATTTGTGTTCACCGACATGAAAAAATACAACATGCTGTTTTTATGAAAATTGAATTAATATTACATACAAAAATTTTCCCTAAACTTTTGAACTTTTTCTCGAGAAACGATTTTTCAGAACTGCGTGCAGCGCAAAATAAAAACTGTTCGGCCTACTAACTTCAGCCCTGGTGCCACGTGAAGTAAACACTTCTCTTGGGAGCTTATACCTATAATACATAAACTTTATTAATATTAGCTATTTTCTGTAAAGCCATAAAGAGTGAAAAACCTCAAAGTTCGAGTTAGCACCACACCGTTACATTTAAGGTTATTTCACTATGGTTAGATATAAGCTCCCATAAATTTAATGCAGTATTCGCTGATGCTATCTATTTTTGATTTCAGATAACTCCTGAGGGGCTACAAAGATTTCAATACAGGTGACCCAAGCTTCCCTGTTACATTTTCATACGGGCTAAACCGGCCTGTTACGATCCTCACAGCGCACCTCTGAATTCGTCCCTTCGATGTCAACTCTACCTGATAGGGTCACGAAAGGCTGAAGCAATATTTTATAATTGGTCACAATGGCGTCTTGTTTGCAATTCCGTTTACAGATACACTGCACTAACCCAGAGAGCTTCTAACAGTACTAAGTTGCTGTATGATGAAACAGAACAAGACGGAGATTTTGTATACAAAAATTAAGTGTTGACTTTAACATCAGGGTAATAATTAAAGGAAGCTCAGAAAACCAGTGGAAACAGATCAACGTAAAACTTCTGAAGTATGGTGGAACATCTCTTGTGTTAAGGCTGCTTCATCTGTACGGTTTGTGTTGGGTACAATCCCCGTTACCACAGGATTGATCAAAAATGAAAGTGATTTCTGGTTTTAAAAATTGAAACAAAACAGTTGGTAACAATTAGAGGGGAATCAGTACTATGACAGGCGGCTATAAAATCTATGCAAAATTAATAAGCAAAGAATGGAAACAATAGTGGAGACCATGCTGGTTCAGGAAAAATGTGGCTTTAGCACAGGCTGCACGAGCATTGATAATGCAGTCGTAATGAACCTAATGATGGTGAAACAGAGAAACGCATCGACCGTTTTACAGAATAAAGGCCTTCGACCGTTTGAGGAGGAGGGATTTGTGGGGATTATGGCTAAAAGGCGGTACCTTTGGCGGTTAATTAACTTATACCCGTAGAGAGATATAGAAAGCAACGAAAAACTGAGTAAACCTACCAGTTAACGAGAGAGTACCTCAGGGATGCAGTCTGTCACCTTTACTGTTTGATATTTACGTCGAGAGTATCGAACGAGAATGGATGGTTGTAAAGTGGGATCCTTGAAAGTCTAAGAACTCTTTTGTTTTCGGACGATCATGTAATCTTTGGGGAAAGAGAAGATGAACTGCTGATCCTGGCACACAGAATTGCCCACATTGCTAATAATCGTAATTTGAAGACCTCCACGAGCAAAACCAAAGTAATGGTACCAAGGAAAAAACATTCTGTAAGAAGTGAGATAGTCATTGATGTGAAAGTAATAGAACAAACAAATCATTTCAGATATCTAGTCTGCGATATATCGTATGTCAGAATCGTTAAAGTTAAGGAAAAGCGGAGCAGGTACAGACTAATGTGTGGAACAATGAGATGAACATTAAAGAATAAAGTTTGTAAAGAGCCTTCAGTGAAGTTTTCTAGCCTCCTCAGACCCATTAACAGAAAAACATATTTATCTACCTAATATTACTACAACATTTAATACCGACCAATTTTTACAAAATTAATGAGTATATTTTCTAAAAAAAAAAAAAAAAAAAACATGTGTCGCATACGACACACTGTCTTTCAAGGGTAGCAAATTATTAAAATTGAGTAAACTTGTAATGTGAATATAACCAGTACAAAGAAACTAGTCCGCAAAAAAAGCCTTTATTTCATCAGCTGTTGTATTTATTAAATTGCCAGTACGTATAAATGAGATCTGGTTTGTACATGCGGAGATAAGTACAAAAATCTGTGCTGTACTGTATGAAGTACAGGTCTGGTTGATAATCTTTTCCGTCCCACACTACTTCATCAAAGTTTTTTGGAACACTGTTTTCCACGCCTGCATAGATCGATCTGCACCACGCCATCGGTTCCTACATTCATCAAGGATTGTAAGATCTGAAGATGATCTCTTAGAAGATTGAAACAGGTCACCTAAAAATAGACAACTTAAATGCGATCACGACAGTGTGCAATGAAATACGCGTCTTCAAATGCTGGAGATGGTGGCGGACTCAAACTTATACGTATGGCGCCAAGAAGTATTACTCCATAGCTGTGGCAGAAGTAATTGCGGACCCGTCACGTCTGAGTCTTCATCAGACGACAAAACTACGTATCCTGTGTCAGTAGGTGACACGTGCTACGTCGCAGGTTCGAATCCTGCCTCGGGCTCGGAAGTGTGTGATGTCCGTAGGTTAGTTAGGTTTAAGTAGTTCTAAGTTCTAGGGGACTGATGACCTCAGATGTTAAGTCCCATAGTGCGCAGAGCTATTTGAACCATTTAGGTGAGACGAAGGCATCACCCTCATCGTCGCTGACGAATTTCCATCGAAGTCGGATGGCTTCTCCAGCTCATGAAGTATCTCTTTTTTTTTTTTTTGACACTAAGGAAAAGTTTTACTTATTTTACCTTCCATCAAGTTATTATTCTTTTATTATTATTATTATTATTATTGATGTTGTTGTTGTAGCTACCTCCCTTAGTATTACTCAAAAATGGCGGAATGTGCCAAAACTCATAACAAATTACTGCTGGATATTTACAAATGAACAAACGTTTTTACGGAATACAAATCCACTGTGTCATTTAGGACGCACATGCGAGACTCATGCAACAAAATAAAAATGCTATCTCAGTGCTGCAAGAGGCTAATATTCCATTAACAGACTGTTGGCAATAAAACGGCATCGGCTCAACGTAGTTGGGACGTGAATAAATGAACAGAAACACACACTCACGTAATCTCGACGTCATTTCGCTGTTCGTCCACTGCGGACGTTAGGCAATCAATTGTTAACTTCAGTGACAGACCACTCGGAGCGCTGAAACTACCTGTGATAGGTCGGTACATTGCGGAAGGTGAGCAAACTCTTGTTTGCCAGTTCCGTGTGGCGTATGCGACACACTGGATGCGAAGAGGATAGAACAATGGCAGTAACCAGTTTAATACGTGGTCTCGGAGCATGGTTAAGAAATACAAGCAGCAGAAACGACATTTTAAGACCAGTAAAGCGCAGAATAAGAATTTAATGTATTCATCAAAAGTGAAACATCTTTGTCCTGAATGACAAGATAATAGATTACAGGAAAAAATGGGAAAATCATAAAGATAGGAAGGAGGAGCAGAAGAGATATCGGTCGACCGAAGAAAAGATGTAAGGAGGCCGGTGCGGGTCAAAGGCCAAATCCTTGAAGGAAAGAAGAAGGGGGGTCAAGTCTTTCATTCCCCTTCCCTAATGCTTGTCAAAGATAAGAAGATAAAATTCAAGGCAGGATCTCTCTGTAAATTCGGCTATGCTGGTAGCTGCATTTCCTCGTCTAAGTAATCGGACTGTCACTTCTAATTGAATCCTAATCGCATGCAGAGCAATTGCGAATTTGCATTTAAATTAATGTTCATGTATCTGCAGTGTAACGATTTCTACTAGCTGCTATGGATATGTCGATGTGCATGTTTGAACCTACTGTTTGGTCCAAAATACTTCTCGTCTTTTTCTGAGACTGAGAGGATAATGCTGTGCCTGTTGGTTCTGTTATTGGGTGTTGTGAGATGACAGAGATGAGCGATTAACGACTAGACGCGCTCTATTTGACGAGTGGGGTGGCTCGAGGCCCGACGTAGGCGAGCTGAGCAAACGTTAAAGCCTGCGCAGCTCCTTACCCTACCCCCCCCCCCCCCCCCCCCCCCCCCCACTACTAGCAACCACTGTGGGAAGTGATGTCTGAACGACATGTCGCTCTATGTGACAGAAACCATCTTGGTTTCGTGGCATTTTGCTGTTTTTGTATCATAACTTGCACTATGCCTTTCCAGAAATAGCGCACTGAAGATTCATCACAAACACATCACCCGCCCTTGTTACGAAATCTTGTAACTAAATGTCAATTAATGTGGCATCAGTGATAAAACCCCTTCATCAGATATAAATAAAAACCATATGAAAGTAATACACAACATGCCTTCGGCCTGTAGCGTAGTGGTATAGTGCATGGATTGGGTAGTTGAAGGAGGCATATTCATATCCTGCCATCAATTAGGTTTGTTTTTTCTGAACCTAATACAGCTATGATATGCAATATTCGATGTTATTCACATTAACATATTCGATGTTATTCACATACACTACCCCCATGAACCATGCACCTTGCCGTTGGTGGGGAGGCTTGCGTGCCTCAGCGATACAGATGGCCGTACCGTAGGTGCAACCACAACGGAGGGGTATCTTTTGAGAGGCCAGACAAACGTGTGGTTCCTGAAGAGGGGCAGCAGCCTTTTAGTAGTTGCAGGGGCAACAGTCTGGATGATTGAGTGATCTGGCCTTGCAACACTAACCAAAACGGCCTTGCTGTCCTGGTACTGCGAACGGCTGAAAGCAAAGGGAAACTACAGCCGTAATTTTTCCCGAGGGCATGCAGCTTTACCGTATGGTTAAATGATGATGGCGTCCTCTTGGGTAAAATATTCCATAGGTAAAATAGTCCCACATTCGGATCTCCGGGCGGGGAGTACTCAAGAGAAAGAAAACTGGCGTTCTATGGATCTGAGCATGGAATGTCAGATCCCTTAATCGGGCAGGTACGTTAGAAAATTTAAAAAAGGAAATGGATGGGTTGAAGTTAGATATAGTGGGAATTAGTGAAGTTCGGTGGCAGGAGAGAGAAGACTTTTGGTCAAGTGAATACAGGGTTATAAATACAAAATCAAATAGGGGTAATGCAGGAGTAGGTTTAATAATGAATAAAAAATACGAGTGCGGGTAAGCTACTACCAACAGCCTAGTGAACGCATTATTGCGGCCAAGATAGACACGAAGCCCATGCCTACTACAGTAGTACAAGTTAATATGCCAACTAGCTCTGCAGATGATGAAGAAATTGAAGAAATGTATGATGATACAAATGAAATTATTCAGGTAATGAAGGGAGACGAAAATTTAATAGTCATGGGTGTCTGGAATTCGAGAGTAGGAAAAGGGAGAGAAGGAAACATAGTGGGTGAATATGGATTGGGGGAGAGAAATGAAAGAGGAAGCCGTCTGGTAGAATTTCGCACAGAGCATAACTTAATCATAGCTAACATTTGGTTCAAGAATCACAAAAGAAGGTTGTATACATGGAAGAACCCTGTAGATACTAGAAGGTATCAGATAGATTATAAAATGGTAAGACAGAGTTTTAGGAACCAGGTTTTAAATTGTAAGACATTTCCAGGGACAGATGTGGACTCTGACCACAATCTATTGGTTATGAACTGTAGATTAAAACCGAAGAAACTGCAAAAAGGTGGGAATTTAAGGAGATGGAACCTGGATAAACTAACTAAACCAGAGGTTGCACAGAGTTTCAGGGAGAGCATAAGGGAACAATTGACAGGAATGGGGGAAAGAAATACAGTAGAAGATGAATGGGTAGCTCTGAGGGATGAAGTAGTGAAGGCAGCAGAGGATCAAGTAGGTAAAAAGACGAGGGCTAGTAGAAATCCTTGGGTAAGAGAAGAAATATTGAATTTAATTGATGAAAGGAGAAAATATAAAAACGCAGTAAATGAAGCAGGCAAAAGGGAATACAAACGTCTCAAAAATGAGATCGACAGGAAGTGCAAAATGCCTAAGCAGGGATGGCTAGAGGACAAATGTAAGGATGTAGAGGCTTATCTCACTAGGGGTAAGATAGATACTGCCTACAGGAAAATTAAAGAGACATTTGGAGAAAAGAGAGCCACTTGTATGATTATCAAGAGCTCAGATGGAAATACAGTTCTAAGCAAAGAAGGGAAAGCAGAAAGGTGGAAGGAGTATATAGAGGGTTTATACAAGGGCGATGTACTTGAGGACAATATTATGGAAATGATGGAAGAGAATGTAGATGAAGATGAAATGGGAGATACGATACTGCGTGAAGAGTTTGACAGAGCACTGAAAGACCTGAGTCGAAACAAGGCCCCGGGAGTAGACAACATTCCATTTGAAGTACTGTCGGCCTTGGGAGAGCCAGACCTGACAAAACTCTACCATCTAGTCAGCGAGATGTATGAGACAGGCGAAATACCCTCAGACTTCAAGAAGAATATAATAATTCCAATCGCAAAGAAAGCAGGTGTTGACAGATGTGAAACTTACCGAACTATCAGTTTAATAAGTCATAGCTGCAAAATACTAACGCGAATTCTTTACAGACGAATGGAAAAACTGGTAGTAGCCGACCTCGGCGAAGATCAGTTTAGATTCCGCGGAAATGTTGGAACACGTGAGGCAATACTGACCCTACGACTTATCTTAGAAAATAGATTAAGGAAAGGCAAACCTACATTTCTAGTATTTGTGGACTTTGAGAAAGTTTTGGCAATGTTGACTGGAATACTCTCTTTCAAATTCTAAAGGTGGCAGGGGTAAAATACAGGGAGCGAAAGGGTATTTATAATTTGTACAGAAACCATATGGCAGTTATAAGAGACGAGGGGCATGAAAGGGAAGCAGCGGTTGGGAAGGGAGTGAGACAGGGTTATAGCCTGTCCCCGATGTTATTCAATCTGTACATTGAGCAAGCAGTAAAGAAAACAAATGAAAAATTTGGAGTAGGTATTAAAGTCCATGGAGAAGAAATAAAAACGTTGAGGTTCGCCGATGACATTGTAATTCTGTCAGAGACTGCAAAGGACTTGGAAGAGCAGTTGAACGGAATGGACGGTGTCTTGAAAGGAGGATATAAGATGAACATCAACAAAAGCAAAACGAGGATAATGGAATGTAGTCGAATTAAGTCGGGTGATTCTGAGGGAATTAGATTAGGAAATGAGACACTTAAAGTAGTAAAGGAGTTTTGCTATTTGGGGAGCAAAATAACTGATGATGGTCGAAGTGGAGAGAATATAAAATGTAGACTGGCAATGGCAAGGAAAGCGTTTCTGAAGAAGAGAAAGTTGTTAACATCGAGTATAGATTTCAGTGTCAGGAAGTCGTTTCTCAAAGTATTTGTATGGAGTGTAGCCATGTATGGAAGTGAAACATGGACAATAAATAGTTTGGACAAGAAGAGAATAGAAGCTTTCGAAATGTGGTGCTACAGAAGAATGCTGAAGATTAGATGGGTAGATCACATAACTAATGAGGAGGTGTTGAATAGAATTGGGGAAAAGAGGAGTTTGTGGCACAACTTGACTAGAAGAAGGGACTGGTTGATAGGACATGTTCTGAGGCATCAAGGGATCACAAATTTAGCATTGGAGGGCAGCGTGGTAGGGTAAAAATCGTAGAGGGAGACCAAGAGATGAATACACCAAGCAGATTCAGAATGATGTACATTGTAGTAGGTGCTTCGAGATGAAGAAGCTTGCACAGGATAGAGTAGCATGGAGAGCTGCATCAAACCAGTCTCAGGACTGAAGACAACAACAACTACAACAACAACAACATTCACATATAACACAGCACTCTCTCAGGAATGAGTGCGTCATGAGTAAATGAAATTTATTTATGCACACAACCTAATAGATAATTATAGCGAGTAACTATAACCGTAAGACTGTTACGGGGCCTATAGCTATATTTTGTTTTTAGCTTAGGCGCAGCAAGTCTAACGTAACAGTCGCCACCCTGCGTCTCGTTTTTGTTACCCACAGCGATAGCAGTGCCCCAAGCGGCGAGCAAGCGACACATCTCAATACGATATCAGATGAGTGCGAAAACTAACGTTTATACTGATTCGTAACATAGTTTTTACAATATTTTGTGTATGAAGTGACGTAATAATCAACAATAACTAAAAAATTATACCACATTTGTGATTATTTAGTTGCCTAAGGACCTTGGGATATACGAAACGGTGCATTACAGGACAGTTTGTTTACGATTCTCTTGTAACATACTGACGCTTACTGAATAATGTCGTTTTCTTTTAACAACAAAAATTTGCTAGGAAACACGAGAAGACCCGACCTTCCACAGAAAGACGTCGTATATCTATCCAACAAAGCAGAGGTTTGTTTCAGCCAAATCAGTGAATGTGGAATGCAGAAAAACTGTAAGGAATGTAATATCTACATTATTCGACGTATTAAACAAGCGACAACAACTGTAGCTTAAGGGAAAACCACACATAGGTGATAATAAATCGTCAAATGCAATAAAATTGTTTCCCAACACAGGAGAATCCAATTCCACAATCGTTTCTAAATCTGAGCCACAAACGGCAAGAATCTTCAACACATTCGCTTTTGAAGTGAAAGTAATTACATTTACAAAAACATTCTGTCTTAGACAGTCGAGATAAGTGTAAGGAAGGACGAATTATTGGACTCCATTAAAAATGTTTCAGTGTCAAGGAAAGTGCCTATAATAATAACAGCAGACAGCATCAGAAATATATGCGTCATGCATGAAATATGTTTATATTCTCTTGCTTTCAGCGGAATAAGCTGCAAATGTAGACATATTCGAAAGTATTTTTTCATGAATGAGTTGTAGCTTATGTCACTGAATCAGTGTGATTCGGCGATTTTTACATGTATTTCACGATAATTCATATCTCTCGAACGTAAGAATATGACCACTATTCCGTTAATTAAGTAGAAAATAATTAAAAACAAACATTAGCCTTACGATGAGTGTGAGTGACTGCTTTCTCACCGCTTGGAGCGCTAGTGTCGCTCCAACTGTCGAACGGTAAAAACTTCCGCACCAGAGAGTGTTGAGACCGTATTTACGAGATTGTGAACGCAGTGTGGAAAATCAGAGAGTTCACACTGTTGTTGTGCTATGGTTTACACTGCAATTCTATTTAGCAGAAAATTCACTGTTCACAAACTGACCACAAATATCTTCGATTTTGTACGCCAAGGGGCGCGGGAACGATTCCCGGCTGCAGGGTGGCTCAGTTGTTGACAATAAATGTCAACAGGGATGGTTACACCTCTGGGAAGCAGTTCGTAGTATACCATACTGTTAATGTTGCACCATATAACATTATCTTTTGTGATTGAACGCAGTGCTTTGTATGGATAGTTGCTGCGTTGTTTGGGGTCAACAATTCCTTTCTTTTCCTTATGTTAGCGTAAAGACGCCATTTCTCGTCCACAGTAACGATACAGGATAGGAATGATCGGTGTCGTTCACGAACCAATTGATGATTAGCAAGCGTAGATGCCACCCGTTGATTTTTATGATTTTGGCTTATGCGGCATCCATACACTCGATTTTTAACCTAAACCATTGCATGCAAATGTCGCACGATGATGGAATGATTACAGTTCATCACATTAGCCAGCGGTCGAATACAACGACGTGGATCATTGTGGATTTATGCTTTTAAACGATTTTCATCAGACCCCGGAAGTCTTCCTGAGCTTGGAGACTCACTAACGATCCTCCTTAAAATCAGAAAATCATTTCTTGCCGTATTCTGTTCAATGGCATTATTCTCATACACGGCGCGATCGTTACTGGCTGCCCCGCTACTGTCACCCCTCTATTAGACTCTAACAGTAGAATATATCGGAAATGTTCAGATTTCTTCACTTGACACTCCATTTCTGACGTCCACAGCTCCACTCACTATCTCCAAATGACAAAATGACAATATGACAACTCACGTAGCAACAGCGAACTACAAGAAAAAAATGACAATCGATAAATAAACCCTTAGCAACTGGAATACCAACACGCAAAACGAAAACGCTACCAACTTATGCACCAACCTAATATTGAAAATTTTTGGGGCGATACGTCTAGGGAACTTGCAATATTTCTACAGGGGTTTGGGGACTTTGAAACGTTTCCGAGGCCGGCCGGTGTGGCTTAGCGGTTCTAGGCGCTTCACTCTGGAACCGCGCGACCGCTACGGTCGCGGGCTCGAATCCTGCCTCGGGCATGGATGTGTATGATGTCCTTAGGTTAGTTAGGTTTACATAGTTCTAAATTCTATGGGACTGATGACCTCATGTTAAGTCCCATAGTGCTCAGAGCCATTTGAACCATTTTGAAAAGTTGCCGACAGTTGTGCTCATGCACATTACCGTTACAATTGGAAACACTTTGTGTACGTTCGGGAGCTTGAACTGTAGCGTTGTGTTTAAAGAGGTGCGTAATGTCAGTGTAGGTTCGTGGGCTTTGAAATATTATCTAAAATCGAACTTTAGGGTTGAGCAGTGACGTGATTTGCTAGACATAGTGCATTCTTGATCGAGTTCGCGAATCTATCAGTTACTGCTCTCATAGATTAAGTGAGGGTGCAGTAAAACACATATTTACTAAAGAGTAAAGGACATTTCTTTTTTTTCGCGAACTATAAGCTTTCCTGGAATTTAATCAAGTTGTAGGACAATAACGTAAGAGGATAACGCAACAGGAGTCTGTGATCATTCCCTATACAAATGAATGACATGATCGTATGGCATTGTTGGCCGGGAGGCCCCATGCGGGGAAGTTCGGCCGCCGTATTGCAAGTCCTTTTTGGTTGACGCCACTTCGGCGACTTGCGAGTCAATGATGATGAAATGATGATGAACACACAACACCCAGTCATCACGAGGCACAGAAAATCTCTTGACCCCGCCGGGAATCGAACCCGGGACCCCGTGCGCAGGAAGCGAGAACGCTACCGCAAGACCACGAGCTGCAGACTATTCCCTATACAAGCACGAAGCCAACAAAGTTTAAGAATCTGTCACGCACTTACGTATTTTTGAAACACAGAAAGCGTAAGGAGAAGTGCGTCACAGTGACACCAGCTCTTGGTCTCCTAAAATTCTATCGCACTTGTCTTCGTAATTCAAGGCTTCTTCTTTGGCGCGTTGTTTGGTTGGTTTAAATTAAGTGATGGTGATGATGATGATGACGTTTGATTTGTGGAGCGCTCAACTGAGTGGTCATCAGCGCCCGTACACATTCCCAATCTGTATGCAGTCTAGTCTAGCCACGTTCATGAATGATGATGGAATGATGAGGACAGCACAAACATCCCCGGGCAGAGAAGGTCCCCAACCCGGCTGGGAATCGAACCCGGGACTCCGTGATCCAGAGGTAGCAACGCTAGCCACTAGACCACGAGTTTCGGACGGAAAATTAAGTAGTAGTAACGGAAAATTCTGGTGTGAAGACTGTGTTAAACACTCTGTCCAACGCAACTATTATGCTTGAAATGAGACTACGCCACTTTTCACTGCGTTTCAGCAAATTAATCGGGCAAAATTCTCTTTGTCACCCGCTCCGCTCATTATCTGTCTCGTCTCATCACCTATGTTGAGGCATCCTGCATCAGGGTGACAGCGGCTTTTCTGTGCTAACGGAATACGGTTATTCAGCTGAAGGGAAACACGCAAACATTATTAAATATATGTGTCCATTTCTCCACGATTATTTGTGTTTTTAGTATGTATTTCTTACAAACGTAGTACTACTTGTGGGGCGGCGGGTGAGGAATTATATGTTGCTGTTATATAAAATTTGTTTGCATGTTGAAACACTGCATTTCCCGGCCGATGCACTATATGTGGGGCGGCGGGTGGAATTTTAAATGTTGGTATATAAAAATTCTGTAGAATGTAGAAACACTGCATTTCCCGGCCGATTAACCATATGTGGGGCGGCTGGTGCAGAAATTGTTGTTATATTAATGTTTCTATTACTTATGCTGTTGTTTGCTGTTCTCAACACTGGCTCTCTAACTACAATATTGGCAACCAGAAAGTGATTAGCAAAACGTGAAGCCTGTAATTAGAATTCCTAGTGCCCACTTCATCTGAGAATACACTTATAGTTACAGCTTATAGCTCTGAGGAATTAGGAGATTGTCTGGGATTTATAATCAAAAACGGTCGTAAAAAAAAAAAAGTTCTGTATTCTGAAAGTCACAGATGAAAACAAAAGAATCACCACAATCTGACTAACAGAGCAGTTCAGAGTCTAATGCGCTGATGCAACTATAACTGTCCAAATTAAATGTTTAATTGAATGCTCGCCATAATTTGATGATAAGGTTCATCAAACGCCACGCTAAATAATGGTAGAATGTTTGTCCCGCGGCGGCACGTGAAATACGACAATACGCAAACTGAAGATCGATAATTAAAGTCAACCCAGAATTAACACTTCACTCGAAAATGATTTCATGGTTACGCGTATCCCGAGTAACTTAATACGGCATCCGAGGCTGTTTGTAGCAATGATACCGACGCGACGCGACTCCCGACACAGATGGCGTGCTATTCAGCGTCTGGAGAGAACTGGGGCCTTGCTTCCTCGCGCAGCGTTCTTATATATAAATCCGCGGTGCGGACGGCTAAGGGAACGCCTGATCAAATCGGCTCTCCCGACTAGCCGCTGGGCTAGTAATGCACCACTTTAAGTTACCGAATAAATTCATAGCGTCTTTTGCTGATGGCCGATGAAGCTCTCAATTTAAATGTGCATTCAGCACACAGGTAAGTAATCATAATAAAATTTTGATGTGGCTAAGTTAAATATTTTGGGCGAGAGAATTAATTTAATTACACTGCACGCAGTAGACGAGCTCTGAACTGGCCCTTTGGAGATACACTATCGCTATAGTTTTATAGGTATTCAAATGAAACTTCTCACATCCTTATGGTGATAGCGGATCTCCATTCTACTTAAATATAAACATCCTAGCCTTATTTATTAGCCTACTTATTCTACCTTGCTTCCTTAAGTTTTGAGACGAAAACCAGAAAATCATGAATTTACACTAAAATCTTAATTTGTGAGATCCAGAAGACTGTTTTTATTAAATAATTATGAAAAATGAATCTAATTATAAATTTTTAACTCTCTAGTTCTTTTCTGTTGCGCCAATGATTTTTACAGAAAAACGTCCAAATTTCGAAAATGGCTAAAGTTATCGAACTGATATTCAACACACATTAACTTAGTATTACTCCTGACATGCTAGAAATGTTTTAGGTTATTTGCTTGATTTTTAATGTATTGCGCAACATTTATGACGTCAGAGCTAGTTACAGCGGACTGGCTGGCACACAATGGAAAGACTGATGTGAATTTACTATAGTGTGAGTAGGCTGCTTCCCTACATACTGTTTCATGAGGTCAGACATCGATGTCGTTTCGAGACGATCGTGATTGCTATGTTTACTGAAATAATTTTTATTGCCTGACAGACTCAAATTTTTGCTTTATGGCACCCGTTTTGAGAGTCACAAGATCTGTGTGCTGCACAGCAATACAATGCGTTGCAGAAGCAATAGCCGTGGACAAAATATACTTTTTTAGACGTATTTTTTAAAAGAAAAAACAATGTATCTGAACATACAGAGTTTCTCAAAGTTTATAAACATGGTAGTTAACATTTATGCACTAGAATGAAGCTGTTAAATGTAATTTAAGACGTGTAGTATATTAATGGCACAAAAAAACATCTCTCTTTCCCAGTAAGTTTTGTAGATATCTTTTGAAACGTGTGCAGTAGCCTCTACCGTTTTGAAACTATTCAAGAAAAACTACTTCTGTAGTAAATCTGTTTTTGCTGTTCACTAATTTCTTTATCAATGAATGGACTCTCATTTTTGTATATTTGTATGTCTGGTGTTTCTCTATGATGGTTTCGACGACATGCAGTGGTGTGTCATGTACAGTACTTACGATTGCGTTTTCGTGTAGGATGCTCATGTTGCACAGCACACAAACTGAAAAATCACACGAAAGGGGCAATCGCCACGTATCTGAAAGAAAGTGTTCCACTTCTGCAACACTTTCATCTGAAGGATAGGTTCTCACTATTGTTGAACCTGCATTAACATCGCAATCGATAATATTTGATTTTGTGTGTTACATACACAGCATGTAAAATTTTAGAAAGCACCTCTGTAAGTTCGATTTGTGCTCGTTATTACATGTTTTCAATACAGTCGTGTGTGGGACGCATCTGAAAAAATTTACAAAAACAGTTGAGTATTCCTTTTCTTTTCGAAATTAGTTTCACTTTGACTTGCTATTATTAGTAACGTATGCGTGTACATATAATTTCTTTATATGTAACAAGCTGCCAGCAGAGGAGTCATTACACACTAAGCTGATTAGGGAAGGCAAGGACGGGTAAGATGAAGACTCATCACAGGAGAGAGAACACCGTAATATCAACTGAGAATGTTGAGACTTCACGGCGGTACAGGTCTACAGAGGTGACAAAACAATATGTAAAATGTGATTCCAAGCCACTGGTGGTACAGAAAGATTATAATGTGATTAATATTAAAAATATTAAAAAGCAGACCCATGTTAGCACAGTGTTCTATATTGGTTCAAACACGACGCTTTTCACCCCGGTAGGACATCGTCAGGTTATCTCCTACGATTTAGGTCATCAGTTTTAGCAGCAAAGAATAAAAACAAGCTTCTAAACTGTGAACATGATCCCAGAACAAAGTGCCGAAGACCTGTCCGTACTCATAGAGCATGCACAGTAATTAAACCAATAGTATGTCCCTGCTCTTTGGAGATAGTAGCGTGTGGCTCTTTGAGTATGGCCCACTTGAACCCATCGATTCCATATTCGCATACTCATGGGATCCCAACAAACGCAAGCAACTATACGCAGGAACAATAAAAACCACAGTATCGGTAGATCACTATCCTGCTGCAGCAGAATTCCGGCACACGGTGTTAGATGTTTCTCCTCTTTATATGAGACATAACACGATCTTGTCGAAACTAACAACATTCAAATTCTGTTTCTGAATGAGAAATTCACTGCATAATTTTCATTATATACAGAATATAGATGGCGTTACTACCATCTACTTATTGCGGCAGCAGTGATATGGCAATAGTTTGGATATCTAAGCACGTAGTGCCCTTCATAACAATCTGACGTTTCACTGCGTTCGAATTTTGATGGCCAGCAGCGTTTACATGTTGCAAGTTATCCACACTCAATATCTGTTCCATACAACTGAACGGCACTAAGCTGCAAAAATATTGAAATATGTTTTATGCGCAACATGAGTGATGAGCATCTACTTATTGCGGCAGCAGTGATATGGCAATAGTTTGGATATCTAAGCACGTAGTGCCCTTCATAACAATCTGACGTTTCACTGCGTTCGAATTTTGATGGCCAGCAGCGTTTACATGTTGCAAGTTATCCACACTCAACATCTGTTCCATACAACTGAACGGCACTAAGCTGCAAAAATATTGAAATATGTTTTATGCGCAACATGAGTGATGAGCACCCGATTTCACATTTCCTACCGGATTTCACGACCAAATGCATGGTGGGTCTGTCTTCCAACGATGTGTCTGTTTCAGACACTAGCCGTTTTAATTGATCAGGGGCCTAATAGCGTGAAATATGGTTCACAACCAATAAATATTACTGGAACAAAATGCAATTTTTCAGCCTTTAAAAAGTTTGAATAATTAGGCAGACAGTAAAAAATACACAAAAACCTGCATACTTCTAACAAATTACTTCAGCCGTGTTTTGAACTGTGAGGCATGTAGAAGCCAATTTCCTTACACATACACTTACCCCATAAGAATTAAATCCAGATTCAGAGTCTCCTATAAATTAAGTAATTCGTGATGAAAAAGATAATAACACAGTAGGGGACGACATTGTTGTTGTGGTCTTCAGTCCTGAGACTGGTTTGATGCAGCTCTCCATGCTACTCTATCCTGTTCAAGCTTCATCATCTCCCAGTACCTACTGCAACCTACATCCTTCTGAATCTGCTTAGTGCATTCATCTCTTGGACTCCCTCTACGATTTTTACCCTCCACGCTGCCCTCCAATGCTAAATTTGTGATCCCTTGATGCCTCAAAACATGTCCTACCAACCGATCCCTTCTTCTAGTCAAGTTGTGCCACAAACTTCTCTTCTCCCCAGTCCTATTCAATACCTCCTCATTAGTTACGTGATCTACCCACCTTATCTTCAGCATCCAAACTGGTTATCGTCCATGTTTCACTTCCATACATGGCTACAATCCATACAAATACTTTCAGAAATGACTTCCTGACACTTAAATCTATACTCGATGTTAACAAATTTCTCTTCTTCAGAAACGCTTTCCTTGCCATTGCCAGTCTACATTTTATATCCTCTCTACCTCCACCATCATCAGTTATTTTGCTCCCCAAATAGCAAAACTCCTTTACTACTTTAAGTGTGTCATTTCCTAATCTAATCCCCTCAGCATCACCCGACTTAATTCGACTACATTCCATTATCCTCGTTTTGCTTTTGTTGATGTTCATCTTATATCCTCCTTTCAAGACACTGTCCATACCGTTCAACTGCTCTTCCAAGTCCTTTGCTGTCTCTGACAGAATTACAATGTCATCGGTGAACCTCAAAGTTTTTATTTCTTCCCCATGGATTTTAATACCTACTCCAAATTTTTCTTTTGTTTCCTTTACTGTTTGCTCAATATACAGATTGAATAACATCGGGGAGAGGCCACAACCCTGTCTCACTCCCATCCCAACCACTGCTTCCCTTTCAAGCCCCTCGACTCTTATAACTGCCGGGGCGACATTACAATGTCAAAAATTAGTAAAATGAGTGGCGAAATGCTTACCCAGAAACTAGTCTCATAGGGAAACTATAACAGATGACTCACAATTTGATGCCTTGATATAGCGTGTATTGCAGACTGGAAGCACAAGTGACATGATCGCGTAGGGGAGTACTACTGGCTGGGTGCCCCGATCATTCGACCGCCCGGTGCAAGTCTTCTACTTGACGCCATTTCGGCGACTCGGGCGTCGATGAAGAAGAGGAAAACACTTCTCATCCCCGACCGGCGATAATACCCGACTTGGCCAGAAATCTAACCCGGGTCAGAAGGAAAGAGAGGAAGCAATGCTTAACACTCGTTTTGTCCCGTTTTTCTGTCTGTTTCTCCATAGTTTTTCTTCCGCAGTTCAGTGCGGATGTCGTACAACAATACTCATGTCCCTTCGATGAAATCTTAATTCAGTTTTCTTCGTTACAGAAAGTAGCCAGACCCATAACCGAACATGCTGAGCTGCCAGAAGCTGAGGACACTTGAAGCACAAACATGCTGTTTAATTGTTGAACACCTAACAGGATTCAGGAAAGACACATCCTACTAAAAACGTTCTTAAAACCGAAATTGTCTTATAAATAAAAAGAGATACACCTTATCTTGTAGACTTAAACAATCAAGAGTGTGATTCGGAAGACAGACTAACAGATTTGAACGTATTTGAAGAATTTAAATTAGCTACAAAACCAGCAGAACTGAGCAGACTTTAACGAATACTGTAACAAAAGCTAAGATCTTACATGATATGTGTAAACATTTTAACATTAAAACAAGAGTTCGACAAGGATCCAGACTATTCCCCTATAATTCAGTATTTTATTAAAAAAATAATCAAAGCTTGGGAGAAAGTAGGAACATCTATTGACAGACTATGTGAAAAGACAAACATCACATATAAAAAAGCGTAGGTACATTTGTCTCCAGAATCAAATTACGCATAGCCCATTTTGAAATAGAGCAGTTAGAAATTTTACGTGTCACATAGATAATTTCCGAATTTATCCTCTTGTTTCGATACAAACTTTAAATGGTTTGGGCTTTATTTTTGCACTGTAACATTGCAAAATTACCTGTAATTTTTATGCAAGCTTCCCATACGTTCAAGGTGAAAGTGAGCTAAGCCCAAAACTGTTTGTGGAATACCCATTAACAGGTAACAGCTGCAACATCAAGATTCGACAAATTACACGAAGGTTTAGAATCAGTCCCAATCATATCATCGATTGACTCACTAACAGTGTCGGTTGGCACAGTCCGAAAGTCTTTACAACCCACGTGTATCGTGCCTACTATGTTCTTGTGTGACATTAACACAGTTGAATAACACACAAATCTCAAATTTCTCATGGGATAGTTCATCAGTATTTAGATGAGGAACGAGGTGGTCATAGTCAGGCCCACAGCATAATTTTATAACTGCGTAGCCTTGACAGTGAAGTATTTAGTCTCAATTGTGACTCAAAGCAAATGGTTCAAATGGCACTGAGCACTATGGGACTTAACATCTTAGGTCATCAGTCCCCTAGAACTTAGAACTACTTAAACCTAACTAACCTAAGGACGTCACACACATCCATGCCCGAGGCAGGATTCGAACCTGCGACCGTAGCAGTCCCGCAGTTCCGGACTGCAGCGCCTAGAACCGCATGACCACCGCGGCCGGCTGACTCAAAGCACCATCTGCAGCATCTCGGTATTTATGTGTACCATTCTGAAACAATGGAACTGCTCTCTCAATTCAAATCCCATTCGATCTCACTCTCACTCCCAAACCTATCGTCTCTTCCCATTAGTTTCACTTCTACTCCATCTCAGTCCCAAACCAATTTCCACTCTCATTCTGTTCCCTCTCACTTACAAACCTGCTTTCACCTCGTTTTCCAGTTATCACTCTCACTCCCTTGTCTTCTTCCACTGTGTTTCCCTCAAGAACACAAACCCACACTCTGTCCAAGAGGAATCACATTCACTCTCCCACTCAACACCACTCCCACTCATGCCAACTTTTTCTCAATCTGTGTCTCATTCCAAATCTATCCCTGTCCTTTTCAACTGCTTTCCCTCACAATCTCTCTTTTTAGGTTCCTTATCACACCCATCAATCCCAATACCTTCTGTCATACCACAGCCTCCATTCGTCTCTCTTTACTGTTTATCTCCCACTCTTTCTCTCTGGATGTGTGCATGCACACGTGTGTGTGTGTGTGTGTGTGTGTGTGTGTGTGTGTGTGTGTGTGTGTGTGTGTTGATGTGTATGTGTTGTGTGTTCAGATTTGAATTTCGTTTTCAGCTGACACATAGATGAATCCTGGTTAAGTAAAAGACAGAAACACATTAGAGAGGAGACGATATGAGGCAGGACACGTGAAAATATCCTCAAAACTTACATCAGGAGCTATTGTTCTGCATGGAGAACTACCACAGATGGGCAATGAGACGAAGCCACGCTGAACAAGGGAATTCCTGGCCTCTGAGCCGCGGCCCTCAGCGGTCGTGCAGAAGTCGGCTCTCTGACCATATTAAAGCTCCGGGTGTAAACGTCTCGCAGCATCGCGTTCCGCAGATAGCGTGTGAGAAACTGCCGTGCCGTACCGCACCGAAGGAAATACGACAGCCCAGCGTCTGGGTAACAAGTCGAGACACCCCACTCCGGGCGAGCTCCTGTCTTCTGGACACGTGCACTCCACGTGGTCCTGTTCCAGCTTCCAGCACATAGCTGCTTTTGATTGCGGGGTCAGAACAATATGATTAGAGCTAAACTCACCAGCGCAATAAATGGGTACCTTACCAACTCTTCTGAAATGGTTATACGGTGATGTATGTTTCTTTCATAACTTGGCTGTCCGCGTCCGGCCATCCTGATTTAGGTTTTTCGTGATTTCCCTAAATCGCTCCAGGCAAATGCCGGGATGGTTCCTTTGAAAGGGCGCGGCCGACTTCCTTCCCCGTTCTTCCCTAATCCGATGAGACCGATGACCACACTCTTTGGTCTCTTCCCCAAACAACCCCAACTTGGCTGTCCAGTTATCCTCACTACTAGGCAGTGCACTGTTGATACTATTCTCACAGGAGGTAATCCTCAGTCTTCTGTTAGACCTCGTCCCTCAGTACACTTAGAATTTGTAATCCACATACACTACTCGATCAAAATTATCTGAACACCTACCAGTGGACTTTATTATGGGATGTGTAAATCCTTCCCCTTTATGGTGATATGAACTCTACTGGGACACTTTCAATGAGGTTGATGAATGTCTGTGGAGGAATTGCAGCCAATTGTTCCCCAAGAGCCGAAACAAGAGAATTGACTGATTTTGGACGCTACGATCTGGAACGAAATCAACGTTCTAATTCATTCCAAAGGTGTTCCATCGCGCTCTGGTCCAGACTCTGAGCAAAACAGTCCATTTCATGTATGTAATCTTCCACAAACCATTGTCTCACTGAAACTGCTTTATGACAGGGTTCATTGCCTTACTGATACAATCATCGTCTACCAACGGTTCCTCTACACTCTGTGGTACACAATTATGTAAAATATGTTTACTCTGCAAGCTCTTTCTTAAACGCAGTAAGGGGACCTTGTCCTAACCACGAAAAGCTCCTCAGCACTGTAGTGCCATCTCCTCCTCACTGTTCGGTTGGGGGTTGGGTTGATTGTGGGAGGTGACCAGCGAGGTCATCGGTCTCATCGGATTAGGGAAGTACGGGGAAGGAAGTCAGCCGTGCCCTCTCAAAGGAACCATCCCGGCATTTGCCTGGAGCGATTTAGGGAAATCACGGAAAACCTAAAGCAGGATGGCCGGACGCGCAATTGAACCGTCGTCCTCCCGAACGCGAGTCCAGTGTGCTATTCACTGCGCCACCTCGCTCGGTCTCACTGTTGGCTCTACTCGTTATGGCAAGCAACATTCTCCAGGTATTCGCGAAACCCAAAGCCTTCCATCGTTTTGTTATAGGGCACAGCGTGATTCGTCATTCAAAATTACTTATTTGAGTTCATCCACTGTCCAATGGCGTCGGGCTCTACAGCATCTCAGGCGTTCATAAGCACTGAGTACAGAAATGTGTGGGTTGTGAGGAACTATGGCTACAATTATTATACCTCACTCTTTTTAACTCCCTACGCATAGCCATTGTGCTGGCAGGACTGCAGGTAGCACTTCGTAATTCACGGTTATTCCTTCCGCTGATTTGATGCGATTTGTTACTACCACCCTCCGCAATGCTCGAAGATCCCTGTCCCCCAGTACATGACGTCTGCTGGTCTTAGTTTAGCTGTATGGCATGTTTCGATTTCTGACTTAACACTCACACAATCAATAGCCGACTTTGGTATCCTTAGTACGATTGAAATGATCCTGATGGATCTGTTACTCGGCGCACACCCAGTGTCCAGTCCACGTTCGAAGTCGCTAAGCTCTCCAGACCAACATGTTCTGTTATTGCTCTTCTCTGCTGAATATGCAATATTCTCTGCCTCCTTTTATACTAACGGGTCCGCCTCTAGTGATATCTTGTGGTCAACTCCGCATTAATAGGGGTGTTGGGACACTTTTGTTTAGACAGTACATGTCTTGTTCCTTGGGAACGCCCAGTCTATAAGAAGGGTAAAGTTGTAATTGTTAATAATCACGGCATTGCGTTTTCGTGCAAGCTCTGATTATTTTATTACGGTGGTCATGTGTTCCTATGTAAGTGTGCATCAACAGGATATTGTCGTATTCGAAGGAGAGAGTTTGAAATTTAGTGGAAAGATCCCGCCGCAACGAAAAATGTTTTAATGATTACCACTCAACTCACCTATCATATTCGTGTCACAAAAAGTGCTACTTTCTTTGAAATTTTTCGATGTCTTCCGTCAGTTCTACCTGGTAAGTTTTGTTAATCTTCATACTGATAGAGAAGTGAGGCCTCACCTTTCCTAAATAGATCCAGAATCTCAAGGCTGACTTAGTTGTTTATCGACATGCTGCCGAATCAGGGGGGGGGGGGGGGGGGGAAAGTATGTGCCAACGGAGGCACGGGTTTTCTGTTGATACCAAGCTTGGCACTAGCCCGATTCGGTAAGTCGTAGGCCAGCTCTGACGGAGAGAGTGATATCTATTATGAGAAAATAAAACGCCTACAGCAACCACTTTCGGCGCTTCAATGCGCCATCTTCAGGCTGTAGTTGTGCGGAAGGAGTTGACTCAATCCCCATATATATCGCATCAGTGGCCAGCATAGCTGGCTACGCAGACTATCTGAAAACTTAGGTGTCAGCACTCTATCAACTGATATCTGGTGGGGAAAGGAGAGTGGACTGTGTGCCGAGTCGCGAATTTGTTGACTGAGGAGGACGCCCCACTGTAGCGACACTTGGTGCAAACCGTGTGCCCGCTTGTTAATGGGGGAGGACGGGAGACATCAGGGGAACTATCTCATGTTCTAGAGAGCAGAGAACAGTTGCAGTGGTGCAACGTGTGGTGTCACCGCCAGACACCACACTTGCTAGGTGGTAGCTTTAAATCGGCCGCGGTCCATTAGTACATGTGGGACCCGCGTGTCGCCACTGTCAGTGATCGCAGACCGAGCGCCACCACACGGCAGGTCTCGAGAGACGGACTAGCACTCGCCCCAGTTGTACGGACGACGTAGCTAGCGATGCACACTGACGAAGCCTCGCTCATTTGCAGAGCCGATAGTTAGAATAGCCTTCAGCTAAGTCAATGGCTACGACCTAGCAAGGCGCCATTAGCATTACATAGCTTGTATCTAAAGAGTCTCACTTGTATCGTCAAGAGCGATGTACCACAAGGATGGATTAAAGTTAAGTATTCCAGGAGCTACGTACTTTTCTTTATAGCATTCATTACGTATCCTGTTTCAGACCTATCTACTAGCCTGCGTGAGTTAACGCGTGCCTTTCGGCTACTTCCGAGTGGCGTGGCTGTCTTGTTACGCCACAACACAACGTACGATTTGCTATTTCTGAGTTGCAGCTGGGCCTGTGTTTTCTGCTGTTTCGTACATGGGATGGTATGGCAAAACCAGTGTGCGAATATGAACAGCTGTGCTAAGAAGATTGGGATGTGTTGGTTGGGGTTGTTTGGGGGAGGAGACCAGACAGCAAGGTCATCGGTCTCATCGGATTAGGGAAGGATGGGGAAGGATGTCGGCCGTGTCCTTTGAAAGGAACCATCCCGGCGTTTGCTTGGAGCGATTTCGGGAAATCACGGAAAACCTAAATCAGGATGGCCGGACGAGGGATTGAACCGTCGTCCTCCCGAATGCGAGTCCAGTGTGCTAACCACTGCGCCACCTCGCTCGGTGAAAGTTTTGGCTTCCAGCAGGTACTGTAATCTGATGTTTTTCTGACGGACATAGATCGTTGTAATTATGTACAAACTTCCGTAACTGATAGTCAGAGTGAATGCATACTTGGGTTTTTGGATACAGACTTTGTATCGAATTGTGTTTAAGTGACTGGCCACAGAGAACGTTTAGTAAATTCTTAAATGTAAATTATTAAGTGCAAACTGTTATAACTGAGTATGTTAAGGAGACCGATCATAGAACATGATTGGCTACATTCATGTTGTTGATGTTGATAAAGGACTGCTGTGATCTGTAGCTAATACTGAACTGCTTCAGATAGGTCATTGGTTCAAATGGCTCTGAGCACTATGGGACTTAACTGCTGACGTCATCAGTTCCCTAGAACTTAGAATTACTTAAATCTAACTAACCTAAGGACATCACACACCGTAGCGGTAGCGCGGTTCCAGACTGTAGCGCCTAGAACCGCTCGGCCACTCCGGTCGGCATAGGTCTTTGCACTGTTAATTTTCATGTGCAGGTCATGTGCAGAAGCAGTCAAATTGTCTTGTACCAAGGTGCGTATTCGTGGGAGCAAACTCAAATGGCAGCATCGCAGCTGTTATCAGAAGGAAAGCTACTGTTCTGAATTTTTAGACAATTGTGTATCTTAATCATTTGATCATCAAAATTCTACAGATATTTTGAAATATGGTTTTAAGCTTTGTCGTACGATTATTTACTTTATTTTACTATTCTCTACTACGTTGCTGATTTTAAAAATGTTATTTTAATTATTTAATGGCCGCCTAGAACTTTGAGGGGTTGTAGAGGTTGTCTTGAGGAACAAATGGAGGAAAGGAACACGTGTCCTGAAACATCATCCAACGACGGTACAAGGCGTCGATGTTACAGGCGCCGGCGCCTGCCACTAGGCCGCCCCTTTGGCAGCTAACATGATGTGTTGTTTGTTTATCAGTGATTACGACTGATTTCCACGAACGCGAGTGGAGAAAATGGAGCTGCCTGCTGCTTAGAATGGTCTGGTCTCCTATGAACGCAGGGAATGTCAAATTCATTCCACATTTTTAGTTTTCTAGAAGGCTTTTGACACCGCTCCTCATAAACAACTTGTAATGTAATTGCGTGCCTATGGAGTACAGCTTCAGTTGCGCGACTGGACCTATGATTTCTGCTCAGGATGGTCAAAGTACGTAGTAATCGACGGAAAATCACCGAGCAAAACAGAGGTGATATCTGGCGTTTCCCAGGGAAGTGTTATAGGCCGTCTGCTGTTCACAACCTACATAAACGATTTGGAGATAATCTGATTGGCCCTCTTAGATTGTGTCCAGATGGTGCTGTCATTTACGTCCTAGACACGATACATGACTGGTGCGAAAAGTGGCAATTGTCTTTCAATAAGACAGAGTATGAAGTCATCCACATGAGTAGAAAAAGGAATCATTTACATTTCGTTGCCGGCCGCGGTGGTCTAGCGGTTCTGGCGCTGCAGTCCCGGAGCCGCGGGACTGCTACGGTCGCAGGTTCGAGTCCTGCCTCGGGCGTGGGTGTGTGGGATGTCCTTAGGTTAGTTAGGTTTAAGTAGTTCTAAGTTCTAGGGGACTTATGACCTAAGATGTTGAGTCCCATAGTGCTCAGAGCCATTTGAACCATACATTTGGTTTACACGATAAAGCACAAAAATTTAGTCTGTCAGTTCGACTAAATACCTAGGAATTACAATTATGAGCAACTTCAGTTGGAACGATCACATAGATAATGTTGTGGGAAAGGCAACCCAAAGTCCTTTTTATATTGGCAGAACACTTAGAAGATGTAACAGGTCTTCTAAAAACAGTTCCTATACTACGCTTGTCCGTCCTCTGTTAGAGTACTGCTGTGTGGTGTGCTATCCTTACCAGACAATACTGACAGAGGACATGGAAAAAGATCACAGAAGGTCACCACCTTTCTCCTCTGAATATGAAAATATTGTATTGTTGCCAGCCTACATAGGGGGGAATGATCAACATAATAAAATAAGAGTAATAAGAGCTCGTATTGAAAGATTTAAGTGTTCATTTTCCCTGTAGTACCATTGAGTGGAACGTTAGAGAAATAGCAAGTGCTTCGAAAAACCCTGTGCCAGGCACTGGAGTGTGAAATGTAGCTGTAATGTAAATGTATCAGGCTGGCAAAGCCTACCTACGACAGCAACATGAAGTTCTTGCTCCGACATTAATCTGCCCTAAGTAAGGTGTCTCTGAATTTGTCGATAAAAAAAGGGCTCAGACACATCTCGTCTTTTCGTCCTATCTATGGTCTACAGGTAAACCAGCAATACCGAAATTTTTCTGAAATTGAATATGCTATAAAAGACCCATGAGAGACATTTGACAATCTCAAATTCTAGCTGCCGAGAAGTCTTCTCATGGGCTGAGTGCCCAACAAACTGTGGTCAAGACGCGAGATGTAGCCGAGCCTTGCTAAACCTGAATTACCTGTAACTCGCTCCACTGTGTTCCGCATCGCTGACAGTACGTGCTGTGTACTTGCCTCGGACAGCGAAGGACAGGCTTCTTGCTGTGGAAGTGAATATCACGATAATGTAAACAAAAACTGGTACACAGTAATTTAGATAGTGATTGCTTTAAGGAATGCTGCGGAACAATTCTTCTTGTCTAGAAAAGAACATGCTAGTCTTCGGGTGTTTCCCAGATTAGTAATACGTCTGTTGTTGCTACCAATGTCGTCATAATTTGCATTAAGACTCTGTGTTTGCCACAGGCCACATTTCTAACCACGCAATAACACGTCGCCAATTTTTTTCTTTTTTTTGTGTAAACTGTGCAACATCTCGACGAATAACCTGCACAACTTTTGAGTGTAACGTGTCGTATGTGTTCACTAGAAAAAGGTGCAAATTCTTAGCCGTTCCGACCCGATGAGAATTTAATATATTTTCTGGTGTTAAAGACATATGTTTGGTCTGACGTGAATGGTACGTGGGAAGTAAGAAAGCCAGCATACGCCGAGCAAGCTGATTGTGGTATTGTCACGCTTCTTCACAGCTATTTAGAAAAGTCGCTCTGAGACGGTATTCGTGAGTGCTACGACCAGACAAGTTAAGAGGCAACAATTAAAAAAAGTGCTTCTCAGCAGTCGTCTTCGACTGATGCTTAACAAATCGAGCGAGCTGTTACTACGAACTATTTGGAAAAAAGGGTTCTAAAATCTGCATGAGGCTAAGTTATGGGGCGTGCCGTTTCCCGGTTTCACCGAAAATTCATTCTTGGTAACTAAATTTTCACATTAGGAAGTAATCATATGGGTCTAAGAAAAAAGTTTGAATGAGGAACAGTGTCATATCATCATCGATACCCTTTCGCTGTAGTGACTGATGCTAAGTGCTCTGAGCTGCATCCTAGTGAAAAGTACCTCATGTGTTAACGTTTTTCACTCAATTCTTTTTTAGTAATACGTAACAGTGGAGCATAATAGGGCGCGCTATTGTTCAGCATTTGTCCAGGTATGTAGTACGCTTTTCAAAATCTTAAACATGGCTGCGAAACTGCAACCGTGTAAATCTGAAGAGGTTGAAAAATCAGCCAAGCAGTTGCAGAACAAAAGGTTTATCAGCCCTTGACCAAGGTTTCGATATTTCTAAAAATATCTTCTTCAGAAGGAGAGGGCCTTGTTACATCACATGATGGTACATGGCTGCTACCTGTACCTAAATCCATTGCTTGGGATAATTCTTATTTTGTCAGTTTGATATATGACAAGAGCCGCTCGGCTTCATCTAATCTTATATATCATCATGTGACGTAACAAGGCCCACTCCTTCCAAAGAAGGTATTTTTAGAAATATCGAAACCTATGTCAAGGGCTGGTAAACCTTTGTTTTTCAATGGTTGGCTGATTTTCCTACCTCTTTCGCACGTCTTTTATTGTC
The DNA here is from genome assembly GCF_023898315.1 of Schistocerca nitens. Classification (NCBI taxonomy): domain Eukaryota; kingdom Metazoa; phylum Arthropoda; class Insecta; order Orthoptera; family Acrididae; genus Schistocerca; species Schistocerca nitens. Next base: position 270,264,334 of record NC_064620.1, read on the forward strand.
AACTCCCCCCCCCGCCCCCCCCCGCCCCCCCCTCCCCCGTTTTCTAGGTGGTACTTGTCATGTATGCAGGATTAATAATTTTTAGTAAGAGGTTGCCACAAAGTTCTGTTTTGGTGCCTCTCCTACATAAAGTTACAATGTAGGTATATGCTCAACATTCCCAGAGACGATGAAAGTTCTGAAATATGCCGACGATGTATACGTTTACGATTCTTCTCTAAAAGGCTACAGGCTTGAGTTGACGACCGCACCCTAACAGAGCCTTACAAGAAACTGGTTTGCATATATCCACAACCAAGACACCTTCTGTAACGTTTCATAGGCAAGAGTTATTTTGTAACTCAGGAAGATGGTTACTACTTCCACATGAAGACATCTGGCGCCGCGCGGGATTAGCCGAGCGGTCTGAGGCGCTGCAGACATGTAGATGTTATAGCGTCCCCTGTCCGCAGATCCACATCCACTAATTTTAAATCAACCATAAAAGCAGAAAAGAAAGAGACTCAGGAAGGATGTTATAAGCTTCATGTGTTATAGTCAGAGATTCACAATTTGTTCTAAGAAATTAGAGAAAAGTCCATGCCAGCGATACAGAAAGCCACATTGGATAATTAAGTACAAGATATAGGCACACCTGTAAATTTTCCTTGTGTGAAAGCACATTGTCAGATAACTGTTACCGAATTTCTTGAAGCCGTCGACATAGATGCCACAATTTGGAATGAGACCAAAAAACGGATAACTACCAAAGACGTGGTAAAGGTCTGGGTGCAGGTTGAGATTTGATAAGTTTCAAATGAAATATCTATGAAAAACACACACATCAAAAACAGGTTTGCATCACCTAGGTTCCGAGAGTTCCGGAACCTGTACAGAAATTGGAATAGAGATCAACATAAACATCATTTCCGCCCTTTTTATTGCTCATGAAAACCACACATTGCATACTCTACCACCATACAGCTAGACCTTCAGTGGTGGTGGTCTACATTGCTGTACACACTGGTACCTCTAATACCCTGCATTGATGCATGCCTATATTCGTCGTGGCGTACTATCCACAAGTTCATCAAGGCACTATTGGTCCAGATTGTCCCACTCCTCAATGCCGACTCGGCGTAGATCCCTCAGAGTGGTTGGTGGGTCACATCGTCCATAAACAGCCCTTTTCAATCTATTCCATGCACGTTCGATAGGGTTCATGTCTGGAGAGAATGCTGGCCATTCTAGTCGAGCGACGTCATTATCCTGAAGGAAGTCATTCACAAGATGTGCACGATAGCTGCACGACTTGTTGCCCATGAAGAAAAAAAATGGTTCAAATGGCTCTGAGCACTATGGGACTCAACTTCTGAGGTCATCAGTGCCCTAGAACTTAGAACTACTTAAAATTAACTAACCTAAGGACATCACACACATCCATGCCTAAGGCAGGATTCGAATCTGCGACCGTAGCGGTCTCGCGGTTCCAGACTGTAGCGCCTAGAACCGCACGGCCACTTCGGCCGGCCATGAAGAAAAATGGCACGCCGATATGGTTGCACTGTCGATCGGAGGGTGGCATTCACGTATCGTACAGCCTTTACGGCGCCATCCATGACCACCAGCGGCGTACGTCGGCTCCACATAATGCCACCCCAAAACTGCAGGGAACCTCCACCTTACTGCACTCGCTGGACGGTGTGTCTAAGCCGTTCAGCCTGACCGGTTTGCCTCCAAACACGCCTCCGACGATTGTCTGATTGAAGGCATATGCTACACTCATCGGTGAAGAGAACGTGATGACAATTCTGAGCAGCTCATTCGGCATGTTGTTGAGCCCATCTGTACCGGGCTGCATGGGCGTCGTGATTGCAAAGATGGACCTCGTCATGGATGTCGGGAGTGAAGTTGTTAGTCATGCAGCCTATTGCGCACAGTTTGAGTCATAACACGACGTCCTGTGGCTGCACGAAAAGCATTATTCAACATGGTGGCGTTGCTGTCAGGGTTCCTCCGAGCCATAATCCGTAGGTATCGGTCATCCACTGCAGTAGTAGCCCTTGGGCGGCCTGAGTAAGGCATGTCATCGGCTCTTCCTGTCTCTCTGTATCTCCTCAATGTCCATCGCTTTGGTTCACTCCGAGACTCCTGGACACTTCACTTGTTGAGAGCTCTTACTGGCACAAAGTAACAATGCGGACGTGATCGAACCGCGGTAGTGACCTTCTAGGCATGGTTGAACTACAGACATCACGAGCCGTGTAGCTCCTTCCTGGTGGATCGACTGGAACTGATCGGCTGTCGGACCCCCTCCGTCTAATAGGCGATGCTCATGCATTTTTGTTTACCTCTTTGGGCGGTTTTAGTGACATCTCTGAACAGTCATAGGGACTGTGTCTCTCATACAAATCCACAGTGAACGCTATCTTCAGGAGTTCTGCAAACCGGTGTGATGCAAAACTTTTTTGATGTGTGTATTTAACTGGCGATACCATTATCCACAGAATGCAACCTCTAGGCATGTGGTTACTTTCGTAAATAGTCTCATATCGAACCATGGACGTGTTTGCAAAGGGGAAAATTTTTCTGTCGTCCTGGAGAGGTTATGGGACTAACTTTTCGTTGAAGTTTTCTTGTTGCCGGCGACACCACAGGTACGTAATACACCTCAACGAACGCGACAGATAAACGTGTTACGAAAACCGTGAGACGGCACTAGCGGAAGCCTTCACATGTTTCTCCACTTCTCGCTGGAGTATTTTAATTTTTTTCCAATTTTTATTACGTAACTGGAGAGCGCTAATTGTGGGCCACACTCCCTGAAAATGGCTAGTTGTTACGAACACACTACTCTTTAATGAAAAATTTAGCTTTTTAATACTATGGTAAACTTTACTATGGAAAATATGGAAAGGAATATTGTGCAATATGAAGACTTAATGTCATTTTTTAGTATAACTGAGAAGTAATTTTTTTTCATTCCATTGTTTCTGTGGTTACTTTAAAATGATATTTTTTGACCTTTTATTACGTCTTTGTGCTAATTGTAGGCCATGCGCCCAGGATATGGCGTATCTACGAACGTTTATCGAATTACATTCAGGAGAAGTGTGAAAGGAAAGCTGTATGAAACCCAAAACAGATTTGCTGTGAAATAACAAAAATGTAATAGCTAAAATTAAGTCAGTCTATTCAGAAATGTGAGGCTTTCGATGCCTGTGAAGTTAATATCTCCTGCTGGGTAGCATCATGTTCTGTGTACTTCTGCCTCGCGCTTTGCCGTTAAGACCAAAAAATCTAGTTAAGTCTCATCGGGTCAAAACGACTAAGAATTTCTACCTCTTTCTAATGAACACGTAAGACACTTTACACTCAAAAGCTATGCAGGTTTATTCGTCGAGCTATTACATAACTACGTCCGAACAGGCCTTGGAAGTCCCAACGGTACCGGCCGGCCATCGTAACATCCTCAGCCCACAGGCGTAACTGGATTCGGGTATGGAGGGACATGTGGTCAGCACACTGCTCTCCCCGCCATATGACAGTTCACGAGACCAGAGCCGCTACTTCTAAATCAAGTAGTTCCTCAGTTTGCCTCACAAGGACTGAGTGCACTCCGCTTGCCAATAGCGCTCGGCAGACCGGATGGTGACCCATCCAAGTGCTAGCCCAGCCCGACAGCGCTTAACTTCGGTGATCTGACAGGAACTGGTGTTACCACTGCGGCAAGGCAGTTGGACGAGCTATTACATATATACACAAAAAAGGAAAAAAAATAGTGGACATGTTATCGCGAGTTTAGAAATGTAATCTAGTGCAAAATTCGATAGAGTTGAAACGTCCCCTTTGGAAAATTATAAATTACTGTGCTGATACACCTCTTACGTTATTTGATTTTCAAACAGCTGAGCAGAACTGAACGTACTCAGACATTTCTCTCTTTACTTATTATGATCAACACTAAACTGACATACAATATTTTTAGTGCAACGCAATCTGACTTTCAATAATCCCTACAAAAGAATGGCCCTGACTAACAATAACCTATACCTTTCATGAATCACTTACCTCACAAAAATCTTAGTTACTCGAACTACTGCAATACAGCGAGAGCCAATACTGCCAGCTAAATAAAAGATTCTAACTACTGAAGGCACTAACTACTGATAGTCATAGTTAGCAAATGAAAGATTTTGATAGAGAACAAACAATGTATTTACCTTAATAGTGTTCAAAAGTCATAACATATATATCAGTTCATGACATCCAGTCTTATAAATTTCGTTTTTCTGACGGACACACGTCCAGATCGTCCGCTCTCCAAACATCCACCATCTCTCTCCCCACATCCACCACTGCTGGCGGCTCACCTCCAACTGCGCAACGCTACGCGCTTTTAACAGGCAACTGCCCAACACTACAATAGCAAATTCCAACAATGCAAACCAGCCACAGACTGCACACAGCACAGCCAGTGATTTTCATACAGAGCGCAACGTGACGTTACCAACATAAAAACCTAAACAGCCTACTTACAGAGTCTTAACGGAAATTGTGGCGACATTGTTAGCAACAAGTGACGTATTACCAATCAAGGAAACACTCGGGTCCTCTTTGGCATTTTATCCACAAGGTGGTCCAGACTGCTGCTCAAGCATATCCCACTCTCAGACGTTGTCCTTCCTAAGGTCATCCGAAGAAATAAAAACTATGAAAATCGTAAGTGTGGTGCTAAACCTATAAGAAGAGTTCTTGATAGTGCATACCGGTAACTACTGGGGTGGTCAAAAGTACGGAACCACCACAAACACGACACATTACAGCGCCTAGTATGATGTAGGAAAACCCTTTGGCATTCAAAATAGCGTCAGTCGAATTTGAAGGGATAAATACAGGCCCTGTATGGTTTTCAAGGCAATCGTATATCAATCATTCTTCCTGCATATTAGTAGCAAGTTAAGGACACGACGATAGAGGCGGATAACGATCATATGCTCTTCTCTCCAAATCAGACCATGAAGGCTCCATAATACTGTGATCTGTTCACTGTGGTGGCAAAGGGAAATGCCACTATTCATCCTCGTGCTCATAGAAGTAGTCATGTACGATGTGACTTGTGTGAACAGAGGCCCTCTTATCTTCGGATACAGCGTCGCCGTTACGGGACAAAAGTAGTGGGGATTGGGGCATGATTGTAATTTTGCTACCAAATTGACATCAAATTGATATGAAAATTAATTAAATTGATAAATTAATCACCCCCCCCCCATCATCACGACCACCACCAACCCCAAATGACGTCATATGTTCTCCTCAGCCAGGATCTGGGTCCTTGCTGTCTACCCGCTACCTACCTCTACCCATCCTCTTCCCCCACCAATCCTACTCGCGGGAATTTCGAAATTTGCTGGGAATTTCGAATTTTGCTAGGAATTTCTTTGTCTTAGGGCTGTGCAACGACGCATCCTACCCTCTCTCGGGAACTGGTGGGAAATTAAAAATTGCCTTGCGCTTTCTGGGAGTCGAATCCCGGTCCTTCTGGACAGAAAGCCCAAGCATAACCTCGAATACATGGAAACTGCCCAGGTTCGGGAGAAGAAGGTTAGGTTAGTGTACTTTATTTATTTTGGTTGGGAAGCTGAGGTAAAGGTCGATCCTAGTTACGTAACTAATCATAAATTGGGCCCTAATTACACAACTATATGCATAGCCCCTAACGGGGACTACCTAAAATCGCAATACCACTAGCAACTAGAGGCAGACGCACTCAAACTCCACCTTTCACCTACAAACTTGTGGTAAAACGGCTGGGGTGTAAGGCACTATATTATTTTGATGGGAAATGTATACAACTAATGAGGTGCTGGTGTTGGACAGAGACGAATTTAATAAGTGTATACCGGTACCTGTAAATATACAGCTGAGGACTTTCTCTATTGCTGCTTCACGTCATAGTATGCTGTAGTCGCCTGCTCGACTATCGAAGCCAGTAAATGCTATCACAAGTGATGGAAAAAATGCGACACTGCACTAATTACTCATCGAAATTGTCGTGAAAAAAACCTGATCTCGTAATGAATGGGTTGTAATGCAACATATGTACATACCCCTCAATGTACGATCACTAACTGCCAAAATTAGAGGATATCTTGCCTCCCCGCATCCCTCTCCCTCCCTCCCTCCCTCCCTCCCTACATATATGAAGTGACACATGCTTTTTCAATTGGCCAGCTGATAACACTGAGTGCCTCGCTGTTTTCTGCAGCCAACCACCATTACCCCGGTAGACTAGTAGCGTGCCATGAGCTCGTAGTCTCCTTCAGGCGATGGTCCTTTGCTAACACAAAAGCATGGTTGGGACACAACTGCCTAACACGGACACTCACAAACGCACCTAACCCCTTCCCCCCCCCCCCTTGCACACACACACACACACACACACACACACACACATTGGACTGTCCTCCACACCGTCCCACCATCACACAGCAACTTTTCTGTCAATTTTTAGATAGCTGACACCACATGGACGCAGTTGGTACTGTTGCTGCTTAGCCAAAGAAGATGTGAAAGTGTCTCGTAGTCGTTGTGTCTGGACACTTTATAAAACCTGTAAGATGGTTACCGATAACTTTACTTACTCCTGGACTTATGATTTGACATGTAATTTTGTTATACATTTTTACCCTACAATTGGAACTCATTCATGTTAAACAGTCTATTCCTGCTGCCTTATCGATGTCCACAATTACACTGCTGCTTCCCTGGAGGCCTCCTTCCATGCTGAAGCCGTGGGTTGATATTATGTACTCACAAATTCTGATTTTATTAAAAAGTCCTGCAATGACTTGTGTTATGTCTTAATCCAATAGGTACTAATCGTCTATAAGTAGCTGCTGCAATATTCCAGGCAGCTCTTCCACTAGAACATCCAATTGAAGGTCGGCTAATTCCACTGAAACCTGGTAGTCAAGGGAAGTCGAGCTTCGGTTACGATTGTGGACGGGGCCGTAATCAGTTACTATTGGTTGCCTCTAACAGTTACGCACAATTTATTTTAAACCAGTAATTCCAGACCCAACAACAAATAAAAATACCACACGTTATTAATGAATACATAGACAACTGTGTAAATAATACTGTTTACAATTTAGCAAATCACCATTAAATACAGATAGAGCAGATAATGTTTTAAAAGCAAGCCACTGTGATCTGGGCAGAAGGCCTTACACGCCGGGAGTGGCAATAAATTAAGAACTGTTTAAAACTCACTGCAACTTACAAATTAGGTATTGAAATATTAAAGGCAAGTCGCCACAAACACAGCAGAAGGAATTAGACGCCAGGAATGGCAATAAATAAGGTTGAAAAGGCTTACTGAGTAAATACAGATACCAAATTAGGATTTTAAGGCAAGTGACCACAATCACGGCTAAAGGCCTTACACGCCAGGAATTGCAATAACATGAAAAAATTTAGAAACCTGCTGTAGAACAGCAAATACAATAGCAAAGGTTAATTTAAAGAAACAAGCAACTGATCACCAAACGGTTGAGATAAGATGATGGTAAACTTTGTAACACAACCCTTAACATTCACTGAACACTACACTGCTAGATTTATTCCAGAAGGCGACCAGATCTATTAACTACACATATATAACCCTTAAAGTAGGCATTACAAGGTATTGTAATATATAGCACAATAATAAAACACAAGGATCAGTTCGTAATCCTTAAAGGGTACTGAGGCAGATTATACCCGCAGAAGGCGTGGACTGAAGGATCGTTACACTGAACTACTGGCCATCTGAGCTCCTTTTAGAACACACGTCTTACAAGAACCAAGGGGCCACAGACGGTGCTCCAGGAATCGACCTCTGAGAAGGTCCGACAACGAACACTTTCGTGAGCGATGAGATAGGCAGCCGAGGGAAGCATTCACTTCACAAGATGGTAACTCAGTCTAGTGGCAGTCTAACGAATAATGATAATCTTGCCTAAGCTACCAGACGTCCGATAAACCAAATGCAGCGATGGAACAATACGGCCAAGCCGGAACCGGCGGTCTGCACTACGTCCTCAGAATACTGTGCTTAGAGTGCCTGGAACGAGAAAGGTATCACTAGCACCGGAGTAGGAGAATCACCAACCGCCCCCAGGGCAGGCAACTGGGGCGTTAGCGGCCACTGGTTGAACTTATCACATTGTAACAAGTTGAACGCAGAAAATAGTAATAAGTCGAGGAAAGACAATCAGATCCGCCTTCCCCAAGCACTCCACTCGCTGCTCTTCGCTTCGCTGACACTACGAGCAGCAATACGAACCCAAGTCACTGGAGAATAGCGAGATATCACAATGGTGGAGGTTTCTCTACTTGGATTGAAATACACTCATCTTAAAAACTTGCTGGATCCGGTTTACGACTAGGTCGTGCATCCTCATGACCACAGCCCTTCCATCAGGCAGTCCATGTGTGCCGCCAGCGGTCCCGGCGTGTTCTGGCAGTGTGCGGACCTGGGTCCCCAACCGAACTCGCACAATCACACGACCCGGGAAAACAACGACGTCGCCCCAAAGATAGGGCAACAGTTACTACATACCGATAACCGCCGCTGCTTCCACTAGCGGACAGGACACGCTTGCGAAACGGAGTGGCGCCAGTAAACACGAGAAGAAGACTAACAACTGCAACCATGCCAATTAAATGATACAGTCTGGCCTGCAAGAGAGGGTGGAAACCTGCAAACAGCAGCAACGCGAGCCGCAGCACCGCTCATCCACACTTTGGTAGAGCCACCGAATTTTTATATTTCTACAAAATGGTTTCCAGTGCTTCCTTGCCGATTTCATCCAATATTCCTCTTAATGTCACACTATCGCTTAAATATAGGTGAATGGTAGCTTTGTCTTGACACTATGTCTTGCAGTGACAGACTTGGAGAATTTACTATGTAGATAATAATTGAATGAGCCAAATATCTCATTCTTTAACATTACAGGTCGTCCCTTCTCTAACTGCTCCTGACAGTCCACTTGATCACAGACTTGAAATATAATGTTATCGCAAAACGATTCTGCAATAAGAGCAAGGACATTTAAATTCTTCTTGCTAATGAGCATACCATTTTTAGTGTCATTCATATTGCCAACGTCAGAAACAAGAGCGTCTGGGTGGTCCAGTACTAACCATAAACCAAAGCATTCGTTATCTGGTCTCGTTCTCTCTCCTAATATCTGAGGCATGTTAAGAATTTTGGAGGAATCCATGATGACACTTTCAACTACCACAGAAGACTGATCAGTTGCAGTTGTCTAGCCCCCTTTGATACTCTATAAAGATCCATGATGGTGGTACATCTCGTCACGCTTGTCTGGTCATACATTCTAAAAATGACTGTACTTCCAATCTAATTGTAGACCACTAGCCAAATGGGGTGTGATTGACCTTGAAAAGTTGTTGAAACTAGGTAGCTGAAAGCGTAGCGAGCCCTTTTACTTGCCTATATGAAATGATTCTAATACACTTGTACAAGACAGTTTATTTGCAGACACTTATTTGAAGACGCTCTCAGGTCGTGTAATCTGCCCATAAAGCTGAAAGAAACTGCGTAACATAGATGCTTTTTCTTCAGAGTTTAAATTCTCGCTTTTTCTTTACTTTGGTGATGATTTTGAAATAACGAGGAAATTCTGCGGTGATCGGTAGTTTTCGCAGAAAAATGAAGTTTCTTCCCCAGTTTCACACAGGCTGGAAATGTATAGGCTTCTTAATTTTGATCATATATAATCGGCGGTGGTGCACTTTGTAAGTAGGCTGTTTAGGTTTTTTTTATTGGTAACGCCACCTCTGTATGAAAATCACTGACTGTGCTGTGTGCAGTCTGTGGCTGCTTTGCATTGTTGTAATACTCGCCATTGTAGTGTTAGGCAGCTGGCTGTGAACAGCGCGTAGCGTTGCGCAGTTGGAGGTGAGCCGCCAGCAGTGGAGGATGTGGGGAGAGAGATGGCGGAGTTTTGTAATTTGTCATGAACTGCTATATATATTATGACTATTACGGTAAATACATTGTTTGTTCTCTATTAATATCTTTCATTTGCTAACTATCCCTATCAGTAGTTAGTGCCTTCCGTAGTTTGAATCTTTTATTTAGCTGGCAGTAGTGGCGCTCGCTGTATTGCAGTAGTTAGAGTAATGAAGATTTTTGTGAGGTAAGTGATTTGTGAAAGGTATAGTTTAATGTTACTCAGGGCCATTCTTTTGCAGGGATCTTTGATAGTCAGATTGCGTTGCGCTAAAAATATTGTGTGTCAGTTTAAGCACAGTCATGTATAACTGTTCAAAGGGGACGTTTCAACTTTGTTGGATGTCGCAAAATAATGATATGCGAGTTGTATCCTGCAGTCGAACATAAAAACTATATCGATTTTGCTCACATATATTAAAAGAAAATGGAGTGCGCCTACTTTTTTGGAAAGAGCACATTTATTTTTGTCGCAGTTGTGTTTTCCTATTTAAAAGATGCTTGATTATAAGAGATGTTCTCCATTGCAGAATTACAGTAGCTTGCAATGGGGCGGTGTGGAGGACGGTAAAGGGCGTGTGTGCGGGGAGAGGGGTTCGTGCTAGGCAGTTGTGTATCAACCAGTGTGTGGCCTATGCGGTGGGATGGCAGTCATTTATCTTCCATTGATTAGTTGGGTTTACATGCTTTTCTGCTGGAAAAGGACCATCGCCTGAAGGAGACAGCAAGCTTGTGGTTTGCCACTCATCTGCCGGGGAATGAGGTTGGCGTTCAGTGGTAGCAGCTGGCCATTTGAAAATGGCTGTGTCCCTCTGTGGGTGGAGGGAGGGAGTCAGGGAGGGAGGGACGGAAGGAGTGGGAGGGCAGGTAAGACTGCCTCCAAGTTGGTTAGTTTACGACCGCCCATTGAGAAGAGCACACATTCAACTACCGCCCCCTCTGCAGTTTTTCCCCGAGTACATGTGTTGTATTATGACTTGTTCATTGCCAGTGCTGTTTTCTTTTTCATGACAATTTCCACGTGTAATTTAGACAGTGATACATTTTCTATTAGTTGCAGTAGCGTGTATCAGCTTTGAATACCTGGGCTGCAGGGTGATTAACTAGCAGGCATTTGGAGCGAACGTCAAACAGTAACAGACACATGTGTCAGGTGGATGCTTACAACTAATACACTTATTAAACTTCTCTGTGTCCTACTCCAGTATCTCGTCATTTGAATATATTTTCCCGCTAGCTCGTAGGTGAAGGGTAGAGTTTGAATGTGTCTGCCACTAGGTTCGAGTGGTATTGTGAAATTTTTTCCCAGCAGGATAACACCTGTTGTATGGCGTCGTCAACTTTAGCTGTATTACGACTTTAGACTGTCCTTGCGTAGCACTGTGCATATAGTTGTGTAGTTGGGACTGATCTTTATGATCAGTTACGTAATGAGGACCGATCTTTACTCCAGTTTCCCAACCAACATAAATAAAGTACACTAACCTAACCGTCCTGTCTCTGCATCTCGTGTGTTGGATGGGGGGAGGGGTGGTGCACTTCGGCTTTCCGTCCAGAAGGACCAGGGTTCGAGTCCTGAAAAGGGCACCGCCATTTTTAACTCCGCCAATAGACGCCAGTTTCCAGGTGAGTGGTAGGGTGGGACATCAGCACAGCCCTGGTACAAAGAAATTTCTGCCAAAATTCGAAATTCCTGCCAAAATTCGAAACTGCCGCCGAAATTCGAAATTCCCTCCAATAGGGTAGTAGGGTAGGTTAGGGAGTGGGAGGAATGGGGAGGGGAGGGTGTGGGAATCCACGTGCAGGATGAGGAAAACACGTGACATCATCTGGGGATAGGATGGACATGGTTGGAATGGGATAATTAATGGATCAAGTTAATTAATTTGCATATCTATCTGATATCAAAATTGCGCCAGCATCCGTAGTACCCTACTACGGAAAAACATTGTAGACCATTGGATGGACCCGATCAGTCAAAATGGTAGCACAATCCTTGATATAACGCGACCTTGCAGAATAAGCATGAGGCCCACAGAGAAGCACTGTATTGCTGCCTAAATCATCACCGAAGCCCCCCCCCCCCATTTTTCATGCTTTGGACGTAAACTCTATCATAAGTTAGAATCAGTGTGAAACAAGAATCATCTGACCAAATGACAGTCTTCCACTGCTCCGTAGTCCATAATTTACGGCTTCGGCACCACGTTTTCCTGTTACGTGCATTTGCATCGCTAACGAGCGGTTTTGGAATTCCAGCTCGTCCTGCAGTTCCCTGCTTACGGAGATTCCCCGTGTTGTCTTAGTGCTGGCCTCATTCGCGAGCTCTACATTCAGATCAGCAATGACTTTTACGGCTGTCATCCTCTTATTTTTCGTCACAGTCCTGTTCAATGACCGTTCACCATGATCACTCGACACACGCTTTCATCACAGTTGTGACTTAGGGGATGACGTTTTTCCACTTTCCTTGCATGCGGTATAAATCTTTGTTGCACGGCCTCTTGAATCCCCAAATACTTCGGCTACCTTGGCTATGAGCACCAAAAATTTGCCCACGGTAGAATTGCTCCGTGCTTAGCTCCGTCATACAGTTATGCACTCACAACTACACAGAATACTGTTTTGATCACGACTGTTACTTGCTTCGCATTGACGACATTGTGCAGGAGCCGTTCGTGGTCAAATACAACACCACAACTTGAAGGTTTAACTAGCATCTGTATTTATGGCTCAAATGGCTCTAAGCACTATGGGACTTAACATCTGAGGTCATCAGTCCCCTAGACTTAGAACTACATGAGCCTAACTAACCTAAGGACATCACAAACATCCATGCCCGAGGCAGGATTCGAACCTGCGACCGTAGCAGCAGCGCGGTTCCGGATGAAGCGCGTAGAACCGCTCGGCCATAGCAGCCGGCTCTGTACTTACGTTGAAGCGAGTATTTCTCGCTGTGTTTCCATATTTTTATCCAATCCCCGTACACACTCGCATAAGAGCGCAACTACCTGAGATACCATTATCAGTTGCTTGTCATTGGTTTACTTACACTGTACCCGTGTTGAGGTCCTCCGTATAGGAAGACAATACGGTGTAAATAAGCAGTGTTCTATTTAGCCTATTGTAGCATATGATTTCGGCGAGAGTGGTGTCTCACTGAGGGCGTGTCTGTGTAAGTTTCTGAACAAATGCTTTGGTTCGTTGATAATAACTTACAAACCGGCCGTGCCTATAAATAAAGAACTTACAGTCAAAGCAGGCTAATCTTTTCAAAATGTTATATCCTGGGTATGGCTGCCCTGACTATAAAGTCTGCTGCGGTTTAGGAAGACCTTTTTTCCCGCGTCTTTAACTGAATGCACACATGTCACATAAAAAAATGTTCAAATGTGTGTGAAATCTAATGGGACTTAACTGCTAAGATCATCAGTCCCTAAGCTTACACACTACTTAACCTAAATTATCCTAAGGACAAACACACAGACCCATGCCCGAGGGAGGACTCGAGCCTCCGCCGGGATCAGCCGCACAGTCCATGACTGCAGCGGCCCAGACCGCTCGGCTAATCCCGCGCGATAAACATGTCACATATATTCCACATATATTTACATATTTCACACATATTTATATACATATTTCACCTATATCTACAGCGAATTGTACCCCGCAGTTTCGTTTTCACGCAACTCAATTTCTGTGACCTAAAAACTCCTGAAAAATTTGTCGTACAATGGTATAATTTGTCAAGTACACCCTGCGGCATATTTGGATACTGTGTCCGAAATTTGTTGCGAATAGACGTAGTAACAAAGATGTAATAAATGTAATAAGTATGCATGATGTTGGCCCCGTACAGCTCGTAATGAAAGAAACACGGCCTCCTGCCCCGAATCTCGTGATTTAGTATCTGGTTTCAGGATAATGACTCAACTCGCAGTCTAAGCCAAATTAAATTTTAAAAAAAGTTTTGTCTACGACACGCTAGTGAATGGCGTCGCATCCACCAGGTTCCAGCGCCACTCCAGTAAACCATGTTTGTCGATAGTGTAGCTAGATTTCTCTTCTCTGGGTCCGTTGAATACAATAGTTCCATCGTTTATTCAGAGGCAAACCACCGAATCGTACACAACGATAATTTTCGATAAGTACAGGATAGAGATAAATTCGCTTCCCACATTATGTCACTAACTGATGCAGATAATGAAACACAACAACAGAATGTTCCGATTTATTGTCAGTAACATACCCATTATAACAGTCGCAATATCATACATCATATCATATCATTCATCCACACAATCCCTTAGACATCAAAGTTTGATAAATCCGATATTTTTCGCGTAATCAGGTTAACAGCTCGCTGGATCCGAGTAGCAGACAGAAATAACCTACAGAGAAATGTGAAATGAAAGTAAAGTTCTCTTACATGACGATCATTTTACGTGTAGGTAAAAGCAGCAGAGTGGCACTTCTGACATTGGGCTTGATAACGCAAGTCTTTAGATACCTTCACAGGATTTATCGACCTATGCAGGCCGAAGTGGCCAAGCGGTTCTAGGCGCTACAGCCTGGAACCGCGCGACCGCTACGGTCGCAGGTTCAAATCCTGCCTCGGGCATGGATGTGTGTGATGTCCTTAGGTTAGTTAGGTTTAAATAGTTCTAAGTTCTAGGGGACTGATGACCTCAGAAGTTAGGTCCCATAGTGCTCAGAGCCATTTGAACGATTTTGTCGACCTATGGAAAGCGTTCGACAACGTAAAATGGTGCAAGATATTTGAAATTAGTAGAAAAATAACAACAAGTTCCATACAACGAGGGGCACTCTATATTCTGTACAAAGATAAGTTGTTGTTCAACGTAGTTGCCAAAAGGTTTGAAAAGTATTTCATCGATTAACTTCAAATTTTTACGTCGTGCTCTAATGAAGATTCTATGGAACGTAGGCTACATATTTTTAAATAGATATAATATATGAACATTTATATAACATATAAATAGGAAAAGTTGTTACCAAAAGCCTCGAAAAGTTCTTGAGCCATTTACTTCAAATATTTACACGATACCCTAATGAACATTAATACAGAAGAAGGCTATATTTTTTTATTATGTACATATATAAAGGAGAAACGTTGTTATCAAAAATCTCAAAAAATTTTCATCTATTTCCTTCAGATTTTTACCCGATATTTTAATGAATATTCGGACTCAAATTGGATATATATTTTTAATACATTAATTACATAAATATATATGTAATGTATAAAGGAAAACCATTGTTACCAAAAACCTTGAAAAGTTCTTAACCATTACACTTCAAATTTTTCACCATTCTGTAGTGACCATTCAGATAGGTTTAGGTTATATACTCTAACAATTACTTCCGTTATATATATCTATGTATAGACAAAATGTTGGTACCAAAAATCTCGAAAATTTCTTGACTGAGTTACTTCAAATTTTACACGGCACTGTAATGAACATTTGAACCGTCACAGAGAAAAGCTAATTCCAAAAATTCCGAAAAATTCTTGACCTACTCTCTGCGATAAAATGCAATGAACATTCAGACGGAACGAGTTACATATGTTTTTAAAACAACAATATGCAGGTTTTCTGTTAAAACCGACTGCCAGAAGGAAAATGCCCCAATGTTTTTTCAAAAAGCGCATTTTTTATTTCTTTCTAGTAGTCAGTTTTAGCTGCGATATAGGCCATATGAACCATTACACAAATAATTTCTCTCATATTGTTCCTTGTGCTTCTACGTACAGTAATTTCGAACAAATATTTTATGCACAAATATTTGCTGTTTTGTTTTCCTCCTCGCTGTTAGTTTTAACGAAATACTGGAAAGTTGTATTTCTGGCTTATTGGCTTATGATCAGAATACTACTTCGGAATCTAAATCGCCAAAAAATTTGAAATCCTGTGCACTGGCACATTAAAACTATACGAAATGTTGTCACTGAAATTACTATCCTCTCAGATGCAGCAGCTGGAGAGATGTTCCCCATATCCAACCGACTTAACAGTTCATTTTAGACGACTTCATTGCCAAATCCAGATATTGCATGCAATAACAATAAACGCGTGAAGAGTTTGACAGAGTACTGAAAGACCTGAGTCGAAACAAGGCACCGTGAATAAACAACATCCCATTAGAACTACTGACAGCCTTGGGAGAGACAGTCCTGACAAAACTCTACCGTCTGGTGAGCAAGATGTATGAGACAGGCGAAATACCCTCAGACTTCAAGAAGAATATAATAATTCCAATCCCAAAGAAAGCAGGTGTTGACAGATGTGAAAATTACCGAACTAGCAGTTTAATAAGTCACGGCTGCAAAATACTAACACGAATTATTTACAGACCAATGGAAAAACTAGTAGAAGCCGACCTCGGGGAAGATCAGTTTAGATTCCGTAGAAAAGTTGGAACACGTGAGGCAATACTGACCCTACTACTTATCTTAGAAGCTAGATTAAGGAAAGGCAAACCTACGTTTCTAGCATTTGTAGACTTAGAGAAAGCTTTTGACAATGTCGACTGGAATACGCTTTCAAATTCTGAAGGTGGCAGGGGTAAAATACAGGGAGCGAACGGCCATTTACAATTTGTACAGAAACCAGATGGCAGTTATAAGAGTCGAGGGCCATGAAAGGGAAACAGTGGTTGGGAAGGGGGTGAGACAGGGTTGTAGTCTCTCCCCGATGTTATTCAATCTGTATATTGAGCAAGCAGTGAAGGAAACAAAAGAAAAATTCGGAGTAGGTATTAAAATCCATGGAGAAGAAACAAAAACTTTGAGGTTCGCCGATGACGTAATTCTGTCAGAGAACATCAACAAAAGCAAAACGAGGATAATGGAATGTAGTCGAATTAAGTCGGGTGAAGCTGAGGGAATTAGATTAGTAAATGAGACACTTAAAGTAGTAAAGGAATTTTGCTATTTGGGGAGCAAAATAACTGATGATGGTCGAAGTAGAGAGGATATAAAATGTAGACTGGCAATGGCAAGGAAAGCGTTTCGGAAGAAGAGAAATTTGTTAACATCGAGTATAGATTTAAGTGTCAGGAAGTCGTTCCTGAAAGTATTTGTATGGAGTGTAGCCATGTATGGAAGTGAAACATGGACGATAAATAGTTTGGACAAGAAGAGAATAGAAGCTTTTGAAATGTGGTGCTACAGAAGAATGCTGAAGATTAGATGGGTAGATCACATAACTAATGAGGAAGTATTGAATAGGATTGGGGAGACGTTTGTGGCACAACTTGACTAGAAGAAGGGATCGGTTGGTAGGACATGTGTTGAGGCATCAAGGGATCACCAATTTAGTATTGGAGGGTAGCGTGGAGGGTAAAAATCGTAGAGGGAGACCAAGAGATGAATACACTAAGCAGATTCAGAAGGATGTAGGTTGCAGTAGGTACTGGGAGATGAAGAAGCTTGCACAGGATAGAGTAGAATGGAGGCTGCATCAAACCAGTCTCAGGACTGAAGACCACAACAACAACAACAATAAACAAGGCACAAGGTCAGTTAGGGGTAAGAGGAGAGGGTAAAAGGGGGGGGGGGGGGGAGGGAAGTGAATAGACATAGAAAGGCGGCAGGAGATGGGCAGACAAACGGGTGGGAAAAAGTTTAGGATGTATATCCAATTCCCATGCATATTTAGCAATTGTGATGCACTGCGGGGTTCGCTAATGTACAAGGCGTACAAGAACCCAGTGGAAACAATACGACTGAGAGACCAAGAAAAGTGCTAGGACTGGAAAGGCGCAAGGGATGGATTCAGTCTTATCTCCCTTACCGTTCAACCTGTGCATCCAAGAGTAAGGATGGATATAAATGAAAGGTACAGGAGAGGGATTAACACTCCGGGTGAAACTGTATCAGTGGAAAAGTTCGTTAAGGATATTACTATCCTCAGCTTAAATGAAGGACAATTACAGGGTCTTTTGAATGGAAAAAAATACTCTGGTAGACCGAGAATAAACCAAAGAAAGATGAAAGGAACAGGGAATAGCAGACATTTGATGTCCGTGAACGTAACAAGGAAACAGGTACAACGTAAGTCTGATACCTTAAAAGCAAAACAACGGATCATGGACGAAGGAAGAAGCGCTTAAGGAACAGATTAGTAGAGACAGAGGGAGCATCCTTCTCTAAAAGGTGTGTACCAGTATTAATCACAGACCAAAATTTGAGGAAGTAATCTCTGAGAATGGAGGCCTGGAACACAACTTCTCACTGTAGTTCTTCATTTCCTTCTGCTTCAAGTTTTAGACAATACGCCTGTTCTGATTTCATTCTTTGTAACCATCAATTTCTCGGTCTTACGATGCCCTTTTTCCTCAGATCTTGCACTTACTTACAACGACTGGAGTTTTGTCTTCTTCCATACGTTTAAGAATTTGCCTCAATTTCTCTCTACATTCTTCCATTTTGTCATTTAATATTCCTGATTTATCTCATGTACTCTAATTTCTTGTGCAATCCCTCCTTCAGCAACTTTTGACAGATCTTAAAAAACGCATTTTAGTCGATTGTATACTGCTTTTGTCTTCCTTCTGCTCAGTCCAGTAGTCACTGGCATAGAGCAGGTCCAGCCACCGTTCTGTAAAACTTAAATTTTTTTGTCTTTCCTTCTCTTGTATGAGGTTATCATACATCCGGATTGGACATCGGCTGCAAGTCACACTCTGAGAGAAAGAAGTTGCCACGGGAGAGGAAGAGGCTGGCAAAGGACAGGAAGCCATGGCAGGTAGCATCAGAACACGCAGAAAATATATCCGCCTACCTAAAACCAACTGCCAGGGCGAAACCACAAAATTAAGTTCACTACCTGTATCCGGACCCTATTAGTGGACTAACACGGAATTGTCTCATTTGGTTTAGGTCGGGACTCTTAGTAGGAAAGGCCATTTCAGGGATGTTAATGTGCACCAACAACTGTGTCCAAATGTTGTTTTTTGACAGGGTGTTATGTCATGTAATAAAATCACTGGTTTCTCTGTACAGTACACAGCGATGTAAAGTGTATTGCGCGTTTACCGTTTTCCTGAAACTTCCTGGCAGATTAAAACTGTGTGCCGGACCGAGACTCGAACTCGGGACCTTTGCCTTTCGCGGGCAAGTGGTCTACCATGTGAGCCACCCAAGCACGACTCACGCCCCGTCCTCACAGCTTTACTTCCAGAATGTTACTAGAAAAGTAGGAGACGAGGTACTGGCGGAAGTAAAGCTGTGGGGAGGGGCGTGAGTTGTGCTTGGGTGGCTCAGATGGTAGAGCACTTGCCCGCGAAAGGCAAAGGTCCCGAGTTCGAATTCGGTCCAGCACACACTTTTAATCTGCCAGGAAGTTTCATATCAGCGCACACTCCGCTGCAGAATGAAAATCTCATTCTGGAAACATCCCCCAGGGTGTGACTAAGCCATGTCTCCGCAATATTCTTTCTCCCAGGAGTGCTAGTTCTGCAAGATTCGCAGGAGAGTTCTGTGAAGTTTGGAAAGTAGGAGACGAGGTACTAGCAGAAGTAAAGGTGTGAGGACGGGGTGTGAGTCGTGCTTGGGCAGTTCAGATGGTAAAGCAAAAAATTGTTCAAATGGCTCTGAGCACTATGGGACTTAACATCTGAGGTCATCAGTCCCCTAGAACTTAGAACTACTTAAACTTAACTAACCTAAGGACATCACACACATCCATGACCGATGCAGGATTCCAGACTGAAGCGCCTAGAACAGCTCGGCCAGTCCGGCCGGCAATGGTAAAGCACTTGCCCGCAAAAGGCAAAGGTCCCGAGTTCGAGTCTCGGTCCGGCACACAGTATTAATCTTCCAGGAAGTTTCATTTCAGCGCACACTCTGCTGCAGAGTGAAAATCTCGTTCTGGCTACCGTTTCCAGTGAGGACAGAAAATGCCAACGAAAAACACTCCCAACCCCAATCTTGTAAAAGCACCTCCTAAATGTTTCACCTCCTCAGAACTTCATTGTTGGCACTATACACGATGGCAGGTAACGTTCTGCAGGCATTCTCCAAATCCAGATCCTTCCGAAGAATTTCCACAGCGTGCAGCGGGAGTCATCACTCCAAATGACTCCAGTCATCCGCTGTTCAGTGGCGTCGCTCTTTAGCCCACCAGAGTATAACTTAACACTGATTACAGAAATGTGCGGCTTTTGAGGAGCACCTAGACCATTGGACCCCATTTGTTTTATCTCTTCCCGCACGGCCTTCGTGCTAGCTGGACTGCAGATAGCACTTGGAGCTCACGAATGATTGCTCCCGCTGATTTCATGCTGTTTTCTACAGTCGCCCTGTGCGGTCGTTGTACAGCAGTACACGAGGTCTGTCTGGTCTGGGTTTAGCTGCGGTGTGTTCTTTCGCGTTTCCTCTTTCGTATCACACTACCAAAAGTCGATTTGGGCAGTTATAGAAGGGTCGGAATATGGCTGATGGTTTTGATACTCAGATGACATCTGCTTCACTACTCCACGTTCCGTGTCTCTGAGATGACTTGAGCGACCCATTCTTCTGTCACTGTTTTTATACTGACAATACAATAGTTCTTTCCACCTCTCGTGACATCTAGCGCACAGTTATACATCACCACGGGTGTCCAAATACTTTTCATTAGACGGTGACGACGCTTACGAGGTAGACGGCGCCTGGGTTTCCAGCTCAGCCGTTGAAACGTAATCTGGAGTGGCCGCAGAAATATTTCCAGTCGGAAGAATGCGGTACTTTGGCCGCCCTGCGACGTTCGCAGACGAGATAAGACGCGAGGTGCTCCCTGGAAAGGGGCGTGCTTGTCGGCGCGAGTACCTGGACTGTCTGTCCAGGGCGCGGTTTACGAGGAGACGCGGTCTGGAGCCGCCGTTTTCGCCAGGTTTGTGATAATGGTCCGCGCCACGACCGCCTCGTCCGCTGACCGCCACCAGGCTAGCAGATAAACTTCCCGGAATTGCAGCACGGCGTTCAGAGGTTGCGGCTGACTGAGAATGTGGACGACGACTCAGGGAGTAACGAACTCAACCACATTGCCCTGTGGGAGGTCACTGGTGTGGAATTTAGGACAAAAGTTATGGGAGACGGGCGGGGTAGCTATAAAGCTAAAGTTTCCAACAACGATTTACACGACAACCGTTTAAAACAAGAAAAAACCAGTGACAGAAGTAAAAAAACATTGAGCGGAGGATGTAGCCAGTATTAAGACCTCACACATCGCGCGTCTTGCTTTAACGTTGCAAATGTGATGTATTTGCGGAGCTTAAGACGAGAATAGCCGAACGATAATTGCGAAATACTAAGAGGTACACTATTGGTCAAATGTATCCGGACACGTATTAGTGGACGTTAATATGGGGTGTGTCCACCCTCTGCCTTCATCGCGGCTTGGACACTGCTGGGGATACATTCAGTGAGACGTCTGAATTTATGTGGATGATTGACAGCCCATTCAACTTCAGGAGCCGAAACCAGAGAAGGTAGTTATCT
The DNA here is from genome assembly GCF_023898315.1 of Schistocerca nitens. Taxonomy (NCBI): domain Eukaryota; kingdom Metazoa; phylum Arthropoda; class Insecta; order Orthoptera; family Acrididae; genus Schistocerca; species Schistocerca nitens. The sequence goes on from NC_064620.1 coordinate 270,285,846, forward strand.
TGGACTTCGGTGTCTGGAGCGAAGTCGACGCTGGTGAAGACTATAGGCAGGCTAGTCCATTTGACTGATGTTATTGGCCAAAGATGCTGCTTTTGACAGGGTGCATTGTCATTTAGATGTAAACAGTGATCTTCCCCGAACTGTTTCTCTGCTGCACACGGTTCACAATTATGTAAAATGTGCTCATATCACTCCACATTTTGAATTTCCTTAAGCGATATAATTGGTTCACGCCCTCACCACAAAAAACACCCCCATACTGTAACACCGCATCCTCCATACTTTACTGTTGCTTAAAGCATTCGCTAAATGCAAAGACTTCCAGAGGATTGCCGCAGGATATAGCGTGATTCATAGTCATCCATTGTCCAATAGTGTTGCTCTTTGTAGCACTCGAAGTGTCGATTCGCATTGAATATAGAAATGTGTGGCTTATCAGAATCTGCTCGACCATATCTTTAACTTCCTAAGCACCGTCGTTGCGCTAGCTGGACTGGTATCACTTCAGAACTTATGAACAATTCCTTATGCCGATTTTATGCGATTTCCTATAACCACCCTCCGTTAAAGCGACTTTGGCGGCTTTTAAAAGAGTGAAATGTCATTGGTGGATTTGTTACTCACAAGGGAACCTTCCCATCGCACCCCCCTCAGATTTAGTTGTAAGTTGGCACAGTGGATAGGCCTTGAAAAACTGAACATAGATCAATTGAGAAAACAGGAAGAAGTTGTGTGGAACTATGAAAAAATAAGCAAATTATACAAACTGTGTAGTCCATGCGAAAGATCGGCAACATCAAGGATAATGTTAGCTCAGGAGCGCCGTGGTCTCGTAGTCAGCGTGAGCAGCTGCGGAACGAGGGGTCCTTGGTTCAAGTCCTCCCTCGAGTGAAGAGTATACATTCTTTATTTTCGCAAAGTGGTGATCTGTTCGTTCGTTCATTGACGTCTCTGTTCACTGTAATAAGTTTAGTGTCTGCGTTTTGCGACCGCACCGCAAAACCGTGTGATTAGTAGACAAAAGGAATTGCCTCTCCAATGAGAACCGAAAACATTTGATCGCCAGGTCATAGGTCAACCTATTCCTCCACAGGAAAACACGTCTGATATATTCTATACGACACTGGTGACGGCATGTGCGCCACATGACAGGACTATGTTGTTGACCCACCTAACTTGTACACTTGGCGAATGGGTAAAAAGATTCTTCTACCTTGCCCGATTTAGGTTTTCTTGTGGATAATCACTCCCAAAAAAGTGATGAAAACATAAGGGTTTGTCACATAAACTGAAAATAAAAAATTAAACTTTTCACTCAAGGGAAGACTTCAACCAAGGACCTCTCGTTTCGCAGCTGCCACGCTAACCACGGGACCACGGCACTCCTGAGCTCACATTGCCCTTGATGTTGCCTATCTTGCACATGGACTACTCAGTTTGTATAATTTGCTTATTTTTTTCATGGTTCCACACAACTTCTTCCTGTGTTTCTCGATTGATCTGTGTTCAGTTTTCCAAGGTCTATCCACTGTGCCAACTTATAACTAAATCTGAGGGGGGTACGATTGGGAGGTTCCCTTGTCAGGTGACATCCAACACCTAGCCCACGTTCGAAGTAACTGAGGTCTTCTGACAGAGCCATTCAACTCTTACTATTTCTCTACTAACAATACAATACTTCCCGCCTCATTATATTGATTGAATACGCCTCTCTTGACACATAGTAGTCAGTTTCGTGTTCCATTTCGGTGTCGGGATACTTTTGATGAGATGGTGTAGTCTCACATATGACGTAGCTCCCTTGAACGAAGAACTAAGCCCAGTGATTGGAAAAAAATGGCATTTCACATCCTCCTACAAAAATGGTAACAGAAGTGATCCACAAAACTACCATCCAATCTTACTGACGTCCATCTGCTGTAGAACCCTCGAACATATTCTGAGGTATCGAATAAAATGACCTCTTCCAAACTCGTGACAACCAACATGGCTTCCAAAAACATCAATCATACGAAACCGAACTTCGGCTTTTATCTATATTTTGCAGTTGTGGACGTTACTGTATTACACCCAGACTAACTATGAATAATCACGCTTTCAGTCACAAAAAGTTGTGTTTTACAAAATATAACATCATCATCAGATTCAAATCTTTTAATACATTATCTACTTCTGCTCTTGACCAAGTTGGTGCGAAATGAGGGGCCAAAAATAGTGTCCTAAACGATTTGCACCTGATGATGGACCCACAGTGTCTGATATGCATAGTGTGATTTAATAAAATACTATTTTTTGTGGTTGAAGGCGTATTGTTCATACGTCCTGCGAACTTGTGCTGAGTGAAGACTGGAGCGAGAATGAGCTAGAGTGTTTTAAACTAGTTGACTGAATAATAAGCGAAATGGAACTGACGTGTTTCTTATCTTGAAAGATGTGCCGACTATGGAAGAGATACTGGTACAGTGGCGCGTTTACCATATAGCTGTTTCCAAGTTACAGGCGAAAGAGCTGATGAAAAGCAGTGACACGGTTTCCCATTTGGAAATTTTGAGACATTTTATGTCGATGTTTTGTGTTAAGATATTCTTATAGAAAGATCGAAACAAGTTTAAAGATTTCTGTGACATTGGCAGTAATTACATAGTGTCCGCAGTTGCAGCAAATCGAATATGACAGAACTATTTAACGTCAGGTGAAGGTCAAAATCAGCCATCTTGTCGACAGAAAGTGGCTCAGTTGCTATACTTGACTTCAGTGACATAAACAATGAGGAGATACCGCTTGAAAAAAGGAAATGCAAAATAAAATTATAGTAAAATAATGATTTCAGAAAGGAACATTTTCTCCTCTTAATTATATCACCTTTTTCTTTTATTTGTAATTAGCAATTTATGCATTGTTAATTATTTATGAGGAACGAATAGATCTGTTCATTACTAAGCATCACTCAAAAATCAGCGTGTAGTAGTAATAAGATTTTTGTTTTTTTTACTTTCCGTTGTTTTTAGTTTTTGTTTGGAATATTTCTCATTAATGGTTCGTTTTAACTAAATTTACATTCAAAAATAAGAAGAAGCTAAATCTGAATAGAAAATATTGCAGAAGGTACTTTTAGAGGGACAAATGGATTGGGGTGGAGCGGGCCAACCTTGGCAGTTCCGCACGAAGCGCAGGACCACCTTGATACGGCTCTGTGAGTCAAACAGACTTGCGACCATTTATGCTGCTCTTCTCTGTACGCGACCAATATTCCCTTTTAGTCCTATTTCACTCCCTTCCATTTCAGTGTAGTTAATGTTCTGGTGAAATTGCTAAGTGGTTCACTTTATAGCCACATAATTCTCGTACAATGCATATTACAGCTGCAGGAAATGTTTCCAAGTACCTCATTCTTACGGAAACCCGGTGAAAGTCTCAACAGAACGCATCTGCCGCCCGCTGCCTTTGATGATTTCTGGCGGCAGAGGACGGCGCTCTGTTTCTCTCCTCTAGCCGCTGTTACGTAACACCGAACTCATGGAGGTCACGTAGTCCAAGCACCAGTTCAATAACCTCTGACAACGGGCAATGGAAATTTTGTCCGGAATATCTAGCGCTGCGTTTCACTGCCGGTGTCAACTGTAAACCGCCGTCCGAAGAGCAGCGCTGGTTGTTTGCAGCGCAACGTTCTGTAGTGTTGTAGCAAATTTATCACTAGCGGCAGTTTTACAGAGCCAAACTAAAATGATCGTTGATTTCAAGTCCATTACAAAATAAATAATTCAGATTACCGCGGTTGAAGGTTCTGTTTCTTCACTGTTAGTGCCAAGAGACAAGTTAGATGTTCATCAGTATATTTTTTTCCTGGTCTTTATCCCGTATCTTCAGGACGTCCGCATTTTAATTATTGGATCTGATAATTATAGGGGTGTTGGATGGCCAGATGCCGTTCGTGTCTCGTGTCCACCCCCCCGTTTAACGGCGGATTGTTGTTTACGTCTAGTGTTATCCCATGTGAAAGGGTGCGAACGTTTCATAAATATTTGAGGAAAGTTTAATTGAGTACTAGCTCTATTCATACCTAAGGGATACAGTTCCCCACAGTCGTTTAATGAACAAACAAAGTAAGAGCATATGGACTATCGGACCAATTGTGTGATTGGATTGAAGAGTTCCTAGATAACAGAACATAGCATGTTATTCTCAATGGAGAGAAGTCTTCCGAAGTATGAGTGATTTCAGGTGTGCCGCAGGGGAGTGTCGTAGGACCGCTGCTATTCACAATATACATAAATGACCTTGTGGATAACATCGGAAGTTCACTGAGGCTTTTTGCGGATGATGCTGTAGTATATCGAGAGGTTGTAACAATGGAAAATTGTACTGAAATGCAGGAGGATCTGCAACGAATTGACGCATGGTGCAGGGAATGGCAATTGAATCTCAATGTAGACATGTGTAATGTGCTGCGAATACATAGAAAGAAAGATCCTTTATCATTTAGCTACAACATAACAGGTCAGCAACTGGAAGCAGTTAATTCCCTAAATTGTCTGGGAGTAGGCATTAGGAGTGATTTAAAATGGAATGACCATATAAAATTAATCGTCGGTAAAGAAGATGCCAGACGGAGATTCATTTTAAGAATCCTAAGGAAATGCAATCCGAAAACAAAGGAAGTAGGTTACAGTACATTTGTTCGCCCACTGCTTGAATACTGTTCACCAGTGTGGGATCCGTCCCAGATAGGGTTGATAGAAGAGATAGAGAAGATCTAACGGAGGGCAGCGCGCTTCGTTACAGGATCATTTAGTCATCACGAAAGCGTTACGGAGATGATAGATAAACTTCAGTGGAAGTCTCTGCAAGAGAAACGCTTAGTAGCTCGGTATGGGCTTTTGTTGAAGTTTCGAGAACATACCTTCACTGAGGAGCCAAGCAGTATATTGCTTCCTCCTACGTATATCTCGCGAAGAGACCATGAGGATAAAATCAGAGAGATTAGAGCCCACACAGAGGCACACCGACAGTCATTCTTTCCATGAACAATACGAGACTGGAATAGAAAGGAGAACCGATAGAAGTACTCAAAGTACCCTCCGCCACACACCGAAGGTGGGTTACGTAGTACGGATGTAGATGTAGATGTGGAAAACCGCCTAAAATTCACATTCAAGCTTGCTGGCACACAGGCGCTCGCCGGACTCGCCCGATTGCTGGAATCCTGGTAAGGGCGTGCTGACGAGCGCGCATGTTTGGTTATGTTCATTGTTGTGTATGAAGAAGAAATACATCTATATCCACACCGGCAGTCCGTAAGCAGTGTACGGTATTTGTCCTCAGACTACCCTTACCACACAGTTGCCTGTTCCGTTCCTGAATGTTGCGCGTAAACAGTGACATCGGTACGTCTGCATACGATATTACAGTCATGGTCATTGCGCGAGACGTATATGAGTGTAAGTAGTGTGCTGATTAGTTCTTCTTAAAACGCTCGTTCCCGGAATTTTAATGGGCAACATTGATGTAAAACACTACAAAGTTGTCAAAATATGCGATGAAAACCTTTTTCATGAGACGACGCCTATGACCAACGTAGTTGAGGCCCGCCCGGTTAGCCGTGCGATCTAACGTACGGCTTTTCGGATTGGGTTCAAAAATGGTTCAAATGCCTCTGAGCACTATGGGACTTAAATGCTGAGGTCATCAGTCCCATAGAACTTAGAACTACTTTGACCTAACTAACCTAAGGACATCACACACATCCATGCCCGAGGCAGGATTCCAACCTGCGACCGTAGCGGTCTCGCGGTTCCAGACTGTGGCGCCTAAAACCGCTCGGTCACTTTACGGATTGGGAAGGAGCGCCTGGTCCCCGGCACGAATCCGCCCGGCGGTCTTGTGTCGAGGTCCGGTGAGACGGCCAGTCTGTGGATAGTTTTTAGGCAGTGTTCTATCTGCCTCAGCGATTGCGGGCTGGTTCCTTATTCCGCCTGAGCTACACTATGTCGGCAAACATAGGGGTTACACTCGTCTGGTGTGAGACGTTCCCTGGGAGAGGCTGGGAGGTCCACGGGGGCCGGACCACACAATAGACCCGAAAGAGTGGTTCGGTGTGGGGCGGTGGAGGGGTGAAGTGGACTGCGGTAGTCGTCGTGGAGTTGTGGACCACTGGGGCTGCGGCGGGGACGGAGCCTCTCCACCGTTTCTAGGCCCCCGGTTAACATACAGTACAAAGTACAGTACAATGTAGTTGAGACCGGTTGTGATTGTGTCATAAAAAGTGAAACGAAAAACGAAACTGTGCCTTCAGGTCCAGAGAACAGCGCGATACCGACTGGCCGCTGCTACGTCCTCTGATGTGTGTGTTCATGCGGATGATGTATGGAGGCGTACGGGGTTAGCTCACCGTTCTCCCGGCCGTTGTCGACGTTTAGACCATGGAGCCACTACCTCTCAGTAAGGCAGCTCGTCTGTTGGCATCACGAGGATGAGTGCTTCCTGGTCCTAGTCCTCCCAATACGGAAAAATCCTTGGCAGTGCTGGCAATCGATTCTCGGTACTCCGCATGACAGCCGTCTACACTGACCATCTACGCTGACCATTCAGGTACTGAGGAGCACCTGATCTTGCCGTAGAATGTGATTGTATCTAAATAAATAGAAGTTCAAAAATAGAAGAACATTGACAAGGTGCAATTGGGATATCTTACGGACTAGTAATTCCAGACCCCTACAACAAACGGCGCCGTACTTGAAATCACCTTAACTAACGGTTTCCAAATAAACGTAGACATAGTTACATTTATAAAATGTATATGTGATGTTATTACACATTTGAACATTGATGAAATATAGATTTAATTTGTGGGGTCCTGTAGGTATTTGCGTTCTGAGAGAAAGCACCTCAACTGCAGATGTAATTTACCTGTTTGTTTATCAGGTTCCGTGGTACCATGAGAGCCATAGCTACATCGTCGTGATACGAGACAGCACGTAATTTACAGAATACTGATTAAAAATTTACATATACAGAATTAAAGAATGAATAAAAACACCGAAGAACCGTGTTCGAATAGATAACGCTTTACAGAGAAAAGTTCTCAACTACTGCGAAGAACTTCTGTACTGAACGTAAGTAGTATGCCACAAGGGAATCTGTCTCTTCTATGCTACTCTGGCCAGGTAGAACACAGTTGATGATAACTCGCACTGGTAGTAAGGTAGAGACCGGTGGAATTCCAGAGGTAAACGACAGCGAAGATCACGAAGGGAACGAATATCCAAAACAAATCCAGGGCGCATCAATGTGCAGAGAGCAATCCAAACCACAAACGTAAACCTGGCAAGGTCCTAGCTCTGCTGTTCTACAACGCGCACCTGAAGGGTAAGCGACTGGCCAGCAACAGATGGGCTGCACGGTTTAGCCGTAAACACTCGGCGCGTTGGCGCAAGCCGTGACCGTCATCTGGAGCGCGAGTATCTCTGACGTGTTCTCCCTATTGATACTTGGCCTAGGCGGCGAATCCGAATCACCTTAGGATACTAAACCTTGAACTAATATCTGAATATTTGTGCTTCATCTCTCGTTCTTTCATTTCCACTGGAAGATTATAGAAAATTGCTGACCATTGCACACTTTTCAATGCAATGCTTACAAATATCCAAGTTTATATTGCTCATTCGTCTAGTGCTTACTGAATGAATGAATGAATGAGCAACTATCGTTAACAAATCCCATGACGGAATATATAGGGTGAAACAGTTGGCCCTACCGACTGGTTTCATGCAACCCACAACTCTGTCAAAAATTATATGTGAGTTTTCACATTTTCTCGAGAACTACACCCAAAATATTAGTCCTACAAAAACATTGACAGCACCTTTTTGTAAGTAATATAACGTAGTTCAGTTCCGTACTGGGATTCGTTTTTTCTGAAGGCAATGGTTTTCGTATTGTTGGAAAGAATAAAAAAATAAAATGCTTTTGAAGATCACTTTTGTACGTTGTTCCTTCTAGCAAATATGCATCCCAGCACAAAATTTATCTAAATTAAACTTCCTACAAAAAAGTACTATCTATAATTTCTGTAGGATTAACAGCTTGCCCAAAGCGAGCGAGAGATTACGAAAATTTTACAAGCTTTATTTGAAGGAGATTGAGGTTGCATAAATCCCACGGGTAGACGCAGCTGAATTATTCTGTATGTAGAGAGAGGGACAGCAGAGTTAGAATGGTGAGACACCTGAACAATGCCCTACACAAAGTTCGTGAACTAACACCGCACACCAGTCTGACTATCCGTTTCTTACCTAAGAATATTATTGGTGAGTGCACTGAGCTGCCCCCAAACAAAACACCATGGGATATAATAGGGTGAAAGTAATCATATCTCCGCATTTCTGTGGCAGAGACAGGGTAAATCACTTTGTTAGTGCAGACAGCATCATTGAGTTTCTGCACAAGATCTTGAACGTGATACTTTAAAGAAAGTCTTCCACCTACCTTCTGTCTTAAGAATTTAAAATGGTCTATTTCACAGGCTCTTTGACCGCCTTTGGTCAATAAAACTTCGCTTTTATAAAAGTTCCGTGTACAAATTGTGTGCATTGCGTTGTCTTACAGCAAAGCGTAAATCCTATAAGAGACAGGTGCTAATGTTGCTGACTACCCTATTACACTCATGCTCATAAATTAAGAATAATGCTGACACATGGTGAAACAATGCTCTGGTGAGCGGTTTGCGGGCTCAAATCACCTCGGGTTTTGACCATGCGGTGCATTTGACCTGCAGTCGTAGCACGGTGGCGCTGGCACCAGTCCACATACGCAGAGGTGTGTTGGTGCATGTCAGAGTACAGCGCAGTGAGTAAGTGTGCAGACGTTTTCAGACGTGCTAATGGCGACTGTGTGTTGAAAATGGCTCAAAGAACACATATTGATGACGTTATGAGGGGTAGAATACTAGGACGACTGGAGGCTGGTCAAACACGGGCCCTCTGTGTGCCACAATGTGTGATCTCAAAATTATGGCAACGATTCCAGCAGACAGGAAACGTGTCCAGGCGCTACAGTACGGGACGTCCACAGTGTACAACACCACAAGAAGACCGATATCTCGCCATCAGTGTCCGCAGGCGGCCAGGAGTACTGCAGGTAGCCTTGCTCAGGACAGTACCGCAGCCACTGGAACAGTTGTCTCCAGACACACAGTCTACAGACGACTGAACAGACTCGGTTTATTCGTCTGGGGACTTGCAAGGTGCATTTCACTGAATCCTGGTCGCAGGAGAGCCCGTAAAGCCTGGTGTCAAGAAAACAGCACATGGTCATTGAAACAGTGGTCCCAGGTTATGTTCACAGACGAGTCCAGTTATTGTCTGAACAGTGATGATTCTGGCCGTGTTTTCATGTGGCGTCGACCAGGAACCAGATACCAACTCCTTAATGTCCTTGAAAGGGACCTGTATGGAGGTCGTGGTTCGATGGTGTGGGTTGGGGCGGGATTATGGTAGGTGCACGTACACCCCTCCATGTCTTTGACAGAGGAAATGTAACAGGTCAGGTGTATCGGGACGTCATTTTGCACCAGTATGTCCGCCTTTTCAGGGGTGCAGTGGGCCCCACCTTCCTCCAGATGGATGATAACGCACGGCCCCACCGAGCTTCCATCGTGGATGAGTACCTTGAAACAGAAGATATCAGGCGAATGGAGTGGCCTGCATATTCTCCAGACCTACACCCCATCCAGCATGTAGGGGATGCTCTCGGTCGATGTATCGCTGCACGTCTTCAAACCACTACGACACTTCAGGAGCTCCGATAGGCACTGGTGCAAGAATGGGAGGCTATACTCCAGCAGCTGCTCGACCACCTGATCCAGAGTATGCCAACCCTTGGGCGGCCTGTGTACGTGTGTATGGTGATCACATCCTATATTGATGTCGGGCTACATGCGCAGGAAACAGTGGCGTTTCGTAGCACATGTGTTTCGGGACGGTTTTCTCAATTTATCATCAATACTGTGAACTTACAGATCTGTGTCTTGTGTGTTCCGTATGTTCCTATGCTATTAGCGCCAGTTTTGTGTAGTGACACGTTGTGTGGCACCACATTCTCCAATTATCCTTAATTTACGGGCATGAGTGCCGATTCATCATGTTTGTTGGCAAGCCAGGTCGACAGTCGTATCTGGATACACCGACATCCATGTGAACGACTGCTCAATACATGTCCCACACCACGGACGCCGGCTGGTGGGGGTGTTGTTATGCTGTGGGGAACACTCACTTGGATTCCAAGGGACCTGTGTTAGAAATAGAAGGTACCATAACAACTGTGAACTAAGTGAACATTATTGAGGATCACAGGCGTCCCCTCGTGCTTGAAGTCTTTCCCGACAGAGACGACATGTGTCAGAAGAATAACTGTCCGTAATCGTGCTACAGTAATCTGAGGAGCATGATAGCGAACTGACGTTCATGCTTGCCATCAGATCCCGACAGGAAACACCTCCGCACACACAAACCACCGGTCCGCAAGTTATGGGAAATGCGTGACCAGTGCACAGTCATGTGGTGCCACATACCTCCGGAAAGCTTTAACCACTTGTCGAATCCATGTCACACAGAATCGCTGATGTACTGCATTCGAAAGGTGGAGCAATACGCTACTGGTCACATGGTCGTAATGGTCTGGATCATCAGTGTTAACTTCGTCCACAGGCCCTCACGGTACCGACAGACCGCCGTATCATCCTCCGCCAGTGGCATCATTGGATGTGGTATGGAGGGGCGTGTGGACAGCAAAATCCTCTCCCGGCCGTTGTCGTTATCGTGGCCGGAGTGGTTACTACTTGGTCAAGTAGCTCCTCAGTTGACATCACGAAGCTGAGTGCACACGGTTCAAGTCCTCCAAGGAAAAATCCCTGACAGAAACAGGAAATGAACCTAGGCCTTCTGCATTATAGCCAGCCGCACTGACCACTCAGCTACGAAGGCGAGACTCATCAACATTACTTAATTAATAAAACAAGTCTAGATACGTGGATGATTCAGTATTTACCCTACTAACTAATTCGTATTCAACAGTTGGTCTGACCTTTCTGGTTTTAAAGTAACTTACAGCACTGTTTTCATGCCAGTCATATTTATACCAACCAAATTCATATGCTGAGTTGTAATTGTGATTTCAGATTGGATGCACCACCCTTTGTGCAATGATACCTGTTTGGTTCTGTAGATGTTCAGCTCTTCGGATGGGGCAGCAATTACGAGGGAAGGCCAAAAGAAAAGAAATATTTATTCTAATGATAGAAAACTGAAACATACGTTATTTTTCTGCATAACCTCCCTGCACTTCAACTCACTTTGTCTAGCGTTTCACGAGTTATTTGGTTCCGTCTACAAAACCAGTTTGGACTTGTGCTCAACGTTGCACTGCACCAATGACTTCTGCATAGGTTGCAAACCTTCTTCCCCTGAGCGCTTCCTTCAACGATCCTGACATATGGAAGTCGTTTGCAGCCAGGTTTGGGCTGTACAGTGGGTGTTCCGACAATTCGAATCACAACTCCTTTATTGTTTTGGCCGTTAGTTTGCGGAATGTGACCGAGCATTGTCTTGCTGCAGGATGAATCCTTTTCGCAGTTTTCCGCGTCGTTTGGGTATGATTACAAGTTTCAGTTTAGTTTGCAACACATCACAATAGTCCACTCCGTTGACAGTTTCGCCTCTTGGGGTGAAATTAACGGCTGCCACACTTTCCATGTCCCAGAATAGTGTTAGCATGATCTTACTAGCTGATGGTTGACGTTTAAATTTCTTTATTTTTGGTGATAACAGGTGTTCCCAAATCATGCTTGCAGCCTTGCTTTTCATTTCGTGATGATACACCCACGTGTCGCCTACAGTAATAATTTGCTGTAAAAATCCATGTCGTTCGCGATGGTAATGGCCAAATTATTACGAGAAATGTCCATCCTTTCGGCCTTATGCTGCTTTGACAATTATTTCGGTATCGACCTTGCACACAGTTTCCGAAAATTTAGCCTGTAGTGTAAGTGGAGTACAATGTAAAGTACTGACGATTTTGTCCACTGTGATTCGCCTGTTTCTCATCAGCATACTCTTAAAGACTTCCAAATTGTCCTCAGTTATTGACGTCGATGGATCGCCCGAGCTTTCCTCGTCACATACAGAAGTTCTTCCCTGGTTCAAGTGCTCTATCCATTCGTAGATCTTGCTTCGCGATAAACAGCTGCAATATACTGCGCTTGCCTTCGGCGGCCGAGCGAGATGGCGCAGTGGGTAGCGCACTGGACTCGCATTCGGGAGGACGACAGTTCAATCCCGCGTCCGGCCATCCTGATTTAGGTTTTCCGTGATTTCCCTAAATCGCTCCAGGCAAATGCCGGGATGGTTCCTTTGAAAGGGCACTGCCGATTTCCTTCCCCGTTCTTCCCGATCTTCCGATGAGACTGATGTCCTCGCTGTCTGGTCTCCTCCCCCAAACAACGCCCCATTCGACGAATTATTTCCGCACGCTTTACGCCTTCCTCAAACAAAAAGCTAATCACTACCCTCATTTCCTCCTTGGTGTAGATCGGCAATGGAGCTGCCATGGTTCACGGTGTGTTACAGTACAACGACTAACGCGGGAATAATTGGAAATTTGTGGTAAGGTCTTATGGCACCAAACTGCTGAGGTCATCGGTCCCTAAGCTTACACACTACTTAATATAACTGAACTTACTCTAACGGCAACACACCCACACCCATGCCCGGGAGAGGACTTGAACCTCCGACGGGGGGGGGGGGGGGGGAGCCGCGAGAACTGTGACAAGGCACCTAAGACCGCTCGGCTACCCCGCGCAGCCCGCAGGAATAAGAGTGACACGTTGTATAGAATTGTTGTAGACGACAATACTCCAGCTCCTGGATACTAGCAGTGTTACGAAGCTCTACGGCGAGAAATCACAAAATTCTCTTTGCTTTTTAACTTCCATTTGTATATGTATTGCCATACTGATATTATATGACACTGTAGGAAATACTGCAACCACCTCAATTTTTTTTTAATGATTTTATTGTACCGTTACTAATTTCGGGCCAGAGCCCATTGTTGGACGGTAACACTGATTCCTTTGCAAGTTTTACAGTTGTGTCCTAAACTATAACAAAGCTTTTGTGGTTGCATAGTATGTGTGATTACATAGTACATATGAGGGTAAGACTACGTAATCTAAAGAACATTCTTAAATTTTAGGACGCAAATGTAAAGCCTTTTGTAAGCTACGCAATTACAAAAACTTAGCTATATTTTAGGACGCAAATTTAAAACTTGCAAAGAAGTCAACGTTACTTTTTGACGATGGGCTCAGGTCTGAAAGTATTAACTGTACAACAAAATCATTTCAAAAAACGTGTGGCTGGTTGCAGTATTTCCTAACGCGTTATTTGCGGAACAGCTACGGTATTCTCTAACCAAAATGGATAGAAGGATATGATATGGTTTGCTGTGGCATGAGATTAATGTTAGGTCTCTTGTATCTTAATGGTGGTATATAACAAAACCTGCAGTTATAAGAAAAGACAATTAAACAGCTGCGTGTCATGCATTTAAAAAATACTTAAAAGCTTTTGACAATTGCTGTCAAAAATGTTCTATGGAATAAGTGACGATGGCCGAAGTAGAGAGGATATAAAATGCAGGCTCTCAGTAGCAAGAAAATCATTTCCGAAAGACAGGAATTTGTCGAACATAAATTTAATTACTAGGAAGGAAGTGATTTCTGAAGGTATGTCTATGGAATGTAGTCTTTTACAGAAGTGGAATGTGGACGATAAACAGTTTGGACAAGAGGAGGAATAGAAGCTTCTGAAACGTGGGGTTGAAGGATAACACTGAAGATTAAATGGGTAGATCGAATTAGTAATAAAGAGTTACTGAATCTAACTGAGTAGAATATAAATTTATGAGACCTGACTAATAGGTGGGATCGTTTGACAGTACAACTCTTAAGACAACAAGGAATTGTGAATTTGGTAATAGAGAGATTTGGAGGAGAGGGGAGGACGGCGATACTGGGTGACCAAGTTTTGACTGCATGAAGCAGGTTGAAATCGATGTACGTTGCACAGGATGGATTAGTATGGAGAGCTGCATCAAACAGACGTTCCTACTAAAGACAATAACATAAGACCACAATAAATGTACTGGCCAAGTATGTAAAATACTTAGTTTTATGTAAGACATTACCTTTCGTCTCCAATGTTGACTGAATATATAAGTCCGCACAAAAACGTATCTGACATGGAATAACAAAACGAAAATGACAGCTGAACGTCTATGGTTAAATATCAGTAGTCTATATATCATAATTTCTGTAACTTTGTCTCATCCAAAGACGAACTTATCAACAGAGTATTCCCAAACATCATTACTAACTACAAAAGTAATGAATGGTTGAGTGAGCGAGAGTCGGCTGAAGTGGCCGAGCGGTTCTAGGCGCTCCAGACTGGAACCGCGCAACTGCTACGGTCGCAGATTCGAATCCTGCCTCGGGCATGGATGTGTGTGATGTCCTTAGGTTAGTTAGGTTTAAGTAGTTCTAAGTTCTAGGGGACTGATGATCTCAGAAGTTAAGTCCCATAGTGCTCAGAGCCATTTGAACCATTTTTGAAGCGAGCGAGCAATTTTAGAGGCTAAGAATAAAGATGTAGATGACCTAAACAACATAATTCAGAATGAGATCATTGGTAAAATGCATTCATTCAAATCTATTGACTGTGTAACAAATGAAGATGAAGCCGCCAGCTATCCAATTGAATTTTTAATCTCCTTGGGTGTACCTGGCTTACCACCGCACAATTTACGCCTAAATGTTGACTCCGTAGTATTCATGCTTCGAAACATAAACAAACCAAAACCGTGCAACGGTACTCGTTCGGTGGTAAGTAAATTGATGAACAATGTTATTTACGCGACGATAATCAAAGGAAAATTCGAAGGTGAGGAAGTTCTCATTCCGAGGATCCCGATGATCCCAACCGATATGCCGTTTGCGTTTAGAAGACTTCAATTTCCGATCCGTCTTGAATTCGCCATGACCATTAACAAATCACAAGGCCAATCCTTGAAAGTTTTTGGTTTAAATCTGGAATATCCATGTTTTTCACATGGTCAATTATATGTGGCATGTTCACGGGTCGGAAGACGCTATGCGTTGTTTGTTCTTGCGCCTGATAATAAAAAAAATGTCGTTTATCACAAGGTACTTAATTGAAGAGTGGAAGCTATGCACCAAAAACATAAAGAATGAAGAATCATTAAAATACTTAATTTTTTATTTGTATTTTCTAATAAAATATTGAAATTAACATCCAAAATCTGATTAATTATTGGCTTTAAGGCGGAACAGAGTTCGCCGGGTCAGCTAGTATATATATATATTCAAACGCATTCCCTCTAATCGACGTAAGAAATCCGCCGAGTTCTTAATGAGGTGCTACAGAGCTAATACAGAGCTCAGAGGAGTAGCAAGGTATTTTGCATACGACATGTCGGAGGACCAATGTTATAAGTACAATCGGAAGAAGAGGAACCCCATCGTTGTGAACCTTCCGGTTTCCATGCAACCCTGTGGGAACAGCACAATGAGAATTAAGACTCCTGATAGCTCCTACGACAAGGACTATTCCTCCTCTCAACAGTTTTTGTGTGGTCAGCACTGATCCTGCTATACACTGTATCAGACAGTAAACACTGCACCTCTTGAATGTAATTCTACTTGTCCAAAAGAGCGGCATCATTGCGCTTGTCCGCAGGTAAAATAACAATATCCGGATCAACTGTAAGTGAACGTAAAGCAACCCTGTGATCTTGCTCTTGGATGGACGTGCCCCTGTCAACACACGGCACGCCTCCCTCCTAGCCTCCTCTACAAAATCTGGAGGTGGTTAAAACAGCCTGTTCAACAGAATTAATAAAATCAATTACTGCCAACCCCTCGGGAGTCGATGCCGAAATTAAACATTTCCCTAGCACGGATAAAGGTGCGTTGTGAGAAGCTTTCTCCGTGAGATTTACCACAGAACGGGCTGTTACAGAATGAAATTCCCAGTCAGACTGAGACCATGTAGCACCGTCCGGCCAGTCCCAAGAAAAAGCCGACGTTTTAGAAGCAATAAATAAATGAAGCAGAAAAAATTGCTTGGAAAAAAATCCAACTGTTGATGAGTGTAATGGATCCTTTCACGAACAAGAGCTGGGTCAGCGCATTGATTGATGCTGTAAGTAGGCTGTTTAGGTTTTTTTATTGGTAACGCCACCTCTGTATGAAAATCACTGGCTGTGCTGTGTGCAGTCTGTGGCTGCTTTGCATTGTTGTAATACTCGCCATTGTAGTGTTAGGCAGCTGGCTGTGAACAGCGCGTAGCGTTGGGCAGTTGTAGGTGAGCCGCCAGCAGTGGTGGATGTGGGGAGAGAGATGGCGGAGTTTTGTAATTTGTCATGAACTGCTATATATATGATGATATCAAGGTAAATACATTGTTTGTTCTCTATTAATATCTTTCATTTGCTAACTATCCCTATCAGTAGTTAGTGCCTTCCATAGTTTGTATCTTTTATTTAGCTGGCAGTAGTGGCGCTCGCTGTATTGCAGTAGTGGGAGTAACCAAGATTTTTGTGAGGTAAGTGATTTGTGAAAGGTATAGTTTAATGTTAGTCAGGGCCATTCTTTTGTAGGGAATTTTGAAAGTCAGATTGCGTTGCGCTAAAAATATTGTGTGTCAGTTTAAGCACAGTCATTGTATAAATTTTTCAAAGGGGACGTTTCATATGTCGACCCTTAGCCGAGGATACCTCACTGGAATCTTCTGATTTTTTTCTTGTAGTTTGTGTAATTAGTGTAGCTTTTGTTTATTGCTAGCGCGTAATTGTAGAGAGAATTTCCTTTGTAATTGTAGTTTTTCATTGTTGTACAGTAAAACAGTTGTGGCATGCATGTAGATTTGCACCAAGTATTTCGCAGCTGCAATTAACTAGATATTCTTTTCAGTGTTATGTTAATGTGTTCTCTTATTTTTGCTCTTCAAATTGTGCTTTTCTGTGTTATCGTGTGAAATATTGTGACAATAACGGCGTGTGAAAAACGTAACACTAGGCTCCAAAGCAAACTGAGAAATAATAGTGACGACGAGCGTAGCTTGCCAGCACCACTGTGTAATGAATTAACAGACGTTCAAAGTAGTAATTTGGTAACTGTGCATAGGGAAATGGAGCGGGCTGCAAACAGTGGCGTAGGCAGTGAAACAATTAGTGAGCAGGGAAGCATTATCGATCGATCGGTCGGCAATAGCTCGGCTCAGGAATCCGAAATGACACGACACGATCTCGCAAATACTGTAGATTCAGGTTTTGGATCCTCACCGTTTTCTCAAATAAGTCAAGACACATTTTCTACTTGTCAAAATGTGAATGTTTCCGGTGCAAATTCACTGCCGAAAAGCACTGAGGAACATGTTCCAGACACCAGTGCATTGTTATTACAATTAATACAACAAATGGGACAAACACAACAAAAGCTTCAAAAGTTAGACACAATGGAACAATACCAGAGACAAACACAGCAAAAGCTTGAAAAATTAGACACAATGGAACAATACCAGAGACAAACACAGCAACAGTTAGACACAATGGAACAAAATCTTCAAAAGTTAGACACAGTGGAACAAAATCTTAAAAAGTTAGACACCACACTTGAACAAACACGTGAAGATTTAACTACTGAGTTACATAACATTGAATCTAAATGTCAAAAAGTCTGTGATGACGTAAAAACTCAAATTTGTGAGCATTTTCAACCTATTTTTTCGCGTCATGAAAATGCATTACAGAATCACGAAGCAGCCATAAAAGAACTGCAAACCATTGTTCATGAAAATCATGAGACCTTGTGGGCTAAAATTGACTCAGTTGCATCTACCGATTCAGTTACGCAACTTGCAAAAACTCAGGAAAACTTGAAGGACACAGTAGATTCGATTTCAACACAAATGGACACTCTGAAACTTGGTTCAGAAAAACACACTGAGGAAATGTGCTCACTATCGGAGAAAGTAGCCGAACTTTCGTATCAGGTCACTACCTTATCTACAAAGGTAGATGATGATCTGAATGACACAACACCTGTAGCCTTCACTGACACTGAAGAGTACGAACAAATTAGAAAATTCAAACAAAATCAAAATCAAATCAATACACAGTACAAAAGAGAAATCCGGGAAGTGCAAGATCAGTTGGCACAAGTAGTACAAGAATTACGTATTTCAGAGGACACTCGCGCTCCAACACGGGAAGAGGAACTTAGAAATATGGAAAATCCACAAAATAATAACACAGGGCATTTCGGAAATTATGAAAGAAATTGGCAATGTGCACCGAATTTTGAGATGGAACCGCCGACACGACGTAACAATGACCGATATGCTACTCGCCGACACGATTATTTTGACTATAAGCTGTTCATTACTACACGTAAATTCAAAACGTTTAAGAATTCTGCCAACGACATTCATCCACAAGCGTGGCTTCATCAATTCTCTCATTGTTTTCCTCCCAACTGGTCGTTAGAACACAGATTAGAATTTATGTGTGGCTATTTAGAGAATGAACCAGCTGTAGGAATGCGTTCGGTCATTCACGATTGTCATAGTGAAGGAGAATTTTACCATGCCTTCCTCTCAGCATATTGGTCTCAAGCCACACAAGACCGAGTAAAACATGGCATCATAATGATGAAGCATTTCGAACAATCTGAATTCTCCAGTCTTGTGAAATATTTTGAAGACATGTTGCACAAGAATCAGTACCTGTCAAACCCATACAGCCCCTCAGAACTCATCCGCATTTGCTTAATCAAATTACCTGAACATTTACGACATATTATTTTGGCAGGACGTTGCAAAGACGACATTGAAGCTTTTCAGGGACTGTTACAAGAACTGGAAATTGATACTGACAATCGCGGAACGCGAGAACAGGAGCACAACAATTACTGGTCACATCCGTCGCAATTCCGCGATGAAAGAAATAATAACTGGACGCGACAAGGCTATTCTCACAACGCAAATCGTGACCAAAACAGACACCACCCATATGACAACCACTGGCAGAGTAATAATAGTTACAGAGAAAGATCGCATTTCCGTAGTAATGAATATGACAGAGACAATCATAGAAACAGACAATATGGTAACCAGAACTATTATTATCAAGGGAGACAGAATACTTTCAGACGCAACAGTTCAGCGCGCAGTTACGATTCAGGGAGAAATTCTCCACCACATGACCGACAAACAAGAAACTATGTAAACTACCGACATAACGACAGACCTGAATTTCATCAGAACTGGCGGGATTCTAACAGAGCTGGGCCTTCTCGTCAGAGTGAATTTGTAGAAGTTAGGTCTCCTAATCCCAGTAACGACGCGCGCCAACAAAGAGACAGACAATGACTCGCACAGCAGGCAGCCGCGTGTGCCCGCTGGCTCCGAGAAAAATAACATAGACGCTAACCTTGAGAAAAATTCCAGTATTCTTTACCGATGTATACCGCATGATAATTGCATTCAAGTTCAAACTCTGAGTACTAGGAAGAGTAAAGGTTTACACCACATTTTACATGTAAAACCGTTTATTGAAAGATAATCTGCTTTTTAACTTTGTCTCTGCCATAAAACTTTTCACTTCACATTTCTAGTATGCTTTGTCAGACTTAAGAAACTGTTAACATGCAACAATGTTTGAAGTCAAATATCCAGTCTAGAACCTAGGGAACATTTTTAAACAGAAATTACGAATGCATTGTTATAGTGAACAGACGACACAGTGTTGTATTTGTACATTCTTGCTTGTTAGTTGCACGATTACGTAACGACTATAAGGCTCACATACTTAGAACATTTACCAGTACTGTTAATGAGTTTTTAATGCAACATTTTGGTTTATTTGAAAATACATTCTGAAATTAAAGTGCTTTCTGAGAGATACCAGATGACACAGAGGTTAGTTTATATGACAGCTACACGATTTTATCACGACGCTACTAATGAGTGACAATTTACAATGTTGCTTTTGCAGTGTATCTGTTTTATATCTGCACAGCTTTCTGTATTCTTCTGGAAAGAAAAACATGTTTTAGTAGTAACTCTTGTGGTATAGCAACAATGAGACAGCCTTTTTTCGTGGCACAACAATACGTTACAGTACAGTACTTTCTTCATCACAACAATAAGCGTAATAACTACGATATCTATACACAAAGCATTTCACTATTGTTTATCATGAGGTAAGTACATTGACTTCTGCAGAACTTAGCTTTCGGAGGACGATAAATACGAGACATCCACAGAGATTATCTTACAACATGACGCACAGTTTAGCGCTACAGTACACGTATTTGAGTGATTATTTTCGCACTTAAAACATTTTTTTTAAGATATTTGAAGTGCAATGATACAAGGGTTTTCCGTGATACATTTCATTCCATTGCTGTAATCTGTAACACCTGAGGGTATAATTACATTAATCCTCAGGGGGGTACACGCTTACTTTGTGTACCATGTGTGTGGCAACCACAAGGAACCCTAGCTAATATGGTATTTGCTTATACAACTTTACACATCGGTACCATATTTCTCTAACACAAAATTACATAGCTATCTGATCATTTAACTGAGAGATAAACGTTTTTACTACATCAGTGACAGATGTTTACGTAATTACACAGTTGGATAACTTCACACTTATGAAATTGTATTTTGTCTGTACTTTGTGAACTGTTCATATTTTTTCGGAACCATTGTGATACTATGAGAGCTTTGAACGATGTATTTGATATGAGATCATGATTTTTAAAGTACGTTTGAGGTAGATGACACTATTGAAATGAGCAGAGAATTTTTTTTAGGTTTTAAAATATTCAGGAAGCTACGACGATTTTGAGATTTGGCTGAGGTTTTATGATGTTATGATGACGATGTGTATTACGCTGTTGCGGTATGTTTATGATAAAGAAGCTGATGCTATATGAGGAATTTGATTATGCTATGTATCTTATGATGAAGTATTGAAGAAGCGTCGACGAATTTGTATATGTGTCATAAGGTAAGGAGTAATGAATAGTGGTTAGGGACCCTTGACTTGTGAAGAAGTATGTTGGAAACCAAGAATCGTACTTTAAGAGTTATGAAATGTGTGTAAATGCGTGACTGTATCACAATGCTGACGAATATTTTTTTTTGGACACTTATTTATAGGATTTTGTTTCTACAGATTTGCAACGCTAATTCTTGACCTGTGAAATATTTTTATATGAGACTGCCACTGTAGCGGAAACTGCTGTCGTAAATATTTCCGTACAAAAGTTAAGTGACCACCTGCACGTAATGCGTCGCGGCCACCTGTGCCAGCCAACTGGAGAAACAGCCATTAGGTGGAAAAAAAAAGAGGCCATTAACCTCGCTATTGACGTTCCTTTGTAGAAAGCATCGCAAAACGACACGCTAATTACTTGGAAACATATCGTACTTTCTGATATTTACTGAAATGCCTAATGAAATGACAAGAAATACAAACTGCCTATTGGCTTCTGTCTCGGGTTCTTCGGCCGACGTTCATCTAATGATTTTTCTGACGTTTCGCCAGCACGAGTGGCTGGCATTGTCAAAGCTTCACCCTCCATTGCCGGTGGTGAACTGGAGGCGAGCTCGCGGCCGCAGACTATATGTACCTGGCGCGCCAACGTCCGAGGGCTTCTCCGCGGTCATTTCCGGTGCGGTTCTCCTCTTGCTACCTGCGACGGTCGTTCGCTGCAGTACGGGAAGCCAGGATCCGTTTACCTTAAGGCTTTCCTCTTTCTTGTTGAAACTGTTCGCGTGTTTTTGGATTTCTACAGCTTCTCTGAACAAGCGCGTGTGATAGTGCTTCTCTACAGCCAGAACTTCCGTGTCGGCGAATTTTATTACGTGGTCGGTCTCATTCAGTGCGTGTTCTGCCACGGCCGATTTCTCCACCTGCCCCAACCTGCAATGTCGCTTATGCTCTTTGATCCTGGTGTTAATGGATCGTCCAGTCATTCCGACATAAACTTTTCCGCATGTGCAAGGTATACGGTATATTCCCGACATTGCAAGTGGGTCTCTTTTCTCCTTCGCCGATCTAAGACACTCTTTGATCTTCCTTGTCGGTTTGAAAATCGTCTTTACGCCGTGTTTGCGCAATATACGGCCGATTCTGTCCGTCACTCTGGGAATGTATGGCAGAAAGGCCGTACCCGACATTTCTTTTTCTGGTTCCTTACTTCGCCGAGTGTTTGGCTCTGTTACACGTCTAATGTAATTTGTGGAGTACCCATTGCTCCTCAGAACAGTTTCCAGGTGTTGCATTTCTCGTTTGAGGTGTTGAGGCTCACATATTCGTCCTGCTCTCGTTACGAGCGTACTAATCATGCCTCTTTTCTGGCTCGGGTGGTGGTTTGACAGTTTGTGGAGGTATCGGTCCGTGTGTGTCGGTTTTCGATACACGCTGTGTCCCAGGTTTTCGCCGTCCCTTGTGACCAGCACATCTAGAAATGGCAGTTTCCTGTCCTTTTCTACCTCCATGGTAAATGTTATGTTGGCATGGAGGCTGTTCAAGTGTCTCAGGAATTCACCGAGCTGTTCTTCACCATGGCTCCACACCACGAAAGTATCATCGACGTACCTGTACCACACCTTACGTTTGCAAGTCGCCGAGTCCAGTGCCTGTGCTTCGAATTGTTCCATGAAGAAGTTGGCCACCACTGGACTGAGAGGACTACCCATGGCGACGCCTTCCAGCTGTTCGTAGAAATCGCCATTCCACGTGAAATAGCTCGTGGTGAGACATGCATGGAAGAGCTTTTTGATGTCTTGCGGGAACATGGAACCGATGTGCTCCAGAGCGTCGCTGAGTGGCACTTTCGTAAATAACGAAACAACATCAAAACTCACCAGGATGTCGTTTGGCGCAAGTTTCAGTTTCTTCAGCTTCTCAATGAAATGTCCTGAGTCCTTAATGTATGTGTCGGTCTTTCCCACGTGTGGCTGTAGCAGAGAGGCCAAGTGTTTCGCCAGTTTATACGTTGGTGAGCCAGGAGCGCTAACGATCGGTCTCAGTGGAACGTTGTTCTTATGGATCTTGGGTAATCCATACAGCCGAGGTGGTAGGGCTTCTGTGTTGCGCAGGTTTCTCTGTATGTCCGCCGGCAGAGAAGACGCCTTGATTAATCGATTCGTATTCCGAGTGATACGCTGCGTCGGATCTGCGCTTAGTTTTCGGTACGTCGTCGGATCTAATAGGTCTCGGATCTTTTGCTCATAATCTTCGGTCTTCATTACGACGGCCGCATTCCCCTTATCGGCAGGCAGTACCAATATACTCTTGTCGGCGTTGAGATTCTTAATGGCTGGTTCCTCTTCTTTCTTCAGGTTGCAAGCTGGTGGTTTTGCTCGGCGCAGTATCCTGGCTGTTTCAGTGCGTATTTCCTCTGCCCTTTCACAAGGAAGGGTCCGAATGGCTGCTTCGGTGTTGGCAATGATGTCCTCCATAGGTATAGTTCTCGGGATGATAGCGAAATTCCCTCCCTTTTGAAGGACTGACACTTCCTCTTCGGTCAATTGTCGTTCAGTGAGGTTGACCACTGTGTGTGACATGTCGGGAATCGCCTTGTCGGTCTGCTTCCGGCATCTTTCAAACTTTTTCTTTTGCCGCTCGGTGCAGCGCTCGAGTTCGTTCTGCATGCTCCTGTGAGTGATGCTGTCGATCTTGTCCCAGTCGTCTCGATGCATTCTGCTACTTAGTTGATAGAAAATGTCCAGAAGTTCCTGATCCGTTCTTGCCAAGTCTCTCCGTGTTGTATGTATTCGCTCACGAAGAAAAGCTCGTTCCATTCTGTCGTAGATACGATGTGCTTGGGCGGTGGTGAATAGGCGCTTGCATCTCAAGAACTTCGGTGTAGCACATTCATCTCGGCACCGTGACAGAAAGGCGAGAGAGGACATCAGTCGCGCTTTCTTCTTCCGTCGTTGGTCAAGGCGTCGGTACAATCTGCAAATCTCCTCCCCGTAGAGGCGTAATACAAAATTGTTAAGGCTTTCGTGGCCACTTGTTGACAAACTGCCTATTGGCTTCTGTCTCGGGTTCTTCGGCCGACGTTCATCTAATGATTTTTCTGACGTTTCGCCAGCACGAGTGGCTGGCATTGTCAAAGCTTCACCCTCCATTGCCGGTGGTGAACTGGAGGCGAGCTCGCGGCCGCAGACTATATGTACCTGGCGCGCCAACGTCCGAGGGCTTCTCCGCGGTCATTTCCGGTGCGGTTCTCCTCTTGCTACCTGCGACGGTCGTTCGCTGCAGTACGGGAAGCCAGGATCCGTTTACCTTAAGGCTTTCCTCTTTCTTGTTGAAACTGTTCGCGTGTTTTTGGATTTCTACAGCTTCTCTGAACAAGCGCGTGTGATAGTGCTTCTCTACAGCCAGAACTTCCGTGTCGGCGAATTTTATTACGTGGTCGGTCTCATTCAGTGCGTGTTCTGCCACGGCCGATTTCTCCACCTGCCCCAACCTGCAATGTCGCTTATGCTCTTTGATCCTGGTGTTAATGGATCGTCCAGTCATTCCGACATAAACTTTTCCGCATGTGCAAGGTATACGGTATATTCCCGACATTGCAAGTGGGTCTCTTTTCTCCTTCGCCGATCTAAGACACTCTTTGATCTTCCTTGTCGGTTTGAAAATCGTCTTTACGCCGTGTTTGCGCAATATACGGCCGATTCTGTCCGTCACTCTGGGAATGTATGGCAGAAAGGCCGTACCCGACATTTCTTTTTCTGGTTCCTTACTTCGCCGAGTGTTTGGCTCTGTTACACGTCTAATGTAATTTGTGGAGTACCCATTGCTCCTCAGAACAGTTTCCAGGTGTTGCATTTCTCGTTTGAGGTGTTGAGGCTCACATATTCGTCCTGCTCTCGTTACGAGCGTACTAATCATGCCTCTTTTCTGGCTCGGGTGGTGGTTTGACAGTTTGTGGAGGTATCGGTCCGTGTGTGTCGGTTTTCGATACACGCTGTGTCCCAGGTTTTCGCCGTCCCTTGTGACCAGCACATCTAGAAATGGCAGTTTCCTGTCCTTTTCTACCTCCATGGTAAATGTTATGTTGGCATGGAGGCTGTTCAAGTGTCTCAGGAATTCACCGAGCTGTTCTTCACCATGGCTCCACACCACGAAAGTATCATCGACGTACCTGTACCACACCTTACGTTTGCAAGTCGCCGAGTCCAGTGCCTGTGCTTCGAATTGTTCCATGAAGAAGTTGGCCACCACTGGACTGAGAGGACTACCCATGGCGACGCCTTCCAGCTGTTCGTAGAAATCGCCATTCCACGTGAAATAGCTCGTGGTGAGACATGCATGGAAGAGCTTTTTGATGTCTTGCGGGAACATGGAACCGATGTGCTCCAGAGCGTCGCTGAGTGGCACTTTCGTAAATAACGAAACAACATCAAAACTCACCAGGATGTCGTTTGGCGCAAGTTTCAGTTTCTTCAGCTTCTCAATGAAATGTCCTGAGTCCTTAATGTATGTGTCGGTCTTTCCCACGTGTGGCTGTAGCAGAGAGGCCAAGTGTTTCGCCAGTTTATACGTTGGTGAGCCAGGAGCGCTAACGATCGGTCTCAGTGGAACGTTGTTCTTATGGATCTTGGGTAATCCATACAGCCGAGGTGGTAGGGCTTCTGTGTTGCGCAGGTTTCTCTGTATGTCCGCCGGCAGAGAAGACGCCTTGATTAATCGATTCGTATTCCGAGTGATACGCTGCGTCGGATCTGCGCTTAGTTTTCGGTACGTCGTCGGATCTAATAGGTCTCGGATCTTTTGCTCATAATCTTCGGTCTTCATTACGACGGTCGCATTCCCCTTATCGGCAGGCAGTACCAATATACTCTTGTCGGCGTTGAGATTCTTAATGGCTTGTTCCTCTTCTTTCTTCAGGTTGCAAGCTGGTGGTTTTGCTCGGCGCAGTATCCTGGCTGTTTCAGTGCGTATTTCCTCTGCCCTTTCACAAGGAAGGGTCCGAATGGCTGCTTCGGTGTTGGCAATGATGTCCTCCATAGGTATAGTTCTCGGGATGATAGCGAAATTCCCTCCCTTTTGAAGGACTGACACTTCCTCTTCGGTCAATTGTCGTTCAGTGAGGTTGACCACTGTGTGTGACATGTCGGGAATCGCCTTGTCGGTCTGCTTCCGGCATCTTTCAAACTTTTTCTTTTGCCGCTCGGTGCAGCGCTCGAGTTCGTTCTGCATGCTCCTGTGAGTGATGCTGTCGATCTTGTCCCAGTCGTCTCGATGCATTCTGCTACTTAGTTGATAGAAAATGTCCAGAAGTTCCTGATCCGTTCTTGCCAAGTCTCTCCGTGTTGTATGTATTCGCTCACGAAGAAAAGCTCGTTCCATTCTGTCGTAGATACGATGTGCTTGGGCGGTGGTGAATAGGCGCTTGCATCTCAAGAACTTCGGTGTAGCACATTCATCTCGGCACCGTGACAGAAAGGCGAGAGAGGACATCAGTCGCGCTTTCTTCTTCCGTCGTTGGTCAAGGCGTCGGTACAATCTGCAAATCTCCTCCCCGTAGAGGCGTAATACAAAATTGTTAAGGCTT
This sequence comes from Schistocerca nitens, assembly GCF_023898315.1. NCBI lineage: Eukaryota > Metazoa > Arthropoda > Insecta > Orthoptera > Acrididae > Schistocerca > Schistocerca nitens. The sequence goes on from NC_064620.1 coordinate 270,312,565, forward strand.
TCGTGGCCACTTGTTGACAAACTGCCTATTGGCTTCTGTCTCGGGTTCTTCGGCCGACGTTCATCTAATGATTTTTCTGACGTTTCGCCAGCACGAGTGGCTGGCATTGTCAAAGCTTCACCCTCCATTGCCGGTGGTGAACTGGAGGCGAGCTCGCGGCCGCAGACTATATGTACCTGGCGCGCCAACGTCCGAGGGCTTCTCCGCGGTCATTTCCGGTGCGGTTCTCCTCTTGCTACCTGCGACGGTCGTTCGCTGCAGTACGGGAAGCCAGGATCCGTTTACCTTAAGGCTTTCCTCTTTCTTGTTGAAACTGTTCGCGTGTTTTTGGATTTCTACAGCTTCTCTGAACAAGCGCGTGTGATAGTGCTTCTCTACAGCCAGAACTTCCGTGTCGGCGAATTTTATTACGTGGTCGGTCTCATTCAGTGCAGGGGCAGGTGGAGAAATCGGCCGTGGCAGAACACGCACTGAATGAGACCGACCACGTAATAAAATTCGCCGACACGGAAGTTCTGGCTGTAGAGAACCACTATCACACGCGCTTGTTCAGAGAAGCTGTAGAAATACAAAAACACGCGAACAGTTTCAACAAGAAAGAGGAAAGCCTTAAGGTAAACGGATCCTGGCTTCCCGTACTGCAGCGAACGACCGTCGCAGGTAGCAAGAGGAGAACCGCACCGGAAATGACCGCGGAGAAGCCCTCGGACGTTGGCGCGCCAGGTACATATAGTCTGCGGCCGCGAGCTCGCCTCCAGTTCACCACCGGCAATGGAGGGTGAAGCTTTGACAATGCCAGCCACTCGTGCTGGCGAAACGTCAGAAAAATCATTAGATGAACGTCGGCCGAAGAACCCGAGACAGAAGCCAATAGGCAGTTTGTCAACAAGTGGCCACGAAAGCCTTAACAATTTTGTATTACGCCTCTACGGGGAGGAGATTTGCAGATTGTACCGACGCCTTGACCAACGACGGAAGAAGAAAGCGCGACTGATGTCCTCTCTCGCCTTTCTGTCACGGTGCCGAGATGAATGTGCTACACCGAAGTTCTTGAGATGCAAGCGCCTATTCACCACCGCCCAAGCACATCGTATCTACGACAGAATGGAACGAGCTTTTCTTCGTGAGCGAATACATACAACACGGAGAGACTTGGCAAGAACGGATCAGGAACTTCTGGACATTTTCTATCAACTAAGTAGCAGAATGCATCGAGACGACTGGGACAAGATCGACAGCATCACTCACAGGAGCATGCAGAACGAACTCGAGCGCTGCACCGAGCGGCAAAAGAAAAAGTTTGAAAGATGCCGGAAGCAGACCGACAAGGCGATTCCCGACATGTCACACACAGTGGTCAACCTCACTGAACGACAATTGACCGAAGAGGAAGTGTCAGTCCTTCAAAAGGGAGGGAATTTCGCTATCATCCCGAGAACTATACCTATGGAGGACATCATTGCCAACACCGAAGCAGCCATTCGGACCCTTCCTTGTGAAAGGGCAGAGGAAATACGCACTGAAACAGCCAGGATACTGCGCCGAGCAAAACCACCAGCTTGCAACCTGAAGAAAGAAGAGGAACCAGCCATTAAGAATCTCAACGCCGACAAGAGTATATTGGTACTGCCTGCCGATAAGGGGAATGCGGCCGTCGTAATGAAGACCGAAGATTATGAGCAAAAGATCCGAGACCTATTAGATCCGACGACGTACCGAAAACTAAGCGCAGATCCGACGCAGCGTATCACTCGGAATACGAATCGATTAATCAAGGCGTCTTCTCTGCCGGCGGACATACAGAGAAACCTGCGCAACACAGAAGCCCTACCACCTCGGCTGTATGGATTACCCAAGATCCATAAGAACAACGTTCCACTGAGACCGATCGTTAGCGCTCCTGGCTCACCAACGTATAAACTGGCGAAACACTTGGCCTCTCTGCTACAGCCACACGTGGGAAAGACCGACACATACATTAAGGACTCAGGACATTTCATTGAGAAGCTGAAGAAACTGAAACTTGCGCCAAACGACATCCTGGTGAGTTTTGATGTTGTTTCGTTATTTACGAAAGTGCCACTCAGCGACGCTCTGGAGCACATCGGTTCCATGTTCCCGCAAGACATCAAAAAGCTCTTCCATGCATGTCTCACCACGAGCTATTTCACGTGGAATGGCGATTTCTACGAACAGCTGGAAGGCGTCGCCATGGGTAGTCCTCTCAGTCCAGTGGTGGCCAACTTCTTCATGGAACAATTCGAAGCACAGGCACTGGACTCGGCGACTTGCAAACGTAAGGTGTGGTACAGGTACGTCGATGATACTTTCGTGGTGTGGAGCCATGGTGAAGAACAGCTCGGTGAATTCCTGAGACACTTGAACAGCCTCCATGCCAACATAACATTTACCATGGAGGTAGAAAAGGACAGGAAACTGCCATTTCTAGATGTGCTGGTCACAAGGGACGGCGAAAACCTGGGACACAGCGTGTATCGAAAACCGACACACACGGACCGATACATCCACAAACTGTCAAACCACCACCCGAGCCAGAAAAGAGGCATGATTAGTACGCTCGTAACGAGAGCAGGACGAATATGTGAGCCTCAACACCTCAAACGAGAAATGCAACACCTGGAAACTGTTCTGAGGAGCAATGGGTACTCCACAAATTACATTAGACGTGTAACAGAGCCAAACACTCGGCGAAGTAAGGAACCAGAAAAAGAAATGTCGGGTACGGCCTTTCTGCCATACATTCCCAGAGTGACGGACAGAATCGGCCGTATATTGCGCAAACACGGCGTAAAGACGATTTTCAAACCGACAAGGAAGATCAAAGAGTGTCTTAGATCGGCGAAGGAGAAAAGAGACCCACTTGCAATGTCGGGAATATACCGTATACCTTGCACATGCGGAAAAGTTTATGTCGGAATGACTGGACGATCCATTAACACCAGGATCGAAGAGCATAAGCGACATTGCAGGTTGGGGCAGGTGGAGAAATCGGCCGTGGCAGAACACGCACTGAATGAGACCGACCACGTAATAAAATTCGCCGACACGGAAGTTCTGGCTGTAGAGAAGCACTATCACACGCGCTTGTTCAGAGAAGCTGTAGAAATCCAAAAACACGCGAACAGTTTCAACAAGAAAGAGGAAAGCCTTAAGGTAAACGGATCCTGGCTTCCCGTACTGCAGCGAACGACCGTCGCAGGTAGCAAGAGGAGAACCGCACCGGAAATGACCGCGGAGAAGCCCTCGGACGTTGGCGCGCCAGGTACATATAGTCTGCGGCCGCGAGCTCGCCTCCAGTTCACCACCGGCAATGGAGGGTGAAGCTCTGACAATGCCAGCCACTCGTGCTGGCGAAACGTCAGAAAAATCATTAGATGAACGTCGGCCGAAGAACCCGCGACAGAAGCCAATAGGCAGTTTGTCAACAAGTGGCCACGAAAGCCTTAACAATTTTGTGTGACAAGAAATAGTTTGTCTACACACCTGATTATGACTACTGTCTTTCTAGATGAGAGATTTTTTTACTAACTTATGAAATGTCACATGACTATTGAATGATATTTTTATGCTTTGCCTTTCATAGTTGCTTCTTTCATTTGATATCTAGTTTCTAGCTGTGTTGCAGCATGGGTTTTATAAAAAAAAAAAAATATTTCATTTGCTAATGTGAACACTTTCTGTCAACAGATCTATCAAATAATTATTTTATGACCCACATTCTTCGAAAAAGGAGCTCTTGGAATGGAAAGAACAATAAGAAGGGACTAATAACAGGAACTGCATACATAATTTTCTTTTCAACTACTTGGTAATTTTTTTTCCGTAGAGTAAGTTTTTGTGATGCATCACTCTAGTGTTAAGATGTGACGTAAGTTTTAAACATGGCCATTTTTACTGTAATATTTTTTCTGCTTGAGCTATGTCATGTTTAGGTATAAGTTGCTGCTGTTTGCCAGGCATAGTGTTATTGAATTTGACTTTGTATTATTCTGTTAAGCCAGTTTTACTAATGATTTATTTTTATTGTTTGCTGCACATTGCCTTAGATTAGTTGTAATATTACAATTGCTTTGCTAATTTCTTAATGCTGCTTGCTTCGCAAATCTGCGTTTTTTTTAATTGCTGTTTATATTAATTGTTTCATGTGATGCTGCATTGCCTCGTCCCTTAGTTTAGCATCTGAGCTCAGTAGATTTAAGTTAGCTTAAGAGGGGTAGACTATATAAGAAACAGATTTGGCAAAAAATGAGTATTGTGCACTAAGAAATAATTATTTCGAAAGAAATATGAACAGAGTAGAGAAAGCAGGTATAGATAGGACTTTTTGGGAATAATGATGAACGAAGGGAGATCTCCAAGAACAAAAAAGGTTTTGTTCGCAAAATACTGCAGTACCAAAAGTTACACTGAAAACGAACCCTGTCCTTTCCATTGTGTTATCCCCCTATGTGTTTGTGTACCCTTGTGTATTTGTTTTCTTCCTGTCTCTGTGTAGTTTCATAGAACTTTTTTCTCTTCTAATACTCAGCTACATGAACTATGATGAGGAATACTGTTATCCTCAAATATAATTTGCATTGATAATATGTTATTTACTTTGTAAAGATGCTTAGACATTATTTATCTGTTTTGTTTTAATGCTCATGGGTGAAGTTGATGTTTCGAAAATTACTCTGATCTTTCATGTATGTACTCATGTCATAATTCCTGTAACACTGATGTATATATTTCTATTCTTTTGTAAAGCCCCTGTTACTACAAATGTTATCTGTATTGTTATGTTCTTTAATAATGTATTTTGTACCTTTGTAATTGTATTCTTATGTTGTAAATTTATAATTGTATAGACACCAGTTCATCATATTATTAACTTGTAAGTTACATTTCACTGCACACGTTTCTGTTGGTCATAGTATATGGACAATATGTGAGAAGTAGGGACTGTTAGTGCTTGCACGTGTTTTAATGATTCAGCAAGGGACTGGATAACAGCATTGCTGGTTCTGAGGACAATTCCAAAAACTTTGTGAGTGCACAAGTGGTGGTTATGGACTTGCTATATTATCCGCAAGACTCTTCAATGGTGATTGTGCACCTGCACAGTCACAACAGATGGCTGCTGGCCATCTCTACAAGGACTACAGTGGTTCTGCGTCTTTGCTGACTCACCAGTACCATTATCTCTACAAGGACTGCAGTGGGTCTGCACCTCTGGTGGCGCACCAGTACCATTATCTCTACAAGGACTACAGTGGGTCTGCATCTTTGATGACTCACCAGTACCATTATTTCTGCAAGGACTGCAGTGGGTCTGCGCCTCTGGTGGCCCACCAATACCGTAATCTCTACCAGGACTACAGTGGGTCTGCTCTGTGATGACCTACCAAACGATATTCTTCAAAACTTCGATTGACTCCGCTGTGGGTTTGCTCTGTTGTGGCCCATGACCTGTCTGCATGTCGAGAGTCAGTACTGTCTTTCCGTTGGAAGGACAACGCTACTTCTTCAAGATTTCATGGAAATCCACTACTTCCGTGTGCATTTTCTTTTACTGCTCAGACTTTGAGGCAAACACTGCTATTTTACCGTCATGAACGATCAGGACTGTCTTTATGGACTGTGAGAAAATTTGAGCTTTTGACCAACATTGTATCAATAAGTGTTGTGCATTTGATTTCTTTGTTATTGTAATTATGAAAAAAATTTTTCAAATCTGTATTGGCCACTGCCCATCCCAATTTGTAAAATTTTTTGTGGGTAGCATGGGGGCTATGTAAGTAGGCTGTTTAGGTTTTTTTATTGGTAACGCCACCTCTGTATGAAAATCACTGGCTGTGCTGTGTGCAGTCTGTGGCTGCTTTGCATTGTTGTAATACTCGCCATTGTAGTGTTAGGCAGCTGGCTGTGAACAGCGCGTAGCGTTGGGCAGTTGTAGGTGAGCCGCCAGCAGTGGTGGATGTGGGGAGAGAGATGGCGGAGTTTTGTAATTTGTCATGAACTGCTATATATATGATGATATCAAGGTAAATACACTCCTGGAAATGGAAAAAAGAACACATTGACACCGGTGTGTCAGACCCACCATACTTGCTCCGGACACTGCGAGAGGGCTGTACAAGCAATGATCACACGCACGGCACAGCGGACACACCAGGAACCGCGGTGTTGGCCGTCGAATGGCGCTAGCTGCGCAGCATTTGTGCACCGCCGCCGTCAGTGTCAGCCAGTTTGCCGTGGCATACGGAGCTCCATCGCAGTCTTTAACACTGGTAGGATGCCGCGACAGCGTGGACGTGAACCGTATGTGCAGTTGACGGACTTTGAGCGAGGGCGTATAGTGGGCATGCGGGAGGCCGGGTGGACGTACCGCCGAATTGCTCAACACGTGGGGCGTGAGGTCTCCAGAGTACATCGATGTTGTCGCCACTGGTCGGCGGAATGTGCACGTGCCCGTCGACCTGGGACCGGACCGCAGCGACGCACGGATGCACGCCAAGACCGTAGGATCCTACGCAGTGCCGTAGGGGACCGCACCGCCACTTCCCAGCAAATTAGGGACACTGTTGCTCCTGGGGTATCGGCGAGGACCATTCGCAACCGTCTCCATGAAGCTGGGCTACGGTCCCGCACACCGTTAGGCCGTCTTCCGCTCACGCCCCAACATCGTGCAGCCCGCCTCCAGTGGTGTCGCGACAGGCGTGAATGGAGGGACGAATGGAGACGTGTCGTCTTCAGCGATGAGAGTCGGTTCTGCCTTGGTGCCAATGATGGTCGTATGCGTGTTTGGCGCCGTGCAGGTGAGCGCCACAATCAGGACTGCATACGACCGAGGCACACAGGGCCAACACCCGGCATCATGGTGTGGGGAGCGATCTCCTACACTGGCCGTACACCACTGGTGATCGTCGAGGGGACACTGAATAGTGCACGGTACATCCAAACCGTCATCGAACCCATCGTTCTACCATTCCTAGACCGGCAAGGGAACTTGCTGTTCCAACAGGACAATGCACGTCCGCATGTATCCCGTGCCACCCAACGTGCTCTAGAAGGTGTAAGTAAACTACCCTGGCCAGCAAGATCTCCGGATCTGTCCCCCATTGAGCATGTTTGGGACTGGATGAAGCGTCGTCTCACGCGGTCTGCACGTCCAGCACGAACGCTGGTCCAACTGAGGCGCCAGGTGGAAATGGCATGGCAAGCCGTTCCACGGGACTACATCCAGCATCTCTACGATCGTCTCCATGGGAGAATAGCAGCCTGCATTGCTGCGAAAGGTGGACATACACTGTACTAGTGTCGACATTGTGCATGCTCTGTTGCCTGTGTGTATGTGCCTGTGGTTCTGTCAGTGTGATCATGTGATGTATCTGACCCCAGGAATGTGTCAATAAAGTTTCCCCTTCCTGGGACAATGAATTCACGGTGTTCTTATTTCAATTTCCAGGAGTGTACATTGTTTGTTCTCTATTAATATCTTTCATTTGCTAACTATCCCTATCAGTAGTTAGTGCCTTCCATAGTTTGTATCTTTTATTTAGCTGGCAGTAGTGGCGCTCGCTGTATTGCAGTAGTGGGAGTAACCAAGATTTTTGTGAGGTAAGTGATTTGTGAAAGGTATAGTTTAATGTTAGTCAGGGCCATTCTTTTGTAGGGAATTTTGAAAGTCAGATTGCGTTGCGCTAAAAATATTGTGTGTCAGTTTAAGCACAGTCATTGTATAAATTTTTCAAAGGGGACGTTTCAATGCGATAGGCTCAAATTGTTCAAATGGCTCTGAGCACTATGAGACTTAACATCTGAGGACATCAGTCCCCTAGATCTTAGAACTACTTGGACCTAACTAACCTAAGGACATCACACACAACCATGCTCGAGGCAGGATTCGAACCTGCGACCGTAGCAGTCGCGCGGTTGCTGACTGAAGCGCCTAGAACCGCTCGGCCACATCGGCCGTCGATGCGAGAGGCGGCAGGAGAATTAATACGATGCACAACCTTGTCAGACGTTGGAACAATATTTTGATCACGACACCTTTAGCGAAAACGACAACGCACATTGCAGTCTTACTCAACTGTTGTGAAGTGTTCCGCAAGTAATGATACATTTCCCCCTCGTAGGTTTAAACAATGTGAGACCTGAGTTTCTCCCGGAGTATATAGTGTTCAAACAACTTACGGGAATTTAGCTTGGTGAAGTCGTCCACAACCGCCGGTATTTTGACTGGAACATACCCGTCACTTTCAAGGTATAACTGCAGCAAATTAGCGCTGTGCAAGGGAATGTAAAACTTCGGTATTCAGAGTAACAGGCAAGCTGGTGTTAATACGCTTACCGCGCATACTGTGTCGCCGTGCTGTTATGGGAATTGGGCTTAAGCGGTCCGGCCTCGAGCAACTGAGGTCGGGTTTTGTGGTCGTTGCTGCGCAGGTGTTGCATGAAGTTACGATATTACACTGCTGTGGCACTTGTTCCACATGTGACTCTCTCATGGTGATTCCTTGTTGATCATAAGCAAAAATCATTATTGCTTGAACTCTGTTTGAGCTCTTCGAAACTTTTTTGGGAATGGAGAGTATGAAGCACTCCACTCGTTGCGCTGTCATTTAACCCACGGTTCATCAATACCGACAATTCGTTCGACACAAGAATCTTTGATCTTCACGGTCAGGCCGTTGTTTCAGGAAGGTTGCAATGTCCACGCGTTTCTGCTTCTCTTCAGCAATCAAAGATTGTGGGACTCATCTCGTAGAATTTTTTCTCTTTCTCAAATCATTTGTCAGAATACGTATTAGTGATGTTGAGGAAATTGTCGTCCCCACAAGTCGCACTGCGATCTTCTTCAAGAGCATCTGCCAAAAGTTTCACACTTCGTTCGTCTGCTGACGTTTTTGGCCTTCGGGATCTTGGATTATCGTCGGTGTTCGTACGACCGCCACGAAAACGATTAACTTAACGTGAAACCGTTCCACGGTCCACTGTAAGCTCACCACAAACTTCGCATAACACACAGTCGATTTCAATCTTGATGCACGACGTCTGTTCTTCAACAGTTACAGCACCAGAGACCCGAGGAGGATCTATTTCTATCTCTCGCTAATTTTATCTTAGAGTACACAGCGAAAAAACAAAACACGTGATTCTTCCTCAGGCTCCCAATTACATCTGACGTAATATTCATTGTTGTTACACCATTCAGTCCACAGTAATACCAACCTGTGCAGTATGCATGAAATGTCCGTCATATACGGAGAAGGAGGAAGAGTGGAAGAAGTTGATGAGTGTTAGGGACATCCTTATTTGTTTTACTAAAGAAATCGAATTAAATTTGAAGAACAATCCAGATGTGAAAAAAGCCTTTGCAACTTTGACTGAACTTCCTTTACAGGTGGTGACAAGATACGCTGCATTGCTCTCTGTAGATGTCGAACGGATTTTCTCCGTATGTCAAGAGCTATTGAGCTCAAAGCGACAGTGAGTTATTGTCAAAAACATTGAAATGATGTTTCTAATCCAGTGTAAGAGAACCCTGTGAAAGGGACGAAGAAAGTTGAAGTACCTGGTTTAAACACAAATAAAGTAATTCCATCAGCAACCTTTCTGCACATTTTTGTATCCATTTTCAGAACCTTTTCCTCCCTTTTATGCCCATAATTTGCACCTTAAAATCCTTTCACTAGCAATAATTTACGTGATCAGTGGAAGGTTGCAGAGTGCCTGGTACCACGTCAACACCATCCACCAAAGCGCTGTATAGCGACCTCTGTGCTTTTTGAAAGAGGTGAGTAATATTTTGCCTTGTGAAATTACAATAAGGAAGAAGCAGAAGAACGGTGTTTATCAGTGTGCAGCTGTGTCATCTGATAGCAATAATCCGAGACGGAAAACGGTCTCGTGACGCACAGTTTGCTGTGAGACGGAGGCAGGCAAGAAGATGCGGGGTTCCCAGAAGGCCTGCCCTTTCATCGAAAGTTGAGGCGCTGTCCATCTGGCGCCGCTCGCTATTGGCGGCAGCCGCCTGCGACGTCACCGTGACGTCAGCGGCTGCGCGCTGAGATAAACACGCAGGGCGGCGTTCGCGTATGAGGCGGCGTCTTCACGGCCAAAGTGCATTGGCTCGCGCCAAAGTACAAGGACGCTGGGGGGAATCCTTCCTCTCCTTCCGCTATCGATGCTGGAATCCCTTGATCGTACTAAGAATCAAAGATCACATAAACATCACAATTTTTAAATATCCAGTGCAGGATTCGAATCTACGACCGTAGCAGTCGCGCGGTTCCAGACTGGAGCGCCTAGAACCGCTCGGCCACTCCTGCCAACTCTCGCTCACTCAACCATTCATTACTTTTGTAGTTAGTAATGATGTTTGGGAATACTCTGTTGATAAGTTCGTTTTTGGATGAGACAAAGTTACAGAAATTATGATATATAGACTACTGATATTTAACCATTTTCGTTTTGTTATTCCATGTCAGATACGTTTTTGTGCGGACTTATAGTCTATATTCAGTCAACATTGGAGACGAAAGGTAATGTCTTACATAAAACTAAGTATTTTACATACTTGGCCAGTACATTTATTATGGTCTTATGTTATTGTCTCGCTCACTCAATCATTCATTACTTTTGTAGTTAGTAATGATGTTTGGGAATACTCTGTTGATACGTTCGTCTTTGGATGAGACAAAGTTACAGAATTTATGATATATAGACTACTGATATTTAACCATAGACATTCAGCTGTCATTTTCGTTTTGTTATTCCATGTCAGATACGTTTTTGTTATATCACGTTTTATAGTGACGTTTAGCTGACATTTGTGTTTTGTTATTCCATGCCAGATGCGTTTTTGTTATACCACGTTTTACAGCGGTCGAACGGGATAAAAAGTATCCTATGTCCGTCTCCTGGTTCTAAGCTACCTCTCCACCAATTTTCAGCCAAACCGGTCCAGCCGTCGTTCAGCTTATATTTGCGTTTTGTTATTCCATGGCAGATACGTTTTTGTTGTTGTTCTTGTTGTGGTCTTCAGTCCTGAGACTGCTTTGATGCAGCTCTCCATGGTAATCTATCCTGTGCAAGCTCTTTCATCTCCCAGTACCTACTGCAACCCACATCCTTCTGAATCTGCATAGTGTATTCATCTCTTGGTCTCCCTCTACGATTTTTACCCTCCACGCTGCCCTCCAATGCTAAATTTGTGATCCCTTGACGCCTCAGGATATGTCCTACCAGCCGATCCCTTCTTCGAGTCAAGTTGTGCCACAGGCTTCTCTTCTCCCCAATCCTATTCAATACCTCCTCATTAGTTACGTGATCTACCCACCTAATCTTCAACATTCTTCTGTAGCACCACATTTCGAAAGCTTCTATTCTCTTCTTGTCCAAACAATTTATCGTCCATGTTTCACTTCCATACATGGCTACACTCCATACAAATACTTTCAGAAACGACTTCCTGACACTTAAATCTATACTCGATGTTAACAAATTTCTCTTCTTCAGAAACGCTTTCCTTGCCATTGCCAGTCTACATTTTATATCCTCCCTACTTCGACCATCATCAGTTATTTTGCTCCCCAAATAGCAAAACTCCTTTACTACTTTAAGTGTCTCATTTCCTAATCTAATTCCCTCAGCATCACCCGACTTAATTCGACTACATTCGATTATCCTCGGTTTGCTTTTGTTGATGTTCATCTTATATCCTCCTTTGAAGACACTGTCCATTCTGTTCAACTGTTCTTCCAAGTCCGTTGCTGTCTCTGACAGAATTACAATGTCATCGGCGACCTCACAGTTTTTATTTCTTCTCCCTGAATTTTAATACCAACTCCAAATTTTTCTTTTGTTTCCTTTACTGCTTGCTCAATATACAGATTGAATAACATCGGGGAGAGGCTACAACCCTGTCTCACTCCCTTCCCAACCACTGCATCCCTTTCATACCCTTCGACTCTTATAACTGCCATCTGCTTTCTGTGCAAAATGTAAATAGCCTTTCGCTCCCTGTATTTTACTCCTGCCATCTTTAGAATTTGAAAGAGAGTATTTCAGTCAACATTGTCAAAAACTTTCTCTAAGTCTACAAATGCTAGAAACGTAGGTTTGCCTTTCCTTAATCTTTCTTCTAAGATGGGTCTTAAGGTCAGTATTGCCTCACGTGTTCCAACATTTCTACGGAATCCAAACTGATCTTCCCCGAGGTCGGCTTCTATCAGTTTTTCCATTGGTCTGTAAATAATTCGTGTTAGTAATTTGCATCTGTGACTTATTAAACTGCTAGTTCGGTAATTTTCACATCTGTCAACACCTGCTTTCTTTGGGATTGGAATTATTATATTCTTCTTGAAGTCTGAGGGTATTTCGCCTGTCTCGTACATCTTGCTCACCAGATGGAAGAGTTTTGTCAAGACTGGCTGTCCCAAGGCCGTCAGTAGTTCTAATGGAATGTTGTCTACTCCCGGGGGCTTGTTTCGACTCAGGTCTTTCAGTGCTGTGTCAGACTCTTCACGCAGTATCGTATCTCCCATTTCATCTTCATCTACATTCTCTTCAAATCCGTAATATTGTCCGCAAGTACATCGCCCTTGTATAGACCCTCTATATACTCCTTCCACCTTTCCGCTTTCCCCTCTTTGCTTAGAACTGGGTTTCCATCCGAGCTCTTCATATTCATACAAGTGGCTCCCTTTTCTGCAAAGGTCTCTTTAATTTTCCTGTAGGCATTATCTATTTTACCCCTATTGAGATAAGCCTCCACATCCTTACACTTGTCCTCTAGCCATGCCTGCTTAGCCATTTTGCACTTCCTGTCGATCTCATTTTTGAGACGTTTGTATTCCTTTTTGCCTGCTTCATTTACTGCATTTTTATATTTTCTCCTTTCATCAATTAAATTCAATATTTCTTCTGTTACCCAAGGATATCTACTAGCCCTCGTCTTTTTACCTACTTGATCCTCTGCTGCCTTCGCTACTTCATCCCCCAGAGCTACCCATTCGTCTTCTACTGTATTTCTTTCCCCCATTCCTGTCAATTGTTCCTTTATGCTCTCCCTGAAACTTTGTACAACCTCTGGTTTAGTCAGTTTATCCAGGTTCCATCTCCTTAAACTCCCACCTTTTTGCAATTTCTTCAGTTTTAACTACAGTTCATAACCAATAGATTGTGGGCAGAGTCCACATCTGCCCCTGGAAATGTCTTACAATTTAAAACCTGGTTCGTATATCTCTGTCTCACCATTATATAATCTATCTGATACCTTTTAGTATCTCCAGGATTCTTCCATGTATACAACCTTCTTTTATGATTCTTGAATCAAGTGTTAGCTATGATTAAGTTATGCTCTGTGCAAAATTCTAACAGACGGCTTCCTCTTTCATTTCTTAGCCCCAATCCATATTCACCTACTATGTTTCCTTCTCTCCCTTTTCCTACTATTGAATTCCATGACAAATTTTCGTCTCCCTTCATTACCTGAATAATTTCATTTATCTCATCATTCATTTCTTCAATTTCTTCGTCATCTGCAGAGCTAGTTGGCATATAAACTTGTACTACTGTAGTAGGCATGGGCTTCGTGTCTATCTTGGCCACTATAATACGTTCACTATGCTGTTTCTAGCAGCTTACCCGTACTCCTATTTTTTTATTCATTATTAAATCTACTCCTGCATTGCCCCTATTTGATTTTGTATTTATAACCCTGTATTCACCTGACCAGAAGTCTTGTTCCTCCTGCCACCGAACTTCACTAATTCCCACTATATCTAACTTCAACCTATCCATTTCCCTTTTTAAATTTTCTAACCTACCTGCCCGATTAGGGGATCTGACATTCCACTCTCCGATCCGTAGAATGCCAGTTTTCCTTCTCCTGATAACGATGTTCTCTTGAGTAGTCCCCGCCCGGAGATCCGAATGGGGGACTATTTTACCTCCGGAATATTTTACCCAAAAGGATGCCATCATCATTTAACCATACAGTGAAGCTGCATGCCCTCGGGAAAAATTACGGCTGTAGTTTCCCCTTGCTTTCAGCCGTTCGCAGTACCACAACAGCAAGGCCGTTTTGGTTAATGTTACAAGGCCATTGGTTAATGTTACAAGGCCAGATCAGTCAATCATCCAGACTGTTGCCCCTGCAACTACTGAAAAGGCTGCTGCCCCTCTTCAGGAACCACACGTTTGTCCGGCCTCACAACAGAATGATAAATGTATAATGAGGTGTCGGATAGCGACGGTGGAATTTCCTAAATAATGTAATTCGTCGTCTTTTGGAGGCAACATAAACAGAAGAATACGGATCGATATGCGATCTTTCACTATTTTGTTCGCTGGAGAACAAATGAAGCCTTGAGCGCTAAACACTTGTACTGTTCTTCTTAAGTAAGACGGACGCAGATTTGTGGCAGTCTGCTCTAATTTTTACTAAATGTATAAAAACGTGTTACGTCCAAGTTTGAGTGACGTGTAGAAAGAAGAACTGTTATAATTTATCGTGACGACGCACGAGCGACTCAAGAGGACAATGGCTATATAAAAGAGCGCTCAATGGACATGACACGGACATAAAATCTACTTTCATTGTAGTACTAAGCTTAAGGTACGATATTTGTTTTAGTTATAATAAATATTTGTTCTGTGAATATTGAATCATTTAGCAGTGCTCATTCCTATCATCTCCTCAGTATTATTTTCATTTTAATTATGCATTTTTCTAACACTACAGACACCAAGATCAGCAGTCCAATGTGCGTGTTACATTGACAAAAAGAAAACTGTTTTATCGTCTTCTTACATCAGCTTTAATATTGAATTTCCCTTTTGTGTGATGTTACAGTTGTTTTTGCACCCTTAAGAGCTTTCTGGTCCCTTAGGAAATTGTTTTGTCATAACAATAACTTCACAACCGGGTATTATCGTATCTACGATCATGAAGTAATTAAAAAGACGATAATCCAATTTCTTAATCAATAGCACGCTAGCTGTGACTGCTTCAAGCCACGCGAAACTGCAAGTAAAGACTATTCACACTTCATAATGCAATATTTTATGACAATGGTCAATCCATGATTCTTATGCCAATAGTGATTGATAAAACAGTAAGCGAAATCTCAATTTCCAACTTTTTCATTTAATAACAACACCACTTTTATTTTGTTACATCACACTCTCCACCAATTTTCAGCGAAATCGGTCCAGCCGTTCTTGAGTTATAAATAGAGTAACTAACACGACTTTCTTGTTCGGTGCTGAATTAACGAACCTATTTCGACATGTGTTGACTTCTTGCTACTTTTTATTCAGTGACCAGTATTACTAGCAGACAGGTGGAGCTGCGATGGGAAACACTTTGTCACTCTTTGTTGTCAATTTGTTAATGGAAGAATGTATTGGAGTCGGCACCTTTGAAACCGACGTTTTTGTCAGATATCTGTACTATACTATTGTTTGACCTCATGGCAGTTAGAATTTGAACGACTTTTTAGAACACGAATACAATCCACTCGAATATTTGTTTCACGATGGAGATGGAAAATAATAGCTGTCTTCCCTGCCTTGGCGGATGGTACTTTGCGCCATGCCGTATGTGTGACATTGACTTGTGTCTCCAGGCTGTTTGTTGTCACCAACCGACGCAACGTGATGGGGTACTTAGTACCTTAGTTTACGGGCGCAGTGACATATCGGGCCCTGAGAGTTTTTCAGCTCAGTTAGCCCATCTCGAAGTCACCTCTCGTCAGAATGGTTATAGTGCAAGATAAGACGTAAGTTGCCCTATGGACCAAGTGTGCACCGGGCGTGTGATGATAATAGCGAGGTGGCACTACAGTCTAAAGCCTTTTGCCTTACGGAGGGAGCATTTCGAACAGGATTGGTCGTATTATGCAGGAATATGACGTTAAGTGTGTTTCTCTACCACCATCTAAGATCAAGGTCTTTTCAAGTTCCGTAAATAATGATCCTGGTTTGCGTATGGCGGGTGTCTGCAATTTGGTTTGAATTTGCGGCATTTCATATATTGATCAGACTATCAGCACTGTGGAGGACCGGTGTATTGAGCATAAGCGGCACACACGGTTACCACATCCGAGCAGATCCGTTATTGCTGGACATTGACTTGGCATTCTATGGAATATAACAAGAAGGAGATTCCGACATGCACTTCCAGCTACTGGGACAGTGTTGCTAAGGAAACTGTTGAAATTATATTAGCAAGTATCCTTATAAATGGAGATCGTGGTTTCTTTTTAAATTCTGCATGGAATCCCGCTCTCTCCCTTGTCAGAAACAGAGGGACAGAGTTTACGCTACTTCAGCCGTTGATTATTGCGGCTATCAGCCAGCTCCACTGCTCTTTAAACGGGTTTCATTTTATAAATATTCACATTGGACCCATTTCGTCATATGGCCATCGTCAGGCGCTATGTAATATCGTTGCTGCCATGTCGTGTCTTTTTTAGAATTTTATTTTTCCCTCAGATGTACATTGGAGATGGATATGTGATTTTATTTGGTTTTTATGTACGCAATTTTTCTTGACAGCCTGGATGGCAGTGGATCAGCGATATTACACTGTAATCCAAGCTGTCAAGAAAAGTGGCTTACATGAAAACCAAATAAAATCAGACACCCATCTCCAGTGTACATCTGAGGGAAGATTAATAACAATAAAAAAAAAAAACAGGACGTGACTGTAGCTATATTACATACGACCTGATGATGGCAATATGCCGAAATGGAATCGTTGTGAATAATTTACAAAATAAAAACCATTTAAAAAGCACTGTAGCTGACTGATATTCATAATAATCAAGTAATTAAAAGACATATTTTGCATTGCGGGCTCCAAAGAACAAACGTAAACCGTTGATTATTAATTTTACTATCGATAACCTCTGACGTCGGTTATCTTTGATTTGTGAAGGCGCTAATGTTCGCAGTGTGTGTGTGTGAGCGTGTGTGTGTGTGTGTGTGTGTGTGTGTGTGTGAGTGTGTGTGTGTGTGTTTCTTTGAAAACTGACGTCTGAAATTCTCTTATATAGCGCTTACTTTCTGCCTTGAAAATTGCAGGGTATACTTCTGTCGAAATATCGGCGGTTGTCGACGACATCACCCGGCTGTATTCCGTCAGTAATTTGAAGGATACACAGTATTAGCTCGACGTCTCCTGGTGGTGACCAATTTTATGTCTGGTGAGCCTATTTTTGACATACGTGGTTAGTTCCTGCGCGTGTTACGCGGTTAGCTATTTCCATTTCGTGAGGGGCTACTTTTGAACCATTTCGTTAATTTGTACCCTACAGGCTAGGTGGAAAACTGTCATGTTTAAAGTACAAGCGTCTACTTTTTCTGGCTTTTAAGGATGTTATCACCTTACAATGATTTTTTTCTAGAGAAAACCGTAAGTTTTGCCGTGGTTCGTGTTCTCCGCGAAACGGTACCTTGCTAATATGTAAAGTGTCCCACTTGACTTCGTCACCTCACATGTTTCCGAAATGAAATAAAATGTGGAACATGCAAATGGCCAGGAATGCACCTGAGTCAGCGGCTCTCACAATGGACAGGAATGAGCAATCTCTACAAGTAAACAAACATTACTTTCAACACGAAGTTTTTTTTTTAATGTCGCATGTATGTTTTTTTTTACCGACATGAAAACTGGAGGTACAAGTAGTAACGGCAGATTTGTTTTAATTTTTCTAAGCCATATATCTTTTGCTTGAAACAATGGAAACAGTACCGTAGTTTCTGCTGTAATGCGGGTTGCCTGCAGTGTAATGAATACTGCTCTACGCAAACCTTCCTTTGCGCATTGCGGCAGAAACAGTGGTGCCGTTGCTATCCTTTAAAGACTATGTATTTGGGAAGTTATAAAGTTTACAGCAGTGAAAACAAGTCTGCCGTCACTAATTGTACCTCTAGTTTTCATTTCTGTAGAAAATACATGCATGTACCATTTTTTAAAAACACTTAACTTCCTGTTGCAAGTGTGTTTGTTTACATTTACGGATTGTGTTCCTGCCCATTTGTTGCACCCCTGACATATCTGCATCCCTGCCCAATTGCATTTTCCCATTTTGTCTAGTTTCGGAAATGTATGAGGTGTCAGATTAAGAGGTGTACCTTGTATAGCAATGTCGGTAGCCGAGTGATACTAAGGTCTTACCATCTCCAATCAGGCCATACCAAATGAAGCAGCTTTGTTCGGTACAGTATCGTCATTATTACGACACCTGCCAACAGAAATACAAGATGTAAGTAGGCTGTTTATGTTTTCTTATTGGCAACGTTACGTAGCGCTCTGTATGAAAATCACTGGCTGTGCTGTGTGCAGCCTGTGGCTAGTTTGCATTGTTGTCTGCCATTGTAGTGTTGGGCAGCTGGATGCGAACAGCGCGTAGCGTTGCGCAGTTGGAGGTGAGCCGCCAGCAGTGGTGGATGTGGGGAGAGAAATGGCGGAGTTTTGAAATTTGTAAGACTGGATGTCATGAACTGCTATGTATATTATGATTTTTCAACACTATTAAGGTAAATACATTGTTTGTTCTCTATTAAAATCTTTCATTAGCTAACTATGCCTATCAGTAGTTAGTGCCTTCCGTAGTTTGAATCTTTTATTTGGCTGGCAGTAGTGGCGCTCGCTGTATTGCAGTAGTTCGAGTAACGAAGATTTTTGTGAGGTAAGTGATTTGTGAAACGTATAGGTTAATGTTAGTCAGGGCCATTCTCTTGTAGAGATTATTGAAAGTCAGATTGCGTTGCGCTAAAATATATTGTGTGTCAGTTTAAGCACAGTCATTTATAATTTTTCTAAGGGGAAGTTTCATATGTCGACCCTTAGCCGAAGGTACCTCACTGGAATCTTCTGATTTTTTTCTTGTAGTTTGTGTAGTTAGTGTAGCTATTGTTTAATGCTAGCGCGTTATTGTAGAGAGAATCTCCTTTTTAGTTGCAGACTTTCATTGTTGTTGTGGCATGCATGTAGATTTGCACCAAGTATTGCGCAGCTGCGCTTGCAATTAACGAGATAGTATTTTCAGTGCTATGTTAATGTGTTTTCTTATTTTGCTCTTCAAATAGTGCTTTTCTGTGTTGTCATGTGAAATATTGTGACAATAATGGCGTGTGAAAAACGTAATACCAGGCTCCAAAGTAAACTGAGAAATGACAGTGAAGACGAAAGCAGTGTGTTAGCGCCACCGTGTAATGAATTAACTAATGTTCAAACTAGTGATCTGGTAATTGTGCATATGGAAATGGAGCGGGCGGCAAATAATGGCGTAGACAGTGAAACAATTAGTGAACAGGGAAGCATTATCGATCGATCGGTCGGCAATAGCTCGCCTCAGGAATCCAAATGACAGGACACAATCTCGCAAATACAGTAGATTCCGGTTTTGGGTCCTCACCGTTTTCTCAAATAAGTCAAGACACATTTTCTGCTTGTCAAAATGTGAATGTTGCCGGTGCAAATTCACTGCCGAAAAGCACTGAGGAACATGTTTCAGACACCAGTGCATTGTTATTACAATTAATACAACAAATGGGACAAACACAGCAAAAACTTCAAAAGTTAGACACAATGGAACAAAATCTTCGAAAGTTAGACACTGTGGAACAAAATCAGAGACAAACACAGCAAAAGCTTCAAAAGTTAGACACAATGGAACAACACCAGAGACAAACACAGCAACAGTTAGACACAATGGAACAAAATCAGAGACAAACACAGCAAAAGCTTCAAAAGTTAGACACCGCACTTGAACAAACACGTGAAGATTTAACTACTGAGTTACATAACATTGAATCGAAATGTCAAAAAGTCTGTAATGACGTAAAAACACAAATTTGTGAGCATTTTCAACCTATTTTTTTGCGGCATGAAAATGCATTTCAGACTCACGAAGCAGCCATAAAAGAACTGCAAACCATTGTTCATGAAAATCACGACACCTTGCAAGCTAAAATTGTCTCAGTTGCATCTACCGATTCGGTTACGCAACTTGCAAAAACTCAGGAAAACTTAAAGGACACAGTAGATACTCTGTAACTTGGTTCAGAAAAACACACTGAGCAAATAAGTACACTATCGGAGAAAGTAGCCGAACTTTCGGATCAGTTCACTAACTTATCTACAAAGGTAGATGATGATCTGAATGACACAAGACCTGTAGCCATCACTGACACAGAAGAGTATGAACAAATTAGGAAATTCAAACAAAATCAGAATCAAATTAATACGCAACACCAAAGAGAAATGCGGGAAGTACAAGATCAGCTGACAGGTAATACAAGAATTACGTATTTCAGAGGACACTGGCGCTCCAATACGGGAAGAGGGACATGGAAATACGGAACAGCCACAAAATAATAACACAGGGCACTTCGGAAATTATGAAAGAAATTGGCAAGGTACACCGAATTTTGAGATGGAACCGCCGAAACGACGTAACAATGACCGACATGCGACTCGCCGACATGATGATTTTGACTATAAGCTGTTCATTACTACATGTAAATTCAAAACATTTAAGAATTCTGGCAACGACATTCATCCACAAGCGTGGCTTCATCAATTCTCTAATTGTTTTCCTCCCAACTGGTCATTAGAACACAGATTAGAATTTATGTGTGGCTACTTAGAGAATGAACCAGCTGTAAGAATGCGATCAGTCATTCACGATTGTCACAGTGAAGGAGAATTTCACCATGCCTTCCTCAGCATATTGGTCTCAAGCTACACAAGACCGAGTAAAACATAGCATCATGATGATGAAACACTTCGAACAATCTGAATTCTCCAATCTTGTGAAATATTTTGAAGACATGTTGCACAAGAATCAGTACCTGTCAAACCCATACAGCCCCTCAGAACTCATCCGCATTTGCTTAATCAAATTACCTGAACATTTACGACATATTATTTTGGCAGGACGTTGCAAAGACAACATTGAAGCTTTTCAGGGACTGTTACAAGAACTAGAAATTGACACTGACAATCGCGGAAAGCGAAAACAGGAATACAACAATTACAGATCACATCCGTCGCAATTCCGCGATGAAAGAAATAATAACTGGACACGACAAGGCTATTCTTACAACGCAAATCGTGACCAAAACAGACACCACCCATATGACAACCACTGGCAGAGTAATAATAGTTACAGAGAAAGATCGCATTTCCGTAGTAATGAATATGACAGAGATTACCATAGAAACAGACAATATGGGAACAAAAATAATTGTTATCAAGGGAGAAAGAATAACTTTAGATGCGACGGTCCAGCACGCAGTTACGATTCAGGGAGAAATTCTCCACCACGTGACTGACAAGAAAGAAACTATGGAATCTACCGACATGACGACAGATGATATGATCGTAACGACACACCTGAATTGCATCAGAACTGGCGGGATTCAAACAGAGCAGGGCCCTCTCGACAAGGTGAATTTGTAGACGTTAGGTCTCCAAATCCCAGTAACGACGCGCGCCAACAAAGAAACAGACAATGACTCGCGCCGCAGGCAGCCACGTGCGCCCGCTGGCTCAGGGAAAAATAACATAGACGCTAACCTTGAGAAAAATTCCAGTATTCTTTAATGACGCATAACACATGATAATTGCGTTAAAGTTGAAACTCTGCATACTAGGAAGAACAAAGGGTTACACCACATTTCACATGTAAAACCATTTATTGAGAGATAATCTGCTTTTTAACTTTCTTTGCTATAAAACGTTTCACTTCACATTTCTAGTATGCTTTGTCAGACTTAAGAAACTGTTAACATGCAACAATGTTTGAAGTTAAATATCCAGTCTAGAACCTAGGGAACATTTTTAAACAGAAATTACGAATGCATTGTTATAGTGAACAGACGACACAGTGTTGTATTTGTACATTCTTGCTTGTTAGTTGCACGATTACGTAACGACTATCAGGCTTCCATACTTAGGACATATACTGGTACTGCTAATGAGATTTTAATGCAACATTTTGGTTTACTTGAAGATAGATTCTGGATTTAAAGTACTTTCTGTGAGATACCAGATGACACAGTGGTTAGTTTATATGACAACTACACGATTTTATCACGATGCTACTAATGAGTGACAATTTACAATGTTGCTTTTGCGGTGTTTCTGTTTTATATCTGCACAGTTTTTCTGAATTATTCTGGAAAAGTAAAACATGTTTTAGTAATAACTTTTGTGGTATAGCTACAATGAGACAGCCTTTTCCGTAGTACAACAATATGTTACAGCACAGTACTTTCTTCATCACGCCAATAAGCATAATAACTACGATATCTATACGCAAAGCATTTCACTTTTGTTTATCATGAGGTAAGTACATTGACTTCTGCAGAACTTAGCTTTCGTAGGACAATAACTACGACACTTCCACAGAGATTATCTTACAACAAGATGCACAGTTTAGCGCTACAGTACACGTATTTGATGATTAATTATCTACTCAAAACATTTATTTTTAAAGATATTTGAAGTACAATGATACAAAGTTTTTCCGTGATACATTTCATTCCATTGCAATAATCTGTAACACCTGAGGGTATAATTACATTAATCCTCAGGGGGGTACACGCTTACTTTGTGTACCATGTGTGTGGCAAACACAAGGAGCCCTAGCTAATATGGTATTTGCTTATACAACTTTACACATCAGTACCATATTTCTCTAACACACAAATTACACAGCTTTCTGATCATTTAACTAAGAGAGACAAACATTTTTTTTAATACGTCAGTGACTGATGTTTATGCAATAACTTCACACTGATGAAATTGTATTTGTCTGTACTGTGTGAACCCTTCATATTTTTCAGAACCATTGTGATACTATGAGAGCTTTGAATGATGTATTTGGTATGGAATCATGATTTTTAAATTACATTTGAGGTAGATGACACTATTGAAATGAGCAGAGAATTATTTTTAGGTTTTGAAATTATTGGAGGAAGTTATGACTATTTTGAGAATTGACTGAGATGTTATGATATTATTATGATGACGATATGTATTATGCTGTTGAGGTATGTTTATGATCAATGCTACCGTATATGAGGAATTTGATTATGCTACGTATTTCTTATGATGAAATATTGAAGAAGTGTCGATAAATATATATATGTATAATAAGGTAATGGATAATGAGTAGAGGTTAGGGACTCTGATTTGTGGAAAAGGATGTTGGAAACCAAGAATCGTACTTTAAGAATTATGAAATGTGTGTACATGTGTGAATGTTTAACAAAGCTGTTGAAAATTTTTTGGACACTGTTATATTTATAGGATTTTATTTTCTACACATTTGTAACGCAAATTCTCAACCTGTGAAAATATTTTTATATGAGACTGTCACTGTAGCGGAAACTGCTGTCGTAAATATTTCAGTTAGAAAGGTAAGTGACCTTGACGTAATGCGATTTGGGCGCCCAGCTGAGAGATAGTCGTCTGACAAAAGAAAGTCATTAGGTGGAGAAAAAAAAAAGAGGCCATTACCCTCACTATTGACATTCCTTTGTAGAAAGCATCGCAAATACGACACGCTCAAACTTGAAAACATATGATTTTACTGTGGAGCTTTTAATTTATGATACTTACTAAAATGCCTAATGAAATGAAGAGAAATATTTTTATGTCTATACACCTGATTATGACTACTGTCTTTCTAGTTGAGAGATTTTTTTTACTACCTTATGAAATGCCATATGGCTAATGAATGATGTTTCATGCCTTCCTTTGTACATATTTGCTCATTTTCTTTAATATCTAGTTTCTAGCTGCACTGCAGCATTGGGTAAAATAAAATTTAATAGATGTACTAATATCACTATTTTCTGTCTACAGACCCAGTAAAGAATACGTTTCTGATAAACTTTCTTAGAAAAGAGAGCACAAATAGACATTTCCCTTCACAGGCATTGCATAAATACTTTTTTTAATGACTTGGTAATTTCTTTTCTAGAATAAATTGTGATGAATCACTCTAGTATTAAGATGTGACATAGGTATTAGACATGGCCATCTTTAGTGTAATATTTTTTCTGCTTGAGCTTTGTTATGTTTAGATATAAGTTATTCCATTTGCTGCTGCTGTTTGCCAGGCATAGTGTTGCTGAATTTGACTTTGTATTACTCTGTGAAGCCAGTTTTACTACTAATTTATTTTTCTTATTTGCTGCGCATGGCCATATATCAGTTGTAATATTGCATTTGCTCTGCTAATTTATGCTGCTTACTTTGCCATTTGCATTTTTTGTCATTGCTGTTTCCGTTAATTGTTTTGTGCTGCTGCATTGCCTCGTCCCTTAGTTTAGCATTTGAGCTCAGTAGATTTAAGTTAGCTTAAGAGGGGTAGACTATATAAGAGAATGAGTTGCGATGAATTGGAAGAAATGCATTGAGAAGTTATACAAAAATAGAACAGAAAGCAGGTATAGATAGCACTTTTTGAAATAATTAAGAACGAACGGAGATCTCCAAGAAGTAAAGAAAGTTTTGTTTGCAAGATACTGCAGTAAAACAAACCCTGTCCTTTCCCTTTCTGTTATTCCGCTATGTGTTTGTGTACTCTTGTATATTTTTGTTTTTCCTGTCTTTATGTGTTTAGCTAATATGAGTTTTATTGTGTAATTTTTCTAATAATATGTTATTTTCTTTGTAAAGATGTTTAGACATTATTTATTCCCTTTTGTTTTAATGCTCATGTGTGAAGTTGATGTTTCAAAAGTTATTCTGATCTTTTATGTATTTACTTATGTCATAATTCCTGTAACAGTGATATATGTGTTATTTCGATTCTTCTGCAAAGCTTGCATTACCACAAATGTTATCTGTATTGTTATGTTTTTTAATGATGTATTTTGTACCTTTGTTATTGTATTCTTATGTTATAAAATTGTAATTTACACCAGTTCATCAAATTACGTAACTTGTAAGTTACATTTCACTGCACACGTTTCTGTTGGTCATAATATATGCACAGTATGTGAGAAGGTGGGACTGTAAGTGTTTGCACATGTGTTAATAAGTCAGCAAGGGACTGGTTAACAGCATTGCTGGTTGTAAGGACAATTCAAAAACTTTGTGAGTGCACAAGAGGTGGTTTATGATCTTGCTATATTCTCCGCAAGACTCATCAATGGTGACTGTGCACCTGCACAGTTGCAACAGATGGCTGCTGGCCGTCTCTACAAGGACTACAGTGGGTCTGCATCTTTGATGGCCCACCAATACCATTATTTCTACAAGGACTGCAGTGGGTCTGCACCTCTGGTGGCCCACCAATACCGTAATCTCTACCAGGACTACAGTGGGTCTGCTCTGTGATGACCTACCTACCAGTATTCTTCAAAACTTCGAATGACTCTGCTGTGGGTTTGCTCTGTTGTGGCCCATTACCTGTTTGCATGTCAAGAGTCAGCACTGTCTTTCCGTTGGAAGGACAACACTACTTCTTCAAGACTGCATGGAAATCCACTACTTCCGTGTGCATTTTCTTTTACTGCTCAGACTTTGAGAAAAAAAAAACTGCAATTTTACTGTGATGAATGATCAGGACTGTCTTTATGGACTCTGAGAAGATTTTAGCTTTTGACCAACATTGTATCAATAAGTGTGTGCATTTGATATCTTTGTTATTGTAATTATGAAAAATTTTATCAAATCATTATTGGCCACTGCCCAAAACAATTTGTAAAATTTTTTGTGGGGAGCATGGGGGCTATGTAAGTAGGCTGTTTACGTTTTCTTATTGGTAACGTTACGTAGCGCTCTGTATGAAAATCACTGGCTGTGCTGTGTGCAGCCTGTGGCTAGTTTGCATTGTTGTCTGCCATTGTAGTGTTGGGCAGCTGGATGCGAACAGCGCGTAGCGTTGCGCAGTTGGAGGTGAGCCGCCAGCAGTGGTGGATGTGGGGAGAGAAATGGCGGAGTTTTGAAATTTGTAAGACTGGATGTCATGAACTGCTATGTATATTATGATTTTTCAACACTATTAAGGTAAATACATTGTTTGTTCTCTAGTAAAATCTTTCATTTTCTAACTATGACTATCAGTAGTTAGTGCCTTCCGTAGTTTGAATCTTTTATTTAGCTGTCAGTAGTGGCGCTCGCTGTATTGCAGTAGTTCGAGTAACGAAGATTTTTGTGAGGTAAGTGATTTGTGAAACGTATAGGTTAATGTTAGTCAGGGCCATTCTCTTGTATAGATTATTGAAAGTCAGATTGCGATGCGCTAAAAATATTGTGTGTCAGTTTAAGCACAGTCATGTATAATACTGTATTTCATAAGGGTAACTTTCAAAGACTCTGTTTGTCTATCTTTTTAGAGACGGTTGCGCGACTCAGCTGTTCGATACAGGTTGTCAAATTAAACACCTTACAGTTGTCTAGCTTAAAACCTTATTTTATTTGGCAACCAGTTTCAGCGTTATACTATGCCATCTTCAGGCCCCTGACCGACGTGTAGGGAGATTCTACCTCGGCTGTGAGCTAGCAATACTGGTATCAGTAGATTTTTGCTATAGCTTGCCCCTGTTTTGATCGCAACCAAGATAGAATCTCCCTACACGTCGGTAAGGGGCCTGAAGATGGGGTAGTAAAACCGTGAAACCGGTTGCCAAATAAAATAAGGTTTGAAACTAGACAGCTGCAAGGTGTTTAATTTGTCATCCAAGAAATACAAGATTCTAGTGGAGCAGGATGCAGATTTCGGATTATTTACAGCACACGAAATATATAGCAGAGAAAGGATAACATTGTTAGATTGGCAAGGTTTTTACACAAGTACCATTTTCTTTATAGAAGCCCATCTAATAGTAATTTGCAATATCTTTCAGTAACACAACATTTTAAATACGTCATTTTTTTCTTCTCTGGTTTTTTATCATAGGCCATTTATAAATGGCATTTAATGTCTTCGGTATTCGTCGGCTGCATTTGATGAAGTAGGGTAGATATTTCTGCTACTGCGACCTCTTCTGTCGCTGGGATAGTGGTTTGAGGTACTGTTATCTTGTTACTATTTGATCAAATCACAGAAACTTTTTGTCCTTAACGTCCTCTCCATAGCTTCTTTCCAGTGCCACAGAAAACAGTATGTACACTGGGAAAAAGTTGTTGACATAATTCAGGCGCGAGGAACAAAATTACAGTTTACGTCAGAAAATTCGTCACATTTCCACTGTACCTTAACGAAAACCACACCATGATAAACTCGTATTTACCCGTTCCGAATATACAGGGCTACTATGAATGATTCATTCTTTACAAATAGGACTGATGCATGGAAGGAACAATAAACTCGCTAAGTTTGAACTGCGCCCACCAGATGGCGTTACGAGTGCATGTGCCCTGACAAAATGGCGACAAGGCAAGAGAAAAGTTTTTGTATGTTGGAATATGCAAGAGATTTTTCTGCTGTAACAAAGTAGCGTGCATTCAGAAGTAGTAATGGAAGAGAACTGTCTTGTAAAACATAGAATTCTGCGTTGGTATCGTCAATTTATAGACACTGTTTTTCTCTGTTAACAGAAAAGTACCAGTCGACTAACTGTGCCAGATGCAGTTGTGGAAAGGGTGAGAGACAGTTTCTTACGCAGTAGAAAAAATTCTATGGTCCCCGCAAGCCACGAATTTGGATACTGCAGCAAATTGTTGTGAGACTTTGCGACGGCGTTTAAATTTCAGATCGTACCGTCTGCAGCTCGTGCAACAATTAAAACCTGAAGTCTATGGTCGACGCCTTGAATTTTACATCACAGTGCAGTAAGCGCTTGAGGACAAACATTTTGCTTCCAGGCTGATACCGCCAAGCAGTAGAGGCAGTTCAGCTGTTCACTACTTTGAACAGGACCCTGCAATGTCGTTAGAGTTCGTTCGCCATTTCGTTAACTCGGCTAGTGCGAGAACCTTGCGCTACGGGCGCAGACCAATGGTGCCTACCACAAAACGGAAATACTCTTTCCTTCTTCTGCAGTGAATCTGTGAATAATTCACCTATACTGGAGTCACCAGACAGCTACAGTCTATAAGAGGGTGTCAGCATCACTTCATTCATTACAGAAATATAAAAAACGTTTATCCTCTCCAGCTTAAAAGGGAACTCCTAGTCACTAATACTTTCAATCCTTGATTACGGTGAGCCTTTTCTCCAAGCACTTCTGAATGGTAGCTCACGTCGGAGAAACTGGCGGTGAATGCTCGTGTGCGATTCATTTTTGATATACGCTATCTTGAATAATCACTGCTGCCTGCGAACAGTTACGGGTATGGGCCCATAAGTGCTAGGATTGCCATATCCCGTGTTTGCTGTATTGTACTCCTTCCGATTTATCTTCATCCCTTACACTACTATTTGAACATCGCAGCAGAGAGGAAAATCCTCTCTGTGACACTACAAACGCTGCCATGTTCTGTAAACCATTTTCTGCATCAGGAACAGTC
This sequence comes from Schistocerca nitens, assembly GCF_023898315.1. Taxonomy (NCBI): domain Eukaryota; kingdom Metazoa; phylum Arthropoda; class Insecta; order Orthoptera; family Acrididae; genus Schistocerca; species Schistocerca nitens. Next base: position 270,341,063 of record NC_064620.1, read on the forward strand.
TTCCACAAAATATTAGAGAACTTAAAATTCTTTCGAACTTCAAAGACAGCTAATGGCCCCCCGGCTCACTTTTCCTTCCCCTTGTATTCAGAGTTATCTATTGAAATTCTCTTCTTTCCTAGCAGCCATTGTCACCTTCATTTCAATCCTCCACTCTTTCAGTATTCCTCGCACTTCTTCCAGTAGCAAATAATGCTTCAAAATTCTAAACTAATCAATATCATTCGTAATTCCTCCGTTATTTTATCATTTTTGTTACTGTTACTATTATATGTATTGTTATTGCCTAATATTATTTTCATTAATAATGGAAATTATTATTGTGACTGTTATGTAACATTTTCTGTGTGATATTCCTATTCAGATGTAACAGAAGATCTTACTTAAGGCCCTGATATTGTCAGGCAAAATAATCAATAAGTGAATGAATATGGTAAGATTCACCGAAATATCCTCCTTTGTCACCTTGATCTTTTTCTTATGGTTCAGCATTCTTTATGATTTGATGACAGTTCTGTTTACCTGACTATGCTTTCAATACATGTTCTCTGTGTCGTTTTTCTTTATGTAATGTCACTGTGTGTTTCGCTCAACTCATGTTTCAGAATATCTTTCTATATTTATTATTCATCATATTTTATATGCCAGCAGCATTGCTGTAGTGGTAAAACAGTTCCCGTCGGATTGGCGAAGTTAAGTGCCTTTGGGAGTGGCTAGCACTTTGATGGGTGTCCTCAGCCTTTGTGAGGCCAATTGAGAAACTACTTGACTGATATGTAGCCGATCCAGTCACTAAAACTGACAACGACAGTCAGCGGTGAGCTGACCACATGTCCCTCCATAGCCGCATCCAGTGACGCCTATGCGCTAAGGATGACACGACGGTCGGTCGGTAACCTTTCGGCCCTCGTTACCTGTTCCGGCGGACTTCATTTTATTCCTTTCTTTTTAGCGTCGTGATATCCTCCCACCTCTCCTCGCAAATCTGGGATTCGCTGTCGCTGCAAGTAGGAATGTTGCCGACGCATTACACCGTCGGATTCTGACCAGGTAACCAATTTAAAACCTCGGGGACCTATTAATATTTACCACACCTACAAACTGGGGGAAACTGCTTTGATTTTCGGCGCCTGCTGTTGCTAGATTTATGGAAGATAGCAGGGTCAGGTAGCGCAGAGTAACGCAATAAAACTCGTATTGTTGGACACCACTTGTACATTTGACGTCATTAGTACCGTTATCTAATTAGTGCCACAACTGGCATTCCCCTCCGACTTTTGTTTGCTTCTGAAATGTACTTCTGGAAATCTTAGCGTTTTATGTGCTTCTGTTTGAGTTGTGTGTAGAGGAATAGATTTTTCGTGGTTGCAACGCGTTCAAAAAAAAAAAAAAAGTGCAATTTAATAAGTCAGTATAGCAGTGTAATTATCGCCAGTTCTTGACATGTGAGGAAAACAGTCCCTGGAAGAGCGTCGTATATGTGAGAGATCAGCATTCCCATTGCCATTAATGGCTTTGAAAGGAAGGCTGGCGTGGAATCGTTACATTAGGTTTACGAGCATCAGCATTCACGGCTGGTCCCGGCTGCTGCTACCGGCACGCAGGCTGTCTGGGATCAAGGCCTCGCCTCACCTCGGGAGTGGGACAGCCGGTGCGGGCGCCATGTGGGCTCCTCGGGGAAATGCGTGTCACGTACGTCAGACCACCGCACAAGAGCTGCCGGCTCGGACACTGGGAATCCCCCGTCGCATTCCACCAAGAGCCGGCTCTATAAACCCGCTCCCGGCTCGCCATGAGAGCCTACCGGTGTTACAATGTCAGGGGGATTACGCAAAATTGTGAGAAAAAGCAGAAACAGGCGGTACTGTGTTTTCAGACGCTGTTTCAGTTGTTTGTTCGGATTCATAGTATATTTCATCCAGGTGGATCATTAATTTAATAATTTCGTACACATCACAGAAAAAATAAACTTGAATTGGCCTTCCAACTAACAAAAAATACATACAACAAAAAATCCCTTTCATGGGGGTCCAAAATTACACATTACAAGACAGTGATTAAGCCAGAAGCACTGTATGCAGCAGAAACACTTAACATGAATTTCAAAGGCCAAATGGAGAAACTTGAGGTAAAGGAAAGAAAAATTTTAAGAAAAATCATTGGGACAAAATTTCAAGACAATAAGATTATATACATCAAAAATGAAACTCTCTACATGAAAATTGAAAAACTTTCAGATTATATGCGAAAAAGGAGAATAAATTTTTATGGTCATCTTCTCAGAATGAATTCCAACAGATTAACTAAACAAATCTTTGACTTCTTCCGTAACCGAAAAACGAACCCCAACTGCTTTAAAGAAACTGAGAAAGAGCTAGTGGAATTAAAGATTTCAGAAAATTCACTTATTGATCGAACTGCTAAATTAATTACTAAAGATGAAAACATAAGGTTCCAAGACAAATCCACACAAAAGTCCAAACCCTTCATCTCGGAAGAAGAGAGGAGAAGAAGATCAGAAAGAATGAAGAAATACTGGGCCCTACGAAAAGAACAACGCACAAAGAAATGATTGATCCAGCGTACCCCAAAGAGGGTGAAACGAAAGAAGAAGAAGAAAGGGCTTCACAGATTTCTACATGTTTGAAAAGCTTAAACGTCATAACCGACATCAAAACCATGCGGTAGTAAGTAAACCATTCACTCTCTAGCATCCGATGGAAGACAGTTTGCGTCTTACACCTTCCATCGCGCGCTTCATACGCGAATATAATCTGCAGTTGCGCAAGTTTATAAAAGTAGGAACGCCAGTTCTGCCTTTATACTCCTTCCACCACAGACATTTCTCATTCATCGGTCCTTCGAAAGCTATCACAGTAGCAAGTTTTCATGAAAATTTATTTGACACAGTAATGATGACTGGCGCTCCCATTCTCATTGCTGCTGTGTTCTCTAGATAACGTAGGATTAATCTGTTCCTGACCGTAACAGTAATGTTAACTACTCTTCAAAAGACGGGTTAGCTGTTTTTAGGATTACGTAACTCAATCGGTAAAAACTGAGCCCTTACACGGTCATTTTTTTGTCCGTCCTTCTGTCTGCTTGCCCATATCTTAAAATCCTTTTCCTCAGGAACGGGTAGAGGTATGAAGCGGAATTTTAAGTCACACTCAGAAGTCTATGAGCACTTCACGGCATAAAACATTGAAGCTTTTCAGTCAACGCAATCAAAAGACACGGCCAGACTAGAGAGTAGTCAGTGAGTGTGTCACACACAATTCGAAACGCCATATCGATGTGCATTAATCGCTCCTGGATGTCTAATGATAGATAACTTCCGAAACGCATCCTATGAGCAATAAGGTCATTCCTCACCTGATGTCCGACTTTTACTATTGCGACCCAGCTGAATGTAATAAATGCATGAATTTATATTACGGAAATTAAAACACTCTCGAAAAGCTTAGAACACCTGGGGCCGATATCTTCCTAGTATCGATGTTGGTAACAGGAAAAATCGTCTACGTATTCGATTCCCGGAATGTGTGAACTGTCTATATACTTAAATTTTGTACGGAAACCCCAGAGCATGGGTCCTAGTTGCACCTGACCATTCTTTTTTTTTTCTTTTCACTGATTTGCCTGTAGTAACTGAAACTCAGCAAGAATTTTTATACAAATCGCGGCAGTATGTTAATTTTACCTACTCTGTATACACGTTTACATCGAGGTGACGTAACTCATGGAACAACAATACGCACGTACAGGGTTATTACAAATGATTGAAGCGATTTCACAGCTCTACAATAACTTTATTATTTGAGATATTTTCACAATGCTTTGCACACACATACAAAAACTCAAAAAGTTTTTTTAGGCATTCACAAATGTTCGATATGTACCCCTTTAGTGATTCGGCAGACATCAAGCCGATAATCAAGTTCCTCCCACACTCGGCGCAGCATGTCCCCATCAATGAGCTCGAAAGCATCGTTGATGCGAGCTCGCAGTTCTGGCACGTTTCTTGGTAGAGGAGGTTTAAACACTGAATCTTTCACATAACCCCACAGAAAGAAATCGCATGGGGTTAAGTCGGGAGAGCGTGGAGGCCATGACATGAATTGCTGATCATGATCTCCACCACGACCGATCCATCGGTTTTCCAATCTCCTGTTTAAGAAATTCCGAACATGATGGAAGTGCGATGGAGCACCATTCTGTTGAAAGATGAAGTCGGCGCTGTCGGTCTCCAGTTGAGGCATGAGCCAATTTTCCAGCATGTCCAGATACACGTGTCCTGTAACGTTTTTTTTCGCAGAAAAAAAGGGGCCGTAAACTTTAAACCGTGAGATTGCACAAAACACGTTAACTTTTGGTGAATTGCGAATTTGCTGCACGAATGCGTGAGGATTCTCTACCGCCCAGATTCGCACATTGTGTCTGTTCCACTCCACCATTAAGAAAAAATGTTGCTTCATCACTGAAAACAAGTTTAGCTCTGAACGCATCCTCTTCCATGAGCTGTTGCAACCGCGCCGAAAATTCAAAGCGTTTGACTTTGTCATCGGGTTCAAATGGTTCAAATGGCTCTGAGCACTATGGGACTCAACATCTGTGGTCATAAGTCCCCTAGAACTTAGAACTACTTAAACCTAACTAACCTAAGGACATCACACACATCCATGCACGAGGCAGGATTCGAACCTGCGACCGCGCGGTTCCTGACTGAGCGCCTAGAACCGCTAGACCACCGCGGCCGGCTTTGTCATCGGGTGTCAGGGCTTGTAGCAATTGTAAACGGTAAGGCTTCTGCTTTAGCCTTTTCCGTAAGATTTTCCAAACCGTCGGCTGTGGTACGTTTAGCTCCCTGCTTGCTTTATTCGTCGACTTCCGCGGGCTACGCGTGAAACTTGCCCGCACGCGTTCAACCGTTTCTTCGCTCACTGCAGGCCGACCCGTTGATTTCCCCTTACAGAGGCATCCAGAAGCTTTCAACTGCGCATACCATCGCCGAATGGAGGTAGCAGTTGGTGGATCTTTGTTGAACTTCGTCCTGAAGTGTCGTTGCACTGTTATGACTGACTGATGTGAGTGCATTTCAAGCACGACATACGCTTTCTCGGCTCCTGTCGCCATTTTGTCTCACTGCGCTCTCGAGCGCTCTGGCGGCAGAAACCTGAAGTGCGGCCTCAGCCGAACAAAACTTTATGAGTTTTTCTACGTATCTGTAGTGTGTCGTTACCATATGTCAATGAATGGAGCTACAGTGAATTTATGAAATCGCGTCAATCATTTGTAATAGCCCTGTATATAGAGGGCGGTAGTATGGCGTACACGAGGTATAAAAGGGGCAGTGTGTGGGTGGCGCCGTCATTTGCAGTCTGGTGTTTCATGTGAGAAGGTGTCCCACGTGATTGTGACCACATAAAGGGAATCAACAGCCTCCGACGTGGAGCGGTAGTTGGAGCTAGAAGCATGGGACATTCTATTTCAGAAAAAGAGGAATTCAATATTGCGAGATCCACAGCGTCAAAAGTGTGCCGAGAATACCAAATTTTAGGCATTACGTCCTACCATAGCAACTCAGTGGCGGACTGCCAACACTTAAAAACCGAGCGCAGCCGCGTTTGCGTAGAGTTTTCAGTGCAAACAGACAAACAACAGCTGGTGAAATAACGATAAAAATGTATCCATTAGGCAGTTCGGTGAAATTTGGCGATAAATGGTTATGGCAGCAGACGATCGACGCAAGTGCCTTTGCTTATCGCACGACATTGCCCGCAGCGTCTCTCCTGGGTTCGTGACTATATCTGTTGGACGCTAGACTACTGAAAAACCGTGCCTTGGTGAGATGAGAATCGATTTCACTTACTATGAACTGATGGTACGGTTCAAGTGTGGTGCAGACCCCACAAAGCCATGGTCCCAAGTTGACAACAAGGCACTGTGCAAGCTGGTGGTGTCCCTATAACGGTGTCAGCTGTGTTTAAAGGGAATGGACTTGGTGTTCTGGGCTAACTGATCATTGACTGAAAATGGTCATTTTCGGCTACTTGGAGACCATTTTCAGACGTTCATGGACTTCATATTCCGAAACAACGATGGACTTCTTATGGATGACAGCGCACCGGGCCTCAGTTGTTCGCAATAGGTTTGCAGAACATTCTGGACAGTTCGAGAAAATGATGTGGCCATCCAGGTCGCCCGAAATGTCTCATCGAAAATTTATGGGACATAATGGAGAGGTCAGTTCGTGCACAAAATCCTGCACCGGCTACACTATCACATTTACGGACGGCTATAGAGGCAGCATGGTTCAGTCTTTCTGCAGGGGACTTACAACGATTTGTTGAGTCTGTGCCACGTTGGGCTGCTGCACTAAGCAGAGCAAAAAGAGGTCCACCACGATATTACAAGGCACCTCATGACTTTTGTCATCCCAGAGTGGGTTGAATAGTACGCCATTTCAGTCGGTTTTGCGGATCAGAGCTACCTTACGCTGATGTGCCGTGATTTCGTGGCACAGTTGACATTTTTGTTGTGAAGGCTATGTTATGGAATTCATTTCGTGAAGTCATTCCTTCAACATTTTTTTCTTTTTCTTTTTTTATTGTGAATATTCCTAAAAATTCAAGCAAGCCGGCCAAAGTGGCCGTGCGGTTAAAGGCGCTGCAGTCTGGAACCGCAGGACCGCTACGGTCGCAGGTTCGAATCCTGCCTCGGGCATGGATGTTTGTGATGTCCTTAGGTTAGTTAGGTTTAACTAGTTCTAAGTTCTAGGGGACTAATGACCTCAGCAGTTGAGTCCCATAGTGCTCAGTGCCATTTGAACCATTCAAGCAAGGACTCACATATGTATGTCGTAACGTTTGATTGATTTTACTTGAAACATTGGTAATGGATTTTCATTTTTCTCCACTCACTGCGGATTTATTAAAAAAGGTTTAAATTAATATTTTATGATCTCTCTACTCATTTTAACGTAATGAGACGCTCTGATAAACTCGAAGGACAGGACAGGTAGCTTAAATTGTGGAAAGGGGCCAAAATAAGCAACTGTCAGCTACACTCGAACACACAACTTCATTTATTTGACCAAACATTACAAGAGCCAAGAAAATTTTTTAAAAAATCATAGCATTAATTTTTGGAGCTTAGTTACCGGCTGAATGCTCCATGCAATCTCATGCCTTAAGGACAAGACCACTTTAATTTAAAATCGGCTGAAAGCCAATAACTGAAGACTCAAACCAAAATCAAAAATCTAAAAAGCAGAAGACCTTATCTTAAATCAAAATCGACTGAAGGCTCATCTCTTAAGAATCAAACCAAAATTAAATTTTTAAAAGGCAAAAGGCCTTATTATAAAATAGCTCTTTAAATTAGGCTGAAGACCCAAGCAATTTTACGCCTTAAGGGCAAAACAACCTTAATTTAAAAATCGGCTAGAAGCCATACAAATACAAACAACAAGAACAAATAAGAAAAGGCAGTACACCCAACAGCGCTCAGAAGTTTCCGAGGGTCGGCCTGTAATTCAAACACTAAAGCTCGCTTAGGTCGGTCCAACCATTTTTGATCCGACGACAACCCAACTGACAGACAGTCAACGGACCCATGGACGAGATAACTTCCCCTCCACCCGACCAGCACACAACAGGGAGTTCAATGGAACAACATAGAAAGCATTGGCGCCCACAACCAATTATACATTGAGCTGTCAAACTACATACCGTGCTGGACAGCGACAACACGATGAGGAAAATACACTGCCTGAATTTATGTCAACGGCCAGGTCTGATAACCGGAACGTAAATGGCCACAAGGCAGAAGATTTCGCTGGTGCACTTCAGTTCAAAATAACCAAGTACAGTTAAACTCTACCGGAGGGTGGCTAAAATCTGCCAACTTGAAAACATATGTTGCTGCTCGCCGGAATGTTCCAACAGCCGACAACGAAATCCAAACGACACTATGTGAACAGTAGTGACTTGCTGGCAGATTAAGTCAAAAGTCAACTTTCGTGTCCAGGATCGGTGAGCCACGGACCTCGTAGCAGTGGGAACAGCACCCCACACACCGACCGCGCGTGGACGCCGCCAGCGGCCTCGGCTAAACTACGCGCCGCGGAGATTCCCTCGTTGCTCCACGCCGACCGACCAAGTCTCCTGGCCCGGAAACGGTGGAAGGACCAAATATACGTCGGCCAATGAGACGACCAAACGAACGACCAACCAACGGTTGTCCCACTCCTGTCTCCCTCCGTTGGACAGTTCAAGTGTGTCGCCAGCGGCCGGCGAGCACTGGCTGTCGGCGCCTCACCGGCGCTCCGTCCCCGACTGCACTGCTGCTGCGTTCTGACTGCACTGCTGGTCCGTCTCCAACTGACTGCCAGACACATGACGACCCGGAAATACTATCGGTCGCTGGAGAGATGGTAGGACAGAGTGCTTATCAATACGCGCTGCTGCTGCTGCTCACGGGCAAGTAAGACAGGAGGTTGGTGATGCAAGAAAATGGAATAAGAAAACGAGGCGGCATTACGGTAATAGAAGATGACAAACAATAAATGGCATGAACACGAGCCATGCACGGCTCACATAATATTTTCGTTTGTTTGGAAATGTTTTAGATACTTCTGAATTGTTAGTAAATTGTCATTCCTGCTAAGATACATTATCTGATTAAAAATATGTCGACATTTATTGGTGGACATTAATATAGGGTGTATCCACTCTTCGCCTTTATGACGGGTTGAATACTATTGGAAACTTTCAGTTAGTTGTCTGAAAATCTGAAGAATAGTGGGAGCAAATTCTTTCTCAATAACCGGAAACAGAGAAAGAGACGCTGGGGTCTGGAACGAAGTCGATCTTCTAACTGATCCCAAGGGCGATCCACTGGATTGATTTCGGGGCTGTAGGCAGGCCAGAGCAGGAATGTTACTGGCCGCAAACCATTACCTCACGGATTCAACTTTATGGCAGGATACATTGTCATGCTGACATAAACAATCATCGTCTCTTAACTGTTTCTCTAGCGTACAGTAAAATGTGTTCATATACTTCCCCATTTAGCATTTTCCTAAGATCAATAAAGGGACGACACCCTAACTACGAAAAACATCCTCATACATCAATACCTTCTTCTCACTTCATTGTTGGCACTGCACATGATGGCAGGTAGTGTTTTCCACGTATTCGCCAAACCGTAACTCATCCATCAGAGAGATTTAGGATTTTATTATCACTCCAAGTCACTTGTTTCCAGTCATTCATTGTCCAGTAGAGTCGGGTTGACTATAGAAACATGTGGCTTATGAGGATCTACTCGAACACTGTATCTCAGTCTTTTTGACTCCCTACGAGCAGCCATTTTTCTACCTGGACTACTGAGTACATTTTGGAACTCACGAGGGATTCCTTCCGCTGATTTCATGCGATTTTTTTACAAGCATCCTCCACAATGGTGAGTTGTCACTGTCCGTCAGTATATGACGTCTGCTTCGTCTTGATTTAGCTTTGATTGTTTCTTCCCGCTGATTTCATGCGATTTTTTTACAAGCATCCTCCACAATGGTGAGTTGTCACTGTCCGTCAGTATATGATGTCTGCTTCATCTTGATTTAGCTTAGATTGTTCCTTCGAATTTCCACTTTCCGATCAAATCATCAACAGCCATATATGGCAGCTTTAGAAGGGTTGAAATTGCTTTTTGGATTTGCTACTCACGTGACACTCAATGACTCTGCCTTTAGTAGTTTCCTATTGACAACATAGTACTTTCCACCATTTCTTATAATGGCGGGTGCTCATCTCGTAACATCCAGAGGTCTATTCCGTATTACGTAGTAATGTCCGGATACTTTTGATCATGTACTTTACAAAATGCGGGAAAAAATTAGTACATCTGGAAAAAGACGACGTCGATCTTGATCCGATGACGGCGTATGCCACCTGCGGAATGGTAGATGTACTAGCAATGGTTTCAATGTCGTCCACATACAGACGGCGTAGTGGCGTAGGTACCAGAGCGCCATATGTGTGTACCCGTTAATAAGTAATGCCCACAGCAAGAACGCTCACCGTGATACAGACGCGTGAGGGAAGTGGGCAGCCATGCCACAGAGACACCCTCCTGCTTCCTACAGCCAAATAATCGAGTTTGATAAGGATCAGATTGTGGCCTTCTGAGTGAAGGGAATCCCACACAAGTTGGACGTGCTACGTCATTTCTGCGACGATACTGGTATCACGCCATGAGACGAGGTTCTGGACGTCCAACCCCGACGGGATCGTCGTATTGTAAGGGCAGCAGCGGCAGATCTTACAGATACCACAGCACCCACATGTCAACACAAACTGTTATGAACTGGTTATTACCAATGTAACACCTTGCATGCGCTCCTATAGTTCACGCCACAGCATCGATGTGCATAGCTGGACTGGTGTCTTCAGAGTGCGAGACTACACTGGTCTTGGGTTACAGAAGACTATGAGTTTATGCCCTGACAGCAATCCCCTTAACTATTAAGCCCTCCACTTGTCTTCCTGGTCCATGCACCTGCTAAACTGGGTTTGCTCTTTAACAGTGGCTGTATTTGTTAGCCTGTATTACAGGTTATAACTTTTACCAGAATCTAAATGAACTTGAATGATGAAATAATATAATGAAATGGTGGCCCTGTCATTATTGTAATCAGTTATTGATGGGTGATTAATGTATCAACATGGGTTGATCTGTTATAAAAATTATGACAAAAGTTTATTGATCATGAAATAGGACAAACAAGACAAATTAAGCGAGATGGCAAATCGTCAACTCTTGGCAACCTGAACAGACGCAACAAACAGTTAACACTCCTCTTAGTGGAGCTTTTGTTGGCAAAGGCTAAGGTTTGTAAACTATCAACTCTGACCCAAAACATGGAAAATGCTATCTGAAATTATCTAATGCTAAATAGGCCTCTATGGATGTATTCATATGGTTCAAATGGCTCTAAGCACTATGGGACTTAACATCTGAGGTCATCAGTCCCCTAGACTTAGGAAGTACTTAAACCTAACTTACCTAAGGGCGCCGACCGGGGTGGCCGAGCGGTTCTAGGCGCTACAGTCTGGAACCGCGCGACCGCTACGGTCGCAGGTTCGAATCCTGCCTCGGGCATGTATGTGTGTGATGTCCTTAGGTCAGTTAGGTTTACGTAGTTCTAAGTTCTAGGGGACTGATGACCTCAGAAGTTAAGTCCCATAGGGCTCAGAGCCATTTGAACCATTTTTTTAACCTAAGGGCATCACATACACTCATGCCCGAGGCAGGATTCGAACCTGCGACCGTAGCAGCAGCGCGGTTCCGGACTGAAGCGCCTAGAATCGCTGAGCCACAGCGGCCATCATGGATTTATTCTACAGAAGTTATACTACATTGATACGGTTGAGAACATGCCAGGACTGTGATTCTGTTTGCCCTAGTAAGATGGAACAGCAATGTCATGCTCCTTTCTCGATGTGTAGCGTTATCTCAGGTGGCAGTCGTGGTGCTAGCATCCCCCAGTCATACCATGGACCAGTTTGAGTCACTTATAAGCAGTGTAAACAAGGAGGTGAAACGGCTCAACGGCAGACCTGGCACGAATAAGTTTGCACAGCGAGTTGCCTGAGATGGCAGGTCTAAATTGTCGGTACAGCTGAATCCTCACCACAGGTTCCCCAGTCAATACCAGGGCGAAGTCACACTCATGATCAGTGTCCCAAGTGCAAACCCACTCATAACAGGAGTCACGACCAGAATCATCTCCAGAAATTCTCTCCAGTTCGGAGTTTGAATCAGACGACCAAGTTTCTCCATTTCTCACTTTCCATGAAACCTCGGTAAAATCCACAAAAGCAGTCACACAACTGCCCCCACATGGGTTTCGTGCTAATCACAAAACTCCACAGCCGGCCGCGGTGGTCTAGCGGTTCTAGGCGCGCAATCTGGAACCGCGCGACTGCTACGGTCGCAGGTTCGAATCCTGCCTCGAGCGTGGCTGTGTGTGCTGTCCTTAGGTTAGTTCGGTTTAAGCAGTTCTAAGTTCTGGGGGACTGATGACCACAGATGTTAAGTCCCATAGTGCTCAGAGCCATTTGAACAAAACTCCACATGCTTCATGTCTCCCCTCTAATTTTTCAGCTCGACCCACTGGCTGATCCTAATCAAAAATTAACAATAGTCTTCTCTTTACTGGAGAAGCAGCCAAACTCTGACTCTTGATTTCCCGTGCAGAGAAGAAAAGACATGTTTTGAGTTTTCCTTTAGCCCTAAAGTGAACAACATGTGTACCACAGAGATCATTATCTGGACAAGCCAAACGCACAGCCTTTCTGACCAGGGGCCTCAGCTAAACTAAGAGAAGTGTTTTGTAGCCTATCATAGACGATTTCACAGCCGCCATAAATGTTGCATTCCGTTCTAAAATTTATTCTGAAAGCCTGCAGCTTCCCAAAAAACTTGGCAAGCACAGGGATGACACCACCTGGTGGCTCCCTCGGTAGCGTCTGGTCCAAGGTAAACACGGAAACTCGTTAATTTTCATGGCTGCCATCCCTTTACACAATGGGCATTTTCAACACTGTTGAAACGCCTTGGCTAGGTGATCGTCTCTTGCATCCCTGACCAGAGGCGCCTGACAGCTACAGTCAGGTGGACAGTTTCTCATCTCTTCAGCTGAAACTACTGTCTGCAAGAAATTCTTGAGACCAGACTTCTGTCTCCAGTAACTGCTTTGAGATGTACCTCTACCTAATAGCTGCATGACTACTACAAGATTTCCTCTTAAATGAACAAACTCGCTACTTGTTCTCAACTCCAGAAAATGCTATTCGAAGGAGAGTGAGCATAAAATTCTCACATGCATTAGCAATGTACATGCTCCCATCGAAGCCTGCTCGTGTTGATAACTTCTTGCTGCCTCACAAAAATGATTTCTAGGATGTAACAATAACATTAAAGTGTAGCCTTGAAAGTGAAAATAAGTGAGAGAGTGACTTGTCCTCTCTCACTGAAACTCTCCCCCACCTACAGCTGATTTCTACATGTGTACTGTCTCATTTCAAAATGGCATAGATTGAATGACATAGAACAGAGGAAATCATGAAATAGTATTAGAGATCTTGCAATGATAACATATGTGTTGAGGGCGACTTTGGCGACCAAGACTGCATATGAAAGAACTATCCTAACTTGACCTCATTCAGCGCAGGAGTCACTCACTCACACAAATCTGCATGTCTGCAAGAAGAACATATAAATATTGCTGAATGTACTATGATTCATGTTGACCCTAGGGTCGTTGCTACACCACAGCCTTCAGATAAACAATTGCTAAGCGGTTAAAATGGCCTTGCAGCAGTATTTGTTTGCTCACTCATACGACATCTGAGGTCTGAGACGACTAATGTCCTATATAACAGCTCCATGGATTTCAAACTGTTCTCCGCCTCAATGATTAACTCCTGATTATCATTCACCGGATTTCAGTCGTCTATAATATATAAAGGGACAATAATTATAATTTAGGAAACGCACTAATTCTCAAAATCCAAACAAGCAAGAAACATTTATCTCTTGTGACAGGGCAGTGTAATATTATTTCTACTTCCTACAAGACAGTTGCGAATCACACTTATCAAGTAGAATTTATATAAACGCTTGAAAATTTATCTGCACTAGAGCTGTTGTATCAAAAATTAGATCAGTTTCACAAGAAAACATGCAAAACTTCCTTCTGCTGACTAGCTCGTTAGCGCATCCGGCTTATCAAATGCTCTGGAGCGGGCCCAGCGGCTTGCGTGGGTGTAGGGGGAGCCTGCCGGCGCTCACCTTCAATCACAGCCCGGCAGCCGACAGCTGGTGGCCCTCTGCTGGGGTCGGGACCCGTCCTCCTACGACCGCCGCTAACTGCACGCTAATGGCCGCCTTCCTTCTGAAAGCCGCCCACCGCCGCCGCCGCCCCCACCTGCCGACGTGGGGGGTTGGGCTGGCGGCGGCTGTCATCTTACACCAGCGGCCCCCTTCATCATTTCCTGCAAGGCTCAGCCTCGACGCTGTATACAGTGTGATTAATGGAGTCCACTTTCTTATAAGAACGCAGTTCTTATTTGGTTTTCCCCAAACAAGTTTCTCAACAGCTGCTGTATCGCAGTGGGCGTTTATTTACACTGAAGTCCATTAGTTAAAGCATGTCTTCATCCCGGAGTAACATTTACACCTGACGTTCTCAATTACATGTTGCCTACTACGTCTCGTTCTACAACCTCCCAACGTACCCCTTGAAGTCTTGACATACGTCCCAATACACTCTCTTCTACTTAGTGAGCCTGAGGGGAAGCTAAGCGATTTAAGGGATGATAGTATTAGTGATTTTGAACAAATAAGATCATATGGGCACATGTGCTATTCAGAATGGTTTCCGAGATAGAACGCATTTAATGTGCATTATTATTTATTTTCTGTACTTATGGTTGGTCAAGTCGGGGAACTACCTCAAGATGCAGGAAACGTATTCGCAGTCGCGAACAGGGACAACCTCCAGCTGTGGAACGGAAAATTTATACCAGTCAGCAACTGGAGCCTGGATTTCTCGATTGTCACGAGCGGTCGTCTTAACTGTTTCGGCTATCCGTGCATGCTTCACGGCAGATCCAAACTTCCTTATATCATTAATCTGCTCTCGTGCACTTATTATAATTCCTAAATTAATCAAAAATCTCTAATCCGGTATTGGTGAATAAATATGATACCGTGGAGACTCAATTAGCCGGACTAATTGTTGTTGTAAGTGATTCAGATAATCGAAATGCCGGATAATTGAATGCATGAAGAAAAGGGATTTGTATATTATTAACTCTAGAAATTCCGCCCCTGGTAACTGAGCGGTCAGTGCGACAGAAGGTCAATTTTCAGGGCCCGGGTTCGATTCCCGGCTGTGTCGGAGATTTTCTCTGCTCAGGGAGTAGGTGTTGTGTTGTCGCCGAAGTGGCGTCAAATCGAAAGACTTGCACAGGGCGATCGGTCTACCCGACGGGAGGCCCTAGTCGCACGACATTTACAACTCTAGAAAGATAACCTACGTCGCGTACGTACGCTTATCTTTTAGATATGTTCTCGTATGTTTATCTTTGTAGGGTTAATACACAATATTAGGTGTCTACTCAGAATTAGAAAAACAAATTAAACTTATTAAAAGCAACAAATATCAATCTTTATTAAGATATTGGAGACACATTTTCATATGTACATAAATATTTTCTTAAAATTATTACAATACTGCAACGTAATTATGAAATACCTAACAGAAGTCACATAGGACAGACATGGAGTTTAATTTTGTTTAAAATATTTTATAAATGTCATTTGACGTAATTTTTTCTCTTCATTGCTGCTACATCACAAATACGTTTTAACTGTATTAAATTCGTGGTATCACACTCTGTTTTCCGAACAATTTGAAAGCTGTTTTTAGGTCTTGAAATGATGCCGCATGAGGTAGTCAAAGAATAATGAAACTCGTTGGGCCGAGATAGCGTGTGGCGCAGACGCGTAGTGCCAGTGCATGTACATGCATGCGCGCGGTCTAGACTACGAAGATATATGCTCGCGCTTAACAATCTGGATACTCGCGAATCCGTATACTTGAGATCCGGATAATCGAGTCTCCACTGCATAGCAGTGTCTGTGTATGCGAAAAGTACGATATAGTGTTCCTTCGGACATGTATTTATGTCCAGAGGAGCTTTGTGTCGAATTCCTTACAAACTCGGGCACTGCGATTTCGTATATATCTCAAATTGGCCCACAAAAACTACCTACACTTCAAAGCATGCCCGTCGCGCGGTATTTTCAATTTCCTCGATCTCTCTTCGCGAAAACTATTAGGCCTAGAGAAGAAGTGGATGGGATCTTTTTTGTAGGAAATTTAATGTAGTTTAACTGTGTGCTGCAATACAGGGCTATTACAAATGATTGAAGCGATTTCATAAATTCACTGTAGCTCCATTCATTGACATATGGTCATGACACACTACAGATACGTAGAAAAACTCATAAAGTTTTGTTCGGCTGAAGCCGCACTTCAGGTTTCTGCAGCCAGAGCGCTCGAGAGCGCAGTGAGACAAAATGGCGACAGGAGACGAGAAAGCGTATGTCGTGCTTGAAATGCACTCACATCAGTCAGTCATAACAGTGCAACGACACTTCAGGACGAATTTCAACAAAGAGCCACCAACTGCTAACTCCATTCGGCGATGGTATGCGCAGTTTAAAGCTTCTGGATGCCTCTGTAAGGGGAAATCAACGGGTCGGCCTGCAGTGAGCGAAGAAACGGTTGAACGCGTGCGGGCAAGTTTCACGCGTAGCCCGCGGAAGTCGACGAATAAAGCAAGCAGGGAGCTAAACGTACCACAGCCGACGGTTTGGAAAATCTTACGGAAAAGGCTAAAGCAGAAGCCTTACCGTTTACAATTGCTACAAGCCCTGACACCCGATGACAAAGTCAAACGCTTTGAATTTTCGGCGCGGTTGCAACAGCTCATGGAAGAGGATGCGTTCAGTGCGAAACTTGTTTTCAGTGATGAAGCAACATTTTTTCTTAATGGTGAAGTGAACAGACACAATGTGCGAATCTGGGCGGTAGAGAATCCTCACGCATTCGTGCAGCAAATTCGCAATTCACCAAAAGTTAACGTGTTTTGTGCAATCTCACGGTTTAAAGTTTACGGCCCCTTTTTCTTCTGCGAAAAAAACGTTACAGGACACGTGTATCTGGACATTCTGGAAAATCGGCTCATGCCACAACTGGAGACCGACAGCGCCGACTCCATCTTTCAACAGGATGGTGCTCCACCGCACTTCCATCATGATGTTCGGAATTTCTTAAACAGGAGATTGGAAAAGCGATGGATCGGTCGTGGTAGAGATCGTGATCAGCAATTCATGTCATGGCCCCCACGCTCTCCCGACTTAACCCCATGCGATTTCTTTCTGTGGGGTTATGTGAAAGATTCAGTGTTTAAACCTCCTCTACCAAGAAACGTGCCAGAACTGCGAGCTCGCATCAACGATGCTTTCGAACGCATTGATGGGGACATGCTGCGCCGAGTGTGGGAGGAACTTGATTATCGGCTTGATGTCTGCCGAATCACTAAAGGGGCACATATCGAACATTTGTGAATGCTTAAAAAAACTTTTTGAGTTTTTGTATGTGTGTGCAAAGCATTGTGAAAATATCTCAAATAATAAAGTTATTGTAGAGCTGTGAAATCGCTTCAATCATTTGTAATAACCCTGTACGTTTTCAATGGAGAGTGCGGTTTTACAGTTATTCAACAAAAACTTACAAAAGTGATATTAAATGTGTTCTCTCTGGGAATCCATTCGGAGTAGGGTCAATCGGAAGTTTTTTGTTGAGAATCACTAAAGCTATCGCCTCTCGCAGCATGCTTCCCTTCTGCTGACGCATGCTGTATTTGTTTATCTTGACAAGATATTGTTGTCTATTAAATCTAACAAGTCATTCGACATACACTGCCTGACGAAAAAATTGAAGCGCGCGGAGACATGATCTGATGTCAGTGTAACTTAGTAAACGTAATACACAGGAGCCCAGCTGCAGCGTCCGGACTGACGCAGAAATAACGAGCTCGCAGCGACATACGTAACAATGCACGATACCTCACACTAACTCTACCTCACCTTGCATGCACTGTCGCAGCTAGCAAGCCGCTACGTAACTTACAGAACATCCTAATAGCTGAAAGTGAGACACATTTTCAACTGATTTTCCATTTCGCATTTCTTTAGAACGCTCTGGGTATTTTCCTTTAAAGCCATAACTTTGGTTTTATTTTTCCGATATTTTCAGGTTTAGGATAGAGTTTACCTATTGAATACAAGCTATTTAGAGCAAATTTTAAATCATCCTGCGATATTTGTAAAGTTATTTGACCATCAGCAAATACTACAATATTTAAATTTGTGTTTCTAGGAATTAATTTTGTTCCTGGGCTAACTTCTGGTTTCCACTGTCTAACAATGTCATCAATATATATATGAAAGTGGGTGGGAGACTGTACCATTGTCGTACTTCTCTGTTAATTGATATTGGATGTGTTCTCTCTCTGCCTGCATTAGTTAAAATTTCGTTATTTAAATACAAATTTTTTGTCGTGTCTATATTGGATAGCTTCACCTTTCCATATATTCCACAGCATATACCTCTTCTCCCTGCCGAAGGCTTTTTCATAATCTACAAATTCAATACGAGTCTACAGATTATGTTCTTGTCCCTTTTCAGTTATCTGCCGCACTACTGTAATATTGTCACCGCATGATCGTCCTTTTCTAAAACGATTTTGTTTCTCCAGCAAGAGGATATTAGATATCTTTTCAGTCTGTTATTAATCACACGTGCATACCATTTACAGTCAGTGGTCAACAGACCTACTCTTCTCCAGCTTTTACGAGCACTTCAAATTCCTTTCTTTCTTTTTAGGATTTCGTGCCTCAATCGCTAAAAACAAAAACAAAACTCTTACAGCGTAGGTTTGTTGTCCGACCGTCTATCTGTCTGTCTTTCTGCCCGACTGTTGAAAGCCCTTTTTCTCAGGAACAGGAAGACGAACCAAGTTTAAATTTGTCACATACGGAGGTCTGAGGTTCCTTGGTGGCGTACAAAATTGAAACTTGTAGGTCAATGCAGTCAGAAGATAAGGCCATTTGTGTTATGTATTTTGATAAACGCAAACTCACTCATCGTAATCCATTGCCATTTCCCGTTGACCTAGAATTATGAACTTTGGCAAAAAGGAAGGTTTCACATTAGACCCTATGAAAAAAGTCTGAAACCTGTAGGCCGGCCGCTGCTGGCCGAGCGGTTCTGGCGCTACAGTCAGGAACCGCGCGACCGCTACGGTCGCAGGTTCGAATCCTGCCTCGGGCATGGATGTGTGTGTTGTCCTTAGGTTAGTTAGGTTTAAGTAGTTCTAAGTTCTAGGGGACTTATGACCTCAGCAGTTGAGTCCCATAGTGCTCAGAGCCATTCTGAAACCTGTAAATCTGTAATTATATCTCACACAATTTTTTTTTGTCATTTCTTATGTTGCTTCACAAACAATTTGAGCATCATATCTACGTACAGTAGTCGCTCCTGGATATCTAGTGATGGATAAATTCCGAAACGGGTGAAAAGAGCAAAAAGTCATTCCTTGCTTGATGTCTGACTTTTATCCAGTCAGCCTGAATGGACAACTATCGATGGTCGCCTATCTGCTGCATGATTTTATGTCACATTTACGTTATTGAATGTAGAACATTCTCGAAAATTCCCGAATTCTGGGGACCTGTATATTGCTAGCATCAATGTCGGTAACAGAAAAAAAGCTGGTCTATATACATTATTAAGTTTGTACAGAACCGTCGCTGCGGGAATCCTACTCGCACCTGGCCTATTTTTATACAGTGATATTACCTCCGCCACTCTCCAAGAGTCAGGAATCATCCTCGTTTTACATCATTCATTTAATAAATGCAGCAGTCTCAGTTCTAACAGTAAACCACCATATTTGATAACTGTTGTGTTAATACTATCGGATCCTGCTGCTTTTCATGTGCTTCAATGCCTCTTGTATCTCCTCCAGTTTTATTTTGTATCCTTGATATATTTCACCATTTTGTTCTTTGTCCTGGTCTATTTTCGTTAATACAGTTTTATCATAGTTTCCTAACCGTAACCGCTGAGAGAGTTTTATCCAATCTTCATTGTCTCTCTGGTGTAATCGATCACTACCTTTCACCAGTTTCTCGTTTCAGGAGTTTATAAGCCATCTATTATCTACCAGGTACATCATTTTCAGTGTCTGATATCATTCTATTCCAAGATCCTCTCATTATTTTCTTGGCGTAGTTACGTTTTTCTTCACACTGAGCTTATGATTTAATTTTCGTGCTGTCGTAAGTCGAGTCTAGTTTCGCAGGGAATACAACCCGTCAGCTTTGACCAATGACGTCAGAATTGACCAGAGAGCATGTATTACAAACATGAAAGAGCTGAGAAGAATGTTCAGAAACAAAGGAATGCAAGAGAGAAAAACTGTACTTCACATATATAAGGTCCAGAAGCATTTTCACGTCAACGATATCGCGTGTTTGTATCTTAGCATTTCTCCGCAAAATACAATGGAAAGAAATGAATGAAATACATTACCAGCAAAGAATACATCACGTTACATGTATGTCAGTTGTATCTCTAAACTCTTTAGAACTGTATTGCTTAAGTGCAGTACGGGATACAAGTTCAGCGTACGTCGATTTCTTAGTTTCAACTAGCATTGCTGTCCTCTTGTTTACTTGAACTATGGATCCCCTACTTCACTAAACTGTAAATGAAACACCGGATACAAATTAAAAGCTCGCTCGAAGCGTGTTGCGTAAGTACAGTACGGAATACGAATTTGTCGTAAGTCAATTTCTTCGTTTTCACTAGCATTACTGTCCTGTTCTTCACTTGAACGATGTATCCTCCCCTTCAGTAAACCGTAAGTGGAACACGGGATACAAATTGTAGATGTGTTGTTTACTTCGTCTCCGCTATTACTAACAGTCCTTTCTTACGTACATATCAGTACTACTGATGACAGAAGGACCTACGTATGTAATATATGTATACCAGACTTCCGTTGACCTCTATATATGTACACTGGTAACGAATGGTGGAAATAGACGTAAGTTACATTTGCAAGCTGTACCACAACTGAACTACACGGAGACAAGAAGACAGCACATGTAGAATTTGTATCCCATACTTCACTATGGGTTACAGTTTTCTTGTTGCCTTGGACGCAAATAGTATCCCATTCGTTACTTGAGCTATATAGCTATACGCAACATTTGTATCTTGCTCGCCAATTGACATATATAGTGTCGGTGTAAAGGCGAAGTGAAGGACGGGATACAAATTTTAGTTGTGCCGTCAGTTTAAAGGCGAAGTGAAGGACGGGATACAAATTACAGTTGTGTCAGGGATTTCGCCTGTGATATAGCAAGTACACATTCGCAAATGACGTACTGATACTAGTGCTGGGAAACGAAAGAAAATCGCCGGCTGAGAAATTTCTATTACATACTTCACAACACGAAAATATACATATTGGTGAAATAAAACAGTGAAATATGTCAAAATAGTGAAATACAGTGAAAGAAGCAAATGGAAAAGTGAACTTACGACACGGAAATATCGAGGAGTAACCGAAGCTCGCCTAGACACACAGTAACGAAAATTACATACCCACAAACAGACAAATCCATTCCTATAAACGAAAATTAGACAGTATATGTTGTTCTACAATAACAAACTAATACTCTAAATTACCTCAATATCATTGCGAATAATTTTAAAGTACAATGACAGCGCTTATCCGGAACACAGAACTGTTTTATTATCTATGCCTCCAAGTGAAGATATTACTATCTATGACTAACGTATGACGCCATTGGTCAAAGCCGACAGGTTGTATCCCCTGCTTCACTAGACCCCGTAACTCGGTGTAGCGACTATCCCTCGATCAGCTTAGACGTTTCAGTGATCCGTTGTGCGATATTCCGCAGCAGAGGTGTGAAGGCTGGTGACAGCTGCCCATCAGCTCGGCGGGACGCCGGCAGCGCCGCGGCGCGCGCATCAGTAGACCAGGAAGCGCCCTGACCCAGTTGTGTGCCGCGCCGAACAATAGCTGCGTTTCCGCGTTCTGCGCGCTGTACCGCTCTGCCGTCTCCGAGCGACGCAGCGACTCTGCACTTCAATGACTAATGCAAAACGTTTGTTTTTTTTTTCGTGAAAGCTGGTTGGTTTTTTTCAAGGATTCCAATACACCAGATCATTTTTGAGCCATCACTGTTCAGTCTTAATCATCACATAGTAGATGACGTTAAGGAATTCAGCCACGAATTCCTCTCCTGTGTCAACCTTTTCATCTCGAAGTAGCACCTTAGCACTTGCTGCCTACGTCCTCAATTAGTTGCTGCATCTGTCCTAACCGAGCGGTCTAAGGCGCTGCAGTCATGGACTGTGCGGCTGGTCCCGGCTGAGGTACGAGGGCATGGGTGTGTGTGTTTGTGCTTAGGATAATTTTTTTAGGTTAAGTAGTGTGTAAGCTTAGGGACTGATGACCTTAGCAGTTAAGTCCCATAAGATTTCACACACATTTGAACATCTGTCCTAATCTCTGTCTTCCTCTACAGCCCCATGATGTCTTAACAGAGGTTTTATCCACCAGTCAATTCTACTGGCCAGTGTTTTCCACATATTCCTTTCCTCGTCTATTCTACGGAGCACCTCCACATTCCTTATCTTATCAATCCACTCAATTGTCAGCATTATTCTGTAGCTTTGTATGTGGGCTGCTTGTGTGTTGGCAGCGCTGTGTAGCGCTTTGCATTGGATCTCTGACTGCACTTTGTAAGAGACTTTGTGGCTGATCGGACTCGTTATTGAAAGTTCGAGTCTCGGTCCGGCACACCGTTTTAATCCGCCAGGAAGTTTCAGTTGGAAGTTAGTCGCCAGCAGTGATGGAAGTACTGATGGGCAGTTGGGGGTGAACAACCAGCAGTGATGGATGTTAAATGTGAGAAGTTAGCATTGATGGAGGGTAGAGGTCTGAAGTGTTAGCTTAGGCTAACGGTCTGGAAGTATCCGACTTGGAGATTAAAAATTATTCATGGTTATATATCTTTGTACTGGATGTCAATGACGATTTATATTCGTCTTTGAACTGGATGTCACATTATTAAGGTAAAATATACATTACTTTTTTTGCAACAAAATCTTTCCTTTGCTAACCACAGGCCTATTAGTATTTAGTGGCTTTAGTAGTTTGAATCTTTTATTTAGCTGGCAGTAGTGGCGCTCGCTGTATTGCAGTAGTTCGCGTAAGGAAGATTTTTGTGAGGTAAGTGCTTAATAAAATGTTTAGGTTATTGCTAGGATTGGTTCTTATTCAGGTCCATTCTTTTGTGTTAATTATTTGAAGTCAGGTTGCAGTTTTTGTTGAGCAGTCAGATTGCGTTGAGTTAGAATATTGTTCAGTGTTGACATCTTAAGAAAAAGTAGAGAGAAAGTAGGCTCAATACGTTCAGTTTTACTCAGCTGTTTCAGAATCTAATAACTTAGAAGTTTCATCTTCTCAGTCATTCAGCAATTTAAGTACAGACACACATATTTAAATAAAGAAGTTTCAGCATCAGATCTCAAATGCTTCGGTTCTCTTCTGTTCCGGTTTTCCCACAGTCCACGTCTCGTTGCCACACAATGCTACGGTACAACGAACATTTTCAGAAATTTTTTCCTCCAATTAAGACCTACGTTTGGTACTAGTAGACTTCTCTTGGCCAGGAATGTCCTTTCTGCCAGTGCTGCTCCTTGTGTCCTCCTTGCTCCATTCGTCACAGATCATTTTACTACCGAGGTAGCAGAATTCCTTAACTTCATCTGCTTCCTGATCATCAAACCTGATGTTAAGTTTCCTACTGTTCTCATTTCTGATAATTCTCTTTATTTTCATGTTTCCTCTACTTACTCTTAGTCAGTATTCAGTGCTCTTTAAAGTGTTCCCTCCATTCAGCAGACCATGTAGTTCTTCTTCACTTTAATTGAGGATAGCAATGTCATCAGCGAATCTTAACGTGCATATCCTTTCACTTTTAATTTTAATCCTACTCTTGTACCTCTCTTTTATTTCCAACATTGCTTCTTCGATGTACAGATTGAAAATTAGGGGCAAAAGACTACGTTTCTTTCCTACGCACCTTTTAATCCGAGCACTTCATTCTTGGTCTTCCATTGGTAATCTACCCTCACATCTCTTGTACTTGTTGTATATTACCCGCCTTCGCCTGTAGCTTACCTTTATTTTTCTCAGGATTTCGAACATCTTACACCTTTTTACACAGTCAAACTGTCTTTCAAGATCGGCAAAACCTATGAGTAGGTCTTGATTTTTCTTTAGTTCAAATGGTTCAAATGGCTCTGAGCACTATGGGACTCAGCATCTTAGGTCATAAGTCCCCTAGAACTTAGAACTACTTAAACCTAACTAACCTAAGGACATCACACACACCCATGCCCAAGGCAGGATTCGAACCTGCGACCGTAGCAGTCCCGTGGTTCCGGACTGCAGCCCCAGAACCGCACGGCCACCGCGGCCGGCTTTTCTGTAGTCTTGCTTTCACTATCAACCACAACGTTGAGAACAGCCTCTCTAACTGATTTTCATCCAACAGATCCTCAGTTTTCCTTTCCATTCTTCCGTATATAATTTTTGTCGGCCACTTTGATGAATGAGCTGTTAAGCTGACTGTGTGATAATACTCACACTTCTCTATTCTTGCCTTAGCCGCCTTAATTGGGAGCCGGCCGGGGTGGCCGTGCGGTTCTAGACGCTACAGTCTGGAACCGCGTGACCGCTACGGTCACAGGTTCGAATCCTGCCTCGGGCATGGATGTCTGTGATGTCCTTAGGTATGTTGGTTTAAGTAGTTCTAAGTTCTAGGGGACTGATGACCACAGCAGTTAAGTCCCATAGTGCTCAGAGCCATTTGAACCATTTGAACCTTAATTGGGGGGAGGGGGTGAGGTGAATGCCGGCATGGAACCACTCTGCTAGTCGACGCCAGATCCAACGTCTTGTTGCTTCAATGACATCCCCATCCACCAGGTACTGCTTCCCGTGGAGTGCATCCTTCGTTGGGCCGAACAGAAGGAGGACGGAAGGTGTGATATGCGGGCTGTAAGGTGGATGAGGAAGAATAGTTTTATAAGCTTCTTAGAATGAAATGAATACCCCTAGCTGCATACAGGCGTTGATATAAGTCAACGGGGACAATTGAAAATGTGTTCCCTGACCGAGACTCGAACCCGGGATCTTCTGCTTACATAGCAGACGCTCTATCCATCTGAGCCACCGAGGACACAGAGGATAGTGCGACTGCAGAGACTTATCCCTGGCACGCCTCCCGTGAGACCCACATTCCCAGATTATTGTCCCGCACTATATTCATAGTGCCCCTGCCCATCATACTTATTACTCGCGACTTTACTTCCGACTCCCGTAAAAGTTGGAGCACTGTTTGTGCATCTGCACAGAAGGCTGGAATCGCCAGTAAAGCCGCGAGTAATGAGTATAATGAGCAGGGGCACTATGAATATAGTGCGGCACGATAAGCTGGGAATATGGGTCTCACGGGAGGCGTGCCAGAGATAAGTCCCTGCAGTCGCACTATCCTCTGTGTCCTCGGTGGCTCAGTTGGATAGAGCGTCTACCATGTAAGCAGGAGATCCCGGGTTCGTTTCCCGGTCGGGGCACACATTTTCAACTGTCCCCGTCTGGCGACTAAGCCGCTGACGTCTTTTCTGCAATTTCCTAAGGGTAGCACAGTGCACTCCAGAGCAGAGGACGTCAAACAGAATAACCCCTTCAGAGTCGCCCCCCATCTCGCCATAACTTTACTGGCTAAAGGTAAGTCTTTGAAGTTTTTAATGGATTGCTGTTTTGTTTACAGTTCGAGGTGATGAGCCCATGGTTCATCGATTGTAACGATGTCTGACAAAAAATTGTCACGATCAGCCTCGGAAAGCGCAAGCAGTTCCGCTCAGATGCTCTTTCGTTCCTCTTTATGGTCCTCTGTCAGGTGGCGAGGAACCCAGGGGGCACACACCTTTCAGTACTCTAACTGGTGGACGAATACATCAGCACTGTCAACAGAAACGTCGATCACCTCGAATGAGAGTGTCTGTACGTTCCAACACTGTTGAAGTCACAGCCGTGTACGGCCGACCGCACGCGGCAAATCTGACGGTTTTGCGCGACCGGCCCGGCCTCATTGCGACGGCGACAGATGCCTCGCCCAATGACTCACCGTGGTTTTTTTTTTCACTGCAAGATCTCCGTAGACATATTGCAAACGCCTTCTGGTTTCCGGAAGTGATAGTTCTCTGCTTGGAAGGCCGTCCCTCACAGACACTATTTTGAATGCTGCGTATAACGCCGCCACCTACTGGAGCTTCATGACCCTATAGGGATTGCAGCGGGAATACTTCACGACGTCCCACAATATAAAGTTTGCATTTTTTCAACCGAAATATGCCGAGAAAAATAAAGTGTAGCGTTACTTAGTGAACGTTTCTCGTAATGTGGCGAAGAAAGTCTTCTCTTAATTTAAATATTTTCAACATTTCGCGGTCCTGTCAGCAACTGTATAAATATTAATTTTAATTTTAATAACCAACAGCCTCAGTTGCAATGTTTACCTAGATTTACCTAGGTTTCAGTCGGGATAACCCAACCTTCTTCAGAATAAAAGTAACTACCGTTTGTCCATAGTGGACATCGTAAAGCTAAAACTACAAATCCATAAATTATCGTCAGACTCTAAAAACTTATCTGAAACTGCCTCTGCCCCACTTCGCGACCGCGATGTCGAAACCACGAGTGCTGTACTGGAACGATGTCCACTATGCACAAACGGTAGTTACTTTTATTCTGAAGAAGGTTGCGTTATCCCAACTGAAACCTAGGTAAATCTAGGTAAACATTCCAACCGAGGCTGTTGGTTATTAAAATTAAAATTAATCTTCTCTTAATATCCTGTCTCCACCAAGCTGTGTTGTAATGTTTCTGTATCATGAGAGGCGGCCGTTTTTTACGCAGTATTTGCCACAGAGGACGTATTCCCTGGGTACATACTGTATATAGAGGAGACTGTTTGGATACAAAAACTGATATTTGCTGTCGCGTCTCATTCTGCGCTTACCAGCACTTCTTTGTCGAGCGGATGTGTTATCTTGGCCATGTTGATGCGGAGGCTTGTTTAACAAATGCAGCGTGGAACGTATGAAATGAAATAATATCCAGCTATGCGTCTGTGAACTCTAATATTGCGGAAAACGGAATGTCGTGCTTCGGCAGATTTTTCAGTTTAAGCTCTTTCAACGTAGCAAATTGTGTTTTGACCGTAAGAACACTGTTAGTTTAACCACTTAATAAAATACATAATGTCAGGATTTACTTTCTTTTTAAAGTGTAGAATGCAACAGGGAGTTTTCAAAAGCCTTCACTTCGTGAGCTTTATGTTTTATATCCAAATTACTGAACTCTTTAGTAAGAATGATCATCAATGTAGGCATGTTTTCTAATTCTGTTGGCATTGGTCGTTCATGGCTAACACAGAAATAAATCGCGATAGTTTTCAAGTTAGGCCGGCCGGAGTGGCCGTGCGGTTCTAGGCGCTACAGTCTGGAGCCGAGCGACCGCTACGGTCGCAGGTTCGAATCCTGCCTCGAGCATGGATGTGTGTGATGTCCTTAGGTTAGTTAGGTTTAATTAGTTCTAAGTTCTAGGCGACTGATGACCTCAGCAGTTAAGTCGCATAGTGCTCAGAGCCATTTGAACCATTTTTTTCAAGTTATTTCTTACTCAGGCTTCACATCCTACTCGGCTATTCAAAAGTATATATATAAGTAAGATTATCTGGACACGCATTACATGCGTGATCGGATTATTACTGAATGGTTTAATGGCGCTTGGCTTACTCGCAATGCACCTTACGAGATTTATTTACATAACAGAAAAAGCAGCCTGATTTCCTCCAGCTCATCTTGTTGCAGGTTAATACAGTCAGGGCAGAACTACGTTTCCGTTGTTGCGGAGGTAAGTCGTATCATTCTAGGGCCAGCTTCAGACAGTGTGTTCAAGGAACAGTGAGCGTTCACTCATTTCGCACAAATTCAGGTTACCTTTAGCTACAGTATACTATACAGGGGATTCAGGAGGAATGCCACATAATTTGTGAGTTGATTCTACAGGTGAAAATAAACCTAATAAGTCTCATAAACATGTGTCCGATTTTCAATCGTTACAGAACTGGAACGGATCGAAGACTACACACTTCCATGAATGGTTATGGAGACAAGTGTGGATATTACTTATCGAAATGCTGTGTAGGCGCTGTGGTGGGCAGAGTAAAAGTGGGACAGATGACTGATCCATCCTACAAGACGCGTTCGCGAAGTCCCCTCACCTGTCTCAATGAACTTGACAATGCGTTGGATGGTGTGTTGTATTGTTTTTTGTGTGTTGTGTTGCACTTCGAGCACCAGGCTTTAATGCGACCAACAGCGTTAGTGATGCGAGCGTCAAGCTCTTCACTAACCACGTTAGTAGCGTACACATCCCCCTCTAACCAGCCCCATAAGCAGAAGTCTAACGGGGTTAGGTCGGGCCCTCTGGTGGGCCAATCCACCGTTGAGGAAATGTGTTATTCAGATTCTGGGATACTGGTCGGGTACAGTGAATAGAAGCTCCATCGTGTTGCAGGTAAATTTGCCGTCGTTGCTCTAATCTCGTGTCTTCCAAAAATGCAGGCAGATGTTCTATTAAAAAATGTGCGTATGATGCAGCTGTCATGCGATTTGGCAGGAACACAGGCCCTGTCACCAGGTCATCACCCATAACCACACCAGACGTTCACTGAGACCCTACTTGGAATCTTCTTTTCTCTGCTGTCATGTTGGTTCTCCACTGCCCACGGATTCGAATTGTGTGTTTTCATGATACCACTGCGTGCAAATGTAGCCTCATCAGTAAATAAAGTGTAGATGACGATGTCTCTGTGTACAGCCAACCATTCACAAGTTGTTGTCTGCTTGTTGAGTGACGTCGATGCTGATGTTGCATGGACTGCACAGGGAATGGGTACAGACTTTTGCGTTAGCTGAAGAGACAACACCGTGTTACGAGTGGAGGCCGAAATGCACGCGTTTTAGCTCACGCAGGCTGCAAGAACTATACTGACGTGAGGTCTGGAACATTACAAGGAATGAGAATTCAGAAAGCGGACGTAGCGTAATTAGTTTGATACTTAACTTTAATCCATTAATGATGAACGTCGCTCTTGACGGTACATGAGTCACAATATTATCTGTTCAGAAGACATTCTTGAAGATCGTACTTATAGTAACTGAATATGGCGCCTTGCTAGGTCGTAGCAAATGACGTAGCGGGAGGCTATGCTAAACTGTCGTCTCTGCAAATGAGAGCGTATGTGGACAGTGAACCATCGCTATTCAAAGTCGGCTGTACACCTGGAGCGAGTGCTAGGGAGTCTCTCTAGACTAGACCTGCCGTGTGGCGGCGCGCGGTCTGCAATCACTGATAGTGGCGACACGCGGGTCCGATGTATACTAACGGACCGCGGCCGATTTAAAGGTTACCACCTAGCAAGTGTGGTTGTCTGGCGGTGACACCACACAGACCCTTTAGAATGTAACGTACGCCACACTCGCGTTTCTGTTGTTATATACTCATAGCAACGGATAGGCAGACTTTATATTCAGTGGTTGGTTCAGTCATTATGAGGGAATCTTGCACAGCTATGTATGTAAACTTCGGTTTGATTAACTTACGTGCAGAGGTACAGTTAAGACTGTAAATGGTTTGTAGTACGAAGTCAAATATAAAGATTATACGAAAAGTTAATATAGTTGTACAGCAATTACGTCTAGAAGGTCGGATTTGTAGAATTCACAGATGTTGCATAAGGCGTACGCATTTGTAGACATTGGAAATCTAATTACGGGAGTTTCAAATAATTTCATATAATGGTTTCGTATAGGCAGCTAGAAGCATAAAGACTGCAGTATTTGTTGTTAATTTGCTATTGATTTCAATGTGCTACAGTTTCTTCTTTAGGCACTTTAGCTCTGTGATCGATGTGTAAAGCAAGTACACTATTTCCCACTAAAATTGCAACACCATCAAGATAGCATCCAAATAACGTCAAATTAGCATGAACAGTAATCTACATTTAGACATGCACATGATCAACATTTCAGCACAATCGCACGAAGCACATAAGATTAACTATCCATATTCACTATACAAGGTTATACAAAGACGAGCCAAAACTGGTACACCTGCCTAATATCTGAAGGTCCCCCGCGAGCACGCAGAAGTGCCGCAACATGACGTGGCACGGACTCGACTAATGTCTAAAGTAGTGCTGTAGGGAATTGGCATCATGAATCCCGCAGGGCTGCCCATAAATCCGAAAGAGTACGAGGGGGTGGAGATATCTTCTGAACAGCACGTTGCAAGGCATCTCATATATGCTCAATAATGTTCATGTCTGCGGAGTTTGATGACCAGCGGAAGTGTTTAAATTCTGAAGAGTGTTCCCCGAGCCACTCTGTAGCAACCTCGACGTGTAGGGTGTCGCATTGTGTTGCTAGAATTGCCCAAGTCCTTTTGAATGCACAATGGACATGAATGGATGCAGGTGGTTAGACAGGATGTTTATGTACGTGTCAGCTGTCAAAGTGGTATCTAGAGATGTCAGGGGTCCCATACCACTCCAACCGCGCATGCCCGTTAGTGAGGCTTCACCAGCTTGAACAGTCCTCTGCTGAATGCATGGTCCATGGATTCATGAGGTTGTCTCCATGCCCATACACCTCCATCCGCTCAATACAATTTGAAACGAGACTCGTCCGACCAGGCAATATGTTTCCAGACAACAACAGTCCAATGTCGGTACTGACGTGTCCAGGCGAGACGTAAAGCATTGTGTCGTTCAGTCATCAACGCTGCCCGAGTGGATCTTCGGCTCCGAAAACCCATATCGATGATGTTTCGTTGAATGCTTCGCACGCTGTCACTTATTGATGGCCCGGCACTGAAATCTGCAGCAGCTTGCAGAAGAGTTGTACTTCTGTCATGTTTAATGATTGTCTTCAGTCGTCTTGGTCCCGTTCTCGCAGGATCTTTTTCCGGCCGCAGCATGGTCGGAGATTTGATGTTTTACCGGATTCCTGATATTCACGGTACATTCGTGAGATGGTGGTACGGGAAAATTGCCACTTTATCGCTGCCTACGAGATGCTGTGTCCCGCCGGCCGTTGTGGCCGAGCGGTTCTCGGTGTTTTAGTCCGGAAGGGCGCTGCTGCTACGGTCGCAGGTTCGAATCCTGCCTCGGGCATGGATGTGTGTGATGTCCCTAGGTTAGTTAGGTTTCAGCAGTTCTAAGTTGTAGGGGACTGATGACCTCAGATGTTAAGTCCCATAGTGCTCAGAGCCATTTGAACCATTTTTTGCTGTGTCCCGTCGCTCGTGCACCGACTGTAACACCACGTTGAGACTCTCTTAAATCCTGATTACCTGCCATTGTAGCAGCAGTAACCGGTCTAAGAACTGCGCCAGACACTTGTTGCCGACCGCAGCGCCATATTCTGCCTCTCTAGATATTACTCTATTTGAATACGCATTCCTATACCAGTTTCTTTGGCTCTTCAGTGTATATCCTATTCAGATTTCACATTTTAATGTTAGTTGTAAGCGAGATCATGTTATGCCTCGTGTAGAAAGAAGAAATGTCCAGAAGTTATTGTCGTAGTTCGACGGTGGCAGCATGGTGGCCAGTCAAGACTTCCGTCGTTGAAGTCGTTTGGGGGAGGGGGGGAAAATAGGAGAGGTAGTGTGGAGGTATACGAAGGGCAAGGAATCAGAATAAAAGGGAGATGATCCGGCCACTGCTTGATGAGTTCATAGGCGTCGTTCGCCGTGCCACACTTCTGGATGCAACGAACGTTATGACGAACGTCCAGAGGACAGCAGACGGGAGAGAACCAGGTGCGGCCGTGCCTTATGGCGCCTGCCTGGGTGCGGTCGGCCGCCGCGTGGAGCCGGCATTACGCATTCTGCGGGCCGCGCCGGCTTTTGTTCCCACAGCGCGATCGCGGCCGGCGATAGCGGCCAGCGCAGCAGAGGCACCGCGGCAGGAGGGGCCCGCGGGAGAAAGCGCCCGCACTGGCCACACAGCCGGCCGTCTCGCTACCGCCTTTGCCGAATTCCCTGCGCAGACTTTCCGCTCCGCCGTTTCCTGCGTTTCAGTTCCGCACCGAGGAGGAGCCAGAATGGAGAAAACGCTCCGAGCGATAACGTTTTACTTCCCCATACACCGGCCAACGTAATGCAGCAGAGAAGAACGTCTACCTTTCTATCGCTTGGTCTCTGGAAATATATTTTTCTCCGGTACAAGTTGAACCATAGACTGTCAATGACAAAGAAAGCGTTTGTGAAGAAGAGAAATTGGTTAACTTCGTGTATAGATTTAAGTGTCAGGAAGTCGTTTCTGAAAGTATTTGTATGGAGTGTAGCCATGGATGGAAGTGAAACATGGACGATAACTGGTTTGGACAAGAAGAGAATAGAACCTTTAGAAATGTGGTGCTACAGAATAATGCTGAAGATTAGATGGGTACATCATATAACTAATGAGGAGGAATTGAATAGGATTGGGGAGAAGAGATGTTTGTGGAACAACTTGACTAGAAGAAGGGATCGGTTGGTAGGACATGTTCTGAGGCATCAAGGGATCACTAATTTGGTATTGGAGGGCAGCGTGGAGGGTAAAAATCGTAGAGGGAGACCAAGAGATGATTACACTAAACAGATACAGAAGGATGTAGGTTGCAATAGATACTGGGAGATGAAGAAGCTTGCACAGGATAGAGTAGCATGGAGAGCTGCATCTACCCAATCTCAGGACTGAAGACCACAACAACAACAAGTTGAACCGTTTGTGGCAAAGTCACGTTTTTTATGGCTCCTCATTACGTAACTAACAGAATACCAACGAAGAAACTAAAATCTGAATTGTGTAAAATTTTTGAAAACATTATCAGCGATCTATTGAAATTAAAATTTAAAGATTAAAACAGTCTTGATCGCATCTTTTTATTTTTATTAGAGTGACAGGTTTCGATTCTATTTAAGAACGATCTTCAGACTCCCTACCGGTGGGTGGACTCCGTGGAGCAAGTTGCGCGGACTCTTGACGCTGGAATAACTGCTCAGACAGCAGTTATTTCAGCATCGAGGGTCCGTGCAACTTGCTCCACGGAGTCCACCCCCCAGGTCTGAAGTCTGGAATTGGTTCTTAAATAGGATCTAAACCGGTCATTCCGATAAAAATAAAAAGTTGCGATCAAGACTGTTTCAATCTTTAAATTTGAATAATGTAAGTTTTTTAATAAGCTGAATTGAAAATTGACGATAATGTGACAAATAAATTACAAATTTCGTGGTACATATAGTGACTATTTTTTTAAAATCTAGGTAATGAAATAAGACCCATGTTTAAAAAAACAAAAACGATATACTGTTTTTTCAAAGGTTTTTGTTTATTAAAAATTAATATCTTCCGCTGCCAGTTACGATTTTCTCTTATTTAATTCCTGTGCGATGCGTTTGATGAAATAATTCTGTAAGCACTACTGCTATGTTGATGTTACGACGGAGTAAACCGTACTCCCTACATATCACTGGTTTCTTAGACATCCAAAGCGGTTTCTCTGGTGGGGGCACTGTCTTGCTGTTTAACATCAACAATGCCCATGTGCTACCGGTCAGCCGGATGCGGTGGCCGAGCGGTTCTAGGCGCTTCAGTCCGGAACCGCCTTGCTGCTACGGTCGCAGGTTTGAATCCTGCCTCGGGCATGGATGTCTGTGATGTAATTAGGTTACTTAGGTTTAAGTAGTTCTAAGTTCTACGGGGCTGATGACCTCAGATGTTAAGTCCCATGGCGCTCAGAGCCATTTGAACCGTTTGCTCCAGGTCACCCGTATTTATGTACCGGGTGATTGTAATTAAAGTGGAACTGCTAAGAGAGTTGCAGTGTGGGCTGTAACTATTGTATGGCAGCGCAGCTTGGGAGATATGCTAGTGCGTTAATGCCGAACCGAATTACGCTGAAAGAAAGATTGGGTAATGTTTTGGTCACCAGGTGCAAATCTGGCGTTGCGAAAACAAGAAAGACATATAGAAATGTTTCCATTGTAATAGATTAGAAACGGGACGTGGGCAGAAAAGCTCAAACAAGTGAGAAGCGCATTATGTTGATATTATTATTATCCGCTGCTTACACAGTTTGTTTTATATGAGAACCGGAAGCATTGACGAGGTGCTGCATCCGTAAAACGACTTGGTCAATAGTTGCTCGCAGCAGTTCCGGTGGACTCTGAGAAACGTTTTCCTGTATACTAGTCTTCAGATCAGGTGGAGACCGAACGTGTCCCTAGTAAACGTGTTCTTTCAGGTATCCCTAGAGACAAAAGTCACATGGTTTCAGATCAGGTGATTCTACAGCAGATCTTTCAATGGACGAGCGACATGTAGTACTGCCCCATCTTGCATGAAAACAGTTACCACACATTTGCGTTCTTCGAAAGCAGGGCCGGCCGCTGTGGCCGAGTGGTTCTAGGCACTTCAGTCCGGAACCGCGCTAATGCTATGGTCGCAGGTTCGAATCCTGCCTCGGGTATGGATGTGTGTGATGTCCGTAGGTTAGTTAGGTTTAAGTAGTTCTATGTCTGGGAGACTGATGACCTCAGATGTTAAGTCCCATAGTGTTTAGAGCCATTTGAACCATCCAAAGCAGGAATCACATTCTGTACTAGAAGGTCTCGATAACATGTAGACGTCACGGTACAATTCACAGGCCCTCTGGCTGTATTCTCTTCAAAGAAGAACGGACCGAGAATAAAGGTGTTTATGAACCCATTCTTCACTGTCACCCACGGCGGCTGCAGTGCCTCTTCATGCACAAAGCACCGTTTAACACTAATCCAAATTCGGCAGATCTGTGTATTCACTGCACCCCGTACTGTAAAATGTGCCTCGTCACTCCATAGAATATTGCCTGACCACTTCGATCCTTGCCAGAAATCGAAGATAAAATCCGGAACTTTGTTGTTGATTGTGAGGTTTCAGTTGCTACATCGTTTCGACCTTGTACGTGTACCAGTGTACCGCAAAGCTTCCGGTACTGTTGACTGTGTGGTGGACAATTCGTGTGTCGCTGCAGGAGCAGCAGCACTGCTCTCTCAGTGCAGAACTGCAAGTGTTGCCGTTCTTATAAAACAGCGTCACTAACAGTGCACTGTCTACCTTCCCCATAGCCGTACTGTCCACTCACGTTATGGCTTGGCAAAAGACTGCGTCGATGTCATAATTTCATAAAAATAGTGTACAGCGACAGATTTGAACCTGGTTGCCGAAACTGGAACCACACTCATGCTCATAAATTAAAGATAATGCTGATACATGGTGAAACAACGCTCAGATGGGCGGTTTGCCGGTTTAAAGCGCCTCGAGGTATGACCATGCCGTGCATTTGACCTGCGGTCGCACAGTGGCGCTGGAGGTGTGTTGGTGCATGTTGGGGTTGGGTTGTTTGCGGGAGGAGACCAGACAGCGAGGTCATCGGTCTCATCGGATTAGGGAAGGACGGGGAAGGAAGTCGGCTGTCCCCTTTCAAAGGAACCATCTCGCCATTTGCCTGGAGCGATTTTGGGAAGTCACGGAAAACCTAAATCAGGATGGACGGACGCGGGATTGAACCGTCGTCCTCCCGAATGTGATTGGTGAATGTCAGAGTACGGTGCAGCGAGTAAGTGTGCAGACGTTTTCAGACGTGCTAATGGTGACTGTGTGTTGAAAATGGCTCAAAGAACACATATTGATGACGTTATGAGGGGTAGAATAATAGGGCGACTGGAGGCTCATCAAACACAGTAGGTCGTAGCACCGGCCCTCCGTGTGCCACAATGTGTGATCAAAGATTATAGCGACGATTCCAGCAGACAGGAAACGTGTCCAGGCGTTAAAGTATGTGACGTCCACAGTGTACTACACCATAACAAGACCGATATCTCACCATCGCTGCCCGCAGACGGCCACGGAGTACTGCAGGTAGCCTTGCTCGGGACCTTACCGCAGCCACTGGAACAATTGTCTCCAGACACACAGTCTACAGACGACTGAACAGACTTGGTTTACTCATGCTGAGACCTGCAAGGTGTATTCCACTGGCCCCTAGTCACAGGATAGCCCATAAATCTTGGTGTCAAGAACACAATACATGGTCATTGGAACAGTGGTCCCAGGTTATGTTCACAGACGAGTCCAACCCCTTAATGTCCTTGAAAAGGACTTGTATGGAGGTTATGGTTTGATGGTGTGAGGTGGGATTATGATTGGTGAACGTACACCCCTGCATGTTTTTCACAGAGGAACTGTAACAGGTCAGGTGTATCGGGACGTCATTTTGCACCAGTATGTCCGCCTTTTCAGGGGTGCAGTGGGTCTCACATTCCTCCTGATGGATGATAAGGTACGACCCCACCGAGCTGCCATCATCGAGGAGTACCTTGAAACAGAAGATATCAGGCGAATGGAGTGGCCTGCCTGTTCTCCAGATCTAAACCCCATCGAGCACGTCTGGGATGCTCTCCGTCGACGTATCGTTGCACGTCTTCAAACCCCTACGACAGTTCCGGAGCCCCGACAGGCACTGGTGCAAGGCTATTCCCCAGCAGCTGCTCGACCACCTATTCCAGAGTATGTCCACCCGTTGTGCGGCCCGTGTACGTGTGCATGTCGGGGTACATGCGAAGGCATTTGTAACTTATCACCATTACTGTGGACTTAATTAGCGCCAGTGTTGTGTAGTGCCACGTTGTGTCGCACCACATTCTGCAATTATCTTAATTTATGAGCATGAGTGTAATTTTTTTCAGCTCCGCATTAACGTGCGAAGAAATGCACGATGTTTCACTGCCTAATGGTAATTACATCCCACACTGGACCTCCGTGAATAGTTGCACTTTAATTATAGCCAACCAGAAAGTGGAGGGTCATTGTTTGGGTTTCGTAACGAGCGGCGGCGTGCAGCCACGTCATGCATAAATTGTCTGAAGAGGTCGTTGAAAATTAATTATGAGATTGAAAGCATTTTCTCCGTCGATGGGGTAAAAGTGATTTACTGTTTGCTTTATTCACGGAATTAATAATGAAATTAACGGACGATACAGCACCATGGCTGCTGCGACACGTATTGCTGTTTCAACAGAAATGAAAAAGCTACCGGGAACAGTTCAAATGGCTCTGAGCACTTTGGGACTTAACTTCTGAGGTCATCAGTACCCTAGAACGTAGAACTATTTAAACCTAACTAACCTAAGGACATCACACACATCCATACCCGAGGCAGGATTCGAACCTGCAACCGTCGCGGTCGCGCGGTCCCAGACTGTAGCGCCTAGAACCGCTCGGCCACCCCGGCCGGCTCGGGGAACAGTGATAAACTCATAAATTAATGTGGAGACTTTCTGCAAACAACTGTTATTTCATTATGAAAGTGGAACAACTCAACTGTTAATACAAGTATGCCTTAAATTTAATTTTAGTTGAGAAACTTTAATATTTATAAAGTATATTCGTATGAGTCATGAAAGTTAGTTTCATTTAATAATACAGAATATACTATGTGCAAAGCTTCCATACATGTGTCCGATAGCCTCAAAATTAATAAGAGAAGTAAGTATGGGGCTTTTACAGTTATCATTTTTTCGCGTGTTATGCTACTTTTGCGTTATATATACGTCGCCTGACAAAAAACTATAAGCACGCAAAACACGTGGTCGATGTCAGTGTAACCTTGTACATATTCACATCATCTGCAGGCATGTAAATGATTTGTTGCAGTTCTCTATCTTAGTAGTCAGTCGCCCGAGTACATTAGTGTTATTCGTTTTTAGTCTTTACGTGACTGCTGTGATCATCTTGTGGACAGAGAGAACATAGTAAGAGGTGATGTCGCTTTGTGTATTTGCCTCCTGTTCACATGAAAATCACTCACTTTATTTCACAAAATTTTCATGTGATCGGAAGGCCAATACAGTATAAAAGCGACATCACCTCTTACTTGGTTATCCCTCTCTCTCTCCACAGGATGATCACAGGAGTCATGTAAAGAAACTTTAATATCTGTATAAACATGTTTTAAATGTTCACGTAATGTCCGTATAGCCTGATGATCAGGTATCACCTCGAAGCATGTTGCTAAATAAAGAATTTTGTTATCAACAAATTTTGTGACTGGTAGCGCTACTTGAAAACCTTTTCAT
Organism: Schistocerca nitens; assembly: GCF_023898315.1. Classification (NCBI taxonomy): domain Eukaryota; kingdom Metazoa; phylum Arthropoda; class Insecta; order Orthoptera; family Acrididae; genus Schistocerca; species Schistocerca nitens. The sequence continues at coordinate 270,379,108 of NC_064620.1, forward strand.
ATGTGTGAAATTGTCCTCTGGGCAGGATAGCTTTCTAATTCTCAGGTTAAAAAATATTACGTTTGTTTCTGCTGTACGACGTGTTTGTTTCGCTCGCGGCGACGAGGACGCGTTCCGTGACATGGATACGCTTTGAATAATGTAAACTGCTGGCGATTCCCCGTGACAATAGCTCATGGTCTCGGCACCCATCCCACGCGTTACATCTTCCAGCACGGGGAAGCCGACAGCCTGCAAAGGTCAGCATGCAAATCGAGCTATTTTCATCGACGTGCTCGAGAAGATCTAGCAGAGTCATTTGTCACGCGATGTTATTGTCTCCTTCCATATCTTCAAAGGTACAGCAAATTCATTTCTGTTATGCCATTTGAAAACAACGTCCACATATATCCGTATGCTCCATCCACGACCTAATGTTATTACCGTGATCACTAATTGAGGTAGGTGTGAAGGGAGCAGAATTAAAGCAGTGTGAATTGTACAACATCCCACAATTTTTCATTATTTTTTTCAGACATTTCCATTTACGTTCATTGGACATCCCCTTCATGCTTTGGTGTGAGTCGTACAGATCTGTTACGATCCTAGCTGCACGTCTCTAAATTATTTCCGAAAATTTCCTCCGGACCGACTTACAATATTTTGAAATATTGGAGCAGTACCCTTGAGTTAGTCATCTATGCGATTTCCACACCACATGCCCCACACTTCCCCAAAATTCTCCCAACAAATCTAGGGTGAAACATGGATAGACAGTCTTACGGTGCAGATGTCCAACGGCTGTCGTTGTCTATACACCTGCCTTAGAACGCTGACTCTCAGCTGATAATGAGTCTTTGTCACGAGTGACACGTTGATGTTTCTCTTGACTCTTTATTTCAACAAACAATAAAATTTTTCATTATTTCCTTTTTTGATACAACTTAGTATTGTATGGCGATTAACAATTTTTTTTCGTTTTTCCATAAGTCTGACTGTGAATAGTTTGAAACGTCCCCTTTTGAAGAATTATACATGACTGTGCTTAAACTGACATACAATATTTTTAGCGCAACGCAATCTGACTTTCAATAATCCCTACAAAAGAATGGCCCTGACTAACATTAACCTATACCTTTCACAAATCACTTACCTCACAAAAATCTTGGTTACTCGAACTACTTCAATACAGCGAGCGCCACTACTGCCAGCTAAATAAAAGAATCAAACTACGGAAGGCACTAACTACTGACAGGCATAGTTAGCAAATGAAAGATTTTAATAGAGAACAAACAATGTATTTACCTTAATAGTGTTGAAAACTCATAATATACATAGCAGGTCATGACCTCCAGTCTTACAAATTTCAAAACTCCGCCATCTCTCTCCCCACATCCACCACTGCTGGCGGCTCACCTCCAACTGCGCAACGCTACGCGCTGTTAACATGCAGCTGCCCAACACTAAAATGGCCAACAACAATGCAAAGCAGCCACAGACTGCACACAGCACAGCCAGTGATTTTCATACAGAGCGCTACGTAACGTTGCCAATAAGAAAACAAACAGCCTACTTACACTTACAAGTTACAGAAACTTACATTTTAGGGCCGTATCGGTCTAGCTGTATACCGTTCTCTTTGCGTTCTCGTCCACCATGTTAGATAACACCCCAAGGCCATCCCTCCAATTTGTGAGAGATGGCCGCACCATCTTTGGGATAATTAGCCACCCGGTAAAACTTGGTTTATTTTTTAGTTTCGATGGGAATTCAATTTTTTGAACAGATGCCAACTAATTATGTTTCCATGATTGGTTCCACCAAAGGTAGATGGAGAGAAGAACACTTCAAATTCCTATTAATAAAGAAAAAATAGAAAACTTCATGTTCATGCTGTGAGACTTGAAACTAACCCTTTGGTTGGCTCACGCCATCGTAAGTCTCCAGCCCTATTGAAGCAATGGTAATACATCTACGTATTTGTGAGTTACGACGATGTAAGATGAGGTTGGTTGGTTGGTTGGTTTGGGGAAGGAGACCAGACAGTGAGGTCATCGGTCTCATCGGATTAGGGAAGGATGGGGAAGGAAGTCGGCCGTGCCCTTTCAAAGGAACCATCCCGGCATTTGCCTGGAGCGATTTAGGGAAATCACGGAAAACCTTAATCAGGGTGGCCGGACGCGAGATTGAACCGTCGTCCTCCCGATGTAAGATGAATCACATTAAAAAGTTCTAAGCGATCACCATTTCATAGCTTACTGATCCAGTATCTTAAAACAATTTTTCTTAAACCTTGCAAATAAAATTCCACCGCTATTGAGTAGAATCGATTCTCCAATCGATTACTCGACTCCTGAGCCACGTCCTCCTCCTAAAACATGAGCCATTAGAGAGACACTAGGAGAGTTAGTAAGCAGAATCAAGACATGAGTGATTGGGTGATTGACCAAAAAATTGGAATTTTGTTTTCGATGGTACTGACAACAGCAAAAAAAAAAAAAGTTCAAATAGCTCTGATCACTATGGGACTTAACATCTGAGGTCATCAGTCCCCTAGATTTAGAACTACTTAAACCTAACTAGCCTAAGAAGATCACACACATCCATGCCCGAGGCAGGATTCGAAACTGCGACCGTAGCGGTCGCGCGGTTCCAGACTGAAGCGCCTAGAACCGCTCGGCCACTCCGGCCGGCTGACAACAGCAAATTGCTGCATTTTATCCTGATGAGGAGCAGCTCATCCCACTACTCATCATCGTCGGTCTATCGAATGCCACGCCACAATTTGGAAAGCATTACGCAGTGGTTTAGTAATTTTTTTTATAATGCGGGCCCACAGTCATAATATATTTCTTTTAGATTGTTGTTTATTTACAATGTTACATTCACTTTTACACAATCATGATTTCGGCTTCAGAGTGCCATTATCAAGTGTTTTCTGTGTTATAAATTGCCTAAGACGACAGTATGCCATCTTGGGCAATTTATAACACTTTAAACACTTGATAATGGCACTTAGAAGCAGAAATCATGATTGTGTAAGTGTAAATGTAACGCTGTAGATAAACAAGTCTAATGGCGGTACTGAAATACAGAAGAACGGGAAATAACAAAGCCGGCCGGTGTGGCAGAGCATTTGTAGGCGCTACAGTCTGGAACCGCGCGACCACTGCGGTCGCAGGTTCGAATCGTGCCTCGGGCATGGATGTGTGTGATGTCCTTAGGTTAGTTAGGTTTAAGTAGTTGTAATTTCCAGGGGACAGATGACCTCAGATGTTAAGTCCCATAGTGCTCAGAGCCATTTGGGCGGCCTGAGCGAGGCATGTCAACGACAGTTACTGCCTCTCTGTATCTCCTCCATATCCGAACAACATCGCTTTGGTTCACTCCGAGACGCCTGGACACTTTCCTTGTTGTGAGCCCTTCCTGGCACAAAGTAACAATGCGGATACGATCGAACTGATGGTCGAACTACAGACAACACGAGCTGTGTACCTCCTTCTTGGTGGAATGACAGGAACTGACTGGCCGTCGGACCTCCTCCGTCTAATAGGCGCTACTCATGAATGGTTGTTTACATCTTTGGGCGGGTTCAGTGACATCTCTGAACAGTCAAAGGGACTGTGTCTGTGATACAATATCCACAGTCAACGTCTATGTTCAGGAGTCCTGGAAACCGGGGTGATGCAAAACTTATTTTTGATGTATAGACGGAAAGTATGTACGCGAAGCAGAAACGACGGCCGGTGTGGATGAGCAGTTCTAGGTGCTTCAGTCTGGAAGCGCGCGACCGCTACGGTCTCAGGTTCGAATCGTGCCTCGGGCATGAATGTGTGTGATGTCCTTAGGCTAGTTAGGTTCCGTAGTTCTAAGTTATAGGGGACTGATGACCTCACATGTTAAGTCCCATAGTGCTCAGAGCCATTTGAAGCAGAAACGTATAACCGTTCTACCGATGATACGGACTACAACTGGGGAAATCCGCTGACATAAGCGACTTTGACAAAGGGCAGATTGTTTTGACTCGGTGCCTAGGAAAGAGTATGTGGGTAAAGGCGAAGGTGACCGACTATTCGCTTGCTATCGTCGTTAGCGCCGACGGAAAGCGGCTGAAGAACGGTGAAACCACAGGTTGGCGACGATATGTTGGACGTCCAAGACTCATCACAGAAAGTGGAGATCGGATGCTTGAGCGCTCTATATTTCAGACTAGGTGGCGGTCTGGGGTACTCATACAAACGTTTCGAAACAATCCGATCAACGCATATGTTTGAACATGGGGCTTCGTAGCAGGCGACATCTTCGTGTTCTTATACTGACACAACGACGTCGTCAGTTATGTTTTCAGGGGGTATGGCATTAACGAGATTGAACCGTGGATCAATGGATACGTGTCGCCTGGTCGGATGAGTAATGTTTCTTGTTACACCAAGCCGATGGTCGTCTGCGGATACGCAGTTATCTAGGCAAATGGCTGCTCGAAACGTGAAGCGCACTAAAGACGCAGCCTGATGGGAGCAGTATTGCGGTACAGGGGCATTCACCCAGACTTCCAAGGAATCCGTGCTAATCATTGAAGGCAACGTGACAAATGTAGACAATGTGAACATTACTGCCGGCCACCTGTGTCTCTTGTGCTTGACGTCTTCCCTGGCGGCGATGGCATCTTCCAAATGGATAACCGTCCGTGTATCAAGACCAGAAACGTTCTACAGTGGTTTTAGGAATATAACAGTGAACTGACACTGATGTCTTCACAACGAAATTCCCCTGATCTGAAACATATGGCAAACATCTGGAATGCTAACGCCGGGCACCAGATCCGAGCCACAACCTATTACTTACTGACAGTTAACCGTATTTTCTGAAACTGAGATTGAGGGTAACGCAGCATTTGCCCAAACGAGCGTGTAAAACAGCCTGAAGCCGCACGCCAGTCCAGACCAGTCCAGTCTAGACCAACTGTCGTCCATAAGCCACGCGGATTCGATCCGGGTCTATATCACCTCCCAGTCTTGAAAGCTGAGGTTCGCCGATGACATTGTAATTCTGTCAGAGACAGCAAAGGACTTGGAAGAGCAGTTGAATGGAATGGACAGTGTCTTGAAAGGAGGATATAAGATGAACATCAACAAAAGCAAAACGAGGATAATGGAATGTAGTCGAATTAAGTCGGGTGATGCTGAGGGAATTAGATTAGGAAATGAGACTCTTAAAGTAGTAAAGGAGTTTTGCTATTTGGGGAGCAAAATAACTGATGATGGTCGAAGTAGAGAGGATATAAAATGTAGACTGGCAATGGCAAGGAAAGCGTTTCTGAAGAAGAGAAATTTGTTAACATCGAGTATAGATTTAAGTGTCAGGAAGTCATTTCTGAAAGTATTTGTATGGAGTGTAGCCATGTATGGAAGTGAAACATGGACGATAAATAGTTTGGACAAGAAGAGAATAGAAGCTTTCGAAATGTTGTGCTACAGAAGAATGCTGAAGATTAGATGGGTAGATCACATAACTAATGAGGAAGTACTGAACAGGATTGGGGAGAAGAGAAGTTTGTGGCACAACTTGACCAGAAGACGGGATCGGTTGGTAGGACATGTTCTGAGGCATCAAAGGGTCACCAATTTAGTATTGGAGGGCAGCGTAGAGGGTAAAAATCGTAGAGGGAGACCAAGAGATGAATACACTAAGCAGATTCAGAAGGATGTAGGTTGCAGTAGGTACTGGGAGATGAAGAAGCTTGCACAGGATAGAGTAGCATGGAGAGCTGCATCAAACCAGTCTCAGGACTGAAGACCACAACAACAACAACAGTCTTGAAAGCAAGGACGTTGCCCGACAAGTCTCTGGACAGGTTGCTGTCAATGTTATGTAAACGTAAAACAAACGTAAACATACGTCCGAAAATAAACCTCTCGCTTCGCATATGACAACGGAGCTATGTATTAACAAGTAAAACAATTAACATAGACTGTTTTGCTTCATTTATATTCTGAAGGTTCCACCTGTAATCAATATTATAAACGATGTCCTCAGGAGGCTTTCATCGAATTGATTCCGGATGAAAAGACATCTACGATCATATTTGCTTATGACATTGCACTCCTTAGTAAAAGTGAAGAAGAATTTAACGGAATGAACAACTTGATTAGTACGCCGGCTGCTGTGGCCGAGCCGTTCTAGGCGCTTCAGTCAGAAACGGCGCTGCTGCTGCGGTCGCAGGTTCGAATCCTGCGTCGGGAAAGGAGGTGTGTGATGTCCTCACGTTAGTTAAGTTTAAGTAATTCTAAGTCTAGGGGACTGATTAACTCCGATGTTAAGTCCCATTGTGCTTAGAGCCATTTGAACCATTTTTGATTAGTGCATAACATGAACTGAGGATAAACCCAAGAAAGACGAAAGTAATAAGAGTGGAAAAGATTAAATTAACAATAAAGTTAGCATTGAAATTCATGAAGTAAATGATATGAAGCAATTCTGCTGCATAGGAACCAAAATAACGCTTGACAGAGGATGCAAGCGGGATATGTAAAACAAACTAATAGATGGAATGAAGGTATTCTAGGCTCAAAGAAGTCTTCGAATATCAGACATTCGAGTCTTATTTTGAGGAAGAATTATCTGAAAATGAACGTTCACAGCACAGCATTACATTAAAAAAAGCAGATCGAAGCATTTAAGATATGGTGCTATAGAAGGATGAAGAAAATTGTGACGTCATAAAAACTGAGGTGATTCTCCGCAGAATCGAGGAGGGGAGCATCTAGAAGACATTGACAAGAAGATGATAATGGTACGACATATGTTAAGACATAAAGGAGCATCTTCCGTGATAGTTGAGGGAGCTGTAGAGAATAAAAGCTGCAGGGAAAGAGAGAGGTTGGAATACATCAGTTTAATTGGGCGTAAGTCCTAATCTGAGATGAAAAGGTTGTCACAGGAGAAAAATTCATGGCGGGCTGCATCAAACCAGTCAGAAGACTGACGACGATCTCTCTCGAATCTGATAAAACAAAATTCTACTTTTGAACACATTAGACAAAAAGTCTCTTAGTAGACCTGCGATAATGTTTTGCACTGAATGAAAATAAGTATTCTTCGTCAGCAAAATAATTTCTGTTTGTCGTATCATTACGCGTTTCGAGATAGCTCCATCATCAGATATGGAGAGAGCAATATACAATCTTATGTCACCTCATACGACGAGGGCTGTTCAGTAAGCAATGCAACACATGTTTTTCTGAAAGCAGGTTGGTTTTATTCAGGATCCTAAAATATCATTTTCTTTGGCCCTTTTACGGCTGCAAGATCCTATTTTGCAACATAATCTCGGCTCAATGCGACGGCCTTACGCCACCTTACTAGCAGGGCATTTACGCCCGCATCGTGTCACCCGGTAGGGTGCCAACGTACTGCTCCATCAATAACCTCGCCATCATTCAAGCACCGCTTCCTGTGGAATGCAAACTTCATTGGCCCACAGATGGAAATCGGAAGACGCGAATTGAGGGCTGTGTGTCAGATGAGGAAGAACAGTCCAATGAAGTATCGTGAGCTCCTCTCTGGGTCGCAGACTTGTGTGAGGCCCTGCATTGTCTCGGAGAAGGAGAAGTTCGTTTGTATTTTTTTTTTTTGGCAATAAACACGCTACGTCGTCTCTTCAATTTTCTGGGGGTAACATAATAGATTTCAGAGTTTATTATTGCACTATGACGGAGGACATCAAAGAATAACCCCTCCAGAGTCCCAGAAGCCCGTCGCCATTACTTTATCGGCTAAGGGCGCTGGTTTGCGCTTTCTCTTTAGAGAAGAGTTGGTGTGGCACCACACTATAAATTGCCTATTTGTTTCCGATTCGAACTGATGAGCCCATGTTTCATAGATTGTGACGTTGTTCGACAGATAATTGTTACGATCATACTTGTAAAGCTCCCAGTTCCTCACAGATGGTCTTTCGTTGATCTTTGTGATCTTTTGTTAGGCGGAGAGGAACCCAACGGTCACACAGAACTGAGTACCGCATGTGATAGACGAATGTGTCAGCACACCAACAGAGACATCCAGTTCAGCAGCGAGGTGTTTCATTGTGATTCGTACATCACCTAGAATGAGAGACTCCGCATGTTCCAATCTGTAGGAACCTATGACGAAACAAGCGCTGTATCATTTGAGAGATACAGAGGCGAGCGAGAGTGCCGGGACTTACCCCAGTTCGCTGTCAAGTATCAGATTCATTAGGTCACTATTTTTAGCTAAATACATCGTTTTAAGAGAAAATAAGTGGCGCTAAATAATAAAGCTGGGTGACCAGAATTACTTATAATGTGCAAATATATCTCAAAATTAACTGGTACGAGTGTCAATGTGATTAAAGCAATATTTTGGCCAGAATACCACTTTTTAAGAAAAAACGAAGGCGCTAAATATTGCACTTAGAAATCCGAAAATTTGTGTAACACTTCAGTTCAACATAAACATAATAACTATGTGACCCACTAAGCTACCTGTGACAGTTTTCGAGTAATTTAATGAAAACTAAATTTTCAACAAAAACGTCTTTATTTGTAGTAGATTAAGTATATGTTATATTAATGCTAGAAATTTTTGTTTACAGAAAATTATAAAACCTATCAAATAATTGAGCTGTAACAAGTTTCATGGCCTGGATGTAAATACACTACTGGCCATTAAAATTGCTACACCAAGAACTAATGCAGATGATAAACGGGTATTCATTGGACAAATATATTATACTAGAACTGACATTTGATTAAATTTTCATGCAGTTTGGGTGCGTAGATCCTGAGATATCAGTACCCAGAACAACCACCTCTGGCCGTAATAACGGCCTTGATACGCCTGGGCATTGAGTCAAACAGAGCTTCGATGGCGTGTGAAGGTACAGCTGCCCATGCAGCTTCAACACGATATCACGGTTCATCAAGAGTAGTGACTGGCGTATTGTGACGAGCCAGTTGCTCGGCCACCATTGACCAGACGTTTTCAGTTGGTGAGAGATCTGGAGAATGTGCTGGCCAGGGCAGCAGTCGAACATCTTCTGTATTCAGAGAGGCCCGTACAGGACCTGCAACATGCAGTCGTGCATTATCCTGCTGAAACGTAGGGTTTCGTAGGGATAGAATGAAGAGTAGAGCCACGGGTCGTAACACACCTGAAATGTAACGTCCACTGTTCAAAGTGCCGTCAATGCGAACAAGAGGTGACCGAGTCGTGTAACCAATGGCACCCCATACCATCGCGCCAGGTGATACGCCAGTATGGCGATGATGAATACACGCTTCCACCGCGATGTCGCCAGATATGGATGCGACCATCAATATGCTTGTAAGTAGGCTGTTTAGGTTTTTTTTATTGGTAACGCCATGTAGCGCTCTGTATGAAAATCACTGGCTGTGCTGTGTGCAGTCTGTGGCTAGTTTGCATTGTTGTCTGCCATTGTAGTGTTGGGCAGCTGGATGTTAACAGCACGTAGCGTTGCGCAGTTGGAGGTGAGCCGCCAGCAGTGGTGGATGTGGGGAGAGAAATGGCGGAATCTTTAAATTTGTAAGACTGGATGTCATGAACTGCTATATATTTATTATGATGACTAATAAGGTAAATACATTGTTTGTTCTCTACTAAAATCTTTCATTTGCTAACTATGCCTGTCAGTAGTTAGTGCCTTCCATAGTTTGAATCTTTTATTTAGCTGGCAGTAGTGGCGCTCGCTGTATTGCAGTAGTTCGAGTAACGAAGACTTTTGTGAGGTAAGTGATTTGTGAAATGTATAGGTTAATGTTAGTCAGGGCCATTCTTTTGTAGGGATTTTTGAAAGTCAGATTGCGTTGCGCTAAAAAATATTGTGTGTCAGTTTAAGCACAGTCATGTATAATTTTTCTAAGGGGACGTTTCATATGCCAGGATTCGAACCTGGAATCTTCTGATTTTTTTCTTGTAGTTTGTGCAATTAGTGCAGCCTTTGTTTATTGCTAGCGCATAATTATAGAGAGAATTTCCTTTGTAGTTCTAGTTTTTCATTGTCGTACACAGTTGTGGCATGCATGTAGATTTGCACCAAGTATTTCGCAGCTGCGCTTGCAATTAACTAAATATTATTTTCAATGCTATGTTAATGTGTTTTGTTATTTTGCTCTTCAAATTGTGCTTTTCTGTGTTGTCGTGTGAAATATTGTGACAATAATGGCGTGTGAAAAACGTAATACTAGGCTTCAAAGTAAACTGAGAAATGACAGTGAAGACGAAAGCAGTGTGTTAGCGCCGCAGAGTAATGACTTAACTAATGTTCAAAGTAGTAATTTGGTAATTGTGCATAGGGAAATGGAGCGGGCTGCAAATAATGGTGTAGGCAGTGAAACAATTAGTGAACAGGGAAGCATTATCGATCGATCGGTCGGCAACAGCTCGCCTCAGGAATCCGAAATGACAGAACACAATATTGCAAATACTGTAGACTCAGGTTTTGGGTCCACACCGTTTTCTCAAATAAGTCAAGACACATTTTCTGCTCGTCAAAATGTAAATGTTGCCGATGCAAATGCACTGCCGAAAAGCATAGAGGAACAGATTCCAGACACTAATACATTATTATTGCAATTAATGCAGCAAATGAAACAAAATCAGAGACAAACACAGCAACAGTTAGACACAATGGAACAAAATCCTCAAAAGTTAGACACAATGGAACAAAATCAGAGACAAACACAGCAAAAACTTCAAATAGTTAGACACCACACTTGAACAAACACGTGAAGATTTAACTACTGAGTTACATAACATTGAATCAAAATGTCAAAAAGTCTGTAATGACGTAAAAACACTAATTTGTGAGTATTTTCAACCTATTTTTTGGGGGCATGAAAATGCATTACAGAATCACGAAGCAGCCATAAAAGAACTGCAAACGATTGTTCATGAAAATCATGAGACCTTGTGGGCTAAAACTGACTCAGTTGTATCTACCGATTCGGTTACGCTTCTTGCAAAAACTCAAGAGAACCTAAAGGACACAGTAGATACGATTTCAACACAAATGTACACTCTGAAACTTGGTTCAGAAAAAACACACTGAGGAAATAAGTACACTACCGGAGAAAGTAGCCGAACTTTCGGATCAGTTCACTAACTTATCTACAAAGGTAGATGATGATCTGAATGACACAAGACCTGTAGCCATCACTGACACAGAAGAGTATGAACAAATTAAGAAATTCAAACAAAATCAGAATCAAATTAATACGCAACACAAAAGAGAAATCCTGGAAGTACCAGATCAGTTGGCACAAGTAATACAAAAATTACAAAATTCAGAGAACACTCACGCTCCAACACGGGAAGAGGATTTAGAAATACGGAAAAGCCGCAAAATAATAACACAGGGCATTTCGGAAGTTATGAAAGAAATTGGCAACGTGCACCGAATTTTGAGATGGAACCGCCGACACGATGTAACAATGACCGATATGCTACTCGCCGACACGATGATTTTGACTATAAGCTGTTCATTACTACACGTAAATTCAAAACATTTAAGAATTCCGGCAACGACATTCATCCACAAGCGTGGCTTCAACAATTCTCTCATTGTTTCCCCCCCAACTGGTCATTACAGCACAGATTAGAATTTATGTGTGGCTATTTAGAGAATGAACCAGCTGTAAGAATGCGATCGGTCATTCACGATTGCCACAGTGAAGGAGAATTTTATCATGCGTTCCTCTCAGCATATTGGTCTCAAGCTACACAAGACCGAGTAAAACACAGCATCATAATGATGAAACATTTCGAACAATCGGAATTTTCCAGTCTTATGAAATATTTTGAAGACACGTTGCATAAGAATCAGTATCTTACAAACCCATACAGCCCCTCAGAACTCATCCGCATTTGCTTAATCAAATTGCCTGAACATTTACGACATATTATTTTAGCAGGACGTTGCAAAGACGACATTGAAGCTTTTCAGGGACTCTTACAAGAATTAGAAATTGACACAGACAGTCGCCTTTGAAAACTTCATCACCACATCTTTAAAGGACATTGCTCATGAACAAGATAAAGATCTGATTTGGAAAGACATCAAAAGCAAATGGCATGAAGAGACACACACAGATTCGGCATTATTATCTGGTTAGAAACAACATACTGTTCAAACGCTGCACTGTTGAAGACAAGCTATGGGTACTTTGCGTTCCTGACGATTTTGTTAATGAGCTCATTTGGTACATTCATTTCAGCTATGCACATTTTGGCCCACGAAAATGTTATATTCTTCGAACGACTTGTTATTTTAACAATATGGAAAAGAGAATTCGAAGAGTCTTGTCTATTTGTAAACTTTGTCAAAAGGCGAAACCATCTACTATCTCCCTTCGTGCTCCGCCGTTTCCTATCATTCCTTCTAAATTAAAAGAATTTGCTGCTGTTGATCTCTTGGGACCGCTTGTCAGGACATCTAATGGATTTTCGTACGTTCTAGTCGCTGTTGAACTTACTTCAAAATTTGTTTCTTTCACTTCGTTACGTAAAGCCACTGGACAGTCTGTATCCAACGCCTTTGTTAAAAATTTCTTACGTGAAGTTGGCCACGTTGCTAAAGTCATTTCAGATAACGGACCGCAATTCAGATCTGCTGTTTGGTCACGCAAGCTTCGGAACCAGAAAATCAAACCTGTTTTTATTTCATTGTACTCACCACATTGTAACCCGTCTGAATGGATTATGAAAGAAATCAATAAGCTTTGCAGACTTTATTGTCACAGAAAGCATCAGCATTGGGACAGATATTTACACTTATTTCAAAATGTGCTGAATGAAATGCCACATGACTCCACTGCTTTACCACCTACTCTTGTACTGAAGAATGAAGAACCACCGAACAGAATCAGAGAGCTTGTACCTTTCCCGAATACACGTAAACTTCGACACAAAGACATAATTGATTTGGCTATTATAAATATAAAATCTGCAGCAGACAAAAGAAAAAAACTACACGGTAAAGCAAATGCAAAGAAATTATATATTGGTCAGAAAGTTCTCATTAAAGCTCATTCATTGTCACATAAGAAGAAACACTTGAGTCACAAATTCTTTCTGATTTACAATGGACCTTACAGAATCCGACGTATACCACATGATAATTGCGTTGAAGTTGAAACTCTGCGTACTAGGAAGAGTAAAGGATTGCACCACATTTCAAATGTAAAACCGTTTATTGAGAGATAATCTGTTTTTTTTTTTAAATTTAGTCTTTACTATAAAATTTTTCACTTTACGTTACTAGTACTCTTTGTCACACTTAGAAACTGTTAACATGTAACTATGTTTTAAAATAAACTATCCAGTCTATAACCTAGGGAACATATTTAGACAGTAATTACGAATGCATTGTTATAGTGAACAGACGACACAGTGTTATTGTGTGTGTACATTCTTGCTTGTTAGTGGCACTATTACGTAACGACTATAAGGCTCACATACTTAGAACATTTACCAGTACTGCTAATGAGATTTTAATGCAACATTTTGGTTTACTTGAAAATACATTCTGTATTTAAAGTACTTTCTGTGAGATACCAGATGACACAGTGGTTAGTTTATGTGACAGCTACACGATTTTATCACGACGCTACTACTGAGTGACAATTTACAATGTTGCTTTTTCAGTGTTTCTGTTTTATATCTGCACAGTTTTTCTGTATTATTCTGGAAAGTAAAACATGTTTTAGTAGTAACTTTTGTGGTATAGCTACAACGGGACAGCCTTTTCCGTAGCACAACAATACGTTACATTATAGTACTTTCTTGATCACGGTAAGGTACGTAATAACTACGATATCTATACGCAAAGAATTTCATTTTCGTTTATGATGAGGTAAGTACATTGACTTCTGCAGAACTTAGCTTTCGGAGGACGATAACTACGACACTTCCACAGAGATTATCTTACAACAAGACGCACAGTTTAGCGCTACAGTACACGTATTTGAGTGATTAATTTTGTACTGAAAACATTTATTTTTAAAGATATTTGAAGTACAATGATACAAAGTTTTTCCGTGATACATTTCATTCCATTGCCATAATCTGTAACACCTGAGGGTATAATTACATTAATCCTCAGGGGGGTACACGCTAACTTTGTGTACCATGTGTATGGCAAGCACAAGGAGCCCTAGCTAATATGGTATTTGCTTATACAACTTTACACATCGGTACCATATTCCTCTAACACGGAATTACACAGCTATCTGATTATTTAACAGGGAAACAAACATTTTTTTACTACGTCAGTGACAGATGTTTACGCAATTACACAGTTGGATAACTTCACACTTATGAAATTGTATTTAGTCTATACTTTGTGAAATGTTCATATTTTTCAGAACCATTGTCATACTATGAGAGCTCTGAATGATGTATTTGGTATGGAATCATGATTTTTGAAGTACGTTTGAGGTAGATGACACTATTGAAATGAGCAGAGAATTTTTTTAGGTTTTGAAATTATTGCAGAAAACTACGACGATTTTGAGATTTGACTGAGGTGTTATGATGTTATTATTACGATGACGATGTGTATTATGCTGTTAAGGTATGTTTATGATCAATAAGCTGATGCTATATGAGGAATTTGATTATGCTATGTATTTATTATGATGAAATACTGAAGTGTCGTCACAAGATTGACGTGTCGACGAATATGTATGTGTGTAATAAGGTAAGGAATAAGGAGTAGTGGTTAGGGACTCTGACTTGTGAAAAAGGATGGTGGAAACCAAGAATCGTACTTCAAAGAGTTATGTGTGTAAATGTGTGAATGTATCACAATGCCGATGATAATTTTTTTGTCACTATTATATTCAAAGGATTTTGTTTCTACACATTTGTAACGCAAATTCTCGACCTGTGAAATTTTTTTATATGAGACTGTCACTGTAGTGCAAACTGGTGTTGTAAATATTTCAGTAAGAAAGTTAAGTGACCTTCACGTAATGCGTAATGGGCACCCAGCTGCGTGACAGTCGCCTGGGCGAAAGCCATTAGTGTGTGCCTTTCAGAGGCACAGGTGAAAAAAAAAAGAGGCCATTATCCTCGCTATTGACATTCCTTTGTAGAAAGCATCGCAAATACGACACACTCAAACTTGAAAACATATGATTATACTGTGGAGCTCTTAATTTATGATATTTACTAAAATGCCTAATGAAATGATGAGAAACATTTTACATCTATTGTCTTTCTAGTTGAGAGATTGCTCATTTTGTTTAATATCTAGTTTCTAGCTGCACTGCAGCATTGGTTAAAATAAAATTTAATAGATGTACTAATATCACTATTTTCTGTCTACAGACCCAGTAAAGAATAATTTTATGATATTTTCTAAAAAAAATGAGGGAGTACAAAAAGACATTTCCCTTCACAGGAACTGCATACATAATTTTCTTTTAAAGTACTTGGTAATTTCTTTTGTAGAATAAGTTGTGGTGCACCACTTTAATGATATAGACATTAAGATGTGAATAGACATTTTCCCTTATCTGCATTGTTGTCTTTAGTGTACTATTTTTTCTGCTTGAGCTTTGTCATGTTTAGGTATAAGTTATTGCATTTGCTGCTTCTGTGTGCCAGGCATAGTGCTGCTGAATTTCACTTTGTATTACTCTGTTAAGCCAGCTTTACTACTGCTTTATTTTTCTTTTTGCTGCACATTGGCTCATATTAGTGATAATGTTGCATTTGCTTTGCTGACTTATATATAACTTATATATATTGCTGCTTGCTGTGCCAATTTGAATTTTTTGTCATTGCTGTTTGTGTTAATATGTTATGTGCTGCTGCATTGCCTCATCCCTTGGTATATATATCTGAGCTCAGTAGATTTAAGTTAGCTTAAGAGAGGGTAGACTATGTAAGAGAATAAGTTGCGATGAATTGGAAGAAATTCATTGAGAAGTTATACGAAAAAAGTACAGAAAGCAGGTATCGATACGACCTTCTGGAAATAATGAAGAACGAAGGGAGATCTCCAAGAAGTAAAGAAAGTTTTGTTTGCAAAATACTGCAGTAAAACAAACCCTGTCCTTTCCTTGTGTTATCCCACTATGTTTTTGTGTACTCTTGTGTATTTGTGATTTTCCTGTCTTTATGTGTTTAGCTAATAAGATTCATGTTGTAGAATTTTTCAAATACTATGTTATTTTCTTTGTAAAGATGTTTAGACATTATTTATTCTCTTCTGTTTCAATGCTCATATGTGAAATTAATTTTTCGAAAACTATTCTCATTATTTTATATATTTACTTATAATTCCTGTAACACTGATGTACATGTTTATTTCTATTCTTTTGTATAGCTTGTTTTAAAACAAATGTTACCCGTATTGTTATGTTCTTTAATGATGTATTTTTTACCTTTGTAATTGTATTCTCATGTCGTAAATTTATAATTGAATAGACACCAGTTCTTCAAATTAAGTATCATTTCACTGCACACGTTTCTGTTGGTCATAGTATATGCACAACATGTGGAAAAAAAGAGGACTATTAGTGTTTGCACGTGTGTTAATAATTCAGCAAGGGACTGGATAACAACATTGCTGGTTCTAAGGACAATTCCAAAAACTTTGTGAGTGCACAAGTGGTGGTTCATTGACTTGCAATATTGTCCGCAAGACTCTTCGATGGTGATTGTGCACCTGCACAGTCGCAACAGATGGCTGCTGGCTGTCTCTACAACGACTACAGTGGGTCTGCACCTTTGATGACCCACCAGTACCATTATTTCTACAAGGACTGCAGTGGGTCTGCACTTTTCATGACCCACCAATACCATTATTTCTACAAGGACTGCAGTGGGTCTGCACCTCTGGTGGCCCACCAATACCATACTCTCTACCAGGACTACAGTGGGTCTGCTCTGTGATGACCCACCTACCAATGTTCTTCAAAACTTCGACTGACTCTGCTGTGGATTTGTTCTGTTGTGGCACATTACCTATCTGCATGTCAAGAGTCAGCACTGGAAGGACAACACTACGTCTTCAAGACTGCATGGAAATCCACTACTTCCGTGTGCATTCTCCTTTACTGCTCAGACTTTGAGAAAAAAAGAAAAACACTGCAATTTTACTGTGATGAATGAACAGGACTGTCTTTATGGACTGTGAGAAAATTTTAGCTTTTGACCAACATTGTATCAATAAGTGCGTGCATTTGATTTCTTTGTTATTATAATTATGATTATGATTTTTTTTAAATCTGTATTGGCCACTGCCCAAAACAATTTGTAAAATTTTTTGGGAAGCATGGGGGCTATGTAAGTAGGCTGTTTAGGTTTTTTTATTGGTAACGCCATGTAGCGCTCTGTATGAAAATCACTGGCTGTGCTGTGTGCAGTCTGTGGCTAGTTTGCATTGTTGTCTGCCATTGCAGTGTTGGGCAGCTGGATGTTAACAGCACGTAGCGTTGTGCAGTTGGAGGTGAGCCGCCAGCAGTGGTTGATGTGGGGAGAGAAATGGCGGAATCTTTAAATTTGTAAGACTGGATGTCATGAACTGCTATATATTTATTATGATGACTAATAAGGTAAATACATTGTTTGTTCTCTATTAAAATCTTTCATTTGCTAACTATGCCTATCAGTAGTTAGTGCCTTCCATAGTTTGAATCTTTTATTTAGCTGGCAGTAGTGGCGCTCGCTGTATTGCAGTAGTTCGAGTAACGAAGACTTTTGTGAGGTAAGTGATTTGTGAAATGTATAGGTTAATGTTAGTCAGGGCCATTCTTTTGTAGGGATTTTTGAAAGTCAGATTGCGTTGCGCTAAAAAATATTGTGTGTCAGTTTAAGCACAGTCATGTATAATTTTTCTAAGGGGACGTTTCATATGCCAGGATTCGAACCTGGAACCTTCTGATTTTTTTCTTGTAGTTTTTGCAATTAGTGCAGCCTTTGTTTATTGCTAGCGCATAATTATAGAGAGAATTTCCTTTGTAGTTCTAGTTTTTCATTGTCGTACACAGTTGTGGCATGCATGTAGATTTGCACCAAGTATTTCGCAGCTGCGCTTGCAATTAACTAAATATTATTTTCAATGCTATGTTAATGTGTTTTGTTATTTTGCTCTTCAAATTGTGCTTTTCTGTGTTGTCGTGTGAAATATTGTGACAATAATGGCGTGTGAAAAACGTAATACTAGGCTTCAAAGTAAACTGAGAAATGACAGTGAAGACGAAAGCAGTGTGTTAGCGCCGCAGAGTAATGACTTAACTAATGTTCAAAGTAGTAATTTGGTAATTGTGCATAGGGAAATGGAGCGGGCTTCAAATAATGGTGTAGGCAGTGAAACAATTAGTGAACAGGGAAGCATTATCGATCGATCGGTCGGCAACAGCTCGCCTCAGGAATCCGAAATGACAGAACACAATATTGCAAATACTGTAGACTCAGGTTTTGGGTCCACGCCGTTTTCTCAAATAAGTCAAGACACATTTTCTGCTCGTCAAAATGTAAATGTTGCCGATGCAAATGCACTGCCGAAAAGCATAGAGGAACAGATTCCAGACACTAATACATTATTATTGCAATTAAAGCAGCAAATGAAACAAAATCAGAGACAAACACAGCAACAGTTAGACAGAATTGAACAAAATCTTCAAAAGTTAGACACCATCGCAGGCGCTCCTGTGTGTGATGCAGCGTCAAGGGTAACCGCAGCCACGGTCTCCGAGCTGACAGTCCATGCCGCTGCAAACGTCGTCGAACTGTCCGTGCAGATGGTTGTTGTCTTGCAAACGTCCCCATCTGCTGACTCAGGGATGGAGACGTGGCTGCACGATCCGTTACAGCTATGCGGATAAGATGCCTGTCATCTCGACTGCTAGTGATACGAGGCTGTTGGGATGCAGCACGGCGTTCCGTATTACCCTCCTGAACCCACCGATTCCATATGCTGCTAACAGTCATTGGATCACGATCAAGGCAAGCAGCAATGACGCGATACGGTAAACTGCAATCGCGATACGCTACAATCCGACCTTTATCAAAGTCGGAAACGTGATGATACGCATTTCTCCCTCTTACAAGAGGCTTCATAACAACGTTTCACCAGGCAACGCCGGTCAACTGCTGTTTGTGTATGAGAAATCGGTTGGAAACTTTCCTCATGTCAGCACGTGATAGGTGTCGTCACCGGCGCCAACCTTGTGTGAATGCTCTGAAAAGCTAATCATTTGCATATCACAGCATCTTCTTGCTGTCTTAAATTTCGCGTCTGTAGCACGTCATCTTCATGGTGTGGCAATTTTAATGGCCAGTAGTGTAATAATAAATGCAAGGCCTCTTATAGTTGTAGTTCGGTGGTCATGTTCTACGGTCAGTTCTGTTCTAAAAATTCTAGAAGGCAAAGTTTTAATGCAAGCGAGCTAAAACTTCTTCTGTGGTTTTAACCAACATTCATACAAAAATTTCGAAGAGTCTAAATTTGTTCATAACATTGTTATTAAATACTTTGTGTCCGAGAAAGCGGCCGTTCAGAGACTGTTACCGTGTGCATAGCGCGGATGACAGCAGGTGTTCCCTTGGTCGTCCACTGCGCCACATATAGAAATACAGCCCGAGAGGCAAGACTAGGCTTCACTTCGCACCCATACCACCGTTAAAAAATATTGAACTCGCGAGGACTGTACACCGTCTTGGATCGCTTAAATTTCGGAGGTAACTGTTAGTGTGCTGCCCGTAATGTTTGCAAATCCGCGTGGCAAGTGGTGACAATTATTTTCCACTTTTGTGACGAGCGTATAATTTGATTATCAGTAGTCAGGGCGAAAGACTATTTAGTAAGAACTTACCATAGAAGTCGCCTCTGAATTGCTCATAGTGCTGTTTAGGATAGAGAGATTTACTGTCAGCATGAACACAAAGAATATTACAATGCTGTGCATGTGAAACTTTACCATATATATGTGTCAATGAGAGCTCAAAATCTTCATTTATAATCATAGAGCCGGCTGGAGCGGCCGACCGGTTCTAGGCGCTACAGTCTGGAACCGTGCGACCGCTACGGTCGCAGGTTCGAATCCTGCCTCGGGCATGGATGTGTGTGATGTCCTTAGGTTAGTTAGGTTTAAGAAGTTCTAAGTTTTAGGGGTCTGATGACCTCAAAAGTTAAGTCCCATAATGCTCAGAGCCATTTGAACCATTTTTATAACCATAGACCTGATCGTCCTGAGCAAATAGAGAATAGATACATTACTTTCAATGGGCTGGACAACAAAGTTGACTTGCTGACTGGAAACTTTCGTCAGTATATTCTCCAAAGCTTTCTGACTTACCACAGAAAGACGGCAAAAAGTATTTACAACAATTCCAATTTCCTCCCATAATAATGATTATATTAATATGATAAATAAACCGCAGCCCCACAAGCCACAGTTGTGTGCGGCCAGTCGGTGTTCGGGAAATCGTACAGGTTTGCGTGACCGTTTTGCGATGATGAGAGATGCCTCGCCCAACGACTCTCTGTGCTTGTGTTCACTGGCAGGTCTCCGTAGTAAGCGCCTGTGGATATCTGCGATGCTCAGTTTTTCTGCCAAAGGAACACACCTCCGTTACATTCGCCAGTTCCCAGGCTACGTATAGCGCCGACAACTATCGGAGTATTTCACGATGTCCCATAACAAATTTCACATTTTTTCAACCGAAACTGTCGAGAAAAAAATGTGTTCCATTACCTGCTGAACACCGTAAGAACACTGGTACCCAAATTGGGCAGTCTGTGCACTGATAGATTTTCGGAATAAAATAGGAAGTGACAGGGAAGTGGAGTTTCGAAAAATCTGATCATGAGACTGTCTCAAAACGCTTAATGATGCTATACTAAAGAATTGTAATGGTGAGCAATACTAATGGTTCCGTACACTTCTTTTGAACGTTTTCATAGCGTCGGTATTGTA
The DNA here is from genome assembly GCF_023898315.1 of Schistocerca nitens. Taxonomy (NCBI): domain Eukaryota; kingdom Metazoa; phylum Arthropoda; class Insecta; order Orthoptera; family Acrididae; genus Schistocerca; species Schistocerca nitens. The sequence continues at coordinate 270,400,056 of NC_064620.1, forward strand.
CGTCGTTCAGGTAGGGTGAGATCGCCTTTCTGGCGGCTCACGCGGCCGCTTTCATCAGCCACCGGCGTGGTTAGCCGCCTCCTGCGGAAGGTCCTTAGAGCCCTAGCCCGCCCTCGGCCGTGTTCGCTAACGACCGGAGCACGCTCACTTTTCGCCGGACTCAACGCGTTAACGCGTGCGTGTCCGCTCGCAGCGCCCTGCCTGCTGTCTTCGTTAACGGCAGAGCCGCACGCTGCGTGGTAACGGTACCCACCAAACCCTCTGTTCCTTTCGGGCTGCCGATATTAAACGCATCCTCACATCCACTTGTCGGATCTGAGCAAGAGGAATGCAGCCTTTAGTGGCCATTCTCACTAAAGGTAAAATCGATAGTTCAACCTCTCTGCTGAGATGTTCTTCACGATATTCTGGTTTCCTCAATTAGCTAAAAACTGCTCAAGACTGTTCAAAAATGGTTCAAATGGCTCTGAGCACTATGGGACTCAACTTCTGTGGTCATAAGTCCCCTAGAACTTAGAACTACTTAAACCTAACTAACCTAAGGACAGCACACAACACCCAACCATCACGAGGCAGAGAAAATCCCTGACCCCGCCGGGAATCGAACCCGGGAACCCGGGCGTGGGAAGCGAGAACGCTACCGCACGCTCAAGACTGTTGATCTTGAAGAAGATCCTAATACAGGGGCGATACCTTTATTGTGAAAGAAGCAAACTAAAGCGGGACATACAAGGTTCGGCTGAAAAAATAACACGACTGTTGCTGTAAAACATTTTACTTCAAATGCAAACATATACAGAGTGTTACAAAAAGGTACGGCCAAACTTTCAGGAAACATTCCTGACACAAATAAAGAAAATATGTTATGTGGACATGTGTCCGTAAACGCTTACTTTCCATGTTAGAGCTCATTTTAGTTTCGTCAGTATGTACTGTACTTCCTCGATTCACCGCCAGTTGGCCCAATTGAAGGAAGGTAATGTTGACTTCGGTGCTTGTGTTGACATGCGACTCATTGCTCTACAGTACTAGCATCAAGCACATCAGTACATAGCATCAACAGGTTAGTGTTCATCACGAACGTGGTTTTCAGTCAGTGCAATGTTTACAAATGCGGAGTTGGCAGATGCCCATTTGATGTATGGATTAGCACGGGACAATAGACGTGGCGCGGTACGTTTGTATCGAGACAGATTTCCAGAACGAAGGTGTCCCGACAGGAAGACGTTCGAAGCAATTGATCGCCGTCTTAGGGAGCACGGAACATTCCAGCCTATGACTCGCGACTGGGGAAGACGTAGAACGACGAGGACACCTGCAATGACGAGGCAATTCTTCGTGCAGTTGACGATAACCCTAATGTCAGCGTCAGAAGGTACGTTTGTATCGAGACAGATTTCCAGAACGAAGGTGTCCCGACAGGAAGACGTTCGAAGCAATTGATCGGCGTCTTAGGGATCACGGAACATTCCAGCCCATGACTCGCGACTGGGGAAGACCTAGAACGACGAGGACACCTGCAATGACGAGGCAATTCTCGTGCAGTTGACGATAACCCTAATGTCAGCGTCAGAGAAGTTGCTGCTGTAGAAGGTAACGTTGACCACGTCACTGTATGGAGAGTGCTACGGGAGAACCAGTTGTTTCCGTACCATGTACAGCGCGTGCAGGCACTATCAGCAGCTGATTGGCCTCCACGGGTACACTTCTGCGAATGGTTCATCCAACAATGTGTCCATCCTCATTTCAGTGCAAATGTTCTCTTTGCGGATGAGGCTTCATTCCAACGTGATCAAATTGTAAATTTTCACAATCAACATGTGTGGGCTGACGAGAATCCGCACGCAATTGTGCAATCACGTCATCAACACAGATTTTCTGTGAACGTTTGGGCAGGCATTGTTGGTGATGTCTTGATTGGGCCCGATGTTCTTCCACCTACGCTCAATGGAACACGTTATCATGATTTCATATGGGATACTCTACCTGTGTTGCTAGAACATGTGCCTTTACAAGTACGACACAACGTGTGGTTCATGCACGATGGAGCTCCTGCGCATTTCAGTGGAAGCGTTCGTACACTTCTCAACAACAGATTCGGTGACCGATGGATTGGTAGAGGCGGACCAATTCCATGGTCTCCACGCTCTCCTGACCTCAACCCTCTTGACTTTCATTTATGGGGGCATTTCAAAGCTCTTGTCTACGCAACCCCGGTACCAAATGTAGAGACTCTTCGTGCTCGTATTGTGGACGGCTGTGATACAATACGCCATTCTCCAGGGCTACATCATCGCATCAGGGATTCCATGCGACGGAGGGTGGTTGCATGTATCCTCGCTTACGGAAGACATTTTGAACATTTCCTGTAACAAAGTGTTTGAAGTCACGCTGGTACGTTCTGTTGCTGTGTGTTCCCATTCCATGATTAATGTGATTTGGAGAGAAGTAATAAAATGAGCTCTAACATGGAAAGTAAGCGTTTCCAGACACATGTCCACATAACATATTTTCTTGCTTTGTGTGTGAAGAATGTTTCCTGAAAGTTTGGCCGTACCTTTTTGTAGCACCCTGTATACTTATTATCACGCTCAACATACTCTCCTCTTCTATCACTTCAACGCTCCATGCGAATTTTCTTCTTTTGAAAACAGTGCTGGAAGTCTTTCACTTTGAGCTATCTGATGATGCGTGGCACTTTGTCTTTCACTGCTGCAGCGGACTGAATTCTTGTTTCTTTTAAGGCAGATTGGTGTTTGAGTCACATAGTGCTAGCTCAGGCGTTTAAGGTGGGTGGTCCTAACACTGGGGTGCTGTACTCCACTAGAGGTATCTTAAGGGGGAAAAAATTGGTTGAAATGGCTGTGAGCACTATGGGACTTAACATCTGAGGTCATCAGTCCCCTAGAACTTAGAACTACTTAAACCTAACTAACCTAAGGACATCACACACATCCATGACCGAGGCAGGATTCGAACCTGCGACCGTAGCGGTCGCCCAGTTCCAGACTGAAGCGCCTAGAACCGCTCGGCCACTCCGGCCGGCGGCATCTTAACAGATAATGCAATATGAGCAAGTGTATTGTCTTCATGCAGGACTCATGACTTGTTCTTCCGCAATTCTGGTCCTTTCTTATTTTCTCACGGAACTGACCACGGTGGGACTGCTACGGTCGCAGGTTCGAATCCTGCCTCGGGCATGGATGTGTGTGATGTCCTTAGGTTAGTTAGGTTTAAGTAGTTCTAAGTTCTAGGGGACTGATAACCACAGCAGTTGAGTCCCATAGTGCTCAGAGCCATTTGAACCATTTTGAACTGACCACGAACCTCAAGGTCGTAATGTTGATTAATAGTTTTCTCTAACATCATCTGATATTGCCTTTCTTGTGTTTTTAGATTCTAAAAGTTTAGCCACGTCTTTTGCTTTAAACCACAGATTATTCTTTTCATCAAGAATCATAAATGTTTGGTTTCCTTTTAATGTAAGTTTGTTGTTTATGACGTCCATGCCTAACTCCATTTAAGAAATTTTTTTTTGGTTGGTTGGTTGGTTTGGGGAAGGAGACCAGACAGCGTGGTCATCGGTCTCATCGGATTAGGGAAGGATGGGGAAAGAAGTCGGCCGTGCCCTTTCAGAGGAACCATCCCGGCATTTGCCTGGAATGATTTAGGAAAATCACGGAAAACCTAAATCAGGATGGCCGGGCGCGGGATTGAACCGTCGTCCTCCCGAATGCGAGTCCAGTGTCTAACCACTGCGCCACCTCGCTCGGTAAATTTTTTTTTTTTTTTTTTTTTTTGTTAGAATTATATTTTTATATATGATTTCATAGATGTACTTCATTGACAAACATCTCGCCTGCAATTTCATTTCATTTGTTCATCTTCATTTATTTTAAAATATTTTTATGTATTCTGTTGATATCATAAACATTTAAATTTTCGTCATCAAGATTAAAGCGACTAAATTTACAGGATAGTTGCTCTTCTAAGAATTTCTGTCTTTTAATTTCTTCTGACGAACCAGACAAAGTGTGTGCCACATCATAGGGAAGGGGGGATTTTCTAGGATAGGTCATCAACCCTGCCTTGTAAAAGTCTATTACTGCAAATAATTCAACAAGAAATGTCTGACTTCCCTTACGAAGACAAACTGTGCTCAGAAACTGGAATATGGATTTATCGGTGCTTAAATTTGTAAAGTGGAATGTGCGTACGCTGTTGCAAAGTAGAGCGATGAGTAGTGTTGCAGAAGAGGTGCTAAGGTATGGAATGTGAGTTGTTACACTGCAGAACATCAGGTGTAAGGAAAGAGGAGATATTTTATAAGCAGCAATTCTCCCTGTACTATTCAGGAAAAGACGAAAGATAAGGGGAGTACGGATTTGGGTTTATAGTCTCCAAGGATATATGTAGATCTCTTATTGCTTTCACTCCACATACTGAAAGAATATTTACTTCGCGTATGAAAGGAAACTTTCTCAGTGTGGGAAGAATCAGATGAAGATCTTCTATGATGAACTACAGGAGATTTCTGACAGAATACCCAGATATGATTCCAAAATAATTCTTGGCGACTATAATGCAAAACTGAGAAAGGAAGAGGCGTTCAGAAGTGTGTTTGGCAAGGAAAGTCTGCAGGATGAAACTAACTATAACTGTATGAGGATTGCCCAGTTTGCTTTTGCAAATAAGCTGCTGGCAGTAAGTACCAGTTTTCCAAGGAAAAATATCATTGTAAATATCTTGATGTACAAAAGAAGTGAAACCAAATAGATCATATATGATATCAAAGAGGTGGACATCCAATATAGGAAAAATGCGCACTTTCTGGGGAGCTAATTCTGATTCTGACCATTACCTAGCAGGAGCCAAAATGACAAATAAACTTGCCATGGCTGCCAAAGGAAGTAGTCCCAGAATAAAGAAATGGAATATGGAACAACTACAGGTCTACTGCTCAGAAGAACCACAACAGATTGAGACAGGAGTCACAAACAAAAGATGGTGGAGATCATATAGACAAACAATGGAACTCTATTAAAGATGCCGTTAGGTCAACAGCACATGAATGAAATACTGGAGGAAGCAAGGAGACTTAGGAATGGAGACTGATATGACGATGAATGTAGACATGCAGTGGAACAGAAAAAGGAAGCAAGGCTGAAATGGCTGTAGCGGAATACTAAATCAAATCAGGCATTATATAAAGAAGAGAGAATAGAGGCAGCAGCTGTCTGTAGGAGAAGAAAAGGGAAGCCATGAATAGAGAGGACATGGGAGAGCACTACCAGAGGAATGAAAGCTGAAAATTCTACAAAAGATTAAAGAAGGAGCTCAAGACCATAGACCTAAAAACAGCTTGTAAGGGAAAAGAGGGAAATATGCTGACAGATAAACAATATGTTCTGGAGAGATGGAGAGAATACTTCAAAGAATTTTTGGAGGACAATCCTACGAGTAATGAGCAGCCACTCTGTAATGCTGCAGATCCAGAAATAGAGAAACCAACATTAGAGGAAGTATGGAAGGTAGTATAATGGCCTAAAAATTACAAAGTACAAGGAACTGATGAAATAACTGCAGAACAGCTAAAAATTTGGGGAACTGATTTTCATAAGTGGCTACACATATTAAGTTGCTGTAGAATCAGTAAAGAATCCCAGAAGAGTGGACCACAAGCGTAATTCAACCAATACACAAGAAAGGAGACAAGACCTGCTGTTCAAATTATCGAGGAATTACCCTACTGAATGACACCTATAAGATAGTCTCTAGTACTATCTACAACAGGTCAGCACCATATGCAGAATAGATTCTGGGGAAGAATTAGTGTGGATTTCGGCTTAATAGGTCAACAACAGATCAGATATTTGCCTTGAGGCAAATACATGAAAAGGCATATGAGTATGAATTGAACATCATAACCTCTACATAGATTTCAAGCAGGCCCCTAATAGACTCGATAGAGCACAAATGCTAAATTATTTGCAGCTGCTTGGTATACCATTGACGTATGTCTCATTTGTTCAGTCAACATTGGCTGGTTCCAAGGCTGCAACGCGAATGGATTGAGAACTGAGCAATTGGTTCTGCATTAGTAAAGGAGTCAAACAACGGGACGAACTCTCTACAATGCCTTTCAGTCTGACTCTTGAAGCATCAGATATATGGTTAAATAGGCACGAAGTCACCTCAGATATGCGCATATGCCAATGTAGCAATTATTGGTAAAAACGGTCTCGCTAGAGAGGGCACTATGCTAGCTGTAAGAATCTGCAGAACCTAGAGGCCTTTCTATAAATGAAATAAAGACAAAGTACATGAATTTCACCAGGAAGGAAAATAATAACTAGAAGAGAGTATCAGCAGACGGTTTCAATTTTGAACATTTAAAGAACTTTGACTGTTTGGGCTCCAATATTAACAGCTCAGATTCTATGTCAGCTGAAATAAAACTACGCGTAGTAAGTATTAATAGATGCTTCCACACCTCTAAGATATTGTTGACCTTTAGATTATTAAATAGGTAGCTGAAGCTGTAACTATATAAGGTTATGATCAGGCCAGTTGTAAGCTACGGATACGAAACACAGACACAAACAAGTGTTGATGAGCACCAGTTCAGGATATTTGAACGAAGAGTGCTGTGAAAGATCTATCTGACAGTTCGGGATAATAATGGTGTCTGCAGATCTAGGACAAATACAGAGCGGGACCGCCTCATTCAAGGAGCTGATATAACAATTATAAAAAGTAGACGAAAAGTCTGGAATGTAGGCCAAATGGAAGAAGACAGAGAGGAAGGTCACGGGAACGGTGTATAGATGATGTGGAAGAAGATATAAAATCTCTCAGAGGATGGCGGATAACTGTGCTGGAGACGGCAGAACTAAGATAACTTAATGACACTAAACAACAACAACAAGAAGAAGAATTTCTTCTGTTATATTTCGAACACTATGACCATTTTCATCACGCAATTCTGTATTCCGCAAAATTAAATATAATTTTAAACGAATATTAGTAATGATCTATTCTGGTTCATTTTATACTAATTGTACTAATGAAGTTATGCCTTTTTATTAATAAACACTATGTGTAGTTCTATATATTTATTTATGTATGAGAAGTTTCTCAATTCACCACAAGTTTTCTTATTTTCACTATCTACATGATCTCTAATTGCTTCCCTAGAACAAGCATAGCCTAAAATATCACCAACTTGATTTGCATACAACTATGAATTATTATGCTTATTATAGCATTGTGTGTACCAAAAAGAATCATCTGATTAAAAAAATTGTAACTATTATGTTATTTGAGATATGTGCATGAACAATGTACTGTTGGAAAGAGCAAATTCTCGAGTTTTACATGGTTGCCACTAGGTGGCAGCAGTTTGTGCCCTCTTCAGTTCTAGTAAAATGATGTCAGGACAACAGAAAGCGTTTCGTGATCTACATTATGTGCAGTGTGGGTCAGTAATAACTGTTCAGAGTGACTTTCGTAATGGGTATGGTGTGGATCCTCCTACACCACAGGGCATTAGATGATGGCATGAACAGTTCCAAGAAACAGGTTGTTTGCGCAAATCGCCAGCCAGTCCCTGAGTTCCTGACACAAACGTAGAAAGCATCCGCCGTAGTTTCACAAGAAGTCCACAGAAATCTGTTCGCCATTCAGCTCTGCATGCACCCGATGTCTGTCTGGTGTGTGTTGCGTCAACATACCATTCAAAATTCAGCTACTGCAAACTCTTCGTGAAGATGACAAACAACAACAGGTGGAATTCTGTAATTTCGTTCTTGGCTCGATGGAGGATGACAGTTATCTTGCATGCTTAGTGTTTAGTGACGACGCGACATTCCATTTAAATGGAAGGGTCATAATGGGAGAATATGGGGTATGGAACAACAACATGAAGTTGTACAAAATGAGAGGGATTCTCGAAAATTAGATGTGTTCTGTGCAGTTTCACAGGAGAAGGTGTATGGTCCATTTTTCTTTGCCGAGAACACTGTTACAGGAAGCACATTTCTCGATATGCTTGAGAACTTTCTTTTCCCACAGTTGAAGACTGATTCGAACATCTTAATTTACCAACAGCATGGGGCACCACCACACTGACATCTGGAAGTGTGAGAATTTTTAAATCAAAGGATTACTGAATGCTGGATTGGTTGCACTGGAGCAAATGATTCAGCCTTTCACTACGGCCTCCAAGGTTACCAGATCTGACTGCGTGTGATTATTTCTTGTGGGAGCTTATAGAAGACCGTTTATGTGCCTCCATTACCAACAACAATGAATGAACTGAGACATTGCATAACAGCAGCCATGAGAGCTGTAACTCAAGACATACTCGCTGCAGTGTGGGAACAAGGGGGGCATACTGAACACCTATGAAATGGAATGAAAAATCTTTTTGCTTCCTGTTCATCAAAAAACAAAATTAATCGTAAATTTTTATTAGTTACAGAAATATAAATGTGCCACATCAGATGACTCTTTTTTAGACGCCCTGTATGTAAGCTTGTTGTTTATGAATTCCATGACTGACTCCGTTTAAAAAATACGATTTTTATTCAATTTCTCGGTTTCATTACTAAAAAATTTTATATGTAGTAGAGGTTCATTAATACATGAAGGCGATATCTCATTTTCTTTCAATACCTCCAAATTGGTGATTAATCTTATTATATTTTAAGTCTATATAAATGAAGTTTCTTCTATTATTGTTGTTTGTGAAAACAATAGTTGCAGATGAAAGGAGTAAGCAATGAAATGTTTGAATGATTATGGTTACCTAGATATTCAGGATTGTAAAAAACTCATGCAGGTGAATGATGTTATTTTTAGAGAAGCATTAATGATATTTCAGGACACACACTATCTTGAAATAAATAGTGAGTTAAATGAAGAGACCTTTAATTCTATGAATAAGCCTAGATGTGATGTGAAAGATATAAATACTGACTATAGATCGACTACATACAAATGGAATAAGAAAAATATAAAATGGTATTATAAATGTGCAGCTGAAAAGGTATTACAACTAACAAAGGCAGCATTTCATTTGTGGGAAAAGTATATTGACATTCAATTTCGTCAAGATAACAATAATCCCGAAGTTTTAATTACAAATAACAGACATGTTCATCGTTATAAGCAGAGACCAGATTTTATAAATCATAAAACCTTAAATGATGCATGCAATATGCATGAAAAAGTTTACAAAATGCATGAAAAGTGTCGAAATAGGCAAGATCAAACAATAAATAAACATGATAGTTATTGCATGTATTGTATCTCAAAGTTGAAACTGTGCATATCAGTTATGAAGAAGACTGACGGTCACACGAAAAATCGATACATTTAGAACTCTGACATTTTATGAATACTTTCTGGACGCAGTTAGGAAGGGGCCCTTTCTGGGATTATTTTCTAAAAATTTGCGAAATGGGGACATATATCATGTTTCAAGAATTGTCCTTTCTTTGCTATTATTTCCAGTAACAAGCGAATGCGATGCAAGTGAGTCACAGAAAAACATTCTATATGTACAGTATCAACTTCGAGATATATCGCATGCAGATGACATGCTCAAAAACGCAGAAATATTTTATTAAAAAACGTACAATCATAACTTTTTTTAAAAGCATCAACTTTTAATTAATATTATTGGAGCAAAGCATCATTTAAAATTTATTTTACCTTTTTCTAAGATTGTAAACATAAATGACTGTTCCAAATGTTTGGTAGTAAGATTGCCTCTTCGATCACTCGGTAAAGCACCATTCTACATCAACTGAGGTAACTGGACAGTATTTGAATTTTTGTGCTATGTTAAGCTTATTGTTTCTGTTAAAAATTCACCTACCCCATTAATAAAACTATCAATTTGGCACAAGGTTTCAAAGCTTGGGTTATTGTTTTCCAAAGTTTTCTTTAAGTTTCCTTGGGAATACCCCTGGCAATGAGGAGTTCACTGGAATAATTTTATTCATTAACTGAATAGATTCATTCAGCACCAAACCTTGACTTTCAAGCTTTTTAATACTTGCAGGTACATGGGAAAACTGGGTGCTAATCACAGCAATGTATGTTTTAATGGAGAATCATTAAAAGCTTCCTTGCACTGGCATAGTGCCAAAGCCCCTGCACTATTGAAGTCGTTTACTATCTCAATAATGGCCTTAAAATGTTCATTGTAAAACAACACATCTTCGACCCACATACCCCAACGAGTTACCACTGGTTCAGAAGGTAAAGGCACATTTGGTAGTTTCTCTTTATAGGTTTTGATGCGAACAGGAGCCTTTAAAACACTTTCTTTGTGGATGAAATGAGTTTATTTACATTCACAAACGTGGAACATAATTCTTAAACAACGCAATGTACTCCATGAGCAAAGCACATCACATTAGTGAAATTGGAATAAAATACTCAGAATGGTTTTCCTTCTTTGATCTGAGATAAACACAAACACACTTTTATCTGCAGAAGATTCTGGAAATAGTTTTCAAATACCCTCATTCATAAATCTGGAAATCGTAGAACGATTGACTTTTTCAATTTCTTTGCAGGCCGCTAAATAGGAACAAGATGGCTCTTCTTTTAAAGCCCCAACAACTAAATATGCAATGTAATGGCCACAAGTGCCTATAGTTTCGTCAAATGAAATGCAGATAACTCTGTCCATAAGTTCATTGCATATTTCTTCCAGAACATTTATGTAAATTCCTGTTATGTAATTTTTATGCATTGTTTATTCATCCAGCATATTTTGATTTAAGCAATATTTGCGCAGGAAGCCTTTGAGGATAGGGTTTGTAAGTTTGTGCTGTTTGTAAGTTTGTGCTGTTGTCAGAAGTAGCTGTTGTGGTCCTTTCTTTTCCATTCCTGCAATATGAAAACTTGTCTTGACATGCTGGTCTATTTCAACCTTTTTTTTTGTATGAAATGTTTTTCTCACAAAATCGACAATATAAAACATTCCATCATATGTAAATTTTCCAGGCTGGCCTGCTATCTGAGAAACAACGTTTTGTTTCTCAGCCAGCATGGCACACAACATGTTACACACTAAACATTGTAAACACGTTCAACTGTGTACAAGTAAACAGAAAGATAAACTGAAACAATGGATGTGCGACTAAAAGCTTGTGTAGTTTAATTTAATTGTTGCCAATGCATACAGTATGACAGTGGAGGGGATTAACTGGGGTTGCGAGTGCAGGAGAATTGACTCTGTCAGCCTGTTTCTGTTCCTCTTCTGTAATGATTTCGCTAGGCAGTGGCCTCTCAGTGCTGCACTCAGTTCTAGGTCACGGCCAATCTGTGAGACATCAAAACTAGATCAAGCAACACCCCATCCAAATTTTTAAAATATTGTATACATAGTGCGAAAATATGCATTGTCACTAGTTTTTAGCCAAAATATGCAATAACCAGTGAAAAGGAGCCAAATATGCAAATGCATATGCAATATGCAAATGCATATAATCTGGTCTCTAGTTATAAAATATGTGGTCAATGTTGTCCAAAGGATCTTGATCGAAAAGGTAATGTGTAGCTCAGTCATTATTTTCAAATATGAATAATGATCCAGTGGAAACACATATGAATGACAGAGAATTGTGGTACTTGTAGATTGATGAAAATACACCAAAAGATAAAACAAATGTATTTGAAATTTTGGTTCATGTGATTGATCATGCATTAGGTTTAGAACACACAGATGTATGCCTCTAGTGATATTGTATCCATACTATAATGCTTCACATTTAGAATTATCTCAAGATGATTTCTGTGCTATTAAAAACTAGTATGGTAAAAAATTGCCATCTGTGCAGAAAAGAATTCCAGTTGTTTCATATTAACCAATTGAAGCTTTATGTCAAATTAAGAAGTTCGATCACTTACTTGTGAATGAAATTTTATATATTTTATTAAAATTGGGTGTGGATAGTTAGTGATAAGGAATCACAGCTAATGACTAAGTCTTTAACATTTTTATCGCAAGATTTATGAAAAATTGATACATTTTATCAAAGACCAGTAAGGAAAATGGTTTTATTTGTTGACAGTATGATATATATGATAAATTTGTATATATGATAATTAATACCAGGATATCCTAAGCAAATATAATTTCAGATTTCATCAAGATTTTAAATTATTTGGTGTAGTAAACACATACACAGTGAAATCGTTTTTATTCTTCAATGATTCTGTAAGGTGATAGATGAATGAGACTTTATATGTAAAAGATAATGTGTTGTAACTAGAGAATCTCCAGGAGCGCCTACTGGAATAAATTCTGAGCTTAGGTATGTTAATGAATTGTTGTATTTTTTCGAGGATATTACATGGACAAAAAATTAATTAATGCTGGTACAGCTGATTTATTATTTATTTGGTATTAATTCCAATACCAAATATAGAATTAGTTCCCAAGATGGTAAATACCATAAAAGATACATAATCCATCAAGAATAAGAAATCTGTGTGAGCCTATTTTTAAATTTCCTTAATAATTTTTTTATATTAAATATGAGACTAAAATAAAGGAATTCACAATTACCCAACCTCATGACTATTGTAGAAGAAGTAATACAACTAATTACAACATTAAGTACAGATGAAGTTATTAATTTATTTATATCTCTTAACTTACTTTTTCCTACAAAGATTCTCAATAATATGACAGTAGTTGTACTCAGAACCAGAGCTAAAAATTTTGGTATTAAATGCTACAGTAAATTACAGAAATCAGTATTAATTAGTTTAACCATTTCATGAGATTTTCCATTTGATCAAGAATTATTGCAAAACGACGAAAATAAGACCAAAATGAATATCTAATTAAAATTATTTTTTACAGATTTTATGATGGTATTTTTGAAAAAAGTGAAACTAGATCAAATTTATCCACTCAGTAGTAATCTATTTGAGCAAGCAAAAGAGAAAAAACCATCACAAAAAGATTTCTTTGAGATTAAAAATATAAAATCTAAATTTAATAAAGGATTTTTAAATTTGGTTTGTGGACTATAACACTTTTTTAAATGATACTAATATTAGTAAACTTGATATCATTATCTAGAAAACAGGTTATATAATGAATGCACTTAATTCTACAGTAGAAGTAGTTAGAAAGAGAACGAATTTTACACAAGGAGGTAAGATGAAGTTTACAACAGCAAATCCATAAATGTTTTATCCTTTTTATACAGCATACAAAGCATCAAATAATACTAATGATTCTGTTGAAGTTTGGGGAAGTAAAATCACATGTATATCAACATCTGTTGAGTCTATTGGTATTGAAAATACTACATTTATTATTGAAATGGTAGCAATTCCAACAGGTAGCAAAGCTAATAAAATAATAAATTTAGGTGATGATACAAAAACTGAAAGTTGCATTACTAGAATAAATAGTAGTATTAACCTGTGTTTTCCCAAAGCAAAAATAACTGCTTATTATATCACACAGATTTTATCTTAGGGAAAGAACTAACTACTAGTGAAATTAAGTAAATTAGATAAGATAAATACAAATTACAAAAAGAGTTAACCAGGGTGTTATGTAACTAGGTGAATAGAACAAAGAAGGATTTATTCTTGATGATATTAAAATGTTCAACACCTATTGGATATTGAAATAAATGTTTATATGTTGAAAATATCAATTCAGTAATCTGTTGTGGTCCTGAGAAAGCAATAAAAACATATCTGTATAAAAATTACGATCACTTTGGTGTAATTAACAGTATGACAGCATTCTTAGGAACAGAATACTTCTGTGCCAAATGTAACTAAATGTGTAATAACAAGAACAAATGTATGATAGAAAGAAGAATACACATATTATGCAATGGATCAGAACATAGTACTGTGGAAAATGAGACACATTGTGAAAAATCCAGCAGATACTGTTATGATGACAAATGCTTAAACAGTTACCAAGAAGTTTGTGATAAGGCTTAAAATGTGAGGAATGTAAAAGGATTTGTTTGAGATTGAAAGAACAAGTATTTGGCTTAGAAACATGTAGAAAATGTAATCTTGAAGTAGAAATTAAAAATCATAAATGTTGCATGCAATAAAAAATACAAAATGGTGGTAAATGTGAAAGAAAAACAGTGAAGAATGTGTAATCAATTGTTGTCAAAAATGTATTCAATGTTGTTGTTACCTTAATGGAAAATTGAAAGGTTATTATGTTTTCCAAAATCTTTATACACAGTAAAATAGGTATAGGTAAAGAGTTTGAATATTGTGAAAAAGGATTTCAAAGTTTGTTTATTGTACGTATACTCAATGATACATGTGGTTTGATTATGAAACTCAACAAGAAAGTAATCTCATAACAGCTCTCAATTTTAAACGAAATAGTGTTTATAGATATAAGACAAATGATTAATTCTGTAGGTGGATGACATCTGAAGAAAGCAGGAATTGTATGTTCATAGCTCACTATGTTTATGGATATGATTCACTGTTTTGCAGTATTGTGTAGAAAACACAGTAAAACCACGTAAGACCTAGACAAGAACTAAATTAATATCACAGGAAATATAACAAATATACTTAAAAATTACACACAACAGTAATTTTGTACAAGGTCCTCTTAGTAGATCCCCAAAACATTTGATTTGAAGGAACTGAAGAAATGTTACTTCCTGCCTTACACAAGAAAAGGAAAATTCCATAGGACCAATTCCTGTTATCATAGGGCAGTACTGCTTAATTGGCATCATCAAAAAATTAAAGAAAATTAAGTGTCCAATATGAACTACTCTAATTCTGATGTAGATCAGTAAGAAGACGTTGTTTAGAACTAAGAAAACAATTCCTAGAAATATCTAATATAGATCCATTTTATTCAACAATTGTTGAAGTTTTCATGGCTAGATACAGATCTAAATATTGACCTAATGATGAAACTGAAGTGCTAGACCAAGAACAAAATGAAAATTATATTAAATAATCAACAGGTTCGTTAAATATTTTTAAATAGTAATAATATTCAACATACTCTTAATGGTGGTTAAGTAAATATAACTGGAATTAAAAGAGATGGCTTTGATAAAGAAACCTACACTATCTATCAATACCATGCTTGTTTTTGCATTATTGTAAAAAAAATTTTAAAATTGAAATGATAAACAACAATAATCGAGAATCAAGGGATGATTTATATCAAAAGACATTTACAAGAAGTACACAAATATGAAATTCAGAACATAATTTAGCAGAGATATCGGAATATAATTGGATTAACTCAGGAGTGTATAAAAACTTAAGAAAATAAAACAGTTACCTGAAGTTGTTGAACCACTGCATCCAAGGGATGCTTTTTATGGTGGTCATACAAATACAGTGAAATTAAGAGCTATAGCAGATGGTGCCAACAGGTGTGTAGTCTCTATCCAACTGTGAAATATTATGATTATTATTGCCAAAGTCATCCAACAAAAATGTATAAGCGTAAATGTTATTCCAAAAAATGGTAAAGGCCTATAAAACGTAAAGTAGTGGAACCTAGACGATTGTATCACCTAGTTTTAGCAGTGCAAATAAAGATTAATAAAAATGAAAACTGTAGTTTCCTGCATGTGCAAAATGCAAAGAAGAAAAAATAAATAAATGTAATCACAATGATAATGAAACAAGTTTTATGGGAACATGGACAACTGATAAAGTAAATAAGTCTATAAAATGGATATAAAATTTTAGACATCTACATAGTGTGGACTTTTAGAAATAAAAGCAACATATTGATTGAAAATTATGTGAAAGAGTTTATGAAATTAAAATTAGGAATAAGCCTCCATGTTTTTTTAATGAAGAGATGTAGATCAAAGAACTAAAAGAAAAATTGTATACTGACATAGATCTTGATAAGAAAAAAGAAAAACCATATAAAAGAGTTGTTGCTAACATGTGTCTAAATTCATTATAGACAAAATGTGGGTGACAACAACATATAATCTAAACTGAGTAAGTGACAGATGTACAACAATTTTATTTTGGATGATCGATTAGTTATATAGATATAAATTGTATTAATAACAATATGGTTTAGATGAACTATAATTTCAAGGTATTTTATTTGGAAAAGTAACTCAGCTACAAAAATATAAACAGCAGCATTCACTATGTCAAATGTAGGGCTTAGGCTGTTTGATATGTTGGATAACCTAGGAGATGTTTTTATATATTTTGGTATAGACAGTGTAGTAGACATTGATGATGGTAAAAATACTTCAGAAGAAGCATGTCTGTCAGGTGAATGGGCAGATGAATTAGGAAATTATAAATATATAGAGGTTATGCAAAAAACATGCCAAGTATGCTCTACAGACCGACTTACTACTATTACATCACTTAGATTGTTGATGCAATTTATATTATGATTGATAAGAGTGTATTATTCATAGTTTTCATCTGGTGACAACGATTTTGTATTTCAACTAACATAATGCTGTGAATACTTTTAAAGACCTGATGATGATTAGATGACTGAAACTGATTGTATAAATAAGGTATTTTACCAGCAGCTAAAGGTGATGATATTATATTTTTAAATATATAAAAACTGTGGGGCCTCCACTTCTGAATATGCAATTGTACTGTTTTGAGTTTCCTGCCATATTTAATAATGAATGTGTAATTTGAATGTAATATAACTCATCTGATATCATTACAATTAATTGTACAAATGATCCAAATTTCATAATACCAACCAATTAACCATCTACTTATTGTAGTTGAATCTCATGCCGCCATTGTTTC
The DNA here is from genome assembly GCF_023898315.1 of Schistocerca nitens. Lineage (NCBI taxonomy): Eukaryota > Metazoa > Arthropoda > Insecta > Orthoptera > Acrididae > Schistocerca > Schistocerca nitens. The sequence goes on from NC_064620.1 coordinate 270,416,865, forward strand.
TTGAAGTAACCTCAATGAGTTAGGGTGGAATATTACCCATTTTCGTACATGGGAAATTTGGGAATTGTAAGGTAATGTTCCATGCCGTCCATAATGTGACTTGGAAGTGCAGATGAACATAAAAGGTAATTGCCTTGAAAAGAGGCTGTAAGATGAACATCAGTAAAAGTGCAAGGGTAGTGGAGTCTAGTCACATTATAACGGGTGATGTTGAGAAGCATAGATTAGAAAATGAGACACTGAGTGTAAAAGATGAGATTTGCTGTTTGGGCAGCAAAATAAATGATGTCCAAAGCAGATAGGATATGATATTCACACTGGTAGTAGTAGGAGAAGGTTGCCATCGACAGGTCGGCTTCATCGACGTACCGGATCGATTTCTCTGTGGATGTTGACAATAGGTGCATATTAGTGGCCATTAACTGTACCCTATATTGCCAAAAATTCGTCATCTCAGTGATGTATTGATCCAGGGAGATACACAGCAACAGTGAAAAATATGGATTTGCGCTATGTTCTTATGACTGACTAGCATTAATAACTGAAATGTCATAATGGCATCCGTCCATCCTTGAGGGATGATGGTGTAGCATGCTTGGTTCAGAGTCTGCAGCGTCTGCTGTGGCTAAAAAGTCCCACTCGAGAGTGGCAGTCCCTACTGCAGTTTGGACATGTGAAATTTGAGGGACTTCGAACAGAAGCCGCTCTGTCTCTTCGCTTTGTCCTCTTCCTGATTTGTTCCTGTGTGCGTTCGTCCTCTGAGACGCCGTTGCGCACAGTTACTCGCCACTTGACACGGTCATCTGCAATGCTTTCCCAGCGGCTTGGATTGATTCTGGTCTTGGTCAGGTCTCTCTTGCAGACATCCTTGAAACGAAGATGCGGTCGTCCCACTGGCCTCACACCATCCTGAAGTTCGCCGTACAGCAGCTGTTTCGGTATCCGCTCAGGATCCATGCGCCTGACATGTCCCAACCATCTTAGACGTCGATGACTCAGGAGTGCAAAGATGCTGGTTGTGCTTGCACGATGAAAGACTTCGGTGTTGGGTACTGTATCTCTCCAAGAGATCTGAAGGATCTTCCGGAGACAGCGGAGATGGAAGCTGTTGAGTCGAGTTCATGCCTAGAAAGAGTTGTCCATGTCTCACAGCTATAGAGAATGGTGCTTATAACACAAGCGTAGTAGACTTTTAATTTAGTTTTTGTGGTAAGCAGTCCGTTGTTCCATACTCTGTTTTTCAGTCTAGCCATGACAGATGATGCCTTTGCGATTCTGTTAGTAAGTTCAGTGTCCATGGACAAGCTGCTACATATTGTGGATCCCAAGTAGGTAAAGTCATCAACTATCTGGAGAGGACTGCCATCAATGCTAATGGATGGAAGGTTGGTAGTGCTTTGCGCCATGATCTTAGTTTTTTGAAGGCTGATGAGTAGACCAAACTTTTCACAGGCATTTGATAATTTGTTGATTATATACTGCAACTCATCTTCTATGTTCGCTACTAGAGCTGCATCGTCCGCATATAACAACTCACGGATAACGACTGTATTTACTTTGGTCTTGGCCTTGAGGCGAGCAATGTTGAAAAGATTTCCATCAGACCTCGTATGTAGATACACTCCCTCCTCACAGTCTTCAAAGGCAAATCTGAGCAGAAGGGAAAAGAAAATCCCAAACAATGTAGGAGCTAACACACACCCCTGTTTCACACCGCTATTAACAGGGAATGCTTCTGATGTTTTACCGTTGAAACAAATTGTTGCTTGTGTTTTCTCATGGAAAGAGACAATTATCTGCAGTAGTTTAGGTGGGCATCCAATCTTCTGCAACAGTTTGAAAAGCCCATTTCTGCTCACTAAATCAAACGCTTTAACAAGGTCAATAAAAGCAATATAAAGTGGCCTCTGCTGCTCACGACAATTCTCTTGTAGCTGTCTTAAGGAGAAGATCATATCTACGGTTGATCGGCCGGGCCTGAAGGCACACTGAGATTCTGGGTAGATTCTGGAAGCTAAGATCTGTAATCGCATTAGGATGACTCTTGCATAAGCTTTCCCGGCTACACTTAGTAATGAAATGCCTCGGTAATTGTTACAGTCACTTCTGTTCCCTTTCTGTTTATATAGAGTAACTATCCTCGAATTCCGCATACTCATCGGGACATAACCTTGTTCCCAGCTGGTTGTGATAAGTGAATATAAATGTTTGAGAATAACAGACTTGTTGTACTTAATAACCTCTGCAGGGATCCCATCTTCACCTGGGGCCTTTCCGTTAGCAAGAGAATCTATTTCTCTACTAAGTTCTTCCATAGTAGGCATTGCATCTAGTTCTTCCATAACTGGCATTTGTTTGATGGCGTCACATGCATCCTTGCTAACTTCATTATCAACTGCATACAACTCGAAGTAGTGTTCAACCCAGCGTTCCATTTGTTTGCCTTCATCAGTAATGACTTCACCCGTCTTGGACTTCAGAGGATATGATAACAACGGTTAAATCTCTGCAGCTGTCATTCGAAAGTACAAGCAGTTCACACGATTTTGTTGTATTCGCAATATACAGTCTCATGCTGTGGTCAGAGTCTAGATGTTGTTAAGCAATGCCATGCAAGTTGCCTTGAATGAGCCACCTCAGTTTTCGTCTTACCTTAGATCTTAGTACGTCACTATGAACTAAATTTAAGCAATTGTTTTCATTACATGTTTTCTGATATTTTGTAAGTGCATCTACAATGAATCAGGTGTGTTTCTTTTATCTTCAAAGGCGACGTTTCTATTTTTAGATAGCTTGGTTTTGAACACATGTCATTCGGTTTCAGATGCCGACAGAAAAATTCTAAAAATGAATATGTGAAAATTGTTGACACTGATTTACATGTGTCTATTACGCTATTGTTCCTTCACAGAAACTGCCTGGCCCAATGAAGAAAATCAGTCCCCTTGGTTGGGCCAATGACAAGTATTTTTGTATTTCAAATATTTCGTAAACAGTCATTATGTATGACTTCCGTGTCTCCCATATTGAAATGCAAAATAAAATGTTGAAGTTATGCTGAAAATAAGTTATTTATTACTCGCACATTATCCGAGGATTTTAGTACACATTTCGTTTAGGTGGCCCATCGATAGCAACCTTCCTCTCAGAAAAACATTTCTGAATGGGAGAGATTCGTTAACGTTATGTATAAATTTCCGAAGTTTTTCTGGAGATATTTGACTGTTGGCTTCGACCGAAGCGAAACGTGAATAATCGACAGTTTAGAGCATCGAAACAAATACAGGGATTAATGTACACATGATTGTCGTAGCGAGAATGAATACCATAACTCCCAAATCGTCCAAAAGTAAATAAAAATAAAACTGTTCAAAAAACCAGATAAAAATTCGCTTGACGCCTAACTGATAGACTATCTCCATTCCCACCAAGTTAACAATGTAAGTAGAGACCAGACTTGGCTTGAATTCAAAGAAATATTATCGACAGCAACTGAGAGATTTGTAACAAATAAATTAACAAACGACGGTGTTTGTAACACCTATTTTCGACTTATTTTGTATCTGTGTCGATATTTCTATGTCAATTTGTATTGTTGCTTATGTTGAGTGTTATATCTGTCATGTAAATTCTTTGACTATATATACATGTTTCAGTTATGTAAACTTTTTGAATGATGTTGTTTAAACTGTGCCTGTGGATTTAAAGAACTACTGGAATGATTGTTATATAACGTACTGTAAATGACTTGGTCCATAGTTAGTTAACCTTAGCATTGAATGGAAATGATGTGGAGAAGCCTCGCAGCTACGGAAGTAACCTGGTGGTGTGGAAAAGTGTGGTTGGAGCGCAAGTAAAAACTCGTTCTTTGTGGCGGGTAAGGAGTCTGGGCTGAGCAGTCCTGTGGTCAACATCCAGCTAGCAGTAGCGGGTCATTGTGGCTCATATTCTTGGAGTTTTGAGGCCAGAGGAGCTCAAGAGCGTATTTATGGGCCTTGGATGCTGCATTTGGTGATACTATTATCATGGCATGGATTTGGCCCTGTCAAAATATAATTCTGATGCCAGGATCTGTAACAGGGCGAGGCCAACAGTAATGCCATGATTGCATCGCCGCCATGTTAACAGCCACTGGAAATTACGCCACCAGCGCCATCAGACTTCCACCAAATTGTTTATATTTGGCTCTCTGTAAATGGACCAAGTAGATGTGAAATTTGGTCGATTACAATAATAATCATGTTGTTGCTAAAAATTCTGCCTTACATCCGTGATTATCCCAAATCACAAACCTGTTCACGAATTATATCCTAGTGAATTTAATTCCGAGTGTCCTAATTTATTATGGAAAGACTTTTTTGGCAGCTGTACAAATAGTTGTGATTGCTTTTTGCTGTATGGAGTTATAGTGATTAAAGTTCAGTTTTATGTTTTGAGAAATACTCCACTTCCAGTGCATTTTTAAATCAGTCTGCAGTCATTTTCTTAATTAATTGGCATTACTTGAAAATCTGCCTGAAAACAGTAATGTTGTTAGTTAAAACAACAATAATATTGATCTGAAGTGCAAAGATAATTAATTGTTGCATTTACGTACTTTGATCAGAATTTCAAAGTTTTATCAGTGTTCATTTCATGAGAAAGTGTTTGAACTTGAATTTTACGATGTGTTGGCATTTGCACAGCCTACTATATTTTGAGTAAATTAAAAGACTGCTTATCAAAGCACATTTGTTATTTAAAGAGTTATAGTTTGTTGTGCTTCACTTAATTAATAATTATTGATGAGAAAACTTACCATACTTGTTTTGTTAATGAGCATGGTTCTTCAAACCATGAAATTTTAAGGGCCCTCATGTGCTAGGCTATTTAGGTAATGAAGAAATACAAAGGCTCCTTCAGAGCCAGTGTAGTTAGATTTGCGTTCTGCATAATTGCTTCAATCTGAACTCAAGAAAGAAATATTTACTGTGTTAGCTACTCTGTTGCAAATTGGTTAATGCACAGGCATAGAGACCCTGTAGTAAGCAATGATGTTATACAGTATGATCATTAATAGACCTCATGACTTAAATCAGAATAATTTTATGCTCTTCTCTGTTTAGTGCTGCTATTAGTTTCATGTGTGTTTATGATTGGTTTTATAAACCGCTGCATCTAGTTCATTAAAGGTCCGTATTGTTCAGAAGAGTATATTAGTTTGCTATCAAAGTGGCCATTTGTTTGTCTGACTTCCAAGTTAGTAGTACATTTATCTGCAAGGTTAGGTTACTGCGTTGTAGTGTGAACAGATATAAAGAAATAGTTTTGTGTGTGTTTGTCAATAAAGGTTAGATTAGCCTTAGAGCTGCCTTCTACTTCATAATATTGCTTGACACAAGAATGCCTAATTAGGCTGGCGACCAATATTATTACGTAATATTACAACTTGCTTTTGTGCTGGGACATTGTTCCTGACCGTCTTGTTTACTGATGGTTATTCTCTGCTGCAGCTGTTCGGAAACGAACCACAGTCTGATTGTTCTGTTCCCATTAGGTTATCTCACGGTTATCTCATCGCAGAGGTTTAACGTTAGTATCGAATGCCGTTTGAAGTGGTCGGTGTTACAGTTACAGGCTGATCCCCCTTGGTGCACAAGACGGGTCAGAAACAACGAAAAAATCATGCCAAATCCAAACGAACACAATACCACTAAGATTGGAGATCGTTCACAGAATCTCTAAATTGAGCGCGGACTTCAATACGAAATACTTATAATTGTTTCCACAACGAAAGTCTCTCTCGAAACCTGGCAGAAAATCCAAAGAGAGAGCAATGGAAGCACTACCGATGACAGTGCTCCTAATACAAAGCTACTAAACACAGCCATCCTAAATTCCCTCACCAAAGAAGATTAAGTAAACGCTCCAGAATTACCATCAAGAACAGATGCCAACATGAATAACTTAGAAGCAGATATCCTCGAAGTAGTGAAGCAGCTTACATCACTTAATGAAAGCAAGTCTTCTGGTACAGAGTGTACACCAGTTACCTTCCTTTCAGAGTATGGTACTGCTGTAGCTTCATACAACCCCTCGCTCGACGAAAGATCCGTACCCAAAGACTGCAAAGCTGCACAGGTCACACCTATATTCAACAAAGGCAATAGGAGTAAACCACTAAATTACAGGCCCATACCATTAACGTCGATACGCTGCAGAATTTAGGAACATGTATTGTTTTCCAACATTATGAATTGCCTCGAAGAGAACGGTCTATTAACACACAGTCAACACAGATTCAGAAAACGTCGTTTTTGTGAAACATAAATAGCTCTTTACTTACACGAAGCGTTGAGTGCTCTTGACAGAGAATTTCAAATTGATTCCATGCTTTTAGATTTCCAGAAAGCTTTTGACACTGTACCTCACTAGTGGCTTGTAATCAAATTGCGCGCTTATTTTCCCTAACAGAGAGGCCACAGTTCGTAGAAACTGATTTAAAATCATCGAGTAAAACACAAGTGATTTCTGGCATTCCCCAAGATAGTGTTACAGGCCCTCTGCTGTTCCTTATCTATCTAAATGATTTAGGAGACAATCTGACCAGCCGTCTAGATTGTTTGCAGATGATTCTGTCGTTCATCATCTAGTAAACTCATCAGAAGATCAAAACAAATTGCAAACCGATTTAGAAAAGATAGCTGTATGGTGCCAAAATTGGCAGTTAACTCTAAATAATAGAATGTGTGAGGTCATCCACACGAGTGTTATAAGTAATCCATTAAACTTCGCTTAAGTGATAAATCAATCAAATCTAAAGGCCGTAAATTCAACTAAATGTATAGGAATTATAATTATGAACATTAAGTTGGAAATTACACGTAGAAAAGGGGAACCAAAGGCTGCGATTTATTGGCAGACGCTTAAAGGATACAACAGATCTACTAAAGAGACTGCCTACACTATACTTGTCCGTCTTCTTTTGGAGTACTGCCGCGCGGTGTGGGAGCGTTACCAGATAGGTCTAACGGAGTACATCGAGAAAGTTCAAAGAAGAGCAGCACGTTTTGTATTATCGTGAAATGAGGGAGAGACTGTCAATGACATGATTTGCGCTGGGCATCATTAAAGCAATGGGGTTTCTCGTTGCGAAGGTATATTCTCACAAAATTTCAATCACCGACTTTCTCCTCTGAATGCGAAAATATTTTGTTGATGCCTGTCAAAGGGTTCACCGAACCACCATCACAATTATTCTTTGTTATTCCACTCTCGAACAGCGAGCAGGAAAAACCTATACCTCTCCGATTCCCCATGTTTTATTATGATGATCGTTTCTCCCTATGTAGGTCGGCGTAGGGGGAAACCTTATCATAAATACAATGCATATCCACCCACCACCCTGGGCAAGTGCTGCCCGAATACTGAGTTTGCTCAGGCAGGGGTAATGTGCACCCCTCGTTCTGCGCCAATGCGCATGCGCAGCTCGCAGCCAATGGGCATGCTGTCGCCGCCAGCCCGCGTCCTTGCCAAGGACGCCGGCGCACCCCATGGCCACGCCCCTCCCAGCTCATCGACGCCGACGGCAGCGCCTCTGCCGGAGGTCGCGTAACGCCGCAGTCTGGTCACAGCGGTCGCGCTAACGAGCGCCCTCTATCTTTCCTCTCCGCAGTTACCGTAAGGGAAAGGGAAACACAGTGCAGATGCAAGTAGCGTACTGAACGCACTACGAATATATCTACATCTCTTTTTAGACTATGGAACAGGATACATTTTAAAATTATTTCCCGTTTGTCAACCACCCATCAAACATCTAAAAATATAACAGATCCTTCTACTGTTCCACACATCAAGGCTTCATCTAGTTCCACTCAAGCTTCGAGTGTAGAAGGAATAGTTGCTTCCAGGCCTCCATCAGTTCGTCATTAGTCTAATTTAATCTTCACTATTTCTATAAAAAGAACTAAAAGAAATATTATTTAATTTCCGTCGGTCATTGGAAATCTGCAAGCAGGTTTTCGAAAAATACACGGCGCTACCTTTCGCGTGTCTGTGGGTTACCTAACAGTAAAGGGCTTCTTAACGGAAATACAAGTTTTTGGTGAAAGGACAGTCTTTTATGTCCTGTCATCGTGAATTTGCTCGGACTGAGAAAAGAAAGAAGCTAACTGTGTGTGTAGAAGTTCCAAGAGATTTAGTTCGCCTCTGCACTGGATATTTTGGGGCATTTATTTTTAACACAGTTCAAATTAACGTGTATGTCTGAAGTCTACATGTGAATTTTATGTATTAACATTACGAATGTTTGTAGGGAACACCAAGCGCAAATGGAGACACATTTGCATAAACAATAGCCTCGCAAACAAGGATACTGCGAGGTCATAAAATATGCTTCCGACGCAGGAAGACCACAAAAATATTAGTCACCTGATTAGGTGAACCCTGGAGGAAATATGACAGTCGACTTTTGTCTCTTTTAGTTGAACCATGCCGAGTGTGGGCTCCAGAATACCGTTTCTGATGTTAAAATTACAGTTTTACTCAGCCCGACAAGAAATCGTGCAGCAAAAATGTATTCAACGTTAAAATTTTTTGTGGGCCTTTTAGTGGCAATCCAGTCGGATATTTATGCCACAGTCCGCCGAAATAAAATATTTTTCATCAGTTATCCATCACCCATCGGAGAATTTGAGTAAGTCCGGTGGAAGCACTGTGTACGTAGGTCGGGTCTGTTGCAAGACATTCCGAAATTCATTTGCAGTACGTTACCTAAAACAAGAACACTCTTGTGAGGAAAAGCTTTGACACTACTCTAAACTTCACTGGAATTCGGCAGTCTTTGTATGGTGAGGTACAGTTATACTGCACTTATCTGAACCATTCTCCGGTTGCAATGTAACAGCCATTGTAGCGAGTATGTATATTTGTTCATTGTTGAAGGCACTTTAAGAGAATACAGTTCTACATCTTAGACGGCCAGACATTAATGCTCATATCTCGCATTTAAGTAGCAGCAATGTCAGGGCAGTAACCTTACACAATTTAAGCAAAGTTGCCTTTTAAAATTTGTGGTTAAGCATTCCTATATAATAACACAGAAATCTATGAAGCTTTACGTCCACCTCAACTGAAGCACTTAAACTAGCTCGTTTGTTCAATAATTTCTATGTTCACTTCGATTTTAGCGTCTATATGATCCACCCATGAAATATTCTAACTTTTTATTTGTTATCTTTCTGTATTTAGCATCAACGTGGATGAAAATGTGTACCACTGCTTGGACGTAATATTTATCGTTTTCTACTATAATGACATTGTTAGTAAAAATATAAATGTAAAATTTTCGTTACTATTGTCAAAGCATTTCTTTAATGCGTCTTCAATATGTACATTAAAAATCGTGGGCAATAGTGACCACTCTTACCACGCTCCTTGCATAACGTTTACAGAAGCTGTTCCACTCCTCAGAGTCTTAATTCTTATTACGCTATTATCGTACTGTCATTGAATTATTGAGATAAGGTACGCTATGAGTCAGATATTCTCCGATGCCTCGCATAATAACTTCTGTCACCTCCTGGCAAGTGATTTTCATTAGCCTGGGAACGCAAAGTACGTGAGTAAATTGAATTCTCATCTTTCTTATGATTATAAGCACAAAAATGCAACATCATCTTTTCCTAAAGCCATACTGAGTACGTAAAAAAAAGGGTACGAGCATAGGAAATAATCATCTGACTAACGTCTTACCATAAATTTAGTAATAAGTGATTTAAGGGATTTATTCTTCTGTAATTTGAACGCTGTGGGTTATTTTCCGTCTTATGCAGTATATTTATTGCAGCTTACAGCGGGTTTCGTTCCGACATTATCATTCTGTCAGCTGATAAAACTACATCAAATGTCGATGTTTGTGTAGCAACACACATGATACGTGTTTAAAAGGTTACATATTTATTGAGCACATAGCTACCAACTGGTGTCTCCCTTTTACTTTTTGTACTGAAATCGCTTCCGTGAAATCACTAGTATCTTCTGTATCCGTCCTTGCTCAGTTTTTATCCATATAAATTTTAAAATGAGCCATTCACTCCCTACTAATATGTTTAAATGTACTGAAGCTCGCATTCGTTTATTTAGGTGCCTTTTACTTTTGTACGTTACACTGTGGCTTCCCGTGTAAATCACGTTCGGTGTTGCTAATTCAACGGCACCAACCTTCTCTGCTTGATTTTGCGTACTTATTTCTCCCCAAGATCTGATTTTCTTTCTTAAAAATATATTATGTAATTTAAATCAGGAGCTAAAAATAGCATTTTTAAAAAAGTTTCTTCTTTCAATTAATGACGTGTTCATTGCAGATTATTTACCTCTTATGCAGATAATGCTTCAGTGCCGACCAGTATTATTCTCTCTTGAACATTGTTAATTCTTCGTTGGCGTTGTTACTCATTCGTGTATGTTGTCGTTTTTTTATTTGACTTTAGTGCAGAAATCTGTCACTGTTTGTCTGAAGTTAGCACACTTCGAGCTGAGATTTCAGTAAGGTTTTAACACATTTTACAGAATTTTATTGTTTCGATTATTAGGAACACTCATGGCAACGTGTGAGCGTTTGTACACGTTTCTGACTTTGTCTGTGTCATTTTCTGTGTTAGAACTTCTTTCAGCCGACCGGCGTGACCGAGCGGTTCTAGGCGCTACAGTCTGGAACCGCGCGACCGCTACGGGGACTCATGACCTCAGAATTTAAGTCCCATAGAGCTCAGAGCCATTTGAACCATTTGAGAACTTCTTTCAACTGAAACTACGAGTTTTTCCGCTACTAGTAACAATTTGGTTTATTTTCACTACCCATTTCAAAGCTTTGAACCTACATAATCATGTTAATTTATAGGATTTAATAAGACGTTTGTGTTATGTGTACAACTGCGAGGTAATCTGTGGCACTGCCTAGTAAGAGAAGACAAAAACAAAGTAGACTTTGCAAGTATTAGTGTGGTGAAATGTTTGTATGTCTACCTCACGAAAAAACAAATTCGTCTAATTACATTTACGAATCTGTGTCTTCATCAGATTTTGCCAAATATTATTTTAATGTTAACTTCCCACGTAATCATTTATATTTCATTTTCATCAGTTGCCAAGTAGTGCAAAGAAGTATTTACACTAGATGTTTCACACAGTGTTTTTGTTTTGTAATTCTTTTGATGCAGTTTCTTTATTGTTTCCGTTATAGCAGCAACATTAATCCCAGAGGTCATTAATATTTGTTCTAGCTCATTCCCTTCATGAGTTGGTCCTCGAACATCTCAGGTGAGTATTTTCAGTTCTCCTGTAACATTTGATCAGCGCCTAGTTTTTTTTTTAATCGATATACAATTATCAGTACCATTTAGTGCTGTGGAGATGTCGTGATGCAAAACGTGTTGTTTGCTGTACCCGAAATAGTTTCTAAGAGAATTTTGGTTTCATTAGCGGTTTTTTATTCCGAAAGACACATAGCACTTAGAGCGACACGGTGCGCAATTGCCTACCAACAATGCAAATGTATTTTCTCCTGTATTTCACATAACTTTGTTCAGTATTAAAAGCCATTGCTGATGAGCTCTCGTCGGTTTCGCAAATCCAATACGGTGCAAACAATGACAGAATAATGTCGCGTGAACTACCACTGAAGGCTATAGAACGTGAAGTGTCCCCATTACGACCAAACTTGTACGAGGACTGTCTTTTAAGTTTTTACAAAAACAATGAAAGAACTGATTTTCAGACTATCAGCCTTCAAAATTAAAACACTTCTGCATTCATTCGAACCCATTAGGACACCATCTCTAACACTCAGACGTGGCTCCTCATAAACACTGTTTTGTCAAGGCTCAACAGCTTCAGCAGTATAATAATACCTAGCGTATGCTACTTATTAGTATTACCTTAATAGCTGAAAATTTAATGACAGTTTCTTTAACATAATGTTATAAAAATATATAGTGAAACATTTAATTTCCACATATATGGAATACTATAATCTCTATCCTATAATGTCGATAGCAATAATTTGTTTTCCTGCAATACGGACAATGGAATAATACTTGTTACAAAGTAACCTTCCAACTCAACATTGTGACATGAAGTGTACAACAGATAAAGTAGAGTTAAATTAATCATTCACGAAGGCCAGAAAAAGATAATCTTCCATGAAGCTGAGCTCACCTAGTGTTTCTTTACGAAACACAGTTATGACTTTCTAACAAATTTTCCTGTTTTTATATGTTTTGTCTTATACATACGCAGAAAAACATCCATCACAAAGATTGCCACTTAATTCAGATTTATATTGAAGAGCCAAGGAAACTGGTACACCTGCCTAATATCGTGTGGTGCCCCCCCCCCCCCCCCCCCCGAACATGCAGAAGTGCCGCAACAAGAGGTGGCGCGAAGACTAGTGTCGGAAGTAGTGCTGGAAGGAATTGACGCCATGAATCCGGCAGGGCTGTCCATAAATCCGTAAGGGTACGAGGGGGTGGACATCTCTTCTGAGCAGCACTTGGAAGGCATCCCAGATATGCTCAGTAATGTTCATGTCTGGGGAGTCTGGTGGTCAGCGAAAATGCTTAAACTCAGAAGAGTGTTCCTGGAGCCACTCTGTAGCAGTTCTGGACGTGTGGGTTGTTGCAGTGTCCTGCTGGAATTGGCGAAGTCACTCGGGATGTACAATGGATATGAAAGGATGCAAGTGAGCAGACAGGATACTTACGTACGTGTCATCTGTCAGAGTCGTATCTAGACATATCAGGGGTCCCATATGACTCCAACTGCGCACGCCCCAGACCATTACAGAGCCTCCACCAGCTTGAACAGTCCCCTGCTAATATGCAGGGTTCATGGATTTATGAGGTTGTCCCCATATCCGTACACAACAGGTGCTCGATACAATTTGAAACGAGACTCGTCCGAACGGGCAACATGTTTCCAATCATCAACTGTCCAATGAGCTCATGGGCGCTGGTGAGGCGTAAAGCCTTGGGTCGTGCAGTAATCACGGGTACCCGAGTGGTCTTGCGGCTCCGAAAGCCCATATCGATGCTGTTTCGTTGCAAGTTGGCACGCTGACACTTGTTGATGGCCCAGCATTGAAATCTGCAGCAGTTTGCGGAAGCGTTGCACTTCCGTCAACTTAAACGATTCTCTTCAACTTCGTTGGTTCCGTTGTTGCAGGATAATTTTCCGGCGGCAGCGATGTGGGAGATTTGATGTTTTAACGGATTTCTGATATTCACGGTACACTCATGAGATGGTCGTACGGGAAAATCCCCATGTCATTGCTACTTCGGAGATGCTGTGTCCTTTCGCTCGTGTGCCGACTATAGCACCACGTTCGAACTCACTTAAATCTTGATAACCTGTCGCTGTAGCACAGTAACCGATCTGACTACTACACCAGACACTTGTCTTATATAGGCGTTGCCGACCGCAGCGCCATATTCTGTCTGTTTAGATATCTCTGTATTTGAATACGCGTGCCTATACCAGTTTCTTTGGCGCTACAGTGTATTTTGCAAAACATCTTAACATCCAAGTAATTGTGGGTCTACACTCACTAAATCAAAATAAGAATCTGAAAATGACTGACCTGAATTAAGCAAGGTAATAAAAAAACGGTTATACACTTGTTTAAGTATCTGTTTAGTGGAATTGTATGAAAAAAAAGACAAAGTCATAACACTTGCATTTAACACAATGTGCTCTAAGGAAGGTAATTACATCAAACTGTTTGACACTTATTTACAAGATTAGTTGTATGACAGAATACAAAATGGTTGCTCATTTAATACAATGTTCTGAGCACCTGTATTTAGAACAAAGACGTAATGGAATATATATCACTGTCTGTTTTAGTAAACTATTCACAGATATTCCTAATTTCTCCAATGAGACCTGTATTCTACAATTTCAATTCTTATATATGTTTCTGCTGTTATGTGTGCTGTCACAAATTTATTCTTTAACCTACGGAAATAGTTTTTCCCGTTCAGAGGTTGAGGAAAACATTGGTGAGATTGTCACAGAATGATGAGTACACAAAGGGTGTCCCAGAAGGGATGGTCAGTATTCAGAGCTTGGAATGATCATTCGAAGGAAAAATTTCTACTAAGCATGGTCTCTAAAATGCATACCTTAAGAGCTACGAGTACCTATTCAGTAGAAGAAATGTGTTTCGCAGTAGCCAAGATGAACAAGTGCTCATAGCTGTTAAGGTATGCACTTTAGTGCCCAAGTTCACCAGACAATTTTTTTTTCCTTTTGGTCCATACTACCACCTCTCAAAATGCGGAAAGCAAAGAGTTTGCTTCAGAAGAGATTTGTTTCACAGTATCGAAGATTAAATGTTCATAGCTCTCAAGATATTGCTCACGTTTATTGGATATTTTTGCTTTGAATAATCTTTCCTGTCATATCCCTGAACAATGACCATCCCTCCTGGGACACTCTGTGTAAGTTATTTATATCGACATAAGGAAATTTCCAAGAAATTCACAGACACCTTTTTGTACTAAAAACAAAACAGTTTTGTGATCAGCTCACAAGAACACTGCTGTGTTGATGAATAGAAAGCTACAGTGCGCTTTGTCAAAAAGCACGAGGGCTATTTTCTCTTCAACTTCCGACCGTTCGTGAAATAGAAATCACAGTGAAAATCAAAAACGTTTTGTTTTATTTGCAACATTTCGCTATACCATCCAGCTACTTCTCTACATAACCACCACTCCGATTCATACATTTGTCCTACGGTGGTACTAGTATACCAATACCCATGTCTTAGAAGGCAGTCGCCTATGACCTCCATTTCCCTACACTGGACTGCACCTCGTTGTGTAAGCCAAAGGTTGATGTGAGCGAAGAAACGAAAAACAGAGCGAGCCAAGTCTGGGCTGTCTGGTAGCTGATCGAGCACTTCCCATCATCAAAACACTGCAGGAGCGTCTTCGTTGCACCTGCAGTGTGCATCCGAGAATTATCATAAGGAAAGGGAAACGCATGACAGCTAAGTTATGTGGGATGCATGTAATCAGGCGACCCCTCAGGATTCACTTCACACTTGGCGGGAGACACAACTGAAGAGTGTAACCCAAAAACCTGCTATATGCCTTTCTTCAGATACATTAGTTTTTGTATTAGGACCCATCTATGTAACATTGTCAATTCACCCAACACATGACTATGTGCCACAGTGGTTACTTCATACATTCATCACAAGATGGAAGCTTTAGGATGTTGTTCACCTGCTTCCTAAGTACCGATAGCTGATTTGAATAAAAACGGGATGATGATCTTTCTTTTTATTTATCGTGTGTCACTTGGAGTCTCTGGCAATACTGAAAAAAATTTCTTAATATCCGGCAGTAGGTATTTGCCGTGCAATAGAGACTTTGTGCTGACTGAGAACAGGAAGAGGCTGTGAAAGCCATTTGTACCTGAAGACCTGCGTGACACGGTAAGATCAGCTACATGTGAAGTCGTTGACTAAAGGCAACGTCAATATTCAGTTTGCTCCCGAATCCTTGGTAACAACAAAAAAGTTGCAGAAGTCAACGAATACTGGAGTGACAGAAGTGAAATATATCTTCAGCGAATTGGAAACTCGTAAAAATGTTACGTTTCTAAAAAAAGAGAGTGGATGATCCTGACATCAGAAATGTAACATTCAGAGGAGTTGAAGGGCAAAAAGTGCTTAGCAAACAAGAAAAACATATTTCGATGAAAAATACAGACAGTTTTATGAGAACTTGCGTCATATCAATGTGGACTGATTTGTATTCTGAGTTTCTTTGAAACAGTGTACTGGTACTAACACTGAAACTACCTTTGGCACTTAGCTGATTTTTGAGTAATACAGTTTCGACACTTCGCTATATTTGCTATTTCTGACTTTAACAATTCCTACTACTTACTTGACTTGCAGTATCATTAATTTAACATGACGATCTACCTACAATTTCCGACTATTTAGTGTGCGCTACATTTAATATTAAAACTTAAACTGAAAGCTCTTGTGATACATTTTTAAATATGACAACTAAACAACTTTTCGGTACTTAGCAGGTTTCTGGGTTACACTGTTCAGTTGTTCTAGGCACTTTTACGTGCTCACGCGACCGAACGGAGGTAGAAAAAAGTAGCCCTCGTAATACCTCAATCACAAAGTTGCCCAATTTTACCGCATACTAAAACATGTTATACATCTTATTGCTATGATTATGAAAATCCTAGGCGTCTGTGAGGTTTTAAAAGTAGGAGGTTAACGTCCCTCAGAACCGAGCTATAGATCCAAGCCTCGCAGTGGGAGGGGAAGGCAAAAAAATATAATATCTTCCTTCCTTTTAAGGGCTTCTCCATTCTTCAGCAGTTATCCTGTATTCCCATTCGCCAGCTTTTATGATCATGGCAGTCTTTCCGTTTCAGATCTCTCTTCCTCACCATTCCAATTACTCCCGCTCTCCATATTAATCTCGGCTGTCCACGAGTCCTCTTTTCTCGCAGCGACCATGCGAGGTGCCGGGGCTAGCAGTGTATTTAACACTACATTCTTCTAGAATCTTCATATGGAAATGATGCTATAAGCCCCCCTTTTCTAACTCCGGCTTTTGGTGTTGCGCATGGATTAAGAAGAAATGCGAACTGACTGTAATAGACCCTGCAAGTGGAGTAGAAAAGAGTTTGGCACCTGCAATAATTTAATTTGATAGAAATTAATTTGATAAAGGAAAGTTTCATTAACATAGTGAGAGATGAAAGGGTTGCTCTACCGATCAACAGAATGAAAGTTCTGTCCAAAATAACAATTTGATTTATTATGACTCAACTGAAAATAATAAACAAAACACATGAAACATTTACAATACGTCAAATTGAATACTCAAATAAATGCTGTGAAGGTGAAGTTGTCCATAAACTAGATTGTGACATTTATGACCAAGTGGTATGTGGAGCCAATTGGCTTGGTTCAAATGGCTCTGAGCACTATGGGACTCAACTGCTGTGGTCATAAGTCCCCTAGAACTTAGAACTACTTAAACCTAACTAACCTAAGGACAGCACACAACACCCAGCCATCACGAGGCAGAGAAAATCCCTGACCCCGCCGGGAATCGAACCCGGGAACCCGGGCGTGGGAAGCGAGAACGCTACCGCACGACCACGAGATGCGGGCTGTGGAGCCAATTCCTTGCAACTGAAACCTTAAGAGAAACACCCAGCCAACCCAACATTACTTGCTGCTACTGTAGTGAGAACTCAGACAATGAACACCCAAGACAGAACCACGTTAGAAAAGACGGGAACAGCCGCGCTCTGCTGATTGTCACGTAGCTAAATTCCCTAATCTGCCGGTGCTGCGGACATACATTACCAAGTTCTGTCCAAAATAACAATTTGATTTATTATGACTCAACTGAAAATAATAAACAAAACACATGAAACATTTACAATACGTCAAATTGAATACTCAAATAAATGCTGTGAAGGTGAAGTTGTCCATAAACTAGATTGTGACATTTATGACCAAGTGGTATGTGGAGCCAATTGGCTTGGTTCAAATGGCTCTGAGCACTATGGGACTCAACTGCTGTGGTCATAAGTCCCCTAGAACTTAGAACTACTTAAACCTAACTAACCTAAGGACAGCACACAACACCCAGCCATCACGAGGCAGAGAAAATCCCTGACCCCGCCGGGAATCGAACCCGGGAACCCGGGCGTGGGAAGCGAGAACGCTACCGCACGACCACGAGATGCGGGCTGTGGAGCGTTCTGCGTACAAGCGGCCTATGTTGTCCGTCTTGAACATTTTTGGCTAAAGTTGACAGTATCGGAGTTACTGTGTGACTTCACTTGTTAAAATCAATCACTGTACCGTCAGTGATTGTGTAGCAAACCTTCTTCCTCTCCCTCAGAAGCGCATTTGTGTTGCTAGGAAGTCTTCAGTCTGAAACAACCAGACCAGGATTTTCTGCAAGGACACGACATGGCATACCGGAGGCGATGGCTGGTTGCTTCGACATCCCGTTGTGATGATGATAATGTTGCGAGTATAGCCCGAAAATCCTGGTCTGGTTGTTTCAGACTGAAGACTTCCTAGCAACACAAATGCGCTTCTGAGGGAGAGGAAGAAGGTTTGCTACACAATCACTGACGGTACAGTGATTGATTTTAACAAGTGAAGTCACACAGTAACTCCGATACTGTCAACTTTAGCCAAAAATGTTCAAGACGGACAACATAGGCCGCTTGTACGCAGAACGCTCAATTTCCAACTGTACTCGGAAAGTTACGTTGAAGTCGAAACTTCAGCAACTTCGTCAAACAGTTACAGTTAAATGAAAGTATATTAGACAGCCAACAGAAGGCAGGTTGTCCAGAGCAGCAAGAGCCCAGTCTTGTAAACTACTCCCACAAAAAGTGAGAGCCGATTCTACCAAGAGCACCCATACAAGCCGAACACAGAACAATCCCGTCCCCACGACCGTGGCCGTGGTTAAACGTTCCAATCAGCAACTCGAAAAGCGGCGTAAAATTCCACTCTACTGCCGAAGCACTACTATTCCACCAATGGAGATACTTGGCGCCAATTTCTGCGCCGATTTTGCTACGTCACGGAGCTATCCCCTGAGAAAGCCAATCACAGTTATGATTTTGCAGAAAACGCGGGATTTTGCCCGCCAAGACTGCCTGGGAACACAAGTCATTCCCACGCCTCGCTGTATCCCGTCAGAAAGTGTTTTCACTAAGTTTCTGCGAAGTAACGGAATCTCTAGCCCCAGCCGCTACTTCAGGCCCCTGTGGGCGTGTCGCCCCCGCTCTTATGACAATGTTGGCGTCTGGACAGGATCCACTCGACTCCCTCATACCCGTCAGCATAACACTTTCAAGATCAGCAGTACCCGCCTGTCACCGGACCACCCCGGTGACGAGAGATGCTGCGTGGGAAGTCCGTGTGTGAAGTGAAGGAATAGCAACTTTCCACTGCATGCAATTAGAGAGGAAAATATTCATATCTTCTGAGTTCTCAATACTAGCATTGTAATGACAATACTCGGTCATACTTCCCAAAATCGAATTACTCAGAGTAAGATATAAATATGAGAGGGGGCAAGTCACTGTGCATTGTAAAGACATGCTACCTCTCAACCATTCCAGGATTGCTTTTGGCCATTGTCCTTGCTCTCTTCGGCGCACACGACCATTCCAATGCAGGGCTATGCTCTCAACTCTTTGCACGAGTTGTTATTCCATATCTATTGTCTCCCTAATTTCCTCATTTCGTCTCCACTCTGTTCTGGATATCCCGACCGCCCTCCTTATTCCATTTATTTCTACTGACTGTGCTCTGCTTCTCTGCTGCTCTCTCAGGGCCCATCCTTCTGCACTGTATGTTAGTATATTTTCCACTACTGTTTGCAGAATCCTCTTCTTTTTTTATCACAAAGCTCCACGTAACTCCATTTAGCATTTTAATTGCTCATCTACTGGATCCTACTGTATACATCTGCTTCACTGCTTTCCGAGTAACAGATATCTATCCTAAGTTTTTAAAATGCTTTACAGTTTTTATAGTTCCTTGCGGCGGTACTATATCAATTCCACCTCCTCCTACTACTAGACGTTCTGTTTTGCTCATATTTATCCTAAGCCCACCTCGTTCAAATACTTCCGTTAACATCTTTATCACGAAATTGAAGTCCTCTCTACTTTGTGCAAATAATTATGTGCAGGAATTCCCGAATTTCCGCGTGACTGATTCCACCTTTCCGATATATACTGCATTGTTATTTCATAGATCCTGAGAAATCAGTACCCAGAACAACTATCCCTGGCCGTAATAACGGCCTTGATACGCCTAGGCATTGAGTCAAACAGCGCTTGGATGGCATGTACAGGTACAGCTGCCCATGCAGCTTCAACACGATACCGCAGTTCATCAAGAGTAGTGAAATGCGTATTGTGAGGAGCCAGTTGTTCGGCCACCATTGACCAGACGTTTTCAATTGGTGAGAGATCTGGAGAATGTGCTGGCCAGGACAGCAGTCGAACATTTTCTGTATCCAGAAACGCCCGTACAGGAACTGCAACATGCGGTCGTGCATTATGCTGCTGAAATGTAGGGTTTCGCAGGGATCGAATGAAAGGTAAAGCCACGGGTAGTAACACATCTGAAAAGTAACGTCCACTGTTCAAAGTGCCGTCAATGCGAACAAGAGATGACCGAGACGTGTAACCAATGGCACCCCGTACCATAACGCCGGGTGATACGCCAGCATGGCGATGAAGAATACACGCTTCCAATGTGAGTTCACCGCGATGTCGCCAAACACGGATGCGACCATCATGATGCTGTTAACGGAACTTGGATTCATCCGAAAAAATGACGTTTTGCCATTCGTGCACCCAGGTTCGTCGTTGAGTACACCATAGAAGACGCTCCTGTGTGTGATGCAGCGTCAAGGGTAACCGCAGCCATGGTCTCCGAGCTGATAGTCCATGCTGCTGCAAACGTCGTCGTGCAGATGGTTGTTGTCTTGCAAACGTCCACATCTGTTGACTCAGGGATCGAGACGTGGCTGCACGATCCGTTACAGCCATTCGGATAAGATGCCTGTCATCTCGGCTGCTAGTGATACGAGGCCGTTGGGGTCCAGCACGGCGTTCCGTATTACCCTCCTGAACCCACCGATTCCATATTCTGCTAACAGTCATTGCATCTCGACCAGCGTGAGCAGCAATGTCGCGATAGGCTACAATCCGACCTTTATCAAAGTCGGAAACGTGATGGTACGCATTTCTCCTCCTTACACGAGGCATCACAACAACGTTTCACCAGGCAACGCCGGTGAACTGCTGTTTGTGTATGGGAAATCGGTTGGAAACTTTCCTCATGTCAGCACGTTGTAGATGTCGTGACCGGTGCCAACCTTGTGTGAATGCTCTGAAAAGCTAATCATTTGCATATGATAGCATTTTCTTCCTGTCGGATAAATTTCGCGTCTGTAGCACGTCATCTTCATGGTGTAGCAATTTTAATAGCCAGTAGTGTATATAAGTGTCACCAATCTGAGCGGGCCCATATTTCCACAGTTCCACCACAACTCGTCCCGGTCAATTTGCCCTTCCATTTCTTGCCTTTTTTAGCATCTCTTTTACTTCATCCTCTAGTATACGTTTTGTACTACCTAAGGTACTGTTTTTGTTGTAGACTTCCATGACGTGGTCTCTTCTTTTTTCTACTAGAACGTCTTCAAAGTATTTTTCCCACTGTCCAATGGCTGTATATTGTATTGAGGTTGCGAGATTACAAGCCATTTCTATTTTACTTATAATCGTCTATAACTCTGCCGGTCTCCTATATCCAACCGGATGCTCTATTTCCGCACACCCTCTTTCCCATTCCTCTTCATTACACTTCTCCGAGTGAAGTGGCAGAGTGGTTAGCACACTGAACTCGCATTCGGGTGGACGACGGCTCAAACCCGCGTCCTGCCATCCTGATTTAGGTTTCCCGTGATCTCCCTAAATCGCTTCAGGCAAATTCTAGGATGGTTCCTTTGAAAGGGCAGAGCCGACTTCCTTCCGCATCCTTTCTTAATCCGATGGGACCGATAACCTCTATGCCTGGTCCCCTCCTCCTAATTAACCGGCGAACCATACAGTTTCTCAATACAACAAAAAACCAGTCCAGGTCGCAAATATATTTTTCCTTCGATGACTAGTTTTGGGCCGAGACCCATTTTCAAGTCATACACAGTGGATACAGTTGTCTGTGTGCACTGTACATAAACATTTACACATTTTCTTCAGTTAAAACTTCCGGGCTGAGAGGCCGTGGTCGATGTATACAACTTCCACCTAACGTTTCGTCTCCATCTGCGGGAGACATATTCTGAGGACATCTTCAGAAATGCTATTTTCGACTTTGTTATATTGATTTGAAAATGGGCCTCGGCCCGAAACTAGTCACTAAATGAGAAAAAAAATATTTGCAACTTGGACTGGCTTTTCGTTCTATTAACAGAAGTTGCTGACCCAAGTTACTCCAGCATGCTGCAAGTTCATCCTTACTGTTTCTTGTGAATTTTTATTTTTTTTATTAGAGGTGGAGCCCCTCCACGCCCACACCGGCATGATGGCCAACACAAAAGGTCTACTGCCATCTCTGCATAAGGGTTAGTATTCACTAAAGTGAGGTGTCGCAGGATGTGGGTACTGCGATGTTTGCGTACGTCTGGTTAGGATTAACCATTAATACGCGCTCATCTGGAGATAGATTGGTCGAAGTCTGACGAAGGGTAGCGGTTTGAAGGGCAGAGGAAAAAAAGTGCCAAGGCAAGAGCCAAGGGAAAAAAACCTCTGCGAAAGTTAGGTCGGGCGGCAAGAGCAGTAGCGGTTGTCTTGCTGCCTGCGATAGGTTGTACAAGGATAGGATTTGTTAGTAGTGGGTATCATGCATGTCGATACCTTGATGTCGTGCGTTTGTGCTGCTCGGCGGCTGGTGCTGGTACAGAGTCCTCGTTCAGCGTCCTGCAACCTGCAACAGTTAGTTTTGTTATCGGTCTCGTGTCCGATGGTCATATACCGGAGGCACAGTGTGAGGGAGTGTTGGGAGATTGTTCGTGCGTCTGTGGGCGAGCTCGTCGGTGTCCCTGCTGTGGCCTGTTGGTCGGCTCTAATAGCAGCTGGTAGTTGCCAGTCAGTGTTGCTGATATGCAGGGGCTTACCGACGTTTGTCGCTGTTTGCGTATGTTAGTTTACCATAGGTGGTTATGCCCTAGCAAGCAGTGTCTTTGGCCGCTTGTGTTTCCACCTGTGGTTGTGATCGTAGTTTCCCAGAGTGAGGATGAACGGATTGTTCGAGTGTCTCGAGTTCCTGTATCCTTCTTAGCCCTCTTTTTATACACCTTCCACCTATTCCATTCGACTTCAGTCCCAGAGCTTAACCATAGGCGATGTAGTTCCTTCTTCCCCTCAACCACCTCCGAAGACACCGTGGTCATCTATTCAGTTCTGAAATAGTTGAAGTGGGTGGCAATTGCGTCTCATCTATTTTACTTGCGGCGATCACAAGAGGATGACGTCAAGGCGGTGTGTCAGGGACGTGGGAGAGGGCGTATTTGCGTCCGTGAGCCACGATCGGCGCCGTCGGCAGCTCCCACTCGCAGCCGGCCAGGTTCGGAGAAGAGCGGAAGCGGCGGGCGCATCCCACGGCAGCGCCAGCGGCGGGGAACAATCGCGGGCCCGCATCTGGCGAAGCGCCGTAGTGGAGAAAGCCGGCCGGGATTTATGTGCTGTGCCGTGCCGTGTGGCTGTGTGGCGGGGCAAGGCAGAGCCGCCTCCACGCGCCCGCGGCTCTGCTACCCCGCAGGCAGCCGACGGCCTTCAGCCACACCGGGCCCAGCTGCTCCACCCCAGTAATCGTCCGTACTGTGTCGCAAGTTCACATGCTGAGACGGGGGCTCGAAAGATTAAGGAAAGGCAAACCTACGTTTCTAGCATTTGTAGACTTAGAGAAAGCTTTTGAAAATGTTGATTGGAATACTCTCTTTCAAATTATGAAGGTGGCAGGGGTAAAATACAGGGAGCGAAAGGCTATTTACAATTTTTACAGAAAGCAGATGGCAGTTATAAGAGTCGAGGGGCATGAAAGGGAAGCAGTGGTTGGGAAGGGAGTGAGACAGGGTTGTAGCCTCTCCCCGATGTTATTCAATCTTTATATTGAGCAAGCAGTGAAGGAAACAAAAGAAAAATTTGGAGTAGGTATTAAAATCCATGGAGAACTAATAAAAAGTTTGAGATTTGCCTATGACATTGTAATTCTGTCAGAGGCGGCAAAGGACTTGAAAGAGCAGTTGAACGGAATGGATAGTGTCTTAAAAGGAGGATATAAGATGAACATCAACAGAAGCAAAACGAGGATAATGGAATGCAGTCGAATTAAGTCGGGTGATGCTGAGGGAATTAGATCAGGAAATGAGACACTTAAAGTAGTAAAGGAGTTTTGCTATTTGGGGAGCAAAATAACTGACGATGGTCGAAGTAGAGACGATATAAAATGTAGAATGGCAATGGCAAGGAAAGCGTTTCTGAAAAAGAAAAATTTGTTAACATCGAGTATAGATTTAAATGCCAGGAAAGTCGTTTCTGAAAGTACTTGTATGGAGTGTAGCCATATATGGAAGTGAAACGTGGACGATAAATAGTTTAGACAAGAAGAGAATAGAAGCTTTCGAAATGTTGTGCTACAGAAGAATGCTGAAGATTAGATGGGTAGATCACGTAAATAATGAGGAGGTATTGAACAGAATTGGGGAGAAGAGGAGCTTGAGGGAAAACTTGACTAGAAGAAGAAGGGATCGGTTGGTAGGACATGTGCTGAGGCATCAAGGGATCACCAATTTAGTATTGGGGGGAAGCGTGGAGGGTAAAAATCGTAGAGGGAGACCAAGAGATGAATACATTAAGCAAATTCAGAAGGATGTAGGCTGCAGTAGGTACTGGGAGATGAAGAAGCTTGCACAGGATAGAGTAGCATGGAGAGCTGCATCAAAACAGTCTCAGGACTGAAGACCACAACAACAACAACAACAATTCACAGTACATCGTACAAACTTAATCTGTTAAAATAAAAATGTAAACTGTGTTCGATGGCGCTGATACACATTCCTGCAGCATTTTTTCTAAGAATAAACCGCCACTTGACTGCATACTGCTGTACTTTTCTTCTGTAGTGTCTAGACTTCCCGCTTTTACTCCATTATTCTTAAGCCGTTAATGCATCAGTCTGGCAAACTACCCCAATGCAGAATGAGATTTTCACTCTGCAGCGGAGTGTGCGCTAATATGAAACTTCCAGGCAGATTAAAACTGTGTGATAGACCGAGACTCGAACTCGGGACATTTGCTTTTCGCGGGCAAGTCTCCTGAGTTCGAGTCTCGGTCCGTCACACAGTTTTAATCTATCAGGAAGTTTCATATCCTCGCACACTCCGCTGCAGAGTGAAAATCTCATTCTGGAAACATCCCCCAGGCTGTGGCTAAGCCATGTCTCCGCAATATCCTTTCTTTCAGGAGTGCTAGTTCTCCAAGGTTCGCAGAAGAGCTTCTGTAAAGTTTGGAAGGTAGGAGACGAGATACTGGCAGAAGTAAAGCTGTGAGGACGGGGCGTGAGTCGTGCTTGGGCAGCTCAGTTGGTAGAGCACTTGCCCGCGAAAGGCAAAAGGTCCCGAGTTCGAGTCTCGGTCCGGCACACAGCCAGGAAGTTTCATATTAGCCCAAAGCAAATAAACAAGACTTTACCAGACATGTTGTAATTGCCTAAGAACTTTTAGCATTGTTCAGGATAACGGTGTAAAAGGTGAAGTCCGAGAAGCTTAATTTTATTCAATCCGAAATCAAGATAGCAGAGAAGGAAAATACATCAATATCCAGTCAAATGGCTATTTATTGTTTTTTGACAAAAGGAAATGTTTGTTTGATCAAAATCGTATATCTCCGAAAGATTTTGAACGAGTGCTTTGAAATTTTGATACAACGTTGCATCGAAGTACGCGTGTCTTTTTGTATGCCTTTTTTTAAATATATGTAATACATATTATTATATATTTAATTATAAGGAAACGTTTTTACCAAAAATGTCAGATAGTTACATATATATGTATATTATGTACCATATGTTAAATAAATAAGTACCTAAAATCACGCCTATATGAGAATGCAACGTTGAATCAAAATTTCAAAACAGTCGGTGAAGAATATTTAGTGAAACACGCTTTTGAACAAACGAACATCTACATTTTTATTTATATAGATTATACATGCCACGTTTGTAAAAAAAAAAAACTAGGCATATGAGAACATATGCGGATTGGAGTTTTGCGATTAGGAAAATCTACATTTTCTGTATAAGTACAAACGTAGATGTTCGTTTCATCAAAATCTCAAAACTTCCACAGTTCTTCATGGATGGCTTGGAAATTTTGACACAACTTTGCATTCGAATACTCAAGTCCTTTTATGTACCTATTGGAATGCCGACTGATTTCCGTTCTTACCAAATGTTACGATGCGAGTCGGGAGCCGCTTTGTTACAAGGAGCCAAGTGCTACTTCCTCGCTACTAATGGTAAATGGGTGGGAGGTGACATAAGGACATGTCGCCGTAGGAATCTGGACAGGCAAGCAAGACATTAGTTGACCTAAGTGTACTTTAAATAAATACATTGTATTCAACTAGTGGGTGAAGAAATGTCACATTGCTGACAACTTGTGGTAACCGTGGCTAGCTATAAACGTCTATGTACACTAAATGTTTGCCGATAGAGAGTTGTCAACAAATCGGTATAACGTTCGGCACCAACCAGCGACTAGAATCTCGACTGGAGGAGTGGTGCACAGGTACCCGCCACTTACAACACCGTCCTGGCCGTCCTCATTGGTCGGTGGCCTGGAGATTCTTCATTGGTGGCGATGTTCAAACCACCACTCTCGGCGCCCGGTAGACTCTCCGAGGCGCCGGCTCAGGCCGTAACGATAAGCTGCAATACTTCAGCGAACGAGATAAGGAACCCTAAAAATAAATACAACAACTAACCAATGTTAATAACGCCACTTACTGAAAATATCTACCACCATTACCGATTTCTAGCTGACTATGCACGGAATCAATAAGAAATGTCTGGTCCCATGCGGTATAGCCCAAGTTCCTCGCAAATGCAACTTGTCCTCTAAGGTATTGTGATGCATTTCATGGTTCCATTCGATTCCAAGTCTCTGGCGAGTTCAATTATCCTCTCAGGTCACTACATCTCTCCTTCTTTTGCTTGTTCCTTTGTCCCGTATAGGTGCAGCGTCGACACCTTTATTTTCGGATTTGACACGGTTAGTTTGAAGGGCGGTCTGATACCAGTTCCGTTGCCCCGAACTGCTTGCGGTGTTCAACATGTAAATGTGAGCGAAAGTTTTCGAAATGTTTGCGAATTGTGTAACCGAGCCGGGACTTGGGTACCAGCGCAATATTTACCCAGGGAATGTGTGAAACCGCCTAAAAATTACATCCAAACTAGTTTGCAAACCTATCCTCCTCGCTAATCTGCCGCGCAGATTTGATGCGGGTCCAGAGCATCGCTTCCTATCGGAAGCCGAGTCTTAAGACATATGGCTATCTGGGAGACTGCACTAGCTGCTCACAAGCATCCGGACACGTCTTAATGGGCATTAACCTGAGGTGTGTCCATCCTTCGTCTTTAAGACGGCTTGAACTCTGCTGTCGACTCTTTCCGAGAGGTACCTGAATATCTGTGGAGGAATATCAGCTCATTCTTCCTCAAGAGCCGAAAGAAGAGAAGTTAGTGAAGTTGGACGCTGGGGTTGGGAGCGAAGTCCAGAGGTGTTCCAAAGGTTTCATTCGGAGCTCTGGGCACGTTATACCAATTATGAATGTTAATTTCCACAAAACATTGCATCAGAGATACTCCTTTATTAGAGGGTGCATGGTCATGCTGAGACAATCATCGTCTTCGAGCTGTTCCTCTGTTGTCCGCAGCACACAAAGCTGTAAGGGGACCAAACCTGAACAACGAACATTTGTAAAACTTGTGGGTCAACATTTGTAAAACTTACGTTGATCCAAATATTTGGGTCAACATTTGTGAAACTCTAATTCCTCTCTCCTTAGCCCCACCTTATGGGAAGAGAGGGAAGTAAATAATTATTTTTTATTTATCCGTAACAATTTTCCACGCAAAAATGAGGGCATGGATTTTCTTGAATTAATGCGCGAACTACCAAGAATCAAAGCAAATGATTAGGACATAATGTACGATTTTTTTTAATGTAGAGTCTGATTCTGCAACATGGTGGTTCCCATTTGAGATTTTAAAGTTGCCTCCCGAACCACTCCCAGGGACTAGGGTGGCGGGTTAATTTAGGTACCAGCAGATGTCCTCCTCGAAAATAATC
The DNA here is from genome assembly GCF_023898315.1 of Schistocerca nitens. NCBI lineage: Eukaryota > Metazoa > Arthropoda > Insecta > Orthoptera > Acrididae > Schistocerca > Schistocerca nitens. Next base: position 270,444,851 of record NC_064620.1, read on the forward strand.
AAGTTTGGATCCTACACTTTTTTTTTTTTGGGTGAAGCTTATTTTTCGAGTTATTCTGGTTTTTCAACTTAAAACTTACACCCTCTATATGCTTCATGCTTTACAAATACATGGTGTATCGAAAATAATGATTCGATTTGGCAAGTCTATATTTCTGAAACTAATAAACTTATGCAATGAATTTTGTTTTTTGATGAACGGCAGACTCAGTAAGTTTTTTTCATACCTTTTCATAGGCGTTCAATGTGCCCTCTTGAGATGTACGGCATACGTCAATGTGGTATTCAAATTGTTCCCACATTGCAGCTTCCACAACTGATGTTATGCGATGTCTCAATTCATTCATTGTTGTTGGTAACGGAGACACATAAATTGAATTTTTTTATTAACCTCCACAAGAAATAATCACATACAGTCAGGTCCGGTGACATTGGAGACCAGTAATGTAAGGCTGAAGCACTTGGTCCAGTGAGCCTGAACCATCGTGCAATAATCCTTTGATTTAAAAATTCCTGCACTTCCTGATGCCAGTGCTACTACCTTGCGAGAACTATGTGAAACTCGAGAGTTTTCTCTTTCCAACAGTACGTTTTTCACGCACATATCTCAAATAACATAACAGTTATGTTTTTTTTAAAAAAAACCGGATGATTTTTCTGATTCACCCTGTAGATTCCACATGATATAATTGTTTGGTAATGTGCGGCGAGATAGGTCTTACGTGTCGCGATTGACTGCTTCGGTAAGTTACATCATAAATATCATCCTCAGACGGCTTTTCATTTTATTTAGTTTAAGCAGTAATACGATTTTCGGTGCTCTTCATTGCAGCGGCGGTGTAGTGGTGCCATCGAAGATCTTGCATCATTACTTTCTTTCATGAGTCCCTTGACATTGATCCTCCAGGTGAAAAGAAATTACAAACATATTTAAAGAATCTTAAGTTAATTTAGGTGGAAACGTTAAGCACCACACCATATAAATTCCGCTCAGTCCTGTAGTTAAAACCCCAAAGTCGCACCGCTAAGTTTAAGTGCATCAGTAGTAAGAGAGCAAGCATACACTAATTATCAAATAAGGTACTTTATTAAGGAAATGTATCTGTAAGACAAAAAGATATTGTGTCAAAATTGACGTTTTAACAGCGACGACGAACTCCAGCTTTTAAATGCCGAGAAAACGCTGTTTAAAGTGATTTCTGTAACCGGCCCCGCATAAATTCAGAAATTAATTCCTTATCGCAACATATCTCAGCGGTACCCCTAATTAGTTACTAGAATTGATCACCTGGACCACTAAAAGCTGATCAGTACACGATTTCCGAACTGGTTCTAGCTGACTGTAGCAGCAATAGCTGGAAATACATTGCCATTTACGACTAGCGGCGAAATTTTATCTGTTTTACGTGAAGTGAATGACTCGATTCTTCGTAACCTCGGCAGTATCGGATATATTCGGTATACTAAGGAGCGAAATGGGAAGTAAATATGCTAATCATCCCAAATGACTTCAAAGAAGAGTTCATTTGAAATCAGAGACTTATTCATCATAAAACTGTTGCTCCGGTGTACAACGACTGTTCACATCTCTCTGATACCAGTTCTTCCTGGTACTGGGTGACACAGTAATTATATTACTCAGCACAAAAGATGCAGAAAGAATTGTGCGTCAAGCAAGAATGTCGATAGGTCGTGTAACGACAGAATGCGCTACAGTAATTTTCTTCGTATTACGTATAAAACAGTCGTAAGCCCGCGTAACAACTCACATCATCTGACTGAAATGGCAGCTGCTTCGTTGTACACACTGCTTAGTGCTGAAATGTACATATGGATTGATTTTTTCAAATACTTCAAGCTCTTCAGACATTTGAATAACTGTGAGTAGTGCATAACAGAGCACTGTAAACCAAGTAAACAAACAATAAAACTGTTGCTTTTTGTACAAAGGGCGACCAAAAAGTGTTGCAAAGTAATCTCTAATTTTTTTATTTTTTGCAGTAGGAGAATGAAATTTTTTAATGAACGTACTTGGAACATTTAGCTATAATATGGTACATCTTTTACTTATATGTAAGCCATAATGGACCGTGAAGTAGGTCTCAGGTTGCGACAACGGTCGGTGATGGAGTTCCTCTTCAAGACCGGCGATGACTCTCCACATCGATCCACAAGAAGTTGCTCCCTGCCTATGGGGAGGACACAGTGAATCACAGCAGTATCCAGCGCTTGTTGCAGAGGTTTAAAGAAGGTGATGACTCTCTACTGGACAATCCACGATGCCGTAGACCATCGACGGCAGTGAGTGATGTGAATAAGGAGACCATTATTCAAATCATCCAGAACGACAGATGTGTGACGACACGGTAGACTGCTGGGTAGTGTGGTATCACTGGTACAGTCACTAGATTGTTGACAAGAGAAATGAAAACGATTAGGCAGAACGTGTGCGAGGATCTCATGAAGACCTTTACTGAAGAGTGGGAACAGTGTTTTGACGGTGTCATTAACCAGGATGATACATGCTTGTTTTTGTCCGAACCTGAGAGTAAAACCCAGTCCATGGAGTGGCGTCACCGGGGTTCCCCGCGGAAGAAGATACCAACACTTTCACAAAACGCCCTCTGTATCACGAGAAATTTGATTCAATCAACACATCAAGAAAAATCCCCATCTGCATAGTAAATAAATTCTCCGAGAAAGGACTTAATAAGTTTTGTCTGTTCTACTGAAGCTATAAAACATGTATGTTACGTGTAAATATACTGGGTGTCCCAGCTATCTTGTCCACCCAAAATATCTCTGGAACAATAACAGCTATTGGAAAACGACTTTCACCGGAATCAATGTAGGGCGGGGGCCCATGAATGTACATATTTGGAAACATTCTAAAACGAAAGCATATGTGTTTTTTAACACAAACTTATGTTTTTTAAATGGACCTCGTATGTTTTTTCTTCAGCAATCCATAGCATGACAAAGCACATACACAATGGCGTTGATTGCATCGCAATATTCCCATTACATCCCGAGATATTAAGACGCGAAGTTGACGCTTGAAACACCCGACATGCGCTGCTAGCGCACGTTCTGAGGCTCAGGCGTGAACCCCATGCTGCCCGTAATCGCGATGTGATTGACATGTGTAATCACACCTCCATACTTATAACGAGGTCCGTAACGAATAATACGGTCTGCTGCCATCAAAACTTTTAGTCCACTTGCTCGTTTCACTAAAACCATCAACATGAATTTTACTATTACGGGTGAATGATTAACTGTCACTTGCGCTAGACCTACAGCAAAGTAAAGTGTTAACGTTGAACGGCATTACCTTTTTAGTAATGGATTAACGATAAGCGAAGTTAACTTTGTGACTAACTTTGCGGTACACAGATATGTTACAGAACCGCATCACCCCTAGGCTGTGGGATAAATACCTGCTGGAATGTACGACGTTAATGCAGGATGGCAGCAGACCGTATTATTCGTTTCGGACCTCTTGATAAGAATGGAAGTGTGATTACGCATGTCAATCACATCGCGATTACGGGCAGCATGGGGTTCACGCCTGAGCCTCAGGACGTGCGCTAGCAGCGCATGTCGGGTGTTTCAAGCGTCAACTTCGCGTCTTAATATCTCGGGATGTAATGGGAATATTGCGATGCAATCAACGCCATTGTGTATGTGCTTTGTCATGCTATGGATTGCTGAAGAAAAAATACAGGAGGTCCATTTAAAAAAAAAGTGTGTGATAAAAAACACATATGCTTTCGTTTTAGAATGGTGCCAAATATGTACATTCATGGGCCCCAGCCCTTCATTGATACCGGTAAAAGTCGTTTTCCAATAGCTGTTATTGTTCCGGAGATATTTTGGGTGGACAAGATAGCTGGGACACCCTGTATATTGTGTGTACCATATGTTTTCGCGTCAGCTTTTTAGCTATAAATACTTTACCAAAAAACTGTTAATAAAACAGTATACATCAACTAGGAAAAGAATATAAACTGAAGTCGAAAGTTCTGAGTTACTGCTCCGTTCACGCACATGTATGTAGGATAGACAGGATGACGCGTACTACGTCAGACCGTCATTTTATGCCACCGAATGTCCGTCAGGGAATGTAATTTACAGCGTGATGGTGCACCACCGCACTACTTCACGAACTGATCGGAGACATCTCAATAGACGATACGGTGAAAGAAGGACAGACCAAGGTAGTCCAAACGCATGGCCGCCGCGGTCGACGGGCTTAATTCTTATGGACTGCTTGTTGTGGGGTGGTATGACTGACTGCTGTTTTGTGTATTGAAATGTGATCCGATTACGAAAGATAACTCAATGTGAGGAAAAAGCGTGTTTTATTTAAACAGCGAATGTTAATAAGCGGCGATCTGCCATTTAAACATATAGTCACGCACCCGTCATTGTTGAGAGTGCAAAATCTGGGCCTACAATATTTAACCAGACCCATTGTGATACCGTTTCCTATTTGGAAACGGTTTCAAAATTTTACATCAAGCATTCTGCCATGAGACGACGAGTCGGAGTCGCAGGGTAACTTTCATTTTCCATTTTGTTAGTTAATTTTTCCACGGAAAAGCTAGCAACCACCATCCGACCCTGATCCAGCGATCGCCAAAACAGTTGCAGCTTGCCGACATCAAAGACCATCAGAGACTATCCAACACAGCGACGACACCAGCTGAGACAAATGTGTCTTCCAGCGATTTTTATAGCAAGCTTCGTTTTGTATCACCTGAGGACAACATCATAACAGAATATCACATAGACATTTAGAAAATCCTGTGAACCGTCATTTTGCATTCCTTAAGAAAAGCATATATTGCAAATTATTTTATAATCAGAATAAAACTTACTCGATTTAGTACCGGTAATGATACCACATAATAGTATTGGTACTTCTACAAAATGTAGCAAATTTGTATCCTAGTTGGACAACAAGTAACTTAGTTTTGTGTATATATCCACTGCAGTACAATAAAGTTCGACACAATGTTGTGTAGCGAGAACAAGATTATATGCTGGACATAACATGTTGTATCTGAAAAACTACCCAATATACTTTTAAGCAATGGCTTACGTTTATTGTATGTAGGATGTAACACCAGTATATCACAAACTTATTCAATATGACTATTACTTTACAATTAATCTTGAGTTTTGGATTTCATGTGGAACTCATTTCATCAGTTTCTACCTAAAGTGTCATTTCATATTATGAAAACTCAGTTCGTGTTAAGCTTTGCCCTTTCATACATGATAGATATTTTAATAGTCAGTGTTTATTACAAACTACTATCAGGATACCCTACAAAATCCACATTTACCCGTTTCATTTGCCCTTAGTTTCACATAATATGAGACATAGCCCTTACCCTTATCCACAAGCACGCTTTCAAGAGCAGGCAGCTAACCTTTCAAAAGTTATTAGAGCTCGGAATTTCATTCACTACCAAATCATAAAACATACATGTTTTCGTGCAGTCTTATGTCTTTAAACATGCACAATGAGGCAGCAAAACAATAAAAATATGTGGTCTCAAAATTCGTTTCTATTTTCTTCTGAAAGAGTACACAGCTACCACTTCCTTCGGATTTCCTTCACTTAGTCATGCATCTGTCAGACAGAAGATTTTTGTACATATAAAATAACCTTTCTACATAAAAAGAGGCGACAGGTGCACACATAAGTAAAGAAATTTCGAAGTCATGTCAAGTTTAAAGTCTTCCATGAAGTTTCACGAATTGCAGCCAGATGATGTCAACTTCTTGCCACGATATTTCGGCTGCCGACCTTTCAACCATATTCAAGTCAGTGTTTTATTACTGGAGACTGCTAGTTTTTTTCTATATTGTAATTTCATTCCCTGCCCCATATGGGCAGGGGAGGCCTGGCAGTGGCACAATCCACCTCTCTTCAGCCGAGTGGCATTACAAAAAATAAAAATGAGAACCTATACATAAAAAGGGGTTGGAAAAGAGGGATTTAAAAACACAGTAAATGGAGACAATGGAAGTTAAAATACACGCTAACTTGGGGATGGTCATCGCGGGACAGTTCAAAAAGTCGATGTAAAGTGGAAATAACACAGCTGACGAGTTGTGGGGCACTTAAAGTACACTGAAGGCACACACACAAGTTAAAAGTCGGCCACAGTATAAAAACACACAGAGCGAGGGACACTTAAAAAACCACTGGAAGCGACGGAGCACACACAAAGAATAAAAACCGCTGTTAGGGACCTGCCAAACTGCTGGTAGGGACCTGCCGAGGGACTGGAGGCCTGAGAGGAGGGTGCCGGTCAGGGTGGCCGAGTGGTTCTAGACGCTACAGTCTGGAACCACGCGACTACTACGGTCGCAGGTTCGAATCCTGCCTCAGCCATGGATGTGTGTGATGTCCTTAGGTTAGTTAGGTTTAAGTAGTTCTAAGTTCTAGAGGACTGATGACCTCCGAAGTTAAGTCCCTTAGTGCTCAGAGCCATTTGAACCATTTGAGAGGAGGTAAAAAAGAGAGGAGGAAGGTGCAGTAGGGGGGCTGGTTGGAAGGGGGGCAGAAAAAGAAAAAAAAGGGGGACAGAAGAAGCACCTAGAGGCAGGAGACTGGCAGGGTGGAAAATGAAGAGGGAAGGCAAGTCAGGAGGGAGTGCAGAGACACAGAAAGGGGCACAGACAGCAGAGAGGGAAACCACTCTGTGGAACAAAAGGGGAGGGAAAGGGCTCTCTGAGGAGTAGGAGGGGGAAGGTGAGGTTAGAGTTGGTAGGAGGGGTAGTGATCAGGATGAAATTCATCATCTGGGAGGGGTAGGTGCTGAAAGTTGCATTGGGAAAGGAGGTGGAGGGTGTGGAGATGGGGAGAGGGCGGGACATGATGGTAAAGGTGCAGCAACGGGCTGGGGGTGTAGCCGCCAGGGGGTGTGGGGAATCGATTTGGCTTTTGACCTGTGAGGCAATGGATTACCAGTAAGCATCCCAGTTGGTGTGGTAGTAGTCGTGGACAGACTTTGGAGGGGCAGCAAGGCAAGGGGCAGGAGGAGGTGGTGAGAAGGAAAGAGGGATGGGGAGCTGGTCACTGTCATTGGGATTGAGGACGTCTGCAGCAATACAATGAAGGAGGTTGGGGAAGTGAGGATGACATCTGGACATCTGGGGTGGAGTTACTTTCAGGACAGGTGGGCTGTGGGAGAGGAACAAGGTCACTATGGAGGGAGCCAGGTAATTGATGGCACAACCAAAGGGTGGCAGGGTCACAGCTGTGGATGGAGAAGATATGGTCAACTTGGGAATCGTAGTCATAGCAGAGAGGAGCTGCAGCACAGACATAGATAGTGACACAGCTGATGGTGAGGAAGGGAACAAAGGTGCTGAGGAGTCATTCAGCAGGGGTTGTCGCCAGACAGGGACACGCTTGAGGTGGCCAATAGCAACCTCACCTTGTTAGAGGGGAAGGGGGTTGTCAGTGTGGTGAAGGAGACAGGAAGAGGTGTGGACGACATGGTAGGTTGGACTAAGGTTTCATTGAGGATGGAGTCGACCTGGTGCTGGGGCAGGGTATGCGTGAAGATGTATTTGTTGGCATGGAGGGAGTGAATATTTAGGTGTAGGAGACGATACTGTCGATGTGCCAGGAGCAGGAAGGATGGAAGAGAGTGGGGGGGGGGAGGAGAGAAGGGTTTAAATGAGGATGACAAGGAGGGTGAAGGTAAAGTGGGCCTGGTGGTGGGAGTAGGTGGAATATGTATCTAGATGGAGCAGGTGGCAAGGGGGTTCTGCTGTAGAGTTGGGTACATTGGAAGGGGTGGATATTCTGCAGGACTATGGTGAGGAACCAGATGATGTCCTCTGCCACAGGGGTAGGACAGACGGAATTGCTGGGGTTGATGGGGCAAATGGGGACAATGAGCTCAGAGTTGTTGGGAGAGGGTTTGGCTTTGCATTTGGAGGAGTAGGTGGGATGGGGTTCATTGCAGGTGTTGCAAGAAGCAGGAGAGATGAGGTTAGGATACTATTTGAGGAAGTGGGAGGCTTTCCAATGGGGACAGGTGGGCTTTTTTTGCAGTTTTGTGTAAGGTGGTTGTTGTAGAGGAGACAGCATTGGCAACAGTAGGATTGAGGAGGTGAACAGGATCTGTCAACGAGGTCGTGATGGTTGAAAATCGTGGCTCCCTGATCAATGGAGGAGGTGGACTTAGTAAATACACACATAAGAAAAGTAGGGCTGGAGTTGTAAATATGTGAGCCGAACAGATTTCCTGTGCAGGGTGGGCATTCAGTTCTGCCAACACCTCCACCTCCAGACCACAGGGCTAAGTTTTATAATCACAGTGGTGAGAGTTGACAGATGACAAGGGGGTTGGGGCTGATGAGGAGAGGAGGAAGTAAGGAAATGGGTGAGGGATGCATGTGGGCCAAAGGTGACGTGGGGAAGTTGCTGGAGGAGATCAGTGTGGAAAGAGGGTGAGGGGTATTTGATAAGGACAGAGTCTCTGCTGGGGATAAGTTGGATAATGTTGGCACTGGGGATGTATATACAGATTTTGAGGGTGAGGGTCTGGGCATCTACGAATTTAGGATTGGGGTTGGCAAGGATGAAGGTATACAGGGCAGGCATTGGGGATGTGGGCAGATCAGAAGGGAGAGGGGTGGGTGGTGGTATTTTGGAGGAGGGGTTGGAGGTGAGGTCGCTGTGGTGTCACTGCCAGACACCACACTTGCTAGGTGGTAGCTTAAATCGGCCGCGGTCCATTAGTACATGTCGGACCCGCGTGTCGCCACTGTGTGATCGCAAACCGAGCGCCACCACACGGCAGGTCTCGAGAGACGTACGAGAACTCGCCCCAGTTGTACGACGACGTTGCTAGCGACTATACGGACGAAGCCATTTCTCTCATTTGCCGAGAGACAGTTAGAATAGCCTTCAGCTAAGTTAATGGCTACGACTTAGCAAGGCGCCATTAGCCTTAAATAGCTTGTATATAAAGAGTCACTTGTATCGCCACAATCTCCAGATGTCTCATCAAGAACGATGTATACCAGGATGTATTAAAAGTTAAGTATATTCCAAAGATACGTATTTTCTTTATCACATTCATTAAGTCTCCTGTTTCAGACCTCACTCCATCCTTCGTGAGTTAGCGCGTGCATCTTGGCCGCCTCTTTCAATTAGTGTGCTTAGTGTTGGCAAGTCTGCCGACACAACTATTTTGGCGACGAGCGTAAAAAACGGTCTTCGTTCTTCTTGCTTTGCTTACATTACTTGTGTCATGGCTTCGCCAGATGTACTGTCCGAATTTTATCGTTTGCAGAATCAGCAGACGCAGGCCTTATTGGATGCCCTTGGACAGCTCGTCCAGGGTCAACGTGCGCTGCAAACCGATGCGGCCGCCGCCGCTTCCTCGCTACCGCAGCCAACACACGCGGTTGCACCTCAGTTTCGTAGCTTTGACGCAGCTCACGAGTCGTGGACTGAGTGGTCCCGACAATTCGGATTCCATCTAGCTGCCTACAGAATTCAAGGTAATGAGCGGCAGCCGTTTTTGCTTTCTTGTGTCGATGTGTCCACCTACCATGTGATAGTGAAATTGTTTCCCCGACGCGACATAGCAACTCTGTCCTACGACGAAATTTTGTCTGCTTTAGATGCCTATTTCAAAGAAACAGTTAATGTAGTTGCAAAAAGGTATACGTTCTTTCGTACCAAACGTACGGCCGGTCAGACTAATAGGGAGTGGGTTGCAACATTGCAAGGACTTACTAGGGATTGTGATTTTGCATGTGAATGTGGACTTCCGTATTCAGATACTATGGTGCGTGATGCAATAGCACAGAACGTTTCTGATGTTCGCATACGGGAACAGATTTTGAAACTAGTTAATCCCTCCCTTCAACAAGTGATAGACATATTGGATAGGCAAGACACACTTGACTTTGCTCAGGAATCATTTGAAACTTCGCCAGCAGTGTGTCGCATTGACCGGCCCGCCGGGCGCGCAGCACGGGACTCTAAACGGCCCTCGCGCACGTCAGCGCAGCTGCAGCCTAGCTCGCAAACGCGAGTCCAGCCGCGTAAGCATGCCAATGCAGTTCTAAAATCATGCCCGCGGTGTGCAACTAGACATTCACGTGACAATTGCCCGTCACGCCAAGCTATTTGCTTTTACTGTCATAAGAAAGGACATGTTCAAAGTGTTTGCCAGAAAAAGCTAAGATCAGACAATCAAAACCATTCCAGGCCTTTTGCTACGCGCCAGAATCGAACCAGGGACAATCAGGCTCGTGGACCTTCGCCCATGGACATTCATGTCGTTACTTCCACCCCGTCCAGTGCCACTTTATCTAACAGTGACTGTGTTCGTCCCACAAAAAGTGTGCGTCGATGTCGCCGGAAATCCCGTAAAGTTGCAAGTGCTTCTGTACCTGTATCAGTTCACATTGCACGAGACAGTCGCTCTTGTCGTCAGCAGGACAATAAACTTTTTGTAGACTTAGACTTTGGAGGCAAAGTGGTACCATTCCAGCTCGATACCGGAGCTGCAGTTTCATTGCTCAATCACGCCACGTACAAACAACTGGGCAAACCTCCGTTGCGTACCGCAAATGTTCAGCTCAATAGTTATTTAGGACAGCAGATACATCTACATCTACATCTACATTCATACTCCGCAAGCCACCCAACGGTGTGTGGCGGAGGGCACTTTACGTGCCACTGTCATTACCTCCCTTTCCTGTTCCAGTCGCGTATGGTTCGCGGGAAGAACGACTGTCTGAAAGCCTCCGTGCGCGCTCTAATCTCTCTAATTTTACATTCGTGATCTCCTCGGGAGGTATAAGTAGGGGGAAGCAATATACTCGATACCTCATCCAGAAACGCACCCTCTCGAAACCTGGCGAGCAAGCTACACCGCGATGCAGAGCGCCTCTCTTGCAGAGTCTGCCACTTGAGTTTATTAAACATCTCCGTAACGCTATCACGGTTACCAAATAACCCTGTGACGAAACGCGCCGCTCTTCTTTGGATCTTCTCTATCTCCTCCGTCAACCCGATCTGGTACGGATCCCACACTGATGAGCAATACTCAAGTATAGGTCGAACGAGTGTTTTGTAAGCCACCTCCTTTGTTGCTGGACTACATTTTCTAAGCACTCTCCCAATGAATCTCAACCTGGTACCCGCCTTACCAACAATTAATTTTATATGATCATTCCACTTCAAATCGTTCCGCACACATACTCCCAGATATTTTACAGAAGTAACTGCTACCAGTGTTTGTTCCGCTATCATATAATCATACAATAAAGGATCCTTCTTTCTATGTATTCGCAATACATTACATTTGTCTATATTAAGGGACAGTTGCCACTCCCTGCACCAAGTGCCTATCCGCTGCAGATCTTCCTGCATTTCGCTACAATTTTCTAATGCTGCAACTTCTCTGTATACTACAGCATCATCCGCGAAAAGCCGCATGGAACTTCCGACACTATCTACTAGGTCATTTATATATATTGTGAAAAGCAATGGTCCCATAACACTCCCCTGTGGCACGCCAGAGGTTACCTTAACGTCTGTAGACGTCTCTCCATTGATAACAACATGCTGTGTTCTGTTTGCTAAAAAATCTTCAATCCAGCCACACAGCTGGTCTGATATTCCGTAGGCTCTTACTTTGTTTATCAGGCGACAGTGCGGAACTGTATCGAACGCCTTCCGGAAGTCAAGAAAAATAGCATCTACCTGGGAGCCTGTATCTAATATTTTCTGGGTCTCATGAACAAATAACGCGAGTTGGGTCTCACACGATCGCTGTTTCCGGAATCCATGTTGATTCCTACATAGTAGATTCTGGGTTTCCAAAAACGACATGATACTCGAGCAAAAAACATGTTCTAAAATTCTACAACAGATCAACGTCAGAGATATAGGTCTATAGTTTTGCGCATCTGCTCGACGACCCTTCTTGAAGACTGGGACTACATGTGCCCTTTTCCAATCATTTGGAACCCTCCGTTCCTCTAGAGACTTGCGGTACACGGCTGTTGGAAGGGGGGCAAGTTCTTTCGCGTACTCTGTGTAGAATCGAATTGGTATCCCGTCAGGTCCAGTGGACTTTCCTCTGTTGAGTGATTCCAGTTGCTTTTCTATTCCTTGGACACTTATTTCGATGTCAGCCATTTTTTCGTTTGTGCGAGGATTTAGAGAAGGAACTGCAGTGCGGTCTTCCTCTGTGAAACAGCTTTGGAAAAAGGTGTTTAGTATTTCAGCTTTACGCGTGTCATCCTCTGTTTCAATGCCATCATCATCCCGGAGTGTCTGGATATGCTGTTTCGAGCCACTTACTGATTTAACGTAAGACCAGAACTTCCTAGGATTTTCTGTCAAGTCTGTACATAGAATTTTACTTTCGAATTCACTGAACCCTTCTCGCATAGCCCTCCTTACGCTAACTTTGACATCGCTTAGCTTCTGTTTGTCTGAGAGGTTTTGGCTGCGTTTAAACTTGGAGTGAAGCTCTCTTTGCTTTCGCAGTAGTTTCCTAACTTTGTTGTTGTACCACGGTGGGTTTTTCCCGTCCCTCACAGTTTTACTCGGCACGTACCTGTCTAAAACCCATTTTACGATTGCCTTGAACTTTTTCCATAAACACTCAACATTATCAGTGTCGGAACAGAAATTTTCGTTTTGATCTGTTAGGTGGTCTGAAATCTGCCTTCTATTACTCTTGCTAAACAGATAAACCTTCCTCCCTTTTTTTATATTCCTATTAACTTCCATATTCAGGGATGCTACAACGGCCTTATGATCACTGATTCCCTGTTCTGCACTTACAGAGTCGAAAAGTTCGGGTCTGTTTGTTATCAGTAGGTCCAAGGTGTTATCTCCACGAGTCAGTTCTCTGTTTAATTGCTCGAGGTAATTTTCGGATAGTGCACTCAGTATAATGTCACTCGATGCTCTGTCCCTACCACCCGTCCTAAACATCTGAGTGTCCCAGTCTATATCTGGTAAATTGAAATCTCCACCTAAGACTATAACATGCTGAGGAAATTTATGTGAAATGTATTCCAAATTTTCTCTCAGTTGTTCTGCCACTAACGCTGCTGAGTCGGGAGGTCGGTAAAAGGAGCCAATTATTAACCTAGCTCGGTTGTTGAGTGTAACCTCCACCCATAATAATTCACAGGAACTATCCACTTCTACTTCACTACAGGATAAACTACTACTAACAGCGACGAACACTCCACCACCGGTTGCATGCAATCTATCCTTCCTAAACACCGTCTGTACCTCTGTAAAAATTTCGGCAGAATTTATCTCTGGCTTAAGCCAGCTCTCTGTACCTATAACGATTTCAGCTTCGGTGCTTTCTATCAGCGCTTAAAGTTCCGGTACTTTACCAACGCAGCTTCGACAGTTTACGATTACAATACCGATTGCTGCTTGGTCCCCGCATGTCCTGACTTTGCTCCGCACCCTTTGAGGCTGTTGCCCTTTCTGTACTTGCCCGAGGCCATCTAACCTAAAAAACCGCCCAGTCCACGCCACACAACCCCTGCTACCCGTGTAGCCGCTTGCTGCGTGTAGTGGACTCCTGACCTATCCAGCGGAACCCGAAACCCCACCACCCTATGGCGCAAGTCGAGGAATCTGCAGCCCACATGGTCGCAGAACCGTCTCAGCCTCTGATTCAGACCCTCCACTCGGCTCTGTACCAAAGGTCCGCAGTCAGTCCTGTCGACGATGCTGCAGATGGTGAGCTCTGCTTTCATCCCGCTAGCGAGACTGGCAGTCTTCACCAAATCAGATAGCCGCCGGAAGCCAGAGAGGATTTCCTCCGATCCATAGCGACACACATCATTGGTGCCGACATGAGCGACCACCTGCAGATGGGTGCACCCTGTACCCTTCATGGCATCCGGAAGGACCCTTTCCACATCTGGAATGACTCCCCCCGGTATGCACACGGAGTGCACATTGGTTTTCTTCCCCTCTCTTGCTGCCATTTCCCTAAGGGGCCCCATTACGCGCCTGACGTTGGAGCTCCCAACTACGAGTAAGCCCACCCTCTGCGACCGCCCGGATCTTGCAGACTGAGGGGCAACCTCTGGAACAGGACAAGCAGCCATTTCAGGCCGAAGATCAGTATCAGCCTGAGACAGAGCCTGAAACCGGTTCGTCAGACAAACTGGAGAGGCCTTCCGTTCAGCCCTCCGGAATGTCTTTCGCCCCCTGCCAAACCTTGAGACTACCTCCCACTCTACCACAGGTGAGGGATCAGCCTCAATGTGGGCAGTATCCCGGGCAACCACAGTCTTAGTCCGATCGGGGGATGCGTGGGACGAGCTGGCCGTCCCCGAAAAACCCCCATCCGGACCCCCACAGTGATGCCCATTGGCAACAGCCTCAAGCTGTGTGACCGAAGCCAACACTGCCTGAAGCTGGGAGCGAAGGGATGCCAACTCAGCCTGCATCCGAACACAGCAGTTGCAGTCCCTATCCATGCTAAAAACTGTTTTGCAAAGAACGTCTGAACTAATCTACAGAGAGCGCAAACAAATCGACAAAATTTAAACGGTTATTAAAATACAAGATTGCCTAGTAAATGCAGTAATGCTGCTACTAACGCACTGCTGACACACTGCTCGGCAGCGGAAGGAGACTACGCGATTTTACATTATTCAGGTACTAAAACGCGATGCTACAACTCGCAAATACTATAATACGCCCGAAATTTATGTATCAAACAATGCAAGTACCAAAAACACGCAAAGAAATTAAGAATTAAACTATGTAAGAAATGAGTGAGCTAGGAGTATACGACTTGCTGCTGCAGCTGCTTATCCAACGGCGGCAGGGAGCACACTGACTGTGACCAACCGACACTGGCCGTTCAAAACAAAAACAAAAGACAAACGACTACGCGAATTTACACTATTCAGGTACTAAAACGCGATGCTACAACTCTCAAATACTATAATACGCCAGAAATTTATGTATCAAACAATGCAAGTACCAAAAACACGCAAAGAAATTAAGAATTAAACTATGTAAGAAATGAGTGAGCTAGGAGTATACGACTTGCTGCTGCAGCTGCTTATCCAACGGCGGCAGGGAGCACACTGACTGTGACCAACCGACACTGGCCGTTCAAAACAAAAACAAAAGACAAACGACTACGCGAATTTACACTATTCAGGTACTAAAACGCGATGCTACAACTCTCAAATACTATAATACGCCCGAAATTTATGTATCAAACAATGCAAGTACCAAAAACACGCAAAGAAATTAAGAATTAAACTATGTAAGAAATGAGTGAGCTAGGAGTATACGACTTGCTGCTGCAGCTGCTTATCCAACGGCGGCAGGGAGCACACTGTGTTAGGACAGTGCAGCCTTCTTGCCACATACAAGGGACAAACAAGTGTCATTTTACGTTCTTCGATCTTCTACGGGCAGTGAACTTGTTTGGTTTCGATTTATTTCAGTTGTTTAACTTGTCTATCGTAAATCAGGTCCTTTCAGTGACCCAGACTGTGCCTTCCGCCAGTGCTTCTCGTCTATGTGACGAATTTGCAGACATTTTTGCACCGGGCCTTGGTTGCGCTAAGAACTATGAAGCACATTTGGAACTCAAAGTGGACGCGCAACCGAAATTTTTCAGAGCGCGCAATGTTCCCCACGCATTGCGTGATGAGGTCGCAAGAACATTACACGGTTTAGAATCTCAAGGTGTAATTGAACGTGTGCAGGCTTCTCTCTGGGCCTCGCCCTTAGTAATTTTGCAAAAACCTTCCGGGAAAATGAGACTTTGCGTGGACTTCAAGGCAACTGTGAATCCACAACTTGTGCCTGCAACTTTTCCTTTGCCCCGCCCGGAAGATCTTTTTGATAAACGTGCCCGGGTCAATACTTTTCGAAATTGGACCTAGCAGATGAGTACTTGCAAATACCAGTGGACGAAGAATCCCAGCGCGTCTTGGTGGTTAACACGCATCTTGGATTGTACCGATTCAAAAGACTGCCATTCGGGTGTGCATCCGCCCCTGCATTGTTTCAGCAATATTTACAAACTGTTTGTGCGTCGGTCCCTACTGCTGCGAACTATCTGGACGATATTGTGATCTCCGGAAAGACAGAAGACGAACATTTAGCCAACCTACGAACGTTATTTCAGGTCTTGCGACAACATGGTCTTCGCTTGAGGAAGGACAAATGTGTGTTTTTTGCTCGTGACTTACCATATCGGGCCATGTCATAAATGCACAAGGCATACATCCGAGTCCAGAGGACCTCCGTGCCATACAGGAGTTGCCTTCGCCACAGAACTTGAAACAGCTACAGAGTGTGTTGGGAAAAATTAACTACTATGCCAGGTTTGTGCCGTGCGCTTCTTCCATTTCAGCTCCGCTTCATCGCTTACGCCGTAAAGGTGTTCCGTTCGTCTGGACGACGGAATGCGAACGCGCCTTTCGCCAGTTGAAATCGGCGTTGCTTTCACATACTTGCCTTACGCCATTCGATCCCCAGAAACCCCTTTTGTTGATGGTAGATGCATCAGATTTCGGGATCGGTGCTGTGCTTGCGCACAAAGATGAATCGCATGATCGTCCTATTGCCTTTGCTTCAAAATTGCTCTCGTCTGCGCAACGCAATTATTCCCAGATAGAGAAAGAAGCTTTAGCTCTCGTGTTTGGTGTTACTAAGTTCCATGATTTCTTGTATGGTCGTCACTTTACCATCATCACAGACCACAAACCTTTGACATCGCTTTTTCATCCGAACAAGCCTGTACCTCCACGTACAGCGCAGAAATTCATTCGCTGGTCTCTTTTCCTCTCGCAGTACCGCTACGATATCTTGTATCGGTCCACTGCTAAGCACGGAAACGCTGATGCGTTGTCCCGTTTGCCTGTTGCTGAGGATAAAGCATTCGATTCTTCCATTGATGCGGAAACCGATGACGTGGTCGAATCGTTTCCGATTGATTTTCGTCGTGTGGCTACCGCCACCGCTGCTGATCCTGTCCTTGCTACTGTTTTGCGTTTTGTTGCTACGCAATGGCCCTTGTCAAAGTCACGGATCGAGGATCCGTTGGTTCGCCGATTTTTTGCTCACAAGGAGAGACTTTTTGTACGACGTGGTGTTTTGTTGTTGCGTTCGGATAATGATCACTCCAGCGTCGTGGTCCCACGTTCGTTACAGTCCTCTGTCTTACGGCTTCTTCACCAAGGACATTGGGGTATAGTGCGAACGAAACAACTTGCTCGTCAGCACTGTACTTGGTTCGGAATCGATGCTGCGATTACGAATATGTGCTCTTCTTGCGTGGCGTGTGCCGAACAACACTCCACCCCGCCGCGGAAATTCTTTGCATGGCCGACAGCCACCTCCCCTTGGCAACGCTTGCACATCGATTTTGCTGGTCCATTCTGGAATGCTCGATGGTTGGTTGTGGTGGATTCCTTCAGTAATTTTCCTTTTGTTGTCCGGATGTCTTCCACGACGTCATCTGCCACCATCCAAGCGTTGTCCGCTATTTTTTGCATTGAAGGTCTTCCCCAGACTATTGTTTCCGACAATGGCCCACAATTCATGTCCGCAGAATTTCGGTCATTCTGCAAGGCCAATGGTATTCAACATCTGACATCCGCGCCGTTTTCGCCTCAGTCAAACGGTGCCGCTGAACGATTGGTCCGGACTTTCAAGTCACAGATGTTGAAGTTGAAAGAGTCACATTCTAGGGAGGACGCATTGTTGCTCTTTTTGTCTTCGTATCGCTCTCAGCCCCGCGATGGTCGCTCGCCGGCTGAGTTGCTCCATGGTCGTCCTCATCGAACCTTGATGTCTTTGCTGCATCCGCCGCATCAGGTTCCAGTGCAGCGGCAGACTACTGCTTTTGCTCCTGGCGACGTTGTTTTCTATCGCAACTATCGCGGTTCACGGCGTTGGCTCGCAGGGCGCATTCTTCGCTGCCTCGGCCGCGCGATGTATTTGGTTTTGGGGGCCTCTGGTGAGGTGCGTCGGCATCTCAATCAGCTGCGCCTCTGTCGTCGCCTGGGTTCTGCCGCTCCCCGTCTGCTTTCAGCGACGGTGCCGTCCGGTCAGCGCCCTGGGGACCCATCTACTGGCTCGCCTCATCCCCAGGTGTTACCGACGCTGCCTTCCATTTTGCCCCATGGCGGCGCGCCGCTGCCGCCGCCGCCGCCGCCGCCTGTTCTCCCGCCGGCGCCGCCCGCAGTGGACGCTTCACTGCAGCCGCCCAGCGCCTCCCTGGGTCACGCGCCGCCGATCGCTTCCCGTGACCAGCTGTCCTCCGCCATGGAACTCTTGCCCGTTCCGGACCAGATGTCGTCATCGCGCGTCGGATCCCCCGACGCAATGGAGGTCGACCCTTCGGCCCCTCCTGTCTCATTACGGGCGCATACACCGCCTGTTGACGTGCACCCTGGACTAGGTTTTCAGGCGTTTCCTAGCTCCCCTCGGACCGAATGGCAGGGTGCGGGTGGCACGGCCTCGCCTGTTGTTAGGCTCCCCACCCCATCGCATACGTCAACATGGGGTCCTCCCCACGGCGGGCGGAAGCCTTATAACACGACCGTTCGCCGATTTGCGGGGGAGGAATGTGGTGTCACTGCCAGACACCACACTTGCTAGGTGGTAGCTTAAATCGGCCGCGGTCCATTAGTACATGTCGGACCCGCGTGTCGCCACTGTGTGATCGCAAACCGAGCGCCACCACATGGCGGGTCTCGAGAGACGTACGAGAACTCGCCCCAGTTGTACGACGACGTTGCTAGCGACTATACGGACGAAGCCATTTCTCTCATTTGCCGAGAGACAGTTAGAATAGCCTTCAGCTAAGTTAATGGCTACGACTTAGCAAGGCGCCATTAGCCTTAAATAGCTTGTATATAAAGAGTCACTTGTATCGCCACAATCTCCAGATGTCTCATCAAGAACGATGTATACCAGGATGTATTAAAAGTTAAGTATATTCCAAAGATACGTATTTTCTTTATCACATTCATTAAGTCTCCTGTTTCAGACCTCACTCCATCCTTCGTGAGTTAGCGCATGCATCTTGGCCGCCTCTTTCAATTAGTGTGCGTAGTGTTGGCAAGTCTGCCGACACAACAGTCGCTACTTGGGCGCTTGGGAGGCTTTTTTTCAGGTGTGGCCTGGGACGAGGGGTGAGGAACTGGCTGGATTGGGAGGTAGGAGGCAGGGCCCTCTTGTGAGGCAGCAGCACTGTGAATGGATGTGGGGCGCTCTGAGGTGACGACTGTGGCGCAGTAGGCAGTGACACTGGTAGGGGAAGCAGGAGCAGTTGCAGCAGGGTGGTGGGGAGTGGGTAAAGTCTAACTGACGGGCGATGGTTGCGGGACAGGGGGCAGGAGTAGGAGCAGGAGCAACATACAGGTGAATATACAGCAGGGATGCAGAGGAGATAGAAGGGGAGGAGACTGTAAGGAGGGGTAGTGGAGTAGGAGGGTTAAGCCCAGAGGAGGCACTCCACGAGATAACTGTGGGCACAGGGGAAGGGGAGGTGTAAATGATGGTGGTAGGGGGGAGGGTGTCCATGATGGAATGAATTTCCGCGCGGGATTAGCCGAGAAGTGTAAGGCGCTGCAGTCATGGACTGTGCGGCTGGTCCCAGCGGAGGTTCGAGTCCTCCCTCGTGCATGGGTGCGTGTGTGTTAGCATAATTTAGGTTAAGTAGGGTGTATGCTTAGGGACTGATGACCTTAGCAGTTAAGTCCCAAGGATTTCACACACATTTGAACATTTTTTTGGAATGCATTGTCCACTGGCGACGCAGATGGCAGACGGTGATGAGGCGGAGGGGGCTCTTCCAAAAAGCATCGATTACACCCTGAGAGTAGCCCAGGCGGCAGAATCTTCCGATTTGGAAGTTGAGGGGATCCAACCCTCTAGGTGGGAGACTGCTAGTTCACGTCACTAACTTTATACCAAAAATTGGTGCATAGACGAACGCACAAAAGCAGCTGCAACATGAGTGACCTCTGTCGAGTTACGCATCGTCTTCGAAATCCACTCCAGCTATGTCGCTAGTTCTGTCAGAATGCGGTTTTGTGAAGGAAAAATTCAGATGTCAAATTTATAAAATTAACTGTCAGTAGACATATCACTAGTCATAAAATGTTTCCTTTCTGTAATAATCCATGGAATGTCCTTTGGAGATACAGTGCTCGGCTATGGCAGACTTACTGGGCTGCGAAAGGCGGGTGTGGCGACCATGTTCAATGCTCTTCTCAGGCATTGTGCTAGTTGTCTGACCAATGTAGGCTTTGCAACACTGGAAAAGTAATCTGTAGACTCCCACCATCCAGAATCCCAGATCATCCTTTGCCGAACCGAGAAATGCACAAATCTTTGTAGGTAGGTGTGAGATTACTTTGGCATGATGTTTCCTTAAGATTCTGCCTAAACTCGACGAAATATTTCCGTAATGTGAGTAGAACGCCCTGGACTTGAACCACTCATTCTCCTCTTGATCTTGTGGCTGGTCACGTTTATTTCTCTTTGATGCTGTGCAGATCTGATGTGGAGAATATCCATTACTTTTCAACACATATTATAGGTGTTCCAGCTCCTTTGCAAGGCTGTCTCCATCCGACACAACATGTGAACGGTGCACCAACGTTTGAAGGATGCTGTGACGGGTGGTGGCAGTGTGACGCCTCCAAATACAGGTCTGCAAGTGCAGGTGGTAAACGAGTTCCTGAGTGACCAAGACGTACAGAGAAGGTAGACTACCGCCCTTCTGTACTTTCATCGTAAATCATGTACTCTCCTGGATTGAAATGAGGTGCTACACAAAGGTCAATAGTTCATGGATAACCTGTGCCCTCATTCGTTACCTCTCATTTTACTATACTGTGGTACCATTTTAGAACACGACAATGCACATACATTTGTAATGGTTGAGGGAACTTTGCCAGCAGAAAGGTACCTCATAGATAACCTGCACCTTCATTTGTTGCCACTCATTTGACTCTATCGTGGTACTGTTTTAGAACAGGACAATGCTCTCACACCGGTAATGATTGAGAGAACTCTGCTGGCACAACAGTTCTTCACGGATAACCTGCGCCCTTATTGGTTACCTTTCATTTTACTCTATTGTGGTACCATTTTAGAACAGGTCAACGGCAAGTGTCTCTAAGAGCTCTGCATGATGTTGAAGTACTCCTGTGGCCAGCAAGACCCCCGGAGCTGTCCCCAGAAGAACATGGGTGAGATCAGCTTGTACATCAACTCTGTCACATTGCCAGTATGCAAGATATCAAGGATCAGTTGCAATATTTGTGGGCCTATTTGTCTTAGAAGAGGATATAGCTTCTTTATGACTTCCCACCCATGCAATCAGAGTGTGGATCCAGAGTAGATGGGGTGCAACATCTTAGTCATAAGTGGACTCATTGTGGTAAGTTGTTTGTAAATTTGACTCGATTTTGTAATCACTGAAATAACAGTACACACCATCTCAACGTGTGAAGCTACGTAGCATTTCCTCCGCTGCTTCTGGATGCTTCGCCATATCTGGTATTGTATTAGGCTGGTGAATAAATTCGTATGGTCTTTGTCCTGCTTGTTAGTATTCCAGTTGCTATGGATTTATTTATCGATTGCCGTTTTTTAATTTGTAATTCACTGTTGCTTCCTGAGTTCACATATTGTCATTTTGCCGTCTGGAGATAGTTAAAAGAGCTGTGGACGCCAGAAGATGGAGTAACAAGTTGAAAAATCTCGACATCTCCTACATATTCCTCTGTTTGAGTTCAATAGAGTGGTGACAGCAGTGGAGGCATTGTGCCCTGTATGGACTACGGCAGGAACATGGTTTTCTCACTTTTAGGTGGATCGTTTTGACACTAGTGACTCTTCACGTCAGGAAGACCTCCTGTGTTTGATGAAGATCGTGTATAGGCTTTAACCCACAATGATCCAACTGACTGTACTCGAGAACTGGTAGATGTGATGAACTCTGTTCATTCCACCATCTTGCAACATTTGCAACAATTGGATAAGGTTAAAAAACCAGATGTCCTGGAACTGCATGCTCTAAGACAAAATCACAGAAATCGGCGGATGGCTGTATGTTCACCTCTGCTTGCTCGTCATCTTTTGGCTCGTGAACAATGCCGACCATTCCTATCCAGTACCTTCACTGGTGACCATAAATGGCATCATTATGGTAATGTAAGGGAAAGAGAGAAGTGGTTGATCCAAAAGAAGTAACCACACGAGGGCCTGGGCACATTCACAAAAAATAATGTCATGCACCTGGTGGAACAGCGACGGTGTGGCCTACAATAAATTGCTTCCCCCAGGTGTAACCATCATTGCTGGCTTATATAGTCAACAACTGAGACGTCCTGCAGACGCTTTCCAAGAACAGCGACCAGGAAGACTGCGTGAGGTGATGCCACTCAACGATAACGCGCGCCCGCATTCGGTTAGACTGATAACACACACCATGGGTTGGGTTGGGAAGCCATTCCGCACCCACCTAATTCACGTGATCTTATGCCCTCAGATTTTCATCTTTTCTGCTCTCTGTCGAACAACCTCCAATGAACTACATTTCCGTTTGAAATGAACTTCGAACGTGGCTCGATGAGTTCTTCGCTTCAAAACCACGTGATTTCTACAGCGGAATCGAAAAGTTACCCCAGGGTTGACAGATGCTGTAAACAGTGAAGAAGAATATGCTACTGATGACTAAAGTCTCCGTTGTGTTTATTAAACTTACGGAAAAACGCAACGAAATTGTGCACAAACCCAATATTAATCCCGCCACTTCGACAACTGGATACTGCAGTGGCTGGATTGCGGCATGCTGGGAGCGCGCGACCGCTACGGTCGCAGGTTCGAATCCTGCCTCGGGCATGTATGTGTGTGATGTCCTTAGGTTAGTTAGGTTTAAGTAGTTCTAAGTTCTAGGCGACTGATGACCTCAGAAGCTAAGTCCCATAGTGCTCAGAGCCATTTGAACCATTTGAACAAGCCTATCCGACGGGCAGCTCACCGTGTATGGTATATTCCTTGTGAGACATTGCGGAGAAGCATGTACTTGTGACATTTGTCCGTTTTCTGTTAAATAGAAACTTCATGCTTCCACTTCTCCTTCCCTTATAGGTCAAATAATGATTGTCAAGATTATCTCCATTGCGAAGTTTGAGGACGATTATCTCCTGTGCGCCACCACAGAAGCATTAGCGTTCCATGTATTGCGGCCGGCGAAAGTGCACACACGAAAATGGATCACAACATCGGAATAGGAACTAATTGTTGTAGATGCACCAGCACCCCTGCAACTACACAATACAAACACGTATGAAATGCATTTGCTATTTTGAATACGAACAACAATCACCTGCACGAGGGAACAACGACAATGAAAATCTGTGCCGGACCGGAACTCGAACGTGGATTTTTCGCTCTACGTCAGTGGTCGCCTTAGCCGCTTTGGCTTCCCGTGGGCGACTCTTGGCCAGACCTAAACTCCCATTTGTAATTGTTCCCGTGTGACAATCTATGCTCGCACAATACATTATATAATTCCCGTACAGGAGAGGCAATTTTAATGGAATGTCGCTGTTTCCGATATTGCAATGATTGTGTTTTTAAAAGGAACGTTGCCATGTTCCTTCGCACATAGATGCATTCTTAACAAAAATGGCTCTGAGCACTGTGGGACTTAACATCTCAGGTCATCAGTTCCCTAGAACTTAGAACTACTTAAACCTAACTAACCTAAGGACATCACACACATCCATGCCCGAGGCAGGATTCGAACCTGCGACCGTAGCGGTCGCGCAGTTCCAGACTGAAGCGCCTAGAACAGCTCGGCCACACCGGCCGGCTCTTAACAACACAGCCACTGCAGTACCGTAAAAAGCATCTATGCATGGACGTACGCACACAACACTGATTAATTACATAGGATTTTTTGAGGTACAGCAGGAACCAGACACAACGGTGTGGTATAATGAATTTTATCTATAATGGATGCAGTTGCATTCCGTGACTGCTCCATTATAGGGTGTAAAATAATAACCGATATCACTCACAACAGAAGATGATTTTATTTAGTGCACGACTGGTTTCGGGCTTGTGCCCATCTTGAGGTGGTTTAGTTTAGGTACATGTTTCCATGCGCTTCAGACTAATTTTGTTTCGATTTAGTTTATAGAAAAATCACCGTTACCGGTCTCACATTTATACATTCATCGAAATACCAGTTGTACGTTTAACCAAAACATACATTACTTTAATTTAGAGGCAATTTGCACTGAATTTACCGCATGAAATATTTTTTTAGTCAATAACATTCGTGTCGTTCACAAAGATTCCTCATTCACTCACAATGGCTTCATTCTTATTCACATTCGTTGAGTAAAAACATAAATCATTGAGACAAACCATGTGTTCTGACGTACTTGTATATTTTTTTTCTTAATTTCACACACGTCATTCAAAACACATGGTCCACCTCGATAATTTGTGTTGTTGTCCTGTGAACGCTAGTAAAATTGAAGAGCTCTGTAAATGAACGTGTAAACTCCAAGTATACGAACTTTATTCGCTGGAGAAAGACAATGGAAACAAATGAAGCGCGGAAATGTCAAAGGTCCTGCCATTTTTTTACAAAACGCGTTTTCTGTGCATTTGTTTTGTCGGTACTTTTCTACATGTCGTTATACTTGTTTTAAGTGTGAAATCTTGGAGGAAATGTTTCAATCATTAAGTACTGCATGGCGCATGGTATTTGTGCTAAGCAGTGCTTCGTTCTGGAGTTCCGAGCGCAATGCGTCAACGTCTCCTCTACTTAGCCTGGGATGGTTGTAAGAGATGACACACAAGTTTTTGCTGAGTGAGCACTGTTTTTTGAGCTGTGACAGAGAGTTTGCAATTATAGAGAAACGAAGAAAGGTGAGCGAGATCTTTCTTTTGCAGGACTTACGCAAGATCATTGCGTCATATATGGCTATTAATCCATTCCATGCTGTCAACATAGGCGTGTACGTTGTCTCCTATTCACCACCTCAAACAGCAGTTACAAATTCTTACTCTGAAAGAGACGAATGAAAAATTGTCGATGTGATCAAAAGAAGAAAGACAATTTCAGATATATGCCAACTTCATCTGAAAATTCAGCCACATTTATCAGTGGCAAAACAGAAAGACTTGTTGACGATGTTGCCGTTTGTTCCTCAACAGCACAGGGAGCTCTACAATGAAGTTTGGATAATCTAATCCGAAGAATGGAGTTGTGTAAGAAGACAGCACTGAGAAATTATTTCCTTGAATTTAGTTTTGTTATTTTCGTGTAAAAATTGAAAGAAATAGGAAACGTTTTTGTTATCTACAGTTCTACTAGTAAAACATTGCTCCTGGCTTCTGTGTTTGTATTATCACATCAAAACGTAGTTCCTTTGTATTAATGGCACCTTAAGCAAAGTCTTTCTTGTTGGCGCACAGAATCAGTCAGTTCCCTGGCGTGGCCCTTAGAACTTTCTTAATAATTTGTTCACTTTCTAATTTGTGTCATTATTCTTTGCAGTGTTGCATTGTACCACAATACTTTCTCAGTTTTTACGATACAAATAAGCTATGTACAAGAAGAGATGCATTATTTTTTTACTTCTCGAGACAAACGTGAAATGTAGCTCTTAGAAAATTTGAGCTTTCTATTCTTCAAATGTTCCATGTGGTCATTTCAAGGGCACTCATATTTAAACCAATGTAGTGCGTGCTTTGACAGAAACATCGTCTAACGATGAATGTACAAGTTCGAAACTAGCAACGATGCTTTTTCGATAAAGTGAAAGAAAATCAACTTGTGAGCGGTCGATACCGCACTTTATATACGTTCTGTTTAAGATAACAGCCACGGTTCTCCATATAACGTCATTTTTAGGGTTTCTTACTCCAAAACGA
Source organism: Schistocerca nitens (assembly GCF_023898315.1). Lineage (NCBI taxonomy): Eukaryota > Metazoa > Arthropoda > Insecta > Orthoptera > Acrididae > Schistocerca > Schistocerca nitens. Next base: position 270,470,846 of record NC_064620.1, read on the forward strand.
ACCGTTGCAGGAGCACTTTGTTGTTCTTCTGTCTGTCCGTCAGACTGTTAAAAACTCTTTTCATCAGGAGTAGGTAGATGCATCAAGTTGAAATTTATATCACATATCTATGTCTACGATTCGTTGGCGATGTGAAAAATTGAAGCTTCCAGGTCAATGAGATCAAAAGATACGATTATTTATCTCACATATTTTGATGCTCACAAACTCACTCATCAAAGTCTATAGGGTACTTCCAGTTGACCTAGAATCAAGAAAAGTGACAAGAAGCAAGGTTTCGCAGCACAACTAAAGAAAAAATTTCGCAAATTGTTAATTTGTAGTTGTATCAGGCGGAAAAAATATGTCTTTTGTTAACCGACTGTTTGTCTATCCGTCCACCTGTTAAGACCCCTTTTTCTCTGTAACGGGTAGATATATCGTGTTAAAATGTAGGATTCTAAGTTAATGCAATGAAAAGATACAGCCTTTTATGTCACATACTTTGATTCTGGCAAACTCACTCATCGAAATCTACAAGGTTCAAAAAATGGTTCAAATGGCTCTGAGCACTATGTGACTTAATTTCTGAGGTCATCAGTCCCCTAGAACTTAGAACTACTTAAACCTAACTAACCTAAGGACCTAACACACATCCATGCCCGAGGCTGGATTCGAACCTGTGACCGCAGCGGTGGCGCGGTTACAGCCTGTATCGCCTAGAACCCCTCGGCCACAGCGGCTGGCGAAATCTACAAGGTAATTCCCGTTGACCTAGCATCGGGAATTCGGCAAGAAGTCAGCTACAAGTAAGGGAGAAAATTCGAAATTTGTTAATTTATAATTATGTCATATGAAATAGTATTTTTTGTCATTTGTTATGCAACTGTTTGTCTAACCATGTGTTAAGATCCATTTCTCTCAGTATCGGGTAGATGTATACCTTGTCAGCATCGATATCAATAAGAGGTTCAAATGGTTCAAATGGCTCTGAGCACTATGGGACTCAACATCTTAGGTCATAAGTCCCCTAGAACTTAGAACTACTTAAACCTAACTAAACTAAGGACATCACACACATCCATGCCCGAGGCAGGATTCGAACCTGCGACCGTAGCAGTCCCGCGGTTTCGAACTGCAGCGCCAGAACCGCTAGACCACCGCGGCCGGCAATAAGAGGCAAAAATCGTCGTGATTCTCTATTCCCGGGACGAACTGTCAATGCACATGATTAAGTCTGTACGGAATCCTCGGTCACGAGTCGTATTCGCATGTATCCCGATTTTTTGACAAAATAGCACTACTTAAATATAGCTGATCTCAGGCTTCCCCGCACTCAAAAGCTGTGGAACCTTGTTTTCTATATATCAACATCGTTAACACGCGCCAGAAGAAAACGAGATGGTTCGCGGGCGCTAATAGCTTTTGGAAGAACAGCTATCAGCGAGAATTGTTTCAAGTGCAAAGTGGTTACGACTGAAGCGGTGTAGCTCTCTAGCTGCCGTGCAAGAAGCGGACCCACCTGGCTGTAAGGCCCGAGGAGACCCGGCTGACAGCCTTCGTGGGGCTCTAAATGTCAGTTAGGATCGTGACTCGCCTGCTGAAAGCGGGCGCGGTCCGCTGGCTGTGCAGGTCTGAGAGGCTACTGCTTAGACAAGCGGCTCCCAGGTGCTCTCACCGCCTGTCCAGCACTCCAGACTGCCTCACCAGCTGGACAGCTTCTTCTCATCCGCTGACGATACGAATACAAAAACAAGTAGTGACTGTTGGGGACAGGACCTTAGGTGGCATTCTTCATTTGTCAAGGTTTTATATTCTTACCATCTTATTATTCGCAGCTAAATAAAAGAGCTCTACTAAAATTCTTCATTCACTACAACGTGTAGCTTATAAGGAGCCTACAACTGTATAATTCTGAGGTACGGGGTGGTTATAATTAAACTTTCCTTATTTAATATGTTATAACACGGAAACTAATTACCGTACTAGTACCAAACTCGGCAGCATTAATGTCAAGGACATGGGGAAGAGAAATAATATACACTCCTGGAAATGGAAAAAAGAACACATTGACACCGGTGTGTCAGACCCACCATACTTGCTCCGGACACTGCGAGAGGGCTGTACAAGCAATGATCACACGCACGGCACAGCGGACACACCAGGAACCGCGGTGTTGGCCGTCGAATGGCGCTAGCTGCGCAGCATTTGTGCACCGCCGCCGTCAGTGTCAGCCAGTTTGCCGTGGCATACGGAGCTCCATCGCAGTCTTTAACACTGGTAGCATGCCGCGACAGCGTGGACGTGAACCGTATGTGCAGTTGACGGACTTTGAGCGAGGGCGTATAGTGGGCATGCGGGAGGCCGGATGGACGTACCGCCGAAATGCTCAACACGTGGGGCGTGAGGTCTCCGCAGTACATCGATGTTGTCGCCAGTGGTCGGCGGAAGGTGCACGTGCCCGTAGACCTGGGACCGGACCGCAGCGACGCACGGATGCACGCCAAGACCGTAGGATCCTACGCAGTGCCGTAGGGGACCGCACCGCCACTTCCCAGCAAATTAGGGACACTGTTGCTCCTGGGGTATCGGCGAGGACCATTCGCAACCGTCTCCATGAAGCTGGGCTACGGTCCCGCACACCGTTAGGCCGTCTTCCGCTCACGCCCCAACATCGTGCAGCCCGCCTCCAGTGGTGTCGCGAAAGGCGTGAATGGAGGGACGAATGGAGACGTGTCGTCTTCAGCGATGAGAGTCGCTTCTGCCTTGGTGCCAATGATGGTCGTATGCGTGTTTGGCGCCGTGCAGGTGAGCGCCACAATCAGGACTGCATACGACCGAGGCACACAGGGCCAACACCCGGCATCATGGTGTGGGGAGCGATCTCCTACACTGGCCGTACACCACTGGTGATCGTCGAGGGGACACTGAATAGTGCACGGTACATCCAAACCGTCATCGAACCCATCGTTCTACCATTCCTAGACCGGCAAGGGAACTTGCTGTTCCAACAGGACAATGCACGTCCGCATGTATCCCGTGCCACCCAACGTGCTCTAGAAGGTGTAAGTCAACTACCCTGGCCAGCAAGATCTCCGGATCTGTCCCCCATTGAGCATGTTTGGGACTGGATGAAGCGTCGTCTCACGCGGTCTGCACGTCCAGCACGAACGCTGGTGCAACTGAGGCGCCAGGTGGAAATGGCATGGCAAGCCGTTCCACAGGACTACATCCAGCATCTCTACGATCGTCTCCATGGGAGAATAGCAGCCTGCATTGCTGCGAAAGGTGGATATACACTGTACTAGTGCCGACATTGTGCATGCTCTGTTGCCTGTGTCTATGTGCCTGTGGTTCTGTCAGTGTGATCATGTAATGTATCTGACCCCAGGAATGTGTCAATAAAGTTTCCCCTTCCTGGGACAATGAATTCACGGTGTTCTTATTTCAATTTCCAGGAGTGTAGATTCAAGAATTTTTAACGCTGTGCAGCCCTGTTAGCAACTGTGGTAACTGAAAATGTAACACGTCAGCCTTAGTTGCAAATAGAAAACAATCTTTAACCATGTTTCAGCCAAAATAATTTGACCTTCTTCAGAAGCTAGTGACACTAAACTATTGCATGCCAAAATTTGGCCATGTCAGGTATAAAACTGTAGCACCGTTGTAACCAGTCATAAATCTACAATACTTGGCCTGGACAGAACCATTAGGCACCACTGCGCAGACGTGGTCGGTAGGCCGCGAGAGCAGCTGAGACTTGACATGGCAAAATTTTGGCATGCAATAGTTTAGTGTCACTGGCTTCTGAAGAAGGCCAAATTATTTTGGCTGGAACCTGGGTAAAGATTGGTTTCTATTTGCAACTGAGACTGACGTGTTACATGTTCAATGCAGTATCACTTCAGTTTAATGTGCTGCTACGGTACATGATACCATTACATACCGTTACCATTACGCTACAAAAGGGACTTGATATGGCATTCATCAGTGTCCAGCAGAACGAAGCATGTCCGTAGGTATGCTGGCTACCTCTTTTGATATGGTGCGCTTCAGATCAGCACATGTGTGGTAAACCCTGTCCTTGAGGTAGCCCCACAACCAGAAATCACAGAGAGTGATGCCAGGTCATCGAGACGGCCAAGCATTTGGAAACGATCGGCTGATCATTCGATCGTTTCCAAATGTGTTTCGGAGAAGCAGGTGAACATCACGAGCGCTGCGAGGTGGGGCCCCATCATGACATACTGGTGAAGCGTATCGCAGTAACGCCCGCCAGTCAGACCGCACGTACTTGGTCCTTGAGCTCCAACCTGCTCAAAAAAATGGGACAATGATGAACATAGCCGTGAAGCCACACCATGCGGTGACACGTTCACAATGCAGAGGAATTCGTTCGCAGGGCCCAAGGCCAAGCCCTCGTTAACTTCAGTCCTTCTGAGAAAGTGGAGAGCGAAGTCAAGACGTCGTTGTTCGTCCCGTGATGCAAGCTGCCGTCTGATATGCATCTTGTACGGATACCAGAACGCGCACTTTCTGACGATGAGGAGTTCTGCACAGTGTTGTCTGCCATAACAACAGTTATTTCATCAACGACCTGTGGCGCAACTAGTCGCCGGCCTCTTCCCGGAGCGACTCCCAGTTCTCCACTTGATTTGGACTTCTTCATCATGCTCCGCACAGCAGGTGGAGAAAGAGGACCTCTCCATAATCCTTTCAACCGGTGATATTCTCGAAGTATAGCTGGAGCATTGCTGTTGTTTCGATAGTAGAGCTACGCCAATAATGCCGTGCTCCTTTTGTCCAAGCTCATGTTGACACATCACCAAGTGCACTGTGACTGGTCCGGTGTGTGAGACTATGAATCACGATAACTGATCACGTCACCTGGTAGCCATAGTTGGAACTGGACAGTGGCGCTGTGGCACATGGATACCATGCACCCCATACTGTGGACACGAGTACTATCAAGTTCGGTGCTCGTACGGCAATAAGGTTCCGTGTTATAACGTGTTAAATAGGGAAAGTTTAATTATAACCACCCGGTATAGAGGATGGCGGTACGGCTGTAACTAATGTGCCACACGATCATCTTTGTTTTCTTATAATATTTTGCATTGGCTAAGCATATCTTATCAGTGTAAGTTAATAGATTTATTTCGATATTTGGGGACCCATATTTCTTATGTCATGTTTATTTACCTTCCTTCGTTTCTGAAGCCTATGTGTTTACTATAGATATACAGACTAAAGCGACGAATGAAAATTCGTACTAAGGCCGGGATTAGAAGCCAGGTATCCTGCTGACTAGGCAGATGCGCTAATCATCACGCCACCCTGGCACAGTGGCTTTGCACAACTGCAAGGGCTACCATAGCACGCCTCCTTCCTTAATCAAAATTCCCATTCAAGCCTCAGCCCACTCGGTATTCTACATAAACTCTAAGAGTATTGCAGAGGCACTCCAGTTTATTGGAAGACCACCTCAGCATCGAACGAAATAGGTGATCCTACCGGAAACCCAGGCATTGGTGCTTAAATCAGATGAAACTACACTGAAGAGCCAAAGAAACTGGCTCATATGCTTAATTTCCTTGAGGGCTCCCGCGAGCACGGACAGGTGCTGCAACACGAGGTACCATGGAGTCTGAAGTAGTGCTGGAGGGAATTGACACCATTAATCCGGAATGGCTGTCCTTAAATCCATAAGAGTACGAGAGCGTGGAGATCTCTTCTGAGCAGCACGTTGCAAGGCATCCCTAATATGCTCAATAATGTTCATGCCAGCGGAAGTGTCTAAGCTCAGTAGAATGTTCCTGGAGCCACTCTGTAGCATTGTCGTGCTAGAATTGCCCAAGTCCGTCGGAATGCACAATGGAAATGAATTGATGCAGGTGGTCAGATAGGATACATATATACGTACCACCTGTCAGAGTCGTATCTAAGCATATTGGGGGTTCCATATCACTCCAACTGCACACGCCCCACAACATTACACTGCCTCCACCAGCCTGAAGTGTCCCCTGCTGACATGCAGGATCCATGAATTCATGCGGTTGTCTCCATACCCGTACACGTCCATCCGCTCGACACGATTTGAAGCGAGACCCGTCCGACCAGACAACATATTTCCACTCATCAACAGTGCATTGTCGGTGTTGACGGGCCCAGGCGAGGCGTAAAGCTTTGTTTCGTTCAGTCATCAAGGGTACACGAGTGAGCCTTCGGTTGTGAAACCCATATCGATGATGTTTCATTGGCCCAGGATTGAAATTTGCAGCAATTTGTGGAAGGGTTGCAGTTCTGTCACGCTGAACGATTCTCTTCAGTCGTCGTTGGTTCCGTTCTTGCAGGATCTTCTTCCGGCCGCTGCGATGTCGGGGATTTAATGTTTTACCAGATTCCTGATATTCACGATACATACGTGAAATGATTGTTCGGGAGAATCCCCACTCGAGCGCTACCTCGCAGCTGCTGTGTCCTATCGCTCGTGCACCGACTGTAGTACCACGTTCAAACTCACTTAACCTCGATAACCTGCCATTGAAGCAGCAGTAACCGATATAACTACTGCACCAGACACTTGCTGTCTTATATAGGCGCTGCCGACCGCAGTACCGTATTCTGCCTGTTTACATATCTCCGTATTTGAATACGCATTCCTGTACCAGCTTGTTCTTTGTGTGTGTATGGTAACTGTGGTGTCACCGCCAGACACCACACTTGCTAGGTGGTAGCCTTTAAATCGGCCGCGGCCCGTTGGTATACATCGGACCGCGTGTCGCCACTATCAGTGATTGCAGACCGAGCGCCGCCACACGGCGGGTCTAGTCTAGAGAGACTCCCTAGCACTCGCCCCAGTTGTACAGCCGACTTTGCTAGCAATGGTTCACTGTCTACATACGCTCTCATTTGCAGAGACGACAGTTTAGCGTAGCCTTCAGCTACGCCATTTGCTATGACCTAGCAAGGCGCCATATTCAGTTACTATAATTACTTCAAGAATGTATTCTGAACAGATAATATTGTGAATCATGTACCGTCAAGAGCGACGTTCATCATTAATGGGTTAAAGTTAAGTATCAAACTAATTAGGTCCGCTTTCTGAATTCTCATTCCTTGTCATTTTACAGAGCTCACGTCAGTATAGTTCTTCCCTCTTCACGCCAGCCTGCGTGAGCTAAATCGCGTGCATTTCGGCCTCCACTCGTAACACGGTTTTGGCTCTTCTGCTAACACAAAAGTAACAGAGACCTTCTCAAATCCCAAATGTCTATGATGTGGATATGCAGACTGAAATGAAAATTTTGTGCAAAGCCATAACGCCAGGTTCTGTCGACCCCATGCGACAGTTACGGTACACCCATGCACGTGCTTTGCACATGCTGAACCTGTGTATCATGTCTTTCACCGCGGCAACTCCCAACAAATGGAATAAAAATGTGCTAAATAGGACGGTACGCTTTTAATGCTCGCGTTGGCTGCGACATTCTCAGCAGAGCGTTCAAAACGCTACTGAACGCTCATGCCGGCCGGAGTGGCCGAGCGGTTCTAGGCGCTTCAGTCTGGAACTGCGCGACCGCTGCGGTCGCAGCTGCGAATCCTGCCTCGGGCATGGATGTGTATGATGTCCTTAGGTTAGTTAGGTTTAAGTAGTTCTAAGTTCTAGGGGACTGATGACCTCAGAAGTTGAATCCCATAGTTCTCAGAGCCATTTGAACCATTTTTGAACGCTCATCGGCTGTCGGAGACGGAAGTGCAGAGAATAAGCCTAAACTCCACCGCCGTCTTCGTGGCTCCAGTTATAGCAGCAATCGGAAAATACCGTCCCATGGACAGGCTGCCGTTAACACCACAATACAAATGGCTCCGTCAGGAGTGATGCCGTTTCCCGGAAGCATGACGTGCTGGTGAACGTCATTGCATTGTGTTCAGCGCTGATTCTAGCTTCTGCACTATTCTGGCTGGTAGTCGATTATGGAGGCCACCTGGGAAAATGTTTTGGAGAGACACTTTGGTATTACTATTGGCGTCATCGTGTATGACTTCAGGTCACGCTGGTAGTGATTGAGGGAGATCACTGCTCAATGGTACATCACGGACATCCTGCATCCTCATGTGTTACCTTTCATGTGACAGCCTCGTAGTCAGTTTTCAACAGAACGCTGCTGGTCGACACGTGGCACATGGCACCATGAACCACGTGCTTGATGTTGAGGTACTCCCAACGCCAGCAAGATCCCCAGAAATTTCCGCAGCAGAACTTGTGTGAGACCTGTTCGGTCGTCAAATCCGTGCCACTGCCGCTATCCAGTACGCTTACAGCTATTTACAACAGTTGTGGTCCATAGGTTGTGCACCTCGTAGCGATAAATGGACTCAGTGTCAAACTCTTTATAAATTTGACTCGACTTTGTTCTGCCTGGAATAGCATCACATACGTTCTCAGCCCCTGAAGTTCGTTTCCCGCTCGCCTTCTGGGGGCTCAATTTTTCTTGTCAGTCAGTACACATGTACCTGCTTCCGATGCTAGTAAAAAAATCCGGTATAGCATGTTGCTTTCTGATGAACTGTTGCCTTAATATTATTTTAAATGGTCAAGCATCGGTACTGATACTACATATCGCTAATACACATTGTGCAACTAAATGCGGGTGTGTCCATTATGATAACGTGTATTAGTGACATGTAATATCAACACTAATGCTTGCCTGTTGACAATAATACTAATGCAACAATTTTTAATGCATCAGAAACCAAAAAGCTATAAAGAATTTTTGACGTGTGCCAGAATGTGGTCCATGTATATGACCAAAAACAGTAGCAACTTCAAGTTTTTAACAACAGTTTATGGTGTAACTATATAAAACTTTCATGAAAAGTACATGCCTCGTTGACAGAAGTCAAAACTGGACAGTGTACGAGTTCCCATTTCACATCAAGAGAGTACTTTTGATGATTACATTTACCAAAATCTCTCAAGGTGATATCAAATTTCAACAATTCAGGCATTCTTTGGTTACTTACCACAATGCTTAAAGGATGTGAATCGACTACTTTAAGCGGACCTTCCATACCGCAGTAAACTGTCCAAGTTAGAGATTATGCACAATTCAGTAATCTGTCATTTGTGTATTAATTTGTACCTATAATGTGAATCAGTCATCTCAGACTTATAAGGATTGGTGTTAGCGTCTGCCAGTGGAGTCTGATGATCTCAGACGCTTTCACGTGTACTAAACTAACCTCTGACGAAACGCGTTGCTCTTCACTTTACTCTATCAGTCTTACGAGGTAGTTACTTTCTTGTTACCTATTAGTGGAGGAGGAGATTAGCGTTTAACGTCCGTCGACAACGAGGTCATTAGAGACGGAACACCAGCTCGGATTAGGAAAGGATGGGGAAGGAAATCGGCCGTGCCTTTTCAAAGAAACCATTCCAGCATTTGCCTGAAGCGATTTAGGGGAATCACGGAAAACCTAAATCTGGAAGTTCGGACGCGGGTTTGAACCGTCGTCCTCCCGAATGCGAGTCCAGTGTGCTAACCATTGCGCCACTTCGCTCGGTACCTGTTAGTGTTCCCAGACTGTATAGCAATACTCAAGCATCGATCGAGCGAGGGTGTCGCAAGTTATCTGCTTCGTCGGCAAGCTTCACTTCCTGAGGATTCTTCGAGTCAGTTTCAGTGTGGGCTCTACCTTTTATACTATTGGTATGAAGTGGTCAGTCCACTTTAAATCGCTCCGTACGCGTACTCACAGATAGGTAAAGGTCGTGACTGTTTCCCGTGACTGTACAGCAACTGCGTAATAAAACCGTAAAGGATCTTTCTTTCTATTTTCACGAAACACGTTACGTTTGTTAATGTAGAGGGCCAACTGCCAGTCCCTTCATCAACTGTCGATCCCCTCCAGGTAGTCATGCATTGTCTACGTTTCCCTAACTTTGCGACTTGTCTATAATGGGTGTAAAAATTCTGCGTATTCAGAATTTCGGTGTTTGTAAGAGATAGGAGAAAAATGAACAGGTGCATCCTCTAAGTCGAAGTTTTGAGCTAATGATGTTCAAAGACGATGTTCCAACTTCTCTGTAATGAACCTTTTTGTGGAGTTGTTACTGAAAATGCGAGCCATCCTGACAGCCGTGCGTGTTATGCTGACGTGACAAAATTCATGGAATAGCGATATACACACATGCAGGTGGCGGTAATATCGCGTACTCGAGGTACAAAGGGCAGTGCATTGGTGGAGGTGCCATTTGTACTCAAGTGATTCATGTGAACAACAGACTTCGATGCGGAATGGGACATTCCATTTTGTAAATCGTTAGGGAATTCAATGTTCCGAGATCCAAAGCCTCGAGAGTGCGCCGATATCAAATTTCAGGCATTACCTCTCACCACTGACGAGGTAATGGCCGACGACTTTCAGTTAACGACCGAGAGCAGCGGCGTTTGCGTGTAGTCGTCAGTGCTAACAGATAGGCAATACCGGGTGAAATAATCGCAGGCATTAATGTGGGGCGTATGACGAACGTACCGTTTAGGACAGTGAGGCGAAATTTGTCATTATTGGGCTATTGCAGCAGACTCGCGACTAACAGCACGAAACAGCCTGCAGCACCTCTCCTGGGCTCGTGACCATATCAGCTGGAAACTAGACGACTGGAAAACAGTGACCTGCTCAAGTGAGTCCTCATTTCACTTGGTAAGACCGAGCGAGGTGGCGCAGTGGTTAGACACTGGACTCGCATTCGGGAGGACGACGGTTCAATCCCGCGTCCGGCCATCCTGATTTAGGTTTTCCGTGATTTCCCTAAATCACTCCAGGCAAATGCCGGGATGGTTCCTCTGAAAGGGCACGGCCGACTTCCTTCCCCATCCTTCCCTAATCCGATGAGACCGATGACCACGCTGTTTGGTCTCCTTTCCCAAATAAACCAACCAACCAATCAGTTGGTAAGAGATGAATGTAGGGTTCAAGTATGGTGGAGACCCCACGAAACCATGGATCCAAGTTGCCAAGAAGACACTGTGGCAGCTCGTGGTGGCTCCATAATGGTATTGGCTGTACCTGCATGCAATAGGCTGGGTCCTCTGGTCCACTTAAAACGATCACTCAATGGTAATGGTTGTAGAATGAGATTTTCTCCTTGCAGCAGAGTGTGCGCTGATATGAAACTTTCTGGCTAATTAAAACAGTGTGCCGGACCGAGACTCGAACAAGGATCCTTTGCCTGTCGCGGGAAGTGTTCTACCATCTGAGTTACCCAAGCACGACTCAAGACCTCTCCTGACAGCCTCAATTGTGCCAGTACCTCGTTTCCTACTTTCCAAACTTCACAGAAGCTCTTCTGCGAAACTTGCAGAACTTGCACTCTTGGAAGAAAGGATATTGCGGAGACATGGCTTATCCACAGCCTGAGGGATGTTTCCAGAAAGAGATTTTCACTCTGCAGCGGAGTGTGCGCTGATATGAAACTTCCTGGCAGATTAAAACTGTGTGCCGCAACGAGACTCGAGGTCGGGACCTTTGCATTTCGCGGGCAAGTGCTCTACCAGCTGAGCCACCGAAGCACGACTCACGACCCGTCTCCGCAATATCCTTTCTTCCAGGAGTGCTAGTTCTGCAAGTTTCGCAGAAGAGCTTCTCTGAAATCTGGAAAGTAGGAGACAAGGTACTGGCAGAATTGAGGTTGTGAGGACGGGTCGTGAGTCGTGCTTGGGTAGCTCAGATCGTAGAGTACTTGGCAGCGTAAGGTAAAGGTCCCGAGTTCGAGTCTCGGTCAGGCGCACGGAAATTGTTATCTTCGGTTACTTCAAGACTATTTGTAGACATTCATGGACTTCATGTACCCCCAAAAAACGATGCAAATATTACACAAAAGCGCCATGTCGCCGGGCCACAATTGTTCGTGATTGTTCTGGACCATTCGAACGAATGATAATACAACGAATATCGCCCGATATGAATTTCATCATGAGTTTGTGGGACATAATTGAGAGTTCAGTTCGTGCACAAAAGCCTGCTCCGGCAACACTTTCGCTATTATGGACGGCTACAGAAGCAGCATGGCGCAATATTTCTGCAGCGGACTTCCAGTCCTTGCCATGTCGAGTTGCTCCGCTACGTCTGGCAAAAGGAGATCAGACAGGATGTTAGGAGGCGCCCCATGACTTTTGTCACATCTCTGAGACGGGCCCCAGATCGAATCCGCCCAAAGTATTATCGACCGAGGGCCGGCCGTTTCCAACATTCCAATAAATACCGGGATTATGACCGAGTCCCGCCTCAGTTACACGATTCATAAAAACTTAGTAAACATTCGCTTAGTTCCATATAAATAACACTTCACGCAAACAGTTAGTGTACACGTGATCCGCCCCTGACGGTAACGAAGTCTCGACAGCAATGGCATTCGGCCACCTCTTACAAATAACCATACCAAATCCGTAAATAACCATGCCGATCCTGCGCCGACGCGGTACAGAGGCACAAGAGAAAGCTGATGTAACTGAAATTGTCGTCTGTTTACATCAATGCACAACTGACACGAGCATGTTAATGATTGCATAACATGACCATCTGATTGGGTCGCATGTACTGCCTAATACGATGGCTGGAGGAAATTTTAGTATTTTTTTTCTTTTCATGAAGTGCTATTAGAATATACAGAATATCCCGCTGCCATTGTGGCAACTCTATAGTTCCAGCATGACGAGGTTACTGATGTCGAGAACCATTTAGACAAATATTTCCCCAATCTTTGGATTGAGAGGCGTAGATCAGTACCGTCGCCACAACGTTCTCTCGACTTCACCCTTACGGATTCGTTTTTGTAGAGATGAAACGTTAGGTATACGAGGCGCAGACAGACAATCCAGAAGAGCTGTTTGCCCATTTGGCTGGAGCTGCAGTCATTATTCATGAAGCACCTCGACACGTATATATTTGAGTGGTGTCTGTTCTGTCGGACAAAAGAGACACTTCTCGTGATGACATGTCTGGTGCTACATTACGAAATAAACAACGGGGAAAGATGGGAAAGGTTGTTGTTGTTGTTGTTGTTGTTGTTGTTGTGGTCTTCAGTCCTGAGACTGGTTTGATGCAGCTCTCCATGCTACTCTATCCTGTGCAAGCTTCTTCATCTCCCAGTACTTACTGCAACCTACATCCTTCTGAATCTGCTTAGTGTATTCATCTCTTGGTCTCCCTCTACGATTTTTACCCTCCACGCTGCCCTCCAAATTTGTGTTCCCCTGATGCCTCAGAATATGCCCTACCAACCGGTCCCTTCTTCTTGTCAAGTAGTGCCACAAACTCTTCTCCCCTTTTCTATTCAATACCTCCTCATTAGTTACGTGATCTACCCATCTAATCTTCAGCATTCTTCTGTAGCATCACAATTCGAAAGCTTCTATTCTCTTCTTGTCCAAACTATTTATCGTCCATGTTTCATTTCCATACATGGCTACACTCCATATAAATACTTTCAGAAACGACTTCCTGACCCTTAAATCTATACTCGATGTTAACAAATGTTTCTCCATCAGAAACACTTTCCTTGCCATTGACAGTCTACATTTTATATCCTCTCTACTTCTACCATCATCAGTTATTTTGCTCCCCAAATAGCAAAACTCCTTTACTACTTTAAGGAATTCGTGGTTCGTTGGTTGGTTGGTTGGTTGATCGGTGGGAGGGAACGAAACAGCGAGGTAATTAGGGAAGGATGGGGAAGGAAGTCGGCCGTGCCCTTTCAAAGGAACCATTCCTGCATTTGCATTCCACGACACCCTAAGCAGCTAGAAGTAGCACCACTCAAATTTATTCTATCATAAAAATTCCAAAAAACAAAAGCTCTTGTGGGGTTGGTGGAATTTCAAACAGAATTCTGAAAGTTTATTAAATGTTAACACTTATCATGTATACTTCTCTTGTAAACTGACTCGTTCGACATAATTTCCATAAAAGAATCGTTCAAATAATCTATGGAACAGTTAAGTAATTAACTAACTAACTGATTTTAATTTTCATGGCAAATTAAATTTGTGTATCGGTCCGGGATTCGAACCGGTCTTGGCACAAAATTTAAATCTGCCAGGACGTTTCGTATTCTAATATTACCAAGGCTTTCTCTGTGTTAACAAATGACTTGTCTGATAACTCGACGTCTTACAAGCCAGAATTGATGTTCGAGTACCGTACTTCATCAGCTTTTATTTCTGCAGTTCTCTGCATTATCCATTCAGCAATCATGGCACCTCCGTTAGTGTAATAATTGTAAGTTTTCTTTTTGCATGAAATCGTTTTTCACATGAGGTTGCTTTGTTTTAAAATCAAAAAGTATTTATTCAGTTTTGAATAAAATAATTTTGGATATTGGCAGTGTCACTGTAACTACAAAAACAGCTAATTTGTCGACGTTTCGATCGACTTACTGCGGTCTTCTTCAGGACGTTTATTAGAACTGACACTGCCCGTGATAACCTTCGCGCTTACATTAACTCTTCTATTTCGAAAACTTCATTTTTTAAGGAGAATATCAGCATCTCTGAGTTGATTGAAAGCAAAATTAAACTCTCATAAAACATTGACAGGGCGTAGAACCTTCACAGACGTAACGACGTCGATTGACGTACAGTATACAGTGTTGCAATGCAGTAGAAAAGTAATGCAGTACCATAAACTACGGTGAGACACTAAAATGGTGTGAGAGTAGCACTTCAGTGTAGCTGAGAGTTGTCGGATAGGAGTGAACAGCACAGACGTGGAACGTTTTTACTCGTGCTCGCCCTGGAAGCAAAGGCAGCATATCTTCCTGACGCTTACTGCGCAACTTACTGCTGGAGTGATAAACAGGCTCCATCAAGAGAGTCAAAATGTGCTTGTTTATGCAAACGAGCTGTATTATGTTAGTAAGTGCTAATAGATGGCACTATGTTCTTGTCCAAGCTTGACGGTAAGGAGGCGTAAGAGAAATCTTCTCACTTTGTAATCATTTACTGCCGTGAACAGGAGGTGAGGAAGTGTTGACGTACGTATACAGGGAACAGTTTCCCGGGCAGCGTATCACCTAATGCACACAGGTTTTTTTCTGTATAGCACTTCTTCATTCTCCTGCATTCTCTTGCGACGAAAGAAAGGCGCGACATTTCTAATGAGACGGAGAATGTCTATTGGTGATAATCAGGCCATGTAGACGTTAACTACCACATAGGTACGGTGTACCACGCCGAAGTTAGTCGTAGTAAATCTTTCAGCGGTAATTTACTGAAGCTCGAATCTACGAGAAAGAGCGTTGTTATATTACTAGCGAAATGGCGTAATCCACCTCCATCATAGCGACTCACAGAGGGTTCAGTTCGCCTTTATCAGGGAAGTTACGCAGTACAATACAGTTTCTACCCTGCATTTTCAGTCTCCCACCTCTTAATCGAAAAATAATTTGCTCACCGCTGTTTAAAAAAAAATGGCCAAGTGCAAGTAGGTCACGCGCACTGAGGATTCCGTACAAACTTAATTATGTGTATAGACAGTTTAGTCACTCCATGATACTGGCAAGATATCGATCCCAGGGATCCTAAAATTTTCGAGACCGTTTCAGTTTCAAGTTTGAAGTCGGATAACAAATGACAAATGAAATATATTTTTGTGTTATATAATTGCAAACCAACAATTACCGGATTTTTTATTTTACTTGTACTGTAAAACCTTGCTTCTTGCCAAATTTCGTGATTTTTGGTCAACGGGAAATACCCTATACCTCTTGCTAATTGAGTTTTTGAGTATCAATATATGTGACATAAATGGTCATATCTGCCTAACACGTTAACTTAGAAGCTTAAAATTTTTACACAGCCAAGGGACCGTAGACCTTAGTATATGCCTTAAATTTGAACTTGCTACGCCCAACTGTTCCACAGAAAAAAGGGTCTTAAAACAGACAGGCAGACAAGCAGACAGACTGATAAAAATGACAAAAAATATTTTTCTTGTTATATAATTACAAATTAAGAATTCTTTAAATTTTTATTTACTTGTACTGTGAAAACCTTGCGTCTTGCCAAATTCCATGATTCTGGGTCAATGGAAAGCACCCTATAGGTTTTGATGTGTCAATTTTCGAATTTCTAAATACGTGACATAAATGACCGTATCTTTTGAATGAACTGCCTTACAATCGTAAAACTTTTATACCGCCAAGAGACCATAGACCTTAATTTATAATAGAAATTTGAACTGCACACGTCTACTCATTCCTGACAAAAAATGCTCTCAACTGTCGGGCAGACAGACTGGCAAGCAGACGGACGAACGCACAACAAAGCTATCCTATTAAGGGTTCCGTTTTTACAGAACCCTAAAAACATCGCACCGAATTCGTCTCTTCAAATCAATAAATTAATACATAGTTTCACAACTCTCTTAGATCAGATCCAACGCTACGGTACGATCATTCCACGTGGCGCCCCTATTACGTGGAGTATACTAAATTATATGTTAGAAAAAAGGGGCAAATGTTTTTAACTTTCTTTCTCAAGTAATTGACTATATTGATGAATTTTCCAAAGTTTGATTAACTAAAATATATTATTAAATAATCTTGGTGTATTGACGCTAAAGACATAGTGGATCTAAGTACATCAGTAGTCTACACCAGAAAACAACATAAACAGTAGAGCATGAAAAAGACACAAGTATCTATTACTTTGACCTAAATATCACATGATGGGCTTATTTCAATAGTGGTACAAGTCCGTTTTTGTTCATCTTCAGATACAGAGTCCTACAGTTAATTGAGCGCTGAAAAATCTGCAGTTGAGATACCAGAAATATTCAAGCATATGGCTTCTTGCTAGAGATGAACCTTTCTTTTTGTTTGTTTGGATCATTAGCATTATAGGCAGAAAAGTGGAGGTAATGGACTTGTACCACTATTGAAATAAGCCCTTCACACGACAGAACACTACATACGCATTTTTAATTTATAGGAAATATACAGTTGCCACAATTCTTGCTTTTCGTGTCACCCAAACGTTCACAGACAAGCAGCATACATATCAGTGCTGCGTACGGTAAGTAAAATACCCTGAAAGCAAGTAAACATACAACAAGAAATAACCGGTGAAACTGATTTTAGTTGTTAATGACTAGCTATTCCATGCTTGACTTAGTTCTGGGCAAAGTCAATGTAGATCCAGACCACACTGTAGAAGAAATAATAAACGAATGTCTATCATTCCATACTTTGTCAATATACCACAAATGCTTGCAAATGTCCTTAAAACTTACTGGATTCTCTACACGTAATACACTACAACAGAAGTGTAATTCGCGATCATGATCCATACTCAGCTTCTGGAATATCGGAATGTAGAGACAAATGTCAAAGTACTCCATCGATTAAGTAAGGGTCATGAAATAGGTCTGGTGGAAGTACTGGAGATACTTTCACAATATAAAAAGAAGAAGGTAAAATATTAACTGGAAATCTGGAAAGTCACTCACAGAATTTTGACAGATGCTTCTTTAGTATACTTAAAAAACAAATAAAATAGTGATACGAGAAATAAGTACGCTTGTACCTAATACGCAAATCAGTAATGATTCAGATTACATACGAAAAATATCGTCATCACTAAGAATAGCCTACGAGAGTGAGTCAAATGAAAACCTTGAATTTGTAATAACAAATCGAAATTTCGCGCCGTTATCTTGTATGTTGGTAAGAGTGCTACAAACAGCATGCAGAATGGCCTGTAGGTGGCAGCGTAATGCAGATGCACACATGCCGTCGGAGTATCAGTATAAAGATGGTCGCCCCACCTGCGACTTGCACCAGGGAAGAACAGCGTTCTGTTATTCGGTTTTTGCGTAGTGAAGGTGCGAAACCAATTGAAATTCATCGACGAATGAAGGTTCAGTACGGTGATGCATGTTTGGCACAGCAGAAAGTCTGCAAATGGAGTAGGAAGTTCGCAAATGGTGTGACTTCAGTGGAAGATGCTCCTCGTCTAGGTCAGGCACAACGAGTTCTGACTCCACAGAACATTGCAGCAGTTGAAGCCATACTAAAGGAAAACCGCCGAGTGACACTGAATGACATTGCAATATGTTTACAGATTAGTCATGTTTCAGCACATGACATTGTGCATGATGTGCTCCAGTTTCACAGAGTATCTGCAAGATGGGTGCCACGGCAGCAGACTCCTGAAATGAAGGAACGACGTGTTGATGCTTGTGAATAACTTCTTCGGTGCTTTGAACGAGGAGGTGATGGCTTCCTTGCAAGAATCGTTACTGGGGACGAAACCTGGGTTCACCTCCACCAACCGGAAACGAGTGTCTTCCTCATCTACCATACTCACCAGTCCTTGCCCCAAGTGATTTCCATATGTTTGGACCACTCAAAGACGCAATGGGAGGAAAGAAGTTCCGTTCTCATGAAGAGGTAGGCCACGCGATGCACGAGTGGTTGCGCGGACTACTAAAAGAATTTTTTTCTAAAGGAATTTATGCACTTCGTAAGCCCTGGAGGACTTGCATTGAGCGTGGGGGAGATTATGTTGAAAAGTGATACAGCTTTGTACCACTTCTGCACAATAAATAATATTTTTTAAAAAAATTTGGGTTTCATTTGACTCACCCTCGTACATACTCTGTGGACGATCTGTAGCTTCACAAATCTGCAAAATTTGTTATTATACCTTTCTCTTTTTATCATGTACCGTGCACTTTGAAATGTGTAAGTTATAAAATGTGTGACTTCCTGCATGAGAAGACTAGAAGAAAAACGCAAGTAAAAGAATTTTTCCCCAAATTCACCACAAACTGTAAAGAAAGATTCATCGTTAATTACAAAATAGCGCATGTTTTTATGCATTATAGAAAGGCACCATAATGAGGAAACAGGTATTACACCGCAAACATCAGGCATAAATGCCATAATACAAAAAACCGCGCTTGATGATGGGAACTATTTCCAGAAACACGTCGCGCAGAATAAATAAAAAAGGCCGTCACTGGCTGCAGCAAAAGTTATTTTATAAAAAACAAATGTAATAATGTTAAGAACTGTATTAAAGAAATTTTTTCACCTAATTCCTGGTAGTATGAACCATGGGATGGAGGCTGATCGTCAATCGCCTCTTGATTTACCATGTACCGAAATAGTCCCCTTAGAGATTTTCAACAACCATCTGCTAGAGAACTAGTACTCTACAAGTTGTACGTGATCTCTATCTACTCCATCTTTCACGTGAATTTCAGCCATCTTAAAATTGCTTTTAAAATTTTAAAAACTACAATATTATCGAGGGCATTCAAGTACGTAGTTACATAAACTTTTCAAAGCAGAAACGTTTAATTCAAAGAGTTAATCCTCGTAGATTACTTGTATTACAAATGATATCCTTACGGTGTCACGATCTAAATGTGTTTTTCATCTTGCTTTGTGGAGCTTACCCATTGCCCATGAGAGGCTGTAAAATTCTGATGGCATGAAAATGAAATTTTACAGAGTAAATAAATAGAAGTATACCATTTTCATTTTTACTTTTTTGTTCCAGGAATGAAATTTCGCTACCAGTAAAACTCGATGCACACACAAAACGGGCAGTAGTTCAATCATCTAAGCGTGATCAGTACTGTCAAATATCCTAGCGAGACTATTTTTGTCCAGTGAAAACGCAGTCAAAGTTACCAACGATACAGTGGACCCAGAGGTTCTTACAACTACTGCAAAGAAAACACTTGCCATATCTCCTCAAACGAAAATTAGCATTTTTTTCACCTTTAATGTATTGTGGGAACATATATTTAATGGGGAGTAAAATACAGAAACGACAACAGAGAGAAAATTAACATCAGAATTGGGGATCACGGATTAGGTGAAGTTAAGGAATTCCGCAACCTAGGCAGCAAAATAAGCCATGACAAACGGAGCAAGGAGGACATAAAAAACAGACTAGCACGCAGTAGGTCATTCCTGGCCAAGAGAGGTGTACTAGTATCAAACATGGGCCTCAATTCGGAGAAGAAATTTCTGAGAATGTACGTCTGGAGCATGACACCGTATGGTAATGAACCATGAACTGTTGGGAAACCGGAAAAGAAGACAAAGGAAGCATCTGAGATGTGGTGCTACAGAATAATGTTGAAAACTAAGTGGACTAATAAAGTAAGGAATGAGGAGAGGAGGGATATATGGAAAACACTGACAATAAGAAGGGACAGGATGATAGGACATACGTTAACATATCATGGAATAATTTCCATGGTACTAGAACGAACTGTAGAGGTAAGAACTGTAGAGGAAAGCTGAGGCTGGCTACATCCAGAAAATAACTGATGAAATAAGTTACAAGTGCTACACTGAGATGAAGAGGGTGGCAAAGGAGAGACATTCATGGCGGACCGCATCGAATCAGTTTGAAGACTAATGGCTCGAAAAAAATATGCGTCATCTGTCACAGCTTCCCTGACGTTTTGCAAAGAGACCAGAAAAAGTACCATTTGTTTTATTTCAGAGGCTATGAAGAGTTTTCAGTTTTTCACATTGGGATTTTTTCTCACGAAAGTTAGTAGCCTCAAAGCTTTGATTACCTTCCTTTCGTCTCTGGATAAGGTGTTTTTGATGAGTCACCATGGATGTAATAACTTCCACATATACTGGGGAATCTAAACGTATTTCTGCACTGATGCTTACAAACAATAAAACATAAAGAACAGGGAAAATGTACAGTGGCTTATTTTTGCCAACGAAACATCTATACTTCCTATATTGACAAAAATAGTCAATAGTAAAACATAACAGGTAACTGATTATCCACGTTATACGCTCTGGCTAAATATCCCGCTGTAGGATTTGTTTTACTTACCCTTCATTTTCCATAATCATTCATTTGCACTGTGACTTTGAACAAAGGACAATAAAAAAAGTCTGTAAATAAAAAATGTGCAGTCTGTAAATTGCGTCCATTACAACAATCATGTCTCAAAAAATCACAAATGAAATTGTTAACATTAACAAGTGAGTGTCAGAAGTGTAGGAAGCGATAAGTGAAAAGAATGTGGAGCGGACTGACTACTGAACCCGAGATGTTTGGATTAGTAATATGGCAGTTGGCCAGTGAGCCATTAACTCATATGCTAAAATAAACCATCATTTATTGATGAGAAACAGTGTAAAACGCACGAAATAAATATTTTCAACGATGTCTGTAGACCTACTTCTAAAGTCAAAGTATTACAATTGTTTGCAGTAAAAATGTTCCTTTTCTTTCTACTCTTCTGACAGCAACATACGAATCGTACACTGCAATACAGACAAGTCTTTGAACAATAGTAGATACAACATAATGTCTTGACTAGAAGACGAATTGTACACCGAAACACATACAGTTTTTGAGTATTAGTAGATACAACGTAATGTTTGGTTAGACAGCAACAATTACACATAAAGTGTTTCCACAAGTCCTCATTAAGGTGCTCGCCTTCCTCGTTATCTTTCACTGCCGACTGTATTTGATTTTTCTTCATTTTCTGGAAATACTAGCATTATGAAGCCACCTTCACTACATTATTTACAGTCTCTAGGAGCACAGCATGGCACTGCTCTTGACTGTCCTTAATATTTACGTAAGCTATATTTGTTAGATTCAGTAAATCTTCATTAATCAAAATTTATGTCCATTATAATTATCCGGGCTGTTATGCCGTAGTTGGTTGATGAATTCTGTGTTAATTCCCAACATTTCGTCCCCGTCTGCGGGAG
This sequence comes from Schistocerca nitens, assembly GCF_023898315.1. NCBI lineage: Eukaryota > Metazoa > Arthropoda > Insecta > Orthoptera > Acrididae > Schistocerca > Schistocerca nitens. The sequence continues at coordinate 270,492,603 of NC_064620.1, forward strand.
ACATCTTCAAGGGGGTCTGTAGCTCGATGGAAGGTCCAACACACCCACTGGCTCGCTTCCGGCCGTGAAAGTCTACATTTTAGAATCAAAATTTAGTCAACAAAAATTGATGTGCAACTCTAATGCAAAAATTTTCGCGGAGGATCCGACTTAAAACAACATTCTTTTATCGATCTTAAATAAAATGAACCTACAAAACGTATGCCAGACGGTAACAAGACCCCTTGTTTCTACTTGAAAATAATTATGGGGTAGGTATTGGAAGTGTTAAGATCAGTCTACAAGAGCACATTTCTCCAGCATTAGTGAACGTGAGATGTATAAAACAAGTGACTCCCTGAATTCTCAGCCAGTCAGCATTGATATCACCACTGACCATTTTATACAGTTTATTTACAGACGAGATAGGCTCCACAAGAAATAGCGTAGCAAATTACGACAGTAAGTGTGTGTGGGCAAATGCAAATCCTCGAGCAGTGAAGAAGGTCAGGCGCCAGCGTCGCTTTAGTATCAGTGTATGGGCAGGAAATGTCAGTGACAGACTCGTGGTACTGTGCACTTTACGAAAAAGATCAGAAGATGCTGTGTATCATACATTTACGTGCAATGAATTGCCAGCAGTGTTGGAGAACGTTGCCTGTGGAGAAAGTCAACTTTAGTCTATGCTCGACGTGGTAGTAAACTATTTTTTACTGGTCGCGCGAAAGCACCTCACAGCAATTTTATCATGGCCGATGAACTGGTGGAGGAGGTCCAACAGCATGGCCTCTGCGTTAACTGGACCTCACTTTGTTGAATTACTATTTATGGGGACATTTAAAGGTATTGTCCAACCCCCTGGCAATGTATAGACGTTGCAGGAGCGTGTGACCAATGTATGTGGTGCAGTATGCAGCCCGATATAGGGATGGCGGTTTTAGGTGAAACAATCGGTTTCCAGTTAAATGGTTTTTTTCCCATGCCACTTTAACCTGGACGTTAAAACCTATCAAAATAATTTTCGACTTTTATTCCTATTATTACCCTTACTGAAAGTGGAGATCGAACAAAGTTATCTATTGAAGACATCATTTTATTTTTGGCACTTTTATTTTCACAAGTCCATCTTGATCACACAGATTTCTTTACACTTTATTACCGGTTTCGACTTACCGCCATCTTCAGATCTTTAAAATATTGTGATAAAAAATCGTCGTCAAGTTAAGCATGTGAGTATATGGTACGTGCATGTTAACGATCTGAAGATCACGGTAAGCCGAAACCGGTAATAAAGTTTAAAGAAATCTGTGTGATGAAGACGGACTTGTGAAAATGAAAGATTGAACAAAGATTGAAAACTTTTGACTCTCTCTCAGTTACAACATACGTCGCATTAAAATATTAAATTAATTGGGCAGTTAGAGAAAATATAGTTCGTCCACCGTTCACAGTTTTTCTCAAAAAGTGATAAGTGATTGAATACTATCAAAAAGTCACCAGTATTCTCCTACTGATTCCAATTTTTTGAAACTGTGCTCAAAACTCTTTTTATAATCGGCGATCATATCACTATTTGGACGTTACGAATAGTGAGTGCTAAAGGACGAAAACTAAGGCTGAAGAACTCTGTTTTTCGTCTTAGTTTGTCTGTTTTCAAAGGCTGCAAGGAGATAAAAGCACATTATGTAGACATATGCAGCAGATCAGCTACTTTCTGTTTTAATTGTATGGTCGAATATAATGTTGTTAAATTTTTAATTTATTACTATTACCATAGTTACCTTCGTCTTTTGTTCTTGCACAGAAATGGTAGACAAATCTTCAATCTGTTAAAAAAATGAAGCATTGTACATCACCGCTACGTCCTTTCGTAAAAATTTCAGACTATTGTTGGTGTCAGTGCGCAATACAACGGATCTCCGGCTTCGATAGCGAGAGACACCGTATAGACCTGTGCAGGTAAGTCTTGCACACGGCACGTGCACACGCGTAACTTAAGCCACGACAGACGGCAACACGAACATACTGTCTCGTCAGTGCTGTACCATTCATAGGTCACATGTCTGTTCCTCATTTCTACTTTCTATAATAGCGCAATATTTAAAACCAACGCAAATTTTATGAATATAAGTTACACATTTTTTAGAAAAAAATTTATTTAAAATAGAAAAATTTTAGCGCTGCTTCAATGGCTAACTGACATTTCGGTTTTTGTACACGGTTATTAGCAAAAAATAAAAATCTCTTACAACCGAGACCAAGCAAATACCGAATACGTGAAATTCAGTACTAAAATACCGGTATCGATTATAACGGTCGGTTTTGCCCATTCCTAGTTCGAAATGAACCAGATGTATTTGAAAGTGTGTATGATTCACTGTGAAAAAGGGCTGAGGGATGTATCAGGATGCACAGAAACCAAATGCAACACTGCCCATGGTAATTAAAAAACACAGTCTTGATCGCAAATTTCCTTTAATCGGAGTGACCGGTTTCAATCCTTAGGGATCATCTTCAGACTCTGAAGTAACACACGTACAAATAGAGGTATCCTTATAATAACGTATATACACTGAAATAAGATTACAAACTACATATACCCGGAACGGCAGGTGGACTTCCGTGGAGTATGCTGCGCCGATCTACGACGCTGAAGTGACTGCTACGTTTCATTTACTGCCCATAGTGTCTTCTTCTACGTAGCACGTAGATGTGAATGAGAGTAGAGTGTGGCCCTGATCTCAACAGTTATCGGTACCCGGACATACAGTTGTATAAACTTTTCTTACAGTTTTGATCAGTACTATCTCCTATAGGAAAACATGTCACACCGTGTATAGGAGTTGCATACTCATTTAGGTTAACTGACGACTGTGGTTCTTGAGGGTACTATGGTGTCAGGAAGAGCATCCGGCAGAAAAACTGACACAAAAATAATTTTTAAAATTCAGTAAGTCGCGATCGCAAACGATCGCGATCGCAACCGATTTACTGAATTTTAACATTTTACACCGGTCTCTGTTAACGCTCCATTGGTAAGAACGCTTTGTAAAATTTTCAAAATAAATTTGCCAAATCGTGGAAAAAAGCGGATTCGGTGCGACGGGATAAACGCTTTAAAAGTGTGTGTGCGTGTGTGTGTGTGTGTGTGTGTGTGTGTGTGTGTGTGTGTGTGTGTATGTGTGTGTGTGTGTGTGTGTGTGAGTGAGTGAGTGTGTGTGTACCCCGAGAACTTGTGTAGGCGGATGAAGAATTAACTAATGAAAAGTTGGTCCGATATTAACAGTGATACAAAGAGACTCATATAAAAGCGACAGTATACAATTTTCATGCGGATGAGCTGGGGGAAAAAAAGGGAATATCGCCCTCACACTAGCCATTTGACGACCACAATTTTTTCCTTTAAAAAATAATGACCGCATTAATGGTTCCAATATTTACCAGAGCTAGCCTTTTTATTCCCGCGCGGTCCGCGGCGGAGTCCACACGCGGTTTCGAAATGCACGTAATTGTCCGCCGGGGTTGCATCTTATCATTAGGGCGCCACCCCCGGCGGTAATCACAGGACGGGCGTCGCAGGGGTGGCGTTTCGTCACGGCGAGCGCCGCGGCGCTGCATTAGTGATGTGGCGGGCGCCGCTGCGCCGCCAGCCGAGCCGTCCCCATCAAACTCGGCCCGGCGGACGGTGCGCGCCGGAATTTCGAAACCACCTGTCGGCCGAGTACCGGCTACGCTTCTCTCGTGCCACCAGACTTTTGTCCCCGTCTTCAAAATTAATGCCCAAATAGTTCGCCACGCACGGTTTACTTTCTGACAGGTGATCAAACAGCCACCTTTCGAAATTTTGCTCCCACGGACGACAATGCACCGCACAGGCTGCGAACGAAGTTGGTTCCCGTGTTCCGAGGCCGTTACTCGAGGTTCGACACCAAATTCCAACGTTCCAGATCTGTCATTGTCCAAAATTGGCGGTCAGGTCCCTCATAAAAGAAACGTTCCTCTTACGAGGAATTATTTTGCCGTTATTTGAAAATAAATGCTATTCAGATCACTGGGTAGTTCATTATTAATGCGACTAGCTCGGTAGAAATACGCGTTTGGAATGGATGTTACGTTAGGACGCTGGCGGTGCTTGCAAGCACTCTGGCAAATAAATGGGTGAAATGAGCTTTGTTATCTGGAAAACAGCTCGTTTCGTCCCTTCTCTTTTCTCAGACTGGTGTCGGGAAGGCTGTAATAATGTTAGCACTGAATGCGTAAGGGCACGACTGGATTCGATCCTGATTTATTGATGCTAACAACGATAAAAGTTTACTTCACAATTCGTACTGCTTGCGTGTATAACATTACAATCAAAGGCTCGGACATCTATAGAGAATTTACTTGAACAACACAGTGAGACCCTTTAACAATGCTGTCCTGCTATCGTGTTTACAGGCTGTTAAGAGAAAAAGGTATTCCTCATTTTGAGAGGGGTACTATGGGCCGACGACTGCCTTGCCACAGTGGTAACAGCGGTTCCCGTCAGATAATCGAACTTAAAAAGCGCTGTTGGGCTTGGCTAACACGTGGATGGTTACCATCCGGTCTACAGAGCGCTGTTGGCCAGCGGGGTGCACTCAGTCCTCGTGAGGCAAACTGAGCTGCTAGCCGTGCGGTTCTAGGCGCTTCAGTCTGGAACCGCGTGACCGCTACGGTCGCAGGTTCGAATCCTGCCTCGTGCATGGATGTGTGTAATGTCCTTAGGTTAGTTAGTTCTAAGTTCTAGGGACTGATGACCACAGATGTTAAGTCCCAGAGTGCTCAGAGCCATTTGAACAAATTTGAGGTGCTAGTTGACTGAGAAGTAACGGCTCCGGTCACGAAGACTGACAACGGCCGGGAGAGCAGTGTGCTGGCCACATGCCCTTCATATCCGCATCCAGCGACGCCTATTTGTGAGGATGACACGGCGGTCGGTCGGTGTCTTTGAGCCTTTCGAAGCGCGTTCGGATGGAGTTTAATTAAGTTTTAGGTAGTGTGGACCAAAACAAGATGAAAATGTTCAGTAAACATCGGCTCTAAGACGCACATCTAAAGAACTATCAGCGCTTGTTCATCTTTGCTACTGTGAAACACATCTCTTCCACTGGATGCTCTTTGCTATCACAAAAGACCCACTGAATGAAGTAAACAAACATGAATACATTATTCTCTTAATGTGAAAACGTAGAATTAATGTAATCTGCATTTTATTTCATACGATCTCCATAACAGAAGATCATGTTTGCCATTTCTCGTGTGGAATAATAACCTTCCATCATGCTGGCAACTACAAAGATCAAACCATAATGTAAATGCATTTCAGAAACTTTTAAAAATCCGAAACCGATTCAATTAGAACTAATATGTGCACTGCACTAACCCAGAACAATCAACACGATTTACAGAAATAACACTAACACGTATTAAATGGTTCAAATGGCTCTGAGCACTATGCGACGTAATTTCTGAGGTCATCAGTCGACTAGAACTTACAACTTATTAAACCTAACTAACCCAAGGACATCACACACATTCATGCCCGAGGCAGGATTCGAACCTGAAACCATAGCGGTCGCTCGGTTCCAGACTGTAGCGCCTAGAACCGCACGGCCACTCCGGCCGGCTAACGCGTATTAAAGATACGGCTATGTTGAAAGAAGCCTGTAAACTCCATAATCTCTGTGGTTTCACACCTGAACTAGTGATCTCTGTACTACTTACATGTAGATCTCTGAGCATAGAACTTCAGCGTGCCTGTAAATTTCTGTAATATGCGTGGCCGGCGGCTGTAACCGAGAGGTTCTAGGCGCTTCGGTCTGGAACCGCGCGACCGCTACGGTCGCAGATTCGAATCCTGCCTAGGGCATGGATGTCCTTAGGTTAGTTAGGTTTAAGTAGTTCTAAGTTCTAGGGGACTAATGACCTCAGATGTTAAGTCCCATAGTGCTCAGAACCATTTGAACCATTTCTAATACGCCTAGTCCGCCATGTTGTAGTTTCAAAAACATTTCTACCTCTTTGAACGTGATAAGGAAATCTTAATTTATTTCTGACCTTGAATTTTATATAAATATGATGTATCAGGCGGTCATGTAAACCAACACACGGCCGGGAAATCGATGAGCTGACTACATGCCCTTCCGTATCCACATCCAGTGACGTCCGTGGACTGAGGATGCCACGGCGGCCGGTTTGTACCGTTGGGCCTTTATGACCTATTCAGGAGGAGTTTATTTAGTTTTATGATGTAATAGGCTGATGTGGGAGCAGAATCGAAAATGATTTTCATTTTGCGTTCTGATGACATTTCGTGGTAGCCATGTTGTCATTAGGCAAGAAATGAAAAACGATCATCTATGGCCAGCACGTTCGGACAGCTACAATTAGTCATCCATGTTGAACGCATATGTGATACACATCTCTTTGGATAACGGAGTTACTGTTACGAACAGGTCTCATCACTGTCAGGTTATGGTTGTTCGTACTGGGTTTGATAGTGTGCATTATGTTGTGTGGACGCTCGTCTCACACTTACTGTAACTTCATAGATGATTAACAGTTAGCGTTTGCTCTTGCAGTGAGGTAATATGTATCAGGATTTATAAATCTGCTGCGAGAAGTGATCGTAATACTAGCGTAAACTGCTTGGGTATCATTATTCAGTTCGCGAATTATTATTATAGTGACGATAAAATTCCGATCGACAACTCTGTCTTAGTATCCACTTAATGATTATCAGTCATATGTTCAGTGATTAGAATATGTTTCTTACGTCTTTCTAAGTGGTCAGGGATTAGAATATGTTTCTTAACGTCTTTAGAATGCATTTAAAGAGTAAGGAGTAAATCTTATAAAAATCGTGTACTGACGTCTACTTTATGCTTGCATCGCTCTCAGTATTCGTAACAATGCTTAATGAAAGCCGACAGTTGTCATACTGACGTAACTGAAATAATTTTGTAGTTTTGGATTCCAATATAACTGTCCTTTAAAACAACTGGTTTTCAATTACTTAATCTCGGGCTGCCGCCTTCCATCTTACTGCTTGTGAGTAAACTTAACATAAAAGTGCTGACACGCATTGTATTGTAGCATGGCCAGATAGCTGTATTCTTCACCAATATTTTGAGTTTTGGCAAACACATTAATTTCAAGCACAGATCCACTACAGTGAGTTCTTAGAGCTGCTTGTAGCTCAGTGATTTATTCCGGGTATTTGATCAGAGCAGAGTAAAGCTGCGTTTCCGTTGTTTAGGTAAAGATAAACTTTGGGGCCAAAACGAACTATTTTGTGTTGCAATTAGGGAATGGTAATCATTTCTAATTTTTCCATATAATTCTGAAGTTGCATTAATAACCATATCGTAGGCTTATAAAGGAAACCTCGTATCTCAGAAAAAACTATGCATGGTTTTCTCACTTAATATGGTTGCCTAGCGATATACGTGATTTCTATATTTCCTCAGCAGAGCGCATCAATAAGGTCATTACCTGTCATTGGCTTATTAATAGTTGAGACACGAGGTTTTCTATCTAATAAAGCAATAAAAAAAATTGTGCAATTTTTGAGTCACGGGGTTTTCATTCTAAGCCGACGATATGCAGATTTAACATACGACAGTTAACCGTTTCAAATTTACATTGTTGGTGTGGAAGCTGTTGAGGGTATGAAAGATATTTCTCGTGTTCAATTACTAATCATTGCAGTCAGATTACCCGTTTTTTCTTTTTTGAAACATTACGCAAGAAGAGGAGCATACTGAAGTATTACACACATAAGTATGCAACCAAAGATCACGCATCTGCTTAGAATACAGGCTATGCAATAATTATAATAAAAAGTATATTATAATAGGAATTTTACGCCAAGTCACAGTGATACACTTCAGTCGAGAACCTTCCCCAGGGGTTTAAAAACAACACGTTTGCAATGTGTACTGCATGCTGCATCCATGGATAGTAACATTGTAACGTGTCTCCATTTGTTTACTGTATTCTGTAGGTCATTCGTAACAGCAAACATTTTGTTTCATACTGCTACCTCTCAAAACGTGGAACTCATTTTTAGCACCATGTATAGTCAATGATAAGTGCCTGATTTGATCTTTGGAGTTGTCGAAACTGGCTAAGAAGCGCATGATGCAGCAGTCACTGGACCAAAATCCCAAGACATTTCGGTGTTACTTTAAGGTTGTAAGCGGCACAAAAATCACGTACACGAGACAGAAACCCAAACAAAAAGTAGCGGATCAAATACTGTTTTTTTTTTTTTTAATTCTCCTTCTATATGGCTAAATGTGTTTTATTTACTACGAAAAGTTTTGGATAGTGTCATCTTAAGAACCGTAACTTACAACACGTGAAATAAAAGTTAGTATCAATTAGTCGGTCTTATTCGCAAAAATGTATGTTAATGGTACTTTCTTAGTTGTTGTTGTGGTCTTCAGTCCTGAGACTGGTTTGATGCAGCTCTCCATGCTACTCTATCCTGTGCAAGCTTCTTCATCTCCCAGTACCTACTGCAACCAACATCCTTCTGAATCTTCTGAGCGTATTCATCTCTTGGTCTCCCTCTACAATTTTTACCCTCCACGCTGCCCTCCAATACTAAATTGGTGATCCCTTTATGCCTCAAAACATATCCTACCAACCGATCCTTCTTCTAGTCAAGTTGCGCCACAAACTTCTACTCTCCCCAATCCTATTCAATACCTCCTCATTAGTTATATGATCTACCCATCTAATCTTCAGCGTTCTTCTGTAGCACCACATTTCGAAAGCTTCTATTCTCTTCTTGTCCAAACTATTTATCGTCCATGTTTCACTTCCATACATGGCTACACTCCATACAAATACTTTCAGAAACGATTTCCTGACACTTAAATCTATACTCGATGTTAACAAATTTCTCTTCTTCAAAAAACGCTTTCCTTCCCATTGCCAGTCTACATTTTATATCCTCTCTACTTCGACCATCATCAGTTATTTTGCTCCCCAAGTAGCAAAACTCCTTTACTACTTAAAGGTCTCATTTCCTAATCTGATTCCCTCAGCATCATCCGACTTAATTCGACTACATTCCATTATCCTCGTTTTGCTTTTGTTGATGTTCATCTTATATCCTCCTTTCAAGACACCATCCATTCCGTTCAACTGCTCTTCTAAGTTCTTTGCTGTCTCTGACAGAATTACAGTGTCATCGGCGAACCTCAAAGTTTTTATTTCTTCTCCATGGATTTTAATACCTACTCAGAATTTTTCTTTTGTTTCCTTCACTGCTTGCTCAATATACAGATTGAATAACATCGGGGAGAGGCTACAACCCTGTCTTACTCCCTTCCCAACCCCTGCTTCCCTTTCATGCCCCTCGACTCTTATAACTGCCATCTGGTTTCTGTACAAATTGTAAATACCCTTTCGCTCCCTGTATTTTAGTCCTGCCACCTTCAGAATTTGAAAGAGAGTATTCCGGTCAACATTGTCAAAAGCTTTCTCTAAGTCTACAAATGCTAGAAACGTAGGTTTGCCTTTTCTTAATCTAGCTTCTAAAATAAGTCGTAGGGTCAGTATTGCCTCACGTGTCCCCATATTTCTACGGAATCCAAAGTGATCTTCCCCGAGGTCGTCTTATACCAGTTTTTCCATTCGTCTGTAAGGAATTCGCGTTATTATTTTGCAGCCGTGACTTATTAAACTGATAGTTCGGTAATTTTCACATCTGTCAACGCCTGCTTTCTTTGGGATTGGAATTATTATATTCTTCTTGAAGTCTGACGGTATTTCGCCTTTTTCATACATCTTGCTCACCAGATGGTAGAGTTTTGTCAGGACTGGCTCTCCCAAGGCCGTCAGTAGATCTAATGGAATGTTGTCTACTCCTGAGGCCTTGTTTCGACTCGGGTCCTATAGTACTCTGTCAATCTCTTCACGCAGTATCGTATCTCCCATTTCATCTTCATCTACATCCTCTTCCATTTCCATAATATTGTCCTCAGGTACATCACCCTTGTATAGACCCTCTATACTCCTTCCACCTTTCTGCTTTCCCCTCTTTGCTTAGAACTGGGTTTCCATCCGAGCTCTTGATATTCATACAAGTGGCTCTCTTTTCTCCAAAGGTCTCTTTAATTTTCCTGTAGGCAGTATCTATCTTACCCCTAGTGAGATAAGCCTCTTCATCCTTACATTTCTCCTCTAGCCATCCCTGCTTAGCCATTTTGCACTTCCTGGCGATCTCATTATTGAGACGTTTGTATTCCTTTTTGCCTGCTTCATTTACTGCATTTTTATATTTTCTCCTTTCATCAATTAAATTCAATGTTTCTTGTGTTACCCAAGGATTTCTACTAGTCCTCGTCTTTTTACCTACTTGATCCTCTGCTGCCTTCACTACTTCATCCCTCAGAGCTACCCATTCTTCTTCTAATGTATTTCTTTCCCCCATTCGTGACAATTGTTCCCGTATGCTCTCCCTGAAACTCTGTACAACCTCTGGTTTAGTCAGTTTCTCCAGATCCCATCTCCTTAAATTCCCACCTTTTTGCAGTTTCTTCAGTTTTAATCTACAGTCTTGTGGTCAGAGTCCACATCTGTCCCAGGAAATGTCTTACAATTTAAAACCTGGTTCCTAAATCTCTTTCTTACCATTATATAATCTATCTGAAACCTGTCAGTATCTCCAGGCTGCTTCCATGTATACAACCTTCTTTTATGATTCTTGAACCAAGTGTTAGCTATGATTAAGTTATGCTCACTGCAAAATTCTACCAGGCGGCTTCCTCTCTCATTTCTTACCCCCGATCCATATTCACCTACTACGTTTCCTTCTCTCCCTTTTCCTACTACCGAATTACAGTCACCCATGACTATTAAATTTTCGTCTCCCTTCATTATCTGAATAATTTCTTTTATTTCATCATACATTTCTTCAATTTCTTTGTCACCTGCAGAGCTGAGGCACGCAAGCCTCCCCAACAACGGCAAGGTCCATGGTTCTTGGGGGGAGGACATTCTTAGTAACAAAAAGTAATAATTCACAAAGAATAGATAATGAATGTTGCCATCATTCAATAACCGTATCCACGCTGAGTTAAGAAATAATCAGAACTGATGATGCTGAAATCCATTTTAAATCGATAAACCTTTATAACTGCACGAGTGCGGAAATACACTGACGGAAAAAAAAAAATCGTAACACCAAGAAGAAATTGGGCGACATAAAAGAGAGTTGGCAGCCGTGTTTCATCATCTGAAAAACGATATCTTTACAAATTTCGTACCAGTCGCTTAAGAGTGATGTTAGTAGCGCCACTATGAGGACACAAATCAGATTTGCTTTAAATACGTGCTGTAACTATCGTGGTCGTTAGTTACGTTTGATATTGCTCGTGGTGAGTTGATGTTAGTCAATAATGTCTTTAAGGCAAGAAAGATTCCATTATCAGCACCTCCTTGCGCTTGACCGAGGTCGTGTAATAAGGCTATGAGAAGCTGGATGTTCCTTTTGCGATACTGCAGGAAGACTTGGCAGGGATGTAGCGACTGTAAACGATTGCAGCGGTGGTCACGAGAATATGCGGTGACACGAAGACCGGGATCCGGACGGCCACGAGAGGGAAGACAATGGCTCTGGAGCATCACACTGCATCTGCAGCAAAAATCTGAAAAGCGGTGGGCTCCACAGTGACACAATGAACTGTTACAAATCGTTTACTTCAAGGACACTTCCGAGCCAGGTGCCCTGTAGCGTGCATTACAATAACCCCAAACCATCGTCATTTGTGACTTCATGTGGTGTCAAGCGAGAGCTTATTGGATGCGAAGATGAAGGTCTGTTGTGTTTTCTGACGATAGCTGGTTCTGGCGGTGTGCTGGTTCCAAGGAGACCAGCAGAGTGCCTGCAACCAACCTGTCTACGTGCTAGGCGCCCTGAACCTGCACCTGGAGTTACGGTCTGGGATGCGATTTCGACTTGCAGCAGGAACGCAGGAATACTCTCGTGGCTATCCTATGCACCCTGACTGCAAACATGTATGTGATTCGGCCTGTTGGGCTGCCACTCATGACAACATCATAGGTTATATTTTCCAACAGGATAACACTCGCCCACATACCGCTCTTGTAGCGCAACATGCTTCGCAGTGTCGGTATGTTACCTTGGCCTGCTCGATAATCAGATCAGTCCCCAATCGAGCACATATGGGACATCATTCCAGCGTCATCCACAAACAGCATTAACCGTCCGTTAATTGGCCGATAAAGTGCAACAGGTATGAAACTTCAACCCACGAACTGATATCCGGCACCTGTTCAACACAACTGATGCATGTTTACACGCTTGCATTCAATATTCTGGCAGTTATACCGACTGCTAATGTGCCAGCGCCGGCCGGGATGGCCGAGTGGTTCTAGGCGCTACAGTCCCGAACCGCGCGACTGCTACGGTCGCAGGTTCGAATCCTGCCTGGGCCATGGATGTGCGTGATGTCCTTAGGTTAGTTAGGTTTAAGTAGTTCTAAGTTCTAGGTGACTGATGACCTCAGAAGTTAAGTCACATAGTGCTCAGAGCCATTTGAACCATTTTGTGCCAGCATTTCTCCTTTTCAATGGCTTATATTACGCTTACATTAAACTATTATCTTGAAATATTAATCACTTAAATATGTTTCCTAACAAATTTATTCCCGAAATTTCATTACTCTACGTTAATTATTTTTTAGTGTTAAGATTTTTTTCGCCAGAGTACATTCCCACAAGTCACAGGTCACATCCACTTGCAAGGAAGGACGTACACTACTGGCCATTGAAATTGCTACACCACGAAGATGACATGTTACGGACGCGAAATTTAACCCACAGGAAGAAGATGCCGTGATATGCAAATGATTAGCTTTTCAGAGCATTCACACTAGGTTGGCGCAGGTGGCGACACCTACAACGTGCTGACACGAGGAAAGTTTCCAACCGATTTACCATACACAAACAGCAGTTGACCGGCGTTGCCTGGTGAAACGTTCTTGTGATGCCTCGTGTAAGGAGGAGAAATGCGAACCATCACGTTTACTACTTTGATAAAGGTCGGATTGTAGCCTATCGCGTTTGCGGTTTATCGTACCGCGACATTGCTGCTCGCGTTGGTCGAGATCCAATGACTGTTAGCAGAATATGGAGTCGGTGGGTTCAGGAGGGTAATACAGAACGCCGTGCTGGATCCCAACGGCCGCGTATCACTAGCAGTCGAGATGACAGGCATCTTATCCGCATGTCTGTAACGGATCGTGCAGCCACGTCTCGATCCCTGTATCAACAGATGAGGACGTTTGTAAGACAACAACCATCTGCACGAACATTCGACGACGTTTGCTGCAGGATGGACTATGAGCTCGGAGGATCATGGCTGCGTTTACCCTTGACGCTTCATCACAGACAGGAGCGCCTGCGATGCTGTACTCAGCGACGAACCTGGGTGCACGAATGGCAAAACGTCATTTTTTCGGATTAATTCAGGTTCATTTTACAGCATCATGATGGTCGCATCCGTGTTTGGCGACATTGCGGTGAACGCACATTGGAAACGTGTATTCGTCATCGCCATACTAGCGCATTACCCGGCGTGACGGTATGGGGTGCCATTGGTTAGACGTCTCGGTCACCTCTTGTTCGCATTGACGGCACTTTGAACAGTGGACGTTACATTTCAGATGTGTTACGACCCGTAGCTCTACCCTTCAGTCGATCCCTGCGAAACCCTACATTTCAGCAGAATAATGCACGACCGCATGTTGCAGATCCTGTACGGGCCTTTCTGGATACAGATGTGTTACGACCCGTGGCTCTACCCTTCAGTCGATCCCTGCGAAACCCTACATTTCAGCAGGATAATGCACGACCGCATGTTGCAGGTCCTGTACGGGCCTTTCTGGATACAGAAAATGTTGGACTGCTGCCCTGGCCAACACATTCTCCAGATCTCTCACCAATTGAAAACGTCTGGTCGATGGTGGCCGAGCAACTGGCTCGTCACAATACGCCAGTCATTACTCTTGGTGAATTGTGGTACCGTGTTCAAGCTGCATGGGCAGCTGTACCTGTACACCTCATCCAAGCTCTGTTTGACTCAGTTCCCAGGCGTATAAAGGCCGTTACTACGGCCAGAGTTGGTTTTTCTGGGTACTGATTTCTCAGTATCTGTGCAATCAAATTGCGTGAAAATATAATCACATGTCAGTTCTAGTAAAATATATTTGTCCAATGAATACCTGTTTATGATCTGCATTTCCTCTTGGTGTAGCAATTTTAATGGTCAGTAGTGTATAATTGATCTTATCTGTAGATCTACTGTCGCATACTACTCACACGTCTTTGTAGCAGGGTCATAGAGGTTATTTTGCGTTCAAACGTTACGAGTTATTTGGAATAAAAAATAAGTAACACACTTACTTAATCTATCCTACACAGATCGTGTGGATAAAATAAGGTGAAGAACAGCTCGCTTAGAGTACAAGCTGTCACTCTTCCGTCCTATACCAGCTAATGGAACGGGAAGTAACCTTTATAAGTGGTAAATTAGAAAGTGCCTTCTGCCACGCACTTACGAATCATTCAGATGAATGTTTCAGATTTAGACGTTACCGATAATGCAAACCGGAACGTATGCCGTCCCAGCACGTCTCGCCCATGCGCTGTGTAATGGGTAACAAGGTAAGTGCCTGGTGAGGCACTGTCAAGCTCATCTCTCTGACCTAGGAAAGGCAGTGGAATAGACAGGAGGTGTTCAGGCTGGACTGTTGAGTGTTGCCCAACAACAACCAAAGCTGTAATGCTACTGGAGACCACCGTTTCTCAACTTTTGTAACACAACGGCCACATTTTTGTTGAACTTAAGGAGACACCCACCTCGTACTAGCAGCAGTGTGAGGAACGCCGTCCTTCACTGCTGATGACTCAGAAATATTGGCATTTCCCGGGGTTTATAGCCCCTGTTAGTGACTATAAGAATGTTTTACCTTTCACACCGAGGAATGTTGAAATGCAATCTAACGTCTTTTTTCTGTCAACCTCGGCCTCCAAAGAAGGGAAAGAACGAAGCTATAAAGATCTGCTGCATAAATTTATATTGGCTGCACCGATTATAGTGAACATGGAGATGCAAAAAGTTGTACACATGTTGGCATGTTTGTTTCAATATTATGGAAAACTGGGGTCAGTATGTATTTGTCGTGAACAGAGGCACAGTTAAGCCGGCATATCTGATCAGCGTGTTACATGACAGAGGAAAACAGTGCTGAATTTAAATTTGAGGCTAGTAGTCAAAAGTTATTTATTTGAAATATCTAAATAGGAAACTGATGCAACTGAATCATAATCTTTTTAAATTTGTAACTTATTAACACAACATACCAATGATGTTTATATTTCCTTCTTGTGTTGTAGGAATAGAAAGAAATGTAGATGAAAATTCCACGTACTTCTACTAATCTGGTATTAGAATGGAGAAGGATGTAATATGAACAATTCCATCTACCTGTCAAAATGTTGAACAGAGCCAAACAAAAAAGCACGTAAAATATCATTCCTAGGCTTGGATTTACGCTCTGCAGAAGCCAGCCGCAGTCTGTTATGTGTTGTGAATTGTTTGCCGGAAGTATGAAGCCTTCTAAAATGATTCGTCAACTAGAAACAAAACATCAAATTGCGAAAAATAAATCTATTGAGTTTTTCCAGTGAAAATTCTCTGTTTTTCGGAATCAACAGGTGAACATTACAAGTATAAGTATTCTAAGCAAAAGGCTCTTTATGCATCATATCAAGTTGCTTTAAACACAGCTATCAAAGGTAAGCCACACACTGTGCTACGCAGTGTGACTGATATGATATGTATTATAATCAGTGCTGAATGTGCAGGAAAATTGAAAACAATCTCCAAACGATACATCATCTAGGTGCATCTCTGAAATGACTGGTAACATTCGGGAACAAATAGGGCAAAAAATAAAATACAGTTAATTTGTTTCTATTCCGTTTCCAGAGTCTATTGATATTTCGCACAGTGCATAGTTTTTATGTTTCATACGACTCATATCAGATTAATCGGTAGCGGAAGATGTTTCGTTCTGTAAGCCATTGCATATCACACAAAATGGGAAATGTTTATTTAAATTGTTTGTTGATGCTTCAAACCCATTTGTGATAGACTGGAAAAGAATGCGTTTCAATTTGCAATCATGGGGCAAAAGCACTGATCGGACAGAAAAGTGGTTTAGTTGAAAAACTAAAACCATTAATACCAAGTGCAAAATGGATCCACAATTTCTTACACCTTCAAACGCTTGTATCCAAAAATATGACCAATTACTTTCTCCAAGTTCTTAATAAGGCAATTAAGATTGTAAATTTTATTATAAGTCAACCCTTAGAAGGGCGATTATTTGACAAGCTGTGCGAAGAAATAGGTGTGTTTCACAAATCTCTCTTACTTGTTACTGAAGTGAGGTGGCTGCCCCGGGGGAATGTTTTAAACTGATTTTTTGAACTTAGGTTGGAGATCCTGTTATTTTTTTGCGACCTTGCTGGACAACGCTAAGTTTGACAAGCACAAAGATACACAGTAAGACCTCATACCGTGTGAGGGCGGGTATTATTTCTCTGAAGTGCAAAAGCAGGATGGTTTGCCGTGAAGAGCAACGAAACGGGGCGGAGAATATCATCGACGTAGCTCTGTGCTTTAAGTGTGCCGCGGATGACAACCGAATGCATCCTGCTATTGAAACAAATGTCACTCCATACTATCACTCGTGGTTGTAGGGTGACATGGCGGGTGATAGGTTGGTGGTGTCCTCCAGGAACATCCTTGGAGGTCATTGGGGATCGGTTCGAATCGGAACCCATCACTAAAGACACCTCTACTCCAGCCAGTGAGATTCCAGGGTGAAGGCGTGTCCCCAGACAGCAGTGCGATACCAATCTGACTGACCCCCTTAACACGGCCTGACGACCTGATGTGATGGTCTGGGGTGCCATTTCATTTCATATCTGGACTCCTTTGGCTGTCATCCACGGTACAGCAGTACGTCGACGATATTCTACGACCGGCTTTGTTGCATTTCATGGCAAGCCATCTTTCGCTTACACTGCATCAAGATAATGCCCCCCGCACATAGCGAGAGATTCTTACCGTTTGTCTTCGTGCTCGTCAGATCTTAGTTTGACCAGCAAGATCGCCGGATCACTCACCAATTGAGAACATGTGAAGCATTATGGGCAAGTTCCTCGATCAGCTCGGGATTGTGTTGAGATTACGCGGCAGCTGGACAGTATTTTGCACAGTATCCCTCAGGAAGACGTCCAAAAACTGTGTCGGTCAACGCGCCAAGCCGAATAACTGCTTAGATAAGGGCCAAATTTGGTTCAGTGCGCCGGCCGCTGTGTCGAGGGTTCTAGACGCTTCAGTCCGGAACCGCTCTGCTGCTACGGTCGAAGGTTCGAATACTGCCTCGGGCATGGATGTGTACGATGTCCTTTGGTTAGTTAGGTGTAAGTATTTCTAAGTCTAGGGGACTGATGACCTCAGATGTTAAGTCCTATAGTGGTTAGAGCCATTTCGGATCAATGCAGGTTTGACTTTCTCAGTTTGTGAAACTCTTTCTCTTGAATAGACCAACTAATTGTTCTGAAACCGAAATTTTTAATTATTTTATTTTTTTACGCACGAAAGAGCTAGCTTACAAACCCTTCGTTGGGCCAGTGTTTGAATATTGCTCGTCAGTCTGGACTCCGTGCCATACTGGACTAAGAGAGGAAATAGATAAAATTCAAAGAAAAGCAGCGCGTTGCGTTACAGGTCTATTTACTTAGCCGTTTCCCGCGGCGGACGGTGCAAGAGAAACGTTCTTTATCACTCTGTGGTTTACTGTTGGAATTCCGCTAGCGTGCGTTCCTGGAAGAGTCAACCAAAATATTACTCCTTCCTTCGCATATTCCGCCTAAAGCCCATGAAGGTAAAAACGTACAGGCTTATCTGCAAGTTTGCGGACAATCGTTCTTCTCTCGGAACATTCACGACAGGGAAAAAGGGAAAAGGAGGCGGGCGAGTAACAGTGCACAAAGTTTCCTTCACCATTCACCATAAGGTGGCTTGTGGATTATAGATGTATTTGTACCTGTAGATGTAAATGTAGACAAATCGCATTTCGAAATGTACAGTGTTCACTCAATACAACAATAAATGACCATCTTCGATCAGAGAATTAGTGTAGTGTTATTTTACGTATCATTACTCTAGATAAATTCTCCGACAGTCACGTACTCAGCAGTTGGTGTGTTTGTGAAACTTTAGTTACAAGTTGACGTTACAAGTCCATACTGCGGCTGCTCCTTTACTGTACGCTGTCTACACAGGGCGGGGCGACACGTTGTGGCAGCCAGCAGACATGCACGATAAATTCGGCATGACGGGCAGCAGCGAGAGCGGAACAAAAAGTTCTTTTCCGCCTCTGGCGCGGCCGTGGGTCGCCGCAGCCAGCAGCCGATACTTCACTTTATTCAAACAAAAGCTGCCGCTGTCTCCAAATGATGGTAATTTAATAAGGGTCACCGTGAAAAAGAAGTTCCTCCCTGGCATCGCAAGCACATAT
Source organism: Schistocerca nitens (assembly GCF_023898315.1). NCBI lineage: Eukaryota > Metazoa > Arthropoda > Insecta > Orthoptera > Acrididae > Schistocerca > Schistocerca nitens. The sequence continues at coordinate 270,511,238 of NC_064620.1, forward strand.
ATCTCTCCTGTGCCGGTGTTTTATTAAAACTTCAGTGAAAGTCAAGTACGACAGGAGAGTAAGTGGGCTGTTTCGTAGGAAGGAAATGACAAATAACATACAAGTTGCCTTCCACAAATTCGAGCGGCAGTCCCCCATATAAATCATTAAAACGGTGTATCATTAAATAATCACGGTCACGACGATGGCTTTAAATTTAAGGACAGTAGCACAGTCTCATTAATTTCTCAGACCCTCAGATTATCGTGGTGACAGCTAATAAGACAGTAAGCGACAGTTTGCGTACTGCACCTCAAAGACTATATTTTTCGAGAAAAGAACTCTCGCTTCTTCGATGATCGCAAGTCGTTTAGACAGAAACAGGTTCGGTTCAGATTGCAAGCATCGCTGGCTCATTGTTATTCTCACTACTCTCAGTGTACGAAATTTTAGTTCTTTTAAAAGAAGATATACTACACCTATCGAGAAAGTCATCGAATTTACTCTCACACACTCACAATAAGATATGTTTTTTTTGGAAAAGGTTAGGGAGGGGGGAGGGAGGCAACAGTCTTGTGATTGGTTTGATGCTGTGCATCACGAATTCCTCTCTTGTGCTAACATCTTCATCCAACGGTAGGAGACGGAACGTCCTCAATTGTTTGTTGCATGTATTCCAATCTCTGTCTTCCAGCACACTTATTATCCTCTATGCATCTCTCTCAAGTTTCAAGGAAGCTATTCTTCAATATCTTAACACATGTCTTGTAACACCCTACCCGTCAATTATCTTATTTTGGCGTGTGTTCACCCCAGCTAATTGACTAACAGATCAACAGAAAGTGCAAAACTGCCGCAATATCGGATAAAGCAAAGAAAGTAATAAGGCCCTGTGACTCCTGATTGAACTGCGATGGCAGTGTTGACATTAGTTGATTCAGAATTGATCACTTTTAATTAAAAAGGGGTGCACATTGATGTTATATGCAACTATTGAACACCAGATGCAAATGTTCAACATAAAATTAATTAAGAAAGTGACTTGGGATTTCAACTACTTGATTGAAAACAGATGCAGTCGATTATCACAAATTTATTTTAACTCACGACCTTCAATCATCACATTACGTGACTCTCCTACCAGGCAGTGGTAATAAATTGCGTTTGCATGGAGTAAAGCTCGATAACTCAAAGTGCGAGAAGAATTCTACAGTACACGGCCCTTGAAACCCTCGTGGAAACTTTGCCGACGTGATCCAAGAAATTAATCAGTGGCCGGAGTGGGTGCAATATCACCGAATACAGCGTGGCGGAGCGGCGTCGTTGTGTGGACGTCGGCCGACTTCATGGTGCTGCAAGGCTGCGCTCATCTATTCACTCCTAGCTATCTTGCTCAGTACATAGCTGAACCAAAACTTTCCAAGCGCAATCGTTCCATTTGCTAAGTCCTAAACTGCAGAGATGCTCACTCTTTCTCAGGCAAGCTGAGTAAAGAACGCCACGTCTGCACTCTAGGCAAGCTGGGAAGGGAAGACCTCTACTGAGACTTCTGCCAGTCCGCTCTTTGCCTCGGTTTCCCCTCCAGCAAATTCACTTACGCCAATTGCAGCGCAAGTCGCGTTAAGCATGCGTCGCTTCCCAGTGCCGACCAATGCCTGCTCTGGGAAGTGAACAAATTCCCACAAAATTTCCCTTCCTCTCAACTTCTTCTATTTAGCTCCCCACAGGCCACCCATCAAGGTTAGCGTCTGCACAAACACCAAGTTTTCCGGAATTCTGACTCCCAGGAGAGTACTTCAAATTCCTTGGTCCTATGTTCCCATCAGAGGCGGCGTATTTCATGCTGTCGCTCTTCACCTGATTTGCTTCAGGCTCTGCGGACCGTGAATTCAGCGTGAAGTTGCTATAGTCACGAACACGCATATTTTGACCTCTGTTGACCGCTCCACCGTAGCTTTGCGCGACTTTGTCGCATGTTTCACAGAAAACGGGACGACGGACATTTATCAACAGGCATACAAGTTCTCCGTCTGTTTCCCGGTACACCAGCAGGGAGTCGGGGTCAACCACCCACTCACTGTCACCCTTCTTAAGGCGGCTGGAGGGCGTGCTGCATTACCACTTTGTCAGAGCTTGAGCCGCCCTAAGCTGCCTATTGTCACTTCCCTTCGCCATTCCCCAGCCGGCCATGGTCAACTCTAAATGTTTCCCTGGGGTAAACTAGAGTCCAGTAAATCAACTCATTTCCACAAAGTTTTCATGTCGTGTGAATTACTTTAAAACCATCACCCAACATTAATTATTCCAATATGTCCATACTATACCATCTAGAAGATGCATTGTGCCTTGTCAGTCATTTTTCGTTCAGCCCTACTGTTCGCTCAACGTGAGTTAGGTGATCTTTAATGACTTCATGTAAGGGGCATAGTTCTTGCCATCTTACAGTCTTACCATCCTGTCCTCCCTGGGGGTGGACATCAAGAGTAGACAAGAGGAAAGTTGGACACTTAACAAGTGACTGTTCACCCTTGAACTCTTTCATCAAGAGGGAAGTAATGTACATAGGGAAATAATGGAAGAATTTCAGTTGGTCAAGAACATAGAGTAGCAGTTAAAACTGAACCTTAAGATGATAGTGGATTTAGGTATGACAAAATGGATGACGGCCAAATTGTAAATGAAATCTCTAGGGCTTCACCCATTCCTCATTGTAGTAAGAATGAAGAAGTGAACAGTTCCGAATTGTGGAACAAGTTAAAATTAAGCTATATTCATGCGATCAGAATCGGTGAGTGCCGGAGAAGCCGAGAGATGGAGACATGAAGTCATTATTAGTATAATTCATGAAGCAACAGGAAGAGAATTTTAAGACCATTTGTAGTAAGACTGACTTTAGTAAATTAAATTCGAACATTAGGAGTTTAAATTCAAAAATAGAAAAAAACAGTTGTGGCATTAACATGGAATTTAAAAAAGAAATTTGTGTTGTTATTGCTAATCTTATAAAATTCATAGACGAAAAGGAAGAAGTAACAGAAACTTTTGATTTGAAATTAGTACAATCTTTATCGTTAGGGATGGGGGGGGAGGGAGGTAACAGTCTTGTGACTGATACGAAGCAAGAAAATTCTGCGCATATTGAGAAGATAGGGGAAGGTGAAGTTGATGTAAATGATGTCACATTTAGAGATGTTGGAACAGAACGTTCATTGACGTTAAGTGAAAAGGTTGACAAAGTTGTTAATGGCGTTGTTGATCTCATCTCTCTGAGATTCACAATGCCTCTCTTGTAGCGTCTGCCACTGGAGCTGTCTGAACACGTCTGTAACGTTCCCGCGCTTACTAAACGAAACCAGAACGCACAGGCAAGTCTTATTTAGAACTCTTTTGTATCTCTCTCATTATGGGTCCCAATCTGTCATTCAGTATTCCAAAATCGGTCGAATGTTTTGCTACCCACTTCTTTCGTGAGTGAATAGCATTTCTTTAGAATTCTTCCAGTGGCTGAATTTCTTTGATGTATCAATTTAGAAAAAGTCAGTTTAGTACTAGCTCTGGAAATAATAATTTTCATGTACATGATTGCCCAGAAATGAATCAGAATAAATTTTTGCTGCATCCATATGACATTAGTAACACACTGACATGCACAAAAGTGAAACAACCAAAAGATAGAGATGTCAATGTAGCTTCGCACACATGTACGCCATAGGTGGGTATGTGAATAACTAAGAGTGGCAATTCTCAAGTTACAAGTAGAACGACCATTATAGTGCGTTAATGTTAGTGCTTAGTATGGCTACCAGGCCTGGTAGGCTATACAAAGCGTGTGAACGGTCAGATGTTGAGTGATCGCTGCGAAGGAGACGGAAATGTCGCGTACTCATGTAAGAAAGCGTTATCAGCACCTGACAGAGTTTCAAAGGGGCCTCGTTATAGATTTCCATTCGGTCGACTGTTCAAATCGTGCAGTATTCAGATCTGTGGGCTATACGGTTGTCGAAGACTGCAAGATCTGACAAGAGTGAGAATTATCGCACAATCAGCTTAATAGCTCATCCATCCAAGTCACTGACAAGAATCATGTACAGCAGAACGGAAAAGAAAGTTGAGGACGTGCAAAATTATGATCAGTTTGGCCTTAGAAAAGGTAACGGCACAAGACGTTGCGTTTGGTACTGGAAACAAGGCTAAAGAAAGATCAAGACACGTTCATAGGATTTTTCGACCTGGAAATTGCGTTCAACAGCGCAAGATGTTCGAAATTCTGAGAAAAATAGAGGTGAGCTATAGGGAGAGACGGGTAATCTGCAATACGTACAAAAGCAAGAGGGAATAATAAGATTGGACGACAAGAACGAAGCGCTCAGATTAAAAAGACTGTAAAACAGGGATGTAGTCCTTCCCCACTACTGTTCGACCTGCACATTGAAGAAGCAATGATGGAAATAAAAGGAAGGTTCAGGAGTGGAATTAAAATTCAGAGTGAAAGTTTTACTACGGGTAATTACGCAGTAAAGTGCTCACTCCTTTGTGCAAAGTCCCTTTTCTAAATACTTATTTCACATATTTTGCACCGTTTATAACGACCATTTTGAGAGAATGAGGTTTACCACAAGTACTTACAAGTTTTATGGATCTTTCCTGAACCTCGAGATTCCGATATTCACAGTTTACAGACAAATTTATTTGGAATATTTTTTAGGAGAAAAAAAATGGCTGTGAGCACTACGGGACTCAACATCTGAGGTCATCAGTCCCCTAGGCTTAAAACTACTTAAAGCTAACTAACCTAAGGACATCACACACATCCATGCCCGAGGCAGGATTCGAACCTGCGACCGTAGCAGCAGCGCGGTTCCGGACTGGAGCGCCTAGAACCTCTTGGCTACTGCGGCTGCATTTAGGAGAAAAACTCTTATATTTGTACGAACATGTTACTGAAATAACTGAGCAAATCTTTAGAAGTATTCCCGTTGAGGCACAGATACTGCTTCTCAAATCTGTGACACCAGACGCTAACATGTATTGTTACTGGAGCTGTATTCTGACAGGCAACTGGGCGTCAGGCCGTGACACTTGTGCCGCCAAGTGGTTGCATACTTCTTCTCTTCTGTGTCAGTCTGTTGCGAATTCTGCCTCTTTTTATATATTTCCTTTCCCTCTTTTCTTTCTTTGTGTTAGTTAAAGAACCAAATTTATTTTTCAATATTTTACATACATGTTAATCAATAGTTATGCCCTTTGTTAAATTTGTATCTAGATGCTACCATAATACATCAAATTATGTACTGTATGTTCATTACCTAACTTTGAATGGCCGTCAGGTGCCGAAGTTAAAGTAAATAACAAAAGAAAAATACTTGTGTTCCCCGTTCAAAATGTCGGTCTTTCTACATTTTCGTCGGTCATCGCACAATTCATCCCATAGAATGACGTGCACAGATATTTTTTGGGGAAAACAAGGGTGGTCCATTCTTCTAAACTATTCAAATTTTCTGTACCATATTCCTCTATGCATTATTTTATACATACTGCTAGAATTTCTTTTTGTATCGTTTCCACTGTATGCTGCTATTCTCCCGAAAATCCTCATTTCTTCAAATTATCCTTCTTTGTGTATCTCCAAAATAGGTATCTCAGTTCCATATTACAGAGAAGAAACAGCCATCGTTTATAAAAAAAATCATCATATTCCCTTTTTCCCTTTCAAAAATAGTGGATACACTTGTTCTGGAGGTTATTTTCATTAACAGCATCTCCCTCAATACGTTCTTTTCTTTTTTTTAACTCCAAGGCTTTATTCTTGTTGGACAAAAAATCATCGAGACGAATTCACCAGGGTATCTTTGTAGACAATAATGATGTAGTTGTAAACAAATAAACATTAATTATCATTATGAGATCCAGTTTGATCACGTAGTTGTTCGTTTGCTGTATCCATTGCCATGATAAGTCATGTGCAAACAGGAAAGTATTAGAAACTTCCTGGCAGATTAAAACTGTGTGCCGGACCGAGACTCGAACTCGGGACCTTTGCCTTTCCTCTCATTCAGAAAAGTATTAGGTTTTTTAAAATTCCTTTTTATTCCTTAATCTAGATAAAATCATTTTATTGCTCTTAAGATCTTAAGGGCACTTGTACACACACATTTTGTTGCTAACCTTATGTAGACTTTTTTATAAACTATGTGTATATTTATCTTCAGATCAGTCTCCACCTATCCATGACTACAAAAATTTTGAGTAGCAGTAAATTCCATATCTTTCTGTGAGCTTCCCCTTCAACAGAATTTTCATTTCACGTTCCCGATATTTACTAGAAAATATTATGTTTGACTGACCGTCGCCGAATTTCACCATGAATACACTCATTCAGTATGTATATTTTCGGCGACAGCTTTGCCCTAATTACTAATTAGTCCGACCAAATGAAATGCGTGTTGCTGTAAGTGACTAAAATACACTCCTGAAAATGGAAAAAAGAACACATTGACACCGGTGTGTCAGACCCACCATACTTGCTCCGGACACTGCGAGAGGGCTGTACAAGCAATGATCACACGCACGGCACAGCGGACACACCAGGAACCGCGGTGTTGGCCGTCGAATGGCGCTAGCTGCGCAGCATTTGTGCACCGCCGCCGTCAGTGTCAGCCAGTTTGCCGTGGCATACGGAGCTCCATCGCAGTCTTTAACACTGGTAGCATGCCGCGACAGCGTGGACGTGAACCGTATGTGCAGTTGACGGACTTTGAGCGAGGGCGTATAGTGGGCATGCGGGAGGCCGGGTGGACGTACCGCCGAATTGCTCAACACGTGGGGCGTGAGGTCTCCACAGTACATCGATGTTGTCGCCAGTGGTCGGCGGAAGGTGCACGTGCCCGTCGACCTGGGACCGGACCGCAGCGACGCACGGATGCACGCCAAGACCGTAGGATCCTACGCAGTGCCGTAGGGGACCGCACCGCCACTTCCCAGCAAATTAGGGACACTGTTGCTCCTGGGGTATCGGCGAGGACCATTCGCAACCGTCTCCATGAAGCTGGGCTACGGTCCCGCACACCGTTAGGCCGTCTTCCGCTCACGCCCCAACATCGTGCAGCCCGCCTCCAGTGGTGTCGCGACAGGCGTGAATGGAGGGACGAATGGAGACGTGTCGTCTTCAGCGATGAGAGTCGCTTCTGCCTTGGTGCCAATGATGGTCGTATGCGTGTTTGGCGCCGTACAGGTGAGCGCCACAATCAGGACTGCATACGACCGAGGCACACAGGGCCAACACCCGGCATCATGGTGTGGGGAGCGATCTCCTACACTGGCCGTACACCACTGGTGATCGTCGAGGGGACACTGAATAGTGCACGGTACATCCAAACCGTCATCGAACCCATCGTTCTACCATTCCTAGACCGGCAAGGGAATTTGCTCTTCCAACAGGACAATGCACGTCCGCATGTATCCCGTGCCACCCAACGTGCTCTAGAAGGTGTAAGTCAACTACCCTGGCCAGCAAGATTCCGGATCTGTCCCCCATTGAGCATGTTTGGGACTGGATGAAGCGTCGTCTCACGCGGTCTGCACGTCCAGCACGAACGCTGGTCCAACTGAGGCGCCAGGTGGAAATGGCATGGCAAGCCGTTCCACAGGACTACATCCAGCATCTCTACGATCGTCTCCATGGGAGAATAGCAGCCTGCATTGCTGCGAAAGGTGGATATACACTGTACTAGTGCCGACATTGTGCATGCTCTGTTGCCTGTGTCTATGTGCCTGTGGTTCTGTCAGTGTGATCATGTGATGTATCTGACCTCAGGAATGTGTCAATAAAGTTTCCCCTTCCTGGGACAATGAATTCACGGTGTTCTTATTTCAATTTCCAGGAGTGTAGTAAGACAACATTTTCGATTCTTGTACTTTTATAGTCTTCACAAAGAGCAATATTGATGCCGATGGTATTTCATTGTGCTGTATTTCCATTTATCTTGATTAGCCCCAATAAGCCCCCCCCCCCCTTACAGCCGCCATAAAAAAGAAACATCTTTTTCTCCGGTTATTGGCAGATGTTTCGGTTGATCAGAATACGCATCTCAGTGATGAAAATCGGATTATTTTACGATGATATAGGCTTTAACACCAACTCTAATTTATTATTTTAATTTTAAGTTGGGTGAGGTACGCATCGTAAAGAGTCATGTCAGACATAACTGGAGACTAGAATACGTGAAATTGCCACCGCACTTAAGTATTGGTTCTCCGTGTAATTAACAACGAAAAATTGGTGGGCTGTCGGTCTTTATGCACTTAAACGTCCATATAGTCGAAATTTTCGAATACGGGCAGGCGCGAGTGCGGCAGACTCTCACTGCTGTAGCTTTTCACTAGAGAAGTCTAGACACTCTGAAAGGAAAGGGATGATGTGACACTAATGTAGAAAGTAGTCAGCTCGAATGACTAACACCGAATGCAAATTATTTTGAATTATGGAAATGTGTCTGTTCTTCCACTCATCAGCGTTATTTATATAATGTTAACGTCACATGTTACATTTTCATTTACGTTACTCTGCATTTGTGTTCCATCGATGTTCGAAAATTAAATAATGTAAAGACTATATAAGCATAAGTCACTAAAGAAATAAACTCTGGAACATACAGTGATGACAACACATTCGCTCGAGTCGTACATAAATGACAAATTATTTTGTACCAAGCTAAACATGTTTCTCAAACAACAACATGCTGAAATTCTACACCAGTCTCAGTGGATCCGCACTCGAATAGTCCAATATCAAAAGCCACACGTTATCAAATTCCGCAGCAGGAACATCAACTTCGTAACCAGATTTTTGCCATGCAAATGTTCACACAGCAGCTCTGTTTCTCTGTGAAGGAAATTGGGTGTAAATAACGGAGTGAAGACGGATGGTGGAAGATCGGTTATTTAACAAGAAATTAGGTTTGTCAGTTCGTAAGCGTACAAAATCAACAAGACCTTCGCTCCATAGACTGTGCTCCCTAAAACACGTTTATCTTTCACACAGTATTAATTATTAAGCTACATGTTCTTTTGCATTCTTTATATTAGATAACTTTCAAAAATTGGTTATAGACAAACATAGGGTTTTAAATACAGACAACCTAGATGGCTTGTAAAAGAGATACATGTCCGTATTTTAAAATGATTTTTATTCTGTTATATGTTTTGCTGAGGTACTTACTTCTAAGCTCCAATGTACTGCGAAATAATCAATTATTATTATCAATGGTGTTCAGAATGTTTGCTGTAGTAAGGGATGGCTGTGAAGGCGTGGAGCAACCAAGGACCCAAAGTGGTAAATGCGAGACAAAGATTTATATTCTATAGAGTGCCTTTTGTATCATCCATGTCGAGAGGTGGCAGCATGCATGGAAGTACTCAAGTGGTAGGGTGAGGTAATTTATCACTTTGTGGGTCTTCCGGTATTTTATTAAATTAGGATTACATGTAAATGTGTAGTCTGAAATATGCCCTGCCTTTACATGCTCTCTCGTATGGGAAGACCCATCGGCTCAAATTATAATGCGATCTGATAGCACCATTAAAGAAATGTGACAAAGAACAGAAATAACATACTTTGCTCAAAGTATCAACAACTGACATAACTAAACAGTAAATTGAATTGCGTGAACCTGCTAGACTGCAATAAATATCATAAACTCACAAGAATTATGACCAAGCAACTGTGCTTGTTGCCAAGTTGCGTTCATGGACATACTTGGGCTCAGCTGTTAGCATAACTTCTCATTTTAAAATCTAAAAATCCAAGGCGTAAAGCAGACTTTCTTTAATGACTAATGAACTGTCACTCCTTCAGCAACTGCAGCGGCTGACTTATCATCAGTTCTGTAAATGTGTGCATAGAAAAGGCGAATCATATCACTCACCGTAAGAGTTGAAATATGTAATATTACTTGCTATGGTAACTCAGGAAGGTTACTATCTTTGCTGAAGACAAAATTTACATTACAAGGAATAGCTTGATACCGTTCGCAAAGTGCATTTTGGCAGTGAAGATATCAGCAATTGGAAATAATGGCAAGGAATCTCGGAGGACTTTGAGAATGTTTGACATTGGTGGCCTTTTTTGGTGTGTCAGCAGCATATGATACAGTGTACCTAGATGTACTATGCTAAAACTAAAACAGCATGTCCCAAGTAAGAAACTAATGACGTGAAAAATATCTTAGCCAGCCGTTACTTCAAGATTAGCGTTGGACAAAAACAGAGTCAGTCATTTACCATAAAAAATAGGGTTCCTCAAGGATCCGTACTAGCACCTTTCCTCTTCAACCAGTATACCAGTGACATGCCAAAAGTTAGTAGCAAAAAGTTATCAGTTTTTATCTGCCAGGACGTTTCAGCAAAAAGTTATGCTACGCCGATGACCTTGCCATATCCATACAAATCAGCATACTCGAAGAAGCAGAAAATATTTTGTCTACAGATCAAGATAGTCAGAACACAATTACGATGCATGGAGATTCCAACCAAATACAGCCAAGAAGAAGTCTGGGCATTCCAGTTAAACGACAGAATCGTAAACCAACAGCTTAGTGTCAACTTCTGTCAGCAGAGGATTGGCCAAAATTTCCAGCTTAAATACCTTGGTCACACATTCTATCGGTCTTCAACATATGAAAGACACTTGGAAAACACAAACCAAAAGCTAAAGGCCCGATATAACATCATAAACAGACTGGCTGGCACAACCTGGGGTGCTGAAGCATCCACTCGAGAGACTGCAGCTCTGACACATTGACTACCCCAGAGACTTTCCAGTTCATACAGTCTTAAACGACCCTCCACCAGACCGCTTGATATCACGAAATCCACTTGCATAATGGAAGAAACAATAAGTTTCAACTTATTGGAAGAGATGGAATGTTGTAACAATAAAACATCAAGGTATTCATGATCCTTCTGCCATTCTACCAGGATTTAATCTGAAGAGAAATGAGTGGACTCGACTGAACAGGATAACAACAGATGCAGTACTATGATGAACATATGGGTACTCTGAGGCTCTGCAGACTGCTATAGTTGGCCCAAAACAAGCCGTCCAGCATATTGTCAGAGACCTGCTTCTGAGAAAGTATCCAGGACCATTCAGTGATTTTATTAATGCTCTTTCTTCTGCTATCAATTGGCTTCATTAAAGAGACGTTGAATTCTAATGAAATTGTTTTACATAACAGTTCTAATTATATAGTTTAAAAGTTCCCTCTTAGTATTATTGAATTATTAACTTTAAGAATTAGCTTTGTGCCTAAGTCCTTAAATGTATATTATAAACTATATACACTTCTTAATATTTGCTGTTGCAGCCATGCGGTAAACAAACAAACAAGAAACCTCAAGGAACATTGAAGTAAGCTCTATTATCGGAAAGTGACGGATTTAACTTCCCTAATATTCGTATGGATGGACGGAAAGACGTTTCTGGTCCTTGCTTCGAAAATCATTCAACCTACAAAGCCATGAGCGTAATATCTCAACGAACAAAGGACATGTTAAAGTTCTGAAAATACGAGGGCGGTTCAGAAAGTAACCTCCGATTGGTCACAGTGCGGGTTGTGGGGGGAGTAGCGACGCCATCTGTGCGTTCACGGACTCAACAGGTCAGTCGGCATCAAGCCGTGGTCGAGTGAACGTCGTACCTGCGCTAGTTTAGTTTTTGTGGCAGTTTGAAATGTGTGCTGCAATAGAAAACCCCGCCAAATGTGAAGTGCGTGCTGTCATAAGGTTTTTTACAGCCAAAGGATATTCTGCAGCAGCTATTCATCGTGAGCTTTGTGCCGTGTATGGACCAAGAGTTATGAGTGAAGGAGTTGTCCGTGAATGGGTACGTTTATTTAAAAGTGGACGAGAAAACGTTCATGATGAAGAGAGGAGTGGTAGACCATCATTGGTGACTGACGAACTCGTTCAGACAGTTGATGCAAAAGTTCGTGAAAATCGACGTTTCTCAATGTCGGAGTTGTCTACTGGTTTTCCACAGATTTCTAAGACTCTCTTGTACGAGATAGTGACAGCAAGATTGGGTTACCGTAAGTTCTGTGCACGATGGGTGCCCAAAATTCTTACCGACCACCACAAAACTCAAAGAATGGCCTCTGCGTTAGACTTTCTGTCACGTTATGAGGACGAAGGAGAACCATTGTTAAACAGAATCGTGACCGGTGACGAAACCTGGATTAAGTACGTGAACCCTGAGACAAAAGAACAATCAAAGATGTGGGCACATTCAAATTCGCCTACCAAACCAAGAAAAGCCTCGCAAGATTTTTCTGCCAGAAAACTGATGGCAACGGTGTTTTGGGATGCCAAAGGGGTGTTGTTGGTTGAATTCATGGAACGTGGTACGACCATTAATCAAGACGTGTACTGTGAAACAATAAAAAAGTTACGACGGGCTATACAGAACAAACGCCGTGGTATGCTGACTTCCGGTATCGTTTTTTTGCACGATAACGCCCGTCCTCACTCTGCTCGCAGAACAACGGCCCTTCTTGAGTCCTTCAAGTGGGACGTTATCAACCATCCACCTTACAGCCCAGACCTGGCGCCAAGTGATTATCACCTCTTCATGCATTTGAAGAAATGGCTCGGGTCACAGCGGTTTGATGACGACGAAGAGCTCAAAGATGCGGTCACAGGCTGGCTCCAGGCACAAGCGGGTGATTTTTATGCAGAAGGAATTTCAAAGCTTGTGAAGAGATACGATAAGTGCCTCAATCGCTATGGAGACTATGTAGAAAAATAGTGCAAAGATGTAGTTGTAAGATGTATATATTAAAATATTTTTATTTGGCGTATTTTTTTTAAATCAACCGGAGGTTACTTTCTGAATGGCCCTCGTAATATGAACTTCACTTCATCAAGCCTTGCAATATGAACCAGAAAACAGGTGCACATTAATAACACGGCACTTGCGAATGAATAGCAAACTCTAGCTTGAGCAGTATTCAAGTCGTACAGGAATATGTGGCATCTTAGCACATCCGTGCACCTCACGCTGCTGCGCACAACTCTGCCCCGTCACACTCTCGCTTTGTCCATCCATGGTGCCGCGCACTATTCTCATTGGCTCTCAAATGCCGGAATTTCATACAGTATTCTTCTACCACTTTACTCAATGTATCAGAGATAGCTCTGTTTGCAGAACTATATCTTTGAAAACATATATACACTAAAGAGCCAAAGAAATTGGTACAGCTGCCTACTATCGCGTAGGGTCCCCGTGAGCACACAGAAGTGCCGCAACACGACGTCGCATGGACTCCACTAATGTCTGAAGTAGTTCTGGTGGGAATTTACACCATGAATCCTGCAGGGTTGTCCATAAATCCGCAAGAGTACGAGAGGGTGGTGATGTCTTCTGAACAGCACGTTGCAACGCATCCCAGGTCTGCTCAATAATGTTCATGTCTGAGAAGTCTGGTGGCCAGTGGAAGTGTTTAAACTCAGAAGATTGTTCCTGTAGCCACTCTGCAGCAATATTGGTTGTGTAGGGTGTCGCATTGTCCTGCTGGAATTGCCCAACTCCGTCGGAATGCACAGTGGACATGAACTGATGTAGGTGAACAGACAGGATGCTTACGTACCTGTCACCTGTCGGAGTCGTATCTAGAAATATCAGGGGTCCCGTATCACTGCAACTGCACACGCCCCACACCATTACAGAGCCTCTACCAGCTTTAAGAGTCCCCTGCTGACATGCAGGGTCCATGAATCCATGAGTTTGTATCCATACACTTACACGTCCATCCGCTCAATGCGATTTGAAACGAGACTCGTCCAACTAGACAACATGTTCCCTGTCAACAGTCCAACGTCGAACTTGCCGGGCTCAGGCGAGGCGTAAAGCTTTGTGTCTTGCAGTCAAGGATACACGAGTGGGCCCCCAGCTCCGAAAGCCCGTATCGATGATGTTTCGTTGAATGGTTGGCACGCTGTTACTTGTTGACGGCCCAGCACTAAAATCTGCAGCAACTTGAGGAAAGGTTGCTCTTCTGTCTCGTTGAACGATTCTCTTCAGTCGTCGTTGGTCCCGTTCTTGCAGGATCTTCTTCCGGCCGCTGATATTCACGGTACTGTCGTGAAATGGTCGTACGGGAAAATCCGCACTTCATCGCTACCTCAGAGATGCTGTGCCCCATGATTGTGACAGACAACTTTCAACTTGGCAGGGAATTACTGCCAATGGTCAGCCGTAGGCATAAATCCTTAGATGTATGTTGTAAACTGTATCTATTTCTTAATATTTTCTGTTACCGCCTTACGATAAATAAATAAATAAATAGTCCAACTGTTGTTTGTTTGTTCAGAGAATTTCTTTGAAAGTGGTTTTGAAACACAGTCCTGATACTTCCGTGAAAGACAGTCATTCTCCATTTTCCAAATGAAGAGACACATTCGGTATTGTCCACCGACTTCTCTTCAGTGTATTGATGGTAAGTAAAGTGCTGACACTCTCGGGACTTCCTTTTTTCTTCTAAACGCCTCTCATGGCTTAGTGGTTATTTATGCATCTTCCGTATATTGGTTTGCTCTACACATTACTAGTATTTTCTTCGAACGAAGTGTTACTATTATTTAGGTCTGTAATTTGAATATCAGTTTGCTGTGGATAGGTTGCTATGGTTGTTGTACCCCGGAATTGAAGATTCTTGGCTATTGCCATATTGTGAAGATTGTCTTGCTTTTTGCCGATTTTGAAGCAATACACATATTTTAATTCAATTTACAGTGTCTTATATACTTCTGCAGCTCTTCCTCCAGTTTCTAAATAATGTTAATCATGCTGCAACCTGTTCTCGTTTACAAACTCTGATGCTGTCAGGGAGACAGGCAGTTTTACAGGTGAGGTCTGATTTATCTTTGAAATTACAAGATGAGTAGCTGAGCTGCAAGTACATTTTGATCATTGTACTCAAACTTTTCTCTTAATCTTGTCACGGAGAGTAACGACTTAACGAGATAATTCCCTCCAAGGCTTCACAGGCATGGATCTTCTGAAACGTTTACACAAGTGATCAGGCGCTACAATTGTGGCATTTGTCGGGAGAAGGGTGCATAATTCTACGCGGCGTCCATTTGCGGGAAATTCTGTAAAATTGATCAGTGGGATATTCTCCCAATTTTTTTTCATTATCTGAGTTCTAAAGACCTGGCACCACTATCACGATGAGCGTGCGCGCAGCACTTCTCATTCAGTTTAAGGTAGCGAGTGCTTATGTGCAGGTCAGCTTACTTGGAGCATCAGCAGTTAGTGTTGTGTTAACATTACGAAGAAACCTGTCGAGGATGTGCATCTGAAAATAGTAGTAATGGGTAGTAAATGACGACAGTCATATGACAATTATTCACTATCTTTCTGAGGGTGCCTGATCGTAGGTATTATTAAGAATAAATTACTGCTATGCTTTATTGTTTTCTGGGAGTTAAAATAACATTTGACGAAAGAAATGTTTGCTCATTGTATCTTATATGCGCTGATTTATAGGAAAAGGGCCTACGAATGTTTCTCAGAAATGTTATTTTTCACATTACAAACCTAGGTCGGAGTATTTAGTATTACTGAAAAATTTACTACATAGTAGTACAAATCCTGTTAAAATGTATACTGCCGGCCGGTGTGGCCGAGCGGTTCTAGGCGCTTAAGTCTGGAACCGCGCGACCGCTACGGCCGCAGGTTCGAATCCTGCCTCGGGCATGGATGTGTGTGATGTCCTTAGGTTAGTTAGGTTTAAGTAGTTCTAAGTTCTAGGGGCTGATGACCTCAGATGTTAAGTCCCATAGTGCTCAGAGATATTGGAACAATTTAAAATGTATATTAGAAGCATGTTGTCCTACATCGACAGCCATTTTCTCATGCGAGCCTTCTTCCAAAAAATGCCCCACTTTCTCCTTATTCCATACTCTTCTCCACTTTTATTACGCTCTTGTTCTTACTAAGCCAACACTGATTATCTGCTTACTTATGTACCTTTGTCCTTCCTCGTCCTATTATGTTTTTATGTCCTCTGATGCCTTGTCTGGTAGTTAGTCAACACAAATATTGGAAAGCATTGGTGTCAAACAGCATCCTTATCTAACATCCTGCCTCATCTCTATCCTCCACTCCTTAGTACCATTCTCTCTCTGGCATAGAGTTTCTTTATACACTAATGGCCATCAAAATTGCTACACCACGAAGATGACGTGCTACAGACACGAAATTTAACCACAACGAAGAAGATGCAGTGATATGCAAATAATTAGCTTTTCAGAGCATTCACACAAGACTGGCGCCGGTGGCGACACCTACAACGTGCTGACGTGAGGAAAGTCACCAACCGATTTCTCATACACAAACAGCAGTTGAGCGGCGTTGCCTGGTGAATGTTGTGATGGCATGGGGTGCCATTGGTTACACGTCATTGTCACCTCTTGTTCGCACTGACGGCACTCTGAACAGTGGACGTTACATTTCAGATGTGTTACGACCCGTGGCTCTACCCTTCATTCGATCCTTGCGAAACCATACATTTCAGCAGGATGATGCACGACCGCATGTTGCAGGTTCTGTACGGGCCTTTCTGGATATAGAAAATGATCGACTGCTGCCCTGGCCAGCACATTCTCCAGATCTCTCATCAACTGAAAGCGTCTGGTCAATGGTGGCCGAGCAACTGGCTCGTCACAATACGCCAATCACTACTCTTGATGAACTGTGGTATCGTGTTGAAGCTGCATGGGCAGCTGTACCTGTACACGCCATCCAAGCTCTGTTTGACTCAATTCCCAGACGTATCAAGGCCGTTATTACGGCCAGAGTTGGTTGTTCTGGGTACTGATTTCTCAGCATCTATACACCCAAATTGTGTGAAAATGTAATCACATGTCAGTGCTAATATAATATATTTGTCCAATGAATACCCGTTTATCGTCTGCATTTCTTCTTGGACCAGTAGTGTAAGTCTTCTGTCCTTCCAGGACGCCTAAGAAAACTATTTACTTCTCGCTAGGTCCAGTCTGGAGTAGTCGATGGACTTCCGAAAGAATTACAGCCAACGAAACGAAGTGTCAAAACGCGGTTACATTTCAGCCATACGGTTGTTTGCTCTCCGCCGTGTTTTGATTAGGAGAAGTCGCAAGAGATGCTACTACAGTGAAAACACACAAGCCCCTGTCAGCACATCTCTCTCTCTCTCTCTCTCTCTCTCTCTCCCTCCCCTCTGCTCCCCCTTCTCCCCTGCCCCTCTGGGAGAGGCCGAATATCAGCTGCGGGCGCCAACAGGCGACGTAAACAACGGCGTCCGGCCAGGATGCGCGAGTAAACAACACGGCCTAGCGCTAACATCTGCGCAGCCTCGTCTCGCGCCGGCAGGATGTCGAACGGTGCTCGCAGGTCGCAGGTAGGGCTCGTGGCTCGTCCGAAACCTGGAGAGCTTCCAGCGGACACGATGGTGATAGCTGAGCCAAAAGTCAAACAACCAATCCATCAGCATCTGACTTGTTATCGCTGTAACCTCGTCCTGCACAGTTACTGCTAAAGAAACTCACAACTAGCTCTAATACTTTCAGCACGTGGTTTGTCAGTAGCTACGCGCTACATACGTAAGGAAGATCTCCGCTGCCGCATGCAGCAATACGTCTAACTTGGCCTGGAAGAAGCAGTAGAGAAGAAAAAAATTTAGAAGTATGCAATGGTAACATTGTGCTAAACAGGACTTGGGTGGTTTGAGCGTAGCAAGTATGCAAAAACTAAAAATAAAATAGGGAAGTTGTAAGATTTTATCAAGTCAGATTCAAATAGCTTGTAAAAAAAATTGCTAAATCAGTCCAATGCTATCTGGCGCAACCCGATAGTATTCTAATTTTGGCGGTGGAGGCCATCCTCATAATTGAATTTTACAAGCCAAACACTATGTTTTCCTTCTGCCTATTGCTGAAGCGTACGTGTTTTGACATCTACGTGTCATGTTCTGTAAGTTTTGTTTTTACTTTAAAAAAATGGTTCTCAGCACTATGGGACTTAACATCCGAGGTCATCAGTCCCCTAGAACTTAGAACTACTTAAACCTAACTAACCTAAGGACATCACACACATCCATGCCCGAGGCAAGATTCGAACCTGCGACCGTAGCGGTCGCGCGATTCCAGACTGAAGTGCCTAGAATCGCTCGGCCACTCCGGCCAGCTTTGTTTTTACTGCTCGTATATCCTTTTTGATGGTTTTCTATCTTAGACCTAAAAACGTATGTGTCTATTCTATTCTGATTGCTCAATTGAAGCTGTACTGTTTAATTATAATAAGGCAGCACACCACTTGCAAAATATTCGGAAAAGAGTACACGTCCTTGCTAAAAGAAAGTAATAGTTTTTATACATTTCTTTCCCAAAATAACAGTAGCGGATGTTCTGTACAGAAGTTGTCTTTTCTTCTGCGTTCCTGAAGTGTTTCTTGGGGTGTTACAATTTTTGTCACGCCTTTTGCCATTTCACTGTTACCTGCATCAAACGTTTTCATTAAAAAGCAAATCCAAAAAGAATAACATCGCCACATGTCGATAGTGTTTTTGTTCTTTTCTCACTGTGGTGCCAATTTATGTTCTGGCACGAATGTTTACAGTAAGGGAACAGACAAACATGTCTAAGTTTGTGTGTGTGTATGTGTGTGTGTGTGTGTGTATGTCCGAGGTAGTGAGGAAAGGAGGCAGAGAGATATATAGAGAAGTAATGTATTACAGATGATTTTTGAAAACTAGGTTTTCTCTGCGGGATTTTCTTTCTTTGTCTTTGCAAGGGACAAAGGGCCGTAGGAGATTCTCACCTCAGGCAGATGATTAAGATAACGGATGACTTATTGTCACGAGAGCTGTCGCAAACGTATAATTTTTTTAAAAATGAGTATTTATTATAACAGTGTCAGACGCTGATTGTCTCAGACATAATTGGTGACGTGTTTCAACTGTGACTGTTGCAATAAATATTTTACAGCTGATTAAGAGTAAAAGAAAAACGTTTAGTCATTAAATAACGCCCATGCCTTCAGTTAAATAAATAACATCCCTGCCGTACTTTACGGAGCTATAGCACGTAACGCTGTTGACGGTCATCCGTATGTGGAGAAGGGCCTTTTGCTCCACTGACGCTTTGATACTTTTCTAGAGCAGTGAGCTACGTGCTCCACTAGTGCTGATCATTCCAGACACGTTCATAATGACGTAAAAAGAATAAGTCATGACGGTCATCCACGTGATTCAGATGCACATTTCAGACACGACCGGCGTTTAAACCTCCAAATAAATATGGACTGCCCTTCGACTGAAACCTTGGATTGATGGCCACAAAATCTGAAATTAGCAAGTTACCCTGTTGGAAACAAACTCACGCTTCGAAATAGAAGTGTAGCAGAAATTTACTGTCTGTCTTCGGTTTTCGTACAGATGGTATCCGTTTCCTATTACCTCGCATTAAATCTTTTCTGATCGAATATTTAGCTGTCTACGAAGGTATCTTTCACTTTGCAGCTAATTATACGAACGCCCAGGTTCCCGGGTTCGATTCCCGGCGGGGTCAGGGATTTTCTCTGCCTCGTGATGGCTGGGTGTTGTGTGATGTCCTTAGGTTAGTTAGGTTTAAGTAGTTCTAAGTTCTAGGGGACTGATGACCATAGATGTTAAGTCCCATAGTGCTCAGAGCCATTTGAACCATTTAATTATACGATATTTAAATTTCCTGGTAGATTAAAACTGTAAACTACAGATCCTTAGGTTTACATCAGAGGACAGGTACGAGACATTCTCGGATACCTGAGTAACAGGTTTGCCCTGGAAAGGCAATAACTACATCAGAGTATGGTTATGGCTTCCTATAACACTAGGACAACTGTGAGAATCGTTAAATTAGCCTGGGAAGAATAAAAATATCATTGCCTTGAAAAACATAATAAAGTCGTCAAAACTGGAAAAAATTACCACTTTCGCCACTACGTTTATCTCACTCTGAATAGTGTTCAGCAAAACACGACGGAACTTCCACTGTAGCTCGTCATTAGTGTTGCTGGATACTAGTGCAGAGTTCAAAACTTGATTCCCAGTGAGGCCAAATGTGGAGGTGAGGGGTAAAATAAAAGGCAAAAGCGACACACAAACCGTCGAAATGGCGTCAAATCGAAATATTTTACCAGACTGATAACCAAATGATGTTTGCTGTGCTTAAAAATGATAGATTAAAATTGTGATCACAGCGGGGATCACGCCTTTCATTGGAAATGCTCTCTTACGCAAACCTTTTTTTATTTCTTTCAGGTGTACTAGTACATCGAGATACTCTGCACGCAGATTTAGGAAGTGCGGTTGTACTAGCGTAAGTGAATCTCTAAGTGCGTGGCCTGATGCGTTCTCGGATATCTCAGTCGGTAAGAACTTTACCCACTAATGCACTAATAGCGTTCCAGGACCGGCCTAAAGTTTCAGTCTGTTAAACAAGTTTCAATGAAGGGCACACTCTGATTCAGAGTTTCGTTATTCTAGACATGCTCTTCCTTTCATTGATTCACAGTGAGGAAACATTCAGGGGTGTCGAACAGTCGTAAAAGAATACGTAATACATACTTACGAAGAAAATGAGATATGTTAATGTTCCTGCCACAGATCCTGAATAAAATATTTCCATTGGTAAGTGAAATGTTCTGAAACTTTTTTTCTATTCAAGAGCTAATACCAAAAAAGCAAATGAAAATACACAAAGGTTCATAGAATAATTGTTAGGCTGTTGCAGCCACCCATCATACAGAAAGTAGTTTCCAAAACGTGTTCAGTGTATCACATCTCTACATTTAAAACGTGCGGATGTCAGATTTTACGTAATAGTCCCGTTATCTGATTTTTATTAACAATATATACATAATTTTCTCTGCTAAAAAATTCTTCAGTAGGGTAGGACTTGGTCTTCAATAAACAGTGGAAGATTCATAGAATAACATAGCTTTATGGTGGGAATCATATTACCGATTCGTTCTGGCGATATGTTTTGACAGCAACACACGAAGAATAACCAGCATCCAGCAGCGATAGCATCGTCATCCCCCGCGCCTACTGCTACCGCCATGGAGTAACGCTACTCGGTCGCTACTACAGTAGTCGTTATTCTTCATGTTCTACTGTTCCTATTAATGCATATCGGCAAACGAATATCATACTAGGGTAACTTCGAATGGTTCTATCGAAACGGCACGTAAAATCCCTCTGCTACAATAAATTTGTTTGTAATGGGAAACAAATTGGACGACGAATGAAACAGGTAATGAGCAGGTTTACTTTTTTTTAATTTTATTTTTGTTATTATTTTTTTTTTTGCTGTCTTCAACTCTCCAACTACGCTTTCCAAAAACGAAATTGCAAATATCTGCCAAAACATCAAACAAAATGAGTCTGGCGACTCTTAGGAGAGACACCAAATAGATGCGTAATTCGTAGGACAGTAAGCGAGCGCATTAAAAGAACAGATTTTGATAACATACAAGTGCTAGCCAAATAAAGCAAAATATTTACAGGTCAAAAGTTCAGGAAGGTGTAGAAATCTCGAAGAATGACTGCTTTTTCTCTAGAGATGACGGTACAGGATTCTGCTTTACCTCACCTCACCTACCCCCACCCCCTCACCCCCCACCCACCATCGCCACAGAGTGCGACGAACGTAAACAACCATCAGAAAGCAATATGGGCTACTTAACAATACTATTTTGATAACACCCCCCCTCCCTCTTTCTCACTATCTGCCTGCAGTTTTTACACAACAGAATCGTGGAGATTTTTAGTCATAAACTTTACGTCTCCGAAAATAAGGATCTGTGTGCTATTGGGGGGAGGGAGGGAGGCAGAAGTTATTACTCCATCTGAAGAAGAGACTGAAACGTCGAGTATTTTAGAGTTTTGAGGAAAAATATGAAAACTCAAAAATTTTGCTGTCGATTTTAATGATGTGAAATAAATGTGTGTCATCAATATTTGACCTGACAACGGAGGAAAATGGTGGCGTACCTATCCGGTCAGCAGACTGTGCACCAACGTCAGGGTTTATAAGGTAAACACCTTTCTGCAGGGTATATTGCACAGAGGAAATGGGCAATATTTATGGGAATTATTTGGCCATATGGAGACATTTAGAGCGAATGTCGATTGCCATCAAAGAGGGGTGCCACCATCAGCTTTCGCAGCTTCCATCTCTTTCACCTCCATGATCGTCCACTCATCGCAGATGCAACACTACCTGTGACGGTGTAGTTATGGTACTGCCACCAGAACTATAGTTCCGTTGCCGCACCCAGTCCAGGGGGCATATCAGCCAAGCGGCGCTGAATTAGACTCCAGCGCCACCATCAGCTATGGCTGTCCAATGTCGTCGTCCTCGTACCCAGAAGAAATGTTTTAAAATTACAAAGCCAGCCTGAAGATAGCAATCTTGCAGAAATACCGGCAATAATTAAAGGAAAAATCACCTGACCTATCCATCTTGAACCACAGCCATCCAATCTACTTATAACACTCGACGAAAAGCTAATCTGTAAATCCCACCTAATAACCGTCCAACAGAAATCCCATGGTAGACTAAAACAACTAAAGTTACCAACCAGCCAAACTTTCGGGATAAATCACTTAACTTACATACACAACTACAAAACCCAGCCGGCCGAAGTGGCCGTGCGGTTAAAGGCGCTGCAGTCTGGAACCGCAAGACCGCTACGGTCGCAGGTTCGAATCCTGCCTCGGGCATGGATGTTTGTGATGTCCTTAGGTTAGTTAGGTTTAACTATTTCTAAGTTCTAGGGGACTAATGACCTCAGCAGTTGAGTCCCATAGTGCTCAGAGCCATTTTTGAACAAAACCCACAACGTCCCATCATCATCTATTTAAATGTTACACATATCCCTGCCCCTGCTAAATTTCATTGTTCCCTCTAAATCCTTGACCGTCAACCACTCCGCCTCCCTCCACCCTCATCGCCAGTACTGTACCAGCTGATAAAGTTGCCACAGACACCTGCAATACCTTCGCCAGCCCTGGGGCCTGCGCTAAATCCAAACCCAACACCCCATAACGTTGAAAACCCTGGCCCGCTGCGTCACCTTTCCCGCCGTAGTCCACCTTTCTTACATATAAACACACAAGTCCTATGCTATGACAATCTCAGCTATTTCTCCCTCCTAGAATTTGAAATCATTCCCGAAGTCTAACATCGTATCGACAACTAAATACGCCATTTTTCCATTCCCAAATTAAGGTTCCACCCCACTATTTACCCGCATATCTGCAATCCTAACCGACATCCTACGAGTTCCATCTCGTCTCTTGACCCCAGTGATCAATATTGTTCCCAGTTTTACAACGTATTTACTTCTTTCTGCGCTCGCAGGTTCGGATCCTGCCTCGGGCATGGATGTGTGTGATGTCCTTAGGTTAGTTAGGTTTAAGTAGCTCTAAGTCTAGGGGACTGATGACCTCAGATGTAAAGTCCTATAGTGCTTAGAGCCATTTGGACCATAGTGGCGTCATCAAAAGCTAAACACGAATCAGCGTCATTATCCTCACACATATATAAATTATAGTATACATAAGAGACATCAGGTCAGCAGCACTACTGTTCAAAACAAAATGCTGTACAGTAGCCACGAAATGTTTGTGTCGCAAGCCCGCCAGAAGTCGCAACTTTTGGTGTTCACATATTCTTCAGTTATAATTGTATGGTGTGAAACAAAGAGGAGGAGACAATCAGTTAATTCTGAGGTCGACTTATAAAGTGTAAAGTCAATACAGTAATAAACTTCCTGAATTAAAACACGACAAAAGTTATGCTGTTACAAAGGAAAAAGTTCAGTACAGTAATTCAGATACGCTATGGTGGCGATATTTTAGGTAATGACATAAATAATAAACGGCTTTCTGGGAATGCAGAATAATGTAAAAATTACAAAAAATAGCTAAAGAAGCCGTAAGAATGAAAACAGACTGTCGCACATAAGCAGCGCCCTCTGTTGGTGCTACCTCCAGAACGCCGCATAGGCGAGTAGTGGTTAGACAGAGGAACGTGACATCTACATCTACATCTACATCTACATCTATACTCCGCGAGCCACCTTACGGTGTGTGGCGGAGGGTACTTATTGTACCACTATCTGATCCCCCCTTCCCTGTTCCATTCACGAATTGTGCGTGGGAAGAACGACTGCTTGTAAGTCTCCGTATTTGCTCTAATTTCTCGGATCTTTTCGTTGTGATCATTACGCGAGATATATGTGGGCGGTAGTAATATGTTGCCCATCTCTTCCCGGAATGTGCTCTCTCGTAATTTCGATAATAAACCTCTCCGTATTGCGTAACGCCTTTCTTGAAGTGTCCGCCACTGGAGCTTGTTCAGCATCTCCGTAACGCTCTCGCGCTGACTAAATGTCCCCATGACGAATCGCGCTGCTTTTCGCTGGATCATGTCTATCTCTTCTATTAATCCAACCTGGTAAGGGTCCCATACTGATGAGCAATACTCAAGAATCGGACGAACAAGCGTTTTGTAAGCTACTTCTTTCGTCGATGAGTCACATTTTCTTAGAATTCTTCCTATGAATCTCAACCTGGCGCCTGCTTTTCCCACTATTTGTTTTATGTGATCATTCCACTTCAGATCGCTCCGGATAGTAACTCCTAAGTATTTTACGGTCGTTACCGCTTCCAATGATTTACCACCTATGGCATAATCGTACTGGAATGGATTTCTGCCCCTATATATGCGCATTATATTACATTTATCTACGTTTAGGGAAAGCTGCCAGCTGTCGCACCATTCATTAATCCTCTGCAGGTCTTCCTGGAGTACGTACGAGTCTTCTGATGTTGCTACTTTCTTGTAGACAACCGTGTCATCTGCAAATAGCCTCACGGAGCTACCGATGTAGCCGGACGACCCTTCGTACACTACGGCAGTCCATTCCAAGAAAAGAATGATAAAACCCCGTATCAGTGCATGAGCAAGATTATCTAGTTAATGAAGTATATTATTTAAACAGAGAAGGGACAAAGAAAGCCAGACTTATATGCAAAACGTAAGGAAACGAAGTAAACTCTAGGTGAAGCCATAAGCGAGATATATACAACAGAGGCGTTCAGCGATTAAACACCATTTTTTTCCTCGACAGTACTGACCTCAGTCCCTCAGCAGAGCTTCGATTATATAAGGCGACGGTTTTCTCTAAGATACTGCGTGGCAGCTCGGTCTGGGTCTTATCAGTCAAACACAAATTGGCCGTCTACAAGTTTTACAAAATATGATACTCAGACAGATACTTCGCGCTGGCCGCTATACTAGCATTGTTGACTTGCACGTTGCCCTCCATATGAACACAGTACTTGAAGAAATTCGCGAACAGACGACGACTCTGCAGAACAAAGTAGACACTTGGCGTAACTCGGTGTACCACATAACAACTCTGGGTAGGAGAATACCGCTCCCATGGCATCGGTGTAAGGTATCACGTTCCTTGGTACTATGAGATCCTAACTCATTCCACCAGCTGGTGGTATCTTACGGACCGATAAAGATGCCCTGAGAATTTGATCCCAAAAGTTTATTCACCATAAAGTGAACCGAAGCATCTACGTTGTCAGACAGAGCAAAGTAGGTATTGGCCACAAAATCGCCGTGCCAATTAAGCACTTTTGTTGGCTCTCGTTTCTTCGATTTATAAATTTCAAGCTCTTCTAATAAGGTAAGAGCACAGTATTTTTCCACCCTGTGGAGAATTTGCGTACTATACTCAGTGCTCCCTATAGAATTACCAGTTTCTGATAAATGTTGTCCCAAAGCCGTTTTCTTACGTGGCTGTGAATGTTCTTTAAACCTTACGTTAAAAGAGCGGTCATCTGGATGCAGCCAGAAAGTTTAAATGCAGGAATGTAAAAACATCATTTTATAAGCACAACATTGTTGGATACGTTTTGCCCAATGGTAAAGACAACACTACAGCTTTGGAAAAGAGTGGAACACACAAAACTACTTGTGACTGTGGCAGATTCTATATAGATCAGTCTGGCAGGGCAAAACGTATACATCCAATTGAAGAAACAGCAGAGAAGTTGGAAATCTGGAAAAGGAGACTCTACTTTCGCAGAGCACCTGCTTAAAGTATGCCATAGTTACAAGGTGAAGCGTGAAGTATTACATCCCATTCATGAAGAAAGGAAGATGAACTATTCTGAAATGATGGAAAATAATGAAGACTTGCCCATCAACCAAAGCTTAGTACTGAATGTCGAGGCACAGTTCCCTTACTCGCCACTTCTGACTCCAGATACTGCTCATAATCCCATCGAGGCCGTCTTGTAAATTACCCCTCTTACTCACGTGCCACACTTCCTTTATATCAGTTACTACGAGTGTAATCCCAAAAGTAAGGACTTCTATTTTTTTTAAGTACATAGACTATTTCTACAATAGTTTACATCAGATTACAGCTTGAACATTTAGCTATTTTTCGACATAATCACCATTTCTGTCATACCAGCTCGCCCCCATACTGTTCAGAAAGTTATGAACCTCTTTTTTCACCTCGTCCTCAGAGCTGAATCGCTGGGACCACAATGAACACTGACAGGTACTGTGAGACTCTGAAGAAACTCAAACGGGCAATTCAGAACCGGAGTAGAGGAATGTTGAGCAGGGGCGTACATATTCTCCATGACAACGCTCGCCCACACATCGCTCGGCAAACAGTTGCTCTCCTGCAACAGTTTCAGTGGAACATAAGCACCCGCCCACCCTATAGTCCTCACTTGGCGCCCAGTGTCTATCACCTGTTCCCTAGGTTAAAAGAACATTTGGCCGGAAAGCGATTCAGCTCCGACGACGAGGTGAAAAATGGTTCAAATGGCTCTGAGCAATATGGGACTTAACTTCTGAGGTCATCAGTCCCCTAGAACTTAAAACTACTTAGACTTAACTAATCTAAGGACATAACACACATCCATGCTCGAGGCAAGATTCGAACCTGCCACCGTAGCGGTCGCGTGGTTCCAGACTGTAGCGCCTAGAACCGCTCGGCCACTCCGGCCGGCTGCGAGGTGAAAGAAGAGGTTCATAACTTTCTGAACAGCATGGTGGGAAGCTGGTATGACATGGGCATACAAAAACTGCCACAGATACTATAAAAATGCATAGACAGAAATGGTGATTATGTCGAAAAATACCTGAATGTTCAAGCTGTAAACTGATGCAAACCATTGTAGAAATAAACAGGTCTATGTACTTACAAAAATAGGAGACGTTACTTTTGGGATTACCCTCGTACTAAAAAATGTACTAAAAAAAATTACGTAGTACAGTCACAGCTGCTTCACTTACCTGCTTAATATGACTATTATATTTCATCCACTTGTAATTTAGAACCCATTAAAGACAAGAGTACTTTGCCCAGCCACATCTGTCGAATATGTCACCAAAGTTTATTGTTCAGTCATGTTCCTTTACGTACAACTGTTGTAAATTGTCTATAGTTCATTAGTTAATAAATCAAATATTTTATCTTGGTTAAATAAACTTACATCGCATTTAGAGTGAAATAATCCCGCTTATTTTATTAATGGTTCTAACGCTAACAATTTTCATGTCAGATGGAGTTACTTTCTACATGCACTAGTTTAAAATCTTCGTCCAACAAAATTTCACTGCACCACATACGTATCTTTGTACCTGGTGATGGCGTAACGGCCGGTAACCTTTTCGTGTAACAAATAATAAATATTTTGGAATATTATACCAGTGTTGTGTGTGTTTCATTAATAATTTTTCATTCTTATAGGTAATATAGCGAAATGAACAGTATGATATACAATACTGCAGTACATTGCATGAACATTCATGCCAATATTCGAATTCGAACTTTTGACATGGTAAAGGGAATGTTATCGTAATTGGCGTAGTTATTAGTGTAAAGGAGACGTTATCTGTAGTGAACTAAGTGGTAGTCCTGACGGTGATGAAGCTTCTGATGGCGATAAATGCATGTTTCCTGTCGTTATCTCGCCGGCAGTCGTTGGAAGACGCAGGATAGGTCTACGTGCGTGTGTGACGCACGACGCGCAAAAAAGACGGGACGCTCCGAATGTGGCGGAAGGTGTTCATTAGGGCCAACAGCTGGGCGCTGGAAAGCCTCCGTGCCTGTGTGCGGAACCTCGCGGTCCCTCCTGGGGGCCAGCCACGGCTCAATCTGCAGTAGTGGGACTGCGCTAGCTGCGACCATACCAACACTCGTTGGGAGCTGGCCGATAAAGTGAAGTAGTTTGTCGCCGCTGGCTGACAAACCTCGCGTGGTGATCTAGCTGACTTCTGTCACTTTGTAACACCTATTTTCGACCATTTTGTATCCTTATCGATATTTCTGTGTCGGTTTGTAGTGTTGCTTATGTAGAGTGTTGTATCTGTCATGGATATTCTTTGACTACGTATACATATTTCAGTACGATGTTGTTTAAATTGTGCTTGTGGGTTTAAATAACTACTGGAATAATTTTTTTTAATGTACTGTAAATGACTTGGTCCATAGTTAGGGAACGCAGGGTTGATTGTAAAAGATGTGGGGAAGCCCCACAGCTACAGAAGTGGCCTGGCGGAGTGGAAAAGGTGGTTGGGGCGCAAGTGACAACTCGTCCTTAGGGACAGATAAGGAGTCCGGGTTGAGCAATGCTGTGGTTAACATCTCGCTAGCAGTAGCGGATCATTGTGGCTCATGTTCTTGGAGTTTTGAGGCCACAGGAGCTTAAGAGCAATATTTATGGTCCTCGGATGCTGCATTTGGTGATCTTATTATCATGGCATGATTTTTGGCCCTGTAAAAATATAATTCCGACGCCAAGAAGATCTGTAACATGGCGAGGTCAACAGTAATGCCATGACTGCATCGCCGCCATGTTAATAGCCACTGCAAATTACGCCACCAGTGCCACCAGCCTTCCACTAAATTGTTTATATTAGGCCAAATGTATGTGGACCAGATATTTGTAAAATTTGGTTGATTTCAATAATAATCGTGGTATTGTTAAAAACTCTATCTTACGCCAGTGACTATCCCAAATCACAAACCTGGACAGGAATGCTATACTGGGGAATTTAATCGCGAGTATTCTAATTTATTATGGAAAGTCTTATTCGGCAGCTGCAAAAATAGTTGTGAGTGCTTTATATGTGTGGAGTTACAGTGTTTAAAGTCCAGTTTTATATTTTCCGAAATACATCACTTCCAGAGCATTTCTAAAACAATCTGTAGTCATGTTCTTAAATAATTGGCCTTACTTGGAAAGCTGCCTTAAAATAGTAAACTTGTTAGTTAAAAGAACAATAATATTGACCTGAAGCGGAAAAGAGTATTAATAGAATGAGATATTCACTCTGCAGCTGAATGTGCACTGATATGAAACTTCCTGAAAGATTAAAACTGTGTGCTGGACCAAGACTCGAACGCGGGACCTTTGCCTTTCCCGAGCAAGTGTTCTACCAATTGAGCTACCCAAGCACGACTGACGACCCCTCCTCACAGCTTCAATTCGGCCAGTACCTCGTCTTCTGCCTTCCAAACTTCACAGAAGCTCTTCTGCGAACCTCATCTCATTCTAGAAACAACCCCCAGGCTGTGGCTAAGCAATGTCTCCGCAATATCCTTTATTCCAACAGTGCTAGTTCTGTAAGAATCACAGAAGAGCTTCTGTGAAGTTTGGAAGGTAAGAGATGAGGTACTGGCAGAATTGAAGCTGTGAGGACGGGTCCTGAGTCGTGCATGGGTAGCTCAATTGCCGGCACGGTGGCTCAGCGTGTTCGGTCAGAGGGCTGCTCGCCCTCTGTAATACAAAAAAATGAGTCAAGGAACCAATGATCAACTTGAACGGATGTCTTGTGACGTCCGCCCAGACCCAACGCAACAAATTATATCGAACAAAATGGAAAAAAAAGTTGGTAGAGGACTTGCCGGCGAAAGGCAAAAATCCCGAGTTCGAGCCTCGGTCCGGCACACTATTTTAATCTGCCAGGAAGTTTCAAGATTATTAATTGTTGGATTTAAGCATTTTGATCAGAATTACAAAGTTTTATCAGCGTTCATTTGATGAGAATGTGTTTGTACCTGAATTTAATGTTGTGTCAGCATTTGCACAGCCAACTATATTTTGAGTAGGTTAAAGGACTGTTTATCAAAGCACATTTGTTATTTAAAGAGTAATACTTTGTTGTGCTTCACTTAATAATTATTCAAGAGAATACTTACCGTTTCTCATACATACTTGGTTAGTTTTGTTAATGACCATGGTTTGAAAATGGCCCTCATATACTAAGCTAGTTAGTTAAAGGAGCAAATTGGCGTACTTAGATTTGCATTCTGTTTAACTGCTTCAAACTGAGCTTAAGAAAGAAATATTTACTGTGTTATCTATTCTATTACAAGATGGTTAATGCACAGGCATAGAGACCCTGTACTAAGCAATGATGTTTATGATCATTAATAGACCCCCTGATTTAAGTCAGAATAATTTCACACTCTATCCTGTTTAGTACTGCTATTAGTTTCATGTGTGTGGTGATTGGTTGTATAAACTGCTACGTCTAGGTCATTTAAGGTATGTGTTGCTGAGAGGCATATGTTACTGTTTTCTATCTCATTGGCCATTTGTTCGTTTAACTTCCAAGTTAGTAGTACATTTATCTGCAATTTGTAGCGTGAACAGATATAAAGAGTTTAGTGTGTGTGTCAAGGCAGGTTACGTTAGCCCTAGCACTGCCTTCTGCTTTGTTATATTGCTTGACATAAGAATGCCTAATTAGGCTTGCGACCGACATTAATACGTAATGTTATAACTTGCTTTTGTGTTGGGAGAACGACTGCTCCTGACCCACCTGTTTACTGTTCGTTATACTCTGCAGGAATGTTTCGAAACTGAGTCTCAGCCTCATAGTTCTGCCCCAAGCAGGTTAACTCACGGTCACAACTTTCCCAAAAATTCCTCGCAGAGGTTTATTATCATCGATGCTATTTAAGGTGGTCGCTGTTACCGCTTCAATTTGTACCATTCACAAGAGTCGATCGAGGATTTCTTGGTAGTGAGAATGCAGCATATTAGCTTGGGTAGAGTGTCAGTGATCGTTATTAAAAATGTATTATTAAAAAGACTCACACTAAACATTGTTTTTGAGGTTCTAAAGCCGGCCGCGGTGGCCGAGCGGTTCTAGGCTCTTCAGTCCGGAACCGCGCTGCTACTACGGTCGCAGGTTCGAATCCTGCCTCGGGCATGGCTGTATGTGATGTCCTTAGGTTAGTTAGGTTTAAGTAGTTCTAAGTTCTAGGGGACTGATGACGTCAGATGTTAAGTCCCAAAGTGCTCAGAGCCATTTGAACAATTTTTTGAGGTTCTAACTTTTTGATACCGCTCTAACGTTTTGATTCCATAGCCCAAAGGCATTATACGAGGGCTACTTTGTTTAGGGCTCGATCAGTCGTGAAAGTAACACCACAATGAAAATCCAGTGTGCAGATGTGTTGTATAGTGTCCCTACATAGTATGGTCGTCAATCGCCTCATGTTGCACTCCACTTTTCAGTTTTGAAAGATCTCTTGAACAACAACTCCTGCCTAATGTGAAGGGCGTGCTCTCGTTTTATTTCTTCATGCTGAGGGTTTTTGCCTGATTTCATACAGCACACATAACGTAACTGTCACTTGTGACAGCAAGGAGCGGCAATGGTGCAGCAACGTTGCAGCCGGACGTATGAACGTTCACGATGCAGTCAGGGAAGGAAGGGCGAGGAAACTGATGATGTCGTTCAGCGAGTGGGCCATTTGATTCAAGAAAATCGTCTAAGAAGGGTATTTAGAAAAAGCGAAGAGAGATATTGTCATCATGCATTGTTCTTCTTCATGACAACGCTCGGCCGCACACTGCAAGTGCAACGAAGACGCTCCTGCAGAGTTTTCAGTGGAAGTGTTTTATCACCCACCATATAGCCCGGACTTGGCTCACTCTGATTTTCATCCCTTTGCTCTCATGAAGCCATTACTATGAGGACAGCATTTTGGCACAGACAACGAGCCGCAAAAGAGAGTAGAGAACTGGTATTGTAAAGTTGGTACCTCGCTGCGACAAATGTCTAAGTTGGAACGGCGACTATGTAATGAAGTAGCTGGAAGATTGAGAATGAAGCATTTTATTTCCTCTGAGATTTCCATTTCGCGATCGATTGGGCCCAGAAATCGCGAAAATAGCTCTCGTATAACAAAAGCGTTCTAGACGGTTTTATTCACTAAATTGTGGAAACATAGCCTCCAAATGACAGAAGAACTACTTTCCATGTTTGAAAGACATGCTAGACGCTGGTATGAAACTTTACCCAGAAATGCTCTAGGGATGACCAGCCGGCCGAACGATCAGGCCAATGAAGGATTCGTACATTACTGAAGGCGATTTTAGTGTGAATTTCGTTGTGGTGGAACATGCCATTTGGTTCGCTAGTCATAAACGGTGTGGTAACAGGGTCACTTACTGGCAAGCATCCAGCCTCCCTTCAACATACAATACCTCCTCACACTATGATTCCATGAGTTGGACAGATTTGAGTCTCGGGAATCGTTTATTCATATGACACTTCATATGACAGTTCGTCTGGACACACACTGGCATCGATCCGACGGCCACAAACAGACGCAAGTCTCATCACTGAACACCGCAGAATGCCATTCGACGTTCCAGTCGACTACAGCTCTGGAACGTGCAAATCTCTGTTGTCTTGGGTAAACGGCACATTTCAGCTCGAAATATAAAGTCAGCTTCCTATAATGTGTTCCTGACGCCTCGCGGTCGCACTCTGCCTGAAACTTCAGTCCTAATTTCAGCTGTATCATCCGTCTACTCGTCAATCAGATTATCCTATCCACTTTTCACGGTGTGGTCGCCCTGAAAGGACCTGTGCCGACTCGTCTGGTACTGATTCCACGCCGGCCGGTATGACGGTGCGGTTCTAGGCGCTTCAGTCTCGAACCGCGTGACTGCTACCCATCGCAGGTTCGAATCCTGCCTCAGGCATGGATGTGTGTGATGTCCTTATAGGTTTAAGTAGTTCTAAGTTCTTGGGGACTGATGACCACAAATGTTAAGTCCCATAGTGCTCAGAGCCATCTGAACCATTTTGAACTGATTCCACCTCGTCATCACTCGTTCTGAGACACTGCATTACAGCCAAGTGTGTGTGCGATATGTCGGTATGACTCTTCAGTTTACCGTGTGCTGATGATTCCAACTTTCTCAGTGTCCGGAAGATGTCAACGGAAACGTCCTCCTCTGGTAGTACTGTGTTGCGCTTCCCACCCACAATATTCCAATAACAATGTAAACAATCAATAACCATCAGGCATGCATTCACACCTTTCTTCACATGTAGGAATGTCTTTTCCCTGTATTGAAAATACTTTCAGTGTTTTGTCCAAGACTGTCTCAATAATTTTCCGTCTTTCTCACGACAGACTTACCCACTTGGCTGCCTCGTAATTGTTGTTAACAATATTCTAGGATTTTTTGTGTACATATTCTCCCGCTTCGCAATTTTTTAAAGAATCCAGCGTTGTGCTACAACTTTAGAGCATCTGGATCGTGGGTTTCTTGCGACGATGAGAAAAGCCACTCGCTTTCGATGTTATATTACGCAGGTACCTGTTTCTATGAGTACTAGAATAATCGGTGCAAGATACTGGGAGGTTATAATTAAAGTGCTACTACTCACGGAGGTCCAGTGTGGGCTACAATTATCATATGGCGGCAAATTTGGGAGATAAGCTGATGCGTTAACGAGGAACCCATTTACACCGGAAAACATTAGTTGGCATTTTGGTACCAGGTGGAAATCTGGTGTTGTATACAGTTTGTAGATGATATGACGTCACACCATTTGACAAGCCGTTAGTGAAACTGTTTTAAGTGAACGGTGCTGCATTGACAAAGTATCGCCGACTGAAAGTTCTGAGGAGCGGCCCATTGTCATTAAATCATCTACAGAAGATGATAATGAAATTCGACAACACAGGTGAGACTCATGTGGCACCTGGAAGAGGAAGGCATTCTATCCCAGTGGAAGTTATTGACGGGGTTGCTGTTGTTGTAACTGATCAATCTGCACATGTCCCAGGTAGTGCTTCAAAAAAAGCGAAAAATATACCTATTCAAAAAACCAGATAATAATTCACTGCCGACCGCGGTGGTCTCGCGGTTCTAGGCGCGCAGTCCGGAACCGTGCGACTGCTACGGTCGCAGGTTCGAATCCTGCCTCGGGCATGGATGTGTGTGATGTCCTTAGGTTAGTTAGGTTTAAGTAGTTCTATGTTCTAGGGGACTGATGACCACAGCAGTTGAGTCCCATAGTGCTCAGAGCCAATAATTCACTTTACGACTTCCTGAGAGACAGTCTCCACCCATTACAAATTAATAATGTAAGAGTAGACCAGATGTGGCTTGAATTCAAAGAAATAGTATCGGCAGCAATTGAGAGATTTATACCAAGTAAATTAACAAACGACCGAGCGATGCTCGTTGGTATACAAAACGGGTTAGAACACTGTTGCAGAAACAACGACACAAACATGCCAAATTTAAACAGACTCAGAATCCTCAAGATTGGCGATCTTTTACAGAAGCTCGAAATTTAACGCGGACTCCAATGCAAGATGCTTATAACAGTTTCCACAACTAAAATTTGTCTCGAAACCTGACAGAAAATGCAAAGAGATTCTGGTCGTATCTGAAGGATGTTAGCGGTAAAAAGCAATCAATGACTTCTCTACGCGATACCAATGGAGATACTATCGAAGACAGTGCTGCCAAAGCAGAGTTATTAAACACAACCTTCCAAACTGCCTTCACAAAAGAAGACGAAGGAAATATTCCAGAACTGGAAACGAGAACAGCTGCCAACAGGAGTAACGTAGAAGTAAATATCCTCGGAGTAGTGAAACCACTTAAATCACTTAATAAAAGCAAGTATTCTGGTTCAGACTGTATACCAGTTAGGTTCCTTTCGGAGTTTGCTGATGCATTACCTCCATACTTAACAATCATATACAACCATACGCTCGACGAAAGATCCGTACCCCAAGACTAGAAAGTTGCACAGGTCACATCAATATTCAAGAAAGGTAGTAAGAGTAATGCACTAAATTGCAGGCCCATATCGTTAACGTCGATATGCAGCAGGATTTTGGAACATATATCGTGTTCGAACATAATGAATTACCTCAAAGAAAAGTCTATTGACACGCTGTCAGCACGGGTTTAGGAAACATCGTTCTTGTGAAACACAACTAGCTCTTTATTCACAAGAAGTGTTGAGTGCTATTGACAAGCGATTTCAGATCGATTTCGTATTTCTGGGTTTCCGTAAGGCTTTTGACACTGTACCACACAAGCGGCTTGTAGTGAAATTGCGTGCGTAAGGAATATCGTATCAGTTATGTCATTGGATTTGTGATTTCCTGTCAGAGGGGCACAGTTCGTAGTAATTGACGGAAAGTCATCGAGTAAAACGGAAGTGATTTAAGGCGTTCCCCAAGGTAGTGTTATAGTCCCTTGTTGTTCCTTATCTATATAAACGATTTGGGAGACTATCTGAGCAGCCGTGGTAGGTTGTTTGCAGGTGACACTGTCGTTTATCGACTAATAAAGTAATCATAAGATCAAAACAAATTGCAAAACGATTTAGAAAAGATATCTGAATGGTGCGAAAAGTGGCAGTTGACCCTAAATAACGAAAAGTGTGAGGTCATACAGATGAGTGCTAAAAGAAATTCGTTAAACTTGGGTTACACGATAAATCAGTATAATCTAAAAGCCGTCAATTCAGATAAATACCTAGGTATTACAATTACGAACAACTTAAATTGGAAGGAACACACAGAAAATGTTGTGGGGAATGCTAACCAAAGACTGCATTTTATTGGCAGGGCACTTAGAAAATGTAACAGATCTACTAAAGAGACTGCCTACACTACGCTTGTCCATCCTCTTTTAGAATACTGCTACGCGGTGTGGGATCCTTACCTGGTAGGGCTGACTGAGTACATCGAAAAAGTTCAAAGAAGGGCAACATGTTTAGTATTATGGCGAAATATGGAAGAGAGTGTCACAGAAATGATACAGGATTTGGGATGGACATCATTAAAAGAAAGGCGTGTTTCTTTGCGACGGAAATTCCAATCACCAGCTTCCTCCTCCGAATGCGAAAATATTTTCTTGACCCTGACCTACATAGGGAGAAACGATCACCACGATAAAATAGGGGAAATAAGAGCTCCCACGGAAAGATATAGGTGCTCGTTCTTTCCGCGCGCTATAAGAGATTGGAATAATAGATAATTCTGAAGGTGGTTCGATAAACCCTCTGCCAGGCACTTAACTGTGATTTGCAGAGTATCCTTGTAGATGTAGATGTAGATGTAGTTGTGCTAGTGCTTGTATAGTGCCTATCCTATGGCCAATAGTACGCAAAGTTTTGCGGCTCGTTTTACACCGATACCCGTACAGGATATCTACACGCTGCAGCAACTGAACCTCACAATCTGCAGCAAAGTTCTGAATTTACTCTTCGGTTTCTCACACCGATCGAAGTTGTTAACGTGTGGCCGGGCAATATTCTATGGAGTGACGTGATACACTTCACAATACAGGGAGCAGTCAATATACAGATCTGCCGAATTTAAGGCACTGTTAAGCCGACCGTTGTGCATGAAGAGCCATTGCACTCTCCGTATGTGGCAATGTGGCGTGGATTCTCAAGCACCTTTGCTCTCGGTCCGTTCTTCTTTGAAGAGAATACACCCATGGGGCCTGTCATGTATACCGTGACGTGTTCACGTTGTCGAGAGCTCCTTGTACAGCATGTGATTGCTGCTTTGGAAGAGAGCAGCTGTGTGGAAACCACACTATGTCACTCGCCCAGTGAAAGATCTTTTTAAAGCATCCTTCCATGAACGTGTTATCTTCACAGGTTTTCCAGTTGCATGATCTCAACTGAGTTCTGTGACTTTCGGTTCTTGCGAATTATACCAGCCCCTGCCTAGCTTTTATTTCATTTTGTGTGCGTGTAGCGCATTAGCAGAACTGAAATTCGCGCTCGCTTCAAATTATGGCGATCGCGATTGAAATTGTTATTGCTGATAATTTGGTAGTCGCTGCGCTTGCTATTGTGCAATAATCGACCGCGAGCGCGAACTGGCTTCTTACGAAGCGAAAAGATAAATCGTGTGGCTGTGGTTGCCGTTTAATTAACCTTTTCCAAATCACAAGCAAGCACACGTGCATATGATATTAATTTTTGTGTCCCGGCTGTTTTGAACATATCTTTGTCAGTGGCTGATATAAACTTGCACACTCACTAATTTGCATTTGATATTAATAACTTTTACGTAATGAATGGAAATGCGACCGTAGGCCGCCAAGAAAGTTAATCTTTGCCAGTAACTTTGAGCAATTCTCTAGTTTTCTCTCGCTGAACAAACAATTACCTTTAATTACGTACACTTTAATCTTGTAGATATAAACAATATTTATATTCAGCTCTCAAGATTATTACGGCCGTGTAATATGAATTTATATTTACTGTTAGTTCAAAGGCGTCTAACCGCCATTGACTAAGCAATACTGCAAGCAAACGGCCAATCCAATAATCAATTGATATGATGGGTTGGGAAGCGGAAAATGACTTTTTGGATAAATGAAAGGGAGCACAAAAATTTTAGAATTTATATTCCGCAGAATTACACTTACATTCTCAGACAAGAGCAGACAGCCAGCGTTTTTACAGATTTCGTCACCAATGGTGGCGATTAAGACCTACTTCCATGAAACAAGACAAAAGAAAGTGTCCTTCTTCATCAAACGAACAAGAACAATGACCATAATAATTCTACACTGTCAGTGATTTCAATCAATTAAATATAAAAACGTTGTTTCTTTTAATGGCATAATGTTTTCACCACACTTATATTTCAATGTTTGTTTGTCATTACTGTCTTTGACAGTCAAAAAATGGTTCAAATGGCTCTGAGCACTATGGGACTTAACATCTGAGGTCATCAGTCCCCTAGATCTTAGAAGAACTTAAACCTAACTAACCTAAGGACATCACACACATCCATGCCCGAGGCAGGATTCGAACCTGCGACCGTAGCAGTCACGCGGTTCCAGACTGAAGCGCTTAGAACGGCTCGGTCACTCCGGCCGGCCCCTTTGACAGTCTCTTTAACTTATTTTCAGTCTTTATTCCGTCACATATGAAAAAAAGTTTGTGGCAGGGATGGCACCGAATCTAAAAGAAGGTGTTTACCAAGGACACATTTGCTCCCTGATCTGAAGGCCAGTATACGGGAACACGTTGCTCAGATCCCACAGTAACTGCTACGAGCAACTATTGATCACGTCGTTTTATGGATGCAGCAGGTCGCCGACGTTCCTGCTGCTCATATTGAGAAAATAATGTAAGTGATGATTAATAATGAAGTTAACATTATTTCTTTTCCACATGTTTGATGTTTTCTGCCCCTGTCCCGTTCCTTATCCATTACACATAGAAACATTTCAGTGTGCTTTCTTGCATTCAGACTTGCGCCTGGTGGCCAAAATTGGAACTAATTTTTTTCATCGTAAATCGGTTCCCATATGTTATCGGAGAAAACAGAATAAATTCTGGTTTCGAGGTCAACAGTGTCTTAGGGTGGATCTTCAGATTAACAGAGATATTTTTCGCACACGAATAATCGCCGCGCACGAACGGGCGCCCCATCGCTTCCAAGGGTGGCGTCGATGGCCTGCTCTATGGCGTCAGCCTATTTGAATGTGAGGGGTGCACGGAAACAGATATACCGCATATACCTCAGCAGCAGAGAAGGGATTCGTTGTTAATACAACATCGAATACCTTCAAATGAGTTTTGGCCTCTCAGCGTACTAAAATGAGGTGTTAGAGTGTTGCTAGCAGAAGAGTTGCAATCAATGGTATAATTATTTTCATGAGTGTCGGCACATCGCAGGTGTAACACATCTCGGGTGTAACCTACAATTTTATTTGCTAATTAGAGGGTATGTTTTTAATTAGACTGAATGTTAGATTCACATTTAAAGCATCCTATATTTGTTACGAGTGGCATTGTTTAATTGCTGGACCAAGCGTCTTTTAGTTTAGGGAACTATATATATATATATATATATATATATATATATATATATATATATATATATATATATATATATATATATATAACCGCACTCGAGTTAACAATGCAAACTGCAACCTGAAAAAAGCAAATCATGTTTTTTTCCAGATTTCCTTGCTGGTCCAACCACTGCAAGTCTCTGCATCTCCGAATAATATCCATTTACATCTGCTGACTGTATTCATCTCTTGGTCTCCCTCTACAATTTCTAACCACCTACTCCCTCAACCCCGTATCTCTTCCCTCCAACATCAACTGTGTGATCCCCTGATACCTCTGAATGTGTCCTATCAGTCGACGTCTTCTTTTAGTTATTTTTTCCCCAATTCGATTCAGTACATCCTCATCAGCATTCGATCTACTCGTGTAATCTCCAGCATTATTTTGTAGCTCCGCGTTTCTCTTCTTGTCTAAACTGCTTATCATCCACTTTTAACTTCCATACAAGACCACATTCCAGACAAATACTTTCAGAAAAGGTTTCCTAACACTTACACTGATACTCGATATTAACAAATTCCTCTCTTTGCAGAAACGATTTTTATCATTTTGACAGTCTAAATTTTGCATACTCCGTACTTCAACCATCATCAGTTATTTTACGGCCAAAACAGCGCAACTTATCCGCTACTTTTATCGCCTCACTTCTTAATCTAATTCCATCAGCATCACCTGATTTAGTTCATTTTTAATTTTGGATATGTTCATATCATAATCTCTTTTCAGCACACTATCCATTCCGTACTACTACTCTTCCAAGTCCTTTGCGCTATTGTAGAATTGCAATGTCATCGAAAAACCTCAGTTTTAATTTTTTCTCTCTACATTTTTCGTTGCTTTCCTTTACTGCTTACTCATAGTACGGACTGAATAACAGTGGAGATAGGCTACTACTCTGTCGCACTCCCTTTTCATCTGCTGCTCCCTTTTCATAAATTTAGATTCTTAAAAGTACAATATGGCTTTTGCGCGACTTGTAAGTAAACTTTCTCTTTCTGTATGTTATCTCAACAACCTTCAAAATTTTTACGAATGTAGTCCAATCAATATTTCTATAAAACTACGATCGCCATAATCCTAGGGTTTCATTTCTTTAAGCTATCTCATAAGTCTTAGAGTCAGTATAGTAACTTGGGTTGCTACATTTATGCGGAACCCAAATTGATCGTACCCGAGGTCGACTTCTAATAGTTCTTCCATTTTTCTGTACATTTCGTGTCAGTATTTTGCAACCATGAATTATTAAGCTGATCGTTTGATGATATTATTTGCCAGCCCTTGCCTTTTTTGGAATTGTAGTTATCAAATGGTTCAAATGGCTCTGAGCACTATGGGACTCAACATCTGAGGTCATCAGTCCCGTAGAACTTAGAACTACTTAAACCTAACTAACCTAAGGACATCACACACATCCATGTCCGAGGCAGAATTCGAACCTGCGATCGTAGCGGTCTGGCGGTTCCAGACTGAAGCGCCTAGAACCGCTCGGCCATTCCGGCCGGCTGTAGTTATCGCATTCTTCTTCAAGTCTGAGGGTATTTCGCCTGTCTCGTAGATCTTGCGCGTCAGGTGGAATAGTTTTATCATGACTAGTTCTCGAACGGATCTCAATAATTCAAGGGAATTTCTGTTTCATGGGGCTTGTTTCCACTTATGTGTTTAAGTGTTCTGTTAAATTCTTCTTTTAATATCATATCTTCCATCTCATCTTCATTTACTCCATTTTCCATTTCTATGATATGGTCTTCAAATTCAGTTCCATTATTAGTTCTTCTACACGTTCACGCATCTATCTCGTTTTTCTTTTTTTGCTTAGAATTGGCTTGTCATCTGTGCTCTTGATATTCATACAGATTAGTGTCAAATTCTTCCTCTGAAACTCCCAAGAAGAAGAAGAAGGTTCGAAACTTCCCTGCAGATCATTGGTCATTGTGAATCGATGATAGTAAACCATCTTCTTTCCCTACCGCGTTAGCATTGCTCTGAATTTTCCACATATTGTTAATTTCACCATCAGTCTTTGACGCACCGTTGGAGAATCGTCTTGTATTATGTTGCCGGCCGGTGTGGCCGAGTGGTTCTAGGCGCTTCAGTCTGGAGCCGCGCGACCACTACGGTCGCAGGTTCGAATCCTGACTCGGGCATGGATGTGTGTGATGCCCTTAGGTTAGTTAGGTTTAAGTAGTTCTAAGTTCTAGGGGACTGATGGTCTCAGATGTTAGGTCCCATAGTGCTCAGAGCCA
Organism: Schistocerca nitens; assembly: GCF_023898315.1. Classification (NCBI taxonomy): domain Eukaryota; kingdom Metazoa; phylum Arthropoda; class Insecta; order Orthoptera; family Acrididae; genus Schistocerca; species Schistocerca nitens. Next base: position 270,552,763 of record NC_064620.1, read on the forward strand.
TTTGAACCATTTGTGCGAGTATTATGTTGCCTTTCTTTCTCCCATTCTCCCAGATCTTCTTTTGGTGACATTTCCCTCATTAAAGTTATGGGATACTGATATAGCTAACTGGATGCCTCTTTGCCTAGCTGGTTTGTCAATTAATTTCCATATACACGTGGGGAACTTTTTTTCCAAGTAAAGTCTATAATCCAGTTTCTCTTCACCAATAATATTGTATTCATAATTTTTTTTAAAATTTTATTAGATTTTTATTTTTTTATTTTTACTTTTTTAATTAAAATTGTGATATTCTGAATACCTCAAACAATATAATCTTTTATTATCGGCTCGTATTACCGTCTAACGTGTTAAGCTTTTTGAGGAAGGCCTTTAAAATGATAAGTAGTTCTGCCTCATGGTGTGAGCAGTTATTACTCAGTTTATATTTCATCTGGTAGGTTGGCTTTTGTTGATGACAACTGCTGCGCCCGATCCTGCTCCTTGCTCAGTTTATTTGCGTTAGCACTCTCTCCTGTTTATTACTTTCGTTAAGAACGTCGATATTAGGCGGGCAAGGGAAGATTTATGACAAAGGGCACGTTGTTATCTTTGCCATGGGTTCGTGATATTGCGCCTCTGTAGAAAATTCTTAGATCCTCAGAGTTAAGCTTCCAGTTAATTCTACCTGGTTGTGATAATCCGTGTATTAATTTTATGTATCGATCCTTGACTTGCTGTATGTGATAACTGAATCTGTACTGATGGTCAATAATTATTCCAAATGATAAGAAGCGTATCCCTACATAGAAATCTATGTCACATCATGGATTAGTTCGAATATCAAATCTCCTAAACAGCGGAAGGAGAGGACAAGTTCTAGACGAAGAAAGGATAGTCATCGCAGCAAGCGAGTTTGATTAGTTTATTATAAAGAAATATTCGAAATAATTGCCTCAGAGTTTCAGGTCAGATATAGAGTCTAACGTTAATCGATAGCCGTTCGTCAGATTTTTACACTTTTCCACGATTCTTTGTATGTAGCTGAGAAAGATGAATGGCTATTCAAGATATCTAAAAGCTCTTAATTTATGAATAGTGCGCGTGGAGAGTTAGAGAAAGATGAATGCGCGAACGGTAAGGTCTGATTAATTGCCTTTACTGTTGGAGCCTCTAAACGAAATCCGGAACCGAACTCAGCTCACAGCATGCAACTTCTAAGAGCGCTGTAATCTATCAGACGGCATCTTGTTGAAAACTATGCAGAGCGCGTTCAGCTAACAGGTGGAGGCATAAATCTTAGGGGTGACCTAGTAGGAGCAAAATATAAAAAAGGAAAAAAAGAGGAAAAGAGCATCACATTCAGCAGCATTAAGTTTCCCGTCTCTCTCTCTCTCTCTGTCTCTCTCTCTCTCTCTCTCTCTTTAATATCGCGATATCGCAAACTGGTTAGGAGTATTTATGGATACGCAACTGTTCTCAGCGCACTGTATTCTAATTCTTTGCAAAAGAGACATAATGTCTGATGGGATACCGCAATTACTGGTTATACAATGTTACTTATAATCCGTCTTGATTGCAAAGATGTTTATTCACATGACCGGTGTGGTGTCACCGCCAGACACCACACTTGCTAGGTGGTAGCTTTTAAATCGGCCGCGGTAAATTAGTATACGTCGGACCCGGGTGTCGCCACTGTCAGTAATAGCAGACCGAGCGCCGCCACACGGCAGATCTAGAGAGACTTACTAGCACTCGCCCAGTTGTACAGCCGACGTTGCTAGGAAAGGTTCACTGAGAATTACGCTCTCATTAGCCGAGACGATAGTTAGCATAGCCTTCAGCTTAGTCAATTGCTACGACCTAGCAAGGCGCCATTTATCCTTTGCTATGTATCTAATGAAGCATGTACAGTAACAAGACCAATGTTCACCAATTGCGGATTAAAGTTAAGTATTCCAGCAGCTACGTACTTTTCTTTATAGCATTCATTAAGTATCCTGTTTCAGACCTCACGCCATCCTGCGTGAGCTTATAGCGTGCATTTCGGCATCCTCAAACAACACGGTGTTGGCACTTCTGCCGACACATCAACCGGTTTCGGTTCCTCTAGGACCATCTTCAGATCTGCAATTTCGGTTACAGGAGTAACCCGTCCACACAAAGCAACATGTGTGTGGACGGGTTACTCCTCTACCGAAGCCGCAAATCTGAAGATTGTCCTAGAGGAACCGAAACCGGTCATGTGAATAAACATTTTTGCAATCAAGACGGATTATAAGTAACATTGTATTCTGATTCGACGGTAGATAAACAGATCCAAGATAGGAGTAAGGACAATATCGGCCGTAAGTTTTTAATCTATTTATTGCAGACCGATTTTAGCTGCTGTTTAGCTATCTTCATTGCAGTTATATCCAAGTCATGATGACCCATTGTAAATAAAATCGCGCATGGTATCACACTGACATTACAGGTAACAATCAATTGAGTTTAACTGTTTGTTATCTGTATAGTCAGCGTGGTTCCGTGTGCGATTTCATTTACGATGATTCTTCATGATTTGGATAAAACTGCACTGAAGACAGATAAATTGTGGCTGAAAGCAGTCTACAATACACAGATTAAAACTGTACAACTGATGTTGCCCTTACACCTGTCTTTGATGTCATTAACGGGGTCGTGGGGCACGCTGTTCCTGATGGAAACAAACCTGAACGCACATAGCTTTGCATGTCAACATATTCACGCAGTATAGTGTTTAGCGCGTTCCGGTTTTTACACTCATTAGGCATTGGTTCATAACGACAAGTAAGTAATTAAATAAGTGTGTGTGAGTGTGTGTGTGTGTGTGTGTATGTGTGTGTGTGTGTGTAGAAACGCTTGTGCACTTCATCACAGAGTCTCGCAAAAGTCTAGTCCTCCTCCACCAAGTACTCACTAACTTGAAATTCTCCTTTTACTATAGGTACTAAAATTACATCTATTAGTATCTACAGTTCTGTTAAAAATCTACACGATTTGACTAACGTAAGCTCCACAAGAATATAATGAACTGAATATTTCAAGCTGCAGTAGAATGTGCGTTGGTGTTACACTTACTGGAAAATTAAAAGTGTTTTGCAACGGCACCAAAACCTTGCGTTTTTTTAAGCTTTTTTTTGTTAGAAATTGGTGGTAAGTTCCTATGGAACCAAGCTGTTGAGGTCATCGCAAAGAATGGACACGTCTTGTAAACATTTGGTCCGTTATCATCGCGAAGGAGATGGATTTTTACATCAAATCGTTACTGTATGTAGACTGAACGTGGTTGCATCATCACTAACAGGAAATTAAGGTTACGAGCACGGTTTGGAAACCCCTATCATTATCAACAGTTAAATTTAAACGTCAGCCATCAGCTGGTAAAATCATGCTAACGTGGGACATGGAAGTGTGGTAACCGTTCATTTCACACCAAGAGGCGAAATTGTGAACATACAGAATTATTAAAGCTGTATTAATACCTTCAGCTACTGAAGGGCGTTGATATATATCAACGGGGACAGTTGAAAGTGTGTGCCCCGACCGGGACTCGAACCCAGGATCTCCTACTTACATGTCAGCCGCTCTATCCATCTGAGCCACCGAGGGTATAGAGGTTTGTGCGACTGCAGGGACTATCTCGCGCACGCCTCTCGCGAGACCCACAGTCTCACCATGTATGTCGTCAGACTACATTCGTAGTGTCCCACCCCAACACACTCATTACTCGTGGAAGACATTCTTACCAAATTCCGTAAGAGTTCGGGGAATATGTGTGCATTCGCACAGAAGAAGAAGGTCATGGCCGGTTTTGCTAGAACTATATACTTATATGGATATGGTGTCTGTTCTTATACTTATATGGATATGGTGTTTGTTCTTTAGGCAATACCGGCCATGACCTTCTTCTTCTGTGCGGATTCACACATATTCCCCGAACTCTTGCGGGACTTGGTAAGAATGTCTTCCACGAGTAATGAGTGTGTTGGGGTGGGACACTACGAATGTAGTGTGTCGACATGCATGTTGAGAATATGGGTCTCGCGGGAGGCGTGCGCGAGATAGTCCCTGCAGTCCCACTATCCCCTGTACCCTCGGTGGCTCAGATGGAGCTCGCACGATAGCTCAGCGTGTTCGGTCAGAGAGCTGGTTGGCCCCTGTAATAAAAAACTGAGAGGACAGATCAACAAACGAACTTTAACGGATGTCATGTGACGTCCGCAACGACCAAACACAACGATCAACTACGAACAAAATGATAAAAAGAAAAGAACAAGATGGATAGAGCGTCTGCCATGTAAGCAGAAGATCCCGGGTTCGAGTCCCGGTCGGGGCACACATTTTCACCTGTCCCTGTTGATATATATCAACGCCCTTCAGGAGATAAAGGTATTAATACACCTCTAATTTCGTTTTTGACGGCTGCAGGTCATCAATGGTGTCTGTTCTTTTGGACATGTCCGAAAGAACAGACAAATTATCGATATTAGTATAGAGAGAATTATTGTGATGTGCTGCAAACAAAACCGAAACCTGTAATCAGACCCAAACGTTGCGGAAAACAACGAAAAGGTTCCATCCTGCACCGAGATAACGCTCGGCCACATTCTGCCAAACGATCTGCCGAAACAGTAATGGAGTTGTGATTCGAACTGCTGGAACACACGCTGTACTGTCCAGACCTGGCTCCAAGCAAATTTCCATATGTCTGGACCTTTCCAGGAAGCGCTCTGAAGAAGAAGATTTGCAACCGATGTGGAACTAATTGATACAGCGCAACCAAAAACCTTTTTTCTTTCGGAATGAAAAAACTTGTGAAACGGTAGAGAAAATGCGTTGGAGTGCAGGGAGGTTATATAGAAAAATAGTGTACGTTCCAGTTTTCTGTCATTAGAATAAATATTCCTTTTCTCAAACGTCCCTTTATTTTTGACTTACGTGGTCCTGCTGCTCGCGTTGGTTGCGATCTCACTACTGTCAGGCGAATATTGACTCGATAATTTTAGGCCGCGAGGGATTAGCCGAGCGGTGTAAGGCGCTGTAGTCGTGGACTGTGCGGCTGGTCCCAGCCGAGGTTCGAGTCCTCCCTCGGGCATGGGTGTATGTGTTTTTCCTTAGGATAATTTAGGTTAAGTAGTGTGTAAGCTTAGAGACTGATGGTCTTAGCAGTTAAGTCCCATAAGATTTCACACAAATTTTGACCATAATTTTAGGAGGGTTACAGTCAACGCGGTAAACTAGAACCCTTGATAATGATTATCTTTGGTCTGTGGGGCGCTCAACTGCGCGGTCATCAGCGCCCGTGCACTTTCCCAATCTGAACGCAGCCCAATCTCGACACATTTCATGACTGATGATGGAATGATGAGGACGACACAAACAGCCAGTCCCCGGGTGGAGAAAATCCCCAACCCGGCTGGGAACTGAGCTCGGGATCCCTTGATCCAGAGGTAGCAACACCAGCCACTAGACCAGGAGCTGCGGACTAGAACCCTTGAGGATAGACGTACACTATATGATCAAAAGTATCCGGACACCCCGAAAAACCTACGTTTCTCATATTATGTGCATGGTGCTGCCACCACCTACTGCCAGGTACGCAGCGACCTCAGTAGCTATTAGACATCGTGAGACAGCAGAATACGGCGCTCCATGGAACTGACGGACTTCGAATGTGGTCAGGTGATTGGGATGTCACTCTTGCCATACGTGTGCGCGCAAGATTTCCACAGGCCTAAACATCCCTAGGTCCATAATTGTTTCCAATGTGATAGTGAAGGGACACGTGCAACACAAAAGAGAACAGGCTGACCGCGTCTGTTAACTGACAGAGACCACCGACAGTTGAAGAGTGTCATAATTTGTAATAGGCAGACATCTATCCAGACCATCATACAGGAATTCCAGACTGCATCACGATCCACTGTAAGTACTATGACATTTAGGCGGGAGATGAGAAAACTTGGATTTCATGGCCGAGCGGCTGCTCATAAGCCACACATCACGCCGGTAAATGCCAAACGACGCCTCGCTTGGTATAAGGAGCTTAAACATCGAACGACCGAACAGTGGAGAAACGTTGCGTGGAGTGACAAATCACGGTACAAAATGTGGCAATCCGATGGCAGGTTGTGGGTATGGCGAATGCCCGGTGAACGTCATCAGCCAGCGTGTGTAGTGCCAACTTTAAAATTAGGAGGCGGAGGTGTTATGGTGTGGTCATGTTTTTCATGAAGGGGGCTTACACCCCTTGTTGTTTTGCGTGGCACTATCACAGCACAGGCCTAAATTGATGTTTTAAGCTCCTTGTTGCTTCCCACTGTTGAAGATCAATTCGGGAATGGCGATTGCAACTTTCAGTATGATCGAACACCTCTTCATAATGCACGGCCTGTGGCAGAGTGGTTACACGACAGTAACATCCCTGTAATGGACTGGCCTGCACAGAGTCTCGGCCTGAATCCCACAGAACACCTTTGGGATGTTTTGGAAGGCCGACTTCGTGGCAGGCCTCACCGAACGATATCGATACCTCTCCTCAGTCCAGCACTCAGTGAAGAATGGGCTGCAATTCCCCAGGAAATCTTCCAGCATCTGATTGAACGTATACCTGCGAGAGTAGAAGTTGTCTTCATGACTAAGGATGGGAAAACACCATATTGAAGTCCAGAATTACCGATGGAGGGCGCCACGAACTTGTAAGTCATTTTCAGCCAGGATACTTTTGATCACATAGTGTACCTTCCTCCCGGCCCTGCTAGGTCGTACCGTCACGTCACTTATCATCAATTAGGAATTGAGATTATTTGTAGCAAGACAGATGCCAATACGGCGACGACTAGAGCAGCGCCGACTGTCGGCGCGGCTTTACATGAAGCGTGAGCAGGGAAGACGGGCCCAGAGGCAACGCAGGACACACGAGTGGCACCACGCAATCCCTTCTTAACGTATCCCGGTTCTATATAAAGCAGCACGGTGGACGTACCCGTGTGTAGCAGCGTCGAGCGGAACTCACGCTCCAACATTGCATTGCATTCGCCATCAAAATACGGGTCCAGCATCTGGCGTCTCGTTGAGGGGTGCCATTCGATACACAGCACGGTCACCACCGGTTCGCGTAGCCGGTAATTCGAACAGCAGCCGTTACGTATCCGACGGGACAAGATCGATGGTTGTGCACCGTCTACAAGGTTTCCGTGGCCTTACCTTCCAACAGAATAACACAAAACCGCAAGTAGCCCTTGCCGTCCTCAGATACATCGATACAGAAGGTTTTCGACTGTTGCACTAGTTGTCGTGCTTCCCAGACCTCCCACCCATTCAAAATGTCTGGTCATGCATTGTCTAGAGACTCACACGTCAGCACTCGCCAGCCGATGAACTAGGTACTCAGCCGGTTTAGAGTGATTGTTGATGCTAAAGGTGGCACCACTGTGTACTAAATTTTGCAGGTTGTATATCACAAGTCAACAGAAAATTTAATTTATTCTGTGCCGTTAGTGCCCCACAGTGCTTGAAAAAGTATTTCAAGCTCCAAGAAATGTTCTACAACAGCTTACATTGTAATATTAAAACTTTGGCATCAAATAACATAAATGCACTCCGTCTTCAGACGACAAGGGGCCCATCGGGCCCATCCGACCGCCGTGTCATCCTCAGCTGAAGATGCGGATAGGAGGGGCGTGGGGTCAGCACACCGCTCTCCCGGTCGTTATGATGGTTTTCTTTGACCGGAGCCGCTACTATTCCGTCGAGTAGTTCCTCAATTGGCATCACGAGGCTGAGTGCATCCCCAAAAATGGCAACAGCGCATGGCGGCCCGGATGGTCACCCATCCAAGTGCTGGCCACGCCCGACAGCGTTTAACTTCTGTGATCTGACGGGAACCGGTGTATCCACTGCGGCAAGACCAAATAACATAAAGGCTATGCCAATATTAGAATTGTGGCCTGAAATAATGTAGAAGCCTTCCTGCCTGAACTGTGAATCTCCGTCTACATGTTACAATCGGGAGCCCCTTTTTCGTGTGGAGGCACTCCACATAGTATGTGGCGGGACCTCCGGTAGTGATTTGATAGAGTCAGAGAAGTTTATTCTCGCCACAGATGAGAGCTAGGTAATTCACACATCTTACGTTTACGATTAAAGTAGTGTAGTGACGGTGGAGGCCAAGGAAGATGAGACAATTCATGTTCGACTATACCAGCTGTGTGAACAGAGATCCTGTGATCTTGGAACACAGCATCATTATTGGGGAACAAATATTGTACCATGAAATGGATCTGATCAATCAGCATGGTTACATAATGCTTGGCAGTAATGCGAACTTACAGAGTAACCACAGCGGCTATGGAGTATCAAGTTATGGTTTTCCAAATCGTCATCGGAAACCAGCCATGTTTCACACTTGGGACATAAACTCGACCAGAAGGTGGAAACGGTGTGCAACAAGACTTGTCCCACGAGATGAGTGTATTCAATTGTTCAATGTTCCCCATGTTTTATGGCTTTGGCACCACGTTTACCTGTTACAGGCATTTGCACCCCTGACGCGTAGCTTTGGAATTCCAGCTCATCCTCCAGCTCCCTGCTTATAGAAAGGTCTTTGCGCTGTTTTGATGCTGAGAGGGTTCACATGTGCGACATTCAGTCCTCCAATGACTTGAAGCTGTCTCAGTCTTATTTATTGCCGAAATCGTCTTAAATAACTGTCTGACACGATCACTCAACCAAGACTTTTGTCCGCGTTGTGACTTAGTGGATGATATTTTCTTCGGTTCCCCTGTGTGCGGTATAAATCTTCGATACGGTGACTCCTGAAAAACCAAACAACTCGGGTCTTTTCCTTACGGAAGCACACGTCATAGGAGCACCAATAATAGTTCGCCCACGTTTGTATTCACTTAGCTGCGACATAATGTCCGCCTGCTTAGCTGGATGGTGACGTGCTTGCTTCCCATACAGTGGGCCCCAGTTAGATTCCCAAGCGCGTTGGAGATTTTCTCTGTTCGTGGACTGGGTGTAGTGTTATCTTCAACATCATTTCATCCTCCTCACTGGCACACGAACCGCCCTGTGTGGCGTCGACTGCAGCAAGACTCGCTATCGGCGGCCGAATTTCCACGGTTGGGGCCTCCTGGCCAGCAATGCCATGTGGACATTGTGCAGGTGCTGTACGTGGTCGTAATAGTGGTCTGTGTAGTTGTGAGTGCACTATGTCCGAGTTGAGAGAATTGAAACGTAGAAAAATTGTTGGTGCTCGTATGGTGCGTTCTTCCCCCACCCCGTCACCCCCACCCCGTAACCAATTTAGCCGATGTATTTGGTGTTTCAAGAGGCACCGAAGCGATGTCTTATACCGCATATTGGGAAAGCGGGAAACATCATCTGCTAACTCACAACGCGGGCGAAAATGTGTGTTGAGTGATCGTGACAGTCGTTTTCTCAAGAGGACTGTGGCGAAAAGTAAGACGACGACAGTTGCAGAAGTCAATGCAGAACTGAATGTCGGACTCGCAGATCTTGTCAGCACCAAAACAACACAAAGGGAACTCCATACGCAGAGAATTGCAGAGCGAGATGAAATTCCAAAACCACTCATCACTGATGCAATAGAAAAACGTGATGCCGAAGCCATAAAATTTGGACTACGGAGCAATGAAAGAAAGTCATTTGGTTGGATGAGTCTTGTTGCACACTGTTTCCAGCTTCTGGCCGGGCTAATGTCCCACGTTTGAATCACAGCAAGGGTTCGGTGATGTTTTAGGAAGCCAAATCATCGTATTCCTTGAGCCCCAATGGGGCACATGAAGGACTGCATCGAACATTTTGGTTGATCAGCTCTATCCCAAGGCACAATGTTTGTTCTCCATTGATGATGCTGTGTTCCAAGGCGGCAAGGCTCCTCTTCACTTTGTTCCCATCGGCCAGGAGGATGAAGTTTCATTTGGTCTTCTTTGGAGAGAAGGGTAGGTGACAGCTATCCACCTCCATCATTCTTATTAACGAGCCACTATTTTGCAGGAATAATGGTACAAGATTCCCTTTAAAACCATACGGGATCTATATTTATCCGTTTCTAGACGACTGGAAACTGTTTTGAATGCCAACGATTTTCCTACATCGTATTAGGCATCAAAGTGTACGTTCCATATGTATCGAATGCAATACCTGTAACGGATCCCCTGATGACGCGGAAGACATAGGCGATGGAGAAATGTAAAACTGAGATATAATCGGCCAGCAAATTAGATGTCTCTGTCAAGACAGTGTGTCCCAGTTCCTGAGAGGTTACGCGTACTACAAGAGCAAGCAGATACGCTTTCGAGGAAAGCAGGTTGTGAGTAACAGTATAAGAATTGCATTTTCAGTCCGTGCATCTACCTCAGTACTGCCTTACCTTCCTTTCACACAGCTATTTGTTCAAGTGTTATTATAATAACAGGAAAATGGTCTACCACAACAAATATATGGAGAAAATACAAATAGAGGCTGCGCTGAGTCCAAACAATAACAAGAAGAAAAAGGAAAGTGTCGATAGTCCAAGGTAACACGACACAAGAACGAGAGAATGGCTGGGCATTTTGCTTTATTTCGTAATTATACTCCAGCATTGGCAACCCGCCAAGTTGCGCTTGCGGTGCTGGATTATCTTGTTCCTTGTCGGCACCAGGCGAGAAATAAAAACTTACGCAGGCGCCTTTTTTCCGCATCTAGGGAGTTAATTTCCTTAGTGTGCAGGCAACGTCTCATCAATACCTCTGAGTGGAAAGGAAAATGTTTAGTGGGCGCACAGGGCTCCACGTCCTCCCCATCGAAACTCTGACTACGCAGGTCTATAAAGACGACATTCTTGGTATAATACTTGATTTGACCCTACAAGTTGACAACACAATGCTTGTCTCCTGTCAGATGAATTTCTTCTCATGCTCACCAGCACCACAGCACAGCATCTACTACGCAGTGCAAGCAGTTCTGTACTGCACAATGTCTCACACAAAAGTCTAAACAGAATACTAACAACATTTTCCGCCGATATTTCGAGGGACATAGTATGGCAGCAACATTAAGGAGGAAACACTTCCAAATATTCTGTAAAATTATATTGATTTGGTCATGACCCGGCTTTCGGTTTATAAGACCACCGTAAGGTGACAACTACACTACAGGCCATTAAAATTGCTACATCACGAAGATGCCGTGCTACAGACGCGAAATTTATCCGACAGGAAGAAGATGCTGTAATATGCAAATGATTAGCTTTTCAGAGCACTCACACAAGATTGGTATCGGTGGCAACACCTACAACGTGCTGACATGAGGAAAGTTTCCAACCGATTTCTCATACACAAACAGCAGTTGACCAGCTTTGCCTGATGAAACGTTGTTATGATGCCTCGTGTAAAGAGGAGAAATGCGTGCCATCGCGATTCCGATCGGATTGTAGCCTATCGCGATTACGGATCATCGTATCGCGACATTGCTGCTCGCGTTGGTTATATTCTGTTAGCAGAATATGGAATAGGTGGGTTCAGGAGGGTAATACGGAACGCCGTGCTGGATCCCAACGGCCTCGTATCACTAGCAGTCGAGATGACAGGCATCTTATCCGCATGGCTATAACGGATCGTGCAGTCACGTCTCGATCCCTGAGTCAACAGGTGGGGAAGTTTGCAAGGTAACAACCATCTGCACGAACAGTTCGACGACGATTGCAGCAGCATGGACTATCACCTCGGAGACCATGGCTGCGGTTACCCTTGACGTTTCATCACAGACAGGAGCGCCTGCGATGGTGTACTCAACGACGAACCTGGGTGCACGAATGGCAAAACGTCATTTTTTTCGGATGAATCCTGGTTCTGATTACAGCATCATCATGGTCGCATCCGTGTTTGGAGACATCGCGGTGAACGCACATTGGAAACGTGTATTCGTTCGTCATCGCCATACTGGCGTATCACCCGGCGTGATGATATGGGGTGCCATTGGTTACGCGTCTTGGCCACCTCTCGTTCGCAGTGATGGCACTTTGAACAGTGAACGTTACATTTCAGATATGTTACGACCCGTGTCTCTACTCTTTATTCGATCCCTGCGAAACCCTACGTTTCAGCAGGATAATGCGCGACCGCATGTTGCAGGTCCTGTACGGGCCTTTCTGGATACAGAAAATCTTCGACTGCTGCCCTGGCCTGTACATTCTCCAGGTGACTCACCAATTGAAAACGTCTGGTGAATGGAGGCCAAGCAACTGGCTCGTCACAATACGCCAGTCACCATTCTTGATGAACTGTGGTATCGTGTTGAAGCTGCATGGGCAGCTCTACCTGTACACGCCATCCAAGCTCTGTTTGACTCAATGCCCAGGCGTATCAAAGCCGTTACTACGGCCAGAGGTGGTTGTTCTGGGTACTGATTCTCAGGATCTATGCACCCAATTTGCGTGAAAATGTAATGACATGTCAGTTGAAATGGTTCAAATGGCTCTGAGCACTATGCGACTTAACGTCTGAGGTCATCAGTCGCCTAGAACATAGAACTAATTAAACCTAACTAACCTAAGGACATCACACACATCTATGCCCGCGGCAGGATTCCAACCTGCATCCGTAGCGGTCGCTCGGCTCCAGACTATAGCGCCTAGAACCGCACGGCCACTCCGACCGGCACATATCAGTTCTAGTATATTATATTTGTCCAATGAGTGCCCGTTTATCATTCGCATTTCTTCTTGGTGTAGCATTTTTAATGGCCAGTAGTGTAAATGTCGTAAACACGGGTAAAATGACGCGAGACTTTCACAGATATGATTTGTACTGAAGATACAAAAGATAAAAAATATATAACGTTTGATTAGGAAAGTATTACTTTTATTATGTCACGCAAAAATAGGTATTGTAACTAGAACAAGAAACAAAGCATCTTTCTGTGGAGACACATTTAACAACTGATGAAAAAATAAAGCTGAATTTACAATTTTTATCTAGTAACTTGCAACTAAAAGTTAATGCAATACGGAGGAAATGTGTTCATTTAATATGAAGTTGGTATTCTTTGTCATACGTTTGTTGACTTCCAGTGTTTTCCGGAAGACAATCTTTCCGATTTTTTTTTTTTGCCGTTTTCCAATGAAAGATCATCGGAAAGGTTGAATAGTTCTTTCTTAATCTCTTAGTCTCAGTCTGCACTCATATCCAACTAATGAAATTTCCACAGCGCTGCCTGTCAAAACACATCCTTTTCCACAGTCAACTCATCTTATACAAACAGAATATCCTAAATACTTCGGTGTTTACATTATGAACAATACGTAGAATACTGCTGATGTGAAAATGTCAAAAAGCCGATTTATTATTCTTGCGCTTCCTCACTAATGTCTCATAGCTCCACATCGTGGGATGATACCTGGAGGCCTGTCTAGAACCTCTTTTCTACGGCTCTTGAAACGTTTGAGCTTACTGGCAATATCCCCGCAGTAAGTTTGCTCGCTTTTTATGTTTGTTGTTAACAATCTGTCGCAGTTCGAAAACAACACTACTTACTCATGCCCTCACACTACCACAAATCGCAATCGGTTTTTGGCCTCAACGAAAATAATAGTATTATTCATAAACGTTATACTAGAAGGAAAAGTAACTTGTACTATCCATCGATCATCCTTCATGTGCCGCAGAATGGAGACAGATATTTAGCCACAACACACTTTGACCACTTACCCAGCGATGTTAACAATTTTACAGGCAGTAAAATTTGTCTCAGACAACAGCTACTGGATAACTCCTGCGCCACAGAATTACGGGATATGCAGGGTTTTCAAAGTCTTTGCGACAAGTGTATAATAGAGAGAGATCAGGTCGTGGAGAACAACGAAATGTTCACTGGCGATTCCCAGCGATGCTAGACGTCCTATAGGATTTGCAAGCCCTATGACGACGAGGTGTCATGAGAATGAATGTCTGCAAGAAGACAAAGATATTTTAGAAGTGAAACAGGGACGTCAATTTCGCTGCACCTAACATTTTTCACGCAGAGCAGATGACTGGATGGTAGGCAACACCCATTACATATGAAAGCTGCAGAGTGCCTACGCACTTCCACCTGTCAGGGCATAACCATTTTAACCGACACCTAACGTTGATGGAAATCATCAGCAAACATTTTGTACCTAACAAAAGTTGTTCCCCATGACGTGATCTATGACTGCTAGATGTATGTTGCAAAGTATTTGAGATATAAGATTAATGTAAAATAAGAGGCTAGTTTTTTTCAAAAAAATGGTTCAAATGGCTCTGAGCACTATGGGACTTAACATCTATGGTCATCAGTCCCCTAGAACTTAGAAATACTTAAACCTAACTAACCTAAGGACATCACACAACACCCAGTCATCACGAGGCAGAGAAAGCTAGTTTTTTCACTGAGAAGGTTTAGTAGGAATTGAATCAGCTGACATTCTGCACTATAGATAGGTATAGCTATTATGCAGCATGAAATGTGCAAATATCTAACTAATCAACACCACATGACACAGCGTATGCCACACTAACACTCCAAAGTGGCATTATTCATAGAATTCTAAGCTCACTTGCTCATTTCCAACATTTTAAAATTCAAGTATGCATTCAAATTATTTCTCCGTGACAGTGTCATCATGTTTACCTTATAGTGAGTTTTAGGCTGTATAATATAGTTAAGTTTCAATAGATGCTATAGCGGTACCTAACTTTCAGAGTTAACCGTTATTTTTACTTTTTTTTATCTGTGGATCGAACTCAAGAAAAAGCTCACGAATGTTTTCGTTTATGAAGTCCTTGTGTTCGTAAATATGACGCAAAACTTTCCTCTTATTCTAGTGGTAGACTCGGAGCAGAAAAGAGCAGGTTGTCCCCTGAATCGATGAGGAATGCAACATGCAGAAAAAGCAATAGCTTGAAAAATGTGGGGTTAGACGTTGGTGCAACAATTGTTAAGATGTCATGAAATAGTTTCCATGATAGTTAGGGAGCTGTAAAGGGCAAAAGCTTTGTTTGTTTGTTTATTTATGTGTGTGTGTGTGTGTGGTTGTGTGTGGTGAGGTGGGGGTGGATATGTTATCATCTCCCTTCCCCTGGGGTTTTTACCTTCTATAGCTTCCTCAATTACCTTGGAAGATAATACTTAACGTCCCATCGTTTAGACCATTCCTGACCCTTGTTCTTGTCAGTATATCATTACGTAAAAAATAATTGTGGACGATGGGTGTGAGGGTTATTCAGAGATGAGACTGACATGGAAGAGGAAATGGTCTCCGGCAGCTTGTGATAGTATGGAATAAACTACTCTTTAGGAGAAAAAGAAAAGATACGTAGTGCTTGGCAGCGAGAAATGGATGTCATTTGGCTGGAGGAATAAGCTGCACAAGACCTTCCAACTAGATTTCAAGATGACACAATGATTATTAATATGCTAGCTGCGGATGCAGCGAAAAATTAAATTTACGGAAATCTTTACGTGTTTACAATATCAAGAAAGTTGACAGGGGAGAAACATACAGGGCGTGTTATGAGACCCTACTTCACGGTTATGAAGACGGCGCAGCTCTATTGCGAATAAACTGGAGAGCATCTCGTAAACGTCAAAGGAAATGGGAAACACTTGGCGAAAAACAAACGGCCCGCGAGCAGTGCCGTGGGGAGCTGCAGCGTGCGTGCACGTCGTATTTTGGCAGCGCCTCCTCTCAGCTGAGTGCTAAAAGCGATTTAGCGGCGCTGGAGGTTTACGAGCCACAGTCGACCGCTCCTCAGCCCTTAACGTCACTACAGGCGCGCGGGAGGGGAGGGGGAGGGGCAGGAGAGGGCAGAGTAGTACCCCTCCCCCTCTCCACTCCAGTCCCCGCGACACCCAAAACACACACGAGAGGGTATCGGTCGGGCGCCGCGCGGATATTTATCGCGGACACGTGCATCGGGCCGGCACTAATAACGGAGTCTATCGACCACCAACATTTGTGATGGGCGCGCACTGGGAGCGAACTGGGTCAGCCAGCTTCCTGTTAAATATAGCGGCCCGCCGCCCGCCGCCCGTCTCCGTTGACCGCCGAGTCGTCCGGTCCACGGGAACAACAAGGTGTCTGGGACCGAGCGCCCCCGCAGCCATGCGATTCCAGCCTTGGGCAGAGAGTTCACTTTGGATCGCTGACTCCGTCAATGAAGCCTGCTCTGGCGATGGCGCTTTTTCCAGCCCAGTGAATTCTGGCGGTGAAAGATATTGCTAAAACAAAATAAAATAATGAGTTAGGTAAATATCAAGCAGGTTTCAGAACATCGAAATCTTGTACTGGTCAAGTACAAAACCTCAAGACCAACCTCCGGAGCAGCAAGCAACGAGGAAGACGATAGGTAGCTACGGTGGTTACCAAAAGGCGTACGTCTCCACAAACAGAACCAATCTCTTTGCAGGAGCACTAAGACTCAACGAAAATCTCAATAGGGTGCTCATGCACCCTGTAAAAGTTAAATCCAATGTAAAGTTCCGAGGACAACTCTGTTTCCCAACCAATACTATGGTGAGGCATGCCTATTCAAATATAGAGATATGTAAACAGCCAGAATACGGCGCTGCTGTCGGCAATACCTATATAAGACAACAAGTTTCTGCCGCAGTTGATAGATTGGTAACTGCTGCCACAATGGCAGGTTACCAAGATTTAAGTGGGTTTGAACATGATGTTATAGTCGGCGCACAAGCGATGGGACACAACATCTCCGACGTAGGGACGAAGTGAGCATTTTCCCGTACGACCATGTCACAAGTGTATCGTGAATACCAAGAATTCGGTAAAAAATCAAATCTCCAACATCACTGCTGCCGGAGAAAGATCCTGCAAGAACGGGACCAACGACGACTGAAGAGAATCTTTCAACGTGATAGAAGTACAACCCTTCCGCAAATTTCTGCAGAGTCAGTGCTGGGCCATCTACAAGTGTCAACGTGCGAAACAATCAACGAAACATCACTGATATGGGCTTTCACAGGCGAAGGCCCATTCGTTTATCCTTGATGACTGCACGACACAAACCTTTACGCCTCGCCTGTGCCCATCAACACCGAGATTGGGCTGTTGATAACTGGAAACATGTTGCCTCATCGGACGAGTCTCGTTTCAGTTTGTAGCGAGCGGATGGACATCTGTAGGTAAGTAGGCAATATCATGAATACATGGACCCTGCATGTCAGCAGGGGACATCGGACGAGTCTCGTTTCAGTTTGTAGCGAGCGGATGGACATCTGTAGGTAAGTAGGCAATATCATGAATACATGGACCCTGCATGTCAGCAGGGGACTGTTCAAGCTGGTAGAGGCTCTGTTATGGCGTGGAGCGTGTGCAGTTGGAGTGATATGGGACCCCTGATAGTGGCTACATACGTCTTTGACAGGTGACACGTACTTAAGCATCCTGTCTGATCACCTGCATCCATTCATGTCCATTGTGCATTCCGAAGGACTTGGGCAACTCTAGCAAGACAATCCGATACCCTACACGTCCATGATTGTTGCACAGTGGCTCCAGGAACACTTTTCTGAGTTTAAACACTTCCGTTGGCCACCAAACTTCCCAGACATGAACATTATTGAGCATATCTGGGATGCCTTGGAGTGTGTTCTTCAGAAGATATCTCCAAGGACTCATGGACAGCCCTGCAGGAGTCATGGTGTCAGTTCCCTCCATCACTATTTCATACATTAGACGAGTGCATGCGACGTAGTGTTCCGTCACTTCTGGGTGCTCACGGGAGCACTACACGATATTAGGCAGGTGTATCAGTGTCTTTGGTTCTTCAGTGAATTTCTGTCGTGGAAAAAGTTATCAGGGAAAGGACCAGTTCTCCCCCAGCGAATATTGGAATAAGGATGGTGATCAAAGCACACAACTTTAGGATCTCACACTTGGATTCTGTTAATGACCTGACCTTATTGGCAAATGTCATGCAAGAGGCATTTAATAGCAGAAAAAACGGGTCTCTTCAGCAGAGTCGGATAGAACCACTCTCTCTGGAATACTAAGTGAACTAGAACCGACAAAAAACTCAGTAGGGTGGTGAAAGCCACATTCTACGACACCAAACCAAAGTTTAGAGGATAACTCTCAGATACTTTTCCGATCAGTGGGTGAAGAAAGCAGACGGTATTTTATGTAATTATTTATGTCCTGGAAAAATCATTAGGGAATGTACTAGATCTCTACAGTGGACGTCGGCTTTAGGGTGGGGATCAAAGTACTCAACATAAGGATCACTTGCCCAGATTTTGCTGCTGACCTGACCATCCTGGGAAGCGACATGCAAAAGGCTTCTATGCAACTCCAAACGCTGCATTTATCAGCAGAGAAAGCAGGTCTGAAACTTCCTGGTAGATTAAAACTGTGTGCCGCACCGAGACTCGAACCCCCAGGCTGAGGGTAAGCCATGTCTCCGCAATATCCTTTCTTTCAGGAATGCTGGTTCTGCAAAGTTCGCAGGAGATCTTCTGTAAAGTTTGGAAAGTAGAAGACGAGGCACTGGCAGAAGTAAAGCTGTGAGGACGGGGCGTGAGTCGTGCTTGGGTAGCTCAGTTGGTAGAGCACTTGTCCGCGACAGGCAAAGGTCCCGAGTTCGAGTCTCGTTCCGGCACACAGTTTTAATCTGCCAGGAAGTTTCATATCAGCGCACATTCCGCTGCAGAGTGAAAATCTCATTCTGAAGACAGGTCTGTTCATCAGCATAGGAAAGACTGAATTCTTTAGCAGTACTAAAGACGCTCCTAGAACGATGAGTGTCAGCGTTACCGAACGTATAAAGAGAATCAAAACCGAAATGATCCTTGGAGAAAAGAGACGGCATTCTGTGCTTGCAGAAATATTTAAGTCTCGAAACATCTGTCGATCAATATCATGCTAAGACACTACAACACAGTATCAGACGGTCAGTGCTCTATGCAGCATAGAACCTGTCCCTAACCAAGAAGACCCCAGTGAGAGCCCTCGAATTATAAGACAGGAAATTACTGCAAAAGATAATGGAACCAAGGATAGTATCAGAGGGGAGATAATAACACAGCCAAATTGTGAACTGTACCTAGACCGCATCCGTAACTGCGCAGTCAGCACGGCGAATTGCTAAGGAAAGAGGCTGGTTTCGATGATTCCCGGCCACGTCGATGATTTTTTTCTGCTCGGGGACTGGGTGTTGTGTTGTCCTTACGTTCGTACCGACATACCTGACATTACCCTGTTGACATAGCTGTGTGGACAAGACCCGAAAGCCAATAAATTTTACCAAAACAAAATAAACACAGTACCTACACGAAGAGAAAATGGTTCAAATGGCTCTGAGCACTATGGGACTCAACTTCTGAGTTCATCAATCCCCTAGAACTTAGAACTACTTAAACCTAACTAACCTAAGGACATCACACACATCCATGCCCGAGGCAGGATTCGAACCTGCGACCGTAGCGCTCGCGCGGTTCCAGACTGTATCGCCTAGAACCGCTCTGCCACACCGGCCGGCACACGAAGAGAACCTACCGATGCCATCGGAAGAAGACGGCTAGCTATCTATGCCCACCTCTACAGAATGAACCCACCTAAGGTGTCTTACAAGATCTTCAAAGAAGCCGACAGGGGTAAAACCACTGAGTTCCTGTGGATCAAGCAATCAGAGAAAGACCTTGCAGATCACATCAGGCAAGGCATACTAACTAAGAGGGGTGGCTGTCATTCAACTGCAGAATGCATGCCCTTCCTAAAATCCCTTACAGTAGGCCATAATGAGACAAGGAAATGGAAGACAGAGTTCAGCAGGAAAATGAAGGAACTCTGGGCTACCAGAAAAGCTCAAGGTATTAACAACAAAACAGCTACCAAACTTCACCAAAGACACCAGAAGCGGCAGACGACAACAGTACGGCTAAAACACAAGCACTGTGGTCCATAGATGGCCCAAACGAAGTATCAATGCAACAGCGAGGGAGCGAGGGGGGAGGGGGGAGGGGGGAGGGGGGGGAGGGCATTCCAGCTAGTGTGCAACACCGCACGTGCTCATTCGTTCGGTACAAATCACTCTGTATTTCATTTTTCTCCACCATGCTATGTATCCTGTATGCCGTATGAGCCTGGCAAGGCTCTGCATGTGCCTGCAACAGGCAACAGAGTGAATACGCGCAGACCGACGAAGGACTGCGGTTGGCTAAGACTTGACCCCTATCACTCGACTCACTGAAACGATGACGCAGTGTATACGAGGAGAAATGGTAGCCGGCCGAAGTGGCCGTGCGGTTAAAGGCGCTGCAGTCTGGAACCGCAAGACCGCTACGGTCGCAGGTTCGAATCCTGCCTCGGGCATGGATGTTTGTGATGTCCTTAGGTTAGTTAGGTTTAACTAGTTCTAAGTTCTAGGGGACTAATGACAACGGCAGTTGAGTCCCATAGTGCTCAGAGCCATTTGAACCATTTTTGAGAGATGGTAATGTCTTCATCATCACAACGGAAAAGAAGTTCATGCTTACTTTCATGTTACGTACTTAATTTGTTGTTTGCAGTGTACACTCAGATGACAAAAGTCATGGGATGTCTCCTAATATCGTGTCATACTTCCTTCTTCCCAGCGCAATTCGACATAGCATGGACTCAAGAAGTCCTTGAAAGTCCTCTGTCCTCTGCAGAAATATTGAGCCATGCGTGTATATAGCAGTCCCTAATTTCGAAGGTGTTGCAGGTGCAGGATTTTGTACACAAATTGACTTCCCGATTATGTCTCGCAAGTATTCGATGGGATTCACATCGGGTTATCAGGGTGGTCAAACCATTCGCTCGAGTTGTCCAGAATCTTCTTCAAACCAGTCGCCATCACATGGGGTAGTGTAATCCATACCATCCATTTCCTCGTTGTTTGTGAACATAAGGTCCATGAACGGCTGAAAATAGTCTACAATTAGCCGTACATAACCAATATTCAGCCTATTCCATGCCGTGAACTGGGTGGTTTTTTTAGGTAAGAGGGTCTGGGGAAAACACAAGTAGGGATTGAGTCACAAAGGGTGCAGGCTGAACACAGGAAGAACGTAGATACAGGAACCATTGGTATAACAGTTGTAAATTGTCAGAGCTGTGTTGGGAAAGTACCAGAGCTCAAAGCGCTAATAGAAAGTACTGATGTTCAAATCGTTATAGGCACTGAAAGCTGGCTAAAACCGGATATAAGCTCAGCCGAAATTTTTGCGAAGAACCTAACGGTGATCCGAAAGGATAGGCTAAACACGGTTGGCGGTGGCGTGTTTGTTGCTGTCAGAAGTAGTTCACCTTGTCGCGAAATTGAAGTACATACTTCCTGTGAGTTAGTATGGGCACAGGTCATTGTTGGCAACCGGAATAAAATACTAATTGGATCCTTTTACCGACCTCCCAATTCAGATGATACAGTTGCTCAAAGGTTCAAAGAAAACTTGAGTTTGATTTCAGACACGTACCCGACTCATACCATAATAGTTGGTGGTGACTTTACCCTCGATAGTTTGGCGAAAATACATGTTTAATTTTTGAGGTACGCATAAAATATCAACCGAAATTGTGCTAAACGCATTCTCTGAAAATTATTTCGAGCAGTTAGTTCATGAGCTCACGCGAATAGTAAACGGTTGTGAAAACACACTTGACCTCTTAGAAACAAATAATCCTGAGTTAATAACGAACATCAAAAGCGTTTCAGGGATTAGTGAACACAGAGTTGTCGCAGCAAGATTGAATATTGTAATCCCCAAATCCTCGAAACATAAGCAAAAAATATACCTATTCAAAAAAGCAGATAAAAATTCACTTGACGCCTTCCTAAGAGACAATCTTTACTTATTCCAAATTAATAATGTAAGTGTAGAACAGATGTGGCTTGAATTCAAAGAAATAGTATCGGCAGCAATTGAGAGATTTATACCAAATAAATTAACAAACGCCGGAGCTGATCCCCCTTGGTACACAAAACAGGTTAGAACACTGCTGTAGAAACAACTAAACGAACATTCCAAATTTAAACAGACGCAAAATCCCCAAGATTGATGATCTTTTACAGAAGCTCGATATTTAGCACGGTCTTCAACGCGAGATGCCTAGAACAGTTTCCACAACGAAACTTTGTCTCGAAACCTGGCAGAAAATCCAAACAGATTCTGGTCGTATGTGAAGTATGTTAGCGGCAAGAAAAAATCAATGCCTTTTCTTCGCGATAGCAATGGAGATGGAAGACAGTGCTGCCAAAGCAGAGTTACTAAACATAGCATTCCGAAATGCCTTCACAAAAGAAGACCAAGTAAATATTCCATAATTCGAATCGAGAAGCAACTTAAATCACTTAATAAAATAAAATCTTCTGGTCCAGACTGTATACCAAAGAGGTTCCTTTCGGAGTATACTGATGCATTAGCTCCATACTTAACAATCATATGCAACCGTTCACTCGATGAAAGACCCGTACCCAAAGACGGGAAAGATGCACAGGTCACACCAATATTCAAGAAAGGTAATAGGAGTAATCCCGTAAATTACAAGGCCATATCGTTAACGTCGATATGCAGCAGGATTTTAGAACATATATTGTGTTCGAACATTATGAATTACCTCGAAGAAAACGGACTATTGACACACAGTCGACATGAGTTTAAAACACATCGTTTCTGTGAAACACAACTAGCTCTTTCTTCACATGAAGTGTTGAGTGCTATTGACAAGGGATTTCAGAACGAATCTGTATTTCTGAATTTCCCGAAGGCTTTTGACACTGTACCACACAAGCGGCTCGTAGTGAAATTGCGTGCTTATGGAATATCGTCTCAGTTACGTGACTGGATTTGTGATTTTCTATCAGAAAAGTCACAGTTCGTAGTAATTGACGGAAAGTCATCGAGTAAAACAGAAGTGATTTCTGGCGTTCCCCAAGGTAGTGTTATAGGCCCTTATCTATATAAATGATTTGGGGCATAATCTGAGCAGCCGTCTTAGGTTGTTTGCAGATGACGCTGTCGTTTATCGATTAATAAAGTCATCAGAAGATCAAAACAAACTGGAGAACGATTTAGAAAAGATATCTGAATGGTGCGAAAAGTGACAGTTGACCCTGAATAACGAAAACTGTGAGGTCATCCGCATGAGTGCTAAAAGCAACTTGTTAAACTTCGCTTACACGATAAATCAATCTGTTCTATTTTATTGGCAGGACACTTAGAAAATGTAACAGATCTGCTAAAGAGATTGCCTACACTACGCTTGTCCGTCCTCTTTTGGATTACTGCTGCGCGGTGTGGGATGCTTACCAGATAGGACTAACGGAGTACATCGAAAAAGTTCAATGAAAGGCAGCACGTTCTGTATTATCGCGAAATATGGGAGAGAGCGTCACAGAAATGATACAGGATTTGAGCTGATAATCATTAAAAGAAAGGCGTTTTTCGTTACGATGGAATCTTCTCACGAAATTCTAATCGCCAACTTTCTACTCCGAATGCGAACATATTTTGTTGACACCAACCTACATAGGGAGGAACGATCACCACGATAAAATAAGGGAAATCAGAGCTCGTACGGAAAGATATAGGTGTTCATTCTTTCCGAGCGCTACACGAGATTGGATAATAGAGAATTGTGAAGTTGGTTCGATGAACCCTCTGCCAGGCACTTGAACGTGATTTGCAGAGTATCCATGTAGTTGTAGAATAATGCCCACATCATTATGGAGCCACCAACATCTTGCACAGTGCCTTGTTAACAACGTTAGTCCATGGCTTGTGTTTGCAGCGCACTCGAGCCCCACCATCAGCTCTTTCCAACTCAAATCGGAACTCATCTGACCAGGCCACGGTTTTCGAGTCGTCTAGGGTCCAACCGATATGGTGACGAGCCCAGGAGGGGTGCTGCAGGCGATTTCTTATGCTAACAAAGACACTCGCGTCAGTCATCTGCTGCGATAGTCGATTAACGCCTTATCGCATTGTTCTAATGGATACGTTCGTCGCACGCCGCACATTGATTTCTCCGATTATGTCACGCAGTGTTGCTAGTCTGTTATCACTGACAACTCTACGCAAACGCTGCTGCTCTGGGTCGTTAAGCGAAGGCCGCCGGCTACTGCGTTGTCCGTAGTGGAAGGTAATGCCTTAAATTGATATTTCCGGCACACTCTTGACACTGTGGATGTCGGAATATTGAATCCCCCTGAAATGGAATGTCCCATGCACCTAGCTCCATCTGACATTCCGCGTTGAAAGTCTATTAATTATCGTCGTACGGCTATAATCACATCGGGAAGATTATCACACGAAGCACCTGAGTACCAATGACAATTCCGGCCATGTAAGGCGCTTTTATGTCTTGTGTGCGAGATACTACCGCCATCGGTACATGTGCCTATCGCTGTCTCATGACTACAACAGTGTTTGTCTGTAGACCATACACACAATTAAATACTCCCGCCACAGTGACAAAGCCACCTGTAAGAGGAGCTAAAACAAAATGGCGCAGATGGCCCATTAAATGGGTCATAGTATGGTAATTCGATTTCTGTGCTTGAAGAACAACGATGTAACAATCCATGTTGAGTTCATGCAAGTGTACGTCAATAGTGCATCATCAAATGACAGAGCATTATGTGGCGCAGGAGCTTGCAGTGTGGTCAGACAAGCTCGAATGTCCAAGAACGAAATGGCAGATGATCTCTCTATAAAGAACATGCAATCGCAAGAGAAATGAATGCGCTGCGGCTCGAAGACCAGCATCTTACAGTCGACACAATAGAAAAATAAAATTAAAAACCAGTCATGGATCAGTTTTCAATATTTTACACGACATTTTGAACATGACAGGGGTCATCCACCTGCAGGGTTCCGCGATTGCTCATAGCCATTCAAAGCGCCGATCGCACCGAGGCAGCAGTGGACTGCTGCAGTTGTGCCACGCCAATCCAGATGACTTCTTAAGACGCCTAATTGCCGTGGATGAGTGCTGAGTGTATCACTATGACCGCAGACAAGCAAGCAGCGTAAATATTTGCATTCACCATCGCCGAAAAAGGCAAAGGCCCAACCATTACCGGGCAAGGCGATGGGGAGCGTTTTACGGGACTGCCGCGGTGTGGTGCTAACAGGTTGTAGCAGTAAGGAGCAAACCGTTACACTTGAGCATATCTCCTCACGAGGTTACGGGGAGGTTGTGAACACCTCGAAGAAGCTGTATTTTCTCTCCACAACGCTCCAGTATATTCTGCCGACGACCTTTGTATTCTCCTGTAACGGCCCGCAGTGATTCCTTCCTCTTCTCTCGTACCAAGAATTTATTGCATGGCAGGCATTTCCAGAAAGACGGTGTGATGTTTATCAAGGTGGAGCGATTTCTAGATTGCCGGCCGGGGTGGCCGGGCGGTTCTAGGCGCTACAGTCTGGAACCGCGCGACCGCTACGGTCGCAGGTTCGAATCCTGCCTCGGACATGAATGTGTGTGATGTCCTTAGGTTAGTTAGGTTTAAGTAGTTCTAATTTCTAGGGGACTGATGACCTCAGATGTTGAGTCACATAGTGCTCAGAGCCATTTGAACCATTTTTTTCGTTTTTAAATTCTGGATTTTTACAAACATTGTTTCCACCATGTCATCAAGGGTCAAGAAAAATGCGGCCCACTGGAGGTGAATATGCAAAAGAAGGACTAACATCGGCTCCAAGTACAATATCCAAGGCCAAACTTAGCGTATTACAGTGAATGAGTGAGATACTCATAGTTATACACCCTAATAAAGCGGGGGCAAACAGAATGCTTTCCAATCTCTTCATCTCCGACTAGCACCTGAAAATCTACGTACCTAATCATAAGCTGAATGTATTCCAATCTTTGTTTTTCTCTACGGCTTTTATGCTCTATAGCTCCCTCTAATACGATGGCAGTAATTCCCTGATGTCTTAACACATATCCTACCATCCAGTCCTTTCTTCTTGTCAGTGCCTGCCGTGTACTCATTTCCTCGCAGATTCTGCGAAGAACTTCTCATTTCTGATCTTATATGTCCACCCAATTTTCAAACTTTTCCTGTAACACATCTCAAATGCTTTGATTCGCTTCTTTTCTGGTTTTCCCATAGTCCATGTTTCACTACCAACAGCCTCAGAAATTTCGTCCTCAGCTTCCCGCTGTTCTCATTTCTGCTACTTCTCACTACTTTCATCTTCCTTCAATTTACTTTCAGTCCATATTCTGTACTCATAGACTGTTCATTCCATTCAGTACATCCTATAATCCTTCTTAACTTTTTACCTTGAATTTTAATTCCACTCTCTAACTTTGTTTTACTTCCGTAACTGCTTCTTCGGTGTATAGAATGAACAGTAGGGACGAAAGGCTACATCCCTCTTTTGCGCCCTTTTTATACCCCGTATTTCCGTATAGCTTATCCTTATTTTTCTCAGAGTTTCGAACATCATATGACATTCTATACTGTTATGTTGAGATATGTTCAATAATGTTCGTATCTGGGGAGTTCGGTGGCCAGCGGAAGTGTTTAAACACAGAAGAGTGTTCCTGGAGCCAGCCTGTAACAATTCTGGGCGGGGAGAGGAGGGTGTCGCATTGTCTTGCTGGAATTACCTAAGTGCGTCGGAATGCACAATGGACGTGAATGGATGCAGGTGATCACACAGGATGCTTACGATCGTGTCACCTCTTAGAGTCGTATCTAGCCACTATCAGGGGTCCCATATCATTTCAACTGCACTCGCCCACGCCATTACAGAGCCTCCAGCAGCTTCAACAATACCCTGCTGACATGCAGGGTCCATGGATTCATGAGGTTGTCTCTAAACCCGTACACGTCCATCCGCTCGATACAATTTGAAACCAGACTCGTCCGACCAGGCAACATGTTTCTAGTCATCAACAGTCCAATGTCGGTGTTGACAAGCTCAGGCGAGGCTTAAAGCTTTGTGTTGTGCTGTCGTCAATGGTACACGACTTACCTTCGGCTCCGAAAGCCTAAATCGATGATGTTTCGTTGAATGGTTCGCACGCGGACACTTGTTAATGGCCCAGCATTGAAATCTGCAGCAATCTGTGGAAGGGTTGCACTTCTGTTACGTTGAACGATTCTGTTCATTCGTCGTTGGTCCCGTTCTTGCAGGATCTTTTTCCGGCCGCAGCGATGTCGGAATGTTTTATGCTGGGAAATCCCCACTTCATCGCTATCTCGGAGATGCTGTGTCCCATTGCTCGTTCCCCGACTATAACAGCATGTTCAAAGTCACTTACATCTTGATAACTTGCCATTGTAATAGCCGTAACCGATCTAACAGCCGGCAGCGGTGGTCTCGCGGTTCTGGCGCTGCAGTCCGGCGCCGCGGGACTGCTACGGTCGCGGGTTCGAATCCCGCCTCGGGCATGGGTGTGTGTGATGTCCTTAGGTTAGTTAGGTTTAAGTAGTTCTAAGTTCTAGGGGACTTACGACCTAAGATGTTGAGTCCCATAGTGCTCAGAGCCATTTTTGAACCGATCTAACAACTACGCCAGACAGTTGTTGTCTTATGTAGGCGTTGCCGACCGCAGCACCATCTTCTGCCTGTTTCTATATCTGTATTTGTTTACGCATGCTTGTACCAGTTTCTTTGGCACTTCAGTGTATGTATCAAGCGGTGTCAGTAGTGAAGATTATCCAAAAACATGCATTCGCACTAAGGAGCGAGCAGGCTAAGACAACACTGATGCTGAAAGAGTCATCAAGGGCGATCAAAGTCGTAACCATAATGTAGCGATATGCACATAAAAAAGAGGGTGAAGAGTGTGGAGACGGAGGGGGACGTTAGGCAGTTGCAAAAATACAATTGCATCAGTCATCCGTTATATGCATTTCTAAAACAGGTAAAACAGTGAGAAAGCTCATGTTGAAAGAGCTGTATAGACTGTCGAAGAATAGAAATAGTTCCAGTTTTCCTTTACATCTAACACTTAACATGCAGCTAATCCCCTCAAATCCGGGTATCCTGTTCGAGTGAACAGATACATAACTGTTCATATTTATCCTGTTGTTGGCTGATAGTGTTCGTGAGCTCACTAACTTTAACCGTAAAGCTTGTATCAGTCAATACTTACAAGATTTTTCAGTCGTTGTCAACAGCACTTATTGTTTCTCGGCGTAGGCCTGAGTCAAAGTGTTTTAGGAGTGAACATATTGGTTCAAAGGGCTCTGAGCACTATGGGACTCAACTGCTGAGGTCATTAGTCCCCTAGAACTTAGAACTAGTTAAACCTAACTAACCTAAGGACATCACAAACATCCATGCCCGAGGCAGGATTCGAACCTGCGACCGTACCGGTCTTGCGGTTCCAGACTGCAGCGCCTTTAACCGCACGGCCACTTCGGCCGGCAGTGAACATATCCTCGAGGCTCCAGCTAGAGTCCTCCGACTTTGTATTTGTTTTTGTGAACATTGTACATATTTTTTCAAAGATAGTCAGCAATCGTACTGTAGGTATTTACTGCCTTTTTTATACATTCAGCTGCTCAGTCGAAACTACGCGCATGAAAACAAGTTTTTCATCACCGCGGTTCTGAGAGTTCTGAAACCAGTACAGAAAATTGGAATAGAGATTAACATGAACATCATTTTCGCCATTTTTATTGCTCACGAAACCACACATTGCCTGTTGTACCGCCATACGGCGAGACCTTCAGAGTTGGTGGTCCAGATTGCTGTACACACCGGTACCTCTAATACCTAGTAGCACGTCCTCTTGCGTTGATGCATGCCTGTGTTGGTTGTGACATACCATTTACAAGTTCATCAAGGCACTGTTGGTACAGATTGTCTCACTCCTCAATGACGATTCGGTGTAGATCCCTCAGAGTGGTTGGTGGGTCACGTCCTCCATAAACAGCCCTTTTCAATCTATCCCTGGCATGTTCGATAGGGTTCATGTCTGGAGAACATGCTGGCCACTCCAGTCGAGCGATGTCGTTATTGTGAAGGAAGTCATTCACAAGACGTGCACATTGGGGGCGCGAATTGTCCTCTGTGAAGACGAATGCCTCGCCAGTATGCTGCCGATATGGTTGCACTATCGGTCGGAAGATGGCATTCACGTATCGTACAGCCGTTACGGCACCTTCCATGACCATCAGCGGCGCACGTCGGCCCCACATTATGCCACCCCAAACCAGCAGGGAACCTCCACCTTGCTGCGCTCGCTGGACAGTGTGTCTAAGGCGTTCAGCCTGACCGGGTTGCCTCCAAACATGTCTCCAGCGATTGTCTGGTTGAAGGCATATGCATCACTCATCGGTGGAGAGACGTAATGCCAATCCTGAGCGGTCCATTCGACGTGTTGTTGGGCCCTTCCGTACCGCGTTTCGTGGTGTCGTGATTGCAGAGATGGCCCTCGCCATGGACGTAGGGAGTGTAGTTGTACATTATGCAGCTTATTGCGCACAGTTTGAGACGTAACAAGTTTGTTCT
The DNA here is from genome assembly GCF_023898315.1 of Schistocerca nitens. NCBI lineage: Eukaryota > Metazoa > Arthropoda > Insecta > Orthoptera > Acrididae > Schistocerca > Schistocerca nitens. Next base: position 270,582,256 of record NC_064620.1, read on the forward strand.
GTGGCTGCACGAAGAGCATTATTCAACATGGTGGGGTTGCTGTCAGGGTTCCTCCGAGCCATAGTACGTGGATAGTGGTCATCCACTGCATTAGTAGCCCTTGGGCGGCCTGATTGAGGCATGTCATCGACAGTTCCTGTCTCTCTGTATCTCCTCCATGTCCGAACAACATCGCTTTGGTTCACTCCGAGACGCCTGGACACTTCCCTTGTTGAGAGCCCTTCCTAGTACAAAGTAACAATGCGGACGCGATCGAACCGCGGTATTGACCGTGTAGGCATAGTTGAACTACAGACAGCACGAGCCGTGTAACCTCCTTTCTGGGGGAATGACGGGAACTGATCGGCTGTCGGACTCCCCCCGTCTAATGGGCACTGCTCATGCATGATTGTTTACATCTTTGGGTGGGTTCAGTGACTTCTGTGAACAGTCAAAGGCATTGTGTCTGTGATCCAATACCCACAGTCAACGTCTGTATTCAGGAGTTCTGGGAACCGGGGTGATGCAAAACTTTTTTTGATGTGTGTATTATTAAACTTTAGGAAGTTGTGAAAGAATGTAAACTAAGGTGTACACGTTCTATTTGCGGTCTGATGGGACCTTACAAAGTACAATACGTTTTGGAGACAAGAGGGAAGTTACAAGATATTAGGAGATGAAACTTAGTCGTATCGCAACCACGGTAGTAGTGGATTTGGTGTATACCCTGACACTTAATGTTTGTCTACAATTACTATTTCTATATGGCCTTGCAGATATGGCTTGGTGTGTGAAATACCGATCCTGTGCTCGTCTTACAGGACCAAAAAATGGTTCAAATGGTTCTGAGCACTATGGGACTTCACATCTGTGGTCATCAGTCCCCTAGAACTTAGAACTACTTAAACCTAACTAACCTAAGGACATCACACACATCCGTGCCCGAGGCAGGATTCGAACCTGCGACCGTAGCAGTCGCGCGGTTCCGGACTGCGCGCCTAGAACCGCTAGACCACCGCGGCCGGCCTTACAGGACCATTTCTTAGTACTAGTTACATAACATAATCTATTTTCCTATCTCTTTCAAATAAGAATTATTTCACATTAAAGGGCATTAAACTATTCTTTGAGTAAAATGATAGTAATTTGACCTTAGCACTGTAGTCGAGGAGTTGCCAGATGTGAGATCAGCTCTTTCTGTTCCTCCTCGATGGTGAGGATGAGGACTTCTAACACCTCCTCGTCCCTCTATCGACTGTCATGAGCCTTGTTTCGTACAGACTGCGCCATAGGTGGTCCACGGCGCAGGCTTTCCTTGCAGTCTGGTCACAGCTAACAGATTTTGAGAATTAATGGTAATACCTTCAGCCGTGTGTTTGAATCTCTTTATGCAGAGACGACAGGTTTCGACGAGACACTGCATCGCCATCAGACCACTGTAATGGCAAAAACTGTACATACAAATAGCTTTCCATACTGCCTTAAAGGGGCATACATGTAGTGACCGCTGTACACATCAAACATGGACATAACGTCATCTTCGTACATCCATATTTAAACTGGATGAAGGTGGGACACAGCTGGTAAAATTTTTATTAAAAATGAAATTCCCCCAGCTGTACTTACTTCGCTACTAGTTTCGACGTTGCGTCAACGCCATCTTCAGGCCCGTATACTTTGATGAAATCAGTTATGTGTGGCTCAGTCTAGAAGTCCGCGGTGAGATTAACACGTGCCCCACGTGGATGGCGGACAGTAACTAGTTAAATAAAAAATCTTAAGTACAGCTGCAGGAATTTCATTTTAAATAAAAAAATAGTGTCATCTGGTGAGAGATGGGAACACGTGGGAACACTGTCGAACATGTTCGTTTTGGTGGTCCATGTGTTATGGAGTGGGGAGGAATAATGTTGCATGGGTGCACTGACCTCCAAATTGTTGAACACGGTACGCTCATCCGTCAACGTTGCGGTGGTATGTACTGCCTCCCTGTGTGGGTGTTTTCAGGGGTGCAATCGACCCTGACATCATTTTTTGATGAAAATAAGGGAACCCTTCGAGCAGTGCTGGTGGGGGAGTTCTTTGGAACGAGAGGATATTCAGCGAATGGCCTGGCCCGCTCGTTCCTCCGACGTAAATCCCATCTGCCACTTTTGGGAGGCGTGTTGCAGCACTTCAGTGTGCTTCGGCGACCGTCCAGCAGTTGTCAACAGCACTAGCGGAGGGATAGAACCTCCTACGACAAGAACTGGTTGCTTACCGTCCGTGGTGATCACACATTCTTTTAAGAACCATGTTCTCCCTTTTTCGATGTCCAGGGGACCACTACAAATCTTGGTGACTTCTGTGTGTAATGTAATCAAATAAAAATTTTATTTATTTGCGACTATTAGTGTAATATAATAAAATAAAATATGAGCCGTGACTTATATAAAAAAGAAACACATAATAATGCAATGGCTCAGCATAAAAGAGAAATAACTAATGTAGGAATATTATTAACAGTGTAATATGTTGTTAATTTAGCCCGGCGTGTATAAGCACTCAGTAACTAGCTCAGTTCTCAGGGTAGTTACGTAATCGTCGATAATTAATTGTCCTTTTCTTATTTATCCAACACTAGGCTCGTGAGAAGTCGTGTGCTTATGGCACCAGAGAATATTTGCCAAGTCTGTTCGATGTGCACTACTGTAGTACGTAACTTATAGTGGTTTCGTCTCGATTTCCCAATATAAGATAACAAGAGTAGCATCTACAAATGAAATCCTATAGTGGAACTGGAATCCTGTGACCAAACCCTGTCTGCCTGGGATGTTATCTCGTTATATAAAGAAAATCTGTAAATAAAATTGTTAAATTATTAGTAGCTTCCTCCGGTCTCGTGGGATCTGAAATAAAGCTAATTGTCCTAACCGACGGCACGTCTCGTAGATGAGCTAAAAGAAAAAATGTTAAAGATTTTTCTAAGATGACGCCTAACAATGAAAATTCCTTGTTATGGCCCATATCTACTTAAAGCAATACAGTTATCAGACTCACAGTAGATTGATCACACACACAAATTCTTTTGACAAAATAACCACTATATTTTTCGGATTTTAAGTACAACTTACATTATAAGCTGGTACAGCAAGATGAGCTTTACACAAGAACGTTCTCTTAGGTTCGAATCCAAGCAGATAAGATAAGCGAATGACAAAGGAAATATAGTTAATGCATAGAAGCGCAAGAGTCCATGGAATAACATGTCCATTGTAGTTCTATCTCTTCTTCTTTGGCATACTTGTTGATTATTTATAAAATTTATCGTAATATTTAGCTTACATTTTTTAAACCCAAGTCCACCCAGGAGAAACAGTTCAAGTGTCGCTGTTGTCTTTGTATAAAAGTGTCATTTCCCTTGGTCTCAATGCATGTTACATTCAGTTACCTTCTGCATTATACTGCACTACTTCTTTCTATGTATGGTGCATGTTTCGTTGAGCTGTTTTACTTACCAGTGACGCACCACTGTAATTCTACAACCCTAAAAAAGAAAGTATTAGCCATCTTTTTATGAAAAGTAAGATGATAAGCTTCTGTGCCTGATTAGAGTGCTTGAGAACTCAGATGGACAGTAAAGATCTATACTTGTAAAAAAGCCAGAGTATTTTTGAAAATTCATCTTTATAAACTGACGACATTGTGCTAATCTTCGCAGTTACCTTATCGGTGTAAAACGCGTTCTGCTTTTTCTAACCTCTTCTCTCTTGACAACGGCACGAAACAGACGTGATTGTCTCACTTGTAGTCTTCTTCCAGTAATAACTGGAAAATTTATTCCAAAAGGTGTTTTAACATGTAAGATAATCTTTCAGGTCTCCTATTTTCTTTGTATGAAATAAATGGTTTTTGGTCGTTAATTCCTGTTGAGAGCGACTTGCTTGGTAATGCAATGATCGAGTGGCATAAGCGATCTGCAGCTAATTCCTTATCATTTGGAAGTTGATTCTACATCTTTTCATGAGGGCCAATTAACTTCATACAAAGTAATTTCCTTTGTGTGCACCTAAATACCTAAACTTATTCGCCACCAAACAGGAAGTCAAACAATAATGACATTTCTGGCCTGGATTTATCTTATATATTGGGGCAGCAAAAATCAATAAGTCTAACTTTGTTACACGAGAAGAAGTCAGTATTATTATAAAGTCAGCAGAAAATGAAAATAATTGTCCTCTCCCTTTTTTACAGCCTTTGTAGTGGGTTCACTTTCTATAAAACCATACGATGCTTTTTAACAGGGAATCTGATCTACTTATTTTGATGCAAACTAGGGAACCACTTCAAAATGTATCCCATGACTCTATTTTAAGCGCAAAAATATTCATTACTGCAATGTTTCAACACTTACGATTGTGAACAGCAAATTCATTGGTTTCGCCGTACTATAGGTCCAGTTTTCAAGTAAGAAGAACTGTCGAAAGACTATCAAGACTGCACCGCTTACCACAAGCAATCCGAAGAATCCCGTCAGTGTGACCCGGCGCTGACGCACCAATTTCGCGAGTCCAAAGCGACTCTCAAAAATTGTTCAACGTGCAGGAAGCAGCACAGCTTTCATAGTGATGCTTTTGCTTCAGTAGTGAACGTTTGTATTGACACTGTCACATCTTCAGCTAATTACACTTCAGGTACCTCCTAGCAGAACATAACGATATTGTTAACGTCATAATGTCCTGAGACGTTTCCTGGCGGCAGAATAGATCCTCTGAAGCTTAGGTTAGACGAGAAATTTCTGCTAAAGCATTTATTCAAATCGCTAAACACAGGATGGGGGTAGGACAAGGAAAGCAAGGAAGGGCGAACCCAAAATATCAGCGTCATTTGCCGTTTGGATGGTTACATACATTTAACTAAAACGTGATAGTATGAAGAAATAAATATAAAAAACACAAGTAATTGTAACGACAGGGTAAGGCTAATTAATTGTTTACTGCAATAATCGACTTTAACAAATGGTTTTACCTGAATAAACCACAAAACACAGTGCCAGAATAAATACAAAGCAGCAAAATTCTTTTTTAAAAAAATATTTCGTTATAAAACAGAAGCTGCTCAAAGAGCAACAACAAAGATATCTTTAAGACAATTCAATAAAAGGTCAATTAAGGATTTTGGGAAAACTAATTAATTTTGTAACAAACGGATCCTTAACGCACAAGAGGGAATAGCTTAAAACCTACTGAAAATTTTATCAAGTACCAAATTAACAAAATAGATTAAGGTTGTCCACATGTGAGGCAATTATAATCCCAATTTGGGCACAGATCAGTAATTATGGTTAAATGATTTGGAAATATTCGCGTAAGATAATAATCAAAAGAGTATCTCGGGCTTAAGAAAGTTTAGAAAAACTTAGCTACCCGAAATTCATAACATGGTTAATACAAGAACATTCCAAAGGAGATGTACAACTTTGACTAAAACTTGAAGTAAGGTTCCAGAGATGAGAACATCAAGTAATATAGCCGCTACTTAATTTAAAATTTATTACCAGGCAGTGCAGACGCGCCTTAGAGGCAGCCAATAAACAACAAGGCGCTGTGTTGCGAAGCAGCAACAAGCTCCTGTGGTACCAGCCGCTGAAAAACCGGCCGCGAAGCTCGGAAGAGTAGATGGTGCTGTTAACTAATACCATGAAGGAGAAACAGAGGGCAAATAAAGAAGTTAAGTAAATATTAATCGCCACTTTCGCATGAATCTGTCATCATAAGGCTTCTTAATGTGCCACCAAATGTCAAAATAACTTTAAACAAATCTACAAAATATCAAAAGTGCGTAGTAGTTGCGAAGGTTATGTCCCTTAAACCATTTAGCAGAACGAAGTTTGATACAGGAAAACTTCGTAAATGGCCAAAGAATAAGATCCGACAGTAATTTAGCCAACCATACTGCGAGGAAACTAGTGTGAACCAAACAGTTATGTAAGGCACTCGGAAATTAGATCTTACAAACAATGCTTTCTTTCGTGGTATTTAGACATAGAAATCTATAACACAATTTTAACACATATATTAAATGCAGGAAATTTCTGTTAAAGCATACAAAACATAAAATAAAAGATGAAATGAAAATACTTAAAAACACTAAGGCCACAATTTTAGCTGCAAAATTTTACCACGGATTATTGCCGAAACACTTTCCCAGAATACTACAGCACAAGAAAGCCGACAGCCATCTGAATGGGAAAACCTCACATTAGGGTTAACCACTGATTTTAGTCTTTCGCTCTGCGTATAGCCGACAGAAATACACTACAATGAAGCTCTCAGTGGTACACAGGAATCCCCAATACAGGTACAATTACATGTACAGCCAAATATTCACCTAATCAGAAATATCAACAATTTGAAACAACAGAGACTTAGCTCAGATAATTACGCTCAAGCTAATAATTCAGTAAGCCAACAAGTGCAGGTGATAGAGGTAGGTGTATCGCAGTGTGAGAAATACTGAGCATAAATGCACGACATGGCAGATATTCAATAATCCTGGAAATATGCAGTGCGGCTCCCAGCACCCAGTCCCGCACAGTAAGGAATATTGAAAAGCGGAAAAATCAGCGGGTGAGGGCAAAAGGATGCTGTATTCAATCTCTTAAGCCCGACTTCACCAGTTACACCAAGTTTTTCTCAATTCAATATACTTTAGGTTATTTTATTTCGAACGCTATCAGTTTCGGTAATTCATTTTGCCATCTTCAGGCCCTATACGCTTTTTTCGTATCAACAAGCTTATCGTAAGGTGCCATAAAACTGGAACCGTGAATCCTAATCGTTATGCATAACGATTCGGATACACTGTTAGAGTTTTACGGCACCATAAGATAAGCTTGTTTATACGAAAAAAGCGTATGGGGCCTGAAGATGGCAAAATGAATCGTCGAAACTGGTAGCATTCGAAGCAAAACAAAATTATTTAAAGTATACGGCTGTTGGTGAAATTTTATTGAATGAGAAGTACGTACCAGCCGATGTCCCCTGGCCATAATGGACCGACAGAGACTGAGTTATACCGAGTGTTGACATAAACAGAGCCAACTGCCGACTGTCTCAGTACGTCCAGAAATCGGCCCGTGATGCCATACAGTCCGCTGCCATTCGCTGCCTCGCTCTACCTGCCTCCCCAACCCTGCTCAGTGCCTACTTTTGGACTCGCTCTGTCATAGATAATCAGTGACAAACTGCAATCGAATCGCTTGCTAGTACTAGCACTGGTGAATAATCCCTAAACCGAGACACGTAAAATGGACTGCGAGCCCCCCCATGGTTCATTTATTACAAGCATCTCAAAGCTCAATACCCTCCAGTTTACGGTGATCTTTTTTTTTTTTCTTTTTTACAATAATGGGCGGAAACGAATGGAAGCAAAAGTCCTCCAGTGCTCATGGAGCAGTCTTGTGGCCAGCGCTGTGGCTTATGTACTTCAGCACTCTTCCATTGTCTACCTTGGTATTTACTAGCACTGGAATGCATGACTCTTTACTTACCATAGGCTTGCTTATGGTTACCACACATAGTAGTAAATTTCGCGATACTAGTGCCTTGTTTTCCAAAACTAGAGGTGCTGACGATTTTTCAACTTTCAAATCGCTCACTGACGGAATGCAGCTCTTCTTTGTTGTTCTCGATTATGCGTTTCAGCCCTCTGATTATCTGAATTGTAAAGAAGTAAACAACATTTTCGGACAGACACCAAAAGTACCATTCCAACCGGTGAGTGGACTGGGCATATTTTGACCTATTCGATTTCAAAAGCCTGCCATGGTCTCAATGACTAAATCAGACACCGAACTAAAGACTATGATCGGTGATTCAGAATTGCAAAAACTCATCTAGCAATGAACGGAAATGATATGGGATAATGTGCTGTTTACAGATGCGGCCAACTGAGGTTCACATGAATTTTCAACAAACTTCGTGAAGAAACAACACCACCTTGGACTGTCAGAAAAGGAAAAATCCAAACTCTAAGTTATTTTGTTTGTAGAATGCCAGTAAGGAGAGCTATAGCAGTTCCGTGAACTTAAGTACTGGCATGGAACCTCACTTTCACCAAGCGTGCTCCCAGCGCTCCCGAAATTACACACTGGGTCGCACCGTGACTGAAAGTCCTCCTGGATGCGAAGGCCGTGCCGCAGGCGAGGTTAAGCTCTGCAGCTGCAGCTGCAGCCGCGCTTGCGCAGATATTTCACTTGCGGGCTTCGGTTCGCCTCGACTCTTCCTTGAACGTGACAGGTCGCGTCACGTCTCCTGGACACATCGCTCGGCTATGAAAATGGAGAAGACATAGAGAACAACGGAAAGTATTTATGGGAAATCGTGATAATCGAGAAATGCAAAAACATTACAAAACCTCAGTGAAATCAGTGTCAAGCATTGAATTATCACTGCCTAACAAGAAAAGTGAAGCATCCAGAAGACATGATCGGATGTCAGTGCAGGTATGTAAGTGACAGATAAAATGACCACCAGAATGAGCTGCCGCTGTAGGTATTTAGTTTTGTTACCAGGCCGGGTAGGGTATACAGGAGACATGAACAGCGTCGGATGTCGAATGATCCCTGTGGGGGACTTGGAGATGCTGTGTACTAGCATCAGATAGCGTCATCAGCACCTGACAGTCTTTGAAAGAGTGTACACTGTGGATCTTCATTTGGCCGGCTTGTCGAGTCGTGTGATGTCCAGGCTTGTTGGGCTTTCGGATATGAGAGTAGCCCGATGTTGGACTGCATGGGAACGTGGGAGTGAGGGGTGGGGCTCACTCGTCATCAAGATGATGAATGACGTCACATTGTGTTCAGCGTTGAATCGCGCTTCTGCACGATCTGTATGACCGTGATAGACGAGTACAGATGAGACCTTGGTAGAGGTCCCATTCTTCCGGACTAGTTGCGGGGAACCATTGGGTATGATTTCAGGTCTCGGGTGGTAATTCTGAAGGCATAATGGTATGCCACAGACATTTTGTGTTGCTGTTCACGCGTCTACAGCGTTGTGTCATTTTTCATCAGGACAATGCGCGTCCACACATGGCACACGTCTCTATGAACTGTCTGTGTGGCCAGCAAGATTCCCTGATCCATCCCCGATGGAATAAGTTTGGGACCAGCTCGGACATGACTTCCACCCCTGCGGCACAATCCAAGACAGGAAGCACTTACAACAGTCGTGGGTCAGCTTGAGTCACAGAGGAGACAACTTCTCTAAGGGAATCAGTGCATACATCCTGGCTTGAGGGTGTAAAACGCTGTACTCATCTTTATAAAAGTGGATCGATTTTGTGATCACTAAAATAACGTCACTTTTCGTCTCAGGTTATGAATCATTTCGTTTCCTCCTCTCTTTCTGGGTGCTTCATATTCTTTGTCAAGCAGTATCTTAAAAAGAAGAATCATGAATAAAGTTTCAGAGCCATTAAGAAGCAAAGAAACCTAGAAGTGATGAAATATTCCATAATATAGAAAACAATAACATATTACGCACAAGGAGATTGATATTTTTTGGACATTTATACTAGAAAACTGACAATGGTCAGACAAAACTTATCTTCAGGCGTCCCTGAGAAATAAAATTAATTACTACTGCTTCAGAGTATTTAAAGGAGGTTTAGAAATGCACAACATAAAAGCGGAAGAAGCAGCCGAAAACGACATCTTCGAAAGGGAAGTGTTAGATTTAGAAGATAGAAGCACTATGAGAAGATTTGTTACATGATCTGAAGAAACAAAAAAGAGACTTGATGGAAAGATGAAAGAATTTAGGATGGAACGAAAACAGAAACGGAGAAGAGATTGAAGTTGTCACTTGGGTGGCCATTACACTTTGCAACTGCTATCTTGACGATGAATATGCGAGGATGCACGCGCCTGATGCGCGAAACTAGTCAAGTAAATCAAACACTTCTTTGGGCGGTTTACCTATACACTGCCTGATCAAAAATACTCGGACACCTATTAGTTGACATTAATATCTGGTGTGTCCATCCTAATGTCTCGAACTCTGCTGGGGACACCTGCAAAAGTTAGTGGTGGAATGGTAGCTCATTCTTCCCGAAGAGCCGAACCAGAGAAGGCAATGATGTTCTAAGGTGGGGTCTGGAGCTAAGTCATTATTCTAATTCACTCCACTGGTTTCAGGTCGCCGACTGGGTACACCAGACCACTTCGGGAACGTTATTGTCCACAACTCATTAGCACCATAGTAGTGTCTTTTTGCACACAGTCATCGTCTTCGAACAGTTCTTCTATTGTATGTAGTACACAACGCTGTAAAATGTCTTCATATCCTTCCGCATTTAGCGTTTTCTTAAGTGCAATAACAAATAAAAATACCCTCATACCTCCTCCATAGCTCCATGTTGGCATTAACTATGAAGGGTAGTTGATATTCTCGAGGCATTCACCAACCCAAACCCTTTCAGTGGACTGCCACAGGATGTAACGTGATTCATCACTCCAAATCACCAGTTTCTAGTCATCCACTGCCCACTGGCGTCTGTCTTTACATGACATCAAGAGTAGATTAGCACTGACTACAGAAATTTGTGGCCTTTGAGGGGCTCTTTGACAGTTGATCGCTATTCGTTTTAACTCCGTACGCACAGTCACTGCGCTAGCTGGACTGTATCTCGTGTTGAAGATATCATGCGATTTTTTACAGCCGTTCTCCATAATGTTCGACGGCCCCTATTCGTCAGTACGTAAGGTCTGACTGATTTTGGTTTAACTGTGGTTATTCCTTCACATTTCCACTTTACAATCACATTACCAAAAGCTGACTTGGACAGCTTTAGAAAGGTTGAGATGCCAGTGATAGACTTCTTACTCATGTGACATTCGATGATTAGTCCACATCGGAAGTCGTTGAGTTATCCTGTACCGGCCCGCCCAGTTAGCCTATGCGGTCTAACGCACTTCTTTCCGGGCGGGAAGGTGTACCGGTCCCCAGCACGAATCCGCCCGGCCTATTAGTGTCGAGGTCCGATGTGCCGGCCAGTCTGCGGATGATTTTTAAGGCGGTTTTCCATCGGCCTCGGCAAATTCAAGCTGCTTCCCCTTACTCCGCCTCAATTACACTATTTCGGCGATTGCTGCGCAAACACTTTCTCCACGTAGGCGTACACCATCGTTACTCTACCACGCTAACATTGGGATTTCACTCGTCTGGTGTGAGACGTTCCCGGGGGCTCCACTGGGAGCCGAATCGCACAAAAACCCTGGGTTCAGTGTGGGGCGGCGGTGGGGTGAGTGGACTGCTGTAGCCTGTTGTGGGGTTGTGAACCAGTGAGGAATACGGCGGGGACGAAGCCCCTCCGTATATTTTAGGTCCCCAGTTCCACACAATACAATACCCCGTACCGCTATTCTGCTGTTACTGTATCATTGCTGACAACAACAATACTCTCTGTCTAGAGGTCAATTTTGCATAACATAGGGATGTCTGGATAGCTGTGATGAGATAGTGTATATCCAATACATTGTTACTGTCCTATTTTATGTAGATGTGTTAAACATTTAACGTCTCCACCAGGTTGAACAGTCCCCTGCTGACATGAGTGGTCCATGGATTCATGAGGTTGTCTCCATAACCGTACACGTCCATCCGCTCGATACAATTTGAAACGAGCCTCGTCCGACCAGGCAACACGTTTCCAGTAATCATCAGTCCAATGTCCGTGTTGACGGATCTAAGCGAGGCGTAAAGCTTTGTGACGTGCAGTCATCAAGGGTACATAAGTGGGCCTTCTGTTCCGGAAGCCCGTATCGATTATGTTTCGTTGAATGGTTCGCACGCTGACATTTGTTGCTGGCCCAGCATTGAAATAAGCAGCAGTTTGCGGAAGGGTTGCACTTCTGTCATGTTGAATGATTCTCTTCAGTCGTCGTTGGTCCCATTCTTGCAGGATCTTTCTCCTGCCTTAGCGATGTCGGAGATTTGATGTTTTACCCGATTCCTGATATTCACGGTACACTCATGAAATGATCGTACGGGAAAATCCCCACTTCATCGCTAATTCGGAGATGCTTTGTCCCATAGGTCGTGCGCCGATAATAACACCACTTTAAAACTCACTTAAATCTTGGCAACCTGCCACTGTAGCAGCAGTAACCGATCTAACAACTGCGACAGTCTCCTATTGCCTTATATAGGCGTTGTCGACCGCAGCGCCGTATTCTGCCTGTTTACATATCCCTGTATTTGAATACGCATGCCTATACCAGTTTCTTTGGCGCTTCATTGTAGACCTTGTTAATCATTGCTCCAGTTGTGAGCCTTACCAGATGTGTTGCAACTTCGCATTCACTTGTTCTCGTATGACAGTTACATGTAATGGACGATTTCTTACTCGTACCACGCGGTGAAGCACACACATTGCTAGCTTTCCCTTCATTTCCCTAATAATTACTTTTTCTGTGGTCGAATCAGTGCATCAGTGATACTCTCTCTGTGGAGCGCTGACAGAGGGATAAAATCGAATTTCTCCAAGATTCTAAAAAAAAAAGAAGGATGAATGCAAGTGCTTCAGTTCCGCCGCTCAATAGTCGCTTAGCATTTAGCATTGGCCACAGAAATGTGCCACTTGTGCGGAGGTGCTTGAGCATTATACACTGCTCTTTTTAGCTCCCTTTGCACAATCATCGTACTAGATGGACAAGTCGCGCGGGGTGGCCGCATGGTTTGAGGCGCCATGTCACTGATTACGCGGTCCCTCCCGCCGGAGGTTCGAGTCCTCCCTCGGGCACGGGTGTGTGTGTTGTTCCTAGCATAAGTTAGTTTAATTAGTGTGTAAGTCTAGGGACCGATGACCTCAGCAATTAGGTCCCTTGGGAATTCACACACATTTGAAAATTTCTAGATGGACAACTGGTAGCGTTATCTGGCAGCTATTTTCCAGAGTTGTCCTGTAACTCATTTAACAGTCCATCATACATATGTGACTAATGAATCAAATCAAATCCCTAATGCTGTATGGAAACTGTAGGCAATAATAACAAATGCCGGTCATTGCAGTTCTATCTAGTTCTATCTTATTTATAAATTATAGAGCGCAGCAATCAGTCGTTCTTTTTTTTGCAGGTTTTATTTAGCAAATCCAGATTTCGGCTAATGCCTAATCATTATCAATGCACTATTTTCCAGTCTCAATGCATGTCAGATCTCTGTTGCTCGTTCGTCAGTCACAGATCTTTGAATACCACTCTGTCTCTCTTCATTTTGTTATTGTGTAAGGTCTTGTAATGTACTGCAGGCTGGGGCTTTTAGCTGGCTGGCCAAATGCGACAGTCACGAGGGAACCAAGACAGCTCGTAAAGACATTTCTGATGAAAGCTGATGTCCTGGGCAGGTCAACATACGAAAGATCGGTCTGCCAACAGAATGCAGCAGGAGCGACTAGCGAGTGCAGCCAGACTGTCATACAGCTTCGTTGTGTGCAAAGCGAAAAGAATACCTTTTAGCAAAGGTTAAGATCCGAAGGACAAGAGAAAACACAACACCGTTATCATGGGACCAGCTGTTTGGCCTGAGGGCGGTCAGCTGGAAGTTTTATTCAAAATCTTATAAGGAGATCTCCTAGTTGTTCATAGCTATTATTTTGGTAGCAGAAGAGAGTATTCATGTGTGTGTGTGTGTGTGTGTGTGTGTGTGTGTGTGTGTGTTTGGATGCCCAGTCATTGGCTGTACCTAGAAATCTGTTACAGAGTGAGGAATATTTTATTTTCTATCATGTTCCAAAGGAGAAATATACATCATAGGTTAACCAGACAAAATCATTACAATTACAGAATTTGTTAGCACGTTAATTTAATTATTATTGGTAGGAACTTGCACGGTCTGTTGTAGCTGGCCAGTGACAATCCGATGCAGCACAACGAGCTAAGTTTTATAGAGAGAAACACACTTCTTCTCTGGGCGTCGCAGGGAACAGTTGCTGTGGGGACGTCATGGAGAACACTTCTTCTTAGGGCATCATAGAGCTGCAGAGCGGGATGTCTCCAACCTGGGGCAGAGATCAAATGTTGGGGATTAATTTAAAATTCTCAGCCACTAACTGCAGCTGTCTTTTGCTCTCATACATCATTCGAGTGTTAAGCATATATTTATTTACTCATTTGCTGTTTTTTTAGATTGTAATGCATATACAAGAATAGACCGAATGTTTCACATTTTCGACTCTGTAAGTGCAGAACAGGGAATCAGTGATCATAAGGCCGTTGTAGCATCCCTGAATATGAAAGTTAATAGGAATATAAAAAAAGGGAGGAAGGTTCATCTGTTTAGCAAGAGTAATAGAAGGCAGATTTCAGACCACCTAACAGATCAAAACGAAAATTTCTGTTCCGACACTGACAATGTTGAGTGTTTATGGAAAAAGTTCAAGGCAATCGTAAAATGCGTTTTAGACAGGTACGTGCCGAGTAAAACTGTGAGGGACGGGAAAAACCCACCGTGGTACAACAACAAAGTTAGGAAACTACTGCGAAAGCAAAGAGAGCTTCACTCCAAGTTTAAACGCAGCCAAAACCTCTCAGAAAAACAGAAGCTAAGCGATGTCAAAGTTAGCGTAAGGAGGGCTATGCGAGAAGCGTTCAGTGAATTCGAAAGTAAAATTCTATGTACAGACTTGACAGAAAATCCTAGGAAGTTCTGGTCTTACGTTAAATCAGTAAGTGGCTCGAAACAGCATATCCAGACACTCCGGGATGATGATGGCATTGAAACAGAGGATGACACGCGTAAAGCTGAAATACTAAACACCTTTTTCCAAAGCTGTTTCACAGAGGAAGACCGCACTGCAGTTCCTTCTCTAAATCCTCGCACAAACGAAAAAATGGCTGACATCGAAATAAGTGTCCAAGGAATAGAAAAGCAACTGGAATCACTCAACAGAGGAAAGTCCACTGGACCTGACGGGATACCAATTCGATTCTACACAGAGTACGCGAAAGAACTTGCCCCCCTTCTAACAGCCGTGTACCGCAAGTCTCTAGAGGAACGGAGGGTTCCAAATGATTGGAAAAGAGCACAGGTAGTCCCAGTATTCAAGAAGGGTCGTCGAGCAGATGCGCAAAACTATAGACCTATATCTCTGACGTCGATCTGTTGTAGAATTTTAGAACATGTTTTTTGCTCGAGTATCATGTCGTTTTTGGAAACCCAGAATCTACTATGTAGGAATCAACATGGATTCCGGAAACAGCGATCGTGTGAGACCCAACTCGCGTTATTTGTTCATGAGACCCAGAAAATATTAGATACAGGCTCCCAGGTAGATGCTATTTTTCTTGACTTCCGGAAGGCGTTCGATACAGTTCCGCACTGTCGCCTGATAAACAAAGTAAGAGCCTACGGAATATCAGACCAGCTGTGTGGCTGGATTGAAGATTTTTTAGCAAACAGAACACAGCATGTTGTTATCAATGGAGAGACGTCTACAGACGTTAAGGTAACCTCTGGCGTGCCACAGGGGAGTGTTATGGGACCATTGCTTTTCACAATATATATAAATGACCTAGTAGATAGTGTCGGAAGTTCCATGCGGCTTTTCGCGGATGATGCTGTAGTATCCAGAGAAGTTGCAGCATTAGAAAATTGTAGCGAAATGCAGGAAGATCTGCAGCGGATAGGCACTTGGTGCAGGGAGTGGCAACTGTCCCTTAACATAGACAAATGTAATGTATTGCGAATACATAGAAAGAAGGATCCTTTATTGTATGATTATATGATAGCGGAACAAACACTGGTAGCAGTTACTTCTGTAAAATATCTGGGAGTATGCGTGCGGAACGATTTGAAGTGGAATGATCATATAAAATTAATTGTTGGTAAGGCGGGTGCCAGGTTGAGATTCATTGGGAGAGTGCTTAGAAAATGTAGTCCAGCAAGAAAGGAGGTGGCTTACAAAACACTCGTTCGACCTATACTTGAGTATTGCTCATCAGTGTGGGATCCGTACCAGATCGGGTTGACGGAGGAGATAGAGAAGATCCAAAGAAGAGCGGCGCGTTTCGTCACAGGGTTATTTGGTAACCGTGATAGCGTTACGGAGATGTTTAATAAACTCAAGTGGGAGACTCTGCAAGAGAGGCGCTCTGCATCGCGGTGTAGCTTGCTCGCCAGGTTTCGAGAGGGTGCGTTTCTGGATGGGGTATCGAGTATATTGCTTCCCCCTACTTATACCTCCCGAGGAGATCACGAATGTAAAATTAGAGAGATTAGAGCGCGCACGGAGGCTTTCAGACAGTCGTTCTTCCCGCGAACCATACGCGACTGGAACAGGTTCAAAAATGGTTCAAATGGCTCTGAGCACTATGGGACTCAACTGCTGAGGTCATTAGTCCCCTAGAACTTAGAACTAGTTAAACCTAACTAACCTAAGGACATCACAAACATCCATGCCCGAGGCAGGATTCGAACCTGCGACCGTAGCGGTCTTGCGGTTCCAGATTGCAGCGCCTTTAACCGCACGGCCACTTCGGCCGGCGACTGGAACAGGAAAGGGAGGTAATGACAGTGGCACGTAAAGTGCCCTCCGCCACACACCGTTGGGTGGCTTGCGGAGTATGAATGTAGATGTAGATGTAGATGTAGATGTAGAATTGGCATGACTATAGCAAATAATGTTTTAACATGGTTTCAAATGTGTTAATATAAGTAATCATTACGGTGTTTAAAGGAAAATATGTATATAGAATATCTACAGAAAAATAAAAATAAAAACAATACTTTAAAAAAGCATCTGCCGGTTTTGCATTCACTGAGACGAGGTGCGCGACGTCATTTATATTGCAACAGGGTTTCATTCTGCTGATCTGATTTTCTAAGTCAGCTAGCTGCACCCACTACGGCTCAGGTGAGCGTAATGGTATTCGTTCATAATTTTCTGGGACTCTTCTTTAACTCTTTAACTTATTCCGCAATCGTTAGTAGTATTCGTGAACACAGCTTTTTTTATCGTTGCTATCATGTATCCCCCCACCCGTAGCAGACCTATCGTATGCATTTTCAACCCTTTGTTCCTTTGATAACTGATTGTATTCGTGATTCAGTGGATAAAAATTTTTTGTTATCTTTTAGCTATAAATCATATTGTTATAGTGAACCTTAGTTTCTATTGGTAGTTTGATGGATCCCATTATCAATATATCTCTGTGAGATACAGAACCCATATTTTCATGCTTAGTTGGGCCAGGACTATTAACGTAATTAGATAAGTCATTATCTATTGTACGACCTGGTTTTCTTTTCATTCGCATGATCTTATGAGCAGAATCCTGTCACTATAGGTCACGAGCGACATAATCTGTAGCATCTCAACCGTCACATCACAGTAGCATTATATCCTCTGATTTCATGTGTTTTTACAACAATCCTCCTCGATTATCGACGGTCCCTGCCCGACATTACACGAGGACCAGCTAGTGTTGTTGTAGCAGTGGTTGTTCCTTCGCGTTTCCACATCACAATCACCAACCGCCAACTTGTCTGGCTTTAGAAGAGTTGAAACGTCGTTACTGATTTGCTACTCAGTTTATATCCAATGACCTGCCACGTTCGAGTTACTGACTGGCTTCTCTTTTGACAACACAAAACTGTCCGTCTCCTTTTTTGCTGACATATCCGCCTCTTGTGACGTTCAGTGATCAATTCCGTATTGCATAACTTTTTACAAAAATTCTGACATGCTACAATGAACACCGAACCGTACTATCGAGCCCTACTCAGTATTTCCGTAGTAACATCTCCGATACAAATGCGTTCAACATTATCTTTGAACCAGCAGGATGACCAGCACTAGTGCAGTAATTATGTTACTTCCGTCACTGCACGCCGAAGTCACTCCCATTCTTGTAAAGTGGGGCATAACTCAACAACACTGCCGTTAATTACAACTTAGATCTATCCTGTGACCTGGCACCACTGGTATACACTTGAAAATCTTGTAACGCTGAAACTGCAGTAGCAAATAAAACCTTGGCATCCATATGTGGAATACGAAGTCATTGCAACAAATGTGACAGGGGCGTAGTGCGTACACTCTGGTTTCCCACGAAGAAGAACTGAAATCTGAGAACTCCACTATTTGGCTGAGGCAGGACCTGAAACCTAGCCATTTACTTATATTATTGAAGTGTGCTCTAGAAAGGAGAATTTCTTTTAGTTTGTAGTAATTAATATAACTATTAAATCTATTTTCATAATACTTGGCGATGATGGATGAACTAGTGATGCCGAATTAAAAACTTACAATTCACGGGTTGTTTCCACACATTAACAGTAAAGGTTTGGAAAAATGGTTTTCTTTTGTTTTAATTCTCTTCCAAAATACTGTCTCCTTTGTTATTTTAGCGTTCGTAACTTTAGGCAATACCTAAATGTACCAACAATTAGCAAATTATCACACAACTCAGTGAAGAACAAAATACGTATAATTTTATGATAGGGCATTTTTCGCACAGATAACATTTCGTCCACATAAGGTACGGAAGACTTGAGACACAGGACAGGCGAGGTAATAATGCCCATATTTCAGCTCATACGACCATTAGAAGGAAGGCAAAGAAGGGCTTTTGACCATATCAAGAGACTAAGTCACTTACTCGGGTTGCTCATCTCTGGAAAGCTCATACACACTAACATTCACGTCATGTTAAGCCGAGAACACCAAAGACGTCCTCCTATTTTTAGAATACCTTTGTAAAGCATGCCAACAGCTCTCTTGTTTCCCCAGAATTTGTGTTTCAACACCGTTTACGTATGAATACTTACCTCGGTTCCAGAAATAAAACGAAAAGTTATCTACTGCGGTAATTCCGTGTCACGATACAAGCAGCGATAACAACCTCTGCAAGAAAATATCTAACACAGAGCGTCGCACTTGCAAATACTTAAGATCATCCTTAGAAGCCCACATTTCGCATCAGATAATGGAATGAAAGATTTACACTGATTCGCTTCCTCTTCCTTCACTTACACGTACCAAAGGGTGAGGCATAATGACCACAGGTTTCATTGGAATGAAGATTATTGGAAGAATATTGTAACAGGTCCATGATTAAAGAATTTGTTGCTAGCCCACTCGAGCAGATGTAATTTCGATGGATTGCTCACGCGCCGCCTGCGATATGTAAGCCATAAGAGAATCTCAGACCAAAGAGCAGTGTTGTATGCAGTAGTAACTTTGTAGCAGTAGGAGTAAGTAGTAGCTAGCGAGCAGTCGTGTGTGTGGAGTTGGCTGGGCCGGTCGTGGCGAGCGATGGCAGAGCCTGAGCGTTGTAGTATAAGGTAAAAGCAGCCTCGCGCATATCTACTATTGTTATGTCAAGCCCCATGTAAATATTTTTAAAAAATTTCTTAATAATAATCTTCCTTATAAAAAATTAACTTTTGATAATGATTCATCTCAATTTAAAGAACTTACTAATTTCTCCAATCCATGGTCATCCCAATTATTGTAAAGAAAGATCAGTTGTTTCTTTTTATACATGACAAATCTATCGGCCAGCATTGCACAGGGCTGTGCCAGAAAATTTCTTATAAGGGCAGATATATATGCGTTATCCGGCGACCTTATTGAGGTAAGAATTTTCAATTTATTCAGAATGATCTTTCAGGTCCATGACGCAGCACTGCTGACGTCCAAAATTTACCAGTTCAAATTCACAGTCAATTACTGAAAGGTTGTAAGTGAGTCACATTTTTTATTGAGAGATTAGTCACATTTTAATATTGGTAGGTTACGGAATTTACCTGTTGGGTAGTTACACTGAATGTGAATTAAATAATTATATTTTTACTGTTGGGAGGTTTCGGAACTTTTCTGTTGGGAGGTTACACTAAATGTGAATATTATTTATATTATTTTATATTGTGGGGAAGTTACAATATGTAAGCAGATGTAGACGCATTTTAAGCACAATTTTCATGGACATGTTTGCTTTCGAGCAGCTGTATCGATATTTACATGAATGTATTTAAATCTTTTAAGAAAGTATTGTTTCCAGTCAGTAGCTCTGGTAGATAAAGGAAACTGAATACGCTAGCTAAGACTGGTTTATACACGACGAAAGTAGAACCGGATCTCAGAAACTGCCGCTTTCCTACTTTAGGTGAATGTATACTACGTAAGAAAAAATCCTGTTGGATTCCTTTAGAAAAACACATTTGCTAGCTGGACCATCTACAACAAACAGCAGGTACGAGTTTTCTCTGGAGGAAGCCGGGAAAGAATTCACAACTTTCAGTAGAATCTAGTTGGCTGATTAAATAGTGATCATTTGACGCCTTTCACACCCAACTTCACTGGTTGGAATGTGAGGATAATGTGTGTGTGTGTGTGTGTGGTTTTTTAATTTTTTTTATTTTTTTTTTTTATTTTGCTCTCTCCCCATATGATAGTGGAAGTTTCAAGGTATATAACACAAAATTTAAAATAATGAAATGGGTTCAAACGTTTATATTTTTAAAGTTATATATTTCCTACAACTTTTATGTCATTTAAAGAGTTAAAATAGCCAATTTCTTTGCTTTATAATTACTATTTTGCAATTTTGTAAATGACGCTGGTAGGCGATTTGCACTACGGATATTGTTAAACGACTTCTGTCAGAACTACAATAAGTTCAGCGCTCAGAGGTGTCACCTTTTTATCTCAGAATTGTTTCTCTGGATTATATTCTGCCATAATTCACGTCAGATCAAAGTACGAGCTTTACATTTCACAGGAATTTATTCAAACAAGGATTTCTCAACTGTGATTATTTGAGCAATGTCCCTAGGAAAGAATAATTTGTTTGGCATGTGTTAGTGTGTGTGTGTGTGTGTGTGTGTGTGTGTGTGTGCATGTGTTTTTGTTGTTGTTGTTGTTGTTGTTGGTTCAGTTGGAAAGCGAGTGTATGTACGGTATGTAGGTATATAAATGAGCATAGCAGTATTAATTTTTAGTATTAAGCAAAGGTGCTCTACACTGCTTCATTTACGGGACGTATGTATAACTTTGCACGACTGATGACGTGTTTCTCATTGTAATGAAACATATGAAATTTTATATTAAACTGAGAAATATATTCTTCTTTACAAGGTACGCAGTTCCGTGAACTACGATCAGTACATCAGCAAAATCTTAGTTGCCAAGTCACCGATATTTCTTTTAATGGCCACTGTCAGTAGAGAGGCGTTCAACTCCTCATTAGGAAGTCGTGCGTTCAGGAGCTACCAAACAGCTTTCTATTTATGATCATGTACCAACTGCCTTGTGCATCACGTTCGGTCAGCTACATGCATTCGTCTCAACAGACCTGCTGTTGCAGTTACGTAAACTTTCAATATTACGTTGCAACACAGACGTGTACCTCGTAATTTCTAACGTGCATAAAGCTAATAGATTTCACTTTAAATGCTACGGACGCTGGTACGTCGGTGAGCTTAAAATAAATGGTTACATGTTTTCAACAAACAGAATACAAAATACATCCAAGAGTAGAAAGCTAGATCTTGTTAATAAATGAAATACGATTATCAGTTGCTACCTAGTTAAGAAGTGGTGAGCAGACACGGAGCAGCAGTTTAGTAATGATGAACACAACTGATCCAGTGACAGTTAATATTATTGCTAAATCAACGGGTAGTTTCAGCCTGATGGAAGGGGATTATCCAGCAGAAACAAGTTCCCATCATTTCGCGTGTGTAAAATGTGTACATTCTAATGTGAGCAGGTACATTTCATCTTGTTCGTTGCACCGCAACAGGACCTCGTCTTTACTGTATTACGTCCTGCAACCAGTAAGAAACTGGGTGTGAGTTATCGACAAATTAGTTGCTTCTTGAGCTGTTATGGCCGTCAGTAACCGAATGACAGATCAGAAATTTCTGAACTTATAGTAATACATTTCATATTGCCTGGTTTTATGTTTGAAGCCGTTTAATAACTGTGGAAATGAAGGAGGAAAGAATTGGTTTATGTAGGAAGGTAACTGTTTTCCCAGAGATTACAACTCCATTCCGATCCATCACATGTTCATTTTGTGTAGCTTTCCTAAATAATCACTTGCAGATGGGCAGATACATTCTCACATGAAGTCAACTATTATTACTCCGTCTGCTATTACTCGTAAAACCGTTTACCTCTCTTATCGTGACTATCAAAAGCCTTCTAGCATTAGGTGGTGAAAAGCAGTATACAATATTTCAATTATGTTGACGCGTGTGGTCTTTTAACGTAGCAGTGAGCCACGCTACCTGAAAGAAAAGTGGTAGGATACAATATTTCTTACATGTACACACCATCGGCTAGTATGTAAATGATTAGAGATGCAATTCTCTGTGACAGGTAAAGCGACACTTTAGTGTTGTTTGTGTTTAGTGTTAATACAAGGCCTGGTAGAGAATACAAGGCACGGGAACAGTGTCAAATGTTAAATACCACGTTCTCGTATAGAAGAGCGTTACTAGCGATTGACAGAGCTTCAAAAGGGCCTCATTATGAGTCTCCATTTGGCCCTTTGGCCGAATCGAGCAAAAAAAAA
The DNA here is from genome assembly GCF_023898315.1 of Schistocerca nitens. Lineage (NCBI taxonomy): Eukaryota > Metazoa > Arthropoda > Insecta > Orthoptera > Acrididae > Schistocerca > Schistocerca nitens. The sequence continues at coordinate 270,604,802 of NC_064620.1, forward strand.
AAAAATGGTTCAAATGGCTCTGAGCACTATGGGACTTAACATCTGAGGTCATCAGTCTCCTAGAACGTAGAACTACTTAAACCTAACTAACCTAAGGACATCACAAACATCGATGCCCTAGGCAGGATTCGAACCTGCGACCGTAGCGGTCGCGCGGTTCCAGACTGAAGCGCCTAGAACCGCTCGGCCACACTGGCCGGCGAATCGAGCAATACGCAGGTTTGTGGGACGTTCGGATATGACAGTCATCTGATGTTTGACTGCACGGGAACGTAAGGGCAAATATACACGTAATCAAGGTTTCGGTCGACCACGTGTGACCAACAAAAAGAAGAGAGGATCGACATCTTCTGCAGCAATCAAGTCATAGCGTCTTCACATTTGCCCCTGCCGACCGACAGCAAGTAATGGACTCCCTACAGCATAGTATGTCATTCCGCACCTTTCGTCGGAGTTAGGCAGCAGCCGGACTAGATAATTAGTTCCACTCGTAGGCTGCTGTTAACAGCACAACACAATGATGTGTTGCCGTTACTGGGAAGCACGAGACTGTTAAATGGCGTCGCATTCTGTTCAGCAAGGATCGCGGTTCTGCATTACCCCATTCTTCCAGTGCTTTGGAGAGATACAGCGATGTTACTCGTGGCGCCATTGTGTGAGTAGCCATCAAGCACGTCTTCAGGTCACAGCTGGCAGTTTGACGGAAATTCGATGGCAAGTCGGTATGACATGGGTATCTTGATCTCATATTTTTAACTATATATATGACGGTAGTATCTGTTCCCGAAAGAACAGTTACCGTGGATGACCATGCAGCCTTGCTAGAAATGAAATGATAATTAAATGGACACCCTAGCTGCAAGCAGGCGTTGATACATTTCATTGGGGACGTGTTGAAAATGTGTGTCCCGACCGGGACTCGAACCCGGGATGTCCTGCTTACATGGCAGACGCTCTATCCATCTGAGCCACCGCGGGCACAGAGGATAGTGCGTCTGCAGGGACTTATCCCTTGCACGCTCCCCTTGAGATCCACATTCCCAACATGTACACAACACTACATTCGTAGTGCGCCTAATAGATGTTTGCCCATCATACTCATTACTCGTGGTAGATTAATCTACCAAGTCCCGTACGAGTTCGGGCATAGCGTGTGCGTTCGCACAAGAAGGTCAAAGGCCGGGAACCCATATTTTTAACTACACTCCTGGAAATTGAAATAAGAACACCGTGAATTCATTGTCCCAGGAAGGGGAAACTTTATTGACACATTCCTGGGGTCAGATACATCACATGATCACACTGACAGAACCACAGGCACATAGACACAGCCAACAGAGCATGCACAATGTCGGCACTAGTACAGTGTATATCCACCTTTCGCAGCAATGCAGGCTGCTATTCTCCCATGGAGACGATCGTAGAGATGCTGGATGTAGTCCTGTGGAACGGCTTGCCATGCCATTTCCACCTGGCGTCTCAGTTGGACCAGCGTTCGTGCTGGACGTGTAGACCGCGTGAGACGACGCTCCATCCAGTCCCAAACATGCTCAATGGGGGACAGATCCGGAGATCTTGCTGGCCAGGGTAGTTGACTTACACCTTCTACAGCACGTTGGGTGGCACGGGATACATGCGGACGTGCATTGTCCTGTTGGAACAGCAAGTTCCCTTGCCGGTCTAGGAATGGTAGAACGATGGGTTCGATGACGGTTTGGATGCACCGTGCACTATTCAGTGTCCCCTCGACGATCACGAGTGGTGTACGGCCAGTGTAGGAGATCGCTCCCCACACCATGATGCCGGGTGTTGGCCCTGTGTGCCTCGGTCGTATGCAGTCCTGATTGTGGCGCTCACCTGCACGGCGCCAAACACGCATACGACCATCATTGGCACCAAGGCAGAAGCGACTCTCATCGCTGAAGACGACACGTCTCCATTCGTCCCTCCATTCACGCCTGTCGCGACACCACTGGAGGCGGGCTGCACGATGTTGGGGCGTGAGCGGAAGACGGCCTAACGGTGTGCGGGACCGTAGCCCAGCTTCATGGAGACGGTTGCGAATGGTCCTCGCCGATACCCCAGGAGCAACAGTGTCCCTAATTTGCTGGGAAGTGGCGGTGCGGTCCCCTACGGCACTGCGTAGGATCCTATGGTCTTGGCGTGCATCCGTGCGTCGCTGCGGTCCGGTCCCAGGTCGACGGGCACGTGCACCTTCCGCCGACCACTGGCGACAACATCGATGTACTGTGGAGACCTCACGCCCCACGTGTTGAGCAATTCGGCGGTACGTCCATCCGGCCTCCCGCATGCCCACTATACGCCCTCGCTCAAAGTCCGTCAACTGCACATACGGTTCACGTCCACGCTGTCGCGGCATGCTACCAGTGTTAAAGACTGCGATGGAGCTCCGTATGCCACGGCAAACTGGCTGACACTGACGGCGGCGGTGCACAAATGCTGCGCAGCTAGCGCCATTCGACGGCCAACACCGCGGGTCCTGGTGTGTCCGCTGTGCCGTGCGTGTGATCATTGCTTGTACAGCCCTCTCGCAGTGTCCGGAGCAAGTATGGTGGGTCTGACACACCGGTGTCAATGTGTTCTTTTTTCCATTGCCAGGAGTGTATATATATGACGGTATACGTGGGACCAGCTCGACGATGACTCCGTCCCAGTGCCAAAATCCAGAACATCAAGGTCTAGGCACAACAATTGAATGCCATATTGGATACAACGGCTTTATGACATCCTTCACAACCGAATCAGTCTATGCATCCTGCCGGCCGTAGTGGCCGAGCGGTTCTAGGTGCTTCAGTCTGGAACCGCGCGACCGCTATGGTCGCAGTTTCGAATCCTACCTCGGGTATGAATGTGTGTGATGTCCTTAGGTTAGTTAGGTTTCAGTGGTTCTAAGTTCTAGGGTACTGATTACTTCAGATGTTAAGTCCATAGTGCTCAGAGCCATTTGAACCATTCTATACCTCCAGGTCAGAGGCGGTGCAGTATCATACTGATAAGTGGTCTCAAACTGCCAAGTTATAAATTTGACTCGATTTTGTAATCATTGAAATACCCATCTCAAACCGTAAAGTTTCATTTCCTTTCCTCATTCCCGTCACTTCTTGTCAGGCAGAGCATTATTTGTAGACCTAGTAAACGCCTCCAACAACGTATATGGAATAATATTTTTTTTTTTTTAATCTGAGAGAGAGGCGTGATTTCCAATTTACGAAAACTAAATCAAAACAACAAAAGTAGAAAATTAAAAAAGATAAATTTCTGTCGAGAGTGTTATAAGGCAAGCTTGCAAATTGTTGCCACTGTTTAAGGAAATATAGTGTTGCCCCCCGTCGATGTTGATGTTAGAGACGAAGCACGTGCTTGGAGTGGCCAACAACGGAATGAAGCAGTATGGAGGAGTAACCAGAAATAAATATTTCTTAAAAGTGTTCATTTTTTCGACTCGTTTGATACAGTCTATCATTAGCTACCTTGCGATAATATTTCCATCTCTGTGTATCTACAACACTCAATTATAATTTGTTTTGAATATTCTACTGCCCGCCTGTAACGTCTTTCCCCTCTACTGCTCCATCCTTGGCCAAGTTGACTCTCAGATTAATGTAGGAAACAGCCGAAATTGCTAAATTCATTTTTTTATTAAATTGATGACTAATTTCTGGCTACCTGAACCCATTTTCAAATCATCCAGACAGACAAAAAGATTCCGTAACATCAGGCAAACCGTGTTAATATCATACATACATTTACATCGAAGTCAAGTGTTTCCCTGAACATTGGCAGGACAAACAAAAACTCAGTATGCTGAAAATCCACATAATTACTACTCCTGGGTTCTGTAGCAGGCCTGTCACTACTTTTTCTCTTCTACCAGTTAGGCTACTTTCCGTACCTACTCATTTTACTAATTTTTCGTTTCGCACTTCATCTTCAATTCAGCCGAATGGTTAGCGTCGCAGCCCTCGGTGTGTATTACTTTTCTGTTCCGGGTCTGAGTTAATCATTAACAAATCTTTAGTAATGGAACTGATGACATCAGCAATATGACAAGGAAAACGAGACGTTCTGATAAAGAAAATGAAATGAATAAAAAACCGTGCTTAAAAATTGGCGGAGGTGGTTTTCGTAGGCAGTCGTTAATAGGATGCTGCTGACACTGCATCAACAAAGATTTGAATCACCAATGCTGGAGTTCATAAAAATGTTTACAACAGATTGCAATCGAACTTCGTAAAACATCAAAAGATTGTGAAGGTAAGTTCTATGACTGACCATGCAAATTTGCATGTAGTCTACTACAATGACGGCCGATCGATTGCATCAACTTATCAAGACTTGCACGTTGCCTCGACTCAAACTGGCACTGAAACAGATAAATACACGTCAGGGCAAGGCAGTTAGAATGGTTTATTCAAATAACAACATTTGATAGCTTAACTGATACATTATCACAGAAACTGTGAAAAAAAATATTAGCGCACCTCCTATCGAAGCGTACGTCTACATCGGAGGCTAAGACAGCAAAGAGTAAGTGAGGAAGACAAGATCCTTCGCTACAGAAGCTAGAGTCATTTGTTTCAACATGGATTAATTGACGTTTGAAGTGTGACAGATTAATTTCACATGAATGTTTCACTATGTCCAGCTGTGGAGCGGTTGGTTGTCCAGTTAATTTAGAAGAAGGGGTATCCGATGTTATTTCAGTGACTGCAATAACGAGTTATATTTACAAAGAACTTGGCAGTATGAACCCACCCCTTCCGGCCAGGAAGCACGCAATGGTGCGATTGGGACGGGTGTCTACAGAGGTAGTATAGGGGAAAGGTGGCCCACAGCTGTTCTTGATATTGTCAATATTGACTATGGGAAAGCTGGCTTCCGACCTGATCCCGTACGTGTCCTGTCGGGGACATATCTGTGGATCTTGATCGCCACGGGAGTACCTCAACATCTCGCAGTCAATTCTTAGAGACACGTACCGTGTGTGGACGACCATTTCACTGTTAACAAATGTCACCACAATATCGTAGGGTGAGCGGTAACACACGATGAAGCAGGATATTCGTTAGGTACACATGATGACGCAGGATGTACGTGAGGTATCGTCAGAGTCCGCTCGATCACTACCATCTGTCACCTGAAGACATACTGCATGGTTCCGCGCACCATGACGCCGGGAGAAACGCAGCTGTACCTCTCCAAAACTTTGGTAGAACGGGACCTCTCCCCAGGTCGCCAACATACGCGCTGGCTACGGGCATTCAGTGTAGTGCAGAACAGCGACTGATCGCTGAACATAATGCGACGCTATTCAAAAGCAGTCCACACTTCCCGGTCACGACGCTGCCGTTAGTGTGATGATGATGTTGGCTTGTGGGACACTCAAGATCGTGCTCCTCAGCGCCCGTACAAGTTCCCAGTCTTTCCTTTTTCGGTCTCGCAACGTCTCGAATGAGGCATAAGAAGTCAGCCTCATTCTGCCAACGGCCTTGTCAAAGAGGGCGGAGGAGCGGATAGAGGTTCAGGGCACTCTCTTGTCCTAGGGGTGGGAAATTGCCCCTAAAGGCGGAAGAATCAGCAATGATCAACGACATGAGGATGCAGAAGGCAATGGAAACCACTGCATTAAAGACACGTAACGTGTATCCACAGGACATGTGTCCTGTAATTGAAGAAGTGTCACGATGATCTCTCCATTGGCAAAATATTCCGGAATAGTCCCCCATTCGGATCTCCGGGAGGGGACTGCCAAGGGGGAGGTTACCATGAGAAAAAGATTGAATAATCAACGAAAGGATAACGTTCTACGAGTCAGGGCGTGGAATGTCAGAAACTTGAACGTGGTAGGGAGACTAGAAAATCGGAAAAGGGAAATGCAAAGGCTCAATCTAGATATAGTAGGGGTCAATGAAGTGAAGTGGAAGGAAGACAAGGATTTCTGGTCATATGAGTACCGGGTAATATCAACAGCAGCAGAAAATGGTATAACAGGTAACAGGTGTAGGATTCGTTATGAATAGGAAGGTAGGGCAGAGGGTGTGTTAGTGTGAACAGTTCAGTGACCGGGTTGTTCTAATCAGAATCGACAGCAGACCAACACCGACAACGATAGTTCAGGTATACATGCCGACGTCGCAAGCTGAAGATGAACAGATAGAGAAAGTGTATGAGGATATTGAAAGGGTAATGCAGTATGTAAAGGGGGACGAAAATCTAATAGTCATGGGCGACTGGAATGCAGTTGTAGGGGAAGGAGTAGAAGAAAAGATTACAGGAGAATATGGGCTTGGGACGAGGAATGAAAGAGGAGAAAGACTAATTGAGTTCTGTAACAAGTTTCAGCTAGTAATAGCGAATACCCTGTTCAAGAATCACAAGAGGAGGAGGTATACTTGGAAAAGGCCGGGAGATACGGGAAGATTTCAATTAGATTACATCATGGTCAGACAGAGATTCCGAAATCAGATACTGGATTGTAAGGCGTACCAAGGAGCAGATATAGACTCACATCACAATATAGTAGTGATGAAGAGTAGGCTGAAGTTCAAGACATTAGTCAGGAAGAATCACTATGCAAAGAAGTGGGATACGAAAGTACTAAGGAATGACGAAATACGTTTGAAGTTCTCTAACGCTATAGATACAGCAATAAGGAATAGCGCAGTAGGCAGTACAGTTGAAGAGGAATGGACATCTCTAAAAAGGGCCATCACAGAAGTTGGGAAGGAAAACATAGGTAGAAAGAAGGTAGCTGCGAAGAAACCATGGGTAACAGAAGAAATACTTCAGTTGATTGATGAAAGGAGGAAGTACAAACATGGCTCAAATGGCTCTGAGCACTATGGGACTCAACTGCTGAGGTCATTAGTCCCCTAGAACTTAGAACTAGTTAAACCTAACTAACCTAAGGACATCACAAACATCCATGCCCGAGGCAGGATTCGAACCTGCGACCGTAGCGGTCTTGCGATTCCAGACTGCAGCGCCTTTAACCGCACGGCCACTTCGGCCGGCTACAAACATGTTCCGGGAAAATCAGGAATACAGAAATACAAGTCGCTGAGGAATGAAATAAATAGGAAGTGCAGGGAAGCTAAGACGAAATGGCTGCAGGAAAAATGTGAAGACATCGAAAAAGATATGATTGTCGGAAGGATAGACTCAGCATACAGGAAAGTCAAAACAACCTTTGGTGACATTAAAAGCAACGGTGGTAACATTAAGAGTGCAACGGGATTTCCACTGTTAAATGCAGAGGAGAGAGCAGATAGGTGGAAAGACTACATTGAAAGCCTCTATGAGGGTGAAGATTTGTCTGATGTGATAGAAGAAGAAACAGGAGTCGATTTAGAAATAGGGGATCCAGAATTAGAATCGGAATTTAAAAGAGCTTTGGAGGACTTACGGTCAAATAAGGCAGAAGGGATAGATAACATTCCATCAGAATTTCTAAAATCATTGGGGGAAGGGGCAACAAAACGACTATTCACGTTGGTGTGTAGAGTATATGAGTCTGGCGACATACCATCTGACTTTCGGAAAAGCATCATCCACACAATTCCGAAGACGGCAAGAGCTGACAAGTGCGAGAATTACCGCACAATCAGCTTAACAGCTCATGCATCGAAGCTGCTTACAAGAATAATATACAGAAGAATGGAAAAGAAAATTGAGAATGCGCTAGGTGACGATCAGTTTGGCTTTAGGAAAAGTAAAGGGGCGAGAGAGGCAATTCTGACGTTACGGCTAATAATGGAAGCAAGGCTAAAGAAAAATCAAGACACTTTCATAGGATTTGTCGACCTGGAAAAAGCGTTCGACAATATGAAATGGTGCAAGCTGTTCGAGATTCTGAAAAAAGTAGGGGTAAGCTATAGGGAGAGACGGGTCATATACAATATGTACAACAACCAAGAGGGAATAATAAGAGTGGACGATCAAGAACGAAGTGCTCGTATTAAGAAGGGTGTAAGACAAGGCTGTAGCCTTTCGCCCCTACTCTTCAATCTGTACATCGAGGAAGCGATGATGGAAATCAAAGAAAGGTTCAGGAGTGGAATTAAAATACAAGGTGAAAGGATATCAATGATACGATTCGCTGATGACATTGCTATCCTGAGTGAAAGTGAAGAAGAATTAAATGATCTGCTGAACGGAATGAACAGTCTAATGAATACACAGTATGGTTTGAGAGTAAATCGGAGAAAGACGAAGGTAATGAGAAGTAGTAGAAATGAGAACAGCGAGAAACTTAACATCAGGATTGATGGTCACGAAGTCAATGAAGTTAAGGAATTCTGCTACCTAGGCAGTAAAATAACCAATGACGGACGGAGCAAGGAGGACATCAAAAGCAGACTCGCTATGGCAAAAAAGGCATATCTGGCCAAGAGAAGTCTACTAATACCAAATACCGGCCTTAATTTGAGGAAGAAATTTCTGAGGATGTACGTCTGGAGTACAGCATTGTATGGTAGTGAAACATGGACTGTGGGAAAACCGGAACAGAAGAGAATCGAAGCATTTGAGATGTGGTGCTATAGACGAATGTTGAAAATTAGGTGGACTGATAAGATAAGGAATGAGGAGGTTCTACGCAGAATCGGAGAGGAAAGGAATATGTGGAAAACACTGATAAGGAGAAGGGACGGGATGGTAGGACATCTTCTAAGACATGAGGGAATGACTTCCATGGTACTAGAGGGAACTGTAGAGGGCAAAAACTGTAGAGGAAGACAGTGATTGGAATACGTCAAGCAAATAATTGAGGACGTAGATTGGAAGTGCAACTCTGAGATGAAGAGGTTAGCACAGGAAAGGAATTCGTGGCGGGCCGCATCAAACCAGTCAGTAGACTGATGGCCAAAAAAAAAAAAGCTATCATCTTTAGGTGTTCGATTTATTTATTTATTTATTTATTTATTTTTTAATAAAACATGTCCATTTAACGCTGAACTTATGCGCAAGATATCAAATGGATAAAACTCAGCACATTATAAACGTTTTAAATTCTTGTCATCGCTAAATTTTGCAATGTGCTGAGACACTTGACATATTGTACATGAGGTCAGCATAACATGAACGTTTTACTGAAAAAAAAGAAAGAAAGAAAGAAACGAGCTAAGACTGTTGAAACCAGTTGTCTTGAATAAAGAATATTTCGTGCCATCTTGGGTTTTGAATAGGTTTTAACATTCACATATCCGTAGATGACATGCACCTGTACGAATGCTACACCTTTCTGTCAGGCAGTGCGTTGTCCATTCCTTTAAACACTTACTTTGTATCTCTCTTACATTCTGCCGGAAGGATTATATTGTCTGTGAACTCTAGCAACGGTATGTTTTCCTCTTACATTTCGGAATTTCCATCCCTTTCTTTATTGTTCCTTCGAGGTACTGGTAGAATAACAGTGGAGATAAGGTGCAACCCTGCCGTATGTTCTTCTTAACAAGAGTTTTTCTTTCTTGAACTTCCATTTTCCCCACTGTCCTGAATTTTACTCCTTCAGGCAAATGCCCTTGGCACATTTCAGACACTGTGGCGAGAAACATAAAACGTTAACTCTAAAAATGGTGTCCTACTACTGCTTCTCTGGCATCACATGTGCTTAGAATGTTACCCATCGGACCTGCCATGGATATGCTTGCTCGCAACAACTTCGTCACGGTCCTCCAATAATCAGTGGCGGCTTTGTGGACTGACATACAAATCGCTATGATGATGTTCCCCGGAAGCATTTTCAGGTCCTCTTTGATTCTAAGCCACGACATTTAATAGACTGCACTGCATGGAGGCATCACACTGCACTAAATTCTGATAGCCAGCGCTAATACTCATATCCACATTCTAATCATTGTGTGTTGTAATATACTGCTTAAAAAAAACATGGGAACACTTGTATCAACATTCGGTATTTTAAACTTATTTTGTTAAAGGCGGTACCTATCGTCATATTGCGTAGCTTGAGATCTTTGCTTTCAATGTAGGCAACAACTAAAGTCATTCGTCATCTATCGACTGTGTTGTGCATTACAGCATCGGGTGACCCCTGAGAAGGAAGTGAGGCACACAGACGGCAATTGTCATTTCTGGACATTGTATTCCACCAAGCAGATGCAATGCGACATCTTAAAGCATTGCAAGTTGGAACGGCACTATATTTGATCCAAGAAGGACGACCTTTCCAACTGGGTCGTGCAGATGGCAGTGTCTCCCCATGTATGATCCATAGGTTGTGGAGAAGCTACAGGGAGACAATTCAGTATACAAGGCAAATTGGACAAGTTCGCTGACGCATTACAACCTTAACTGCTGAGGTCATCAGTCCCCTAGAACTTAGAACTACTTAAGCCTAACTAACCTAAGGACATCACACACATCCATGCCCAAGGCAGGATTCGAACCTGCGACCGTTGCGGTCGCGCAGTTTCAGTCTGTAGTGCCTAGAACCGCTCGGCCACTTCGGCCGGCAGAGTTTCCTAGTGTAAAGTCCTTTGCTTGCATATCTTTCTTTACGAAGTACTTAGTCAATGCTCGAATCTCGATTTTTCCTATCTACGCAGATCACTACGCGGGAACAACGACACAGCCACGTCAGAGCCACAGCTCTCTTCCAAGAGCCGGCCGAGGTGGCCGAGCGAACTAGGTGCTACAGTCTGGAACCGCTGACCGCTACGGTAGCAGGTTCGAATCCTGCCTCGGGCATGGATGTGTGTGATGTCCTTAAGTTAGTTAGGTTTAAGTAGTTCTAAGTTCTAGGGGACTGATGACCTTAGAAGTTAAGTCCCATAGTGCTCAGAGCCATTTTCTTCTCTTCCAAGAGCACTTACCTGGCACACGTTTACAGGAAGCAGTCCAATGAATATCACGTGAACAACTCATTGAGCTTGCGCTGACCTCTCGTGGTGATTCCGAGTTTTCAAACCACCCTCGTACTAAGGAATGATGAGGTACACTTGAAGCTCACTAAGGCTGTAGATACAGCAATTAAGAATAGCCCATTAGGCAATATAGTTGAAAAGGAATGGATATCTCTAATAAGGGCAATCACAGAAGCTGTAAAGAAAAACATAGGTACGAAGAATGTAACTGCGAAGAAGCCCTAGGTAGTAAAAGAAATACTTCAGTTGATCGATGAAAGAAGAAAGAACAAATATGTTCAGGGAAATTCAGGAATACAGAAATACAAGTCGCAGAGGAATGAAATAAATAGGAAATGCAGGGAAAGTAAGACGAAATGGCCGGATGAAAAACGTGAAGAAATTGAAAAAGAAATGATTGTCGGAATGACTGACTCAGCATATAGGAAATTGAAAACAGCCTTCGGTGAAATTAAAATCAAGGGTGACAACATTAAGAATGCAACGGTAATTCCACTGTTAAATGCAGAGGACCTATCCTCGCAATAGGTGGAAAGAGTAAATTGAAGGCCTCTATGAAGGGGAATATTTATCTGATGTTAAAGAAGAATAAACGGGAGTAGATTTAGAGGAGGTAGAGGATCCAATATTAGAATCATGATTTAAGAGAGCTTTGGAGGATTTAAGATCGAATAAGACAGAAGGGATGGACAACATTCCATCAGAATATCTAAAATCATTGGGGTAAGTGAAACAAAACGACTATTCACGTTGGTGTGTAGAATGTATGAGCCTGGCGACATACCATCCGACTTACGGAAAAGCATCATCCACACAATTACGGAGACTTCAAGAGCCGACAACTGAGAGAACTATAGCACAATCAGCTTAACAGCTGATGCATCGAAGCTGCTGACAAGAATAATGTACAGAAGAATGGATAAGATAATTGAGGATGTGTTAGATGATGATCATCTTGACTGTAGGAAAGTTAAAGGCACCAGAGAGGCAATTCTGACGTTGCGGTTGATAATGGAAACAAGACTAAAGAAAAATCAAGACGCGTTCATAGAATTTGTCGAACTGGAAAAACCGTTCGATTACATAAAATGGTGCAAGGTGTGCTAAATTCTGAGGAAAATATGGTTAAACTATAGGGAGAGATGAGTAATGTACACCTTGTACAGGAGCCAAGAGGGAGTAATAAGAGTGTATAAGCTAGAAAGAAGAGTTCATATTAAAAAGGGTGTAAGACAGGGATGAAACCTGTCGCCCCTAGCGTTCGATCTATATATCGAAGACGCAATGATGAAATTAATAGAAAGGTTCAGGAGTGGAATTAAAATTCATGGTGAAAGGATATCAACAATACGATTCGCTGATGATATTGCTACGCTGAGTGAAAGAGGAGGAAAATTACATGATCTCCTGAACGGAACAAGCAGTCAGTGAGTACAGAATATGGAATGAGAGTAAATCGAAGAAAGACGAAAGTAACGAGAAGTAGCAGAAATCAGAATAGCGAGAAACTTAACATCAGGATTGATGGTCACGAAGTAGAAGAAGTTAGGAAATTCCATTATGTAGGCGGTAAGATATCCAGTGACAGTCGGAGCAAGGAGGACATCAAAAGCAGACTAGCACTGGCAAAAAGGGCGTTTCTGGACAAGGCAAGCGTACTAGTATCAAACATAGCCCTTAATTTGAGGAAGACATTTCTGAGAATGTACGTTTGGTTCAAAATGGCTTTAAGCACTATGGGACTTAACATCGGAGGTCATGAGTCCCCTAGACTGAAAACTACTTAAACCAAAATAACCTAAGGACATCACAAACATGCATGCCGGAGGCAGGATTCGAAAAAAAAAAAAGGTTCAAATGGCTCTGAGCACTATGCGACTCAACTTCTCAGGTCATCAGTCACCTAAAACTTAGAACTAATTAAACCTAACTAACCTAAGGACATCACACACATCCATGCCCGAGGCAGGATTCGAACCTGCGACCGTAGCGGTCGCTCGGTTCCAGACTGTAGCGCCCAGAACCGCACGTCCACTCCGGCCGGCTAAAGGCAGGATTCGAACCTGCGACCGCAGCAGCAGAGGGGTTTCCGGACTTAAGCGCCTAGAACCGTTCGGATACAACGGCCAGCTGTACGTTTGGAGCACAGCATTGTACGAATGTTGAAAATTAGATAGACTGATAAGGTAAGGAATGAGGAGGTTCCGTGCAGAACCGAAGAGGAAAGGAACATGTGGAAACTCTGACAAGAAGAAGGGACAGAATGTTAGGAAATGTGTTAAGATATCAGCGAATAACTCCCATGATACAAGAGGGTGCTGTAGAGGGTAAAAACTGTAGAAGAAGACAAGAGATTGGAAAACATTCAGCAAATAATTTAGGAGGTAGGTTGTAAGTGGTACTCTCGGATGAAAAGTTTGGCGCAGGAGAGGAATTCGTGGCGGGGTGCATCAAACTATTCTGAAGACTGGAAAAAAATAAGAATAAAAAATTTAAAAGAAATAAAACTTCCTGGACTCCCAAGGAGATCGCCTTAGATCTTAATGATGGGAATCTTTGTGATCACCATGGCGCGCCATTTTTCTTTCTGTGTCCATGCTGCAAGTTTCGTTCTGAACATTTCTTGAATGTCAACGATGTCCATTTTGTGAAGTGTAATACATATACCCTACAGAAGTTTGATCTGTGCACCTCCCAGACATTCTGTCGCCCCTCGATGCACATGGTGAATCATGAACAGCTAATATTTTTCTTGTCGTAACTGTTAACACAACACTTTCAAATGAGCCTTACTTATATTGAACTTGCATTCCCACTCTGAAGGGGTTTCTAGTTAGCTCAGGAGCCACTTGAAACCTTCAGCAGGGAAAAGACTGCAAGTGTAGCTACATCCTGGGCAGCCTCAGCTTGCAGGAAAGACACTGCTTGTGGCGCGAGATGACGCGATCGGTCAGCCACAAATTTCGATCGAACTCGGCGTCTGCAGGTGCGGGAAAACCAGCCCCTGGCAGCGAGTCACCAGCAAAGTCTGTGCAGACTCAACACGAATCCCAGGCCGGTTCTATGCCGCTCACCGCCAGCGCAGACATCTACCGCAGCCAACTCTGAATCACCCGACGTATCGAGAAACTAAGGCACCAAAGGGAAAGAAAGGTTGCTTAGCGTTTACACAACTAGGACTTCCATGGCTTTCTACTCAGTGCCAATGGAATCAAATGGAAGCGCTAGGGGAACCCCTTCGTCACCTATTGTTGTCAGTCTTCTTATGGAGGGTTTCCTGGAACGTGTTCTAGATCGACGCATGTTTTTTTAAAGGAATATAGCGATATTTTTTTTTATTTTGGCCGCAATGCAGTGAGAATTTGAGAAGCATTTTAGAATATCTCAATTCAGTCCACCCGAATATTCGCTTCACTGTGGAGGTGGAAAAGGATGGCTGCCTTCACTCCCTTGACGTACTGGTAGGGTGGAAGGATGATGATAGGTAGGAAAATGTCGCTTGTAGGAAGCTACCTCCCACTGAATTGTGTCTTCAGGCTGACTTTTGCTAACATCTGGCTTAGCGTGAAGGAATACTTCGTACCTTGAGTCATTATCGTCAAGAATTACATTGTTTATCGAGAACGAAAAACTCCTCTATAAAAATCAACATCGATTCCGCAAACAGAGATCTTTTGAAACTCAGTTCGCTCTGTTCAAAAAATGGTTAAAATGGCTCTGAGGACTACGGAACTTAACATCTGAGGTCATCAGTCCCCTAGATCTTAGAACTACTTAAACCTAACTAACCTAAGGACAGCACACACATCCATGCCCGAGGCAGGATTCGAACCTGCGACCATGGCAGTCGCGCGGTTCCGGACTGAAGCGCCTAGAACCGCATGGCCACCACCACCGGCTCGCTCTGTTCCTCCATAAGATCTATAGCACCTTAGACAACGACGCTCGGGTTGATGCTGTGTTCTTAGATTTCAGAAAGGCATTTGACACCGTCCAGCACTGATGTTTAGTGAAAAAAATAATAGCTTACCGAGTATCAGACCAGATTTGCGACTAGATTCAACACTTACTTGCAGACAGAACTCAACAAGTCACTCTTAGCGGAACAAAATCAACTTGTGTAATTTCCGGAGTGACACAAGACAGTGTGAGTTACTTTTACAACGTATATAAATGACCTAATAGAAAGCGTCGGAAGCTCTTTAAGACAGTTAGTAGATTATGTGGTTTTCTATAAGAAAGTAGCAAGGTCAGAACACCAGAAAACAGTATCGAGTTGCAGAATGACCACACAGGATTGATGAATGATGCAGACTGTGGCAGTTGACCGTGAACGTAAATGGATGTAACATACTGCGCATACGTAAGAAAGGAAATCCGTTACTGTACCACTAAGCTGTTGATAGCTAACTGCTGGAAACAGTATCCACCGTAAAATATCTAGGAGTGACTATCCAGAGCTATACAAAGTGGAATGATCATATAAAAAAAATAGTAGGAAAACCAAGTGCCAGACTGAGATTCATAGGGATAATCTTAAGGACATGTATTTCATCGACGAAACAAGTTGGAAGTTGGACGTTAATATTTCTTTGAAAAGTTGGCCACTGATTCTGCTGTGGTGTGCATACACAAATTCAGATTCTGAGATATTATTATTGCGGGTGGCAACGAGTGAACAGTTGTTGAGAGTATTCGGACGCAGCCTGCGGAGGCGAGGAGCCTCGCGACGTGAGAGGTCGCAGCCTGCCGTGATCGAGTTAGTAACGGCGGAGGAGACTTTGCTATTAATTGAGGATCTTTGGTGATTTACCTTTTTGCTGCACTTAGTTGTTGCTTGCTTGCGCTCTGGAGGGTTTTTGTCAGATTTGTGTATGCACACATCGAGAGTAATATTCGTACACTAATGGCCATAAAAATTGCTACACCAAGAAGAAATGCAGATGATAAACGGGTATTAATTGGACAAACATATCATACTAGAACTGATATGTGATTACATTTTCACGCAATTTGGGTGCATAGATCCTGAGAAATCACTACCCAGAACAACCACCTCTGGCCTTAATAATAGCCTTGATACGCCTGAGCATTGAGTCAAACAGTGCTTGGATGGCGTGTACAGGTACAGCTGCCCATGCAGCTTCAACACGATACCACAGTTCATCAAGAGTAGTGACTGGCGTATTGTGACGAGCCAGTTGCATGGCAGCCTTCGAACATTTTCTGTATCCAGAAAGGACCGTAGGCTGCTGAAAAGGAGGGTTTCGCAGGGATCGAATGAACGGTAGAGCCACGGGTCGTAACACATCTGAAATGTAACGTCCACTGTTCAAGTGCCGTCAATGCGAACAAGAGGTAACCGAGACGTGTAACCAATGGCACCCCATACGATCACGCCGGGTGATACGCCAGTATGGTGGTGATAAATACACGCTTCCAACGTGCGTTCACCGCGATGTTGCCAAACACGGATGCGACCGTTATGCTGCTGTAAACAGAACCTGGATTCATCCGAAAAAAATGACGTTTTGCCATTCGTGCACCCAGGTTCGTCGCTGAGTACACCATCGCAGGCGATCCTGTCTCTGATGCAGCGTCAAGGGTAACCGCAGCCATGGTCTCCGAGCTGATAGTCCTAGCTGCTGCAAACGTCGTCGAACTGTTCGTGCTGATGGTTGTTGTCTACTAACATACCCATCTGTTGACTCAGGGATCGAGACGTGGCTGCACGATCTGTTACAGCCCTGCTAATAAGATGCCTGTCATCTCGACTGCTAGTGATACAAGGCCCTTGGGATCCGGCACGACGTTCCGTATTACCCTCCTGAACCCACCGATTCCATGTTCTGCTAACAGTCATTGGATCTCGACCAACGCGAGCAGCAATGTCGCGATACGATAAACCGCAATCCAGATAGACTACAATCCGACCTTTATCAAAGTCGGAAACGTGATGGTACGCATTTCTACTCCTTACACGAGGCATCACAACAACGTTTCACCAGGCAAAGCCGGTCAACTGCTGTTTGTGTATGGGAAATCGGTTGGAAACTTTCCTCATGTCAGAACGTTGTAGGTGTCGCCACTGACGCAACCTTGTGTGAATGGTCTGAAAAGCTAATCATTTGCATATCACAGCATCTTCTTCCTGTCGGTTAAATTTCGCGTCTGTAGCACGCCATCTTCGTGGTGTAGCAATTTTAATGGCCAGTAGTGTATCTTTGTTGCCCAAGTTAAATTAAGGTTGTTACTAATCGATTCTCGAAGAAAAGGAAAGTTCCGAGTAAAGTTTGTCACTATTTAAATTGTCCATTTTCATAATATAGTAAATTAAAAGTTTTTATTGGTTTCTTTCACCTCTTACACCTCTCAAGGTTTGTTGACCAAACGGCTCCTGATCATTCAATTTCTATATAAAAGAAGTGGTAGTAGCTGTATCAGTATTTGTGAACTTGTATTGCACTCTACATGGATCGCAGTATTTCTTTTGAGTTATTTTAGCATTTTGTTTGATGCACAAACTTCAGCAGTGGCAGCGGCAAGACTAGGAAAGTCTTCTCTTGCGTGCGGGAGCGTTATTGTATCAATGGTTACGAGATGTTAGAAAACATTTTTCCAATTACAGTCAGATACAACAGAATTTAATTTTTCATGATTTATACAAATATTAGTAATTTCTTTTTTTTCTCTATCAGAATACTAATACTGTCACAGACTGAGCTTTAAACATTTCCGTACGTCTTTCACCAGAACAATAATAATTATAAATAAAGAACAAAATAAATTTCAAAATGGCTTACAAGGCGCTTGTTCCATCAATCATTGAATATTGTTGATCTGCGATTCTTAGCAGGTTGGACTGATAGAAGAGTTAGGGAAGACCCAACGAAGAGCGGCTCGTTTCTACACGGAATCGTTTAGTTGACCCGAGAGCTCTGCAAAGATGCTCCACAAAACGCAGTGGCAAATGCTACAAGAGAGGCGTTCTATGTCACGGAGAGATTTACTGTCGAAATTTCGAGAGAGTACTTTCCGGGAAGAGTCGGATAACTTATTACTTCCTCCCACGCACATCTCGCGGAATGACCGCGTGGAGAAAATTTTAGAATTTTGAGCTAAAACAGAGGCCTGCCGGCGATCATTGTTCCCGTGTTTCCATTCAAGAATGGGATAGGAAAGGGGAAGTCAGTTAATAGCGCTAGAAGTTCACTGCGCCACACACCATCAAGTGGCTTGCTATCCTTTAACGTGTAGCTGCAGATAGTGCGATAATGTGCAATGATGTGTAGAAATAGATGGAAGCAGGGCTTATGTCATTCACACCCTAAAACTGTACCAGCTGAGATCGCCCACTTTGAATTTGTCTTTGGTCTGAATGAAACAGTGAGAGACACACCACACGCGCTTCGTGCTATCGAACAACCGTATATCGGGTGAGTGATGAGAATAATGACGATGTGCCTAGATGTACAACTTTCTTACCCTGTGCCAATAGAATTTTTAAGGTTATTGGTCGTATTCTAAGATCAGGACCCTTTAGGGCCTACAAACGGTGATCTCTGTTTGCGGACATGTCAAAACATTCCCTCGGGATCGTTGAATACCAGTCTGTAGAGCATAGGGGTCACACACGCCTACAATGACGAGTAAATCTGCAGTTGTAGAACATTCCTGTGTTACAGAAAGAAAACGTCAAGAACTTTCCATAAACGCATTGCAAGCGAACTAAGCCAATCCAACGAGCGCAAAATGTTTAGTATACCTAGACGCTTTACTCGTCTAACTACATCTATCAGACAAACATGCAACTAATAATAAGATTCATCACATCCATACCCTGTGCAGCCACTGAACCACATGGTATGAAGCAGAGCTCTTCACTTTCACCCACGTACAAACTTGCCGTGACATCAAGCGTATTCACACTGCTCTGTTGGAGATGGAAAACATTCTGCTTAGATCGTGTTACTTTTCACGCGACATTCTGCGACGACACTGATTGCAGTCATTAAGCATTATAATCGTCGAAAGTATTTTCATTAAGAGATCGCTTGGATACGCTGTTCAGTTTTTGCCCAGTTCAGAAGTTGCTCACAGTAAAGACGTTTTCGTTTCCCTCCCTTCTTACGCAGCGGACGAGCCTTAGTAAGAAGTACTGTATTAAGTTATATATATATATATATATATATAGCCCAAGACAAGAAAAACGGCGCACCACGAATTAATTATCCGAATGGGTGGCAAATCGGCAGATGTGATGTACACGTGCAGTCAAACAAATGATTGCAATTTCAGAACAAATTGAACTATTTATTCAAAAGAAATAACTTCACAAATTCAGCAGTCAATAATGCGTTGGTCCCTGTCTGGACCTTATCCGAGCACTTATTCAGCTTGATGTTGACTGACGGAATTGTTGGATGATCTCCTGAGGGATATGGTGCCAAATTCTGTCCAACTGGCGTTATCTTACCGAAATCTAAGCCCGGAAGGGTAACAAAACGGCGCGTACTGCAGAGCCGTAAGGGTACTGCAAATGAAAACCAAAGGAGTCCTTCTATGAAAAGGAATCGCACCCCAGACCATCACTTTTGGTTCTCTTGCCGTACAGCAGGCGATCACTGAAGACAATTCTTCTCCAGTCAATGAGATTCCAGGCCGACTTGCCTGGAGGCACCCAAGAGAGCGGTGGGATAGAAACCTCAAGGTCGCCCGACAACCAGGGCAGATGGTCTGGGTTTCATAGTAGGACCCATCTGGTTGCGATCTACGCACCCTTATAGCACAGCGGTACGTCGAGGATATTCTACTCCTCGTTTTGTTGCCCTAGATGGCAATCCTTCCCTTCCTTGCATTTCAGCAAGATAATGCGCATGGGAACAGTTTATAGATTGTCTTCATGCTTTCCAAACCCTACCTTGGCCAGGAAGATCGCTGGATCTCTCCCCGGTTGACAACGTTTGGAGCATTTTGGGCAGAACCATCAGACAGCTCGGAATTTTGCCGACCTAATTTGGCACGATATCCATCTGGACGTCTTCCAACAACTCCGTCAGTGAATACCGAGTAAGTGCTCTCATAAGGGCGAGATGTGGACCAACTCGTTATTCACTTGCTGAACTTGTGAAGCTCTTTCTCTTAACTCAATAATCCAGTTTGTTCTGCAATTGCAATCATTTGTTTGTCTGTGCACGTGCACCACAGCAACCGATTTCAGCACCAGTCGGATAATTCCTTCGTGGTGCGCCGTTTTTCTTGTCTCGGAGTTTATCGTCGTAAATTACGATTAATGTTGAGCTCTGTTCGCAGTAGCATGGTTCTTGGGGACAATGGTTTCATACTGCAGGGCTACTGTGGCAAAAGCCCTAGTAGGCATAATTTTCCCGTTCATCATCCCCGGGGTAAGGGTTCACGGGTGTATCTGCAACATGTAAGTGACTTTGTCTTTTACATTGAGCTGACAAAAGGCATGGTATATCTCCTAACATCGTGTCGGACTACTGTTGCCTGGAGAGTGGAACAACTCGATTTGGCACGAACTTAACAAAAAAAAAAAAAAAAAAAATGTGTGTGAAATCTTACGGGACTTAACTGCTAAGGTCATCAGTCCCTAAGCTTACACACTACTTAACCTAAATTATCCTAAGGACAAACACACACACCCATGCCCGAGGGAGGACTCGAACCTCCGCCTGGACCAGCCGCACAGTCCATGACTGCAGCGCCGAAGACCGCTCGGCTAATCCCTCGCGGCACGAACTTAACAAGTCGCTGCGTCCCATGGAGAATTATTGAGCCATGTTGCCTCTGTAGCCGTACATAACTGCAAAAGTGTTGCCAGTGCAGGATTTTGTGCACCAACTGCCTGCTCAATTACGTCCCATAAAAGTTCGATGCGATTTATGTCGAGTCA
The DNA here is from genome assembly GCF_023898315.1 of Schistocerca nitens. Taxonomy (NCBI): domain Eukaryota; kingdom Metazoa; phylum Arthropoda; class Insecta; order Orthoptera; family Acrididae; genus Schistocerca; species Schistocerca nitens. The sequence continues at coordinate 270,625,622 of NC_064620.1, forward strand.
TCTGGGTGGCCGAATCATTCACTCCAAATACCATTCCGTGTCAGTACAAATAACAGCTCCTTCAATGCACTGCTCTTTTATACCTCGTGTACACGATACTATCACCAACCGTATATGTGCATATCGCTATCCCATGAAATTTTTCACCTCATTCTGTAGGGCATTATAGAACAAGAGAAATCGAGGACGCAGCATACACTGTGGATTATCACCGACGACCAAATGGCGTTCCTAGCAAGAGGTCAGCTGCTCCAATTCATTAGAAATAAAATGATCTCCGCAACCTAAATTCGCGTCCTGCACCGCCACACAGACAGGCGTGTCAAATGTGTGTAGGGTTGAAGAAAGCCAGAACACATAATGGACCAAGTGTACTCACAGCGACTTGTAGCGCCTATACTCCCCTTGCCCATACTGTCCTTGTCACTGAGAATCTAATAGGGCTCTGTTTCTGAAAACTTACGGCAAAGATGCACTTTCAATCAGTAATGTGGTTAGTTGCTTTAAAGATTAAAGGGACCAAACTGCAAAGGTCATCGGTCCCCAGTAATGTGTTTTCTCGTCTGGTCAGCCAATGTCAAAATGCACAAAAAATGTAAATAGGAAGTGTTTCCATGCATATCAACAATACTTGCTCGGCTGTAACATAATATATGCAAATCTCATAAAAATATTCCCGAGAAGTATATTATACACAACATATCTCGTCCTGTAAGCTTTGAACATGCTGCTCTTTGTACCTACATCGGGCTCATGAGTTTTTTCTCTGTTTTTTCATTATTTATCCTCGAGTTGCCACAAACTGAGCTTTGAAAGTACAGATTCTAAGGGTATTTGGTGCGTAGTCTATACGTTGTACTACACGAAGGCGTTTATTTATCAGTTTTTTATGTTCACAACTTTAAATATAATCAATACGTTTTAAGTACAACAGCGCTGTCATGTGCCCAACTAACGACAACTTTATTTGCTTAATTGCATTTTACAGTACTGTATTGTATCGAATGCCCTGACAAAAGCTCGAGGATGTTGTTGAATTTCTTTGTCGGCAGAGGAAGTGCGTTCGGAGCGGCGGCTTCTGTGTCCGTTCTCAGAAGACTTACGCCCGCATCTGGTCGCTGTCGTCAGCGTTCGCTAGCGGTCATTGACCCCGATGCCAGACGTTCTCCACTTCCGAAGTAGCAACGCACCAGACGTGTTGACGACTTTCTTCGTTCTTAGCGCCTTTAATAGTTCTTTTCGCGGTGGTAACCATTGCTTTGTAGATTTGTAGAAAAAGTGTACATATCTGTACCCTTCTAATAAGACTCCATTCTGTCCCCGCAGTGAACAGCAATCAGCCAACAACGGTTGACCAAATAAGTGTTTTGTAAATTGCCAATGTATATATGGGTGACTTGCGTGTAAACTACTAGAGCTGTTTGGCCCTGAAACAAGGTGCTTCGGTACTTACTTTTCAGGTACGACATGTTACAGCAATATTAGAACTGGATTATGGTCAGACAGATTCCAAAATCAGATATTAAATTTTAAGGCATACCCAAAACAGAGATAAACTCAGATCACAGTTTAGTACTGATGAAGAGAACTTAAGTCTAAGAAAATCATCTGGAAGAATCGACGTGGAAAGAAGTGAGATACTGAAGTAATGAGGAATTATGATATGTGTTTTAATATCCCTAAAGTTGTAGATTGGTAATGAAACAATCTTGATCATCTTAACTTCTGCACAACTCGGCAACCAGAAGATCTTCAACGAACGAAACCGGTCATAACACAATAAATGTGTAATAATACGGCTGAGGCGGCTTTCATTTATCATAAACTGTGACCATGAATACTACAGTAAGCAGTTCAGTTGAAGAGAAATGGTTGTCTCTAAAAAGGGCAACCATAGAAATTGGCCAGCAAACATAGGTACAAGGAAGGCAACTGCCAAGAATTCATGGATAACAAACGAAACACATCAACTGTTCGACGAAAGAAGGAGGTGGAAAAACATTCACGTAAATACAGGAATACAGAAATATAACCAACTGCGACATGGTCGCGTATACAAACAGTGATCCAATACTGTCAAATGTTTTTATTTCAGTCTCTGATCACAATATGAATTCTTTAGACGATGACCGGTTTCAGTCCATAATGACAATCCTCGGATCTTTTTTACAGCATGTCCTAAAGTGATAAGGTCATTATGGCATCGTCAAAACATATTAATATAATCAGCATAGCATCGTCATATAGATCTAAAATAAGGTGTAGAATAGGCCGCATCGTCCACACAGTCAGTATCGCCTAATAATGACTGTGTGGACGATGCTTTATCCCATCTTCTTTGTCACCAATAAAACCCGAGGTATGATCGGAAAATCTCTTTTTTATCGTGACTTTTTGGAACATACAAGGTACAAGTGCTGTCGCATGCTTTGCGATAATAGCGTTCATACGTTTCCTGGTAGGGTCGAGTTTTGCCGTGACTGACGTTATCTTTATCTTCTTCCTTGACGAACGTAACGGATGTCTGGAAACAATGAAGACAGCACAACAACTATAATATTTTGGATTCCCCCTCACTATCAGTAACTGTTTTCAGTATTTAGCCAATGACGACGGTACACTGGCAGCAGCCGGAAGACTTGTGCCCAGAACTGCAGTTTTCCGGAGAAGTGCGAGAAAATAGCCTTTTGTACGTGAATGCGACGCTTTCTTTCGACAGCGATCAGCTATGCAGGACGGTTAGTGGAATCCTGAGGATGATTCCACCAGAGGGAGCGAAGGTCTGAAATGCGACGCGGCACGAGAAGATCATCAATCGTAAGATGTTTAGGAACAGTTAGCCCGCGGCCCGCTGCAGCGCCGTGACGTCAGCCGGTGAACGCGGTCGCGGCCCCTGCTCGGACGCCGGCCGGCGGCGACCCAGGCGCACGTGGTCCGCCCACCGAGGCGGAGAGGCGACGATTAATCCGCCCGTTCTGATGCAAGCGCAGCCTCAGCGGCCGCACTTGTTTACGAGTAGCGCCGACGCCGCCTTTTCGGGACGGAGCGACGTCTGGGCTGTTGTGCGGTTCGCGCCACCTCGCGTCGGCGGGGCCCTCAGCGGAGGCCCTCCCACACACCTCAGACTTATGGTCGGGCTCTGTTTACTCGCGGCGCCGCGTACCAATTACTGGACTGGCACCCGGAAGAGCCAGCGATCTCAACGCCCGGTGACCCTTCCGCGGCAGCTACTAGGCTGGACCAAGTTCACGCGTATTTCTAGCATCTCTGGGAGTGAGTGACACAGTGAGTCTGCACTCATCGTGACTGTCGTTCTTCCAGGAACTTCTCTTATATCTGCAGGACTTCCGCAGTGTTATTTTACGACTATAAATTGCCATCTGACTTGAGGATAAACTCTTTTTAGGCTTAGAGATGTATTAGACTGCTGCATAAGTTCGTAGCGTTTTTCCAGAAGTTTAATAAACACAACAGATACACATAACAGAGACTTTACTCATCAAAAATGTTGTGTCGACAGAGGTGCCGACATAGTGTGTTTGAGGGGGCCGAAATGCAAGCTATAAGCGCACGAAGGATGGCGTGAGGTCTGAAACAGGATACGTAATGAATGCTATAAAGAAAAGTACGTAGCTGCAGTAATACTTAACTTTATTCCATCATAGTTGTACAGCATTCTTGATGATACAAGTGAGACTCTATCTTGAAATGGTTAATGGCGCCTTGCTAGGTCGTAGCCATGGACTTAGCTGAAGGCTATTCTAACTGTCTCTCGGCAAATGAGAGAAAGGCTTCGTCAGTGTAGTCGCTAGCAAAGTCGTCGTACAACTGGGGCGAGTGCTAGTCAGTCTCTCGAGACCTGCCGTGTGGTGGCGCTCGATCTGCGATCCCGACAGTGGACACGCGGGTCCGACATGTACTAATGGACCGCGGCCGATTTAAGCTACCACCTAGCAAGTGTGGTGTCTGGCGGTGACACCACAAAAAACCATATCTCCTTTGCTATTTATAATGGTTTGCCAACGCTGCGGTAACTTTTCGATTTGGTGACTGTAGAAATCATGCGGATTTGAGGCGAACGGAGCGTATTTTCATCTGGAAAGGAAATTCCTTGAAGGCTGTTCGACAGAGAGCGGAAAAGGTGAAAATCAGATGATGATGATGTTTGGTTTGTGGGGCGCTCAGCTGCGAGGTTATCAGTGCCCGTGCAAATTGCCAACCTTTGCTCACTCCAATCTCGCCATTTTCATATATGATGATGAAATGCTGTGGACAACAGAAACACGCAGTCATCTCGAGGCAGGTGAAAATCTCTGACCCGACGGGAATCGAACCCGGAACCCCGTACTCGGTAAGCGATAACGCGACCACGAGACAACGAGCTGCGGACTGAAAAATCAGAGGGCGCAAGATCAGGTGAATAAGGTGGGGTGCGCAATGGCTTCGCAGCCCAGCTCCTATATAATTTTTTTGTCAGACTAGCAGAATGCGGACAGGCTTTATCGTGGAGTAGCATCGCTTCACCTAGTCATCCTGATCGTTGTCCTTGGACTGTGTCATCAAGACGTCTCAGTTCAAATGGTTCAAATGGCTCTAAGCACTATGGGACTTATCATCTTAGGTCATCAGTCCCCTAGACTTAGAACTACTTAAACCTAACTAACCTAAGGACATCACACACAAGTGGTTAGCACACTGGACTCGCATTCGGAAGGACGACGGTTCAATCCCGCGTCCGACTATTCTGATTTAGGTTTTCCGTGATTTCCCTAAATCGCTCCAGGCAAATGCCGGGATGGTTCCTTTGTAAGGGCACGGCCGACTTCCTTCCCCATCCTTCCCTAACCCTATGAGAACGATAACCTCGCTGTTTGGTCTCTTCCCCCAAACAACCAACCATCACACACATCCGTGCCCGAGGCAGGATTCGAACCTGCGGTCGTACCAGTCGCACGGTTCCGGAATGAAGCGCCTACAACCACTCGGTCACAGCAGCCGGCACGTCTCAGTTGTTAACAGTAAGTGCCAGCAGTGACAGTTACGTCTCGGATGAGAAATTCGTAGTGCACCACACTGTTACTATTGCAAAAAAATGGTTCAAATGGCTCTGAGCACTATGGGACTCAACTGCTGAGGTTATTAGTCCCCTAGAACTTAGAACTAGTTAAACCTAACTAACCTAAGGACATCACAAACATCCATGCCCGAGGCAGGATTCGAACCTGCGACCGTAGCGGTCTTGCGGTTCCAGACTGCAGCGCCTTTAACCGCACGGCCACTTCGGCCGGCTTTACTATTGCACTACACGCATAACATTATCCTTTGTGGGTACCCGCAGGTGTTTGTTCAGGCTAAACAATTACTTTCTTTTCCTATGTTAGCATAAAGACAACATGTCTCGTCACCAGTAACAATGCGGAATAGGAATAGTTGCTGCTCACTAGCCAACTGATGACGAGAAAGCACAGTTTTGTGATTCTGGCCTACAGCTTGTGGTACCAATACACCCGATTCTTTGCACATTCCCCATTGCGTACAAATGTCGTACGATGGTGGAATGAACAGAGTTTATCACGTTATCCACTTTTCGAGTACAGTAACGTGGAACATTGTGGATTAATACGTTTAAACGATCTTCGTCAAATCCTGAAGGTCTTCCTGAACGTAGTCGTTAATGTCAAACTGATCATCCTCAAAACGAGAAAACCATTTTCTTTTCCGTGTTCTGCCCAATGGCATTATACACATACATGGTGCAAATGTTTCTGGCTGTCTCCGCTGCTGTTGCTCCTCTGTTGAACTCAAACAGAAGAGTATGTCGGAACCGTTTCGATTTGTCCACTTGGGACTCCATTTTCTAGCGTCCACAGCTCCACTCACTATCTCCAAATGACAAAATGACAATATGTAGACTCAAACAGGAACAATGAACTATAAAAAAATGGCAATCAATAAATAAATCCTTAGCAACTGGAATGCCGATATGCAAAACAAAAACGCTACGAGCTTGTGCAGCAATCTAATAGTATAGAGAGTGATCCATATGTGGTTCTCAAAACTGCATTTGGTGCAACAATACTAAACAAATGAAAATACAAATTTATTATCAACACAGAAATACATGTAGAGTTCAATGAACCCACAAAAGATGCTCAATGTGGTTTCCATACTGTTCTAACCAAACACTGCGTCTTTTCAACACTGATTTACAAATTTTGGCGCAAATTTTCCGGTACAGTGTGCTTTCAAATTCTGGATGGATTCTTTCCTTTAAATGGTTAACATCACGAATCTTGACGGAATAAACCTCACTTTGTAAGTAAACCCCAGGCTGAGAAATGTGTGTGTAATATCAGGGAACCGCTGAGGACATTTATTAGTCAATATTAGATAGATCCTAGATAGATCATAGATAAGTTTACAGAATTAATTCATCAAAATTTTCATTTAGTATCACACAATAACTCCAGAATGCGGGAGTTTTGCTTCTGTATGTCATGTCAGCTTTTCGTTAACCAGCACCTGATGTTGAAGAAGAAGACTGTGTTTCCACTTCTAATAGCACTTCTTGAAGCACATCTACGTAATTGACAGAACTGATCATGCCAAAGAGTTTAACTGTGTCTTCTTCGCCACACGGTAATTCGTAGAATCGCAATAGATACAGCTGCGTCAGTTCACTTTGCCTTTCACCTTCAAAGTGGCTTTGTCGCTCCAAAGAATGCCTTTTTTTAAAAGTTAGGAGCGGCTTCTAGTCGGATTGCATACAACTCGCATAATTCCATACTCCTGCCCAAAACATCTTCATTTAGATCTTGAAGCAAAGTAGGCCTACATGGTCTCAGTTTTAGCTTCTTCTGAATCCTTCTTCGGCTTGCTCTTGCTATTTCATACTCCTTGGACTCTTTTGTTTGAGATTTAGTTAGTGACTGCATACAAAATTCCGCTACCGACCCAGTCTCTTCAAATCTTAAATTTAATTTGCGAATACATTGAACAGTGGAGGTTACGCATTTGGAAAGCGTTTCACGAACAAAGCACGAACACAACTGTAAATACAGTCATGTTTCCACCATGTCTGCAAAACAAACACACTTATTGTTTATCAGATATTAACAAACAGTATAACCTCAAATCGATAGCGTGAACTGATTTGCGGGTACCACGCACTAATCAAGTTCACAACTGATTACCACTGTGCAAGGAAAGACCACGTCCAAAGATTGCTAGTGACAACTGACAACTGACTTATGCCCGACTTCATACTACGCAATCATCTGTAACAAGTTAAAACTGCGTGTCCTGCAAGTATGTGAATTGCACAGCTCCCTTTCGCGGGCAGTACTCTTCAGACCCGCACATATGAGGCGAAGGGACAGGGTGTCAGCGGTAAAATCAATCCAATCTTCACTAAAATGCATTTAAAACACACAAAATTGTAACAACGTCAGTGAAAATGTTAGGCACTTACATGTATTCCTAAAATTATTAAAAATATTAGTTATATAGTTGAAAAGTTAATAAACTTGACTTTTTCATTTTTAACTTACTACAGGATGTTTGAATATTATAAATAAAAACGAAACCGGTGATTAGAGGATAATGAAGCAAACAATTCTAATAAACCATTCCAGATACTTGTGTACTGACAAACACCGTTTCGACAACGAATGTATCTGTTGTAGCTCACTAATACCATGGTCTCCCACGTCCCTCGACTTCAATCTGTAATACCTCGTGTCGGAGAAACCACTGGTTTCCAGGCCAAGGTTTGTTAGGTTTATTTGTTTGTTCCCTTGTCCTATATTTGTCCATTCCGTATGTTGCTATAGTAATAACACACCATACATAGATATACATACACAGATATACAGGGTGGTCCATTGATAGTGACCGGGCCAAATATCTCACGAAATAAGCATCAAACGAAAAAACTACAAAGAACGAAACTCGTCTAGCTCGAAGGGGGAAACCATATGGCGCTATGGTTGGCCCGCTAGATGGCGCTGCCATAGGTCAAACGGATATCAACTGCGTTTTTTTTTAAATAGGAACCTCCATTTTTATTACATATTCGTGTAGTACGTAAAGAAATATGAATGTTTTAGTTGGACCACTTTTTTCACTTTGTGATAGATGGCGCTGTAATAGTCACAAACGTATAAGTACGTGGACGGTATTTGCTTCGTGATACATTACCCGTGTTAACATGGACCGTTTACCAATTGCGGAAAAGGTCGACATCCTATTGATGTATGGCTATTGTGATCAAAATGCCCAACGGGCGTGTGCTATGTATACTGCTCGGTATCCTGGACGACATCATCCAAGTGTCCGGACCGTTCGCCGGATAGTTACGTTATTTAAGGAAACAGGAAGTGTTCAGCCACGTATGAAACGACAACCACGACCTGCAACAAATGATGATGCCCAAGTAGGTGTTTTAGCTGCTGTCGCGGCTAATCCGCACATCAGTAGCAGACAAATTGTGTGAGAATCCGGAATCTCAAAAACGTCGGTGTTGAGAATGCTACATCAAATCGATTGCACCCGTACCATAGTTATACGCACCAGGAATTGCATGGCCACGACTTTGAACGTCGTGTAGAGTTCTGCCACTGGACACAAGAGAAATTGTCCGCAGCTCGTGGTCGTGCGGTAGCGTTCTCGGTTCCCGCGCCAGGGTTCCCGGGTTCGATTCCCGCCGGGGTTAGGGATTTTCTCTGCCTCGTGATGACTGGGTGTTGTGTGATGTTCTTAGGTTAGTTAGGTTTAAGTAGTTCTAAGTTCTAGGGGACTGATGACCATAGATGTTAAGTCCCACAGTGCTAAGAGCCATTTGAGCAAGTGAAATTGCGGGACGATGACAGTCGTTCTACACTCCTGGAAACGGAAAAAAGAACACATTGACACCGGTGTGTCAGACCCACCATACTTGCTCCGGACACTGCGAGAGGGCTGTACAAGCAATGATCACACGCACGGCACAGCGGACACACCAGGAACCGCGGTGTTGGCCGTCGAATGGCGCTAGCTGCGCAGCATTTGTGCACCGCCGCCGTCAGTGTCAGCCAGTTTGCCGTGGCATACGGAGCTCCATCGCAGTCTTTAACACTGGTAGCATGCCGCGACAGCGTGGACGTGAACCGTATGTGCAGTTGACGGACTTTGAGCGAGGGCGTATAGTGGGCATGCGGGAGGCCGGGTGGACGTACCGACGAATTGCTCAACACGTGGGGCGTGAGGTCTCCACAGTACATCGATGTTGTCACCAGTGGTCGGCGAAAGGTGCACGTGCCCGTCGACCTGGGACCGGACCGCAGCGACGCACGGATGCACGCCAAGACCGTAGGATCCTACGCAGTGCCGTAGGGGACCGCACCGCCACTTCCCAGCAAATTAGGGACACTGTTGCTCCTGGGGTATCGGCGAGGACCATTCGCAACCGTCTCCATGAAGCTGGGCTACGGTCCCGCACACCGTTAGGCCGTCTTCCGCTCACGCCCCAACATCGTGCAGCCCGCCTCCAGTGGTGTCGCGACAGGCGTGAATGGAGGGACGAATGGAGACGTGTCGTCTTCAGCGATGAGAGTCGCTTCTGCCTTGGTGCCAATGATGGTCGTATGCGTGTTTGGCGCCGTGCAGGTGAGCGCCACAATCAGGACTGCATACGACCGAGGCACACAGGACCAACACCCAGCATCATGGTGTGGGGAGCGATCTCCTACACTGGCCGTACACCACTGGTGATCGTCGAGGGGACACTGAATAGTGCACGGTACATCCAAACCATCATCGGACCCATCGTTCTACCATTCCTAGACCGGCAAGGGAACTTGCTGTTCCAACAGGACAATGCACGTCCGCATGTATCCCGTGCCACCCAACGTGCTCTAGAAGGTGTAAGTCAACTACCCTGGCCAGCAAGATCTCCGGATCTGTCCCCCATTGAGCATGTTTGGGACTGGATGAAGCGTCGTCTCACGCGGTCTGCACGTCCAGCACGAACGCTGGTCCAACTGAGGCGCCAGGTGGAAATGGCATGGCAAGCCGTTCCACAGGACTACATCCAGCATCTCTACGATCGTCTCCATGGGAGAATAGCAGCCTGCATTGCTGCGAAAGGTGGATATACACTGTACTAGTGCCGACATTGTGCATGCTCTGTTGCCTGTGTCTATGTGCCTGTGGTTCTGTCAGTGTGATCATGTGATGTATCTGACCCCAGGAATGTGTCAATAAAGTTTCCCCTTCCTGGGACAATGAATTCACGGTGTTCTTATTTCAATTTCCAGGAGTGTATTTAGCGACGAAGCGTCATTCACTAACAGCGGTAACGTAAACCGGCATAATATGCACTATTGGGCAACGGGAAATCCACGATGGCTGCGACAAGTGGAACATCACCGACCTTGGCGTTTAATGTATGGTGCGGCATTATGGGAGGAAGGATAATTGGCCCCCATTTTATCGATGGCAATCTAAATGGTTCAATGTATGCTGCTTTCCTACGTAATGTTCTACCGATGTTACTACAAGATGTTTCACTGCATGGCAGATGTACTTCCAACTTGATGGATGTCCGGCACATAGCTCGCGTGCGGTTGAAGCGGTATTGAATAGCATATTTCAAGACAGGTGGACTGGTCGTCGAAGTAACATACCATGTCCCGCACGTTCACCGGATCTGAAGGATATTTGCTATCGTGATCCACCGACAACGCCTGACAACATGCGTCAGCGCCTTGTTAATGCATGTGCGAACATTACGGAAGGCGAACTACTCGCTGATGAGAGGAATGTCGTTACACGTATTGCCAAATGCATTGAGGTTGACTGACATCATTTTGAGCATTTATTGCATTAATGTGGTATTTACAGGTAATCACGCTGTAACGGCATGCGTTCCCAGAAATGATAAGTTCACAAAGGTACATGTATCACATTGGAACAACCGAAATAAAATGTTCAAACGTACGTTTTGTATTTTAATTTAAAAAAACCTACCTGTTAGCAACTGCCGGCCTAAGTGGCCGCGCGGTTCTGGCGCTGCAGTCTGCAACCGCGAGACCGCTACGGTCGCAGGTTCGAATCCTGCCTCGGGCATGGATGTGTGTGATGTCCTTAGGTTAGTTAGGTTTAACTAGTTCTAAGTTCTAGGGGACTAATGACCTCAGGAGTTGAGTCCCATAGTGCTCGTCTAAATTTGTGAGCCATATGTTTGTGACTATTACAGCGCCATCTATCACAAAGCGAAAAAAGTGGTGCAACTAAAATATTCATAATTCTTTACGTACTACACGAATATGTAATAAAAATGGTGGTCCCTATTAAATAAAAAAAACGCAGTTGATATTCATGTGACCCATGGCAGCGCCGTCTAGCGTGCCAACCATAGCGCCATCTGGTTTCGTCTTTGTAGTTTTTTCATTTGAAGCTTATTTCGTGAGATATTTGGCCCGGTCACGATCAAGGGACCACCATGCATAGGTTGTATCGGCTAAGAGTCGTCAGGGGAAATTTCTCCGGTGTTTCGGCAGATATCTGCAGTTTTGTCTTTCCAACGTGTAAATGGCGACAGCCCGAACAAACGCTGCTCTTAGTTTCATGTGATGTCTAACGTCGGTCGAAAGAGTCGGTCTGATTCCAGTTCCAAAGAAAATAATTTTTAAAGTGGAAATTTACTTCAACAAAATGGTATGCTCTGTTAACAGGGGCAGTGAAACACTGGTAATAGCCAACACTCCAGCAGTGAGAGCACAGCCCTGGCCCGCGCTGGCCGCTTCCGCCATTCACAAGCGCGCTGCTCAGTCACTGCTGGAGTAGTGTTTCTTCTTTATGTTTTGCTGTACCTTTAATATATTTCTATAACTAAATACCACATTAGACCAGTCTGGTAGCGCTCTATCGAACTCGCATCTAAAGTTGCGATTTAAAAATAATTTTGATTCAGCAGACTTACCAGCGCATTCAATGGACACTGGGCTGACACAGCTACAAGTTGAAAATTTTAGTTGTAAATATCTGCAGAAACACCAAAGGAAATGTGTCATACGACTCTTAGGACAGACACCCTTTGTTCTGGGTTGTAGTGAGCACTTTCTCTGGTGTGCCAGCAGATTAATGCAGTTTCATATAGCACACTCCAGATAGTCGACGCAAACAAATACTGCTGGTAATGTGTTCATTGTGACGCCCAGAGTCAACAGAAAATTTTGGTTTGTATCTCGTTATGAACAAAAAACTATAATGAAGCGAAATTTTATGACCCCAATCAAGGAACTGCTTTGGAAGTAGTTTACTGCGATAATCCAGTTAACAATAAGCGTTAGAAAGGAGAGAAGAAGCCAAGAATAACAAGCACTCCGGCAGCGATCAAGTATCGTCGCCGCATGGCGGTAGAAGACAAAACAATTACAGCGCACATGTGATGAGAAGGAATAAGTCGGGCAACAAAGACATGGCGGACAGCTTTGGCAAGTTTCTATAGGACATACACAGGTTGTTTCAAAAATGACCGGTATATTTTAACGGCAATAAAAACTAAACGAGCAGCGATAGAAATACACCGTTTGTTGCAATATGCTTGGGACAACAGTACATTTTCAGGCAGACAAACTTTCGAAATTACAGTAGTTACAATTTTCAACGACAGATGGCGCTGCGGTCTGGGAAACTCTATAGTACGATATTTTCCACATATCCACCATGCGTAGCAATAATATGGCGTACTCTCTGAATGAAATTACCCGAAACCTTTGACAACGTGTCTGGCGGAATGGCTTCACATGCAGATGAGATGTACTGCTTCAGCTGTTCAATTGTTTCTGGATTCTGGCGGTACACCTGGTCTTTCAAGTGTCCCCACAGAAAGAAGTCACAGGGGTTCATGTCTGGCGAATAGGGAGGCCAATCCACGCCGCCTCCTGTATGTTTCGGATAGCCCAAAGCAATCACACGATCATCGAAATATTCATTCAGGAAATTAAAGACGTCGGCCGTGCGATGTGGCCGGGCACCATCTTGCATAAACCACGAGGTGTTCGCAGTGTCGTCTAAGGCAGTTTGTACCGCCACAAATTCACGAAGAATGTCCAGATAGCGTGATGCAGTAATCGTTTCGGATCTGAAAAATGGGCCAATGATTCCTTTGGAAGAAATGGCGGCCCAGACCAGTACTTTTTGAGGATGCAGGGACGATGGGACTGCAACATGGGGCTTTTCGGTTCCCCATATGCGCCAGTTCTGTTTATTGACGAAGCCGTCCAGGTAAAAATAAGCTTCGTCAGTAAACCAAATGCTGCCCACATGCATATCGCCGTCATCAATCCTGTGCACTATATCGTTAGCGAATGTCTCTCGTGCAGCAATGGTAGCGGCGCTGAGGGGTTGCCGCGTTTGAATTTTGTATGGATAGAGGTGTAAACTCTGGCGCATGAGACGATACGTGGACGTTGGCGTCATTTGGACCGCAGCTGCAACACGGCGAACGGAAACCCGAGGCCGCTGTTGGATCACCTGCTGCACTAGCTGCGCGTTGCCCTCTGTGGTTGCCATACGCGGTCGCCCTACCTTTCCAGCACGTTCATCCGTCACGTTCCCAGTCCGTTGAAATTTTTCAAACAGATCCTTTATTGTATCGCTTTTCGGTCCTTTGGTTACATTAAACCTCCGTTGAAAACTTCGTCTTGTTGCAACAACACTGTGTTCTAGGCGGTGGAATTCCAACACCAGAAAAATCCTCTGTTCTAAGGAATAAACCATGTTGTCTACAGCACACTTGCACGTTGTGAACAGCACACGCTTACAGCAGAAAGACGACGTACAGAATGGCGCACCCACAGACTGCGTTGTCTTCTATATCTTTCACATCACTTGCAGCGCCATCTGTTGTTGAAAATTGTAACTACTGTAATTTCGAAAGTTTGTCCGCCTGAAAATGTACTGTTGTCCCAAGCATATTGCAACAAACGGTGTATTTCTATCGCTGCTCGTTTAGTTTTTATTGCCGTTTCAAATATACCGGTCATCCCCCTTAAACAGAAAATCGTGTTAGTTTATTATGAAACCGGTCGGTCGAATGTGCGTATAAAATTCTGCTTTTAAAAACCATTTCATTTGTAACAAGGAGCAACAGTTTTCTGTTGAATGTGGGAGTCTCATGAAACACAACAGGACCAGTGTTTGTTCGAGCGTAGGTTTTTGCGATCGTTGTCATGTTTCCGGGCATGTCGGCTCATCATGTTTACAAAACGAATTTTTTGACCACTGTAGTAAGTTTGCCTCTCCAACCTAATTTATTTGCTGTTTTGGTTGTTGTTTTCAGTCCGAGGACTGGTTCAAGGCAGCTCTCCATGCCACCCTACCCCGTAGAAGCGTCTTCATCTCTGAGTAGCTATTACAACCAACATCCATTTCAACCCGCTTACTGTATTCATGCCTAGGTCTTCCTCTACAATGTTTACCCTCCACACTTCCCTCTATTACCATCTTGCCCGCATCTCGTGGTCGTGCGGTAGCGTTCTCGCTTCCCACGCCCCGGTTCCCGTGTTCGATTCCCGGCGGGGTCAGGGATTTTCTCTGCCTCGTGATGGCTGGGTGTTGTGTGATGTCCTTAGGTTAGTTAGGTTTAAGTAGTTCTAAGTTCTAGGGGACTGATGACCATAGATGTTAAGTCCCATAGTGCTCAGAGCCATTTGAACCATTTGAGCCTCTATTACCAGATTCACCAGCCCTTCACGCCTCAGGATGTGTCCTGTCAACTGGACCCTTTTAGTCAAGTTGTGCTATTACTTCTTTTTCTCTGTTTCAGTACCTCCTCATTCGAGCTACCCATTTATATTCAGCATTCTTCTGCACCAGCGCTTTCAAAAGCTGCTGTTCGCTTCTCACGTGAATTGCTTATCGTCGGCGTTGCACTTACGTGCAAGGCTACACTCAAGACAAATACCTTCAGAAACGACATCCTAAAATGCAAATTTACGTTCTATGTTAATAAGTTTCTATTGTTCAGAAATGCCGGAGAGCTAGAGAAGAATAAATATCCGCATTGTTTGATCCGCAACAAAGGTGATCGAACAATGAAGCTATGATTTAAATCACAGGGTAGAACTACAGCAAAGCTATTGTGGTGTTATTTTTACAGCTACTGACCAGGGAACTTCCCCATCGCACCCCCCTCTGATTTAGTTATAAATTGGCACAGTGGACAGGCCTTGAAAAACTGAACCCAGATCAGTCGAGAAAACAGGAAGAAGTTGTGTGGAACTATGAAAAAAGTAAGCAGAATATACAAACTGAGTAGTCCATGTGCAAGATATGCAACTGCAAGGACAGCGTCAGCTCATGAGCGACGTGGTCCCGTGGATAGCGTGAGCAGCTGCGGAACGAGTGGCCCTTGGTTCAAGTCTTCCCTCGACTGAAAAGTTAATTTTTTTATTTTCAGACAATTATTATCTGTCCGTCCCATGCGTGGTAACTGCGCCGTAGTATGGGGACTTTACACCTAAACAGACATGGAAACACACGACCCTCAGTCGACTACAGTGCACGGAAGAGAGAGTATTCTTTCTAACGAGGCTCTCTGGCTGGCAGTTGACTGTTCGCTGCTTTGGACGAGAGTGCATTAAATACGTGAGATGTATTCCGTGGGCAATATGTTTTCGGTTCCCAGTGGAAATGCACGTCCTTTCGTCTACTAATCGCACGGTTTTGCGCTGCGGTCGCAAAACAGACACTAAACTTATTACAGTGAACAGAGACGTTAATGAGCGAACGGACAGATCATAACTTTGCGAAAATAAATAATGTAAAATTTTCAGTCAAGGGAAGACTTGAACCAAGGATCTCTCATTCCGCAGCTACTCACGCTATCCAC
The DNA here is from genome assembly GCF_023898315.1 of Schistocerca nitens. Lineage (NCBI taxonomy): Eukaryota > Metazoa > Arthropoda > Insecta > Orthoptera > Acrididae > Schistocerca > Schistocerca nitens. The sequence continues at coordinate 270,641,499 of NC_064620.1, forward strand.
AGGACCACGGCACTCATGAGCTCACCTCCCCCTGAAGTTGCCTATCTTGCGCATGGACTACTAAGTTTGTATATTTTGCTTTTTTTTTCATAGTTCCATACAACTTCTTCCTGTTTTCTCGATTGATCTGGGTTCAGTTTTTCAAGGCCTATCCACTGTGCCAACTTATAACTAAATCTGAGGGGGGTGCGATGGGGAGGTTCCCTTGTGAGAAGAGAAGCCCTAGTGTCAAAAGACATGCTGTACTACACATATGTCCAGAACCTGGTCTACAGGTGTGACTATTTTCCACATATTGAAACCAGCGAAGCACCACACATAGATTTTGCCCAACAAGAACGGCAATCTGTCCATCCAGCTTCCCGCAGGACCGCAATGTGATCCCATTTAAATGGGTAAAATTCTTCAGCGGAGAAATATACTCGCCGGCGGGGCATGGTTGTACACGAAACTCAGTGTTGTAAACATTGCCAATAAAATTCTTGTGGGCTGTTGAATGCATTGTCAATAATTTTATTGACCGTGACAACGGCCTCAGAAATCTACGCTTACGTATTGCAAATACTGGTCACCTGTAAGCTGAGCACAGTTACTGCCTGCAGAGTCAACACAGAAGGTGCACAGACAGGCCATGTGAGCATCATCTGATAGCCGATGAGCGTGACAAATGAATCACTGATACTAAAATCCTTAAATATGCACTTACCCTGGTGCCACTGAACACACTCTTTGAGAGTGTTGCACTTTCTTTTCCGGCAGTGTATACAAGTAGAGCATAGACGCTCTGACGACGATATGACCCACGAAGAGGGAAATCCAGTAACATAAGAAGCAAAAGTCAGATTTCTCCCATGCGGTAGTATCCAAAGGGCAGATTGTTATGGCCAGTTTCCTGGGCAGGAGGCTTTGGAAACGGCGAAGTTGGTCGGTTGTTCATGTGCTATTCTCCTGCGCAACTCTGGAAAATAGTGCAAGGTCGGTGAAATCACGAGTGGGCGACAGGGCGTTGCATGTCCACCACTCATCACAGAACGTGAAGGTCTCATGCTGTCCCACAGGTAACAGAATAGGTGGCGATCATCGGCAGATTTGACGAGAGAGTATAATGGTAGTTAAGACACAAGTCCTCTTTCGGAACACACTCTTCATTGCTAATTGTTGAACATGGGGCTCTGGAACAAGCGACCCCCACTTGTTCCGTTGGATCCAGTGTCATCGCCAGTTACGGTTGTAGGCGTGGTATCATCATCGAGACTGGACCTTGCTCCAATGGAGGCGTATCGCATGGTCGAATGAACCACGTTCCATGTTCACCAAGTCGCTGGTCGTGTATAGGTACGCCATCATCCAGACGAATGGCTGCTGGAAACATGCCTTTGCCACGGACGCAGGCTGGCGGAGGCATTATTAGCTGTGGGGTATATTCACTGGCGATTCCATGGGAATCGCGGTAGTAATCGATCCACATGGATCCTTTCGTGGTTGATGTCTTCCACGATGGTTATGGCATCTTCCAACAGAATAACTGCCCTTGTCAACAAGGTTAGATACGTGCTACGCTGGTTTGAAGAGCCTGAACTCACTTTGATATCTTGTCTATTAAATACGCCTGATGTGAATCCTACGAAACACATCTGGCACGCCAATTGGCGCCGGTTCCGTACCCACAAGTCATCGGTCTTTAATTCAAGTGGAAATCGTGACCTGTACTGTACATCTTCGGAAACCGACCAAGGACTGTCGAATCCGGGCAGGATCATTGCTGTATTGCATTCCGACGGTGGAGCAACACGGTATTAAGCCCATCATCATCATCATCATCATCATTGTGCTACCAAAAGGCAGGTTTTCACATGGTAGTTCTCCAGGATGTCCGGTCTTCTGCCATCCTCTTCACGTCTGCTTAATTTCCTCTTCCCTTTATGTCGTCTATCATCTTGTATCTCCTTTTTCCTCTCAGCCTTCTCCCACAAACCAATCCTTCCAAAGCATATACTAGCAAGCACTACTTTCTCAATGAATATCCCAACCAGTTCTTTTTCCTTTCTCTTACAACCTTCAGCAGACATCTTGTCTCACCAACCCTTTCCAATACTCTTTCATTACTCACTCTTCCCATCCAGCTTATTCTCTCCATTCTCCTCCACATCCACATCTCAAATGCTTCTAACCTTTTTTCATCCTCTCGTCTCAGCGTCCATGTTTCTGCCCCATATAGTGCCACATTCCAGACAAAACATTTGCCAAGCCTTTTCCTTAGTCCTTTATCTAATTTGCCACATAAGAGTCTCCTCTTTCTGTTGAATGCCTCCTTCGCTATGGCAATTCGAGTTTTCATCTCCTGGTGACATCTCAATTCTTCATTTATTGTGCTTCCAAAATATGTAAATTCACTTACTTGGCTAATGGTAGATTGTCCTATTTTAATATTGGACAGTCTCCGTCTTGTACTGATGACCATACTCTTCGTTTTTTCTGTGTTTATTTGCATCCCATATTCCACACAAGCTTCATTCAGATCTTTCAGCATGTTGTTCACTGTCCGCTCACTTTCTGCCACTAATACAATGTCATCAGCAAATCTTATACATTCTATTCTCTTTGCATCAGTACATATTCCTCTTTTCCCATCTAAGCTTTTCGCAATAATCTCTTCAAGGCATACGTTAAACAACAGTGGGGAAAGGCAACAACCTTGTCTTACACCTCTTCCAATGCTGCTTCCTTCTGACATTTCATTTCCAATCATTATCCTTACTTTCTGGTGTAAATATAGATTCTGTATCAGTCGTCTCTCTTTTCAATCTACTCCTTTCCTCTTCAAAATATCCATCAACTTGTTCCTCTGAACTCTGTCAAAAGCCTTTTCTAAATCTATAAATACAGCAGTGATTTCTCTACCCTTTTCCATATATCTTTCCCCTATAGTTCTAAACAGGCCAATAGCATCTCTTGTTCCTTTTCATCTTCTAAATCCGAACTGATCCTATGCAATCCCTCTTTCTAGCTTGCCATATAACCTTCTGTTCAACACTCTATTAAGCCCAATGTAATAATATTTTGGCTCAGTATATAAGTCTCAAAATTACAAATCCCACAGTCTGTTACACTCATTTGATATTGTTATTACTACATATGTAGACCGTTACATTTTTGATTTAAAACATTGTTAATCTTTAACTAAAGTTAATTACTCTGAACCAAGTTTCATTATTTCAGAGGAAAAAATAATGAATATGAATCAGGTAAGTGTGTCATATTCTTGTTGCTGAGATTCTAAATATAAAATTTATTTCTAATAAGTTTTGGCGAAAGGACATAATGCATTAGAGTGCGTATAGCCTAAGGTGGTACCAGTGTTAAAGCACTCAACAAATACTCAGGCGGAGCACAGTTTCCATAACGCCCGTTACAGCTGATTTCGGCTTCCCATGATTCCCTTGAGTGATTTCTGGCTGCGGGTTGGCAGATTCTTTCAAAAAGACCAAGGTCGATTGCATATACCCACTGTTATTTCAGCTGATGCACCGTCTCCAACGATGTCGACTTCAAAGGTACGCCGTACTCCACTCATCCATTCATCAGGCATGGATACAAACACGAGTTTTTCAGATCGACAGTGTATGGCACCAAGACGTTCGCCACTTACAGAGAGAACTGTACAAGAAGCAGGAAGAAATAAAAGTGTTATACAAACAAGAAAGCAGTACTGGAGTATCAGTTTGACGAATTTCTTGCTTATCAGTACAAACAGCCAGAGGGAAAATTTACTCACTGGAAACCAGTTCCAAGTGTCGTGTGCTTACTGGTCTCCCGTGACCTAAGTGACTGTTCGCTTTGCTGTTCCAGGAACAGTCAAGGGTAATCTGTTTTCTGTTCAACACAGGCGAAGCACATTCCGTCTTCCATAAGGGGTGATCCATACCGATGCAGTATTAATGCGACTTGCCTCATGTGAGGATGGGTCGCCAAAAAAAATGTTCTGTTTGGACATTATTACAGAAAACTATTTTGTTGGAATTACATGTTTGAAAAAGAGTGAAAGCCATTCTTACCTACTTACTGCTTTTGATTTGTTATTGCACTGAAATAATTCCACACTGGTTGAAGGCTGTCAACAGATTGCAAATCAAAGTGAATGCACTCCCTAGTTAAAAGCTCCCATTCATACCTGAAAAAGATGACAAGTAAAATCTTTCAGCTTATGTAAGCGCCTCAGGCTTTAATATGAGTCAGTTATAAGCTTGTCTATATTCCTGAGCCCCAACATGGCGCATATTAATTGCAATGAGGAAACTTTGCCTCTGCCGGAATATCGTTTGTTAAAGGTCCCATTTTCGGAAGATCATTCCTCAAGGCATATAACCTCGAACAGATAAAGGTGTATGGTATGGGACTGGTTATTCGACTCCAATTATATTGCCGTGGTATGAGGAAGAGCATCATGAGGTCATATATCATAAATGCGGTGGAATATAGATTAAGTGATTGGATAACAACAATTATTGCTGCGCCGCATTCATGATTTTTTCTCACAATACTCTCCTTGGAATGACAGTCCCTATAAATTAGGCTGCTTACCCATACTATACCAGGTGGCTATAATTGTCTTCGATCAAATGTCCGAAATTGTAGTTAATGCGGTAGAGGTATAATTTATTTACTGTGGTATGAATTAGTATTAGTATCATCTTCTAGGTTTACAAGCCGAGTCACTTTGAATAAAATTCTTGAGCTTTCGATGGTGCCCCGTCATCGTCATCGAGAGTTAAAATCACTGACTGCTGGGGCTGGCGAGATATTCAGTTTATACGAGAGTTGCATCTTAAATACTGGCAACTATTTATTCACAACCGATACAAAAGATTTACATGTTTGCACCTGTTACTGTCCTTCAAAGTAGTCACCAGCGTGGTGTAGAGCCCGTTGCCAGCGATGTGGAAGGCGTAGTATACCGCTATCAGAGCCTGTTCTGTTGATGGTGCGAAAGTTATGGTGATTCTCGTGTACGACTGTGATGGTGTTATTCTAAAGCACTACGTTCCTCCACGGCAGACCGTCAATGCACAGTATTACTGTTCGTTTTTGGAGCATAACCTGCGACTAGCTTTGCGAAAGAAGCGGCGACACTTTCTGCGCAACCGACCCATCATTTTGCACGACAATACGCGCGCGCATACAGCGCAACCTGTGGCTGCTCTGTTCGGTCGATGGGACTGGGAAGTACTGTACCATACACCACACTCCCCCGACTTAAGTCCTTGTGACTTCGATTTGATTCCGAAGATGAAGGAACCTCTTCGTGGCATTCGCTTCAGAACTGGTCCAGAGATTCGACAGGCAGTAGAGCTCTCCATTCGCACCATCAACAAAATAGGCTCTGCTAACGGCATACTGCGACTTCCACATCGCTGGCAACTGCTCTATACAACGCTGTTGACTAGTTTGGAGGACATTAGCAGGTGTAAACATGTAGCTCTTTCGTATCGATTGTGAATAAATAGTTGCCACTGTTTAAGCTCCAACCCTCGTGTAAGTGCTGTAGCAGCGTCTGGAATCTTGCGGTGCCCGATCCAGCAGTTAGAGAGCTCCTAAATAAGATGGCAGGGACAGCTATCGAGAGCTCGAGTGTTTAACTCGAAGTGATTCTGCTTCTAAGCAGAGAAGATTTTATTGAAGACTGTTACTGCCAAAGACTCGGAGGACACACGAATCAACATGTCGGCCTCCTAACGGTTTCAAAAAATGGTTCAAATGGCTCTGAGTACTATGGGACTTAACATCTGAGGTCATCAGTCCCCTAGACTTAGAAATACTTAAACCTGACTAATCTAAGGACATCACAAACAGCCATGCCCGAGGCAGGATTCGAACCTGCGACCGTAGCGGTCGCGCGGTTCCAGACTGAAGAGCCTACAACCGCTCGGCCACATCGGCCGACTAACGGTTTCACCTTTGTGTGATACACGCGGTAGACACACTGATAAAGACCACTTTCAGCAGCGAGCGTCACTTCGATTCATATTACAACATGGCTCTCTCATATGCTCTTAAGAATTACCATGAAAATTTTGTTAGTGTTGCAGGTTGTTGATCGCAGTGAAGTAGTTACACAAAATTAACTGCCTTGATCACATTTCTTTATTCACGTAGATAACACGTTTCGGCAGACTACCATTGCCGGTTCAAAATACGAAGGAAAAATCAATACCTAAACGTACCATATATATGTACAAAATTAACTGCCTGGATCACACTTCTTTATTCACGTAGATAACACGTTTCTGAAGACTACCTAAACGAACCATATATAAGTGCACAGCGTATGTTTAAGAACTATTTGTAACATTATTACTTGTATTGATTTTTCTTTTGTACTTTGATTCGATGATGGCAGTCTGCAGAAAGGCGTCATCTATGCTAATAAGTAAAGTGAGGAAATTAGTTTTGAATAAATTACGGGAGTGACAGTGATCAATGTGTTACAAATATTAACTATCAAAAACAGTCTTGATCACACTTTATTTATTACGGTGAGCGGTTTCGACCACTACTGTGGTCATGTTCAGACCAATGAGTAGCCGGCCGGAGCGGCCGCCTGGTTCTAGGCGCTACAGTAAGGAGCCGAGCGACCGCTACGGTCGCAGGTTCGAATCCTGCCTCGGGCATGGATGCGTGTGATGTCCTTAGGTTAGTTAGGTTCAATTAGTTCTATGTTCTAGGCGATTGATGACCTCAGAAGTTAAGTCGTATAGTGCTCAGAGCCATTTGAACCATTTGAACCAATGAGTAAGAACCTCCTTCTGCTGGAGAACCACTACTCATTACTCTGCAGCAGAAGGAGGTTCTTACTCATTGGTCTGAAGATGACCACAGTAGTGGTCGAAAACGGTCACCGTAATAAATAAATTGTGATGAAGACACCGTTGTTGACAGTAAAATGAAAAATAAAATAAATAAAGAAAAGTGAAGAAAGGCACGAGAAACTACGCTGATGAACATCAAAATATCCACAGGTGTACTGCCGGTCTACAGTGTCCAACGGGCACAATATTTCGGCGATCATACATGTCGCCATCATCAGGTGAACTGACGGACTGAGCTCCTGTGAACGTGCCGGCACGGAGATCCGTACGCGCCGCCTCGACCGAACCCAGTTCCCTCTGAGCAGCCATAGCGTACGGATCTCCGTGCCGGCACGTTCACAGGAGCTCAGTCCGTCAGTTCACCTGATGATGGCGACATTTATGATCGCCGAAATATTGTGCCCGTTGGACACTGTAGACCGGCAGTACACCCGTGGATATTTTGATTATCAAATACGCCGGGAGAAACTCGAGAATTACGCTGATGAAGTTGTTGCTATGGAATGTAAAGTTGTTAATTATGTTAGCACCGGTTACTCCGACAGCGTCATAGAGCAAAGCACTTTTAAGGTGCTTGCTATCCCGACTGCTGTTGACAGGTGACCAAGACGCGTCCGCCGGCTCGGCAGGCGCTGTGTGTTCCCAGCCACCGCCACAGCCGCCGCAGCCGCCGCCGCTTCGGTCTCCCGGAATAGCCAGCGCAAGGCAGGGACGGAGGCGACCCGCCAGCCGCTGGAGCCGGCCGCGCTCTGGCTGGAGCTGGAGAGCAGCGGCGCGCGCACGCGCAGCTCGACGCGCACACACAGACACGCGTACGCACGCCGGCGCGCGCGCGCTCTGCCAGCGGCGGCCCTGAGTGGGCGACCGGGCCGACCAATGGGCGGCCGGTTCAAGGACCTTGTGAAGAATGCGCGTGTGGATCAGGTCAGATCGGCAACAGCAGCAGCAGCGCCGGCTCCAGAATTAACTGACCCCATTCGCGCGGCCCGGCGCTGCCGCTGCTGGCAGCACTCAGAGGCGTCCTGTCACGGCGGCTTGGACCGCCCGGGGCGCAGGCAGACATGGCGCAGCTTCCTGCGTCGAACACGACTGCTCGTGCGGGTGGCCGTGGGCCGAACACACCTACAGGTTCATGCACCACGGAATGGTGTACGTACACTACTGGCCATTAAAATTACTACACCACGAAGATGACATGCTACAGACGCGAAATTTAACCCAAAGGAAGAAGATGCTGTGATATGCAAATGATTAGCTTTCCACAACATTCACACAAGGCTGGCGCCGGTGGCGACACCTACAACGTGCTGACATGAGGAAAGTTTCCAACCGCTTTCTCATACATACAGTTGACCGGCGTTGCCTGGTGAAACGTTGTTGTGATGCCTCGTGTAAGGAGGAGAGATGCGCACCATCACGTTTCCGACTTTGATAAAGGCCAGATTGTACGTGCCAAGATAAAGTATCCCGTCTACTTGATTGAGGTGACAGTAAAGAAATGTAAACACAAATTATACGCACACCGATCAATCAGTAAGACTTTGATAGTTGAAACTTGCGTAAGTGCAATGTATAAGGGGCAGTCAAATGAAAACGAGACAGAGGGAAGTAAGTACTCTGTTTTGTTGAATCCTGACTAGTTATCGAAAATGCGGTGTCTAGGAAACCTGCTTCTCGGATCGCTAGACAACAGTTCAAGCAAATCGTATTAATGAGTTTTATTACGAAAAGTGCAGGACAATACTTAAATTTGTGTTAAACAGATGTGTCGTAAGCAAAGGGCGACAGACAAAATAAGCAATATTCCTCGATTCCCAAGTCGCTGCTTTTGAAGTGCCACATCTTGATGTTGCTATAGAACTGTGAGACAAGACGGATCTTCCTGGAACAATCTTTGCAGTTAGCTCCGGCACGATATTTGTACCCAGAGGTGCATCTCCTCGGCCGTTCTTCAGGCCTCCAAAAATACGGGAACTGCGCGGGGAACATATGGGCCGCACGGAGTGGCCGCGCGGTTAGAGGCGCCATGTCACGGATTGCGCGCCCTCTCCCTCCGGAGGTTCGAGTCCTCTTTCGGGCATGCGTGTGTGTGTAGTTCGTAGCATAAGTTAGTTTAAGTAGTGTGTAGGGACTGATGACCTCGGCAGTTTGGTCCCATAGGAATTCAAAATGGTTCAAATGGCTCTGAGCTCTATGGGACTTAACATCTGAGGTCATCAGTCCCCTAGAACTTAGAACTACTTAAACCTAACTAACCTAAGGACATCACACACATCCATGCCCAAGGCAGGATTCGAACCTGCGACCGTAGCGGTCGCGCGATTCCAGACTGAAGCGCCTAGAACCACTCGGCCACCCCGGCTGGCCCATAGGAATTCAAACTCATTTGAACATTTGGGAATATCGGGACTGTATAGAGGATGTTTAAGGGCTTCCACCGAAACTGTAGTGGACTGTTAAGGCAGCCAGTCCACAGTGAAGTAGCCGAAAGGGCACGCGTCAACTCACGCCGTCTGGCGTTAAGTCTGGAACAGGATTCGTAATGAATGTGATAAAGAAAAGAACGTAGCTACTAGAACACTTAACTTTTATATCGTCCTTTGGTATACAGCATTCTTGATGATACAAGTGAGACTATCTTGAGATACATGCAATGGTACAAATGGCGCCTTGCTAGGTCGTAGCCATTAACTTAGCTGAAGGCTATTCTAACTGTCTCTCGGCAAATGAGAGAAAGGCTTCGTCAGTGTAGTCGCTAGCAAAGTCGTCGTACAACTGGGGCGAGTGCTCGTACGTCTCTCTAGACCTGCCGTGTGGTGGCGCTCGGTCTGCGATCACACAGTGGCGACACGCGGGTCCGACATGTACTAATGGACCGCGGCCGATTTAAGCTACCACCTAGCAATTGTGGTGTCTGGCGGTGAAACCACATTCCTCCCCCGCAAATCGGCGAACGGACGTGTGATAAGGCTTCCGCCCGCCGTGGGGAGGACCCCATGTTGACGTATGCGACGAGGTGGGGAGCCTAACAACAGGCGAGGCTGTGCCACCCGCACCCTGCCATTCGGTCCGAGGGGAGCTAGGAAACGCCTGAAAACCTAGTCCAGGGTGCACGTCAACATGCGGTGTATGCGCCCGTAATGAGACAGGAGGGGCCGAAGGGTCGACCTCCATGTGGTCGGGGCACCCGACGGGCGAAGACGACATCTGGTCCGGAGCGGGCAAGAGTTCCATGTCGGAGTACAGCTGGGCACGGGAAGCGATCGGCGGCGCGCGACCCAGGGAGGCGCTGGGCGGCTGCAGCGAAGCGTCCACTGCGGGCGGCGCCGGCGGGAGAACCGGCGGCGGCGGCGGCGGCGGCGGCAGCGGCAGCGGCGCGTCGCCATGGGGCAAAATGGAAGGCATCGTCGGTAACACCTGGGGATGAGGCGAGCCAGTAGATGGGTCCCCAGGGCGCTGACCGGACGGCACCGTCGCTGAAAGCAGACAGGGAGCGGCAGAACCCAGGCGACGACAGAGGCGCAGCTGATTGAGATGCCGACGCACCTCACCAGAGGCCCCCAAAACCAAATACATCGCGCGGCCGAGGCAGCGAAGAATGCGCCCTGCGAGCCAACGCCGTGAACCGCGATAGTGGCGATAATAGACAACGTCGCCAGGAGCAAAAGCAGGAGTCTGCCGCTGCACAGGAACCTGATGCGGCGGATGCAGCAAAGACATGAAGGTTCGATGAGGACGACCGTGGAGCAACTCAGCCGGCGAGCGACCATCGCGGGGCTGAGAGCGATACGAGGACAAAAAGAGCAATAACGCGTCCTCCCGAGAATGCGACTCTTTCAACTTTAACATCTGTGACTTGAAAGTCCGGACCAAACGTTCAGCGGCACCGTTTGACTGAGGCGAAAACGGCGCGGATGTCAGATGTTTAATACCATTGGCCTTGCAGAATGACTGAAATTCTGCAGACATGAATTGTGGACCATTGTCGGAAACAATAGTCTGTGGAAGACCTTCAATGCAAAAAATAGCAGATAACGCTTGGATGGTGGCAGAGGACGTCGTGGAAGACATCCGGACAACAAAAGGAAAATTACTGAAAGAATCGACCACAACCAACCATCGAGCCTTCCAGAATGGACCGGCAAAATCTATGTGCAAGCGTTGCCAAGTGGAAGTGGCTTTCGGCCATGCAAAGAATTTCCACGGCGGTGCGGATTGCTGTTCGGCACACGCCATGCAAGAAGAGCACATATTCGTAATCGCAGCATCGATTCCGAACCAAGTACAGTGCTGACGAGCAAGTTGTTTCGTGCGCACTATACCCCAATGTCCTTGGTGAAGAAGCCGTAAGACAGAGGACTGTAACGAACGCGGGACCACGACTCGGGACTGATCCTTATCAGAACGCAACAACAAAACACCACGTCGTACAAAAAGTCTCTCCTTGTGAGCAAAAAATCGGCGAACCAACGGATCCTCGATCCGTGACTTTGACAAGGGCCATTGCATAGCAACAAAACGCAAAACGGTAGCAAGGACAGGGTCAGCAGCTGTGGCTGTAACTACACGACAAAAATCAACCGGAAACGAGTCGACCACATCATCGGTTTCCGAATCAATGAACATGCAAGCAAGTTCGGAAGAATCGAATGTTTTATCCGCAGCAACAGGCAAACGGGACAACGCATCAGCGTTTCCGTGCTTAGCAGTGGACCGATACAAGATATCGTAGCGGTACTGCGAGAGGAAAATAGACCAGCGAATGAATTTCTGCGCTGTACGTGGAGGTACAGGCTTGTGCGGATGAAAAAGCGATGTCAAAGGTTTGTGGTCTGTGATGATGGTAAAGTGACGACCATACAAGAAATCATGAAACTTTGTAACACCAAATACGAGAGCCAAAGCTTCTTTCTCTATCTGTGAATAATTTCTTTGCGCCGACGACAGCAATTTGGACGCAAAGGCAATAGGGCGATCATGTGAACCATCTTTGTGCGCAAGCACAGCACCGATCCCGAAATCCGATGCATCGACCATCAACAAAAGTGGTTTCTGGGGATCGAATGGCGTAAGGCAAGTAGTAGAAAGCAACGCCGATTTCAACTGGCGAAAGGCGCGTTCGCATTCCGTCGTCCAGACAAACGGAACACCTTTACGGCGTAAGCGATGAAGCGGAGCTGAAATGGAAGAGGCATTGCGCAGAAAGCGATGATAATAGTTAATTTTTCCCAACACACTCTGTAGCTGCTTCACATTCTGTGGCGAAGGCAAGTCCTGTATGGCACGGAGGTGCTCTGGACTCGGATGTATGCCTTGGGCATTGATTACATGTCCCAAATATGGTAAGTCATGAGCAAAAAAACACTCATTTGTCCTTCCTCAAACGAAGACCATTTTGCCGCAATACCTGAAATAATGTGCGGAGGTTGGCTAAATGTTCGGCTGCTGTCCTTCCGGAGAGCACAATATCGTCCAGATAGTTTGCTGCAGTAGGGACCGACGCACAAACAGTTTGTAAATATTGCTGAAACAATGCAGGGGCGGATGCACACCCGAATGGCAGTCTTTTGAATCGGTACAATCCAAGATGCGTGTTAACCACCAATACGCGCTGGGATGCGTCGTCCACCGGTATTTGCAAGTACGCATCTGCTAGGTCCAACCTGGAAAAATATGTTCCCGGGCACAGTTTGTCAAAAAGATCTTCCGGGCGGGGCAAAGGAAAAGTAGCAGTCACAAGTTGTGGATTCACAGTTGCCTTGAAGTCCACGCAAAGTCTCAATTTTCCGGAAGGTTTTTTTCAAAATAACTAAGGGTGAGGCCCAGAGAGAAGCCTGCACACGTTCAATGACACCTTGTGATTCTAAATCGTTTAATGTTCTGGCGACCTCATCACGCAATGCGTGGGGAACATTGCGCGCTCTGAAAAATTTCAGTTGCGCGTTCACCTTCAGTTCCAAATGTGCTTCATAGTTCTTAGCGCAACCAAGGCCCGGTGCAAAAATGTCTGCAAATTCTTCACATAGACTAGAAACACTGGCTGAAGGCACAGTCTGATTCACTGATAGGACCTGATTGACGATAGACAAGTTAAACAATTGAAATAAATCTAAACCAAACAAGTTCACTGCAGTAGAAGAACGAAGAACGTAAAATGACACAAGTTTTGTTTGTCCCTTGTATGTGGCAAGAAGAGTGCACTGTCCTAAGACAGGGATAGCTTGTCCGGAATAACTCGTGAGCTGAACATTTGCGGCACGCAACGGAGGTGCGCCCAGTTGTTTGTACGTGGCGTGATTGAGCAATGAAACTGCAGCTCCGGTATCGAGCTGGAACGGTATCACTTGTCCGGCAAAGTCCAAATCTACAAAAAGTTTATTGTCCTGCTGACGACAAGAGCGACTGTTATGTACAACGTGAACGGATACAGGTACAGAAGCACTTGCGACTTCACGGGATTTCCAGCGACGTCGACGCACACTTTTTGTGGGACGAACACAGTCACTGTTAGCGAGAGGAACACTGGGCGGAGTGGCATGAACGACATGAATGTCCATGGGCAAAGGTTCACGAGCCTGGTTGTCCTTGGTTCTATTCCGGCGCGAAGCAAAGGGCCTGGAATGGTTGTGATTGTCTGATCTGAGCTTTTTCTGGCAAACACTTTGAACATGCCCTTTCTTATTACAGAAAAAGCAAATAGCTTGGCGTGACGGGCAATTCTCACGCGAATGTCTAGTTGGACACCGCGGGCATGATTTCACTGCATTTGCTTGCTTGCGCGGGACACGTGGCTGCGCGGACATGCGCGAGGGCAGGTTAGCATTACGTGCAGCGGGCCCGGCGGGCCGGTTAATGTGACACACGGCTGGCGAAGTTGCAAATGATTCCTGAGCAATGTCAAGTGTGTCTTGCCTATCCAATATGTCTATCACTTGTTGAAGGGAGGGATTTACTAGTTTCAAAATCTGTTCCCTTATACGAACATCAGAAACGTTCTGTGCTATTGCATCACGCACCATAGTATCTGAATAAGGGAGTCCACAGTCACATTCAAAGGCACACTCCCTAGTAAGGCCTTGCAAAGTTGCAACCCACGCCCGATTAGTTTGACCGGCCGTACGTTTTGTACGGAAGAACGTATACCGTTTTGCAACTACATTAACTGTTTCTTTGAAATAGGCATCTAAAGCAGACAAAATTTCTTCGTATGACAGAGTCGCTACGTCGCGCCGGGGAAACAATTTCACTATCACACGGTAGGTGGACACACCTACACACGAAAACAAAAACGGCTGTCGCTCATTACCTTGAATTCTGTAGGCGGCGAGATGAAATCCAAATTGTCGAGACCATTCTGTCCATGTCTCGTTGGCCGCCTCGTAGGGCCTAAATTGAGGTGCAACAGCATGGTGTGGCTGCGGTAGCGATGAAGCGGCGGCGGCCGCATCGTTTTGCAGCGCACGTTGACCCTGGACGAGCTGTCCAAGGGCATCCAATAACGCCTGCGTCTGCTGATTCTGCAAGCGATAAAATTCGGACAGTACATCTGGAGAATGTGGCGAAGCCATGACACAAGCAAATTAATACAATACGAACGCTAAAGTCCCTTTTTAGATTCGTCGCCAATGTGGTGGTTGGCGACCTCATAACGCAGCCAGTCCACAGTGAAGTAGCCGAAAGGGCACGCGTCAACTCACGCCGTCTGGCGTTAAGTCTGGAACAGGATTCGTAATGAATGTGATAAAGAAAAGAACGTAGCTACTAGAACACTTAACTTTTATATCGTCCTTTGGTATACAGCATTCTTGATGATACAAGTGAGACTATCTTGAGATACATGCAATGGTACAAATGGCGCCTTGCTAGGTCGTAGCCATTAACTTAGCTGAAGGCTATTCTAACTGTCTCTCGGCAAATGAGAGAAAGGCTTCGTCAGTGTAGTCGCTAGCAAAGTCGTCGTACAACTGGGGCGAGTGCTCGTACGTCTCTCTAGACCTGCCGTGTGGTGGCGCTCGGTCTGCGATCACACAGTGGCGACACGCGGGTCCGACATGTACTAATGGACCGCGGCCGATTTAAGCTACCACCTAGCAAGTGTGGTGTCTGGCGGTGACACCACAGAAACTTCTACAGCATAGTCGGAATCTTCTGTTGCATGATAATGCTCGCCCACATGTTGCCGGAGTTGTTTCAGCTTTTCCCATCTGTCTCGTTTTCACGTGACTGTATATTATCGTCAATAACGGAAGTTAAAAGTGCTGTTAACTATGCTCGGTGTACACTGATGAGCCGAAAAACTGCGACCACTGCCCACCGCGAGGTTGTATGCTGCCCGGTGCCGCTGAGGACACTTGTGGTAAGAGTATATGAGCAGAGCAGAGTCGAATGGTGAATCATTCTAGCGACGACGAGAGGCGAAAATGCGGAAATTCGCCGATATAAGCGACTTTGACAAAAGCCAGATTGCTGTAGGCCAGTGCCTCGGAGCGAGCATCTCGGAAACGGTGAAGCTGGTCGGCTGGTCGCGAGCTACTGTCGTGAGCATCGACGGAAAGCGGTTGAAGAATGCTGAAACCACGAGAGTAAGCGACAAGAAGGTGCACGTCCGTACCTCATCACATAACATAAGGATCGCAGGATTTCCCGCTGTGTAAAGCTCGATAGGCGACTATCTGTGGCATATCTGAGGCAAAGTATGGGACTGGCTCTGGCACAAGTGTTTTGGAGCTCACCGTTCAGCGTACGGTGTTGAACATGGTGTTTCGCAGCTGAGGGCCCCTACATAGTTCCATGCTGACCCAACAACGTCGTCAGTCATGATTATAATAGGCACGGGATCATCTATATTGGACCGCGGATGAATGGAGTCGTGTCGCTGGTCGGATGAATCCCGTTTATTTTTAAAGCAGGTCGATGGTCGAATCCAGATACGCCGTCAACGAGGTGAACGCCTGCTACACGGACGAAGGCTGGTGGGAGCAGTATATGTATTGGGGGACATTCACTTGCGTTTCCATGGGACCTGCAGTAGTAATCGAAGGCTCCATGAGAGCTGTGGAATTTTTTTTTCTTTTTTTTAAAGTCATTAGTCATCTGACTGGTTTGATGCGGCCATCTTCGGTGCAGAACACGGTCACACGGACATCTGTTGACAGTGTACGATTATGCCGTGAATTAAAGACAGGACGGGGAAAAACGGTTTGTTACTTTCATTTTGGACACTAATTTATACTGTACACAACTAGTGGATGAAGAAATGCTACACTGTTGACTTCTTGTGGCAGCCGTGGCTAGCTAAAAGCAAAGACCCGACTCGGGCATTCGTTTGTGTGCATTGAATGTTCGGGAGCAGCTAACGACATGGAAGTAACCTCCGGTGGTGTGTCATGTCATCTGACTGGTTTGATGCCACGAATTCCTCTCCTGTGCCAGCCTCTTCATCTCTGAGTAGCACTTGCAACCTACGTCCTCATTTACTTGCTGAAAGTATTCCGATCTCTGTCTTCCTATACAGTTATTGCCCCCTGGAGCTCCCTCTAGTATCATGGAAGTCATTCCCTCGTGTCTTAACAGGTGTACTATCCTCCTGTCCCTTCTTCTTATCAGTGTTTTCCACATATTCCTTTCCTCTCCGATTCTGCGCAGAACCTCCTCATTCCCTACCTTTTCTGACCATTTAATTTTCTACATTCGGCTGTAACCAGACATCTCAAATGCTTCGATTCTCTTCTGTTCCGGTTTTCACTACTACACAATGCTGTGGTCCAGACGTACATTCTCAGAAATTTCTTACTCAAATTAAGACCCATGTTTGAATCTCGTAGACTTCTCCTGGACAGGATTGCCCTTTTTCCAATGCTAGTCTGCTTTTGATATCCTCCTTGCTCCGTCCGTCATTGGTTATTTTGCTGCACAGGTAGCAGAATTCCTTAATTGATCTACTTCGTGACCACCAAGCCTGATATTAAGTTTCCTGCTGTTCTCATTTCGGCTACTTCTCATTACTTTCGTCTTTCTTCGATTTACTCTGAATCCATATTCAGTACTCATTAGACCGTTCATTCCATTCAGCAGATCATGTAATTCTTCTTCACTTTCACTCAACGTAGCAATGTCATCAGCGAATCGTATCATTGATATCTTTCCCACTCCTGAGCCTTTCGTTTATTTCCATCATTCCTTCCCCGCTATGGACTACTTGAACATTATTAGGGACCACCTGTAACCCTTTATGATTGATGTCCTCCTAAAGAGCGACGGCGTCCGTGTCACAATGTCAGAATGGCGCTGCAATACTTCGAGGACCATGATAGTGAACTCATGTTTACGTCTTTGGCTAGCAAATTCGGCTTTTCTTAATCCGACGAAACCCAACTGGGACGCTATCGGGCGGCAGCTCTGCGTCCACAAACCAACCGCCCGTAATTTACAGGAAGTGTGTGACATGTGCTTAGTGCTCAGTCATCTGGTGCCACAAACCTCTGGAAACCTGTGAAGCACTTGTCGAATCCATGGCACGCTCAACCACTGCTGAACTGCGTTCCAGAGGTGGACCAACACGCTTTTCAGTAGGTGGTCATACTGTTTTGGCTCATTAGCGTAAGTTAAACCTTCGGTATTTTACTTGTTTGCTTTTGTTTACTGTCAGCTCTACCAGGTAGACGAGTTACGTTAGTCCGAGTACCTAAAGTGCGTGCTAGTACAGCAGACTCAGTTCCTTGTTACGCTTTTAACTGCGCCACAGTTACGTTACTGGCACACTGTGATACGTTTTCGAACATATCTTGAGGAGAGAAAGTGGATTACCGAAAAAAATATGTTGTGCTGTGGATATATTTAGAAAAGACGTTTAGCTATTCATAATTTCGTAACAAACAAAGTAAAGTTACGAGAAAGGCAATCAAGTTAGTTAGTGTAATCCACTTCCTTGACACATTTTTTTTTTTTAATTTCGATTCTGGACCAAAATTTATTTGAGGTAGTCGAGATAAATAAGACACCTTGTATAAGGAGAGATTACGCATTGCGTTTCTTATTAAGAAATCACAGTCGTAAATTGGTTATTTGTGAGAAAACAGTGTTATGGCTCGACTGAGGGGAAACGGCTACTAGCATATGTCTGAATTTGAAAGTAGCAAGATCGCGGGGTATCAAGGCTACCGTTTATTATTCCGTGATAATGCCCTCATGTTGTTCGGTGTCCGATGACTTTCATTCACATACGCAATCGATGGTTCAGGAAAGACGTAGTCAACACACCGAGTGAGTAACGCCTGAAAGGACAAACATACAAGGTGTTAGACGTATAGCTACTGATATTGTGACAATTGCTACCTCAATACGTATCCGCTTCACTGTGTTGATTGTTACTTTTCACCATCCAACCGTCTTCCTGCAAACGTGTCACATAATTTACTAAAAGATGTTTTCTGCACAGTTGTAACTGCGTCACGGAGTGGCCCACGCCTGTCATACGCCCGAACAACAGGGAACTAACATGCATCGAGATTAAAAAATAGTCCATTAATAATGGCTAGGCACTAGCTGAAATCTGGATTTGCGTAGTAAAACCCGCAAAAAAATAAAGGACGACTGACTGCTGCGCTCTATCGTTCATAAATTTATAGATGACGTGTAACTATTTCAAAAACAGTCTTCGTAATTTACCACAAAGTGACAGAAATGTGCCGGTCTTATGACTCAAAAATGTATGTTCGCCATAAATAACCGTAGAAGGTACGTCCTGGAACACGATGAGTACATCTGCTTCCAGGCATTAACATAGCCATCCATCAGTATATGCAGGGAATATAACAACGTTTTCTGTAGCAAAGTTTGGCTATAATGCCGACGTGTTGACGCTCCTATTAAAAAAACCGTTAACCACTTGACTACTTGCTCTAAACTCGCGGTGGTCATCTTTCGCAGATCGTCCAGAAATTGAAGCCTTGATTACGTTCGACCACATCGTCTATCTCGTCGGTTTTCACACAACACCCACCAGCATCTTACCAACGAACATGGATTTCTCCGATGTGCAGTGAGCTGCAGAATTGTTGACCGTCATGTGACAGTTCTCGCTGCTGAGGTTCTCTAATGACTTATTAATTTGTCATCTGAATTAACGTATAATTGTCGAGTTATTGCTGATTTTGAAATTTTTTCTCAACTTACATAGTAAGGATAATCTTACTATCTTAGATTATGAGAATTATTTTATGGCCATCAAAATTGTTTACGCAGAAAGTCTTGAACACGTATACGTTAACAACATACGTCTCGATTAAAGAATGTTTGCTAAATCAGTAGGAGAGAAATTGTTTACCTTCCCAACATACCAACACCCACTGATATCGATGTGAAGAACTATTTACGATCCAAGCCCGAGACCAACACTACCTCGGCCACGGGATATCTTCCTTTGTGCGGGAGGTTATTTTATGTTTAGACTGGCTGAGGAATGCTCCCCACCCACTTTCCAGATAGGGCACGCCCGATTGTTTATCTAACAGACCAAACACAAAAAAACTTCTCTGTTCCAGGATAACTTACTAACTGCTACAGTGTTCTCGACAACATTCTAACCCATTACTTCGTTTTATTCGCAATTCCTTTTCACGCCTCTTGTGTGGCGCTGCTCGTCTCGAAGTCAAAATTATGGTGGCGAAGAAAACTTTCATCTCTCTTACGTGGACGGCAGGTAGGGGAAAGGTGGTGTCGTCAGGTTCTGATAGATGCCACGATTAAACTTCACATTTCTACGCGGTGTCTCGTGCGAGAAACGGAAGTGACATTGTTGACGGGGACATTAAGTTGAGAGGACCCTATGATGCTATTCGAGAATAACGTACATGCTGGTACCAGTATACTTGAGGTATGCATCAAATACACCCTCACATTCAGCAAAAGAAATAAATTATTGTGATGTTTACAAGATGAATTTTACGCAACATTACGAGATACAGGAGGAAATATGTTCAGTGCCATCCGGCCGTATTGACTACAAACATTTTATTCAATTGTGAAATATGGCATTGGGGAATTTCGCCAATAAAAACATAAAATCTCTTAAAATGACCAGGATTATTAATGCACTGGAAAGTGTTTTAATCCATCATGGTCAAATTCTTTTTAATAAACTTTACATTTTTCGCGTTTCGGCTATCAGGTCGTCGTCAGAACCATATTATGATGACATCGATACACAGTGGGCCCATCTCGTTAAAAATCCATTGTACAAGACTTCAAATGGTTCAAATGGCTCTAACACTACGGTACTTAACATCTGAGGTCATCAGTCTCCTAGACTTAGAACTACTTAAACCTAACTAACCTAAGGACATCACACACAACCATCCCGAGGCAGGATTCGAATCTGCGACCGTAGCAGAAGCACGGTTCCGGACTGAAGCGCTTAGAACCGCTCGGCCACAGCGGCCGGAAATTAACCAAGTCAGCTATTTCCACACAGTAATATTTCGTATGAAAAATGGACCACGTTACAGTTACAAGCATTTCTGCTTTGGACCGCGAGTTGTTCCATGTTTCGAATTTTAACATACAAAAAAGAATTACTGAAATATATGAAGTGTTGACCTCAGTAATTTTTTTGGGTAGTTGTGGTAAGATCCTATGAGGCTAAACTGCTTAAGTCATCGGTCCGCCGGCCGCGGTGGTCTAGCGGTTTTAGGCGCTCAGTCCGGAACCGCGCGACTGCTACGGTCGCAGGTTCGAATCCTGCCTCGGGCATGGATGTGTGTGATGTCCTTAGGTTAGTTAGGTTTTAAGTAGTTCTAAGTTCTAGGGGACTGATGACCACAGATGTTAAGTCCCATAGTGCTCAGAGCCATTTGAACCATTTCAGTCATCGGTCCCTAAGCTACTTAATCTAAAATAATCTTATGCTAAGGACAACACACAAACACACATGTGTAAGCAAAGGCGGTGAGATCGACTGGCTAGGGGAACGGGATGTAGGCGAAGTCGAAATTTGCCTTGAGCGTCTTTTGTAACCTTTCTATGTAATTTATCTATTTTTGAAATACTATGTATTCTTTTCCAAAAACTTTCTCCTCGAGTCTTTAATACATCGTATTCAACTGCTGAGAAATACTGACTACTGGCTGGTCCTGTATTGCGCTTACGAAAAGTGTCGCGAATGAATAATCTTAGCGAAATGCTGTATTTGAAATAATGAAAATGGACCTACTTAAATCCCAAAAGAAACTAATTGTGTACTCAGTGAAAACTACTTAACTGAAATTCAATACTGAAGTACTTTATGTAGGTTACTTAAAATGAAGTTTAATGTCTGACTTGAATTATTCGCAAAATGAAATATTGCTCCACTCGGAAAAAAATAACTCTTTAAGATTACCTATACTGTTTCAGTTAATCTGCTTACTTGACACAATACCTCAAAACTCTGACTACGTACTGTTTGCTCACAAGAACGCAGAGTGAGATCTGCCCTGAAAGAGAAGTAACTTATCACTTCCTCAGCATGGTATTATGTGTCTGGTGTAATGAACTTTTCGAAAGAAAACTGAAATCAACTAAGGAAATAATACTCTACTCACTAATAAATTTTTCTTTGCTTGTCAGAAACAATATGTGGCTGTGTGTGGCGTAAGGTGCAACGCACACACCAAAAAATATTTTGAACTGGGAGGAGGGTTTTACTTTAAAGAAAAGTGTTCTTTAAAGATTTAACTCTGATTATTGTTAAAAAAGACTGTACAACATAAGAAGACTAATGATTACCAAATTGACTCATTACAAAATTATAGACATTTAAGGCAATTGCGTTGTCTGTGACAGAATAAAAACAAAGAGATCAAATTAACACTAAGCATGAATGTTATTAGTTATCTAAGGACAAAGATTTCCTTCAGTAAATAGTTCTGACAAGCAAAATTTCATCATTGACCGTGCATTGGTTACCTTGAAACATTTATTCAAAAATTTTCTCCATTCATACAGCCAAGAAAATATCTTTACGACCAAGTTTTCATCCCTATAATAATGTATTCCAGTTCATTTCTCCAAGATTCACAAGTTTCAGATCCCCTTCTCTAAAATCCAGCTGCTTCCTAGTATGCCCCTAACAAGAATGCCATAGGGCCTTACAACTGTCTGGCGACCAAGCGCACCAGCCGGCCGTTGTGGCCGAGCGGTTCTAGGCGCTTCAGTCCGGAACCGCGCTGCTGCTACAGTCGCAGGTTCTAATCCTGCCTCGGGCATGGATGTATGTGATATCCTTAGGTTAGTTAGGTTTAAGTAGTTCTAAGTCTAGGGGACTGATGATCTCAGATATTAAGTCATATAGTGCTTAGAGCCATTTGAACCATTTTTGAAATATTCACAAAATAAAATATTGCTTCACTCGGAAGAAAATAACTGTTTAAGAGTACCTAAACTGTTTCAGATAATCTGCTTGCTTGACACAATACCTGAAAACTCTGACTACATACTGTTTGCTCACAAGAATGCAAAGTGAGATCTGCCCTGAAAGAGAAATAACTTACCACTTGCTCAGCGTGGTATTGTGTGTCTGGTGTAATGAACTTCTCGAAAGGAAACTGAAATCAGCTAAAGGAAAAAATAATCTACTCACCAATAAATTTTTTTTGCTTGTCAGAAACAATATGTGGCTGTGTGTGGCGTAAGGTGCAACGCACACACCACAAAATATTTTAAACTTGGAAGAGAGTTTTACTTTAAAGAAAAGTGTTCTTTAAAAATTTAACTCTAATTATTGTCAAAAAAGACTGTACAACACAAGTAGACTCTAGCCATTACCAAATTCACTCGTTACAAGAATTACAGTCATTTAAGGCAATTGCCTTGTCTGTGACATAATGAAAACAAAGAGGTCAAATTAACACTAACAAGCATGAGTATTAGTAGTTATCTAAGGACAAAGATTTCCTTCAGTACATAGTTCTGACAAACAAACATTTCATCCTTGACCGTGCATTGGTTACCTTGAAACATTTATTCAAAATTTTTCTCCATCCATACAGCCAAGAAAATATCTTCACGACCAAGTTTTCATCTCCATAATAATGTATTCCAGTTAATTCCTCCCAGATTCACAAATTTCAGATCTCCTTCTCTAAAACTCAGCTGCTCGCTATTACGCCCCTAACAAGAATGCCGTAGGGTCGTACCTGATCGGTGACCAAGCGCACCACAGATTACTTTCAGCACAGTGTCAAGGATATTGTCCACCACTCGGGCGACGCGCTCATGCATCTCTGCCCCAGTACAGCAAATATGAAGTATTTACAATGGCAGAAAACGTATTAGATTAGATTTACTTTCATTCCAATTGGTCCGTAGTGAGGAGGTCCTCCAGGATGTAGAACATGTCAGAAAAACAACAATACTCGACAAATATTTACAACTCAAACAAATAAGCTAATGTACCATTCCATAGGTCCAAAGTGGCATGGTCGTCATTTTGTAATGAACGCTATATGAAAGAATCATTTTACAAATACTAATGCACTGAATTTAAAATAAAAAAGTTTATTTATTTATAAGGTAATAAACGTCTAACACAACTACTAAATACTTATTTACAATGAACACATTGCTGCACTGAAGTGTTGCAGAAGTTAGATTGTACTTACAGACACACACACACACTGATAAATGACTGGTTACACAGATAGATTAATATATATATATATATATATATATATATATATATATATATATATATATATATATATATATACAAATCAGTTGGTTCTACTGAGAAATTCATCGATGGAGTAGGAGTTGGCCACCAATAAATCCTTTAGGCTTCTCTTAAACTGAATTTCATTGGTTGTTAAGCTTTTTATGGCTGCTGACAAGTTATTGAAAATGTGTGTTCCTGAATAATGCTCACCTTTTTGTACAAGACTGACTTTAGATCCTTGTGAAGATTATTCTTATTTCTAGTATTGATTCCATGAATTGAGCTGTTGGTTTGAAAAAGTTATATATTTTTAATGACAAATTTCATTAAGGAATAAATATATTGGGACGCAGTAGTTACTATCCCTCGTTCCCTAAACAGGCTTCTGCAAGATGTTCTTGAGTTCACACCACATGTAACTCTTACTGTACGTTTCTGTGCCCGGAAAACTTTTGCTTGGCTTGATGAATTGCCCAAAAAATAATCCCATATGACATTATAGAATGAAAGTAAGCATAGTATGCCAGCTTTTTCATTTTTATATCCCCTATGTCTGACACAGTTCGCATTGCAAATAGAGATTTGTTAAGACGCTTCAGCAGTTCTGTGGTGTGCTCCTCCCAGTTGAATTTATTATCAAGCCGTAATCCCAAGAATTTAACACTATCCACTTCTTCTATCTGCTTGTCATCGTATGTTAGGCATATACTCGTGGGACACCCCTTACAAGTTCTGAACTGCATGTAATGTGTTTTTTCAAAGTTTAGTGACAAAGAATTCGCTAGGAACCAGTGATTAATGTCCACAAATATTTTATTAGCTGATCTTTCTAAGACTACACTTGATTTGATATTTATTGCAATGTTTGTATCATCGGCAAACAAAACGAACTTGGCTTCTGGTAATGTTACTGATGAAAGGTCATTGGTACACACAAGAAAAAGTAAGGGCCCTAAAATAGAACCTTGTGGGGCCCTACATGTAATTAGTTCCCAGTTGGATGATGCCTGATGGCTTGATACATGTCTCTTTCCTAATAACACTTTTTTCCTGCCAGAGATATAAGATTTGAACCATTTTGCAGCATTTCCTGTTACACTGTAATATTCTAATTTACTTAAAAGGATATTGTGATTTACACAGTCAAATGCCTTTGGCAGATCACAAAATATACCAGTTGCCTGCAATTTTTTGTCTAATGAATTAAGCACATTTTTACTGTAAGTGTAGATAGCCTTCTCAATATCAGAACCCTTTAGAAATCCGAACTGTGACTTTGACAATATGTTATTTGAGATAAGATGGTTGCAAAGCCGATTGTACATTACTTTTCCTAAAATTTTTGAGAATGCTGGCAAAAGTGAAATTGAACGGAAATTTGATGCTATTTCTTTATCTCCCTTCTTAAACAGTGGATTAACTTCAGCATATTTCAACCGTTCAGGAAATATTCCACTGATAAATGACTGGTTACACAGATTAATATGTTACTCGACTCAGAATAACATTCTTTAATTAACTTTGTCGATATTTCATCATACCCACTAGATGTTTTTGATTTTAATGATTTTATGATGGATATTATTTCTGCAGGGGGAGTGAGGGTCAAATTCATATTACGGAAGTTACTTGAAATGTCTGGTCTGAGGTAGTCCACAGCAGCAGCTACAGAACCTGACAACCCCACCTTGTCAGTAACAGTTATACAATGTTTGTTAAAAAGTTCTGCAACACTATACACGTCTGTCACCAACGTGTCATTTACTCTCAATGCTATTTGTCTCTCTCCATGTCTGGTTCTACCGGTCTCCACCTTCACTATATCCCATATAGTCTTTATTTTGTTATCTGATATGACTATCTTTTCCTTGTAATATATTTGCTTTGATGTCCGTATTACAGTCTTTAATATTTTGCAGTATTTCTTGTAATGTGCTACAGCATCAACATCGGAACTGTTACGGATTGACAGATACAGTTTTCTTTTTGTTTTATAAGATACACGTATGGTACGAAAACCTTAGACTGTTACCGAAGTTTCGCCGTTGTGCAGAGGCTATAGCAACTAAACTCTGAACGAGCGGTCGTCTGACACAGCGTCCCTAATTTTCCATACGCATTTACCGCTGTACTGTCTTAGGCAAATCCTTGGCCCGTCATCTGAAAGGTGTGAAACAAATGGCTCCATCGGCCGAAGTAATGGATGACGGAGTAGTGCCGTGTTACTGTCGCCGAAGTTCAGCGTCGCCTGCACGTGGCTTCACCTCCACACGTGCGGCTGTGGGGCTCGCGGAGAGAGAGAAAAAAAAAAGTGAAAATAAAAACGAGAAAGCCAAAGCAGGCAAGTCTGCGGCCTAGAGGTGAGGTGCGGCGTGCCTTGATTTAGAGGGCCGTCTGAGCGGAGAGCTGCCGCGCATTCAACGGCTCCCCGCTAGGCTGAGTGGAGGGGCAGGTTCGTGGCTGCTGCAGGTAGCGTGCGTGCAGCAGAGGCTGCGTACTCACTGCCGGCTAACAGCTGCCAAGGAAACTGGTCCTAACAGGCTGCCTTCAGTACAAAAGAACTGTACAAACACTGTTGGTGTTGTGATATTCTAAACCAAGATTGGTTTGATGCAGCTCTCCACGACAATATCCAGGGCAAATCTCTTCACCGGTAACTACTGCAGTCCAATCACATCAGTCTGACCACCGGCTATGTTCCACTTCAGCGTGCAATAGCCGCTCATAGAGGGGGGTGGTAGCACTAACAGTGGTGGGTATACAGGGTGCAAAGTATTTAAACCGACAAACTCTGGGAGGTTGTAGGGGACATCAAAACAAATATTTTTACCTAATGTCATTTTTTCCTATGAGGATTATTTAAACCGGTGGAAGCCGTATTACGCTCTTCAGTTGTTAGAGGCGGTATTATGATCTTCAGTTGTTAGAGGGCGTATTACGCTCTTCAGTTGTAGGCAACTTCTGTCTACCAGTGTAGTAGTGCATTGTCTCTGTTTACTAATGTAACGATACACCTGGAGTGACTACACTGACATGGTTGGTGCGTACTACGTAGCGCAACACAACGGACGAGCTGCACATCGGGTTTATCAATATCCTAATCGCCGTATCCCACATCATACGACCTTTGCTGCTGTGTACCACCGTCTGCATGCGACCGGGTCATTTTACAGATTACCTGGACAGGGACGCCGACGCACGGTAAGAACGCTGCAAGTTGAGGAAGCTGTCTTGCAGCATGTGGAGCGGGATCCTTCAATCAGCACTCGTGCAATTGCACGTAACATGCGGATGAATCAGACGAATGTAAGAACAGTCCTTCGAGAGCAATTGTTACGTTCATTTCACTTACAGCGTGTCCACAACCTGGAACCAGTTGATTATCCACCCAGAGCACAGTTTTCGCAGTGGTATCTGGAACAGTGTGAAATGCATCCTACATTTCCATCCTCTGTGTTTTTTACCGATGAAGCAACGTTGGGGGCGATAGAGTCTTGAACATGCATAATTCGCATGTTTGGAGTGAGGATAACCCACATGCCGCAGTTACTAGCGCTCATCAAGTGCGGTTCTTCGTTAATGATTCGTCAGTGTTGTTGCGGACTGTTTAATTGGGCCGTATCTGCTACCTAGTTGTTGTCTCTTGGTCATAAAAAAATGGAAATGTGTTTGTTGGTTTAATTAATTTGCCGCCAGATAAATCTTCCTCTGCCGGTTTAAATACTCCTCATAGGAAAAAATGACTTTAGGGGAAAATATTTGTTTTGATGTCTCCTACAACCTCCCGGAGTTTGTCGGTTTAAATACTTTTCACCCTGTATAAAGCTAGTCAGGCAGTATGCGGAAAACCAAGCATTCGTTGTCGTAATGAGCAAACGCAACGATTTCTCTGACGTCAAAATGGCATCGTCATTGGCGTTCCGGCCAGAAGAGAAAGCGTTTCCGAAACGGCCAAGTTTGTAAAACGTTCGTACCCCGCCATGGTTAAATTATGCCGAGCATGCAAAATGGCGCTATTCAAAATCAGCGCCGAGGAAACTGTGCTGCACCACGGTCTGTAGATGACAGGGTTGAACAACGACTATGGTGATGTGTATGGGCGAATAAACGTGCAAGTGTTGACCAACTGACTGTACAGATGAAGCTAGTGGCTACACTCCGTTCATAATAAGAATAAACCTGATGTAAACAAACACGCGATGGTTGGTCAGAAACCATAGCACACGAACAGTGGTGTTGCTGCGCTCTTGGAAGTAGGTCCTGTTTACACTACTGGCCATTAAAATTGCTACACCAAGAATAAATGCAGATGATAAACGGCTATTCATTGGACAAATATATTATACTAGAACTGACACGTGATTACATTTTCACGCAATTTGGGTGCATAGACCCTGAGAAATCAGTACCCAGAACAACCACCTCTGGCCGTAATAACGGCCTTGATACGCCTGGGCATTACGTCAAACAGAGCTTGGATGGCGTGTACAGGTACAATTGCCCATGCAGCTTCAACACGATACCACAGTTCATCAAGAGTAGTGATTGGCGTATTGTGACGAGCCAGTTGCTCGGCCACCATTGACCAGAGGTTTACAATTGGTGAGAGATCTGCAGAATGTGCTGGCCACGGCAGCAGTCGAACATTTTCTGTACCCGGTAAGGCTCATACATGACCTGCCACATGCGGTCGTGCCTTATCCTGCTGAAATGTAGGGTTTCGGAGGGATCGAATGTACGATAGACCCACGGGTCGTAACACGTCTGAAATGTAACGTCCACTGCTCAAAGTGCCGTCAATGTGAACATGAGATGACTGAGACGTGTAACCAATGGTACCCCATACCATCACGCCTGGTGATACGCCAGTATGGCGATGACGAATACACGCTTCCAATGTGCGTTCACCGCGATGACGCCAAACACGGATGCGACCATCATGATGCTGTAAACACAACCTGGATTCATCCGAAAAAAATGACGTTTTGCCATTCGTGCACCCAGGTTCGTCGTTGAGTACACCATCGCAGACGCTCCTGTCTCTGATGCAGCGTCAAGCGTAGCCGCAGCCATGGTCTCCGAGCTGATAGTCCATGCTGCGGCAAACGTCGTCGAACTGTTAGTGCAGATGGTTGTTGTCTTGCCAACGTCCCCATCTGTTGACTCAGGGATCGAGCCGCGTTTGAACGATCCGTTACAGCCATGCGGATAAGATGCCTATCATCTCGACTGCTAGTGATACGAGATCCAGCACGGCGTTCCGTATTATCCGCCTGAACCCACCGATTCCATATTCTGCTGATGGATCTCGACCAACGCAAGCAGCAATGTCGCGATACGATAAACCACAATCGCGATAGGCTGCAATCCGACCTATATCAAAGACGGAAACGTGATGGTGCGCATTTCTCCTCCTTACACGAGGCATCACAACAACGTTTCACCAGGCAACGTCGGTCAACTGCTGTTTGTGTATGAGAAATCGGTTGGAAACTTTCCTCATGTCAGCACGTTGTAGGTGTCGCCACCGGCGCCAAGCTTGTGTGAATGCTCTGAAAAGTAAATCATTTGCAAATGGCAGCATCTTCTTCCTGTCGGTTAAATTTCGCGTCTGTAGCACGTTATCTTCGTGGTGTAGCAATTTTAATGGCCAGTAGTGTATGTATTAGGTATTGTAAGTAGGCTGTTTAGGTTTTTTTGTTGGTAACGCCACCTCTGTATGAAAATCACTGGCTGTGCTGTGTGCAGTCTGTAGCTGCTTTGCATTGTTGTAATACTCGCCATTGTAGTGTTAGGCAGCTGGCTGTGAACAGCGCGTAGCGTTGCGCAGTTGGAGGTGAGCCGCCAGCAGTGGTGGATGTGGGGAGAGAGATGGCGGAGTTTTGTAATTTGTCATGAACTGCTATATATATGATGATATCAAGGTAAATACATTGTTTGTTCTCTATTGATATCTTTCATTTGCTAACTATCCCTATCAGTAGTTAGTGCCTTCCATAGTTTGAATCTTTTATTTAGCGGGCAGTAGTGGCGCTCGCTGTATTGCAGTAGCTTGAGCAGCGAAGATTTTTGTGAGGTAAGTGATTTGTGAAAGGTATAGTTTAATGTTAGTCAGGGCCATTCTTTTGTAGGGAATTTTGAAAGTCAGATTGCGTTGCGCTAAAAAATATTGTGTGTCAGTGTAAGCACAGTCCTGTAAAATTATTAAAAGGGGACGTTTCAGTATATTATTACTAAGTTCCGTTAAATAAAACTTTAAGCTATTCAAATGTCTTAGCAGCCAATCACGCTTCAGTTATGTATTTTTTATTTCAAAAATAGTGTATAGTCACAGCCTCTGCACTGTTGTCCTCTGAATATCGCTCTGTTAATACGGAGTACGAAAATGGCTGAGGCTGCTTCTGTTCCGTAAAGAAACTCGCGTGTGAAACGCAGTTAAAAAGTGCCAAGAAATAGGTTGTTCTTCATGTTTGTCATAAATTTATAGAGACAACTGGCTTTGAAGTTTTCGAAGGCATTGTATTAGATAAAGTTAAAGCTCCAGTGTATGTCCATGTACAGCCGAAGACTGAATATCATTCCTCTTCTATGAATGCTGTAATTTATGACTGCCATTATCTTCACCTTATTTATACCATTTCATTGTAAGCTATCCATTTTTGTTAGTGCTTTTATGGAATTAAAAAAACTGGAAGCGTAGCAGTTTGATAACTTAATGCAGTAAAAGGTTCAAGTATGGCCCGACTCAGTTTTTTTTTTTTTTTCCTCGTTCAATTTGAGTTACTTACATCTCGTAACTGTAAAATTCATCATCATTTTTACGTATAATACACGTCTTCTTGTTTTTAATTACATATTGCATGAGAAATTTCTGTTTTCATTTCAAATATAAATTTTCAGTTATCAATATTTCATGAAATACTGTTAATAAAGGTTGCTCCAATTAAGAAAATACAACAATTTAATTTTTAAGGCAAAAATGAAAAACTAAATACTCTTTATTTGCACTATGCTCATTGTTTTATACCACAGTTGTACATATGTGTCTTAGGAACATGAAAAGCAATCATTTTCACAGTACTCAAACATTGTTGTTGTTGTTGTGGTCTTCACGCCAGAGACTGGTTTGATGCAGCTCTCCATGCTACTCTATCCTGTGCAAGCTTCTTCATCTCCCAATACGCCGGCCGGTGTGGCCGTGCGGTGCTAGGCGCTTCATTTTGGAACCGCGTGACCGCTACGGTCGCAGGTTCGAATCCTGCCTCGGGCATGGATGTGTGTGAAGTCCTTAGGTTAGTTAGGTTTAAGTACTTCTAAGTTCGGGGACTGATGACCACAGATGTTAAGTCCCATAGTGCTCAGAGCCATTTGAACCATTCTCCCAATACGTACTGCAGCCTACATCCTTCTGAATCTGTTTAGTGTATTCATCTCTTGGTCTCCCTCTAAGATTTTTACCCTCTGCGCTGACCTCCAATACTAAATTGGTGATCCCTTGATGCCCCAGAATATGTCCAACCAATCGATCCCTTCTTCTAGTCAAGTTGTCCCACAAATTTGTCTTCTCCCCAATTCTATTCAGTACCTCCTCATTAGTTATGTGATCTACCCATCTAATCTTCAGCATCCTTCTGTAGCACCACATTTCGAAAGCTTCTATTCTCTTCTTCTCTAAACTATTTATCGTCCACGTTTCACTTCCGTACATGGCTACACTCCATACAAATACTTCCAGAAAAGACTTCCTGACACTTAATTTATACTCGATGTTATCAAATTTCTCTTCTTCAGAAACGTTTTTCCTTGCCATTGGCAGTCTACATTTTATATCCTCTCTACTTCGACCATCATTAGTTATTTTGCTCCCAAAATGGCAAAACTCATTTACTACTTTAAGCGTCTCATTTCCTAATCTAATACCCTCACCAGCACCCGATTTAATTCAACTACATTCCATTAGTCACGTATTGCTTTTCTTGATGTTCATCTTATATTGTCCCTTCAAGACACTGTCCATTGCGTTCAGCTGCTCTTCCAAGTCCTTTGCTGTATCTAACAGAATTACAATGTCATCGGCGAACCTCAAAGTCTTAACTTCTTCTCCATGAATTTTAATACCTACTCCGAGTTTTTCTTTTGTTTCCTTTACTGCTTGCTCAATATACAGATTGAATAACATTGGGGATAGGCTACAACCCTGTCTCACTCCCTTCCCAACCACTGCTTCCCTTTCATGCCCCTCGACTCTTATAACCGCCATCTGGTTTCTGCACAAATTGTAAATAGCCTTTCACTCCCACTATTTGACCCCTGCACCTTCAGAATTTGAAAGAGAGTTTTCCAGTCAACATTCTCAAAAGCTTTCTCCAAGTCTACAAATGATAGAAACGTAGGTTTTTTTCCTTTCCTTAATCTATTTTCTATGATAAGTCTTAGGGTCGGCATTGCCTCACGTGTTCCAACATTTCTACGGAATCCAAACTGATCTTCCCCGAGGTCGGCCTCTACCACTTTTTCCATTCGTCTGTAAAGAATACGTGTTAGTATTTTGCAGCCGTGGCTTATTAAACTCATAGTTCGGTAATTTTCACATCTGTCAACACCTGGTTTCTTTGGAATTGGAATTATTATATTCTTCTTGAAGTCTGAGGGTATTTCGCCTGTCTCATACATCTTGCTCATCAGATGGTAGAGTTTTGTCAGAGTTGGCTCTCCCAAGGCTATCAGTAGTTCTAATGGAATGTTGTCTACACCGGGGCCTTGTTTCGACTTAACATTATGCAGATCAAATTATTTAAAAACAGTCTTGATCGCAGCCAATGTTAACTTCTCACCGGTTTTGGCCTTTTTATTAAGGGCCATTATCAGAGTTTGCACTGTAATAACAGAAGTGCTATATTACTTAGAGAAGTGAATGATGTAAAATCATACTCTAAAACGATCCATTATGACCCATCTGGACGATGGTGATGGCGTGTGACCATCTGTGGATGCCTAGGTCGCTCTAACTGATGTTGATGGCTAAGCATCCACGAGCTATATAAGGTAGAGAGTGGGCGCTCCACAGCGTAAGACTTCGCCATCGGCCAGTGGGGAACGACTTACATATAGTTTTGAGTCTTCATTCTCAAATATTTATCTCTTAAATTTAACTAACAAAGCAACAAGTTTATATTGATTTATGGTTCATAATCTACGTTACAGTCAGAGTCATAAATAGCTTTAAAATTTAATGATCGAGTGTATCGTCTGGAGGAAATAATTAGCACTATAAGATCACTAATTCTATAGCTACTGCTATTTATTCGTAATAAAACCAAATATATGGCGTATTAATACGAAATTTATACGATTGACTTAGTAGTCAGTTACTTAAGTCTTAAAAAAACGCTAGAAAAAAGTAAATGCATCGTTGAATATGTGTGCCATCTCTTGGTGTCTGCAATAATGTATTAGGACGCAGTTTCCATGTGGACATCCAGGTTAATTAATACGTCTGTCAGTTGTCAAAGATATACTTGACGCTTGTATAACACTGGAAGTCCATATCACTCACCAAAGAAAAAAGAGGTGTTATTCACAGAACTGGCGCCAGTTTATCATTGTGGATAATCTACAATACACCACTGTCCACAAGAGGAAACGATTCGTTACAAATAATTTAGAAACATTTGGAGCTTAGAATAAAACTGTAACTTAAAAAGAGAAGTAAAAGTTTAGAAATTATGTTAAGGGCGTACACATGTCATTTGTAATATCGTCAACGTTACTGGTATTATAAATTAATATTTCTGCGACTTTTCCATGTTTTATAACAGGAGAGAGTCAACTATTATAATAAAGAGGTACATTTATAAGATTTGTTGTTTATTTGGTGCTAAAAATCTATCTGTAATATAGTACTTTTACTTTTGTTATTACAGTGCAAACTCTTATGATGGCTTGTAATGAAAGGGCCGAAACCGGCCAGGAGTTAACATTGGCTGCGATCAAGACTGTTTTTAAATGATTTGTGACAGTAAAAGATCGCTTTTCTCCACCAATGTTAGGTAAAATTATGCAGTTGGTTCACAGAGACGTATGTGGAGGATACTTACGTGTTGAGAAGTGGCACCACGTTACTGTCACATGAGAGGAAACACATGAGAACACAGGGAATCAGTGACGCACCGCTATGTCGTCGGAGTTCCTTCAATCTCTATCAGTCGTGACCTGAAGTCATACTCGATGGCACACCGTAACGCTAGGAATAACATCACTGAGCGTCTCCGAAACGTTGCGAGAGTTGGACCTCTTCCCTGGTCGTCGCCGTTCTGGCCGACGACGGTCATCCGGGGAAGTGGAGAACGGCGATTCATCACTGGACACAATGCGACGCTTTTCATCAGAAGTTCATGCTTCCCGCTCACGGCAGCATTTCAACGCAGCCGTTGTGTTAACGGCAGCCGACGTATGGAACGGTAAAACTCTTTTCTGGTTGTTGCTACTCCCTGAACACTGGTGTCGGATGACATAGAATATTCTAGGAAGTTCATTATTTGTTTCCGGGTGGTAGGCGTATATGTAAAGCAATTACGTGGAGCATTGTGCACAATATGGCGGTCCTCCCTTGTGATGGCCAGACGTCGTCTACCGGAACCATTCATCTCGTGTGCCAACCTCTTCATCTCAGAATAGCACTTACAACATACGTCCTTAATTATCTGCTGGATGTATTCCAATCTCTGTCTTCCTCTGCAGTTTTTGTCCTCTACAGTTCCCTCTAGTACCACGAAAGTCCGTCCCTTATGTCTTAACAGATGTCCTATGCTCTTGTCCCTTCTCCTTGTCGGTATTTGCCACATATTCCTTTCCTCTTCGATTCTGCGCAGAACGTCCTCATTCCTTACCTTATCAATCTACCTAATTTTCAACATTCGTCTGTAGCACCACATCTTAAATGCTTCGATTCTCTTCTCTTCCGGATTTCCCTCAGTCCGTGTTTCACTACCATACAATGCTGTGCTCCAAAATTACATTCTCAGCAATTTCTTCCTCAAATCAAAGCCTACATTTGATACTAGAAGACTTCTCTTGGGCAGTATGCTCTTTCTGCCAGTGCTAGTCTGCTTTTGATGTCCTCCTTATTCCGACCACCATTGGTTATTTTGCTGTCAAGCTAGTAGAATTTATTCATCAACTTCGTGAGCATCAATCCTGAAGCTACGTTTTTTCACTGTTCTCATTTCTGCTACTTCTCATTACTTTCGTCTTCCTTCGATAGACTCTCCACCCACATTATGTACTCATTAGAGTGTTCACTTCATTCAGCAGATAATTTAATTCTTCTTCACTTTCACTGACGATAGCAATGTCGTCAGCGAATCGTATCATTGATATCCTTTCACCTTCAATTTTAGTTCCACTCCTGAACCTTTGTTTTATTTCTATCATTGCTTCTTCGATGTACATATTGAACAATAGGACCAAAGACTACATCCTCGTCTTACACCCTTTTTAATCCGAGCATTTCGTTCTTGCTTTAAAGTCAATGTCGCCATCTTAGGCACTGTATAACATTAAAACACTTGATAATGGCACTTTCAAGCCGAAATCATGATCGTGTAAATGTAACATAGCAAATAAAACACAGTTTGACAGCGATACTGTCTTTAAAGAAATATATTATGAATGTGGCTCCACATTATGATTAAAAAAAAATTTCGTTCTTGGTTGTCCACTCTTTGGCTCTTGCACAAATTGAATATTACCCGTATCTCCCTGCGGCTTACCTCTATTTTTCTCGGAATTTCGAACATCTTGCACCATTCTACATCGTCGAATGCAATTTACAGGTCGACAAATCTTCTGAACGTGTCTTGGTTTTTCATTTGTCTTGCTTCCATCATCAACCGCACAGTCAGAATTGCTTCTCTGCCGCCCTTACCTTTCCTAAAGCCAACCTGATCCTCATCTAACACATTCTCAATTTTCTTAATTCTCCAAAAATGTGGATACTGCATGATTCGACAATCCGACGAAATGGAGACGCTCACTGAGGCCGCTTTTAAAGTCTTTCCGGTGCTCATAACACTAATGACCACACGGTATCTCCTTCACAATGATCACTCAATCTTGACACGGTTCACATCCTCTATATACTCAACCAGCCCTAGTAACAACACTAAATACGAAAAACAACAATGCACTCTGATGGCAGTTCTACCCATTACAGAAAATTATAACTCTAAATCATTTAAAAACGTGCATTTGGGAAGTTCGTGTACGACGCTACGTTCCCATCCGACCATGTCTTCAAAATGCTTCACTTCTTTGACAGGCAGTGTATCTATACACATAAGTTGCAAGCTACCCTACGGTGCATGGTGGAATGTATCCCTGGTGGCCGTAAAGTCGCTCTGCAGGCAGTCGCAAATGTTGGTTCCCTAAAGTTTCTTATTAGTGTTTCGCGAAAATAAGGTCACCTTTCCTCTGGATTCCCATTTGAGCTCATGAAGTATTTCCATGGTACTCGCGTGCTGATGTAACCTACCAGTGTCAAACACAGCAGCACACCTCTGATTTGGCGCAATGTATTGCTTTAATTCGTGCTGACGGGGATCTCAAACACTCGAGCAGTACTAAAGAATACGTCGCACAGGTGTTCTATACGCAGTCTCTTTTATAGAAGAGCTGCAATTTCCTAGAATTCCAGTGTCGACTAATTCGGCTTCTCTTAAATCGATCTTCTGTGCTCGTTCCATTTCGTATCGCATTTTTCCTCGATATTTGCACCACACATGTCTAACGTGTTTTGTGGACTCCATGTAACGTTTCGGAACGCAGCAACTCTTCTAATGTTGAAAATAAGCAATATTTCAGTAACAGATCACAAAAGCTACTACACTTTCTTGTGATCCCTGTAGGATCATTCTATCACAACAAGATGATCGATCATCCTATAAAGCACGTATAGATTTGAGTTTCAGTTATAAATTTAATTCTATAGCTACCACTGAAAAATGGTTTCTTCAGCCACTGCACAGGGGAGAATGCAGGAAGTTTAAACCACCACACACGTACAGAATACGGTTTACAAAAGACTTCACGCATTGCTGTTGTATATGCTACTGACAATAAAAGCATGCGCCCCTATTGAGTGTAAAATTAACACGATAAACGTAAATATCAAGTAATCGAGCATAAAAAATGTGGTATCAGTTTCCCCAGGATATAATTCTTTTCAGTGAACGAGGCTGTAGCATGATAAAGAGTTCCTGCGCTTTCCGAACACATTCAAAAAAGTCCATAAATGAGTAGCCTTGCCTAACGGCACACATAACTAACCACAATGAGTCTCCGCCGTGTAATTTCCCCCTATCTCTGCCAGATCCCTCCGCTAACCTCCGCAGCTCCAAACGCCAGTCAGACCATTATCTCATCAGAGAAAACAACACGTTGACATTCCTGCGTCCGGTTGCGACGTGCTCTACGCCGTTAAACACTACTATGGTCGAGTCAGCAGCCACATGATCAGGGTCAACAATTATGTGGCCCTTGCTTCTTGTCAAGAGAAGGAAAAATGATGGCACCTCCATAGTCTAAACGTAGCGTTATTATACAGAATATATCAAATAACGATTATGTTATTTGAGACATGTGCGTAAACAACGTACTATTGGAAACAGCAAACTCTCGAGTTTTACATGGTTCCCGCTAGGTAGCAGCAGTGTCCGCCAATTTCAGCTCTGGTATGAATGGTGTGGGGGCAATAAAAAGCGTTTTGTGTTCTACGTTTTGGGAAGTGCGGGTCAGTAATAACTGACCCACACCATACCTGGTATGGTGTGGGTCCTCCTACAGCACAGAGCATTAGACGATGACACGAACAATTCCGAGAAACAGGTTGTTTGTGTAAAGGCAAATCGCCGGGCCCTCCTCGCGTGTCTGACACAGACGTCGAACGCATCCGCCATAGTTTCACAAGGAGTCCGCAGAAATCCATTCGCTCAACATGCGCCGGTGTCCTTCTGGCGTGTGTTGCGTCGACGTTTACACATAAAACCATACCAAATTCAGCTACTGCAAGCTCTTCGTGAAAGTGACGAACAAAAACTTGTGGAGTTCTATAATTTCGTTCTTGGCAAGATGGAGGATGACAATTTTCTTCCACGCTTAGTGTTTAGAGACGAGGAAAAATTCCACATAAATGGAAAGATGAACCGTCATAATGTGAGAATACAGGGTACGGAACAACCACTTGAAGTTGTACTACAAGAGAGGGACTCTCCAAAACTTCGTGTGTTTTGTGCAGTTTCACGGTAAAAGGTGTATGGTCCATTTTTCTTTGCCGAGTACACTGTTACAGGAAGCACATATCTCAATATGGTTGAGAACTTTCTTTTCCCACAGTTGGAGACTGATTCGAAAGACTTCATTTATCAGCAGGATGGGGCACCGCCACACTGACATCTGGAAGTGCGGAAATTTTTAAATCAAAGGATTACTGAACGACGAACCGGTCGCATTGGACCGAATGATTTAGCCTTACATCACTGACTGTATGTGATTATTTCTTGCGGGGGTTTATAAAAGACTCCGTTAATGTGCCTCCGTTACCAACAACAATGGATAAACAGCAGCTGTGGAAGCTGTAACTCAAGACATGCTCGCTGCAGTGTGGGATCAACTTGAATACCAATGATATATGCTGTGTATATGAAAAGGTATGAAAAAATCGTTTTTGATTTTCCCGTTCATTAAAAAACAAAATTCCATGTATATGTTTATTAGTTTCAGAAATATTGACTTGCCAAATCGGATGATTCTTTTTGATACATCCTGTATATTCCTACACGATAGCACCCGATTTTATTATTTTGTAGATTAGATGCGTCCATTTTGTCACACATAGTTTACGTCCAGTCAGAATAACCTGATTACGCAATTTAATCACTTGGGTTCGTCTGTTTCTTTGGTGAAGTAACTCACCATCCTCCGTGAATATATTATTCTGTTCGATCTGTTATGGGTCATTTTTTTTTTCAAATCGGCTTCGTAGCCTTATTAATAAATCATTATTCAGATGAGGATAGCCAATCCATTTAAATTGTTAACGCTGCTTGAAAGTATGCAAATTAAATCTCTAACGCCAGTCATTGCGTATCTAAATAGTATTGTTTCCTTTGATTCTGTGTGGTGGTCGGTCCCTGTAGTGTTTTGCGGCAACTTGGAATGGCCGTCTTTGAGAATGCACAAGAACACCGAGTGGAGCACAGCAGACAGACAACGAAAACTTTTCTGCTGGAAGTCAGGATTCAGTCAAGTACATGCTGAAAACCGAGCGATTAATGCGAGGACCCCGGCCGGTCGCTGTGGAGGCGGCAGACCAAGAGTGCCCAGCACTCTGTATACTTTCAGCAAGCGAGGAGCTTAAAGAGTGTCTTTTAGTAAAGATAAAACCTGCGAAAGGAAGAGAAAAGCTTGGGACACAGCCTTACATTTTGTAAGGAGCCACATACTTGACACACGACTATTAATTTTGTTTCAGCGTCAGAGACTCGGGAGTGCGGACGTGCAGCTGTTTCTTCTGGACGGAAGCGAAAACACAGATATAATAGGAGAGTATTTCTGTCTAGTGCCCCATTCTAACAAAGAACTGAGCAGAATTGGCTTTAACCGTGGCAATTTGAGGGAAACTGCTGCAACTCTTATAAACTTTTCATAAGACAGAACTCGGAAGGTATACTGCTATTGGATACCGAGATTCGTGTGTTGGCAGAACCAGCTAGATTTTGTGGAGGATATAGCACAGCTCTTCGGCGTAGATCTTCTGGGGGAGATGACTACACTTTAGTACTGCAAATGGAGCTACCTTCGCTTTAGAGGTGATCACAAGTACAAGGGCTGAACTTAGAACTGCAGTCATCCCCTGTGCCTGAGTATCAGCAGAGTAGTAAGCATGGGAAGCATTTGCATATCTCGTAACAAGGGGGCTATCTAGCTGCTCTCATTATCCTCTTAGGCAAGAGAACTGGTGCTTTTAATACATTTCTGGGTCTTCTCTTTAGGCTATCAACTTATTCAGTAAGCACTGGAGATTTTCGAGGACACAGTTTTTGTATCATTTCTATCTAAAATCCATCCATCTGTGCCAGTGTCTTAGGTACATTTCTTTGCCCCACTGTACCCTTTCGTAGTTGTCTGTATTGTCTATTGAGTGACTAAAAGCATGTCTATGTATACACCAATAAACCAAATTGTTATACTGACCAGTTTCATTCAACAGCTTGATGGAACTCTTTATCAGTATATCTATGTGAGTTGTGGTACCCACATTTCATGTCTAATTTTGACACCCGGTGTAATTCAGATATTTAATTAGTTATTCATTGCGTGACTTTGCTTTCTCGTTTCACAAGATCTCATGTGGAGGAATCTGCTCACTGTGTGGGTTACCAGGTCTGTAGCATCTCAGGGGATGGTAAATTCCCAACAAATACCTCACAGTATGCACGCAGTTAAATCCAACATCAGTGATTGCATATCTAAGTACTACTGAACATAGACTTCTCAGTCACTACTGCAGTCATCTTCCGTACATGAGTATCTCTTGAGTAGTATCTCAGGGGTACGGTAACTGCTCAACCGATACGTCACAGTTCTCTTGAGTCGATTATAGACAATTTACAGCTTATGTATGTGAGTCGGCTAAAATGCAATTTCAGTTTTATACCTGAAACTACAGTCTGCTTACATGTCTCCCGAACTAGATGAGCTATATAGAGGTATCTTTGAAGCAGGCAGTGGCTTAGGTGCAACTCTCAAATGGATTCTTACAGCACAGCCCCATTCCGTTATGCAGTACAAAAATTCGTTTTAAACTTTCATGGTGTATCATGGACTGTTTACGAAAACAATTGGCAGCCGAATAATAGTAGAAAAAGACATATCACAAATGCAA
Organism: Schistocerca nitens; assembly: GCF_023898315.1. Lineage (NCBI taxonomy): Eukaryota > Metazoa > Arthropoda > Insecta > Orthoptera > Acrididae > Schistocerca > Schistocerca nitens. The sequence continues at coordinate 270,681,997 of NC_064620.1, forward strand.
CCAGACTTTGGTTTAGAACCAGAAGATTATCCAATTGCAGAAGGACCTAAAGAGATCTGATGAATTGTGCATGCTCCGGCACATGAAGTGGCGTATGTGAACAGCGCCTGCAAAATGTGTGGCGAATATAATTAGTCGTAAAAAATAACAAATTAAAACGTCATGCTTCATATGGCAGTTTTAGTGCATGAACAGCAGAAGTGTATTAAGACATAATCCTTTTTCTTTTCTTTCATCATTTTGAGGGGGTCGTCAGGGAGAAAAAGTTCCGTAAGGATCTGAAATTAATAGTAATGTATGTTGCAAGTCCCTAAGCACTCTCATTCTCAAATATTGGATAAGTAAAGCATGAGTATTCGCGTGACATGGACTGCACTGATTTTTCAGCACCACCCTCACCTCCTTCACACGAAGGTGGTTCTTACCCCCACAGTGATGATCTCCAGGCAGTAAATGATATGTGTGACAAATTTGGTTGAAATCGGTACAGTGGTTTAGGAGGAGATGTGCAATGTTATATACACTCCTGGAAATTGAAATAAGAACACCGTGAATTCATTGTCCCAGGAAGGGGAAACTTTATTGACACATTCCTGGGGTCAGATACATCACAAGATCACACTGACAGAACCACAGGCACATAGACACAGGCAACAGAGCATGCACAATGTCGGCACTAGTACAGTGTATATCCACCTTTCGCAGCAATGCAGGCTGCTATTCTCCCATGGAGACCATCGTAGAGATGCTGGATGTAGTCCTGTGGAACGGCTTGCCATGCCATTTCCACCTGGCGCCTCAGTTGGACCAGCGTTCGTGCTGGACGTGCAGACCGCGTGAGACGACGCTTCATCCAGTCACAAACATGCTCAATGGGGGAAAGATCCGGAGATCTTGCTGGCCAGGGTAGTTGACTTACACATTCTAGAGCACGTTGGGTGGCACGGGATACATGCGGACGTGCATTGTCCTGTTGGAACAGCAAGTTCCCTTGCCGGTCTAGGAATGGTAGAACGATGGGTTCGATGACGGTTTGGATGTACCGTGCACTATTCAGTGTCCCCTCGACGATCACCAGTGGTGTACGGCCAGTGTAGGAGATCGCTCCCCACACCATGATGCCGGGTGTTGGCCCTGTGTGCCTTGGTCGTATGCAGTCCTGATTGTGGCGCTCACCTGCACGGCGCCAAACACGCATACGACCATCATTGGCATCAAGGCAGAAGCGACTCTCATCGCTGAAGACGACACGTCTCCATTCGTCCCTCCATTCACGCCTGTCGCGACACCACTGGAGGCGGGCTGCACGATGTTGGGGCGTGAGCGGAAGACGGCCTAACGGTGTGCGGGACCGTAGCCCAGCTTCATGGAGACGGTTGCGAATGGTCCTCGCCGATACCCCAGGAGCAACAGTGTCCCTAATTTGCTGGGAAGTGGCGGTGCGGTCCCCTACGGCACTGCGTAGGATCCTACGGTCTTGGCGTGCATCCGTGCGTCGCTGCGGTCCGGTCCCAGGTCGACGGGCACGTGCACCTTCCGCCGACCACTGGCGACAAGATCGATGTACTGTGGAGACCTCACGCCCCACGTGTTGAGCAATTCGGCGGTACGTCCACCCGGCCTCCCGTATGCCCACTATACGCCATCGCTCAAAGTCCGTCAACTGCACATACGGTTCACGTCCACGCTGTCGCGGCATGCTACCAGTGTTAAAGACTGCGATGGAGCTCCGTATGCCACGGCAAACTGGCTGACACTGACGGCGGCGGTGCACAAATGCTGCGCAGCTAGCGCCATTCGACGGCCAACACCGTGGTTCCTGGTGTGTCCGCTGTGCCGTGCGTGTGATCATTGCTTGTACAGCCCTCTCGCAGTGTCCGGAGCAAGTATGGTGGGTCTGACACACCGGTGTCAATGTGTTCTTTTTTCCATTTCCAGGAGTTTATATATATATATATATATATATATATATATATATATATATATATATATATATATATATATAAGACATAGAATAGCGAAAGAAACTGGTACACAGGCCTAATATTGTGTAGGGCCCCCGCAAATATGCAGAAGTGCCGCAACACTACGTGGCATGGACTCGACTAATGTCTGAAGTAGTGCTGGAGGGAGCTTGGACTCGACTAATGTCTGAAGTAGTGCTGGAGGGAGCTGACACCATGAATCCTGCAGGGCTGTTCATAAATCCCTACGAGGTGGTGCAGATGTCTCCTGAACAGGTTTCAAGGCATCGCAGATATGCTCAACAGTGTTCATGTCTGGGGAGTTTGATGGCCAGCGGAGAATGTTCCTGGAGCCACGCTGTAGCTATTCTGGACGTGTGGGATGTCGCATTGTTCTGCTGGAATTGCCCAATTCCGTCGGAAGGCACAATGGACGTGAATGGAAGCAGGTGATCAGACAGGATGCTTACGTACGTGTCACCTGTCAGAATCGTATCTAAACGAATTGGGTGTCCCAAATCACTCCAACTGCACATGCTCCAAAGCATTACAGAGCCTCCACCAGCTTGAACAGTTCCCTGCTGAGATGCAGGGTGCATTGGTTCGTGGGGTTGTCTCCACACCCGTGCACGTCCATCCAGTTGGAACCCTCCTCCAACCAAAAAGTTAAAGGCTGCTAGACACTTAAGAATAAAACGAGCAGACATGACTAATGACAGGCATGTGTATGTACTGAACAAGTGAATTATGCACACACTTAGTGTCTATGGCAAGGAGGGGTGGATTCAATGCTATGTATCGAAGACTGGAAGATTCGTGAGACTATGGCAGGTAAGCAATACTCTGACGAAAGGGAAATTGAGAGGTGGGCTCTATACCGCTTCTTCTAAGTGTTGTGGACAAACATGTTACAACCTTTCACATATGTCCTGCGAAGTGACTGTAATGAGAAAATTAGGGATTAATAAAAAGTTTTTTACCGTTAAACAAGCAGAAGCAGAAGTTTCGTCTTTTGTTTTCTCTATAAATAACAGACAACATCCTTCCGTAAGAGTTGTGTGCCTGTAAGTGGATGGACTGACAACCAAGTAGGTAGACCAAATATACATCCACATCTATATGGATACTTCGCAAACCTTCGTAAGGTGCGTGGTGGAGGGTACACTATACCAGTATTAGTCATTTCGTTTCCCATTCCACTCGAAAACAGAGCGAGGGGGGAAAAGACTGTCTGTATGCCTCCGTACTTCTCATTTCATAGTCCTTACGTGAAATGTATGTTGGCGGAAGTAGAATCCTTGTGCAGTCGGTTTCAAGTGTAGTTTCTCAATAGTGTTTCTCAAAAAGAACATCGCCTTCGCTCCAGAGATTCCCACTTGAGTTCTCGAAGCATCCACCCACTAATTGGGCGGCTGCCAATAGGAACGCGTGTATTGGGCTGTATTCTGATAGAAATCCAGGTCTGTAGGCTCATACAGGTTTGTGGTGGGGTGGTCAGCAGACAGGTATTTTGCTGTTGCTCACTGAGTCAGCTTTTCCGGCGTATTTCGGAAACACATCTCAGAACGTTTCGGTTTGCTGGTTGGAGGAAGGGAAGCAAATTGTTCAACTTCTTCGTTTTTACCTCCGTGACATTTAAGCGCCCAGACCTTCCGAGAAGAATAGGACAATTTCTGCGAGTCTAAAATCATTAGCAGCTGTGCAGCATGGCGAGCAGAGGCGTGCCGGCTAGGAGTGGTACGGGCCCGACGTGCGGCTGGTGGCAGTGGCAGCTGTTCGCATGCGACCCGGTGGCGGCGTCGGAAATGATGGCAGAGGCGTCATGGGGATGGAGGACAGAATGGAACATCCTACTGCAACCATAGACTGAGAGGTCTCAACAGGAGCGGTATCTGAGTTCTAAGTGATTTAATTCCACAAGCATGACAAGACAACCGACGGATAGAGCGTAATTAGCGTTGGATGTCTTCAGTTGTTTGACTATGGTTACCACCCATTTTGGTATCGGAGGGAGTGACTACATAGCTTATGGGGAGGCCCTAGAGAGGTCACAGAATTGTCTGTAAATTTACCTGACGAGTGTAATCCGACTGATAAAAAAAAATGGCTCTGAGCACTATGGGACTCAACTTCTGAGGTCATTAGTCCCCTAGAACTTAGAACTAGTTAAACCTAACTAACCTACGGACATCACAAACATCCATGCCCGAGGCAGGATTCGAACCTGCGACCGTAGCGGTCTTGCGGTTCCAGACTGCAGCGCCTTTAACCGCACGGCCACTTCGGCCGGCTACGACTGATCAGTTTACTTATTTAGTCAACAATTTGATATTATTGACGAGCCGCCGGGCAGGTGGAAGGGATGGTGACAGTAGCATGGATATGATTCGCAAGTTGAAGCGTTAATCAGGAGTTCTTTCTTAGCGGTGAGATCTTTTAACGAAATTTCAATATCCCACCTGCATAGGGAGAGATGGCCATCTTAATAAAGTCAGCTACATAACCGAATTTATAAAGTGATATGCAATATTAACCCGATATTTACGACTCCTCTTTTCTGATATTTGGTTGCCTTAAGATACTTAGTAGGTGACGAAGCATTTAGCTATCTTACGGGAATTTGAAAGCGGGGAGGCACCTGTGACAGATGTAGTGCATGCTCTTAGCACTCCACCATGAGCCAAGAAAGAGTTTAATATTCTAGTCCTGTGATGCAGGATATAACAGATATTAAGCTGTTAAGAATGGATTTACTGTTGTACAGTATTTTCACAACAGTTAACGATACTTCAGCAATGTGAAAACCCGAGTGTGCTCGTATTTGTTCTGTCTGCGAAAACAACTTGTATAAAAGGAAGGAATCTACAATTCATTTGAGAAATTTGAGGTGTATGGACAATAACATTCCGATTTCGGATTGGGTAAAATAGATTTTTTAAACTGGGAAGAGTCTACATTGGGGGTGAAACTGCAGTTCGAATTATATGCCCAAGCCGCACCTGCTTGTCTTGCAGTGTGCCACGGGCAGTGTAGCAGTGGTCAAGAGGGATCGGCGACCAGAAGTTGCAGCTTATTATGTACTGAGCGGTCAGGTACAAAGGAAGAGTCGAGGTAGTCTGCTTTTCAGATTCACTATACACACGGTAGATGGAGCTGGATTAGACTGGAGGTGACTCTTCAGTTTATTCCTCTTGAGATGCCATGTTGAATTAAGATAATCAGCCCTACACTTGTAAAAAATATCATACGATGTATTTTCCACGTTTCTATTGGTTAGTGTATTTCATTCCACAATGTCGTTTCTGCAGGACTCCTATATGTAGGGGCAGGGATTTATAGTCGTGCTGGTCAGCCAGACCTTCGAATCCATCCTATCCCAATGCACCCAACAACACTTGACCCACCACCTCCTTCTTCGAATTAATGAGTGTGGCTTCTGTTCCAGTTTCTCCTCTGATGACCTTGTCCTGCACCTCACCCTTCTCCAAACCCTCCGACTCATCTCCCATAAAGCTGCTACTTTTGTGTCCCTCGGCATAGAGGAAGCCTATAACTCTATGGCGTTCCGGTCTCCTTTTTAAGCTCCAAACATATGCACTTCCAGTTAACTATGTCCGCCTTATTGCGTCTTTCCTGTCTAATTGTCTGTCCTTTCTTACTATTAACTATACAAATCCCTGTACCATTACATGGCTGCACCCTCTCTTCTCGCCTTTATCTCCTCTACACTGCTGACATGCCCACACTAACCTCACCAGTCCACCTCCTGTAGTATGTTGATGACACCACTTTCCTCGCCCTCTGCTCTACGCTTCAGAAAATCCAACGATCCTTCCAAATCTGCCTCAATCAGTTTTCCTCTAACTAATGGTTCCTCAAGATCAACACCTCCAAAATCCAAGCAATTATTATAGGAGGAAGCATCTGTGCCTTCTGCCTGCATGACTTCTACCTTACCATTTACGACCGTCCTATCCAGGTAACTAACACACTAAAATATATTGGACTAACCCTTGACTGACAACTAATGTGGTGACCTCACCTACTAACCATCCAATAGATATCCCACAGTAGACTAAAACTACTAACAGGCCGAGCCTGGGGATTACATTCCTCCAATATTCTCCACACCTACAAAATCTTGATCTCAAGCCATCTTGTAATATGCCAATGTTGCATGGATATTTGCCCCATTAAAGTCCTTTAAGTCCTTCCAGGTCGTCAAACACCATGCACTCCATCTCGCTTCTGCATTCATTTACTTTCCCCCACATGGATCCTCTACCATCTTATCAAATTACCACCCCTCCTCACCCATATCAAACACCTCCACAACTCCTATACTATAAATAAACTAGGTTCTGATAACCCCATTGTCTCACCTCTGACCACCAACTCTTGTATGCTGCTGTCTCTTCACAAATACATCTCTTCATCCTTAAACCTACACACTCCATATCCTATCCCAAAGCAACTTCCACCATCTTCCTTTCCAGACAATGAGATCCAAGCAAATATTTATCCCTCCTACCAGCTTTAACCCTTCCCCACCTACGCCACTCCACATCAGAGCTCCTCTCACCTACGTATTTCATCTTGTACCTCTACTCTCCCCACACACCGTTTCTCTTCCTCACCCTCCGTCCTATCCATTGTCTGTATTCCCACTATCTGCTTTACCTCATATGTATCATCTTCATAGATTCACCACCTGACAAGCCGCAACCTATTTATCCACGCCTCCCAACCTCCAAGGAACTCATTCTCTCCTCCCACAATACTTTCCACACAGTGCAGGTCCTTCTGATGTTAAGAGAAAGTGCAGTGTTCCAGTACTTGTTTCATACAATAATATCATCTCATCGCAGATCTTTTTTTAATTTACATAGTTTTCATTCTTGCAGCACTCAGTCATCAACTGTTTTAATTTAAAATGTAAACAGTCCTCATATTTTTATTTTGCCATAATCTTTATTATCTCTTTATGAATGCTCTTGGCTCAAGAGTGGAGTATTGTACTGCCGACGCCCCACTCCCTACTATATGGATTGTGGGGATGAAATAATAATAAAAATAGTAGCCACACTTTGACAGTAGGTCGCTGTTCTAATATTATCACCCATCCTTATGTCCCTCCCAGTAGCAATTCATTTGTAGATCTACAGGAGGCTACTCCCCTGCACCTTGGTGAATGTTGTTACCCATCCTTACCATATAGGGCTATTGGCTAGACTGGCAGGAGCAATTCTCTAGTGCTAAACTAACAGCAAAACATCCTTTCTACATCCAGCAGTTAGTAAAGAGACTGGATAGAGTTACTCTCTAGTGCTCAGTCAAAGGCAACTACCCCTCCCCAACTCCTAGGCTTAAGAGCCAAAGGAAAACTTGAGTTCTTCCATCAATGTTTGAATTTTCCGCAAATAGGAGGAGGGGAATTAGACTGTGGTACTATTCTGGGTTGGTCATTTTGGACTGTGACATAAATTTTCTGTTAATAGGAATTTAGGAGGGGAGGGACCCTCTGATGGGCTGGGGATTTTCTAGAGGGGGGCTAACTAATTGGACAGTTTAATTAATTAGTCAATTAATTTGGTATTACAAGTATATTAGTATCGACGAGAGAGAGGGGGATGCGAATTCTGCAGAGGGGCAGGCAAGGGGGAAGGGGAGGGATGGAAGGTTTCTCAGAAAGATGCAGTATTCATAGGGCGTCATAAATCAATCGCCAGGAATCATAAACCACTTTACAGCACAATGGGTGAAGGCCATAATTCAATCAGCTATCACAATTTAATTAATCAGCATATCAATTTGATTTCAAAAGTGGCGTCGTATAGTCTTTGCTCCACTACTTCCGGCATCTGGCGTGACGATATGGAGTGCCAATGGGTTCAGAACGCGTTCTACATCTGCATCTATACTCTTCAAACCAACGTGAAGTGCATGACAGAGGATACATCCCATTGTACCAGTTATTAGGGTTTCTTCCTATTCCATTCACATATTCACATATGGAGCACAGGAAGAATGATTGTTTGAATGCCTCTGTGTGTCCTGTATTAGTCCTGTTTGGTACAGTCTCATACACTTGAGTAATATTCTAGAACCAATCATAAGAATGATTTGTAAGCAATCTCCTTTATAGATTGATTGGGTTTCCCCAGTATTCTGCCACTAAACTGATCACCTGCTTTGCCCACTACTGAGTATGTGATTATTCCATTTCAAATTGGTACAGCGCGCTACACTCAGATATGTGTATGAGTTGGCCGATTCCAACAGTGATTCATTCATACTATAGTTACAGGGTAGTGAGTTTTTCGTTTTGTGAAGTACATAATTTTACATTTTTGAACACTTAATGCGAGCTGCCAATCTGCACCACTTTGAAGTCTTATCAGGATCTGACTGAATATTTATGCAGTTTCTTTCAGACAGTACTTCATTACAGATAACGGCATCATCTGAAAAAAGTCTGAGGTTACTATCCATAATTTCTGCAAGGTCCTTGATATACAACATGAAGAGTAAAGGTTCAAACACATTTCCCTGGGCCACACTCGAAGTTACTTCTACATCTGATGATTCTCCTTGCTGTGTGCTCCCTACCAAAAGGTCCACAGTCCAGTCACAAATTTAATTTTGTACCCCATATGATGGGACTTTTGACAACAATCTTAGGTGTGCTACTGAGTCAAATGCTTTCAGTACGTCACGTGAGAAAAGTGAGAATTGGGTTCTACGTGATCGATGTTTTCGGAATCCATGCTGGTTGGCATGGAGATAATTCACATTACGTCTGAGCTTAGAATTAGAATATGTTCCAAGATTCGACAACAAATCGATGTCAAGGATATTGGACGGTAGTTTTGTGGATCACTTCTGCTCCCCTTTCTGTAGATTTTTTTTTTAAGAATTGGGCACGGTTTTTTGTTTGAGCGATCTATGATAGAGTATGGTTAGAAAAGAGGCTAACTCAGCCGCACATTCAGTATAAATCCAAAACTGCCCTGAAGCTTTGTTCAGTTTTAATCATTTCAGCAGTTCATCAATCCCACTGGCACTAATGCTTATTTCGCTCATCTTTTCAGTGATACCAAGAGTAAATTGGAGCAATTCTCTTGGGTTTTCTTCGTAAAGGAACAAATGGAAACGGAGTTACCCTCAATTTCAGTGCCTTTCTTATTTGCTAGGGATTGGACAGTAACTTTGCTGTCACTAACAGCCTTTACGTACAACCAGAATTTCTTTGGGTTTAGTGAAAGATCATTTGGCAGTATTCTGGTACGGTAGTCATTGAAGGCTTTACGCATTTCTCTCTTGACAGGCAAATGCGTTTCATTCAGCATATCTGTATCTATAGACCTATGCATCGTTTTCCAGGTCTTATGCAGTAATCTCTGTTTCGTTAGAAGTTTATTTACAGTGACTGTATACCACGGAGGGTCACTCCAATTATGAACTGTTGTATTGGGTATATGTCTATCCAGTACATGGTCATTTATTCTTTTAAATTTGAGCCATTATTCCACTACATGCTCCTTCCCTGTGCTGTTAATTTCAAGTTCGTCACTGACATATAACACTACTGATCTTTATCTAGTTTGCTGAACACATACATCTTTCTGCGTGTTTCAGTTGTCCTTTGCACTTGGATAACCATTATTCCCACAACCGCGTCATGTTCACTGATACCGGTTTCACGGCCGCACGGGGTAGCCGTGCGGTCAAGGGGCGCCTTGTCATGGTTCACGCGGCCTCCCCCGTCGGGAGTTCGAGTCCTCCCTCGGGCATGGGTATATGTGTTGTCCTTAGCATAAGTTAATTTAAGTTAGTTTAATTAGTGTGTAAGCCTAGGGACCGATGACTTCAGCAGTTTGGTCCCTTAGATCCTTACCACAAATTTCCAAATACCGGTTTCGATGTGGTAATCCTCAAAGGGGTCAGGTCTATATGTTGCCATTAGATTCAGTATATTTCCGTATCTCTTCTAGGCAGTTCAGAGAAGGCATTTAATAATGTTTCACACGATGTCTTATCACGCCCACCACTAAAAAACAGTAATTTTTCCAATTGATTGTAGGATGATTAAAGTATCCACTGATGATTACAGAATGATTGGGGAAGTTACATGCAAGTCAACTGATGTTTTCTCTGAAGTTTTCGGTTACGTCAGGAGATGAGTCTGGTAGGCGACAGAAGGACCCAGTTGTCATTTTATGTCAGCCCTTGATACTGAGTCTATCCCAAACAATCTAACATGCAGTATAAATTCTATCTTCGTGGATTTGAGTTTCTCGTTTACTGCAACAAATATACCACTTCCATTCCCCATTTGCCCATCCGTTATACATACGCTTAAATGTTTCCCAAAAATCTCACTGGTATCGAGTTCAGATTTCACCTCTCCTTTGTTTATCTGCAGCTAGTAATATGGACAACAGCCGTTACATTTCGTTACGTGTCAAAGCCGGTGACTGTGCGCTATCGGCGAAGTCTCCGTGACATCTTTCAACAAGTTAATTGAAGACTATATGCTGCCCGTTCAGGCCTGAATTAACTCAATATAGATGGCGTTCGGTTGTTTCCCTAACCAGCGTGTTCTCCAGACCTACTGAAACCATCTGGTCACGGGTTACAGAGAGACTGACATGCTTCCATTTGGCAGCCACTACAGTTCTACAATCGATAAACCCTTTTTCTTTTCCCTTAGGAAACCAACTTTCGCTACAGAAATCACACGTAATACAAATGAGATATGATTTAATTTACAGTATTACACGAGAATTTATCGTTAAAAAATGAGTTCACATGCTTAGCAACAGGTGCCTATGCATGACGCACCATTGAAAGGTGAAGATTCTGGATTCATTGAATCCCACAAGTAGGACATAGGCATTTGAATTCATCGCGTTTTCAGTTGGTGGTATCTCGGGTGATTGGAGACTATGAGATCATTACCATCCAATGCTGTGAGGAGCGTGTCGGCCACAATCTGAATGGCGCTGAAGCACTCTCGTCATCGATGCGATTGTTCCTAATTTTTATATATAGTGGTATCTTTACAGGTTAATAATAATTTTTAGTATGCTACCGTAAGTTTTTTGATATTTTTCCTCTGTCCTAGTATTCAACGTAGGAGTAATAATCGTCCAAGTTGGGACATGGGAACCACCAGCGTATATCCAATACGTCAAGCTGCGACAATACTTTTGTTCGGTGGATATCGGAGCTTCTCACGACAGAAAAGTTCCTTCATGTCAATATAATCTGAATTTGTTCGGTCTCTAATTACCGGTTCGTGACGCAGATTTTCGGTATTGTGGCTAGGTTTCCAAGCATAAACCTGTGAATGAAGATATTCAGCTACCTTCAAATCCCGTACGCTGATGTGGAACACAGACGAATTTCGCTCAGTTTCTCGTTTGAAGCGCGTTTGTCATTTACTATGAAGAAGCACTGAGATCGTACGGATGACAGTACATCTGGACTGTGGACATTTATCCAGATGATCCACTTCAAGAACGGCCACTTCGCTTCGACGGGATTTCTCTAATCGGATTTGTGAAGAACTCCTATAGTTTAGACTTCGTTAACGGTTCCAGGGCCTTTCTAACCTTCTGCACGTACTTGAAGTAGTAGAGCTAATGTGCTGGGAAATTGAAGGTATCGATGCCATGCTTACAAGGAGCTCCATATAGTCTGGTCTCCATCCAGCTGTTAAGTTTACGTCAAAGCTCTAGTTCCGTGTGTTAGTAGTCTTCCTCATGCAGTTAACCAGGCTGTTGTGTATCGCTGACGCACGTTTGAGACTACGCCTTGCTAGAGGCAGTGTTAGAATGTTGTTTCTCATTAGAAATCATTACAGAGGTTGGTGGATATTATCAGCGAGTTGGTTCGGGGTTGGAAGAGGCTGCTCGAGGTAGCTTAGCTTGCTGGCTTCAGACACTGTAAAGGTCGCACTTTTTGAAATACAAATCCCTATGAGAATGTATTATTAACGTGGCTATGAAGTCGAAGCAGCGTAGAACTACGCACACGTATCTGTGATCAAAACTAAGTTCGACTCGACGTTCAGCTGTTGCTATCAGATGTCATCTCTATGTACTACATTTCTCACCCTGTATGACCAAATTCACCTACAGATTTGTTCATGTATTCTTCTTGCCACACTGTCTACACACAATAATATGTTCCTTTATTTGCTGTCCTACCCGGTGTATCAGTACAAATGGTCAACACTGTAAGTTATATTTTTATTTGTCTTTTCAAAAAGTCTGTCTCTCTCCCTGTCCAAAACAAAAATACGCTGCAGAATTTCAGATGCTCAGAAATTCGACATAAATACTTCCTTCAAGGCTTCATCATGTTGTCTGAAAATCAAATGTTGTAATATATTCCTACACTGCCGCACCCTTAGGCAGAGTGCTCTGTGGCACCAGGATATGTGCATAACGAGGGGATACAGTGAATCATTTTTCACGGTCATTGGCGCTCAGGCGTCGCTCAGGAGGCGTGTCACGGCTATTTTGACCCTGCAGGCAGGCGGTAACTGCGTTAAGTGGTGATGAGTGTGTGCAATATACATTCTAGGGTACAACGACGCCCAGACGTACTCCTGTTGAACAACCTCAGCCATCAGGGTCACATTGTCCGGAGCTGGGTAAACTTATCGGCGGATTGCTGCACATGTTGGGCACAGTGTATCGGCAGTGTGTCACTGCTTTCAGCAGTTATCTGTCGTACGTTCCCAAACCCGTAGTTCAAATTCCAGAGGTCTGTGTAGTACAAGTGCAGATTAAGGTCGACGAGATGTACGACCAACGGTGGCAGACGAAACACCACCCAGGGAAGAAATCCGGGCATATGTTGCACCTGTTGTGTTACCGCGGACCGTTGGAAACTGTCAGGTTGCACGTGTGCCTCTGTCCTGGGTATCAATCACATCACGACATCACCAAACGTGACTACTCTCGTCTCAAGGAAGAGTCGACTGAAGGATGCAATAGTGCTCTGTTGTCTTCAGTGATGAGAGTTGGTGCTGCCTATATGTGAGTGATGGACATACTTGTGTGTAGTGTATTCCGGTGTGCATTCGCCCACGACAAACATGTCCTACCCCAGGTTTCATGGTGAGTGGTGGGGTAACAGTAACAACTTACGGTCACATTTGGTACTTGTACAGAGTAAAGTACCCGTGCCAGCAACACTGCACAGGCTGTTTTCCCCCGACCGACACGGGGAAGGTGATTTGCTTTTTCAGCAGGACGCTGCACGTCCACATAGTGGTGTGCAACTACCCTGCCCAGCGAGACATCCAGATATCTCCGCAATCGAACACGTTTGGGGCAAGGTAAAGTGGTTTCATACTCGTACTCTAGAGCTTGCATGAACCATCGCCGAATCGCAACAAAAGTTGCACGATGCTAGGGGCAATGTATCGCAGGATGCCATTCGGTATCCATCTCAGCGTTTAAATGTGAGAGTGGGGAACTGCGCTTCTGCCAGAGGGAGAATTTACTGTGTATTGGTATTGATGTAATTGTTTGCGCGCCCTTTTCTTATCATCTGAATCTGTTATTAAACACTGATGAGCCAAAAGATTATAACCACGTGCGTGATAGCCTGCTTGTCCGTATTTGGAACGAAATACATCACTGATTCTGCGTTTCAGAGATCTGACAGTTTGTTAGTAGGTTTGTGGATGTATGTGGCATTAGATGTCTACGCGCAGGTCATGTATTTCGTGTAAATAACGGGTCGCTGATTTTCGTACGCCGTGATGCCGCTCGACAGCGATCCAGATGTTCTACAGGAGCCGGCCGAAGTGGCCGTGCGGTTAAAGGCGCTGCAGTCTGGAACCGCAAGACCGCTACGGTCGCAGGTTCGAATCCTGCCTCGGGCATGGATGTTTGTGATGTCCTTAGGTTAGTTAGGTTTAACTAGTTCTAAGTTCTAGGGGACTAATAACCTCAGCAGTTGAGTCCCATAGTGCTCAGAGCCATTTGTTCTACAGGATTTACATCAGCCGGCCGAGGTGGCCGGGCGGTTCTAGCAGCTACTGTGTGGAACCGCGCGACCGCTACGGTCGCAGGTTCGAATCCTGCCTCGGGCATGGATGTGTGTGATGTCCTTAGGTTAATTAGGTTTAAGTAGTTCTAAGTTCCATGGGACTGATGACCTCAGAAGTTAAGTCCCATAGTGCTCAGATCCATTTGATTTACATCAGGCTAATTTGGTCGCCGAGACGTCAACGTGAGTTCGCTATAATGCTCCTCAAACTACCACGGCACGGTTCTGGCTCCGAGACATGGACAATTATCTTGATGAAAGGTGACATCGCCGTTGGGGAAGACATCAAGCATGAAGGGAGCACATGGTTCGCAGCTGTCAGTGAGTCTTCGATTACTTCCACAAGTTCCGTGCAAGCGCAGAAGAATATCTGCCATAGCATAATACTGCTCCCACCAGCCTGCGTTCGTGGCGCGCTGCACGTTTCGAGCCGCCGTTCACCTCGATGACACCGTTTTTGGAGTGGACCGTCGACCTAGTGTAGCAAAAATGTGATTCACCCGAAGAGCCGAAACGCTTACACTGATCGACGGTCGAAACCCGATGGTTCCGTGCCCACTGCAGTCGTCATTGGCGATATCGGAGGGTCAACATGTGAACACGTAGGGTTGGTCTGCTGCGGAGCGCCATGTTCAATAATGTAAGAGACGGTGTCTTTCGTAACACTTGTGCGTGCACCAGCATTGTGCTCTCTCGGCAGAGATGCCTATTTTACAGAGCACAAAAGCCTTCGCACATCACTTTCTATGGAGAATCGTGGACGTCCAACCATTTAGTGCTTAGTTGTAGTTTCACTGTCCTTCTACCTCTTTCCGTAGGTGCTCACGACAGTAGCACGTGAACATTTGACCAGATTCGCCGTTCTCGAGATCCGCGTTCACAGGCTCTGAGTAATAATAATCTGCCCTTTCTCAAAGTCGCTTATCTCAATGGATTTCCCCGATTGCAGCCCATACCTTCGCTATGGTAATCCCCATCCGTGTCTGCTTCGCTTACATACCTTTGTTATCGCGTCACGTGCCACCAGGCGGTATTCAGCATAGCGGTCGGCAGTGGTCATAATGTTTTGGCTTACCAGTGTGTACTCCTACAGTGATGAACTACCCGTGACAACACTTGTGATAAATATACCTTCTCCTTAAGGGTTTTGCTTTTTCCGCTGACATGCTAATGAGACATCTGCAACAGTGATGATGTTGCTATATATACCATGTCGCTCTCACAAATGCAGAAGAATGCTGGTGAAACTGAATTCCGCCTCCTAAACTTACACAAATGTAGGCATAGACAGCACAGGCATTAGCTTTAAACTTACGTAGTAATGGAGAACTGGTAAGACGTAAGCGGTTGTCCTCCAGGAACCGCATCCGCCCGTTTCACGTAGGTGAGGGGACGAGATGGTCAGTCCGCGGATGGAGCGGCCGGCTGCATATAATGCACGAGCAGGAGAGACAGCGTCATCTCCCACGGATCGTCGCAGCCACAGCAGAGGACAACAAAGGCTGCCAGTTTGACTGCAAACCATTGTGGGCTGAACAAAGCCGACGCGGAAGAATAGCTCAGTGCGTCTAGGCTGAGTCAGCAACCAGAAATATTTTTGGCTTCTCGGTCTTATTGAAGCCAGACGCTGCAGTACGCTTTGTACGTTGGAGCGGAGCTGTGACTCACTCCTGCTCATAATTTAACGAATTGACGTAAACTGTGAAGCAATATTCTGCGTCTCTGCTGTATTTTTTTCAGGATCCACCAGAGGGAGTTTTCCCGGAGAAAATAGTCTCTGACCATTTCCATTGAGGACAAGCATAAGAATGTTTTGTGCAAAAATTAGTCTCTAACCGTAATTACTGGAGGAACTATTTACTCGCATATTGCTTCCACTAACTGGATTATTCAATCAAAAGTTTTTAAAAAATACATGATTGTTTGGGTCATTCTACTGGCCGGCATGCCATCCCCTGCCACATCGCGTCATTTACATGAGGTGCGGATGCGCACGTGGGCAGAATATAACGAACGATGTTTCTTCTCTGTTATCAAACTAACGTCCACACACGTATAAATATGAAAGCAGACATTATTGATACCCGTACGTCTAGGATCAGACAACTGGGTGAATTGTTAATCAAACTGCAGATACGTGCGCACCACTATCACAAGTACAACATTTCAAGTAATGTCGCCTGCGAGAGTAAAACAATTTTTTTCATCAAATATTAAAGGGGAGTTATTAATCTGGTTACTGAAAATACTAGTGCTTCTTACAACCTGAATGCACACATGACTCAGTTTATTCTTGGTTTACTTCTACTGTTCATGTTTTCCACTCTCTCTCTCTCTCTCTCTCTCTCTCTCTCTATATATATATATATATATATATATATATATATATATATATATATATACGCCTGTACGGTATCTCAGCGTGTTCTGTCAGAGGGCTGTTCGACATCTGTAACAAAACGCTGAGTGAAATATTCGACTATGAGCTTTAAGAGTGTGATGTGACATCTGCCCAGACCAAATGCCGAGAAAAGAAAGTGGAGTGCAGCGTCTTTGACCAGTAATCAAAACGTCGTCGATCAAGTGTTCTGCTAAAATTCAGAATAAAAATCAACAGAAAGCTTCCGACGTAAGAAGTCAGTCACGTTTTGTCAAATGCCTTGGAATGGGAAACTGCCCCTAAAAGGCGGAAGAATCTGCAATGATCAATGGCATGAGGATGCAGAAGGCAATGGGAACCTCTGCATTAAAGACACATAACGTATGTGCAAATGGTTCAAATGGCTCTGAGCACTATGGGACTTAGCTTCTGAGGTCATCAGTCCCCTAGAACTTAGAACTACTTAAACCTAACTAACGTAAGAATATCACACACATCCATGCCCGAGGCCAGATTCGAACCTGCGACCGTAGCAGTTGCGCGGTTAAGGACTGAAGCGCCTAGAACGGCTTGGCCACCGCTGCCAGCTCACAGAACGTATGTCCACAACACATGTGGCCTATAACTGAAAAATTGTCATGATGACCTCTCCATTGGCAAAGGATTTCGGAATAGTTCCCCATTCGGGTCTCTGGATGGGGACTGCCAAAGGGAAGGTGACCATGAGAAAAAGACTGAATAAACAAAGAAAGGGCGTGGAATGTCAGAAGCTTGAACGTGGTAGGGAAGCTAGAAAATCTGAAAAGGGAATTGTAAAGGCTCAATCTATATAGGGGTCAGTGAAGTGAAATGGAAGGAAGACAGGGATTTCTGGTGAGATGAGTATAGGGTAACATCAACAGCAGCAGGAAATGGTATAATGGGAGTAGGAATCGTTATGAATAGGAAGGTAGGACAGAGAGTGTGTTATTGTGAAAAGTTCAGTGATAGGGTTTTTCTCATCAGAATCGACGTAAACGAACACCGGCAACGGTAGTTCAGGTATATATGCCGAGAAGCAGGAGATGAAGAAAGAAAATATATGAGGATATTGCATGGGTAATTTATTACATAAAATGGAGATGAAAATTTAATACTCATGGAGGATTGGAATGCGATTTTATGGGAAGGAGTATAAGAACAGTTTAAGGGAAAATACGGGCTTGGTAGTAGGGATGAGAGAGAACAACGTCTTATTGCGTTCTATAATAAATTTCAGTTATTAACAGCCAATATTCCGCTCAAGAATCACAAGAAGAGGAGGTATACTTGATAAAGGGAAGATTCCAGTTGGATTAGATCTTGGTCAGACAGATATCCCGAAATCATATGCTGGATTGTAAGGCGTACCCGGGGCTGATGTATCAGATCAGTATTCATTAACGATGAGGTCCGCAGCTGGTGATCTAGGGGCTAGCGTTGCTGCCTCTGGATCACGGCGTCCCAGGTTCGATTCCCGGCCGGGTTGCGGCTTTCTCTCTGCCCGGGGACTGGGTGTTTGTGTTGTTCTCATCATTTCATCATCAGCATCATTTGTGAGAGTGATTAGATTGGACTGTGAAAAGAAAATGGACTGTGTAAAAACTGGGTCTTTGTACGGGTGCTGATGGTCGCGCCGTTGAGCGCGCCACAAACCAAAATCGGTGATGAAGAGTCAGCCTAAGTTTAAGAGACTAGTCAGGAAGAATCAATGCGCAGAGAAACGGTATCATGAAGAGCTAAGGAATGAGCAAATACGCTGAAAGATTTCTGAGGCTATAGACACCACAATAATGAATAGCTCAGTGAGCAGTTCCGTTGAAGAGGAAGGGTCATGTCTAAAAAAGGACAGTTACGGAAGTTGGAAAGAAATACGTCGATGTAAGAAAGGTAACGCGAAGAAACCATGGGCAACAGAAGAAAGACTTCGGTTGATCGACCGAAGGATGAAATACAGAAAAGTGCTGGGAAATTCAGGAATATAGAAATACAAGTCGCTTGTGAACGAAACAAATGGGACGTGCAGAAAGCTAAAAGGCGAAATGGCTGTATGAAAAATGTGGGGAAATCGACAAAGAAATAGTTGCAGAAGGACTCATTCAGCAA
This sequence comes from Schistocerca nitens, assembly GCF_023898315.1. NCBI lineage: Eukaryota > Metazoa > Arthropoda > Insecta > Orthoptera > Acrididae > Schistocerca > Schistocerca nitens. The sequence continues at coordinate 270,700,537 of NC_064620.1, forward strand.
ATAGAGAAGCCAAAATAACCTTCGGTGAAACTGAAAACAAAGGCAGTAATGGTAAGACTGCAAAGCGAAATCGACCGCTAAATACAGAGGAGAGAGCGGATAGGGGGAAAGAGTACATTGGAAGCCTCTATAATGAGGAAGATTTGTCTGATTTCATTGAAGAAGAAACAGGAGTCGATATACAAGATATAGGGGATCCAGTATTAGACTCAGAATCTAAAAGAGGTTTGGAAGACGTAAGATCAAATAAGGCAGAAGGGATAGATAACATTCCGTCTGAATTTCTAAAATCGTTGGGGGATGTGGCAACAAAATGATTATTCACGTTGTTGCGTAGAATGTATGAGATTGACGATATACCATCTGACTTGCGGAGAAACATCATCCGCACAATTCCGAAGATTGCAAGAACCCTCAAGTGCGGGAAGTATTGCACTATCAGTTAACAGCTCATGCATCCAAGTTTCTGACAAGAATAATATACAGAAGAATGGAAAAAAGTTGAGGATCCTTTAGATGACCTTCAATTTGGCTTAGGAAAGGTATAGGCTCCAGAGCGTCACTTCTGAGGTTGCGGTTGACAATGGAAACAAGACTGAAGAAAATTCTAGACACATATATAGGGCTCGTCGACCCGGGAAAGCAGTTCGACAATGTGAAATGCTGAAAGATATTCGAAATTCCAAGAGAAATAGGCCTTATCTATAGGGAAAGACAGGTAACATACAGGATAACGAGAGCCAAGAGGAAACAGTACGTCTGAAAGACCAAGAACAAAGTGCTCGGAGGGAAGGGGGTATAAGGCAGGGATGTAATCTTTTGCCTGTTCTATTCAGTGTACACATGGAAGAAGCAATGACTAAAAGAGAAGAAGCGTTCAAGCGTGGGATTAAAGTTCATGGGAAGAGGATGACAATGATAACATTCACTGATAACATTGCTGTCCTGAGTGAAAGTGAAGAAGAATTACAGAATCTATTGAATGGAATGAACTGTCTGATGAGCACAGTATATGGACTAAGAGTAAATAGAAAAAGTCGAATGTAATGGGAAATGGCAGAAATGAGATCAGCGACAAACTAGACATCAGAACTGATCACGAAGTAGATGAAGTTAAGGAATACTACTACCTTAACAGTATAACAACGCATGGCGGACGGAGCAAGGAGTTCGTAAAAGCCGACTAGAGCTGGTAAAAAAGGGCGTTCCTGGCCAAGATAAGTCTACTAGTGTCGAACATAGACCTTAATGTGAGGAAGAAATTTCTGAGAACGTACGTTTGAAGCACAGCATTTCATAGTAGTGAAACATGGACTGCTCGAAAAATGGAACGGAATAGAATCGAAGCATTTGAAATGTGGTGCTACAGACTAATCTTGAAAATTAAGTAGACCGATAAGGTATGTAAGTTCTCCGTAGAAGCGAGAAAAGGAGTAGATGGCAAACAATGGTAAGAAGAAGGGACAGGATGATAGAACATTTGTTAAGACATCAGGGAATAATTTCCGCGGTATTAGAGGGTAAAAGCTGTAAAGGACGACAGAAACTGGATAATATCCCACAAATAATTCAGGACATAGGTTGTAGTTGCTACACTGAGATAAAACTGTTGCCACTAGGCAGGCTGCATCAAACCAGTCAGAAGACTGATGACCTAAAAAAAAAATTAAAATTAAAATGTAGGCTGCGCTTAAATATGAAGATGAGGAGTGGTACTGCCACCTCTGCTGAAGATGCAAGGAGTATGACTATGTAATTCGTTGTTACAATTATTGATGAAAGTAAATGACTGAAATATCGTTGTAATACAGGAGATTGTGGAAATCAGATATACAGGATAACTAAAAAGGTTGTACAGGAATTGATTGAACTGACTCGAAATACAATAACTTTGGTTGGTTGGTGGTGGGGTGGGGCGGGGGAGGGCGATTCGAACAGCGAAATCATTGGCCCCATCAGGTTATGGAGAATGGCGAAGGATGTCGACCGTGCCCTTTCAAAGGAACCATCCCGGCATTTGCCTGAAGCGATTTAGGGAAATCACGGGAATCAAAATCAGGATGACGCAGGTTTGAACCGTCGTCCTCCCGAATCCGAGGCCAATGTGCTAAAGACTGCCCCACCTCGCTCGGTCAATAACTTTGGAATAGGAACTAATGGTCTTGGACATATCCTGAACCAGTGAATGCGTTGGAATTCCATGAACAACAAGGACACTCAATGCAGAACCGCCATACGTTTGGTACCTGCATACTTTTCCTCGCAAGTATGTGACGCACTTAGTATCTCATATCCCAGGTTCTGATTTCGTGCCGGCCGGGGTGGCCGAGCGGTTCTAGGTGCTACAGTCTGGAACCGCGCGACCGCTACGGTCGCAGGTTCGAATCCTGCCTCGGGCATGGATGTGTGTGATGTCCTTAGGTTAGTTAGGTTTAAGTAGTTCTAAGATCTAGGGGACTAATGACCTCAGAAGTTAAGTCCCATGGTGCTCAGAGCCATTTGAACCATTTTTCTGATTTCGTAATGCAGCGTCTGATGAGGTTTGTGACATACCTTGAGTACTTGCTGGAGGACACACTTCACACGAAAATTGTGTAAATTGTTCCGCTGCACAAAGAATACGAACGTACTAACAAAAGCGCATAGATAGCTAAACTGTAGAAGAACACACCATCTGGTATAGTAATTACTACTGTCGATCGATATCTGGATCATGTTCACACCTAAAGAGCAGCTACTGCGTAAGGAAGTTTGTCGATGAGTATTGTTAACTGCGCACCATGTATAGCTAAATTCTCTATTGCTGTCCTTCAACTCTGAATGTTATCCTTGCCTGGATTGAAAGAGACAACCGATTAAAAATTTTATCAATAGAGAGAGGGTGTGACTAGAGCAGGCTTCGATGGGAGACATTTGCCACTTCTTACGGGGGCGTGTAAGTGCATTAATGTTGCATCTGACATTCTCTTGTTTGCACAACCAAACCCAGAAGAAAATATTGGCACATGCACCTTAGACGCACCATTCGTCCAAAAAGATTTGAAACTCATTTTATCCCTGGCTTATAAGAGGCGTCAGCGCAGTGACCATGGTGGCAGCTTGAACTAATTAATGTAAGCGACCAATCACTTATGAGCAGGCACTGTTAAGCATTGTACGTACGGCCGTAGTGGCTCAACGTCGTTGTGTTACAAATCACAGTGAAGCAAAATCACGTGTTCAAGACATTCTCCAGAATGTGTCGGGTCACAGAGTGTGCACGCACAAAACACCACCGATGACGAGCTCGATTTCTTTCACTGACGTCTTACGACGTACACTCACTTGATAATATGAGATCCAGAAACCGTTTGTGGAAATAAAGATATATGATGGAGCAGAAAGCAGCAAGGAAATTAAAACCAGAGTAGCATTGGTGAAAGAGGCATTTCGTAAGAGAAAGAGAGTTTTCTGCAGCAATATGCAGATACTTTTGAGGAAAGTACTGTTAAGTGTTTTGTAAGGTGTGTCCTCCTGTGTAGTACTGAAACGAGAGAGTGGCAGGAGACGGAAATAAGAAGTTGTATAGATAGGAGAACATGAGGAGGTACTGAGGAGAGTTGCATAGCAGGGACAGTTACGTAACAAAGAGAAGGAAAAGATACTGGTACGAATACTCGGAAATAAAGGACTGGTTTATACAGATAGTCTTACAAGGGTATGTGGAAGAGAACAGAAGGCGACGGACAAAGAGGCTGCAGATCCTGGATGAATTACTGGATGGTAGCACACACAGTAGCATTAAGGACGAAACAATAGACGCCAGACACGGAGACGTAAAGGACCCACTAACATGCAAAAGACTTACTAACAGTAGAAAACTGTTGATGTAGATGGAACTGAAGTGGTTTTATAGAAATAGAGATTATATCTCACCTGCAGCACTGTACAGACCTCATAGAGAAAATAATACATTGGAACATTAGCAAGTCTGGATGTATCTGTAATTGTATGAGTACCTCAAGAATTTGTAATGTATTAAAAACTTTTAGTGATTTGGACTGTGCCTACGTAATCGGCATGTACAGACTCTGATATCAGTCATGCCTACTGAAGAATTTCTGAGAAAAAGGAAATCAAGATACTTAAATGCCTAAGTACTGTAGATACTCTCCTTCGAGATGTAGATGACGCAGGAGAGAAAACAGCACTTCGTTTTCTTGGCATTAAAGGGTTTTTGGTCGCATAGTGTACTTCTGGTTCGTCAAGCTGGGATGAGATTGTATGAAATAATCACAGTTTTCTGTCAAGTAAGCCACGTGCTACGCAGAACGGAGCAAGGCGAAGCTTCGAACTCGACTTGTTCCCTTGTTGTGCAGCTTGCGATGGTTCGAATGCTTAAGTTATACTAAATACTTCTTCCAAGATTGGGTCTGATGGTTTTAATGCTATTATTTGACCCTCCTGGTAATGTGTAATCGTTATTGAGTATATTATCCAACTAAGCGTAGCGAAAAAACTCCCTGAACAACGTTGAGCAACTGTAACGCATGATTTATTTATTATTCCAGTTATGACTGTCTTTTGAAAAACGGTAAAATCCATGTTAGATCAAGTTTCTATCTCAATAGTCATATTAGTTGTAGGTTCCACATTACAGTGACAACATTCTCGTATGTATCTAACTGCCAGCGACAGGAAGACCGTTCCATAGACCCAGCGAGAAGATTCTCAAGAATTTGCAACGTATCATGCAACAAGAATTCGAATATACTAACAAAAATAAAGACATATTCTAAGTCAATAAAATTTTTCTGGGTTTGTAACCGCATTGTCAATACGTAAAACAACCGAAATTTCCATCACTCTTGTAAGTGACCTTCTTAATGGTATTTTCGTTTACTGAGCACCCTGAAGGTAACTTGCAACGGTAGTTTTACATATTGACAATGCGGTCACAAGCCCAGAAAAATTTTATTGACTGTGACAATGGCAGTGGAATCCTACGTTTATATGTAGTCTAATTTTTTTTTTCCACGGATCATAAGTGAAACTATCTTCAGGGATTAGGAGCAAGTCAACATTTGGAACATATTTTCATTTATGAGGCAATACCTGTCCTGTCACAAACATGGAACTGTATATCCAATAAGGTACATAAGATAATTCACAGGCTATTGTAGCCACGCATAATTAAACAGAAAACAGTTTGGAACATTTATTTAATTTTACTGTATTATTACGCTGAATATGTTCTGTGGTCGTATTTTGCGTAACACTAACGTTATTTGGTGTTATTAATAGTAAAATTAACCTTACTTTATTAATAGATGACTTTTTTGTGGCTGCTGGTAAGTCAGTGAAAATGGGTGTTGATGAACAATGGACTTTAAATCTTCATGTAAATTACACTTACTTGTAGTTTCGATTCCAAGAACTGAAATTTTGTTTTGCAAAATGGATAAATTATTTGCAATAAATTTCATCAAAAAATAAACATATAGGGAGCAGTAGTCAGTGTCCTCAGTTTCTTGAACAGAACTCTGGATGACGTTCTGGGGCTCACACCACAAATAATTCGCGTTACACGCTTTTGGATTCAAAAAACCTTAGCCAGGTTTGATGAGCTAATCCAAAAAATAATCTCGTATGACTAACACAAATTTCTTCGCACATTTAACTTCGGGCCGGGAAGCAGCAAGTCGCAGAAGAGCATCCACTGCCGTTACGACTCAACTAGAAGTGAAAGTAATAGCTAAGAAATGCCTGTCAGCCTTATAACTTGGAAGCAGTCAGAGAACAGGCAGCCGAAGTCAGTCGAGGACCCATGTGATATGACCGATGTTTTGGTGAAGTTTGGGATTGGTGATGTGACATGATGGAGGGAAGTGCGGCTGTACCAGCTACGAGGGTTCCTCCAAAGAGACTTTGAGCTGCTGCCGATGTAGGTGGTGCAAAATAATCAGTTGCTGTTGCTGATGCTCCTCCTGTCTTTCAACTACCTGTATTCGTGCTGATTCCATGGTTTGTTTACCCTCATCACCAACGCCGAATCTGTGAAATCACGGCACTCTGTCACAGGTAAAACGTCTGCGTAGGTGCATAATACGTAGTAGAACAGGATGACAAAGTCTATTCGTTAATATGCACGCGGGAAAACGTCAAACGCATACAGCGTGAGCTACGGCTGAAGTACAGATCTAGCTGGTTGTGTCTTCACGGCAGCAAGTACGTATAATATTAGATCGTCATTCTTTTTTCTGGTTTGATACTGCCTTTCATCTTTTCCTATTTTGTGCGTAACTGTTGCACCCAACACATCTAATCTGTTTGCATAGTCTAATCTTTTTAGACACTACATTTTAAAGCCAACCATTTAACCATAAAACGCCAATTTAACTAATTTTGGATAAAGAAGCAGACAGTAAAAAATGGTCAATAGTAAAATAAAAATTCAGCTTGAAAGAATGTCAATGATAAGATTCGCTTGACATTACTACATACAATGAAAATGAAGCAGAAGTACTGTAACTGTTGAATGGAATGAGCAGTCTGTCGGGTTCTAGATATGAGCTGAGAGTAAACCGAAGAATGACGAAAATAATCAGGTGTAGAAGAAATTATATTAGATATAAACTTAATGGACAAATTGGAGACCATGAAGTAGATTAAGTGAGGGACTTCTGCTACCTCGGAAGCAAAATAACACATAACGGACAAAGCAAGGGACATGAAAAGCATATTATCACATGCAAACACGGCATTTCTGGCCAGGAGAAGTCTGACAATGCCAAACAAAGGCCTTAAACTGAGGAATAATTTTCTGAGAACGTACATTTGGAGCACATCATCATAGAGTAAGGAATCATAGACCGGGGACAATCAGAACGGAAGAGAGTCTAGGCGTTTAAGATGTGGTGCAGGAGAATTAATTTTTGGAAATCTTCGTTATCGCCGCATTTTAAGTGTTTCCGCTAGGTTTCTTTCGTTCTCGATTTCCAATGGTTTATTTTCGCTCTCGTGGTAAATTTCAGCACTCTTTCACGAATATATTTCTCATTTTCATGTGAATGTCTGATATTAGTAGGACTGTTTTATTGAAGATATTTTGCTCCGCCTCTGCCTCTCCACATACGAGGCTGGCGACACATTTTATAGCATTTGAAGTATCAATCAACAGTTTTAATTATGTGTTCCAGGAACGTGCGCATAGCTGAAACGAGTGGTATACGCTTTGTCTTACTCTCAAAATAAAAAAAAAATATCTGGCGATCTCGGTGGCTATGGGACTGAACTATCTATTCCAGTCTACCGAAACCGAAATTCTTCATCCAAAGGTTACCGAATAGGTGTTGCCCAATGAGGTCGTATTCCGTCAAGTTGACACCTTACACAGGCCTGCATCTCCTGGTAATGGGGTATAGCATAATTCGGAAGCATATCCAAAGTCATAGGATTTGCCGACCTGGAAAAAGCGTTAGACAATGCGAAATAGTACAAGATGTTCGAAATTGTAAGAAAAATAGAGGTAAGCTACAGGGAAAGATGAGTAATATACCATATGTACGAGAACCAAGAGGGAATAGTACGACTGGAAGATCAAGAACGAAATGCTTGGATTGAAACGGATTGAAGGCAGGAATGTAGTCTTTCACCCCTACTGTTCAATCTATACCTAGAAGAAGCAATGACATAAATGAAAGGTTGAAGAGTGTGTTTACTATTAAAGGGGAAAGGATATCAATGATAAGGTTTGCTGATAACATTGCTATCCTCACTGAAAGAGGAATAGAATTACAGGATCTATTCAATAGAATGAAAAGGCTAATGAGCACAGAATATGGACTGAGAGTAAATCGAAGAAAGATGAAAGTAACGAGAAGTTGCAGATCGAAGAATAACGAGAAACTTAACATCAGAATTCTGGATCATGTAGTAGACGAAGTTGAGGAATTCTGTTAGCTGGGCAGCAATTTAACCCATGATGGACGGAGCACGGAGGACATCAAAAACAGAAAATCACTGGCAAAAAGAGCATTCATGGTCAAGAAAAGTCTACTAGTACCTAATATAGGCCTTAATTTGAGGAAGAAATTTCTGTGAATGTACGTTTGGAGTACAGCATTGTACTGTAATGAAACATTGACTGTGGGAAAATCGCAACAGAAGAGAACCAAAGCATTTGCGATGTGGTGCTACAGAAGAATGTTGAAAATAAGGTGGGTGATAACGTAAGGAATGAGGAGGTTCCCGGCAGAATCGTCGAGAAAAGGAGTGTCACTGACAGGAATAAGAGACAGGACGGAGAGCCCGTCTGTTAAGACATATGGACTGTGCGGCTGGTTCCGGCGGAAGTTCGAGTCCTCCCTCGGGCATGGGTGTGTGTGTTTGTCCTTAGGATAATTTAGGTTAAGTAGTGTGTAAGCTTAGGGACTGATGACCTTAGCAGCTAAGTCCCATAAGATCTCACGCACATTTGAACTTTTATTAAGATATCAGGAAGTAACCTCCATGGTATAGAGGGAGCCGTAGAGAGTAAAAATGTAGGGCAATGCAGAGACTGGAATACATCTAGCAAACAGTTGAGATGGTAGGTTGCAAGTGCTACTCTGAATGAAAAGGTTGTCATAGGAGAGGAATTCGTGGCGAGCCACATATATATTTCAAGGAAGAAAAAAGGGCCAATACACTAGTGCACGGCACACTTTAGACTTCAGCCTATTCCTTATGTACTGCTTCACTGGTCTTCACTTTTCGTTATTTCAAACACTCATGTCATGCATATTTACAAAGCCACTTACATCAAACATTTCTTCATCCGAAATCACTCTTTCTTGTGAGGTTCATTCTGTTCAGCGCGGAATAGCGCGTTATTAAAAAATTATTCTCTGTGTTCATGGTCACGTGATTTGAGTTGTTGCTAAATCTGTATTTGTAAGCGTAATGTTCCATCCCTCTGTGTGAGGTGGTTACTTGTATCTGGAGCTGACGTGATGGTTGTCTCGCTGATCGGGATAGTGGTAATGTAAATACGGTCCGACTGTTTACAAAAGTCTCAGCAGACGTTGAAGGTGCTCCGCTAGTTCTCTTCTTTTCAGTTGCACGTGTAGACCTATATAAAACGTTTTGCTTCATTGCCATAATCTGGTGGCCTTTTTGCCGAAGCTGTTCTGAACCTTTGTTGCAAACTGGTTGAAGATTTCGTCACCCTCTGCTTTCTCCTCCACTGATGCCGCTATTTTACGCTTTAATCATAGTGGCGCTCCCAGCGAAAAATTCAGAAACCGAAACAAACCATCACATTAGTTTTTCAGTGTACTAAAGGCAGTATATTGTAGACCTACACAAGTTTAGTATCAGGGTAAGTATTTTGGGTGCACCCTGTATGTTTCTACTGAGACGTGTGTTCTATCAGCAGAGAGTTAACGAGCGAGACAACGTAGAAACCACCAGAAATTAGTCGAAGGCTACGAGCGAGCGTGTGGAATGCTGAACTAAACGCAGCCTCTTTTGGAACATGATGGAAGCTACCACCCTTCTTGAGCAAGAAAATTTAATCAACTTCGGCGATGAAGTGACAGCGCTGAATTTTGAAATTTAGTGTTTAATTAAATGGGAAGCAACAACGGTGGAAGGGGTTGGGGCCTATTCATCACTAGGCTCTTATAGTCGATACCTTGACATGTACTTGGTGTCGCCCCACAATATCAAATCGTCAAAGGATACCTATAAGATCTTAACTTAGAGAAATATACGTGTTACATCTGTCTGAAGGTGACGCTCTTCTATAGCGCCGCCGCCTGGGGTACCATGTTATCTAATCTTGTATAGGTCCCTAAATCTCCTGAAACAAAACTGTAAGTGACTGATAAGCTTTCTGGGAACCACGTATGAAAACAGTCGATGGTTCTTTCAAAGGTCTTTGACGTCAAGAGCTACCGAATGATGAATACTCGTTTCTTTGAGGCCCTCCTGAAGAGATCGTAACTTATTCCTTAAAAAAATTAAAAAAAAAAAAACAGTATACTACCCAGGTCATATTCTGAGAACAGTTGACGAGACACACAGAAAATTGGTGTTGCAATATCTAATACATCGTTTTTGTTTTAAAAATGTATTGTAATATATCCCTAAGGTTTATTTCGCTTCAACTTGAAGAAGAGGTAGTTGTAAACTTATCTGTCTGCAGTGTGACTATGTAGACTTTCCCGGGGTATTAACTGAAATATTTTTCTCATATCTGTAGCTCCATAAAGCAATCATCTGAACACAGTATTTCCGCGGTCCATCTGGTCACCATCGTCAGTTGAGAACAGTATACGCTAACCTTTCCAGGACTGATTCATACGGCAATCAGCGGCCCCTTTCCATACCGCGGAAGTCCAAGAGCGCCTGCACTACCAATCTTCGCTACCCTCAGCTTAAAATTACGACGGAGCTGTAAAAGAATGGAAAGCTTCGTTTCTAGAGGTGTTGGTGTATAGAAAAGATGATGGTACACTGGGACACTCTGTTTATCGAAACCCGACGCTTGTGCACCGGTGTCTGCATGCAGCAGTTCTCCATCTTTCGTACAAGTGCCTGGGGTTCTGCGGATGTTGGTGAGGGGGACGTACGCCATCTGAGATGCACAGAACCTGACACAAGAGCTGGATTATCCTATGCTTGTGTTCAAGCAGAATATCTACACAGACAAACAGATCCGTGATGCCTTAGAATCCAGACATGCACCAGAACCACCAAATAATGCATGTAGTTCGGTAGCCTTTCTACCATATGCTGGGAGAGGGGGGCATATCTTCGAAAATAGGAAAAATTTGAAAACCAGCCAAGATTAGAGCATTCCTTGTCTCAGTTATGACCGGTATCCGCATGCAGAAATTTGCCATTCATCGTACCAATGCACAGTGATTCTGTAGATATTGGCGAGGAGGATGTACACCATCTCAGATTCAGAGAGCCTGACACAAGAGCTGGATCACCTAAAACTCGTGTTCAAGCAGAATATCTACACAGACAAATAGGTCTGCCATGCGTTCGAATTTGGACCTGTGTTGGAACCACAAGAATATGCATGTAGACTGATGGCCTTTCTACCATATTCTCAAGGCAGTTCATTGAAAATATGAAATAGGAAGAATTTAAAAAAAGACGTGATATAAAAAGTGTATTTCACACATCAGCCAAGATTAGAGGTCTCCTTGGCTAGGTTAAATATGACGTTGAATTCAGGAAGCGCAGAGTTCACAAAATCCGTTGCCATTATAGGAAATCGTGAAATGTTCAGATTGTTCACACTCAACTCAGATGTACTGAGCACCATCGCCACACATGTGTGATGCAACCTGAGAAATCTGCGGTGGCAGTGTGCTTTCTTACTAAGGGCCACAGAATGTCGTATGACAAGACACAAATGGTTGTGACAGCGTCTCCTTACTGCGACTGTGTTTCCAAGAAAGGTATCGATATTAGATTTTCAGACAACATTTTAAATGGTAATTCAGCTGCCCCTACATACGGGGTTTATGCAACCTGCAACTCGTTCAAAAACAATGCGCGAGGTTTTCAAATTCTCTCGCTCACTATGTGGAAACTGTTAATCCTCCACGACCTTTTTGTAGGAACTTTAATGCAGTTTGATTCTGTACTGGGATACGTTTCTGCCAATGGCCGTAGTTCTCGAATTATTCAAGAAAAACGTACAAAAGTGACCTTCAAACACCTTTTTCTTGAATAACTCGAAAACTGTGACTTCCAGCAAAAAACGTATCCCAGTGCAAAATTTAATAACATCAAGTTTCCTACGAAAAGATATTGCTCATTTTTTTTCTGTAGGACTAATGGTTTGCCTATAGCAAGCGAGATAATATGAAAATCTTGCGCGTGGTATGCGAAGGTGTTGTGGGTTGCATAAAAACCATAGGATAGGGGTAATTGAATCAACATGTATATAGTTACCCTTAACTAACATTTGGAAGCATGTTGTTTCTGACATTAAAAAACAACGGTTTTTGTTTCGACCGGCACAGTTTATTGACCGTGGTACTCGATAGCAATTTACGGTTTTGGCAGCTTCCACCATCGGGATGTACGTTCATCTGCGCCAGGGGCAACAGCGACTGTAGCACACGCGTTGTTGGACTTCCGCCTTATATGAAAGGGCCTCCGTTCACGGTATCAATCAGTTCCCGCGATATTAGCACATAGTGTTCCCACCTGAAGATGGCTGTCAGGTGGACGCGGAAATAGTGTGTTCAGATGACCGCTTGGTCCGGCTGCAGACCCGAGGCGAATATTATCTATCCGTGACAGTGCAATCCATACGCCTCTACTAAGCGTTCTTCTTATTTGAAACATTGGAAACGTCATGGAACAAATATAGTTAAACAAAAATTTTACCAATAGATGGGGCTGTAAGAGGCTCAGCGGAAATGAGGTCTGCTATAAATAACAGATGAACTGCACTCCAGTGGCTACGGTTTGAGTTGCACGTTACTTTACAAGTTCGGTTGACAACAGTTGGGGCACAATTAGTTAGATAAGACCTTCCATTACGTCAAGATCGTACCAACTTGGGTGGAAAAAAACGGTTTTTAACTGTCCCGATGTCAAAAAACCGCACAGAAAATAAAATGACATCGGTTTCTAATTGTCGTGAGACTGGCGCAACCCATGTTCAGTAATGCTGTCTCCCGTTTTATGCCACAAGTCGAAATCGGAAACAGCATTTTACATAACAGATCGGAGTGTCTCGGGGGTTTCTTCACAATGCGTTACCTAATAAGAATCTTCAGTTAATCATGCAAGCTTCCTACTTTCAATTGTAATCATGACTTTAATAAAAATGGGAAAGGTAATGTTAATTAGAGCACTGGGAGGAGTTGTGGTCTAAATAACGATAGGTTTATTCATTCTTAACATCACGGAGCAAAAAAATGGCTGAAGCAACGTCACACAAACATTTTTATTTGACAATCTCTTTCACTAATATGCAGTATATTGTGAACTAAATGATCAGCTGGGGATCATTACACGACACTAACCAGAACTAATCATTTTACCTGACTTCATACCTGTGAATCCGTGGTATGGCCCAAAAACTACGCTACAATCGGGCATCTATACTCTACTATTCCATAAAGAAAAATATGGTTCCCAAGAACAGCGTGCTGAGAAGCATACGAGGATTGGAACTTAAAGAGTGGCAACTATTTATTTACCGCTCGTACAAAATAGATACGTGTTTCAAAGTTTTACTGAGCTTCAAAGTAGTCACAAGCACTGTGTATAACCTGTTGCCAGCGATGTGGAAGTCGTAGGATACTCTTAGCAGTGCCAGTTGTGCTGACAGTTCGAGCTACTCGGTCTATTGCCCAAAGAATTTGTAGCAGTTCCGAAGCGAATGCCGTGAAGTGTTTCCGTCAGTTTATAAATAGAGTTGAACTCACGATGGCTTAAATCAGGGGAGTGCAGTAGGTGGTATAGCACTTTGCAGCCTCATCATTCAAACAAATCAATAACGGCTTGCAATGTCTGTGCTTGAGCATTGTCCTGCAAAATGATGGTCAGGTCCTGCAGAAAGTGTCATCACTTCTGTTTCTATGCTATTCATTTTTGATACACAACCTACGACCAGCTTAGAGACAGAAGTGATGACACTTTCTGCAGGACCTGACGATCATTTTGCAGGGCAATGCTCAAGCACGTACAGTGCAAGCCGTTATTGATTTGTTTGACTGATGGGGCTGCAAAGTGCTATACCACCTACTGCACTCCGCTGACTTAAACCCTCGTGAGTTCTACTTGATTTCTAAACTGAAGGAAACACTTCACGGCATTCGCTTCAGAACTGCTACAAATTCGTTGGGCAATAGACGGCGCCGCTCTAACTGTCAACACAACGGGCACTGCTAAGAGTATCCTACGACTTCCACATCGCTGGCAACAGGTTATGCACAATGCCGGTGACACCGAGCGTGGTGGCGCAGTGGTTAGCACACTGGACTCGCATTCGGGAATACGACGGTTCAATTCGGCGCCCGGCCATCCTGATTTAGGTTTTCCGTGATTTCCCTAACTCGCTTCAGGCAAATGCCGGGATGGTTCCTGTGAAATGGGCACGGCCGACTTCTTTCCCCGTCCTTCCCTACTCCGATGAGACCGATGGCTTCGCTGTCTGGTCTCCTCCCCCACAACAGCCCAACAATGCTGGTGACTACTCTGAAGGTCAGTAAAACTTTGAAACACGTATCTATTTTGTACGAGCTGTAAATAAATAGTTGCCACTATTAACGTTCCAACCCTCGTATACTGGAGCCCTACGCCATAGCAGCGAATACTTTAGCCTCCTGCTGGTCAGCGCGGCACGCCACGATGCGCTCAGTGACAGAAGTCATGGACGGCAGCAGTCTGCTATTAATGGTGCGCGCCCAAAAACATGCAAGTACGCAGTCTCGCGCTCGGCTAATTCTGAAGGCAGGTACTTCCCTATGAGCCTCTGAAAGCCCTGTGGATTCCAGTGTGCAGGCAGATCCGTTTGTTGGTCTTCCAAACCAATTTGACTCCGTGCCACGACTATGCATGACGGAATGTGTCAAATGTTTAGACGGCCGACTCAGAATAAATAAGTATGGCTACGCATCACTCGTTGTGTGCGTGATGCTGGAATCAGTACCTCTGACGGATCAGATGGTGACTGGCACAGGCTCTATGTGGCGCACTAGCAAAGGACACAAATCTCACTGTTTAGGTAAAGACCCGCAGTTCTTTACTGGCAAAGTGCCAGTACAAGAGTGACTACTTCTCTTTTTCTCAGCATTCCTTGCCAGCTCGATAGCATAGCACATTTACATCTTAGACTATTCCCTCTTTAGCACAAGTCAATCACGAGCTGGAGTGCGACTTTCGAAATGGGGAGACTGTACCTGAACAAAGCCATGTATACATCTGGGTCAGTTTTAACGTATAAGAGTGTGTCATTAAAATGGAAACTACCTTGGAGCTTATTCAGTTACATTTGCACGTGCATAGGTGCACTTTCAACTGAAACAGCAAACAGTCTCTAAAACAGCTCTAAAATAGATGTAAGATTGTCAGTGTCCTCAAAACGTTTAAGAAACTATTCTCGTAATACTTTCAATGCCGCAATCAATTCTTCGAATCTCTAGTTTTCTTTCGTGGCAGTGAGTTTAGGGAACTGACTTGTGTTCGTCAAAAATCTATCCCTTCTGTAATGCTAGCCTCTTTTTAAGCGCATCAGAAAGGGGTTGCTTTTCACCTAGCAATATCTTACTGTGAGCAGTGTGCAGTCAAGTCTACATAAAATGCGACCTCTACAATCCACTCCTACTGTTCTTTTAAAACGCAACAATAGCGAGTTCCAGGTGTGCCCCTTGACTTAACCAATGTACTTTTCAATAATATTTAAAGTTTCCATACTCTTCGTTCAGTTCCATCCAAAGTTTTTGGAACTGACAGTGGAACAATGCGTTCGGCTACGGAGATCTTACTACTCATACTATCAGTTTCTTCATTCACTGCGTGCGTGCAAATTTATCACAGACTACTTCTTGATAATTTGAACACTGGATCCCGTCTGTCGATAGCTGTCATTTTTTGCTCTTTTGTTGTCAACAAAATCTTTAAATTCTTTCTGCATGGTATTGTAATGCAGTACTAGTCGCTTTCCTGACTGCAGAATAGATACTGAGAAATCTCATACCTCTCTTATGTCTTTCCCATTCATTTTTTAAGGCTTGCGTCGACAGATCGCTAGACTGCCTCTTTTTGTGTAAACTTTCATTCGACCTGTGAACATCCTCCATACCACGAACAAACATCGAACGGTAAACTTCGTTGACAACACCATTCTGCAGAATTGAAGAGCGTTGTGCAGACCGTTAAATGTCACAACGCAGTGCTAAATGAAATGGCGCGCTGTAGTGAGTATTTTCAGGAAGGAACAACAAAGCCGAGAAGTTTGGCGTGCCGTGGCCGGCCCTGTTTTAGCCTTTAGGTTTTGTAAAAGTAACACTGTTGTTCAAGACTTCCGAAATGTTCATCACTTTGAAACACATTCTACGCCCCAGAGGGTACACGACTTGTGTGTTACAGATGCAAGGGAAGCCAGTCGACTCCTTGGAGTTTCGTCAGATCGAACATACTCCACTAAATTGCTTTAAACATTCCATCCGACATTCATCCAATGGAAACACTTTCATTTGTCACTTTCTGGTCTGGTTAAGATCTTTCTTCAGCAAAGAGTTAATTCCTGTAACGATTTTTACACGTTCCTTTACAACAAGTGCTTGAAAACAGCTGCCTTGAAGGGAAACTTACTGGACTTAAGCAAGCCTAGTAGTTTCCTGTGAATGGCTTACAAAATGTCGAATCCATTACTCCAGGATGAAGTAAGACCCCCTTCCGTCAGGTATTGGAAACCAGCTCTGGCGTAATTTTCAGCGTCCCGTCTACTATTGTAAAAAATTCGAAATTGAAAAACAAGCGCACTTTCTTAGTAATTCCTGCGCTTGTATAGTGCCACCATAATAAGCCAGAAGAAAGACTGAATAATAATAAATCATACACTCCTGGAAATGGAAAAAAGAACACATTGACACCGGTGTGTCAGACCCACCATACTTGCTCCGGACACTGCGAGAGAGCTGTACAAGCAATGATCACACGCACGGCACAGCGGACACACCAGGAACCTCGGTGTTGGCCGTCGAATGGCGCTAGCTGCGCAGCATTTGTGCACCGCCGCCGTCAGTGTCAGCCAGTTTGCCGTGGCATACGGAGCTCCATCGCAGTCTTTAACACTGGTAGCATGCCGCGACAGCGTGGACGTGAACCGTATGTGCAGTTGACGGACTTTGAGCGAGGGCGTATAGTGGGCATGCGGGAGGCCGGGTGGACGTACCGCCGAATTGCTCAACACGTGGGGCGTGAGGTCTCCACAGTACATCGATGTTGTCGCCAGTGGTCGGCGGAAGGTGCACGTGCCCGTCGACCTGGGACCGGACCGCAGCGACGCACGGATGCACGCCAAGACCGTAGGATCCTACGCAGTGCCGTAGGGGACCGCACCGCCAATTCCCAGCAAATTAGGGACACTGTTGCTCCTGGGGTATCGGCGAGGACCATTCGCAACCGTCTCCATGAAGCTGGGCTACGGTCCCGCACACCGTTAGGCCGTCTTCCGCTCACGCCCCAACATCGTGCAGCCCGCCTCCAGTGGTGTCGCGACAGGCGTGAATGGAGGGACGAATGGAGACGTGTCGTCTTCAGCGATGAATGTCGCTTCTGCCTTGGTGCCAATGATGGTCGTATGCGTGTTTGGCGCCGTGCAGGTGAGCGCCACAATCAGGACTGCATACGACCGAGGCACACAGGGCCAACACCCGGCATCATGGTGTGGGGAGCGATCTCCTACACTGGCCGTACACCACTGGTGATCGTCGAGGGGACACTGAATAGTGCTCGGTACATCCAAACCGTCATCGAACCCATCGTTCTACCATTCCTAGACCGGCAAGGGAACTTGCTGTTCCAACAGGACAATGCACGTCCGCATGTATCCCGTGCCACCCAACGTGCTCTAGAATGTGTAAGTCAACTACCCTGGCCAGCAAGATCTCCGGATCTCTCCCCCATTGAGCATGTTTGGGACTGGATGAAGCGTCGTCTCACGCGGTCTGCACGTCCAGCACGAACGCTGGTCCAACTGAGGCGCCAGGTGGAAATGGCATGGCAAGCCGTTCCACAGGACTACATCCAGCATCTCTACGATCGTCTCCATGGGAGAATAGCAGCCTGCATTGCTGCGAAAGGTGGATATACACTGTACTAGTGCCGACATTGTGCATGCTCTGTTGCCTGTGTCTATGTGCCTGTGGTTCTGTCAGTGTGATCATGTGATGTATCTGACCCCAGGAATGTGTCAATAAAGTTTCCCCTTCCTGGGACAATGAATTCACGGTGTTCTTATTTCAATTTCCAGAAGTGTAGCTTACTAATCTGCTTCTTGTAGAAAATGGTTTAAATGGCTCTGAGCACTATGGGACTTCACTTCTGTGGTCATCAGTCCCCTAGAATTTAGAACTACTTAAACCTAACTAACCTAAGGACATCACACACATCCATGCCCGAGGCAGGATTCGAACCTGCGACCGTAGCGATAGCGCGGTTCCAGACTGTAGCACCTAAAACCGCTCGGACACTCCTGCCGGCCTTCTTGTAGACCCTCGTCGAACGCGTGGCTCGTTGAAAACCATGGCTGGATGTACAATAAATTTTACGTCTAGGAATATGATCGGGTTTTTAATTTTAAATTTGAACTCCGTTGCTTTCAGTTTCTTCCATTCGATATTCCGCTTCCTCCATATTATATTCCCACCTCGCATCACAAATCAGTCTCCATACTCCAACATAGAACAACTAACTCTCCACTTCTCCATCCATTTCTCACGCCATTGCAACACTTTAACTCCAGAAGATATAACTACATACTGCAGTGACATCCTACAAAGCATCGATTCTTTCGTGCCCAGAGATATTTACATATAACTGATTATTTAATCTCAAATTTTTTTTGGAACAAATTACAAAAATAGCTGAAATGACAATAATTTGAAATGTAATTACCATTTCAAATTGAATTGGAAATACGTAAAACAGTTCAGGTAGCAAAATAATTGAATTATTAGTACTTATGTTTGATCTAACGTTTGTTTATAAACTTTTATATTTGAATATAAATAAAATAATACATTACTATTTAATCTTTCAAAAAGTCAAATTTATGTGATTTCAGAAAAATGTCTCTTCAAGGCGTGCTCTAAATCTCAATATGTTTTGGTAAGTACAAAACGTAACGAAGATAGGATAATTGATCAGTTCCATTACAGTGCTTACAACAACCAAGAGGCCGGGTGCATTAGCGTGTGCCGTGCAGAGTAGCCCCGCCTTGTCACCGTCCGTGTGGCTCCCCCCCCCCCCCCAGCCCCCCTCCCCGTCGGTTCGAGTCCTCCTTTGGGCATGGGTGTGTGTGGTGTCCATAGTGTAAGTAAGTTTAAGTTGGATTAAGTAGTGTGACGTATTGTGTAGGCTTAGGAACCGATGACCTCAGCAGTTTGGTCCCATAAGACCTTACCACAAATTTCCAATTTTTTTTTCATTAGTGTATCCAGGAATGACTGTTACACCATATTGTGACTGAAAGGCGTAAGTAATGTTATTGAATCATTTTCATGCATGGATGCTTGCGAAGATTGTAGGAAAAGTGTAACTCCTCATACGAACTCTCGTCTGTATATTAAGACGACCCTATCTTATCTCAGAAGTTGTATGTGCTCCACCTGTATTACATAGTCATTCATGTTCCAACATCAAAGCCAATGACATAAGTTACGTAATCAAATCTTTTTCCACTCCGAGACCTTGGGGAAGTTATACAGGAGATTACTATTGAACCCTCTCTAAAACGTCGCCTTCGCATCTTCAATTTGATATTTACTCTGTTTGCTTCATGATGTAACAGTTTCGGTTCCGAATTTCTGTATGCTTCGTCTGATTTCGTTGCCATATTTCCCTTTCTTAGTGAAGTGGAAGTGCTATCAGTGTGGACACATCGTATGATAGTCAGCCGATGGCAGACAGCGATATACTAATTACTGGTCGTCCATTCACAGCGCAGCTTATCGGCAGCTGCAGAGGCAGGTGACCCTGTTCTTATCGGAGACATGTCTTAATTTGGAAACAGATCTTGAACACGGACCTTGAAAACAGTTCTTGGATAATGATGTCTCCAAGGCCGAGATAAATGAGTTGCGGATAAAAGGCATGTAAATGACTTTTAACAGCTCCTTTGCCGTTTCGTTTACTATGCTCAAACGTCTAGTGGGGTACATTTCTGGTATCAGAATCATTTTCCCTTTTACCTACTACATATATTGTAATTACCTGACATTGTCAGAAGGAAACCGTTCTCTGTATCAATGTAAAAAAAGCTTCCGAAATAGAAGTTTTATCGCGCATATCGATGCTGATACATATACTGATTACTAGTTTCGGCAAAGTTATATTACCATCTTCAGATTATCGGATATGTGAATTATAAAGCCACTACCTGTGGCCCATTGCCATCTGGCCATTGAACACATGGAGATAAACTCACAGAAAAGACACTCCCATGCGACACGAAGCACACTAAAATAAAAGCCTTAAGTGTACCAGCAAGGCACAGTTTATGTGCTCTCTCCGATGAATTTGATACTTCTGTGCCTTACTGATACAGTTACGACTTTAATTTTAATTTGCTTATTGCTATAAGCGAGAGTCTTTTCTGTGAGTTTACCTCCATGTTTTGGTGGCCAGATGGCAATGTGCAACATGTAGTAGCTTTATAATTCACGTATGCCATGATCTGAAGTTTTCAGTATAACTTTGCTGAAACTAATTATCAGGGTATGTATCAACTGCGATCTGGGCAATAAAACTTTTATTTTGGAAACTTTTTTACGATATCAAATTTGTGTTTGGGAAAAGAGACTATCGATAACTCTCAGCGTGGGGTATAATGTCTTTGTTTCTCCGCATAGTTTTCCTTTCACGAGATGAGTGTGGGATAAGGGAATACGTTGCCGGGCTCTTTCTGGAAAATGCACTCTCGGAATTCCAGTAATAAACGTACCAAACGTACCCGTGACGTATAACGCTTCTCTTGTAGTGTCTAGAGGTCGATCAGCAGTCCCGCAAGGCTCTCGCGCTTACTAAACACACTCAGGACGAAACGTACCGCTCTTCTCTGGACCTTCTCTGTACACTGATTTAGCCTTGAAAGGCTGTCAGGCTGACCATCAGTATTCAAGAATTCATCGAAGGATGGTCTTGTAAGTCACTTCTTTCAGGGATCAAGGACCTGTTCAATGAATCTCAGCCTGGTATGTGCTTTCCCTGCAGTTATCTAGCCGTTCCAGTTTAGGACACTCTGAGAGGGAAGCCCCACGTATTTTACAATGTACGCATGTATTAAACTGGGGACCTAGAAACGACGGAGAGGCTTGGTCTCTCTGTAGCCCTCACTGGGTCACAACCCCACAACAGGCCACAGCAGTCCACCCACCCCACCACCGCCCCACACCGAACCCAGAGTTATTGTGCGGTTTGGCTCCCAGTAGACCTCTTTCCCCTGCCGCCCCCCCCTCCCCCACCGCCGGGAACGTCACATACCAGACGAATGTAGCCCCAAATGTTTGCGTTGTAGACTAATTATGGTGTACTCATATGTGGAAACGTTGTTTGTGCAGCAATCGCCGACACAGTGTTACTGAGACAGAATAAGAGGACCCAGCCCGCAATCGCCGAGACAGATGGAAAACCGCCTTAAAAGCCATTCACAGGCTGGCCGACACACCGGACCCCAACACTAATCCGCCGGGCGGATTCGTGCCGAAGACCGGTTCGCCTTCCCGCTCGGGAAGCAGCGGGTTAGACACCGCGGCTAGCTGGACTGGCTTATTTTACAATTATGACTGTTTCCAGTGATACATCGCCAATCCTGTATTCGAATACTAGTTTTCGTCTTTCCACTTATTTATGACAGTACGTTTCATTTACTCACGTTAACAGTCGCCAAACATTGATTCTCTCCAGGTATTTTATACTTGCCTTTGCAGGTTCCTGACGTCGTAGTTTTCATTTTCACGATAGTATGGTATGCGAACAGTTTGAAGGAGCTTCCTCCATTAATACGTCGGAAGTTGTTAAGGGATATTACTTTTGTATAAGGGACCTTATTCATATTCCTAACGTACAGAAACATCAATAAGTGTCTGATATATCACTATGAAAAGTAAACGGAATGATCGTGCTTTGTAAACTATGCCAGTGTGTACAGTACCAGCGAAAGCAGTGACGTTAAACGTTAGTTACTTTTGTCTTAAGCCCAATGACTTGTTAACAAGTGCAAGAACGTTTAGAATCTTTACTTCGCCCATTGTCTGCTATTTTGTAGCCCAAATAACAAAACTTACTTAAATTCATCAACTGCTCGCTCCTCCCGTTTTATAAGTGAGAATTTTTGTGTTGTTATAAGAGAAAGTGCGAGGGGAATTCAAAACGTATATTACACATCATTATGGCGGACCAAGTAACTTGTACTGAATTCTGCACTACGCTACAAAGTGACATAGGCACATAACATTTTACAACATATTCATAGTCTCTGGTTGGAACGTACTATCAGTTCGAACGTACTATCAATCGTTCAATTCCTCGACCATAGAAATTCGCTCATTGGTCACGAAGCCACTCGAGAACAGCTGTGCGAACGCCCTCATATTTGGAAAATCTGCATCAGTTCCTCGGTTGTGTGGACAATGTCGGTTCTGTTCGATGTCGCTTACCTTCTTTCCAGATAAGCTTCACCCACGTTTGTGCGCCTTGTTCAGATTGTTGCCATCGTTTCATTCGGATGAACGTGACACTGCGTTTGGTTGTATACCGCCAGAACGTCTGTGTATAATTTAAACGTTTTACGAACAAGAATCCTACTTTTCCTCGTAGTTCAACTTCGGAATATATTTTCCAGTTGCAGTGCCGTTTCGTTCTCACAGTCAATTATCTTAGCTGAGACCATATGTGTAAGTTACTTTTTGAATACCTCTCGTATGAAAAAGTCTGACAAAAAGGATGTATTTCCCTGTACGTTTGCGAGTCACGTTGGTCTAACGAGAAAATAGGTGGTTAGACTACTCACGCAGACACAAAAATTGCTGTATGGTCCAGTTTTGTTGGCCTTTACGCAGAAATAGTCATTGTCAGACAAACATAAGGATGTAAATAATTATCAGGTATACCACATCGATCTCTGCGGTAGCCGCTGCTTCACATCGCATGAAGCGAAGCGGAGATCTTCGCTTTCATGCAGACACACTTTCTGTGACATCATGCATATTCACACATGGAAACAACCGCCCAACGTGGAAACAACCGCCCTGTTTATTTCGTGTTACTTTTCACGGGGCTTTTGTGACGCCATTGATTGCGGTCATTAACCATCGTAATCGTCGAAAGTATTTTCATTTATAGAACACTAGGATGGGTTGTTGAGTTATCACCCAGTTCAGAAGCAGCTCATTGTGAAGACATGAGCCGGCCGCGGTGGTCTCGCGGTTCTAGGCGCTCAGTCCGGAACCGTGCGACTGCTACGGTCGCAGGTTAGAATCCTGCCTCGGGCATGGATGTGTGTGATGTCCTTAGGTTAGTTAGGTTTAAGTAGTTCTAGGGGACTAATGACCACAGCAGTTGAGTCCCATAGTGCTCAGAGCCATTTGAACCATTTTTTGTGATGACATGGTCGTTTCTCTGCCTTCTGAGCGGGCGGACGAGCCGCAGTAACAAGTACTGTATGAAGTTATACCTGGCTGTAAAAATATGTAAGAATTTATCATATGAGAATGCTAAAGCTGGTTTGCATTTTATTCATATATCACCTGCGATTTCTGAGAAAATACAAAATAGGTTAGGAATATCAGGTGCCTTCCATGACTTGCCGAAGGAAAGAATATGATTTGTTCCATGTACTGAAACCTCTCCACATATCAACATACATCTGCTGAGACAAGGTAAACAGCAATTAATCAACTATGATAGGGGAAACACTGTCTTGTAAAAGACGATGAGCGTTACACAGATGTAAGTCTCAGTTACAGTGTGAAATAATTTTGTATTTTCGACTTGTTTCATTCGCCAGCAATGAGGTCAGGGCATATTGTTGAAGAATCAAATTCAAACTAAATCCCACCAAGCTCATAATGATGCAAAGGGATTCACAATTAGGTGTATTAGGGAGGAGACTTCATTTCCGGCATTCTTCTGTCGAGCAACGGAAATCTTTCGAAAACATTAGTGGGAACGGATGGGCTAGCGTTAATTTGTTCCTGAGACACTGTAGCAGCAACGGAAATCTTTCGAAAACATTAGTGGGAACGGATGGGCTAGCGTTAATTTGTTCCTGAGACAATGTAGCAAGTATTTTCAGACAAAAATTAAAAAATTATGCATATGAGTATGAATGCGTCCGTGTGTGCGTTTGTTTGTGAAATCCTGATCGTCCTGATACGTGGTGTAACAGGTATTTATACTAGTGGCTGAGGACAGTGTATTGAACAACATTAAATCAGTATTTTCGTCAACTGCAGACTAACAATTATAGATATTACAAGCCATATGATTTTAGGTTGGTTAGTACCTGAAAGCACATTTGGCAAGAGTAAGTCATGAATGTTTATCTTCCTCTGGGCAGCAGGTCAGGCATGTTGAAGTGCATATGTGTGGACGCAAAACGGTTAGTATATACTGACAAGGGTAGTCCACTTAGTGTGGCAGTTACGGCCACGCAGAAAACATCAGGTCGTAAAGCCTGTGAGGTGTTTGTGTGAAGATTGCTCGACGCAGAGTAAAAACAACACACTGATATGGGTACGTATGAGAGTGCCACATACAAAAATATGTGCTCCTGTACCCATCATACTCTGAATGAGCGTGTTACTCAATTACAATAATAGGCCCATAATAATAGGATAATGTAACGACTAAGCTATCAGTCGATGACATTTGGAGAAATAATAAGGAGAGTCGCGAAATAGACGATTTGCAGCAGAACCAGTACCCCCCATTTCTTCTCTACCCTGTATACAGCGTGCGTTTGTCGCTGGTAGACTTGTTACTTTTTAGCAGTATGGGGAACAGTTTAGAAAAAAGCAGCAAGAAATTTTACTAGCTAGACGAATAAGTAAACAAAGCAGTTGCGAAATTCACTTTGGAATGGCGTTAAGTTCTAACAAAGGAAGGGACTCTCACTCTTCACCGCGATTAATAGTTGAATTATTTCGATGACAATAAAACGAAAGAAGCTAGAGTATACCGACTCGTCGCCATTGAGGTCATTATAGACGGAGCACAGTCTCCAGTTGGACAAAAATGTGGAGAAGATGTCTGCCGCAACTTCCCTTAAGGGAAACACATAGGAAATTAATCTGGACGAATGAACCAAGATTTTACCCCAGATTCTTCCTAACGCGAGTGTATGGCCTTAGAAACATAGAGTTGCTGAAAAAAGGTAATGTTGTTTGTCTTCTCACATTCATCTAGGGACATACTGAAACTGAGATTCTTATTTATGAAATGAAATTATGTGCATCGCGGATTATACATCTGACAAACAACAAATGGTTAACTTCAATGAATGGACACCATTAAGTGTCACACTGATTATAGATATGATGACACTCTGCGAAGTTTTATGGATGGTCCAGTTTGAAATTTCTACGCAATAATGCTTTGTAACAAGTTACTTTCGAAATTGGGTTCAGATTCTAGAGATGATCAACAAAACTAACGAAAATTTGTGAACATAGTAAAATAGTTGCAGTAGCCATTGCTAGGCGTCGTGACTGAATCCTTTAGTCAGTTAAGCATATGAAGCTGGAAATTATCCTCGTTATTTAATTTCGAGAAATGAGCAGGTTGTATCGTTATGCACATACAAGAGATAATTATTCCGTTAAAGATTTGCAATGCGCTTAATAAAGTGTATGAAGAGCTGCAGGTGACGGAAAGAATTAGGAATATTGCATCATCTTGTTTTTATACGCCAAGTGTACTAACATTATTCCGAGAAGTTTACAAGTGACTTGTTTTTATCAGCTGCTCACTTTGAAGTTAAACTATCAACCACTTGTCTTCTTTCTTAGGAGACAAAGCTAGAGTTTCAATCTCAGAAGCTTAGCAGTAAGATAACATCCGCAGTAAGACACTCAAGGTGTTATCTCTTCGCGCACTTATGACAACAGCCGGCCATTCACCATATAATGGAAGTTTCCAAATAAAACAAAAACAACTATGCCCAAACATAGAATGTTTACCGCCGCTCATACTCTAATAACTTCGATTTCGCATCCTGCGTCCAAAGTACAGTTTTAAGACATCAGCTACCAAGTCGACAGCACTGTTGGAAATTGACAGAGCTCAAACTCAGTTCGGTTGTCTTCTTAGCCCACGTACGTTGTTAAATAAGATCGTATTTGCTTATTTAAGGACAATGAAGTCTAAGCAGGCAGAAATACTTTCTTCAAACGTGCACGTATATGAAAGAGGCAAAGCAATTCGTTTTGCTCCATCTACAACTACATCCATACTTTGCGAACCACTGTGAAGTGAATGGCAGAGGATACTTCCCAACGTACCAATTGGTTATGTAACGGGATCAAAAGAAAACATAGTGATCGACATTGTGGTAGAAGTACCACTTCCTCCCCCCACCCCAAAAGCAAGACCACTGGGAGGGCCGAGAAGGAGATTTTTTAAAATTATGAAAATTTCTAACTGGAGAGAACATTACCAAAACAGAAGTCTGGCAAAATACTGTTAAATCAGATACAAGCTTACACAGATTCTGCCGCGTAAAAGTTACGCGCAGCGCGCTGCGTTAAGGAACACGGTGGTGACCCCGCCTCCTTTAGAACCTGCTGATAAATGAGCACTGTCTTCATACGCCTTACACTCCGAGAAAGTTTTTTAGGCGGTTTTTCACACTTGTGCAGACAAATGACTTGCTTGTTCTCTATCTGCGTCAGAGAAAGAGAACATATAAGTAGGTAAATTGCGAATATACTATATAGGATGGATAGGATGTGTGACTGCTGTGTACGGACGCAGGACGAGCTGGCCACTGTTCGCGAACAGCTGAACGTGCTGATGGCCGCGGTTAGCCGTCTTCAGGCTACTGCCTCTGAGTGTAGCGGCAGTGGGGAGTCTGGTGCGTCACATGATACACCGCAGGTGTTGCATGTTTCACTCACGGTCCCTGCTGTCAAGAAATCTTCGCGGGTACTGGGCGCGGTTGGGCCACCCTCTCCGCAAGGGGAGTGGCGGGTTCAACGGCGTTCGCGTCGCACGAGTCGGAGGGTCAATGTGGAGGCTGGCCGTGTGGCATCGCACACTCTGCCTGTGAGTGGACATGTGGCCGCTCCTTCAGCAAGGTCCGAGCAGGCACACGGTGGGAGGGGTTTATTAGTGATTGGGAGCTCCAATGTTGGGCGGGTGATGGAGCCCCGTACGGAAATAGCGGAAAGGTGGGGGAAGACGGCCATTGTTCACTCTGTCTGCTTGCCGGGGGGGAGGGTGTCTTATCCGAGATGCGGAGGAGGCCCTACCGGCAGCGATAGAGAGCACTGGGTGCAGCCGACTGCAAATTGTTTGTTGTCCATGTCGGCACCAATGACTCCTGCCGTCTGGGTTCAGAGGTCATCCTCAGTTCATACAGGCGATTGGCGGAGTGTCGTTCCCAGAACCAATCGCGGTCCTCTAGGTTTGGAGCCGAGTGGAAGGCCTTAACCAGAGGCTCAGATGATTCTGCGGAGATCTGGGGTGCAAATTTCTCGATCTCCGCTATCGGGTGGAGAAATGTAGGGTCCTCCTGAATAGGTCATGCGTGTACTACACTCAGGAAGCCGCTACAAGGGTATCGGAGTACGTGTGGAGTGCACATGTGGGTTTTTTAGGTTAGAGAATTCCCTCCCCAGGCCCGACAAGACGCCTCCTGAGACGCGACAATATAGCAGTAGGCAAAACGCAAGAGGGAATGACAATATTAATGTGGTAATAGTAAACTGCAGGAGCGTCTATAGAAAGGTCCCAGAACTGCTCTCATTAGTAAACGGTCACATGCCCACATAGTACTAGGGACAGAAAATTGGCTGAAATCAGTGGTTAACAGAAGTGAAATTCTAAACTCAGATTGGAACGTGTACTGCAGACAGGCTGGACTGTGAAGGGGGAGGCGTGTTTATAGCGATAAAAAGAGCAGTAGTATCGAAGGAAATTGACTGAGATCCGAAATGTGAAATAATTTGGGTGAAGGTCAAAGTTAAAACATGCTCAAACATGGTAATTGGATGTCTCTATAGGCCCCCTGGCTCAGCAGCTGTTGTGGCAGAACACCTGAAGGAAAATTTGGAAAATATTTCGACTAGGTTTCCCGACCATGTTATAGTTTTGAGTGGAGATTTTAATTTACCAGATATAGACTGGGAGACTCAAACGTTTATAACGGGTGGCAGGGAAAAAGAATCCAGTGAAATTTTTTTAAGTGCATTATCTGAAAACTACCTTGAGCAGTTAAACAGAGAACCGACTCGTGGCGATAACATATTAGACCTTCTGGTGACAAACATACCCGAACTATTTGAAACAGTTAACGAAGAACACGGAATCAGCGATCATAAAGCGGTTACAGCATCGGTGATTTCAGCTGTAAATAGAAATATTAAAAAAGATAGGAAGATTTTTCTGTTTAGTAAAAGTGACAAAAAGCAGATTTCAGAGTACTTGAAGGAACAACACAGAAGTTTTATCTCAAGTACAGATAGTGTTGAGGATCAGTGGACAAAGTTAAAAAAACTCGTACAATATGCATTAGATGAGTATGTGCCAAGCAAGATCGTAAGAGATGGAAAAGAGCCATCATGGTACAACAAGCGAGTTAGAAAACTGTTACGGAAGCAAAGGGACCGTCACAGCAAACATAAACATAGCCAAAGCCTTGCAGACAAACAAAAAATACACGAAGCGAAATGTAGTGTGAGGAGGGCTATGCGAGAGGCGTTCAATGAATTCGAAAGTAAAGTTCTATGTACTGACTTGGCAGAAAATCCTAAGAAATTTTGGTCTTATGTCAAAGCGGTAGGTGGTTCAAAACAAAATGTCCGGACACTCTGTGACTAAAATGGTACTGAAACAGAAGATGACAGACTAAAGGCCGAAATACTAAATGTCTTTTTCCAAAGCTGATTCACAGAGAAAAACTGCACTGTAGTTCCTTCTCTAGATTGTCGCACAGATGACAAAATGATAGATATCGAAATAGTTCACAGAGGGATAGAAAAACAATTAAAATCGCTCAAAAGAGGAAAGGCCGCTGGATCTGATGGGATCCCAGTTCGATTTTACACAGAATACGCTAAGGGTCTTGCCCCCCTTCTTGCAGCGGTGCGGTGTACCGTAGGTCTCCCGAAGAGCGTAGCGTTCCAAAAGATTGGAAAAGGGCACAGGTCATCCCCGTTTACAAGAAGGAACGTCGAACAGATGTGCAGAACTATAGGCCTATATCTCTAACGTCGATCTGTTGTAGAATTATGGAACACGTATTATCTAGATTATAATGACTTTTCTGGAGACTAGAAGTCTGTTCTGTAGGAATCAGCATGGGTTTCGTAAAAGACGATCGTCTGAAAACCCAGCTCGCGCTGTTCGTCCACGAGACTGAGAGCCATAGACACCGGTTCCCAGGTAGACGCCGTATTTCTTGACTTCCGCAAGGCGTTTCATACAGTTCCCCACAGTCGTTTAATGAACAAAGTAAGAGCATATGGACTATCAGACCAATTGTGTGACTGGATTGAAG
Organism: Schistocerca nitens; assembly: GCF_023898315.1. Classification (NCBI taxonomy): domain Eukaryota; kingdom Metazoa; phylum Arthropoda; class Insecta; order Orthoptera; family Acrididae; genus Schistocerca; species Schistocerca nitens. Next base: position 270,729,983 of record NC_064620.1, read on the forward strand.
AGTTCCTAGATAACAGAATGTAGCATGTCATTCTCAATGGAGAGAAGTCTTCCGAAGTAAGAGTGATTTCAGTTGTGCCGCAGGGGAATGTCGTAGGACCGTTGCTGTTCACAATATATATAAATGACCTTGTGGATAACATCGGAAGTTCACTGAAGCTTTTTGCGGATGATGCTGTAGTATATCGAGAGGTTGTAACAATGGAAAATTCTACTGAAATGCAGGAGGATTTGCAACGAATTGACGCATGGTGCAGGGAATGGCAACTGAATCTTAACGTAGCGAATACATAGAAAGAAAGATCCTTTATCATTTAGCTACAATATAGCAAGTCAGCAACTGGAAGCAGTTAATTCCATAAATTATCTGGGAGTAGGCTTTAGGAGTGATTTAAAATGGAACGACCATATAAAATTAATCGTCGGTAAAGCAGATGCCAGACTGAGATTCATTGGAAGAATCCTAAGGAAATGCAGTCCGAAAACAAAGGAAGTAGGTTACAGTACACTTGTTCGCCCACTGCTTGAATACTGCTCACCGGTGTGGGATCCGTACCAGATAGGTTTTATAGAAGAGATAGATAAGATCTAACGGAGGGCAGCGCGCTTCGTTACAGGATCATTTAGTAATCGCCAAAGAGTAGTTCGGTACGGGCTTTTGTTGAAGTTCCGCGAACATACCTCCAGCGAGGAGTCAAGCAGTATATTACTCCCTCCTACATATATCTCGCGAAGAGACCATGAGGATAAAATCAGAGAGATTAGAGCCCACACAGAGGCATACCGACAATCTTTCTTTCCACGAACAAAACGAGACTGGAATAGAAGGGAGAATCGATAGAGGTACTATGGTTCAAATGGCTCTGAGCACTATGGGACTTAACTTCTTTGGTCATCAGTCCCCTAGAACTACTTAAACCTAACTAACCTAAGGACATCACACACATCGATGGCCGAGGCAGGATTCGAATCTGCGACCGTAGTGGTCGCGCGGTTCCAGACTGTAGCACCTAGAACCGCTCGGCCAATCCGGCCGATACCTTCTGCCACACACCGTCAAGTGGCTTGAAGAGTATGGATGTAGATATAGGTGTGGATGTAGAATAAAAGTTTACGCATTCACAGATAAAAATCGTACACACCTTCAGCAGTTATAATAACTGGAACTTTTTAGAATACGAATAGTATCCGCACACAAAAAAACGATCAATATATTTCTTTCATTTATCTCTAATTTTCAATTTTACTGTTTGAATGAGATGGATTATACAGGGTGAAGGTCAGCATTCGATTCCTTATTCAGACACAAAAGTTCATCTATCAAGATCATATCGGGTACATTTTGTAAACATATGTATGAAAACGAGGAGCTGGCAACGCTGTCACATACGCAACGCATCGAAATGTAAAGTGGAATGTGTATCACCCCACGCCACTGTACCAGCCGTCATAGATCACTGAGTAGACTTGTGGAAATTCGAACCCAAATCCACTACGGAGCTATGATCCGAATCCCCGTACGTGTCCTTTTTTTCATTTTTTAGACGTCCATTCCCTAGTTCTAGTTGTTCATAAGCAGGACATCATTTTTTCCAATCACAATAGCGTATCACATGGCAGTGGGATCCATTAAACTACTAGCCGCGTAGTGCTCAACCATTACTGATCCTGTAAATTTTATTTAGGCGGCTTCCCGATGGAGTTTACAATCGGCGAATATGGTTTTTAGATGCAATAATTTACCAACAGCCGTATGCATTGTAGAAATTTATTTTATTTTATGAACTTCTATGTGCTACCAGTATCGGCATTACATTGATGCCATCTTCAGGCCCCACTCGTCATAGTCGTAAAATCGCTATACACGAAAGGAGCCATATTACTAAATCCTTGAATCAAATCGTCCTGCAACAGCCTTTGGTGGCGGGCGACTCAGTCTGCCAGCCGTCGTCCCACGATCCATAATGGATCAACGAAGATTGAATATGGTTTTGGTGCTGGGTGCATCCGATAACCAAGCTGCTACTGCTGCTGCTCGTACGTATGCTGCAAGGTATCTTCAAAGGCGCCTTCCTGATAAGAATGTTTCTCGTCGCCTTGGGCAACGCCTTCGGGAAACCGATAATCTTGGTTTTACCAATCACCTCGGCGAAGTACCCATGATATTGCAAGGCAGTTACAGGTACATCTAAGACTGGTTGTTGAAGTGTTGTACGATGGAAAACTGCATTCATATCATTACGCTTAACTCAACATCGGCGACCACATGATCGCATTCGACGAAGTACTGTTTTAGGAATGGCTTTTGCACCAAATCGAAAATAACAAACATTTTATAAGCAACGTGATGTGGCTGAAGAAACTTACTACGCTTGTGAACGCATTTTCAACCTCCACAACAGCCTTTATTGGTCAGAACACAAACCATATGTCACCCGTGAAGGTGGCTTTCAGGCATGCTTTGGAATAAACCTGTGGACTGGAATCGTGCGAGAAATGCTTTTCGTCCCTTACCTGTTGCCGGACAAGTTGAATGCACCACTGCATCGTACATTTCTTTGCAATAGTTATGACGCATTAGAAAACGTTCCATTTGATGTTTGGCGACAGCTTTGGCTTCAGCATGACGGTGCACCGCCACGCTTTGAATTAATGTGGGCAACTATTTAAATGAAGCGTTTCCATGGAAATGGATTGGTCGTGGAGATTCAATCTTTTGGCTTCCATGTTCCCCGAACTTTGTGGGGACACTTAAAAAAAGTTTGTAGTAGTTATCCCCTTGATGTACACGATCTAATAACTCATATGCATGCCTCTTCGGCAATGGTGTTTGCAAATGTGTTGCTTAGCGACCAGCAGAGTACGGTGCAGTGAGTGGCATATGCAAAGTGGTCGATTTTGACATCTCTAAAGTGAACGTTTCTCGTACGTGTATGTGCCGACTGCGAGAAGATAAGCCCGTATGTCAAACGTACAGAATGAAATTATTGTGCATAGCATAATGTGCAATCTAGTGTAGCATAGCTGTTGTATTTTTTTTTGTCTCATTGGGTACAGACGATGTTACTGTATCCACTATCATTTTCTGAAGGCTTTATTTGTGTCATGGAGGGGTGATAGTGATCGTTAACATCCGTAAGAAGTTCATGTTATATGTTAATGTTTAACTAAAGGTAATAGTAACAGAAATAAATACACAAGATACCGCATTGTGGAGGTGTAAATTGGATTTTGTTTGGTGCTTCAACTGAAAAAAGTTCGGCGTGAACATCGGTGGCTCCGAAAAGCGTTCTCCACCACAGCGTCTTGTCTCAGTGAGCTACTGGGTCAGTTGTGGCACAACATTTGTTCATGCTACCTGTTCTCGGTCACGTTGTACACAGTTACATCATTACCAGAGAGATATCTTTGTGTTATTCCTGCCAATGTTAGGAAGTGTTGAGGGAAGAAGGTAAGGTTTACTCCAATAAATATTATAGTGCGTTATGTTTTAAACATGTGTTATTGATGGTTAGTCTTGTAAATAGACAGTGTCCTCGTTTTCCTTAAAATCACATTGCTATGTTTATATCAAACATATTCATCTACATTTACATACGTACTCCGCAATACACCATACGGTGCGTCGCGGAGGGTACCTCATACCACAACTAGCATCTTCTCTCCCTGTTCCACTCCCAAACAGAACGAGGGAAAAATAACTGCCTATATGCCTCTGTACGAGCCCTAATCTCTCTTATCTTATCTTTGTGGTCTTTCCGCGAAATATATGTTGGCGGCAGTAAAATTGTACTGCAGTCAGCCAAAAATGCTGGTTCTCTAAATTTCCTCAGTAGCGATTCACGAAAAGAACGCCTCCTTTCCTCCAGAGACTCCCACCACAGTTCCTGAAACATTTCCGTAACACTCGCGTGATGATCAAACCTACCAGTAACAAATCTAGCAGCCCGCCTCTGAATTGCTTCTATGTCCTCCCTCAATCCGACCTGATAGGGATCCCAAACGCTCGAGCAGTACTCAAGAATAGGTCGTATTAGTGTTTTATAAGCGATCTCCTTTACAAAAAATGTCCAAATGTGTGTGAAATCTTATGGGACTTAACTGCTAAGGTCATCAGTCCCTAAGCTTACACACTACTTAACCTAAATTATCCTGACGACAAACACACACACACACACACCCATGCCCGATGGAGGACTCGAACCTCCGCCGGAACTAGCTGCACAGTCCATGACTGCAGCGCCTCAAACCGGTCGGTCAATCCCGCGCGGCGGTCTCCTTTACAGATTAACCACATCTTCCCAAAATTCTACCAATGAACACACTACTAATGGAGTATTCAAACATTACGGGATTGTTTTTCCTATTCATCTGCATTAATTTACATTTATCTATATTTAGAGATAGCTGCCATTCTTTATGTGGTGTCACTGCCAGACACCACACTTGCTAGGTGGTAGCTTAAATCGGCCGCGGTCCATTAGTACATGTCGGACCCGCGTGTCGCCACTGTGTGATCGCAGACCGAGCGCCACCACACGGCAGGTCTCGAGAGACGTACGAGAACTCGCCTCAGTTGTACGACGACGTTGCTAGCGACTATACGGACGAAGCCTTTGCTCTCATTTGCCGAGAGACAGTAGAATAGCCTTCAGCTAAGTTCATGTCTACGACCTAGCAAGGCGCCATTAGCCTTAGATAGCTTGTATCTAAAGAGTCGCACTTGTATCGCCACAATCTCCAGATGTCTCATCAAGAACGATGTATACAAAGGAAGGATTAAAAGTTAAGTAGTCCAGAAGTTACGTATTTTCTTTATAGCATTCATTAAGTCTCCTGTTTCAGACCTCACTCCATCCTTCGTGAGTTAGCGCGTGCATCTTGGCCGCCTCTTTCAATTAGTGTACGTAGTGTTGGCAAGTCTGCCGACACTACACTTTATACCAATCACAAATCCTGTCAAAGTCATCTTGCATCCTCCTACAGTCACTCAACGACGACACCTTCACGTACACCACAGCATCATGAGCAAACAGCCGCACATTGCTATCCACCCTATCCACATTTCCCTGGGGCACTCCAGACGATACCGTCACCTCCGACTAAGCGGGACTAGATTTGCCAGATACACTTCTGACTCGAAATCGGATGAGCATTTTGCAAATGGGACATTTTTTCTTCTTCGAGTATTTTGTTTTATCAAAATGGAAGAAAATATACAAAGCCTCCTTATATTACATGATGTGTAAACATCGCAAACTGTCACATTACGACTTCCATCATCCTTTCTGTAATGATAATAATAATAATAAAAACAATAATAATAATAACGGACGTAGTAGTCGTTATACATACATACTATACACTGAAGAGGTATACACCGAGCCAAAGAATATCGTGGAGAGCCCCGGCGAGCACGCAGAAGCACCGCAGCAAGATGTGGCATCGAGTGGACTAACGTATGAAGAAGTGCTGGAGGGAACTGACACCTTGAATCCTGTAGCGCTGTCCATAAATCCGTAAGAATACGAGGGGGTGGAGATCTCTTCTGAACAGCACGTTGCAAGGCATCCCAAATATGCTCAGTGATGTTCATACCTTAGGAGTTTCGCGGCCAGCGGAAGTGTTTAAACTCAGGAGAGTGTTCCTGGAGTCACTCTGTAGCAATTCTGGACCTGGGGCGGGGGGGTCGCAATGTCCTGTTGGAATTACCCAAGTCCGTCGGAATGTGCAATGGACATGAATGGATCCAGGTGATGAGACAAGATGCTTCCGTACTTGTCACCTGTCAGAGTCGTATCAGGGGTCCCATATCACTCCACCTTCACACACCCCACACCATTATAGAGGCTCAACCAGCTTGAAAAGTCCCCTGCTGAGATGGAGGATCCATGGATTCACGAGGTTGTCTCCATACCTGTACACGTCCATACTTCAAACTGGAGTCGTCCGACCGGGCAACATGGTTCCAGTCATCAACAGACCAATGTCGATGTTGACGGACCAGGCGAGGCGTAAAGCTTTGTGTCATGCAGCCATCAAGGCTACACGTTTGGGTCTTCAGCTTCGAAAGCCCATATGGATGATGTTTCGTTGAATGGTTCGCACGCTGAAACCCGTTGATGGCACAGAATTGAAATCTGCAGCAATTTGGGAAAGGTTTACACTTCTGTCACGTTGAATGATTCTCTTCAGTCATCGTTGGTCCCGTTTTTGCAGTATCTTTTTCCGGCCGCAGCGATGTCGATTTTTACCGGATTCCTGATATTCACGGTACAGTCGTGAAACGGTCGTACGGGAAAATCCCACTTCATCGCTAGCTTGGAGAGGCTGAGTCCCATCGCTCGTGTGCCGACTGTAACACCACGTTCAAACGGACTTAAATCTTGATAAACTGCCATTGTAGCTGCGGTAAGCGATACAACAACTGCGTCAGACACTTGTTGTCTTATATAGGCGTTGCCGACTGCAGCGCCATAGTCTGCCCGTTTACATATCTCTGTATTTGAATGTGCATGCCTATAACCAGTTTCTTTAGCGCTTCAGTGTATGATCAGTGCAGGGTAATACGACTAATGTAATTTTTTTCCAGAGATATTCGTCACGCAGTCCCTGGATGAGTATTCCGGATCGGTGGACGTGGCTAGCACGTGAGATACGAAATGCAGGTCAGGTGGGCGCCGACCGCCACGTGTCTCCCCTCGCCGTCGTTTCAGCGGGTGACAGTGGCGGCCGGCCCAGACGCCCACAGGAAACGATTTACGAATGGTGGCCCACTTGGCAAGCACTCCGCCTCTCACAGCACTCGCTGTATTTTCAAAATACGCAGCCTCTCCTATCGGCATCCTGTGCGCTATTCCTCGCTTCTTTCTGGCTTTCTGCAAGAAATGGTGTCTCTCCTTTCAGACCATTCGCTCTGTAAAAAGCTAAATTTTCTCTATTAAACCTCATTTGTTTTATTTTCATGTCTTTAGGTTCTTCGGCCCTCCGACTGGACCGTTCCTTTCTTCTTTTCTTTTCTATCTCACAACATCGTCTTTATCCATCGATATCGGTAAAAACTTTCTCCTCTGCTATTGATTGTGCTGTCACTTTCGCTAGCTAGTCTCTCTTTCGAATAGGAGCTTTTTAATATCAATATTTCTGCACATACTTTTAGATATATGGCAGTATTTCGTGTTTTTTTTTTTCTTTCCTTTCCACTAGCAACACCTTATGGCTGCTTCAACACTAATTAAACTCAACTATAGGATTTAACTGATGAAATTGTAAACGATGTTTTTCAGAAAATCATTGAGTGGTTCTCTGCAAATGGGCTCTCATTAAACTTTGACAAAACACAGTATATACAGTTCCACACAGTAAATGGAGTGACACCATTAATAAATATAGACTTCGATCAGAAATCGGTAGCTAAGGTAGAATATTCAAAATTTCTAGGTGTATGCATTGATGAGGGGTTGAACTGGAAAAAACACACTGAAGATCTGCTGAAAAGTTTGAGTTCAGCTACTTATGCTGTTAGGGTCATTACAAATTTTGGCGATATACATTGTAAGATGGGAAGAACTATGCCCCTTACATGAAGTCATTAAAGATAACCTAATTCACGTTGAGCGAACAGTAGGGCTGAACAAAATGACTGACAAGGCACAATGCATCTTGTAGATGGTATAGTATGGACGTATTGCAATAATCATTGTCGGGTGATGGTTTTAAAGTAATTCACACGACATGAAAACTTTGTGGAAACGCGTCGATTTACTGGAGGCTAGTTTATCCCAGGGAAGTACTCAGAAATGACCATGGGGTGCGGCTGGGAAGCGGCGAAGGGAAGCGACAATAGGCAGCTTAGGGCGGCTCAAGCTCTGAGAAAGCGGTAACGGGGCACGGCCTCCAGCTGCCTTAAGATGAGTGACAGTGAGTGGGTGGTGAAACATGCGAGAAAGCCGTGCAAAGCTGCGGTGGAGCGGTCAACAGAGGTCAAAATATGCGTGTTCCTGACTACAGCAACTTCACGCTGAATTCACGGTCCACAGAGTCTGAAGTAAATGAGGTGAAGAGTGACAGAATGAAATACGCCGGCCTCCGATGGGTATGTAGGACCAAGGAATTTGAAGTACTCTCCTGGGAGTCAGAATTCCGGAAAAATTGGTGTTTGTGCAGATGCTAACCTTGATGGGTGGCCTGGGAGGAGCTAAATAGCAGAAGTTTAGAGGAAGGGAAATTTTGTGGGAATTTGTTCACTTCCCAGAGCAGGCAGCGACGCATAATTATCATGACTTGCGTTGCAATTGGCGTATGTGATTTTGCTGGAGGGGAAACTGAGGCAAAGAGCGGACTGGGAGAAGTCCCCGTAGATGTCTTCCATTCCCAGCTTGCCTAGAGTGCGGATGTGGCGTTCTTTAATCAGCTTGCCTGAGAAAGAGTGAGTATCTCTGCAGTTTAGGACTTAGCAAATGGAACGATTGAGCTTGGAAATAGGAAGTTTTGGTTCAGCTATGTACTGAGTAAGATAGCTAGGAGTGAATAGACGAGCGCAGCCTTGCAGCACCACGAGGTCGGCCAACGTCCTCACAACGACACCGCTCCACCACGCTGAATTTGGTGATAATGCACCTGCTCCAGCCACTGATTAATTTGCTGGATCACGTCGGCAAAGTTTCCACGAGGGTTTCATGGGCCATGTATTGTAGAATTCTTCTCGCACTTCGCATTACGCCTGGGTCAGTCGATAGGAATTACTTTTGATTTATTGCGCTTTACTCCATGCAAACGCAATTTATTACCACTGCCTGTTAGGAGAGTCATGTAATGTGATGATTGAAGGTCGTGAGTTAAAATAAATCTGTGCTAATCGACTGCATCTGTTTTCAATCAAGTAGTTGAAATCCCAAGTCACTTTCTTAATTAATTTTATGTTCAACATTTGAATCTGGTGTTCAATAGCTGAATATAACATCAATATACACCCCTTTTTAATTAAAAGGGATCAATTCTGAACCAATTTATGTCAACACCGCCACCGCAGTTCAATCAGGAGTCACAGGCCTTATTACTTTCTTTGCGTTATCCGACATTGCGGCAGTTTTGCACTCTTTGTTGATCTGTTAGTCAATTACCTGGGTGTACACACACCAAAACCAGATAAGTGACGGGTGGGGTGTTACAACATCTCAGTAAATTAGCTTACCACGCCTATTTTCATTCTCTGCTTTCGTATGGCATCATATTCTGGGGTAACGCATCATTGAGTAAAAGAGTGTTCATTGTACAAAAGCGTGTAATCAGAATAATTGCTGCAGCTCATTCAAGATCATCCTGCAGACACTGATTTAAAGAGCTAGGGATCTTCACTGTAGCCTCACAATATTCATATTCACTTATGAAATTTGTTACTAACAATCCTAACGAATTCAAAAGTAATAACAGTGTTCATGGCTACAACACTAGGAGAAAGGATGATCTTCACTACTCAAGGTTAAATCTAACTTTGGCTCAGAAGGGGGTAAATTATGCTGCCACAAATGTCTTTGGTTACTTGCTTAATAGCATCAAAAGTCTGACACATAGAATATAGCATTCAAAAGGAAATTAAATAAATATCTGAATGGAAATTCCTTCTACTCATTAGATAAATTTTTGGATACAGTAAGTGGGTAATTTCACCACCGCCCACCCAAAAAAATTTAAAATATTAAGTATCATGTAATATTTTGTGTAATGTGATTTTTTGGATGGACACCTTTTATTAAGTGTGTCGTATTCATGATCTATGGACCAAGTACTAATCTAATCTACCTAATAATTTTAGAGAGTAATTTGGTATATGTTCCACAACCTACATCGTGGCTTTCAAGACACAGAGCGGTAAAAGGGGAAATGTTTTGTCATTCATTTGCCTCATGTATTTCTAGCAGATGATCTTAAGGCAGTAAACCAGAAACTTTAAGAAAGCAACTAATGACACAGTGATAGCCACACGATACCACCTTCTAAATACCGCTGCCTGTGCACTATAATTTTAGTGCAGCGTGGAATGCTAATACTCCAAGGATATGACTCACGACAATTAGCACTCTTGACTGACTTCCTTTGTAAACAGAACAGGCAAAGTCAGTCATTCGAGAGAAGATTGTAGCGTATCTGTAACCGTCAGTACAGCTTCCTTTTCGCAATAAGCCAGCAGTCTTCTTGCTGTCACACAGAGAACCAGTATTTCTGCCACATTGCCGCCGCTATCCATGGTTTCCACAAACCTATATGTTTGTGTTTGCTTTCCACCAACTCATCTCCTAACCTTGCCATATTACACTCCTGGAAATGGAAAAAAGAACACATTGACACCGGTGTGTCAGACCCACCATACTTGCTCCGGACACTGCGAGAGGGCTGTACAAGCAATGATCACACGCACGGCACAGCGGACACACCAGGAACCGCGGTGTTGGCCGTCGAATGGCGCTAGCTGCGCAGCATTTGTGCACCGCCGCCGTCAGTGTCAGCCAGTTTGCCGTGGCATACGGAGCTCCATCGCAGCCTTTAACACTGGTAGCATGCCGCGACAGCGTGGACGTGAACCGTATGTGCAGTTGACGGACTTTGAGCGAGGGCGTATAGTGGGCATGCGGGAGGCCGGGTGGACGTACCGCCGAATTGCTCAACACGTGGGGCGTGAGGTCTCCACAGTACATCGATGTTGTCGCCAGTGGTCGGCGGAAGGTGCACGTGCCCGTCGACCTGGTAGCCGACCGCAGCGACGCACGGATGCACGCCAAGACCGTAGGATCCTACGCAGTGCCGTAGGGGACCGCACCGCCACTTCCCAGCAAATTAGGGACACTGTTGCTCCTGGGGTATCGGCGAGGACCATTCGCAACCGTATCCATGAAGCTGGGCTACGGTCCCGCACACCGTTAGGCCGTCTTCCGCTCACGCCCCAACATCGTGCAGCCCGCCTCCAGTGGTGTCGCGACAGGCGTGAATGGAGGGACGAATGGAGACGTGTCGTCTTCAGCGATGAGAGTCGCTTCTGCCTTGGTGCCAATGATGGTCGTATGCGTGTTTGGCGCCGTGCAGGTGAGCGCCACAATCAGGACTGCATACGACCGAGGCACACAGGGCCAACACCCGGCATCATGGTGTGGGGAGCGATCTCCTACACTGGCCGTACACCACTGGTGATCGTCGAGGGGACACTGAATAGTGCACGGTACATCCAAACCGTCATCGAACCCATCGTTCTACCATTCCTAGACCGGCAAGGGAACTTGCTGTTCCAACAGGACAATGCACGTCCGCATGTATCCCTTGCCACCCAACGTGCTCTAGAAGGTGTAAGTCAACTACCCTGGCCAGCAAGATCTCCGGATCTGTCCCCCATTGAGCATGTTTGGGACTGGATGAAGCGTCGTCTCACGCGGTCTGCACGTCCAGCACGAACGCTGGTCCAACTGAGGCGCCAGGTGGAAATGGCATGGCAAGCCGTTCCACAGGACTACATCCAGCATCTCTACGATCGTCTCCATGGGAGAATAGCAGCCTGCATTGCTGCGAAAGGTGGATATACACTGTACTAGTGCCGACATTGTGCATGCTCTGTTGCCTGTGTCTATGTGCCTGTGGTTCTGTCAGTGTGATCATGTGATGTATCTGATCCCAGGAATGTGTCAATAAAGTTTCCCCTTCCTGGGACAATGAATTCACGGTGTTCTTATTTCAATTTCCAGGAGTGTATTTTCTTACTCTGCTGGAGGCCAGTGAATATATTCATCTTGATTCATTCCATACATCTGCCAAACACTTCTGTTACATGTCACTACATTCGAGAAAAACTTAATGAGGAAATCAATAAACACAGCGTTCATTGTATTGACACCCAGTGCTATATCTACACTGAAGCTCCAAGAAAACTGGTACAGGCATGCGTATTCAAACACAGAGATATGTAAACAGGCAGAATACGCTGCTGCGGTCGGCAACGCCTATAAAAGGCAACAAGTGTCTGGCGCAGTTGTTAGACCGGTTACTGCTACTAAAATGGCAAGTTATCAGGATTTAAGAGTGTTTGAACGTAGTGTTACAGTAGGCGCACGAGCAATGGGACACAGCATTTCCGAGATAGCGATGAAGGGGGGATTTTCCCGTACGACCATTTGACCATTTGACCAATATCACGAATCCGGTAAAACGTCGACATCGCTGTGGCCGGAAAAAGATTCTGCAAGATCGGGACCAATGACAACTGAAGAGAATCGTTCATCGTGACAAAAATGCAAACCTTCCGCAAATTGCTGCTGATTTCAGTGCTGGGCCATCAACAACTGTCAGCGTGCGAACCATCCAACGAAACATCATCGATATCGTCTATCGAAGCCGAAGGCCCACTCTTGTACCCTTTATGGCTGCACGACACAAAGCTTTACGCCTCGCCTGAGCCCGTCAACATTGACACTGGTCTGTTGATAACTGGAAATATGTTGCCTGGTCGTTTCAAATTGTATCGAGCGGACGGATGTGTACGATTAAGGAGACACACTCATGAATCCATGGACCCTGCGTGTCAACAGGGGACTGATCGAGCTGATCGAGACTCTATGATGGTGTGGGGCATGGGCAGTTGGAGTGATATGAGACCCCTGATACCTCTAGATACGACTGACAGGTGATACGTACGTAAGCATCTTGTATCATCACCTGGATCCATTCATGTCCATTGTTCATTCCGACAGGCTTGGGCAATTCCTGTAGGATAATGCGACGTCCAAGAAGTCCAGAATTGCTACAGAGTGCCTCCAGGAACACTCTTCTGAGTTTAAACACTAAACTCCCCACTAAACTCCCCAGACATGTCGAGCACCTCACTATCTTGATTTTATAGAGAAATTTTGAGCACAAATCTCATACATTAGTCGAAGGTGCAAGCAGTCACTTGTAGTGCTCTAATGATATTGAGTAAACTTGGGATTTGAGCGATTATAGTGGCTCAAAGGTTTCTGGCCCATTTGTCGCAGTTTAAAGTGTCGCCACCGTCAGAAATGTGACGAGAGCCGGACCACGTAGCGACATACCTCAATTGGCTAAAACGACCGGGCCCGCAGCTTCAACACGAATTTCTTTCGACATTTAAAATGCTTCACTTATGTGTCCTTCAACGCTGCCTTGTGACAACAGCACAATGTTTCACTCTATGGACAAGGCTGATGTTAGCAAATGAATCTGTGTTTAGAGTCACGAACGAGTCAAACTAGTTTCTGTGTAAGAATAAGAAACATGTCAACATATAGAAGACATAATTGACACTGAAAATGACTAACAACACCTCTACATGTATTCGCAGCAGAGTAGACCATGAGGGAAAGGTATTTCATCGATCATGTGGCCGGATGTGATCGACATTCCTTGATGCAGTGGCTGTCCACAGATAACCACCACATAGCATAGATGGCGCTGATAACTCTGTAGTTGCGTAACCTCGAATCACAAACACAAAAACTTTGCGGAGACTCTACAGAGAGCATAATTTGGGGTTGGGATGAGTTATACATTCAACGGACCTGTACTCCGGGGACATGCGTTGGACTCGTTTTATGCAAAGGCTACTGCGATGGTGGACTCCTCAGAACCTCAGAATCGCATTGACGGAGGAGTGTAATGATATACAGGGTGTTTCAAAAAGAGCTTCACAACTTTGAAAATTTATATAAATTAATTCATAATACCTACAGAGGTGATTGTAGTGCAATTTGTAGAGAAATACATCAAGTCTTATCTGGCGTAGTTCGCTAGTGCCGAAACACACCGTAAGGAGCGCTAGCAGCAGTTGCGTTAAAGATGGCTGCCTTCACTGGACCTGAGTGTGCTAGCTGTGTGTTTTGGTTTGAAGGGTCGAAGTCGACGACGACAGTTCACCTTACTTTCCGTACCAAGTACGCTAAAGATCATCCGAGTAGGCCTACAATTTATGAGTGGCATAAATGTTAAATGTTCCCCCCCCCCCCCCCCCCCCCATGAACCATGGACCTTGCCGTTCGTGGGGAGGCTTCCGTGCCTCAGCGATACAGATGGCCGTACCGTAGGTGCAACCACAACGGAGGGGTATCTGTTGAGAGGCCAGACAAACATGTGGTTCCTGAAGAGGGGCAGCAGCCTTTTCAGTAGTTGCAGGGGCAACAGTCTGGATGATTGACTGATCTGGCCTTGTAACAATAACCAAAACGGCCTTGCTGTTCTGGTACTGCGAACGGCTGAAAGCAAGGGGAAACTACAGCCGTAATTTTTCCCGAGGGCATGCAGCTTTACTGTATGGTTAAATGATGATGGCGTCCTCTTGGGCAAAATATTCTGGAGGTAAAATAGTCCCCCATTCGGATCTCCGGGCGGGAACTACTCAAGAGGACGTCGTTATCAGGATAAAGAAAACTGGCATTCTACGGATCGGAGCGTGGAATGTCAGATCCCTTAATCGGGCAGGTAGGTTAGAAAATTTAAAAAGGGAAATGGATAGGTTAAAGTTAGATATAGTGGGAATTAGTGAAGTTCGGTGGCAGGAGGAACAAGACTTTTGGTCAGGTGATTACAGGGTTATAAATACAAAATCAAATAGGGGTAATGCAGGAGTAGGTTTAATAATGAATAAAAAAAATAGGAGTGCGGGTTAGCTACTACAAACAGCATAGTGAACGCATTATTGTGGCCAAGATAGACACAAAGCCCATGCCTACTACTGTAGTACAAGTTTATATGCCAACTAGCTCTGCAGATGATGAAGAAATAGATGAAATGTATGATGAGATAAAAGAAATTATTAAGGTAGTGAAGGGAGATGAAAATTTAATAGTCATGGGTGACTGGAATTCGTCAGTAGGAAAAGGGAGAGAAGGAAACATAGTAGGTGAATATGGATTGGGGGGAAGAAATGAAAGAGGAAGCCGCCTTGTACAATTTTGCACAGATCATAACTTAATCATAGCTAACACTTGGTTCAAGAATCATAAAAGAAGGTTGTATACCTGGAAGAATCCTGGAGATACTAAAAGGTATCAGATAGATTATATAATGGTAAGATAGAGATTTAGGAACCAGGTTTTAAATTGTAAGACATTTCAAGGGGCAGATGTGGATTCTGACTACAGTCTATTGGTTATGAACTGCAGATTGAAACTGAAGAAACTGCAAAAAGGTGGGAATTTAAGGAGATGGGACCTGCATAAACGGAAAGAACCAGAGGTTGTACAGAGTTTCAGGGAGAGCATAAGGGAACAATTGATAGGAATGGGGGAAAGAAATACAGTAGAAGAAGGATGGGCAGCTCTGAGGGATGAAGTAGTGAAGGCAGCAGACGATCAAGTAGGTAAAAAGACGAGGGCTAATAGAAATCCTTGGGTAACAGAAGAAATATTGAATTTAATTGATGAAAGGAGAAAACATAAAAATGCAGTAAATGAGGCAGGCAAAAAGGAATACAAACGTCTCAAAAATGATATCGACAGGAAGTACAAAATGGCTAAGCAGGGATGGCTAGAGGACAAATGTAAGGATGTAGAGGCTTATCTCACTAGGGGTAAGATAGATACTGCCTACAGGAAAATTAAGGAGACCTTTGGAGAGAAGAGAACCACTTGTATGAATATCAAGAGCTCAGATGGTAACCCAGTTCTAAGCAAAGAAGGGAAGGCAGAAAGGTGGAAGGAGTATATAGAGGGTTTATACAAGGGCGATGTACTTGAGGACAATATTATGGAAATGGAAGAGGATGTAGATGAAGACGAAATTGGAGATAAGATACTGCGTGAAGAGTTTGACAGAGCACTGAAAGACCTGAGTCGAAACAAGGCCCCGGGAGTAGACAACATTCCATTAGAACTACTGATGGCCTTGGGAGAGCCATTCATGACAAAACTCTACCATCTGGTGAGCAATATGTATGAGACAGGCGAAATACCCTCAGACTTCAAGACGAATATAATAATTCCAATCCCAAAGAAAGCAGGTGTTGACAGATGTGAAAATTACCGAACTATCAGTTTAATAAGTCACAGCTGCAAAATACTAACGCGAATTCTTTACAGACGAATGGAAAAACTGGTAGAAGCGGACCTCGGGGAAGATCAGTTTGGATTCCGTAGAAATGTTGGAACACGTGAGGCAATACTAACCTTACGACTTATCTTAGAAGAAAGATTAAGAAAAGGCAAACCTACGTTTCTAGCATTTGTAGACTTAGAGAAAGCTTTTGACAATGTTAAGTGGAATACTCTCTTTCAAATTCTGAAGGTGGCAGGGGTAAAATACAGGGAGCGAAAGGCTATTTACAATTTGTACAGAAACCAGATGGCAGTTATAAGAGTCGAGGGGCATGAAAGGGAAGCAGTGGTTGGGAAAGGAGTGAGACCGGGTTGTAGCCTCTCCCCGATGTTAATCAATCTGTATATTGAGCAAGCAGTAACGGAAACAAAAGAAAAATTCAGAGTAGGTATTAAAATTCATGAAGAAGAAGTAAAAACTTTGAGGTTCGCCGATGACATTGTAATTCTATCAGAGACAGCAAAGGACTTGGAAGAACAGTTGAACGGAATGGACATTGTCTTGAAAGGAGGATATAAGATGAACATCAACAAAAGCAAAACGAGGATAATGGAATCTAGTCAAATTAAATCAGGTGATGCTGAGGGAATTAGATTAGGAAATGAGACACTTAAAGTAGTAAAGGAGTTTTGCTATTTAGGAAGCAAAATAACTGATGATGGTCGAAGTAGAGAGGATATAAAATGTAGACTGGCAATGGGAAGGAAAGCGTTTCTGAAGAAGAGAAATTTGTTAACATCGAGTATAGATTTGTCAGGAAGTCGTTTCTGAAAGTATTTGTATGGAGTGTAGCCATGTATGGAAGTGAAACATGGACGATAACTAGTTTGGACAAGAAGAGAATAGAAGCTTTCGAAATGTGGTGGTACAGAAGAATGCTGAAGATTAGATGGGTAGATCACATAACTAATGAGGAAGTACTTCAAAAATGGTTCAAATGGCTCTGAGCACTATGGGACTTAACATCTATGGTCATCAGTCCCCTAGAACTTAGAACTACTTAAACCTAACTAACCTAAGGACATCACACAACACCCAGTCATCACGAGGCAGAGAAGGGATCGGTTGGTAGGACATGTTTTGAGGCATCAAGGGATCACAAATTTAGCATTGGAGGGCAGCGTGGAGGGTAAAAATCGTAGAGGGAGACCCAGAGATGAATACACTAAGCAGATTCAGAAGGATGTAGGTTGCAGTAGGTACTGGGAGATGAATAAGCTTGCACAGGATAGAGTAGCATGGAGAGCTGCATCAAACCAGTCTCAGGACTGAAGACCACAACAACAACAACATAAATGTTTTGTAGAAACAGGGTGCTCGGTAAGACATGGGAAATAATCAGGTCGTCCAAGCACATCTGACGACATCGTTGAGCAAGTGAGACAATGTTTTGTCAGCAACCCTACGGAATTGACCCTGAGTGCATCTCGCGAACTGCAAATTCCACATATGACTGTTTGGCGTGCGTTGAGAAACCGTTTGCATTTTAAACCATATAGAGTGACGATCGTACAAGAAATAAAAGACACTGATAAAATTGCCCGCAAGAACTTCTTTGTGGATATGTTAAATCGATTACATTAGGATGAACGATTCTTGAACAAAATCATCTTTTCTGACGAGTCGACTTTTCAATTAAGAGGCAAAGTTAACACACGCAAGTGTAGGGTTTGAGGCAGTGAAAATCCGCATCAAACATTGCAACATTTTTCTCATAGCCTTAAACTGAACGTGTTTTGTGCATTGAACAGGAACAAAGTGTACGGTCCCTTTTTATGCCGTGAGAGAACCATCAACGGAATAGTGTACCTGGAGATGTCACAACAATTTTTGATGCCACAGATCGATGAGGATGACCAAGAACAAAATGTTTACTTCATGCAAGATTGTGCACCACCCACTACCTGGCTGACGTTCGGGATTTTCTCAGTGACCGCTTTGCAGGTCAATGGATTGGCCGTGAAGCGCCAATTGAATGGCGCGCACGTTCCATAGACCTGACGCCACTCGAATTTTTTTATGGGGGATTCTTCTAGGGTATCGTGTTTGTACCTCATATGCCGGCTTCTCTAGCTGAACTTAGACCAACAACTTAGAGCAACAACTTACGCCGCCAGTGAGCAAGTTACACCTGCAATGTTATAGCGAGTTTGGGAAGAAATTGACTTCCAATGGGATGTGTGTAGGATAACCGACGGAAGCCACATACAACATCTTTAGTTTAAGCTAAAACAACTTGATGTGTTTCCCTACAAACTAACACTAAACCCAGCTCTACATCTTATTTCAATAAAGTTGTAAAGTCCTTCTGGAAACACCCTGTACTTAAAGAATGTCCCAAATCAATGCAAAAGATACATCACCGTCAATGGAAGTCATGATGTGTTAGTACGGATGAAGCAGTGGCAAATTTCGTGATCGGAAGCTACTGCACCGATGGAAACTGATTTCTGTAATCCCGTGGCTAAAATGGTGTCAGATTACTGTCATACGCTCTAGGTAAAATTAGGTACATGCCTGTATGGTCTTTCGATGTTCCAGCACCAACATTAACAAAAACTACTGGGTTATTTAGCAAGTAGAGTACCTTTACTCCGAAATGGATGTGTCCTCAAAGATCTGACATCTCGTTCTCTTTCAAAGATCCCTCATGATTGCTAGTGTCGGTATAGCTACGTCTGTATCATCCATTTCTTCTGTCTATGTGTTACGATTTTGGTACTTTGAATTTCACTTCTATTTCTAATCGTTGTAACTCGCCAGTCTGTGCTCCAAGACTAATGTCCTTGAAGCCGTCAGGATGTTAAAGACCGGGAGGACAAAAAGAACGCGACATTTTACTGCACGGTGTTCTCAGAAGCAGTTAAAGGAACTCTTCCGTGAATGGCGTCTGTTGATTATTGAGGCAAAGCTGCCATTGATGTGTTAATTTGTCCCATAGTGTCAACCTCTCTTTACTGTAGTGGATAGCGAAAAAAATGCAGCTACTACAGCATCTCGTGGGACTGTAATAAGTGTCAAGAAGGAAACTGACTTGTCTGGTGATGCACATCTGGTGTAAGAAGGAAACAGCAGGTGAATGCCTTCGACTGAATACTTAGGGCGACTGCTACGGTCGCAGGTTCGAATCCTGCCTCGGGCATGGATGGGTGTGATGTCCTTAGCTTCGTTAGGTTTAAGTAGTTCTAAGTTCTAGGGGACTGATGACCACAGATGTTAAGTCCCATAGTGCTCAGAGCCATTTGAACCATTTGAATCCTTAGGGTGAAAGTGAACTTGCTGCAGTAGAAAACCTCCTACCAATTAGTGACCAATCACCGAAAGCTATAACAGCCTCTTAATAATACAGACGCGACAGGAATTAATTTAGTTCAAAGCTCTGAAAATCTCATTGCAGTATTAGAAGACATTAAGAAATCCTTTGCTCTCTACAATTTCAGCTCCCGTCATCTGACTTTAGTGGTTCACATTCTCTAGTGGTAGATGACGTACAGCGGCCGTCAGCAGTAATGGATCCACGACAAAAGCTTAATGCGGTCCTGTCGAACAGCTGTGCTCACATTACGGAAATACTGTTCCAGGTCTTTGAGTCGTCAACCGGAGTAGCTTCCAGTATTTCTTTCTTGTGACCTCACGAATGTAAGCTCAGTGAATATTCTTTATATTATTCTTGCTAGCAACTTGGAGCCGTTGAGCTGACTGTGCGATAGTTTCCGCAGTTATCTGTTCTTCCTATCTTCGGTACTGTGTGGATGATATTTTTCTGAAAGTCTCATATATGTCCCCAGACCCATAGAAAGCTTAGAAGCTATGTCTTAAGTAGCACGTGATGAATATAAAGAACATGAAATCCCTAGTCATACTCATATAATTGTAATTTGCCTTATTGTTACCAGGCATACGAAGTCGTTCGTCCACACCACACAGCCACAGAAATCAAAACGCGATGTGTCAAGAAAATGCTCTCAGTGCGTTTAACCTGTACCTAACTAACTTAATGTCATTAAAAAGGTGAAAAAATAAAGGTAACTTTACCATAGGAGAACTTCATTTTCCGGTGGCGTAGGTATTAGTATGAATCTTGCCGAAGAATTAAAAGTGGAAGGAGACGGATTTGGGAAATTTTTTACAAACGTGCCCTGTTGATTTAGAAACACTTTTTCTGGTTGTTGGAGAAAATATTTCGAAGGATTCCGCTACATTTAAGGAAACCGTTGCAACATCGGTCAGACTAGCTGTCACACACCGGATCCCTGCAAGGGGTGAATCTTTCATCAGTCTGATGTATACATTTGGAATTTCAAAACAGTCTACTCAATTATTGTTTCGAAAACCTGTGAAGCCATAATTACTTGTAAGGGTAAGAAGTATTATTATTTTTATTGACAGTTTGTTTCATTTAAGTATTGATTATTTTAAGATACAACCTTATCAGCTACATCTATGTCCATTACTTGAATATCTCTAACATTACTTGTGCAATGTAATAATTGGTAATCTCTGAATTTTGGCCGGATGTTCCACAATGTAGTAGTGTATAAAGAACGGCAGAATCAGAAGAGAACGTGTGATTGCTACTTGTCCTATAGGATCCTAGCGACTCGGAATGGATTACAGGTATTATTACTTAAAGTGGTGAGGCATTCCGCACATTTGAATTGGCCATCTTTCCATAATATCTAATTTCTAATTTTAGGAAAATATTATCGGTTTCTAGCTGGTCTAGTGAAATTTCGGTGTGGGCTCTTCGGCTGTTCCTTAATTTATTCTCAACTTGCTCTTCGTAAATTGCAACCAAATCTCTACACCGAACAGCGTCTGTTAACTCATTCCTGCAGTTTACGGTTTGCTTCGCGATAAAATCTTGAACTGTGTTCTTCCTCCTTGCGGTTATCGGCAGCCTACTGACTTGCTATAATTAAAGAAGATCATCTCGTTCTTCTTCCATTTCGTTTTCTTTGAAACCTCCAAAGGGAAAACATAAAAGTTTCACTTGTTTGTTTATTACTATTTTACGTATTTAATGTTACGTTGTTTTATTGAATTTTATGGTGTATTTATTTTACTTTCAGATGCCGTAATCTGACTCAGAATAAACAGCAGTGGCAGAACATTTCTCAGGGAGATGGAACGCTCCTCACTGTTTGGATAGTAAAGATGATAAACACATAAAGGTATTGGCCCCAGAAAATAGTGGCAGCAAGTATTTCAGTTATAAAGGAAACTTCAGTACTGTGCTTCTTGGGGTAGGTGATGCCAGGCCAATTACAACCATATACACACATCAACAAAAGTTTTGTATCACATCGGTTCCGAGAGTTCCGGAACCTATACAGAAACTTGGAATAGAGATCAACATAAACATCATTACGGCCCTTTTTATTGCTCATGACAACCACGCATTCCATGTTGTACCACCATACAGCGAGACCTTCAGAGGTGATGATCCAGATTGCTGTACACGCCGGTACCTCTAATACCCAGTAGCACGTCCTCTTGCGTTGATGCATGTCTTTATTCGTCTTGGTAAACCATCCAACAGTTCATCAAGGCACTGTTGGTCCAAATTGTCCCACTCCTCAACGACGATTCGGTGTAGATACCTCAGAGTGGCTGGTGGATCACGTCGTCTATAAACAGCCCTTTACAATCTATCCCAGGCACGTTCGATAGGTTTCATGTCTGGAGAAGATGCAGGCCGCTCTAGTCGAGCGATGTCGTTGTCCTGAAGGAAGTCATTCATAAGGTGTGCACGATGGGGGCCCGAATTGCCATCCATGAAGACGAATGCCTCGCCAATATGTTGCCGATATGGTTGCACTATCGGTCGGAGGATGGCATTCACGTATCGTACAGCCGTTTTGGCGCCTTCCATGACCAACAGCGGCGTACGTCGGCCCCTCAAAATGCCACTTATTGCGCACAGTTTGAGTCATAACATGACGTCCTGTGGCTGCACGAAAAGCATTATTCAACATAATGGCGTTGCTGTCAGGGTTCCTCTAAGCCATAATCCGTAGGTAGCGGTCATCCACTGCAATAACAGCCCTTCGGCGGCCTGAGCGAAGCCTGTCATCGACAGTTCCTGCCTTCACGTCCGAACAACATCGCTTTGCTTCACTCCGAGACCCCTGGACACTTCCCTTGTTGAGGGCCCTTCCTGGCATAAAGTAGCAATGCGGACGGTATCGAACCGCGGTATGACGGTCTAGGCACGATTGAACTAAAGGCAACACGAGCTGTGTACCTCCTTCCTGTTCGAATGACTGGAACAGATCGGCTGTCGGACCCCCTCCGTCTAATAGGTGCTGCTCATGCATGGTTGTTTACATCTTTGGGGGGGGGGGGGTTTAGTAACATCTCTGAACAGTCAAAGGGGCTGTGCCTGTGATACAGTATCCACAGTCAACATCTATCTTCAGGAATTCTGGGAACCGCGGTGCTGCAAAACTTTTTTTGATGTGTGTATATTATTTTTGTAAACAAATAGGATGGATGAGTTACTGAGCTAATTGTACGATAGTTCCCAAACTTATCCGACGTTGTAATCTTTGAGACGGTATGGATGATATCCGATGGTACGTCTCCAGTTTTTACAAACCACCGGCATTATTCGTTTAGTTGCCAATTCCCGCAACGATATTGGAAATTCCGAGAAAATACAATCTATTTCTTCATCTCTGAATCATCACTATTCTTCCAAAACTCATTCCAAATCTAATATGTCCTCCAAATCGATGCCAACTTTTTCGTCACGTTAGCATGCAATTGCAAATCTTCGCAGAGTCCCTCAGTATACCGCTTTCGCCTATCCTCTCCTTCCTATGTGTTTAATAAGAGAGATGCTTTTGCAGGCCAAAATCTGACGCATTTGATTTTAAATTCTACTTCAGTTATTTTAACCTTTCTTCTGTGCTACATCTTTCCACATGCGTAGCTACATGGCCAACGTGTCCGACTACCATGTGGAGAACACGGTTTCCTTGGTGGAAGGGCTGGAACGGGATGCCCTCAGATTCGTGATGCCAGCTGAGGAACTATTCCAATTAGAAGTATCAGCTCCAGGGTCTGGGAAGCACAAGGACGGGGAGAGGGATGTGCTGACGCCATACGGCATCCGAATGACGCCATTAGCTGAGGACGATACAGCAGCACTGAACAGTCCATCAGAGCCACAGCACGGAACTATGGTGCATACTAAAACTGTCCGTCTGACTACTATTTCTTTGTGTATTTCTTCACTTTTCTCCTGGCAGCTTCCTTGCACATCTTCTTGATTTCTTTTGTAAGTGCCTTAAATTGCTATACTGCTTTCTTAAACTTCTTCATCTTTCTTTCCTGCGTCGATAAATTGCAGTTACCTCATTTGTACCCGCAACTAACTATTCAACTTCTGTGATTGCGCTTTTTAGACATGCCCGTATCTCTGCAACTGGTCTATCCGCTATAGCAGTATCTGCAGCCTTAGACGCAACTTTATTCAATTGTAAAAAACTTCGTTTTGTGTTTTTTGTTTGTTTATACTTGGCAATGTAAGGCTAGTCTCGCTGTTGTTCCAAAATCATGAATTCTGCTGTTGGTGAGATAATCGCTGATATTCTTCCAGATCTGCGTAACAGATTGATGAAATTAGAATCTCAACTGTTTGAACAGATACTCACAGGGTGTTTGGTTACTATTTTTAGTTGTTATTCTAATGGTTCTATTCTGTAACTGCGTCTATATTTTGTATACAACACTCCCAAAAATGTTTCCTTAGCTAAAAATGGAGTCTATGTAGGAATAATATGTAACTACACTGAAACGCCAAAGAAACTGGTAAAGGTACGCGTATTAAAATACGGGGCCGGAGTTGCCGAGCGGTTGTAGGCGCTCCAGTCTGGAACGGCGCGACCACTACGGTCGCAGGTTCGAATCCTGCCTCGGGTATGGATGTGTGTGATGTCCTTAGGTTAGTTAGGTTTAAGTAGTTCTAAGTTCTAGGAGACTGATGACCTCAGATGTTAAGTCCCAGAGTGCTCAGAGCCATTTTCAAATACAGAGATACGTAAACACGCAGAATACGGCAGTGCGGTCGGCAACGCCTATATAAGGAAACAAGTGTCTCTCACAGTTTTTAGATCGGTAACTGCTGCTAAAACGGCAGGTTACCAAGATTCAAGTGAGTTTGAAAGTGGTGTTATAGTTGACGCACGAGCGCTGGGACACAGTATCTTCGAGGTTGCGATGAAGGGTGGATTTTCCCGTACGACCATTTCACTAGTTTATCGTGAATATTAGAAATCCGGCTAAACATCAGATCTCCGATATCGCTCCGCCGGAAAAAGATCCTGCAGGAACGGGACCGACGACGACTGAAGCCATCAACAAGTGTCAGCGTGCGAACTACTCAATGAAATATCATCGGGATGGGCTTTCGGAGCCGAAAGCCAACTCGTGTACCCTTGATGACTGCACGACACAAAGTTTTACACCTCACCTGGGCCCGTCAACACCGGTATTGGACTGTTGATGACTGGAAACACGTTGTTTGGTCGGATTAGTCTCGTTTCAAATTGTATCGAGTGGATAGACATGTACGGGTTTGGAGACAACCTCATGAATCCATGGATCCTGCATGTCAGCAGAGGACTGTTCAAACTGGTGGAAGCTCTATAATGGTGTGGGGCGTGTGCAGTTGGAGTGATATGGGACCCCTGATACGTCTAGAAACGAGTCTAACAGATGACACGTATGTAAGTACCTTATCTGACCACCTGCATCTATTCATATACATGTCGACATCTTCATATGTACTCCGCTAGCCAACAAGCGGTGTGTGGCAGAGGGCACTATTCACGCCAGTCATATTTTCCCACCTCTGTTCCACTCGCGGATCGCACGAGGGAAAAACGACTGTCTGAACGCCTCAGTACGAGTTCTAATTTCCCTTTTCTTTGAATGGTGATCATTGCGCGATTTGAAAGTTGGTGGTAATAATATATGCTCTACATCCTCGGCGGAGATCGGATTTTGGAATTTAGTAAGCAGCCCCTTCCGTTTAACGCGTCATCTATCTGCAAGTGTGTCCCACTTCAAACTTTCTATGAGACTTGTAACACTCTCGCGATGGCTAAATGCATCAGTCAAGGATCTTGCCACTCTTCTTTTGAAGTTCTCTTGAATCAGACCGAACTGGGTAAGCGTCCCATACAGACGAACAATGCTCTAAGACTGGACTAACTAAAGTATTGTAAGCAATTTCCTTTGTTGACGGTTGGCGTCAGTTCAGGATTCTAGCAATAAACCGTAATCTAGAGTACGCCTTACCAGTTAGTTGTGTAATCTCATCGTTCCATTTGAGATCATTTCGAATAGTCACGTCCAGATACTTGACGGTTGTTACCGCTTCCAAAGTCCGGGTATTTATTTTGTACTCGTACATTAAAGGGGATTTTCGCTGTGTTATACGCAGTGGGTTACACTTACTAATATTGAGAGATAACTGCCAGGCATTACACCATGAATTTATTTTCTGCAAATCCTCATTGATTTGTTCACAATCTTCGTGTGATACTACTTTCCTGTAGACTACAGAATCATAGACAAACAGCCTAATGCCCCTGTCAATACCATCAAACAGATTGTTTACGTAAATCGTAAAAAAGCAGCGGACCTATTACGCTGCCCTGGGGCACACCCGATTTTACGCTTGTTACTGTTGAAGTCTCCCCATTCAGGAAGACATACTGCTCTCTGTGTGCTAGTAAACTTTCTATCCAACGGCATATGTCATGGGATAGACTGTAAGCGTACACGTTTTGGAGCAAGCGACAGTGCGGAATTGAGTCGAACGCCGTTCGAAATTCGAGGAATATGGCATCAACATGAGAGACGGTATCTAGAGCCTGTTGTACAGGTATATCATGCACAAAGAGGGCCAGCTGTGTCTCGCATGACCGCTGTTTCCTAAAACCGTACTGGTTTCTGCAGATGAGCTTCTCAGAGTATAGAAAGGTCATTATGTCTGAACACAAAATATATTTCACGATTCTACAACAAATCGATGTCAGTGAAATTGGCCGGTAATTATGTGTATCCGTTTTTCTATCCTTTTTATAGATTGCTATAACCTGGGCCTTCTTCCAGTCCCATGGAACTCTCCGCTGTTCCATTGATCTCTGATAGATGATGGATAAGAAAGGTGCTATATTTGTGGCATAGTCGACATAAAATCTTACGGGGATACCGTCTGGGCCAGATGCCTTCCTGGCGTCTAAGGATCTTAATTGTTTTACAATCCCAGATACACTAAAAATTATGTCAGCCATCCTTGCGTTTGTTCGATAATTGAAAGAGGGAATGGTGTTGCAGTTCTCTACCGTAAACGAATTTTTGAAAGATAGGTTTAGAATTTCGGCCTTCTGTTTATCGTCGTCCGTTACGTTACCCGTACTGTCAGTAAGAGAAGGTATTGAATTATTATTTGTGGCGTTCATAGATTTTACGTTCGACCAAAATTTTTTGGGGTTATTTTTAGAATCTGTAGATAAAATATTGCCTTCAAATTCGTTTAAAGAATCTCTCATTGACCTTTTGACAGCTGCTTTCATTTCGCATAACTTCTGTTTGTCAGCGGGGCAGTGACTGTACAAAGTTCTCTGCTCTCTCAGCAACTTCCTAATTTGTTTGTTGAGCCAAGGTGGATCCTTTCCCCCCCCCCCCCCTATGTCTTTGCTAGGCACGTATCTCTCTAGCACGTGGTGGACAGTACCTTTTAATTCCGACCAAAGATGCTCAATATCTTTGTGTCCCGTGGTGAATGCTTGGAGATGACTATGAAGAGATTCATTAACGACTCTTCTACTTGATTTCCCAAACAAGAAAACTCTACGCTGTTTCCATTTTTCTTTTCGACTTCCACTGACTTAGAAGCCACACGACATTATGGTCGCAAATACTTTTTTCTAGATCAACTTCTTCAATTAGATCAGGTCTGTTAGTCGCCAAGATATCTAATATGCTCCCATCTCGAGTTGGTTTTCTAACCAATTGCTCAAAGTTGAATGTTGAGAGTGCTCCTAGAATAACTTCCCACTAGTCTTTGCTTCTGCCCCCTGTGATAAAAGTGTAATTTTCCCAGTCAATGGACGCCAGATTAAAGTCTCCACATATAACTAATTAATAATTTGAATATTTATTTCCTATGTACTCAAGATTTACCCTGAAACGTTCTGCGACGTTTCTTGGGGATTCTGGTGGTCTATAAAAACATCCTAATACAGTGGTTACTCCTTGTCTGATTGACAGCAGCTTTATCCATACTATTTCACAGTCCGACCCAGTATCGATCTCAACCGCGTTTAAGCAGTTTTTAACTGCAATGATCACACTACCTCCCATAGCATCAGTCCTCTCTAATGTGCATTCCGACGGACGTGGACAGTTTCAGCAGGACAATGCGACACCCCAAACGTCTGTAATTTGTACAGAATGGCTTCGGGGACACTCTTCCGAATTTAAACACTTCCGCTGGCCACGGATCTCCCTAGACATGAACATTATTGACCATACCTGGGATGCCTTGCAACGTACGTTTCAGAAGAGATCTCCACTCGCCTCGCACTCATATGGATTTATGGACAGCCCCGTAGGATGCATGGTGTCAATTCCCTCCAGCAGTACTTCAGACATTAATCGAGTTCATGCCACGTCGTGTTGCGTGCTCACGGCTGCACTACAACATATTAGACAGGTGTACCATTTTCTTTGGCATGTCGGTGTACAAGGCAATGTGTGTTTCATACTGATGCAGGGACCTAAGGACGTTGCATACAGATGACGTTTCCTTCACTAATGTATTAGTGTTTTCAATTAACTTAGTGAGACAGTCTGTATTAGTATTTTTTGTATAATATATTGAATTTTTATTCACATTTAATTTTTCAGAACTATTTTTCCTCTTTAAACCAAAATGCATGCTACAGTTTTTGGCTTTGCTTTTGATTCTGAAAAGTAAAATCCTTTCAAAGAACTATTTACAGTAACTCAAATTTTGTACTGCCTTTCAATTAAAGGCTTTGTAAATGCTACAGATGATTTTAACCACCATCCTTGAAAAATCAGAGCTTGTGCTCTATGACTAACGTCATCATCGTCGACAGTACGTTAAAACGTAATCTTCCACCTTTCCTTTAAACTGATCGTGACGAATACGTCGACACTCCACGGTCTTCGGTTACAGAGGGCGTGCATTTCACCATTTCACTGCCGACTCCGTGAACGAAAGTACATTGACGTTCGTTTTTATTTTGCAGCTGTTTAACATAGAGTAGAAGGAAAATACCTGTCGGATTATGATGGCTGTGTCCTTCCTTAAGCGAGTTCCACTCCCATTTTTCCCCGTGAACAAGCAGAACGTCCTAGATATCAGGAAGAGGAGGAACAGCACCGTCCACCAACACGTGTAATTCGTGTTCACAGAAAAATGAGTCATGGGCCTTTATGTGCACAGAGCTCAGTAAAGTTGCGTAAGAACATCAGGAGCATAATACGAGCCACGTTCAGTACGCCAATACGCTGACAAAAGTTTTCTTAACCTGAACAACAACGCTTCTGATACAACGGCAAGTAAAAATAAATTAAATTATTATAAATGTCTAAAAATAGAGTTCCTTTAGGAATTACTTTCAGTTCACGACTCTGTATAAACAACTGGATTTTATTCCAGAATTTAAGTACAAATATACATTTCAAAATAGCGGAACCCAAAAATTTTAATGTTTAGGAATGATTCGACACCGCGACTTTAAAAACCAAATTTGCTGAGTCTCAATAATTACAAGAGATACAGCCTTTGATTAAGAGTGGACATTAATATGGAGTGGTGGCTTTTATGACGGCTAGAACTCTGCTATCTCCGCTTTCAATAAGGCGTCTGAATGTCTGTAGAGGAATGGCGGCCTAACATTCCTCAGAAGCCGATATCAGAGAAGGTAGCGATGTTGGACGCTTGGATCTAGACCAAAGCCGACGTTCTAATTCATGCCAAAGGTGTTACATTCGATTCAGGCCGAGACTCTGGGCATGCCCGTCTATTTCAGGAAGCCATTGCCTCATGGATTCAGCTTTACGACAGGCTCCATTGTCATGGTGACGTAATCATTGTTTCCAACTTGTTCCTGCACTATACGTAGTACACAATACGGTAAAATGTTTTCATATCCTTTCGAATTTAGAGTTTTCTTGAGATCAGTAAGGGGATCACACCCTGACCACAAAAACACCGATCTGTAATAAACGCTGCTCTGTACTTCACTGTTCCACTGCGCATGATGGCAGATAATATTCTCCAGGCATTCGCCAGTCCCAAATCCTGCCACCGGATTCCCTCAGAACATGTGGTGATTCATCAGTCCAAATCACTCGTTTCGAGTCATTCAGTGTCCAGTGGTGTCGATCTTTACACCACGTCTGCCCTCGATTAGCACTGATTACACAAATGATTGACTTATGGAGAGCTGCTCAATGACTGGATCTCATTGTGAAAACTGGACTGTTAGTAGACTTTCGAACTCATTAGTTATCCCTTCCGCTGATTTCTTGCGACTCTTCACAATCACGCTTTGCAGTGCTCGACGGTCCCTGTCCCTCAGTCCATGAGGCCTGCCTTGTCTTGCATTACCTGTGCTATCCCTTCACGTTCCCACTTGTCATATCACCAACAGTCGACTTAGGCAGCTTTAGAAGGATTGAAATGTCCCTGGTGGATTTGTTACTCAGGTGACATCCAGTGACTGGTCCGCATTCCAAATCACTGAACTCTCCTCACCGACCCATTCTACTGCTACCGCTTCTCTTCTCGGAACACAATGCTCCCCTCCTCCATTTATACTAGCGTATCCACCTCCCGTGACATCTAATGGTCAATCTCGCATTATTTATGGGTGTGAGTATACTTTTGATCAGGTAGTGTATAATAGCGGAAAACGGAAGGAATGCCAAAAGAGAATTCTGTTGTTTGAAGCACAGAAATGATTTGGTAAACATGGTAGATCTACTGATGGCACTGAGGAGTATAGTTTATGCAGTCAATAGGTTTTCTGTGACGTAATACGACGAGTATTCGAGAAGCTGGAGAGCAGCTCTGAAGACTTGCTCACCAAACTAGAGTTGTGTATCAGAGGTTTTGGTAACGCTGATCCAAAATAACTTGTCCCTTTGTTTCCGAACCATGCATAGACACAAGCGTGGATCGCCGCAACTGAGTCACTTGGAGACCGCAGCAGAAGCTACACTACTGGCCATTAAAATTACTACACCACGAAGATAACGTGCTACAGACGTGAAATTTAACCGACAGGAAGAAGATGCTGTGATATGCAAATGATTAGCTATTCAGAGCATTCACACAAGGTTGGCGCCGGTGGCGACACCTACAACGTGCTGACATGAGGAAAGTTTCCAACCGATTTCTCATACACAAACAGCAGTTGACCGGCGTTGCCTGGTGAAACGTTGTTGTGATGCCTCGCGTAAGGAGGAGAAATGCATACCATCACGTTTTCAACTTTGATAAAGGTCGGATTGTACCCTATCGCGATTGCGGTTTATCTTATCGCGACATTGCTGCTCGCGTTGGTCGAGATCCAATGACTGTTAGCAGAATATGGAATCGGTTGATTCAAGAGGGTAATACGGAACGGCGTGCTGGATCCCAACGGCCTCGTATCACTAGCAGTCGAGATGACAGGCATCTTATCCGCATGGCTGTAACGTATCGTGCAGCAACATCTCGATCCTTGAGTCAGCAGATGGGGACGTTAGCAAGACAACAACCATCTGCACGAACAGTTAGACGATGTTTGCAGCAGCATGGATTATCAGCTCGGAGACCATGGCTGCGGTTACCCTTGACGCTGCATCACAGACAGGAGCGCCTGCGATGGTGTACTCAACGACGAACCTGGGTGCACGAATGGCAAAACGTCATTTTTTCGGCTGTATCCATGTTCTGTTTACACCATCACGATGGTCGCATCCGTTTTGCCGACATCGCGGTGAACGCACATTGGAAGCGTGTATTCGTCATCGCCATACTGGCGTATCACCCGGCGTGATGGTATGGGGTGCCATTGGTTACACGTCTCGGTCCCCCTTGTTCGCATTGACGGCACTTTGAACAGTGGACGTTACATTTCAGATGTGTTACGGATCGTGGCTCTACCCTCCATTCGATCCCTGCAAAACCCTACATTTCAGCAAGATAATGCCCGATCGCATGTTGCAGGTCCTCTACGGGCCTTTCTCGATACAGAAAATGTTCGACTGCTACCCTGGCCAGCACATTTTCCAGATCTCTCACCAATTGAAAACATCTGGTCAATGGTGGCCGAGCAACTGGCTCGACACAATACGCCAGTCAGTACTCTTGATGAACTGTGGTATCGTGTTGAAGCTGTACACGCCATCCAAGCTCTGTTTGACTTAATGCCCAGGCGTATCAAGACCGTTATTACGGCCAGAGGTGGTTCTTCTGGGTACTGATTTCTCAGGATCTGTGCACCTAAATTGCGTGAAAATGTAATCACATGTCAGTTCTAGTATAATATATTTGTCCAATGAATACCCGTTTATCATCTGCATTTCTTCTTGGTGTAGCAATTTTAATGCCCAGAAAATTTTCAAGGGTGTTTCAGATCAAAATATTGGGAATATACCATAAAAATTTCAGTCATTTGCTGTTCAAAGCTGTCTTGGAATCCGCGGCTCGGTTATCGTATGAAAAAAAGTTAAAGACCCTTTTATGAGGTTCTCCGAGGAGCCGAGAACTAATGGTGCCTCCTTAAGCCCCTTAAAGCCCACAGTAGACTACATCAAATGCAATAAGAACCAACCGATTTGCTCCCTCCGCCTGAGCATGAGGAAGTAAGAAATATTCACACTTCGGGTTTGCACTGTTGGGCAGTGACACTAAGGCGATCCTTCTGTTTGGTATACAAATAGTCCCAAACCCAAGGGCTATCCGAAACTCTTAACACTACCTTTCTATCACAAATATAGTAGTAGTAGTAGTAGAGGGTTTTCTGGGTGCACGACAGCAAGGTCTTCAGCGCCCGCTCAGTAACATAGTGAGATGGGTGTCAAGAAAAAAAACTCAGAACAGGAATAAAAAACAGAACATAAAACACAGGTAACAAGCTTTGAAAAATATGTGCCTGCCCACACCGAAGCGTGGGATGAAGCAGGGCGTCAGCAGTAAAACATGGGCAACACAGGAAGTAAGTGGTAGAGGGAGCTAAAACGATGTAGCAGATGGAAGTGGCTGGCTGACCGCAAGGAAAATACACTAAAACCTCCAGCCCAAAAAGTTTAGGCCAGAGTCCAAAAACATCACAAAACTTTAAAACCCTAGACACACACGTCTCATCGTTAGCTAAAACACGAAGCAGATCCCCATCAACTCGTGCTTCTGTCCTTGCATCACGGTATAAAATGCTGTCTGTTAAAATGTGCCGGACAGAGATGTGCACACCACAAGCAACACAAAACGGAGGATCGTCCCGCCGTAATAAAAAGCTATGCATGAGACGACAGTGCCCGATCCGAAGACGTGTGAGGGCCACTTCTTCCCGCCTGAGCAACCGGTAGGAGGAACGCCACGGCCGAGTTGTTGGCTTCATCAACCGCAGTTTATTGGCCGTCACCGCCAGCCATTCTTCCTCCCACAATTCCATGCACTTCCTGTAGAGTGCAGAGATGACAGACTGCAAGGGAATAGGACACTGGACCACATCCTGCTCTCTGCAGGCCTCCTTGGCAGCCCGATCGGCCTGTTCATAGCCCCATATGCCTACAAGACCAGGCACCCAGCAGAAGGATACCTCCTTACCCCGCCGTTAAAGCATCTGGTCATATATCAGCTGGACCAACTCCTCAGTTGGGTACAGATTCTGCAGTGATTGTAAGGCACTAAGAGAATCGGAACAGAGAAGAAATCGATCGCCCCGAATACGATTCATCTGCTCCAGTGCCTTCAGGATCGCGTGGAGCTCCGCTGCGAAAACGGTATATTCATTAGGGAGGCGAAGCCGGGTAACATGATCAGGGAACACCAAAGAACAGCCAAGGAGTCTCCTGTTTGGAGCCATCAGTGTGGTGGTGGTGGTTAGTGTTTAACGTCCCGTCGACAACGAGGTCATTAGAGACGGAGCGTAAGCTCGGGTTAAGGAAGGATTGGGAAGGAAATCGGCCTGTGCCCTTTCAAAGGAACCATCCTGGCATTTGCCTGAAACGATTTAGGGAAATCACGGGATTGAACCGTCGTCCTCCCGAATGCGAGTCCAGTGTGCTAACCACTGCGCCACCTCGCTCGGTGAGCCATCAGTGTAAAAGATGGTGAAATCGTGATGCACATCTAAAATGTTAAAAAACAGAGATTGGAATCTATAATCTGGTGTGCTACCTTTCTTGAAAGTAGTCAAATCTAAAATAAGTTTGGGTCTCCGGAGGAGCGAAGGTGGAAATCTGCTCCAACCGCGACGTAAAACACGAAGACCAGCAGTGAGGCAATCCTGTGCGCGAATCCCATATCGCTGCGTCGCACGTTGCCGGTGATGAAATAGCCGTGACAGAGGAGGCTGAGCAACGGTATGGTATGCAGGTGTGCATGGCGTGGACAAAGTTTTATAGGCCTGGCGCACTGTAAGTAGCCGTCGACGCATAGGAAGTGGCGGTTCACCAGCCTCCGCACAGAGGCTTGGTATGGGGCTAGTTCGGAATGCCCCAGTGGCCAACCGAAGCCCTTCATGGTGCACAACGTCCAACATGTTTAAGTAAGAAGGCCTCGCAGACCCATATACCGTGCACCCATAATCGAGCCGAGATCACACAAACGCCCTGTAAAACTGGAGCAGACAAGTCCTGTCAGCTCCCCATGTACTGTGGCTAAGACATTTTAAAATACTTAAAGCCTTAATTGACCGTCGTTTCAGGTCTTTGAGATGAGGTAACCACGTAAGAAATCTCACCGTGTCTTTAAAAGTAAGAATAGTGTCCCTCATCCTCCACTCAGGAAAGGTTAAAATCGAACGAGAACGGTTAAAAAATAACACATACAGACTTCTCGGTGGAAAAGTTAAAACCACTCTTCTGCGCCCAGTCATCCAAACGTCTAATAGTAAGTTGCAACTGACGCGTTGTCGTTGCAAGGCTTGAAGACGAGCAAAACAAAGAGAAATCATTCACAAACAAGGAACACTGGACAGGACTTTTCACTATGGACGTAATGCTATTAATAGCGATGGCAACGAGAGACACACTTAAAACGCTCCCCTGAGGGACACCGTTCTCCTGCTCAAAGCGATCAGACAGGAGTCACCAATTCGGTATCTAAAATATCGTGGCGAGAGGAAAGACTGAATAAAAATAGGAAGACAACCACGAAAACCCCATTCGTGAAGCTGCTCCAGGATGAGACGCCTCCAAGTGGTATCGTAGGCCTTCTCGATGTCGAAAAATACACCTAGAAGGTGATGACGGCGTAGGAAAACTTGTTGTATAGCCGCCTCCAGGAGGGCAAGGTTATCGAAGGTGGAAAAAAACCTCCCGAACCAACACTAAAAGCGACTAAGGAGTTTACGGGATTCTAACATCCATACAAGGCGGCGGTTGACCATCCGCTCCAAGGTCTTCCCCACGCAACTAGTGAGGGCAACACTACGGTAGCTACTCGGGCTCATGCGGTCTTTCCCAGGTTTTAAAAAAGGAATTAAAACTGCCTCTCGCCACGAATCAGGTAAGTGACCTGACGCCCAAATGGCATTAAAAAGTGAGAGATGGATTTCTTTGTTGCGCATTGTGAGGTGCCGTAGCATACTGTAATCGATCCTGTCGTGGCCAGGAGATGTGTCACGAGCTGCAGACAATGCAGAATCCAGCTCCCACATAGAAAATTGGCAGTTGTACTGGAAGTCCAGACTACATCTCTCAGCAACCGCTCTATGGCGCTGGAAAACTGGATCCTGACTGGTTGTTGCAGTAACTGTGCCAAAATACGCTGCCATAGTCTTGCGGATCCATGTGGATAGTGCCGTTATTCATTACAGCAGCCATGGGGCACCTCCCTCCTCAGCCATAAATTCTCCTGATGGTCTCCCACACAACGGAACTTTTGGTGGAACGATTAATGGTGTTCAGGATCTTTTGCCACGACCTCTTCTTGCTCTCACGAAAAATGCGGCGACATCTTCCCCTCGCCACCCGAAAGGCTGCAAGATTCTCAGCAGTCGGCCGACACTGGAACCGACGCAGAGCCGCACGCCTGGTCCTGATTGCAGAGCGGCATTCGGCACTCCACCAAGGGACAGGTGGCCTCTTCCGGTGGCCTGTGGACTGTGGAATGGATGCTGCAGCGGCGTGGTGGACCGTTTTGGTTATATGATCCACCCACGCCTCAACATTCGCACAGTGTTCGAAATGGGCCAACTGGCTATAAAGTGTCCAGTCGGCTCCACTGACCACACATCGTGGTGGTCTCCTTTCGGGATTCACGCCATCTGACAGGTGATGGAAATGGTGGGAAATGATCACTGCCGTGCAAGTCAGGGACCACTACCAGTGAGCACTGGCGGCAAGAGCTGGAGAGCAAAGCGAGAGATCAATGGCAGAGAACGACCCAGTCGCTGTGCAGAAATGAGTGCTCTGTCCTCCATTGAGCAAGTAGGCACAGGATGACAGGAGAAGCTTCTCAATTGCTCTACCCCTGGGACAGGTAATTGCAGAGCCCCAAAGCACATTGTGGGCGTTAAAATCACCACAAATAACGAATGGCTGGGGGAGCTGTGTAAGAAGGTCGGTGAGGGCCACTTCATCAAGTGCATCATGTGGGGGCAAGTAAAGCGAACATACAGTCAATGGATGACGCACGTGCACGGACACAGCGACGGCCTGTAAAGTCGTCGTAAGCGAGAGAGGCGAGGAGTGGTAGACCGCCCTGACGGAAATACCTACGCCTCCTCTAGCTCTCTCTCCACGCAGGTCGTCCTTTTTGTGGAGCGTATAGCCTCGTAGCTCAGAGGAGTATGATGGATGGAAGTAAGTCCCTTGGAGACACAGACGCAGTGGTCTACCCTGAGAAAGTAGACGAAGTTCCTCCACATGTGTCCTGAACCCTTGCAAGTTCCACTGAAGGATGGGAGCCATCTATGATGGGGGTAGCACCTTCATCCTGTCTCTCCGATGGGGCAGGGAGACTGCAACAGGTGGAGGGGCAGGCGTGGGGCGAGATGATTGTCCCACACATACGTCGAATTCCATCAACTCTGGGGAAGAGTCAGATGAAGCCTCACGGAGAACAACATCTTCACGGTTTACCACGGGATTTGACTCGCTGTTGCTGCTGTACGGGATCTTTCTGCGGTTTGGTGGGCTTTGGGGGAGCCGACGTGGGAGTGGTAATGGCTGTACTGGGCTTCGGAACAGCCTCAGCTGTTGGAGGCGACAGGGGCTGGCCCAAGTTCGCCACTGTACCTTTGTCTGCCGTTCGAGTAGGGGCTACAGGCTCTGAAACGCTGGCTGCATTGCAAGTGCACTGACAGCTACAGGTGTTAGTGCAACACTCACAGCATCTGTCTGTGTTGAGGCATCGGCTTTTAAAGTAGGCTTCTGAACCATGGATGCAAAAGATGTAGCAAATGTTTGAGGTTGCATCGACTTGTAGATCTCTTTGGCCTCACCATAGGGGATACGCTTGGTTGTCTTTATTTCCTGGACTTTGCGTTCCTCTAAAAATATTCGGCAGTCCCTACTCCAAACAGGGTGGTTTCCAGAGCAATTGATACATTTGGCTGCAGACGAGCAACTACCTCCTTCATGAGCAGCCTTACCATAGTTGCCACAAGTCGCTTCGCCTTTACATCCTAAGGTGGTATGCCCAAAACGCTGGCATTTAAAACAGCGTATTGGGGTCGG
This sequence comes from Schistocerca nitens, assembly GCF_023898315.1. Lineage (NCBI taxonomy): Eukaryota > Metazoa > Arthropoda > Insecta > Orthoptera > Acrididae > Schistocerca > Schistocerca nitens. The sequence goes on from NC_064620.1 coordinate 270,767,017, forward strand.
GAAATAAGGCCTCACACTAAGGCGAAGGAAGCCAGCTTTAAGATGCTCAGGAAGTTTTGTGCTACTGAAGATCAGAATAAAGGAGTAGGATTTGACAAGATTGCCGTCAACCCTCTTCATGATATGTTGGACATCAACGATACCTTCTGGAGCCCACTCACGTTGCAGTTCTTCCTTGGGAATGTCAATTAGATCCAGGCATGTCACAACACCTTTGCTGTAGTTCAAGGTGCTGTGCAGTTCAGTGTCTATGGCATACTCTCCAAGGCATTTAGCAGATTGGAGGTTAGTTGCTTGCTGGGAAGTGGAAGTTTCCACTAGCAAGGTCCCATTACGTAAGCGCTTCACCGATTTTAAGGAGCCACAGATTCCCTCCAAACCCTTTTGTATATAGAAGGGCGAAACCTCGAAACTACCCTCCTTCCGTTTCACAATGAGAAACACATTCTGATTACCAGAGTGCATTCTGTTACCTAAGACTGGACTTGTCAAAGAAGTGCCGGAGTCCGTGGGACTGACTGAACGAGCCCTCTTAAGAGACTGGGTCTTAGAACCTTCCAGCGGCCCACCCTTTCCGCTGGGAGGAAGAAGGATCCATCTCGGTCCCACCAGCAGCTAGGGAACTAGAAGTCCACCTAGACAGAGCCCCGCGTGCCTAGGTAAGCCTTATACAACTGAGGTGCGGCAGGTTCCCCAGAGGTTGCCCACTAATTACTGTTCCACCTCAACAGCCATGCAGCTCATCAGCGCGTAGCTCACCTTGAGATTGAGGGGTTGTTTATAGAGGTTTATTCCATCCTCGCGATCTGGGCGGTCAAGCCAAGATCCCCATTCCCTGAGAAACACAACGTTCCACCGCAGCGCCGCACGGTGGTCGCTGAAGTATGCTCAGAGCTTACGGTGACAGGGGACTGGTGGCGTTTACCAGTCCCCAGCTCAGAAACCCCGGGGTCGCCAAGCCCGTACCCAGCATATGAATGCCGAGCCCCTGGGGGCTATCACGAATAGAACCCGATGTGTGAGCCCCGGAAGAATCCCATTTTTAAGCGCGGCGTTATGGAGCACAGTAGGCAGCATGCTGTCGGATACGTACCGGTATCAACTTCGTAACCAGACATTTACAATGCGTATGTTAAAATAGCTCCATATCTCGGTACAGAACATTGGATATAGATAACGGGGTGACGAGGAATGATGAAGTATAGACAACGTGATGTAACTTTCTGGTTGTTGAGCCTACGTTCAAGGCGATAACTGACAACGCTATGTCTGTGTACACTGTGCAAAAGAATTAAAGGGACACTTCCTTGAAAATCCATCGTTTTTCCCATGAAATGCAGAAGTTTCGAATTTGGGTCAAAGGTGCATACAACGTTTCTCTGTTAATGGTGCGAAAGCTTAGCGCCCTGCGACCTCACCGTCGGACTCGCCGGCACTTCAGACAACAAGTTGTCGACACATGCAAAGATTAAGCCAAGCCTTGGAAATTACGTGTTAGATAGGTTAATAATGTCTCATTGGCACTAAATTTCACCACAATTCTGCCCAACGCCTGACTGGACATTCCCCCCTCCCCTCCCCACTCTTATCCATAACTCACCTGTCCTGCGATGGAGGCCAGAACCACGACGCCCAGCGTTTAAATTACAGTTTTCTTATGGGTGGCCGACAAAAACATCTCAGACGCACCGGCGCTCAGTATCCTTACGAAAAGGCTTCAGTAGGTGGCATAAATGGCATCGAATGAAACCACCATTTTCCTTGCGGCGCTCATGTACACAAGTTTCGCAATCGGAAACGACAGTTTGCTTTGCGATGTCCAGCAGAACGACGTTCGTCACACCACTGAAATCTTGATACCCACCGGACGATTCAGCCGTTCGCTAAGAATCTCACGCGTCTGCAACGCCATTGTATGTAATCTGACTCCTATGGAAAGTAGAACAATGGCAATTTTTGCTCTGTTATACAGGGTAGAACAATTCGACGAAAAAATTGTTTATACTTTTTCCGCTTTCCTATTTCGCGTCCTCCTGTGCCGTGATCAGGGCGGGGAATGCAACAATAACACGTGCGTGAATGAAATGACATTGGGTTCTTTTAATCCGCTCCTCCCCTTCCCTCTTCGGCACCATTCTAGGCGCCAGCCACACATCTTTATTGTCAGCACTTTCATTTCTACCCTTAAAGTGGCAGCTCTCGACCGATGCCCAGGCGCCTGCATGCAGGCAACCACTTGCGTCGTTCCACACATTCCTCACAGCCGCAAGCAGCCGCTAGAGCAGCAGCGTAGCACCACTCAGCCGACGGGTTGTCCAAGGGGTTGCCTACGGGAATATGCCTACACCGACAGGGAAGACATCAACAATGAAGGGATGCAGATCCTTTGCAATGTGGTAGTCCTCAGTTTTCATGGTGACTTTCATAACTACCACATGGACCAATGAATCCCAAGTGATGTCTCCCACATCATAAAGACAGCACCCACCAGCCTGGGTCAATAACATGGCGCTTGTTTCGTGTACCGTTCGCCTGTATAACGGCCTATCTGGACCAAAAGTTTTGTGTTTTTTTAAAACAGCCACATAAACATTTAGAAGAGGAGTATCAAGATTCTTGAAAATGTCTTACATATTTTTATTTACTGTATTTAAAAGTGGAAGATTTGGTGTAGGCCGTCCCTACTTGATCACGGTCCCTGCTTGATAACGTCATTTCTCCCCTCTCCCCCCTCCCTCAAAAACTAAGCCCTCGAAATGGATGTTATCACAGATTTTCCAGCATAAATTTACAATATGATGCGTTTATATCTTTTGAGGATCTCGCTGCTTCGTCCATACCTATATTGCTTCAACAACCCAACCTCACACTTACGCAGAAACTAATTTAAAATCATTAAAAAAATATACTTATTCACTAAAACAATGAGTAAATAATAGTATACGCTGCCAGCCAGTGTGGCCGAGCGGTTCTAGGCGCTTCAGTCTGGAACCGCGCGACCGCTACGGTCGCAGGTTCGAATCCTGCCTCGGGCATGGATGTGAGTGATGTCCTTAGGTTAGTTAGGTTTAAGTAGTTCTAAGTTCTAGGGACTGATGACCTCAGATGTTAAGTCCCATAGTGCTCAGAGCCATTTGAATTTTGAATAGTACATGCTAAGATGCTACGAAACACTAAAATATATATACTGATTTACATCTGAACGTTTTTACAATTGTAGCGAGCGAAAGAATAACACACGTGTCTTTAGAAGAGGTAGCGAATCGATTGCGCTACATCAGTATCAACTGCCTTTAACAGCTGCGTAGCCCTCCTCTATTTCTCTAGTGGAAGAGAGAGAGCAGATGGACCTTGTAATGGGATGCGCGCACACCGTTAATCGCTGTTGCAGGTAAGTTACAGAAATGTAGAACGTAACTGAACAGCTCACATGGACTATGGCCTTCCAAACTGGTGCCTGTCACACTGACAGCCGTTAATGTCTGAAGTACCACCGGGTTAACACCGTCTTTTAGAAGTGTGAAGTGTGCCCGCAACTGAAATTGTAGAAAAATGTATACCAAGAATGCTAAAAAAAAGCGTCTCGTCTATATTTGTAATCGACGATTACGGCAGTTACTAGCATGCCTCGCCTCTGATTTGCGCGACCTATGCAACTTTCTTGACTTCGGGTACGGATCACTGGTCGAGCGAGCTGTTGCATGTGATTACTAAGTGTGGGGCTATTATACGAGCATATTTTGAAACGAACCTCATTGGTTTACAAGTTAGGCTGGAAGACTTCTTTTCATTAAGTGATTCAAGCTGCTTCGCTACACCTAGGATATCTACTTCTAAGTTATCAATGTTGGCACCTGTCTTTGATTCGATTTCTGTAATATTTACTTCGTCTTCTTTAGTGAAAGACTTTCGTAAAGCTGTTTTTAACTGCTTCGCTTTAACGATACTGTCGCCAGTAGCATTACCATTGCGTTCTCTCATTGAAGGTAGTGACCGACCCTTTTACTGTTGCTGATTCTCTAGTGACAACTCAGTACTCCTCGCCTTCTTTTATACTAGCGGTGCACCTCTCGTGGCTTCTAGTCGTCAAGTCCACATTACATGGGGGTATCCTTATAGTCTTGATCAGACACTGTATGTTGTCCATTTCATTCATCAGGTCTGTTTTTCGTCACATTATAAACCAAATAGTTGGTTAGTCAGGCTGAAAGAAGCAAGGAATTGTAGAATTTAACGTGGCGTCAGAACTGATGTCAGTAGATGCGAAGCACTACCCAGGAGTGACAACGAAGGAGAAGTAAATCAGCCATGTCCATTTAAAGGAATAGTCTACGTATTAGCATAAAGTGATTTAGAGAGGCATTCTGTATCTTATATATGGGTGACTGAGAGGGGATTTGATTGTGATTGCACCACAATTTGGATGTTGAATTCAAAACTGTGTCATAGTGCTTGAACTACGGACCAAACCCGAAAATTTTCAAATGTAGTTGCATGGAGTTGTTTTTAATTAAGAACTGTCGACTGTTATGTTGGTGCAGTTCGTATACGGGTAAAAAATTTATACTTAATCATCTGTTATAAAGTAACAAGGATATAGTTAGCCCCAAGAGGTGCCTCTGAAGAAGTTTAATACTAAGTTAGTCTGTCCGCTGCAATCAAAATATCATGTGGTGTGCTCTACAGTCTATGACCTCGTATTTAGCACACCTAGCTTACACGGTCCTAATCAGTGCTCTATTGGCCGACGTTGTTTCACCGTCTTCTTTAGTCTTAAGTTCTTCTTCTTCGTGCCGGCGCTTGTGGTTACGTCTGAACAATATATGCCACATAAATAAGACAAACATTTGTGGTGAATTCAAACTTATTCGTAGAAACTAAAAGTTTACCGTGGCGCCACTTGCCAGCTACCAGTTGGGCTCCTTCTAACGCAGTTAGCTCGCTCGTTCGCTCGCTTCTTCATCGAATGGTTTTCTTTCAGCCTTTCAGCAGGTGCAATTGTGCGGCGTGATATTCGTTGAGAAAATGACACGGCATTTCCTTCAACGTAAAGCGTGTACGGACTTCGCATTGTACCCTTAGCCACTAAGGTCACCTGCTCTTTTCTGTTGTGGAGGGGAGGGAGGAGGGAAGTTGTGAGGGACTCCGTCTGTATGTCTCCCCTTTCATCTAATTTGCGTGAAATTGATCACCGAATAGCAACATAAAGGAATCCAGTAACTCCAGACACGTTAGCAAAATACGGCACGAGTTTGCTGTCATCTAGATAATCAGTAAATCTTTCGAAAAATCACAATCCACATTCATTAATTTTGATGTTACTAATTAATACCATTTCACGTTAATGTAAAACATAATCTGTAAGTTCGGGACATAATGAAGTGATTTTCAGCTTCTAATTGTGACGATGGCAACGGCCTTGCCGCAGTGGATACACCGGTTCCCGTGAGATCACCGAAGTTAAGCGCTGTCAGGCGTGGTCGGCACTTGGATGGGTGACCATTCAGGCCACCATGCGCTGTTGCCATTTTTCGGGATGCACTCAGCCTCGTGATGCCAGTTGAGGAGCTATTCGACCGAATAGTAGCGGCTTCGGTCAAGTATCCCATCATAACGACCGGGAGAGTTGTGTGCTCACCCCATGCCCCTCATATCCGCATCCACCACTGAGGATGACACGGCGTTCGGATGGTCCCGGTAGGCCACTCGTGGCCAGAAGACGGAGTGCTTTAATTGTGATGATAGTGGGAGGAGACATTTCCTTTTATTACTACCCCTCTGATTCGAGGCAGCCTACTATTTATTAGTGTTAATTAGTAAAAAAGTGTAATACACTGTCCAGACACGTTAGTGTGACGACGTGTCTAGCCTGAATAACCATTTTTTGCAGCGTAGACCGCTGCGAGACGTGCAAAGAGCGCGCTCGAGGTGCTCCCACGTGCTCTCGACCAGGTTTAAATCCGGGGAACTCTGTGGCCAGGTAAGTACGGCAAACTCGTGCTGGTGCTTGCTCTTCCATCCACAAACTTACACTGCGTGCTGTGTGACATGTTGCATTGTCCTGTTGGTAGACTCCATCGTGCCGAGGAAAAACAAACTGGGCGTAGGTGTGGACATTGTCATCAAGGATAGATGCACACTTGTGTTTGTCCACTGTGCCTTTCAAAATGAAGGGATCACCCAGGGAACACCAAGAAAACATTTACCATACCATAAGGTTCCCTCCTCCGGCCTGGACTCTTCCGACTGTTGTTACAGGGCCGTACACGCCAATAGGCATCTCCCCGATGGAGCATAAAACGTGACTCATCTGAAAAGGTCACTTGTAGCCACTCAGCGAACGTCCAGATGCGGTACTGGCGTTCAGCTTCCAGTCTTCGTCGCCCATGAATAGCAGACAGTATAGTTGCGTGAACCAGGCACCTGCCGCGGAAGCCATTACACAGCAACGGTCACCAAATGGCCGTCGAAGAGACACTGTTAGTAGACCATTGGTTTATATAGGCGGTCAGTTACTCAACAGTTGCAAGTCTATTCGCCCGTACTCATCTCTGCAGCCATCGTTCATTTATTGCCCGTGGTGCACTACAGTTACCTCGGCGCCGGTTTTGGATAGCGCCATTTTTCCATCCACGGTATACTTTAAGCGTGGTGACACGCGACCAGTTTACAGTCTTAGCCATTTCGAAAATACTTCCACTCTTGGCCCAAAAGCCTACGATCATGTCCTTTGTAAGGTGGCTATAATTTCGCACCTTAGAAGAACTCATCCACATACTTTGCCGTGATTTACAAACACAATTAGGTAAATCGTATGTACACTACTGGCCATTAAAATTGCTACACCAAGAAGAAATGCAGATGATAAACGGGTATTCATTGGACAAATATATTATACTAGAACTGACATGTGATTACATTTTCACGCAATTTGGGTGCATACATCCTGAGAAATCAGTACCCAGAACAACCACCTCTGGCCGTAATAACGGCCTTGATACGCCTGGGCATTGAGCTTGGATGGCGTGTACACATACAGCTGACCATGCAGCTTTAACACGATACCACAGTTCATCAAGAGTAGTGACTGGCGTATTATGATGAGCCAGTTGCTCGGCCACCATTGACCACACGTTTTCAATTGGTGAGATACCTGGAGAATGTGCTGGCTAGGGCAGCAGTCGAACATTTTCTGTAACCAGAAAGCCTCGTACAGGACCTGCAACACGCGGAACCTGGATTCAACCGAAAAAATGACGTTTTGCCATTCGTGCATCCAGGTTCGTCGTTGAGTACACCATCGCAGGCGCTTCTGTCTGTGATGCAGCGTCAAGGGTAACCGCAGCCATGGTCTCCGAGCTGATAGTCCACGCTGCTGCAATTATCGTCGAACTGTTCGCGCAGATGGTTGTTGTCTTGCAATCGTCCCCATCTGCGACTCAGGGATCGAGACGTGGCTGCACGGTCCGTTACAGCCATGAGGATAAGATGCCTGTCATCTCGACTGCTAGTGATACGAGGTCGTTGGGATCCAGCACGGCGTTCCGTATTACCCTCCTGAATCAACCGATTCCATATTCTGCTAACAGTCATTGGATCTCGACCAACGCGAGCAGCAGTGTCGCGATACGATATACCGCAATCGCGATAGGCTATCATCTGACCTTTATCAAAGTCGGAAACGTGATGGTAACGCATTTCTCCTCCTTACACGAGGCATCACAAAAACGGTTCACCAGGTAACGCCGGTCAACTGTTGTTTGTGTATGAGAAATCGTTTGGAATCTTTCCTCATGTCAGTACGTTGTAGGTGTCGCCACCGGCGCCAACGTTGTGTGATTGTTCTGAAAAGCTAATCATTTGCGTATCACAGCATCTTCTTCCCGTCGGTTAAATTTCGCGTCCGTAGCACGTCATCTTCGTCGTGTAGCAATTTTAATGGCTAGTAGTGTATGAATATATATAGGAGACTGACATTGTCACGCACGCCTTGTAAATAATTGTTAACGCTTATTGCATGAAAGGTGACGGAGTGTTTGTATTATAAAAACGGCACAATGAATGATTGCCTATACTAGTAGAGGTTGGAACGCCGGTGGAGATGAAACGGCAGGCAGAACTCAAACTCTGGGTGGAAGGCCCGCACAGGTGTTGGTCCTGCTTAAACACAGGAAGTATCTAGACAGACGTCGTGGCATCTGAGCTCTGGACCATAATAGGGTGACGGCTGGACGCTATTGTAGAAGGGGCCGGAAGGATAACCAGATAATACTTCCGAACGCTGAAAATCTTGGACGCATGTGAGAGGAAAGAAGAAGCGGCCCCTCGGAAACCATGCATGCTGGGTTATTTCCAAGGATTTTTACTCAGAAGCGTACCATTGTACGAGTATAGGTTTCTCCTCCCAAACTTTCCGCGTTGGACGACAAAAGACTAAAATATGGTTGGTCGGCGTTCGGAAGAATCTATAGAGAGGGAGAATATGCCGTGGTTTCGGGAATATGATTCGTTTTCGGAATTACGAGGGTGGGGAGCCGAGCCTTGCTGGGAAGCCAGCGCTGGGAGACGACGTCTTCCGTTGAGAGCGCCCGTGTGTCAAGGACTTGCTGTCCTTGCTCTCAGGAGAGTTTATAGTTAGAACAGTTAGGCACTGTGCTGTTGCGAATCTGTACGATTCTGGACTTCACCTCCTGGTTGGAAGTCGTCGTTGAGTACGCAGCGTTCAGTAATTGAGATCACTTCCTGTGCCTATGCTTATGTTGAGACGTTATCTGAACTCCGTCCTTGTGTTGTCCTAGTGTTTGAAAGAGTTTATTTGTGGCTGGAGTTCTTCCATCGTCGCAGACGAGTACGAGAACCATCAATTCGACGCACCGGACGCAGTACATACGGTGAAATCGCTAATTGCTTCGGCTTACTAGTAGTACAAAAGCTAAACGGCTGTGATCACGTTAGTTTATTTCCACGGAGGTTCCACACCGCCGTAGATCATCTTTGAAAGTAGTGCCTTCTAGTGTTTGGTACGTATTTGATGTCAGTCATTTCGCGTTATTGATATTAGATCGCGCAGTCATAATAAGGGGCAGAGTTGGACAATTGATTAGTAATTTTACTTAGGAAATGTAAACTTTGTAATATAAAGGTTTTTTTAATCTACAATAAATGTATAAGCAGGAACAACGTTTATCATTTAGTAGGATTATTTGCCTTTATCATTCATTCATGTTTAGATTGTAATTTATACAATTAAGAGATCCTCTGATCTGCTTCAGGGGGTAGTCAGACAGGGCCAAATCTTCATTTTAGCGTTTATTATTTTCCGTTGAACACATTCATTTTACAGCCGCCTGGAGTAGCATCTTGGACCTTTTGAACGGTAGATAAAGCGCTCCGTTTCATCATTACAACAACGGCTACACTGTTTCCCGCATCCCCCCGACACACTTTACATACCCTCCACTGCTTACATACCCTCCGCAGCTAGTGCTGTCTCCTGCCATCAGTGAGTGGTTATTGCACGTTGACGTTGAACAAAGGCGATGGTGAATGGACCGCGTAGAAGCGTGCAACATACACAGTAACAGCAGGGACTTAAATCTATATATTTCCATAAGACGCACTGCTATTCACAAGCGAGACAGAGACTAAAAGAATAAGCGTACTGAAGAGTGAATAGGAAGTTGTTGTGGCGTAGCGAATGGCTTTGGGCGCGACGCGCTCCGTTCATCCTGGTTCTTTACGTAATCCGGCTTATCAGGAAGTCACGCGAGGCATTCACAGTCGCCGTGCTAATGTTCCCCCTCAGCTGAAGACTACTTATCACCTTTCTCTCTGGAAATACACCGGCCACGAGGCGGGCGTACAAAGATCCGACCTTGAGGTGTTCGCGGTGGCCGAAGCGGCTTATGCGGCCTTCAACGGCGTAAATCAGTAAAAGATGAATCAGGAGGTCACACATTTTACGCACTTAGTGCGCTATACAACTTAAGAGCTTTCAGTAATGTAATCACTTCGTTGAGGTTCATGTGGGTCTCTAAAGCGCTGACTTTATGAATTTCATTCGTCTTACTTGAAACTTTAACTTATTCCGCAAAACCTGGAAGCCATGTTATTTGTATTAATTAAGTGTAGCCCGATCTCGACGCCCTAGCCGGCTGGTATGGTCAAGCGGTTCTAGGCGCTTCAGTCTGGAACCGCGCGACCGCTACGGTCGCAGGTTCGAATCCTGCCTCGGGCATAGATATGTGTGATGTCCTTAGGTTACTTAGGTTTAAGTAGTTCTAAGTTCTAGGGGACTGATGACCTCATATGTTAAGTGCCATAGTGCTCAGAGCCTTTGATCTATTTTTGGTTCCAATGGTTCCAATGGCTCTGAGCACTATGGGACTTAACATCTACGGTCATCAGTCCCCTAGAACTTAGAACTACTTAAACCTAACTAACCTAAGGACATCACACAACACCCAGCCATCACGAGGCAGAGAAAATCCCTGACCCCGCCGGGAATCGAACCCGGGAACCCGGGCGTGGGAAGCGAGAACGCTACCGCACGACCACGAGATGCGGGCGGTGATCTAAAACCCTACTCTAAATTAACGAAAGGCACTCTAGTAGCCTGTCACTAGATATGAGGAACACAAACTGTGAAATGAAATGCCTACGATACGTTCGTGGGCTACGAGCATCAGATCATGATGAGAGCAAATGCATTGGACACAATGTGACATTTGTAAACCATGCGTGGAGTATGTGAAGTATTACGTCGCATTTCTTCTCACTAGCACTATTTTGTTGACAACTGTTTCCAAAAACTCTGGTGACGTAGATTTTTCATTGAAACTTCGTGCTAAAATCGTAACAAGTGTTTCTTATTAAGATGTAATGTAATTATCGAACTATTTAATGCAATGGTTACACAGAGTATACAATGGTGGTTACAGAAGTATTGATTGTCGCTGCCCGTTGTATACCCGAAGGGACCAGCTACATCATCGCTTTGCGACGGTTCTTCTTCCTTTTTTCCGACGCCATGGCTATGGCATTTCCTCTGCTTCGGACTTCTAGGCGTCTGGTTTTTCACGAGGTTTCCTCTGACTTGCGTTTTCTATACAATGAGATGTTTACGAGTCATATGATGCGACATCTTTTGTAATTTTCAATTTCATGCTGTTTTTCACTTATATTGCGGCGAATATTTTTATTGTCTCAATTTGGACGCTAGATGCTAGTAGTGCACCGCACGCTCTTCGCAATGCTATCCAAATCAATGTCCTAGTTAGGCATTTCCACGATGCATCAATTTCAACTTTACACTTACGAAGAGCCCGCATCTCGTGGTCGTGCGGTAGCGTTCTCGCTTCCCACGCCCGGGTTCCCGGGTTCGATTCCCGGCGGGGTCAGGGATTTTCTCTGCCTCGTGATGGCTGGGTGTTGTGTGCTGTCCTTAGGTTAGTTAGGTTTAAGTAGTTCTAAGTTCTAGGGGACTTATGACCACAGCAGTTGAGTCCCATAGTGCTCAGAGCCATTTGAACCATTTGAACACTAACGAAGAGAACACGGCAAGCGCCATAACCCGATTTTCCAGAAAATTTGCTCAGTGGGAGAGGAGTCAAAATAAGCCAACAGGTGTGTCGCCGTATCCGTAAACACTACCGTTTCTGAAAAAACGACGGTGAAAGTTTTCGACCTATCGTCGATTTCTTTTAGAGGGAAGTACTCTCAGTCGAAGTGGTGACTGCTCTGTGATCGAAACGCGATTATTTATATTAATTTTTATTCGGGTTCTCTATCCATGTCTTTAGAAGTTTACTACACGAACGTTTCTTATCAAGTTACAGAATTAAAGGGCGTTATATTAATTGTAAAATTACAACCGGATTTCACAGTTTCATACATGAGTTATATAATTTATGCGTGTCTGGTATTTTCGGGGGATACAGTCTTTTTAAATTCTCATATCCTCATACATCTACATCTACATCTACATGGATACTCTGCAAATCACATTTAAGTGCCTGGCAGAGGGTTCATCTAACCACCTTCACAATTCTCCATTATTCCAATCTCGTATAGCGCGCAAAAAGAATGAACACCTATCTCTTTCCGTACGAGCTCTGATTTCCCTTGTTTTATCTTGGTGATCGTTCCTCCCTATGTAGGTCGGTGTCAACAAAATATTTTTGCATTCGGAGGAGAAAATTGGTGATTGGAATTTCGTGAGATGATTAAGTCCCAACGAAAAACGCCTTTCTTTTAATGATGTCCAGCCCAAATCCTGTATCATTTCTGTAACACTCTCTCCCATATATCGCGATAATACAAAACGTGCTGCCTTTCTTTGAACTTTTTCGATGTACTCCGTCAGTCCTATCTGGTAAGGATCCCACACCGCGCAGCTGCATTCCAAAAGAAGACGGACAAGCGTAGTGTAGGCAGTCTCCGTAGTATCTCTGTTACTTTTTCTATGTGTCCTGCCAATAAAACGCAGTCTTTGGTTAGCCTTCCCCTCAACATTTTCTATGTGTTCCTTCCAGTTTAAGTTGTTCGTATCGGTAATGCCTAGGTATTCAGCTGAATTTACGACTTTTGGGTTAAACCGATTTATCGTGTAACCGAAGTTTAACGAGTTCCTTTTAGCACTCATGTGGATGACCTCATACTTTTCGTTGTATAGGGCATACTTCACATACGACCAGAACCTCTTTGGATTTTCGGCCAGGTTTCGAGACGAACTGTTATAAGCATCTCGCATTGAAGTCCTCGCTAAGTTTCGAGCTTCTGAAAAATATCGCCACTCTTGGAAATTTTGAGTTCGTTTAAATTTGGCATGTTTTTTTTCGTTGTTTCTGCAACAGTATTCTGACCCTTTTTTGTGTAGCGAGGAGGATCAGCTCCATCGTTTGTTAATTTATTTGGCATAAATATCTCAATTGCTGCCGGTTCTATTTCTTTGAATTCAAGCCACTACTGCACTACACTTACATTGCTAAATTCGAAGGCGTCAAGTGAATTTATACCTGTTTCTTTTTTTTTTATAGGTTATCATTTCTATATTTTATTGTCTCGCTACGACGCCCTTGTGTTCGCTAATCCCTGTATCCGTTTTGATGCCTGTTATTAGCTCAGGATTATTTGTTGTTAAGAGATAAAGTGATTTTCACAACTGTTTACTATCCCGGATGTCAAATGAAACACCTTTCAGCCGTCTAGTTTCCAAATTTGTTTTATTTTGTTACCAGTTTGAGCGTTTTATTACGCCATTTTCAGTCCCCTGACCAACGTGTAAGAAGATTCTACCTCGGTCCTGATCAATACTGAGGTCAGCATGACAGACATTGGTAAATTTTTGCTCTAGCGATCACTTCTACCAAAATCTGCCGACTTAGGCAGGCGCCTGAAGATGGCGTAGTAAAACGCTGAAACGGATAACCAAGTAAAGCAAGTTTGGAAACTAGACGGCTGATAGGTGTTTAATTTGACATTCTTCATCGAATATCCGAGTCCCAGAACCATTTGTAGAAAGATCCACATACAGTTTACTATTCGCGTGGACTGATGAAGTAACTGCTCGAAATAATTTTCAGAGAATGCATTTAGCTCAGTTTCGGATTTAAACATGTATTTTCGCCAACATATCAACGGTAAATTAAAGTCACCACGAACTATAATCGTATGAGTTGGGTACGTGTTAGAAATTAAACTCAAGTTTTCTTTGAACCTTTCAGCAATTGTATATCTGAATTGGGAGGTCGTTAAAAGGATCCTATTATTATTTTATTCCGGTAGCCCAGAATGACCTTTGCCCATACTAACTCACAGCAACTATCTACTTCCATTTCGCGACAAGATAAACTACTTCTAACAGTAACAAACACGGCTGTAGAAGCACGGTTGACATCATATGGGAGACTGGTTGCTGGCGTGACTCGTGCGTGGATAGTCAAATGATAAAGCGACCGCTCACGAAAAACGGGAAATCCGGGTTCGAGTGCCGTCCGGCACAGATTTTCACTGTCGTCATTTCATTCTACAGTTCATCGTTGTCCATATTCGCAATTGCGAATACACTTAATGTAATTCATAACGGCTGTAGTCGCCGCAGTACCTGCCCCTATGGATATGCATGCATGAACTTTGTGTCGTAATTCGGAATAACACAGACACTGCATAATCGAAGTCATATGTTTTGCGACGCCACCTGGAAGCTGCTCATCCGGAATTTTAATCGTAAACGTTTCCGTAAAGCACAGTGCCTGTCTTATAACGTCTGCGACTGGTGTTTGTTGAGCATTTCCGTAAGCTCTAGCGCCGTCTAAACCAACCTGTGAAGAGACGTGCCGCTCTTCGTTGCATCTTCTTTATCTGTTCTATCAGTCCTACCTGGAAAGCGTCCCAGATTGATCAACGGTACTCGAGAATCTGTCGAACAAGCTCCTTGCAAGTCACTTCCGTTACATTTCCTTAAGATTCTTCCTATCAGGCTCAGTCTGGCATCTGCTTTTCTTATTACTTGGTGCTTTTCCTGTTGTGTGGTCATCGCACTTAAGGTGGCTCTGTATAGTTACTCCTCGATAATGTGTGGAGCAAGTTGTCTTCGATATTATTTCCTTTCCAACGTGTGCGCAATATTATTTACGTTCAGGGTCAACTGCGAGGGTCTGCAGCATTCATCAGTCCTCTGCAAGTCATTCTGCAATTATCGATACTGTCTTCCGGTGTTGCTACTTTCTAATAGACAAGTGCGTCACCCGCGCATATTCTTAAAGAGCTTCCGACACTTACTACTGAACCATTTATACAGGGTGTTACAAAAAGGTACGGCCAAACTTTCAGGAAACATTCCTCACACACAAAGAAAGAAAATATGTTATGTGGACATGTGTCCGGAAACGCTTACTTCCCATGTTAGAGCTCATTTTATTACTTCTCTTCAAATCACATTAATCATGGAATGGAAACACACAGCAACAGAACGTACCAGCGTGACTTCAAACACTTTGTTACAGGAATGTTCGAAACGTCCTCCGTTAGCGAGGATACGTGCATCCAACCTCCGTCGCATGGAATCCCTGATGCGCTGATGCAGCCCTGGAGAATGGCGTATTGTATCACAGCCGTCCACAATACGAGCACGAAGAGTCTCTACATTTGGTACCGGGGTTGCGTAGACAATAGCTTTCAAATGCCCCCATAAATGAAAGTCAATAGGGTTGAGGTCAGGAGAGCGTGGAGGCCATGGAATTGGTCCGCCTCTACCAATCCATCGGTCACCGAATCTGTTGGTGAGAAGCGTACGAACACTTCGACTGAAATGTGCAGGAGCTCCATCGTGCATGAACAACATGTTGTGTCGTACTTGTAAAGGCACGTGTTCTAGCAGCACAGGTAGAGTATCCCGTATGAAATCATGATAAAGTGCTCCGTTGAGCGTAGGTGGAAGAACGTGAGGCCCAATCAAGACATCACCAACAATGCCTGCCCAAACGTTCACAGAAAATCTGTGTTGATGACGTGATTGCACAATTGCGTGCGGATTCTCGTCAGCCCACACATGTTGATTGTGAAAATTTATAATTTGATCACGTTGGAATGAAGCCTCATCCGTAAAGAGAACATTTGAACTCAAATGAGGATTGACACATTATTGGATGAACCATTCGCAGAAGTGTACCCGTGGAGGCCAATCAGCTGCTGATAGTGCCTGCATACGCTGTACATGGTACGGAAACAACTGGTTCTCCCGTAGCACTCTCCATACAGTGACGTGGTCAACGTTACCTTGTACAGCAACAACTTCTCTGACGCTGACATTAGGGTTATCGTCAACTGCACGAAGAATTGCCTCGTCCATTGCAGGTGTCCTCGTCGTTCTAGGTCTTCCCCAGACGCGAGTCATAGGCTGGAATGTTCAGTGCTCCCTAAGACGCCGATCAATTGCTTCGAACGTCTTCCTGTCGGGACACCTTCGTTCTGGAAATCTGTCTCGATACAAACGTACCGCGCCACGGCTATTGCCCCGTGCTAATTCATACATCAAATGGGCATCTGCCACCTCCGCATTTGTAAACATTGCACTGACTGCAAAACCACGTTCATGATGAACACTAACCTGTTGATGCTACGTACTGATCTGCTTGATGCTAGTACTGTAGAGCAATGAGTCGCATGTCAACACAAGCACCGAAGTCAACATTGGGCCAACTGGCGGTGAATCGAGGGAGTACAGTACATACTGATGAAACTAAAATGAGCTCTGACATGGAAATTAAGCGTTTCCGGACACATGTCCACATAATATCTTTTCTTTATTTGTGTGTGAAGAATGTTTCCTGAAAGTTTGGCCGTACCTTTTTGTAACACCCTGTATGCGCTACAAACAATAACGGCCCCATCACTCTTCGCTGTGATACTCTAGAAATTACCTTAACATCTGTTGATTTTGTTCCGTTAAGAGCGACGTGTTGATTCTATCAGCAACGAAGTCTTGAATCCAGTCGCAAATGTGGCCCGATACTTGATAGTTTACATTAAAAATGAAGAAATTCCTCCAGCTGTATTAAAGGTGTCGATTTTATTTTGGCAACTAGTTTCAACGTTGTAACAACGTCATCTTCAGGCCCATACACTTGTTGACGTCATCTGCGTGCGGCTGATACTAGAAGTATGGACTTCTATTATCAGCCGTACGCAGTTGACGTCAACAAGTGTATGGGCCTCAAGATGACGTTGTTACAACGTTGAAACTAGTTGCCAAAATAAAATCGACACCATAAATACAGCTGGAGGAATTTCTTCATTTTTAATATAAGTTTATACCAACTGACGTCCCACTGTCCTCCATGTCAACTATGGATGTACGAAGACTTGGTAAGTTGGTTTTTTCACTAAATGGCAGTGCGGGGCGGTTTCAAATGCCTTTTTGAAATCGAAGGACGCGGCATCTACCTAGGTGCCATTTTTATAGCACTATGGATACCGTGGAGGAACAGACTGAGCTGGTTTCACAAGATCTCTGTTGATGTTTATAGAGGAGAATTTAGTTGTCCAAGAACATCATAATTCTTGAGCATAAAATCTGTTCGAAAATTCTACAACAGGTTGACGTCAATGATATGGGCCTATAATTATGTACATATGTCCTAAGACCTCTCTTGAAAACGGGAATGACCTGCGCTTTTATCCCTCGTTCCTAAGCGAGGAGCCATAATAATATGCCCTTTGTGAAAGGCGCTTTTGTGAATGGATTTCCCCATTTGCTGTTCGTATGATCCTAGAATAATTCGCCATTCGTCTATTCTACGTCGATACACTTTTCTTACCGTGCCATGTGCCTTCAGAGCGCCACTCTGCTTTCACCCTCGCGGTCGGTAGTGGGCAGCTTGTTGTGTGTTAATGTATCTCCACAAACTGTGTACTTTGTCAGTATGTACACTCCTGGAAATGGAAAAAAGAACACATTGACACCGGTGTGTCAGACCCACCATACTTGCTCCGGACACTGCGAGAGGGCTGTACAAGCAATGATCACACGCACGGCACAGCGGACACACCAGGAACCGCGGTGTTGGCCGTCGAATGGCGCTAGCTGCGCAGCATTTGTGCACCGCCGCCGTCAGTGTCAGCCAGTTTGCCGTGGCATACGGAGCTCCATCGCAGTCTTTAACACTGGTAGCATGCCGCGACAGCGTGGACGTGACCGTATGTGCAGTTGACGGACTTTGAGCGAGGGCGTATAGTGGGCATGCGGGAGGCCGGGTGGACGTACCGCCGAATTGCTCAACACGTGGGGCGTGAGGTCTCCACAGTACATCGATGTTGTCGCCAGTGGTCGGCGGAAGGTGCACGTGCCCGTCGACCTGGGACCGGACCGCAGCGACGCACGGATGCACGCCAAGACCGTAGGATCCTACGCAGTTCCGTAGGGGACCGCACCGCCACTTCCCAGCAAATTAGGGACACTGTTGCTCCTGGGGTATCGGCGGGGACCATTCGCAACCGTCTCCATGAAGCTGGGCTACGGTCCCGCACACCGTTAGGCCGTCTTCCGCTCACGCCCCAACATCGTGCAGCCCGCCTCCAGTGGTGTCGCGACAGGCGTGAATGGAGGGACGAATGGAGACGTGTCGTCTTCAGCGATGAGAGTCGCTTCTGCCTTGGTGCCAATGATGGTCGTATGCGTGTTTGGTGCCGTGCAGGTGAGCGCCACAATCAGGACTGCATACGACCGAGGCACACAGGGCCAACACCCGGCATCGTGGTGTGGGGAGCCATCTCCTACACTGGCCGTACACCACTGGTGATCGTCGAGGGGACACTGAATAGTGCACGGTACATCCAAACCGTCATCGATCCCATCGTTCTACCATTCCTAGACCGGCAAGGGAACTTGCTGTTCCAACAGGACAATGCACGTCCGCATGTATCCCGTGCCACCCAACGTGCTCTAGAAGGTGTAAGTCAACTACCCTGGCCAGCAAGATCTCCGGATCTGTCCCCCATTGAGCATGTTTGGGACTGGATGAAGCGTCGTCTCACGCGGTCTGCACGTCCAGCACGAACGCTGGTCCAACTGAGGCGCCAGGTGGAAATGGCATGGCAAGCCGTTCCACAGGACTACATCCAGCATCTCTACGATCGTCTCCATGGGAGAATAGCAGCCTGCATTGCTGCGAAAGGTGGATATACACTGTACTAGTGCCGACATTGTGCATGCTCTGTTGCCTGTGTCTATGTGCCTGTGGTTCTGTCAGTGTGATCATGTGATGTATCTGACCCCAGGAATGTGTCAATAAAGTTTCCCCTTCCTGGGACTATGAATTCACGGTGTTCTTATTTCAATTTCCAGGAGTGTATTTCGATTAGTTACCCAAATCAGCGCCCTCTTCCAGCCTATCCACGGTTTAATTATACTGACTGGGACGACCTTTTCTTGTGTCAGGCGTTCTATTTAATGAAATAGTCTTCCTGCAAATGTTTCGACTTGCCATTATGGTTCAGAGTGATGCAGAGGTAACAGTGCGAAATACGCAAAGCATCTCGATCGCTGTTCGTCTGATTGCCACTCGGCCAGGTCACCCCAGTCAGTATAATTAAACCGTGAATGGGCTGCAAGAGGGCGCTGGTCTGGGTACCAGAAAGCGATACTGCCCTGGGGGAAGCGCTTTGTATGTCGTCCGGAAGGAAGCAGCTGTGTACGCGACGCATCATCTGTGGTCAGTTCTGAGCGGACGACACGCGGCGGATGCAAGTGTCGCTTCAGCATCCTTGTATCAGAAGCAACTGTTCCCGATATCGCTTGATGGGAATATACCAGTGTACATTCCGAGTGGTTATAATCAAAGTGAAGCTACTCACGGAGGTCCACTATGGGCTATAATTATACACTGAAGCGCCAAAGAAACTGGTATAGGCATGGATATTCAAATCCAAAGACATGTAAACTGACATAATACGGCGCTGCGGTTGGCAACGCCTACGTAAGACAAAAAGTGTCTGGTGCAGTTTTTAGATCGGTTACTGCTGTTACAATGGCAGGTTATCAAGCTTGAAATGGGTTTGAACGTGGTGTTGTAGTCGACGCACGAGCGGTGCGATACAGCATCTCCGAGGTAGCGATGGTGATTTTCCCGTACGACCATTTCACGAGGGTTGAGTGAACATCAGGAATCCGGTGAAACAACAAATCTCCGACATCGCTGCGGCCGGAACAAGAAGCTGCAAGAACGGGTCCAAAGACGACCGAAGAGAATCGTTCAACGTGACAGAAGTGAAACCCCTCCGCAAATTGCTGCAGATTTCAAATATGGGACATCAACAAGCGTTAGCGTGCGAACCATTTAACGAATCATCATCGATATGGGTTTTCGGAGTCGAAGGCCCACTCGTGTACCCTTGATGATTCCACGACGCAAACCCTTACGCCTCACGTGGGACCGTCAACACTGACATTGGACTGATGATCTGTAAACATGTTGCCTGATCGGACGAGTCTCGTTTCAAATTGAATCAAGCGGATGGACGTGTACGGGTATGGAGACAACCTCAAGAATCCTTGGATCCTGCATGTCAACAGGGGGCTGTTGAAGCTGGTGAAGGCACTGAAATGATGTCGGGGGTTGGACAGTTGCAGTGATATGAGACCCGTGATACGTCTAGATACGACTCTGACAGGTGACACGTACGTAAGCATTCTGTCTGATCATCTGCGTCCACTCATGTCCATTGTGGATCCCGACGGGCAATTCCAGCAGGATAATGGCAGACTCCACACGTTCACAATTGCAAAAGAGTAGCTCCTGGAACACTCTTCTGAGTTTAAACACTGCCGCTGGCCACCAAACTCCCCAGACATAAACACTATTGAGCATATCTGGGATGCCTTGCAACGTGCTGTTCAGAAGACATCTCCACCCCTTCGTACTCTTACGGATTTATGGAAAGACCTGCAGGATTCATGGTGTCACTTCCCTCCAGCACTACTTCAGACATTAGTTGAGTCCATGCCATGTCGATTGCCGCACTCCTGCGTGCTCGCGGGGACCCTACACGATACTAGGCAAGTGCACCAGTTTCTTTGGATCTTCAGTGCAGTATGGCGGTGAATCTCGGTAGCTCTCCACACTAATCAAACACCAACACTTTACTTCATCTCTGCATAACTAATGCCATCTACACCAATTTCACCCTGCTTGGCCGGCCGCCGTGGCCGAGCGGTTCTAGGCGCTTCAGTCTGGAACCGAGCGACCGCTACGGTCTGTAATATTATTGGGATTTCCGTAATATGAAAGCTGTGAGTACCCTTGGAAACGCATTCACCTATCTTTATATTAAATGATCAACCTATGAGATGAGACCTATTCTTTGAAAGACATTTGTTTTATATAATTTACGTAACTGTAAAGATGCGCATCTAGCGCGGACGCTAATACATCGACTGCGCAGTCAAAGAAACATTTTAACAGAAGCTGAACTGACGTTCCGCTTCGATCTAAATAAAAGATGACAGTAAAAGAACTTTGGTAGATCTTCAGATTTTTTAATGTACTTCTGCTTGTAGTGTGAAAACGTAGAAGAAGGTCGACTTTAAGCTAAAAGGGTGAGCGGTCTTGCCAGCGTGCAGACAACATTATTAATTAATAACATACAAGTAATTTATGTTCGAAACTGTAAATCGGCCAGTTATTGTTATGAAGGTGTTGAACAGTGCAAGAATTGTCTTTAACGAAGGAGAAAAGTAATGACTGTAATTTGAGACAAAAACGTGAACCAAGGAGACAGTAAAGGACAGGCTGAAATCTGATCGCACCATAGAGTTAGAAAATTACTTATGTAAGTTATGCTGTTTATAAAGTAGCTCTAATTGCTTGTGAGAATTATTAGAATATATTTAGTGTTTACCAGATTTCTTATTCTGTTCTTTTCCTTTATACTTTTTTAACCTCCATGCCATATTATTTTTAGAAATGTCAAACAGCCTTTACTACAGCAGAGAATACTGCGGCATCCTGGTCGTGTACAGAAGGCCGCCCCTTGTCTTCTATACAACTCATAGCTGCCCCATTTATTAATGATTTCATTTGCAAATGCAATTTTTTTTTTACTGTTCATTGTTAAAGGTCCCTTGGGTAATTATAAAATTCATACTGATTACGTAAAGAAATCCGGGTTGTTCTTTTCCAAATAATAGAAGTCTTTGCGTAATCAAAAACTAGCCTCCTTCTGACAACGATCAGGAGCCGACCAGAAGACGGACGTCTTCGACCGCTTTCGTGTCTCCTGTGGCAAAGCTGTGCCAAACTGGGAATACGACATTCTAGTATGAAACACAGATTTAAATTGATGGAATTGAAATATATTTAACCTAATAATAATAATAATTTTTATAATACTAGAGGTCGCAGGTTCGAATCCTGCCTCGGCCATGGATGTGTGTGATGTCCTTAGGTTAGTTAGGTTTAAGTCGTTCTAAGTTCTAGGGGACTGATGACCTCAGATGTTAAGTCCCATAGTGCTCAGAGCCATTTGAACCATTTCACCCTGCTTACTGCGTTAAAGCCCCGGTCTCCCTACACAATGCTTACTTCCAACAAGGCACTCAAACTACCAAATCAACGATTCTTGTAAGTCTGTCATTTTTCTTAATCAGACTGTGCCATAAAACTCTTCCCTCCCCAATTTAATTCTACAACTCTTCTTTACTTATTTGATTTATCCTCTAATCTTGAGCTTCCCTTACAACACCAAATTTCAAAAGCCTTTCATCTCTTCCTGTCGTTATCATTTAATAGTCATATTTCTCTTCCCAGTATCTCTACACGTTAGAAAAGTACTTTCGGAAAAGTGTTCCTAACAGAAAAAGCACCTTCATTTCCTCCATCGACAGTTATTTTACTTCACAAATACTCGTCTACTCGTTCTAGCGTATCGCTTCCTACTGTTAGCATCATCTGACGTAATCCGACTACACTGCAAGACCTCGTTTTACTTGTATTGATGTTTCTCTTATAATCTCATTTCAAGGCATTCTTCATTCCAGTAAACTGATTTTCTGTGTTCTTGACCGTCTGTAACAGAATTTGGGAAATAGTTAATTTCTTTTCCAGAAACTTTAAATGCTATTCTAAAATTTCTCTTTTGTTTACTGTAATGTTTGCTCCATGCAAAGGTTTAATAACGAGCGTAATATGCTTCAACCCTGTCTTATTCCGTTCTTAGCAATTGTTACCCTATAAATTTGAGTTACAGTTGCAGTCTGGGTTCTGTACAAGTCGTAGACAGTCTTTCGCTACCTGTACTTTATGCATGATCTTTGTTGTTCTACGAAATACTCATCTACAGCTGTCAATCTCTTGGGTTTAAATCAAAATATTTTCTAGGTCCAGATCTCTTTAAATGGGGAAACGGTTGGAAGTCCTAGTGTGCCATAGTGTGTCAAGTCTGTTGAGTAGATTAGATGTTTCATAAATGCCTCAGGTTTCCCAGACACATTTGGGACGAATCACATCGGTGCTTTTTTTTTCTTTTCGTTTTGCAGCCAACGTCTCTTATCCTGTACTTTTTAGACCGATTTGCTCGGAAGAGTAGTTTTCTCATCTGTTGGCTCACAGGTAATAAGTGGATTCCTTTTCCATTGCAGAAAGATATTGTTCCCTAACTTTCCGGCAATCTAAACCTACTGCTCCGTTTTAGTGTAAGACAGAACCACCAGTTTCCAGCCACAGTTCTGAAAGTTATGTCAGTTCTGGCACGTTGTAGTGAAACCATGTCTCATCTGCAGCAACATATCTGTGCACAAAGATAGCTCGATTCCTTTTTAAACGACTCAAACATTACTTTTTCTTGAGTAGTGTTCAAGTCCATACAGATCTTTTCGAAGGAGCGCATTTTCTCCTCTGACTGCCAGTTTAATTTCGATCTCCATGATTTCAGTTTGGACCTTACCATTACTTTGAAGTTGGAAGATTTCATGCCTGTACATGTATAAAAGAAGATTAAACACGGTTTGGCATACTTTAACGTTTATTAAATGCTTCCTTTTTCACCACAGCTTGACCCACATATACATTTGATACGTATATTGAACACACCTCTTCTGTCTCTATCTCTTCCTCCTCCTGTCTGTCCACCTTTATGTATCTATCTCCTCCACTGCACTCTCTGACCCTTCATCTTCTCCTCTTCCTCTCTTTGTCCGTTTCCTCCGCCCTATCACTGACCATATCTTCCTTCCCTTCACCATATCTTCCTTCCCTACTCTCCATCTTCACCTCCCCTCTTCCTTTTCCAGCTGCCCACTATTCTCTACGCTTTCCACCTGCCTCATGCATCTCCCCCACTTCCCCCCCCCCCCCTCTGTCCATTTCCTGCTATCCCTCACTCTGTCCATTCCCTCCTCTGTCAATCTCAGCCCAGCAGTGCTTGCAGGCACATGTAACCCCTACAATACAGTTCAGTAATGCATGCTAGTACTACTCCCACAACAGACCTGCCACACAAGGAAGACTATACATCAGAGGCTTGAAAATAATTAGCTGCCCCTGACATACAGACTAACATGCAAAGAAGGTTGATGAAGTAGACCAATAGAGCTCCAACAAAACGATCTTGTCGTGCAGTGAGCCTACATGTCAGGAACCAGAAAATCCTTTCTTACCCCTGACACTTAGGTTGCTCTGCAAAGTAGGCTAATTTAGCAGGCTGATAGTGTTCCCACAAAAGATACCTGCTGTGCAGGGCAGTATATATGCCAGGAGCTGGGAAAACACATTTTTGTCTGTATCTCTGCTTCTCTTGGAGCTAGGAAGTTTTAATGCCACAGTGCTAATACTTGTGTACCTGTTGTTTCAGTCTCATATTTGGCTGAAATCGATCCAGGGGTTTGGAAGGAGATCCTGTACATAGACACATAAATACTTGTACTCTGCTGTATATATATATAACAGGCTAGTCAGACACAATTCAGGCAGTGGGACCCAACAACATTTCCTTAACATCTTCACAAATGTCAGGAAATCTTTCTCCTGTTGTGTATGCATTGTGAGGCTCGTATTATTTTGAACAGAATTTTATTGAATAAGTTCTACATTTCATTGTGATACAGTTGCTTTCAGAAGTAGTTCGCTGTCTTAAGTAGCAATGCATAATACCAAGGAGGAGCAGCCATCGATAAAGGAAGAGCGGTATGGTGCAATTGTGAGTGACTGGAGCAAGGAGCTATACACAGGTTTTGAGAAATAATCTTTCTTTGCGTTACAGAGGAGAACCACTTACATTTAGGCTCAAAACTCAGAACATTATTAAATGTTAGTTACCAACGTCCACTTTTGTCACTGCAAATACTGTGAAGGGGCTACATCTGTTTTAACACAACAGTAGCAGTAAATTAATTAAAACAATAAACAAAAGGTTATTGTTCAGTTACCAACAAGGTATGAATAGCTACAAGATATTACGAAGTGTACAAGAGATATCGGCTGTTGGAACCGCGAGACCGCTACGGTCGCAGGTTAGAATCCTGCCTCGGGCATGGATGTGTGTGATGTCCTTAGGTTAGTTAGGTTTAACTATTTCTAAGTTCTAGGGGACTAATGACCTGAGAAGTTAAGTCCCATAGTGCTCAGAGCCATTTTTTTTATATCGGCTGTATTCAAATCTAGACAGTAGGCGAAAGTATGTAATCCTAGTCCGTTCTGTGATAATCGGCGATGGGGTGTATTCTGTGCGTCGTTTTAATCATGCTATCTGTTTTTAACAACTTACGTCGTGAACTGTTTCAACTATTTAATTGTAAACTATTTCATGGTGTTCGCAAGCAAACGCACAGCAGTGGCACCCTGGGTCTTATTTAGATTAGCACTTTCACTGACAACACAGGTCGCCTGCCTGCATCTTCTGAAGAATCTGATGTGCTGCAAGAGCTGCATTGAAGGACAACTACAGATCTGAAGAGAACAGGTAGGAAGAAATCTTACGTGCCGATTGATTAAGGTAGTCCAAGAAAGGGTTAACTTAACTTATGCGGTCTGGTGTGGGAAGGTATGAATAGTCGAACTGTACATCATCTATACCGATTTCTACGGACATGTGTCTGAATTGAGAAACTTTTATGGAGCCCTGGTACAACGAGGGGGTGTTGTAATTTATATTGAGTTGCCACAGGCTATGGTGAGGGTTGTCCCGTTTGAAGATGTGCCATTTAAGAAGCCCTAATGTTGCGCGTAGAGGAGGGGTATCTCTATTTATTAGATTACCTGCTAATAATTTGAACTGCTTCCTTAATAACGCTGTCCCAATAGCTGGAAATGCATGCCAGAATCTCTGTGTTTGGTTCCATAGGATGACCGGTGCCAAGACAATGTTCTGCAATGGCGGATTTGCTTGGCTGTCGTAAGCATTGTGACGCTTATGCTCAGTACACCGGCCTTACACAGTCCTGATAGTCTGACCAATATATGGTATGCCACAACTGCAAGTAATGCAGTAGACACCCGCCTTACGCAAAACAAGATCATTGTTTACGGAACCTAAAACGACCCTGATCTGCACGGTTGTCTAAAAACATATCTCACGTCATATTTCCGCACGATAAGACCAATCCTGTTGGAAATGCTCCATGCGTATGGAAAAAAGGTTGTAGACTTTGGTGCCACCTCTGCATTAGTGTTATTAAGGAAGCAGTTGAAATTAAATTAACAACTAGCCTTCTAGAAATGGTGGTTCCTCTTGAAATTCTGTATGGAAACCTGCTCTCTCCCTTATCAAAAAACTATCGGCAGCTTCTGACCTCGACCATATTTGGTTTGTGATGTGTGTCACTTTACTGTATCCCCACAAGTTATATGAATATCCACAGTGGCACACCTACATCTATGCCTACATAGATACTCCGCAAGCCACCGTAAGGTGCGTAGCGGAGGGTAGCCTGTACCACTACTTTTCACTTCCCTTCCTGTTCCACTCGCAAATAGAGCGAGGGAAAAAACTATCTGTACACCTCCATACGAGCCCCTATTTCTCGTATCTTATCTTCGTGATCCTTACGCGCGTTGTACGTTCTCGGGAGCAGAATCGTTCAGCAGTCAGCTTCAAATGCCGGTTCACTAAATTTTCTCAAGAGTGTTTCCCAAAAGAACGCCGCCTTTCCTCTATGGATTCCCATTTAAGTTCCCGAAGCATCCCCATAACACATAAGTTTTGTTCGAACCTATAACAAATCTAGAAGCCATCTTCTGAACTGATTCGACGTCTTCCTTCAATCCGACCTGGTACCATCCCAAACACTCAAGCAGTACTCAAGAATAGGTCGCACCAATGTCCTATATGCGGTCTCCTTTACAGGTGAACCACTCTTTCCTAAAATTCTCCCAATAAGCCGAAGTCGACCATTTGCCTTCCCTACCATAGTTTTCACACGTTCGTTGAATCTCATATCTTTTGCAACGTTACGCCAAGATATTTCAACGACTTGACTGTGTCAAGCTGGACACTAGTAGTACTATATCCGAAGATTACAGGTTTTATCTTCCTACTCATCCGCATTAACTAACATTTTTCCACATTTAAGGCTAGCTGCCATTCATCAAACCAACTGGAAGTTTTGTCTAGGTAGGAAGATACCTTCGACATCTTACCGTACACCACGGCATCATCAGAATACAACGACAGACTGCTGCCCGCTTTGTCCGCCAAACAACAGTGGTCCTATCACAATTCCTTTGGGTACTCCTGACGATACACTTGTCTCTGATGAACACTCTCCGCCGAGGACAACATACTAGGTTCTACTGATTAAGAAGTCTTTTAGTCACTCACGTATCTGCGAACTTATTCCATATGCTCGTACATTCGTTAACGGCCTGCAACGGGGCACTGTGTCAAATGCTTTCCGGAAATCGAGAAATATCTAATTTAGAAAGCTCAGTCGTACCTTCACAATTTGGTAAACATTATAGTGAATTCACAACCATGACTTGGTCCCCCGAACCACTCGATTTTAACCCAGTCGCACATTTATGAGATTCTGTCATTACCTGCATAACAAACTATATATATATATGTGTGTGTGTGTGATGTTAATATCAGATCACTACTCTACGACCAGGCTAGATCAACACCACGGAGCATGGACGCTGGGAGATGTTGATATAGTTCTGCAGATTTGTTGATCAACACATCTTTCATATATATATATATATATATATATATATATATATATATATATATATGGCACGTACAGAACGTACTGCTATGTACATATTCACAACATGCTGCACAGTTTCCGTTATAAAAGTTTCTTAGGCAGATTCCTCCTGGTTTCCCGACGGACTGTTTGTTCTCGGCGCCTGTAATAAATCCAGTCCAGCAGTAGTCACGTAAGCGACTAGCATTTCTAGGTATTCTCGCAGCGTCTGATCAACAATGCTGAAAAATACCGTAGTATACAGAGCTGTGGTCAAGGTTAAAACACAAAAAAACACACACACACATACATATAGTGCCGTAAAACCGGTCTGGTGACCTTCCTTACCTCTGGTAACTTCCTTTGATCTGTACCGACCTTCGAGGACAATGTTATATATCCGTTGTCCTCATGTAAACTATCAACTCTTGTAGCATGAAATGTTTCTCTGTGCCTGTGAAATGGTAGGAGCGGAGGAGAGTGGTAAGATGCCAAGCCACGTTTCACACATACTTCAAAAACAATTTTCTTGTTAGTCTCTTCAAAACTTTAAACATTTCAACACAGGTTATCAGTCCAGGAAACTTTAAACAAACTCTAACCAGCATTAAAGGACGTTCTTAACAATACAATTTTGATTGCTGACAGTAAAATAATACCAACAGTAAACAATATGTACAAAGAATTCCAAGAATCTTCAAGCATCAGCTTTTGTTATTTATTTCTAACTTCTGCTACCAGTCACTTTTTTATTTTATGTTTAATCTAACATAATGCAAAGCGTTTCGAACATGTCCTGTTCATCTTCAGGCGTTTATACATACATACGGAGGAATGTTAGTTAAAAATAGTCTTAAACTAGATTGATCTAGAACTCTTTGTCCATTGTTTGTTACTGTAGCAGCTGGTGTGGTATTTGGGCGGGGAGGGGGGGAGGAGGGGGGCAGTGGATGGCTTGAAATCGAAATCAGTGATGTCTTCTGCTGGTTTTCTTCATTGTAGTTGACTATGTATGATATCACAGCTTGTATAGGATGCAGATAGATTTGCATCCGTTATGTGTTACGAAAATAATGTGAAAGGCTTTTATATGACAGTTGATCACATACGATTTCATCGTCTTGCTGCTTCACTTCCATCACTGGTGTAATGGCGGAGCTGTTGATTAACATTACGCTATTGCACACTGTATTTTGTCACTGTATGTACGAAATACTTTTACAACTTGGCTGGTTGAATCATAATTATTCTCGGCCATAATGGCTATGTTTGTATCACGGTTCACAAACATGGCCATTATGGCCAAGAATAATTATGAACTTCTGTCCTTGAAACAAATAATTACAACTCATAATTTCACAAACTGCTGATTCGGAAAATCACTCAAGACAATCATTTAATCAACAGATACAATCCTTGCAAATCCAATGTCAACCAAGGGATAAAAGCAGTAGTTAACGTGAAAGGGGGGGGGGGGAGGGAAGTGTTATGCGTCACAATATTGGTATTAGTTTCACAAATGGTAGGTCCTTCTGTGCAGTTGCTGCCTTTTCTGTTTACAAAAGTCCACGTCTTGGCTCTTCTGGTTAGAATAACTCATTATACCCGTAACATAAACCTGTCAGCACCAAGCATAGACAAGAAGTCACTGCGCTTGATTAAGATGTTTAATAACGGCAACAAATGTACTTAACCCCACGTCAACACACACATACACACACACACACACACACACAGAAAATTTGCAATGACACCACAAACCCATTTAATTTTAACCTTCTAATATAGTCCTCTGTGAATTAAGCCGATAGAAGATTGCTTCCTCTCATGGCAGCTTAAAAAATCTACAATGTTAATGATTTCCAGACGCTTCAAGTAAGAAGAAATTATTTGACCAATGCAAACAATAGCAGTTGACTTTATTCAACAATTCCGGATCAACAGTAGTGCAAACAGTCCAAGCCAGTTACACATATTCCAAACGCACTCAGTAAGTCAACATCTAGTTCGCAAATACCTCCTTGGTTTAAGAGAAGCAACAGAGTCAACCCACTTAATCGCACTTGAATCATAAACAATTTAGTTATAATCCACCCAGGTAATCTTTACGTAATGGTTGAGTAAAGGAACTCTCTTCAAAGCAAAAAATATCTTAAATACAGTAAAACAATAACAACAACAACAACGGCACATGACAGTTCTTTAAATATGCCCACCTTACTAAATTACAGCCAACTGAAGTTAACTTGAAGCGTACGATTACTAACATCGAATCACTTAGACCAACCAACTGTTTCATAACATACATATCTGGTCACAGAATAGTCTATAGTAGCGTAATTGTACTCCTACTGTAAGCAGGCTGCCGTTTTTTTTATTTTTTATTTTTTATTATTATTGTGGCCGGTGGCCGGTTACTAATACACAGCGTAATCGGTTCAGATCCGGTCCAACTGTCTCGGTGGACAAGTAAGAGGAGACTCAAAGCAACGGCTGAATAACAGCCGAGCATAGCACTTTGAAGGCGTGGCGGTGGAACTTTAAGTTCCGTGCCACCCTCCGACGGTGGAACGACAGAGGAGGAGTGCAGGAATGCGCCAACTCTATGGTCAAGGTAAAAAGTCGCTGGACGTGAACATGCGACTGCCAGTGACTGTACGAAATGGGCAGAAAAACGTGGTCGTATGGGGCTTATCGTCAGTCACAGCCCGAATCCGAGTCCTCCAGGATGGTGAGCGGAACGGGGTGTCGGTGCCAGCGCCGTGGAACTGTGGTGCCGATGGTTTGGAGTCCAGCGATTGTCTCACGGAGGTCGTCCACTTTTCTGTACAGTTGGCGAGCCTTACGGTGAATGGTCGTCTTTAGAAGGGCTGTATGTATCTCCTCATGCAGAGTGACAATCCTGGTGAGCAAAGGGGCGTGAAGACTCCACCTGAGAACTTTATTTTGTAAGCGCTGGAGCGTCAACATCCTGGACTTACTAATCGTGTCCCACGCAGAGGAACTCAGGCAGTGGGAAACACTAATGCCTTAAACAGCTGTTTAGCCACAAAACCAACCAGGCTAACAAACGATCACCGCTGCTTGTGAACACCAGTGCAAATTGGTACCTCAGTTTCGTGTACAGTACTATCGCCGGACTCGTACTCAACGACCATACCGAGTCCTCACAATCACAGCGGACAACACGCTCCTCACTGCACCACCCGCCCGCTCTCTCACTCTGCCAGCAGCCGTGTGACCCACCATCTCGCGAAGTAGCCTCGCACCAACATTGAACCGAACTCCAGAACAGCCGACACGCCGCGTCCGCTGAAGTAGTCTTCCAGCCAAAAACTCTCGGACCAACGTCTCTGATCGTCAGACTACATCACGGACGATCATCGACAACCAGAGAGACACTACTCTGGCCACGAAGCCAGCGCGCATGGCTCAGACTCTTACAGTGATAAGACCTACGCAGATGCCCTGCTCATATACAGTAACATCTTAAATGGTCCGCCGGCTGGGGTGACCGAGCGGTTCTAGGCGCTACAGTCTGGAACCGCGCGACCGCTACGTTCGCAGGTTCGAATCCTGCCTCGGGCATGGCTGTGTGTGATGTCCTTAGGTTAGTTAGGTTTAAGTAGTTCTAAGATCTAGGGGCTGATGACCTAGAAGTCCCATAGTGCTCAGAGCCTTAAATGGTCCTCGCTTCTCTCCTCTCGTAGACTTCGCTAGTGTAACGAGACGCGTTGCTGCAGTAACGATCATCACGAGCTTGTTCCTTGTTTTGGTTTCTTTTCTTCTCATTCGCATAAATATAAAAATAAATCTGCATATTCGTCTAAACAAAATGGTATGGTAGTCTGAGAATGTACCGGGTGATCAAAAAGTCAGTATAAATTTGAAAACTGAATAAATCACGGAATAATGTAGATACAGAGGTACAAATTAACACACATGCTTGGAATGACATGGGGTTTTATTAGAACCAAAAAAAAAAAAAAAACGTTCAAAAATGTCCGACAGATGGCGCTTCATCTGATCAGAATAGCAATGATTAGCATAAAAAAGTAAGACAAAGCAAAGATGATGTTCTTTACAGGAAATGCTTAATATGTCCACAATCATTCCTCAACAATAGCTGTAGTCGAGGAATAATGTTGTGAACAGCACTGTAAAGCATGTCCGGAGTATTGGTGAGGAATTGGCGTCGGATGTTGTCTTTCAGCATCCCTAGAGATGTCGGTCGATCACGATACACTTGCGACTTCAGGTAGCCCCAAAGCCAATAAGCGCACGGACTGACGCCTGGGGACCTGGGAGGCCAAGCATGACGAAAGTGGCGGCTGAGCACACGATCATCACCATCTTTCACGCGTCTAGCAATACTTTTTTTTTTGTTCTAATGAAACCCCGTATCATTCCAAGCGTGTGTGTCAATTTTTACCTCTCTATCTACATTATTCCGTGATTTATTAAGTTTTCAAATTTATACTGACTTTTTGATCACCTGGTATTTATACTAATGTAAAACAAAGGTGAGCATCATTTGATGCTCTTTTGTATGCGACAAATTTGAGTATTAAAATTATTTTGGAGAGAATCCTAAAAATTCCCACTTGATCGTCAGTCAGAAATGTGTCCAATAATAGCTGTCAGGATACTTCATTTCGTTAGTTACCGTAAACACCAGCATTGTGTAGAATTCTTTGCGTAAGAAACAAATCCTTTCAAATTTATTTTTCATTATTTCAGGATAGTACCCCATCGAAATAGATAACAGGGGTGTATAGGCTGCTATGTCAACCATGAACGGGACAAGTGCAGTAATTGATACCGGGAAATTTTCTACTAGATGAAGGCAGCCGTTGCTCACATGTTTCATGTTGATCCAGTTCGAAACAGTTCAAATGGCTCTAAGTTCTATGGGACTTAACACCTGAAGTCATCAGTCACCTAAACTTAGAACTACTTAAACATAATCAATCTAAGGACATCACACAAATCCATGCCCGAGGCACGATTCGAACCTGCGACCTTAGCAGCCGCATGGTTCCGAACTGAAGCACCTAGAACAGCCCGGCCACGGCGGCCGGCTGATCTAGTTAAACCGGCTAGTGTGGAAAATGAGTAGGCACAGATATCACAAAAGTTTCATCCTCACAATGCAGTCAATTTCCTCTGATATTTGGATCTGAACTCCATCCTTAAGTAAATCAAAGGTGTGTGTACACCATCTACGTAACAAGGTCACCAGCATAAAGCATAATATCGACTTCGCGGAGCACAGTTTAACCACAGCTAACTTCCTAAACATCTAGACCCACTTGCTTCATTGGTCTATAACCTTAGAGAGGATCTTGAAATAATTGAACAAAAAATTGAAACTGGACACGCGTTATCAGAAAGCTGTCAGCATTAAGCTGTGGATCATAAGTAGACACTTTACGTACAGTATGCGCTGTTGCCGAATAATGCACTCCTGTATGGGCTAATAGCAATACTGATTCAGAGTTTAATGATACAGTGAGAACTGTTACTGATATGCTAAAATCAACACCATTTCCCTGGCTTCGTATCTTGTTTAATCCCGCTACTAAAGCTCAGGCGGCCGTGGGCAGTTTCCCAAGAATGGAGTAAGACCTGCAATAGCTTATTTCTTAGAAATTCCGCATCAAGAAAGTTGTCTTTCACTTTCCGCATACCGGGCTTAAACGTAAAAAGCCTGTAAGGGACCTCAACAGTCTCCATCAAACTACTCCATGCGATTTACAAGCGCACAGGACATCTGTTTTCTGGACAAGACTTGGCGAATAGACTCACCCAACCGTACTGCGTACGGACGCGCAGCTGTCAATAAAACTCTGGAACCGCCTCTACTGCGTCAGGACCAAGTATTCAAGATGCAAAGTATACCTTTATAAACGCACGCATCCCTGAAGGTGTTGGCTGAGGTAGGCGTCGTGTATGGGTTCGCTGAATGCAATGGAAGAGCGACACAAAGATGCTATGTAGACGGGAAACACACCTCAGTACATTTACATTAGCTACTTTTGAAACTCTTCATCTGTGACCCCACCATGTTGCTGAGTACCATTAACACTGAATTAAAAAGAAACCGAGACAGAACAGAGCAGTACGGAATGAAAGCTTGAGTGCAGAGAGTATACTGAGCACTCTGTTGTCAACAGGTATTTGAGTAAGCAGGAGTAGATTGTTTGCAGGCAGTATATACTACGAATACCGTCTACAATTTCACTGTTACATAGATACGTTCAGTGCAAAACAGATACAACAATAAGTAGGGCTAATAAATCAGAGGTCTGAGGCGCCTTGTCACGGTCCGTGCGGCTCCCCCGTCGGAGGTTCGAGTCCCCCCTCGGGTATAGGTGTGTGTGTTGTCCATAGCGTACGTTAGTTTAAGCAGTGTGTAGGCTTAGGGACCGATGACCTCAGCAGTTTGGTCCCATAAGACCTTACCACAAATTTCTAATAAATCAGACTAAATGCATATGCTCCGTAACGATCCACAAGGGAGTACGGATCCATTATACGACAATAGCCAGGAAATACCCCAGAAAGAAAATTTCAAAATTTTGGTGCCTAGATTTAAGTTTACCTTGTAACGGGTGGACTCTCTCAACAGTTACGCCCGGTGCATTAAAACATATAACAGAAGACAATAAACAGTAACGCCCGTGGATAGCTCAAATAGTACAACGACGAAGGTGGTAGGTTTTTAAAGTATATTATCACCATAAAGCCAACATGATTTTAGCGTTAGAGATCAAAACCCGAAGACCGGAAGCTTTTCATCGCTATGTTAGTTCAAAACTATATCATACACACCTAATGACGAGCAGTCTCTTCAACTGTTAAACATCTAAATCTAAATCACATACTCCGCTTGCCATCGGGTGCGTGGCGGAGGATACCTCTTACCACAAATAGTGGCTTCCTTTCCTGTTCCACTCGCAGATAGAGCAAGGGGAAAACGACTGTCTTATGCCTCCGTATGAGCCCTAATTTCTCGTAGCTTATCTTCGTGGTCCCTACGCGTTATGTAAGTTGGCGGCAGTAGGATCGTTCTACAGTCAGCTTCAAATGCCGGTTCTCTAAACTTTCTCAGTAGTGTTCTTCGAAATGAATGTCTTCTTCCCTCCAGTGATTCTTTTTTTAAACTCCCGAAGCATATCCGCAATAGTTGCATGCTGACCGAAACTACCAGTAACAAATCTAGCAGCCAGCCTCTGAATTGCTTCGAAGTCTTTTGTCAATCCGACCTGCCGGCCGGAGTGGCCGTGCGGTTCTAGGCGCTACAGTCTGGAACCGCGTGACCGCTACCGCCGCAGGTTCGAATCCCGCCTCGGGCATGGATGTGTGTGTTGTCCTTAGGTTAGTTAGGTTTAAGTAGTTTTAAGTTCTAGGGAACTTATGACCTCAGCAGTTGAGTCACATAGTGCTCAGAGCCAGAGCCAATCCGACCTGGTGCGAATCCCAAACACTCGCCAGTACTCAAGAACAGGTCGTACCAGCGTCCTGTATGTGGTCTCCTTTACAGCTGAACCACTCTGTTGTAAAACTCTCGCAATAAATCGAAATCGACCATTCGACTTTCCTACCACAATCGTCACATGCTCGTTCCATTTCATATCGGTTACCAACGTTACGCCCCGATATTTAAACGACGTGACTGTGCAAGCAGGACACTACTAATGCTGTATCCGGACATTAAGGGTTTACTTTCCCTACTCATCCACTTCAACTTACATTTTTCTACATTAAGAACCAACTGCCATTTATCACACCAACTAGGAACTTTGTGTAGGTCACCTTGTATCAACCTACAGTCAAAAGAAGTTGAAAAAACAGCCAACCAGTTGCAAATAAAAGTTTATTAGCCCTTCATCTAGGTGTGATGTAACACGGCCCACTACTTCTGAAGAAGATATTTTTACAAATATTGAAACCTAGGTAAAGGGCTAATAAACCTTTTTTTGCAACTCGTTGGCTGATTTTTTAATCTTTTCAGATGTACACAGCTGCTGTTTCACAGCCACGTTTAAGATTTAGAACCACAGCTTCTTATCTTCAACACCTTCCTATGCCGGCCGCTGTGGCCGAGCGGTTCTAGGCGCTTCAGTCTGGAACTCGGGACCGCTACGGTCGCAGGTTGGAATCCTGTCTCGGGCTTGGATGTGTGTGATGTCCTTAGGTTAGTTAGGTTTAAGTACAGGGTGTTTCAAAAATGACCGGTATATTTGAAATGGCAATAAAAACTAAACGAGCAGCGATAGAAATACACCGTTTGTTGCAATATGCTTGGGACAACAGTACATTTTCAGGCGGACAAACTTTCGAAATTACAGTAGTTACAATTTTCAACAACAGATGGCGCTGCAAGTGATGTGAAAGATATAGAAGACAACGCAGTCTGTGGGTGCGCCATTCTGTACGTCGTCTTTCTGCTGTAAGCGTGTGCTGTTCACAACGTGCAAGTGTGCTGTAGACAACATGGTTTATTCCTTAGAACAGAGGATTTTTCTCGTGTTGGAATTCCACCGCCTAGAACAGAGTGTTGTTGCAACAAGACGAAGTTTTCAACGGAGGTTTAATGTAACCAAAGGACCGAAAAGCGATACAATAAAGGATCTGTTTGAAAAATTTCAACGGACTGGGAACGTGACGGATGAACGTGCTGGAAAGGTAGGGCGACCGCGTACGGCAACCACAGAGGGCAACGCGCAGCTAGTGCAGCAGGTGATCCAACAGCGGCCTCGGATTTCCGTTCGCCGTGTTGCAGCTGCGGTCCAAATGACGCCAACGTCCACGTATCGTCTCATGCGCCAGAGTTTACACCTCTATCCATACAAAATTCAAACGCGGCAACCCCTCAGCGCCGCTACCATTGCTGCACGAGAGACATTCGCTAACGATATAGTGCACAGGATTGATGACGGCGATATGCATGTGGGCAGCATTTGGTTTACTGACGAAACTTATTTTTACCTGGACGGCTTCGTCAATAAACAGAACTGGCGCATATGGGGAACCGAAAAGCCCCATGTTGCAGTCCCATCGTCCCTGCATCCTCAAAAAGTACTGGTCTGGGCCGCCATGTCTTCCAAAGGAATCATTGGCCCATTTTTCAGATCCGAAACGATTACTGCATCACGCTATCTGGACATTCTTCGTGAATTTGTGGCGGTACAAACTGCCTTAGACGACACTGCGAACACCTCGTGGTATATGCAAGATGGTGCCCGGCCACATCGCACGGCAACCACAGAGGGCAACGCGCAGCTAGTGCAGCAGGTGATCCAACAGTGGCCTCGGGTTTCCGTTCGCCGTGTTGCAGCTGCGGTCCAAATGACGCCAACGTCCACGTATCGTCTCATGCGCCAGAGTTTACACCTCTATCCATACAAAATTCAAACGCGGCAACCCCTCAGCGCCGCTACCATTGCTGCACGAGAGACATTCGCTAACGATATAGTGCACAGGATTGATGACGGCGATATGCATGTGGGCAGCATTTGGTTTACTGACGAAACTTATTTTTACCTGGACGGCTTCGTCAATAAACAGAACTGGCGCATATGGGGAACCGAAAAGCCCCATGTTGCAGTCCCATCGTCCCTGCATCCTCAAAAAGTACTGGTCTGGGCCGCCATGTCTTCCAAAGGAATCATTGGCCCATTTTTCAGATCCGAAACGATTACTGCATCACGCTATCTGGACATTCTTCGTGAATTTGTGGCGGTACAAACTGCCTTAGACGACACTGCGAACACCTCGTGGTTTATGCAAGATGGTGCCCGGCCACATCGCACGGCCGACGTCTTTAATTTCCTGAATGAATATTTCGATGATCGTGTGATTGCTTTGGGCTATCCGAAACATACAGGAGGCGGCGTGGATTGGCCTCCCTATTCGCCAGACATGAACCCCTGTGACTTCTTTCTGTGGAGACACTTGAAAGACCAGGTGTACCGCCAGAATCCAGAAACAATTGAACAGCTGAAGCAGTACATCTCATCTGCATGTGAAGCCATTCCGCCAGACACGTTGTCAAAGGTTTCGGGTAATTTCATTCAGAGACTACGCCATATTATTGCTACGCATGGTGGATATGTGGAAAATATCGTACTATAGAGTTTCCCAGACCGCAGCGCCATCTGTTGTTGAAAATTGTAACTACTGTAATTTCGAAAGTTTGTCTGCCTGAAAATGTACTGTTGTCCCAAGCATATTGCAACAAACGGTGTATTTCTATCGCTGCTCGTTTAGTTTTTATTGCCGTTTCAAATATACCGGTCATTTTTGAAACACCCTGTAGTTCTAAGTTCTAGGGAACTGATGACCTCGGATGTTAAGTCCCAGTGCCATTTGAACCATTTGAACCACCTTACTATACGGCACAGTACCATCATATAAGAACCTCAGATTGCTGCCCACCCTATCTACCAGATCAGTCATATATATAGAAAACAGCAGCGGTCCTGTCACACTCCCCTGGGCACTAATAGTGTTACCCCTGTCTCAGATTAACAGTCGCCGTCAACACACTGAGTTCTGTTACTTAAGAAGTGGTCGATGCAGTCAGATGTCTGAAAGCCTACTCCGTGTGAACGTACCTTCTTTAACAGTTTGCAGTGGGGTATAGTGCCTAATACTTTTCGGAAATCTAGAAATATGGAATCTGCCTGTTGCATTTCATCCATAGTTCGCAGAATATGTGAGAAAAGAACAGTCCGGCCCATTGAGGTACCTCAGTGCCAAGTGCCACAGGATTTGCCGTGGGCCCCTTATGCAGGTAAATCGCACAGTCACCTGGTCCAGTGACAACGGAGTGAAACTAAAAATAAATCAGCCTGCATTCTCATAAATCAGAAGTCCACATATAGCCACAGCCAAGCTTTGACGGTCGTAGTATTCCGATTTCTAAAATTTTACCTTTATTGAGCCACTTCGAAATTCATTCAGAGACAGAAAACTGTAGCGGCCGAGAGTGAAGAGTATGATTGATCACTACAGTTACAAAACACTTTTTTTCAGAAGGAATCAGAAAGATTCTCATTCGACTGGATGTGACGGGAGATTAAGTTGAAAAGCGTAACCTCGTATTATACGTTTGTCAATATCAACAATAATTTTAAAGTATCAATGAAATTCGATACATAGTACAAGAAAAAACTTAAATTTTAGTATTCTTCATAGAAACTGCGCTTTACCCACAATGGAACGATTTGTTTCTCTGTTTTAGCTTTTTCCAAATTCTATAAAAACACTGAAAACAAACATAAATGCTTGAAGGGGTCAATTTGTTCCTAAGATTTCCTTGTACGCCACACAGAAAACAAACAAAAGTGCTTGAAGGGGGTCAATTTGTTCCTAAGATTTCCTTGTACTCCTCTGTACAGCACAAATACTAGGCTGTAACTTCATCCAGCATTAAAGTAGTATCCGACTTCAAAGCCAGCCGTTCATTCTTTTCGGTTTTCCAGTTCTCCCGTTAGCTTTTAATCCAGTTAAAGAAATACTTATGCTACGCAACTGTTTTCGGGCAATGGGAAACATACAGAAGAGCAACGCCAAGCCAGAACTTAGGGTCTAGTTCCCCACGCATATTTATTCCTGTTTTGAACATTTTTGTACTTCCTTTATTGCCCTCAATAGCAGGGATTAACTGTGACCTCGAGTTACTCTCTTTGAGGTATAAAATTCTGCACATTGGATTTGGGCTACTATTATCGAACATCTGTTTCTTGCTCATATTCCTCTGTGTTTTTTCTTGACTCCTGTACGTTTTCCCACATTCCCAATACTAGATCATACCGAGATATATTCAAAGTATGTTTTTACAAACTGAAACACTTTTTCCATGTTTCGAGATACTCACCAATATTCATACGTCGAGATTTGTTCCCGTTGTGACGTCGACTCTGTTATGAAAGTCAGTTCTTTTTTTCAATGAGCTAAGGCACATATTAATTTTGGAGTCAGTTTCTCGCCTAATTTATCTTAATATAAACAATATTTCGACAGGTGTGATGTTGGCTGAAACATCTTTTCCTGATGTGTTTCTTTCTACTCTACGCCCATTGTCCTCAGTAGTGGTTTATTTTGTGGATTGTTAACTCAGAAATCCGCTGGCCGCAATGTCACTACTTCTTCAAATTTATTTCAAACTTATTTTTTGTTCGTGATACAGTGGGATGCTTAACAACAGCATAGGCTGTGAAGAGGAACTAACTGGCAATTACAGAGGCGCATATATTTGTAGAAATCTACGTAACAACTTTACAACACAATGAGATAGAAAAATAAACAACTGACTTATAAACAAGAAAAGTATTTTGTACTAAAAAACAGCAATAAAAGAATATGCTCGAAGTCTTAAACTTAAGAAGTGTGACTACTATTAACAAACAATACTTTAAAAATTATGCTCAAAGGCCTGTGCAAAAAAATGCTATAAGGAAACAACATCTACATCTAAATCATACTTCGCAAGCCACCTAATGGGGTGTAGCGGAGGGTACTTTCGGTACCACTATCCGATCCCTCCAACCCTGTTTCAGTCGCGAATAGTGCGTGAGTAGAATGATTGTCGGTAAGCATCTGTATTGGCTCTAATTTCTCGAATTTTCTGCTCGTGGTCAATACGTGAGATGTATGTGGGGGGAAGTAATACGTTGTCAGACTCCTTCTGAAAAGCGCTGTCCCGATATTTCAACAGTAAATCTCTCTGCGATGCACAACGCCGCTCTTGTAGCGTCTGCCAGTGGAATTTGTTTAGCATCTCCGTAACGCTCTCTTGCCAGCTAAACGATCCCGTGACGAAACGCGCCGCTTTTCTCTGGATCTTCTCTATCTCCTTTATGTCCTACCTGATAGGGATCCCAGATAGATGAACAATACACAAGAATCGGGCGAACAAGCACCTTATAAGCTACCTCTTTCGTGGATAGGTTACATTTCCTTAATATTCTTCCGATGAATCTGAGTCTGGTATCTGCTTTTCCCACTATCTGTTTTACGTGGTCATTCCACTTAAGATCGCTCTGGAGAGTTACGTCTAGATATTTTATGGCAGACGCTGTCTCCAGCTGTTTGTCACCAATAGAGTAGCTGTACACTAGTGGATTTATTTTCCTATGTATGCGCAACATGTTACATTTATTTACGATCAGGGTAACGGCCATATCCCGCACTAATCAACAATTCTCTGCAGGTCGTTCGGCAAATTCTTACTATCTTATGGCGTTGCTACTTTTGTACAGACAACTGCATCATCTACAAATAACCGTAAAGAGAATCCGACGCTTTCTACTAGCCCATTTATATATATATATATATATATATATATATATATATATATATATATATATATATATATTGTAAACTGCGCTGTGGATCTCATGGAGGAACAGAGCGAGCAGAGTTTTGCAGGATCTCTGTTTGCGGAAACCATGCTGATTTTTATAGAAGAGATGTTCATTTTCCAAAAACGTCATAGTACTAGAAAATGAAACATGTTCTATAATTCTACAACAGACTGACGTCAACGATATAGGTCTATAATTGTGTGGATCTGTCTTACGGCCTTTCTTAAAAACGGGAATGAGCTGCGCTTTTCTCCAGTCGTTAGGTACATTTCGTTGCTCAAGCGATCTACGATAAATTACTACTAGAAGGGGAGCAAGTTCTTTCGCATAATCTTTATAGAATCTTATAGGTATTTCCTCTGGTCCTGACACCTTCTCACTATTGAGCGATTGTAGCTGCTTTTCGATTCCGCCTTCAGTTACCTCAATATCTGCCATTTCGACGTCCGTACGACGATTGAAAGGAGGGACAGTGTTACGATCTTCCTCGGTGAAACAACTTCGGAAGACCGAATTCAGTATTTCGGACTTCTCTCTGTTATTTTCTATTTCGGTGCCGGTGTGGTCGCTGAGAGAATAAATAGATGATTTTGATACACTTACTGATTTTACTGTGGTGTCACCGCCAGACACCACACTTGCTAGATGGTAGCTTAAATCGGCCGCGGTCCGTTAGTACATGTCGGACCCGCGTGTCGCCACTGTCAGGATCGCAGACCGAGCGCCACCACAAGGCAGGTCTCGAGAGACGTACTAGCACTCGCCCCAGTTGTACGGACGACATTGCTAGCGACTTCACTGACGAAGCCTTTCTCTCATTTGCCGAGAGACAGTTAGAATAGCCTTCAGCTAAGTTAATGGCTACGACCTAGCAAGGCGCCATTAACCATTTGTAACGTTGCATGTACCTCAAGATAGAGTCTCACTTGTATCATCCAGAATGCTGTATACCAAAGGACAATATAAAAGTTAAGTGTTCTAGTAGCTACGTTCTTTTCTTTATCACATTCATTACGAATCCTGTTCCAGACTTAACGCCAGACGGCGTGAGTTGACGCGTGCCCTTTCGGCTACTTCACTGTGGACTGGCTGCCTTGTCAGTCCACTACATTTACATTCGACCAAAATCTCTTAGTGTAAAAACGATTGACAACGTCTCACTTTCAAAATCACTGAACGCTTCTCTCATTGCTCTCCTTACGCTCATTTTCTCTTCGTTAAGCTTTTGTTTGTCAGCTAGGTTTTTACTTCTCTTGACTCTGAGATGAAGTCCTCTTTCCAGAATGATGTTTTCACTCTGCTGCGGAGTGTACGCTGATATGAAATTTCCTGACAGATTAAAACTGTGTGCCGGACCGAGACTCGAACTCGGGACCTTTGCCTTTCGCGGCCAAGTGCTCTACCATCTGAGCTACCCAAGCACGACTCACGCCCCGTCCTCACAGCTTTACTTCTGCCAGTATCTCGTCTCCTACCTTCCAAAATTTACAGAAACTCTCCTGCGAGCTTTGTTTACGTAGCGCTTTTCTGACACGGCTACTAAACCACGGTGGATCTTTCCCATCCATTAAAACCTTACTCGGAACATACTTGTCTAGGGCATATTGAACGATGCCTTTGAACTTCTTCCATTGTTTTCTCCACATCTTTGTCCTCATCGCCGAATATTTGACGCTGACTGCTGACATATTGTAAAATTTGAATCCTGTCACCTTTACTGAACAAATATATATTCCTACCTTTCTTAACATTCCTTGTAGGAACCGTCGTCATACATGCTGTCGCACCCTTATGATCACTGATACCTTCCTCTACGTTAACTAATTCGATAAGTTGAAGTCTGTTTGCTGCCAGGAGGTCCAGACGTTACCCTCACGAGTTGGCTTTCTATCTGCCTGCTCAAGGTAATTTTCGGACAAGACATCCAGAACAATGGCACACAAATAACTGTCTCTGGCACCAATTTTGAGGGCTTAACACTCCCAATTTATACCTGGTAAGTTTAAGTCACCCCCTATTACAACGGAATGATCAGGAAAATTACTAACGATATTCTGCAAGTTCTGTCTGAGACGCTCTACACCTCATCTTTAAGTAATCATCTTGACGCTCTTCTTGTAATATAATGTTAGAGAGAATTTATTGCGCATTCTTTTAACTTTTCACGCATGTAAATAATAAAGGTTTCCACGAGGGCGATTTTTCCCCGTACAAACTGCAGCCAAGTGAACGACTACTGTAGTGTAGACATACTTTTCTGAACTTTTTGATAGATAAATTCATCTCAGGTTTCAGGAGTATATGTACTATTAATTCGTTTTTGCGTCCGTGTAATTTGAACCGAGTTGTTCCACGTTAGAGACTTGGTTTTTTTCCTTGACTTCCCATGTGGTGTCGAACGGGGTTTGAGCCTTCCGGTTTTCCAGCAGACATCACAGTCCTCCGTTTCCAGCGCTTACCTAACACAAGGGCCATCACGTGTCATTATGGGTTCTTCAGGGCCGCTTTTGTGCTCTGGTTCTGTTACCAAATTTTTCCATTCCATTGCACGCATTTAGAGAAAGATTATCAAATATCTACGGTGAATTCTGATACCACGACTGACCCTTCATTGTCTGGGACTACAGCGTATTCTGAAAGTAAGCCAACTTTATGGAAGAAGGTTTCTCTTCTGTTACAGATATAATCCTTGTTTAAATGAGGAAGCAATGACTTACGCATTACAGCAGAGAGTATTTACTATCAGAAGTTTCATGCGCCTCCTACCCCAAGACTCAGAATACCATCACAGAAACATTTCGTAAAGATGCACAAAAGAAACCCACAACTAAGAACCCGCACGACGAGTTCCAGAAGACAGAAAATGTGGCAGATGCAACCAAAAGTGATCGGCCGAGAGTGCTGGCAGCAGATAAGTTGATCGCTTTTAATCCACGGAACGTTTGACTCCTCTCTAGCCATTTCGGTTTCTCCTTTGATAACCCACAATGCAGAAATGCTCAAGTGTTTAAGATGCACCCATACAGAATTGGGGCTG
The DNA here is from genome assembly GCF_023898315.1 of Schistocerca nitens. Classification (NCBI taxonomy): domain Eukaryota; kingdom Metazoa; phylum Arthropoda; class Insecta; order Orthoptera; family Acrididae; genus Schistocerca; species Schistocerca nitens. The sequence goes on from NC_064620.1 coordinate 270,811,106, forward strand.
CCCACAATTTTTTTTTTTTTTTTTTTTTTTTTTTTGTCAGTAGTTCATGTCATCTTGTAAAGTAAAATCTCGAAAAACGTGATATTGATTTTGATATGACATGGTATGGTCCCACCTTGCTTGAAAAGTGAGTGCACAGAATGCACCCTATTGGACACAGGAAAATCACTTCCGTTCTCCGAGTACTCTTTGCACGCAAAAATGTTGGTTTGGTACTGTAGGCGAATCTTCACCACGCTGTTTCATGGAACAGTGTATAGAGAGTGCTACTTTCAGTTCGAGCAACATTTTGTGCGCACTGCACCCAAAGGCAAGCTACTGTAAGTGTGATTGCAGCAGGACAATACTACGGCTCATGGAGCCTATAACGCCATGCCTTTTTCGGATGATTTATGCACAAGTGGTTTGGACGTGTTGTAACCCCTTCATTCTTTTGATTTATTTCACCTGATACTGATTGAACAATGTGTTCTAATTCGTCAGTGAATGTTGCAATACTCTTTCAGCAAGTGCAGGCTGTTATTGAGTTGTATGAATACCATGATGGAAATCGCTTTCAAAACAACAATTTAACTCAGTTATTTTCCTTCTGGTTGAGATTCGTTTCCTGTAGTAGTCCTTACGTAATGGCTTCGATATCGACGGTACGTTAGAACCCTGAACTTCATCAGATCGCCCGTTCGAGCGGCTTCCTTCGGATACACACCCCATGCAGGTAATGGAGTCAGCTACGTAACATAGCTGACAACAGCTGCGAAGTTTACGATCTGTCTACGTATTCCTGTAGTTGTAAAGCACCTGTGAAAATGATATCAACACTCATTCAAAAACTATGAGGGGCAGTCAAATAAGAACTAAGCCGATGGAAAAAAGTGAGTAAACTGTTTATTATTTCAAAAATGATTGCTATAACTATAATACATTTATCTCACGCTGAGACAAGACAGTCAATAATTTCATGAAAAAATATTTGGGTTTGCGAAGTTGTTGTTGTGGTCTTCATTCCTGAGACTGGTTTGATGCAGCTCTCCATGCTACTCTATCCTGTGCTAGGTTCTTCATCTCCCAGTACCTACTGCAACCTACATCCTTCTGAATCTGCTTAGTGTATTCATCTCTTGGTCTCCCTCTACGATTTTAACCCTCAACGCTGCCCTCCAATGCTAAATTTGTGATCCCCTGATGCCTCAGAACATGTCCTACCAACCGGTCCCTTCTTCTTGTCTAGTTGTGCCACAAACTCCTCTTCTCCCCCATTCTATTCAATACCATTTCATTAGTTATGTGATCTACCCATCTAATCTTCAGCATTCTTCTGTAGCACCACATTTCGAAAGCTTCTATTCTCTTCTTGCCCAGACTACTTATCGTCCATGTTTCACTTCCATACATAGCTACACTCCATACAAATACGTTCAGAAACGACTTCCTGACACTTAAATCTATATTTGATATTAACAAATTTCTCTTCTTCAGAAACGCTTTCCTTCCCATTGCCAGTCTACATTATATATCCTCTCTCCTTCGGCCATCATTTGCTCCCCAAATAACAAAACTCCTTTACTACTTTAAGTGTCTCATTTCCTAATCTAATTCCCTCATCATCACCCGACTCTATTCGATTACATTCCATTATCCTCGTTTTGCTTTTGTTGATGTTCATCTTATATTCTCCTTTCAAGACATTGTCCATTCCGTTCAACTGCTCTTCTAAGTCCTTTGCTGTCTCTGACAGAATTACAAGTTTTTATTTCTTCTCCAAGGATTTTAATACCTATTTCGAATTTTTCTTTTGTTTCCTTAACTGCTTGCTCAATATACAGATTGAATAACATCGTGGAGAGGCTACAACCCTGTCTCACTCCCTTCCCAACCACTGCTTCCCTTTCGTGCCCCTCGACTCTTATAACTGCCATCTGGTTTCTGTACAAATTGTAAATAGCCTTTCGCTCCCTTTATCTTACCCCTGCCACATTCAGAATTTGAAAGAGAATATTCCAGTCAATATTGTCAAAAGCTTTCTCTAAGTCTACAAATGCTAGAAATGTAGGTTTGCCTTTCCTTAATCTTTCTTCTAAGATTAGTTGTAAGGTTTGTATTGCCTCACGTGTTCCAACATTTCTACGGAATCCAAACTGATCTTCCCCGAGGTCGGCTTCTACCAGTTTTTCCATTCGTCTGTAAATAATTCACGTTAGTATTTTGCAGCCATGACTTATTAAACTGATAGTTCGGTAATTTTCACATCTGTCAACACCTGCTTTCTTTGGGATTGGAATTACTGTATTATTCTTGAAGTCTGAGGGTATTTTGCCTGTCTCATACATCTTGCTCACCAGTTGGTAGAGTTTTGTCAGTACTGGCTCTCCCAAGGCCGTCAGTAGTTCTAATGGCATGTTGTCTACTCCCGGGGCCTTGTTTCGACTCAGGTCTTTCAGTGCTCTGTCAAACTCTTCACGCAGTATCGTATCTCCCATTTCATCTTCATCTACATCCATTTCCATAATATTGTCCTCAAGTACATCGCCCTTGTATAGACCCTCTATATACTCCTCCAACCTTTTTGCTTTTCCTTCTTTGCTTAGAACTGGGTTTCCGTCTGAGCTCTTGATATTCATACAAGTGGCTCTCTTTTCTCCAAAGGTTTCTTTAATTTTCCTGTAGGCAGTACATATCTTGCCCCTAGTGAGATAAGCCTCTACATCCTTACATTTGTCCTCTAGCCATCCCTGCTTAGCCATTTTGCACTTCCTGTCGATCTCATTTTTGAGACGTTTGTATTCCGTTTTGCCTGCTTATTTTACTGCATTTTTATATTTTCTCCTTTCATCGATTAAATTCAATATTTCTTCTGTTACCCAAGGATTTCTACTAGCCCTCGTCTTTTTACCTACTTGATCCTCTGCAGCCTTCACTACTTCATCTCTCAAAGCTACCCATTCTTCTTCTACTGTATTTCTTTCCCCCATTCCTTTCAATCATTCCCTTATGCACTCCCTGAAACTCTGTACAACCTCTGGTTCTTTCAGTTTATCCAGGTCCCATCTCCTTAAATTCCCACCTTTCTGCAGTTTCTTCAGTTTTAATCTGCAGTTCATAACCAATAGATTGTGGTCAGAGTCCATATGTGCCCCTGGAAATGTTTTACAATTTAAAACCTGGTTCTTAAATCTCTGCCTTACCATTATATAATCTATCTGATATCTCCTAGTATCTCCAGGATTCTTCCATGTGTACAACCTTCTCTTATGATTCTTGAACCATGTGTTAGCTATGATTAAGTTATGCTCTGTGCAAAATTCTACCAGACGGCTTCCTCTTTCATTTCTTTCTCCCAATCCATATTCACCTACTATGTTTCCTTCTCTCCCTTTTCCTACTCTCGAATTCCAGTCGCCCATGACTATTAAATTTTCATCTCCCTTCGCTACCTGAATATTTTCTTTTATCTCATCATACAATTCATCAATTTCTTCATCATCTGCAGAGCTAGTTGGCATATAGTCCTGTACTACTGTAGTAGGCATGGGCTTCGTGTCTATCTTGGTCACAATAATGCGTTCACTATGCTATTTGTAGTAGCTTACCCGTACTCCTATTTTTTTATTCATTATTAAACCTACTCCTGCATTACCCCTATTTGATTTTGTATTTATAGCCCCGTATTCACCTGACCAAAAGTCTTGTTCCTCCTGCCACCGAACTTCACTAATTCCCACTATATCTAACTTTAACCTATCCATTTCCCTTTTTAAATGTTCTAACCGACCTGCCCGATTAAGGGATCTGACATTCCACGCTCCGATCCTAGAACGCCGGTTTTCTTTATCCTGATAACGACGTCGTCTTGAGAAGTCCCCGCCCGGAGATCCGAATGGGGGACTATTTTGCCTCCGGAATATTTTACCCAAGAGGACGCCATCACCATTTAACCATACAGTAAAGCTGCATGGGTTTGCGTAAGGAACCAATATAGCGCCCAGGCGTGCACTTCTCGTCCTCGTCCAAGCCAAATCTATAGCCATGAATGCCTTTCTTCAAGGCACCAAAAGTACGGAAATCGCGTGGGAGGACACCGGGACTGTATGGAAAATGTGTAAAGGTTTCCCAACGTAATCAAGACAACCTCGGCAACATCTTAGTTTCTAGACAACGGTTTGCGTTATATAGCTTTGGAAGCGTGTAAACGTGGGGAATGCTGTTGGTTGTTTCCTCCCCAACTCTAATTAGCAAGCTGTTGAAGGGACGTTAATCTCTAATCTTCCTTCCTTCTTCGTTTCTGTCTGCGTTTGATTACCGTCAGGCTTTCTGATATTTTTTGCCTAGTGGAAGGTGACGGCTTAGTCGACTTCTCTACACTCAGGAAAAGGTCAGATTTGTTCTTGGAGTAGGTATGGCCAGCCCCTGCATGGGCGCCTTCAGCTGGTTGAAATGTTCTCTGCTGTCGGTCGGGCTTGAAACCCATCCACGTACGCCAGCTCCACGACAAGTAGCTACGATGGGCGTTCGCTAAATAATGCAACACTTTTTTCTGAAAGCAGATCGTTTTTATTTACGATCCCAAGAAACCATAATATTCTCCACTCTTTTGGCTAGAAATCTCTATTTTTTAACATAATCCCCGTTAAATGCGACAGACTTGCGACACCTCCTCGGAGGGCCTGTACGCCGGCATGTTACCATCCTACTGGTCGATGTCGGAGCCAATTTCTCGCTGCGCCAATAACCTCCCCATCATCCACGTACTGCTTCCCGCGGACTGCATCCTTCATCGGACCAAACAGATGGAAGGTGCGAGATCCGGGCTGAAGGGTCGATGTGGAAGAACATTCCAACGAACTTTTGTGAGCTCCTCTCGGGTGTCAGCACGACCAACAGAGACGTACAGCTGTACAGCGAGCTATTCGATTGTGAGCTATCTATCACCTCAAATGAGAGTGTCCGTACGTTCCAATATTGCAGGAGTCACAACTGTGTGCGATAAGCAACTTTGTGCGCCATCGTTGCGATGGTGATTGACGCCTCGCCCAATGACACACTGTGCTTTCGTTCACTGTCAGGTCAACAGACCTCCTCCAAGTGCCTATGAATATCTACGATGTTCTGGTTTTCCACCAAAAGAAACTCAGTGACAGCACTCTGTTTGGAACGCACCTCCTTTATAGGCACCGTTTTGAAGGCTACCATAGGGCCGCCATCTATCGGAACTTCATAAAACTACAGAAGCTGAAGCAGGAATATTCCACTGTGTCCCACAGCAAATTCCTCATTTTTCAACATAAATCGTCAGGAAACCATTTTCAAGTACAATTGCTACACCATTCTCCTTAAGTGAACTAAAAATTTGGAATCTGATATCAGTATATAAAGATATAAATGGTTTTCATAGATTTTCCTTTGGAAGGCTCACGAACCTCATGGCCCTCCCCTGGACTCGCACCTGTACGTGTGAAAGTGAGCTTCTAACGCCAGCTGCGCTCGTCGCTGCTTCGGTCGCGGCAGCGGGCAGATAGCAGCAGAAGGTCGCCGTGCCGGCAGAAGACACGTGCCGCGCCCGTTGTCGCTTTTACGGCCGCTCGCCGCTGTAAAGCTGAATTACGGCGTGACGTCAGCCAGGGGCGGCAGCGGGGGCGGGGCGGGGGCGACCAAGGCTGCGGCCGCCGCGGAGCTCAGACCATGAACTTGGCGCGCGGCGCGTGTGTCGCGCGCTGCTGACCACTGAACCCCGATCCACGCTCCAGGGACTGTCCTCTGGCCGGTTCGCCATGTAAACAAAGTCCACCAGCTGTAGAGCCGCGTCGTGCCAGGAGCTTACCGAACTGAGCAGCGTGTGCTACCGGAAGGCACAGACCATCATCATCAAGTGATGTCACCGGAGCAGACGCTGTCAAATTTCCCGCTGGTTTGGCCCTCAAGGAACCTAAATGGAGGGCAACAAAATAAAAGCTGAAATACTGCTCTGAGGTGACAACAGTCATAGGGTAGCTGTAAGTACATATGCAGGCTGATTTTTTTCCACAGTGTACAAACTCTAGGCATTGATCGATGAGATGATACGGAACAAAAAAGTTCTAATGAACTTATGGGTGGAAACGCATGGCTTTAATCACACATTGCTACAGAGACTGCGGTCTAATACGCGCTGTACCTGCAGCTACAGTTACAGCATGTGATGAACATGGTTTCCATGCCTCACGCATGTGTGTACGTGCCGTAGGGTGCCCTGTCTCACATGTTCACATCGGCCAGGCTGCATCCAAATTGTGTCAAACGCAGCATGAATATGCTGCTCCAGTGTCTCCACATCTGGAACGGGCTCTCCATAAACGAGGTTTTGATACGGGCCTCCTAACCAAAAATGGCACGGGTTGAGATCCGGTGAGCGAGCAGGCCAAGCAACTGGACCCCCTCTCCAGATCCATCGCCCAGGACGGACACGATTGAGACGCGTTACAGCGGAGTGGGTTGGAGCATCATCATGTAGCAGCCACATAACCCTTAGAATCATCAATAGAACTTCTTCCAGTACTGGAGCAAAGACGCCCGCAAGGTTCGCCGACAGTCCGGCGTTTTGGGCGACGTGGGAAGGAAGACTGGTGCCAAAATAAGATCACCAATTATCCCGGCGCACACATCCCGGCTGCACCGATGCTGATGATTCGCTGTCATCATACCATGGGAGTACTGCATACTGTCCCATACATGGCTGTTATGAAAGTTGTATATACCGCTCCGCGTAAAGGAGGCCTCATCTGTGAATAGGATGGATGGCACAAATCATGGAAACGTGGTTGCCTGGTGAAGAAACCAGAAGCAGAACAGCTCCGGTTGTGGAAAGTCTGTTGCTAGTGAGATCTGCACACGCTGTAGGTAATAAGGGTAGTAACGATTGTCTTGTAGAATGTTCCACACAATTGTCTGACTTACAATGGTGGCAGTCGCCTCGCACAGTGTTAATCACATCTTCCTTTGCTGGTGTCCGAACATTTCTGGTACGTCTTTCATGATTTCCTGAAAAGTTCCTGTCTCGTACAGGCGGCGAAACGCTGTTGCAAACATTGAATGCTGTGGTTGCTGTCGGCGGGAACAGGTGTCGTGACACAACCTAGCTGCCCGCCAACCGTTGCCATTTGCCTTTCCGTACGTAAACACCACGTCGCTAAAATCTCGGTTCGAATACGGAACCACTGTGTACAACGCTGTATCACATCCACTGCAACGTGTGTCTGCGAGAGAAGTAAATCATATAAATGATACACATTATCAATTACTAAGGCGGAAGAGGGCGCTGGGGCATAACATATGAGGAATATTACGGCCCTCTAGGAGGAAACCATGCATATGTAACTGTGGCTGCATGGTACAGCGCATATTAGACCGCAGTCTCTGTGGCAAAATATGATTGAATAAATGATCTCCAGCATGGAGACCACGCATTTACGGACGTAAGTTCATTACATCTTTTCTGCTCCGTATCCTCTCATCGATCAATCCCTAGAGTTTGTACACGATCTAAAAAAAAAGTCACCCTGAATAGATGGCAGCAGCATCGCGTGCACAAGATATAAAAGGGCAGAGCTGTCATTTGTACTCAGGTGCTCCCAGTGAAACGGTTTGAGACGTGATTATGGTCGCACGACAGCAATCAGCTGACTTTTACATCTACATCCATACTCCGCAAGCCACCTGACGGTGTGTGGTGGAGGGTACCCTGAGTACCTCTATCGGTTCTCCCTTCTATGCCAGTCTCGTATTGTTCGTGGAAAGAAGGATTGTCTGTATGCTTCTGTGTGGGCTCTAATCTCTCTGATTTTATCCTCATGGTCTCTTCGCGAGATATACGTAGGAGGGAGCAATATACTGCTGGACTCTTCGGTGAAGGTATGTTCTCGAAACTTTAACAAAAGCCCGTACCGAGCTACTAAGCGTCTCTCTTGCAGAGTCTTCCACTGGAGTTTATCTATCATCTCCGTAAGGCTTTCGCGATTACTAAATGATCTTGTAACGAAGCGCGCTGCTCTCCGTTGGATCTTCTCTATCTCTTCTATCAACCCTACCTGGTACGGATCCCACACCGCTGAGCAATATTCAAGCAGTGGGCGAACAAGCGTACTGTAACCTACTTCCTTTGTTTTCGGATTGCATTTCCTTAGGATTCTTCCAATGAATCTCAGTCTGGCATCTGCTTTACTGACGATCAGCTTTATATGATCATTCCATTTTAAATCACTCCTAATGCGTACTCCCAGATGATTTATGGAATTAACTGCTTCCAGTTTCTGACCGGCTATTTTGTAGCTAAGTGATAAGGGATCTATCTTTCTTCTTTTAACGCGAAATGGTAGTTGGCGCTGGACGAATGGGACATTTCATTTCGGAAATCGTTAGGGAATTCAGTATTCCGAGATCCACAGTGTCAAGAGTGTGCCAAGAGTACCAAACTCCAGGCATTACCTCTCACCACGGACAATGCAGTGTCCGACTGCCTCCACTCAATGACCGAGAGCGGCGGCGTTTGCGTAGAGCTGTCGTTGCTTTTGTCGGTGCTAACAGTAACACTGCGCAAATAACTGTAAAAATCAATGTGAAACTACGACGAACGTATTGAGTAGGTAAGTGGGACGAAATGTGGAGTGAAAGGGCTGTGGAAGCAGACACCCGTCGCGCGTGTCTTTGATACGAATACGACATCGCTACAGCGCCTCTCCTGTACTCGTGATCATACTGGTTGGACCCTTGACGACTGGAAAACCGTGGCCTGGTTAGACGAGTCGCAGTTCCAGGTGGTAAGAGCGAATAGTAGGCTTCGAGCGTGGTGCAAACACCAAGAAACAATGGATTCAAGTTGTCAACAAGGCACTACACAAGCGGCCGGCCGAAGTGGCCGTGCGGTTAAAGGCGCTGCAGTCTGGAACCGCAAGACCGCTACGGTCGCAGGTTCGAATCCTGCCTCGGGCATGGATGTTTGTGATGTCCTTAGGTTAGTTCGGTTTAACTAGTTCTAAGTTCTAGGGGACTAATGACCTCAGCAGTTGAGTCCCATAGTGCTCAGAACCATTTGAACCACTACACAAGCTGGTGGTGGCTCGGTAGTGGTGTGGGCTGTGTTTACATGGACTGGAAGGTGTCGCCTTATCCAACTGAACCGATCATTAACTGGAAATGCTTCTTTTCGGCTACTTGGAGACCATTTGCAGTCATGTTACCAAAACACGATGGAATTTTTATGGATGACAACAGCCATGTCACTGGCCCACAGTTGTTCGACATTGGTTTGAAGAACATTTGAACCATTCGAGCGAATGATCTGGCCACCCAGTTCACCCGACAAGAATGCAATCGAACATTAATTGGGATATAATGGAGAGGTCAGTTCGTGCACAAAGTCCTGCACTTGCAACACTTTTGCAGTTATGGACGGCTATAAAGACAGCATGGTTCAGTATTTTTGTAGTGGACTTCCAGCGATATTTTGAGTCCATGCCACATGGAGGTGCTGGACCACACCAGGCAAAAGAAGGCTCGACACTACATCAGAAAGTATCCCATGACTTTTGTCACCTGAGTGTATATCTTATGTAAGGATTTAAAGACAAATAGGGGAAAGACAAATAGAGGCTACAGGAAAATTAATTATGCCTTTTGAGAAAAGAGAAGCAGCTGTGTGAATATCAAGGGTTCAGATGGAAGACTAGTTCTGAGAAGAAAAGAGAAAGCTGAAAGATGGAAGGTGGAAGGAATATGTGGAGGCTGTACAGAACATAGATATTATAGAAACGGAAGAGTATGTAGCTGGATATGAGGTGAGATTGCAATACTGCGAGAAGAATTTGACAGAACACTGAAAGACCAAACCGAAAGAAGCCACCTGGGTGGGACGACATTCCTTGGCCTTGGAAGAGCCAACCATGACAAAACTCTTCCCTTTCCTGAGCAAAATGTATCAGAAGGGGGAAATACCTTCAGAGTTGAAGGAGAACAGAATTACTCCAATTCCAAAGAAAGTAAGTGCTAACACGAATTCTTTCCAGAAGAATGGGAAAACTGATAAAAGCCGACCTCGGGGAAGATCAGTTTGGATTCAGGCGAAATGTAGGAACACGCAAGGCAATACTTACTCTACTACTTATCTTAGAAGACAGGTTAAGGGAAGTCTAACCTACGTTTATAGCACTTGTAGACTTAGAGAAAGCTTTTGACGATGTTGACTGGAATACTCTATTTGAAATTCTGAAGATAACAGGGAAAGATGCAGGAAGCGAAAGGCTATTTACAACTTGTACAAAAAATAGACGGCAGTTATAAGAATCGAGGTACATGAAAGGGAAGCAATGATCGAGAAGAGGGTGAGACATAGTTGTAGCCTTTCCCCGGTATTACTTAGTCTGTATATTGAGCAAGCAGTAAAGGAGACAAAAGAAAAATGTTGAGTAGGAATTAAAGTTCAGGGACTACAACTAAGAACTTTGCGCTTTTGTAGATCCATCTCTTTGACTGCAGGTCTTAGGGACGGCGGCTGTTTACTATTATGAGAAAATGAAACGCCTACAACCGCTCAGTATCAACTAAAGCCTGAAATGTCGCATTGAAGCGCTGAAACTGGTAGCTACAAAATAAATAAAAAGAACTTAGAGGAGCAGCTGAACTGAATGGACAGGATCTTGAAGGAAGATATAAAATAAACATCAACAAAAGAAAAACAGGGATAATGGAAAGTAGTTAATAAAATCAGATGATGCTGAGGGAATTAGAGTAGTAATAGATGAGTTTTGGTATTTGGACAGGAAAATAGCTGATGATGGCCAAAGTAGAGAGTATATAAAATGTAGACTGGCAACAGCAGGCAAATCGTCTATGAAGAAGAGAAATTTGTTAACATGAAATACGGATTTTCGTGTTAGGAAGACTTATCTGAAAGTATTTCTATGAGGTGTAGACTTATATGGAAGTGAAATATGGACGAAAAACAGTTTAGACAAGAAAAGAATAGAAGTTTCTGAAATGTGATATACGATAGTGCAGTGCCTGTGTTATTTCGAATTACGAAGCAAAGTTCCTTTCGGATATGTATACACACATGGTTGACGATATATGGACGTTTGTGTCTGGCTATTAATTCTGCTCGGATTACCTAGTGATAAGGCGACCGCTCGAGTCAAGCGATAAATCCGGGTTCGACTCCCGGTCCGGCACAAATATTGTTTTCATTCCATTATACAGCTAATGGTAATCCATATACGCTACTGCGAGTACATTTCATATACTTTTGAAAGATGGTGCTACAGAAGAACGCTGAGATGTGTACTTGTAGATCAAGTAACTAATGAGGAGGTACTAAATAGAACTGGGGAGAAGAGGAACTTGTGGCTCAACCTGATTAGAAGGAGTGCTCAGTTGAATCGAACCCCAGTTCCCTTGTGTGGTAGGAGTAACGTTACCGCTGCGTTACGGAGGCCGACGGAGACCAAGAGATGAATACTGTAAGCAGATTCAGAGAGAGCGGCATCGCTCGACTAGTCTCCAGCATGTTCTCCAGACATCAAGCCAATCGAACCTGCCTGTGATATATTGAAAAGAGCTGTTTATGGACGACACACCCACCAACCTCTCTGAGGGATCTACGCCGAGTCGCCGTTGTGTAGTGGGACAATCTGGACCAACAGTGTCTTGATGAACGTGTGGATAGTATGCCACGACGAGTACAGGCATGCATTAATGCAAGAGGACGTGCTACTGGGTATCAGAGGTACCAGTGAGTACAGCAGTCTGGACCACCACCTCTGAAGGTCTCGCTGCATGGAGGTACAACAAGCAATATGTGGTTTCCATAAGCAGTAAAAATGGGGGAAATGAAGTTTTCATTGGTCTCTATTCAAATTTTCCGTAGAGGTTCCGGAACGTTTGGAACGGAGGTGATGCCAAACTTTTTTGATGTGTGTAAAATGTTTTCCAATTTGCACAATTTTACTACAACCTTATAGTACCGCATCTAGTTTATAGATGTTTATCAAATGTTTTTAAAACGTGCATAACACATACATACATACAGAATACATACTAATCAGATAAACACTGTCGATGTATTTAAATATTAATATTATATGTAATTTTTTTATACTCGGTAATAGAAAAATACGTTTTAGTTCACGCTTGAATTGGCACACTTTAGGAGTTTCAAGTGGCATTGAAGTACATGGTCTGAGTCACCCCTAATGTTCCAAATTCCAACTTTTTTCAACTTTGTCAAGAGGATCTCTCGTTTAGAACCCCTTGCGATGCTGCCCTATCTGTTGAGGTTCCCCCCTATCAATAATTTAGTGCAGGTGACACCCATTGATGTATGGAAGAGAATGTCGAATTTTTCTGCTCATATATTATTAACCAATATTGAAATTCATTATTCTGCTTGTAGTGAACAAAAATAAGTATTTATGCAAATGACTCTGAAAATGAACGCGCTTCACATGCCGCGATCGATGCGTAGACAGTTTTATTGTTCCAAGATGACCGGTTTGGGCATGTGATCTTCCACTACATGAAATCGAAGCATAAAAGGCACTCCTTACGTATATATCTTCTGAGTGGCAGCGTAAGACTGTTGAAACCGGTAATCTTGAATAATAAAGGTGTCTACTCTGCGATCGCAGCATACCGATCGCCCCACAGCACAGCATGTGTACCTTGCAAATAATGTCTCTAAAAAGATTTAGATTAAGAACTATTTTTTTTTTCGTTGGTGTATCTTTATAAGTAACTTTGGGAAGTGCAAGTATATATGAATAATTTCAGAAGGGTTGCGTGAAGGGTCTAAACAGGACTGGTTTCTTTTACAGTCTGTTGTAGAATTATATATTTTGTACTGACCTGTACGCGTTTTTGAAATACTGAACGACGTCGCTCTAGGATTGCATATGGTTTCCGCAAGCACATATTGTTCCCTCGCTACACGCAAAAAGACGTAGACAGCGAAGACAGAGTGAATGTCGTGCTTCTCTGCTGACGGCTTACCTTCGGTATAACTCCACGGCGTCGGCCAGGAAAGAAAATCAGTGTCTGCAAAATATCGGGATACCAGTGCAGCTGGACTAAAGACATCCCAGCATATGCAGTTCAGCTTACCATAAATAGTGGCGAGGCATCGTGAGATGAGAAAGTGGGCAAGGACGTGTCTGCAATGCCACAGAATCGTTACAATGAACACACGGAAATGTTCTGGAATGTAACGGTAGCAGTTATGTGAAGCCTTTCACAGATTTAGTTAGCATACTACCACGAAATGTAGGCAGACGTACAGATAACCAGTTAAACTTCAACAAAGCACATGTACACAGAATGACTAAAGATCACGGGATGAGTAGTCTATTTGACGATGTGTCGTGTGTGAGACCTGAAGGTTGCGGTTCGAGGCGACATACTGTATGTCGCGACAATAGACATGATATCTGAGCAGTCTGGTACAGACAGCCGTGTAGTGAGCATAGCAGCACGTCGCAAGGTAACCGACTTTGAACGTGGGTTGATAATCGGTGCAAGCCGCCTGGGCTGTAGCATGTCGGAGATTACACAAAAATTCCGGTCTCACGGCTCAAACGAACCTAACGTGGATCTTCAGTACTGAAAAGACAATATTGCCACAAACTTAAAACGCGGCAAAGGACGACACAGGTATTTGACCAAAGGATCTTATATCGCCTCCGCAGAGTCTTACTCTGCGATAGACAGTGTACCATGACTCCGATTTGAATGCAGAGCGTCGGCAATCCATTTCTAACGGAACTCTAAGGATGCAAATGCACCGCTAAGACTTCAGCAGCAGACTACCGGCTCGCGTTCGCTTTCCTTCCAAAACGTTTTAGCAACACAAGATTAAAAAATGCCCATATTGAAAAAAAAAGCACTCCAGTATTGTTTGACTACACGACCGGAGATCGGTCACTGCAATTAGTCACAAAAGTCAACTGCTGGGCTGTGTTTGTGGGGTGCGATGACACCAGAATGAGATTTATTGGACGAGCTCGCCCACAAAAACAGCCTTCGACCATTTCGTGTTATTTTATGGTACTGTTACGAAGCTTGTTTCGCGGGACGTTCTTTTTTATTTTTTTTTTTATTTAAGTGGTCTTCTGTGTGGTTTGATCCGACATGTCACGAGTTCCTTTCATGTGGCAGCCTCTCACCTCAAAGTCTCAGAGCAGTACTTGCACCCACCATCTTCAGTTGTTTGTTGAATGTATTCGAGTCTCTCTTCTCTCCAGCAGTTTTCCTCTCCACACCTCTCATTAGCCCCCTGAGAAACTATGCCCTGATGTCTTAAAACATTTCCCACCTCCGAGAAACTTATTGTCAGTGTTTTCACAACTTTCCATCCTTAGTCGATTCTGCGGAGCAGCCTATCCATTTCTCATGTTACCACACCTAATTTTCACAATCCTTTTGCAGTAAAACGTCTCAGACTCATCGATTCTCCTCTTTCCGGTTTCCCCGTAGCCCAGCATCCACTACCGTACAAGGATGTGATCCAAACGTACATTTCCAGAAATTTCTTCTCCATATAAAAGCCTTTTCGCCAGGAACATCCTTTTTGCACGTGTTAGTACACTTTATATGTCTTCCTTGAGTGGTACGTTCAAGGTAGCAGAATTCCTTGAATTCGTTTACTTCGTGGTCACCAATTTCGATGTTGTATTCCTCACCAATGTCTTTTCTTCTGCTCGTCAGTGCTGTCATCTTTCTTCGGTTTACTTCATCATTAGGCTGTTCATTCCATTCACCACAACTTGTCAGTCTTCTTAACTTTCACTGAGGATATAGCAATGTCAACAGTAAATCTTATCATTGCTATCCCTTCACCCTGAATCCTTATTCCTATGTCGAAACTGTCTTATATTTTCGTCACTGAGACTTCGATGTATAATTTCAACAATAGGCTTGAAAGATTGCATCCCTGTCTTACACCTTTTTTTTTTTAAGAACAGCATTTGCGCCGTGCTCTTTCATTCTTATTGTTCCCTCTCAGTTCTTGTATATATTATATGTTACCCGTCTTTCCTTAGCTTGGTCCTGTTTCTCTCGGAATTTCCAGCATTTTACACTATCGAAAGTTTTTTCTAGGTCGACAACGCTTTCAACATGTCTTGATTTTTCGTTAAGTCTTGCTTCCATTACCAAGGGCAACGCCAGAACGTCCCCTCTGGTGCCTTTACTTTTCCTAAAGCCAAATTGATTGTCATTTGAAAGACCCTAAATTTCCTTTTCTATTCTTCAGTGTATTACTCTTGTTAGCAACTTCTGGTAACGGTAAAATCCAATCCCAGTCTGACAAACAGTTTTGTGACTGACGATTAATTCTTTAATTATTTTACGTTGGAACTTGAGTCCTTATTCTGTCATCCACTTAATACAGAGTTTGGCAAGACTGATAGAGGTATCACGTAACTTTTGGAAGGACAGCGATCCAGTAACCATACACAGCTACAAGGTCACATAAATAGTCAGCCTGGATAAAGGATTACTATAACATCAGCTGAAATGTTGGTAGCTCTCTTCGTGTCTCGATATAGTTAACGAGCCAAAACAATTTTATTCAAATCGCTTGTTATGACTATGTCTTCTGTCTGAAGACTGGTGTTATGCAGTATATGCGCTAGTATATCATGTGCAGGCCCCTTCATCTCTGGAATTTACATCATTTTGAACCCCTTAACTGTATTCAAGCCTTTGCCTCCCTTTATAGGGTTTACCCCCACAAATCGCTCCTTTATACACTAACTACACCTTTATGCTGCAGGATACATCCTATCAACCGATCCCTTCTTTTACTCAAGTAGTGACATAAATTTCTTTTTCCACAATACGAATCGGTGCCTCCTCATTAGTTATCCAACCTAGCATCTAATATCCAGCATTCTCCTATAACAACACATTTCGAAAGTTATTATTTTCTTCTTGTATGAACTGCTTATCATTCGCGTTATACTTCGTACAAGGATACACGCCAAATACCTTCGAAAAACACTTCCTAACACTGAAATTCACATTCGACGTAAAAAAATTTCTCTTTTGTACAAATAGTTATCTTCCTATAGCCAGTCTGCATTTTATATCCTCTCTAGTCGGTCATCATCACTTCTTTTGCTGCCCAAAAGAAATAATCGTATCTCAGTCTCTCTGTACATGTTGTAGATAACCCGTCGTATCTCGGATCGTCAAAACAGTATTTCGTAGACTAGGAAGCAAGAGACAGACCAGGTAACTGAAAAATCGGACATATTTACAGTAAACTATATTTCTAGCTGCGATGGTTCTCGTAGACCTAACTACATACGAAATCCCAGTCGCTCTCAAGTGAAGCTGAACTGTCGAATTAAGAAGACAATCACCGCTGACGAACAGGCCCCCGAGCACTGTCGTCGGTGTCCTTTGTGCCAGCGCCACAGATGACACCACATAATGTACTGCTCTCCATATTTTATCGCTACTACCTTCATAAATTCGAGGAGACTATGTCAGTAAAGATTGTCTAAAGCTTACTCTTATTCTAAAATGTTAAAAATGTAGATTTGCTTTTCTTTATGGTAGAAGCAGTATAATCTCGTGTGTTCCTACATTTCTGCAGAACCAAAAGTGATGGTCCCGGAGGTCAGCTTCTACTAGTCTTTCGATTCTTCTGTAAATCATTCGTGTCAGTCTTTTCCAACCATGAATTATAAACTGATGGTTCGTGTAGGCAGGTGGCTTGTTTGGAATTGTTATTACACTACTGGCCATTAAAATTGCTACACCAAGAAGAAATGCACATGACAAACGGGTATTCATTGGACAAATATATTATACTAGAACTGACATGTGATTACATTTTCACGCTATTTGGGTGCATAGATCCTGAGAAATCAGTACCCAGAACAACCACCTCTGACCGTAATAACGGCCTTGATACGCCTGGGCATTGAGTCAAACAGAGCTTGGATAGAGTGTACAGGTACAGCTGCCCATGCAGCTTCAATACGATACCACAGTTATACCAAGAGTAGTGACGCGTATTGTGACGTGCCAGTTGCTCGGCCACCATTGACCAGACGTTTTCAATTGGTGAGAGATCTGGAGAATGTGCTGGGCAGGGCAGCAGTCGAACATTTTCTGTATCCAGAAAGGCCCGTACAGGACCTGCAACATGCGGTCGGGCATTATCCTATTGAAATGTAATGTTTCGCAGGGATCGAATGAAGGGTAGAGCCACGGGTCGCAACACATTTGAAATGTAACGTCCACTGTTCAAAGTGCCGTCAATGCGAACAAGAGGTGACCGAGACGTGTAACCAATGGCATCCCATACCATCACGCCGGGTGATATGCCAGTATGGTGATGACGAATACACGCTTCCAATGTGCGTTCACCGCGATGTCGCCAAACACGGATGCGACCATCATGATGCTGTAAACAGAGTCTGGATTCATCCGAAAAAATGACATTTTGCCATTCGTGCACCCAGGTTCGTCGTCGAATACACCATCGCAGGCACTCCTGTCTGTGATGCAGCGACAAGGGTAACCGCAGCCATGGTCTCTGAGCTGATAGTCCAAGTTGCTGCAAACGTCGTCGAACTGTTCGTGCAGATGGTTGTTGTCTTGCAAACGTCCCCATCTGTTGACTCAGAGATCGAGACGTGGCTGCATGATCCGTTACAGCCATGCAGATAAGATGCCTGTCACCTCGACTGCTAGTGATACGAGGCCGTTGGGATCCAGCACGGCGTTCCGTATTACCCTCCTGAACCCACCGAATCTTTCCTCATGTTAGCACGTTGTTGGTGTCGCCACCGGCGCCACCCTTGTGTGAATGCTCTGAAAAGCCAATCATTTGCATATCACAGCATCTTCTTCCTGTCAGTTAAATTTCGCGTCTGTAGCACCTCATCTTCGTGGTGTAGCAATTTTAATGGCCAATAGTGTACTACATTCTTCTTCAAGTCTGAGGGTATTTTACCTATCTCATAAATCTTGCAAAACTACGTGGAATAGTTTTGTCACGGCTGGCTCCCAAAGAATCTCAATGAATCTGAGAGAATACTGTGTGCCACTTGAGACTTGTTTCCACTTTAGTATTTCACTGCTTTGTCTAATTCCTCTCGCAGTGTCATATCTTCCATCTCACCTTCATTTAATTCATTTTGTCTAATACTGTCTTGAAGTTCATTTTCTTGTACAGCACTTTTATTTATTATTTCTATGTTTCAGCTTTTCCTTATTTGTTAGTGGTGACTTAGCGTATGAGCTCTTGAGATTCATACATCTATTTCCTTTCCTTCAGAGGTCTCTTTAATTATAGGCAGCATCTGTTTTTAGTCATTCGTGGTTCCAAAAGTTTGCATTTGTCCTCTAGCCATTCCTGCTTAACCATTTTGAACCTTGTCTAACTCAATTTTAGAATGTGTTGCCTTTTGGCCTGTTTATTTGCAGCGTGTGATCCAAAGAGTGCTATTGGACGTTGTCTCTTTTTTTGCCTATTTGGTCCTCTGCTGCTGTGATTATTTCATCTTTCTAAGCCATCCACTCGTCTCATATTGTATTCCTTTCCTCTGTTTTAGTCAATCGTTGCCTAATGCTCCCTTTGAAACTCTCAACAATAACTGGTTCTCTCAATTTGTCCAGGTCCTATTTCCTTAACTGCCAGTCGTTACGCAATTCAAAACCGACATTTCGTAATCATAAAAGGAAAAAATTATTTACTAACGTTTTACTGTTATGTACCAAGGGTGGACAAAAATATGCAGAAACCACAATAAATCCATATTTGAACAAAATGCGGATGCTAGCCAAGCCAGCAGGTTGCGCCGTTGTATTTGACCACAGATGGCATCTGTCTCAATGGTGGTCATAACAGTGTTCTGTGTAACTGTAAGTACATTATGTCGGAGTTCAGTACATTCGAACGTGGGCAAATTGTAGTTACTCGTATTGTCGGTGCTTCCGTTACAAAGGGTCCCGAAATATTTGGTGTTTCAAAAGGCACAGTGTCAAGGATTTATATCGCATACAAAGCGGAAAAACATAAACTGCTTTGTCACAACGCAGGAGAATTGAGTGATCGTGACTGATGGTCATCGAAAGAGACTGCAAAGAAAAACAGCGGGACAGCTGCTGTGTAAGTGACTGGAGAACTAAATGTCGCACTCGCGCACCCATTCGTCACCAAAACAACACGGAAGGAGCTCCAGCAGCAGGGAACTGCAGGGCGCCCTGGAATTCTGAAACCACTCGTCAGTGATGCAGATGCTCGTAACAGAAAATCGTGATGCCGAAACCATAAAACCAGGGGTGTGAACCAATGAAGGACAGTAATTTTTTTTGTGTGTCATGTTTCGTACGTCTCCAGTTTCTGGCCGAGTTTACGTTCCATGAATGAAGCCTCAAGAGAGTTCGGTGATGATTTGGGCACCCATGTCGTGCTTTCCACTCTCCCAGTGGTAACTCTGTTATGTCGGATTACAGCCTAAGATTGTGGGATAATTTTGGCTTATCAGGTCCCTCCCACGGTACACTGTTTGTTCCTCAGTAGCAATGTTGCGTTTCAAAGCGACAGGCATCCGGGTTCACACAGCCCGCATCTTCCAGAATGGATTTTGTAAAGACGAGGATGAAATGTCGCGACCACGACAGCTACCAGATCCAGTTATTGTTGAGCTGTTGTGGTCTACTTTCGGAAGATGGCACGGTAATGTGTTTTTTGTGTTTCAATAACTGATGATGGTCGAAGCAGAGAGGATATAAAATGTAGTCTGGCAATGGCAAGGAAAGCGTTTCTGAAGAAGAGAAATTTGTTAAAATCGACTATTGATTTGAGTGTCAGGAAGTCGTTTCTGAAAGTATTTTTATGGAGTGTAGCCATGTATAGAAGTGAAACATGGACGATAAATAGTTTGGACAAGAAGAGAATAGAAGCTTTCGAAGGGTGGTGCTACAGAAGAATGCTGAAGATTAGATGGGTAGATCACATAACTAGTGAGGAGGTATTGAATAGAATTGGGGAGGAGTTTGTGGCACAATTTGACAAGAAGAAGGGACCGGTTGGTAGGGCATGTTCTGGGGCATCAAGGGATCACAAATTTAGCACTGGAGGGCAGCGTGGAGGGTAAAAATCGTAGAGCGAGACCAAGAGATGAATACACTAAGCAGATTCAGAAGGATGTAGGTTGCAGTAAGTACTGGGAGATGAAGAAGCTTCCACAGGATAGAGTAGCATGGAGAGCTGCATCAAACCAGTCTCTGGACTCAAGACCACAACAACAACAACAGTTTTGACCACCTCCTGCATTTACTCTTACAGGTCATCCTCGAGGAAAGATTAAGACTCGGTGCCCCAGACGGTGACACAGACTACAAACATTTTCGGCTATCTGTTTGTGAGGTTATCAGATATTTTGTGATTTAATTGGCCAAGTGAGAGGTATAGATGCAACAGGTGAGATTCCTTTGTGACTCTTTTGCGGACTGGAAGGATAGGTGAATCAGATCTGCCGACCTGTGCGTAAAGTTGTCAGCACACTATTTTATAAAGAATGATAAGAGTTTAGTGGGAGTTCAGACAGTCGGCCATGGTAGTAGTAGCGATGATCTTTATAAAGAATGATAAGAGTTTAGTGGGAGTTCAGAAAGTCGGCCATGGTAGTAGTAGCGATGATCACGTGTAACCAGCCAAGGACGCTGTTTCTTCTCTCCTTGTTGGCTGCTTGAATACTGCGCCCACTAATCGTTCTCCTACAGAACGACCTCTTTCAAGTTTTAACAGAAACGCCCTGGGTTGCAATACGGTGGTAGGATCAGTGTGAGGGTATCGTTTTCTGATTTGCGTCGCATCGGTCTGTTTGGTGTGTGCTCTTCCAAGATGTGGACTTTAAGTATTTGATATTAAACTTAAAACTTTGTATTCTGCCGTACGGCAGGTCTTGTCATGGGGGAAGCCTCGTCAGAGAGGTCCACCGCATGAGCGTCTAGAGAAGTGATTCCTGTGGTGGTTTTCCATTTCTTGCCACTGATGATGATGAAATGAATATGAGGACAACACAACACCACGCCTTGAGAGGAGACAATCTCCGACCCAGCCAGAAATCGAAGCCGGGCACCTTGGCGTGACAGCCAGCCGCTCTTTCACGTGTGACGTACATACGAATAAATATCACTGTGGCAAATCTTCCTTCGAACTATGCTCGTGGTGTTCTGAACTTCTACGTCTCAAACGTTTCTACTATGGCTATATCTAAGGAAATCTTCCTGAAGAACAAGCATAAGAATAAAATATAAGAAGTGACATAATGACAATATTAGAATCTAAAAAGATCGTAGCCTTTAAAATACCGTACACGTATATATCTTCTCTATATATAAAAGGCAGTGGCCTGACTGACTCTCTCATCATCTCGCAGATCCAACCGCTAAGGACAGAAACTTGAAATTTGCAGAAGGCGTGAATCTTATGCTGTATTCGTCCAACCCTAAAAGGGTGATATACAGGCTAAAAGTTTTTTTTTTTTTTTAATATCGCTTCTAAGACGATTTTGAAGCTAGAGCTGCGTAAACTGTTATTTGGTATCGCGGTCAGACATAAAGCAAAACTTGTTTCAGAATTTTTGGAAACGTAATCGTATGGCGTTGAAATAGTGGATGAAAGCTTTTTTTTGAAAATATGTTATATTAAAGAACTACTATGCTAACTATTATGCTAACTGATCCACCACTTGCAAACAAAATTACAATAGGAGAACAGGAAATCAAAATTGTCGATAAATTTAAATATTTAAGCGAAATAATAACATACAATCTAAATGAGAAGCCATCATGGCAGAATAGAATAAAAAAACTGAAATACGCAAACTACATTACCAAAACTACATACAACAAAAAAAGTCTATCTATAGATGCAAAATTAAAACACTATAAAACAGTTACATAACCAGAAATAACGTACGCAGTTGAAACTATCTTCGAAACAACTAATACAGCAGAAATTGACAGAATACTAAATAGAATAGGACATGTATAAATAAACAGTACAAAATAAATGGACATTGGAGAATAGCATCAAATGAAACAGTATATAAGAAAATAGAACCAGTCATCAGCACGATCAGGAAGAAACGCATCTCATTCTTTGGACATCTGATGAGAACTTCAGAAAACAGAATTAGTAAAAAAATAATACAAAAATTGTGGAATAGCAAGAGCGACATTAAATGGTTCAAAAAATGGCTCTGAGCACTATGGGACTCAACTGCTGTGGTCATAAGTCCCCTAGAACTTAGAACTACTTAAACCTAACTAACCTAAGGACATCACAAACATCCATGCCCGAGGCAGGATTCGAACCTGCGACCGTAGCAGTCGCACGGTTCCGGACTGCGCGCCTAGAACCGCGAGACCACCGCGGCCGGCGACATTAAATGGATCACAGAAATTAAGGAAGATATAAAAGAACTCCAAATTACAGTAGATGACCTAAAAAACAAGACAGAGAAAACCAGAATACTGCAAGACCCGCAAACCAGACTACAAATGAAAATCAATAAAAGGAGTACAGGAAGAGTGGTCTCAAATGAAGAAAGAAAGAAAATATCTGAAAGAATGAAGAAATATTGGGCAAACAGAAGAGCAAAACACCTTTCATATAAGAATAAACGCTAATAATTATATTAATTAAATATCATATTAAGTTATTGTTGAGCCAAATTGTATCCCTGTGTAACAACTTGTTTATAACTTTGTATTTTTGACTACAGTGGTCCAATGAAGGCCATAAAATAAATAATAATAATAATAAAGAACTACTAAAGTATTTTTAAAGCTTCATCTGCCAACAATGGTATTTGACTTCTCGGTCACACAAATTTAAAGAATATCTTTCTCTGTTTTTGGAAATTGAACTCCTAATGGGGTGAAACAGAGGATGAGATTCTTTAAGAAAATATTTTATTTTGAAAGCATTTTTAAAGCTAAATCTATGAAAATTTAAATTTCTCTTCTGAGTTAGGAACAATTACGCGTTTCACTGTTTTTGCAAATTAAACCTCTATGGGAGTAAACGGAGGTTGAAAGTTTTTATGCAAATATTTCATTGGGCAAGCATTTTCGGATCTAAATCTATGAAAATTTGTATTTGGTTTCTCTGTCAGAAATAAAACATGCGCATGTCACTGTTTTTGAAATTCAACCTTAAGGAGGTGAAATAGGGGTGAATCCTTTATGAAAATATTTCATTGCGAAAGCATTTTTAAAACTAAATTTTTGAAAATTTGGTGTTTGGCTTCTCAGTTAAAGATGAAAAAATACGTGTTTCACTGTTTTTAGAAATTCAACGCCAAATGGGGTGAAATAGAGTCAGTCAGACTGATTCACTGATTCATTATCGATCAGCCCAAACTACTAAGGATAGAAACTTGAAGTTTGGTGAGGGTATGAATCTTCTACTGAAGGCATAGTTTAAGAAGGGATTGTCTGAAATACCGCTCCTAAGTGGATGAAAGGCTTTTAGAAAGTATGTCGTTATTAAGGGAATTTTGAAGCTAGGACTACGAAAATTAGAATTTGGTTCCTCCGTCAGAAATTAAAAAAATATGTTTTAATGTTTTTGGTAATTCAACCGCTAGGGGGGTAAAATAGTGGGTGAAAGATTTTTTGAAAATAAATAGTTACTAGAGACCTACTAAACGTTTTTTACGGCTACCACTACGACAACTGGTATTTGACGTCTCGGTTTGAAGTAAAAAATAAAAAAAAATACATGTTTCAGTGTTTCTGGAAATTCAACCCCACAAGTACAATAATGGATGAAAATTTTTAGTAAAAGATTTCGTTACATTTAATTTGAAAGATAAGTTTATGAAAACTGGTATTTCACTTTTCGGTTAGATATAAAGAAATATTTATTAGGGGATGAAAGTTGCTGTGGAAATACCTCCATAAGAACGCAAAAGGTATGATTAACAGAAAATTCGGACTTCATCTACCAGGAGCGCTTATTGGTCAGAAGTACATTCAGGAAAGTCCGTGCTTATATGGCCGTAATTTGTTTGGAAAGCTTAGAAGATGTTGCAATTTGTGAACAAAATAAAAATTCGATTAAAGAAAAACAAAAAATCTCTGCAAGTCATACAGTCTACACGTACGAAGCAACGGGCGCTAAGCTAGTGATATAATAAATACATGATACTTATTTTGAAACCCAGTTGTAGCTTTACAAATAATTTACCGCCCTTGGATGCCTAACTTGGTAAGACTCATTCGTGTACTGACCTTCTACGGACGTCGGTAGATAAATAGAAAGGAAGTGAAGTAAATAAAGACTATAATCGGGTGGAAAAGTGAGAGGCCACAACGCCTCGCTATCATTTCGGTTGACCTTAATTGTTGCTGGAAGGTATATAACTGACGTCGAAAATTTTGAACGTTGTTTTTATCAGGAACAGTACACTATATATGATAGGCTCGGAGACGTGTTAAGTGTATTTTGACTCCTCTTCCGCTCAGTGAAGTCTCTATGAAATCGAATTATGGCTCTCCCTGTGTTCTCCCCTTTAGTGGTAGAAGCTTTTCATTGCCAAAGTGATCTCTCGAATATGATGGTTTATACCATACCAATTAACGGTTTTGATTAAACAAGCAAATGTAATTCAGGATTTATTTGCATATTCTCTGGTCTGATTACAATTCTTAATGCTCAATGATGATGGTAATTATCTGATGATAAGGCTTTGGTCTCAAAACTGATTATGACAGACTAAAAAAATATATAATTTTATTGTAGCTGTGGATGATTTATTTCCCGAATGAACCCCATAGACACTGAAGATTGGACACAGGTTAATATGAGAATTTTGACTGGAAAACATTCCCCTGGAGTGTTTGGCATTGCTGTTTAGGTTCCCTGCTTTAACATAGCTATGTTCCAAGTAAAGCCAAGTTTCGTTCAACGTCTGCGGTGAAAATTCATGGCACTGAAACTCTTCGTGTCGCATGAAAGACGCCTAGGAGCAACTGTGAATAGCTCAAGGTTACCTGGTACATTAAAGCACGGCCTTAAGACCAGACAGCGAGAGATGCTGGATACGCCTGTGGCAACAGCATTGTCATGTTATAGGGCGGCTCTGCAGACGAATCTCAGCTTAGCATAACGTGACAAATGTCACTAGAAGTCAAGATTACTGCCAGACGATTATTTTTTTTTTACCTCGTCAACCACACAGCCTAACAAAAACGACTGTAACCCATGTAATGTTACACAAGTAGCTTGTTTTTACTTATGCATTTTGATTTCCTATTCTAATGCGTTTCACGTGTCCTCAGTGTTACTCACGGCACTGCTATACAACAACGAGGTATATGACGCTAAAAACGGCGTTCCGAAACTCGTCATCATCCCCCGTCCGTGGTACTTCTCAAATGCCCTCGTTGTGAAATAAAAATTAACCGGCAACCTCCGTTACCCATCATTCAATATACTTACTTTTACAATACATTTTCTAAAAAATGGTTCAAATGGCTCTGAGCACTATGGGACTCAACTGCTGAGGTCATTAGTCCCCTAGAACTTAGAACTAGTTAAACCTAAGGACATCACAAACATCCATGCCCGAGGCAGGATTCGAACCTGCGACCGTAGCGGTCTTGCGGTTCCAGACTGCAGCGCCTTTAACCGCACGGCCACTTCGGCCGGCTTACATTTTCTATTCTTAAAAATATTGAGAGGGTCTGCAGAGTTTTCCGTGCCGAACAGGATATTAGAATGAGCAGATAAAACGATCATCACGTTAAACGAGAAAAACTGCAAGCATAAAAATTGAGTTTAGAGCGGAAGTAAACGTATCTGACGTTACGCACAAATACCAAATACTGAACAGCATTTTTATACCACGTGTACAGATTTGTACTAAGCCTGAAGTGCTTGAAAACGTCTGTGAAGGGCTAACTTTGTCTGGAGACGTAGTGGCTTTTACAGTAGATGCGCAGTATTTTGGCCCGTATGTACTTCCTGGCGGAGCTGACTTTCCTGACAGTAAACCGTACCATAAAAATATCACATAGCACCTTTTCGTTAAATGACCCTTCTTCTATGTCCCTTGTACTATTTCATTTACATAAACAAATAACCAGTTGTTAGTTGCAAGTTTCATACGTTTGTATACGAGGATTGGAACCTAAATAGGGGCAACTATTTATTCACAACCGATACAATAGAGTTACGTGTTTGCACCTGGCACTGTCCTTCAAAGTAGTCACCAGCGTTGTGTAGAACCCGTTGCCAGCGATGTGGAAGGCGTAGTATACCATTAGCAGAGCCTGTTCTGTTGATGGTGCGAATGGAGCGGTCTACTGCCTGTCGAAACTCTGGAACAGTTCTGAAGCGAATGCCACGAAGTGGTTCCTTCATCTTCGGAAGCAAATCAAACTCACAAGGACTTAAGTCTGGGGAGTATGGTGGACAGTACAGTACTTTCCAGTCCCATCAACCGAACAGAACAGCGCATTGTCGTGCAAAATGATGGGTGGGTTGCGGAGAAAGTGTCGCCACTTCTTTCCCAAAGCTGGTCGCAAGTGATGCTCCAAAAACGAACAGTAATACTGTTGACTGATGGTCTGCCGTGGAGGAACGTAATGCGTTAGGACAACACCATCACAGTCGTACACGAGAATCACCATAACTTTCACCATACTGGGGCTCTGACCCACTTACGACCCATAATGACTCCATTTGTTGGATTTGCGTTTTTGAGTTTTGGCTCGTACGATGTGGCCCATGTCTCATCCAGTGTTACGATACGGCGTAAGAAAGTCTCTCAATTGCGCTCATAGCGCTCCACGTGCGTCTGAGCAGCGTCGTAACGCATTCATTTTTGCATTTCCGTCAAGTCATGCTGAACCCATTGTGATGCAATTTTTCGCATGCCCAAGCGTTCCTTCAGGACGCAAAGCACAGTCGTATGCGCTAATCCGGTTTCGTGGGCGAGCTCACGAATCGTATGGGGTCGATGACTGGCCACTAACGCGGCAACAGCATGCACTTCTTCTTCAGAGACGCTAGGTCGACCTACCCGATGCATGTCTGTCACAGTTTGCCAGTCTTCGCTGAGGGCTTTTACCCAACGTGCCACTGTTCCGTACAGCAATGCCGGTTCCCCGCACGCTTCTTGACGACCTTGATGACACTGTCGTGCAGTAGGACCTCTTGCACATTCAATCTTGATCCAACTCCGCTGTTCCTGTTAGACCGCTCGTTAACAAGTGACTGTTTTTCCCTCGACTGTGCGCACGTCGGTGACGTGGGACGGGCGAGTCCATTTGCTCGGAGGTAAGGTAAGTGTGTCAACAACATGTGGTATCAGCGACAATAGTAGATTCCATTGCGTAGTGTCTCCACAGCGGTGTTGCCACTATTTAAGTTCCAACCTACGTATTTCCTTTGTAGTTCAATTGCTATTTGTGTGGGTTTAGTTAAACTCATTTCTTGCCGTCATTAGATGTAGGCATGCTCTGCTGTGTCGTCCAAACAAGACACCTCCAGGGCAAAAGCACCACAGGCGCAAAGATACGAGCTGGTGCCAGTGCCATAGAGACTCACCACATGCGCGAGTTCCACCAGCGCCACGGCAGGCACTGAGGATGATGCTGTCGACTTCGCCTCGGCCTATTGCCGGCCGAGTGCAATCCGCCAATGTCCGGACAGAAGCCTACTCGGAAGACAGAAAAGCAGCTCTCGCCCACTCGGCTGTAGATCATCGTCCAGTTCTGACTTAGAGAATGTCGTTCAGTGAACTCTTAGAAGTGAACAGATAGTTGTTGTAAAACTGCATTTGCTATGTCCTGTGAAGTTTACCTACTGTAATGGGACGAAAATTAAGCGTCACCCATCCACAAGGATCAGCTCAGTTTGCAGGTAAATATAAGTTTAATTTAGTGTTTTCAAAATGGCTCTGAGCACTATGGGACTTAACATCTATGGTCATCAGTCCCCTAGAACTTAGAACTACTTAAACCTAACTAACCTAAGGACAGCACACAACACCCACTCATCACGAGGCATCTTCACTGCCGGAACCAGAAAGAAAATTGCTGGCCACTAGGCGTCGCGGGTCAACGGCCAAAGAGCAGCAGAAGATCCTGTGACCGGGTTGTTGCGTCGAACCTCCAACATTCAAATAAATAAAAATTTGTAGCTTTCCATTGTAATGACGTCACAGAATGTTTAGTTCATGTTGTATTTTGTTCAGTTTTGTTTTGTCGAGTCTGATGTTCACATCTGTATGTAGCATATACGAAGACAATAAAACAGTGTATGCTCTAAACCTTAAATACATGTTCGAGAATTATTTATGAAGAGTTATATTGAGGAAGAATGATTACTGAATTTTTCCAAGATATTAATTTTCAGAAGAGTTTGATTTCGGTTTTTGAATCTTAAAGGTTTTACAGTCTGATTTTAATATGGGAAAAATAAGATAACTTGCAAGAATATAATTTCTAAGAAGAAACAAACGACATCATAATTTCAAAAGTTTGCGCAAACCAGTTGGACTGAGTGACGTAATTTTTCACAAACGACTCAGCTGAAGGTGTTTTAATTACAGTTTCGTTCAAGAATCTTTACACAGAAATTTAAATAATTTAAATACTTTTTTTGAAGTGTTTTGTAAACGACGTAGGTGACGAAGTCTGCACATCGTCATATTTCAAACAAAAATCATTGAGTCATACGCGTCGTTACACTACACTACGATTATTTATACATCCATTGAGGGCCTTTTTTGTGTTATATTACAAGCAGTGTTGCAGACTTCATTATTAAACAAGTTGCAAACATAAGTAAACCTTTTCAGCTCATTTGTGTGACTTCGTTACTAATTTGTTGGAGTGTTGTAGAACCTTCGTTCTCCTATGCTGCTACCTGATCCTGGGGCATAGCTGTGTAATAGTGGCAGGAGGAATTGTCTTAGCGGTATACTGCACCGGAAGCTGTTTCACGAAGTCACAAACTCGGCCTACCGTAACAACAGTGGCAACTCGGCCCCCACAGCAGTAGCGACGAGGCCTTCTCAAAACCTGCGAAGAGGGTTTACAAAACGCTGTCTTTTGGCGAATAATTTCTCTTTTCTATCAGCTATATTTTTTAAAGGCACATTTTTAGGCATAGCACGTAAATACATTTTTTTTTAAATCAGACAACCCTGTTTAACAAAGCATGAAAGCCAATGCAAGTTATCTTGTGCGCGGTCGCATGTGATCGCTGGTGAGACACAGTAAGGATGAAGAGTCTTTTGTAAATTACTTCTTCTGTTATCTGTTCTGGAATGGAGTCGAGGGAGAGCCTCGCAAGTTAGACTAGCCACTCTAATTTAAACTCTTTAATTTTATAAAAAGTCACTGCGTACTGCGGGGCGCATACTCGCGCATACTAGTAATTATATAAGGAAATTTCCACTGCGCACGGACGAGATACCGACGTGCGGATAATCAACATATCACTAGTGATTAATATTGTATTCCCAATGTAAGTAGCATAGTGCACTTCAGTAATTATAGTTATGATTAATTGTGATTTCATTATTCGTTTAATTCATGATCCTAAAATTTCAACATTATATGTAAACTGTATTTTCAGTATTTATGGCCCACGAACCTCCTTCTTACGGTGACAAAATTATCAAAGTATATGTCCGATGCCACCTTATCATGGTTTATTCACTGATTTTCAAATATTTCCATCTATCTCAAGTCAGTTAAACAAAAATTAAAATAATATATATACACTCCTGGAAATGGAAAAAAGAACACATTGACACCGGTGTGTCAGACCCACCATACTTACTCCGGACACTGCGAGAGGGCTGTACAAGCAATGATCACACGCACGGCACAGCGGACACACCAGGAACCGCGGTGTTGGCCGTCGAATGGCGCTAGCTGCGCAGCATTTGTGCACCGCCGCCGTCAGTGTCAGCCAGTTTGCCGTGGAATACGGAGCTCCATCGCAGTCTTTAACACTGGTAGCATGCCGCGACAGCGTGGACGTGAACCGTATGTGCAGTTGACGGACTTTGAGCGAGGGCGTATAGTGGGCATGCGGGAGGCCGGGTGGACGTACCGCCGAATTGCTCAACACGTGGGGCGTGAGGTCTCCACAGTACATCGATGTTGTCGCCAGTGGTCGGCGGAAGGTGCACGTGCCCGTCGACCTGGGACCGGACCGCAGCGACGCACGGATGCACGCCAAGACCGTAGGATCCTACGCAGTGCCGTAGGGGACCGCACCGCCACTTCCCAGCAAATTAGGGACACTGTTGCTCCTGGGGTATCGGCGAGGACCATTCGCAACCGTCTCCATGAAGCTGGGCTACGGTCCCGCACACCGTTAGGCCGTCTTCCGCTCACGCCCCAACATCGTGAAGCCCGCCTCCAGTGGTGTCGCGACAGGCGTGAATGGAGGGACGAATGGAGACGTGTCGTCTTCAGCGATGAGAGTCGCTTCTGCCTTGGTGCCAATGATGGTCGTATGCGTGTTTGGCGCCGTGCAGGTGAGCGCCACAATCAGGACTGCATACGACCGAGGCACACAGGGCCAACACCCGGCATCATGGTGTGGGGAGCGATCTCCTACACTGGCCGTACACCACTGGTGATCGTCGAGGGGACACTGAATAGTGCACGGTACATCCAAACCGTCATCGAACCCATCGTTCTACCATTCCTAGACCGGCAAGGGAACTTGCTGTTCCAACAGGACAATGCACGTCCGCATGTATCCCGTGCCACCCAACGTGCTCTAGAAGGTGTAAGTCAACTACCCTGGCCAGCAAGATCTCCGGATCTGTCCCCCGTTGAGCATGTTTGGGACTGGATGAAGCGTCGTCTCACGCGGTCTGCACGTCCAGCACGAACGCTGGTCCAACTGAGGCGCCAGGTGGAAATGGCATGGCAAGCCGTTCCACAGGACTACATCCAGCATCTCTACGATCGTCTCCATGGGAGAATAGCAGCCTGCATTGCTGCGAAAGGTGGATATACACTGTACTAGTGCCGACATTGTGCATGCTCTGTTGCCTGTGTCTATGTGCCTGTGGTTCTGTCAGTGTGATCATGTGATGTATCTGACCCCAGGAGTGTGTCAATAAAGTTTCCCCTTCCTGGGACAATGAATTCACGGTGTTCTTATTTCAATTTCCAGGAGTGTATATATATATAATTTACAGCTTCATGGTGAAACCATTCCCATTTCAACGTTAAAACATTTTAAAAAGGCGCTTCCCCAGACTATAAACGTAATGCTACCACGATACTGTCAGCATCAGAATTTACCATGAGAATGCAAATTTTCTGGTCCTTCGTGAAAGGGAAATGAGTTCACACCTCACTACTATCCCTGCGTGCTTCTGGGGAAAACAAACAATTTCTCTGTCTCGTAGTCCACTGAACCTTACACTAATGTAGTTGACGTGGCATAAGCTCAGCTGGATCGCTCTATTGCTACGATATTAGACCACAGAGACAGACTGATGACTACGCTGTACTCGTAAAGTTTACCATCATGTTTTCCAGGGAACTATACGAAATGTTTTTTCAAATCTGAATCTGAGACTTTACTGAACTCTCTTACTGTAGTTTGGTCACATTAATATTCAGTCCGTGAAAGGCGCAGATATTTGCTTCTGAAAGGTACAGATGTTCGTTTCATCTACAGAAAATACCGAATGAAATGGTGCAGTGTTCCATATTTTTATATTTCCAGAAGGCTTTCAACACCGTTCCTCACAAGCGTCTTCTAACCAAACTGCGTGCCTACGAAGTATCGCTTCAGTTGTGTGACTGGATTCGTTATTTCCTGTCAGAAAGGTCACAGTTCGTAGTAATAGACGGAAAGTCATCGAGCAAAACAGAAATAATATCCGGCGTTCCCCAAGGAAGTGTTATAGGCCCTTTATTGATCCTAATCTATATTAACGACATAGGAGACAATCTAAGTAGCCGTCTTTGATTGTTTGCAGATGATGCTGTCATTTACCGTCTTGTTAAGTCATCAGATGATCATAAAGACTTGCAAAATTATTTAGATAAGATATCTGTATGGTGCGAAAAGTGGAAATTGACCCTGAATAGGGAAAAGTGTGAAGTTATTAATTTCGATTACGCGATAAGGCACACAAATCTGATGGCTGTAAATTCAACTAAATACTTATGGATTACAATTACAAATAACCTAAATTGGAACGATCACATAGATAATATTGTGGGTAGAGCAAACCAGAGACTGCTATTCATTGGCAGAACACTTAGAAGGTGCAACACGTCTACTGAAGAGACTGCTTACACCACGCTTGTCCGCCCTATTTTGGAGTACTGCTGTGCGGTGTGGGATCCGCATCGGGTTGAACTGACGGATGACATCAAAAAGTACAAAGAAGGGCAGCTCGTTTTGTATTATCGCGAATTAGGGGAGATAGTGTCACAGACATAATACGTGAATTGGAGTGGCAATCATTAAAACAAAGGAGTTTTTCGTAGCCACGGAATCTTCTCATGAAATTTGAATTATCAGTTTTCTCCTCCTATTGCGAAAACATTCTGTTGGCACCCACCTACATAGGAAGAAATGATCATCACGATAATATAAGAGAAATCAGGGCTCGCACAGAAAAATTTGACCATCTGGTTTTAATTTTTAAGTTGATGTTAGTTTCAACGCCCGTCCTGACATTGTCGGTTTACCGCCCGTCGGTGTTTAACTGGCATGTTTAGGAAATTGGAAAAAAAACGGTATTTTAAATACGAGGCCTGTTCAGAAAGTAAGCTCCGATTGATTGCCAAATTGAAACCACAGTGAACATCAGAAATGTTTTACTTGTAACAATTAGCTACACCTTTCAGCTACTTCTCTACGTAGTCGCCGTTCTGACTTAGACTTTTGTCATAGCGTTGTATCAACTTTTCAATAGCCTCGTCATAGAAGGCAGCCGCCAGTGCTTTCCGCCAATTCTCCACGCTGGCCTACACCTCGTTGTCTGTGTCAAAATGTTGTCTTCAAAGACAGCGGTTCATGTGACCAGAGATGAAACTCAGGGGGAGACAATTGCGGACTGTATTGTGGGTAATCTCACATTTCCACTTGAAAACGATGCAGGAGCATCTTCATTGCTCCTGCAGAATGCGGCTGATAATTGTCTTGAAGAAGAAACAGCACGACAGTTATGTAATGTTAGCTGCATAGCTTCAGGCGAAATTTCTCACCAGGCCCTCGTACTTGGCGGCAGACACTATTTTCTACACATCTTTACGCACTCACTGCGAGCTCAGAAATGAGAAGAGCGACGTGATGCTAACTGGGGTTATACTAGAGACACTACCCAACACATCTGTGCAAAGCTTTATCGGATTTTCATAGTCGTTTCCATTTCGCGACCGATCGGAGCTTACTTTCTGAACGCCCCTCGTATCTGGTGGATCTTACATCCAACCATTTTAACTGCAAACAGGTAAACACATGGAGCTGCAAATCCAAATGGTGAATATTGACGGGACCTCCTAAGTTTCCTTCTTCTCTACCTTCATCACAAAATTTCTTGACATAAAATTTTTTTGGGATGCAATAAAATACTCTCATGATTTCTTGTCACGGCTGTCTACAGTGTATGCGCGACGTTTCGGAATGTGAAGATGGAAGGATAGAACATGATTTCCAAAACGTTGCTGACACGCTACTAACAGAGGCCGCAAGAAACTCGACAAGATTTTATTGAATTACCACGTCGCGGGTCGTGTTCTTCAACTCTTGAAAATTTCTTACATAGATGTAACTTAAAACTGCGAATATGGATTAAATAAATGTTAAACAGTCTTTCAGAGGTCTCAAATGTGGTAGAAAGAGTAACTCCATTACTTTGATATCGCCTTAGCTTCAGTGGCAAAGCCGTAATAACGGGTATAAGGGGAGTAGAGACGAAGGGATATCATTCCAGTAACGATACGGAGCACAAATTAGGGATGGGGGTTATCACTGAAACAACAGGTTATCGATTATAACGTTTTTTCCATCTTCACTGTAATCTTACTTATACAACCACTCAAAGTAACAGGTTTCTGAAACAATCGATTTTCGGTTTTTATTGCTATTATTTCCAGAAATAAACGTAGACATCGAACAGAGATTGAAAAATTCTACGACTCCCTCAGAGTTTAACATCACACGTGCAAGGCACCTAAAATCAAAGTATCAAAAGAAATAGGTAAATAATGTGTACTACTTTTCTCGAAAAGTAATTAGGGGTTAAACACCACAAAGAAATCGCTACTACTCTCCTATTCATTCCAATTGTTTGAAACTTTCCTCAAAAATCATGTTGTAAACAGGGAACACACAGCTATTTGGCCATTATCAACAGTCAGTGTTAAACGGTAAAACCGATGTGGAGGGAAACCTATTTTCTGTCTTATGTTGTCGGTTTCCACGGGCTGCGAACAGATGAAGGTTCACTGAGTCGGCACAGGCAACAGAGCACCTAGTTTATATTTATTATAAACCATGAATAAATTGTTAAGATTTTGTTAGTGCTACCTTACTTTTGTTTCTCTTTTTTATATCATAGAAATAGCAGACAAATAATAATCTTTTGTGTAAAATTTGTAGCTTTTTGTTTCTTGAACTACTTCGAATGAAATTTCGGTTTTATGGCCAAATAGCTCGTGGTCTCGCGGTAGCGTTCTTGGTTCCTGGGGGTCCCGGGTTCCGTTCCCGGC
The DNA here is from genome assembly GCF_023898315.1 of Schistocerca nitens. Lineage (NCBI taxonomy): Eukaryota > Metazoa > Arthropoda > Insecta > Orthoptera > Acrididae > Schistocerca > Schistocerca nitens. The sequence goes on from NC_064620.1 coordinate 270,845,873, forward strand.
GGCGTCAGGGATTTTCATCTGCCTCGAGATGACTGGGTGTAGATGTGTCGTCTTCATCGTCATCATTCATCGGCATTACTGTCGGAGGAAGGCAATGGCAAACCACCTCCGCTAGGACGTTGCCAAGTACAGCGGTGCGAGTCACCCCGCATCGCCCTCTACGCTCTGTAAAGGAGTATGGGATTTTTAGCAAGAATTTAAATACCCTTGGTCTTTTGATAACAAAACTAAAAATGCTCTCTCAAAATATTGAGATGAACAAATGGTTGGTTCAAATGACTCTGAGCACTATGGGACTTAACATCTGAGGTCATCAGTCCCCTAGAACTTAGAGCTACTTAAACCTAACTAACCAAAGGACGTCACACACATCCATGCCCGAAGCAGGATTCGAACCTGCGACCGTAGCGATCGCGCGGTTCCAGACTGAAGCGCCTAGAACCGCTCGGCTACACCGGCCGGCTAAGATGAACAATTTAGATAACAAGCAAAATAAAATTTTTACCAGAGATAGTTCAATACTGAATTAATACGGTGACCAACATTTACTTCCAGTCTGTTCATAGATACTCGTTTTATGATTTGTTAATCCGTTAAGTCGTCTCCTTTCATCATAGACAATATCATTCAAAGTCGACAGCAATCGTTCAGAACCCACAGGACTTCATACCAACGATAATTATTTTTGGGCTACAAATGACAATCTGGCTTCCAAGAAACCGCAAGGATCACTGCTTCTGGTTGGTAAAGGATAGCAGGTTTTTTATTGTCTGTGCGATGCTGTACCGATACTTACAACAAGTGTTTGTTGCTAGTTTCTAGCAGTAGTCGTTGTTATGAAAGTAGCGCTGCTCACCTTTCTTCCGTTCTGTCATAATCCAATATTTCAAAGCTTTGGAAATTTTACGAATAAAAGTTACCCATTTTTAAAAAAGTGTTATTCAAAATGAAAAAAATTAGCACCACTGTTACAACGCTCTGATATACTGATTGTTTTCCGGTTATTGGTGAAAAATTTAAAAAACCTCTTATGACCGAGAGCAGAAAAGTACCTGTTATCCAGAACTGAAATACGAGTATCGGTTTTCATCCGTCGGTTTTTCCCAGCCATACCACAATGGGGAAAACTACTGACATATGCCACTTTGACAAAAAATGGTTCAAATGGCACTGAGCATTATGGGACTTCTGAGGTGATCAGTCCCCTAGGACTTAGAACTACTTAAACCTAACTAACCTAAGGACATCACACACATCCATGCCCGAGGCAGGATTCGAACCTGCGACCGTAGCGGTCGCGCGGTTCCAGACTGTAGCGCCTAGAACCGCTCGGCCACTCCGCCCGGCCGACTTTGACAAACGGCAGTTTCTTACGACCTGGCGCCTGGGAATGGTCATCCCGGAAACGGCTAAGTTGGTCAGCTGTTGACGTGCTGCTGTCATGAGCATCTCTGAAGAAATGGTCGAAGGACGGGGAAACCACGAGTAGACGGCAAGATGATGGACGTCCACGCCACATCACACATCGTGGAGTTCCGAGTCTCGTCCGCTCTGTAAGGTACAGTAGTTAGCGATATGTGGACGATGTAACGACTATGTACAATGCTGGAGCGAGCACAAGTGCACATTACTCAAATGTGACTCTACAGCAGACGACCGCTACGTGTTTCCTTGTTGCCCAACAACGACTGCATTGTCTACGGGATCATCGAGTTTGAACCTTGGTTCGATGTAAACCCAAAGCCTGGTCGGATCACTCACGGTTCTCGTTACACCAAGTCAATGGTAGTGTACAGACACGCTGTCATACATATGAACGGCTGCTCCAAATATTCACTGCACTATGTGGGCCGGCCGCTTAGGGCAGTAGTATGCTATGCGGGACATTCACCTGGGCTTGCATGGGACCTGTGGCGGTACTCCAATGCACCACGTGAACATTACTGCGGAGGCCTGCAAGCCTACATGCTTGATGGCTTCCCCAACGGAGTTGATATCTTGCAGGAGGTTAAACTTTCTATGACACAAGGGCAGGCTCGTGCTACACTCGTTTGAGAAATGCGCCAGTAAACTCGTGTCGATATCTTGGTCAACAAATGTGCCAGATTTCAACCCGACAGGACATATCTATGATACAATGAAACGTCAGCTCTGGGCCCGCAAAGTTAAGGACAGAAATTCATAGGAATTGCGTGATATATGCATAGACATATAGTACGACATACAAGACTTGACGAATCCCCACCACGTAGATTACCTGATGTAATGTGTACCAATTGTGAACAAATGCGCTATTAACTAGGTGGTCAAAGCGTTGTGGTTGGTCAGTACGTACCTATTGCTCCTGCGGCCGGAAGTGTTTGCTGCTGCGAGGGGCGTTCAATAAGTAACACAAAATTTTTTCGCACCCATTTTCGATTTTTTAAAAATGCGGAATTTGTTGTTGACGCAGTGCTATATTCCTGCTTCATTCCATTCATTTTCATGAAGTTCCGATTGGCGGCGGCGCTATATGTAGCCTTCACAATCGCGTCTGTAAAGGAGGAGCGTTCCAAGTAGAATCCTGAAGGAAAGCAATCTGCTTTCCAAAAAAAAAAAGAACTGTTGAATTACTTACTGAACGTCCCTCACATTTTCAGCTAGAGAGCAAATCATAAAGCCAACCCGTCAGAAACATACAGTTCGTCGACATCGCTGAAAGCAAAAGTATAGCTTTCAAGAAATTTAAGATCAGACTAGGCAATTATTAGATTTTTCGGAAACCGCTGTGTGAGTACATACTGAACAAATCATATTCATAATAAAATCCAAACAGCCTGTAATGCTGTCGAACGATTTTATGCTGCCTCACGAAACTGGTGAGGATTTATCCTCAAGAATTCGTCTGGGTTACGTTTAGTTTCGCTTCTACAGAGCCCTTTCACTGCGTGAGTTTCACATTTCTGGTGACCAGAAGAAAGACATTCCTAAACGGGCATGCACGGACGACCGTGATTTCATTAGCGACCAAAAGCATCCACTTAAAAATCTTGGCAGTTTCAGAGGTATTGTTCTTAGGCTGTTTATTCCAATCAAAAAGTTGCATAATTCTTCCTCGGCTAATGATATTGCTATCCTCAATGAATCTTGCACCATTTTGCGTTGTTGAAACTAGATCGACAAAACCTATGAACACGTCTTGATTTTTCTTAAGTCTTGCATCCAGCATCAAGCGCAAGGTCAAAACTGCCTCTCTGGTGCTTTTACCTATCCTAAAGACAAACCGATCGTAGTCTAACAGATTCCCAGTTATTTCCATTATTTTATGTATTATTCGTGTCAGCAACTTAGATAAATGTGCTGCCAAGTTGATTGTGCAATAGTTTTAGAACTAATTGGTTCTTTGCTCTGGATTTCACATAAAGTTAATTTAATTTTTGTTTTTTTGCTGAATCTGTTCTTCTAACGACTTTTTTCATTTTCGATTTCTTCATGTTTCTCCTACACCCTTCCTTCTTAAGTGACTTATGTCGTTGTATCCCTTTCTTCACCTGGAACATTTTTGTATTTCCGTCTTTCGTCCATCACTTGAAGCAATTTATTTGTTACCCAAGTTTATTCCTACTTACCTTCAGTGAACCTATAAAGGGTGAGTCAAGGAAGAAAGGCACATACTTTGTGTGATGATAGTAATGGTGAGTATGAACACCTCAAATGAACATATGCCCGTTTTTTAATCATGTCCGACTTACGGCTGTTTAAAAATCGTGGGCGTCAGTCGCATGTCCTTCACCTGCACTTACATGCGAATACAACCAAAGCGACATTAGATTACCTTCTGTGATGTTGGCGTAAGAGCAAAGTCTACAAGCGCAGAGCCTACACGAAAGGACTGTACGAATTATCTCAAACCAGGAACACAGCAGCTGTCTACAAGAGCTGCAAAATGTATTGCAGCGGGCCGTGGACTTTTTGAACATCTTTTGTGAGGAACTGTACACAATTAAACAAAACATTAGGTTAAAATGTGTCATTTACTATCACCAGCATTTGTTCTGTTCCCCAGTGCTTTCAGTAGTTTTTCTGGAAACTGTTAAGAACAGAACATATGTTTTTTGCTCAAAGTCACCAATATTATCAACCCTTTTTTTTAAGGAATGTCTAATCATCCCGTAATCTTCCATAATTCCGACTTCTATCTCTCCCACTACTACAGTGCACCAACTGTCCATAAGTATTAGAGATTCGTTTTCCTTTATTCACTGAGTAACCCATTCAGCGTCTGTGTATACTAAATTTCATTTACAAATCTGTCGTTGTCTGATTCTGAATTCGTACTGGTTGTAACTCTGTTGTTATTCAGCTTTGAGTGAAGCATTTCCAAATGTGAGAGAAACCTAATATATCTGTCTGCGAGAAATCAACATGAATTTGGCCCTGTTTTATAAGCTTTCTAATTAATGTGCAAACTAATTAGATCCTAAACATTACTATTAATATCTTTAATTAAACAAAGTGGTCCCTGTGCGTTAATGATCTGCCTAATAATGCTGTTCATGAAATGATCCCTGTGCGTAGATAATTTTCGTAGCAAACTGATGGTGAAATGATAAATATTTTATCATGTAATGTAATTACTTGGAAACGCGGTGCTTGCTGCTCTTTGTGCTCCAGTTGCAAATTTCTAACTACAGTTGCTGAGGGCTTACTGCAATGCTCCAGGCAACAAGTAAACTATTTTACACACATCATTGAGTGAGACACTGAAAATAAAGATGACTTGGATCGAGGATGTGGATAGTGGTCTTAGGTGAAATAATTCCTTAACAGACTGTTTTTAAATTTTCTGACATATTATTACTTTTATGAAATTCATGTTACAACACTTCTTAACATTGACAAAGGGCAACACTGATATCAAACTCTTACCCTCACAAATGTTAGATAAATAATTAATAAACATGAAAAATATCTTACAGTGAAAATTACTCAGTCTTTTACGAATGATGTCAAGTTTCCTTGTATGGATGTCTCATTCAACAATGGTTCCAAACTACGTGCGACTACAACGCAACTAAATAAAAAATATTACCTTCAGTCTTCTTCATATGCTTTTCTAATCTCTTTTCATTCTGAATCACTAATCGAATCTTTCTCCTCTGTTTCACAGTATTCTTTACTTAAACACTGATACACTTAATTTTGCGTCTACGAGTCTTCTGCTTGGCGTTGCGTCCCTACTCCAACGATACAACTCCCACGCTCCTCGCTGCCAAGTAGCGATGACAAACAAGCACATCTTCCAGCGACACAGCTACTCTGACCAAAGACTGCATGCGGATAATAATCAATTCAGAACTGTCTCTTATCATTTGAGATATCCAAAGTATGTACAAATTCCAGAACTGCAAGTAACAAACTCTCAATAGACCTGTTTCAATTATTTTCTGCTTGTAACATCGGAATTTATCTCTCTTGTTGTTGACGTCTGTCCCAGAAATTAGCTGTTTGCCATAACCTCTGGTCGCCGGGATGCATTTGCTGCAGTAAGTGCAACTTGTAAGGCTTCGTATGAAAGCGTCGTTTCAGAACACGCCACACTGTTGTTTCAGGAAGTTTAAGTTCCTTCCTTGCCCGTATTGGTGGACTTCCGGACTCCGTGTGATCGCATCTGTGATACGCTCGACATTTTCATCAGAGGTGAATGACCGACCAGTGTTCTTCCGTTTGTATAGACAACCAACTTCCAAGAATTTCGTATGCCAGTCACAAATCTCCTTATGCAGTCGCGGCTTGTTGAATCGACGGTGAAACGCACGCTGCACTTGGACGATGGATTGAATTCGCGCAGTTCCAACACTCAAAATGATTTATCTTGGGGTGTAGTCACCATTTTGCCACAAACAAACAACAGCGCGAGTGACAAAACTTTGAACCTTTCTCTATCCAGCGATATGCGGAATGTGTTTCTATCTTTTATATTTAGTCTATAATAAACAGCTGAAATAGGTCCTTTCTTTTCCAATCACCTGGTACAATGTGCACATTTGCAGAAGGGGTGGAGCAGCTACACACGCAGTTTTAATCTGCCAGGAAGTTTCATATCAGCGCACACTCCGCTGCAGAGTTAAATTGTCATTCTGGAAACATCCCCCAGACTGTGGCTCAGCCATGTCTCCGCAATATCGTTCCTTCTAGGAGTGCTAGTTCTGCAAGGTTCGCAGAAGAGCTTCTGTGAAGTTTGCATGGTAGGAGACGAGGTACTGGCGGAATTGAAGCTGTGAGAACGGGTCGTGAGTTTTCCTTGGGTAGCTCATTCGGTAGAGTACTTGCCCGCGAAAGGCAAAGGTTCCGAGTTGGAGTCTTGGTCCAGCACACAGTTTTAATTTGCCAGGAAGTTTCAGCTATACATACTGTTCCGCTTCGTGTCCCCAGGCACCCTAACCCTTGTATTCCTTGCACGAAATGTACAATGGAGGGAGAACAATTGTTCGTAGTCCGTCACTATCAACCATGTTAACAGTTTTTTCGGCAAAAAGATTCTATCTAAATTTTATAATATTTCCATAACGCTGAACTACAGACTCAAAAGCCCAGCTAAGTTCTGAAGTTTTTCAGGTTCCTCCTCAACTTGACCTCGAGAGATATAAGATACTGGAGCAGTACTCGTAAGCAGGTATCACAGTTTCCTCGCTGCCTCCACTGTAAAATCTCCAGTTCCCTTGAATTCTTCCAAAATATCAATGTCGGTTCTATAAGCTTGCGCTTTGTTTGGAAATATTACGTCTCAGACCTTTTATAGATGTGTCTGATCATGTGTAGTCGATAGGACACTTTATTTAATAACAAGCGGCTATTTTCTCTGCTTTTTAAAAATACTGTTCACAGTATAAAGTAGATCTTTTGCCAAAATGGCTACGGATTTTCCAAAAACTCTGCGAAAAATATTGTTTGTTGCAAACATCTCCTATACTTCGCTACAGTGGTAGAATTCGTTAAGAATGGGAGACCACGACAATAACACTCAAATGGGTGTAAGGCAGAAATTTTGTCTTCCTCTCCCGGAGTTCAGCCTGAATGAAGAAACAATCAAGTAATGAAAGGAACGTAGCTGACAATAGATAATTTGCAGGAGTAACTAGCAATTAGCGTATACACTATGTGATCAAACGTATCCGGACACCTGGCTGAAAATAACTTATAAGTTCGTGGCGTCTTCCATTGGTAATGCTGGAATTCAATATGGCGTTGGCCCACCCTTAGCCTCGATGGCAGCTTCCAGTCTCGTGTGCATACGTTCAACCAGTTGCTGGAAGGTTTCTTGGGGAATGGCAGACCATTCTTCGCGGAGTGCTGCACTGAGGAGAGGTATCAACGTCGGTCGGTGAGACCTGGCACTCAGTCGGCTTTCCGAAACATCCCAAAGATGTTCTATAAGTTTCAGGTCAGGACTCTGTGCGGGCCAGCCCATGACAGGGATATTATTGTCGTATAACCACTCCACCACAGGCTGTGCATTATGAACAGATGCTCATCGTGTTGAAAGATGCAATCGCCATCCCCAAATTGCTCTTCAACAGTGGGAAACAAGAAGGTGGTTAAAACATCAATGTAGGCCTGTGCTGTGATAGTGCCACGCAAAACAACAAGGGGTGCAAGCCTCCTCAATGAAAAATACGACCGCACCATAACACCACCGCCTCCGAATTTTATTGTTGGCACTACACACGCTGGCAGATGACGTTCACCGGGCATTCGCCATACCCACACCCTGCCATCGGATCGCCACATTGTGTACCGTGATTCGTCGCTCCACACAATGTTTCTCCACTGTTCAATCGTCCAATGTTTACGCTCCTTACACCAAGCGAGGCATCGTTTGCCATTTGGCGGCTTGATGTGTGGCTTATGAGCAGCCGCTCGACCATAAATACAAGCCTTCTCACCTCCCGCCTAACTGTCACAGTATTTGCAGTGGATCCTGATGCAGTTTGGAATTTCTGTGTGATGGTCTGAATAGATGTCTGCCTATTACACATTACGACTCTCTTCAACTGTTAGCGGTCTCTAGCAGTCAACAGATGAGTTCGGCATGTACGTTTTTGTGCAGTACGTGTCCCTTCACGTTTCCACTTCACTATCACATCGGATAAAGTGGACCCTGGGATGTTTACGAGTGTAGAAATCTCGCGTACAGACGTATGACGCAAGTTCACCCAATCACCTGACCACGTTCGAAGTCCGTGAGTTCCGCGGGGTGCCCCATTGTGCTCTCTCACGATGTCGAATGACTACTGAGGTCGCTAATGTGGAATACATGGCAGTAGGTGGCAGCACAATGCACCTAATATGAAAAACGTGTGTTTTTGCGGGAGTCCGGATACTTTTGATCACAACGTGTAACTTAAGACTACAACGGATGGAAAAATCTAGAGGAGGCCTTTATCCAGCAGTTAATATAAAATGGCTGATCTTTATGTTGATGAAGATGACTCCCTGCTTTGCATACACAGCAGCCGATTAATTTTACAGCGCCCCCGTTCCTTTTGTTAGTAATCTATTGGAAAGTTTAGTTATTCGTCGTCTCCGCATTATAAGAACTTGTATCATTCGCGATGCGTTGGCCATAAATCGTGTCCTGTCAAAAGATGCCCCACTTGTTAACGGAGACTTTAATAGAGAATTTTCCAAAAATGGCTCTGAGCACTATGGGACTTAACATCTGAGGTCATCAGTCGCCTAGAACTTAGAACTACTTAAACCTAACTAACCTAAGGACAGCACACACATCCATGCCCGAGGCAGGACTCGAACCTGCGTCCGTAGCGGTCGCGCGGTTCCAGACTGAAGCGCCTAGAACCGCTCGGCCACTCCGACCGACAGAATTTTCCACCTTTTGTTTTCGTCTTCCCTCCCGCGTGCATAACTCACACGGACGGCTAGCACAAGCTACAGCACCGAGGTGACAAACACTCTCTCCTACACGGCAGCTTTCTCTCATTCTATTCTAAACAGAGAGACGGCTCAGTAATTTAGACGCTGATGTTACTTTCAACAAGGCCTCATCCGATTTCATTAGTCATCCGCGCAGAAAGGAGTAGTGTGGCGTGTCTAATGACCTCACTGCTAACTTGAATTGCACCTAACCCCCCTTCCTTCATTTAATTTTGTTATTTTGTCAACTAAAGAAAACTAATAAACAAATAAGTTTGCTTTGTTGGTAGAAAACAGCAGTCTACATCGATTCAGCAATTTACATGCATGCGGATTATTGTTTCAGATACTGCTGCAGATACCAAAAGAGATACCGCATTGTCAGGTGGCAGAAACCAGGCAAGGGTAACCATAATGTCACTGCTTATACGAAGACAGATGATCATAAGAATAAGGAAACGTATCTTGGAGTAGGTACTATTCTTGGAGGATTGACTGCAACTGAAAATAATATCTCAGATATAATGCATTAAATTTATGAGGCATGTGAATACTAAGATCAGCAACAAAAGAAGAAAGGGTCTGAAGCCACTTCTTACATAAAAGGACAGGGATTTAACGCATTACCAAAGCCACATTATTGTTCCGCCAATGATACTGGTGTGAAAAACTGGAGTTTCCAGGATTTTCTTGCAACTGAATAGTTTCAGGCCTCAAAAATAATTTCTCCCTAGTTATGAATTTAAAAAAAAAAAACATCGTACAGTTCAACGGTACGTGAAAGTTCTTCATAAAAAGCTATGAGGCTGTTACTGAGCAGCTGCTAAAGTCGTTGTAGGTATTGGGTTGGTGCATAACTTCGCAATGTTTTTCATAAGCTTAACAAACGCGACAGATACACATAACAGAGAGTTTAGTCAACAACAATATATTCTCCTTCACTATTTACAACAGGCTACCAACAATGGGGTACCATTTTTGTTCGGCGACTGTAGGCATCACGTGATTTTCAGACGAAGCGCATTTTTATCCGGAAAGCGAACAAGATGAAAATCTGAGGACTCAAGATCAGTTAAATGATGTGAGTGCCGAATGACTTCCTTACCCAACTCCTGTGTAGCGTTTTTTGTTAATGTAGCAGAATGCGGGGTGCATTACCATGGAGTATCATCACATCGCAGCGTCTTCCTGGTCGTTGTTCTTGGATTGCGTCTGCAAAATGTCTCAGCTGCCGACAATAAACGTCAGCAGTGATGGTTACACCTCGAGGAAGCAATTCGTAGTAACCACATCGTCGCTGTTCCACCACACGCATAAATTATCTTTTGAGGATGCCCGAGGTCTTTGTACAGGGAGTTGCTGCTGTTTTTTGGGCTTAACTCTACCTTTCCGTTCCTCAACCCTTTGTGGCCTGAATTTTTATTCTTGAACTTGGCAACTCTCAATTTTTTATGTCACGGTGGCAGACTGTAAATTGTTTTAGTAGAAAGAAAACTGGAGAAATAAATATTTTTGGTTTTTTATTTCATTTTCTCAAAAACTGGTTCAGAGAACCGTCACGTCATAATGGTCCTGTAGATGTCAAACATAACTTCCTGCGAAAGGGTTTTGATAAAAACAGTTTTCTCTCTCGTTGTCACATAAAAACACCTTACATTTGGAACACTTTGAATGAATTCTTGATTGTATGTTGTAAATGGCATAGTTTTCACATTTTCCACGATTAGAAATTAAATCTGGCATGACCACCTACATTCTGGGTTCAAATTTCATTTGAAAGTGAAAACCCATTCTTTCTTATTTTATTCTAAAAATAATTAACATATATTTCTTGCTACCTGTGCCATCTTCACATTCAATTTCTTCGAGAGAATAAATGAAAATATTCTGTAAATGTTGAAATTTGGCGTGGAGTCTTTTTTTGTTTGCATGGCTGGTAAATTGCCCATTTAATTATTCAAGAATGTGTTTCTTTCAGAGTCACTACCTTCCTGAACTGGTGTATCAGTATTAAATGGGAAAAACTTCTAGAGCAACTCCATTTTCTCCTTGTTTTGACGTTTCCTTGCCATGACCCGTTATGCAACAACATGAAGCTGTAGACCTGATGGGACTTACAAGTACAGAACATGTTGCATTGAAGTTTTCAATAAACTTCAATATTTTGTGCTTCTAAATAGTTGTTAGCATAAACAGATTGACGACGAAATTGGGGAAAAATAGGATACCCAGATTGTCACAGTGAACACTCAAAACCAAGCACAGAATGACCCGCATCTTACTACACGCAACCGAACAGCGTGACGACTGTAAGTGCTGATATTCAAACTGCTCTAGAACCACAGATAATACATCCGTAAAAGTCCTGCGATATAGAATAAACAGCCCACAGCAGATCTGTCAGGCTTCAGGCTCGTAAAAAGAGAGGATATTTTATGCTCTTTTCTTTTTTTTTTGTTTTAGGTGGGTCTCAGAAGTCCCGTCAGATGACAAAGGATTAATGTTAGCGTAAAGACACCATTTCTCGCCACCAGTAACGATCAGAATAGGAGTGGTCGGTGTTGTTTACGAGCCAATTGATGACTAGCAAGCAGAAATGCACATATGGCCAACCGCTTATTTATGTGATTTTGACTTCGAGCATCCGCTACACATACATCCGATTTCAGAACCTTTCCATTGCATACAAATGTCGCACAATGGTGGAGTGATCGCAGCTAATCTCATTTGACAGTTCTCGAGTGCACTGACATGGATCGTTATGGATTAACGCGCTTAAACGATCTCATCAAACTCCGAAGGTCTTCCTGAACGTGGACAGTCTTTAAAGTCAAAACGATCCTCCTTAAAAAAAATCCCTGTACACGATGCAAATGTTTCTGGCTGGCTTCGCTGCTATCACTCCTCTACTGAACTGAAACGAAATATGTTCCGATTTATCCACTTTTCACTTCCTTTCCTAGGGTCCACAACTCCACTCAGTATGTCCAAATGACAAAATGACACTATGTAAACTGACATAACAACAGTGAACTACAAGTAAAAAAATGAAATTCGATATATAATCCACAACAACAAGAATACCAACAAGCATACAAAAACGCTACGGACTTACGCACCAACATAATATAATCGCAGTCTAGTCAAACCAGAGCGAAAACTAAGTGTTGGTCTTCGGATGGAAAATAAAAAAGATGAAAACATACTTGTCTGTTCTTTCTAGAGCCTTTTTAGTGAAGTGATTTTTACGTTTGCGTTTCCGTAAGTAGCTTATCCGTAATGACAAACCAGAAAAATCTTGGAGATAAATTATTGGTTGACATTTAGAAAAATGGAAGATGCATCGTCGTCACTGATAACATCAAGTATATCTTATTATAACAATAACAATCACTTGATGATGCAAGGAAACTCAAAATTGGAAAATACCAAACGGAAAGGACAACTAAACCTCTTCCGTGTATTTTTCAAATCCTTCTTGACTTCGTCACAATAAATTTCATAGCTAGTCATTGTCTTCACTACTGGACAAAACCAATGCAGTACTTTGAATTCGGTGACATTCTGTCATTAAACAAGCTCCACAAAAGGATTAAAATGAGGTTGGAATCTTTCGTCCAACCGTTACCGACTAACTGCCTATCGATTCGATAGTGGATGAAGGGGGGGGGGGGGAGGGTTGTCTACCAAGACAATGACGTAGTCATCTCGGACTGATGAGTGTATGAGCCATCTAAATCTTAAATAGAAGATAATGCATGGGGTAGCTGGATAACACTCGCCCGTATACCGCTGTTGTAACCCAACATGCTCGACATGTTACCTATGCTTCGTCGATCACCAGATGTGTCTCCAATGAGCGTACACGGGACATCATCAGACGAGAAATAACCCTGTGTTTCCACCTACTTGTTAACAAGTGCCTCCAAGGACACTTCTATAAAAAGCATTTTCGTCTTGATCCACCGCAAAGAAGATGACGCGCTGACAGGTACTCTTCAGAAGAAAAGTCGTGGCAAAAACCAGCACTGGCTGTTGACAAAGAACTTATATTTACTAGTTTTCATGTGCATCTTCTTTTTCTTCTTTTTCTTGTGCGTTTGTCCTGCATTGGCGCTGGGTCATCATGGTTTTTAACAGATTTGGCATGGTTGATTTAAGTGGTGTCCCAATGTCTTTCTTGTCACCACCCCGTTAGCATAGAAATCAAAATGCGTTACCCTTACTGTCTGCATGTAGTGTTATTCATGGCCGGCCGCGGTGGTCTAGCGGTTCTAGGCGCGCTGTCGGGAACCGCGCGACTGCTACGGTCGCAGGTTCGAATCCTGCCTCGGGCATGGATGTGTGTGATGTCCTTAGGTTAGTTAGGTTTAAGTAGTTCTAAGTTCTAGGGGACTGATGACCACAGATGTTAAGTCCCATAGTGCTCAGAACCATTTGAACCATTTTTTGTTATTCATATGAAAATGAGCGAAAGTTTTCTAAATTTCTGCGAAATACGTACCTGAGTGGGGACTTGGGTACCAGCCTGAGATTTACCTAACAGAATGGAGAAAAACCGCCTAAAAACCATGCACGCTGGGGCGACACTCCGACCCTCGTCGTTAATCCGTTGGGCTGATTCGATGCAGAGCTGGCGCACCGCCATGTCCTGGAAGTGGAGTTTAAACTCTCGCCGCTGTCCGGGCGAGTACTGGTTTTCTTATGTATAGCGGCAAATAATCGCAATTGTCACAAGGTGACTGGAATGTCCTTCAGGTCTGGTGAAAGAAGACGGATTTAAACACTTGGTTGGTGAAGGTCTCCTTATCGAAGCAATCGCTGCTCCGTCCGGTGACAAGGTCAGAAATGTTGAGTGCAAGGTCAGAAATGTTGAGTACTTTGTGGATAAAATTCTCTCCGTTACTAAGGCGTATGATTTTCGGATAAAGATACCGAACCGTCAATAAAATGGCTCTGAGCACTATGGGACTCAACTGCTGTGGTCATCAGTCCCCTAGAACTTAGAACTACTTAAACCTAACTAACCTAAGGACATCACACACACCCATGCCCGAGGCAGGATTCGAACCTGCGACCGTAGCAGCAGCGCGGCTCCGGACTGGAGCGCCTAGAACCCCACGGCCACCTCGGCCGGCGAACCGTCAATAACTTTGAGTGATTGTGTCACAGGTTAAAACTGACTATCGAAAACGTGATAGCGCTATCGATAAAGTGTTCCAACATGCGGCGTTGCGGATAATATACTAACGGAAAAAATGGCAGTATCAAGAACGAGCTGTGCGGCATAGACATGGCTGAGTAGTTTCGTTTCTACACCTGAAAGATAATGTCCGTTCATATTTCACGCCAAACGCATAAAAGTGGCAATGGCAGCTCCAGTGTGAGGATGCAAAAGTGACAAAAAGCAGATTACAGAGTACCTGACGGCTCAACACAAAAGTTTTGTCTCAAGTACAGATAGTGTTGAGGATCAGTGGACAAAGTTCAAAACCATCGTACAATATGCGTTAGATGAGTATGTGCTAAGCAAGATCGTAAGAGATGGAAAAGACCCACCGTGGTACAACAACCGAGTTAGAAAACTGCTGCGGAAGCAAAGGGAACTTCACAGCAAACATAAACATAGCCAAAGCCTTGCAGACAAACAAAAATTACGCGAAGCGAAATGTAGTGGAGGAGGGCTATGCGAGAGGCGTTCAATGAATTCGAAAGTAAAGTTCTATGTACTGACTTGGCAGAAAATCCTAAGAAATTTTGGTCTTATGTCAAAGCGGTAGGTGGATCAAAACAAAATGTCCAGACACTCTGTGACCAAAATGGTACTGAAACAGAGGATGACAGACTAAAGGCCGAAATACTAAATGTCTTTTTCCAAAGCTGTTTCACAGAGGAAGACTGCACTGTAGTTCCTTCTCTAGATTGTCGCACAGATGACAAAATGGTAGATATCGAAATAGACGACAGAGGGATAGAGAAACAATTAACATCGCTCAAAAGAGGAAAGGCCGCTGGACCTGATGGGATACCAGTTCGATTTTATACAGAGTACGCGAAGGAACTTGCCCCCCTTCTTGCAGTGGTGTACCGTTGGTCTCTAGAAGAGCGTAGCGTTCCAAAGGATTGGAAAATGGCACAGGTCATCCCCGTTTTCAAGAAGGGACGTCGAACAGATGTGCAGAACTATAGACCTATATCTCTAACGTCTATCAGTTGTTGAATTTTGGAACACGTATTATGTTCGAGTATAATGACTTTCCTGGAGACTAGAAATCTACTCTGTAGGAATCAGCATGGGTTTCGAAAAAGACGGTCGTGTGAAACCCAGCTCGCGCTATTCGTCCACGAGACTCAGAGGGCCATAGACACGGGTTCACAGGTAGATGTCGTGTTTCTTGACTTCCGCAAGGCGTTCGATACAGTTCCCCACAGTCGTTTAATGAACAAAGTAAGAGCATAGGGACTTTCAGACCAATTGTGTGATTGGATTGAGGAGTTCCCAGATAACAGAACGCAGCATGTCATTCTCAATGGAGAGAAGTCTTCCGAAGTAAGAGTGATTTCAGGTGTGCCACAGGGGAGTGTCATGGGACCGTTTCTGTTCACAATATACATAAATGACCTGGTGGATGACACCGGAAGTTCACTGAGGCTTTTTGCAGATGATGCGGTGGTGTATCGAGAGGTTGTAACAATGGAAAATTGTACTGAAATGCAGGAGGATCTGCAGCGAATTGACGCATGGTGCAGGGAATGGCAATTGAATCTCATTGTAGACAAGTGTAATGTGCTGCGAATACATAGAAAGATAGATCCCTTATCATTTAGCTACAAAATAGCAGGTCAGCAACTGGAAGCAGTTAATTCCATAAATTATCTGGGAGTACGCATTAGGAGTGATTTAAAATGGAATGATCATATAAAGTTGATCGTCGGTAAAGCAAATGCCAGACTGAGATTCATTGGAAGAATCCTAAGGAAATGCAATCCGAAAACAAAGGAAGTAGGTTACAGTACGCTTGTTCGCCCACTGCTTGAATATTGCTCAGCGGTGTGGGATCCGTACCAGATAGGGTTGATAGAAGAGATAGAGAAGATCCAACGGAGAGCAGCGCGCTTCGTTACAGGATCATTTAGTAACCGCGAAAGCGTTACGGAGATGACAGAAACTCCAGTGGAAGACTCTGCAAGAGAGACGCTCAGTAGCTCGGTACGGGCTTTTCTTAAAGTTTCGAGAACATACCTTCACCGAAGAGTCCAGCAGTATATTGCTCCCTCCTACGTATATCTCGCGAAGAGACCATGAGGATAAAATCAGAGAGATTAGAGCCCACACAGAAGCATACAGACAATCCTTCTTTCCACGAACAATACGAGACTGGAATAGAAGGGAGAGCCGATAGAGGTACTCAGGGTACCCTCCGCCACACACCGTGAGGCGGCTTGCGGAGTATGGATGTAGATGTAGATGTATAAATACACGGTGAGCGTTAGTTGCCATTGAGACTGGACGTGGTTGAGCTGATGTTATTAAAGAACGCCTAAATGAGTTTCAACGACCCGCCAGGGTAGCCGAGCGCGCTAACGTGCTGCTTCCTGGACACGGGTAGGCGCGCCGGCCCCGGATCGAATCCGCCCGGCGGATTAGCGGCCAGCTTGGATGTGGTTTTTAGGCGGTTTTCCACATCCCCTTAGGTGAATACCGAGCTGGTCCCCGCGTCCCCCCTCAGTTACACGGCTCGCGGACATCTGCACACTTTCGCAATATTCCATGGATTACACTAGTCGCAGATAGTTGGGGTACTCTAATTCCTTCCTGGGGGGTACGGGATGGCGGCAGGAAGGGCATCCGGCCAGCCCTTTCCACTAACCTTGCCAAATCCGTTCCTAACCATGCCGACCCTGCGTCAGTGCGGGACATGGCACCAGTGAAAGAAAGAAAGAAATGAGTTTGGACGACGTCTTGTAATAGGGTAACGAGAAACTGGAGTTCCTTCTGCGATATTGGAGAAAGATTTAGAAGGAATTTAGCCACTGTACATGACAGCTGGCAGCGGTGGTCACGAGAATGTACGGTCGCAAAAAGATGGGGCTCCCGGCGGTCACGTGGCACTAATTAGAGGCAAGACTATCGCGTTCGGCATATGCCTTTGTCGCATCGTACTGCATCTGCAGCAATGTGAACAGCAGTTGGCACCCCAGTGAAACAACGAACTGTTACAAGTCGGTTACTTCAAGAACAACTCAGAGCCAGACGCCCTGTAGCGTGCATTCCACTGATCCCAAACCACTACCAGTTGCAACTTCAGCGGTGCCAAGCAAGAGCTCATAGGAGCGCAGGGTGGAGGTCTGTTGTGTCTTCTAATGAAGGCTGCTTCTAGCTTGGTGTCAGTCATGGTCGTGTGTTCGTTAGACGGAGGCCAGTTGGGGGCCTGCAACCAATTTGTCTGGGCCTACACCTGGAGTTATGGTCTGGGGTGTGATTTCGTAAGACAGCAGGAGCACTCTCGCGGTTGTCTCATACACGCTGACTGTAAAATTGTACGTCAGTCTGGCGATTCGACATGTTGTCATTCATAAACAGCTTTCCAGTTATTGTTTCCCATCTGGATAACACTCGCCCATATAGCGCTTAAGAAGCTGAGTAGCTCCATGGTGTAGTGGTTATGATACTAAACTCTTGTACGGGGTGCTGTGACTTCACAACTCACATGGACTGTATAATTTTGACTTCTTAAGTAATAGAACCCAGTACGTTGTCCTCGATGGTGAGTGTTCATCGGAGGTGAGGGTATCATCTGGAGTGCTCCAGGGAAGAGTGGTAGGTCCGCTGTTGTTTTCTGTCTACATAATAGGGTGGATAGCAATGTGCGGCTGTTTGCTGATGATGCTGTGATGTACGGGAAGGTGTCGTCGTTGAGTGACTGTAGGAGGATACAAGATGACTTGGACAGGATTTGTGATTGGTGTAAAGAATGGCAGCTAACTCTAAATATAGATAAATGTAAGTTAATGCAGATGAATAGGAGAAAGAATCCTGTAATGTTTGAATACTCCATCAGTAGTGTAGCGCTTGACACTGTCACGTCGATTAAATATTTGGGCGTAACACTGCAGAGCGATATGAAGTGGGACAAGCATGTAATGGCAGTTATGGGGAAGGCGGATAGTCGTCTTCGGTTCACTGATAGAATTTTGGGAACATGTGGTTCATGTGTAAAGGAGACACTAATACGATCTATTCTTGAGTACTGCTCGAGCGTTTGGGATCCCTATCAGGTCGGATTGAGGGAGGACATAGAAGCAATTCAGGGGCGGGCTCCTAGAGTTGTTACTGGCAGGTTTGATCATCAATCGAGTGTTACGGAAATGCTTCAGGAACTCGGGTGGGAGTCTCTAGAGGAAAGGAGGCGTTCTTTTCGTGAATCGCTACTAAGGAAATTTAGAGAACCAGCATTTGAGGCTGATTGCAGTACAATTTTACTGCTGCCAACTTACATTTCGCAGAAAGACCACAAAGGTAAGATAAGAGAGATTAGGGCTCGTACAGAGGCATATAGGCAGTCATTTTTCCCTCGTTCTGTTTGGGAGTGGAACAGGGAGACAAGATGCTAGTTGTTGTACGAGGTACCCACCGCCACGCACCGTATGGTGGTTTGCGGAGTATGTATGTAGATTTCCTAACCCAACATACTCGACATGTTACCGAGGCTACGTCGGTCACCAGATCTGTCTCCAATGAGCATATATGGGACATCATCAGACGATAACTCCAGCGTCATCCACAACCAGCATTAACCGTCCTTGTATTGGCCGACCAAGTGTAACAGGGATGGAGTGTAACAGGGATGGAACTCAATCCCACAAACTGACATTCGGCCCGTGTATATCATAGTGCATGCACGTTTGCATGCTTGCATTGAACATCCTGGTGTTTACACCAGTCATTAATGTGCCAGCATTTCACATTTGCAATGGCTTATCTCGTGCCTACACGAACCAACGATCTTGCAACATTAATCACTAAAAAACATGTTAACTAGATAAATGTACGCCAGAAATTTCGTTACTCTACGTTTATTATTTTTTGCGGCTGCGATTTTTTTTTTCGTCAGTGTATAAATGAATTGCTATCTACGCCAAAATCCTGTACGTTAGTTCTCAAAGTGACGGCTACGGTTCAAATGGCTCTGAGCACTATGGGACTTCTGAGGTCATCAGTCCCCTAGAACTTAGAACTACTTAAACCTAACTAACCTAAGGACATCACACACATCCATGCCCGAGGCAGGATTCGAACCTGCGACCGTAGCGGTCGCGCGGTTCCAGACTGTAGCGCCTAGAACCGCTCGGCCACACCGGCCGGCGACGGCAACGGATTTTATGTGTTATGTTATGGATAATTTCATGTAAACACGTAACTAACGGAAGTTATGGGAGACCTCTAGAGGTAGATACACTTGCTTAATCGGAAAGTATTACCTTTATCCGCGCTCAATGGCCTTTCTACATCAGTGTATGACAGTTGTTTCTTAAGCGTATCTGCTGAGTGTAGATGACTGAAATGGGTGCCAGTATAGTGCAGCGACATGTTACTGCTGTATGATGATAAGTGCCGGGAGTGGATGAATCCAGAGCTGGCATACAGCCTCCTCTTGTAAGATGGGACACCTGCGCTTAACATCTCAATCGATGGATGTATCATTATCAATATTGCCGCACGCGCTCACGTCATGATACATTATGGAAAGGTTCGAAATTTAATCCAGGACGTTGGCACAAATTCTGGTGATGAGAAATTTCACGCACCAGTCTTCGCCGTTCTTTCTAAATATCGTTTGTTTTCCGGTACAGTCTTAACAAGAAATTAATTGTTCCAGCAGCCACCGGTCATCTTTCCATCATAAGAAGGAACCATCAATACTTAAAGCTGAAAACACCACTTCGTCGAGTCTTCTCCTCTTTCCAGTCTGATTCTGGTAGTAAAATTTTATTGCAGGACCAGGATTCGAAATGGCTACCTGGCAACGGAGCGCCCATCAAGGCGTTTGTTAGCAATTATATCCGAAAGGAAACTTATAAACATGATGAGTAGCAAACGAAAACTAGTTGAAATAATCCATTGTTGGAAATGGACAGAGCATTATGTAAGGAATCCACGGTCAAGCATATTTTACTCGCACAGGTCTAGAATAGGCCAAGAATCGATAGTCGAGGGCCGAGTGCGTCCCGCAAGTGAAACTGTTGTGAGATTCTGTGGTCAGTGAGAAAGTAGTACCGGCTGGGTGTACGCTATCGTCGTCGTTAGTCCTCTGACCAGTTTGACACGGCCCCTCACGAATTCCTCTCCTCTGCCAACCTTTTCATGTAAGAGTAGCAATTACAACCTACGTCCTCAATTATTTATTAGATTTACTCAGTCTTTGTCCTCTACAGTTTTTACCCTCTACAGTTCCGTCTAGTATCATGGAATTTATTCCCTCATGCCGTAACAGATGTCGTATCATCCTGTCACTTCTTCTTATCAGTGTTTTCCATATATTCCTTTCCTCGCCGATTCTGCGGAAATACTCCTCACGCCTTACCTTATTCGTCTATCTAGTTTTCAACATTCTTCTGTATCACCACGTCGCAAAAGCTTCAATTCTGTTATGGTTTTCGCACAGTCCATGTCCCACTACCATACAATGCTGTGCTCAAACCGTACTTTATCAGAAATTTCTTCCTTAAGATAAGACTTACGTTTGATACTAACAGAGTTCTGTTGACCAGGAACTCCTTTTCGGCCAGTACTAGTCTACTTTTTATGTCCTCCTTTCCCCGTTCGTCATAGGTTATTCTGCTGCCTATGTAGCAGAAATCCTTAATTTAGTCTACTTCATGATCCCCAATTTTGATGTTAGCTTTCTTTACGTTCTCAATTCTGCTGCTTCTGATTACTTTCATCACTCTTCAGTTACTCTCATACCTTATTCTGTAGTCATTAGACTGTTCTTTCCATTCAGAAGATCCTGTATTCTTGTCATTGATACCCTTGCATCCTGAATTTTGATCCACTCTTGAAACTTTCTTTTATTTCTCTCAGTGCTTCTTCGACGTATAGACTAATGTGATGTACCTTTTGCATTTCTTGCTTTTATGTTTTTGTTTTCTTCAAAGGCAAAGAGCAATAGGTGAAACGGTAGCCCAGCGTACAGCCTGCGCCTACGGTTATGTATTTTTGATTTCCAAGTGTTTAAAAAACGTAAGACGTTTTTCATGTTCCTCAGTAAGAGGAAGGACTCGCTCTCTGTTAATAAACGAAGGTATAACACGTTATTTTAGAGCGAAATCGGCGGTAGCCCTTTTGGTTGTGAGAATAAGTAAAAAGTCTGTAGGTTTGATGGCATTGAAAATACACGTATTGTGTATTTTCTTTAGTCTTGCTTCCATTATCGACTGCAGAGTCATAACTATCTTTCTGGTGCCTTTACGTTTCCTAAAGCCAAACGGATCGTCATCTAACACATCGTCAATTTTCTTTTTCATTCTTCTGTATATTATTCTTGTAAGCAACTTGAATGCATTAGCTGTTATGCTGATTGTGCAATAATTCTCGCATGTGTCATCTCTTACAGTCTTCGGAATTGTGTGGATGATATTTATTTATTTATTTATTTATTTTTCGAAAGTGAGACGGTATATCGCAAGACTCATACATTCTACACACCAACGTGAATAGTCGTTTTGTTGCCACCTCCCCCAATGATTTCAGAAATTCTGATGGAATGTTATCGATCCTCCAAAGCTAGCTCTCTCAAATTCTGATTCTAGTACGGATACCTTATCTTTTCTAAATCGAATCCTGTTTCTTCTTCTGTCACATCCGACAAATCTTTCCTACTCGTGGAACATTGTCTTTTCGGTGGTTATTCGACCTTTTCCTCACACACACCTCTCCATGAGCAGTTCGCCCTCCCCCTCCACCCTTCGCCACATCCCCCCCCCCCCCGGAAATCCAAAGGAGAGGACTAGTCAGGAATCTTTTGCCACTGGAGAAGTCATCATGGTACGTTTTCGATTCCCATACGGCTCCCGTTCGAGCGCAGAGCTTTAATTTGTGGGGATTCACTCGTGGTCACCATATTGTGGAGCGAGGGAGCTAACTCCGGAATTGCTAAGTCATAATCTCAGAAATTACGGGAACATCCTTTCGGACCAAAACGCGGAATTGCTTGACGCCTACGGCTGTGTTCTCATAATTTTGCTGAACTAGAGGGAGCAAACTCGCACGCCGCGAGCGCTTTCTATTTCCTCTTCCTGTTTTCCCAGCGCTTTGCTGCTCTCACAGTGAGCGTGGTTTCCCTTTCGTGGAAGTGCACGCCTTCGCGCCCTAACTCGCGTACAAACTCTTGGACACATGTAGCGACCTAAGAAACGACTACTATAAGGGCCGATCAAAAATTCTCAGTTTGCAGGCTTTGCAGCAGCGTATATGCGACGTAGCGCAACTTCTATGCGGATATATGAGCACCGGCATATAGGCAAGGAACTAGTGTGACATTCGTGTCTTTCCGACATGTGAGCGGTAAATGCGGTGACGCCATTATCAATTCGTCCAAAAAAGACGAACGCGCCGCGTGTTATTATCTTTCTTGTCTGGCGAAGGACAAACCCCGGTATACATCTATCAGAGGATGAAGAATGTGAGTAGTGCAGAAGGTCTGTCGAAAAGTTCCGTTGTAGAATGGTGCGTCAAGATGCGCTCTGGTCGCGATTCGACGCAAGCGCCCCCAAATCGCAAATGTCGTAACGCTGAAGTTACGCCACGGTACTCGAGCGCCCACGCCGTTGTCTTGAGCTCTTCCCATGCGATTATGACGCCTTCGGTTCCTTAAAAAATGCTTGCCGGATGAGGACGCACGACAAGCAGTTCCGCACTTCTTCCAAGAGCAGGACGCGGTGTTCTACCAGACAGATATCTTCAAACTTGTGCGTCGGTGGGGATTTCCTGAATGCTCACGGAGGTTTTGCCTGCGTGACATAGCGATTCTGGGCTGTACGGCCTTCGGAAAATTTTTGATCGCCCGTTATACAACAAGATCACTTAGCAAGTATTTCACCGCACTAACCAGTATCTTAGGTACAACATTTCAATTTTCCAATATGCCAATATGTTTGTGTTTCCTGAGAGATTACTTTGTGTTGTATGTTTACAATCTGTAGCTATGCTGATCGCTGAACTCACAAGGTACATTTATCAGCACTGACTCTGAGAGAAGGGAATGTATGTAAAACACATTGGACGCGTTCAACAGAAGTTCCAAAGCACGCGTGCATTCGTTAGTGTCGCCAAATATAGTACTCTTATATTGCTTCACCATTTATAACTAACTATAATTCCTAAAAGATACAGGGGGTGCACAAAAATATCGAAACACCAAAAACACGACACTTTCAATATGGCATAGGAATCACCAACTGCGACATAATCGCGTATACAAACAGTGACCCAATACCGTAAAATGCTTTTTTATTACAGTCTCTAATCACAATATGCATTCTTTAGACGATGACCGGTTTCAGTCTGAGGATGGTCATTACAGACTGAAACCGGTCATCGTCTAAAGAATGCATATTGTGATCAGAGACTAAAAGCAGTCGGCTCCGTATGCATAAATACAAAATGGTTCAAATGACTCTGAGCACTATGGGACTTAACATCTGAGGTCATCAATCCCCTAGAACGTAGAACTACTGAAACCTAACTAACCTAAGGACATCACACACATCCAAGCCCGAGGCAGGATTCGAACCTGCGACCGTAGCGGTCGCGCGGTTCCAGACTGTAGCGCATAGAACCGCTCGGCCACTCCGACCGGCGCATAAGTACAGGTCGTGTGTGATTTTCACTGGAATCCTTTACTATTTTTCCGGCAAAATAGTGGCAAATTCAGGTAACGATGAGGAAGGTGCTCAGTGATCATGCACCTTTCTCTCCAAAGCAGATCACAAAGGCTCAATAATATTTAGATGTGGTGATTGTTGTAGCCAGGGCTGATGCGACAATTCATCCTCGTGCTCACGTAAGCAGTCCTGGACGAAGCAAGCAGTGCGAACGGGCGCCCTGCCATCGTGGAACACAACGTCACCGTTGGGGAACAAACACAGGACCTGAGCAACCAAAATGGTCACATAACCATTGGCAGTAACGAGACCTGTCAGAATAACCGTGGGGCCCATAGAATACGACAATACGGGGATCTGCATCACTTATGAGGGTTTTTGCAATTCCAGCTCGCCCTCCAATTCCGTGCTTCTGGAGCTCCATTCGTGTTGATTTTGGGGCGTTGACTGGGTTCGCAAGTGCGACATTTACTTCTGCAGTGACTTTAGCAGCTGTCGTCCCCTTATTTTTCGTCACAATCGTCTTCAGTGACGGTCCATCACGATCACGTAACACACACTTTCATCCGCGCTGTGACTCAGCGGATAATGATTTTCTGCTTTTCCTGCAAGCGATATAAATCTTTGATACGGTGCCTCTTTCAGTACCAAACACTTAGACTACCTTGGTTGCGAAAGAACCCACCGTACGAGAACGAAAGATTTGCCCTCGTTCGAATACACTTAGCTCCGACATAACGCACTCACAACTACGCAGGATACTGTTCTGTCCACGACTCTACTGAGGACATCGCCGTTCGTGGTCAAACGAAACAGCGCAACTTGGAGGCTAACAACCGCTTTTATGTTTAAGCATGCATTTCCCAAGGCCTTTCCATATTTTTATCCATCCTCTGTATGTATAAGATATTCTACTGTTCACATGAAGTTGCGAAGTTTCTTTTTGGTCTTATGTTTTAATTTTTGATTATGGTAGTAAATATCTCCGAGTCAATGTTTCGTTCCTCATTTTTTTTCTTATCAATTCACTCAGATTATAGCCAAGGGATTAACTTAGGCTGAATGTAGACTTTTCTTCAGTAGATTGTTATCCTTCCACATTTATGATGTCGCTAAATCGATGTGATCCGATGATTTTCGGCTGAAGGTGGTCGATTCAAATGTCGGCGGTGAAACACTCATCCAGGTTTCATCGACATATAAATGCGAGAAGCTTTTCAGACAGGGTTGTCCCACTTTCTCCTGTCCATTTACTGAAAAAGGAACTATCATCGTAAAGGAGAAAACACAGTAATTAAAATAAGTCGTGTAAATCCTATGTTATAGGATTTTGCATTTGAGACAGCATAAATCTAACATTAATAAGACAAAATAGTTTCTAGTCGACAACATAGGTCAATGAAGCACCTCATACTTGATACTTTAAAGCTCCAGAACCGAATAAAGAAGACAGGTTTGATCTTTAAGGAGTATAGTTTCTAAATGTAAATAACCAATGTATTCTTGGTATTAGAAAGTGGGCCGCGCGGGATTAGCAGAGCGGAATAAGGCGCTGCAGTCATGGACTGTGCGGCTGACCCCGGCGGAGGTTCGAGTCCTCCCTCGGGCATGGGTGTGTGTGTGTTTGTCCTTAGGATAATTTAGGTTAAGTAGTGTGTAAGCTTAGGGACTGATGACCTTAGCAGTTAAGTCCCATAAGATTTCACACACATTTGAACACTAGAAAGTTGGAAGCCCTGCCAAATGTGCAGTACAAGAGCAGTTTCTTAAATTCATGAACATCAATACATGGAAGACATATACTAAACCCCTTGTGTAGCATGTGTTTCTCTATGAAAGCTAGTGCTGGTAGTTAGTAGAAAAAATAAGCTGCAACTAAACTGAAATCTTCACGTGTAGTATAGTCATCAAAATCTAAAGGGAAACCAGTCAACTTTCGCTTATATCGGCTGCAAAATATGATCTTTCGTCATAATTAAACTAGGAGACCTGTAACAAATAAACTAATAGCTGCATCTCTGCAAGGCAAAATCAGAGTAACTTCTGGACCAGGTACCGTAATGAAAAACATTCTCGAACACAAAATACAATGTATAAAAGAATGAGGAGGCTTAAAAGAATCTTCAAAAAAGTGAAGAGGACAGTGACACAATTATTAAGGAGAAAGCGAGAAATTGAATAAATTTTTGCAGCAACAAGGCTCAGACTGCATAATATGATGACGATTATAGACATACGAGATGCCTACGTTTGCATCTGATAAGACCGTAAACCTATGTCGTTGGTTAATCCTTGGAATGTCATTTGGAGTATGTCATAGGGCACTGGAAGTCTCAGAAGATGGAAGGAAGGAAAGAAGGAACTTTAGTTTGGGTTTACCTTCCTGTCGATGACTTTATTATAATCGGAGCACTAGCGCAGAGAGGATAATAGCGGAGAAAAAAATCACGTCCTTCCCAAATGAAACTCCTTACATAATGCACCATCCAGGCATTCGGCTTAATCGAATTAGGGCAACTATGCTAAAATTTCTGTTGGACGAGGATCTGAGCCCCACTCTCTGAAAGATCAGAGCCGTAGCAAGTACACGCACTCTCTCATTTACTCTGTGGAATAAACCTGTAGGCTTGGTTATGTTTTGACATTGCACATCATTTTGTTCTTTTCACGACGACCATTATCAATAAAACAAAAACAATACGTGAACACTACCTATTAAAATTAGTTCATCCGTGATACTAGTGGGTGAGCAGCATAGCTGTTTGCTGTATGTATGCTCCTTACTATCAGTTAAAAAGTAAATTCACGTTGTGCGACCCAATGAGCAACAGAGTAACAATAAATAAACTACACTTAGAGAACAGGGTACTGTGCATATAAGAAACACTAGTTCACTTAGTGTAGTTATGCGTTCGTCTGGATGTCGAAGAACTCTACAGATAACAAGAGGTGCTTACGAAATCAAAAGCGGTTATTAACGATAAAAAGCTGTCATAATTCTACAAACACTGATAAAATAAGACAATGTCACCAGTTAACTTAATAGAAACATAATATAGTTCTCTCACAGTGCAATGACTCCAAACCTGCAAGTGGTCGTAATTTAATGAAAGAGAATATATGTCCTGTACAGGCTGCATTCATTCATAATTATAGTTTTGTGTTTAATTGACACATTTTAGCTTCATTGGTCATTGTCAAGCACATACCATCAAATACAAAACACATGCTGCTTAAAACGTGCATTTATTTTCATATATACCTCATCATGACAAAGCAACCCTCATACCCAAATACGAGGGCTGGAACTTAAATAGTGGCAACTATTTATTCACAACCGATACAAAAGAGTTACATGTTTGCACGTGTTACTGTCCTTCAGAGTAGTCACCAGTGCTGTGTATAACCCGTTGCCAGCTATGTGGAAGGCGTAGTATACCGTTAGCAGAGCCTGTTCTGTTGATGGTGCGAATGAAGCGGTCTACTGCCTGTCGAATCTCTGGAACAGTTCTGAAGCGAATGCCACGAAGCAAAAACTGAAACGCAAATCCAACGAGTGACGTCATTATGGGCCGCCGCGAAAGTCGAAAGTGTGTCAGAGCCCCAGTATGGTGAAAGTTATGGTGATTCTCGTGTACGACTGTAATGGTGTTGTCCTAACGCATTACGCTCCTCCACGGCAGACCGTCAGTGCACAGTATTACTGTTTGTTTTTGGAGCATCACCTTCGACCAGCTTTGCGAAAGAAGCGGCGACACTTTCTGAGCAACCCACCCATAATTTTGCACGACAATGCGCAGGCGCATACAGCGCAAGCTGTGGCTGCTCTGTTCGGTCGATGGGACTGGGAAGTACTGTACCATCCACCACACTCCTCGGACTTAAGTCCTTGTGACTATGGTTCGATTCCGAAGATGAAGGAACCACTTCGTGGCATTCGCTTCAGAACTGTTCCGGAGACCTGACAGGCAATAGACCGCTCCATTCGCACCATCAACAGAACAGGCTGTGTTAACGGTATACTACGCCTTCCACATCGCTGGCAACGCAATGCTGGTGACTACTCTGAAGAACAGTAACAAGTGCAAACATGTAACTCCTTTTTATCGGTTGTGAATAAATATTTGCCACTATTTAAGTCCCAACCCTTATGTACAAAAATATCTATATGTATGATTTTTCTGGTGATGTGTGCTTGTTAATGACCAGTGAGATTAGAACTGATCAGCTCCAAGTCTAATTACTGTTACATATGCAAATGGAATGACAAATATAGGTAATGCATGTACTCTTTCAAAAAGTCCACCATGGCTGAGGAGCCAAATCTACAGAAGCGGTCTAAATATCCAGCAGAGCAAGGTTTCAGGCAGCACACACTTTCAGGTCTTATCATTGTCTCCAGTTTTAGTAATCCCAACAGCAAAATATTTATGCACAATCTAAAGTAATATGGCTCGAACAGTCTTCATGGAAATCTTGGGTTAGTGCCCAAAGAGTAAGCCAACATGTTCATATCTGCTGGAAAACTCGCAGGGTAGTGGTTGCTTGGTGTTTGTTGGCATTTTGCGCTAAAGGTCTTACTCTATGGAAAGTATTGGTATGTAAATATTTCTATTGCTCGTTTCTTTTCAATATGTAAAGGAATGATGTTATCATCTGATCCTCCACTGTATTACTACAACAGGAGTGTATTAGTTGTAATGCCGTACTCCTGTGGTTGCAGATGAGAATGGAATGAAGAAAAGGAATTTTGCTCCCTTTGAGGTAGAATACGCTTGTCGGAGGAATCGAGAAAGATCTATTGACAAAGAGAACGTTCGTCACTAAAAGCATTCTGCTGGGCCCTAAACTGAGGAAGAAATTTTTAAAAATGTACATTTGGTACACAACGTTGTACGAATGTGAAACGTTGTCATAAAAACTTAGAAAAAAAGAGAATACAAGCATCTCAGATTCGGTGCTGAAGATGGATCTTCAAAATTTGGCATGCTAACGAAAAAGAAAGGTACTGCACAGAATCGGCAAGGAAAGGAAGTGTTTGGAAAAGATTGACAAGAAGGAAAGATAAGATGAGTACAAAGATTTGAGCTCACTCAGAGGCTTACCAGCAATTGTTTTTTCGACAGACCATTCGCGACAGGAACAGGAAAGGAGAGAATTAACAGTGGCACACATGGCATCGTCCATCACCAACCATAAGATGGTGTCGTGGATTTAGAACAGGGAATAACTTCCTTAATACCAGAGGTGGCTGTAGAGAGTAAAAACAATAGTGGAAGACAGAGACTGAAAGATGTCCAACTAATAGTACAGGATGTAGGATGCAAGTGCATTTATTTATGAGATGAAGAATTTGGCACGGCAGAGGAGGTCGCAGCAGCCCTCACCAAACCAGTCAGAAGAGTGCTGGAAAAATAAAGTAGAAACCGTTGGGGGATGATTAGGACATCCCTAGTACACGATACTTAGTAAGTCATCGTCATAATCATCTACATCAGGGGTTGGGCCTTTTGGTCTGCTACCTCTCCTTCAAAACTGATCAAGCAATCTCTTCATTGCACTTCCTAAAGATCTTTTGCCTCTTGGTTTATACTGTTTCATTGTTTTAGTGACTCGTACATCTGGCGTACAGTTTGTGTGTATTGTATTGTTGCGTCAATTATGCTTTGCAAATTCAGTTCACCTTGAATGTCGTCATTTTTCTTTTTATGTATTAAAGTATATCCAGCCACGTACCTAAGGAAATTCAGTTCACATGCTTCTATTCTCTTTTCATCTTTCATGTTAAAGCTCCAATTTTTACATCCATACGGCAGTGCAGATATAGCCATAATTTCAGTAATCTCTGTGGACTATCTTTCCCAACGTTCTGCATATAGTTCCTTAGACATAGTTTAACTTATACAGCATATTGCATTTAATTATTTTAATACTACACACTAAATATTGTGATTTGTTAACTTGCTCTACGATCCGCTAATCATTTCGATCTTAATTCGCATGAACTGGTCTCCTAAAAATACCATGGATTTGGTCTTTGTAATGGAGAGCTTATTATAGGTAATTCTATTCTTACAATTGCTTGGTGGTCAGCAAAAGCCAGTGTAATAACATCCACAGTGTTAATTTTAAAATGTTTTATTTTCTTTACTCAAGTTTTGCTCACATGGTCAATACACACTGGGTGATTCAGCTGCCCGTTGCAGTCCTCAGCTACTTCAAAAAACACGCCCAAGATTTTCGTATTCTCGCGCTCGCTACGCAATTAGTCCTACAGAAAAAACGAACAGGACGTGTCTGTAGGAAATTTGGATTAGTAAATTTTGGTACTGGAATGGCCATTATTTTCGGGTTATTCAAGAAAAACGCGTTTGAAGGAAACTTTTTTTACGTTTTCCTGAATAATTCGAAAACTACAGCCTGTAGCAAAAATGTATCCCAGCAGAAAATTAACTACATCAAATTTCCCACTTTCTTTGTAGGACTAACAGTTTGCACTTAGCAAGTAGGAAAATATGAAAATTTTCTTGGGGTTATTTGAAGACATTATGTGTTGCATAAAACCCAAAGGTAAGGGCAGCTGAATCACCTGGTGTATTAAGTAGAGTAGATGAAAGGAGACATCCCCACTTTATTGCATTTTGTTCTGATATGAACGCTGTACCGCTGTCATAAAATGAGATGGGATCTCTCCATTTCTTAAAATTCCCCCAATTTGTTACGATTCCCTTTATCAAATGCCTTTTCTTAGTCAATGAAGGCTAGAAAAGTTGGTAAATTGAATAAACAGTGTTCTTCTATTAGTTGTGTCATAGTGGAGATAAAGTACGAAAATGAAGTTCCCTTGCGAAAACTACACTACTCTCCCTTAAAACTGCTACACCACGAAGATGACGTGCTACAGACGCGAAATTTAACCGACAGGAAGAAGATGCTGTGATACGGAAATGATTAGCTTTTCAGAGCATTCACACAAGGTTGGCGCCGGTGGCGACACCTACAACGTGCTGACATGAGGAAAGTTTCCAACCGATTTCTCATACACATACAGCAGTTGGCCGGCGTTGCCTGGTGAAACCTTGTTGTGATGCCTCGTGTAAGGAGGAGAAATGCGTACCATCACGTTTCCGACTTTGATAAAAGGTTGGATTGTAGACTATCGCGATTGCTGCTCGCGTTGGTAGAGATACAATGACTGTTAGCAGAATATGGAGTCGGTGGGTTCAGGAGGGTAATACGGAACGCCGTGTGGGTCCCAACGGCCTCGTATCACTAGCAGTCGAGATGACAGGCATCTTATCCGCATGGCTGTAACGGATCGTGCAGCCAAGTCTCGATCCCTGAGTCAACAGGTGGGGACGTTTGCAAGACAACAACCATCGCCACCAACAGTTCGACGACGTTTGCGGCAGTATAAACTATCAGCTCGGAGACCATGGCTGCAATTACCCTTGACGCTGCATCACAGACAGGAGCGCCTGCGATGGTGTACTCAACGACAAACCTGGGTGCATGAATGGCAAAACGTCATTTTTTCGGTTGAATCCAGGTTCTGTTTACAGCATCATGATGGTCGCATCCGTGTTTGGCGACATCGCGGTTAACGCACATTGGAAACGTGTATTCGTCATCGCCATACTGGCGTATCACCCGGCGTGATGGTATGGGGTACCATTGGTTACACGTCTCGGTCACCTCTTGTTCGCATTGACGGTACTTTGAACATTGGATGTTACATTTCAGATGTGTTACGACCTGTGGCTCTACCGTCCATCGGATCCCTGCGAAACCCTACATTTCAGCAGAATAATGCATGTTGCAGGTCCTGTACGGGCCTTTCTGGATACAGAAAATGTCGACTGCTGCCCTGGCCGTCACATTCTCCAGATCTCTCACCAATTGAAAACGTCTGGTCAATGGTGACCAAGCAACTGGCTCGTCACAATACGCCAGTCGCTACTCTTGATGAATTGTGGTATCGTGTTGAAGCTGCATGGGCAGCTGTATCTGTACACGCCATCCAAGCTCTGTTTGCCTCAATGCCCAGGCGTATCAAGGCCGTTATTACCGCCAGAGATAGTTGTTCTGGGTACTGATTCCTCAGGATCTATGTACCCAAATAGCGTGAAAAATAAACACATGTCAGTTCTAGTATAATATATTTGTCCAATGAATACCCGTTTGTCATGTGCATTTCTTCTTGGTGTAGCTATTTTAATGGGCAGTAGTGTATATTGGGAATCTGATGATACCGTTTGCAGCGATTGGCGATAGTCGTTTTGTTAAAACTTAAACATACAATTTATCACATGCATTTACAAAGTTTATTCTTCACGTACAACTCTGACAATGATATTTTTTTAATTTCTTATAAATCGGGCATATCTGGGTCATATTCCAGTCTTTACTGAGTACGTGTTATTAAATCAGTTTTCTGACAGCTACCGAGCATCACCGATATGTACGACGTAAGGTGACGAAAATCGTTTCCAAATTGCAAACTGTTCCCACCGAAAGGAACGCCACGGAACTTCAGTGACCTCGAGCGGGGAGAAAAGTGAAAACGTGTGTGACGGCGAGCCTAGCTGCCAATTAACATCAGCGCGACACAATGAGTGGCGGCGGTCGGGAGGTCACTTTCTCCGCCGCTCATTGTGCCGCGCGACACGTGCCCCTGGCGACACGCTCCGCCGCCGCCGTGACGGCTGGCCAGCCGGCTCTTGAGCACTGCGCTAGCTGAGCGCGCAAAACAGCCAGTTTTCGCGGTGACGCAGCTCGTTTTAGTAGCGATCATATCACTTTGTGTGCCAGCTTAGGAGATCCTGACAGAATTTTATCAGGATGGGTTTGGGCTTTTGGTATGCGGCGGTTATTTTACCCGTGATGGAGGTACATGACGATAGTTGACTGCCTCCTTTACCACAGACATATACTGGCCCATAAACGTCCATATACACTACTGGAAATTAAAATTTCTACACCAAGAAGAAATGCAGATGATAAACGGGTATTCATTGGACAAATATATTATACTAGAACTGATATGTGATTACATTTTCACGCAATTTGGGTGCATAGATCCTAAGAAATCAGTACCCAGAACAACCACCTCTGGCCGTAATAACGGCCTTGATACGCCTGGGCATTGAGGCAAACAGAGCTTGGATGGCGTGTACAGATACAGCTTCTCATGCAGCTTCAACACGATACCACAGTTCATCAAGAGTAGTGACTGGCGTATTGTGACGAGCCAGTTGCTTGGTCACCATTGACCAGACGTTTTCAGTTGGTGAGAGATCTGGAGAATGTGATGGCCAGGGCAGCAGTCGAATATTTTCTGTATCCAGAAAATCCCGTACAGGACCTGCAATATGCGGTCGTGCAATATCCCGCTGAAATGTACGGTTTGGCAGGGATCGAACGAAGGCTAGAGCCACGAGTCGTAACACATCTGAAATGTAACGTCCACTGTTCAAAGTGCCGTCAATGCGAACAAGAGGTCACCGAGACGTGTAACCAATGGCACCTCACACCATCACGCCGGGTGATACGCCAGTATGGCGATGACTAATACACGCTTCCAATGTGCGTTAACCGCGATGTAGCCAAACACGGATGCGACCATCATGATGATATAAACAGAACCTGGATTCAACCGAAAAAATGACGTTTTGCCATTCGTGCACCCAGGTTCTTCGTTGAGTACACCATCGCAGGCGCTCCTGTCTGTGATGCAGCGTCAAGGGTAACCACAGCCGTGGTCTCCGAGCTGATAGTTTATACTGCTGCAAACGTCGTCGAACTGTTGGTGGCGATGGTTGTTGTCTTGCAAACGTCCCCACCTGTTGACTCAGGGATCGAGACTTGGCTGCACGATCCGTTACAGCCATGCGGATAAGATGCCTGTCATCTCGACTGCTAGTGATATGAGGCCGTTGGGATCCAGCACGGCGTTCCGTATTACCCTCCTGAACCCACCGATTCCATATTCTGCTAGCAGTCATTGGATCTCGACCAACGCGAGCAGCAATGTGACGATACGATAAACCGCAATCGCGATAGTCTACAATCGGACCTTTTATCAAAGACGGAAACGTGATGGTACGCATTTCTCCTCCTTACACGAGGCATCACAACAAGGTTTCACCAGGCAACGCCGGTCAACTGCTGTATGTGTATGAGAAATCGGTTGGAAACTTTCCTCGTGTCAGCACGTTGTAGGTGTCGCCACCGGCGCCAACCTTGTGTGAATGCTCTGAAAAGCTAATCATTTTCGTATCACAGCATCTTCTTCCTGTCGGTTAAATTTCGCGTCTGTCGCACGTCATCTTCGTGGTGAAGCTATTTTAATGGCCAGCAGTGTCATTGATAGATATCAGCTGGCAAACTTCCTCTTCTCAGCTCATGCGAACCCAGGATCGTAATACACTGAAGAGCCAACGAAACTGCTACTCCTGCCTAATATCGTGTAGGGCTCCCGCGAGCACGCAGAAGCGCCGCAACACGACGTGGCGTGGACTCGGCTGATGTCTCAAGTAGTGCTGGAGGGACCTGTCACCGTAAATCCGTAAGAGCACGAGGGGGGTGTTGATATCTTCTGAACAGCCGTTCATAGTAGTTAATACCTTTGTACGATCACTGTTTGGATGTAGACTCTTTGTACAGCCAGCGTTCATACGCCAACAAATCGGGCAACTTCGTTTACGGCGTGATCACTGGCGTGTCCAAATACGATTGCGCATTCTGGCATTCTGTCACGTTCCCACGTCAACCCATCTTTCTGCGCTGATACATAAAACCCGACTGGCAAATACAAGCTGCTTCATTGCCATGACTTACGCCAACTACGATGTTTTGTAACATACAAATTTCGCCAATGTGGTTTTACCTGATATACTGATGTCAATAACTGGTTTCCTGTGGTTTAAGCCGATTTGTTTTCGGCATTTGCGATGTATTTTGCATTACAAAGGTCGCCATTGTGGCATTTCTTAATGTATTACGTATGTATACAAAAAGTTTCATGATGTGGCTCACTGTTGTACAGTATTCACATGGAACCAAAGACTATAATTTAGTATATTGATACTGCTGATGCAAGCATGTACTATAGCTTTTATCTCTGACGTGGCGCTGTCTTTGACTGCATTCCTGATTGTTTGTCCTAGTTACTTCTGTCAGTGTGTTACTAGTTGTCGATGTGGACTTTGCTTCTTGACGAAAACTATTACATACAGTTATTACTACAAAAAAAGTTATATTCTACGGATTCTTAAAAGATCAAATTACTTTTGTTCAAATTATGGTACAACAGAGTTTTATTCTGCCAGGAAGTTTCATATCAGCGCACACTCCACTGTAGAGTGAAAATTTCATTCTAGGAACTTTCCTGCCGTTTATTCCAGTGAGTGATATACTACTTAACCTTATATTTCTTTGTAAACTGTGTAATCTCTATTGATTTGATTTATTCGTTATAGGATTACCTTGATAATCTTCGTATATCCATAATTGTAACGGACGACTTGTGACGTCAGCTGGTATAATATATGTTAAGAAATGACGAAATTCCTCCAGCTGTATTAAGGTGTTGGTTTTATTGGCAACTAGTTTCGATGTTGCTACAACATCATCTTCAGGCCCATATTTGTTGACAGCAACCGTATGTGTCCAACACTAGTACCCAGTGGTGAGATAGGTGTGTTCCATGCGGAACCTTGAACCTTGATAATGGTCATTCGACAGAAACTAGTAGCAAATTGTGCAAAATAAAGGACACCTGAAGATTTCATCATAAAATCATCAGTATAGCGTCACTTGGTTGGCTGGTAACAGTTCTACAGATTCTACATCTATTCAAAGCGAACAGTGTGCTCTTTTAAGGAGATGAGCTTAACGCGAAAGTCATCCATAATTATGACTTTAATGAATAACTGAGAGGGAGGGAAGATGTTCTCCGGTCAGAAACCTCTATATTCTCAACGGGTGGTCCCGCTGATGTTGAGGTCCGTACTTGATAATCGCTAATCTTTTGCATTATGTACAGTCTCCAGTGATTCGCTATGGAACACTGTTATCGAAAGCAACAACTGTATTTCAATTAACGTAGCTGTAATACATTTTGTACTTTTTTTTTG
Organism: Schistocerca nitens; assembly: GCF_023898315.1. NCBI lineage: Eukaryota > Metazoa > Arthropoda > Insecta > Orthoptera > Acrididae > Schistocerca > Schistocerca nitens. The sequence continues at coordinate 270,881,809 of NC_064620.1, forward strand.
CAATACTTCGCGCTTCTTACGAGGTGCTTTCAACCATCTATGAATTATTTTATGATATGTGACACTAACCGCTGTTTCCTTCGAATGTACACACCATTGCAACATATTAGCTGTATGCTCTGCGAAGTATGCAATTATCTCATTGTGTAACAGAGAGTGAGATCTTAGTTAGAGCATAAAATACTGCAGTTGAGTCATCCTTTTATTCATCACAGATTGTATACATTGCTTACTGTAATTAATAACATATACAAATATATTATTTATACGGCAGACAAACAAAATAAGACACGTATGTACACTCCTGGAAATGGAAAAAAGAACACATTGACACCGGTGTGTCAGACCCACCATACTTGCTCCGGACACTGCGAGAGGGCTGTACAAGCAATGATCACACGCACGGCACAGCGGACACACCAGGAACCGCGGTGTTGGCCGTCGAATGGCGCTAGCTGCGCAGCATTTGTGCACCGCCGCCGTCAGTGTCAGCCTGTTTGCCGTGGCATACGGAGCTCCATCGCAGTCTTTAACACTGGTAGCATGCCGCGACAGCGTGGACGTGAACCGTATGTGCAGTTGACGGACTTTGAGCGAGGGCGTATAGTGGGCATGCGGGAGGCCGGGTGGACGTACCGCCGAATTGCTCAACACGTGGGGCGTGAGGTCTCCACAGTACATCGATGTTGTCGCCAGTGGTCGGCGGAAGGTGCACGTGCCCGTCGACCTGGGACCGGACCGCAGCGACGCACGGATGCACGCCAAGACCGTAGGATCCTACGCAGTGCCGTAGGGGACCACACCGCCACTTCCCAGCAAATTAGGGACACTGTTGCTCCTGGGGTATCGGCGAGGACCATTCGCAACCGTCTCCATGAAGCTGGGCTACGGTCCCGCACACCGTTAGGCCGTCTTCCGCTCACGCCCCAACATCGTGCAGCCCGCCTCCAGTGGTGTCGCGACAGGCGTGAATGGAGGGACGAATGGAGACGTGTCGTCTTCAGCGATGAGAGTCGCTTCTGCCTTGGTGCCAATGATGGTCGTATGCGTGTTTGGCGCCGTGCAGGTGAGCGCCACAATCAGGACTGCATACGACCGAGGCACACAGGGCCAACACCCGGCATCATGGTGTGGGGAGCGATCTCCTACACTGGCCGTACACCACTGGTGATCGTCGAGGGGACACTGAATAGTGCACGGTACATCCAAACCGTCATCGAACCCATCGTTCTACCATTCCTAGACCGGCAAGAGAACTTGCTGTTCCAGCAGGACAATGCACGTCCGCATGTATCCCGTGCCACCCAACGTGCTCTAGAAGGTGTAAGTCAACTACCCTGGCCAGCAAGATCTCCGGATCTGTCCCCCATTGAGCATGTTTGGGACTGGATGAAGCGTCGTCTCACGCGGTCTGCACGTCCAGCACGAACGCTGGTCCAACTGAGGCGCCAGGTGGAAATGGCATGGCAAGCCGTTCCACAGGACTACATCCAGCATCTCTACGATCGTCTCCATGGGAGAATAGCAGCCTGCATTGCTGCGAAAGGTGGATATACACTGTACTAGTGCCGACATTGTGCATGCTCTGTTGCCTGTGTATATGTGCCTGTGGTTCTGTCAGTGTGATCATGTGATTTATCTGACCCCAGGAATGTGTCAGTAAAGTTTCCCCTTCCTGGGACAATGAATTCACGGTGTTCTTATTTCAATTTCCAGGAGTGTATATGTCTCGGACTGGACTCAAGACTTGCCCTTCACGAAAGCTGTGATGTAGCCCCGACACGAAAGAGACCAGCAAGAGTGGAGTAATTTGTCACAATCTGTCAGAGTCTATCAACCACTCCGTGTACTCTCCCCGTCAGTGTTAAAAAAGCAGTCAGTCAGTAAGCTGGCCTAGTAACACAATCGTGCGGCGTAATGAAATGCAAGAGTTCGTGCAGTCTTCTGACCTCTCTTTCCTTGAATGGGACATTTGAAGTGGTCATTATATCTGTTAAAATGTGTTGATTGCTTTCTTGAACCGCCGTTCCACGTACAGCACATATCAATACGTGGAATTTACCGTTCTGTATGTCATTATCAGCAAATTACATTCAGGAACAATGACGATGACTTTTTCTTTTTTTACGTAATACTGATAACGCTTGTTCTGCTTCAAGGACGGTGTTGCTAATTAACATCACACTCTTCATCTGTTATCTGCTGTCAACAGCAATCATGTGATTAATACGCAGTTATTCAAGAAAGAATGGGAGCTCCTTTGTCTTCTTTGTACCGGCGAGTGATTACAGCGAAAGCTGCGTACCTTGTGATCTACAGTACTTCACATCAAACTTTGCCACAGGACTGTATCTATGACTCGTTCTACGTTATACAGAAGAGCGATATAATTTCAGTTCCACAATTATCCGTCTGTATTACTAAGAGTCTGTTGCCAATATTCCCAGATATTATTCAAAAGGAGCACGACAAATGAGAGCACTAATTTAGAAGTGTCATGGAATAAAGGTCTCCACATGAATAATTGGGACGTACCCACGTTATAGGGGTAGCGTCTTCGACTAGCAACTAAAATGTCCTCGGTCCTGGGTTTGAACCCCGCCACTGCATAAAATTTGAATAAAAACCAACAGCAAGAAGTCATCCCAATCTGCCGACGGCCTTGTCAAGGAAGGTGGAGGCGCGAGCAGACCTTCAGGGCACTCTTTTGCCCTTGAGGTGGGAAACTGCTCCTAAAAGGCGGAAGAAATAACAATGTTCAACGGAATGAGTATTTAGAAGACAATGGAAACCATTACTTTAGAGACACAAAACGTTTATCCACTGCACATGGAGGCCTGTAATCGAAGAAGTGTCATGATATTCTCTCCACTGACAGAAGATTCCAGTGTGAGCTACCGTTACCAGAATGCAGGTGTGACCTAATATTATCAGGAAGCTGGCATGAGCTACTACTACCATGACGCCAGGGTGAGCTACCGCTACCAGCAGGCAGGTGCGGGCTATAATCATTATCAGACAGCTGGCGCTAGATACCACTATCAAGAGGCTGGTGTGAGTTACCACTAGCAGGAGGCAGGTGTGAGCTACCCCTGTCAGGAATCTGGTAAAAGCTATCACTACCAAGGAGGTGAAAGTGAGCTACCATCGCCAGGTTTGCACCTGTGGTCTAGGGGTAGCGTGTTTGATTCATAATCAAAACGTCTTCGGTCCCGGGTTCGATCCCCGCCACTGCCTAAATTTTGATAAATAATCGGCATTGGCGGCCGAAGACTTCCGGCATAAGAAGTCAGCCTCGTTCTGCCAACGGCCTTGTCAAAGAGGGCGGAGGTGCGGATAGAGGTTCAGGGCACTCTCTTGTCCTAGGGGTGAGAAATTGCCCCTAAAGGCGGAAGAATCAGCAATGATCAACGACATGAGGATACAAAAGGCAATGGAAACCACTGCATTAAAGACACGTAACTTGTATCCACAGGACACGTGGCCTGTAATTGAAGAAGTGTCATGATGATCTCTCCATTGGCAAAAGATTCCGGAATAGTCCCACATTCGGATCTCCGGGAGGGGACTGCCAAGGGGGAGGTTACCATGAGAAAAAGATTGAATAATCAACGAAAGGATAACGTTCTACGAGTCGGGGCGTGGAATGTCAGAAGCTTGAACGTGGTAGGGAAACTAGAAAATCTGAAAAAGGAAATGCAAAGGCTCAATCTAGATACAGTAGGGGTCAGTGAAGTGAAGTGGAAGGAAGACAAGGATTCCTGGTCAGATGAGTACCGGGTAATATCAACAGCAGCAGAAAATGGTATAACAGGTGTAGGATTCGTTATGAATAGGAAGGTCGGGCAGAGGGTGTGTTACTGTGAACAGTTCAGTGACCGGGTTGTTCTAATCAGAATCGACAGCAGACCAACACCGACAACGATTGTTCAGGTATACATGCCGACGTCGCAACTGAAAATGAACAGATAGAGAAAGTGTATGAGGATATTGAAAGGGGAATTCAGTATGTAAAGGGGGACGAAAATCTAAGAGTCATGGGCGACTGGAATGCAGTTGTAGGAGAAGGAGTAGAAGAAAAGGTTACAGGAGAATATGGGCTTGGGAAGAGGACTGAAAGAGGAGAAAGACTAATTGAGTTCTGTAACAATTTTCAGCTAGTAATAGCGAATACCCTGTTCAAGAATCACAAGTGGAGGAGGTATACTTGGAAAAGGCCGGGAGATACGGGAAGATTTCAGTTAGATTACATCATGGTCAGACAGAGATTCCGAAACCAGATACTGGATTGTAAGGCGTACCCAGGAGCAGATATAGACTCAGATCATAATATAGTAGTGATGAAGAGTTGACTGAAGTTCAAGACATTAGTCAGTAAGAATCACTACGCAAAGAAGTGGGATACGGAAGTACTAAGGAATGACGAGATACGTTTGAAGTTCTCTAACGCTATAGATACAGCAATAAGGAATAGCGCAGTAGGCAGTACAGTTGAAGAGGAATGGACATCTCTAAAAAGGGCCATCACAGAAGTTAGGAAGGAAAACATAGGTACAAAGAAGGTAGCTGCGAAGAAACCATGGGTAACAGAAGAAATACTTCAGTTGATTGATGAAAGGAGGAAGTACAAACATGTTCCGGGAAAATCAGGAATACAGAAATACAAGTCGCTGAGGAATGGAATAAATAGGAAGTGCAGGGAAGCTAAGACGAAATGGCTGCAGGAAAAATGTGAAGACATCGAAAAAGATATGATTGTCGGAAGGACAGACTCAGCATACAGGAAAGTCAAAACAACCTTTGGTGACATTAAAAGCAATGGTGGTAACATTAAGAGTGCAACGGGAATTCCACTGTTAAATGCAGAAGAGAGAGCAGATAGGTGGAAAGAATACATTGAAAGCCTCTATGAGGGTGAAGATTTGTCTGATGTGATAGAAGAAGAAACAGGAGTCGATTTAGAGGAGATAGGGGATCCAGTATTAGAATCGGAATTTAAAAGAGCTTTGGAGGACTTACGGTCAAATAAGGCAGAAGGGGTAGATAATATTCCATCAGAATTTCTAAAATCATTGGGGGAAGTGGCAACAAAACGTCTATTCACGTTGGTGTGTAGAATATATGAGTCTGGCGACATACCATCTGACTTTCGGAAAAGCATCATCCACACAATTCCGAAGACGGCAAGAGCTGACAAGTGCGAGAATTATCGCACAATCAGCTTAACAGGTCATGCATCGAAGCTGCTTACAAGAATAATATACAGAAGAATGGAAAAGAAAATTGAGAATGCGCTAGGTGACGATCAGTTTGGCTTTAGGAAAAGTAAAGGGACGAGAGAGGCAATTGTGACGTTACGGCTAATAATGGAAGCAAGGCTAAAGAAAAATCAAAACACTTTCATAGGATTTGTCGATCTGGAAAAACCGTTCGACAATATAAAATGGTGCAGGCTGTTCGAGATTCTGAAAAAAGTAGGGGTAAGCTATAGGGAGAGACGGGTCATATACAATATGTACAACAACCAAGGGAATAATAAGAGTGGACGATCAAGAACGAAGTGATCGTATTAAGAAGGGTGTAAGACAAGGCTGTAGCCTTTCGCCCCTACTCTTCAATCTGTTCATCGAGGAAGCAATGATGGAAATAAAAGAAAGGTTCAGGAGTTGAATTAAAATACAAGGTGAAAGGATATCAATGATACGATTCGCTGATGACATTGCTATCCTGAGTGAAAGTGAAGAAGAATTAAATGATCTGCTGAACGGAATGAACAGTCTAATGAGTACACAGTATGGTTTGAGAGTAAATCGGAGAAAGACGAAAGTAATGAGAAGTAGTAGAAATGAGAACAGCGAGAAACTTAACATCAGGATTGATGGTCACGAAGTTAATGAAGTTAAGGAATTCTGCTACCTAGGCAGTAAAATAACCAATGACGGTCGGAGCAAGGAGGACATCAAAAGCAGACTCGCTATGGCAAAAAAGGCATTTCTGGCCAAGAGAAGTCTACTAATATCAAATACCGGGCTTAATTTGAGGAAGAAATTTCTGAGGATGTACGTCTGGAGTACAGCATTGTATGGTAGTGAAACATGGGCGGCGGGAAAACCGGAACAGAAGAGAATCGAAGCATTTGAGATGTGGTGCTATAGACGAATGTTGAAAATTAGGTGGACTGATAAGGTAAGGAATGAGCAGGTTCTACGCAGAATCGGAGAGGAAAGGAATATATGGAAAACACTGATAAGGAGAAGGGACAGCATGATGTGACATCTGCTAAGACATGAGGGAATGACTTCCATGGTACTAGAGGGAGCTGTAGAGAGCAAAAACTGTAGAGGAAGACAGAGATTGGAATACGTCAAGCAAATAATTGAGGACGTAGGTTGCAAGTGCTACTCTGAGATGAAGAGGTTAGCACAGAAAAGGAATTCGTGGCGGGCCGCATCAAACCAGTCAGTAGACTGATGACAAAAAAAAAAGAAAAAGAAAAAAGCCATTGCCAGGAGAGAAGTGCGAGGTAGCACTATCATGAGCCCTGCTTGAGCTACTACTACCAGGAGCCTGGCATGAGCTACCACTATCAGGAGGCTGGTGCAGACTACCAGGAGGCCAGTGTGAGGTACCACAGCCACTAGGCGAGCTGACGCAAGCTACCACTACAAAGAGGCAGGCAACGTAATGAGGTCAGTATGAACTACAGCTACCAGGAGACTACCACTTCCACTATTAGGAAGCTGATGCGAACTGCCACTACCAGAGAGCCAGCTTGAGCGAACACTTCGACTATTAGAAGGCTGCTGCGTGTTACCTCTACCAGGAGGCCATCTAACAATGTCAGGAGGCTGGCATAAGCTAACACTAGCAGGAGGTCAGATGAGCTACTACTGGCATAAGGTAGGGGTGAACTAACATTATCACGAAGCTGATACAAGCTGCCACTGTCATTAGACCAGCACGATCTACCGCTGCCAGAAGGCTGATGCGAGTTTCCACTTTCAGTCAGCTGGTGTGAGCTACCACTGGAAAGAGGCTGGCGTGACTTCCAGGAGGCAGATACAAGCTACTACTGTCAGGAGGCTGGCGTGAAGTATGACGACCATCAGGCCAGTGTGTGTGTTACAGATGCCATGAGGCAGGCACAAGCCACCAGTATCATGAGGCTGGCATGAGAAATCACCACCAGGAAGCAGTATCAGCTACTGCTGCCAGGAGGCAAATGATAGCTACCACTGTCAGGAGACTGGTGCGAGCTACCACTACCAGGAGGCCAGTGTGCGTTACAGATGCCAGGAGGCAGGCACAAGCCACCAATATCATGAGGCTGGTATGAGATACCAACACCAGGAAGCAGTATTAGATACTGCTACCAGGAGGCAAATGATAGCTACCACTGTCAGGAGGCTGGTGCGAGCTACAACTACCAGGAGGCCTGTGTGACCTACCACTGCCAGAATGCAGGCATTAATTGATGTCGGCTACCACTGATAGGTGACCAGCCTGAGTTACCATTGACAGGAGGCAGGTCTGTGTGAGCTATCGCTGCCAGGAGGCCGGCACGAGCTACCACTATCAGGAGGCTGATGTGAGCTACGACTACCACGATGTCAGTATGAGCTATTGCTGCCAGGAGGCAGGTGCGAGCTAGCTAGCACTATCAGGAGGCTCATGGGAGCTTCCATTGCCAGCAGGCCAGAGTGAGCTACCGCTGGCAGGAGACAGTTGCGAGCTATCACTGTCAGGAGGCTGGCACAAGCTGCTACTCCCAGTGTGGATCACCACCGCTAGCGGCAGTTCAGCGTGCCTGGCAATGCAATTGGGACCTGTGTGATCTGCCAGGAGACAGGCGTGATCAAGCACTGTCAGAAGGCTGGCATGCGCTACCACAACCAGGGAGGGGGGGGGGGGGGGGGTAAGCAAGAGCCACAACTGCCAGCATGCTTGTGGAAGCCACAACTATCAAGAGGCTGGTGTGGGACACCATTACCAGGAGATCTGTCTTTCTGCCAGTTGTCAGAAGCAAGTTACCACTATGAGGAGGCTGGCATGAGCTACAACTGTTAGGAGCCCAGTGTGAACTACTGCTGACTTCCTAAATGACCTGCACTGCAGCATGTATCAGATACCGGGCGCCATTGTAGCTCACCGCTCCCATCGTTGCCACAAGATATCACCAGAAACCTCAATTAACTATGGAGTAGGTAAGCATCGTGAGTCCTACGAAATTTCGTAGTGTGTGCTGCTTAAATCGTTTATGTTGTGTCAAAGTTACGTTGTTCTTAATCATAGTTTTAGACAGTGGCCCATAAACAAAATTACCGCTAACCCGAACAAGTCGTCTGGCTGCAGATACCCTCGTGAAACTGGGGCAGTTAACTAGTTGCCATGGTGATCCAATGATTATGTTCAAAAATGGTTCAAATGGCTCTGAGCACTATGGGTCATCATTCCCCTAGAACTTAGAACTACTTACAACGAACTAACCTAAGGACATCACACACATCCATGCCCGAGGCAGGATTCGAACCTGCGACCATACCGGTCGCGCGGTTCCAAACTGAAGCGCCTAGAACCACTCGGCCACAACGGCATGCGATTACGTTAGAAACTCAAACGGTTCAGATGGCTCTAAGCACTATGGGACTTAGCTTCTGAGGTTATTAGTCTCCTAGACTTAGAACTACTTAAACCTAACTAACCTAAGGACATAACACACATCCATGCCCGAGGCTGCATTCGAACCTGCGACAGTAGCAGCAGCGCGGTTCCGATCTGAAGCGCCTAGAACCGCTCTGCCGCAGCGGCCGGCGTTAGAAACTTTCAGCTGTGATGGAGAAGAATAAATGTATCAATTTGAGGTTAACAAATGAACAGAGAAAATTTCGCAACGAGAATCATTCAAACTGGAAGAAATTTATTGCCGTGTATAGAAACTTATGAGAAACTGGGTCGTGAAAGCCGCATGCTTTACAAGTTTTCTCGATAAAGAATTATTTCTACATATACATCTACATGTATACTCCGCAAGCCACCCAACGGTGTGTGGCGGAGGGCACTTTACGTGCCACTCTCATTACCTCCCTTTCCTGTTCCAGTCGCGTATGGTTCGCGGGAAGAATGACTGCCGGAAAGCCTCCGTTCGCGCTCGAATCTCTCTAATTTTACATTCGTGATCTACTCGGGAGGTATAAGTAGGGGGAAGCAATATATTCGATACCTCATCCAGAAACACACCCTCTCGAAACCTGGACAGCAAGCTACACCGCGATGCAGTGCGCCTCTCTTGCAGAGTCTGTCATTTGAGTTTGCTAAACATCTCCTAACGCTATCACGATTACCAAATAACCCTGTGACGAAACGCGTCGCTCCCTTTGGATCTTCTCTATCTCCTCCGTCAACCCGACTTGGTACGGATCCCACACTGATGAGCAATACCCAAGTATAGGTCGAACGAGTGTTTTCTAAGCCACCTCAATTCTGTGCGGAATTTGGGGATGTGCTGGAGTGTGTGGGAAATTATTCATCCCTAAGCGGAGTTTACTTGTCTATGGTATGCATAGTTCGAAGAGCGTACTGATGGACCGGCAGCTAAGACTTTACCATAATGTTCTGCACCCATTCTTCAGTTCTGTCAGTGCAGTATATTCCAATGCAGTATGCAGTCATTGATAATGACAATCATCAGTTTAAACAGTTTCTTATGCCGTAATAAAACTAAACATTAACCCCCCCCCCCCTATTTTGTTCCTCATCTCAATGTAACCAGTTTAAAATTCTTTTGCTTCCGTTTTTGAGTCATCGGTTTTCTGACTGAATTAATGAAGCCTACTACGAATTCCTCTCCTGTGTCAACCTCTTCATCTCAGAGAAGTATTTTCATCCAAAATTCTGAATTATTTCTGGATGTGTTACAATCTCTGTCATCCACTACAATTTTTACGCTCTCCAGCTACCTCACGTACCACGGAAGTCATTCCCTGACGTTTAACACATGGAAGCTGTACTTTCTTCCTGTGAGCGTTCTCCGTTTATTCCTTTCCTCGCCGATTCTGCGGAGAATCTCCACATTTCGTATCAGGTAACATAATCTTTAATATCTTTAGTACAAAATCTCAACCACTTCGACTCTCGTCTTTCTCGATTTTCCCACATTCCAAGATTCACTTCTATAAAATGCTGTGTTCTTAACGAACATTCTCAGAACTTTCTTCCGCAAACGAAGACCGATGATTGATGCTAGTAGAATTATTTTGACCAGTAGTACCCTCTTTGCCTGTGCTGGTCTGCTTTTTATGTCCACCTTAAATCATCCGTCAAGAGTTATTTCACTTCAAGGCAGCAGAAATCCTTCACTTCGTTTACTACTCAGTCCCCAATGCTAATGTTAAGTTTATCGCATATTTCATTTTTACTATTCCCGAATACTTTCACCTTTCGTCGTTTTGTGTCTGCTCAGTAGACTCCATTCCATTCAGTATGTCTTGCAATTGTTCCTCACTTTCACTGAGAATAGCAATGTAATTAGCGACTCTTACCATTGATATCCTTTTCACTGGGTTTCAGTACTACTGCTGAACCTTCCTTTTGTTACCGTCTTTGCTTTTGCCAGGTATAGATTCAAAAATAGGGGGAAGAGACTGCATCCTTTTCTTACGCGTTTAGTCCGGGGCCTTTGTTCTTGGTCTTTCATTTTTCAGAACGGCGAACACCATGTACACATTTTAGCATTCTATAACACATGTATAATACAGATGCTAATAAGTTGATTTAATAATAATGTGTTTGATGAGTATGTAAAAATTGGATAGGACCATAGCAAAAATACATCTCTTTAAATTCGCATGAAAGTTTCTTGTAGTTAATTAATGAAACTTTTTTCGAGAAATTGTGGTTGGTTTATGGTATTAGTCGTTTAATTCCAGAAGTGCTGTCCACTGGCGACATCATTAAATCATAGTAGGATTCATTTTTCTGCCTCAAAAGCATCCGGCGTACTTCAGTTTTAAAATGAAGATATTAACAGTTCATTTTCCCATTGTTAGACACGAGAATGGGGGAGAAATCAACCTTCTACATAATGAACTAACCATATCGCCAAACGACCTCCGCGTTACAGGTAAGCTACAAAATAAATTTAAGAAAGCTGGAAGCCTGAAGAAGTTTTCCAACTTTGGTTCTGCAACATCTGAGTGTCCTTTCTTAATCGCAGCTTCATCTTGCTACATCGCAATGTTATTAGCATTGTAGTCAAACTTTCAAGTTTCTTCAGGTTTGTTACACCTTTCGGCAGTAATTATAGCGACGGACGTGGTCGGACTGTTCCTGTGATATCTACAGCATCTTCCAGCCCTGTGCTACGCGCAGACGTTTGGTATTGCTTTCAAACTTTTCATACCATACACAGGTATTTTCATTTTGCCTCTAGAAGAATCACTTATACTGTGCGGCCGAGCGGTTATAGGCGCTTCAGTCCAGAACCACGCTGCTGCTGCGGTCACAGGTTCGAATCCTGCCTCGGGCATGTGTATGATGTCGTTAGGTTTAAGTAGTTCTAAGTCTAGGGGAATGATAACCTCAGATATTAAGTCCCTTAGTGCTTAGAGCCGTTTGAACCATTTATATATATATATATATATATATATATATATATATATATATATATATATATAGAAGGACAGGACATAATTTGTGTGCAGAGTACAATGCGTAAGTGTAGCATACAGCTACAAGGTAGCAGTAGGGCCATTCATAATACTGCTAAATGTTTTAGTTTCTAGGGAATGAAACGGTATCTAGATACACAGGCTCTGCTTACTTCGATATCCTCCTACGACGTCAGAACAGACCTTGGCTTCAGACTCAATCCAACTGATTCGCGATTACATCAGATAAACACTGAGATACAACGAAGACAAACATTCACATCGAATATCATGACTCAGCTAAAAGTTGAAACTGAAAGTAATTGACATGAAAGACAGTAAGCAGTTGCCATACGAAGAACTGGCTAGTATTAATGAAATTTCGTCCATCGCGATGCATTTAGAAAACGCTGCTCAGCAGCGTTGGTAAGTAAACACATTGTAATAAACCGTTACAGCTCATCCACGCCAAGGAACGCTACATCACGGTATTTATAGCTCAAAAGCGCGTGAAATTTCGGCCTTCCTGAATGAATTTGGTGCTGTCTAGAAATAGATCCCTAATGAGGCGTGAAGCTGCTTGAGTAATGCAAGCAGGAAGAACGCGAGGGAACCGGTCGAAAGCTGGGTGCGGACGTCAGGGTGGGCCGAAGAACTCGCACGGATTCCATCTTGAGAGTTCCAGTGGGTGCCTTGTAGTATTACGTACTTTGCACGTATATTATTTTGAAAAAAAAAATGCAGTGAATAAAAACCGAACAGTTTCATTGACACAGATGCAAGTTTACAGATTAGCGAAGCACTATATTTTAGAATGACCTTGGTTGATTCATTTTTTCATTCACTTACACATCGTACCACCTAGAAACCAATATGAAAATTACTATTTTTTTTGTTAAGATATGAAGTTATGCTGAACTATTTCTGCAACACATAAGGAACTTTGAGAGGCAGCTCATGTTATACGTGAAGGGGACCGCACATATTATGTATTTTTTACACTAAAATGAACGTAAGGGATACCTTTTATAATCATCAAAAAATAACTATAAATAAAGTGGTAACTGAAACAATTCGTCTGCACATTATTCTGCATCACAAAGGCCTGGCTTAATGGTCTGGGGATGCCAATAGGCACTATGGTACAGACCGAAAGTGCCCATTTGGCGGTAATCTCTTCAGCAACACCTGCGTGAAAATTGTTCTCAGATTACCAAACTCCTAAGGCAACCTACGTGGTGAAACTTCCTGGCAGATTAAAATGGTGTGCCGGACCGAGACGTGCACATGGAACCTTACCTTCATCGGGCCGTCCTCTTACCGGTTGAGCTATCCAGATACGGCTTATGAACCACCGTCAGATGAATTCCGGTCCGGCACATCGTGTTAATCTTCAAAGAAATTAATAATGAGAAACCATTCTGATACCTACTTTTAAAAATGAAAGATAAAGACACAATAGATCATAATTATCTATAAGATTCGGTTTAAGTTCAGTGGTTAGTTAGCCTCCACGTTTCTGGGCTTAGATTTTGTGAATGAAAAGGTTATGTAGGCAGTCAGTGCATTGGTCTGGGACGAAATAATACTAACCAAATTGTGAGAAATTACTACGATTAATCAAAATTTTAGAACACATTCAAAATGTATACTACATTTGTTAGAAAATAAACTGAAATACGTACTATATTCAGAAAACTCAGTATCAAATATCGAAGAATTATGAAAACGATGCTGCTGCAATGTTAAAGAAGAGGTCGTTCTCGAATGTAGACTGAGCGCTACATCCCGAAAAGTTACCGCTTTAGTTCGATGAAAAAAGCAATAACTTGTATGTTACAGAAGAATATACCAGCATATTACAGCGTATTCTAAACACATTCTAGTCAAGAATTACTAATAAAAAGCACAATTAATTTTGTTTCACGAAGACATGCAGACGATGAAATAAATAGCGTTCTTCAAGCAGATGCTGCCAGCTACTGAAAACATGAAGAAACGAAAAACAAAGTGATGCACAAATAGCACGTGGTGCAAATTACATGCTCCAATCGGACGCAGCCATTTTAGTTTATTCCTTCAGCCACAAAAACAGAAATTGAATGTAGTATTTATACTAAATAGGAACTGGAGGAGGAAGTTAGTGTTTAACGTCACGTCGATAGCGAGGTCATTATAGACGTAGCTCACTCGTGGATTACGGAAAATCGGAGACTGAAATCGGCCGTATCTTCTCAAAAGAACCATCCCGGAATTTGCCTTAAGCAATTTAGGGAAATCATAGAAAACCTAAATGCAGATGGCCGGACGTGGGTTTTAACCGTCGTCCTTCCGAATGGGAGTCCAGTGTGCTAATTACTGCACTACCTCACTCGGTTACATAACACTGAGGAGGTCGAAATAATGCTGTCAAACACGAAACGCTAAATACACTGGATGAAAAGTCACACACTGCATATAGTTTGGAATGAAGTCAGGAAATAACTTACAAGGGGACCCTCCATACTGTAAATCACGGATTTTGATGCGCTTCAAATATGTTGTAGAAGCACTTACCGTGAGTACCAGCCTATCCTGTTTTTAAGCGACGGGCCTTGGTTTTTGAGAAAATCGATTTTGAAGTTCATAGCACGCTTTGTATACCCGTAACATTACGTATATTCCGAGCAAGTCAGCGTAGCGCAGCCAAAAGGTTCACGGCTGCCGCGCTGGAGGTACCGTGTTCGAATCCGCCTCCCATATGTTTTCTTTATGTATGCAAGAATCGTCCGGAAAATTTGGCTCTAACGTTCAGAAACGAGTAGACGAATTAACTGGGAAGTACAGAAATGCAGTTGTGTCCTGTACGAAATCCGGGAAGTTCACGAAACTAGTGTACGAAGAATTTTTGCGCACTGTAATCCTTCCGTACGTGGGACAGAAAAATTTCTTGTACGTTATCGATACGTGGGGAGGGCAAACCGATTCAACTTTATACGATCATCTATTCACTGATGAAAGGAAACCGAGCACCTGCACCCTAAAAGTGGTCCCACCAAAGTGCACTCCTTATTGCCAGCCCTGCGATGTTTATTTTTACCGACAGTTTTTTTTTATCACGAAAATTATTCAGAATGCTGCCAACTTGATGAAAGACAATAGAGAGATCGCTTCTAGGGAAGATTCGATAAAATTACATTAACTATTCTTACATGAATTCAGTGCACTTAATTTTGAAAGCATGATTCGACACGCATGGTTCTCATCGAAATTAGCGGATGAAAGAAAAATCTTTTTGAATGCAAAAGATTGTGTTTCCCGGTATCGCTTACGAAGAAACCGTGCTCCTGCAAGACGGTTGCTTTCATAAAAGGCGCGTGGTGCTACGAAAATTTGTGCTTCGGTTGTTTCTATGATAAGTATTTTGAAAAAAAGAAAACGAACTTACACGAGCAGTAATCGAACACCGTACCTCCAGCGCGGCAGCCGTGAACCTTTGCCGCGGCGCTACGCTGACTTGTTCGGAATATATGTAATGTTAGGGGTATACAAAGCACGCAATGAACTTCAAAATCGATTTTCTCAAAAACCAAGGTCCGTCTCTGAAAAACCTGATAGCCAGGTACTCAGGGTAAGTGCCTCTACAACATTTTTGAAGCGCATCAAAATCCGTGATTTACAGTATGGAGGGTCCCCTTGTTAGTGCAAAGCGACGTCAAATAATGAGATACTTTGGGAGGAAACGGCAAATACAAAAACTCACGGCAACTGAGATGCTTTGATACTATCGTTCGGCGTCGTCGTTAATTTCAGCAATTTGCAAAAGTTACTTGCTGACTTCATTACTCATTGACGTTGGTAGTACGACGTCAGGTGGACTTCGCTGTCACAGTCGATAGCTCGCATTCCATAGAGTGTACGCAGACTACATCGACTATTCAACGTTGGTGGGAATGCGTCACTCGTGACGCTCGTCCAACAGCCAACAAAAAGTTTTCAGCTGGTACAGAAGGTCACTCCTCAGGGACACATCCAGGCACTGCTCGGTCCAACGTCACGACACGTAGAGGTCATTATAGAAGCAATTGACAGCTTCAACATATGCAGTACCTGATCAAAAATATCCAGGCAGACCACGTACGTGATGCGGAAATGACCACCAGAAGTTACGAGACGCAGACGCGCCAGTATGAGGCGGACAGTGTAGCGTTGTCAGTTCAGAAGCAGTCACAGCAAAACGGTTACATAAGGAGAGCACAGTGGCTTCGAACCTGAACAACCCTTCTAAAGACGCCTATGTCGATTGTTGTAATTCTGAAGCGGAAGCGCAAATGGACACCACAGGTAAACAATAGCAGGTAGATTTCATGATAGGGAGTATGGTTACAAAAATTAAGCAGGTATCAGTGGAAGGCAACACTCGGGAGTTCCAAAATGCTACCAGCAGTCCAGCTAGCATAATGACTGTGCATACATTATGTGATCAAAAGTATTAGTACACCTGGCTGAAAATGACTTACAAGTTCGTGGCGCCTTCCATCGGTAATGGTGAAATCCACTTCACTATCGCACCGGAAACAATGGACCTAGGGGTGTTTAGGTGTGTCAAATCTCGCCTACAGACGTATGACACAAGTGACACCCAATCACCTGACCACGTTCGAAGTCTGTGAGTTCCGCAGAGCGCCCCATTCTACTCTCTACGATGTCTAATAACTACTGAGGTCGCTGATATGGAGTGACTGGCAGTAGGTGGCAGCACAATCCATCTCATATGAAAAACATATGTTTTTGGTGGTGTCCGGATACTTTTGATCACATAGTGAACAGAGTTAAAAAGACTGGTGTACAGTGGTCGAGTAACTCCTCAAAAGCCAAACATACCTGTAGTCAATCCTAAGCGACGCTTGAGGTGGTGTCAAAAGCGGGTGCCACTCGGCCGCAAATCTACATCTACATTCGCATCTTCATGATTACTCTACAATTCACAATTAAGTGCCTGGTAGAGCGTTCATCGAACTAGCTGCAGTGCGTGGCGGAGAAAACTTGTACCACTACTAGTAATTTCCCTTCGCTTTCCACTCGCAAATAGAGCGAGGGAAAAACGACTATCTACATCCCCCTGTATGAGTTCCAATTTTCCTTAAGTCCATGGACCGAGCGAGGTGGCGCAGTGGTTAGCACACTGGACTCGCATTCGGGAGGACGACGGTTCAATCCCGCGTCCGGCCATCCTGATTTAGGTTTTCCGTGATTTCCCTCAATCGCTCCAGGCAAATTCCGGGATGGTTCCTTTGAAAGGGCACGGCCGACTTCCTTCCCCGTCCTTCCCTAATCCGATGAGACCGATGACCTCGCAGTTTGGTCTCTTCCCACAAACAATCCAACCCAACCTTAAGTCCATGGACCTTAACGTGAAACTTACGTTGCCGGCAGTAGGATAGTTCTGCTGTCAGATTCAAATGACCGTTCTCTACTTTTCCTCGGTAGTGTTCCTGTAAGGGAACGTCACCTTCATTCCAGGGATTCGTCTTCCCTCCAAGGATTCCCATTTGAATTCAGCAAGCATTTCCGTAACACTTGCGTGCTGATCGACTCTACCGGTAACAAATCTAGCAGTCCGCCTTGGAATTGCTTCGACGTCTTCCTTTAATCGGACCTGGTGGGGATCCGAACACTCGACCAGTACTCAAGAAAGGGTCGCACTAGTGTTCTATATGCAGATTCCTTTACAGATGAATCGCAATTTCCTAAAACTTTCTCAATAAACTGAAGGCGACCATTCCTCTTTCCCACTATAATCCTTAGATGCTCGTTCCATTTCATATCGCTTTGCAGCGTTACGCCTAAATATATCTGACTGTGTCAAGCAGCACCGTCTAATGCTGTCAGACATTACGGGATTTTTTTTTCCTATTCACCTGCATTAGATAGCTGTCATTCAGCACATCAACTAGAAATTCTGTCTAACGTAAGTAATCGCCCTATAGTCCCTATAGTCACTCAGCGACAAAACCTTCCCTTACATCACAGCATCATCAGCAAACAGCGGCAGACTGCTGGTCAACCTGTCCGTCAGATCAATAAAGGAAGTGTAGAGAATAATAGTGGTCCTATCACACTTTCTTGGTGCTCTCCTGACTATACCCTTGTCGCTGATGAACACCCGCTCCCGAGAACATCATACTGGGTGCTATTACTTAATAAGTCTTCGAGCCACTCACATTTCTAGGAACCTATTCCGCATGCTCGCACCCTTGTTAACGGTCTGTGGTGGGTATCGTGCCAAAAGCTTTTCGGAAATCTAAGAACATGGAATCTGTGTGTTGCTCTTTATCCGTAGTTCGCTGGAAGGACAATCTTAATTTCACAAGAGAGATGCTTTCTATTTAAAAAATCTAGAAACTATCTCTTACATCGTAATACAACATAGCAGCTATTTCGTTGATAATTTTCCTGCCCTAGCGCCAACTGCCAACCCGAAAATAACGTGGTCGTACTGAGAGTTTCGAAATGGAACATGGACATGACAGAATCTCTCTCGCTTCCTGTGGTCATCTTCCCGTGAACTGAAGAACTATTTCTTTTTCTTCCTTATTCGTTCTTACTGACATTTTCTTCAATTCGTCCATTCTTTCTAACAAAATCAGTTCTTTCACTTCATATCATTCGAGAGGACAGCTATGAATGTTAGTTATTTCTTTTTACATTCATCACCTGGTGTTTCTATAAGTATTGGCACTTTCTCAGATCTCTGCTTACTCCTTGAACTATTTCCACTGTATGTATGTTGTTAAATATCTTTTTTCGACGTCGATGAAGTGAGATACTGAGAATCGGAATTGTCTCCTTTCTTCTGAGTGTTTTATGGAAAGGGAAGTGATGAAACTTCAGCTCTGAACTGGCTGAATACCAGCGTTGGAACTAAGCGAGTATGTAGAGGTTTAGAACAACCCTGTGCTAGAGCACCATCTACATCTACACCTACATCGTTACTCTGCAATTCACATTTAAGTGCCTGGCAGAGGGTTCATCAAACCATTTTCATACTACCTCCACTCTCGAATGGTGCGTGGGAAAAAGGAACACCTAAATCTTTCCGTTCGAGCTCTGATTTCTCTTATTTTATTATGATGATCATTTCTCCCTACGTAGGTGGGTGTCAACAAAATATTTACGCATTCGGAAGAGAAAGTTGGTGATTGAAATTTCGTAAATAGATCTCGCCGCAAAGAAAACCGCCTTTGTTTCAGTGACTGCCACCCCAACTCACGTATCATATCAGTGACACTCTCACCCCTATTGCGCGATAACACGAAACGAGCTTGAAGAATAATAGTGACGCGGTAAGAAATGTGGCTTGTGTGAATTATAATTTCTGACCTGTGTCATATCCATCAGTGCTCATGAGAAGTCCCTAATACTTCTAAAAGTTAACGCTGGTAAAAGCGTTGCTCTTATGCCGGCCATACGTTATCTTCGTACCCATGCCGCACAAAGAGATCGCAGTACGTTCAACTCGTCGTAGTAAAAAATCATTGTCGGCATTTTTCGTGTGCTAAAAGAGCTCTGTCGTTGACCTGGCGACTGGGAGCGACCGATATCGAGACGCCGATTCAGCAGCGACTAGAGGCCACTCCATGTAGCAATTAATTCAGAGTTTAATTGCAGCCGCTGGCCGTGTTTATTCTCTCTCAAGTGTTTAGTCTCAGTAGTTTCTGTCGTTATCGTTCACATTTGCTCTAGGTCATTTTCTACAATCCACACAACGGTAATCTTGATCAGCTGCACTTGAGTCCCATATATATTAATGTCATGATTTTTTTGCTGTTTTTATTATCTCTTGCACTGTAACACAACTAAGCAGCTATTTCATAGATAGCTAGCACCAAATGCCAACCTGAAAATAATATGGTCGTGCCGAGATTTTGGTAATTCAATGTGGATGTGACAGAAATTCACTTTACTGAAATGCAACGAGAGGAATTACACTACTGGCCACTAAAATGGCTACACCAAGAAGAAATGCAGATGATAAACGGGTATTCATTGAACAAATATATTATACTAAAACTCACATGTGATTACATTTTCATGCAATTTGGGTGCATAGATCCTGAGAATTCAGTACCCAGAACAACCACATCTGGCCGTAACAACGGCCTTGATACGCCTGGGCATTGAGTCAAACAGAGCTTGGATGGCATGAACAGGTACAGCTGCCCAGGCAGCTTCAACACGATACCACAGTTCATCAAGAGTAGTGACTGGCGTATTGTGACGAGTCAGTTGTTCGGCCACCATTGACCATACGTTTTCAGTTGGTAAGAGATCTGGAGAATTTGCTGGCCAGGGCAGCAGTCGAACATTTTCTGTGTCCAGAAAGGCCCGTACATGACCTGCAACATGCGGACGTGCATTATCCTGCTGAAATTCATGGTTTCGTAGGGATATAATATAGCGTAAAGCGACGGGTCGTAACAAATCTGAAATGTAACGTCCACTGTTCCAAGTGCCGTCAATGCGAACAAGAGGTGACCGAGACGTGTAACCAATGGCACCCCATACCATAACGCCGGGTGATACCCCAGTATGGCGATGACGAATACACGCTGCCAATGTGCGTTCACCGCAATGTCTCCAAACACGGATGCGACCATCATGACGCTGTAAAAAGAACCTGGATTCATCCGAAAAAATGACGTTCCGCCGTTCGTGCACCCAGGTTCGTCGTTGAGTACACCATCGCAGGCGCTCCTGTCTGTGATGCAGCGTCAAGGGTAACCTCAGCCATGGTCTCCGAGCTGATAGTCCATGCTGCTGCAAATGTCGTCGAACTGTTCGTGCAGGTGGTTGTTGTCTTGCAAACGTCCCCATCTGTTGACTCAGGGATCGAGACGTGGCTACACGATCCGTTACAACCATGCGGATAAGATGCCTGTCATCTCGACTGCTACGATGCCATTGGGATCCAGCACGGCGTTCCGTATTACCGTACTGAACCCAGCGATTCCGTATTCTGCTAACAGTCATTGGATCTCGAACAATGCGAGCAGCAATGTCGCGATACCATAAACCGCAATCGCGATAGGCTACAATCCGTCCTTTATCAAAGTAGGAAACGTGATTGTACAAATTTCTCCTCCTTACACGAGGCATCACAGTAACGTTTCACCAGGCAACGCCGGTCAACTGCTGTTTGTGTATGAGAAATCGACTGGGAACGTTCCTCATGTCAGCACGTTGTATGTGTCGCCACCGGTGCCAACCTTGTGTGAATGCTCTGAAAAGCTAATCATTTGCATATCACAGCATCTTCTTCCTGTCGGTTAAATTTCGCGTCTGTAGCACGTCATCTTCGTTGTGTAGCAATTTTAATGGCCAGTAGTGTAGTTTGTCCATAATGAGGGAGAGAATATGAAAACCTTTCTTTTGTATTTGAAGGTGTTGCATGTTGCATAAAATCCATAGGTAGGGGCAGCTGAACTGCCCTGTGTATTTTCAGGAAAGTGTCTAATGTATCTGATTCACTACTTTTATTTGTCATCCAGATCACGAAACAGAGGAAGTGAAGGAATTATTCTACATCAGAAGCAAATTTACAAATGATGTATTTCACAAGAAGGACACAAAAAGTAGACTATAACAGGCAAAGATGCGAATTCCTTGCCAAAGAAGGCAACTGGTCTCAAATACAGATAGTAGTTTGAGGAAAATCTTTTTGAGATTGTAAATTATAAACGAAACATTGCACGAAAGTGAATCATGAGCTGTGGGAAAACCGATAAACGAGAGAATCGAATCGTTCGAGAAGTGGTGCTATGGAAGGATTCTGAAACTTAGACAGGCTGATAAGATAGTAAAAGAAGAATTTTTCTGCATAACTGGCGAACAAAGGAATACGTAGAAAACACTGACAAGAAGGGACAGAGTGGTAGGTGGTAAGATATCAAGGAATAACTTTATGGTTCTTGATGGAGGTAGACGGTAAAAACTGTTCGAGAAGACAGAGATTGGAATGTAGCCAAAAAATAATTGAGAACATTGGGTGTCAGATGAACTTGTAGGCACAGCAGAGGAATCGGTGGTGCGCCGCATCAAACCAGTCAGTAGACAGATGAGAGAAAAAGGCTACTTCCTTTGAGTCTGACTGGTTTCACCATTCGACGCACTGAATGCTGTAATTTCCACTTGAAAGTGAACAGAAACAATGGACAAGGCTTTGATGAAAATTCCTTATCGGTATAAGGCTGAAAGGGAAGATTTACAGGGCTATTACAAATGATTGAAGCGATGTCATAAATTCACTGTAGCTCCATTCATTGACATATGGTCACGACACACTACAGATACGTAGAAAAACTCATAAAGTTTTGTTCGGCTGAAGCCGCACTTCAGGTTTCTGCCGCCAGAGCGCTCGAGAGCGCAGTGAGACAAAATGGCGACAGGAGCCGAGAAAGCGTATGTCGTCCTTGAAATGCACTCACATCAGTCAGTCATAACAGTGCAACGACACTCCAGGACGAAGTTCAACAAAGGTCCACCAACTGCTAACTCCATTCGGCGATGGTATGCGCAGTTTAAAGCTTCTGGAAGCCTCTGTAAGGGGAAATCAACGGTTCGGCCTGCAGTGAGCGAAGAAACGGTTGAACGCGTGCGGGCAAGTTTCACGCGTAGCCCCCAGAAGTCGACGAATAAAGCAAGCAAAGAGCTAAACGTACCACAGCCGACGGTTTGGAAAATCTTATGGAAAAGGCTAAAGCAGAAGCCTTACCGTTTACAATTGCTACAAGCCCTGACACCCGATGACAAAGTCAAACGCTTTGAATTTTCGGCGCGGTTGCAACAGCTCATGGAAGAGGATGCATTCAGTGCGAAACTTGTTTTCAGTGATGAAGCAACATTTTTTCTTAATGGTGAAGTGAACAAACACAATGTGCGAATCTGGGCGGTAGAGAATCCTCACGCATTTGTGCAGCAAATTCGCAATTCACCAAAAGTTAACGTGTTTTGTGCAATCTCACGGTTTAAAGTTTACGGCCCCTTTTTCTTCTGCGAAAAAAACGTTACAGGACACGTGTATCTGGACATGCTGGAAAATTGGCTCATGCCACAACTGGAGACCGACAGTGCCGACTTCATCTTTCAACAGGATGGTGCTCCTCCGAACTTCCATCATGATGTTCGGCATTTCTTAAACAGGAGATTGGAAAACCGATGGATCGGTCGTGGTGGAGATCACGATCAGCAATTCATGTCATGGCCTCCACGCTCTCCCGACTTAACCCCATGCGATTTCTTTCTGTGGGGTTATGTGAAAGATTCAGTGTTTAAACCTCCTCTACCACGAAACGTGCCAGAACTGCGAGCTCGCATCAACGATGCTTTCGAACTCATTGATGGGGACATGCTGCGCCGAGTGTGGGAGGAACCTGATTATCGGCTTGATGTCTGCCGAATCACTAAAGGGGCACATATCGAACATTTGTGAACGCCTAAAAAACTTTTTGAGTTTTTGTATGTGTGTGCAAAGCATTGTGAAAATATCTCAAATAATAAAGTTATTGTAGAGCTGTGAAATCGCTTCAATCATTTGTAATAACCCTGTATAGAGGATTATGTTTGAGAACGAAACTTGGTCCCTCTCGAATTATTCATACAACATAGCTAATGCATAAAAGACACAAACGTCAGCATCGCAGAAAGTAAAGTCATTCTTTACCACAGGGAGGACAGCGTTGAAAGTGTTACGGAGACCAGAGGAGTACCCTGAATGGTGGTTTAGGAAACTGTCTCAAGTTGCGCCTGCTTCCTGCCTAGACAACTAGTAATTTCAACTGTACTGTTTGGTCAAATCCACCTCCTGATCCCTCTCCATATCACTTGGGACCACGAAAGTGCAGGTAGTAGAGTTTTTGAGGGTGAGGAATGATGCATCAATTAGAAAAGTCTATCTTTTTCTATAGAGGGATATACTTTTTAGGGTTAGGAATGATTCTTATCTCCGTCCACGTCGTCACTGTAAGGAAAAAAATGTTGTCAAAAACAAGCTTCTAAGGTATTTTAGACCCCATGTTTAGTTTAACTTCTTCCAGACAACATTTTGTTTTTAACCAAGGGCCCTGGAAAGACACGAAGAAATATCAGACAGATTATGAGCAAGTGTAATGCTAGAATCTGTGGAAGAAGCTCTTA
Organism: Schistocerca nitens; assembly: GCF_023898315.1. Lineage (NCBI taxonomy): Eukaryota > Metazoa > Arthropoda > Insecta > Orthoptera > Acrididae > Schistocerca > Schistocerca nitens. The sequence goes on from NC_064620.1 coordinate 270,905,628, forward strand.
CAATCCCGGAAGTGTACCAAAGCGTTGAGCAACCAAAGCTGGGTTTGAGCTTAGTAAAGCTAATGATATTTATATCACATATAGATGGTCCATTTGAAACAAAGAAACTCGTTATGACCGTCATACCTGACAATTAATCACTAAACGAGAGCACTAGTAAACGATTCTACAGTTTTATATTCTCCGCTTTCTATAGTTTTATATTGTCCGCTCTGAGAAAGAACATTGAAAAATTTTCAGGACAGTCGATTGCGCAAATACTTCTCCGTGACAGTTCAGTAAGATATGTCTATTTCAAACGAAATAAGACACTAGCAAATTACTGAGATCCTTTTTTATTTATTTATTTAGTTTTAGCAGATTACTAAAGATACTTTATTTACTTATTCATTTATTTTTAGTTCACTTGGGCCTGTTGACTTTATCCTTATAAAATAGTTTAGAATCAGTAACTTAAAGAAAGGTCATTTAGTCCAAAGAACTAGGAATGAACCCAGTTTTCTGTCAATAGTAAGAAGGTAAAGATCGCTGTAGTACCACTTCCTCATTGAAAAACCGATCGATGACTATATCGTTATGAGAACCATGCGTATGAAGAAGTGAGACAGGTTTGACAAGTTTGTTTCCGCTGAAACATTAGATGTCTGAGTACAAGGTTTAACGTGAAGTGTAGAGGAAATTGAAGGTTACATAAACCGGAATTCGTGGGAGCCAAACGGAAGAGTAAAATGTTCCTGTGAAGCAGTTTCTGAGGTGAGCCAAAGGTGAACTACTTTCGAATATGTATGTGCGAGTCCATAATTATTTCTCAGAATGTAGCTGAACCTGAGGAGAAAATGGTATTTACGCAACCGTAAAAAATCTCGTTTTCAGACAATTTTTATGTCTGTGCTGCAAAGACTTCCCGAATCAAGAATCTTCCAATTTCTGATTATTGCTCGTTAAAGTCATCGAGTTTCCAACATGTAAGCATCAATTTCACAATGTCAGGTGTTTTCGGAATTTACAATTAATTTTCCGATTTTTTACCCGTTGGGCACTACGAACCGGCATTAGATCCGTTGACTGTTCGATCAGTTTCCGACTGATTAGGTTTTGTAATCCAAATCGTGACTGGATGATTTTTAGCTACATATTATACATCAAATATTGAAATAGCATTCAGTAGACTCACTTTTGGACATAGTACACACAGACGATTCTCCTATTTCTGTTTATGTCTATCACTTTTCTTAGACACAGGGAAGTTTTTCATTCTCCTTATCAGCAATATGTCATTTTTAGTTTTATTTCTCTTCAGTTTCTCATACACTTCTATTTACATACGAGTATATATAACTAATCGTCGAATTGCTTAGTAGTTTAAATGCTAATTTAGTTTTATCTTACTCTGTATTTTTCTATAGTAATAATGACACTGGGTTTTCCTTTATTCTATCCGCCTCCTTAGGCTAGGTCGCTAACTCAAGCCTGTGCGTTGGCGTTCGACTCAGAGGTAGCCAGTTCGAAGCCTGTTTGGTGGAAAAAAATTTCGCAACAAGTATTTGGGCAGCAATGGGAGGAGATGATTGCCAGACTTTGCGTCCAATGCAAGATTAAACTCCAATGATCTCCGCAAAGTCTCATGAAGTGAGGGCATCTGAGACTACGGTGATCCTTCCATGGGATGGGAAAATTAAGCTCGTCGGCTCCCTAGATGTTATTCGAGAGAAGCTGAATACATGCCAGTACCGGATTTCATCCTCCCCCTTCTCTCATCATCGTCCAACGCAAACCACGCTACACGAATACCCACTACGGTCATTTCTACTCAGTTGATACATGTGTTGTGTTGTGGTGGTCTTCAGTCCAGAGACTGGTTTGATGCAGCTCTCCATGCAACTCTATCCTGTGCAAGATTCTTCATCTCCCAGTACCTACTGCAACCTACATCCTTCTGAATCTACTTAGTGTATTCATCTCTTGGTCTCCCTCTACGATTTTTAGCCTCCACGCTGCCCTCCAATACTAAATTGGTGATCCCTTGATGCCTCAGAACGTGTCCTACCAATCGATCCCTTCTTCTAGTCAAGTTGTGCCACAAATTTCTCTTCTCCCCAATCCTATTCAGTACCTCCTCATTAGTTATGAAATCTACCCATCCAATCTTCACCATCCTTCTGTAGCACCACATTTCGAAAGCTTCTATTCTCTTTTTGTCTAAACTATTTATCGTCCACTTTTCACTTCCATATACATACAAGAAACAATTCACATATACCACGAGGAAAGCGGATTAACCCCTCCCCCCGTCGGGTCTGCCAGCCAACAATGGCACAAGAAACTTTCTTGCTTTCCACCTTCATTCTGTTCCTCTCGGCAACTTCTACACCTACACATGTACTACGCAAGCCATCGTATGATGCTTGGCAGAGATACCTTTTACCGCTAGTAGGCATTTCCTTTCTTTTTCCACTGGTACTTCAGTTCACGGGAGCTGTTGCTACTGTGTCAGTTAGGGCGTCGCATGTTGTAATTGACATACGACTACTCGAGGTCCATACGCGAAGAAAAAGAAAAAGTGTTGCACTGACTGAAGAAAGGAGCACATCGTGAAGTGCAGAATTTAATAGGAACACGAGCCACAAGGAAGCAGGAAACATATGAGGCAGAAACGATGGGATGATACCTAAAGAGCGAGAAACACCTATTGTTTTCTTCCAAATATAAAACAGAGACTGGGAATAAGGTACCTGAATCCCTCAAGATGCCAGAACCACTTTTAAACGGTTCATGTACCTTACGCCACTTACTGGCATCGCGTTGAGAGAACACAAACCTCAAAATGTCCCTATGGTGAAGAAGGCTCGGCAGAACATACACTATGTGGCTGAAAATGACTTACAAGTTCGCACCCGCCATCGGTTACGCTGGATTCAGCATGGTGTTGGCCAACCCTTAGCCTTGATGACTGCTTCCACTCTCGCAGGCCTACGTTCAATCAGGTGCTGGAAGGTTTTTTAGGAATGGCAGCCCATTCTTCACGGAGCGCTGCACTGAGGAGTGAAATCGATGTCGGTCGCTGTGGCCTGGCACGAAGTCGACGTTCCAAAACATCCCAAAGGTGTTCTATAGAATTCAGGTCAGGACTCTGTGCAGGCCAGTCCATTACCGGGATGTTATTGTCGTGTAACTACTCCGCCACAGGCCGTGCATTATGAACAGGTGCTCTATCGTGTTGAAAGATGCAATCGCCATTCCAGAATGCTCTTCAACAGTGAGAAGCAATAAGGCGCTAAAAACATCAATGTACGCCTGTGCTGTGATAGTGCGACGCAAAACAACAACGGGTGCAAGCCTCCTCCATGAAAAAAACTACCACACCATAATACCACTCACTGCCTCCGAATTTTACAGTTGGCACTACACTCGCTGGCAGATGACGTTCACCGGGCATTCGCCATACCCACACCCTGCCATCGGCTCGCAACGTTGAGTACCGTGATTCGTCACTCCATATAACGTTTTTCCACTGTTCAATCGTAAAATGTTTACACTCCATACACCAAGCGAGGCGTCGTTTGGCATTTACCGGCTAGATGTATGGCTTATGAGCAGCCGCTCTACCATGAAATCCAAGTTTTCTCACCTCCCGCCTGCCTAGTAGTTGCAGTGGAACCTAATGCTGTTTGGAATTCCTGTGTGATGGTCTGGATAGATGTCTGTCTATTACACTTCACGATACTCTTTAACTGTCGGCGGTCTCTGTCAGTCAACAGACGAAGTCGGCTTGCACGCTTTTGTGCTGTACGTGTCCCTTCACTTTTCCACTTCACTATCACATCGGAAACAGTGGACTCAGTGATGTTTAGGAGTGTGGAAATTTCGCGTACAGACGTATGACACAAGTGACACCCAATCATCTGACCACGTTCGAAGTCCGTGAGTTCCGTGGAGCGCCCCATTCTGCTCTCTCACGATGTCTAATGACTACCGAGGTCGCTGATATAGAGTACCTGGCAGTAGGTGGCAGCACGATGCACCTAATATGGAAAACGTATGTTTTTGGGTGTGTCCGATACTTTTTATCACATAGTGTACTATCTGGGGACGCCTGAAATACGTCGATGTTGCTGACACAGGTCAGCAGTAACTGAATTGGCACGGAAGACTCTATGTCAAGGATATTCTATATTACGAGACTACATGGCACATCCTGAACAATATTCCCGACGCTAGTTAGAGGCCCTTAACAATGTAATAGTTACATTATATACAGTGCTATTACAAATGATTGAAGCGATTTCATAAATTCACTGTAGCTCCATTCATTGACATATGGTCACGATACACTACAGATACTTAGAAAAACTCATAAAGTTTTGTTCGGCTGAAGCCGCACTTCAGGTTTCTGCCGCCAGAGCGCTCGAGAGCGCAGTGAGACAAAATGGCGACAGGAGCCGAGAAAGCGTATGTCGTGCTTGAAATGCACTCACATCAGTCAGTCATAACAGTGCAACGACACTTCAGGACGAAGTTCAACAAAGATCCACCAACTGCTAACTCCATTCGGCGATGTTATGCGCAGTTTAAAGCTTCTGGATGCCTCTGTAAGGGGAAATCAACGGGTCGGCCTGCAGTGAGCGAAGAAACGGTTGAACGCGTGCGGGCAAGTTTCACGCGAAGCCCGCGGAAAATCGGCTCATGCCACAACTGGAGACCGACAGCTGCGACTTCATCTTTCAACAGGATGGTGCTCCACCGCACTTCCATCATGATGTTCGGCATTTCTTAAACAGGAGATTGGAAAACCGATGGATCGGTCGTGGTGGAGATCATGATCAGCAATTCATGTCATGGCCTCCACGCTCTCCCGACTTAACCCCATGCGATTTCTTTCTGTGGGGTTATGTGAAAGATTCAGTGTTTAAACCTCCTCTACCAAGAAACGTGCCAGAACTGCAAGCTCGCATCAACGATGCTTTCGAACTCATTGATGGGGACATGCTGCGCCAAGTGTGGGAGGAACTTGATTATCGGCTTGATGTCTGCCGAATCACTAAAGGGGCACATATCGAACATTTGTGAATGCCTAAAAAAACTTTTTGAGTTTTTGTATGTGTGTGCAAAGCATTTTGAAAATATCTCAAATAATAAAGTTATTATAGAGCTGTGAAATCGCTTCAATCATTTGTAATAACCCTGTACAGCGGAGTACGTAGAACTGAACGGGCAAGAGCAGGAGTTGCAGTTATGATCAAAAGAAAATAGGCACGCGCCAGAGGAGGGAAGGGACAAAGGACGCATGCGACCTACGACAACATACAGCGATGATATAACTGCCGGAGATTTCAATGCGAGGATCGGTACGTCTATCATTAAATGGTATGGAGAACATACTAAAAACTACAGCTGACATCAGCTGAGAGATTTTTTGGCCTTCAACCAATTAAGGATAACAAACAGCTTTTGCCCCACAAAGACATTCATCAATTTACATGCAGTACTAAGGGTACTAGATATATAATAGACTACGTTATTGCAAACCATAATGTCATCCCATCAATGAAAGACAAGAGAGTCTGAGAGAATATGATGTTAGCACTGATCATTTTCTGGTAATATCGAAACTGTATCACAAATAAAAGCACAGTTACAAAACAAACAGGAGAAGAAGTCTATAGAATACATTTGCTACGAGTTCCAGGCGTTAGAAGGATACACAGTAAACGTTTAGATGAAGTACTAAAACACATGGAAGGAAAACAGTATATTAATGAAGAGTGGAAAGAAACAGTAAGAATAATACACACAGATACACTTACTCCTGGCGACGCTTTAGGGAAAAGGATGAAATTTAAAAACAAAAGGAGACTCCCAATCCGGAAACAAGAACAAGCAGACATCACCAAATATAAGAAACAGACCTACGTGAAATATATGTAATTGAAAAAATAAGAAATCAATGGACTGGTGATGGGGAAAATATGTGTTGATCTTATATCAATGGAAGACCTAAAACGTTGCCTTCAAAATACCTATAAACATAACATCCCAGGGGAAGACAACCTCAATGTGCAATTATTTAAACATGCTTCGTAATCACTTCTCACAAAACTACTGAATTTAGTAAATACATGTTTCACATACAACAACGTACCACAAGATTGGCAAACAACACTTGTCATCTCATTATTTAAAAAAGGGGATAAAAGGAAAATTTGACATTGTTAGAGATTTTAGTGTTCTGAACTCTGGATACAAAACAAATGAAAAACTAATAACAAATAGGCTAAATGTACTTTTGGAGACATTCCGTACTGAAGAACAGAATGAGTTTCGGAAGGAAAAATATTACTTAGACGTGTTTTTCCAGCCTGCCAAATTAATGAAAACACAGAGAATACAATCATTCCACGTGCATAGCGTTTGCTACCATCAGAAAGCTATTGATAAATTTAACAGAGTTAAATTATGGGAAATTTTAGAAAAGACTGGCATACCCCCAGATAATTCAAAGTTTGTATGTACACAACAAAATCAAAGTACAAAAAAAGAAGCCCGTTTGCGAGGTACTGTCAAGCAGTGAGACAAGAGTGTCCTTTATCACGTACATTGTTAACATATACATAATCGACGTCATAAAGAGATGGCAGAATAACGTAGTGCACCATTATAAGCTTTACAGTAAAGTTATAAATACATTCCTGTTTGCAGATGGTCAAATAATCTCAATGGACTCAGGAGATAAATTGATCCTTCCACAAGAATTGTTGATAAATCGCTAGAACAAATAAATACTTTTAAGAACCTGGGATGCGAGATCTCATATATCATACACAATGACCAAGACAACAAACAATAAAAATTCAAGCAATTGGTATGTAGTAAACTACTGGCCATTAAAATTACTACACCACGAAGATGACGTACTACAGACACGAAATTTAACCGACAGGAAGAAGATGCTGTGATATGCAAATGATTAGCTTTACAGAGCACTCACACAAGGTTGGCGCCGGTGGCGACACATACAACGTGCTGACGTGAGGAAAGTTTCCAACCGATTTCTCATACACTAACAGCAGTTGACCAGCGTTGCCTGAGGAAACGTTGTTGTTTTGCCTCGTTTAAGAAGAAGAAATGCATACCATCACGTTTACGACTTTGATAAAGGTCGTACTGTAGCCTATCGTGATTGCGGTTTATCGTATCGCGACATTGCTGCTCGCGTTGGTCGAGATCCAATGACTGTTAGCAGAATATGGAATCGCTGGGTTCAGGACGGTAATACGGAACGACGTGCTGGATCCCAACGGCCTCGTATCACTAGCAGTCGAGATGACAGGCATCTTATCCACATGGCTGTAACGGATCGTGTAGCCACGTCTCGATCCCTGAGTCAACAGATGGGGACGTTTGCAAGACAGCAACCATCTGCACGAACAGTTCGACGACGTTTGCAGCAGCATGGACTATCAGCTCGGAGACCATGGCTGCGGTTACCCTAGACGCTGCATCACAGACAGGAGCTCCTGCGATGGTGTACTCAACTACGAACCTGGGTGCACGAATGGCAGAACGTAACGTGTTTGGCGGCATCGCGGTGAACGCACATTGGCAGCGTGTATTCGTCATCGCCATACTGGCGTATCACCCGGCGTGATGGTATGGGGTATCATTGGTTACACGTCTCGGTCACCTCTTGCTCGCATTGACGGCACTTTGAACAGTGGACGTTACATTTCAGATGTGTTACGACCCGTCGCTTTACGCTATATTATATCCCTGCGAAACCCTACATTTCAGCAGGATAATGCACGACCGCACGTTGCAGGTCCTGTACGGGCCTTTCTGGATGCAGAAAATGTTCGACTGCTGCCCTAGCCAGCACATTCTCTCTCATCAATTGAAAACGTCTGGTCAATGGTCGCCGAGCAACTGGCTCGTCACAATACGCCAGTCACCACTCTTGATGAACTGTGGTATCGTGTTGAAGCTGCTTGGGCAGCTGCACCTTTACACGCCTCCCAAGCTCTATTTGACTCAATTCCCAGGCGTATCAAGGCCGTTATTACGGCCAGAGGTGGTTGTTCTGGGTACTGATTTCTCAGGATCTATGTGCCCAAATTGCGTGAAAATGTAATCACATGTCAGTTCTAGTATAATATATTCGTCCAATGAATACCTGTTTATCATCTGCATTTCTTCTTGGTGTAGCAATTTTAATGGCCATTAGTGTATTAAACACAGGCGTGTGCAGTGTTACCAACCGCATTTCGCTCCAACTCACCACTGACGAGAAATTACGAATGTTCCGAAATTTTTTGACTAAACCACGTGTGGGTGAGACACTTGACTGTAGCTACCAGTCAAAGGATGAGGATTGAAACAGCAGAGGTGAGACTCCTTTAGTTGCTTACAAACCCACAGTTTGGAAAAAATAGTGTACTAAGAAGCGAACTGGGTGTCAAAAGCTTGCTTCATAAAATAGAGACATACAGAAAGAAATTGCATAAATACATTCAAAGGATGTCAGATGAAGGAATACATAAAGTAATATACAAATGTACACCTCAAGGAAAAAGTAATGTTGGGCATCCTAAGAATTCTTAAACCAAAACTAGATATGATGTCGACTATTTCAAGAAAGGCTCCGGTAGCGCGTCACTTTATTAAACAATCTCCGTCCACTGCACTACAAAAGGACAGGTTGCGGTAGAACATCGAAAGGCAACGCGGTCAGCAGCTGCAGCAGACAAACAGCCATCAGAGTATGCAGGCCGGTCATCACACCGACACCATACTGGCAGCGTCAGCTGCGAGCCGTGTCTGGCCACCCAAGGAACGAGAGCCTTGGTGGCAGGTGCGAGCATGTGGTTGCTCTCCTCGGCGGCAGCATGGATGTACTCTCGAAAAAGGGGAATCGTCCCCTGCAACCAGGAAGCCGGTAGACAGCGGAAGAGACAAAGTCCACCACAACGCCGTCCACAGCGCCTCACAAACCAGCAAGGACCACAGAACGATGAAGTGCATTATGGAATGTGGCCAACAGGAACTAGTAGCGCCACTACGACCATGCAAAGTAGGTTTGCTTTAAATACGAGCTGTAACGCTCGTGAGTGTTAGTTACCTTTGAGGTTGGACGTGGTTGAGTTGATGACAACTCCTCACTGAGTTCGAACGAGGTCGTGGAATAGGGCTACGGGGAGCTTGGTGTTCCTCCTCCGATATTGCAGAAAGGTTTGGCGGGAATGTAACCAATGTAAACAATTAGTGGCAGCGGTGGTCACCGGAGCATACGGTTGGAGGAAGACCGGGCTCCAGACGGCCACGGGGCACTACCGAGAGGGAAGACCGTCGTGCTCGGCGTACGGCTCTGGCGCATCGTACAGCACCTGCGGCAGCAATCTGAGCAGCAGTTGGCACCACGGTGACACAACTAACTATTACAAATCGGTTATTTCAAGAAAATCTCAGAGCCAGACCCCCCTTTAGCGCACATTCCACTGACCCCAAACCTCCATCATTTGCGACTCCAATGGCGTGAAGCGATTGACTATGGAATGGTCGTGAATTGGTTAGAAGGAGACCAGTTGAGAGCCTGCATCCAGTTGGACCTGCACTTGGGTTATGGTCTGAGGAGCTATTCCGTATGAGAGCAGCATCACTCTCGTGGTTATCCCATGCACTCTGATTGCAAATTTGTACGTCAATCTGCTGATTAGATCTCTTGTGCTGCCATCCATGAACAGCATTCCAGGAAGTGTCTTCCAACAGGATAATGTTCGCCCGCATACCATTGTTGTAACCCAGCATGTTTTACTGGGAGTCGACGAATTGCATAGGTCTGCTCGATTACCAGATCTGCCTCCAATCGAGCACTCTAGGACATCATCGGACCACAACTCCAGTGTCATTTCGCAAACAGCATTAACCGTTGCTGTATTAATGGACCAAGTGCAAAAAGCATGGAACTCCATCCTACAAACTGACATCCGGCACCTGTACAACACAACGCATTCACGTTTCCATGCTTGCGTGCAACAAGCCGGTTATTAATGTACCAGCATTTCGCATTTGCAATGGCTTGTCTCGAGCTTAGATTTATCTGTGACCTTGCAATGTTAATCACTTAAAGCTATTAGCTGGACAAATGTAGCACCCAAAATTTCATTATTCTACATATTTTTTATGTGATTTTTTCCCGTCAGTGTAGTAGGAATACAGAGGGGTCCAAAAATGTATCCACTGTTTAAAAGTCCATAACTGGCAAACTAATTGACGGAGTTGTCTCATCTCTGGTAGTATAATAGTTTGTAGTTCCGGCAATCGCCACACAGTCGTTGTATTGCGTTGTTTTGTTTTGTCAGATGACAGTCGCCAGATAGTCAGTGTTTTATTCTTAGTTGCAACTAGTTACTCGAGTAAACATGGCTGGCGCAAGGCTTACATTCGATGAAAGGAAGTCAGTTTTGAAGTGGTATTTTAAGTACGAAAACATTAATGAGGTTCATCGGCAATGGCGAAATGAGTATCAAACAGAACCACCGACACGTTTAACGATTCGTCGTATTCGAGACAAATCTGAAACCAAAGGCTGTGTTAAAGATGTACACAAACAACGATCTGGACGACCTCTAACAGTAACAAGTCCAGCTAACTCCCGTCGTGTGTTACAACAATTCACTCGCTCACAACAGAAGTCTATGAGACAGTGTGCCCGTGAAACTGGAGTGAGTCGCTCAAATGTTCGGCGAATTGAAGACAGAAAAGTCGAAGTGCTCCATCATACGATTCCTACACGCAATGAACGAGGACGACCCAGATCGTAGAATGGGGTACTGGGAGTGGTTTACTAACATGGTGCACAACGATGAAGAGTTTGCAGAGATGATTGTGTGGTCCGATGAGGCACAGTTGAAACTCAATGGTACAGTAAATTGCCACAATTGCATCTACTGGGCCGCCGAAAATCCGAACGTCCATGTAGACAAAGCCGTGAATTTGCCAGGAGTAAATGTGTGGTGTGGGTTGTCTTACCGGGGCTTGATTGGGGCATTTTTCTTTGACGGCACAGTTACCGGTGAGGTGTAGCTTCAGAAGCTTCAGACATCCATTTTACCTGCCATCCGAGACTTGTATGGAGACGGAAGAGTTGACTTTCAACAAGATGGTGCCCGAGCACCTCTACCAAAATCGTGTTAGGGCGTATCTCGACGAAACTCTTCCAGGAAGATGGATAGGCTGTAGAGGTGGTGTGGAGTATCCACCACGTTCCCCAGACATAACTCCTCTGGGCTTCTACCTGTGAGGAACACTAAAGAACGTCGTTTATCGACAAAAGCCACGCACATTGGATGAACTTCGGGAATTCATCGTACATTTATGTGCAAATATCCAACTGAACACGTTGCAGTCAGTAGTTCGTGCTGCAGTTCGGCGGCATCGATTGTGTGTGGATGTTAATGGGGACCATTTCGAACACCTACAGTGATATCTTTAAGTTGGACTTTAAGCTACACTTTCACCAAAAATGAGACAACTCCGTCAATTAATTTGCAAGTTATGGACTTTTAAACAGTGGATACACTTTTTGGACCCCTCTGTAGTTATGGAGATGGAAACTAGTATTGTATTGGATGTAAAAGTGTATTTAGTAATAGTAGTTGTCTATGACTCTTCATGGTAATAATTTGTGTAAGCATGAATAAAGCCTGTATTTAAATTATAATACGAGTCTACAATGTAACAAATAAATATATGTTAAAAAGGGTGATACCAAAAAGCTTTCTCTGTTCTGGTTTTACCGCAAAATATTTTTCTTAGAGGAAACGTCTGTCCCATTTTATCTCGATAGTAACAAGTCTCTCCAGTCTGTTTGCAGTGATCTTACCCTAAACTGAATATCTAACCTTAGCTGTCTGAGCATGGTACCCAAAGATCCGTCTACTTGATGACCGACGTGATACAGCTAGAAAAGAACTCGACACTCGACATTAAATATTTTTTGATTTGCCCCACATGTTATTAAATCAAATGTTTCAGATTTCTGGGAAAAGTCTTTCAAAACTGGTATAACAAATGACAGTTCTGCTATGTGAATTCTGTTCAGATGCTGACAGGCTCAACAGAAAAACTGACACCTCTTTACTTCCACTTACGCTCTACTTTTATTGCATTGTCATATTAAACAACGTCTTGTGATAGGTTGTAAATCAATAATTTAGATACATATTAGTGAAATCTTCAAGTATGCATATTTTGATAACAATTTGTCCCAAACAATACAGATGCCTGTTCGATGAAGTTCACATCGTTTGCTAAAGCTACTCTTTACTGGTGATAACAACTGCGAACGATCTAGCCCAGTACTAATTCAGTATAAACCGGTTTCAATACGTACAATGGAACCTACTTTTCAATGTGAAGCGAAATACATTATTACATATTTGTTACCTGAAATGATGCATTTCTTACCAAAATTAATGTTACCCGTCCGTTTCGTAGAGACGTATTGCAAATGTGACAAACTATTTCTTTCAACTGGATATTAAATGCCAACTTTTTACAGTGATAATGTGTACTTCGGGGCGCTAAATGTTGTGTTTTTGTCAGCAGAGATACATGTTCATCGTGACAGATAATGAATTTTAGGAACTGAGCTACGTATAGTTGCTCATTAGCTGCAAATATACACCGCGAATGGGATGGTTGGTTGGTTTGTATAGGGGAGCAGGGACCAAACAGCTAGGTCATCAGTCCCATCAGATTAGGGAAGGATTAGGAAGGAAGTTGACAGTGCCCCTTCAGAGGAACCATCCCGGCATTGGACTGGAGCGATCTGGGGAAATCACGGAAAACCGAAATCAGGATGGCCGGCCTCCGGTTTGAACCGTCGTCCTCCCGAATGCGAGTGTAGTGTGCTAACTACTGCGCCACCTCGTTCGGTAGCGAATGGGACTTCACAGTTTTAGTGTAACACGTTATTTACAATTTTCCGCAGCCAAATAGACGAATAAAACCCGAAAATAGTGAAATTTGTTAGCTTACGTGAAGGAAGGAATTATTTTGGCTACGTGAATGTCATATAATGAAATACTGCAGTATTGATGTTATATGTCCCAGTTTCTCTTATTTTTACTGGCAGTAACAACATGTGTGTATAACCAGAAAGAAATAAGTATATTTAATCACGTAAAGACAGATCAAAACATTTGTCTAGTCGCAATTTGGTAGATGACGCAGAGGACAGGAAGTCATTTGCCCCAAGACCAGAGTTTCCGTCCAGGTAGTATAAAGGCCATTGCTCCTGTATTAACTAGAGTTTTTCGTGTTTGCTATTAGCTTGCGGAAGAACTAGAGCGAAATTGTGACAAGAAGGATCACTATTTTTACCGTTTACGTTTAATAGTCACCATGACAGAAATCTAAAACAAACAAAATTTATTTCTATAAATTATCTACAGCAACCACTGCATGATTTAGTGGTACGCTAAAACCAAATACTAGTCTATTTCATTTTTTTTTTCCTCACTCCGTCGTATTAGATGTGGCCTCAATCACTGCACCTAAAGTCAGTGTTGAAGCACAGGGCTTATCGACAACTACCGTTCCATATATATATATATATATATATATATATATATATATATATATATATATATATATATGTGTGTGTGTGTGTGTGTGTGTGTGTGTGTGTGTGTGTGTGTGTGTGTGTGTTCTGCAAAACTTAAAGGCGAGTTATAAAAAGCAACATAACATATTAACTGCTCGGTAGAAATTAATGAAAGCTGCCAGAAGTCTGCCAGTCGGGCACAGAAAGTTGGACATCACATGGAGTGAGATCAGCATGGTTATAGCGCCAAATAGGGCTGGTCCCGCAAAAAAAGGCAGTCAAAGGAACTACGGCTATTGATAAAATATCGACGTATCGAAATATCTTCTAAAACTATCGGTTTAGATCGACGAAATGTTTTCACCAATGTATCGATATCGAGATGGCAATATCGAGTGCCGATATTTTTATTTTATATTACATTTTGTTGGAATTTTGTAAATATTTGAAACAGAAATAGAATATAATTTTACTTTCACTGTGTGAGGGAATCTTATTACTTTTTGAGCTTTCGTCACACGCTGTCTTTCTCTTTGACTGTGTGGCGTAAGTATAAGCGGCACAAAAGAAGTACGATGCACTGGGGGGGGGGGGGGGGGGGAGTGGTGTGAATGGAATAATAAAATTTCCGATATGAAGAAATAGCACACTCGCACTAGTTGAGTCAAAAAATCTAAGTGACAAGATTGGTCGTTGCGGTGGGCGGAGACGTGTGAGGGAAAATGCTGTCGTCATCGGGCGCTCAGCGCTACGAAAAGAAACTGCAGCGTTTTCCTTTCAATTCTTGCTCTAAGGGGAATAAGCAGGCTGCTAACTTGTTGATGTGCAGAACGTCTAATAACAAATCTATAAATAAATGTACAGGTCTAAAACCGGCGGTACATTTATAGGCCTGTGCTTTTTTCCGTCGGTATGTCGACATGTGGATTCTTTCTGGATGTATCGAGGGCCAATAGTAGTACATTTTTAAATATCGATATATCGGATTTCCGATATTTTTAAAAATATTAACAACCCTAGAGCGAACCTGAAAAATCTATATCAATCAGCGAGCACTTGCGGTGTGCTGATGTGGTGTTCTTGATTACAGCGTGGCCCACAGAGGGAAGATCTATCGAGAAATCGGAAGAAGGACGAAGTGTCACGAGTGTAGACCGAGAGTGTGGTATTCATCACAGCACTGTTTCACGAGCAAGGAGGACGCATCTAACCACAATCGTAGCTGCCAGAACGAGAGAAAGAGATCGACCACGGTCGTCTACAGCAGCAGAAAACGGCTATACTGCGCAGCAGCCAAGAAGGGATCCGCTTGAAACAGGGATTGGAAATACAAGTGGCGTGGCTATTAGTGGGGAAGATCCCTTTGCTCGACGGCAAGTACGTTGTGTCCCGTTTCCATTTGAACACTGGCGCACCATTTGCGATTTCCAACAGTGTAGGGAGTTGATCAATAGGGAGTGGGGTCATACACACTTCTTGCATAAGAGCAGATCCAGTCTGAGTAGTGATCCTGGATGTATCTTCACATGACCACCTTTTTCACCCAGGAACGTTGCCGAACAGATTTAGTGGTCCGAGTGTTATTGCTTGGGGAAGCAAAATGTTCCATGGGCGTACTGACCTCCAAATCTTTGAATACTGTACACTCACCTGTCAACGCTACTGCGACACCTCTTCACCATGTGCCTCTTTTCAGGGGTGCACTCGGCACTGACCTCATTTTCATCGACGACAAGGCATTGAACTGCGGAGGTGAGCAGCTCTTGGAACGAGAGGATATTCGGCGAAGGTACTGCCCTGCCCGTTGCCCACGACTTAAATCGCATCGAGCAGATGTGGGATGCAGTGGGAAGAAGTATCGCAGCACGCCCGCAAGCACCAACGACCGTCCAGCAGTGTCAACCGCACTCTTGGAGGAATCGGGCGCCCTACCACAGAATTCCATACTAACCAAGTGGTCAGCATGGAGCACGCTGCAGAACAAGCATTGCTGTCTGTGGTGAACACACAACCTGTACCTATACAGAACCGTGCCCTACCTTTCTTAATGTCCAGCGAAACATTACAAATCACACACACACACACAAGTCATATTAACATATATAAATCCACCTGATGGAGGTTTAAACACTTCAGACGCGTTAGAAATGTAAATAAACAGTGACTGGTAACAGAAAAACTTGTTATTTCCTTCAATGTAATTATTGTGTGCCCGACTGAGACTCGATCTCGGGACCTTTGCCTTTCGCGGGCAAGTGCTCTACCATCTGAGCTACCGAAGCACGACTCACGGCCGGTCCTCACAGCTTTACTTCTGCCGGTATCTCATTCTGGAAACATCCCCCAGGCTGTGGCTAAGCCATGTCTCCACAGTATCCTTTCTTTCAGGAGTGCTAGTTCTGCAAGGTTCGCAGGAGAGCTTCTGTAAAGTTTGGAAGGTAGGAGACGAGATCCTGGCAGAAGTAAAGCTGTGAGGACCGGGCGTGAGTCGTGCTTCGGTAGCTCAGATGCCGCCGGCACGGTAGCTCAGCGTGTTCGGTCAGACAGCTGCGTGCTGTCTGTAATAAAAAAACTGAGGCAAAGAATCAACGATCAACTTCAACGGATGTGTTGTGACGTCCGCCCAGACCAAATACAACGAACAATATCGAACAAAAAAAAAAAAAAAAAAAGATGGTAGAGCACTTGCCCGCGAAAGGCAAAGGTCCCGAGTTCGAGTCTCGGTCGGGCATACAGTTTTAATCTGCCAGGAAGTTTCATATCAGCGCACACTCCGCTGCAGAGTGAAAATCTCATTCTGGAATGTAATTATTGTCTTTAAATAAAAGTGTAATTTATGTACGTCTCTGATCCGTGCTCACTCCCAACTATGCGTTTTCGTGAACTTCGCTGTCTATCTGTGTTTGGTTTCCCGCCCTTGTTGCGGTTTGGTCATGGTTCTTCTTCCATCTACGTGTGGCAGCAATGATGTGTATCGATATTTGTGCCGTGTACCATCTTTGGTTTTGTGCGTATATTTTCTGGCTAGGGGGTCTGCAGGGAGTCGGTCTGTTGCTGCGGACCAGGGAAGTTATATCCCCGCGGTGCAGTCGGTTGGGTCCACTGGCGGTCCATGCGCAGTGTCGGAGCGTGTGAGGAGCTGTCCGATCGCTACGAGCTTCGTGGTCCACCGACCCAGGAAGTCAAAGTTGAGTAGTGGTTTCAACTACCCAAGCCACGTCCATTCATGTTGTGCTGGTTCGTTTCGGTGGTTCACTGTTGGGGAAGTTTTCCTGTGAGCAACACCGAGTGTTTCTATTGCTGAAATTTAGCCGCAACGATATGCAATTAACTATATTGGTTGACTACAATTCCAGTGCAACAGCGGAATTTTCTGCCTTGTGGCCGTTAGTGTTCCAGTAACCTGCCCTGGCCACTTACGTAATTTCAGGCAGCGTCCTTTCCTCATCCGTTGCCGCTGTCTAACATGGTGTGCAATTTTGACAGCTAATACATACTTCATTGTGGATTATCACGTTCGTAACTTTTGGCGTTTGAGTTCTCATGTACTGATTTATGTCAAGCAAGTCGTTGTGTTGGTCGGTCCATGGCTGTCCCCTGGTTCCGACGGATCAAGTGTAGTTGCGCTCACCATCTTTCTCATCTAAGTGAACGAGGGCAGACCGACTTCCCTGGAGGCTTCTGAGTGCCGTTGTCTTTGTTTTCTTTCCCACCAGTGTTTAATTATCTGTTTTCAGCTACTTAAAATTTAAGGCTTATGGTTATATTTTTTTTAAATTTTGGAAAATTAATTGTGGGCTTTCAGCCTTGCAACCTTGTTCTTAAAATTATATTTCAAGCTTAAACATTGCGGCCTTCTGCCTCTAAAAGATTATTATATTTTAATATTTCGAAACTTAATTGTGGTCTTCAGCCATTTGTATTGCACCTTGCATATACTGTATTTGTTCTATCCACTTTGTCTTGAGACTTTCCACCTAGCTGTGATATACGTTTTTTTTAATTATTTTATTTGCTATTTCAACTGCATTTTTATCTTGTTGATTTTAAGATTTCTTGTTTGGAGGCCATCAGCCGTAAAAGAGTTGCCTTTGGTAAAAGTTCGGCTATGTGCCACTTTGTTTGTAAATGTTATATTAAATTACAATAAATTACAATTAGAAGGTGAAACTGACCCCAACCTTATTTGGTCCTTTCCACAATCCTAATTACCTTTGCTGCCCAGTGGGTTTAGCGGGCGTTTCAGTCTCATTCTGTGTTTCTTTCAGTTAATTCTGTACTCTACTGAGGTAGTTATTTCTATGTACGTTTCACGTTTCATCATGCTATCTTAGTTGACAGTGGCAGTCATGCGAAAGTTAATTTTAACTTTCAGTTTTGGACACCAGCGTACTCTGCAAGTAAACGTACAGTGCATGGTGGAGGGTACTTCGTCTCATTATTATCTGTGTTCTATTCTATTCCATTCGCGTACTGAGCGAGAGGTAAACGGCTGTCTATACGCCGCCGCACGCACTCTAATCTCCCTTATCTTATTCCCATGATCCCTACCCGAGATATAGTTGGCGGCGGAGCCTCCTTCGCGTGGAGGTTCTCTAAATTTATCCAACGGTATTCCGCCAGAACTACGCCGTCGTTACCCCAGAGATTTCCATTTAAGTTTACCGAGTATATCTGTTACACTTTTGTGTGGGCTATACCGACCTGTTACGATTCTTGCAGCGAATTTCTGAATTCGTTCGACGTCTGCTTTCATGCCTACTTCATAAAAACTCCAAACATTGGGGAAGTGCACTAGAAATGGTCGAACTAGCGTCTTGTACAATGTTTCTGTTAAATGTGCGTCGCACTGCCCCTAAACCATTCCGTCAAATCTAAGACTTCGCTTTCCCTAGCACTGATTTTGAGTGATGTTCTCAAATCATAACGCTTCTTAGTACTACGTCCAAAATAATTATGAGGTGTGACAAGCTCACTCAACTATAGGCATTCGTTTACATCTACCCACCTCTTAAAAGAGCTGCCACACCTTACCTCAAGTGGAAGGTTTGTCCAGATCTTTCTGGATTTAGTTACGGTCGTCCAACTATGTACTTCCCTTACATAACAGCACAGTAAGTGCTCCTGATCCCATGTGGAAAGCTGTTTATTTATATTGAGAACATTTTTCTTCACTCCGAAGACTGGTTTAATGAATCTTCCCAAGCTACTCTATTACGTGCAAGGCTCTTCGTCTCCGAATAACTACAGCCTTGTGAACTTCTTAATGTATTCATTTCTTGGTCTCCTCCTACATTTTTACCCTCTACACTTCCCTACGGTACTGAAGTGGTGATTTTTTGATGTCTCAGAACGTGTCCTAACAACTGAATCAAGTTGCACCATAACTTTCTTGTATCTCCAATTCTGTTCAGTATCTTCTTATTAGTTATATTATCTACCCAGCTAATCTTCAGCATTCTTCTGCAGCACCACATTTCAAAAGCTCATATTCTCTTCTTGTCTAAACCGTTAATCGTCCACTTCCATACATGAGTACACACCAGACAAAGATCTTGAGAAAAGACTTCCTAACACTTAAGTTTATATTCACTGTTAATAAAATTTCTCCTCTTCAGAAATGATTTTCTTGCCTTTTCCACACTACATTCTATATCTTCTCTTCTTCGGTCGTCATGAATTATTTTGATGCTCAAAAATCTGCTGCTTTCAGTGTCTCGTTTCGTAATCTAACTTCCTCAGCATCATCTGACTTAATTCGACTACATTCCATTATCCTTTTTTTGGTTTGTCGATGTTTATATCCTTTCAAGACGCTGCCCATTCCGTTCAACTGCTCTTCCTAGTCCTTTTCTGTCTTCGACAGAAATGCAGTGTCTTCGACAAATCTCGAAATTTTTATTTCTTCTCCCGAGCTTTAATTCCTACTCCGAAGTTTTCTTTAGTTTCTTTTACCGTTCGCTCAGTGTACGGATTGACTAACATCGGGGGTAGGCCACAAGCCAGTTTGCCTCCATTCGCAATCACTGCTTCCCTTTTGTCCGCCTCGACTGCTATAACTGCCGTCTGAGTTCTATACAAGCCTTATGCCCCCTGTATTTTCCACTGATATCTTCAGAATTTCAAAAAAAGCATTGTCAAAAATCTTCTCCAAGTCTACAAATAATATAAATGTAAGTTTTCCTCTCTTAGCCTATCTTCTAAGAAAAATTGTAGGATTAGTAGTGCCTCGGGCGTTCCCACATTTTTCCGGAATCCAAACTGAACTTTCCCGAGGTCGGGTTCTTCCAGTTTTTCCATTCTTCTGTAAAGAGTTTGTGTTAATATTTTGCAGCTGAGAATAATTAATTTGACACTTCCATATTATCAGCACCTGCCCTCCTTGGAATTGGAATTGTTACATTCATCTTGACGTCTGAGGGCATTTCGACTGTCTCATACATCTTGCTAGTTTCGTCATGGCTATCAGTAATACTGACGGGAAGTCGTCTACTCCAGGGGTCTTATTTCGAGTTATGTCTTTCGGTATTCTGTCAAATACTATTCGGATTACCACATTGCACATCTCATCTTCATCTACGTCCTGTTGCCTTTCTATAATATTGCCTTCAAGTTCATCTCCCTTGTATAGGCTCTGTATATACTCCTTCCACCTTTTCACCTTCGCTTTCATTACTGAGGACAGGTTTTCCATCTGATCTGATATTCATACATCTGCTTCTCTTTTCTCGAAAGGGCTTTTTAATTTTCCTGTAGACGGTATCTATCTTTCCTCTGGTGAAATGTGCCTCTAAGTCCTTACATTTGTCGTCTAGCCTTTCCTGCTGAGCCATTTTGCACTTCCTATCAATCCCCTTTTATAGACATTTGTATTCTCTTTCACCTGCTCCATGTGCTCTATTTTTGTATTTTCTCCTTTTATGTTCAAATGTGTGTGAATTTCTAAGGGACCAAACTGCTAAGGTCATCGGGCCCTAGACTTACACAGTACTTAAACTAACTTAAAGTAACTCATGCAAAGAACAACACACACTCTCAAGCCCAAGGGAGGCTTCGAACCTCCGGCGGGAGAGGGCCGCTCAATCAGTGACATGGTTCCTCTAACCGCGCGGCCACTCCGCGCAGCTCTCCTTTTATCAGTTAAATTCAATATCTCCCGTGATATTTCTAATAGGCCTGTCGTTTTATCTGTTTGATCCTCTGCTGCCTCCACTATTTCACCTCTCCGTCTTCTGCTGTATTCATTTCCCCTGATCTAATAAATCCTCGCCTAATGTTCCGTCTTAAACTCTCAACCATCTCCCGTTCTTTCAATTTATCCAGGTACCATCTCCTTAATTTTCTGCCTTTTTGCAATTTATTCAGCTTTACTATGCAGTTAGTAACCAATAAATTATGGTCAGAGTCTACACCTGCCCCTGGAAATGTCTTGAAATTTAAAATCTGGTTGCGACATCTGTCTTACCATTATAGAATCAATCGCAAACTTAACTGTGTCTACAGGTCTCTTCCGTGTATACAGCCTTTTTTTATGATTCTTAAACCAAGTGTTAACGATGATTAAATTATACTCTGTGCAAAACTCTACCAGGCAGCTTCTTCTTTCATTCCTTTGTACCCGTCCATATCACGTGCTATTTTTCCTGTTATTGTATTCCACTAGTCGACCACTATTAAATATTCGTCTCCCTTAGTCATACGATTAATTTCTTTTATTTCAGCTTACATTTATTCAATATTTTCACATCTGCGGGCCAATCCACCATACAAACCTGTAATGCTATGGTGGATGTGGACTTCGTGTCTATCTTGGCACCGACAATACGGTCACTATGCTGTTCATAGCAGCTTACACGTATTCCTATTTTCTTATTCATTATGAAAGCTACTCCTCCATTACCCTCGATTTGATTTTGAGTTTCTAATCCTATATTCACCTGATCAGCTGTCCTATTCCTCCAGACATGAAGCTTCACTAATTCACACTGTATCTAACTTCATTCCATCCACAGTCCGTCTTACTTTCTTGTGTTTTCAAGGTTGAAAATTCCTTGACAATGTCTGCTTTCCGGTCCCTAATTTTTTTGTTACGCCTATCGACAATTTCGTTTCTATTAATCCTCATTACTTTCATCTACCTTCGCTTTTCTCTCAGTCCATTATGCGTTGGTTTTCCCATCGACAGGTCTTGCAGTTCAGCCTCACGTTAACAAGGAAGTCAATGTCGTCAGCAAATGTTGTCATTGTTATCCTTTCACCCTGAATTTTTTATCCTACTGCTATTACTTAAAGTAAATTAGAGGTTGCTATTTAAGAGAATGGACACAAAAATTGTTTTCACCATATGTGTTCTTCACCTCACGAAAACTAATACTGACGGAGACAAAGATATTCATTTAGTATTAGTGCACTGAGCGAAAAATTGCCACACTACAAAAATTTTTATGGAGATTTATCCTAGGTAATAATTTTTCGTTTACTAAGAGCAGTTCTTGATGTGCAGCGTTAATGTACAGTGATATAAGTGTAGCTGTAAAACGGCCTTGTGGTCAGAAATGAGAAGACGGAAACCTGTTGGAATAAGCTCTTAATACGAGGTGCGGCTAGAAAAAAACCGGACTGATGCTGGAAAAAACATTTATTTACATTTATTTACAATTTCATGTTATCTCCTTCAATGTACTCTCCTCCTCGGTCTCTACACCGCTCCATACGAATTTTCCACTGTTCATAGCAATGCTGCAGATCATTTTCGGTAAGTCCATACATTACTTCCGTCGCTTTTTCTTTTACTGCTTCAACAGTCTCAAATCTAGTTCCTATCAAAGCTGGCTTGACTTTAGGGAAAAGAAAAAAATCACAGGGGGCCAAATCAGGTGAGTAGGGTGGATGATCTAAGATGGGAATGTTGTGTTTTGCCAAAAACGTCTTCACTGACAACGCACTGTGAGTTGGGGCATTGTCTTGGTGAAAGATCCATGACTTTTTTCTCCACAAATCGTTCCGTTTTCTCCGTACTCGCTCACGTAGGGTAGCCAGGACGCTAATGTAGTAATGCTGATTCACTGTTTGTCCCTCTGGTACCCAATCAATGTGCACAATCCCTTTGATGTCAAAAAAAAAACAATCATCATTGCCTTGAATTTCGATTTTGACATTCGTGCTTTTTTTGTCGTGGAGAACCAGGAGTTTTCCAATGCATCGATTGGCGTTTAGTTTCGGGATCGTAAGTAAAAAACCACGATTCATCGCAAGTAATAACATTTTGTAAGAAGGTGGGATCACTTTCAATGTTTTCCAGGATGTCAGAACAAATCATTCTTCGGCGTTCCTTCTGTTCAATTGTGAGACACTTTGGAACCATTTTTGAACACACTTCGTTCACGTTGAAACTTTCATGAAGAATCTGCCTAACACTTTCCTTGTCAACTCCTGTTAACTCAGACACTGCTCTGATTGTTAAACGGCGATCTTGTCAAACAAGTTTACCGATTTTTTCAATGTTTGCATCAGTTTTTGCTGACAATGGTCTGCCAGTGCGAGTGTCATCACTGGTGTCTTCGCGGCCATCTTTAAATCGTTTAAACCACTCAAACACTTGTGTTCGCGATAAACAATCATCGCCGTACACTTGTTGTAACATTACAAACGTTTCACTTGCAGATTTTCCTAGTTTGAAACAAAATTTGATGTTAACACGCTGTTCTTTCTGTACACTCAACATTTTCCGGCGCACAGACAAAACGTCAACTACTTAAAACAGACGCCACGGGCAGACTGAGTGCAGGAGGCAGATGAAACTCGAACAGTAGGCGGAGCGAGAGTCACGTGACAGGCCACGCGACTTTCAGCCTTATTGCATTCGTTTTATTGTTTCACCAGTACTAGTCCGGTTTTTTTCTAGCCACACCTCGTATATTCAAATATTCGAAAATTTCTAATTTTACACACTAATGCTCCAGGTAACCATTATTTATTTGTAACAGTTTTCTCTAAAAGCACAAATGTCTTGTAGGTAAGACTGTCTCGCCTTGTAATGTAATACAACAATGCGGATGTGCAGTCTGAAAGTAAACGGCCTGACCATAAAAATGTGAAGCACCGAGGAGGGAAGGAGGAAACGAAATGAATCTTCACGTGTTGAAAGAGTATGTGATGTTTTTTTAGTGAAATTTACGAGGGCGAATCAGAAAGTCTTTGCCCCAACTTTTTTTTTTTTAGCAAAATCACGACTGTAAATGCGAAGTCAACATATCCATTCCCAGCGCTGTACCTTCCTTGGTTCGTACCGGCCTTATCTGCAGGTGGCTCCGCATCACGGCGCTGCTATCGATTGTTCAATATGGCGGTTGTGCTTTCACACGTCGACGGCGTTACAGCAGCGAAGTGTGATTAGTTACTTATGGAGCAAGGGACGAACACTCATAGAGATCTACAGGGAAATACAGCCAACATATGGGGAGAACTTCTCGCTTTGAGGACTGTGTGGTGGTGGTGCTGTGAGTTCGACAAAGGCAGTGAAGTCTTGCATGGCAAAGAGTGGTGGGGAGGGCGTGTTCGTCACCGGCTGAATACAACATTTCCCACGTGGATGCAATGGAGAAAGCAGATCGGCGTGTGCACATCATGGCCGTTTGCCAGGGGCTTGGCATGTCATATGGGATTGCAGCGATTCACAAGTAACAATGAAGCCGAGACAGCAGTTCTACAGTGGTCCCACAGTCATACCGCACAGGCACCTCAAATTTAGTGCTGCGATGGGACAAATATGTGAACTGGTGTGGAGACTACGAGGGAAAATAGTGTAAGGTACGTGGAATAAGATGTGTATTTGTCATTACCTATGTGTACCTTATTTTGACTAATAAAAAGTAAGGGCAAAAACTTTCTGGCTTGCCTTGGCACAAAGAGCTTGGCAGTATGACACCACTTATAAACATGCAACACCACTTGTGGCCTGGATGCACGCAATGTTTCGGTTGGGAAGGATGTCATAAAACCACTGTACACTCTCCTGAGACAAGGTGGCCCACAACAGTTGTAAGTGGTTCCAATGGCTCTGAGCACTATGGGACTTAACTTCTGAGGTCATCAGTTCCCACACTCATCCATGCCCGAGGCAGGATTCGAACCTGCGACCGTAGCGGTCGCGCGGTTCCGGACTGTAGTGCCTAGAACCGCTCGGCCCCCCGCGCCGGCCGTTGTAAGAGATCCCCGATAACCTGGCCCTGGGAAGGAGCTGACATCCGAGCTGGTCCCACACGTGTATCAGGAGCAGGCCTAGGAATCACACTGGCCATGCCCCTCAATATCATGCAGACAGTTCATAGAGACAGGTGCCATGCATGGACGAACATTGTCCTACTGAAAAATGGCACCATGATACTGTCACGAAAGGTATGATGACTACGCCATATATCCGTGATGTACCATTGAGCCATCAGTTTCTTGAACCACAGCCAGCCATGACCTGAAACCATACCCGATACCTGAAATCATAGCCGATAGCACACCAAACCGTGACGCCAGGACTGCTGCAATAAAACGGAATAATGAGGCTGCTCCCCATGTCGTTAGAATACTCGCGACAGTTGTCATCTGGGATAGTGCAGAAACACGATTCGTCGCTGTACGTAATGGTTCCTCAGTAGTTCATGTTTCCCGGTTACGGCACCACTTGAACTGCAGACGTTTGTGTTGTGGTATTCACAGCAGCTGCCGACAGTAGTTCTCTAATCAGGCTGCCGTTAGTCTCAGACCAATACGGGATGAGGATGACACAGAATGTTGCGGGGAGTCCATTACTTATTCTCGGATGGAAGGCACAGATGTGAAGAGGTTACGATGTGCTTAGCGCACAATAAGGCGATCCTCACTCGCGGTTGTCAGACGTAGTCGCCCTGAAACTTGACGACGAAACTGCCTGCCCTCATGTTCCCACGCAGTCATAACATTGAGCCACTGCCACGTACAACTGCCACATAACTGTGGACGCTGTACCATTTGACCAGCCAGCCAAATGGAGACCCACAATGAGGTCTCTTTCGAACTTTGTGAGGTGCTGATAACGGTGTGTCACACAAGTAGACAGTATGTTCTTGTCCTTCACAGTGATCACTCAATGTCTGACGCTGTTCACGACCCTCATATACCGTAACAAGCCTGGTAACAAAGTAAACAACACTTAATGCAACTTGGTGGCCATTCTACCGGTCACAGAGAATTTGCAACTCCAATTACTTACACATCCGCAGATGGTTATTGCGAGTAAGAAGTTACGCTGACATCCGACCATGTCATCTGGGTGCTTCACTTGCTTTGTCCGGCACTGCTTTTGCTTTTGCATTCCAGTGGTAATTGTGGCCACCATGTCGTAGAAACGGAAAACGAGGATCTTTGGTTGATAAGCTCAGACAGTAGCAGCTCGACACTGAGGCAGTAAGAGCTCTTGTCGAATCTCCCCCTACATTCGAGATTACCAAGCAGCCGTTAATAAGATGATTACTTTGCTGGCTGGAAAGTTCCCTTACCTACTTAAATATTACTTCAGAAGTATTGTCATTCTAGAGCATCAACAAAAATTCATTGTTTGGACTGACATCAATGATAGAAACAGGAGCAGTTCGCTCGGTAAATAGGAGACTAATGTACGTGTAACGAGGAGTGGAAAGAGGGCGTAGGAAAGAGAGGAGGTTGGAAATATCTGGTCGACACTGCAAGGTATCGAAGTAGTAGTACAAAAGACAGAAAGAGATATAATATTCAAATAAGAGGGATGATAGGAAAGTAACGCACAATATTTTTACTACCGAAAAGTTTGATAGGTGACAAAACAAAATAATCACAAATGACCTTACACCTTTTACCTACTTTTCTACATAATCAGCAACGTTCACAAGACATTCCTCCCAGTTTTAGTACGCCCTGTTCGTAGCAGTATATGTGATTGGACTACAGTCATTTGTGCACTGCTGATTTCACTTCCGCATGTGTCACAAACCATTGCCAGGCCAGTAACTTCTTCATGGGACCAAACAGATGAAAGTCCGACGGTGCAACATCCGCACTATACGGTGGATGCTGGAGCACCTTCCACCTAAATGTGGCGATTTTCTCACGAACAGGAGCAGCAACATGGGGGCGAGGACTGTCTTCAAGAAGTTTGACACCGTCAGCATTAATGTTGTGGTATTTGTTGCAAAGGGCAAGACGCAACTTAACCTAAGGTCTATTTTAGGCTGCAGCGTTCACGGTGGTCCCATGTTCGGTGAAGTCCACCAGCAACACAGCATACCTATCACAGAACACTGTCACAAGCAATTTCCTTGCAGATTGAGTCACTGAATTTTTTTCGTAGTGGGGAACCAGCATGTTTCCACTCCATGGGGAGCTGCATGGTTTCGGAGGGGTGGTGGTAGGCCTTCGACTCATCACCAATGACGATTCCTTTCAGAAAGCCTTGCCCTTCTACAGTGGAGCACATCAAGCGATTTACGCTTATCATCGTTCGCTGGCCCTTCAGTTTGTCAGAATATTGAGCGCTCAACATGGACTATAATTTCAAAGTACAATCGGCTATGTTGAACTTCTAGGATCACTTCATAACCTGAATTATTGCTTTGGCCTGCGAGAGCGCAGAAAGGTAAATAATATCGTTGGCTTGTTAACGTTCCGTGATTTTTAACACACTTGAGTATTCCGTGACTTCACTTATGTTTTTTTTTTCTCTCTGGTACTAAACTTGACTACAGAAGGACGTATTTTAAAAGGAGGTGTACTTCTAATGTTAAAAAGGAAACGACAGCCGCCATTGCTTCGAAATATAAGAAAACATTAATTTTTTGTCAGTACACGCTGTTGTAAGAAGATTGATCTCGTAATACTTGAGCACTGAGAAGAACGTTTTATGAAATAATAACTGTTATCTTAAAAGGTAAAATTTTTCTCATTTTTGAAGTGAATTTTATGCTCAACTTTCCACTCTTAGTAATTACGATACAAAGTGCAAGCAAGCAGAAGACTTAGGATTTTGATGCTAAGTAGTACTGTGCGATCCAGGTTTAATATAACGGTCTTTTGGAATGAACAGATTCTCTTTTGTGAAAAGGGAAAATTTGAGGAACTTTCCCTACCGACACGGACTATCATAGTTGTTCAGAATAGTATCCGTCTAACTTGCTCTTCAATAACAGCGTCAAGAATTTTTCAGAGCTATATTACGACGCAGGTCTTGAAGAGCTGTTTCTTACGCTGGCTGCTAAGAACTTTAACCTTGAGTGCGCTCGATTGCACTCCGGAGACGCATTACTGGAAAAATTAATAATCTACTCTTTTTCAGCCAGGAAGACAGTAATTAAGATCCACAACACTAAATATTTTATTTTTGGTGGAAAGGGCAATTTCAATTTTCAAATGAAAAAGTAACACCAAAGGGCAGATTTCAATACTAGGAAGGAAAGAAGACCTGGTAAGAGAAGGGAAAAGAAGTTACAATTAATTTTGCAGCGGAAAGTTTCGATGCTGCCTGTCTGTTTGTTCTTTTCGCTCTCATCAGGAATACTTAATAATTTTTCTAGCGGTCAAGGGAGGACCATTAGAAACTGCTGCTATAAGCTTCGCAGTTGCACACGCCCGTCTTTCAAAATTGCTGCCTCAGTGGCCCCGACATTCTGCGCGGTTGCAGCTGTTAACCGGCCTCCCGGAGAGTGGCGAACCACTAAGGTTCACACGGCCCTCTCGAAAGAACGCACACCGCCGGAGACATTGCTACGATCCATACAGTCGTCCCCACACACACTCCGCATATCCCTGTGAATTTCACTCGGCTTTTGCCTTTTGGTCTACAAAAATCGAACTACTCTATTCTTCACGCGCTGACGACAGTGACAAGCGCGCCATGTTTGTTCCGTAGTTCACGCTTCTCTCGGTAGAGCTGCACATGAAAATGAAATCTGTGTTATGCAAACTTCGATCTATATCGTCGTGAAATTTCGATATTCCAGCTGCAATACTAGGGGAGAAAAAAATTATTGTGCCTTATTTTCCGGTCCTCCCTCGCAGTAATAGGTACAAGTGAAAGAAGTTTAGCTATTGTTTTTGTCTCTGTGTCACACAGAGAGGTAGCAATACTCATGCAGAGCCTCTTGCGGTAAACTTTCCACGGCAATGTACACTCTTTGTCGTTATTATAGGCACGCTTTTTCTATACTTTCTCTGTGTTCTGATGGAGGTGAGCGCGTTGCGTACGGGTGCCACTGTCTCACGCACCGCTACTCCAGGTGAGACGCCACATGTTTTCGTCTCTCCAAAACTACGAGAAGAGCGCAGCCTGACGCAGCTTTCATGACGCGTGCTTACGTAACGTGAGCGATGGAAAGTGAGTGTGCTGTTTGTCATCGCCGAAGGATCTGCAAAGTCACTGCAGTGCCAGAACCAACACCGCAGCCTTCGGCTCGAGTGTCTGTAAGAGCTGAGATTAATGGTCTAACCGACAGGGGCTGAGGCACAACTCAGGTACATTAGTGTCGGCTAAATGCCTACTCAGCTTCCAGTAAAGGAAGCGTTCGGAACGAGGAACTGTAGGGCCCTCTGTGGTCGTCTGCAATTGTCGGAGCGAAGTCATGACAAAGCTTCTGCCTGAGGTTCTGGTGCAGAAACGGAGGCTACTATTACCACGCAGATTTCGTCTGAAGAAAAGGCAATGTAGGCACAGTGTGACGAATTCCATTAAAAAAAAATAGTAGAACCACAGTATGATTAACTCCATACTGTTCTGCTTAGTGCATCCTTTCTATCCAATCGCTCATACTATACCAGCACTAACTACTCCATCATACTTTTTTCCATGGCTCGGTACTCTCTTTCCTTTCCTATTGCCTGCTCGCATGCGCAAACGGAGCACCCACCCCGATCTAGTGCAATAAGCATACTTACACTATTCAAACGTCAAGGCACTACTTTCACTGCGAAAGACTCACTACTGTCGCATGTTCCAAACGGTTTACAACCGTACTGTCCAACTAACATTCTAAAACGCCTTAGACTAGCCCTAGGTCCAAAGATAACACAGAATCTCCACATGCTACATACCATTTCACGGTATACTCACAATGGACAAACTACTAACAGGAACAACGTTAAGACAGCATCCCTCAACCAACTTTTGTACCTATAAAGCTCTAATCCAAACGATTTTCGCTTTTACTAATTTCATATGACTCTTCGCTTAACTCCCAACACCTCTCAAAATGCCATGCGCCGTATCCTGACTTTTCGGTGATTATCGATTGTTCACTCCTTATGTTACATTTACACTGACTTGTAAATCTTCTACGTGAGTTGTAACGCACATGTTACCCAAGCTATAGGTACGCAGAACCGTCTGTGCTCATTCAAATACAATCACGAACTTTCCAAGAAGCTGCACAAAGCGAACAATGGACGTCCGTTTATGCAGCTTCCTCATCTGCAGTGAATACCTACGTAGAACCAAAAGCTGTGTCGTGTCGCACATCTGGGCCTATTCGTGCGTAATTCAGTTCACGACAAGACATTAAAGACGAATATTAGATATTTTTCTTTTAGTAATGTATCTGTTGAGCATAATACAGTACATACTGAAATCGTGTACTTCGTCATAACAGAGCTCGAAGTTATCAATACTAGGAAGATCCAAGGTGAATCAATAAACACTCGCGATCACGCATCGAGTGTGTTGCCTCCACAGTTACATGGCACCTGCATTAAAAACGTACAGTAGCATTAATTCAGCGTACAATAAACAGGACAACATTAACATCGTCTATGAGACTATGTTGGTAATTACAAGTGTGAAACATAGGAGCTAAATAAGTAAAAGATCGAAACTGGAAAATTTATGTTACTGGGAGTGTAAGGCACGTGTACAGCTTATTGCTACTGTTACGTAATATTAAAGTGGGAAACAATTCAGGAATTGAAACACAATTACGTAAGAGGAATAATGGTGCAACAGTGTCAGATACCGATGGCACAGCTCGTTAACTTTTAATGACTAAACAACAGGCGTAATATTTAAAAGTTTTCATGATTTCCTCAGCCGCTATACACTCAATACATATTGTCTATACGCGGTGGTCAAAAGCAGTCTCAGAAACTTGTAAGGCTGTTGCATGGAAGATTGTTCTGAGAAGTGATTCGCTACGGTCGCAGGTTCGAATCCTGCCTCGGGCATGGATGTTTGTGATGTCCTTAGGTTAGTTAGGTTTAACTAGTTCTAAGTTCTAGGGGACTAATGACCTCAGCAGTTGAGTCCCATAGTGCTCAGAGCCATTTGAACCATTTGAGAAGTGATTGCTAAGGAAAAAATTCGATGCCTTGCGCCGTTTCAGAGTTATTTAGCATTGAAGCTAGCCAATTAGATCGTTGTGGGCACAAATTCAAGCACTTGACCCCGATAATGCACACACATCTGTGGGTCGGTGAGTTACCACTTGTTCAAATGCTCATTACCAATTAAAATTTGAATTTTTCTGAGGTGATTAAGTAAGTTTTGTTCAGCTTGTGGAAACCAAATGAAGAACAATGTCTCGACACTGTCTCTGGTAGGCTGGTTGAATCTGCGCATGCGACGACCTGATCGGCAAACTTCAGACCTAAATAACTCCGACACAGCGTACCGTATCGAATTTTTTCTTATTAATTCTTTCTCAGCACAACCTCTCCTGAAACACATATCCATATTGTGCCTGTTAATCCAGTGTATGTAGCTCCTATATGTAGCACCGTCTGTTTTGCGTACGAAAAGTTAAGCACCCAGGATCGAAGGAAACGAAATGTAATTTCTCGGGTATGTGACGTTATATCACTGAGTACAAAATAAAGTCAAATTTAGAAAGAACTTGACAATACAAGCCCTCTTATCAGGGTGACGCGGTACCCGCTATGTCCTGGATTCATCCATTGATTCGGTTGGGAAGGGTTTCATAAGCCGTTGTATCTTCACCTGAGACATCCTTGTCCGAAACTGTAACTGGCTCTTAGTATCCTAGATGCTGGAAGTGGGGCGTAGTTAACATCCGAGCTGGTCCACCACGCTGCCAAAGTTGTTTCGACTATGCCGCAGGAGTTTCGCTGGGAAGCCCTTACACGTCCTCCATGCAGTCCTCTCCCCAAGCGATTTGAGCATTTTTGGAGCCCCAAAGAAAGATATTCGTGGTCGTCAATTAGCTTCGGACGAAGAGGTAACCCTCCAAGACACAATCACGGTTCCGCATGCAACCACAAGCATTTTTCCATGAACGCACTGACCGGCTTGTCTCACAGGAGGATGAATGTATCTGCAGTTGTGGAGATTTGTTTTTCATTTGAAAGCCCCTTATACACGCGTGAATGGAACAGGTAGAAAATGTCTAGTACAATAAAAGGTACGTCTCCCGAACACTTCATAGTAACTCACAGAATAGATTTTCATGTAGATGTAACTGTGCTATTTGATTCGCTGCAAAGCGCTTAAAAATCTCAAAAGGTATGACATGTGAACGTCCAACAGCTGTTATCTCGACAGTTTACTTGGAAAAATGAAAGAAGCTGTTTTCAAAGACGAATGTAGGGGAAACTGCTGTACGGTAAAACTGGTAAAGACGTTATTGTGGTAATTACATTGTGAACATGGTTCTCACTACGACACGATTTACTGTGACAGTTCAGGTGTCGGTGCCATGCTCACAGTACATTCACTCCTTAACAGTTTCGGCATTTTCTTTCATCTTGTGGATGGAACTTGAGGATGGAAGATTCAGTATAGAAAACCTATTCGAAAGTTCTTTTAACCAAAACAAAGAAATTAGAACGACAGTTACAATATCTCAGGCCCGCAGTAAGGAAATATTTCATCTACATATTGGATTACATGTGCTGGAAGGCGTAATTTACACGACGTAACTCTCAAACGATGAAAACTTAGGGCTTTTGTCTTATGAAAAACAAATATTGATACGGCAGGTTTTTGACGGAATTGTTTTCCCTTGGATTTGTTCTGATTTTGTTTTTATTTGCGTTTATTCTCGTTCTGCAGCAAACAGACAAAATTCTGTTAGGAAATAGGAGTCAAAATTAATAAGACAGTAAAGGTCGAAAGATAAATACAAAATACCCATTACCAAATGAAAATATGTCCTACCCATTTCCCGAAATCAAAATAGTTTACTACTTCGCAAATGCTTGAATAGTCCAGCATACATTCCGCCTTACTCTCTCACACACCAGTACCGGATGCCTCGACAAGACTTGGAACCGATGTAT
Organism: Schistocerca nitens; assembly: GCF_023898315.1. Lineage (NCBI taxonomy): Eukaryota > Metazoa > Arthropoda > Insecta > Orthoptera > Acrididae > Schistocerca > Schistocerca nitens. Next base: position 270,938,509 of record NC_064620.1, read on the forward strand.
TCTTGTGTAACTTATAAATAATTTTACAACGAAAACAATCAGTTATTGATAAAATTATTTAAGGTCACTTGTGAAATATGACATACGAGATAGAATGGGAAAGTCAGCTCTGGCAGAATACAAGAGACCAAAATCAAGAAAGGCGTGAGACAGGATTGCACATTGGCCCCACTGATATATAATTTGTGCATTGGAGAAGCAACGAACATACTGTACCTGACTACAGTGACGTAAGGACAGTATACAAAAGTAACTAAATTACACATAACATTCTTATGTTGCAGTGTCTGTATACAAATTACTAAACTGTTCCTCTTATGTTTTCTGTGAACATGCTTAGATAAGCAGTTTCCAACAGTATTTATGGCAGCTTGTATCTCTTGATAGGATGCAATCGTTTGTACTACGTTGAATGTACTGATATAAGCACACCGAACAAAACTTAGGCACCCCCCCCCCCTCCTCCTCCTCTCAGAGATATCACGTTAGTACTGTATAACAGCGTTTCTAGAACTGACAATGGCATCAATTCGACGAAAAAGCAAGCCCAAAGTTTCTTCAGCTATGCCACAGCCAGTTGAGACCATGTCAGATTCCGTAGGGCTAGCAAAGCCCTTTCAACATAGTTGTTGTCACTTAGGGAGACAGGAGTGTCCACAGCATACTCAACATGAAGAGACAGAAGGCGGGGCAACCATCACCGCGAGTGTTACGGTAAACTGAATGAGTGATCTAAAGCCATTGTGCGAAAAGCACTCTCAAAACATCACAGAACCACTTGGGGGCCGAACTGTTCCACACATTGCGCGTTAAACGCCTCATTGGACCGTCGGTGCGTTCGACGTCTCGCATCATTTGAAAAGAAGTGAAATCGTGGCTTGTTCGACCACAATATAAGCCTTAAGTTCAAACGGTTCAAATGGCTCTGAGCACTATGGGACTTAACTTCTGAGGTCATCAGTCCCCTAGAACCTAGACCTACTTAAACCTAACCAACCTAAGGTCATCACACACATCCATGCTCGAGGCAGGATTCGAACCTGCGACCGTAGCGGTCGCGCGGTTCCAGACTGTAGCGCCTAGAACCGCTCGGCCACTCCGGCTGGCTAAGCCTTAAGTTCGATAAGGTCAAGTTGTCTGACCAATTCAAGTCGTGTTGCTTCACGTGCTGCAGTGGACAATAGCTAATACGAGGCACGCGATTACAATAGTTCATTGCATGTTGTGCGCTTCGCAACGTCCTCTCGGAAACTGGTTGAGATGGGTCTGCATTCTCTGTCAGGTTTAAAACTGACAGTTAGTGACAACGCGTAACAAACGTCCCACAATTATGATCTTTTTACGACATTTCTTCTAAAGTCGAGTTGTATACAATACCTTGTAGGCACACTCGGCAGCCTGCGCCCAAATAAAAAATATTCGGAACAACTTAATTCACGTTGTGATCGTGGGCAAGTACAACCAAGATAGCTCTTACGAACATCCAGCATGCTGGAGTAGCTGTAGGCTAGCAACTTCCGTTAATCAGTACAACGGAAAACCAGTCCAAAGTTGCAAATTTTACTTTTTTTATTCACTCGATGACTAGTTTCGGGCCGAGACACATTTTCAAATCATCGAAACGGAGTCAAAAGCAGCATATCGGAAGCGCAAATAGACGGCGACAGAACTGGCGGCGCGCGTATTTGAACGTTACAGCACATACAGATATCTCTTTCCTGCCGTTCTATCGCGTATGCTCCTCGACCTATGCTACTGAGCTGATTTTACAAAATCAGCTGACATATACACGCCACTTCACTGAGATATGGAATCAAAGTTGGTTAAGAGTGAAACGTGGTCGGTTTGAGGAACCTTGTTGTGTCTTCTTTTGCACGCTGGGTGGTTCTTCAGTGGATACAGGAGCGAGGAACAGGTATCGTTCGCGAGCAGAGAAGTCAGATATTAATTTATTCTCCATTTAATATCAAAAGGTAAAAATAATCCCTTACTTTGTTGCTAAAGTTCTAGCTTGCTGAAGTTCTAGTTGTCAACAGTAGATTTGAGTGTAGAAATATGTTCAGATACAAAATATATATAAATCTGCCAAACTTCAATTCAATGTCTATTCAGAAGACGTCGAGCCTAAATGTTATTCAAATGGCAAACACAGAAAATAGCGTCAGTGTTTTTGTGTTCGAACAAATACACCCGCCACTGGTGGTGCGGAGAGGGCGTGCTTGCATCTAATTGGCAGTGGCTAATCGTCCGTGGAAGCACCCGCGTGCCGCGGTGGAGGCTGTAGGAAGCATGGCGGCTTAACTGGCGGGCGCTTATTTGATGATGTGGTCGACCGGATAGCAGCCGATACCTCAGACCTTTGGAATCTTCTAAGGGGCCGACTAGCAATGTGTATCACGAGATTATTTCCTAGACTACCGTACCTGCAGTCAATCTCTCTAAAAATTGTCAGTGTCGCAGGTAGCCTCAAACACCAAACTGAGCAGCCAACGTTTTGACCAATACTCGATGTAGCTTCCATCAGAATATGTAATATTTTTCCGTTAATTACATTTCCCTAACAACATCTTGTCGTTTAGATAGATTAAAGCCTCACTACTGAGTAAAGTGATACGGCTATTCTAGAATACTGAATTACGTGGCTAATTAGAAGACTTTTTGAATAATAAAAAATGTATCAGAGGTAGAGGTAACGTCGAGTGTGTCGCAGGATAGTGTGTTAGAGCCGCAACTAATCTTTATATATATATATATATATATATATATATATATATATATATATATATATATATATATATATATATATGGGGTGTAGCGTTCTGAAACTGCATTACCATGCTGCTGCTATGTAACGAAAATTATCGTTGTTGAGTGACTGTATTGGAATTTATAGGATGTCTTGAACATAATTTCTATCTGATGGGATGAACGTCAGTTTACTTTAAATGTTGATTCATGCAAGACACGTTCAGAGATTTTGTTGGCCTACAACAAGCATCCGACATTGTAAAATTGTTTCAATTTCTCAGGAAAGTAGATATAAGCTATAAGGAAAGACAGGTAACACACGATCTTCGTAAGACCAAGGAGAAAATAAAGGAAGACCAAGAATAAAGTGTCCATATTAGAAATGCTGTAAGACAGAGATGTAAACCTCAGCCCCTGTTATGTAGTCTCTACACCGAAGAAGCAATTAGGGAAATAAAAGAAAGTTTCAGGAGTGGGATGAAATGTCAAAGTGAAAGGATGTCAGAGGTATCATTCGCTGATAAGTTTGCTATCTTCAGTGCAAGTGTGAACCCTTAAATGGAATGGTCTAATCAGCACACACAGTATGGTTTGATAGTAAACCAAAGAAAGAATGTAATGAGAATTACCAATATACACCGATGAACCAAAACATTATGAGCATCTGCTTAATGGCTTTTTTTCCCGTCTTTAGACACAAATACATCACTGGTTCTGCGTATCATGGAATCCGACAGTTTGCTGATGGGTTTGTGGAGGTATGTGGCATTAGATGTCTACGCAGAGATCATCTAATTCGCTTAAATAACGGGCCACTGATTGACGTAAGCGGTTATGGCACCCGATAGCGACCCGCATGGGTTCCGTAGGATTTATATCAGGTGAATTTGTTGCCGAGACATCAACGTAAATTCGTATAATGCTCCTCAAATCACAGTTCCGGTTCCGAGACACGGGCGATTACACTGCTGAAAGATTGCATTGGCATCCAGGAAGGCATCAAGCATGAAGATGGTTCACATGGCTCTGACCACTATGGGACTTAACGTCTGAGGTCATCAGTCCCCTAGACTTAGAACTACTTAAACCTAACTAACCTAAGGACATCACACACATCCATGCCCGAGGCAGGATTCGAACCTGCGACCGTAGCAGCCACGCGATTCCGGACTGAAGCGCCTATAACCGCTCGGCCACAGCGGCCGGCAAGCATGAAGAGATGCAGGTAGTTTGCTGCTGTTAGCGTATCTTCAACAACACAGGTCCCATGCAAGCACAGAAGAATGTCTCTCACAGCACAACACTGCTTCCACCAGCCAGCGTCCGTGGCGCGCTGCACGTTTCAAGACACCGCTCAACCATATGACGGCGTTTGTTGAGGCGACCATCGATCTAGTGTAGCAAAAGTGTGATTCACCCGAAGAGCCGACAGGTTCCACTGATTGAGGATCGAATCCGGATGGTCTCGTCCCTTCTGAAGTTGTAATTCACGATGTCGTTGGGTCAACATATGAACACGTACGCGTGGTCTGCTGCGGAGCTCCACGTTCAACAATGTACTGTGAAGGGTGTGCTCCGAAACATTTGTCCGTGCACCAGGATTGCGCTGTTTCGCAGAGATGCCACAGATCGCCATGTATCCTACTTTACAGAGTGGGCAAGCCTCCGAATTCCACGCTCTGTGAAGAGTCGTGAACGTCCAATCATTTAGCGCCTAATGGTAGTATCACTGTCCTACACCTTTCTGTACGTGCTCGCGGCAGTAGCGTATGCGATTCGACCAGCTTCGCCGTTTTCGAGATAACTCGTTCACAGGCCCTGCATAATAATAATCTACAATTTGTCAAAGTGCTTATCTGAATAGATTTCCGCATTTACAGCCCATTTCTTCGCTAGAGAGATCCTCTGTCCGTGTCTGCTCCGCTTGCATAATTTCGTTACCGTGTCATGTCCCCTCAACGCCACCCGGTGGCATCCAGCGTCGATGTGAGCAGTGGTCATAACATTTTGGCTTATCTGTGTACTTAACACACAAACTAGTGACCCCGAAGTACACGAAGTGAATAAATCCCCGTGCCTTGAAAGCAAAATGAACGCACGACGGACGAAGGAAAGAGGACAGCAAAAGCAGACGAGCACAGACAAAGAGGACGTTGCTAGCCAAATTAAGTGTACTAGGACCAAAATCGGGCTTCATTTGAGGAAGACATTTCTGAGGATATGTATGATACTGAAACATGGACTACGAGATAACTGGAAAATGAGAGAATCGTAACGTTTGAGATGTGGAGCTACAGAAGAACGTTGATAATTAGGTGGACAGTTAAGAAAAAAATGCGTGTAGCCGCGCGGTCTAAGGCGTCTTGTCACGGTACACGCTACTCCACCCGTCGCAGGTTCGGGTGTGTCCTTAGCGTAAGTTAGTTTAAGTTAGATTAAGTAGTGTGTAAGTCTAGGGATCGATGCCCTCAGTAGTTTGGTCACATAAAAGCTTACCACAAATTTCTGAGAAAAAGAAAATGCAAAGGTTCTCCGCAGAATCGGCGAACAGAGGAACACGTGGAAAACGTTGACAAGAAGGAAGACTAGGATGATAGGAAATGTGTTAAGCCATGCAGGAATAACTTCTACGGAACTGGATGGTGCTATAGAGGTTAAAACCTGTACTTGAATACATCCAACAAATAATTGTGAAAGTGCTACTGTCAGAAAAAGAAACTGAAAAAGAATTCATGGTGGAGTCGCATCAAATCAGGTTGTAGATTGCTGCTGCTGCTGCTTGGTCCAGTCATGCGCATTAAATGTCAATGTGCGTCGACGCGACAAAAGCACGTAAGATCGCCATCTGGAAGGAAATGACCAGTTACAGTTGTATTATAAGAACTCTGGGGAAATCAAGGGTCCTTGTAGAGGAGACAGCGTACGAAGTGCTTGTGCAGCCCCCTTCTTCAATAGTACTCGGATATATGGGATTCTAGAAGATAAACGTGCTACTAAATTTGTTAGAGATCCTTTCGACAAGCATTTTCTACAGCCTGATGAACGATTCTACTACCTCCAAATCGCATTATGACCATATGGACGAAACAGCGGAAATTGAGCGTACCGAAGCACACAGTCGGCAATTTTTCCTTCGCCATGTTCGTCAGTGGCGCAGTAAAGGGAATGACAAACAACTGTGCAAAGCACAAAAAAAAGGTTCAAATGCCTCTTAGCACTATGGGACTTAACTGCTGAGGTCATCAGTCCCCTAGAACTTAGAACTACTTAAACCTAACGACCGAGGCAGGATTCGAACCTCTGCCTGTAGCGGTCGCGCGGTTGCAGACTGTAGCGCCTAGAACCGCTCGGCCACTCGGGCCGGCTGCAAAGTACATTCCATCACTGTTCAGTAGCATGTGTATGAAGATGTACATTTCATTTCCTAGTGGTACTTCATTTGGAGCACGGTTCTACATACGAAGGTGGATGTACTGTTAGTTGCAGCTTATGGCCTTTCGGGGAGTTAAAATCAACTAGGGCCTTCATCCAACGTAAACCCCGCGACGGGCAGAAATCACGTTTCTGAAAGCTCTTCCGCTCCAGCAGTTTAACCACAGCACAGAGCAGGACTATCAAATTTTTTGTGCTGCTGAGGGCAGCCGACAGATGTGTCAGGGATCAACCAGCGACCGGGGAGCTGGGAGGGATCAGGCGGCGGCCACCGAAGCCGGCGTCGAATTTCCGGCGGCGGGCGGACGCAGGAGGAGCTGGCTCGCTGGTGCTCCGGCGCGCCACCTGCGCTCCAGGTCGGTGAACCCGGGGTCACTGGCCGGCCTTGATTCCGGAGTCTGCAGCGGCGGCGACGACGCGCCGCCGTTGCCCAACTTCGCGGGCCATTCGAGCGGCACGGAGGTGGCCGGACGGCCGCATTTGGAGAGAAGAGGGTGGAAACACGCCTACCCGGTGTCAACCAGCTCGGCCCGTCTCGTTCACGCCCTCCCACAGGTCTGTAGGAGGCGTAACTCCCTGGGAGCGAGCACTCTTCCGTTCCGGCATTACCTCACACACAGTTTCATAAAAGGCGCGGGGGAATATGTCGAGCTCGAGTGTTCCCGCAACAGAGCTCTGAGGCAAAAGTGTCATTTGTGGTCAACGTTATGACGACCGGCAAACAATTAGTCACCTCAAAGACTGAGTGACAGCATAGATGGCTGCCATGCGAGTTTTTGGTCGGTCCCCCGCCCCGCCATTTTTGGCTTCGATTCCCAGTAATGCCGAAATTTTATCCTTGTATGGAGGACTGGTATGTGGTGTGCTCAGCCTCGTGATACCAACTGAGGAGCTACTTGAATGAGAAGTAGCAGTTCTGCGGTTTGGAAAGTCGGCAAAAAGGGCGGCAGATCGATGTGCTGACCACCGGATCCTCCATAACGCATCCGCATTACGCCACAAGGATGACACGGCAGCCGGTCGACATCCCTTGTACACGTCGTCCACCAGTGTGGTGTGAAGTTTTCATCGGATTTGTAGCAGTTTGAGAGCCCCCTGGCAGCGCAGGGTAAGGACTGTGGTGGGGCTGCCACATTTAAGCTTTCGTTCCAGGTTCAGGACTGTTCTAGACAGTTCGCCTTCTCTACAGCTTCGAAACCTGTCTTCCCGTTGTACTAGTTTTATCTCGTCATGGGTACTTTATCTTCCCAGTCCGCGCCATAATTGCTGAATAGTGCCTAGGGAGGCGTCAGACGGGAGACTAGCTGGCACCGAACACCTCATAAGAGGAGAATCCGAAGAAAAGTTTCAAATTGAAGTACACAAGGTGAGACAAATTGCCGGTAAAAACAGCATGAGAGCCGGCCGCTGGTGGCCGAGCGGTTCTGGCGCTACAGTCTGGAACCGCGCGACCGCTACGGTCGCAGGTTCGAATCCTGCCTCGGGCATGGATGTGTGTGTTGTCCTTAGGTTAGTTAGGTTTAAGTAGTTCTAAGTTCTAGGGGACTTATGACCTCAGCAGTTGAGTCCCATAGTGCTCAGAGCCATTTGAACCATTTGAACAGCATGAGAACATCGAGAGATAAAACAAAAATAATGGCATTTCAAGTATAGGAAGTAATAAGAGCCAAAATTGTTACAGATGAACAAATAATTGAAGAAGTAAGAGAGTTTAAATACAAGGGGAGAACAAAAAGTTTACGTTCGAGGCTGCACAGTCCAGAGTCGGTATGCCATTACGGGGAAAACAGCATTGAGCATTGAAGCAATTGCCCCACCGACGCACCAGGTTGAATTTAATAGTTTGGTAGATCATCCTGTCCTACTGCGTGAAGAATTCCGTAATTGCCCGCTACGCCGGCCGCTGTGGCCGGGTGGTTCTAGGCGTTTCAGTCCGGAACCGCGCTGCTGCTACGGTCGCAGATTCGAATCCTGCCCCGGGTATGGATGTGTGTGATGTCCTTAGATTAGTTAGGTTTAAGTAGTTCTAAGTCTAGAGGACTGATGACCTCAGATATTAAGTCCCATAGTGTTTAGAGCCATTTGAACCATTTTGAATTGCCCGCTGCGTGAAGAAGTCCGTAACTGTCTGTTGCACATCCTCGTCCGACTCGAATCTTCGACCATTCAAGGCCTTTTCTAAGGGACCGAAGGCGTGATAATCGCGTGGGGAGAGGTGAAGACTAGACGGGGACTGCTCGAGTGCCTCCCACTTCAGTTGGCGAAACTTCTGCGTTAGACGTTACAATATGGGGACTTGCTTTACCATGAAGCAGCAGCACCCCTTGTCGCAGCGTTGCACAGCGGTGGTTCTCGACAGATATGATGCACCATACACATTCTTCATGGACGTCTACCGGTATTTTTCCGTCGTAGATAGTAAAAGAATAACAACACTTCGTTGCTGCACGGAAGCATCTGGTAATATCCTCGCCGTAGTTCACGTTTCCGCATCTAGCGCACGCACCTCGGAAAGACACGAATGCCACACTAATCCCTTACCTCCACATCGGTAGTTACATAACCACATCGGCGTCGCGCTACGTTGCATATAAGCTGCAGCAACGCCCTCAAACGGAAACTTTTCCATCGCCTCTTATATTTAGGGTTAAGATGATGTAGAGCTAAAATTGGCCAGATTCAGACATTTCTAAGCAACCATACAACATATATTAAAACATAATTTACAGAAAGAAACATTAATTGCACTTTACGAAGCTATAGAGTCTGCTGCTGTATGGGAGCAAACGTCGGACACTAAAATCTGATTAATTTCGACGAATCTAATCATCAGAGCTGAAGTTCGTCCACTTTGTGGCGGGATATTCATTGCTAGACTATAAAAAAATACGTATTAGACTAGAACTAAGTGCTGAACCCATTACAAATACAATTGGACAATACCGACTAATCGGGAAAAACCATGGCGAACGTATTGCTAATAATAGCATAACTAAAGCAGCAATGCAGTAGGGTCTATGACCCAAGAGGAAAGAGAAACTTTGAACGTCCCTTAAAGAGATGACTTTAACGATTCTGGGCCGAAACAGGATAAGGGGCCTAATCCTTGAAGGCGATAATGATGATGGTGACGGCGACTACTGATAATGACCTCAGATCGGCGAAGAAGATAGTCTACATGTTTCTTCAAGTCTACCATATGTAGCTGAAGCCATTTTTTGGTGATTAGAACCCGTAGAGCTACCGAAAGTTTGTGCGTAGCTCTGTGAGCAAGGCTATGTCATCTTGGGAGGTGGGAGTGTCCAACGCTGCCTCACAGTGAAGACGTAGAAGAAACGGCGACGCTTGGTCACTGAGAAAGTTTAAATAAACATCGTGCATCATGTCTACGGTAACCTGAATGGGTGGGCCCAATTCACGGTACGAGAAAAAATATCCAAAACATCACAGAACACCATCCAGCATGAACAACACTTTCCATAATTCACTGGATTGTCGGTGCACTCGTCGGATTATATCATTTGGAAAGGGGAAAGACCTTGTTGAACCACAGTAAATGCCTCCAAACGTCTACTGTCTATTTTCTGACTTGTTTGGCGCAGTGAAGAAGTAGATCTTTGCGTCCCTCTGTGACCAATAGTCCCTGCTCCAAATTTCGTTTCTCGATGTTTGCTTGGGAACTGGTTGAGATGGACCTGCACTCACTGAAAGCGGCGATTTATGTCGGGCTTCAAACCGATTGTCGTTCACAAGACTAATACTCGTCTTCGGTTCTTATCTGCTTGGATCTTTTTACGACCACTGCTTTTACGTCGTGTTACATGTCTGTGGTACATCTTTCTTTGTGCACATATTAGGCACTCCGTGTGATACTCCAGGAACTCGTGTAAATTCATTCACAGTATCGATATGCGTGCGTCCAAACACAACAGCTACTATGCACCATGATACCATATAGGTGACTGACAAATTGGTACCCTTCACTACCATGACTTACCTCACGGTGGAGGATTGGCTCAAATGGCTCTGAGCACTATGGGACTTAACTTCTGAGGTCATCAGTCGCCTAGAACTTAGAACTAATTAAACCTAACTAACCTAAGAACATCACAACACATCCATGCCCGAGGCAGGATTCGAACCTGCGAACGTAGCGGTCGCTCGGCTCCAGACTGTAGCGCCTAGAACCGCACGGCCACTCCGGCCGGCGGTGGAGGAGTACATAATCGCCTAGTCGTAGCTCTAGGCCCTGTGTAGTGTTCCAAACCGACCATTGTGAATTTTGAGGAGGTGTCTAATATTTCGTCTTGTCAGCTTACTCGGTATTAGGAACAGAGCAACAGATTTTAAAAATCGAACGTTGAGACATTTCTGTGGTGTAGTATCTTCTGTCGGTCTTACTCCCGGACCAGCTTTTTGTCTCGATTCAGAACCTCTAATCAGAAAGAGCACGTCGTTTTCATCAGGGCGAATTGTAAGACTTCGTGGAGGGCCGTTAGGTTAGTTAGTATGGTTTGGTGAAGCTCTTCATGGATAATACTGCTGTACATATGAAACGGAGACGCCAGGAAGCTGTAACGAAATTCAGGAAAATCTGCAGAAGCTCGAAAAGACAGCTGGTTGGACCGACCCAGTGCAGTAGAGCTATGTTTTACCATATAATAAAAAAGGTTGTCGAAGACGAGATCATTTGTGACGGAACAGAGACCGGCTTAAGGCAATGATGGTATAGGCTATCAGCCGTGTATTTAAAAAAAATAAAATAAAGTAAATACAAAATTAAAAAAAGATTGAAATCTGCCGTAGTCTATTAGATTAAGAACAGGAAACCTAAATTTTGGTTTAGTGTTAACTCCACCCTGGAATGTGCTTCTAACTTCAATTAATCGCCGTTTACAGTTTGGGCAGACTAAAAATTTAGACACTATTGATCTCGTTCCTCTGTTGTACGTAGACAGAGGTAGCAACATCTTACCTTCGGCTGCCCAAAATAGTCCGTCAAAGTCAATCAACGAGTAAGACATGCGTCAGCGATGGACATTTGGTGTTATGCTTCGAAGGATACGAGATGAGATCCAGAACCGTATACATGAAACTCAGGTTGATGTGATGTTGCTTGACGCAGTCTCGCGCTGAGATGTAGTGTAAAAATTGCTAGCTTACCGAGTATCAATCCAGATTTGTGACTGAATTCAAGAGTTCCTTGCAGCTAGAAATCAACACGTTGACTTTCGAGGAACGAAATCGACAGACGTGGAGGTAATTTCAGGAGAACTCAAAGGATGTGAGACCCTGCCGTCACTATTCACAATATTAGTAAATTATATAGCAGAAAACGTCAGAAGCTGCATCAGGCTATTCGCAAATATGCGGTTGTCTGTAAGAATTTTACAACGCCGGAAGACTGTAGCGATTTGCGGGGAGACCTACATACACTCCTGGAAATGGAAAAAAGAACACATTGACACCGGTGTGTCAGACCCACCATACTTGCTCCGGACACTGCGAGAGGGCTGTACAAGCAATGATCACACGCACGGCACAGCGGACACACCAGGAACCGCGGTGTTGGCCGTCGAATGGCGCTAGCTGCGCAGCATTTGTGCACCGCCGCCGTCAGTGTCAGCCAGTTTGCCGTGGCATACGGAGCTCCATCGCAGTCTTTAACACTGGTAGCATGCCGCGACAGCGTGGACGTGAACCGTATGTGCAGTTGACGGACTTTGAACGAGGGCGTATAGTGGGCATGCGGGAGGCCGGGTGGACGTACCGCCGAATTGCTCAACACGTGGGGCGTGAGGTCTCCACAGTACATCGATGTTGTCGCCAGTGGTCGGCGGAAGGTGCACGTGCCCGTCGACCTGGGACCGGACCGCAGCGACGCACGGATGCACGCCAAGACCGTAGGATCCTACGCAGTGCCGTAGGGGACCGCACCGCCACTTCCCAGTAAATTAGGGACACTGTTGCTCCTGGGGTATCGGCGAGGACCATTCGCAACCGTCTCCATGAAGCTGGGCTACGGTCCCGCACACCGTTAGGCCGTCTTCCGCTCACGCCCCAACATCGTGCAGCCCGCCTCCAGTGGTGACGCGACAGGCGTGAATGGAGGGACGAATGGAGACGTGTCGTCTTCAGCGATGAGAGTCGCTTCTGCCTTGGTGCCAATGATGGTCGTATGCGTGTTTGGCGCCGTGCAGGTGAGCGCCACAATCAGGACTGCATACGACCGAGGCACACAGGGCCAACACCCGGCATCATGGTGTGGGGAGCGATCTCCTACACTGGCCGTACACCACTGGTGATCGTCGAGGGGACACTGAATAGTGCACAGTACATCCAAACCGTCATCGAACCCATCGTTCTACCATTCCTAGCCCGGCAAGGAACTTGCTGTTCCAACAGGACAATGCACGTCCGCATGTATCCCGTGCCACCCAACGTGCTCTAGAAGGTGTAAGTCAACTACCCTGGCCAGCAAGATCTCCGGATCTGTCCCCCATTGAGCATGTTTGGGACTGGATGAAGCGTCGTCTCACGCGGTCTGCACGTCCAGCACGAACGCTGGTCCAACTGAGGCGCCAGGTGGAAATGGCATGGCAAGCCGTTCCACAGGACTACATCCAGCATCTCTACGATCGTCTCCATGGGAGAATAGCAGCCTGTATTGCTGCGAAAGGTGGATATACACTGTACTAGTGCCGACATTGTGCATGCTCTGTTGCCTGTGTCTATGTGCCTGTGGTTCTGTCAGTGTGATCATGTGATGTATCTGACCCCAGGAATGTGTCAATAAAGTTTCCCCTTCCTGGGACAATGAATTCACGGTGTTCTTATTTCAATTTCCAGGAGTGTAGTATAGAAGAATGGTACAGCAACTGGCAAGTGACCCTGAAAGCAAATAAATGTAACACATTGCTCACACAAAGGAAGAGAAATCTACTAGTATACAGTTCCACTATTGATGATAAATTTCTGGAAACAGTAACAATCTAGAAGTGACCATCCGGAGTGACCTTAAGTGGAATGATCACATAAAATAGGAAAAGCGGGTGCGAGAGTGAGACTAACAGGAAGAATCTTAAGGAGGTATAATTCATCCTCCAAAGAAGGGGCTTACGAAACAACTTTTAGGACGATTTTTGAGTATTGCCCATCAGTCTCGGGCTCTTACTGGAGATGCTCAGCAAACTCCACTGGTAGACCCTACAAGAGAGACGTTGTCTCTGACAGTGTTCCGGGAGGAGTCAGCAACGTATTACTTCCTGCCACATACGTCTCTCGAAACGAACACAACGAGAATATTCGAGAAATTGGAGCTAATAAGGAGGATAACCCACAATTATTCTTCCCACGCGCCATTCTCGAATGGAACAGGTATGGGAGATCAGTTACTGGTACCACAAGTACCCTCTTTAACACACGTCAGCTGGCTAGTGGAAATGATTCGCATACCAGCACAGTACAGGGTGTCCATAATTAAAAGTTTCCGTTTCAAACCGCTGCAGAAAGAGAACCACTGCTCAGAATTACGTCAGATTTGAACAAGATGGCCCAGGGGATACGTCATGGAACAACAACAAAAATTACCAATAGATAACGCTGTAAGCGTCAGGAATATGCACACACCTCAATTTGCGTCCGAGATGCCCAACATGACTGTGTCCATGTTCGATCGCGCACTGTTGGTAAAGCTCTTTTACAAGAACGGTGACTGTGCGCCAATAGCCTGCAGAAATTCCGGACATTCAACAGAATGAAAAAAGACATTGGTTCAATGTCAGCTTAGGGTCTGGAGAAAATACACTACTGACCATTAAAATTCCTACATCACGAAGATATCGTGCTACACTCGCGAAATTTAACCGACAGGAAGAAGATGCTGTGATATGCAAATGATTAGCTTTTCAGAGCATTCACACAAGGTTGGCGCCGGTGGCGACACCTACAACGTGCTGACATGAGGAAAGTTTCCAACCGATTTCTCATACAAAAACAACAGTTGACCGGCTTTGCCTGGTGAAATGTTGTTGTGATGCCTCGTGTAAGGAGGAGAAATGCGTACCATCACGTTTCCGACTTTGATAAAGGTCGGATTGCTGCTTATCGCGATTGCGGTTTATCGTATCCCGGCATTGCTGCTCGCCTTGGTCGAGATCCAATGACTGTTAGCAGAATATGGGATCGGTGGGTTCAGGAGGGTAATTCGGAACGCCGTGCTGAATCCCAACGGCGTCGTATCACTAGCAGTCAAGATGACAGGCATCTTATCCGTATGGCTGTAACGGATCGTGCAGCCACGCCTCGATCCCTGAGTCAACAGATGGGGACGTTCGCAAAACAACAACCATCTGCACGAACAGTTCGGTGACGTTTTCAGCAGCATGAACTATCAGTTCGGAGACCATGGCTGCGGTTACCCTTGACGCTGCATTACAGACAGGAGCGCCTGCGATGGTGTACTCAACGACGAACCTGGGTGCACGAATGGCAAAACGTCATTTTTTTGGATGAATCCAGGTTGTGTTTACAGCATCATGATGGTCGCATCCGTGTTTGGCGACATCGCGGTGAACGTAAATTGGAAGCGTGTACTCGTCATCGCCATAGTGGCGCAACACCCGGCATAACGGTATGGGGTGCCTTTGGTTACACGTCTCGGTGACCTCTTGTTCGCATTGACGGCACTTTGAACAGTGGACGTTACATTTCAGATGTGTTACGACCCGTGGCTCTACCCTTCATTCGATCCCTGCGAAACCCTACATTTCAGCAGGATAATGCACGAACGCATGTTGTAGGTCTTGTACGGGACTTTCTGGATACAGAAAATGTTCGACTGCTGCCCTGGCCAGCACATTCTCCAGATCTCTCACCAACTGAAAACGTCTGGTCAATGGTGACCGAACAACTGGCTCGTCACAATACGCCAGTCACTACTCTTGACTAACTGTGGTATCGTGTTGAAGCTGCATGGGCAGCTGTACCTGTACACGCTATCCAAGCTCTGTTTGACTCAATGCCCAGGCGTATCAAGGCCGTTATTAAGGCCAGAGGTTCTTGTTCTGCGTACTGATTTCTTAGGATCTATGCACCCAAATTGTGTGAAAACGTAATCACATGTCAGTTCTAGTATAATAGATTTGTCCAATGAATACCCGTTTATTATCTGCATTTCTTCTTGGTGTAGCAATTTTAATTTCCAATAGTGTAATTAAGAAATTAGAAAAGGTAGTTTCCTTTAAAGTGCCGTGTGACAGAGGGGAGGAAAGCAGTTGATCCGATGTTTGCCAAATATGTGGCCACAATATTGCAGGATGGTCGAGAGATGGTGTGCAAACATACAGTGTACGGGGAATCGCCCGAATATTGGTTATGCTTACGAGCACGGTGCATAAAATCCTACGAAACCTTCTGCACTGCTACCAATAGAAAATCACCCATTTTCAGGGGTTTCTTCCTGCTGACCTGCCAGTAAGACAGACGTTAGCTCTAGAATTTCCTACCCTTGGAAGTGGATAAGGAATGGCCATTCTGTGGACAGATGAAGCCCATTTCCAAGGACGTGTCAATACGCAGAATTGCAGAATATGGGCAACGGAACATCAAGCAGCAATAATTGGTTCTGCAAAGGTAACTGTGTGATGCGGGTTGACGGCATTGTTTATCGTAGAGCCGTTTTTTTGCAATAGATGAGACCTGCGGGACGTGTTATCTGTACCGTCGATGGTAAACATCATGGGAGTCTTTTGCGCATCAACGTCATTCCAAAGCTACTACAGCGTGAACGCAAGGTGGCAGTCCTCCGTACATTGCACGGCCGATGAAGCGTCTGCTGCAGAGGCATTTCGGAAATGCTAGACTTATCGGCCGTCGTTTCCCTACAACCTGGCCGACCAGATCACCTGATCTTGATCAGTGTGACGTTATCTGAAAGATGAGTTCAGTACTGCAGTTACGAACGTAGCTGAATTGAAGACTCGCATTGCGCAACGCGTTCTGAACGTGACCCCGGAGACACCTCGATGTGTTGTGGAACATGCTCATTCTCGATGTCAGCTTCTGGCAGAAAAGTGTTGACAGCATATTGAACATGTCTTGCCTCCGTATCACGACAATTAGAAACCGAAGTCATTTTGCTTTTTATGCGGTTTTTTGGGCCCAGGGCAATTAAAAACTGATGTCATTTTGCTGTTTATGCGTTTGTTCCCCTCAGGACAATTAACAACCGATTTTTTTTCATCTGATGTGGTACGACCTGGCCGTAGTGGATGGGCTTACATACCTAATGACGCCACAACTGTTGAGTGGCGAACTTCTGCAGTCATACACATGAACTGTATGGATGGTGCAATGTGAAATTCAAACCATGTTCGTCGTATTGAAATTAATCCGTCATTTGTAGCAGACCCCATTTACGTTAAGAACCTTACAGTGTCATATGTTGATAATTTTTCTTTTTCAATGACGTTTCCCCACTGCGTAAATATATGCTGCTCATATTTTACGTTATTCTGAGCAGTGGTTATCTTCCGTTCTGAAACTGGAACTTAAATAACGGACATATTGTAAACAGGAATAATGAAATCTACATTCGTCGCACAAGGAAATATTACGCTGACAATTTCTCTTTTAGAAAACGCGTTTGATCGTTGATTATTTGAGGAAAGATCGTGCTATGACTCGTGTAAGAAAGAGAAATGCCTATAGGCACGTGCCGGAATTCGGCCGCACCATTATAGCGGTCTGTCGAGACTGGTTTGTCGTCCAGCGTTATTGGTGCCCGCGTTGGTCAGCATCCAGTGACTGACATGGGAATATGGAAGCGAAGGGTCCAAGAAGGCTAAACTCAATGATATACAGAACGTCAGTGCACTGCACGACTAACGCGCTAGGGGACACATCGGTCGCACGGTGTTACAGGACAGGAGCTGCGTCACGTGTCTTGAGCCAAGAAACTGCCTTACGAACTTCCAGCATGCTGGAGTAACTTCGGTCAGCAACTTTTGTTAATCAATAGAACGAAAAACCACGCCAAGTTGCAAATATTTTATTTTTCATTTGATGACTAGTTTTGGACCGACACCATTTTCGTATCTACATAACAAAGTCGAAAGTGGCAATCCCGAAGATGTCAACAAAATGTGTAATGTACATTCACAGTGCATACAGACAACTCCTGTGTGCACTGTGAATGTACATTACACATTTTTTGACATCTTCGAAACTACAATTTTCGACTTCGTTACTCATCAAATGAAGAATAAAATGTTTGCAACTTTTTTTCGTACTATTGAGAAACTGGCTTGTTTGCCGCATGACAAGTGTGTATACGGACAGTGAGACAATGTCTGGAGTACCACAGATTTTTATCACGGCTACCATCGTTGCAACTTTAGTTGAGGCAGCACCAAGGGAGAGACACACTTACAGTTGCACGCCCTTCAACAACAGTGGACTCAAATGGTTCAAATGGCTCTGAGCACTATGGGACTTCACATCTGAGTCATCAGTCCCATAGAACTTAGAACTACTTAAACCTAACTAACCTAAGGACATCACACACGTCCATGCCCGAGGCAGGATTCGAACCTGCGACCGTAACGATGGCGCCGTTCCAGACGGAAGCGCCTAGAACTGCTCGGCCACAGCGGCCGACCCAACAACAATGGACATGGGAGTGAGACCACATCGTCTTTTCGGACGACTGTCGCTTCTGAATACGACATCACGATGGACGTTTCCAAGTATGGAACTCCGAGAAGAAAGAAAGTGGTCACTTTGTATTGGCCGGCGTCATAAACGCCGTGCACCAGGCGTGGTTTGAATAGTCGGTAATTTGGACAGCAGTCATTACATTTCTGACGTGTTAAGACCGCGGTGGTGCCTATTGTCGAAGGTTTCGTGTCGTTAGTTGCGCGTGTTTTTCTGGCCTACCTCGACAGATTGTTTGCTGTTTCCCTAGCCGGCTCGTTCTCCAGATATCTAACCTGTGGATAATATCTGATCATAAGCTGACGAGAGTCTCGGGCGCCGTCTCTCGTAACTTGCCAGTATGACTGATAAACTTTGGCAGCATGGAATGGTGTGCCCGTATATATTATCCATGATCAGTCCAACTCGATGCTCAGTCGGGTTAGAGACGTTGTTGCGGAAGTGACACAACTGTGCACTAAATTTCACACCCGTTATATCCCAGCTCATCTACAAGTTCAGTCATGTAAATCAAATGGCTCTGAGCACTATGGGACTTAACATCTGAGATCATCAGTCACGTAGAACTTAGAGCTACTTAAACCTAACTAACCTAAGGACGTCACACACGTCCATGCCCGAGGCAGGATTCGAACCTGCGACCGTAGCGGTAGCGGTTCCAGACAGAAGCGCCTAGAACCGCTCGGCCACTCCGGCCGGCTCAGTCATGTATTCTTTCTATAATATCTTGCTATTCGCTCTCCTTAAGAATGTTGTGGTTTTAATGGTCGGCTGTGTACAAACTAGTAATCAAACTACAATCATCATGAAAGTAGTGCATACACTGCTCTGTGTAGCACCGTTCATGTGACTTTCAAATTAGTTTTGAAACTGACAGAATATCTAAGCCTTTACCTCACAAGGAGCCGCATAGCATTACTACGTACGAAATACCGGTGCTATGTTTTTCTAAGAACAAGACAGTGGCAATTTTTGCGAGACATATCTTTCGATGATGCCACAGACGTTGAAAGACGCCAAGCTCTTGTGGCTTGTCCCCTTCCAGTTTTTTGCTTTGCTTCAACCTTTTCTTGTTATGTTCCTGAGTGGTGACCAATTAAGGTCATTGGTGTAACGGAGTCTGGAATGAGAGCTTTGATTTTCTTTAGATAGTAACTGGGTGACGGGGCTGGCGCACTTTATTAGGCGTGGGACGGTGTGTGGCGGCTCGGCTACCTGAGCGACAAGACCAGAATACGGCCCGTTCGTCGCACCATAAGGGGTGACAGGCGTTTCCGCCTTTTGTAGCGAGGTGTCTGGGACGTGGGCAGCGTCGGGGCCGGCACTTTGCAAACAGTTTTAGTGCAATGGGGTCCGCCGCTCGCCTACCAGACGACGCCAGACACCTGCCTTGTTTGCATCGGTTTCGAGAATTTTTGCATCCTAGGGGATCCGATGCAGTTTCTGGCCTATGTTTCTCCGTGCGCAGATTGAGAAACACTGTCTGATTGGTGGACCAGTGCGACGCAAAAGAGCGCTTTCCGAATTTGGCTGGACGGCCCACAGTAGGAGGGCCGGCCGGAGTGGCCGTCCGGTTCTAGGAGCTACAGTCTGGAACTGAGCGACGGCAACGGTCGCATGTCCGAATCCTGCCTCGGGCATGGATATGTGTGATGTCCTTAGGTTAGTTAGGTTTAATTAGTTCTAAGTTCTAGGCGACTGATGACCTCAGAAGTTAAGTCGCATAGTGCTCAGAGCCATTTGAACCAACCCAGTAGAAGGAAAATTTGTGGTAATGGTTTGGAGGGGAAAGAACTGGCAGAATCTAACAGTATGGTTCAAATGGTTCAAATGGCTCTGAGCACTATGGGACTCAACTGCTGTGGTCATCAGTCCCCTAGAACTTAGAAGTACTTAAACCTAACCAACCTAAGGACATCACACACACCCATGCTCGAGGCAGGATTCAAACCTGCGACCGTAGCAACAGCGCGGCTCCGGACTGTAGCGCCTAGAACCGCAAAGCCACCGCGGCCGGCCTCTAACAGTATGATTCACAGCTGTTTCTGTATCCTTCTACGACTGAAGATTTTCCTGCGTGCTGGAGACAAGGCACTTATCTTTTACGTTGAACGCAAAGTGAATAGTTGAGGGATTACCTTCTGGACAGCCAGAGAGGTCGATCATGTTTTGCTTCTCGACCACCAAAGCCAGCGTTAGAGTTCTTCACTTCTGATCAGCCAGACTGAAGATGATTGCAGGAGTCAGAAATATTACTGTCGCGGTATACTGGACAGAGCCTGTCTGTGGCCACCTGGTGACAACAATTGGTATTGTTTGTTGTTTCGAGCTCACACTACTTCAGTCGGGTCTTTATCTATGGTCACGGACCGCCACTGAGAGCAGCTGCAACATCATCCCTGTGCCCGGGTCCGCAGCTCGTGGTCGTGCGGTAGCGTTTTCGCTTCCCACGACCGGGTTCCCGGGTTTGATTCCCGGCGGGGTCAGGGATTTTCTCTGCCTCGTGATGACTGGGTGTTGTGTGCTGTCCTTAGGTTAGTTAGGTTTAAGTAGTTCTAAGTTCTAGGGGACTGATGACGATAGATGTTAAGTCAAATAGTGCTCAGAGCCATTTGAACCATTTGAACCCTGTGCCCGGAACTGTCGGCGCGCGGTCAGTTTTGCAGGTGATAACGTAAGTGCAGCACCTGCGCAGTAGTCTAACGAAGCTGACCTCTCCCAGCTTATTCTGTCATCATACACAGCCATGGCTTGCGTGTGTGATCTGTAGCAAGGGCTATTTCCGATCGATATAGTCCGTAGTAGTCAGGGGTAACCCGTCAAGGCACACTCTCACTCGCAGAGTTTGCAGGTGATAGTTAATCCGACTCCTGCACACCAATTCAGCCAACAGTTCATTACCCAAGTTACATTGCTCTTATTTATATTTCATTCAGTGTTTGAGCCTTGTAATACATTAACAATTCTCGCAATAAACCACTTTGTGATACAAAATCTTTGTATTATTTAGTAGTAATTATGTCGAAGGCGCAACTCTTTAATCTGAGCCGTGCGGGGTAGCCGTCCGGTCCGAGGCGCCTTGCCACGGTTCGCTCGGCTTCCCCCGTCGGACGGCTCCTCCCGTCGGAGGTTCGAGTCCTTCCTCGGGCATGAGTGTGTGTGTTGTCCTTCCCGTAGTTAGTTTTAGATTAAGAAGTGTGTAAGCCTGGGGACTGGTGACCTCAGCAGTTTGGTCCCATAGGAACTTACCACAAATTTCCAAAAAAATTTCTTAATCTCACTACAAACACGGCCATATCATAATTTCCTCCATAAATTGTTTGTAGGAACTGTAGTAGTTAAACTCGCAATCTTCATGCCTTCTTACGATTAACTGTAACCACTCAGGTCCACAGAGCTGACTTCTTTGACATGGTCGATATAGCTCACAAGAAAGTTAAAGAGAGATGCTCAGGAATCTTAAATCAGAAACTTTAGATGAAAGGCAACTTTTTTTCGTATATAACCCTGTTGAATTAGAGAACTGGTATTCGCGGAAGGCTGACAGTTCTGAAACTTCCTGGCAGATTAAAAATGTGTGCGGGACCGAGACTCGAACTCGGGACCTATGCCTTTCGCGGGCAAGTGCTCTACCAACTGAGCTACCCAAGGACGACTCACGCCCCGTCCTCACAGCTCTAATTCCGCCAGTATCTCGTCTCCTGCCTTCCAAACTTCACAGCGCACACTCCGCAGGCTGTGGCTAAGCCATTTCTCCGCAATATCCTTTCTTCCAGAAGTGCTAGTTCTGCAAGATTCGCAGGAGAGCTTCTGTAAAGTTTGGAAGGTAGGAGACGAGGTACTGGCGGAATTAGAGCTGTGAGGAGGGGGCGTGAGTCGTGTTTGGGTAGCTCAGTTGGTAGAGCACTTGCCCGCGATAGGCAAAGGTCCCGAGTTCGAGTCTCGGTCTGGCACTCAGTTTTAATCTGCCAGGAATTTTCATATCAGCGCACACTCCGCTGTAGAGTGAAAGTTTCATTCTAGCTGACAGTTCTGTTACCTGTACGAGTATCATACACTATCAGATCAACGGTATTCGGACGCATATTAGTGGACATTAGTACGGGGGGTGTCCGCCTTTCGCCTTTATGATTCTGATACTAGCAGTGTCGGGGAAAATGCGGACACGACAGTGTGAAAATGCAAATTTGCGAGTTCGAGGAAGGGTTGGTTCCCCATACTATCCGGCAAAGGTGGCGTCTGTAACTATAATGTGGAATAATTCTGTGACTTAATTCGAAAAGCTGTGTTTTAACATTAAAACAATGCCATAGAGAATCTTTTAAAACCCACATTCCAAAATGTTAAATATAATTAATATTGCATAGAGTTGTGACACCAAATAAATTTATATTAAAATACAATTCCAAAAATTCGCTCTCAGGAACTGGGTTTTGTGTCATTTCAAATGTGTAGTATGAAGACATGGATGAAAGCATATACTGCTATTTCAGACATATTCTGAGGCCAAACAACACTTTCTGCTTGTTTATAGACTAGAAAACCTTGACTATTATTGGAACAGTTTGCCCTTTTCATGCGAGGTACCATCATTTTATGCTCTTGCTTCGGAAGCAAAGTAAGCACCGGCATTTGTGACTGCACTGGCGCAACGTTCTCACAGCACTTGAGAGATGGTGCAGGGAACAAAGTAGTGACTGATAGATAGGTGTCCGCAAATCTCCATCTCTCTTAATATCCTTTATAGGGTCAAAATCGACATCAAATAAAGCATGACTTTTAAATACCAAAGTACACTGCCAGAAAAAAGGCAACACCCTCAAGAACTGTGTTCGGTGGCGAACAGAATGCTTACTGTGGCGTTGTAGTGTTAGTGATTCCTTTGTGACGATTATCGGCGATCAGATGGCGCTCTGGAGATCTGTCTGTGCACCCTTTGTTTTGACTCTGCAAGCAGTAACCGTGCTAAGTTTAGAGGTGAACAGTTGAGGGATTGCAGGGCACTCTCACTTCTGATTCGGTGTAGGGAATACGATCTACTGAGATTTAACTTCATACACTGTGATGAAATCGTGGGCAGCAGTTTATGGTCTTGTTTGCGTGCTCTAGGGAAAGAAATAAGGTAAGCTTAACTGCATTCAAAAGAACAGGGTGCCGACTTATGTAAAAGCATGATGTTGGTGGACCGACCAAGCTCGTTTTTCTTTTTTTTTTTTTTTTTGGAACGATGAAGAGACATTTCCAGACAGCCACGTGTAGCAGTTGCATTGTGCAGAACACATTAGCTAGGTGACAGACAGGGGGCAGACGTCCAGGTATACGGCCTAGCGCCGAAAAGTCGCTGACAGCGCATTGTAGGCTGGGAATAAAGCAGAGGATGGATCCTTGTTAGAGAGCAAGCCACCAAAAGAAATGTAAACGTTCTGAAAATGTCCTTGGGACAGAGAAACTGGCGCCCACACGTCCAGACTCTGTTTAAAAACATGTTTTGTCAGTGCACGAAGCTGTTTGCGTGTTTATGGGCTGTTCTTTGCAAACTTTGAAATGGACCCAACAGGGGAGATAAAAAGCTGATTATTGGGGGGGCTGCACTTCCACCCTGTATTATGTTAGCAAAAGAACAGGGTGCTGAGAAGTATATATTATAGCCCTACGTCGCAGCAGCGAATACTTTACCGTTCTGCTGGTCAAGGCAGCACACCACGATGAATTTGACAGCAGCAATCTGTTGTTTAAATGTGCGTTCCCAAAAAATACAAGTACTTGGTCTCGCATTCGGTTAATTCAGAATGCAAGTATTTCCTTATGAGCCTCTAAAACCCTGAAAGAGGCCGTGAAGCTGAATTTTTTCCATTTCCTGCCAATTAACTTTAAAGTCTCTGATTGGTCAAATCGGTTTTCAGTGCAAAGACCATTCTCCGAGCTTAGAATGCTGGGTTCCAGCTCGTGATTGGCTTGTGTGGAAGTGGGGGAAGTCAAAAAAGAGAAATGTGCTTTTGGAACCGAGCTGAGGAGGAAATGGGGACAAAGGAAGAAAGATCACTCTTGTACAAGTCTCTTGTGCTGGCACTGCGCTAGTAAAGAACTGCAGGTCTCTGCCTAAACGGTGAGACTTGTGTCCTTTCCTAGTGTGCGACCTAGAACCTGTGCCAATCACCTTCTGAACCGTCAGAGGTACTGCTTATGTCATCACAGTCACCACGAGTGACGCATGCATGTAATTATTTGTATTGAGTCGGCCATCTAAAACATTTGACGTATTCCAACATGCACACTCATGGCACGGAGTCAAATTGGTCTGGCAGACCAGCAAACGGGTCCACTTGCACACTGGAATCCATCGGGGTTTCAGAGGCTCATAAGGAAATACTTGCATTCTGAATTAACCGAACGCAAGACCGAGTACTTGTATTTTTTGGGAACGCACATTTAAACAACAGATTGCTGCTGTCGAATGCATCGTGGTGTGCCGCCTTGACCAGCAGGATGGTAAAGTATTCGCTGCTGCGACGTAGGGCTATAATATATACTTCTCAGCACCCTGTTCTTTCGAACCATAATTTTCCCTTTTTTTGTATGGTACAATATAGATGCTTGGTCGTGGCGTAGTTTGATGCCATAACCTGGATTCACATGTATAAAGTGAGATAGAGTGAGTAGTGTTCTGGTTAGTGTCGTGTGTCGATCCCTAGCAGATCACTTTGTCCACCATAGATCCCATTTTAGTAAGGCTTTTGTTAAATAAATATTTTTTGTATGATGTTTCTTTAATAATTTTGTTGTCTTGTCATGTTTAAGATCAATAAATCGATTGTGAATTAGGGTACAACTTCTCCCTGAGTTCTGATTAATAGTTCCTTCGCATTTTTGTGGCAGTCTAGATCTGAAAGATAAGGAGTAGCTTTTCCACTTGGTGTCCACTGCGTGGATCTTTTACTTCATTAACAATAATCATCTTTCACAGTGTGTGCAACTTTCATGCTAGGGTAAAACCATGCACCGGTGATGAGTACTTACGGCTATCGGACAGATTCAGCCATTTGAATGAGGTCGCACTATGGGCCTGTGGGAAACTGGACGTAATGACGTGTTGCTGCACATGTTGAGTACAGTGTAACGGTGGTGTGGCACTTCTTTACGCAGTGGTCAGTGGAATATTCCCACACCTGTAGACCAAGTTCTGGACATCGAGATCGACTCATTGTGGGATCAGCTGTGGTTGACTGAAGATCATCCAGAGGAGAAATATATTCACATGCTGCACCAAGGACCATTAGGCACCGTCTGCTTGCAGCAGGACTCAGATCGCCTGTGCGTCTGGCACCACGACACAGCCAAGTTCTGCTAATCTGCTGACGTGAGAGAGTCGACTGGAGAGTGGAATGGCACTCTGTTGGCAGGTTCTGTATGTATGCAAGAGTTTGATGTGCACGTGTACTGGCTAGACCTGGCAAGTGGCGTATTTGAGAGTGTATTCGTCCGCTATACACTGGTCCCATCCCGGGCATCATGGTGAGGGGAGGACATACGTTAGAACTTATTTTCACATGTGGTGCTCCTGCAGGCTAAAGTAACCAATGCCAGCCAGCTACAATGCGCAGGCTGTTATCCTCGTGCTACTGCCATTTCTTCGACAAGTAGCTGATGAGACTGAGCCATGCGCGGCTCGTGTTGATGCCCTTTATCGTTTGTCATATTCTCTTTATGATACTACCGCCTCGGTTTCTTATTCGATTTACTGGCGTCATTAAGTTTCTGTCACAGATACTGATATTGAGATAGATATTGAGAAGGCGTATGACAGTATCTGTAGGGACAAGCTCTGGGATGTACTGAACGCAAAAGGGATAGATGAAGAGATAACACGAAAAGTCAGAAAAGTGTATGAGGGAAGTGAGAGTTGTGTGAAAGTGGGGAGGGAACGTACTGCATGGTTCAAGCTGGAAAATGGGCTGCGACAGGGAAGTGCACTTTCGCCTTTATTGTTTATTATTGTTATGGATTAAATCCTACAGCAAGTATCAGATGCAATTGGAGATCATAAAATGAAAGCAGTGCTTTTTGCCGATGACCTGATGTTATGGGGAAATTGCGAGAAGGAGGTGCAAGAGCAGTTAGATGTATGGGAGGCAACGGCAGCACAATATGGAATGCATTTCTCTGCAAAGAAAAGTGAAATAATTGTCACAACAAGGAAGAAGAATAGGCCAAATGTGGATATAACTTGTGGAGGGGAAAAACTACAAGTGGTAGAGAACTTCAAGTACATGGGAAGCATGATTGAAAGTAAGGGGGGAAACGCAATGGAAATAAATGAAAGGTGCAGAAAAGCAGGGCAGTTCTACAAATGCATTAGGGGGCTTATTTGGAGCAAGGAGGTGCCACAGAAATCCAAGGGAATTATATACCGTACCTACTTTGTCCCCATATTGACATACGGAAGTGAGACATGGGTAATGCACAAAAGCGACAAAAGTAGAATACAGGCTAGTGAAATGAAGTTCCAGAGGAGCAGGTTGAGTGCAACAAGACGAGACAGATTGCGAAATGTGTATGTGAGGGAAAGACTAAAGGAGGAACCAGTACAGGACAGGATAGAAAAATCAAGACTGCAGTGGTATGGACACATAAAGAGAATGGATGAGGGAAGAATTCCAAAGAGGATGTTTGATCTGCAACTGGAGGGGGAGAGGCCCAGAGGAAGACCAAGAGATAGATGGGTGAAGGGAGTGAAGGAATGTGTGACGAGAAGAGGAGAGAACTGGACGAAGGTGGAAGAGGGGGAATGGTGGAAAGACAGAACACGATGGAGAGGCTTGTGTTCCCGACAGACCCAGCCAGTGGCTGGAAACTGTCCAAGATGATGATGATGATTAAGTTTCTGTCACACCTGCTCGTGAGTGGCAGCAGCAGTGCTTATCGATAAGAACACTCTCGTACTATCTTTGAAGCCACCACTAGTATTTTCGGCTCGTGGTGTGTTGGGATCTTAGTCGGACATGGAGCAGCAGTCGGGGACGGACAGCAGTCAGGGACAAAGGAGCATCGGACACGGAGCCCCAGTGAGGTGCGGACAGCCAGTACTTGCCGACCACTGGCGACACACATGGACTGTCCGACTGATGAAGACTGGAGCAGGAACGACTGTTGATTGTTCAGTCGTTCGTCTCATGGGCCGATGTGTATTTCATCTTTTGACCGTTTCCAGGTGTGGAAAGTTTGTTGGTTGCGGCAGAGCAGCGAGGAAGTCTCTGCAGCATGTGATCATGCCGGGGTTGCTGGTGGCGTGCACGCGCGGTCGGAGTTGTGTGGCACTAGCTGCGAGAACTGCTAGTTCGTTGCCCACTGCACCTGCATACTGGAGTTGAGTAATTAGTGAACCTGTCATCAAAGCTCAATCGTTGTGACATCTCTTCGTTGATTGCTGGGTGTTGCATCCTGGGCTGTCCCTGCAAGCAGCAACGTGATGGTGTGTTGGAGTCGCCAAAATTTTGCAGCCGTCTCCCTGTGTGGTGTTTAACCTTCGAAATAATTATAATTTGTTAGTGAAGTGCACCAACAATATCTTCTACCTTGTAGCCGTTGACTTTCTTGTTACCTGCCCTGGTCGTTAGCGTAGTTTGGTGGCAGTGTGTTTTCCTCTCTTTGTTGACGATGTCCGACATGACGTGTAGTGCAACAGCTTGATGTTGTTCACCTTTCCTCCTTGAGTGTTTATTGTGCCTTGACTGTGTTTTATACGCCAATTATTAAGACATAATCCTGCTGCGATCTTTGTCTTCGGTGGTACTTTGGTTGTCGTGCTGTTGGTCGAATGGAACGGAATTAATTAGGTGGTTAGTAGGTTCTTCAGCCCTCCGTAGATCGTGCTGCAACCCTATTGTTTAGTGTTAGGCTTGGCTGGCTGTCTCACCTAAACTGTGGTTAGAGTTTCCTCCCCAGTCTGACCCTTGGAACACTTCTGAACACCTCTGTTTGTTATTTGTGATTGTCATTTTATTTGGTCGCAGATACTGTGCCAGGCCTTCAGGCGTGTATTAATATTATCTGTTTTATGTTTAGTATTGGCCCTCATCCGTGAATTGATCTTGGGTGTTTCAAAGAGAAACTCTGCATTGGTTTAAGCAATAAAGTTGTTTGTGTTCCTGTAAAACTAACATTGTCCTGCGAAACCAAATTTCAGCAGATTTTTAGCAGGACAATGCACGTCCACATACGGCTGCTGCTACACAATGCGCTCTTCATGGTCTACAACAACTGCAGCAGCCAACAAGCTCACTTGATCACCGGCCAATTCAACATGTACGGACTGGGTGAAGTGGGAATTTGAAGCATTCTCCACAGTCAGCAAGAACCATTACTGAATTGTAACAAAAGGGGCAAGGCATTTGGGAAAATCTAACGTAGAATGCCATTCCAAATCTTTATGATCGTGGTATGCGGGAATACACACATGCGTGCCACCGTACGTGGTTGCACTGTGTACTGGTGCCGCTGTTTGGTCACCCTGTTCTGTGACGTGTGTCTTATTCGGTTTGAAATTGTTATTACATACTCCCACAATAGTGAAATACCTGTCACATCACTTGTCAGTAAATGGCTTTGTCCTCGAGACTCTTACATATTCTTCCGACAGTGACAGTTCGCGTCCCCCATTGTTTCTGAAGATGGGTATAAGAGCAGTGAAATGATCTTTTGAGGCATCTTAGTAGACTGAAGAGTATGCGGAAGCTGCAGTGTCCCGTACTGTTCTAAACTGCGTTGGGAACGCAAGTTTACTCTTAACCCAATTCATCTAACCTCCAGGCAATGCGGTCTCGTACGCACTGCAGTATGCCGCAACAAATACTGCGCTGCCAGGTAACATACCACGATATCCATCGGACATATCCCAAGAATCACCAGTAAACCCCCTACAGGTGTGGTGCAAAAGACACCGCTGAGCCTCAGAAGTAGGCTCCGCTGAATTCGTCGCAGTATTGTTTTGTAGCTGCCTAGTAGAAGGCTGAGTGACAGATTTTACCTATTCTAGAAAGGTTCTTTTCTCTCTTTTCTCTACTTTCTAGACGAAAAACTAAACATCTGCCAATAGTGCTGCTTTTTACTGGGATTCCGTCCAGCTTCGAGAAGGGAGCAATATTTTCTTCAGTTCCAATTTATTGCTGCAAATTTTTTACCTGTTATCTGGAAACACTGAGCAGGTCGCACATAGTCAGTAATCATGGTCACATACAATAATTTATATTTTGCATACAGTAATAAAGTATGTTGGGCAACGGCCTTGCCGCAGTGGATACATCGGTTCCCGTGAGATTACCGAAGTTAAGCGCTGTTGGGCGTGGCCGGCACATGGATGGGTGACCATCCAGCCGCCATGCGCTGTTGCCATTTTTCGGGGTGCACTCAGCCTCGTGATGCCAATTGAGGAGCTACTCGACCGAATAGTAGCGGCTTCGGTCAAGAATACCATCATAACGACCGAGAGAGCGGTGTGCTGACCCCACACCCCTCCTATCCTCATCCTCCTCGGAGGATGACACGGCGGTCGGATGGTCCCGGTAGGCCACTCGTGGCCTGAAGACGGAGTGCTCAATAAGGTATGTTAACAGCCACTATTGGTTATATTAATATAGAAATATAACAGAAAATTGAAAATAATTATCAATTAAAAAAACATAAAATAAAAGGAATTAATTTTCACGTGAATAGCTTCCAGCTTATGTTACTAAATATGTTACTGGCAGCCTTGGAATAACTTGAGGTTTGCCACTAACTACAACTATACCTTCTTCTAAGCCTTTTGTTGCTACGCTATTCTACGTTGCCAACACTGGTATGTGCAAGCCTCGGCAATCCTGGAACCTACGCATACCTGTGTGAGTGCCCATGGCATTCTTTCATCTTCCTTTCTTTCCTTTTTTTAAAAAATGTTTCTTACGTATATGTGTATATATGTATTTTAAAGTTTCTCTTAATTACATTTGTGTTTTCTTGTCATTCTCTGCAATGGAGGAAACGCTTCTTGTGACCTGGTGAGCTAATTCTGATATTCAGAGCGTCCACTTGATCTTATAGACAGAGAGTTAAGCAGTTGCCTTTTGGAAATTCTATGTGCAATCTTATTAACTGTAGATTATGAGTTTTGTTGACTTACTATTGTTTGCAGATTTCAGTTAAATTATCTGCAGTCCCTCTCTACCTGAGAAAGGGGGCAACTGAAGACGACACGATCAGCGGAACTTTCCACATTCGCAGGTCGGTATGTTACTACATCCCACTCGATGCAGATGGACCGTGACCTGTTAATAGCGGCACGCCACCTCGAGTAGGGGCAATGTCGCGCTGTTTGAGCCTGTTCCCGATGCTTGAGAATTTTGCTGTAAACGCACCTTGCAGTGCTCCTAGTGTCCCAGTTAGACTGCCATTCGGCTAACTTCCAGGCTCGTAAATGTCTTTTATCACTAATATGGGTTCTCGTGATCTCGACACACAATCATATTGCTGATGTCGAAACCAGTCCAGCGCTGCCCGTTGCGGACCACGATATCCATCGCTCATATCCCGAGAATCACCAATAAAACCTCCACAGGTGTAGTGCGAAAGGCATCGGTCAGCCTAAGGAGTACGAACCGCCGAATACGTGGCGTTATTGTTTTGTAGCTGCGTAGTCAAAAGCGATGCGCCGAAACGCTGGCAGCGAAGCCCACAAAAACGTTGACGATTGCTTCGTAATATGACCGCACCACATGCACGGGCAGTCTTATGCATAATTTAAGTTGCATTCTGAGTAACAGAATACACATATTCTAGAAATTTTTTGTCGTCTATAAAAAT
This sequence comes from Schistocerca nitens, assembly GCF_023898315.1. Lineage (NCBI taxonomy): Eukaryota > Metazoa > Arthropoda > Insecta > Orthoptera > Acrididae > Schistocerca > Schistocerca nitens. The sequence continues at coordinate 270,969,238 of NC_064620.1, forward strand.
TCCTAAATAACTACGAGGGTTGGAACTTTAATAATGGCAACTATTTATTTACAGATCGTACAAAATATATACGTGTTTCAAACTTTTACTGACCTTCAGAGTAGTCACCAGTATTGTGTATAACACGTTGACAGCGATGTGGAAGTCGTAGGATACTTTTAGCAAAGCCAGTTGTGTTGACAGTTCGAGCGACGCGATCTGTTGCTCGACAAATTTGTAGCAGTTCTGAAGCGAATGCCGTAAAGTGTTTTCTTCAGTTTAGAAATCGAGTTGAACTCAAGAGGGCTTAAGTCAGGTGGTACAGCACTTAGCAGCCCCATCAGTCAAACAAATCAGTAACAGCTTGCACTATACGTGCTTGATCATTGTCCTGCAAAATGATGGTCAGGTCCTGCAGAAAGTGTCATCACTTCTGTCACTATGCTGTTCACTTTTGGAACACAACCTACGACCAGCTTACAAATGATGACACTTTCTGCAGGACCTGACCATCATTTTGCAGGACAATGCTCAAGCACGTCCAGTGCAAGCTGTTACTGATTTGTTTGACTGATGGGGCTGCTAAGTGGTATACCACCTACTGCACTCCCCTCACTTAATCCCTCGTAAGTTCAACTTGATTTCTAAACTGAAGGAAACACTTCACGGCATTCGCTTCAGAACTGCTACAAATTCGTTAGGCAATAGACAGCGCCGCTCGAACTGTCAACACAACTGGCACTACTAAGAGTATCCTACGACTTTCACATCGCTGGCAACGGGCTATTCACAATGCTGGTGACTACTCTGAAGGTCAGTAAAAGTTTGAAACACGTATCTATTTTGTATGAGCTGTAAATGAATAGTTGCCACTATTAAAGTTTCAACTTTCGTACAAACAGTGGTGCGCTTTACAGGTATTCTGTCAAGCCTCGGGGAAGGAGCAGTAAAAATATTTGCATCCTTAGGAAGCATATTTGGCACTGAATAAATGTCGCTTGCTGATTAACTTGTACAGGCAAACAAACGGCGCTGGCGCTTTTTGGTCCCCATAATTCAACTTCAACTTAATATCATTTGTACAGCCTCGACTTCACTCCTTCCGCGCGGAGGAGTGTGCCAGCCTTCCATCTGTATAGCGCCAGACTTGGCGAGAAAGATCAATGCATTATAAAACCGATCACGTATGCAGCAAATCTTCCTTCGTCCTCACACGTCGAGGACACCTCCGACAGCTGCTAGTCGGCAGCGCGCTGTAGCAGGCTTGTAGAATAAACGCATTTTAAGTCATGTTTCATCTAGAGACGTTATCCCATTAGGGGAAACATCGTGAGAGACTACCTGATCCAGGAATAACCAAATATGATAAATGCTACAACTCTTTTCTGTAGATGGCACTTAGCGGTCATCTATTACAACTATAGCATTGAAGATTTCCTCCTGAGAAAACTCAGAACAATATTGAATATGTAAATATAAATTTTCACTCTGCAGCGGAATGTGTGCTGATATGAAACTTCCTGGCAGATTAAAACTATGTGCCGGACAGAGATTCAAACTCGGAACCTTTACCTTTGACTGGATATGTGCTCTACCGTCTGAGCCACCCGAGCCCGACTCACGACCCGTCCTCACAGCTTTACTTCCTCTAGTACCTCGCCCCCTGCCTTCCAAATTTCACAGAAGCTCTCCTGCAGACCTAGCAGAATTAGCAGTCATGGAAGAAAGGATATTACGGAGACGTGGCTTAGCAACAGCCTGCGTGATGTTTCCAGAGTGAAATTTTCACTCTGCAGCGGAGTGTCCGCTGATATGAAACTTCCTGGCAAATTAAAACTGTGTGCCGGACCGAAACTCGAACTCTGGACCTTTGCCTTTTGCAGGCAAATGCCAGGAAGTTTCAATACTCGATATACCTTTAAGAGAACCAGTGCTTTTCTTCTGGAAACAGTGGTTGCTCAACATAATTTTTTATTTTTACTTGTTTCCTTGCCGCTAGCTTCGGGCTCACAGTCTCACTCTGAAGCGCTTATTCTCTTTTAAATCAATCACTTTGTCAAGCTGCAACCTGGCATAATTTCTCTCTCCCCCATCCCGCTCTCCACACCACCATAAAATACGGACACAAAATAAAATTCTCCTTGTAGGATAATGGGCAAGATGATAAAAAATAGTGCATATGATCTTAACGTCTATGATAATTTTAGTCAACAAGCAAGGGAAATGAGATGCTATCGGAGTGGACTCCACGGAAAGCCCATTGCGAATGCGAGAACGGAAGCCAGATCGACAGGTGTGATGAATTATGTATTTCGCGAACCAGTTCGTAGTGTTCCGAGCTTGTGTCCTTGGTGCTAGGCTAGAGAACAGCGGAAAATGACATACGACTTCCGCGCTCTCCCTGCGGTGACACTTTCAGCGTATCGTCGTCTTAATCCAGATAGTCAACAGGTGAAACTTTACATTATGGATGGCCGGCAACGCCCTGGTAACGTGTGTCCCACCTCCATTCATTGCGGTTTAGAGAACTGCCCGGCTAATGAAATGCGACGCAAAATCTCACCTGAAAATAGTTGTGACAAATTATCGAAAGAAGTAATATGTTTTGGTAGAGTACTGCCTGAACAAACGACGCTATAAAAAGTAATTAAAGCTCCCACAAAGACAATAAATTATTTCAGCTGACAGATATGTAACTGTGAACCTTTCGCGGATGCAGAAGAGTTAAAGACTTAGTTTGGCAAGGGAAAGTAAGGAAATGGACAAATAATGAACTGATCACAGGTAATTTCCATCTCTCTTAGTAAGGAAACGGCAGTCCGTCTCTTTATTATCATCATTTTGCAAAACCTTTTGCGAGCTTCTTCGGCGAAGTAGCTATTCTATATGAAATTTATCTGAAGAGACAGTTCTACTTTTGTTTGAGTCCGACCCGACAAACGGCAACCACTTTGGGACATGAACGCTGCTGTTAGCGATGAAACAGCTGTTACATGGTCGAGCCTTCGCGATCCTTGTGGACTGGGCTGCTGAACTTGAAGTTTGGACACGATTTTTGAAACCAACTCGTTCGTGACACTAAGTCCATAGACTGTGATAAAACTGTAACAGAAGAGACTCAAAGTCTTATAGATATGGTGCTACAGAAGAATGTTGAAAATTAGGTGGACTGATAAGGTAGGGAATGAGGAGAATCGACGTGGAAAGGAACATATAAAAAAATTTGAAAAGAAGATGGCAGGGTATCTGTTGCAACATCAGGGGATAACTTCTACGATACTAGAGGAGTTATAGAGCGTAAAAACTAGAGGAAAACACGAATTGGAATACATCCAGCAAATAATCGAGGATATTGTTTGCAATTGCTACTCTGAGATGAAACGGTTGGCACTGAGGAATTCTTGGCAGGTCACATCTAAACAGTCCGAAGATTGATGCCTAAAAAAATCAATAGAATCCTTCCAAAATTGTATTTTAGGGTTCCTGGAAGACATCCATATAAGTTCATCACTAATAGTTTGCTACCATGAATTGAAGATCTATAACAATTAAAGGCTATAATAACAGGGTAATAAGCTTCATGGAGGACCTACTCAGTTGGTCGGTTCTAAAATAGTACTACATATTAACAAACGAAGATGTGGTGCAATACTAAAATTGAATTAAACGACTATTTTCAAAAGTAACGTCTATTCAGCCGATGCTAGAGAACAAAAGATCATTTGTTACACATACAGCTGTAAACCAAACAAACACGTCAACTGAATTCATATTGCTAAAACATCACTCTTAATACTAATTCTCCAAAACTCCGGAAATGTCACAGAGCCTCGAGACCAGTTTTGGAGTGAAGAGAAAAATTTCTTTAAGATGAGACATTTTACTCTTCAATTTACAGTCGTTTTAAATTTCATGAAAATTACATTTATTTTATTTTGTTAAGATGGGAGAACGGTTTTTGGAAAAAATGGCAGGCTCGAATATGGTTGCTAGTGTATTAACATACATTCCGACAAACTTAATACGTAAAAGGAACACTGCTTTAAGCTAAAATTCACATAAATTAAATAGCGTTAGACTTTCGGCAGCTTATTTTATTTTTAAGTTCATATTTACACTTCGTTTCTGTGACGTCATATCCTTTAAATAACCAAAAAGGTGTGAACTGATGCTGCGCTAGGTAATGTGGATCTAAATACTTTATTTCCGTGAATCCCTTCCAAAAGTAGGTTGGTAAAAATGCGTAGCCGGCCGCTGTGACAGAGTGGTTCTAGGCGCTTCAGTCCGGAAACACTCGGCTGCTACGGTCGCATGTTCGAATCCTGCCTCGGGCATGGATGTGTGTGATGTCCTTAGGTTAGTTAGGTTTAAGCAGGTTTAAGTCTAGGGGACTGATGACCTCAAATCTCAAGTCCCATAGTACTTAGAGCCATTTGGACCATTTTTTTCTTTTCTTTTTTTTAAATGCGTAAACATTGCCGATTTTTGTTGTTAATACGAAATTCTTGCTTACCGTGTTAACTAAGTAAATACTGTGGTATGAACACGTGGTTTTAACTTACGAGTATTCACATGGCACATAGTGCTAGTTAACTCTGGGACCAGAATCCTGGAATGGACTGCAGCCAGTTTGTAGCATCATTAACTTGGTGCTCAGAATTTATTTTCGTCGACGCCAAACGCAGAGAACGTCACAAAAAGAGAGATTCACAACAGCTGCTCAACGCCGTGTTCCAAGTACGTTAGCCGGCCGCGGTGGCCGTGCGGTTCTAGGCTCAGCAGTCCGGAACCGCGGGAATGCTACGGTCGCAGGTTCGAATCCTGCCTCGGGCATGGATGTGTGTGATGTCCTTAGGTTGGTTAGGCTTAAGTAGTTCTAAGTTCTAGGGGACTGATGACCTAAGATGTTAAGTCCCATAGTGCTCAGAGCCATTTGAACCATTTGAACCAAGTACGTTAGCCTGGCTTAATGGTTAAACTACCGTAAATCAGGGTTACTTGAACCCAGAACGTTAAAGTGATTTAAGCCGTTTGTCGTATGTTTTCATTGAAATATTCGGCGTAGTTCTTAGTTCAGCATTCTACAATCTCGGCTACACTCCATATATTTCCACAAGTTTCTGGTAGAGTTTAGTGGAAGTTATGTTAATGGTACAACACATGTACTGTTTTCTCGTCTAATGACTTCTTTGTCCAAAGTGCGAAGATTAGACATCTTGAATGCAGTAAGTGCACTTACGTAATTTCTGTGTCAATGGTTAACTATAAATCACCTTTAAAATAATTTTCATCAAAATGTACTGATAGTCAAATAAAAGGGCTACTTGGACCCACGACCAGATTGGGCTCAGGTAACATCTAGTAACGTATATTCTTCATTTACATCAAAATGAAACACCCGTTACAGATTGCGACAAGTTATTTTAAATCTGTAGCCAATGCAAGATATGTTTGAAACTAATTAGGTTTTTCTTTACAGGTTTAAGGCTCACTATGCAGTAAAAATATGGAAGACTACTCAGGCACAATGTTTCTGCAGGCGAGCAACAGGAAAAATGCTTAAACGCTGGGCTAAAACGTTAAAAATGTCCAACAAAACAACATCAGAAAAAGGGAAGAAAAATACCAGGAGAACGAAGAAACAATCAAAACAGGTCCACATTGAGTCAACATCAGAAGGTGCTAATGATTTCAGACTCGAGTCATCAGGAAAAGTGATTATAGCTTGTGTAACATTGACAAGGGGAGGCCGCCAATTGTGAAATTCAGATTCGATTCATACTGCGCATAATAAAAGCTCATGGCCAGAGGTGTAATGTGGCAACGCAGCAAGATACACTTCTCAGCCGTTGTCGAGAAAATCAACAGTTAAAAGAAATCGTTGCGGTGAAACACTCTTTACGATTATTCATTTTCTACAGCGTCGTGGCGCAGCGGTAAGCGCTCGGGTTCGTAATCCGAAGGTCGCCGGATCGAATCTCACGCCCTGCAACCTTTTTTTTAGTATTTGTTTTTTGTAATTCAAATGTGTATACACACACACACACACACACACACACATATATATATATATATATATATATATATATATATATATATATATATATATATATATATATATAATTCCCGGCAATCAGTTGCAACGATTATGCATATAATAAGTTGTTGAACGTCGTTTGTCGTGGAAAAACTGGCGACTTCGAACATCATTATGTTTTCCGCAAACAAAGTTGTATTTCACAAATGTTACTAATTGTCTTCATAATGTTAAACACGTATAGTTAACGGAAGACGTAGAAACGATATGCCGAAACGAATACGTATAGCCTAAGTCAAACGTTCGAATTGGAATAGAGACCCCACGAACACAAATTTGCTGTGGCAGGTATGAAATATAAACTCCGTTACTCGCTCGTTACACTTGAAGGACAGATGTTGAATGGGCCGAAACGAGCTGCCGCATAACAGCCTAGTAACCTGCTAACTTCGAAAGAAGGTAGATGCGGTCCCTAGCGCAACTTATAACATCGTCGAAAATCAGTGCGGACGTGAGAGCTTTGGTACACCCTGTTAAACAAACGGAAATATGTAGGCGGTACAATTGGAGAGCGATCCGCCTTCACCAACATGCATAAGCAATTCATTAATAGTTTATATATATATATATATATATATATATATATATATATATATATATATATATATATATATACTCCTGGAAATTGAAATAAGAACACCGTGAATGCATTGTCCCAGGAAGGGGAAACTTTATTGACACATTCCTGGGGTCAGATACATCACATGATCACACTGACAGAACCACAGGCACATAGACACACGCAACAGAGCATGCACAATGTCGGCACTAGTACAGTGTATATCCACCTTTCGCAGCAATGCAGGCTGCTATTCTCCCATGGAGACGATAGTAGAGATGCTGGATGTAGTCCTGTGGAACGGCTTGCCATGCCATTTCCACCTGGCGCCTCAGTTGAACCAGCGTTCGTGCTGGACGTGCAGACCGCGTGAGACGACGCTTCATCCAGTCCCAAACATGCTCAATGGGGGACAGATCCGGAGATCTTGCTGGCCAGGGTAGTTGACTTACACCTTCTAGAGCACGTTGGGTGGCACGGGATACATGCGGACGTGCATTGTCCTGTTGGAACAGCATGTTCCCTTGTCGGTCTAGGAATGGTAGAACGATGGGTTCGATGACGGTTTGGATGTACCGTGCACTATTCAGTGTCCCCTCGACGATCACCAGTGGTGTACGGCCAGTGTAGGAGATCGCTCCCCACACCATGATGCCGGGTGTTGGCCCTGTGTGCCTCGGTCGTATGCAGTCCTGATTGTGGCGCTCACCTGCACGGCGCCAAACACGCATACGACCATCATTGGCACCAAGGCAGAAGCGACTCTCATCGCTGAAGACGACACGTCTCCATTCGTCCCTCCATTCACGCCTGTCGCGACACCACTGGAGGCGGGCTGCACGATGTTGGGGCGTGAGCGGAAGACGGCCTAACGGTGTGCGGGACCGTAGCCCAGCTTCATGGAGACGGTTGCGAATGGTCCTCGCCGATACCCCAGGAGCAACAGTGTCCCTAATTTGCTGGGAAGTGGCGGTGCGGTCCCCTACGGCACTGCGTAGGACCCTACGGTCTTGGCGTGCATCCGTGCGTCGCTGCGGTCCGGTCCCAGGTCGACGGGCACGTGCACCTTCCGCCGACCACTGGCGACAACATCGATGTACTGTGGAGACCTCACGCCCCACGTGTTGAGCAATTCGGCGGTACGTCCACCCGGCCTCCCGCATGCCCACTATACGCCCTCGCTCAAAGTCCGTCAACTGCACATACGGTTCACGTCCACGCTGTCGCGGCATGCTACCAGTGTTAAAGACTGCGATGGAGCTCCGTATGCCACGGCAAACTGGCTGACACTGACGGCGGCGGTGCACAAATGCCGCGCAGCTAGCGCCATTCGACGGCCAACACCGCGGGTCCTGGTGTGTCCGCTGTGCCGTGCGTGTGATCATTGCTTGTACAGCCCTCTCGCAGTGTCCGGAGCAAGTATGGTGGGTCTGACACACCGGTGTCAATGTGTTCTTTTTTCCATTTCCTGGAGTATATATATATATATATATATATATATATATATATATATATATATATATATATATATATATTACAAAAAATTAATAATAAAAATATTGCATGGCGCGAGATTCGATCCGGCGACTTTTGGATTACGAACCCGAGCGCCTACCGCTGCGCCACGACGCTGTAGAAAATTATTAATCATAGAGAGTATTTCACCGCAACGGTTTATTTTAACTGTCGATTTTCTCGACAACGGCTGAGAAGTGCATCTTGCTGCTTTTCCACATTACACCTCTGGCCATGAGCTTTTATTATGCGCAGCATGAATCGAATCTGAATTTCACAATTGGCGGCTTCCCCTTGTGAGAATGAAGCGTATGTCCTGAGGGAAGTTGATTTGCCATCTACCGGCGGGCCTTTAGACGAAAAAGATAAGATGGGCAGGGCAAACAGTGGGCAGAAAAAAAGAGGACAGTGCTTCAAAAGAGAGTAGACTTAAATAGACACTGGAAGAAGGTAACTTCGTAATCGTTTTATGGGAGAATATTGAATTTCGAAGCATAGTGTCAATTGTAGACGACAACGGAACTGTCGTCGAGCGCGCGCAGCAAATAAAAAAAATTCGGTGGTAGCTCCAAGAAAAAGATAGTCTACATCATAAATGATGACATATTAAGGAGAAGATTCACACTCCAAACTTTTAAAAAGGGGTTATTTTCTGTTTCACCAATCAAAGACAATGTTTAAAATGGGTGAAAGTTCTGTGACTTGTTTCACAACTCTACTTTTTTCATTATTTTATTGTGTTTTTTAAAAAAATTTCCTGAATAAATTTATTTTGCAAATGCATTAATAGGTATGATTGACAGATCGTACAACTTACTCGAGTTTAACACACGTTTATAATGTATTTGCGTGAGAAAATAGAATATGACTTCAAGCGATCCAACCTAATGGTCGCTTAAACCCAATATTGTTTTTTAAAAGTCGTCAAATTCGAAATAAAATAATAACTCTATCAAGTAGAAAGTATAGAAGATGTAGATTAAGAACAACACAATTACCAGCACCAGACACTTATAATTATGCTTTTACATGAACATGTAACAGAAATATCTAAAAACAGGGTCGAAGTTACTCTTGTTTATGGTACCTGATAACTCCGCTTATAATCACAGCACCACTAAGTTGGAAACAGTAGTGTGAGAAATCGTACCAGGAGGCAGCACCTTCCCCAGAAGTGCTGTTAGTGGGAAAATGACAAGACCAATGAGAATTCCCGCAGTTTTGTCAAAAGCTACACTACTGGCCATTGAAATTGCTACTCCAAGAAGAAATGCAGATGATAAACGGGTATTCATTGGACAAATATATTATACTAGAACTGACATGTGATTACATTTGCACGCAATTTGCGTGCATAGATCCTGAGAAATCAGTACCCAGAACAACCACCTCTGGCCGTAATAACGGCCTTGATACGCCTGGGCATTGAGTCAAACGGAGCTTGGATGGCATGTACAGGTACAGCTGCCCATGCAGCTTCAACACGATACCACAGTTCATCAAGAGTAGTGACTGGTGTATAGTGACGAGCCAGTTGCTCGGCCACCATTGACCAGACGTTGTCAATTGGTGAGAGATATGGAGAATGTGCTGGCCAGGGCACCAGTCGAACATTTTCTGTATGCAGAAAGGTCCGTACAGGACCTGCATCATGCGGTCGTGCATTATCCTGCTGAAATGTAGGGTTTCACAGGAAGCGAATGAAGGCTAGAGCCACGGGTCGTAACACATCTGAAATGTAATGTTCAAGGTTCAAAGTGCTGTCAATGCGAACAAGAGGTGCGAGACGTGTAACCAATGGCACCCCATACCATCACGCTGAGTGATACGTCAGTATGGCGATGACGAATACACGATCCCAATGTGCGTCCACCGCGATGTCGCCGAACACGGATGAGACCATCATGATGCTGTAAACAGAACCTGGATTCATCCGAAAAATGACATTTTGCCATTCGTGCACCCAGGTTCGTCGTTGAGTACACCATATCGGGCGCTCCTGTCTGTGATGCAGCGTCAAAGGTAACCTCAGCCATGGTCTCCGAGCTGATAGTCCATGCTGCTGCAAACGTCGTCGAACAGTTCGTGCAGACGGTTGTTGTCTTTTAAACGTCCCCATCTGTTGACTTGGGTATCGAGACGTGGCTGTACGATCCGTTACAGCCATGCGGATAAGATGCCTATCATCTCGACTGCTAGTGATACGCGGTCGTTGGGATCGAGCACGGCGTTCCGTATTACCCACCGATTCCATATTCTGCTAACAGTCATTGGATCTCGACCAACGCGAGCAGCAATGTCGCGATACGATAAACCGCAATCGCGATAGGCTACAATCTGACCTTTATCAAATTCGGAAACGTGATGGTACGCATTTCTCCTCCTTACACGAGGCATCACAACAACGTTTCACCAGGCAACGCCGGTGAAGTGCTGTTTGTGTATGAGAAATCGGTTAGAAATTTTCCTCATGTCAGCACGTTGTAGGTGTCGCCACCGGCGCCAACCTTATGTGAATGCTCTGAAAAGCTAATCATTTGCATATCACAGCATCTTCTTCCTGTCGGTTAAATTTCGCGTCTGTAGCACGTCATCTTCGTGGTGTAGCAATTTTAATGGCCAGTAATGTATTTGTGTGAGAAAATAGAATATGGGTTGGATCCAACCTAAGGGTAACTTGAACTCAATTTTGTTTTTTAAAAGTCGTCAAATTTGAAAGAAGATAATAACTCTTGCAAGTAGAAAGTATAGAAGATGGAGGTTAAGAACAACACAATTATCAGCACCAGGCTTTTATAATTATGCTTCCTCAGAAGTGCTGTTAGTGGAAGAATGACAAGACCAATGAGAATTCCAGCAGTTTTGGCAAAAGCTAGTCGTTCTTCAAGTAACAGTCGATGTTTGAACAACTTCGGGAATTTCTTGGAGCTAGCGAAATCGAGAATTCAGTTAGCAACCTTGATGGATGTGAAAGCTGTGTCGCATGGAGCGATTTTTATCTCTGCTGCTTGAATAGGAGCGAGTAATCGCTTCGTGCGACAACGTAGCCGCTGCTACTGCGTCGACTAGCAGTTTTGTCGCCTTGTCTGTCAGCTCAATCGCTAGTCGCTCTCTTTTTATCAGACATGGAGTTCGATTTATTTGGTTTGTTCTTTGGTTTTGGTTTCGTTTACTTTTCTTTGTCATCGTGGCAGAGAACGAGGAAGGAAATGTGTGCAAGTGGTCAGGCAACGATATCTTGAAATTTTTGGATGTTTCTCGGAAAATTTAAGGACTTAGGGACTCAAATTGTTTTTTATTACTTCGTATGCGATGATAAGGAGAGATGTGCTACGCAGTGATGCAGCAGCTGTAGGGAAGTGGGACAGGAGCAGAAAACATTAGCGGGGACGTAAATACGGTAAACACAAGCTTAACTGATAGCTTTCTCCAAGGGCTTTACTAAAGAACGAACACCAATAAAGACCAGCTACTACAAGAGCATCAAGCAGTGTGAGGCTCCTGCTACTAACGCACGAGCGGACTGTCGAAGGCTGAGACTGAAGACTGCCGAAGCCTGCGACTGAGACTGAGCCGTGTAGCTGCCTCCACCCATGCTTCATCGCGACTGCAGAGAACGCTCGTAGTCGGAGCTGCTGAAGCCGAGGCCGGCGGGCACGCATCACTGGATGTTCCGGCTCCCCGCGCGACCGCGATCGGTGGCTGTCGGAAACGCGCATTTCGGTTGCGAACTGTGAGACGCCAGTGGGTATAATGTCGATCAGTGATACCACACAAATAACAATTATTACGTGAAGAACAATGTGAGGCAAAATAGTTATAGAAAGTTAGTTGTACGAGGTGCGCTTTTTAAGTAAGTATCGTTTTGAAATTAAAAAAAAAAAGACGTGCTAAGATATCTCAGTAATTTACATGAAAGCATGTACCTTAATCTACTTTTCTACATAGTTTCCGTCAATATTTAGGCACTTGTCATAACGTTGTACCAGGTTTTTAATATCCTCCTCACAGAAGTCTGCCGCCGCCTAACTTGTTAATCACTGCATCATCACTGTTTTGACTTCGTCATCGTCTTGAAGACGCTGACCGCCCAGGTGTTTATTCAAGTGCAGGAACAGATGGTAGTCACGGGGTGCTAGATCGGGGCTGTACGGAGGATGATCTAGAGTTTCCCATCGAAAAGATGTGATGAGATCTTTGGTCTGATTCACCACATGCGGACGGGCATTGTCTTGCTCAACTTCCATGGAGTGTTGCTTTGATTCTGGTGTGACGTAGGCCACCCATGTTTTATTACCCGTAACAATTTGGCTTAAGAAATCATCACCGTCGTTGTGGTACCGCTCAAGGAAAATCAATGCACTGTCTAAACGTTTGGTTTTGTGCACATCCGTCAACATTTTCGGTACCCAACGTGAGCACAATTTTCGGTAATTCAAGTGCTCGGTCACAGTGCCATACAAAACACTACGAGAAACATTAGGAAAGTCATCCCGCAAGGACGAAATCGTAAAGCGTCTGTTTTCTCTCACGTTATTGTGCACTTCGTGCACCACACTTTCATTAACGACCGAAGGGCGCCCACTCCGATGTTCATCATGCACATTTTTGCGGCCATCATTAAATTCTCTGACCCACTTTCTTACCATTCCATCACTCATAATGTTTTCTCCGATGAATATCGATCGCTTTTAGGCCTTTAGCACTAAGAAATCTTATAACAGCCCGTACTTCACAGTAGGCGGGACTCACAACTATCGGAGGCATCTTAAAAATGGTGCAAATGGCTCTGAGCACTATGCGACTTAACTTCTGAGGTCATCAATCGCCTAGAACTTACAACTAATTAAACCTAACTAACCTAAGGACATCACACACATCCATGCCCGAGGCAGGATTCGAACCTGCGACCGCAGCGGTCGCTCGGTTCCAGACTGTAGCGCCTAGAACCGCACGGCCACTCAGGGTGGCGAGGCATCTTAAACACTCAGTACACAACGTAAGCAAGGAAGAATCAGACTGTAATGGCGTCAGTGCGTAGATTAAGGTACAGGCTTTCATGTAAAAATGAAGTTATTGAGATATCTTAGCACGTCCTTTTTTAATTTCAAAACGGTACTTACTTAAAAAAAACACGCCTCGTAGAACTGAATGAAATTGACTTGAACATTGCCTCTAAGGAACATCAGAGACGATAAATTAAGAAGATTAAGGACGCTTAGGGAAATGAATTAAACAAAGTGACGAAATAGATTCACCAGAATCCGAACGAATCAATCATTTTAGAACCATACGATTTAGTCTGCTCGACATTATAAACGACGAATGAGGTTTGTACGAGACTCCACTAGCTGCTACCTATTAGTACAAAGCAACAGCTCAGTGTGGCCAGGTAGTAGAGGCTACATGAAATGGTGACCTCTCGCCGCGAGTACTAGAAGCGACAAAAATCACCGCGTGTGACAGCCTTAAAAAGGCGAGCCACGAACCTTTTGGGCGGAGGTGATGATTAATGGTATCTCACTTTTCTAGACGCGAGATATTGAACGATACTGATCGATAAGGCTAATAACTCCCAATTTCGGAATTCGAATTCGAAAGTCGCACCCGGTTGCGGGTGAGGATATCTACATCTACATTCATACTCCGCGGATACCTTGAGTGTCTGTATCGGTTCTCCCTTCTATTCCAGTCTCGTATTGTTCGTGGAAAGAAAGATCGTTGGTATGCCTCTGTGTGGGCTCTAATCTCTCTTATTTTATCCGCAGGAGGGAGCAATATATTGCTTGACTCCTCGTTGAAGGTATGTTCTTGAAACTTCAACAAAAGTTCTGATTAGTCCTTCGATACCTTGTGTTGTGACAGACAGTAAAGGTGAATGGTAGGCAGAGACTTTTCATTGGATCGTGAAGCTTGTAACCATCACATTTCTTATATTTTATAACAATTTGCAGCAATCAGACTTCGGTGTGGGATGGTTTACAGAGAGAAGACGCTTCGTCGCTAATCGTCTTGCCTGCCGTATTTTACGGACTATAAGACGCACTATTTTCCTTGAAAAATTGCCTCCAAAATACAGGTGCGACTTATACTCGAAATTAATATAAAAATATCCAGTGTTTGATTTAATATTCCCACCATCCATATATTCGATGCCGCGGCAAACCTATCTCTATCTGGCAGCTTTAGATTGAACTGGCAGCAGCAGTGCACTGATGCGACGAACAGGAGTTGCGGGGATTCACAAGCTCGCTAACACTGTCTCCCTCCCGCCCCGTAAATTAAAAACCCAGAACACTGTCTAGCCTACGATGCATCATTACGGTCAGTGAAATTGAAAGTGATTTGTGTTATCGGTTTTTGTTAGCAGCTAGTTTCGTAATAGAAAAAATAACAGGTATTCATATGATGCGGGCTTTAAACTGAAAGTAAAGCATATGTAGAAGAACAGGGCAACAGAGCAGCTGAGCGGCATTTCATGCCTCCCCCAAAATGAAAAAAAAAAAAAACAATTTAAGATTGTAAAGCTGAAAAAAAATAAGGACGACTAAAAGTGCAAATAGTGGAGTGAATGCAAAATGGCCAAGGTGATGTATTGAAATGGATTCAAGGACACGGTCAAAAAGCTATTGGAATTAATACCAAAATGATTCAAATACACGCTTGTAAGTTAGCGCTAAAGTGGAGCTTACGAACTTTACGGGTGGAGTTGGTTGGTGCGTCAGGTTTATGAAGCGTCATTGGTTTAGCATGTGAACGGGAACCAAAATATCTCAGAAAATTCCACAAGAGTATGAACAGAAACTACTATCTTTCCACCACTTTATTATTGAATATGGAAAGAAAACAAGTGTGGAACTAAGCCAAATAGCGAATATGAACGAAACTCGTCTGAAATTTGATGTGCCGAGTACCAGAGCTGTTGCCATGAAAGGTGCTAAAACTGTAACTGACCAACTGCAGGCCACAGTTCCTCTCAAAAACCGAACGACTTCCTCCTCAGAATGAAATTTTCACTTTGGAGCTGAGTATGCGCTGAAGCGCAACTTACTAGCAGGTTAAAACTGTGTGCCAGACCGAGACTCGCAGTAAGGACCTTTCCCTTACCTGGGTAAGAGCTCTGTCGACTGAGCTACCCAAGCACGACTCACGAGCCTTCCTTAACGCTTTACTTCCGCAAGTACGTCGTTTCCTCCCTAACTTCACAGAAGGTCCCCAGCGAACCTTGCAAGACTAGCACTCTTGGAAGAAAAAATATTGCTGAGACATGGCTTAGCCATAGCCTGAGGGATGTTTCCAAGATGAAATGTCCACTTTGTAGCGGAGGGTGCCCTGATATGAAAAACTTCTTGGCAGATTTAACCTGTATGCCGGACCGAGACTCGAACTCAAGACCTTTACCTTACGAGGGCAAGTGCTATACCCAAATCTATCAGGAAGATTCATATCAGCGCACACTCCGCTGCAAAGTGAAACTTTCATTCTGGAAACATACCCCAGACTGTGGCTAAGCTATGTCTCTGCAATATCCTTTTTTTCAGAAATGCTAGTCTTGCAAGGTTCGCAGGGGAATTTCTGTGAAGTTAGGAAGGTAGGAGACGAGGTACTGGAGGAACTAATGCTTTGAGGACGGGTCGTCAATCGTGCTTCGATAGCTCAGTAGGTAGAGCACTTGCCCCCGCAAACCAAAGGTCCTGAGTTCGAGTCTTGGTCCTGCATGCTGGTTTAATGTCCCAGAAAGTTTGACTCTTTTCTCGTCGCGGACGTGTGACCGGCAGCGCTAGCGTACTGTTGAATGTAAAACCGCGCGACAGTCCCCCTGCTGGAAGAAGGGTGCCCTGCTTCGGAATATCCAGAAAACCAGCGTTGCTTAAGGGGTACGATTTCCTACGTCATATTACCATGGACGGTAGTATCCCTTTCAAGTTATTATCTAACTGGCGGTTTTGTTTGACGGAAGAGGCGGATTTGGCGACATGTAATCACGGCTGTTAAGCTGCGTTGCTGTCCATGGAAACTTGGGTCTCATTTTAGTGTCTCTCACAAGCCTCATAGCTTTGAACTATTACCCTCTTTTATCTTTGTGCAAACTTCTACATAAGTAACGAGGAACCAGGTAGGGCCGGTGTGCCGAGTGTTAGACCTCTACGTTTTCCTGTCCAGAGATCGTTTCTTGTAATCCTTGCGAATGCAGTTTAAGTGCACACAGCATTTGTCAGTTATATTGGGGAAGTGAGCCTGTCTCTGGGGTCAAAGTGAAACTGGCGGTTCCTAATTTCTCTTGCATACATGAGTGAACCGCATCACATTAGGCGATATAACTGCTACTTCTCGATGCGACATCCACTTAATATCCCTCACAGTAATTACTCGTGTTGAAAATTGGAAGCTTTGACACTTTAGCTTCATAAAGATTCAACAGATTCAGTGCAAGACTGTACATTCCATATAATTTCAAACATAACCATAACAGTAAAGAAGAAGGATTGAAATTAGGCAAATTTTGAACCTCTGTATTAGCTAGAGCAAACAGCGCCAACTATTATGCGGGACACCCCTTATACCACAGGTAGGAGTGACTTGACGACCTTTGGCAGCGTTCGAATCATATCGAGACCGGACCGCTGTGTGTTTGCGCGTTAACGGATAGGTGTGCAGAGCTAGTTTCAAATTCTGAAAGTGAACAAGTGACATCTTAATAGCCATTGAAGACGTCCTCAGCATTAAGAGACGAAACGTTACTTAACAACGCACAACCAAGACGGCGCAGTGCCGCAAGACGGTTTCTGTGAAAACGGCGAATGACCTAAAGAGCCGAGTTGTGCGACGGCAAAACCCATACACAAATCCAGAAGCGGAAACAGAGTAATCCAGAACGTGAAAGCCAGGGATCATTAACAGTGTTCAAACAAAGCCACAAGAGGACACTAAGAGAGAAACCAAGAGTAAGCGCTTAATTGTGTGTGAAATTAACGTCGACGATCAGAAAGTTTCGGAAACGTCAATACAATTGAGCGCGGAAAACGCGCACATTTTCCTTCCAGCGTGCACCGCCCGAAAGCCTGACGTAAAGCCCAGGCCGCCCGTGGAGCGGAAGGGAAACCAGACAAGTCTGGACGATCCACACTGGTGCATCCATCTCGCTTTCGATATCCGAATCGGGCGAGGATACTAAACATCAGGCACTAACCAGACTACAGTCTAATACCTGTAAAAGAGAAACGAACTAGGATATAAATCCCGGTAGTGAAAACATGGATTGTATCTCCTGGCTATTGACAGAGGTGTCAGCATGGTCTTTGACAGTTATAGACTTAACTGTAAAATACTGTCGAGCTATGGGAGAACAGAAGTTGTTGTCACGGTGACTGGAAAATCTCGGTGTCGTATGACATGTTTGGTTCATGATTGTTCTAGTTTCGAGGGAGATGGATTGCCAGCTGTAGACAATTCTTGAACTAGTCATGAATCGAGACAGCCATTTGTGTGTCATAATGGTGTCATTGTATTAATTATAGAGTGAAAATGCCGTTCCCGCATCATACCGTTGCTTTTCTGTATGAGACACATTATAACAAGCAGACGTGGAACTTAAAGAATCTTTATTGTCAACATTTTATCGAAGGCAAAAAACGACGCACCACTAAGGGGCCGGCCGGGGTGGCCGAGCGGTTCTAAGCGCTTCAGTCGGGAACCGCGCGACCGCTCGGTCGCAGGTTCGAACCCTGCCTCGGGCATGGATGTGTATGACGTCCTTTAGGTTAGTTAGGTTTAAGTAGTTCTAAGTTATAGGGGACTGATGTCCTCAGGAGTTAAGTCCCATAGTGCTCAGAGCCATTTGAGCCATTTGAACCACTAAGGGATTATCGGATGGGACGGAATTCGGTAAATGTGAAGTACAATTTCTGAGAAACTGGATGTTTTATTCAAGAGAAAGAGTTCACAAATTGGGCAAATCAATTACGCATTGGTCAAGCTCTGGATCTTATCCTATCAGTTATTGGCTTGGGATTAATTAACAGATTTGTTGGATGTGCTCCTGAGGCATAACGTGCCAAATTCGGTCCGACTGACGTGTTGGATCGTCAAAATCCCAAGCTGGTTGGTGGTCACTGCATATAATGCTTCAAAAGATCTCATTTACGGTGAGATCTGGTAACCTCGCCGGCAAAGGTAGGACTTGGGAAGCACGAAAATAGGCAATAGAAACTCTCGCCGTATGCGGGCGGGCATTATCTTGCTGAAATGTAAGCCCCAGATGGCTTGTATGAAGGGCAACAAAATGGAGCGTACACTGTCGTCGACGGATCGCTGTTCTGGAAGGATGCCGCGGATGACGACCAAAAGGGTCCTTCTATGAAATGAAATGGCACTCCGAACCATCGTTCCTGGTCATCGGGCCTTACAGCGGGCGACAGCCACGTTGGTATCCCGCTGCTGTCCAGGGCATCTCTAGACACGTCTTCGCTATTCATCGGGGCTAAATTCGAAGCGAGATTCACCACTGAAGACAATTCTATTCCAGTCAATTAATTTCCAGGCCGAAAATGCTTGAAACCATTGCAAAAGGGCTTGTTCGTGCACAGAGGCCAGAGGTAGTCGGTGCAAGCCCCTTCCTGTGAGCCGCCTATTAATGATCCTGATGGTCACTGAAGCGCACGTTGCACGTCGGATCGATGATAATAATGAATCCAAGAGTCTCAGTGCCTCTCTGACGATCGTTTGGTTCTCACGTTCTGTCGTCTCTCTAGCTCGACCACTTCATTCTGGACGCTGTGTTCAGCCATGGGCCGGCCGCGGTGGTCTCGCGGTTCTAGGCGCTTCAGTCCGGAACCGCCGACTGCTACGGTCGCAGGTTCGAATCCTGCCTCGGGCATGGATGTGTGCGATGTCCTTAGGTTAGTTAGGTTTAAGTAGTTCTAAGTTCTAGGGGACTGATGACCTCAGATGGTAAGTCCCATAGTGCTCAGAGCCATTTGAACCATTTGTTCAGCCATGGTTCACAAATTCCTGCTAACATCGTGGAATAGTGGAATCGCTCCTATTCAGATGTCGAGCGATTCGGCGATTATTCAGTCTGGCTTCTATGAGCCCAGTTACTCATCCTCACTCAAAGGCTGACATCTGCGTATATTGTTCACGCAACCGTCTACGAGACACAGTAACTGTACAAGTGAGTACACGGACTGAAATGCGCTACGACGTTATGCACTGGTATTCACATGTCCCATGTTTACTAACGTTGCCAGCTGAGTGTATACAGGGTGGTCAGAAACTTGTAAGGGTGTTGTGCGGTGGGTTGTGCTGAGAAACGCTTGTCAAGAAAAATATTCGTTTCGCCGTTTCCGATTAAATTAGCATTGTCGTATCCAATCATATCACTGTGGCGCGTGCTTTTTTGGGAAGTGATAAATTTAGATTAGGTGAGCAAAAGCTGTGTTTGTTCAGACTGAGGAAACAGAACGAAGGATAGGATTGGCAACACTGCCTCTGCCAGTCTGCTTGAATTTGGCGGGCGACGATCTGACTGACTACATTCAATGCTAAATCGGAAACGGTGCAAGGTACAGAATTTCTTAAAAATTATTTTTCAGCACATCCTTCCCTGCACCACTCCTACAAGCTCTCAAGACTGTTTGTGACCACGCAGTATACGGAAGGGTACGTTACTGTGCTGTGGAGGAAACTGCAGCTTAGCACGTTCCTTTGGACTCATCCGTAGAGGAGATTTGGTTCAAATGGCTCTGAGCACTACGCGATTTAACTTCTGAGATAATCAGTCGCCTAGAACTTAGAACTAATTAAACCTAACTAACCTAAGGACATCACACACATCCATGCCCGAGGCGGGATTCGAACCTGCAACCGTAGCGGTCGCTCGGTTCCAGATTGTAGCCCCTAGAACCGCTCGGCCACTCCGGCCGGCGTAGAGGAGACAAGGCTTATCATTCTCGGGCACACAATCGCGATCAGTAACGAAGAAGAAGGAGAAAAAAGAGAAACACAATGCGTGAAACACAAGGCGTAGGGCGACTCTCGCCACCTCGCATTCTGTGCACGAGCAGCTTTCTTTGCGTTAGTTATGCGGACCATGTAATTTAGTCCCCCAGACAGGTGTTCGGCAGAGCAATCACATGCAACGGGGGCAAGCGATTGTAAATCGCCGTGGGGCACAATGTGACCGCCGAACTGTGTGGTTGCGCTTGCAAATCGCGACCCGGGGCCCATTGTCTACCCATAATACACGCCACACGACTCCCCACCACATTTCTGTGTCTTTCATTTGCTTCTCCTAACCGGTTCTCCCGACCCATGGTGTCTTGGTGTCTTTTTACGCCACAATCCTTACGTATTGCAGACTGTATGGAGGTGATAGCAGAGACAGGCGGTATCTCCCAGCTTTTTGTCTGCAGGAGCGTTGTTTGTTCCAGTGTGCCCTGTAGAAGTTGCTTCGTGCCACAAGCAGCGATACTTCTCTGAAGCTTCCTTTCGGAATATGCTGTGCATTAGCTCCATACTTAACAATCATATACAACCATAAATGAAGTCTTCACGGGTTGTCAGCCGAGTAGCATCGTCGTCTCGTAGCAACGTTTCGATGGAATGCGTCTCCATCATCTTCTCCTGAAGATGATTCCATCGAAACGTTGCTACGAGACGACGATGCTACCCGGCTGACAACCAGTGAAGAATTCATATATGAAATTCGCCGAGAAAGCCTGCACTCCCATATACAACCGCTCGCTCGACGAAAGACCCGTAGCCAAAGATTGGAAAGTTGCACAGGCCACACCAATATTCAAGATCGGTAGTAGGAGTAATCCACTAAATTACAGGCCCATATCGTTAACGTCGATATACAGCAGGATTTTAGAACATATATCGTGTTCGAACATTATGAATTACCTCAAAGAAAACGGTCTATTGACACACACTCAACATGGGTTTAGAAAACATCGTTCCTGTGAAACACAACTAGCTCTTTATTCACATGAAGTGTTGAGTGCTATTGACAAGGGATTTCAGATCGATTCCGTATTTCTGGATTTCCGGAAGGCTTTTGACGCTGTACCACACAAGCGGCTCGTAGTGAATGAATCTGCGTGCTTACGGAATATCGTCTCAGTTATGTGACTGGATATGTGATTTCCTGTCAGAGAGGTCACAGTTCGTAGTAATTGACGGAAAGTCATCGAGTAAAACAGAAGTGATTTCTGGCTTTCCCCAAGGTAGTGTTATAGGCCCTTTGCTGTTCCTTATCTATATAAACTATTTTGGAGACAATCTGAGCAGCCGTCTTCGGTTGTTTGCAGATGACGCTGTCGTTTATAAACTAATAAAGTCATCAGAGGCTCAAAACAAACTGCAAAACGATTTAGAAAAGATATCTGAATGGTGCGAAAATGGGCAGTTCACCCTAAATAACGAAAAGTGAGAGTTCACCCACATGAGTACTAAAAGGAACTCGTTAAACGTTGGTTACAGGATAAGTCACTCTAATCTAAAAGCCGTAAATTCAACTAAATACCTACGAACAACTTAAATTAGAAGGAACACATAGAAAATGTTGTGGGGAAGGCTAACTAAAGACTACGTTTTATTGGCAGGACACTTAGAAAATGCAACAGACCTACTAAGGAGACTGCTTACACTACGCTTGTCCATCCTCTTTTAGAATACTGCAGCGCTGTGTGTGATCCTTACCAGGTAGGACTGACGGAATACATCGAAAAAGTTCAAAGAAAGGCAGCACTTTTTGTATTATCACGAAATATGGGAAAGAGTGTCACACAAATGATACAGTATTTGGGCTGGAAATCATTAAAAGAAAGGCGTCTTTCGTTGCAACGGAATCTTCTCACGAAATTACAATCACCAACTTTCTCCTCCGAATGCGAAAATACTTTGTTGACACCAACCTAGATAGGGAGGAACGATCACCACGATAAAATAGGGGAAATCAGAGCTCGTATGGAAAGATATATATGTTCATTCTTCCCGCGCGCTCTACAAGATTGGAATAATAGAGAATTGTGAAGGTGATTCGATGAACCCTCTGCCAGGCACTTGAATGTGATTTGCAGAGTATCCATGTAGATGTAGACGACTCGTCAGGATAGTGCTTCGAAATGCTGGAAGATACGAAGATGATCAACGTTTGGTATAGAGACTGACCCTCAGCATATGAAAAAGTACAGTGAATTGACAAAAGCACCTGATTTTGCTTGAGTACATCTATATACATACTCCGCCTGCATGGCGAAAGTCAGCCTTTACCACTACTTGTCATTTCTTTCCTGTTCCACTCGCAGGACGAGGGAGAAACGAGTGTCTGTATACCTCCATATGAGCCCTCATTTCTCGTCTTATCTTCGAGGTCCTTTCGTGAAACGTGTGTTAGTGGCAGTAGAATCGTCTTGCAGTTAGTTACACGTGCCGGTTATCTAAATTTTTTCGGTAGCATTCCTCGAAAAGAACGTCGCCTTCCGGCCAGGGACCCTCATTTGAGTTTCCGAAGCATCTGCGTAACATTTGCGTCTTGTTCGAACCTACCGGTAACAAATCTAGCTGCCCACCCTTAAATTTCTTAGATGTCGTCCTTTAACCCATGCTAGTGCGGATCCCAAACACTCGAGCAGTACTCAAGAATACGCAGCACTAGCGTTGTACATTCAGTCTCCTTTACAGAATGGTTCAAATGGCCCTGAGCACTATGGGACTTAACTTCTGAGGTCAGCAGTCCCCCAAACATAGAATTACTTAAACTTAACTAACCTAATGACATCACACACATCCATGCCCGAGGCAGGATTCGAACCTGCGAACGTATCGGTCGCGCGGTTCCAGACTGTAGCGCCTAGAACCGGTCGGCCGCCTCGGCCGGCCGTGTCCTTTACATATCAACCACACTTTCCTAAAATCGTCCCAATCATCCAAAATTATAGCTAACACTTGGTTCAAGAATCATAAAAGAAGGTTGTATACATGGAAGAATCCTGGAGATACTAAAAGGTATCAGATAGATTATACACTCCTGGAAATTGAAATAAGAACACCGTGAATTCATTGTCCCAGGAAGGGGAAACTTTATTGACACATTCCTGGGGTCAGATACATCACATGATCACAATGACAGAACCACAGGCACATAGACACAGGCAACAGAGCATGCACAATGTCGGCACTAGTACAGTGTATATCCACCTTTCGCAGCAATGCAGGCCGCTATTCTCCCATGGAGACGATCGTAGAGATGCTGGACGTAGTCCTGTGGAACGGCTTGCCATGCCATTTCCACCTGGCGCCTCAGTTGGACCAGCGTTCGTGCTGGACGTGCAGACCGCGTGAGACGACGCTTCATCCAGTCCCAAACATGCTCGATGGGGGACAGATCCGGAGATCTTGCTGGCCAGGGTAGTTGACTTACACCTTCTAGAGCACGTTGGGTGGCACGGGATACATGCGGACGTGCATTGTCCTGTTGGAACAGCAAGTTCCCTTGCCGGTCTAGGAATGGTAGAACGATGGGTTCGATGACGGTTTGGATGTACCGTGCACTATTCAGTGTCCCCTCGACGATCACCAGTGGTGTACGGCCAGTGTAGGAGATCACTCCCCACACCATGATGCCGGGTGTTGGCCCTGTGTGCCTCGGTCGTATGCAGTCCTGATTGTGGCGCTCACCTGCACGGCGCCAAACACGCATACGACCATCATTGGCATCAAGGCAGAAGCGACTCTCATCGCTGAAGACGACACGTCTCCATTCGTCCCTCCATTCACGCCTGTCGCGACACCACTGGAGGCGGGCTGCACGATGTTGGGGCGTGAGCGGAAGACGGCCTAACGGTGTGCGGGACCGTAGTCCAGCTTCATGGAGACGGTTGCGAATGGTCCTCGCCGATACCCCAGGAGCAACAGTGTCCCTAATTTGCTGGGAAGTGGCGGTGCGGTCCCCTACGGCACTGCGTAGGATCCTACGGTCTTGGCGTGCATCCGTGCGTCGCTGCGGTCCGGTCCCAGGTCGACGGGCACGTGCACCTTCCGCCGACAACTGGCGACAACATCGATGTACTGTGGAGACCTCACGCCCCACGTGTTGAGCAATTCGGCGGTACGTCCACCCGGCCTCCCGCATGCCCACTATACGCCCTCGCTCAAAGTCCGTCAACTGCACATACGGTTCACGTCCACGCTGTCGCGGCATGCTACCAGTGTTAAAGACTGCGATGGAGCTCCGTATGCCACGGCAAACTGGCTGACACTGACGGCGGCGGTGCACAAATGCTGCGCAGCTAGCGCCATTCGACGGCCAACACCGCGGTTCCTGGTGTGTCCGCTGTGCCGTGCGTGTGATCATTGCTTGTACAGCCCTCTCGCAGTGTCCGGGGCAAGTATGGTGGGTCTGACACACCGGTGTCAATGTGTTCTTTTTTCCATTTCCAGGAGTGTATAATGGTAAGACAGAGATTTAGGAACCAGGTCTTAAATTGTAAGACATTTCCAGGGGCAGATGTGGACTCTGACCACAATCTATTGGTTATGAACTGTAGATTAAAACTGAAGAAACTACAAAAAGGTGCTAATTTAAGGAGATGGGACCTGGATAAACTGAAAGAACCAGAGGTTGTACAGAGTTTCAGGGACAGCATAAGGGAACAATTGACAGGAATGGGGGAAAGAAATACAGTAGAAGAAGAATGGGTAGCTCTGAGGGATGAAGTAGTGAAGGCAGCAGACGATCAAGTAGGTAAAAAGACGAGGGCTAATAGAAATCCTTGGGTAACAGAAGAAATATTTAATTTAATTGATGAAAGGAGAAAATATAAAAATGCAGTAAATGAAGCAGGCAAAAAGGGATACAAACGTCTCAAAAATGAGATCGACAGGAAGTGCAAAATGGCTAAGCAGGGAAGGCTAGAAGACAAATGTAAGGATGTAGAGGCTTATCCCACGAGGGGTAAGATAGATACTGCCTACAGGAAAATTAAAGAGACCTTTGGAGAAAAGAGAGCCACTTGTATGAATATCAAGAGCTCAGATGGAAACCCAGTTCTAAGCAAAGAAGGGAAGGCAGAAAGGTGGAAGGAGCATATAGAGGGTTTATACAAGGGCGATGTACTTGAGGACAATATTATGGAAATGGAAGAGGATGTAGATGAAGACGAAATGGGAGATAAGATACTGCGTGAAGAGTTTGACAGAGCACTGAAAGACCTGAGTCGAAACAAGGCCCCGGGAGTAGACAACATTCCATTAGAACTACTGATGGCCTTGGGAGAGCCAGTCATGACAAAACTCTACCATCTGGTGAGCAAGATGTATGAGACAGGCGAAATACCCTCAGACTTCAAGAAGAATATAATTATTCCAATCCCAAAGAAAGCAGGTGTTGACAGATGTGAAAATTACCGTACTATCAGTTTAATAAGTCACAGCTGCAAAATACTAACGCGAATTCTTTACAGACGAATGGAAAAACTGGTAGAAACGGACCTCGGGGAAGGTCAGTTCGGATTCCGTAGAAATGTTGGAACACGTGAGGCAATACTAACCTTACGACTTATCTTAGAAAATAGATTAAGAAAAGGCAAACCTACGTTTCTAGCATTTGTAGACTTAGAGAAAGCTTTTGACAATGTTAACTGGAATACTCTCTTTCAAATTCTGAAGGTGGCAGGGGTAAAATACAGGGAACGAAAGGCTATTTACAATTTGTACAGAAACCAGATGGCAGTTATAAGAGTCGAGGGACATGAAAGGGAAGCAGTGGTTGGGAAGGGAGTAAGACAGGGTTGTAGCCTCTCCCCGATGTTATTCAATCTGTATATTGAGCAAGCAGTAAAGGAAACAAAAGAAAAATTCGGAGTAGGTATTAAAATTCGTGGAGAAGAAATAAAAACTTTGAGGTTCGCCGATGACATTGTAATTCTGTCAGAGACAGCAAAGGACTTGGAAGAGCAGTTTAACGGAATGGACAGTGTATTGAAAGGAGGATATAAGATGAACATCAACAAAAGCAAAACGAGTATAATGGAATGTAGTGAAATTAAATCGGGTGGTGCTGAGGGAATTATATTAGGAAATGAGACACTTAAAGTAGTAAAGGAGTTTTGCTATTTAGGAAGTAAAATAACTGATGATGGTCGAAGTAGAGAGGATATAACATGTAGACTGGCAATGAGAAGGAAAGCGTTTCTGAAGAAGAGAAATTCGTTAACATCGAGTATAGATTTAAATGTCAGGAAGTCGTTTCTGAAAGTATTTGTATGGAATGTAGCCATGTATGGAAGTGAAACATGGACGATAAATAGTTTGGACAAGAAGAGAATAGAAGCTTTCGAAATGTGGTGCTACAGAAGAATGCTGAAGATTAGATGGGTAGATCACATAACTAATGAGGAGGTGTTGAATAGAATTGGGGAGAAGAGGAGTTTGTGGCACAACTTGACAAAAAGAAGAGACCGGTTGGTAGGACATGTTTTGAGGCATCAAGGGA
The DNA here is from genome assembly GCF_023898315.1 of Schistocerca nitens. Classification (NCBI taxonomy): domain Eukaryota; kingdom Metazoa; phylum Arthropoda; class Insecta; order Orthoptera; family Acrididae; genus Schistocerca; species Schistocerca nitens. The sequence continues at coordinate 270,995,887 of NC_064620.1, forward strand.
TAACAAATTTAGCATTGGAGGGCATCGTGGAGGGTAAAAATCGTAGAGGGAGACCAAGAGATGAATACACTAAGCAGATTCAGAAGGATGTAGGTTGCAGTAAATACTTTGACATGAAGAAGCTTGCACAGGATAGAGTAGCATGGAGAGCTGCATCAAACCAGTCTCAGGACTGAAGACCACAACAACAACAACAACATCCAAAATTGCCTACTGACATTGCCACGTTGCCACAATCCGTTCGTTGCAAAGCCCTGGCGCGTTTGTTACTCTGATATCTTTCGAACTCATCGGGTTTATGGAGTCACGCCCCTCACAATCTTTGTGTACATGTTCAGTGTTGAGTTGCCAGGTTTCCTATAGGAATTTCGAGCCCCTGATTAATTATTATTGTATCTTTGTAAAGCAGAACTTTACCGTGACTGCTACTGTCGTCGACTGAAACAACAAGCTAATTGTTAGTATCACAATTTATTTTACTTACAGGAAGCGTATCAGAGGTCTAAATCTCCACCTCTAGTTGGATTTATGGGAATTAGTAAGACACACATGTGTTGTATTTACGACTTTGGGGTAGTCTGCGGCACTGTTCAGTGCTGAAGACAATGTCAGAACACTATTTTAGTACATGACTCACGATTTTATGGTGGCCTTTGACAGCAAAGGTCAACAAAAATATAAATGTAAACGTAAAAAGTATCTCCAAGGTGACTGGCTCTTTTTTCTGTCGTATTACATCACATAAATCATCACATGCACTCCAGAAAATCTTAAGCAAGCAAAGACGGTGTCTGGAAACTATAAGTGCAAAAAAACATAATAACGTTGACAAAAGGGACAAAAGTTGAACACTATACTGGAAAAGACCAAAAGCATTGTGGAGATCGTTGACCGCAAATAAGAATAGGAATATAAATGCAGATATCTCCAGTGGTCACAGACTCTCAGGCATAACGTATACTGTGTTTACTTTTATGTAAGAAAGATGGTGTATTAGAAACATTAAGTGAAAGGAAACATACGCAAAAAGCAATCATTTTACCAACAATGGCAAACTTATTTAACAATTTAACTTATTATTGTTACGTCACTTTGGTAATTTGAAGGAAACGATGCAAGTTAGGTAGATCAAATTTTTTTAGCTTTTTTATGAGTTTTATTGGCTGTGTTACAGACAGAAAACTTACTATTCAAAACTAGGACATGCGTTACGGTGAACATCTTCTGGTTTATCACATTCCCCGTACTATCCTTGCTGCCTTGCTACTTATTTACTTTCTGTTCCAGGACTAGACTATTAGGCTGTTCCAATCTCAGTTTTCCTGCAACCTCTTCATTGGTGGAAAAACATCTCTTCTTCAGGTCGAATGGTATGTAATGGAAAGCTTCGGAATATTGTTGTCCTTCATTCTAAAAATGTATTTTATCAAATTTCTCTTCCTCTGGGAAATTCTGTTATTCAATGAAAATATATTGAACTGCAGCAGTATATCTTCATTGCGTCTTCTAGGGAATATCGTTTCATTGATCTGAGGTATCGCTTTTCAGACGGTTTTATGTTATTTCAATAATGAAATGTGTATGAATTTCTCAGGGACCAAACTGCTAAGGTCATCGGTCCCTAGACTTACACACTACTTAAACAAACTTATGCTAAAGACAGCACACACACCCATGCCCGAGGGAGGAAGAACCTCCGGCGGGTGAGGCCGTTTCAATAATCGTTCTAAAAAATGATTCAAATGGCTCTGAGCACTATGGGACTTAACATCTATGGTCATCAGTCTCCTAGAACTTAGAACTACTTAAACCTAACCAACCTAAGGACATCACACACATCCATGCTCGAGGCAGGATTCGAACCTGCGACCGTAGCAGTCGTGCGGCTCCGGACTGAGCGCCTAGAACCGCTGGACCACCGCGGCCGGCAATAATCGTTCTACTCGCCCACATCTCGCTTTCATTCATCAGTGTTGGCACATCCATTTTCCTGTAAAATTTTAGTCTAATCTCGTCTCTCACCTTACCGTTCAACGTCCGCAGAATTGTTCCACACATATACTGAAATCGATGAATCTTTTTCTTCACTTTGTCATCATCGTTAAAAGTTAAATCGTAACGAATATGAATGAAGCATGGAATTTGTTTTATTGGATGATTGTCTGTTATTATCTTGGCTCTAATTGAGTATTTTCCTTGCCACGCTATCACTTTAATTTCTGTCCTAGATATCTGAAAATTATAACTTTTACAAACGATATTTAGAATTCGTAATTATTCCTGAATATTGTCTTCATTGTCCTTTAAGATGAATTGATCATCTGACTGACATTCTCTTTATAGTAAGCTGTTATCAGTATAGCTGTATAGTGAGCTATTTGGTTGCAATCAAGGTGGGGCCTTCTGAAACGCAAGAATCAGGCGATAACCTGGCGCCCAACACAGTTTCAATAGGCCATGAACTACGAGGACTCTCTTTAAAAGACCAAGTGGGCTACTTGTACCAGCAGGAACTGGAGGCACCAAACCAAATGAGTAAAAGGCTCCTTCTCCAGAGTATAGTTACTTAAGCATACGGTGAAAGTTTCAGTATTGAAGAGCAAAGAGTGTAACCCTAGTGTTTGTGAACGTCTAATAAGTTCGTTCTCAGTCTTTCTACAGGAACAGACGATGAGTTCGTTTGAGCCAAGGGTAATTCTTTATTCTGTGGTGGCACTCTTTATTTATTTTTGTTTCAGTTTGGGCTTTTTTTGTCTGGGAGGTGTATATTTGAACCCTGAACTTGCATTTGTACTGAGAAAGAAAACCCATAAAACTATTAGTAGGGTTATTGTTAAATTGTAACATTCTCAGCTATTCTTCTTGCTCAGTTTGGTCCTGTAAGTGCTGGAGTACATCCTCTACTTGCTGTATACCCTCTAAGTTTTGTACTCTTTGATATATTGCTTGTATCGCCCTTGCAATTGCATTAGGTGGGTAAAGGTAAAGATATTTGTGTCTCGGAAAATTAAGATTTATCGATGGTCATTTTAGCAAGTGCGTTATTTTTCATTCTGTTGTTGATATAGGTATTTCATAGTTTGCTGTCAGTTGTATCAGTCTTTCCTATAATGGATCTGTACTGGCTAAGTGATACAGTTCTCCTCTAATGATGCTTTGACTAGTTCTTACATCTATTTGTAACATTCTTCTTTCCGTGCTACGAGTTTTTGGCGTAAGAGTCTTTAATGACATCCAAAGTGATGGAGAATATGTTGCAAAAATTGAGGAGCATAAGATCCGATAATAACAGCATATCTCTGTCGAAACCGTTCATCCAATAAACTACTTTTTTAGCGATCTTGGCTTTTGAAGTTTTCTTCAGTTACCGTACGTTGCGTATCGCCCTCAGACTGACCATGTTATTATCGTCATTAATTCCGTAATGGCTTGTCTGTAGGTCAAGGTAGAATCAAATATTAGTCCAAGATGTTTTACGGTGTTTTTTGTGTTATTTGCTTTCCGCATAGTGCAGTACGCAGATCTTCTGCATTTTGTCTTGTACTTTGATCAGTTTTCGTGCTGAAAAACTATAAGCTGGCTCTTTTCAGTTTTGGGACCTTTTCTCCATTTAGCTAGTCAGTGACAATCTGAGCAGTTCTCTTAGGTTGTTCGCAGATGATGCTGTAATTTACCGTATAGTAAGGTCATCCGAAGACCAGTATCAGTTGCAAAGCGATTCAGAAAAGATTGCTGTATGGTGTGGCAGGTGGCAGTTGACGCTAAATAACGATAAGTGTGAGGTGATCCACATGAGTTTCAAAAGAAATCCGTTGGAATTCGATTACTCGATAAATAGTACAATTCTCAAGGCTGTTAATTCAACTAAGTACCTGGGTGTTAAAATTACGAACAACTTCAGTTGGGAAGACCACATAGATAATATTGTGGGGAAGGCGAGCCAAAGGTTGCGTTTCATTGGCAGGACACTTAGAAGATGCAACAAGTCCACTAAAGAGACAGCTTACACTACACTCGTTCGTCCTCTGTTACAATATTTCTGCGCGGTGTGGGATCTTTACCAGGTGGGATTGACGAAGGACATCGAAATGGTGCAAAAAAGGGCAGCTCGTTTTGTATTATCACGCAACAGGGGAGAGAGTGTGGCAGACATGATACGCGAGTTGGGATGGAAGTCATTAAAGCAAAGACGTTTTTCGTCGCGGCGAGATCTATTTACGAAATTTCAGTCACCAACTTTCTCTTCCGAATGCGAAAATATTTTATTGGGCCCAGCCTACATAGGTAGGAATGATCATCAAAATAAAATAAGAGAAATCAGAGCTCGAACAGAAAGGTTTAGGTGTTCGTTCTTCCCGCGCGCTGTTCGGGAGTGGAATGGTAGAGAGATAGTATGATTGTGGTTCGATGAACCCTCTGCCAAGCACTTAAATGTGAATTGCAGAGTAGTCATGTAGATGTAGATGTAGATGTGAGGTAAGCCGCTGTAAATTTTGTGCCGTGAGTACTTGACTCCAATAAGCTGCGTAATCTGCTTAGAAAGTAAAATCTTCGTTCCATTTTAGTGGTAATGAAATATCTACAGTATATACTGAGTATAATATAGTTGCTCCTTGCGGAACTCCTGCCTCAGGAAGGAATAGCGTAGATATGCTGTCATTTATGTAAATCGTAGCTGGCCTCTCATCTAAGTAGTTTGCGATTAGTTTGGCTAGTTTACTAGCTGAGTGGTCAGCGTGACGGAATGTCAATCCTAAGGTCCCGGGTTCGATTCCCGGCTGGGTCGGAGATTTTCTCCGCTCAGGGACTGGGTGTTGTGTTGTCCTAATCATCATAATTTCATCCCCATCGACCCGCAGGTCGCCGAAGTGGCGTCAAATCGAAAGACCTGCACCCGGCGAACGGTCTACCCGACGGGAGGCCTTAGCCACACATTTCATTTCACTTGAAAAGTCCATCTTTATTAATTGTAATGTAATCCAGAGTGCCACACTAGATCAAGTGCTCCAACTGATTCCTTTTATACCTAATGTCTTCCTAACTAACATCCTTAGTCTTCCTAACTAATACTTAATAATCTGTTTTGCACATCGTAGCCTTTGTCTGCACATAGTATTTTTGCTTTCTACTGTACCTTTCAGCGCCACCTATATTCATGGATGCCGTAGTAGAAGTCCCACTAAGCCGTCACTTCCACTGGCGAGAGTCTCCTATAGGCTTCTTTCATGGCTTATTCTTTTTATGAGGTCTTTAGTTCGTATTTCACCTGTCCACTGAATTTTTCACGTTCTCCGATAGCGCCTTATTTCAAATGTTACCAGTTGCCTCTTCTCCGGATTTCCAATGGTCCCGGTTTCATTTCCATGCTGCTCTATAGAGCGAAATTATGCTCTCAGGAAGTCCAACTTCGTATTCATATCGGTATCTGATACCAGTACTATTACTGAAGGATGTTTTCTTCTCCTGTGGCGTCTTACACGCGTCGAGACAATCCTGTGTAATTTTTCTTCTTAAAGTGGAGAATTTTTTCATTCCTTACATTGTTCTGACATACCAATATGATGTTAAGCAAGTACGGAATTCTAATTTCTACAAATACATCACCGCCAATAAAGAAACAAGCAAAGTAAAAACGTCGCACAAAGGTGATATATGTTCCTAAAGAAAAAATCATAGCAAAATCTTTCCCCAGTAAATGTCTTGATATCTGTTGTTGTCATATTTCCTTACTCCTTGAAGAACATAATGAGTATAGAATGTTTATAGATTTACTCAGCATTCCCTTCCCAACTACTTAAGGTAACTATTGGTTTATAAAGTGTACTGTCACGTAAACGGTTAATCAGTAAAGGTCGCTGTCGAGCTTGTTTACTTGTTTGCTACCCAAGCAAGCCTGACGTTTACCGAGTGAATAAGTGCGTCACCGAGGCAGAGGATCCGTGCACGCACGTAGCACTACTAGCAGCACCACGCCATCACTGCGCAAACACCACAGCTGTGACTAACCACTGGAGTCTGCGATAAGGGCCTCAAGCTGTCTCGAGGGATGGTCGTTGCGGTACTTCTACAGCGGGAGGGGCGTGCCCGCGGCGTAGCCTACAGAGGGGGACGCTGTAATGGTTCTCAGTCCAGCACAGAGATGGCACCAATGAGGCCAAAATTCTGTGACTCGCAAGCATCACTGTGTAGAAGGTGTGCCCTTAAGCTTGAGACATAATCTACTTCCTTGTTTGTGGCGATAGTGTGAACGAACTCGTGTTTTTATAGGGCGTTAGGAATTTCCCGTTAAAAATTCCTAAAACTCGTAGGGTGGAGTGAGTACATGATATTTTGAATAGGAATCCGTGTCCGGAAACGTACTGTGTCCGTACCACAACCGTTTGAAAGCTTGTTTGCTAGATAGGTATTCAACAGGTTAGTCATGGTGGCGAGTGGGACGTCGGATCGCCCTATGTCATTTGACGTCTACCCTACCGCTTGTGATGGTTCAGGTGGCTCTGAGCACTATGGGACTTAACTGCCGAGGTCATCAGTCGCCTAGAACTTGGAACTACTTAAACCTAACTAACCTAAGGACATCACACACATCCATGCCCGAGGCAGGATTCGAACCTGCGACCGTAGCGGTCGCGTGGTTCCAGACTGTAGCCACTCCGGCTGGCCCTACCTCTTGTAACGTAGCAAATTATTACGAATTGTCGTCTTACATGGAAAGCGTAGCTTGCCGTGGAGCCGGGAGGAGCGCAGATTTTGGTTCTCACCTTCGCACAGCCGACACTGGCTACTGGGCAGAGCGAGCCGTATACTTGACTAACGCTCTGTGCAATACTTACCCTTCATTTCTCTGAATCTAAGTACTATTAAATATTAATCGATCTTGTTCATACTAGTATGCCAAATTCAATGGATAACACAACCATACTCTTAAAATTTCAACTCAATAACTTCAATAATTTCGGAGTTATAAATTTTTAACTAAACAACATACTGATCGTGTTAGCATCGTGAAACTGAGTTAGTGACTAAAGTATTCATCTTTAGTATCAACTGAAACTGCAGTCTAGAGGAAAGGTTCATCTAATCAAATTTTCTGGAATTTTCTTTAGTTTCATTACTACAGATGTAGCAACCCTTTTTTCTGTCCCGACTTCCGTATCTTGCATGAAAGTAGGAATGTTAATTTATCTATACATTGACTGGTATTGAGGGGTTTTGTTCTCAAATTAACTCCAGTGAGTCACTACACGTATTGTCTTCCCAGTTCTGAAGGAAAAAACCATAAGTAAATTAATACTAGTGTTTTCAATAGATTCTCGTTCACTAGTTTCAGTTACTAGTCTGCAGTTTATTCTTGGTGAAAATCACGTAACCTTATTATTTATGAACCTAAATCGAAGTAAAGTTCAAGACGAATAGTCAGTTTCAAATTAACACGTTATTTTATTTAACAATAATTATTAATAAATCAGTTCATTCACATGATCACATTCAAAGGGGTTCTTTGAAAAAGTATGTAATCTGGAATCCCGTCAATATCAGAGATACTAAACAATGTTCTGTCACTTTCGATAAAAATATTGTTCCCGTTTAATTTCCATAAACTGTCACGAACTATGATTACTAGTCGCGTGAAGTAAAGCTTTTCCACTATCACAATACAAAGTCCGAATCTGTCCAAAAATCGTTAATTCCGTAAAATATTTAAATCTTCACACGAAGTGACGTTAAAGTCAGAGAGATTATTGATCACCTCCCCGTTCCTCTAATATGACAAAAGTTCTAATTCTGATCTGAAATTAATGCTTCCCAAAAATCAATCTCGTCGCCATTTATTCTTGCGCCCTGGTTTAATAAAGCTCCTATTGTTGCTTCCTAAAGCTGTACGTCCTAATTGACTTCGAACAGACTAGAGGATAGAGACTGGAGTATCATAATTGCATTGTATGTCTATTTATACTTTAGTAAACGCTATCTTTGCTGTTCAAGACCTACGTTCTGAGACTATAATATTGATTTTCTCATATATAAGAATAATTAATAATTTAACCATTTCTATTGTTTTCACCTCCTCCCATGCTTCCAAAATTTATGATTAAAATTCTTTTCTTTTTCTATTATTTTTCTACTATGGATTTCCCTCTATTTGTCTCTTATTTCTATTTCGTAAATTACTACTTGTGGAGGGGCTTGGGACATTTTCTGAATTTATAATTCGAGGGCATGGGAGCTAATTTGGGAGCTATTTTGGTTTATTAACACCGAGAGGCGTTGTAGGTGTTACACAGACTTCTGAGGTAATTAAAATTACTGTGAAAAATTATTATTTCATCTTGTTTAGCCTCGCGGAGTGGCCGCGCGGTTTGAGGCGCCATGTCACGGATTGCACGGCCCCTCTCGCCTGAGGTTCGAGTCCTCCTTCGGGCATATGTGTGTGTGTGTGTGTTGTTCTTAGCATAAGTTAGTTTAAGTACTGCGTAAGTCTAGGGACCGATGACCTCAACAGTTTAGTCTATTAGGAATTCACTCACACACGTCGTGTTTTGCTTGTGTGATTGTTTTGGAGAGACTGAGAGAGTAAATGGAGGACAGACATCAATTGAAAACCTGATATTTTATTGAAACTACGTAAATCTACGCGTGAAAAAGTTGTTGTGCACTAGGGGAATTTGTGACGTCCGTCCGAGTGAGCTGGATTTTGTAAAAGCCAGCCAGAAGGGGTGTTGAGTGTTAAATTTATTAGTTATTTATTGTGTGGAAAAGAATAGTACTTTGTTTTCATTAAATTTATTTGGAATTACAAGATTTCTAGTCTAAATTACTTGTGGTAATCTGATTGGCTGACATTAGAAATACAGCGAGTATAAAAGTGCTGGAGATGATCTGGTTGGCTGCTTAACATACTAGCCAACAGGAATTGAGCATTTTCCGATCGATTGAGTAGCTCTATGAGTCGATATTAGTCGCTCGGGAGCCGTCTTCTGGTAAACACCTATAATCAACCGCGCAGATCAAATTTGTACCAAAATGAAGGCCAACCTTTATATCAGAGAAGCGGTTGCAACCTAAGTACTCAATTATTTGGCGAATTTATTCAAATCTCACAGTTTTTACCCTCTACAGCTTCCTCTAGTGCCGTAGAAGCTGTTCTCTGATGTCTTAAGAGATGTACTGTTATTCTGTACCTTCTTTTGGTCAATGTTTTCCATATATTTCCTTGCTCGCCGATTCTGCATAGAGCCTCCTCATTCCTTACCTTAGCAGTCCACCTACTTCTCAACATTCTTCCGTAGCACCACAACTCAAATGCTTTGATTCTCTTCTATTCCGATTTCTCCACAGGCCATGTTTTACTGTCACACAATTCTGTGCTCCAAAGGCACATTCTCAGAAATTTCTTCCTCAAATTAAGGCCTAAGTTTGACACTAGTAGCCGGCCGCGGTGGCCGAGCGGTTCTAGGCGCTTCAGTCCGGAGCCGCGTGACTGCTACGGTCGCAGGTTCGAATCCTACCTCGGGCATGGATGTGTGTTATGTTCTTAGGTTAGTTAGGTTTAAGTAGTTCTTAGTTCTAGGCGACTGATGACCTCCGATGTTAAGTTCCATAGTGTTCAGAGCCATTTGAACCAACCCATTTGACACTAGTATACTTCTCTTGCAGAGGAATGCTCTTTTTGCCATTGGCATGCTACTCATAAAAGTTTCCGAGGTTCATACAACTTTCACATTCGAGAAGGGATTTTAGCGGCATTTCCACCTTAAAAAAAGCGGACACGTCAGCGTTAAATGCAATATTGAGGTTATGAACAAAAAAGTTTTTGTCCGTCAGGTGATCTCACCTCGTGCTAGTGATAATAACCTGACATCATAAAAGTGCAAAACTCCTACTACAAACTGTTCCACTTCTACATCAATTTGTCTCTTTAATTAATTAATGTTCTTAGTACATGTGTGTACATGTAAGTGTAATTTTGTAATATACAACATGATGGTTCTATCTTGTTTTGGCAGAATTCGTGGGGTAAGTTGTTACTCCGAACGCCCTGTCCCAATACAAGCTACACTGTAATCGAAAGAACTAAGTCCTGGTCTCTTGTTTTCAAAAAAAAAAAAAAAAGGAAAGATGAGGTCTTTTTTCCGAGTTGTCAGAGTTCCGACTGGTTTCATGCGGTTCGCCACGAATTACTCTCCTGTGCCAACATTTTCATCTCAGTGCAGCAATCGCAACCTACATCCTCAAATATTTGGCCAATGTATTCCAGTCTCTATCCTCCTTTACAGTTTTTACCCACCACACCTCCCTCTAGTCCCATGGAAGTTATTCCCTTACGTCCCATCATCCAGTTCCATTTTTCTTGTCAATAGTTCCTTTCCTCGCCGATTCTGCGCAGAATCTCTTCATTCCTTCCCTTACCACCTAATTTTCAACATTCTTCTGTAGCGATACATCTCAAATGCTTAGATTCTTTTCTTTTCTGGTTTTCCCACAGGCCATGTTTCTCTACCATACGCTGCTATGTTCCAAAAGTACTTTCTCAGGAATTTCTTCCTCAAACGAAGACCTACGTTGCATACTAGCATAGTCCCTACTGGCCAGAAATACCCTTTTTTCCAGTACTAGTATGTTTTTATGTCCTCCTTGCCCCGTCCGTAACGGAGTATTCTGCTCCCTAGGCAGCTTAATTACGTAACTTCGCCTATTTCTTGATCCCCAATTCCGGTAAGTTTCTCGCTGTTCTCATTTCTGCTGCTTCTCATTACTTTCGTCTTACTTCAATTTATTTTCAATCGGTATTATGTTCTCATCAGACTGTTCATTCCATTCAACACACCAGGTAACTTCTTTCATTTTCACCTAGGATAGCAATTTCACCAGCGAATATTATTAGTGATATCCTTCCACCTTGAATTTTGATCCCTTTCTTGAACCTTTCTTTCGTTTCCGTCATTGCTTCTTCGATGTGTGGATTGAACAGTAGGGGCGGAAGACTACATTCCTGTCTCACACCCTTTTAAATCCGAGCACATCGTTCTTGATTTTCCACTCTTACTGTTTCCTCTTGGTTCTTGTATGTTACTCGTCTTTCCCTATGGCTTTTCCCTATTCGAACATTTTGGACCATTTTACATTGTCGAAAACTTTTTCCAGATTGACAAATAATATTAGCATGTTTTTATTTTCCTTTAGGTTTGCTTTCATTATTAACAGAAGTGTCAGAACTGCCTCTCTGGCGTCTTTACCTTTCCTAAAGCTAAGCTGGTCGTCGTCCAATAGATCCTAAATTTTCTTTTCCATTCTTCTGTATACTATTCCTGCCAGCAACTTGGATACCGTTAAGCTGATTGTGCGATAATTCTTGGCTCTTGTTGTCTTCTGAACTGTGTAGATGATGTTTATCCCCAAGTCTGATGGTATATCGCCAATCTCATACATTCTACACACCGACGTGAATAGTCGTTCTATTGCCACCTCCCCCAATTATTTTATAAATTCAAATTGGAATATTAGCTATCCCTTGTGCTTTATTTTGAGAGGCACCGACTTGCCTTACTCATACTGTGGCATCAAGCAGTCAGGCCTGCAAGATGTGTGGTCTGCCAAGCGAGTGGATTCTTTCTTAATTTATCGAGTAACATGAACTCTAGTATCTTACTATTTAGTTACAAATTATCCTCCTGTATGAATAACACGCAACGGAAACACGCATCTGACTATCAGTGATTTATAGAACTCTGACTGTACACTACGCACTGGCAATACCACATTTACTTTTTGTCTTTGATTTAACGGCTTTTATATAAATTCGGGACATTATGACAACATACAATTTAATGAAAAAGGCCACCAATCTCTTTCTTTTCACTATCTGATTTATTCCTAAACACACAAATTCTACAACCTACAACAATATCACATGAGAAATTCCGCCCAGTGGGCATGGCTTTACATTAGCGAATCTCTATATTATGGTCTCGTAATCTATTTACCGCAACAGTGCACTTTCTGGATAGGATGGTGGATCTTTTATTATATCTCACGCTTCGACTCTCACAATCATCCTCACGAAACTTTCCTCCAGATCGAGCGATACAGAAGGAACAAGCATAACCCACAAATCTTTTGAAACTACTTTGCTACTCCCCCATGCAAACCGCACATACCCAAATTACATGACATACACCACACAACAATATGAAATACTACACAAAGAATGGTTACAACATTATCACTTTCCGCTTTCCCACTTCAAGCAATATTTATCCCAGTTTCACACGACACTGCCCCACTTTGTAATTCTACTTTCCTACTGTGAACTCTGGAGATAAACGCACGTCTTCCTATGCAATGCAAGCCAAGTGGCGTTGCTGGATAGACGGCCGACTCACCTTGATTCTCTCTCAGAGTTTAAATCTAGCGTTTTGATAAGTCTTCTAACGCTCTCTGAAACTCTGAAATGCTAATACTGGATCCCCGGTCTCTTACCTATCGACTCCTGTCTCTTCTTCTACCGAGTCATCAGAAAAGTCGTCCCCCTCATAGAGGCCTTCAGTGAACTCTTCCCACCTATCTACTCTCTCTCTCTCTCTCTCTCTCTCTCTCTTCTCTGCGTTTAACAGTGGTTTCCCATTGCACTCATAATGTTACTGCCCATGCATTTAACGTAAGATGAGTAAAAAAGATAAAAGATGTGCAAAAGGTGAGCAAAAGTGAAAGATAAAAAAACGATAAAATTGCAAGAAAAACGGTGAGGGGCGGGGTGCCGTCAGACTAAAGGCAGGCTGCATGTGACTTGCGGGCAGCGGCATGTACATCGGTGTTCTCCCTTTCATTTTTCTGTTATTAACACGTTACAACTCCCGCAATATTCTTTGCTTAAAGTTAGATGGTTGAGAACTTTGTTTGTTGGGACTAGTGCATGGACTTTGCATTGTAAACAAAAACATCGATCTTTTAGCAAGGCTCTGAGGGTGCAGTTGAGGTGAGAAATATTATGAAGCTTTTGTGTTCCACAGTTATGTGTTTCGAATATGTGGGCTGTTTTCACTGTAGCATTCTGTGCTTCAACCTGAAAAGGCATAACGACCAAAGCAAGACGAAAAGCCGTCCACTGGAACACAAAATATGCGAATATTTTTGTACAGTGCAGGAACTGACGGCATGCTGCTGACATATACGTTTTTGTAACTGAAAAATGGACATGACAGCCAAAAGCCGGTAATGGCATAAAATGTAGCTTTAGTTTAAATTTGTGTTCTTCACCAGCTTACCAGAATGCACCTGAGACACTCTCCCGAAAACTGCGTTACACAGAATCTCATGTTAATAGCACTCTTTCATATAGCGTACCACACAGTAAACATCACTTTCCGTTCTCCAGTAACGAGAACCGCAGTTTGGTTTCATGGTTCTCAAGGCTGTGCTTGCTAATCGCTAACCCAGCCAGTGAAGTTACAGCCTTCGGCTGGGTCTGCAGACGCGAACATGGATAAGTCTTATGTTCATTAAGACGATAGTAAACTATCACGTGGAGAGCTACACACCACAACTTTGCTTTGAATTACAGGTCATCTCAGATTCTGTCAGGCATTTCCACTCTCCAATTGGTCTTACTCGTGTGTTATCGTAATACGGTCACAACTTGGTAATGATGTACTTCTCCGAGCGCAAGTCGCGAAGCATATTACGCCCCAAGTACAGCAAGTGCGCTCGTAATCACGTGTTACGTAAATTGTTCTCATAATAATTGTCTGTCTGCGTAACGCCAAATAGTAGTAGCGACATTTACGCGCAAGGTCGTTCGGTTAACACTTCATTGGACCGTTTGATTTATCCGACACATTAACACCGTAACGTGTAATCCGGTCAGTGTAACATGTCAGAGTACAAGAGAAGCAAAACAAAAGAGCACTAACTTTCTCTACCGGCAGTAAAACAGTTAGCCAGAGAGAACGAGTGGAAAGTTCATAGCAATTCCAAGGACGCAGTAAACTGAACGTTCGCGTTGGTATACGTGTTGTCATGGCAGAAGTCAGTGATTTCGAAATGGTCACGAAATCCAAAGATCTAACCTCGAGAGATTATGCTATTCTCAATCGCTCATTCGTAAGACCTATCACAATAACTAACCGACCTCGAAACTATTAATATTTCTCTTCAAGGGGAGACACACGCTAAATCGGCTCAAAAATTAGAAATTTATTTTTTTGTCATTTCGGATGCTCTGCGGTATTGTTTGTAAAATGAACTTAGTTTCATGCAATTGATGATTATTTTCCGGTGTATTGACAGTTTTACAATACGTTGCACGTCAAGTGACATGCCCGAATTTTGCGTTACTGTAAGTTTTCAGGCATATGACTTCGTGCTGTCTCGATCTGATGCAAGCATCTTTGATTTACATTTCAGTGATTTACCAGACTGTAACCTAGGCGACAGCTGATCGGCGTTTGTCGATTCGAGATGAAGTTATGTTTCTTTTATTTATTTGCAAAGAAACTTGAACGGAAAGGACGTCTCACAAGTTCGAAAATAGATAAGCTGCAGACGTATTATGGGTTAGCCATGAGAAGGAACTGTAATAACTGTATGGACATAATAACTGTATGGACATAAAATATCAAGTGATGAAGACCCACAAGCAATCCTGATGGTTGATGCAAATGTAAATCGGCATTATGTTCTGGTGAAAATAAGAACAATCATTCTTTACCACTAGCAGCTATGAGCACAGTAAAACCTGTATTTAGGGACTTGCTAATAATGATCTACTTAAGAAGTGCTTGCAAGGTGAACCTCAAAATTTCAGTGAAAGTTTGAACTCTGTAATTTGGAATCGTCTACCAACAACTATGTTTGTACTCTATGAAACTTTAAAATTTTGTGTATTAGATGCTATATTTTTGTTGTGGCGTAACAAGCTCGCTACGCCACACTGAGAAGGAAGCCGAAAGGCACGCGTACACACACGCCGACTGGCGTCAAGTCTGGAACAGGATACGTATTGAATACTATAAAGAAAATACGTATCTTTGGAATATACTTAACTTTTAATCAATCCTTGTGATACATCTCTCTTGACTATACAAATGAGACTCGTAAGATACATGCACTGTGACAATTGGCGCCTTGCTAAGTCGTAGCCATTAATTTAGCTGAAGGCTATTCTAACTGTCTCTCGGCAAATGAGAGCAAAGGCTTCGTCAGTATAGTCGCTAGCAACGTCGTCGTACAACTGGGCGAGTTCTCGTACGTCTCTCGAGACCTGCCGTGTGGTGGCGCTCGGTCTGCGATCACACAGTGGCAACACGCGGGTCCGACATGTACTAATGGACCGCGGCCGATTTAAGCTACCACCTAGCAAGTGTGGTGTCTGGCAGTGACACCACATTCCTCCCCCGCAAATCGGCGAACGGTCGTGTTATAAGGCTTCCGCCCGCCGTGGGGAGGACCCCATGTTGACCTATGCCATGAGGTGGGGAGCCGAACAACAGGCGAGGCTGTGCCACCCGCACGCGGCCATTCGGTCCGAGGGGAGCTAGGAAACGCCTGAAAACCTAGTCCAGGGTGCACGTCAACATGCGGTGTATGCGCCCGGAGAGAGACAGGAGGGGCCGAAGGGTCGACCTCCATTTGGTCGGGGCACCCGACGGGCGAAGACGACATCTGGTCCGGAGCGGGCAAGAGGTCCATGGCGGAGGATGGCTGGTCACGGGAAGCGATCGGCGGCGCGTGACCCAGGGAGGCGCTTGGCGGCTGCAGCGAAGCGTCCACTGCGGGCGGCGCCGGCGGGAGCACAGGCGGCGGCGGCGGCGGCGCGTCGCCATGAGGCAAAATGGAAGGCAGCGTCGGGAACACCTGGGGATGAGGCGAGCCAGTAGATGGGTCCCCAGGGCGCTGACCGGACGGCACCGTCGCTGAAAGCAGACGGGGAGCGGCAGAACCCAGGCGACGACAGGGGCGCAGCTGATTGAGATGCCGACGCACCTCACCAGAGGCCCCCAAAACCAAATACATCGCGCGGCCGAGGCAGCGAAGAATGCGCCCTGCGAGCCAACGCCGTGAACCGCGATAGAAAACAACGTCGCCAGGAGCAAAAACAGTAGTCTGCCGCTGCACTGGAACCTGATGCGGCGGATGCAGAAAAGACATCAAGGTTTGATGAGGACGACCGTGGAGCAACTCAGCCGGCGAGCGACCATCGCGGGGCTGAGAGCGATACGAAGACAAAAAGAGCAACAATGCGTCCTCCCGAGAATGCGACTCTTTCAACTTCAACATCTGGGACTTGAAAGTCCGGACCAACCGTTCAGCGGCACCGTTTGACTG
This sequence comes from Schistocerca nitens, assembly GCF_023898315.1. Taxonomy (NCBI): domain Eukaryota; kingdom Metazoa; phylum Arthropoda; class Insecta; order Orthoptera; family Acrididae; genus Schistocerca; species Schistocerca nitens. The sequence goes on from NC_064620.1 coordinate 271,012,210, forward strand.
AGGCGAAAACGGCGCGGATGTCAGATGTTGAATACCATTGGCCTTGCAGAATGACTGAAATTCTGCGGACATGAATTGTGGGCCATTGTCGGAAACAATAGTCTGGGGAAGACCTTCAATGCAAAAAATAGCAGATAACGCTTGGATGGTGGCAGAAGACGTCGTGGAAGACATCCGGACAACAAAAGGAAAATTACTGAAGGAATCCACCACAACCAACCATCGAGCATTCCAGAATGGACCAGCAAAATCGATGTGCAAGCGTTGCCAAGGGGAAGTGGCTTTTGGCCATGCAAAGAATTTCCGCGGCGGGGCGGATTGTTGTTCGGCACACGCCACGCAAGAAGAGCACATATTCGCAATCGCAGCATCGATTCCGAACCAAGTACAGTGCTGACGAGCAAGTTGTTTCGTACGCACTATACCCCAATGTCCTTGGTGAAGAAGCCGTAAGACAGAGGACTGTAACGAACGTGGGACCACGACTCTGGACTGATCATTATCAGAACGCAACAGCAAAACACGTCGTACAAAAAGTCTCTCCTTGTGAGCAAAAAATCGGCGAACCAACGGATCCTCGATCCGTGACTGTGACAAGGGCCATTGCGTAGCAACAAAACGCACAACGGTAGCAAGGACAGGGTCAGCAGCTGTGGCTGTAGCTACACGACGAAAATCAATCGGAAACGATTCGACCACGTTATCGGTTTCCGTATCAATGAACATGCAAGCAAGTTCGGAAGAATCGAATGTTTTATCCTCAGCAACAGGCAAACGGGACAACGCATCGGCGTTGCCGTGCATAGCAGTGGACTGATACAAGATATCGTAGCGGTACTGCGAGAGGAAAATAGACCAGCGAATAAATTTCTGCGCTGTACGTGGAGGTACAGGCTTGTTCGGATGAAAAAGCGATGTCAAAGGTTTGTGGTCGGTGATGATGGTAAAGTGACGACCATACAAGAAATCATGGAACTTAGTAACACCAAATACGAGAGCCAAAGCTTCTTTGTCAATCTGTGAATAATTTCTTTGCGCAGACGAGAGCAATTTCGACGCAAAGGCAATAGGGCGATCAAGCGATCCATCTTTGTGCGCAAGCACAGCACCGATCCCAAAATCCGATGCATCTACCATCAACAAAAGGGGTATCTGGGGATCGAATGGCGTAAGGCAAGTATTAGAAAGCAACGCCGACTTCAACTGGCGAAAGGCGCGTTCGCATTCCGTCGTCCAGACGAACGGAACACCTTTACGGCGTAAGCGATGAAGCGGAGCTGAAATGGAAGAGGCATTGCGCAGAAAGCGATGATAATAGTTGATTTTTCCCAGCACACTCTGTAGCTGCTTCAAATTCTGCGGCGAAGGCAAGTCTTGTATGGCACGGAGGTGCTCGGGACTCGGATGTATGCCTTGGGCATTGATTACATGTCCCAAATATGGTAAGTCCCGAGCAAAAAACACACATTTGTCCTTCCGCAAGCGAAGACCATTTTGTCGCAAGACCTGAAATAACGTTCGTAGGTTGGCTAAATGTTCGTCTTCTGTCTGTCCGGAGATCACAATATCGTCCAGATAGTTCGCAGCAGTAGGGACCGACGCACAAACAGTTTGTAAATATTGCTGAAACAATGCAGGGGCGGATGCACACCCGAATGGCAGTCTTTTGAATCGATACAATCCAAGATGCGTATTAACCACCAAGACGCGCTGGGATTCTGCGTCCACCGGTATTTGCAAGTACGTATCTGCTAGGTCCAATTTCGAAAAGTATTTACCCGGGCACAGTTTGTCAAAAAGATCTTCCGGACGTGGCAAAGGAAAAGTAGCAGTCACAAGTTGTGGATTCACAGTTGCCTTGAATCCACACGAAGTCTCAATTTTCCGGAAGGTTTGTGCAAAATAACTAAGGGTAATGCCCAGAGAGAAGCCTGCACACGTTCAATTACACCTTGCGATTCTAAACCGTGCAATGTTCTTGCGACCTCATCACGCAATGCGTGGGGAACATTGCGCGCTCTGAAAAATTTCGGTTGCACGTTCACTTTCAGTTCCAAATGTGCCTCATAGTTCTTAGCGCAACCAAGGCCCGGTGCAAAAATGTCTGCAAATTCTTCACAAAGACGAGAAACACTGGCGGAAGGCACAGTTTGATTCACTGATAGGACCTGATTTATTATAGACATGTTAAACAACTGAAATAAATCTAAACCAAACAAGTTCACTGCAGAAGAAGAACGAAGAACGTAAAATGACACAAGTTTTGTTTGTCCCTTGTATGTGGCAAGAAGGCTGCACTGTCCTAACACAGGTATCTGCTGTCCTAAATAACTATTGAGATGAACATTTGCGGCACGCAACGGAGGTTTGCCCAGTTGGTGGTACGTGTCTTGATTAAGCAATGAAACTGCAGCTCCGGTATCGAGCTGGAATGGTATCACTTTGCCTCCAAAGTCTAAGTCTACAAAAAGTTTATTGTCCTGCTGACGACAAGAGCGACTTTCACGTGCAATTTGAACTGATACAGGTACAGAAGCACTTGCGACGTTACGGGATTTCCGGCGACTACGACGCACACTTTTTGTGGGACGAACACAGTCACTGTTAGATAAAGTGGCACTGGACGGGGTGGAATTAACAACATGAATGTCCATGGGCGAAGGTCCACGAGCCTGATTGTCCCTGGTTCGATTCCGGCGCGAAGCAAAGGGCCTGGAATTGTTGTGATTGTCTGATCTGAGCTTTTTCTGGCAAACACTTTGAACATGTCCTTCCTTATGACAGTAAAAGCAAATAGCTTTGCGTGACGGGCAATTGTCACGCGAATGTCTAGTGGCACACCGCGGGCATGATTTGAGCATGGCATTGGCATGCTTACGCGGCACACGTGTTTGCGAGCTAGGCTGCAGCTGCGCGGACGTGCGCGAGGGCCGTTTAGCGTCCCGTGCTGCGCGCCCGGCGGGCCGGTCAATGCGACACACTGCTGGCGAAGTTTCAAATGATTCCTGAGCAAAGTCAAGTGTGTCTTGCCTATCCAATATGTCTATCACTTGTTGAAGGGAGGGATGAACTAGTTTCAAAATCTGTTCCCGTATGCGAACATCAGAAACGTTCTGTGCAATTGCATCACGCACCATTGTATCTGAATACGGGAGTCCACAGTCACATACAAATTCACAATCCCTAGTAAGTCCTTGCAATGTTGCAACCCACTCCCTATTAGTCTGACCGGCCGTACGTTTGGTACGAAAGAACGTATACCTTTTTGCAACTACATTAACTGTTTCTTTGAAATAGGCATCTAAAGCAGACAAAATTTCTTCGTAGGACAGAGTTGCTATGTCGTGTCGGGGAAACAATTTCACTATCACACGGTAGGTGGACACACCGACACAAGAAAGCAAAAACGGCTGCCGCTCATTACCTTGAATTCTGTAGGCGGCTAGATGGAATCCAAACTGGCGTGACCATTCTGGCCACGTTTCTTGCATTGAATCAAAATTACGGAAGGATGGTGCAACGGCATGTTGTGGCTGCGGTAGCGATGAAGCGGCGGCGGCCGCATCGTGTTGCAGCGCACGTTGACCCTGGACGTGCTGTCCAAGGGCATCCAATAACGCCTGCGTCTGCTGATTCTGCAAGCGATAAAATTCGGACAGTACATCTGGAGAATGTGGCGAAGCCATGACACAAATAATTCAGAGCAAAGCAAGTAGAAAGAACACGATCCTGTAATCCTCGTCGTCAATCTGTTGTGGCGTAACAAGCTCGCTACGCCACACTGAGAAGGAAGCCGAAAGGCACGCGTACACACACGCCGACTGGCGTCAAGTCTGGAACAGGATACGTATTGAATACTATAAAGAAAATACGTATCTTTGGAATATACTTAACTTTTAATCAATCCTTGTGATACATCTCTCTTGACTATACAAATGAGACTCGTAAGATACATGCACTGTGACAATTGGCGCCTTGCTAAGTCGTAGCCATTAACTTAGCTGAAGGCTATTCTAACTGTCTCTCGGCAAATGAGAGCAAAGGCTTCGTCAGTATAGTCGCTAGCAACGTCGTCGTACAACTGGGCGAGTTCTCGTACGTCTCTCGAGACCTGCCGTGTGGTGGCGCTCGGTCTGCGATCACTGGCGACACGCGGGTCCGACATGTACTAATGGACCGCGGCCGATTTAAGCTACAACCTAGCAAGTGTGGTGTCTGGCAGTGACACCACAATTTTAATGATGGCGTAGCAAGAAAAAATTTAAGAACTGGAGAGACTAGGAATTAATGCAGGTACAAACACAAGATTGGCATCACGAAATATAGAATTTTCGAGAATTCGTTTAGCAGATGTAGCTGCACTAAGTTGCACAAAAGAGGAGAGAAAACAAAGAAGAGTCAAAACTAAAAGAAGAGAAGATGTCAAGAGTCAGATGATGCTGAATATCACGCAAGAAAATATTAACTGAAAAAACTATTACAAAAATTTGTACATAATACGCAAATATAATTTTAAACCAAATTTCCCCCAAAACTAATTTTTTGTTATATTTTTTGTAATAAAACTGTCCCAATCACTTTAAGATTTATTTATTTACTGGTGATCGATTTCGACCACTGTTCTGGTCATCATCAGACCGCTTACTTCCCGAAAGTCTGCTGAAGATAGCAAGGAGCAGGCGCCACTATAGGAGGCATATAACCACTGCTGTGGTTACTACAAAACAAATTATAACCGCTGACTTTCCTATAGAAACGAGGCAAAATGTTTCAAAAATTTTTAAATACTTTTTTGTCGTATTTTTAGAACTGTGTGGCACAAAATCTTGACTTTTCTTTGGTAGTTCCAAGACAACAAATGAACAAAGAGATGCACATTTGAGTGTGCAAGTGTTTTTCTTTTGATTCACACTCAAAAAGAAGTTGCATTTTCTACACTGTAAGCCAGGTTTTAAACAAATGTCAACAGAACTGTGCAAATTTGTGCTCAAATGGTTCAAATGGCTCTGAGCACTATGGGACTCAACATCTTAGCTCATAAGTCCCCTATAACTTAGAACTACTTAAACCTAACTAACCTAAGGACATCACACACACCCATGCCCGAGGCAGGATTCGAACCTGCGACCGTAGCAGTCCCGCGGTTCCGGACTGCAGCGCCAGAACCGCTAGACCACCGCGGCCGGCAAATTTGTGCTCAAATCTGCTATAGATTAAAGTAATAATTGCTGGAAATTTCCCTTCCGAGTGTCAAGGTTCTAACTTTAATAGTTTGTTCAGAAATTGTACCTAAACATCTTAAAAATTGTCATTGCCGGCATAGTTACAATGGCTCCCGACTCACTCTCCGCTTCTGAAGTTAATCAGTTCAGAACATTTGTTCTCTGTGGTATACATCAGCTAAGTGTTGATGTAAAGATAAGGTCTATCGCACAAAAACAAATAGTGATTTTGGGACGGTTAACATGGAAACGAAGATCGAAGTTGTGCAACACCGCATAAATTTGGTAAGCACCTACTAAATTTAAAATTTCAAGAAAAATAATATCAGTTGATTTAGAAATATGTTTTGATTTCATTATTTATTCGATTTGGAATATGTATATAAAGCCACACCAGTCATTTATTGACGCTTGTCATATTTTTATTCATGTTTTGTTGATGCCTCAGCCGTCCGAAAAGAGGCAAGCAGTAAGGAAAACCACTTAGGCTACCGAACCTCTTCCTTATCACTCTTGGTAAATGCAGCCAAACAGTTTCAGCGACCAGACCATTTTCACGTTAGTAATGCCTAGGTCATTCACATACCGCACCCTTGCCACAAAAGTGATGCAACTCAAAAATCTTAATTTTTGACTTTTTACTATGACAGAGTTGAAGAAATAATACTTGACAAGTCATCAAAAGTGTGTTTCTATAATTTGACCCTTACGCGGTACCTGTGTCACTTTAATTGTTTGGAGTAGAAACGTGCTCCTAACAACAAAAGCGTTGCATTGTTAGTTGAGCAGCCAACCCCGTAACGAACGGATCGTTGTTAAGAAGTTCAAAACTGTCTTATTTTGTGTCGTCCTTTTGGATTTAAGACAGAAAAAAAGCTACCTGATATTTCTCTTTGTATCACTTTTTTCAATTAAAGTAAACTTAGAACGGTTAAATAATTTTGATTATAACAGTTTTGAAGAATATTTTATTTTTGCGTTACATCAGTTTTAATTAATAAACTGAAAATTCCAGTGTCTGGGATTTTGGCATAAAAAGTTTGTTACTTTCGTATTTAACCATTTTAACTCTTCCATGTCAACAGGATACCCTTGGTTATAGATGAGTTGTCTTATTTGCGATGATGTATTGTTGTTATTTTGAGTTGCTTCATTATAGTAGAATTATTTTGCAACGTTCTCAATTGTCGGTTTTGAAGAAGTGAATTAGGATATTTCGAGTCGCGTCATTTTTCAGGAATGTACTCATCCTTCTGAAGCAGAATAACGGTCTACTTGTCGAAGTGTTCGCCTGTCATATTGCAGGATAATACGACGGGTGGCCATTCTGTTAATCTGAAAAGCAGCCCACGAAACGAATCCAAGTGATGAAGTGGCAAGGGAAGAACATACCAAAATACTTCATGAACTACGGTGTCATATGAATGTATTATCCATAACGAAATCCTATAATCAATTGTTGCCGCTACCGGTTCTGATAGGAATAGAAGTGACATTTATACTGTTGCTAATAGATTGTTTGAAATTTACTCTAACCAGTTTCCTCTGCCTGAAAGCAAGAAGAAGCATTTCCAATATCTCGGCAAAAATATCACTCCAAAGAATTATTACAATTGTTATTATAGAGACGTTCTCAGTATTAGTTGTATGTTTCAACTGTTCGGTATGATTCCGCCTTTTAGTGTCTGATAACTGTTAGTTATAATGCTAAATTATACTATCATTTGACGTACACTTCTGAGCTTGTAAAATGTTTTGCTAAATATATGTAATTTCCATTAACATTATGCGTTTGCAGCAATGACTACGAAGACCTATCAGTCAAAATCTTTCCTACACAATGTGCGAATTAATTAGAAATAAAATATTATTAATAAGCAAAAATAGAACATCAAAAGTAATATATGTATGTGTTTCATTTTAGTTGTTGTGTCAAAGCTCCAAGTAATCAAGTTGCATGTCTGATAAAGAGAATAACAGTGAAATAACTAAAATAAAGGGCAGTTCTTAGTGGCTAATGCTACAAATTACTAAGACACCATTTGATCGTGGTGCTATGTCCATTCTCCTCAGTGCTCATAAATTTGTTTGTGTTAATAATATTTCCCTACTGTCAATTTTTTCCACCGAAAACCTGACGTTTTGAGTTGTGTCGCCTTTGTAATAAGAGTGCGATATGATGTTCTCAAAAATGGTTCAAATGGCTCTGAGCACTATGGGACTCAACTGCTGTGGTCATAAGTCCCCTAGAACTTAGAACTACTTAAACCTAACTAACCTAAGGACAGCACACAACACCCAGCCATCACGAGGCAGAGAAAATCCCTGACCCCGCCGGGAATCGAACCCGGGAACCCGGGCGTGGGAAGCGAGAACGCTACCGCACGACCACGAGATGCGGGCTTGATGTCCTCAGAGTCAATCCAGTCTAGAGGCGTATGCCAGCGAACAGCTGCCAGATGATTAGTAACATGCCATTAGTAAACATGTCTGCAACAGTAATAAATGCGACAGAACTACTTCGTCTGCAAAATATATTTAGTTCTCATTTACCGCTCTGTAGTTTCGGGCAAATCTCGTCTCGTATGAAAATGTATATTTCAAAATAATTACATTTCGTTTCTCTACATGCATTCCAATACATGAATAGATTGTATATTAATTTATAATATTTGCTTTAAGTTGAACAGAGACTATTCGTTTTCTCAAGTATTTATAAAAGGTAAACTACAGTTTACAAGAGATTTTTCATTACTTATATCGAGAAATTATTAACTGCTGGGAGAATTTATTATCTGTTGGCAGTGTTTTATGTAAGTTGGTGAGAAGCATTTTGTTCCACTGGGTGAATAATTTGAAAAAAGAGTACTGTGGGTTGATGTAGATTGTCTTCTAGCACTTTCATCTTCTTTTGCCTTTGTTTGTACAGTGTAAAACTTGTACATGGTTTTTGGTAATATTATTTGTCGTTAATTGGAATCGTCTTTAAAAAATATCATTATGCGTCAAATCCCAGCTTATCGTTGTAATAAAATGTTTCTAATGAACATTTTATGACAAATCCCAAATCCCTGCATGCTTCTGATACATTACCTTGCAGAAATTTCTCTTTCCAAAAGTGGCGCTGTCCTCATACCATAAACTATTCAAGCCGAATTAAGACATTTTTTACATATTGGAACACAAGTAACACTTTTTAGTACTCAAATTAGTGATGGCTACGCTTTGTCTTCATAGAATGCCAATATAAGGAAAAGAAAAATGGGGGGCTTGCCTTTATCAGCTCCTTGCGGATATACACGTGAACATGACATTGTCACTGTTCATCATTTTAAAACGAGCTGATAGTAAAAAACTAGATTTTCCTGTTTATCATACAGCTGAACTCTTAAACACATGTCCGACTCACGACGTGTGTCATGTAAAACAGAACTACGATAAATGTGTGTCTGTAATACCGACAACACAGCTTTAGTGGCAAACAGACTGCTCCTTGCATTTTTATTACGGAGTGAAATTACTACAGTTGTTATTAAAGTATCTCGTGCTGCCAGTTGTCTTCATATTGAATGCCGATGGACTACTTAAAATGTATTAGTTTTCATTTAGCTACACGCTCCAGATCAGGGATCTAAGAGAACTGGACGATTGAAACTCGCAACAGATCAGGAAATGAAATTTTAGCATGGGATGACAGCAACTTATCTTCAATGCACTGACGTTTCATATAAGTTCGTATCGAGTGTAAAAAGTTACCCGTGTTAAGGTTCGGAGACAACATAATCTTCATATGTGACAGTGAGAAATACTTTTACTAACTCTTGAATGGAATGCACAGCCTTTGCATTTTCGTAAAAATTGTTTTCAGTCCGAAGCTTCATATCGAGGAAAGCCTTTTACTTCTGCAACAACGGATTTCTGCTTTTATGATGACTTCCTTCCATAACCTAACTTGGATTAAAGGTAAACAAATCAAAGGCGGAAGAGAATGAAAATGATAGAACGGTAAATAGCATCCTGCGAAACATTAAAATTAAGGAACATTCAGTAGCAGGAGGGAAATAATATGTCCATACCAAGGGTTAAGATTATGGAAGGGAGACACAAAACACGCAGAACTGCATTGGTGCGGAAGAAAAAGAGTAATAAGTATCCACTTGGAATGGAAGAAAATATCTCTGAAAATGCACCCTTGGTGAGCAGCATTATACAGATACGAAATACGAACAGTGGGAAAGGTAGAAGTAACTGGAAGCAGTTATTATAGGAATCTATACATGGTGAAAGTTATTTAAACGAACAGACTCTTTGAGGATGTAATGGACACAGAAACATGATGTTTTTCCCTAATGTGATATTTTCCTGAGGACTTTTTAAACCAGTAGAGGGGGTTTCCTTAGGATAAAAATGAAATAACAAGCACTGGGAGGTTGCATGAGGCAATGAAAACATTTTCATGATGTTTTTTCCAGTAAGTAAACATTAACACGTCACGATTTCATCAATTGCAGTAGAGTTTCAAAAGTGACTTCATTGACTTTAAACATAGATTACACCGGTGGATCCCAACCTGTCTAACACGGACAAAGACTGTAGGAGTGTCCTTAATTCCTACTGCTACTCCTGTTAATCAGGCAACCAAATATTTTCCCGATGCAACAGTGTAAGCAAGTTTCCACATCTCTCATCATACAAAAAAAGTCCGGATGGGTCAAAGCAGGGTACCGAGTTGGCCTTGGTACAGGACCATCAATACCAATCCACTTTTCTGAGGGAAACAATCGGTTCAAGAATGGACGCATAGGACATCTGAAATATGCCGGAGGTACGTCATGGCCGGCCGTGGTGGCCGAGCGGTTCTAGGCGCTTCAGTCTGGAACCGCGCGACCGCTACGGTCGCAGGTTCTAATCCTGCCTCGGGTATGGACGTGTGTGATGTCCTTAGGTTAGTTAGGTTTAAGTGATTCTAAGTTCTATGGGACTGATGACCTCATAGCCATTTTTTTTTTAAGGTACGTCATGCCATAACTAAACGTGCTGTCTCGTAGCGAGTGACAAGTCACCCAGCAACTCGGGCAATGCTCTGGCTAAGAAACTGTCATTTAATGGACTCAATAGGATTTCTCATCGAATCAAAGTCACCAACAATATAAACCCACACATTCTAGTTGAACCGCAATTCATGAGCACAAGTAAATGTGGCATATACACTGAAGTGCCAAAGAAGCTGGTATAGGCATGCGTATTCAAACAAAGAGATATGTTTACAGGCAGAATACGGCGCTGCGGTCGGAACTCCTACATAAGACAACAATTGTCTGGAGCAGTTCTTAGATCGGTTACAACTGCCACAATGGCAGGTTATCAAGATTTAAGTGAGTATGAACGTGGTGTTATAGTCGGGGTTCGAGTGATAGTACTCGGCATCTGCGAGGTAGCGATTTTCCCATACAACCATTCCATGAGTGCCGCGCGGAGTGGCCGCGGGGTTTGAGGCGCTATCTCGCGGATTGGGCGGCACCCGCCGGAAAGAGATCCTGCAGAAACTGGACCAACGACAACTGAAAAGAATCGTTCAACGTGACAGAAGTGCAGGCCTTCCGCAAACTTTTACAGATTTCAGTGCTAGGCCATCAACAAATGTCAGCGTGCGAACTATTCAACGAAACATCTTCGATATGGGCTTACGAAGCCGAAGGTCCACTAGTGTACCCTTGATGACTGCACTATACAAAGCTTGACGCCTCGCCTGGGGCCATCAACACCGGCGTTGGACTGTTGATGGCTGGAAACATTTTGCTTGGTCGTACAAGTCTCATTTCAAATTGTTTCACGCGGATGGACGTGTACAGGTACGGTGACAACCTCATGAATCTATGGGTCCTGCATGTCAGCTGGGGACTGTCCAATCAGTAACTGCGTGGACGTATGCAGTTGGAGTGACATGAGACCCCTGATACGTCTAGATACGACTCCGACAGGTGACATGTACGTAAGCATCCTGTCTGACCACCTGCATCCGTTCATGTCCATTGTGCATTCCGACTTACGTCAGCAATTCTAGCAGGACAGTGCGACACCCCAGAAGTCCAGAATTGCTACAAAGTTGCTCCAGGAACACTTCCACTTCCAGTGACCATCAAACTCCCCAGACATAAGCATTATTGAGCATATCTGGGATGCCTTGCAGAGTTCTGTTCAGAAGAGATCTCTATCCTCCCTTACTCTTACGGATTTATGGGCAGTCCTGCAGTATTCATGGTGTCAATTCCCTCCGGCACCACTTCGGACGTTAGTCGAGTCCATGCAACGTCGTGCTGTGGCACTTCTAAGTGCTCGCGGGAGCCCTGTACGATATTGGGTAGGTGTACCAGATTCTTTGGCTCTTCATTGTAGATTAAACTTACTCAAAACATGACAATTGTGGATGTTGAGGACCCCCATCAGGCCCGAACGTTGCTTTGTTTGTAAACAGCACAGACGACGGAAATGTAAAATGCATTTGATACTGTTAAAGTTAACATTGCACATCTGAGTGGATAATCATCTGCTTCCAGGTTGTGCACACGATCTAAGTGAAATGAACAGCTGCTTATGAAGGACGACTCTTACATCCGTCTGATGTGTCGCCATGTTATGCGCAATTGCACGAGTGCTGAAAACGTATACGTCCTCTGTTGAATTAAAAAATGCTTGCAGGTTATTTCGGCGTTACACAAAAATGTTTGTTTTGGTGTCCCATGCAGCCTCTCAAAGTTTGTCGGTTAAAATTTTCACCCAGTAGAAGTGAGTCAAAAATTTAGTGCACAGTTAAAGTACGAAGGGAAGAGATTGTATAAAGCACAGACGGAAAGATATGTGTAAAAAAACCTTTTCGTATGAAGGGTGCGATTGTGCTAAGGGATAGTTAACTGTGAAGGAGAACTCCAATGTCGACTGTTCTGCGAGTTCATGTACTGCGATAATACATTCATACTTCAAGAGAGAGAAAAAAACGAGTAATTCATAACTAGCCTCTACATAATGCACAGGATGCAGTAGCCAGTTGCATTACTGACCTCGAGCAACAGCATCTGAAGCACAAGCGACTTTCAAGTACAATGCCTCTCCTGTACGGGAATGTACGTAATGGATGTACGAGTGCAGGTGTAGACACATGGTTGACGACATACGAAAGTTCGACTTTGGTAGTGAGTGGTGCTCGAATAGGCTAATGGTAGACTAAGGCGACAGCTCGTGATAAGCTGGAAATCGGGTTTCGAGTTGGAGTCCGGCACAAATTTTCACTGTCGTCATTCCATTACACAGCTGATGGCAGTCCGTATTTTCATCTGCGAAGGGCGCCGCAATATCGTTCGTATCTGAAATGGTCAGACGATGCACCGTGGTAAGGTTTCAGTGAGTGTATAGCTCTGTGAACGGGTGCTGGGCCAACTATTTTCTTCTCGAAGCAGCTCCAGAATCGACTGGTTAATAATTCTCAGCTAAGGTCGATACGTCCCTGCCACAGAAAATGCTCGAACAACGTGCCTTGGTGGCTAAAAACCCTGTAAGACTAAAAAACGACGCACCACGAAGGAAGTATTCGAACGGAAAGAAATCGGTAGACGTGATGTACATGCCCAGACAAACAAACGGTTACGATTTCAGAAAAATTCGATGATTTATTCAAAAGTAAGAGCTTCACAAATTGAGTAAGTCAATAACTCATTCCAGAAATTATTCGGCTTCTTATTGGTTGTCCCCCTTGGGGAATATCGTGCCAAATTCTGCCCAACTGGTGCACTGGATCGTCAAAATCCCGATCTGGTTGGAGTGCCCTGCCCATAACGCTCCAAACGTTCTCAATTCCGTCGCCAGCCACACGGCCCGACAATCTGTAGCAATGGTTTGGGGTGTCACTTCTTTTCATCCCGTTGGCTATCATCCACGGCACACTTACAGCTCGGCTCAGTGGTACGTCGACGATATTTTGTCCTCCATTTAGCTGTCCTTCATGGCAAACCATCCTGGGCGCATATTTCAGCAACATAATACCCATCCACACACGGCGAGAGTTTCTACTGCTTGTCTTAGTGCTTGGCAAACCCTACCTAAGCCAGCAAAGTCACCATATCTCTCCCCAACCGAGCGTTATGGGCAGGACCCTCCAATCACCTCGGGATTTGTATGATATGACGCACCATTTGGACACAATTTGGCACGATATTCCCCAGGAGGACAAACTACAACTCTATCAACCAGTAGCAAGCCGAATAATGCTTGAATAAGGATCAGAGGTGGACCAACGCGTTGTTCACTTGCTCAATTTGGGAAGCTCTTCCTCTTGAATAAATTACCGATTTTTTCTGAAACTGTAATCATTTGTTTGTCTGGACAGTTACATCACATTTACCAATATAGTAGAAGTCAGTAGGATAATCGTTACATTAAAAAGGATGAAAGTCCCTTGCTTCCTATTTGACCTTTACCTGAGTACATAACCTCTATGACCTCAGTGCTAACGCCCTCAATATATTCAACGTGTTATACGAAATTTTGACCCATGAATGATCAACACTTTCTGCTTTATTGTTATTTCATGCGGGGAGGGGGGAAGGTGCTGCCACTCGGCAGAATATCCCACTCTTCTGCCATTTTTACAAAATATCAATAAGGACATTATAATAAGATTCATGGAAGTTAAATTTTAAAACGTATTTAAAATCTTTAAAACGACTATTCTATGATGCTTTTTACAAAAATGCCATGTTGTTCTCTTCGTTTGAAACTTAGGAAAGAAATAAAAAGGTAAACATAAAAAGAAAAAATAAACATTTAAAAGAAATTAAAAAGGGCAGCCATTAAAAAAAATGGTTCAAATGGCTCTGAGCACTATGGGACTCAACTGCTGTGGTCATAAGTCCCCTAGAACTTAGAACTACTTAAACCTAACTAACCTAAGGACATCACACACATCCATGCCCGAGGCAGGATTCGAACCTGCGACCGTAGCAGTCCCACGGTTCCGGACTGCGCGCCTAGAACCGCGAGACCACCGCGGCCGGCTCAGCAGCCATTAAAAAGCTAAAATATCTACGCTGGGTAAGAAATTGTGGGGAGCTTAAATTTTGGGTGTCCTGTAGGGAGAGGGGTGAGGGAGCTGTTGATATAAATATATAATCCGTTGGGTGTCATCTGAAAATGAAGGTAGGTAGAAGAGGGTATACTGGGAAGACGGCGAGGAAGGATGGATTTGGGTGTGACCTTGGAAGTGGGGGCAGGGATGGTGAAGATTTTGAATTAGAACATGCACCACTCTTACATTCAACTTCTAACTAATCTGTGAATGCAAATATCACACAAACGTTAAATGGTGTTAGTTCAGATATGTCAATTATCGAAATTTCTTGAATGTGGCAAATCATTAATGACAGGAGAGTCTTTCTCCAAACAAGAAAATTATTATCTGACATTATTTGTCTAATAGCACTAGCACCACAAAGAATAGAAATGGTTTGAGTTGGTTCTTTTCCTTTCATACATCTACTGAACCCAAAAGGAGCAACACATTGTAAACGTTACAATTTTCTCCACTTGCTACTCTATTTTTTAATGCGTAACCAAAATGTATAAGATTTAAGTATCCAAAATCCAACTGTAACTACAAGACAAATACTAGAATTTCAAATAAAAATGCCAACTGATAAACACGTTCATGTGGAATGGAATAGGTTGGAAACACTTATTATTGGTAGTATAGGCAAATATTGGAGCAAATTTCATTTTCCGAGAGAGACAGTCGGTTAAGTTGCATTGGGATGGGATATGGACTAAGTGTATAGGTGTAGGGATGGTGGAATTTATTTGTAAATGGGCGGTATCATACCAAGATTGGTGACGAAGTGGGATTGTTGGGATCAATTTCGTGTAAAGAGTAGGATATTAGCAGGTGTTCGATAGGGTTGAGGGGCGGACATTTGATGAGATGGTAGAGGAACAACGTGGGGGAGACTAAACGGATGCGGAATGCAAGGCGTAGTTTTTGACGTATTAGTGCTCTGAAAATACTCCCCTCGTTACACGAAATTTTGATCCATGAATGAACAACAACATGATATGACTTTTATTAATGTAATACTCGGTGGGTAACAAAACTTTCATGGCGCAAGTGAAAATATAAAGAGATCTTTAACACGTGTTCAAATAATGCGAAACGACGAACAAGTCGTTCAATCACTATAACACAATCAGAAAGTGTAAGAGGGTTTTCCCTTAAGAAAACTCTTGCAATCCAGATTTGTAAAGAAAACGCTTGGAGTCCAGATGTAGAGTAGATGCAGTCGCTGAACCGTCTGTTCCTTTGGACATGCTTGCCTGTCCGAAAGAACATTGCGTCGTTCTTCTTAATATCACAGATACTTCAATATCGTAAAGAGAACCATATTAGCTGGAAGGGGTGTCCAAGCGAAGAAGTAGTGTACAGCCAGGGCTAGCACGAAGGAGGACCTTAGTGCCCAGCCGCGCACAAAACGAACTCAATTTTCACCTCCCTGTTACCTGATTTGTCAATAGGACTCCGGACTCAAAGCACTCGTAAAGAGTGCAGTCATGTTTTACTGAGCAGCCAAAGATGTGACTTCCCTAACGGACGAGTACAGCGCATGAACAATGAAGCGTGCAGTGGTTCGAAAAGTATAATCCAAGTTTCAGAGAAGCATTAATAACCAGTCCTCTATGGACAGGATAATTAAGCACTATGGAGATTAAATGACAAGGGCTGTATTTGTTTTTATTAAGGATCACAATCAACGTAATTTGACAGGAAATCCACACGTCACGTTAATATAAAATGTTTTGTAGCTTTACCTATTTGTTGTACTAGGAATTTAAGGATATAGATGAATTAAACGTTCGCTTCAGAATAATTAAAGATATACTGTTCTGATGTATAGCCCTAATTTCTTCGATGCACAAATGAGCAATACACATCACGCAGACAATAGAGGGATTCTCCTTTCAGTTTGTTATTTTGCGTCTGTTTCTCTTATGAGACGAAACTGACTGACATTGTTCTATTAAATTAGTTGATTCTGAAAGTTACAGAAAAATTCTACAGATTTGTGTCTTTTTAAATGTAATAATAAATAAATAGTCCTAAATAACCAAGGGATAAAAGCTAAAACTATTCTACCTTCAAAACTGCTTGACATAACAACCCTGTTTATATTCACTGATAATCATCATCATGAGGATTACTAAAGCAGGCACTTCAATAACTTACATTTCTCTTCAAGCCCAATAGCTACGCACGAACGAATACACTTCTCTTTCTTCCATAAAAGCGGCATGATTAATTTCCTATGAAATAATTTATTTCTAAATAACAAATATTTAACGTTTAAGAAATCATAGTCCAAACTGTAAGAACAATGTGAGGCATACCAATTGTCTTATCCAAATGTTCCACAAAATTACCTCTATTATATAATATTTTTAAAAAAGTTTAATACCTGTAAAAGTAAATATTAAAAACTTTAACAAATGTTCATGACATACAGAACTCCCAAATTGCAACTCTTCAAGTTGTTCAACAAACTGTCACAGTTTACAGCCGCTTCCTATAGTCGAAATCGGCGGTGTGTGGCAAGCGGCAACGGGAGAAAATGTTTCTCACAATACGAATAAAACAATGTGTACGAATCGTTTCAAATTTGTTGAGCTCGTCCATAGAAGGTTAAGAATTTTCGATTGTATACTGAATAGTGTCATCTGAAAAGCTTTTCCGTTCTTTCTTTGGCATCTAATACTACTGAGAAGGAGCAATACATTAATTTTGTAGCAAAGGTGTATCACATACATGAAAAACGCTATATTTTCGTACTTTTAACAAAATACTGTGAGAGTAATTATAGAGAGAGAATTACCAGAGCATCTGAAATAACTCTGTAGTATATAAGAGAGAGGGAAACAACGACACAGGAAGAGAAAGCGTGCATTCGAGGAACCCAGTGAACCATAACAGCTCCAACTGCTCCTAAGAAGAGGAGGTGCAGAACAACAGCCTCCCAGAGAGTCGTAAACAGACGTCACCCAGTGAAAGAGGCATGCCCCTAAAACCAGTATGTTCTAGCATAACTACCCAGGGGTGGATTTCTCTGCCTAACCTCATAGCAACGGTTGCAACCGATCAAGTACGAGGCGCGTTCAACAAGTAATGCAACACATTTTATTCTCAGCTCTTTTTGGTTGAAAAAAATGCTGACTTTGTTATGGGACATCGTGGGATATTCCCGCTTCATCCCATATAGTTCAACGAAGCCCCAGTAGGTGGCGTCGCTATACGTAGCCTTCAAAATGGCGTCTGTATCGAAGGTGCGTTCCAAGCAGAGAGCTGTGATTGCGCTTCCTTACGCGAAAACCAGAGCATCGCAGATATTCATAGGTGCTAACAAGAAGTCTACGGAAACTGGTGGCGAACAGAAGCATATCCGATCTCGCGCGCGCCTGCTGGCCGCACACAGGTGTAACTCCTGCAGTGTTGGAACGTGCAGACACTCTCACTCGAAGTGCTCCACGGATCACAATGAAACACCTCACTTCTCCACTGAACTGCTGTCTTCGTAGTGCTCACACACCCGTCCACCAGTTGGGATACTCAAAAGTGTGTGCCCAGTGGGTTCCTCTGCTGCCTAACAGAAGACCTAAACAGCAACGAAGGACCATCTATGCGAAACTGCTTGTGCTTTACGAGGCTGATAGTGAAAATTTTTTGAGCATCGTCACAGACGATGAAAAATGGGTTTACCTCTTCGAATTGAAAACAAAACGACAGCCCGCCGCTGTGGCCGGCGGTTATAGGCGCTTCAGTCCGGAACTGCGCAGCTGCTATGGTTGCAGGTTCGAATCCTGCCTCGGGCATGGATGTGTGCGATGTCGTTTAGTTAGGTTTAAGTAGTTCTAAGTCTAGGGGACTAATGACCTCAGATGTTAAGTCCCATAGTGCTTAGAGCCATTTGAACCATTTTGAACAAAACGGCAATTCTTGGAGTGGTACCACACCACCTCTCCTCCAAAGAAATGGCCAAAGCCTCACACTCGGTTAAGCTATGCCGACTATCTTCTGGGACTCTGAAGGGGGTATTCTGTTGTCCTCCGTCATTGTGCAACGATCAGCTCTGAAGTATATTGTGCTAGCCTCAGGAAACTGAAGAAATTTCAACAAGTTTGTTGCCACAAAAACGCAAACAAACTTCTCCTCCTCCATGGCAACTCAAGCCCTCGCACAAGTCTGCGCACCCTAGAGGAGCTGACAAAGGTTCATTGGACTGTTCTTCCTCATCCACTCTACAGGCCGGATCTCGCACCTTCAGACTTCCATCCGTTTGGCCCAATAAAGGATGCACTCCGAGGGAAGCAGTAGGTGGATGATGAGGAGGTTACTGAAATAGCAAGACGCTGTCTCCGGCGTCGACCAGCAGTGTTTTACCGTGTATACATACAGCCCCCCTCCCCCCAGCCCCCAGTAAGGAGGTGTAAAAGCCGTCGCATTGAACGGAGATTATGTTGAAAAACAGTGTTTTTTATTCAAAAGAGTGGTAAGTAATATGATATACTGGAGTCCTGAATAAAACCAACCTGCTTTCAGAAAAAAATATGCGTTGCATTACCTATTGGACGCCCTTCTTAGTAAAAAGCTTATATCTGATCAAGAGGTCCATACTTTATGTTGAATCTCCATACACAGTGCTGTCCATTCTCTCAATTGTCGCAAATGTTCCTAACTTCAAAAACAAACAAAAAGTAACGTTAGGCGATAAGTGGATTCTGAGAAAACATGAGATGAGCTCTACTGCTGCTCTACCTACAGCACTGTCACAGACCTCTGTATCTGAGACGTTACGGAAGTAATGCAAGTCTCTGACAAGAAAGTCTGGTAACTGATTCATATAACACGATTCAGAGTGAACCGTTGCTCATCAGTAATTCATAATTACAAACAACTTCGTTGGTAGTGATCGAGGCACTCCCTCCTATTTTTCGTCTCAGTTACTATACCTGGTTCATTTAAGTCGTTGGCACATCAGATTAACTGTGTAATAGGCAGGCTTTGCGTAATTAATATGCATATTTTGTGAATGAAACCCACTAGATCACGTAATGTACGTACTTACAGCTTCGTTTTGGCTACTGTCTTAAAACTTGTAAAGCAAGATTCAGTGTCAGTATACACCAAATCGGGCGGTGAACTCGTTGACCTCACTCGTCTCTCTAAAAGAGAAGTTTAAAAATTTTAAATTGTATTTTATTGCAATGCCACCTATACAGACTACAACACAATCGGGTACAATGTATCACCTTAAAAAGCAGTCCTCTATAATGCTTATTATATTTCCATAAACTACGTGTACTCCTATTTATGGCTACCATAATTTAACATATACACAGAACAGTGAATCAAATGTATACTATTTTCACTCAGGACAACCATGTGAGCAAATGTTTTCAGTTTAAATGTTGTGAAACAAAACAGAAACATAATACCTATATTAAGGCGTTGATAGAAGTAGACGCAAGTTTGCAAATGAATCATTTAAAGTTTAAAAATGAGCAATAAGCGCAATGAAAGTAGTAATCAATAGGAAATAGCGAATATGGAATGACAATCAGAAAAAGAAACTTGTACAAACTCTTATACTTCCAATTACTGATTACAAAGATGTTATCCTTGAATGTCTTTCTCAGGAAAGCTCACAGCACTTAGAACTGGTTATGAATGCCTGTGTTCGTTATATATGTGTTGTTCGACTCTTTGATCACAGTTTGCCATCATATGCACAGCTATCCTGGCTGCATGCAGACAAGCGTATAGATTTGCATACCCTCTATCTTCTCTGCTGTCGTATCAACGAACACTGTCCCTCAAATCTCTCCTCGACATTAACGCTTTTGTCTGAATAACACGCAGGAACACTCGTTCCCGTCAGAGCAATTCTTTCTGTCCCACACTATTCTTCAGCAAATTTCTCGAAGTTCTGCTAAGATGCAGGACCTTTACTCTGGAACAACCTCCTGCATTATGTTATAGAACTAAATAAGATCTCCAGCTTCAGAAGATTAAATCTACTAAAGATTAAAATCTACTAAAGCAACAATAAGATTACCATTGACCCTGGACGCACTCATTAGCTTTGCACAACCCTCTTTTCAAAGTTATTTTTCTTATTTCCCACTATTTTAACAGATGTAATCTCCTTGTATTTCCTGTTTCCAAAACTCGCTGTATCAGAAAACTATATCTTTTGTAGACCTATAAAGTTTTCTTTTATATGCCACTGTTATTAACGTCATTAACGGCACAATTATTGTCATTATTACTGTTATTATTAGGTTATTATTATTATTACTATTATTATCACTATTAGTGCCTGCAGCTGCCAGTATTAACTATGTTAGTTCATACTCAGTATAATTTATTCAGACGACGACTGCAGACATTGAAATCATTTTAATACTAGTTGTCACACTAAAACTGTTATTTTCTTAGGTAACTGTGATGTAATGTATACTGTGTGTGTGAAACCCTGGTCTAATTTTAGAGAAGACTTGATGACTCTAATCAAATATCTTTAAATAAATAAACAAATTAAAATTCCTGTCTCAGGAACGCATAAATTTTTAAATCATTTAAAATTATCATTATCCAAGGATTACATAAGGCTGTATATCAGAACGGCATGCTACTACATCAGAGTAAAATATTGTTCATCGCATCGTCTGCAAAAATTAAGGTTTATTTAATTTAGGATTTTTTAAGTGGCTTTGGTGATATAGTGGGAAGAGCACTTGACTCGAGTCCTGGAGCTCACAGGTTCAATCCCAGATGGGGGAGGGGAGTTTTCCCCGCCCCAGCCCTTTCCAGGACGGCCCCAGGTTCACTTATCTTGCTGTCGAAATAAGTACTGGGAATCTTCAACACGGTAAAATTCGGCCGAGACGTGGGACCCTCCATCCCCTTCCCTCCCAGTGATGCGGCGCATAGAAAGACTACCTTCTACAAGCCATTCAGGGCAATATTCTGGTGACAGGCTTGCACGAAACACTTAACACCTTACTACCTCCTAGGTTTATTTAAAAAACATTTGAATAAGACATACGTTGCATAAACGCTTTGTGAACTGTAGCAGTCATTTAGTTGCACTATAATAACATTTTTGTCTTGACCAGAGTCAATTAAAACTGTCTTTACTGTTATAGAGTTGAAAAAACTGCTAATAACAGTTTCTCTACTATCGATGAATGTGTAAGACACAATGATGCCAATTTATTCAAAAACATGTGCGATCTGTTTTCAATTCCTTTCACTTTAGGAATATTTCTGCTCTTTTTATCTGTTTTTATCGTTTCAGTGCAATGAGGTACCCAGCAAGCAGTTGAGCTAAGCAGGTTGAAGTGCAACAGTGATTGTGTGAGTAGAGCTAAATGTGTGATTGAAGTCGTCTGGTTGGAGTATGTGTGTGTGTGTGTGTGTGTGAGAGAGAGAGAGAGAGAGAGAGAGAGTGATAAAAGCTTTAGAAGTGATGAGTTATGTGGCAGAATTAAAACATAATATTTTCCATGTTTCTACATGTACATGAGTATTACTACTCTACAGTTCAGTGTTAATTATTTGGAAGAGGATTCATAGAAAGACCTTTTAAATCATTTCTCGGCTATTCCACTCTGAAACAGTACTCAGGAAAATGGATATTCAAATCTTTCCATATGATCCCTGAGTTAGTTTATTAGGATGTTCATTTTCCCTATAAAGATAGCAATCGAAAAAATGTTTTAGCATTCGGAAGAGAAAGTTCCTGCCTGAAATTTCGTGGAAAGACCTTGCAGCAACAGTGTATTTACATCTGATGTATACAGTCCATGTATTGCATACCTGTTTTGAAGTACGTCTATATCTCTGCA
The DNA here is from genome assembly GCF_023898315.1 of Schistocerca nitens. Lineage (NCBI taxonomy): Eukaryota > Metazoa > Arthropoda > Insecta > Orthoptera > Acrididae > Schistocerca > Schistocerca nitens. The sequence goes on from NC_064620.1 coordinate 271,034,370, forward strand.
GAGTGATCGAAGGATAAATAAATATTCTTACGGACGAAATTTAACCTCTTCATCTCACAGTAGCTCTTGTACCCTCATTTATTTGCTGGATGTATTCCAGTCTCCGTCTTCCCTACAGTTTGTACCCTCTACAGCGCCTCTCGTAAAATGGAAGTTACTCCCTGATGTTCCAACATATGTCCTGTAATCGTGTGCTTCTTCTTGTCACCGTTTACCACATGTTCCTTTCTTCAGCGATTCTGTTGACAACCTCCTCATTTCTTATGAGTCCACCTAATTTTCAAGATTCGTTTGTAGCACCATATAACAATCGTTTCGATACTCTTCTGTTCCGGTTTCCCTACTGCCCATGATTCACTACTGTACAGTGCTGTGCTGAAACACGTATGTATTGAGTAGCAGCGATGGCGAGGCATGACAGAATCTCTGACCAGAGAGTTATTTATCGTTGCTAGTCTGCGCTTGACCGCGCGAGTGTTCAGTTGCTTGTACGGAGTCGGTAGTTGCAGTTGCGAGTTGCAAGCAGTTGTTGTACGTAGCGAGTCGCGAGAGCATGTAGTTCGTTCGTGCTAGTAGCTTGTACCTTGGCCAAGTGTAACCTCCCCGGAAAATTTGTAAGATAATATTCAAATGTAAATGGACATAGACCTAAGTGTAACCTACCCGCAAAAATGAAAGATAATTTTTAAATGAGAATTGACATCGTGCTAAGTGTAACCTCGCCGTAATTATTTTTAAATAATATGAATTGAATGAAAATGCAAATAGAGCCAAATGTTAGCTTCCCACAGTAGTAAAACTCAATGATAATAACAATGTGCAAAAATATTAAGTCCCCACAAAATTAACGTTAAGATCAACCTGGTAAATTGATTCTGGGAGGAAAAGCAAAGGAAATATTGTTTGAATTGTAATGATTATTTTCTTAAAAAATTGCTTTCAGAACAAAATTATTATTGGGGCAATTCTTGAACAAATTAATTACAGTTAACATACATTACATTATCAGATGTGCGCAATACTGCTTCATTACCTTATTTAAAAAATATACCTCGTTCCGAACCTTGACCAGAGACCCATGTCGACGCCCGCCGACTCCTCACACACAACTCCGACTGTCTCTCGCGCGCTACTAGCACGAACGAACTACATGCTCTCGCGACTCGCTACGTACAACAACTGCTTGCAACTCGCAACTGCAACTACCGACTCCCTACATGCAACTGAACTCTCGCGCGGTCAAGCGCAGACTAGCAACGTAAATAACTCACTGGTCAGAGATTCTGTCATGCCTCGCCATCGCTCCTACTGAATACATACGTGTTTCAGTGCTCTAGACGTACATTCTGAGAAAATTGCTCCTCAGATTTAACTGGAATGACACTAAAATTTATGAGGCGTATCCATTCCAGTCTGCAGGAGTCTGCACTTATCGACATAGCACTCGCAAAGAATTTCATGCGTCGAAGTCAGCAAAAATTTTTCACAGTTAATTAAGTTCAACTTTTGCATCCACTACCACACTGCGTGATACCCGTACACTTTGAAAGGCTTTTTTGGTTTACTACACCCTTATAGAACGTATAATTTCTGTACATACAGAGTATTAGCGGTATGGGTAAAGATATTTTGTAATTGTTATCTTGATATGTACCCACTGAAGGGTCTTAGTTGTTTTTCTGTATGTGTTACAGCCTTCCCATAAACACATTATTTTATTAACTGATGTTTTCTGTATACTTGTGGTTGTATGTGACTCTCTATTTCTTATTTGTTAGTTCGTTATCTGGCAGCTGATCTGTATGTACCCATAACAAAGTATGTGTGGTACTTAAGGCAAAGTGGATAGCAAATGGTGTAATCTAATGAGTTCGGACTACACACCACGCACTCACAGAGACTACATCATTTAATGCTGAAAAATTTATAATGTTCGAAGTAGCTGGTTAGTTCAACTCTTGAACCAATAGTTCATCAACTGATATTCCCTTTAACAGGTGTTACCTTTAAAGCACCTCTTGAGTATAAACCTGATTTTTTAGTGACAGCAGTCATTTCTATGAAACACGAATAATTACAATGAATGTCCAAGGATTATTTCTGAACTGATATAAAGATACAACTAGCGATCTTTAATTCTGAGCGGAAGAAATATTTAAATGCATTGTCCATCGATATGGCTTTAACTCTTGGTTACTCAAACCATATACACAGTTTTTAATTACTTCACACAGTTCATTCACCTGTTGCGTTGATCTCAGGAACATGTTTCGCTTCCTGAAATTCTTTAGTACGACATACATAGCAATAGAGTCTACAGCGTGCAGATAGATCACAGACATGGTTGCAAAGATGAATTGTCACAAATAAAATCGGAGTTCTTGTAGGGGAGTGAATGCGATTTGAAAGTTAACTATCCATTGATGACAAGAGGAATACTAAGACCGTGTAGAAATTGCGAATTCTTCTACCCAATAGAATTTTATACAACCCCAGTCTATAGTGGAGCGGCCAATCAATGATAACGGCTTTTGGTAAGTCAAAAATTATTTTTGAAGGCGCACTTTAATTTCATACATGTACTGAGTAATCTTCTTACAGCTCTGTCTATACATTTGACATCTCACTTTCATTTCGATTTAATTTCAAACATGATAATTCTGTTATGTGCCTAAGACTGTGCACAACAGCTAACAGGAAATACTCCAGTATAGACCACGTCTACCTTCATGTACGATTAATGCCAGATTCGCCCCTTCTAAGTCTTACTACACCTAAGAATTACATAAAAACTTAGAATGAAGAAGTGAGCGACATTATTGCATCGAGCACCGTCTGCATAAACACGTCGTCTCTGACGCTTCCGGTTCCACCTTTCGCATTCAGCTGTTCAGGTGCGCGTTAGACAAGAGCACGAAATGTGCTACTCAGTACAGATGCACTTGTATGAAACGAAGGGAGACTGCACATCTGCGTAGTCATAACTACGCCACGAAGTGAACTAGCCTGTCAGTATAGACTATCCACAATTCGATACCTGACTTGCTTCCAAGGGATAAACAAACAACAAGGGCTTGTTTGTGCCATAGGCAGATGGAGATACTAACCACCCTAAAAACATAATACCCCTAATAGCTGTAATTTTTATTTTAATAAAATGCGTAACACTCTACTGTCTGTAGTAGTGTTGTTTTATTTTGCTACCAGTTTCGGTTCTGAACCAGCATCAATGGCAGGAAAATTATCACAGATGTATAACATGTCATACATGCTTTAGCATAAGTTACCACAGGAAACCATAACTGACAATATAATATAAAATCAAACCTGGGATAACTTACAGTGAAGAGCCAAAGATAGAAACAGGTACACCTGCCCAATATCGTGTAAGATCCCTACGAGTACGCAGAAGTGCCGCAACACTACGTAGCATGGACTCGAATAATGTCTGAAATAGTGCTGGAGGCAACTGACGCCATGAATCCTGCGGGCTGTCCATAGATCCGTAAGGGTACGAGTGGGAGAAGATATCTTCTGAACACCACATTGCAAGGCGTCCCAGATATGTTCAATAATGTTCATGTGTAGGGGGAGTTTGGTGAGCACCGGAATTGTTGAAACTCAGAATGTTTCTGGAGCTGCTCTGTAGCAATTTTGGACGTGTAGGGCGTCGCATTGTCTTGCTGGAATTGCCCAAGTCCTTCGGAATGCACAATGGACATGAATTGATATAGGTGATCACACATGATGCTTACGTACGTGTCACGTGTCAAAGTCGTATCTTGATGTGTCAGGGGTGCCATATCACTCCAACTGCACATGCCCCACACCGCTACAGAGCCCCCACCAACTTGAACAGTCCCCTTCTGAAATGCAGGGTCCATGGATTCATGAGGTTGTCTCCACACCCGTACACGTCCTTACACTCTATACAATTTGAAACGAGACTCGTCCGACCAGGGAACATGTTTCCAGTCATCAACAGTCCAATGTCGGTGATGATGGGTCCAGGCACGGCGTAAAGCTTTGTGTCATGTAATCATGAAGTGTACACGAACGGGCCTTCGGCTCCGAAAGCCCATATCGATGATGTTTCGTTGAATACTTCACACGATGATACTTGTTGATGGCCCATCATTGAAATATGCAGCAGCTTGCGGAAGGATTGGACTTCTGTCACGTTTAACGATTCTCTTCAGTCGTCGTTGGTCTGTTTCTGGCAGGATCTTTTTCCGGCCGCAACGATTTCGGAGAATTGATGTTTTACCCGATTCCTGATATTCACTCTACACTCGTGAAATGGTCGTAAGGGAAAATCTCCACTTCATCGCTACCTCGGAGATGCTGTGTCCTATCGCTCAGCGCCAACTATAACACCAAATCTTGATAACCTATCATTGTAGGAACAGTAACCGTTCTAGCAACTGCCCCAAACAGTTGTGTTATGTAGGCGCTGCCTACCGCAGCGCCGTGTTCTACCTGTTTAAATATCTGTGTATTTGAATACGCATGCCTATACCAGTTTCTCTGGCGTATCAGTGTATATTAATGAATGGCATGTGACTTATCTGTTATAATTTTCCTGTTGTTAACTATGGTTCAGAACCGGAACCGGTAGCAAAATATATAACATTATTAGAGACACGATAATATTTTGTTTCTTTAATTTGTACATGCTGTTGAACAACGTCTAAACAAGATGTTCTATAATTATTACACTGCACTTGTGTGTTTGAATTCCTAAGGGACCAAACCGCAGAAGTTGGCTCAAATGTCTCTAAGCACTATGGGACTTGACATCGGAGGTCATCAGTCCCCAGACTTGGAGCTACTTAAACATAACTAACCTAAGGACATCACACACATCCATGCCGGAGGCAGCATTCGAACCTGCGACCGTAGCAGCAGCGCGGTTCCGGACTCAAGCGCCTAGAACCGCTCGGCCACAGCGGCCGGCCAAACTGCAGAGGTGATCGGTCCCTAGACTTACACTCTATTTAAACTAACTTATGCTAAGAACAACACATACACACACCCATGCCCGAGGGAGGACTCGAATCTCCGGTGGGAGGGGCCGCATAATGGCGCCTCTAATGGCGAGACATTCATCTGCAATTGAAGTAAATACCGATGTAATATTGTACAGTACGATTTCCTTTGTCATAAATAGAAATATCTCTACCTTACACCCCTAATTCCCTGTGAATGCAACAACAAAAACAACAACAACGGAAAGTTATTTATTGTTTATTTAGATTGAACCGCCTTGGGCGGCAGCGAGCTACGACGCTCGTTCGCCCAAGGCAAACAGTCGGTAAACACAAAAACAGGCGTCAGATGTGACCGCAGATAGCGGCGGCACGTTTCCCGGCAAACTTCCCGGTTCGGATTTCTCCCAAACAACGGCGGCACGCGGGCCGCGGTGCGTTGGAGGTCTGTCCACCACTTTCACCCGCAGAAGACCAGAGGCACGCCAGGACAAGGCGACGCAGGCCGTGCCCGCGGCTCGCGCGAAAGCCACCACCTCCACCCGCCACACCCGTCAATTAGCGGCGTCGTGGCCGCGTCGTTAGCGACTGGCCAGCACTCCACGCCCTCCAAAACCCGAGGATGAGCCCGTTCAGCCGGCCCTTCTACTCCTCTCGCTTCCCACACATCTGAAACGACCTATGTCCTACCAGTGACAAGTCTGCCAACTGAACTGTCCCGCCCTGCAACCAGCTTCCCATGTCACTGCTTCTTTACCCTTTCAGCCAGGCTAAGTAGTTCATCTGATTTGTTGTGAGACCCTTACGCTGATCTCTTCCCCTCTACCTACAGGGTGTTTCAAAAATGACCGGTATATTTGAAACGGCAATAAAAACTAAACGAGCAGCGATAGAAATACACCGTTTGTTGCAATATGCTTGGGACAACAGTACATTTTCAGGCAGACAAACTTTCGAAATTACAGTAGTTACAATTTTCAACAACAGATGGCGCTGCGGTCTGGGAAGCTCTATAGTACGATGTTTTCCACATATCCACCATGCGTAGCAATAATATGGCGTAGTCTCTGAATGAAATTACCCGAAACCTTTGACAACGTGTCTGGCGGAATGGCTTCACATGCAGATGAGATGTACTGCTTCAGCTGTTCAATTGTTTCTGGATTCTGGCGGTACACCTGGTCTTTCAAGTGTCCCCACAGAAAGAAGTCACAGGGGTTCATGTCTGGCGAATAGGGAGGCCAATCCGCGCCGCCTCCTGTATGTTTCGGATAGACCAAAGCAATCACACGATCATCGAAATATTCATTCAGGAAATTAAAGACGTCGGCCGTGCGATGTGGCCGGGCACCATCTTGCATAAACCACGAGGTGTTCGCAGTGTCGTCTAAGGCAGTTTGTACCGCCACAAATTCACGAAGAATGTCCAGATAGCGTGAGGCAGTAATCGTTTCGGATCTGAAAAATGGGCCAATGATTCCTTTGGAAGACATGGCGGCCCAGACCAGTACTTTTTGAGGATGCAGGGACGATGGGACTGCAACATGGGGCTTTTCGGTTCCCCATATGCGCCAGTTCTGTTTATTGACGAAGCCGTCCAGGTAAAAATAAGCTTCGTCAGTAAACCAAATGCTGCCCACATGCATATCGCCGTCATCAATCCTGTGCACTATATCGTTAGCGAATGTCTCTCGTGCAGCAATGGTAGCGGCGCTGAGGGGTTGCCGCGTTTTAATTTTGTATGGATAGAGGTGTAAACTCTGGCGCATGAGACGATACGTGGACGTTGGCGTCATTTGGACCGCAGCTGCAACATGGCGACCGGAAACCCGAGGCCGCTGTTGGATCACCTGCTGCACTAGCTGCGCGTTGCCCTCTGTGGTTGCCGTACGTGGTCGCCCTACCTTTCCAGCACGTTCATCCGTCACGTTCCCAGTCCGTTGAAATTTTTCAAACAGATCCTTTATTGTATCGCTTTTCGGTCCTTTGGTTACATTAAACCTCCGCTGAAAACTTCGTCTTGTTGCAACAACACTGTGTTCTAGGCGGTGGAATTGCAACACCAGAAAAATCCTCTGTTCTAAGGAATAAACCATGTTGTCTACAGCACACTTGCACGTTGTGAACAGCACACGCTTACAGCAGAAAGACGACGTACATAATGGCGCACCCACAGACTGCGTTGTCTTCTATATCTTTCACATCACTTGCAGCGCCATTTGTTGTTGAAAATTGTAACTACTGTAATTTCGAAAGTTTGTCCGCCTGAAAATGTACTGTTGTCCCAAGCATATTGCAACAAACGGTGTATTTCTATCGCTGCTCGTTTAGTTTTTATTGCCGTTTCAAATATACCGGTCATTTTTGAAACACCCTGTATTTACTTAGCACAGAATTTTCGGTAGTATTAACTCCTTAATTCTCGTCCTCTTCTTCATCTACATCTACATGGTTACTCTGCAATTCACACTTAAGCGCCTGGCAGAGGGGTCATCGAACCGTTTTCATACTACTTCTCTACCATTCCACTCTCAAATGGCGCGATGGAAAAAGGAACAAATAAATCTTTCAGTTAAAGTTCTGATTTCTCTTATTTTATTATGACGATCATTTCTCCCCATGTAGGTGGGTGTCGACAAAATATTTTCGCATTCGGAAGAGAAAGTTGGCGATTTAAATGTCGTAAATAGATCTCGCCGCAAAGAAAACCGACTTTCTTTCAGTGACTGCCACCTCAATTCGCGTTTCATATCAGTGACACTATCACCCCTATAGCGCGATAACACGAAACGAGCTGCCCTTCTTTGCACTTTTTCGATGTTCTCCGTGAATCCTACATGGTAAGGTATAACATCCACGAAATATATATATATTCACCTCTTGTATGGTGAGGCCCCGGGCTTGGGACCGGCGTAGCGGAGTTCGTATATATATATATATATATATATATATATATATATATATATATATATATATATATATATATATATATATACGAACTCCGCTACGCCGGTCCCAAGCCCGGGGAGTTCGTATATATATATATATATATATATATATATATATATATACGAACTCCGCTACGCCGGTCCCAAGCCCGGGGCCTCACCATACAAGAGGTGAGGAAGGAGGAGGGGGAGGAGTAACAACCTCGTTAAAAAACCAAGGTTCACCTGGCCCGGGTGATAGCACCTTGTAAGGGCTCCTTGCTAGGACTACAGTGAAGACGTCAACGGTAGTGAAGGCGGAGGGAATAGTTCTCGGTACGGCGGAACTAGCGGAAGAGGCAACCAAAGAAAAAAATCCACTTGGCGTCTGTCTTGAAACAAGCGGCTGAGTGGTCAGTGTCTGTCCACCAGTGGTGCGGCTGAAAACCATTCCTCGGAGCTAATAACCTCGAGTAGAATCCTTAGGGGACTTGTTCCCCTAACCCAACAAACAATCAACAATGGATACGCACCTTGTAAGAGATTTTACCCCAGGGAGTAACCAATCTCCAATTTCTAAGGAAATTAAAAGTAGACATTCGGATTCTGGGGGCCTACAGCAATGTGCGAAGGATGAGTCGGAGCATCCTGAAACCTGCCTTAAGCAAACAACAAATAAAATTAAACACAAAAATATAAACTACTTGGCAACGTTCAACGTAAACTCACTTCTAAAAACAGGAAAACTTAAAACGTTAATAAATTTTATAAAACAGAAAAATATAATGATAACTGCACTCCAAGAAACAAGGTATACTGGTGAACATTCATTTGATTCAGAGGGATTCAGAATCTTCAAAGGGAAGCCAGGAAAAAGAGTTATGAAGAATGTACCCCAATTTGGAACAGGATTCATTGTAAACCAAAATATATTAAACTCGATAGTAGAATTTAAATCTGTCAATGAAAGGCTTTCAACATTAACCTTCAAATCAGTAAACAAACTGTATACCATTGTAAACTCACATGCACCAACAAATGAGAAAAACAGAACACAAAAAGAACAAACAGAAATTTTTTGGCAGGAACTGTCAAACACCTTAGACCAGATTTCATCCAAAAACACAATAATATTGTTGGGAGACTTTAATGCTCAAATCGGCAAAGAACGTCATCACCAATCCATAGTAGGCTAATTCCCTGCACATAAAAGAACCAATGCAAACGGAGAAAGACTTATTAGTTTATGCAGAGAACATGACATAGTTCTAAAGTCTACATATTTCAAAAAACTCCCTAGAAAACAAACTACATGGGTATCACCGAATCCAGTCTGTGGGGAGAAACAACTTGATCATGTTGCTATAAGCAGACTGTCTGCATCAGAGATACTCAATGTAAAAGTTGCTAAGAGTGCAAGTTTAGATTCAGATTACTATCTATCTGTCGTTAAATTCAAAATTAGACCAATATATAAAAGAAAGAGCGAATATCAACCTAAAAAGTTTGACACTCAGAAATTAACCAAGGAACACAATTTCAGGACACTTTTGGAAAAGAAAACACCTAAAACATGGGAACAACTTCAAAAAGATATAGTACAGACAGCAGAAGAAACCATTCTCCTTACCAAAAAATGGAAACATGCCTGGTGGAATGATGAGTGTGACAAACTAATCCCAACAAGACAACGAGCTTGGAACATTTGGAATGCCAACAAAAATGATAAAAATAGGAACTCCCTAAAAGAAGCCCGGAAGCAAGCTTCAAAAGGCCTTAAAAAGATCCAAGTTCAATACATAAAAGACCAACTAGCATCAATAGACTCCAACTTCAAACAGAACAATGCTAGGGACTTTTACAAAACCTTCAAAAGTAACTTAAAGAAATACTCTCCTCCTAGTCTATTTTTCACGGACCCAAAAACGCAGAAAACTGCATACAATAGCATAGAGAACTGTAGAATACTTGCTGAATATTTTGAAGAACTGCATAACTGTTATCCACCGAAAGAAAAATTTAATTTCAATATTGTAAACCCAACACCACCAGACTCCAAGCCGCCAACCACAGAAGAAATAAAAGAAATCATAAAAGAGCTTAAAAATAATAAAGCCCCTGGAGAGGATAATATAGTTGCTGAACTATGGAAGTACTCTAGTGACAACATGATACAGTGTCTATCAGAAATACTAAAAGAAATCTGGACAACACACAGATTACCACCAGACTGGACATCTGCATTAATACATCCACTACATAAAAAAGGGAAGAAAACAGATCCTAGCAATTATAGGGGAATCTCCCTCTTACCAGTGACCTATAAGATCTTGTCTAAGGCGCTTTTAAAAAGAGCAGAAGAGATACTTGACAAACAGCTAGGAGAGTATCAGGCTGTATTTAGGAAGGGAAGGTCATGTGCAGAACAAATACTAAATTTAAAGAACATAATAGAAATGAGGAAAATCAGGAACTTAAAATATGTAATTACTTTTGTGGATTTTAAAAAAGCCTATGATTCAATTGACAGAAATACACTGCTTGATATCTTAAAAGAATTGAGACTCGATGCTAAAACAACTGCAATAATTAAAGGTACTTTGACAAATACAAAATCGAAAGTAAAATTTAGGGGAGAGCTCTCAAAATCGTTTGAAATAAAGTCAGGTGTTCGACAGAGAGATGGTCTGTCACCTCTGCTTTTCACTTGTGTCTTGGAGAAGGTAGTTCGAGAATGGAGGAAGGCCATCAATACTAAAGGGATTCAACTAGGGAGAAATCCAAACAAGATCACTGTCGACTGTTTAGCCTTCGCAGATGACATGGCATTGATTACAGATTCACTAGACAATGCCCAAGAACAAATAAGAGAACTACAAAAACAAGCAGCCAAAGTAGGACTACAAATATCCTATGAAAAAACAAAGTTTATGGCAAACATCTGTGATGCTCCTCAAAATATTGCAGTTGACAACAACACAATACACAAAACAGATTCCTTTAAATACCTGGGAGAGTGGATTACATACAATGCCAAAGAAAAGATAGCTATCGAAACTAGAGTGCACAAAATGGAAAGAGTATTTCATATGACCAAAAACGTTTATAATAAAAAATCCTTGTCCTGGAACACGAAATTAAGACACTACCAAACAGTGGCAAGACCTGAAGCTCTCTATGCGGCAGAAACACTTAAACTAACAAGAAATGGAGATCTTGAGAAACTAGAGAAGGTCGAAAGAAGAATTTTAAGGAAAATACTGGGAGCTCAAAGAAACGATAATGCTGAATACAGGTTAAGACCAAACAGAGAGCTATATCTGAAAACGGAGAAACTAACTGATGTAATGAGGAAGAGGAGAGACTACAGTTTTTTGGACATATATTCAGAATGGATAACAACAGACTAACCAAGCGGATATTCATATTATTCAATAGCTACAAATCCAAGCCAGCATGGTTCATAGAGACTGAAAAGGACATTGAAAATGCTGGAGTTACAATAGACACAATAGAAAACAGAACACATTTCAGAAAGGCAGTTCAAAAGGCAGAATTTCAGGAGAGAAAGAAAATAACTAGACGAAAGTGGACTCAAGAAGAAAGGGAACAACACTCTAAAAGGATGAAGGAAATTTGGAAACTGAAGAAATCTAATACAATGAAGAGTAGCCAAAGTTGATTCATCGTACCCTCCAAATGGGTTATTCGAAAGAAAAATATATATATATATATATACGAGTGGAATATGAACGTGTGGATAATATTCATTCAATTATGTAATTATTTCCTAAAAAGATGATAATTATGTAAAACAGAGACAATATTTGTCATACATTCTTTGTTAATCTGTCATTCTTTTCTTTTGATTTGTACCCTTTTGTCGTCTTCTTCTGATGTACATTGCCGACGCAAGACGCGAATCGATTAGAGGTCTGTTAAATGAAAAACATTTAATGTAAAATTATTGTACTTTTATCTTCATTTGCTTGTAAAAACAAATAGAGCCAAATGCGTTAAAACTATTTATGATTAATTATTGAAAATTCACTTCCTCTTTTAATTATAATTTTGTATTAATTGTTTTATCATAGGTGCAAGAATCGCAGTCATTGTTAGTTGCGATTATCTAGCAACTTCGTCTGTACTTCTAGTTGAAAACAGCATGGGTTTGTGTTAAAATAATTTGCAAAAAAAAGGAGAGAAGGAAATATAGTGGGTGAATATGGACTGGGGGAGAGAAATGAAAGAGGAAGCCGTCTGGTAGAATTTTGCACAGAGCATAACTTAATCACAACTAACAATTGGTTCAAGAATCATAAAAGAAAGTTGTATACATGGAAGAATCCTGGAGATACTAAAAGGTATCAGATAGATTATATAATGGTAAGACAGAGATTTAGGAACCAGGTTTTAAATTGTAAGACATTTCCAGGGGCAGATGTGGACTCTGACCACAATCTATTGGTTATGAACTGTAGACTAAAACTGAAGAAACTCCAAAAAGGTGGGAATTTAAGGAGATGGGACCTGGATAAACTGACTAAACCAGAGGTTGTACAGAGTTACAGGGAGAGCATAAGGGAACAATTGACAGGAATGGGGGAAAGAAATACAGTAGAAGAAGAATGGGTAGCTCTGAGGGATGCAGTAGTGAAGGCAGCAGATGATCAAGTAGGTAAAAAGACTAGGGCTAGTAGAAATCCTTGGGTAACAGAAGAAATATTGAATTTAATTGATGAAAGGAGAAAATATAAAAATGCAGTAAATGAAGCAGGCAAAAGGGAATACAAACGTCTCAAAAACGAGATCGACAGGAAGTGCAAAATGGCTAAGCAGGGATGGCTAGAGGACAAATGTAAGGATGTAAGGGCTTATCTCACTAGGGGTAAGATAGATACTGCCTACAGGAAAATTAAAGAGACCTTTGGAGAAAAGAGAGCCACTTGTATGAATATCAAGAGCTCAGATGGAAACCCAGTTCTAAGCAAAGAAGGGAAGGCAGAAAGGTGGAAGGAATATATAGAGGGTCTATACAAGGGCGATGTACCTGAGGACAATATTATGGAAATGGAAGAGGATGTAGATGAAGATGAAATGGGAGATACGATACTGCGTGAAGAGTTTGACAGAGCACTGAAAGATCTAAGTCGAAACAAGGCCCCGGGAGTAGACAACATTCCATTAGAACTACTGACGGACTTGGGAGAGCCAGTCCTGACAAAACTCTGCCATCTGGTGAGCAAGATGTATGAGACAGGCGAAATAACCTCAGACTTTAAGAAGAATATAATAATTCCAATCCCAAAGAACGCAGGTGTTGACAGATGTGAAAAATACCGAACCATCAGTTTAATAAGTCACAGCTGCAAAATACTAAAGCGAATTCTTTACAGACGAATGGAAAAAATTATAGAAGCCGACCTCGGCGAAGACCAGTTTCGATTCCGCAGAAATGTTAGAACATGTGAGACAATACTGACCCTACGAGTTATCTTAGAAAATAGATTAAGGAAAGGCAAACCTACATTTCTGGTATTTGTAGACTTAGAGAAAGCTTTTGACAATGTTGACTGGAATACTCTCTTTCAAATTCTAAAGGTGGCAGGGGTAAAATACAGGGAGCGAAAGGCTATTTACAATTTGTACAGAAACCAGATGGCAGTTATAAGAGTCGAGGGGCATGAAAGGGAAGCAGCGGTTGGGAAGGGAGTGAGACAGGGTTGTAGCCTCTCCCCGATGTTATTCAATCTGTATATTGAGCAAGCATTAAAGGAAACAAAAGAAAAGTTCGGAGTAGGTATTCAAGTCCATGGAGAAGAAGTAAAAACTTTGAGGTTCGCCGATGACATTGTAATTCTCTCAGAGACAGCAAAGGACTTGGAAGAGCAGTTGAACGGAATGGACAGTGTCTTGAAAGTTGGATATAAGATGAACATCAACAAAAGCAAAACGAGGATAATGGAATGTAATCGAATAGAGTCGGGTGATGCTGAGGGAATTAGATTAGGAAATGAGACACTTAAAGTAGTAAAGGAGTTTTGCTATTTGGGGAGCTAAATAACCGATGATGGTAGAAGTAGAGAGGATATAAAATGTAGACTGGCAATGGCAAGGAAAGCGTTTCTGAAGAAGAGAAATTTGTTAACATCGAATATGGATTTAAGTGTCAGGAAGTCATTTCTGAAAGTATTTGTATGGAGTGTAGCTATGTATGGAAGTGAAACATGGACGATAAGTAGTCAGGACAAGAAGAGAATAGAAGCTTTCGAAATGTGGAGCTACAGAAGAATGCTGAAGATTAGATGGGTAGATCACATAACTAATGAAGTGGTATTGAATAGAATGGGGGAGAAGAGGAGCTTGTGGCACAACTTGACAAGAAGAAGGGACCGGTTGGTAGGACATGTTCTGAGGCATCAGGGGATGACAAATTTAGCATTCGAGGGCAGCGTGGAGGGTAAAAATCGTAGAGGGAGACCAAGAGATGAATACACGAATCAGATTCAGAAGGATGGAGGTTGCAGTAAGTACTGGGAGATGAAGAAGCTTGCACAGGATAGAGTAGCATGGAGAGCTGCATCAAACTCGTCTCAGGACTGAAGACAACAACAACAATTTGCAAAACAATTTTGTGGTGTCACCGCCAGACACCACACTTGCTAGGTGGTAGCTTAAATCGGCCGCGGTCCATTAGTACATGTCGGACCCGCGTGTCGCCACTGTCAGGATCGCAGACCGAGCGCCACCACAAGGCAGGTCTCGAGAGACTGACTAGCACTCGCCCCAGTTGTACGACGACGTTGCTAGCGACTACACTGACGAAGCCTTTCTCTCATTTGCCGAGAGACAGTTAGAATAGCCTTCAGCTAAGTTAATGGCTACGACCTAGCAAGGCGCCATTTGTACCATTGCATGTATCTCAAGATAGTCTCACTTGTATCATCAAGAATGCTGTATACCAAAGGACGATATAAAAGTTAAGTGTTCTAGTAGCTACGTTCTTTTCTTTATCACATTCATTACGAATCCTGTTCCAGACTTCGCGCCAGTCGGCGTGTGTGTACGTGTGCCCTTTCGGCTACCCGTCACTGTGGACTGGCTGCCTTGTCAGTCCACTACAAATTTAATAATTTTTTTATTGGTGGCATCAATTTAAATGATTAGCTATTTATTGGGAAAAGGAAAATTTTAATTAAAAAATAAATCCTCTATCTTTTCTTGGCCGCTATCTTAACTTTTACTACAGCGGCAAATTTAAATTACTTGAAACAGCAAACAATATTCCGATGTGTAAGAAATAAATGTGCACCGGTGGTACTGAACTCTATTTATAAAAGAAAAAAAATTAATCGAATCAGACTGCATTTTCTAAGAACAGTACTGATGGTATTTATTGGCGAACAAGATTTCATTGCTGATGTATGAGGCCAAAATTAAACTACGGACGAATCACAGAGAAAAATATTTTTTGGTAGCATACGTCAGTATTGTGTGCGGGTGGTATTCTGTGGTTCCTTTTCATGATCAATTTGCTAAGAATAATTAAATCCATCGAAGACAAAAAAAATTATAAAAGCTCTGTTGTACGATCTGTAATTTTATTGATATGAACACAGCTTACGGTCAACATTATTACACTACGTCAGGTGGAATTCTTGTGCAATTTGAACAAAATAATTATCCGAGAGAAGTTGTAGTTTGAATAATGTATTATACATGTATATAATATTGTCAGTATCATTTACAAAATCAAATCAATGCAACTGCTAAAAAAAAAAAAAAACAGAATGAATTCAAACCGCAGAATACCACAGAGTATCGTATCATCCATATTCATTGCACTTGTCCATGTTGATGATACACAAAAACCGCCACAAAGGGTCCCATACCGCGCAGCAATTTTCCAGCATAGGACGGACAAGTGTAATGTAGGCTGTCTCTTTAGTGGATTTGTTGCATCTTCGAAGTGTTCTGCCAACAAAGCGCAGTCTTTGTTTCGCCTTCCCCACAATATTATCTATGTGGTCTTTCCAATTTAAGTTACTCGTAATTGTAATTCCTAGGTATTTAGTCGGATTGACAGGCCTTAGATTTGTGCGATTTATCGTATACCCAAAATTTATCGAATTTCTTTTAGTACCCATGTGGATGACATCGAAATTTTCTTTGTTTAGTGTCAATTGCCACTTTTCGCACCATACAGAAATTCTCTCTAGATAATTTTGTAATTGGAATTGATCGTTTGATAATTTCACTAGACAGTAAATTACAGCGTCATCTCCAAACAATCTAAGGGGGCTGCTCAGATTATCACCTAGAACATTTATGCAAATCTGGAACAGCAAGATCCTATGACACTACCTTGCAGAACGCCAGATATCACTTCTGTTCTACTCGATGATTTACCGTCTATCACTAGGAACTGTGACCTCTCTGAGAGGAAATCACGAATCCAGTCACACAATTGAGACGATCCTCCATATGCACGCAATTTGATTAATAGTCGCTTGTGAAGAACGGTATCAAAAGCGTTCTGGAAATCTAGGAATATGGAATCGATCTGAGATCCCTTGTCGACAGCACTCATTACTTCACGTGTTGTACAAGATCGATATTTTCTGAATCCGTGTTGGCTACGTATCAATAAGTCATTTTCTTAAAGGTGATTCATAATGTTCGAGTACAGTATATGCTCCAAATTCCTACTGCAAATTGAGGTCAGTGATATGGGTCTGTAATTCAATGGGTTACTCCTATTTCCCTTCTTGAATATTGGTATGACGTGTGCTACTTTCCAGTCTTTAGGAACAGACCTTTCGTCAAGCGAGTGGTTGTATATGATTGCTAAGAAAGGTGCTATTGTGTCTGCATACTCTGAAAGGAACCTGATTGGTATACCATCTGGACCGAAGACTTGGCTTTCTTAAGTCATTTGAGTTTCTTCGCAACACCATAGATATCTACTTTTATGTCATTCATGCCAACAGCTGTTCTCGTTTCGAATTCTGGAATATTTACTTCGTCTAATTTCGTGAAGGAATTGCGGGAAACTGTATTTAGTAACTGCTCTTTAGTGGAATCTTCATCGGTAACATTTCCATCGCTATCGCGCAGTGACGGCATTGACTGTTTTTTGCCACTGGTGCACTTTAAATACGACCAGAATCTCTTTGGATTATCTACCATAATTTGAGACAATGTTTCATTGTGGGAACTATTAAAAGCATCTCGCATTGACGTCCGCACTAAATTTCGAGCTTCCGTGAAACTTAGCCAGTCTTGGGGATTTTGCGTTCTTCTGAATTTGGCATGCTTTTTTCGTTGCTTCTGCAACAGTGTTTTGACGTGTTTTGTGTACCCCTGCAGATTTTTCTCTTGTTTTGCTCATCTCAGTGAACTAATCTGCGTTCACTAATGCAATTAAGCTGACCCACAGCTCATGGCATACTGCAGCGACACCGTTATCTAGCGTTAACACAACTTCTGTGTATGGCGTCATTAATGTTACAGTACACGTTACGACATTAGAGTTAAATACAAGGAAAACTGAACCCGTATGTTGGATTCGAAAATGGATTTCACGCGGAAATAAAATGAGGGTAATAAATGACTTTTTTACGAACTTCATTATGCAACACATAGTTGCATTGATTTTATTCTGACAATCAATTTTGGTCACACCGTGACCATCCGCGGAACTTAATTGTGTATTCCATAATCGTAATAACTAATCGCTCTTGAAATGATGCATTTTGATATGCTATGTACTATCTTACAATGTAAACTACAAACTCGCCTGGAACAACCTTAGTCTACTTCTACAACGCTCCTGGGACATTACAGCATTGCGAAAACATGCCGAACGAGAAGAACCACAGCTGCAGTGCACCTAGAAAAAAGGAGATACAACAGGTCTGTAAGGAGACTGCCTACGCTACGCTTGCTCGCACTCTACTGGACTATTGCTATGCACTATGGAATCCTTACCCGACAGGATTGACGGATGATATCGCAAAAGTTCAAAAAAGGGTAGCTCATTTTGTGCTATCGCAAAATAGACGAGAGAATGTCACGGATGTGATAAGCGAGTTGGGATGGCAATCATTAAATCAAAGGCTTTTCTCATTGCAGCGAGATCTTTCGACGAAACTTCAGTCACCAACTTTCTCCTCTGAATGTGAAAATATTTTATTGTCGGCATCCTACATAGGAGGAAATAGTCACTATAATAAGAGAAATTGGAACTCGTATAGAACGATTTAAGCGTTCATTTTTCCAAGCGCTGTTAGAAAATGGGACGTTAGAGTAAATGTCTGGTGGTTTGAAAAACCGCTGCCAGGCAGTTAAGTGAAAACTGCAAAGTAGTCATGTAGATATAGATGTCATGCAGATCTAATATAAATAAGACAATTTCTTAGCCTTTAACTGTCTCTACGATGAATCGGCTATAAGGGACGTAACGGATCTTGCATTGATAACTGCAAAGTTGCCTGCATTAGAATGTGTGGTTTTTTTTTTTTTTTTTTTTTTCCTTTGTGAGAGGAGCGGCTGGTGTGTTTTGAAGGCTCTGACAGTTTGCTTCACCTTCTAACAACTTTTGGTGGAGTGTAACACTAGGTACCAACTCCAGAATGTTTGCTTAAGTATGTGACCAGTTTGAGTAACGTCTGGATATTTGTCGTGTCAGGGTGGGGAGCACATTGAACATTTGTGAGAAGTATATGAAAACTTCGCTCTCCGTGCGTAATTGTGGCAGTACCACAAGCCAAGCACGCCGTACCCAATATCTACAGACCCCTAGGATGAACTACTTAAGCAAGCGCGGGCGGGGGAAATTTCATGGTCACAGATCCGTGAAATCAGTTTTTCAGGGCAAATTATAAATTATTAGCCCCTGACGCCAGGCCGAATGCGCCCCCTGAAAGGATACGGAGTGAGTATGAACAATAATCGATCGCTGAGCGTAGTGTGCTCAAAGATTTGGAGGTCAGTACGCCCATACAACGTAACGACTGGACCACCAAAAACGATCATGTTCGAAAATGCCAAACTCCTGGACTACACTCGTCACACCTCGGCCTTCTTCCAGTTTCCTGAAGATTCTTCACCGTTCAAAATGGTTCAAATGGCTCTGAGCACTATGGGACTCAACATCTTAGGTCATAAGTCCCCTAGAACTTAGAACTACTTAAAGCTAACTAACCTAAGGACATCACACACACCCATGCCCGAGGCAGGATTCGAACCTGCGACTGTAGCAGTCCCGCGGTTCCGGACTGCAGCGCCAGAACCGCACGGCCACCGCGGCCGGCATTCTTCACCGTGTGAAGTTAATTAAATGTTATCTCCGGATGATGTTGTAACGAAGAACACCGTCACAATGCACCGTAACTGTTCGCTGAGTAACACACACTGTCTTTTCCCTTTCCTTCAGTTGCCTTGTGATGCAGGGCCAGCCGCATTTAGTGCTACAGCCACGCTGACCCCAAGTCACGTGACTTCCAGCTTCCTGTGCACGACTGGGACTACTCTGACAACATGCTACCGCACTTCCATTCAATTCCACAGAGTTGTTAACGTCTTATGGTACTTTATCTATCCCATCCTCAAGTTATGCAGAGCAGTGTATAAATTCTTTTTGGTGAAGCGTATTTTCTCGTTGTTTTCGTATCTTCTCTTGTGTTACAAATTCCATGTAATTTCATATAACAATTCGAGTAACTGTTACATCTGCTATTTCTCTTGATTTACAAATTACAGAAAAGATATATCATTGTGAGAGAAATCCTTGCGTGTCCGAAATAGGACACGATGGTACGTGCATGTGATCTTGAAGTTTCTGGAGAAAAGGAAATGCGACCGAGTGAAGATACTCCTCATCTGTTCCGTCTAACTAAGGGCCCTTGAAGATATTCCTTTTGTGTGCTTGTCAGACAAATAAATAAAAGAGACAGGGTGCGCAAGTTACACACAGCTGGGAAATGGGACACATTGGGAACAGCTGCTGTACTAAGACATGATACGCAAGTTAATACAGCATCTAAGTAATTCGTGGCAGGCCGCATCAAGCTAGTCAGAAGACCGATGACTCAAAGAAAAGGATAACTGTACATGACTGTAGAGCGCACGACATTTTGTCATACCAGTCACAAGATTGATGACAAATAAATGGATGGCTATATGTGACTGTAAACTGTATGACACTGTATCATAATATATGGTTTCTATGCATGACGTCAGGTCACGGTTGAAGCAGAAATATACGTCGGAGGACGGAAAGTATGTGAAACCGAGGGACAGTAATCTGCACTTGATAAAAACGTCCACTATGCTGACGTGATACTGAGATGGCTCATACTACGTAGTGTGGTACTGAGCTGCCCCTAAGTAGCACATTGCCCAATGGCGCACAGATACCTACTCCTTATAGGAGATGGAGTAGTGCTTACCGTGTGATGAATACGAGGTTTATTTCATTCTAGTGCTCTTCTACGATGTTTTCTCCTCTGTTCCAACCCATCAAAGAAATGAATATCACGTTGTTCTTATATTTTCATAGACTTCAGCACGTAGACTGATTCGATGAAACTCTTCACGCTAGAATATCTTGTGCAGTTCTTTTCATGTTGTTGTGGTCTTCAGTCCTGAGACTGGTTTGATGCAGCTCTCCATGCTACTCAATCCTGTGCAAGCTGCTTCATCTCCCAGTACTTACTGCAACCTACATCCTTTTGAATCTGTTTAGTGTATTCATCTCTTGGTCTCCCTCTACGATTTTTACCCTCCACGCTTCCCTCCAATACTAAATTGGTTATCCCTTGATGCCTCAGAACATGTCCTACCAACCGATCCCTTCCTCTAGTCAAGTTGTGCTACAAACTTCTCTTCTCCCCAATCCTATTCAATACCTCCTCATTAGTTATGTGATCTACCCATCTAATCTTCAGCATTCTTCTGCAACACCGCATTTCGAAAGCTTCTATTCTCTTCTTGTCCAAACTAGTTATATTCCATGTTTAACTTTCATACATGGCTACACTCCATACAGATACTTTCAGAAACTACTTCCTGACACTTAAACCTATACTCGATGTTAACAAATTTCTCTTCTTCAGAAACCCTTTCCTTGCCGTTGCCAGTCTACATTTGATATCCTCTCTACTTCGACCATCATCAGTTATTTTGCTCCCCAAATAGCAAAACGCCTTTACTACTTTAAGTGTCTCGTTTCCTAATCTAATTCCCTCAGCATCACCCGACTTAATTCGACTACATTCCATTATCCTCGTTTTGCTTTTGTTGATGTTCATCGTATACCCTCCTTTCAAGACACTGTCCATTCCGTTCAACTGCTCTTCCAAGTCCTTTGCTGTCTCTGACAGAATTACAATGTCATCGGCGAATCTCAAAGTTTTTACTTCTTCTCCATGAATTTTAATACCTACTCCGAATTTTTCTTTTGTTTCCTTTACTGCTTGCTCAATATACAGATTGAATAACATCGGGGAGAGGCTACAACCCTGTCTCACTCTTTTCCCAACCACTGCTTCCCTTTCATGCCCCTCGACTCTTACAACTGCCATCTGGTTTCTGTACAAATTGTAAATAGCCTTTCGCTGCCTGCATTTTACCCCTGCCACTTTCAGAATTTGAAAGAGAGTATTCCAGTCAACATTGTCAAAAGCTTTCTCTAAGTCTACAAATGCTAGAAACGTAGGTTTTCCTTTCCGTAATCTATCTTCTAAGATAAGTCGTAGGGTCAGTATTGCCTCACGTGTTCCAATATTTCTACGGAATCCAAACTGATCTTCCCCGAGGTCGGCTTCTACCAGTTTTTCCATTCGTCTGTAAAGAATTCGCGTTAGTATTTTGCAGCTGTGACTTATTAAACTGATTGTTCGGTAAGTTTCACATCTGTCAGACCCTGCTTTCTTTCAGTCTTCTTGACGTCTGAGGGTATTTCGCCTGTCTCATACATCTTGCTGACCAGATGGCTCTGCCAAGGCCGTCAATAGTTCTAATGGAATATTGTCTACTCCCGGGGCCTTGTTTTGACTCATGTCTTTCAGTGCTCTTGTTCCTCCTGCCACCGAACTTCACTAATTCCTACTATATCTAACTTTAACCTATCCATTTCCCTTTTTAAATCTTCTAACCTACATGCTCGATTAAGGGATCTGACATTCCAGGCTCCGATCCGTAGAACGCCAGTTTTCTTTCTCCTGATAACGCCGTCCTCCTGAGTAGTCCCCGGCCGGAGATCCGAATGGGGGACTATTTTACCTCCGGAATATTTTACCCAAGAGGACGCCATCATCATTTAACCATACAGTAAAGCTGCATGCCCTCGGCTGTAGTTTCCCCTTGCTTTCAGCCGTTCGCAGTACCAGCACAGCAAGGCCGTTTTGGTTAGTGTTACAAGGCCAGATCAGTCAATCATCCAGACTGTTGCCCCTGCAACTACCGAAAAGGCTGCTGCCCCTCTTCAGGAACCACACGTTTGTCTGGCCTCTCAACAGATACCCCTCCGTTGTGGTTGCACCTACGGTACGGCTATCTGTATCGCTGAGACACGCAAGCCTCCCCACCAACGGCAAGGTCCATATATCTACACAGATACTGCAATTCACATGAGCACTACTAAGACGGAGTGGCCTAGTTGTCTTCGTCGGTTTCTCTACTCCCAGGAGTTACGAATGGTAACGACCTCGCCTTGGCCTTTGCTGTGCCCTACTCGTTGTCCACGTGTTGATCATTATATTTTGCCGGCAACAACAGACCTTGGCGCTGGTTTCGTAAGAGACGCCAACATTTACGACGCCGTTTAATTGAAACTTCGTAATGTTGTAAAATGACACAAGATTATCGTTATAGTGCGTAGTTGGTACTGGCGTTACACAGCTGTTCACGTTATCCCTATCGTAAAAATAAGCATTTAACCTCTGTGAGACCTAAAAGCCTGTCTCCCACGTAACTATCCACTTATTGTCAATCCTAGAAACCTAATGTCCTCAACTTCAATTGATGTAACCACAGCATGTGACTGTATTCTTATTTATCATGCGTCAGAAATTTGTTGACAATCAGGGTTACCTTGGCCAAAAATGGGCACCTAATTCTTTTACAGTAGTGTTCGCTACTCTAAGCTCCTAACAGCTAAAATCATGAAAAGAAATGAAATGAAATGTCGTGTAGCTAGGTCCTCCCGTCGGGTAGACCTGTAGCCTGTTGCAAGTATTTCGAGTTGACGCCACTTCGGCGACTTGTGTGTCGATGTGGATGATATGATGATGATCGAGACAACGCAACACCCCAGTCCCTGAGCGGAGAAAATCTCCAACCGAGCCGGGAATCGAACCCGGGCCCATTGGCATGACATTCCGCCACGCTGACCACTCAGCTATCGATGCGGATAACTAAAACCATAATGCTTCCGACGAGTGCTATCAACTCAAAGTGCTCTTAAATGACTCGCTGAAATTATCATGGCGGTAATGGTTTAAGATATTACTATATCTTCACTGTCAACTGACAGCTATTGTATCTCGATGGAATCCGTTCTCAGAATCTTACAGATGGATTGGATAAACAAATTTTTGTGATAAGCTGGAAAGAACGAAGAGCACAGTTTAGCGACTCGTCGGTGACTAGGTCATTAGAGACGTAACACACTCTTAAACGTGAAATAACAGGGAAGCAAAGGGGACGTCTCCTTCTGAAAGGAACCATCCCAGCATTTGTCTCAAACAATCAGGACAATCCGCAGAAAACCTAAAGCTCGATGACCGGACAGGAATTTGAACCACTGACCTACCCTGTGGGCATTTGATCAGTATCTGGCTGAAACTACATTTCATTTGATATTTCGCTCTATTAAAAGAATAATACAAATAAAAATAAACAGGCCTGACATCATCATTTCGTAGAGAACCTTAAATATAGTCATGGTTACTATGACACAGTAACATTTGCAGTATATGATTTCATTTATAAATCCAAGTGAACTTTCACAGTCATACTCCTTTTGGGAGGTGTGGATGTCTCACAAAATAAAAAAATGCATGTTATTCAAGCTTGAAGATCACATAAAAATAATCGCAGCTATTTTTAACGAAAATTAGGGTTCCAAAGACAAGAAAAGGTTTGGTTGAATTTCATAGTTCACGAGGAAACTTAAAGGTTCAGGTTGCAGGTATTGTCTTTGTCATGTGGATGATATATCGAAGAATATTTTATATTTTTTGAGGGAAGTCATTGTCCTGCGTAGGCTGTTTTTATTCATAGAATAAGCAATTCAGATCACGCTTCTGTGGTATTAGCTAATTTCGCCCCCTTGAGTTTTTCAAGTTACATCCGTTACAGCGAATTACCCTTGTCACACAGAAATGGTTCAAATGGCTCTGAGCACTATGGGACTTAAGTCTATGGTCATCAGTCCCCAAGAACTTAGAACTACTTAAACCTAACTACATCACACAAGACCCAGTCGTCACGAGGCAGAGAAAATCCCTGGCCCCACTGGGAATCGAACCCGGGAACCCGAGTGTGGGAAGCGAGAACGCTACCGCACGACCACGAGCTGCGGACCCATGTCACACATCTTATGTCCCAAGCATTAGTGTGGAGAAAGCTCCATTTATTGGTATCCCTAATAAAGGTTACTTATGAATGAGTTGATAAGGGACAGATGTGAATTCCACATGCAAAGGGACCAAATACGGATCTTCGTCGCTGTGCCAGTCTCAACTACATTAAAATCCCTTAGTTTATATTTAAAGTATATCTCCACGTGACACAGTCAGTGTCATTTTACTACATGTTGTCTCAGTATCCTTCATAGTGATCACTCAGCATCTGTTGCTGCTCATACCCTTTACGAAAGGTGATTCAGCTGCCCCTGCCAATAGGGTTTATGCAACCTGTAACACATTCAAAACTGCGCAATAGTTTTCCATATTCTCTCACTCGCTATGTGCAAACCCTTAGTCCACAGAAAAAACGAACAGATCTTTTTTGTAGGAAATCTAACGTAATTAAATTTTGTAGGGGATACGTTTTCGCTGGAGCTCTCGAGTTATTCAAGAAAAACGCCTCTGAAGGTCATTTTTGCACTTTGTTTTGGAATAATTCGAAAACTGCGGCTTCTAGAGAAAATGAATCCCAGTACTAAATTTAACTACGTTACATTTCCTACGAAAAGGTCCTGCTAATTTTTTCAGTAGGAGTAATATCTTGAACGTAGCAAGTGAGATAATGTGAAAACCTTGATCATGGTATCTGAAGGCGTTATGGGTTGCATGAAACCCAAGGGTAAGGACAGCTGAGTCATGCTGTATATTCTATCAGGCGTGGTAACAGCACTAAAGATGAACAACATAATTGTTGGCTGTTCTACTTGTCACAGATAACTGCAACTCTAATAATTTACATACCCGCCGATAGTGTGTAGAAAATTAGACTGCCATCCACCAAGTCTTGTGAGTGCCTCACAATCTTTGTCTTGCAACGTTGAACATCAGGGTCAAACATCAGGGTCTAGCAGTGTTGTATACAATTAAGTCGAAATTGGTGTTACACACTGATGATAGGACTCCAAGGACATAACATGCTGATGAGATTTTCTCTGCTTATGTCCATCATAGATCTCACCTGTAATAGACACAATATTACAGTCGAGTTCCGAAGACATAAAGCAAGGATGCTTGCTGTTCTTAATGTATGTTGCGGAAAGTCTTAAATGTAAAGAATTATTATCTAACGCTAGAAAATTGATGCCAACATTCGATATCACAGTGCTATAATCAAAAGAGATCTTACACAGGTAGGATATTTTGAACAGACTGCTACGAGGGGTGTTCACATTTTTATCTCAGCCAGTTTCAGTTGAAAAAATGCGAAATTTGTTGTGGGGCATCGTGGAATATTTCGCTTCGACCCCTAGAGTTTCATGAAGTTCCGTTAAGTGGCTATACGCAGCCTTCAAAATGGAGTCTGTAACGGATGCGTTTCAAGAAGAACGCTGTCACTGAGTTTCTTTTAGCAGAAAACCAGCGGATCACAGATATCCAAAGGCGCCTGCAGAATGTCTACGGAGACCAGGCAGTGAACAAAAGCACGGTGAGCGGTCATACAGGCTCTCCCAGTAACAGGCCGTGAGATCGTCACATTGAATAGAGATTATATTGAAAAATAGGGTTTTATAGCCAAAAGAGTGAGGAATAATATGGTATTGAATTCCTGAATAAAAAAATCCGCTCTCAGAAAAAAAAGTTTTGTATTATAGAACGTCCCTCGTACGCTGGTTCCTTTTGTGCGCTGCAGGTGGTATAGAATTGGTACCAGACGCTCATGTAAACAATAATGAGGTGCGTATGTGCTAGGCAGTGGAGTGAAATTGTTGCAGTAAGGTTGGTCAACCTGGAGACTTTACAGAGTAGCAGAAAGGAACTGTCGTGTTTAGACCTGCCCATCGCCACATGGCGAATGAAATTGGCCGATCGTTTGTGTATCATCAATGACTTTCCAAAGCATAAAGAACAAAAGATGTACCGCTCGCAGCCATGTAACGTGAAGTAAGAAGGGTAGTCGCGAAAAAGATCCTTCTTGCAGGTCCATACATTCAGCTTACCACGAACGTGAACCAGGATGTTTATGCCAGTATTCTCCGTCACCATGTGTTGCCTTATATCTAACATTTTCATGACGAACATGTTGTGGAAACCCCCGTCTTAGGATGATATCAGTGTCCACTTTTTTTTTTAGTCATCAGTCTTCTGACTGGTTTGACGCGGCCCGCCACGAATTCCTCTCCTGTGCCAACCTCTTCATTTCAGGTAGCACTTCCAACCTACGTCCTCAATTATTTGCTCGATGTATTCCAATCCCTGTCTTCCTCTACAGTTTTTCGCTCTACAGCTCCCTCTAGTACCATGGAAGTCATTCCCTCATGCCTTAACAGATGTCCTATGATCCTATTCCTTCTCCTTTTCAGTGTTTTCCATATATTTCTTTCCTCTCCGATTCTGCGTAAAACCTCCTCATTCCTTACCTTATCAGTCCACCTAACTTTCATCATTCGTCTGTAACAAGACAACTCAAATGCTTCGATTCTCTTCTGTTCCGGTTATCCCACAGTCCATGTTTCACTACCATACAATGCTGTGCTCCAGACGTACATTCTCAGAAATTTCTTCCTCATATTAAGACTGGTATTTGATATTAATAGACTTCTCTTGGGCAGGAATGCACTTTTTGTAATTGCTAGTCTGCTTTTGATGTCCTTCTTCCTCCGTCCGTCATTGGTTATTTTACTGCCTAGGTGGCAAAAGACCTTAACTTCATCTACTTCGTGATCCTCAATCCTGATGTTAAGTTTATCGCTGTTCTCAATCCTACTACTTCTCAGTAGCTTCGTCTTTCTTCGATTTACTCTCAATCCATACTCTGTATCCTGAACCTTTATTTTACTTCCATCATTGCTTCCTCGATGTACAGATTGAGCAGTAGGGGGAAAAGGCTACATCCTTGTCTTAGACCCTTTTTAATACGAACACTTAGTTCTTGGTCGTCCGCCGGCCGGGGTGGCCGAGCGGTTCTAGGCGCTACCGTTTGGAACCCGCGTGACCGCAACGGTCGCAGGTTCGAATCCTACCTCGGGCATGGGTGTGTGTGATGTCCTTAGGTTAGTTAGGTTTAAGTAGTTCTAAGTTCTAGGGGACTGATGACTTCAGAAGTTAAGTCCCATAGTGCTCAGAGCCATTCTTGGTCGTCCACTCTTATTGTTCCCTCTTGTTTGTTGTACATATTGCATATGACCAATCTCTCCCTATGGTTTACTCCTACTTTTCTCAAAATTTCGAACATCTTGCACCATTTTACATTGTCGAACGCTTTTTCCAGGTCGACAAATCTTATGAACGTGTCTTGATTTTCCTTTATTCTTGCTTCCATTATTAACCGCAACGTCAGAATTCCCTCTGTAGTGGCCTTTCTTTTCCTAAAGCAAACTGATCGTCATCTAGCGCATCCTCAGTTTCCTTTTCCATTCTTCTGTATATTATTCTTGTCAGCAACTTGGATACATGAGCTGTTAAGCTGGTTGTGCGGTAATTCTAGCACTTTTCAGCTCTTGCCGCCTTTGGAATTGTGTGGATGATGCTTTTCCGAAAGCCAGATGGTATGTCGCCAGAATCATACATTCTACATACCAACGGGAATAGTCGTTTTCTTACCAGTTCCCCCAATGTTTTTAGAAATTCTGATGGAATGTTATCTATCCCTACTGCATTATTTGATCTCAAGTTCTCCAAAGCTCTTTTAAATTCTGACTCTAGTACTGGAACCTCTATCTCTTCTAAATCAATTCCTGTTTCTTCTTCTATTACATCAGACAAATCTTCCCCCTCATACTGGCTGTCAATCTATATCCGCTCTCTCCTCTGCATTTAACAGTGGAATTCCCATTGCACTCTTAATGATATCACCCTTGCACTTAATGTCACCGAAACTTGTTTTGACTTTCTTGTATGCTGAGTCTGTCCTTCCGACAATCATTTCTTTTTCGATGTCTTCACATTTTTCCTGCAGCCATTTCATCTTAGCTTCCTGCACTTCCTATTTATTTTATTCCCCAGCGCCTTCTATTTCTGTATTCCTGAGTTTCCCCGAACATTTTTCTACTTCATCGATCAACTGAATTATTTCTTCTGTTACCCATGGTTTCTTAGGAGTTACCTTCTTTGTACCTACGTTTTCCTTCCCAACTCCTGTGATGGCCCTTTTTTAGAAATGTCCATCCCTCTGCAAACTGTACTGGTTACTGAACTTTTTCTTATTGCTGTTCCTATAGCCTTAGAGAACTTCAACCGTATCTCGTCTTCCTTAGTACTTCTGTATCGCACTTCTTTGCGTATTGATTCTTCATGACTAATGTCTTGAACTTCAGACTACTCTTCATCACTACTATATTGTGATCTGAGTCTATATCTGCTCCTGGGTATGCCTTACAATCCGGTATCTGATTTCGGAATCTCTAACTGACCATGATGCAATCTAACTGAAATCTTCCCGTATCACCCCGCCTTTTCCAAGTATACCTCCTCCTCTTGTGATTCTTGAACAGAGAATGCTCTATTATTAGCCGAAACTTGTTACAGAACTCAATTAGTCTTTCTCCTCTCTCATTCGTTTTCTCAAGCCCATATTCTTCTGTAACGTTTTCTTCTACTCCTTCCCCTACAACTTTATTCCAGTCTCGCATGACTATTAATTTTCATATCCCTTTACATACTGTATTACCCTTTCTATATCCTCATACACTTTCTCTGTCTCTTCATCTTCAGCTTGCGACGTCGGTGTGTATACCTGAACTATCGTTGTCGGTGCTAGTTTGCTGTCGATTCTAATAAGAACAACTCTATCTCTGAACTGTTCACAGTGCCACACTCTCTGCCCTACCTTCGTATTCATAACGAATCCTACTCCCAGTATACCATTTTCTGCTGCTGCCGATATTCCCCTATACTCATCTAACGGCCGGCCGCAGTGGCTGAGTGGTTCTAGGCGCTTCAGTCCGGAACCGCAGTGCTGCTACGGTCGCAGGTTCGAATCCTGCCTCGGGCGTGGATGTGTGTGATGTCCTTAGGTTAGTTAGGTTTAAGTAGTTCTAAGTTCTAGGTGACAGATGACCTCAGATGTTAAGTCCCATAGTGCTCGGAGCCATTTGAACCATTTGAACTCATCTAACGAGAAATCCTTGTCTTCTTTCCACTTCACTTCGCTGACCCCTACTATGTTCAGATTGTGCCTTTGCATTTCCTTTTTCAGCTTTTCTATTTTCCCTATGACGTTTCAGCTTGTGACATTCCACGCCTCGACTCGTAGAACGTTATCCTTCGGTTGATTATTCAACCTTATTCTCATGTAAACCTCTCCCTTGGCAGTCCCCTCCGGAGATCCGAATGGGAGACTATTGCGGAATCTTTTGCCAATGGAGAGATCATCATGACGCTTTAATTACAGGTCACATGTCCTGTGGATACACGGTACATGTCGTTAATGCAGTGGTCTCCACTCACAAGAGAGTGCCCTGAACCTCTGTCCGCTGCTCCGTCCTCTTTGACAAGGCCGTTGGCGGAATGAGGGGTGACTTCTTATGCCGGAATTCTTCGGCCGGCAATGCTAATTATTAATCAAAATTTAATCAGCTGCGGGATTCGAACCCATGACTGAAAACGTTTTGATTATAAATCAAAGGCCGGCCGCGGTGGCCGTGCGGTTCTAGGCGCTACAGTCCGGAACCGCGGGACTGCTACGGTCGCAGGTTCTAATCCTGCCTCGGGCATGGATGTGAGTTATGTCCTTAGGTTAGTTAGGTTTAAGTAGTTCTAAGTTCTAGGGGACTGATGACCTAAGATGTTAAGTCCCATAATGCTCAGAGCCATTTGAACCATTTATAAATCAAAGACGCTACCCCCCCTTTTTTTTCTTTTTGCTCTTTGTTCGTTGTTGATCGTTGTGTTTTGTCGATGCGGACGTCACATGACATTCGGTCAAGTTCGTTTGTTGATCCTTCCACTCAGTTTTTTGTATTACAGAGGCCAACCAACCCCTAGACGACGGGTGCATCAGTGTTCACAGCTTTGCATAAAAATGTTCCTGACGTGAGAAACATTCAAATACTATCGCATCTCGACTGGCACCCGATCTTAATCGCATTAAAGTTGTCTTGGACTTTTCGATGCAGAAGGTGAAACGTAGCAGCCAAATTCACGAAATTTATTAGCTTCACGGGACCTAAAGAGAGTGATGAATAGAGTGGTGGTGAGGGGGAGGGGCAAGAGGGAGAGTGGATGTGCCATCGAGTTCGAGACATCCCGCCCAAGGAATACATTGCTATAAGTGTTTGTATATTGTTGTTGTTGTTGTGGTCTTCAGTCCTGAGACTGGTTTGATGCAGCTCTCCATGCTACTCTATCCTGTGCAAGCCTCTTCATCTCCCAGTACCTACTGCAACCTACATCCTTCTGAATCTGCTTAGTGTGTTGATCTCTTGGTCTCCCTCTACGATTTTTACCCTCCACGCTGCCCTCCAATGCTAAATTTGTGATCCCTTGATGCCTCAAAACATGTCCTACCAACCGATCCCTTCTTCTAGTCAAGTTGTGCCACAAACTTCTCTTCTCCCCAATCCTATTCAATACCTCCTCATTAGTTACGTGATCTACCCACCTTATCTTCAGCATTCTTCTGTAGCACCACATTTCGAAAGCTTCTATTCTCTTCTTGTCCAAACTATTTATCGTCCATGTTTCACTTCCATACATGGCTACACTCCATACAAATACTTTCAGAAACGACTTCCTGACACTTAAATCTATACTCGATGTTAACAAATTTCTCTTCTTCAGAAACGATTTCCTTCTCATTGCCAGTCTACATTTTATTTCCTCTCTACTTCGACCATCATCAGTTATTTTACTCCCTAAATAGCAAAACTCCTTTACTACTTTAAGTGTCTTATTTCCTAATCTAATACCCTCAGCATCACCCGATTTAATTTGACTACATTCCATTATCCTCGTTTTGCTTTTGTTGATGTTCATCTTATATACTCCTTTCAAGACACTGTCCATTCCGTTCAACTGCTCTTCCAAGTCCTTTGCTGTCTCTGACAGAATTACAATGTCATCGGCGAATCTCAAAGTTTTTACTTCTTCTCCATGAATTTTAATACCTACTCCGAATTTTTCTTTTGTTTCCTTTACTGCTTGCTCAATATACAGATTGAATAACATCGGGGAGAGGCTACAACCCTGTCTCACTCTTTTCCCAACCACTGCTTCCCTTTCATGCCCCTCGACTCTTACAACTGCCATCTGGTTTCTGTACAAATTGTAAATTGCCTTTCGCTCCTTGTATTTTACCCCTGCCACCTTCAGAATTTGAAAGAGGGTATTCCAGTTAACGTTGTCAAAAGCTTTCTCTAAGTCTACAAATGCTAGAAACGTAGGTTTGCCTTTTCTTAATCTTTCTTCTAAGATAAGTCGTAGGGTTAGTATTGCCTCACGTGTTCCAACATTTCTACGGAATCCAAACTGATCTTCCCCGAGGTCCGCTTCTACCAGTTTTTCCATTCGTCTGTAAAGAATTCGCGTTAGTATTTTGCAGCTGTGACTTATTAAACTGATAGTTCGGTAATTTTCACATCTGTCAACACCTGCTTTCTTTGGTATTGGAATTATTATATTCTTCTTGAAGTCTGTGGGTATTTCGCCTGTCTCATACATCTTGCTCACCAGATGGTAGAGTTTTGTCATGACTGGCTCTCCCAAGGCCATCAGTAGTTCTAATGGAATGTTGTCTACTCCCGGGGCCTTGTTTCAACTCAGGTCTTTCAGTGCTCTGTCAAACTCTTCACGCAGTATCTTATCTCCCATTTCATCTTCATCTACATCCTCTTCCATTTCCATAATACTGTCAAGTACATCACCCTTGTATAAACCCTCTATATACTCCTTCCACCTTTCTGCCTTCCCTTCTTTGCTTAGAACTGGGTTGCCATCTGAGCTCTTGATATTCATACAAGTGGTTCTTTGTTCTCCAAAGGTCTCTTTAATTTTCCTGTAGGCAGTATCTATCTTACCCCTAGTGAGACAAGCCTCTACATCCTTACATTTGTCCTCTAGCCATGCCTGCTTAGCCATTTTGCACTTCCTGTCGATCTCATTTTTGAGACGTATGTATTCCTTTTTGCCTGCTTCATTTACTGCATTTTTATATTTTCTCCTTTCATCAATTAAATTCACTATTTCTTCTGTTACCCAAGGATTTCTATTAGCCCTCGTCTTTTTACCTACTTGATCCTCTGCTGCCTTCACTACTTCATCCCTCAGAGCTACCCATTTTTCTTATACTGTTTTTCTTTCCCCCATTCCTGTCAATTGTTCCCTTATGCTCTCCCTGAAACTCTCTACAACCTCTGGTTCTTTCAGTTTATCCAGGTCTCATCTCCTTAAATTCCCACCTTTTTGCAGTTTCTTCAGTTTCAATCTGCAGTTCATAACCAATAGATTGTGGTCAGAATCCACATCTGCCCCTGGAAATGTCTTACAATTTAAAACCTGGTTCCTAAATCTCTGTCTTACCATTATATAATCTATCTGATACCTTTTAGTATCTCCAGGATTCTTCCAGGTATACAACCTTCTTTTATGATTCTTGAACCAAGTGTTAGCTATGATTAAGTTATGCTCTGTGCAAAATTCTACAAGGCGGCTTCCTCTTTCATTTCTTCCCCCCAATCCATATTCACCTACTATGTTTCCTTCTCTCCCTTTTCCTACTGACGAATTCCAGTCACCCATGACTATTAAATTTTCGTCTCCCTTCACTACCTGAATAATTTCTTTTATCTCGTCATACATTTCATCAATTTCTTCCTCATCTGCAGAGATAGTTGGCATATAAACCTGTACTACTGTAGTAGCCATGGGCTTTGTGTCTATCTTGGCCACAATAATGCGTTCACTATGCTGTTTGTAGTAGCTAACCCGCACTCCTATTTTTTTATTCATTATTAAACCTACTCCTGCATTACCCCTATTTGATTTTGTATTTATAACCCTGTAATCACCTGACCAAAAGTCGCCGGCCGCGGTGGTCTCGCGGTTCTAGGCGCGCAGTCCGGAACCGTGCGACTGCTACGGTCGCAGGTTCGAATCCTGCCTCGGGCATGGATGTGTGTGATGTCCTTAGGTTAGTTAGGTTTCAGTAGTTCTAAGTTCTAGGGGACTAATGACCACAGCAGTTGAGTCCCATAGTGCTCAGAGCCATTTGAACCATTTTTGACCAAAAGTCTTGTTCCTCCTGCCACCGAACTTCACTAATTCCCACTATATCTAACTTTAACCTATCCATTTCCCTTTTTAAATTTTCTAACCTACCTGCCCGATTAAGGGATCTGACATTCCACGCTCCGATCCGTAGAATGCCAGTTTTCTTTCTGCTGATAACGACGTCCTCTTGAGTAGTCCCCGCCCGGAGATCCGAATAGGGGACTATTTTACCTCCGGAATATTTTACCCAAGAGGACTCCATCATAATTTAATCATACAGTAAAGCTGCATGTCCTCGGGAAAAATTACGGCTGTAGTTTCCTCTTGCTTTCAGCCGTGTTTGTATATTTACATGTATTAATTTCCAAAATTTCTCAGCCAGCTTTCGGAAAATAAAGCATGGAAAGGAAGAGTCTTCAAAATGGTAAGGTTCAAAAATGGTTCAAATGGCTCTGAGCGCTATGGGACTTAACATCTGAGGTCATCAGTCCCCTAGAACTTAGAACTACTTAAACCTAACTAACCTAAGGACATCACACACATCCATGCCCGAGGCAGGATTCGAACCTGCGACCGTAGCGGTCGCGCGGGTCCAGACTGAAAATGGTAAGGAATTTCAGATAATATCTAGCTATGGTTAACACGAAACACTCATCAGCATTTCCCTGATAACTAGCCCACGTGGATGGGCTTTCTAACCAGATAAGTGCACCAATTTGCACTTTGATCGAACATGCAGTCAGCATGAGAAGGAACGCTATTATACGTCCGAAACGTCTGTTATTTTAATCGATTCATTTTAATTACATATTAAGGGGAAAAATAGACGACGCACCGCGAAGGAATTAACCGAATGGAATGGAAATACGTAGATGTAACGCAGGTGTACAAACAAAGAAATGGTTAACATTTCAGTAAAACTGGACTCTTTATTCAAAAAAAAACACCTTCGCAAAATGAGAAAGTCGGAAATGCGTTGGTCCACCTCCGGCTCCTATGCGAGCAGGTATTTGCCTTGTCACTGATTAATAGAGTTATTGGATGTCCTCCTAACGCAAGCTGAGCCAATTTAGCCCAACAAAAAACAGCATAGAATATCGCCACGTAGCACTGTTCTGTAAGGGTGCTGCGGATAACAACCAAAGGAGTCTTGCTATGAAAAGAAATGACACCCCATATCATCTCTCCTGGCTGTCGGATCGTACATTGGGCGTCTCCAAACACTACTTCGCTGCTCAATGGGGCTTATTCCGAAGCGGGTCTCATCTCTGAAGACAATTCTACTCAGTGAATGAGAGCCCAGGCCGAAGTCTTGTCTGGGATGCCATTTCTCATTACAGTAGGACCTCTTTTGTTGTCGTCCCCGACACCCCTACGGCACAGCGGTACGTCGGCGATATTCTACGCCGCGTTGTGGTGTTCTCGCTTCTAGTCAGCCTCGGCTTAACATTTCAGCAAGATAATGCCCGCCCGCAAACGTTCAAATATGGCTCTGAGCACTATGGGACTCAACTGCTGAGGTCATTAGTCCCCTAGAACTTAGAACTAGTTAAACCTAACTAACCTAAGGACATCACACACATCCATGCCCGAGACAGGATTCGAACCTGCGACCGTAGCGGTCTTGCGGTTCCAGACTGCAGCGCCTTTAACCGCACGGCCACTTCGGCCGGCTGCCCGCAAACGGCGACGGTTTCTACTGCTTGTCTTTGTGCTTGCCAAATCCTACCTTGGTCAGCAAGATCGCTACATCTCTCTCAAGTTGAGAATGTTTGGAGCATTATGGGCAGTTTTCTCCAAACAACTGTGGATTTTGACACAATATGAACAGAATTTGGCACAATATCCCACAGGGGAACATCGAACAACTCTATCAGTCTAAGTAAAACAGAATCCTCGCATAGGGGTCTTAGGTGGACCAACGAGTTACTGACTTGCTCAATTTGAGAAACTCTTTCTCTTGAATAAAGTATCCCATTTTTCTGAAACTGTTATCATTTATTTGTCTGTACGTGTGAATCACATATACCGATTTCCGTTCCATTCGGAAAATTCCTTCGTGTTGCGTCACTCTTCTCTCGTCAAAGTGTATTTTATAAGACTACGTGAAACGAAGGATTTTTATGTCATTGACACCGGCCGCGGAAGCATTTTTCTAAATACTGCACAGTTTATGAGTCGACTGGCAGAACCAGGAAACCAAAGAAAGTTCATCAAGGCAAGACTCGCTCGCCATAAGACGCACACCTGTGTTCACAATCGTAGTGCCAGGAGAGTTCAGAAAGTAAGTTACAAATGTCTTCCCGCGCTAAGACCGTTGTGCAAAAGAAAGAGTGTCGCATTGTCAGAAGAGAGTACATATTCCGGATTTCCTGCAGGCACTTTTTGATGCGATACGCGAAACAGGTGCATTGGAATGTGTGAGTGAAATAGAGGGCGACAATAAAACTTAATCCAAGTTGAAGTACGCAGGACAGTACGATTTTTCTGCGCAAAACGTCTAAATTACAGACAGATTCACCATAAGCAGAGCCTTTATTCACCTGAACGGGAACGCAACACCCAACACGGCGTGCACAACACAAGCTTTGCTTCTACGTTTTCGGTGGGAGGCTTGGAAGCATCCGCCACACAGTCCAGATGTACCACCCGATTTCCATCTTCTCCGCAAGCAGAAAGAACTTCTGGGGCGAAAGACGTTTTTCAACGTGCACGCATCAGTCCTCGAACGGATCCGTGACCAACGAGCGGATTTCTGTCACCGAGGAACTGGGGGATTGGTAGAAAGTTCCGACCGTTGTTTACGGACACTTGGTGACGATATTAAAAAAAAATAGTGTCATTTTCCTGTGTCATTTCAATGTGCAGTGCAGAATTTAATAAAAGTTTCTTGGCTTGGCATAATAACGTGTAATTTACTTCCTCAAATCACCTCATTCTAACAGCAGTTTTGATAAACGTGAGTGTAAACTTTGATTTTATATCGTGTAAATTATGATGTTGTCATAACTGTTTGAGTTTGTTGCTATTACAGCTCCTAAATCAAATGCTCTTGCACTTCTCAAAGTTTCGGTAAGTGATGTACGGTACTAATCACAGATGTAAACAAATTATCATCTTGTTTTTGTTGTACCGGCTCCCGTCAGATCACCTAAGTTCAGCGCTGTCGGGCTGGGCTAGCACTTGGATGGGTGACCATCCTGTCTGCGGAGCGTTGGTGGCAAGTGAGGTGCACTCATCCCTTGTGAGCCAAATTGAGGAGCTACTTGATTGAGAAGTAGCACACGGCCGGGAGAGTGGTGTGCTGACCACATGTGACCACATGCCCCTCCATATCCGCATCCAGTGACGGTTATGCGCTGAGGATGACATGGCGGCCGGTCGGTGCCGTTGGGCCTTCACAGCCTGTTCGGGAGGTGTTTCGATTAGTTTGTTGTTGTGGTGAAAAGTCCGAAGACTAGTTTGATGCAGCTCTCAATGCTACTCTATTCTGTACAAGCCTCTTAATCTCCGAGAAATTCATGGAGCCTACATCCTTCTGAAACTGCTTATTGTATTCATCTCTTGGTGTTCCTCTACGATTTCCCCCGGCTCTTTCCTTCCAGCACTAAATTGGCGACCCCTGATGTCTCAGAATGTGTCATACCAACCGATCCCTTATTCTAGTTATGTTGTGCCGCAGATTTCTTTTTTCCCCTACTCTGTTCTGCACCTCTGCAGTAGTCACATCATCTGCACATCTACTCTTCAGCATACTTGTGTTACACCATATTTCAAAACCTTCTGTTGTCTGCTAGCCTAAACTGTTTATCGTTTCACTTCCATACATGGCTACACTCCATACAAATAATTACACCAAAGACTTCCTGACACTTAAATCTACATTCGATATTAACAAACTCCTCTTTTTCAGAAAGGCTTTTCTGAGCATTGCCAGTATACACTTTATATCCTCTCTACCTCGGCCATTATCAGTTATTTTGCTGTGAAAATAGCAAAACTCATCTACTACTTTCAGAGTCTAGTTTCCTAATTCCCTCGGCGTCACCTTGTTAATTAGGCTCATTCCGTTATCCTTGATTTGCTTTTGTTGACTTTCATTAGGCTACACTCCCTTATACTTTTTCTGCTTTAGTTGATATCAGTTTTATATTCTCCTTTCAAGACTCTGACCCCTTCGTTCAGCTGCTCTTCTAAGTCCTTCGCTCTCTCTAAGAGAATTACAATGTCGTCAGCAAACCCCACAGTTTTTATTTCTTCTCCCGGAATTTTTCTTCTGTTTCCTTTACTGCTTGCTCAGTATACTTATTGAGTAATATCGGTGATAGACTATAACCAAGTAGTAAATAGCCCTTTGCTCCTTGTATTTTACCCCTGCTACCCTCAGGATTTCAAAGAGAGTATTCCAGTCAACATTGTCAAAAACTTTCTTTGATCTACAAATCCTATAATTTCAATGTCTTATTCTCGTTATTATTAAAAACCTGGGCTTCTGTGGCGCGTTAATAGTGGCGGTCACGGTCAACTCTACATGGAGAAACTTGAGGATTGCCTCCTCGACGGACAGAGGCAATCGTCAAGACTATAGCGGTGTTACACGTTATTAGTGACACGGGTATCATATGCACCTATGCTGAAAATTTGGTTTTGTTATCTATTATCTTTTAAATGAGAATATGTTTCGTATTCTTTGACTTACTTGTATCCAAGAGGAACATTTGACTTGGGATCTTCGGGAAGGTATATTAGCACGTTTTTGGTTCTTAGTAAATATTTATTGTGTATTCTTGTTTCTCTGACAAGTTCTACATCCAGCACGAACTCCTCACTATGGATCTTTTCGAACGAAAACTACCTTTAATCTACCAAGTTTGATTCCATTGGGAATTAGTTGTGCCCTTCGACTGTATTTATTTCAAGTAGTAATGGGTGCAACACACAGTCGCAAATAATATTTATTGCACATCCAGATTCGCTCACTGAGTGACCATCTTTAGCTCAAATGTAAATTAAAACGTTAAAACCACGTACATGCACATGGTGCCAACGGCTTTGCCGCAGCGGTACCAACGGTTCCTATCAGATCACCGAAGATAAGCACTGTTGGGCTGGGCTAGCACTTGGATGACTTACCATCCGGTCTGCCGAGCGCTGTTGGCAAGGGCAAGCGTGGAGCATTAACCTCTTGCGAGGTAAACTGAGGAGCTACTTGACTGAGAAGTAGCGGCTCCGGTCTCGTAAACTGACGTACGGTCCGGAGGGCGGTGTGCTGACCACATGCCCTCCGTATCCGCATCCAGTAACGCCTGTGGCTAAGGATGACGCCGCGGCTGTTCAGTACCATTGGACTTTCATGGCCTGATCGGGAGGAGTTTTGTCTTTTTACATGCATATAGTCCTAACTTGAGTTGCTACTATGTGCATGTATCTGCTTTTTAATGCAAACCTCTTCGTTCCCTCGGTTCACATATGTGGACCTTTGTTCATTATTTTTTCTCCGTAAATAGGCTTATTTTTCCAGTTATATAGAGACGGTTTGAAAGTGTACACCTTCTAGTTCTTAGTTTTGAAACCAGGGCGCAGAACCTTGCAAGGTACGATTCGTGTTTTACAGAATACAAATACATTAGGTTCGTAAATAATTATTGTGCCTGAATATTAGACTGAGAATCTATGATTTTTTTTAACGTTGATCTGTATGAATTTTGTTCGTTGCCATGAAATAATTCATTTTCTGAAGGTCTTCGTACGTCGACCTCAAGTCATGATGCATATCTGCTAAATTCCATTTGGTCTTCGATAATGGAATATTGAAATTTAGCAATCATAACCTCTTTTTAATGACAGCATTGCGGAATTATCTGATTGAAACGATGACGAATTCTCGTTTTCGAGTGCAAATTGTGTTTCTGAGCTTCATGGATCTGACAATAAGAACTGATCTCTAGCTAGGACAAGGGGATATGCTTACACAGTGAATTCGTCTAAAAGTGAAGATGTAGATAATGTAGAAAACGTGAATAAAAAGCGACGAGGAGATGTGATGCAACCTGTTTCAGAAGTCAGGTTTTAAAACGTTGGCCTAATACCAAAATTTTTTGTGGCAAGAAATGCATTAAAATGCAGGAAACCTGGCTGCGGTTCTAAGATAAGAGACGTGTGCGTCAAATGTGGAATATACGAGGACTATTTAGAAAGTAAGGAATGACCGGTCGCGAAATGGAAACCACAGTGAAAATCAAAACTTTGTTATTGGCGACAGTTAGCTAGACCTTTCAGGTACTTCTCTACGTTGTCGCCGCTGCGGCTTCGATGTCCATCCAATACTCTCGTATAAAACACAGCCTCCCGCGCCTAGCGACAACTTTCTACTGCAACTGTACTGCAGCTCGTTGCCTGTAGCAAAATGAGGTTTTCATAGCCAGCGATCCATATGAGAAGAGACGAAAATCAGAGGGAGCCAAGTCCGAGCGGCATAGTGGGTCATCAAACATTTCCTATCGAAGCGCTGCAGGAGCGTCCTCACTGCCCCTGTGGTCCACGGCCGAACCCTCGCATTTATGCAGTGCGAAAAAAAGGATTTTTAAACTTATCATAAAAAGTACCGTAAATATTTACTAGCAGTAGCAAATTTTTAGTTGCCAGAAATTACTGTATGGTTATCATTTTATTGAATTCATGAAGTTGTTTTAGAGCATCAAGAAAAATCTGTATTGTTGAGAGGCACCCACATGCCTTGCTCATACTGTGGCATCTAGCAGTCAGGCCTGCAAGATGAGTGGTCTGCCAAGCGAGTGGATTCATTCTTATTTATCGAGTAACATGAACTCTAGTACTCACACTTAAGTTACAAGTTATCCTCCTATATGATTAATACGCAACGGAAACACGCATCTGACTATCAGTAATTCACAGAACTCTGACTGTACACTACGCACTGGCAATAGCACATTTTCTTTCTTTTTTATTTCAGCTTATTGCTACACGTGGTTTCACTGTGACCGTTGGTCACTTCCGAAGATTACTACAATCCCATTAATATCACCTGCCTGACATTTAATTCTCCCCACAAAAGTTCCTGAAATAGAGAAATTATTATTTCAAACTACTCTTAAATATTCCACATGCATACCATGTCTCCACTCTTTCGTCATTACGGAGCACAACTAAAACAGGTCTTAACAGCACAAGATCCAGCGGCAGAGTGCTGAAACATGGCCGTTCTCCAGGTCATCTCGCACCTATCTCGAGGTGGGGGAAGACCATGCTACTGTATTGGTCAGCCACATTTCAGGCGCTCAGAGCTCCGGTAAATTTCATCTCTTTGGTCCCACCAAAGGTGGCCAAAGGATCGACTCAAAGATGATCATATATTCACATTCACTATCTGCGGTTAGCAGACG
Organism: Schistocerca nitens; assembly: GCF_023898315.1. NCBI lineage: Eukaryota > Metazoa > Arthropoda > Insecta > Orthoptera > Acrididae > Schistocerca > Schistocerca nitens. Next base: position 271,075,526 of record NC_064620.1, read on the forward strand.
ACCATACATTCATTCATTTCACAGATCTCACCAAACTGGATGTAGGGATTTACTTTGTGGGAGTGCACATGTGATAAATTAAATAAATAAATTGTCATTCTTTCCCACACTGGTATCCGGCTTTGCTGTATTAATTGAAATTGACTTATTTTTACAAAAAAAAATGTGTTGTTCTGACAAGAATAATGAAGTATGTTGTACCTATTTTCAATGTTGGGCGGTACTGTACCCTTTCATTGTAAATAATATATTTCAAAAATATTAACATTAAGAAATCTATTTTCTGTGTGCATCAGCGCATACGATTTACTGTTTCAAATAAAATGTTTTCATCGAAGAAATCGGAATGAAAATACAAAACAAACACCAGTACATTTTCATCGTAAGTGAAAATTGAGATCTACATACGTGGACCTCCATTTATTAGTGAATCATCAAAATAATATTTCATTTGCACTTGTCTCACGCTTGTTTATCACTTCGGTTGAAAATATGGAAAGAAAATTTTCCACTAAAAAAAAATTTTTTTTTTATTTTTAATCCCAGAAGTGAAGATGTTAAGTTACACTTACTGCACTACTGAATATGGCCACACAGTGACCGAAATATGGATCTGTACATCAGGAAAGAAATGGAACCCAGCGTAATTGCAATAGGGTATGTAAACGAACGACTGATGTGGATAGATTTGACAGTGTCTAGCAAGAAAACTAGGAATGTGTCAGTATATTCGCATTGTGAAGGACAGATAAAGATAAGATGGATAGTTTTTATGACGCACTCAGTGATGTAGTTGTTAGAGTAAAGGACAAGGACAGTGTTCTGCTCATGGGTGATTTTAATGCCAGGATTGGAAATCTAACAGAAGGGTATGAAAAGGTTATGGGTAAATTTGGAGAGGATATGGAGGCCAACAGGAACGGGAAACAATTCTTGGATTTCTGTGCCAGTATGGGCTTAGTAATCACAAACTCCTTTTTTAAACGTAAGAACATTCACCGGTATACTTGGGAAGGCAGGGGAACCAGATCTGTCATTGACTATATAATAACAGATCAGGAATTCAGGAAGGCTGTGAGGGACACACATGTATTCAGGGGATTCTTTGATGACACTGATCACTATTTAATCTGCAGTGAAATTGGTATTGTGAGGCCGAAAGTGCAGGAGGTCAGGTCCATATGTAGGACGATAAGAGTGGAGAAACTCCAGGATAAGGAAATCAGGCACAAGTACATAACAGTGATCTCAGAAAGGTACCAGTTAGTTGATTGTAGTCAATTACAGTCATTGGAAAAGGAATGGACAAGGTACAGGGACACAGTACTAGAAGTGGCTAAAGAATGTCTTGGAACAGTAGTGTGTAAAGGTAGGATGAAGCAAACAGCTTGGTGGAATGACACAGTCAAGGCAGCCTGTAAAAGGAAAAAGAAGGCGTATCAAAAATGGCTACATACTAGAACTCAGGTAGACAGAGAAAGTTATGTTGAAGAAAGAAACAAAGCCAAACAGATTATTGCAGCATCCAAGAAGAAATCGTGGGAATACTTTGGAAACAGGTTGGAGACTTTGGGTCAAGCTGCTGGAAAACCATTCTGGAGTGTAATTAGCAGTCTTCGAAAGGGAGGTAAGATGGAAATGACAAGTATTTTGGACAGGTCAGGAAAACTGCTGGTGAATCCTGTTGATGCCTTGGGCAGATGGAGGGAATATTTTGAAGAGTTGCTCAATGTAGGTGAAAATACGATCAGTAATGTTTCAGATTTCATTGTACATTGGGATAGGAATGGTGAGAGAAATTGGATTACATTTGAGGAAGTGGAGAAAATGGTCAATAGATTGCAGTGCAATAAAGCGGCTGGGGTGGATGAAATTAAGTCGGAACTCATCAAATACAGTGGAATGTCAGGTCTTAAATGGCTACACGGGATAACTGAAATGGCGTGGGAGTCGGGACAGGTTCCATCAGACTGGACGAAAGCAGTAATCACACCAATCTTTAAACATGGAAACAGAAAAGATTGTAACAACTACAGAGGTATCTCTTTAATTAGCTTTGTGGCTAAAATCTTCTAAGGTATTGTTGAAAGGAAAGTGCGAGTATTAGTTGAGAACAAATTGGATGAAAATCAGTGTGGGTTTAGGCCTCTTAGAGGTTGTCAGGACCAGATCTTTGGCTTACGGCAAATAATGGAGAAGTGTTACGAGTGAACAGGGGATTGTATCTGCGCTTTATAGATGTAGAAAAGGCATATGACCGGGTTCCTAGGAGGAAGTTATAGTCTGCTGTACGAGATTATGGTATAGGAGGCAAACTTTTGCAAGCAATTAAAGGTCTTTACATAGATAGTCAGGCAGCAGTTTGAGTTGATGGTAAATTGAGTTCATGGTTCAGAGTAGTTTCAGGGGTAAGACAAGGCTGCAACCTGTCTCTATGTTCATATTATTTATGGATCATATGTTGAAAACAATAGACTGGCTGGGTGGGATTAAGATATGTGAACACAAAATAAGCAGTCTCGCATATGCGGATGACTTAGTTGTGATGGCAGATTCGATTGAAAGTTTGCAAAGTAATATTTCAGAGCTAGATCAGAAATGTAAGGACTATGGTATGAAGTTTAGGATGTCCAAAACGAAAGTAATGTCAGTAGGAAAGAGATATAAACGGATTGAGTGCCAAATAGGAGGAACAAAGTTAGAACAGGTGGACGGTTTCAAGTACTTAGGATGCATATTCTCACAGGATGGCAACATAGTGAAAGAACTGGAAGCGAGTTGTAGCAAAGCCAATGCAGTGAGCGCTCAGCTACGATCTACTCTCTTCTGCAAGAAGTCAGTACCAAGACTAAGTTATCTGTGCACCGTTCAATCTTTCGACCAACTTTGTTGTATGGGAGCGAAAGCTGGGTGGATTCAGGTTACCTTATCAATAATGTTGAGGTTGCGGATATGAAAGTAGCTAGGATGATTGCAGGTACTAGTAGATGGGAACAATGGCAGGAGGGTGTCCACAATGAGGAAATCAAAGGAAAACTGGAAATGAACTCTATAGATGTAGCAGTCAGGTTGAACAGGATAAGATGGTGAAGTCGTGTTACACGCATGGGAGAAGCAAGGTTACCCAAGAGACTCATGGGTTCAGCAGTAAAGGGTCAGGAGGAGTTGGGGTAGACCAAGGAGAAGGTACCTGGATTCGGTTAAGAATGATTTTGAAAGTAATAGGCTTAACATCAGAAGAGGCACCAATGTTAGCAATGAATAGGGGATCATGGAGGAATTTTATAAGGGGGACTATGCTCCAGACTGAACGCTGAAAGGCATAATAAGTCTTAAATGATGATGATGATGATGAAGGTTGGCTATTGATTCTACTGTCGGGTGCATACACAAGCTCTGAGTGTGAGATATTATTGTCGCGAACGGTAGCGACGAACTATTGTTGAGGGTATTCGGGCGCACCCTGGCGTGGAGAGAAGCCACGCGTCAGGAGAGGCCGCAGCCTGCCCTGACCGTGCCAGCAGCGCCAAAGGAGATTTTGATGTTATTCGAGGATTTTTGGCAATTCGCCTTTTTGCTGTGCGTAGCTGTTGCTTGCATGCGCACTGGAATGATTTTGTCAGATTCGTGTATGCATACATTGAAAGTAACATTCGTATCTTTGTCGTGATCAAATACGTGATTATTGATTAAAGACATTGTGGAACAATTAAAGTGTTTGCTAATCAAACTGTCGAAGAAAAAGAAAGGCCTGAGTAAAGTTTTGCAGTGTCTGCATCGTTAATTTTCAGAATATAGTAAATTTAAAGTTTTCACTGGTTCCTTTCATTTTTTTACATCGCTTAAGGCTTATTAAGCAAACCCATCCTGATCATTCAGTTTAAAAAAAAAACTCAGTATTTCTTTTGAATTATTAAAGTATTTGCTGGATGCAGAAAATTCATGTAATTATGCAGTTTGAGGGGCAAGATGAGGTAATTTGTCTGTTGCATGCAAGAGCATTACGGTGTTAATTGTTAGTAGATGTTACAGAATAATTTTAACATAAAACTTTCACCGGGCTAGTAATATTAATAATTATTGATAACCGGGCGTGAGTCGTGCTTCGGTAGCTCAGATGGTAGAGCACTTGCCCGCGAAAGGCAAAGGTCCCGATTTCGAGTCTCGGTCGGGCACACAGTTTTAATCTGCCAGGAAGTTTCATATCAGCGCACACTCCGCTGCAGAGTGAAAATCTCATTTTGGTAACATCCCCCAGGCTGTGGCTAAGCCATGTCTCCGCAGTATCCTTTCTTTCAGGAAGGCTAGTTCTGCAAGGTTCGCAGGAGAGCTTCTGTAAAATTTGGAAGGTAGGAGACGAGATACTGGCAGAGGTAAAGCTGTGAGTACCGGGCGTGAGTCGTGCTTGGGTAGCTCAGATGGTAGAGCACTTGCCCGCGAAACGCAAAGTTCCCGAGTTCGAGTCTCGGTCGGGCACACAGTTTTAATCTCCCAGGAAGTTTCACATCAGCGCACACTCCGCTGCAGAGATTCTGGGAACAAAATTTTCATCCATTAATTTAATCTGAGTTAGTTGGAGTGATGTCTCCTAGGGCACGACTAATTTTTCGTCCAGTCCGCTTGTCATTCAGGGTGGAATAACTGATTTCGAAAGAAGAAAGAACACGAGGCAGCAGAGACCACCAAACGGGAAAATCCCTGAGTAGAAGAAGGAACTGAAAAGGTAAGTCGTGTTTTATCTGGCCTCTCGGGAAAACCGCAGAGCGGACGGGTTGCCTCTAGTTGCCGGCACACACGTGTGACCGCGGACGCGGCCGTTGCCGCCGCGCCACGACCTGCAGCTCGTAATTGTGTCCTGTTTGCAACGGCGCGCGTCTAGACTCTTGCAGCAACCGCCGCTAAAAACGTGTCTAGACGTTGTTTACCGCGTCGCCGAATCACATCGACGGCTCGCGAATATCTCTAGCGCACTAAATTCGTAGGTCTAGCACTAGTTGGGCAACCATACGGCGGAAAGTGATGTCATCGGTTTCTAGCTCTGACGTACCCTGTCTAGACAGGCAAATGGCGTGTGTTCCTAAGCGCTAGCCTCGTGCCAACACTAGAGCTCTACGTTTTGACTCCAGGCCCTTGCGTTCTAATACGGCGCTCTATAGTATTTCTGTAGATTCACTTCTTCCACTCCCCATTTAAAACTGAGCCTTCTAACGTCCACGTAGAATAACCAAGATCGTTCATTTTCGTCTTTTGTACCTTCCTTTATAGCTTTCGAATCTACATCTACATCTACATTTATACTCCGCAAGGCACCCAACGTTGTGTGGCGGAGAGCAGTTTACGTGCAACTGTGATTACCTACCATTCCTGTTCCAGTCGCGTATGGTTCGCGGGAATAACGACTGCCGGAAAGCCCCCGTGCGCGCTCGAATCTCTCTAATTTTACATTCGTGATCTCCTCGGGAGGTATAAGTAGGGGGAAGCAATATATTCGATACCTCATCCAGAAACGCACCCTCTCGAAACCTGGACAGCAAGCTACACCGTGATGCAGAGCGCTGTCTTGCAGAGTCTGCCACTTGAGTTTGCTAAACATCTCCGTAACGCTATCACGCTTACCAAATAACCCTGTGACGAAACGCGCCGCTCTTCTTTGGATCTCTATCTCCTGTGTCAACCCGATCTGGTACGGATCCCACACTGATGAGCAATACTGAAGTATAGGTCGGACGAGTGTTTGTAAGCCACCTCCTTTGTTGATGGACTACATTTTCTAAGGACTCTCCCAATGAATCTCAACCTGACACCCGCCTTACCAACAATGAATTTTATGTGATCATTCCACTTCAAATCGTTCCGTACGCATACTCGCAGATATTTTAAAGAAGTAACTGCTACCAGTGTTTGTATCATATATTCATACAATAAAGGATCCTTCTTTCTATGTATTCGCAATACATTACATTTGCCTATGTTAAGGGTCAGTTGCCACTCCCTGCACCAAGTGTCTATTCGCTGCAGATCTTCCTGCATTTCGCTGCAATTTTCTAATGCTGCAACTTCTCTGTATACTACAGCATCATCCGCGAAAAGGCCGCATGGAACTTCCGACACTATCTACTAGGTCATTTATATGTATTGTGAAAAGCAATGGTCCCGTAACACTCCCCTGTGGCACGCCAGCGGTTACTTTAACGTCTATACACGTCTCTCCATTGAGAACAACATGCTGTGTTCTCTTTGCTAAAAACTCTTCAATCCAACCACACAGCTGGTCTGATATTCCGTAGGCTCTTACTTTGTTTATCAGTGCGGAACTGTATCGAACGCCTTCCGGAAGTCAAGGAAAATGGCATCTACCTGGGAGCCTGTATCTAATATTTTCTGGGTCTCATGAACAAATAAAGCGAGTTGGGTCTCACACGAGCGCTCTTTCCGGAATCCATGTTGATTCCTACAGAGTAGATTCTGGGTTTTCAGAAATTACATGACAAGCGAGCAAAAAACATGTTCTAAAATTCTTCAACAAATCGATGTCAGAGATATAGGCCTATAGTTTTGCGCATCTGCTCGACGACCCTTCTTGAAGACTGGGACTACCTGTGCTCTTTTCCAATCATTTGGAACCTTCCGTTCCTCTAGAGAATACGTCTCCCCTTTTCAAATATTCCTGGCGTACTGTCGGTTGGAGAAGCGACCATCATAACCAGAAAAAATATTTGTTTTAGTGTACAGTCGCACTTTTGTATTGTCAAATGACTGCCTGTTTCGGTACCATCATCAATCGAAAGTAGTACAGTGCACAAAACGCTCTACCCACAAGGTGGATTCAAAAGGACGTTAACAACAAGGTCGGGTGGACTCCCACCCGGGTAATTCGTAGCACGGAGCAGGTGACCCCACCAATACTGTGACCGTGACAGGCTAGGATACACTAGTTGCGGATAACACCTGAGCTACATCGCGCATGCGCACTCAGGCAGATAGGATGCGCGGGAGGCTTTCCACCCCACCTTGTGGGCATAGGGTTAAGATACTCTTCAGGAAATAAAATATTTTTTATTGATGTCTTCCTCACCTTTTATAAATTTTATAAACAACAATATGTAACACTTAATCTGCTGCTGAATTTATTCTTTTCGTCTGTACTTGACGCTACACACATCTACCTCGGCATATCTAAACATTGTTTTTAAATACCATATTTGAGAAATTGTGCTTTTGCTATATGTATGTAACTCTTCCTGACAAAAAAAATCTACTCTGGATAATGAACTTTGACCGAAACCGGTCGCACGATAAAAAATAAACTGAGCAGCAACTTAAGGTGTTCCACGATGTCATTTCTTTACGAAATATTTCGATCGAATTTGAATAAAATCATTTTCGGGAGTTTTCGCGTCATTATAAAACAATGAGTTGCGACATAGTTACAGTAGAGACATATTTACAAGTAGAGATCCAGGAAAGCCGGCCGGTGTGGCCGTGCGGTTAAAGGCGCTTCAGTCTGGAACCGCGTGACCGCTACGGTCGCAGGTTCGAATCCTGCCTCGGGCATGGATGTGTGTGATGTCCTTAGGTTAGTTAGGTTTAATTAGTTCTAAGTTCTAGGCGACTGATGACCTCAGAAGTTAAGTCGCATAGTGCTCAGAGCCATTTGAACCATTTTTGATCCAGGAAATATTTGTTGCGTTATAATTCCAGTCATGGATCTCAACTGTTTATCAGTATGGTTATTAAATTCAGTTAATAATTAGCCTCTTCAGAACTTAGTAGAATACCAAAACAAATAAATTTCGCTAAGGAATATATGGTCTCGGAAGTTAACTTGTAATCTTACGGGACACTTTGTTGTGTTGCTGACCTAACCTGTTGTGTCGTCGTCGCTGACTGGGAACGTGTACCGACATTCAAATTCCACCAATCGCATGTCTGGGCACATGTGGATCCACAAGGTATTCGATCTTGTGCTCACCAGTAGTGATTCGTTATTAATGCGTGGGCCGGCCTTCTCTGTGATAGGTTGACCATACCATAAATTCTTCCATACTGCCTCAACGGGCGCAGATATCACATAATCGTGGAACACGTACTGCCAGAACTGCTGGAGGATGTGCCTGTGAATGTTAGGCAATGGGTGTACTTCCAATACTGCTGTGAGGAATCATCTGAGAGCCAACTTCGGGAATCAATTGATTGGTCATCCAAGCAACCTAGGTCACCTGGTCTCACGTGTCTGGAGTTGTTCACTTGGGAACATATGAAACAGCTGGCGTATGAAACCTTTGTGGAAACAGAAGACGTTCTCGTCGCTAGAACTGCCAGCGCTGCTGGTACCATTATGGACATGCCAGGACTTTTCGAACGGACACGACAATCAATCGTCCTACAATGTACTTACAAGCCAAGCTAATGGTTGCATATTCGAGCAATTCCTGTGAATGGCTTTGCTGTAATTAGCATGCTAAACTACTTTCTGTGTAAATCGTCTCGAGCATCAGAAACTGCCGTCAGGGACCATACGTACCACAACTAAATATATTTATTGTGATGTTCTCTACTTCCTGTATTAATTTGAACGAGCAGTCTCGGAACACGCTGTATTGATGTCGCCACGTAAGCTTCGTTACGAAGTCAAAAAATTTCAATTTAATAAGCACCACAGCGACATAGATATTGACACTTTAAGGCGGTCCTCCCTGTTGCATTCTGGTAATGTATACCGTCCTATTTCGATTGCCTGATGGCTAACAACATCCGATAACACCTTTGGACAGTTCGAAATAAAGATTGCTAGAGTGGTGGCTGTACGGTAAGCTATTGCCTGCGGTACTCTGGTACTCGTAGATGAGTGGTAGGCAATTGTGAATAGGCAGCTCGTACCTAGAGGTACGGCCTTCCTGCAGCGACAAGTTGATGTCGTGGCCTCTTGTTTATACTGTTGAACCCGGCTCACCTGGAGCTGCTGGCTGGCGAACACTCGTGGACCCATACGTTGGGATCGATGGTATCCGGGCCGTCGGTAACTTGTAGCCATCCTCCCTGTTAGAGCGACAGGCCCTCTTATTATTCGCTGCTGCATCCACGGCTGCTAAGCAGGCGCACGAGGAGTCAGGAGATAGCGATATGCACATAAGCAGATGGCGGTAGTATCGCGTGCGCAAGGTATAAAAAGGGAGTGCACTGGCGGAGCTCTCGTTTGTATTCAGGTGATTCATTTGAAAAGGTTTCTGACATGTTTATGGCCACATGACCCGAATTAACAGACTTTGAATGCGAAATAGTAGTTGGAGCAAGACGCATGGTACATTCCATTTCGGTGGTCGTTAAGGAATTCAGTATTCTGTGATCCACAGAGCCACGAGCGTTCCGAGAATACTTCATTTCATGCATTACCTCTCACTACGGACAAAGCAGTGACCGACGCCTTCATTTAACAACCAAGAACAGCGGCGTTTGGGAAGAGTTGCCAGTGCTAACAGACCAGCAACACTGTTTCACATTGCCACAGAAATCAAAACGGTTCAAATGGCTCTAAGCACTATGAGACTTAACATCTGAGGTCATCAGTCCCCTAGACTTAGAACTACTTTAACCAAACTAACCTAAGGACATCACACACGTCCATGCCCGTTGCAGGATTCGAACCTGCGACCATAGCAGCAGCGCGGTTCCGGACTGAAGCGCCTATCACCGCTCGGCAACAGCGGCCGGCTCCGCAGAAATCAATGTGGAACGTACGACGAACATATTCGTTTGACAGTGTGGCGACATTTGGCGGTAATGGGCTGTGGCAGCTAATGACCAACGCAAGTGAATTTGCTAACAGTACGACAGCGCTTGTAGTGCGCCTTTCCTCGGCTCGTGCCGTATCATTTGGACCCTACACGACTACATAACCGTGGCCTAGTCAGATGAGTCCCGATTTCAGTTGGTAAGAGCTGATGGTACGCTTCGAGTGTGGCGCAGACCCCAGGAGCCGTCGACCCAAGTTGTCAACAAGGCACTGTGAAAGTTGCTGGTGGCTCTCTAATGGCGTGGGCTATGTTTACATGCAACGGACTGGGACAACTGGTCCAACTGAACCGATCATTGTTCGGCTACTCGGATACCATTTACAGCCAAACAACGATGGAATGTTTATGGATGACGCTGCGCCATGCCACCAGGCGACAATCGTTCGCGACTGGTTGAAGAACGTTCTGGACTATTCGAGCGAATGATTTGGCCACCTAAATCACCTGACGTGAATCCAATAGTACATTTATGGAACAATCGAGACGTTTCAGTTGTTTCAATGGTTTATAATGAAGCGGTCTATTGCCTACACCGATTTCATTCAAATTGGCACTGGCCCTTGAAGTCAACGGACTTCAAACTTTATAAATTTGTTTTCCAATATATCGGGCTGTTATAATTAAACATTCTCTATTTAACATGGTATAATACAGAAACTATTTACCGTAAGAGTACCAAACTTAGTAGCATTAATGTCAAGGACATGGGGAAGAGAAGTAATGCGGAATCAATCCAATTGAAATACTTTTAATGTGCTGCTAAGGTACATATACCATTACATTGCTGCTATAAAACGGGCTCGGTATGGTGCCTATCAGTGTCCACCAGAGTCTGAAACCGCAGGATTGCATTCTGCACCGCAGATCGAAGCATGTCCGTAGGTATGCTGGCTACCTGTCATGGTATGCTGCAAATGTGTGAATGTTCCCCTGGCAAACCCTGTCCTTCAGGTGGCCCCACAACCATAAATCACAGGGAGGGAGAGCAGGTGATCGTGCCGGCCAAGCATTTCCAAAGCATTGGCTGATAATTCGACCATTTCCAAATGTGTTTCGGAGAAGCAGGCGATGTGAAGTGGAGCCCCATCTTGCATCATAACTGTTGAGTTCAGTGCATCTTTCTCCTGCAGGGTGGGTATGACATGCTGGCGAAGCGCATCGCAGTAACGCTGGGCAGTCACACTGCACGTCTTTGGTACTTGAGCGCCAACCTGTTCAAAAAGGAATGGGCCAATGATGAACGTAGCCGTGAAGCCACACAATGCGGTGACACGACCACCATACAGAGGAACTTCATGCGCAGTCACTCGAGGTGAAGATCTCCACACTCGGCAATACTGTGTGTTCACCTCACCCATCAGAGCAAAATGAGCTTCGTCTGTTCATAGGATGATCCAGTACCATTCAATCCTTACAAAAAATTGGAGAGCGAAGTCAACACGTCGTTGTGCGTCCTGTGGTGCGAGCTGCTGTACGATATGGATCATGCACGAATACCATTTGAGACCGTTTCGAGCCGGCCGCGGTGGTCTCGCGGTTCTAGGTGCGCAGTCCGGAACCGTGTGACTGCTACGGTCGCAGGTTCGAATCCTGCATCGGGCATGGATGTATGTGATGTCCTTAGGTTAGTTAGGTTTAAGTGGTTCTAAGTTCTAGGGGACTAATGACCACAGCAGTTGAGTCCCATAGTGCTCAGAGCCATTTGAACCATTTTTGAGACCGTTTCGAAGCACCTTCCTTACAGTGGACCATGGGATTTTTACTGTCGTGGAACAATACGCGCACTGCCTGGCGATCGCGAATTGCGCGCACCATTGTCTGCCATAGCAACAGCGATTTCATCAATCACCTGTGGTGCAACCGGTCGTCGGCCTCTTCCCGGAGCGACACTCAGTTCTCCAGTTGATTCGAACTTATTCATCTTGTTCCGCACAGAAAATGGATCAAGGGCATCCTTCTGTAATGCTTTCAGCCGGCGGTATTCTCGAAATCAAGGTGTAGCATTACTGTTGTTTTGATAATAGAGCTACACCAATAATGTCCTGTTCCTTTAGTCCATGCTCATGCTGACACGTCAACAAGTGCATTGCGACTGGTCAAGTGTGTGAGACTATGAATCACGATGACTCATCACGCCACCTGGCCGTAGTTGGGACTGTGATGCAAGGAAATCATGCACCCCATACTCTCGATATAAATGCTACCAACTTTGCTACTGGTATGATAATTAGTTTGCGTGTTATACCGCGCCAAATAGGGAAAGTTTAATTATAATCACCCGGTAAAAAGTATCCAAGAAAAGTGCAACCTTAAAATATAGGCAGGATGTTACCCCTTGCTGTCAGAGGTACTATAGTTAAGCGCTGGGCTATTTTTGATGATAGTATTGCCTAATGATGGAACTAAAACTGTAGTCATATAAAAAAATTAAAGCACCACTGCAAAATAAAGCAATTTTTCTCTTCTTTTCCCTTTTCTTTGTTTCCCAATTCGTCTGTGCTCTGTCCTCCGTTTTTGTCTTCCAGTGTAAATTTTATATGATTTCTGGAAGATATGTCTCCCGTTAGTTCGTCCATTACTTGAATTTGTTTACTGTCTTTTTTATTCTTTTGCTACTAATGAAAAGTGTTTAAATCAGCAGTGTCCTGTGGTATCAATGTTCTTCTCTTTCTTATACAGTTTCTCGTTTCTATTGTCTAAGGTCGTCTTTGTCACCTCTCACTGGCGCCAAATTTTTTCTTTATGTTTTCTTTTCTTCTATGATTTCTTTTTCCTATTAACATCGTGAAGAATATAAACTTTGCGGGAGAATTTGACAGCTGTATCGCATTGTTTTCTTCTTACTGGTGACTCGGAAATTTATCATAACACATTGTGTATTGTGTATTGAACTGAGGACCTAGAAACGCCGGAGAGGCTTCGTACCCGCCGTAACCGTCAATGGTTTACAACCCGACAACAGGCCACAGCAGTCCACTCACTCCACCGCCGCCCCACTCGGGTTATTGTGCGGTTCGGCCCCCAGTGGACCCCTCCCACCCCCAGGAACGTCTCATACCAGACGAATGTAACCTCAAATTTTTGCGTGGTAGAGTAATTATGGTGTACGCGTACGTGGAGACAGTGTTCGCGCAGTAATCGCCGACATAATGTAACTGAGGCGGAATAAGGGGAACCAGCCCGCATTCACCGAGGCAGACGGGAAACCGCCTTACAAACCATCCACAGGCTGGCCGGCACACCGGACCTCGACACTAATCCGCCGGGCGGATTCGTGCTGGGGACCGGCACGCCTTCCCGCTCGGGAAGCAGCGCTTCAGACCGCGCGGCTAGCCGTGCGGGCTTATCATAACACATTACTGCAATCTTTCTTTAGAGACAGGTAATTTCGTGAGGGAGAACAACGGGATTCCACTACATTTATAGATTCATTTAATTCCAAGTGAATAAAACCGGCGTTGTTGGAAATTCTTATTGCCAATCAAAGTAGCCGAAAGTACAAATACAGACTGATTTAACTTTTATTCGTACTCACTCGGACACTGATACGTGTAGTGGTAACGATGATCCTACTGCGTAACACTCCTGCCGTGTACCCCAGTCTAAATTTTCGAACTACGAACGCAACGACAACGACCTTCAGCCGAGTTCAGAAGTCTGTTTCTGCAAGCCACGCGGGAGTACCCGTGTTATTAACTTCTGGCAATAACGGAGGTATTTACGCTCGTGGACATCGTTTTAGTGCGTTGTTACTAGCACATAAAATGAAAGTAACAACTGACCCATAAAATAATAAGTATTTTTAATAAGCACTTGACATTTTAGATAATTACGATATTTACTTCGAGGTTTAGGAAAGTTGTGACATTTCGTCACCTATGAGTTCCGCCTTGCGACTTTCTCATACTTTCCCGTCTCGGTGTAACACTGCAGTCAACTACCCTGAGTGGAACATCTTAGAGGTGTAGTCGAACGTGCAAAGCTTTGGATAAAGCCTCCAATCTGCTGTTAAGTGGTGCATGATACTCTACATATATACTCTGCAAACCATCGTGAAGTGCATGGCAGAACCTACGTTCCAGTGTACCATTTGTTAGGGTTTTTTCCCGTCCCTTTCACCTATGTAGCGCAGGAAGAATGATTGTTTTGAAGCTGCTGTGCGTGCTGTAATTATTCTAATCTTATCCTCACGATCCCTATGTGAGCAATACATAGGAGGCTGTAGTATATTCCTAGAGTTCATGTAAAGCCGGTTTTTCAAACAATGTTAATAAACTTCGTCGGAATAGTTTACGTGTTTCTTCAAGAGTATGCCAGTTCAGTTCCTTCAGTATCTCTGTGACTCTCTGCCACGTATCACATAAACCTGTGACCATTCGTGCTACCTTTCTCTTTATACATTCAGTATCCCCTGTTAGTCCTATTTGGTACGGGTCCCACACAACTGAGCAGTTTTCTAGAACCGGTTGCAGTGAATTGTAAGCAATCTCCTTTGTTGACTGATTGCACTTCCCTAGTATTCTACCAATATACCTAAGTCTACCGTCTGCCTTACCCACAACTGAACCTATGTGATCATTCCATTTCAGTCCCTACAAAGTGGTACACCCACGTACTTTTCTGAGTTGAACGAGTCCGACAGTGATTTATTGATATTATAGTCCTGAAGCACATAATTTTACATTTCTGAACATTTAAAATTAGTGTCAATCTTCGCACCAGTTTGAAGTGTGATCAAGATCTGGCTGAATATTTGTGCAGCTTCTTTCAGACAGTATTTCATTGTAGATAAATGCATCATCTGAGGTTACTATTAATATTGTCTGCAAGGCCATTAATATGGAACATGAACAGCATGGATCCCAACACACTTCCATGGGGCACACCAGAAGTTACTTCTACATCTGACGATGATTCTCCATTCAAGAGCCGCGCGGTGTAGCCGCGTGGTCCTAGGCGTCTTGTACGGTCCGAGCGGCTCCTCCCGTCGGAGGTGCGAGTCTTCCCTCGGCCATGTGTGTGTGTGTGTGTGTGTGTGTGTGTGTGTGTGTGTGTGTGTGTGTGTGTGTGTCGTCCTTAGCGTAAGTTAGTTTAAGTTACATTAAGTAGTGTGTAAGCTTAGTGACCGATGACCTCAACAGTTTGGTCCCATAAGACCTTACCACAAATTTCCAAATTTTTTTCCATCGAAGACAACACGCTGCGTTCTGCTTACCAAAAGTCTTCAATCCAGTCACAAATTTCCCTTGATAGCCCATATGATCGTACTTTTGACACTAAGCGTCAAATGTTTTCAGAAATCAAGAAATACTGCATCTGCTGGCCTGTCTTGATCTAAACTTTCCAGTATGTCATGTGAAAAAAATGTGGGTTGGGTTTCACGCCATCGATGTTTCCGCAATCCGTACTGATTGGAAAGGAGGCGGTTATTCTGTTCAATGCACTTCATTATGTTTGAGCTCAGAATATGTTCTAAGATACTGCAGCAAATCGAGGTCAAGGACGTTGGACGGTAGTTTTTTGGATCACTTGTAGACGGGTGTGACCTGTGCTCTTTTCCACGATCTGGGTATAATTAAAAGGGTTAACTCAGACGCAAATTAAGTATGAGAGGGATTCAAACGGGACCTGGAGCTTCGTTCAATTTTAACTATTTCAGCTATTTCTCAACACCACTGACACTAAAATTTATTTCATTCATCTTTTCAATGGTTCTAGCATTAAATTGGGGCAGTTCTCGTGGGTTTTTCTTTGTAAAGGAAAATTCGATATTGGAGTTAAGATGTGACACACGTCCGCACTATTTCACGATTTAGACTAGACACAGACAGTTGGGGTACGCTGATTGCGTCCTGGGAGGTACGGGGTGGTGGCAGGAAGGGCATCGGCCACCCCTAACACTAACATTGCCAAATCCGTTGTAACCACGCCGACCCTGCGATCGCTGCGGGACTATGGCGTAAGCGAAATAAGAAAAAGAAGAAGAAGATTTGATATTGGAGTTAAGAATTTCAGCTTTTCCTTCGCTACCTCGGTTTTAGTTCCTGTCTCTTCTCTAGGGACTGGGCACTAACTTTCGACCAGAATTTGTTTGGGTTTTGCGAAATATCATTTGACAATATTGCGCTACGGTAGTCATTGAAAGCATGACGCATTGCTCTCTTGACAGCCAAACGCATTTCACTCAGCGTCTACCTACAGCCCTACTCTTTGTTTTACACCTATTATGCAGTAATCTCTGTTTCTTCATAAGTTTCTTTACAGTGACTGTATACGATGGAGTCCCTCTCATTATGAACTGTTCTACTGGGTTGTGACATCTATCCAGTCCATGGTCAACCATTCTTTGCAACTTGAGTCGTAGTTCCTCTAAATGCTCCTCACCTGTGCTGAAAGTTTTAAGTTCGTCGTTGAGATATGACGCTACTGATATTTTATCTAGTTTACTGAACCCATATAGATTTCTGCCTGTTTTAGTTGTACCTTGTACTTTGGTAATCATTGTTGTCATAACCGTGTTATGCTTTCTGACACCATTTTCGATATGGACATCCTCAAAGAGGTCAGGTCTACTTATTGCCATTAGACTTAATATATTTTCATCATGAGTGGGGTTCCCAACTATCTGGTCGAGTTAGTTTTCAGAGAAGGCATTTAGTAATGCTTCACAGGATGTCTTCAAGCCCACCACTAACAAAATTGTAGTTCTCCCTATTAATTGTTGGATGATTAAAGTCTCCACCAATGATTACAGTATGATTCGGAAACTTACACACAAGTGGAGGTATTCTCTAACGTTTTCAGTTACAACAAGAGATGAGTCTGGCGGGCGATAAAAGAATCCAATTATCATTTTATATTGAGTCTTGCCCAAAGAACCTCACATGCAGCTCCAGTTTCTATCTCGGTGGATTCGAGTTTCTTGTCTACTGGACAAATACACCAACTCCATTTCCCACGTGCCTATCCTTTCGATGTAACTACGAACAGACATTGGAAGGCCCAACGGAACCGATCGGCCACCGTGTCATCCTCAGCCCACAGGCGCCACTGGATGCGGATATGGAGGGGCATGTGGTCAGCACACTGCTGTCCCGGTCGTATGTCAGTTTACGAAACCAGAGCCGCTACTTCTCAATCAAGCAGCTCCTCAGTTTGCTTCACAAGAGCTGAGTGCATCCCGCTTGCCAACAGCGCTCGGCAGACCGGATGTTCACCCATCCAAGTGCTAGCCCAGCCCGACAGCGCTTAACTTCGGTGATCTGAGGGGAACCGGTGTTACCACTGCGGCAAGGCCGTTGGGCATCCTTTCGATGTACACTTAAATTTTCCCCAAATATCTCACTGCTGTCAATTTCAGTTTCCAACCATCTTTCTTCACCTAGTATTATGTGAAATTTACTGCAGTTCAGGAGCGTTTCAAACTTCGACACTTCCTCGCGAATGTTTTGGCGTTAACCATTAAGATTTTCATTCTCTCACCTGTGCTCGGAATTTCTTTCGGTCTTACACTGATTCTTCTCGGTTTCCTACAGCTATCGTTATCTAGATTGGATGGAGAGTCGCTTAATCTAAAAACCATTGTGTGCACCCCACACACAGTGGGCTACCTGAGGAGTAACCTGACCAACTCAGGGGGACCGTACACTTCACAACCCTATGGCGCGAGTCCAAGGAGTCGCAGCATAGCTTGACACAGAAGCTTCGAAGTCTCTGGTTCAGTCCTTCCACTCGACTCAGAACCAAAGGGCCACCATCAGTTCTGGCTACATGCTGCAAATTGTGAGTTTCATTGAAACTCTATGCACAAGGTTGGTCTTCTCGACCCTCTCTGCCAGTCGTTGGAATGACCCACGTACGACCTCGGATCCCAAACGACAAGCATCATTTGTTGCAACATGCGCCTCAGTCTGCAGTTGGTTGCATCCTGTTCCCTCAATGGCTGCTAGGATAGCCTCTTCAAATTGTTGAATGAGGCCCCCAGGCGTACAGACTGAGTTCACCTGGTGTCCTTTCCTGTTCCTTGCTGCTATTTCACTATTTTTCATACGTTTCAACTACCGATGATTAACAGAGCCGTACACATTCAAAAACAGATTTCCCCAAAACAGGTGAAGTGAGTCCCAATGGCCCAGTTTTAGTTTCAGTGAAAGACAGCACCTCAGACTTGTTGGCTAGAGAGTCGGTAAAACACACTCAGACCTCCCTGGTCCTCAGCCACCCTGTACAAGACACCCAGATCCACCACTGACACGGCACTCGCAGTCAAGTGGACAGATCCTGTACTTTCTGCACGGGAAGCGGAATCCACAGGAGAGGATAGTACCTGAGGTACCTCTGGTACTGGTATGACAGTTACACAACTCTCGAGAGCTCTTCCGATACACTGAATTGCAACATCTGCCAATCATTCCACAGTAGTCAGGAAGATTTCCAGCTGCTTACAAACTTCAACCAACCTATCCCGTGTTTGAAAACAGAGTTCACAGTGGGGCTGCATGATAATAAGACGATTTATCGAAATATGCTTCCTCGTGTCATCGAAATAAAATGCACCAGATTTTTAAAATGGACAGAATGCACTCTTCTAGGACATGGTTGATGTTTTGGTCATCAACTACAATGCTGATCCGATTCAGCTCTCCAGTTTTGTCACTTGCCAGTCATAACCTGCCCACCTGGTATTTGCTATTGAAAGTTGTTTCCGAATTGTATACTGTCATATTTGTTTGGCAACGGATTTCGGATTTTAAATTTCACAACACTGTTGTGCATGTTTACTTCCAAGATACAGGTGTTACAGTAATAAAGTTTTTGGCCGTGTACCTAAAGCCCGCCTCTGTAACTGCGTGGTCAGAATAGATGGTTTTCATGCACTATGGGACTTAACATCTGAGGTCATCAGTCCCCTAGAACTTAAACCTAACTAACCTAAGGAGACCACACACATCCATGCCCGAGGCAGGATTCGAACCTGCGACCGTAGCGGTTGCTCGGTTCCAGACTGAAGCGCCTAGAACCACTCGGACACACCGGCCGGCGACACAGGTTCAACTCCCGGTTCAGCCAGGTATTATGCTTGAAGGCAGGACCTGAACGAGCTCTACACAGCCTCTTGATGTCAACTGAAGATCTACATGAATGTCAAGTATCGGCTCCAAGTCTGCAAAGTTGTCAACGGTCGCGAGAGTGATGTGTTTACCCCATGGACCTCCATACGGCACAGACAAGCGACCGGTGTCTTGTTTTAGCTTAAGCTTAAAAACACGATCCTGTTGGAATTCTAGTCTTGTTATTTGTTACTATGGGAATTTGTGGTCAGGTCTTATGGAACCAAACTGCTGAGGTCATCGGTCCCTAAGCTTACACACTATTTAATCAAACTTACGCTAAGGACAAAACACACATCCGTGCCCGAGGGAGGACTCGAATCTCCGACAGGGGGAACCGCGCGGACCGAGACATAACACTTTAGACCACGCGGCTATCCCGCGCGGCTTTGTCATTATGAATAAAAAGAAAATATGAAAAAAGGTCCTTGAAATGAGGGTCCGACGGGGGGAGCCGCGCGGACCGAGACAAGACATCTTAGACCACGCGGCTATCCCGCGCGGCTTAGTCATTATGAATAAAAAGAAAATATGAAAAATGGTCCTTGAAATGAGAAACAGTGAAACCGTTTGAAATGAAACAGTGAATTTTATTATGCTCTACGTTAGGATAAAATTTCCCTATCATGTCTAAAGTTCGTTCACACCATGGCACCATTCACACGCTTTCACATTTCTACTTGAGTTGGCCATTCCTTTCCAATTTGATACGGTCGCAGTCGAAGTACAGAATTTTCTCTCAGCAAATACGAAACTAATAAAAAGCACAAATATTGCACTTCGTTGCCCAACTACACACAGTGCTCTTGCTCCCTACTCGATCGGTAAGCTTACTCAGGCTCGAAGAACTCATTCCCGCGCGCCAAATTGGTAGGAGCCAAAAACATACCCAGCGCGGATGATGGGGCATCACCGCGTCATCTGTGCTGCTCCTGCCTGACACAGATAAGAAATGATAGACTCGATGCGTAAAGTAGACAGTCGATGTCTCAAGTCTAGACAGTCTTTTCTTTGGCTTGCACCCCTGGTCTAGGAGTGGTGTCTTTTATTAGCAGTCCAATTATCCTGCTCCTGGCTTAGAACCTCATCAATACTTAAATTTTTATTTAAAATCATCAGCAATGACGCCCGGCGACTGCCGGCATGTCACTCTCGTTCTGCTGACGGCCTTGTCAAAGATGGCGGAGGAGCGGACAGAGGTTCAGGGCACTCTCTTGCCCTTGCGAAGGGAAACTGCCACTAAAAGCGACATGAGGACGAAATGGAAATCACCGTATTAAAGACACATAAAATATGTATCCACATGGCATGTGGCGTGCAACTGAATAAGTGTTCTGATTACCTCTCCGTTGACAAAAGATTCCGGACTAGCCCCCCTTCCGATCTCCAAGAGGGGGCTGCCAAGGGGGAGGTGACCATGAGAAAAAGACTGAAAAAAAAATCAGAGAAAGAGTAACATTCTATGAGCTCTGAGTGTGGAATGTCGGAAGTTTGAAACTGACAGCGAAGCTAGGAAACCTAAAACGGTAAATGCTAAGTCTCGCTATAGATATAGTGGACGTCAGTGCAGTGAAATGAGACGAAGACTTTCTTGTCAGACGAGTATAGGGTAATATCAACAGAGAACGATGTAATGGGAATATCATTCGTTATGAATAGGAAGCTAGGGCAGAGTGTAAGTTACCGTGAACAGTTCAGTGATAGGGTTCTACCCATGAGAATCGACAGCAAACCAACTCCGACAACAATAGTTCAGACATACTGGTACATGCTGAGGTCGCAAGCAAAATACGAAGAGATAAAGTATATGAAGATACTGAACCGATACGGGATACGGGAAGATTCCAGTTAGATTACATCGTAGTCAGTCAGAGATTACGAAATCAGATATTGGATATTAAGGGGCACATATACACTGAGATCACAATTTAGTAACGATGAAAACCAGGCTGAACTTAAAGTGACTACTCAGGAATAATCAGTGCGCAAAGAAGTGGGACACGCAACTTCTAAGGAATGAAGAGATACGCTTGAAGCTCTTTCAGGCTACAGATACTGCGATAATGGATAGCTCTGTAGAAAATTTGGTTGAAGAGGAGTGGCCATCTCTGAAAAGGTCAATCACAGGAATTGAAAAGAAAAACGTAAGCACTAAGAAGGTAACTGCGAAGAAACCATGGGTAACAAAAGAAATACTACTTCAGTTGATCTTGGAAAGAAGGAAGTGTTGAAATATTCAGAGAAATTCAGGAATACAGAAATATAAGTCACACAGGAATGAAACAATTAGGAAGGGCAAAGAAGCTAACGTGAAATGGCTGCATAAAAAATGAGAAGAAATCGAAAAAGAAGTGATTGCCAGAAGGACTGACTCGGCATACATATAAGTCAAAACAGCTTTCGGAGAAATTAAAAGCAAGAACGCTAACATTAAGAGTGTAATGTAATTCCACTGTTAAATGCACAGGAGAGAAAAGAGTATGTGGGAAGTGTACGTTGAAGGCCTCTATGAGGGGGAGTACTTGTCCGATGACTTGAGAGGAGAGAAATAGGCGTCGATAGTGAAGAGATAGGGGTCCATTATTAGAGTCAGAATTCAAAAGAACTTTGGACTGCTTAAGATCAGGTAAGGCTGAAGGGAAAGAGACATAGCATCAGAATTTCTAGACCCATTGACGGAAGTGGCAACAAAATGACTATTCGCGTTTATGTAGTATGTATGAGACTGGCGACACACCATCAGACTTTTGGAAAAACATCATCCACACTATTCCGAAGACTCCAAGAGCTGACAAGTGCAAGAATTACCTCACAGTCAGTTCAATAGCTCATGCATCCAAATCGCTGGCAAGAATAATGTACGGAAGAGTGGAAAAGAGAACTGAGGATCTATTAGACGACGATCAGTTTGGGATTAGGGAAGGTAAAGGCGCCATAGAGGCAGTTTTAACGTTGCGGTTGATAATGGAAGCAATACAAAAGAAACATCAAGACATGTTCACAGGATTTTTGACTTGAAAAAGTGTTCGACAATATAAAATGGTGCAAGATGTTCGAAATTCTGAGAAAAATAGGAATAAGTTGTAGGCTGAGACTGGTGGTACACGATATGCACAAGAATCGTGATGTTTGGTTTCCATGGAAACTGGGATTTCCCAGCAGCTCTGGGGGACCTTCAGAATCCAAAGGAAAACATGATTACATGTGGCAGAGATAGACAGTTGTGTAAACCAATGTTTAAAACACTGAGAGTGCTACCATTAGATGCATTTTTTACGGACACACTAATTCATACTTTGAAAAATATAACTGGCTATGATAGTAGTATAAGAAAAATTGTGCCATACGTAACCACAATGCTAGAATAAAACAAAACTTACAACTAATCCCAAATGATTCTTGTCTGAGGAAGTTACAAGGTACATGCTATATGGAAATAAAAGGAAAAAGTCGCCAACGACTTACAATACATACTAAATAAAATTTCTTCTGAAGTATCCATTAGACAATATCTGGGGCATGGTACTTTTATAGTAAGTGAATACATGAACTTCATGAACTTCAAAGTTCAAATGCGTATTTTTCTTTTTAATTTGTGTCATGTAAACTCTAAATTGTGACATTCCTAGCTTTAAACTCACTTCCAGATTTTTCTTTTCTTTTTTGACGGATGTTAAGCGAACACTGTTAATGGTGTATGTTGGAAGACCTGTGGTAGGATCTTAGAATTCGTCATGTAAGTGTAATCGGAATGTGTAGGGCAGTGAGCAGTTGTGCCGGAGTTGTGACTTTTGAACCTTGTCTCGCGGGATAAAGCATGGCTTCTGCCCCTAATCACTAATTTAGCCGAGCAGAAAATTGAATGGGGCCGCCGGTTTGGAATCCCTGAACTGATATCGGTGCAATTACGTCACTTTGCGAGTTCGCGTGTGACGCAAAGACCTACAGCGCATGTGCCACAGGACGCGACCCCGCTCTAATATGAAAATGGGTAGTGAGTTGTTAAAACTTCGTAGCATTGAGAGCTCATCGTATTCATCACCAGTAACCCTAAAGCTTCGGCATCGTGGAAGAAGCGTTTATATATGGGAGAGCGTTGTTGCACCGGTTCCGAGGTAACTGCGGCAGGCAACATTTATAATTTCAGTTCCGTCGCTTGGTACCCTGGTCGGTTTTTCCAAATTACATGAGCTGTAGCGGAGAGCATGTTACTTTATTAAACCAACCTGTTTGTTTTGTGTTCTTCTATAATTTCAGTCATCGTGTAATGGAAGCGTTCTTATTGAGTTTGAGTGTCGTATACTTTCTGTCATTTTAACTAGACTTTTCTATGTCATAACGATGTTTTCCTCACATATTGCCGACCGCTTAGCCACGATAGATAGCGATGCTAGTTTACCGGCGCCCCCCCAATATTGCTTGTAAAGCGAAATCAACAAAATTTAAAAATGCGTGTTGTTCATGACCGTTACGGATGCCAACGATTTGGTAATCACAGACAGTTTCGTGGAGATGAACTGAACAAATACTAAAAGGCACTTTAAAGCTTATGAAAATTGAAATTCAAAAATTTCTGCTACCAGAACATTTAAAATACCGTTCATCAGCAGAAAAAAAATACTCAGTCCCGTTTAGGATGAAATTTGTGAGCAAGAAAACGCCTAAAGTAAACAGGGTTATTAAACGATGAATTTTGCGGATTGTCAGGCCACGAAGTACGGCAATGTATAGCATTTTTCACAGGATTTCTAAGGAAGATCGTTTGGCGTGAAAATATTGGTTTCATGTATATCGTGAACGTAACTAACGCTTAGCATTAGGGGACCCGAAACAACAGCAGTTATCTAGATTACTGGGTTCAATAGGAATTTTAAAGATGGGTTCAACCGAAATTTTAAAAATGTTTTGACAGCCTGGAGAAAGATAGTACTAAATTGCATGTACTCATCCAACACAAATTAAACTGCAATAATGACTGTGTAAAGGCTGGGCACAATATCTGCCAAAGATACAAGTTCTGAACTATTTTTTCTTAGTGGAGATGTATTTTTCCTTAGTAACATTACATGTTTTGTTAGTTTTCTGTAAAAAATTATCTATAAATCAAATTACTGGATATTAAGCCGTGTGCCCGACAGAGACTCGAACTCGGGACCTTTGCCTAGGGCATCTAACCCTCTGACCGAACACGCTGAGCTACCGTGCCGGCGTACCATCTGAGCTACCGTAGCACGACTCACGCCCGGTCCTCACAGCTTTACTTCTGCCAGTATCTCGTCTCCTACCTTCCATATCAGCGCACACTCCGCTGCAGAGTGAAAATCTCATTCTGGATACTGGATATTCTTTTTTTAAACTTTTGCCCCGTGAACCGTGTGTTTAAGATAGCGTATTCAACTGCTGAGCGATACTGACTCCTGATTGGCCCTGTGTTGCGCATGTGAACAGTGTCATGAAACAAAACTTTCAATTTAGTGAAATGCTGAATCTGAAATAATTAAAACTAATATCACTAAGTGCCTAAAGTAAATAATTGTGTACTCAGGGAAAACTATTTAGGCTCCAACTGAAACGGAGAATTGAAGTATGTTATGAAAGTTGCGTAGCATGAAATGCAAAGTTTGACATGAAATATCCACGAAAGTAACTGTTTAATATTACTCACACTGTTCACTGTAAATTAATCGGGTTGATAAGTACAATACCAGAAAATTTTGACTGTGTACCATTCGCTCACAAGAATGCAAAGTGAGATCAGTCCTGAAAGAAAACTAACTTACCTTGTGTTCAGTTTGCTGTTTTGTATCTAGTGTACTGTCGTTCTCGAAAACAAAATGAAATCAGCAAATTTAGCAGATAAAGAAATGTAATCTACACACTACATTTTTTTTTTTCAGAAACAACCTGCTGCTTCGTATGGTGTAAGGCATAATGCATACACGACAAAATATTCAAAACATTACTAAGAATGATGGAGGAGGGTTGAACTGTGATTACCGTCAAGAACCTCAAATATAAGAGGACTTTAACAGTTGAAAAATTCTCTCATTATTAAAACATTACAAACATTTAAATTAATTGCGCTACTTGTGGCATAATGGAAATAAAGATATCAAATTAACAATAATTATGAATATTATTTGTTATCAAAGGGACAAACATTTCCTTCATTTAATAGTTCTGACAAAAAATATTTCATTCTTGTGTATGCATTGGTTACCTTGAAAAAATCCCCCAGAAAGTCTTCTCCACCAATACAATCAATAACATATATTTACAAATAAGTTTTTGTCTTCATAATGAAGTATTCCACCCAATTTCTCTCACATTCACAAATATCAAATTTCCTTTTCGACAAACTAAAGTCACGACTTACTGACAACCAAGTGCATCACAGATTACATTCAGTCAAGGATCTTGTTTACTATTCGTGCAGCGCGCTCTGCTCATTCATTTGTTCCAGCAGAGTAAAAATGAATTATTTACAACGGCAGAAAGTATATGAGAAGATTATAGTTCGACTTATTATATCTTAAGTAAGTGAAAATGATTTCCCATAACACTAATTCAAATACATCTGCAACTAATCCATTAGCATTACACAATGGGATGGGAATATATCTTTTCTCAAATGCGTAGTAAGCCTGTGAAAATCGTAATAAACGAGACATAATTCTACAAGTTAAAAATATGAACGATACTGTTAATTCGTTATAGTAAAATTTAAAATTATGATTGTTTAATCTATCGCAATTCCTGTGTGCGTCTCTCTGCTGACCTTTACAGTGAAGTCATTATTACTCCCTCACTACGTTCGTAGGTCGAGAGTCAGTCAACTAACTTGTTATCGCTTCACATCGGAGGCGAACACAATCCGTCAAATTGTCGTTTCAACTAACTGTTATTTCTTTCTGCTAATGTTTTTAGTAGTCTAACATTTAGCTGCTTTTTTTTACCTTTACTTCTCAAATTTCTGAATACGTGATTGCATAAAAGATCCTCATGTAGCAGTATAATGTTCTGATTCTATGACTACAGCTGAAGCCAGATGTTTTCAATCTATTCAGTATCTTCTATATTTCGTAAATTTATCTCAAAGGTATTTTCATTTCTTCCTTGAGAGAAAGGGGGGCACGTGTACAGGAAACAGCATACAAATTGCGGACGCATACATCTGCATCTAAGTTTTCTTTCAGCAGGGCACCGCACGGCGTCTCTCTGTGGTTGCTTATAGCACCAACATCTGCAGTTGGTTCCTCCTGTTTCTCCCTTTCATGGGTGGTAAGCCTTTCTCTGATTACAGTGTGACGGTATTTAAATGATTCGTGTGTCTAGTATTACCGTCTGTAATGCTCATTCATGACCGTTAGTGAGGAGTATTAGAGTGTTTAAGTAGCTACGAACAGTCGTTCCCACCACGTTTTGACCACAGCAGTCTAACAAAAATGAAGTGATACGAATATTGTTCGCTATTTTAAATGAAGCATTGATTTCGATAACTGCTAATTCTGCTTTAAACGGCTGTGGTGATAGTTTGCAGTATGCATAATGGGGAACGCACCTGCAAGTCCGTGTTTTGAAAATAACACTCCCCAGTATTCACACATCCTCTATTATCTAAAAACACATCCTTCTCAAGCGCATTCACCCTCCCAGATAGAAAGTGAGATTAAGTGGGGGGGGGGGGGGGGGATGCGCTTGAGAAGCATGTGTTTTGCAAAAGGTGGAGTTTTAGAGACACGAAGACAATCGCATGCTACGAGGAAATGCATTGCTGGCCGTCCAGTTGGTTTTTCAATTTTGTTTAGTTGCGCCGCGCTCCCCCATTTTCCATTTAATTTGATTTTGAAAGGTTTGTGGCACGTCCTCAACTCTCTCCCGTGTGGAAACTGTGAAAGGCATATACACAGGGTAAATTAATTCGAGTTTCGTAAGAAAATATTATATTGAACCAGAGATGCTCAAATGTAGTATCGATTGTGCAGTAGTGTCGCTGCTCAACAGCGATCGCTGATTCAAGATGTTATGGGTAACGTGTTAGAGTAACTGTATATCTAGAGATGTAAGGAGGTCTATCAAAGGTAAAAGCGTGTTGTATCTGATGTGTGCTGAACATATACTTACTCGCTACGAGCAGTAATGATTCTTTTATTTGCAATGTACTCTGATGCTTATTAACTGTAAAAGGAAACTCAATAGAGGTTGGAATTAATTAAGGTAAAGAAAGTTGCTTTCTCACTAATGCAATGCGGGTATTCGTAAGTCATGATTGACGCAATGTATAGCACTCACATCCAGCGATTTTGTGAAGCTAATTGTTAGTGTATAATCAGTTGAGTGTGTTAATTGTGAGCTTCATTAATTTTCAAAGAGTCAAAATACAAGTTTCAAAGTTAGAGCCATATTTTTACTTACCCCAAGTCAATACCAGTTCTCAGATCCATGTCATTTTTGAGTAACTATTTTTCTCAAGAAGTTAATGTCTCAGTCATATTCGGTTTAATTAAAATGTGTGCTAAGCAGCAGCCTTGCACTATAGCTGTTTGCTAACTACACAATTTAAAGTACTAACAGAGAGCAGTGCGAAGAGCGTTACCATTGCGCAGATAAAGGTGAGAAATTTTAATATTTCGGGGATAGCATTCATGAAACACAGGGATCACTATTTTCTAATTGATCGAGTTTTGTTTTATTACCAGGGCCAATTTCAGATCAATAGTATTGCATTAGATTCAGTTTTTTTTCTATAAATTCATGCAGTTTTTGTTTGATTTAGAGTTCTTGACAGATCGCATTCTTGCAGCTAAATTAAATTTACATTCTCGCAGTCAGAGAAGTTCCGTACAGTATAAAGAGCATAAGCGACGAGATAAAATACACGTTCACATTCCATTTGCATTTTGTGTTTCAGACTACTGTCAATTACTTAATTTTAATTATATTTCAAAAGTACATGTTTCAACTGGCTTATGTCTAGAGTAAATGTCCCAAAAACATTTTAAGGGGCCTAATTTTCAGTTAAGTGCAGACTGTTGTTTTGGTAATGTTGGTTTTAAGTAAAGCGATCCGCTTTATTTAGTGGTACTGACTTGTTTCTGGCAGCCAGAAACTTTTTTCCGCTTAGGTACCACAGTATCCTTTAGAAGAAATAAATGGAATACTTTATATGATGTTTAAATGATGCTTGCCTCTGTTAAATTACATGTAAAACTGTGCTAAAATAATTCCATGAAGACAATTGAAGTTCTTGAGCACCTCTGATTTGATCATTAAGCTAAAAAGGTCAGTTGTATACCTTGGGTTGTAGATAATAGTTTGAAGGCTGTTTTCGCATTCATTAAGATTGTGGTGATATTTTTTCTACTCTTAAAATATTAATAATATTTTATCTTTGGCCGGTAGCAATTCCGGCTTTAAGTGAGTACCTCGCTCGAACCTGTTAACTTAAATGAGCATCACAAGGCAAGTTTAGGCGAGTTAACATTCAGTGACGCTGTAATCTTAATAGTCGTTATTGGATTTCTCTTAGAGCGAGAGAAAGGGTATCGGATTTATTTAATCTGTTTACTGCTTATAAGAGCATTCCTAATTTAAACTATTTACTGCTTATAAGAGCTTTCCTATACAGGGTGTTACAAAAAGGTACGGCCAGACTTTCTGGAAACATTCCTCACACATAAAGAAAGAAAATGTTATGTGGACATGTGTCCGGAAACGCTTACTTTCCATGTTAGAGCTCATTGTATTACTTCTCTTCAAATCACATTAATCATGGAATGGAAACACACAGCAACAGAACGTACCAGCGTGACTTCAAACACTTTTTTACAGGAAATGTTCAAAATGTCTTCCGTTAGCGAGGATACATGCATCCACCCTCCGTCGCATGGAATCCCTGATGCGCTGATGCAGCCCTGGAGAATGGCGTATTGTATCACAGCCGTCCACAATACGAGCACGGAGGGTCTCTACATTTGGTACCGGGGTTGCGTAGACAAGAGCTTTCAAATGCCCCCATAAATGAAAGTCAAGAGGGTTGAGGTCAGGAGAGCGTGGAGGCCATGGAATTGGTCCGCCTCTACCAATCCATCGGTCACCGAATCTGTTGTTGAGAAGCGTACGAACACTTCAACTGAAATGTGCAGGAGCTCCATCGTGCATGAACCACATGTTGTGTCGTACTTGTAAAGGCACATGTTCTAGCAGCACAGGTAGAGTATCCCGTATGAAATTATGGCGGTGAATCGAGGAAGTACAGTACATACTGACGAAACTAAAATGAGCTCTAACATGGAAATTAAGCGTTTCCGGACACATGTCCACATAACATATTTTCTTTATTTGTGTGTGAGGAATGTTTCCTGAAAGTTTGGCCGTACCTTTTTGTAACACCCTGTATGTCGCAGTGCACTACCTACCCTCCTCCCTCGGCTTGTTGTCGTTGGGGTGGCGGGGGGGGGGGGGGGCGGGAGGGGGGGGCTGGGTTCTGAGATCTAATCTACGTCTGGGCACTATTGTGTCGTCTATGGGTTAATGATCTGATCCGACATGGAGCCGCTGTATTACTCTATTGTAATTTTTAGGTTAACTCGTGCATCGACATGACTTTTAGTGCTGTGGTTAATTGTAATTTTTTTAAATTTTTGACAAATTTCAAAGAATATCTAAACTGTTTCGCTTCTGGTATTTCACGTTTAATGCAGTTTCCTAACGGTGAAAGCTCAAGTTTAATCTTAAACGGGTTTTTTTAACCTGAGTTTTGTACCTCACTATTGTTGAGGAAAATAGATTGTTTGTCAACCAATTGTTTTAAAGAGTTCTTGGTAACAGACGATGTTTAATAGTTTTCCCCAGCCCTTCCTCTAGGACCTGTTGATTGGTGTCCTCCTTACTAAAGCATGTTGCCTGTGTCCAGTGGAGTGTGATGTTAGGGTGCGAAATTCAGTATACGGAGCTGCCATCTCTGGCAACAGCAACGGCTCTATACCGGCTGAGCATCGAGTCCAGCTGAGCTTCGTTGACAGACATGAAACGTTGTCCCATACCGCTTCAACTTTACGCCACACCTCGTCAGTGGTAGAGGCGAGCGCCGAGTATGGCGCGTGAGGCTCTCCCATGAACGGAGGTCTTCAGCGGGGTGACAGATCCGGAGAAAGTGCTGGCCAAGACATTCGTTGTCTAATCTCTGTATCGACATATGTCGGGGCAGTAAAAACAACACGAGACCTTGCATTATCATTTTCAGGGACGTCTTGATGAGAGAACTCGAATATAAGACAGTTACTTACCTTAACACATCACACATGTAACCTCCTAATTTATCAGGAATTGATCGTAGCTCTCCAAATTACGGGCTATGTGAACCAACAGTATATCGTGTTGTGTACCTAGTGGCACACCATACTACACTGAAATACCAAAGAAACTGGTACACCCGCCTAATGTCGTGTAGGGCCCCGCAAGCACGCAGACGTACCGCAACACGACGTGCCATGCACTCAACTAATATCTGAAGTAGTGTTCGAAGGAACTGACACCATCAATCCTGCAAGGCAATCCATAAATCCGTAAGAGTACGATGGGGTGGAGATCTCCTATGAATAGCACGTTGCAAAGCTTCCCAGATATTCTCAGTAATCCAGAATGAGATTTTCACTCTGCAGCGGAGTGTGCGCTGATATGAAACTTCCTGGAGGATTAAAACTGTGTGCCCGACCGAGACTCGAGACGAGGTACTGGCAGAAGTAAAGCTGTGAGGACCGGGCGTGAGTCGTGCTTCGGTAGCTCAGATGATAGAGCACTTGCCCGCGAAAAGCAAAGGTCCCGAGTTCGAGTCTCGGTCAGGCACACAGTTTTAATCTGCCAGGAAGTTTCATTCTCAATAATGTTCACGTCTGGGGAGTTTGGTGGCCAGCTGAAGAGTTTAAACTCAGAAGAGTGTTCCTGGAGCCACTCTGTAGCAATTCCGAACGTGTGGAGTGTTGCATTGTCCTGCTGTAATTGCCAAAGTCGCCTGGAGCCACTCTGTACCAATTCCGAAAGTGTGGGGTGTCGCATTGTCCTGCTGTAATTGCCGAAATCCGTCGGAACGCACAATGGACGTGAATGGATGCAGGTGATCAGACAGGATGCTTACAAACGTGTCACCTGTCATAGTTATAACTAGACGTATCAGGGATCCCATATCACTCCAACTACACACTCCCTACACTGTTACAGGGGTTCCACCAGTTTGGACAGTCCCCTGCTGATATGCAAGATCCATGGATTCATGAGGTTGTTGAAATGAAACTCGTCCGACCAGGCAACATGTTTCCAGTCATCAACATTCCAATGTCGGTGCTGAAGGGCCAAGGCGAGGCGTAAAGCTTTGTGTCGTGCAGTCATCAAGGGTACTCGCGTGGGCCTTCGGCTCCGAAAGCCCATATCGATGATGTTTCGTTGAACGGTTGACACGCTGACACTTGTTGATGGCGCAGCACTGAAATGTGCAGCAATTTGCGGAAGGGTTGCACTTCTGTCACGTTGAACGATTCTCTTCAGTCGTTGTTAGTCCCGTTCTTGCAGGATCTTTTTCCGGCCGCAGCGATGGCGGAGATTTGACGTTTCACCCGATTCCTGATATTCAAGCTCGTGAAATGGTCGTACGGGAAAATCCCCACTTCATCGCTACCTCGGAGATGATGTCTCCCATCGCTCGTGTGGCAACTGTAACACCACGTTCAAACTCACTCAAATATTAATAACATTCCATTGTAGCAGCAACAACAGATCTAACAACAGCGTCTTACAATAGGCCTTGCCGACCGAAGTGCCTTGTTCTGCCCGTATTTCGTATTCGAATACGCATGCCTATACCAGTTCCATTGGCGCTTCAGTGTGATAGTGAATTGGATACAGGGGGTTCTGAGGTGCAATCACGTCAGGTGTGACATGGCGGTAACAAGCTAAGATCTTCTGTGTCAGTCATCACGCACGTGAAGTGTTGTTCGTCAGTATCCAGGAGGCGACAGTCAGGTCAAAGTTGGCAGTCCGTCAACCTGATACTGTGGAGCTCGTGTCTCATAGTATATTTTTTTGGTTGACTTGATACGACGTCGCGCGCACGGTGGTTAGCAGAAGGTGGTGGTGCATCGTTTTCGACACTCGAGCCTAACTGGCTGTTGGGAACTCGGATTTTGCCACGTTACGCAGAACTGCCCGGAAAGTGACGATATAAAAATCTTTTGCTTTGGACGGGCACATTTCGGAGGGATAAGAGGTCACTTTCCAGAATGAATGTCGACACATGGGAGAGCTGTACCGTGACGTGTGCCGCGAAGCCGGTCGTTGTGGCCGAGCGGCTCTAGGCGCCTCAGTCCGGAACCGCGCCGCTGCTACGGTGGCAGGTTCGAAACCTGCCTCGGGCATGGATGTGTGTGATGTCCTTAAGTTAGGTTTAAGTAGTTCTAAGTCTAGGGGACTGATGACCTTATATTTGAAGTCCCATAGCGCTTAGAGCCATTTGAACCATTTTTTTGACACCGGCAAGAACCATTCAGCTACAGAGGCCGACAAGCCACTACAACCGTCGCCTAAAATGACAGTAGTAATGGTACACGGATGGTATGCCCTGTTACATCGCATACTCTCGAAAATGACATGTTGTGACGATATGCAGATCTGGATCTAAGTAAAATACACTCACCGGCACGAAATACACAACACTCAATAAGTGATGTGCGATTATTGTGCAATTATCTATTTTACCAAATTGAAGCACTTCAGCCAATTTTTTTAGATGGAGTACATTAGTGGCGCTGCTTTGCGAACAAACGATGTGGTGTTGATTGTTTATTGCACTAGCTTCAATTGTTGTTTCCCACGCAACCTGGAAAACACATCACTGAATGTGAGCGAGTAATGTTTTCCCACTCTTGTAGGACTTTTGTTGTACCCTGAATTGTTCCCCATTCAATCACACGTGTTTGTAGGATCTTTCTATGATTGTCCTAATCAACTTTCTGGAGTAAACATGCTGTTAAGCCCTGAACAATCTGCGAAAGCTGTTGCTTTGGTGGAAGATTGCCGCAGCATGCATTAGAGTGCAGAAGTGTTGAGGACTACACTTTCACGATTTCTGGAACTGTACGAAAACACAGGAAAACTGAAGGCTTTGCAAGGAGACCTGGTACAGGCCCGAGAAGAGCAGCCTTAGAGAGAGTTTACCGCTTCTCACAACTTCGCGTTCTTCGCAACCATCACACCACCCCCATTGAAGCACGAAATCGACTCCACCAGGTCCGAGTGGTTGATGTTAGTGAGAGAACCGTTCGAAGAGGACTGGAAGAATCCAATCTTCCTTCAGTCCAGAAGACCTGCTACAGGTCCGGAACTCACCAGAGAGCATTGCACTGCTCGACAACGTTTCACATGGGAACATCTTGGCTGGACAGTACAACAATGATATCAAGTGATGTTCACCGATGACGGAAGACAGAGGGTCTGGAGAAGGTCAGGGGAATGGTATTCCCCTTGCACAATCTCATCCAGGGCGCCTTTTCACGGTGGTTCTGTGATGGTGTGCACAGGCATAATACAGCTGCAAGGACAGATTTGCTCTTTGTGGAGCTTGGGAGCCTTACCGCACATCGGAATGTGGAGGAAGTCCTTCTGGAGCATGTTGTTCCTTTTGCTCCATTCATTGGTGATGATTTTACACTAATGCACGACAATGCATGCCCACATGTTGCGAGAATTGTGCAAGTGTTCTTGAATGAAACAGGGGTTCATGCAATGCGTTGGCCTGCTCGAAGCCCTGATTTGAATCCTGTTGAGCACGTTTGGGACTGGCTGGGCAACCCGTCAGTACTAACCAGTTTGCTATAGAACCTACGGAACGGCCTGCTGGAAGAATGGGATGTGATCTATCAACAGGACGTTACCACGTTAATCAGGAACATGCCGGAAAGGTTCATTGCCGTCATTGGTGCAAGAGGCGGTAATACACGCTTTTGAAATTGTGACCAGAGGTCTCCTCAATCGTCTCGGAGGTCTGTGAAGTAAAGTGTTAGTTGTTTAACATCAAAACAGACGTGCATTACCGTTATGACGTTACTCAAAATTTCCTCAAAGTGTGCATCTCTCGCTTCATTTGCTAAATTTGTTTACAATCGTCTTTCTTTTTTCATTGTTGGACACTTAGATGCGACCGTATCACAATATTCCGTCATAAGATAGTGGATTAGAGTCATAAAAGTCTCACAAATTGAAATAAATTTCAGGTTTTTTAAGCAGCTGAAGCGTTGCGTTTTTCGTGCCGGTTAGTGTATTACCCACCCATTATGCAAATTACATTCCTTTTTCCCAATAAAGATTACTGCTAAATGCACTTACGAACAATCTTACAACGCTGCATCTGATGTGGTAATCCAGTCAGCGATTCCAGT
Organism: Schistocerca nitens; assembly: GCF_023898315.1. Taxonomy (NCBI): domain Eukaryota; kingdom Metazoa; phylum Arthropoda; class Insecta; order Orthoptera; family Acrididae; genus Schistocerca; species Schistocerca nitens. The sequence continues at coordinate 271,109,858 of NC_064620.1, forward strand.
TCTGATGTCTTAAGGATTGTTAGTATGTGGTAGTTATAATGTGCGCTTTCTCCCTTATTAAATAGGCTATTGACCGGTAAACGAACATTTGCTGTAACAGTGGCACTAACCAGCCTTTCGTGACTATCTTACATCGGCACCACAGAAGTTACGGAGCCACGTCCTCTCTCCCAGTGCCGCTGGGCACACAGCCGAGCAGAGGAATGCTCGCCCCCAGCTTCTGATCTCTGATCAAGCAAACAACATCGTCTGGTTAGGACACACGAGCTAGTCACGTATTAGACTAAGCTGTCATTCTGAACTTTGTATAGAGAAGTTTAGTGAATGTGTGAATCAAGTGACGCTTCAGTATTCAATGACAGCTGTAAATATTTGGCACATTCTGAGGCAATTGATTGTACAAAGCTAAGTAAATCTTTTGTTCTTGTAACCGTTCCCTCGACGAAAGATCCGTACCCAAAGACTGGAAAGTTATCCAGGTCACACCAGTATTCAAGAAAGGTAGTAAGAGTAATCCACTAAATTACAGGCCCATATCATTAACGTCGATATGCAGCAGGATTTTGGAACATAAATTCTGTTCGAACATTATGAATTACCTCGAAGAGAACGGTCTGTTAATACACAGTCAACACGGGTTTAGAAAACATCCTTCTTGTGAAACACAACTAGCTCTTTACTCATACAAAGCGTTGAGAGGTATTGACAAGCGATTTCAAATTGATTATATATTTCCAGATTTCCAGAAGGCTTCTGTAGTGAAACAGCGTGCTTATGGAATATCGTCTCAGTTCTGTGACTGTATTCGTGATTTCCTGCCACAGAGGTCACAGTTCGTAGTAATTGGCGGAGAGTCATTGAGTAAAATAGTTCGCCGATGTACACGACTGTTCATGTACCTCAAAAGAACTAACCAAACTATGAATAGCGACAAAAAGTCGCCACTGCCATTTTGACCCTACATTCTAACCTAGGTAAGCAAAATCTCAGCCTCTTTACCCCATGGATTGTTCAAAACAACTGACACACTCCGCAGATTTTTTTTTCTTTTAAACGATTAGTAGCACTGTCCGCGGCTAGCCGTAATGGTCCCTTTCCTATCCAACACAAGTGAAAATCTTGACACACTTACGTGCCGGTTACGCTCTTCTACCAATCTACAATACTGCGACCGACATGAACAGTGCAGGTCTTTAATATAATATACAAATAAGTCATCAACACACTAACTACAATTTCCAGACAACCAGTCCCCACCATACAATCAGATACGATTCTTCACCATGGGAAACTCTTGGTCCAGACCCATATTCCAATACATTGGAACAATAAACTGGGCACCATATCGATTAATAATTCCACCAACCCAAATCCACAAACAGCAGTCGACTCGTTAACATACAGCAAACTGACTACGAAATCCTGAAAGACATGAAATGTATTCACACTTGCGAGCGTGGAAAACCATCAGCTGTATAATGAAATGACGACATTGAAAATTTGTGCCCGAAAGTTTCAATATTTCTCTACGCGTTACAATTGTTAATGTCCTGTGCAAGAACTCACCTGCAGTTCAATACCGATTTGCAATCGAATCTCAGCAACACAATCTACCATTCGCTACCTTGGCTAATCTTTGTAAAATTAGCATCCAATACCTCTACCACTACGACTTTCGATGAACGTTCAGCATCCTCGATAACTTACTTCTATGAACTTCGAGTTCAAACACGGTCAGACAATCTATCACCGACCTGATACAAGCTGCTCCCCCTTCAAAACTGAGTTATTAATCCCATCACAAAACATTTAGCAATCATTAAGAACGAATAAACGAATAGCGTTATTAGCACTTCTAACAATTTCAGACTGTAGTAGTGAACCGTCACAACTTCAGACATCGGGGTTAAATACGACCTACGCCATTCAGGATGCTGCGTAGTTGGAACGTAAAGGTTGACTTCTTCATAAAATGGCACAATTATTCTTATTAAAGGTCTGAGTTGTGATCTCACAAATTATAATTTCTACTGTCTCCGGATAAGGAAACGTCAGACTTCGATATTTAAAAGATACAAGTTGCTAATCTGAAAAGAGAGATATTACAATACGAGATCGCTGATAAAACGTTAGTTAAGCGCTGTAATGCTACATCAGTTATTTTGGATGACTGCTGCGAAATACACTCCTGGAAATGGAAAAAAGAACACATTGACACCGGTGTGTCAGACCCACCATACTTGCTCCGGACACTGCGAGAGGGCTGTACAAGCAATGATCACACGCACGGCACAGCGGACACACCAGGAACCGCGGTGTTGGCCGTCGAATGGCGCTAGCTGCGCAGCATTTGTGCACCGCCGCCGTCAGTGTCAGCCAGTTTGCCGTGGCATATGGAGCTCCATCGCAGTCTTTAACACTGGTAGCATGCCGCGACAGCGTGGACGTGAACCGTATGTGCAGTTGACGGACTTTGAGCGAGGGCGTATAGTGGGCATGTGGGAGGCCGGGTGGACGTTACCGCCGAATTGCTCAACACGTGGGGCGTGAGGTCTCCACAGTACATCGATGTTGTCGCCAGTGGTCGGCGGAACGTGCACGTGCCCGTCGACCTGGGACCGGACCGCAGCGACGCACGGATGCACGCCAAGACCGTAGGATCCTACGCAGTGCCGTAGGGGACCGCACCGCCACTTCCCAGCAAATTAGGGACACTGTTGCTCCTGGGGTATCGGCGAGGACCATTCGCAACCGTCTCCATGAAGCTGGGCTACGGTCCCGCACACCGTTAGGCCGTCTTCCGCTCACGCCCCAACATCGTGCAGCCCGCCTCCAGTGGTGTCGCGACAGGCGTGAATGGAGGGACGAATGGAGACGTGTTGTCTTCAGCGATGAGAGTCGCTTCTGCCTTGGTGCCAATGATGGTCGTATGCGTGTTTGGCGCCGTGCAGGTGAGCGCCACAATCAGGACTGCATACGACCGAGGCACACAGGGCCAACACCCGGCATCATGGTGTGGGGAGCGATCTCCTACACTGGCTGTACACCACTGGTGATCGTCGAGGGGACACTGAATAGTGCACGGTACATCCAAACCGTCATCGAACCCATCGTTCTACCATTCCTAGACCGGCAAGGGAACTTGCTGTTCCAACAGGAGAATGCACGTCCGCATGTAATCCGTGCCACCCAACGTGCTCTAGAAGGTGTAAGTCAACTACCCTGGCCAGCAAGATCTCCGGATCTGTCCCCCATTGAGCATGTTTGGGACTGGATGAAGCGTCGTCTCACGCAGTCTGCACGTCCAGCACGAACGCTGGTCCAACTGAGGCGCCAGGTGGAAATGGCATGGCAAGCCGTTCCACAGGACTACATCCAGCATCTCTACGATCGTCTCCATGGGAGAATAGCAGCCTGCATTGCTGCGAAAGGTGGATATACACTGTACTAGTGCCGACATTGTGCATGCTCTGTTGCCTGTGTCTATGTGCCTGTGGTTCTGTCAGTGTGATCATGTGATGTATCTGACCCCAGGAATGTGTCAATAAAGTTTCCCCTTCCTGGGACAATGAATTCACGGTGTTCTTATTTCAATTTCCAGGAGTGTACATGCGACAGGCGTAAGAGATAGTATCTTAGGTAATATTTTTTTCTCAAACGAAAGACAAAAACTTCATTAATTTCTTATTCTTCTGCTCTGTCTGTTAGAGTTTGGAGGGGAACATATAATCGTAATCTAACAGACTCTGTACATTTATTTAGTTGATAAAGTAAGTCACAAAAAATATATATTCGTGTTTTATTTAAAATGACAGTATACCGATTCTATTTGCTTCTGTCATAAGGAATTTGCATGTGTATATTAATACACTCCTGGAAATTGAAATAAGAACACCGTGAATTCATTGTCCCAGGAAGGGGAAACTTTATTGACACATTCCTGGGGTCAGATACATCACATGATCACACTGACAGAACCACAGGCACATAGACACAGGCAACAGAGCATGCACCATGTCGGCACTAGTACAGTGTATATCCACCTTTCGCAGCAATGCAGGCTGCTATTCTCCCATGGAGACGATCGTAGAGATGCTGGATGTTGTCCTGTGGAACGGCTTGCCATGCCATTTCCACCTGGCGCCTCAGTTGGACCAGCGTTCGTGCTGGACGTGCAGACCGCGTGAGACGACGCTTCATCCAGTCCCAAACATGCTCAATGGGGGACAGATCCGGACATCTTGCTGGCCAGGGTAGTTGACTTACACCTTCTAGAGCACGTTGGGTGGCACGGGATACATGCGGATGTGCATTGTCCTGTTGGAACAGCAAGTTCCCTTGCCGGTCTAGGAATGGTAGAACGATGGGTTCGATGACGGTTTGGATGTACCGTGCACTATTCAGTGTCCCCTCGACGATCACCAGTGGTGTACGGCCAGTGTAGGAGATCGCTGCCCACACCATGATGCCGGGTGTTGGCCCTGTGTGCCTCGGTCGTATGCAGTCCTGATTGTGGCGCTCACCTGCACGGCGCCAAACACGCATACGACCATCATTGGCACCAAGGCAGAAGCGACTCTCATCGCTGAAGACGACACGTCTCCATTCGTCCCTCCATTCACGCCTGTCGCGACACCACTGGAGGCGGGCTGCACGATGTTGGGGCGTGAGCGGAAGACGGCCTAACGGTGTGCGGGACCGTAGCCCAGCTTCATGGAGACGGTTGCGAATGGTCCTCGCCGATACCCCAGGAGCAACAGTGTCCCTAATTTGCTGGGAAGTGGCGGTGCGGTCCCCTACGGCACTGCGTAGGATCCTACGGTCTTGGCGTGCATCCGTGCGTCGCTGCGGTCCGGTCCCAGGTCGACGGGCACGTGCACCTTCCGCCGACCACTGGCGACAACATCGATGTACTGTGGAGACCTCACGCCCCACGTGTTGAGCAATTCGGCGGTACGTCCACCCGGCCTCCCGCATGTCCACTATACGCCCTCGCTCAAAGTCCATCAACTGCACATACGGTTCACGTCCACGCTGTCGCGGCATGCTACCAGTGTTAAAGACTGCGATGGAGCTCCGTATGCCACGGCAAATTGGCTGACACTGACGGCGGCGGTGCACAAATGCTGCGCAGCTAGCGCCATTCGACGGCCAACACCGCGGTTCCTGGTGTGTCCGCTGTGCCGTGCGTGTGATCATTGCTTGTACAGCCCTCTCGCAGTGTCCGGAGCAATTATGGTGGGTCTGACACACCGGTGTCAATGTGTTCTTTTTTCCATTTCCAGGAGTGTATTTTAGTCTCAATTCTAGCAGAAAACGTCTCAACCGACGTCACGCAACGTTTATATTTCAACAGTTTCTGATATGTACAGTAGCTCACTTACGCCAGTCTTCTCACAGTACAGATTGCAACGCTTTAATTCTCTGTTACACGTGGTTAAATATTTGGCATGTTACATCATCAATAGAAGAGGAAATTATACATTTTAACATAGAAATAACAAGGTAAATATGGAACAGATAGTACAACAAATGCAATCCGTTTTTTAAACACAAAAAATGTTGCTTTTATTTACAATGCATATACTTATGTCATCATGTTAATGATTTTAATGTATTTGCTGATTGTACATCATACGCAGTGTTTGCTAAGTGCCCAGACACACTTAAAATCGTTTTAATGTTTTGTCAGTAATCCATCCCATGCCTCATATTGTTTTTTTTTTTTTTTTACTTTGGACTTCAGTGTTTGAACTTATCACAGTTTATGGTGCCTTAGGACATTTCTGTCATCATTTATACGATTTCATTCGTTGTTTTAAAAGTTTTTCTGTCATTCTAAGCCGGCCTTAGTGGCCGAGCGGTTCTAGGCGCTTCAGTCTGGTACCGCGCGACCGCTACGGTCGCAGGTTCGAATCTTGCCTCGGGCATGGATGTGTGTGGTGTCCTTAGGTTAGTTAGGTTAAATTGTTCTAAGTTCTAGAGGACTGATGACCTCAGCTGTTAAGTCCCATAGTGCTCAGAGCCATTTGAACCATTGTGTCATTCTAAACATTCTACTATACATTTATTTATGCAGCAATTCTATGTTTCTTTTATGTCAGCATACGATTTCTTGTTTGTAATTACTACTAAAAGCTGAAAGGAAAGGTTAGGGCCACCATATGCCGCGCAACGACGCATGAGCACAAGCGCATATCTATAAATGAAATACTACACTTGAAGTAAGAATTAAAATTGCTCTAAATCCAGCTACAAGGTACAGCAGTAGATGTGTTTGTGGAACCTAATCTGTTTTCCAATGTTGTGTAATGATTTAGTTCATCTACATCATTTGTCGGCTTCCTTTGGCATTTTCAATTACATTCTGAAAGTATGCGGCTTCATTCTGTGTTTTGAAACGTAGTTCGTTTCTAGGAATGATTTCTGTTTGTGTCTGGTTCATAAGTGCTCATTTTTCTGTCATTACTGTTACGTAGAAATTTCCGTAGTGATTGACATAGTCTTCATTATGCAGCACAATAAATTAAATAAATCATTTATCATATAGACAGATTTAAATCATAATAAAGTTTGCTTCACAAGCTCATGACTTTATTTATGCTGTTATATAAACATTACGTAAATTTCTATGATGGTATAATCAAACTGTTTTGTTTGTTCTATGATTTTGGAACAAATACGACCCAGCTTGTGGAATGCGAGCAATGATATACCGACATTCATAAAGAAGCGTTCACTTAGCATTACGTTGCTTCAATGCACAAGGTTTTGGGTGAGTACTCGAATGTACTTGCATGCCTATTGTACATTCCTGAGTTCGTTTTATAGTTTTGTCAAATTCGTGTTTTCTGATGCTGGTGTTATTTGCTAGGGTAACACATCTCGTATCTTGTTGTCGTAGAATTCCGGTTGTCCAGGAATCTTCGGAAAGGGGATCACACCATTCGTTACTTTCCATCTAACTTAATTTCCGTACGTGTATGATTGTAGTCATAAATGGGCAAATTGTTGTACACTTCCCCGAAAAGAGACATATAGTTAAGCCACTCAGAATGATTCCCTGATTTGTACGGTCGCATGAAACGGTTTATTTCCTTGAATACCCTTTCACACACATTATCCTGGGGACTAAATCTTGATATACGGATGGATAATTCTGATGTCATTATCTTTCAAAAACTTCCTCCACTGGTAACCTATATAATATGATGCATTGTCCGAAAGGATGGCGACAGGTTTTCCAACGCTAGGATATAATCTCTACTTATCCGTGTAATGATTGTGTTGGCTGTCGCGCATTTTATGGCATTTAGTTTCACATATATTGAGAAAAGGTCATATAGAGCGATTACATACTTGACACCGTCTCTACTACTAGGACACGGTCCACCTATGTCTGTAGCTACAATTTCTTTAGATTTACTGGGAATAATCGGATGCAATTCTACTTTAAAAACTAGATTCTCAGGTTTTGTCTTTTGACAAATAGTACATGTTTTGATAAGCTCCAGAATTTTCCTCCACATGTTTGTGAAGTTACAGTAAGTGTTTAGTTTCTGCACATATTTCTCTGCATCGCAATTCTCCCCAAGTAAAATATGTATGCCAGATTAGATTTGCTTCTGATTCTTGTGGACTTGTGGAATACAGACGCACCATTGATTACTGTATGAACGTCGACGTTATAATAAGGCGTCCTGACATAGTTTATAAGGCTTTCCAATAGGATGGCCAGGGTTGTTCGCTATTTGCGATCTTACTTTTTTCCACCTACTGTCAGCCTTCTGCAGTACTGATATGTTCCTATACAAATCAAGACAATAGTGACGGTAGTGTTTGTCCTGCATCAATATGATGCAATAATTGTTTACATGTTCCAGATCATCTACGTCATGATACCGTTCCCGAGGTAGACGTGACCAAAGCAATTATGTTGTCTTTTCGTTTAATGTATAATATTTCGAACGAGTAGTGCTGCAAGTCATTGCCCATCTCGGTAATCGTGGATGTAAGACTCTGTGCATGCCATTAAAAAAGATAACATCTGGTGGCCAGTGTATGCCTTCACATGTCTTCCGAAAATATAATAGTTACAGTTCTTAAAGCCCCATATAATTCCCAAGGTCTCCAACTCTGTGTTTGAATAAGGGCGTTTGCGTTCACTTACAGTTCGACTAGCAACACCAATAATTTTTACCCCTTGGCTGTCCCAAGTTCCTAATACCTGAAAAAGCCACGATCCAACCCCTTTGCATGATGCATCACTTCCAATACAGAAAGCTTCATTAAGATCAGGATGACTCAATATATTTGAGTTTACCAATGCTTCCTTTATTCTGTTAAAATCTCATGTACATCGTTCCGTCCAAACCCCCAAGCATGATTCTCCTTTAAAAGTGACAGCAAGTGTTTGCTGTTGAGGAATTGATTTGGGATGAAGCGCCTAAAAAATGACACTAAACCCAAGAAAGATCGTTATTGTTTTTTGGTACGAGGGTAAGGAAAATTCTTAATTGCAACCAGTTTGCTAGGATCTGGTCTAACGCCTTCACAGCTGATTATGTGTCCCAAATACTTAATCTCATTTCGCGCAAACTTTAATTTTCTGTAGCATCACCTAGTGCGAATTTATATATTGTCTTTTCCAAAATGTATATGTGATCTTCCCATGTCTGTGTGGCTATAAGGATGTCATCAACGTACAACGTCACCTTTACCAGTAATTCTGTGCCTAGAACTGTATCTAGAGCAGTAGTGAAAACACCTGAACTTACTTTGAGTCCGAATAAAAGTACGCAAATTTGGTAACTGCGGTCACCAAAAATAATCGCTGTATAGTTCCTTGACTCTTTGCTTAATGGCATTTGCCAAAACGAATTTTTTAAAGCCACAGTTGATAAGTACTTTACCCTTAAAAATTCCTGCAATTTTTCTTCGAAATTTTCGGCCTCTTTGCGAACTAGTACAATGATTTTGTTGATCGCACGCGCATCCAGAACTAAACGTACATTTCCGTTTGGTTTGCTTACAGTTAATAATGTACTGCATTAAAGAGATATTGATGATTATATGGTATTCCACGTAACCATTTGCTTGATTTGTTCATGCACAGCGGGGTGCTTGGACAGAGGTTATATGCGTAATAACAAAATATTTCGTGAGGTTTAACTTCCATGTTATATACGTAAGTATTGATCACACTGATTTCTCTTAGAGATGTAGTTTAGCAATAGTTTATGTAGCGTTTCTTGTTGTTTCTTGTTAATAGCTAAAGTTTCATTTATTTTACAATTAATTAGGGATTGTAGGTCTCCCATCTCATGATCAAAGACAAGTTCATTGGCAGTAGTGTCATCTTGTTCACACACTAACTGGATCTTGTATCCCGAACGTTATTTATTGTGGTTCAGTGACTGCTTATCCAGACTAATGTCGACATGAGTGCCGTTATGCTTCATAAAACATATACCTTTTGATAAGTCGATTATACTGTCCTTCTTTCTTAATGAATCTTCGCCAGTTGGACAATTTATAATCAGGTTTTCTACTGCAAGGAACGGCTGTTCTATTGTACGATTTCCTGCTTCCATAGTCACAAATATTTGCTTACTTATCCTATTTGATTTGCACCCAACCGTAGTCAAGATTCGACATTTTTGAACCAGAAATTCAGGAATCGATCCTAATTCGACCATTTCCTTATACAAACTGTGAGATACGGCGCTAATCGCCGCTACCGTATCAGTCATAATATTCGTCGCTACACCTCCTACAATACCTTTAGTCGTTGCTAGAACAATCGCTTTTACTGATGATCGGCATTGAGAATGATCCTCGAGAAACCCGTCTGTTAAACTTGCATCGTGATTCCACCTTAGTAGAAGTATGTGTGGCTTGTTTACATCTCTAGGTATACGTGTGTCTGTGTACTGTCTTTCATTCGCAGCGACAATGCGACAAACATGTCTGTTATTGTATCATCGTCCCCCCACGCATTCCTCAGTCACCACCTGGGGGTGAGTTGTGACCTTATTTAGTTTCTCGAATGTGTGGTTGTTGGAATGACTTCAGTCGCCACCTCCACAACGTTTACAGTCGGCTATAGTCTGTTCCAGTCACCGTTTAGTTATCTTGGTGTGTGTGGTGTCGTGTTTTGATTAGTCATATTATTGTTGCTTGGTTAACCATGATTCATTAAATTACTGTTTTGCTGCGTAACACTTGTTGGCGGTTCCCAATGGCTTCACTGGTTATTTAAGTATGAAGAAGCAATTTGTCGATATTTGTTTACGTAATACTGTGGTTGCGAGTTATTTTGATACGGTGACGTATTATGTTGACTGTAATTGTGATTATTTCCACTTCGATTTTTGTTATTATTGTTACCGGCTTCTTGTTTGGACTGCCTCCATTTGAATGCGTGCCATTGTTATTATTGTACGTATTCAAATATGGTTGAATGTTTTGCTGTGCCATGCAGGTGACATTATTCTGCGCGTGTGCATTATGCTGGCTAACACGCGTTGTCTGATTTCTGACAGTCGTGCCTTAACTCTTGTTCCGCGCACTCCGCATGTCTTCCTTAATGACCTCAAGAGAGCCTAAGACCGAAAGAAACTGTTCTACATCACGATCTGGTACCTGTACTAACTTTTCTGAGCTGGTACCTGTATTAACTTACGTGTCAGAATCTGCTCTTGCAATGTTATGCTCCATATTTGCTAACTGTCTACCAGGCCTGTACAAAAATTCTGTTAATAAAATTTTATTTTGATAGTAGATGCCTGATTTTTAAACATCCTCTGCTACACAAACTCATAAATTAATTTTTTTTTTGTTTCAGTGTTATTTTTTTAATGGCGGCTATAAATGATGTAGCCATCTTGTTTAAACAATTTTCGAAGTTTTATTGTTATACTCTATTGTAATGTGCCTGTAATATGAATTTTGAAATGAAAAACTCTGCATCAACTTCAAACCAAATAACATTTCACATAATAAAATCTACGACACATATGCGCTCTTGCTAATGTGCTGCCCCGAGGCATTGCTGCATCTTACCTTTACTCGTTCTTCTCTTGTCAATTCTGCTTTTAATTTACTCACCATATAAGTTTTACTTTTCGGTTTCAGTGGTTCTCTGAACATGAACAGTTTTGTAGCATGAAACAACCAATAAAATAAACATATGTACACAGTTACAATAGTCCTTTCTACGCACGTCGACAATAAAGGTTGGCTTCTTCCTAAAATGGCGCAATTATTCTTATTACAGGTTTGAGTTGCGGTCTCACAAATTAGAATTTCTTCGGTCGCCGGACAAGGAAACATCAGACTTCCATATCTAGAAGATACAGGTTGCTAGTCTGAAAGGGCACTTATTACAATACGAGACCAAAAAAAAAAATGGCTCTGAGCACTATGGGACTTAACTTCTGAGGTCGTCAGTCCAATAGAACTTAGAACTACTGAAACCTAACTAACCTAAGGACATCACACACATATCCATGCCCAAGGCAGGATTCGAACCTGCGACAATACGAGACCGCTGGCAAAACATTTGTTAAGCAGCATAATGGGAACTACTGAAGAACGGGATACAACCCGTGGGCTTTAACCAATGACGTCAGAATTTAGTACACAGACTTAACAGCAAAGAAGAGTGTTCGAAAAAAAAAGAAAAAGAAAAAGAAAAAAGAATGCAGGAGAGAGAAAACAGATGGTAGCATATATCACGTCCATAAATATTTCGAACATAATGTTAAGTATATCGCCTGCTACAGTCCTAGTACTTCTGTAAAAAATAAAGCAAAAAAGGATAGAAGTAACGTTAACATGGAATAGTGACATATATATGAGTTGTATCCGAAACTGAAGTCGATCTGTATAGGTTAACTGCAGTATGGGAAACAAATTTAACTTACGTTGATTTGTTCGTTTTCATTAGCATTAGTAACCTATTCTTCAATAGACCTATATATGTCAATTGAAGTACGGGTTACAAATTTTACAGGTGTTGCTCCTTTCGCCTTCGCTACTACTAGCATTCTGTTCTTACTAGCTAATGCGAAAAGACCTACCTACATAATATTTGTGTTCCACACTTCAGCTGACCTACATAGGTCAACTGAAGAATAGGATAGTAGTGCTAGCGAAGGTGGAAAAGAGCGACATACATAACATTTGTATCATGTTTTTTCAGTTGACCTATATACACTACCCTCCCCCCATGAACCGTGGACTTTGATATTGGTAGGGAGGCTTGTGTGCCTCAACGATACAGATAGCCGTACCGTAGGTGCAACCACAACGGAGGGGTATCTGTTGAGAGGCCAGACAAACGTGTGGTTCCTGAAGAGGGGCAGCAGCCTTTACAGTTGTTGCAGGGGCAACAGTCTGGATGATTGACTGATCTTGCCTTCTAACACTAACCAAAACGGCCTTGCTGTGCTGGGACTGCGAACGGCTGAAAGCAAGGGGAAACTCCGGGCGGGGGCCACTCAAGAGGACGTCGTTATCAGGAGAAATAAAACTGGCATTCTACGGATCGGTGCGTGGAACGTCAGATCCCTTAATCGGGCAGGTAGGTTAGAAAATTTAAAAAGTGAAATGGATAGGTTAAATTTAGATATGGTGGGAATTAGTGAAGTTCGGTGGCAAGAGGGACAAGACTTCTGGTCAGGTGAATACAGGGTTATAAATACAAAATAAAATAGGGGTAATGCAAGTGTAGACTTAATAATGAATAAAAAAATAGGAATGTGGGTAAGCTACTACAAACAGCATAGTGAACGTATTATAGTGGCCAAGATAGACACGAAGCCCATGCCTACTTCAGTAGTACAAGTTTATATGCCAACTAGCAATGCAGATGACGAAGAAATTGAAGAAATGTATGATGAGATAAAAGAAATTATTCAGGTAGTGAAGGGAGACGAAAATTTAATAGTCATGGGTGACTGTGAGAGGTGGCATGAGCCCCTCTCATATTTCTATCTTACGATTTTCCTCTCTAATTGCATGCGGTGAGAAGTTGCTATTCCTTCATACGCGGACTTCCCACGCAGCGTCTCTCGTTACCCGGGTGGTCTGGTGACAGGCGGGCTGTGCTGATCTTGAAAGGGTAAGCCGATGGGTGTGAGGGAGTCGAGTGAATGCTTTCCAGACGCAGACATTGTCAAAAGACACGCCCGCAGGGGCCTGAAGTAGCGGCTGGGCTACAGGTTCTGTTACTTCGCAGAAACTTAGCGAAAACACTTTCTGGCGGGCTACCAGCGAGGCGTGGGAATGACTTGTGTACCCAGGCAGTTGTGGCGGGAAAATTCCCACACTTTCTGCAAAATAGTAACTGTGATTGGCTTGCTCAGGGCATAGCTCTGTGACGCAGCAAAATCAGTAGTGAAATTGGCGCCAAGAATCTCCATTGGTGGAATGGTAGTTCTTCGGCAATAGAGTGGAAGTTTCCGCCGGTTTTCGAGTTGTTGATTGGAACGTTTAACCACGGCCACTGTCGTGGTGGCGGGAATGTTCTGTGTTCGGCCTGTATGGGTGCACTTATAGGAGGTCGGCTCTCGCCTTTCGGTCGGAGTAGGTTACAAGACTGAGCTCTCGCTGCTCTCGACAGCCTGCCTTCCGTTGGCTGTCTAATATACTTTTATTTAATTGTAACTGTTTGACAAAGTTGTTGAAGTTTCGACTTCAACGTAACTTTCCGAGTACAGTTGGCAACTGAGCGTTCTGCGTACAAGCGGCCTATGTTGTCTGTCTTGAGCAGTTTTGGCTACTGTATCGGAGTTACAGTGTGACTTTGCTTGTTAAAATCAATCACTGTACCGTCAGTGATTGTGTGGCGAGCCTTCTTCGTCTCCCTCAGAGGCGCATTTGTTTTGCTAGGAAGTCTTTAGTCTGGAACAACCAAACCAGGATAATTTGTTTCGGGCTATACTCGCAACATTATCATCACCACGACGGGACGTCGAAGCAACCAGCCATCGCCTCCGGTACGCCAGATCGTGTTCTGGCAGTTAAGAAGACAGTTTGGTAATGCATGTCCGCAGCACCGGCAGATAGGGATTTTACTAGGTGATAATCAGAGCTCAGCAGAGCGCGCATGTTCGTCATTTTCTAACTTTGTTCTGTCTTGGGTAGCAGCAATTAATGTTGGGTAGGCTGTGTGTTTTCTCTTAAGATTTGAGTTGCAAGGAATTGGCTCCACATACCACTTCGTCATAAATGTCACAATCTAGTTTAGGGACAACTTCACCTTCACAGCATTTATTTGAGTATCCAATTTGAGCCAATTTGATGTATTGTAAACGTTTCATGTGTTTTGTTTATTATTTTGAGTTTAGTCATAATAAATCATATTGTTATTTTGGACAGAACTTTCATTCTGTTAATCGGTAGAGCAACCCTTTCATTTCTCACTTCGTTACTGAGACTTTCCTTTATTTAATTAATGTCTAAATTATTGCAGGTGCCAAACTCTTTTCTACTCCACTTGCAGGGTCGATTACAGTCGGTTCGCGTTTCTTTTAATCCATGTGCAACAGCAAAAGTCGGAGTTAGAATAGGGGGGGCTTAGAGCATCATTTATATATGAAGATTCTCGAAGAATTTAGTGTTAAATACACTGCTAGCCCCGGCACCTCGCAACTGGAATTCGACAGTAGGAAAAGGGTGAGAAGGAAACATAGTAGGTGAATATGGATTGGGGCTAAGAAATGAAAGAGGAAGCCGTCTGGTAGAATTTTGCACAGAGCATAACTTAATCATAGCTAACACTTGGTTCAAGAATCATAAAAGAAGGTTGTATACATGGAAGAATACTGGAGATACTAAAAGGTATCAGATAGATTATATAATGGTAAGACAGAGATTTAGGAACCAGGTTTTAAATTGTAGAACATTTCCAGGGGCAGATGTGGACTCTGACCACAATCTATTGGTTATGAACTGTAGATTAAAACTAAAGAACTTGCAAAAAGGTGAGAATTTAAGAAGATGGGACCTGGATAAACTGAATAAACCAGAGGTTGTAGAGAGTTTCAGGGACAGCATAAGGGAACAATTGACAGGAATGGGGGAAAGAAATACAGTAGAAGACGAATGGGCAGCTCTGAGGGATGAAGTAGTGAAGGCAGCAGAGGATCAAGTAGGTAAAAAGACGAGGGCTAGTAGAAATCCTTTGGTAACAAAAGAAATATTGAATTTAATTGATGAAAGGAGTAAATATAAAAATGCAGTAAATAAAGCAGGCAAAAAGGAATACAAACATCTCAAAAATGAGATCGACAGGAGGTGCAAAATGGCTAAGCAGGCATGGCTAGAGGACAAATGTAAGGATGTAGAGGCTTATCTCACTAGGGGTAAGATAGATACAGCCTACACGAAAATTAAAGAGACCTTTGGAGAAAAGAGAGCAACATGTATGAATATCAAGAGTTCAGATGGAAACCCAGTTCTAAGCAAAGAGGGGAAAGCAGAAAGGTGGAAGGAGTATATAGAGGGTCTATACAAGGGCGATGTACTTGAGGACATTATTATGGAAATGGAAGAGGATGTAGATGAAGATGAAATGGGAGATACGATACTGCGTGAAGAGTTTGACAGAGCACTGAAAGACCTGGCCATTAAAATTGCTACACCACGAAGATGACGTGCTACAGACGCGAAATTTAACCGACAGGAAGAAGATGCTGTGATATGCAAATGATTAGCTTCTCAGAGCATTCACACAAGGTTGGCGCCGGTGGCGACACCTACAACGTTCTGACATGAGGAAAGTTTCCAACCGATTTCTCATACACAAACAGCAGTTCACCGGCGTTGTCTGGTGAAACGTTGTTGTGATGCCTCGTGTAAGGAGGAGAAATGCGTACCATCACGTTTCCGACTTTGATAAAGGTAGGATTGTAGCCTATCGCGATTGCGGTTTATCGTATCGCGACATTGCTGCTCGCGTTGGTCGAGATCCAATGACTGTTAGCAGAATATGGAATCGGTGGGTTCAGGAGGGTAATACGACACGCTGTGCTGGATCCCAACGACCTCGTATCACTAGCACTCTAGATGACAGGCATCTTATCCGCATGGCTGTAACGGATCGTGCAGCCACGTCTCGATTCCTGAGTCAACAGATCGGGACGTTACCAAGACAACAACCATCTGCACGAACAGTTCGACGACGTTTGCTTGGAGACCATGGCTGCGGTTGCCCTTGACGCTGCATCACAGACAGGAGCGCCTGCAATGGTGTACTCGACGACGAACCTGGGTGTACGAATGGCAAATCGTCATTTTTTTTCGGATGAATCTACGTTCTGTTTACAGCATCATGACGGTCGCATCCGTGTTTGGCGACATCGCTGTGAACGCACATTGGAAGCGTGTATTCGTCATCGCCATACTGGCGTATCACCCAGCTTGACTGTATGCGGTGCCATTGGTTACGCGTCTCGGTCACCTCTTGTTCGCATTGACGGCACTTTGAATAGTGGACATTACATTTCACATGTGTTACGACTCGTGGCTCTACCCTTCATTCGATCCCTGCGAAACCCTTCATTTCAGGAGGATAATGCACGACAGCATGTTGCAGGTCCTGTACGGGCCTTTTTGGATACAGAAAATGTTCGATTTCTGCCCTGGCCAACACATTCTCCAGATCTCTCACCAATTGAAAACGTCTGGTCAATGGTGGCCGATCAACTGGCTCGTCACAATACGCCAGTCACTACTCTTGATGAACTGTGGTATCGTGTTGAAGCTGCATGGGCAGCTGCACCTGTACACGCCATGCAAGCTCTCTTTGACTCAATCCCCAGGCGTATCAAGGCCGTTATTACGGCCAGAGTTTCTGGGTACTGATTTCTCAGGATCTATGCACCCAAATTGCGTGAAAATGTAATCACATATCAGTTCTAGTATAATATATTTGTCCAATGAACACCCGTTTATCATCTGCATTTCTTCTTGGTGCAGCAATTTTAATGGCCAGTAGTGTACGTAAGTGATACCAATGCTACATTTTTCGATTTTTTCGTCTAGCTAGCACCAGTATTCCGTACCTCAGTTGACCTATATACGTAATCTGAAGTATAGGATACAAATTTTATATATGTCGGTCTAAAGTCAGTAGTACTAATACAAACTTGAAAAATTATTAGTGATACTAGTACTAAGGAAGGGAAAAAGAGCAATAATTACAAAATTTGTATTCCGTACTGCAGCTGACGAACCCATACTTAACGCAGAACAATATAACACGACAAAGAAATACATCAAAATAAACGAATTCAGTACAACATGAAAATAAAAAACTAAACTTACCATATGCAAACTCCTCCGCAAAAAACCAAAGCTCGCCTGTAAAGACGTCAAAAAATTCACATACACACATACACAAGAAACACAACATCACAAAAAACACACATATATACATACAAAAACGTAAACCCAGAACTTCACATCAACGATTTGAACTAAAATTATTAAAAATTAACCACAGAAGAAAATTACCTGACACAAGAAAATGAAGAATGATTGATCAACCCCAAAAAATGCAAATCGAGATTTTAATCATCTCGACCAAACCCACCCTTTCCCTTAATTATCATTTACCCCCGCCCCATCCCAACCGGAAATAAACTAAAAATTTTCGAGTATATATTTGCCCAACACGTTTAAGGAAACACTTAAATTGGCACTATATATCGAGTACACTACGTGTCCGTGAATATTCATCTAAATGGCTCTGTAGTGTCGAAATGCGTCATTTCCCACTCCCTACAACAGAATTTAAGGCTTACCATTAACCTTCTATACTATTGGTACAAGCCCCAGTTGATGAAGATCTGAATTCAGTATTATGATTGACGACAAGATGCTACAGAACCGTCTGCAAAATGATCTTCAATTAATTTCACCAACACTTCTTTCGTTCGTTTAGGAACCCATAACCCCATCACAGGTTCCCCTGTGTTGTGCTTGGTTTTGCCAAAATGAGACTCATGGATTTCGACTATAATACCCCCCCCCCCCAAAGGCCCCCTATACTTTACATATTCTCCACACACTTCCCTACGAAAGAAATACCACTCTAAAACGGTACGCTCACTCACACGACAGTCATGCGCGCACAACCACACAGGATACCTCAAACATCAACAGTATACAATTTTTATTATATACCTCAAGGCCAGCTTCGATTTCTAAAACGATATTCCTCGACTAATTGAGCGCCGTAGTAGATCCTTGCTACACCTCCGTATGAATAAATCGTACGACGAGCAGACACACTTATCAGGAGCATATGTTCGCCGCACTCACGACATCGAACGTTATCAGCAAGAAGGCCCCACATACGCAAAAATCGAATGGTTGCATCATGTCTATACCCAAAGCCTGCTTTAAGTCTTCCATATTTATAGGAACAGATAAATACATGCCTACAAACTAAAATCAAAATGTAAAAATTCTTCTAAATGAAAAACTATTTTTCTAAATTATCTCAAAGTCATTAAGAATGAAATAAAGTAGCGAAGGATTTGGAACGTACCAATTATTCAAATGAATGCAATTGAAAAATATCTCACGCAATTTCTAGCGCTGTCTTTTAAAGCCGGCCTCTGTGGCCGAGCGGTTCTAGGCGCTTCAGTCCGGAACCGCGCGACTGCTACGGTCGCAGGTTCGAATCCTGCCTCGGGCATGGATGTGTGTGATGTCCTTAGGTTAGTTAGGTTTAAGTAGTTCTACGTTCTAGGGGACTTATGATCTCAGATGTTAAGTCCCATAGTGCTCAGAGACATTTTTTTGTCTTTAAAAAACACATTCATTTACTTCATATTACGATGATGGCGCTTATCCACAGCACATAACCGATTTATTATCTATGGCTCGATAATAAAGTCGGCCGGCCGCGGTGGTCTAGCGGTTCTGGCGCTGCAGTCCGGAACCGCGGGACTGCTACGGTCGCAGGTTCGAATCCTGCCTCGGGCATGGGTGTGTGTGATGTCCTTAGGTTAGTTAGGTTTAAGTAGTTCTAAGTTCTAGGGGACTTATGACCTAAGATGTTGAGTCCCATAGTGCTCAGAGCCATTTGAACCAAGCCATAATACAGTCATTAATATCTATGAGTAAACTATGACGTTATTGGTCAAAGCCGACGGGTTGTACAGCGTTCTTTAGTTGACCCTCATAATGCTACATCAGTTATTTTATCTGATTGCTATGAAATGTTAATATAGAAACACAAATTCCTTTGACAGAAGCAAATAGACGCGGTATACCGTCATTTTAAATAAAACACTGATATTTTTAGTGACTTACTTTATCAAATAAATAATTGTACAGTGTTTGTTAGATGGCGCTAAAACGTTCCTCTCTAAACTCTAACAGACAGAACAGAAGAATAATGAACTGTGCGTGGCTCGTGTTCCCGCCATCATGTATTTTACACACTGTTTTTAACGTACTTCCACCTCACTACGTTAATTTAAATTACTACTTTCACAGAGTTCCTGCTTTGCCTGACCGTGAGCGGCGTTAGCAGCGCGTATCGATATATCCCCTCTTGTAGTATTTTTGCTGGACTGCTATTACTTCACGGTCGTTGTCTGTCGTAACCCAGTTTGTCGGGAGTTCGGGTCGCGAGTTCGGGCTGTCAGTCAGTTAGAACGTGTCTGGAGCGCAGTCCGGACCTGCCAGTCGGGAGTTGGAATGCGGCACTAGCGTAGTCGGGTTGGAGCAGTGAGGTCTACGTCGACATGGCTCGCCTGACCATTCCCGCCACGCATCACTTGAGCCGGGCCACGGTCTTGGTGGATCGTCGGTCGCCGATTGTTCATGAGTCGGCTGTGTGTGTGTGTGCATCGACTCGAGATTTGGCTTCGTGCGTCCTTAGTTACTGATGCGCATCGTCAGGTCTTAGTGCAAGTGTCTGTCAGGTTGTGTGTGTAGTTGGCGTTATTTCCACTGACGACTATTTTAGATGTTGTCGGCATTCTGAGGGGAGTCGGTCGGTTGCTGCGGACCAGCGAAGTTATCTCCTCACGGGGCAATCGGCTGGGTCCGCTGCCGGTGCCTGCGCAGTGTCGGATGTGGGAGTTCACGGCGGCAGTTCGCGTCGTGAGGTGGGCCCTGGCAGTCAGTTCCAACACGTTTGGAGCGCAGCCCGGGCCAGCCTGTCGCCGGTTTGCAGCAGCAGTGAGCCCTGCGTGGATATCGCCCGCCCGACCGTTGCCGCCCCGCATCACTTAAGCCTGGACTGACTTTTGGTGGATTTTGGTCGGCCGGTCCGTGACTGTCTCTTGGTTGGGTTCGCACGAGTTAAGTGTAGTTGGACTCACCACGTGTCTCGCCTAAGTGAACGATGGCAGACCGATCCACTGGAGGCTCCTGAGTGCCGTTCTCTTAATTATCCTTTTGGCAGTGTTAATGTTGTAATTTAACTGTATTTTATATTTTTAATTTGGCAAGGTTAGTTGTGGGCCTTCAGCCCTGGAAACATGTTCTCAGAGTTTCCTTCAAGTCCAAACATTATCGCCTTCTGCTATTGAAAGGTTACTGTAATTTCCTGTGAAATATTTTACAAGTTATTGTGGGCCTTCCGCCGTTGGTGTTGCAAAAAGGAAATTTTTAAACTTAACGTATTGTTTTACCGATTGTTGCGATATATATTTCCTTAATTTGCAGAATTTAACTTGCGGCTTTCAGCCATCTTATTGCATTTGTTTATCTTTTTCTGTGCACCTAGTAGGCCATCAGCCCTGTTAGCATCTTAAAACATTGTGGCCTTCTGCCTTCAGTAATCATCATAGTATATTTGGAATTTTGAAGATTTAATCTGGCGGTCTTCAGCCGCTCCGCATGCTGATCTCATATATGTATACGATTTACCTTATTCGTAAATTTAAATGTGTGTCATGTCTTTTCAGTATTGAACTTATTCTAAAGCATCGGTTTGGATGCCTTCAGCCGCGAAGCAAATTTAATTCTTTAAAAAGTGTATTGGTGAACGAAATGATAATAAATTACAATTGTGAAATGAATGCGAGCGCAACTCCCTTGGCCCTTTCCACAACGCTAATTACCTGTTAGCCCTGCGTGATTTAGCGGGCGTCTCAAATAAGAATTAATGAATTTTTTGTCTTTTGTTATAGAAACAAAAATTACCTGAGACACTATCTCTTACGCCTGTCACATGTATATAAATTAATTCTTTGCCGCTACTTGGCATATTTACTCCATACAGATCTTTTTTTTCTGGTATGATCTATTAATAAACCTTCGCCATAACAGAATCAGCCTCTGGTGCTTTTCTAGAACAGTATGTACATAACAACTTATAAACATAAAAAAATATTTTACAATGGCGCTATTTTTTTAATCCATACATCGGGCTGTAAATTACACTGACGGAAAAAAATCGCAACACCAAGAAGGGGTTCTGTGAAGGGTCGTGTAACAGGGCTACAAGAAGTTGGATACTCCTTCTGCGATATTGCAGACGACAGGAATGTAGCCACTGTACATGACTGCTGACAGCAGTGGTCGCGAAAATGTGCGGCGACAAGCATACCAGACTCCGGACGGCTATGTGGCCCTATCGAGAGGGACGACCGTCGTTTTCGGCGTATGGCTCTGGCGGATCGTACTGCATCTGCAGCAGTAATTTGAGCAGCAGTTGGCTCCACTGTCACACAACGAACTGTTACAAATTGGTTATTTCAAGGACAGCTGAGAGCCAGAAGCCCTGGAGCGTGCATTCCACTGACCCCAAACCACCGCCACTTGCGACTTCAGTGGCGTCAAGCAATAGCTCATTGGAGGGCAGGTTCGAAGTCGGTTGTGGTTTCTGAAGAGAGCTGGTTCTGTTTCTATGTGACACATTGGACCTACACCTAGAGTTATGGTCTGGGTTGCGATTTCGTTTGGCAGCAGGAGTACTCTCGTGTTATCCCACGCACCCTGACTGCAAATTTGTATGCCAAGCTGGTGATTCGACCTGTTGTGCCGCAATTTATGAACAGCAATCCATGGGGTTTTTTTGGAGCAGGATAACGCTCGCCCACAAACTGCTGTTGTAGCTCAACAAGCTCTACAGGGTGTCGACACGTCGTCTTGGCCTGCTTGACCACTAGATGTCTCTCCAGTCGAGCGCTTATCGGATATCATCGGACGACAACTCCAGCATCATTCACAATCTGCATTAAACGTCCCTGTGTTGACCGACCAAGTGCAAAAGGCATGGAACTCGACTGCACAAACTGACATCCGGCACTTATACAACAAAATTCATGTACATTTGCAAGCTTGCATTCAACATTCTGACGGTTAAACTAGTTATTAATGTGCCATCATTTCACATTTGCAATGGTTTATCTCATGCTGTGATCTTGCAATATTAATTACTTAAATACGTTACCAGGACAAATGTATTCCCGCAATTTCATTACTCTGCATTACTTATTTTTGGTGCTGCGATTTTTTTCGGTAGTTCCTTAACTCCCCACGAACCACGGACCTTACCGTTGGTGGCGAGACATGCGTCCCTCAGCGATACAGATAGCTGAGGAGGGGCAGCAGCCTTTTCAGTAGTTGTAGGGGCAACAGTCTGGATGATTGACTGATCTGGCCTTGTAACAATAACCAAAACGGCCTTCCTGTGCTGGTACTGCGAACGGCTGAAAGCAAGGGGAAACTACAGCCGCAATTTTTTCTGAGGACATGCAGCTTTACTGTATGGTTAAATGATGATGGCGTCCTCTTGGGTAAAATATTCCGGAGGTAAAGTAGTCCCAGGTTCGAATCTCCGGGCGGGGACCACTCAGAAGGGCGTCATTATCAGGAGAAACAAAACTGGCATTCCACAAATCGGAACGTGGAATGTAAGGTCCCTTCATCGGGCAGGCAGGTTAGAAAATTTAAAAAGGGAAATGGATAGCTTAAAGTTAGATATAGTGAGAATTAATGAAGTTTGGTTGCAGGAAGGACAATACTTCTGGTCAGGTGAATACAGGGTTATAAATAC
Organism: Schistocerca nitens; assembly: GCF_023898315.1. Taxonomy (NCBI): domain Eukaryota; kingdom Metazoa; phylum Arthropoda; class Insecta; order Orthoptera; family Acrididae; genus Schistocerca; species Schistocerca nitens. The sequence continues at coordinate 271,132,893 of NC_064620.1, forward strand.
AAAATCAAATAAGTCAATGCAGAAGTAGGTTTAATAATGAAAAAAAATAGGAATGCGGAAAAGCTACTACGAACAGCATAGTGAACACATTATTGTAGCCAAGATAGACACGAAGACCACGCCTACCGCAGTATTACAATTTTATCTGCCAACTAGCTCCACAGATGATGAAGAGATTGAAGAAATGTATGATGCGATAAAAGAAAATAATCAGATAGTGAAGGAAAACGAAATATTAATAGTCTTGGGGGACTGGAATTCGATTGTAGGAAAAGGAAGGGAAGCAAAAGTAGTAGGTGAATATGGAATGGGGGTAAGGAATGAAAGAGGAAGCCGCCTGGTAGAATTTTGCACAGAGCATAACTTAATCGTAGCTAACACTTGGTTTAAGAATCATGTAAGAAGGTTGTATATGTGGAAGAGGTCTGGAGACACTGGAAGGTTTCAGATAGATTACATTATGGTAAGACAGAGACTTAGGTACCAGGTTTTCAATTGTAAGACATTTCCAGGGACAGATGTGGACTCGGGCCACAATTCATTGGTTATGAACTGTAGATTAAAACTGAAGAAACTGCAAACGGGTGGGGATTTAAGGAGATGGGACCTGGATAAACTGACCAGAGATTATAGAGAGTTTCAGAGACAGCATTAGGGAACAATTGACAAATTTGGGGGAAAGAAATAAAGTAGTAGAATATTGGGTAGCTTTGAGAGATGAAATAGTGAAGGCAGCACAGAAAATTACCGAACTATCATTTAATAAGTCTTGGTTGCAAAATACTAACACGAAATCTTTACAAATTCTTCGGGGAAGATCAGTTTGGATTCCGTAGAAATACTGGAACACGCGTGGCAATACTGACCGTCCGACTTAACTTATAAGATAGATTAAGGAAAGGCAAATCTACGTTTCTAGCATTTGTAGACTTAGAGAAAGCTTTTGACAATGTTGACTGGAATACTCTCTTTCAAATTCTGAAGGTGGCAAGTGTAAAATAGAGGGAGCGAAAGGCTGTTTACATTTAGTATAGAAACCAGATGACAGTTATAAGAATCAAGGGGTATGAAAGGGAAGCAGGGATTGAGAAAGAAGTGTGATAGGATTGCAGCCTATCCCCCATGTTATTCTCTCTGAATATTTAGCAAGCAGTAACGGAAACAAAAGAAAGATTTGGAGTGGGAATTAAAATCCATGTAGAAGAAACAAAAACTTTGAGGTTTGGCGACATTGTAATTCTGTCAGAGACAGCAAAGGACGTGGAAGAGCAGCTGAACGGAATGAACAGTGTCTTGAAAGGAGGATGTAAGATGAATATCAACAAAATCAAAACGAATATAACGGAACGTAATCGAATTAGATGAAGCTGAGGGAATAAGATTAGGAAATGACACACTTAAAGTAGTTGAAGACTTTTGCTATTTGTGGAGCAAAATAACTGATGATGGTCGAAGTAGAGAGGATATAATTTGTAGCTGCCGATGGCAAGGAAAGCGTATCTGAAGAAAAGAAATTTTTTAACATCGAGTATAGATTTAAGTGTCAGGAGATCTTTTCTGAAAGTATTTGTATGGAGTGTAGCCATGCATAGAAGTGAAACATGGACAATAAACGGTGTAGACAAGAAGAGAATAGAAGCTTTCGAAATGTGGTGCTACAGAAGAACGCTGAATATTAGATTTGTAATGAGGCACTGAATAGAACTGGGGAGAAGACGAATTTGTGGCAAAACTTGTCTAGAAGAAGGAGTAGGTTGGTAGGACACATTCTGAGGCGTCAATGGATCACCAATTTAGTATTGGGGAGAAGTATGGAGGGTAGAAATCATAGAGGGAGACCAAGAGACGAATACACTAAGCGCATTAAGAAGGATGTAGGTTGCAGTAGTTATTTGGGGATGAAGAAGCTTGCACAGAATAGAGTAGCATGGGGACTTGCAACAACATCAGTTCCTTAACGAGGCGTCAAGTTTGTCCGACACATATACCGCATTGTTTTGGCACATTACACAGTTTGTACAGCTCCGGACGTAGCAGCACTTTCCATGTGGAGACTTGTGTTGATCAACACATGCCCAGTACCATAAGTGATGTGGTATTTACGATTTTGCACGTCAAAGTGAACTATGCATTATGTTTGTTCCCTTGAACACCAGTCGAGCAACTCCGCTGAAATCACGCATGTCTCTGCGTACGGCCCGTCTGAAACCATCGATTTCACATCCTCGCGACGGTTATGGAATCACGATCAAAGCCGCGGAACGATAAACCGCTGTTTCGGTAGGCCACAATTCTACTGCTGCCGAATTCTGACACATGTTTTAGATGTATTTTCTAGTTACACGGAACATAATACAGTGTTCTCACAACGAACATCCAAATACGTTTTCTGAATGAGAATAGTGCTGTGTTATCTTTATTTATTTACATAATGGCGATGGCTTTACTCCGTCCTTCATTGTGCGTTTCTCCCGAAACGCGAGTCATTTGAATAGCCGTGCACGTAGCGTATGAGAGTGTTGCACCGTGGAATACTTACCAGACTTTCGTGTCTGTAATAGGAGCTTAATATGTTTTCTCATTCCATTTTGAAAAGGTAGCATTCACTTCATGGTGCTGTAGTCTTTTTCTCAAATTAGAGCATCTACGCGGAGGAGAAAGGTTTTTCCAAATATGAAAAACTGTTGCAAGGTACATAATGGTGTTCGAATATAAAAGTGTTCCAGACAACCAAATGTTGTAAATACTGTATTTAATAGTCTATGTGTTATATTACTACGCTACTGCATAGCAGTAATCAGTAAGCGAAATCAAATTAAGAAGAATCATTACAAAGTTAAAAACAATTTAAAACATTGAGAAATACAAGCTATTGGCAAATAACACAATTTTTTTTAATTTTTAAAGCAGGGAAAATTATGAAGACATTACTCTCAGCTAATTTGAAAATATCACATGTTCCACGTTAGAAGACCTTCCTCTTCAAGGCAAAAGATACTGTAATACTGACAATGTCTGTCAATGTAACTAGTTTCATAAATATACAAAATTTTATTCACCGTATAACTCTGTAACTGAAGAAATAACCGTATCATCCAAATACTCGTATCTTTTATATATTACACAGGTTATACAAATATATAGAAATAAAAATATTTACAAAAGCTGCACGAAACGCCATCTCATATCTCACAACAATAAAAATAGTTGGAAATGACAGAAACTGTTTGTGTCCGTCACTACTCCATGTTCCTTCATGTGATTGTACACTGAAGAGCCAAAGAAACTGGTACACCTTTCTAATAATGTGTAGGGCTTCCGCGAGCACACAGAAGTGTCGCAACACGCCGTGGCATGGACTCGACTAATGTCTGAAGTAGTGCTGGAGGGAACTGACACTATCAATCCTGCAGAGCTGTCCATAAACCCGTAAGAGTACGAGGGGGATGGAGATCTCTTCTGAACAGCACGTTGCAAGGAATACCAGATATGCTCAACAATGTTTCACGTTTGGGGAGTTTGGTGGCCAGCGAAAGTATTTAAACGCAGAATAGCGTTCATGGAGCCACTCTGCAGCAATTCTGGACATGTCGGGTGTCGCATTGTACTGCTGGAATTGCTCAAGTCCGTCGGAATGCGCAATGCACACGAATGGATGCAGGTGATCAGACAGGCTACTTACAAACGTCTCACCTGTCAGTCACATCTAGGCTTATCAGGGGTCCCATATAAATCCAACTGCACACGCCCCACACCATTACAGAGCCTCCACCAGCTTGAACAGTCCCCTGCTGACATGCAGAGTCCATGGATTCATGAGATTGTCTCCATACCCGTACACGTCCATCCGCTCGATTCAATTTATAACGAGATTCGTCCGACCAGGCAACATGTTACTAATCATCTATAGTCCAATGTCGGTTTGGCGGGCCCAGGCGAGAAGTAAAGCTTTGTGTTGTGCAGTCGTCAATGGTACACGAGTGGGCCTTCAGCTCCGAAAGCCCATATCGATGACGTTTCGTTGAATGGTTCGCACACTGACACTTGTTGATGGCCCAGCACTGAAATCTGCAGCAGTTTGCCGAAGGGTTGCACTTCTGTCACATTGAACGATTCTCTTCAGTCGTCGTAGGTCCCGTTCTTGCAGGTCCTTTTTCTGGCCACAACGATGTCGGAGGTCTGATGTTTTACCGAATTCCTGATATTCACGGTGCACTCATGAAATGGTCGTACGGGAAAATCCCCACTTCATCGGTACCTAGGAAATGCTGTGTCCCATCGCTCGTGAACCTTCTATAGCACCACGTTCAAACTCACTCAAAATCTTGATAACTTATCATTGTAGCAGCAGTAACCGTTCTGACAACTGCGCCAGACACTTATTGCCTTACAATAGGCGTTGGCGACCGAAGCGCCGTGTTCTGCCTGTTTACATATCTCTGTATTTGAATACGCATACGTATACCAGTTTCTTTGGCGCTCCAGTGTACAAAAACTGGACTACGGAGCAACGGAAGAAAGTCACTTTGTCAGATGAGTCTTGTTTCGCACTGCTTTCAACTTCTGACCGAGTTTACAGCGTAAGAGTGAAACAAAACAGGCTTTCGGTGATGATATAGGCAGACATATCGTGTTATCCCATTGTCCCCATCGATACTCTGCAAGAATGCGTTACTGACAATGAAGGATTACGTGGCCATTTTGGCTGATCGCGTCCATCTCATGGCGCAATTTTCCCCAACGGTGATGCTGTCTTCCAAGAAGACAGGGCTCCTGTTCACACAGACCCCACCGTCCAGGAGTGGTTTTGTGAGCACGAGGAGAAATTATCACATCTCCTCTGGCCACTACACTCACAAGATCTGAATATTGTTCATCCTTTGTGATCTGCTTTGGAGAGAAGATTGCGTGACCGGTATCACCTACATCACTATTACCTGAAATTGACACCATTTTGCAGGATGTATGGTATAAGATTGCAATGAAAACCATACAAGACCTGCATTTATCCATTCCGAGACGACTGGAAGCTGTTTTGAATACCAATTATTTTCCTACACCATAATGGGCATCGCAATGTTTTGCGTTTGTTTGTTTCTATATTTTGTCCATGTATGTTAGAGTAGGTATTATTCAACGAACAAGGAGGAAGACAGTTATCAGCCTCCGACAGTTTCTGCAAGAGTGGTTCTGTCCGCTTGCTTCCGCTCTACGAGGGTCCGCACGCCTCTAAATTCCGTAGTTAGCCAGGTCAAGCTGAGGATTCCAGGAATCCAACAGCTTCGCTTTAAGCCGCTTCGCCGAACCAATTTCTACACGGAGCTCGGTCGCTGAACACTTCCCGCAGTCGTGTAGGTACGCCATGCTAGAAGTGCTGCAAGTCAAACAGACACCACAAAAGAATCAGTTTATAACCAGAGCAAAATAAATGACGTGGTCACCGCAAACAACAGCACACTTTTCTTTTCGTTGCACCGTAGTTAATAATATACTATATAGATCCCCTGAACAAAAACTGAACCGAGTAGTCGAGAGAAGGCACGGGTCACACCCGTCTATAAGAACAGTAGCAGAAGTAATCCACAGAACTACCATCCTTGACGTACATCTGTTGCAGCATCTTAGAACATACTCTGTGCTCAAACATAATGAGGTATCTCGAAGAATTACATCATCCATACCAACCAGCTATGGATTCCGAAAACGTATGGGAAGCTCACATGACACACTGAAAGGCATAGATGAAGGCAGTCAGACGCATACATTTTCCTTGAATTCCGAGAAGCTTTTTCTTAGCACCATGCCAACGCTTATTAATGTAGGTACTATCGCACGGCATAACAAATAGAATTTATCACTGGATTGAGGATTCCTTGGGAGGAAAGATGAAGCTTGTTACCCTGGGTAGAGGGTCATCGACAGATGTAGAAGTAATTTAAGCGAGCCACAGGGACGTCTGTTGACTCCCTCGTTGTTCATGTTGTATACTGACGGCCTAGCTGACAATATTAATATTGACATCAGACTTTTTGCGAATGATGCCATTATCTATACAGAAGCAATCTGAAAACATATGTACAAATATTTAGGTCTTGATAAGATTTCAGAAGAGTGCAACACCTTGAAACTTACTTTCAAATGTAAAACCTCTCCTCTTCACAAAACAAAAAAATGTAGTATGAGTATAGTTGGAACCAGTCGATACATAGAAATACCCCGGTGTTATTATTTGTAGGGATATGGCAAGATTAGACTAACTACAGCGCACACAGACATTTAAGCGCTCATTCTCTCCGCATCCATACGCGATCGAAATTGGAAAAAGCCCTAGGAAATTTTACAATGGGGTTTACTCTCTGCTACATTCTCAATTGTGGTTTGCAGAGTATAGATGTAGGTGTAGATTTAGCAACTTGGACCCATGATTTATTGTCGTTTCTTGCTGTTGTCTCCGGAAGTTAATCATTCAGCCAGCCCTTACTGTTTATTAGTTTACTGTTTACTGTTTATTATTTACTATTAACCAATATCGGCTATTTTGCTATTTTTAGCGGTACCTGCAAAGAACGCATCGCGATTTCATGAAAAATTGACAAAGGTAAAAAAGCATTAATAAATACGACATGTTTAATAACTTTTTATTGTTTCCAAAATCGCCTATGCATTTCGACATTTCGCCATTTTCAAAGACTACGAAATACACCACAAAACTGGTATCAAAAGATATAAAAATGTTGCATCTCACCACTGATTAGAGACATAGTCTAATTAGAATATGGGTTTCTAGCTTATCAACGTTATGCCAATCATATAAAACTGTTCGTTAGATACACTCTATCTCGTCAACATTATTATCCAGGAAACAAGTGCAAACTGCTGTCAAAGGGCAAATTGGAAACCAAGTGGACTAAGCCGCTAGGCGGTGCTAGATATGTGATACAAGCTGCATGTTTTTTTTTACAACTACGTTTTCGTCGTTACATCCTATAAAACAACTTCATCAATAAACAATTAATGGAAATCACTTTACATGTGATAATTTTTTTGAGGAATCAAAGATAACTCTTACAGAAATAGGTATAACTATGTTACAAACCATAATCTGTAATTGTACATAAGAGAACTGAAAAATTAATAAAAATTAAAAATTATACAGATTGGCAGGAGTGGGAATGGGAAGGGAGTAAGTTTAGAATTGGCACACTTAAAATAACGTATATAAGATCTTCTGTGGTTCTGTGTAACATAAGTGAAAGCGAACAAATTATGCAAGGTAGCACAATTTCCAATCTAGCGTTAGCAGTAATATTGCACCGGTTTCTACAGTATTGTACTTTGGATGGTTTTTTAGTTAAGCTGATGTTTGGGGTTTAAGAAGACTTAAGGCAATGTGGGATGGTTACCATTGATAGATGGAATTGATGTGGGGTGTTCCAAGACTGCCCCTTCCCAAATTGTTCGAATTTGCTGTATACATGCATTTGCGCCCGCTGGCGGAAATAGCAAACCATGCGCGCTACTTATTCGTCATAAATAAATGCTACATGGATCAGTAGGTATTTCTAGACTTTCTAAATTATTATAAAACGGTATTTATGAACTTTTACTGACGCTAATAATTTATACACTGTACGTTGTCAAAGCCTGTTTGTTTACAGACAGTTGGCCTATGTAACCCAGCGCCAAAGTCATCGGGCTCTTCCAGTGTATTATTTCCGACCTCTCGAAATATGTGTTACACATTATTTTGTAAGGAAATACCCTTTCATAAAACAATGCAAAGTGATCTCCTTGAACTGGCTGCTGAAAAAGTTGTTTTACACGATGTAACGACGAATTTGTGGAGAAATAAATTCAGCGTGTATCACGCATCCAGCGCTGCCCAACGGCTTAGTCCAGTTGGTTTCCAATTTGTCGTGTGACAGCAGTTTACGCTTGTCTCGTGATTGCTGATGTAGACGAGATATAATGTATCTAATGAACAATTTTATGATTGACATAACACTGGTAAGCTAGAAATCCATATTATACTCATTATACTATTTCTCTAATCATTGGCGAAATGTAACATATTTTCATATCTTCTGATATCTGTTTTGTGTTTTATTCTGTAGTCTTTGAAAATGACGAAATGGCGAAACGCGTAAGGCGATTTTGGAAGTAATAAAAAGTGTGGTCAAGACATCAGAAAGTAATTAAAGTGCACCCAAGGGGCAGCTTCGTCTACAAAGCATTATGCAAATTAAAATTTACTTGACGTCCATGAGCATAAGCCACCAAGCGATCCAACCACGAGCATATGATGCCCAAACACTAGACTCGTGACCAATAGCCATGCCTACAATCGGTTTGAAAACATTTGGAAGAAAATAATGTTGAGCGATATTCCGCTTCGTTATTAAAACATGAACCGTCGTTGGCAATTATTTTTAGTGTTTCATAACTGCGTCATTAACATCCAAACTGATTTTATTCAAATTCTCGCTGGTCGTGGATATTTCTCTCTGTATCTGTTTTTGTGTCTGAATGTCTCTCTCTCTCTCTCTCTCTCTCTCTCTCTCTCTCTCTCTCTCTAACACACATACGCACATAAGCGCGCGCTCATACACACATAGCAATCACATGGCAGATTGTAACCAGATTTTTTTAAGTATCAGTCTCTTGCTGGTTTGATCCAGCCCGTCATTATTCCAACTTTAAAAACTTCGAGCCTCCTACTACCCGGTTTTCATCTGTCAATGACTCACTTCCGTACAGTGCTATACTCGAGATGTACTCGTACAATCTCAGAAATTTCTTTCTCAAAATGAGGCTTATATTTGATACTAGCAAATCTTTCAGCGACGAACACCCTGCTTGCGTATGTTAGTCTGCATCTTATGCCCTCTTTGTCTCATCTTCCATATGTTAGCAAAATTCTTAGCAAAATTCTTCCAGCTTATCTACTAAACTGTCTCTTATTTTGCACAAGCTGCGACATGGTCGCGAACTAAACAGTGATCCGACCATAGAATATATTTCATTTACTATAAGTCTAGGGTCACAAATTTTTTGTCATCAGATTACCGGTTTAGGTCTATAATGACCATCTTCAGGTCCGTTTTGTAAAAACATGTCCTAATATACGGGAGCCATAGTGGCATCGTCAAATGGTAATGATTTTGTGTTTACCATTTCACGATATGCCTATGGCGCCAGTATATTAGGACATGTTTTTATAAAACAGATCTGATCATTATAGACCGAAACTCATAGTCTGATGACAAAAAATTTGTGCCCCTAGACGCATAGTAAAAGAAATTTAGTCTCTGATTTTGTTGTTACGTATGCCGATAGTCCAGTTTCGGATGATTCTCATTACTTTCTTCTCAATCCATATCATGTGCTCATTAACCTGTTCATTGCATTTATAACTTTCTTTGAGTATAATAATGTTATCAGCGAATCTTAACATTGACATCCTTTCACCCCAATTTTTAAGCCCCCCCAGTGAACCTTCAATTTCATTTGCTTCATTGGTTTTTCTATGTGTAGAATGAAGAGGAGAGCAGAATGATTCATTCGCTGTCTTTAATCCAAGTACTTCTCTCTTGGTTTTCAACTCTTATTGTTCTCCCTTGTACATATTGTTCAGGGTGGGACATGAATCAGTTGTTAAAGTGTGTTTGGTGGAATAACACTAAGGGCAAATGGAAGTACAAATTTATTATCAACATAGAAATACATGTACAGTTCAATGACCTACAAAAGATGTTCAAGGTGTTTTGCACGCTAGTCTCTGCAAACATTGCACCTTAACTCTAATTTACAGTATTTGTCACACATCTTGAGGGATTATAGGTTTTCCAATTGTGATTGTGTATCTTTATTGAAACGCTCAAAATCTTTTTAGTATACCACAGACAGAAAATCCATGTGTGTGATATCAGAGGATCGTTTAGGCTGTTCAATAATACCCAGTCTACCAATGCACTCACCAAAATTTTCATTGAGAAAGTCTCTCCCAATAACTCCATAATGCGAGGGTGCTCCACCTTGAAGACAATTTAACAGTCCTTAACCGGTTGCACATGTTCAAAAGCAGATTATTTTTAAGTTCTAACAACACTTCTTGAAGGATGCCTAAGTAATTTGCTGCAGCATTGAAAAATATGCCCGATTAGTCCACTGCTGAAAATCCCTGCCCACACATTCACGCCAGGATAATTTGTCTCCATCGCCACAGGGAGATTCGTAGAGTCCCAGTAGACTCACTTGTTTCTGCTAAATCTGCCATTGACCTTAAAACTGCCTCGTCGCTCCAAAGAATGCCTTTGTAACTCTTGAGATCGGCTTCTTGTCGGATGGCGTACAACTTGCAGAATTCCAAATGCCTGTCCGGATCATCTTTATTTAGGCCTTGAAGTAAAGTAGCACTATACCGTCTCAATTTCAGTTTTTTCTGAATCCTTGGTGGGCTTGGTCTCTTTGCTTCGAGATTTAGTCGGTGATTGCACGAAACACTGCGCGACTACATTAAGATCCGTTTCGGTAGTAACAGACTTCGACTTCCCTAAATGAGGAAGCTCAGCTATCGACCCAGTTGCTTCAAATTTTAAATTTAATTGTGAATACCTTGTTTAGATGGATTTGGATGTTCGGAAAACGTTCTACAAATATATCATAAACATCACTGTAACTATGGTCATGTTTCCACCATGTTTGGAAAAAATACACGCTGTTCTGTAGTTAACATTGTATACATTGTTTCTCAGACAATAACAAACAGCATAACTTCAAGCTGACTTATGGGTACTACATACTAGTCAAGTTCACTGCTGAGTACTGAAACGTCCCCTTAGAAAAATTTATGAATGACTGTGCTGATAAACCTCTTACATGATTTTATTTTCAAACAGCTGAGCAGAACTGAACGTACTCAGACATTTCGCTCTTTACCTATTCTGATCAACACTAAACTGACACATAATATTTTTAGCGCAACGCAATCTGACTTTCAAAAATCCCTACAGAAGAATGGCCCTGACTAACAATAACCTATACCTTTCATGAATCACTTACCTCACAAAAATCTTCGTTACTCGAACTACTGCAATACAGCGAGCGCCACTAATGCCAGATAAATAAAAGATTCTAACTACTGAAGGCACTAACTACTGATAGGCATAGTCAGCAGATGAAAGATTTTGATAGAGAACAAACAATGTATTTACCTTAATAATGTTCCAAAGTCATCATATATATCAGTTCATGATATCCAATATTACAAATTTACTCTTTCTGATGGACACACGTCCAGATCGTCCGCTCTCAAAATCCTGCCATTTCTCTCCCCACATCCACCACTGCTGGCGGCTCACCTCCAACTGCGCAACGCTACGCGCTGTTCACATCCAACTGCCCAACACTACAATGGCGAATATTACAACAATGCCAACCAGCCACAGACTGCACACAGCACAGCCAGTGATTTTCATACAGAGCGCTAGGTGACGTTAACATAAAAACCTAAACAGCCTACTTACAATACCACTCCGCTACGTAAAACAAAGGACTGCTAGTGACAAATGATTTATTGCCCATTTTTTCCTACAATACGAGGTGCGTGAGAAAAGTAATGAGATTGATTTCTTATCTACCATATTATTGTTTTTAAACCACTAATATTGTAACCCTGAAAGTAGTTCTCTTCGGTAGCTATACACACACGGATTCGATGTTGCCAATCTTGGTAGCGGCGTTGAAAGGCTTCAACTGGTAGGGCCTTTAACATATCGGTCATATTCTTTTGAATGTTCTCCAGAATCCAAAAATAGCACCCTTTTAAAGAGCTTTTCAATTACGGGAAAAGAAAAAAGTCACAAAGGCTCAGATTAGGTGAAAAAGGGGCTGTGGAAGAGCAGGAATGACTTCTGAGATAAAAAATTCCATGATGGAAGTGGACGTGTGGCATAGGGCGTTATCATGATGCAAGTTTCAAAATGGTTCAAATGGCTCTGAGCACTATGGGACTTAACATCTGAGGTCATCAGTCTCCTAGACTTAGAACTACTTAAACCTAGCTAACCTAAGGACATCACACACATCCATTCCCGAGGCAGGATTCGAAACCGCGATTGTAGCGGTCGCGCGTTCCCAGACTGAAACGCCTAGAACCGCTCGGCCTCACCGGCCGGCTCATGATGCAGCATCCATTTGTCTGCTATATTCGGTCTCACTCGATTCGTCCTTTTCCTGAACGTTTTAAGAACATCTTTATAAAACTTGGTTGACATTTTGTCCTGGAGGAACTAATTCTTTATGCTCTACAGTCCTACTGTCAAGATAGAAAATCAGCATTGTTCCGATCTTCTTTTTGCTCTTTCGAGATTTTATCAGTCCATGAAATCTCTCTATGTGCTACTCCTCACTTTGCCGCTTTGCCTCAGGATCATACTCAGTAATGGGTGAGCCATCACCTGTGATCAGAAGACTTCACCATCCATGGTCATTGGCAATCCTCTCAAGATCAATGCATACGTTTCGATTGTCTTTCTGCTCAGTTGTGAGATTTTTCGGCACCATTTTGGTAAAAACATCCGCATGTACAAAACTTCGGTCAGAATTTGATGTACGGTGAAATTGTTTAACAGGTCACCCATCATCCTTATTGTTAAACTTCGGTTCATCACAAGAGCACGCACGCGTTCGATGTTTTCGTCGGTTTTTGAAGCTGAAGGTCTCCCTGAGCGAGTTTCGTCTTTCTTCCAAAAATGATTTGTGCCAGCGAAAAACTTATACTCTTAATAAAGAATGTTCCTCATAGGCAAGTTTCAATTTTTCAAAGGTCGTACTGGCGGATTCCCCAAACCTGTTGGCATAACGTTGGCGCTGTCAAAAATCTCTTGATGGCTGTACAGAGCTGAAACTCTGACTGAGCATCTGGAAGCGATGAACACACCGATCTACCCAAGTAGAACAGCACGGCGTTGCCAGATCGCTAGCAGAGTTGTCAGTCTCATTTCTTTTCTCAGACACCTAGTATATACCCTTTTTTATGAGGTTTTTAAACATCTTGCAGATCTTCACATTATCGAACTCCACCGGCAAACTTTCAGAGGTTGTTCAGGGACCCCTTCTAAGTATTTTGGTATATGGAACCCACGGTCTGTAGCAGTTGATTAAAGAGTAATAATGATTTAGTCGGTTTATTACCGCAGTCTTCCTGGTTTCTGTGGGAACACCTTCACAGCAGTGAAGAAATCTGTAACAGGCAATAACTAAAAAATACAACGCACAAAATAGAGTAATGCATGCCCCAGACGGGATCTGGTTGCCGCCGGATCTGGAACAGGTCAGCATAGCGTCATTCTGCCAGCCTTCGCTGCACTCACTAAACCCATACATGAGCTGCGTAATCGACCAACTCATCAGTACACCTATCCATAGCAGTCCAGTGTATCACTGTTAACGAACAGATAACCCTGCCGGAAAACATAACATTAGACAGAACCGAGCAGTAAGTGAAAACTTGAGGGCGATTAGGTAAGGAGGCCATTGCTGTTGTCAACAGTAGGTTCCGAGGGCGAATGGAAACAAGGCCGCAGAAACAAATCGTTGACATTTGCAGTGTTACGCAGATATTTTCAGTGCAATGCAGATACGAAGCTAACTAGAGCAAGAAACCAAACAAAATTCAATAACTCTGTAACGAGTTGTCGGAGACTGTTAAGTCCCTTATGCCAAGTCACTCAGGAGCACCTCAACGACGTCTAAAAGTTTGTCGCTGGAGTTCCGCCTCTGTACTCTCTTCCTGAATCAGGTATTGGATTGTAAAGCTTACGTAGGAGCAGATATAGACCCATATCATAATTTAGTAATGATAAAGTTTAAGACACTAGTCAGAAAGAATTAATGTATGAAGACGTGAGATATTGTACTAAGGAATGAACAGACACGCTTTCAGTTCTCTGAGGCTATAGATACTGCGGTAAGGAATAGCTCGGTAGGCAGTACAGGTGAAGGGGAATAGACAGCTCTAAAAATGGCAGTAACAGCAGTTGGAAAGAAACTATTACGTACAAGGAAGATAGTTGCGAAGGAAGTGCGGATAACACGAGAAATCCATCGACGAAAGAAGGAAATAAAAATGTCCAGGGAAATTCAGGAATATAAAAACACAAGTCGCTTAGCAATGAAACAAAGAGGAAGGCTGGAAAGCTAAGGCGAAATGACTACATGAAAAATGAAAAGAAATCGATAAAGAAATGTTGTCAAAAGGACTGACTCAGCATAAAGTCAAAACAACCTTCCTTGCAACGAAAAGCAAGAGCGCTAAGATTAAGAGTGCAGTGCGAATTCCATTGTTAAATCCAGAGAAGAGTGTGAATAGGTGGAAGGAGTATATTGAAGGCGCCGGCCGCTGAGACCGAGCGGTTCTAGGCGCTTCAGTCCGGAACCGCGCTGCTGCTACGGTCGCAGGTTCGAATCCTGCTTCGGGCATGGATGTGTGTGATGTCCTTAGGTTAGTTAGGTTTAAGTAGTTCTTAGTCTAGGGGACATAACCCATAGTGCTCAGAGTCATTTGAAGTATATTGAAGGCCTCTGAGAGGGGGAAGACTTGACTGATGATATGATAGAAGAAGAAACAAGAGTCGATATAGAAGAGAGAGGTAATCCAGTATTAGAATCGCAATTTAGAAGATCTGTGGAAGATATAAGATCGAATAAGGCGGAAGGGATACATAAGATTCCATCAGAATTTCGAAAATCATTGGGGGAGGTGGCAACAAAACGACTATCCAAGTTGGTGTGTAGAATGTATGAGACTATAAATATTCCATCAGACTTTCGGAAAAACTCATCTACGCCATTCCGAAGACGTCAAGAGCCGACTAGTGAGAGAGTTATCGCAGAATCAGCTTAACAGCTCATGCATCCAAGTTGCTGGAAAGGATAATATACAAAAGAATGGAAAAGAAAACTGGGGATCTGTTAGATGACGATCACTTTGGCTTTAGAAAAGGTAAATTCACCAGAGAGGCAGTTCTGACGTTGTGGTTGACATTGGAAGCAAGACTGCAGAAAAATCAAGACACGGTCATAAAATCTATCGACCTGGAAAATGCGTTCAACAATTTAAAATAGCCAAAGTATTCGAAATTCTGAGAAATATGTGGGTAAGTTAAAGGGAAAGACGGGTAATATACAATATGTACAAGAACCAAGAGACCGGAAGGCTGGAAGATCCAGAACGAAGAGCTCGGATTAAAAAGGGTGTAAGGCAGTGATGTAGTCTTTCGCTCCTGCTATTCAATCTATGGATCGAAGAAGCAATGACGGAAATGAAACAGGCGTTCACGAGTGGGAAAGGGTATCAGTGATAAGATTCCCTGATGGCATTGCTATCTTAATTGAAAGTGAAGAAGAATTACAGAAGCTAATGAATATAATGAACGGTCTAATGAGTACAGAATATGGATTGAGAGTAAATCGAAGAAAGATGAAAGTAACGAGCAGAAGCAGAAATGAGAACAGCAAGAAGCTCAACGTGACGACTGGTGATCACGAAGTGGACGAAAACAAGGAATTCTGCTACATAGATAGCAAAATAACTCATGATAGAGAGACATAGACAGCAGACTAACACGGGCAAAAAGGGCATTCCTGGCCACTAAAAGTCTACTAGTTTCAAACATAGGTCTTAATTTGAGCAAGAGCAAAGCATTGTGTGGTAGTGAAGCACGGAATGTGGGAAAACCGGTGCTGCAGACGAATGTTGAAAATTAGGTGGACAAGGTAAGGAATGAGAAGGTTCTATGCTGAATCAGAGAGGAAAGGAATATATGCAAAACACTGACAAGAAGAAGGGACACAATGATCTGAAATCTGTTAAGACATCAGGGAATAACTTCCATGGTACTAGATGGAACTGTGGAGAGAAGAGAGTAACAGAAAAAAATTAATTTCTTCGTCTGTTATGAACAGAACTTCTCATTTCTCATCTTGTCTATACATTTAATAAGGATCAAGACATAATAAAGTTAAATTGTTATTTGCCCAGCGACTAAAAAGATAAATGTATGTTTTGACATGTGTTGCAGCAAGCATCTTCACTCTAATTGGTCTGAATTACCCACAAATCGCTGTGCCGCAATCAATCAGGTTTTATCACTCCCTACACGACAGAGACGCAGTCTGGACTTTCTGCGATCAAAGCGGAACAGAATTTTCAAGATTCTGTAAGTCCACCTTTCTACAGATGGATGCGGGACCTCGGCTGTTCATTACAAAATGTCGAATCAAAACACCTTCAGCCGTTTAAATTTACAGTTGTTATTTTAGTTGAGCAACCAGTTTCAGCGCCACATTATGCCATCAAGAGGATTTTTCTTTTGTTCGTCTGAAAGCCTTACTATGGTCAGATAAGCGCACTATACAGGGTGTTACAAAAAGGTACAGCCAAACTTTCAGGAAACATTCCTCACACACAAATAAAGAAAAGATGTTATGTGGACATGTGTCCTGAAACGCTTAATTTCCATGTTAGAGCTCATTTTAGTTTCGTCCACCTACGCTCAATGGAGCACGTTATCATGAATTCCCTGTGCTGCTAGAACATGTGCCTTTACAAGTACGACACAACATGTGGTTCATGCGCGATGGAGCTCCTGCACATTTCAGTCGAAGTGTTCGTACGCTTCTCAACAACAGATTCGGTGACCGATGGATTGGTAGAGGCGGACCAATTCCATGGCCTCCACGCTCTCCTGACCTCAACCCTCTTGACTTTCATTTATGAGGGCATTTGAAAGCTCTTGTCTACGCAACCCCGGTACCAAATGTAGAGACTCTTCGTGCTCGTATTGTGGACGGCTGTGATACAATAACGCCATTCTCCAGGGTTGCATCAGCGCATCAGGGATTCCATGCGACGGAGGGTGGATGCATGTATCCTCGCTAACGGTGGACATTGTGAACATTTCCTGTAACAAAGTGTTTGAAGTCACTCTGGTACGTTCTCTTGCTGTGTGTTTCCATTCCATGATTAATGTTGAAATGAAATGTCGTGTGGCTAGGGCATCCCGTCGGGTACACCGTTCGCCTGGCGCAAGTCTTTCGAGTTGACGCCACTTCGGCGGCTGGCGTGTCGATGAGGATGAGATGATGATGATTAGGACAACACAACACCCAGTCCCTGAGCGGAGAAAATCTCCGACCCAGCCGGGAATCAAACCCGGGACCTTAGGATTGACATTCTGTCACGCTGACCACTCAGCTACCGGGGCCGGACATGATTAATGTTATTTGAAGAGAAGTAATAAAATGAGCTCTAACATGGAAAGTAAGCGTTTCCGGACACATGTCCACATAATATATTTTCTTTCTTTGTGTGTGAGGAATGTTTCCTGAAAGTTTGGCAGTACCTTTTTGTAACACCCTGTATAACCGCACTACCTTCAACTACGTTGTTCTGATAGATGCCCCTTGTTATTTCAGAAGATTCTGATTTTCCACCCAGATTGTCTTTCTTTGGAATTCTGTCGTATATCTGTCCTTTAATGGAAAGATATGTTAAACGAAAGTGACATCAGTTTCGTTCTCTCTGGTACCGCGGTGCACCTTCACACTTCCGGTTCGCTTCGAATGTATGCTCATGCCCGCAATTTAACGGACATTCTCATTCAACATAACATTTCGTCATGGTTACCGTGGTCTAGGGGTTAGCGTTGGTATCTCTCGATCACGGGGTCCCGGGTTCGATTCGCGGCTGGGTTGGGGATTTTCTCTGCCCGGGGACGGGCTGTTTGTGGTGTCCTCATCATTTCATCATCATCATCATTCGTGACAGTGGCAACATTGGATTGCGTAAAAGAAAAATTGGGATGTGTAAAATTTGGAACGTCGTACGGGCGCTGATGACCTCGCAGTTGGGTGCCGTACAATCCAAACATCATCATCATCGTCATGGTTACACGGGTGGGCAAATCGTCGCTGACCAACTAGGAAATACGTCGCAGATATAACACGAGTGCGAAAGCGCTCGGTGTTCCTCTAACACATGGGCGGAATTCTGAGGCGTAACACTTGTTGTTTCAGTGGCGTGTTGTGTGCATGGGGCATGCAGTATTAACTTTTAGGGAAGCAGGATGATGCGGAAAACACATTTCTATAACATTGCACGTGTGTGGATTATTGGGACATTTGAGGCATACATATTTAACGCTATTTGGCTAGGAATTAATATCAACTTCACCGCCCCCCTCCACCCCACAGTTGTGGAGAAGATTCAATGAAGTCTCGCTACATCGCAGCAAAAACTGTCACATGACTAGGTACATCCACATTCCAGTTGAAAACAATCGTTATCACCTCACAGTGAAAGGAAGGAAAAGCGATCACAGACTATAGCCAGCACTGAGTGAACTGCAGAACAGCTCAAAATCAGGAATTATGAAAGTTCCCTCAGTGCTGAATAATCTGCAATCACTTTACATCTACATATATACTCCGCTAGCCACCATCCTTACACTGTGAGATAACACCTCACACTACTTTAAAATTATAAAAGGTGGCTGTACCTTGTCATATCACGAAGTTACTTTTAGCTACATGTCGAGGAATATAAAAGTATTTCAGATATATGTTGCATAAATGCTTCATGAGAAGTCGCAGTCATTTAGTTGCACTGTAATAATCCTACTTGTCTTGATCACAATGTTTTAGTGACTTTATCACGCCTTACAGCTTTCGGCGTCACGTGACTTTCAAAGGATCCAAAAATATAACCAATGTTCTATAACAAATGGATGAATTAATCTGTTCCGTATAGACACGCTGTATCTATATTGGACAATTTCATTCTGCTGTTTTAAACATCGAGTTATATTTTTGCGTAACCTGAATATTGCGTAACGCTGAAATATGGTGGTCAACCACAGATAGCGTTATTGCAACAGTGCTTATTATAAAACCCTTGTGCAGTCCATTGTGGGAGCGTTATTGCAACAGTGCTTATTATAAAACCCTTGTGCAGTCCATTGTGGGATATTGATTAACCCTACCCTCAACTGGGTCTAGCCCCTTCCAAACCAAAATACTGGATCCGCTGCTGGTCGGATCGACAGAGGATGTCGCATTTATATTAAGAACAATTGCCAGGGGCTTTTTCGTCTACTAAAATAATGTAATAGATATGGTGAAAAAGAATCGAAGAACGACTTTCCCACGGATAGAAAGAGAATTTGCAGATGACTACATCAGAGCATTCTCACCAACAGCTCGGGATCAATAACACGAGCATAACATCGTAACGTCGTACGGCGAGGTTCCCGTGGGTTCGACACGGGCGGTAACAGAAGCGACGGCGCCAAGGTCGCGCGCCTCAGTGGGTCGCCGCAGTGGCGCTCCCGACGGCCGGAAGCGGCCCCCACGTGCCGGAAGTTGGGGCAGGTCGCGAGCTGCTGCGCGGCGCATGCGCGGCGCACCCCGCTGACGTCACCGGGGAACCCCCGCGGGGCCTCTCGCGAGAAACCCGAGCGTCTCTGCGCGGCTCATCTGCCGCCGCCTGCTGCGCAGTAGCCGGCCTCAGCGGCGCGGCGCGTGTTTTCCTGATTGGCTGTGCGCTGGAGATACTTCAGGTCGTAAACAGCTGCATTTTCCGTGCTCGCCTATTTCGGAGTCAACTCGCCGGTTTTCCCAAACAGATCCAACACAGTCAAGACTCAACTATTCTAATGTTAAAATTAACAATGTGCAAGTTAGACTGTAGCGCGTTTAATACTGTATTCACGAGGCAAAACATCGCAACCAATTTTTTGAACAGTACCTGTTGTTCCTCTTCTCTTTCTTATTGTTTGCTAAAGGTCTCTGTAGGACAGACGATAGTCCCTTCATAGAATCGATTAGTTTCTCCTTCCAGAACCCCATCAATTTTTCCTTTCGTCTCTTCCACTCTAAGTCTGAGCTCTTCACTATCTCCATTAGTAATCTTTATACTTTTCCCGTATGCTTTTCTGTTGTTGATCTCTGGCACACTGGTCAGTGTATACTTGCTTCTTCAACTTTCCTGCCCTTCCACCTTGATCCCCAGCTCCGATCAGTCCTTTTGGATACTACCCTTTTTCTCTCGTACTTCTTTCGCCATTCTCTACACATTCATCCTAAATCATATGTCCCATAAACCTTGTCTTTTTCTTTCTATACGATTTCTCTTGATGTAAGCTATAAATCACTTTGGAAAATTAAGGTTATGTCACTAATTCTCTGTCTGCAGGTACACGTTTGCAGTTTTGGCACATATTAAAAACTCCGCGCCGTAGCACCATATCACGCCGCTAGAGGAGCCAAATCAAACTTTGTCAAACTTTACCTTTGCTCTTGTAATGCGGTGCTCTTCACTGTGTCTTGACGATATCGAAGTACACCAGGAGTGCAGACACGTACTTGCAAATAAATAACAAAATTACGCACATTAGGGAGAACGTCGGTTCAGATCCCTGTATGGGCGTCCTGGTTTAGGTTTTCCGTAATTTTCCTACATCGCTTAACGTAAATGCGTGGACAGTTCCTTTGAAAGGGCGCAGCAGATTTCCTTCCCCGTCGTTACTTAATCCGAGCTTCTCTTCCGTCTCTAATGACCTCGTTGTCGACGGCATGTTTGACGTTAATCGTTCATCCTAATTTTCAGTTACGTAGCAGTACATTAACAGTCTTTCAACTGAACTGATTCTGCATTATTTCTCTTCCTCGTGTCTTTGATATTAATGGTACCAAGTTTGGTCTACGCACCGTAGTTAGTTTCCGTGTTATAACGTGTTAAGTAGGGAAAGTTTATTATAATCATCCGGTATTTAAATATTTTCCCAACGCTAGAAACGTTTGTAATTAATTACGTGAGGGATTTCTCCTGTTCAAAAAAAGTATTGGCACCCTGTATGACGTTTGTTATTGTCTTGACAGACGACGACGATTGGATCAGATTCGTGCAATTGGAGTTGACAAAAAAAAAAAAAAAATCGTTCAAAAGGCTCTGAGCACTATGGGACTTAACATCTGACGTCAACAGTCTCCTAGAACGTAGAACTACGTAAACCTAACTAACCTAAGGACATCACACACATCCAGTCGCGCGGTTCCGGACTGAAGCGCCTAGAACCGCTCGGCCACCGCGGCCGGCAGGAGTTGACAAACAGTTCAGTGGCTCGCCTGACGACCAATGTACGGAGCATCAACTTATCACGATGAGGCCGAAGGGGAAAGAGCATTCCGTGTCGTTCTGCAACAAGGCTGCTTTACTGCATTCGCAGGATAAAAGTTACTATGAGGTTGGTAAAAATTTTCTGTCAATTGTACAACAATAAGGACAGTCATGAAGTACTTACGAGAGACTGATGCAACAGACAACAAAGCAGATCTAGACGTCCAAGAGTCCTTTCAAGTAGATAGCATCGAAGGACGGTTCGTCTTGCACAAAAATAGCACTTTAAAACATTATGGTCGTTTGTATTAGACATCCAGTCAAGGACCAACAAACAGGTTGAAGCATACGCTAACAGGAATGTTTTGAACGCAGCTGATATTCATGACAGATCTCCCAGAGAGAAGCCATTTATATTGGAAGTTAACTGACGAAAGCGCTTGCTGATCGCCATAGATTATGCCAATAAATCGATTGAATTTTGGAATAGGTCGCTATTTTATGACGAATCCAAGTTTAATTTGTTTGGATCAAACGGAAATGAAAAACTGTCGTGCAAACCAAATACAAAGCTGCAATCATAATACGGCTGGTCCCGGCGGAGGTTCGAGTCCTCCCTCGGGCATGGGTGTGGGCGTTTGTCCTTAGGATAATTTAGGTTAAGTAGTGTGTAAGCTTAGGGACTGATGACCTTAGCAGTTAAGTCCCATAAGATTTCACACACACACACACACAATACATCGTACCTACAGTAAAACATGGGGGAGGAAGCATAACGGTTTGGGGATACTTGACAGCTTTTGGTGTTGGTGACTTGCCAATTATTGAAAATGTTATGGATCATTGTAAATACATCGATGTATTGCGAGGCTATTTACGTAGCAGTGCACAGAAACTGGTTCTTGATGACGTCTTTTACTTTCAACAAGATAACGAGGCTAAACATACGGCTCTGAGAACTTGGGAGTGGTCATCCGAGAAGGATTTTCACTCCACCAGAGAGATCTGGTCTTAAGCCGCCAGAGCATCTTTGGGCACACTTGAATACAAAAGTTTGAAAACGTCCTTCGACAGAGGAGCGGAAGTTTCAGACAGTGTTGGTAGAGGAACGGTCGAAGATCTCACCAGATACTACTCGCAACTTGGTTCACTCTATGCCAAGACGTCTACAATCTGTCGTCAGTGCCTACGGTATGCACGCACGTAAATTAGAGAGAGACTTTAACGTCATTTTTGTGTAGGTGTGGCAACACTTTTTGATGTATAGAACAACTGGTTTTTTATTTTTTATTTTTTTCAAACTATCATTTTTGCTGTCAGAAACCAGTTAAACGAGAAGAACCTTACGTTTACTACTTTATTTTTAAATAAATATAATAATGTCTCGGCCTCACCTTCATTTGTTTGTAATGTATATATAATTGTAGGTGTGCCAATACTTGTGGTGTCACCGCATATTTGCCAATCCTGGAGTACCTAACAGATCCTCTCTATCTCTGCGCACACGCTCGACTATCTCGCGGAAAATCCTAAAGATAATCTTGCCATATGTTTTTGATGGGACAAATTCAATAACGTAATTATTCAAAAAGTCGAAAAATAAATATCAAACAGGGATACTTCCGTGGTTGCTGCAGTAGATTGTATGGCACTCCAGCCACAAGGAGGGAAACAATTATACTACACAATGTGATCAAAAGTATCCGGACACCTGAGTGAAAACGACTTATAACTTCGTGGCACCCTCCATCGGTAATGCTGGAATTCAATATGGTGTTGGTTTCCCATAGCTTTGATGACAGCTTCCACTCTCGCAGGCATACGTTCAATCAGGTGCTGGAAGGTTTCCTGGGGAGTGGCACCGAGAACTGCACTGAGGAGAGGTATCGATGTCGGTCGATGAGGCCTGGCACGAAGTCGGTGTTCCAAAACATCCAAAAGATGTTCTCTAGAATTTAGGTCAGGACTCTATGCACACCAAACCATTACAGGAAAGTTTTTGTCGTTTAACCGTTCCGCCACAGGCTGTGCATTTTGACCAGGTGCTCGATCATGTTGACAGATCCAATAGCCATCCTCAAATAGTTCCTCAACAATGGGAAGCAAGAAGGTGCTTAAAACCTCAATGTAGGCCTGTGCTGTGATACATAGACTATGTAATCAAAAGTATCCGGACACTCCCAAAACATACATTTTTCATATTAGGTGCTCTGTGCAGCCACCTACTGGCAGGCACTCCATATCACCTACTTCAGTTGTCATTAGACATCGTGAGAGAGCAGAATGGGACGCTCTGCGGAACTCACGGACTTCGAACGTGGTCAGGTGATTGGGTGTCACTTGTGTCACGCGTCTGTACGCGAGATTTCCGCATTTATAAACATCCCTTGGTCCACTGTTTCCGATGTGGAAAGGTGAAGGGACACAAACAGCACAAAAGCGTACAGGCCTACCTCGTCTGTTGAGACCGCCGACAGTTGAAGAGGGTCGTAATGTGTAATAGGAAGACATCTATCCAGACCGTCACACAGGAATTCCAAACTGCATCAGCATCCAGTGAAAGTACTATGACAGTTAGGCTGGAGGTGAGAAAAGTTGGATTTCATGGTCGAGCGGCTGCTCATAAGCCACACATCCCGCCGGCAAATGCCAAACGACGCCTCGCTTGCACGATGAACAGTGGAAAAATGTTGTGTGGAGCGACGATTCACGGCACACAATGTGGCGATCCGATGGCGGGGTGTGGGTATGGCGAATGCCCTGTGAACGTCTTCTGCCTGCGTGTGTAATGTCAACAATAAAATTCGGAGGTGGCGGTTTTATGGTGTGTCGTGTTTTTCATGGAGGAGGCTTGCACCCCTTGTTGTATTGCGCGGCATTATCACAGCACAGTACTGGTGTTCTAAGCACCTTCTTGCTTCCCACTGTTGAAGGACAATTCGGGGATGGCTATTGGATCTTCCAACACGATCGAGCAGCCGGCCGGTGTGGCCGAGCGGTTCTAGGCGCTTTAGTCTGGAACGGTCGCAGCTTCGAATTCTGCCTCGGGCATGGATGTGCGTGATGTCCTTAGGTTAGTTAGGTTTAAGTAGTTCTAAGTTCGAGGGGACTGATGATCTCAGATGTTAAGTCCCATAGTGCTCAGAGCCATTTGAACCATTTTTCGATCGAGCACCTGGTCAAAATGCACGGCCTGTGGCGGAATGGTTACATGACAATAATATCCCTGTAATGGACTGGCTTGCACAGAGTCCTGATTTAAATCCTAGAGAACACCTTTGGAATGTTTTGGAACACCGACTTCGTGCCAGGCCTCACCGACCGACATCGATACCTCTCCTCAATGCAGCACTCCGTGAAGAATGGGCTGTCATTCCCCAAAAAACCTTCCAGCTTTTTATTGAAGTATGCCTGCGAGAGTGGAAGCTGTCATCAAGGCTAAGGGTGGACCAACGCCATATTGATTTCCAGCATTACCGATGGAGGGCACCACGAACTTGTAAGTCATTTTCAGCCAGGTGTCCGGATACTTTTGATCACACAGTGTAGGTGCCATGTTCCTTGACTACCGTAAGGCGTTCAATACAGTTCCGCCTGCCGCCTGATGATCAAAATACAGGCGACAGGAATACCAGACCAAAGGGATCGAAGGGTTTTTAGCAAACAGAACACAACATGTGAATCTGTCGGGGAGAAGTCCGCAGACGTAAGAGTAATTCTGGACGTGGCCAAGGGAGTGTTATAGGCCCTTTACTTTCCACAATATAGACTGAAGAGCCAAAGAAACTGGTACACCTGTCATATATCGTGTAGGGCACCACCGAGCACGCAGAAGTGCCGCAACGCGACGTGGCATGGACTCGACTAATGTGTCAAATAGTGCTGGAAGGAACTGACACCATGAATCCAGCAGAACTTCCCATAAATCCATAAAAATACGAGGAGGTGGAGATTTCTTCTGAACAGCACGTTGCAATGCATCCCAGATATACTCAATAATGCGGGGTCAGGGATTTTCTCTGCCTCGTGATGGCTGGGTGTTGTGTGCTGTCCTTAGGTTAGTTAGGTTTAAGTAGTTCTAAGTTCTAGGGGACTGATGACCATAGATGTTAAGTCCCATAGTGCTCAGAGCCATTTACTCAATAATGTTCATAAACGAGAAGTTCGGTGGCCAGCGGAAGTGTTTAAACTCAGAAAAGTGTTCATGGAGCCACTCTGTAGCAATGCTGCACGCGTGGGGTGTCGCAATGTTCTGCTGGAATTGCCCACGTCCGTCGGAATGCACAAGGACGTGAATGGATGCAGGTGATCAGACAGGATGCTTACGTGTCACCAGTCAGAGATATATCTAGACGTATCAGGGGTCCCATATCATTCCAACGGCACGCGCTCCACACCATTACAGAAGCTTCACCAGCTTGAACAGTCCCCTTCTGACATGCAGGGTCCATGGATTCATGAGGTCGTCTCCATACCCGAACACGTCCGACCAAGCAACATGTTTCCGGTCATCAACAGTCCAATGTCGATATTGACGGGCCCAGGCGAGGCTTAAAGCTTTGGGTCGTGCAGTCATCAAGGGTAAACGAGTGGGCGTTCGGCTCTGAAAGCCCGTATCGATTATGTTTCTCGCATTCTGACACTTGTTGATGGTCCAGTATTGAAATATTCAGCAATTTCCGGAAGGGTTGCACGTCTGTCACGCTGAACGATTCTCTTCAGTCGTTGGTGGCAAAACACACACATAGGGCAAAAGGAGGTCCGAAACGATATTAGGAGGTATCCAATGACTTTCGTCACCTCTTTGTACACGGGTGACTCGGTGCGGCGGAGCTGCGAAACTTAGAGAGGATGTGGCTTCGCCCTCGCTCCCTATTCGTCGATGCAGTGTGCAGCGAGGCAGCGCTATCATCTGTGGTACCGAGGCGCCGACTACGTTCAACACCGACTCAAAGGAAGGCCTCGGCGCTTGTTCGTGACGTCACGTCAGCTAGGCACGGCGAACGCCAGATCTGTTGCAGGCAGAAACGCCTGGGCGTGCTTATCAGTATAAATCTCTTATTTTTGGACAAACTGTTTGGCATTGCTTTGGATTCTGCAGTTTTTATTTGTGTTGAGTGACTCGTGCAACCAGTGAAATCCATAATTCACCACACTTCTTAGCAAAGCATATACTGCTGTACTTGAATGTGAGTTAACTTTTAGTTAGTTGCACAGTCAGTGTATATTCTACAGTCCTTTTATCACTGAGGGATCTGAAAAAGTGTTACATGCATAGCGGGTTTCATAGCTAGTTGTATGTCAAAAATTTAAATGTGTATGGAGTGTTAGCACCTGGGACTATTTTTATTATACACATAATGGTGGTGTCTCCCTGACACAGGAAAATGTGAAACTATTGGCGGTAGTTGACCAACGCACTTTGTTCTGAGAGATTTCAGCTATCAGTTAATTGTGCAATTCATTACACTTCTTAACAAATAGTGTACTCCTGAACTTAAATTTCCACCTGTTTTAAAGATTGACATACAAAAACAACTTCATGGTCCAGCACCAACACAATTCGTGCTTCTTTACCTTATTTGTAAATCTGAGGAAGTTACGTTTGTACTGGGTTGCTTTTACAGAAACTGTCAACATATTGGTGCTCTTCTTTAGGTATCTTGGTTGACTATGGGGTGAGGAGCACTGAATGTTGATGAAATATCTTGCGATTGTACACGTTGAGGCAGGGGGTGGTGGACAGAAGAAGAGGAGAGAGATACTTGTTTTATCAAATAAAATTGTTTTATCCTACAAACTTTCTCCTTTCAGTTGTGAGAGGGGAATATTTATGTTTTCTAAAGTGCGTGTTTAAGCTCAGCAGTATTTTCGATGTATGAAGCTGTTTTGGTTCCTGTTTAGAATTCCTTTCGTTGAAAACGATTGTAATCTAATGACTGACAACAATTGGACAGTTACGTATGTAAATTAGTTCACATTTCCAGTGACGATGTCAAACGAAAATAAATAAATAAATAAAAGAAACGAATTCATTGTAAGGGGATTGGGTTAAGTTTTGATAACACAATGGATTAAGTAAATATAGTTACTTGAATGTAAAACTTCCGAAGCATGCAATGGGCTAAAGCATCTTCTCATATTGATCTACGTTTGTTTCGAAAGGATTCAGTAATACAGAACTATGATCTTCATTTGTAGCTTTACGATAGTAAGAAAATCTTTCATCTAAAGAAAACTGCAGAATCCAAAACAATACCAAACACTTTGTCCAAAAATAAGAAATTTATAGTGATAAGCACGCTCAGGCGTTTCTGCCTGCAACAGACCTGGCGTTCGCCGTGCCTAGCTGACGTGACGTCACGAACAAGCGCCGAGGCCTTCCTTTGAGTCGGTGCTGCTACGTCAATCTTTGGACGATACCACAGTCGCGTTGCTAGAGGTAATTTGGGGAAGGAGACGCTCGTACTGGGGATGTCAGCTGCTGTTGAGCGGGCTGTGAAAGACGGCAGAGCAGATTGCAGTGCGTGAGTCACTGCAGCCAGGCGAGATACCAGGGTCGGCTGTAGCACGTGGCCGGAAGCGCTCGCCTCGCCGGCCTGCGGCCTGGCGTGGCGTGTTGTGCCAGAACGCGGCCTATGCGAGCGAGGAATGCGTCCGTCCTTGGGGCGCGGGGCAGCGTGACTGCACCGTGACTGCGTAATGCGTCCGCCCGTCTGACGAGGAGGAGGCGGGGCAGCTGTCCCTCCTGCCAGCGAGCGACACCGCCAGTTTTAAATCACTCAGCTGTTCCTCTGCCCTTCATCCAAACCCACCTAAGGCAATACGTAGCTGATCAAGCACCGCTAACCAAACTCTCGGTGATGCATATTACTTCTGAAAGTAAACTCGAGGCTGGTGATTCAGCTAGGTGGCGTAGCAGTGTGATACCAGACAGTGTAGTGCAACTCGACATTTCGTTAGTAAACACCACAGTACACTCTTAGGCTCTTCGAGAAATTGTAGCTATTCGTATGTACGTAGGGAGAAAAACTATTTCGAGTTAATTGAACTAGAGTGGAGCAGAACACTATCGCCCGTGTTCTGTTTACCTACAACCAAAAATATACGCAGGAGTTGCACCTCTTGTCGGCATGAGTGGTGAACGGAAGACGTCACTTGCTGTGGTGCTCGTGTTACCCTGTGCAGCCGCTGATTGAAGGTGTTATGACGACTGTCACAGAATAACCAAAGAGCCTGCCTTAGCAAAGATCGTTGTGAAGAAATTTAATATATGAACATGAAGGTAAAAAAAGAGATGGCATTGCAGACTTACGCTTTACGTTGTTTTGAAGCCAGAGTGGGAGGGGTTTGCCGCCATGTTAAATGACTAAAACATTAACAGACTACTGTTTACGATTGCTTCTTGTTCATTATTTCTGTTGTGTGCTCACAAATGACCAAAACATTAGCAGATTACTGTTTACGATTGCTTCTTGTTCATTTTCTCTGTTGTGTGCACGCAACAGCTGTTTTAAATACTAAAAATTAACGTGGCTACATGAATATTATAGGCAGTTTCGAACGTTTTTCTGTTCCCGAATGCGTATTTACGATAGTAATATCGCACGTTTGACCTCTTTAATGTAACTTTTTTTTGTTGATACATTTCGAATAACCAAGAAAAGCAGGATGTGATGTGAAAAGGATGCTTTCGTGATTAGTTTAATTTCACTTTTCCTGTATTTGCATCGATAACAAATGAAGATGGAACTCTGAAACCAATGCCTATTTGCTTGCCGGTACTGTTTCTTATTCATTACATTTTCAGCTGTTAACTCGTAGATACAATATTTTTAAGAATCGCGTAGTGAGGAAAGAAGCAAGGCATTCATCGCATCTTGTGCTTGTCAACAAAGTAAACGGGTTATTAAAATGTCAAAGAAACAGAACGGCACGGAGGTGTACCTCCATCCAAAATAGAGTTCTTGTTTTATTAGATTGTCAGTGGATTAGTCCTACTGCAGTTTAAACACCTTCTCACTCTGAAATCCCTCCTATGACGCATCATTCAGTGCGTGGCCAATAGCGGCAATTTACAAGATAAAATAACCACTACAATTAAAGCAAACAGCGCAACCATAAATGATGCATAAAAAAAATTGGTGAACTGCTCCACATACGAATGAAATGTGATTCCTTTAAACTTTAGGTTACGTTAGAAACGGTTAGTAAATCGGTAAACGACGCAATGGCATTTTTTTATGAAATAGCAACGTCTTCATACGATCAAAGCACCAGATGTTAGTTGGGATGCGACCACGAAGGCTATAGATATCCCCAACGGTCAAAACTGGGCGCGGGCACGTCAGAGTGAAGTCAGGTGGGAGTACAACCATGTGAATCATCGAGGTATAAATGCTGTAAATCTAATGTTTTGGGCTAGTTAAGGAGGCGGACGTCGGCTTCAAGTTTGTGATGTAACGACAACTGCCTTCTTTTATTGCCTCCATATGTGTGGACCTACTCTGTTGTATACGGATTAGAGCGAAGGAAGAGAACCTGGTGCTCATTTTAAAGTACATTGTAATACAGGTTAATGGAACAATATATGTTTGAAATTAGGGAACAATGGCTATGAATGCTTTGCGTTGCTTAAGGAGAGAAATGAGCCCTTTTTCCAGCTTATTCACGAAGAGAGGAGGATCAGAGCATTGTGAAGAAGTTTATTGGCTTGATTGCTAGGATATGAAAAGCAAGACCAGCTCTAGAAAAGAAATTTATAGGCGACCGTAATATCTAGAAAATACTAGCAAACAGAGTGAATCTACAAAAGTGGAATGTTATTCTAGGAGGCCGTCTGTAACTGGTAGGTTTGACGTCTCCCTGTGAGTACTACGCAGACGATAACACGTATCTTCGTTTGTCCACTCGGATTTTAGTTTCCAGCGATTTCCCTATACTCGAGAAGGTGGTACGTATGAGAAAATACACGGGTACACATAAGCTAATGTAAACTCTGCTGTTTGAGAAATAATTGAACCAAATTTTACACATGTTACCATTATGTTATTAGCTACAATCTGGATTTTTCAGTTTTTAGTTTGTTAAATAGTTTGACCAGTCACGTTGCTGGACGCTTTTAGACCGCGTATTGTCACTCGAGGAACATTTTCTGATAGATTACTTTACGTATCACTTTCAGAACGTTGTAGGTTACTCTTCGAAATTAGATAAACAAACCTGTGTACTAGTTTTCTAGAATCAGTCTTAGAACTCTCGCAACAATTTTTTTTAAAATTTGTGTGTATGATACGCAGCAACTTTTATTTCACAAAAGCTTAAATGCATTTTGAAAAATTTTGTACCACAGGAAGTTGTATTATATTATGTACAAAAGTGTGTAGAAGATTTCACCTTTTTACCTGAAATTGTTCAGCAGAAAATTTTCCTTATATAGTGAAAAATGCTCCACAAGCCACCTTGTGGTGTGTGGCGGAGGGTACCTTGACCCAGTTCACTTCCCCTTTTCCTGTTCCAGTCTCGTACGGTCCGCGGGAAGAAGGATTTCTGGTAAGCTTCCGCGTGGCCTCGTATCTTTCTGATTTTATCTTTATGGCCTCTCGCGACGTGTACGGAGGAGGAAACAATATGTTGGTTGGCTCTCCTAGGAAAGTACACTCTCCGAACTTCCACTGTGGACCACACCGTAATGCAGAACGCCTTTCTTGCAATGTCTGTCTGTGGACGGCGCTGACCATCTCCCTGACGCTTTCGCACTTACAAAGTGAACCAGTAACCGAACTTGCTGCTCTTCTTTGCATCTTTTCCTATTCGGTACAGGTCCCAGAGTGACATGCAATATTCAAGTATTAGTCGCACGAACATTTTATAAGGTAGTTCCTGGACTACATTTCCTGTGGACTCTTCCACTGAATCTCATTCTGGCAGTGTCACAGAAATGATGCAGGATTTGGGCTGGAAATCGTTAAAAGAAAGGCGTTTTTCGTTGCGACGGAATCTTCTCACGAAATTCCAATCACCAACTTTCTCCTCCGAATGCGAAAATATTTTGTTGACACCGACCTACATAGGGAGGAACGATCAACACCATAAAATAAGGGAAATAAGAGCGCGTACGGAAAGATATATGTATGCATTCTTTCCGCGCGCTATACGAGATTGGAATAATAGAGAATTGTGAAGGTGGTTCGATGAACTCTCTGACAGGCACTTAAATGTGATTTGCAGTGTATCCATGTAGATGTAGATATAGATCTACCTTCCTCGTGATAAGTTTTGTGTGATCGTTCCACTTCAGATAACCCTGTACGCATAGTCCTAGATATTTTACGGATGTGACTGATTCCAGTGATCTTTCTGCAGTCATATGATCATACTTCAAAGGGTCTTGCTTTCTACGTACTCGTCATACATACGTAACATTTGTTTATGTTGAGGGGCAGTTGCCACTTCCTGCACCAAGCATCGACCCTCTACAGGCTCTCTTGCATTTCGCTACAGTTTTCCAGCGTTGCGTCTTCTCTTTATACAACAGCGCCATCTGCAGAAAGTCTTCGGGAACTTCCGACATTATCTACTACGTCATCTACATACACTGAAGCGCCAAAGAAACTGGTACAGCCATGCGTAGAGATATGTAAACAGGCGCATATAAGACAACAAGTGTCTGGCGCTGTTGTTAGATCGGTTACTGCTGCTACAATGGCAGGTTATCGAGATTTGAGTTTGAACGTGGTGTTGTAGTCGGTGCACGAGCGATGGGACACAACATCTTCGAGGTAGCGATGAAGTGGGGATTTTCCCGTACGGCTATTTCACGAGTGTACCGTGAATATCAGGACTCCGGTAAAACATCATATCTCCAACATCCTGCAGCCGGAAAAAAAGTCCTGCATGAACTGGACGTGGCACGGACTCAACCAGTCGTTCGAAGTCCCCTGCAGAAATACTGAAACACGCTGCCTCTTACAACCGTGCGTAGTTGTGAAAGTATTCCCGGTGAAGGATGTTATGCACAAACTGATCTCTCGGTGTCTGATGTCTCGTAAATGTTCGATAGGATTTATGTCGGACGATGTTGGTGGCCAAATCAGTTGTTCAAATTGTCCATAATGTTCTTCAAGCCAATCACGTACAAGTGTGCTCCAGTTACATGACATCGACGTTTGGGAACATGAGGTCCATGAAAGGTTGCAAATGGTCTCCAAGTAGCCCCACATAACCGTGTCCATTTAATGATCGTTCAGTTGGACCAAAGGACACAGTCCATTCCATGTGAACACGACCCACACAATTATGGAGCCACCGCCAGCTTGCACAGTGCCTTGTTGACAACTTGAGTCCATGCTTTTATTGGATCTGCACGAGACTCGAACCCTGCCATCACCTCCTACCAACTGAATTCGTTACTCATCTGACCGTCTTGGGTCCAACCAATGTGGTCACGAGCCCAGGAGAGGCGCTGCAAGTGATATCGTGCTGTTGGCAAGAGCACTAGCGTCTGTCGTTTGCTGCCATAGCCCATTTCGTCGCACTGTCCTAACGGATATGTTCGTTGAACGACCCACATTGATTCCTGCGGTTATTTCACGCAGTGGTGTTTGTCTGTTAGCACTGCCATCTCTACCCAGACGCCGCTGCTCTCGGTCGTTAAGTGAAGGCCGTCAGCCACTACGTTGTCCGTGGTGAGAGGTAATGCCTAAAATTTGGTATTCTCGGCAAGCTTTTGGAATACTGAATTCCCTAACGATTTCCTAACTAGAATGTCCCATGTGTCTAACTCCAGCTTCCATCCCGAATTCAAAGTCTGTGTATTCCCGTCGTACGGCCATAATAACGTCGGAACCCTTTTCATGTGAATCACCTGAGTTCAAATGGCTGCTCCACCAATTATTTGCCCTTTTATACCTCGTGTACGCGATACTACCGCCATATGTATAGGCGCAGATTGCTGCCGATGACATTTGTAACCTCAATGTACAGCCAACCAGAGGAACGCTTAGTCCAGTTCGTGATCTCCGATCAATCGTCTGATTAGAACACATGTGTTACTCATGTCTTAGACTGAACTGTCATTCCTAACTTCATAATCTTTGTGCTTGAATAGAATAGTTTAGTAAATGCGCACATCAAGTCATGCTTTAATATTCAAAGTCAGTTGCAAACATTCGGCAAAGCCCTGTGGCAATGCATTGCATCAACTTTTATCGTTCTTGTAATAAAGTCAACCAACATTTCGTATATTGTAGTTACAGTCTACTACTCCCGGAGTAATCAGAGAACCCGCAGTTACATCGGATGACTATAATTTCTTCAGATCATAACAAAGCCTACGTTGCATCGTCGGCAAATCTGCCCCCTCCATTCCATCATAAAACTAAAAGTTAATATTCGTCAGTTTCTCGAGCAGATTTAGCAAATTATGATTTTAAACAGAGTTAATTAAAACGGAGCATTATTGTAAAACATTGCTAGCATCTGTTGCCACGCACATGTTCTCTCGTTTCTGTTGTGTCTTGAAAATGATGGTGTGTTCACTTGTCGAAATACTGGTGGTTCTCAAGGACCATACCCAGTTACATTGCCCTCCTGGCTGGAGGGACTAGTATACATGGTGGTTGGTTAACTAAATATCACCAAAACCACGCTTTGTACAAAAAAATGTTCTAGGTGAAAAGTTTGTATTAGGAAAGGGGAAATCTGTCTGTGGTACAGCTGGCGATTCCTCAACCACTTTTCCTCACGCGAGCGGGGTCAACTTTGTATTTTTAAATGGGAACCACCCCTCTCTTTTTATTGCATAATCGGATTATACGCCACAAAATACGTACGGTTCCCTCAAACCATTGTTTCCCATTAGTGGTAGATGGCGCTGCAATCGACCAATATCTCCGGATGTAATTAACATTTTACAATGCAACAAACGGCACTGATTACGTATTTGTTTATATGTTCAGATGCGCTAACAAAACCAATATCAAGTATGGCTGTGTTTGCAACTAAGAACCGATAGAGTTGATTGTGGTGAGCCCTCAAAGCAACGAAATGCGTGAATTCGGTGGCCACTCCCAACCGTGCTATCGGGGTACTATTTGGGTGTGTGGTTCCATCCATCCGTCGTAACTCTCGCAGTGGCTGCTATGCGGCTACCGGTGGAATATAAACCACAACCATTGTAACAAAGTAAAAGGTCCATCAAGTGTCAGTGACAGGAGTAACTGCCGTGGATACTCACTGACATAAAGCACCCCAATGGTGAGAGACAACACACGATCGAACAGCGGAGGAGTGGTACTCAAGCGTCAACTTTAGGTTACAATAGCACCGGATGTAATTAACATTTTACAATGCAACGAACGGCACTGATTACGTATTTGTTTGTATGTTCAGATGTGCTAACAAAACTAACGGGGTTCCATTTAAAAAAAAAAACGTAGGTTTGTGTTAAAAAAACATACTTCCGTGCATTTTTTTAAGGTTTGTATTAACCAATTGTATTAGCCCCTCTCCTCACGTTCGGTCTGTGGAATCGATTCGTCAGTATTTGATGTGGTTTACGAAATATATCCAGCGGTAATGTTAGGTGACTCACCCTGTATATATTATGACTTTTCAACACTATTAAGGTAAATACATTGTTTGTTCTCCATCAAAATCTTTCATTTGCTAACTATGCCTATCAGTAGTTAGTGCCCTCAGTAGTTAGAATGTTTTATTTAGCTGGCAGTATTGGCGCTCGCTGTATTGCAGTAGTTTGAGTAACGAAGATTTTTGTGAGGTAAGTGATTCATGAAAGGTATAGGTTGTTAGTCGGGGCAATTGTTTTGTAGCGATTATTGAAAGTCAGATTGCGTTGCGCTGTTGATCAGAATAAGTAAATAGAGAAAAGTCTGAGTACGTTCAGTTTTGCTCAGCTGTTTGAAAATCAAATAACGTAGAGGTTTTCCAACACTGTCATTTATAAATTTTTCTAAGGGGACGTTTCAATCTTTGTTTAGTTTTTGACGGGTTATCCACTGGGCCATCTCACCACTAAATCTGAGAGGGGTGCGATGGGGTATTTCCTTTGTGAGAAGGCTATGAAAACTGCCTACAGGTATCAAACATAGACCTCAAGTTTAGGAAGAAATATCAAAGAATGTACGCTTCGAGCACAGAATTGTGTGGTAGTGAATCGTGAACAGCCGGAAAACCAGAACAGAAGAGAATCAAAGTGTCTGAGATGTAGTGCTACAGAAGAATATTGAAAATAAGGTGGACGGATCAAGAATGGGAAGATTCTCTGAAGAATCAGCGAAGATAGTAACATACGTAAAACACTGATAACAAGAAGGTTGGCGCTCTAGGACCGGGGAAGTAGGCTAAGGCCGCCAGCACACGGGAGGGGGCGGCTGATGTTGACATGCACGCAGAAGGGATGTCCAGCGTCTCGAGACACAGCGCTTCGGCACACGGGACACGCTGCTTAACGTGATTTTGCCCTCTCAGCATTCTCCATCGGAGCTGTCAGCTTTATTTGGCTCGCAAACAATACAATTTCTTCACGGAAACTGACGCGCGTAAAATTCCTATGTTAGCTCCATTAAAACGCACATTTCCTCCCTTGTTCATATGTTAGTCGTGTTTTTCTGTCTGCGGTATACATAAATAAAAGCTTCAATATCTGTGAACTTGTAATAAAACAAAAAGATACATGTCCGGGTCAGTAAGAACAGGATTCGAATTGTATATGGACCTAATATCTGCACTCTAACATGGTGCTTCTACACACTACGCTTTTTTTTCCACACGTGAGCAAAATCACTTTTCTTTTTCTTACAGAAATGAATGGACACAGTTCGATTCAGGCCGGAAGGAGACAAGGTGGGCAGGGGTCGAAAACCGAGGCCTGGCCACGATGCCCTGCCTCTCTCACTGTGCGGACCCCTCAAAGGGACATGGTACTAGGTTGGCTTTCTAACTTCACGTTTTTAGTATTTTTATATATTTGCTTCTTTATTTTTGTTGTTATTTATTTGTTTTATGAAAAGAAAAATTGATAGATATAAATTGATTAGAAAACTTGATGGATGTAAATTCCACAGTTCCGGGACTCAAAAGGAAATAATTTTTGATCTAGGAAGAACACAGTGAGAGATGGCTCCAGAAACAGGGAAAAAACAAAGCTACCAAATTCCTTGACGAATTTACAAATAAATCATGATAACATGGAAGCCTCTGCCACTTCCAGTGAGCATTCACCATATATTGACGGAAAACAATTGGTCTTGGTCCGAGGGAAAACGGAAAAGTCCGAACACAGAAGAAGTTCAACTGAGAAAGCAGCTTCAGCTGATCGGGTTAGGAACGCCAGTTGTCGGCGAATCCGAAGCCAGTGTTCTCCACAGGAGACATCAGCTTGATGACATGTGTCCCAGAGACCAGTAGACTAAGACCAATGCGATGGAGGCGTTTGTCGGTCGGGATCAGGTTGTCAATGACCATAGACCACGGTGAGGTGACTTCCGTCAGGAGTATAAGAAGAATAACGTGAAACCACACTGCTCTCCAGGATACCAATGACGCGGCCATTTCAGCTGGGGAGAGGGATGAATGTATTCCCCAGCTAGAAAGCAAGGATCTGGTGGTAAAGTGTGTCACTGATAAAATATCAACTCCCAGAAAACGTATTGTAATATAATTTAGAGTTGATACGGCCAACATTGGCAGGCGGAGTCAGACTGGCAGCTGGAAGACACGTAAATAAGCGAGACGTAAGAGAATGAGTTGCTCTACTCTAGACTGGACTTGGATTTTATCTTATAATCTTCTATAGGCTTTAATTTCCATTTCATTATAACAGATCCTAAGAAGAACGACAGGTTTTTCATTAATCTTACTCTGATAACACGCGAGTTATAATGCGATATTAACTAAATATGAAAATTCTTTAACCATCAATATAATGTTTTCTATAGTTTTATTACAACAAATCGTACCAATAACGATTCATTCTCGAAACATTCAGTGGGCTAGTGCTTAAAAACAGCATTTATTCATGGGGTGCAAGGTGCAACATAAAACCCATCAAATATAGGCTTCTTCTGAACAAGACAACCACAACACGCCAACTTGCATTCTGCCATCCTCAAGCTTTCTGCTTGTGACGTAGGGAGCATTCTTGCTTCCTGTTGGTTCTACCTTTCTACCCTATGTGACGCGTCGCCGAAATTTCGCAGAATTTATTTTGTGTTTCACGTGACTAAATGGCTCCTTAATGTGACATAGCAGGAAGTGACGTCACAAAAGTGGTAGAGCGCTACGTCAACGTTAGCTGGCTCGCTCAGTGTGCCGACGGTTTAAGCGAGGGAGAACTGCCGTGGCGGCAGTGAGGCGAGAGCACCGAGCTTTGCTAGAACGATTATGAGGAAGTGTACGCCGCTGGGCGTGCTGCGTGCTGGTGGTTCAAAATGGTTCAAATAGCTCTGAGCACTATGGGACTTAACATTTAAGGTCATCAGTCCCCTATAACTTAGAACTAGTTAAACCTAACTAACCTAAGGACATCACACACATCCATGTCCGAGGCAGGATTCGAACCCGCGACCGTAGAGTCGCGCGGTTCCGGACTGCGCGCCTAGAACCGCGAGACCCCCGCGGCCGGCTCCAACTGTGGGATAAGTAAGTTCTCAAGCATATCGACGTACGTGCTTGCGCTTCCTGTAACACTGTTCTCGGCAAAGAAAAATGGACCGTACATGTATTACTGTGAAACTGTAAAAAAACACATTAAATTTGGGAGAGTTCCTCTCGTGTCATAAAACTTCATGTGATTTTTCAGTACCCCATATTCTCGCATTACGACGGTTCAACTTTTCATTTAAATGGAATGTTGCCTCGTCACTAAACACTAATCGTGGGAGAAATTTTGCCAAGAACGAAATTACAGAACTCCACGCGTTGTTGCTTTCACCTTCAGCAAGAGCTTGCAGTAGCTGAATTTTGTACGGTTTCATGTGTAAACATCGACGAAGCACTCGCCAGACGGACACCGGGGGCGTGTTGGGCTGTCGAGCTGCACGGCGAACTGATTTCTGAGGACTCCTTGTGAAACTGTGCGTTGGACGTCTTTGTCAGACACTCGGGGGCGGCCCGGCGATTTGCCTTTACACAAACAACCTGTTTCCCGGAACTCTTCATGCCATTGTCTAACGCTCTGTGCTGTAGGAGGATCCACACCATACCTAGTACAAAAATCGCGCTGAACAGTTATTAGTGACGCGCACTGCGGAAAACTTAGAAGACAAAACGCTTTCTGTTGTCCCGACACCATTTGTACTAGAACTGATGTGGGCGCACATTGTTGCTACCAACCTGGAACCGGGTAAAACTCGAGAGTTTGCTGTTTCCAACAGTACGTTGTTCACGCAGATATGTCAAATAACATAATAGTCAGGATTTTTTAAATCGGATGATTCTTTCTGATACACCCTTTATATATATATATGTTACAGTTACTACTTCATACCTAAAACGCCATCTATTGAGTAGAAGGAGTTGTCGGTCAGAATTTTTTTAATTTGTTTTTAAATGTTGGTTGGCTATCTATCAGACTTTTAGTGCAGTTTGGCGAACGACCAAAGATTTTTGTGGCAGCAGCCCAGAATAGTGAAGATCGTCTTTTCTTCTAGTGTTGTAGCTATGCACTTTGCTTTTATTTTTCAATTGGCATGGGTTATTTATAACAAATTTCATAAGTGAATATATGTATTTCAGAGGTACTGTGAATGTACCGAGTTACTTAAGTAAATGTCTGCAAGGTGATCTTGGCTGGACTCCAGCTATTATTCTGATTACACGCTTTTGTGCGATAAATACTTTCTCTCTTAATGATGAATTACCCCAAAATATGACGTCATATGAAAGCAGTAAATGAAAATATGCATAGAAGGATAATTTACTGATTTTTTTTTTAACATCTCTACACGTTCAGAGACCGCGAATAGTTACAATTAAAAGAAAACACACCTCGGTCACAAATTTTTAACGAATTAACCGGGCTTCGACACTCCTAGCAGTGTCGAAATCCGGTTAATCCATTAAAAATTAGTGACTGAGGGCTGTTTTCTTTTAATTGTAATTTACTGATACATTTATTAACATAATTTGCAATAACCCTAATAGCTCAAGTAGCTGAACCTGACCATGTCAGTAGATGATCAACGTGTTTCTTCCACTTCAATTTCTCATCAGTTCATACACCAAAAAATTTTGAATATTCTGCCTGAGCAAGAGACTTCTCTTCAAAGTCTATATTTATCAATGGTGTTATGCCATTTACTGTACACAGTTGTATATAATGTGCTTTCTCAAGACTTAATGAGAGTCCATTTGCAGTGGACCACTTAATAATTCTGTGAATGACATTATTTACAATGTGGGGGCTGGCAGCACCGCTGGGCTCATTGCCGTAACTGTGGTAAACTGAAAGTTACTGAAACTTAATTTGCCTTATTTTAAGTTATAAAATTTTACGTACCTTGCAGGTCTTGCTGATGTAAATTTGTCAGATAGCTAATAGTATTCTATTGCAAATTGCATATTTAAAATTTCTGTAAATTTATTGTGCTATCTAATCAGCAGATTAATTGCTCTTTACCGGGGTTATAGGCTTGCTCACGTTTCTGAGGTTTCAAGGAAGCAAGGGCATATTTCGGGCAACTGCTTAAATGTGTATCAGTTCCAAGCGTAGCGCCCAGGTGCAAGGTTTTGCTAAAGAAAATTTAATATCCGTAATGTAGTTAAAATTTGGCCAATCCCTCTGTGCAGTTAACGAGAGTTTTCCGTACTGCATCTCGCTTAATTAATCCTATGCCTGCCTCCCATCTTGGTTGTGTGAGGCTGCCCTGCTTGCGTTAATCGCCCACGCCTGGGTCGCTGAGAGCGTCGCGCTGGTCAGTCAGAACGTCTGCGACCCGGAAGGGAAACCTAGACATTTTATTTTATTTATTTTACTTACACGTCAAGTTCCGTAGGACCAAACTGAGGAGCAAATCTCCAAGCCATGGAACATGTCAGTACATGTAATAAAAAAAAAAAATGTTCAAATGTGTGTGAAATCTTATGGGACTTAACTGCTAAGATCATCGGCCCCTAAGCTTACACACTACTTAACCTAAATTATCCTAAGGACAAACACACACACCCATGCCCGAGGGAGGACTCGAACCTCCGCCGGGACCAGCCGCACAGTCCACGACTGCAGCGCCTGAGACCGCTCGGCTAATCCCGCGCGGCACATGTAATTACAACATAAAAGTAATAACAGATAAAAATAAAATGTTCATGAACCCAAAAAAAGTCAATCCATAAATAAACACAATAGACAATACAACAGGAATCAGCTTAATTGTTCAAGGAACTCCTCGACGGAATAGAACGAGTGACCCACGCGGAAACTCTTCAGTTTCGATTCGAAAGCGCGTGTATTACTGCTAAGACTTTTGAATTCGAACGGTACCGTAGCTTATTGAAAATGGATGCAGCAGTATGCTGCACACCTTTTTGCACAAGAGTTAAGGAAGTTAGATCCAAATGCAGGTTTGTTTTATGCCGGGTATTAACAGAGTGAAAGCTGCTTCTTCTTGAGAATAAACTAATATTGTTAACAAGGAATGACAGTATGGAATATATATTGAGATGCCAATGTCAAAATACCCAGACTCCTGAACAGGGGTCGACAAGACGTTTGTGAACTTACACCACTTATTGCCCTAACCGCCAGTTTCTGAGCCAAAAATATCTTTTGGAATGTGAAGGCAGAAGTTAAGTCCCATAGTGCTCAGAGCCATTTGAACCATTTGAATGGGAAGAGTTACCCAAAAATATAATACAATACGAGATAAGCGAATGAAAATGAGCAAAGTAGGCTAATTTTCGTGTCGAACGATCACTTACTTCAGGTACCTTTCGAATAGTAGAAAGGGCACCATTAAGTCTTTGAACACGATCCTGAGCGTGGGCTTTCCAAGACAGTTTACTGTCTATCTGAACACCTAGAAATTTGAACAGTTCAGTTTCACTAATCATATACCCATTCTGTGAAATTAAAACGTTAGGTTTTGTTGAATTTTGTGTTAGAAACCGTAAAAACCGAGTGTTGCTGTGATTTACCGTTAGTTTATTTTCTACAAGCCATGAACTTAGGTCATGAATTGTACTATTTGAAACCGGGCCAATGTTGAACACAATATCCTTTAATACCAAGCTAGTGTCATCAGCAAACAGAAATATTTTAGAGTTACCCGTAATACTAGAGGGCATATCAATTCTATAAATAAGGAACAGGCGAAAAGGCCAAAACACTAACACTGATCCCTGTGGCTCCCCTCCCCCCCCCCCCCCCTCACTTGACTGTACCCCACTCAGGCCCCACACCACAGAAATTCTCAAAATTGTGAATAATGACCTTATGCTGTCTGTTGCTAAAGTAAGAAGTGAACCAATTGTGACCTACTCCCCGTATTCCGTAATGGTTCAATTTCTGGAGCAATATTTTGTAATCAACACAATCAAACGCCTTAGTTAAGTCAAGAAATATGCCTAGTGATCGATACCTTTTGTTTAACCCATCTAGTAACTCACAGAGGAAAGAGAATATAGCATTTTCAGTTGTCAAACGACTTCTAAAGCCGAACTGTACATTTGATAGCAAATCGTGTGATATAAAACGATCAATTAACCTTACATACACAGCCTTTTCAATAACTTTAGCAAACACTGATGGCATAAAAGTAAGTTTAAAATTGTCTACATTACCCCTTTCTTCCTTTTTATAAAACGGCTTTACTACTGAGTATTTTAATCGTTCAGGAAAGTGACCATTCCTAAAGGAAAAATTACAAATATGGCTAAATACAGGGCTAACATGTGCAGCACAGTACTTTAACATTCTGCTAGGCACTCCATCATATCCATGAGAGTCCTTAGTCTTCAGTGATTTCATTATTGACTCAATCTCCCCCTTGTCTGTATCACAGACGAGTATTTAAGACATCAATCTTGGAAAGGCATCTGCCAAGAAAGTTGTATGATTCCCTGTAGAAACTAAATTTTTATTTAATTCACAAGAAATGCTCAGAAAATGATTGTTAAATACTGTACGTGTATCTGATTTATCAGTAAAAGAAATATTTTTACTAATAACTGACTTTATATCGTCGACCTTGCGCTGCTGACCAGACACTTCCTTCACAATTGACCATATGGTTTTAATTTTATCCTGTGAATTAGCTATTCTACTTGCATACCACATACTCTTTGCCTTCCTAATAACATGTTTCAGCACCTTACAATACTGTCTGTAATGGGCTACTGTAGCTTGATTGTGAGAACTTCTAACATTTTGATATAGTTCCCGCTTTGTTCTACATGATATCCTCATCCCAGTAATCAGCCACTCGGGCTGCCTGTTACTGCTAGTACCCCGTTTAGAACGTTCTAATGGAAAGCAGCTCTCAAAGAGCATGAGAAATGTGTTAAGGAAAGCATAATATTTACCATCTGTGTTATCAGCACTATAAACATTTTGCCACTCTTGTTCCTTGACAAGACTTAAAAAACTCTCTATTGCTGTTGAATTAACTTTCCTACGTAGGTTGTTATTATATGTGACATTTATTTGAGTACAAAAGCCTCTTAGTGTTAAAATTCGTCCATCATGGTCTGAAAGGCCATTCACCCTCTTATAACTGAGTGCACATCTAGTAATGAAGACACTCCTTGTTGTGTATAACCATTCCACAGGGACTCCATCTGCATGCTGTGGCCGGCCGCGGTGGCCATGCGGTTCTGGGCACTTCAGTCTAGAACCGCGCGACTGCTACGGTCGCAGGTTCGAATCCTGCCTCGGGCATGGATGTGTGTGATGTCCTTAGGTTACTTAGGTTTAAGTAGTTCTAAGTTCTAGGGGACTGATGACCTCAGATGTTAAGTTCCATAGTGCTCAGAGCCATTTGAACCATTTTCTGCATGCTGTGCCTATTGCTACTCGTCAACGCAAATAACTGGCAAAGGTAAATGGTTTGTCACTGTGGTTGTAAACTGGCCTTGGGCCTTTAATATTTCATGTAGTAACTGAAACTTACCTGTTTTTCGTGTTCCAAGAAGTTACTTGTTGTACTGTTTGATGTTCTCGCTTCTGTCACTGTGTCTAGTACTGTGTTGACTGATAGTTTTACGGGCCTAGTCTTCCCTTAAGTGTATATTGTTCTATCTCTTATTTCTCTAAGTCAATGTTATTGAAAAACATAAATTATATTGTAATTTTGATCTGGTTAATTTTCTTAAAGGGTGTAATTTTTTATTCAACTAGTTGTGCTTAACGGGCTGATTCCCGGCGATGAATAAATTTGATTTTTTTTTTTTTTAGAAAAGGAAAACTATTTATGTACAGCTCATTCTGAGCGTTAGCTAATTTGTAAACTCTGATTTTGATTTTATTAACTAGAGTCACATTACATATTCTTGAGACTGGTAAAGCATATTATACAGTATTTGATAGTTTAAAGTAACCATCTTTTAAATGATTAATTGTTCGATTAGATCTTTCTTTCCTGAATGATTGTAGTAAGCATATACTTGCGTTTGAAACCAAACGGTGACTGCTGTTGAACAACTTGGGGTCAAGTCATTCGACGTGAATGTTTTCCTAGAAATTCCTCGGGGCGTAATTTGTCCATTTCAGACAGGATGTGTGTTAAGACTGCAGGGAATAACTTCCATGGTACTAAAGCGAACTGTAGAGGGTAAACTCTATGTGAAGACATTCAAAAAATAATTAAGGACATAGGGTGAAAGCGCTACTCTGAGATGACTAGGTTAACGCAGAAGAGGAATTCATGGTGGAGCATATAAAACCAGTCAGAAGACTGAAGATTCAAAAAAATCTAGAGGAGTGGTGAAGGGGAGTGGGTAGAGAGATGGTTGAGAAGGTCTTTGGTTAATTAGGGCGTTACGACTAGGCCAAAAGCACCTGGTGATAAATTAGATTCACATTAAAATAAGGTAAGAGTTCAAATGAGTGATTTGTTTCCATTAGGGTCATAAGTTAGAATGGTGTAAATATAAGAAAGCTAGGCCAAGTGACTACTTTGTTTACAAAAGGAGTACAATGGGTACTTTTGCACTCGAACCAATTCGGCTATGCTACTTACTGATACCCTCTGGTACTGTGTGGGTCGCAGTCAGAGATAATTTATCTGTTAATATTTCACTGAAAAACTTGCTTACATCATAATCATAGTAATCTTCAAGTGCTACAGTAATTCGGCCACAAATGTAGAAAGCTGAGATTGATTAATGTATAGCAGAATGTATACTATGTGTACAGTGCATATATACATACAAAGTCTTAATAATTTTGAAGTAGTTTGAAATACATGTTGTCTAAAGACTGCCAAAATACGATGTGCAGTGCGTCCATAGTCTCCTCCACTCACTTGAAACATTCCTGTACCGATAATGTCAAGCATGACGGTTGTGTACATAATGTTTTCACGTCATTTGCCATTGAGAT
This sequence comes from Schistocerca nitens, assembly GCF_023898315.1. NCBI lineage: Eukaryota > Metazoa > Arthropoda > Insecta > Orthoptera > Acrididae > Schistocerca > Schistocerca nitens. The sequence goes on from NC_064620.1 coordinate 271,177,628, forward strand.
AAGATCTTTAGCGTGGCAACAACTATTAACTGCAAAATATAATAAGATGCGCCATTTGAAGGATGTACACATACAGGAAACCATTTTTATTTTCGCATTGATTATGTGATCACAAATGTACAAGTGTTAACATTTTTATTCAAGTTCCCACGTCCACGAGTACCCAACACTTGCAGGAACTCCACTCATAGGAACATTGTAAGTGCATTATAATTTGATTAAACTGCACGGACGATCACCACTAGAACGTCTCAAGCTCGCCTCATGGAGGGTTGATTAATTGTCGCCGGCAGTGAAAGAGTTGTAGCCGGTTCCAGCAAGCGTGGGGCGAAGGATGTTCATAATTCAAATGCATCTCGAAACGAGTCTCCGTCCAGAAGAGAATGTCCAGTCGACGTCCACAGCAAGATCCTAAATAAACCACAATTAAAGCGTTACATTATGTGATCTTCACTCGTTGCCGCAAATGTCCAGCACTTTCCTGCTTGACATCTGCCTCATTCCCACTGATTAATCTATGCACTTATTTCTGCCAATCTACATAGTTACACATTATTCTTGCATGAGGCGACTTTCTTCGCTAATTACAATACTTGCGTTTATCACACTATATGTTTATTTCAGCGACGTTCCATTTATCATGCTTTGCTTCTTAGTTTCAGAACTCGTACCGTACCCACTCGTGGTCAGTTTCTCTGAGAACCAGTGCTATGCACAGAGGCCTGTTCTGCTTGACTGGCAGGTCTGTCCCCGATTGGTCACAAGCAACTCATCCCTCATCTTCTGCGTTTGCACTTTCATTTTCCAAAACCCCGACTGCTGTTGGGTAATCTTTAGAAATGTCGTCTAAAGAACGACAAATTACATTGCTTGCGTGTGACGAACACGTTTACTGTAATGGAGTAAATAATACTGTAGTCGAGGTGGCAGAAAGCAAAGTTACTTCTCTTCTTGCGGTGTCAGTGTAGAGGGGTAGCTAAATTGCGTTGAAATGTTTCAAAAATGAGATCTGGGCTTCCTACTAAATGATTGAAATACTTTTTTTTTAAATTCCACACTTTTTATAACTAACTTTGCTATCATATCCATAAAGCTCACGAATCTTTGCATATTACTTCACAAAATCTTGAAACAGGTAGATTAATGACATGAACTGTTCGTTACAAGTGCCTTACATTGCCAATACAGTCCGTGACAAACGGAAACTCACAATAACTCTCTGTACCATACACGGCTCCAACATGCTTCCAAAGACGAAAACGTATAAAATATAACTATAAAAGATGTTACATTGATATTAAAATATAAATTGTGATAGTAATTTTTTGGTAAATTAAAAAGTAAAAATTCGCACGTTACTGTAGAGTATGATTTGAATTGATATTTATAATTTTATTCTAAACAATTCTGTTTTACTGCACCTAAGAATCTCTTTATCCATAACCTTTTCGGATTTACCGTAATTATGTCTTCTGAGTATATATAAAATGCTCGAATAATCTTAAAATAGGTCAAAGGAATGCGAATAACTGGAAATAATATTGGCAGAAGGAGCTCCACTAGAAAATCAAGATACGCGCGAATGTACACTAAACGGTAACGGTAATTTCAATCCAGAAAACTTATGTGTGTATCGATGGATGCAGTAAAGATTACCCTTTAGTCGTAACGGCACCCACCGAGACTCTCTTTGACTTTCTGAATTTCGAGATACACACTCACTGAGCTATGTGCTAAATTTTTATTTTGCAGCCAGCTTCAGTCTTACAACGACCATCGACAGGTGTCTGTGGAAACAAAAGAAAAAACGGAACATAACAGGGAAAATTGCTTACATTAAGAGGCATGGTCCAGATTAAGATCTTAGTCAAACACTGGCAATAGTTGTGTTTCGTGGAATATAACATAGGAACTATACCTGGATATAACCTTAGAAAATCTCTGACCTTCTTTTCCACTGTGAAAGCACCGGTTTCTCGCAACGTAGAGGCTAAATGCTTCCTCTGTGTTTCAGCAGGGAGTTATCACATAAAATAAAACTACGTCTATGAAGCCATTTTTTAATATTAGAAACATTTTCATTATTTTAGTTCGCAATCGCTTTAATATACATTTACGATCATTTAAATCATAGAGATGTCCTTACTGGTGTGTAGGCTGGTTCACTGTTCATGCCGTTTGCTTGATGTGCGACTGATTCCAAGAATGACGCGTTGCAGAAACGTGATGATTTGAAACCTTTCAATCGGCAGAAAGCAGTACAGCACAACTTTCTAAATATGCAGTCTGCAGTGGCGTGATGCACGATCAGACAGCAGATCCTTAGATTTTAGATATGAGAATGACGATGCCAGGCACATTGCGAGGTCCACAGCATGAAACATCTCTTCCCATACGTGTTCCGTAACGCCAGTCTCAACAGTACCGTCCCGATAAAGGGATATCATTCGAACCACTCGTGCATTGACCTCAGTGTCTCCCAACATAAACAGAATTTCGTGAGTCTAGACGACGTATTCTCACACTTCAGCGTCCGATGGTTGTTTTGCTGTACCCTACCTTCTCTTCCGTACGGTATGGAAGATGCACTCGTGGGAGTTAGTGGATTATCGTGACGATATTTGGATGAGCACAATTTTTTTTACTCAGCGTTGAGGTGGACAGATAAGAAGCGAGGCGATTCTCCATAGAATCGATGAAGAACGAGGTATGTTGAAAACAGTGACGAAAAGAAGGGAGAGAATGAAAGGACGCAATAAGTATCTGAGCAAAAATTGTAGGGAAAGGAAGAGATTAGACTGTTGTTTTTCTTTAGATCTTCAGTCAAAAGACTGGTTTGATGCATCTCTCCACGTTACTCTATCCTCGGCACAGATTTTTATAGATATTATTTTCTCTGGAAAATGTTCATGCCAATGATGTGGCGAATCTGTGACTGATACTGTTACTGTTTTCAACACTTCGTAATAAAAACATTCCTTTCAATAACCTTACTGAATATTCAAGCGCGATAATGAGAATTATTGAGTTAGAGAATTCTGTTTCATTGCTTTATGTATCTGTCAGTAAAACTGCGAAGCTTTTTGAAACTGACGTAAAACGACGAGCGCAGCTGTCTACTCTTCGTGAAAGGATTTCCCCAAGGGAAAGTAAGGCTTGTTTTGGTTTTCGCGTATTTTCCTCATGGAGATAACGTGTGATTTCTTCGACCAAAGTTCCTGCAGATGTATGTGACACTATCAGTGACGCTGAAAAACGCGTTTGCCAGAGTGAGTGATAAAGACAGACAACTCCCGCCACTGTGCCATTCTTCACACTGCCAACAAAGGGCAGACCGGAGTGGGGGCTTTACTGCCAGAGGAAGAAATAACTGCACGCCAAGATGTTGTTGCTATTTGCTGCAGCTCTTCAAGCTAATCTGTGCTGTGCAATTCTCTTCATTTCTACATGACTACTATAACCTACATCCATTTGAATCTGCTTACGGTAGTGAAGCCTTGGTCTTCATCTTCAATTTTTGCCACATACACTCGCATCCATCACCAGTTACACTATTCGTTGAGGCCTTAAGACGTGTCCTTTGAATCGAGCCTTTCTTTTAATCACGTTGTACTGTAAATTTCTCTCCAATTCGATTCAGTACTTCTTCATTGCATCTACCTATGTAACCTTCAGCATTCTTCTGGGGCACAAGATTCCAAAAGCTTCTATTCCCTTCTTGTCTGAATTGTTTATCGTCCACGTTTCACTCGCATACAAGGTTACAGATTAGTTAAAACTGTATTTGATGTTAACAAATTTCTGATTTTCTGAATACTTTCCTTGCTATTGCCGAACTGCTTTTTATATCACCTCTACTTCGACGTTCGCCATTTATAATGCTGCCCAAATAAGAAAAATCAATACTTCTAATGTTTTTTCTAATCTAATTTCCTCAGCACCGGCTGATTTACTGGATTACATTCTATTATCTTTGTGTTACTTTCGTTTATGTTCAAATTATAACCGTAGCGGTCGCGCGGTTCCAGACTGAAGCGCCTAGAACCGCTTGGCCACACCGGCCGGCTAATCTTCCAAGTCCTTTGCTGTCTGTGACAGAATTACTCCTTCATTTTCGTTATTACTTGCAAATTAACGATTGAATCACATCGATAATAAGTTACAGTTCTGTCTCACTCCCCCCTCAACTACTGCTTCACGTTCACATCATTGGCCTCTTACAAATGCAATCACGTTTCTGCACATGTTGCAAACTTCCGTTATCTGTACTTTCCCTTCCCTTCCCTCTTCAGAATATCAGAGTATTCCAGTCAATATTGTCAAAAGTTCCCTTTATTTGAGAACGATGTTTGTAATTAAAACTCAGAGATGAAGAGATTGGCACCACAGAAGAAATCATAATGGGCCATATCAAATCAGTAGGAAGACCGATGAGAAAAGAAAACGGTGAGTGATAAGATACTCTATGGCTCTTCTGTGTGGTGATATAATCGCACTGACGCGGAACACAACTATACACTCGATCTTAAGTTTGGCTTTTGACCCTGCTGAGTCGAAACAATCGCTGAAGACCTCTCACTCGGTGACCTGTGAGAGCCTAGAGCAAGCACGTCTCCGTGGCCGAGCCTCTGGCCCGATCATCTGCCCGCGATCAAATATGATGAGATTCCGTGCCTGCCTGATGCTTCACGCAACTTCCCTCCATTCACCGACCAGGGCAATGTCTGGCCACGTCACGACCACATGGCTTGCCAAACGACTACTTTTATCAAAGTGACGGGATCAAAACCTCTCCAACATTGTAGTCATGTCTCGTTCTACTGATAATTTGGGCAGATTGTGTCTGGCAAACGCCACAGATGGTTTTACAGGAGGAACGTGAAGTCAAGCGATAACATTTTGCAGGTTGTTTATGGTTGTGTATGAATTCCTAAGGGAACAAACTGCTGAGGTCGTCGGTCCTTAGACTTACACACTACTTACACTAAGGACAACACACACACAAACCCATGCCCGAGGGAGGAGTCGAACCTCCGGCGGAAGGGGCCGCGCAGTTCGTGACATGGCGCCTCTAACCGCGCAGCCACTCCGCGCGTCTATGGATGTTACCTGAGTAATTTGGTTGTAAAGAACCCGTGTATTTAGTGGCAGGCCTACGTTCCAAAGTAATAAAAGAATTATACTTTATTCGGTTAGCCACCGCAATTACTTTTATTTCCTTGAAATTACCTTGGTAACACTGTAACATGTGAAACGTCCCCTTTAAAAATTAAGAATGACTGTGTTGGTAAACATCTACGTAATTTGATTTTCAAATAGCTGAGCAAAACTGAACGTCCTCAGACATTTCTCTCTTTACTCATTCTGATAATCACTAAACTGACACACAATATTTTTTTTAGCGCAACGCAGTCTGACTTTCAATATTCCCTACAAAAGAATTGCCCTGACTAACAATAACCTACACCCTTCATGAATCACTTACCTCACAAAAATCTTCGTTACTCTAACTGCCAATAATGCCAGCTAAATAAAAGATTCTAACTACTGAAGGCACTAACTATTGATAGGCATAGTTAGCAAATGAAAGATTTTGATAGACAACAAACAATGTATTTACCTTAATAATGTTCAAAAGTCATCATATATATATCTATAAATTCATGACATCCATCTTTACAAATTTCCTTTGTCTGGCGGACACACGTCCAGATCGTCCGCTTATAGTAATCTCTCAAAACTCTGGCACGTCTCTCTCCACATCCACCACTGCTGGCGGCTCACCTCCAAATGCACAACGCTACGCGCTGTTCACACCCAACTGCCCAACACTACACGAGCGCATATTCCAACAATGAGTCCAACCAGCCACAGACTGCACACGGCAGTCAGTGATTTTCATACAGAGCGCTACGTGGCGTCACCAACATAAAAACTTAAACAGCCTACTTATACATGCAATCACCAAAACGTACGTGGTTTCTCAGGTTCAGCCTGCGCGAGTGATTAATGGAGTGCACCCGAGTGTTCAGCCGGGTTGTTTCAATTTTATGCCAATATTTCGATAACCGATGTTCTTTTTCAGGTGCTGCGAACTGGTTACTACACGTAACAGCACAACTCGCAGATTCTGAGAGTAGTTTTATTCCGTCGTAACAACTTTGATTGAAGTAAAGCAATGTCAGTAATCTGTAATTAAAGATATTTACAAGCACTACTGAAAAAGATATGAAGATAATAACAACGAGTAAAGAGAGACATCTCCTCCCTTTACAAGAAAATTTCCATATACAAAAAGCACTAATACAAAATAAACAGTTGCTCAATGGCGCAATAAATATTGGAAACCGGACAATATATAAAATACTCGAAAAATCACGTAAAAAATAACGGCCTTCCAACTCACTTTCAGTTACACTCTTCTGCACTTTTGTCCACTCATAATTGTTTCTCCCCCCTCCCCCTCTCCCACCCATCCATCCATCCATCTACCCTCCAGACAAAATATACACTCCATCACTACTCCTACATTTCCCTTACTCGGTATGTAAATAGACACTAACGTAATTAAATAGAATAATGAACTACAGAGAGAGAATACAGATCAAAGAAAAACTTGTGGCAATGTTGGTAACACTACAAATCGCGATACGCTCTTAGAAGCAGACAAATAACGAACAGTGGTATACGAAACTCTGCTGTCTTACACGTCAAAAATGCATGTTTCTGCAAGCAGCGTAAAATCAGACCACAATTATCAGTGACTAACGAAGAAAGGAACCAAAAACATGCATGCTAGCAGACGGCATTTCCTTATGTAGGCAAAAAACCAAGCATACATTCCCGGAAGTAATAGCCAAAAATTTGTTAACGAACCATTTATCGCTCTAGAAAACAAATTAAATTTGTAAATATCTTTAATTATGGACCACTGATGATGCTTTACTTCAGTAAAGCGAAACCCTTTTGGTGAGGAAAGCACGCACTTTCTCGTAGGTGTAACGACGGAACAAAAATAGAAGTTAAAAAGCAAGAAAGGACAATATGACCATACAAATGAAGAACTTACAACTCAAAGCACAAGAAGAAGACAGATGGGTCGGTCGTCGAAATATTGTTTATAAAATGGAAACTACATGTCGGCTTAACACGCGGATGCACACCATTAACAAAAACGTACAACAGTAAACACACAGTAATGCAACGTACACTGTAATGTGATAGTGCGGGAACAGCTCAACATAGCGCAGTTGTCAGCCTTCCACTGCATTTAGTGAACCCACATAAGAGGCGCATATCGGCAAACGCTTCATCAGAATCGTATCCACGCAGCGGTGTATCACAGTTAAACGTACACCTAATACTACTGTAAAAACCCTATATGCTCTACTTAACACGAGGGCGAAAAGTAAAGTGGACGTTTCTGCTGTCGGCAGCATCTACCGGTAGTGGATAGAACGAGTTTGTTTCCAAACGTCACATAGTCAATACCGTCGACATCTGCGTTAATGTGTTTCAGTGCAATACAATTACGAAGATAAATGGGGTAAGAAATCAAACGAAATGAGATTACTATTTAACGAACTACCGGTGATAGCATCGCTCGTGCGAAACTCAGCTTCCCTATTTCTCACATGATATACTGAGAACTATGAATGAAGGGCAACAGGCAGATACCAGATTTCCGTAAAAGCATTTGGCACGGCGCCCATCGCAGGCTCTTAACGAAGATAGGAGCATATGGAATAAGTTCACAGATATGAGTGGCTCGAAGACTTCTTAAATAATAGAACCTAGTACGTTGTCGTCGACGGCGAGTGTTCATCAGAGATAAGGCCCATCGAAGTGTGACAGGACCACTGTTGTTCTCTCTATACATAAATGATTTGGCTGACAGGGTATGCAGCAATTTGCGTTTGTTTGCTGAAAATGCCGTGGTGTACGACACGGTGTCGAAGATAAGTGACTGTAAGGAGATACAAGAAGACTTAGACAACATTTCCAGTTGGTGTGGTGAATGGCAGCTATCCCTAAATGTCGAAAAATGGAAGTTAATGCGGTTGAGTAGGAAGATCAAACCTGTAATGTTCGGATGTAGTACTACTAGTATCCCGCTAGACAGAGTCAAGTCGTTTAAATATCTGGACACGATGTTGCAAAGCGAATTAAGATGGACCGAGCATGTGAGAACTGTGGTAGGGAAGTAGTATGGTCGACTTTGGTTTATTGGGAGAATTTTAGGAAAGAGTGGTTCACCTGCAAAGGAGACCGCATATAGGACGCTGGTGCGACCTGTTCTTGAGTACTGCTCGAGTGTTTGGGATCCGTACCAGGTCAGATTGAAGGAAGGCATCGAAGCAGTTCAGAGGCGGGATGCTAGATTTGTTACCGGCAGGTTCGAACAACACGCAAGTGTTACGGAGACGCTTCGGGAACTCAAATGGGAATCCCTGGAGGGAAGGCGGCGTCCTTTTCGAGAAAAACTGTAGAGAAAATTTAGGGAACCGGCATTTGAAGCTGAGTGCCGAACGATTTTACTGCAGCCGACAAACATTGCGCTTAAGGACCACGAATATAAGATACGACAAGTGAGGGCCCATACGGAGGCAAACAGACAGCCTTTCCTCCCTCGCTCTATTTGCGAGTGGAACAGGAAATGGCATGACAAATAGTGATACGGGGTACCCTTCGCCACGACTTGAGGAGTATCTGTGTAGAGGTAGATGCAGATATAGACTACGGGTCTCTTATTCGAGAATACTCAGAAAATATCTCTGAACAACCTGAGAAGTTTATTCGCTAGAATTTGTGTGTGTCCTGTAGAAAATACAATACTCCATAGCTAAAGCATATCAGCACTCTTGCTGCACATCGAGGTTGTTGTCAATACAGCTTTTACAAAAACCAGGAGTGGTATCGATAATCAGGGATATATAGAACATCTAGCATACTGTAGTAACTGCAGAGCAGTACAAAATGGTACAAATGGCTCTGAGCAGTATGGGACTTAACATCTGGGGTCATCAGTCCCCTAGGACTTAGAACTACTTAAACCTAACTAACCTAAGGACATCAAACACATCCATGCCCGAGGCAGGATTCGAATCTGCGACCGTAGCGGTCGCGTGGTGCCAGACTGAAGCGCCTAGAACCGCACGGTCACAACGGCCGGCTGCACAGCAGTAACTTCTGTTAATCAATACGACGGAAAAACAGCCAAAGTTGCAAATTTCACTTTCAGTTACTTGACAGTTTGTTTCGTATCGGAACCCATCAAGTAAATCAAAGTGAAATTTACAACTTCGGCTGTTTTTTCATTGTATTGCTTCAGGGATACGGGAGTAACGCTCATTTTAAGCAAAAAATTCCATATTGACCAATGACTCAGTCCCAGTGGTTTCCCATATAGAATACACATTTATTGTACACTAAAACCAGTTTCCAAGTTCGTTTTTTGATCAATGTTTCATGCGGCGGCGATCAGGTAACATGTCGACAGGTACAGCTGTTATAGACGAGCGTGTAATGGGACAGAATTACTTGCAGTTTTTGGAAATTCGTTTGTTCAACATCTCGAGGACGTAATGTAGTGTGACGTGTGCGATAGTGCTTATATGTTAATGTGTTAAAAGAGGTATCTTTCAGCTGATACTTTGTAAAACGCATGTTGCACGGATAGCGCGGCCCCTCTCGTCGGAGGCTCGTGTTTTCCCTCGGGCATAGGTGTGTGTGTGTGTGTGTGTGTGTGTGTGTGTTTTGTTCTTCGCATAAGTTAGTTTAAGTAGTTTGTAAGGCTAGCGACCGATGACCTTAGCAGTTTGGTCCCTAAGGAATACACACACATTTGAACATTTCGCATGTTGCAATGTTTGCTTAACTGTTGAACATGTGTAAACATGACAGAGTATTGAATGATATAGAAAATACAAGTAAATGACTGTAAATTCAATGCGTTCTATCTCGGAAACCATTCGGAATAGGGCATATGTGTATAACAAGTTTGCCGGCCGGTGTGGCCGAGCGGTTCTAGGCCCTTCAGTCTGGAACCGCGCGACCGCTACGGTCGCAGCTTCGAATCCTGCCTAGGGCATGGGTGTGTGTGATGTCCTTACGTTAGTTAGGTTTAAGTAGTTCTACGTTCTAGGGGACTGGTGACCTCAGATGTTAAGTCCCATAGTGCTCAGAGCACTACTTCAAACTATCGTTCCCGTCATATCCCTGAATGTTGACTATTCCTCCTGGATCACCCTGTATATTCCTGAGTTTTGATGTGCATCAAGACCCTCGTCCTTTTTCGAATAATTTTCGTATTTGCTTTGTTTCCGCCGATTGTAAATTCTTTGATGTATAGGTAATCACCTAATAGTACTACACAATCACGATATTACTGCACTTACCCTCCCGTGACTGTTGTTGGTAACATGTGGTGACGCTAAGATAAACAAGTGCAATGGTGACTGAGGAAAAGGCATCGCTCTTTGAATGCTTTCAGTACAGTTGTGCTTATCCTATCAAGTGGTCCAGCGCGCCCTCGTGAAATATCACGATGTAAACTCAGGATAAGCCGACAGAAGCGCGCACACTCCCATTTGCAGTAATATTGTGGCCGACTAATACACGCAAACTAATGATGCGTGGACCCCCGCCTCCTGCTCGAAAGCAAGTAAACAACCAATAAAAGTAAACACACGAAAGTACACACTACTGACAAACAGATGGCGTGCACGATATTCCTCTCTGTAAATTGAGATAGCGTTGAGCATCAGGAAAGACTCACAGCCACAGAAATAAGACAGATTGATGATGAGTAAACACCCGTTACACGCAGATTTTGCAGTGCGAGATAACGCCTGGTGTGCTAGATGACTGGAACAAACAAGTGGTATATGTACGTGGGCGGAATGGGGCACACGTTTTCTCTGCGTGGAATGCACATCGGGACTATATTTTAACCATCTGAACAGTGAGGCACACTACCTCCAAACGCCATGCAATTCGTCTTTCTTTCCGCACCCGTTCATCTTCCAATGTCGATCAGATCCCACCCTTCCTCATCCACACTGAACAAACTAGATTCACTAACCCTATTGTTTCCCTTTAATCAGCAATTCTGGTAGGCTGCCACGCCTATTGCTACCTGCATCCCACCGAACCTACACACACGTTCGTGCCATATCCTACGCCGAAACAACTTCAAACGACTTTCTCCCCAATCCACTGCGATATTTATCCATCCTCTCAGCTACGACATTTCCCCACCTATCCCGCTTCTCATCAGGACTCCCCCTACCCTCTTTGCTCTATCTTTCTCCATCCCTTCTCCTCTTGGTTACCACGCCCGTGCTCACCCGCCTGTCTCCTTCTCACTTTATGTGTTCCTAGTATCCACACTAATAACTAACTTCATCTTCGTAGACCCCATCCAGCGGACACATCTATATTTACGCCCATACTCTTCAGCCCTACAAAACACATTTTCTCCTCCGTAAATCCTTTCTTCCCTGCCCAGATCCTTCAGCAGTGAAAGCGCAATGTTCTTTGTTGTTTAAAGAACTTCATTCTGCGACGTGTTTTAAATACATATTCTTGTCTTTCTCTTTGTATTTTAGTCCTTCGATTTTACGATAATCAACAAAGAAAAATCAACAATTTAGTATTATGCAAATGTCAACAATATGAATCCTTTTATTTATTTTGAAAACGTCTTTAACATTTTCACTTTTAGTCGTATTTGTTTAGTCTTTCTATTTTAAATGGAAAATGCTGTACTGCTGGGCTGAAATAACAATAAAGAAAACCACAAGACAGAGACATAGGAGAAAATACTTCGATGCTTTTCAACGCAATATTTTTGAATTTTGAGATTCATGGCACAGCTATTTTTGGACATTTATTTTTCACAGCTGTCCTTAGCATATTTTCTGGTATTTTGTGAGACTGTAGTAATAAGAATGGGGACCTAAATGCGGAAGTCGAGGTCTTTTTATTATTTTTTATTTTTGCTGAAGAAAAGAAAAAGACGAAATAGCTTTTTGTTCACCTCTCCGGCCTAGTGGTTCGCAGCTCGCTACTGTCCAGTTCCGAAGTTATCAGTGCTTCCCGCTCTACAGTGATACCACATACGGCTGGTAAGGGCACCTGAATAAAAATTGCTACTGTAGGTCCTGTCAGATTCCTCACATAATATTGGTTATTGAATGTTAGTGTGTAGTTGACGTCTTACCTTCAAGTGTGACATTTTAGGGTTTTCTTCATTCCCTGACGCTCTTCCATTGGTAAATAAAACTGCGACCATTCGTGTTGTCCTTTTTTGTACACATTCAATAGCCTCTGTTATTACTATTTATTGTGGAACCAACACTTGTAGCAATATCCTAGCATAGTCGACAAGGTAACTTTCATCATCTGACTGTTCTTGTTTTTCCATTTGGATATAATTACAATTTTGAGTGTGTAGTCAAAATCACAGTAGTGTCCAAGAGAAAATAAAGGAAAAGTAAGTAACGGTAGTGTTATCATTTAGACAATACTACATTACTGTCACTCCAGAAGAATTGGAAATACCTTCTAGGATTGGTTTTACGAGAGTTTTACAATTGGTTTTGTTAACAATGATTTTCCCATTATTCTACCAATGATTCGAAGTGTGCCACCCACTTAAGTTAGCCGGCCAGCGTGGTCGAGCGGTTCTAGGCGCTTCAGTCTGGAACCGAGCGACCGCTACGGCCGCAGGTTCGAATCCTGCCTCGGGCATGGATGTGTGTGATGTCCTTAGGTTAATTAGGTTTAAGTAGTTCTAAGTTCTAGGGGACTGATTGTGGTGTCACCGCCAGACACCACACTTGCTAGGTGGTAGCTTAAATCGGCCGCGGTCCATTAGTACATGTCGGACCCGCGTGTCGCCACTGTCAGGATCGCAGACCGAGCGCCACCACAAGGCAGGTCTCGAGAGACTGACTAGCACTCGCCCCAGTTGTACGACGACGTTACTAGCGACTACACTGACGAAGCCTTTCTCTCATTTGCCGAGAGACAGTTAGAATAGCCTTCAGCTAAGTTAATGGCTACGACCTAGCAAGGCGCCATTTGTACCATTGCATGTATCTCAAGATAGTCTCACTTGTATCATCAAGAATGCTGTATACCAAAGGACGATATAAAAGTTAAGTGTTCTAGTAGCTACGTTCTTTTCTTTATCACATTCATTACGAATCCTGTTCCAGACTTCGCGCCAGTCGGCGTGTGGGTACGCGTGCCCTTTCGGCTACCCGTCTCTGTGGACTGGCTGCCTTGTCAGTCCACTACACTGATGACCTCAGATATAAAGTCCCATAGTGCTCACAGCCACTTGAACCATTTGAACCAATTTTATATTTCTCAACATATAAAATGGGTTACCAGTCTTTGCACCTTTGGAATCTTGTCAAGATCTTATTGGTCACTTCTGTAACTCTTTCAGATCGCACTTCGCTATAGATGACAGCATGATCTTCAAAAAATATGTGATTAGTATTAATATTGTCTACAAGGACAGTGTACTAAACAACATTACATCAGTATTTACCTCATTTTCAGACTAATAATTATAGCTATTGCGAGTAGTGTGTCTTTAGATTGGTTTGTGTGCGTGGCATAAGCAAGCCGTTAAAGTTTATGTTCCGCTGGGCAGCAAGTAAAGTACTGAACTGTGGATGCGTGGAAGCAAAAGGATAGTGTGCACTGACAGGCGTAGCCCACTTCGTTGTGCAGTTACGACTGCGCAAAGAAACATCAGGTGGTAAATTAAGTGACGTGTTTGCGGAAAGACTGTTAGACGCAGACAAAGCACAACTTACACACTGAATTGGGTATATAATATGGTATCAATGATCACAGTAACTGAACCTATATCCTAATGCCTTATACAACATGGACAGTTATGGTTCCAATTAAATTACCTGCGGAACGTCTGACATTATTTCTACATTGTCTTGACTCTCCGTCCGATAAGTGTTAAAGTTACTTGTTAAGTAGAACTCAGAAGGGAATGAAGAGAGTTTCTCCCAAAAACCACAACTCTTTTTGCAGTGTAGAATCCACTGTAGTCAAATCTTTGCTTTGACTCGGACGTAAACACTGTGCAGTCGGTATCACAGAAAAGTTAATTGGGTGCCAGTACTTTGGCTGATGTGCGTTTGTTTACGCCGGAAATTCTCGACGACGCTTTCTCCTTCGGCATCGGCCTCGTCTGAACGGGATGACTACGTAGCGTTGTGCCTGAATGGCCTAGCGGTACTTGGCCCCAAAGGTTAATGATTTTCGTAAAAGGGCGTAGGAATCTGTCTGACAAACACAGCGTGGCTGCTCATTGCGCCAATCCAACGGCGAGAAAGGCCACTACTCGGATACAGCTCACCACTTCGTCTTGCCCTCTACATTCTTTGCTGTGGGAGTAGACCAGTACTCTGGTATACTTCAACATTTGCTTCTTATCGCGCAACGTGGAGTACACTGAGTGTTATGATCAGACGAAACTATGATCGTCCGGCCGTAACTGTTGGTTCTTTGATTGCTCTGGGAGGTGGACCATTGGAACTACAAGTGTTGCACTGAGGTGACAACAGTCGTGGGATACCACCTAATATGGTATTGGACGTCGTTTCGCCAGGCTTAGTGCAGGAACTCGGCATGAACTCAGCAAGTCGTCGGAAATCCCCAGCAGAAATACTGAGCCATGCTGCCTCTGCAGCAATCCATAATTTTGAAAGTGATACCAGTGTAGTATTTTGTGTACGAACTGACCTCTCGGTTATGTCTCACAAATGTTCGCTGGAATACACGTCAGGCGAACTCGGTGACCAAATCATTCGCTCCGATTATCCAGAATGTTCTTAAATCCGATCGCGAACAATTACGCCCAATGGCATAACGTATTGTCATCGCCGGCCACTGTGGCCGAGCGGTTCTAAGCGCTTCAGTCCGGAACCGCGCTGCTGCTACGGTCGCATGTTCGAATTCTGCCTCAGGATCCTGGGTGTGTGTGACTTCCTTACGTTAGTTAGGTTTTAGTAGTTCTAAGTGTAGGGGACTGATGACCTCCGATGTCAAGTCCCGTAGTGTTTAGAGCCATTTGAACCATTCGTATCGTCATCCATAAAAATTCCATAGTTATTTGGGAACATGAAGCCTATGAATGGCTGAAAAAGTCAATGATTGGTTCAGTTGCACACAGCCCACAACATTATGGAGCCACCATCAGCAAAGTGTTCTTGCTGGAAATTTGGGTCCATAGATTCGTGCGGACTGCTCCACAATCGAACCCTATCATCAGCTCTTAGCAACAGAAACTGGGACTTATCCAACCAGGCCACGGTTTTCCAGTCGTCTAGGGCGCAACCACTGTGATCAAAAACACGAGAGAGGCCCTGCAGGCGATATCACGCTATTAGCAAAAGCATTCGCTTCGGTCATCTGCTGCCATACCCCGTTAACGCCAAATTTCGCAGCACTATCCTAACGGATACGTTTTTCGTGGGTCCTACATTGATAATTTATAACTGTTATTGATTGTGAAAGCATCACTTGATATACTAATTAAGAAACTCTCTTGAAGTACAATGTTCAGCATTTACGAAAGTGAATGTACATCTGAGTCTTGAATAACTCTTCACTCCTACTCAGTGACGTTGCTGCTTCATCTGAGGTCACGAACTGGGGCAGAACGCTTCCACGCTCGGCTCTGTATTTACCTCTGTATGAGAGCGCTGCTGTGCTGAGAGAGATACGGCGAGTCGTCTTCAGTCTGTCCCTTTCGTCGTTGTGAATCGAAATGAGATATCTCTGACGTATGTGGTATCGATGTGCATTGGCGACTTTTGTGTGGTGCCGCGATCTTTGGAAGATATCACACTGTGGTAGCCTGGTGTAACCCTGTTTTCACTAACGTCTCTTGTCTTTATTCCGAGACTCTCAAGGAAGTAGGAAGAGAAATATTGCAGTTTCCTTTTTTTATTCTTTAATAACACTTACAACTGTATTTTCGCAGTAGCTTTAATACGAAATATGTAAACATGGCGTAGAATATGCCCAATTATAACCAATTAAATATTGGTAATTTTCGCCATATAACATGGGCTTTCCGAAGCCGCGAAATTCCTACTGGACAAAACAGTACTTAACGTTCAGTTGTTTACTCTGAATGCCAAGTCCTCTGAAGTCCTAGAAATATTAATTGAATTTAGCGCTAAGAAACGCGCAACAGAAATGTAACTACCGGACTTCAGACCGACCAAGCAGCGATTGAACTTTACTAAATGGCTCCTAGTAACCTTCTCTTGTTGGGTATATGAGGTAAATGATCAAAGAAGGGGGAAGACGTGATGGTATGCATATTGGGGAAAAGTTTGGCGAGCTAAATTGGTGCGTGAGGGACACTTATTCACAAAGTGGAGGGCGCTCCTCAACTAAGTTAAACATG
Organism: Schistocerca nitens; assembly: GCF_023898315.1. Taxonomy (NCBI): domain Eukaryota; kingdom Metazoa; phylum Arthropoda; class Insecta; order Orthoptera; family Acrididae; genus Schistocerca; species Schistocerca nitens. The sequence goes on from NC_064620.1 coordinate 271,194,084, forward strand.
AAACGTTTAAAATCCTAACACTATAGTTCTGTAGGGAAAAATGTATTAATCACCATTATTTAGAGACCGCTACGGTCGCAGGTTCGAATCCTGCCTCGGGCATGGATGTGTGTGATGTCCTTAGGTTAGTTAGGTTTAACTAGTTCTAAGTTCTAGGGGACTAATGACCTCAGCAGTTGAGTCCCATAGTGCTCAGAGCCATTTGAACCATTATTTAGCGAGGAGTAGATTGGCTCAAGGACGCAACATGGATGCTCTGTCGTCACACGCAAAGAGTGGAACATTTGCGTAAAAACTTAAGATCACAATTGTCTAGCAAAAGTTGAGTCGTCAAAGAAACACGAAACTCAGTCAGACAACGACGTATAAAGTGAAACGTGGCCGGATGAGGAATAACTAAGGCACCATTTAATTCCAACCTGCCTCATCTCCGTCCCCAGAGAGTAAGGAGGTTAAGAAGGGACGAACTAACCAAACAACAAGACGAACTTTTTAGTGGTACCAGACGCCTCCTCCAGCCCGAAGACAGGAGAGACAATGCTTGTTTCCTCTTGTTCAAAATTTTCCATAGCTTCAACGTCTAAACTTGAATAAACGCGTCCATTGCACATGGGCCTGAAAGAAACTACCACGAGGACGCTCATTAAGAAAGCCCAAACAGATAACGCCCCACTCGAGTCTCATCTCAAGTCAATTTTGAAAATTGAATTGCTGTTCCCAGCCTTATGCTGCAAGGCTGAACCAGGAAAACGCAACTGAATTCACCAAGTTACATGCGTTTGCAGTTACACCCACACTTACTCATTCCAGCTATCATCCATGTTTAGGAAAGGTGGTTACAGGTACGTGGTGCGCTGAATACCAAATGTAATAAAAATGAAAATGAAACATACTCTCTCACCTTTCAATGTAAGACACTACAGACCTATCCGTTTAGTCGCTCGCGTCAGCAAGCTACTACCGGGATTCGGGCACGCTTGCAATCCGCAAATCGAATCCGCCAACGATAGTCGCTGTTTCGACCATCCCGGATGTGGTTTATAGGCGGCTTCTCCCATCCGACTAGGGGAAGACCGGGTTGGTACCTACGTCTAGGCTCAGTTATACGATTATACGAAACATTCGAAAATGTTGCTATACTTTCACACGGGATAACACTAGAGAGAAGCAGATGGCGTACAGAAATTCCGTACCAGAAGGGAAGGGTTGGCTACTAATTTAATCATATTCATATCATTTATTTTACACTCTGTCAAGCTGTAAAATCTAACGATACTGTATTTGTTGGAATGTAGAGTAACTAAAATTAAATACTTCAATAAAAATTTTATTCATAATCTTCTCAGTTTTGTTAGAGCGTATTTTATTGCAATAATTTTTTCTGTAAACAACTCTTTCACGGCTATACTATACCTCTTTTTTAAATTTTCGTTAGAACTAGTTTCAAGGGCGAAGCCTCATTTTCAGACAGTGGTGCTCGTTGAAGCCAGACAGTTTCTCACAGTATTATCTACATTCACTTCCATACTCCGGAAGCCACCTTATGGAGTCAGGCAGGGGGTACTTTTGGTATCACTATCATTTCTCCTTTCCTATGTTCCATTCGGGAATAGTGTACCGAAAAACGACTGTCCATAAACATCTCGATGAGCTCTGATTTTTATGATTTTCTCCTGTTGGTCATTTCGCGAGACATACGAGGTGTGGCTAGAAAAAAACCGGACTAGTACTGGTGAAACAATAAAACGAATGCAATAAGGCTGAAAGTCGCGTGGCCTGTCACGTGACTCTCGCTCCGCCTACTGCTCGAGTTTCATCTGCCTCCTGTACTCAGTCTGCCCGTGGCGTCTGTTTTAAGTAGTTGACGTTTTGTCTGTGTGCCGGAAAATGTTGAGTGTACAGAAAGAACAGCGTGTTAACATCAAATTTTGTTTCAAACTAGGAAAATCTGCAAGTGAAACGTTTGTAATGTTACAACAGGTGTACGGCGATGATTGTTTATCGCGAACACAAGTGTTTGAGTGGTTTAAACGATTTAAAGATGGCCGCGAAGACACCAGTGATGACACTCGCACTGGCAGACCATTGTCAGCAAAAACTGATGCAAACATTGAAAAAATCGGTAAACTTGTTCGACACTTCCCTTGTCAACTCCTGTTAACTCAGACACTGCTCTGATTGTTAAACGGCGATCTTGTCGAACAAGTTTACCGATTTTTTCAATGTTTGCATCAGTTTTTGCTGACAATGGTCTGCCGGTGCGAGTGTCATCACTGGTGTCTTCGCGGCCATCTTTAAATCGTTTAAACCACTCAAACACTTGTGTTCGCGATAAACAATCATCGCCGTACACCTGTTGTAACATTACAAACGTTTCACTTGCAGATTTTCCTAGTTTGAAACAAAATTTGATGTTAACACGCTGTTCTTTCTGTACACTCAACATTTTCCGACACACAGACAAAACGTCAACTACTTAAAACAGACGCCACGGGCAGACTGAGTGCAGGAGGCAGATGAAACTCGAGCAGTAGGCGGAGCGAGAGTCACGTGACAGGCCACGCGACTTTCAGCCTTATTGCATTCGTTTTATTGTTTCACCAGTACTAGTCCGGTTTTTTTCTAGCCACACCTCGTATTTAGAAATAGGAGGGGCGTTCAACAAGTAACACAACACTTTTTTTTCTGAAGGCACGTTGGTTTTATTCAGGATTCCAACACACCTTATTATTCCTCACTCTGTTGGCCATTTTTCAACTTAATCGCCATTCAATGCGACAGCCTAATGCCACCTTACTGGGAGGGAATTTAATGCCCGCATGGTACCACTCTACTGGTCGACGTCGGTGCCGGCGTCTTCATACATCAATAATCCTGCCATCACCCACGAACTGCTTCCCGTGGAGTGCATCCTTCATTGGGCAAAGCAGATGGAAGTTCCGAGATCCGGGCAGTAGGGTGGATGAGGAAGAACAGTGCAGTGATATCTTGTGAGCTCCTCTCGGTTGCTCAGACTTGTGTGAGGAGCAGTAGGAGTTCGTTTCCATTTTTGTTGAGACGAAAGCGCTAAGTCGTTTCTTCAGTTTCTTGAGTGAAGCACAATACACTTTAGACATTGGTTCAAATGGCTCTGAGCACTATGGGACTTAACATCTGAGGTCATCAGTCCCCTAGAACTTAGAACTACTTAAACCTAACTAACCTAAGGTCATCACACGCATCTATGCCCGAGACAGGATTCGAACCTGCGACAGTAGCGGTCGCACGGTTCCAGACTGAAGCGCCTAGAACCGCTCGGCCACACCGGCCGGCAATACACTTTATAGTTGGCAGTTGCAGCATGAGGGAGTACATCAACAGAATATCCCTTCAGAGTCCCAGAAAACAGCCCCCATTACTTTACCGGTTGAGTGTGCGACTTTGAAGTTTTTCTTTTGAGGACAGGTAGTGTGGCGCCACTCTATGGATTGCAGTTTTGTTTCCGGTTCTAATTGATGAATCAATGTTTCATGCCTGTGACGATGCTCGACAAAAGCACAAACAGTCCTTCGTTGCTCTTCAAGGTCATCTGTGCCGAGGAACCCAACGAGCACTCTGGTTTGAGAATCCCAACTGGTAAACGAGTGTGTCAGCACTACCACCGGAGACGTCCAGTTGAGAAGCGAGGTGTCTGACTGTGATCCTTCGATCAGCTAATGAGAGTGTCCGCACGTTCCGACTTTGCAGGAGTCACAGCTATGTCTGGACGCCCGGTACGAGGAAGACCGGACAGATTTGCTCGAACTTCTTGCGATGATGGCAAACCCTTCGTCCAACGACACACCGTGCTTTTGTGGACTTCCAGGTCTCTGTAGACACTCTGCAAAGGTCTATGAATATATGTGATGCTCTGGTTTTCCACCAAAAGAAACTCTGTGACAGCTCTCTGGTCGGGACGCACCACTATTACAGATGCCACTTTGAAGGCTACTTATAGCGTCGGCACTTATCAGAACTTCATGAGACTATAGAGGCTGAAATGGAAACATTCCACTATTTCCACTATGGTCGCAGGTTCGAATCCTGCCTCGGGCATGGATGTGTGTGATGTCCTTAGGTTAGTTAGGTTTAAGTAGTTCTAAGTTCTGTGGGACTGATAACCTGAGATGTTAATTCCGATAGTGCTCAGAGCCATTTGAACCATTTCAGTCATCCACTATTTCCCACAACAAATCCCGCATTTTTTCAACCGAAATTGGAATAGAAAAAGGTGTGTTACATTACTTACAGAAGGCCCCTTGCAATAAGTTGCCCGATTCTTCTTGGAAATTTCGCTTACGGAATTTCAGTAGTAAAACCCTTCGTTGTTTCGTTGCTTAATTTGGAGGAGGGGATCAAATAACAAGGTCATCAGTTCCATTGGAAAAGGGAAGGATGGGGAAGGAAGTTGGCCGTGCCCTTTCAAAGGAACCATCCAGGCATTTGCCTGAAGCGATTTAAGGAAATAGCGGAAAACCTAAATCAAGATGGTCTCCCGAATGTGAGTTCAGTGTGCGAACCACTACGCCACCTCGCTCAGTAAAACAATTCGTGATACGCACGCTTCCCTTGTAGCGTCTGTTACTAGAGTATTTTCAGTATCTCCGTAACGCTCTCACGCTTATAAATGACCCTGTGACGTAACTTGGATCTTCTCTGTCTCTTTTGGTAGTCCAACCGGGTAAGGATTTCAGACTGATGAGCACCACCCAAGAAGCGACGTTACATTTGTTTTGTAGGCAATTTCTTTCGCGAATGAAATACACGCGTACTTTCTCAATATTATTCCAAACAATACCAACGTAGTATCTGCTTCTCCTTCAGAGTGTTTTGTGTGTTTAGGTTGCTCCGGGTACACCCAGGTATGTTACGGTATTTACGATTTAGTGATTTAAATTGATTTGCGTAATCGAGCACTAATGTGCCTCTTCGCCTATTCATGCGAAATACTTTACATTTATTTACGTTCAAAGACAACTGACTAACAGCCGTTCCTCCAAACATCAGTCCTCTGCAGGTCACATACATTACGCTTTGCATTTTTACAAAATTCTTGTACACTGCAGCATCGTCTGCAATAAGCTTTATGGAGATTCTGATGTTATCCACTGGAACATTTTTAGGAGGAAAAACATTATGACCACTCCATTGCAAGCACGTGAACGTGGTAACGAAAACGTATACGCGGAGCAGAGCTGAATTCTAGTGACTATACGGGCCGTAAATGGGAGAATCCACTAACGTAAGTAACTCTGACGAAGGGCAAATTCCCACGGTCTGTCATTTAGGAACGAGCATCTCGGAAACGACAAAGCTGGTCGGCTGTTCGCTCGCTGCTGCCGTCAACGTCTGAGGAAAGTCGTTGACGAGCGATAAAACCAAGACTAGGCGAGAAGGTGTTGGATGTCTGCGCCTTGGTACATGAAGGGCTGCGCACTCTGTAAAGCGGGATAGATTGCGATCTCTGGCAGGTCTGACCACTGAGTCCAGTGCTGGTGCAGGCACAAGTACAGGAGGTCCCATTCGAAAGCGACCCCACAAACAAACGTTTGCTTAAATTGCACTTAAAAGCTTTGCATAAAAATCAGGAAATGAAATGAAATGAACATGTCATACCTTGTTCGTGGGTAAATAAAGATGAATCACAAAAGTTGCTGGACGTGACCGCCCTCGGCTTGTAAACGCACTTGAACACGATGCTGTAGATTCTCGAATGCTGCTGGCAGAACCTCTGGTCTCACTGCCTGGATTTCATGGATGGTGTTCTGTCGTAAATCTACCAAGCTATGTGGTTTGTTCCTGTAGCTCTTGCCTTTTAGGACACCCCAGAGGAAAATGTCCAGTGGTATGAAATCAGGTGACCTGGGGGGCCATAGTCCTTTTGAAATCGCTTTGTCATGGAAAAATGATTCGATCTCAGCCATGTTCAAAAGAGACGTGAGGCATGTGGCGCAATCCTGTTGGTACCAGCCGAGGGTAAGTTCTTCATCGTCCAACTGGTTCACAAATTCCCGAAACATTTCGATGTAAACTGCACTTGTCACAGTAGATTCGAAAAATACTGGTCCGATCAAATATTAAATTAGCAACATAATACAGGTTTCACGGATCTCTGTCTCAAGAGACATCAATCACATCCACCGGTACAACAGATTGAACAAGAAGAAGAATTTTTCTAGAAGAATCTTAGGTAACAAAAGATTGAGATTTTCATTATCTTTTTGCATGGGTATTGTCTGAGATATAATTTTTTTTACAAAATATTAAATTATGTCATTGACAATGATTATTTATTATTTTATTAACGATGAAGTCCTTTTTATTAATGTCACGAGAATACGATTTATGTCCATTTACATTTCACGCACAATGCTGTCGTGAATATTATTCTGAATAAAATATAGGCGTTGATATTACAACGCCTCGTCACTGAACCCATGTATACTGCAATACTCTTGGCACCTGAGCAATAAACTGTTGAAATCAACGGCTATGTGTAATGCGTTTGTCTCCGTCATTGTTATTCAGTTCCGAACAACTGTAAACCTGTCTTCGAAGCTCTATGACGTGCGCTCCGTGACATTTCACATTCCTGAGATAACCGTCGAACGGACTTTGCCAATAATCGTTGTTTCACGTCAGTCACTTTTTCTTCCGATAATGGCGACCGTCCCGTGAGGCTCCAAGACTGTTCCACTGCTCTCCATCTTGTTACCTAACTTTTGTACGCAGCATTTATACGGTATATGCTGGTCACCAAACCGTTCAACAAACATTCGCTGCCGCGCGGGGTAGCCGAGCGGTGTGAGACGCCTTGTGACGGTTCGCGCTGCTTCCCCCGTCGGAGGCTCGAGTCCTCCCTCGGACATGGGTGTATGTGCTCTCCTTAGCGTAGGTTAGTTTAAGTTACAGTAAGTAGTGTGTAAGTTTGGTTCCATAGTACTTTATCACAAAAAAAATTGATTGAAGTGTCTTAATGGAAACAGCAATCTAATATTATTTCAGAAGAAACACGCACGCGCACTTAAACAGAATAGCGATACATAGTCACTAAACATTGAACACTGACCTCCAGCCACAGCAACGCACGGAAACACGCTGTTCCGTCAAACGATGTTGCGGAATGGAGTGTTGCCACGTCAAAAGACACAAATTACGTCGTGCAATTTCATCGGAATTGCTACACACGTTTGTGGGGCCTCTTTCGAGTGGGACACCCTTTATATCGGAGCACTTCGGTCAGCGCACATTTTTGAACATGAGCCTCCACAGCAAGGCTCTGAGCACTATGCGACTTAACTTCTGAGGTCATCAGTCGCCTAGAACTTAGAACTAATTAAACCTAACCAACCTAAGGACATCACACACATCCATGCCCGAGGCAGGATTCGAACCTGCGACCGTAGCGGTCACGCTGTTCCAGACTGAAGCGCCTAGAACCGCTCGGCCACAGCGGCCGGCTCGATGGTCGTCTCCGGATATGCAGTCATCAAGGCGAAAGGCTGCCCGAAATATGCATCGTGCCACAGACGCACATCAGTGGAGAAATTATTATGATATGAGGAACATTCATCTTTGCCTCCGTGGGACTTGTGGTAGCAATCTAAGACAGCATGACAGTTGCTAATGACGTGGACATCATTGTAGATCACCTGCATCCCTGCACGCTTTATGCGTTCACGGATGACGATGATATCTTCAAGTAAGATAGCTATCCATGCCACAAGGCCATAACTGTGCTGCAGTGGTATGATGAGCATGATTCTCGTTGATGTTTCGTTGGCCAACAAATACGTGTGATCTGAGCCAGATGGAACTCTTCTGGGACGCTGTCGTACGCCAGCTCCACACTTACAAACCACCACCCGACAATTTACGCGAATTTTGTGACCTGTGAACAGATACCACTCCCTTGGGGTACTCACCAAATTGCCTTTACATGTTTCGATTTCGTCCCATCAAGAGAGTCCAGTTACTCAGTAAGCTCGTATTTCGTTCATTAGACGGCAGTGCAGAACGGATTCCGAAAATCAAAGAAAATGGCCTCAACATTAGTACTTACCTGACAGGGTTCACATTATATCTGACATGTCTCTCATTCTTCACTGGCCAATGTTCACCCATACATCAACAGTTTTACAGCATCAACGAATGGTGCCTGTAAGTAAATTTAAGTTATCGTTCCACTTTAAATAACAGCGCATTGCCAATCTTTGGTCCTTGTTTGGTATATGACACTAATGTTAAATGTGGTCCACGTGGAGTAAATTAAGTGGAGTAAGTGAACCTCCAGAGAAATAGCGACTCTGTCACCACGCTATCGACGCAGGGAATTAAGCAAAGACGCTTACAGTAAATTACCATCGCGGTATCCATCGTATCTCGACCATAAGCATACGTCTCTCTTCTGGTAATGTTCAGCACATATTTTACTCTACCGCACTGGATAAAAACGGTGATGATTATCATTTTAATGCGGACAATATCGTTTCTTATGGTTAATGTGGGTGATCAGCTTATCCATACGGCTATCTTCGAAGCTGATAAGAATTATTCCGTTCTCAGATCAGGATAACGGAAGTACTGGAGATGGTGGAGCTTTCGGTTTGGAACCTCCTTTCGAGTCCCTGTTAGCAATCTCTATTTTAGGCATAAAGATCTGCTTCTTAGATCGAGAAATCAAATTTGCATTCTCCACTTGATACACTCAGGGTATTCATGATCCATGGTTATCTGGTTTTCTCCTTGGTATGGTTGGGAGTGGGAGTTACTGGCAAGGGTGCTAAGAGCTCATAGTGCCACTGGCACGACGTTTGTAATGCGCTACCTGGAACACTTGAAACTACAACAAGCTTTAGTCCCCATGTGCGACTGGTTCTACAGATGAAGAGACTTGTACTAAACGGTCATTATTGTTTACTGCTTGACGAAGGAGCGAAGGCAGGAGAAGGAAGAAAAACGAGGTGAAGGGAGAGTAGGATGAGGGGATGCAGGAAAAGGAAGTTGAGGACAAGAAGGAAAAGAAGAAAAAGATAAGGAGTAGAGTAAGGAGAAAGAAAAGAGGGAGTGCCAAGAATGTCGTGCTATTCGCTTTTCTTGTTGTCAGCTTCATTAACTGAAAGACATTACGAATTTAGAGCTTTAATATCCATGCATCCTTATCCGATGTACACTCGTGAGTAAAACATAAGGACGCAAGTAACTTTCAAAAATGGTTCAAATGGCTCTGAGCACTCTGCGACTTAACTTCTGAGCTCATCAGTCCCCTAGAACTTAGAACTAATTAAACCTAACTAACCTAAGGACATCACACTCATCCATGCCCGAGGCAGGATTCGAACCTGCGACCGTAGCGGTCGCTCGGTTCCAGAATGTAGCGCCTAGAACCGCACGGCCACTCCGGCCGGCAAGTAACTTCCGACAAATGTGTCATTGTCGGGTGACACAGTTCGATGAAAATTGGGCCATTTATAAAAATAGCTACTTCGTTGTAGTACAGAAGGTAAGTGACAGAAGTAAGCAATGATACGAACAGAAATAGCTAACTGAAAAACAATGAAGTCATCGTGATTTATGATGGACTCCAGGACATTATAAAAACGCGAAACAATGTCCATCAGAGGGAGCCTGATCACCACACACGGCAGAGCATGGTCTGCAACGTGTTCCCATACTAGCCACAAAGCTGATAGGGAGTTCTTGTGGCAGGACGTTCCAGTCCTTCACCAGCGCGTTTGACAACTCTGGATGGTCGTTGGTACCTGTGGATGTGCTGCAGTAAATCTCTCCAACACATTCAAGACTTTCTCGATGGCATTTTGGTCAGCGAAACGGACAGGCCAGTCCATTCCCTGAGAGCTCCTCCTCCTGTGCAGCTCGACGCAGTCGCACGTTTTCATTCACAAAAATGAAGTCAGGGACGAATACACACCCGAAAAATGCTCATGGGGAGGGAGTACAGCGTCACAATAACTTTGACCGGCTAGTTCATCGTGTTCAAAGATTTGGAGGCCAGTACACCCACGCAACATAATGCCTCTCCAAACCGTAACACCTGGTCCACCAAAACGCTCTTCTTCGACAGTCTTCCCAGGTGCAACACGTGTTCCCTCCTCTCGTCATATGAGGTTACGCTGATCGTCATCATAGTATAGGTCTCATGACATGGGGAAGTATAATGTAGCATTCGTGTACTCATATCCAAATCTTTGAACAGGATACACTCAACAGTCAAATTTGTTGTGACACTGTACTCCTTCCCATCTGCGTCTTTTCAAGTGTGCGCTCGACCCTGACTTTGTTTTTATAGATGACAATGGGCGATCGCATCAAACAGCGCAGGCGAACGGGCTGATCTGCCTGTCACCCTGATTCAAATCCCGTCGAGCACGTGTGGGATGCGTTGGGGAGCTGTACTGCAGCACTTCCACATGCACTGACAACCATCGAGCTGTGCTGGTGGAGGAATGGAACGCCTTACCACAAGAACTCATCTACTTTGTGGCCAGCATGGGAGCATGTTTCAGACCACGCTTTGTCGCCTGTGGTAATCACACATTTGTGTCATGCCTTTTGTAAAGTCCAGGGAACCATTGTAAACCACGGTGACTTCTGGAGTATCATTGAATAAAAGTATCATTTCTTTTCGTCTCATTGCATATTTATTTTAGTTACTATCTGTACTATACTGTAGTAGTTCTTTCTGTGTATGGTCCAAGTTTCATTGACGTATATTACTTTGGTTATCTCTGCTTATCAACGTAAATGGAGATCGTGGTTTGGTTTGCTCCCAGAAATAATTTAAAAATATGTAACAGACAGTTCAACTTTAAGCGGTGTCCAATGTCGTTCACAGCCTTTCGACAAGCAATTGACACAAAAGTTTCGTTTGTCTGGGACCAGAATAGCGGCTTTTGCGGTCATCCTGAGCGGATGTGCTGTGGTGCTCCATGTGCGGTGGTGTTCTGTTTGGATGTCGCGAATTTCTATTCATTCTGTGCGTTACAGTGCTGTGTAAAATTGTACTTGCGATGATAAAGTCTTTTAGTTTCCTTGTTTTTGCTGGCTGTTAACTATTGACATGGCTACCGTGTTTCCTGGGAAGCTCACTCTAAGATCTGGATTTGACAAAACAACCTGTAATGTTCAGCCAAGTTCACTGGAAATTCATGACTGGACCGTTGATGTTATTGGCATTACTTCGAATCAGATGAGCACTGTTTATAACGTTTTGGAGCAATACTGACTTATTGTGAAGCTGATTTCCCTGTTGGTGCAGGAACGAATTTTACAGAAATTTGAAGGGAAAGCTGTATTCCACCATCGCGACAATTCAGTGAGTGCAATTACCATTTCAAGTGCTGATACAAGTCAGAGTATATAGTTTGCCCCCTGAAGTAGAAAACTGCTCCTCAGAAGACGTATTATCTAAGTATGGAGACATCAGGCAAATTCGTAATAAACGATAGTCAAGCCAATATGGATTGCAATGCTTTGTTCGTTCTGTCGATTTACATGTCAAACAAAATATCCCATCTCATAGTTTGGTTTGTGGTTACAAGGCGCACGTTATGTACAATGGACAGACTTTCAGTTGTCACATATGTAACGAAAGTGGACATCTCCCGAAAAACTGTCAAAAAAAAAAGTATTTGTATTGCAGAACAATTTGCAACAGCGTAAAGGATTAACACTGGCTGATGCTGGGACCGAAAATCAGGTGATGGTTGGTGGAGGTTCCAGCATTACGGGTAATGTAGAGGAGTGACCACAAAATACTCTAGAAGCATTTCCACCTTAAAATATTGTAGACAATCCGGTTGCGGAAAGTAGTATAGTCACTAACAAGAGACGTCGAACTTGAGACGGCAGTAGCACACATCAAGAGGAAATCAACCTCTCACTGAAAGTTGTAGGTGACATTTAGAAAACAACATTGGAAACTAAAATTTCAGACCATATTGTTAGAGCGCAGATTCAAATTCTGAGTCAAGTATGTCAGGAAGCAAATCGAGTACGCCACCATCAATCTAAGACGTCGAGGTGACGTCATAGCCCCATTCTGTAGTCATGGACGCGCCAGTAGCTGACAATGCGCGAGTCCAGATGACGCCACAACCCTGCGCTGCAGTGTCGGCATGTCAGTCAATGCAAACAGACTCACCCGCTGATGCAACTGAAAGCAAACACGGCAAGGTTCAAATGGCTCTGAGCACTATGACACTTAACTTCTGAGCTCATCAGTCGCCTAGAACTTAGAACTAATTAAACCTAACTAACCTAAGGACATCATACACATCCATGCCCGAGGCAGGATTCGAACCTGCGACCGTAGCGGTCGCTTGGTTCCAGACTGTAGCGCCAAGAACCGCACTGCCACTCCGGCCGGCCTCTGCGAGATAACGACTGATTGTCACCGCCCAAATCCCACAACGAACAAGCGGAGTTCTACAGCAATAACAAACAAACAGCAAACGAAATTAATCTCAAAAGTGACCGGACACTGGAAGAATATTTGAAAACTGTGTATGCACCGTCCTCGTCAGACGAGATGAAGGCACACGAATGACCATCAGATTCACCGACGCCGCCCTCAGTGGAAAACTACTCAGGGAGCGGGCAGAGCGGATATTGATGAAGGACAGTGTTAATGCAAACTGTAAGAAAACTAAAGAGAAAGCATCAAATGCAAACCAGGACAGTAATCACCCATCAGGATCTCCGGAAGGATCTGGCATGGAACGGCATGAAATGACAGAATGGAAAAAAAGCCACTCTCCAATTTTGCAATCATATACGATTAATATTATATAATATTAACAGGATACAGTCGGATGTAAAAAAAGCTGCTCTGAAACAGTTTCTATATGAGTCAGCGACGGACATTATGCAACGTCCCCTTAGAAAAATTAGTGAATTACTGTGCTGGTGAACCCCTTACGTTATTTTCTTTTCAAACAGCTGAGCAAAACTGAACGTACTCAGACATTACTCTCTTTACTTATTCTGATCAACACTAAACTGACACACAATATTTTTAGCGCTACGCAATCTGACTTTTAATAATCCCTACAAAAGAATAGCCCTGACTAACAATAACCGCCGGCCCCGGTGGTCTCGCGGTTCTAGGCGCGCAGTCCGGAACCGTGCGACTGCTATGGTCGCAGGTTCGAATCCTGCCTCGGGCATGGATGTGTGTAATGTCCTTAGGTTAGTTAGGTTTAAGTAGTTCTAAGTTCTAGGGGACTGATGACCACACCAGTTGAGTCCCATAGTGCTCAGAGCCACTAACAATAACCTATACCTTTCATGAACCACTTACCTCACAAAAATCTTCGTTACTCAAACTACTGCAATACAGCGAGCGCCAATACTGCCAGCTAAATAAAAGATTCTAACTACTGAAGTCACTAACTGCTGACAGGCATAGTTAGCAAATGAAAGATCTTGATAAAGAACAAACTACGTATTTACCTTAATAGTGTTCAAAAGGCATTATATATATATATATATATATATATATATATATATATATATATATAGAGAGAGAGAGAGAGAGAGAGAGAGAGAGAGAGAGAGAGAGAAAGAGAGAGAGAGAGAGAGAGAGAGAGATCAGTTCATGATATTCAGTATTACAAATTTACTGTGTCTGATGGACACACGTCCAGATCATCTGCTCTCAAAACTTCGCCATCTCTCTCCCACATCCACCACTGCTGGCGGCTCACCTCCAACTGTGCAACGCTACGCGCTGTTAACAGCCAACTGCCCTACACTACAACAGCGAATATTACAACAATGCTATCCAGCCACAGACTGCACACAGCACAGCCAGTGATTTTCATACAGAGCGCTACGTGGCAGTGGCGTTACCAATATAAGAACCTAAACAGCCTACTTATATAGCCCCCACGCTCCCCACAAAAAATTTTACAAATTGTGTTGGGCAGTGGACAATACAGATTTGAAAAAATTTTTCATAGTTACAATAGCAAAGATATCAAATGCACACACTTATTGATACACTGTTGGTCAAAAGCTAAAATTTTCTCACATGCCATAAAGACAGTCCTAATCATTCATCACAGTAAAATTGCCGTGTTTTTTTTTTTTCAATGTCTGAACAGTAAAAGAAGATGCACACGTAAGTAGTGGATTTCCACGCAGTCTTGAAGAAGTAGTGTTGTCCTCCCAACAGAAAGACAGTGCTGACTCTTGACATGCAGACAGGTAATGGGCCACAACAGAGCAAACCCACAGCAGAGTCAGTCGAAGTTTTGAAGAATATTGATAGGTAGGTCATCACAGAGCAGACCTACTGTAGTCCTGCTAGAGGGTATGGTATTGGTGGATCATCACAAAGTTTTTGGAATTGTCCTTAGAACCAGCAATGCTGTTAACCAGTCCCTTGCTGAATTATTAACAAACGTGCAAGCACTAACAGTCCCAACTTCTCACATACTGTGCATATATTATGACCAACAGAAACATGTGCACTGAAATGAAACTTAATTTGAAGAACTGGTGTCTATACAATTATAAATTTACAACATAAGAATACAATTACAAAGGTAGAAAAAACATCATTAAAGAACAAAACGGAATAAATAATGTCTAAACATCTTTACAAAATAAATAACATATTATAAATGCAAATTATATTTGAGGGTAACAGTATTCTTCATCATAGTGAATGTAGCTGAGTATTAGAAAAATTCTACAACATAAGTCTTATCAGATAAACACATAAAGACAGGAAGAACAAAAATACACAAGGTACACACACATAGTGGAATGACACAAAAGGACAGGTCAGTGTTTGTTTTCAGTGTGACATTTGGTACTGCAGTCCAACCCAGAACTTCATTTCAAAGATGTTTCCTCTTATTTCACTTTTTTTTTATACTTTGTCAATGCATTTCTTCCAATTCATCACATCTCATTCTCTTATATAGCCTACTCCCTCTTAAGCTAACTTAAATCTACTGAGCTCAGATGCTAAACTAAGGGATGAGGCAATGCAGCAGCACAAAACAATTAACACAAACAGCAATGACAAAAAAAGCAAATTGGCAAAGCAAGTAGCAATAAATATAAATTAGCATAGCAAATGCATCATTATCACTAATATGAGCCAATGTGCAGCAAAAAGAAAAATAAATCAGTAGTAAGACTGGCTTAATACAATGTAAAATTCAGTAGAACTATGCCTGGCAAACTACAGCAGCAAATGCTATAACTTATATCTAAACATGACAAAGCTCAAGCAGAAAAAATATTACAGTAAAGATAGGAGTTGTCTAATAACTATGTCACATCTTAACACTAGAGTGATGCATCACGAGAACTTACTCTAGGAGACAAGTTACCAAATCGTAAAAAAATTATTTATGCAATTCCTGTGAAGGGAAATGTCTATTTATGTTCCCTCGTTTTCTTGGAAGTAGATCATAAAATTATTATTTACTGGATCTGTAGGCATAAAATAACTATATTAGTACATCTATTAAATTTTATTTTAACCAATGCTGCAGTGCAGCTAGAAACTAGATATTAAACAAAATGAGCAATCTCTCAACTAGAAAGACAATAGATGTAAAATGTTTCTCATCATTTCATTAGGCATTATAGTAAATATCATAAATTAAGAGCTCCACAGTGTAATCATATGTTTTCAAGTTTGAGCGAGTCGTATTTGCGATGGTTTCTACAAAGAAATGTCAATAGCGAGGATAATAGCCTCTCCTTTTTTTTCACCTAATGGCTGTTTCTCCAGGTGGCTGGCACAGCTGGACGCCCACAACGCATTATGTCAAGGTCACTTAGCTTTCTTACCGAAATATTTACGACAGCAGTTTCCGCTACAGTGAAAGTCTCATACATAAATTTTCACAGGTCGAAAATTTGCATTACAAATGTGTAGAAACAAAATCCTATAAATATAACAGTGTCCAAAAAAATTTTCGTCAGCATTGTGATACATTCACGCATTTACACACATTTCATAACTCTTAAAGTACGATTCTTGGTTTCCAACATCCTTTTTCACAAACCAGAGTCCCTAACCACTACTCATTATTCCTTACTTTATTACACATATACATATTCGGCGACACTTCTTCAATATGTCATCATAATAAATATGTAGCATAATCAAATTCCACAAATAGCATCAGCTTATTCATCATAAACATACCTCAACAGCATAACACACATCGTCGTCATAATAAGAACATCATAACACCTCAGTCAAATCTCAAAAACGTCGTAGCTTCCTCCAATAATTTCAAAACCTAAAAAAAATTCTCTGCTCATTTCAATAGTGTCATCTACCTCAAACGTACATTAAAAATCATCATCCCATATCAAATACATCATTCAAAGGTTCCGAAAAATATATTAACAGTTCACAAAGTACACAGAAAATACAATTTCATAAGTGTGAAGTTATCCAACTGTGTAAGTACGTAAACATCTGTCACTGATGTAGTAAAATAAATGGTTGTCTCTCTCAGTTAAATGATCAGATAGCTGTGTAATTCTGTGTTAGAGAAATATGGTACCGATGTGTAAAGTTGTATAAGCAAATACCATATTAGCTAGGGCTCCTTGTGCTTGCCAGACACATAGTACACAAAGTAGGCGTGTACCCCCCCTGAGGATTAATGTAATTATACCCTCAGGTGTTACAGATTACAGCAATGGAATGAACTGTATCACGGAAAACCTTTGTATCATTCTAATTCAAAGATCTTTAAACATAAATGTTTTAGGTACAAAATCAATCACTCAAATACGTGTACTGTAGCGCTAAACTGTGTGTCTTGTTTAAGACAATCTCTGCCATTACTTAAGGGTAAAAAATGTGCCAAGTGTCGTAATTATCGTCGTCCGTAAGCAAAGTTCTATAGAAGCCAATGTACTTGACTCGTAATAAACAAAGTGTATTGCTATGCGTATAGATATCGTAGTTGTTACGCTTATTGCCGTGATGAAGAAAGTACTGTACTGTAACGTATTGTTGTGCTACAGAAAAGGCTGTCTCATTGTAGCTATACCACAAAAGTTACTACTAATACATGTTTTCCTCTCCAGAAGAATTCAGAAAAACTGTGCAGATATAAAACAGATACACAGCAAAAGCATCAATGTAAATTGTGTCACACATTAGTAGTGTCGTGATATAGTCGTGCAGCTGTCAAATAAACTAACCACTGGGTCATCTGGTATCTCTCAGAAAGCACTTTAAATCCATAATGTATTTTCAAGTAAACCAAAATGTTGCATTAAAATATGTAAGACTTATAGTTGTTACGTAATCGTGAAACTAACAAGCAAGAATTTACACACACCATAACACTGTGTCGTCTGTTCACTATAACAATGCATTCGTAATTACTGTCTAAATACGTTCCATAGGTTCTAGACTGGATAGTTAATATTAAAACATAGTTGCATGTTAACAGTTTCTAAGTGTGACAAAGAGTAGTAGTAACGTGAAGTGAAAAATTGTATAGACTAAGTTAAAAAAACAGATTATCTCTCAATAAAGGTTTTACATGTGAAATGTGGTGCAATCCTTTACTCTTCCTAGTTCGCAGAGTTTCAACTTCATCGCAGTTATCATGTGGTATACGTCGGATTCTGTAAGATCCATTGTAAATCAGAAAGAACTTGTGACTCAAGTGTTTCTTCTTATGTGACAATGAATGAGCTTTAATGAGAACTTCCTGACCAATATATAATTACTTTGCATTTGCTTTATCGTGTAGTTTTCTCCTTTTGTCTGGTGCACAATTTATATTTTTAATAGCCAAATCAATTATGTCTTTGTGTCGAAGTTTACGTGTATTCGTTAAGGTACGTTTACACTGGGATACATGTATCGCGACATGTATGAGCGACATGTCAATTTGACATGTCGCGATACATCACCTCATACAAAAATTCACGGAACTTGTATGCGGACCCTCGAGCTCATACATGTCGCGTATACATTTTGTATATCGCTTTTTGGCCATATACGCGACATGTATGAGCGACATTTGAAGAACTCGCGCATGCGCAGTACTATCATTTCCTGTCGTCTTGTCGACTGCCGCTTATTTCGACGATTAGCGCATGCGGCTGTTTGAGTTTTGAAGGCGCCGACTGTCGTTTCGACGTTAATGTATCTGCATAGAATATCAAAAAGTGCCATATGCAACATTATTCTTCGTGTTTGCGAGGCCATTCTGCAAGTTTTATCGCAAGAAGTGAAGGTAAAAGTTTTATATATATCAGAGTATGTAATACATTATATAATTTTTTCATGCATCTGGCACGTATATCAATGTTTTGCTGTTATTCCGGCTGCCTCGCGTGATAATGTTGACAACGGATGCCGACAATCGTGTGTGAGACGTTGGCATTAGCAATCGCGCGACAATGCAAATGTTTTGTCATGAAATCTTCGTTTTACGAGGAATCCCCAGTGGCTAAAAAACGGAGTGTTACTGCCAACTGATCCTCTGATGGAATCGCTTCCCGAAAGTTTGTGTTGGTTTTGGACACAAGAGGAACCACAAGTGATAACAAACCGCGGAAATCCTCCATACTCATCCTAACATAATTTCTAAAATATGCGCCATCCTCTAGCGTTAATTCGCGAGAAACTCTCTGTGCCACCATCTACGCTTCCTCCGCCTTTTCTTCCTATCACCTTCCGAAAGAGCAAGTGTATCAGCACATAAAAATGTGAAAACTTCCAAATCGTCGTCGGAAGCTATCGCACAGTGATACATATCAACCAGTGTAAACGCACGCTCATACATGTATGAGGTTGATACTTGTCAACTCATACAAGTCGCGATACATGTCGCAAAGTCGCATATACATGTATCTCATACATGTGCCGATACAAATCGCAGTGTAAACGCACCTTAAAAGGTACAAGCTCTCTGATTCTGTTCGGTGGTTCTTCATTCTTCAGTACAAGAATAGGTGGTAACGCATTGGAGTCATGATGCATTTCATTCAGCACGTTTTGAAATAAGTGTAAATATCTGTCCACTGCTGATGCTTTCTGTGACAATAAAGTCTGCAAAGCTTATTGATTTCTTTCATAATCCGTTTAGATAGGTTACAATGTGGTGAGTACAACGAAATAAAGACAGGTTTGATTTTATGATTCCGAAGCATGCGTGACCGAACAGCAGACCTGAATTGCGGTCCGTTATCTGAAATGACTTTACTAAATGTCCAACTTCGCTTAAGAAATTTTTAACAAAGGCATTGGATACAGACCGTCCAGTGGCTTTACGTAACGGTGTGAAGGAAACAAATTTTGAAGTAAGTTCAACAGCGACTAGAATGTACGAAAATCCATTCGATGTTCTGACAGGGGGTCCCAAGAGAACAACAGCAGTAAATTCTTTTAATTTAGAAGGACTGATAGGAAACAACGGAGCACGATGTGAGACAGTAGATGGTTTAGCCTTTTGACAGAGTTTACAAACAGACAAGACTCTTCGAATTCTCTTTTCCATATTGTTAAAATAACAAGTCGTCCGGAGAATATGATAACATTTTCGTGGACCAAAAATGTGCGTAGCTGAAATGAATGTACCAAATGAGCTTATTAACAAAATCGTCAGGAATGCAAAGTACCTATAGCTTGTCATCAACAGTGCAGCGTTTGAAGAGTATGTTGTTTCTAACCAGATAATAATGCCGAATTTGTGTGTGTCTTTTCATGCCATTTACTTTTGATGTCTTTCCAAATCGGATCTTTATCTTGTTCATGAGCAATGTCCTTTAAAGATGTAGTGATGAAGTTTTCAAAGGCGACTTTCTGAATGTAAAGAATACTGAAATTTTTCTCGACGTTGCCTTCTGTGTTACTTTTCTCAAGCCCAGCCGGTGCGCGTGACAGTGCGTCCGCAACAATCTTCTGCTTGCCTGGAATGTAGACTGTTGTGAAGTGGAATTCTTGCAGAAACAATGTCCAGCGTTTTAATCTGTCATGACTTAATTTTGAAGACATAAGAAATTGTAATGCACGATGATCACTGTATACTTTTACGTGCTTACCAGAAAGAAAGAAACGGAATTTGTTAAATGCCCAAACGATAGCTAAAGCTTCTTATTCAGAAACGGAATAATTTTTTTCAGATTTTGTTAGCACTCGGCTAGCAAAAGCAATGGTTTTCTGAACAGTAGTGTCATTTTCTATGGCTTCTTGAAATAAATGGGCACCAAGACCGACTTTTAAAGAATCCGTGCTAAGGCAGAAATCTTGTGACAAATCTGGATGAGCTAGTATTGGCGTGTTAAGTAGCGCTTCTTTCAAAGAATTGAATTCCAAGTTCCAAATAGTATTTTTTCCAGTGAGAGAACAAAGTTTTGGTGTAACTAGAATTTGCATATTCAGAAAACGACGGTAAAAATTTACGAGACCTAGAAAACTGTGCACTTGTTTTGTTTTGTTTTTGTGGATGGAACTGGAATGGCTCTGATTGCTTCTAACTTTTTAGGATCCGGCTGAATGCCTTCAGAAGAAATAATATGTCCAAAAACCTCACCTTTGACCTACCGAATTCAGACTTTTCCAAGTTAACTGTAATTCCAGATTCTGCAAAGATACGTAACAAACTGTTGAGGATGCGATTATGTTGTTCCCATGAGGCTTCTGCTATTAGAATATCATCCACATATAAGGTGATGTGACGTTTTAAGAAATCAGGTAATCTGGAATTTAACCCGCGAATGAATGCTGCCAAAGAAATGTTCAGACCAAATGGAAGTTTCCAAAATTGATAACAAACGCCGAAACAAAGA
Organism: Schistocerca nitens; assembly: GCF_023898315.1. NCBI lineage: Eukaryota > Metazoa > Arthropoda > Insecta > Orthoptera > Acrididae > Schistocerca > Schistocerca nitens. The sequence goes on from NC_064620.1 coordinate 271,214,919, forward strand.
AAAGCTGTGTATTTTCTACATTCTGGATGAAGTTCGATCAGATAAAAGCTGGATCTGAGATCAACAGAAGACAACACTCTTACACCAATATTTGCCGCCCGCTCCATTCCTTTTGCACAATTACCAAATTACTACTTTGAATGTCTGTTAATTCATTACACAGTGGTGCTGATAAGCTACACTCGTCGTCACTATCATTTTTCAGTTTACTTTGGAGCCTAGTGTTACGTTTTTCACACGCCATAATTATCACGTATTTCACATGATAACAAGAAAAGCACAATTTGAAGAGCAAAAATAAGAAAACACATTAACATAGCAGTGAAAATAATATCTAGTTAATCGCAAGCTCAGATACGAAATACTCGGTGCAAATCTACATGCATTCCACAACTGTTTTACTGTAAAAGAATGAAAGACCGCAACTACGAAGGAGATTCTCTCTACAATTACGCGCTAGCAATAAACAAAAGCTACACTAATTACACAAACTACAAGAAAAAATCAGATTCCAGTGAGGTATCCTTGGCTAAGGGTCCCCTTAGAAAATTTAGTGAATTACTGTGCTGGTAAGCCCCTTACGTTATTTGCTTTTCCAACAGCTGAGCAAAACTGAACGTACTCAGACATTACTCTCTCTACTTATTCTGATCAACACTAAACTGACACACAACATTTTTAGCGCTACGCAATCTGACTTTTAATAATCCCTACAAAGGAATGGCCCTGACTACCAATAACCTATACCTTTCATGAACCACTTACCTCACAAAAATCTTCGTTACTCAAACTACTGCAATACAGCGAGCGCCAATACTGCCAGCTAAATAAAAGATTCTAACTACTGAAGTCACTAACTACTGACAGGCATAGGTAGCAAATGAAAGATTTTGATAAAGAACAAACAATGTATTTACTTTAATAGTGTTCAAAAGTCATTATATATATATATATATATATATATATATATATATATATATATATATATATATATATATATATATCAAAACTCCGCCATCTCTCTCCCACATCCACCACTGCTGGCGCCTCACCTCCAACTGCGCAACGCTACGCGCTGTTAACAGCCAACTGCCCTACACTACAATAGCGAGTATTACAACAATGCTAACCAGCCACAGACTGCACACAGTACAGCCAGTGATTTTCATACAGAGCGCTACGTGGCAGTGGCGTTACCAATATAAAAACCTAAACAGCCTACTTACAATTACTCTTCCACAGGAAGTGGTGTTCCCACTACTAAATTTTTCCAGTTATGTTGGTTTTTGCAATATATCCACTGAAACGAGTTTTGGTCATTGTAGTTAGAGTAACGTTGATATATTAGAATAAGGACGAGGTAACGGAAAAACTATAGCAAGAGTTACTATTTTTAATTTATATCCGCCTTCTGGCAGCACTAATAGAACTGCAAGAGCCACATTCTTTAAAAAAGCGTAATTTATTTACTGAGGAGAAAAACCCTGCAACTTATAATTGCGGGAGATTTTAATTGTGCAGTGAGTCGTAAGATCAAATTCCAAACTTCTATTACTCAGCTGACTTGAGAGGTCTCGTTGTCGATTTAAAACTAAAAGATGCGTCGGAAATAAAATACCCAATGGTGAACTGCACTCATATTGTTGCAAATTCCTGTTGTAGGATTGGTAGAATTTACGTATCGGAAGTTTTAGGAGACAAAGCGTTGAGAGCAGAAACTGTTCCCGTTAGTTTTTCCGACCAAAGTGTGTTGTTAACCTGCGAACATTTAACACTACAACCTAATCGAAGGGAAAGAAGTCACTGGCATCTAAATATATCGTTGTTATCAGAAGAAGAGTTGGATGACATAACCAGAGCTTGGAAAACTTGTCTCCGTTCACCGAACAACTTTTCAAGTGTGCTAGAATGGTGGACCCGACGGAAGAAACCGAAGATAAGGAAAGTTTTAATATCTTTTAATGTAGGTAGGGCCAGGGAAAGGAAACAGACCGTAGAATTCTACTGTAGTGGGCTAATGGACCTCCACGATCAGACAGATGCAATTTCTACAAGATTAAAAGACATCAAGCAAATAAAATCAGAGTTAATAAGTTTAAACGTAAGGAACTGAGGGGATTCAGAATTAAATCCAAAGCAAAGTCAGTCATTGAAGATGAGACCACTGCGAAGCATCATCTTGTCAGAAACGGCAAGAAGAAAAAAAGAATTTTCATAGATGAACTTCAAGTCGATGGTGGTACCATAATCACGACCCAGAAGGGAATAGTATGAACACATCTATAAATCGGGGGAAGCAAACGAAGAAGAATATGATGAGCTCTTTGGTACACATCGTCCACGAATATCGAGAAATGACGACGAGAAAATTTCTTCGGACGTCACCAAGAAAGGTGTACTGAAAATAATGCGCATCTCTTCCGCCAGGAAGTCTCTAGGACGTGACGGATTGCCCAATGAATTCTGTAAACGATTTTGTGCACTAATAGTAGACAAGTTCACCGAAATTGTCAATGAAGTCTTTCGGGGAAAGCCAATGCTTGCGGCGTTCAAACAATGCAAAATCGTGTTGATCCAGAAGAACGGAGGCTGCAGAATAAATAAATAAATAAATGACCTACGGCCGACCTCGCTTTTAAATTCTAAATATAAAATTATAGCTCCAGTAATTATCTATCTATATCCGAATCCCGCTCCAGCTACTGCCGGGTCTGGGTGCTGACGAGTCCTCTCCATTTGGCTCGGTCCTCCCACCACTTTTCTTCCTCCACTTGCTGCCAGATCACACTTCTCCTTTCAACAGATATTCTCACTCCCATTTTCCACCGTGTTCTTGGGCGCCCTCTAGGTCTTTTCCCATCCATCTTTAGTTCTTCCATGATTTTGGGGAGTCTCCACCCATGCATCCTCTTAACATGCCCATACCATCTTAATCTCTTTCTTTCAATTTCTTCTCTCATACTTTCTTGTTTGAGGTCCTTTCTAATCTCTACATTCCTTACTCTGTCCATTCTTGTTTTTCCCTTAACTGCTCTGAGAAATTTCATTTCCCCTGCTTGCAGTCTGTTCCATTAATTAATAAGCGCTTTATACCATGCACTGCTGACATCGTAGGCCAACAGCAGACCTGCCCTTTCAGAAGGACGATTTTACAAACTTCGGCTTTGTACCGCGATATCATTGTTCTAACACAGACAAGTAATATAACATGTGAACTGCTTTTCATAGACTTCCATAAGGCGTTTGATCAAATTAATCACAAATAGCTGATAGAGACAACGCGCTCAATGAACTTCCTGCCAAAAACCATCGACATCACCAAGAACATGGCAATGGGTGTTACTGCACAAATCTTCGTTAGTTGTCAACTGACAAAAGAAATTGAAATAAAAAGGGGAGTTACCAAAGGAAGTCTCTTATCAATGCTTCTGTTCGTTAAATCGCTGGAAACTTTCCCGAGACAGCTACAGCACAGATTAAAAGGCTTTACCGTTCAGGGAACAAAGAGCGTGTTAGGTGCCTATGCGGACGATGCAGGCGTAACCATCAGAGACCAAGCACATTTGCTACCAATAGAGACGGCACTTGCAAAATATTGTTCCACATTAGGTGTGAGGATAAATGAAACCAAAAGTAAATTTCTGAATATAAAGGGACTTGCTAACTTGTAAGGCGTCCGGAATATACGGACCTTACATGAGCTCGGTCCATAACGACAGTACGAGATACTCAGAAAATTATATTATCAACAAAAAGTAATTGCAGTTAATCTCATGTACCAAAACTAACAAAACAATATCTACCAATATAAGGACAGGGGCATGCATAAATAAGTTAAAGTGAAACGCATTTTGGAGACGAACGTAGCAGGTGGTTAATGCCGATGGAAAACCCCACTTAACAAGATAACGCGGAGCTTCAGCACAGAAAGGGACAAGGCCAGAACAATACATTATTCCTTTTAACATAAGTACGGCCAGGAGGGACCGAGGGTAAGTGGTAGCACGGCGTTAACAGAGCTAGCGCCGACCCGGCAAGAAAAATAAAAATCCACCTCTAATAAGATGGCGGTTGGCTGAAGCCATACTGGGCGACCCAAACGCAACATGGTGGGGAGACCTCCATTGTATAAAAGCATTTTGAGAACTAAAAATTTCTAGAGCTCTCTCTCGTCTCGCAGCAGACCGTACAAGTGTGTGGAAAATAGCGAGGGCACTGAGAGCTTTGCATCTGCGAAGTGTGGATGATATGCTTCGCATATCATGGCGAAAGATAGCAAAGAGGTAATTAACTATTCATGAGGGAATTTTTGTGGGCAATGAAATTGTGCACGTCGCTCCTCTTTCGACTAGGGAAACATTAACGTTCTACAGAATGCAGGGAAGTTGAGACTGAATGAATTCAGTCGAGGTCAGAGCAGGGAATTAGCATTTCAGATCCATCATGGAGACAACGCCATTGCAGATCCTGATTGGTAAAGTACCATCGCGCATTAGGCCATAGTAAATGTTGAGTCGAGATGTTGCTCACTCCAACCAGCGTACGCTTTGACTGTTGAATATCAAAAGCTGGGATACTAACCTACCCTCACATTGAGTACATGAGTGTTTTTCCATTGCTTTGAAAGGTAAATTTATTCTTCACCAACTTAGTGCATTGCCCAGCTACGGGATCGTAGAAGTAAATTTAATACATGAAGATTTTTTGATCATTCTTGCCTGTGATAACATTTTCATTTGTAGAGATAACGATTTAATAATTGTCAATTCAATGTGTCCAAGAGTTAAATATTTTGTTATTGAATGTTGAAAATAATTGAACATGATTGCTGTGTATCACTTGGCCCCTGAAAGCACAGTTTATAAATTATATTTAGAATGAAAAAGGAAACAGCTGTTTTGTCTTTCTAGAATAGATCCCAAACTTTCACTTTTATTAATTTATGCATTCTAGTTATGTAACAGCAGAATTTCTAATTAATTTGTTACAGTCCACACCTAAAATGAGCTGCCTTACAGGGCCAGATTCATATCTATACAGAATGTTTAACACCATGGGCTTGAGAAGACAGTTCAGATGCATTATCTATTTGTGTGTATATCTTACAAACTTACGCATCAAGTGGGCAAACCATGTTAGTGAACTCAAGGCTCTTGGAACACCACTGACAAAAAAATGGCTCTGAGCACTATGGGACTTAACATCTATGGTCATCAGTCCCCTAGAACTTAGAACTACTTAAACCTAACTAACCTAAGGACATCACACAACACCCAGTCATCACGAGGCAGAGAAAAGCCCTGACCCCGTCGGGAATAGAACCTGAGAACCCGGGCGTGGGAAGCGAGAACGCTACCGCACGACCACGAGCTGCGGACACACTACTGACAACTTCTCTTTTAAAAACGATAGCAATTCATTGGCGGGTTGTGGCAAGGAAAATCAAGAGAGCTTTGACTGGAAATTGTCAACGTAGCATAGACAAGCTCCAGAGATCATAGTTCATCAACATGTATTTTTTATCCAAGGCCTATTACATAGCACAGGTCCTCCTGATCCCATCATTGGTGGCGAAGACGATCATGTCCACCTTAGCAAAGTGCTTATGGAGAGGGAAGTTGTTTCGAGTGCCTCTGAAGGCATCAGTATTGGATACAACCAGTGGTGGAACGGGACTAACCGACATCAAGTCTGAAGCAATGGCGTTGTCAGACGAACATTGAGCATTACGTGTAACAGTCCAGAATGCATTACAGTGAAACTATACGGCCCTGTCAGGCCGGAAAGTGTAGAACCACCGATCATTATACAAAAAATAAGTTTTAAACTAAAACGTATTAGGGAGTTTTATCTTGCACGAAGCTGCCTCTGTAAAAAGCTTTTAAAACCGAAAAACCTTACAGCAAAGGCGATTTTAGCAGAAAGAAGAAAACACGAAAGAAAAAATAACATTGAAACTAAGTATGTTGGAATAGTATGGAATGTAGTCTGGAAAAACATCAGTAGTGGTGATCTTTCGTCTGACGTGAGAACAGAGTGGTTCAGGGTAGTCAGTAACATTATCAGCACTAAAGGGCATCTCTTTGCTATCAGTTTAAGTGACACTAACCTCTGCAGTAAATGCAATCTTGTTGATACTGTGCTTCATCGGTACACGTGTGGAGATGGATTATCAGTGGAGGTGGACCAGGGAGAAAATTTCTCAAACAGCTAGTTCTGCAAACAATGTACCAACTAACATTTTCTTCAGACCAGAAGAAAGTTACTAAGCTCAGAAAAAATAACTCAATGATTTGGCTAATGGGCAAATGTGCATTTTTAAAAATATTGGGGAGTGATGAACATATTGAATACAGAATGTATATGGAAATTGAATTCGAAAAAAACATTTAACTATCTCAACCACAATAAGAGATATGGTAACATGCTCCGAATTGTCTTCAACACAATGGGTTGCGTCAGGGACACGTTGATTTCTCGTGGAGAAGGGATGGATTGGGCCACGAAGCAGAAACAGTGACGCGGTGAGGCAGCACTACTTCTGTGGCGCATTCCCCACCCTAACCACCCCCACAAGTCACACATGAGAAATAAATGAGTAGTAAGGCATATAAAAGAATATGCCGGCAAACATCTGGTGTCTGTTATAAAGGAAGATCTTGAACTCCCTAAGGATGCTGTTAGAAGGCTGAAACTGACAAAAATGACAAGTCAGTGAAGGACTTTGCGATGTTGCTCTTCGGAATCGTTCTTCTATCCACATAATTTACCCTGGAGGCGACTTAGGAGCATACATCATGGATTTACTGAATGATTAAGTTGGGTCTGGGAATTGAAGAGAAATCTCAGGCTGGAGAAGAAGAAAGTGTGTATGCTGAACTGCCACCAGTTGAAGGTGACAGTGAAGATGCCTCTCGAATGCGGGGTGTTGCTAAATTTGAATATCATTCCTCATTCTATGAATGCTGTAACTGATGACTGCAATTATCCGCCACCTAATTTTTATTATTTCATTGTAAGCTAGTCATTCTGTTCTGGCGGGAACAAAAAGCGTTACTTGGCAGTGACATATCATGCAAAAGTTACTTTCGCACTTCAGCGTATTTTGATCATAAAGAGCAAGAGATGCTAGAAATGACAAAGTTATTAGACTTTTACGCTGAAGAGCCAAAGAAACTGGTACACCTGCCTAATATCGTGTAGGGCCTTCGTGAGCACGCAGAAGTGCCACAACATGACGTGTCATGGCCTCGATCAACGTCTGAAGTAGTGCTGGAGTTAACCGACAGTATGAATCCTGCAGGGCTGTCCATAAATCCGTAAGAGTACGATGGGGTGGAGTTCTCTTCTGAACAGCACATTGCAAGGCATCCCAGATATGCCCAATAATGTTCATGTATGGGGAGTTTGGTGCCCAGCGGAAGTGTTTAAAACTCAGAAGTGTGTTTCTGAAGCCACTCTGTAGCAATTCTGACCCTGTGGGGTGTCGCAACGTCCTATTGTAATTGCCCAAGTCCGTCATAATACACAATGGACGTGAATGAATGCAGGTGATCAGACAGGATGCTTACGTACGCGTCGCGTATTAGAGTCGTATCTAGGCGTATCAGGGGTCCCATATCACTCCAACTGCACACGCCCCACGCCATTATAGAGCCCCCACCAGCTTGAACAGTCCCCTGCTGACATTCAGGGTCCATGGATTCATGAGGTTGTCTCCATATCCGTACACGTCCACCCACTCGATATAATTTGTAACGAGACTCGTACGACAAGGCAACATGTTTCCAGTCAACAGTCCAATGTCGGTGTTGACGGGCCCCGAGGCATAAAGCTTTGTGTCGTGCACTTATAAAGGGTACACGGGTAGGCCCTCGGCCCCGAAAGTTCATATCGGTGATGTTTCGTTGAATGGTCCTCACGCTGACACTTGTTGATGGCCCAGCATTGAAATTTGCAGCAATTTGCGGAAGGGTTGCACTTCTGCCACGCTGAACGATTCTCTTCAGTCGTCGTTGGTCCCGTTCTTGCAGGATCTTTCTCCGGCCTCTGCGATGTCGGAGATTTGATATTTGACCGGATTCCTGATATTCACGGCGCACTCGTGAAATGGTCGTGCTGTAAAATCCCCACTTCATGGCTCCCTTGAGATGCTGTGTCCCATCGCTCGTGCGCAGACTATAACACCACGTTCAACCTCACTTAAACCTTGACAACCTGCCGTTGTAGCAGCAGTATCCCATCTAACAACGGCGCGCAGACACTTGTTGTCTTATATATTCGTTGCCTACCGCAGCGCCATATTCTGCCTGTTTATGTATCACTGCATTTGGATACGCATGCCTATACTAGTTTCTTTGGCGCTTCAGTGTACATTGCAAGAAGATAGTGAGATATCTTGTTGAACATTGTGGATTCAATGTGAGCTTTGACATGACATTAATCAGTAGTTACAGATCTTTCATAGCTCGCAAACTCTATGATACATCAGACACATTGTCTCCCCGTGAACCTGTATGGAAGGAAGGAGTCCACATACACACATACACACACACACACACACACACACACACACACACACACCTCCCAAGCCTAGAGTGACCTTCCCCACCGCTATCAGGCGGCGGAGCGCACGCGTGGTCTGCGGCGCAGCCTACATTTAACGTCGCTGATATCGGAGATAATCGTCTCGGGAAAGATGTAAACAAACTGAAGAAAAACAAAGGAATGCGTGCTCGTATCTGCGAAACCAAACACGAGCCACGGCAGATATCGCTACCCAAGACTCGCCTTATCGTCTGTGTTCCTACTTTTGAGATGGCCTACTTTCCACTCGCCGTCCTGTGATATGCCCTATCAGACAAATTACCCAGACGAATTATTACGTACTTGTTGGGCAGCAAACCTGTTCGACTTTCCTCCACAGTGAAGCTAGTTAACTTTCCTCGTGTGTATTAGGACATGGAAAAATTTCTCTACTTCTCTTAGGACTGACGTTGAAGTCGTGGATGGTTTTCTATATTGATACCGTGTAAGTCAGATGTTAAATTGGCCTGCCAACATACTGCTATTTAAAGTAGTCCTGTTGTGTGTTTGCTCACTTGGGTAAATTATAACGGGGAGTCATCATACAATTGTTTATTTTGACCGTTTCCCACCAGCTGTATTCTTTCTGTAACGATGCAAGTTTATGAGGAGTCTTCTCCTTTATTTTCAACAATTAAGACATGGGTAACTATTACAACATTGAAATTGCAACCGGAAGTCGAGACATCAAAATGGACTTCTGAGGTCATCAGTCCCCTAGAACTTAGAACTACTTAAACATAACTAACCTAAGGACAGCACACACATCCATGACCGAGACAGGATTCGAAACTGCGACCTAACGGTCCGCGGTTCCAGAATGTAGCGCCTAGAACCGCTCGGCTACCTCGGCCGGCTCGAGACATCAGAAAAATTGCAGATTATGATATTAGACTTCTGGTAATTAGAAATGAATAAAATACATTGAAGCAAATGGCAGAATATAAATTTAAACATGACACTGCAGTGCTAGTGTTATTAAGAAGAATGATGCAATGTTATATCAGACATGAAACATTGCATCATTCCTATTAACAGCAGAAGTTGATACCAAGCAGAGAGCTTCAGTTAAAATGTTCTTCCCTGCACAGTAATTATATAATGAGTGTACTAGTACAGGTTGCGACGCAGGAACGACAACATATGGAAGTTTGGAACTGGCCATGAGTAGTAAATGGATAGTGTGGCGTGTGTTGTGCTGTACAATTTCAGCAAAATTACAGTAAAACTAGTTACTTAATATTAATGTAACATGAGGTTTTATTTAATCATTGCTTTTCCCGGCTAATGAATGTTATTTTGTTACATAAAATCTCCAATTGGGAACGTGTAGCAATTTTGTCTGTCAAGCAGTGTAAATGTCACTACATTCATTCACAAAAGTAATCATACATCACCAGCAAACAAGCTAAATGTATGATAAGTAATCTGAACTAAAAAAGTCTAATAATTTTTAGTAATTTCAGTGTTGTTGTTTAAAAGACTCTTTGCTTGTTGCAGATCGTTTATCGAATTTGAAGCAACTGTTTTTCGAGGTGGCAACACTTTTCTTTAAACAAAATGAACAGTTTTTTCCCACAATACCACATGTACAGAACATTAACGCATTTTACTATCAAAATATTTCATAAAACTTGTTATGAAATAGCCAGGCTTCATACATCAGCAGATAAGAATTTATATAACCTAAGATGCTGTTTGCATTCATAGTTCACTATATTCACAGTATAACTGGAATTTATTACCTCAGAACTGGTCTTCGGCCACCAATACACAATTATTATCGCAATTATGACCAAAAACGTTTATGTCTGCATAGAAAATCAATTTAAGACTGCCGCTGCAATATTTCACTAAGATGGCGGCTAACAGAAGACAATCATTTATCGATTATGGTTCAAGCTGTGCTTTACTCCTAACAAATAATACATATATTAAGTATTTTCGCACCTTCACTATATGCATTAACATTTGAAAATATGTTACAAGATAAGTCTTGTAACATATCCACCATTTACTAATAAACCTGCGCTGTAGAACAATAGTGCTAATGGCTGCGCTCTTTTGTAGCTGATCAGAAAACTTAACATTTATATAGGACGAGCATTACAATGAAATAAAACTCCAAACAAAGAAGATTCACTTCAATAACACATAAACTCTATTTTCAAACATAGGTTAGTAACATAATACGCTTTTTACAGACCTCTGTGTTACGAGACATCAATCACATCCTACGAGTACAACAGTTCGAACAAGAAGAAGGATTTTTCTACAGAAATCATAGACAACGAAAGATTGAGATTTTCATTATCTTTTTACATGGGTATTCTCTGAGATATAATTTTTTAATTTTTTACAAAATATTAAATTATGTCGTTGACAATTTTATTTATTATTTCATTAACGATGACGTCCTTTTTATTAGTATTACGAGAACAGAACCAAAGTTCAGTCACATTCCACATAGTATGATGTGGTGAATATTATTATGAATAAAATTTAGGCGAGGATAATACAGAAGCCAAAGTGGTTAAGGTGAACGCTCGCATTAAGAGGGAAATCTGGTTGCGAGTCCATTCCAGCACACATTTTCATTGTTGTCATTTCCTTGTACAGCTGATGGTTGGGCGTATTCATGACTGTAAACATATTTCATCTATAGCTCTGACATGCGAATTTTTGTTGTTGAATACAACATCATACACAACGGTAAGCAGAGGTGGACTACACAGTGATACGGCAACTGTCATCGTATGAAAGCTGGACAGCAGCAGAAATGATTAGCGAACAACATAACACACAAACAGAAGATTTCTCCAAGCTTACAAAAACTGATTGCGAATAATGCAGTAAGAACCAGAGTCCAGCTATTACAAAGTCAACAATGAAGAGTCTAGCTGTACTAAGCAAGAACTATGGTGCTGGAGCTCAAGTAGACCGCGTTTGTGTTGCGTCATGTGGTGAAATGGCTCCAGGCGCAATCAGACAAGTAGCTGTCGACAGCTGTTCTATAAAGCAGCTGCAGAGGCTGCTCATGGTAAAGAGCCTCGGGAGATGTGGTTCATGGACGCTCACCATTATGTCCGTCAGACCCACGACTGATGTTTGCATCAGATGGAAACTTGCCATTCTGTTATCAATCTTGATGGGGTGATATCGATAAGTGATACCACACTTTTCTGAAAGTACCTTTCTGAAGTATAAACAAATATAGGAGCGAAATGTGAACGATAAACAATACAATATAAACAGAAATTTTTAAAATAAAGTCCTGCAGAGGAATGCTGAAGATTAAATTTACAGGTTAGATAACTAATCAAGATGTCACGAAGAAAAAAGCTTTATGACATAATGGCACACCCTGACACATTAAGGACTAGCTAATTTTATTATGGGTGGACGTATTGAAAGGATGTCAGATCAAAGAATACCTAAATATACAAATACACACCTCAACGGGAAGATTTCCCTGTCCTAAGACGAGGTGGAAAAAATCAGCTGCAGCCTACCTCAAACTGTCGGCCGGGGTGGCCGAGCGGTTCTAGGCGCTACGGTCTGGAACCGCGCGACCGCTACGGTCGCAGGTTCAAATCCTTGCCTCGGGCATGGATGTGTGTGATGTCCTTAGGTTAGTTAGGTTTAAGGAGTTCTAAGTTCTAGGGGACTGATGACCTTAGAAGTTAAGTCCCTTAGTGCTCAGAGCCATTTGAGCCTACCTCAAACTGGAATAGGTAATGATTCAAAAACCAAAGCTAGATATGATGATGATGATGATTATGGTGACTATGATAATGATGTTATATGTGGAAGTGGATGAGGGGTAGGGGAGGGAGTACAAACTGTAAAGGGAGACCAAGGCTTAAATATGTTAAGCAGGATCATATGGATGTTCAGTATTTGCGTATATACTCTGCAAGAAAAAAAATTTAGTACACCCTTTTACAAGTGTCCAATTCACTCAAGGTTTATTGTTGCAACAATGCATATAGAGTAAATGAAATGATTAGATTTACAGACCAATAGCACAAACGGTTCTAAGGTACAAGTTATGGACGCATGCTGAAACAGCAATATTATTATGTGGTGTACCCTCCATGACCGGCAATCCAGACACTGACTCTGGCATCCACTGGATAGTACAGATAGAGAATACTATCCTGGGATACGTTATGCCATGCCTACTGTTCATGTAGTTCTGTACGAGTTGTTCCTTGATGAGTCACTCTTCGTCCGTCCCATCAAATCCCACGCACGCTCGGTTGGAGACAGGTACTGAGGTCATGCTGGCCAGGGAAGTTGCTGCAGTTCTTGCAAGGCACGTTGAGTTTCAAGGCAGTGTGTAGGAGAGCCTTATCCTGTTGGAACAACATATAATCTTCCTTTTGAAAGAACGAAAAAGGAGTGGGCCTAACAAAATTCTGTCCATACCAACTATTGTTTAGCATCCCCTCAAGACACACGATAGGTGAACGAGAGTTGTAGCTTATTGCACCCCAGACCATAAGGCCTGGGTGGGGCCAGTGTCTCTTAGACGAATTCACTCTATTCGACAGTGATCGTCAGGTCTACGTCGTACCACCATCACCTGGGTGCAGACAGAAACTGCTTTCACGGTGAAGACCATGGAGCGCAATTCCAATTAACCTTTGAGGCACCAGTCGAACCGTGCAAGTCGATGTGTGGCAAGCTGCAACACAGGCTAGCGGTGTGCGTGCCCGTAGTCCCATTACTAATAGCTTGTCTGCAACACTCCGTGTTGACACGTCTGGGCTCACAAACGGTCTTATCTGTGCGGTGGAAGCCGTACGATCTTGCAATAATATGATCCTGACGGGCGTCCCTGCTGTGCAGGCGTCCAAAACCTCGTCTAAGAGTGTGACAATGTTCACATGACCAATAATACCAGCATTGTTGCACAACTGATGCAACATGTCCTACCTATGTGCTAATTTTCCAAAAGGACCATCCCTCCATTCGGAAGGCCCAGTCTGACCCCTTTCAAACTCACTCGCTTGGTCCGTAGGTAGCACGAGTGCGTCTCTGTGACATGGTTGCCTCCTTGCGTCTTACATTTGCATCACACAGGGCCTTCTGGCTGTAAACATTCCCTATTAAAGAGTAGACACACTACGCTATCTCTTGGTGGACGACATTGAAACCATTATCAGCACATCTACTATCTCCCCATGTAGCATTTGCCGTCATCGAACCAAAATCGACGCCGTCTTTCCAGGTGCACTAATTTTTTTTTCTTTTTTGCCCGGCAATGTATGAAGAGATTTCCATAAGATGAAATAACGAGGAGAGCAGCATCAAATCATTCTTCACACTTATGATAACAACAACAACAAAAACATCGAAATATCAGAAGAACCAGTATGGTATATTTTACATGAAGAATTAATTAGGATACAGCTTCCTTCCAATTATTTGAAGAAGAATCCAAACAATATTTTACCTGACTTCTTTCTTTGAAAGAGACATTAGCCCACCATTTAACGTCAATAGTCGAGTCGTGTGAATCCGACAATGATACACAATCGCAAACTGAACACATTCAGTAGCTATCACGCAGCTAGTAATTTTCGACAATAAAGTTCCGATGACATAGTCGCGAAACACTGAAGTTTAAATATCGCTTACAAACTGCATGAGGATCGCTCTTTACTCGGTACAGATACGACTTGATGTTCAAGATTGCGAGATGACACTGGAACTCGTGTTCACCGACGTTGGTCTTCGGTTGTTGGCAGCCTGATAATCGCTACCAGTGGCCACCCTCCATCTGTTCTTCCATGGGCGACGTGATGACTGGGTGTTGTGTGATGTCCTTAGGTTAGTTAGGTTTAAGTAGTTATAAGTTCTAGGGGACTGATGACCGTAGACGTTAAGTCCCATAGTGCTCAGAGCCATTGGAACCATTGGAACTTCCATGGGCAGCATTTTTTTTTTTTTTTTGTACACGAGGAAAAAAAAACAGATCTGAGGGGTGGGCTAACACTCTCTCCATAAAGATAACTTGCTTACGAATAGAATACTGAGTACTTCGTAACAGCTGCGACATCTCTGCACTACCTAAGCCGATAAGTTACCCTACCGGGCCGGCCGGTGTGGTCGAGTGGTTCTAGGTCTGGAACCGCGCGACCGCTACGGTCGCAGGTTCGAATCCTGCCTCGGGCATGGATGTGTGTGATGTCCTTATGTTAGTTAGATTTAAGTAGTTCCAAGTTCTAGGGGACTGATGACCTCAGATGTTAAGTCCCATAGTGCTAAGAGTCATTTGAACCATTTTTTTTATCCTATCGGTTTTATTTCACAGAAGTCGACCAGTGTTCTCGAAGTCTGCAATTCATGCTCCTATCGCGTGTCTTTAGTGCACTTGACGATGATGCTTTAGTAGAATGAAGTGCTGTTTCGTCCTCTGCACAGCTTAATTATTTCTTTGAAAGATTTTCATGACAATAACGCTGTATTGCCTGTTGCCTTACTCATAATCAGTTAATAAATAGCAAAGTGTGCATGCCTTCTCCGACGCATTTCAGGAATTGCTTTCTTTGTTTCACCATACAAAACAGAGATAATTAAGAAGGAATTTCCCTATAACTCACGAGTGTCTAAAAAAATGTTATTTATGATTTTCTATGGCTAAAGCATCAGAGAGGCGGTTATGATGTTACGCTTGATAATCGGAACGAAATTTTAAGAAAAACCAGGACTCTCTCATAAGGTTTGTGAACACAGAAAAAGCGTTAGAAAACGAGAAGTGCCCGCATCTCGTGGTCGTGCGGTAGCGTTCTTGCTTCCCACGCCCGGGTTCTCAGGTTCGATTCCCGGCGGGGTCAGGGATTTTCTCTGCCTCGTGATGGCTGGGTGTTGTGTGCTGTCCTTAGGTTGGTTAGGTTTAAGTAGTTCTAAGTTCTAGGGGACTGATGACCATAGATGTTAAGTCCCATAGTGCTCAGAGCCATTTGAACCATTTGAAAACGAGAAGTGGAGATATATGATAAACATTTTTAGAAAAATAGGTACAATAATTAAGAAAGAATGCTCACAATGCTCGGATTAAAAAGAGCTTAAGATAGCTATGTAGCTCTTCTCTTCCGTTGAAACTGTACATAGAAAGAGCTATGATTCAAATGAAAAAAGTACCTGGGATTAAAATACAGGGTGAAATTACAGCAATGCTAAGATTGCTCAAGGCATTGCTACGGTATCTTTCGTAAAGGAGATAACAGCTGTCTAGCAATAGCGTTTTTTTTTTCTAGTAATCAAAACCTCCTGGTTCCCGGGTCTGATCTCAGACTCTTTTAGGTAAAAATCATCAACAAATAAAAATTATCGTCAATGGTGGCCGAAGCCATCCGCCGTAAGAAGCCACCCTCGTTCTACCAGCGGCCTTCCAGTGAGGACGGAGGAGCGGGCAGAGGTTAGGGACACTCTGTTTCCCTTGGGATCGGAAATTTTTCCTAAAAGGTGGAAGAATCAGCCATGACCAACGGAATGAGGAAGCAGAATGCAATGGAAACCACAGCGTTTAAGATACATAAGGAGTATCCACGGGGCATGTGGCCTGTAATTGAAAAAATGTCATGATGATCTTCCCGTTGACAAAAGACTCCAGACAAGTCCCCCATACAGGTCTCCGGGAGGGGACTGACAAGTGGCAGGTGATCATGAGACTAAGGATAACATTCTACGAATCGAAAGATGGAGTAGTAGATTTCTGAATGTGACAGGAAAGCTAGAAATTCTGAATATGGAAATACAGACGCTCGGTCAAGATGTAGTGGACGTTATGAAGTGAAGATAAGGACCTACGGGCAGACGAATGTGAGGCAATATCAACATTCCTATCTAGTTATGCACGGTATCCAACTAGTTTTTCACAGTTTATTTAATTCATGTATCATTAAAGCTAGGTTAGCTCTATAAATAAAAATCCTGAGCCGCGCGGGATTAGCCGATCGGTCTCAGGCGCTGCAGTCATGGACTGTGCTGCTGGTCCCGGCGGAGGTTCGAGTCCTCCCTCGGGCATGGGTGTGTGAGTTTGTCCTTAGCATAATTTAGGTTAAGTAGTGTGTAAGCTTAGGGACTGGTGACCTTAGCAGTTAAGTCCCATAAGATTTCACACACATTTGAACATAAAAATCCTGATAGATATCAACAAAAACAGTATGCTATTACCATTTAAAAACGTTTATTATTTTGCTGCCTCATGTAACACGTTGTTTGCACATCTGACCCCGTTAATGGATCCACTGCATTAGTTTCATGCGCTATGTAATGTAGACTGGCGTAGTTGAAGTTGTATGAAACGTATTAGGTTGGTGTACAAATTCGTAGCGTTTTTGTTTTGTTGGTGTTCCGGTTGTTAAGGGTTTATTTATCGATTTTCATTTTCTATTAGTTCAATGTTGCTGTTTGAGTTCACATATTGTCGTTTTGTCATGTGGAAATAGTGAGTAGAGCTGTGGACGCTAAAAAACGGAATGCCAAGAGGAGGAATCGGAGTATTTCTAAAACACATTGCTGCTTGCATTCAATAGAGGGGTGACAGCAGTACAGACAGCCAGAAATATTTGTGCCTTCTATGGGGATAATGCCATTGAACAGAGCAAGGCAAGAAAATGGTTTTCTCGTTTAAAGGAGGGACGTTTTGACATTAGTGACTCTCCACGTTCAGGAAGACCTTCGGGGTTTAATGAAGATCGTTCAAACGCATTAATCCACAACGATCCACGATACTGACAAATGTGATGAACTGTGATCATTCCACCACCATGCGATATTTTTATGCAAAGGGGAAGGTTCACAATGTGGTTGTATGGATACCACACGCTATAAGCCAAAATCAGAGAAATAAGCTGGTGTCTACATGTGCATCTCTTGGCTCGTGAACAACACTAATTATTTCTATCCCATATTGTTACTACTGATGAGAAATGGTGTCTATATGCTAAAATAGGGCAAAGAGAAGAGCGCCAACAAAGCAGAAACTCCCCGTACAAAGAAATGTGTGCACCCACAAAAGATAATGTTATGCCTCTGGTGAAACAGCGACGGTATGGTTGGGGGGGATGTTGTTATTGGGGGAGGAGACCAGAGAGCGAGGTTGTCGGTCTCATCGGATTAGGAAAGGACAGGGAGGGAAGTCGGCCTTGCCCTTTCAAAGGAACCATCCTGGAATGTGCCTGTAGCTATTTAGGGAAATCACGGAAAACCTAAATCAGGATGGCCGAACGCCCGATTGAACCGTCGTCCTCCCGAATGCGAGTCCAGTGTGATAACCACTGCGGCACCTCGCTCGTTACGACGGTATGCTGTAACCATCACTGTTGACCTACGAGTATAGTCAACAACTGAGACGTCTTGCAGATGGAATCCAAGAACAACGACCAAGACGACTGCGTGAACTGATGTTACTCCACCGTAACGGCCATTCGTATTCTGATAGACCGACGAAAAACACTATACAGAGGCTGGAAAGGGAAATCATTCCGGATCCACCTTATTCACCTGATCTTTCGCCCTCAAATTTTCACCTTTTCCGCTCTCTATAGAACAACCTTCAAGGAACTTCCTTTCCGAATAAAAATTCGCTCCGAACATGGTTCGACGAGTTCTTTGCCTCAAAACCACGTCGTGGGAATGAAAAGGTACACCGGCGTTGACACACTGTTGTAAACAGTGACGTAGAATATAGTATCGATGACGTAAGTCTCTGTTATATGTATGTGTCGTGTTTATTAAACTTACGGAAAAAAGCTATGAACTTATGCACTAACCCAATATTTTGAAATCTACATTTTTTGGGTTTTTTGTGGAAAGTTTTCCCCAGATGTAAACTAGATAAATGTAGTAAACCATCCAAAACCACACTGACCAGTAGTATCGACCTTTAATAGCCTAGGTTTGAGCCAAGACACTCTTCCTCCCCCCCCCCCCCCCCAACCCTACTACTTTGACACATTATTTCGTAGTCATGCCAATAGGACTGCTCATGTTAAGCTGTGTTTCACCACAAAGAGACCGAGAAGCTTCCAACTCCGGGAAAGGACGACGTTATTGTTGTAACGAATTTAGGCTTAAAAATAGTTTATGTAAGCTGCGATTGTTACCTTATTTTCTAAATTGTGGGGTTGCGTAGGACCCTGTTTCCATTATTATACAACGGTAGCTTGTTATCTGCAACTAAATGTTATTGTGAGTTTAGTTGGCGACTAAATAAATATCTATATACGTAATTTCGTTGCGCGAAAATATTGTGCGACTACGTTTTCTTGCGATTACTTGGTTATTTTCGAAGCATCCCTCTTTATCTGCATGCTCCTTTATTGTGTTTACAGAAACAGCATATATATTTTTGAGGAACTCCACACTTCTGCACTTCACAAAACACTATATTTTGCCGGTGTACGTTTGACTTCTTGTTGCTGTGCATTAGTTTTCATATCAGTATTACACCAAGTTCGAACTTTACTTTCTCTCTCCCACTATCTGCGTGTATGTGGGTGTGTATGTGTGTGTGTGTGTGTGTGTGTGTGTGTGTGTGTATCAGTTTGTGTCGTCCTCTTGTATAGCGCTTTTAATGTGTTTGATAGTGTGCCCTTGCATAGTGCAGTCATTTATAATCTGTTTACTTCTTCTAGTGCTTTCTCTATGTGGAAGTTTTCATATACAGGGTGTTAGGGGTATAAGAATAGATATTTTTATTGGTGTCTGAGGACAGCATACTAAACAGTTTTACATCAATACTTACTTCATACGCAGTTTAACAATAGCAGCTATTAGGAGTAGTAGGTTTTCAGGCAAGAGCAAGCCTTGATGCTTATTTTTCCCTGTGTAGAGGTTCAGACTCTGAAGTGTGGACGCAAAAAGATTAGTCTACACTGAAAGTGCAGTTATGACTACGTGGAAAACATCAGATAATAAATTATGTGACATGTTTGTAGGAAGATTGTTAGATGCAGAAAACAGCAACTAACAGAGATATTAAGGAACCAATGATCACAACATCTGCCCTTATGCCCCTCACACCCTGTATCTTAAATGCACTCTAAGACAAACGGGAAAAAGAAATTTAAAAAAAAGACGCACCACTATGGAATTATTCGAATGAGACGGGAATCGGTAGATGTGATGTACATCTCCAGGTAAACAAACGAATACAATTTCAGAAAAACTGGGTGATTCGTTCAAGAGAAACAGCTTCACAAATTGAGCAAGTCAGTAACGCATTGGTCCCTCTCTGGCATTGTTTCGTAGAGTCGTTGGATGTCCTCTTGAAGGATATCATGCCAGATTCTGTCCAAGTGACGAGCCAGATGGTCAAAATCCCGGGTTGGTTGGAGAGCCCTGCCCTAAATGCTCGACACGTTTTCAGATGAGAAGACCTTGCTGGCCAATATAGAGTTCGGCAAGCATCAAGACAAGCAGTAAAATTCACCATTTGTTGGCTCTTTGGTTGTCATCCGCTGCTTCCTTACGGCACAGCGGAAAGTCGGTGGTATTCTACATACCCCTTTTTTGCCCTTCACGGCAAGCCATCCTTGGCTTACATTTCAGCAAAATAATGCCCGCCCGTACAATGCGAGAGTTTCTGCTGCTGGTATCAGTGCTGGCCAAACTGTATCTTGATTTGCTAGGTCGCCATATCTCTCCACAGTTGAGAAAGTTTGGAGGATTATGGGCAAGACCTTCTAACCAGCTCGGGATTTTGATCTAAAGGGGCTATTTGGACAAAATTTGGCACGATATCCCTCAGGAAGACGCCCAGAAACTATCAGTTACTGCCAAGACGCATATTCCACGACCCACAGGTAACATCAAAAGAAGTCAAAAATTTAGCAACATTGAATTTTTGTAGAATTTCATCCATATTAGCAAGTCTATCATTTTCTCGTAGCATAATTTCAGTTACTCTTCTGGCATCAAATACTACTCTCACACCCCCACTATTTTTACCAACTAATCCTAAAGGATTACTATGCGTACTATCAGATCTTTCAATAGTTTCCCATGAAATTATTTTTTCTATTTCCCTTTTAACCACATTTGTTTTTGAAAATGGGATTACATAAGTTTTCTTAAAAAGGGTTCATTATATCTAGATTTTAATTTACATTCTAAGTTTTATTTACTAATAAAGGTTTTTCAGAAAATACTTAATTATTTTGCGCCAATATTTTAACTAAATCGTTCTTTTGATGTACATTTAAACCACCAATATGTTCTACTTTTTCCCTGATGATTTCCTCGCTTTGATTATTTCCGTTACCTGTAGGAAGATACCTTAGAGGAAAATCTCCTTCCAAATGACTCACTTGATCCAGTTTACCATTAAATTTACTATATTGTCCTTATCCTTGTAAAAATGTTTAATTCAGCTACTTTTTGGTACATAACTGGTGTTATATTTGAAATTCTATGGCCCTTTGCAACCTTTTGTCCAAGTTCGAGCCTCAACCGTTGCAAATCTTCGTTTCCCTGACCCTGACCGTATGACCAATTCTCCTTCCATTACAGTTACGCGAGCTTCTATCTTCATCACTACCTCTTCTGTTACTATTACTCCTCCACTTATCCCTGAGATTATTTCGGTTATCTGATCTACCGATCCTGTTCATATGGTAATTATTTCTACTCCTATTTTCCTTTGCTGAAGTGCGTTCATCTTCTTCTTCTTCCTTAGCGATTGTCCCGCGTGCTGGCGGCGTCCGCTGTTTTGGCTCGTTGTCACTTCTTGCGATCTTGTGCCTGATCAGGGTCAAGCCTGAGATCTTGACGTCTTCACACACGGTGTCAAGCCATCGCTGCCTTGGTCGTACTGCTGGCCGTTTCCCATTTACATTTAGGTTGAAACTAGTCTTTGCCACTGTTGTCTCGTCTGCTCTAAGGACATGCCCGTAACAACATAGGCGCTTTCTCTCATTTCGTCTACTATTGTTGCAACACCATATAGCCTGCGAACTTCATTATCTGTGACTTGGTCATGCAATGTTAATCCCGATGTCCACATGGCATGGATGGCATCTGTCGTCCCACATCCCTTCACGAATCCACATTGATTGATGGAGAGACTGATAATTTGTCAGATCCTTTTATCGATTATGCACTCGAATGCTTTCATCGTGTGTGACAGAAGGCGTATTGGAGGGTAGTTGTTACATTCAGCTGGACTTCCTTTCTGCTTCAAAATTGGAACTGTTGTGCCACATGTCCAATCAGCTGGAATCTTTCCCTCCTCAATGATATTATTAAAGTAATCCGTCAACCATTCAGCTGAATCCCAGTGTTTTGATTTCCACAAGTCTTCAGGAAGATCATCTGGCCCCGTTGCCTTTCCATTTTTCATTGTCCGTAATGCTTCTACAATCTCATCCTTGGTGACTAGTGCAATGGGTCCCTCTACTGGAGTTAGCACTGGAATTGGAGCTTGTGGAAACTCCTCATTGCAAACTTCCTCAAAGTATGTCCTCCATCGCTCTGCTACTTTCTTTTTGTTGGCGATACGTTTGCCTTCTTCATCACTGATTCCACAAAATTTTTCAATGTCTACAGTTTTTTTATGGCACTGCTTCGCCAGTCGATGAATTTCTCGTCCTCCAGTAGGTGTTTCTAGTTTATCGCAGGCTTCGCCGAAGTGAGCTGATTTGGCTTCCGCAACTGCCTTGTTTGCTGCATTCCTAGCTTCACGGTAAACCGTCCAGTTTTCATCTGTCTTAGAGGCGAGGAACTTTTGGTGTAGCTGCTTTTTAAAGTGCACAGCCTTCTTCACCTACTCAGTCCAGGGTCATGTTTGATGATCGATTTTACGTCGACGTTTTGTGGTGCCGTGTTATCACACGGTCTTTTAGGACACCCCATGTTGTTCGTAGGTCAGTAATAGGGGGAAGAGTGATGGATGATATAATGTATCTTTCTGCTTCTTTGAGTCGCCACCATTTAGTACGCCCTGGGCCATTGTATTCTCTCTTCCTTTGATTTGGAGGTTTGATGCGCAATTTGACAACTAGCGGGCGGTGTTGTGTAGCAACTGTTTCGTATGGAATAGCTTTTACATCCAAAGCGAAATTTAGCTCGTGTCGCCGTACAAGAATGGAATATATCTGGCTCATATTGTTACCGATGTAGTGAATGCAAAGGTGGGACATCCTCTTCTTGAAGTAGATGTTCGTGATGACCAGTTCGTGTGTCTCTGCAAAGTTCAATACTCTCTCCCTATCTATTTCTATGTCAAGCCCCATTACTACCATGGCATCGGTATCCATCTGCATTTGAACCAACATGACCATTGAGATCACCAGATACGATGAGAGTATCTTCAGGTGGCACTTCTAAGTTCTTATCGTTAAGCAACATCCAAAAGTCATATTTTATATTTTGCGTGCAGCCTGTTTGCGGAGCCTAACACGAGAATATATGGATATTTCTCTCGTGCGTAGACAAGACAGCTTTCATCAAAAGTTCGTCAGATCGCTCTACTTTTGCTACAAAGTCGAGAAATTTCAAGCTAACAATTATCCCAACTCCTTTGACCGATTTTGGGCTGCCATGATAGATAATTTTATACCCATCACCAATATCTCGTGATTCTGTTCCTCTCCACCTGGTCTCCAGCACTTTGCACATGTGAATTTTACGCCTTTTTAATGCTGCCGCTACTTCACGTGCTCTTCCTGTCCTAGAGCCGACATTAAGAGTGGAAAATTTTGTTGCTAGAGCTCGCTTGTTTAGTTGACCTCGCTCTGTAAAAGTCGGTAACCCTTGCTCATTTCTCACACCATTCGGGCCTGGATGACGCGCGTCACCTGGGAGGGACCCCTTAGCCTTTTCCATTCCTTTATATTTCGACATTGAGCCATGATGATGTGACGGAAGTGCATCGGCCGGCCTGTCACGGGGGTCTGTCGCCGATCCACAGTTTTAAGCTGTGGGCCTAGTCCTTGATGAGTCAACATTCGGCTGCAGATCTGGGGAAGGTATTTCATTTCCCCCCTACCACCCATATCTGGGAGGCATTCTCCTATCCGCCACCTGCGGACGCGCCCTCTATGGTTACAGGTTGCTCCGAGGGAGTGTATTTCGCAAAATTATGTTTAACTCTTTCTACGCTTCCCACATAAATTAAAAAATCATAGAAATTTCTTCTGGGAATAGCCAACAGTAATTCTTTCATTCTTTGAGGCATTTGACAAAGCTCTGAAAAATCGAAGTCTAGACAGGGCCCCAGGACTACACGACACTCTGTCAGAACTGCTGATAGCTTTGGGAAAGCCAGCCATTACAAAACTGTTCAGTCTGGTGTGCAAAACATAGACTTCAAGAAGAATGTGGAAATTACAATTACAAAGCGAAATATTATATTAACAAGAATTCTTTGCAGAAGAATGGAAAAACTAGTGGAAGCCGATCTCGCTGAAGATCAGTTTGGATTCCGGAGAAATGTAGAAACACGCGAGTCAATACTGACCCTAATACTTATCTTATAAGGCAGGTTAAGGAAAGGCAAATCTGAATTTGTAACATTTCTAGACTTAGAGAAAGCTTTTGACGGTGTTGACGGGAATATTCTCTTTGAAATTCTGGAAGTAGCAGGTATAAAATACAGGTAGCGAAAGGCTATTTACAACTTGTGCAGAAACCAGACGGCAGTAATAAGAATCGAAGGGCATGAAAGGGAAGCTATGGTTGAGAAGGGAGTGAGACAGGGCTGTAGCCTATCTCCAATGCTACTCAATCTGTACATTGAACAAGAAGTAAAGGAATCAAAAGAAAAATTTGTAATGGTAATTAAAGTCCAGGAAGAAAAAGTAAAAACTTTGTAGTTTGCCGATGACATTGTAATTCTGTCAGCAATAGAACAACAGAAAAGGTCTTCGAAGAGCAATTTAACGGAATGGACAGTGTTTTGAAAGGAGGATACAAGATTAATATCAACAAAAGCAAAATAAGAATAGTGGAATTAAATCTGGTGATGCAAAGATAATCAGATCAGGAAACGCGACTCTTGAAGTAGTAGCTGAGTTTTGCTATTTAAGAGCAAAATAACAGGTAATGGCCAAAGTAGAGAAGATATAAAATGTAGACTGGCAATGATAAGAAAAGCATTTCTGAAGAAGAGAAATTTGTTAACATCGAATATACAGTAGATTTTAGTGGAAGTATTTTCTGAAGGTATTTGTGTTGATCGTAGCTAAGTATGGAAGTGAAAGATGGGCTATAAACAGATTAGGTCAAAAAGAGAGTAGAAGCTTTCGAAATGTGGTGCTTCAGAAGAATGCTGAAGATTGCGTGGGTCGACAACATAACTAATGAGGAAGAACTGAACAGAATTTCGGAGATATGAACCTTATGGCACAACTTGACTAGACGAAGGGATCGGCTGATAGGACACATTCTAAGACGTCAAGAGATCACCAATTTAGTATTTGAGGGAAGTGTGGGGGGAAAAAATCGTAGAGGGAAACTAAGAGGGTAATAAAGTACGCAGTTTCAGAAAGATATAGGTTGCCATTGTTATTCGGAAGCCGGCCGGAGTGGCCATGCGGTTCTAGGCGCTACAGTCTGGAACCGAGCGACCGCTAAGATCGCAGGTTCGAATCCTGCCTCGGGCATGGATGTGTGTGATGTTCTTAGGTTAGTTAGGTTTAATTACTTCTAAGTTCTAGGCGACTGATGACCTCAGAAGTTAAGTCGCATAGTGCTCAGAGCCATTTGAACCATTTGTTATTCGGAGATAATGAGGCTCGCGCTGGGTAAAGTAGCATGGAAAGCTGCATCAGACCAGTCTTCGAATTGAAGACCACAACAACAACAGGTATAACATCCTTAGTTACTATTAAAATTTTTATATTAACAAGTATGAAATTCTTAATTATGGCAATTACATATTTGTTATTGGTGTCATGGGATTCAGAAAATTTAGCCCACTAGTAGTATGTTAACATATTCCAGAAATTTTTAGTTTGTTCATACTATGAGCTGAAAATTTGGGCTGGTTGAAATCCTTAAGTAATTATATCTCGTGAATTAATTTGGTTTGAACTGAAATAAACATATCTTCGAAATGAGCAAAAAATGTTTTATAGTTTAGAGATAATATACTGTTATGAATCTATTTACTAGCTCACTAAATTGTTAATAATTCAAACTAGATCGAAAACTTTGAAATACAATAACTTTTGAAGAGCATCATTTCCAGCGAAACTAATATCCAAAACGTCTGGGACAGTGAATTGCATAATCTGAATAAAGAGGTTTCACGGGGGAAATTAATTTACATTAGTTTGTAAATTTATGTAATGTGTTCTCAAATAACGGACTAAATCATCAAATGGTTTGGAAAGAATAACAGCAAGAAAAGAAGAAGAACTAGTATAAATCCTAGCTGTTGTAATTAGGAGTATAAAAGACAAAGTAGGATGGTGGGCACCAAACTTGCTTTTTCACAGACTGCTCTTCCAAGTCCTTTGGTGTCTCTGAGAGAATTAGAATGTCAGAGACAAAACTCAAAGTTTTTATTTCTTTTCCCAGAAGTTTAATTCTTGCTCCAAATTTTTCTTTGGTTTCCTTTACTGCTTGCTCAATGTACAGATTGAATAACGACGAAAGACTAAAACCCTGTGTCACTCACTTCTCAACCACTGCTTCCCTTTCATGGCCTTCGACACTTATTACAGCCATCTGGTTTCTGTAAAAGTTGTAACTAGCCTTTCGCTCCCTGAATTTTGCACCTGCTACTTTCAGAATTTCAAAGAGAGTATTCCAGTCAACGTTGTCAAAAGCTTTCACTAAGTCTACAAATGTTACAAATGCAGTTTTGCCTCTCCTTGACATATCTCCTAAGATAAATCGTAGGGTCAGTAGTGACTGGCGTGTTTCTACATTTCTCCGGAATCCAAACTGATCTTCCCAGAGGTAGGCTTCCTTCCTTCTTTAAACAATTCGTGTTAGTATTTTGCAACCGTGACTTATTAAACTGCTAGCTCGGTCATTTTGACACCCATCAGCAACTGCTTTCTTTGGAATTGGAGTTACCACATTCTTCTTGAAGTCTGAGGGTACTTCGCCGTTTCTCATACATCTAACACAGCAGATCGAGGAGTTTTCCCATGTCTGGCTCTCCCAAAGGCTATCATCTAGTCCAGGGGCCTTGTTTCGACTTAGATCTTTCGGTGTGCTGTAAAATCTTCTCGCAGTATCATATCTCCCACCTCATCTTCATCTACATCTCTTCCATAACTTTAACACTGCTCTCAACTATGTA
This sequence comes from Schistocerca nitens, assembly GCF_023898315.1. Classification (NCBI taxonomy): domain Eukaryota; kingdom Metazoa; phylum Arthropoda; class Insecta; order Orthoptera; family Acrididae; genus Schistocerca; species Schistocerca nitens. Next base: position 271,241,776 of record NC_064620.1, read on the forward strand.
CAACTCGCATGTATAGACATTCAGTACAGTCCTTCCACCTTTCAGCTTTCCCTTCTTTCCCTGAGCTCTTGATATGGATTAGGCACGTTCTCTTTCACCCAAAGGGTCTCTGATTTTTCTGTAGGCGGTATGTATCTTTCCTCTTGTGATTTGACAATGGCCGGAAAAGCGTTTCTGAAGAAGAGAAGTTTGTTAATATCGAATACACATTTAAGCGTCAGGAAGTCTTTCCCGAAAGTATTTGTATGGAGTGTAGCCACGTATGGAAGTGAAACATGGACGATAAACAGTTGGGACAAGAAGAGAAAGAAGCTTTTGGAATGTGGGGCTACAGAAGAATGCTGAATATTACATCGGTAAATCACGTAATTAATGAGGAGGTACTGAGTAGATTGGGGGAGTAAAGAAATTTGTGGCGCAACCTGACTAGAAGAAGGGATCGGTTGACAGGGCACATTCTGAGACATGAAGGGATCACCAATTTAGTAATGGAGGGAAGCGTGCAGGCTAGAACTATAGAAGGATACCAAGAGATGAATGCAGAAAGCAGTTGCGGTATTTATTCGGAAATGAAGAGGCTTGCATAGATAGAGTAGCATGGAGATCTGCATCAAACGAATCTTTGGACTAAAGACCACAACAACAATCCCTATATTCTAAGAGGGAACTAGTGAAACCTCGCCTCCCCACCTACCCTCTCCGCCCTTTCCCACTGCTATGGTAGAATGAAAAGCCACTAATTGCATGTCTCATACATATTTTCCTCGCAGGTATCACCTTACAAAGGTTTGAATGGCAGCCGGTGCTGTCAAAAGCTTGAGGTACACTCAAATTACCTTGTTTTCCTCGAAACCTGGCTGCGTCAAACTGGTCATAAAACGTCATATGCATTATCTTGTTTATCCGGCGTTCCTTCCTTGTGTTCTTACACGTATTCTTGATATAGGTCTGTAAACACAACACTACACGCCTGATAAGAATATTCGCAAAAGCGTTTTCTGGAAGAGCAACAGGTATGTGAAAAGTCATGGAAAAGCTGCCTGTTTTTAAGATCAGGCGTAATTAACGAATTTTAGAAGTGAATGCTGTAAATCTATTAATAAGAAGGTCTTGGTTTTAAACCTGCGTTTGGTTCACTCCGCATCCTCAGTCGGTGATATTAAAAAATGCTCTCATGTTTTTCATCTGGCACTGTTCATTCTAATCAGTTAAATGCATGCTGTAAATTTGTTGACCACTGAAGAAGGTTAATCGAACATTTATTCAAGATAATGATTGATATTCATAAAGCTACAAAACCACTGGTACGACTTCGCCGGTACGTCACCATGGAAGTGCTTGTCACCTCGATCAGGCATCTAGCTTCGTTAGCTTGTCATGAAACCAAACCACTAGTATATCAGAATGATATCTCACCTTGTCTTAAGATAATATGATCTCTAATGAATGTATCATCACTGTGTTTTCATCATCTTCGACTCTGAGTGGATACCTGTCTTGCTGTTGCCTAATACCACAGTAATTACAATATATGCCAAAACTTCCGCGGTTCAGTGTCTGACACTTGCATGACCGTCTAGTTTAGTGTGAGTTACCTTTCGTTCTGATATGAAACTCTAACCATTCTTTCGTTCCCATGATCATATTTACAAGGGAATTAACCTATTTGGAAAAGTATTCACGTTTGACGAGGCTAGCACGTGCACATGCTACATAAGTTTCTGTGTACACGTTCTTCGGTATTCCGCTTTCAAAAGCCGCTGTGATACATTATCTATACCTTTGCCGCGAGTAGTTCCATTCCGTTATGTTTTGATAACTTCATTGAAATTTCAAATGTACTAACATGAAGAATAAGTGAAGAACAATTGAAAGAAACCAGCCCTCGGTCACTATTTTTAACAAATTAACCTGGTTTCAACACTGCTAGGAGTGTCTTCCTCAGAATTTAAATCAAAGAATGATCTGTATTCTATAACATGGTCACAAAGTCCGTTTTGCAACCTGCACCCCGCAAGTAACGAGCAGCCCTTAGTGACTCGCCATCAGTTTTCTTTATCTTAAATATCTGTGACTAATGCCATTTTGGCATATTTATTATTTTATAAATGACATATAAGTACTGCCAGTCTTTTACGATGATTCCGTACTTATAACCTATCATAAGTTTTTAGTCATAATTCTGTGACCATGTTATAGAATATACACCATTCTTTGATTTAAATTCTGAGGAAGACACTCCTAGCAGTGTTGAAACCATGTTAATTTGTTAAAAATAGTGACCGAGAGCTGTTTTTGTTTCAGTTGTAACTATTCATGGTCTCTGAACGTGCAGCCATGCACAAAAAAAAGTGAAGAACATACTACGGCACAGCAATTTGTGTTTGCGGAAATATAACTTTGTAAGTACTGTCTGTGCGCCGGCCGGTGTGGCCGTGCGGTTCTAAGCACTTCAGTTTGGAACCGCGTGACCGCTACGGTCGCAGCTTCGAATCCTGCCTCGGGCATGGATGTGTGTGATGTCCTTAGGTTAGTTAGGTTTAAGTAGTTCTAAGTTCTAGGGGACTGATGACCTCAGAAGTTAAGTCCCATAGTGCTCAGAGCCATTTGAACCATTTGAACTGTCTGTGCTAACGTACATTGTTCCAATGAAATCGTAACTTTTATCTCTTAGGAACCTGCTTGTGTAATTGTCTGTTACGAGACAATGTCACTTCAGCAATATATATATATATATATATATATATATATATATATATATATATATATATATAATTTGACCTACATCAAAAACCTCCACTATACCCCATCATGTACCATGTACCAGACGAATGCGTTTCTTTATTCAATGAAAGTCAGTTTCCTTGAAGCTGTATTTTATTTGTTTTGAATTTGGATTTCATCTCATATACAGTGCCTGCAGATGAGAGAGTATTGTCCTTTAATCGATCTTTTTTATGTGCATTTGGCTAGGGGCTTTGTCCGGTAGACCGTTTCCCTGGTGTAAGTCTTTTTAGATTTTTTAGTTGACGCCACATCAGCGACTTGCGTTCGATAAGAATGAAGTAGCCGGCCGACGTGGCCGTGCGGTTAAAGGCGCTGCAGCCTGGAACCGCGAGACCGCTACGGTCGCAGGTTCGAATCCTGCCTCGGGCATGGATGTTTGTGATGTCATTAGGTTAGTTAGGTTTAACTAGTTCTAAGTTCTAGGGGACTAATGACCTCAGCAGTTGAGTCCCATAGTGCTCAGAACCATTTGAACCATTTTGAAGAATGAAGTAGTGGTGAAGAAGACACAACACCCAACCTCTGAGCGGAGAATATCTCCGACACAGGCGGGAATCGAACTCGGGACTCCCGCATGATGTTTTTCCATACTGATCACTCAGCTTTTGAAGCGGAATATGTACAGCTTATTAGGGTTACAAGGGGAAATATTTTTATGATAACTGAGGACTATGTGCCGAACAACGTTACATCAGTATTTAATTGAGTTGCAGGCTAACAATTATAGCTATATCGAGTAATATATTGTAAATTGATTAGTTCTTCCAAGTACGCATTGCACAAGCAAGTCATTGATGTTTATTTTCCCATGGGAAGCGGGTCAGGTATTGAAATATGGACACTTCGATGTATAACGGATAGTCTGTACTGACATGCGTAGTCCACTTTAAAGCGCAGTTACGACTGTGCTAAAATCATCAGATATTAAATTACGAATTGTTTGCAGAAAGACGAAGAGAAAAAAAAACAGCTAAAATATTGAGGAGGATATGTATTAAGGTACCAACAAAATAAAGTATCCAGCTGCAAGGAAGCTGACTTTCATTTGAATAAATAAATAACGGCTGGTAGTCCTAAGTATATTCGATTCGCTGACGACTCTAGGAAATAAAAAGAAAACTTTTCTGCGAAATATCAAGAGAGCTCGCTTCTTACATGTTCTGTCCTTGTCATTTTGTGACCAGTTCCTTCAGGAATGAAGCTCCAGGAAAACAGCGTCGTAAACATACGTGTAAAAACGGGGACGGAGTGTTGATAAAACAGTTATCTATTTAAACAGTACCCACTTCCACTTTACTGGAAGAAAGGCGTAACATATTGATTCACGTCTGAACATTCCTTCACAACAAACAATGATTACGGCTTATCAGTCTGTTGCCGGAGATTTCATCTGTAAACTTCCAGCCGGCCGGGGTGGCCGAGCGATTCTAGGCGCTACAGTCTGGAACCGAGCGACCGCTACGGTCGCAGGTTCGAATCCTGCCTCGGGCATGGTTGTGTGTGATGTCCTTAGGTTAGTTAGGTTTAAGTAGTTCTAAGTTCTAGGGGACCGATGACCTCAGAAGTTAAGTCCCATAGTGCTCAGAGCCATTTGAACCATTTTTTGTAAACTTCCACTGCGAAACTCGCTGTGATGAACGTGGCGAGAGATTGCAGTAGTCCCAGATTTCTGTTCCGAAATACTCATCAAAATGTGCCCAATTCCCTTCTTTCTCGAGAGCACATTCTGTGTAGCGTGGACTACCTTGCTAAGTGTTTGAACGGCGTATCTTTGCCCTTTCCCTGTGTGGACAAGTAAAGAAGTTGTGGTAAATGCCTATACCTGGTGGTTACAATTGGAGTGGAGCTACTCACAAAGATCCAGCGTAGGCTATAATTATCGTATGGCAGCGAAACTTGGTACATATAATAATACGTTAATGGGGAGCCTATTCAGGCTGAAAAAAAAAATCAGATTTTTGCAACGAAGTGCAAATCTGGCACAGTGACTGCAAGAAAGACGTATAGAAATGTTACCATATCTAATGCAGTATGATCGAGACATGGGCAGAAAAGTTCAAACAAGTGAGGAAGGCTTACTGTTGATTTTATTATTAAATGCAGGTTACACAGTTCGTTCAGTATGAGCACCGACGTGATCAACAGTTGCTCGCAGCAGTTCCGTTGGAATCTGAGGAACGTGTTCCTGTATACTGGCCTTCATATCTGTTAGAGACCGAACGTGTCCAAGGTAAACGCGTTCTTTTAGGTATCGCCAGAGCCGAAAGTAGCGTGGATTTAGATCAGGTGATCTTGCTGGCCATGCATCTGGAAAACTTCCGAAGATAACACGTTAGTGGAAGGTTGCATGAAGCAGATCTTTCACTGCAGGAGCGACATGAGGTGTTGCTCCATTCTGCGTGGTTTCCACACAGCTGCGGTATTCCAGAGCAGGTATCACATGCTGTACGTGGAGGTCTCGACAACGTCACAGTACATCTGACAGGCCCGACCCGGTAGCTGAATGGTCAACGTGACGGATTGTCAATCCTCTGGGCCTGGGTTCGATTCCCAGCAGGGTCGGGGAATATTCTCCGCCCAGGGACTGCGTGTTGTGCTGTACTCATCATCATCCCATCACCCTCATCGACTGCAGGTCTCCGAAGTGGCGTCAAATTGAAAGACCGGCACCCAGCGTACGGTCTGCCCGACGGGGGACCCTAGCCGTACGATTAAATAAATAAATTTGACAGGCCCTCTGGGTCTCTGGGTGTATTGTCTGCATAGAAGATCAGATCGAGAATATTGGTGCTTGTGAATCCACATCACACAGTCTTACAGGGCGAGTGCAATGGCTCTTCGCGCACAACACGCTGTTCAACAGTAAACCAAACTTTGCGTATTCACTGCACACTGTAGTCCAAAGTGTAACTCGTCACTTCATAGAGCACTGTCCGACCTCATGTCGTCAACTTCGATCCATGCTAGAAACTGAACAACAAATTCTGAACTTTGCTACAGATAATCAGATTTCAGTTGCTACACCGTCTGGATCTTTGACGGTACCAGTGTAACATAGACCGCGAATCTCTCCATAATGTTGATAACGAAATGGACTACTCTTGTGATACTGCAGGAGCAATAGCGCTACCCGAAGCACGTGCTGCATGGTCAGTCACGGCAACGTCAACCTGGTCACTAACTTCCAGGTATTTGGACGCCTTCCTGTGCCGGGTACCGAACCAAGCAAGCTCAGCCGTGTTTTCGTGCTTCACTATCATCTTCTTTAAAGCATTCAATGACGTCGCTCCTCCCCTCAGTTTTCCAGCTTTCAGTCAGTGATACTTTCAGTGCAGCACAGTAATTGCTACGTGCAACATAAAACAGTTTCAGTAACAGCGCACAGTCTCTCTTTTCGATAGGAATACTGTTCACTCGCGCTACGGCTCGGCAAATGACATCGTGGATGCCGTACTGTCATACAAACAATGTGTAGCGCCAGATTTGCATCTGGTGTCCGCATTTGGAACTAATTTATATTCCATCGTGTTATCATATATAGCAAGTTTCACTGTCACATGCTAATTACAGCGCACACTGGACCTCCGTCAGTAGCTGCGCTTTCATTATAAACACCCGATAATAATCGCTAACAAAAAGTAAAGACACATTTTAACGTAATTATAAATTTCCTGAGTAAACAGCGGGCAACGGCCTTGCCGCAGTGTATACACCTGTTCCCGTGAGATCACTGAAGTTAAGCGCTGTCGGGCGTGGTTGGCACTTGGATGGGTGACCATCCAGGCAGCCATGCGTTGTTGCCATTTTTCGGGGTGCACTCAGGCTCGTGATGCCAATTGAGGAGCTACTCGACCGAATAGTGGCGGCTCCGGTCAAGAATACCATCATAACGACCGGGAGAGCGGTGTGCTGACACCAAGCCCCTCCTATCCGTATACTCCACTGAGGATGACACGGCGGTCGGATGGTCCCGGTAGGCCACTCATGGCCTGAAGATGCAGTGCTGAGTAAATAGCAAAAAATGATTCAAATGGCTCTAAGCACCATGGGACTTAACATCTGAGGTCATCACTCCCTTAGACATAGAACTACTTAAACCTAACTAACCTAAGGACATCGCACACATCCATTCCAGAGGCAGGATTCGAACCTGAGACCGTAGCAGCAGCGCGGTTCCGGACTGAAGCGCCTAGAACCGGTTGGCCACAGCGGCCGGCAGTAAATAGCCTAACTGCAATTGAGACTTGTTCAGTGCCATTCTAAGAGTGGTTGTTGTCTTGTTTGATGCAGTTCTCCGAGCTAGTACTGCACAAGCTCCTTTATCTCAGCTTAACAACGGCAACCTACATCCCTTTGAAACTGCATACTATATGCATGCCTTGGTTTCCCTTTGCAATATTTACACCCCCATGACCACCCGCAACTTCCTTCAGTTACCAATTTGGCGATTCCCTCGATATCTCTGGATGAATCCTATCAACCAATCACTTCTTTCGTGCAAGTTGCGCCATTTTTCCCTCCCCAATTCGATTCCGTACCTCTTCGATCGTTGTCCGATCTGCCCATCTAATCGTTGCCATTCTTCTGTTCCCTTCTTGTCTGAACTGTTTATCGTCCACGTTTCACTTCAGTACAGAGCAACCTTCAGAATATATTTCCTAACGCTAAAATTTACGTTGTTTGTTAAAGTATTTCTCTTTTTTGCAAACAGTTTTCTTGCTATTGCACTTTGCATTGTATACCCCTTATTTCGCAAACATGTGAGATTCTTTTCTCCAATCTTCGCCCTTCCAGAAAAATAGATGCCTCTCTTCAGCCCTCTCTCCGCCACCATCATATCTGTACCGAGCGCCCATTAAATAGCGTGCTTATGGATCTTGGCTATGAAGATCCGTTGTGAATGACTAATCTAATGGCAGTGTGTTTCTGGTCCTGTGATGGGAAATTGTCATACGTTGGGGGCACCGAAAACGTTTAGTTCGTAGGACGACATGAAAAACGAAAGAAGAAATTTCAGAATATAATTTAGTCGTCAACTACATTTTTTTTTTGTTTACTCTATCCGATTCCACAAATTAATGTGCATATTCAGAAGCTTAGTATTCGTTAGCAGATCTCAATATCTTCTTCGTAGAGCAATAATGCCATGATATGTCCGAAAGAGATGAAAGAAGTGGCACTTAAAACTATGTCGGCGAAGAGAAACTAGTGGAGTTTGTGTTTTTCTGTTTTTATAAAGTCTGACACGTCAGCCGAAAAATAAGCTTAAAGGTAAAACGCGTAAGAAAAAGTTAAATAAAATTCTATGAAGATCTAAAATTTAATTTTGCAGACTAGAGCGCTTTACAATGGTGTTCCTCCGAATCCAGCAGTATGATATCGCTCTTATTCACTATTGACAAGTAGCCAAAGAAATTCCTGGTGTGTCAGCGAAAGTGATCGTATGACATTGTTTTGCGTCACTGTCATAGCAAACCCACTGAGTCAGCTGTTGCATTCCTGCCGTAGTATCAGTCGGACTCTCTTCAATTTAACATGCGCACCTGATAGTCGGCAGAAACGTGGTTCGAATATCAATCTTCCACAGGTATCCTTGCGTCGCCCCACACAAGTGGTGCAGTGATTCATCACGCAATGGCTGGGCTCTTCCTCACGATCTGCCTCATTTTCGCCGCAGTGTAGACAGAAGGAAACATAGATAACGGAAACAACTAATAACCGATTTAGCTTCAGTTCATTTCCTAACATTTCATTTTCGGGATAAATTTTACCGACCTGCCTTTTCTGTTTATCTGTGTACTTAAAACCACATGGCGTGTTTACTGAGAACCACAATTTTTTGTGAAGTTATTTTTCCAATCTTTTTTTTTGTTTCAAAGATATATTTGTGAATAAAGAATAGATGCTGCGCTCGTACTAAATGAACGTACCAGCACTCCTAACATGTAAGCCGTCAGCTTATACAGGTTTAGTATTGAATAAGATGATGTTATCCTGATGGGAAGAGGGACAGAAATGTTTATAACAACGTATCTCCAAGAGTTTGCTACAAGGGTGAGGCAGCTAAGATAGGTCGCCCCAAATACTCGTACACTGAAGAGCTAAAGAAAATGGTACACCTCCATCGAGTAGGACCCCCGCAAAGACGCAGAAGTGCCACTCACGATGTGATAGATTCGGCTAATCTCTGAAGTAGTGCTGGAGGGAAATGACACCATGAATCCTGCAGGGCTGTCCATAAATCCATGCGGGCCGGAGTGGCCGTGCGGTTCTAGGCGCTACAGTCTGGAGCCGAGCGACCGCTACGGTCGCAGGTTCGAATCCTGCCTCGGACATGGATGAGTGTGATGTCCTTAGATTAGTTAGGTTTAATTAGTTCTAAGTTCTAGGCGACTGATGACCTCAGAAGTTAAGTCGCATAGTGCTCAGAGCCATTTTGAGCCATAAATCCATAAGATGACGGGGTGGAGGTCTCTTCTGAACAGCACGTTGCAGGGCGTCCCTGATATCGTCAGTAATGTTTACGTCTGGGGAGTTTTGTGACCAGCGGAAATGTTTAGACTCAGAAGAGTGTTCCTGGAGCCACTCTGTAGCAATTGTGGAGTGTGGGGAGTCACATTGTCTTGCTGGAATTGTCCAAGTTCGTCGGAATGCAAGATGGACATTAACAGATGCAGGTTATCAGACAGGATGCTTACGTTCGTGTCACCTGTCAGAGTCATATCTAGACGTATCAGGGGTCCCATATCACTCAAACTGCACACGCCCCACGCCATTACAGATCCCCCACCAGCTTGAACAGTCCCCTGCTGACATTCAGGGTCCATGGATTCATGAGGTGAAACGAGACTCATCCGACAAGACAACATATTTCCTACCATCAACAGTCCAATGTCCGTGTTGACGGGCCCAGACGAGGCGTAAAACTTTGTGTCGTGCGTCATCAAGGGTACACGAGTGGGCCTTCGGCTCCGAAAGCCCGCATCGATGATGTTTCGTTGAATAGTTCGCACGCTGAAACTTGTTCTAGGCCCAGCACTGAAATCTACAGCAGTTTGCCGAAACATTGCACTTCTGACACGCTGAACAATTCTCTTCAGTTGTTGTTTGTCCCGTTCTTGCAGGATATTTTTACGGCCGCAGCAATGTCGGAGATTTGATGTTTTGCCGGATTCCTGATACGTTACTCTCGTGAAATGGTCGTACTGGAAAATCCCCATTTCGTTGCTACCTCGAAGATGCTGTGTCCCATTGTTGTAGCGTGGACTGTACCACCACGTTCAAACTCACTTAAATCTTGATAACCTGCCGTTACAGAAGCAGTAACCTATCTAAGAACTGTGCCAGACATTTTTTGTCTTATGTATACACTGCCGAGATCAGCGCCGTATTCTGCCCGTTCACATGTCTCTGTATTTGAATACGCATGCCTACACCAGTTTCTTTACCGCTTCAGTGTATATCCAGAACTAGCGAACCCGAAAATTCTTCCAGTTGCTATATATGTATTTGAAGCACATATACATCATAAATTCCTTGCCCCCCCCCCCCTCCCTTATCTTCCCCTGTCTCAGTCAAACAAATCAGTAACAGCTTGCACTGTACGTGCTTGAGCATTGTCTTGCGAAATGATGGTCAGGTCCTGCAGAAAGTGTCATCACTTCTGTTTCTATGCTTTTCATTTTTGGACCACAACCTACGACCAGCTTAGAGACAGAAGTGATGACACCTTTTGCAGGACTTGACCCTCATTTTGCAGAACAATGCTCAAGCACATACAGTGCAATCTGTTACTGATTTGTTTGACTGATGGGGCTGCTAAGTGCCATACCACCTACTGCACTCCACTCACTTAAGCCCTCGTGAGTTCAATTCGATTTCTAAACTTAAGGAAACGCTTCACGGAATTCGCTTCAGAACTGTTACAAATTCGTCGGGCAATAGACCGCGCCGCTCGAACTGTCAGCCGGCCGAAGTGGCCGTGCGGTTAAAGGCGCTGCAGTCTGGAACCGCACGACCGCTACGGTCGTAGGTTCGAATCCTGCCTCGGGCATGGATGTTTGTGATGTCCTTAGGTTAGTTAGGTTTAACTAGTTCTAAGTTCTAGGGGACTAATGACCTCAGCAGTTGAGTCCCATAGTGCTCAGAGCCATTTTCGAACTGTCAACACAACTGGCACTGCTAAGAGTATCCTACGACTTCCACATCGTTGGCAACGAGTTATACGGGGTCAGGGATTTTCTCTGCCTCGTGATGACTGGGTGTTGTGTGATGTCCTTAGGTTGGTTAGGTTTAAGTAGTTTTAAGTTCTAGGGGACTGATGACAATAGATGTTAAGTACCATAGTGCTCAGAGCCAACGAGTTATACACAATGCTGATGACTACATTGAAGGTCAGTAAAACTGTGAAACACGTATCTATTTTGTACGAGCTGTAAATAAATAGTTGCGAGAATTAAAGTTCCAACCCTCGTATGTTGTCGATAAGTAGCTGGGGAACATGATCATTTGTCAGAATCTGTAACAATCTCGGTTGAATTGGTAAAAAGTATTTTCGAAGTCGACAGAGGCAATAAGTATTTCAAGATTAAATTATCTTTGATCTTTTAGTCATTTAAAGGAAAATTAGGAATCACAGCATGATCTTGCTTTTCGAAACCCATTTTGCTCCTCATCCATAGTGGTTTATACTGTGTGTACAATATATCTTCGATGACACTGCCAGAAGTTTTATATAAGTTCATCAAGCTTGTTACTAAGTTGCTATTATAATTTTTCAGAAATCATTGTTTGAAGAGACGAATGACAATTGAGTTAATCCAGATCTCAGGTGTAACATCTCTTGGCCAGATAACATTTAGGAAATTTCAAAGACTCTGTAAATCACTTTCGAGCACATTTAACCTTCTTACTACCAGTATATTTTTGTTTCGCCGACTACCTGAGAACTCATAGACCCCAAAGTAATTCACACGGGTTATACTGGCAGTATTTTAATGAACTGACATAAAAACATACATTACAGTTACTCGATATAACGGTCTTCATTCTATTTTCACAATTACTAAATTCAAGAAAGAAAAAGAAATGTAGACTGGGTAAAATTGAGCCCAGTAGTACTGAATTCAACTTTGTATGCAACTGAATCACGATGAGAATACGACAAGGGCTATAACCCGAGTTCTCAGAAACTTCGCTCAGTGGAAGAGGAGTCAGAATAAGCGAGTACACGTCACGGCGTATCCGTAGATACTCCACCATTTTCGTGAGAACGACGGTCAGAGTTTTCGTGGTACTGTATGTACATTTTAGCGCGGAATTATTTCAGCAACACTGGGTAGTATTTCCGCTTGTCATTTTCGAGCCCCGTACTCGTAAACTGATTATTCTTTTATTTACTTATTTATTAATTTTTCATCTACCCATGTCCGCAGAAGATTACTATACGAATGTTTCTTATCAAGTTAGGAGGTACAAGAGCGTTGTATTAATTGTAAAATCGAAGTTGGGTTTCACAATAAATGTAATAGATTTATTATATAATATATGCGTGTACAGTATTTTTAGGGATAAGAATATTTTAATTTCTCACATTCTTATAATTCATTCTGATATCAATTCTTTTATAAATTCTTAAATTTTATTGTTATGTTTATTCTTGAGGGAGATTCGGTGCATTCCCTAGGATGATACCGATCGTGGAAACATTCGAATCATAGAAATTCCAATACCACGAGTATTGCGAGAAGACAGGTTCTCCACAACGACATTTCTTTGCATGAATCACATTCGGGCAAGAAGTGTTAACATTGCTGATGATTTGATGCGTTAGCAATATATTCCCGGCAAACCAAGCATAACGGATCACTTCACCGAAATATTGCCGCTTGCAGTTGATTATGAATCAAGATACACTACACGAATTTCACTTAAAACAATTTTAGATAATTTTCTCATTTTTTTTATTTTGTTATTCATTCACCAGGCACACAATAAGTAGGCGAATGACAATGTTATTTCAGCACGCAGTGGAAACATTCGTGTAGTAATCTTCTAAGGCTATGGGTTGATAAACGAAAAACGAAAAACGAAAATAAAAATAACAGTCGGGTTTCGAACACGGGGCGCAAGACTGTCAAGCTGCCCCGTTGACGACTGTACCACCGCGTCGGCTGAATTACTCACTCGCTGAAAGGCACATACAGCACCTCGAAAACTTTGACCGTCGTTCTCATGGAAACGGACGAGTATCTACGGATAAGGCGAGACGCATGTTCGCTTCCTTTGACCCCTCTTCCACTGAGCGAAGTTTCTGGGAAATCGGGTTATAGCACTTGCTGTGTTCACCCTGGAAGAGGGAGCAAGGCACATATTTTGAAAATAATAGATTTCGAAACAAGGGAGATAAATATTTCCGATATGCGTATGGGGTCATTTTGACCCCAGTGGTACTAGGAAGGTTAAACACCTCTAGATCGACTGAGTCTTCTCCTGAGCTTTTACCACTTTTTTTATTTTGTTTAATACTTATAGACGATTTCCCTTATATCATTCCCTGGCATTTGGATTGTAAGAGGCTGTCGTGTTTGAGACCATAGGTTGTGCTATTTGGCACGGTAAACAATCCGACTGGTATCAGAGAGGCCGGCATGGTCGCTAGCTGGTGAGCTGGTGTGGCTGGACGTGGATGCCTCCTCCGCCAGCATGCGCCGCCGCCCCCTGGCAGAGCGGCGCGGTAGATGGCGGACGGCTGTTGAACCGTCAACACGGCACCAGCCGGTGGGGTTCGACAAACGGAGAGGAATGTGCGTACGGCGCGCTAGCTGCCCGCCTTTCGCTGCAAAACCTTGAGCTGTGCACGATTCGAGTCGTCCAAGCGTCGCAGTCAGCTACGAGGCACGCAGCGCGTCCACCTCCTGCTAAATGTCAAGTACTTCCGCCCTGTAGTGCACCACACGGTACGGCATTCGGTACTACCTTCCACTACGTACACCGACAGATGGGGAACTATCAACAGCCTTTAGCCTACATACTGCTCCCGCAGAGCCCAAGCAGAAGGAATAACAGCTCGCATAACGACATATAATTGGTCCTGCATTTCGGCTTGAAGGTACTGGGGAAATTTTCAGTGAGGTGTCCGTGGAGGAATGGGAGGGAGTCCATTCTCCCTCAAGAGCCGGAACTGGAGAAGGTAGCGATGTTGGGCGCTGGAGAATAGAGCGAAGTCCACGATCTAACTCATCTCAAAGGTGATCCGCTGCGATTACGTCGGTCCTCTGGATAGGGCAGTTCATTTCGGGAATGTTATTGTCCGCAGACCATTGCTTCACAAATGCTGCTTCACGAAGGGATGCATTGTCAGACTGACATAACAATGACTTCAGATCTGTTCCTCTATTTGTACGCAGTACACAAAGCTGCAAAATGCATTCACATCCTTCTGCATTTAACACTTTTAAGCCAAATAAGCGATTCAACCTCAACACGAAAAACACCCCAATACCGGAACATCAACTACTCCATAATTGACTTTGTACTGTTGCCACTACAAATGACGGGTGTCCAGGTAATCGCCAAACCCAGACCCTTCCACTGAACTGTCATAGGATATAGCGTGATTCATCGCTCCAAATCACCAGTTTCGTCATCCACTGTCCTCTAGCGTGGCTGTTTACACCACCTAAAGCACTATTTGAGGAGCCGCTTGATCATTGCAGCTCTCGTCCGCCCCTGGTAGCTGTGTGGTCAGCGCGACGGAATGTCATGCCTAACGGCCTGGGTTCGATTCCCGGCTGGGTCGGAGATTTTCTCCGCTTAGTGACTGGGTGTTGTGTTGTCCTTATCATCATCATTTCATCCCCATCTACATCTACATCTACATGACTACTCTGCAATTCACATTTAAGTGCTTGGCAGAGGGTTCATCGAACCACAATCATACTATCTGTCTACCATTCCATTCCCGAACAGCGCGCGGGAAAAACGAACACCTAAACCTTTCTGTTCGAGCTCTTATTTCTCTTATTTTATTTAGATGATCATTACTACCTATGTAGGTTGGGCTCAACAAAATATTTTCGCATTCGGAAGAGAAAGTTGGTGACTGAAATTTCGTAAATAGATCTCGCCGCGACGAAAAACGTCTTTGCTGTAATGACTTCCATCCCAATTCGCGTATCATATCTGCCACACTCTCTCCCCTACTACGTGATAATACAAAACGGGCTGCCCTTTTTTGCACCCTTTCGATGTCCTCCGTCAATCCCACCTGGTAAGGATCCCACACCGCGCAGGGGACGAACGAGTGTAGTGTAAGCTGTCTCTTTCGTGGACTTGTTGCTTCTTCTAAGTGTCCTGCCAATGAAACGCAACCTTTGGCTCGCCTTCCCCACAATATTATCTATGTGGTCTTTCCAACTGAAGTTGTTCGTAATTTTAACACCCAGGTACTTAGTTGAATTGACAGCCTTGAGAATTGTACTACTTATCGAGTAATCGAATTCCAACGGATTTCTTTTGGAACAAATGTGGATCACCTCACACTTATCGTTATTTAGCGTCAACTGCCACCTGCCACACCACACAGCAATCTTTTCTAAATCGCTTTGCAACTGATACTGGTCTTCGGATGAACTTACTAGACGGTAAATTACAGAATCATCTGCGAACAACCTAAGAGAACTGCTCAGATTGTCACCCAGGTCATTTATATAGATCAGGAACAGCAGGGGTCCCAGGACGCTTCCCTGGGGAACACCTGATACCACTTCAGTTTTACTCGATGATTTGCCGTCTATTACTACGAACTGCGACCTTCCTGACAGGAAATCACGAATCCAGTCGCACAACTGAGACGATACCCCATAGGCCCGCAGCTTGATTAGAAGTCGCTTGTGAGGAACGGTGTCAAAAGCTTTCCGGAGATCTAGAAATACGGAATCAACTTGAGATCCCCTGTCGATAGCGGCCATTACTTCGTGCGAATAAAGAGCTAGCTGCGTTGCACAAGAACGATGTTTTCTGAAACCATGCTGATTACGTATCAATAGATCGTTCCCTTCGAGGTGATTCATAATGTTTGAATACAGTTTATGCTCCAAAACCCTACTGTAAACCGACGTCAATGATATAGGTCTGTAGTTAGATGGATTACTCCTATTAGCCTTCTTAAACACTGGTGCCACCTGCGCAATTTTCCAATCTGTAGGTACAGATCTATCGGTGAGCGAGCGGTTGTATATGAGTGCTAAGTAGGGAGCTATTGTATCAGCGTAATCTGAAAGGAACCTAATCGGTATACAATCTGGACCTGAAGACTTGCCCGTATCAAGCGATTTGAGTTGCTTCGCAACCCCTAAGGTATCTACTTCTAAGAAACTCATGCTAGCAGCTGTTCGTGTTTCAAATTCTGGAATATTCCATTCATCTTCCCGGGTGAAGGAATTTCGGAAAACTGCGTTCAATAACTCCGCTTTAGCGGCACAGTCGTGGGTAACAGTACCATCGCCACTGCGCAGCGAAGGTATTGACTACGTCTTGCCGCTTGTGTACTTTACATACGACCAGAATTTCTTCGGATTTTCTACCAAATTTCGAGACAATGTTTCGTTGTGGAACCTATTAAAGGCATCTCGCATTGAAGTACGTGCCAAATTTCGCGCGTCTGTAAATTTTAGCCAATCTTCGGGATTTCGCGTTCTTCTGAATTTCACATGCTTTTTCCGTTGCCTCTGCAACAGAGTTCGGACCTGTTTTGTGTACCACGGTGGATCAGTTCCATCTCTTACAAATTTATGAGGTATGAATCTCTCAATTTATGTTGCTACTATATCTTTGAATTTGAGCCACATCTCGTCTACATTTGCATAGTCAGTTCGGAAGGAATGGAGATTGTCTCTTAGGAAGGCTTCTAGTGACACTTTATCCGCTTTTTTAAATAAAATTATTTTGCGTTTGTTTCTGGTGGATTTGGAAGAAACGGTATTGAGCCTAGCTACAACGACCTTGTGATCACTAATCCCTGTATCAGTCATGATGCTCTCTATCAGCTCTGGATTGTTTGTGGCTAAGAGGTCAAGTGTGTTTTCGCAACCATTTACAATTCGCGTGGGTTCGTGGACTAACTGCTCGAAATAATTTTCGGAGAAAGCATTTAGGACAATCTCGGAAGATGTTTTCTGCCTACCACCGGTTTTGAACAAGTATTTTTACCAACATATCGGGGGAAGGTTGAAGTCCCCACCAACTATAACCGTATGAGTGGGGTATTTATTTGTTACGAGACTCAAATTTTCTCTGAACTGTTCAGCAACTATATCATCGGAGTCTGGGGGTCGGTAGAAGGAGCCAATTATTAACTTAGTTCGACTGTTAAGTATAACCTCCACCCATACCAATTCGCACGAAGTATCTACTTCGACTTCACTACAAGATAAACCACTACTGACAGACACAAACACTCCACCACCAATTCTGCCTAATCTATCTTTCCTGAACACCGCTGAGACTTCGTAAAAATTTCTGCAGAACTTATTTCAGGCTTTATCCAGCTTTCTGTACCTATAACGATTTCAGCTTTTGTGCTTTCTATTAGCGCTTGAAGCTCAGGGACTTTCCCAGCACAACTACAACAATTTACAACTACAATTCCGACTGTTCCTTGATCCAAGCACGTCCTGTATTTGCCATGCACCCTTTGAGATTGCAGCCCACCCCGTACTTTCCCGAAGCCTTCTAACCTAAAAAACCGCCCAGTCCACGCCACACAGCCTCCGCTACCCGTATAGCCGCCAGCTGAGTGTAGTGAACTCCTGACCTATTCAGCGGAACCCGAAACCCCACCACCCTATGGCGCAAGTCAAGGAATCTGCAGCCAACACGGTCGCAAAACCGTCTGAGCCTCTGATTCAGACCATCCACCCGGCTCTGCACCAAAGGTCCGCAGCCGCTGGAATCCAGAGAGAATTTCCTCAGATCCAAAGCGACATACATCATTAGTGCCGACATGTGCCACCACCACCTGCAGCTGGCTGCACCCTGTGCTCTTCATGGCATCCGCAAGGACCCTTTCCACATCAGGAATGACTCCACCCGGAATGCACACTGGATTTCTTCCCCTCCTTAGCCGCCATGCCCCTAAGGGGCCCCATTACGCGCCTAACATTGGAGCTCCCAACTTCCAATAAGCCCACCCTCTGTGATTGCCCGGACCTTGAAGGCTGAGAATCATCCTCTGAAACAGGGCAGGCAGCTGCATCTGGCTCAGCCAGAGACAGTGCCTGAAACCTGTTTGTCAAACGCCCCGGGGAGGCTTCCTGATCACCCTCCGGGGACGTCTTTCGCTGCCTGCCACGCCTTGGAACGACCTCCCAATCAACCACAGGCGAGGGCTCAGCCCCACTGCGGGCAGCAACCGGGGCAACGACAGCGGCAGACCGATCTGGGGACAGACGGGACGAGGTTGACATCCCCGTGATACCCAAGTCCGGCTCCCCACAGTGGTGCCCATTGGCAACAGCCTCAAGCTGCGCGGCCGAAGTCAGCGCCGCTTGCAGCTGTGAGCGAAGGGATGCCAACTCAGCCCTCATCCGAACACAGCAATCACAGACCCTGTCCATTCTAATCGATGTTGAACAACAGTTGCTGAAACACGAGTCCGTGCCTAGATAACGCAAGGGAAACACGCAAAGAATGTATTAACTAACCTGTACAAATGCCTAACGACTGCGATACAATCTGCCTGAATTTACGATTACAGTAACTAAAACTCGAAATTGCACCCCCTATACGAAACTCACACGCAATTTAAGTAAGAATCTACGAAGTAAACACTGAAGCGCGATGCTACAACTCTCAAATACTATAATACGCCCGAAATTTATGAATTAAACAATGCAAGTACCCAAAAACACGCAAAGAAATTAAGAATTAAACTATGTAATAAATAAGTAAGCTAGGGGTATACGACTTGCTGCTGCAGCTGCTTATCCAACGGCGGCAGGGAGCACACTGGCTGTGACCAACCGACACTGACCGTTCAAAACAAAAACAGAAGACAGACGACTACGCGAATTTACACTATTCAGGTACTAAAGCGCGATGCTACAACTCTCAAATACTATAATACGCCCGAAATTTATGAATTAAACAATGCAAGTACCCAAAAACACGCAAAGAAATTAAGAATTAAACTATGTAACAAATAAGTAAGCTAGGGGTATACGACTTGCTGCTGCAGCTGCTTATCCAACGGCGGCAGGGAGCACACTGGCTGTGACCAACCGACATTGACCGTTCAAAACAAAACAAATCGACACGAAAGTCGCCAAATTGGCGTCAACACGAAAGACTTGCACCAGGCGAACGGTCTACCCGACGGGAGGCCCTGTACCCCATTATTTTTAACTATTTACTAATAGTCTTTGTGCAAGCTGGCCGTTACGGTCGCAGGTTCGAATCCTGCCTCGGGCATGGATGTGTGTGATGTCCTTAGGTTAGTTAGGTTTAAGTAGTTCTAAGTTCTAGGGGACTGATGACCTCAGATGTTAAGTCCGATAATGCTCCGAGCCATTTGAAACATTTGTGCAAGCTGGACTGCTGCTTTACAACCACCTGCCACAATGCTCAGTCCTCCCTGTCTGTCGGTACAAGACATCTGCCTGGTCTTGCTTTAGTTGTGCTACTATTTCGCGTTTCCACTGCATAATTACATCACCACCAGTTCTGGGCACCTTTAGGACCGCAGAAATGTCCCTGATGAATTTGTTACTCAGGTGGCATCCAAAGACTAGGCCACGAGCGAAGTCACAGAGCTACCCTGACCCAACCATTCTACAATCAAACGATCGGGAGAAAAATAATCCATAAAATTTCGATGACAGATGAGATATTGGATATTCTCTCACTGGTCCCTCCCGTTCTTAACACTACCGCCTGTTCCCTACTTGAACCAGCAGAGTCTCGTTATGGTAACCGGCCAATACGTCAGACGCGCTGATCTGTTATCTTACGGCTATCTCAGTTGCAACTGCGAAATGAAATTAATTTATTAAAAGAAAAAGAAATTCCGTGTTGTTTCAGTACAGTTGTGATAAAGAACCTCTTTCACCGTAGTTCTGAGCACTATAAGTCGGTAAAAGTTAGTAACCTTCATGCGGTTGTAATTACTGTCGTTGTTTGCTATCTAACAGTACCGTAATTCTATTATAACAGGCTTAATTTGATATCATTGCCGGCCGCGGTGGTCTCGCGGTTCTAGGCGCGCAGTCCGGAACCGTGCGACTGCTACGGTCGCAGGTTCGTATCCTGCCTCGGGAATGGATGTGTGTAATGTCCTTAGGTTAGTTAGGTTTAAGTAGTTCAAAGTTCTAGGGGACTAATGACCACAGCAGTTGAGTCCCATAGTGCTCAGAGCCATTTGAACCATTTTTTTTGATATCATATCCATCTGCTACAAATAAGAATCCATTTGAACGTGAACGTCTCTGTAATAAGCTTCCACGAAATCTCATACCTTTCGTGTGCAATTTCTACCACAGCAGACGATCGTTACAAATCAAAACGTGTTATTACTTTACTGTACGTGGCGGAGCGAGCTGGTTCCCTTCCTCTTCATCGCCCCGCAGTGGTCATCAGGCTCATTTCCCTCACAGCCCATCCACAGCAGAGAAAGTTCTTTATAACGTGGTTATACTGTACTGTCCGGTCGCAACAACGTGGTTCCTCTCTGTGGTCGCTACTTGTCGATAGATGTCAGAAGTCACCGTTTGAAGTACTGTCAACCGATGCGAACTAACAGTAGACAACACAGCACTGTTACCGCCATGTTTGATCAAACTTGACTGAAGATGAGAGGCCACAAATGGAAATCAGTTGCTGTCCATAATTTCAATGACGCTTCATGGACCTGTTACGCAAAGTAATACCAGCAAAATAATGCAGAATGTAGAAAAATGCTGCGGTCAAGAAAAGAAATTGAAATATTGAAACAGGATGTTCGACAAAATAATCAAAATTTTTGTATTCATGCGATACCTTTTACAAAGAGTCTAGACACGTTACCGGAAGATTTTCGGATGGAATACACAGAGTTGCAGTGTCATATCCAACTAATAGAAAAATTTGATCATTCATGTACGTTTGTCGGACGTTCACATACATTCCTCCCCAAGGACAAATATCTCTTGCTGCACAGACATTCGTCATATATATATGTACAGTCAAATGTCACATTAGTTCTATGATTTTGTCCATCCCGTTCTTAACACTGCTACCCGTGCTAAACTTGTACCCTCAGTGTCTCGTTCTTATAACCGGCCAATCCGTCGCAAGTGCTTACAGCTACTTCAGTTGAAACTACAGTTTTAGATAAGTGTAATGAAACTAATTTATGAAAATACACGGAAATTCTGTGTTATCTCGCTACAGTTGTGATAAAAAACCTTTAGATGATATTATTAATTAAATCTCATAAATAAAACGTAAATTAATTCCAGCTTGCTGTTTTAGACTAAAGAATCATAAATTAATAAATTCTAAATTACTTAAATGTGTCAACTCTATACCTCCGACCCTTTTTCTCCAGCGGTTATTGTTAGTGTTAAGTTTATTATGTGCCGCCCAAAAATACTCGTCTTCTTCTAACGTGGCCCACGTATGCTAAAAGGCTGGAACACCTAATCTAGAAATAACATGCGAACAGTATACAAGAAGCAGATTTGGGTTTTTCAGCCATACGTACAGATACACCAGTATTCACCCACATGCATACAGGAGATACTAAGTGACATACATCTACAGTCTGAGCGATCCATATCCTTATGAGGAGTACCCAAAAATATAGTCAGCTGATTGTGCTGTAGCCTTCGCCTGGTATTTTAATTACCAAGACCATTAGACTGGCAGCGCAAGGAGTATATCGGGATGTCGGCACTGTTGACGAACTCGTACTATATTTTATAGGTTGCTATATCGTTGGATGCTAACGAGGTTTGGAGACTGCTTGGAAACTAATGACCAAGAGCGAAAAGATTATTTGCAAGTACATTTATGTGATACGTGTTCCAAGGACACTATAGGAATGTGTGGTTTGAATCTTGCATGTGTCATACAAGTCAGAGCGATTCGCCAATAATAAATGTTCAGTGCATCCTGCTCTGATAGGTAAATGTGACAACTGTACAAAAATATAAAATGCTGTTACTTTAGGCTTACTGAGTTGGAAGGAATTGCTGACTTTAAAGTAATGTAGCAATCGTATGTGGTACCATGAAAAAGAACAAGGCAGAGGTCACTTACTTCAAAACAAAAACAAAAAAACATGCAGTTCCATAATTCGTGAGAAAGGTATGCACAAGGAAGACATAGAAAGTGAAATACGATCTTCAGCATGCAGCACTCGACCACAAAGAACAATTAATCCCCCTCTCATCTCCAACATTAATTAAAGGTGGCAAGTAAGTCGTGGTGCAATGGAATCTCACACTCTCTAGACAGCCGTCATATAATGATGGAGAAGGTAGAAAGTATTCTTGTGGCCAAGAATAGACGATAGACAACTCAACAAAGGGCATTGCTGTCCCATCTTGGTGGACAGCGAGAAGCAAATTGACGCTGCGTAACCCATTACAGGCATGTTGCGTCGACATACGAGGGAACTTGAAAAATTAAGTTACACGTTATTATGACAAGCCAAGTAAATTTTATTGACTGATGCGTTACACTTCAAAGTGACGCATATATGAAATCTGTTCAAAAAATTCCGGAACATACGTAATTTCGAGCCAGTGGTATGTGTTGTGTCTAGACAAGACAGCCTAGACACAATGAGAGGAAGCCGAAAGGCACGCGCTTAAACTCACACAGGCTGGCGTGAGGTCTGAAACAGGATACGTAATGAATGCTATAAAGAAAAGTAC
Organism: Schistocerca nitens; assembly: GCF_023898315.1. Lineage (NCBI taxonomy): Eukaryota > Metazoa > Arthropoda > Insecta > Orthoptera > Acrididae > Schistocerca > Schistocerca nitens. The sequence goes on from NC_064620.1 coordinate 271,264,479, forward strand.
GTAGCTTCTGGAATACTTAACTTTAATCCACATTTGTAGAACATCGCTCTTGATGATACATTAATAGAATCTCAATATCAATTGAATACGGCGCCTTGCTAGGTCGTAGCAAATGTAGCTGAAGGCTATGCTAACTAGCGTCTCGGCAAATGAGAGCGTATTTGTCAGTGAACCTTTCCTTGCAAAGTCGGCTGTACAACTGGGGCGAGTGCCAGGACGTCTCTCTGCCGTGTGGTGGCGCTCGGTCTGCTATCACTGACAGTGGCGACACGCGGGTCCGACGTATACTAACGGACCGCGGCCGATTTAAAGGCTACCACCTAGCAAGTGTGGTGTCTGGCGGTGACACCACAGTATGTTGGAGCGAAATGCGGTTGGCACAGACACACGCGTGTGTTTAATGTGTAACTGTCGGAAGCTTCATTGCTGCATGTCTGTTGGTTATTGTTCAGTGCTGTATTGAGTAGAACGTTACGCCGCACATTTTGCGAATTTCGAGATGGTAGAGTTAGAGGAGCAACGGGTCTGTAGTAAATTTTACGTGAAACTCAAGAAAGCCTTTAGAGGGACACACTAAATGATGCAGGAAGCCTACGATGATGAGTGCCTAAGCCGTACTCACTGTTACGAACGGTTCACACGGTTTAAAAATGGCCGGACAGAAGTTAAAGATGCCCCCCGTTCAGGACGCCCTTCGACGCCTACCGACGACACTCATGTCATGAAAGTCAATGAAATTTTGCGTGCCAATCGAAGACTGACTGTCCGAGAGATTGCAGAAGACCGTACCATTACAGTTGGATCTTGTCATGATATCCTAACACAGCAGCTTGGAATGCATCGTTTTGCTGACAAGTTGGTCCCACCGTTCATGAGTCAAGACCAGAAAGACCTTCGCCTCGTAATCTCTGTAGAGCTTTTGGACTGCAGAAATGAGAACGAGATGTTCCTTAAGAGAATCATATCTGGGAATGAGACGTGGGTCTACGGTTATGATCTTCAAGTCAAGGTTCAGATTTTCACAATGGGTCGCGAAAGGTTTTCCAAGACCAATACAAGCTCGTCAGGTAAGATCAAAGCCATGCTGGTAGCTTTCTTTGACCTTGGAGTACTAGTACACCATGAATTCGTGCCAGAGGGACAAATTGTTAATCGATGCTACTATCGGGACGTGTTGCGACGCTTACGAGAACATGTGAGAAGGAAACGGTCTGAAATGTCGCGAGACAATTCATGGCTCTTGCATGACGATGACGCACCCGCACATTCATCCCTGTTGGTGCGATACTATTGAAAAAAAAGGAAGAATAAGATGAAAAAAAATCAGTGTGCTGCCTCATCCTCCGTACTCTCCACACCTGGCCCCTGCGGAGTTTTTTTACTTCCAAATTTGAAACCCCCGTAGGAAGGACGAAGATTTGCAACGATAGACGAGATAAAAGAAAATTCGCAGACGGCGCTTCGCGCAATGCAGCAAGATACGTACCAAGACTTTAGAAACGGCGTTGGTGTATCAATTGTGGAGGAGAGTATTTCGAAGGAGACCATGAGCAATAAGTAAAAGGTAAGCGTAGAAAAATTATATGGATAAAGCTGCGAACATTTCTGAAGAGATTTCGTACATGACACTACTTTTCAAAATAGTCACTAAGTCTCCGTACACAACGGTCGGAACGTCCTACCAGTCCTTCAGTTCCTCAAAGATAAAAATCCGATGTTTCGCTCAGGAAGGTCTAGAACCGTTGGGTGATCGTCTTCATCGTTGGAAAATCTCTTTCCCTCCGAAGCTGTTCTATCGCCTGGGAGCTCCCGAACATTGGACTCGTATTCGGGAGGACGAAGTTTCAAATCACCATTCAGCGATCCAGATTTAACTCCGTGGTTTACATAAATCGCTTCAGGCAAGTGCTGGAATGGTTCCTTCAAAAATGGGCGCGGCCGATTACATTCCTCAATCTTTCGTAATTCGAGATTGTATGCTCGACCGCTAATGACCTCGCTGTCGACGGGACATTAAACTCTGATCTTCCTTCCTCTTTTTTCGACTGCCTGGACGTTGTGCTCTTTGGTCGATACCAATGGCCTTCCTTCCCGGTCAGCATTATCCACCTCTGTACGGCCTTAATCAAATTTTTGGCACGGTTTCGTTGCGGCTGAACGCGACATTGCATTTGGTCTTACACGGCCAAAATTACACGATAAATCAGTGGGCAATTTAGACGATTTGCCCAAAATCCGCACACTACAACTTCAGTGTGTCTCCTGTTGTCGCATCATTTCACATTCACTCTGTGAGGCATCTGTTATCCGTACTGCACTAGAAATGTGTCTAAGGGAAACGCAGAACACGTAATCTCTTCTGACAATGCGCCACTCTCGTTGCGAAGAGCTCTTTGCTTCCTTTCTAAAGTCCCTACGTACGTAAACACGTGAGCATATTGCAGTATTCGCCTGTATACAGCATGTTCAGAGTTTGACTTGTTTACCTAACAATCGACAAATATGTGTTATCAATGAATCAGTTTAATGTTTATGTACCCATTGGATATTCCTGTTACGTGTTAGTATCATATGTTCCACCTAAAGGTTCAGTGCGTCGACAATAGTGCGACGGAATAACCAGCCTCCTGCTGTAAGAAATTACACCGTGTGTTATGTATACTCTTAACGGTTTAATGAATAGCAAAACAGTAAGAAGGCTTTAGAAACTGAGAACCGTTTGTAACAACGTCCCGATAAAACGGCAAAAATAATCGACCAATGTTTGAGACCAAGTGCATTACTGCACTCGACATCTAACGATGACTTCAGAAACCGCAGCAAGAGCTGGATTGCAATGTGGAATCAAAAATAACAATAATAATCCCAAAGTTGCTGCAGTCATCTGTAACTGTTCCTTTTTACTACTCGCTTTAGATAACTGACGCTAAGATATCAAATTCTACACATGTCCAGTGGTTGGGATTACCAGTGACGTGAGCGTTCACCCGCTCAGGAGATATCTGTTGTTATCACGATAGTAGTTCGACGATCGGGAGCAGTGTGGGATCGGCGGGTATGTTGTTGGCATGTAGTGGCAGGTGCGTGTTGACATCTTCTCAGATGGTATGGCTCAACTTCTGGTAGGTATTATTTCTCATTTTCGTAGAAAACACCGAAAGCTGATTGTGCAAATAGCTCCATTCCGGAAGGTCTAGCGCATGAAGTGTCTACAGACAGCCACTTACTGTGTGGAGAAATGGAAGACTCTGGGAGATGACACTGCTTTAGCGGAATTTGTTAAATCTAGAGGCTAAGTGGTACAAAATACTGTTTCTCCTTAACTAGAGTGGAAACAAGCAGTACATAAAAACAATAATCTTCCATCATTCCCTCCATAGTAAACAAGCTACTCACTAGAATTAAGGTCAGTCATATATATATATATATATATATATATATATATATATATATATATATATATATATATACATATATATATATATATTAGATTTTAGTTCAGCAGGGGAGCAACATGGCTTCAGAATTGGTTGTAGCACCATGGATAATTTGCAGGTAGTTAAACAAGTTAAAAAGTGGACTCAAGACCAAGTTTCCAGTGTGTCTCAAGTCGAAGGTTCGCAGTCAGTGCGTATTAACTGTGTTGGCAGTGTGGCAAGGACGTTTAATGAGTAAGGGTTTCGAAAAAGAAAAGAGTGGGGGTGGGGGCCCAGCGAATAATGGGTATGCTGGAAATTACTAGAAGAAGACAGAAAAACAAAAATAATGTATCAGGAAAAAATCTAAAGTGGAAGATGAAATGACAAGTGCAAGTTACTTGAGATGAACGTGCGTGCGACATTTAGGAAGTGGAAAACACGGTAGATGAATCACGGAATTCCTGGATTCTAAAAGAATCTGAAATACACACAACTAATCAACAACCATCATGAAAAAGATTAGGGAACCTGTCGAATTAGAAAATCAGCAGGAGTTTAAAAAGGGAATGCTTTGTGGCGGCAACAATACTCTGATAACACCAACCATAGAATGAAGGAGGAATATTAATGCGGAAACACAAGGTGGTTTTACAGACTACGACAAAACTTTTGACCACGTCAATCAACACATTTAACAGGTTATTAGGGTACCCAAAACACTTAATAAAAGCCATTGCCGACCGGAGTGGCCGAGCGGTTCTAGACACTACAGTCTGGAGCCGCGCAAGTTCGAATCCTGCCTCGGGCATGGATGTTTGTGATGTCCTTAGGTTAGTTAGGTTTAAGTAGTTCTATGTTCTAGGGGACTGATGACCTCAAAAGTTAAGTCCCATAGAGCTCGGAGCTATATTTTGAAAAGTCATTAAAAGTATTTATTAAAAAACAAAAATCACAATAAACATGTGTATAGAGAAGACTGAACCATAACAGGTAACATAGTGCAACATGTGTGTACCTCATTCACACTTTTCCGTATCTATACAGACAATATTGTTACACAATGGAAAGGCAAGGCCAATCAAGGCTGTAAACTAAGTACAGACAATTGGACAAATATCGTGATGTTCACTGACGACCATATAGCTATGGAAAGGCCAATGCGTTGTCAAGACCAGATATGCGAGGATTGAAATTTTACAATTTCTTGCAGAAGACTAAAACAATGGTTTCTAAAGGAAAAGATCATCTATGTAGTTGTAAATGGTGACGTTTTAGAATAAGTTTCGCGTTTTCTTAAGTTGCAACTTAAACTATTAGACTGAAAATGCCATACAAATTAAGTTGAATAAGTATCAGATGGTTTGTGGTACAGTACACAGAAAACTATGCAACACACGGAGAGAGGAAAGAAACAAAAATAAAATTTTAAAAAGGGATCGTTACACCTGTTTCGACATGCAGCTCAGAGCCCCGAACGTTAACGACAGCAAGACGAAACGCGTATACGGGCCACTACGATAATATTTCAAAATACACCAAGGGTTAGAGTCTGAGGGACCAGATAAAAAATGAAGACGTCAGAGCTGAGTTGTAATTTATTAGGATAACGAATTAGTAAATCAGAAGAGAGCAAAATTGCTAGAACCTATCGATAGGATGCCAAAAGGACTAATAAGCATGCACTGACGTGTAAAAACCCACTGAAAACAATCCCGGAACTCGTGGTAAAGATGGCCAGACTAGGAACGGGACAGGTGAGTAGTCAACTACTTCAGCTGAAGAAGAAGAAGGAGGAGGAGGAAGTAGAAAAAGACGAAGGTCGATATAAGGTGAGAGGGGGAGAAACTTTGCGAAACGCGCCGAAACAACGTGGATGCGTATAGACGAACAACGCAGTGCATGGAAAAGTCTAGAGTTAGTTATGTTCTCAATTGATCACATTCTCGATAAACGTTATGAGGCTGAAATTTTCAACAGAACAAACGTTTAATAAATGTCTAAAGAAATTAAAAGTGAGAAAATTTTTCTAGTTAGATGTGGGCTACTCACAGGGTTTTTCCTTTATACAGGTGAGTAGTCAACTACTTCAGCTGAAGAAGAAGAAGGAGGAGGAGGAAGTAGAACTATTTGCATTCGCGTATTTCTCTATGGTACAGAAGGAGCTGTTAAGGAGAAACCCATTTGATCTGTATTTGAAAATACTTCTGCTTTCTTCAGACATTTTATTTCCATGAGAAGACTGTCAAAAAGTTTTATAGCTACATATTTCATCCCTTTCTGTGCCAAAGTTCGATTCATTAAGGGGCAATGGGGGTCATTTTTCCTTCTAGTGTTGTTCATATCTCTGTTGCCCTAAGACACAGATGGATTGCTGATACCAAATTTCATAAGTGAATGTATGTATTTTGATGTTATATTTAATATTCCCAACTGCCAAAAGAGGCACATGCAAGATGTACAGTACACATCTGGACCCAAAAAAATGGTTCAAATGGCTCTGAGCACTATGAGACTTAACATCTGAGGTCAACAGTCCCCTAGAACGTAGAACTACTTAAACATCACACACATCCATACCAGAGGCAGGATTCGAACCTTCGACCGTAGCAGTTGCGCGGTTCCGGACTGAAGTGCCTAGAACCGCTCGGCCACAGCGGCCAGCCGTCTAGACCCAATACGTCCATATATATTATTAAAATGGATGTGTCTAAGTGTGTGTGTGTGTGTGTGTGTGTGTGTGTGTGTGTGTGTGTGTGTGTACTCAACAATCGCTGTGGGGCTAAGAACCACCTACCCAACGTGGTTCAGGATATATGACTTCATAAACAATGCGATGCTTGAAAAACTGCCTCATAATACATGCCGTTTAACTGCATTATTTCTGTGCTACTAACTGTATTCGCAATAAATTTCGCTCGCTCTATCCTCAAATGCCGCTAAGTGCAGCTACAGAAATGGTGCCACGCGTAGTTCAGAAGACATGACCTAATGAACACTGAGATGCATGAAAAACTGTCGCATTGTGCATTACGTTCAAATTTATTACTTCTTTTCTACTAACTTCTCTTGAACACATTTTGCACACAGTATTCACGTATACCACCGAATGTACCTACAAATTTATATCACTGTATGACACGTAGATCAGGAGATATGAAGTCATAAACACTGAGATGCATGAAAAACTGCCGCGTCATGCATGACGTTCAAGTTTATTACTTATTCGCTACTGAATCTATTCCCAACATTTTCCGCTGAAGGAATCCAAATATGCCGCTGAATGTTCTTATACAAACATATCATTGTACGACACACAGTATGTCCTCATAAACACTAAGAAACGTGAAAAAATGCCGTATCGTGCCAGAAGTTTTAATACATTTGTTCTTTACTGCTAACACAACTCCCCCAGTCGAGTCAACTTAAGGAAATTTCTGGGACCTGGCGGCGCTTTTGATAGCTATCAACTGCAAACAGCAAATGGGTGTAGACGAAAACAGTAGCCGTCTATAGAGCTACGAAGAGGCGTTGCCATAGGCACTTTTACAAAAACTCGTTGTCGACACTCGAAGCAGCTGCGCCCATCGTACGGAAACTGTCCGGTATCATGTTTGATTTGGATACTGCACTTAGACAATTGTACATTACGCATATTTCTTTGTACAAGTGTTTTATAATTTCAAAGGTGTTTTCACGAATAATGGGAAATGAAATTTTTTCGATGCTTCACTACAAAAACAGTTCTTTTTTTTTCGTTTGTAACAGAAAATTGGCAAAATTAGTACCCGGTCAATGCCGGGTTTGTCAGCTAGTAATTCTATAATGCTAATTACTTTATTTTGTGCAATGAATACTTTTTTCTCAAGTGAGGAGTCTCAAAAGCTGTGACATGGTCGCGAATGCAACAGTGACCTGACAATGTAGAACAAATTTCTTTTATTTCACGTCTATGGTCAGAAACGTATAGGTCCTATGTCCTTTTTAGCTCTTTGTCCGGGGTCCGGGTGGATTTTTACAGTGCCCGGCTTTTTCGCAAAGATGAGCGTAACACAATTAAATTTACAATTCGTCCCGTTCTATTTGCTCTTTTCTTAAATACTTTTAACTATTGGCACAGCCTTCGTGATAAACACGCACGAAGGCGGTGTTAGTAGGTGGCACTAGGATCGTCGATGTTACCGTTGATCTACCTATAAGCGAATGGAAATATTGATTATTTAAAATTTTAGTTTCATATCTTCGCTTTGTAATGGTTTGGCTTCCTGTAGTGCACGTGTGATTTGTGAATGTAATTTTTAACCGAGTGAGTTACGTAAAATATGTGGCTATACCTAAACGAAAGTGTACATTTTTTGATGTCCTTTCCTGCAAATATCCGGCTTTAAGAAAGGGAGAAATGAATTTGAAGTGGAATGTAAGATACGTGGAGCTGGAACGTACGTCTCAGTGGCCAATAAAGGTAAGAAACAACTCGACATAACTGTCATGGTTTTATTTCATTGTTTCGCAGTCATTCAATTTATTTGTATTCGGAAGGTTAAAGTTCAGTTTACATGTCGTCAGCAGCTGCTTGAATTGTAGATGTTGGTAGCGGTGCGTCGAATGAAGGGAGGTGAATGGTCTTACGTTTCCGCTTTGTAAACAATTCCGTGTTGTTGACATAACACAACAATTGACGCCACACTGTCACCACAATCAATGTTTTTAATTTTTTTTATATTGCTCAGTTAACCACCACCTGACCATGAATAACAATTAACTACTAGTTTTACCGGTGATTCCCGCAGTCACGTGACTTGTCCAAAGCTGACGGTTGGTATCCTCATCTGCAGTTGACCCGTTTGATGTGTCCTCTTTTTTTCTTCCTTTGTCCTCCTTTTTGAAGCTGTTTGTCCTCCTTTTTAAACAATTGCATCTAGTCACCCTAGCAATGACCATCTTCAGATTTTCAGCAAAATAGGGAAACACACAAATACAATTAGTGGACTGTCTACAGCTAAAAACAATAAAATAAGCCATGTTGAACAGTATTACTGACATCATTTGAAAACTGTGCGCTTTAAATATGTCGAGGCACACGTGTTGTACAAAAAAAAAAAAAAAAAACATGTCCTAGTATACTGGAGTCAAAGTGGCATCGTCAAATGCTAAACAAAAATTTAGCACAAGCATCTGGTTTTTCCAGTCTAAATTTCCATCTGTATGAGGACCTAAGAACTAATTTTTAAAGTGTTTATTATTCATTACGGTACATTAGCTAGCAAGCAGTAAAGGAAACAAAAGGAAAATTCTGCGTAGGAATTAAAATCCACGAAGAAGAAATAAAAACTTTGAGGTTCGCCGATGACATTGTAATTCTGTCAGAGACAGCAAAGGACCTGGAAGAGCAGCTGAACAGAATGGACAGTGTCTTAAAAGGAGGATATAAGATGAACATCAACAAAAGCAAAACGAGGATAATGGAATGTAGTCGAATTAAATCGGGTGATGCTGCGGGAATTAGATTAGGAAATGAGACACTTAAAGTAGTAAATGAGTTTTGCTATTTGGGGAGCAAAATAACTGATGATGGTCGAAGTAGAGAGGATATAAAATGTAGACTGGCAATGGCAAGGAAAGCGTTTCTGAAGAAGAGAAATTTGTTAACAACGAGTATTGATTTAAGTGTCAGGAATTCGTTTCTGAAAGTATTTGTATGGAGTGTAGCCATGTATGGAAATGAAACGTGGACGATAAATAGTTTAGACAAGAAGGGAATAGAAGCTTTCGAAATGTGGTGCTACAGAAAGAATGCTGAAGATTAGATGGGTAGATCACATAACTAATGAGGAGGTATTGAATAGATTTGGAGAGAAGAGAAATTTGTGGCTCATCTTGACTAGAAGGTCACATTCTGAGGCATCAAGGGATCACCAATTTAGTATTGGAGGGCAGCGTGGAGGGTAAAAATCGTAGAGGGAGACCAATAGATGAATACACTAAACATATTCAGAAGGATGTAGGTTGCACTAAGTACTGGGAGATGAAGAAACTTGCACAGGATAGGGAAGCATGGAGAGCTGCATCAAACCAGTCTCTGAACTGAAGACCACAACAACAACACATTCGCTTAATAGGATACATCATTTATTAAACTTCCTGGCAGATTAAAACTGTGTGGCGAACCGAGACTCTAACTCGGGACCTTTGCCTTCCGCTGCAGAGTGAAAATCTGATTCTGGAAACATCATTTACTGTTTTCTGTGTTGATGCTTCTTTGCTCAGCCTCACAACAACACCTTTATCATCACGAAACAGGACTAATTCTGCCTCCTGATTCAAATTAAATGGCAGATCGTTAACATAATGCAAGAAGAACGGTGGACCAAGGTCGAACCCACTCTAATTTCTCTTCGTGCTGATGAAGTGGCGTCCCTCTTTGAAGCCTTTATCCGGCAGTTCACCAGCGGACGACTGATGTTGATGATGACGATGACAGTAAAAATTTTGTAGCGTTGCCTTCGTCCTGTACGCTTAGCGCCAGCCGCTAGAAGCGGGGCACTCGGAGTAGGCGGTAATATGCGCGCTTGGCAACGCCGCGGTAAACTATTCGCGTCCGCAGATGTTATCTGGTACCAATGAGAATGTAGCGGAGGCCCAGCGAACCCGCAGCTTCCGCGTCCCTAACGGCCCGTCCCAAAACGCCTCAGTCCCACCGCCCCTTCTCCCGCCTCCTTCTGCGGACTGAGATAGTCAAGGTCAAGGTCAGAGCGAAGAGGCGACTAAATGTAAAGCCCGCTGCTATCTTTTCCTTTTTTACGCCTTCGCGCTCGTGCTTCAACCGACCTTTAGAGCCTTAATGTATCGCCACATTTAAGTCTCTTTATACCTTCTATAGCCGGCCGGTGTGGCCGAGCGGTTCTAGGCCCTACAGTCTGGAACCGCGCTACCGTTACGGTCGCAGGTTCGAATCCTGCCTCCGGCATGGATGTGTGTGATGTCCTTAGGTTAGTTAGGTTTAAGTAGTTCTAAGTTCTAGGGGACTGATGACCACAGATGTTAAGTCCCATAGTGCTCAGAGCCATTTTAACCATATACCTTCTATAGCCATTGATTGTTACACCTTCTCGATGAGCTACCAAGGTTGTGAACTTTAGTAGAGACTGATAAGGTCTACGCTTAATAAAAAAAAAAAGTACGATACTCATAATCGTACGGGCGTTCGGCCGATGGAAGCGTATTCAGCAGGAAGCATCAAATTCCAATAGGAAGATGAATGGGAGCAGGAAGACGGATATGGCCGTTTCACCTACACTAATACGTACCTAGGACAGACCATAGGAGAGTATTATGTTACAATGAGAGGAGCGTGTGCAGGAGGCAAAATATGGACTTTATACGGCTTGTTGACGACGTGTAGGAGCTGACAGAATCTAGGAAAATAAAATGGCGGAGGACGTAGATCACGAATGTGAAGAATTCAAAAAGAAAACAAAATTAAAAGGAACGAAAAGCATGGTACCGGGCGGTAACTGGGAAATGCCAAAATCGCAATAGACGGACAGCTACTACAGCAGGTTGTAAAATTCAAATATTGTGAAAATATTATGACGGATCGCCTAAAAGGTGACACATTTTCATCTGGCGAGACTAGGATGTATATACTCTCTCGAACATCTAACCAGATGTCCTTAGTGAGTCAATATTACAATATGCACATTCAGGGTGTATTGAACAACATTACGTCAATATTTACATCATTTGCAAACTAATAATTATAGCTATTACAAGTAACATGCTTTGAGGTTGGGTGGTATCTCCAGGCATATGCGGCAAGAGCAAGACATTAATGCTAATTTTCCCCTAAGCAGCAAAACAGCTGTTGGAGTGTGGACCTGCGGGAGCAAAACGGTAGTATATACTGACAAGCGTACTCCACTTAGAGCGTAGTTATGGCCCTGCAAGAAACATCAGGTCGTAAAGTTTTTGTCATGTTTACGGCAAGACTGTTCGATGCATAGAAGAAACAATGAACACACTGATGTGCGTAGGCCTACATACTAAGGTAGCACATATACCTGTTATACACTATATACTGATAATAACACAGGTAATACAACTATTTTACATGTATGCAAAGTAGGGAATGTCCGCTGCTCGTGGTCTCGCGGTAGCGTTCTCGCTTCCCGAGTACGGGGTCCCGGGTTCGATTCCCGGCGGGGTCAGAGATTTTTCCTGCCTCGAGATGACTGGCTGTTGTTGTGTCGTCTTCATCATCATCATTCATCCCCATCACGGTCGGAGGAAGGCAATGGCAAACCACCTCCACTAGTACCTTGCCTAGTAAAGCGGTGCGGGTCTTCCCCATCGTTCCCCTACGCTCTGTAAATAAGCATGGGACTTCATTTCCATTTTTCAAAGTAGGGAATATATGAAATTCGAGATATATCACCCTTATTATGATCAGCAGTTTTCTCATTACATTCTTATCGAATGACAACTAACAGAGGCCAACGGCCTTGCCGCAGTACTAACACCGGTTCCCTTCAGATCACCGAAGTTAAGCGCTGTCGGGCTCACCTAGCACTCGGATGGGTGACCATCCGGTCTGCCGAGAGCTGTTGGCAAGCGGGGTGCACTCAGGCAAACTGAGGAGCTACTTGACTGAGAAGTAGCGACTCCGGTCTCGGAACTTGACATACGGCCGGGAGAGCGGTGTGCTGACCATACGCCCCTCCATATCCGCATCCGGTGACGTCTGTGGGCTGAGGATGATACGGCGGCCGGTCGGTACCGTTGGACCTTCATGGCCTTTTCGGGCGGAGTTTAGTTTAGTTTAACTAACAGAAAAGTGTGAAAGCAGTTCTGAAAGAATCAAATATGGGAAAGAAACTGAGGGATCAGAGGAAGAGCAAGAAATAGTAGGGTAAAATTGGTAGATGAGATGGAAGGAAATAAATAGATAAGGATAGCACTGATATTTTGCATTGTGACGACACTGGTAGATTGAAGGAAATCAGCTGCGACGTGCCATAACACCTAGGAAAGCGACAGCCAAAAACAACGGAAGGAGTAGATTGTTGGTTCAAATGGCTCTGAGCACTATGGGACTCAACTGCTGAGGTCATTAGTCCCCTAGAACTTAGAACTAGTTAAACCTAACTAACCTAAGGACATCACAAACATCCATGCCCGGGGCAGGATTCGAACCTGCGACCGTAGCGGTCTTGCGGTTCCAGACTGCAGCGCCTTTAACCGCACGGCCACTTCGGCCGGCCAGTAGATTGTTGTACAAGCCACTGAACAACAACCCGAAGAAAAGATTGACCAAATGTTATATACGGAGCATTGATTTATACGGAGCAAGGACCTAGGCATTACGAAAAGACGGGGGAAGAAGGCTAAAAGCAGTGAATATATCGGTGTGGAAGAAACTAGAGGGAATGAAGATAAACTGTCTAAGCTATATCCTGAGTAGACAGCTTACTCAAGGAAGGACTTGGATGGGTGCTAAAGGAAAAGAGGGGAAAGGAAGTAGAAGATATACTCTAACGCACAGTGTCGGTTACGAAAGCGATAACTAAGCGAAACTGAACAGGAAAGTGCAAAATAAGAAGATGTGCGGAAGTAAGCCTACTACGTCCTATCTGTCACAAGGCGGAGCTATTGATAATGATAGTAAAATCCGGCTCACTATGCTTCCTTCATCAGTGTACTTGAGTCCCAAAGTATCCAGAAGTCATGATGTTCATTGAGAAGTAATTTTTTTTACAAGGGATATTAGTTTTAAGGTCCCCTACGGCGAAGTGTCGGCTGATGATATCCCTGACCTACCCACATGAGAAGCTACGAAGCGTGATCCTCAGTACAATTTTTAGCCTAAGTTATTGGGGATAACCTTAGCGTATACCATATTTTACCATACTATTTGACTGCTGCATGCTATTAGAATTTGCTGGAATACGTTCCCTTACAACTGCACTAGCACGTGGTACCAGCAAGATGGTACGACAGGGCACTTTGACAGGATATCTTCATGGAGGGAGTGATCAGAAGGGGATGCCCAGTCTCTCGGCCTACACACCACTCAGACCTCACCCATCCTAACTTTATCCTATTACTTACGTAAGGGCCACTGCATAGTCATCACCAGTAGCAGCAGCAGATGCACTTATTAGGTGCATGTTTACTGCGTTTACTACTTTAAAAAAAGGGAGATGAGATGGGACACTTACGAAGAAAGACTAGCAGAAGAGGTAGCGAAGATACAACTATGAATAGAATGATTCGCCTTGGAGTCGTTCACTCAACGCGAGATTGTTACGACAATGCTCAACAAACGCCAGTGGCAGCGCTACAAGAGAGAGCGTTGTGCATAACGGAGAAGTTTACCGTTGAAATTTCGAAAGCGTACCCTCCAAACAGAGTCCACCTACACGGCTCTAGCAGAATTTCACGGCGATAAAAGGCGTTAAACTAGGTGTTATACAGAGCTTTACCGACAATCGTTGTTTCCACTTGCTATCCGTGGATGGAACAGGAAGGGGTTGAAATGATCGTGGCACCAGATGTACTATTGCGGAGAGTGCGGTGATTTGACGTGGCACGATCTCTAATAGTGTTGGTGGTCTCCGTTTTGAACATTTATTGTAAAGCATTTTGGATTTTCAGGCTATGGGGATAAAGATTTGATTTTTTTTATTTGACCCTAATCGTCAATTAAATTCTCCAAACTACTCTGGTATTTCATTTATCCTACCAAATGGGTAGTAAGTTTATAATGAGAACAGGAAAAGAATCGTAATTCTCACAGTGCTGCAGAGACTCTATTTCACATTTCCAGTCATAGACTGATTGCTCAAAAATGTTCGAAATATCATCGTCTACAATTAAAATATTGAAAAACTTGAGAAGCAATGCTCAGTTTAAGTATTGTAAACTAAGATTACTGAAAACTCTTAAATGAATCTGTCGACGAAAAGGGACAAATTATAAACCCTGGAAATGGATCAGAGGCGTGAGTGCTTCGAAGAATACAGCAGGAAATGCATATGGTCCGAATGCTCCTGTTATATCTATATTGTAACTGCCTGCCTGATGCTGCAGAAAGGGATATCTACTTCTTTCGTCTTCATACTCTACGGTACCTGAAGAATCGAAATAAAGCTCGCTCATCTGCGACGAATTAGACCAAAAACTCCAAAGTTCAATTTGGAGTTACCAGTTCCAGCATTCAATAACATTGTGAAATTGATTCGTATCGTTTGTAAATGTGGTGAGATGATATGGCTCATTGTCTTCGACGGAAATGCAATTGTTAGTGACGGGAATGGAAGATTGTTGTTCAGAATATGTCCATTGACCGTACCAGCATCGCCTGCTCTGCTGTCGAGCATCCGTTGTTGTCGATATTAAGCTTTAAAAACTGTTATTGATTTAAAATCGCTAAGAGATCTACCTTGTCACGAAGAAAATGCGTACTAACTGCTGTGTTGTGCCCCGGCAAGACAGTACTCTTCGCCAAGATAACAGAAGATATCCTCTCATTGCAGACAAGGTACTAATATGAAATCGCTATTTAAATCATAATGTCTTGACCGAGCGAAGTGGCGCGGTGGTTATCACACTGGTCTCGCAGTCGGGAGGACGACAGTTCAATCCCGCGTCCGGCCATCCAGATGTAGATTTTCTGTGATTTAACCTAAATCGCCCCAGGAAAATGCCGGGATAGTGCCTTTAAAAGAACACGGCCGATTTCCTTCCCCATCCTTGACGCAACCCAAGCTTGAGCTCCGTCTCTAATGACCTCGATGTCGACGGGATGTTAAACCGAATCTTCCGTTCTTCCTTCCGTCCTTCTGTCTTGAAAACACTGATAGGAGGGATGTTCAATAAAAAACGATCACAATTATTTTTGCAACATATCTTTTCTCATTCTCGTCATTTTGATGGTCTCCTCTGAATAAGAGACACCCGTTCGATCGTTTCTGCCAGCCAGCAAAGACATGCCGAAAACAATTTTTTGAACAGAAAAAAGTCACACGGCGCTGAATCTGGGCTATGAGGGTGGGAGGGTGACGTGGAGGGGAGGGAGAAAGGGGTGCTCCTGGGAGGGATGCGTTTCACATTTATCTTCGCAAAAAATAGGCTACAGTAATAAGATTTTCAATAATTTCGTGGATTATCGTGGAGCAGCATTTAATCTGTTTAACAGACGTGCTCTTTTGCGTCTGATATGGAATTTCAAAGTTTTCAGGGTTTCCTGCAGCATTGTCCAGTTATGGATCAGGTACACCACACTGATAAACTATTCCACGAATATCAAAAAATGAGATGACTAACTTTCCCAACAGAAGCAACCACTTTTTTATGTGGGGGGGGGGGAGGGGGGGTGTTGGTGACAATGGAGATTTTCGCGCTGAGCTTTGGTTTTTGCTCTCGGGCTCAAAATAATGTAGCCAAGTCTCATCAACAGAGAGTAACTTTGAAGCCGCTTCTTATTCATCGCGTGATACATTCACTGCAGCGGTAGGCAATAATGAATATGTCTCAGCTTACCCGCCTTTCACAGGTGGAAACAAGGGTGCAAACAAAGAAATTAGTACGGCGTGCTTGTTACACATTAACGCAATAAAACAAGATCAAATTCTGCGTGAGAAATTAAGACTAAAAAGCTCATGATCATTATTTTTTGAAAGGACCTTGTAATTTTGTATTAACTAGAAGTAATCTCAGAAAGTGCACTATTTATGAAAAGATTGTCGTATCAAAGAAGGAAAAGCATACAACGCGAAAGGTGCGAGGGACTTTTGAACTGTACCTGAAACTTTTGCACATATTCTGAACGATTATTAATAGAAGTTAAGGCGAAAAAGTAGGCATCGCCGCATGAAAAAGAAACAGTTCTAACTCGGACTGTGAAAAACGTGGGACATATCGTATTAATTCTGTTTTAGTCCTGTTTTTGTACACATCTCTAATGCACATACATAAAGAATCTGAAAGATATACACTTTTTTTTTTTTTTGTTCCGTGTTTAAAGACCTCCCTGTTTCGCTAGAGTGCGGAAATGATTAAACGACAATCAACGTTGTTCAGCGCCATAGCGAACGAGGCTGAGAAATGTGAGTCAGAGCGAGGTATTACGCTGTCGCATACGTAAGTTGGCGGGCACCCAGGGGCGCTGCAAACTCGTTCTGCCGGGCGGCCTAGACTCGCACGTGTAATGCAGTTACGTGCGGCAGTTTACCCACACACTGCTCACCCATAACTCAACTCAACTTCAACGCTGCATGCAAATCACTCTAAACAGAGCTATGCGAACGTTCTAGATGCAAGTTACACGGAGAAACTTCCTGCCAACGATTCAGTTTCCCGTGCAGGAGGAAACTTAGTTACTCCTTCGGTACTGCGCTACCTCTGGTGCTTCCAACTGACGCTTGAGGCCTTACGGCGGCATCGACATACGGGGTGTTTCAGAAAGATTCATACGATTTCAAAAGACTAT
Organism: Schistocerca nitens; assembly: GCF_023898315.1. NCBI lineage: Eukaryota > Metazoa > Arthropoda > Insecta > Orthoptera > Acrididae > Schistocerca > Schistocerca nitens. Next base: position 271,281,384 of record NC_064620.1, read on the forward strand.
ATCTCCTACATCCACATCCATACTCCGCAAGCCACCTGACGGTGTGTGGCGGAGGGTACTTCGAGTACCTCTATCGGTTCTCCCTTCTATTCCAGTCTCGTATTGTTCATGGAAAGTAAGATTGTCGGTATGCCTCTGTGTGGGCTCTAATCTCTCTGATTTTATCCTCATGGTCTCTTCGCGAGATATACGTAGGAGGGAGCAATATACTGCTTGACTCTTCGGTGAAGGTATGTTCTCGAAACTTCAACAAAAGCCCGTACCGAGCTACTGAGCGTCTCTCCTGCAGAGTCTTCCACTGGAGTTCATCTCTCATCTCCGTAACGCTTTCGCGATTACTAAATGATCCTGTAACGAAGCGCTCTGCTGTCCGTTGGATCTTCTCTATCTCTTCTATCAACCCTATCTGGTACGGATCCCACACTGGTGAGTAATATTCAAGCAGTGGGCGAACAAGTGTACTGTAACGTACTTCCTTTGTTTTCGGTTTGCGTTTCCTTAGAATTCTTCCAATGAATCTCAGTCTGGCATCTGCTTTACCGACGATCAACTTTAATCAGTCCTAATGCGTACTCCCAAATAATTTATGGAATTAACCGCTTCCAATTGCTGACCTGCTATATTGTAGCTAAATGATACGGGATCGTTCTTTCTATGTATTCGCAGCACATTACACTTGTCTACATTGAGATTCAGTTGCCATTCCCTGCACCATGCGTCAATTCATTGCAGATCCTCCTGAATTTCAGTACAATTTTCCATTGTTACAACCTCTCGATATACTACAGCATCATCCGCAAAAAGCCTCAGTGAACTTCCGATGTTATCCACAAGCTCGTTTATGTATATTGTGAGTAGCAATGGTCCTACGACACTCCCCTGCGGCACACCTGAAATCACTCTTACTTCGGAAGACTTCTCCCCATTGAGAATGACATGCTGCGTTCTGTTATCTAGGAACTCCTCAATCCAATCACACAATTGGTCTGATAGTCCATATGCTCTTACTTTGTTCGTTAAACGACTGTGGGGAACTGTATCAAACGCCTTGCAGAAGTCAAGAAACACGGCATCTACGTGGGAATCCGTGTCTATGGCCCTCACACGAATGAAGGTAAAAACTTGGGATGAATTGTAACTTAAGCGTATCACAACAATGCTTTTATTTTCAAAATAGCACTCCGATTTTACAAGTGCACACATACAAACTTGAGGCACAATTTACGACTATGTTTAGGATCTATAAAGGGCAGCCCAATGGAAAGCGAACACCCACCACAACGGGACCATGGAATGGTTCCATTCAAAAGTAATCACGGTACGCTTTAATACATTTCCGCCACTGGGAGGCGGGACGATCAATTCCTGTTTCGTAAAACGCGGTCGCCCGCTGACTATTGTACTTCCTCGCTCAACTGAAAACGACGTCCACGCATATCTTCCCTCAGGTCACCAAAGATGTGAAAATCAGACGCTGAAAGATCCCGGATGTACGGGGGATGTTACATTGCATCCCAATCAAATCGCTTACGCAAGGACTGGAAAGTTGCTTAGGTTACACGAATATTCAAGGACAGTATTAGGAGTAATCCACTAAATTAAAGGCCCACATCATTAACGTCGATATGCAGTAGGGTTTTGGAACATATATTGTGTTCGAACATTCTCGAAGAGAATGGTCTATACACACCCAGCCAACACGGATTTAGAAAGCATCGTTCCTGTGAAACACAACTAGTTCTTTACTCACACGAAGTGTTGATTGCTACTGACAAGAAATTCCAAATTGATTCCGTACTTCTAGATTTCCAGAAGGCTTTTGACACTGTATCACACAAGTGGCATGTATTGAAATTGCATTCTCATGGAATACCATCTCAGTTATGTGAATGGATTCATGATTTCCTGTCAGAGAGGTCACAGATCGTAGTAAATGAAGGAAAGTCATCTAGCAAAACAGAGGCGATTTCTGGCGTCCTCAGTGTAGTGTTATAGACCCTCTGCTGTTCCTTATGTATATAAATGGTGTAAGTAGGCTATTTAGGTTTTTATGCTGGTAATTCAGCAAGGGACTGGTTAAAAACACTGCTGGTTATAAGGACATTTCAAAAAAATTTTTTTAAGTGCACAAGTGGTGGATCATGGACTTGCTATACTATCCGCAAGACTCTTCGATGGTGATTGTGCACCCACACAGTCGCAACAGATGGCTGCTGGCCATCTCTACAAGGACTACAGTGGGTCTGTTCAGTGATGACCTAACTTCCAATATTCTTCAAAACTTCGACTGACTCTGCTGTGGGTTTGCTCTGTTGTGGCCTAATACCTGTCTGCATGTCAAGAGTCAGCACTGTCTTTCCGTTGGAAGGACAACACTACCTCTTCAAGATTTCATGGTAATCCACTACTTCCGTGTGCACTTTCTTTTACTCCTCAGACTATGTGAAAAAAAAAAAAGAATCCTGCAATTACTAATGTGATGAATGATCAGGACTGTCTTTATGGACTGTGAGAATAATTTTTGCTTTTGACCAACATTGTACTAATAAGTGTGCGCATTTGATATCTTTGTTATTGTAATTATGAAAAATTTTATCAAATCAGTGTTGTCCACTACCCAAAACAATTTGTAAAATTCTTTGTCGGGGGCTATGTAAGTAGGGTGTTTAGGTTTATGAAAATCGCTGACTGCGCTGTGGGCAGTCTGTGGCTGGTTGGACTCGTTGTTGGAATATTCTTTTGTGTAGTGTTGGGCAGTTGGATATGGACAGCGCGTAGAGTTGTGCAGTTGGATATATATATATATATATATATATATATATATATATATATATACTAACTCCGTCTACAGGCCGCAAGCGACCCATCGGGACCATCCGACCGCCGTATCATCCTCAGGTGAGGATGCGGATAGGAGGGGCATGGGGTCAGCACACCGCTCTCCCGGTCGTTATGACGGTTTTCTTTGACCGGAGCCGCTACTATTCGGTCGAGTAGCTCCTCAATTGGCATCACGAGGCTGAGTGCACCCCGAAAAATGGCAACAGCACGTGGCGGCGGGATGGTGACCCATCCAAGCGCCGGCCACGCCCGACAGCGCTTAACTTCGGTGATCTCACGGGAACCGGTGTATCCACTGTGGCAAGGCCGTTGCCATATATATATATATATATATATATATATATATATATATATATATACTTATCGCGAATGGACCCAGAAGGATCACGCAAAGCTTTCTGACGTCCCTTTTTCTATACTTCTTTCATTCGTTCTCCATGTTTTCTTTTTCTTTCTTCTGTCCATTTTGTTCCTGGTCTCTTTAGTGCTTCCTTCTCCGACAATACATTCCACTTTTCCACCTTATTTCTAAAAGTTTTTCTATCTTTGACATCTTTAAGTTCAATATTTGCTTTTTGTAAATCTAATTTTACTTGGCTAATCCATGGTGTTGTTGATTTGACTTTTTCTATGTAAGTGAGAATTCTGTTGGTGAGTCGTGTGGGGGGAAGTCTAGTGACGTGTCCATAAAATTTTAATCTTCGCCTTCTTATGTCTGCTGCCAGGTTTGATATAGTTTCTGTGGTTCTTCTTGATTGTATCCGGTAGCCTTCTTCTGTTAATTTTGGACCTAAAATCTTTCTCATAATTTTTCGTTCTTCTTTTAGTATTTTTTCTAAATCACATTTTGTGTGGAGTGTGAGCGTTTCACTAGCATATAGTGCTGCTGGCTTAATTACTGCGCAGTAGTGTCTGATTTTTGTGTTCGAGGAGATGCATTTTTTATTGTATATTTCATGTGTCATACCATATGCTCTCTTCATTTTCTGTTGTCTGATCTTCTGTGCAACTTTCTTTCCTCCGGTTGGCTCCAAAATTTCACCTAGGTATTTAAAATGTTTTACTCTATTTATTTTTCCATATTTTGTGTTCAAACTGTGTATATGGAATTTCGTACAGAAAAATTCTGTCTTTTGAAACGAAATTTGTAAACCTACTTTATCCGCGCATTCCTTAAGGATCTCTATTTGTTTGGTGGCGATTTCTTCATCATCTGCAAGTATGGCCAAGTCGTCCGCGAATGCTAAACAAGATATCTCCACGTTGTCTTTGGTTCTACCAAGATGGATTGGTTTCCAGTAGGATTGATTTTTTAATTCTTTTTCCCATTCCTTAATGACTTTATCCAGGACTATATATATATATATATATATATATATATATATATATATATATATATATATATATTTATATATGGTGTTACAAAAAGGTACGGCCAAACTTTCAGGAAACATTACTCACACACAAATAAAGAAAAGATGTTATGTGGACATGTGTCCGGAAACGCTTAATTTCCATGTTAGAGCTCATTTTAGTTTCTTCAAATGGTTCAAATGGCTCTGAGCACTATGGGACTTAACATCTGAGGTCATCAGTCCCCTAGAACTTACAACTACTTAAACCTAACTAACCTAAGGACATCACACACATCCATGCCCGAGGCAGGATTCGACCCTGCGACCGTAGCGGTCGCGCGGCTCCAGACTATAGCGCCTAGAAGCGCTCGGCCACACCGGCCGGCTTAGTTTCTTCCACCTACGCTCAATGGAGCACGTTATCATGATTTCATGCGGGATACTCTACCTGTGCTGCTAGAACATGTGCCTTTACAAGTACGACACAACATGTGGTCCATGCACGATGGAGCTCTTGCACATTTCAGTCGAAGTGTTCGTACGCTTCTCAACAACAGATTCGGTGACCGATGGATTGGTAGAGGCGGACCAATTCCATGGCCTCCACGCTCTCCTGACCCCAACCCTTTTGACTTTCATTTATGGGGGCATTTGAAAGCTCTTGTCTATGCAACCCCAGTACCAAATGTAGAGACTCTTCGTGCTCGTATTGTGGACGGCTGTGATACAATACGTCATTCTCCAGGGCTGCATCAGCGCATCACGGATTCCATGCGACGGAGGGTGGATGCATGTATCCTCGCTAACGGAGGACATTTTGAATATTTCCTGTAACAAAGTGTTTGAAGTCACGCTGGTACGTTCTGTTGCTGTGTGTTTCCATTCCATGATTAATGTGATTTGAAGAGAAGTAATAAAATGAGCTCTAACATGGGAAGTAAGCGTTTCCGGACACATGTCCACATAACATATTTTCTTTCTTTGTGTGTGAGAAATGTTTCCTGAAAGTTTGGCCGTACCTTTTTGTAACACCCTGTATACTGTGTAAGAATAGGGAAGGAATAGTGATGGAGGGTTTTTTTATTTGGTGGGAGGGCAAGGGGGAGGGGGGGGGGGGAAGACGAAGACGAGTATACGTAATTGTGAAGTAGTGTGCTGGAGTGTGAGTTAAGAGGAAAAGATGAGGAGCAAGAAGTGGAACGAAATTGTGAGGGGTGGGGGTGGGGTGGGGGGGGGGGGGCTGTGGTAGGGGGTAATGTAATTTAATGAATTATTTTATATCGAGTCTGGCTTCCAATATTTATTTGGTCATTGAGCAACTGTTTATTTTGCTTTAATGCTTTGTCTATGCGGAAATTTTCTTGGAAAGGGAGGAAGTTGTCTTTACTGATTTTTATGATATCCATATCTTTTTCAAGATACAAGACATAAAGAACACATCAGAGCGTTTAAATACACTACAAACCAGTTAGCATCTGAAGATAATATAAAACAAGAACACCATAGACCAAGCAATATTGAAAAAGTTATGAATACCATAAAAATCAGTAAAGACAGACACGTCCTTCCTTACCAAGCAAATTTCCATATACACAAAATAAAGAGTTGCTCAATGATAAAATAAATATTAGAAACCAGACTCGTCCCCCCCCCCCTCCCCCCCCAAAAAAGACCTCCATCACTATTCCTTCTCTACTCTTACACAATATACACACACAGAACATAATTAAATAGCGTTATACACATATAATAACCTCATTAAAAAAAGGTTGTAGGTCAAAGACAAACTAGTGAAAAGGTTATGGTGGCGACGATACAAGACACAAAACACAGCACATACTTATAAATACAAAAACAAACTAAAAACATTGGTGTGCGTATAAATGTGCTGTGAGAAACATAAGAAATGTAGTGCTACAGAAGAACTGAAAATTATACCAAAATTATCAGTATCTAATGCAGAAAAACATCAACGATGTGCTAGCAGATGGCATTTCACGATGCAAGTGGAAATCAAGCGAAAATCACCGTAAGTACATATCAACATATTGTTGTTGTTGTTGTGGTCTTCAGTCCTGAGACTGGTTTGATGCAGCTCTCCATGCTACTCTATCCTGTGCAAGCTTCTTCATCTCCCAGTACGTACTGCAGCCTACATCCTTCTGAATCTGCTTAGTGTATTCATTTCTCGGTCTCCCTCTACGATTTTTACCCTCCATGCTCCCCTCCAATACTAAATTGGTGATCCCTTGATGCCTCAGAATATGTCCTACCAACCGATCCCTTCTTCTAGTCAAGTTGTGCCATCAACTCCTCTTCTCCCCAATTCTGTTCAATACCTCCTCATTAGTTATGTGATCTACCCATCTAATCTTCAGCATTCTTCTGTAGCACCACATTTCGAAAGCTTCTATTCTCTTCTTGTCCAAACTATTTATCGTCCACGTTTTACTTCCATACATGGCTACACTTCATACAAATACTTTCAGAAACGACTTCCTGACACTTAAATCTATACTCGATGTTAACATTTTCTTCAGTAACACTTTCCTTGCCATTGCCAGTCTACATTTTATATCCTCTCTACTTCGACCATCATCAGTTATTTTGCTCCACAAATAGCAAAACTCCTTTACTACTCTAAGTGTCTCATTTCCTAATTTAATGCCCTCAGCATCACCCGATTTAATTAGACTACATTCCATTATCTTCGTTTTGCTTTTCTTGATGTTCACCTTATACCCTCCTCTCAAGACGCTGTCCATTCCGTTCAACTGCTCTTCCAAGTCCTTTGCTGTCTCTGACAGAATTACAATGTCATCGGCGAACCTCAATGTTTTTATTTCTTCTCCATGGATTTTAATACTTACTCCGAATTTTTCTTTTGTTTGCTTTAATGCTTGCTCAATATACAGGTTGAATAACATTGGGGAGAGGCTACAATCCCGTCTCACTCCCTTCCCAACCACTGCTTCCCTTTCATGCCCCTCGACTCTTATAACTGCCATCTGGTTTGTGTACAAATTGTAAATAGCCTTCCGCGCCCTGTATTTTTCCCCCACCACCTTCAGAATTTGAAAGAGAATATTCCGGTCAACATTGTGAAAAGCTTTCTATAAGTCTACAAATGCTATAAACATAGGTCTGTCTTTTCTTAATCTAGCTTCTAAGATACGTCGTAGGGTCAGTATTGCCTCGCGTGTTCCAATATTTCTACGAAATCCAAACTGATCTTCCCCGAGGTCGGCTTCTACCAGTTTTTCCATTCGTCTGTAAAGAATTCGCGTTAGTATTTTGCAGCTGTGACTTATTAAACTGGTAGCCGGCCAGGTGGCCGAGCGGTTCAAGGCGTTACAGTCTGGAACCGCGCGACATCTATGGTCGCAGGTTCGAATCCTGCCTCGGGCATGGATGTCTGTCATGTCTTTAGGTTAGTTAGGTTTAAGTAGTTCTAAGTTCTAGGGGACCGATGACCTCAGAAGTTAAGTCCCATAGTGCTCAGAGCCATTTTTTTTTATTAAACTGCTAGTTCGGTAATTTTCACATCTGTCGACACCAGCTTTCTTTGGGATTGGAATTATATAGTTAATGAACTGTTTTTCGATCTAAAAGCAAATCAAAATGTAAATAACTTAATTACAGACCGCTGATGATGCTTTACCTCAATAAAGCGAAACGTGTCTGGTGAAAATCACGCAATTTTGTAGTTGCAACCGCAGAACAAAAATACCCTCTAGAATTGTAAAGCAACTACGGCCACTATGGGCACACAGTTGAAGTACAGTAGAGCGTCGATTATCCGAACGTCGGTCAACCGAACGACCGCTTAACCGAACTGTGTACTCGCTCGCACCTGTTACTCTCCCACCCTACCGTCCATCATCCGCCTCACTCCCAAACCAAGTTTCCCACAGTAGTCGCCGCACTGGGCCACCGCTGGCGGAACATTGTTTCTAATGGGAAGTATACCAACAGCTTCTGAGGCGTTCACTTGTTTAGATACTGCCTTGCGATGGTTTGAAGCCCAAGATGAAAGTGAACAGTTTCAGATATCTGTAATGAAAAAAGTACGTTACTTAGCTGCTCGTAAGCGTGTAGGCTTCTTTAGATAGACCAAAATAAAGGATTTTTTAAACGTTAATTTTGTGTACTGTGTGTATTGTTCATCAAAATGCGTATGTAATAAGTATATATTTTTGTTTAATAAACTGTGCCACATGCTATACAGGGTGTTACAAAAAGGTACGGCCAAACTTTCAGGAAACATTCCTCACACACAAATAAAGAAAAGATGTTATGTGGACATGTGTCCGGAAACGCTTAATTTCCATGTTAGAGCTCATTTTAGTTACGTGATCAAATTGTAAATTATCACAATCAACATGTGTGGGCTGACGAGAATCCGCACGCAATTGTGCAATCACGTCAACACAGATTTTATGTGAACGTTTGAGCAGGCATTGTTGTCTTGATTGGGGCCCATGTTCTTCCACCTACGCTCAATGGAGCACGTTATCATGATTTCATACGGAATACTCTACCTGTGCTGCTAGAACACGTGCCTTTACAAGTACGACACAACATGTGGTTCATGCACGATGGAGCTCCTCCACGTTTCATTCGAAGTGTTCGTACGCTTCTCAACAACAGATTCGGTGACCGATGGATTGGTAGAGGCGGACCAATTCCATGGCCTCCACGCTCTCCTGATCCCAACCCTCTCGACTTTCATTTATGGGGGCATTTGAAAGCTCTTGTCTACGCAACCCCGGTACCAAATGTAGAGACTCTTCGTGCTCGCATTGTGGACGGCTGTGATACAATACGCCATTCTCCAGGGCTGCATCAGCGCATCAGGGATTCCATGCGACGGAGGCTGGATGCATGTATCCTTGCTAACGGAGGACATTTTGAACATTTCCTGTAACAAAGTGTTTGAAGTCACGCTGGTACATTCTGTTGCCGTGTGTCTCCATTCCATGATTAATGTGATTTGAGGAGAAGTAATAAAATGAGATCTAACATGGAAAGTAAGCGTTTCCGGACACATGTCCACATAACATATTTTCTTTCTTTGTGTGTGAGGAATGTTTCCTGAAAGTGTGGCCGTACCTTTTTGTAACAACCTGTATATCCCTGCTGAAGTTGCCTTTGTACGTTACTTTGTAATACTAAAAGAGATGCCTGTTTTTATGAATAAATTTACTGTACGGTACTTCTTTTGGCAAATAAACATGTATAGTTCGTTTATCCGAACAAACTAGTTTTCCGAACACCCATGTCCCCCAATTACTTCGTATAATCGACGCTCTACTGTATTTAATGTAATATCTTTTAGTAAAGCTATGTTTCAGGGGTCACGCACTGTTTCACTGCGCCTGACCGGAAGGTGGGGGAACACCGAGGGCGCTACGCGGAGCACGCGGTCGGTAAGGCTGGAAGGGCGGTCGGCTTTAAGGAGCCGCGGGCCCGGGCCCCGGGTCGGTTTGGGGCAGGTCGCGCACGTGCCGCCGCCGTGACGTCACCGCAGGGGCGTGGCGCGCTGCATGGCGGGGCGGAGCGCCAGGAAACCCGACGCCCGGCGCGCCTCCGCGGCTGCTGCGTCGCCAATTGGAGCGGCCTGGCTGCGAATGCCGGCGCCGCAGCCGGCACGTGTGACCCGCGGGGCACCGTGGCCGCAGCCCCAAGGACGCCAGAGCAGCCGGCCGCGCCAATGACGTCGTCCTCCGCGGCGAGGGGTTGCCGCCGGCCCGCCGCAGTAGCGATGGCGACGCCTGGGAACTCGTACGGTCATCTCTGAAAGGACCTGCTTTTTTCAGGAAAGAAGGCAAACATTCTGCCTGTGAGTGTTAGGAATGTAAAGAATGGCCTTTCTAATGTTTAAAGAACAGACTGAAACGCATATTTTATCATTACTGCAGTTGCTAAGTCTTGCAGTCGCTTCGAAAAAAATATGCACTGTTGTGTACATAGGTCCGCGTAGTCAGCGCGTACACAACTTTCCCAATAGAGCGCGCCCCGCTAAGCTCAACAGCACAGGCGCAGCGCTCGTCCGTCTCCGCACTACGAGATGGCGCTGTCTTAGAGACGGACCAAAATTCTGCTTCCGCCGATCCGCGTATTAATATGTAACGCAGCCAATGAGATTGCTGCTAACGTAGAACCTTTTCTCCTCGCGGAACACACTCGCGCAGTGATAACTGAACGCTCGAGGTATTATAACGAGTGTACAGACCTCCTATTAGTCAGTCTGCATTAGTCTGTAGTCAAGTTTCAGTATGCGCCTAATAAGATTATCATATTCCTGTACATAGCCATGAAGATAAATGTATAGACACTTTGCCAAGTATCAGAGATATGTGAGAATAAGATTAACATACCGAGACCAAAGGAACTTCAGATTTTCAATTGTAAATAGCATCCAAAATCAAGTTAAATAAGGTTTATGATTGTTATTATTTTAATAAATGTGTGTGAAAATTAATCAAGTTCTGTTTAAAATTGGTCACCGTCAATCTGCTACTCTAAGCGTGCAAGTGGCATTTCTATCGTCTGACCTAACGGCAGAAGATAAACACGCCACGATAAGACCACGAGACATATTGCTGACACTCGCCTACTTCGTTAGAGCGACAAGTCAAATAATCTGATGGTGTGTGTACCGAAGGTCTTACTGTACGCACACAACATGCACAAAATAGTTCTTTTCGTGAGGAATAATTCATTTGCTTGGTCGAGTTACACTGAAGATCCGAAGAAATTGGTTCACCTGTCTACTATCGTGTAGCCCCCCTCCCCCCCCCCCCCTCGACCACGCACAGAATTTGTTGTATTCACAAAAATGACAGTACACTATGAATCATACACATAGTCCTGGATGGCTAATATAAAATCAATACTTGACTGTTCAGCCCACTATTATGCTCCTGCCTTACATCAAATAATCAAAGTTCGAACTTCATCAAATTATTGTAAAGTCTAATGTCATGATGTCAGATGATTGTAAGCCCAGCGACTGTTCTAAATGTTTTAAATCCACACTCAGCTGGAATACTTCAAAAGTTCAGCAGTGCAGCAGTGAGCAGTGACGCTGCTCATCTCTCAACATGTCTTAATTGCAAATGCTGTACCACTGCTGGCTAGCAAGAGAGTGCTCACAACACTTTCAAGCAAAAGACCGACCATGATACTGGCTTGCAGAAGACTGATCTCTGAGCACTCTTTTTGCACCATTTTTAGTGTTTCATACCTCGGTACGTAAAAACTGAATTCTTATAGGATCAATTAGTTATCTGTCTGTCCGTCAAGAAGCCTTTTTCTCAGGAACGGGTAGATATGAAATTTATGCCTTGGTGGTGTAAAAAGTTTAACAATCTAAGTCAGTGCAATCTGATGATATGGCTATCTGTCAAGATCCCTTTTTCTCAGGAACAGTTGGATAACTGGGGCAGGTTAGGGACATAGGAGTCACAGAGACGGTGTCCAGTAGAAAGACTTGAACCAGGCCATTGAGCTACATGAAATTATCATCATATTCATCATCATATTCATCATCATCATCTATATACACTGTGGGAATAAACATTAGTACATCTGCAAAGGCAACGTCGATTTTGATCCGATGATGGCGAATGCCACCTAGGGGATGGTAGATACACTGATAAAAGTTTCAGTGTCGTCTGCCAACAGTTTGCATAGTGGCATAGCTACCAGAGCATCATGGACTCGACTAATGTCTGAAGTACTGTTGGACGGAAATGATACCATGATTCTGCAGGGCTGTCCGTAAATCCGTAAGAATACGAAGATGTGGAGGTCTCTTCTGAACAGCACGCATCCCAGACATGTTCAATAATGTTCCAGCGGAAGTGTTTAAACTAAGAAGAGTGTTCCTCGGCGCACTCTGTAGCAATTCTGGACGTTTGGGATGTTGCATTGTACTGGTGGAATTGCTCTAGTCCGTCGGAATGCACAATGGACTTGAATGGATGCAGATGATCAGACAGGATGCTTATGTACTTTCCCCTGTCAGAGTCATATCTGGACGTATGAGGGGTCCATATCACTCTAACTGCACACGTCCCGCACCATTACAGAGCTTCCACCAGCCTGAACAGTTCCCCGCTGACATGCGGGGTCCATGAATTCATGAGATTGTCTCCATATCCGTACATGTCCATCCGTTCGATATAATTTGAAACTAGAGTCATCCGACCATCCAAAATGTTTCGTCATCAACAGTCCAATGTCGGGGTTGACGGGCCCAGACGAGATGTAAAGCTTTGTGTCGTGCAGTCATCAAGACTACACGAGTGGGCCTTCGACTCCGAAATCCCACATCGATGATGTTTCGTTGAATGGTTCGCACGCTGACACTTCTTGATAGTCCAGCACTGAAATCTGCAGCAATTTGCGGAAGGATCACGTTGAACAATTCCCTTCAGTCATCGTTGGTCCCGTTCTTGTAGGATCTTCTTCCGGCCGCAGCGTTGTCGGACATTTGATGTTTCACTGGATTCCTGATATTCACGGTACACTAGTGGAAAGGTCGTACGGCAAATCCCCGCTTCAACGCTACCTCGGAGATGCTGTGTCCCGTCGCTCCTGCGCCGATAACAACACCACGTTCAAACTGACTTAAATCTTGATATCCCGCCACTGTAGCGGCACTAACCGGTAGAACAACTGCGCCAGACACTTATTTTCTTACATAGGCGTTGCCGACCGCAGCGCCGTATTCTGCCTGTTTACATATCTCTGTATTTGAATGCGCATGCCCAAATCAGTTTCTTTTGCGTATTCTACAATAAATGAAAGAGGAAAGACAGAACTCTATAAGCAAAACCGAATTGATTTTATAAAATCTGTAGGCGCATTTGATAACTGTGCAGAAAATGTTTAATGGATACCCCAGCACATTAACAAACAAACAAATGGTTCAAATGGCTCTGAGGACTATGGGACTTAACATCTGAGGTGATCAGTCCCCTAGAACTTAGAACTACTTAAACCTAACTAACCTAAGGCCATCACACACATCCATGCCCGAGGCAGGATTCGAACCTGCGACCGTAGCGGTCGCGCGGTTCCAGACTGCGCCTAGAACCGTTCGGCCACACCGGCCGGCGATCATTTTGTAACTTGAATTGATCGTCTGATGATTTTACTAGACAGTAAATTACAGCGTCATCAGCAAACAATCTAAGGGGGGTGCTCAGATTATCACCTAGAACATTTACATAAATTAGGAACAGCAGAGGACCTATGACACTACCTTGCGGAACGCCAGATGTCACTTCTGTTCTACTCGATGATTTACCGACTATCACTACGAACTGTGACCTCTCTGAGAGGAAATCACGAATCTAGTCACACAACTGAGACGATACTCCATATGCACGCAATTTGGTCAATAGTCGCTTGTGAGGAACTGTATCAAAAGCCTTCTGGAAATCTAGGAATATGGAATCGATCTGAGATCCCTTGTCGACAACACTCATTACTTCATGGGAATAAAGAGCAAGCTGTGTTGCACAGGAACGATATTTTCTGAATCCGTGCTGGTTATGCATCAATAAGTCATTTTCTTGCTGAAATGGAATGTCCCATGCATCTAGCCCTAACTACCATCCCGCGTTCAGAGTCTGTTAACTCCCGTCGTACGGCAGTATTCACGTCGGAAACCGTTTCACATGAATCGAGTCGAAATGACAGCTCCACCAAAGCAATGCCCTTTCATACCCTGTGTGCATGATACTACCGCAATATGTATACGTGCATATACGAGGCCTGTTCAGAAAGTAAGCTCCGATTGATTGCCAAATTGAAACCACAGTGAACATCAGAAATGTTTTACTTGTAACAATTAGCTACACCTTTCAACTACTTCTCTACGTAGTCGCCGTTCTGACTTAGACTTTTGTCATAGCGTTGTACCAACTTTTCAATAGCCTCATCATAGAAGGCAGCCGCCAGTGCTTTCCGCCAATTCTCCACGCTGGCCTACACCTCGTTGTCTGTGTCAAAATGTTGTCTTCAAAGACAGCGGTTCATGTGACCAGAGATGAAACTCAGGGGGAGACAATTGCGGACTGTATTGTGGGTAATCTCACATTTCCATTTGAAAACGATGCAGGAGCATCTTCATTGCCCCTCAGAATGCGACTGAGAATTGTCTTGAAGAAGAAACAGCACGACAGTTATGTAATGTTAGCTGCATAGCTTCAGGCGAAATTTCTCACCAGGCCCTCGTACTTGGCGGCAGACACTATTTTCTAGACATCTTTACGCACTCACTGCGAGCTCAGAAATGAGAAGAGCGACGTGATGCTAACTGGGGTTATACTAGAGACACTACCCAACACATCTGTGCAAAACTTTATCGGATTTTCATAGTCGTTTCCATTTCGCGACCGATCGGAGCTTACTTTCTGAACGCCCCTCGTAGCTATCCCATGACTCTTGTCACCTCAGTGTCTTCTTTCTCTCTGGAAGTGAGAACCAGCGCAACACTGTCAAACTGTTTTTGAGAAGTTGCGTCATAATTTGGCCTGCAACGCGAGCACAGGCAGCTGCGGCAGCGGTGTGTGTGTGCGGAGGAAGGCGAGGGCGCCGTCTCAGATGGCCGTCTCAGCATTACGTAAGCCGGTGGCGGTTGTCCTTGCACAAGGTCAGACTTCGCGAACGACAACAGTGCTCTCCATTGAAGGTAGCGGCGGGTACTTCCTCTGGCGAATTTCTTTATGTTGTGTGCCACGTGGACCACCAGTACCCAGGGTGGTCCATTGATAGTGACCGGGCCAAATATCTCACGAAATAAGCTTCAAACGAAAAAACTACAAAGAACGAAACTCGTCTAGTTTAAAGGGGAAAACCAGATGGCGCTATGGTTGGCCCGCTAGATGGCGCTGCCATAGGTCAAACGGATACCAACGGCGTTTTTTTAAAATAAGAACCCCCATTACATACTCGTGTAGTACGCAAAGAAATATGAATGTTTTAGTTGGACCACTTTTTTCGCTTTGTGGTAGATGGCGCTGTAATAGTCACAAACGTATAAGTACGTGTTAACACGTAATATTTCGCCAGTGCGGACGGTATTTGCTTCGTGATACATTACCTGTGTTAAAATGGACAAGATGTTTCACTGCATGACAGAATGGCGATGCACTTCCAACATGATGGATGTCCGGCACATAGCTCGCGTGCGGTTGAAGCGGTATTGAATAGCATATTGCATGACAGGTGGATTGGTCGTCGAAGCACCTTACCATGGCCCGCACGTTCACCGGATTCTGTGGGGAATGTTGAAGGATATTTGCTATCGTGATCCACCGACAACGCCTGACAACATGCGTCAGCGCACTGTCAATGCATGTGCGAACATTACGGAAGGCGAACTACTCGCTGTTGAGAGGAATGTCGTTACACATATTGCCAAATGTATTGAGGTTGACGGACATCATTTTGAGCATTTTTTGCATTAATGTGGTATTTACAGGTAATCACGCTGTAACAGCATGCGTTCTCAGAAATGATAAGTTCACAAAGGTACATGTATCACCTTGGAACAACCGAAATAAAATTTTCAAACGTACCTACGTTCTGTATTTTAATTTAGAAAACCTACATGTTACCAACTGCTCGTCTAAAATTGTGAGCCATATGTTTGTGAATATTACAGCGCCATCTATCTCAAAGCGAAAAAAGTGGTCCAGCTAAAACACACATATTTCTTTACGTACTACACGAATATGTAATAAAAATGGGGGTTCCTATTTTTAAAAAAACGCAGTTGCTATCCGTTTGACCTTTGGCAGCGCCATCTAGCGGGCCAACCATAGCGCCATCTGGTTTTCCCCTTCAGACTAGACAAGTTTCGTTCTGTGTAGTTTTTTAGTTTGACGCTTATTTCGTGAGATATTTGACCCGGTCTCGATCAATGTACCACCCTGTATACAATGTTTCAAGCATGTACCGTAACTCGTAATTGAGACTGTCTTTGGGGTTCAATATGAATATAAGGGTGTGAAAAATATTTGGAACGACAAACTCTGGGTGGATTGCACGGGATACCAAAACAAACATTTTTCTTAGATGTCATAATTACCTGTGACCATTTTTTAATCCGGTAGAGGGCGTAATTTCTCTCAGAACTCGTGCACTTGCGCATAACGTGGGAAAGAATCATACGTATGTAAGAAAAGTCCTTCATGAGTCTTCAATTTCACTTACTCTGTGCATACAATCTGGAACCAGATGATTATCCACTCAGAGAGCAGTTTTCGCAGTGATATGTAAAACAGTGCGAAATGCGTGCTACATTTCCGTCCTCTGTGCTGTTTAAAGACGAAGCAATCTTCTGAAATGATGGGATTTTCAACATCCACAATTCCTATGTTCTGAGTGACGTTAATCCACAGGCCACATTTACTCGCTCGGTCCGCAGCTCGTGGTCTAGTCGATGCCGGCACGGTAGCACAGCGTGTTCGGCAGAGTTAGCTACCCCCTGTAATAAAAAAAAAATTGAGTGAACGGATCAACGAAAAACCTCAGCGGATGCCATCGGACGTCCCACCTGAACAAATGCAACAAACAATATAGAACCAAAAAAAAAGTAGCTAGCGTTGCTGCCTCTGGTTCTCGGGGTCCCGGGTTCGACACCCGCTCGGGTTGGGGCTTTCTCTGCCCGCAGACTGAGTGTTTGTGTTATTCTCAGTATTTCATCATCATCATCATTCGTGAAATTGGCATTGGACTGCGTAAAAATTGAGACTTTGTACGGGCGCTGATGACTGCGCAGTGAGCGTCCCACAGACCAAACATCATCATCTCTTATTCGCCCTCATCAATTGCGCGTCTACGTGAATGTCTTTGGTGACTGTTTAATTGGGTCATATCCCCTACTTAGGCCGGATGACGTACCACTCCTTGCGAGACGGCGCACGTAGTTCAGCATGACGGGGCGCTAACATATTTCATTCGTCCTGTGCGACAGTTTCCAGTAATTGGCAGAGGTGGTACTGTACCATGACCTACTTGATTCCCTGATTTGACTCCTCTGGACGTTTTTGTGTAACGGGAGAGCTGCAACCTTGTGTCCAAAACCCCTGTTGAATCAGATAAGGATCTGGTTGCTCAGATAAGTAGTAGCAGCAGCAGGAATTAGGGACATTGCCGCAGTCTTTGACCGTGTTGGAATACGACCCACCCGTGTAACGTCAGTTTAGTCAATGGAGGCATTTTTGACCCTCTATTGTATTTGAAGTGGTTGTATTAGGTTAATGTTGTTGCCTCTTGGTAATAACGAGTTAAAATGTTTTGTTACTTTTAGTTCTCGTAGGAAACAAAACAGAAAAAATGTTTTCATTGTTGCCCCCCCTCCCCTCCCCGCCCCAATACGTCCGCAGAGTTTGTTAGTCTGATTAATTTTCATCCAGAGAAATCTCCCTCTACCGGTTTAAAAAATCCTAAGAGTATATTTGTTTCGGTGTCCTGTGCAACCTCTCAGAGTTTGTCGGCTTAAATAATTTTCACATGCATATGAGACGGCAGTTAAAGACCCGTACTCGTTTTGGTTAAAGGCTCATATGGTCTGAGGGATCAGAGGTTAAGTACGCAAGTTGTATCATAATTAACAGCGAGGACTGTGTAAGGTTCTCATACGTTTTCTGCTACTGTAAATAATTCATCTTTACTGTACTGAGACAAAGATGAATGAGTACATTGCATCAGTAGTGAATGAGCGCATTGCATGAGTAGTGAATAAGATCCTTGATTCTGTGTTGAGTTTTATTTGTGGTTGACTTTTTAGTCAGTCAGCTGTGCAGCGTGGGGTATTCTTAATTGAGGCATAGTAGCGAGAGGTTCAGTTTTTCTGAGAGAGTGATTTGTTTTCTGTGAATCTAGGAGAATCTATCTCTAATATTTTATTATCGAAACGAAATTTGATTTACAATATTTCCAACTTCTTTATATTGTTGGAGAAGATTTTGGAGGAATTTTAAAAGTAATTAAGACAAGCGCAAGAATGAAATGTTAAGGAACTATTAAGTGTACGAAATCTTTGTCCCTAAGACAACTAATAACATTCTTGATTAGTATTAACTAGCTTTGTTTTTCACAATGTCGCAACTCAATTGGTATAATCAGAGTTTGATTTCTCAAGAACGATTTTCCTTAGAGTAAAACCGATCTCCATGATTCATAGTAAAGTTTTGAATATTTTCTCGCGCATGCGTTGCTCCTTACTCCTCACGAAGTCACATATTGTTTCAGATAAGCGGAAAGAAAGAAATTAGTAGTGAGTAGCTTATTTTCCTTAAGCTGTTGCATATACTGATATGTATTAGCTTTCGAGAACGTAAGTACATCAGACACAAAACAGCGTGCTGAGCAAGAGATAGGTCACTTTTATTTCAGGGCAGACCTCACCTTGCGTTCTTGAGCAAACAGCGTGTAGTCGAGATTGTGAGGTGTCGTGCTAGCAAGCAGATTAATTTTCAGTGAACAGTACTGGTAGTTTCAAACAGTTATTTTCTTCCGAGTAGAATAGTAATTTACTTTTTGTGTATTTTCAAATGGTTCAAATGGCTCTTAGCACAATGTGACTTAATATCTGAGGTCATTAGTCCCCTAGACTTAGAACTACTGAAACCTAACTAACCTAAGGACATCATACACATCCATGTCCGAGGCAGGATTCGAACCTAGCAGCAGCGCATTTCCGGACTGAAGCGCCTAGAATCGCTTGGCCACATCGGCCGGCTGTGGATTTTCCGTCTAACATTGCACCTCATATCACGTAACTTTCAATATGTGCTTCGGTACTGACATTTACTTATACAGTTTTCATTGAACACGGAATTAGTTTCTTTTGGCTTTTAATTAGATTCATTTTCTTTATTTCTAATTTTGCATTTCATGAAGTTTAAAGGTTTATTTCAAGACATTGTTCACAGGTGCAACACAGTGCCAACCAACAGTCAGTTTTGGTTGACGGGAAAGGTTTCGAAATAAATATATTCAGTTTTATAGCATACAGACAATTTTTTATAGAAAACTTACAACTGAAGTGGCTGAAAGTGTACGCATCCGATACTAGAAGCTCATTTAACGCCCCAGTAAGCTCCAAGGTGATAGGTGGGGCAGGGCCTATACTTTAGGGATGTACAATGCTGCAAGAGAAATTTTGATCATTTACCCAGTGACATAAAATGTCTGACAGACAGAAAAATAAAATTTTAAAACGAACTGAGAAAGTTTCTCCTTGAAAACTCCTTCCATTCCGTAAAATAATTTCTATTATTGTTGTGTGTAAAAGGTGTGGGATAAGAATTACTCACTCATTTCTGTATATCTGTTTTCTTTTTGCAAAAAAAAAAAAAAAAGGAATATTGCATGGGGGCTTAATTAAAATAGAATGCAAATAATTTTAATTTTTTCGATTTAGTAGCTGTCTGTTCGGTTACGAAGTCTCGTAACGGTTGGCCCTGACTAGTATTATTACGCAATCTGACTGCATAGAACAACAACAAAGAATGCAATGGAAATTTTCATTGACACAATTAATTAATTAAGTCCCCAGCAACTATAAAACCTACGAAACCAAAGCACAAGTGTAACTGTTCTGTGTGTGGAAGTATGACTCAACGTACGCATCTGGCACGGTTCTTCTTCAATAACACAAGAAATTTTAAATATCATTTATACTGAATTAATTAAAGAAAATAAAAATACCATAATTACTCAAGAAAACCAGAATTACACTCTAATACAAGAACACAAGCCAGATGCTTTGTTGACTGAACCTGTAATGACGCATTATTTAAAATATGGAAATAATGAAAAATAAATCAAGTTTCGTTACCTTCATATATTGACCAAAATCACCCTAATCATTACAATATATCTCCACACCGACTCGCTATTACCACATCTCAACAAGAACTTTTCAGTATCACATCTCAGCAAGCACTCCCTACTAGCACATCTCAACAAACACTCTCTGCTACGAGTTCTTAACAAGCACTGACTACCACGAGCTCTCCCCAAGCACTGCCCACTACGAGTTCTCAATAATCACTGCCTACTCCCTCGTCTCGACAAGAACTGCCTACTACGAGTTCTCAAGAATCACTGCCAGTGGAGGCGGCGGAACAATACTCTCTAGCGCGATCTCTGGCGCTGTGGCTCAGTGTAGCCACCTTTCATATGCCCTTCCTCCACGGGATAGAATTTGATGGTATTTTTGCCAGCATTGGTGGTGAAAATACCACCAAATTCGTCAAAAAAAATACAGACAAAAATAAAAGATAATATTAATGCGTAAATATCATATAACTAGATAAAATTTTGGCTTTGCACTGACCTTTCAATAACCTAATATATAAAATATAGTAAGCAATACAAATTCTTTCATACATGTGACTTTACATAATAGTTTACACAAGTACTATGTGGTTAAACAGTTCAATCAATAGCGTCAGCAATGACGAATATGTGCAGGTAAGAGTCTCATAACTTTTCACAAATAGTAATACACAAAAAATCAGTTTATACAAATATTCACATAAACGCTTTCCATAGCTCAAGAATAAGCAGTTGACAGTTCCAGCAGTAGCACCCAGCAATGGTCAACAGGTGCAAATACCAACAAGTGACATTTTTTCAGTAGAAACAGTCCATCAGTGGCACCCAGTAATGTTGAATAGGTGCAGACACCAACAAGTAACACCATTTCAGTATAAGCAGTTCCATTAGTGGCACCAGCAATGTTGAACAGGTGCAGATATCAACAGGTGACATCTTTTCAGTAGAAGCAGTCCATCAGTGGCACCCAGCAATGTTGAGCAGGTGCCGACACCAACAAGTGACATCATTTCGGTAGAAGCAGTCCATCAGTGGCACCCAGTAATGTTGAATAGGTGCAGACACCAACAAGTAACACCATTTCAGTATAAGCAGTTCCATTAGTGGCACCAGCAATGTTGAACAGGTGCAGACACCAACAAGTAACACCATTTCAGTATAAGCAGTTCCATTAGTGGCACCAGCAATGTTGAGCAGGTGCAGACACCAACAAGTAACATCTTTTCAGTAGAAACAGTCCATCAGTGGCACCCAGTAATGTTGAATAGGTGCAGACACCAACAAGTAACACCATTTCAGTATAAGCAGTTCAATTAGTGGCACCAGCAATGTTGAGCAGGTGCACACAGCAACAGGTGACATCTTTTCAGTAGAAGCAGTCCATCAGTGGCACCCAGTAATGTTGAATAGGTGCAGACACCAACAAGTAACACCATTTCAGTATAAACAGTTCCATTAGTGGCACCAGCAATGTTGAACAGGTGCAGACATCAACAGGTGACATCTTTTCAGTAGAAGCAGTCCATCAGTGGCACCCAGCAATGTTGAGCAGGTGCCGACACCAACAAGTGACATCATTTCGATAGAAGCAGTCCATCAGTGGCACCCAGCAATGTTGAGCAGGTGCTGACCGCAGTCCATAATATTCAGTTTCACTAATCACACTGTTCATCAACAGAAATTAAACATGTCCTAGTGGCACGAATCATGTAGAAAAAGTGCAAGTAACAGTCCATAATATTCACTATCACTAATCACACAGTTCATCAGCAGAAATTAAACATGTTCTAGTGGCACCAATCATGTAGAGAAAGTGCAAATAACAGTCCATAATATTCCCTATCACTAATCAGTCAGTTACTCAAAGTTCATTAGCACAAATTAAACATTTCCAGGTGGCACCATTATGTTGAAAAAGTGCAGGTAACAGTCCATAATATTCACTATCACTAATGAGACAGTTCAGTCATGAACAATAGTTTGAGTGCACACACAATTAACAAAATTATCAATGCTCTTACACTAAACATACAAATCATAATAAACGCACAAATGATATCAGGTAGTTGTCATATTAACTATTACAATACACAAATAGCAGTAAACCTATAATATTTATGGGTGTCAGTGCAAGCCAAAACAAACAAGTAAAATAATATTTAGGAGATAGGTTGGGATCACTTCTCTGGGATTATAAAAGGAAAACACACAAAACACACTCACTCATCTTTCATCCACATTTAGTGCTACTGTGTTAACTGTGTAAATGCAATTCTGTCAAAATTTTATGTTCATCATGTGTATCAAGTAGTAGTGGCAGCAATGTATAACAGTCAATAATAGTTAGTCAACGTCATAGTCATCATTTCAAGACCAATGTTTGCCAAGCCAGATCAAAATGTACGGTTGCTGAACAACTGTCAGTGAGCCAAGATATGCAATTACTTCCTCTCTCCAAAAAAAAGTATATACTGCTTAGTGATTTAACAAAGTGTGTGTGTAGACAATCTTCCTTCTACTTGAGTGTTCTAGTCTGCCATCTTCATCCTCCTTGTTCCATATAGACCAACAAAAAAATATGCTCCTCACTTACTTTACCTCTTATCCACCAGAACTCCAATAATCCTCAGCATCACATAATCTCAATACTCCAATAATACCTCTTTCGTCGATACATATAAACCTTATCATCAATATCATTTACCTTACCTCTTGTCCACTAAAACTCCAATAATCATCACTTAATCTTAATACTTCAATAATACCTCTTCAATACGTCGATACATATAAACCTCAGCACCAATATCTTTTCACTTCCATAACAACTCTTTCCTCTAGTCAGTCTCCTCGAACAAGTACAGACAAAATCCTAGTGCAACTTCAATTCATCATCCCATACAATCCGAAGACACAGCGTCCACACACAACCTCTGTGTAATACATCTGACCCAAATTTTCTACTCATTATAAATTATAAGCTACATTTTGGTTCCTTGTCCATCCTTAAATAAAAGAAATGCATACATGACCTCTAACAGCCTTTAGTTCGAATAACTCTCAGTAATTAAGTACGATTACGAAGTGTTAATGATCGTGATATTTCAGTGTGTACACCACTTCAAAAATTATGCCAAACAGAAGCAAACATGTGGAGTATTTCTTGTGTCAAGTGTCACTTCCTATTTCAACTGCTCACGAAGAATGCAGTGTAATAACTGTTAATGGTCTAACCTAGTGTTGGCATGTCATGTCGTTAGCTTCCTTCCTATTAGCATAAATTTATACAGCTTCCATAAAACCTCCAGCTCATGTGACTTCTATGCAGTTTCTTGTACCAATGTCGTTCGTAGAATTATAGCAGTTCATTTTCTTATCTTAAAAATATAAGGCACTGAGCGTAAGCAAAACATGCAATAGCGCGACAATATACCAGTAGAGAACAGAATGTCAACAAGTGGATGCAGCACAATCCCTACAACGAGGCTCTGCCAAGCTAAAAATCTATAATTAATACCACAGTGTGACCTAAACTCCATGTTTGTACACTGTACATCAGCAATTCTATATATAGCAAATTAAAGAATAGTTATGACAACAAACAGAAATGTATAAATATGCAATCCATACGCACAGCAGCAAACATATGTCTTACACAATAAACAGGTCATTAGCATCACATCAGCATAAGCAAATAAATGTTCATACGTAATCTTAATAAGTAAACATGAAGGCGCAAGCAGATAAATCACAAAGTATAACTTACATACATAGCCACAGTCAGCACAATTAATCAGTTGACAATTACAATTTAAATAAATAAGCACAGCAGGCACATAATTAAAAAATATGACATCAGTGAAAAAGCATAGCAGCCAAGCGATGCATAATATACACAAGTAATAACACTGTTCATTAATCAATAATTGTCAAAATCAGCAAATGTACACAAGCACGTCGCTTCACAAGTAAATTCACAGAACATGAAATTAGCACAAATTATGAATCACGTAATCGGGAGCAGCAAATTACGTCTAAAGTACGTACCTAAGTGGAAATATGTTACCTGAAAAATAAACTCAATTAACCGTTACCTTTTTGGTTTTTTACTTCTTTCTTTTGAAATTACATTCTTCGTGAAATTTTCTCCATAGCAAGTCCTCTTAACGTCGGACACACACAGAATTTACCTGAAGGTCTTAAATACTTTATACAACCGTATCCTGAAAAATACTGTACGTTAATAACATAATTTATAAAGTCACCATAGCTTTATACTGAATTTAATCCGAGAAATTAGACTGTGTATTTGTTTACGTCTGTCAGTGCATTCGCACTGAGCGCTCGATCAGCTGTAGGCGCGTGACGTAGGAAGTAATTGTTTGCGGTCAACGACTGCCTTGTGCGGCGCGCAGACTGACTGTTGCATTGAGTATGTGCCGCCGTCAAAACACAGCGCGGTATCCTTGTATTCTCTGCATGTTTACATGTAGCTGTTAGTTTCTCAAAAGTATGTCATTCCACAAAAAAATTTTACGTTCGATATATGATGTATTCCCTTAGCGCAGAGATTTAAGAGTTTCTACTTCAACAGTGTTATCATGAATGATTTTGCGAATTCTATATGGACCGTTATAAAGCAGAAAAAATTTGCGACATAAGCCTTTTCCTTTATGAGACAAACGATGAGACTTAATGAACACCTTCTGACCAACTGACAAGATTTTTAAACGACCAGGACGTTTAGCTGATTTCTCTCTTCTAGCAGCCGCAGATGCAATATTTTGTAGAGCCAGGTTGACAACTTCAGAATGCCGCAGTTTCCGTGAAGGCGGAAAAGGAACGATTTCAGAAATGCGATTTGTTGGTACTTTATTTTTTAATATCAATAGAGGCGGTAAAGAAGTTGAGTCATTAGGAAGTTCATTCAGAATGTTTTGAAAAATATGAAGATACTGATCCCAAGTTCTGTGATTCTGATGACAATAAAGACGGCACAATTAGATTGAGGGTGAAAAAGTGAAATAAAAATTGGTTTAATCTTACGACGCCGTAGAGTACGAAGCCAAATTTTAGAACGAAACTGTGATCCATTATCAACATGACCAACTTCTTTAAGAAAATGTTTGATGAAAGCGTTAGATACTGAACGAGCTGTTGCTTTGCGTAAAGGTGTAAAACACACATATTTTGATGTCAATTCCACTGCTACGAAAATGTACGCAAAACCATTAGTAGAACGAACCACTGGACCAAACAAATCGACTGCAGCCATGTCCTTTAATTTCGCTGGAATGATAGGAAACAACGGTGCTCTGTGAGAAACAGTTGGCGGCTTAGCCTTTTGACATAATTTGCATTTGGCAAGAACAGATCGAATACGTTTTTCCATATTACTGAAGTAGCAATTTTCTCGCAATTTATGAAAGCATTTTCTGGGACCAAAATGTGCATAACTGAAATGTGTAAACGAGGTGTGGCCAAATCATCCAATCTAACAAGGCGTCTAAGAAAATTACGGACACCAAGGAAACTACGAACATCACGTTTTGTAGTAGGAACAGCATAATTACGAATAGCGTCTAGTTTTTCTGGATCAGGAAGAATACCCTCTGTAGTAATAATGTGACCGAGAAATTTCACCTGAGAACGACCAAATTCAGATTTTTCCAAGTTCACTGTCATGCCAACTCGTGCAAAAATACGTAATAATGAATCCAAAATTTTGTTATGCTCACTCCAAGAACGTTTAGCAATAAGAATATCGTCAACATATGAAGTAATATTGTCACGAAGATAATCAGGTAAAATTTCGATTAAACTACGAATGAATGCTGCTGAAGGTACAGTAAGTCCAAATAATAATTTCCAAAGTCACTTTTGGGTAAAACAGTCAAATCCGGTTATTCTTTACCTACTGTCTAGATAGATGGATAGTAGAAGAATTGTTTTTTTATAGATGCAAAGAATAGTGAAAGAGTAGGCAGCGGTGCAGAAAACTAAAAGGGAAATAGCACCACTACAGCTCGGGGCCCTGTGAGCGCTACGACACATATTCACTTAGTGTAGTGAATCCCCTGAGGACTTTAATAGCTGCACATAAATTTCAGTTTGTGACTTAGTGGCCAATTTGGTGGGAGTGCATACATAAATTGATCTAACCATGCACATGGATGTATGTCATTCTTAGAATTGCGGAAGATCTCAAATTTCCGAACAGTCAAAAAGTGTTTATAGTCAAAGTTTTCGCCTCTTGGCGACAGAGACCTACCGCGTCTGTCCCAGTCCGAATGTCGATTATTGTCAAGTTCGCGCGCCTGGCGCTCTCTCGTTGCATCCCGTAAATGAAACAAATTATTTTCTTCAAACCCTTCTGCTATCTGTGATTCTAAATTTCTTCTACTGTCCTTTTCTATAATTTCGCCTTCGATTTGTTTGACTTGCTTTCGTAATGCCTCAACTTCCCTTTTAACGCGTTCATTAAATTTTCCCTGATTTTCAACATGCTTATTTATGTTCTGGTACTCTTCGGTTTCTGCACATGGCAATGGAGCTGTATCATCCGAATCTGTGTCCCCATTTAAACTAAGACTTGTCAGTTTATCTGAAATCTCAACACTTTCCGAAGAGTCATCTACTTGTTCTTTCTGATTATTTACGTCTTCCGTAAGTGTCGCGACTCGGGTTTCGGTATTGTCACATTTAGTAGTTAACTGTTCACACTGTTGCGTTAAGTTATTTATTCTGTCATTTGGTACGGATTCCTCGATTTTCTCAAATATTTCTTCCTTATCGTGTGCGCGTTGTAAATTTAACTCTGAAAATTTTTGTACTATGACGCGATCTTTTTCTTCCCGTTCTCTGTCCTGTTCCTCTTGTCTGATTTCTGTTGAAATTAAACTATTATTGTGAGCATTCAAAATCGGTTGTGCTTCTTCTCTAATTTCTTTCTTTCATTCATCATTCGTATTTTTGAAACATGCCCCTATTCGTGAGCATAACCGTGTTGTCATTGTTCCCATCTGTGTTTTTAATTCAGATCCAAACCGTGTTTCCATTGTTCCTATATCAGTTTTTAATTCAGATCGTAAAGTTCCCATCTCTGTTTTAATTGTTCCTATTTGTGATCCCAGTGATTCCATTGTTCCCCTCTGTGTTTTTAATTCAGATCCAAACCGTGTTTCCATTTTTAATATAGCACTCATCAACTGCTCCATAGTAAGTGATTCGAAACTCCTTTCGCCCCTAACATTTCCCGCAAAACCAGTTTCCTTCGTCATAGCTGTAAAGCTATCTGTGTTCGATACTATTTCAGACTCTTCTATCGTTAATCTCGTATTCTGTGAATTTCCTGATTGAGAAAAATTTTGAAATGGTTCCGGACTATTTTCCCGACTTATTAAATTGTTTTCCACTCCATTATTCATCATACTGTTGTCCTGTGTTGGCGAGTTCGCCATGTCAACAATTTCGTCATTCTCACTGTCCATCATTTTTGCCTTTTTCATCGACCGCGTAATCATTTACAAAACATACAAAACTCGTCACTATATGAAATTACACACAATGACACTTTATCTCCAACAATACCATCACACAAAATGTTTCCCTCAAACACGATTAATCGAACAATTGAAATAATTGCACTAATTGTCAAACCCATGGACAAGACAACAGAAATGAAATTTTGCAACAAAAAAAAAAAAAAAATACCATTAGAAGAATGACAATTACCAAATCTACACATGCAAAATAGACTACAATTGCTAAACTACAAATTACTACAACAATACTACTGTCTACTATTTTTACAATCAGAAGAATTCCAAGGGACGATCCAAAGCAGCGGTCGCCACGTGCATGGGGGCTTAATTAAATGATATGAAAATAATTTTGATTTTTTCGATTTAGTAGCTGTCTGTTCGGTTACGAAGTCTCGTAACGGTTGGCCCTGACTAGTATTATTACGCAATCTGACTGCATAGAACAACAACAAAGAATGCAATGGAAATTTTCATTAACACAATTAATTAATTAAGTCCCCAGCAACTATAAAACCTACGAAACCAAAGCACAAGTGTAACTGTTCTGTGTGTGGAAGTATGACTCAACGTACGCATCTGGCACGGTTCTTCTTCAATAACACAAGAAATTTTAAATATCATTTATACTGAATTAATTAAAGAAAATAAAAATACCATAATTACTCAAGAAAACCAGAATTACACTCTAATACAAGAACACAAGCCAGATGCTTTGTTGACTGAACCTGTAATGACGCATTATTTAAAACATGGAAATAATGAAAAATAAATCAAGTTTCGTTACCTTCATATATTGATGACAAGCACTCAAATTATTACAATATATCTCCACACCGACTCGCTATTACCACATCTCAACAAGAACTTTTCAGTATCACATCTCAGCAAGCACTCCCTACTAGCACATCTCAACAAACACTCTCTGCTACGAGTTCTTAACAAGCACTGACTACCACGAGCTCTCCCCAAGCACTGCCCACTACGAGTTCTCAATAATCACTGCCTACTCCCTCGTCTCGACAAGAACTGCCTACTACGAGTTCTCAAGAATCACTGCCAGTGGAGGCGGCGGAACAATACTCTCTAGCGCGATCTCTGGCGCTGTGGCTCAGTGTAGCCACCTTTCAATATTCAGAATGAACGGTACGTACAAGTCAAATTGCAATCTCATCTCACCTCTCTGGACTTTTTTTTTTAGGTGTTTATCATCACACAAGTGAAGTGTACAGCATTACTTTGATGCAGTTGAACAACTGGTGCAATATACGTGTAGTACAGTAGTTTCAACGTTTAAGAGATGATTCGCGAATATTTAAAAGAATTTGTATCTCGCTGCACCGACAAGTGCAGTATTGCATTCATATGCGAGGGCAGCATGCGCCAAGGATAATATTATACAAGTTATTGGTACAAAGTTGTTATGTAAGTACACTCCTGGAAATGGAAAAAAGAACACATTGACACCGGTGTGTCAGACCCACCATACTTGCTCCGGACACTGCGAGAGGGCTGTACAAGCAATGATCACACGCACGGCACAGCGGACACACCAGGAACCGCGGTGTTGGCCGTCGAATGGCGCTAGCTGCGCAGCATTTGTGCACCGCCGCCGTCAGTGTAAGCCAGTTTGCCGTGGCATACGGAGCTCCATCGCAGTCTTTAACACTGGTAGCATGCCGCGACAGCGTGGACGTGAACCGTATGTGCAGTTGACGGACTTTGAGCGAGGGCGTATAGTGGGCATGCGGGAGGCCAGGTGGACGTACCGCCGAATTGCTCAACACGTGGGCGTGAGGTCTCCACAGTACATCGATGTTGTCGCCAGTGGTCGGCGGAAGGTGCACGTGCCCGTCGACCTGGGACCGGACCGCAGCGACGCACGGATGCACGCCAAGACCGTAGGATCCTACGCAGTGCCGTAGGGGACCGCACCGCCACTTCCCAGCATATTAGGGACACTGTTGCTCCTGGGGTATCGGCGAGGACCATTCGCAACCGTCTCAATGAAGCTGGGCTACGGTCCCGCACACCGTTAGGCCGTCTTCCGCTCACGCCCCAACATCGTGCAGCCTGCCTCCAGTGGTGTCGCGACAGGCGTGAATGGAGGGACGAATGGAGACGTGTCGTCTTCAGCGATGAGAGTCGCTTCTGCCTTGGTGCCAATGATGGTCGTATGCGTGTTTGGCGCCGTGCAGGTGAGCGCCACAATCAGGACTGCATACGACCGAGGCACACAGGGCCAACACCCGGCATCATGGTGTGGGGAGCGATCTCCTACACTGGCCGTACACCACTGGTGATCGTCGAGGGGACACTGAATAGTGCACGGTACATCCAAACCGTCATCGAACCCATCGTTCTACCATTCCTAGACCGGCAAGGGAACTTGCTGTTCCAACAGGACAATGCACGTCCGCATGTATCCCGTGCCACCCAACGTGCTCTAGAAGGTGTAAGTCAACTACCCTGGCCAGCAAGATCTCCGGATCTGTCCCCCATTGAGCATGTTTGGGACTGGATGAAGCGTCGTCTCACGCGGTCTGCACGTCCGGCACGAACGCTGGTCCAACTGAGGCGCCAGGTGGAAATGGCATGGCAAGCCGTTCCACAGGACTACATCCAGCATCTCTACGATCGTCTCCATGGGAGAATAGCAGCCTGCATTGCTGCGAAAGGTGGATATACACTGTACTAGTGCCGACATTGTGCATGCTCTGTTGCCTGTGTCTATGTGCCTGTGGTTCTGTCAGTGTGATCATGTGATGTATCTGACCCCAGGAATGTGTCAATAAAGTTTCCCCTTCCTGGGACAATGAATTCACGGTGTTCTTATTTCAATTTCCAGGAGTGTATATATATTATCAATCTTGCGCAGTCTCACAGGTCGTTCTGCAAGATCTTTCTCAGGAAGGTTCACTTCGCTTGGGACTGGTGACACACCTGTGTGCGATACCTGCGACTTTTTTTCATGCTTCACCAGCTTGTGGACAGCTTACCTGGCAACGAGCAGGCAAGTGCAGATATTTCCATAGACTCTCAATCCTCTCCCGTCTCATCAAAGCATACTGTCGCTCAAATCTCTCCTGGACCGTGACACCCTTGTCTGAAGAACACAGTAGAACCACTCACCCCCATCAGAACCAAATCCTTTGTCTCATTCCATCACTCAGGTGCTTTGTCTGACATTTTCAGTAGTAGGCACCCAGGTTTTAGCGATCTCCCTCAAAATATCAAAGAGCTCAATGGCATGCAGAGCTTCAAAAGATAGTTAATGACGCATCTCCGTCCAAACAGGCCTTGAGGGCCCAACATTACCGACCTGTCGCCGTGTCATTCTCAGCCCACACGCATCAGTGTTTGCGGATATGTGAGGAGGGGGGAGGGGGGCAGGGGAGGGCATGTGGTCAACACACCCCTCTCCCGGCCATTGTCAGTTTACGTTATCGGAACCGCTACTCAGATAGTTCCTCATTAGGTCTCACAAGGCAATCCTCACCAACAGTGCTCGGAAATCCGAGGCAATGACCCATCCAAGTGCTAGCCAAGCCCGACAGCGCTTAACTTCGGTGAGCTGACAGGAACCAATGTTACCACTGCGGCCAGGCCGTTGGGTTTTGGTGGTATAGGGAGTGCTCAATTTACTAAACGGAGCGACCACCTCTGCCAGCAAAATGGCTCTAACCTAGCTCAGCATCGTGTAGAACTGAGCCTGGATGACAGATACGAGTACGTAATCCCTTGCTACGTGTATCAGCTCTATGCCAGAGGTCATCAATCATATCGGCTGGAGAGTCTTGGCGTTATAGTCTTTCGGCAGCCAATGACCAGATGTTTACTAAGGCTGAGAGAATGTGTTAGCCAGGGCAACAGTCGAGCACCCTTGCACCTTTCTTTAAAAAAATAAAAAAAAAGCACTACGCGCCCTTCTTTCCAATCAGACCTTCCCCATTTCCCAAGGCCCCAAGCCAGCGCGGTCTACCTAAATTTCTCTCCCTGAGAATTCGCTGTGTCAGGAAAAATCACTTTTGTCGAACTATAAATACGTTTAGAGAATAATACACTGGTAAAGAAAATTGAAGATCTGTTCTATGGCGGTCAGTTTGGCATTAGGAACGGTAAAGTCATCAGAGAGGCAGTTCTCCGTTGCGCTTGATAATGGAAGCAAGACTCAAGAAAAATTAAGGGCCTTCATAGGATTTGTCGACCTAGAAAAAGCGTTCTACAACGTCAAATGATTGAATATCTTCGAGAGTCTCAGAAAAATAGGGCTGTGCTACAAGGAAAGTCGTGTGACATACCATATGTACAAGAAGTGAGAGGGGGCAATAAGAATTAAGGACCATGAACGAAATGTCCGAATCAGACAAAGTAAAAGGCATGGATTTAGTCTTTCGTCCCTACTGTTCTACTTAGACCTCCAACAAGCAATTACAAAAAGAAAAGAAAGGTTCAGGAGCAGGAGGAAAATTCATGGTGAAAGCATATCAGTGATAAGATTTAAAGATGACATTATTATCCTCAGTCAAAATAAGGAAGAACTACAGGACCTGTTCAATGCAATGAACAGTCCAAAGAGCACTCAATATACACTGCGACTAAACCGAAGAAAGACAAGATTAATGAGAAACAACAGACATGAGGTTAACAATTCTAAGACGTCATGGTCTCCTGACCTTCATTGCTTACATATTCCGCCCTCACAATCATATTCCGCACATCAAGACGCTTCATTCGAACCCAAATTAGATAAGATAAAGGCAATGTTGTATGAATTCATGTAAACGATATGCAGGTAACTAATAAATCGCAAGTGCGCACCGTGGTTTAAATACCCGAGGCTGGCGTACACACATACATTCCAGACACGACGGTCACAGGAGCATTTAATTCAAGAGAGGCAACCGCACGCCAGGAGGCCAGTCCCAACAACAGACATGAGGTTAACAATTCTAAGACGTCATGGTCTCCTGACCTTCATTGCTTACATATTCCGCCCTCACAATCATATTCCGCACATCAAGACGCTTCATTCGAACCCAAATTCGATAAGATAAAGGCAATGTTGTATGAATTCATGTAAACGATATGCAGGTAACTAATAAATTGCAAGTGCGCACCGTGGTTTAAATACTCGAGGCTGGCGTACACACATACATTCCAGACACGACGGTCACAGGAGCATTTAATTCAAGAGAGGCAACCGCACGCCAGGAGGCCAGTCCCAACCCGTCTAGGTCAGTCGGTGGCCGCCCATGGAGCGGACAGCGTGTGCCCAAGTGAAAGGAGGAACGACCCTGTGTTCGGCTTAAAAGCAAATTCCGCTACATTGTGTGGGAGCAGCCAGCCTACGCATTCTTTACACATAGCACACAGTTTCAGAGATTTTCACAGGGAGACAGCAAACGCCAAACGCCAATGCTATGGATTTCCGGATTGGTCACCTTAAACGAAACGTCATTCTCCCGTTTTAGAGGAGCAATGCTGATTGGCAGACGATATTTCTGACGCCTTGAGCTGAAGGAGTAATGGAAGAGACCGAAACATATATCCCTTCATGTCTGGCGTGGAGAGGCGCCGTTCCGTTGTCGCTCTTGGAGCGAGGAACAAGCCTCTCCTCAGTACTTCACTGGGAGAGCACCTCTGTGGAGAGCAAATCAAAGGGCGACTCTATATTGAGTCCTTGCGATTAAGTGTTGTTCACTGTGTTGGCTTACACACTTATTGTGCGGTGTGAACGGACAGAGTTATAGTTAAACGCCTGCGAACGTATTTTTGAGTGGCATTGTGGTGGACTGGTTATCTGACCGGGGTACTACGCCAATAGTTAGACTAGGGGCGAATAGGAATCCTTGACTTCATCAAGGTGTAGGGAGAATTTGATTGGCGAAGGTCAATCCAGATAGAACGAGAATTATCTTATTTGGCAGCAGCGAGCGGCGCAGACAGCAGTCATTGCAACTTACGGTATTATGCGCTACAGCTATTGCGAGCCCCATGTTTCCTCCACAACAGTACACTTCACTGCATTTCACACGGGACAGCCTCGACCGTACCTAGCAACATTCTAAAGGATAATTATTCAAGTTGAGTAGGCGTGCCTCTCAGCCATTCTGCCAAGTCAACAACCATCTTAAACTTTGTATAGAAATTTCATTAGCGAATCCTATCCTTGAGAGGTAACTTCACATTCCGAAAAGAACCAGGATATACCTTGTTCAATTCATAACTAAAAGTGCCATTGTGATTTCTCAGAATTTTTGCAAAATACATAATAACATTCATTAGTTTCATGTTTTTCTTACACTAACTAGCACTACTCCAGTACCCAAGTATCCCACTAGTTACATAAGAAATTTTGTAAATTTTTGTGTCATTTCCTTACAGCGGACGACTCCAGAAGTTATTTATTGCTGGAAGTGTTAAGACATCAAGGATTATAGTTAAGGGAACTCTGGAGAAGTCTGACATCCAAATAAAAGAAAAATTTGACTATGGGCTCATAAAAATAGAAGCAAAGTCTCAGATGAACACCTTAAGAACACCCTGTGGAATGCAATCAAATGTCATATTAATTCTATGATTTGCAATTACTGCATATAAAATTGTTAATGAAAACTCAGATATGAAGTGTCAAATTCTATCCTTTTTTCCCTTGGCGGTTGTTTGTTATGGGTAAATATATTATGTGGCCCAGGTAAGCTAAAAGATTCGACACCTCTATTACAAACTGTAGGGTAACACAGCCTGGAATATATCCCACAAATAAACGTTTGGTGCAACTGCTACTCCGACTGTAAGATGAAATTGTTGGCACAGGTGAGGAATGGTTACCAAAAACTATTTCGTATATAATTATTATTATTATTACTATTAGCATCGGCAGTAGTTGTGCCGCTAGTATTAACACTGTTAGTTCTTAGTCAATTTTCATTAGACACTTTTAAATGTTGCTTCATATCACTTTTATTCTGTCAATATCAATTATTACTATATACGAGTATCATATTAATATTATTGTCATTTCTTACGTTACTAAGATGTATGAAGTACTGTACGTTTACAATCCTGGTCCCGTGTAAGAGAGGTCCTGAAAAATCTGACCAGGTCAAAAGAATGCGTTAATTAAAATCTGAAATACACAGTACTAATGTTGCAGAATAATATTTATCTTATATTTTGTTGTGAAGAGGCTTTCGGCTTTCTAGGAAATTGAGAGAAAACCTAAGACCGAACAGAGAGTCCACATGTTAGCGTGAGCTTCTAACTGTACAACAGTGTTGTTTCCGAAGATATTTGACTTACAAAGATTATGCCTCTCTAGGAAAAACACAAAATTAGAATGCTTCAATTTTATATGGGCACAAACAAGAAATATTGTGGAATGATGTACTGAAGTGAACGTTTTAAACTCTGAAGATGCGAGCATAAATCAATAAGCCCTATGTTTATCTGAGCTAAACATTAGTTGTACGGATTTATACTCGTATCTGTTGACTGACTAAATTTTTGGATTTATACTCGCATCTTTAAAACGCTCAGTAGACAGTTACATAATATATCTTGGTTTGTACCCGTGTAAAACTGAAGCATTCTAATTTCATGTTATTGGTATAAATGAATAAGCTGCAGATATAAAATTCTTTGAACATTATAGTCTTTGCACAGCTAGGAGCTCTCACTAATGCATGGACTGTCTGTTCAGTCTTACGTTGTCTGTCGACAGCGTAGAAAGCCGAAGGCTGCTTCACAACAAAATATAAAGTGAATATTATTCTGAAATATTAACACTGTGTATTTCAGCTTTTAATATGTCTGTGTTATGCAGTTATCAATAGCGAATACTCTGTTCAAGAATCACAAGAGGAGGAGGTATAATTGGAAAAGGTCAGGAAATACGAGAAGATTTCGGTTATATTAAATCATGGTCAGACAGAGATACTAAAATCAGATACTGGACTGTAAGGCGTTCACAGGAGCAGACATAGACACAGATCACAAATTTAGTATTGATGAAGAGTAGACTAAAGTTTAAGAGATTAATCAGGAATGATCAATATCCAAAATCCAGAGAAGTGGGATACGGAAGTACTAAGGAATAACGACTGGCGCTTGAAGTTCTTTAAGGCTATAGATACTGCAATAAGGAATAGCTCAGTAGGCAGAACAGTCGAAGACGAATGGACATCTCTAAAAAGGGCAGTCACAGAAGTTGGAAAGAAAAACATAGCTACAAGGAAGGTAACCGTGAAGAAACCATGGGCCACAAAATAAATACTTCACTTGATCGATGAAAGAAGGAAGTACAAAAATGTTCAGGAAAATTCAGGAATACAGAAATACAAGTCACTGAGCAGTGAAATAAATAGAAAGTGCAGGGAAGCTAAGACGAAAAGGCTCCATGAAAAATGAGAACAAATCGAAAAAAAAATAATTTTCGGAAGACTGACTCAGCATACAGGAAAGTCAAAATAACCTTCGGTGAAATTAAAAGCAAGGGTGGTAGTGTTAAGAGTGCAACGGTAATTCCACTGTTAAGTGCAGAGGAGAGAGCCGATAGGTGGAAAGAGTACATTGAAGGCCTCTATGAGGTGAAAGATTTGTATGCTGGGATAGAAGAAGAAACAGAAGACGATTTAGAAGAGACAGGGTATCCAGTATTAGAATTTAAAAGAGCTTTGGAGGACTTAAAATCAAAGAAGGCAGAAGGGGTAGATAACATTCTATCAGAATTTCTAATCATTAGGGGAAGTGGCAACAAAACAACTATTCACGTTGATGTGTAGAATGTTTGAGTCTGGCAACATACCTCCTGACTTTCGGAAAAATATCATCCACACAGTTCCGAAGACTGCACGAGCTAACAAGTGTGAGAATTATCGCACAATCAGCTTAACAGCTCACGTGTC
This sequence comes from Schistocerca nitens, assembly GCF_023898315.1. NCBI lineage: Eukaryota > Metazoa > Arthropoda > Insecta > Orthoptera > Acrididae > Schistocerca > Schistocerca nitens. Next base: position 271,317,897 of record NC_064620.1, read on the forward strand.
CAAGTTGCTGACAACATTAATATACAGAAGAATGAAGAAGAAATTGAGGAGGTGTTAGATGACGATCATTCGGCTTTAGGAAAGGTAAAGGTACCAAAGAAGCAGTTCTGACGTTGCGGTTGATTATGGAAGCAAGTCTAAAGAAAACTCAAGAGATGCTCATAGGATTTGTCGACCTAGAAAAAGCGTTCGACAACGTAAAATGGTGCAGAAACATAGGGGAAACTTATAGGGAGAGACGGGTAATGTGCAGTATGTACAAGAGCCAAGAAGGAATCATAAAAGTGGACGAGAAAAACGAAGTGCTCGCATTAAAAAGGGTGTAAGACAGGAATGTAGTCTTTCGTCCCTACTGTTCAATCTGTATATCGAAAAAGCAATGATGGAAATAAAAGAAAGGTTCAGGAACGGAAGTAAAATTCAAGGTGAAAGAACAGCAACGATACGATTCGCTGATGATATTGCTATACTGATTGAAAATAAAGAAGCATTACATGATGTGCTAAATGGAATGAACAGTATAATGAGTGCAGAATATGGAGTCAGAGTGAATCGAAGAAAGATGAAAGTATTAAGAAGCAGCAGAAACGAAAATAGCGAAATACTTAACATCAGGATTGATGGCCACGAAGTAGATGAAGTTAAGGAATTTTGCTACCTAGGTAGCAAAATAACCAATGACGGACGGAGCAAGGAAGACATCGAAAGCTGACTAGCACAGGCTAAAAAGGGTATTCCTGTCCAAGAGAACTCTACTAGTATCAAGCATAGGCCTTAATTTGACCAGGAAATTTCTGAGAACGTACATTTGGAGCATGGCACTGTGTGGTAGTGAAGCAAGGACTGTGGTAAAACCGGAACAGAAGAGAAACGAAGCATTCGAGGTGAGGCGCTGCAGACGAATGTTGAAAATTTGGTAGACTGATAAGCTAAGGAATGAAGAGGTTCTACGCAGAATCGGAGAGGAAAGGAATACGTGGAAAACACTGAGAAGGAGAAGGGATAGGATGATAGGACAGGTGTTAAGAAACCAGGAAATACTTCCATGGTATTAGAGGGAGCTGTAGAGGGCAAAAACTGTAGTGGAAGACAGAGACTGGAATACATCCAACAAATAATTGAGGACGTAGGTTGTAAATGCTACTCTGAGATGAAGAGGTTGGCAGAGGAGAGGAGTTCGTGGCGGACCGCATCAAACCAGTCAGAAGACTGATGACCGAAAAAAAATGTTGCTCCAAGTGTGGACGGAATATTTCACAAATAAATAAAATATTGACAGTTCTACTTACGAGAAGACCACTTTTTGATGAGTAAGTGCTGAAAAACAGAGCGAACACGACCTTGCAGTTACTGTTCCACATTTGACCCTGACACGTGGCAACTCGTTCTGTCACTTTAATACCTCTTGCTTGATGCATACGCTCTCTTTCTCCGTTGTTCTTAGAATGGCTCGGAGTTTGCAGTGTTTGGAAATATGTTGGGATGCCGCCGACAAACAAACATCCTCGAAAGCATACGCAGGAGCGCAGAAAATGCCCGGCTGACAATGAGTGAAATTACCGTGAGAAGTCGAGCGACCAAGGCGCGCGTTCACTGCAGTTGCGATACGAGCCAAGTCCCTCGGCGTGCGGAAATACGGCGTAGTAGCAGCGGTGCTGGTCGTCGCAAGCTCATTTCTCCCTTTGGTATATACCACACATGTCGTAACCGATTTATCTGATCCAGTGGGAACCTTAACGTCTTCCTCGCCTACACCGAACACTTCTCTGTACAGACTTCGAACTCTGTGAACGTTATTGATCCGTGTAATCGAAACACGGGGCAATACAATGTTTGAAACTTCTTACAGATGGGAACCGTGTGAGAGAGCATGTCTGATCCCTTTCTCTGGGGCAATGCTCGTTTCACCAGCCATCTAGGTACATCAACACCTACATGGATTCAAAACTGTCAAAAAACGTTTGAAATCAATCCAGGATCTGCTGCAATGCAGGTATACATCTAATTAACCATTTCCCCGAGAGGTAAGCACCAGCTAGCGCCCAATGCGCTTCACAGTGTTTCTGTTATTCCTGTCTTCTCACAGCTCAGATTATATTGTTTTGTGGTAAAAGCAAAGACTGTTGCTGCAGAAAAACTTATATTTCTGCCACTCTGCTCACTTCAGTCACATGCAACGTAGAGTGAAATCTACATTTTTCATACATTCCTTAATAAAATATCAATAGTTTTAGCTAGATGGATGACAGAGTAAAATTAATATTTAATTATATTTGCTGTATTAGGAATTCCGAGGAGAGTGAGCTACATTTTGTTCTGAAGATGAAATCTATACATCAGCAAATGAGCTTTTTTCACTTCATTCGAAACTTCTGGTGTCATGTCCATCCCGCTCTTAATAATCTACCAGATGGTGAAAATGAAGATGATGAAGAAATGCTAAAATGTTCCTTACAAGAATAGGCTTTTGCTCTTGTTGCTTGGAATAATGTATTATTTGCACTTTAAGCGACTAAGATGCTATTGTTGACTGCAAAGACACCGAGAAGAAAAGCCTGAAAAAGGACGTGAAAAGGACGTTTCGTTCTACAAGTGGTGTAATATTATTTAAAAAATTAATCCATCCACTTTAATTTAAAGGAGTTTGTTTTCAGCGGTAACGTGAATAATCGTTCTTGTGCACGGTAATTTCTTATTACGGCTGGTACGTTTACAAATTTAGTGTCATATGACATGAACATTCTTCAAACTAAAATATCTGTGTCTTATTTCCAGATCCCAGGTCCTACTTGCAGTTGATGCAATTTGAAATAGTTTATTATATGAAAATGATGCCAGGGTTCTAGTTACAAAAACTCTGGTGTTACTTGAACCCAAATTACAGTAATTTATTATACAGATACAACATTAGGACTTTGGTCTGAAACGTACCTAAAGTACTAGAAAAGTCTCCGAAATGCAAAAAAAAAAAAAAAAAAAAAAAAAAAGAACTAGCAGAGAATCGCTGCTTTGCCCAGGTATTTAGCTACAGCTGTGGCTCACGCTCATACCACGCAGCGTCTAGCCTTGTGCTTAATGTTTATGTCCTCATATCTCCTATACAACAGTAATATCATTTTGTTGGTTCAATCAGTGACATATGTAGATACAGTCTGCAGAATGTGTTGCGAAGGACGTTAATAGCAAGGAAGTAATAAGTTAAAACGCCATGCATGATTCGGCAATTTTTCACGCATCCTATTGTTTATGATGTAATATATCCTGAACTACTTGCCGTGCAATGGTATAATTTCGCAGTTACATTCCGTCGTGTGTGTGCATATTGTCTGCAAAATATGTCATGAATACAGTGAGGAGCAAAGAAGTAATGAATTATAACTTCGTGCACCACGTGGTACTTTTACTGGGTGAACAGCGGAAAAGGAGTAAGCGGTAAACATTTTTCCTTTCATCATATTCTAGGGATTGTCAGCGAGAAAAAATTTCGTTGTTGTTGTTATTGTGGTCTTCAGTCCTGAGACTGGTTTGATGCAGCTCTCCATGCTACTCTATCCTGTGCAAGCTTCTTCATCTCCCAGTACGTACTGCAACCTACATCCTTCTGAATCTGCTTAGTGTATTCATCTCTTGGTCTCCCTCTATGATTTTACCCTCCACGCTCCCCTCCAATACTAAATTGGTGATCTCTTGATGCCTCAGAACATGTCCTACCAACCGATCCCTTCTTCTAGTCAAGTTGTGCCACAAATTACTCTTCTCCCCAATCCTATTCAATACCTCCTCATTTTAGTTATGTGATCTACCCATCTAATCTTCAGCATTCTTCTGCAGCACCACATTTCGAAAGCTTCTATTCTCTTCTTGTCCAAACTATTTATCGTCCATGTTTCACTTCCATACATGGCTACACTCCAAACAAATACTTTCAGAAACGACTTCCTGACACTTAAATCTATACTCGATGTTAACAAATTTCTCTTCTTCAGAAACGCTTTCCTTGCCATTGCCAGTCTACATTTTATATCCTCCCTACTTCGACCATCATCAGCTATTTTGCTCCCTAAATAACAAAACTCATGTACTACTTTGTCTCATTTCCTAATGTAATTCCCTCAGCATCACACGACTTCATTCGACTACATTCCATTATCCTCGTTTTGCTTTTGTTGATGTTCATCTTATATCCTCCTTTCAAGACACTATCCATTCCGTTCAACTGCTCTTCCAAGTCCTTTGCTGTCTGACAGAATTACAATGTCATCAGCGAACCTCAAAGTTTTTATTTCTTCTCCATGGATTTTAATACTTACTCCGAATTTTTCTTTTGTATCTTTTCTGCTTGCTCAATATACAGATTGAATAACATCGGGGAGAGGCTACAACCCTGTCTCACTCCCTTCCCAACCACTGCTTCCCTTTCGTGTCCCTCGACTCTTATAACTGCCATCTGGTTTCTGTACAAATTGTAAATTCGCTCCCTTTATTTTACCCCTGCCACCTTCAGAATTTGAAAGAGAGTATTCCAGTCAACATTGTCAAAAGCTTTCTCTAAGTCTACAAATGCTAGAAACGTAGGTTAGCCTTTCCTTAATCTTTCTTCTAAGATAAGTCGTAAGGTTAGTATTGCCTCACGTGTTCCAATATTTCTACGGAATCCAAACTGATCTTCCCCGAGGTCGGCTTCTACCAGTTTTTCCATTCGTCTGTAAAGAATTCGCGTTAGTATTTTGCATTCATGACTTATTAATCTGATAGTTCGGTAATTTTCACATCTGTCAGCACCTGCTTTCTTTGGGATTGGAATTATTATATTCTTCTTGAAGTCTGAGGGTATTTCGCCTGTCTCATATACCTTGCTCACCAGATGGTAGAGTTTTGTCAGGACTGGCTCTCCCAAGGCTGTCAGTAGTTCTAATGGAATGTTGTCTACTCCCGGGGCCTTGTTTCGACTCAGGTCTTTCAGCGCTCTGTCAAACTCTTCACGCAGTATCATATCTCCCATTTTATCTTCATCTACATCCATTTCCATTTCCATAATATTGTCCTCAAGTACATCGCCCTTGTAACGTAACGATCTGAAATTATATGTAGACCTTGTTGCAAGTCGCTAAGAGCTCTCATTCCCCAAATGCTGAGCGAATAAAGTCTGGGATTCAAGTGTCGCGGGCTAAGCTTCTTTTTCGCCCTCTCCCCACCCCTTTGGTAGTTAGGTGGTTTATATCCACCACAGTGATTGTTGCCTGCAGTAGTGGTTTAGGAGCAGATGTGGAACGTATATACACTCACTAACATACATACGCCCATTTTTATAATATGTATTGACTATGATATGAGCAAAATTCTGTTTTTTGACTGGCCGTTGGTAGGAATTGTACAAAAAGTTCACTTTTTGGGTCCAAATACTTTCGATTACCATACCACTGTCATGTTCCCTCTTTCCCGCCCCAGTCGTGAATGGTCTGCGGAAACAAAGGTTGGCCGGCCGCTATGGACGAGCAAATTCTAAGCGCTTCAGTCTGGAACCGCGCGACCGCTACGGTCACAGGTTCGGATCCTGCCTCGGGCATGGATGTGTGCTTTCCTTAGGTTAGTTAGGTGTAAGTAGTTCTAAGTTCTAGGGGACTGATGACCTCACAAGTTAAGTCCCATAGTGCCCAGAGCCATTTGAACCATTTTTGAAACAAAAAGCATCCGTGTGAGCTCTAATGCATCTGATTTTCCCCTCGTGGTCATGAGTGTAGATAGGATGAACCTTCTAGGAAAGTACGCTTGTGAAATTTTAACTATAAACCACACTGTGATGTACACCCCCCTCTCTTGTAACATCTAGCACTGGAACTGGCTGAGCATTTCCGTGACGCGTTTGCACTTCTTTGTCTTCTTTGGATCTTCGCTATTTATTTTACCAATTTTGTGGTATTAGTTCCAGAATGACGAGCATTATTCAAGTATCTCGCAGTGGAATACGCTTTCCGAGTGTTCTCCCAATAAACCCCAATTTGGCATCTGCATTCACTGCAGTTTTATGTGGTTTCCACTTTACATCACCCTGTACACATATACAATAACGTGTCTGTCCGCCTATTTCCGCGCACTAATTTAGAAAGTTTTACATTGAGGGTCAACTGCCAATTCGTACACCAGTCGTCTACCCTCTGAAGGTTTTCCTGTATTCCGCTACAATTTGCACTGCCACTTCTCTGAATACATCAGCATCTGCGAATAGCCTCATGGAGCTTCCGTTATTAACTACTAGGTAAAAATGACTTTACAAATTTGAAAACTCGTATTTGTTTATTCATTTAACTTACAGATATGGTTTTGGTGTCATTTTATAGAAAATATAGCAAGGATTTTACTTCGTACCTAAACAGCTTCAATTTGATTTCAGTTGATTATGCGGCACACATCCTGCCTGAAGTCGATTTGTTGCCAAAGTCGCTGCAGCATGTTAAGCGTGATCTGCTCAGTTGCGAATTAGATTCTAGCAATAGCAGAGAAGCCAGTAAGACTGGAACAAACACGGTATCCTTGAAGATTCCCCAAAAGAAGAAGTCAAGGAGTGTCAGGTCTGGTTAATGTGGAGAGCCATGTAATTGGCGCGCCTCGATCCATCCTCTTACGCGGAAAGTGGACATTAAGGAAACCCCAGACGTTAGAGAGAAAGTGTGGCAGTGCGTCATCTTGCATAAACTGATAAACAATATGCTGCTTTCCTGGCCATCGGAGTCAACCTGGAGGGTTAAAATGTTTTCCAGCATTCCTATATACACTATTCGGTCGATAATTTCCCCTTGGGAACAGAAAGCTCCTTAACCTTTGCTTTTGCTCAGTGCACAAAACACATACAATTTTAGGCTATCAAGGTCATGTTCTAGGGATTATCGGGGAGCCGGCCGCTGTGACCGAGAAGTTCTAGCCGCTTCAGGCCGGCACCGAGAGACTGCTACGGTGGCAGGTTCGAATCCTGCCTCGGGTATGAATGTGTGTGATGTCCTTAGGTTAGTTAGGTTTAAGTAGTTCTAGGTTCTAGGGGAATGATGAGCTCAGATGTTAAGTCCCATAGTGCTCAGAGCCATTTGATCCATTTGATTATCGTGGATTTACTTTGCCCCAAAACCTAAAGTTGTGTTCATTAACTTTACCAGTTCTTAAAAAGCTGTTCATCACTAAAGATAATTTTTCCATTGAAATTATCATGTTCATCCAAGAAATGTAACATTTCCACACAAAATTCCTTACGAGTAAGCCTACCAGTGTCTTTGAGATCTTGTACCATTTAAACTTGTATGGTTAGAGATGCAACACACACGCCAAGGGCTATATTCAAGGAAAGCTACGACTCAGGTTTCAGTCCCAGTGCGACAGGTATTTTTAGTCTGTCATTAGATTTCATTCAAATGTCTACAGCGCTGTGCTGGAGGACTAGAACATTAGGTTCCTTAGGAAATCTTAGGCTGCGTGCTGAGCTCACCTCTGTATTCTTTCTTCTTCTTTTTTTCTCTTTCAAACGCTCAGAAACTGAGAGAGGCTGATGCTGTAATTCTTCGTTGCCGTCCTGGGTAAGGTTCGAATTGGGGTGGCCTTTTCTTGATGTCCTGCGACCGGTTTTAAAATGTGAATGAATGTGATCAGACCTTATACTTGCGCTGGTGTGAATGACTGGAAAGGAGGACAAGACCCGGAGCCGACCTATAGCCTACTCCTCCCGAATAGCATTGGGGAGACCACTAGGCCTAAGGTCCTCATCCAGCTTACCCATTTCCATCAGCATTGTCACATTCCCATGCTCAACGGGACACTGTCAGGAGGTTTGGAATTTAATCCAGAACATTGACGCAAAGTTTTGTGTACAGGAACTCTACACTACGTTTACGCCAAACAGTAGCGATGAAAATTTCGCTCTTCTTAGGCCACAAGGTTGTACGCCCAATTTTCAGTGTTTAACAGGATACATTTACATACTTCTCCCTTGAGTTTAATCATAAGGGTGATTCACAGAGAAAGAACAATTGTTTATTACAGACAAAATGTGAAAGACAGAAACACTCTGTGCGTATCACTGGAAAGACGTAGGCTCAAAGTTTAATGATTGCACAGACACTATACAACACACTTAACATGAGCACTATGCGTTGCTCGAAGTGGTTGTCGATTCATTCACAAACAAAAAAACAGGCCCACCTTTGTGTGTGTTTTTTTTTGGGGGGGGGCGGGGGGGGGGGGGGCGCAGCCCAAAATGTACGTCTAAAATCTCCTAGTGTGAGAAAATTTTCTAAATATATGATGCAAACCGTGTATCTGATGCAGGACTTCGGTGAAGCCCTGTATTCACATATTTGGACGTGGGAAACCGCATAATCAACCACATACAAGCCTGTCGCCTCACCAGCTCTCGTCGTTGATCCGGGGCAGGCTCGCCTTTCTTCCAGTAGTGCTTGCCGCACAAGGTGTGCAGGAGAACTTCCTTGAAGTTTGTAAATTAAGAGAGACGTATAGGCGAATGTAAATCTGTGAGGGAAGGCGAGAGGAGGCCGAAAGGAAAATGGGAGAGAGAGGGGGGGGGGGAGGGGTGCGGGATTAGTGAGTCGTACTTAGATAAATCAGTTGGTAGGCCGTTTGCCGACGTACAATGTTCTGGGTTCGAGTTTTCATTTGCCAGGAAGTTTCTTTCGGCAAGGCATATTGTCTTCCAATGACTGAGTTTATTCCGTCATTCCGCTTTATATCGCTCTAGGCGGACTCTTCTAGATACCTTACTCTTATCACTGTTCGCATTAATCTATCATCAAATTCGTAATTACACTGAAGCGCCAAAGAAACTGGTATATTCATGCCTATTCAGATACAGAGATACGTTAACAGGCAGAATATGGCGCTACGGTCCGCAACGCCTATATAAGACAACAAGTGTCTGGCGCAGTTACAGCTGCTACAATGGCAGGTTATCAAGATTTAAGTGAGTTTGAATGTCCTGTTACGCACAGGTGCGATGGGCACAGCATCTCCAACGTAGCGATGAAGTGGGGATTTTCCCGTACGACCATTTCACGAGTGTACCGTGAATATCAGGAGTCTGGTAAAATATCACATCTCCGACACCGCTGAAGCCGGAAAAAGATCCTGCAAGAACGGGACCAACGACGAGAATCGTTCAATATGACAGAAGTGCAACACTTCCGCAAATTACTGCAGATTTCAGTGCTGGGACATTAACAAGTGTCAGCGTGCGGACCATTCAACGAAACATAACCAATAAGGGCTTTCGGAGCCGAAGGCCCACTCGTGTACCCTTGATGTCAGCACGACACAAAGCTTTACGCCTCACCTGGGCTCGTCAACACCGACATTTGACTGTTGATGACTGGAAACATGTTGCCTGGTCGGAAGAGTCTCGTTTCATATTTTGTCGAGAGGATAGCTGTGTATGGGTATGGAGAATTCATGGACCTGCATGTCAACAGGGGACAGTTGAAGCTCGTGGAGGCTCTGTAATGGTGTGGCGTCTGAGCAGTAGGAGTGATATGGGACCCCTGATACGTCTACATATAACTATGGCATTTGGCGGGTACGTAAGCAACCTGTCTGATCACCTGCATCCATTCCTGTCCATTGTGCATTCCGACGGACTTGGGCAATCCCGCAGGACAATGCGACACCCCACACGTGGCTACAGAGTGGCTCCAGGGACACTCTTCTGAGTTTAAATACTTCCGCTGGCCACCAAACTCCCCAGACATGAACATTACTGAACATATCTGGGATGCCTTGCAAGGCGCTATTCAGAAGAGATCTCCACTCCTCGTACTTTTGCGGATTTATGGACAGCCGTGCAGGATTCATGGTGTCAGTTCCCTTCAGCACTACTTCAGACATTGGTAGAGTCCATGCCGCGTCGTGCTGCGGCACTTCTGTGTGCTCGCGGGGGCCGTACAAGATGTTAGGCAGGTGTACCAGTTTCTTTGGCTCTTCAGCTTATTCTAGACTGCGGACAAACGAGAAATGAGAGAATCGAGGCTCTGGAGATGTGTACTATATGCGTATTGAAAATTAGGTGGACGGATAAGAAATCAGAAGATCCTTCGTAGTATCACGGACTGGATGTGGAGAATATTAACAAGAAAAAGGGACAGAATGCTGGGATATGTGTTAAGACAGTGAAAGGGTACAGTACCGCCCGACATTGAAAATAGGTACGACATTCTTTGTTATTCTTGTCAGAACAACATATTTTTTGTAATAATAACTCAATTTCACTTAATACACCAAAGCCGGATACCAGTGTAGGAAAGAATGACAATTTATTTATTTAATTGATCACATGTGCACTCCCACAAAATAAATCCCTACATCCAATTTGGTGAGATCTGCGAAACTAATGAATGTATGGTCGTCTGCTAACCACAGATAGTGAATGTGCAATATATTATCATCTTTGAGACGGCCCTTTGGTCACCTTTGGTGGAACCAAAGAGATGAAATTTATCTCAGCTTTGAGCGCCTGAAATGTGGCTGACCAATACGGTAGCAAGGTGCTCCCCCACCGCGCCGGAGGTGCGAGCTGACCTGAAGAACGGCCATGTTTCAGCACCCTGCCGCTGAATCTAGTGTTGGTAAGACCTGTCTTAGGTGTGCTCCGTAAAGACAAAAGAGTGGAGACATGATATGCATGTGAAATACTTAAGAGTAGTTTGGAATAATAATTTCCCTATTTCAGGAACTTTTGTGGGGAGAATTAAATGTCAGGCAGGTAATATTAAGGGGATCATAGTAATCTTCGGAAGTGACCAACGGTCACAATGAAACCACGTGTAGCAATAAGTTGAAATACTTCCGAGTGCTAAAGTTAACCTGAATTACTGGCGCGTGTACTATAAGTTGGAAATATTTAAGAAATGGTATGTGCAGGACTTGAAATTAGAGGTGAGTACTTCCACGTGGTGAGTACTGTGTGAGTCTCAATCTGTGTGTGAGACAAAGAGAAGTACTCGTCCATGGTATCAGTTGAGGACTCGCGTGTGTGACGAATATGTTCTTAATATTACTTTGCGTGTTATGTTTCCGTGTGACGCTTGATCCAAACTATAATACCCTGAGAGTGAAGCAAGGTGAGTCAGCCGTCTATCCAGCAACGCCACTCGGCTTGCATTGCACAGGAAGACGTGCATATATCCTCCAGAGTTGATAGTAGGAAAGAAAAGTTACGAAGTGGGGCAGTGTCGTGTGAAACTGGGATGAATACTAATTGAAGTGGGAAAGCTGAAAGTGATGTGATTATAACGTGGTGACTATTCCTTGTGTTGTATTCCATGTTGCCAATGTGGTGTATTTCATGTAATTTAAGTATGTGTGGTTTGCATGGGAGAGTAGCAAGATAGGTACAGAGGCAGTGGGTTATGCATGTTCCTTTTGTACCGCTCGGTCTGGAGGAAATTTTCGATGATGGGTGTGAGAGTCGAAGTGTGAGATATAGCAAAAGATCCACCATCCTATCCAGAAAGTGCACTGTAGTGTTAGATAATTACGAGACCATAAGATAGAGAATCACCAATGTAAAGCCATGCCCTCTGGGCGGAGTTTCTCATGTGTAATTGTTGTAGAAAATGTAATGGTGTGTTTAGGTTATAGAATTTATCGGAATAAAAGAGCGAAAAGAAAAAGATTGGTGGCCTTTTCCTTCGAATGGTATGTTGTCACGATACCCAGAATTTATAATGTGTGCGCCATTCATATTCAGTGCGATGGCCACGTGTTGATCAAAGTCGTTAAATAAGAAAGAAAATGTGGTATTGCCAGTGCGTAGTGAACAGTCAGAGTTGTGTAAATTACTAATAGTCAGATGTGCGTTTCCGTACCCGTTGCGTAATATTCAAACAGGATAATAATTTGTAACTTAATTGTGAGTACTAGAGCTCATTATACTTGATAAATAAGAATGAATCCGCTCGCTTGGCAGACCACTCATCTTGCAGACCTGACTGCTTGATGCCACAGTGTGAGCAAGGCATGAGGGTGCCTCTCAACAGCAAGGATTGAGTTACACTGTACACGAGTGGGGTGCGCAGTGTGAAAGTTTTAGGGGAATACAGAGATTAAAATATATGCAACAAATACATGGTCCAGTCACATTAACGCGACTACGGCACAAATTCATCGTCAATGTCCGATAACCACTCACAGAGGGCAAGTGCCAGCATCAGCAGTGGAGCATTTATAAAGCGTATCGGGGAAAAACGGTGCAGTCGTTGTCGTAATGCAGAAACGGAACGATTTATCTGACGTCAGAAATGGCATGAACATTGGCTTTCAGTCAAGGGTGGAACCACTTCGGAAACCGGTAAGTTTGTAAACGGGTCACTTACCACGTCACCATTACGGTATGGGGAATGCATTTGTGGTGCTATCTAAAACCAGCGTCGAGGCAGCTATGATGCACCACAAGCCACAGATTACAGGGGTGAACGACGACTGCAGAAAGATGTACGCGCGAATAGACGCGCAACCGTTGAGCAACTGATCGCCCAGATGAACGAAATGACTGCAAACAATGTCTCCTCACCGACCGTTCAGAGAACATTGTTGCACATCGGCCTCCGCCCATGCTGACTACTGTTCATTGACGACGAAGGCTGCAGTTTGCCAGCCAGTATCGCAACTGGAATTCTACTGACAGGTGGCCTTTTCAGATGAATCACATTTTATGCTCCATCTGACAGACGGCCGTTGGAGAGTACAACGTGAAAAGTGCGAAAGCAAACACCCTGCATCAGCATTACGATCTGGGGAATGCGTTCGTGCCATTCTCTGGGTGATTTCGTCATTCTGGAAGACACGATGGATCAATTCAAGTATGCATCTATCCTTGGAGACCACGTGCACCCTTGCATGCTATTTGTTTCCCCTCGGCACGACAGCATCTACCAGCAGGACAACGTAACGTGTCACACAGCTCGCAGTGTGTTTGCACGGTTCGGAGAGCCCAGGATGAGTTTACCACACTCCTTTGACTACCAGACTCGCTGGATGTAAACAAAATCGAGAATCTGTAGGAGTACATCGTCACGCAGCGCCCGGCGCTGCTAAAGGGCTTTGACAGCTGGTCACATTAATGTGACTGGAGAGTGTAACTGAGAACCTTGCTCGTGTGCAAGTACTACTCTGAGTGAAGAAGTTAGCAGAGGAAAGGAAGTCGTCAGAGGACTAATAACGCCCCCCCCCCTTTCCCACCCCTCACACACAAAACTAATAGAACAGTGCCGAGTATTTCCGCCTATTTATGCGAAGTACATTTGTTTATGTTGGGCTTCGACTGCCACTCCCAGTATCAAGCACTATTCCTCTACAGGTCTTCCTGTATTTCATTCCATTTTCCTGGTGATGCAACTTCCCTAAGCACGATAGCAGCGTACTTGAACGGGATTTCAGAGCTTCTTGCGTCATCCATTACATCATTTGTATATGTAGTGTACAGTTACGGCCATTCAGTACTTTTATGGAGTACTACTGACGTCACTGTCACATCCAACAATTCTGCCTCGTTAAGAAAGTGCCAGCATCAACCACGGCGATCAACAGTTTGTGAAAAGTTGCCTTCTAACGTTTTATTCTACCCCCTCTCGTTAGTTCGATAGCGTTCTACTCCTTTTTAAATTTCATCCGAGTACATAACCAGTATGGCAAGAAAATATTCCCTCTCGTATACAAAATTTTGACCCGTAAATAAATAATAACGCGATCTGACTTGTATTTATGGGAAATTTGGAAAGAGATAGAACTTTCGTAGTGAAACGGTAAATGTAGGGGATTTTGACATATGTTTAAGTATTGTAAAATTACAATCAATGAGTACAAACCTGCTAACACAAGCAGAAAGTATATCGCATCCTCTCTTATAGACAAAATATGTGCAATGAAGGTGAAGACTCCGTTTTGTGTGGTCTAACACCCATTCGCAAGAAGCTTTAATCACAACAGTCATTCACGATCAGGACTTGTTAGAAGTTCTAGGCAGCCCAGAACTACTTTATACTTGCTGTAATAAGCATGCAAAGAAATAAATGTAATATCTGTCGATGACAGGTTGTCTGATTAACGATTCCACTGAACGCAGATCATATTCAGTGAAGTGTGCTCGCATCAATAACGCTTCAGATAAAGCGTAAGTGAGCACGCGGGAGGTGTCAAAGAAAACTTGACAAACTGTAAATGCCATCGTGATGAAAAATAATTGAAGAGTATTAGTAACAAATTTTTATTAATATTCAAGAAACATGCACGAAAATTCTGTAATGAGATTATATGTGTTCTCCATGTAACCACGTGGAATACAATACCACAGACCATCAAAAATAGAACAAAGGAACATTACATAATTTACAATCCCCACATTAATGTTAAATGAGTGCGGCAGTAACATACATGACCTATATTCACGGATGAGTCAACAAAAGACCGATCTCGATTCTTGAACATGGCAGAAAGTCTCTCGCTCGGAACAACAGATTTAGACTTGGTCACAAAGAAAGCACATCTACAGACCTGAAAATCATGTAAATTGGGTATTATACCAAAGCGCACCTATGGGCAACGTTCTCACAATAAATTCCTGTACATCACTGCGTAGAAGTGTATATAGAAGTAAAACATTAGACAAAGACGTTGGAGCGTAACAAACAGAACCATGAAAGTGAAAGGGTACAGTACCGCCCAACATTGAAAATAGGTACGAAATTCTTGTCAGAACAACACATTTTGTGTGTAAAAGTAGCTCAATTTCAATTAATACAGCGAAGCCGGATACCAGTGTGGGAAAGAATGACAATTTATTTATTTAATTGATCACATGTGCACTACCTCAAAATAAATCCCTACATCCAGTTTGGTGAGCTCTGTGAACTGAATGAATGTATGGTCGTCTGCTAACCACAGATAGTGAATCGGAATATATGATCATCTTTGAGTCGATCCTTTGGCTACCTTTGGTGAGATCAAAGAGATGGAAGTTACCAGAGCTTTGGAGCGTCTGAAATGTGGCTGACCAATAAGGTAGCAAGGTGCTTCTCCCACTTCGACAGAGGTGCGAGAGAACCGGAATACGGCCATGTTTCGGCACTCTGGCGCTGAACCTTCTGCTGTAAAGACCTGTTTTTTGTTGTGCTCCGTAATGAAAGTGTGGAGGCATGGTATGGATGTGGAATATTTAAGAGTAGTTAGAACTAATCATTTCTCTTTCCTAGGAACTTTTGTGGGGAAAATTACAAAGTGAGGCAGGTAATTTTAAGGGAATTGTAGTAAACCAACGGTCACAATGAGACCACGTGTAGTTATAAGTTGAGATACTAGCGTGTGTACAATAAGCTGAAATATTTAAGAATTAATAGCGTGTGTACAATAAGCTGAAATATTTAAGAAATAGCGTGTGTATCATAAGTTGAAGTATTTAAGAAATATCATTCCGTGTGACACTAAATTTAAACTCTGAGAGAGAATCAAGGTGAGTCGGCCGTTTTTCCAGCAACGCCACTTGGCTTGCATTGCACAGGAAGACGTGCGTTTATCTCCAGAGTTCACAGTAGGAAAGTAAAATTACAAAGTGGGGCAGTGTCGTGTGAAACTGGGATAGATATTGATTGAAGTGGGAAAGCGGAAAGTGATGAAGTTGTAACCGTTCGTTGTGTAATATTTCATATTGTTGTGATGTGTATGTCTTGTAATTTGGGTATGTGTGTTTTGCATGGGAGTAGCAAGGTAGTTTCGAAAGATTTGTGGGTTATGCTTGTTCCTTCTGTATCGCTCGATCTGGAGGAAAGTTTCGTGAGGATGAATGTGAGAGACGAAGTGTGAGGTATAATAAAAGATCCACCATCCGATCCAGGGAGTGCACTGTTGGGGCAAATAGATTACGAGACCATAGTATAGAGATTCACTAACGTAAAGCCATGCCCACTGGGCGGAATTTCTCTTGTGATTTTGTTCTAGGTTGTAGAATTTGTGTGTTTAGGAATAAATCAAATAGTGAATAGAAAGAGATTGGTGGCCTTTTTCATTAAATTGTATGTTATCATAATGTCCCGAATTTATATAAAAGCCGTTAAATCAAAGACAAAAAGTAAGTGTGGTATTGCCAATGCGTAGTGTGCAGTCAGAGTTCTATAAATCACTGATAGTCAATTGCGTGTTTCCGTTGCGTATTATTCATGCAGGAGGATACTTTGTAATTAAATAGTAAGATACGAGAATTCATGTTGCTCAATAAATTAAGGAAGAATCCACTCGCTTGGCAAACCACCCATCTTGCAGGCCTGACTGCTTGATGCCACAGTATGAGAAAGGCAAGTGGGTGCCTCTCATAATTTCGACCCTGCCAGGATTATTAATTGTTAGGATAATTGTTGCCAGGATTATTTATTGGTCAGGATATTTAATTTGTTGCCAGGATTATTTTATTGGTTAGGATATTTTGTTGTTAGGGTTTGCTGTTAAATTTTTTATGGAATGTATTGTGATAGCGCTAAGAAGTAAATTTTTTTTTCTGTTTGCAATTTCTTTCTGGATTGGTGAGGATCTTTTATTTGTTTTATGTAATTAATTGCAGTATCGCACAAGGCTAGAAGATCGTTTTATAATTTTTTTTGCGTAATGTCCGTAGTAACTAGGTCGCAGGCTAAAAGTATAGTCACCATGGAGAATAACGATTCTGGCGTGAACGTAGCAGTGCAGCGGGAAGTAGCTGTAGATGGGTTAATGAGCGGGGACGGCAGGCACTCAGAAGAGGCTGTATTGTTCAGTGGACCGCTGCAAGGGGATCCTTTGTGCGGCGGGCTTTGTCCACAAACACGGGCCTTCCCAGACGACGCGGGCGAGCCGAGACTAGGCCAGGTGTACGGTGAAAGTGCAGCTACCCTTAGCGAAGCTACGGTTTCGCAGGCGAACAAGGTGAGCGCGTCGACGGTAGCAAATGACAGTGGGCTACTGCAGTTTTTACAGAGGATGGATGAAAGATTACAAGCGATGAATGGGAAGAATGAGGAGAGAGATAGGAAGAATGAGGAGAGAGAGAGGGAGAATAAGGAAAGATTGGAAGCAATGAGTAGGGAGACTAAAGCGATAAATGAAAAATTGGAAGCAAATAACGAAAGATTAGAAGCAATCAATAGAGATAATAAGGAGAGAGATAGGGAAAATAAGGAAAGATTGGAGGTAATGGATAAGGGAAATAAAGAGGCAATGAGGAAGCTCCACACAGTTATCGATGAGCGTCTGTCCGCAGTTAATAATCGGTTAGATGAGGGGGAGAAGAATCTGGGTGCGGTAAAGCAAGTATGTGATGCTGTGAAAGAAAAAACCAATAATTTGGAGGTACGAGTAAGTGCAATAGAGAGCGATATTACCGAACGTGGGGACGTGTTGCCGGATGAGCGAATCAAAGAGATAGTAGAGGACTTACTTGCAGATAAACAAGGGGCATTAGACAGCGTAGAAGCTCAAGTCACACGGCAGGAAATGGCGCTAAATAAACACAGGGATGAAGTTGCGGTGGTAGTGGCCAGAATGAATACGATTAGCGCAGATGTAGAAAAGATCAGTATGAGAGGCGAAACAGGCTCTGACAGTACGCAGCGAGAGGTTTATGCCGACCAAGAGGAGATACAATCACTATTGCAGTTTAAAGAGGCACAATTAGAAACAAATAGGAAACATAGGGAAGAACTAGCACAGTTGCAATTAGCGTGCAGAAGCGAAGGTGAAACACCACCAGGTAGACTGCAGAGGGAGAGTGACATAAATTCAAAAAACGAAAATAGGCAGAAAGAGGAAGACGAACTCAGAGAGTTAGAAGAACGGTTGTGTCGGATAAAACAGGTGGCAAACCCAACTGGGTATAGCCCAAGGTCGGAAAACATAGATGCGGAAGAAGAATGTAGGAGGCACTTCGTGTCGGTACAAACGTACACTTGCTTTCCGGATCCTGATAATTACCAACATCCATGCCTGTGGCTGTCTCAATTCCAAGATTCATTACCTTCATCGTGGGGACCGCTCCTCAAAATGAAGTTTGTGTGTAACCATTTGAGGGACGAGGCTAGAGCAAAAATGCAGGAGGTTATTAAAGACTGTAATAGCTACAAGATGTTTTGTGACAAGTTTTTAAATGAATTCTGGTCGAAAAGTAAGCAGGACCAGGTTAAGCAAAGCATATTGATGATGCCAAATTGTAACGAAGGTGGTATAAGGGATCCAGTGTCGTGCTATCAGGAAATGCTGAGACGAAACAGGTATTTGGATGTGCCATACGAAACTGGGGAGCTCATTAGGATCTGTATCACGAAGTTGCCAGTGAGATTGCGCAGAGATATAGTGATAGCAGGCAGAGGCTTGAACGATTCTGCGTCATTTCAGCACCTCTTACAGGAACTGGGAAATGAGAGTAACATTGTGAACGCCGACATGACTCATAGGTCAGACAGAGTTGAGGATAGGGACGGAAGAAACTATCAGAATGACAGGAGAGCAGGGAATCAGAGGAATGACGGAAATGGAAGATGGCGAGGAAATAGGGGGCAGAATTCATGGGGATATCGACCAGCAAACCGGGAAAATAGAAGATGGGACAGAGATGGAAGAAGAAGAGAAAATGAGAATGATGGGCGGAGAGAGGATAGGCAGTTATTGGGTTCACGACAGCACAATCATTGTCACAATGACGGAGGGACAAGAAGGTGACTACTTGATAGACGGGTACAAACCAGGACTATTAATGATGTAAATATTAGGTATATCGATTACGGAAAACTAAGGGAGAATCTGTTAGAGGAGGTAGGAGATGTGGGGAGTGAAGTCCACCCAATAATTAGCGTAGAGATAAATAATATAATCGTACCTTGTGTTATCGACACAGGCAGTGTAATGAGTGTATTGAGGGAAGATGTGTTTAAGTGTTGTAGTCTTACAAAACCATGGCCAACGTTGCCATTGCAAAGGACAACGGTGAGAGGGGCAATTACAGGAAAGGGAATTGAGGTGAAGTTACAAGCGCAGGTAGACTTTGTGTGCCAGGGGAAGAGGTTTAGTACAGTGTTCATGATTGTGTCATCTCTAACTGTTGAAGGGATACTAGGCGTTAATTTTTTGAACCAATATAAAGCAGTCGTTAACATGAGAAATGGTTCGATGGAGTTGAAACGAGACTCGGAGGAAATTACGTTAAGATTCGACGATTGCTTACATGGTAAAGATAACGCACACTTAGCATTATGTCTGGCGGTAAAGTCCGGTAGACAGGCACAGAATACGGGGTTCGAACAAGAGAAGAAGGAAATTCATAAATGTTTGGAGGAGGAGATCAGGGAGAAAATCTGGCATTTACGAGGGACCACGATCTACGGGGAATTGCAGAAAATTTTATACGAGAATAGAAAGGTATTTAAACATGCTGCGGGTACAATAAGAAATTTTGTGTATAGATTCAAGGTCAAGCCACACAAACAGTTTAGGGCCCAAGTGTACCCGATTCCTGTTGTGTACAAAGAAAGAGTGGAAGCTGAGATCGAAAGCATGCTACAACAAGGGATTATCGAACCAGCATCCAGTCCGTACAACAGTCCTTTAGTTTGTGTTGAAAAAAAGGATGGGTCAATTAGATTAGTGTTGGACGCAAGAAGGATTAATAAGATAATTGAGCCAGAGACAGATCGGCTGCTGACACTTGACGAATTGCTACAAAAGTTCCACGGGATCAAAGTTCTCAGCTCAGTTGATTTGAGAATGAGTTTCTGGCAGGTGGAGTTAGATCGGGGGTGTAGAAAATACACTGCATTCTTGTGCTACGGGAAATCATATCAATTCCGGAAACTACCATTTGGGTTAAATGTATCATCCGCGGCATTTATCAGAGCGCTAAATACTGTCATTCCTAATGAAATAAAAGATAAGGTAACACAGTACGTGGATGATGTCCTGATAGCCGAAAGAAACTGGGAAGACCACAATAGAACGTTAGGCATATTGCTCGGTGCACTGGAGAGACATGGGGTGACCGTAAATTTGGGAAAGTCAGAATTTGGACGAAAAGAAATCGAGTTTCTAGGTCACATTGTGACACCAGAGGGAATAAGACCAAATCCAGACAAACTCGAAGCAATCAGAGAATTTCCGGTGCCAAGAACAAAAAGTCAGCTACGGGGTTATTTAGGATTAATCAATTTTTACAGGAGGTTCATTAAGATTGGGGGAGCAGCGACACCCAGACTATGTCAGCTGACTGGAAAGAAAACGGTATGGAATTGGGACCCTGTCGCGCAGGAAGAGTATGAGGCGTTAAAGAAGGCACTGCTATCGGCACCTCTTCTCGGGCATCCAGACCTAGGGAAAGAGTTTTGTATGGCCACGGACAGTTCCCGTAGTGGACTTGGGGTAACATTGTTCCAAGAGCAAGAGCAAGGAGGAGAAGTAATACAACAACCTATTGCATTTGCGAGCCGAGTGCTTAGCAAAGCTGAGAGAAATTACACGGTAACTGAGCTTGAAGCTTTGGCAATAGTATGGGGTTTTAGTAAGTTTAGATACTATTTGTATGGAAGGCATACTAAAATCTATACTGACCACAAGTCACTACAGTTTCTAATGTCGGCCAAACTTAATCATAGGCGACTCGCTAGGTGGGCACTCTATTTACAGGAGTTTCAGTTTTCGGTCACGTATATTCCTGGGCCACAGAATATAGTGGCAGATGCGTTGTCAAGGAACCCAGTAGGTCATGGTCAATGCTTTGATGAGGAGATAAACGAGAACAGATATGATATATTGTATATGCAGGGCGTGCCGTTCGAGAAGTACATAGGGACGGTACTCACAAATATCGCGAAAGAGCAGGATAAAGACGCGTAATGGAGAATGGTGAAGGACAGAGTTAGAGCGAACTTAGACGCCAATATAGCACGTTTTTATACAATTCAGAATGGGGTCCTTTTCTACCGTAGAAATCCGAACACACAAGACTGGGTGTTGTGTATACCAAATGAAATAGTCAACAAGTTGATCTGGTACACGCACCTAAGTTACGGGCATTACGGGGCAAGGAAATGCTGTAAGAAGTTAAGGGAATCAGTTTATTTCATTAGTATGGAGAGGAGGATCAAGAACGTGCTTGGTAGTTGCAAATTGTGCCAGAAGGCAAAATCGTTAACTATCTCGTGCAAAGCACCGCTTTTTCCGATAGTGCCAGGTAGACTGAGGGAATTCGGAGCAACAGATTTGTTTGGCCCGCTACCTAGGTCAGTGCAGGGATATAGATATGTTTTAGTAGCAGTGGAATTGGTGTCAAAGTATGTGACTTTTACCGCATTGAAACGTGCGACGGGAAGGACAGTAGCAGCAGCGATCGTTAAAAACTTTTTGCGAGAAGTAGGGACTGTAGAAAAGTTCATTGCTGACAATGGACCGCAATATAGATCCAGACAATGGCTAACCACACTGAAGAGAAGAAGGATAAAACCGGTGTTCATATCCCGATACCATGCTGCAAGTAACCCCAGTGAAAGAGTGGTAAAAGAACTGGGAAAGTTGTGTAAGATCTATTGCCATAGGCAACACAGAAGTTGGAGTATTTTTCTCAAAGATTTTCAGGACATCCTCAATGAGCTACCACATGGAGCAACTGGTTTATCACCAATTACGGTGCTAAAGAATGAACCACCACCAGATCGAGTCAGGGAGCTGGTAGGTTTTCCGCGATCAGGAAAGCAGAGGCACACAGAAATTGTTAAGGTTGCGATAGAGCGAATTAAGAAAGCAGCTAAGGATAGGCAGGAGAAGCAGAAAGGAAAGATCCGTAAGATCGAATTGGCAGTAGGAGACAAGGTTCTAATAAAAACTCATCGATTATCAAAGAAGCACAGATTCCTAACTAGCAAGTTCTTTACTGTGTATAGTGGACCATTCAGAGTGAGGCGGATTGTACATGAAAATGCTGTACTAATTGAGACGATCAAGGGAAAACAATCTCGGGGGCTTCATCACATTTCTAACATCAAATTATGGAAAAGTTAAGGATAGATCTAAGGTAGGCAATTTATGGTAGATAGTCAGTGTATTTAATTGTGGTGTGTAACGTTGTGCAGGGTCAAATCGAACATAAGAATTTTCAGGCGGGATGTCAGGAAGTATGACAGAACAGACTGGTCGAATGAGTCATGAACAGGAGTCGACAGAGTGGTGTATGTACGTATTTTGTCGTATGAATAAGGATCAAGCAGAAACGACGTGATGATTAATGAGTGAATAAAGATGGTAGATAGAGAAGCGACGTGATAAATAGTAGTGGATAAAGGTGGTATATGAGGAGAAGCGACGTGAAGCAGTGTGATTAATAAAGAGAGATTCGACGTGATGAAACAGTGGTAAATAAAGGTGAGTAGAATTGAATAATGTGGAGATGTCTTAGATGTATGTTACAGAGAGGCCTGTGTATGCTGCAATAGAGATTGATGCCAATGATGAAGGAAGACCAGGAAATGATGGAGTAATGGACGGACGGAGAGCCGAAATACGAATGAAGAGATGAGGACAACTGCACAATGTGAAAGGACGTAAAGGGAGTATGAGACCCAGATGGTGAACGTTGTGAAATACTGACGTAAGATGTAATATAAGTGTAGATCTAATTCTTACCATAAAATATGCTATTTGGCAAAAATAATATTTTTTGTTGTTGTTGAAGCCTCGTACCAGTATAACTGATCAAAACGGTACCAAGAATGTGTGCAGTTATTTTGCAGGTTGATTAATTTGTGTATTTTTTGTTCTTAGATGAAATGTCGCGATTCTAAGTTGAGATTTAGCATAAAGTGAATGCAGAGGTAAGCCGATGTAAAGAGGTGCCAGAGTGAAAGGACGAATTCGGAGACTGGAACGCTATCTCCGAAACAGCTTCATGTGTTATGTGGTTGAGTATAAGGGAGCAAAGGTATGGTATGTTGTCGTGAGTGTGGTGGTGTTAAGGTTAGCTGACTTCTAGACCTATTCTGTTAGTGTATTAATGGGTTGAATGAGAAGGAAAGTGTGATGTCTGGTGAGTGAGAGTCGTAGAGTAGTGTGATCAATGCGCACACTCCTGTAAAGGGGATGCTACCGATCTGTAACTAAAACATTATTATGTATTGTTTGATTGGGATGAACCTCGATGGCAGGTCAGGATCTGACATCATGTGGATGGTTCATACATGTCCTAGAAACGTTGCTATATATAATGAAATGTAAAATATGTGAAGAGATACTGATTTCAGTCTGTCACAAGCACAAGGGTGCATTATATGTTGTAGATTTAGAGTCACCAGTTCCTAAAATGTTTATTGTGTTAGGATGTTAAAGTAGTTTAATATTTAATAACCTGTGGTAGGTAATTGAGAGTTGTGTAGATTATTTTCTCATTTTTTTGGTTAGAACACTTTCAAGGGGTTTCAATTTCAGTCTGTCACAAGCACAAAGGTTCATTGTATATTGTAGCTTGAGAATCAACAGTTTCTAATATTTTCACTGTGATAGGATGTTAGAGTAGTTTACTATTTTGTATTGTAATTATGAGTTGTATAGATTGTTTCTTATTCATTTTGTTCTTTATTTTTTACACTTTCATGTTTTGTATGAGGGACGACAGGTACAATGAATAGCACGAGTGTGGGCTGTCTATAGAAAAGAGATAAATGTTGATGTTGTATGTGTAGAAAACTAGGGTGTATAATTTTAATGTAAGAATTTCCTTTTGTCTGTAATGTTGCGAGATGCACGGAAGATCTGGCTAATTGGGTGTCGTAACGCCCATACCGCTAACGGGCCGAGCTGACGTCGCCATGGCGACAGGCGACACAGCCGCGGCACTCCCCACTCCATTGTCGGACGAGGTACACTCCACGCGCCCGCTACAGCAGGTCAACGGCCTGGGGCGACACGCACGTATCACTGGCCATTCATGAGTTCCGCCACCCTTACGACTGGGGAAGGTATCCCGCGGAGGCAACAGCGGGTGGTTTCTTCCGCTCAACGGCGCGCGCAGCGTCGCCACGGCAGAATGGACGGAGCGCAGCAGAGCCCGGCGAGCATTTTTTACCAGCAGCTATTAACTTGTACTGGACTGTGGAGCAGTGAAACAAAATGACTGCGACTTTACATAATGTGGAAAGTGAAGGACTGGTGTTTCCACGTTGTGAGTGGTGGGAAAGATTTTGCCTTTAGCAGACAGGACGATTGTTTTGTTTTGTCTTGACCACTGAATGGTGGGATCCATAAACTTTTGACAGTGACTTGTTAAGTGTGCTTTGTGAATTGCATGTGGGACGCTTGGTATACTTAAAGAGGACAGTTGTCGTTTGGTGAACAATTATTGTATGAAGGCAAGAAACTAGAGTGGGACATTGACATTTGCGTCTGTAGTAGGAGACATTTCTTGAATTGGCGCGGGAATAAGTGCTGTTTGTTGAAACTTACGACTTTTAATTACACCATGAACTGAAAGGACAGAACCGTGGGTAATAGTGGTTGTAGGGCCATTTTTTGGACGAACAGATTCGTGTGGATGGTACTCTGAGAGTGACTATGATATTTGTGTTTAATGGGAGATACAGTTTACTGTTCAGTGCGTGTTCAAAATGCCGAATTGAGTGACTCAAAGACTTTCGTCCGGGTAACCATGGGAGAGCTTTGACACCGAGACAGTGGTTCTAGGAAAACTATCAGCAACTTTTTGACCCCAAGAAAATCACAGAATGAAATGTTTCCGTGTGACTCGCAAGATAGGGAATAATGTATTTGTAATTGTGTAAATGTTTTTTTTATATGTTTCATTCCTGAAGGGACAGCAAGCGTAATTGTATTTTGTTAATATTTGTGTTTAGAATAGTTAGTGTTTGTTTTTTGTCTGTTCTGGGTTATCAAGTTCACGTAGCATGTTTATTAGAATATTTGGTACAATGATGCTCTAATTATAAGCCAGTGGCGTAATACTAACGTAGCGGTTCATGTAGCATTGATCAGTAAGATTGTCACAGGGGACAAGAGTTTGCATTGCACAACAAATATCGGAATTAACTGATGTATTTTGATGTCGTGCATAGTAATAATCTTGTTGGTGTTTCGACTGAAGCCACTTATTTTTTATTATCACAGTGGTGACATTTCACATTAAAGTGTAACGAAGGCTAGTCGAAATGCAAGTTCTTGTCGTCTATATGTGTGACAACAGAGAAATGAACAGTAGAGTAAGATAAGAGAGCTACTGGTGGATTCAAGCACTTATTGCTAAACTATTTACTGCGTGTATTGATCAAAGTTGATGAACTGACTAGCTCAGCAGCAGGTATTTGTACTGATGGACAAAGATAAGGCTAAACTCACTGTCGAGTAGTTGTGGCAATTGCTTAGGTGATGATAGTTAATGAGGTATGACATGATGTCTTAGACGAACTATATTACGTAACCAGTATGTAACTTGTGGTATATTTCATTGTTTTTCTTCTCAGTTTTTATTTCTCTGTAGGTTTGAGGTATATTTTAGAGTAATGGTATGGAGCCTGACATTCTATGTGTAACTAGTGTACGAATTTTTTTTCTTTTGTTGATTTTGTTTTGTATTTAGACTTTGCTGTGTAAGGGTTTTTACAGCGCAATTTATGAATGTCAGATTACTTGCTCTGTGTTTGGACGGTGAGCTGTTTAAAATTTCATGAGTACAATTAGTATTTTTTTTATTTGTTGTAGAATTATTGAAATTTGCATTACTCATAAAAATAACGAAGATCCCAGTAACTAAAGCAAATTTTTATCTCAATATCATTTTTTCATTTCTATGGTGTGATGTTTTATTTGTCATGTGGATTGTTATATATTTGTATGTGTACGTTACTCCGGATTGTGGAGAGTACAATAATGCAACAACTGCCAATAATTTGTTCGTCTATTTGAGGTCACCAGGGGCTAAGGTCTCCTCCTGGTTATTTTGATGAATTGCTACGTTTGTTTTAATACAGTTTTCTTAAAAAAATGTTCGGAACTACCCTCGCATTGCAAGGATAGTACCGTGCCATTTTTTTCTGCATGGGTAGCCGGTGGTGAAAGGGTACAGTACCGCCCAACATTGAAAATAGGTACGAAATTCTTGTCAGAACAACACATTTTGTGTGTAAAAGTAGCTCAATTTCAATTAATACAGCGAAGCCGGATACCAGTGTGGGAAAGAATGACAATTTATTTATTTAATTGATCACATGTGCACTACCTCAAAATAAATCCCTACATCCAGTTTGGTGAGATCTGTGAACTGAATGAATGTATGGTCGTCTGCTAACCACAGATAGTGAATCGGAATATATGATCATCTTTGAGTCGATCCTTTGGCTACCTTTGGTGAGATCAAAGAGATGGAAGTTACCAGAGCTTTGGAGCGTCTGAAATGTGGCTGACCAATAAGGTAGCAAGGTGCTTCTCCCACTTCGACAGAGGTGCGAGAGAACCGGAATACGGCCATGTTTCGGCACTCTGGCGCTGAACCTTCTGCTGTAAAGACCTGTTTTTTGTTGTGCTCCGTAATGAAAGTGTGGAGGCATGGTATGGATGTGGAATATTTAAGAGTAGTTAGAACTAATCATTTCTCTTTCCTAGGAACTTTTGTGGGGAAAATTACAAAGTGAGGCAGGTAATTTTAAGGGAATTGTAGTAAACCAACGGTCACAATGAGACCACGTGTAGTTATAAGTTGAGATACTAGCGTGTGTACAATAAGCTGAAATATTTAAGAATTAATAGCGTGTGTACAATAAGCTGAAATATTTAAGAAATAGCGTGTGTATCATAAGTTGAAGTATTTAAGAAATATCATTCCGTGTGACACTAAATTTAAACTCTGAGAGAGAATCAAGGTGAGTCGGCCGTTTTTCCAGCAACGCCACTTGGCTTGCATTGCACAGGAAGACGTGCGTTTATCTCCAGAGTTCACAGTAGGAAAGTAAAATTACAAAGTGGGGCAGTGTCGTGTGAAACTGGGATAGATATTGATTGAAGTGGGAAAGCGGAAAGTGATGAAGTTGTAACCGTTCGTTGTGTAATATTTCATATTGTTGTGATGTGTATGTCTTGTAATTTGGGTATGTGTGTTTTGCATGGGAGTAGCAAGGTAGTTTCGAAAGATTTGTGGGTTATGCTTGTTCCTTCTGTATCGCTCGATCTGGAGGAAAGTTTCGTGAGGATGAATGTGAGAGACGAAGTGTGAGGTATAATAAAAGATCCACCATCCGATCCAGGGAGTGCACTGTTGGGGCAAATAGATTACGAGACCATAGTATAGAGATTCACTAACGTAAAGCCATGCCCACTGGGCGGAATTTCTCTTGTGATTTTGTTCTAGGTTGTAGAATTTGTGTGTTTAGGAATAAATCAAATAGTGAATAGAAAGAGATTGGTGGCCTTTTTCATTAAATTGTATGTTATCATAATGTCCCGAATTTATATAAAAGCCGTTAAATCAAAGACAAAAAGTAAGTGTGGTATTGCCAATGCGTAGTGTGCAGTCAGAGTTCTATAAATCACTGATAGTCAGATGCGTGTTTCCGTTGCGTATTATTCATGCAGGAGGATACTTTGTAATTAAATAGTAAGATACGAGAATTCATGTTGCTCAATAAATTAAGGAAGAATCCACTCGCTTGGCAAACCACCCATCTTGCAGGCCTGACTGCTTGATGCCACAGTATGAGAAAGGCAAGTGGGTGCCTCTCATAATTTCGACCCTGCCAGGATTATTAATTGTTAGGATAATTGTTGCCAGGATTATTTATTGGTCAGGATATTTAATTTGTTGCCAGGATTATTTTATTGGTTAGGATATTTTGTTGTTAGGGTTTGCTGTTAAATTTTTTTATGGAATGTATTGTGATAGCGCTAAGAAGTAATTTTTTTTTTCTGTTTGCAATTTCTTTCTGGATTGGTGAGGATCTTTTATTTGTTTTATGTAATTAATTGCAGTATCGCACAAGGCTAGAAGATCGTTTTATAATTTTTTTTGCGTAATGTCCGTAGTAACTAGGTCGCAGGCTAAAAGTATAGTCACCATGGAGAATAACGATTCTGGCGTGAACGTAGCAGTGCAGCGGGAAGTAGCTGTAGATGGGTTAATGAGCGGGGACGGCAGGCACTCAGAAGAGGCTGTATTGTTCAGTGGACCGCTGCAAGGGGATCCTTTGTGCGGCGGGCTTTGTCCACAAACACGGGCCTTCCCAGACGACGCGGGCGAGCCGAGACTAGGCCAGGTGTACGGTGAAAGTGCAGCTACCCTTAGCGAAGCTACGGTTTCGCAGGCGAACAAGGTGAGCGCGTCGACGGTAGCAAATGACAGTGGGCTACTGCAGTTTTTACAGAGGATGGATGAAAGATTACAAGCGATGAATGGGAAGAATGAGGAGAGAGATAGGAAGAATGAGGAGAGAGATAGGGAGAATAAGGAAAGATTGGAAGCAATGAGTAGGGAGACTAAAGCGATAAATGAAAAATTGGAAGCAAATAACGAAAGATTAGAAGCAATCAATAGAGATAATAAGGAGAGAGATAGGGAAAATAAGGAAAGATTGGAGGTAATGGATAAGGGAAATAAAGAGGCAATGAGGAAGCTCCACACAGTTATCGATGAGCGTCTGTCCGCAGTTAATAATCGGTTAGATGAGGGGGAGAAGAATCTGGGTGCGGTAAAGCAAGTATGTGATGCTGTGAAAGAAAAAACCAATAATTTGGAGGTACGAGTAAGTGCAATAGAGAGCGATATTACCGAACGTGGGGACGTGTTGCCGGATGAGCGAATCAAAGAGATAGTAGAGGACTTACTTGCAGATAAACAAGGGGCATTATACAGCGTAGAAGCTCAAGTCACACGGCAGGAAATGGCGCTAAATAAACACAGGGATGAAGTTGCGGTGGTAGTGGCCAGAATGAATACGATTAGCGCAGATGTAGAAAAGATCAGTATGAGAGGCGAAACAGGCTCTGACAGTACGCAGCGAGAGGTTTATGCCGACCAAGAGGAGATACAATCACTATTGCAGTTTAAAGAGGCACAATTAGAAACAAATAGGAAACATAGGGAAGAACTAGCACAGTTGCAATTAGCGTGCAGAAGCGAAGGTGAAACACCACCAGGTAGACTGCAGAGGGAGAGTGACATAAATTCAAAAAACGAAAATAGGCAGAAAGAGGAAGACGAACTCAGAGAGTTAGAAGAACGGTTGTGTCGGATAAAACAGGTGGCAAACCCAACTGGGTATAGCCCAAGGTCGGAAAACATAGATGCGGAAGAAGAATGTAGGAGGCACTTCGTGTCGGTACAAACGTACACTTGCTTTCCGGATCCTGATAATTACCAACATCCATGCCTGTGGCTGTCTCAATTCCAAGATTCATTACCTTCATCGTGGGGACCGCTCCTCAAAATGAAGTTTGTGTGTAACCATTTGAGGGACGAGGCTAGAGCAAAAATGCAGGAGGTTATTAAAGACTGTAATAGCTACAAGATGTTTTGTGACAAGTTTTTAAATGAATTCTGGTCGAAAAGTAAGCAGGACCAGGTTAAGCAAAGCATATTGATGATGCCAAATTGTAACGAAGGTGGTATAAGGGATCCAGTGTCGTGCTATCAGGAAATGCTGAGACGAAACAGGTATTTGGATGTGCCATACGAAACTGGGGAGCTCATTAGGATCTGTATCACGAAGTTGCCAGTGAGATTGCGCAGAGATATAGTGATAGCAGGCAGAGGCTTGAACGATTCTGCGTCATTTCAGCACCTCTTACAGGAACTGGGAAATGAGAGTAACATTGTGAACGCCGACATGACTCATAGGTCAGACAGAGTTGAGGATAGGGACGGAAGAAACTATCAGAATGACAGGAGAGCAGGGAATCAGAGGAATGACGGAAATGGAAGATGGCGAGGAAATAGGGGGCAGAATTCATGGGGATATCGACCAGCAAACCGGGAAAATAGAAGATGGGACAGAGATGGAAGAAGAAGAGAAAATGAGAATGATGGGCGGAGAGAGGATAGGCAGTTATTGGGTTCACGACAGCACAATCATTGTCACAATGACGGAGGGACAAGAAGGTGACTACTTGATAGACGGGTACAAACCAGGACTATTAATGATGTAAATATTAGGTATATCGATTACGGAAAACTAAGGGAGAATCTGTTAGAGGAGGTAGGAGATGTGGGGAGTGAAGTCCACCCAATAATTAGCGTAGAGATAAATAATATAATCGTACCTTGTGTTATCGACACAGGCAGTGTAATGAGTGTATTGAGGGAAGATGTGTTTAAGTGTTGTAGTCTTACAAAACCATGGCCAACGTTGCCATTGCAAAGGACAACGGTGAGAGGGGCAATTACAGGAAAGGGAATTGAGGTGAAGTTACAAGCGCAGGTAGACTTTGTGTGCCAGGGGAAGAGGTTTAGTACAGTGTTCATGATTGTGTCATCTCTAACTGTTGAAGGGATACTAGGCGTTAATTTTTTGAACCAATATAAAGCAGTCGTTAACATGAGAAATGGTTCGATGGAGTTGAAACGAGACTCGGAGGAAATTACGTTAAGATTCGACGATTGCTTACATGGTAAAGATAACGCACACTTAGCATTATGTCTGGCGGTAAAGTCCGGTAGACAGGCACAGAATACGGGGTGCGAACAAGAGAAGAAGGAAATTCATAAATGTTTGGAGGAGGAGATCAGGGAGAAAATCTGGCATTTACGAGGGACCACGATCTACGGGGAATTGCAGAAAATTTTATACGAGAATAGAAAGGTATTTAAACATGCTGCGGGTACAATAAGAAATTTTGTGTATAGATTCAAGGTCAAGCCACACAAACAGTTTAGGGCCCAAGTGTACCCGATTCCTGTTGTGTACAAAGAAAGAGTGGAAGCTGAGATCGAAAGCATGCTACAACAAGGGATTATCGAACCAGCATCCAGTCCGTACAACAGTCCTTTAGTTTGTGTTGAAAAAAAGGATGGGTCAATTAGATTAGTGTTGGACGCAAGAAGGATTAATAAGATAATTGAGCCAGAGACAGATCGGCTGCTGACACTTGACGAATTGCTACAAAAGTTCCACGGGATCAAAGTTCTCAGCTCAGTTGATTTGAGAATGAGTTTCTGGCAGGTGGAGTTAGATCGGGGGTGTAGAAAATACACTGCATTCTTGTGCTACGGGAAATCATATCAATTCCGGAAACTACCATTTGGGTTAAATGTATCATCCGCGGCATTTATCAGAGCGCTAAATACTGTCATTCCTAATGAAATAAAAGATAAGGTAACACAGTACGTGGATGATGTCCTGATAGCCGAAAGAAACTGGGAAGACCACAATAGAACGTTAGGCATATTGCTCGGTGCACTGGAGAGACATGGGGTGACCGTAAATTTGGGAAAGTCAGAATTTGGACGAAAAGAAATCGAGTTTCTAGGTCACATTGTGACACCAGAGGGAATAAGACCAAATCCAGACAAACTCGAAGTAATCAGAGAATTTCCGGTGCCAAGAACAAAAAGTCAGCTACGGGGTTATTTAGGATTAATCAATTTTTACAGGAGGTTCATTCAGATTGGGGGAGCAGCGACACCCAGACTATGTCAGCTGACTGGAAAGAAAACGGTATGGAATTGGGACCCTGTCGCGCAGGAAGAGTATGAGGCGTTAAAGAAGGCACTGCTATCGGCACCTCTTCTCGGGCATCCAGACCTAGGGAAAGAGTTTTGTATGGCCACGGACAGTTCCCGTAGTGGACTTGGGGTAACATTGTTCCAAGAGCAAGAGCAAGGAGGAGAAGTAATACAACAACCTATTGCATTTGCGAGCCGAGTGCTTAGCAAAGCTGAGAGAAATTACACGGTAACTGAGCTTGAAGCTTTGGCAATAGTATGGGGTTTTAGTAAGTTTAGATACTATTTGTATGGAAGGCATACTAAAATCTATACTGACCACAAGTCACTACAGTTTCTAATGTCGGCCAAACTTAATCATAGGCGACTCGCTAGGTGGGCACTCTATTTACAGGAGTTTCAGTTTTCGGTCACGTATATTCCTGGGCCACAGAATATAGTGGCAGATGCGTTGTCAAGGAACCCAGTAGGTCATGGTCAATGCTTTGATGAGGAGATAAACGAGAACAGATATGATATATTGTATATGCAGGGCGTGCCGTTCGAGAAGTACATAGGGACGGTACTCACAAATATCGCGAAAGAGCAGGATAAAGACGCGTAATGGAGAATGGTGAAGGACAGAGTTAGAGCGAACTTAGACGCCAATATAGCACGTTTTTATACAATTCAGAATGGGGTCCTTTTCTACCGTAGAAATCCGAACACACAAGACTGGGTGTTGTGTATACCAAATGAAATAGTCAACAAGTTGATCTGGTACACGCACCTAAGTTACGGGCATTACGGGGCAAGGAAATGCTGTAAGAAGTTAAGGGAATCAGTTTATTTCATTAGTATGGAGAGGAGGATCAAGAACGTGCTTGGTAGTTGCAAATTGTGCCAGAAGGCAAAATCGTTAACTATCTCGTGCAAAGCACCGCTTTTTCCGATAGTGCCAGGTAGACTGAGGGAATTCGGAGCAACAGATTTGTTTGGCCCGCTACCTAGGTCAGTGCAGGGATATAGATATGTTTTAGTAGCAGTGGAATTGGTGTCAAAGTATGTGACTTTTACCGCATTGAAACGTGCGACGGGAAGGACAGTAGCAGCAGCGATCGTTAAAAACTTTTTGCGAGAAGTAGGGACTGTAGAAAAGTTCATTGCTGACAATGGACCGCAATATAGATCCAGACAATGGCTAACCACACTGAAGAGAAGAAGGATAAAACCGGTGTTCATATCCCGATACCATGCTGCAAGTAACCCCAGTGAAAGAGTGGTAAAAGAACTGGGAAAGTTGTGTAAGATCTATTGCCATAGGCAACACAGAAGTTGGAGTATTTTTCTCAAAGATTTTCAGGACATCCTCAATGAGCTACCACATGGAGCAACTGGTTTATCACCAATTACGGTGCTAAAGAATGAACCACCACCAGATCGAGTCAGGGAGCTGGTAGGTTTTCCGCGATCAGGAAAGCAGAGGCACACAGAAATTGTTAAGGTTGCGATAGAGCGAATTAAGAAAGCAGCTAAGGATAGGCAGGAGAAGCAGAAAGGAAAGATCCGTAAGATCGAATTGGCAGTAGGAGACAAGGTTCTAATAAAAACTCATCGATTATCAAAGAAGCACAGATTCCTAACTAGCAAGTTCTTTACTGTGTATAGTGGACCATTCAGAGTGAGGCGGATTGTACATGAAAATGCTGTACTAATTGAGACGATCAAGGGAAAACAATCTCGGGGGCTTCATCACATTTCTAACATCAAATTATGGAAAAGTTAAGGATAGATCTAAGGTAGGCAATTTATGGTAGATAGTCAGTGTATTTAATTGTGGTGTGTAACGTTGTGCAGGGTCAAATCGAACATAAGAATTTTCAGGCGGGATGTCAGGAAGTATGACAGAACAGACTGGTCGAATGAGTCATGAACAGGAGTCGACAGAGTGGTGTATGTACGTATTTTGTCGTATGAATAAGGATCAAGCAGAAACGACGTGATGATTAATGAGTGAATAAAGATGGTAGATAGAGAAGCGACGTGATAAATAGTAGTGGATAAAGGTGGTATATGAGGAGAAGCGACGTGAAGCAGTGTGATTAATAAAGAGAGATTCGACGTGATGAAACAGTGGTAAATAAAGGTGAGTAGAATTGAATAATGTGGAGATGTCTTAGATGTATGTTACAGAGAGGCCTGTGTATGCTGCAATAGAGATTGATGCCAATGATGAAGGAAGACCAGGAAATGATGGAGTAATGGACGGACGGAGAGCCGAAATACGAATGAAGAGATGAGGACAACTGCACAATGTGAAAGGACGTAAAGGGAGTATGAGACCCAGATGGTGAACGTTGTGAAATACTGACGTAAGATGTAATATAAGTGTAGATCTAATTCTTACCATAAAATATGCTATTTGGCAAAAATAATATTTTTTGTTGTTGTTGAAGCCTCGTACCAGTATAACTGATCAAAACGGTACCAAGAATGTGTGCAGTTATTTTGCAGGTTGATTAATTTGTGTATTTTTTGTTCTTAGATGAAATGTCGCGATTCTAAGTTGAGATTTAGCATAAAGTGAATGCAGAGGTAAGCCGATGTAAAGAGGTGCCAGAGTGAAAGGACGAATTCGGAGACTGGAACGCTATCTCCGAAACAGCTTCATGTGTTATGTGGTTGAGTATAAGGGAGCAAAGGTATGGTATGTTGTCGTGAGTGTGGTGGTGTTAAGGTTAGCTGACTTCTAGACCTATTCTGTTAGTGTATTAATGGGTTGAATGAGAAGGAAAGTGTGATGTCTGGTGAGTGAGAGTCGTAGAGTAGTGTGATCAATGCGCACACTCCTGTAAAGGGGATGCTACCGATCTGTAACTAAAACATTATTATGTATTGTTTGATTGGGATGAACCTCGATGGCAGGTCAGGATCTGACATCATGTGGATGGTTCATACATGTCCTAGAAACGTTGCTATATATAATGAAATGTAAAATATGTGAAGAGATACTGATTTCAGTCTGTCACAAGCACAAGGGTGCATTATATGTTGTAGATTTAGAGTCACCAGTTCCTAAAATGTTTATTGTGTTAGGATGTTAAAGTAGTTTAATATTTAATAACCTGTGGTAGGTAATTGAGAGTTGTGTAGATTATTTTCTCATTTTTTTGGTTAGAACACTTTCAAGGGGTTTCAATTTCAGTCTGTCACAAGCACAAAGGTTCATTGTATATTGTAGCTTGAGAATCAACAGTTTCTAATATTTTCACTGTGATAGGATGTTAGAGTAGTTTACTATTTTGTATTGTAATTATGAGTTGTATAGATTGTTTCTTATTCATTTTGTTCTTTATTTTTTACACTTTCATGTTTTGTATGAGGGACGACAGGTACAATGAATAGCACGAGTGTGGGCTGTCTATAGAAAAGAGATAAATGTTGATGTTGTATGTGTAGAAAACTAGGGTGTATAATTTTAATGTAAGAATTTCCTTTTGTCTGTAATGTTGCGAGATGCACGGAAGATCTGGCTAATTGGGTGTCGTAACGCCCATACCGCTAACGGGCCGAGCTGACGTCGCCATGGCGACAGGCGACACAGCCGCGGCACTCCCCACTCCATTGTCGGACGAGGTACACTCCACGCGCCCGCTACAGCAGGTCAACGGCCTGGGGCGACACGCACGTATCACTGGCCATTCATGAGTTCCGCCACCCTTACGACTGGGGAAGGTATCCCGCGGAGGCAACAGCGGGTGGTTTCTTCCGCTCAACGGCGCGCGCAGCGTCGCCACGGCAGAATGGACGGAGCGCAGCAGAGCCCGGCGAGCATTTTTTACCAGCAGCTATTAACTTGTACTGGACTGTGGAGCAGTGAAACAAAATGACTGCGACTTTACATAATGTGGAAAGTGAAGGACTGGTGTTTCCACGTTGTGAGTGGTGGGAAAGATTTTGCCTTTAGCAGACAGGACGATTGTTTTGTTTTGTCTTGACCACTGAATGGCGGGATCCATAAACTTTTGACAGTGACTTGTTAAGTGTGCTTTGTGAATTGCATGTGGGACGCTTGGTATACTTAAA
This sequence comes from Schistocerca nitens, assembly GCF_023898315.1. Classification (NCBI taxonomy): domain Eukaryota; kingdom Metazoa; phylum Arthropoda; class Insecta; order Orthoptera; family Acrididae; genus Schistocerca; species Schistocerca nitens. The sequence goes on from NC_064620.1 coordinate 271,353,658, forward strand.
GAGGACAGTTGTCGTTTGGTGAACAATTATTGTATGAAGGCAAGAAACTAGAGTGGGACATTGACATTTGCGTCTGTAGTAGGAGACATTTCTTGAATTGGCGCGGGAATAAGTGCTGTTTGTTGAAACTTACGACTTTTAATTACACCATGAACTGAAAGGACAGAACCGTGGGTAATAGTGGTTGTAGGGCCATTTTTTGGACGAACAGATTCGTGTGGATGGTACTCTGAGAGTGACTATGATATTTGTGTTTAATGGGAGATACAGTTTACTGTTCAGTGCGTGTTCAAAATGCCGAATTGAGTGACTCAAAGACTTTCGTCCGGGTAACCATGGGAGAGCTTTGACACCGAGACAGTGGTTCTAGGAAAACTATCAGCAACTTTTTGACCCCAAGAAAATCACAGAATGAAATGTTTCCGTGTGACTCGCAAGATAGGGAATAATGTATTTGTAATTGTGTAAATGTTTTTTTTATATGTTTCATTCCTGAAGGGACAGCAAGCGTAATTGTATTTTGTTAATATTTGTGTTTAGAATAGTTAGTGTTTGTTTTTTGTCTGTTCTGGGTTATCAAGTTCACGTAGCATGTTTATTAGAATATTTGGTACAATGATGCTCTAATTATAAGCCAGTGGCGTAATACTAACGTAGCGGTTCATGTAGCATTGATCAGTAAGATTGTCACAGGGGACAAGAGTTTGCATTGCACAACAAATATCGGAATTAACTGATGTATTTTGATGTCGTGCATAGTAATAATCTTGTTGGTGTTTCGACTGAAGCCACTTATTTTTTATTATCACAGTGGTGACATTTCACATTAAAGTGTAACGAAGGCTAGTCGAAATGCAAGTTCTTGTCGTCTATATGTGTGACAACAGAGAAATGAACAGTAGAGTAAGATAAGAGAGCTACTGGTGGATTCAAGCACTTATTGCTAAACTATTTACTGCGTGTATTGATCAAAGTTGATGAACTGACTAGCTCAGCAGCAGGTATTTGTACTGATGGACAAAGATAAGGCTAAACTCACTGTCGAGTAGTTGTGGCAATTGCTTAGGTGATGATAGTTAATGAGGTATGACATGATGTCTTAGACGAACTATATTACGTAACCAGTATGTAACTTGTGGTATATTTCATTGTTTTTCTTCTCAGTTTTTATTTCTCTGTAGGTTTGAGGTATATTTTAGAGTAATGGTATGGAGCCTGACATTCTATGTGTAACTAGTGTACGAATTTTTTTTCTTTTGTTGATTTTGTTTTGTATTTAGACTTTGCTGTGTAAGGGTTTTTACAGCGCAATTTATGAATGTCAGATTACTTGCTCTGTGTTTGGACGGTGAGCTGTTTAAAATTTCATGAGTACAATTAGTATTTTTTTTATTTGTTGTAGAATTATTGAAATTTGCATTACTCATAAAAATAACGAAGATCCCAGTAACTAAAGCAAATTTTTATCTCAATATCATTTTTTCATTTCTATGGTGTGATGTTTTATTTGTCATGTGGATTGTTATATATTTGTATGTGTACGTTACTCCGGATTGTGGAGAGTACAATAATGCAACAACTGCCAATAATTTGTTCGTCTATTTGAGGTCACCAGGGGCTAAGGTCTCCTCCTGGTTATTTTGATGAATTGCTACGTTTGTTTTAATACAGTTTTCTTAAAAAAATGTTCGGAACTACCCTCGCATTGCAAGGATAGTACCGTGCCATTTTTTTCTGCATGGGTAGCCGGTGGTGAAAGGGTACAGTACCGCCCAACATTGAAAATAGGTACGAAATTCTTGTCAGAACAACACATTTTGTGTGTAAAAGTAGCTCAATTTCAATTAATACAGCGAAGCCGGATACCAGTGTGGGAAAGAATGACAATTTATTTATTTAATTGATCACATGTGCACTACCTCAAAATAAATCCCTACATCCAGTTTGGTGAGATCTGTGAACTGAATGAATGTATGGTCGTCTGCTAACCACAGATAGTGAATCGGAATATATGATCATCTTTGAGTCGATCCTTTGGCTACCTTTGGTGAGATCAAAGAGATGGAAGTTACCAGAGCTTTGGAGCGTCTGAAATGTGGCTGACCAATAAGGTAGCAAGGTGCTTCTCCCACTTCGACAGAGGTGCGAGAGAACCGGAATACGGCCATGTTTCGGCACTCTGGCGCTGAACCTTCTGCTGTAAAGACCTGTTTTTTGTTGTGCTCCGTAATGAAAGTGTGGAGGCATGGTATGGATGTGGAATATTTAAGAGTAGTTAGAACTAATCATTTCTCTTTCCTAGGAACTTTTGTGGGGAAAATTACAAAGTGAGGCAGGTAATTTTAAGGGAATTGTAGTAAACCAACGGTCACAATGAGACCACGTGTAGTTATAAGTTGAGATACTAGCGTGTGTACAATAAGCTGAAATATTTAAGAATTAATAGCGTGTGTACAATAAGCTGAAATATTTAAGAAATAGCGTGTGTATCATAAGTTGAAGTATTTAAGAAATATCATTCCGTGTGACACTAAATTTAAACTCTGAGAGAGAATCAAGGTGAGTCGGCCGTTTTTCCAGCAACGCCACTTGGCTTGCATTGCACAGGAAGACGTGCGTTTATCTCCAGAGTTCACAGTAGGAAAGTAAAATTACAAAGTGGGGCAGTGTCGTGTGAAACTGGGATAGATATTGATTGAAGTGGGAAAGCGGAAAGTGATGAAGTTGTAACCGTTCGTTGTGTAATATTTCATATTGTTGTGATGTGTATGTCTTGTAATTTGGGTATGTGTGTTTTGCATGGGAGTAGCAAGGTAGTTTCGAAAGATTTGTGGGTTATGCTTGTTCCTTCTGTATCGCTCGATCTGGAGGAAAGTTTCGTGAGGATGAATGTGAGAGACGAAGTGTGAGGTATAATAAAAGATCCACCATCCGATCCAGGGAGTGCACTGTTGGGGCAAATAGATTACGAGACCATAGTATAGAGATTCACTAACGTAAAGCCATGCCCACTGGGCGGAATTTCTCTTGTGATTTTGTTCTAGGTTGTAGAATTTGTGTGTTTAGGAATAAATCAAATAGTGAATAGAAAGAGATTTGTGGCCTTTTTCATTAAATTGTATGTTATCATAATGTCCCGAATTTATATAAAAGCCGTTAAATCAAAGACAAAAAGTAAGTGTGGTATTGCCAATGCGTAGTGTGCAGTCAGAGTTCTATAAATCACTGATAGTCAGATGCGTGTTTCCGTTGCGTATTATTCATGCAGGAGGATACTTTGTAATTAAATAGTAAGATACGAGAATTCATGTTGCTCAATAAATTAAGGAAGAATCCACTCGCTTGGCAAACCACCCATCTTGCAGGCCTGACTGCTTGATGCCACAGTATGAGAAAGGCAAGTGGGTGCCTCTCAAAAGTTGCGGGCAGCGTCTCTAACATTCGGCGTGGTGTCTGTTTGTTCTAAGTCCTGTCTTCCTACCACTTTCGCGCAACTACGCTCTGAGCGTGTTTTTTAGGGAATTGACTAGTTTGAACCTGGGACCTGTTGCTGGTAAGGAGACGCCAGACCACACATGACATACAGAGTTCAGAAGAGTTCAGTGAGACTAGCGATGGTATAATCAAATACTTAATTATTTCAGCATCAGCTCCACTGCACTCCCTCTAAAAGAATCTTAATACTGACTATATTTAGTGGAAGGGGTTCAAGGCTTTCCTATTTTTAGTTAGCTGGTAAAATAACGTCGAAAAATCAGTTAAGTTTACCATTGGAAATTTTATTCTACTCACAAAACATTGTTTATAAATTTCACTATTGATAAAACGAAATGTTTTAATACAGGATGATAAAAGCCAACTGCGTTCAACAAAAATGTGAACGAATATTCCCTGAATGGGTTTCCAAGTTCTACAATGGATCGAAGGATGACCTATGCCATATCACATCTATAATCTAGGTTTAAGTTAACTTTCATAAAAAGAGAAAACTATCAAAATGGTCTACAGTGACCCTCAATTATCTTTAATTACATATTTAACTTGTCGTAAATTACAGTGGCTGATGTGGCTTCTCAGTAATTATATAACAGAAAAATCATCGCGTTTCATATTTTAACTTCTAGTAGCTAATGTGAACACCATGAGATTTAATTGATGATTTACACTAGTATTACATAAAAAGGGGATGTAACAGATGAGACTTCTGCAGTTCTGAGTGAAGCCTTATGCACTCAAAAATGCGGCATCGTGTGCGTTCATTACCTTGTCGGTGTTTAGGCAGTGTCAGGGGGCGGCGGGCGGCGCAGCTCCACGCACCTCGCCGTCTCGAAAGCAACTCTCTCCTAACTTCTCCTTACTACAATTTACCGAAGTTGGTTTAAAAAAGCTATCTGGATGTGTTTTCAACTGACCAATCAGGGTCTCAATGTTAACCTTAAGCTCCGCCTACAAAATTCTGTCTATCCAATGAGAAACGTTATACTTTTCGTGGTGGGGCAATGTTTTTAACGTTTGCAACGTAAAAGAGACGCGAAAAAGTCACGCTAAAACTTGCAGCTGGTGTGGCCCTTTTAGTGTTATCGTAAGATCTACACTGTTCTTCTTGGGGGCTCTATCTTTTAACATGGGCTGGGGGGTGGTTTTGGTGGTCGGCTGGCGACGTGGGTGTCCGTCCCTTATTGTAGGGCCTCCTAGCCTACACGATTCTGCTCTCGGCTTCTGTTCTCGTTTCTCCCCTCGGAACTGCGTCTGTTTCACGGTGGGGAGGTATGACATGCATTTAGGCGTTCTTGTGTTATTCTGTGGTATTCCATTTGCTCACTCGTTGATCGTATTACTCTGGTTAATTTAATGTCAGGATTTATTCGGAGCTATGTGACATACTGTCGGATTTTGCTATCATGTCAGGGTTTTCATGGAAGGTGTTGGATTTGCCTGACACCTTACACGTCTACTTCATGTGACAAACCTCAGCGGTCAGTGGCCACAAGTGCTTTATGAATCTCCGTCCACATGGGTACTCTATCTCATACCTCAACCACTTTATTACAGGGTTGCTTACAACCCCTCTCAGATTTAGTCGTAACATGGCACAGTGGGTAGCCCGTCAAAACTGAAGACAGATCAAGCATGAAAACATGAAGAATGCGTACCGAACGGTGCAAAAAAGAAAGAAAATAGAAACAGAGAAAGACCCAAGATTAACATGCGCAACATGGAGTTACACTGGACAACCGTGGCATCGTGGTTACGTGGTCACGGAAGAGACTGCAAAATAAAAGATCCAGGTTCAAACACCCCTCGTGCGCAATTTTTTTTTACAAAATTATGAACTGTGTCTCCGGTCACTGACTTGTCTGTTCACTGTATTCAGATCTGTGTATTTATGATGGTGCAATGTCCGTTTGCAACAGAACCGTGTAACGAAGCGATTCCACAAGTAATACATGTTATACCTCTTGCATTACGCCTTATAAGTTTTGTCTCTTGAATTCTTTCATTGCAACGTAGGGCACATCAAAATGGCTCTGAGCACTATGGGACTTAACATCTGAGGTCATCAGTCCCCTAGAACTTAGAACTACTGAAACCTAACTAACCTAAGGACATCACAAACATCCATGCCCGAGGCAGGATTCGAACCTGCGACCGTAGCAGTCGCGCGGTTCCGGACTGAGCGCCTAGAACCGCTAGACCACCGCGGCCGGCTAGGGCACATCCGTTTATCTGTTGTTTCCTTTTCTGTGAGGGGTCTATGAGACATCGCGTCTGCTCTCACTTATTCGTCACATTTACTTGCGACGGTAATATAGCCTTATCACATGACTCATTCCCTATAACCAATGTGCAGTATGACAAATGACTAGAGCAGAACTACAGACACGTCAATGACCGGACGATCAGTTCATAAATCTGTGAAAAAAAGAGAAAAAGCAAGGTTTGAACACGGACCTTCCGCTTTGTAGTCCAACACCGTGACCACGCAACCACGACACCGTCTTTATTTTCAATCGCGCAGTATTGCATATCTTAAGCTTAGACCATTCACTGTTTCTACTTTGTTTCGTTTTTGACAGTTTGATACATCATCTTCTTGTTTTCATGCTTCATCTCTGTTCCGTCTTTGACGGGTTATCCACTGGCCACTTTACCACTAAATCTGAAGGGATTCGAAGGGGAGTTTCCCTTGTTAGAAGGATACGGTCTCAAAAGTACTGCGTTCAGATATGCCCTTTCTATGCAGCCAAAGATTGTTACTTCCCTATCAGATAAAAACAGTGCTTATAGAGTGGTTGCACCTCCAAAGCGACTTAAAACTCGTGTAAAGCCAAAGACGGCTTTCGAATTCACAGGACTCTGGGTATCCGATTGTCTGTGTTATAAAACCTCGTCTTTTGATACGTTGACATCTATCACGTTTTGTAACATCCTGCTGTTACGCTAGTTCGAGTGTTCCAAGATGGTCTTTATTTTTCATTTTAAGGTAGGTCAGTGCCACCAAACTGTGCTACTCTTTCAGATTTTTATGAACTTTTGCAGCATTTTCATTGTTACCGAGTACCTGTGTACCTGTTTCCTTGCACTGGTTTTCTAAACATCTTTTGCCTACTGATCGGTATTCACTATCTCCATTTGTTAGTCCCCCGTTGCCTATCGGAGGACACAACCATGTTGTTTTTAACTGTATTATTGCTTTTTCTGAAGTTCATTTCTGTGGCTTGAATATAGCTCCTGTCGTTGGCCTTTGGGATCTATACATCAGCGTGATTAAGAAGAGCTGGGACTAACATTATTGCGTATAATTCTGTGGGTCTGATATCATGTTAAGATCACAATGCTACATTCACGATGCTACCTTTGGTAATATGGTACGTATGAAATTAATTTCCATCGCTGTATCTCAGTGTGAAGCAACTTGTAAGTAGGATGTGTAGGTTTTTATATTGGTAACGCCACGTAGCGCTCTGTATGAAAATCACTGGCTGTGCTGTGTGCAGTCTGTGGCTAGTTTGCATTGTTGTGTTGGGCAGCTGGATGTTAACAGCGCGTAGCGTTGCGCAGTTGGAGGTGAGCCGCCAGCAGTGGTGGATGTGGGGAGAGACATGGCAGTTTTGAGAGCGGACGATCTGGAAATTTGTAAGACTGGATGTCATGAACTGATATATATATTATGACTTTTGAACACTTTTAAGGTAAATGCATTGTTCATTCTCTGCCAAAATCTTTCATTTGCTAACTATGCCTAACAGTAGTTAGTGCTTTCAGTAGTTAGAATCTTTTATTTAGCTGGCAGTAGTGGCGCTCGCTGTATTGCAGTAGTTCGAGTAACGAAGATTTTGTGAGGTAAGTGATTTGTGAAAGGTATAGGTTAATGTTAGTCAGGGCCATTCTTTTGTAGGGATTTTTGAAAGTCAGATTGCGTTGCGCTAAAAATATTGTGTGTCAGTTTAGTGTTGATCAGAATAGGTAAAGAGCGAAATGTCTGAGTACGATCAGTTCTGCTCAGCTGTTTGAAAATCAAATAACGTAAGTGTTGTGGCGTAGTAAGACAACCACGCCACTTGGAAGTAGCCGAAAGGCACGCGTTAAATCACGCAGGCTAGTAGATAGGTCTGAAACAGGATACGTAATGAATGCTATAAAGAAAAGTAAGTAGCTCCTGAAATACTTAACTTTAATCCATCCTTGTGGTGCATCGCTCTTGATGAGACATGCTTCATACGATAACTATCAATTGCTATGTAATGCTAATGGCGCCTAGCTAGGTCGTAGCCATTGACTTACCTGAAGGCTATTCTAACTATCGGCTCTGCAAATGAGCGAGGCTTCGTCAGTGTGCATCGCTAGCTACGTCGTCCGTACAACTGGGGCGAGTGCTAGTCCGTCTCTCGAGACCTGCCGTGTGGTGGCGCTCGGTCTGCGATCACTGACAGTGGCGACACGCGGGTCCGACATGTACTAATGGACCGCGGCCGATTTAAAGCTACCACCTAGCAAGTGTGGTGTCTGGCGGTGACACCACAGTAAGGGATTTACCAGCACAGTAATTCACTAATTTTTCTAAGGGGACGTTTCAAACTTCGCTCTCTCAGTACAGCCGCCACTCCGACGTGCCCTTCGTTGTCAGCAGTACCAGGCTGTGTGTGGAATGACAAAGCGGCGCGAATGGTCTCTCTTTATCGCTTACTCTGGCAAATGTGTTTTTCAGCGTCACTGATAATGTCACATACATCTGCAGGAACTTGACGCAAAAAAATCACATGTTATCTACATGAGGAAAATACTCGACAAACAAAACACGCCTTACTTTCTCTTCGGGAAACACATTCGCAAAGAATAGGCAGCTGCATTCCACGTTTGATGTTCCAATGTCAGCTTCAGATAATGCTTTCAGTTTTACTAATGTTAATATATAAAACACTACAGAACACTAAAAGAGGAATTAGAAGTGAAAGAACGTAAGATAATGAGGAAAATCCTAGGACCAAGAACTAAAGATGGGGTACATTATCCAAAACCCAATGCAGAAATACACTCCTGGAAATTGAAATAAGAACACCGTGAATTCATTGTCCCAGGAAGGGGAAACTTTATTGACACATTCCTGGGGTCAGATACATCACATGATCACACTGACAGAACCACAGGCACATAGACACAGGCAACAGAGCATGCACAATGTCGGCACTAGTACAGTGTATATCCACCTTTCGCAGCAATGCAGGCTGCTATTCTCCCATGGAGACGATCGTAGAGATGCTGGATGTAGTCCTGTGGAACGGCTTGCCATGCCATTTCCACCTGGCGCCTCAGTTGGACCAGCGTTCGTGCTGGACGTGCAGACCGCGTGAGACGACGCTTCATCCAGTCCCAAACATGCTCAATGGGGGACACATCCGCAGATCTTGCTGGCCAGGGTAGTTGACTTACACCTTCTAGAGCACGTTGGGTGGCACGGGATACATGCGGACGTGCATTGTTCTGTTGGAACAGCAAGTTCCCTTGCCGGTCTAGGAATGGTAGAGCGATGGGTTCGATGACGGTTTGGATGTACCGTGCACTATTCAGTGTCCCCTCGACGATCACCAGTGGTGTACGGCCAGTGTAGGAGATCGCTCCCCACACCATGATGCCGGGTGTTGGCCCTGTGTGCCTCGGTTGTATGCAGTCCTGATTATGGCGCTCACCTGCACGGCGCCAAACACGCATACGACCATCATTGGCACCAAGGCAGAAGCGACTCTCATCGCTGAAGACGACACGTCTCCATTCGTCCCTCCATTCACGCCTGTCGCGACACCACTGGAGGCGGGCTGCACGATGTTGGGGCGTGAGCGGAAGACGGCCTAACGGTGTGCGGGACCGTAGCCCAGCTTCATGGAGACGGTTGCGAATGGTCCTCGCCGATACCCCAGGAGCAACAGTGTCCCTAATTTGCTGGGAAGTGGCGGTGCGGTCCCCTACGGCACTGCGTAGGATCCTACGGTCTTGGCGTGCATCCGTGCGTCGCTGCGGTCCGGTCCCAGGTCGACGGGCACGTGCACCTTCCGCCGACCACTGGCGACAACATCGATGTACTGTGGAGACCTCACGCCCCACGTGGTGAGCAATTCGGCGGTACGTCCACCCGGCCTCCCGCATGCCCACTATACGCCCTCGCTCAAAGTCCGTCAACTGCACATACGGTTCACGTCCACGCTGTCGCGGCATGCTACCAGTGTTAAAGACTGCGATGGAGCTCCGTATGCCACGGCAAACTGGCTGACACTGACGGCGGCGGTGCACAAATGCTGCGCAGCTAGCGCCATTCGACGGCCAACACCGCGGTTCCTGGTGTGTCCGCTGTGCCGTGCGTGTGATCATTGCTTGTACAGCCCTCTCGCAGTGTCTGGAGCAAGTATGGTGGGTCTGACACACCGGTGTCAATGTGTTCTTTTTTCCATTTCCAGGAGTGTATATAAAAATATCTCCAAAATAACATACACAATGCGCATGAGAATAATCCAATTCATGGGACACTTAGAAAGAATGGACTCAAACAGGTTAACGCACAAAATCCATACATTTTTAAAGAACAAAACTACAAGACCGAACTGGTACAAACAGACGGAAAAAGACCTGAGAGAATTAGGGTCTCCAAATCTACATGATAGAAATTAAATCAGAAAAATCACAAACACGCAGGGTTTTGAGGAAGAAGAGAGAAAAACTAACCGACATACATTGTCTACGCAACGAAAGCTAGCCCATTCGTTGTTTATGAAGGAATACTGGGCGAAAAGGAAGGCCAACAAATGCTGATTATGCGTGGTCCTAAGTGATCTATCCGCGAAGAAGAAGAAGAAGAAGAAAAGGCAATGTCCCGACTGACTGACTCACTCACACACATCACGCCCAACCCAAACCTGTTAGGTTAGAAACTTGAAATTTGGAGAGAGTACTGATTTTTACTGTAGGCGTCGCTTAAGAAAGAATTTTTCGAAATTCCAGCCGTTAGGGGGTAAATTAGGGGTATGTAGCTATTAAGGCAGCTTTGAAGCTAGAACAAGGTAAATCTACGAAAATTGGTATTTGGTTTCTCGGGCAGAAATAAAGAAATAAGTGTTTCAGCATTTTTGGAAGTTTAATCGTTGGGGGGGGGGGGGGGGGGTGAAATAATAGGCGATAATAAGTGCCATTTTTAAAATAAATAATTATTAACAAGCTAATTATTTTTAAGGCTACAGCAGTGAAAACTGGTATTTGACTTCTCAGTTACAAATAAAATAACACGTGTTTCATTGTTTTTGCAAATTCAACCTCTAAGGAGCTGAAATAGAGCGTGAAGTATTTTATGAAAACATTTCAATGTGAATGCATTTTATCTATGAAAATTGATATTTGGCTTGTCATTTAGAAGTGAAAATATACGTGTTTCACTGTTTCTGAAAATACCCCTAAGTGGCCCAGCCCCGCTAAGGATAGGTACTGGAAATTTGGAGAGGATGTGGATATTATACTGCAAGCATAGTTTAAGAAAGAATCTTTCGAAATTTCACTCCTAAGAGGGTGAAATAGGGGATCAAAAGTCTTTTTAAAAATATGTCTTTACTAACCAATTTTGAACTACAACTACGAAAATGGTATATGGTTTCTCAGTCAGAAATAAAAAAAATACGTGTTTCAGCATTTTCGGAATTTCAGCCACTAAGGGGGTAAAATAGCGGCCACAAGAACGCAAAAGGCATAATCAACAAAAAGTTTGTGCTCCAGGTATCATAGTCGCGTTTTAGTCACAAGTGAATTTGGAAAAGATCATATTTCTGTAGTCTCAACTAGCGCGAAAAGCTTACAAAGTATTCGATTAAAGAAAAACAAAAGAAATCTGTGCAGACCATACATATGTAAGTGAAGGTGCAGGCGCTGAGCTAGTAGAAACGCAAAATCCTCATTCAATAATTTTATTTACGTGTCCCAGTATTAACTACCCCTTTGAAAAATATTTTATATTAATAAAATTCTTTTGCTAATTTCTTTCGCCTTTTTTCCTGGTTTTGTACCACATAATGTTTCTTAATCGTGTACTGTGGAGCCTGCTATTTGGAAATAATTTTCTTCATTAATAATGTGCAGAAGACACAGAACTAATTTTTAAGTTACCTTTTGGCTAGTTTATTGTCATATGAGCTTAGTAATGTTCCGAGTATGTACTTTGTAACATTTCTCTAGGCATCTTATTCGTAAGGACACCAAATTCCTTTCGCAATAATTACGCCACTTGCAATGGCGGATATCAGATAATGGGCGGAACTGATTACAAAAAGCGTGTCCGCAGCTCGTGGTCGTGCGGTAGCGTTCTCGCTTCCCGCGCCCGGGTTCCCGGGTTCCCGAGTTCGATTCCCGGCGGGGTCAGGGATTTTCTCGTGATGACTGGGTCTTGTGTGATGTCCTTAGGTTAGTTAGGTTTAAGTAGTTATAAGTTCTAGGGGATTGATGACCATAGATGTCAAGTCCCATAGTGCTCAGAGCCATTTCAACCATTTTTTGAACAAAAAGCGTTTTCCTGCTGTGAATGATGAACGATAAATAACTTCTCTGTCATCGTCTCCATCATCTAAAAGAGGGAGAAAAAATAATGTTTAGAGAGTGTTGCAGATCTTTATCCCACTTTAGGGTAGGTGATAAACTCTACTGAATACTTAACACAGAGTGATTAAGCTGTCCCTACCACTGCGCTTTATACAGCCTGCAACACTTTCAAATACCATGCAAAAGATTTACGTATTCTCTCGCTCGCTGTATCCAAACTATTAGTCCTACAAAAAAAAAGAACAAGACCCTTTCGAAGGAAATGTAATGTAGTTAGATTTTGTACTGAGATACGTTTTCAAATGGTTCAAATGGCTCTGAGCACTATGGGACTTAACATCTTAGGTCATCAGTCTCCTAGAACTTAGAACTAGTTAAACCTAACTAACCTAAGGACATCACACACACATCCATGCCCGAGACAGGATTCGAACCTGCGACCGTAGCTGTGGCGCGGTTCCGGACTGCGCGCCTAGGTGCCAAACCCGTCTCTACTCCACTTGCAGGATCAATTACAGTCAGTTTGCGTTTCTTCTTAATCCATGTGCAACAGCAAAAGTTGGAGTTATAAAAGGGTGGGCTTAGAGCATCATTTCCATATGAAGATGCTAGAAGAATTTATTGTTAAATACACTGCTTGCCCTGGCCCCTCGCAGACCCGTGCTTCAGTGATTCGTGGAGCATTACAGTGAACTCACGTTGATGCCTCGGCAACCAAATTCGCCTCATGTAAGTCCTATGGAACTCATTTAGGTCGCTATCGAACGCCATCACCGCGTACGAAAATCAGGGGCTCGTTATCTACGCGAATTACATGACTTGTGTGTAGACATCTAATGCCACATACCTCCACAAAACTACTAATAAACTCATCATTTAACACTTCCGGGCTGAGATGCCGTGGCCCATACATAAAGCTCTCCCCTGCGTCCTCCGAGGACAAGCGGCGAACTCGGAGTTTGCCTTCCGCAGTCGAAGGCGAAGCGTCACGGGAGAGTTTTATGTATGGTGCACGGCATCTCAGCCCGGAAGTGTTAAGTGGTGACAACACCTGCCGTGGAAGCCTTCATTCTTACTACTAATAAACTGTCGGATCCCTGATACGCAGAATCAGTGATGTATTTCCTTCCAAAGGCGGACAAACAAGCTGTTAAGTAGGTGATCACAATTTTTTTGGCTCTTCAGTGTAATTCGTTACTTTCATTACTCGTGAGTTGTGGTGCCACATCTGCTGATGGTTGGACGAATGAATGATCATGCTTCAACTTCAACCACGCTGCCTCTTTGGAATCTGGCAAAATGTTTCACTGCTATCTATTCATGGCCTGTCAATTTCTCTATCTAGCCGCCTCCTCTTTGTCACCTTTTCAATGTTGTTAGTACTCAACCGGCAAGCTTTAACTGTCTGTACATTTGAAGACTACAGTAGGCTACATATTTTTTCTTCCGAGTCGCACTAGAGCTCTCATCTGACTAGGATTGGTAAAGCACATTTCCTATTCTACATTTTTACATATATTACTAATAATTCCGTTCCAACGAACAGTTCGCATACGTTAGCAAAAGCTAAGGAACGAGAAACTTCCTGGATACTAAGTTGGACAGTTTCCAAGAAAATCGTGAAATCGTTGACTTCCAACAATGGAATGTGAGTAGATGACGTTCCACTTACCACATACATGCGGTTTCAGACGTAGGTGGAGATACCGCCAACGAAGGAAAACACGTCAGAATGACGTACTTTGACTCAAGAGCGAATCACCTGGACATGTGAACAAAAGTCTCACTTGGCTGCTTTGTTTGGCCGGATGAGTGTCTGTAAGGTAGACCACAGCAAGTCGACCAAAGGAACACGTTACACATACGGCAGGTACCACTGTTGTAGAATAGATGGGGCATATGGCTGGAGGGCCGCCTTGGACAGCATTTCCTTTCCCCCAATTATTAATTATGTTACCATGCAAACTCTCTTAAATATTTTAATTTCGTTTCATGATAATGGTCTCTATCGGCGAAAATATATTTCTAAGAATGCACGACTTTATATCGTAATGGTTCCTACTTACGTAAAATGATGCTTTATCGTTGTTGTTGACAGAAGTGCTCGCTTTTACAAAACGAGATAACACATTCGTTAAGTCAATGGACTTCGGAATTTCTTTGTGGGGGCCCTGAACTTGCAGTGAATGTTAGAACAGATGCTTCTACAAGGCCAATATTGCTTCTACCTCACAACCTTTCTTAATTTATGGAACATGCGAACCATGGTTGGAAACAAAGTAGAGAAAAGAACTAAAAATCGTTTTAAACGCTTTATTCGACACATATATCAATTTTTCGCGCGTTCCAAAACCAAGGTATCATAAAAACTTGGGAATTTTTTGCAATTACTGAAAATCTACGAATCACACAAAAAGATACTTCATTACAAATTGTAGAGTATAAAATTGTGCATATAATCAGGATCTGAACCATCAAAATTTACTTGATGCTGTAGAAAGAAAACCAAAATGTTTCTCTTTTTTTTGTTAAAATCATGTGTTGATTTTATTAATTATATTCTATGAAAAATGTCGATTGAGAGAATGTAGCTACACATGAAATTTTACGTTTGAGGATAATTATAGTGATTGCACTGTAGGAAATATTCAGGTGTTTAGAATTTACAACTAAAAATTACATTGTTCCGAAGATTTCTACTTACATCAATAAAAATAGGAAGTTTAAGTTTTAGTCCTTGAAAACTTTAAAATAAAAGTTTCTAGTTCAATTATGGGTTCTGAATATACTGGGAGAAAATAAATATCTATGTTATCGCTTGATAGACTCATCATTAAAAATGAAAAGGATTATGTAAACAAAAAAGAGAATGAATGTTTACACTTTTTTATTCATCTGTGTATGCCATTACATTAGGATTAATTTTAATTACTGTGGTATACGATAGAGATTATACAAAATGAAGAGTCGTAATCCAGTGCTGTTCTAGGTGGGCCAGGTTAACAAAAGTCGTACACATCTCTGTCAGAGTCGAAATTATTATTGACGATTACGTGTACATCCACAGTATGAACAGTTTGAAATAAGAAGGCATTTCCGACCATTTTCTAGTTCTAACATGTACCGGATACATCACTAACATGATTTTGTGTTTAAGAAAGGCCCCTGGAAATTGTCGTAGGCAAAGCAATCACAACGGCTAATCACCGGATCCCCCTGTTTGGACGAATAGCGTGATTGTCGTCACGACCTTGTAATGTTGGGCGTGAGGACTTAGAGACGCGCGCTTTCCTTCTTGGGAGCTATCTACCTATTCCCTGCACTGTGAAGCCTTATATCATGGGTCAGGTACAGAATTTAATGTTCCACAGATGATATGAGAAGTAGGATGCGTAGTTTTTGAATACTACCAAAAATTTACAGTGTGTTAAAAAACATTAAACATACATTGGAGTCAGCTTCAAAATCTCTTACTTACAAGTAAATAAAGATATTAGTGTAAGTAGAGAGAGCATTTCTAGGTTAAATAATTCTACTACTATAAAACGTAAATCTAAACCTGAGACGGAACTTCCTGAGTGTGTACGTGTGGTACACAGCATTGTTTGGAAGTGAATCATGTGAAGTCGTAAAAGAAGAGAATCGAAGCGTTTGAAGTGTGGACTTAGTGGAAGATATTGAAAAGTAAGTGAAGACAACAAATGAGAGCTTCTCTGCGGAATCGACGTGGACGGGAATATGAGGAAAACATTGACAACAAGAAGGTACAGGATGACAGGACATGTGTTATGACATTAGAAAATGACATCATGGTACTATGGTAGGAGAGGAAGCCACAGAGAGTAAAAATTTTAAGGGAAGACGATATTGAAATATTTCCAACAAAAGGCGGTGAGTGTAAGCGCTACGCTGAAATGAGTTCGTGGCGGGTCGCATGAAACCAACCAAAACACTGATAACACTCCAGCCACCATAAAAAGCAATTTACAGCATCTGTATCAAACCACGACATTTTTGATCTTGTTTCTTGGACAAGGAACGAGATTTCATGCCGAAAAATTACTCTTCATCCCACCTTGGACTCATATTATCTCTTTGAAGTTCATGACAAAAAAGAGAGTGCGATTCAGACCATCTGAGGACTTTGGCAATAATTTAAATCTCCAGTAGCATTCGAGCGTAGGGTTCTGATTCTGTTGTCGATTTCTATTACTCTCTTGTAGGTATGGACCACGTCATGTCGCAAATTGTTCCAACTACTACCGAAAATGGCCTTCGTGGAGATACCACACTGATGAAGCAAAAAATTATGACCAGTGCCCACCACGGGATTGAATGCTGGCTGGTGGCTTTAAGATAGTATTTAAGGTCACTTGCTAGTGAATCTGGTTCAAAAATTCAATTTTTTCCCGTCTTAAATCAATATTTAGAGTTCTTAAATCAATATTTAGAGTTTGGTGAACAAAATGGTAGTTAAATGAATCGATTCGGACATCGGGAACAACTTTAGAAACAAATTTAAATATATGTCAGTATGCGGCCACGTCCGTGTTTCCGCTGCGGTCGGATGTCAAATGACGTCATTATTATTTTGCCACTTCGAAAATATACACTGTGTAATCGCTCTTTGAGTTGGCAGCCCTGTTAGCATACACGCTTTCCGATGCTCCTTTGTTTTCCTTTGTATATCTGTGGTTTTTGAGAGTTGTTTGTCTTCTGTACATTGTTGAGTTTTTAGTGCTGTGTCATTCTCGGAAGTAGTTATGCCTCCAAAAAAGTGTTTTGGAACGGGAAAACGTATGGTAATCGGTTTACTTCGTTGGAAAGTAGAGACTGTGTAATT
This sequence comes from Schistocerca nitens, assembly GCF_023898315.1. Lineage (NCBI taxonomy): Eukaryota > Metazoa > Arthropoda > Insecta > Orthoptera > Acrididae > Schistocerca > Schistocerca nitens. Next base: position 271,370,570 of record NC_064620.1, read on the forward strand.
ACATCCACAAATCAAATGGATGTTATGTCGACTCCGCCAAGTGCCTCAAGACAGAAGCTAAAATATTTGAGTACCCAGAGTGACATTTCTATAAAATACGATCAAAACACTGTAACAGAATGTGTTTCCATAATTGCTGAATTGAGTACTTTATGTTCTCTTCCAGAGAATGCTACTGTGTGTGCGCTTTGTGGAAAAGATGGTATTAAAATCGTCGAAGATTTTGAAGCCAGGAAAGGTGTGGCTAGTAAGTTACAAGAGTTTTGTGATTTCTTTGGGGTAACTACAACTGGGTATGCTTCTGGATTGTGCAAAGGAAGAGTTTATAACACAAATATCAGACTTGCATATGGAATGAGGTGTATTGAGAAGGGTAGAAAGACAGCTCAAACATTATGTGCAATCATGAATTTGCCCCCACCTACAAGATTTGAGAAGTACACCCAGTTACTTCCTGAAAGTCGTGGTCAAGTGAGTGCTGTGTCAATGAAGAACGCAGTAGAAGAAACTATGTTATGCAATAAAGATGACACTGATATAGCTGCAGCCTTTGATGGGGTATGGCAGAAGCGTGGTCACCTATCATTCAATGGTGTTGTCACCGTAACATACCTAGAAAACCGAAAGGTGATTGACATAGAATGTATGACAAAGTACTGCCATGATTGCAATGGAAATAACCAGGATCATGTTTGTGTTCAGAATTTTTCTGGGTACAGTGGTGGAATGGAATCAGAGGGAGTTCTCACAATATTTTAAAGGTCAGAAGAGAACTATGGTGCACGGTATGTGAATTACCTTGGAGATGGAGACCCCAAACGGTTTGCAAATGTGTCTGAAAATATGTGTTATGGAAGAACTGTAAAAATTGAAAAGTTAGAGTGTGTTGGTCATGTCCAAAAGAGGATGGGCACACGTTTACGTAAGGTAATAAAAGATATGAAGGGGAAAAAGCTCAGTGATGGCAAACCAATTGGTGGTCGGGGTCGTCTAACTAAGGAAGAGGTGGACAAACTGCAGCTCTATTATGGTTTAGCCATAAGAAGGAATCGAGACAGTACTGAGGCCATGAAAAAAGCAGTATGGGCTAACTTTTTCCATACACCATCTACCGATGACCATCCACAGCATGCTCTCTGCAACAATGGTGCATACACATGGTGTGGATACAAAAAAGCAATAGCAAAGGGTGAGACTTATGCACATCATCACTCCCTGCCATTTGAGGTATTGGAAGCAATGAAGCCCATATATAAGGACGTAAGTGACACTAAACTATTGTCACGGTGCTTACATACAAAGACACAAAATGTTAATGAATGTTTCAACCATGTGATATGGGAACACCTGCCTAAAACTGTGTTTGTTGGTTTCAGTACCATGCGATTAGGTGTATTAGATGCAGTTATTTGCTTTAATGACGGGGCAGTTAGCAGATGTGATGTTTTAGAGTTGTTGGCACTAGCTCCTGATGTCAATATGAGATAAGCACTGGTGGCAATTGATTGCTTGATACTGGCCGAAGGCAACTAAAGAGGCCAGAATAGCAAAGAGGAGCAAGAAAAGGGAGCGAGAAGATGAGGAACACACAAACCAAGAATATTATGCAACTGGAGGGTTTTAACAACAACAGAGGTGAGTAACAGATGAAATGTACCTTTAAACTGAATTTCCCAAGAATCATATTTTCTGAGATGTTTATTTTATGCAAAAAAAACTATTTGAGCTAGAGGTCTGAATTTTTTTGTGATATTTCAGGCTACCATTTGGAGAAATGTAGACTACAGACACCAACTTACTACCACCAGGAGGAAAAATATACCCTTATTAATTATAAAAAAATTACCTTAATTTTGATTGTCTAATTTGTGTATTTACACTATAAAACTATTGATTTAAATCATTTGATTGTAGTCTACTTTTTAGTGAACAATGTCATAAATGTGTGCAAAAAGTTTTAGACATCTAAGAAAAGTAGTTAATAAGTCTATAGACTTGAAACTTAGACTGGCAGGAAAAATTTTAAATTACTGACCGACATAATTGTTTATATATTAAAGTTTATATGAAAGCTATTCTGATTATTCTATACCAAATCCTTCATCCCTAAAACACTTTCATTTTCCTAAAATTTCTTTGTATTCACATTATGTAGTTAGTCCCTCATAAACTTTATGAAAATTCTTACTGTTTTTCCAGCCGTTCACTGGCAAGTTACCTTCATCAGAGCAGAGAAGAATAGGTATTTGGCGACGAAACTGTCCTAAAATGGGAAAATACGCTGACATAAGCGACTGTGTCAAACAGCAAATTGTTATGGCCCGGCTCCTAGGAATCATTATCTAAGAAATGTGGAACCCAGTAGGTTGTCTGCGTGCTACTGTCGTGAGATCTATGGGAAGTCCTTGAAGGATTGTGAAACCACGACTAGGCGACAAGATGCTGGATGTCTAACTCTAATCACAGAATTTTGTCAGGTCTAACGCTAATCACAGAATTTTGTCAGAGGCTTCCGCATTCTGTAAAGCATTACAGGATAGGCCGCGAACTGTGACAGGTCTGACGACAGAGCTGTTGATGCAGACACGAGTGTTTCGGAGCCCTCTGTTCACCGCACATACGAACGCAAGTCAATTATTATCCGCAATTTAGTTATATTTTTGTTTATTTTGGTAGTACTGTCGTTTTACGTTGATGACGCATGCTTTGTTTATTTGTTGTTATATCTCTGCAATTTTCAAGTTCCTAGGTTAGTTTCGTTGTCGCTGCAGTTGCTGTTAATCATGGCTGCTCCGCTGTCTATTTGCACCAAAGAAGAGCAACTTTCAGTGATCCGTTTTTTGGTCGGAATTCGTATCAAGGCCTGAAATTCATCGAAGACTTACGGTACAGTACAGAAGCTGTGTTTTGCCACAACGGAGTGTCTACGAATGGATTGAAAAATTCCGAAATGGTTACACAAGTGCTACTCACGATGAAGGAGCCGGACGACCGTTTACCGCCACAAAAGAAGAAACCAATGGCTCTGAGCACTATGGGACTTAACATCGGAGGTCATCAGTCCCCTAGAACTTAGAACTACTTATACCTAACTAACCTAAGGACATCACATACATCCATGCCCGAGGCAGGATTCGAACCTGTTACCATAGCGGTCGCGCACTTTCAGACTGAAGCGCCTAGGACCGCTCGTCCACTGCGGCTAGCCCAAGCAAGAAACCATTGAGCGTCACGTGAAATGATTCTCTTAGGCAGACGATTAACTATTAACGAAGTGGCTCATCGTCTGCTAAATTAGTCACGCTTCTGCCTACGAAATCATACATAACAGACTTAGTTTTCATGAAGTTTGTGCAAGATGGGTTCGAAAACAAATCACACAGTTGCATAAACAAATGCGCTTGGACATCTGCAAAAAACATTTGGATCACTAAGGTAACGAAGTGGACAACTTCTTAGACAGGATCATTACTGGAGAGAAAACATGGATCCATCGTTACGAGTCTGAGAGTGAAGGGCGGGTATGGAATGGAAACATTCAAATTCGCCGTGCAAGGAAAAGCTCAAGATCCAACCGTCCGCAGGAAAACTGATGCTTACGGGTTTTTGGGATGCACAAGGTCAAGTACTGGAACATTATGGGGAAAGGTGCACAACAATTAATAGTGTACGTTACAGTGAGATGCTTACTGCCAAGCTAAAGCCTATAATTCGAAGCAAACGCCGATGATTTCTATGATTGCACACAATGACCGTCCGTATACTGTTTTCCACACTGCTGAAACGCTCCAGAAACTCAAATTTGAAGTACTGGATCATTGTCCGTATAGTCCCGATCTCGTCCGGCCGATGTGGCCGAGCGGTTCTAGCCGCTTCAGTCTGGAACCGCGCGACACGACCGACATAACGCTGTAAACAGAACCTGGATTCATCCGAAAAATGACGTTTTGCCATTCGTGCACCCAGGTTAGTCGCTGAGTACACCATCGCAGGCGCTCCTGTCTGTGATGTAGCGTCAGGGGTAACCGCAGCCACGGTCTCCGAGCTGATCGTCCATGCTGCTGTAAACGTCGTCGAACTGTTCGTGCAGATGGTTGTTGTCTTGCAAACGTCCCCATCTGTTGACTCAGCGGTCGAGACGTGGCTGCACGATCCGTTACAGCCATGTGGATAAAATGCGTGTCATCTCGACTGCTAGTGATACGAGGCCGTTGGGATCCAGCACGGCGTTCCGTATTACCCTCCTGAACCCACCGATTCCATATTCTGCCAACAGTCATGGATCTCGACCAACACGAGCAGCAATGTCGCGATACGATAAACCGCAATCGTGATAGGCTACAATCCGACCTTTATCAAAGTCGGAAACATGATGGTACGCATTTCTACTCCTTACACGAGGCATCACAACAACGTTTCACCAGGTAACGCCGGTCAGCTACTGTTTGTGTATGAGAAATCGGTTGGCAACTTTCCTCATGTCAGCACGTTGCAGGTGTCGCCACTGACGCCAATCTTGTGTGAATGCTCTGAAAAGCTAATCATTTGCATATCACAGCATTTTCTTCCTGTCGGTTAAATTTCGCGTTTGTAGCACGTCATCTTCGTGGTGTAGCAATTTTAATGGCCAGTAGTGTAGTTCTAAGTTCTAAGGGACTGATGACCTCAGATGTTAAGTTCCATAGTGCTCAGAGCCATTTGAACCAAGGCCCGATGATGCCCCTTCCGACTATCACCTGTTTGGTCAACTCAAACAGCCAATACGTGGCCGTCGATTTGACTCGGACGAAGCAGTGAAAGAAGCGGTGCATTCCTAGCTCGCAGCTCAACCGAGAACCTTCTTTTAGTAGGGCATCAGGAAGCTTGTACAACGATGGACCAAGAGCGTTGAAGCGCAAGGAGACTATCTCGAAAAACGATGTTCTTGTAAGTTTCCAATTTGATTACAATGAAATTTTATAACTCCTTTGAGGATAATAATTGACTTCCCCTCGTAGTTGAAGATGGGCCTCCGCATCATATGTACCTCATGTTGACCCAATTACGACTTCAGGGGCACGTGATCGTCGAAATCTGTTCACTCTAAACGTGTTGCCTGGTCGGATGAATCACGTTTTGATATACCAGGTCGATGGTCCTATCTAGGAGCTTTGTCAATCTGGCGAACTGCTGCTCGAGACATGTACCACACCACGGATGCAGACCAGCAGGGTGCAGCATTGGGTTATGAGGAATATTGACGTAGGCTCCCACGGGACCTGTTCCATAATCGAAGGCAACATGACAGCTGTGGGCTACGTGAACATCAGTGCGGGGCACACGCATCCATTCATACGTGTTTCCCCAACAGCGAGGGCACCTTGCAGCAGCATAACTGTCAGTGTCGCATGGCCAGCATCGCGGTCTGAGGATCACGATACTGATCTCACGTTGATGTCTTGACCAACAAATTCGCCTGATCCGAATACGATGGGGAACATCTGGGTCGCTATCGATTGCCAGCTCCGCGCCACAACCCAGCGGCGCGTAATTTACAGGAATTCCGTGAGCTGTATCTATATCTACAACTACTTGGATACTCTGAAAATCACATTTAAGTGCCTGGCAGAGGGTTCATCGAACCTCCTTCACAATTCTCTATTATTCCAATCTCGTACAGCGCGCGGAAAGAATGAACACCTATATCTTTCCGTACGATCTCTGATTTCCCTTATTTTATCGTGGTGATCGTTCCGCCCTATGTAGGTCGGTGTGAACAAAATATTTTCGCAATCGGAGGAGAAAGTTGGTGATTGGAATTTCGTGAGAAGATTCTGTCGCAACGAAAAACGCCTTTCTTTTAATGATTTCCAGCCCAAATCCTGTATCATTTCTGTGACACTCTCTCCCATATTTCGCGATAATACAAAACGTGCTGCCTTTCTTTGAACTTTTTCGATGTACTCAGTCAGACCTACCTGGCAAGGATCCCACACCGTGCAGCAGTACTCTAAAAAGAGGACGGACAAGGGTAGTGTAGGCAGTCTCCTCAGTAGGTTCAAAATGGTTCAAACGGCTCTGAGCACTATGGGACTTAACATCTATGGTCATCAGTCCCCTAGAACTTAGAACTATTTAAACCTAACTAACCTAAGGACATCACACAACACCCAGTCATCACGAGGCAGAGAAAACCTTAGTAGGTCTGTTACATTTTCTTAGTGTCCTGCCAATGAAACGCCGCCTTTGGTTAGCCTTCCCCACAACATTTTCTATGTGTTCTTTCCAATTTAAGTTGTTCGTAATTGTAATACCGAGGTATTTAGTTGAATTTACGGCTTTTAGATTAGACTGATTTATCGTGTAACCGAAGTTTAACGAGTACCTTTTAGTACTCATGTGGATGACCTCACACTTTTCGTTATTTAGGGTCAACTGCCACTTTTCGCACCATTCAGATATTTTTTTTCTAAATTGTTTTGCAGTTTGTTTGCATCTTCTGATGAATTTATTAGGCGATAAACGACAGCGTCATCTGCAAACAACCGAAGACGGCTGCTCATATTGTCTGCCAAATCGTTTATATAGATAAGGAACAGCAAAGGGCCTATAACACTACCTTGGGGAACGCCTGAAATCACTTCTGGTTTACTCGATGACTTTCCATCAATTACTACGAACTGTGACCTCTCTGACAGGAAATCGCAAATCCAGTCACATAACTGAGACGATATTCCATAAGTACGCAATTTTACTACGAGCCACTTGTGTGGTACAGTGTCAAAAGCCTTCCGAAAATCCAGGAATACGGAATCGATCTGCAATCCCTTGTCAATAGCACTCAACACTTCATGTGAATAAAGAGCTAGTTGTGTTTCACAGGAACGATGTTTTCTAAACCCATGTTGACTGTGTGTCAATAGACCGTTTACTTCGAGGTAATTCAAACTGTTCGAACACAATATATGTTCTAAAATCCTGCTGCATATCGACGCTAACGACATGGGCCTGTAATTTAGTGGATTACTCCTACTACCTTCCTTGAATGTTGGTGTGACCTGTGCAACTTTCCAGTCTTTGGGTACGGATCTTTCGTGGACTGCCACATCTCCTCCACGTTCTTAGAGCACTTCAAACATCAGTGATTTGAGTTGCTTCACTACTCGGGTGCCAAATACGTCCGAACTTGTCGAATGTTATCAAGGACTTGTGGAATCCATCCACGTTGACTCGCTGCTGCAATGCATTCCAAAGCTGGACTGTCACGCTTTCGACGTCACACACTTCAGTAGTCCAAAACCAACAAATAATGTACGTAGAGGATTATGTAAGACAGGAGTTTCTCGAAATCATAGCATCTACGTGCGCCTGTTCGGTCGAAACCTCTCGCCGTTGCTAAGAGCGGACACCTGCAGTAGTGCTCTCCCAAATACAAGCGTAATGTTATGTCTTCGACGACCTCGCTGACTGCGTTTTGTTCTCGTTTTCTCGACGGGCCGCGCGCCTGTTTACAGCTGGTTGTTAGCATACTCAATCACTGTGACGTCTGGCGTCTGACAGCTGAAACCTTCGACGCGTGCGTGGACCTCCGAAGGACAAGTGTAGCAGTTTAAGTGAAACAGCGACGAACCCACACCAGCGTCGACGGACTGCCGCATCTCCTCCACGTTCTTAGAGCACTTCAAACATCAGTTTTAAAAATCGTATTACTTTGTTGTAAAGTGTCGATCACCTAACTGAGATAATTTTTGTTTGATTTATATTTCCTGCTTTCCTACTTATGCGTCTAGCTTGTAGCTTTATGAGTGAATTTTAGTATGTATGTACCTACGCATGCACAGTTCTCAGAAGCACCAGGCGAATAATGATATGTAGCAATAATTGCAAACAATATTTCATTCCGTGCAGAGATACACGAGGTAATTCGTAACTTTTCTCACAGTACGGGATGGCTTTGCATCAGTCTGACAAGATACCATACTATTACCGTCCAGTAAATGTAAACTGATGTCCCGTCCTAAAGACGGCAGTGGTTAATGCCGCTATTAACGAGTCCTAAATCGCAAACAAAACATGTACTACAGCTCGCTCAATGGATGTTGTTTACACAGATGGAGTAAACATCTGTTTCGGTATTATGGGCGTCGCTTACATTATCCCGCACCCGTCTCACTCTCCCAGAACACACCACAGTGTCTAATCACTCGCGATCTGTCCAACGGCGTGTTACGTATGCAACGAATACTTTTTTAAAAGAAAAAGGAAAATATAGTGAAAGACGGGGAGATAGGAAATAAAATCGGTAAACTAATCAAGGAGAAAAAGCTGTCTCACGACCAACAGGTGGTGCAAACTATGAGATAAATACCGCTCTACACAAAAAAATGAACATGAACAAAAGCGTCCATAAATTATAGGGAAGTACGCAGATCGACTTGTAATGCGGTAGCGAGGTAGTGACTTGTCCTGTCGCAAGTTCCCTGAGGCCACAATCACAGTTACCTCCGTTGTTAAGTTTTCCCAAAAACCTAAATCATCTTAGTATGTAAAATCAGGTGCCCTCCTTCAGATCACTTGGCAGTTTGTCTGTGACCTTCATCTTAAGCCTTGTCTGCAGCGCGTTTTGCAGTAATGTGCTAGAAACGAAACACTTCTGCGACGGTGTGAAAGTCTTTCCGGGTGAAACAGTAAGATTATAATGAGACAAGATTTTATTTGATTATTGTTTGACTACTGATTTACTGGTTTCATCGATGTTCGTTTACCACTGTGTCAAAAATCAGTCATTTTGTAAATAGGCTGTTTAGGTTTTTATGTTGGTAACGCCACGTAGCGCTCTGTATGAAAATCACTGACTGTGCCGTGTGTACTCTGTGGCTGGTTGGACTCATTGTTGGAATATTCGCTTGTGTGGTGTTGGGTATAGTTGGATGCGAACAGCGCGTAGTGTTGTGCAGTTGGAGGTGAGCCGCCAGCAGTGGTGGATGTGGAGAGAGACGTGCCAGAGTTTTGAGAGGTTACTTTAAGCGGGCGATGTGCACGTGTGTCCGCCAGATGGCTTTTGTACACTATTAAGGTAAATACATTGTTTGTTCTCTATCAAAATGTTTCATTTGTTAACTATGCCTATCAGTACTTAGTGCCTTCAGTAGTTTGAATCTTTTATTTAGCTGACAGTATCGGCGCTCGCTGTATTGCAGTAGTTCGAGTAATGAAGATTTTTGTGAGGTAAGTGATTCGTGAAAGGTATAGGTTATTGTTAGTCAGGGTCATTCTTTTGTAGGGATTATTGAAAGTCAGATTGCGTTGCGCTAAAAAATATTGTGTGTCAGTTTAGTGATGATCAGAATAAGTAAAGAGAGAAATGTCTGAGTACGTTCAGTTTTGCTCAGCTGTTTGAAAATCAAATAACGTCGAAGTTTACCAGCACAGTAATTTATAATTGTTCTAGGGGGACGTTACAACTTTTACACGTAGGCTACCACTGAACTACGTGTCGTGCATGATGCGGCAGTTTTTCACGCGTCTCCTTCTTTATGGCGTCATATCTCGCGAACTATGATAGGTATGTGGTTTTTACCCCTATGGTGATTTTTGCCTCACAATGTGTGCCAAGTTTGATTGTGGTTCAGTGGTTTAGGATGAGATGTGGAGCGCACACACGAACACACACACACAGATACGAGTACATACATTTTTGTAGCATGCATGGATTTTCAAATAATAGAGCACAGCAGTCAGTCGTCCTTTTCTTGCAGGTTTTATTCGGCAACTCTAGATTTCGGCTAGTGCCTAGCCATTATCAATGCACCATTTCATAGTATCAGTGCATGTTCTAGCATGTCGGTCCCCTGTTGTTCAGGATTCTGTCACATTTCGTTCAAGACTACAATGAAATGGTGCATTGATAATGGCTACGCCCTAGCCGAAATCTAGATTTGCCGAATAAAACCTGCAAGAGAAGGACGTCTGATTGCTGTGCTCCATCATTTGAAAGTCATATCACAGTCCTTGAGCAAACCCACGATCCTAATGGAAGGTAACCTGACATGCACGGATGTTTGTGTAAATGTATATGTTCCTGAAACTACTATGAATGTGACATAGTTCTTTGTTGGCCTGTAAAACGAGTAAAAAAAATTATGAATGAGTAGCAGTGGGTAGTGCCGAAAATGGCGAATGGCAGCCAACTATACGTACTTTTCCTGCACGGGGCTTTAAACCGGTCTGCTGTCTACCGCACACCTGCGGCCACGCCGCCCAGCCTCAGGCAGTGCACACGCGCTGACGCTGGCCAGATACGCTCTGCGTACGTGCGGCGGGCCACGCCGACGATCACCGTACGGCGTACGCGGTCCGGAAAGCCCGCACTCTCCGCTAAAGCGGCAACTTCCGCGTAGCGCGACTTGCGCGCCAGCAGTCTTGCGGCTTCAACACTGCTGGAAGACATTGGGGCCGTCAGCTGATAAAGACTTTATAGCAACCCTTTTATTACTCTATTATAATAGCAAGTTAGTGTTATCCTTTTACTGGCCTGACGACCGTGAGTGTGTGACTAATGGATTTTAAGCAATTGGACTATTGGCTTAAGGTACGTTGCCCAAGACGCGACGCACACTAGCGACTGCGACGGGTCGCTACGTGACGTCAGAAGTTGCCTGCTGGCGCATGCGCAGTTCGAGTTTGGGATGCGACGCGCGACTGTTGCGGCAGCTGTCGCAGCACTGCACCAGTGAGCAGTGTTGCGACGGAAGTCGGACGACACAAAGACGTACGGCTGCCAGAAAGATGTCGAGCCAGTCAAGGAAAACGGAAATGAGCCACTCACAGGATGTGATGCTCTGTGAGCTGGTCTCGCAACATCCTTGCCTTTACGATTTGAAGAACCCTAAATATAGAGACACTATGTTCAGAGACAGAATTTGGGAAGAAATTGGTGCACAGTTGAAACTGGCAGGTGAGTGAAATATATAATATTTTCCCATTAATGCAAATTTTTCAGGCCTGTTACGAAAATCAGTATAATCCATGCAGATGTAGAATTAGAATGATGAAAATGAACTTGAAGGTCAATTTTCGCATTACTCTTTTTTGTGACGATAAAAATTGAAAACGGCAAGTACATTATAAAACGAACAATGTAAAGTACAACGAGAAAGTTACATTTTACAATACCTTCACTTTGAAAGTAAACGGTAGATTGGTGCCTTGATGATACCTTCTAGTTGTGAAAAACCACCACCAGATTGTTGTACAGCTTTCTGTAATCAATAGATGTTCGTTTTTGAGGAAGGCGTTTCTCAACAGATTGCGCAAACAGTATGCTGCAATAAGTAATTTGTCACATTCACTTCAATTCATTGCTAGAAGATGGTGCTCAAAAAACTTGTGCCAAAAGTGCACTACTGTTTTACAAGGCCCTTCTGGTCTGACACAGTTCACAATTGAAATTCGTCTTTTGTAAATCCTGGAGTCATCTTTTGAGTGCAGCTTGGCAAGATTAAATGTTAATGTCATCCATAACGATGTATGCTGTCAGAATATAAGAATATGGAAGTTCATTTGGATGGGAATAAAGAGTCAGTCGGCTATGAAAGTTGCCTTAGCTTGTTCCAAAAGTTTCTGCATGGGAGAAACTGACAAGTATAATTTGGGGAAATTTTGTGAACAAGCACGGACATTATTTCTTCCACATTTCTGCAAGTGTATACTGTAGACGTTCAGAATGAAAATTCTAGACATGTTTAAGGTGTAACCCTATCTTGTTGTCAAGAACTTGAAACAATGCAATGACGCTATCGTGCGCCTGTTGTTAATAAACTTATATTTCATTGGAATTTTAGGTGAAATGTGCAAAAACAGATGGAGGAATATTCGGGACTCGTATCAGAGAAATAAACGACAAAGAAAGCTTGGAACAGGTTCAGATGCCTCAGCAAAACCAAGAAAATGGGTTCTGCTTGATCACTTGGCTTTAAGAAACCTACATTTCGTGGCATTTTAAATGAAATTGTCAAGAGCATATGGAGAAATATTAGTGACTCATACGGGACAAATATATGACATAAAATGGTTTCATTAGGTCCAAATGTGTCAGCGAAACAAAACAAATGCATTCTCTATCGTGTGATGACCACACGATTCTCGTTGCGCGTCGACAAAACTGGCGGCTAATCGCGACGCTCCTGGAGATATATGAGCCCAAATCTCGGAAACGGAGATCGATATCATTCTGATCTCAACTTTAAAAATAATTTCGATATGTTAGCTTCTTTTCATCGGCAACGATGTATGACCTAACGTGAACCATACGTAAAGTAGCCAGCGACCACATTTTTCACTGTACACAATTCAAATTTTACGCAGTAGGTTACTTGTAAATTAAGTATCGGAATAACTGTGACGAATATCGGAAAAATAGACACCTCATTATCAAGCTGTGATGTGAAACTGTAAGATACGCAAACATCAATTTTTTGTGCCTTTTACTTTCCTCGCAATTGATAGAGAAGTAATATACAGCGAAAAAAACACGCAAAACCGGAAGAGATACTTTTCAATTTTTTAAAGTGAAAGGAGAATCTGTATCGAAAAACTAACTCTGGGAGCCGATGTAACTTTGTTGCATTAACATACAGTGTTTTTTACAGCAAGAAAATCGGAATTCTTATTTTTCTTATGTATTTGAATCCGCCGCCGCCGACCGGAGCTTGGGAAACAGCGACGACTCCAGTCGTGTTGCGGCCGTGTCGCCGTCTGCCAGGGTGGGAAAAGAGGAGGGGGCAGCGTCGCAGTCGCAGCCAACTGTCGCGTCTTGCACAACGTAACTTTAGTCTGACCCACCAGGGTAGCCGACAGCGCTACTGCGCTGCTTCCTGGACTCGGGTAGGTGCCGGCCCCTGATCGTATCTGCCCGGCGGATTAACGACGACGGCCGGTATGCCCGCCAGAGCGGATGTGGTTTTTAGGCGGTTTTCCACATCCCACTAGGTGAATACTGGGCTGATCCCCACGTTCCGCCTCAGTTACACATTCGCACTATTTCATAGATTACACTAGATGCAGACATCTGGGGTACACTAATTCCGTCCTGGGGTTTCGGGGTGGCGACAGAAAGGGAGCCTGGCCACCCTCTGCAACTAACATCGCCAAATCCATAGTAATACGGTCGACCCTACATTGAAGCGGAACAAAGGCCCACAGAAAATGTTGAGGGACTATTAGTTTCGTCTCCAAAATACAGTATTACTTTATGCAGGAGAGTTTACTCTCGAAAGCAATATCTGAAAAGTGAGTCCCTTCGCAGTTGTAATTGCCTGGTGGCAAGGTAAAAACACGGTCGCCAATCCAAATCGGACATACACTGAGGTGACAAAAGTCATGGAACAGCGATTTGCACATATACAAATGGTGGTAGTACCCCTTACACAAGGTGTAAAAGGAGTGGTTCAAATGGCTCAGATCACTGTGGGACTTAATTTCTGAGGTCATCAGTCCCCTAGAACTTAGAACTACTTAAACCTAACTAACCTAAGGACATCACACACATCCATGCCCGAGGCAGGATTCGAACCTGCGACCGTGGCGGTCGCGCGGTTCCAGACTGTAGCGCCTAAAACGGCTCGGCCACCTCGGCCGACTGTAAGAGGAGTGCATTGGCGGAGCTGTCCTCTGTAATCAGGTGATTCACGTAAAAAGTTTCAGACGTGATTATGGCCGCACAACGGGAACTAACAGACAGTGAACGCGGAATGGTAGTTGAACATAGACGCAAGGGATATTCCACTTCGGAAATCGTTAAGGAATTCAATATTCCGAGATCCACAGGGTCAAGAGTGTACTTTGAAAACCAAATTTTAGTCATTACCTCTCACCACGGACAAGCCAGCGACGTTTGCGTAGAGTTGTCAGTGCAAACAGAAAAGCAACACTACTTGAAATAACCGTAGGAATCAATGTGGGACGTACGACGAACATAGCAGGGGACCGGCACGTCTTCCCACCCGGAAAGCAGGGCGTTAGACCGCACGGCTAACCGGAAGGGCCTACATTTCACGTAAGTTTACAAAACTTCAGTTCTCCACAGTTTCATTAATATTCTTAGAGCCTTGTTCCTAATATATTTTTGAAGCTTTAAAGACATAATTTATTATTTGTTTAAGGTTAAAAATCAATTTTATTATGTTCTTCACCGCTGATCACCCATAACGTATAACGAAACTTTCTGCCCCAATTTAATGTAATACTTTCAAAGCTGTGAATAGCATGGTAGATATTTTGTTAGGACCGGGCGAGACTATAATCTCCCGCCCATTAATGTGGGTTATTTTATTGCTCTGGGAGAAGGCTCATTGGAACCACTACATATGAAATATTAGTTCGTTCTCTTCTTCTTCTTTCGTTTCACCTTACTTTGAGGTATGTTTACAATATTCTGTGCCTTACTATTAGCCCAGTATTGTCTCATTCTTTCTGATCTTGGTTTGCTTTCTACTTCAGAGATTTAGATTGTTCGTTTAATTTTTATTTTGATTTTGTCCCCCTCCGCTTTCTTTGTTTGTATTTTTATCTATAAGCATATTTTCTGTGATATGGAATTCTCTTAAGTCTTTCCGCTTTCCTTACACCCAAATGGTTGAGTTTTCTTTTTTTTTGCGGAAGTAGTCAGATTTTTTTTTTTTTAATCTGTTTGGGTTCATTCTGAGGATGTGTCCATAAGAAACAGTTCTTCTTTTCCTCACTGTGCTTGAACGCTTTTTAATAGTTAAGTTAAGGGTTTGAGTTTTGATGTGAATTACTTTGTTGTTGTGGAATCTGGAGTCAAGGATTTTTGTTAATATCTTCCTTTGTTTGATCTCCACCTTTTTAACTGATTCGTGGCTGGTGATGGACAATGTTTCCGCTGCATACAGGGCTTTCAGTTTGATTATTGTATAGTAACGTCTTATTTTTGCATTCCATGAGACGCACTTTTTGTTATGTGTCCCTGGTGAGTTGGAAGGCCAATTCAGCGTTACTTCTGCTAAATTCCATTGCCTTTTTCTCGAGGTCATTACTGCTGATCCATTATCCAAGATATTGGAATTATTTAACGATCCTTTTTTTTTGTTCATGTGTGTTTTTTATGTTTGTCATTATCTTTGCCTTTCCAAGTGAGATTTTGAGACCAATTTTTTCAGTTCGTTTTTGTTGTTCGAGGGTCTGTTCCTTGGCTTCTTGCTGGATCTCGGCCAGTAAGGTGATATCATCTGCAAAGGGTAGACAGTTGCCTGTGACGCCTTTGTTTTTTGTTCGTTGTCGGATTCCACTATGGATCTTCGTATTCAACTGTCTGACTACTTTTTCTAGGGCGCAGTTAAATAGCAGTGGGAAGAGCCCATCTGCTTGCTATAAACCAGTTTCTATCTCAAAAGAGTTGAAGAGTTCTCCCATGAATTTGACTTTGGAGCATGTGCTCGTAAGAGTACCTGATTAGGTTTGTGGTTATGTTGTCTAGCTTTAACATTTTTAGTGTAGAGAAGAGAGATGAATTCACTTTATTACACGAATGATGTAAAAGATTTGCTTAACATGATAAAATACTTTGCCACAGCAGTGCTTGATGATTTACAACTGTCATTGACTATTAAAGCTTCACTTGACTTACTAATTAACAAACACTTCTCTGGAAGTGCAATGTTCAACATTTACAAAAGAACATTTCCATCTGAGACTTGAATACCACATTAGTCCTACTCGATAACGATGATGATATTGATGACTGCTTGCGCTGAGGTCGCTAACTGTTGCAGAGCAATCACAGGCTCAGTTGTTTACTGAGCTCCGTACGATGGCCCTGCTCTGCTGAGAGAGAGACATGGTTTTCTGGACTCCCATTCGTCGTTTCGGATTGCACCGACACCTCACTAATGTCTGCGGTATCGATACACGCTGCCGACTATGGTGTAGTACTGCGATCTTCCCACGATGGCACACCTTTAAAATCTTACATTTGATTCATTTATAATAATACGTTTCCATTGTATTTAACAGTGCACAGTAAATTTGAGCAACACTAGTACAGAGGCATCCCCACCTACGGCCTGCCCGTCTGCAGGTAGGCTTTCTGCACCGGCGCTAATCAGACCCCTTAACAAAGGAAATACACAGCAATCAGCTCTCTGCACTCGTATGGTGACAAGCAACAGACAAAATAAACACAATTTTATAGTGTCAGTTGCGACCAAATACACTGAAGACATTACCTAAAAATAACACAAACTAACATAAATTCAGGCAGCTCTCCACGATCGCAGTGGGCCGAAAACTTTAGCAACACTACATCTTCTCTGAATGAAGATTCTATAAATTTAACCAGACATGTTTCCCCGAGAACTATGTCGCCTCGAAACTTCCTAGTGGATCAAAACCATGTGTCAGACGTGGACTTGAAGCCGGAACCTCTGCCTTTCGCGGGTAAATGCGCTATCGGCTGAGTTATCAAAGCAAGACTCACGAACCGTCATCACATCTTCACTTACGTCAGAACCTCTCTCCTACGTTCCGAACTTTATAAAGGTCCTCCTGCGCCCGTTGCAGAACTAACGCTTCTCTAAGAAAGGATATAGCAGAGAAATGGCTTATCCAGAGCCTAGGCGAAATTACAGTAAACAGGTAATTTATTTCAGCCCCTCTTATTCGTCATGCATCCATCGCATTGATAGTAGTAAACGGAAAACAGCTGGCGAACATCGAAATATCAGAGAAAGGTTGAAACTGGACTATTTTAGTGGTGAACCAAGAAATAAAATAATCTTTTTCACATAAAGTAATGCTACAAGTGTATCGAAACTATAGGACAGTGGTGACTGAAAAGCACAAATCAAGACATTGTAATTACGACAGACGAGTGAGAGAAGTGAAGTTGAAAGAGCTCAAATCGGGTCTGAAAAAGCCTCGGTTTCTTTCTACTAAAGTGTCAAAACAAAATGAAGTAGCGATTCATTTCACCTACGTGATGACAGAGTTGTCAGTTAAACATTCGAAATTTTTTACTGGAGTTGATTTTGTTGAGGAACGTATAACTAAATCCGCGGATATTATTTGCCCGGCGAATCTGAAGACTTTTCTGACGATGTATTTGTCTCGAAATGCAGTCGCAAAAGAATTGACGATTTAGCTCACAATTTAAGAGTTCAAATCAGGGAATAAGGTTTGGAAGCTTTTTCTAGTGCTCGTGGAGTGTGCGCACACTGGCGGCTAAATTCATTAACTGTATTTCTGTTCGTGCTGGTGACATTAACAGATCAACACTTTTGACGAATTATGAATTTACAAACCTAAAATTTTTAGGAATTATTCGAAATTTTACCATTGTATAACACCAGAGGAGCGAGGAGGAGGAGGAGGAGGAGGAGATTACTGTTTAATGTCCCGTTGACAACGGGGTCATTAGAGACGGACCATAGGCTCGGGCTAGGGAAGGATGAAGAAGGAAATCGGCAGTGCCCTCTCAAAAGTACCATCCCGGCAATTGCTTTAATCACGGAAAACCTACGTCTGTACGGCCGGACGCGAGTCTGAACCGTCGTCGTCCCGAAAGCTAAACACTGTATCGCCCGGTAACGAAAAACACCAATACAAGAGAAGATATATTTAACTGTATTACGAATATCTGCAAAATTTCATTCTGTTTATATCAGAATTAGTTTCGGTAGCTCCAGATTGTGGTCCTGTGGCCGGAATAAATAATACTTCTGTTTCATTACTGGAAAACAAATAAATTTGATATATGATGAAGCAAAATATCGTCCTATGCACAGAAGTATTGCGCCACAAAGATAATCGCATGAAAAATGTGTTGCCACCTGCCAAAAAAATTAAATTCAATAAATATCGCTGTTTCGTCCAACCACAGTTCTTTACTTTCGTAAGTGGATTAGAAAGCGAATATTCCAGCTTTTTTTCTATACAAAGAGGCACATTGACTATCCAGCTCCAAAATTCTTAAGCAAGGGAATTGAAAGAAACATAATGTCAGTTCTTGATAGTCCAAAGTTAAGACATAAGCACGGCTTTTTTTAGCCATGTGGCTTCAGGATTTATCCTTCATTAATTATATAAAAACATATGCAGAATTTAAATTTAGAAAGCAAGGAGAAGATCCATCGTTACGGATGTGGTGGCTAAGTTAAGGCAAAAAAATGTGTTGAGGAAATAGTCAAAGAACCAAGTTCCGATGAGCAACGCGGTACATCAATTTCAGGCGACTTTGTATCTCACCAGAAATATGCGGGAAAATTGTGAGCATGAGGATGAATTTGAAACAAGGTTTGCAGATTTTAAACATTTTAAAAGACAACTTTTCTTTATGCTTAACTTTTTTTGTAAAACATTAAGAATGTGTGTCCAGTCAAGTGCAAATTGAGGTAACTAAAATACGATGTGATTGAGATTTGAAGCCCTAGAATTTACAAATATTTCCATGCTAAAATACCAGAAAATTCCCGTGTAAAACTACGATCATTTTATGAAGTAAATGGTCACTATAATCATTAACGGAAATAAAGTCTCCCGTGAAGTCCAGAATTACCGAGATTCATCTTGAATCTGTTTTAGATGCAATCACAGTAACTTCCTCTCTTCATCTCAGAGCAGCACTTGCACACTACGTCCTTAATCATTTGTTGGGTGTTTTTCAATCTCTGTCTATCTCTACAGTTTTTATCCTCTGCAGCATGCTCTAGTACCACAGATGTTACCCATTAACGTCTTAACACACCTCTGCTGTTACCTGTCCCTTCTTCTTTTCAGTGTTTTCCATGTATTCCTGTCTTCACCGATTCTGCGGAGAAGCTCTTCATTCTCTACCGTATCAGCCCATCTAATTTTCAACATCCTTCCATGGTACCACCTCCAAACCACTTCATATTTCTTCTTTTCCGGTTTTCCCACAGTCCACGTTTCAGTACCATACAATTCTGTGCTCCGAACGGACCATTCTCAGAAATTTCTTTCTTTAATTAAGGCCGATGTGTGATACTAGCAGACTTCTCTCACCCATCCTCTTTGCCTGCGCTGGTCTGGTTTTTATGTCCTTGCTTTTTACGCCATATGTTATTTTGATTCCAAGGTAGCAGAATCCCTTTACTTCATCATCAGTTTTGATGTTAAGTTCGACGTTAATCTCACTTCTAGCATTTCTAATTACTTTTTTCTTCCTTAGATTTACCTTACATACATTTTCTGTACCCATTAGACCGTGTATTCTTTTCAACAGATCCCGTAATTCTTCAGTCCACCGAGGGTAGCAAAGCCACCAGCGAACCTTATCACTGATATCCTTCCATCCTGAATTTTAATCCCACTCCTGAACCTTCCTTCTGTTTATATCATCGCATCTTCGCTGCACAGACTGAACAGTAGGGGCGAAAGACTACATCCCTGTCAGACGTCTTTTGAATCCGAATACTTTGATGTTTATATTCCATTTTCATTGTTCCCTCTTGAGTCTTGTACATATTGTACACTCCTGGAAATTGAAATAAGAACACCGTGAATTCATTGTCCCAGGAAGGGGAAACTTTATTGACACATTCCTGGGGTCAGATACATCACATGATCACACTGACAGAACCACAGGCACATAGACACAGGCAACAGAGCATGCACAATGTCGGCACTAGTACAGTGTATATCCACCTTTCGCAGCAATGCAGGCTGCTATTCTCCCATGGAGACGATCGTAGAGATGCTGGATGTAGTCCTGTGGAACGGCTTGCCATGCCATTTCCACCTGGCGCCTCAGTTGGACCAGCGTTCGTGCTGGACGTGCAGACCGCGTGAGACGACGCTTCATCCAGTCCCAAACATGCTCAATGGGGGACAGATCCGGAGATCTTGCTGGCCAGGGTAGTTGACTTACACCTTCTAGAGCACGTTGGGTGGCACGGGATACATGCGGACGTGCATTGTCCTGTTGGAACAGCAAGTTCCCTTGCCGATCTAGGAATGGTAGAACGATGGGTTCGATGACGGTTTGGATGTACCGTCCACTATTAAATGTCCCCTCGACGATCACCAGTGGTGTACGGCCAGTGTAGGAGATCGCTCCCCACACCATGATGCCGGGTGTTGGCCCTGTGTGCCTCGGTCGTATGCAGTCCTGATTGTGGCGCTCACCTGCACGGCGCCAAACACGCATACGACCATCATTGGCACCAAGGCAGAAGCGACTCTCATCGCTGAAGACGACACGTCTCCATTCGTCCCTCCATTCACGCCTGTCGCGACACCACTGGAGGCGGGCTGCACGATGTTGGGGCGTGAGCGGAAGACGGCCTAACGGTGTGCGGGACCGTAGCCCAGCTTCATGGAGACGGTTGCGAATGGTCCTCGCCGATACCCCAGGAGCAACAGTGTCCCTAATTTGCTGGGAAGTGGCGGTGCGGTCCCCTACGGCACTGCGTAGGATCCTACGGTCTTGGCGTGCATCCGTGCGTCGCTGCGGTCCGGTCCCAGGTCGACGGGCACGTGCACCTTCCGCCGACCACTGGCGACAACATCGATGTACTGTGGAGACCTCACGCCCCACGTGTTGAACAATTCGGCGGTACGTCCACCCGGCCTCCCGCATGCCCACTATACGCCCTCGCTCAAAGTCCGTCAACTGCACATACGGTTCACGTCCACGCTGTCGCGGCATGCTACCAGTGTTAAAGACTGCGATGGAGCTCCGTATGCCACGGCAAACTGGCTGACACTGACGGCGGCGGTGCACAAATGCTGCGCAGCTAGCGCCATTCGACGGCCAACACCGCGGTTCCTGGTGTGTCCGCTGTGCCGTGCGTGTGATCATTGCTTGTACAGCCCTCTCGCAGTGTCCGAAGCAAGTATGGTGGGTCTGACACACCGGTGTCAATGTGTTCTTTTTTCCATTTCCAGGAGTGTATATTGCCCGTCTTTATCTGTAACTTACTCCTGTTTTCTCCAGAATTTTAAAAATCTTGTGGCATTTTTCATTGTCGAACGCTTCTACCCGTTTAAAAAAATTCTACGAACGTTTCTTGATTTTTCTTCTGTCTCGCTTCCATTATCGAGGGCAATGTCGGAATGTCTCTCTGTTGCCCTTACTTCTCCTAAATCTAATCAGATTATCATCTAACACCTCGATTTTTTGCCTTTCTTCTGTATATTATTCATGTCAGAAACTTGGGTGCTTGAGCTGTTAAGATGACTGTGCACAGTTCTTTCACTTATCTGTACTTGCTAGGTTCGAAATTGTGTTGATGATATTTTTCCGAAAGTCTGATGGCATGTCGGCAGTCTCATAGATTCTACTCACCAACTTCAATAGTCTTTTGGTTGTCAGTTCCTCCAATGATTTCAGATATTCGGAAGGGATGTCATGTTCCCCTTCTGCCTTTTTCATATCCAGTCTTGCAAAGCGCTGTTGAACATTGAGTGTTCCCTAACGACTCATATTTCTTTCTCAGTCACGTCGTCAAACAAGTCCTTTCCCACGGAGAGGCCTTCAGTATATTCTTCCCATCTACCTGCTCTCTCCTCTGCGTTTAACAGCAGAATTCCTGTTGCTAAGGTTAACGACAGTGCATTTAATTTCGCCGAAGGCTGGTTTTACTTTTCTGTATGCTGAATCAGTCCTTCCGTTTCTTTATCGACTTCTTCACTTCTTATCGTATTAATTCTTCTGGAAGATTCTCTAAAACTTCAGCCTACTCTTCATCATTACTAAACAGTGATGTCTTTCTCGTGTTTGTACTCGTCTGTAGTATCTTTTCCTGGGTACGCCTTACAATCCAGTATCCGTGTTCAGAATTCCTGTGACTATTCTAGCTGACATTTCCCTCGTCTCCACGCGTTTTTAAGTTGTAAGTTTTGAACAGTGTATTCTCTGTTACTAGCTGAACTTAACTACAGAATATTACTCTTTGTCAGCTCTCATTTTTACTACCAAGCCGACATCCTCCCATAACACCATCCACAAATTATTTCCCCTACCACCGCGTTCCAGTGCCATATGGTTATTAGATTACCGGCTACTTATTACGTACTGAGTTAGCCACACGTTTTCTCTATTTCTCCATGTTCAGTTCTCGACTCTGCTAAGAACACGCCTATCACTGTTCACAATAAAGCGCTCTGTGCCCTACTTCCTATCTATAAAGAATCGCACTCCCGTTACACCATGTACGTGTTATAATTTCAAAATATTTCTAAATTTCCATAAAAATTCAAGTTTTCTTATTATTACTCAATTTGGTGACCCACACAAAGTTACATCATATTTATTTGATCTGTAATAGCTTTTGATAGTACAAATGGCTCTGAGCACTATGAGACTTAACATCTGGGGTCATCAGTCCCCTAGAACTTAGAACTACTTAAACCTAACTAACCTAAGGACATCACACACATCCATGCCCGAGGCAGGATTCGAACCTGCGACCGTAGAGGTTGCGCGGTTCCAGACTGAAGCGCCTAGAACCGCTCGGCCACAACGGCCGGCAATAGCTATTGAGTTTAATGTGCTTGGTATGTCCGTCTTTGGAGAGACGTCGTGTAATTATTTCTCAAGCATACGGATTTCTCAGTGTAGCGTTGTTTATCCCTTTTCATATTTGTCGTAACTGCATGTAACTATCAGTTATTACTAATAATACACCTATCTGTGCTTATTTAACACACACATTCTCTGTCTGACCCTGTATCAAATAAGCAAATTTCATTTAAATACAAACAGGTTTTTCAGATGCTCGCGATTGTAAGTTCACCCTAAATGTGTGACAAATCAGCCATACTGAATTATATGTTCAGCAACTTTAGAAAAAGTTAAATCCGTTCGCCAGTGAATACTGTCGTACAGTGTTGAACAACCGACAAGTATTTAGGTATGACACGACCTGTCCTGTACAATATTAATGTTGCCTTATGAGCGTCTGAATCGTCCGTTGTTAGCTACTAAAATTTTAATCGTGTTTCTCTTTCCTGTGAACAGAACGGTGATGCAGATTTTGTGTACCAGTAGTACCTGCTTGTGCAGGTCGGGAAATAGCTTAAAATATTGCTCAACGTAAACATTCGAATACGGGCTAGAATCGAATTGCATTTCACCTTTCTTCTTGTAAGTGCGTGACCCAAAACTCTCTGCACTTTTCCTGTTTATAAGTGTCGGAGAAATTCCGACCGTCAGTAGCCTTTCCGTTTGACTCACCTAGGAGAAACTTTAAACGTACTCTTCACCCTGGGTAAAACCCAGTCAGCTGTGTTATTTAAACGCTTAGGGAAAAGTCCGCCACAGGTCTTTCCCATCGTTTGGCTTTCTATTGTCTCCCGACCAATACATCGCAGCTACCTTTGCAGACTCTTATTTGCAGGACAAATGTATTGTGTCTTCTCAAGGAAATGCTGAGTTTTGCAGAGCTAAGGGACAGGACACCAATCGATGTGATACATCAGTCAGTCAGCTACATTCGTAAAAAGCCAGTAAGCAGATTTTATGGACAGGTTGCCACTTTAGAAAAAATGTCTCTAGTGATTCAACCAAGTAGCACGTATATGCTTATTATGTGTTTATGTAGTCTGAAAAACTTATATATATTGCTTTGGCTGCAACTATACAGGGTGTTACAAAAAGGTACGGCCAAACTTTCAGGAAACATCCCTCACACACAAAGAAAGAAAATATGTTATGTGGACATGTGTCCGGAAACGCTTACTTCCCATGTTAGAGCTCATTTTATTACTTCTCTTCAAATCAAATTAATCATGGAATGGAAACACACAGCAACAGAACGTACAAGCGTGACTTCAAACACTTTGTTACAGGAAATATTCAAAATGTCCTCCGTTAGCGAGGATACATGCATCCACCCTCCGTCGCATGGAATCCCTGATGCGCTGATGCAGCCCTGGAGAATGGCGTATTGTATCATAGCCGTCCACAATACGAGCACGAAGAGTCTCTACATTTGCTACCGGGGTTGCGTAGACAAGAGCTTTCAAATGCCCCAATAAATAAAAGTCAAGAGGGTTGAGGTCAGGAGAGCGTGGAGGCCATGGAATTGGTCCGCCTCTACCAATCTATCGGTCACCGAATCTGTTGTTGAGAAGCGTACGAACACTTCGACTGAAATGTGCAGGAGCTCCATCGTGCATGAACCACATGTTGTGTCGTACTTGTAAAGGCACATGTTCTAGCAGCACAGGTAGAGTATCCCGTATGAAATCATGATAACGTGCTCCATTGAGTGTAGGTGGAAGAACATGGGGCCCAATCAAGACATCACCGACAATGCCTGCCCAAACGTTCACAGAAAATCTGTGTTGATGACATGATTGCACAATTGCGTGCGGATTCTCGTCAGCCAACACATGTTGATTGTGAAAATTTACAATTTGATCACGTTGGAATGAAGCCTCATCTGTAAAGAGAACATTTGCACTGAAATGAGGATTGACACATTGTTGGATGAACCATTCGCAGAAGTGTACCAGTGGAGGCCAATCAGCTGCTGATAGTGCCTGCACACGCTGTACATGGTATGGAAACAACTGGTTCTCCCGCAGCATTCTCCATACAGTGACGTGGTCAACTTTACCTTGTACAGCAGCAACTTCTCTGACGCTGATCCCGGGTTCAATTCCCGGCGGGGTCAGGGATTTTCTCTGCCTCGTGATGGCTGGGTGTTGTGTGATGTCCTTAGGTTAGTTAGGTTTAAGTAGTTCTAAGTTCTAGGGGACTGATGACCATAGATGTTTAGTCCCATAGTGCTCGGAGGCATCTGACGCTGACATTAGGGTTATCGTCAACTGCACGAAGAATTGCTCGTCCATTGCAGGAGTCCTCGTCGTTCCAGGTCTTCCCCAGTCGCGAGTCATAGGCTGGAATGTTCCGTGCTCCCTAAGACGCCATCAATTGCTTCGAATGTCTTCCTGTCGGGACACCGTTCTGGAAATCTGTCTCGATACAAACTTACCGCGCCACGGCTATTGCCCCGTGCTAATCCATACATCAAATGGGCATCTGCCAACTCCGCATTTGTAAACATTGCACTGACTGCAAAACCTCGTTCGTGATGAACACTAACCTGTTGATGCTACGTACTGATGTGCTTGATGCTAGTACTGTAGAGCAATGAGTCGTATGTCAACACAAGCATCGAAGTCATCATTACCTTCCTTCAATTGGGCGAACTGGCGGTGAATCGAGGAAGTACAGTACATACTGACGAAACTAAAATGAGCTCTAACAAGGAAATTAAGCGTTTCCGGACACATGTCCACATAACATCTTTTCTTTATTTGTGTGTGAGGAATGTTTCCTGAATGTTTGGTCGTACCTTTTTGTAACACGCTGAATATCAGTTGCTTTGGCTGCAAATCCACCGCTCCTTGTTATTCGCGTCAATCACATCGTTAACCTCGTCCGCGTCACCAATGGTTGCTCCTTTCACCGTTCTAATCTTTATTGTCTACTAGTAGAATTTAAGTTTAAGAGAGATGTAATATTAATGACACTCCTAAAACAGGTTTAAAATGCTAAGAGACCGAAAAGAACTGTAAAACAGAAATCTCGGGGACATACCTGAAACGCTTTAGACCCTGTTTTCACCATACAAGGAACTAAATCACTTCACATTATCGAAGAGCAATTTCAGTGCAGAAGTGCATGCATTATGATAGGAAGTAATAATGTATGCTCACTGTCCACTTTTATGTAAGAACACTGCATGCCAAATCACAGACCAAAATAAGTGAAAACAGTCATAAACTTGCAACGTTTTTTTGAAATTAGTTTCCTAACAACGCGAGGTGATTCATACGTTATTTGACAATGAGACACCAATTCTGTGAGGGCGAAGACAGTGAAAAAGGAACATATATCTAGTTCCCTTACATGTGATGGCTTGCTTTTTGTAAATCCACGTCGCCAGTTTTGTAAAGGCCTCGTCGCTACTGCGAAGACCGAATTGGCACTGTTTTTACGGTAGGCCAAGTTTCTGAGTTCGTGAAGCGGCTTAACATGGAAATTAAGCGTATCCGGATACATGTCCACATAACATCTTTTCTTTATTTGTGTGTGAGGAATGTTTCCTGAATGTTTGGCCGTACATTTTTGTAACACCCTGTATATCAGTTGCTATGGCAATACACCGTTAAGACAATTTGTCCCTGCCACTATTACACAGCTATGCCCCAGGGTCAGATAACAAATTAGTAACACAGTCACACAAAAAAGTTAAAAAGGTTTACTTATCTTTGCGACTTGTTGAATAATGAAGTCTTCAACACTGCTTGTAATATAACAGAAAAAAGGCCCTCAATGGCTAAGTGCAAACAATCGTAGGTAAGCATCACAGTACGTAGCCAATGCAATTTACGAGACTGGAAGTGCTAAATCACTAAGCAACAATGGTTAGAGGACAAATTAAAGATTTAGAAGCATATGCCACTCGGGGAAAGATAGATACCTCCTACAGGAAAATTAAGGAGAGCTTTGGAGGAAAGAGAACCACCGGTATGAATATCAAGCACTCGGATGCTAAACAAGTCCTAAGCAAAGACGGGAAAGACAAAAGGTGGAAGGAGTATTTGGAAGGTCTATACAAGTGAGATGAACCTGAAGGCGATATTATAGAAATAGAAGAGGACGTAGATGAAGATGAGACGAGAGAGATGATGTGAGTGAATAATTTGAAAGAGCACTTAAACACCTAAGTCGAAACAAGGCCCCGGGAGTAGAAAACATTTTGTTAGAACTACTGATAGCCTTGAGAAAGCCAGCCATGACAAAACTCTTCCATATTGTGAGCAAGATGTATGACACAGGCGAAATACCCTCAGACGTCAAGAAGAAAGCAATAATTCCAATCCCAAAGAAAGCAGGTGCTGACAGGTGTGAAAATTAAACTATCAGTTTAATAAGTCAGAGTTGCAAAATACTGACACGAATTATTTCCATAAGAATGGAAAAAGTGGTAGAAGCTGACCTCGGGGAAGATCAATTTGGATTTCGGAAGAATGTAGGAACACTGGAGGCAAGATAAGGAACGTAAACAAAGGCAATAACGTAGAAGATAAGGAAAGGCAAACCTACATTTATAGTCTTTGTAGACCTAGAGAAAGCTTTTGAAAATGTTGATAGGAATGCTCTCTTTCAAATTCTAAAGGTGGCAGGGGTAAGACACAGGAAGCGAAAGGCCAATTATAATTTTTACAGAACCCAGGTGGCAATTATAAGAGTCGCGGGGCATGAAAAGGAAGCAGTCAATGAGAAGGGAGTAGACGGGATTGTATCCTGTCCCTGATGTTATTCAATCTGTACGTTGAACAAGCAGTAAAGAAAACCAAAGAAAACTCTGGAGTAGGAATTAAAGTTCAGGGAGAAGAAATAAAAACTTTGAGGTTTGCCGATGACATTGCAATTCTGTCAGAGACATCAAAGGACTTGGAAGAGCAGTTCAACGGAATAAACAGTGTCTTGAAAGGACGATATAAGATGAACAATAAAAAAGCAAAATGAGGATAATGGAATGTAGCCGAATAAACTCTTTCGTTACGGCAGTCTACTCCGCTGCAGTGGCGCCACTGATCGGTGCAGCGAGCCGCGAACTGTGCACATTGCACGCCAGTAAGCTCATGTGCAGGTTACCTTATCTAAGTGTTACATAACAATATATTTGGAGATTTTACAAGTATTACAAATAAAAATGCAATTTAGGATCATTCAAAAGATTAGATCATTCAAAAGATTCTTAATAATGTAATTCAATATGATAAGTTTGATAATAAGGGTGAACACAGAAACCCACATTACAGTTTTTACACTCACACTCAGATTCTCGTCTTCTGTCGTTTGCACTGCAAACAACACACTTTCTATTCCGGTTTCTTCCTACCGATTTGTAAACCGAAGGAAAATGTCTTTCTGTTAATCTCAGTGGGTGATTATTGCCTATTGGATGTTGACGAAATACTTCGATGATACTCTTCCAGTATTTCCCTATTTAACTGCAACTGAAATTTAGCCATTGATACCGGTTCTTTCCTCTTAAAGACAATAGGCATTCCATACACAACTATCCTACAAGTGAAAGAAATTTTTGTGATACCATTTAAGAGATTTGCGTGTTGATTTTACAGTGCTTACAACCATGTCAGCTTTATCAACTGCACCCATTGAATTATTATAATCAAATACACACACAGGTTTTTGGATAACCTTTTTCCCACCTTGCTTGACTACTGTATCAGATTCACCCAAGTGTATGGTAGAAAGCATATAGCTTCTTTTTTGTCCATCCACTTCATGAGTAATAAATTTTTGCATGATCGAGAGGTTGCCTTTCCTCTTTTTAATCGTTCAAAAAATAATTAACAGTTATTATACAAAAGAATTATTTTCAAAAAACGTACACTTAATGATCTTCAAAGCTAGTTGCCAAACTCAGACTCCTTCTAAAAAAAAAAAAAAGCAAAACAGCACGAAACAAATTGGAAAAAGGGTATTAAATTAGAGAAAACATAATCTAGTTTTTAGTAGGCACAATACATCATCTTCCAGAAGGTTATAGATTTTCTCTGAGTTTTCTCTGCTGACAGCCATGCTGTAGAATGTTTTTGTAGGTTTTCTTTCTGACAGTTTGCTCTTGTTTAGGAAAAAGACTAACCCGCTTTTCACCAGCATTTTCGTCTCTGAAAGTTTTTCAGTGTAAGGCCATTCTTCACAAGTTATTAGGAGGAGTATGCCCACATAAAAAGGAGCTTCCATAACAAGACAATACTAATCCAGCTCTTCTTCAATACCTTTACCCAAAATTCTAGATCCGCCTGTTTTGCTTCTGCTGATTCCTCTGGTGTTCGTTCTGTAATTCATGTAGGACAACCTCAGAAGTTTTTTCTTTTTTCTTTTTTTTTTTGGGGCGGGGGAGGGGGGGGGACATCGAACTGTTTACTGGCCTTGTTCCAACCTACCTTCTTTTTCTGAACAGCATCAATAGCTATAGTTACTTTAGAAGCACTGCACATTCTTTGATGAAGCTTTCCAATTCTCTTCTTCGAATCTGCAATAGAAGTCCAACAGAGTAAGAGTGTGTCCTAATACAGGCAGACTTTAAACTCGAAAAAGCAAGTGATCTTGTTCAAGCAACTGAGGTTTTGTGCAATTACATTTTGGTAACCTTTAACCTTACTATTCAAGAACACATACAGAGTGTCTCAAACCTTTTGGGTTTAATTGAAACAGTTGGCAGTGGCTCCACAACTGATTATATTGAGATAGGGAAGCAATGATCAGAAAATCATATTTATTGTGTTAGGGACATACACAGCGTACCTGCAAAACAACAGCGTAATTCACAGTAATTCTTCGAAGCGAAGACCGCCAATCACACTGCATGTATTGCAACGCCGCGTGCAGTTCTGCGCACTCTCACAGAGAACCCGGGTGTCTGTTGTGCACTGAATCAGGCAGCGGGTGGTGAGCCGCGTACACCCCTGACCACCATAGACACAATGTACACATTTTATCTCATAGCACGTGTGTCATGTGACGACCGTATATGCATCGCACCAGCGCATTAACCTGTATCGCACGCATATCTCTGGTGTCAGTTGTCCATTGCATCAGACAGCTTGTGATGTGTCCATGATGTTGTGTATTACTGTGTACAATGCATGACGGGTGGTCAGAGATGGAATGTTGTCACAAGAGGTGGCCGACATGCATACGGTGCGGTAGGGTGTAGGGGCCGTAAAGCAGTATGCATGTACAGAGGACAATTTCCCAACAGGCGTCATCCTAATTGGAATAAGTTTTTCTCCGTGGATATCAACTTACGAGATACGGGGTCATTCACGCCATAGAGAGTCGTCCGAGGTTACTGCCAAAGACTTGTCCAAACACCAGACTTCGACAATATTGTGTTGGATCGTATGGCCGAACGCCCAGCAATAAGCATCCGTTAACTAGCCCGCGGAACACACACATCGAAGGATACAGTGTGGTGAATACTGGTGGAACAAGTATTACACCCATATCATAAAGAACGTGTGTGAGCACTGGGACCAACGGATTTTGAGTCCCGCGTTCACTTCTGTCAATGGATTACCCACAGTGCTGCAGTGCAAAACTTCGAACAGTTTGTATTGTTAACGGATGAGGCCTCCATTTTTACCCGTGATGGTACTTCCAATAGTCTCAACGGCCGTGTCTGGAGTGAGGACAATCCCCACGCCACCCATATCGAAGGCCAGCAACAATGGTTCTCTGTCAGTGTATGGCCGGGCACTGTCCAAGGTCATCTAATAGGGCATTATTTTCTGTTTCCCCGTTTGACTGGTCCACATTACCTTGTGTTTCTGCGAGATGTGCTACCACAGTTCTTGGACACTGCTCCCCTTGCTACCCGCGAAAGCATGTGGTTTAAATGCGACGTGCACCAGCCCACTTCAATGTTAGTTAAAGCCTGCGAGCACCTAAACAACAGCTACTCTCATCATTGCTTTGGAAGAGGAGCGTAATCGCCGGATCTCACATCTCTTGACTTTTCCTCTGGGGATACGACGAGACGTATGACCGGCCGCCCACGAATAAGAACCCGTCAACTTGCCCGCGAAACACACACTTAGAAGGATACAGTGTGGTAAATACTGGTGGAACAAGTATTACACCACAGTAGAAACGGATGCAGACCTGCTTGCTAGGGTGCAAACTGCCTGTCTCTTGGTACAACAGACACCAGGGATTTGAGAACTTCATGCACCGTTGCCACTCGTGGAGGACTGTAGGTCGTCACTTTGAACTATTACTATGAGCTACGTTGTTGTCATGTAGTGTCTATAACATTATAAATATGCATTTCAGACCATTTGTTCCCTATCTCAGTTTATTCGGTTGTGGACCCACTACCACCTGCTCCAATCTGATCTAAAAGGTTTGTCCTCGTGGTCTCGCGGTAGCGTTCTCGCTTCCGGAGCGCGGGGTCCCGGGTTTACAGGGACATAATAGCACAGGCAGCCACCACCAGAAGCGCAGGTGCCATAATTTCGGTGGACTTCAACAAAGCCTTCGACAGGATCGACCACAAATATCTCGTAGAGACACTAGACAGACTCGGGTTTGGGCAAAAATTCATCGCAATCATCCAGAAGATACTAAGTACTGCGAGATCGACAGTAATAATCAATAGTTGGAAAACAAAACTGATAAAACTGGACAGATCCGTGAGGCAAGGCTGTCCATTGTCAATGGCTCTATTCGCTATAGCACTGGACCCGCTGCTGCGGAAACTCACAAACGACATCAGAGGCTTCTCCGTAGGAGGCAAAGCAGTAGCATGTATAGCCTACGCTGACGATCTAGGCATCTTTATTAAAGACCAGGAAGATATTGGGAGAGTAGAAACCATCATGAATACATTTCAAAAAGCGTCAGGCGCCCAAACCAACCCCAGAAAAACAGTGCTACTGCCGATAGGGAATCAACGACTCAAACCAGACAGCCAATGGTATAAAATAGCAGAAAGCCATAAAGTTCTTGGAATATATATACAGTCTTGTCCACTTAGAATGGCCGCATACAACTGGAGGGTCGTGCTACACACCATAAGAGGTCTCTCCAGACAGCACGCGAACCGGAAGCTAACAATCCACCAGAAAACAGAACTGATAAACACGACGATCCTGTCGAAAGCTTGGTACCTGGCGCAAATCTTAAGCATCCCGACAGAAATTGCGCGAGCACTAACGAGCGCAGTGTACTACCTGTTGTGGCGTCGAAATATATTCAAAGTGGCGCAAGCAACGTACTCGCTGCCAACAAAAGAAGGGGGACTAGGTCTAGTTGATATAAAGACCAAATGTGCAGCCCTTCTACTGAAACGAACGCTCGCCATCCAGGACAAAAACCCTGACAGCGTCACAGCCGAGATAATTGGAAGATACAAGCCCGCATCACAAGAAGCGCCGGTCGACACGAGACACATTCCCTGCAGAATGCGACACGTCAGGCTGCACTACGCCAACAAAAGTTACGTTCTGGACACCGTGGCGAACCCCAGCCACAGAACAGCCAAGAGAATATACTGGGCCCTCAGGGGGAAGCCGGCAAAAAACAAAATTGAACAAAAACTCCCGCAATACAATTGGAAACAAGTATGGGGGAACGTCTCAGAAAACATGTTGCCTAAACATGCGAAGGAGACATGGTACAAAATAATTAACAGAACGGTACCAACCAACCAAAGACTGGCGGAAATAAAACTCGTCGCAAGTGACAAGTGTGACGTATGTGGCATGACCGACACCCTCGAGCACCGATTCACGTGCGGGAATGCCATCAACATCTGGGAAGCGTGCCAGCAGATGGTGGCCCACATCAACAGAACGGCGCCGGGAAGCATCACAGTGGAAGCAATCACCGCCCCAGACTGCAACCCATTTCCACGACCCAAGCGACTGGCGACTCTCTGGATCCTCGCCATGACGGCACACGCCATCGTAGCGCGGAGGCAGACTGACCAGCTGGCCTTCCTGATGGACCTCTGGGAGGAGAACAAGACGGCCCAGCAGCACAGGCGATACCACGAGAACTTCAAAAACTTCCTGCAGATTCCACTGCAGACAGCAATCGCCAGAGTCCTTCCCAGCCTGTGACCCTCAGCACCGCCACCAGCCACCTCACCACACTCACCACAAGAATAACGTGTGCAGTGATAGTGAACAAGTGCAACAAAAAAGATAAAGTGCTTTCTCTTCTCGCATCAAATAGTGAAGTATAGTAGTATAAAGTGTTTCTTCCTAGTGGAATCAGTGACACAAAGTGCTCCTTAGTGGAAAGTGCCAACTACTCATTATTATTAGATATTTGATTTCCTTTACTTTGTGCCTATAAAATCCTATTGATTACTCACACTATCCCTTCTGCTTCTCTTATGTAATATGACAAAATTTTCTCTCTTCTTCAATTAGGTATATTCTGTAGTATATGTAAAAAAAAAAAAAGTTTCTTCCACTTCTGCTCCACCTATCATGGTGACGTTTCCTTCATACTGTCCCACTAAAGTGTAACTAGAGGAAAAGATCAAACCAGAATACACAATGTGCCTGTGTCATCACAAGTGCATCACATACAGAAACATAAACTCAAATCAATGCAACGATGCCAAATATAAACTGTTATGCCTGTCCTGCAATGTCTACCCCCCTCAAAAAAAAAAGACAAATGGCCATGTAAAAGGGTTTAAGGAACAAACAATAAGAGAAAAACGAAAAAGGAAAATATAAAAACGAAAACATATAAAATGACAATAATATTAATCATCACTAGGATAATAGATTAATAGAATAAAATGTCTTTTTTTAAATGTATCGTTGTTAAAATATTTAAATAAATATATATGGTTACAAAAAAAAAAGATTCCCGGCGGGGTCAGGGATTTTTCCTGCCTCGAGATGACTGGGTGTTGTTGTATCGTCTTCATCATCATCATTCATCCCCATTACGGTCGGAGGAAGGCAACAGCAAACCACCTCCATTAGGACCTTGCCTAGTAAGGCGGTGCGGGTCTCCCGCATCGTTCCCCTACGCTCTGTAAAGAAGCATGGGACTTCATTTCCATTTTTTTCCATACATGATGAATGGCTTAGCTGCCAAAGTGTAGGACAAATAAAGAAATATGTAGCACAATGTAAAAACTTTTTACATTGTCAAAACATGAAATCACGAACTGATAAGAAGCAAGTGAAGCGGCCGACTTGTGCAATCTGCTGTAGAGCGGTAGATGCCTAAATTATGTTTAGACACGGTTCCACCAAAGTTCATGAGAATACAGAGCCAAGAACTAAGGGGTTCACTTTAGGGCATTTTACTCTGTTCAAAAGCGACTTCTGAATGAAAATTGCGCTGCGTTATCTTTACTTACATGAATGTGTATGGCCGTATTCTTTCTTTGTGCAGTTGCGCTGGAATGTTACTCATTTGCATATTCTAGCACGCAGCACACTTCAATTTGCCGTTTGGTGCCTGCCGCCTTCATGGTCTTTTATTTTAATGTGGACGACCAAAGCTGTATTTGGAACCAACGTCTGAAATATGCTGAGCTGACAAAAGTCATGGGTTAACGATATGCACATGTACAGATGCTGGTCGTATTGCGTACACAAGGTATACAAGAACAGTGCACTGGCGGAGCTGTCATTTGTATTGATGTGTTTCATGTGAAAAGGTCCCCGACGTGATTATGGCTGCACGACGGGAATAAACAGATTCTGAAATCGGACATTTCATTCCAGAAATCGTTAGGGAATTCAATATTCTCAGATCCACAGTGTCAAGAGTGTGCCGAGAATACCATATTTAAGACACTAACTCTCACCACAGACAACGCAGTGACCGACGACCTTCACTTAACGACCGAAAGCAGCGGCGTCTGCTTGGAGTTATCAGTGCTAACAGACAAGCAACAGTGCCTGAAACAACTGCTGAAATTAATGTGGGACGTACGAACGTATCCATTAGGTCAGTGCGGTGAAATCTGGCGTTAATGGGCTATGGTAGTAGACGACCGACGCGAGTGCCTTTGCTAACAGCACGATTTCGCCTGTAGCGCCGCCCCTCGGCTCGTGACTATACACAACTAGGAAAGCATTGCCTGGACAGATGAGTCCCGATTTCTCTTCGTAAGAGCTGATGGTAGGGTTCGAGTGTGGCGCAAACCCCATGAAGCCACGGATCCCAATTGTCAATACCGCACTGGGCAAGCTGGTGGTGACTCCATAATGTGGGTTGTGTTTCCAAGTATACTTCGAATGGAGTGTATCCTCTGGTTCAACTGAACCGACCATTGACTAGAAATGGTCATTTTCAGCTACTTGGAGACCATAGGGCAACGGCCTTGCCGCAGTGCATACACCGGTTCCCGTCAGATCAGCGAAGTTAAGCGCTGTCAGGTGTGACAGGCACTTGGATGGGTGACCATCCGGGCTGCCATGCGCTGTTGCCCTTTTTCGGTGCGCTATCAGGCTCGTGATGCCAATTAGGAGCTACTCGACCGAGTAGTAGCGGCTCTGGTCGCAGAAAACCATTGTAACGACCGGGAGAGTGGTGTGCTGACCACACGATCTCCTATCCGCATCCTGACCTGAGGATGACACGGCGGTCGGATGGACCTGAAGACGCAATGCTTACGTACTTGGAGACCATTTGTAGCCAATCACGGGTTTATGTTCCCAAACAACGATGGAATTTTTATGGATGGCAGTGTCGCATGTTACCTGGCCACCATTGTTTGTGATTGGTTTGCCAAACATTCTGGACAGTTCGAGCCATCGATTTAGCAACCCGGATTCCCCGATTTGAATCCCATGGAACACTTGTGGGACATAATCGAGAAGTTATTTTCTGTACAAAATCCTGTACTGGCGACAATTTCTTTCTTCTTTTTTTTTATTTTGTGGTAAGTTCCTATGGGACACAACTGCTGAGGTCATCGGTCCCTAGGCTTACACATTACTTAATCTAACTAGGCGAAATTCCCTCAGACTTCAAGAAGAATATAATAATTCCAATCCCAAAGAAAGCAGGTGTTGACAGATGTGAAAATGACCGAACTATCAGTTTAATAAGTTACAGCTGCAAAATACTAACGCGAATTCTTTACAGACGAATAGAAAAACTGGTAGAAGCCGACCTCGGGGAAGATCAGTTTGGATTCCGTAGAAATGTTGGAACACATGAGGCAATACTCACCCTAAGACTTATCTTAGAAGAAAGATTAAGGAAAGGCAAACATAAGTTTCTAGCATTTGTAGACTTAGAGAAAGCTTTTGACAATGTTGACTGGAATACTCTCTTTCAAATTCTGAAGGTGGCAGGACTAGCCGTCCGGCGTGGCCGTGCGGTTCTAGGCGCTACAGTCTGAAATCGGGCTGCCACTACGGTCGCAGGTTCGAATCCTGCCTCGGGCATGAATGTGTGTGATGTCCTTAGGTTAGTTAGGTTTAATTAGTTCTAAGTTCTAGGCGACTGATGACCTCAGAAGTTAAGTTGCATAGTGTTCAGAGCCATTTGAACCATTTGAGCCAGGAGTAAAATACAGGGAGCGAAAGGCTATTTCCAATTTGTACAGAAACCGGATGGCAGTTATAAGAGTCGAGGGACATGAAAGGGAAGCAGTGATTGGGAAGGGAGTGAGACAGGGTTGTAGCCTATCGCCGGCCGCGGTGGTCTAGCGGTTCTAGGCGCTCAGTCCGGAACCGCGCGACTGCTACGGTCGCAGGTTCGAATCCTGCCTCAGGCATGGATGTGTGTGATGTCCTTAGGTTAGTTAGGTTTAAGTAGTTCTAGGGGACTGATGACCACAGATGTTAAGTCCCATAGTGCTCAGCGCCATTTGAACCATTTTTTTGTAGCCTATCCCCAATGTTATTCAATCTGTATATTGAACAAGCAGTAAAGGAAACAAAAGAAAAGTTCGGAGTAGGTATTAAAATCCATGGAGAAGAAATAAAATCATTGAGGTTCGCCGATGACATTGTAATTCTGTCAGAGACAGCAAAGGACTTGTAAGAGCAGTTGAACGGAATGGACAGTGTTTTGAGAGGAGGGTATAAGATGAACATCAACAAAAGCAAAACGAGGATAATGGAGTGCAGTCGAATTAAGTCGGGTGATGCTGAGGGAAATGGATTAGGAAATGAGACACTTAAAGTAGTAAAGGAGTTTTGCTATTTGGGGAGCAAAATAACTGATGATGGTCGAAGTAGAGAGGATATAAAATGTAGACTGGCAATGGCGAGGAAAACGTTTCTAAAGAAGAGAAATTTGTTAACATCGAGTATTGATTTAAGTGTCAGGAAGTCGTTTCTGAAAGTATTTGTATGGAGTGTAGCCATGTATGGAAGTGAAACATGGACGATAACCAGTTTGGACAAGAAGAGAATAGAAGCTTTTGAAATGTGGTGCTACAGAAGAATGCTGAAGATTAGATGGGTAGATCACATAACTAATGAGGAGGTAT
Source organism: Schistocerca nitens (assembly GCF_023898315.1). Lineage (NCBI taxonomy): Eukaryota > Metazoa > Arthropoda > Insecta > Orthoptera > Acrididae > Schistocerca > Schistocerca nitens. Next base: position 271,407,568 of record NC_064620.1, read on the forward strand.
TGAATAGAATTGGGGAGAAGAGGAGTTTGTGGCACAACTTGACCAGAAGAAGGGATCGGTTGGTAGGACATGTTCTGAGGCATCAAGGGTTCACCAATTTAGTACTGGAGGGCAGCATGGAGCGTAAAAATCTTAGAGGGAGATCAAGAGATGAATACACTAAGCAGATTCAGAAGGATGTAGGTTGCAGTAAGTACTGGGAGATGAAGAAGCTTGCACAGGATAGAGTAGCATGGAGAGCTGCATAAAACCAGTCTCAGGACTGAAGACCACAACAACAACAACTACCCTACGCTAAGGACAACACACACACCCATGTTCGAGGGAGTACTCGAACCTCCGACGGGGGGAAGCCGCGTGAAACGTGACAAAGCGCCTCAGACCGTGCGTCTACCCCGCGCGACTTACTGGTGACACTTATGCAGTTATGGATGGTTATAGAGGTAGAATATGTCAACATCTCTGCAATGGACCTCTAACGACTTGTTGAGCCTACGTCACCCACAGCTGCTGACCTACGCCGGGCAAAAGGAGGTCCGATACGATGTAAGGAGGTATCCCATGACTTCTGTCACGTCAGTCCATAGTTTCTAGAATGTAGCTGCGTAGTTGCCAGACCACGCACTACCCACGACGGCAAGTTTTACCGTTTGGCTGACGAAAGTGAAAGCTGTATTACGATCCCAGGACGCGGCCGGCTCTGGGATTGTGCAACGTGTCCACCACTTCGGAAACGCGACACTGTTTGCCGCTCACGGAGGCCGGGCCCCTTGACGTGGATGCGGCGTCGCGAGCGGGCCTTCCCGGCGGATACGCGGGCGTCAATGGGCGGCGCAGTCGCCCGCCTTCCCAGGAATTGGGGACAACCGGGTCAGTGGGACGGGCTCAAAGGCCGCTATCGTCTCTTCTTCCGACGCTGTTGGTCCGCATAATGTCACGGCTCGTACGTAGTAGGCACTCAGCTCTGTCAAGAATGTTTACCAGTCCGTGGAGCAACAATCGCTGTCTCCACATCGGTGGTCGCTGAGGGCAACGGGAAGGTTGAATTTTCACACGTTGAACTCTGCAAGTCAGGCCCCCCACCACCACTTATCTATTTTATTTGTGAGTTACACCCGGGAAGGAAGACTGACGATACGTCTCAGTAAGGGCACAGATTCCCTCATTTTAGCATTGTGGTCATTATGCGAGATAGTAGACGGTGTAAAAAGTATTAAGTACACTGTAAAAATATTAGTAACCCCGGGAGACATCAGACTAACACATCACGTTAAAATTACATGTAATGATTATCGATCGTCGCTTCATACGCATATATGCATTCATATGTTACGGAAATGTTCTCGAAAAGCTCGTGACGTCTCATACATCTCAGGCAGAGCGGAGCAATAATTCAGCTGTGTCGAAATTATTTATTTCTTTCCTAGCTTATATATAGCACCTCGGCAAGAACAGTAACACGGCTCAAAAATGCAATCCTTGAGAAAAGTCGGCTTAAAGAATTCTATAAAACTTATACTGAAATAGTATAAACTTCCTACAAATTTCGAGTAAGTATTTTTGGCAGTAAATTCCATTATACTCTATACAACAGTAATATGGACATGTAGTTCTGTTCTCGTCGAATGTGAAGTATTATGACGTAGTTATTAATTATTTCTCTGAGTTAAATCACTTTTCTTGCTTCGCTCAAAAATCTTTTTTGTTTTTCTTATTGCCCTAATATTAAACTTTTGGCTCTTTTCCTCCCAAATTTTTTCATCCCATTTTTTTTTTCTTACTTTAACATAGTACGACATTCAAACCTCCATCAAGCGTAATTAGTATACGTAACTTGGAATAAAATGATAAAAGTTGAAGTCGTTTAATAAGAAAAATAGAAAACACAAAACTATAGTTTATGGAGATTAATAGAATTTAGTGAGAAACTTCAATTAGGTACAATTTATGGAACGCAATTAACGAAAATACAAAATTATAAATGGGGTTATATAATGTACGAATACATTTCGCCGAGAAAAGGGATTCCATATGAGCTTTCTTTATGGCACAAATTAATGTTTTTTTTTTTTTATTGTACACTGCAGCTTACTGCATTGCAGAAATGTTCAGCTATTTTCTCTTTGTGCTCTTGTCCCGGCGAAATATGAAGCAACCTACATCAAAACTGACTCAAGTGTCCTCAAGTTGACAAATTTTGAGATAGAGATTTGACGTTTGTTGTACGCTTTTGGACACTTCAGACGTATTTTTTCAGTGACATAAACAAATAATATAGTTTGAAATAACAGATACAGTCTTCATATAAATAAGGCTTACCGGCCAATTATCTTCTTCAGTGCGGATGCACTCACATTGCTCAAACTCTTACGGGAATCGGCAGATTGACTGCCGCGAGTAATGAGTATAGTGGACAGGAGCACTACAAATGTAGGGTGTGGACAGTAAGTTGGAAATGTGGGCCGGCCGCAGTGGCTGAGAGATTCTAGGCGCTTCAGTCCGGAACCGTGCTGCTGCTGCGGTCGCAAGTTCGCATCCTGTCTTGGGCATGGATGTGTGTGATGTCCTTAGGTTAGATAGGTTTAAGTAGTTCTATGTTCTAGGGGACTGATGACCTCAGATGTTAAGTCCCATAGTGCTCAGAGCCATTTGAACCATTTTTTTCATACAAGATACATCAGACACAAACTTACATTACTCAAAAAGAACATTAATGAACAAACTGACTTCGCAAGAGCTTTATATATGAAATTTCTGCTGCCCTTAAAACACTAAAACCGGGAAAGGCACCGGAAAATTATGTGATCTACCCCGAATTTCTTCTTTGTGGTGGGAACTACGCAATACCATGGCTGGCGGATTTTTTCTCTGACATTCTGCCATCTGGTTCAGTCCCACAAAAAGTGAAGCAGTCAAAAATCATAGCAATACTCAAGCTCAGCAGCGCATTAGACCAGCCTAAGAACTATCTCCCAATCACACTACTGAGCAATATTTTTAAGTTCGTTGACAGAATTCTACACAACCAGATTAGTCCAGTAATCAAAATGTTCAAATGGTGTGTGACATCTTATGGGACTTAACTGCTAAGGCCATCAGTCCCTAAGCTTCCACACTTCTTAACCTAAATTATCCTAAGGACAAACACACACACCCATGCCCGAGGGAGAACTCAAACCTCTGCTGGGACCAGCTGCACAGTCCATGAGTCCAGTAATCTTTCAGAACCTTCCTATTGAGCAAGCTGGAGTCCGACCAGGACGGGCTGTGCTGATCAAGTCTTATCTTTAACACCATTTATTGGAGCAGGATACCAAGTAAAGCCGAAAACGTCAGTTACTGTCGTTGATCTAAGTGAAGCATATGGCAGATTTGGAGGTATGGACTGCTTTATAAATTACTACAACTGGTCCCATGCAAACGGACAACAAAACTAATTGACAAACTGTTAGCTGGAAGGACATTTACAGTAACTATAGATAAAGACACTAGCTGCCCAATAGTATTGAATAACGTCTTACCTCTCTTGTTTAATTTAATAGCTGATATTCCTCCAACACAGTCCAGAACGTTTGGCTATGCAGAAGACTGGGCAATAGCTACCCAACACAAATCCTTTGAAACAACTGAAGAAATCCTAACTTCTGACCTAAACATTTTAAGCCATTATTGTCGTAGTGGGGGTTACAGCCAAACTCAAATAAATATTTTCATCTGTCCAGTAGATTGGCACACAGAGACCTTGTCATCTATTTGAGGGAGAAAAACTTCATCGTAACATCCCTCCAAAATATCTTGGGATTGCGTTAGATGGGACACTTTCTTTTAAGGAGCTTTTGATGTGAACATCTGTTAAGTGCAAAACTAGAAACAACATTCTCCATAAACTCTGTGGCCCTCGTTCGTCATCGTCAGCAGACACTCTTCGAATATCAACACTCAGATTGGTATACTCAACAGCAGATTATCGTGCGCCTGTCTGGCTTAATAGTTCACACGTAAAAAAGAAAGACGTACAACTTAATGAAGCCATGTGCATTGTTAGTGAATCAATACAATCTACTTCCACATACTGGCTACCTGTCTTGAGCCACATTCCACCTCCTGATATCAGACGGCAGAGCGTGATACTGCCTAAATACAAGAAGACTGCTAATAACACCGACCTTACAATAATGGATGGCGTGTTTCCTGTGGAGTGAAACAGACTAATATCAAGATATCTCACTCTCATAGCAGCCAGGACTCTCATGGAAAATGAATTCACTGGCAACAGAACTGCTCTCCACAATGCCTGAGTCTGCCCTGCTTCCAGAAGAAATCCCCTAAATTCGATCAGCTTCGGGAAATTTGCAGTACCTTGAACCCAATCCAGCCAGGCCCCGGACGATGTGCAGACACTCTCTACAAATGGGCACATCTTCTTCAGCATCGTGTGGCTGGTACGGAACGACAGGCAGTTGCTCATGTTATATCGATATGTCCCGCACTTGCCTACAAGAATCCTTTCAAAAATTTCTTGAGACCCACGAGTGATGTTATAAAATACATAAAAGACCTTAACTCCTCCCGCACAGGCCATGAAAGCCCGAAGGTACCGACCGGCCGCCTTATCATCCTCAGCCCACAGGCGTCACTGGATGCGGATATGGAGGGGCATGTGGCCAGCACACCGCTCTCTCGGCCGTCCGTCAGAGACCGGAGCCGCTACTTCTCAATCAAGTAGCTCCTCAGTTTGCATCACAAGGGCTGAGTGCACCCTTTTTGCCAACAGCGCTCGGCAGACAGGATGGTCACCCATCAAAGTGCTATCCCAGCCCGACAGCGCTTAACTTTGGTGATCTGACGGGGACCGGTGTTACCACTGCGGCAAGTCTGTTGGCATAAAATATCTTGACTTCAATATATAGTTGTTGTCATTTGTATTATTTTATGTTGGAGAGCTGTGCTTAAATGTTGACATGTAGTAGTTTTGTAACATTTGTATATGTACTGCCATACGATAAATAAATAAATAAAAACATGTTGGCCTTCACGTGGCTTTCTGATATTTTCAGCACAGCTATAATTATTGCCTTCGAGTATGTTATTTTTCGTAGATGTTACGTTTTTATGCTGCTACAGAATAACCGATCGAAGCTTCCTAACACATACTGTTTCATAATGAAAAAGTGTGGGTTAGGAAGCTCCTCTCCACCTCGCTGTAGAATCATGAAAAAGCGACGTCTATAAACAATGGTAAGCTGGAAGGCAATAATTACAGCTGTTTAAGATCTCATTTTTGTTCAGTCTCAGATGCACATTTTTAATTAGATTACATGTTTCGGTCATTCAGATCCAAGCAGCTGCATAAGCAACCTGTCTTTTCTATTCAGAACCACTTAGTGGAGTACTGTACTGTGGTTCTGAGTAGACAAGACGGGTTGCTGACGCAACTCCTTAGATTTGAAGAAGATCCTGAGTGATCGAAACATGTAATATACGAGGGCAGTTCAATAAGTAATGCAACAAAATTTTTTTCTGAAACAGGGGTTGTTTTATTCAGCATTGAAATACACCAGGTTATTCCCCAATCTTTTAGCTACACAACACTATTTTTCAACGTAATCTCCATTCAATGCTGCGGCCTTACGCCACCTTGAAATGAGGGCCTGTATGCCTGCACGGTACCATTCCACTGGTCGATGTCGGAGCCAACGTCGTACTGCATCAATAACTTCTTCATCATCCGCGTAGTGCCTCCCACGGATTGCGTCCTTCATTGGGCCAAACATATGGAAATCCGACGGTGCGAGATCGGGGCTGTAGGGTGCATGAGGAAGAACAGTCCACTGAAGTTTTGTGAGCTCCTCTCGGGTGCGAAGACTTGTGTGAGGTCTTGCGTTGTCATGAAGAAGGAGAAGTTCGTTCAGATTTTTGTGCCTACGAACACGCTGAAGTCGTTTCTTCAATTTCTGAAGAGTAGCACAATACACTTCAGAGTTGATCGTTTGACCATGGGGAAGGACATCGAACAGAATAACCCCTTCAGCGTCCCAGAAGACTGTAACCATGACTTTACTGGCTAAGGGTATGGCTTTAAACTTTTTCTTGGTAGGTGAGTGGGTGTGGCGCCACTCCATTGATTGCCGTTTTGTTTCAGGTTCGAAGTGATGAACCCATGTTTCATCGCCTGTAACAATCTTTGACAAGAAATTGTCACCCTCAGCCACATGACTAGCAAGCAATTCCGCACAGATGGTTCTCCTTTGCTCTTTATGGTGTTCGGTTAGACAACGAGGGACCCAGCGGGAACAAACCTTTGAATATCCCAACTGGTGAACAATTGTGACAGCACTACCAACAGAGATGTCAAGTTGAGCACTGAGTTGTTTGATGGTGATCCGTCGATCATCTCGAACGAGTGTGTTCGCACGCTCCGCCATTGCAGGAGTCACAGCTGTGCACGGCCGGCCCGCACGCGGGAGATCAGACAGTCTTGCTTGACCTTGCGGCGATGATGACACACGCTTTGCCCAACGACTCACCGTGCTTTTGTCCACTGCCAGATCAACGTAGACATTCTGCAAGCGCCTATGAATATCTGAGATGCCCTGGTTTTCCGCCAAAAGAAACTCGATCACTGCCCGTTGTTTGCAACGCACATCCGTTACAGACGCCATTTTAACAGCTCCGTACAGCGCTGCCACCTGTCGGAAGTCAATGAAACTATACGAGACGAAGCGGGAATGTTTGAAAATATTCCACAAGAAATTCCCGGTTTTTTCAACCAAAATTGGCCGAGAAAAAAAATGTGTTGCATTACTTATTGAACTGCCCTCGTAATTAAAAATGTGCAACTAAGGCTGACCAATAAATGAGAATTATCTTAAATATCTGTATGGTTTCTAATTCTCTCGAGATGAATATGGTGGCTATAATGAATTATAACTGTGCTACAAATATCAGAATGTAATACTAAAAGAATAAATGAACCCACTGAAGATGGGGAAACTTCTTCGAAACATATTTGGGCACTAAAACAAGAAAAATTGCGTTTGCTCAAGGCAGAACCTCATTTCCTTATTACATATGAGGAAGCAAACGCGGACAAGAAAAGATCTTCAACCGCAAGATGATGAAATTCGAGACATCTTACAGATCACATCCTGCAGTGTATACGATAGCAGCACACATATTTCTTTATGAAGCGAATCAAGAAACTTCCGTAATACTAGCAACCATCTGCAGGGTCTCAGGAGAACGCTGTAAAACGTATATTTCAACAATTTACAAAATTGTTAAGGCTTTCGTGGCCACTTGTTGACAAACTGCCTATTAGCTTCTGTCTCGGGTTCTTCGGCCGACGTTCATCTAATGATTTTTCTGACGTTTCGCCAGCACGAGTGGCTGGCATTGTCAAAGCTTCACCCTCCATTGCCAGTTCACCACCGGCAATGGAGGGTGAAGCTTTGACAATGCCAGCCACTCGTGCTGGCGAAACGTCAGAAAAATCATTAGATGAACGTCGGCTGAAGAACCCGAGACAGAAGCCAATAGGCAGTTTGTCAACAATTTACCTCTTTCCACACACGAGAAAGTCATCGTCAGCGTTGAAAGACCATCATTGGTACTGTTCAGTGACAGATGGAAATACAGAAGCACACAATTTCTGATAGCCAAATCGTTACGCAGGACCGTGTGTTGCAAAGTGAGGAGATACGACAACTCAATCTCTAGATTGCTCAATATGCGACACAATCAACCCCCAAAAAACGTGTGCTCTAACTTCACTCTGTGTATCTCCAAGAGTCTTGCTTTTTTTTATTTCAGTACCACCAACCTCTCCACACACTTCCTTCATGTGAAAATTAAAGCAATAGCAGTCCTCGGTCGCAAAAAAGACGTCTTTTTTGGTTCAAAAAATCGTTCAAATGGCTCTGAGCACTATGCGACTTAACTTCTGAGGTCATCAGTCGCCTAGAACGTAGAACTAATTAAACCTAACTAACCTAAGGACATCACACACATCCATGCCCGAGGCAGGATTCGAACCTGCGACCGTAGCGGTCGCCCAGCTCCAGACTGTAGCGCCTAGAACCGCACGGCCACTCAGGCCGGCACGTCTTTTTTACCTAGGTTTCGGCACTGCTATGAATTTTGTGACTAAAGCTTTGTCGCTTGGTATTTTGTTTTATACGTGACATGCCAGTTTGAGTGTTTTATTTCTGATGAAGGCACTCATACCAGTACCGAAACCTAGGACAAAATACTTCTTTTTTGCGACCGATGGCTGCTATTGCTTTAATTTTACTTTGTAAACGGTCGCTGAGCCCGCAGCCATGTTCAAATCTTCCTTCATGTTGTTAATTTTTGACAAACTTCCGCAATACTATACGAATTTCTTCCTTTCCGTTTTCCCACTTCTCCGCCGTGTTATAATAAGGTATGCCACAAGTAATAAGCCCTGCTACTGTCAAACGACGTACCTTCCCTGTGTGTTGCTACTGTTAATACTGCCGACCACGATATATTCACTCGTAGGGAAGCTGGCGTTTTTCCAGCCGCTGCTGCAGCCTGCACAGCCCATCCCCAGGAAGCTGCCTCAGTTTCCTGCAAGCCCGACCAATCGAAACGCTGCCAGCAGTTAGCGATGTCAACGCAACTCTCCAGTCGCATATGCTGGTTTCCTGCTACGATCCGTCAAACTTCCGCTGTCTGCGCGTCTGATAAGCCGGCAGCGTACGAGACAGATTCGGTGACATCGCAATTTCGCAGCAAATGAGACTGTAGGAACCGGACCTTCGCAACAAAACAGCATCGTTCACGAGAAGTGACGCGCAGAATGTTTCTTCCTCGAGGGCATCGTTAGTAGATCAGTACGGCAAAGAGTATATGTGTGAATAACGTACCGCGGTACAGAGGCTGCTGACGTCCAATAGCAGACTTTACAGTCGCATATAAATCGGTGGTATAGATGGGATGTGGTTACCTTCTGTATTTGAGTAAAACTGATAGTAAAAGAACTACAGTGAGACACTGAATGCGTAAAACAAGTATGTGACAGTTCGACAGTGCTTTCAGTATGCCTCTCTCGACTAGGCGCAACTGAGTGTCGTAATGAATTTCAGTATTAACGAATGAGATTACTCAGCATTAGTAACGAAATGCAAGCACTTGTTTGAACTCGAACTTATCAACGAAATTTCTGATATCGCCCAAGAATGTTTTCTGAGTATTTTGGTATAAGGGAGCCATGGTGGCTCATTACAAATTAATCAGGCAATTAAAATTGATTCGATTTGTTGCGCCAGCTACTTTTTTTCTGTGAATATCTGCACAACAGTGAAGAATCGTGTAATATGCAATACAGTCAACCAACAAACGATCCCATTTCTCATATGCTCTTACTGTATGTGTATAAGCCAAATAAGTGTAATGTGGTCGGTGTATCTTCATAACAGCTTGCAGTCGTCCCGAAATGGATAAATACAGGTCCTCTATGGTTTTCAAGGCAGTGTTATATCATTGCTACTGCAGCGTAGCGGAAAATTCAGTTCACGATAGTGAAGGTGGAGAGCGATGACGCACCCTTGCCCCCAAACTAGACCACAAAAGCTTAATTTGAATATGGTCTGGTGACCGTGGTGACGGAGGAAATGCGACAATTGGTCTTCGTTTTCTCAAAATCAATCTTGGACGATGCGAGCTGCGTGAACAGGTCTTTTGTAGTCTTGGAACACAGAATCACCACTGGAGAACAAACATTGTACCATTGTATGAACCTGATCAGTTAAAACGTTCACATAACCCTTGGCAGTAAAGCGAAATTGGAAACTAACCATGGTGCCCACGGAGTACCACGATCTGGCTGCCCAAAAACTCACCGAATCCCTGCCGTGTTTCACCCTTGGAAGAGACGCAACATTCCGTCTTCGTTCTCATAAAGCCAGTCCTGGACGATGTCCTGTGTGTCAGGGCCCCTGTTGTCTTAGAACACAGCATCATCACTGGAGAACAAACATCCTAGACTATGCGAGCTGTGCGAACATTGCCGCTATAGTCTTGGAACACAGCATCACCATTATAGAACAGACAGTGTACCATGGGACGGAACTGACCACTCAAAATCGTCACATAACCTTTGGCAGTGATGCGAACTTGCAGAGTTACCATGGAGGCTCATGGAAAACCACGACATGGCTGCGCAAAAGTTCATCGAACCACCACCAAGTTTCACTCTTCGCACGTAAAATCTACCAGAAGTTGGAAACAGTGTAAAACAAGTAAAACAAGGCTCATTCGACCAAATGGCATTCTTCCATTGCTCCATAGTCCATGTTTTGCAGCTTCAGCCCCACGCGTTGCCGTTAAGGGCATTCTGTCAGTGATGAGTGGTTTTCGTATTCCTGCTGGCCCTGCATTTCTCTGCTTATGGAACTCCTTCCATGTTGTTTGGTACTGACAAGGTTCGCGAGTACGACATTCTGTTCTGCAGTGAATCTTGCAACTGTCGTAGCCTCCTTTCCCGTCACAGATTCTCTTTAATGACTGTCACGATCACACGACATCGACATTGTGTCTTAGCTTTTCTTTTGTGCAGTATAAAGCCTGAAACACCAAATAGTTCAGCTACCTTGGTTACGGAAGCACCCACCATGCTAGCACCGACAAGTTCTAATTCACTTGTGACGTACTGCACTCACAACTACATAGAATACTGTTCTGAACAGGACTGGCACTTGCAGCATCATGGGGGCGCTGCGCAGATGCCGGTCGTGGCCAAATACAACAGTACAACCCGCACGCTTGCATTTATGTTAAATCAAGCATTTCTCAAAGTGTCTCCATATCTGTCTCCAAATCCTGTACTCATGAGATGCATATCGCCCAACTCTCATCACCAAACCTGTCCACACTGTTGTCTAACACTGTAACGTACAACTAATACTGCCGGAAATGCAACCTGAGAAAGAACCGTGGAGTATTGGATGCAAGTTTCAGGACGAGGGGTAAAATGGGCGTTACTGCTGTCAAAAATAACTACCACAAGTGAATGGAATAACCTTTTTACCTGACAGACACGTATCACATAACGTCGACATTTTTACTGTTGTGTGACATTTACAGTAGGGACTGAAGACTTTAGTAGTTTAGTCTACATCTACATTATACTCCGAAGACATCTAATGGTGTGTAGCGGAGGGTACTTTCGGTACCACTATCTGATCCCTCCAACCCTGTTCCACTCGCGAATAGTGCGTGGGAAGAATGATTGTCGGTAAGTCTCTGTATTGGGTCTAATTTCTCCTATTTTCTCCTCGTGGTCAATACGGGAGATGTATGTGTGTGTGGGGGGGGGGTTAAGTAATATGTTGTCCAACCCCTCCTGAAAAGTGCTATCCCGAAATTTCAATAGTAACTCTCTCCGTGATGAATAACACCTCTCTTGTAACGTCTAGCAGCGTAGTTTGTTTAGCATTTCCGCATCGCTCTCTCGCCAGCTAAACGATCCCGTGACGAAACGTGCCGCTTTTCTTTGGATCTTCTCTATCTCCTCGATCAGCTCTACTTAATAGGGATCCTGTAGAGATGAACAAAAGAATCTGGCGAACAAGCGCCTTGTAGACCACTTCTTTCGTGGATGAGTTACATTCCCTTAAGATTCTTCCGATGCATCTGAGTCTGGTGTCTGCTTTTCCCGCTAACTGTTTTATACGGTCATTCCACTTAAAGTCGCTCTGGATAGCTACGCCCAGATATTTTACGGCAGACGCTGTCTCCAGCTGTTTGTCATCAATAATGTAGCTGCACAGTAGTGGATTTCTTTTCCTATGTATGCGCAATATGTTTACTTTCTGGGTCAACTGCCAGAGCCTGCGCCAATCGTCAATTCTCTGCAGGTCTTCTGCAAATTCTTACCATCTTTTGGCGTTGCTACTTCGGTATAGACAACTTCATCATCTGTGAATAGCCATAAAAAGCATCCGACGCTTTCTACTAGATCATTTGTATATATTATAAACAGCACACTACCCTGTGGTACTCTGGATATTACCTTTACATCTGTCGATTTTATTCCGTTAAGAGCGACGTGATGAGTTCTGTCTGCTAGGAAGTCTTGAATCCAGTCGCAAGTCTGCTCCGATACTTCGTAAGATCGTATTTTTTTCATTAAACGTCAATGGGGGGCGGTGTCAAGGAACATGGCATCAACCTGAGCGCCGTTGTCCACTGCGCTGTGGATCTCGTGGAGGAACAGAGCGAGCTGAGTTTCGCAGGATCTCTGTTTGCGGAATCCATGTTGGTTTTTATAGAGGAGATGTTCATTTTCTAAAAACGTCATAGTTCTTGGACATAAAACATATTCCACAGTTCTACAACAGATTGACGTCAACCATACAGGTCTATAATTGTGGGGATCTGCGTTAGGGCCTTCCTTAAAAACGGGAATGACCTGCGTTTTCTTCTAGTCTTTAGGTACTCAGGCGATCTACGATAAATTACTGCTAGAAGGGGAGCAAGTTCTTTCGCATAATCTTTATAGAATCTTATAGGTATTTCATCTGGCCCTGACACCTTTTCACCACTAAGCGATTGTAGCTGCTTTTCCAATTCCGCGATCGGTTATCTCAATATCTGCCATTTCAGCGTTCGCACGACAGTTGAAAGTAGGGACAGTGTTGCGATCTTCCGCGGTGAAAGAACTTCGGAAGACCGAATTCAGTATCCGGCCTTCTCTCTGTTATCTTCACTTTCGGTGCCGTTGTGGTCGCTGAGAGAATGAATAAATGATTTTGAGCCACTTACTGATTTTACATTCGACCAAAATCTCTTAGGATTTTTACTTAGGTCGGTTGACAACTTTTTACTTTCAAAATCATTTCTCTTTAAACAACAACCCAACTAACTAAACAACCAACCATTTACAATGCAACAAAGATGCAAATATAAGTGTAAGAGGGAGCAAGAAATCAAACAAAATGCATTTACTCTGCAGCAAGCGAACACCTACCACCGCTTCTTTGCACCAAAATACTCAGAAAATATCCCTGAGAAACAATGCAAAATTCTGTCGTAGTTCGGGTTAACCCCGTATATCGGCTGCTTCACACTTCAATTTATTTGACTTCATTTCCTATCAGATAAAGTTTAGATATATCAACTACGCTGGTACTCACAAACCAAAGATAAAACCTTAAATACAGATGTAATGAAATTTAGATAAAATGTTGAATACTCACAGTTGCAAACATAAAATATGATAAGCATTTGGACGTAAGGAAATATCGTTCGCACTCAGAATGTGCTTCAAAAGATTCGTAATCGATGTGTCAGTTTGACGTAGTACGAGGAAAGTTTTTGGCGCAGAAACATATAACGTACAAGGATGTGTTATGGTGTTAATAATTCTATGAACTCATTGCTGTTCGCAGTGAAAGGGAGGAAGAATTGCAGGATCCGTTGTATGGAACGAATGGTAAAATGAGAACGCACTATGGATTGAGACTGACACGAAGAAACAGCGATAAACTTAATGTCAGGATTGGGGATCACAAAGTAGACGAAGGCATTCTGCTACCTAGACAGTAAAATAACCTATGATGAACGGAGCAAGGAGGACATAAAAAGCGGACTATCACTGGCAAAGAGGGCGTTCCAAGCCAAGAGAAGTCTACTAGTATCAAACATACGCCTCAATTTGAGGAAGAAATTTCTGAGAATGTGCGTTTGGAGCACAGCATTGTATGGTAGTGAAAAATGGACTGTGGGTAAACCGGAACACAAGAGAATCGAAGCATTTGAGATGTGGTACTACAGAATAATGTTGAGAATTAGGTGGACTGATAAGGTCAGAAACGAGGAGGTTCTGTGCAGAATAGGGGAGGATAGGAATTTATGGAAAAGACGTACAAGAAAAAGAGACAGGATAATGGGACATCTGTTAAGACGTCAAGGAGTAACTTCCATGGTAGTTGAGGAGCTATAGAGGATAAAAACTGTATGAGAAGACGGAAAATATTCAACAAATAACTAAAGACGTCGTGTGCAAGTGCTTCTCTGAGACGGGGAAAAAAGATAAAAAGAGGAAAGGACAAAAAAAAAAGAATAGAGAAACGGAAAGTGTGGGTAGGACGTGCGAAGTGAGTGTTCCACACATGCTTGACCGATGTTAATGGCTAGATCTGCTGATTGCACTGACATATAAGGTTATACTTTTTAACTATTTATGCAACCAAGGGGCGGTAGACCATAGTATTTGAGCACATGACATAAAGTTCAACTTCATACCTCTACCCATGCCTGAGAAAAATGGATCTTAATAGAGACAAGTGGACAACAAATGACAAAATAATATTCGTGCGATTGAATTACAAATTAACAATGACCAGATTTTTTCCTCTACTTACACTGTGAAACTTCTATCTTGTCAAACTTCATGATTCTAGTTCAACCTTAAGTACTCTAAAGGTTTTGATGAGTGAGTTTTCGAATATCAAAATGTATCACATAAATGGTTGTATCTTCTGGCGGCGTCGACTTAGAAGCTTAAATTTGTTACACTGCTAAGAGACTGAAGACCTTAGTATCTTATGTAAATTTGAACTTGATACCTCTAACCGTTCCTGAGAAAAAAGAGGTCTAATAGGAGGACAGATAGGCTTACAAAGTAACCCCGACTGAAGTACGCAGTCCTTGAAATAGTCACAGCGCGATATGGATTTGAAGGGAACTAGGAGCGGCACTATCTCAAACTTGCAGTAAGGAAATTGGAAATTTGTGGTAAGAGCCTATGGGACCAAACTGCTGAGATCGTCGGTCCCTAAGCTTACACACTACTTAAACTAACTTACGCTAAGGACAACACTCACACCCATGCCCGAGGGAGGACTCGAACCTCCGACGGGAGGAGTCGCGCGGACCGTGACAAGACGCCCTAGACCGAGCGGCTACCCCACGCAGCATGCTGTTAGGTACTCGGGACGAGACGTAGAAACAGTCACAACAGTCACCTGTAAATCACCCCCGTCGGAGGTTCGAGTAATCCCTCGGTCATGGGTGTGTGTGTTGTCCATAGCGTAAGTTAGATTAAGTAGTGTGTAAGCCCAGGGACCGATTACCCCAGCAGTTTGGTCCCATAGGAACTTAGCACAAATTTCCAAAATTTACCTGTAAATCACCTATAACAACCACTGGACCAGTAGCTTTTTTACATTAAAAACTAAACGGTCAAAAATCAAGGGAAGAGTTGTACCATTTAAATATGTAGTATGTATGACACGAGACATTAAATCCAAATCTCACTTATGTATGTATAGGCATATTTTTACGAAACATCCCCACGATCTTTGCTTTTTCCATATTAGTTTCCACGCTGTGTTCTCTCCCTGTGTCAGCTATTCACTACTTCGTATCTTTTAATCCTTGTCTTCTTTTCGATTTTGGTTGTAGCTACTGTACAATCAGCGTATCTCAGCTCACTAATAATTCATCCTCATGTTAACCTCTTTATTTGATATTATCCGAGCATGGCTCAGAAATGAAGTGCAAAAAGAGTTGGTTAACACTCTCCAACAAAACACGTCTGTTTCCAGTTTGAAATCTCGCCGAGCGACTCTGCCGATGCTGATATAAATATACGCTGAGGTGGCAAAAGTCATGGGACAGCGATAAGCACGTATGCAGATGGCGGTCGTATCGCGTACATGAGATGTGAAAGGCCAGTGCATTGGCGTAGCTGTCATTTGTACTCGGCTGATTCATCTGAAAAGATTTCCAACGTATTTATGGCCGCACGGCGGCAATTAACAGACTTTCAAAGCGGAATGATAGGTGGAGGTAAGCGCTGGGGCATTCGATTTCGGAAATCGTTAGGTAATTCAGTATTCCGAGATCTACAGTGCGCCCAGAGTACCACGTTTCAGACATTACTTCACACCACGGACAACCCAGTGGGTGACGACCTTCACTTAACGCCCGAGAGTAGCAGCGTTTGCATGGAGCTGTACAAGCAACACTGAGTGAGTGAAATACGAGGGCAGTTCAATAAGTAATGCAACACATTTTTTTTCTCGGACAATTTTGGTTGAAAAAACCGGAAATTTCTTGTGGAATATTTTCAAACATTCCCGCTTCGTCTCGTATAGTTTCATTGACTTCCGACAGGTGGCAGCGCTGTACGGAGCTGTTAAAATGGCGTCTGTAACGGATGTGCGTTGCAAACAACGGGCAGTGATCGAGTTTCTTTTGGCGGAAAACCAGGGCATCTCAGATATTCATAGGCGCTTGCAGAATGTCTATGGTGATCTGGCAGTGGACAAAAGCACGGTGAGTCGTTGGGCAAAGCGTGTGTCATCATCGCCTCAAGGTCAAGCAAGACTGTCTGATCTCACAGCTGTGACTCCTGCAATGGCAGAGCGTGCAAACACACTCGTTCGAGATGATCGACGGATCACCATCAAACAACTCAGTGCTCAACTTGACATCTCTGTTGGTAGTGCTGTCACAATTGTTCACCAGTTGGGATATTCAAAGGTTTGTTCCCGCTGGGTCCCTCATTGTCTAACCGAACACCATAAAGAACAAAAGAGAACCATCTGTGCGGAATTGCTTGCTCGTCATGTGGCTGAGGGTGACAATTTCTTGTCAAAGATTGTTACAGGCGATGAAACATGGGTTCATCATTTCGAACCTGAAACAAAACAGCAATCAATGGAGTGGCGCCACACCCACTCCCCTACCAAGAAAAAGTTTAAAGCCATACCCTCAGCCGGTAAAGTCATGGTTACAGTCTTCTGGGACGCTGAAGGGGTTATTCTGTTCGATGTCCTTCCCCATGGTCAAACGATCAACTCTGAAGTGTATTGTGCTACTCTTCAGAAATTGAAGAAACGACTTCAGCGTGTTCGTAGGCACAAAAATCTGAACGAACTTCTCCTTCTTCATGACAACGCAAGACCTCACACAAGTCTTCGCACCCGAGAGGAGCTCACAAAACTTCAGTGGACTGTTCTTCCTCATGCACCCTACAGCCCCGATCTCGCACCGTCGGATTTCCATATGTTTGCCCAGTGAAGGACGCAATCCATGGGAGGCACTACGCGGATGATGAAGAAGTTATTGATGCAGTACGACGTTGGGTCCGACATCGACCAGTGGAATGATACCGAGCAGGCATACAGGCCCTCATTTCAAGGTGGCGTAAGGCCGCAGCATTGAATGGAGATTACGTTGAAAAATAGTGTTGTGTAGCTAAAAGATTGGGGAATAACCTGGTGTATTTCAATGCTGAATAAAACAACCCCTGTTTCAGAAAAAAAATGTGTTGCATTACTTATTGAACTGCCCTCGTAACATCAGAAATCAGTGTTGGGCGTGCGACGAGTATATCCGTTAGGACAGTTCGGAGAAGTTTGGCGTTTTGAGGAATGGCAGTAGATGACTGACGCGAGTTTTGCTAGCAATATATCGCTTGCAGCACCTCTCCCAAGTTCGTGACCATATCGCTTGGATCTTTGACGACTGGAAAACCGTGAACTAGTCATATGAGTCCCGATTTCAGTTTTTTAGAGCCGATGGTACGGTCGGAGTGTAACGCAGACCCCGCGAAGACATGGACCCAAGTTGTCAACAAGGCACTACGGATGCTGATGGTGTGGGCTGTATTTATATGGAAAGGACTGGGCCCTCTGCTCCAACTGAATCTATCGTTGACTGAAAATGGTTATGTTCGGCTACTTGTAGACCATTTGTATTCACGGACTTCACGTTACCAAACAACGATGGAATTTAAAATGGATGACAGTGCCCCACGCCACTGGGCCACAATTCTTCGCGAATGGTTCGAAGAACATTCTGGACAGTTCGAGCGAATGATTTGGCCACCCACATCGCCATACATGAATCTCATCAAACATTTATGAGAGATAATCGAGAGGATAGTTCGTGCACAAAATGCTGCGCCGGCAACACTTTCGCAGTTATGGACGGCTGTAGAAGCAATGTGGCCCAGTTTTCTGCAGGTGACTTGCAACGAGTCCATACTACATCAAGTTGCTGCAGTACGCCGGGCAAAAGGAGGTGCAGCAAGATATTTGGGGGCATCCCATGACTTCTGTTACTTCAGTGTACATTCTTGTACGAAATTAATTCCTTAGTGAACAGATTCGATTTTTTTCTTATTGCATTTAGATTGCCCCCCTCACATCCCGCCCTCGGGGGGGGGGGGGGGAGGGGGCGGCAGCACTGTAATAGGCCGCTTTACAGCTGACAGCCGGCCGAAGTGGCCGCGCGGTTCTGGCGCTGCAGTCTGGAATCGCGAGACCGCTACGGTCGCAGGTTCGAATCCTGCCTCGGGCATGGATGTGTGTGATGTCCTTAGGTTAGTTAGGTTTCACTAGTTCTAAGTTCTAGGGGACTAATGACCTCAGCAGTTGAGTCCCATAGTGCTCAGAGCCATTTGAACCATTTGAACAACGTCTGACTTCAGTTTCTCACCATAGCTACTGATACGCTGTACAGAGCTGTTCACGACGTGTATCTCTCTACTACAGGTGTTGTTGACAATTGATAATGACACATTGAGCATTTGTTATAAAGAACATCATTTTAAATGTGAGTCTGCAAATCCGCATATTTTAGAAAGAAAATTTGATGCAATCCCGTTAATGACTTATTCGCAGTCGAAAAATATGACCTGCATCTCGAGGTTTTTAATTTCACAGAAAATCTTCCTGCAGTCTTTCCGGTATGTGTGACGTAACTATTTACTAACTGCAACCTTATTTTCCAGTAAAAATACACTCCTGGAAATTGAAATAAGAACACCGTGAATTCATTGTCCCAGGAAGGGGAAACTTTATTGACACATTCCTGGGGTCAGATACATCACATGATCACACTGACAGAACCACAGGCACATAGACACAGGCAACAGAGCATGCACAATGTCGGCACTAGTACAGTGTATATCCACCTTTCGCAGCAATGCAGGCTGCTATTCTCCCATGGAGACGATCGTAGAGATGCTGGATGTAGTCCTGTGGAACGGCTTGCCATGCCATTTCCACCTGGCGCCTCAGTTGGACCAGCGTTCGTGCTGGACGTGCAGACCGCGTGAGACGACGCTTCATCCAGTCCCAAACATGCTCAATGGGGGACAGATCCGGAGATCTTGCTGGCCAGGGTAGTTGACTTACACCTTCTAGAGCACGTTGGGTGGCACAGGATACATGCGGACGTGCATTGTCCTGTTGGAACAGCAAGTTCCCTTGCCGGTCTAGGAATGGTAGAACGATGGGTTCGATGACGGTTTGGATGTACCGTGCACTATTCAGTGTCCCCTCGACGATCACCAGTGGTGTACGGCCAGTGTAGGAGATCGCTCCCCACACCATGATGCCGGGTGTTGGCCCTGTGTGCCTCGGTCGTATGCAGTCCTGATTGTGGCGCTCATCTGCACGGCGCCAAACACGCATACGACCATCATTGGCACCAAGGCAGAAGCGACTCCCATCGCTGAAGACGACACGTCTCCATTCGTCCCTCCATTCACGCCTGTCGCGACACCACTGGAGGCGGGCTGCACGATGTTGGGGCGTGAGCGGAAGACGGCCTAACGGTGTGCGGGACCGTAGCCCAGCTTCATGGAGACGGTTGCGAATGGTCCTCGCCGATACCCCAGGAGCAACAGTGTCCCTAATTTGCTGGGAAGTGGCGGTGCGGTCCCCTACGGCACTGCGTAGGATCCTACGGTCTTGGCGTGCATCCGTGCGTCGCTGCGGTCCGGTCCCAGGTCGACGGGCACGTGCACCTTCCGCCGACCACTGGCGACAACATCGATGTACTGTGGAGACCTCACGCCCCACGTGTTGAGCAATTCGGCGGTACGTCCACCCGGCCTCCCGCATGCCCACTATACGCCCTCGCTCAAAGTCCGTCAACTGCACATACGGTTCACGTCCACGCTGTCGCGGCATGCTACCAGTGTTAAAGACTGCGATGGAGCTCCGTATGCCACGGCAAACTGGCTGACACTGACGGCGGCGGTGCACAAATGCTGCGCAGCTAGCGCCATTCGACGGCCAACACCGCGGTTCCTGGTGTGTCCGCTGTGCCGTGCGTGTGATCATTGCTTGTACAGCCCTCTCGCAGTGTCCGGAGCAAGTATGGTGGGTCTGACACACCGGTGTCAATGTGTTCTTTTTTCCATTTCCAGGAGTGTATATGAATTAGATAATCAAAAAATGGCTCTGAGCACTATGGGACTCAACTGCTGAGGTCATTAGTCCCCTAGAACTTAGAACTAGTTAAACCTAACTAACCTAAGGACATCACAAACATCCATGCCCGAGGCAGGATTCGAACCTGCGACCGTAGCGGTCTTGCGGTTCCAGACTGCAGCGCCTTTAACCGCACGGCCACTTCGGCCGGCTGAATTAGATAATCAAATGACTTATATATATTACTGTAAGTTGCGGCATTATCTGTTGAATTTCTACCGAGAAAACGAAATTATGATTTATTAAAGATACAATTATTACTAATGTAGGAAACTATTCTCGAAAGCTAAATAATAGAGAATATTGTTAACAATGAACAGTATGATAACCGTCCTCACTTCCGTCACCTTTCTTGCAAGCGGGTTTAATAATAGTATAATTTAAACTCTTTGGAAAAGTTCTCTGAATTAGTAATACATGGAGCTACGTTATTACTGCAATAAATATTTTCGTTCTTTACCACTGTACTAAATTTCAGAAGTCACGAAACGCTGTATTCTTCCCACAGCGATCCGACTGCTCAAAGATTACACACTGCTGCTAGGCGCTCCTGAGACCACGAAATAAATAAGTCATAAAGGCAGAACTGGTTCCGCGTTTGGGGAACGCGTGAAAAATACTGCCTTCGCTAAGGCGATTACGGCTCCAGGAAGCAAACACGTTTCCAGGTCCGCTGCCAAAGGAGCACGCCTGATTACCGGTTCCCCGTCTAATACGCGTGCCACCTCCTCTGCCTGTTAACCGTGCTCCTCTCAATTAGACGACAGCTTGTCAGCAACCAGTGAGACGCGCAATAAGCGTGCACGCACCCACCTAATGGCCGAGCCCGCTGCATTAATTACACGCTGCTATGACTCGCCTAACTTGTTTACGGAGTGTCTTTCCTTTGTCGTCTTCCAGATGAATGCAGAGATAAGGAGCAACAACATCTCGCTGTTGCCAAGTTGAACCACGGTACTCTCGGAAACGGAACAAGGAGTCTGAATTACGTCACAGGATTCAAAAAAATGGTTCAAATGGCTCTGAGCACTATGGGACTCAACTGCTGTGGTCATAAGTCCCCTAGAACTTAGAACTACTTAAACCTAACTAACCTAAGGACAGCACACAACACCCAGCCATCACGAGGCAGAGAAAATCCCTGACCCCGCCGGGAATCGAACCCGGGAACCCGGGCGTGGGAAGCGAGAACGCTACCGCACGACCACGAGATGCGGGCACAGGATTCAGATCACATTCATAGTAAACGCAGCTATGTTCACAGAGCGAAATACGAGCTTACCGATTGTCGGATCTGATTTGTGGTCAGATTCAGGGCACCCCTACAAATAGAAATCGACAATTTATTCTTAACGAAACGAATCTGTGGCCTGTCTGGTATGTTATTCAATCCGTAGATTGATCTAGCAGTAAAGGAAACCAAAGAGAAATTGTGAGCAGCAATTAAAGTCCATGGGGAAGAAATAAAAACTTTGAGGTTTGCCGATGACATTGTTATTCTGTGAGAGACAGAAAAGGACTTGAAAGAGCAGTTGAATGGAAGGGATGGTGTCCCGAAAGGAGGATATAATAAGAACAGCAACAAAAACAAAACAAGGATAATGGAATTTAGTCGAATTAAATCGGGTGACGCTAAGTGAATTAGATAAGAAAACGAGACACTTAAAGTAGTACATGAGGTTTGCTATTTAGGCAGCAAAATAACTGATGATGGCCGAAATAAGGATATAAATTGTAGACTGACAATGGCAAGGTTCAAATGGTTCAAATGGCTCTGAGCACTATGGGACTTAACATCTATGGTCATCAGTCCCCTAGAACTTAGAACTACTTAAACCTAACTAACCTAAGGACATCACACACATCCATGCCCGAGGCAGGGTTCGAACCTGCGACCGTAGCAGTCTCGCGGCTCCGGACTGAGCGCCTAGAAGACAATGGCAAGAAAAGTATTTATGAAGAAGAGACATTTGTCAACATCGATTATAGATTTAATTGCTAGGAAGTCTTTCCTGAAAATATTTGTCTGGAGAGTAGCCATGTAGTAAAGTGAAACGTGGATGATAAACAGTTTGAAGAAAAAGAAAATATAAATTTTCGAAATGTGGTGTGAATATTACATAGGTCGATCGCGTAATTTAAAAAATGTTCAAATGTGTGTGAAATTTTATGAGACTTAACTGCTAAGGTCATCAGTCCCTAAGCTTACACACTACTTAACCTAAATTATCCCAAGGACAAACACACACGCCCATGCCCGAGGGAGGACTCGAACCTCCGCCGGGATCAGCCTCACAGTCCATGACTGCAGTGCCCCAGACCGCTCGGCTAATCCCGCGTGGCGATCGCGTGATTGAGGAAGCACTGAACATAATTGGGGAGACAAGAAATTGTGGCTCAACTTCGCCAAAAGAAGGGACACACTTTCAGACACCAAGGTATCACCAGGTTATTATTGGAGGAAAGTGTGTGTGCGTAGAGGGGAGGGGGGGGGGGGGGCGCTTGCACAGGATAGGGTAATGGAGAGCTGCATCAAGCTAGCCTTTGAACTGAAGACCACAACAACAACAACAACATGCGAAGAAATCAACTGCTGTTCGATTACAGAGAACAGCTGCCAGCATGTGTAACTTACATGTAGATATCCTCGGTGTAGCAGAGCAGCTTGATTCACTACCGTCCAGACTGTATACTCATGACGTTCCTTTCAGAGTATGCTGCTACAGTAGCTCCATAATCATATACAACCGCTCGCCCTACGGAAGATCCGTACATAAGGACGGAAAGGTTGCGCAGTTCACACTAATACCGAAGAACAGGAGTAATTCGCTGAATTACAGACCCGTACAACTAAGTTCGCCTTGCAGTATGATTTTGGAATATAGACTGAATTCTAACGTTCTGAATTTCCAAGAAGAAAACGATTTATTGACAGATAGCTGACAAGGATTCATAAAACATGGTTCTTGTGAAACACTAGTAGGTCTTTGTTCACGCGAAGTAACTGATGCTATCACATTGCTTCAGTATTTCTAGATTTCCAGAAGGCTTTTATCACCGTTCCTCACAAGCGACTTCTGAGCAGACTGTGTGGCTATGGAGTGCTGTCTCGGTTGTGCGACTGGATTGGCGATTTCGTGTCAGAAAGGTCACGGTTCGTAGTAACTGACAGAGTCATCAAGTAATACAGAAGTAATACCTGGTATTTCCCAAATAAGTGTTATAGGAATTCTCCTGTTCCTGATCTACACTCATGCTCATAAATTAAGGATAATTGCAGAATGTGGTGCCACACAACGTGGCACTACAGAAAACTAGCGCTAATAGCATAGGCACATAGGGAACACACACGACACATATCTGTAAGTCCACGGTATTGGTGATTAGTTGTGAAAACCGTCCCGAAACACATGTGCTACAAAACGACACTGCTTCCTGCGCATGTACCCCGACATCTGTATGGGATATGATCACCATGCACACTTACATAGGCCACACAACAGGTTGGCATACTCTGAATCAGGTGGTCGAGCAGCTACTGGGGTATAGCCTCCCATTCTTGCACAAGTGCCTGCCAGAGCTCCTGAAGTGTCGTAGGGGGCTGAAGACATACAGCGATACGTCGACCGAGAGCATCCCATGCCAGATCGGTGGGGCCTTGGGTTATCATCCATCAGGAGAAAGGTGGGGCCCACTGCATCCCTGAAAAGGCGGACATACTGATGCAAATTGACGTCCCAATACACCTGACCTGTTACAGGTCCTCTGTCAAAGACATGCAGGAGTGTACGTGCACCAATCATAATCCCACCCCACACCATCAAACCACGACCTCCATACAGATCCCTTTCAAGGATATTAAGGCGTTGGTATCTGGTTCCTGGTTCACGCCAGATGAAAACCCGGCTAGAGTCACTGTTCAGACTATACCTGGACTCGTCTGTGAACATAAACTGGGACCACTGTTCCAATGACCATGTACTGTGTTCTTGACACCTGGCTTTACGGGCTCTCCTGTGACCAGGGGTAAGTCTCTGGGACAATAAACCATATGTGTCTGGAGACAACTGTTCCAGTGGCTTCGGTAAGGTCCCGAGCAAGACTACCTGAAGTACTCCGTGGCCGTCTGCGGGCACTGATGGTGAGATATCAGTCTTCTTGTGGTGTTGTACACTGTGGAAGTCCCGTATTGTAGCGCCTGGACACGTTTCCTGTCTGCTGGAATCGTTGCCATAATCTTGAGATCACACTTTGTGGCACACAGAAGGCCCGTGCTACGACTTGCTGTGTTTGACCAGCCTCCAGTTGCCCTAGTATTCTACCCCTTATAACGTCATTAATATTGTTCTTTGAGCCATTTTCAACACACAGTCACCATTAGCACGTCTGAAAACGTCTCCACACTTACTCGCTGCACCGTACTCTGACATGCACCAACACACCTCTGTGTATGTGGACTGCTGCCAGCGCCACCGTGCGACGACTGCAGGTCAAATGCACCGCATGGTCATACCCCGAGGTGATTGTAACCCGCAAACCGCTCACCAGAGCGTTGTTTCACCATGTATCAGCATTATCCTTAATTTATGAGCATGAGTGTATATAAACGGTTTAAGTGATAATCTGAGCAGCCCTCGTAGAAAATTTGCAGATGATGCCGTCTTGTGAAGTCATCAATGATCAAAACCTAACGTATCTATATGGTGCTAAAAATGAAAATTGACTAATTAATGAAAAGTGTTAGGTCACTAAAAGGGAACGCGCTAAATTTCATTTACACGACAATTCTAAAGGTGATCAATTCAACTAAATACTTAGCGACTGCAACTAGGAATAACTTGAATTGGAACTATCACTTAGATAATGTTGCGGGGAACGAGAGCCAGAGACTGCGTTTTACTGAAAAAATACTTATAAATTCACTAAAGACAATGCCTACACTACGCTTATCCGTCCTCTGCTAGAATATTGCTGCACGGTGTGGGATCCGCATCGGGACAGACGGAGATCATCGAAAGAGTTCAAAGAAGGGCAGTTCGTTTTGTATTATCGCGAAGTAGAGCAGAGTGTCACGGATATCATACGCGAGTTGGGGTGGCAATCACTAAAACAGAGGCGTTTCTCGTAGCGGCAGAATCTTTTCACGAAATTTAAGTCACCAACTTTATCCTCTGAATGCGAAAGTATTTTGTTGGAGGCCACCTCCATAGGGAGAAATGATCATCGTAATAAAATAGTAGAAATCAGAGCTCGCACGGAAAGATTTAAGTGTTGGTTTTTCCCAAGCGCTATTCGAGAGCTGAACGGTAGAGAAATAACTTGAAGTTGGTTCTATGAGCCCTGTGCCAGGCACTTAACTGTGAATCGCAGAGTAGTAACGTAGATGGAGATGTAGTATTGAAGGCAAATGTTCAAATGTTCAAATGTGTGTGAAATCTTATGGGACTTAACTGCTAAGTTCATCAGTCCCTAAGCTTACACACGACTTAACCTAAACTATCCTAAGGACAAACACACACACACACACACACACACACACATGCCCGAGGGAGGACTCGAACCTCCGCCTGGACCAGCCGCACAGTAGAAGGGAAATCACTGGAAACAATAATTGCCGTAAAATATCTCGGTGTAACCATACGGAGTGACGAAGTGGAATGACCACATATAAAAAACCGTAGGAAAATCAGATGCTATACTGAGATCAATTGGAGAATCTTGAAGAAATATAATTCATCAGTGAAAGAAGTAACTATCACTTGCAAGACAATATAATGAGTACTGCTCTTTAGCTTGAGACCCTTACCCACAAGGATTAAGAGAAGGGGTAGTGACGATCCAACAAAGAGCGGTGCGTTTCTTCACGGGGTCGTTTAATCGGCACGAGAGAGCTACGGTGACGATCAACGAACTCCAGTGGCATACGCTACAACAGAAGCATTGTGCATCATGGAGACGTCTACTTTTAAAACTACGGAAAGCTTACGTTCCAGAAAGAGACGAGCATCATATTAGTTTCTCCCAGATACGTCTTGCGAACTGACCACGTCGAGAAAAGGCAAGCAAATGAGACCTTATTCGGAGGTTTACCGGTAATCGTTTTCCCCATGCACCATTATCGAATGGAACATAGAAGGGGAAAACACAATGGTAAGAGAAATTCTCTGCCAAACATCATAAGATGTCTTGCAGAGTATAGATGTAGATGTATAATAACTCAGACACCATGCGGCGATAGAGCTGCAAGCTATCGTTCGGGTGTGGACCCAACTGAAAACATCGTGGACGTTTATAGTCTCCTTTCAACATTGACAAATGACGAATTCCTTTATGGTTATGTTTCTTCCAGCACTTCTTCTCATAGCAGAGCAGTTCCGCCCAGAGCTTACAACCAGCGTCATATTTCGTTTATTATTATCCTTTTTATTTTCAATAGACTTTTACACACACTGTGTCTGATAAGACTATCCTTGGAAACAAATACCACTGATTTTTTTTTTTCATAAGTCACTTCTCAACATCTCCCAGTCTACTAAACTGGTGTGAGGTTCAAATACTTTCATCGCTTATTGCCATTCTCAATAT
The DNA here is from genome assembly GCF_023898315.1 of Schistocerca nitens. Classification (NCBI taxonomy): domain Eukaryota; kingdom Metazoa; phylum Arthropoda; class Insecta; order Orthoptera; family Acrididae; genus Schistocerca; species Schistocerca nitens. Next base: position 271,434,414 of record NC_064620.1, read on the forward strand.
CGAAGTCTTTGCTCGTGTTCAGAGGATTGCAGTAGATCTGTATGTGTGATAAAGCATCACTTTACGCGTTTCATTTTTCACTGTAAAACAGGATTAGATAATAACAATTTAAAACGAATATAATCTCAATGCTATTCACAAGGCAAATGAAAAGAAAAAATGTTCGAGAGATGAAGGCTGGCTATATTGGAACGATACCATTTTGTTTTCTAAACACTGTGCGCACTTAGAGCATTGTGTCACAATTTTTATTGTTTTTCCAGTACAGCAACCAAATCACAAAAATTTTCGCTTAAAATTTGGAATGGAGAACCAAAGACAAACGAACACGACACTATCACAGACTGAGCATGGACAGACGCTACAGAGAAACGATGCAGAGCAAAGACATGCAATATTTAACGAAGCGTCATATACAGGATGGGGCAGATGACAGTACAATTATTATATAATCAAAAATGTCATGAATAATCAAATTTTACGCAGCAACGTAGTAAACTAGTAATGTGCTGAGTACAACAATATTATTAATATGTCACATAAATTTAGCGGTTGTTACTAGCTGCGTGCAGATAACTTGTCTTGCCACAAGCTGTGTCGTCCAAACAAGACACAGCCAGGGCAAAAGCACCACAGGCGCGAAGATGCAAGTTGGTGCCAGTGCCATAGAGACTCACCACTTGCGCGAGTTCCACCAGCGCCACGGGCTGCGCTGAGGATGAAGGTATCGACTTCTCCTCGACCAGTTGCCTGCCGAGTACAGTCCACCAATGACCGGACGACGACGGACAGAAGCCTACTTGAAAGACAGAAGACCAGCTCTCGCCCACATGTTTATCGATCATCGTCCAGGACTGACTTAGACAGGGAACGTCGTTAGTGAACTCTTAGAAGTGAACTGACAGTTGTTGTAAACTGCATTTGCTATGTATTGTGAAGTTTACCTACGATTATTTGCACTTAGCCATTGAGGGGCTTTTTGTGTTATACACTGCTGGCCACCGTAAATGCAACACCAAGAAAGACAAGAGGTAGCACAACAAAATTTATTTTGTAGATAACATGTTGACCAAGTATCAAATGATTACGTTTACAGACGTCTGTGACATGTGGTTCCTGCCAGAATCAGTAGCCAGAGTAGCCGCCATTGTTGGAGATCACCGCTGCCACACGTCTCGGCATTGAGTCAGAGAGACATTGGATGTGTTCCTGGGGTACAGCAGCCCAAGCACCTTCCACACGTTGCCAAAGATCATCTGGTGTGGCAGCTGGGGATGTAATCTGGGTCACTCGTTGAGCAACCATGGACCACATGTATTCTATCGGCGAAAGATCCGGAGAGCGAGCCGGCCAGGAAAGCACTTCAATCTGTTTATTGACGAAGAACCTTTGGACAATGCATGCCACGTGTGGTCGCGCATTATCCTGTTGAAATATGGCTGTGGCCGAGCCCTGAAGGTAAGGAAGGACAACTGGCTCCAGCACCTCGGATATGTAGCGCCGGCTATTTAAAGTACCGGCAATGCGAACTAGAGGCGTGCGAGAGTAATATCTAATACCGCCCCATACCATAATACCCGGTGCAAGACCAGTGTGGCGGTGCATAATGCAGCTGTCCAGTATCCTCTCTCCACGGTGTCTCCACACTCGAATCCGACCATCGTGGTGCTGCAGACAGAAGCGTGCCTCGTCAGTAAAGACAACGTCATTCCATTCTGCCGTCCACATCCGTCTGTCATCACACCATTGGCGACGGAGACGTCTGTGGTTCTGCGTCAATGGTAGACGAAACAATGGACGTCTTGCGGACAGACCACTCTGCTGTAAACGGCGTCGAATGGTACGTGCAGACACTGGATGATGCGTTACAGACGCAATGTGCTGTGCTATGGTTCGGGATGTCACTGAGCGATCCGTCACTGCCATGCGCACAATTTGCCTATCAGCACGTGCAGTGGTGCACCGAGGTGAATGCGATCGACCACGTCGGTCCGTCGTACCCTCCTGCATCCAACGGTCACATATCCGCATTACAGTTGTTTGGTTTCGTCCAACACGACTAGCGATTTCTCTGTATGATAATCCACAATCTCGGTAAGCCACTATCCTTCCTCTGTCGAACTCGGATACTTGATCAAACGATGTTCGCTGTTGTCTACGAGGCATAACTGATCGTCTTGTGAAACAACCACAAGGTAAACACACGTGCCGAACGTACACTCGTCGAAATCGCGCTATGAGGTGGCGCCACAGGCGCGCGTGATGTGCGTCTGTGTTGAAATTCTAATCAGTTGCATATCTCATCGCTGCAAACCCATGGTGTAAATTTCACTTGATTCGGATGCTTCCTTCAGGGTGTTGCATTTACGGTGGCCAACAGTGTATTACAAGCAGTGTTGCAGACTTCGTTATTCAACAAGTCACAAAGATAAGCAAACCTTTTTAACTCATTTGCGTGACATTGTTACTAAGTTGTTGGAGTGTTGTAAAACCTTCGTTCTCCTATTCTGCTACGTGACTGTGTAAGAGTGGCAGAAGATATTGTCTTATCGGTATACTGCACCAGAAGCTGTTTCACGAACTCACAAACTCGGCCTACCGTAACAACGATGGTAACTCGGCCTCCACAGCTGTAGCGATAGGGATTACAAAACCACATAATCTCAGTCTTATGCAATCTACTAACTAAAATTTTTGCCTTGTAGTGGAAACAAGGGTAAACTAAAGATTGCGGTGATATGGATAATGAACTCCCAGGTAGCCCCACCATATAGATACTACAAGCACGTCACTCGGCAGGACACAGCTCCAGTGTGCGCATGGTAAATGTAGTGCACCTTGCTTGACGTGTTATAATTTTCATGACTCTCAGCACTACGATCTTTCTCATCTACTGGGCACTGCTTGTTTCAAAGCAGCTACCGCTTGTGAAACATTTAGTGGGTTAATATGAGGGGCCGGCCGAAGTGGCCGCGCGGTTCTGGCGCTGCAGTCTGGAGCCGCGAGACCGCTACGGTCGCAGGTTCGAATCCTGCCTCGGGCATGGATGTGTGTGATGTCCTTAGGTTAGTTAGGTTTAACTAGTTCTAAGTTCTAGGGGACTAATGACCTCAGCAGTTAAGTCCCATAGTGCTCAGAGCCATTTGAACCATTTTTTAATACGAGGGTTGACTGAAAAGTGATGCCGTCACCTTCGTTAATTTGGTTTGGATGGGAATATTTTAATAAATCAAACGCAGAAATAATCCTTAGAATGTGATATTTAATTACCAATACTCACTTTTCCATACAACCACCAACCAATTGGCTATATTTCTGCCAACGGCGAACAAGTTTTCTGATGCCGTCACGGAAGAAGTCGCCACTGTTTCCGCAACCACAGTCTCACAGTTCTCTCAACGCCTTCATCAGAAGCATAATGTCGTCCCCGCAGATCGCCTTTCATTATCGGGAACAGATGGAAGCCAGACGGTCCTAAATCTGGACTGTATGGAGGATGCCATACGGTTGAGAGATTCATCTCTGTAGTTCTGCTGTGGTGGCACGTGAAATGTCTGGCCAAGCAAAGCAATAATGTGATCTACACGTTCTTGTGAAATGCCAATTGTGCTTGCAATTTCTCTGCCGGCCGCTGTGGCCGAGCGTTTCTAGGCTCTTCAGTCCGGAACCGCGCTGTTGCTACGATCGCAGGTTCGAATCCTGCCTCGGGCATGGATGTGTGTGATGTCCTTAGGTTAGTTAGGTTTAAGTAGTTCTAAGTCTAGGAGACTGATGACCTCAGACGTTAAGTCCCATAGTGCTTAGAGCCATTTGAACCACTTTTTTTTTTTTTTTTTTTTTTTTTTTTTTTTTTTTTTTTTTTTTTTTTTTTTGCAATTTCTCTTTGAGTGATACGACGATCGTTCTGAATCAGTCTGTCAACATTTTTCTTGAGAAACTCGGAGGTTGCTGTCACTGGACGTCCAACTCTTTGTCTTGTCGCACAGGTCAGACGTTCCCGCCTTAACTTCTTTAAAGTTAGTCGCCCAACGACGCACAGTACTCACATCAACACACACCATACACTGCTTTCATTCTCTGGTCAATCTCCTTTGGGGTGACACCTTCTGCTGTCTAGAATTCAATGACTGCACGTTGCTTACATCGCACTGACCGACCGTCTGCGGAGGGTTCCACACTCTGCACTGTAACAACACAACCGTTCAATGCTAAGGCTTCCCGCCAACTGGAGCTGTAGCGTTGAGGCTACAGAACAAACCAGTACCTGCCACATACCAATGCTGCCAACTGTTGAAGAGTTACAAAGGTAGAGGCATTACTTTTTAGTCAACCCTCGTAGAATGTAAGACGGACGCTTGTCACCCTCATTTGTTAGCATGATTTTGCTGCAGGGAAATTGCAGATCATGTTGTTTTAGGTCCGTTCTGAAACTGAAATCTCTCCTGCTCAACATGCAACGCCTAAACGCTAATCCGCATAGACGCCAAACTACGGATACTAGAATACGCGGTAGAAGTCACGCACAGTTGGATAGGTCATGGATACATTTCGTAATGATTTACCGCGCGGAGTGGCCGCGTTGTTAGAGGTGCCTTGTCACGGATTGCGCGTCCACTCCCTCCGAAGGTTCGAATCCTCCCTCGGTCATGGGTGTGTCTGTGTTGTTCTTAGCATAAGTTAGTTAAGTTAGTTTAAGTACTGTGTAAGTCTAGGGACCTATGACCTCAGCAGTTTGGTCCCTTAAGTATTCACACACATTTGAACATTCGTAATGATGTGGAGCGTTTCACATCAACATAAGTTTTCTTTACTCAAATTAATTAATTTTTTTTTCAGTTGCTCCTTCCTATCTAAAAATTCATCTGTTGAGCAGAAGGAGTTGTCATTCAGAAATTCTTTTACTTGTATCATCAGCAAAAAGAACTAGCTTTGCATCTTCATGAATATAGAGTAGCAAGTCATATCTTCATTGTGTCTCCTTGTTTTTAGGAAATATATGAAACTTACATCTTAACTTAGTGAACCGCCTGCTTTGGTTAGTACAACTGGTGATCGCGCCACAAACCATTGTTTTTCACTTTAAAACTTACTCTAAAAAATCCCTCAATACGCTGATAATTACGGCAGAACTCTGAACCCAATCGCCAATCACTAATAAAAATTCAAACTTCCGTAAACAGCCTTGTTTTCGCTCGTAAACGCAATTACATCACAGTACATTATGGCAACTGCGAGCTACTGAGTGCTGGTCGGGTTCACTCTGACGTCAGCAGCATGGCTTGCTACTACACATACACCTTGTGATCCCTGCTTTATATTCTGGTATCCGTGAGCCAAGTTACAAAAACTCCAAATGAATCTCCTGATGAACGTAAGGTAAATCAAAATTAAGAACCAGGACATTAAGAACCAGGATATTCAACAAATACTGATCCCATTAAACCAACACAGATTTTAAGTCATTACCTAAAGAAAGGCCATGTAAGGAATGTGTAAAATCAGAGTACACAAAGTGCAGGTGTTTGAGTAAGCTCATCTACAAAAGCCGATATTGGTTGATTTTGAAGCACACAAGGTGGGACAAGAACATTTCAGACAGTCAGATAAACTTCCAAAGATGTTAAAGTGAACTGTCTTGCACGTGATGAATATATGTTGACCCTCCTGAGAAGACTGTATAGTGCAACACAATGCCGGCCGAAGTGGCCGCGCGGTTCTGGCGCTGCAGTCTGGAACCGCGAGACCGCTACGGTCGCAGGTTCGAATCCTGCCTCGGGCATGGATGTGTGTGATGTCCTTAGGTTAGTTAGGTTTAACTAGTTCTAAGTTCTAGGGGACTAATGACCTCAGCAGTTGAGTCCCATAGTGCTCAGAGCCATTTGAACCATTTTTTGTAACACAATGTCAGTTTGCATCTGTCGCCCTTACATGGTGTCAGACTGTTGTCGAAGTATTCTATAGCTAAAAAATGGTTCAAATGGCTCTGAGCACTATGGGACTCAACTGCTGAGGTCATAAGTCCCCTAGAACTTAGAACTACTTAAACCTAACTAACCTAAGGACAACACACACATCCATGCCCGAGGCAGGATTCGAACCTGCGACCGTAGCAGTCGCGCGGTTCCAGACTGTAGCGCCAGAACCGCTCGGCCACCAGCGGCCGGCTTTCTATAGCTAACCAGGCTTAATGAACAACAGTTATGCTCAGCACTAAATAACACCACAAGCGTTGTTGATAGCCGTCAGCACATGAATTCGATACTCAAATGCAGTCCATATACCAGACAATGTCATAAGCGGTATCCGTTCAATGGCTGTAAATATTCTATGAGAGTTTCATAATTGGTAAACATTTGTGACGCTACAACACACTATGTGACACTATAACACAGCATTACTTTTGAAATATTTACTCTTTTTCACGAATGTCGTGGTTTCATTTCTTTATTATTATTATCAGATTCAGAATTGTGTAAACGCTGCAAATTAAACATGATAAATATGTTTGCATAAATAGTAGTTTTCTGAAACAGTTAACAATAATCTATACAAAATACTGGCAATATCAAAGACACTGCGTTATATGGAGTCATTGAAACAGTCCAATTGGTTAACAGAAACTCTTTGGAGCGCGCACGGGCTTTTTGACGACAACAGCGGGCAGTAAATAGACGCGGTGGAAATGCGAGTGAGGAAGGTTGCGAGAATGTGTGGCTGTGGCGCAGCGAATACGCGTGCAGCAATTTCTTGTGGTTGCGAGAGGCACACAAGTTCCAAAGGTCATAGTACACTGTTTATTTTAAATGGTTCTTCGAGATCCTATTCAGCCACAGCAAGTACACTCTCAAGGAAAAAAGAACCTACGCACCACGAACGAATTGTACGAATGCGACGGATGTCGGTAGATGTCACAGACATGTAGAGAAAAAGAAAATGATTACAATTTCAGAAAAATTGGATGATTTATCTACGATCTGGAGATTCACAAATTAAGCAAGTGAGTAACGCGTTGGTACGTACACCTCTGGCCCCTATACAAGCAGATATTCTGCCTGACATTGGTTGATACAGTTGTAGGATGTCCTCCTGAGCGATATCGTGCCAAATTCTTCCAATTGGCATGTTGTGCTGTCGAAATCACGAGCTGTTTGGAGGTTCTCAATTGGGTTCACACTCGACGACCTTGCTGGTCAACGGTGTTTGGCAAATACAAAGACAAGCAGTAGAAACTCTAGTCATTTGCGGGCAAGCATTACTTTGCTGGACAACCAAAGGGGTCCTGCTACGGAAACAAATGGCGCCTAGACCATCACTCTTCGTTGCCGGGCCGTATAGCGGGTGACAGTCAGGTTGGTATCCCACCACAGTCCAGGGCGACAGGTCTCCGCCGGTCATCGGGGCCGTGCTCGAAGCGGGACTTATCTCTGAAGACAGTTCTACTCCAGTCAACGGCCGCGCGGGGAAGCCGCGTGCTTTGAGGCGTCTTGTCATTGCCCAGGCGGCTTCCCCCGACGGAGGTTCGAGTCCTCCCTCGAGCGTGTGTGTGTGTGTGTCGTCCTTAGCGTAAGTTAGTTTAAGTTAGATTATGTAGCGCGTAAGCTTAGGGACCGATGACCTCAGCAGTTTGGTCCCATAAGACCTTACCACAAATTTCCAATTTTTCCAGTCAACGAGATTCCAAAGAAGACGTGTCTGGAGAGGCTCCAGCCAGCATTTGGCTATCAACCTGGCTTATGGCCCGACAATAAGGGGTGATAGCCTGGCGTGCCATGTTTTGATGCCCTGGGGTACCATGTCTTTTCATAGCAAAACCCCCTTGGTTGTTGTATGTGTCACCCTTGTAGCACATCGGTACGTCGACGATTTTCTACGCCATGTTTACTTGCACTTAACGCTGGGCCCGTCTGCACATGGCGAGAGTTTCTACCACTTGTCTTTGTGCTTGCCAAACCCCATCTTGGCCGCCTGTCTTCCCAGTTGAGAACGGTTGGAGCATTATGGACAGGGCCCTCCAATCATCTCGGGATTTTGACGATCCAACCCGCCAATTGGACCGAATTTGTCAAGATATTCCTCAGAAGGACAATCAACTACTCTGTCAACCAGTGCCAACTGAATAACTCCTTGCATAAGGGCCAGAGGAGTACCAACGATTTATTGACTTGCTAATTTTTTTTTTTTTTTCCTGAGGAACATAAGTATCTGGAGGCGGCAGCGTCAAAAAGTATAAGCTCTAACAACTTCACCTTCTACATCTACATGTATATCTATATCCTGCAAACGACTGTGAAGTGCAAGACAGACGGTATGTCAGATTGTACCGGTTATTAGAGCTTTCCTCTGTGTCTTTCAGATATGGATCGCAGGAAGAATGTGTGCTTAAATCCTTCTATGCGTGGCGCAATTAGTCTAAGGTTGTTATTGCAATCCTCATAGGAGCCATCATAGAGGGTTCTGATATATTACTAGATTCATCACTTTCTACATGGGTTTTCAAGGGAAGCCTGCGTCTATCTTCAAGCGTCTGCCAGTTCAGTTCTTTCAGAAGCTTCGTCGCTCTCTTCCGTGGGTCGAACAAACCTGTGATCATTTATAGTGTCCTTCTTTGTTTCCGTTCAGGAGGAGCTTACCGGCACTCAACGCAGAGGTTATCAGAGTTCTATCCGTTCAGCATCCTCTATTAGTTCTAATACTAGCTTCAATGCGGGTGTTGGCGTATTTGTTGCCATTACATCTAATAAATTTCGATCATGAGTGGGTTTCGGTTCCAGACCATCTGTTCTAGGTAGTATTCAGAGAAGGCATTTAGTAACATTTGACCCTATGTCTTGAACGACCACCACTAACAAAATTATCAGATTTGGTTGCTGGAGGTACAGTTTCCTCCGATGATTACTATACGATGGGGTGACCATGTGAGCTTCATTATTTTATAGGAGTGCTTCAAAGTCTGGGATTTTGTTACTTTAGCTTCGTAACAGTTTTGCCAGTGTTTTGAGTGATTTGGACAATGTGACTTCTGTGTGAAACATGATTTTTTATTTTATAATCGTCATTATCTCAAGTCATTATTGACTGAAACAGGAATCATGTAATGTTCCGAGTGTCACATTGTGAATGAAAAAAATTATTAATGTAGAGGACAATAATTTTGCTAGAAAACAAAACCAAATTTTTCTTGAGTTTGAAGTTTGTGTCACTGATACCTAATCAAAATTTTTGAGCTACAACAATAACAACTAAGTTCTAAAATGAGTATTTCAAATAACTGTTGAAATCATTGAATCTGGCTCGACGCGCAGGTCGCCGAGGTGGCGACAACTCGAAAGACCTGCACCAGGCGAACGGTCTACCCGACGGAAGGCCCTAGCCACACGACATTTATTTTATTGAATCTGGTAGGTTATCGTAATTTTTAGTTCTTACTCAATTATACTAATTAATTTTATGTGCTTTTGTAACTTTATGTATCGATTTCTTGTCTGTCGTACTACAGTACTGCGATAGTATTTTACTGTTACTTTGAAATCATTAACGTTTAAGGGAAGTAAGATTATCTGGAAAAGCTTCGTCTATAAAAATTATTAACAGTAAAGACTGCAGTGAGGTCGCGTTATGTCATTATTATCGCATCGCGTGCTACTGTGATCCCTTTAGTTTTCATTTCGCTTATGATACTGGTGATGACGATGATGATAATGATGATGATGACAGTGGTGGTGGTGGTGACATCATTTATATAGTTTTACTCTTAGTGGTTGACGGGACGTTAAAGGATAATCTTCTTTCCTTGCTTTCTTCTCTTAGTATTTGTCGGCTCCTCTGTTTCCATGTTTCTTTTTCCTCTGTTTTCTTACGTAACGGACTGCCAGCCACGATAAACATTTGAAAAGTAGTTATATGCCATTCTGATCACAGCTACTACTTCCATTCAAATTCGTTTGAAAATGAATTTGGATTAATTGGCTGCCTTACGGGGAAACTGATTAATTATTTTTATGTCGTCACGTGATAATTTATGTCTTACTCAAAGGCTTATCTCTAGATCCGCGACAGGTCAGTTCTCTTTTTAGCCCCATATTTACTAAGCATCTTTTTCTTTGAAACATAACATTATTATCTTCAGCGTTTGAAATTCAACGAACATGTTATGTCTTTTCTCTAAGATATCATGATATCTATGTACAGTATTCCTGGTGATCTTTTTCAAATGATTCCATGCTTTCCTTTTCGTATTTCGGAATATTTAAACTATAGCGCATAGTATTACTTTTTTAATTTAATTTTTTTAAATTTCATAGCCAGTGAGCTTTGGTGACAACAGTACTGAAAACTGTTTGCCTTCTTTAGAAATGTGCTCTTTTCCTATATATATACTGCTCTAGGCGTTTAGCTGGGATGAGTTACAGAGGACTGCAAAAAAATGGTTCAAATGGCTCTGAGCACTATGGGACTCAACTGCTGTGCTCATCATTCCCCTAGAACTTAGAACTACTTAAACCTAACTAACCTAAGGACATCACACACACACATGCCCGAGGCAGGATTCGAACCTGCGACCGTAGCAGCAGCGCGGCTCCGGACTGGAGCGCCTAGAACCGCACGGCCACCGAGGCCGGCCCATAGGACTGCAAATGGTTTAGATCGTTGAAGAAATTAAAAAAAAAAAAAAAAAGAAACTAGACAGGTTCGAATAGCACTCGCGCACTGAGGGTTCCGTACAAACTTAATTATGTATATGGATAGTTCATCCATCCCGGGAATCAAGAATCTCGACGATTTTTGTCTGTTATCTACATTGTTACTAGCAATACAACGGTCCCAGTGATTCCAAAACTTTTGAGAATGTTTTACTTTCAAGTTTAAAGTCGGATAACAAGTGAAGAAATAAATATTTTCTCCGTGTGATATAATTACAAATTTACAATATTAGATTTTCCCCTTATTTGTACTATAAAAGTTTTCTTCTCTCCAAACTTCATGATTCTAGACCAACGGGAAGTAGCTTGTAGGTTCTGCTGAGCGAGTTAGCGAGTTTCAAGCAAAGTGACAGAAATGGCCGTATATTTTGATTGAATTGACTTAGAATCTAACGTTTATTATACCGCCAAGGCACCACAGGCTTTAATTTCAATTTGACACGTCTACCCGTTCATGAAAAGAAGACGTCTTAACAGGTGGACGGAAAGAATCAACAAACAAGAAAAAAACTTTCCTGTGATATAATTACAAATTAACAATTTTTCGGATTATTTTTCCTGTGGTTGTAGTGTAAACCTTGTTTCTCGGCAAACATGATTCTAGGTCTATGGTAAGCACCATGTTGTCTTTGATGAGTGAGTTTGCGAGCATCAAAATGTGTGGCATAAATGGTCGTATCTTTTGGCTGCCTTGGCTTAGAAGCTTACATCTACACTCATGCTCATGAATTAAGGATAATTGCAGAATGTGGTGCTACACAACATGGCTCTACACAAAACTGGCTCTAATAGCATAGGCACATAGGGAACACGCACGACACACATCTGTAAGTCCACGGTATTGATGATAAGTTGAGAAAACCGTCCCGAAACACACGTGCTACAAAACGCCACTGTTTCCTGTGCATGTGCCCCGACATCAATATGGGATATGATCACCAAGCACACGTACACAGGCTGCACAACGGGTTGGCATACTCTGAATCAGGCTGGGGTATAGCCTCCCATTCTTGCATCAGTGCCTGTCGGAGCTCCGGAAGTGTCGTAGGTGTTTGAAGATGTGCAACGATACGTCGACCGAGAGCATCCCAGACGTTCTCGATGGAGTTTAGGCCCGGATAACAGGCAGGCCACTCCATTCGTCTGATATCTTCTGTTTCAAGGTACTCCTTCACGATGGTAGCTCGATGGGGCCGTGCGTTATCATCCATCAGGAGGGAGGTGGGACCCACTGCACCCCTGAAAAGGCGGACATACTAGTGCAAAATGACGTCCTGATACACCTGACGTGTTACAGTTCCTGTGTCAAAGACATGCAGGGGTGTACGTGCACCAATCATAATCCCACACCATCAACCCACGACCTCCATACATGCCCCTTTCAAGGACATTCAGGGGTTGGTATCTGGTTCCTGGTTCACGCCAGATGAAAACCCGGCGAGAATCACTCCGTAAACATAACCTGGGACCACTGTTCCAATGACCAAGTACTGTGTTCTTGACACCAGGCTTTACTTGCTCCCCTGTGACCAGGGGTCAGTGGGACGCACCTTGCAGGTCTCCGGGCGAATAAACTATGTCTGTTCAGTCGTCTGTAGACTGTGTGTCTGGAGACAACTGTTCCAGTGGCTGCAGTAAGATCCCGAGCAAGGCTACCTGCAGTACTCCATGGCCGTCCGCAGGCACTGATGGTGAGATATCGGTCTTTTTGTGGTGTTGTACACCGTGTACGTCCCGTACTGTAGCGCCTGGACACGTTTCCTGTCTGCGGGAATCGTTGCCATAATCTTGAAAAAATGGCTCTGAGCACTATGGGACTCAACTGCTGAGGGCATAAGTCCCCTAGAACTTAGAACTACTTAAACGTAACTAACCTAAGGACAACACACACATCCATGCCCGAGGCAGGATTCGAACCTGCTACCGTAGCGGTCGCGCGGTTCCAGACTGTAGCGCCAGAACCGCTCGGCCACCAGCGGCCGGCCATAATCTTGAGATCACACTTTGTGGTACATGGAGGGCCCGTGCTACGACCTGCTGTGTTTGACAAGTCTCCCCCTCATAACGTCATCAATATGTGTTCTTTGAGCCATTTTCAACACACAGTCACCAGTAGCACTTCTGAAAACGTCTGCACATTTACTCACAGCACCGTACTCTGACATGCGCCAACACACCTCTGCGTATGTGGACTGCTGCCAGCGCCATCGTGCGACGACCGCAGGTCAAATGCACCGCATAATCATACCCCGAGGTAATTTAAACCCCCAAACCGACCACCAGAGCGTTGTTTCACCATGTATCAGCATTATCCTTAATTTATGAGCATGACTGTATTATACTGCCAACAAACTATGGACCTTAGCAGGTGACACAAATTTTAACGTGATACGTCTATCCCTTCCTAAGAAAAAGCAGTCTTAACAGACGGACGGTGCGAAAACAAGTGATAATTTTGTTTCGTGTGATATAGTTATAAATTAACAACTTTTTATTTTACGCTTACTCGTACTGTAAAATCTTTCTTCTTGTCAAATTTCATGAATCTAGACCAGCCGGAAGCACCTTACAGGTTTCGATGAGTGAGTTTGCGTGTTTTAAATATGTGACTTCCATGGCCGTATATCAGCATTGTCTTAAAAGATAATATTTATTGCACCACCAAGGACCATAGGCCTTAGTATGTGACATAAATTTCATCGTGCTACGTTTACCCGTTCCTGAGAAAAGGGGCCTTGACAGACAGACTTACAGACAGACAGTGTCATAACAAATTACAAAAAAAATCGTCTGGTACAGTTATAAATTCACAAATATCGGATTTTTTGCTTTATTTATGCAGTGATACAGTGTTTCTTGCCATATTTCTTTATTCTAGACCAGTAGCAAGCATCCTGTTTGTTTTGATGACTGAGTTCGCGAGTGTCAAACTATGTGACATAAACGGGCGTATCTTTTGATTGCATTGCCTTAGAAGCTCCACTTTGCCGGCCAGTGTGGCCGAGCGGTTCTAGGTGTTTCAGTCTGCAACCGCGCTACCGCTACGGTCGCAGGTTCGAATCCTGCCTCGGGCATGGATGTATGTGATGTCCTTGGGTTAGTTCTTAGGGGACTGATGACCTCAGATGTTGAGCCCCATAGTGCTCAGAACCAGTTGAACCATTTGAGCCAAGCTCCACTTTTTTTACATCGAGAAGGGACCGTAGAACTTAACATGTGGCATAAATTTCAACTCGATACGTCTAACCATTCCTGACAAAAAGCGTTTTGAACAGGCGAACAGACCGGCAGACAGGTGGACTACAAAATGATCCTATTAGGGGCTCCGTGTTTAGTAAGTGATGTATGGAACCCTAAAAATGGAAGGTCTAAATCACAGTATCGATACACTGCATGTGCTCCTGAAGGCGCATCAGGAGACATCAGGCCGTACAACGGACAAATCAGCGTAGACAGTATTTTCTTCTTTCATTCTACACTGAAGAGGCAAAGAAACTGGTACACCTACCTAATATGGTGTAGGCTGCCCGCGAGCACGCAGAAGTGCCGCAACACAACGTGGCATGGACTCAACTAATGTTTGGTGGCCAGTGGAAGTGTTTAAACTCAGAAGAGTGTTCCTGGAGCCACTCTGTAGCAATCCTGGACTTGTAGCGTGTCGCACTGTCCTGCTCGAATTGTCCATTTCCGTCGGAATTCACAATGGATATGAATGAACGCAGGTAATCAGACAGGATGCTTATGTACATGTCAGTTGCCAGAGTCGTATCTAGACGTATCAGGGGTCCCATATCACTACAACTAAACACGCCCCACGACATTGCATAGCCTCCATCAGCTTGAACAGTCTCCTGCTGATATGCGGGGTCCATGTATTCATGATGGTGTCTCCATACCCATACACTTCCATCCGCTCGATACAATTTGAAACGAGACTTGTCTGATCAGGCAACATGTTTCCAGTTATCGATAGAACAGTAGAAGGGCCCAGGCGAGGCGTACAGCTTTGTGGCGTGCAGTCATCAAGCGTACACGAGTGAGTCTTTGGCTCCGAAAGCCCTTATCGATGATGTTTCGTTGAACGGTTCGCACCCTGATACTTGTTGATGGCCCAGCTCAAAAGTAGCTCTAAGCACTATGGGACTTAACATCTGAGGTCATCAGTCCCCTAACTTAGAACTTCTTAAACCTAAATAACATAAGGACATCAGACACATCCATGCCCGAGGCAAGATTCGAACCTGCGACCGTAGCAGCAGCGCAGTTGTGGACTGAAGCGCCTAGAACTGCTCGGCCACAGCGGCCGGCTGATGGCCCAACATAGAAATCTCCAGCAATTTGCGGAAGGGTTGCACTTCTGTCAAGTTGAACGATTCTCTTCAGTCATCGTTGGTCACGTTCTTGCAGGACCTTTTTCATGCTGCAGCGATGTCGGAGCTTTGATGATTTACCGGACTCTTGATATTCACGGTACACTCATTAAACGGTCATACGGGAAAATCCGCACTTCATCGCTACCTCGGAGATGCTGTGTCCCGTCGCTCATGCGCCGACTATAACACCACGTTCAAAGTCACTTAAATCTTGATAACTTGCCGTTGTAGCAGCAGCAACCGATCTAACAATTGCGCCAGAAACTTGTTCTCTTATATAGGCGCTGCCGGTGGCAGGGCCGTATTCTGCCGAGTTACATATCTGTGCATTTTAATATGCATGCCTATACCAGTATCTTTGGCGCTTCGGTGTACTTCCTCCTCCGTTGCTTGTTGGTATTCACCATCCAATGTGATACACAGGGTTTGTGTTGCGTAAATCAATTGCCTTCTAATGTTTAGTTTGGCGCCTGGTTCCCAAACAGCTCCTCAAAAACAGCACAACGAGCTGAGAGGAAAATTTTACTGAGACGGAACTAACCAAACTGTTTGTTGGCACATCAGATCAGTAGTTCTGTGTCTCCAGAGACAAACACAAGGGGCCAGTCCAAATGATATTCATTACGTTCGTTGCTACAAACACCCCAAGCCCTTGTTAATGTTTCCTTACAGAAGGGAATACAGACCAGTGCATCATGAAATCGACACCAAAATATGATCAATGTACAGTAATGAAATTTCGGGAATACTTTTGTCTAGGTAACATATACAGGGTGTTACAAAAAAGTACGGCCAAACTTTCAGGAAACATTCCTCACACTCAAATAAAGAAAAGATGTTATGTGGACATGTGTCCGGAAACGCTTAATTTCCATGTTAGAGCTCATTTTAGTTTCGTCAGTATGTACTGTACTTCCTCGATTCACTGAGAAGTTGGCCCAATTGAAGGAAGGTAATGTTGACTTCGGTGCTTGTGTTGACATGCGACTCTTTGCTCTACAGTACTAGCATCAAGCACATCAGTACGTGGCACCAACAGTTTAGTGTTCATCACGAACGTGGTGTTGCAGTCAGTGCAATGTTTACAAATGCAGAGTTGGCAGATGCCCATTTGATGTATGGATTAGCACGGGGTAATAGCCGTCGCGCGGTACGTTTGTATCCAGACAGATTTCCAGAACGAAGGTGTTCCGAAAGGAAGACGTTCGAAGCAATTGATCGGCGTCTTAGGGAAGACCTAGAACGACGAGGACACCTGCAATGGACGAGGCAATTCTTCGTGCAGTTGACGATAATCCTAATGTCAGCGTCAGAGAAGTTGCTGCTGTACAAGGTAACGTTTACCACGTTACTGTATGGAGAGTGCTACTGGAGAACCAGTTGTTTCCGTACCATGTACAGCGTGTGCAGGCACTATCAGCAGCCGATTGGCCACCACGGGCACACTTCTGCGAATGATTAATCCAACCATGTGTCAATCCTCATCTCAGTGCAAATGTTCTCTTTACGGATGAGGTTTCATTCCAACGTGATCAAAATGTAAATTTTCATAATCAACATATGTGGGCTGACGAGAATCCGCACGCAATTGTGCAATCACGTAATCAACACAGATTTTCTGTTAGCGTTTGGGCAGGCATTGTTGGTGATGTCTTGATTGGGCCCCATGTTCTTCCACCTACGCTCACTGGAGCACGTTATCATGATTTCATACGGGATACTCTACCTGTGCTGCTAGAACATGTGCTTTTACAAGTACGACACAACATGTGGTTCATGCACGCCTGCACATTTCTGTCGAAGTGTTCTTACGCTTCTCAGCAACAGATTCGGTGACCGATGGATTGGCGGAGGCGGACCAATTCCGCGGCCTCCACGCTCTCCTGACCTCAACCCTCTTGACTTTCATTTATGGGGGCATTTGAAAGCTCTTGTCTACGCAACCCCGGTACCAAATGTAGAGACTCTTCGTGCTGGTATTGTGGACGGCTGTGATACAATACGCCATTCTCCAGGGCTGCATCAGCGCATCAGGAATTCCACGCGACGGAGGGTGGATGCATGTATCCTAGCTAACGGAGGACATTTTGAACATTTCCTGTAACAAAGTGTTTGAAGTCACGCTGGTACGTTCTGTTGCTGTGTGTTTCCATTCCATGATTAATGTGATTTGAAGAGAAGTAATAAAATGAGCTCTAACATGGAAAGTAAGCGTTTCCGGACACATGTCCACATAACATATTTTCTTTCTTTGTGTGTGAGGAATGTATCCTGAAAGTTTGGCCGTACCTTTTTGTAACACCCTGTATAAATGATTAACATTACAAGATCACAAATTGGCCGGCCGAAGTGGCCGTGCGGTTAAAGGCGCTGCAGTCTGGAACCGCAAGACCGCTACGGTCGCAGGTTCGAATCCTGCCTCGGGCATGGATGTTTGTGATGTCCTTAGGTTAGTTAGGTTTAACTAGTTCTAAGTTCTAGGGGACTAATGACCTCAGCAGTTGAGTCCCATAGTGCTCAGAGCCATTTTGAACAAGATCACAAGTTAATGTAAGCGCGAGGTAAGCCATTGCAAATTTGAAATGACGGTGCATTAATAATCGGTGTAAGCGCCAGAATGTTGAATGCAAGCATGCAAACGTCCATGCATTTTGTTACACAGGTGTTGGATGCCAGTGTGCGGAATTGTGTTCATGCCTGTTGCACTTGTTCGGTTAATGAAGGGACGCGTGATGCTGTGGATGACGCTGGAGTTGTCGTCCATTGATGTCATATATGTGCTCGATTGGAAAGAGAGATCTGGTGATTGAGCAGGCCAGGGCAACGTGTCGACACTCTGTAGAGCATGTTGGGTTACAGTAGCGGTTACCCTGTTAGAAAGATCGAATCATGTGCATGACGTACAAATTTGCAGTCAGGGAGCATGAGATAACAACGGCAGTGCGGCTGCTGTCATTCAAGTATAGCTCCAGTGTGTTTAGCATGCAGATGGGTTGGTTGCAGACGCTCAACTATCTCCCTTCTAACCAACACACGGCCATCACTGGCACCGAGGCAGAAACAGGTTTCACCAGAAATCACAACGAATCTCCGCCCTGCCTCCAAACAGCTCTCGCTTGACACCACTGAAGTTTCAAATGGCGGTGGTTTAGGGTCAGTGGAACGCATGCTGCAGGGCGTCTGGTTCGGAGCTGTCCTGCAAGTAATAGATTTGTAACAGCTCGTTGTGTCACTGTGGTAGCATTTATTTGAGGTTTCCGTGGACCTCACATTCATATAGTCACTGTGGCTTCAACTGCTGCTGCTGATGTAGTACTATGCGCCAAAGCCATACGCTGAACACGATGGTCTTCCCTCTCGGTAGTGCCGCGTGGCCGCCTGGAGCCAGGTCTTCTTGCGATCGCACATTCCCGTGATCACCGCTGCTATAAGTCATGTACAGTGGCCACATTCCTACCAAGTCTTTCTGCATCATCGCAGAAGGAGCATCCAGCTTCTCGTAGCCCTATTACGCGACCTCGTTCAAAATTGAGGTGTTGATAGTGGCGTTACTGCCGCCTTGAAGACATTCTTGACTAGCACCATCTCCAATCTCAAAGGTAAGTAAAGCCCGTGACAGTTACAGCGTGTATTTAAATGTACATCATCTTTCAGGTTGAAACATCCCCTTAGAAAAATTAAATATGACTGTGCTGGTAAACCTCTTACGTTATTTGAAACTTCCTGGCAGATTAAAACTGTGTGCCCGACCGAGACTCGAACTCGGGACCTTTGCCTTCCGCGGGCAAGTGCTCTACCAACTGAGCTACCGAAGCACGACTCACGGCCGGTACTCACAGCTTTACTTCAGTTGGTAGAGCACTTGCCCGCGAAAGGCAAAGGTCCCGAGTTAGAGTCTCGGTCGGGCACACAGTTTTAATCTGCCAGGAAGTTTCATATCAGCGCACACTCCGCTGCAGAGTGAAAATCTCATTCTGGAAACATCCCCCAGGCTGTGGCTAAGCCATGTCTCCGCAATATCCTTTCTTTCAGGAGTGCTAGTTCTGCAAGGTTCGCAGGAGAGCTTCTGTAAAGTTTGGAAGGTAGGAGACGAGGTACTGGCAGAAGTAAAGCTGTGAGTAGCGGGCGTGAGTCGTGCTTCGGTAGCTCAGTTGGTAGGGCACTTGCCCGCGAAAGGCAAAGGTCCCGAGTTCGAGTCTCGGTGGGGCATACAGTTCTAATCTGCCAGGAAGTTTCATATCAGCGCACACTCCGCTGCAGAGTGAAAATCTCATTCTGGTCTTACGTTATTTGTTTTTCAAGCAGCTGAGCAAAACTGAACGTACTCAGACATTTCTCTCTTTACTTATTCTGATAAACACTAAACTGACACACAATACTTTTTTTTAGCGCAACGCAATCTGACTTTCAATAATCCCTACAAAAGAATGGCCCTGACAAACAATAACCTATACCTTACATGAATCACTTACCTCACAAAAATCTTCGTTACTCAAACTACTGCAATACAGCGAGCGCCAATACTGCCAGCTAAATAAAAGATTCTAACTACTGAAGGCACTAACTACTGATAGGGACAGTTAGTAAATGAGAGATTCTGATAGAGAACAAACAATGTATTTACCGTAATAGTGTTCAAACGGCAGTTCATGACATCCAGTCTTACAAATTTTCTTTTTCTGACGGACACACGTCCAGATCGTCCGCTCTCAAAATTCTGCCACCTCTCACCCCACACCCACCATTGCTGGCGCCTCATCTCCAACTGCCCAACGCTACGCACTGTACACATCCAGCTGCCCAACACTACAATAGCGAATGTTCCAACAATGCCAAGCAGCCACAGATTGTACACAGCACAGTCAGTGATTTTCATACAGAGCGCTACGTGGCGTTACCAACATAAAAACCTAAACAGCCTACTTACAAAGTGTGGAAACACGGCTTCCAGCTTTCGTTTATGTCGCACCACTCCATCCTGGTGTTCGATTTTTTCCTGTCAGTTTATTTTCATCCTAATGCGAAATGGAACGTAAACTCAAGCTGAAGAGAAACAGAAGTATTCCAGCAGTATTAGTTTTGTCATTAGAATTACACACTGATGAGTTGAAAGTTTATGAACACCTGCCTAATCATTTGTTGGTCCATCTGTTGAAGGCACTACGGCAGCGATTCTGTTTAGCATGGACTCGACGAGTCCTTAGTTAGAGATCTTTAATTCGGTGTGTTATTCAAACTACATATTTTCGTAATACTCAATTATAAATACGAAATACAGTACGACACTCTAGTTTCGGAGGCGTTTAGAGCGAGACTGCGCTGCACAATTTGCGTATGTCGGCCAGTGAGAGCACAGAGCACGTGATCTCGCAGGGACGATCGCAGCACAGAATTTAACACAGGACCTCGTATAGTCAGCCAATGACTACCTCACGTTTTCCTTGCGCGGACACATAGATACTATGGCAAACATGAAGCGTGCAGTACGTATAAAATTACAATGAAATGAACACCCTTAGCTGCTTACAGGCGTAGATGTAAGTCAACGGGGACAGTTGAAAATGTGTGCCCCGACCGCGAGTCGAACCCGGTATCCCCTGCTTACATGGCAGAGGCAATATGCATCTGAGCCACCGAGGGCACAGAGGAATAGCGCGACTGCAGGGATTTGTCTCTGGCACGCCTCCCGTGAGACACACATTCGCAACTTATTGTCCCATACGGTATTCATAGTGTCCCTGCCCATTATACACGTTACTCGCGGATTTACTGCCGATTCCCGTAAGAGTTCGGGCACTCTTTGTGCATCGGCACAGAAGGAGATGGTCAAATGGCCGGTGAGCCTTAACTATATATATATATATCCGAAAGAACAGATACCATCTTCATATACATAAAATACGAATGGTTTATCTCTCAAAGTAATATACCTGCTGCATAGCAACAGCCAAAGCTAGGATTTCACATACCTTTAATGGTGAGGAAAAGGAAGGCTCCGTTTTCGCCAAAAGGCAAGGAATTGCAGTAGCTAGTAATGCCTACATATTTATTCGAAGGAATTATTACATTACAGTTCCACTGGGCGGGTAAAATTCACCCGCCTTTACGAAAAAGTGACGCAACACTTTTTTCGAGCAATTTTCTTGACAGAACATGTAGGCCTACTCAGCTAGGTAACCCACAAAATGTCCGGTCTTTCTGCCATTGCGTCTCGCCACATTCTGTGTGTGAACGGAACGATCTGTCGGATCTACCGAGTTCTCTAAGATGCTAAAAATCTTCGGTACTTAGAGCGTCATATGAATATGACTTCCAGCAGCCGCTAACGGTCGTTGTGTCAGGGAGGATCTATCCTTTGGTTATTCTTATCAAGGCTTCCTTGGATCATTATTTAGTGGGCACAAGGAAGAATTTTTCGACCCTCGCTTAATTCCACAGAACACTCGTTGTCCGACGTATTTTTAGGCCTGTGAAAAGTTTCCTTTTCCCAAATTTAGCCTCGTCTATTTAGACGACGACTGTTTGTCTCGTCCCCCGCCCCCGCACAACGAATGTCAATTGTTAATCGCACATTTGATATATATATATATATATATATATATATATATATATATATATATATATATAGTTTTCAGCGGAAGGAAATCCAGTCATTCACTGTACGCTTAGAGGAGCCAAAATTTAGTCTTAGGGTAACACATGGCGCAGAAGTCAGAGATTTTTCTGTTCGTCAGTCGCGAATTACCTAATCAAGTACCGATCCGCGCGCGTCACTTGAACGTGCATTCCATATTGACCGTGTAACTATCCTTTTGCGCCTTCTGTCAGTGCCACTAACGCAATGGCTCCGCATTCAGCAAGATGATACGTGGAACATGGCACTCTGGGCATTCCGTTGTTTGTGACAGTACATTATGGTCTACCATCAACGATAGCCTGTTTAATGTCGCTTCTCAAAGCAGACATCCACTGTACTCCATTTTGGATAATATACCGTAAACAGAATGGTCATGGCACAATCTTTGTTCCTTTGTTTCTTTCTGTCATTATTTCACGACGTACTGTATGTATATAATTCTCAGTGATAAAACATTATCTGTTTTGTTTAATACACATTCAAATGACTCGCAGCAGTTTAAGCTGTGCTCTGGCGTGTCTGCCTAACCAAGCCCTCGAAAATTCGAAGAAAGAATTGGCGATTTATTATGATTATAAATTACACTGAGACTTCTTAACAGGAAGTTTCTTAGCTTGGTTATACATGACTACATTCAAGCATTTCTAAAAGAGTTGCCTCTTCAGTGAGGCACACTAACAGTCTTTGTTCTACATATTTTACATCTTTGCACTTTCACAGATATACTTCGAAAATTAACAAATAATGGCACAATTAGCAAACAGGATTCTCAAATGCACTCATAGGATGCATATTATCAGTGGTAAATACTTAAAAGACAGTTGTAAATAGAAATACCTTTTGTGTTGTATCGGTCGTTGTGTGTGTGTGTGTGTGTGTGTGTGTGCGAGAGAGAGAGAGAGAGAGAGAGAGAGACTCCTTTTTTTTCCTAAAATAATTACAGACAACTGTAGTTGAAATCAACAGGTAAAATAGAGGCATGTTTAGAAAGCAAGAGTACTCTGACCGTAACGGGGTGTGGTTTTCTCTTTGTTGGTGGCTGTTGACAGAGTGGGATGGGTGACATGACCTAGCGAGTATCTCAGGAACACGGTAGTACGTAAACGCAAGTAGTAGTGTCCATTTGCGTGAAAGATGTCGATAAGAAATCCAGCCAAGTGCGAGCCACTAGCACCCACTGAAATTTCTTCACGAATCGAAACGTTTTATGGTAAAGGTATTATGAACAGAACGAGTGTGTTTAAGTGGTGTTGAGAGTTCAGAGGAGACGGAACAAATGTTCATGACGAACAAAGGATTGGAAGACCTTCCATTTTGACGGACGAGTTCGAGCAAAAAATCGAGATGGACAGTTGATGAAATTTCTGCAGTGTTTCCACAACTCTCCAGAACTCTCTTATACCAGACACTCACAGAAACGCTGGGTACCAGAAACTGCGCTAGGTGGGTCCCAATAAAGCTGACAGGGCAGCACAAGAAAGATCGGGTCAATGGCGCCTGTGAGTTTCTTGAGGGCTTGAATACGAAGGTGTGACTTTCCTAAGCTTTATTGTCACTGGAAATGGAATGTGGGTGGCTAGCTACACACCTGAGGCAAAAGGACAGTCGACACAGAGGCGTCACACCAACTGCCCCTTTGGAAGAAAAAAAAAAAAAAAAACCCTACAATTTCGGGGCCAAAAAATCATGGGTTCAGCGATTTGCGATTGAAAAGGCATCATTTTGGTCGAATTTCTATCTCAGGGGGACCGTGAATTCACAGCGATGTTGTGAGATACTAAAAAAAACTGAAAAGGAGCACTCAGAGCAAAAGGAGTGGAATGGTGGCGAGGCGAGTGCGCTTGTTGCTCAACAGTGCCATCTAAGCCAAGGCTTAGCCACTAAGGGGCCCTTGCACTCATTTGGTTGGGATGTTTTGAAACACTCCCCAGTTCCCCTGACATAACGTCTTCAGTTTTTCATCTTTTCACCTCCCTGGAGGCACACATGAATGGAATTAAATTTTCAACCGGCAACCAGGTGCAGAAAGAAATTCTGAAGCGGGGGAAGGAGACGTCGGTAGAGTTCGAAGAGGGTACAAAGAAGCTTGTGCTACGGCTCGCCAATTGCATTGAACGGAATGGCGATTATGTGGAAAAATAGTTTGCAAGTTTGTCAACAATATTCCGTAATACGTTTTCAATACGGTTTTTCTTAAAAAAAAAAAAAACCATCCCCCATGTTTCTAAATGTGGTTGAGCGTCGGTATGCTGACTGTCTTCATTGCCAGGTGGATAGATACCTTCACGACTGTGTGATTTACGTTCTGAAACAACGTTCACTAGGAACCTTTGAGTGTAGCCCTTTTTTATTCGGCTGCCACCACTGTGCATATTATTAACGAGAACATACATTTATGAAAAATGTAACATATACACGAAATTTACGAATTATTCAGTAGCACTTCGAGCACCTTCATATTGTTTACGTTACTTGACTCTAGGTGAGTGCTTTATGGAACTGAGTCATGCGGTCTACGTAGGCATATGTTATCTTGTGCGTACAGCTTCCAAGAGAAAAAGGCGGCTGACGTAATTTTCGGCTTGCGCTTTTGGATGCAATATGTAACAGATGTGATGAAATTGCGCTGTTCGTAAGCAGACGGAGTTTTGGTTTCCTGTATATGATCGAGTTAAGCGCGGTATCAGATTTTCACAGATAAGATAACTATAAACCACTTCCGAATTTTCTTACTGCGTATTAAACATTCGCACTTTAAAATACTCCCCGAGCTTGAGCCCAACGTTTCAACGACGATTTCTTCCTTTTCTCTAAAACTGAAATTAGATAAGCGGTTGTGTTGATGCCCGTAAATAACATAATCAGTATCAGTCCATGCATTTCTTGCTCTCTTCAACACGTTTTGCTAACGACACTGACTAGTGTCTTTATGCAGGAATGCAGGAGTTGCCCGCTATAGCGCGAGAAAGCAGTTAATTGCAGTTGTAACGAAACTCTTATCTTCGAATAATCTTTAAATGGTAGCTGACGTGTCTGGAACATTGAGGGATTCTATACACAGATGCTAGCAATGAGTTATCTTAATGACTGTTGCAGCTACATGTTTCATTTGCACTGTGCTGTATATCATCTTGAAGTAGTGCTTACAGCGCCTGACCAAAAACGTTAAGCACCCACAAGTCCTGGTCAGATGTCTTTGTAACTTCATACGCCTACACGCACAATCGGCGGATATGTCAGTGATTAGAGCTGCAGTACTCTGTGATAAGTAGAACGGCACGAGAGTCCATTAGTGTTGTTGCCAGGACTGGGAGGTATATAAGCGGTGTGGATAGTGTCATATGTTGAGTGATCACTGTGCAGAATACGGAAGTGAGGCGTACACGTGTGAGACAGCGTTATCAGCATCTGAAAGAGTTTGAAAGGAGCCTCATGGTGGGTTTCCATTTTGCCGTATTATCGAATCGTGCAATATCCAGATTTATGGAGCATTCTAATGTGACAATGACCCAATGTTGTACGGCATTGGAATGGGGAAGCAGACGTACTCGTCGTTCAAGGTTCCAGTCACCCACATCTGACGACCACAAATGGGGATCGGCGAATTGTGCCAAATTGTGCACAGTGTATGTCGTAACCCCTCCACAGCTGAGACTGCCTTCTGAGAGCAAGTAACGCACTTTTGTGTCATCCGCACCGCTCCTCGTAGACTAGCGACCGCCGGGCTAGGGAATTAAAGTCCCATGTGTAGGCTGTTGGTAGCATGAGGCCACAACACAAACGGCTGCCTCTGAAGCTGTACCCTGACCGGTAAGCATGGACTGCTAATGAAAGCGTCGCAGCGTATGAGTCAAGGTAACGTCTGGTAGCACTCGAGGGAACTTCGGTGGCACAACGAACGTCGTGAGTCCTCATGTGTTGCCTCGCATGAGGCAGTTGTGGTGCCATTTTTCAAGAGGATAATGCTCGTCCATGCATGGTACGTGTCTTTATGTGCCTTATGTTGAGGTACTACAAGTCAGTTCTGTCCAGGATATCGAGGACCAGTTACAGCAGATGTGGGTCAGCATGCCTCAGAAAAGGATACAGCAGCTTCATGGTATCCTTCCCAGCCGGAGGAGTGCTTACATCCAGGCCAGAGGGGATGCAACTTTTTGTAAACGCGACTTGAATTTGAAATCATTGCAGTAACTTCACATATCCTTCCAACCCTCTAAGCTTCATTTCGTTTCCTCCTACCTCTCTGGGTGCTTGACTTTTTGTCAGGTTGTATGAATACAGTTAACCAAGGTAGTCATGAAAAAAGAAAAATATGTTGCAAATGCGAAAAAAAGGGGAAAGAAAAGAAAAGCTAAAATGAATCTAGGCAACTATGCAAGAGAAGGTAAGTGTTTCGAAGGAACGATAACAGCACCAGAATAGGATACACTGAACTCTATATCTTAAAACGACTACGAATAGGATACAAATTGAAATTTGTAAGAGAAACAACTGTAAACAAAACAGAGACTTATGCTGGATAATCTCAAGTCATCATTTAAGACACGAGCCGCCATAGTGACTACTAACAGAGAGAAAATTACCTACGTGTTCCATTGTTATTTAAACGTTTGTTCGGTTCAAGATATTAAGCAGATAATGAAAATACCAAATGAGATGCCCAAAAAGATTCAAGTTACGGAGAAAGAAAGACTCTAGGAAATTACAAAAGTAATATGAGCAGAATTCCTTTTTTTTTCCTTTTTTTTTTTTTTTTTTTTTTTTTTTTTTTTTTTTTTTTTTTTTTTTTTTTGCAGAATGACTTTTGAAGAAGACATTCCCCTTAAAGGCGAAAACAATGCTGTCATGGTGCGAGGTGCCGGGGCTAGTAGTGTATTTATCACTAAATTCTACTAGAATCCACATGTGTAAATCATGCTCTAAGCCCCCCCTATTCTAACTCCGACTTTTGCTGTTGCACAAGGATAAAACAAATACGCGAACTGACTCTAATCAACCCTGCTAGTGGAGTAGAAGAGAGTTTGGCACCTGCAATAATTTAATTTGATAAATAAGTTAAATAAACAAAGGTTTCATTAGCATAGTGAGGAATGATAGGGTTGCTCTATTGATTAACAGAAAGAAAGTTCTGTCCAAAATAACAATATGATTTATTAAGATTAAACGCAGAATAGTAAAAGAGACACAGGAAATATAAAACATCAAATTGGCTAAAATTGGAGATTCATACAAACACAGTAAAGGTGAAGTTGTCCCTAACTTAGATCGTGAGGTTTAAGACGAAGTGGTATGTGGAGCCAATTCCTTTCCACTCAAATCTCAAGAGAGACACACAGCTAACCCAATAGTAATTGCTGCTACTCGAAACTGAACAAAGTTAGAAAAGGATGAACAGGCGCGCTCTGCTGAGCTCTGATTATCACCTAGGAAAATCCCTATCTGCCGGTGCTGCGGACGTACATTACCAACAGTCTTCTTATCTCCCAGAACACGATCTGGCGTACCGCAGGCGAGGGCTGGTTGCTCCGACGTCCTCGACCGAAAGGCGACTGCCGACACCCAGAGCACCCGCACAGGCCGAACACCGAACATTCCCGCCCCCACGACAGTGGCCGTGGTTACGTTCCAATCAGCAACTCGAAAACCGGCGGAAATTCCACTCCATTGCCGGAGCACTACCATTCCACCAATGGAGATTCTTGGCGCCAATTTCTGTGCTGATTTTGCAGAAAGTGCGGGAATTTTCCCGCCACAACTGCGTGGGTACACAAGTCATTCCCACGCCTCGCTGGTAGCCCGCCAGAAAGTGTTTTCGCAAGGTTTCTCTGAAGTAACGGAACCTCTAGCCCAGCCGCTACTTCACACCCCAGCGGGCGTGTCTCTTGACAATGTCGGCGTCTGAAAAGCATTCACTCGACTGCCTCACACACGTCGGCTTAACTCTCTCCAGTTCCACAGAGCCCGCCTGTCACCGGCCCACCCGGGTGACGAGAGACGCTGCGTGGGAAGTACGCGTGTTAAGGAAAAGCAACCCTCCACCGCATGCAACTAGAGAGGAGAATCGTAAGATAGAAATATGAGAGGGGGCTCATGCCACCTCTCATTGCCCCTACGCCATTTTAGATTGTAATTGGTGAGCGGTTGGCTCACTTAGGAGCAAGGTAGTGAGTCAATCGCCCAGGAACAATCTTACAAAGTGACTCCACATACCGCACTCTATAAAAAAGATCATTGCAACTGAAAAATGCAACTCATAGAGGGAGGATTATTTATGATGTAGCCAACTTCACCTTCTTAATATGGAACACTAACACTCACATCACACATCCATACCCAGGGAGCCCCTTCCCAAACACCGATTCACGCAGACATTCACTCTCTAAATATGGCCCGGGCATCTGAGCCAAATATGGAGCAGTTTATTCTTTACAATCAGAGTTGGAGTGCTCCGCAATTAAATGCCCAAGATGTTACAACAATTTTAATCATTAAACTAACCTGAACTCACTCACACATGATACTATATAAGTTAACAATCTCTTTGTGAGCTTTCAGAATCTAATTACAACCTCCGATTCATTCTGTCTCCCTGCAGCAAGAATAACCTTTACAAAATGTTCCCTGAACTGATGGTCCATTCACAATGACAGTGGTGGTATCTGCTTCAGTTTATGGGGACTTCAGGCACACTGTTTGCATACACACAACAATAAACACAAAATACAAAAAAAAACATGGTGTGGAGAACAATACAGTAATCTGTAATAAGAATTACAGTGTAAAACACAAACGCATACAAGGTATGACATACATTACCAAAACAACATAAGAGAAAGAAATTTAAGAAAAACAAAAAAAACAAGGTTCATGGGGCATCAAATTGTGCGTGCACATTGCACAAAGTTCACGACTGTGCTGAGAATGAGGCACTAAATCACATTGTTAGAAATATCCGTGGCACTTCACTGATTCCACTGTACTGACATCACATAAGGCTAAACGTCGGTTGTAGTTGCTACGTTGTGGCAACAGCAATAGGGAGTTCTGGAGTGTCTGCAGTACGCTGTTGAGATTGTAGTCAGACCCACGCATATGATCAAGGCAGTACGGTAGGAAGACACAGTGATAGGTTCTCCTCACGTCGATTAATTGTCTCTGAGATCTCCTTGTTGGGATACATCACTAGTCTAGGTCTCTTCTCTCGCTGGACAGAACTTTACGTTTCCCAATATTGCAGTTCGACGAGGGATGATGGCACGTGGAGTGACTCCACAAGTGTGTGAGGTCATCCATACAGGATCGAACTAGGAGCGACTATTGTTAAAAACTGCTCTCTAATAGAGAGGAGAAGTAAGACATGAGACCATACATTTGTTAGTGTGGCACGATACTGCTTTGTGTATGCAGATCGGCCAATGCTAGTGAGTTGTAAAAACCCAAACAGGTGAGTATAGAGCGTCCCTTTCTGTCCTGAGGCACATGAGGCGCAGGTTCTGACACGATATGTGATCTTCTTCGTGTACTCACGACAACGTGGTCTGCCGCAGGGAATCCCTCCAAGCGGCTGCCGCGTCCGGAGAGCTAGCAGGCTGTCGCGTGTCAGGGTCAACGGCCAGCCCCACTTTCGCTTGTGGCGGGGCAAGGGTCCCGTGTAATCCCTCAGGTAGGCAGCCGGGTGACTGTCAGCGTGTAGGACGGGACGCTCGCCCTCTAGCAGGTAGCCGAAGACCTCTTGTTTTTGCGCTGGCTGGCCTCTGCATTGCCACGTTCCTCGTCATCTGTACAATTCTTACAAAAGTCTTATGCCTAACTTTTTCCCATGACCTTCTATGTTATAATAAATTTACCTAATGAAACATTGATGGTCTGTCATTTCAGACACTCTTATTTTACTTTTATAGTTATTAATCTATGGCAATCATTATAACATCTAATCTAGACATGGAAATAATTTATTTTGATATGCGTGTAGAGACCGATCTCAGTAAGTACATGGTGTGTGATAACTGATGCTTTGTAATGGATGAACAACTAAATGTGCGGGCCCGCACTAATATTACTATTAATTATATAGATCGACAGTAGACATGCTTCAAGAATTAACTACCATATCCCAACGATCTACATTCTACGTCTTTTAATTAAATTATGTTGTTATGCAGGTCTAAGTTTTACTGTGCTATAAAGAACATGCAACTACGCTACTTTCGCTCGCCCGTCGTCCCTCCATCTCGGGTCTGTGGTTTGGTGACCTGAAAAATAGCAACTCAACAGGCGCGCGCCACACTTGTGGTAGAAAACCCCCACAATATTAATCTAGTTATTGTTAAATCCTACAGTTTAACTTATCCTAGTATCGTACTTTCCCTTTTTATTTATTTATTTATTTATTTTATTTTATTTTATTTATTTATTTATTTATTTATTTATTTTTTTATTTACCTTATACAATACCCTTACATAGTTCCTGTTACGCTGAGATGTCTTGCTGCTCGCCGCTATTGACGACAGTGATGTGCGCGCCGTACGACATGACCTCCGAGTTTTCATTACGCCTCACTGAAACTCCAGAGACTGGGTTAGCCATGGCTATACACGACAATAAATTTATAGTTGCAACTTCCTTCTCTATGTGAAGCGGTTTTCGCGATCGAAGTACACCTTTCCAGAAGCAATGTAATATGACCAAGCCAGGACTGGTTCCTGTTGAGGATTCAGACACCCAACACACGCCAGCTACATAGTATGTCACGAATATCCAAGTACAATTCCTTGGTGATTCATCTGTGACAAAAACGAGCAGCACGCTAAATCCCCAACCAGCACATTAGCATGGTAGGCTTTTATGCCCTCATTTCTCTCGTCTAGGGCACCATTAGAGTCAAATGCTCACAGGTTCACCCCGACTTGCAAGACAACGATACCGGCGCAGCTCTGCAAAAACTATACTGCCCATATTCACCCTCGAAATCGCGCAATATACCACAATCGTGCAGTGCACTGACGCGTGCCTGCAAGCATTGGTATGAACGTCTCACGAACTGGTTGTGGCCGCTATGGAGCGTATCACGACCTCTCAGAACGCTTCTAAGAGCACGTTCTTGTATGCGCCCGTTTGTGCGACGTCTCGTCACTCATCCTTATCCCTCAACATGGACACCAGATAGGAAAGGACAAAAACATTGCTCATGAAAAGGTAGTGTCTCCTACTCCATCGACATTGGAGATCGCAAACATAAACAAAAAGAGGATAGCAGCAGTAAATTCTTATGCAAGACAACGCAGCGTGTTAATACTTTAGCAATCTTAATCTATTAATGTAACGATTATTGTTCCCCGAACAAAGGTTCATATATTTGCCTATTCTACTATGTACATTTCTTACACTACTACTATTCTACGAACTCCTTTATGTGAGAGAAGTGGTGGAGTCCTATGGACTAGCGTCAATCCCTTCTTAGACTCCCCCTCCTCTGACGTGCATTAGGATTTGGAGGTCTAATTTCAATCTCCTGGTTCTCCTGTTGTCCTTGATTTCGCTCCCTCCAATTACGGTCGCTTTGCCGTTCGTCATTCCTCCTGTCCCAGATTGCTTGTCTGGATTGACCCTGTTCCCTGACGTTCTGGTTTCCGTGTCTCTGGTTTCCATAACCTTGAATAGCGTAACCTTGATCTCGGTAACCCTGGTTTCCTAACTGACCAGTGCGATTATGCGATCTGTTGTCGTCTTCCCTTGCTGGCCCGTGGTATTTGTTATTTTGCGCCTTCTTCCTGTCCTTTGCGTCTTGTTTATCGAAGACTACTTCGAGTTCGCGCAGTAGACTCTTGAATGCATCTATGTCAGATCCACACTTCCCGACAAGTGTCTGTTGATACCTAACTGGCAATTTCGAAAAGCAAAATTTAATAATTTCTCCGTTGCTGTATGGACTATCTAAAAACTGATTCTTCTTGAGTAAGTCATCAAAAAATTTGGTTGCGCTCTTATGCCCGGACACTTCCAGTTCAGGACAAAATATTATTTCCTCTTTAATCCTGTCTTGCGTTTCCTTTGACCAGTAGGTCCGCAGGAATGCACCAACAAATTCCTGATAAGTCCGACACGTCGTGGCCACGCCCCGCATCTTTTCCGCGGCTTGGCCTTCGATGTGTCCACACATGAATTCTAATTTGGCCTGGGTTGGCCATGACGACGGTAATGAATTAGTAAATTGCATCACCCAGCTCTTCGGATGCATCGACCCTCCATTATCTTTGAACTTCTGGAATTTGAGTATCGACAGGAAGTGATTGTGATCAAAATTCTGTCCGATCCTCGCACTGGTGTTGTCAGACGTTTCCGATACTTGCACGTCTGCGGAGTGTCCTGATCTATCTTGCTGATAACTGTGATGTGCTACGTCTGTATCACAGTGGAAGTGGCATTCAGCATTCACTCTTCTAAGTGGGCTGCAATTATTGGAGCTATTACTCGCTGTTTCTGCGTGTGCATTGTTTGTTCCGCACGCTGTCACTGGGCTAGAGCACGGCGGGCTTTTCCTCGGAGACACAATCCTGTGTGCTCCATCATTGGTATCCGAACGCGCAGTGCTCGTGTGCCCATTTCGCTCTAGTTTTGCTATCCGACTCTCTACTTCTTTCATTCGTTTCGTGATGTTCGTAACCGCAATATTACCTTGAGTCTTTAAGGCCGCTAGGGATTTCGAGTGGACTTGTGTCGCACGTCGCAAGCGCCCTGCGAGTTTAAGAGTTACTCTTGCGATTTTCATTGCCCCTGTTGCTGCAGTTTTGGCTAGGCCTGCTACTTTTTGTGCTACCATTGACATTTGTTTTGCTTCTCCACATTCTTTCTTTATTGTTAATAATTCCCCACGAATTTCCCCTATATGCGAAATTATTGCCTCCGTGTCCTTCTTACGCTGTTCGTCAGCTTCTTCCTTCTCCTTCTTACGTTGTTTCTCCTCTTCTTCCTTCTCCCTCTTACGCTGTTCGTCAGCTTCTTCCTTCTCCTTCTTACGTTGTTTCTCCTCTTCTTCCTTCTCCCTCTTACGCTGTTCGTCAGCTTCTTCCTTCTCCTTCTTACGTTGTTTCTCCTCTTCTTCCTTCTCCCTCTTACGCTGTTCGTCAGCTTCTTCCTGCTTCTTACGCTGTTCGTCAGCTTCTTCTTTCATTGATCGTAGGAAGCTCAGTATTGGGTTTACGTCATCTTCTTGATCCTCTTCAAACATGGGCGATGTAACTCTGGACACCTGGGCGCTAGAGCTCTGACGTGACCGAGCTGGCCTCTGTCTGCACTCGTTCGTTTGACTATAAACTTCTGCTACCGTCTCGACCTGTGTGCCTGTCTCTGTTTCATCCTCTACTTCACTATCATAATCACGGCCGCAACGCTGCTCTGAGATCGCGTCCAAATCACCTTCCTCATCAATGCCCCTGGCGTCCTGTCCTGCTAAAAATGTGCCCATCTCATCTCCGAACCTATTCCCGTCAGTAAACTGCCCCTTATCCATTATGCTATCCTCTTTTGTTTTAGCTTCGCCCGATAATAGTCGTGCCTTACTTCTCGTTATCATTCATAAAACAAATTCATCTAAAATGCACAATAAAATTAATCTACTCCATATATTTTTTACACATAAACATAAAATTTCAACAACGCTGTTCCAACGCTGTAATCACAAACACAATTTGATGTGGTACAGAAACCGCACACAAATCCGACAAAGTGCGATGCGGTACAGACACCACATCAGCGAAACACAAAAAAAACAATGAACAAAAAATATATACACTGAAAACAAAAACTGTAGTCATGCGCCGCTACTTAAAACTAAACGCGGAACTACCAAAAAAAACTTGGGTATTAATCATTAAAAAAAATAGAGAGAAAAAAAAATTGAATGTTCCTACTAAGAATCCTGTTTGTTTATCAGAGATTCACAGGAAAGATCCGAGGCCAAGGGTCGCCATATTATGCGAGGTGCCGGGGCTAGTAGTGTATTTATCACTAAATTCTACTAGAATCCACATGTGTAAATCATGCTCTAAGCCCCCCCTATTCTAACTCCGACTTTTGCTGTTGCACAAGGATAAAACAAATACGCGAACTGACTCTAATCAACCCTGCTAGTGGAGTAGAAGAGAGTTTGGCACCTGCAATAATTTAATTTGATAAATAAGTTAAATAAACAAAGGTTTCATTAGCATAGTGAGGAATGATAGGGTTGCTCTATTGATTAACAGAAAGAAAGTTCTGTCCAAAATAACAATATGATTTATTAAGATTAAACGCAGAATAGTAAAAGAGACACAGGAAATATAAAACATCAAATTGGCTAAAATTGGAGATTCATACAAACACAGTAAAGGTGAAGTTGTCCCTAACTTAGATCGTGAGGTTTAAGACGAAGTGGTATGTGGAGCCAATTCCTTTCCACTCAAATCTCAAGAGAGACACACAGCTAACCCAATAGTAATTGCTGCTACTCGAAACTGAACAAAGTTAGAAAAGGATGAACAGGCGCGCTCTGCTGAGCTCTGATTATCACCTAGGAAAATCCCTATCTGCCGGTGCTGCGGACGTACATTACCAACAGTCTTCTTATCTCCCAGAACACGATCTGGCGTACCGCAGGCGAGGGCTGGTTGCTCCGACGTCCTCGACCGAAAGGCGACTGCCGACACCCAGAGCACCCGCACAGGCCGAACACCGAACATTCCCGCCCCCACGACAGTGGCCGTGGTTACGTTCCAATCAGCAACTCGAAAACCGGCGGAAATTCCACTCCATTGCCGGAGCACTACCATTCCACCAATGGAGATTCTTGGCGCCAATTTCTGTGCTGATTTTGCAGAAAGTGCGGGAATTTTCCCGCCACAACTGCGTGGGTACACAAGTCATTCCCACGCCTCGCTGGTAGCCCGCCAGAAAGTGTTTTCGCAAGGTTTCTCTGAAGTAACGGAACCTCTAGCCCAGCCGCTACTTCACACCCCAGCGGGCGTGTCTCTTGACAATGTCGGCGTCTGAAAAGCATTCACTCGACTGCCTCACACACGTCGGCTTAACTCTCTCCAGTTCCACAGAGCCCGCCTGTCACCGGCCCACCCGGGTGACGAGAGACGCTGCGTGGGAAGTACGCGTGTTAAGGAAAGGCAACCCTCCACCGCATGCAACTAGAGAGGAGAATCGTAAGATAGAAATATGAGAGGGGGCTCATGCCACCTCTCAATGGTTCTCCTCCACAAGAAAGGAAACAGAGAATCCAAGGCTGTCAGCCTTCTCTGCGTAGTACATATTTGTTGAAATTATCACACATCGCAATTTAAAATACTGGAAACTGGTAAAGTGATAACACAAGCCAATGGTAGAACAAAGCGGTCGGACTGTCCTAGGCAGAGAAGATGGACAGAACGCAAGCGACAGCAGAGGGTAGTAGGTGGCAGCACCTAAGGGAGGGACGGTGACACAAAACGATCAGACGAGTTTGTATTGGCAGTCGCAACATCTGATCAATTTGTATTGACTGCTGATCCATATCAAGCACACAGAAGATACTCAGAGTACTCACAGTGGCAGGAAACAGAAGCGCTTTGCAAATGTACTCGACCCTGGCATGTAAGAGGGCAAAGATTTGCCATTTTCGAGAAAATAAAAATTCTTACCAGAAATATGGGTGCGTTAGCTGATTTACAAGACATAATGCACAAGAAGAAAATAAACGAAACAAAAGTTTAAATTAATCAAAGGTCTTAGCAATTATCCAGTGATCTAAGCGCTTTTCCAAAGACTAATGAAGCTAAGACAGGGGATAGTCATTACAGTTGATTAAACTCTTTGAAAAACTCTTAGACGTTTCGATCGAGTTAAATTTCCTTTATGTTAGCGGTACTTCATATGCGATGCCTGGTTTCTGCTTACGCTGTCGAATGTCCAATGCGGCTATTAAATGAGGAAACGTTTCTTGAATCCTCTTGTCATACTTTCGATGGTATAGTTACTATCGCCACAAGTTTGAACAGTGCTCGCCTGCCAAAAATTCGAGAAGTGCCTCTGTTCTTTTGCATCCATTTTGTACACACAGAACCTCCATAGATAATGAAATCATAAAAATATGATAAACAAAAGTCGATATTTTTTTAAAACAGTGAATTTAAATTAAAGTTTATTTGAATAGTATTGCAAGGACATGGCACTAAGGAAAACCAAAACAAAGCACTAAGCTATTTCTTTTTGTAAAGAAGCACTCCGTCTTCAGGCCACGAGTGGCCCAGCGGGACCATCCGACCGGTGTGTCGTCCTCGGTGGAGGATGCGGATAGGAGGGGCGTGGGGTCAGCACACCGCTCTCCCGGTCGTAAGACGGTATTCTTGACCGAAGCCGCTACTATTCGGTCGAGTATCTCCTCAATTGGCATCACGAGACTGTGTGCACCCCGAAAAATGGCAACAGCGCACGGCGGCCTGGATGGTCACCCATCCAAGTGCCGACCACGCCCGACAGCGCTTAACTTCGGTGATCTCACAGGAACCGGTGTATCCACTGCGGCAAGGCCGTTGCCTTTTCTTTTGTAAACTATGGGATAAAAATCATTTTTGCGGAAAAAATCTAACTGCATGACCATCTTTATGATTTCACCTGGCCCGAAAATGTTTATTCTTTGACAAATACTCAAATAAATAAAATCAGCATCTATAACATTACGTTACGACTGTAGGAAAATTAAAACCTGAAGCAACGATAAAGAATCTAAAATAACAGGAACGACGGTCTTCAACATCAGTCATGATTTTTCCAGTCTCATATCTCATTAAATACAGTCTGGGATTCTAATTAATGAATATAATATTAAAATTAAGTCTCTTTGACGTTATTATTATAGTCATGGCAGTTTAAATTAGGTGATAAAAGAACAGTTTATTTTTTCTTCAATCTCATAACTGTCCGGCAGCTGATTCTGCGTACAATGGAAATCTAAAGGGATTAATAGCAGCTATTAAATTACTCAGCTTTCTTTAACTTTAATGGTATCCTTTTTATTCTTCTTTCGATTGCTATATATTTTCGATTGCCAACATGCACTGATTCATATACGCAACTTTTTTAAGTGCTACGTACATTAGAAGCAACAGTTAGCATTAACAATATTATGCTTCAAGAGAATGGCGTCTTGGCTTACTACATGAAGCGTTAATCTGCTACGGAATACAGAACTAATCACGGATGATGTCCACGCCCTCGCGGAAAGAAAGTTACTCGATAAGAGAGTAAACAAAAAATTATGTCTCTGCCTTGTTGAGAATATATTAAAATATATCGCAATAAAGTTACATTTCCTACTATGGAGTCTTTAAAATAAGCATTAAATATTGTATCAGGGTATAGTAATTTTCTCGTCTGTACGAAAGCGACTACGTTATATGAAGGGATTATTTTTGTTCATTCTGAGATACAGGGTCCTAAAGTTAAATGGGGGCTGAAAAATCTGCAGTTGAGATACCATAAATATTCAAGTATACATACTTTAATATTTCTGGTATCTCAAATGCAGATTTTTCAGCGCTCATTTAACTTTAGGACTCTGTATCTCAGAATGACCAAAATTGGACTCGTACCACTATTGAACTAAGCCCTTCATATCAAGTCTCGTTGCTTGTTTCTACTTTCTTATTACATGCTTTAGTTTGAGGTCAAACAAATGGTATCTTTACCGGTTTAAATTAATTACTGAGTCATCTGAAAAGCTGCTTAAAAATGTAAGAAAAAGGGGTAGTAAAGTACTAAGTAACTAATTTATGAGTCAAACTAACATCTGTACACATCTATATGTACTTAAATGTGATCTGAACAGTCCCAGAGAGGCGCTTGCACTGTAAACATATTGTCACGTTAATTGTTGGAACTGAAGATTTCAGTAAAGCAGGAGGGGCGTTCAATAAGCAATGCAACATATTTTATCCTCAGGCAATTTCGATTGAAGGTATGCAGTATTTGTTGTGCGACATCGTCGATTATTCCCGCTTCAGCCCCTATAGTATCATGAAGTTCCGATACGTGGCAGTGAACAAAAGCACGGTGAGTCGGGCGAAGCGTCTGTCAACATCGCAAAAATGGCGCGCAACCCGGTCCGATCTCGCGTGTACCGGCCGGCCGCTCATTGCTATGTTAACCTCAGCAAATTGAAGAAACAAATTCAGTGTGCTAGTTGCCACTAAAAGGCAAACGGACTTCTCCTACCCCATGACAACGCAAGGCCTCACACGAGCCTGCTCAACCGAGAGGAGCTCGCAAAGCTTCATTTGACTTTTCTTTCTCATCCACCCTAAAGCGCAGATCTAACACCATACGACCTTTGTCTGTTTCCGGGAGGACGACGGTTCAATTCCGCGTCCGGCCATCCTGATTTAGGTTTTCCGTGATTTCCCTAAATCACTCCAGGCAAATGCCGCGATGGTTCCTCTCACAGGGCACTGCCGACTTCCTTCCCTAATCCGATGAGACTGATGACCGCGCTGTCTGGTCACCTTCCCCAAAAACAACAACAACAACTCTGTCTGTTTGGCCCAGTGAAGAATGCATTCCTCAGGAAGCAGTACGTGGATGATGGGGAGGTTTTGCAGCAAGACGTTGACAATGACATCGACCATGAGCGTGGTACCAGGCGAACATGCAGGACCCAGTAAGGTGGCGAAAGGCCGTCGCATTGAACGGGGATTATGTTGAAAAATAGGTTCAAATGGCTCTGAGCACTATGGGACTTAACATCTGAGGTCATCAGTCCCGTAGACTGAGAATTACTTAAACCTAACTAACCTAAGGACATCACACACATACATGCCCGAGGCAGGATTCGAACTTGCAACCGTAGCAGTCACGCGGTTCCGGACTGAAGCTCCTAGAACCGCTCGGCCACCTCGGCCTGCTGAAATATAGGGTTTTGTTGCCTAAAGAGTGGGAAATAATATGGTGTAATGGAATCTGGAATAAAAATGTGTTGCATTACATACTGAACGCCGCTCGCAGAGCGAAATTAAGGCTCAGATTAAAACTGCTTCAGGTTATAGTCGATATGCGGGGTGCGAGAGGCTTTCGCTAGCTTAGAGAGATGCATCTAACCAGATGGTCTGTCGACCGCAACAAGAATAAAGTATAGAATATCGCGAGTGTAGTATCCAAAATTAGCTGCATTAGTTCGAAAACAATAAGCTCTCGTGTTTTCTACACTCCCTAAAAACCGATAATAGCAATCGTCTCTCCAGTGGCTATTTTACCAACAAAGCCGGAACAACACATTGCCTCTGCCAGGCTTTGAGCTACAAAATAGTATGGAGCCTTAACGGTAGAGCAGCACAGTACAGAGAGCGTAATGACCTGGTGCCGGCGTGTTCCTGCACGCGCTAGTCCGCGCTGATTTCTTAGCCGAGTACGTGCCTACAACGCAGTGACTGCGCCGATAAGATAAGAGAGTTCAGGGCCCCAGGCAAGGCTTCCGGATCCTCGCGCCCAAACGGGCAGGATGTGCGCCAAACCGCCGAGCTGCCAGCCTCCTGCCACCTTCCGTACCATTCGTAGCACACTCAAGTATGCTGCGTTCGTTAGTGTCGCTATATGTATGAGTTTAAGGCGAAGCAGCACGGTTTCGGGGGCAGGCAAGGAAAAAACGTCGATGGACGAAGCTCCTCTTTAAAAAATCAATATTGTTGAAAGAATTTTTTTCTTGGGGAGTCTGCATAAAAGTATAACTTTTCCAAGAAGCACAGTTGCTTAAACTTAGAGCTCCAGTGTCATAAAAAACATGTTGTTGTTGTGGTCTTCAGTCCTGAGACTGGTTTGATGCAGCTCTCCATGCTACTCTATCCTGTGCAAGCTTCTTCATCTCCCAGTACCTACTGCAACCTACATCCTTCTGAATCTGCTTAGTGTATTGATCTCTTGGTCTCCCTCTACGATTTTTACCCTCCACGCTGCCCTCCAATGCTAAATTTGTGATCCCTTGAAGCCTCAGAACATGTCCTACAAACCGATCCCTTCTTCTAGTCAAGTCGTGCCACAAACTTCTCTTCTCCCCAATCCTATTCAATACCTCCTCATTAGTTACGTGATCTACCCACCTTATCTTCAGCATTCTTCTGTAGCACCACATTTCGAAAGCTTCTATTCTCTTCTTGTCCAAACTGGTTATCGTCCATGTTTCACTTCCATACATGGCTACACTCCATACAAATACTTTCAGAAACGACTTCCTGACACTTAAATCTATACTCGATGTTAACAAATTTCTCTTCTTCAGAAACGATTTCCTCGCCATTGCCAGTCTACATTTTATATCCTCTCTACTTCGACCATCATCAGTTATTTTACTCCCTAAATAGCAAAACTCCTTTACTACTTTAAGTGTCTCATTTCCTAATCTAATCCCCTCAGCATCACCCGATTTAATTTGACTACATTCCATTATCCTCGTTTTGCTTTTGTTGATGTTCATCTTATATCCTCCTTTCAAGACACTGTCCATTCCGTTCAACTGCTCTTCCAAGTCCTTTGCTGTCTCTGACAGAATTACAATGTCATCGGCGAACCTCAAAGTTTTTACTTCTTCTCCATGAATTTTAATACCTACTCCGAATTTTTCTTTTGTTTCCTTTACTGCTTGCTCAATATACAGATTGAATAACATCGGGGAGAGGCTACAACCCTGTCTCACTCCTTTCCCAACCACTGCTTCCCTTTCATGCCCCTCGACTCTTATAACTGCCATCTGGTTTCTGTACAAATTGTAAATAGCCTTTCGCTCCCTGTATTTTACCCCTGCCACCTTCAGAATTTGAAAGAGAGTATTCCAGTTAACGTTGTCAAAAGCTTTCTCTAAGTCTACAAATGCTAGAAGCGTAGGTTTGCCTTTTCTTAATCTTTCTTCTAAGATAAGTCGTAAGGTTAGTATTGCCTCACGTGTTCCAACATTTCTACGGAATCCAAACTGATCTTCCCCGAGGTCGGCTTCTACGAGTTTTTCCATTCGTCTGTAAAGAATTCGCGTTAGTATTTTGCATTCATGACTTATTAATCTGATAGTTCGGTAATTTTCACATCTGTCAACACCTGCTTTCTTTGGGATTGGAATTATTATATTCTTCTTGAAGTCTGTGGGTATTTCGCCTGTCTCATATATCTTGCTCACCAGATTGTAGAGTTTTGTCATGACTGGCTCTCCCAAGGCCATCAGTAGTTCTAATGGAATGTTGTCTACTCCCGGGGCCTTGTTTCGACTCAGGTCTTTCAGTGCTCTGTCAAACTCTTCACGCAGTATCTTATCTCCCATTTCATCTTCATCTACATCCTCTTCCATTTCCATAATACTGTCCTCAAGTACATCGCCCTTGTATAAACCCTCTATATACTCCTTCCACCTTTCTGCCTTCCCTTCTTTGCTTAGAACTGGGTTGCCATCTGAGCTCTTGATATTCATACAAGTGGTTCTCTTCTCTCCAAAGGTCTCTTTAATTTTCCTGTAGGCAGTATCTATCTTACCCCTAGTGAGACAAGCCTCTACATCCTTACATTTGTCCTCTAGCCATCCCTGCTTAGCCATTTTGCACTTTCTGTCGATCTCATTTTTGAGACGTTTGTATTCCCTTTTGCCTGCTTCATGTACTGCATTTTTATATTTTCTCCTTTCATCAATTAAATTCAATATTTCTTCTGTTACCCAAGGATTTCTATTAGCCCTCGTCTTTTTACCTACTTGATCCTCTGCTGCCTTCACTACTTCATCCCTCAGAGCTACCCATTCTTCTTCTACTGTATTTCTTTCCCCCATTCCCGTCAATTGTTCCCTTATGCTCTCCCTGAAACTCTCTACAACCTCTGGTTCTTTCAGTTTATCCAGGTCCCATCTCCTTAAATTCCCACCTTTTTGCAGTTTCTTCAGTTTCAATCTGCAGTTCATAACCAATAGATTGTGGTCAGAATCCACATCTGCCCCTGGAAATGTCTTACAATTTAAAACCTGGTTCCTAAATCTCTGCCTTACCATTATATAATCTATCTGATACCTATTAGTATCTCCAGGATTCTTCCAGGTATACAACCTTCTTTTATGATTCTTGAACCAAGTGTTAGCTATGATTAAGTTATGCTCTGTGCAAAATTCTACAAGGCGGCATCCTCTTTCATTTCTTCCCCCCAATCCATATTCACCTACTATGTTTCCTTCTCTCCCTGTAATCACCTGACCAAAAGTCTTGTTCCTCCTGCCACCGGCCGGCCGCGGTGGTCTAGCGGTTCTGGCGCTGCAGTCCGGAACCGCGGGACTGCTACGGTCGCAGGTTCGAATCCTGCCT
This sequence comes from Schistocerca nitens, assembly GCF_023898315.1. NCBI lineage: Eukaryota > Metazoa > Arthropoda > Insecta > Orthoptera > Acrididae > Schistocerca > Schistocerca nitens. The sequence continues at coordinate 271,476,461 of NC_064620.1, forward strand.
CGGGCATGGGTGTGTGTGATGTCCTTAGGTTAGTTAGGTTTAAGTAGTTCTAAGTTCTAGGGGACTTATGACCTAAGATGTTGAGTCCCATAGTGCTCAGAGCCATTTGAACCTCCTGCCACCGAACTTCACTAATTCCCACTATACCTAACTTTAACCTATCCATTTCCCTTTTTAAATTTTCTAACCTACCTGCCCGATTAAGGGATCTGACATTCCACGCTCCGATCCGTAGAATGCCAGTTTTCTTTCTCCTGATAACGACGTCCTCTTGAGTAGTCCCCGCCCGGAGATCCGAATGGGGGACTATTTTACCTCCGGAATATTTTACCCAAGAGGACGCCATCATCATTTTATCATACATTAAAGCTGCATGTCCTCGGGAAAAATTACGGCTGTAGTTTCCCCTTGCTTTCAGCCGTTCGCAGTACCAGCACAGCAAGGCCGTTTTGGTTAATGTTACAAGGCCAGATCAGTCAATCATCCAGACTGTTGCCCCTGCAACTACTGAAAAGGCTGCTGCCCCTCTTCAGGAACCACATGTTTGTCTGGCCTCTCAACAGATACCCCTCCGTTGTGGTTGCACCTACGGTACGGCCATCTGTATCGCTGAGGCACGCAAGCCTCCCCACCAACGGCAAGGTCCATGGTTCATGGGGGAAGATAAAAAACATATTAGCAACAATAATAATTTTTTTATGTTAAAGTGACTGTGGAACGTTACACTTCGTTTGAAGCGCTGTTTACCTTGCGTTCTACCTTTCCGCGCTTTTTATGCTTGTTATATAATAGGGAAGAATTGCAGTACCATTTTTTATGCTTTAGGACTTCTGTATTCAGTAACGTGGATGAATTTACCCCAATCACTTTCATATACGAACACAATAATTATTGAATACGTTCATAGTCTGCAGGACCCAACAATGACATACCTACATACATACATACATACATACATACATACATACATACATACACACACACGTAGAAATATACACACAAACATAAAAGTAATTTTTAAATGGGACAATGGACAACACCGCCCCAGAAATAAAATAGTCCCAAACCCCCGTTTCTGATCAAGGTTTCCGGGGTTTTATCTTGCCGGAATTAATAGTCCCCTGCCAACTGGAAACCCTTCTGCCCAGCTCCCAGCCTTCTGCTATATTTTTCTGAAAAGCTCACTTCTCATGAGTAAAAATGAGAGAAGAAAAAATGCATAATTGATTATTACAGTACCTGTGTTTATATGGTGTCTGTATCTCCCTATTCGGCGGGCTAAAGTGACGGTAAAATATCACTCTCTCCAGGTGCGCGAATCGAGAAATGTGCAAGCGTTGAGTGTTGTGGATATATGGAAGTTTGTATTAGTCCTGGGGGCATGCTCGGGTAGCCGAAGTGGCACAGTGTCGGTTTGGCTGTCTCCCCCCGCTACTCGCAGTGTCGACTGACGGGCACGTACGAGCATTAACTAATGTGTGGACCCCTCTACAGACATGTGGCTGCTGCTACGGAGGATCCTTGGCATTTATCTTCGAACAACGCCACACGCGATCGAGCTACGGATGTCAGTTTGCTCGGAAGACACGTATTTTCCATCTAGGAAGATCCACAGCGTGACGTGGATCGAAGGACTTCTAGTTTTTATCTTTGCCGACACGGTACAAAGGAAGTGCTCGACTATTGGGCTTCCTTAGACTAAAGGAATGGCTCTTTGATACCGGCAGCTTCTTGTCAAATGGTTCAAATGGCTCTGAGCACTATGGGACTTAACATCTGTGGTCATCAGTCCCCTAGAACTTAGAACTACTTAAACCTAACTAACCTAAGGACATCACACACACCCATGCCCGAGGCAGGATTCAAACCTGCGACCGTAGCAGCTTCTTGTCAATTATCTGGGTAGTATCTTCATGGGTATCACCCCCTCCCCCATCCTCCCCCACCACCCGCAGTACGGGCGTACCAGGCAGGAGACCTGATGCTGCCCCTGTTATGGAGCATGGCATGGAACACGGAACTGCGTATATATTCGCCGAGAATTCGTGCCCACCCACGCGCCTGTCGTTCGTCGGGGATATACTACTCTGTAATTCTTGTCATTATACTTACGGTCACTGAAAATCTTTCGCTTTTTCTTGAGGGGCTCTTACGTTTTCTTCACATCTAAAAAAAAAGCGTTTAAGGCGGCGACCAGTGGAGATCTGTGGTGAATCCGGGTTCGAGGCCCAGTCAGGCACAGATTTCCATGTCTCAAACAGCTGCCGTCAATACGTATATGCAAGATGGGAATCAATCTCTGAAAAAAATTACCAAAAATCCATTCCTGATTTACTGCCCACAATGCAACTTAACGTAATTATTCCTGCAATGGTCAGCAGCATAGCCCGCATCTCGTGGTCGTGCGGTAGCGTTCTCGCTTCCCACGCCCGGGTTCCCGGGTTCGATTCCCGGCGGGGTCAGGGATTTTCTCTGCCTCGTGATGGCTGGGTGTTGTGTGCTGTCCTTAGGTTAGTTAGGTTTAAGTAGTTCTAAGTTCTAGGGGACTTATGACCACAGCAGTTGAGTCCCATAGTGCTCAGAGCCATTCAGCAGCATACTTTCAAGACATATTCAGCAGTTTTTCTGAAATGTACGTGAATATACTGGAGCTTTCGCTTCTTTTCCAGTTGCGAGAAAAATTTTAAAAACTCACTTTTCAACAGGACGGACCACTATCGCACTGGCACTTTTTGACCTGCCTCAGAGATGGCTCAGCCGTACAGTGAACAGATTTCGCATTGCACTATTGGCTGACAAGGTCGCCTCATGTCTGGGTACATTAACTTTTTTGGAGGATCGTGGAAGACTCCGTATATGTTGTAAGTAGGTTGTTTAGGTTTCTATGTTGGTAACGGCCGGTCGGTGTGGCCGAGCGGTTCTAGGCGCTACAGACTGGAACCGCGCGACCGCTACGGTCGCAGGTTCGAATCCTGCCTCGGGCATGAATGTGTGATGTCCTTAGGTTAGTTAGGTTTAAGTAGTTCTAAGTTCTAGGGGACTGATGACCTTAGAAGTTAAGTCCCATAGTGCAGTGTGCAGTCTGTGGCTGGTTGGACTCATTGTTGGAATATTCGCTTGTGTAGTATTGGGCAGTTGGATGGGAACAGCGCGTAGCGTTGAGCAGTAAGTCATGAATTGGACGTTATTAAGGTAAATACATTGATTCATTGTTTGTTCTCTATCAAAATCTTTCATTTGCTAACTATGCCTATCAGTAGTTAGAATGTTTTATTTAGCTGGCAGTATTGGCGCTCGCTGTATTGCAGTAGTTTGAGTAACGAAGATTTTTTGTGAGGTAAGTGATCCATGAAAGGCATAGGTTATTGTTAGTCAGGGCCATTCTTTTGTGGGGTTACTGAAAATCAGATTGCGTTGCGCTGAAGAAATAACAAATAACGTAGAAGTTTACCAGCACAAATTCATAATTTTCTAAAGGTGACGTTTCAATCTGCCTCCCTTTGTAACAGCTTTGGGTGAATCGTGACGCCACATGAAACGGCAGTGAATGTAGTCACGTCAATGGTTGTGCGTCCAGCGGAGTGTGCGTCGAACGTTCTGTTGTGTACTAGTTCGTACACAATGATAAAGACTGGTGAGCTACAGAGAGGCGCAGTAGGTGTCATCATAGGAAAGCTGGAGAGCAGCAGAGATTAGCAAACATGTAAATACAGTAAACAGAAGTTTTCTTATAGCTTTCTTCAAGCGTTGCTAACAAGGGAACCTCCCCATCGCACCCCCCTCAGATTTAGTTATAAGTTGGCACAGTGGTTGGTTGGTTGGTTTGAGGATTAAAGGGACCAAACTACAAAGGTCATCGGTCCCTTGTTTCACAAACACACAGAGCACAGGGAAACCATCCATAAGCATTCGAAGCACAAGATAAAAATCCCAGGGGAAGAAAATCCCCAAGGTCAATAATAAAGAACCATGGAAAACGGAGCACAGCAACAAAAACAACATAGAGAAGAAAGGCAGAAGGAATTAAAACTGCACAGCAGAGGACTGTGGCTGGCTGATCACGAAAATAATAGGATGAGCCAGCCACTCTGCAACACGTTAAAACCACCAGCCTAAAAGATTAGGGTGGAGTCAAATTAAAACACAAAACGAAGTAAAAGATACAGTACACAAGAGGGTGACGCAATAAAATTAGAGGGACCTATAAAAGCCACTTACTCGAATAAAACTTAAAACACGATCCGCCATAGAGACATCATCACCCAAAAGAGATGTTAAATCACCCAGGAGGTTAAAAGATCTCCTGATGGCGGTTAAAAGAGGACAGTCCAACAATATGTGGGCCACCGTCATATTTGCACCACAGCGACAATGAGGGGGGTCCTCTCGACGCAGCAGATGACCATGCGTCAGCCAAGAGTGGCCAATGCGGAGCCTACACAGAACAACAGAATCCCTGCGAGAGGCCCGCATTGAGGAACCCCACACAGTCGTTGTCTCCTTGACCTGCCGCAACTTGTTGGGGGCAGACAGAGTGCGCCATTCGTCTGCCCACATCCCAAGGACCCGACGGCATAACACCGAGCGGAGATCAGTTGCCGGGAGGCCGATCTCCAACGGCAGTTTGCGGGTGGCTTCTTTAGCTAACTTGTCGGCGTGTTCGTTTCCCGCTATCCCAACGTGTCCCGGGGTCCATATGAACACCACTGAACGTCCACGCTGTTCAAGACCATGAACGGACTCCTGGATGGCAACAACAATGGGATGGCGTGGGTAGCACTGGTCAAGAGCCTGGAGACTACTGAGTGAGTCACTGCAAATGACAAAAGACTCGCCAGTGCTGGTACGAATATGCTCAAGGGCACGAAAAATGGCTGTTAGCTCTGCGGTGTAAACACTGCAGCCTTCCGGCAAGGAGCGCTGGTCTACATAGTCCGCATGAGCATAAGCGTACCCCACACGGCCATCAACCATCGAGCCATCTGTATAGATTATCTCAGAGTCACGGGATGCGTCGAGGAGAGCAAGAAATTGGCGGCGCAAGACTGCAGGAGGAACTGAATCTTTTGGCCATCGGGAAAGTTCCAGCCGAAGCTGCGGCCGACGAAGACACCAAGGTGGTGTATGTGGGCGGACCTGAAAAGCAGATGGAAGAGGCAAAGACTCGAGTTCACTAAGGAGTGACCGAACACGGATCCCAATTGCGTGGCCTGATCGCGGCCGCCGGCGTGGAATATGGACTGCCGCATCGGCGAAAAGGAGACGGTAGTTAGGGTGACGGGGAGAACAACGGACGTGGGCAGCATAGTTGGCTAAGAGTTGTAGACGTCGAATGTGGAGCGGAGGAACCCCAGCCTCAGCAAGTAGGCTATTGACAGGACTGGTGCGGAATGCCCCTGTCGCCTGTCGAACCCCACAGTGGTGAATGGGGTCCAGCAGTTGCAACGCTGAGGGCGACGCTGAGCCATACGCCACACTCCCATAATCAAGCCGGGACAGCACAAGGGCTTTGTAGAGCTGCAGCAGCGTGTTACGATCTGCACCCCAAGTGGTGTTGCTGAGGCAGCGGAGGGCATTCAGATGCTGCCAGCACTGACGCTTGAGCTGACGAATATGTGGGAGCCAAGTAAGCCGGGCATCGAACAGCAATCCCAGAAAACGGTAAGTGTCAACAACCCTGAGCATGGCATCCTGAAGATAGAGCTCAGGGTGGGGATGGACAGTTCGACGCCGACAAAAGTGCATAACACAAGTCTTTGCAGGGGAAAACTGAAACCCATGGGCTAGGGCCCACGCCTGCGCCTTGCGTATGGCTCCCTGCAACCGACGTTCTGCAACACCAATGGTGGAGGAGCTGAAAAAGATGCAGAAATCGTCAGCATATAACGTGGGTGAGACAGACGACCCTACTGCTGCTGCAAGGCCATTAATGGCCACAAGGAAAAGGGGCACGCTCAATACAGAGCCCTGTGGAACTCCGTTCTCCTGGATATGAAGCGAACTATGGGATGTGCCAATTAAAACGCGGAATGTCCGAACAGATAAAAAATTCTGAATAAAAATGGGGAGAGAGCCCCGGAGACCCCACCCGTGCAATGTGGCGAGAATATGGTGCCGCCACGTCGTGTCATATGCTCGGGAGAGATCGAAAAAGACGGAGACGAGGTGTTGGCGCCTGGAAAAAGCAGTGCGGATTGCAGACTCAAGAAAGACCAAAGTATCGGCGGCAGAACGGCCCTGACGGAAGCCGCTCTGGTATGGAGCCAGAAGACCCCGAGACTCGAGCAGCCAACACAGCCGACGACTCACCATACGTTCCAATAGCTTGCACAGAGTATTTGTCAAGCTGATGGGCCGATAGCTATCTACATGAAGCGGGTCCTTACCAGGCTTCAGCACCGGAATGACGGTACTCTCCCGCCACTGCGACGGAAAGACACCATCGCCCCACATGCGGTTGAAGAGGGCAAGAACACACTGCTGACAGTCCGGGGAAAGGTGTTTGAGCATCTGATTGTGGATGCCATCCGGCCCAGAGGCTGTATCAGGGCACTGTGCCAGGGCGCTCTGGAGTTCCCACAAACTAAATGGGGCGTTATACGCCTCAGGGTGGCGAGAAGCAAAGGAAAGCCGTTTGCCTTCCTCTCGGCGTTTGAGCGCGCGAAACGCGGGCGGGTAATTCCCCGACGCAGAGGCCCGAACATAGTGCTGAGCGAAATGCTCGGCGATTGCATCGGCATCGGTGGATACCGCCCCGTTGATGATAAGCCCTGCGACACCTGTAGAGTGCTGCAATCCAAAGAGGCGCCGAATCTTCATCCACACCTGGGAGGGTGAAGTACGGGAACCAATGGTGGAAACGTACCTCTCCCAGCACTCCTGTTTCCGCCTCTTGATGAGCCGCCGTGCCAGTGCACGGAGACGTTTGAAGACAATGAGGTTCTCCAAAGACGGGTGCCGCTTATGTCGCTGAAGAGCCCGTCGACGTTCTTTAATGGCGTCAGCGACCTCTGGAGACCACCAAGGCACTGACTTTCGCCGGGGGCACCCTAACGAACGAGGAATGGTACGTTCCGCAGCGGAAACAATCGCTGCAGTCAGTGTCTCAACCGCCACATCGATGGTACCATGGGGGAGAGATTCAACAGTGGCAGCAGAGGAGAACGTGTCCCAGTTTGCCTTGCTAAATGCCCATCTAGGCGAGCGTGCAAGGGAGCGACACTGTGGTAGTGAAAGGAAGATCGGAAAATGGTCACTACCACACAAGTCGTCATGGACTCTCCAGTGGACCGATGGTACAAGCCCTGGGCTGCACAACGACAGATCGATGGCCGAGAACGTGCCATGCGCCACACTGAAATGTGTGGCAGCGCCAGTGTTTAAGAGGCAGAGGTCGAGTTGGGAGATGAGATTCTCGACCTCTCTGCCTCGGCCAGTAACCTTCGTTCCACCCCACAGGGGATTGTGGGCGTTAAAATCCCCCAGGAGAAGAAAAGGCGTGGGGAGTTGGGCGACAAGTGCAGCCAAGTCGGTCAGGGAGACTGTACCACCTGGAGGGAGATAGACACTGCAGACGGTTATGTCCTGGGTAGTCCTTACACGTACAGCCACAGCTTCCAATGATGTTTGAAGGGGCACAGGAGCACTATATACAGAGGTAAGGACATACACGCAGGCACCACCTGACACACAATTGTAGGTGCTACGGTTGCAGTAATAACCCCTGTATCCACGAAGGACAGGGGTCCGCATTGCCGGGAACCAGGTTTCCTGGAGGGCAATGCAGAAAGCAGGTGTTAGGCTTAGAAGCTGTCGTAGCTCAGGGAGATGGCTAAAATAACCGCCACAATTCCACTGGAGAATCGTACAAAGCGTGTCCTGGAAGGGCATGAAGGTACAGAAAAAGCAAATTACTTCACAGAGTCACATGCTGCCACCGACTGAGTGACTGACGCCGCAACTGCCATCGTTTCTGAGACGGCGAGATCGAGGTCATCTGGGGACGCAAAGAGCTCGACCTCATCCTCAGAGGCTGAGCTGACAGGAAGCGTTGGCGCGGGAACCACTGGGTCCTTAGGCTTCTTAGAGAGCTTCCTCTTCTCTCTCTTGTCTTTGGGAGGAGGGTTGGCATGCTGGGAGGGCTTCCCTGACGCAGTATCAGGAACAGAGGAAGAGCGTGAAGCCCTTCGACCAGCAGCTGGTGGCTTCTTCAGCCACTGGCTAGTGTCTTGAGAGACACTGGGGAAGTCCTTGGAAGGGACTCCCCCAAGGGATCCCTTCCGAACGAGTGAGGCCGGAGGAGGCTGTTGCCTCCCCGGCTGAGCAGCCGGAGGAGGCGGTTGCCTCTCCAGCGGAGGAGCCGGAAGAGGCTCTTTCCTCCCCGGCTGAGCAGCCAGAGGAGGCTGGTGCCTCTCCGGCTGAGAGGTGGGGATGGATATCCCCAGTTGTTCGGGGCCCACTGCCCCCAAACCAGGTGTTTTGGGAGCAGTGCAAGAGAGTGTGGCCCCTACCAGCGGTGGGGCAGGCGTAACTGTACTGTTCTGTGGGCCAACTGAGAAGGGAGTCTTTGCAGGAACTGGTGGCGGCAGAGTTGCAGCAGCATAACTCCTCAACATAGATGTGGGGTTGAGCCGGTCTAGCTTCTGCCTTGCCTCTTGATAAGTTAAACGGTCCAGGGTCTTAATTTCTTGTATCTTCCGCTCTCTTTGGTAGACTGCACAGTCTGGCGAGCAGGGAGAATGATGCTCCCCACAGTTAACGCAGGTGGGAGGCGGAGCACATGGAGCATTAAGATGTGAAGGTCGTCCACAATCACGGCACGTGGGGCTGGCAGTGCATCTGGAGGACATATGTCCGAACTTCCAGCACTGGAAGCATCGCATAGGGGGTGGGACATAGGGCTTAACATCGCACCGGTAGATCATGACCTTGACCTTCTCAGGCAAGCAGTCACCCTCAAAGGCCAGGATGAAGGCACCGGTAGCGACCCTATTATCCTTGGGCCCCCTAAAGACACGACGGACAAAGTGCACACCTCGTCGTGCCAGGTTCTCCCGTAGCTCGTCATCAGACTGTAGCAGAAGATCTTTATGAAAAATAATCCCCTGGACCAAATTTAAGGACTTATGGGGAGTGACATGAACGGGGATGTCACCGAGCTTCTCACAGGCGAGTAACGCTCGTGACTGTGCAGATGAAACTGCTTGTATCAAAATAGCCCCGCTCCTCATTTTGGAAACAGATGCCACTTCCCCAAACTTATCTTCAAGATGGTGAACAAAGAAGAGAGGCTTAGTCCCCAAAAACGAATCCCCATCGGTTCTGCTGCACACAAGGTATCGCGGTGAATACGGCTCCTGTCTGTCCGCAGCCCTACGTTCCTCCCATGGCGTGGCTAGGGAAGGGAACGATTTGGGGTTGTATGTCACAGCATTAAATTCAGTCTTACCGCGCTTAGAGACGTTGGCGGTCGTGCGACCACCGGATTGAGACTTCACCCGCTTCATTGCGGGGCATCCGCCCCGATGCCACCCACTCCGACCAGGGGCTCTCCCCACGGGCGCCACCCAGCCACAGCAAAGGCCACCTGGCAGGATGGCCGTTGCTGGGAGTCCTGATGCCCCAGAGAGACGAGCATCGACTCCTTGGCTTACGTGGGGAGGTGTCAGCTCAGGCATCGGCAGTACGATCCCTGTGTTGTCAGGGGGCTACAACCTAGAGGGTACATGACGACCCCACCACAACGGGCTGGCTACCGTGCTGGATTTTAGGTGCCATGGGTAGTCCATAGTGATCGTGGGTGCAGATGGTGACGCACTAAGGGCGTGACGGACACAATCCATCAGGTGTGTATGCCCAAAATGACGGATGGAGGGTGCAGTGACGACGCCAACACGATCAAGAGTGCCAAGGCCTTAGGGCACAGAGGACTGATGGTGCACCACGTAAGGTGTCCTTCCCCAAAAGGCTCGTACTTCTGTGGAATTTGGAAAAATGGAGGTCAAACCCTAATGGGGACCATCACATAAAGGCCGAAACGTTTGAGACTCCTTTTAGTCGCCTCTTACGACAGGCAGGAATACCGCGGGCCTATTCTAACCCCCGAACCCGCAGGGGGCTTGGCACAGTGGATAGGCCTTGAAAAACTGAACACAGATCAATCGAGAAAACAGGAAGAAGTTGTATGGAACTATGAAAAAAATAAGCAAAATATACAAACTGAGTAGTCCATGTGAAAGATAGACAGTATCAAGGATAATGTGGGTTGAGGAGCGTCGTGGTCCCGTGGTTAGCGTGAGCAGCTGTGGAACGAAAGGTCCATGGTTCAAATCTTCCCTCGAGTAAAAAGTTTAACTTTTTATTTTCAGATAATTCATTTGTTGCAATTTATGTGACAAACTCTTATGTTTTCATCACTTTTTTGGGAGCGATTATCACATCCACAAGAAAACCTAAATCGGGCAACGTAGAAGAATCTTATTACCCATTCGCAAAGTGTACAAGTTAGGTGGCTCGACAACATATTCCTGTCATGTGACGCACATGCCGTATCGAATATATCAGACGTGTTCTCCTGTGGAGGAATCGGTTGACCTATGACCTTGCTATCAAATGTTTACGGTTCCCATTGGAGAGGCACGTCCTTTCGTCTACTAATCGAACGGTTTTGCGGTGCGGTCGCAAAACACAGACACTAAACTCATTACAGTGAACAGAGACGTTAATGAACGAACGGACAGATCATAACTTTGCGAAAATAAAAGATGTAAACTTTTCACTCGTGGGAAGTCTTGAACCAAGGACCTCTCATTCCGGAGCTGCTCACGCTAACCACGGGACCACGGCGCTCCTAAGCTTAGACTCCCCTTGATGTCGCCTGTCTTGCACATGGACTACTCAGTTTGTATATTTTGCTTATTTTTTTCATAGTTCCACACAACTTCTTCCTGTTTTCTCGATTGATCTGTGTTCAGTTTTTCAAGGCCTATCCACTGTGCCAACTTATAACTAAATCTGAGGGGGGTGCGATGGGGAGGTTCCCTTGTAAGAATACAAAGAAACAAACAGCAATAAAGTCTAGCTATTACAAGGAGCAAACTAAAGAACTTCGTGCACTGTGAGGCTCCTGCTAATAAGGCACTAGCAAACTGTGAAAGACTGACCGAGACTGTAGAACGTCGAAGACTGCGACTAAGGCTGGGCGTGTTGCGCCTCCGGCCATCCTACATCGCGGCGGCAGTGCACCAATGCCAACAGTTGCTTGCAAAGTGTAGAGCTGAAGTCGGCTGGGACACTGAGTAGCATGGGCGCTCATAATTGGAGCCGCTGAGGCCGTGGCTCAGCGGGCGAGCGTTATTGGTTCCACCAGGTACCCGCGCGACCGCTGTCGGCGTCTGTTGGGAACATACGTTTCCGTTGCAAACAGTGAGATGTCGGTGAGGGTGGACTCGACCTATGATATAACAGATTCATGTAACTTAAACGAAAAATTCTATACTTTAGGTACTAGCAAAAAATTCCCTACAGATGTCCTCGCACGGGAACTGAAAACGCACGAAGACCAGGAGCTGGTGACGCCACAGCATGGAATTCCACGTTCCACTAGAATGCAGAGTGTGAAATGATGAATCTGGTGTGTCAGTTTCTTACCTCAAGGAGCGGAACGTGGCGAGTTAGGTGCAACATCGTTTCCACGTCACAAGCAGAACGCAGAAGCTGCCGTATTGTGTGAAGTTAAAACCTTGTATTGGTTGATCTTCTTTATCATAGAGTACTAGATATGAATATAAGCTGTTTCGAAGCATCACTAAATTGAGGATCTCTCGAAAATGCATCGTTTTAGCTACGATTTGTTATAATAAAATGACAGAAAACTACACATCGGAAGTTAAAGGCTTCCTGTAGTTGATATTTTCAGTGTTGTAGCTTGTCCGCTATAAAAGTATGCCGACCGGAGTGGCCGAGCGGTTCTAGGCGCTACAGTCTGGAGCCGCGCGGCCGCAACGGTCGCAGGTTCGAATCCTGCCTCGGGCATCGATGTGTGTGATGTCCTTAGTTTAGTTAGGTTTAAGTAGTTCTAAGTTCTAGGGGACTGATGACCATTTATATAAATGATATGCCTTCTAGTATTACAGGTGATTCAAAAATATTTCTGTTTGCTGTTGACACCAGCTTGATAGTGAAGGATCTTGTGTGTAATATTGAAACAGTATCAAATAATGTAGTTCGTGAAGTAAGTTCGTGGCTTGTGGAAAATAATTTGATGCTAAATCACAGTAAGACTCAGTTTTTACAGTTTCTAACTCACAATTCAACAAGAACCGATATTTTTATCAGACAGAATGGGCATATTATATGCGAGACGGAACAGTTCAAGTTCCTATGCGTTCGGATAGATAGTAAGCTGTTGTGGAAAGCCCATGTCCAGGACCTTGTTCAGAAACTAAATGCTGCTTTATTAACCATTAGAACAGTATCTGAAATAAGTGACACTTCAACAGGAAAAGTAGTCTACTTTGCATATTTTCATACGCTTATGTCGTATGGTATTATTTTTTGGGGTAATTCTTATGATTCAAAAAGGGTATTTTGGCTCAAAAACGGGCTGTTCGAGCTATATGTGATGTAAGTTCGAGAACCTCTTGTCGACCCGTATTCAATAGTCTGGGAATTCTGACATTGCCCTCACAGTATATATTTTCTTTAATGTCGTTTGTTGTTAGCAATATTAGCTTATTCCCAAGAGTTAGCAGCTTTCACTCAGTTAATACTAGGCAGAAATCCAATCTGCATGTGGAATGCACTTCCTTGACTCTTGTGCAGAAAGGAGTGCAGTATTCTCCTGCATCCATTTTCAATAAGCTACCACAAGAACTCAAAAATCTTAGCTGTAGCCCAAACTCTTTTAAGTCTAAACAAGAGTTTCCTCATGGCTCACTCCTTCTATTCTGTCGAGGAGCTCCTGGAAGAGCTAAAAAATTAAGCAAATTCCAGTGTTACATTGTTGATTTTCTTTATTTAATTTTACGACTTGTCACCTGAATATGTTTTTTTATATTTCATTTTATCTGTTTCTAACATCGTGTTATAATTTCATGTATTGACTCGTTCCATGACCATGGAGACCTCCTTAATTTGGTCCCACGGAACAATAAATAAATAAATAAAAATAAATAAAGAAGTCCCATAGTGCTCAGAGCCATTTGAACCCATTTTATAAAAGTATATCGCATCAGCGCTACAGCGTCATGATGATGTACCAAAACCGCGTCGTTTTGGTAGTGTCTGTCACAGTTAAATATGAAATATTTATAGATTCAGTCTTTAGGTATTACGAGTATATACCATATACGGAGACTTGGCTGCAGTGTAGAAGCTGTAGCGTGGTTTATAGTGTCATGAGCTGTCAAGAGAAAAGTAGCAGGTTCACGTCCTCCTCCTTCTAATTTTTTTCCCATCTTTTGTTTTCTAAGGGATTCTGTAACCGTTCCTACAGCTCTTCTTTATACGCTCGCTACGACACGCGGCAGCACTAAGCATAGATGGATTTCATGACATAGAGAAAAATTGCCACATTTTTTTCATAAATAAGGTCCTTAATTTCTTCCGTACTGTCTTCGAATACATTTGGTAACAGTCGTCCTTTACTACATTCCATCTCTCTCTCTCTCTCTCTCTCTCTCTCTCTCTCTCTCTCTCTCACACACACACAAACACACACACACACACACACACACACACACACGAAGAGAGACAAAGAGAGAGGGAGGGAGGGTGGGAGGGAGGGGGAGAGTGAGAGAGAGAGAGGAGACCACAGACAGTGAGAGTGATAAACCACGTCGAACACAGCATGGCCATTTGCTAAGTGGGAGACAACACGCAGCAGGAGAGAAAGTGTCGTGTGCAGCCACGAAATGTCACGTAAGGGACGGGACTGACGCCCGCTCAGGCGGGCAGACGCTGCCGTATAATGACGAGCTGTCTGCAGGGAGAATGGATATTACGTTTCCGGGAGAGAAGGCACCCGCCGACGACTGGTTATGGACGAGAACATAAAAGTCAGCTCGGTGTGACATACATTTACGTTAGCACTCAACCAATCACTCCGTCTTATTTACATTAACTGTGAAATTAATTTATTGGCGTTTCGTGGTGTGTAAATAATGTGCTAACTGAATTTTCTTTGTGTACTTTAAGTTTTTTCGTCTCTGAGGTGTGTCTGATGGCAGTAGCTCTCGCCATTCTATATCTGATGGCCGCTGAAGAAGATAATATTTCTGTTTTTACTATGCATATATTATCTCTCATTACACGGGAGTTAACGCAAATGAGAGTGAAATTGAATGAGCCAAGGCAACATAGCTTCGATCATAAAAATTCGATAGGGCATCATTTTGTTGTAGCTTCCTTCCACTTTATAAGTGGTGTTCAAGCCATATGTTTCAGGACGTACTGCTTTGAGAAATACACATAACAGAACAATTGATAATTTTCAATTTGTGTGTCATTGTTGGCGCCGGCTGCTGTGACCGAGCGGTTCTAGGCGCTTCGGTCCGGAACCGCGCTGCTGCTACGGTCGCAGGTTCGAATCCTGCCTCGGGCACGGATGTGTGTGATGTCCTTAGGTTAGTTAGGTTTCAGTAGTTCTAAGTCTAGGAGACTGATGACCTCAGATGTTAAGTCCCATAGCGCTTGGAGCCATTTGAACCATTATTGGCTTGGAAAAAAAGACGGCCGGCCGGGATGGCCGAGCGGTTCTAGGCGCTACAGTCTGGAACCGCGCGACCGCCACGTTCGCAGGTTCGAATCCTGCCTCGGGCATGGATGTGTGTGATGTCCTTAGCGTAGTTAGGTTTCAGTAGTCCTAAGTTCTAGGGAACTGATGACCTTAGAAGTTAAGCCCCATAGTGCTCAGAGCCAAACAAAGACGTTATGTCAGCAAATTTCTTTCGCAGACAGTGACATCCTTCGCGAAGCGTGTTATGATTTGTATATTTATCTTTCAATTGAAAACATCCAGAGCGACCTTAATTGGAATGACCATATAAAACAGATAGTAGGACAAAAAATGGTTCAAATGGCTCTGACCACTATGGGACTTAACATCTGAGGTCATCAGTCCCCTAGAACTTAGAACTACGTAAACCTAACTAACCTAAGGACATCACACACATCCAAGCCCGAGGCAGGATTCGAACCTGCAACCGTAGCGGTCGCGCGGTTCCAGACTGAAGCGCCTAGAACCGCTGAGCCACAGATAGTGGGACAAACAGACACAAGACTTAGATGCATCAGAAGAATGTTAAGGAAATGTAACTCACCCACGAAGGAAGTGGCTTATAAGGCACTTGTTCGTCCCATTCTTGAGTACTGTTCATTTATCTGGGATCCCTATCAGATATAACTGATAGAGGAGATAGAGAAGATCCAACGAAGAGCGGCGCGTTTCGTCACGGCATCGTTTAGCTGGCGAGAGAGCGTTACGGAGATGCTAAACAAACTCTACTGGCAGACGTTACAAGAGAGACGTTGTGCATCACGGAGAGATTTACTATTGAAATTTCGGGACAGTACTTTTCAGGAGGAGTCGGACAACATATTACTTACCCCCACATACATCTCGCGTATTGACCACGAGGGTAACATTCGAGAAATTAGAGCCAATATAGAGACTTACCGACAATCATTCTTCCCACGCATTATACGCGAGTGGAACGGGGTTGGAGGGGTCAGATAGTGGTACCGAAAGTACCTTCCGCCACACACCATTAGATGGCTTGTGGAGTGTGATGTAGATGTAGATTTTCTTTCACGGCCTGTACAATTTTCTAATTTATTAGCTACAGGCTAATTTCGACTTTGTAGCCATTATCTAGCAAAACTCAGAGAACCTCTATGTAACTTATCGCAGTACATGTAGTTTTCAGATCAATCCTGCAGCGCACTTTTAGGGCCACTTATAAACACCATCGTGACCTGCGTGAAATAGGAACAGAATGTTTACAATTAATTTTCTTTTCTTTTTTTGTTTACATATGTAGGTAGTGAACAACAAACCACTGATAATCCACATCATTTCAGACAATAAAATCAGAGTTATTCTCGTGGAATGTCCACATGCAGATTAAAGCACAAAACAGCAGTTTTAATGTATAGCCTATATTGTGTCTCGTACACAATCGAAATAACGTTAGTGTTTATAAGTGGCCTCATACGTGGTCTGATGTAATGATTACTTGCTGTAAACATATTGCGACATGTTATACAGAGATTACCTGAATGATGTTTATTGATAATGAATAAAACACCGCCGGCCGGTGTGGCCGTGCGGTTCTAGGCGCTTCAGTCTGGAACCGCGTGACCGCTACGGTCGCAGGTTCGAATCCTGCCTGGGGCATGGATGTGTGTGATGTCCTAAGGTTAGTTAGGTTGAAGTAGTTCTAAGTTCTAGGGGACTGATGACCTCAGATGTTAAGTCCCATAGTGCTCAGAGCCATTTGAACCATTTTTGAATAAAACACCGAAATTGGCCAAAAACACATAAATTTGAAACCTTTACAGCCCGTAATGGACAATGTTTCCACCGATATTGTGTACCCACCTGCATATGAGGGGGTGGAAATTTGTGTTTAACGTCCCGTCGACAACGAGGTCATTAGAAACGGAGTACAAGCTCTGATTACGGAAGGGTGGAGAAAAAAAGCGGCCGTGCCTTCGAAGGAACCATCGCGTCATTTGCCTTAAGCCATTTAGGGAAATCACTGAAAACGAAAATCAGGAAGCTGGACGCCGGTTTGAAACGTCGACCTCCTGAAAGTGAGTCCAGTGTACTAACCACCGCGTTACAGCGCTCGGAGTACACATCTGGAAACAAATTTATCAAGTATACCTGTTGAGTATGGGAATGAAGTTTTAGAATGATGTGTCTACTGTTGATGACGAAGAGTTTATGAACATTAGTGGTTTCAAGACTCTGTGCTAACGGAATTTTGTTAGGGACAATATATTTTTGTTCATGACTGTTGTAGATTTGTTGATGATACTTGTTGGTCTTTTGAGCCTGATGTTTTTTGTGAACATCAAGTTGATGTTCGTCATTATTTAGTCACATAGTAATGATTTTTTTATGGACAGTATCTTTCAGCTCCTTCTTGTTGCTTCCATAGCGCTGGAAATTGGAGAAGACAACAGTGAAACATATTGTTATGGAGACAAGACTGTAGTGTATTCGATGTTGTATACAATCGTCAAGTGTGGTAATTAATAACACAGCAGTCCTATAGTTACTACGCTAGAGGACGCAGTGCGACATTACAGAATGTACTTACTACGGGGTATCACACGATCACAGTGTTACAGTACCTGCAGATGATATCGCAGTTGCTTCGAAACTGATGGAAAATAAATTAAAAGAGTAGTAGCAACCTTTATTCAGCTCTATATTTCTAGATGTTCACAATATTTTCCAAACGGCACTGCATCTCATCCTTCGGTCAGTGATAAGGGGTGGAGAGTATTTCATCGCCTTGTCTACATCATGCGGAGGCCCAACAGGAACTGTACAAAGTAATTTGGAAACCCAAATGAAATATCTGATTCATGAGCTTGCGTCCTGACATACCTGAAACAACTGTCATCGATGTATGGGCCCTCCCCTGTAGCGTACTAGACAGCTGTGCGCCTCGGTAGCTGAGTGGCCAGGAGTCTGGCAGGCACAGGACCCGAGTTCAATTCCCGTCACTGCTACGGATATTTACTTAATTAGCGGACTGGGATGGGTGCACTCAGCCTCTGGATAACAGTTGAGGAGCTACTGGAGTCAGAAGTAGCGGATCCACCGTCTACGAAGGGAAGAATGGTGTGCTGATCCCACGCCCCTCCATACCGCATACGAATGGTGCCACTGGCAGAGGAAAACACGGCGGCAGTGTGAAGGCAACAGCACAGAGTTGCCGCTGTCCATCTCTGTAAGCTTTAAAATCTGTTAGTCTGTTTATGTTAATAATTATCACTTTGGGTTCGTCTGATCACAACTTAATGAAACGAATTTTTCGTGCCATATGCGTTTTGTCATTATTATTTGAAAGTTACCATCATCAGTGGTCTTAAATATATACAGTGCTTAAGTTTAGACTACTTTCTTTCGCATATTGGACATTGGACATTGAAGTTAAAAACTTTATGATTTTTTGTAATGTAATAGAAGTTCGAATTTTCACTCACAAATTTATTAGATGCTGCTCTGTATGTGTTATTCCTCCGGTTTTATGTCTGTTCTGCTTATTGCCATTCGAAATTTTAGTCGCACAGCACTAGGAACTGAACAATTCTTTACTTCATGGTGTTTTGGATAATGTTACTGTCAATTGTTGAATGCTATTGCCAACTAACGAATTTGTGTGTGTGTGTGTGTGTGTGTGTGTGTGTGTGTGTGTGTGTGTGTGTGTGTGTGTGCGCGCGCGCGCGCGCGCTCGGATTGGTATTTGTTATAGTATGGTTAGGAGTATGTATACAGAAAATTTTTCTTTTCTCTACTAAACCTAATACAGGAAATGATAAGGTCTCCACAAATCCTCTATGACAGTTTTGCAGGCAATACTGACTCTCCGACTTATCTTAGAAGACAGGTTAAGGAAAGACAAACCTACATTTATAGCACTTAGAGAAAGTTTTGACAATGTTGGCGGGAATGCTCTCTTCGAAATTCTGAAGGTAGCAGGGGTAAAATACAGGGAGCCTTCCCCCGATGTTATTCAATCTGTGAACTGAGCAAGCAGTAAAGGAAACCAAAGGAAAATTCGGAGCAAAAATTAAACCCCCGGGAAAAAATAAAAACTTAGAGGTTTGCTGATAACATTGTAATTCCGTCAGAGACAGAAAAGCACGTGGAAGAGCAGCTGAACAGAAGAGACAGTGTCTTGAAAGGAGGGCATAAGATGAACGCCAACAAAAGCAAAACGAGGATAATGGAGTGTAGCGGAATTAGATCAGGAATTGAGACATTTAAAATGGTATATGAGATTTTCTATTTGGGTTGCAAAATAACTGATGAAGGCTGAAGTAGGGAGGATACAAAATGTAGACTGGCAATGGCAATGGCAAGAAAAGCGTTTCTGAAGAAGAGAAATTTGTTAACGTCGAGTATAGATTTAAGTGTCAGGAAGTCTTTTCTGAAAGTATTTGTATGGAGTGTAGTCACGTATGGAAGTGAAACACGGACGATAAAGAGCTTAGACAAGAAGAGAATAGAAGCTTTTGAAATGTGCTATAGAAGAATGCTGCAGAGTAGATGGGTAGATAACGTAACAAATGAGGGTGTACTGAACATAACTCGACAGAAAAGAATTTTGTGGCACAACTTGGCTAGAAAGAGGGATCGGTTGGTAGGAAACATTCTTATAAATAAATGAGTCACCAATTTAATATTGCAGGGAAACGTGGAGGGTAAACATCGAAAAGGGAGACCAAGAGGTGAATACAGAAAGCAGATTCAGAAGGATGTAAGTTGCATAGGTATTCGGAGATGTAGAGGCTTGCACAGGAAAGAGCAGCACGGAAAGATGCAGCAAACTAGTCTTCGGACTGAAGGCCCAACAACAAGGACAGTACTATCAGTATTGGAGAGTCCTTAATAAATCAGTCGGATGCCAAAGAAGACCCTAAACTATACCAGAGAGAAGGATGGTGAAGTTATGGATGATTACCTCCATCATCCGAAGGTCAGTTTGAAGTATTTTTCTTGTTGGTTTAGAGTTTTATGTAGCTGCTCGCTGACTCCTTGTAGCTGAAGCTGAGTCCCGACCGTTCACGAGATCTGTAACCCTATATAATATCTGACGTATTTACCTTTTTATTTGTTTTTTTTAATCCTATCGCCGTAGTTGATTCTGTTGAAGTAGAGCTCCTGCTAATCAGTGCCTCTGAAATCCCATGTGTAGCCGAGAAAACGCTTGACTTCTTCACACTCAGCAGCTGTTATTGGAGCAAAAGAAAATAACTTCTACTCATATCATGAAGAAGCGCGTCCACTTTTACAAACTTGTATTTCCTTGAAGGGGTGTACAGACCATTAGAGTGACTCTTGAATTGGAGTAGAATACAACTTTTCACACGATATACGCCTTGAAGGCTCATCATATCATCCAAGATTACAGTATATTTTATTTGCCCTTTTTCATTGTTGGAATTTTGAATGGCTCTGAGCACTATAGTACTTAACATCTATGGTCATTAGTCTTCATTGTTGGAGACAGCGATTGCTCCTTGATAGTCAAGCCACCTCCAAGCCGCGACGCCAAAAGGTAAAAGGTCCCACCAACAGCAGGCGAAGCCGTTTACTTGTCGCCATACGTTGCCGTTTTCTCGTATTCCACACCTCCCGTCTAAAGCCTAATCGTCTATTTACTGATAATGGCCCACAATTTGTTAACCATAATTTTAAAGTATTCTTGCCTGGGAAAGGGTAAGACACGTAACTATACCTAACAAGGAAATCTCCCCATCGCACCCCCCTCAGATTTAGTTATAAGTTGGCACAGTGGATAGGCCTTGAAAAAATGAACACAGATCAATCGTGAAAACAGGAAGAAGTTGTGTGGAACTATGAAAAAATAAGCAAAATATGCAAACTGAGGAGTCCATGTGCAAGATATGCAATACCAAGAAAAATGTGAGCTTAGGAGCGCCGTGGTCCCGTGGTTAGCGTGAGCAGCTGCGGAACGAGAAGTACTTGGTTCAAGTCTTCCCTCGAGTGAAAAGTTTATTTTTTTTTATTTTCGCAAAGTTATGATCTGTCCGTTCGTTCATTGACGTCTCTGTTCACTATAACAAGTTTAGTGTCTGTGTTTTGCGACCGCACCGCAAAACCGTGCGTTTAGTAGACGAAAGGACGTGTCCCTCCAATGGGATCCGAAAACATCGCAAGGTCATAGGTCAACCGATTCCTCCATAGGAAAACACGTCTGATATATTCTATACGGCATGTGCGTCACGTGACAGGAATATGTTGTCCACCCACCTAACTTGTACACTTTGCGAATGGGTAAAAAGATTCTTCTACCTTGCCTGATTTAGGTTTTCTTGTGGATGTGATAATCACTCCCAAAAAAGTGATGAAAACGTAAGAGTTTGTCACAAAAAATGAATGCGACAGTTTCACAGTCGCACAGTTTTCCCTGTACTCTGTCAAAACATATGTTTTTAACGTTTTCAAATTTTTCTGTGTGTAGACCGTCAAATCCTGCATATGTCCAAGCAAATCTGAATATGTCCTAGAATTTTGGAGAGCGAAGTTGATTATGTCTGAGTGCCTGAACTTTGATAATTGTCTGAAAATAAAAAAATTTCGGTCGAGGGAAGACTTGAACCCAGGACCTCTCGTTCCGCAGCTGCTCACGCTAACCACGGGACAACGGCGCTCCTCATGTTACACTAATCTTGACGTTGCCTACCTTGCACATGACTACTCAGTTTGCATCTTTTGCTTATTTTTTTCATAGTTCCACACAAATTCTTCCTGTTTTCTCGATTGATCTGTGTTCAGTTTTTCAAGGCATATCCACTGTGCCAACTTATAACTTAATCTGAGGGGGATGCGATGGGGAGGTTCCCTTGTAAGTATAGCCCACAAACGACGCACCTTGTCCTTCTCGAAGGAATCATCCTGGAACCACTATAATATGAAAAGATTCATTCAAGGTGGCCAGCTGGGGCTTTATTACTTGCTCCGCTCGGGTATGTGTCCACTTCGTAACAGGAGAAGAAAGACTGTGGAAGATTATTTGTACAAATGATATTCTTATCTACGATGAGATTACAATGGCATTGAGGTGCATAATTTTGGACACATAAGCAAAATAAAAACCAAAGCTCTGCGTCCTGACCCGGATGAGCCAATCTGAACCGTCCGACCGCCGTGTCATCCTCTGTCAATGGCGTTATTGGATGCGGGCTGGAGTGGCATAGGGTCAGCTCACCACTCTGCCAGTCGTCGTCGACTTAGCTGACAGACAGGAGTCTAGAAAATATACGCATCAGGCACTAAACTTTGTACAGGTATTTGCCTGCCTGTATTTACGCATTAATAGTTCTGTCAAATCGTGTTTCCAGTTATAACAAAATACCTGAAATAATCTCAAGTGGCCGGCCGGAGTGGCCGTGCGGTTCTAGGCGCTACAGTCTGGAGCCGAGCGACCGCTACGGTCGCAGGTTCGAATCCTGCCTCAGGCATGGATGTGTGTGATGTCCTTAGGTTAGTTAGGTTTAATTAGTTCTGAGTTCTAGGCGACTGATGAACTCAGAAGTTAAGTCGCATAGTGCTCAGAGCCATTTGAACCAATCTCAAGTGGTCTGAGGCGTAAACTTGGAATACCGTGGGCTGATCATGTAATGCAACAGATTGCAGTACCAGATAACTTCATACATGTTGTTTCCTAAGAAGCAAGGACGGAGACTGCTGATTCTAAGCTACGGCGGTATGGAAGTCACGCTGCCACTACAGCGCTAGAAAGATGGTAGTCTGGTCGACCTTGCGTTTCAAGTGGCGCTCTGAAGGTTAAAGTAAAAAAGGAAAAAGGAAGGTAAATATACCGGTACTCGTTCCTCTAGCAGTGTGAGTCAACGTAAAAACTAATTAGTGACAGTAAGACTAAAAAACCTCCACTCACAAGTGGATCAAGGTCTTAAGTTATCACTGCAGTTTCCCGATTAAATATGAAAATTAAAGCAAAATATTCAATAAGTGTTTATATGTTTATGTAGTCGATGTGATAACTTACCATTTCCTAGACCATTGTTAAGACTTACAGAAAGAAATAAAAGAATTAAAATCTAATGACATATTATGATAATTGCTACTTTTATTACTATTGACACGGGCATTATTCTCATTATGACAGTTAATAGTTTCCCGCTTTATTATTCTGTTTTGTTTTCTTTAAATAAGTTACGACGTGTTTTATGACACTTTTTGACTGGCACAGGTAGCCAACTGGTTAAAACTAAAATAAATACGATTAGCGACACATTGGAAGCGTGAATTCCTACAACGTCAGTTTTTGTTTGTGTAGGTCCTCCACCGCTGCGAATTTCCTGAGGGAAGTCATTTTTCTGCGAAGGCTGCTTTATTTTGAATATAATCGCTTTATTTCGTGATTTAGCTACTAACTGGTCCCCCCCCCCCCCCCTACAAGATTATACACACACACACACACACACACACACACACACACACACACACACACATACACGAACACACGCACACACGCACTTTACTGTGAAGCAAGTAACAGAAATAGTTGAAAACGCCCAAAAGGGGGCGAAATTAGCTAATCGTTAATTTGTGAAATAAATTGGCTACCCACCCCTTACACCAAATAAAACCAATTTAATAAAGTTCCCAGTCCTTCCACCACAAAACACCGTTCATTCAACGCTTTTGCAGCGCGACGTTAAGGCCAATAGGTCATGACAAAGTGTAATCGATCGTGGACAACACATTAGACACGGAGTAAGGCCTCTGCAATCGTGGCCGAAACGGCGGTTTAGTTCAGTGAGAGCTATTTTAAAATATAACACGTTTCCAAGCCTTCCAGTCAAGACTTGTTAATTGTTGAACAAATACAGTGGGTGCATGTCTGTTGTTTGTACAAGACACTGTACTATTCGGCCACAGCAGGGGTAGGAACTTTGGAATATCTCAAAAATTTCATCCAAACTTGGTACGCGTACTAATTACTAACACACACTTCTTGCGGAGATTGTTTCTACTACGCTGCAGAGTTTCGCTGGGAAACCCTTACACTTCCTCCGTTCAATCCCGATACCTCCTCATGTGATTTCCGTATTTTTGGAGGCCCGAAGAAAGACATTCGTTGCAGTCGATTTGCTTCGGACGAAGAGGTGCACGCCTGGGTATAACCACGGTTCCGTAGGCAACCGCAAACATTGTTCCATGAAGACACAGATCGTCTTGTCTCACAGTGGAATAAATGTATTTAATGCCGATTACTTTGAAATAATAAACAGTTCACTTACTTTTTCCATTTGTCTCGTTTTCATTTAACTGCCCCTTGTATTTTCGACTCCGGAATTTCTAGGTCACTATTCTGACTGGTGACAGTTCCAGTGGCATTTCATGCCGGGAGTAGGAAGTATGTGGGCAGCTTTTAATAATAATGAAAAAACACCATTACTCGTACCGATTAGCATTTACCGGAGCCACTAGTCTGACTGGCAACTGGCCAGTTTCGTTAGTTTAATGGATAAGATGCGCAGAACCTTCTAGGAGGAGTAATAATGTAAGAAATCATTTTCCAGTAGCCTTATTTTCTGATAAGTTGGGATAAAGAAGCGGCCGAGCGCAATCGGGTAATCAGCTACCTTATACTGAAAAAAAAGTAAAGTGAGTATATGTCCATCGTTCACTACATGTAGAGTCACAGAGTCTGGACTTTCTCCAAAAACTATGACCCTCAGAGGGTCCACCAACAGCATATCGCTACGAAGAGTTTCTGTATAAAAACACGCGGAATAGATTTCAAAATACTTAAAAAGGAATTTTGAAAAATGCATTAATTTAAAATCATTTTTCTCTGTAAAGAAATTCGATGTCGTTCACTGTATTTTGCAGATAATACTATCAGAATACAATAGACTCTTCTACCATGATTCAATTAGTTTAAGCTATGAGGTTCCTGTTTGCAAAATTATAAATCATTGCTAACAATGTTGTAGGGATTGAGAAAAACCATTTTCCTACGTATGCATCTTTTCAAATGGTTGTAGCACGGAAAAGGTACCTTTCCGGACATGGATTCCTATTTAAAATACGGGGTGTTCCACTTATCTGATGACCGCCTGCGCGGGTATTTCAGGCCCGTAACGGAAGCCGCGCCTGCTGGTTGAATGTGTCCCGCAGGACCGCACTAGGACCCACTTTTATTGTGGGTTTGAGCCTGATGGCCGTACATGCATACGAGTCTTGTCGGCTACTGTCATTCGAGTAGTGAAACAGGCACCACGAGTGCTACAGTGAAATTTGCGAACGCAACAACGGCAAGAGCGAATTATCCAATTCCACAACGAGTGTTTACCTATGATTCGTATGTGCCTACAGAGTCCGCTCATACGGTTCGGAGATTGTTTGAACCGAACTTTCCAGGTGTTCGAGTTCCGAGTCGTGATGCAGTTCACAAGTTAGTGAATAAATTTCGTGAAACAGAAAGTATTCAAGACAATAAGCGTAAACGATGGCTATAGTGCTCATAGAAGCTCGTCTCGATGACGTTGCATAACGCCTGGAAAATTCCCGTAAAAAGTCTCTTAGACGTCTTTCGCAGCAAACGCAAATATCGTGCACCTCTGTACAAAGAGGTACTAAGGTGCTTGGGCTAAAGCCCAACAAAGTATTGTAGTTCAAGAACTTCGACCTGATGATCCTGTGCACATGGTTAAGGTATGCTAACGGGTTTTAAAACAAGTGCCTGAAGGTGAAATGGGTCCTTACCTCATTCTGTTTGCAGACGAGGCTTGGTTCCATTTACACAGGTATGTCGAGATACACCTTCGTGAGGAACCCCTTCATGATCAGACGATAGGGGTGTGCTGCGCAGTTACTGGTGATAGAATAATAAAGGTTCAAATGGCTCTGAGCACTATGCGACTTAACTTCTGAGGTCATCAGTCGCCTAGAATATAGAACTAATTAAACCTAACTAACCTAAGGACATCACACACATCCATGCCCGAGGCAGAATTCGAACCTGCGACCGTAGCGGTCGCTCGGTGCCAGACTGCAGCGCCTAGAACCGCACGGTCACTCCGGCCGGCCGACAGAATAATAGGCCCAGTTTTATTTTTTTTAACGACACAGATACAAGTGAAAGATACGTGTAAAACATTTTGCGACCGTTTTTTAATGGACTGAGTGAAAGACAACGAAGCTTCGCATTTGTTCAACAGGATTTGGCAAGGGTTCATACAGCCATTGTTTCTTTGCACGCAATTCACGATGTGTTCGATGAAAGAGTCATCAGTAACAATATCTGGCCCACTAGCAGTCTTTATTTAACTCCGTGCGATTTTTATTTATGGGGTGCACTGAAGGACAAAGTGTACACAACAAATCCTCACACGACAGAAGAACTCAAGGATAATATCCGTGAATCAGTTAATTCAATATCTCAGAGAAAATTGCATTATGTCATTAATAATTTCTTGAGTAGATGTCAGAAATGGGTCGAAAATAATGGCAAGCAATTCCAGCATCTCCTTGCATGACATGGGTGACTGCAAAATTTATTTGCTTAAATCTTAAATGTAGTCATGTCGTACCACATCAGTAGACGGGCGACATGGCAACTAATCGCCGGGCAACTAATCACTGAGTAACAGAGCGCTCACTGCCCGACATCTAATGCGCCACACAGGCGGTCATTAGATAAATGGAACAACCTGTATTATGTACTCACTCCTCCCTTCAAGTCCTGGAAGTTTTAAACGGATATTTCCGAACATCCTTAATAAAAAAATATAACACTTCTGCCCAGATTGATTTGTTTATTTATTTATTTATTAACATTACAGAGTGGCCCTCCACCTTGGTAACTACCGTGAGTCGCTTGCTACTATAAACTAGACAGTTTTCAGAATTTTAGTACTTTTCTTGTTTTCATATATTTCAGAACTTTTCTTGTTTTTTGTGTAATTAAATTGTTAACTAAAAAACAAGATACATAAAGTAGAACTGGGAAAAAAGATTAGTATATTCTTAAGAGGAAAATAATACTGGACACGAAATGAAAGATTTAGGTATCAAAAGAGGTCCCTTTACCTAGCTGTTTCAAATGGGAGGGCTTCGGTAAACACTTCAAGCCTTTCTCACCTGAATTACAAGTACCACACTCTGTTCTACTATAGAAACTACAAAATGTATGTACGAGGGTTCGAACTTAAATAGTGGCAACTATTTATTCACAACCGATACAAAAGAGTTACATGTTTGCATCTGTTACTGCCCTTCAAAGTAGTCACCAGCGTTGTGTAGAGCCCGTTGCCAGCGATGTGGAAGGCGAAGTATACCGTTAGCAGAGCCTGGTCTGTTGATGGTGCGAATGGAGCGGTCTATAGTTATGGTGACTCTCGTGTACGACTATGATGGTGTTATGCTAACGCAGACCGTCAATGCACAGTATTACTGTTGGTTTTTGGAGCATCACCTGCGACCGGCTTTGAGAAAGAACCGGCGACACTTCCTGCGCAACCCACCCATCATTTTGCACGACAATGCGCGGACGCATACAGCTCAAGCTGTGGCTGCTGTGTTCGGTCGATGGGACTGGGAAGTACTGTACCATCCATCTCACTTCCCGGACTTAAGTCCTTGTGACTTTGATGTGATTCCGAAGATGAAGGAACCACTTTGTGGCATTCGCTTCAGAACTGATCCAGAGATTCGACAGGCAGTAGACCGCTCCATTCGCAGCATCAACAGAACAGGCTCTGCTAACGGTATACTACGCCTTCCACATCGCTGGCAACGGGTTCTACACAACACTGGTGACTATTTTGAAGGACAGTAACAGATGCAAACATGTAACTCTTTTGTATCGGTTGTGAATAAATACAAGGGGCGTTTGAAAAGTCCGAGAGATGGCACCACCGGCGCGTTTGGAGGTCATGTTTAGTTAGTAGCATCTTTGGAAAGAACACACATCAATTTCCAGCCATATTGATATATTTCTTTGGTCTGGCATTCGTATGAATCAAAGAAGTCGAGTGATTGTCAAAAAATGGACGAAAAAGAATTTCCTGTGGTGATTGGTTCAAAAATGGTTCAAATGGCTCTAAGCACTATGGGACTTAATATCTGAGGTCATTAGTCCCCTAGACTTAGAAGTAGTTAAACCTAGCGAACCTAAGGACATCACACACATCCATGCACGAGGCAGGACTCGAACCTGCGACCGTAGCAGCAGCGCGGTTCCGGACTGCAACGCCTAGAACTGCTGGTCCACAACGGCCGGCCCCTGTGGTGATTAAACATTACTTTATGACAGGCAAAACACCTCAGGATACTAAAGAGAAGCTTGATAAACATTACGGTGACTCTACATCCTCGATTAGAACAGTTTATGAGTGGTTTCAAAATTTTCTGAATGGCCATATGGGCACAAGTGATGGTGAACTTTCTGGACGCCCTGTGGAGGTTACCACTCCACAAATCATTGATAAAATCCATGATATGGTGATGGATGACAGAATAGTTAAGGTGCGTGAGATTGCTAGTACTGTGCTCATCTCGAAGGAACGGGTACATAATATTTTGCATAAACATTTGGACATGAGAAAACTATCCGCAAGATGGGTTCGGCGATTGCTCACGCTTGACCGAAAGTGGAATCGTGTGAAGTGTTACAAGGATTGTTTGCAGCTGTTCAGGAAGAATCCGCAGGACTTTAAGCGTCGTTTCGTCACTGTGGATGAAACATGGATGCGTTACTATTCTCTTGAGACAGAAACAACAATCTAAACAATGGGTTACCAAGGGAGAATCGGCACCAAAAATGCCAAAGACCATTCCTTCGGCCGTAAAGGCTATGGCGACATTCTTTTGGGATTCGCAAGTGATAATCCTCATCGACTGATAAAACTGTTACAGGTGCACATTATTCAGCGTTATTGGACCGTTCGAAAACTGAGCTGCAAGAAAAACGCCGGCGATTGGACCGCTAAAAAGTCCTTTTCCATCACGACAATGCACCAGCACACACCTCAGCAGTTGTGGTCACAAAATGACTGGAAACAGGATTCCAACTCGTTTCACATCCCCCCTATTCTCCAGACTCGGCTCCCTCGGACTATTATTTGTTCCCCAATTTGAGGCAATGGCTGGCGGGACAAAGATTTTTTCAGACGAGGAGGTGATTGCAGCAACTAATTGATATTTTGCAGACTTGGACAATTCCTATTATTCGAAAGGGTTCAACAAATTAGAACAGCGTTGGACGAAGTGTATAAGTCTGAAAGGAGTCTACGTCGAAAAATAAAAAAGGTTTACCCCAAACACGTAAGCAGTTTTTATTATTGCGAGGACTTTTCAAACGCCCCTCGTAGTTGCCACTATTTAAGTTCCAACCCTCGTATGTTGTGATTCTAATTCTACGTGATTTATGTATGAAGTATGACAGTACTACACTCCTGGAAATGGAAAAAAGAACACATTGACACCGGTGTGTCAGACCCACCATACTTGCTCCGGACACTGCGAGAGGGCTGTACAAGCAATGATCACACGCACGGCACAGCGGACACACCAGGAACCGCGGTGTTGGCCGTCGAATGGCGCTAGCTGCGCAGCATTTGTGCACCGCCGCCGTCAGTGTTAGCCAGTTTGCCGTGGCATACGGAGCTCCATCGCAGTCTTTAACACTGGTAGCATGCCGCGACAGCGTGGACGTGAACCGTATGTGCAGTTGACGGACTTTGAGCGAGGGCGTATAGTGGGCATGCGGGAGGCCGGGTGGACGTACCGCCGAATTGCTCAACACGTGGGGCGTGAGGTCTCCACAGTACATCGATGTTGTCGCCAGTGGTCGGCGGAAGGTGCACGTGCCCGTCGACCTGGGACCGGACCGCAGCGACGCACGGATGCACGCCAAGACCGTAGGATCCTACGCAGTGCCGTTGGGGACCGCACCGCCACTTCCCAGCAAATTAGGGACACTGTTGCTCCTGGGGCATCGGCGAGGACCATTCGCAACCGTCTCCATGAAGCTGGGCTACGGTCCCGCACACCGTTAGGCCGTCTTCCGCTCACGCCCCAACATCGTGCAGCCCGCCTCCAGTGGTGTCGCGACAGGCGTGAATGGAGGGACGAATGGAGACGTGTCGTCTTCAGCGATGAGAGTCGGTTCTGCCTTGGTGCCAATGATGGTCGTATGCGTGTTTGGCGCCGTGCAGGTGAGCGCCACAATCAGGACTGCATACGACCGAGGCACACAGGGCCAACACCCGGCATCATGGTGTGGGGAGCGATCTCCTACACTGGCCGTACAACACTGGTGATCGTCGAGGGGACACTGAATAGTGCACGGTTCATCCAAACCGTCATCGAACCCATCGTTCTACCATTCCTAGACCGGCAAGGGAACTTGCTGTTCCAACAGGACAATGCACGTCCGCATGTATCCCGTGCCACCCAACGTGCTCTAGAAGGTGTAAGTCAACTACCCTGGCCAGCAAGATCTCCGGATCTGTCCCCCATTGAGCATGTTTGGGACTGGATGAAGCGTCGTCTCACGCGGTCTGCACGTCCAGCACGAACGCTGGTCCAACTGAGGCGCCAGGTGGAAATGGCATGGCAAGCCGTTCCACAGGACTACATCCAGCATCTCTACGATCGTCTCCATGGGAGAATAGCAGCCTGCATTGCTGCGAAAGGTGGATATACACTGTACTAGTGCCGACATTGTGCATTCTCTGTTGCCTGTGTCTATGTGCCTGTGGTTCTGTCGGTGTGATCATGTGATGTATCTGACCCCAGGAATGTGTCAATAAAGTTTCCCCTTCCTGGGACAATGAATTCACGGTGTTCTTATTTCAATTTCCAGGAGTGTATTTATTACTACAGTTACCCAAATGCGCTTTGTGTGGTGCTCGATCAGCCTCCCCCCTCCCCCCCTTTCCCCTGACGGGTCCACGCCTCGAGTGGTGCGCTACACGCTGAAGCACGAGTGTCGCCCCCTGCAGCGCAGCGACCAGTGACGTCAGCGCGGGCCACGGCTCGCCGTGTCGTCCCGGCAGATCTGCGGCGCCGCGCGGCCCAGCGCTGGTGACCTTGTGGCAAGGCTGCAGCCGGCTCTGGCTGAGGCGGGCTGCCGCATTGCGCGCATACCGGCTCCAGCTGCGGCCCGGCCCGACACACCACGCCCACACGGCCTAGACACGTACCGCCGGCCGAGTTCCGGCACCAGCTGGAAGGGGGCGGGGAGGCGAGAACCGCTCCCACGACCCCTTCCCGATATCCAGCTTTACATAAAAGTGTAAGAGAGAAGGGGCTGTGTTCGGATAGCCGAAACGATTAAGAACTGGGCATTAAAATTGCTACACCACGAAGATGAAGTGCTACAAACGCGAAATTTAACCTACAGGAAGAGGATGCTGTGATATGCAAATGATTAGCTTTTCAGAGCATTCACACAAGGTTGGGGCCGGTGGCGATACCTACAACGTGCTGACATGAGGAATGTTTCCAACCGATGTCTCATACACAAAGAGCTGTTGACTGGCGTTGCCTGGTGAAACGTTGTTGTGATGCCTAGTTTAAGGAGGAGAAACGCGTACCATCACGTTTCCGACTTTGATAAATGTCGGATTGTAGCCTATCGCGATTGCGATTTATCGTATCGCGACATTGCTGCTCGCGTTGGTCGAGATCCAATGACTGTTAGCAGAATATGGAATCGGTGGGTTCAGGAGGGTAATACGGAACGCCGTGCTGCATCCCAACGGCCTCGTATCGCTAGCAGTCGAGATGACAGGCATCTTATCCGCATGCCTGTAACGGATCGTGCAGCCACGTCTCAATCCCTGAGTCAACAGATGCAAGACAACAACCATCTGCACGAACAGTTCGATGACGTTTCCAGCAGCAAGGACTATCAGCTCGCAGACCAAGGCTGCGGTTACCCTTGACGCTGCATCACAGACAGGAGCGCCTGCGATGGTGTACTCAACGACGAACCTGGGCGCACGAATGGCAAAACGTCATTTTTTCGGATGAATCCAGGTTCTGTTTACAGAATCATGGTGGTCGCAACCGTGTTTGGAGACATCGCGGTGAACGCACACTGGAAGCGTGTATTCGTCAACCCATACAGGCGTATCACCCGGCGTTATGGTATGGGGTGCCATTGGTTACACGTCTCAGTCACCTCTTGTTCGCACTGATGGCACTTTGAACAGTGGACGTTACATTTCAGATGTGTTACGACCCGTGGCTCTTCCCTTCATTCGATCCCTGCGAAACCCTACATTTCAGCAGGATAATGCACGATCGCGTGTTGCAGGTCCTGTACGAACCTTTCTCGATACAGAAAATGTTCGACTGCTGCCCTGGCCAGCACATTCTCCAGATCTCTCTCGTAGACGTGAAATGCGCATGCATTGAAAATCGCACCCAGCCAGAAATCTGTGAACGTCCGCAGCTCGCGGTCGTGCGGTAGCGTTCTCGCTTCCCACGCCCGGGTTCCCGGGTTCGGTTCCCGGCGGGGTCAGGGATTTTCTCTGCCTCGTGATGACTGGGTGTTGTGTGATGTCCTTAGGTTAGCTAGGTTTAAGTAGTTCTAAGTTCTAGGGGACTGATGACCATAGATGTTAAGTCCCATAGTGCTCAGAGCCATTTGAACCATTTGAGCCATTTGAATATTTAAAGAAGACTGACATTGCAGAGAGGAACGAGGAAGAGTTACCTCGGAAATCACGCAGGCTGGGTTATTTCCGAGGATTTTTACTATGAGAAGCGTACCGTTGTATGAATTCCTAATTAACGGGTATATGTATTTCCTCGCAAACTTTCCGTGCTGGACGATAAAAGACTAAAATATGTTGGTCGGCATTCGCAGGAATCTGTAAAGAGGGAGAATATTCCGTGGTTTCGAGAATATGATTCGCCTTACGCAGTTACGAGGGACGGGAGCCGAACATTGCTGGGAAGCCAGTGGTGGAGAGAAATGGTCTTCCATTGTGAGCGCCCGTGTTCTACGGTCGCTCAGTACCAGAGCTTTTGTTGGTACAGATGGACTTGCTGTCTTTGCACTCAGGAGATTTTATAGTTAGGACGCTTAGGCACTGTACTGTTGCGAACTTATACGATTCCGGACTTCGCCTCCGAGTAGGGAGTCATCACTGAGTACACAGTGTTCAGTGATTGAGAGCACTTCTTCTGTCTACACTCACGTTGAGACGTTATCTGAACTACGCCCTTGTGGCTGGGAGTTCGCGTTTCTCATCTGTAGAACACAGAGAGAAGAAGACAGTGTTAGATTATACTAGTCAGCGGACCGTCTTCTGCCGTCCAAGTGTTTGTGGCTGGAGTTCTTCCGTCGTCAGAGATGTGTACGAGAACCATTACTCCGATGCACTGGACGCAGTACATACGGTGATATTGCTAACTGCTTCGGCTTATTAGTGCTATAAAGCTAAACAACTGTGACCACGTAAATTTTATTTCCAATAAGGTTGTACACCACTGTAGATCATCTCTGAAAGTAGTGTCTTCTAGTGTTTGGTACGTAGATGATGTCAGTCATCTCGCATTATTTATATTAGATCGCATAGCCATAAAAATGGTCAGATTTGGGCAATTGATCAATCATATTAGTTATGAAATCCATTTGTATCTCTTTATGTCCATTGGACATTGATATATAAACATTTGTAACACATAAAGGGGCTTTAATCCACAATAAATGTGTACCCGGAAACAGCATTTATCATTTGTAGTTACTAGTTCCCTTAATCATTCATTTATGTTTATGTTGTAATTTATATGTTAAAGAGCAAGAAGAAAGAGATAATATCATCACTAAGAGATCCTAAGATGTGCTTCAGTGGGTGGTCAGACCGGGCCAAATCTTCATTTTCGCGTTGCGCATATTCATTTTACACCCTCCCTGGAGTAGCGTCTCGGACAGTGACATTTCTGAACAGTCAAATGGCTCTGAGCACTATGGGACTTAACATCTGTGGTCATCAGTCCCCTAGAACTTAGAACTACTTAAACCTAACTAACCTAAGGACATCACACACATCCATGCCCGAGGCAGGATTCGAACCTGCGACCGTAGCAGCCGCGCTCTCTGAACAGTCAAAGAGACTGTGTCCGTCATACAGTATCCACAGTCAACGTCTATCTTCAGGAGTTCTTGAACCAGGGTGATGCAAAGCTTTTATTGATGTGTGTAATAAAACTGACGGTGTTCCCAGTGCTGCAGTGCGGGTCATATACATCGCTGGACGCTGAAACATCGTCGGTATGTTCTTCAGTCGATGGGCTCACGGATTATGCTGAACAAATAATAGTTCGAAGTGCTGCCACCAGGTGAAAATATGGCTCTGTAAGCAGTCAGAATGTAAAATGTTTCTTGTTATGACGTCAGTATGCTGTATGTCACTTGGCGAAGCATGTTAATTTCTTTCGTGAAGTGACTACTGGTGTAAAGGGTTAAAAAGGTTTAGGTTTTCTGTATGAGATGCAATGGCTATTTAGAAGAAAGTCCGTGCACTGCTGGTAAAGTTGTTTTATCAGAACGACAATAGCAGCGCGGAAGTATCGCCGCCAGAAACAACTGAGAAGAAGCCCCATGTCAATAAATGGGCTAACGAATATGATCATGAATTCTGAAGAAATGTGTGTATTAGGTGATTCACCAGGCAAAGGGAGGTAACACAAAAAAAATGGTTCAAATGGCTCTGAGCACTATGGGACTCAACTGCTGTGGTCATAAGTCCCCTAGAACTTAGAACTAATTAAACCTAACTAACCTAAGGACATCACACACATCCATGCCCGAGGCAGGATTCGAACCTGCGACCGTAGCGGTCGCACGGTTCCGGACTGCGCGCCTAGAACCAAGAGACCACCGCGGCCGGCGAGGTAACACATTCGTCTGGCAGTTGTTGAGGAAGTTGCTGTAGCTGTAGCCTCCAATTATGCAGCCAGTGCTCGAGCTGTGTCATGCGAATTTTCTCTTCCCTGGTCAACAGTTCCAAGATTTTGTGGTGCATTTTACACTTGTATCCCTACAAGATTCAGCATGAGGACCAAATGGAGCCCCAAGATAGGCTATAACACTGTGACTTTGTCCTTCGTTTTTTGGCATGCATGGTGATGGATGAGATGTGGCTGGGGCACAGTTTTTGGATGGAAGAGTCACATTTCGCGCTGCACGGTGTCGCGAATGCACAGAACTGTCGCTTATGGGGTTCCACTCCGCCACATGTTGTGCAGGAACACCCTCTGCTCTCAGGTTATGTCACTCTGTGGGGTGGTTTCATAAGCTCCTTCATTCTTAGTCCGTTTTTCCTCGAGGAGATGACAACTCGCTGGCATGTTAGGTGTGCGGTGGTATCTGCACGTCATAGGGACCTCCTCGTGGAATAGGTGAGTCTAGCCTTGCAAGAACGCAACTATGTCCACAACACTATTTTCATGCAAGGTGGTGTGACATTACATATCGCTGGCCAGGTGAAAAATGTGCTTCGAGAAACCTTCGGTAACGACCACTTCATCTCAAGGTAGTTTCAAGATTTATGGCCTTTTAGACCTCCCGACCTAAACCCATTTGAGTTCTGGTTGTGGGGACATCTGATAGATCTTATTTATCAGGGATGTATCCGAACTCTTCCTGATCTGAGTGATAGCATGCTACGACATATCACTCTGATTAATCCGGTTATGTTGAGAACAACTGTCAACCGTGACGTGATGCGGATGCAGTATGCTGCTGAGTTGGGAGACCAGGTTGAACACATCTTGTAATTCGTGCCCATATCCGAATAAACATGCCAGAACTACCGTTATCATGTGTCTGATCGTTCCTCCCCTTTTCCTGCACCCACACCACATTAAGACTGCTTAGAGAGCGTATTTTCAATTGGAGGCAGAAAGTGGAAATATTATTTTTTGCAGTGCACTCCGCGAGCGCACCGGAAAATGAACATACCTACGATGTTTCAGCATCCTACAGTGTATGCAGCACGCCCGGCTGCACTCTGGACACCGTCAGTTTAATTATAACCACATGGTATGGTTCAAATGGTTCAAATGGCTCTGAGCACTATGGGACTTAACATCTGAGGTCATCATCCCCCTAGAACTTAGAACTACTTAAACCTAACTAACCTAAGGACATCACACACATCCACGCCCGAGGCAGGATTCGAACCTGCGACCGTAGCGCTCACACACGGTATAAATTCCGTCATTTGTCCACTATCTTACATAGAATAAAGTAGCAAGAAGATTAAATCGAAAATGGTAAGATATTCTCATATTTAGGGGCAATGTTGAAAATATGATAATTTTCAGATGATTGCCTGGGGGTCTGCCTCTTGGACGAGCCTTCTGCCTGACCGGCTGCGAGAACCATTCCAAGCAGCGAAAGGTGTCCATTCACAGGCTGACCGTAAACAACAAATCCGACACGGTTCGGGTATATACATGCAGGAACGTCAAACTACGAATAATGTAAGGCAGAAAGGGGACGACCCTCGATTGAGGTAAAACTAACAGATTCACTTCCCAAATGTAGGTCGACAAATGCTCAATGCTGAGCAGGACATTTATAAATGGACATTTTCCCGGGAATTTGCCCAAAGCAGTTTTAAATGCCCAAGATTTGGTCATTTATAAAAAAGTACTTTCCGAAGTTTTTACCGTTGGAGTGTATAATTTACCGATTAAAATAAGAAATGGCACGATATTCCCGATATTAAAAGTTAGTAAATGTTAACACTGCAACATACGTATGTCATTCATTGCCTTTATTCCTATGAACGAAAGGAAAGAAGCATCTTTTTTTTTTTCTTTTTCTTTTTGGCAAGGAAGGGCGCGTGATGCTGATAGCTGCTTGTCATTTCCGTGTCAGATCTCTGAATATTATTTAAGAATGATTATTGATAGTAAAATTATTGCTGAATATACTAAACAGCTAGTATGCGTTTCTTGATAGTAAATGTATTATTAAATGTTACACTTTTTTGTGAAAAAAAGTATAAATGCTTTATTGTCAGATGTAGCGACATTTGAGACAGACTATAGTTTTCTATTCTGCTTATTTCTTTAGCTACTTTCGTATGACTGTATTGCTGTGAAGATAAAATGAGAATACTAACATAAAAAAGATTTAATAACAAAGACTCGATGCCCAAGATGCTGGAATTGTTCGATTTCGATACTAGTCAATTCCTAGCAGAATCGGCAGTTCTTGGAATCGTGAAATCGGCGCATGACACATCCTTAATTAGAATCATTATGCATAAACTTTTTTGTTCTAATTTTTTTGCAGTAGCATAGTATAAGTAAAAGTACCTCCTACTGGCTACTACTTAGCTTAAACTATATCTTATTTCAAAAATTACTTTTAAATTTGAGTTCTGATTTCTTTTTTTATTATGTACTACACCAAGAACTGACCTCGTTAAAGATGTAAAAAATTATGTTCACTATCCAATTTATTCCCCCTAATATCTCTTCCCTAACTTTCAAGCAGATTTTTCAACTTATTTACACAACCACTAAGGAAGCAGTGTTGCAAAACACCTTTTCCTTTACAAAATATCATCTTAAAATTTTTTTATTAGCACCGCTTATCAATTAATCTTTACTCTTTAAAATGCTCGGGCATTTATGAATTTTGGATATTTGCTTAGGCATTTACCTCCCACTGAACAGCAGAGAATCGAAGAATTTGAGATGTGGTGCTACAGACAAATGTTGAAAATTAGGTGGACTGATAAGGTAAGGGACGAGGAGGTTTTGCGCAGAATCGGAGAGGATAGGAATACGCAGAAAACACTGACAAGGAGAAGGGACAGAATGATAGCGCATCTGTTAAGACATCAGCAAATGACTTCCATGGTATTAGAGGGAGCATGACAGAGCAAAAACTGTAGAGAGAGATCGGAATACATCCAGCAAATAATTGAGGACATACACTGCAAGTGCTATTCTGAGATGAAGAGATTGGCACAAGAGAGGATTTTGTGGCGGGCCGCATCAAACAAGTCAGGAGACTGAGGACTCAAAAAAAGGAGGATTTATTACTTTACGTGATGGGGCAGCGGAATCTAATGTTGTTGATGTTGACCATCAGTTGGGGATAACGTTACCGATGATGCGCTTTTGCTGCGCCTAAGTCATAACGGCTGGAATATTTTTTCCGTAAGTGTTTATCCACATAAGGAGCCAATTCACATTATTTCTTAGATTTAACCACGATACAGAGAACTGAAAATATAAACCCTATTAAAAACTACAAATTTTTCCATGTACTTTTAAAGAAAAGCAGCAAACAGACTAGAAGAAGCTAAATGATGGAGGTGGTATACCACATTCATCAATGTCTTCACAAATTCTTATCTTTGACAAATTTAGGACACAAAAACAAGATGTGGTTTACTCCAGCTTCTGACGCAGAATGACACTGACATGCAGAACCATAAACGTTGATGAACGAGGAAAAGAGGAGTGGTTAAAGCGGAATCGAATGATGATGGAAACCGTTTATCGGTCCAAATGAATCGTCGTAAACCACGGGATTTTAGGAATGTGAGGTTGTAATCGCACATACCAGTATTTGAATGCTAGCCCCTATTCTGACCAGAACCGAGGTGGAATCTTGCTACACATCGGTCAGGGGCCTGAAGATGGATTAGTAAATACCGGAACTGGTATCCAAATAAAATAATTTTGTTATGATACGTTCCACATAGATTGCCACTGATGGTTTCCGCCGGCCGTTGTGGCCGAGCGGTTCTAGGCGCTTCAGTCCGGAACCGCGCTGCTGCTAAGGTCGCAGGTTCGCATCCTGCCTCGGGCATGGATGTGTGTGCTGTCCTTAGGTTAGTTAGGTTTAAGTAGTTCTAAGTCTAGGGGACTGATGACCTCAGATGTAAGTCCCATACATCTTAGAGCCATTTGAACCATTTTTTGATGCTTTCCGTAGCTCTTGCCGTCACGTGAGTAGTCTGTATACGGCGTTTCCAGATCGAAGCTAGCTGCTGTCGATGCAGCTTGCTTCGCTAAGATTTTATCATTCTAGCGGATGCCAATGTGGGTATGCACCCACTGCAGATGTTTTCTCTGTCACCTACGTTTGCTTAGGACATATTGCTGTACCACATCCAATATTTTAACGGTTGGTTGTTTTATTCCATCTCCGATGTTGAATATTCGTAGGGACACTCTGGGAGTCGGTCACGATTAATACCTTTGAGAAGGGATCTGAAGATTGCTTCGAAAAGT
The DNA here is from genome assembly GCF_023898315.1 of Schistocerca nitens. Taxonomy (NCBI): domain Eukaryota; kingdom Metazoa; phylum Arthropoda; class Insecta; order Orthoptera; family Acrididae; genus Schistocerca; species Schistocerca nitens. The sequence continues at coordinate 271,515,486 of NC_064620.1, forward strand.
TCCACTACCTCCACCGTAAAAACAGAAGCGCTTTCAGGTAATTGGAAGACTTAACTAACTTAGATGTGAGGGCATAGAAAAGCACATCCAGTACAGTCCTCTTGGGTTGGTTGGTTGGTTTGGGGGGGGGGGGGGGAGGAGACCAACCAGTGAAGTCATCGGTCCCTTCGGATTAGGGAAGGATGGGGAAGGAAGTCAGCCGCGCCCTTTCAAAGGAACCGTCCCGGTATTTGCCTGTGGCAATTTATGGAAATCACGGAAAACCTAAATCAAGTTGCTCGGATGCGGGTTTGAACTGTCGTCATCCCGAATGCGAGCCCAGTGTGCTAAGCACTGCGCAACCTCGCTCGGTAAAGTCCTCTTTGTGTGTCGTGGATCCATCTGTGGATGGTCAGAAACAGCCTGAAAATCTTGTAAGGTGTGTGTGAGAAATAACTGTTAAAAAAATTCGATACGTTGCTCCGTTTCCGAATTAATTGCAATTGAAGTTAGTCATCAGGCCGTTGTGCGCGCAATTTCAAGCTGCCCGCCAGAGACGGTGTCGCCAAACACGATCTTCGTTTGGTTTCCTGTAACCGAACAGGTCAGCTATACAAAAATCAGACTTCGGACGGCACTAAGGAACGAACTCGAGCCGAAGGCTGAGCAGTTTCGTATGGGAACAAATACACATTATATCTGGCGGGCCGCTTGAATTTGCGAGCGCAGCTGCCTGATTGGCCAACTTCAGTGCTAATTAACTCATAAACGGTGCAAGGTATACAATTTTTTGTGAACAATTATTTCTCGACACAATCTACCCTGCAACACTCTTACAAGCTTCTTAGACTGTTTCTGACCAACCTGAGCTTCAACGAGAGAGTTAAATCTGCAATTTATACTTATATTTTCCTTGCTTGTCGTACTAAAATAGCAGTCTGGGATCTGGCAGTTGTGTCAAGATAATGATCAAAAAGGGTAATGTAAAGAGGCACGATGTATTGCCTTCTAAATATTGTTTGAAGTGCGAGGGTTGTTCAATAAGTAATGCCTCACATTTTTTTAAAACAAAAAGCCATTAATATACATAGACAAACGTCCTTGTTGGTGCTTCACATTTGATGTTTGTTCTGTGCGCCGGTGAAGTTTCGAACCGTTCTGGCAGACGGCAGAGCCGTAGTACAGCGTCAAACTGGCGTCTACATACGACCCACGTTACAAGCAGCGTGCTGTTACTGAATACTTGTGTGCAGGAAACGAAACCGTGGTGAACACCCATAAACGTTTGTGTGCAGCGTATGGCGGTGCTGCAGTTGATAGGAATGCAGTTGGGCGACGGATAAAGAAAGTTACAGCCTCAGGAAATGCATGATCAGCCACGTTTGGGACGTCGTGTCACAGCCACTGCTCGAGACATGCTGAATCGTGCGGATGCCATTATTCGTGCCGACCGGCGCATCACAACTCGACAATTTGCTCTACAGTCCAGCAAAAATCTTGCACCAACACGTTAATGCACGCCCACACACAAGTATGAGAAACCGGGAACACATCGACAAATTGGGTTTGACATTATTGACTCATCCACCCCACAGTCCAGACCTGGCACCCTCGGACTTCCATCTCTTTGGACCGCTTAAAGATTATCTACGGGTAGCACACTTTGAAGATAACGATAGTGACAGTTATGCCCTGAAAACATGGCTACACCTACAGGACAAGAGCTTTTGCAAGCAGGGAATACATGCTCTTCCACAACGCTTGCGTACGGCCATAGAACGTGATGAAGACTACGTAGAAAAACAGGACATGGACAAGACATGTCGAAGCATATTGTCACCCAATTCTGACTCTTAACAATAAATATGTTCTAAGAAAAAAAATGTAGGGTATTGCTTATCGAACGATCCTCGCATTTGAATGTGTATATTTCTCGAGCAAATAAATGTCAATGTTTCGAAAAGTTTGGAAGTAAGTTTTCCTATTCTTTCATTTGGCAGTAGTACTGAAAATGTATCGTACAACCTTCGTCAAGAACAACCGTGATGATTTTTGCTTTAGCCATTAACAAAAGCTACTGTCGTGCCAAGTTCCGCAGTTTTGCTACTTCCGACATTTTGTGACGGATATGTCATAACCTCTCTCACGTCATAGGGTACTGGGCTGAGAGAAGTAACGTTGTGTTGAAGTTCCTTCTAGTGTTAACACACACCTCCACAATCGCGTCCGGTGTGAAACGACCTTTACCCGACCGAGAAGATCCGCAAGAAGAGAGGAAGGCAGAGGAAGGAAGCTGACGGCAACGGCATGCTGCAGGCGAGGGCAGAGCGGGAGTAATAACGGATTTCATCGCGTCTCGTAACAGTGTTAAGTCATCAGAGCGCGGACGCGCCGCGAGATAACCGCAGCGCTATGCCACGCTACGGCGATACGACACACTCGGCATCATTCGGCGCGCCAGCCGACGCACAATTCACGCGTGACGCCTCCGCCTCACGCACAAGCGTGGCGCTACGCACGCACGCGGGTGGGGGCGGCCGGAGGTGGGAGTCGCGCCGGGAAAGCGACCTACTTTCCCTTTCAGCGGTGCAGCGCGGACGGCGAAAACGCCGCCGGTTTCCCGTGGAAGGCAAGGCGCCGCCGCCGGGTCTGGAGGGGGCACAGCCGAGGCTCCCAGGGGGGGTGGGGGGGGGGGCGCTATGGCCCGGAAACGCCCACCTCCCCTAGTCTCGCCAATCTGCCTCGTCACCGACAGGTTCTCACTCTCCTTCCACACAGCTTCCTCCCACATCTGACAGTCAAAAAGATCGACTAGTCTGGACTTGCATTTTCTGTGTGTGATCTGGCAAGGAGTATTCGAGTAGTAAAATATTTCTGAATAGCTCCATAGTGCCTATGATCGATATGCTAGAAATATGTAAACAACCTAACTGCATCGATATAGCCTGCTGTCTGGTATACTTTGGTGTATATGACGGAATGGACGTACTGCATAGTCATATATCTGCATTCGCAGTCTATTATGTGGTACTTGCAAAGTAGTGGAGGGGTGATTTAGCGACGATACATAAATTGGGAATCATTCTGCTGTGTCGAAAATGCCTGGCAGATTAAAACTGTGTGCAGGACCAAGACTCGAACTCAAGAACTTTGCCTTTCGCGGGCAAGTGCTCTACCATCTGAGCTACTCAAGCACGACTCACGCCCCGTCCTTATAGCTTTACTCCCGCCAGTACCTCGTCTCCTACCTTCCAAACTTTATTGAAGCTCTCCTGCGGACCATGCAGGACTAGCACTCCTGAAAGAAAGGATATTGCGGAGACATGGCTTAGCCACAGCCTAGGGGATGTTTCCAGAATGAGATTTTCACTCTGCAGCGGAGTGAGCGCCGATATGAAACTTCCTGGCAGATTAAAACTGTGTGCCAGACCGAGACTCGAACTCGGGACCTTTTAATCTGCAGGAAGTTTCATATCAGCGCACTCCGCTTCACTAGGACATCTCATTCTGGAAACATTCTGCTGTGTCACTGGCTGACGTTGAAATTACACAATAAGTGGGGTAAAATTGCTAAAACTGATCGTGCTATTGTCCCATATTTTATTTACTAACAGTAACAGAATCGTGGAGCCACTGAAAAATTTCGTATCCTGGTCCCGGAATCAAAGAAAATTAACTGTTCAAAACGACTTTTCATTATGAATAAATCAGCTCCAGTTGCACAGCACAAATCCATTATTTGGATAAGATCCTACACATGACCTAGTTTTCAGGTTGTATATCTCATCTTCAGGCGCTATAGGAAGCATGGAAAACTAAACGGGATTCTTCATAAATTTGCTTAACATTAAAAGGGCCCTACAAACGTGAATCTTGATTGCGTATAGGAAAGTCGTACCAGAGATGTAAAAAAATCCAGCAGATTTATCAAGTAGTAAGCGACATCCCGTGCGGGTGAGGCCTGAAACATTTCTCTGCGTTAACCAGCACCACATCGGGGAACCGCGGCCTAACCCAAAAAATTTGAATGTAACAGCAAATAAGCACACTTTGCCAGCCTAAAGCCTATGAACAAACTGGGCGCTACAGTCTGGAGCCGAGCGACCCCTCCGGTCGCAGGTTCGAATCCTGCTTCGGGCATGGATGTGTGTGATGTCCTTAGGTTAGTTAGGTTTAATTAGTTCTAAGTTCTAGGCGACTGATGACCTCAGCAGTTAAGTCGCATAGTGCTCAGAGCCATTTTTTGAACAAACTGCGAACAACTAGACACGTGACATGTTTTTAAGAAATTAAAGTGAAGGCATAAAAGCCGTAGAACGCCAGTATGTGAACCTCAGAAGTAGCTTAGCATGTAAGTGACCATCCCTCCGCATAATGTGGAAGCCCAACGAGATCTGTCGACATACCGCCTTTTCTGTAGCGCCTGAAAATGGGATTTACATCGTAAAACCCGGGTCGTGTGTACAGTTTTATACAAGTAAATGATTTGTCAGGTACAAATGCAGCGGATTTATTCATCATAAAAAATTTTAGCAACAGTTGTGGGTGTCCCACAAAGAATATATTATGATAAAAATGAAACCTACAGGTAAATTCTAGGATAGTTTCTATCACAAGGCCAAGTCCTATCCTTCTCAAACTATACCTGTAAGAATGTACATTCCTGTAAATATGAATTCCTTACTTTTATCTTGTTCTTAATTATGTTATACCATGACATGTCCAACGTCCTTGTAAGAGTGATCCACCTACTATTATTCCTTTTGACTTATTATCATTTTTAGTTTGTTTTGAGGCACAAGTTGTTACCGTCTGTCTGACATTACACTAGATTGCACCACATTCTTTCACTGTATTCACTACCTCGTTAAAGCTTGTCTGATAATTTTTTTCAATAGTCACTCTGATCTTAAGTGCTCAGTTATACAGCACTCCTATAACTTTCGCCATCGTTCACTCTTACATCCAGCATTCTCGATGTGTTGGGCCATTCTCCTTGTGCATTATGACGCTACATCGGTTTCTCTCGTAGCGTCCCTGCGTCGCACATTATGATTTTCACCAATTTCACAACATGGCCTCACGTGATTTGGCCAGGAGAACAATATTCTTCCAAACGATCCCCTTTTCCTGCCAGTGCTTTTTCTTAAAACTTGTGCATAAAACTCGGACTGAGTGCAGGCTGAATTTAACCACTCATTTACCTAAGCAAAAGCTTCAGTTATTTTTCAATTAAAAAGCTTTGAGATGACAACGCACGTTTCCAAAGATATGGTCACCGAACAACAGAACTGATCACCATTCACTATATTAATTCTGTGGCCGATGGGCAATGAAAATGGAAGCTGTCAGGTGGATATTAACAATACCACCCGTATCTAACTTCTATATGCATCTTCTCTACGCGAGCCTGAAAAGGCTCAAACCTAGTTTTGGAAATAAATATTTCATAAGTGACTGTTTGCAGCTATCTTTACTCACATTCTATTCATACACAGTGACGATTCCTACAATGCTCTTAATGGATAAGCTAAAACTGTTCAAAATTTTGCACTACTGACATCTATATTACCAAGCGACTATCCTGGAAACCTTAATCCAGTTCCATTTGTGGGTTGCCTATCTAACGGCTTCCAGAGGGAACAAAAATTTGATTCTCAGTGTTTCATGTAACAATTGAGCGAATTTAAAAACTTAAAACCCAGTCATAATCTACTCATTAAAAGGTATACAACACTCATGTTCAGAAAAAAAGAACTCCTTGAATGACTAGAGATAGGACGTTCATATTCACAGGACATGTACATTAATATGTTTTGCAGACATGATTAACATTTCAGTCAAGTCGGTTCTGTTGCATAGTAGCCTAACAAACAACATGACAGTAATTACAAGACGACCGGACCTGCAGCCCGCCCGTTATCGGGCGAAACAGCGGTTTTTACTACCGCGCTGGAAACAGGATGTCTTATTAAATGCCCTTATGCAACACATGAAAACCATATAAGCACCATTGATAAGAATAGTGTTTCAATTACTCAAACAGATGACGTAACTTTTAAGTTAAAAGCTGCATGCCGAAAGGTACGGGGTTAAGATGCGCACCCGTGCTCAAAGGTTAAACAGATTAGGAAACAATTATGACAATCATAACGCTTACTTCAAAGCAACCAACCTCTTAATTTCAATCGACAACTAAGGTGCGACTGGATCCCAACCCGTCCCTTCTGACAATTTTATTTTGACTAAAGCTCTGGTGACAGTTGGATATTAATATTTTCGAAGTTAAACTGATTGTCAGTTATTAAGACCGCTCTGAAGGAACGTCTTAAAACATTACTTGTGAACACTTATTACAAGAGAACTCACTAAGCAGAACCATAAGATCCAGCTAAAAATACAGTAATAAAGACCCGGTCTTCCAAACACAGGAACGCACAACTTAGTACAACAGGTTGTTCAGATTATAACTAATGACTGAAAAAATGCTATTACAATCAAGGAATCGAACCGATTAACATCTAAATCTAACCACAAGATCAGTCTTTTGTTTAATAGCAACCTGTGCCTTAGTACAATTGTTCCGGCTGTATTTACGACTAGGAGCTGATTCATTAGAACATTAATGATCTGGTTCAAACGAGAAAGGAAAGGCAACATAATAGCACAAATTTTTAAACGACAACTAGTGTCTTAGCACAATACTACGGTCTATATTTACGATCAAAGAACCGACCGAATAAAACTCTGAGGGTCGGGTACAAACCAGAAAATAATTAGGAGGGCAGGTAGACAATGACAAAAATCACCACAAGGATTGCCACTCCCCTTTATCAGCAAGCAGTTCCATGGATCCACGCTGCGTCGCAGAGGTCACTGATTGGTGCCGACGAAAGCCAGGTAGAAGAAGACAGCCAGGCCACGAGCGGTCGTCCCACACGAATGTTGCCAACCAACCGACGGGATGTCGGCCTGCTGCTTGTAGTCGACGCTACCCCTGTGAAGTACTCCGGTATCTTCGCTCTGCGCAGGCCCTCCTTGCGCAGCTCGTGGCTTCGGCCGCTCGGACCTCCTGACCACCTCTTGTAGCGACGCTACCGCCAATCCGCAAACTTCGTCCCTGCTCTCGGGCCAGCGAACCCCGTGTATACGAGGTATATCGGCGAGCAAAGACCTTCTAAGGGCACAACCCGCAGATACCAACTCTTCCTCATGGACATTGGCAATGGGGCCGCAAGAGGGATAGTCGATACCACACCTGAGCCAGTGGCGCCAGACAGAACAGTCTACTAATTCAATGGCGCCACGGTTCACATTATAGTCTCAAAAGACGAATCCATCGCCGAAACGGTGACTGTTAAGTTGGACATTACTTTGGAGGAATATCCCGTCGTGAAGCACAGACTTAAAATGGTCTATGGTATTGATGAGAGGTGTCCGACATCCGTACGTGATACTGGGTCGGAGCTTGAGAGGCGCACCCTGCTAAACCCTTGTGGGACTGCACGCCAAAGGCGAACATTGGCACCTGTACTTCTCCACACTATTCTACAAAGATCGGGATTTCAGCAGGCTGTCAAACTCAACAAAGCCAGAGCCTATAATCGATGTTTACTAGCAGAGTGGCCGTCACAAAATTAGACACCTCAAGGCCACACCCGTTCCCTGCAGTCCTCCAGCGCTAAGCGGTGTGATTCGCCTGCCTCATAGATTTGCTGCTGCAGGTACGTTGTAACAGGGCTGTAGGTCAGCGACATCTGGACGTTCTGTGTTTCCGTGCAATGTCGTGTGATCACGTGTGGTTTCAGTCTTCTGGGGAACAGTGCGTTGACATGTCTTGGTAGTGAGCGAAAAGCAGTAACAAGAGCATAAGTGTAGTGCCACTATGGTTGGTGTGCATAAAGGGCGAAAAGACATTCGACAACACACTAAATGGTTCAAATGGCTCTGAGCACTATGCGACTTAACTTCTGAGGTCATCAGTCGCCTAGAACTTAGAACTAATTAAACCTAACTAACCTAAGGACATCACACACATCCATGCCCGAGGCAGGATTCGAACCTGCGACCGTAGCGATCGCTCGGTTCCAGACTGTAGCGCCTAGAACCGCACGGCCACTCCGACCGGCCAACACACTAAAATTGACGCATCGAACGTACTGAAGATTTTCTTACTGATCTGGCCAAGAGTGGAGAAATCATGAATATCGTAAGTTTTGTACATGTTCACAAAATGACAACAAAAGCTTGTGATAGTTACTAAACGACTGTATTCTGTATCAACAGTGCAGTAACTTCAGTAGAATTAGAAATGTGAGCACATGTTTTGATTCTACAAGAAAGGGATGTAAATAAAAGCGTAAATTAAGGAATCGGACGATTTTGAAAGAAACTTAGTGCGTAGAACTGTACTTTGATAGCACAACAAAGGAGAGTATTCAACAGAGTCATCTTCGTGAAAAAAAAATTATTATTCTCGCTCTGAGACCTCGTTCATCGTCTTCTCCGCTCACTTCGTTTTTGGTTCAGAAAGTATAATGATGAACAAAAGTATTTAAAGGAATACAGACGCATCACAAGGGCAAGAACGAAGTTTCATGAAAATGCACTTACTGCGTGCTGAGGACAATAACGTTGTGTGCACTTCGCTAAAACTTAGGTTTCAAAAAACAACGCAAAAATATATGCTGACGGAAAAAATCGAAACATCGCAGCACCAAATAATTAATGTAGAGTAATGAAATTTCAGGAATATATTTATTCAAATGGTTCAAATGGCTCTGAGCACTATGCGACTTAACTTCTGAGGTCATCAGTCGCCTAGAACTTAGAACTACTTAAACCTAACTAACCTAAGGACATCACACGCATCCATTCCCGAGGCAGGATTCGAACCTGCGACCGTAGCGGTCGCTCGGTTCCAGACTGTAGCGCCTAGAACCGCACGGCCACTCCGGCCGGCAATATATTTGTCTATATAATATTAAGTGGTTACCATTGCAGGATCATAGGTTAATGTAAGCTCGAGATACGCCATTCCAAATGCGATTTGCTGGCACGTTAATAACAGGTGTCACCGCCAGAATATTGAATGTAACCACGCAAACGTGTTGTACAGGTAGTGGATGTCAGTTTGTGGAATGGACGTCCATGCCCGTTACACTTGGTCGGTCAAAACAGGGACGGTAAATGCTGTTTGTGGATTACACCTGAGTTGTCATCCGATGATGTCCTGTATGTGCTCGATTGGAGAGAGGCCTGGTGATGGAGTGTTGACACTCTGTAGAGCATATTGGCTTACAGCAATGGTATATAGGGAAGTTATCCTGTTGGAAAATGAATGCCAGCACCACAGATCAAACCACCAGATTGACGTACAAATTTGCAGTCAGGGCGCGTGGAATAACTGCGAGAGCGCTCCTGCAGTCACACGAACTCGCACCCCAGACCATAACTCCAAGTGTAGGTCCAGTGTGTCTAGCACACTGACGGGTTGGTTGCAGGTCCTCAACACACGCCTATTACTGGCACAGAAGCAGTACCAACCTTCATCAGAAAACACAACAGACCTCCGCCCTGCCCTCCAATGAGCTCTCGCATGACATTACTGATGTGGAAATGGCGATGGTCTGGGATCAGCGGATCGCATCCTTCAGGGCATCTGGCTCGGAGCTGTCCTTGGAGTAACCAGTTCCTAACAGTTGGTTGTGTCACTGTGGTGCCAACTGCTGCTCATATTATTGCTGCAGACGCAGTACGATGCGCCAGAGCCAGGACGTACTTTACCATGTAGGTAGCAAAAGGTTAAGGGTTTGGACTCGCAAGAATTGAATTGGTTTTCGTGAATCGTGTAAGTTAAATTACCAAGACGATCGCTTTGAAAAGGATACAGCCGATGTTCCTTCTTTTCTCGAACTTGCGCTCCCTTCCTAATAACTCCATCGCCGACGGAACTTCAATCATGCTGTCTTAATGAAAAGCATGCACACTGTTTTCACTACATCTTGCATTGCTTACAGAGCAACTTTTCGCAGAAATATGCAAAACTGCGCAATGTGATAAGCCGTAAACTGTCTACAAAGCGCGTATAATGTTCACCAGGAAGCTGCAGATGGTGATGAGTTCCCATACTCCGAGGAGCATAGGGGACGATGCGGGAGACCCGTACCGCTGACTGAGCAAGGTCCTAGCGGAGATGGTTTGCCATTGCCTTCATCGGACCGTAATGGGGATGAATGACGATGAAGACGACACAACACACAGTCATTTCGAGGCAGGGAAAATCCCTGACCCCGCTGGAAATCGAACCCGCGACCCCGTGCGTGGGAAGCGAGAACGCTACCGCAAGACGACGAGCTGCGGACGGAAGCTGTAAAGGAAACGGGAAAAATTTAATCCCAGAAAGTAGATCTCCGTCACAAAACTGCTTTCATACTTCCACGGTCAATCGAATTTCACAAATGTTAGTAGTCTTATGTAGTTATTTGAAGGATAACTAATCCAAAAACAACATAGGTATCACTCGTTGAACAAACAGTAGCGTGTAACAAACAGTTGAATTTTTTTAGACAGCACAAACGCCAAGCCAGACTTGTTGATTTTGTGCTCTTGCAAATGGGCAAACAGCAAGTCACTTTACACTATCGATATTTCATCATCCATCTTTATTCTGTATTCTACAAGTAACTTTCCGCAACAAGATACAGAGCTACGTTACGTTGTTGACATTCCTGTTGCATCACTCGTTATTGGACCAAAGTAGCACAGATACAACGAAAATTTTGTGGCATGTCAACATGTTGTCATTTGCAAGTGTACATAACAGTCGACAGCGTAGTGTTTTAATCATTCCACTGAAACGCCACATCTGCCCTTCTATGAAGACTCAGGGAAGAACGGACGACAGCACGGCAAATTTTACTTTGGTAAAAGAACTCTAGAAGTACTGCATATTGTTTCAAGCAAATGTTCAAATTTTTGGCAAACAGTACCTCATTTATGTCTCTTGTGACTCTGATATAATTGTCTGCTACTGTTTCTTCAGCGAATTGTGCTCCTCTAGAGTGCAGATTCGATTACCTTCAACCAGATTGTACACCAATACGGACTTTTACGGGTAAATGACCTTGATGTGCGTTAGAACAAACAAATCTTTGCATTTCAAATCGCGTAGGGAATCACACCAAAACGAGCAAAACGAGCGATTGTTTCTGCCGATGTAATGTCAAAAACGCTGCAATGAATCTACTAATAATAAACATAATGCTATCTTAATGTCCTCGTTTTAAATACGAAATTTCATATTTCGTGCCTACAACGCTGTGGCGTTCGAATAACAGTACGACCGGAACCGCGCATTCACAAAGTAAATTGGACGTTTTCGACTTCACACGTTTGCGCGTCTCCATGAAAGGAGTTATATCTTAAAAGAGAAGCATCGCCGGTGGAACGGGTAAAACCGAATAAAAATGATTCATAAATAGTCTCTGCAACAACTGTCTCGAAGGCCATTTATCAGCAAATCTTCGAATTTGTGTACAGTCGATACTTGGAGCTTAACGAATACGAAAAGTACAGAAGCACAAGTCGCTGAGACCGTGTAACACACGATTATTACAACCACATTCACAAGAGCTATAAATTAGGTATTATTTGGCAAAAAGCTACACTGTCCAGTCACCACCTATCGAAAGCCTAGTTAACCACCTTTTCCAGCGCAGCTCGCTGCGAACTCTGAGGGAAGACAGACAGTGAGGTTCTGGAAGGTACTGACAGGGATTTGGTGCCATGCCGACTCCAAAGCCGTCGCCAGCTGCGCTAGGTTTCTCTGTTGAGGATCCATGGCACGAACAGCCCGATCGAGGTAGTTCTACAGGTTCTCGATTAGGTTTAATTTCAGGACGTTTTGTGGCCAAGGGAGTGCGGTAAACTCATACTGCTGCTCTTCCAACTACGCATGTATACAACGAGCTGTATGAGATGTTCCATTGTCCTGCTGGTAGGTACCAACGCGTCAAGGAAAACGAAACTGCATGTAAAACATGATCCCCACAGGTAGAAGAATACTCGTATTGGTTCATTGTGTCTTTCACATGACTGAGGAAATGATTTGCGAACTGGACTCCTTCCGATCATTGTTTCAATCTGTCCGATGGAGAATAAAATGCGAATCATCTAAGAAGGCCACCTTTCGCCACTTAGTGGACTCCAGTTGCGATACGGCATGCAAATTCCAGCCTTCGTCCCAATGAACAGCAGTCAACATGAGGGCATGAGCCAGACACTTGTTGCAGAGGCCCGTACGCAACAACGTTAGCGCACGGTCGTTGAGGAGACACTGTTGGTGGCTCCTTGTTTCATCTGGGCCCTCAGCTGCTCAACAGTTGCACGTCTAATCGCCCGTACACATCTATGCAGCTGCCGTTCACTGTGTCATCTACGGCCGGTGGTGCACCGCAGATGCCTCGGCGCCGGTTTTGGAGACCGCCACTTTCCATTTACGGTACACTTCAACGACGGCGGCACACGAACAGCTGTTTCGGAAATGTTTCCACCCTTCGCCAGAATGTCAGTGATCAGCGCCTTTTGAACGGCATATAAATCGCCTGGTTTCCGCATTACGACAAACGACTGCACAACACATCTACCCGACGCGCTTTATACTGGGTGTTACAAAAAGGAGCGGCCAAACTTTCAGGAAACATTCCTCACACACAAATAAAGAAAAGATGTTATGTGGACATGTGTCCGGAAACGCTTAATTTCCATGTCAGAGCACATTTTAGTTTTGTCAGTATGTACTGTACTTCCTCGATTCACCGCCAGTTGGCCCAATTCAAGGAAGGTAATGTTAACTTCGGTGCTTGTGTTGACATGCGACTCATTGCTCGACAGTACTAGCATCAAGCACATCAGTACGTACCATCAACAGGTTAGTGTTCATCACGAACGTGGTTTTTGCAGTCAGTGCAATGTTTACAAATGCGGAGTTGGCACATGCCCATTTGATGTATGGATTAGCACGGGGCAGTAGCCGTGGCGCGGTACGTTTGTATCGAGACAGATTTCCAGAACGAAGGTGTCCCGACAGGCAGACGTTCGAAGCAATTGATCGGCGTCTTAGGGAGCACGGAACATTCCAGCCTATGACTCGCGACTGGGGAAGACCTAGAACGACGAGGACACCTACAATGGACGAGGCAGTTCTTCGTGCAGTTGACGATAACCCTAATGTCAGCGTCAGAGAAGTTGCTGTTGTACAAGTTAACGTTGACCACGTCACTGTATGGAGAGTGCTACGTGAGAACCAGTTGTTTCCGTACCATGTACAGCGTCTGCAGGCACTATCAGCAGCTGATTGGCCTCCACGGGTACACTTCTGCGAATGGTTCAACCAACAATGTGTCAATCCTCATTTCAGTGCAAATGTTCTCTTTACGCATGAGGCTTCATTCCAACTTGATCAAATTGTAAATTTTCACAATCAACATGTGTGGGCTGACGAGAATCCGCACGCAATTGTGCAATCACGTCATCAACACAGATTTTCTGTGAACGTTTGGGCAGGCATTGTTGGTGATGTCGTAATTGGGTCCCATGTTCTCCCACCTACGCTCAATGGAGCACGTTATCATGATTTCATACGGGATACTCTACCTGTGCTGCTCGAACATGTGCCTTTACAAGTACGACACAACATGTGGTTCATGCACGATGGAGCTCCTGCACATTTCAGTCGAAGTGTTCGTACGTTTCTCAACAACAGATTCGGTGACCGATGGATTGGTAGAGGCGGACTAATTCCATGGCCTCCACACTCTCCTGACCTCAACCGCCGGCCGCGGTGGTCTCGCGGTTCTAGGCGCGCAGTCCGGAACCGCGCGACTGCTACGGTCGCAGGTTCGAATCCTGCCTCGGGCATGGATGTGTGTGATGTCCTTAGGTTAGTTAGGTTTAACTAGTTCTAAGTTCTAAGGGACTGATGACCTAAGATGTTAAGTCCCATAGTGCTCAGAGCCATTTTTTTGACCTCAACCCTCTTGACTTTCATTTATGGGGGCATTTGAAAGCTCTTGTCTACGCAACCCTGGTACCAAATGTAGAGACTCGTCATGCTCGTATTGTGGACGGCTGTGATACAATACGCCATTCTCCAGGGCTGCATCAGCGCATCAGGGATTCCATGCGACGGAGGGTGGATGCATGTATCCTCGCTAACGGAGGACATTTTGAACATTTCCTGTAACAAAGTGTTTGAAATCACGCTGGTGTGTTCTGTTGATGTGTGTTTCCATTCCATGATTAAAGTGATTTGAAGAGAAGTAATAAAATGAGCTCTAACATGGAAAGTAAGCATTTTAGGACACATGTCCACATAACATATTTTCTTTCTCTGTGTGTGAGGAATGTTTCCTGAAAGTTTGGCCATACCTTTTTGTAACACCCTGTATACATTCCATTGCTAGTGCAGCACCTGCCGTCTGTGAGTCGTTCTTGCACGTTGACGTCGAACATAAGTGGTGGTCACATTAATGTGACTCGACCGTGTACGTTAAGACACGCAATACTGTCATATTTCCCAAAATAGAAGTTGCTGTTCTGTCCTACGTTCGCACCTTATTCTCCATCGAAATGCAAATGTGGAGTTTCAGTGAAGTGATTAAAACAAAGAGGAATGAAACGTTATATACACACACCAATGACATACTACATGATTTTTCTGTTCGGCCACGCTGTAGAAATCCATCATAGAAAGCCACAGTAATTACATTATCAAATGATGCAACAGGAATATCACCTTCGTAACCAGATCTTTCCTACGAGTATGTTAATGACGATCAGCATCTCGTTGAAGAAAGTTCTTTATAAATAAGATAACAAGGATGACGAAATATCGGTCATGCAACATCACCTACGCTTGGTCCATTTGCGAGTGTACAATAGATCAGACGAGAAGCCTGAAATGGCGTTTCTACTGTTAAAAAACGTAGCTGTCCATTACACGCTATTACGACTTTTATTTCTGTAGTCTTCAGATCGTTTAACCTTCAAATATCGATTTTCACAGAGCCAACGTTTTAAAGATAAATGATCTTGATGGGTAACAGAATCGAAACATTACAGCGTAAAATCCTATAACGCCGAATTTTAATCTGCCGTTTACGGATACCGAACTTCGTCATTACCGCGATCGTCCATTTTGTGTAGGTGCTACGGCGGTCGCAGACGTTATTGCAGCGTCAGCAAGGCTACGTCGTCTTCTCTGATACCCCCCTCGACTTTGACGAACATTAGCGGCGACAAGAAAAGACGGTGTTGCTATTGAATTCTCTGTATGTTGCGTTTATTTATGAGAATGAATTTTACAGATACTAAACTAGGATGTAAACAGTGGAAATGGAATGTCGTGTGACGAGGGCCTCCCGTCGGGTAGACCGTTCGCCTGGTGCAGGTCTTTCGATTTGACGCCACTTCGGCGACTTGCGCGTCGATGGGGATGAAATGATGATGATTAGGACAACACCCAGTCCCTGAGCAGAGAAAATCTCAGACCCGGGCCCTTAGGACTGACGGTCTGTCGCGCTGACCACTCTGCTACCGGGGGCGGACGATGTAAACAGTCAACATAGAGAGAGCGAACTATGTCATTAACTACTTGGCAACAGCATTCGAAAAATCATTTGAACTGAATTTCATTCCAATATAATTTATTGTTTCATACAGATAGCTAAAATAGAGCAGAAAACAGCTAGTATTTTCGAAGTATCATGCAGGATTACTTCTCGCAGTCGTCTGCTATCACGAGTTACTATACAAGCAAACGTCTGAAAAAACTGTATATTTTTGATGAGCATTCGTGGTTGGCAAGATTGATTAGACCAATGATCGTAGAAAGAATGTCAATGATGTGTTGGTTACAGTTAATTATCGGTAGCAACCCGAATAGGTTAGTGCGTTGAAAATGGAGATCACCGTGGTTCCTGCTGATATACATTTTTATCTGAAGGGCTCAGTTGCAGCACAAATCAAAATAGAACTGGATGAAGTTCATGTGGACTGGGCACCTCATAACAGACCATTTACTTTTGGACTGACGAATTTCAACGTGATCGGACAAGCACCAGAGATGAAGCGCGCTCCGGCCGTCCATTTGAGGTCACCGCAAAGGAAACCATAGACAAAATCCATTTTATCGTAATGAAAGACTGCAGAATACAAATTCGTGAGATTTCTGAGATTGTAGGCATCTCAGCTGAATGAGCGCATGTCAGTCATGGAGAATTAGCTACGAAGAAGCAGTGTGCGAGGTGGGTGCCGTGATTACTCACAGTCGACCAAACGCGCATCCTGACCACCATTTCGGCACAATGTCTGGCGATGTTTAATCGGAATCGGCAAGACTTATTTGCGCCAATTTGTGGCTGTTGATGAAACATGGGTCCATCATTACACACATGAGCCAAAACGGCAGTCAAAACAGTAGACAAAGTGCACCGAAGAAGGCAAAGACCGTATTGTCAGTTGGTGTGCTGTTTTTTTTTGGGGGGGGGGGAGGAGGGGACCAAGAAGGAATAATCCCCATAGATTACTTGGAAAAGGGCAGAAACATAACTTGACTCTATTGGATCGTCTGAAACTTGCATTGGCTGAAAAAAACCAAGGCTGGCACGTAAAAAGTGCTCTTTCACCAGGACAAAGCTCCATCCCACAAATCACCAATAACATGCATTGGACTTTGAATCGGTTCCTCATCCAACCTGCTCACCAGAATATTTGTGGTAAGATCTTATGGGACCAAACTGCTGAGGTCATCGGTCCCTAAGCTTACACACTACTTAATTTAACTTACGCTAAGGACAACGCAGACACCCATGCCCGAGGAAGGATTCGAACCTCCGACGGAGGGAGCCGCGTGGGCCGTGACAAGACGCCCAAGACCGCGCGGCTACCACGCGCGGTTGTTTCTTAAAAAGTGGGAACCGATTCAGACAGTAG
Source organism: Schistocerca nitens (assembly GCF_023898315.1). NCBI lineage: Eukaryota > Metazoa > Arthropoda > Insecta > Orthoptera > Acrididae > Schistocerca > Schistocerca nitens. The sequence continues at coordinate 271,532,460 of NC_064620.1, forward strand.
AAACAACCTAGGTTTACAATCATGTTAAATATAACTGGCAAGTGCGATAATAACCATAGGTGGTAGTAAGGGTCGTGTACTTGGAAACAAGCCTTTACTTCAATTGTGAAAAAAAAAAAAAGAATCCCGCGGAGGTTCGAGTCCTACCTCGGGCATGGGTGTGTGTGTTTGTCCTTAGGATAATTTAGGTTAAGTAGTGTGTAAGCTTAGGGACTGATGACCTTAGCAGTTAAGTCCCATAAGATTTCATATACATTTGAACATTTTTAAAAAAAATAAAAATAAAGAAACTAGTTGTAATAGCGATTACACTCGGAAACGGGAGCAAAACAGTATTGTTGTTCGTGTCCTATACCTCTACATCTGCATCCACATACATACGCCGCAAGGCAGCATACGGTGCGTTGTGGAGGGAGACTTGTACCGCTACGAGTCGTTTCCTTTCCTATGCCACTCACAGCTGGAGCGAGAGAAAGCGACTGTCTATATGTCTCAGTACGAGCCCTAATTTCTCGTATCTTCGTGGTCCTTACGCGAAATGTCTGTTGGCGGCAGTAGGATCGTTCTGCAGTCAGCTTGGAATGCCAGACCTCTAAATTTTGTCAATAGTTTTTCTGGAAAAGAACGTCGCCTTCCCTCCAGAGATTCCATTTGCGTTCTTGATACATCTCCATAACACTTGTGTGTTGTTCGAACCTACCTGTAACAAATCTAGCAGACCAGCTCTGAATTGCTATGATGTCTTCCTTAAATCTGACCTGGTAGGGATCCCAAACATTGGAGCAGAACTCAAGAATAGGTCACACTAGGATCCTATATGCGGCCTCCTTTACAGGTAAAACACCCTTTCCTAAAACCCTCCCAATAAACTGAAGTCCACCATTCGACTTTCCTGTCACAATCATCACGTACTCGTTCCATTTCATGACGCTTTGCAACATTATGTCCAGATATTTAAACGACATGACTGTATCGAGCAGTATACTACTAATGCTGTATTTGCATATTATGATTCCCCCCTACCCGTCCGCATTAACTTAAAGTTATCTACATTTAGATCTAGTTTCCATCCATCACACCAACTACAAACTATGTCTAAGTTATCTTGTATCAACCTACAGTCGCTCTACACCCTTCTGTACACCACTGCATCATCCGCAAACAGATGTTGCCCACACTGACCGCTAGATCATTTACAAACTATGTCTAAGTTATCTTGTATCAACCTACAGTCGCTCGACACCCTTCTGTACACCACTGCATCATCCGCAAACAGATGTTGCCCACACTGACCGCTAGATCATTTACACTGATGTGAAATCATGGGACACCTCCTAATATCGCGATGGACCTCCTTTTCCCTGCACAGCGCAGCACCTACACGTGTCACCATATTTTTCAGGAAATTTGGAAATTTATGGGTGGCCGAGAGGTTCTAGGCGCTTCAGTCCGGAACCGCACTGCTGCTACGGTCGCAGGTTCGAATCCTGCCTCGGGCATGGATATGTGTGATGTCCTTAGGTTAGTTAAGTTTAAGTGGTTCTAAGTTCTAGGGGACTGATGACCTCAGATGTTAAGTCCCATAGTGCTCAGAGCCATATGAACCATTTTTTGAACCAAATTGCTGAGGTCATCGGTCCATAAGCTTACACACTACATAATGTAACTTAAACTAATTTAGATTAAGGACAACACACACACCCATGCCCGAGGGAGAACTAGAACCTCCGACGGGAGAAGCCGCGCGAACCGTGACAAAACGTCTCAGACAGCGCGGCTACACCACGCGGCATATTTTTCAGCATAAAGAATTACTTTACGGTTGATAGTAGCTTGATACGATATTCTTCTCTGCTTGCCTTCCATTTCGTGACAACCTAATGCAAACACAATGCGAAGTACTGTATTAAATGAAACAACAAGTTTACTGTTACCAATCACCGTTTTATTTATTTCCACGACGCGTTTCAGAGGTTTAAACCTCCATCATCGGGTGGATTTAAATTAGTTAGAATGACATTTGTGTGTGTGTTGTGTTACGATTTTTGGAGGAACTTGTGGCACTGCCTAAATGCCATTCTTAACAATGTAAATCCACCCGATGATGGAGGTTTAAACCCCTGAAACGCGTCGTGGAAATAAATAAAACGGTGACTGGTAACAGTAAACTTGTTGTTTCATTTAATGTCAATAACAGTAACGGTAAAGCCTAACCTAAAAATGTTCGCGAAGTACTGTAGTAGGGTAACAATAATGGAACGAGGTTGAGAGGTACAACAATGCGTTGTAATGTACGAGACAGTACCTAAATTTCAACGAGCAAATAAAAAACAAACAAAAAAGAAAAGACGACTAAACAAAATTTCCTCTCGTGTCAGTAATGAATTTTGTTCTGACGTCTGCGAACAGAATTCAGAACTGGAAATATATACAAGTTCTTTTACATCGATAACCTCTGACCCGATTAACGTCTTCCTTTCTTTAATTCACAAATACCGTATCTATATTTTCTCGCTAGAGTTCAACAAATCTTTTGCTATTTCAGATCACATAGAGTAAGAAATACCAGGGAACGATTCAAGTTTGTGCTCTAATCTAATGCGCCATCGAATCTTATGCGCGTCCCAAGCAGTGTTGCCAATTTAGCGACTTTGTCGCTAGAAGTGGCGACTATTGCCTTCGTCTTAGCGACAAAAAAAACTTTTTAGCGACAAAAATTATTTAGCGACTTATCTGGCGACTTTTGGAGAAATGACGACTTTTGAAGTGCAAATCAAAACTATTTTGTGCCAGTATTTTGATTGACAAAACTAAGATTTTAACTGTAGAATGGGTACTACACTGAGTTTGTTCTAGATTTACTAGTCAAATTAAGTTCTTAGCAGATCGTGTAGCATCTTTCAGCATTTAGTAAACCTGAATGTAGGTATTGCGTACAGAGTAAGAAAACCTTGACTATAGAACAATTCATTATTCATTACCCACTAGCCTGTTATCGTCGATAGCGTATCGATCTATAATTCTTCAACTTTTGAACTCCCTTTATTTTTCGAATTGACAAAAAAACATACGTAATATTAAGTATAATAAAATACATTTCTGTCCAGCAACCTCTAATTTTTCGAAATGTTAACTCGCAGTCAAGTTATTAACACATGCACAGTGGTAACACAAGAACAATTCGGTTGGGGTATCTCAGACATTATTACGTTTTAAACAATGAACAATAGGACTGATATCGAGTTAGCGAGTGAGTAGATTGTTTCATGACCTCTAGTTCGCCTGATTTTTTAATGTATTTTCATTGATTATAAATTGGTGAAACTTATGTTGTGGTGTCTTACATAATGGATTTACCGCAGAAGAAGAAGCAGTACGCTCAAAAATATCGGGTTGCGTGGGAAGCAGAACCTAAATTCAATGGGTGGCTGAACCAGTCGTTGGAGACTTATCCAAGGCAAGATGTCAACTATGTGCAACAGTTTTATGCTAAATTGTGTGATATTAGAAAGCATTCGAAAACTATTAAGCACAAACAAAAAATTGATTTTAAAAAAGCACAAACCACCTTACCTGTGAAAATTGTTCCGAAAACTACAGTTAAAATAGCAACCAGAGAGGAAGGCGGCCTTTCTTTATTTATTGCTGAACGTTGTTCTATTTTAGCTGTAGATCATTTAGGAATACTGTGCAAGGTGTTTTTCGGTGACGAGGACGCTAAAAACATGCAATTACATCGTACAAAGTGCACTAACATTATAACTGAAGTTTTGGCTCCATATTTTACACAATAATTGGTTGAAGATATAGGTGACCAAAAATACAGTGTACTAATAGATGAATCCACAGATGTATCAATATCTAAAATGCTAGGTATCGTTATACGGTGCTATAGTGTAAAGAACCAAACCATTAGATCAGCATTTCTCAAACTCGCTGTAGTAGAAACTGCAGATGCAAGAAATCTGGCTGCTGTTCTTGTGAATTCTTTGAAAGATCTCAAACTTCCAATCGCTAATATGGTAGGAATTGGCACAGATAATGCTTCTGCAATAGTTGGAATAAACAGTGGGCTTTTCGAACAACTCAAGAGAGAATATGGTTTGAAGCATTTGGTAGTGATCCGTTGCATTTGTCACTCTCTTCAGCTTGCAGTTTCGCACGCCTAGTGAATACCAACTACAGTTCTGTCAGAGAATGAAACAGAAGAGTTATTCGATCTTCTGAGTGACGACGATGAATAGCTGACATACCGGTATGCATATATTTTGTAACCTAATTTGAGTTCTTGCTTGCTTTTGTTACAAATATAGTTGTATATTTCTAGTGTATTTGACTACTGTGATTGAAAGAACAATTTATGTGTTGCATCAATTATGATAACATGTTTAATAAACATTAGCGTATTTTATATGTATGTTGTTGCAAGCGATGCGTCATTTAATTAAAACAATAAAGCAATTAGGTATCAGACAATTTTTATTAATATTTTATTAATCCCCCCCTCACTGGCTTATTGCACCATTCACAGCACGAAATTTTCAGTACACCCCTAGTAAAATCAGTTTTAGAGACTTTCTAGCGACTTTTGATATTGAATCTAGCGACTCGGTTTTTTTAGAGTTGGCAACACTGGTCCCAAGTCTGAATACTTAGTTGTTGTTGTTGTGGTCTTCAGTCCTGAGACTCGTTTGATGCAGCTCTCCATGCTACTCTATCCTGTGCAAGCTTCTTCATCTCCCAGTACCTACTGCAATCTACATCCTTCTGAATCTGTTTAGTGTATTCATCTCTTTGTCTCCAAACTACTTATCGTCCATGTTTCACTTCCATACATGGCTGCGCTCCATACACACTTTCAGAAACGACTTCCTGACACTTAAAAAAGGTTCAAATGGCTACGAGCACTATGGGACTTAACAGATATGGTCATCAGTCTCCGAGAACTTAGAACTACTTAAACCTAACTAACCTAAGGACATCACAAAACACCCAGTCATCACGAGGCAGAGAAAATCCCAGACCCCGCCGGGAATCGAGCCCGGGAACCCGGGCACGGGAAGCGAGAACGCTACCGCACGACCACGAGCTGCGGACCCCAAATAGCAAAACTACTTTACTACTTTAAGTGTCTCATTTCCTAATCTAATTCCCTCAGCATCACCCGACGTAATTTGACTACACTCCATTATCCTCGTTTTGCTTTTGTTGATGTTCATCTTATATCCTCCTTTCAAGACACTATCCATTCCGTTCAACTGATCTTCCAAGTCCTTTGCTGTCTCTGACAGAATTACATTGTCATCAGCGAACCTCAACGTTTTTATTTCTTCTCCATGCATCTTAATACCTACTCCGAATTTTTCTTTTGTTCCCTTCAGTGCTTGCTCAATATACAGATTGAATAACATCGGGTAGAGGCTACAACCCTGTCTCACTCCCTTACAACCACTGCTTCCCTTTCATGTCCCTCGACTCTTATAATTGCCATCTGGTTTCTGTACAAATTTTAAATAGACTTTCGCTCCCTGTATTTTACCCCTGCCACCTTTAGAATTTGAAAGAGAGTATTCCAGTCAACATTGTCAAAAGCTTTCTCTAAGTCTACAAATGCTAGAAACGTAGGTTTGCCTTTCCTTAATCTTTTTTCTAAGATAAATCGGAAGGTCAGTACTGCCTCACGTGTTCCAATATTTCTACGGAATCCAAACCGATCTTCCCCAAGGTCGGTTTCTACTAGTTTTTCCATTCGTCTGTAAAGAATTTGCGTTAGTATTTTGCAGCTGTGGCTTATTAAACTTATTGTTCGGTAATTTTCACATCTGTCAACACCTGCTTTCTTTGGGATTGGAATTATTATATTCTTCTTGAAGTCTGAGGGTATTTCGCGTGTCTCATACATTTTGCTCACTAGATGGTAGAGTTTTGTCAGGACTGGCTCTCCCAAGGCTGTGAGTAGTTCTAATGGAATCTTGTCTACTCCCGGGGCCTTGTTTCGACTCAGGTCTTTCAGTGCTCTGTCAGACTCTTCACGCAGTATCACATCTCCCATTTCATCTGCATCTACATCCTCTTCCATTTCCAGAATATTGTCCTCAAGTACGTCGCCCTTGTATAGACCCTCTATATAGTCCTTCCACCTTTCTGCTTTCGCTTCTTTGCTTAGAACTGGGTTTCCATCTGAGCTCTTGATATTCATACAAGTGGTTCTCTTTTCTCCAAAGGTCTCTTTAATTTTCCTGTAGGCAGCATCTATCTTACCCCTAGTGAGATAAGCCTCTACATCCTTACATTTGTCCTCTAGCCATCCCTGCTTAGCCATTTTGCACTTCCTGTCGATCTCATTTTTGAGACGTTTGAATTCCTTTTTGCCTGCTTCATTTACTGCATTTTTATATTTTTTCCTTTCATCAATTAAATTCAATATTTCTGCTGTTACCCAAGGATTTCTCCTAGCCCTCTTCTTTTTACCTACTTGATCCACTGCTGCCTTCACTACTTCATCCCTCAGAGCTACCCACTGTTCTTCTACTGTATTTCTTTCCCCAATTTGTGACAATTGTTCCCTTATGCTCTCCCTGAAACTCTGTACAACCTCTGGTTCAATCAGTTTGTCCAGGTCCCATCTCCTTAAATTCCCACCTTTTTGCAGTTTCTTCAGTTTTAATCTACAGTTCATAACCAATAGATTGTGGTCAGACTCCAGATCTGCCCCTGGAAATGTCTTACAATTTAAAACCTGGTTCCTAAATCTCTGTCTTACCATTATAAAATCTATCTGATACCTTCTAGCAAGACGGCCGGAGTGGCCGTGCGGTTCTAGGCTCTACAGTCTGGAACCGAGCGACCGTTACGGTCGCAGGTTCGAATCCTGCCTCGGGCATGGATATGTGTGATGTCCTTAGGTTAGTTAGGTTTAATTAGTTCTGTTCTAGGCGACTGATGATCTCAGAAGTTAAGTCGCATAGTGCTCAGAGCCTTCTAGTATTTCCAGGATTCTTCCATGTGTACAACCGTCTTTTATGGTTCTTGAACCAAGTGTTAGCTATGATTTAAGTTACGCTCTGTGCAAAATTCTACCAGACGGCTTCCTGTTTCATTTCTTACCCCCAATCCATATTCACCTACTATGTTTCCTTCTCTCCCTTTTCCTACTCTCGAATTCCAGTCACCCATGACCATTAAATTTTCGTCACCCTTCACTATCTGAATAATTTCTTTTATTTCATCATACATTTCTTCAATTTCTTCGTCATCTGCAGAGCTAGTTGGCATATAAACTTGTACTACTGTAGCAGGCGTGGGCTTCGTGTCTATCTTGGCCACAATAATGCGTTCACTGTGCTGTTTGTATTAGCTTACCGGCGCTCCTATTTTTTTTATTCATTATTAAACCTACTCCTGCATTACCCCTATTTGATTTTGTATTTATAACCCTAGTATGATAAAAAATGAAATGCGCACTAGATTCGCGTAAATACGGTATCCGTACGCTGATACCTTCGTTATAAGTCTGCAGTGAGGTACCGTGTCTCCCAGGAGTAAGTAGTTCTTCGTCCAGTGTGCTTACAAGACGTGGAAGGTAGGTGCGAGGACGAGGAGCGGGAGGGCTAAGCGGACGGAAGCTGCCGGCAACCCTCGACCTGTGGGGCCCCTGGGAGAGCGAGGCGGCGACGCGGCGGCACGGTCCGTGGCCCGCCTCGGACGAAAGGGAAAGTTGTGTGGGCCGCCGCCGGCCCCCACCCGCCTCCGCAGCGCCTCTCCAATTCCCGGAGCGCACCCCGGCACCCGGCACCCGGCACGCACTCTGCCAATATCGGCCTTTCTGCTGACCGTGTCGGCGAGCGGTGCCTCTGTCTCGAGTTTTTCGGTGGTGTCAGGCGGGCAGCCAGTGGTATTATAGTGACTAAGAGAGAGCAGAGTGAAACGGCGCAGCGTCTAGTCTGTGTAACGGTAACGCGCTCGCCTTGAGCCGGGGAAAACCTCTGGCCAGTAGCGCTCTAGCAGCCGTCTCCGTCGGCGACCGGCTGCACGCCTAAACGGTGCCGTGTGTCGGGCAGGATCACGGCATCAGCGAAATACGGTGCACTTAAATCTCATTTAGTTCACGACTATGGTCACAAATTTTTGTCATCTACCGGTTTCGGTCTATAACGACCATCTTCAGATCTGTAGTAAAATATGGGAAAAAACATAAATACACAAGCATATTGTGTACAGCTGAAAACAATAAAATAGATCATAATGAAAAGTACCCTGGTGTCACCGCCAGATACCATACTTGCTAGGTGGTAGCCTTAAAATCGGCCGCGCTTCGTTAGTATACGTCGGACTCGCGTGTCGCCACTATCAGTGATTGCAGACCGAGCGCCGCCACACGGCAGGTCAAGTCTAGAGAAACTCCCTAGCACTCGCCCCAGTTGTATAGCCGACTTTGCTAGCAATGGTTCACTGTCTACATACGCTCTCATTTGCAGAGACGACAGTTTAGCATAGCCTTCAGCTACGTCATTTGCTATGACCTAGCAAGGCGCCATATTCAGTTATTATAAGTACTATCTTCAAGAATGTATTCTGAACAGATGATATTGTGAATAATGTACCGTCAAGAGCGACGTTCATCATTAATGGATTAAGTATCAAACTAATTACGTCCGCTTTCTGAATTCTCATTCCTTGTCATGTTCCAGACCTCAGGTCAGTATAGTTCTTCCCTCCTCACGCCAGCCTGCGTGAGCTAAAACGCGTGCATTTCGGCCTCCACTCGTAACACGGTGTTGGCCCTTTTGCTAACACAAAAAATACTACGGGGTGTTCAAAAAGTCTCTGAGCAGTGCCGTATGATTGTTAGGCGCGCGTACCGTATGCCGCAGTGAATATACCGAAATGAAACTCGATTTCCTGGGCGAGTTTTCCTACTGACTTGCTCGGACACATGGACATTTTATCGGAAATATCGAGTAGTTTATCCTCAGACAAAAGCGCTAGGACGGCCACTTCTCGGTGCATCTGTCACTGAACCAGTATTTCGAAATTTGTTAATCAAATCTCGCACAGTATCGCGATGTGGAGGTGTTGTCTCCGGGAAACTGAATCAAATGTTTGACGAACTGAAACTCACACGTTCTTCAATGAATAGCATTTTAAAAGTGACAAAAAGAAATAAACGAACAAAGGAACTAAACTTAAACGTTCACATCAACACGTGACGACACACACCAACGATACTACTGACGCAGGCTGAGGTAAACGACAGTGGAATGTTGGGACAGTCCACTTGAAGGGAAGTAACCCAGGTAGGCTAACAATCATGCGGCACGCGCGCCTATCATACGGCACTGCGGAGAGACATTTTGAACACCCAGTACATGTACGTTATTGCGCTTTAAGTATGAAGGGGCATACCTGTTTTATAAAAATACGTTCTAATATGCTGGAGCCACAGTGTCATCGTCAAATGTTAAATACAAAATCAGCACCAGCATCGTCAAATATATGTAAATAACACCATATGCAAGAGCCATCTTGTCAGCTCCAGTAATGTTCAAAACTAACTGCCTTACAGTAGTCACAAAATGTTTTTTTATTGCAAGTTCACCACATGTGGCTACTGTGGGCGTGTAGTTGTACAAAGTAAGATAAACGTGGAAACAATCAGTAAAGTCTATATTGGGCTTATAAAGTATAAGAGGCATTACAGTAATAAAAAGCGATGAAATAAAACGCGACAAACGTTAGACTGTTAAAAAGGGGAAGGGCTGAGAGACAGTAACTGACATACACTCAAGTGCCAATATCACAGATAATGACATAAATAATAAACAGCTTTCAGAGTGCACAGAATAACATAAAAGTTATAAAACAAGTAGCTAAAGTCTGTTTTCTATCATTGTGCGCTGGAGGAAGACCATACATGGGACTGTGATTACGTAGAAATATAGGGTGTATAGATAAAACACCTTTCTTTCATGTGTGTAGTTCTCATTATGTTCAATAAAGAATTGTTGGACAGTTTCATAAGTTTTTTTTAATTAACTCTTTGTGGAAACTGGATAACTTTTATAATTTTGATCGTCTCAGTTGCACTGATATAAAATTCTGTTGCAGTACTTACCGGTGTTAGGCTGAAACGCCCTTTCTCAAGTCACACATTATTAACCATAAGTTATTTATACAATGCGGTGCCAACAGGTACGAATAACTGCTGAATACTGTGGCAATAAGTACCCTCATTGATATTAGCCTATGTGCCTGTTGCACCTGACCGAAATAACCAAATGCCTCGAATAAGTATTAAGCATTTTACTCGTCTTCTTCCAACCCATCTTCTTTATCTGAACTGCTACAACAGCTTTAGTGATTTTAGACGGACTGCGCTTTCTTTGATCAACTTCCCCCATTATCTGTTTGTAATCTACAATAGAACTGGTAGAGAATAAGAGTGCATACAAGTACTGGCAGACTTAAAACATGAAAAAGCAAGAAGTACGGTTTAAGTATCTGAAGGGGGTCCAGTTCACGCAACTGTAGCCTAAATTTTTTTAACAAAATAAAGTTTTAGCCAAACGTCTAATTGAACGGTTTGATCGTAAATATTAAACCTTACTATTCAAGACGCATATAGGTTGAACGCCTTACCTGTTAATATCTAGGAGAAATAACGAAACATGTAGCACAATGAAAACTCTTTCTCCATTGTCAGATCATGTAATGAAGAACTGACAAGTAACAAGAGAAGGCGTGTGCATTCCGCTATAGAGTCGCAGAAGCCCAAATTACTGTTTACAGTTGGTCCCACCAGAGTTCCGGAGAAAGTAGAACCAAGAGACAAGTGACTCCACTTTAAGGGGGTGGGAGGGGGGAGGGGAGTTCAGTAGTTCAGAGCAAACCATCTCTCGGTGTGCGGTGGAGACTAATTCTGGAGCAAATACGATTTACCCTTAAGTTTATCCTTGTTATATGGAAATGATTGGGAGAGTTTATCCTTGTTATATGGAAATGATTGGGAGAGACTACCAAATAAGATACCATGAACACATAAATATCTACCACACAAACATTTATGCTGAATCAGCAATAGCCACCCACATTAAGGATACCGGCCACCCATTCCAACATATTCGTATATTACATAAAATAGACGAGGGACACTAAATGGACAGTTGGGAATAAGTAGACATTTTCATTCGTGGCACAGTACATGGTAACAGGTAGCTAAATGATAAGCTAAAAAGCAACAATGTAAATTTCTTCAAAAATTTCTCGAATGTGGATTGCCTTTTTTATAAACATAAGAATTAACTGAGGGAAAAATGTCTTACCATTTCTCCAGAGACATTCAGACACATCATTGGAAGTAACCGAATGTCTACTAATTGCTGTCCCGATGCTCTTGAACAGACAGTGAATGCATCCAAGTGTGAACGTGAGTGTGTGCGCCAGGAAGTGTCCGCTACGTTGTGTACTATTAAACCCATACCGAGTCAGTTGGCAGCAAGGAACGGACTCGCATTCGGGAGGACGACGGTTCAATCCCGTCTCCAGCCATCCTGATTTAGGTTTTCCGTGATTTCCCTAAATCGTTTCAGGCAAATGCCGGGATGGTTCCATTGAAAGGGCACGGTCGATTTCCTTTCCAATCCTTCCCTAACCCGAGCTTGCGCTCCGTCTCTAATGACCTCGTTGTCGACGGGACGTTAAACACTAACCACCACCACCACCAAGGAACGGAACTGCTGCGATACCCCAACCTGTTTTTTGTTGATGGCTTCTACTTGCTGATAACGACCTCTAATATTACAGCGAGGGCCTTCCCTCGCTTCCGGCTCTAAAGACCGCGATTACCGGGTAATACACGTATTTGCCTGCGCCTTGGCTACGTAACGGTACTCCAGAGCCGCGTGTCGCCTTTTCTCCGGTTTAAACAAGCTTTGCGACCTCTAGCGCCTGACCTTTAACTGGGTTCAATATTATCAATGTGCAGAAAATCTGTTTTTAATGGCTATGAAGCGGAGCTACACTAATCGAGCCAGCAGTGCTACTCTGTTGGTAAGAAACAGGTATCATACTCTGAGAAGCGAAACGCAAGTCCGTACATCGCCATTCTGACTTTGGCCTTCTGCCTTCTTCTCTTACTTCTTCTTTACTTCAAGGAGTAGGTCCCCCCCCCCCCTGCCTCCCCCCGCTTGTACTGATCTCAATTAGCTCTCTCTTCCGCGGTTTTCCGGAATCTCGTTTTGATTTTGGTTTGTAGGCCAATACTTGTATTGTTAGTCATCCTATGGTATCCTCTTTACGAATTCTAGTCATTTCATTCTCTTTTGTATTATTAATTCGCTAAATGAATAAATTCACAACTCAACTCTAATCTCTCTATTCCATATCTGATATTCCAGGCTGCAGCCTTTCGCGTGCTCCATAAACTTCATTTCAGTAGCTCAGATGGTTCAAATGGTTCTAAGCACTATGGGACTTAACATCGGAGGTCATCAGACTTAGAACTACTTAAACCTAACCAACCTAAGGACAGTACACACATCCATGCCCGAGGCAGGATTCGAACCTGCGACCGTAGCAGCAGTGCAGTTCCAGACTGAAGCGCCTAGAACCGCTCGGTCACAACGCCCGGCCATTTCAGTAGCCTGTTTACGCGTTTAGTCCTAGTTTCATATTGTGCACAACACAAAGACACATTTCAAACAAGTGTAACCGTTAATTTACAAAAAATTATTTTTGTTTATTTCCGCAGTTTGCTGTCCAGTGTTGTGTGTTTTGTACCACACATCACGAGACATTTATTTAATTTATTTATAGAGTTATGCCATATTCGAGATAGTAGCTTATGCCACATTCTGAGCAGTTAAAATATGTCACTTACTCTAAACCAACACAATTTAGCGCAAATTTGGTTCATTCCGGGTCTTTTCCTTTAAAAGTGATAATTTTAAATCTTTTTGTGAGAAATATAGAAATTGTAGTCGTTGCATATCTGGTCTAGGCAATATGTTATCCTTTTCAGGTCGTCCTCGCTAATTCAAAGCTTATTTGGTTGATAGTGAACATCATGGGGTTCGTCCTGTCTTCTTGCCTATTTACTGCCACCGTTGACCTTGGTTTCCCGTTTCTAACAATGTCGTCACTTTAGATCTGGCGAACGTTCGAGAATGTTATTCGAAACGACGCCGCTTGAAAACCGAATCAGACGTGCCATCGCGAAGACTCCGAGCAGTAAAGGTGTACCTACACCATAGCTCGACGGGGGGTGTTTAGTAATTAAGGCAAAACTTTTTTTCTCAGCCAGTTTCAGTTAAAAATTCGCAGTTTTTTGTGGAACATAGTGGAATATTCCCGCTTCAGTCCCTACAGAATCGTGAAGTTCCAGTAGGTGGCGGCTCTGTACGTAGCTTTCAAAATGGCGTCTGTAACTGAGGTGCGTTCCAAGCAGAGAGCTGTCATTGAGCTTCTTTTGGCGGAAGACCAGAACATAGGAGATATTCATAGGCGCCTGCAGAATGTCACCTGGCAGTGAACAAAAGCACGGTGAGTCGTTGGGCGAGGTATCTTTCATGATCACAAGAATGTCGAACAAACCTGTCCGATTTCCTCCGTGCCGGGCGGCGGCACACAGCTGTGACTGCTGCAGTGTTGGAACGTGCGGACACTCTCATTCGAGGTGATCACAATCAAGCACCTCGTCTCTAAAGTGGTCGTATCTGTGTCTCTGAACACTCGTCCATCCGCTGCAGTCATGGACTGTGCAGCTGGTCCCGGCGGAGGTTCGGGTCCTCCCTCGGGCATGGGTGTGTGTGTTTGTCCTTAGGATAATTTAGGTTAAGTAGTGTGTAAGCTTAGGGACTGATGACCTTAGCAGTTAAGTCCCATAAGATTTCACACACATTTGAACGTTTGAACTCGTCCATCTGTTGGAGTACTCAAAGATGCTTGCCCTCTTGGTTCCGCACCGACAAACGGATGACCATAAAGAGCAACGAAGGACCATCTGGGCGGGACTGCTTTCGGATTACAATGCTGATAGTGACAATTTTTTGCCGAACATCGTCACAGGCGATGAGACGATTTCATCACGTCGAACCGGAAACAAAACGGCAATTCATGGAGTGCGCCGCACCAGTTCTGCTCCGAACAAAAATTTCAAAGCTGTACCTTCAGCTGGTAAAGTGGTGGTGACGGTCTTTTGACACTCTAAGAGAGTTATTTGATATTCTCCCTAATGGTGCGACGATCAACTCTGAAGTGTATTGTGCTATCCTCAGGAAACTGAAGAAACTACACAATCATGTCCGTCGCCACAAAAATGCAAACGAACTTCTTCTTCTCCATGACAATGCAAGGTATCACATAAGTCTGCGCACCAGAGAGAAGTTGATAAAACTTCTTTGGATTATTCTTCCAACATCCCGGATCTCGCACCTTCGGACTCACATCTGTTTGACCCAATGAAGAATGCACTCCGACGAGGAGGAGGAGGAGGAGGAGACTAGTGTTGAACGTCCCGTCGACAATGAGGTCATTAGAGACAGAGTACAAGGCTCTGATTAGGGTCAAATGGCTCTGAGCACTATGGGACTTAACATCTATGGTCATTAGTCCCCTAGAACTTAGAACTACTTAAACCTAACTAACCTAAGGACATCACTCACATCCATGCCCGAGGCAGGATTCGAACCTGCGACCGTAGCAGTCGCACGGCTCCGGACTGAGCGCCTAGAACCGCTAGACCACCGCGGCCGGCGCTCTGATTAGGGAAGAATGGGGAAGCAGATCAGCATTCCCCTTCAAAGGAACCATCCCGGCATTTGCCTGAAGCGATTTAGGGCAGTCACGGAAAACCTAAATCGGTATGGCTGGCCGCGGGTTTGAACCGTCGTCCGCTCGAATATGAGTCCAGTGTGCCAACCGCTGCCCCACCTTGCTCGGTGATGCACTCCGAGAGATGCAGAAAGTGGATGATGGGGAGGTTATTGATGCTGCATGACATTGGCCCCGACGTCGACCAGTAGAATGGTACGATGAGGGAATACGGGCCCTCTCGCTGAAGTGGCGTAAGGCCATCACATTGTAGCCAAAAAAGTGGGGAATAATGTGGTGTATTGCAATCCTGAATAAAACCAACCTGTTTTAAGAAAAGAAATGTGTTGTATTACACGCTGAATGCTTCTCGCAGAAAGTTTTAGTAACATACACAAATTTGCAAAAAAGACAGAGAGGAAATTAAATGCTATTTTTTTTTCTTTTTGTATCACCAGTTTTCTCTGGTTTGATGCGGCTCACCACGACTTGCTCTTCTGAGTCATTCTCTTCATCTCAGAGCATCAGATACACCCAACCATCTCAATTATTTGTTGTATAAATTACAATCTCTGTTTCTTTAATTTTTGTCTCTTTAGCGCCGTCTAATACTAGGATCTGATCTAAAGGCTGGTTGCTCAGATTTCATTGGAGCTGCTGCAAGAAACTGTTGGTCAAGTCGTTTTACGGATGCAGCGCTCATATTGAACAATATGTGTGACTGGCTTTTAATAATAATATCAACATTATGCCTTTGTCACTTGATTCCATTTTCTTCCCATTTCCCATTCCTAATCCAATAAATATCGAAATTGTTCAATATGTCTTCCTTGTATTCGCTGTGCCTCATTTGTACTTGGTTGCCAAAATTGGAACTAAGTTTTTGTTACAGAATAAATCGGTTTCTCACTAACGTATTAGAATATCTGCCAAGTTTCGCTGCCATATAGTAATTACAGCCCACACTGGACTTCTGTAAGTGGCTGCGCTTACTCATTAATGTATTAGAATATCTGCCAAGTTTCACTGCCCTACGGTAATTACAGCCCACAATGGACTTCTGTAAGTGGTTGCACTTACTCATTGACCTATTAGAAAATGTACCAAGTTTCGCTACCCTATGATAATTACAGCCTACACTTGACTTCTGTAAGTGGCTGCACTTTTATTATGTTGTTGTTGTGGTCTTCAGTCCAGATACCTGTTTGATGCAGCTCTCCATGCTATTCTATCCTGTGCAATCTTCTTCACCTACCAGTACCTACTGCAGCCTACATCCTTCTGAATCTGCTTATTGTATTCATCTCTTGGTCTCACTCTCTGATTTTTACCCTCCACGCTGCACTCCAATACTAAATTGGTGATCCCTTGATGCCTCAGAACATTTTCTACCAACCAATCCCTTCTTCTAGTCAAGGTATGCCACAAATTTCTCTTCTCCCAGATGGTATTCAATACCTAGTTACTTATGTGATCTACCCATTTAATCTTCAGCATTCTTCTGTAGCACCACATTTCGAAAGCTTCTATTCTCTTCTTGTCTAAATTATTTATCGTCCACGTTTCACTTCCATACATGGCCACAATCCATACAAATACTTTCAGAAACGACTTACTGACACTTAAATCTATACTCGATGTTAACAAATTTCTCTTCTTCAGAAGCATTTTCGTTGCCAATGCCAGTCTACATTTTATATCCTCTCTACTTCGACTATCATCAGTTAGTTTGTGCCCTAAACAGCAAAACTCATTTACTACTTTGAGCGTCTCACTTCCTAATCTAATATCCACAGCATCACCCGATTTAATTCCACTACATTCCATTATCCTCGTTTTGCTTTTGTTGATGTTCATCTTATACCCTCCTTTCAAGATACTGTCCTTTCCGTTCAACTGCCCTTCCAAGTCCTCCGCAGTCTCTGACACAATTACAATGTCATCGGCGAACCTCAACGTTTTTATTTCTTCTCCATGGATTTTAATACCTACTCCGAATTTTTCTTTAGTTTCCTTTACTGCTTGCTCAATATACAGATTGAATAACATCGGGGATAGGTTACAACCCTGTCTCACTCCCTTCCCAACCACTGCTTCCCTTTCATGCCTCTCGACTCTTATAACTGCCATCTGGTTTCTGTACAAATTGTAAATAGCCTTTCGCTCCCTGTATCTTACCCCTGCCACCTTCAGAATTGGAAAGAGAGTATTGCAGTCAACATTGTCAAAAGCTTTCTCTAAGTCTACAAATGCTAGAAACGTAGATTTGCCTTCCCTTAATCTATTTTCTAAGACAAGTCGTAGCATCAGTATTGCCTCACGTGTTCCAATATTTCTACGGAATCCAAACTGATCTTCCCCGTTGTCGGCTCCTACCAGTTTTTCCATTCGTCTGTAAAGAATTCGTGTTAGTATTATGCAGCCGTGGCTTATTAAACTGATAGTTCGGTAATTTTCACATCTATCAACCACTGCTTCTTTGGGATTGGAATTATTATATTCTTCTTGAAGTTTGAGGATATTCCGCCTGTCCCATACATCTTGGTCACCAAATGGTAGAATTTTGTCAGGGCTGGCTCTCCCAAGGCTACTAGTAGTTCTAATGAAATTTTTCTACTCCCGGGGCCTTGTTTCGGGCCGGCCATTGTGGCCGAGCGGTTCTAGGCGCTAGAGTTTGGAACCGCGCGACCGCTACGGTCGCAGGTTCGAATCCTGCCTCGGGCATGGATGTGTCTGGTGTCCTTAGGTTAGTTAGGTTTAAGTAGTTCTAAGTTCTAGGGGACTGATGACCTCAGATGTTAAGTCCCATAGTGCTCAGATCCATTTGAACTATTTTGAACCTTGTTTCGGCTTAGGTCTCTCAGTGCTCTGTCAGACTCTTCACGCAGTATCGTATCTCCCATTTCATCTTCATCTACATCCTCTACCATTTCCAGAATATTGTCCTCAAGTACATCACCCCTGTACAGACCCTCTATATACTCCCTCCACCTCTCTGCTTTCTCTTCTTTGCTTAGAACTGGGTTTCCATCTGAGTTCCTGATATTCATACAAATGGTTCTTTTTTCTCTAAAAGTCTCTTTAATTTTCCTGTAGGCAGTATCTATCTTACCGCTAGTGAAATATGCATCTACATCCTTACATTTGTCCTCTAGCCATCCCTGCTTAGCCATTTTGCACTTCCTGTCGATCTCATTTTTGAGACGTTTGTATTCCTTTTTGCCTGCTTCATTTACCGCGTTTTTATATTTTCTCCTTTCATCAATTAAATTCAATGCATCTTCTGTTACCCAAGGATTTCTACTAGCCCTCGTCTTTTACCTACTTGATCCTCTTCTGCTTTCACTATTTCATCCCTGAAAGCTACCCATTCTTCTTCTACTGTATTTCTTTCCCCCATTTGTGACAATTGTTCCCTTATGCTCTCCCTGAAACTCTCTACAACCTCTGGTTCTGTCAGTTTATCCAGATTCCATCTCCTTACATTCCCACCGTTTCGCAGTTTCTTCAGTTTTGATCTACAGTTCATAACCAATAGATTGTGGTCAGAGTCCACGTCTGCCCCTGGAAATGTCTTACAATTTGAAACCTGATTATAACTTTGATTATAATCACTTCGTATTAGCAGTATATTATGTACCGTGTAATTTCTGTTGTTAAATCGATTTTTTGGAGATACACAACGTAAGTGGAAACAGAGTTTGTGACTTTTAGTTTGAGATTTCCGTTGGTAGTGAATGCTACATCCTGGGCCGAACAATTTCCGAGATGTGAAGAACACGTTTGCCTCCAGTTTAAAGTACTTAAAGTATTAACTTCGCTGCGTGCGTATTATGTGTTTTATTGTCCTTTATTGATTTGTTTCGCACTTGTTCATCACTTGTCCCCTATGTCCGCAGCTTTGATTCGTTTTCTATTAGCACATACTTTCTTTCTTAATATTAAACGATTATGTACAGTGAGTTATGACCAGGTGGTCTGCACTAGAAGATACGAATGTTTTGGTAATCATGTGGTCAAAACCAAGTTAATTCATTGCACGGTCATTGGTTACAAGATATAGCACAGCATGGCTTGCTTTAAGCTTTATGTTGCAGTATGAAGTGCACTGCAATCAAGATCACACGTAAGTGATAACTGTACGCTAACTTTACAGGGCTAAGAATGATTTAAGTGTGGTTAGCTACAGTACTGTAGAAAAAATAGTAGGATGGTCTTACGCAGTCGGAAACGTTATCCGCGTGAGCATGTGTGTTTAAAAAAACTAAATTAGTATCGTTGTCTTAGGTATGCATCGTAGCCAGATGCATATTCATTATGCGTATGTATATTCCTTATTAGCCCGTTGCGTTTGTACATTCAGCATTAGTTTTATATGCGTAGGTAACAACCGTAATGAGTAACAGTTGATCTTCAAAACATTTAACTTTCAGCGTTAATGAAACTGTATATTCATTTCAATTAGTACTTCATTATATCAAAGTATCTAGTTCAGAGTCCTCTACCAGTTATTTAATTTTGACCCTACGTGTCTGAAGAATGCTGCACGCAACTACAGTATTAGACAGGGTGTCTGGGCTAGAGGTATACACGAACAAATCCTTATAACGAAACAACTCGACATTTTATGTTATTGGTAAATGCGCAATCGATAGAAATCTTCTCCATGGTGTGATCCTCCCATTTAATGAACAGCGCTGAGTCGCATGGTGCTTGCGCGCCAGTGACAGGGTACACCTATCTCGACATGCTGACGAACTATGCAGTTCCGTAGATACTTCCGATGTCATTTTCCAGCAGGATGGTGAGCCCCCCCCCCCTCCCCTCCTACCCGCCCTGCCCCCTCACTGTCAAGGGGATGTTCCCACATTTCCCCATAAGACGTTTCCTGAGCGTTGGGTGGGAAGAGGGTGTCCCATTACCTGGCCCCTTGGTATGCCAATCTGACTCCGCTGGATATCATTGCATGGGGTTTATCAACAACATTGTTTACAGAACAAGAATTCGAGATCTGGTATATCTGGAACAACGGATGTACGCCGCAGTACAGGCCATAGCCGACCGGAGTGGCCGAGCGGTTCTAGGCGCTACAGTCTGGAACCGCGCTACCGCTACGGTCGCAGGTTGGAATCCTGCCTCGGGCACGGATGCGTGTGATGTCCTTAGGTTACTTAGGTTTAAGTAGTTCTAAGTTCTAGGGGACTTATGATCTCAGAAGTTAAGTCCCATAGTGCTCAGAGCCATTTGAACCATTTGAACAGGTCATAACTCCTGGTATACTTATGAACATGTGGCAAGGAGTGGAGTATAGTTTCGATACCTGTCGAGTTTCGGAGGGAGTCCACATTGAAGTGTACCAACGTGCATAAGAATGTTTGAGCTCCTCTGTACAATGCTGAACAAATAAAGTTTAAAACCATAAAGTTATAAACCTTAATAGATACTGAAACATATACAAATACTTTTGTATACCTCTAGCCCTGACACCCTGTACTATCATTTACCTCGATCGCACGTCTTATAATATCAGCTATATCCATTGCTCTGTTTCGTTTCGCGGAAATGCTGTTGTTAGCTCCTACAGAGTAAACTACTGTTCAAACAGGAAAAATTTAAAAATGTATTATATATAAATCGGGAAACGGTTATTTGTGCAATGTTTGCGATTCCGGGCAGTTAAATAAAACTGTTATTTATGTTTAGTATGCAGATAAGAATAGATATTGTCTATCTTTTTAACTAAATTCTTATTATTCTGTTAAACATAACATGTTTCACCCAGTCATATCATCCATCATCAGTGGTTTTTATGTCGGCTACTCTTTCGGTGTGCGCATTGACTCTTATGTAAGCACTAGACAAACACATTGCAAGCGTACCATCATCTGCATGTCACTGGACATAACTTTGCTTGGTGTGCACTGCACTTGTCTTTCCAAGCTAGGATTTTTCCCATGATCCTTTCAATGCAACCTTTCAAGCTACTGCCTTAACTGATTTAGGAAAAAAACACAGAAAATCAGAAATGCAGTTCCAGTGCGTAACACTTGAGGATGACCAAATACAGAAAAGGAAGGAAAATTATGGTCTGCCGTCCCGTGGACGATGAGGACTTTAGATACGAAGCAGGTGTTTGAATTCCGGAAGGATGGAGGAGGAAATCGTAATTTAGGAAAACCACTGAAAATCTGATAGAGCGGATTGCTAGAACGGGGATTTGAACCCCAGTCCATAGAGATGCGAGTCAAGTATTTTGACACGGTGTCACCTCACACGGCGCCAAATGCGTGACTGTGTGTGTGTGTGTGTGTGTGTGTGTGAGAGAGAGAGAGAGAGAGAGAGAGAGAGAGAGAGAGAGAGATAAACAGTAAACTGTAATTGACGTATAGATCACGTTCGGCAGTGTTCCACGACACAGAATTTAGAAGACCTCAAGTCTGGCTGACATTCTACTACAGTACTATTCCCAAACTCTTTCACTCTCCGAAATAACACGGGATGCGTCGTCACAGATTTCCCTTTGTGGAATCCCAAGCACACGTAGTAACACACATCTGGCCTCTCCCAGAGTCTTCTCACCTGGTTGTTGTCTCGCTTTCAAATGCACTCGAAGTGAAATCACGTGTGCGAGTTGGTGTTACAGAAAAGAAGCTGCTTACCTTCATGGAGATAACGTATGACTTGTACAGAGGCCGTCTCAAATCCTGGCCAATTCCGAGGTCATTTAGAAAAAGTGTTCATTAATGTTAACACATGTCATACATACATATCCTGTGAACTGACTCGTTCCACATCATTTCGATGAAATAATCGTACAAATGATATATGGATCATGTAATTAACCAACTAAATAACTATGGCTAATTTATAGTCCTTCGAAAACAAAAGGAAGAAAGAAAAAGCTAGTTAGGAGCTTCATGAAAGTTCGTCCTTATTTTAGAAATAAAATATCAAATAATGAGCAATATGGTAGTGTTTCCTGTAATGTTACTTAATAATGGAAAAGGCGTCTAACTAGTTAGTTACATGATATATTTAACCGTATTCACCTTTGAAACATTGAAGGAATGATTTCATTTATCAGTAAAGTGATACAAAATGAAGTCCTTAGAAAAATAGGTAGGTGGACG
This sequence comes from Schistocerca nitens, assembly GCF_023898315.1. Lineage (NCBI taxonomy): Eukaryota > Metazoa > Arthropoda > Insecta > Orthoptera > Acrididae > Schistocerca > Schistocerca nitens. Next base: position 271,554,398 of record NC_064620.1, read on the forward strand.
CTGTAGATAGAGTCGGATAATATACAATGCGTTCAAGAACCTAGAAGGAACAATAGCAATCGAAAACCAAGGAAAAAGTGCCCAGATTAAAAAAGGCGTAAGACAGACGTACAGTTCATCTCTCCTGCCGTTCAACCTGCATACTGAAGAAACAATAAAGAAATGGAACAAATGTCAAGTAGTACTAAAATTATGTGGGGAAAGGATATCAAAGGGTTAAGGAGCAGCAGAATTGACTTTAGCGACAAACTTAACGTCAGAACTGGGATCACGTAGTAGATGAAGGAAATACACTATCTTACGCTGGAAGCAAAATAACCCGTGATGGACAAAGCAGGGAGGAAGCAAGAAGAAGGCTGACGCTGGAGAAAGGAGCACTCCTCTCCAAAAGACGTCTGATGGTATCGAACACAGGCCTTAAGTTATAAAGATTTTTTTTGTGAATAAGCATTTGGAGCACAACATCGTATGTAAATGACTACCAGACTGTAGGAAAATCGGAAAAGATGAGAATACAAGAGTTTTAGATATGTTATTATACAAAGATGCTCAAAATTAAGAAGAAATGAGTGGTTCTCCGCAGAATCTGCTCGAGCATTTGAAATACACTCCTGGAAATGGAAAAAAGAACACATTGACACCGGTGTGTCAGACCCACCATACTTGCTCCGGACACTGCGAGAGGGCTGTACAAGCAATGATCACACGCACGGCACAGCGGACACACCAGGAACCGCGGTGTTGGCCGTCGAATGGCGCTAGCTGCGCAGCATTTGTGCACCGCCGCCGTCAGTGTCAGCCAGTTTGCCGTGGCATACGGAGCTCCATCGCAGTCTTTAACACTGGTAGCATGCCGCGACAGCGTGGACGTGAACCGTATGTGCAGTTGACGGACTTTGAGCGAGGGCGTATAGTGGGCATGCGGGAGGCCGGGTGGACGTACCGCCGAATTGCTCAACACGTGGGGCGTGAGGTCTCCACAGTACATCGATGTTGTCGCCAGTGGTCGGCGGAAGGTGCACGTGCCCGTCGACCTGGGACCGGACCGCAGCGACGCACGGATGCACGCCAAGACCGTAGGATCCTACGCAGTGCCGTAGGGGACCGCACCGCCACTTCCCAGAAAATTAGGGACACTGTTGCTCCTGGGGTATCGGCGAGGACCATTCGCAACCGTCTCCATGAAGCTGGGCTACGGTCCCGCACACCGTTAGGCCGTCTTCCGCTCACGCCCCAACATCGTGCAGCCCGCCTCCAGTGGTGTCGCGACAGGCGTGAATGGAGGGACGAATGGAGACGTGTCGTCTTCAGCGATGAGAGTCGCTTCTGCCTTGGTGCCAATGATGGTCGTATGCGTGTTTGGCGCCGTGCAGGTGAGCGCCACAATCAGGACTGCATACGACCGAGGCACACAGGGCCAACACCCGGCATCATGGTGTGGGGAGCGATCTCCTACACTGGCCGTACACCACTGGTGATCGTCGAGGGGACACTGAATAGTGCACGGTACATCCAAACCGTCATCGAACCCATCGTTCTACCATTCCTAGACCGGCAAGGGAACTTGCTGTTCCAACAGGACAATGCACGTCCGCATGTATCCCGTGCCACCCAACGTGCTCTAGAAGGTGTAAGTCAACTACCCTGGCCAGCAAGATCTCCGGATCTGTCCCCCATTGAGCATGTTTGGGACTGGATGAAGCGTCGTCTCACGCGGTCTGCACGTCCAGCACGAACGCTGGTCCAACTGAGGCGCCAGGTGGAAATGGCATGGCAAGCCGTTCCACAGGACTACATCCAGCATCTCTACGATCGTCTCCATGGGAGAATAGCAGCCTGCATTGCTGCGAAAGGTGGATATACACTGTACTAGTGCCGACATTGTGCATGCTCTGTTGCCTGTGTCTATGTGCCTGTGGTTCTGTCAGTGTGATCATGTGATGTATCTGACCCCAGGAATGTGTCAATAAAGTTTCCCCTTCCTGGGACAATGAATTCACGTTCTTATTTCAATTTCCAGGAGTGTATAAAGGGTGTAACTAAATTCCCTATACAGACTTTGATGACACGTTCCTTACACCAAAACAAGAAAAAATATTTAGTACACAGGTGCTCTACAACGTATACTTTAAGAGCTGTGAGCATTTGTTCATCTTCCATATCATGAAACACATCTCTGCTGTTGCAGGCTCTTTGCTTTTCATGTTCTGGGAGGATGCAGTATAGATCAAAACAAGGAAAAAAAAACGTCCAGTAAACATGGACTCTAAAATGAATACCTTAAGAGTTATGAGCACTTGTTCAATGGAAGAGATGTGTTTCGCAGTAGCCAAGGTGAGCAAGAGCTTATGGCTTTTAAAGTATGAGTTTTAGAGCCCATGTTTAATAGAGATTTTTCTTTTTTTGGTGTAACGAAACTGTTCTCAAAGTCTGTAAAGAGAATTTAGTTACACCCCGACGACTTGAATTATTCAGCTTCCCGCACAGCCATTTTCAATTCGACTACATTAAACTGCTTCATGCGATTTACAGAAAGGCAATATCAACCACGTAACTGCCAATTACCTCTGCATAGTTGTCTCAGTTTCTCTTCCGTCTGTTAGTGAAATCGATTTGAGATGACTGAAAAGTCAACACAGAGAAGAAAGAATTTCGCTATTTCACGATTTTGCACTCTTTTAGAGACTCGATAAGAAGGATCAATACAGGTGCAGACTTGTAATGGATTCGTTCCCACTTTATTGTTAATAATAATAATATTAGTTGGCTCTGAGCACTATGCGACTTAACGTCTGAGGTCATCAGTCGCCTAGAACTTAGAACTAAATAAACCTAACCTAAGGACAACCCACACATCCAAACTCGAGGCAGGATTCGAACCTGCGACCGCAGCGGTCGCTCGGTTCCAGACTGTAGCGCCTAGAACCGCACGGCCACTCCTGCCGGCAATAATATTAGTACTTTTGCAGTAAACGAGATGTTTCTAATATTTGCGCTCCGCATTTTCTCATCGCAGATGATTTCAAGTCAGATCATTTAAATAAGCATTAGCATGTGTTACATGTAGACAACACACAGTACAAAAAATACTCAAAATAGCCGGTCGCGGTGACCGAGCGGTTCTAGGCGCTTCAGTCCGGAACCGCGCTGCTGCTATGGTCGCAGGTTCGAATCCTGCCTCGAGCATGGATGTGTGTGATGTCCTTAGGTTTAAGTAGTTCTAAGTTTAGGGGACTGATGACTCAGCTGTTAAGTCCCATAGTGCTTCGAGCCGTATTTTTGGTTATCAGTACTGCTTTTTACAATGCAGTCACCATTTAATTTATAGTACTACTTTATCCAAAGTTGAATAACTTGTGTTAAACGCGCATTTGAATTTATGTTTTAATAAATGCCCCTTCGTTTTTAAAATAGATCAGTCGACTATTTACAATAAGCATTTTGGTCACAGTGTTTTTTATTGTGGGCACTAAAACACCGCCCTCCGTCTAACAGATGTTGGCCAACCTGCTGCAGGCCGAATACATCATCGTGCTGATCGCCTATCATACATCTGCAATATGGGATTCGTGGTAGCACAGTACGAATACAATAGCATTTTCAAATGCTTGTTACTTATTTCATCTTCCACAACAGCTTGCAACTGATGTACAATAATTCTGCGGTGTATGGGTTTGTTGTTTGTTGGTTTGTCTTTGTAGCTCACCTGTCACTGTTGGCGTCTTTCTCCCTGCCGGCAATCTCCTTTCCTGTACACATTCCCCCGCGAGAAAAGCAGTCAATTTTCTCCAATAATCTTTCGTATCCACAAAACTTAAAGTCATTTGAAGCGTTTATTACTTCTACACAGTGAATAGAATAGTCTAGCAACGCCAAACAGTTACAGGTTATACGTGATATACAGTTTAATAATGAAGGTCTGTAACTGAACTACACATTAAATTGCTCAAAGTTTGCTGGAATCTAACTGACGAACGGATAAAATACGAGTACTAATGTTGTGGTCAGACAAAACTACTTTCGTCGGGCCATAACCTTTGGTTGTTTGATTGCTCTAGGGGAAGGCACATCAAACTTCAACATGTGAAATATTAGTGCACTTTACTACTTAAATGGATAAAAAAATTTATTTAATTTTGATACACTTATTTGCTACAGGTTGTAATTCCGCATAATTTGCAACTCTCATTGACTAGCAAAGCATCACTTGACGCACAAACTGCTCTCTTGCAGCGGAAAATGCAACATTTACAAAATACTTCATAAACTTTAACTGTCACTTTGATAAGCCATCAAGGAAGGTTGGACTGTAGTTGGACACGAAGTACTTGAAACATGATAACAAAACGAGTGGCTGTATTTGAATCTACGTTGTTTATGCTTTTTAACACATGCTACCAGTTTCGGTGCCAAATGGTGTCTTCTTCGGGCTCCAAGCATAATCTACCATCCAAAATCGTTTTCATTTGCAATGAACACAGTCGTATTCAGCGGGGGAAAATTAACTCGACTCCGTACCTTCCATGGTAATAATAAGCCCATCAGGGTCAGCGTGATCAGACCATTCTGGGCTTGTTATTACCATGGGAGGTACGGAGTCCAGTTAATTTTGGCCCGCTGCATGTGACTCTGTTCATTGCACATGAAAACGGTTGTGGATGACAGGTTACTCTTGGGGCCGGATCGAAAGTGGTAGCATTAATGAAAAAGAATAAACAATGTAGATTCAATGTAGCCACTGGTTTTGCTATCGCTATTCAAATATTGAACAGTCACTGTCCTACACGACGACGTTGATTGCTTTAGACTGGGCAGAGCTCTTGCATGGTCAATACTACTTTGACCTCAGAGTGAGGGCGCTCCTATGCTGAGAGAGAAGCGTGGTCTTCTGGAGTGTCTCCCACTGGATATTATACAGGGTGAGTCACCTAACATTACCGCTGGATATATTTCGTAAACCACATCAAATACTGACGAATCGATTCCACAGACCGAACGTGAGGAGAGGGGCTAGTGTAATTGGTTAATACAAACCATAAAAAAATGCACGGAAGTATGTTTTTTAACACAAACCTACGTTTTTTAAATGGAACACCGTTAGTTTTGTTAGCACATCAGAACTTATAAACAAATACGTAATCAGTGCCGTTTGTTGCATTGTAAAATGTTAATTACATCTGGAGATATTGTAACCTAAAGTTGACCATTGAGTACCACTCCTCCGCTGTTCGATCGTGTGTATCGGAGAGCACCAAATTACGTAGGGATCCAAAGGGAACGGTGATGGACCTTAGGTACAGAAGAGACTGGAACAGCACATTACGTCCACATGCTAACACCTTTTTAATGGTCTTTTTCACTCACGCACATGTACATTACCATGAGGGGTGAGGTACACGTACACACGTGGTTTCCGTTTTTAATTACGGAGTGGAATAGAGTGTGTCCTGACATGTCACGCCAATAGATGTTCAATGTGCTGGCCATCATTTGCTGCACACAATTGCAATCTCTGGCGTAATGAATGTCGTACACGCCGCAGTACATCTGGTGTAATGTCTCCGCAGGCTGCCACAATACGTAGTTTCCTATCCTCTGGGGTTGTAGGCACATCACGGTACACATTCTCCTTTAACGTACCCCACAGAAAGAAGTCCAGAGGTGTAAGATCAGGAGAACGGGCTGGCCAATTTATGCGTCCTCCACGTCCTATGAAACGCCCGTGGCCCGTGTTTGTTACACCACGCAACTGAACGTCGGAGGTTTCAAGCGTCAACTTTAGGTTACAATATCTCCGGATGTAATTAACATTTTACAATGCAACAAACGGCACTGATTATGTATTTGTTTATATGTTCAGATGTGCTAACAAACCTAACGTGGTTCTATTTAAAAAAACGTAGGTTTGTGTTAAAAAAAATACTTCCGTGCATTTTTTATGGTTTGTATTAAACAATTACAGTAGCCACTCTCCTCACGTTCGGTCTGTGGAATCGGTTCGTCAGTATTTGATGTGGTTTACGAAAAATATCCAGCGGTAACGTTAGGTGACTCACCCTGTATATTGCAGCAAACCGTCGCTAATGTCTGTGGTAGCGATTCGCGTTGCCAACTTTGGTGTGATCTCGCTATCTCTGGACGATACCACAACCAAAATGCAGAAAATGGAGCCGGCAAAAACGAATGTAGGCGTCGAAAATATGAGACTGAAAGAAAGTGCAAAATGGTAAAGCAAGAGCAGATAGACGAGACATGCAGGGTTGTAGAAGCATGGGAAACGTAGATGCCTCCTACAGGTAAATGAAAGGAGCCTTTGGAGAAAAGGGGAGCAGTAGTACGCATGTTAAAAGCTCAGACGGAGAGCCTGTAGTACGCAGAGGAGGGAAGGCTGCAAAGTGGAGAAAATATACAGAGTACTTCGAAGTCTTTGCAGGAAACTTCTTGGGGTGATAGGTCACGTAGTTGGGAACAATGGTGAGAAAATGGAAGCCAACCCTTCCCAGCGAAGTTCGGCGTCCTTTACTGGAACTTGGGTAACGAGATTTCGCCGAATTAGCAGAGTATATGCTAACTGCCCCACTAAATTTATAGTGATTTTCAACAAGAAAACCTTAATAATGGGTGACTGAAAGCCTACAAAGATATTTTGGAAGCACATTAAGAACTTTAATTTTGCTGGGATGACCTTTCACGCGGAGCAGATGCCTGGATTATAGGCAATACACGACGCATACGCTCGCCACAGAGCGCCCATGCGCTGCCACCACTCAGCGGCAAAACCAGTACAAAAGGACACCTAGTGTCGCCAGGATACAGCAATGAACACTTCGTCACTAACAGAAGTTGTCCCACAAGATGTGATCATTCACCCCTTGAGTTTGAAAACCGCTTTACAGAGGATCTATACCTGGAAAACAGTTTTGAGAACAATATCCCTGACAACAAATTGAAACCCCCAGAAGACATGGTGGGATGTCAACAGCAACCCACAATCACGTACGCCTCCACGTATATACCATCAATGAGTTTTCAAATGATTAGAGTTGCAATTATTTGTGAAAGGTAGAATGGCCACCGGGGCGTTAGTGGTGTTCATGCTTACGAGGGAAATTCCTCATCGCACACTCCTCAAACTTAGAGGCTAGAGGGCCCAATGGACAGCCCATCAAAAACTGAACATAGATCAAGCGTGAATACAAAAAGAAGGCGTACTGAACTGTAAAAAAAAGCAGGGTAGCTTAGCGTGTTCGGTCAGAGAGCTAGCTGCTCTCTGTAACAACAAAAAGCTGAGTGAATGGACCAACGACGAACTTGAACAAGCGTCATGGGACGTCCGCCCCGAACAAATACAACGAACAAAATGATATCAACAAAGCACAAAAAAGTGGTCATAATGTTGGACTGCCAAGCGTCGAGCTGTGTTCAAACCTCTTTCTTTCGCTGTTCGCCGTATTCAAATTTGTGTCTGTGTCGTGATGGAACATTCGATTGCAACAGCGAGGTGTAAGGAAGGGAGCTATAACGACAGTTGGTTCTGCACAACTACTCTATTAGTAGACGAAAGCAGGTGGCTGTTGAATAGGTGAAAGGTCTCTGTTGGATTCCTTTCATGTTAATTTCTTAAACATGTTGTCATTTACGGCATAAATTCCTCTTCTAAATTTACTGTGGTGTTTCTGACTATCTGGGAGGAGACTGAGCAGTGAAAGCAGTGAAACGTGTTACTTTTACACATAAACAAGAACGATCTGTCACACTACTACACTTTAAAAACACAGTTTATGTGTAATTCATGTCACACAGTCTCATACGGAACCTACATCCGCTTTCTTTTATATACTGTATATGATAAGATACTGTCATCCCCCTTCCCTTCTGTGTGAAAGAATGAATGAGCAAATGTATTTCTAGTTGCATGCTGGATGGTAGCAGACAAGCCTGTCTGCTAGAGAACAGTAGGACCAACGTCGGAACAGGTAGCTACGCTATCTAAAAGCAAAGAGGTTTCAATCCTTAGTATGGTCCTGTCCGTCCCTTGTCATGTTGGTATAGGAAGCTGCCTCTCTGGTCACTTCCGTTTTGTATACGGAAGCACCCTCGGTAGGAGCCCAGGGCAGTCTGTCCGCGGCGAGTGTCTGAAGTGGTAAGATCTCCGGCTAAGCGCGTGTCTGCTAAGTCCGTAGGACAATGGATTTCTTAAGATCAGCCTAACTGAAAATTTAATCACCTTTGTTTCAGGTTTAGCTCTAAAATATCTAATGTTATATTAAATTGAACGCAGTGTAATTCGCGTTTGAAGTTCAGAATATCTTCCGGTAGTTGCTTTGTCACTACTTTGTGAGTAAAGTGGAACCACGTGTTGATCAGTAACTCTAACTAAGATCATCAATCTTAAATGCAAATGCTCGTGTGATTATAACGTCTCGTCTTGACAATATTTTACAATATAGCAACTTTTCTTTATGTTCAACCCACGTGGGGTGTACTTTGTGAGACCAGTACCACGTGCTTATACAACTGTTTGACCCATCAGGTTAATAGTAAGACGATAGTAACCAGTTCGAGGTTTTTCTTTAGTAAATTGCGTTTCGATGTAATTTATTTTAATTATCAAAATTATTGTGGAGTTACACTCTTGGTGTAAACCAAGTTGACCACGTGAAGCATGTGGTGAAAACATCAAAGTAGCCCTCAGCTATTCTTTTCGGGAAGATTTCACAGAGAGTTAGTATGAATTTAGTATACCAGTGTGTGGTAATTACATGACGGACAGGATTGCGCTTCGAACGTAACTTCTTTGGGTGAAAATTGAATCGGTTGTTTGTGGTTAATTTCCTCTTGCATATGTTTCAACGTTCTTTGTGTGTTATTTTATGTATGCAGTGTTGTATGCAGTCTCCCAATCTTGGCTCCATATTTGATGTGTTCTGTAAGATTACAAACTCACATTTTCACAATCCTAAATAAGGCACCAGTTTAGTTATGAATCAAGTTTAATATGCTGAAATTTCAATGATCAATGTTAAAATAAATTTCCAAATATAAACTGATTTATTTCTTTTTATTTAAATTGTCTTTTATATATATATATATATATATATATATATATATATATATATATATATATATATATATATCACCGGTTGTCGTATGACTATTAAAAGATTATAATTAATATTAGTCTGGTTGGGAATTTGGTAAGCTAGGTAAACTTCCCCAGACAGCTCACAGCTTTTAACCCGCTTTTATTGTCTATCAGCACCGCTTTCATAACAAATTAAAGCAACAACATTACATAGGAACCGCAAACGTTTGATGACAAGGCGACAAGTCAACCAAATCCTCCGCCGGAAAACACATATGGTGTGTCACACGCAGCATTAGTGACAAATGGCTCTGAGCACTATGGGACTTAACTGCTGTGGTCATCAGTCCCCTAGAACGTAGAACTACTTAAACCAGACTAACCTAAGGACAGCACACACATCCATGCCCGAGGTAGGGACATTAGTGACAGTACGTGTGTCATATCATAGGAATCTCTTGTCGACGCACCTAATTTGTACACCTGGTAAGTGAGTGAGATATGCCTCTTTGTCCGATTTAGGTGTTCGTATGAATGTGAATGTCATCACTCCCAAGGAAATAATGATAATGTAATAGTTTGTCGCATAAGCTGCAACAATTGAACGCAACAGTTTCACAATCACACCGTTTCTCTGTGCTCTGTCAAAACGTATGTTTTTAACGTTTCTGAAGTTGCGTTTCGTTCTGGAAGTTTTGACTCTTGAATTCCTTTATTGTAACATAGTTTACACTCGTTTATTTGTTGTTTTCATTTCTGTGAGACGTCTATGTGGTATCTCGCCTGATCTCACTATTCATCACATTTACTTGCCACGTAACGTATTCTTACCACATGACTTGTATTCTGTAACCAATGTATAGTATGACAACTGCCAAGACTACAGAAAGAGAACAAACATTTCAATGACCGGACGGACTATCCATAATGTTGTGAAAAAAATATATATATAAAAAAAGGGACATGAGAGAGTCCTGAACACGGTTCGTCCGCTTTGCGGTGTAACACCGTAACAACTTAACCACGACGCCGCAGCTGCTTAATTTCGTTAAATATTGCACTTCTTGAGACTGGACAGTTCACTGTTTCTATTCTGCTTTTCTTTTCGTAGATTAGTATAGCTTCCTCCTGGTTTATGTTTGATATGCGTTCAGTTTTTAGCGGGCTATCCACTGGGCTATATTACCACAAAATCTTAGGGGGTTGGGGAGGGGTGCGATGGAAAGTTTCCCTTTTTCCCTTGTTAGTAGGCCTGGTAGGGTATGCAGCGTGATCCAAAACTATTCGTTCAAATTAATATAGGAGGTAGAGAACATCAAAGCAAGTATACTTCAGCAATGAACATGTGGTCTCCCAAGTCATCTTGTAACATTACGACATATTTTATTAGTGGTGCTAACGTAAGTTGTTGTGACACTGTCGCTGACTGAGAACGTGTGCGGACATTCAAATATCTTTAAATCGCATATTCGAACACAAGTGAATTCACGAGGTACTCGACCTCACGCTCACCAACAGCGATTCAGTGTCAATATATGGGCCGGCATTCTCCGTGATGGGTTGACTGGACCACACATACATCCCGCCTCAACGGACGGGGATACCGCATCTTTGTGGAACATGTATTGCCAGAATTGCTGGAGGACGTATCTCTGAAAGTTAGAGAAAAGATGTACTTTCGGCACGATGCTGCGCCACCCCATTTCAGAATTGCTGTGTGAAATAATCTGAGAGCCATCGTTGGGAATCAGTGGATCGGCCGAGGTGGCTCTATGTCCTGGCCACCCAGGTCACCTGACCTCACGTGTCTGGATTTATTCATCTAGAGGTATGTGAAATAGCTGCTGTACGAAACCGTTGACGAAACAATTTTTGTCTCCATTTTGTCTCCAGTAGAAAGCCAGCTAGACATCATAGTGATCAACCATTCTAATCTATCTGTCAACCCTACTGCCTTTCGATGTCAAGTTAAACATTCCTCAAGGCGTCAGTACATTTCCAGCTAACCTATTTCTTCTTGTAATACCCTTTATCATTCGCAGTTCATTCTTTCCATCGCGTTCTCACTTTGCATTCTACCTGGTTACTTAACGTTACACTGAAGGAAGACGTAGAATGTCACTTAAAAGCTTACTACACTACTGGCCATTGAAATTGCTACACCACGAAGATGATGTGCTACAAACGTGAAATTTAACGGCAGGAAGAAGATGCTGTATACGTAAATGATTAGCTTTTCAGAGCATTCACACAAGGTTGGTGCCGGTGGCGACTTTCGTCCGCCTGACATGAGGAAAGTTTCCAACCGATTTCTCATACACAAACAGCAGTTGACCGGCATTGCCTGGTGAAACGTTGTTGTGATGCCTCGTGTAAGGAGGACAAATGCGTACCATCACGTTTCCGACTTTGATAAAGGTCGGATTGTAGCCTATCGCGATTGCGGTTTGTCGTATCGCGACATTGCTGCTCGCGTTGGTCGAGATCCAATGACTTTTAGCAGGATATGGAATCGGTGGGTTCAGGAGGGTAATACAGAACAACGTGCTGGATCCCAACGGCCTCGTATCAGTAGCAGTCGAGATGACAGGCATCTTATCCGCATGGCTGTAACGGATCGTGCAGCCACATCTCAATGCCTGAGTCAACAGATGGGGACGTTTGCAAGACAACAACCATCAACACGAACAGTTCGATGACGTTTGCAGCAGCATGGACCATCAGCTCGGAGACATGGCTGCGGTTACTCTTGACGCTGCATCAGAGCCAGGAGCGCCTGCGATGGTGTACTCAACGACGAACCTGGGTGCACGAGTGGCAAAACGTCATTTTTTCGGATGAACCCAGTTTCTGTTTACAGCATCATGATGGTCGCATCCGTGTTTGGCGACATCGCGGTGAACGCACATTGGAAGCGTTTATTCGTCATCGCCGTACTGGCGTATCACCCGGCGTGATGGTTACACGTCTCGGTCACCTCTTGTTCGCATTGACGGCACTTTGAAGAGTGGACGCTACATTTCAGATGTGTTACGACCCTTGGCTCTACCCTTCATTCGATCCCTGCGAAACCCTACATTTCAGCATGTTGCAAGTCCTGTACGGGCCTTTTTGGATACAGAAAATGTTCGACTGCTGCCTTGGGCAGCACATTCTGCAGATCTCTCACCAACTGAAAACGTCTGGTCAATGGTGGCCGAGCAACTGGCTCGTCACAATACGCCAGTCACTACTCTTGATGAACTGTGGTATCTTGTTGAAGCTGCATGGTCAGCTGTACCTGTAAACGCCATCTAAGCTCTGTTTGACTCAAGGCCCAGGCGTATCAAGGCCGTTATTACGGCCAGAGGTGGTTGTTCTGGGTACTGATTTCTCAGGATCTATGCACCGAAATTGCGTGAAAATGTAATCACATGTCAGTTCTAGTATAATACACTCCTGGAAATTGAAATAAGAACACCGTGAACTCATTGTCCCAGGAAGGGGAAACTTTATTGACACATTCCTGGGGTCAGATACATCACATGATCACACTGACAGAACCACAGGCACATAGACACAGGCAACAGAGCATGCACAATGTCGGCACTAGTACAGTGTATATCCACCTTTCGCAGCAATGCAGGCTGCTATTCTCCCATGGAGACGATCGTAGAGATGCTGGATGTAGTCCTGTGGAACGGCTTGCCATGCCATTTCCACCTGGCGCCTCAGTTGGACCAGCGTTCGTGCTGGACGTGCAGACCGCGTGAGACGACGCTTCATCCAGTCCCAAACATGCTCAATGGGGGACAGATCCGGAGATCTTGCTGGCCAGGGTAGTTGACTTACACCTTCTAGAGCACGTTGGGTGGCACGGGATACATGCGGACGTGCATTGTCCTGTTGGAACAGCAAGTTCCCTTGCCGGTCTAGGAATGGTAGAACGATGGGTTCGATGACGGTTTGGATGTACCGTGCACTATTCAGTGTCCCCTCGACGATCACCAGTGGTGTACGGCCAGTGTAGGAGATCGCTCCCCACACCATGATGCCGGGTGTTGGCCCTGTGTGCCTCGGTCGTATGCAGTCCTGATTGTGGCGCTCACCTGCACGGCGCCAAACACGCATACGACCATCATTGGCACCAAGGCAGAAGCGACTCTCATCGCTGAAGACGACACGTCTCCATTCGTCCCTCCATTCACGCCTGTCGCGACACCACTGGAGGCGGGCTGCACGATGTTGGGGCGTGAGCGGAAGACGGCCTAACGGTGTGCGGGACCGTAGCCCAGCTTCATGGAGACGGTTGCGAATGGTCCTCGCCGATACCCCAGGAGCAACAGTGTCCCTAATTTTCTGGGAAGTGGCGGTGCGGTCCCCTACGGCACTGCGTAGGATCCTACGGTCTTGGCGTGCATCCGTGCGTCGCTGCGGTCCGGTCCCAGGTCGACGGGCACGTGCACCTTCCGCCGACCACTGGCGACAACATCGATGTACTGTGGAGACCTCACGCCCCACGTGTTGAGCAATTCGGCGGTACGTCCACCCGGCCTCCCGCATGCCCACTATACGCCCTCGCTCAAAGTCCGTCAACTGCACATACGGTTCACGTCCACGCTGTCGCGGCATGCTACCAGTGTTAAAGACTGCGATGGAGCTCCTTATGCCACGGCAAACTGGCTGACACTGACGGCGGCGGTGCACAAATGCTGCGCAGCTAGCGCCATTCGACGGCCAACACCGCGGTTCCTGGTGTGTCCGCTGTGCCGTGCGTGTGATCATTGCTTGTACAGCCCTCTCGCAGTGTCCGGAGCAAGTATGGTGGGTCTGACACACCGGTGTCAATGTGTTCTTTTTTCCATTTCCAGGAGTGTATATTGGTCCAATGAATAACCGTTTATCATCTGCATTTCTTCTTGGTGTAGCAATTTTAGTGGCCAGTAGTGTATTAAAATTCCCACTATATACTTTCCAAGAAACGCTATGAAACATACTGCTTATTCTCGCAAACATCTCTCGTAACGGCTCCGATGATAAAATTAGAAAAATTCTAGCCTATACGGAAGAGCGCCGGCAGTGCTACCGCAGCACAATATGTCAAATAACTGCAGTTTATTCTCCTCTGCTTTCGCCTCTTCTGCTTCTCGCTATCACATAGCACTGTGCTCCACGCGCACCGCTAAACATCTTCATAAAGAGACAGAGGTCTTTTGTGTAATAAACGTTTCTCCAGGCCCAGTCTACTTCAGACGTTATCCCAGATTCGGCTATCTTGTTTATGAATATATGGAGCAATAAAATGAGCGGACATTCAGGAAGATTGGCACCTTATTCATTCAGTCAGTACGCAGAGCACGTTAGGAGGAATGGCGTGTCAGATGAAAAAGAAACAGGAATTAAAATATCTGGGACAAATAGAAATAACCTTATACATGCAGATGATACCACACTGACGGCAGAAATTGAAGAAAAGTTAGGATCTTCTTACTGAAGGTGAAAGAAGAAGTAGCAAAGGCTGATCTAATGCTGAATTTGAAGAAAATGAAAAATTATGGTAACTACACCTGTCACTTCATGGTTTGCAGGAGGAGAAACAGTAAAGGTAGTTTCTAAGTTCATTTGCCTCATTTTCCAGATTTCTGCTGATGATGAATGCAGACACGAAACCAAGAGACGCTTGTTACTTGGAAGAAAGACAATGTCCAACCTTGACAATGTTCTACGAGATAAAGACATAAATTGAGCAACAAAGGTCCGGTCCTCCCAGTTGTGATGTACAGATCTATAGATGTACGGTGCAGATGTACCATAAGATAGGCTGAACGGCGTAGAATAGGCATTTTTTAATTGTAGCGTTGGTGGAAAATTCTTGGAGTTTGATGGACCACAAAGAGATCGAACAGGTAAGTATTACAGCAAATAAAACCAGACTGCTGTTTGGAAGCTCTGATTCAGAAGCAAAAACTGACCTACTTTGGGCACTTATGAGATGTGATTCACTAGAAAAGATGTTAATTCTGGGGAAGATCGAAGGCGCAAGGAGAAAAGGGCGGCAACATATGAGATGGGTCGATATCGATGGCTTCGCGATAGTAATGGGTTCTAACATGGAAAGTCTGAAGACGAATATACAGGGTGAGTCACCTAACATTACCGCTGGATATATTTCGTAAACCACATCAAATACTGACGAATCGATTCCACAGACTGAACGTGAGGAGAGGGGCTAGTGTAATTGGTTAATACAAACCATAAAAAAATGCACAGATGTATGTTTTTTAACACAAACCTACGTTTTTTTAAATGGAACCCCGTTATTTTTGTTAGCACATCTGAAGATATAAACAAATACGTAATCAGTGCCGTTTGTTGCATTGTAAAATGTTAATTACATCCGGAGATATTGTAACCTAAACTTGACGCTAGAGTACCACTCCTCCACTGTTCGATCGTGTGTATCGGAGAGCACCGAATTACGTAGGGATCCAAAGGGAACGGTGATGGACCTTAGGTACAGAAGAGACTGGAACCTCACATTACGTCCACATGCTAACACCTTTTTATTGGTCTTTTTCACTGACGCACATGTACATTACCATGAGGGGTGAGGTACACGTTCGACGGGCGTTTCATAGGACGTGGAGGACGCATAAATTGGCCAGCCCGTTCTCCTGATCTTACACCTCTGGACTTCTTTCTGTGGGGTACGTTAAAGGAGAATGTGTACCGTGATGTGCCTACAACCCCATAGGATATGAAACAACGTATTGTGGCAGCCTGCGGCGACATTACACCAGATGTACTGCGGCGTGTACGACATTCATTACGCTAGAGATTGCAATTGTATGCAGCAAATGATGGCCACCACATTGAATGTCTATTGGCCTGACATGTCGGGACACACTCTATTCCACTCCGTAATTGAAAACGGAAACCACGTGTGTACGTGTACCTCACCCCTCATGGTAATGTACATGTGCGTCAGTGAAAAAGACCAATAAAAAGGTGTTAACATGTGGACGTAATGTGCTGTTCCAGTCTCTTCTGTACCTAAGGTCCATCACCGTTCCCTTTGGACCCCTACGTAATTCGGTGCTCTCCGATACACACGATCGAACAGCGGAGGAGTGGTACTCAAGCGTCAACTTCAGGTTACAATATCTCCGGATGTAATTAACATTTTACAATGCAACAAACGGCACTGATTGCGTATTTGTTTATATGTTCAGGTGTGCTAACAAAACTAACGGGGTTCCGTTTAAAAAAAACGTAGGTTTGTGTTAAAAAACAAACTTCCGTGCTTTTTTTTATGGTTTGTATTAACCAATTACTCTAGCCCCTCTCCTCACGTTCGGTCTGTGGAATCGATTCGTCAGTATTTGATGTGGTTTACGAAATATATCCAGCGGTAACGTTAGGTGACTCACCCTGTATATAAGTCTTTTACTTACCTAACCGTGTTTTTCACAATTTTAAGTCGTTATTCACGGTTATTCTGCACCTCCCCCCCTCCCCCCGAATCTTTCCCAACCCACCCACCCACCACACAACCACACACACACACACACATACACACACACACACACACACACACACACATAGACTAGACTTTTCTTTGTTTTGTCTCACTTGATATTCAGTGATAAGTTGTCCAGTTTAGTTAATACCTTATCTTATTTCTCAAATTTTCCTAGATTTTCCCCGTTGCTCTTTGACCTACACGACAACAGCAGCGGTGGTAAACAGCAAGACTTAACAGTACGAAAGTCTTCACACTCCCAGCATAGCCTTGACTAACATCAGCTCTCCCATTACATGCTTCATTACATCTACATATTTACTGCTAAGTCCACTGTATGATGTCCCACTATCATTTCACTTGTTTTGTGTCTTATTTGCAAGTGGCATGAGGTAACATTGCCGGCGCTCTTCCGTATAGCCTAGAATTTTTCTAATTTTATCATTGAGAGAGATATTTGCGAGAATAAGTAGTATGTTTCATAGCGTTTCTTGGAAAGTATGTAGTGAGAATTTTAACAGTAAGCTTTTACGCGACACTACGTCTTCCTCTAGTACCTACCATTGCAGAGTGTTTAGAATGTTTGTAAGCAATCGCGTAGCTTGTCTTAGAATCTTCTCTCTCTCTCTCTCTCTCTCTCTCTCTCTCTCTCTTCTTTTCGTTTATCCCGGCTGATAAGCGACCTAAAATGGCGAATAGTATTCCAAGAGCTTTTAAATGACTTCCTTAAGAGGCAAACTGCACCCCAAAAGGATTCTTCAAATGAATCAAATATCTAATTTCCCCTCACTTCCTGTGATCGCTCACGTCAACCCATATTTGACAGTTCGCTCACCTCAAGCCATATTTGACGGCTATGAGCGATTTTACTGATAACTGAGTATGATGTAATGAACGGGAGTCATTGCTTATTTATGTAGAGATTACGTCTCCATATTTCAGGGTCAGCTGACGTTTCCGAACCACGTGTTGATCAACTGTAGGTTCTCCTCAGAGAATCTGATTGTGCGCTTTAACAACGTAACGTCATTCTCCACTTGCATATCTTTTTATAATGATTTGTCAGGCGCGTTTAATGTAGTGTGTATGACGGCAGCGATTATCTGTACTTTAATCGCTGTTATCTGCAGCCCACTTATGCGCAGTACGTGTCTCAGAGGCGTATCTGGAAGGTGGCTTGGAAACTCAAGCGAGCGGCCGCTTGTTTCTGTTGTTCTCTCGAGAAAGCGAGTGTCTTTTTTTTTTCCCTGCTCCTGTATCCCGCGGCGTTACGTAAGACACGTGTCGGCGGCTGCGGTGGCCAGCATCAGATAGGCGTCCCGGGGGATGGCGTTATCTGCCGTCGCCCAGTTTACACGGCTCTGGGCAAGGACGGCGAAACTAGGGCCGCCCCAGGATGCACAGTGGCGCCGCGCTCGGTGACTGACGACACTAGCGAGAGTTCTGGCCGGACACAGCCCAGGCACTACCGCAGGTTGCTGCCCACCCTGTCCGCCAAATCATTTGTGTATATAGTAAACAACAGCGGTCCTGTCACACTTCCCTGGAGCACACCTGACGGTACCCTTGTCTCTGATGAAAATTCGCCGTCGAGGACAACATATTGTGTTCTGTTGCTAAAGAAGTATTCGAGCCACTCACGTATCTGTGAACTTATTCCATATGCTCGTACCTTCGTTAACGGCCGTGTCAAATGCTTTCCGGAACTTTAGAAATATGGAGTCTGCCTGTTGAGCTTCATCCATAGTTCGTAGTACCGGGTGATCAAGAAGTCAGTATAAATTTGAAAACTGAATAAATCACGGAATAATGTAGATAGAGAGGTAAAAATTGACACACATGCTTCGAATGACGTGAGGTTTTATTAGAACCAAAAAAAAATACAAACGTTCAAAAATGTCCGACAGATGACGCTTCATCTGATCAGAATAGCAATAATTAGCATAACAAAGTAAGACAAAGCAAAGATGATGTCCTTTACAGGAAATGCTCAATATGTCCACCATCATTCCTCAACAATAGCTGTAGCCGAGGAATAATGTTGTGAACAGCCCTATAAAGCATGTACGGAGCTATGGTGAGGCACTGGCGTCGGATGTTGTCTTTCAGCACCCCTAGAGATGTCGGTCGATCACGATACACTTGCGACTTCAGGTAACCCCAAAGCCAATAATCGCACGGACTGAGGTCTGGGGACCTGGGAGGCCAAGCATGACGAAAGTGGCGGCTGAGCACACGATCATCACCAAACGACGCGCGCAAGAGGTCTTTCGCGCGACTAGCAATACTTTGTTTTTGTTTTTTTTTTTTTGTTCTAATAAAACCCCATGTCATTCCAAGCATGTGTGTCAATTTTTACCTCTCTATCCACATTATTGGCAACGGCCTTGCCGCAGTGGATACAACGGTTCCCGTGAGATCACCGAAGTTAAGCGTAGTTGGGCGTGGCCGGCACTTGGATGGGTGACCATCTGGCCGCCATGCGCTGTTGCCATTTTTCAGGGTGCACTCAGCCTCGTGATGCCAATTGAGGAGCTACTCGACCGAATAGTAGCTGCTCCGGTCAAAGAAAACCATCATAACGACCAGGAGAGCGGTGTGCTGACCCCATGCCCCTCCTAACCGCATCCTCCTCTGAGGATGACACGGCGGTCGGATGGTCCCGATAGGACACTGGTGGTCTGGAGTGCTTTATCCACATTATTCCGGGGTTTATTTTTGATCACCCGGTATATCATGTGAGAAAACGGCAAGCTGGGTTTCGCAAGAGCGATGCTTTCTTTTCCTTGCTGATTCGTGAGTGTAGGATTCTGAGTACCAAGATTTATTACACTTAAGAGCCAAAGAAACTGGTACACCTGCCTAATATCTTGTGGGGCCCCCGCGAGAACGCTGAAGTAGCGCAACATGACGTGGCACGGACTCAACTAATGTCTGATTTAGTGCTGGAGGCAACTGACACAAAGAATCCTGCAGTGCTGTCCATAAATCAGTGAGAGTACGAAGGGGAGGAGATATCTTCGAACAGCACGCTGCAAGGCATCCCAGATACGCTCAATATGTTCATGTTTGGGGAGTTTGGTGGCCAGCAGAAGTGTTTAAACTTAGAAGAGTGTTCCCGAAGCCACTCTGTAGCAATTCTCGACGTGTGGGCTCAAAAATGGGTCAAATGGCTCTGGGCACTATGGGACTTAACTGCTAAGGCCATCAGTCACCTAGAACTTCGAACTACTTAAACCTAACTAACTTAAGGACATCATACACATCCATGCTCGAGGCAGGAGTCGAACCTGCGACCGTAGCGGTCGCGCGGTTCCAGACTGTAGCGCCTAGAACCGCTCGCCCACTTCGGCCGGCTCGACGTGTGGGGTGTGGCATTGTCCTGTTTGAATTACCCAAGTCCGTTGGAATGCACAATGGACATGAATGGATACAGGTGATCAGACAGGATGCTTATGTACGTGTCACCTGTCAGAGTGGTATCACTCCAACTGCCACCCTCCTCCCCCCCCCCCCCCACACACACACCATTACAGAGCCTCCACCAACTTGAATAGTCCCCTGCTCACATGCAGGGTCAATGGATTCATGAGGCTGCCTCCATATCCGTACACGTTCATCCGCTCGATACAATCTGAAACGAGCCTCTTCCGACCAAGCAAGATGTTTCCAGTCATCAACAGCCCAATGTCGGTGTTAACGGGCCCAGGTGAGGCGTAAAGCTTTGTGTGGTGCAGTCATCAAGGGTACACGTCTGGACCCTCGGTTCGGAAAGCCCATATCGATGATGTTTCGTTGAGTGGTTTGCACCCTGATACTTCCTGATGGCATTGAAATATGCAGCAACTTGCGGAAAGATTGCACTTCTGTCACGTTTCGGAAAGCCCATATCGATGATGTTGAGTGGTTTGCACCCTGATACTTCCTGATGGCATTGAAATATGTAGCAATTTGCGGAAGGATTGCACTCCTGTCACGTTGAACGATTCTCTTCAGTCGTCGTTGGTGACGTTCTTGCAGGATCTTTTTCCGGCCGCAGCGATGTCGAAGATTTGGTGTTTTACCGGATTCCTGATATTCACAGTACACTCGTGAAATGGTCGTACGGGAAAATTCCCACTTCATCGCTACCCCGGAGATGCACTGTCCCATCGCTCGTGCGCCGACTATGAAACCACGTTCAAACTCACTGAATTCTTGATAAGCTGCCTTTGTAGCAGCACTAAACGATGTAACAACTGCGCCAGACACTTGTTGTGTTACATAGGCGTCACCGACCGCAGCGCCGTATTCTGCCTGTTTCCACATCTCTGTATTTGAGTTCGCATGCCTATACCTTTCTTTAGCGCTTCAGTGTATATTAGAACTGAGAATATCGTCAAGGATTCTGCAGCAAACAGAAGTTGGAGGTATTGGTCTGTAATTTTGCGGGTCCGTTCTTTTACCCCCTTATATACTGGTGTCACCTGCGGTTTTTTCCAGCCGCTGGAAGAGAGATTCACGATAAATGGAAGCCAGGTAAGGGGCCAATATCGCAGAGTACTCTTTGTAAAATCGAGATGGGATTCCATCCGGATTTGGTGATTTATTTGCTTTCAAATCTTTCAGGTGCTTCTCTACGGCAGGGATGCTTATTACTATATCGTCCATACGGGAATCTTGACGATAGTCAAATGACGGTATGTGTGAAAGATTTCTTCAACGTGAAATTTAAAACTTCAGCTTTCGTTTTGCAATTTTCAGTTACCACACCAGACTGGTCAACAAGCGACTGAATGGAAGGCTTAGACCCGCTTAGCGATTTTGCGTAGGACCATAATTTTCTCGCGTTCTCTGCCAGATCTTTTGCTAAGGTGGTAGTTGTTGTATGCTTCGCGCATAATCTTCTTACAAACGTACGAATCTTTAGTAACATCCAGTAGGTTGTCGTGGACGGCGAGCGTACGTCAAGGAAAAGGCTATCGCTAGGATTGCTCTAGGCAAACGTGACAGAATCGCTCCTGTTTACTATATACATTAACGATCTGACACAGAGGGTGAGCAGCAGTCTGCTAGTCTGCGCTGACGCCGCTATTTATGGTAAAGTATCATCACTGACTAAATGTAAGATGACTTAGAAGTTGCCCGCATCTCGTGGTCGTGCGGTAGCGTTCTCGCTTCCCACGCCCGGGTTCCCGGGTTCGATTCCCGGCGGGGTCAGGGATTTTCTCTGCCTCGTGATGGCTGGGTGTTGTGTGCTGTCCTTAGGTTAGTTAGGTTTAAGTAGTTCTAAGTTCTAGGGGACTTATGACCACAGCAGTTGAGTCCCATAGTGCTCAGAGCCATTTGAACCATTTGAACTTAGAAGTTGTATTTGGTGTTGTGAATGACGTTTTGCTTTGAATGTAGAAAAATGTAAGTTAACACAGATGAGCAGGAAACACAATTTTGTAATTTTCGAAAACAGTATTAATGGTGTGCTGCTTTACACAACGTCGATTAAGTATCTAGAAGTAACGTTGCAAAGCGATATCAAATGGAACTACCAAGTAAGGTCAGTAGTACTGAAGATAAATGGTTGACTTCGGTTTATCGGAAGATGTCTACGAAAGTGTAGCTCATCTATGAAGGAGACCACGTAAAGAACATTAGTATGACCCATTCTTGAGTACTCCTTGAGTGCTTCGGATCGCTATCAGATGGAATTAAAGGAATACATCAAAACAATTCAGGGACGTGGTGCCAGATTTTTTTACCGTCAAGTTTATCAAAAGGCGAGTATTACGGAACTGCTTCGTGAACTGAAATGAGAATCCCTGGAAGAAAGATGGCGTTCTTTTCGCGAAATAGTATTGAGAAAATGTAGAGAACCAACATTTGTAGCTGACTTCAGAATGATACTGCTGTCACCAACGTATATTTCGCGGAAGAACTACGAAGAGAAGATAAATTAGGTCTCGTGCGGAAGCAGAGAGATAGTCGTTTTTCCTCTGCTCATTTGCGAGTGTAATGGAAAAGGGAATTGTTAGTAGTAGTACAAGGACCTTCCGCCATGCACCGTATGGTGGCTTGCGGCGTATGTTTGTAGATGTAGATCATTCCAATGACTGGCAGAAAAAGCCTTGCCGGCCGTTGTGACCGAGCGGTTCTAGGAGCTTCAGTCCGGAACCGCGCGACTGCTACGGTCGCAGGGTCGAATTCCTGCCTCGGTCATGGATGTGTGTGATGTCCTTAGGTTAGTTAGGTTTAAGTAGTTATAAGTACTAGGGGACTGATGACCTCAGATGTTAAGTCCCATAGTGCTCAGAGCCATTTGAACCATTTTTGAACACCAGCCTTACTTACGAAATTTCAACGAAGTTTAAGTAATCTGCAACCACAAGGTTGTTGTCTGTATGATCACCCTACAAACCTTACACGTCAGAGGCTTCTACCACGTAGACGACTGCTCTTAGCTACCCTATACATCAGAGGCAGACGACTGTGAGGAGCGCCCAAAGACCTTTTAGATTAGGCGACTCTCCATCCAGCCCAGATAATGACAGCTGCTGGAGACACCGCAGCACAAATGTAGAATGCAAAATAATCTCCCCCCCCCCCCCCCCCATCCACTCCACGGATGGTGAACCTGAGATAAACCATTTACATCTGTGATGGCGAGTTTTCCATTAATTTCACATAAATGTATTGGATTCAGCATTTTTATTCTAAGATCATAACAACTCTTACTCTCATCTATCCAATGTTTAACAGTGAATTTTATATTAGGATGCATGTTACTTTTGGCATTTGTAAATGATTCACTTTCATCAACTTTACCACTGAGTGGGATGACTCTGTCATCAACATACCTTTTAAGTGGATATTGGCACTGAAAAATTTATTTTACAAATGGTTAATCTAAATGTCTGCTAAAAGGCCCGCAAAACTGCTCCCCATTGCAAGGCCATCTGCTGCATACAGATTTTCTCCTTGAATAAGAAATAGTTATCTACTAGGATTGATTTTAACATCTCTGCCTTGTAAACCTGCTTACTTTTTACTAAATTGTACCTAATTTTTTGAATAGTATAATAGATAAGAATATCTGTGTGCAGGTTCACAATGTCCACGGATGAAAATCAGGTATTGTCTCGTATGTTCACATCAGTGACGTCATTAATAAGTTCTTGCGAATTACTGATGGAAAAGTTGTTTGAAATGTGTAAAAGTTGCTGAGGATATCTTTCAGCTTCTTCGAGATGTAATCTGCCAGACTATTCCTTAAATTAACAATGGGGTATATTTGAAAATGAGGTTTACGAGATTTTGGCTGAGAAATTAGTTCAGGTGATAAGGGATTTATGACTATGCTATGCTGGACATCAGCAACTGATAGAAGGTCGATGAATTTCTTAATGTATTTCATAAGCTGAGTTTGATATTTAAATGTGAGTGTAATCTTCAGGTCCTTTATCCTATTTCCAAGAAAAGATTGTAGGTTTTGGTGATGTAATCATCTTAATACATAAGTACTGCATTGTTACCTTTATTACTTTTACAACAACGTCTTTGTTAAGGGTAAGGTCTTTACCAATGCCAGTGATCATTTTTGAATCAGTTTTCCCTGAGTTATTTACTGATTGCAGATTCTGTGGTGTCACCGCCAGACACCACACTTGCTAGGTGGTAGCCTTTAAATCGGCCGTGGTCCATTAGTATACGTCGGACCCGCGTGTCGCCACTGTCAGTGATTGCAGACCGAGCGCCACCACACGGCAGGTCTGGAGAGACTTCCTAGCACTCGCCCCAGTTGTACAGCCGACGTTCATAGCAAGGGTTCACTGACAAATAAGCTCTCATTTGCCGAGACAATAGTTTGCATAGCCTTCAGCTACGTCATCTGCTCCGACCTAGCAAGGCGCCGTATTCAATTGATCTTTATATTGTGAAGCATGTATCATCAAGAGCGATGTTCTACAATTATGGATTAAAGTTAAGTATTCAAGCCACTACGTTCTTTATTTATTAAAATCGACTCCTTCAATTGTTCCAGACCTCACGCCAGTCTGCGCGAGCTTAAACGCGTGTATTTCGGCCTCCTCTAGCAACACGGTGTTGGCACTTCTGCCAACACATCAGATGCCTTCAATAACTCTCCTTTAGCTTTTGAATTTAGAAAGTTTTGTTCATTTGGGCTTAGTTTTGGTATGTCACGAATAACTTTTATGCTGACCTTGTCAATATACACTCCTGGAAATTGAAAAAAGAACACCGTGAATTCATTGTCCCGGGAAGGGGAAACTTTATTGACACATTCCTGGGGTCAGATACATCACATGATCACACTGACAGAACCACAGGCACATAGACACAGGCAACAGAGCATGCACAATGTCGGCACTAGTACAGTGTATATCCACCTTTCGCAGCAATGCAGGCTGCTATTCTCCCATGGAGACGATCGTAGAGATGCTGGATGTAGTCCTGTGGAACGGCTTGCCATGCCATTTCCACCTGGCGCCTCAGTTGGACCAGCGTTCGTGCTGGACGTGCAGACCGCGTGAGACGACGCTTCATCCAGTCCCAAACATGCTCAATGGGGGACAGATCCGGAGATCTTGCTGGCCAGGGTAGTTGACTTACACCTTCTAGAGCACGTTGGGTGGCACGGGATACATGCGGACGTGCATTGTCCTGTTGGAACAGCAAGTTCCCTTGCCGGTCTAGGAATGGTAGAACGATGGGTTCGATGACGGTTTGGATGTACCGTGCACTATTCAGTGTCCCCTCGACGATCACCAGTGGTGTACGGCCAGTGTAGGAGATCGCTCCCCACACCATGATGCCGGGTGTTGGCCCTGTGTGCCTCGGTCGTATGCAGTCCTGATTGTGGCGCTCACCTGCACGGCGCCAAACACGCATACGACCATCATTGGCACCAAGGCAGAAGCGACTCTCATCGCTGAAGACGACACGTCTCCATTCGTCCCTCCATTCACGCCTGTCGCGACACCACTGGAGGCGGGCTGCACGATGTTGGGGCGTGAGCGGAAGACGGCCTAACGGTGTGCGGGACCGTAGCCCAGCTTCATGGAGACGGTTGCGAATGGTCCTCGCCGATACCCCAGGAGCAACAGTGTCCCTAATTTTCTGGGAAGTGGCGGTGCGGTCCCCTACGGCACTGCGTAGGATCCTACGGTCTTGGCGTGCATCCGTGCGTCGCTGCGGTCCGGTCCCAGGTCGACGGGCACGTGCACCTTCCGCCGACCACTGGCGACAACATCGATGTACTGTGGAGACCTCACGCCCCACGTGTTGAGCAATTCGGCGGTACGTCCACCCGGCCTCCCGCATGCCCACTATACGCCCTCGCTCAAAGTCCGTCAACTGCACATACGGTTCACGTCCACGCTGTCGCGGCATGCTACCAGTGTTAAAGACTGCGATGGAGCTCCGTATGCCACGGCAAACTGGCTGACACTGACGGCGGCGGTGCACAAATGCTGCGCAGCTAGCGCCATTCGACGGCCAACACCGCGGTTCCTGGTGTGTCCGCTGTGCCGTGCGTGTGATCATTGCTTGTACAGCCCTCTCGCAGTGTCCGGAGCAAGTATGGTGGGTCTGACACACCAGTGTCAATGTGTTCTTTTTTCCATTTCCAGGAGTGTATTTGGGTGAAATGTTATGTCTGAGCCATTTAGTCAGTATACTGAGTTTCGTCAAACAAAATGTTGGTAGAGTTTGATACTCTATCACAAAACTCAAGTTCCGATGTGTTGGGAAGGTCAGAAATACAAATGTTTATTTTGAAATAAGTGACTCAGGTTTCTTTTTATGTCTTGAGGACATGATTAGCTGTTCTTTGTTTATTTGTCTATTAATGTTATTTAAGATGTGCAAGAAATGAGTAGGATGCATTTGATTACTGAGTTTGAGATGCAGTTAATATATGTGTGCTTCTTCTGAATATCTTTTTGCCTGTGGAGTTACCTGATTTCACTTTTTAACCAAATTAATTCGCACTTACACTCGTCAATTTGTGCATATTTACTCTTCCTCTTTGTGTTAATTTAAATTTAATTAGGGATTACATTAAAAGCAAGACACGTTTTGTTAAACATTATAGCCACAACTACCTTCATAATCTTCATTTTGCAATTTTTGAATGAATGTATTAACTGTTCTGACTTCCTGCCTAAGTACTTTGAATTTTACTTTAGCCTTGCTGTACATTATGAACTCTGTGGTCATTGATGATGCTTGGTGAATAACACAAGCCATAAATACTTTTAAAATGCTTTTATTTCAGAGCCATAACGTGTTCAGGGCATTCATGTTCATCTTTAGACGTCTGACGTCCCCAGTTATATAAATGTTTTCATTATCAACATGTCGTCAGGCCCAGAACTGGTTAAGAACGTTTAAATATTTAGTGACATTCTTAAGTTGTGTCGACATCAAAAAAGTGCTAGTGAGCCTACATTTATTTATACACTAGGTGAGTTGTATACACTACGTGGTGTCGATAGTGCTGTTTAGAATACCCATCGTTGCTCTCTAGCGACAGAGAAGAGAAGCACCCCATCAAATAACGCGAATTAATTTTAAGGAAGCGATAATCTCACAGAAACGGTAACGTCTTACTGAAACCATAGTTAATAGTGGTGGCTCAATCATGCATGAAAAAATGAGTACCACACCACGCACATAGATATATTAATGAGAGGAGGGATCATCTATCCACTACAGAAAGAAGTGCTCACTATAACAGCCACGTTTCTTATCGTAAACATCAACATATGCGTTACCCACTGATATAACTTAATGAACATTCAGTAGCTGGATAAGGGATCATAATCGTACTATCTAACCTTGGCACAGATGGATGGGCATCGTAAAAGCGTAATTACGAGTGTATTTTGCGAATACGGCCATTGACTGCAAGACTGGTTAGTTGATCATTGAAAGAACGCGGAAAAATAGGTACGAACACGAGAAAGCTCACCAAAGTGCATAATGGGAGCAACTAGCTGGATGCAAAACGTTAAAACTGGACAACTGGCCTCTAAAGGTTCTGAGCTAACTTCACGTTCCTACAGCATTGGTCTTTGCAATTCTGGCCCATCTTAACCAAATGCGCGAAGCGTAATAAGGAAGGCGACGACAGTAGCGGCTGGAGAATCTGAGTTCAGCTGTCTCTCTGTACTCACAAGCAGAGCTGAAATGGCGACATCCTTCTGTACAACAGCAAGGCTCACCTCATCAGTCATCCGATAACAAGTCTTTATACCATGATTTCCTAGCGGCATGTGTTTACTCCTCCGTTCCTAGCGGCAAGTCTTCTCCCTTCTGCTCCCTACCCGTAAGTGCTTCTATCTTAGTGCTCTGAGACTTCGCTGCTTCTTTCAGAGCAGGAATCTGCCCGGTCAATCAGAAGTAACCATCGCGAATACCGTTTAGTGAGAATTTACTAATAACGCTAAACAAACTCCTACTCTCACGGATTTTATTATTGATCAACAGTGTTGTGGCACAAGAAAGAAGCGAGGAGACTGCTCTCACTTCATGATACGATTCTGAAGCTGACAAATAAGAGAGTTCCCACGATCACACACATGAAAAAGTGAGCACTCTGCAGGAAATAAGTCTATGACCAATAGAAACGCTTGATTCAGAAATTTGAACAGAACGTTAATCCGCAGATCGGCCGCTGAGATAAGGATGGTTCTCACGCTGGCCTCTGTGACGTTATTTTTATCTTTCTAAAAGGATTCTTCGAAAAATGCTGTGTTTTTCTTTGGCAGATAGCTGTTCCCATGAATTGCCCGTAGTGTGGTGGATGGAGGTACATGATGCTGTGTTGGATACCTGAAGTTGAAACTCAGACCTGGCCTAAAATGTTTACGATCGTGCTCTTTCCTTTTAATTGTGTAATAAAAGAGTAGTGAAAAGAAGGCAATAAACAGGACAGTCAATGGTGCTACTGGATTTGGTATGCAATTATACGAAGCAGCATGAGAGAATGATTATATTGATTAAGGGATTGAGCATATAAAACTCAGAAATATATTGCGTGCAATTTAAGAGAAAATCTGCCATGTAACAACACCTACATACAGTATACTCCAGTGGACGGCACTTCGTCATGCCAATGTACAAGCTGTTGCATTGTAAACAGAACATTCTAAACAGCTCACTGCGGCACGTAAAACGCACTTCGAAATATTCTTTATGTCAATTTTAGATTCACACATGTGCTTTACACTCGATGTTTTTCTTTACAGAGCAAAGAGCGTCCACTAACCTATCATTGGTTTCTTATAGGTCAACGATATAAACTTAGTACAGGAAACATGTGGAAGGTGCAACATGTTAAAAACAGAAAAAGCTATTACTTCAAAAATGACCTTATTGTTTAGTACTATAGTGCAAGTTGTTTTTAGAACTTTTTTTGATAACAACTGACAGCGAAAATTTTAACGAAACATTGTAATGCCTTAAGACAGTAAACTGAGATTTTGATGATTTTTTAGGGTACTTATAAGTTAGTTGGGGCAATTCAAAATGAAAAAGGTGGGGCGATTGAGAAGATGAACAGAGATGTCGCGTATGCTGTAGAGTCTCGTTTTGGTTTAGTCTAATAGCATCGTTTTAGTGATTATGATTGAAGAAAGGTAGTACATCGGCTTGAGGCATAACAAACTGTCACCCAAGTCAGGAGTACGTTGATTGAAGAAAAAAGTATGACTACATAACTGCAGGAAGGTGATATTACCAAAGGAACAGACGTGTGTGTCTGCATCGTGAAGGACGTGAAAAAAATGGTTCAAATGGCTCTGAGCACTATGGGACTCAACATCTTAGGTCATAAGTCCCCTAGAACTTAGAACTACTTAAACCTAACTAACCTAAGGACATCACACACACCCATGCCCGAGGCAGGATTCGAACCTGCGACCGTAGCAGTCGCGCGGTTCCGGACTGCGCGCCTAGAACCGAGAGACCACCGCGGCCGGCGACGTGAAAAGAGTAATAAATACAGGGAATATCAGTATCTTGTCGGATGCAGACAAGTACATGTGCTAATCTTGCACCTATTGCTCTACACCAGGCTTGTGTTTCAAGAACCCCCGTCTCCTCCATAACCATTTCACTACGAATCCTTGAGGTCAAGCTTTATGCTCGGCAACCTGGTGGTTGAGATCCACTGACTCCCAATTTATCATCGTAACAGTTTGCAAGTGGCGTATTCAGTAACATGATCGGCATCAACAGCAGAGAGTAGAGTGACGTACTACTTTTATAACAGTGAGATATTTCTGGCATTCATTGGTGATGCAACGAGGAATACTTCACGATATATGTCTACACATATTGCAAGGAGACTTTGATGGCGGATGTGGAATCGTAGTATCTACGGTTATCTTAATAAGTGGAAGAAACCCATTGAATATTGACTGAATTTTCTCATTTTGAGAAGATAGCAGGAGCGGTCTGTTTTACGTGCTAAAAACGTTCTAAAAATTAGCTCGCATAAATATTTCTTTATTTAAAACAGC
Source organism: Schistocerca nitens (assembly GCF_023898315.1). Lineage (NCBI taxonomy): Eukaryota > Metazoa > Arthropoda > Insecta > Orthoptera > Acrididae > Schistocerca > Schistocerca nitens. The sequence continues at coordinate 271,584,504 of NC_064620.1, forward strand.
CAGTTTCGACAGATTTTGGTGTCATCTTCAGGTCTTAAAAAACCTTTTTGTTAAGAAAACGTGTTCATTTTAAGTTGGATCTCATGACAACTTGGCATGAAGTCCAACTTAACGCTTTCAGACCCTGTGGTTACAATTGTGTACATTAATTTTCACGACGTCTTAACTGCAATAGAAATATTTTTTCTCAATTTGGAGCTGATGTACACATTTGTGTATGTTCATTCTTTTCACCATGCACAAGTGCTGCCATCTGTTGTGCAGCGCTATAAACATATCAACAGATTAATGTAGAAGTGCAGAGCAGTTTGTGGCCTTGAAAGTACCTGGTAGTCTTTGGTAAGCTATAACCCACAGTATAGTTGAGTACCAGTATTGTTGTTTTGGATGAACATTGTAGAATGTTCGATTTATTTATTACAACAATCAATATTTCAAAATCATTTGTTTTAGTCAACAAGAAGAAGCGATGTTTTCCCGTGTGCACAATTTCAGCCATGAGGTCTCAAGAACAATGTTTTACATAACTTTGAGTATCTTGTGTTCCCTTCATATGAAGTTCTTGTTGGAACAGTTTCTTTTTATCCTGACGATTGTATGAGTTTTGACTGGGATTTAATTAAAACATATGAAGTATGTTGTATTACTAGGTATTGTTATGAGCAACAATTAGGAAAATAGACATAGCATTGAAGCTCCAGTTGATGACAATGCCGTTAGGTCTACTGTAAATTTTTATTTTACGGAAATACTGATATTATTATTCGTGAATATTTCAGATCTGTTGCTCATGTCGAAGAAACAGTATTTCAACATTGAGCGAGATGCAGATGCCATTGTAGAGATGCTGCTGAATGGAGAGGTGTCAGATATCGATTTATCATCAGATGAAGAATCATTTCCTAATGGATAATCCTACTGTACTTCAAGAGAGAAGCAAGTCAGAGTGGGGGCTGACAAAATAAACAGGGGAGAAACCAATGATGAGTCAACTGCAAATAATGAAAGTGGTGTGTGCAGTGACAATGATAACAACGATAGTGATATTCAAGACAGTGATCCACTTACCAACAATGAGCTCAGTGATGTAAAATACATTTTGTCAGAAAAAAAGACATCAAGTGGCGTCATCGCCCTCTCTCTATACTGGATTCATATTACAAATGGGAACAATGTATTAAAGAACAGGAAATACTTTCTCTTTCAACTTATTTCAGCAAGTACAGTACCAATGACCTGTTCAGTACTATGGCTGATATGACAAACCTATATGCGTTGCAGAGTGGAACAATTGGCAATTTCAAACAAACTACACCAGCGGAACTCCAAATCTTGTTTGGGCTTCATATAATTATGGGAACTCTAAAATTTCCTAGAGTCCGATTGTATTGGGACACAACATTGAAAATGCAATTATTCGTGGACAGTATGCCCAGAAATAGATTCTTCCAACTCAGAACAAATTTACATCTTGTTCACAACATGGCTATACCAGCAGACAATAAAGACAAGTTCTATAAATTTCGGCCTATATATACCGCCATCCCCCCCCCCCCCCCCATGAACCATGGACCTTGCCGTTGGTGGGGAGGCTTGCGTGCCTCAGCGATACAGGTGGCCGCACCGTAGGTGCAACCACAACGCAGGGGTATCTGTTGAGAGGCCAGACAAACACGTGGTTCCTGAAGAGGGGCAGCAGCCTTTTCAGTAGTTGCAGGGGCAACGGTCTGGATGATTGACTGATCTGGCCTTTTAACATTAACCAAAACGGCCTTGCTGTGCTGGTACTGCGAACGGCTGAAAGCAAGGGGAAACTACAGCCGTAATTTTTCCCGAGGAAATGCAGCTTTACTGTATGATTAAATGATGATGGCGTCCTCTTGGGTAAAATATTCCGGAGGTAAAATAGTCCCCCATTCGGATCTCCGGGCGGGGACTACTCAGGAGGACGTCGTTATCAGGAGAAAGAAAACTAGCGTTCTGCGGATAGGAGCGTGGAATGTCAGATCCCTTAATCGGGCAGGTAGGTTAGAAAATTTAAAAAGGGAAATAGATAGGTTAAAGTTAGATATAGTGGGAATTAGTGAAGTTTGGTGGCAGGAGGAACAAGACTTTTGGTCAGGTGATTACAGGGTTATAAATACAAAATCAAATACGGGTAATGCAGGACTAGGTTTAACAATGAATACAAAAATAGGAGTGCGGGTTATCTACTACAAACAGCATAGTGAACGCATTATTGTGGCCAAGATAGACACAAAGCCCATGCCTACTACAGTAGTACAAGTTTACATGCCAACTAGCTCTGCAGATGATGAAGAAATAGATGAAATGTATGACGAGATAAAAGAAATTATTCAGGTAGTGAAAGGAGACGAAAATTTAATAGTCATGGGTGACTGGAATTCGTCAGTAGGAAAAGGGAGAGAAGGAAACATAGTAGGTGAATATGGATTGGGGGGAAGAAATGAAAGAGGAAGCCGCCTTGTAGAATTTTGCACAGAGCATGACTTAATCATAGCTAACACTTGGTTCAAGAATCATAAAAGAAGGTTGTATACCTGGAAGAATCCTGGAGATATTAAAATGTATCAGATAGATTATATAATGGTAAGACAGAGATTTAGGAACCAGGTTTTAAATTGTGAGACATTTCCAGGGGCATATGTGGATTCTGACCACAATCTATTGGTTATGAACTGCAGATTGAAACTGAAGAAACTGCAAAAAGGTGGGAATTTAAGGAGATGGGACCTGGATAAACTGAAAGAACCAGAGGTTGTAGAGAGTTTCAGGGAGAGCATAAGGGAACAACTGACAGGAATGGGGGAAAGAAATACAGTAGAAGAAGAAGAATGGGTAGCTCTGAGGGATGAAGTAGTGAAGGCAGCAGAGGATCAAGTAGGTAAAAAGACGAGGGCTAATAGAAATCCTTGGGTGACAGAAGAAATATTTAATTTAATTGATGAAAGGAGAAAATATAAAAATGCAGTAAATGAAGCAGGCAAAAATGAATACAAACGTCTCAAAAATGAAATCGACAGGAAGTGCAAAATGGCTAAGCAGGGATGGCTAGAGGACAAATGTAAGGATGTAGAGGCTTGTCTCACTAGGGGTAAGATAGATACTGCCTACAGGAAAATTAAAGAGACCTTTGGAGAGAAGAGAACCACTTGTATGAATATCAAGAACTCAGATGGCAACCCAGTTCTAAGCAAAGAAGGGAAGGCAGAAAGGTGGAAGGAGTATATAGAGGGTTTATACAAGGGCGATGTGCTTGAGGACAATATTATGGAAATGGAAGAGGATGTAGATGAAGACGAAATGGCAGATAAGATACTGCGTGAAGAGTTTGACAGAGCACTGAAAGACCTGAGTCGAAACAAGGCCCCGGGAGTAGACAACATTCCATTAGAACTACTGATGGCCTTGGGAGAGCCAGTCATGACAAAACTCTACCATCTGGTGAGCAAGATGTATGAGATAGGCGAAATACCCTCAGACTTCAAGAAGAATATAATAATTCCAATCCCAAAGAAAGCAGGTGTTGACAGATGTGAAAATTACCGAACTATCAGTTTAATAAGTCACAGCTGCAAAATACTAACCCGAATTCTTTACAGACGAATGGAAAAACTGGTAGATGCGGACCTCGGGGAAGATCAGTTTGGATTCCGTAGAAATGTTGGAACACGTGAGGCAATACTAACCTTACGACTTATCTTAGAAGAAAGATTAAGGAAAGGCAAACCTACGTTTCCAGCATTTGTAGACTTGCAGAAAGCTTTTGGCAATGTTAACTGGAATACTCTCTTTCAAATTCTGAAGGTGGCAGGGGTAAAATACAGGGAGCGAAAGGCTATTTACAATTTGTACAGAAACCAGATGGCATTAATAAGAGTCGAGGGGCATGAAAGGGTCGGGAAGGGAGTGAGACAGGGTTGTAGCTTCTCCCCGATGTTATTCAATCTGTATATTGAGCAAGCAGTGAAGGAAACAAAAGAAAAATTCGGAGTAGGTATTAAAATCCATGGAGAAGAAATTAAAACTTTGAGGTTCGCCGATGACATTGTAATTCTGTCAGAGACAGCAAAGGACTTGGAAGAGCAGTTGAACGGAATGGACAGTGTCTTGAAAGGAGGATATAAGATGAACATCAACAAAAGCAAAACGAGGATAATGGAATGTAGTCAAATTAAATCGGGTGATGCTGAGGGAATTAGATTAGGAAATGAGACACTTAAAGTAGTAAAGGAGTTTTGCTATTTAGGGAGTAAAATAACTGAGGATGGTCGAATTAGAGAGGATATAAAATGTAGACTGGCAATGGCAAGGAAATCGTTTCTGAAGAAGAGAAATTTGTTAACATCGAGTATAGATTTAAGTGTCAGAAGTCATTTCTGAAAGTATTTGTATGGAGTGTAGCCATGTATGGAAGTGAAACATGGACGATAACTAGTTTGGACAATAAGAGAATAGAAGCTTTCGAAACGTGGTGCTACAGAAGAATGCTGAAGATAAGGTGGGTAGATCACGTAACTAATGAGGAGGTATTGAATAGGATTGGGGAGAAGAGAAGTTTGTGGCACAACTTGATTAGAAGAAGGGATCGGTTGGTAGGACATGTTTTGAGGCATCAAGGGATCACAAATTTAGCATTGGAGGGCAGCGTGGAGGGTAAAAATCGTAGAGGGAGACCAAGAGATGAATACACTAAACAGATTCAGAAGGATGTAGGTTGCAGTAGGTACTGGGAGATGAAGAAGCTTGCACAGGATAGAGTAGCATGGAGAGCTGCATCAAACCAGTCTCAGGACTGAAGACCACAACAACAACAACAATACTGCCATCCGTAACAGGATACCTCGAATAGAAAACGAGGCCGACCATCTGCCACACCTTCAGATACATCTGTTCAAAGACGACGAGGAGAAACTACGCCTCCTGAAGAGATTCAGTTTGATGGAACACAATACTTGCCTCTTCATGAAAGTGGCGCACTGCCTACCAGGTGCAAATTTCCGGGATGCAAGGGACGTTCATGAATAAAATGAAAAAATGTAATGTACATCTTTGTTTGTCAAAGGAAAAAAAACTGTTTCCGTTCATTTCATGTCAATTAGAACCACATAATGAACATAACTCCTGACTCATTTCATTTTTAATTACAACTATGGTGAATTTTGCATGTATTTTGTGTGTAAATGATTTCAAATTTATGTGTAATGTTTAAATAAATTAGTGTTGTCTGCTATGATTTCAGTGTTGATTGAGACCCAGTGTACACAAATGTGTACAAAATTTTTTTCGAAAATGGTAACATCTTTTTGCAAATGTTGCTTCTAAAATCATTCAAAAATCATCCAAGTCCATTACTGTATTTAAAAAAAATTTCCTTCCTCCCGAAAAAATTCGGTTCTGAAAAGGTTAAAATCAAAATGTTTCATAACAAGATTTTTTAAAACCGAAACATAACGGCAAAGTCTGGCGAAACCGGTCGTTTTAAATAAAGAAATATTTATGTGATCTTGGCTTTAGAATAAGTCTAGTCTAGTCACAACATGATCTGACCCAAGGAACTTGCGTTGTACCGAGATGATTCAGGGGATCATCTTTAGTAGCAGGCCTTAAGACCCATTCGGGCTCCTTACTGGTTCTGCGAAGTTTTCCAGTGTTACCCTGTCTTTGTGGGTCCCTGTCTTTGTATTGCCTAGCCATTTTGGCTGTACTATATTCACGCATGTGCTGCAAATGCTGTAACTAGATGTATTATATCAGCGATGCTCTGAGCTCTAAGTTTCACTTCTTTGTGGGCATGTAATGAATAACTGGCTATGTTTCTCAAGAATTTCAATTCGGTCGCTTCTATTTATTTGACTTAGGAAGATCATGAATTCCAGTTTTCACTCCAACACAGCAAATATGGCTTTGAAATTGCCATATCTAACTTAAGTAATTATCATTTCCTGACTATGCCCAACGTTTGCTTTGCTGTTCAGACGAACGTATAAATGTTGGAATCACATGTTGACATCCCGTGATTTGCGACAAGTAATGCAAAATATCGAATATGTAAACATGTTCAAAGATATTGTTGTGAATAACAATTTGTGCCTTAGGTGAGTTTTCATCGAGGTAGCCAACTGTTTTGGTTTCGTCCATAGATACTTTCATGTTACAACTTTAAACATAGCTGTGTGCAGCAACCGTGAAAATATTTTTTATAGTAAAGACAGCCCACTGGTTGCAATGGATTTTGTAGTCGAATTGACCATGGTTTCGACTCCTAAACTAAGGGAGTCTTCATCAGGATTTATATTACATACGTAAGAAGTTGAGCATAACAGCTTTCATCATACAATTTTAACGCCAAAAAGGCCACCTCACATAATAAAGCATCGTACGTAAAAGTTTTACTGTCATTCCTAGTTGCCGCTAAGGTCTGCTTGTGTATACTGAAACAGGTGGCATGAGACTGGGCCCAGTCTGTTTCAGTATACACAAGCAGACCTAAGCGGAAATCTTTAATTATTAACTAGAAATGACAGTACAACTTTTACGTACGATGTTTTATTATGTGACGTGGCCTTTTTGGCGTTAAAATTGTATGACGAGAGCTGTTATGCTCAACTTCTTATGTATGTAATATATGTATGTATGTATGTAATATAAATTCTGATGAAGACTCCCTTAGTTTAGGAGTCGAAACCATGGTCAATTCGACTACAAAATCCATTGCAACCAGTGGGCTGTCTTTACTATAAAAAATACTTTCATGTCTTTATTCTTATATAAATGCTTCTATATAAAAATTGTATTGCATTAATAATCTCTGCTAAAATATCCCATAGGGTCCTTTTGTCAGTTGTATAAAATGAGAATGATCTACTTGATAGAAACAAGCAGCCTTGAATGCTGATACAGTGAGGTAAGTCACTGGTAACTAATAATGCTTACAGGGAAACTCCCCATCTCACGCACCTCAGACTTAGTGGTAAGATGGCCTGTGGACAAATCGTCAAATTCTGAACACAGATCTAACATGAAAAGAGGTAGAAGGTGTACTAAACTGCGAGAAAAGAGGCAAAACCGAAATAGTGAACGGACAAAGCTCAAGATATGCAACATAGAGCAAATCTGCGTCATGGTTACTTGGCTACGGTGTCAGACTCTGAAGGAGGAGATCCGACTGCAAATCTCCCTCGTACCACCAGGTCTTTTCTTTTTTTTTTTTCACCAAGTTGTGAACTGTCCGTTCAGTCAGTCAAGTGTCTGTCGCTGTTCTCAGATTTGTGTCTGTGTAACGTCCGTTTGCAACAGCGTGATGTAAGGGACCTCCAGACGTACGTACTTCCTATAATTCTACACAACTACCATATGTTATGACTCTTGCGTTCCGTATTGGAAGTCTTGGATTCCTTTGTTGTAATCTATTTCACACCCGTTACTTATTGTTTTCATTTTTGTTAGAGGACTATGCCGCATCTCACATGCTCTCACTATTCACCACATTTACCTGCGACGGTAATACATTCTTACCACATGACCCATATTCTATAAGCAGTGTATAGGATGACAATTTCCAAGACTACAGTAGAAGGACAGACACGTCAATGGACGGATGGAAAGTTCGTAATTTTGTGGAAAAAATATGGGGTACGAAGGAGATTTAAACAGGGACCTCCTGTTCTGAAATCAGACACCGTGACCACACAACCACGACGCCACGATTCTTGCAATTTACTCGATATTGCACATCTTCACTGTTTTTATTTTTCTTCTTTTTACACAGTTCAGTACGCCTTCTTCCTGTTTTCATGCTTGATCTGTGTTCGGCCATTTTACTACTGAATCTGAGGGGGATGCGATGGGGAGCTTTCCTTGTTAGTAGTAAGAGCAGTGAACGCAGCAGCTCCACGCTTACTCACAAAGGTATGGGACGAGTCCGAGTAACTGCTGGATATCTGTTGTGGGTACATTCGTGAACGGTAAATGAAAACTTTAATCTCACACGCAGATGTAAAAACAACTTTGCAAGCGCATGAATGTAAGAGACATATCTCTGTACGATCGGCTGACTTTTACTGGCAATGAATACTTTGTAATTCTATATGTAAGTTAAAATTCATCCCAAGATTCTTTCTTTATTCGTGTAGAAGATATTGTGAAATCAGATGAATCTTTTTGAAACACCCTGTATGTGACTGTTCCTTAAGAATGGAAAATGCTTGACGCACAATTACGTAAGTGCTTTATAGGTATCTGCAGAGGGTCTACAACCTTGACAGTTACAAAGTTCTACAATGTTGGTAATATACGGAGAGACTTCACTGTGTCTGGAAGGAGACGTTCGTGAATATTTGTTTCATAAATTTCAAATGTAATTTTCAGCAGCGGTTCCTGTATCGCTTAAATGTAATATCCAGGCAACTATAACACATTGTCCTCGTCCAGGAAAACCAGAAACATTATTACGGAGGAACTATCGATATCTGTGGCTTGCGGTGTTGTCCAACCGGTAACCGTGGTCAGAAACTTCCTGTTGCCATATACTCGTAGAACTGGTGCCAGGAACTGAAATATTGTTCTAGAAGTGTTCACACTTGGATTTCAGTAACGAAGCTGTTGCTAGATAACCAGAATTCACCAATTACAAATCCCCCTCCCCCTTCCCTGCAGTAAAGTGGACAAACAAGCAGCAGCTGAACTCTAGAACAGAAAAAGAGCATTAAGGTGACGAATCACGGTACTCTCCACTGTTCCCGCTACCAAGTCTGGTCGAGGTGCTATGATGGGATGGTTAGTTTTTAGTGCTTTCATCTTCATCCATTGGTAATAACGCTTTGCTGAACAAGTGGAGGCAACATACTAGAACTGGTTGTGTTCATGAAACTCTTCCCATTCACAACGCGAAAACTACAAAGAAATGGTAACAAACAGAATGCAGAGGACAGCATACGTGTTAGTCTGGCTGAGAATATACATTTTATCAACACCATGTTGATTCCATACCACAGTGTTCCATGAATGCTACAGAGTTAATTTTCATGTCGCCGGAGAAATGAAAAACATCAACGACAAGTTATTAGCAGCCCTTCCTAAACGAAGATCACAACTGCCACCATGTCTTCCTGAAACAAAGTCTTTTTTGCGCGATCCTGAGTGTCGGATTTTGCAATTTTGAACAATGTCCCTCACAGAGTTCACTACTTGGTTCAACGTGCAAGTGTGTTAAGGAAGTCTGGATTTGAATGTCTCGTCCGTACAGAGATAACAATGACAATCAAGCTGTAGGTACATCATATAATCTTTCATTTCTTATTGTTGTTGTCATACTGATTTCAAATATAAAAACCGTTTCTCTCTACCACGTTAGGCTTTAACGATATCGACAAAGTTTTTTTCCAGTCAGAGTCCTGGAGTTCTCACAGTCCCGTGCTTAATTTAAGTAAGTATTGTCACTAGCGACACTCCGTTGTATTTATTATTAGTGATATACGGACATACAGATAGATTCAACTGTATATTATTGTTGAAGAATGAAGGTAACCGAGATCGCTAGCAATTCTTTTTATCACTATGACTGGTTTCGACAGATCGACGTTCTTGTCATCGGATTTGAGAGCTACAAACACACAAATCACTACTGAAGGTAGTTAAAGGTATACGATATCATGTAACCATTGCGTATATTACTTCAGTGTTAGAACTACCTTATAACATTATTAGTTCTACATTCTTGTTACAAAACTGAGGGTCACATAGTGATGTTGAGTCAAACAAAACGTGGCAGGAACATCAACATGTCAAAAATAAAATAACACTCAAATAAAACATACAACGTGTTGTGCTGATATCCCACAATAATCGCTTGAGACCACAATGGTGACTTAGCTAGTATAATATTTTCACAGTTAAGATTATTTTCAAGACCATTTACTTAACTTTTCAAGTCGCAAATTTAAAATAACTTTATGTTTCGGAAACATACTGTATCATTTTTTTAAAGTAAAATGTACAATAAAATATACGTTGTCATCCATTTATATTTTATTTGACGCAACATCACTACATGATTTTTAGTACTGTAACAAGCACGTACAACTAATAGTGTTGTAAGGTACGTTCTAACATTGAAATAGTGTACACAGTGGTTACATGAAATCACATATGTTTAAGCCAGCTTCACTTGGGATGTTTGTTTTTGCAACTTCCAGATCCGACGATGACAGCGAAGATATATCGAAACAAGTAATAAAGAGAACTGCTAGCTGTCTTGGCTAACTTGATTCCTGAAAAATAATATAACTTTCAGATGGTCCCCAAAACAGATGTAATGTCAAACATATATAAGACTCATCTTTGACCATACGAAATGTAGAAAAATTCCTCTGCAACAAGGCTAGAAACAATCATTCGAAGCGGATTCCATTTCTTACCACGTAATGCTGTGGGATTACTCATTTTCCACAGCATTGCTGATGCTAAATACTAAACCAATCTAAAGTAGTGATAACGTTTTTTACGCGAAGAAGAAACCGCCGAGCATCTGCCTAAGAGTGAAACACAACTGTTATGGTGACGCATCCTGAACCACTGTTTTCCGTGAAAGATAGAAAGCTCGTCGGCTAAAGCAACAGATACTTTGATGACGAAGAAACAGCGCCCGTCCTACTGACCCCATTCAGTTCCTATTCCGTGAAGCGTGGCGTCGTATGTTATCCGCCCTCGAGGACATCCTGTCCGCGCGGATATCCGACTAGCATCGCAGCGCCGTCTCTCGCTAGTGATTCGAATTTCTATCGGATCGACGAATCAACAAGCATCAGAATTCGAGGCCTGAATATTCGTGCAGAAATTTCTGAACGGACAGGATAGCACGCATAAAATCGCTTCCCGTCTCCAAAGCCTCGTGCTTCTTACGCACTTCAGGCATGACTGCAGCGCTTTCCTCGCCTGCCGTTCCATTTGAAACGAGGCGAGCCGCTCTTTCGGCGTCACACCTGTGAGTGGAAGACGAAAATAAGTTCTCCTGCACCTGCACGCTTTGATCAGAAATAATCGAAAGAGGCGCAGTGCAACTTTGTATCTACTAGTTTGCAGACAAATGACGCACAGGTGCACAACTCCAAGAGGTGGAATCTTGGCACGGTGACAGCTGCAGAAGGGCCAGCGTGCGCGTCTTCACAGAAGGAACCTGCATGAACCACCTCAGATAGGACCAACAAAAAAAATTCTCAAATTAACGCAATACAGAGACTGAATGCGGCAATCAACTTTCGCGGCAGTCGTGGTGTGCATCTTATTTGTTCCACGCCCCGTGGCTCTGATGTGAATGAATATCCGTATCAGATGAGATTAATGCACGCGACGGAATTTATCAAAGGCAAACCTTTCTAGTTCGCCTCTTGACAAACATCTGAAAAATTTTAGGGATTAAATATGAAACTTTTATAATGCTATGAAATGTAGCTTTTTTTTGTAGTCTTCTTCCCTAACCTTTCAGATTTACTTTTCTAATAAATAAAAACCCAGATTCTTTGTTCCCTCACCAAGGTAGTTATCAAAAGCGCGAGGCTTGAGATCCTGTTGACGTCGTTCGATCAGTATAGCAATGATCTACATCAACGTTTTGAGAGGTGTGTTCGTTTTCATTTGAGCTAATGTCGCCATAGAAAGATGCCAGCACACGAGTGGAATGATTTAGGAAAACATTAGGAAAAGACAAACTGGGTGGTCAGATCTATATTTAAATCCTGATTTTCACTAATACCGTTGTTCGGGTAGTGCTGAAAACTAGCTAATGCATATCCTAAAAATGATGTAATCAATAATAAGACCACTTGACAGTGTGTGACATTGAAACTGCATCCTGTAATTATTCACAATTTGTTAACGAAAGGCTCCCATTTTCACAAAATTGATAAATAATGAAATATCAGGACAATATAATCTCTTGAAGTTATTCATTTTCGCTGAATCAACATTCACTATGGACTAGATTCCATATAATTACAGGAAGGAGTGGATCATGCTTACTGGCACCAAGTTTAACCCTTTAATTTCCATATTCAGACACAAAAACACAAAAAATAAAAATTATACAATAAATGCATTTAACATTCCTTCAATGGTAGATATATGTGTGCAATCACGTAAAATAGCTACTACAAGATACCCAAACAAGATTTATGTCAAATCATCGTGAACCTTTCTTGTATAATTAACAGCAATCGGTGTTAATCTTACAAAAAATCTATTTTGTATATAGATAATTCAATAAGTGGGATATATTTGAATAAAATATTTCACTTGCTTTAACAGCATCTGAATGGCATTCCGAATCGCATGCTTGATACTGCGCTGGCCGGGGTGGCCGAGCGATTCTAGGCGCTACAGTCTGGAACCGCGCGACCGCTACGGTCGCAGGTTCGAATCCTGCTTCGGACATGGCTGTGTGTGATGTCTTTAGGTTAGTTAGGTTTAAGTAATTCTAAGTTCTAGGGGGCTGATGACCTCAGAAGTTAAGTCTCATGGTACTCAGAGCCATTTGAACCATTTGATACTGCTTGCAGTACCATTTTTTCACGCAAACATATCTAAAATATGCTAAAAGTAAAGGCGAAGTCTGTCAACCTAAACACAGTTACCACAATAACGTGTGTGTGTCTGTGTGTGTGTGTGTGTGTGTGTGTGTGTGTGTGTGTGTGTGTGTGTGTGTGTCGGTGTGTCGGTGTGTTTGTGCACGCTCGTATGTTATGTCATCGCGCAAACCCTTCATCAGAAAACAAATCATGACCTCGCGACGACCACGAATATGCAGAATAAATTGCTTCGGCTACCTATGATGGAAATCGAAGCCGCGACCTTTTGAATGCCGACTAGTGTTCCTAAAAAGCGTTCACCTGTAACATGTAACTTTTCCTGACACATTTTAGGCTTTTGACAAATTCGCCACTTTTGGCGAACTTTGTCACGTAGCATGAAAAATTATGTTGTACTAAATACTTTATGAAGTCATCAGTTTTGTTTGTAATGTTAGTTATTCTGTAGAACGCGTCTGAGGTAAGTGGTTTAATGACTAAAATGCAATTACTGTGCCTGAACATTCTGTTGTCCAATATTTTAGAAATGCTACGCAGAAATACGGGTTACGGCACTAACATTTCTTCGTGACGTCTGTGGCTCAAATCCCTGGTTGTCCATGACGATGGCCTGGATATGCTGAATGAGATTTTCTGGAAAACGACATAATGAAAGCCGCGAATAACAAAAATGTGTCTTTTCCTTTATGCCATTCGTTTCACTTTTACTGTTGACTTTTTCAGCTGTCATCTACAGCCATCTTCAGGGCGGTGTTGCAATACAACAAGCCTCTTAACATAGAGGCGCATGTGTTTTCGTACTCTAATCCATGAGCCACTGAGTTACGAAGCTTCTTATAGCGTAACGCCGACGTGAAGATGGCTCTTGATGACACTTGAAACCAGTAACAGCAAAAATAAAACTAGTAATCGTCTAACACCAAAAATAAAACTAGTAATTGTCTACCGGTTAAATAAAGAAAGTACTGAATCATGTACAGTCATTTGCAAAATTGATTCTATAGCAATAGTACAGCGAATTCTTTTTTCCATTCCTTTGGAACAGAGCTGTTATTACGTTTCTAGTGACGTCGATGTTTCTCCTTTCCCTTGGCCTGTATCCCCTATCTTCATGGGATCGACATGTTAATTTTCTAATTTGACAATTTTAGCGATAAAGGGCAGCACGATTCCCCTCCTATCGCCGCTCTTCCTCCACTCTGTACATTTGCTGCAGGCTACACTACTTATTTCGGCACTGAAACACAAATTACTCTTAGCATCCACAAACTGACTCTGTCATTCATAGCACATCTCACCATTTTATGAATATTGCAGCCTGAGTTCCTGTAATTCTACACTCGCTCTTGTAATATTCTATCACTTTCTTTTGTTTCACAAGCAAAACGACAATTTATTCGACGTAAAACTTTTAAACACCAGTACTCTTGGCTTTGCAAAATTAATATTATAACAAATTGGCTATCCTTTCTCCATTCTGAATTTGCACTTTTCGCAAGTGCTGCTTCCGAACAATCTTTGTAACATGCAGTCCACTCCAACCTGTCATCTCTTATTCAGTTGTTTCACAGATCCCATTCCAATCGGCAACACATCTCAATGTTAACAAATAAATAACAATCTAGTAGTACTCTTAACGACTGGTGATGTTGTTTGGTTTGTGGGGCGCTCAACTGCGCCGTCATCAGCGCCCGTACAAAATCCCAATTTTTTTTTTTTTCACAGTCCAATCAAGCCACTGTCACGAATGATGAGAAAATGATGAGGACAACACAAACAAAACACCCAGTCGCCGGGCAGAGGAAATCAAATCCCCAAGCCGGCTGGGAATCGATCCCAGGACCCCGCGATCCAGAGGTAGCAACGCCACTTGACCATGCTAGCTAGCCACGATTGCGCTATCCAGGCAGGACTCGACACAAGTTCTCACTGCTTCATTTCCGACAGTCCCCGCCGACACACAGTTTTAATCTGCTTACATTGGCTATATTTTACGACAGTATGTTTCCGCAATAGTGTTGTGAGTAACACTGTTGCAAGTTGGCTGCTGTCCGCCCCGGTAGCTGAGTGGTCAGCGCGACGGAATGTTAATCCCAAGGGCCCGGGTTCGATTCCCGGCTGGGTCGGAGATTTTCTCCGCTCAGGGACTGGGCGTTGTCTATCCTAATCATTATCATTTCATCCCCATCGATGCGCAAGTCGCCGAAGTGGCGTCAAATCGAAAGACTTGCACCCTACGGGAGGCCCTAGTCACACGACATTTACATTTAACTTGGCTGCGGTAAATGGCAGTACTGTGGTGTGGCCAGCCAATATTGCGGATAAAACAGTTCTTTGCGTGTAGTTGCCTGTGTATTGCCGAGGTGTTGCCGCTACTGCACATCAAAGATAACTGTTTCATATGGGCGGGTCATATCTGCCTGTGTCCTTGTTTGTATGTGCTGTCCTCTCACCCCTAAGTTGCGTTTACACCCATGCGTCTTGCCACTACTCGCGTGTAGCTATAGCTCGCCCAACACGGAAGTAGGGGCGCCCAGTGTGAACACAGATGTGAGTGGAATCACACGCGCACACATGGCGAGAAAGAAGCATGCAAGTTACACACGTGACTCTTTTTCCGCACGACGACTAGGCGCAAAGTGCACCGGTGTAAACTCACCTTTACTTCCGCTTTCTCACCCCGACAACGTTGCATTGCCAAGAAACGTGAAACAATATTATGACGCTTCAGTTCGAGACGTGGTGCTATTTGTTTCCTGTCTACAGGAATGTAGAAGTGGAAAACACAAAAACAATACGTACAGAGTCCGAAATGTTCAAAAATGGTTCAACTTGCTCCAAGCACTATAGAACTTAACATCTGAGGTCATCAGTACCCTAGACTTAGAACTACTTCAACCTAACTAACCTAAGGATATCACAAACATCCATTCCCGAGACAGGGTTCTAACCTGCGACCGTAGCGGTCGCGTGGTTCCGGACTGAAGGGCCTAGAGCCGCTCGACCACAACGGTCGGCAGCCCGAAATGTGGTAAAGGACATTGTCGATGCTGCCGTTTTAGCAGACTATCAGCAACAGTGAACCGTAATTTTGTTCTACGTAAGTTCTTAAGACGCTTTCACTTTTTGAAGCTTCGTCACATGTGTTTCACGAGCAGCAATTCAGTAATTTTTTTATTGTGGTGACTGTATACAGGGTGAAGAAAAATTCGCTCCCTCGGAATTCGCACCGCGATTCTTCACATACTAGCAATACAAAATTGTCCCTCACAAAATTTCGTCCTGCCTGTATTTCCGGCAGTAAATGGACGTTAAAAATCGGCAATCTGGCAACACGGAAATCACATGTACGGTAAGTACTGCTTACAGCCTCTTGCATTAGAGCTGTGCAGTAGGTGCAGTGCCTAGCGTTTTGTGTTAGCACACAGTGGGTCAGAGATTTTGGTACAGGGTGGAGACGTATTGCCGGCCGCTGTGGCCACGCGGTTCTAGGCACCAGTCCGGAACCGCGCGACTGCTACGGTCGCAGGTTCGAATCCTGCCTCGGGCATGGATGTGTGTGATGTCCTTAGGTTAGTTAGGTTTAAGTAGTTCTAAGTTCTAGGGGACTGATGACCTCAGATGTTAAGTCTCATAGTGCTCAGAGCCATTTGAACCATTTTTTTTTTTTTCGAGACGTATTTATTTTTATTTCCTAAATGTGTAAGTAGGCTGTTTATGTTTTCTTATTGGCAACGTTACGTAGCGCTCTGTATGAAAATCACTGGCTGTGCTGTGTGCAGTCTGTGGCTAGTTTGCATTGTTGTCTGCCATTTTAGTGTTGAGCAGCTGGATGTGAACAGCGCGTAGCGTTGCGCAGTTGGAGGTGAGCCGCCAGCAGTGGTGGATGTGGGGAGAGAGATGGCGGAGTTTTGAAATTTGTAATACTGGATATCATGAAGTGCTATATATATTATGACTATTAAGGTAAATACATTGTTTGTTCTCTATCAAAATCTTTCATTTGCTAACTATGCCTATCAGTAGTTAGTGCCTTCAGTAGTTTGAATCTTTTATTTAGTTGGCAGTAGTGGCGCTCGCTGTATTGCAGTAGTTCGAGTGACGAAGATTTTTGATGAGGTAAGTGATTTGTGAAAGGTATAGGTTAATGTTAGTCAGGGCCATTCTTTTGTAGGGATTTTTGAAAGTCAGATTGCGTTGCGCTAAAAATATTGTGTGTCAGTTTAAGCATAGTCTTGTATAATTGTTCAAAGGGGACTTTTATATGTCGACCCTTAGCCGAGGATACCTCACTGGAATCTTCTGATTTTTTTCTTGTAGTTTGTGTAATTAGTGTAGCTATTGTTTATTGCTAGCGCGTAATTGTAGAGAGAATCTCCTTTGTAGTTGCAGTCTTTCATTGTTGTACAGTAAAACAGTTGTGGCATGCATGTATATTTGCACCAAGTATTTCGCAGCTGCGCTTGCAATTAACTACATATTATTTTCAGTGCTATGTTAATGTGTTCTCTTATTTTCGCTCTTCAAATTGTGCTTTTCTGTGTTATCGTGTGAAATATTGTGACAATAATGGCTTGTGAAAAACGTAACACTAGGATCCAAAGTAAACTGAGAAATAATAGTGACGACGAGCGTAGCTTATCAGCACCACTGTGTAATGAATTAACAGACATTCGAAGTAGTAATTTGGTAATTGTGCATAGGGAAATGGAGCGGGCGGCAAATAATGGTGTAGACAGTGAAACAGGTAGTGAACAGGGAAGCATTATCGATCGATCGGTCGGCAACAGCTCGCCTCAGGAATCCGAAATGACAGGACACAGTTTCGCAAATACTGTAGATTCAGGTTTTGGGTCCTCACCGTTTTCTCAAATAAGTCAAGACATATTTTCTGCTTGTCAAAATGTGAATCTTGCCGGTGCAAATTCACTGCCGAAAAGCACTGAGGAACATGTTTCAGACACCAGTGCACTGTTATTACAGTTAATGCAACAAATGGGACAAAGGCTTCAAAAGTTAGACACAATGGAACAACACCAGAGACAAACACAGCAACAGTTAGACACAATGGAACAAAATCTTCAAAAGTTAGACACCACACTTGAACAAACACGTGAAGATTTAACTACTGAGTTACATAACATCGAATCGAAATGTCAAAAAGTCTGTAATGACGTAAAAACACAAATTTGTGAGCATTTCCAACCTATTTTTTCGCGTCATGAAAATGCAATACAGAATCACGAAGCAGCCATAAAAGAACTGCAAACTATTGTTGATGAAAATCACGACACCTTGCAAGCTAAAATTGACTCAGTTGCATCTACCGATTCGGTTACGCAACTTGCAAAAACTCAAGAAAACTTAAAGGACACAGTAGATACGATTTCAACATAAATGGACACTCTGAAACTTGGTTCAGAAAAACACACTGAGGAAATTGCTGTGTTGGCAGAAGAGCCAACACCGTATTGCTAGAGGAGACCGAAATGCACGCGTTTAAATTACATGCAGACTGGCGTGAGGTCTGGAACAGGACAATGTCTTGAGAATTGCAATAAAGTACGAAAATCTTGTAATACTTAACTTTAATCCATAATTGGAGTACATCGCTCTTGATGATACATGCTTCACATAATAAATATCAATTGAATACGGCGCCTTGCTAGGTCGTAGCAAATGACGTAGCTGAAGGCTATGCTAAGTATCGTCTCGGCAAATGAGAGCGTAATTTGTCAGTGAACCATTGCTATGAACGTCGGCTGTACAACTGGGGCGAGTGCTAGGAAGTCTCTCCAGACCTGCCGTGTGGTGGCGCTCGGTCTGCAATCACTGACAGTGGCGACACGCGGGTCCGACGTATATTAATGGACCGCGGCCGATTTAAAGGCTACCACCTAGCAAGTGTGGTGTCTGGCGGTGACACCACAGAAATAAGTACACTATCGGAGAAAGTAGCCGAACTTTCGGATCAGTTCACTAACTTATCTGCAAAGGTAGATGATGATCTGAATGACACAAGACCTGTAGCCATCACTGACACAGAAGAGTATGAACAAATTAAGAAATTCAAAGAAAATCAGAATCAAATTAATACGCAATACAAAAGAGAAATCCGGGAAGTACAAGATCAGTTGGCACAAGTAATACAAAAATTTCATATTTCAGAGGACACTCGCGCTCCAACACGGGAAGAGGAACTTAGAAATACGGAAAAGCCACAAAATAATAACACAGGGCATTTCGGAAACTATGAAAGAAATTGGCAAGGTGCACCGAATTTTGAGATGGAACCGCCGACACGACGTAACAATGACCGATATGCTACTCGCCGACACGATGATTTTGACTATAAGCTGTTCATTACTACACGTAAATTCAAAACGTTTAAGAATTCTGCCAACGACATTCATCCACTAGCGTGGCTCCATCAATTCTCTCATTGTTTTCCTCCCAACTGGTCATTGGCGCACAGGTTAGAATTTATGTGTGGCTACTTGGAGAATGAACCAGCTGTAAGAATGCGATCGGTCATTCACGATTGTCACAGTGAAGGAGATTTTTATCATGCCTTCGTCTCAGCATATTGGTCTCAAGCTACACAAGACCGAGTAAAACACAGCATCATAATGATGAAACATTTCGCACAATCTGAATTTTCCAGTCTTGTGAAATATTTTGAAGACATGTTCCATAAGAATCGATATCTTTCAAACCCATACAGCCCTTCAGAACTCATCCGCATTTGTTTAATGAAATTGCCTGAACATTTAAGAAATATTATTTTGGCAGGACGTTGCAAAGACGAAATTGAAGCTTTTCAAGGACTTTTACAAGAATTAGAAATTGACACTGACAATCGCGGAACGCGAAAACAGGAACACAACAATTACAGGTCACATCCATCGCAATTCCGCGATGAATGAAATAATAACTGGACACGACAAGGCTATTCTTACAACGTAAATCGTGACCAAAACAGACACCACCTGTATGACGACCGTTGGCAGAATAGTAGTTACAGAGAAAGATCGCATTTCCGTAGTAACGAATATGACAGAGGTAAACATAGAAACAGACAGTATGGGAACCAAAACAATTATTATCAAGGGAGACAGAATAACTTCAGACACAACAGTTCATCGCGCAGTTACGATTCAGGGAGAAATTCTCCACAACGTGACTAACAAGAAAGAAACTATGGAATCTACCGACATGACGACAGACGATATAATCGTAACGACAGACCTGAATTGCATCAGAACTGGCGGGATTCAAACAGGGCAGGGCCTTCTCGTCAAGGTGAATTTGTAGAAGTTCGGTCTCCTAATCCCAATAACGGCGCGCGCCAACAAAGATACAGACAATGACTCGCACCGCAGGCAGCCGCGTGCGCCGGCTGGCTCAGAGAAAAATAACAGACGCTAACCTTGAGACAGAAAATTCCAATATTCTTTACCGATGTATACCACATGACAATTGCATTCAAGTTCAAACTCTGAGTACTATGAAGCGTAAAGGATTTCACCACACTTCACATATAAAACCGCTTATTGAAAGATAATCTGCTTTTTAACTTAGCCTTTGCCATAAAATCTTTCACTTCACGTTACTGGTACTCTTTGTCACACTTACAAACTGTTAACATGCAACTATGTTCTAAAGTTAACTATAGAGTCAAGAACCAATGGCACTTATTTAAACAGAAATTACGAATGCATTGTTATTGTGAACAGAAAACACAGTGTTATTGTGTGTGTACATTCTTGCTTGTTAGTTGCACGATTACGTAACGACTATAAGGCTTACATACTTAGAACATATACCAGTACTGCTAATGAGATTTTAATGCAACATTTTGGTTTACTTGAAAATATATTCTGGATTTAAAGTACTTTCTGTGAGATACCACATGACACAGTGGATAGTTTATGTGATAGCTACAAGATTTTATCGTGACGCTACTAATGAGTGACAATATACAATTTTGCCTTTGCGGTGTATCTGTTTTATATCTGCACAGTTTTTCTGAATTCTTCTGGAAAGTAAAACATGTTGTGCTATAGCTACAATGAGACTGCCTTTTCCGTAGCACAACAATACGTTACAGCACAGTACTTTCTTCATCACGGCAATAAGCGTAATAACTAAGATATGCAAAGCATTTCACCTTGGTTTATCATGAGGCAAGTACATTGACTTCTGCAGAACTTAGCTTTCGGAGGACGACAACTACGACACTTCCACAGAGATTATCTTACAACATGACGCACACTTTAGCGCTACAGTACACGTATTTGAGTGATTAATTTCGCACTTAAAACATTTATTTTTTTAAGATATTTGAAGTACAATGATACAAGGGGTTTCCGTGATACATTTCATTCCATTGCTGTAATCTGTAACACCTGAGGGTATAATTACATTAATCCTCAGGGGGGTACACACTTACTTTGTGTACCATGTGTCTGGCAAACACAAGGAGCCCTAGCTAATATGGTATTTGCTTATACAACTTTACACATCAGTACCATATTTCTCTAACACATAAATTACACAGCTATCTGATTATTTAACAGAGAAAGAAACATTTTTTTACTACATCAGTAACACATGTTTACGCAATTACACAGTTGGATAACTTCATACTTATGAAACTGTATTTTGTCTGTACTTTGTGAATTGTTCATATTTTTTTCGGAACCATTGTGATACTATGAGAGCTTTGAATGATATATTTGGTATGGGATCACGATGTTTAAAGTACGATTGAGGTAGATGACACTATTGAAATATTTTGAGGTTTTGAAATTATTGCAGAAAGCTACGACGTTTTTGAGATTTTACTGAGTTTTTATGATGTTATTATTACGATGACAATGTGTATTATGCTGTTGAGGTATGTTTATCACCAATGAGCTGATGCTATATTAGGAATTTGATTATGCTACATATTTATTATGATGAAATATTGAAGAAGTGTCGACGAATATGTATATGTGTAATAAGGTAAGGAATAATGAGTAGTGGTTATGGACTCTGACTTGTGAAAAAGGATGTTGGAAACCAAGAATCGTACTTTAAGAGTTATGAAAAGGGTGTAAATGCGTGAATGTATCACAATGCCGGCGAAAATTTTTTGGACACTGTTATATTCATAAGATTTTGTTTCTACACATTTGCAACGCAAATTCTCGACCCGTGAAATTTCGTATATGAGACTGCCACTGCAAACTGGTGTTGTAAATATTTCAGTAAGAAAGTTAAGTGACCTTCACGTAATGCGTCATGGGCATGACGCATTACGTGGGCCGCTGCGTGACAGACGCCTGGAGAAAAAGCCATTAGTGTGTGCCTTTTCAGAGGCACAGGTAGAAAAAAAAAGGGAGGCCATTATCCTCGCTATTGACATTCCTTTGTAGAAAGCATCGCAAATACGAATCGCTCAAACTTGAAAACATATGATTATACTGTGGAGCTCTTAATTTATGATATTTACTAAAATGCCTAATGAAATGATGAGAAACATTTCACGGCTATTGTCTTGCTAGTTGAGAGAAATGCCATATGGCTTGCTTTATGTATTTATTTACTCAATTTGTTTAATATCTAGTTTCTAGCTGTGCTGCAGCATTGGTTAAAATAAAATTTATAGATGTACTAATATAAATATTTTCTGTCTACAGATCGAGTAAGTAATAATTTTTTTCAAAAAAATGAGGGAGCACAAACGACATTTACCTTCACAGGAACTGCATTCATAATTTTCTTTTCAAGTACTTGGTAATTTATTTTGTAGAATAAGTTGTGGTGCACCACTTTAATGACATAGATATTAAGATGTGAATAGACATTTCCCTTATCTGCATTGTTGTCTTTACTGTAATATTTTTCTGCTTGAGCTTTGTCATGTTTAGATATAATTTATTGCATTTGCTTCTGCTGTTTGCCAGGCATAGTACTACTAAATTTCACATTACATTACTCTGTTAAGCCAGTTTTACTACTGATTTATTTTTCTTGTTTGCTGCTCATTGCGTAATATTAGTTGTAATATTGCTGCTTGCTTAGCCAATTTGAATATTTTGTCATTGCTGTTTGTGTTAATTGTTTTGTACTGCTGCATTGCCTCATCCCTTAGTTTAGCATCTGAGCTCAGTAGATTTAAGTTAGCTTAAGAGGGGGTAGACTATATAAGAGAATGCGTTGCGGTGAATTGGAAGAAATGCATTGAGAAGTTATACGAAAAAAGTACAGAAAGCAGGTATAGATAGGACCTTTTGGGAATAATGATGAACGAAGGGAGATCTCCAAGAAAAAAAAAGTTTTGTTTGCATAATACTGCAGTACCAAATGTTACACTGAAAACAAACCCTGCCCTTTCCTCTTGTGTTATTCTGCTATGTGTTTGTGTACTCTTGTATATTTGTGTTTTTCCTGTCTTTATGTGTTTAGCTGATATGAGTTACGTTGTAGAATTTTTCTAATACTATGTTATTTACTCTGTGAAGATGTTTAGACATTATTTATCTGTTCTGTTTTGTTGCTCATATGTGAAGTTGATGTTTCAAAAGTTATTCTGATCTTTATGTATGTACTTATGTTATAATTCTTGTAACACTGATGTGCATGTTTATTTCTATTCTTTTGTAAAGCCTGTTTTACTACAAATGTTATCTGTACTATTATGTTCATTAATGATGTATTTTGTACCTTTGTTATTGTATTCTTATGTTATAAAATTGTAATTGACACCAGTTCATCAAATTAAGTAACTTGTAAGTTACATTTCACTGCACACGTTTCTGTTGGTCATAGTATATGGACAATATGTGAGAAGTAGGGACTGTTAGTGTTTGCACGTGTGTTAATAATTCAGCAAGGGACTGGATAACAGCATTGCTGGTTCTAAGGACAATTCCAAAAACTGTGTGAGTGCACAAGTGGTGGTTTATGGACTTGCTATATTCTCCGCAAGACTCTTCGATGGTGATTGTGCACCTGCACAGTCGCAGCAGATGGCTGCTGGCCATCTCTACAAGGACTACAGTGGGTCTAATCTTTGATGATCCATCAATACCATTATTTCTACAAGGACTGCAGTGGGTCTGCACCTCTGGTGGCCCACCAATACCACAATCTCTGCCAGGGCTACAGTGGGTCTGCACCTTTGATGACTCACCAATACCATACTCTCTACCAGAACTACAGTGGGTCTGCTCTTTGATGACCTACCTACCAATATTCTTCAAAACTTCGACTGACTCTGCAGTGGGTTTACTCTGTTGTGGCCTATTACCTGTCAGCATGTCAAGAGTCAGCACTGTCTTTCCATTGGAAGGACAATACTACTTCTTCAAGACTGCATGGAAATCCACTACTTCCATGTGCAATCTCTTTTACTGCTCAGACTTTGAGAAAAAAAAAAAACAACACTGCAATTTTACTGTGATGAATGATCAGGACTGTCTTTATGGACTGTAAGAAAATTTTAGCTTTTGACCAACATTGTATCAATAAGTGTGTGCATTTTATATCTTTGTTATTGTAATTATGAAAAATGTTATCAAATCATTATTGGTCACTGCCCAAAACAATTTATAAAATTTTTTGTGGGGAGCTTGGGGGCTATGTAAGTAGACTGTTTATGTTTTCTTATTGGCAACGTTACGTAGCGCTCTGTATGAAAATCACTGGCTGTGCTGTGTGCAGTCTGTGACTAGTTTGCATTGTTATCTGCCATTGTAGTGTTGGGCAGCTGGATGTGAACAGCGCGTAGCGTTGCGCAGTTGGAGGTGAGCCGCCAGCAGTGGTGGATGTGGGGAGAGAGATGGCGGAGTTTGGAATTTGTAATACTGGATATCATGAAGTGCTATATATATTATGACTATTAAGGTAAATACATTGTTTGTTCTCTATCAAAATCTTTCATTTGCTAACTATGCCTATCAGTAGTTAGTGCCTTCAGTAGTTTGAATCTTTTATTTAGCTGTCAGTAGTGGCGCTCGCTGTATTGCAGTAGTTCGAGTAACGAAGATTTTTGGTGAGGTAAGTGATTTGTGAAAGGTATAGGTTAATGTTAGTCAGGGCCATTCTTTTGTAGGGATTTTTGAAAGTCAGATTGCGTTGCGCTAAAAATATTGTGTGTCAGTTTAAGCATAGTCTTGTATAATTGTTCAAAGGGGGCGTTTTAAATGTAGCTTGCGTGGTATAGTATCTGACGTCTTAATCGTTATACGGTCATTACAGTGGGTCTTCTACAAAACATATGCACTTAGGAACTACGAGTACAGAAATGGATGTACAATCGTTTTCAGTGGTCAGCTTTTAAAGAAGCCTTTTGCACATCGTGGAAACTAACTGTTTCTCAATACTGCATCTACTACATTCCAAACCTGTTTTCTGTGTAACTTCCCCCACCCCCTACCCCACCCATTGTTTCCATCGATTAGTACCAGCCGGCCGGAGTGGCCGTGCGGTTCTAGGCGCTACAGTCTGGAACCGAGCGACCACTACGGTCGCAGGTTAGAATTCTGCCTCGGGCGTGGATGTGTGTGTGGTTCTTAGGTTAGTTAGGTTTAATTAGTTCTAAGTTCTAGGCGACTGATGACCTGAGAAGTTAAGTCGCATAGTGCTCAGAGCCATTTAATTAGTACCAACTATTATTCTTACAACGTTCAAGTCCATTACTTTTCGTTAGGGCCTTATGCATTCTTATATACATGGTATTTTGTTCTAGTGTTATTCTAAGACAATGTGGCAGACGTATGTCATACACAAATGATGACTGTGTGGTATGCTTCCGGTCCTTGGTGCATCTGGTAACCGCGCTGGTTTTGCTGCTCGTCAATACGCTGTTAGATGTCCTAGTCGATATCATCCGTATAAAATGGTTCAAATGGCTCTGAACACTACGGGACTTAACGTCTGAGGTCATCAGTCCCCTAGAACTTAGAACTACTTAAACCTAACTAACGTAAGGACATCACACACATCCATGCCCGAGGCAGGATTCGAACCTGCGACCGTAGCGGTCGCGCGGTTCCAGACTGAAGCTCCTAGAACCGCTCGGCCACATCGGCCGGCATCATCCGTATAAAAATGTGTTTCGTCGTCTGGAGCTTCGCCTTCGGGAGACATTTTCCCTCCTTCAGCCATCGCGTGGCAGAGGTCGTCCACGGACTCGCCGTACTGCAGCTACTGAGGAAGCTATTCTGTAGGTCATACACCGAGAACCTCAGCGGTATACACGTAGCGTTGCAGGGCAGCTGTGCGTCTCGCAACGCACGGTCGTTGACGTGCTTCACGAGCACTGGCTGCACCCCTATCATTATTCTTTAACTCAATACCTGCGTCCTGCAGACAGCCGCAATTTTGTGAAGATGTTTCATCGCATGTTCAGCAGAAGTTACGGTTCCAAAATGATGGAGCACCTCCACAATTTGGAATTAATGTGCGACGGTATTTAGACAGAACACATCCAGGGAAATGGCACGGACGGAAAGGTCCAGGTGTAAGGCCTCCGCATTGAACTGTCCTAAATCCCCTGGATTTATTACTGTGGGGACATTTGGAGGAGCACGTGTATTCTACTCCCCCGACACATGTGGAAGAATTAATAGCGTGTGTTCATACTGCTCTTATATCTGTGGATGCAGCCACATTGCTCTTAAATCCGTGGATGCAGCCAGTGGGTCGCTTTGAGCGACTGCTCTGAGGATAACGTACTCGATTGTATACGTCATTGATTCATTAATATGGAAACTATTATTGTCAATGATTGCTAACATGTTACATCTGAGAGGACGTACTGCATGTAAAAAATGTTCAAATGCGTGTGAAATCTAATGGGACTTAACTGCTAAGGTCATCAGTCCCTAAGCTTACACACTACTTAACCTAAATTATCCTAAGGACAAACACACACACCCATGCCCGAGGGAGGACTCGAACCTCCTCCGGGATCAGCCGGTACTGCATGTAGTATAAATGACTAGGAGATGAGTTATTTAACTCTTCAATCATCTTTAGCATCTCGAAATTGATATTGTTTTTGTACTTATTCCGTTTTACGACAAGTCGTTTCAGCTGTCTATTTCTGACTTGTCTGAACACGTTTTTGTTATGTTCACGTTACAAAACACTGTACTATGTAAAAGACGGATACGTGTGGCTTAAAAAACGTTGTACACTGCAGTACTATATGACAGAACGAAATTGGGAAATAAAAACAAATACGCCTGCAGCGAGAATCGAAGTCTCAACCTCCTGCATGCTAACCGAAAACTCTATCCACTGCACAAACTGTACAGCATTTATCCTACTTGCCGGCCGCTGTGGCCGAGCGGTTCTAGGCGCTTGAGGCCGGACCCGCGCTGCTGCTACTGTCGCAGGTTCGAATCCTGCCTCGGCCATGGATGTGTGTGATGTCCTTAGGATAGTTAGCTTTAAGTAGTTCTAAGTCTAGGGGACTGATGACCTCAGATGTTAAGTCCCATAGTGCTTAGAGCCATTTGAAGCATTTGATCGTACTGCTGACAGAGGTAGTTACCGTACATTACGGTGTTGCCAGACTGACAGTAAAAGATGTGTGTGAATTCCTAAGGTACCAAGCTGCTAAGGTCATCGCTCCGTAGAGTTACACACTACTTAAACTAACTTATGCTAAGAACAAAACACACACCCATGCCCGAGGAAGGACTCGAAACTCCGGCGGGAGGAGCCGCGCAGTCCGTGACAGGACGCGTCAAACCAGACTGACAGTCTTTAGCGTCCATTTACTGCCGGAAATATGTAAGAGCAGGACGAAATTTTGTGAGAGACATTGCTAGTAGGCGGAGAATCTCATTGCGAAGTTCGAGTGCGCGAATATTTCTTCGTCCTGTATACTACCTTTTACACCTCGTGACTGGTTGTACATGTATTGCATTTATGAAATTAGGATAAGGAGCAGTAAAATGAAAATGAGACGTTATGTAACGAGCATGGCCCGGACGTTGGTAACGCAGGTATAAGGAAGTTCCATCTGTTGGGAATCAGGAAGGAACAGCACGGTCGTTCACCGCTGCGCCATTTGTCTGTCTACGTGTTCGGCGTGACGTGAGCGAATCATGTGTGCGTCCAGTTTCACTTTGGAGGCCGGGAAACAGGAACAGTTTGGTGCAGTGTGGTTTTTGATTTTGGAAGGAGTGTCAGGAAGCGAAATCCATGCCCGAACGACTGCTATGTATGGCGGACACAGTACGTCACGTGCCTGTATGTTTGCGTAGAGCAAACGATTTCGAAAAGATCGGATATCGCTGTAAGACAGCAGTCGGCCAGGACAGGCTCATCGTAACATTACCGCTTCTGTCACTGCTGCGGTAGATCCTGCCGTCAGAAATGACCATTGGGCAACAGTCACGGTACCGCTCACGCCATCGTGACAGAGCATCTGAAGTCCCAGAAAACATCCGCGCAGCGAGTTCCCCACAGCCTAACGGAGGAGCGGATATCGAACACAATGTCGACACCACTGCAGCACATGGAACGGTATCATCATCTTCTTCTTCTTCTTCTTCCACGTGATGGGGCCCAGTGGACCGCACACTTCAACAAGTTTCCTCCTCCACTGTATTCTGTCCATTGCTGCTATCCGACATCCGTCCACATCTATTGACACTTGGTTTAAATCTTCATGGAGGCCATCCCTCCAACGCTTCTTGGGTCTCCCTGGGGGTCTCTTTCCTGTAGGTGTGAAATCCAGGAGGTTCCGAGGCCAACTGTGATCTTCCATACAGGCCACATGGCCGCCCCATTGCATTCGTTTGGCTTTGACAGTTACTGCAATGCTGGGCTCCTGGTATAGTTCCTCGCCTCTTGGTTGTATCTGATCCTCCATTCCCCTGTGTCTGCATCAAGAACTGGACCGAAGATCTTCCGAAGCACTTTTCTCTCAAAAACGAGGAGCTTATGGAAGTCCTGTTTCCGGATACTCCATGTCTCACAGCCATACAGAACAACAGGCTGGATCAGGGTTTTGTACGGTAGAATCTTGAACTGTCTGGACGGAAGCAGTTGTGCTAGGCTGTGTTAAGATCGGTTTCCTGCTTGTATTCTGGCATTGATCTCTGCTTCACATGACGGTATCATGATAAACAATATTGTTCCCTGTCCACAATTGTCGCGGGAGGTGAAACAAAGTGCCATCAATTTTAACCGGAAA
This sequence comes from Schistocerca nitens, assembly GCF_023898315.1. Taxonomy (NCBI): domain Eukaryota; kingdom Metazoa; phylum Arthropoda; class Insecta; order Orthoptera; family Acrididae; genus Schistocerca; species Schistocerca nitens. Next base: position 271,613,313 of record NC_064620.1, read on the forward strand.
GCAATCGTCACAGCCAGAAACGGAAGCCCATCGATTTATCTGTCCCGTAAAAATCCAAAGCCGCGAATACCAGCTGCGGGAAAGTCGCGTTCACCGTTTTCTTTGACTGCAAAGGCCCACTGTTCACGACTTCCTGGAACACGCCGGCGCCGTTAACGCACAGCGGTACGTGGACACTTGGCACAAACTGAACCTATGAAGTCCAGACACCGAGGAATATTGTAGGAGGGCATCATTCGGTTGCAGGATGATGTCCGCCCACATGCTACCAAGATGTTTCGACTACGCTGCAGAAGTTTCGCCGCGAAGCTTACACACTCTCCATATAGCCTCAAACTCTCCCCATGCGATTTCCATATTTTTGGAGCGCTGAAGAAAGACATTCGTAGCCGTCGATTTGCTTCCGGCTAAGAGGTGCACGGGTACAATCATAATTCCGTAAGCAACAGCAAACATTTTTGGTTGGTAGGTTGATTTGGGGGAGGGGAAAAAAACAGCACGCAAGGTCACCGGTCCCATCGTGTTAGGGAAGGATGAGGAAGGAGGTCGGCCGTATCCTTCCAAAGGAACCATCCCAGCATTTGCCTGAAGCGATTTAGGCAAATCACGGAAGACCTAAAGCAGGATGGCCGGACGTGGGTCTGAACCGTGGTCCTCCCGAATACGAGTCCAGTGTGCTAAGCATTGCGCCACCTCGCTGGGTAAACATTTTCCCATGAAGGCATTTACGCTCTTGTCTCACAGTGCGATAAATGTATTAACAGTTATGACCATTATTTTTGAGATAATAAGTAGTTTACTTACTTTTTTCTGTCTGTCTCGTTTTCATTTGACTGTCCCTTGTAATTCTCTCGCGGTACTGGTGAACCTCAATAAAATATTAATATAAATACTTGACATTTTAAGTTACTGTAATGAATTCCTGTAGTCTTTGCACCAAAACGGTGCAAATACCTTGCACCAAGAGGAATATCAATGAGAAGTGCCCTTTAAACAGATACTTCAGACTTCTATATGAATCACCATTAACTAAAAAGCAAGAGTGATCACCTATCTGGTTGTAACTGGTGTACAGTTATTCATATTGGTGGTGGCATTACCAGTTCTGGAACGAATTGCTTTTAAACGATATGTTGAAAATGGTGTCTCATTGTTCTGGAAAAGTTATCATGTCACTCAGCAGCAGTTCATGAGTTACAGTTTCGGAAGTAAACCGTGTACATTACATCCACGAAGCCAGATTTTCCTTTTGTTGCCCTTTTTTTTAAGTGAACAACAACAAATGTAGGAGTTAAGCAGCCGTTTGCATATCTCGGTTTCGTACAATGCGAGGCCATAGTGTGGTCCGTATAAACACTTCTGGACCGGGAACGTACTGCGACAAACATTGCCGGTTAACGTGGCTGGCAATGTTGTGGCCCATGTTTCTCCAGTTCCTGTGGCCGCAATGTTGCCGGGCAACATTGTGGGAATATATTGTCGGAAATATGCTATTTTTGTGGCCAGTGCAAACATACCTGTACAGAGCGAAATATTAATTCTAAAAACAATATCTCAAGCTCTGGCTAAGCTATTTTCCCTTAGTTTCATTTCTTCCAGCATTGCCAGGCCAGCAAGGTGTACAGAAAAACTTTGTGAAAACTCGACGATAGGTGAGAGGCACTAGCGAAAGAAAAGCAATGAGAGCGGGTTATCAGTGGTTCATGGACACCTCAGTAGATAATAACATCGCATGTGACAGGAGGCATGGTCCCAGATTCGTGTATTGGTCCCTTACATAGTTTTAATCATGGATGCTAGAATACACAGCAGGGATCATGATGTATATGCCCGGTAGCAAGCCGCGCCGCTGACGTAAGACTGAACCCAACCAGCGCTCAGTAGCTCGAAACTGCCGTATCGTATTGTGCTTTAATTGCGTTTACGAGCAAAGACAATGTTGTTTACGACAGTGTGAATTTTTGTTAGTGACTGGCCATTGAGAACAGTTACGCCGTGATTATCAGTGGGTTTAGGGATTTTTTAGAGTAAGTAATGGTTTGCTGCGCAATCGCCAGTTGTACTAAGCACAACTGACAATTAACAAAGTTAGCAATTAAGTTTCCTACATTTCCTAAAAACAATGAGACGAAACGAAAACGGACAAACGCTTGTAATGGTGCAGATTCGTTTTCAGCTGAAAATGCCTGCATCTGCTCAATACATTTTACTGGTTCGAATTAGAAAAGTCACTGTTGAACATTCCTTCGAAACGCAAGTTGAAGTCTGACGCTGTTTCAACTCTAAATCTACCATCCTCCAGTGCTGAATCAAAGCGTAGTAATGATCGTAATAATGAGAGAAATATTTGAACGCAAAAGCGAAGCTACCGTAAAGAAGTAGAAGATATTTTGCAGGTAAACATAGTACCAACTAATGGAGAAATTACTATCAGTCAAAATGTTAACTGTGAAAATGAACACTGCAGTGAATGTGACAATTAGAAAATTTTGTTGTTGTTGTCTCCAGTCCAGAGACTGGTTTGATGCAGCTCTCCATGCTACTCTATCCTGTTCAAGCTTCTTCATCTCCCAGTACTTACTGCAACCTACATCCTTCTGAATCTGTTTAGTGTATTCATCTCTTGGTCTCCCTCTTCGATTTTTACTCTCCGCGCTGCCCTCCAATATTAAATTGGTGATCCCTTGATGCCTCAGAACATGTCCTACCAACCGATTCCTTCTTCTAGTCAAGTTGTGCCACAAATTTCTCGTCTCCACAATTCTATTCAATACCTCCTCATTAGTTATGTGATCTACCCATCTAATCTTCAGCATTCTTCTGTAGCACCACATTTCGAAAGCTTCTATTCTCTTTTTGTCTAAACTATTTATCGTCCACGTTTCACTTCCATACATGGCTACAGTCCATACAAATACTTTCAGAAAAGACCTCCTGACACTTAAATCTATAGTCGATGTTAACAAATTTCTCTTCTTCTCATTCTCTTCTTCAGAAACGCTTTCCTTGCCATTGCCAGTCTACATTTTATAGGCCGGCCGAAGTGGCCGTGCGGTTAAAGGCGCTGCAGTCTGGAACCGCGAGACCGCTACGGTCGCAGGTTCGAATCCTGCCTCGGGCATGGATGTTTGTGATGTCCTTAGGTTAGTTAGGTTTAACTAGTTCTAAGTTCTAGGGGACTAATGACCTCAGCAGTTGAGTCCCATAGTGCTCAGAGCCATTTGAACCATTTTTTACATTTTATATCCTCTTTACTTCGACCATCCTCAGTTATTTTGCTTCCCAAATAGCAAAACTCATTTACTACTTTAAGCATTTCATTTCCTAATCTAAAATAAAAAAGCAAAACGAGGATAATGGAATGTAGTTGAATTAAATCGGGTGATGAGAATGTAACAGAGCACAATTTAACTACAGCAAGAATAAACACAGAAAACGGGATTGGGAGACAATGCTACTACCATCTCCTTTGCATTCGTACCATAAAAATATCTCAGTGAGATTCGCATTAAAATTCTACGCATGCACTATACTGAAGAGAGGTTTAACCAATGCACGAGGTTGTGCGATAATTATTCAACATACTAACTGCGTCTGCTGCTTGCAAACGGCCGAACTAGAGCACGTGGTACATTCCGAATCAAACTGTTGTGCTCCTTTGTAGAAAGCGCACGGAAGAACAGATATTCTTGCAGAAATTATAGCTCATTAAACAAGCAAACTGTATTATAAAGCCTATTGCGGTCCCGTGGTGGACCAGAAGGGTCATTGATTACCAAACACGTGGCACAAAATCGACACACAAAAACAAAAGCAGGTTCCACACTTTTAACACAAACACCCAAAAATCGCCTATTTAAAGCAATATAATTAATGCCCATTCGGATAAATAACTCGCTTCACACGCTTCAGTTAAGCTGAAGTTCTTAAGTATTTCAACAGTTAAATATAATGAAGTCGTAACTCAACCTGCTTCCTATCACCTGAAACCCCCCTTAAGAGCTACGATCCGTACTCACCAAGCGTTCACCGAAGAGTGCCGCTTCCTCTTTCGAGATTACCTAGTTCCCCGTGCTGCGTGTAATGGTACTTGAATTACGTAACCATTACGGCACCTCACCTCAACCTCTCGATACCAGCAATATTCTACTGTGTTTCTGTAGAATAGGTAACTTATTTCTGTGACAACATTCAGATTTGATTTCATTCATGTAGAGGTACTTTGATACACCGATATGTTTATATTGCAATGATATTATTCTTATGTGAATTCTTTCTTTTGTCACTATGATCTTTGACGTACTTGTAACTCTGATTTTTGGGCGCGTAAGCAGTTATTAGAGAGTCAAGTCTTGGTTGTCATGTTGAAAAGACGCAAATTGTAGTCAGTTTATGTAATGTGAACTTTAACAGTGAGGAAGATATTTTCATGTATATTTTATATTGTGAAGTGATGTTTTGTGAGTTACGTGATATTGCAACAAAAGTAATAAAAAAGAAGTGTAACTTAAATTCGGAGTGCTGATTACTTTTTTACATCACCATTGTGCTAACTTGCAAAAGTTTAATCTTCACGAATGGTTTATGAAAGACATCTATAAAACTTTTGAATAAAGCAGAGTAACACCTAGACCTCTTTGCATCCAAGCTTGGAATCATCACCATCTAGATTTTCGACGATTGAGCCATGAGTTCACAACGAGACCAGCATGGGAAACACGAAAACATGAGTGCCTAGTTTATCCATTATTTCATGAAATGACTTTATTAACTGTGCTCTAATGACACCTGCCACATAATGTAACTTTGTTGTTGCCCGAAAATGCAATATTTAGCAGCGTGAGCAACACTACAATCATAATTAATTTTTGACCTTTGCTGTGGTAGGGTTGTTAGAAGCGGAAGCTACCAGAAGGGTGGCCCTCCGTCACCAACCTCACACACAAAAACAGCCTTCGACACAGCCTTCGACTAAGATGGGTAAACGTCTCTGTTCAGGTACTGGAAACCTAAGTTGGTCATCCTGTGGTCTCCTTCAAACGAGAAGCAACATCGTCTGCTCCCAGCATACGATGACCAACTCAGCGTTTCCCACAAAACAAAGCCGAAACCCCACATTAAAACACACATATAATATTCAATAGGCCTTATTTGAGTGCTCAGTCTTTCTGGAAGAGTTCATGAATTGAGCTAAAATCAGGTAGTAAAGTGAATAAGTTGTACCGAATTCGACAAGCGTCTTATGAAACGACTTCACAGAGACGTTTCAACATTCATACCTGAAGCGTGCGCCTATAAGCTTCAATGCTGTGCGGCATGGCGAGAGGGTGTTCGGTGACGTCACAGCTCACAGCCCGCCTGCGCGTGACCCTACCGTGTATTCCAGTATCCGTGGTTTTAATCTTCCAGGGAGTTTCAAAACTGCGCACATTCTGCTAAAGTGCGAAAGATTCGTTTCGGATTCAGTAGAATAATAAATATACATTGTAGCACAAGTGTGAACGGGTGCGTTGCTGGGGAGAACTAGAGGTGTATCAGAGGGATCAGCGGCAACGGCTCGCCCTCCTGCCACCCAGACGGGAGCCCCCCGGTCGGACGTACGGACTTCCTGGTGGCAGTCGTCCTTTCAGAGAGTTCTAATCACGCTCCACAGACCGGTGGCCTGGATTCAACGCCCTCCATTTGCATCCGTCGCTTACAGACGCCGGCTGACTCATAGGGAGCACTATGAGGGGCGTTCCACGCCGTTCCAACAGCGACAGGTGGTGCCATTAAAGCTACGGACCTCCCACAGTGCCGTGCCAGGTCGTCGACACAGCCGTCGTTGCTTCTCGATGCCATCTGCGAACTACTTCACCACGACAGCTGCCTGCCCACACTTACCTTCCTGGTTCAAGACTATGTGTGTCTCATACCAGAAATAGGCGAGACCGAGGACATACCGACACCGAGACCATAATTTTCTCAGCTGAGTAGCGCAGTAGTCAGTTGTAGATAGTGCTGCTCCGTAGCGAACGGTGTCAGAAGTAGGGAGCAAAGGCGTCGATTTCTAGTAATCGACAGTCTTATTGTGGTGGTAAAAATTAGATTTTATTGAATTTTGAAGTTAATTTTTGATTTACGCTAAAACTGAGGTAAGCGTTTCAATACTTTTTCAGCTGTAATGTAGGTAGAGAGTATGTGTCTAGTGCGCCTTTTAGCATGGGTTTTGTTATTTTTCGAGCATTAGCAAAAAGTTAGAGTCTGGTGTCTGCCATGATGTCTGAGTGGGGTAATATCGCCGGCCGCGGTGGCCGAGCGGTTCTAGGCGCTACAGTCTGGAACCGCGCGACCGCTACGGTCGCAGGTTCGAATCCTGCCTCGGGCATGGATGTGTGTGATGTCCTTAGGTTAGTTGGGTTTAAGTAGTTCTAACTTCTAGGGGACTGATGACCTTAGAAGTTAAGTCCCATAGTGCTCAGAGCCATTTGAACCATTTGGGGTAATGCCGGACGGAGTAGCCGAGCGGTTCTAGGCGCTACAGTCTGGAACCACGCGACCGCTACGTCGCAGGTTCGAATCCTGCCTCGGGCATGGATGTGTGTGATGTCCTGAGGTTAGTTAGGTTTAAGTAGTTCTAAGTTCTAGGGAACTTATGACCTCAGCAGTTGAGTCCCATAGTGCTCAGAGCCATTTGAACCATTTGAACCATTTGGGGTAATATCTACAGACTAGTACGTGGCAATGTCGACAAAGTGTCTATATTTCCCAGTGCTCTAAATTTCAGAAAAACAGCGTTTCCACTTGAGTATGGTTTTATAACTAATCTGAGACAGCGAGGACAAGAAAAGGAAAATCAGAGAGGGCTAAATGGACTGGAAAAAAAAAAACAGGTCAGAGACATCACAGAATAGCGTACATACCAATAGCATACATACCAATAATTACATTTCGTGATCGATTAAAATCAAATTCAGACATCTTCCTTGGGGAGATCTGTTTCTACTCCTGAACAAGAACAAGTCAACGATGTAACTCCACTGGTACAATTCCCCTGTGGCGTTTCCCTGGTTGAGTGACAGCGAAAATCTAGGCCTTAAGCACAATTTGAATAAAATCATGAAACTGAGTCGAGAAAACAGGGCTTGTGGTTTTAAAAAGAAAAATACTAAAGTAAGCTCAAGGAAAACTTCAGCAGCAAGGACCAACAGAGTTCTAGGTTTCAATAGAGCTGAAGTCGATTTATTCTTTTGTAACTTGGGACATCTTTCTCGAAAAAACATGTTATGTGCGTATTTTGATATATTCTATAATAATAAAATGTGTTACTTTCTTAGAATTGGAATTTTGTTCTGTCTGTATTTCATACTGTTGGTATTACGTTGTAAGAACGTCGATATTACCCAGGTACTCGGGGCAAGAACGACAGGTTGCAGACCTGAGAACATGTTTGTATAGCTCCAAAGGTATTAAACATTTTTCGGTTGTACACGTTGAAACGTCCCCTTTGGAAAAACTGTGAATGACTGTGCTAGTAAACTTCTAAGTTATTTGATACAAAGACAGCTGAGTAAAACTGAACGTACTCAGACAGTTCTCTCTTTACTTATTCTGATCATCACTATACTGACACACAATATTTTTTTAGCGCAACGGAATCCGACTTTCAAAAATACGTAAAAAAGAATCGCCCTGACTAACAATAACCTATACCTTTCATGAGTTACTTAACTCACAAAAATCTTCGTTACTCGAACTACAGCAAAACAGCTAGCGCCAATACTGCCAGCTAAATAAAAGATTCTAACTACTGAAGGCACTAACTACTGATAGGCAGTCTGGTCCCGGCGGAGGTTCGAGTCCTCCCTCGGGCATAGGTGTGTGTGTTTGTCCTTAGGACAATTTAGGTTAAGTAGTGTGTTAGCTTACTGACTGATGCCCTTAGCAGCTAAGTCCCATATGATTTCACACACATTTGAACATTTTTTGAACTGATAGGCATAGTTGGCAAATGAAAAATTTTGATAGAGAACAAACAATGTATTTACCTTCATAATGTTCAAAAGTCATCATATACGTATATATCTATCAATTCATGACATCCATCTTTACAAACTTCCTTCTTCTGGCGGACACACGTCCAGATCGTCCGCTTATAGTAACCTCTCAAAACTCCGCCATCTCTCTCTGCACATCCACGACTGCTGGCGGCTCACCTCCAACTGCCCAACGCTACACGCTGTTCACATCCAGCTGCACAACACTACAATAGCGAATATTCCAACAATGAGTCCAACCAGCCACAGACTGCAAAGAGTGCAGTCAACGATTTTCATGCAGAGCACTACTTGGCGTTACCAACATAAAAACCTAAACAGCCTACTTACAACTTACAGTTGAGGTTCTTTGGTTACACGGAGTTACATGAATTTTTCCACGGAAGGACCGATTCTAAAACGAAACGAAAAATCTCTTAACGTGTCGGTATTTCCCTTGTGTGCTCTATACTATTGTTGTCAGTATTGAAGCGGAACACCGTGCTCAAATCGTCATAAGTCTTTCTGAACAGTATTTCGAACCGAATTATGGGACCCATTTTCATGGGTTTTCTTTGAGAAACTCTGCCCCTTCTACGTCCCGTCTGCATCTATAGATACAGTCCGGAAACGTCCGCCCCTGGTAGCTGAGTGGTCAGCGCGACAGACTGTCAATCCTAAGGGCCCGGGTTAGATTCCCGGCTGGATCGGAGATTTTCTCCGTTCAGGGGCTGAGTGTTGTGTTGTCCTAATCATCATCATTTCATCCCCATAGACGCGCAAGTCGCCGAAGTGGCGTCAAATCGAAAGACCTGCACCAGGTGAGCGGTCTACCCGACGGGAGGTCCTCGTCACACGCCATTTTTACTTATTTACTCCGAAGACCACTGTACAATGCATGGCGAAGAGTACTTCGTACCAGTGTGATCAATTTTCTATCTTAATCAATTCGCTTAATGAGTGAGGGGAAATGATTATATGCCCTTGTCTGTCTTACCTTATACTCATGAACCCTATCCGATATGTACGCTGGTGGCAGCGCAATGGTCGCACAGCTTTCTCTGGACAGAGTTTCTCTAAATTTTACTAAAACCAATCAGTTACGACCCTGGCAGCGCGTCTCTGAATTTCTTCATGTCTGTTGTCATGCCAACCTGATAAGGACTCCAAACGCTGGGACAGTACTCTTTAATTAATCACACTACCGTCTTGTTTGGGATTTCCCATACAGGGGCATTACATTCTCCAAGAACCTTATATCGTCCATTCGCCCCCTCTAATATTAATCTCAAGTGGCTTATATTTTCCAAGCAGACAAAATGTTAATGATGGAAGTGTGTACTACAAGTGGGATTACAATAGAGCGCCACTGCATTAGTTTGCACCGGTGACTTTAACTGCGATGAAAATTATAGTATTTATCTTTATAGGAATATTGGTAACTGTGTTACTGTATGGATAACTAATATTTTCTACCATTTCCTCTCTGTAAATAGTGAGCATATTTGAAGCAGTTAAAGAGCGTTTTTCTCAAGCCTTCAGGCAGTGATGCAATTTATTCAAGAGATTTCCACCAGGTGCGGTTCAGCTGGCCATTTTACTCGACTCCCATTATACCAGATAACATAATTATGACATTTTACTTATGAACTGGATTTTTATAGATTTGAAAATTAAAAACAATAAATTCTAGCCACATTTTCCATAATCGTCTGGTAAGTTTTGTGACGTGACCAACGCAGAGAACGTCTTTATCCTCCTGCTTTATGAGGAAGAGCAGAAATGTTACCAAGTCAGCTGGTGAAAGGGAGCCTCTCGCCGACTTCTGAAAGCAGAGCCTGGTAAACGTTTTGAACTGTCATCTAACGGCCAGCGCGAAGACGTCCCCCCCCCCCCCCCCCCGGAGTCAGTGAAAAATGCAGCCTGTGGTCTCCAAGACAGCAAGCTTAAGTTGTATGACTGCGTAGCCTCAGAAAATGGTTCAAATGGCTCTGAGCACTATGGGACTTTACATCTGAGGTCATCAGTCCCCTAGAACTTATAACTACTTAAACCTAACTAATCTGAGGACATCATACACATCCATGCCGAGGCATGGAACCTGGAACCTGCGACCGTAGCGGTCGCGCGGTTCCGAACTGAAGCGCCTAGAACCACTCGGCCACAACGGCCGGCTGCGTAGCCTCAGAAGGACAATTCCTGCAGTGCGTACATCCATTTTATCTGAAGTAGGAAATAGTGGTGAAGGTCTCATCTGCTTGAAGGTTGGATTGAAAAACACTGTCACAGTCCGATTAGCAGTAGTATACACTCACCTTCCTCCGACTTTTGTACGGATTTGACCAACGAGCTATAGAGGGGATTTAAGTTTCACGTAAATTCCAAACCATGGTGCAACTTAATAGTTTTCACATCAGCGTATAATTGCCAGAGGTGTGAGAGACCACAAGACACTGAAGAAATCATCGCACCAACCCTAGGAATGAACCATGAACCTTTGGATTTGTTTAACGACCCTCATTAATAGTCTGACATTAGAGTACCAGCCGGCCGCTGTGACCGAGCAGTCGCAGGTTGGAATCCTGCCTCGGGCATGGATGTGTGTGATGTCCTTAGGTTAGTTAGGTTTACGTACTTCTAAGTCTATGGGACCGGTGACCTCAGATGTTAAGTCCCATAGTGCTTAGAGCCATTTGAACCATTTTTAGAGTACCAGTAACGGGCATGTTCACAGTCTCACCTATTAGACTACTTTTGTACTCATGTATTGTCTGTATTTCTACGGTTGATCATCCGCTGATGCCACAAAACCACAAATGCAACCAACTCACAGAGACCGGATGCATAATAGATCGGAACACGAACAAGGCTTCGGTACCTATTATTCGAAGAATAAACCAGTGGATCAGGCGCACCCAAGGAAAAGCAGACATGTACTCCAATGTCCCTTGGCTTCCAATTTGACACGTAAAGATCACCTGTGTTAATGTAAATGGATAACATTTTCAGCAACATCTTTAAAACAATATTCTTCGCAAGGCAGTTTGAATACAGTTTCTGAGCATCACTACCGTCAAAACCTTTTTGAACCCTACCGGGGAAACAGTGCACCTGTGACATTTTTGACACATAAAAAAGTGTTTTTATATCTCCTCGAAACACTAACGATTTTTATATTTTTTTACATCCTATAAATGTTTGGACACAGCTGATTTCTCATCATTCCAAGTCGGACTGCATCTTGTAACGGAACATATTAAAGGCTTTACTTTAATGAAGTATGCGATCCCTTCCAAATTCAACCAGTTTAATGAGTATTTATGATTATAGAAAAGTTATTGTGTATGTTAACAATGATTGCATAACATGTCTCCATAAACAGTCAACCCATTAAATTATACTGAATAACTGACCCACACAAAAGTTAATATCACTTGATCACTGATACAGCAAATGTCATCATGTAAAAACACTAAGTTCATCTTAAATAATTTATATGAAGTACGAAAAATAGTGGCCAACTTAGGTATTTTGGATCTCCTTAAATAAAAATCACCCAGTGAAACCTATTTGTTCACTAGGAGCGTTTTCACTCAGTATTCACGTAATCAATCCTATTTTAGACGAAAACCAATGTAATTCTTCATAATTCATGTTACTTACTTATTTATGCAAATTAGAGAAGTCAATTGACAAACTTCTAAAAAACAGCCTTTTTGTAACAAAGAATTATTCTGTCAAGTCAACAAATCTGTCTGTCATTTTAATAACATGTTAAATTATGTCACTCGATGCAAATTAATAACTTTTCTGCACAAATTATGATAACAGATGTACATGTGACTTATAAACTATATCTCTTTTTAGTAGTTCTTTGACAATGTTATAAATACAGGCAGTCGGAGGCAGTCGGGGGCAGTCGGAATGTCACTTTGGTGAAGTGTGTTTCTGTGTTATTGTTTGGGATGGAAAAACAATGCAAAGAACATGTAAAGGAAGTACTACTTTGTGTTGTGTTATGGTCTTTGGTGGACAGTGGAATTAAGATGGCCACCAAAGTAATAAATATTTGATGTTTACATATGTGTTGGTTTCGTTTGTTCTTTATCATCAAAAGCACATGAAAAACACGGGACCTCATGTTTTTAACCCTAGACAACCAGATTTAGAGCCAGCATCAGCATCGAGACACAGCAGCGATCCAGCAAGCAGCAGCGATTACTACAATGCATTGTAATGGCGCCAACCTAACATCAAGTGCTAACAAGCTCCGTAAATGGGAGTGAAATAGTGTGATTACAGCAATTAGCAATATCTACGACCAGGCGGACCATTTACAAAAGTGGGGGCTCAGCTGGGATCTTTAAGTGCATCGATGATAATAGTGCAGCGATAAATTTCGTTAGTGCTTAGCACTCCAAAAAAGTTTATTTGTGCAGTGTGGCAACAGTGAAAATATGTCAAAGTGAAAAGAAAGAAAGAACGTGTGTAAAGTGTGTTTGTGCGACTACGAAAAACTATCATCACACCGCTTGGAAGATTAACGTCTGGATTATGTCAATGGAATTCATCAATCAAGACTTCAGCCTCGATAAAACCGAATATAAGTGAAGAAAGCCAACAAGAACACCGATCACGACATCACCGCATAGCTACATAAAGCAAGGTATTTTGTTGTTGTCATTTAAAATAATTAATAGTGAACATGTCTCTACCTGAGAGTGATGAGATCGTAGGAAATGTAAAAATTGAACCAGGGGATGGGGAACAATTAAACTTAACAGAGTGGCTAGCAGGGTTTGCAAGTCAAATAAGCTCGCAACTTAAACAATCAAGTGAAGAAGTACGTTTGGATTTTAAACAATCAAGTGAAGAAAACACAGATAGACTGGATAAGTTAAGTTTGGATTTTAAACAATCAAATGAACAAGTAAGTTTGAAACTTAAAGAAAACACAGATAGACTGGATAAGTTAAGTTTGGATTTTGATCTATTAAGTACTCATCTCAATGAGAAGTGTGAGGAAATTAAAACTACCCTCAGTAAGAACACTAGCGAACAGTTGATACACTTCAGGAAAGAATTTAAAGTTAAAGTTGAAAGTTTAAATGAAAACATACAAGCGAACACAGACAGCATTGCTGTCATCTACAACAGAGTAGATACTGAAGTTAAAAGATTAGATCAGAGAATAGACAAAACATCAGAAAACCTTAAACAAGAATACAACCTGTATACCACTAATGTAGATACAAAAGTAGAAAATATACACACTAAATATACACAATTGGAAGATGCATTGATGTCAAAACAAATGTTTTACAATCAAAATACAATGTATGGACACATCCAAGTGAAATGCTGTCCTGGTGAAAATCTGCACCCTATTGACTTTATTCACCAATGTAAAGATATGTTTGTTGTAGGAATGTCAGATAACATAAAAATTAAGTTAGTTAAACGGTTTCTAGAAGGGGAGGCCCTATCCTGGGCAAATGAGAATAATGATTCTTGGAATACTTTTGAAGAGTTTGAAGCTAAATTTATTTGCAAATTTTGGTCACAATCCATACAAGCCAGATTAAAGTCAGAATTTCTAAATGGACCAGTGTATAGAGGGAAAGTAGGGGGAATGCAAAAATTTTGCAGAGATCAATTGAAAAAACTTGCTCACTTGAATAACTCTTTTGATATTATGACACAAATTGATGTTTTAAAAAGAAGATTACCAGAGAGACTGCAGTGGGAATTGGTCCATGGACCAGACGATTCAATGGAAGAGTTCCTGAAATTTGTAGATAGATTAGATAGGGCCTTGGAAAGAGAAAGTAACCAAAGTTTTGGCTCTGGCAACAACCAGTATGGGGGGTGGAACAGGAATGTAAATAGAGATTATTATGGGAGGAGAAACTTTGAAAATTCTGGAAATAATGCTCCAAATAGGGGAGATAGGAGATATGAAAATGATGTCAGAAACAATACACAGGAGGGAGGATGGAGGAGAGATAACAGGAATGATAGAAATAGGTATTGGGGAAGAGAACAAGAGAGAAGGGGGTTTGTTGAAACTAGTGAACTAAACGACAACTACAAACGGACAGACCGAGGAAACCAGCCGGGAAACGGTGGACAGTCCCACTAGATGTCCGTAGTTTTGGGGCTAGACAATATTATGACAGGACAACACATAACCGAAACTGGAAAAGGAGAGGATACAATGTAAAGAGTAAATACCATGAAAATACTGATGTTGTTAGAATGAATAAATTAGAATTTAATAAAAGGTTTTGGGATACTATGAGTAAAAGTGATACAGTTAATAAAAAGTGTGTTCAAGCACAGGTGGTTACTGAAAGTGCAGAAGTTGAAGGTATTGCAGAGTTCCATAGTTGGGCTGAAAAGGATACTGGTGTTAATAACAAGTCAGACACACCACAAATAGCATCTATTTTGGGGGATTTATTTGATAAGAAGGGGGATGACGATGTGTTTAATGGAGCCAAAGACTCAATTGCTGAGATTCAGATACATAGGGGCGAAACTGAAGATGGGGTTGTTGTGGAGGAGGAGGAAGAAGTAATAGAGGGACATTTAAATAATGATCCTAAATCAAGTGATGTTATTGATGAGAGTGTAGAGGAAGAAATAAAAGTATTTGTAGAATTGAAAAGTGATGATGAGATAAAGGTAAGTGATGTGACAAACATGGGTAATAATGAGGTTAATTTAAGTGAAATGCAGACTAGGGAATGTGTATCTGAGGACAAGCTATTGCCTATTGGGAACTATGAAATGCTAATCTATGAGAATGGTACTAATAATAATATTAAAGAAAATATTAAGGGATGGAATGTAAATGTGTGTTTTCAAGAAAAAGGGGAAAAGTTTTTAGAAGTTTTGTGGAACAACTATGGAAACTGTATAAACAAAGATGCCTTTTGGAAAGAATTAGCAAAGGTAAGTGCAACCTTGTATCCTATATGGTGGATAAGAATCCGTAGTGGACTTTATAAAAAATCGGGTGAAAACAATAATTTGTTGAGTGGCAACACAGTGTTAAGAGGAACAGATGAAAACAAAGGTTTATGTTTAAATGTCAATGCTTTGCAAACAGAGAGGGATGTGGCTAAATGTAGGAAAGAGACATTAGACTTAGGAACTAAAGAAATTGAAAATGATCTATTGTTTGAAAATACTAAAATAGACAAAGATGTTGAGCTAGGTTGTCCATATGTTAAAGTAAACAATGACATTGGTCCATTTGAAATAAAAGAAAGCCCACATCCTAATGCGTATAGACTTATCTTTCCCAGATCAAGAAGGTTATTTGGATTAAGAAACATCACTGAATTGAAACCATATAAACATGATTAAGCACATTTCCCTGTTTGAATACAGTTACTTACCCAGTTTCCATAAAGCATGTTATCAGCAAAGTTTTTACTGGGTGTGTCAAATAGCAACTACCACTCATGCTACAGACCCTGGAAAAGTTCCAGATCTCTGAGAGAATGTTTTTATATTTTTATTGTCACTATTGAATATTAAATTTTGAGACATCTTCTTTACTTGCAACGGGCAAGAAGGTGACAAACATTAATTACTTTCTTTTTATATTGTTGAATATGGGACATACTTATACCAAATATAAAAGACAATGTAAAAATTGTTGTGCAAGACCCATCATTTTGTTACTATTCTTTTCTTAGGCATAAGATTTGTGTACAATTTTCTACAGCCAATCAGATGTTTACCAAGTTTGATGTTTGTGTTATGTTGTGACCAAATTAAGTGTGCAATTTTGGTATGAATATGTTCTTGTACTATCTTGACTATGTGTCTCAATGGGAGACAAGTTTTTTAAATATTTCCTTTTTTTTAAATGCATATTATATTCATACATGTGACTTCTCTAGTGTTTGTGTTTATATATCATATCCATACTTATAATTATGTTCTTTGTTTATTTCCTTTATGTGGCTCAAAACGAGCAGACAGTTGCAATATTTTCCTATGGACATCTGACCTGTCCATCTATGTAATATATTTATGTTCCTTCTATTATCTTGATTATTCTGTGACTCAATGAGAGCTGACTTTGAAATAATTTACATATATTTTTTACATACCTTAAAATCACATGTGATATATTTGTGTCTGTTTTTGATCATTTTCCATGTGGCTCACTGGGAGCAAAGATTAACAATTTTTTTTACTTTCATATATTACTAAATATTTTTATGATGCTGTCATACTGAGAGACATAACACAAAGTGCATTTGAAACAACACAGCTAAAATATTTGAAGGAAAAAGTCATTTTGAAACGGTGTAACGGTTGTTGTATACATACACATTATGCATAGAAATTGACACATTTGTCCTAGTCGGCTAATATCATTAACATTCTGTAAATGATATTACCCGAGGGGGGTATTGTAACGGAACATATTAAAGGCTTTACTTTAATGAAGTATGCGATCCCTTCCAAATTCAACCAGTTTAATGAGTATTTATGATTATAGAAAAGTTATTGTGTATGTTAACAATGATTGCATAACATGTCTCCATAAACAGTCAACCCATTAAATTATACTGAATAACTGACCCACACAAAAGTTAATATCACTTGATCACTGATACAGCAAATGTCATCATGTAAAAACACTAAGTTCATCTTAAATAATTTATATGAAGTACGAAAAATAGTGGCCAACTTAGGTATTTTGGATCTCCTTAAATAAAAATCACCCAGTGAAACCTATTTGTTCACTAGGAGCGTTTTCACTCAGTATTCACGTAATCAATCCTATTTTAGACGAAAACCAATGTAATTCTTCATAATTCATGTTACTTACTTATTTATGCAAATTAGAGAAGTCAATTGACAAACTTCTAAAAAACAGCCTTTTTGTAACAAAGAATTATTCTGTCAAGTCAACAAATCTGTCTGTCATTTTAATAACATGTTAAATTATGTCACTCGATGCAAATTAATAACTTTTCTGCACAAATTATGATAACAGATGTACATGTGACTTATAAACTATATCTCTTTTTAGTAGTTCTTTGACAATGTTATAAATACAGGCAGTCGGAGGCAGTCGGGGGCAGTCGGAATGTCACTTTGGTGAAGTGTGTTTCTGTGTTATTGTTTGGGATGGAAAAACAATGCAAAGAACATGTAAAGGAAGTACTACTTTGTGTTGTGTTATGGTCTTTGGTGGACAGTGGAATTAAGATGGCCACCAAAGTAATAAATATTTGATGTTTACATATGTGTTGGTTTCGTTTGTTCTTTATCATCAAAAGCACATGAAAAACACGGGACCTCATGTTTTTAACCCTAGACAACCAGATTTAGAGCCAGCATCAGCATCGAGACACAGCAGCGATCCAGCAAGCAGCAGCGATTACTACAATGCATTGTAATGGCGCCAACCTAACATCAAGTGCTAACAAGCTCCGTAAATGGGAGTGAAATAGTGCGATTACAGCAATTAGCAATATCTACGACCAGGCGGACCAATTACAATCTCCATGCTCACTGTTTCTTTTTAAGACGATCTTTCTAGTTCGCTCGATTTATTCAGTGTCACTATCTGAACACCGAATTTTATATATCCCAGAGCTCTAAAATTTGCTCCTTCTTGGCCCTACGTAGAGTCGTTGTTCGTATCTAACAAGACTGTTAGTTCGGAAGACTCCTTTGGCGACAGTTCACGGGGTCGTTATTGTTTGACGATAACTCGCTAATGGACGGAAATTACTATATTTTATAGAGTGAAGTGTCAAAGAAACTTGTTATAGGCTTGCGTATTGAAATACAGAGATATTTAAACAAGCAGGACGTCGCTGCGGTCGGCAACGCCCATATAAGACAACAAGTTGGCGCAGTTGTTAGATCGGTTACTGCTGCTACAATGGCAGGTTATCAAGATTTAAATGAGTTTGAAAGTGGTGTTATATTCGGCGCATGAGCGATGGGACACTGCATCTCCGAGGTGGCGATGAAGTGGGTATTTGACCATACGATCATTTCACGAGTGTACCATGAATATCAGGAATCCGGTAAAACATTAGATTTCCGACTTCAGAGCGACCGGATAAAGGCCCTGTAAGAACGGGTCCAACGACGACTGAAGAAAATCGATCAACGTGTCAGAAATGCAACCCTTCCGCAAATTGTTGCAGATTTCAATGCTGGGCCATTAACAAGTGTCAGCGTGCGAACCATTCAACGAAACGCCGTCGATATGGGCTTTCAGAGCCGACGGCCCTCTCTTGTATACTGCACGACACAAAGCTTTACGCCTCGCCTGGGCCCGTCAACACCGACATTGGATTGTTTATGACTGGAAACATGTTGTCTGGTAGGACGAGTCTCGTTTCAAATTGTGTCGAGCCGATGGGACGTGTAGGGGTATGGAGACAACGTCATGAATCCATGGACGCTGCATGCCAGGAGGGGACTGTTCAAGCCGGTGGAGGCTCTGTATTGGTGAGGGGCGTGTGGAGTTTAATGATACGGGGCCCCTGATACATCTAGATTGACTTTGACAGTGACACGTACAAAAGCATCCTGTCTCATCACCTGCATACATTCATGTCCATTGTGCATTCCGACTGACTTGGGCAATCCCAGCAGGACAATGTGACACCCCACACGTCCAGAATTGCTGCACAGGGACTCCAGGAACACTCTTTCGAGTTTAAACATTTCCGATGGCCACCAAGCTCCAGACATGAACATTATTGAGTATATCTGGAATGCCTAGCACGTGCTGTTCAGAAGAGATCTCCACCCCTCGTACTCTTACGGATTTATGGACAGCCCTGCAGGATTCATGGCATCAATTCCCTCCAGCACTACTTCAGACATTACTCAAATCCATGCCACGTCGCGCTGCGTACTTCTGCGGGGGGGGCTACAACACCGCTACGTATTCCAATGATTAGAAGTGGGACACCATTACGTTGCCTAACACTTTAACTCAAACGACAGGTATGTATAAGGGGCAGACAGATAAGGAAAAAAGTAAGTAAATTCCATAGGGAAAAAAGTAAGGAAATTTCTTATTGTTTCAAAAGAAGTTGCCATAACTCTTAATATACTTAAGCCACTGTATGACAAGAGTGCCAATGCCTTCATAGAAAAAATGTTTGCAGTTGTATACGGATCCACGTTGCCCGCCCACAAGTTGCCAGGGTTGCTGCGGAAGTTTCGATGGGAAACCCTTACACATCCTCCAAACAGTTCCAATCTCACTCCAAGTGATACGAGTATTTTTGGAGTCCTGAAGAAAGACATTCGCAGCCTTAGCCGTTGATTTGCTTCGGATGAAGAGGTGCACGGCTGGGTACAATCATGGTACAGTAGGCCACCAGAAACAGTTTTCGATGAAGGCAGTAACCGTCTTGTCTCACAGTGTATTAATAGTTACGATTACATTTGAAATGATAGTAAAAAGTTTACTTATATTTTCCATTTTCCCCGTTTTCATGTGACTGCTGTGAGACTTGCAGGAAAAAAGAGTCAATGAGGGTCTGGAAGGTATCGACAGGGATGTAGGGCCGTTCCGGAGGGCTAGGCTCTCTGTCTGGATCGACACGAATCTGCAACTAATCGATCTGGGTGAGGAATGTTTGAAAGCAAAGATTACTTTTCCTGGTAGTGTACTCGCACAGATCCATCCAACAAACGTTAGGGATCGCTAACCTTGAACAGAATATTTGTACGCTGAAAGTGTCGTGCGAAATGCACATTGAGGGGCACAGCAATGCGAGAAGGCGCCGCACATTCGCCTACTGTATTGTGACAGCTGCGGCATGCTGAACATGCTGTTTCTTTCTCAGTTGGACGGCGTCCAAAAACGCGCGTTGCCGTGATTTAGTGCGGATAAGCTGTTCTCTGAGGCTTCCCACGGGTAATAAACACAGGAAATTCAATATTTTGCGTCCCAGCGTTCGTATTTATTAACGAGGTGGTTCCCAATGCGTGTTTGTAATTAAACACGTCCGTTCGAACATTGCTACAGATTATGAGAAACTTTCGACACTTGACTGATGTAGCATTCCCCTCAACGTCATTTTTTCCCATGAAGAGAGGGAGGAACACTCTCCTAGCAAACAAAGTCTGCATATATCTCCGGACTACCAATTAAAGCAGTAGCCAATCATGCTTAGGTATTGTTCAGGCACAAAGTGCTGCGTTTTGGAGTGCTCTTCCTTTCGTTGCGACCTGGCTGGGTAGCGCAACGGTTAGCACAATGGACTTGCATTCGGGAGGACGACGATTCAAACCCGCGTCCGACAATCCTGATTTAGGTTTTCCGTGATTTCCCTAAACCACTTAGGGTAAATACCGGGATGGTTCCTTCGAAAGGGCACTGCCGTTTTCCATCTCCGTCTTTCCCTAATCGGAGCTTGTGACCCATCTCTAACGACCTTGTTGTCCACAGGACGTTAACACTAACCTCCTCCTCTCTCCCCCTCATCTGTTTGGAGATATTGCAGCTCACTGTATGCTACAGCAGATGTAGACACAAAGATAATCTACAGCACTTACGTATTAGTGGACCACAACTCTGTTGCATCTGGGGGTGAGGGTGCTTCGCTTGGCTTATCGTTACTTTTTATTGTGATGTTTCACGAAGACGTACTGAAACACTTCGTAATATATGCACAATTGTTTTGAACCATTCACAATGCGATGCGCTTTTCTTAGTCGCCACTGTAGCGTCATCGAGTGTTTCTGGTAACGGTCATAGAAGGCCAAGTGCAACCATATCGTGGTCGGGTAGTACAGTAAACGTTCTGGGTTGTTGTTGTTTTTGTTACGGTATTCGATCCGAAGACTGGTTTGATGTAGCTCTCGACGTCAGTCTATCAAGTGCAAGCCTCATCATCTCTGAATAACAGCTGCAACCTACATCCATTTGAACGTACTCACTGTAATCACCCCATGATCTCCCTCCATACATTTTACGCCCCCGCACGTCCCTCTATTGCCAAACTGATCATTCCAAGATGCCTGGAAATTTACTGTCAAATAACCGTGTATCCGGTTGAGTAAAAACCTTTGTTGTGGTCTTCAGTCCAGAGACTGTTTGATGCAGCTCTCCATGCTACTCTATCATGTGCACGCATCTTGATCTCCAACTACCTATTGCAACCTACATCCTTCTGAATCTGCTTAATGTATTCATCTCTTGGTCTCCCTCTACGATTTTTACCCTCCACGCTGCCCTCTAAATATTAAGTTGGTGATCCCTTGATGCCTCAGAACATGTCCTATCAACCGATCCCTTCTCTAGTCAAGTTGTGCCCCAATTCTATTCAATACCTCCTCATTAGTTATGTGATGTACCCATCTAATCTTCAGCATTATTCTGTAACACCACATTTTGAAAGCTTCTATCCTCTTCTTGTTTACACTGTTTATCGTCCATGTTTCACTTCCATACATGGCTACACTCCATACAAATACTTTCAGAAAGGACTTCCTGACACTTAAATCTACACTCGATGTTAACAAACTTCTCTTCTTCAGAAACGGTTTCCTTACCATCGCTATTTTATATACTCTCTACTTCGACCATCATCAGTTATTTTGCTCCCCAAATAGCGAACCTCATTTACTACTTTAAGTATCTCATTTCCTAATCTAATTCTCTTAGCATCACCAGATTTAATTCGACTACTTTCCATTTTCCTCGTTTTGCTTTTGTTGATGTTCATCTTATATCCTCCTTTGACGACACTGCCATTCCGTTCAACTGCTCTTCCAGGTCCTTTGCTGTCTCTGACAGTATTACAATGTTGCCGGCCGGTGTGGCCAAGCGGTTAAAGGCGCTTCAGTCTGGAACCGCGCGACCGCTACGGTCGCAGGTTCGAATCCTGCCTCGGGCATGGATGTGTGTGATGTCCTTAGGTTAGTTAGGTTTAAGTAGTTCTAAGTTCTAGGGGACTGATGACCTCAGATGTTAAGTCCCATAGTGCTCAGAGCCAATTACAATGTCTTCGGCAGACCTCAAAGATTTTATTTCTTCTCCATGGATTTTAATTTCTACTCCGAATTTTTCTTTTGTTTCCTATACTGCTTGGTCATGAGAATATTCCAGCCAAATAAAAAACCTATAAACATAAAAAAGGAGGAAACAGAGCCAGATAGTGAGACAGTAGTCACGATACTCGACTCGCATTCAGGAGAGCGGGATTTAAATTCCCGTCCACAGATCCAGATTTACATTTTCTGTGGTTACCCCAAGCCATTCAAGGGCGAAGATACGAGCACAAATGGATCAAATTCGAAAGAGTCATTCCATATGCCCCAGACAAGAATGTTCCCAGTTTCAAGTGATGTGAAAGATTCGCCGTGGTTTAATACCCATTTTAGAAAGTTGCTATGGGAGCGAAGAGAGCTTCATCGCAGATTTAAGCGAAGTCAAAACCTAGCCGTGAAACGAAAGTTGAACGAAGCAAAATTGAGCGTGAGGACCGGGATGAAAGAGGTGTTCAACGAGTTTGATAGTAAACTTCTTGTAACCTCTCTGGCTAAAAACCCTAAGAAGCTTTTGTTTTATGTAAAATCAGTAAGCGGTTCCAAGTCACCTATTTAGACGGTCAGGTTCCACCCCGGCACTGAAATGGTAGATGATAGCGAGAAGGCCGCAATACTGAATTCGGTCTTTCGCCATTTAAGGCCATAATAGACTGTCCAATCACATTAATGTGACCATCTATTAAAAGCCTGAATAGCCACCTTTTGCAATACGGGCCGCTGCGATACTTGTAGCAAAAGAGAGAGGTTCTGGAAGGAACTAACAGCGATGTAGAGCCTTGCCTTCTCCTGTTCAGTGGCCAGCTGCGCTAAGTTTCTCGGATGAGGATCCATGGCACAACAGTCCGCCCAAGGTGGTCCCACAGATTCTCGATTGGGTTTAAATCCGGGGAGTTTGGTGGCCATAGGAGTACGGAAAAATCAGGTGTCCTGTGCTTTTCAAACCACGCATGTACACTGTGAGCTGTGTGACACGTTGCTTTGTCCTGCTGGTAGGAAAACCAAACTGCATGTGGATGTGGATATCGTCCTAAACGGAAGATACTTACTTCTGTTGATACACTGTGCCTTACAGAATGATGAGATCACCCAGGGAATGCCATCCGGCCTACACCCGACAATTGTTACAGTGTATTTCCTTCGAGACGATTCACGCCGTACACTCCAACGGCCATCATGTCGATGAAGAATAAAACGTCATTCATCCGAAAAGGTCACTTGTCTCCACTCAGTTGATGTCCATTTGGGCTGACGTACAGGAACCATCCTTCGTTGTCGATGAACATCACTCAGCATGGGTCCACGAATCAGCCGCCTCCTGCGGAGACCCATGCGCACCAACGTTTCCTGAACAGTGGTTGAGGAGACACTGTTGGTAGCCCCTTGGTTCATCTGGGGTGTCAGCTGCTCAACCGTACTCATCTTCACAGCCGTCGTTCGCCCCTGTCACGAATGTCCCATGGTGCACCAGTTTTGGATAGCGCCATTTTGCCAAGCATGGCATGCTTCAACCACGGACGTCAGATAAATTGCTCCGTTTCGCACTGGAATGAAATTAAATGATCGTATGGCATTGATGGCCGGGAGCCCCCACCTGGGGAAGTTCGGCCGCCAAGTTGCAAGACTTTTCAGCTGAAAACACAATAGGCGACTTGCGTATCGATGATGATGAAATGATGATGACAACCCAGTCCCCGAGCGGAGAAAATATCTGATCCGGTCAGGAGTCGAACCCGGGCCCAGTGCATGGTAGTCAGACGCGCTGACCACTCAGCTAAGAGAGCGGACACGCTTTCGCATTACAACGACTGTGCTGTTCTCCGTGTCCCTCCCGACAAGCTTTATATACCCTCCACTGCTAGTCCTGCCGTCTGCCGTCTGTGAGCGGTTGTTCAAATGGTTCAAATGGCTCTGAGCTCTATGGGACTTAACAGCTGTGGTCATCAGTCCCCTAGAACTTAGAACTACTTAAACCTAACTAACCTAAGGACATCACACACATCCATGCCTGAGGCAGGGTTCGAACCTGCGACCGTAGCAGCAGCGCAGTTCCGGACTGAAGCGCCTAGAACCACTCGGCCACAGCGGCTGGCTCATTGATGTCACTTAGAGGTGATGGTCACCTAAATGTAACTGGATCGTGTATGATCCTTCCTTTCAGCCAACGCACGAGTGCCCAAATGGCAGATACTGAGATAAGTGACTTCGGTATGTAAAAGCAGCTACAATCGATAATATGACGGGCATCTGGACCAGATGAGATACCTGTAAGATTCTACAGAGATTATGGGGAAGAGCTTGCCCCCCTCCTAACAGCAATTTGTCGTAGCTCGCTGGGGCAGCGAAGGGTACATAGTGGCTGGAAAAAGTGCACGTCATTCCCGTGTTCAAGGAGGGTCGTAGGAGAGATGGGCACAATTAGAGGACTACATCGCTGTCATCAGTCTGTTGTCGAATGATGGAATATGTCCTCACGCATTATGAAATTTTTGGAAACCTGAAATCTCCTCTATAAAAGTCAATATGGACTCCGGAAACAGAGATCTTACGAAACCCAGCTTTCTCTGTTCCTGCACGAAATCCAGATCGCTGGAGGTTTCGATACTCAGATCGATGCCGTGTTCTATGACTTCATGGAGACAAGCTTGGTTTCGTGAAAAAAAGACAAGCTCGTCGAGTAGTTAGTTACATGTTTCGGTCCCGGCGGAGGTTCGAGTCCTCCTTCGGGCATGGGTGTGTGTGTGTGTGTGTGTGTGTGTGTGTGTGTGTGTGTTTGTCCTTAGGATAATTTAGGTTAAGTAGTGTGTAAGTTTAGGGACTGACGACCTTAGCAGTTAAGTCACATAAGATTTCAAACACACAGTTACATGTTTCATGGATTATTTTGCACGATAAATCGTAATGAGGTGGAACTAGTCATTTTACACACAGTACGAAACACAACTTAATTTTTAATTATGGGAACATGCTGAAAATCTATAAAAGCTTTTTTTAAATACCTACACATGTGACTTAGTAATTCATACTTCTTACACATTACAGTAATAGGACGGGACTGATGACCTCAGGTGGTAAGTCCCATGGTGCTTAGAGCCATTTGAACCATTTTACACTAATATGAATTCTTCTACGGAATGGAAGGAGATGTCAAAGAGAAACTTTCTCAGTTTGTTTTCAAATTTTACTTTGTTGTCTAACATACTTTATACCACTGGGCAAGTGACCAAAACTCTTTGTTGCAGCATTATGCACCCCTTCCTGTGCTTAAGACAACTTAAAAATGAAGTAATGAACGTCATTTTTCCTTCTATATTATATGTTCATTCTGAACTGTAGTGAATTATCTACAACAAACTTCATGAGCGGTAACTGTGAAGCAGTTGCCAGAATGTCCAACTCCTTAAACAGATGTCTACAAGATGATCGTCGCTGAGCGCCACATATTATCATTACAGCACGTTTTTGCGCAATGAAGGCTACTCCAATGAAGGTTACTCCATATGACATTACTGAATGAAAATATGCAGAAATTTCAACTTACTTATTTGTCCGTCCCCAAGAGTTGCAATGATTCTGAATGAAAATGGTACAAAACTAAGTTTTTGCAGTTCCAGAATGTGCTTTTTCTAGTTTAAATTTTCATCAGTACGGAGACAGAGGAATTTTGAAGTTTCGGACCAGATTTGAGAGTGGATCCAGGTCTTCCTTGCAGATGAAACTCAGAAGTCGCTATTAACAGAGCAAAATCGACAGATGTTGCAGGTAATTTCCAAAGTACGCTAGGATTGTTACCGTTTATAGTACATATTACTGATCTACAGCTACCTCCAGTATCGTGGAAGCTATTCTCTGATGCCTTAACAAATGTTCTATGATTCTGCTCTTTTTTTCTTGTCAGTGTGTTCCACATATTTCTTCCTTCGCCAGATATTTGGAGAATCTTATTCCTTTTCAGACCACTTAAATTTGAGCGACCTTCTGTAACAAGAAATCACAAATTCCCCGATTCTCTTGCTTTCCTGTTTTCTGCAGCCCACGGTTCATTTCCATACAACGCTGTGGTCCAGACACTTGCAGTCACAAATTTCTTCCTCAAACTAAGGCCTATATCTGATACCAGAAGATTCTATTAGCAAAGAATCCCCTGTTTTCCCATGCTAATGTGCTTCTTGTATCTTCCCGGCTTCGTCCGTAATGCGTTATTTTACTTCTAAAGTACCAGAATCCTTAACTTCATCTATTTAGCGGTCCCCTATTTTGCAATGGCTAAATTCATTTATGCTACTGGAACTGGGGAGAAAAGAGTTATGGTGCAACAATCAAAAACAGTGATCATTTGATGAGACCTGTCGGTTATAGAGGAGGTTGGGGGGAGGGGAAGAATGGAACAAGCACACATTGTCAGTAAATAAAGCTCTATGTCCTTGAGACCTATCAGTACATAAAGTTTTATCTCCATGAGATCTATATGGAAACGTAACAGAGAAGTAAACTCTAAGACATAAAATCCACGAAGGAAATATTCATATGGGACGGAAATCCGTAGATGTGATGTACATGTGCAGGCAAACAAACGATTATAATGTGAGAAAAATTGGACGATTTATTCAAGAGGAAGGGCTACACGAATTGAGCAGGTCACTAATGCTTTGGTCCACCTCTGGCTCCTATGCAGAAGTTCTCCGGCTTTGCACTGTTTGATAGAGTTGTTGGGTGTCCATCTTAGGGGTATCGTGCCAAATTCTGTCCAATTGGCGCGTTAGAGTGTCAGAATCCCGAGCCGGTTGGAGGCCTCGCATATAATGTACCAAATGTTCTCAATTGGGAAAAGACGTGGCGAACTTACTGACCAAAGTAGCGTTTGCCAAACACGAAGAAAAGCAGCAGAAATCCTTGCTGTCTACGGGCGGGCATTTATCTTGCTGAAATGTAAGGCCAGGGTGTCTTGCCATGAAGGACAACAAAACGGGAAGTAGAATGACGTCGACGAACCTCTGTGCTGTAAGGGTGCTGCGATGACAACCAAAGGAATCGTGCTATGACATGAAATGGCACCCCGGATCTTGGTTATCGGCTCGTTTCGCAGGCGACAGTCACGTTGGTATCCCACCGCCGTCCGGAACGTCTCCAGACGCGTCTGGTCATCGTGGCTCAGTTCTAACCGGGAATCATCACCGGAGACAATTCCAGTCTAGTCATTGAGATTCTAGGCTGAGGACTTGTCTGCAGATGACCTGGAGAGCGTTGGGATGTCAGCCTGATTGCCGCCCTCCATAAGGCCTAACAATCAAGAGTGAGGGGCTACGGTATCACTTCATTTCATAGCAGGACACTTTGGTTGTCATCCGCGGCGTCCTTACAGCACGTCAATACATCAGAGGTGTCCTAGCCCCATTTTGTTGCACTTCATGGCAATCCATTCTGGGCTCAAATTTCAAGAAGAGTTTTTACAGTTTTTTTGAAAGACATCATGTTTACGCCAGTGACTGTTAAACTTCTTATTTCCGCTATTGCAATTTCTGCCTTAGGCCATTATCAAGTGCAGGTGTTTTGGCTTTAAGCCATGTCAACTTTATACACGCTGACACATTTATATGTGGTTGTCATATAAATGTGTCAGCGTGTATAAAGCTGACATGGCTTAAAGCCAAAACATCTGCACTTGATAATGGCCTAAGGCAGAAATTGCAATAGTGGAAATAAAAAGTTTAACAGTCACTGGCTTAAACTTGATGTCTTCCAAAAAATTTTACATGACTGTGAATCTCATTTATGAAAAGTCAGTTTTTTACAGCTTTTCTTCGCGCTTGCCAAACCCTAACTTGGCCAGCAAGATCGTAAATCTGTCACAAGTTGAAGACGTTTGGAGCATTATGTGCAGGGCTCTCCAACCAGCATGGGATTTTGACAATCTAAAGCGAAAATTGGACAGAATTTGGCACGATATCGCTCAGGGGGACGTCCAACAACTCAGTCAATCAATGCTAAAGGGAACAACTTCTTGAATAACGGCCAGAGGTGCACCAACACGTTACTGAGTTGCTCAATTGGTGAAACTCTTTCTCCTGAATAAATTATCCAATTTTTCTGAAAATGTAATCGTTCGTTTGTCCGTACATATACATAACATCTACCTATTTCCATCCCATTCGGACAATTTCTTCATTGTGTGTCGCTTTTTTTGCCTTAGAGTGTATAAACATGTAATGCCGGAAAGAAATTGGCACACATGGGAAGAGGAGATCAGTTTTGATCTGATGACAAATGGTTCAAATGGCTCTGAGCACTATGGGACTTAACATCTGAGGTCACCAGTCCCTAGAACTACTTAAACCTAACTAACCTAAGGATATCACACACATCCATGGCTGAGGCAGGATTCGAAACTGCGACGGTTGCAGCAGCGCGGTTCCAGACTGAAGCACCTAGAACCGCTAGGCCACCACGGCCGGCGATCTGATGACAGCATTTGCCACCTGTGGTGTAGTACATGTACTGGTAATGGTTCCCCAACAGACAGCGTAGTGGCATAGCTATCAGGGCACCGTCTATGTCTATCCTTCAACAGACAACGCCTACAGCCAGAAGCCTCAGTGTGGCGCAAACGTGTGAAGCAAGGAGGCATCTGTGCCCGAAGAGACACTTGTGCTTCATATAGCCAACTGAGCGAGTTTGACCACTTCCAAATTGTGGCTTTCCAAGTGGCAGAATGGTCCTTTCAGAGAATAGCCACACAAGTTGGGTGTGCTGCGTAAGTTGTGCAACGATGCCAGTATCAATGGTCACGTGAACACTCTTGCACAAATAGGAGAGGTAGAGAGTCCAGACATGTGAACCGGTTATTAGCAGTGGGACTACGGGCACGCATTCCTCTAGCCCATCTTCCACTCACGGCACTGCATCGACGTGAACAGGTAGACTGGTGCCGTCTGTGGATCGCTTGGAAGATATGGCACGCCATCGCCATCAGCGATAAAAGCAGATTCTGCCTGCACGCAAGTAATGCTCGTTTGCATGTAGAATGTAGATCTGCTGATCTCTGTCTCATAGACCTCATTCATCCAAGACACACTGGTCCCGCACCTTGCCGTTGGGTATGGGTTTGATAAGCAGCAACTGTTATTCACCTTCGCTGTTTCTGGAGGGAATACTAGCCCGTGCTCAGTACAAGCAACAGGAAGGTGATATGTTGCTATAGCAGGATAAAGCTCGTCCAGACAGAGCTAGTGAAACTAATTTGCAAAATGTGCAGCAACTCTTCTGGCCAGCACGACCACCAACTGAACTTTAGTGGGATTTGGTGGGATGAGAAGTGACTCCTGGAGACTGTCAACCAACAGCTCTTACAGAACTACGAGAACAGGCCGAGCACTCATGGAATGACGTATCCTAGAACAGTATTCGCCATCTGTATGACCGACTGGAAGCCAGAGTCAGCATCTACATTGCCGCCGGTGGAGGCTACGTCACGAACTAACACAGAGTTGTTTCAGCATGGTTCGATACCTGGTACCCGAGTGCCGCTTGTGCTATTGATCTGTAAACTAATCATTTCATGTACTCCGTATCCACTCTGTATTAACACACTACTGGCCATTAAAATTGCTACACCACGATGATGACGTGCTACAGACTCGAAATTTAACCGACAGGAGGAAGATGCTGTGATACGCAAATGATAAGCTTTTCAGAGCATTCACACAAGGTTGGCGCTGGTGGCGACACCTGCAACGTACTGACATGAGGAAAGTTTCCAACCGATTTCTCATACAAAAACAGCAGTTGACCAGCGTTGCCTGGTGAAACGTTGTTGTGATGCCTCGTCTAAGGAGGAGAAATGCGTACCATCACGTTTCCGACTTTGATAAAGGTCGGATTGTAACCTATCGCGATTGCGGTTTATCGTATCGCGATATTGCTGCTCGCATTGGTCGAGATCCAATGACTGTTAGCAGAATATGGAAGCGGTGGGTTCAGGAGGGTAATACGGAACGCCGTGCTGGATCCAAACGGCCTCGTATCAATAGCAGGCAGATGACAGGCATCTTATCCGCATGGCTGTAACGGACCGTGCAGCCACGTCTCGATCCCTGAGTCAACAGATGGGGACGTTCGCAAGACAACAACTATCTGCAACAACAGTTCGAGGACGTTTGCAGCAGTATGGACTATCAGCTCGGAGACCATGGCTGCGGTTACCCTTGACGCTGCATCACAGACAGGAGCGCCTGCGATGGTGTACTCAACGTCGAACCTGGGTGCACGAATGGCAAAACGTCATTTTTTCGGTTGAATCCAGGTTCTGTTTACAGCATCATGATGGTCGCATCCGTGTTTGGCGACATCGCGGTGAACGCACATTGGAAGCGTGTATTCGTCATCGCCATACTGGCGTATCACGCGGCGTGATGGTATGGGATGCCATTGGTTACACGTCTCGGTCACCTATTGTTCGAATTGACGGCACTTTGAACAGTGGACGTTACATTTCAGATGTGTTACGACCCGTGGCTCTACCCTTCATTCGATCCCTGCGAAACCCTACATTTCAGCATGATAATGCACTACCGCATGTTGCAGGTCCTGTACGGGCCTATCTGGATACAGAAAATGTTCTACTGCTACCCTGGCCAGCACATTCTCCACTGCTGCCCTGGCCAGCACATTCTCCAGATCCCTCACCAATTGAAAACGTCTGGTCAATGGTGGCCGAGCAACTGGCTCGTCACAACACGCCAGTCACTACTCTTGATGAAGTGTGGTATCGTGTTGAAGCTGCATGGGCAGCTGTACCTGTACACTCCATCTAATCTCTGTTTGAATCAATGCCCAGGCGTATCAAGGCCGTTATTACGGCCAGAGGTGGTTGATCTGGGTACTGATTTCTCAGGATCTATGCACCCAAATTGCGTGAAAATGTAATCACATGTCAGTTCTAGTATAATATATTTGTCCAACGAATACCCGTTTATCATCTGCATTTCTTCTTGGTGTAGCAATTTTAATGACCAGTAATGTAGATCTCGGATGAATAGGAAATCTCTGCAAGGTTGTACCATTTTTCCCGGCGTATAGACTGGAAAGACCTGAAAGGGATCAAGGTCGTGGCAGCCAGGAATGTTCGTATCTAGTCCTCCCAGGTCATCTTGACAGTGACGAGGAATTAAGTAAGGGCTTCTCGTTACTGGGGCAATGTTACGCAGTCGGCGTTGAGGCGGTCTGGGGCGGTCGTCGCGGCAGTTAGGCGGGCAGCTCGGCGTGACGGGGGGAGAGAGAGAGATCCGCGGAGTTTGGGCGGTGGGACCGTATCCGCGTGAAAGCGAGCGCCGCGCGGCCCGCTGCTGAAAGTGAAACCGGCGTACACTCTGCAAGTGGGTCACACGTGCTGCGCTGGGCCCAGGCGGGAGTCGGCCCCGCCGAGCCGAGCCGAGCCCCGCACGGCGGAGGAGCCGCCTGCCGCTCCCGTGCGACGCGCGCGGAAAATAATAACGACACCCACCCACCCACCCACCAGCTATTGTGGGAGCTGAGTCGCCGCCCGGCCGAGCCAATCAACACAGCGCTCCTCGCAGATCAATGCGGCCTTTGTTGATACAATCGAACCTGCCTAGAACAAAAATAAATAATAAATAAAAGTGGAATTCTGCCTTATGCAAGATACCGTTTTTAGAGTTCCGTACGACAGTCGGTAAAAACGAAACCGTTGTAGCATAACCTTGTCGTCCATCTGTCTGTCTGTTAAACACACCTTTCCTCAGTAACGAGTACGCGTATCACGTTGAAATCTATCACACATACTAAGGTCTACAGTTTCTTCGCTGAATCTTCTAAATCAATGCATTCGCAAGATACGACCATTAATGTCACAGATTTTGATACTCACAAAACTTACACGTCAAAACCTACAGGGTATTTCCCGTTGACCTAGAACCATAAAATTTGACAAGAAACAATTTCCACATTACAAGTTGTTGTTGTTGTGGTCTTCAGTCCTGACACTGCTTTGATGCAGCTCTCCATGCTACTCTATCCTGTGTAAGCTTCTTCATCTCCCAGTACCTACTGCAGCCTACATCCTTCTGAATCTGTTTAGTGTATTCATCTCTTGGTCTCCCTCTACGATTTTTACCCTCCACGCTGCCCTCCAATGCTAAATTTGTGATCCCTTGATGCCTCAGAACATGTCCTACCAACCGATCCCTTCTTCTAGTCAAGTTGTGCCACAAACTCCTCTTCTCCCCAATCCTATTCAATACCTCCTCATTAGTTATGTTATCTACCCATCTAATCTTCAGCATTCTTCTGTAGCGCCACATTTCGAAAGCTTCTATTCTCTTCTTGTCCAAACTATTTATCGTCCACGTTTCACTTCCATACAAGGCTACACTAGATACAAATACTTTCAGAAACGACTTCCTGACACTTAAATCTATACTCGATGTTAACAAATTTCTCTTCGTCAGAAACGCTTTCCTTGCCATTGTCAGTCTACATTTTATATCCTCTCTACTTCGACCATCATCAGTTATTTTTCTCCCCAAATAGCAAAACTCCTTTACTACTTTAAGTGTCTCATTTCCTAATCTAATTCCTTCAGCGTCACCTAACTTAATTCGACTACATTCCATTATGCTCGTTTTGCTTTTGTTGATGTTCATCTTATACCATCCTTTCAAGACACTGTCCATTTCGTTCAACTGCTCTTCCAAGTCCTTTGCTGTCTCTGACAGAATTACAATGTCATCGGCGAACCTCAAAGTTTTAATTTCTTCTCCATGGATTTTAATACCTACTCCGAACTTTTCCTTTGTTTCCTTTACTGCTTGCTCAATATACAGATTGAATAACATCGGGGAGAGGCTACAACCCTGTCTCACTCCCTTCCAAACCACTGCTTCCCTTTCATGTCCCTCGACTCTTATAACTGCCATCTGGTTTCTGTACAAATTGTAAATAGCCTTTCGCGCCCTGTATTTTAGCCCTGCCACCTTCAGAATTACAACTAAGGGAAAAAATCCTAAAATTGTGAATTTGTAATTACGTCACACGAAAAAACATTTTTTTTGTTATTCGTTATCCGCCAGTCTGTCTGCCCGTCTCTTAAGACCTCTTTTACTCACGAACGGGTACACGAATAAAGTTGAAATTTACATTACATACTAAGGTCGACAGTCCCTTAGCGGTGTAATAAATGTAAGCTTCTGAGTCAATGCAGTCAAAAGATAAGGCCATTTATGTCACCTATTTTGATACCTGCAAAGTCACTGATAAAACACCTGTAAGGCCGAGCGGGATTAGCCGAGCGGTCATGGACTGTGCGGCTGATCCCGGCGGGGGTTCGAGTCCTCCCTCGGGCATGGGTGTGTGTGTTTGTCCTTAGCATAATTTAGGTTATGTAGTGTGTATGCTTAGGCACTGATGACCTTAGCAGTTAAGTCCGATAAGATTTCACACACATTTGAACATTTGAATACCTGTAGGATAGTTCCCGTTGACCTAGAACCATAAAATTTGGCAAGAAGCAAGGTTTAACAGTACATGTAAACGTAAAAATCCGTAAAGTGTCAATTTGTAATTTTACAACACGAAAAAAAATCTTTGTCATTTGTTATCTGACTTCGAACTTAAAACATTCTCGAAACTCTTGGAATCTCCGCCAGCGATAACTTGCCAGTATCAGTGCCGATAATAGGTAAACATCGTCGAGATTCACGATTCCCGGGATGAATGAACTGTCTACATACATAATTAAGTTTGCACGGAATCTTAAGATCGCAACTTCTGCTTGCATCTGGCTAGCTTTATATGTCAGGTATTAAGAAAACTTGTTTAAGCACTTCATGTGCTATCTGCAATGGGATTTTTTTCTTTGGCTTTTTTTTATATTTTCTTTCTCAAATGATCCTTCTGATTGAGCTTAGCCTTATGTCTACCATACATTTTACACCTTTCCATGTTTTCTTTTTAATATACTGTTGTCTTGCTTCCCTTGTTTATGAAGTGTTAAAGCACTTATTTATTTTGCTTTGATTACATACATCCGTCAACACGTGAAGTGGTGGCAGAAAATTTGGGCTTTGGTTACAAATTATATCAAATGCGTGTTTAGCAGCAACAAATAACAATAACAAAAGAAGTAATTCCTTTGACACGTTCTAAGGAAGGGAATCTAGGAAACAACATCAACAGAGCCATGGAAAGCTGTAGAATTCATAGTAGATATAAAGCTACAAGTGTACACAGCTAGTAACGTCATATGAGAAAGAAAATAAAGAAAAAGAAACACTGAAGATAGCACAAGAAGTGCTATGTGTTTGCGTAATAACATTACTATAAAATGGTGTCTTGGATAAGGAGGAAATCCTCTCCAATTTTTTCTTATCAAGCACAGGAAATAACAAGAGCTAAAACATCCTCCAAAACTAAGCCCGAATATGAGGATTGTAACGTATCATTTCTGATCGCATCGTTGGGATCGTCTTGTTCGCTATTGTAGGCCCCAGAGCCAGTTTCCGGTAGCTGGTGGCTTTTGGCCAGCCTGGAGATAATGACGAAATTTGACGAAGACTACCTAGCGATTGTGAAAGAAAAGAAGAAAATTATCCTCTTTTTCGAAAAGTCAGACAGAACTGCATAATTATAAACCTATAGTCTGTTATAGGAATATAGAACAAATTTTACAATATTTTTGGAGAACGAAAATTTTCTCTGTAGAAATCATCATCGATTCCGGAAAGAGATTCCTTCTGAAACCCCGGTCGCTGTGTTCCTGCATGAAAGCCAGAGCTCAATAGACGACGGCGTGCACGTTACTGTCGAATCCGTTGACGCCCTGAGGGCGTCTCAATACATCTACGTGCTGTCATTTTGTGAAAAAAATCGATCTCGTCCAGTATCGGACCAGATTTGTGACTGGAGTTAGGCCTCCCTATAAGAATGAGTATGTTACAGTTAACTGGATGAAATCGACAGACATAAAGTTACCTTCAGAAGAACCGCATGAGAGATATGGGACTGTTACCGTCTACAGTATGTCGGTATGCATGTGGCAGTATACGAACATAATATATTCCAAAACGCCGCGTCTAAAAACTGGATTTTCCGGTGATCATACCTCGGTTTCCGCTGATGATGAAAATGTAGGGTCAAGCACTTTGAACAGCCCTTGAGCTAGGGACCAACCGTGTACTCAACAGAAAGATCGTCTTCGTATCACTATCCAACAATACGGGACTAAAATATGAATACCACACACTTGCTTAGGCAATGGAGCAAATCAGTTGGTTTTTTTTTAATGTGGTTCACGGTGGGTTTTGAAAGGGTTAAGCAGGCACCACCTAGATCGCCGGAAGTTTCTCGGAAAACCCCACAAAAAGAGTTCTTTCTATATTTTCGCTGTCACCAGCGGCCGAGGATTCCAAGGCGGCTGTGCACAGCAAATGGCTCAAATTTTTACGATATATTCCGAAGTTCGATATCTTTATCCGTTTCCTGGATACAGAGCTTAAAATTTACCCTGCTTCTACACGTGAAATCAAGTATGAGGTAAAATCTGAATTAAAAATAACCGAAGCAATTTGCTCAAATTCTAACGGTTTATTCTTTAGGTATTTATCTAGAGGAGCCATCTCCCCGTTTCAAAAATCGAGAAATAGCCCAAAAACTTGCTTTTTGGGTATCAAAACACAGCCGCGGATTCTGAACGGCTATGGATAGGAAATGGTTGTAATTTTTATGACGTATTTCTAATATTCCGTCTCGAACAACCTTGAAAATGTTCCTCATAACTTTATCCAGTGCCGAGGTACGGACGTTCAAAGTTACCATACTTGTACACGCAAAACATGAATGTAAAATCCGATGTGAGGCAAATACGTAGTTTATAAAGTGACGTAGCAGTACAAGTATGCTACAAAGTATATCCGTTACCATCAACGAACCCGATGTTGTAGTACTGAAGTCCATGCAAAAAATTTTTGGCTCGATTAATCCATTCCGTGGTGTAAAACAAATCATGCGTTACTTCAATTTCACGTAAGTGAACTATATTCATTGTAGTACTGACCACTACATCTCTTTCGTTTGAGTTACATGCTGCAGTTACGCGCTGCAGCAGGGTTAAGAAGGGAACCAGAGAAAAAATGCTCCTTTTGGAGCACAAAAATAGCTAATATGGTCCTGTTTATTTA
The DNA here is from genome assembly GCF_023898315.1 of Schistocerca nitens. Taxonomy (NCBI): domain Eukaryota; kingdom Metazoa; phylum Arthropoda; class Insecta; order Orthoptera; family Acrididae; genus Schistocerca; species Schistocerca nitens. Next base: position 271,649,578 of record NC_064620.1, read on the forward strand.
AAGTGGGTACCAGCTGTCTCATTCTGCCTTTCTCAGCACCAATAATTTTGGCAAGCTGGCAGTGGCAAATAGATGGAAAAGTAATAAATATTGGAAAATAGTAGACGGTGCTTGTGTTGCAGAAAGGACGAAGGAAGCAACGGCAGTTTGAGTGAAAGAGAGGGACACAGTGGCAGCGGATCATAGTTGACAGTGACTGAATAGTGCTAAGAAAAGAGTGAACGAGACAGTGCCAGGTGGGTAGGAATAAAAAGCAAGGGAAAGTGGGTGACAGTCAGTGATGATGAGAGACAGTGAGAGGAGACTGCAGTAGTAGGACAGAACGCAGGGGACTGTGGCTGTGACGCTGAAAACAACGACAGAGAGACACAAAGACATAATGACAATGAGTGGGGCTGACTGAGTGAGTGAAACAGGCGACTGGGGACGGATGGGTACACTGTTCTTGAATATTGTTCATCAGTCTGGAAACTTTAGCAAGAAGAATTAATAGAGCAGTACTAAAGAAGAGGGGATCGTTTAGTAAAGGTAAGAGTGTTACAGAGATTCTAAAAAAAATCAAATCACAGACGTTACAAAAGAGGCGTTGTGCATCACGGAGACGTTTACTGTTTGAATTGCGAAAGCATAGGTTCCAAAAAGAGTCAGGAATTCACTGATAAACGTCTAGTGAACTTAAGTCCAGCTCATGGTGTTTAGAAGATGTCTTTTAATGAACTGGAATTCACAAGGAGATTTACTGACGGTTGTTCTTCCCACGCAACGTTGACCAATGGTACGGGATAGTTAAGAAATGATGGCGGCATCAGAAGTACCTTTCGTCGTACACCATAAGAGGGCTTTTGGCGCAGCGAAACTACAGGTAAGCAGTAAGATCTATGAAACAATTACGAGGCCTATACTCATGTAATGGAGCAGTCATTGTCCCCAGCAAATGATTGCATCTTGCAGATTAATAATTCCCACACTCAGGTAGCTAGACGTTCGTAGGACTGGTTTAAACAGCATGAAATAAGACCTATGTTAGGTTGGAGCATAAGTTCGTAGCGTTTTAGTTTTGTATGTTGATATTTCTGTTGCTATGGGTTTGTTTCTCGATTGTCATTTTTATTTGTAGTTCACTGTTGTTATTTGGGTTTACCAAGTGACGTCAGGAGACAGTGAGTGGTGCTATGGACACTAGGAAATCGAATGTCAATTGAAGAAATTTTATCATCTCCGACAAAATCTTCTGTTTAGTTCAATAGAGGGGCGATAGCGGAGGCAGCCTTGTATGGGGATAATGCCACTGGACAGAGCAAGAAATTGATTTTCTCGTTTCAATGAGGGTCATCTTGACATTAATGACTCTCCAAGTTCAGGAAGACTTTCAGGGTCTGATGAAGATCGCTTAAACACATGAATCCACTTTGATCCAAGTCACTGTACTCGAGAACTGGCAAATGAGATGAACTGTGGTCATTCCACCATCGTGCGAAATTTGCATGCAATGGGGGAGGTTCAACAATCGGGTGTATTGGTACCGCATGCTGTAAGTAAAAACCACAAAAATCAGTGGGTGGTCATACATGCGTCTCTGCTTGCTCCTTATCAGTTCATATGTGAACAACAACGACCATTCGTGTCTTGTGTCGTCACTAGTGAAGAAAAATGTTGTCTTTAGGCTAACATAAGGAAAAGAAGGGAGTAGATGAGCCCAATCAAAGAAGAAACTCCCTGTACAAAGAAATGCGCTCATTCACCAACGATAGCGTCATGCATCTGTTAGAACAGCAAATGAGACGTCTTGCGGACCAATCAAAGAACAACGACCAAGAAAACTAGATGAAGTGATGCTACTCTGACGAAAAAACATAATACATGAATTGGGTTGCTAAGTTATGCCGCACCAAGGTTATTCACCTGATCGCGCGCCCTCAGATTTTCACCTTTCTCGATCTCTATCGAACAATCTTCAGGGACCCTCCTTCCCAGGTGTAAACGCGCTCCGAATATGGCTCGACGAGTTCGTCGCGTCAAAAACAAGTGATTTCTACAGTCATGGAATCGAGAAGTTACCCCAGCATTCGCAGACTGCTGTAGTAGTGAAGGAGAATATATTACTGATGACTAAAATCTCTGTAATGTGTAAATGTTGTCTTTGTTAAACTTATGGAAAAAATCTACGAACTTCTGCCCCATCCCAATAATATGATTGCCTATGTATTTGAAAATCGAGCTAGACGATCTGCATGAGACACTACTGTTTTAGAAAACTAGTGTACTGCAGACCAGTTACGTGAGTAATGAGACTGTGACAAAATATGAAATATAGGAACCACGCTGACTGATGAAAAAATGAAGCGCACAGCAGACGTGGCCGGATGTCAGTGTAGCTTCGTACATGTACACACCATCAGTAGGTATCTCTCTGTGACTGTTGGAACGGCCACCAGAGTGCAGTAGTGTTGTTACCAGATCCGATACAGTATACAGGGTGTTACAAAAAGGTACGGCCAAACTTTCAGGAAACATTCCTCACACACAAAGAAAGAAAATATGTTATATGGACATGTGTCCGGAAACGCTTACTTTCCATGTTAGAGCTCATTTTATTACTTCTCTTCAAATCACATTAATCATGGAATGGAAACACAGCAACAGAACGTACCAGCGTGACTTCAAACACTTTGTTACAGGAAATGTTCAAAATGTCCTCCGTTAGCGAGGATACATGCATCCACCCTCCGTCGCATGGAATCCCTGATGCGCTGATGCAGCCCTGGAGAATGGCGTATTGTATCACAGCCGTCCACAATATGAGCACGAAGAGTCTCTACATTTGGTACCGGGGTTGCGTAGGCAAGAGCTTTCAAATACCCCCATAAATGAAAGTCAAGAGGGTTGAGGTCAGGAGAGCGTGGAGGCCATGGAATTGGTCCGCCTCTACCAATCCATCGGTCACCGAACCTGTTGTTGAGAAGCGTACGAACAGTTCGACTGAAATGTGCAGGAGCTCCATCGTGCATGAACCACATGTTGTATCGTACTTGAAAAATGAAATGGCTCTGAGCACTATGGGACTTAACTGCTGTGGTCATCAGTCCCCTAGCACTTAGAACTACTTAAACCTAACTAACCTAAGGACATCACACACATCCATGCCCGAGGCAGGATTCGAACCTGCGACCGCAGCGGTCACGCGGCTCCAGACTGTAGCGCCTAGAACCGCACGGCTACTCAGGCCGGCATATCGTACTTGTAAAGGCACGTGTTCTAGCAGCACAGGTAGAGTATCCCGTATGAAATCATGATAACGTGCTCCATTGAGCGTAGGTGGAAGAACATGGGCCCCAATCAAGACATCACCAACAATGCCTGCCCAAACGTTAACAGAAAATCTGTGTTGATGACGTGATTGCACAATTGCGTGCGGATTCTCGTCAGCCCACACATGTTGATTGTGAAAATTTACAATTTGATCACGTTGGAATGAAGCCTCATCCGTAAAGAGAACATTTGCACTGAAATGAGGATTGACACATTGTTGGAGTAACCATTCGCAGAAGTGTACCCGTGGAGGCCAATTAGCTGCTGATAATGCCTGCCCACGGTGTATATGGTACGGAAACAACTGGTTCTCCTGTAGCACTCTCCTCCATACAGTGATGTGGTCAACGTTACCTTGTACAGCAGCAACTTCTCTGACGCTGACATTAGGAGTATCGTCAACTGCACGAAGAATTGCCTCGTCCATTGCAGGTGTCCTCGTCGTTCTAGGTCTTCCCCAGTCGCGAGTCATAGGCTGGAATGTTCCGTGCTCCCTAAGACGCCGATCAATTGCTTCGAACGTCTTCCTGTCGGGACACCTTCGTTCTGGAAATCTGTCTCGATACAAACGTACCGCGCCACGGCTATTGCCCCGTGCTAATCCATACATCAAATGGGCATGTGCCAACTCCGCATTTGTAAACATTGAACTGACTCCAAAACCACGTTCGTGATGAACACTAACCTGTTGATGCTACGTACTGATGTGCTTGATGCTAGTACTGCAGAGCAATGAGTCGCATGTCAACACAAGCACCGAAGTCAACATTACCTTCCTTCAATTGGGCCAACTGGCGGTGAATCGAGGAAGTACAGTACATACTGACGAAACTAAAATGAGCTCTGACATGGAAATTAAGCGTTTCCGGACACATGTCCACATAACATCTTTTCTTTATTTGTGTGTGAGGAATGTTTCCTGAAAGTTTGGCCCTACCTTTTTGTAACACCCTGTATAAGCGATCAGTGATCACAGTGATCACTGTGAAGGATACAGAGATGCTGTGTGCTCCTGAGAGACAGCGTCATCAGCACGTGACAGAGTTCGAAAACGGGGTCTCCGGTTATCCAGACTATGGAGGGGTCTCCGATTATGCAGACTGTGGAGCATTCAGATGTGGCAGTGACCGACATTGGACTGCGTGGGAGCGCGACCAGCCATGCTTGTCCTCTAGGTTCCGGTCCGTAACGTCTGACTACCACAATAGAGGATCGCGGCATTGTGCACCAAGCACATCGTATCCACTTCACATCTGCGCCTGCCTTCCGAGAACAAGTAATAAGCCGTGCGGAGTGGTCGCGCGGTTAGAGGCGCCATGTCACGAATCGCACTGCCTCTCCCGCCGGAGGTTAGAGTGCTCCCTCGGGCATGGGTGTGTGTGCTGTTCTTAACGTAAGTTAGTTTAAGTAGTGTGTAAGTCTAGGGACCGATGATCTTAGCAGTTTGGTACCTTAAGAATTGACGCACATTTGAACAAATAATAGACCTTGTGGTAGTCTATCTCACCCTGAACCGTTGGTTGGAGACTAACACCATCGAACTAGGGAATTAAACTGTCCCATGACTAGGCTGCCGCTAATACCACAGTACTGACGGCTGGCTGTGTTTGTAGTGCAGCCGTGACCGGGACCCTCGGACTGCTCTATAATGTCGTCGCATTGCGTTGAGTAATCAATCGAGGATTGTATTATCCAGGATGTTCATCATCGGCATGTGTGGCGGCGACCTGGGCAGAGGCCCCACTTGCTGTGTTGGCAGAAGAGCCAACACCGTGTTGCTAGAGGAGGCCGAAATGCACGCGTTTAATTACACGCAGACTGGCGTGAGGTCTGGAAGAGTTAAGGGAATTTTTAGTAGCAAATAAAGTACGTAGTTGATGTAATACTTAACTTTAATCCATAACTGTAGAACATCGGTCTGACGGTACAGTAATAAGAAGCTCAATATAAACTGGTAATGGCGCCTTGCTAGGTCGTAGCAAATGACGTAGCTGAAGGCTATGCTAACTATCGTCTCGGCAAATGAGAGCGTAGTTTGTCAGTGTAGCATCGCTAGCAAAGTCGGCTGTACAACTGGGGCGAGTGCTAGGAAGTCTCTCTAGACCTGCCGTGTGGTGGCGCTCGGTCTGCAATCACTGACAGTGGCGACACGCGGGTCCGACGTATACTAGCGGACCGCGGCCGATTTAAAGGTTACCACCTAGCAAGTGTGGTGTCTGGCGGTGACACCACACCACTCTTTCGAAGAGACACAGAGGTGTTACCGCTGACGTCATGGTGTGGTAAGCCACTGAGTATGACTTCACATCACGGTTGAGAGTGACTGAGGGAACTCTGATGACGCAACGGTTCATCGCGGACATCCTGCGTCCTCATGTGTTACCTCTCATGCGACAGTGTCCCCGTACCATTTTTCAACAGGATACACCCGCCCTCATGTGGCCCGTGTCTCGACAAACTTCAGCGTGATGCTGAGATACTGTCGTGGGCAGCAAGATTGCCTCGTACGTCCCGTAAAGCTTATTTCTTGATGAACTCAGACGTCAACTCCGTCCCAGTACAAATATCCAGGATATCAAAGACCACCTACAACAGTTGTGGGACAGCTTGTCTCAGGTGGGGATATAACGGCTTGAACACGCTCTTCTCGAAAGAATCAGTGCGTGTATCTGTGCCAGAGGGGGTGCCACGTCATTCTGACAAGTTGACAAGTCGGCACTTGAGTTCATACTACAAAATTCTCTGGATATTTGACTCGATCTACATCTACATCTACATGGATACTCTGAAAATCACATTTCAGTGCCTGGCAGAGGGTTCATCAAACCACCTTCACAATTCTCTATTATCCCAATCTCATATAGCGTGCGGAAAGAATTAACACCTATATCTTTCCGCACGAGCTCTGATTTACCTTATTTTATCGTAGTGATCGTTCCTCCCTATGTAGGTCAGTGTCAACAAAATATTTTCGCATTCGGAGGAGAAAGTTGGTCACTGAAATTTCGTGAGAAGATTCCGTCGCAACGAAAAACGCCTTCCTTTTAATGATATCCAGCCCAAATCCTGTATCATTTCTATGACACTCTCTCCCATATTTCGCGATGATACAAAACGTGCTGCCTTTCTTAGAAACTTTTACGATATACTCCGTCAGTTCTATGATGTACTCCGTCAGTTCTATCTGGTAACCGCGCAGCAGTATTCTGAAAAAGGACGGACAATCGTAGTGTAGGCAGTCTCCTTAGTTGGTCTGTTACATTTTGTAAGTGTCCTGCCAATAAAAGGCAGTCTTTGGTTACCCTTTCCCACAACATTTTCTATGTGTTCCTTCCAATTTAAGTTTTTCGTAATTGTAATACCTAGGTGTATTTAGCTGAATTTAAGGCTTTTACATTAGACTGATTTATCGTATAACCGAAGTTTAACGAGTTCCTTTTAGCAATCATGTGGATGACCTCACACTTTTCGTTATTTAGGCTCAACTACTACTTTTCGCACCATTCAGACATCTTTTATAATTCGTTTTGGAGTTTTTTTTTATCTTCTGATGACTTTATGAGTCGATAAACGACAGCGTCATTTGCAAACAACCGAAGACGGCTGCTCAGATTGTCTCCCAAATCGTTTATATAGATAAGGAACAGCAAAGGGCTTATAACACTGCCGGCCGCGGTGGTCTAGCGGTTCTAGGCGCTCAGTCCGGAACCGCGCGACTGCTACGGTCGCAGGTTCGAAACCTGCCTCGGGTATGGATGTGTGTGATGTCCTTAGGTTAGTTAGGTTTAAGTAGTTCTAAGTTCTAGGGGACTGATGACCACAGATGTTAAGTCCCATAGTGCTCAGAGCCATTTGAACCATTTGAACCAAGCCTATAACACTACCTTGGGGAACGCCAGAAATCACTTATCTTTTACTCGATGACTTTTCGTCAGTTACTACGAACTGTGACCTATCTGACAGGAAATCGCAAATCCAGTCACATGACTGAGACGATATTCCATAAGCACGCAATTTCACTACGAGCCACTTGTGTGGTACAGTGTCAATGGCCTTCCGGAAATCCAGAAATACGGAATCGATCTGAAATCCCTTGTCAATAGCACTCAACGCTTCATGTGAATAAAGAGCAAGCTGTGTTTCGCAGGAACGATGGTTTCAAAATCTATGTTGACGGTGTGTCAATAGACCGTTTTCTTCGAGGTAATTCATAATGTTCGAACATAATATATGTTCCAAAATCTTGCTGCATATCGACGTTAACGAGATGGGCCTGTAGTTCAGTGGATTACTCCCACTACCTTTCTTGAATATTGGTGTGACCTGTGCAACTTTCCAGTCTTTGGGTATGGATCTTTCGTCGAGCGAACGATTGTATATGATTGTTAAGTATGGAGCTAATGCATCAGCATACTCCGAAAGGAACCTAATTGGTATACAGTCTGGACCAGAAGACTTGCTTTTATTAAGTAATTTAAGTTGCTTCACTACTCCAAGGATATTTATTTCTACGTTACTCATGTTGGCAGCTGTTCTCCATTCGAATTCTGTAATATTTCCTTCATCTTCTTTTGTGTTGGCATTTCGGAAGACTGTGCTTTGTAATCACTGCAGTAACATCACATACTGTCTTAACAAGTGAATTTTCATTTCGTTTCTTCCTTTCCTTCTGAGTGCTTTACTTTTGTAGTCAGTCAGTGTGGGTACAAACAAAATAAAGAAAGCACAATACGCAAAAAAGTAACAGAATAACCCGTCCCCAGAGACCTCTATCTGTAGTAGAATTTTGGAATTTAGTCCTTGTTAAAACATAAAAGATCCGTGGAATTAAACAGACATCTACCTAGTAAACAATACGTTATATCAAGGATGTTGTGAAATACAGCTTGTGCTCTCTGACATTATATCTTCAGACCACTGGTTGGTGGTGACCAGGTGTATTCGGTATTCCTAAGCTTTAGAAATGCTTCTGACTCAGCACCACGATGGCGCCCACTAAAAAAATAGTAGATATACAGCTGGTGATGAGACTGGACTATTAACTGCTTGGCAGAAGAAACGCAATATGTTATCTTAGGTGGAGAGCTGTCCACAAGCACGGGACTAATTTAAAGTATATTCAACGGAAGAGTGATAAGGCCAGTACTGTTGATATTCTCTTTCAGTGGTGTCATATTCAGTATGAACAGCAATCTCAGACGTCTAGAACGGAATGAGATTATATATAAGAAACGCTTATCTAAAGGCTGTACTAATATCCAGTCAGATCGAGACAATGTATCAGGCTGCTACAGAGATTGGCAACAAACTTTCAGTAAAGAGAAAATTTAAGTGATGTGCCACACGAAGTATGAAAGTTAATCGCCCACAAAGTTAGAAAGCTACAACTGAAATGTTTATATCTAGCAGTGACAACAGATTTGCATTTGATGTGGATGGTCATAAAAATTCGTACAACACGAATTATCAGAATGTTATTAAATTGCAGCTTATCTTCAAAACAGGTTCTCTCTAAGACACTTGTATGTCCTGTCCACGGGTTTCGTACCAGATTTGTCTAACTAAGCACGTGATATGCATGCAAAGCGCGGCAGCTCGAATGATCACAAACGTATTTGACACGCGGGAGAGCGAAGCAGAGAAATGTATTCCATGGGGTTTACAGTGTAAAATGAAGATTATGAAGTCGAAAATGACGACTTAACCAGAGAATTTTTCACAGATTCAGGTATGTATGTTTTTCCTTCAGTCGTAGCACTTAAGAATTTGGAAAGCGGTATGATCTCATATCGCTGCTATACTTTTGGCGAACGTTCTAACTGCAACATTGCAGTGTATTTCGTTTCCACAGGCTGAAAGCACTGATGTATATCTACTATATAATTAAATGACGCAAAACTAGGTTTTAAAAAAATGAAAATTGGAGATGCGCGATGGATATGCTACAGCGTGTCTGATATATCATTGTATTTTGTCTCCTTTTATTGTGCGACGTTTCTGCTGAATCAAATACAAAATAATGGAACAGTGTACTCAGGTTGTCGTCAGAGCAACGCTCAACAAAAAAGCTACGAAATACGGTAGTGTACAGAAGGAGCATGTGGAAGTATTATCTAATTCAAACATCAAATACTACAGACAAAACCGTATATTTGGATGCCATGAATCTTCACACAGTAGAAGATATTTAATGAAAGTCATCGCATAATGTAACTGCAGATCTCGAAACTGATAATTACGCTTTGACCATAAATTACAGAGGAAACATTAATTGCGGATAGTTTATCGCACAAGTGGGGTGTGTTGTAATTTTTTGAGAACCTGATACCAAAAACGGTTACTGATTCGATTCAAAGACTGTTAAGGTATCGTTCCCCTGTTCTTAGATCTACGTGGTTGGCTGAACCAACGTAAAGAGTGCATTATTATACCTGAGATTACCGCAAGTCCAACACGGCCGAACAGAGCTCATCGCAAGCAGTAAATCGGAGAAAATGTTTCTTATGTTTTCGATGTGACGGAAATGCTGCTGAGGTGTAATCCACTTGTCAGCTTGACGAATGGTGATGCACTCCCCAAGATCTGTAATGTAGATCTATTTAATGAATGATGCAAATCTAAACATCTTGAACTTCACGTAAATCGAAACTAGCTTACTACAGCAATAAAATTTGCTTACAGCTCGGGAAACTTAATTTTAGCAATAATCTCGTGTCGTATAAAAGCGGTAAGTGTTGTTGTTACTGTTTTCATCTTTTGGTCCCCAACTACGACTTTTTCACTCCACAATTCCCTCCAATACTAAATTGGTGATCCCTTAATGTTCCACTGAACCTTCTTATAGTCAAGTCGTGCCATGAATTCGTGTCTCTCCAGTTCTATTCAGTCCCTCCTCATTAGCCATGCAATCCAGCCATCTAATCTTCAGAATTCTTCTGTAGCACGACATTTCAAAAGCCTTGTTCTCTTCTTGCCCAAACTGTTTATCGTCCACGTTTCACTTCCATACATGGCTACAAATACTATACCTTCAGAAAAGCCTTCCTAACACTTAAGTCTATAGCCGATGTTAACAAATTTCCCTTCTTCATAAACGCTTTTCTTGTTGTTACCAGTTCAAATTTTATATCTTCTCTACTTCGGCCATCATCAGTTATTTTGCTACCAAATAGCAAAATTCATCTACTTCTTTTATTGTCTCGTTTCCTAAACTAATTCCCTCAGTATCAACTGATTTCATTCGACTAGCTTCCACTATCCTTGTTTTTCTTTTCTGATGTTCATCTTATATGCTCCTTCCGAGACGCTGTCCATTCCGTTCAAATGCTCTCCGTGGTGTCCCGTGCTCTCTCTGATAGAATTACATTGTCATCGGCAAACCTCAAAGTATTTTATTTGAATCAGCAGAAATTGAAAATAATAATATTGTCGACGCTATTGCTTAGACAATAGGATACTAAATTGACGATTCATTTATTATTATATTTTTATTTCTTGTTAAAAGTGGAATAAATGAAAGTAAGTTGATCTCTAGTCCTATTTAAACCCCAGATCAGGAATTTGATGGAACATAAGTAGCAAAATCCTGGGTAAATATTAATATTAATAAAATAAAACTTGTAAGTATATATATATATATATATATATATATATATATAATATTAAATGTAATATATTAAAATAAAATTATTTACGTTATATTTCTTCTTCCTGAACTTTCAATTCCTACTCACACTTTTCTTTGATTTTCTTTACTCTTTGCTGAATGTACAGACTGAATAACATTGGAGATAAAATACAACCCTGTCTCACTCTCTTCTCAGCCATTACTTCTCTTTCATGCCCCTCGACTCTTATAACTGCCATCTGGTTTCTGTACAAATTGTAAATAGTCTTTCGCTCCCTGTATTTCACCCCTACTACCTTAAGAATTGTTGGCGCAGTAGTTAGCATTCGGGAGGACGACGGTTCAAACCCGCGTCTGGCCATCCTGATTTAGGTTTCCGTGATTTCCGTAAATCGCTTCAGGCAAATATCGGAATGGTCCCTTTGAACGGGCGCGGCCGACTTCCTCCTCCATCCTTACCTATTCCAACGGGACCGATGACCTTGCTGTTTGGTCCCCTCCCCCAAATCAACGAACCTTCATAATTTCAAACAGAGGACTCCAGTCAACATTGCCAAAAGATTTCTCTAAGTCTACAAATGCTATAAACGTAAAAATGGTTCAAATGGCTCTGAGCACTATGGGACTTAACATCTGTGGTCATCAGTCCCCTAGAACTTAGAACTACTTAAACCTAACTAACCTAAGGACATCACACACATCCATGCCCGAGGCAGGATTCGAACCTGCGACCGTAGCGGTCACGCGGTTCCAGACTGAAGCACCTAGAACTGCACGGCCACACCGGCCGGCTTATAAACGTAAGTTTGCCCTTTCCTTAACCTATATCCTAAGTGAAGTCATAGGGTCAGTATTGGCTCGTGTTTTCCTACACTTCTCAGGAATCGAAACTGATATTCCTCGAAGTCGGCTCCTAACAGTTTTCCTATTATTCTGTAAAGAAATCATGTCAGTATTTTGCAACCGTGGCTTATTAAACTGATGCATCTGATGTCATTAGTTGCGTCCCTTTCCTTTCCTTTCTCCCCTTTCCACCTGCAATTTACATAATATGTATCGTAGCTGCAGACACCACACATTCATATAATATATTCGCCTCGATGGGCAATGAATACACGACCTTCAGTGCGGATGCATATTTACCTCCAGCAGGGCTCTAAAATTAGCAAGCATGGGGAACTTGGGAGGGGGCTGCGGATAGGTGGCTTTAGATGGGAATGTGAGGCGGCTGGGGAGCTCGCCAAGACAGACAGCGCATTTGCGATGAACTCTGTGTCCGCTTGGCACAGTGGTTAACCCAACTGCCTAGTACACAGGAGATCCCGGGTTCAAGACGCCGGCACGGTAGCTCAGCGTGTTCTGTCAGAGGGTTCGCTGCTCTCTGTAATAATAATAAAAAAACTGAGTTAATGGGTCACTGATTAACTTGAATAACCGTCATGGAACGTCCGCCTCGAATAAACAGAACGAATAGTCCGAACAAAATGAGATCAACAAAAAAAAAGTCCTGATCAGGCAGACATTTTCGCTCGTCGCCGCTGATTCTGCACAACGTCCCGACTCAGCAAACATCGTTAGTTCCATCCCTTTGTCCACTCTCTCCCCACAGTTTACTCTGATCTTTGAGACACATCCAAAAGTATGGACACCATGCATTCATATAAAATTTATTAATGCCACACATCATTGAACGTATGATCCCGCGGTAATGTCCTTATTGATAACTACTGAAAATTTATCGTTAGCATATGACCCGCTATAAGATCTAATTGTTTATTAGATTTTTCTGTCAACTACACTCCAAAAAGACTAAGTAAATATGAAAAACGTTCATTTAATGTCTAAATAAATAGCTTTTCTCGGCGAATAGCAGAAAGAAGTCTTTACATTGAAATGTCAATTTAAAATGAACTTCTTACTACATTCTGAACTGATGACTGCCACGATTTATTTGGTTCTCACTGCGATTTATATTCAACATTTTTTTATTAGCAAAAGATGCATGCTCGGAAGTTATTCCCACTATCTGACCATCCTCCATGTCTGTGTCTGCCTTCGCTGTGCTGTATCGAGTATGGCGACTCTTCTTTCTTGTATCTCACGAAATTCGTCTTTGACATTAGTGATAGGTTTCTGTCAACGGTTTCTGGAAATTAAAGCAGAATAGTTTACAGTTTAAAGCGGGATGTTCAGATAAATTAGATATTAAAAATGTACCCTGTTACCGATTTCAGTCGTATAATATTACGCATGCAATTTATGTTTGAGCAAAGAGGCGATTATTTATTATGAACCATAAAGAATAAGACGTGCTATGGCCTCACAAATGCCACTGTTTAAAATTCTTCCTTCCTTAGAATGATTTGCGTAAATCTTAGCGTTATTCCTCTGAATACTTGCACACCACGACACTGTTTGTGGCAGTTGATCAGCCGAACCGCTTTTCCTTTTTAAACATTATCACTCGAACTCTGACAGTTTACGCCCTCTTCGCATCACCTTCCACTGCGATATTAATTATTTTTCTAACTTTTAGTACCTCTCGTACATTTTACAGTCAACTAGGATAAATGTTATTATTTCTCCTCCCAGAAGATACTGCCCTTCAAATGTCATCACCTTGTTCCTCCGAGTTTACATAGATTCCTATGCGTATAACACTCATACGGCAGAAAATAAACACGTGCAATGTGTAACCACTCCACACGAAAATATTAATTAAATGATGAACCATGAACCAAGTGTAACCTCCCCACAATTTTATATAAATGAAAATGAACCATGCGTAAACTTCTCACAAAAATAATAATTAAATGAATTTTTTTTTAATATTGTAACCTCTGAACAAAATTGGCTCCCAGTTATAGTCTCCGTGCAGAAATGCATTCACATTTAATGTTCCCACAAAATTTTATTCCTAAACCCGGAAATAATAAAAAAAATTCAGTAACCTGGTAAATTTTATGACGACAGCAACGCTGCGCCTCGGCCCTATATTCTGAATAAAAAAAGCAAAAATTCTTACCTCAATAAAAACTGCAAATATATCTGCTCTTACATAAAAATTTTCGGCACAGCTCCGTGCAATGCTGGCCTATGCTTTGTGATTCGTGAAAGGAATAATTATTCATTGGGAAAAAAATTTAAATTGAAATCAATGCCTTTTTTTAAAAAAATTACTTTATATTATAAAAATTATTATTGGGGCATTTTTTAAAGAAATTAAATGACAATTAATATACATTACTAGATATGCGCAAGGCTGCTTCTTTACCTTCTATAACAATACTCATCCTCCAGAGTCCTGACCAGAGTCCCGAGCAGACCAGACAGCCGACATGCGCCGACTACCGCCGACTCACGCAGACTACTCAAGACTACTGTCGACACGCGCAGACAAGCGCAGACTAGCGACAAGCAACAACTAACTACATACTGCTCTCTGGTCAGAGACTCTCCTAAGTCTTGCCTATTGCAGGCAGCGCATATAGCGCATACCTCACTTTTTACATAACCCTCCACTGGGGGGGGCAAAAATTTGGCAGCGATGGTGAGTCAATTGGACTTGTCATGAGCAGCAAATTTTTCCTAATTAACTAAGTTTACAACCACAGAATATATACATATATATAAGTGCAGAACATAAAATATAGTGCACATGCACTGAGTACAGAACATATCAAGCAAAGACAAAATGTGTACACAATGAGTACAAAACATATTAACAAATGACAAAAAGTGCACACGCACTGTAGTACAGAACATATCAGGAAATCACAAAATGTATAGGGAATGAATACAAATCATATTAACAAATGACATAAAGTGCACACCACTGTAAAACTCTTTAGAATTTTTACAACAAATAAACACATCAAGGATTGAAATAAAGTGCACACGCACTGTAGAAGTCTTTAGCATTTCTACGTAACATATCATATTTAGGACAACTGATCACATTAACAAATGAAAATGAAGTGTACACGCACTGTATCTGTCATTATCATTTTACAAGAACTAGGAAAGGAATGGGAAGGATTGCATCATGGTTGTAGCACATTAGGTTGCACGCAGCTGCACTGAAAGTCCATATCTTTCTACAGAAGCACAACACCAAGTGAGACAATCTGAAGTTCTTTTCCCTGAATTATTAATCAGTGTAGCCAAGACACTGAAATGTCGTATTAATATTCTATGTTATCATTTTGGTAGTACATTAGGTACACCAAACAGTGGGACCATAATAATATCTCCATCGCTCAAGGTGGTGGACAGCATGTCGTGTCAACACCACGTTCTTGTAAGGTAAACCAACGTAGAACTAGTGCAAAAACCAAATATAGTGCTCCATGAGCATGAGGATAGACAGGACAAACGGATATTACAGTAATTTCTGGTAATTAGGTTAGAAGGTGAAGGACATTAAATCTTATGCCAGTCATCATTGATAATTACACTAGTCTATTAACTGATTTTAAGTAATTCGTGGCACTCATCGTCCAGTTACTGAACATTTCTGTACCATGTATGAAGTATTACAGAATAATGTTCATAAGTTATCAGTTTACAGAGAACATTGGTACTCATTGGCCAGTTACAAATCATCAGAAGTCATCATTCAAACAGGAGCTAATTCATATATATGGCATGAAAGTAACATAATATAAATTTAAAGTATAAGAAACAGTGGCATTCGTTGGTCAGAAAGTATTATTACAAAACATTTTTCATCATTCAATTGACATATGACATATTTAAAAATAATTATTGGCATTCATTGGCCAGTTACTAAACATGTAGCAAGTATTGAATATTACAAAACAATTTTCATCATTCAAGTGACATATGACATATTTAAAAATAATTATTGGCACTCATTGGCCAGTTACAAAGTATTCATACAGTTTTACAAAACATTATTCAGTATTATTCAGAAGTCATCATTCAAAATAATAGTTAATTATTGGAATAGCATTTATGCATAAGTCATCATTCAGTATTACTCAGAACTCATCATTAAAGTGACATAGAACATATTAAAAATGTAACACACTGTAACTGTTACTCAAGGTCTGTAGTCGACTAATACGTAGACATAATAGATTCAATACAACAGAAATTTGTATTATATTTAGAACTAGAAATATACCTTAAACTGGTAGCATTATTAGGTTATATACTGGTAATATTTGGGACTGGTAATAATTTTTTTTTTTTGTTTTGCTAGCAATGCATTGTGTTGGGATCGATAATTAATTGCTGGTGCATGAAAATATTTGCTTTTGACTTATTGCTGGAAATAAGGATTAATAACGTCATTCGTCATGAGTCACCTGTAGCAAGGTTATGAAACAAAGGCAGTATATGTGATCACATTTATAAATGATAGACACAACTGGGTAAAAAAAAGCAAGTACTAGAACAGGTTTAATAAGTAACAGGTTTAGTAAGTATCATGAAAAGCTTCTCCTGGAAAAAATACAAAGTGGATTATTGAGCTGAAAGAAGAAATGCATGTTATGCTGAAAAGTAGTGAACTTCGAATTAACAGGTAATGAAATGTGTAAAAAAAATATATGTTCTCTAGCTGTCCTTTCCAAAACCTTCAGTCATTATACCATGCGACATAAGACATACTGTCAAAACGAACTGCAACAAATACCTAAATAACTACATAGCATTTCTTAACTAACAGTAAATATATAAACTTCATCATTATTTTCATCTGCAAAGAAAAACTTCATTATCATTACTATCATCACCTGCAAAGAAAAACTTCATTATCCATATCACCATAATTCCATTATTATCATCACCTGTAAAGAAAAACTTCATTATCCATATTAGAATATTCTGCATCACTATTCATCATCATTCATTATCATTTGCAAAAAAGTCACTTCATTATTCATTATACAACTATTCATAGTATAGAATTCCTTATTTCTAGCATATTTCATCACTAAAACTAAGATGTGTAGTTCTGTCTGACAGTCTGCATCAATCGCCTCGTATTCTGAAAGAAAAAATTAGTTAAGACTGCTATCATACGATGTGTATAGTATATTATTGTTAATGCTTGTTAATTCTGATCCATTTACTCTTCGTGACGAGGTATTGCATCTTCTTTCGGTCATTCCGAAGTTGAAATTCCCATTTCTGTTTAATGTATTTTTTTACACGTTATTTCTTTCTGAAAATAATGAACAATGATTAATTTCTTGCATTTAAATCATATACCTATTAAATAAAAGCTGGTTTCTAGTGATATAATTGAGCATACAGTGTAGCATGACAGAAAACGTAATATGTAAAAAAAAACATAGACAGTGTTCAGATGCAAAAATGTACACAAAATATCACAATGTAGCAGCAAAAAATATGTAAAAAATAGTCACGATGTTGAGATATCATAAGGCAAAATGTCAAAGTCAACTGGTGTTTGTTATATCTTAAAGATTACATAGTGCATACAAACAAAACAGGAAAACAATCATACATACATGACAAATGGAACATGTGCACGGTCTAATGTGTAACAACAAGAAAAGCGACCTGCTAACCTTACCTTGCTGGGCACTTGTCAAGAAAAAATATGATAATCATAAGTAAGTAGTCACATAAATATAATTGCATAAGTGGTCATAAAATGTGTAAGTTTATTTGGAAAAATGTGCACGGTCTAATGTGTAACGACAAGAAAAGCGACCTGCTAACCTTACCTTGCCGGGCACTTGCCAAGAGAAAATACGATAATCATCAGTAAGTGTTCATGTGAATATAATTGCACAAGTGGTCATAAAAAAAATCAGGAAATGGCATTACAGTGTGATAAATCATAAAGTATGTTTATTCAATAAAAGGTTTGACGTTGGAGACGTGGTGGTTCCCTTTGGTTTTTCTGGTTCTCAAAGTTTCGACGTGTACTACATTGGGGTGAGGAATGCTGCGAATTCGATATGGACCTGCATATAGAAGCTCAAATTTACTACATCTAGCTTTTCCTCTATTAGATAAATAATGTGTGCGTACTAATATCTTCTGTCCAATATGAAAGTCACGGCGTGTACAAACCTCTTTTTGCTGTCTTCTCCGGCGCTCTGCGGCACGTTTGATGTTGTTCAGCGCAATGTCAATTATTTCATGGTGTCGTAGTCGACGAGATGTAGGAAAGGTTACTAATTCTTTAATTTTGTTAGGTGGTTCAACATTTTTCAGTATAACAGACGGAGATAGCATAGTAGATTCATTTGGTATGGAATTAATTACATCCTGGAATGAGAGTATGTGTGTCCCAATCAATATGTTTTTTATGGCAGTATATTCTACACAGTTTACCAATTTCTTTCATTATTCGTTCACAAGGGTTCGAAGAAGCATGGTACCTGGATATATAGATCGGAGAAATGTTTCTAGCTCGTAACATACGTGTCCATATAGCAGATCGAAACTGTGATCCATTGTCGGAAATTACTTTCAATACATGCTCTACATGAAATAGAAAATGTTTTACAAATGCTTTCGAAACAGTTTTAGCAGTAGCTTTGCGTAACGGAGTGAAGGTAACAAATTCTGAGGTGAGTTCAACAGCGACAAAGATGTAGGAAAAACCTCTATTAGTTCTGGGAATCGGACCAAAAATGTCTACAGCGGCCATGTGTCTCAATTTAACAGGTACAGTCGGATGTAACGGAGGAATATGTGAAGTCGTGTCTGATTTAGCTTTCTGGCAGATTTTACATGACGCTAAAACTCGTCGAATACGTTTCTCCATGTTGGTAAAATAAAAGTTCTGTCTCAGTATAAGAAAACATTTTCTGGCTCCGTAATGTGCGTAACTTAAATGAGTATACCAGATTAATTTGTTAACAAGTTCGTCAGGAATGCATAATAACCAATTGTTGCTGTCAGCGTGAGAGCGGCGAAACAGAATGTTATTGCGTACAGTGTAATGGTTTCTAATGGTAACATTATTCCTATCTTGCCAAAGGTGTTTAATTTCTTTCCATACGTTGTCTTTACTTTGCTCTTGTGCTATGTCTTGTAATGACGACGAAATGAAATTCTCAAATGCAACTTGTTGAATGTACATGACGCTGAAATTTGCTTTGCAGAAGTTGGTTGCGATGTCTTGCTGATTGTTGCTGAGAGAACGGGATAGTGCGTCTGCTACAATATTTTGTGTACCGGGAATGTGAACAATTGTAAAATTAAATTCCTGCAAATAAAGTTTCCATCTACTTAATCTGTCGCGTGTAAATTTAGCCGAAAGTAAAAACTGTATCGCTCTATGATCTGTGTAAACGGTAGTGTGTCTTCCATAAAGAAAGTGCCGAAATCTCGTAAATGCCCAAACAACACATAATGTTTCAAGTTCTGTAACAGAATAATTTCGTTCAGCAGGCGACAGTATGCGACTCGGAAAGGCTATGTTTTTAATTACTGTAGTGCCATCTTCTTCAATCTCCTGAAAAATGTGTACGCCTAAAGCGGTGTTAGAACTGGCGGTGGCAATGGAAACATTTCTAGTAAGATCTGGGTGTGATAAAAGTGGTGCATTCAACAAAGCTTCTTTCAGGTTCACAAATTCAGAATGTGCTTGCTTATCCCAGGACCAAATAGTGTTTTTACCTGTCAATTGACATAATCTAGGGGTGTCTAAAGCAGAGTAATGAATAAATTTACGAAAAAAGTTAATTAAACCCAAAAAGCTACGTAGTTGTTTCTTCGTCGTAGGAACAGTAATGTCACGTAAAGCTTGAAGTTTTCCGGGTCAGGCGCAATGCCTTCTGCTGAAATTACATGTCCAAGAAATTTTATAGAAGTTTTGCCAAAGTGCGATTTACTGAGATTAACTGTGAGTCCTTGTGCACGAAAAGTTCGTAACAGTTGTTGAAGAATCAGATTGTGTTCAGACCAGTTAGCTTCTGCAATAAGAATGTCGTCTACATACGTTGTGATTCTGTCTTTAAGTTCTGTCGGAAGTATTGTATTCAAACCGCGAATAAATGCTGCTGAAGAAATAGTTAAACCGAACGGTAATTTACAAAATTGATAACAGTCACCAAAACAAAGAAAAGCCGTGTACTTTCTGTAGTCCGGATGGAGTTGAATTTGCCAAAATCCCGATTTCAAATCTAATGTGGAATAAATAGCAGTACCATGAAATTTCTGTAGAAGTTCTTCTAGTGTCTGTGAGCGATCTGTTTCATTAATAATAATGTCATTGATGTGACTCGAATCAAGTACGAGACGAAGTGAACCATCCTTTTTCTTAACAATATGGAGCGGGTTTATGTACGGACTAACTGCCGGTTCATTAATTCCTTGGTCAAGCATAGCTTGCAATTCTTTCTTAACTTGTTCTCTGTGAATATACGGAATGGGATAATGTTTGGCTTTAAATGTGTCGTGCTGTTTAACTTGAAATTCATACATAAAACCGGACATAGTACAAGGAACGTTGTCAAGAAGTGGAGCTTGCTGTAAAAGAATTTTGCGTAGTTGTGTGCGTTCGTCGTCTGTATTTGCACTGCTCTGTTTAACTTTATCAGAAATCATCTGGATAACGTCATAGGCGGCTTCGTCTGGAGTATTATAGTTGTGTACGTACGTATCTGTGAACAATGCGGAATTACAGTCTATGCTAGGTGATGCGGAAATGACCTCTGTACGATTAATTGTTTGTTCTTCCGCAGATAAAGAGTGCTGAAATTCTAAAGCCAGTTGTACATTTTCATCCTTTAACATTAAATAGGAGTTTTGAAAATCAATAATTTCGTCGTGTTGTACCAGAAAATTCGTACCTAAAATAACGTCTGTCGTCAATAAGGGAACAATCCAAAAATTTGAGTGAAATGTATGACCTGCAACACAAAATGATAAATGTGTCTGTAATTTTACATCTACTCCTTTACCAGATACTGCTCCTTTTACTTTAGTTTTGCCTAATGGTGATGTAGGATAGGTATTCTCTTTGTTACTCTCGTTGAAAGTTTCCTCATTTATGACTGACATAGGAGATCCAGAATCCATTACTGCTGAAAATTTCGATGATCCAGTTTTTACTTCGATGACAGGGTGTGAAATGGTTTTTTGAATAACTGGTCTTTCCTGCAAAAGAGTGTCTCGGATGTCGTCAAAAGTAATAACATTTTCGTGAATAAGATTCTCTGTGTCAAAAGTATTGCTGGCGTTATTGGAAGATGCAACCTGTACTGAATTTAGTCAAATTCTATCTGATGTGCTATTATTTTCTGGAGGATGCTGTGGCATTTCAACTATTTGTACTGTTTTGTTATTTCTTCCTGACGTATTACGTTCGGGACGATATCTACTGTCTGGTTCATTCATGATAATATGTTGTTGCGGATGATTTTGCTGCTGGGAAGACCGACTGTTATTAAATGTACGCTGAAAATTGTGCTCATTACTTTGACGTCTGTCATGATAATCATTTCTATAAGGTGCATTGCGATAGGAATTGAAATAGTGTGTTTTCTGTACGTACTTATTTCCTTGTTGCTGTGCGTTACTATTTGTTGGAGCTGATGCTATACGTGCACGCGGCGAAACATTAAAGCTTGGTTGACCTTGTACATTACATTGTTCAAAAATGGTTCAAATGGCTCTGAGCACTATGGGACTCAACTGCTGTCGTCATAAGTCCCCTAGAACTTAGAATTACTTAAACCTAACTAACCTAAGGACAGCACACAACACCCAGCCATCACGAGGCAGAGAAAATCCCTGACCCCGCCGGGAATCGAACCCGGGAACCCGGGCGTGGGAAGCGAGAACGCTACCGCACAACCACGAGATGCGGGCATTACATTGTTGGTTAGGTATGCTAACCGGTTGGTTTTGTTACTGTTGCGGAGAAAAACCTCTATTGTTGCCAAAATGCGTCTGCGATAGCTGAAAATTTTGTACATAGTGATGATTACAATTTTATCTGTTATTAAAATTATGGCGATAGTTCTCATTTCGGGAGTGTCTAAAGAGAACTGTCACTTTCGGTAAAATTTGTCATATCAAGTTTTCTTTACATGTTCATAATTATAGATAGATCGATAGTTAAAGAGCTGTTTTAATAGATATAAAGGATAGTAGAAGAGAAGGCAGCAGTGCAGAAAACTAAAGATGAAACAGTACTACTACGGCTCGGGGCCCTGTGCACGCTCCGGCACATATTCGTCGAAGCGTAATGAATCCCCTGAGCTCTGTTACGCGTTACAAATAAATCTTAGCTTCTGCGTTACAGGCAATGCCGGTGAAAATTCGAAAGAAAATTGTAGTATCCAGTCCAAAGCTACGAGGGCGGTTCAGAAAGTAACCTCCGATTGGTCACAGTGCGGGTTGTGGGGGGAGTAGCGACGCCATCTGTGCGTTCACGCACTCAACAGGTCAGTCGGCATCAAGCCGTGGTCGAGTGAACGTCGTACCTGCGCTAGTTTAGTTTTTGTGGCAGTTTGAAATGTGTGCTGCAATAGAAAACCCCGCCAAATGTGATGTGCGTGCTGTCATAAGGTTTTTTACAGCCAAAGGATATTCTGCAGCAGCTATTCATCGTGAGCTTTGTGCCATGTACGGACCAAGAGTTATGAGTGAAGGAGTTGTCCGTGAATGGGTACGTTTATTTAAAAGTGGACCAGAAAACGTTCATGATGAAGAGAGGAGTGGTAGACCATCATTGGTGACTGACGAACTCGTTCAGACAGTTGATGCAAAAGTTCGTGAAAATCGACGTTTCTCAATGTCGGAGTTGTCTACTGGTTTTCCACAGATTTCTAAGACTCTCTTGTACGAGATAGTGACAGCAAGATTGGGTTACCGTAAGTTCTGTGCACGATGGGTGCCCAAAATTCTTACCGACCAACACAAAACTCAAAGAATGGCCTCTGCATTAGACTTTCTGTCACGTTATGAGGACGAAGGAGAACCATTGTTAAACAGAATCGTGACCGGTGACAAAACCTGGATTAAGTACGTGAACCCTGAGACAAAAGAACAATCAAAGATGTGGGCACATTCAAATTCGCCTACCAAACCAAGAAAAGCCTCGCAAGATTTTTCTGCCAGAAAACTGATGGCAACGGTGTTTTGGGATGCCAAAGGGGTGTTGTTGGTTGAATTCATGGAACGTGGTACGACCATTAATCAAGACGTGTACTGTGAAACAATAAAAAAGTTACGACGGGCTATACAGAACAAACGCCGTGGTATGCTGACTTCCGGTATCGTTTTTTTGCACGATAACGCCCGTCCTCACTCTGCTCGCAGAACAACGGCCCTTCTTGAGTCCTTCAAGTGGGACGTTATCAACCATCCACCTTACAGCCCAGACCTGGCGCCAAGTGATTATCACCTCTTCATGCATTTGAAGAAATGGCTCGGGTCACAGCGGTTTGATGACGACGAAGAGCTCAAAGATGCGGTCACAGGCTGGCTCCAGGCACAAGCGGGTGATTTTTATGCAGAAGGAATTTCAAAGCTTGTGAAGAGAT
The DNA here is from genome assembly GCF_023898315.1 of Schistocerca nitens. NCBI lineage: Eukaryota > Metazoa > Arthropoda > Insecta > Orthoptera > Acrididae > Schistocerca > Schistocerca nitens. Next base: position 271,673,020 of record NC_064620.1, read on the forward strand.
ACGATAAGTGCCTCAATCACTATGGAGACTATGTAGAAAAATAGTGCAAAGATGTAGTTGTAAGATGTATATATTAAATTATTTTTATTTAACTTGGTGTATTTTTTTAAATCAACCGGAGGTTACTTTCTGAACGGCCCTCGTAGTTTCTGCATTACACGAAATGCCGGTGAAAATTCAAAAGCAAATTGTCGTATCCAGTCGAAAGCGTGTACCTGTGCTCTGTCATTTTTAAATACCTTAGATTTTTTTACAGATACAAATTGCTTATAATCAACGTTATCGTCACTGAATGTGTGAACAGGTTCACGATTGCATAAGAATCTGTTTGTCTGTGTCACTTCGTATTCTAAGTCACGTAGTCTCTGTAAATTACCTAAATTATACTGGCTGTGTGAGTGTGACAAATGTTCGGAATGTGCCGTATGCTGTGACGTGTTATTGACTGAAATATTTTTCATCTCTGTCACTTCTTGCTGTAAAGTTGACAATTTTCTACGTAATGTATTATTGGACGAATCTATCTCACTGATCGTCTGCTGTAAATTTTGGAATTCAGGTGTTAGATTAAACGAAATCGGTGAAGTATCGTCTGATTTGCTGTCATTATTACTTTCAATAACATCAATACGACTGGGCAATTCATCATATTTTTCAGTCAGTATATTTACCTGATCATCGTTTTTAGTGTCACAAGCATTAATTTGTTTTTGTATTTTACGTGTGGTTTCGTTCAATTTTTTAACGTCTGCTTTGATGACATCGGAATCCTGTATTAGTTCTAATTGTTCAAGTCTGTCGGTCACTGTCTGAAAGTCTACTGTGTGTGTTTAATTTCGTCTGATACTGTAGCAATATTGTTGTCTACGTATGTTTTTGCTTTCGTAAACAATTTATGTTTATCTTCCTGTCTCTGTGCAGTAATTGTTTCCACAACTTGTCGTTTTACTTTATTTTGTTCCTGTATGAATTTACGGTTACGCGTTTCACTGTTTTGTAGGTGGTGATTAAAACGTTCGTCAATTTGACTGTTCTGTTGGTCGAATTTCGCGTCTACTTTTGCATCCAGTGTGCGTAAAAGTTCTGCTGACATTAATTTAAACTCGTCGCGTAACTGTCTTGCGTTTTCAGAGCATTGTTTACCGACTGCACTAATTTCGTCTCTAAGTAATTTAGTTCTATCTGCATGTCTGTTATTTAATTCTTGTGCCACAGATCTAATTTCTTCACTACTGTTTCTAGCACAAGCCTTAATTTCCTCACGTAATTGTTCCTTAGTATCATGACACTGCGCGGCAAAGGCTGTAATCTGTTCACTAAGCTGTCTGGAATGTTGTCTAATTTTTCATTAAGGTTGTAATGTTTTTCATTAAGTTGTTTGAAATTTTCATTCTGTTGTAGCAATACTGCCATAATTTGATCCAAGCCAATATTACCTACTCTATTCTCTGTGCTGTTTGAAGGCGTACCTGCAATTGTCACGTTTTGTGTAACCATTTGGTCATTCTGTGATTCACGAAAAGGTTTGCCAATCGGATGTGCACTGTTAGTCACTACCTCGGAATCAAATAAATCTGTCGTACTTTGAGTACACTGTTCATTTTCGTTAGAAAAATTTATCTGTTCACAATTCAAATTTTGCAAATCGGGTGTGTTAAACTGGGCAGCGTTCATTGCAACAGAACGTCCCGCGTCATCAATTGTCGTTAAATTAACAAAGGACACAATTGAATTCGTTTGTTCATCATTAGGATCAAAATCAATATTAGTGGTCGGTACGCACTGATTGTCTACTATTAGGGGATTATCATCATTACACTGAGTGTCGCAAGTATTATCGGTCAAACTATTTCACTCATTACACATCGCGATGTACTGTTAATAGTTTTTCGCGGCATTTTTTTTTTTTTTACAAATCAGAATTAAGCAGAAATGAAACAAGGGCAATACAAAAAATGCAACAAACACAATGACACAAAAGCGCAAAAAATTGCCGATGATCTGTGAAAGAAAGAGTGACAAATTAGTAAAATGCGTTGCGCCAGATGCAAACTACGTTTCAGTAAATAAGAGCAGATATATGACTACTTCTCAGAAGATTCACAAAGAAATACGATCCTGGCCGGATGTCGCCAAGTGTAACCTCCCCACACGAAAATATTAATTAAATGATGAACCATGAACCAAGTGTAACCTCCCCACAATTTTATATAAATGAAAATGAACCATGCGTAAACTTCTCACAAAAATAATAATTAAATGATTTTTTTTAAATATTGTAACCTCTGAACAAAATTGGCTCCCAGTTATAGTCTCCGTGCAGAAATGCATTCACGTTTAATGTTCCCACAAAATTTTATTCCTAAACCCGGAAATAATAAAAAAAAATTCAGTAACCTGGTAAATTTTATGACGACAGCAACGCTGCGCCTCGGCCCTATATTCTGAATAAAAAGAGCAAAAATTCTTACCTCAATAAAAACTGCAAATATATCTGCTCTTACATAAAAATTTTCGGCACAGCTCCGTGCAATGCTGGCCTATGCTTTGTGATTCGTGAAAGGAATAATTATTCATTGGGAAAAAAATTTAAATTGAAATCAATGCCTTTTTTTAAAAAAATTACTTTATATTATAAAAATTATTATTGGGGCATTTTTTAAAGAAATTAAATGACAATTAATATACATTACTAGATATGCGCAAGGCTGCTTCTTTACCTTCTATAACAATACTCATCCTCCAGAGTCCTGACCAGAGTCCCGAGCAGACCAGACAGCCGACACGCGCCGACTACCGCCGACTCACGCAGACTACTCAAGACTACTGTCGACACGCGCAGACAAGCGCAGACTAGCGACAAGCAACAACTAACGACATACTGCTCTCTGGTCAGAGACTCTCCTAAGTCTTGCCTATTGCAGGCAGCGCATATAGTGCATACCTCACTTCTTACAAATGTTTTATAGGTCAATTACATATGATAGCAGCAATAAAAGAAAAAAAAGGGAAAGACACTATAAATATACGTGACACGCAGTGACCGCTAATATCCGCAAGACAAAACGCAGAGATTTGTTCCAAAAACCAGGAGGCATTATATTATTTGAAAACTTGTATCTGATTTTGGTTTTAACTGTAAGATAACTGCGTTATGCGACAGAATGAAATCGAGAAACAGTCATGCACTAATACACCACGACAGTTTCATAGTCATGCGAACAGTCTCTTCTCCTTTGTACAAAGACTCTACATCTGTAATGGTAAAAGGTAGAAAACTTCAACAGCATAAGGAAGGCGGAAAACTGCATTGGTCACAGCCATACGATGTATCGACAAACCAACGCGAAAGGCTATTGGAATAGAAAGCAAACAACAAATTCAGCTTCGGCGAATGACTACAGGGGAATGGAGTACATCTGCGGAGAAGGTGGCTATCTAGCAGTGAGCATTTTCCGACGCGTGCCTTCTTTATCGCCCAGAATTGACTGAAATGACTCAGCAAAGCTAGGAGACGGTCGTATGACTCTTAACACAAGTGCTTGGTCATCACACGCATATCGCGGGTATGCTGCCTTATATAATGTGGAAGTTCGTGCAAAACATTCCCCATTAGTTTTGTTCAAACTGTTACCCTGAAATAAATAAAATAGTAGCCTCCTGCAAGCATGCTGCAAAGATTTAACAGTCCGTTTGGCATAAGCGACACAAGGATGCCTTCAATAAAATGTAATATCTCTGTGATGCATATGCATAAAAGTGACTGTTTGATTGATTTGGTGGAGGGCACCAAACAGGGAGGTCAACGGTCCCATCGGATTAGGGAATGACATGCCACCTCTCTCGGTTGTAGTATAATAAATAATAGTTTAGGAAGTAGAAAAATATAGTAAAGAATAGTACAAACACATTAATTTGTTCAGAATGGATATTCTGACCTAGGCTCCTCATAATACGATGACTTCCGTAAGGTAAAGAGTAAGCAGCATATAGACACTGCACTACAGCCTGACAGTTCATTGGGCTGTATAGGACTGTTATTTTCTAAAACTGGAAGCCTTATCACCAAGTATTACAATGTTTTGTTTACCTGTGCAATATCCAGATCCATCCGTCTTGGGCTTACCTCCACAGCAGATAAATTCTTGTTAAACACGCAAAGATTTGTTAGCAGACGAGGCGCCCCGAGAGAAATTTACAGTGGCAACGCCAAGACCTTCCCCACATATAAGCAACAAATGTTGGACAGTGGTACAACTCTTACATCTGATCGAATCCATAAATACACTACTGGCCATTAAAACTGCTGAACCACAAAGATGACGTGCTACAGACGCGAAATTTAACCGACAGGAAGAAGATGCTGTGATATGCAAATTATTAGCTTTTCAGAGCGACAACCACAACGCGCTGACATAAGGAAAGTTTCCAATCGATTTCTCATACCCAAACAGTAGCTGATCGGCGTTGCCTGGTGAAACGTTGTTGCCTCGTGTAAGGACGACAAATGCGCACCATCACGTTTCCTACTTTGATAAAGGTCGGATTGTAGCCTATCGCGATTGCGGTGTATCGTATCGCGACATTGCTGATGGCGTTGGTCGAGGTCCAATGACTGTTAGCAGAATATGGAATCGGTGGGTTCAGGAGGGTAATACGGAACGCCGTGCTGGATCCCAACGGCCTCGCCTCACTAGCAGTCGAGATGAAAGGCATCTTATCCGCATGGCTCTAACGGATCGTGCAGCAACGTCTCAATCCCTGAGTCAACAGATGGGGACGTTTGCAAGACACTAACTATCTGCATCAACAGTTCGACGATGTTTGCAGCAGCATGGACTATCAGCTCGGAGACCATGGCGGTTACCCTTGACGCTGCATCACAGACAGGAGCGCCTGCGCCTGCGATGCTGTACTCAACGACGAACCTGGATGCACGAATGGAAAAACGTCATTTTTTTGGATGAATCCAGGTTCTGTTTACAGCATCATGATGGTCGCATCCGTGTTTGGTGACATCGCGGTGAACGCACATTGGAAGCGTGTATTCGTCATCGCCATACTGGCGTACCACCCGGCGTGATGGTATGGGGTGCCATTGGTTTCACGTCTCGGTCACCTCTTGTTCGCACTGACGGTACTTTGAACAGTGGACGTTACATTTCATATGTGTTACGACCCGTGGCTCTACCCTTCATTCGACCCCTGCGAAACCCTACATATCAGCATTATAATGCACGTCCGCATGTTGCAGGTGCTGTACGGGCCTTTCTGGATACAGAAATGTTCGACTGCTGCCCTGGCCAGCACATTTTCCAGATCTCTCACCAATTGAAACCGTCTGGCCAATGGTGGCCAAACAACTGGCTCGTCACAATACGCCAGTCACTACTCTTGATGATCTGTGGTATCGTGTTGAAGCTGCATTGGCAGCTGTACCTGTACACGCCATCCAAGCTCTGTTTGTCTCAATGCGCAGGCGCATCATGGCCGTTATTACGGCCAGAGTTTCTGGGTACTGATTTCTCAGGATCTATGCACCCAAATTGCATGAAAATGTAATCATATGTCAGTTCTACTATAATATATTTGTCCAATGAATAGCCGTTTATCATCTGCATTTCTTCTTGGTGTAGCAATTTTAATGGCCAAGAGTGTATATCGCCCAAAGTAGCACCACCTCCACGTGCGTCTTGGCGAGGAGGCCTTTGGGAAAGTATGGTGGGTCTCGTAAAATGATGCCTTCGTAAAGCCAATCGGGCGAAGGAGTGTGGACGAGGAAATTAGAGCAAATACGGAGACTTACAAGCAGTCGTTCTTCCCACGCACAATTCGTGAATGGAACAGGGAAGGGGGGATCAGATAGTGGTACAATAAGTACCCTCCGCCACACACCGTAAGGTGGCTCGCGGAGTATAGATGTAGATGTAGATGTAGAAAAACTTCAAACTCTTCTAAGCATTGAAGCCACTTTCAACTGTAGATCTACCTCCTAGACTCATGACAACGAGCTCACACCAGTTTATTTCCTGGTAAAGAGGGGGTGAGGGAGGGGGGAGGAGAGATTTACCGAGAGGTACCGAGTCCTCAAAGTCCTCTGACTTAATAAAAGAGCTCCAGCAGAAACTGACAGAAAACTTTTCGAACTGTTGGAACGATGACTACTTCCTGCTATCCAGGAGCTCCCATCACGTTCAGAACGTCAGTAGAAACCAGAAAATCGGAGTAAAAGCCAGAAGATCGGAGTTAGTCACATCGTACTTCTCGAAGAAGACGTCTTGCCCCGACATATACAGAAAAAGGCGAGGGCAAAGGACATACAAATTGGCCTGAGAACACTTATCTTCGCTTAACTAAAGAGAGATAGTAGTCCCTGCTTTCCCTGTAGATTACTCCTGTTTTTCTCAGAATTTCGAACATCTTGCACAATTTTAAACTGCCAAATGCTTTCTCTAGCTCGACAGATGCTATGAGGGTGTCTTGAACTTTCTTAGGTGTTCCTTCCATTAGCAAGTACTACATCATAACTGCCTCTCCGATGCCTTTACCTTTCCTAAAGCCAAACTGATAGCTATCTTTCTTGTCAATTTTTCGTTATGTTATACTTATTAGCAACTCTGACGCATGAGCTGGTAAGCTGATTGTACGATAATTTTTGAAATTATTCACTCTTGCTATCTTCGGAATTATGTGGATGATATTTTTCCGAAAGTCGGATGGTATGCCTCCAGTCTATGAATATTCTACACATCAACTTCCCCTCAGTGATTTCAGAAGATACAAGGGAATGTTATCTATTTTTTCCGCCTTATTTAATTGGAAGTCCTCCAAAGTTCTGTTAAACTCTAATACTGGATCACCTATGTCATCCATATCGATTCCCAGATCTTCTTCTGTCACGTAATAAAAGTTCATCTCCTCGAAGATGCCTTCATTGTAGACTTTCCACCAATCCACTCTCTGGTCTGAACTTAATAGTGGAATTCCTCTTGCACTTTTAACGTTGGCCTCTTTCGTTTTAATTTCACCGAGGTATGGGTACAAAAAACAGTCTGTATCTTATAGGCCTACCAAAGTTCAATAGAGAAGGGCTGTCAAATGGCACTGCAAACAAGTGTCTAGGGCGTAATGTCTGGAGAACGTGCAGGCTACGTAATTGTTTCTCCGCTTCTATGCGTCTGTCACGGAATTCTGAGGGTGGATCAAAAGAAAAACGAGATACATGGAAAAAAGTCAGTAAACTATACAGTATTTAAAAATATTCGCCATAATTGTTGACACATTTATCCTATTGTAAGACAAGACGGCCAGTCCTTCATGGGGAAATGTTTGCGGTTGCCTATGGAAACATGATTGTGCCCAGGCATGCACCTCTTCGTCAGAAGCAAATCGACGGCCGCAAATGTGACTCTTCAGGGTACCAAAAATATGTAAATCACATGGAGCGAAACAAGAAATAGTACACAATGTGCTTAAAAGCATCATTGACTGGTTTGCTGCAACTGGTCTCACCCTCAGTTGTAAAAAGACACAACATACTCAGTTCTGAACAAATAATATGTACGGTTGAAACTTCTAATTTATTACGTGTTCATATTGATGAGAATTTAAACTGGAAAAAGCACATTTTTGATCTTCTGAAACAAATTAGTTCAGCCACATGTCCACTTAGAATCATTGCAAATCTTGGGGAGAGTCGGCTGACATATTTTGCATATTTTTGTTCAAAAATGTCCAACGGAATCATGTTCTGGGGCAACTCATCTTTAAGAAAGAAATCCTTCATTGTTTAAAAACGTGCTGTAAAGAGGAATATGTGGTGGACACCCACCATCATCTTGCAAACATCTGTTTAAAAAGTTGGGCATTCTGACTACTGCTTCACAGTACATTTAAATAATCCACTGCAGTTCAAAAGGAATAATGATGTGCATAAATACAATACCAGAAGGAAAAATGACATTCATTACTCCATATTAAGATTGTCTTTGGCACAGAAAAAGGTGCACGACGCTGCAACAAACATTTTTGATAACTTATCAAGGATATAAAATGTCTAACAGAGAGCAAAATAAAATGTGAGAACAAACTAAAAATGTTTCTCCTTCACAACTTCTTCTATTCCGTAGAAATATTTCTATTACTGCAATGTGTAGAAATATGGTGGCCAGGAATTACTAAGTTATTTTTTTAAAAAGGTTTTTATAACTGTTCAGCATGTATCTGTAATTAAAAATTAGATAGTGATGCTTATGTAAAATGACTAGTTCCACATCATTACGGTTTCTACATCTACATCTACACATATACTCCGCTAGCCACCAAGCGGTGTATGGCGGAGGGCACAGTTCGCGCCAAAGTCATATTTCCCCCCCTCTGATCCACTCGCGGACTGCGCGAGGGAATAACGACTGTCTGAACGCCTGAGTACGAGCTCTAATTTCCCTTATCTTTGAATGGTGATCATTGCGCGATTTTAAAGTTGGTGGTAATAATATATGTTCTACATCCTCGGTGAAGATCGGATTTCGGAATTTAGTGAGCAGCCCCTTCCGTTTAGCGCGTCGTCTATCTGCAAGTGCGTCCCACTTCAAACTTTCAATGAGATTTGTAGCGCTCTCGCGATGGCTAAATAAATCAGTCACGAATCTTGCCGCTCTTCTTTGGACCTTCTCAATCTCTTGAATCAGACCCAACTGCTAAGGGTCCCATACAGACAGACAATACTCTAAGACTGGACGAATTAAAGTAGTGTAAGCAATTTCCCTTGTTGAAGGGCGGCATCGCTTCAGGATTCTACCAATAAACTGTAATCTAGAGTTCGCTTTACCCGTTACTTGTGTAATCTGATCGTTCCATTTGAGATCATTTCGAATAGTCACACCCAGATACTTGACGGATGTTACCGCTTCCAAAGACCGGGCATTTATTTTGTACTCGTACACTGATGAGGATTTCCGCCTTGTTATATACGCAGTAGGCTACACTTACTAATATTGAGAGATAACTGCCAGTCATTACACCAAGCATTGATTTTCTGCGAATCCTCATTGATTTGTTCGCAACTTTCGTGCGATACTACTTTCCTGTAGACTACAGCATCATCGGCATTTCGTACACAATGGTAAGAAGAGGTGGGATACAGCGTGATGGAGCAACTTCATCATAGGAAAGCTGGACAGCAATTTTTAACATGTCGCAGCCCTGTCAGCAACTGTGGTAAATTAATATGTCAAAAATCCGCCTCAGTTGCGAAATGTTACTGGTCTTTACCCAGGTTTCAGCTAGAGTAATCTAGCCTTCTTCAGAAGCATAAAATAAACTAATACATGCCAGAATAAGGCACGGTTAAACATAAAAAGCTAAAGTACCATGGTACCATGTCATGGGTAAAGACGAGTAACATTTCGCAATTGAGGAGGATTTTTGACACATTACTGGACAGCAATGTTTAGCGAGCAAGTTAACACAGCAAACGGGAGATCTGCTTAACTTGTTTTCTCCAAATATACGAAGACTCATACAACAGTGAAGCAAAAACAGAGTCCAGCCACTATACATTGAAGATCCAAAACATTACGACCACCTGATTAATAGCGTGTTGTTCCACCTCTGGAACCTAATGCAGCAGCGGTTCTGCGTGGCATGGACTCGAAAAGTCCTTGGTAGGTTTCCGAAGGTGTGTGGCATAAGATTTCTACACACAGGTCATACAGTTCCCGTAAATTACAGGCCGGGTGGTTTGTGACGGCGGAGCTGGCGTTCGATAGCGTCCCAGATGTGTTGCATCGGGTACAGATCAGGGGAATCTGGTGGACAAGACATCAGCTTGAGTTCACTGTCATCTTCCTCAAACCACTGAAATCTTATTCTAGCCTTGTTACGTCGACAGTTTGAGAGGTGGCATGAGCCCCCTCTCATATTTCTATCTTACTCTGAGTAATTCGATTTTCCTCTCTAACTGCATGCAGTGAAAAGTTGCTATCGCTTCACAAACGTACTTGCCACGCAGTGTCTCTCGTCAACCGGGTGGTCCGGTGACAGGCTGGTATTGCTGATCTTGAAAGGGTTAAGTGGACGGGTGTGAGGGAATCGAGTGAATGCTTTCCAGACGCCGACATTGTCATAAGAGCGGGGGCGACACGCCCACAGGGGCCTGACGGAGCGGCTGAGCTAGAGATTCCGTTACTTTGCAGAAACTTAGTGAAAACACTTTCTGGCGGGCTACCATCGAGGCGTGGGTATGACTTGTGTTCCCAGGCAGTCTTAGCGGGAAAATTCCCGCGTTTTCTGCAAAATCATAACTGTGATTGGCTTGCTCAGGGGATAGCTCCGTGACGTAGCAAAATCGGCGCAGAAATCGGCGCCAAGTATCTCCATTGGTGGAATAGTAGTGCTTCGGCAATAGAGTGAAATTTTCCGCCGGTTTTCGAGTTGCTGATTGGAACGTTTAACCACGGCCACTGTCGTGGGGGCGGGAATGTTCTGTGTTCGGCTTGTACGGCTGCTCTTGAGAGGGTTGGCTCTCGCCTTTCGGTCGGAGTAGGTTACAAGACTGAGCTCTCGCTGCTCTGCACAGCCTGCCTTCCGTTGGCTGTCTAATATACTTTCATTTAATTGTAACTGTTTGACAAAGTTGCTGAAGTTTCGACTTCAACGTAACTTTCCGAGTACAGTTGGCAATTGAGCGTTCTGCGTACAAGCGGCCTATGTTGTCCGTCTTGAGCAGTTTTGGTTAAAATTGACTGTATCGGAGTTACTATGTGATTTCTCTTGTTAAAATCAATCACTGTACCGTCCATGATTGTGTGGCGGGCCTTCTTCGTCTCCCTCAGAGGCGCATTTGTATTGTTAGGAAGTCTTTAGTCTGGAACAATCAGACCAGGATAATTTGTTTCGGGCTATACTCGCGACATTATCATCACCACGACGGGACGTCGAAGCAACCAGCCATTGCCTCTGGTACGCCACATCGTGTCCTTGCAGTTAAGAAGACATCTTGGTAATGTACATCCGCAGCATCAGCAGATTAGGGAATTTTGCTAGGTGATAATCAGAGCTCAGCAGAGCGCACCTGTTCGTCTTTTCTTACTTTGTTCTGTCTTGGTGTTCATTGTCTTGAGTTCTCACTACTGCAGCAGCAATTAATGTTGGGTTGGCTGGGTGTTTCTCTTAAGATTTGAGTTGCAAGGAATTGGCTGCACATACCTCTTGGTCATAAATGTCGCAAGCTAGTTTATGGACAACTTCACCTTCACAGCATTTATTTGAGTATCCAATTTGACGTATTGTAAATGTTTCATGTGTTTTGTTTATTATTTTGAGTTTAGTCATAATAAATCAAATTGTTATTTTGGACAGAACTTCATTCTGTAGATCGGTAGGGCAACCCTTTCATTTCTCACTACGTTAATGAAACTTTCCTTTATCAAATTAATTTCTATCAAATTAAATTATTGCAGGTGTCAAACTCTTTTCCACTCCACTTGCAGGGTCCATTACAGTCAGTTCGCATTTCTTCTTGATCCTTGTGCAACAGCAAAAGTCGGAGTTAGAGAAGGGGGGCTTAGAGCGTCATTTCCATCTGAAGAATGCCAGCTACAGGCTCAGCAGTGTGCAATTCTGGACGTAGTACTTAGAAATTCTAATGAAATTCTTTTGGCCGATAAATGAAAACATTTAAGACAAATCCAACGTCTTTGAAAATCACATAACCTGGACAGAGAGGCAGTTCTGATTGTGGTGAATCACTAATACTGATTTCTTTTTAGCTAAATTTTATTGCAAGTTCGTCTTTTCAAAAACATTTGACAGTTGAAGTTACATTGTTTAGAATAATATATCATATTTACTAACTGATCCGTAAACAAAGAGATTTTTTACTATAAGTATTATCTAACCTCACTAAACCTGCATAAATGCAGATCATCAAATTACATATAGCTCTGTTAGCAATTCTTAGAAATATTGCAAAAGTGAAATATCTAACTAGCCTTCTCATCATTCAGTGTTACTCAGCAATTACAAATTATCAGTCAACTCATCTACACTAATGCGCTGGCGAACCGAAAACTATAGTTATTTAACATCTTTACCTTGCTTGTGGGTAGACTTCTGCTTACATGTTCTCGTAATTTCTACATTAATCTAAGACCGCTACGGTCGCAGGTTCGAATCCAGCTTCGGGCATGGATGTGTGTGATGTCCTTAGGTTAGTTAGGCTTAAGTAGTTCTCAGTTCTAGAGGACTGATGACCTCAGATGTTAAGTCCCATAGTGCTCAGAGCCATTTGAATAATTTTAATCTAACACTTGGTGGCTTCACAGTGCTCGCCACAAAAACTGCCTACTTCATCCTCTTTCACTCACCGACAGCTACCTACAACTGTGGGCCAAGAGTGTACAGTGTACAACACAAGAAGACCGATATCACACCATCAGTGCCTGCAGACGGCCACGCACTGCTGCAGGTAGTCTTGCTCGGGACCTTATCGCAGCCACTGGAACAGTTGTCTCCAGACACACAGTCTAGACTGAACGGACATGCTTTATTCGCCTGGAGACCTGCAATGTGCATTCCACTGACCCCTGCTCACAGGAGAGCCTGTACAGCCTGGTGTCATTGGAAAGTGGTCCCAGGTTACGTTCACGGACGAGTCCAGGTATAGTCTGAACAGTGATTCTCGCCGGGTGTTCATCTGGCGTGAACCACGAGCCAGATACCAACCCCTTAATCTCTTTTAAAGGGACCTGTATGGAAATCGTGGTTTCGTGGTGTGGGGTGGGATTATGATTGGTGCACGTACACCCTTGCATGTCTCTGACAGAGGAACTGTAACAAGTCAGGTGTATCGGGACGTCATTTTGCACCTTTTCAGAGGTGCAGTGAGTCCCACCTTCCTTCTGATGGATGGTAACGCACGGCCCCATCCAGCTGCCATGGTGTAGGAGTACCTTGAAACAGAAGATATCAGGCGAATGGAGTGGCCTGCCTGTTCTCCAGACCTAAACCACATCGAGCACGTCTGGGATGCTCTCGGTCGACGTATCGCTGCACGACTTCAAACTCCTACGACACTTCAGGAGCTCCGATAGGCACTGGTGCAAGAATGGGAGGCTATACCCCAGCAGCTGCTCGAACACCTGATCCAGAGTATGTCAACCCGTTGTGTGGCCTGTGTACGTGTGCATGGTGATCACATCCCATATTGCTGTCGGGGTACATGCGCAGGAGACAGTGGAGTTTTGTAGCACATGTTTTTCGGGACGGTTTTCTCAACTTATCACCAATACGGTGGACTTGCAGATCTGTGTTGTGTGTGTTCCCTATGTTCCTATGCTATTAGCGCCAGTTTTGTATAGTGCCACGTTGTGTGGCAACACATTCTGCAATTACCCTTAATTTATGAACATGAGTGTAGTTTCATTTTAGTTTACATTAATAATATTATCATATTCTGGTGCCACATACAAGTGTGAACCAGTAAACTCCTTTGAACTTCTGGTCCGCTTATATACCTTCCATGCAGCGTCACGTCCCCACAGCGCCACGAGGCAGCTTTGCGTCTTGCAGTGGGCAATGGTCATAATGTTTTGGCTCATTAGTGTAATGTCGACAAGGAAAAGTCTCTCTGTACTAGAGGACGAAGACAGAGCCGCGACCAGATGGCGTCTGCATAGCCCCCTGAAGCATTGTGGCTCTGAGCCTGAGTGGGCAGAGTCGCCGCCGCCGTCGCCGGCGCTCCTATACTGGGGCGGCAGAAGGCGCTCGAGGTACAGGGCTGCGAGGTGTGGCCCAGCGGGCATGCTCGACTGAGGCCGCCGAATCCAAAACGCTCGCTATCGGCGTTGGAGGGAAATTCCCAATTCCGTTCCGTGTTTATGCCGGTAGGATGGTGTCTATACGTGATACTACATAAATGACTTATCATCATCATTATTTCCTTGAGGCCTTATTCCCACGATAATGTGGTGTCGATCGTGTTACTATCGATTTGGCAGTGTTAGTTGTAGAGTGTGGCCGGATGCCCTTCCTGCCGCCACATCGAACCCCCAGAACGGAATTAGTGTACCCAGCTGTCTGCGTCTAGTGTAAGCCATGGAGTAGGGCGAATGTGTTTCAAATGTCTGCGAGTCGAGTAACTGAGTCGGAACGTGGGGACCAGCCCGGTATTCACTTAGTGGGATGTGGAAAACCGCCTAAAAACCACATCCAGGCTGGCCGGCACACCGGCCCGCGTCGTTAATCCGACGGGCGGATGCGAGCCGGGTCCGGCGCGCCTACCCGAGTCCAGGAAGCAGCGCATTAGCGCTCTCGGCTACCCTATCGCGTCACTACACAAATGACGTATGCAAATAACTAATTAACGAGACTGTATGGACACCTTGAAGTGGCTTCTCGTCAAAGCGTCTGCAGTGATCACGAAACAATCTTGGCGACCACTTGGCGAACATTACCCTACAACAGAATGATAAGTATCCGTAAACATCCCCATGCATTTGCACTTTTTGGAGAGCTTCAGCTATTGCAAAGTGCTCACGTACTGCTGCGCGTTAATTGTGGCGCTCTTTCTCAATGCCGCCGGCCGGTGTGGTCGAGCGGTTCTAGGCGCTACAGTCTGGAACCGCGCGACCGCTACGGTCGCAGGTTCGAATCCTACCTCGGGCATGGATGTGTGTGATGTCCTTAGCTTAGTTAGGTTTAAGTAGTTGCAAGTTCTAGGGGACTGATGACCTCAGAAGTTAAGTCGCATAGTGCTCAGAGCCATTTGAACCATTTTCTCAATGCCGTTTCCGTATTTTTGGAGCCCTGAAAAAAGACATTTGTGGCTGTCGATTTGCTTTGGATGAAGAGGTGAATGCCTGGGTACAATCATGGTTCTGTATGTAACTGCAAACATTTTTCCATGAAGGCATAGACCGTCTTGTCTCATAATTGGATAGATGTATTGACAGTTACGGCGCTTACTTACAAAATAATAAACACTTGACTTCCTTTTTTCCACTTGTCTCATTTTCAAAATGTGTGAATTCCTAAGGGACCAAACTGCTTAGGTCATCGGTGCCTAGACTTACACACTACTTCAACTAACTTATGCTAAGAACAACACACACACCCATGACCGAGGGAGGACTCGAACCTCCGGCGGGAGCAGCCGCACAATCCGTGACATGGCGCCTCTAACCGCGCGGCCACTCCGCGCGGCTTGCCGTCTTATTTTCATTTCATTTGACTTCCCCTCACATTATTTTCTAGCTCAAGGGCCTTAACAGTAAATTGAGGAGTGCTCATACTACATGTTTTCGTCGCTCTGTCAAAGGCACCTAAAAGATCATGTATAGCATTCTCTTAAATAAACATATTTACAAAAAAGGGAGGAACCTTGTCGGCTCTCCGACGAGTGTGGGTAGACTAACATAATCTAACAGTCGCCAACAATTTTGATTCAAATTGTTGATACACTTCAACAATTACCTGAAGATTCATGTTAGCCTCTGCGTGTTCCTGTGTTTCCTGCGATTAACGTACTATGAAGATTTGTAGGAATTCAATTTTGACAAAGTGTCTCTAAGAAAATGTTCCCAGCCTCGTGTAAATATGTCCTTATTCTGTGTGTGTGAGTTAAGTGAACTGAAATTTGGTCGTTCCTTTTTGTTCCAGCCTATTTAGAGTGGATATGACCTTTACCAAGCAACTTTCCGCAACTGTCCAGGACAACTTGTGCTAAATCATTACGTATAGCGGAGCCGAGACTGCACGATTAACGGAAATACATGAATGATTCAAATAATACGTGTCATTACCGGAATCCGCTAATTAGTCAACTTACAAAACAGGCTACATGTAACCTCCGAAAGTCCTTTACATTACTTACGCGTACTCGCCAGAAAGTGACAACTTGTTTACATAATTACGCTTAAAATACATTTTAATGTCATTTGCTTTCAGTTCACTTCCAGGAAAAAAAATGGCCAATTTTGTTTCCAGTTTTCATTTACTTTCTTCCTGACGACGGCTCTTATTTTCGAAAAAGTAAACAACGGTATTGTTAAACGAATTTTATCGTGCATACTCTGTTAACAGATCAATGCATTTCAGTGCCTCGGTGTGATTGGTAACGAGTTTCTCGATTGTCTCGTCTTTTCCCTCCTATTCTGCTGAATACACATTGTCCGCTATATTTGTGTATGCTTCCGCGGCCGTTGTCGCCGTCAATAAAATTCTTCAGCGAGTGTAACCGCATTGTCAATATTCAAAATTCTCCAACGTTCCGACCACTGTAGCAAATGGCCTTGCTCAGTGTGTTGTGCTGAGCACTGAATGAGAGAAAGTTAGTTCTTAATTTTTTTCTTTTTTTTTTGTATTTATGGGGATCCACAGCCTCCAGAACCTTAATAAACGTAAACATGGTTTGTAGTATGCTGTATTTCGATGTTTATTTAATAAACGCAGATCTAAGTCCAGAATAAGATCTTGTAGTGTGGATCGTTTCGTAAAATGACGGAATACGGCAACTTTATACTTGTAATTAAGATTGATTTGAAAAGACATGAAATACAGATGTTACAAATGCGCATGACAACGACGCTTAGTCCAAATTAACTAAACGCACGATTATGTAAACATCGCATAACGGACTGCTACTGACCATGTTTATGTTTATGAAGAAAAAAAAACGGTTCAAAGGGCTCTCAGCACTATGGGACTTAACTTCTGAGGTCATCAGTCCCCTAGAACTTAGAACTACTTAAACCTAACTAACCTAAGGACATCACACACATCTATGCCCGAGGCAGGATTCGAACCTGCGACCTTAGCGGTCGCGCGGTTCCAGACTGTAGCGCCTAGAACAGTTCGGCCACTCTGGCCGGCTATTAAGAAACTTAGTTCTTACACACTTGATATAGTAGTGAAAGAAGCTGTTCCGTTATGTGGTAGGGTAATGAGAATGGGGAGGAGGGGTGTTAGCCGTCCATTATTGGCGTTTGCTGTATTTCTTGTCCTTGGTGAAGACAGACGTCCTTTATTGGTGTTTGTGCTATTTCTTGTCGTCAATGGAAACTGGCGAATGAGACACAGGCGGCAGATGTGACGTAGCTGTGTGTTTACATGCTGGCTGGTGCTCGCTGAGTCGTGCAAGTTGTATGTGTGTGTGTGTGTGTGTGTGTGTGTGTGTGTGTGTGTGTGTGTGTGAGCGTACCCACGGCATCTGTTGTCTCCCGCGCGCCTGCTTGTGTTGCTTTATGAATGTTGTAGTCCAGTAGCGCTGTTAGTGTTGGTAGCCGACAAGGTGGAAGTCTGCACCTATCTTCTCTATTCATGCTGACAAGACACTTAGCTATTTCTATCGCCTCTCTAATCTCCCTCCTCAAGGTAAGTGACTGTTTCGGCAGTACGCAAACTTATCTAAATATTATCGGTTTCTCGCACTCATGCTGATGTTCCACCACGGCTGACTTTGCGTGTTGTCTCAGAGGAATGTATCTTTCGTGTTCAGATATTCGGGCACTAATCGGTTGCTCTGTCGCGCCTATATACATTATGGCGGTCGAGTTTAGGCTTGTCTTGCGCATCTATATCACGCATTCTCCGAAAGCCAATGAGCGATCAGTAGCATCGTGAGCGCTCTGCTGTTAAAGCCGTAGCTACTGCGAGCATTACACGTGATGTGATCATAGAGAGTTGTTTAGTGAATTTCTATTCAATTTGTTGTGAGTTTTCATCGCTGATAGTGGCGGTAAATGATAAAGTCTGCAGAAACACGCGGGAGACAAAACTTGCGGGATATACGCTTTCTGCAAGCGGAAAGCACGTGCATGCGCATACCGCAACTGTTGTTTGGACTCGTCAGTACTGCAATCCCCGTCTGTGCCTCGACATGCGCGAAGCGCCATCGTTCGTGGACTGGACTACAGTCCGCAACCGCAGCCGATTTCGTAGACTCCAGCAGGATGTAGTTTGACGACTACATCTTCCGCTGAACCAAGAACGTTTTCCGCTTTGAGGAGAAGAAATCAGTCTTGGCTGCGATGTTGAAATTACCATTTATTTAGTCATCAATGACGCGCGTTTCGCCCAATTCAAGGCATCTTCAGATTCGCCGAATTAGGGGAAAAGCGCGTCACTGATGACTCATCAAACAGTAATTTCAACATCGCAACCAAGACTGTTTTGTTCTCCTCATTCTACACACTAGTTGCTGTATCACCGGTCTGTGAAGTGGAAAACCTTTTTCTTCAATTTTTTGGCTGCTTAGGAGGATTGACTTGATACCAGCTCGGCGGAGAATTTATTTTGCCTATACGTTCTGTGACTTCGAAGATAGAAAGAAATGGGGCACTGTCTTTCCTCGAAGTGGAAGTTTACCGAAAGTCTGATGCTAAACTTCGTCAAACGTATATAGAAGGCCCACTGGCACAAATGGGTATCAACACGCCTCCACCCACCATCGCCCTAAGCATGGTTAGTGCGCGCTTTGGTCTAGGGGGTTCGCAGGACCAGCGATGGGCTGCATCTGTGGGCGGAGCTGCGAAGCTCCATCTTCAGAGCTGATGTGAAATGGGGGTTGTGGATGGGGCTGTGGCGGCGGACGGCGGGGGGGGGGGGGGGGGGGGGCTGTGGCAGCGTGGGGGTTGCCTAGGGCGACGTGCATTAAGTGGTGCCCAATCATGATTTATGTACACGAGTACTCAACCTAAACAGATAGTAAGATGTCATTCTACATACTGCTGGAGTCTATGAAATCGGCTGCGAGTGTGGACTACTACAGGACGACCGATTACTACACGGATATCTGAATATGTAAGATAGATTCATCTGATACAATACATCAAGTTAACGGTGGCGGGACATCAGCTTGAGTGCGGAAAACCGACAATCTTTAAATAATCTCGGACGGTTCTGGCGAAACTGCCACTTACCTTGAGCAGGAAGATCAGAGAAGCGATAGAAATAGCTAAGCGACTCGCCGCCGTCAACAGAGAACACGGGTACAGACTTCCAGCGTCCTGGCTACTAACACTAACAGTGCTACGGAAGGACAGTGTTCGCAAAACAACACACGCAGACGGAGGGGAGACCACAGCGGCTGTAGGTACACAGATTGCCGCCACACCTCCGTCTGCACAAGGCAACACTCAATCACCGCTACGTCACAGCTGCCACTTGTTTCTCATTCGCGTCGGCCGCGATGACCGAGCGGTTCTAGGCGCTTCAGTTGGGAACCGCGCGACTGCTACAGTCGCAGGTTCGAATGCTGCCTCGGGCATGGATGTGTGTGATGTCCTTAGGTTAGTTAGGTTTAAGTAGTTATAAGTTCTAGGGGACTGATGACCTTAGATGTTAAGTCCCACAGAGTTCAGAGCCATTTCTTTCTCATTCGCCCGTTTCGACTACAGACAAGAAATAAAGCAGACACCAATAAAGGACGTTTAACGCCCCTCCTCTTCATCCTCATTATCGTATCAGGTTACGATAACAGCTTCTTTCATTAGCATATAAGAACTGTCGTTGCCCTCACTCAGCAGTCAGCCATTTTCAGCACTGGCCGGAGCATGGGAGAATTTTACATACAGATTGAACTTTCCCGCTTCACACTATTACGGGTGATTTATAAGTTTGTCCGAATGTATAGCACTTCCGACATAACCACTGTCCACAAATTTTCGTTTCGTCCTGCAAATGCCTCACACACAAAAAATGGCGAACGCCATAAGCTATGTATATAAGTGACTAAAGTAACTAAAGGTGTACGCATCAACTTAACGAAAACTTAGTGCTCCAGAGACATTTTCTGCTCCTTACAAATCTGTTTATGCAGTAATGCACATACTAGTTTACTTTACTATTTTATTGCTCGTAATCGCTGAAAATAACTCAGATATTGGTTGGTTTGGGGAAGGAGACACGACAGCGAGGTCATCGGTCTCATCGGATTAGGGAAGGACGGGGAAGGAAGTCGGCCGTGCCCTTTGAAAGGAACCATCCCGGCATTTGCCTGGAGCGATTTAGGGAAATCACGGAAAACTTAAATCAGGATGACCGGACGCGGGATTGAACCGTCGTCCTCCCGAATGTGAGTCCAGTGTCTAACCACTGCGCCACCTCGCTCGGTCAGATATTGTAAGATGCGCCTACACTTTATTTGTTTCATCTCTAGAAAAACGGGAAATCTGTATGTATTCAGTGGTGTTTCGATGTGTGTGCAGTTCGCACGTTGTCTAAACGTGTATCATTTTGAGTTTACTCCGGTTTATTGTAGTATTTATATCACAATACTTAAAATATACGTTTTTCTCAAGGTCGGTAGAGAACGAATTTCCACTAATCTTAGTCGTTTAGCAGTGTACATATGTAGTTGCTGTTTATAATAGGCCCATATAAATAATAGGTTTCAACATACTCATAAACTTTCAGAAAATTTCAATATAGGAACAGATGGAGTCCAAGTCGTGTCATCATCTTAAAATAAATTTACAGGAGACGACTTATCATTCATAGAATTCTTTAAATAAGGTGTTATTCAACGTGACATCTCAAAAGATAGAAGATTGCAAGAACGGCTAGCTAGGTAATGTAAAATCACTCTAGGTTTCTACACCACATTGAACAGAAGTAATCGTACGTCACTCATGGACTACCTGATCAACGGTAACGGGTTACGCCTAAGTAATGCGGGACTGGGGACAGACGTCACGAGTGTTGAATCCGTCATTATAAAAGCGATCGGGGATTATTGTGTTATCAGTAAAGAAGCAGTAACAGGAGACTGGGTCACTCAGAAGAGTTCATGACTTCGACGTGGACTTAGTCACTGGATGTCACCTGAGTAACAAATCCAACAGAGCCATTTAAACCCTTCTAAAGCTGCCAAGAGCGACTTTTGGTCACGCGATTGGTAAGTGGAAACGCGAAGGAACAAACACAGTTTAACCAGGATCCGGCAGATACACTATGTGATCAAAGGTATCCGGATACCCACAGAAACAGTTGTTTTTCATATTAGGTGCATTGTGCTGTCGACCTACTGCCAGGTTCTCCATATCAGCGACCTCAGTAGTTATTAGACACCGTGAGAGAGCAGGATCGGATTCTCCGTGGAACCCACGGACTTCGAATGTGATCAGGTGATTGGGTATCACTTGTGTCAAAGTCTGTTGACTGGCAGAGAAAATTTTGGAAATTTGTGGTAAGGACCATGGGACCAAACTTCTGAGGTAATCGGTCCCTAGGCTTACACACTACTTAATATACTTAAACTAACTTACGCTAAGAACGACACATGCACCCATGCCCTCCGGGGAGGAACCGATTGAGACCGCTCGGCTACCCCGGGCGGCGACTGGCAGAGACCGACGACATTTGAAGAGGGTCGTAATATATAATAGGCAGACATCTATCCAATCACACAATTCCAAACTGCATCAGGATACATTGCAAGTACTATGACAGTTAGGCGGGAGGTGAGAAAACTTGGATTTCATGGTCGAGCGGCTGCTCGTAAACCACACATCACGCCGGTAAAGGCCAAACGACGCCTCGCTTGATTCAAATGATTCAAACGGCTCTGAGCACTAGGAGACTTAACATCTGAGGTCATCAGTCCCCTAGAACTTAGAACTACTTAAACCTAGCTAACCTAAGGACATCACACACATCCATGCCCGAGGCAGGATTCGAACCTGCGACCGTAGCGGTCGCGCGGTTCCGGACTGAAGGGCCTAGAACCGCTCGGCCTCGCTTGGTGTAAGGAGCGTAAACATTGACTATTGAACATGGAAAAGTTTAGTGTGGAGTGACGAATCACCGTACACAATGTGGCGATCCGATGGCAGCGTGTGGGTATGGCGAATGCGCCGTGAACGTCATCTGCCAGCGTGTGTAGTGCCAACAGTAAAATTCGGTGGCGATGGTGTTACGGTGTGGTCGTGTTTTTCATGGAGGGGGCTTGCACCCCTTGTTGTTTTGCGTGGCGCTATCGTAGCACAGGCCTACATTGATGTTTTAAACACCTTGTTGTTCCCACTGTTGACGAGGAATTCGGAGATGGCGACTGCATCTTTCAACACGATCGAGCACCTGTTCATAATGCATGGACTGTGGCGGAGTGGTTGCATGACAATGACATTCCTGTAATGGAGTGACCTGCACAGAGTCCTGACCTGAATCCTATAGAACACCTCTGGGATGTTTTGGAACGCCGAGTTCGTGCCAGGCCTCACCGTCCGACATCGATACCTCCCCTCAGTGCGGCACTCCGTGAAGAAAGGGCTGCCATTCCCCAAGAAACCTTCCAGCACCTGATTGGAGAGTGGAAGCTGCCATTAAGACTAGGGTGGGCCAGAACCAACCATATTCAATTCCAGCATTACCGATGGAGGGCGCCACGAACTTGTAAGTCATTTTCAGCCAAGTGTCCGGATACTTTTGATCACGTAGTGTATGTACACGAAAACTGCGGAGGGTGGCTGTAAAAAAAAGTCGAATGAAATCAGGTGAAGGAATCACTCGTGAGTTCCAGAGTGCTACCAGCACAGGAAGTTAGCGGGGTGCAACGGTCGAGTAGCTTCCCATTAGCCCCATGCTAAACGATGCTTGAGATGCTGTAAAGAGCAACGCCATTTGACGCTGGATGACTGGAAACGATTGATTTTGTGTGATGTATCACGCCACACCCTGTGGCAGTCCGATGGAATGGGTTAGGTTTGGTGAATACCTGCAGAATGTTGCCTGCTATCATGCTGACTGAGAACAGTGAAGTAAGGAAGAGGTGCTGTTACGGTATGGGAGTGTTTTTCGTAGTTATAGTGTGGTATCAATAATGCGACTGAGAAATACGGAAGGTTATAAATACATTTTACATCAATGTGTACTGTGGATGAACAATTCAGAGATGATGACGCTATGTATCAGCATCACAATGCACCCTTTCATAAGCAGCATGTGTGAGGTAATCGTCTGGCGACAATATCATTCCTGAAATACACTGGGCTGATCAGATTCTCGACGTGAACCCAATGGAGCATCTTTGCGATGAGTTGGAATCTCGACTTCGCTCCAGACCCCAACGTCTCCAACATGACTACTTTCTCTGGTTTCGGCTCTTTGGGAAGAATGGGCTGCCATTTCTCCACATACATTCAGACATCTTACTGAAAGCGTTCCCAGCAGAGTTCAAACCACTTTAAAGGGGAAGGATCGACACACTTCTTATTAATGTCCCCTAGTTAGTGTTTGAACACTTTTGATCAGTGCATACTGCAACTCACATATGCTCACCAGATTAAAGGGCAAATTGGGCATTTTGGAACGATACATACGGCGCAGATCTGATACCAGGCTGTCATATGACCCTCCGCAGCTGGCAATGGAGTGGAGTGTTTATGTATCAGTCGGCAGTATGAGTCAGCACAGTAACATGAGTTCGCGTGCTTGAATAACAGACTGGCAGAAAGGAGCCATCGTGTTTGGACATGCCCATGACCACACCGATGAAGCTGCCCGATTTGCTGGTGTATCAAAGTGGACTGTCCAACGTTTCTTCGAGGAATAGTGCAGCCATGTAACACGGCGTAAAAATAGTAGCCTCGAAAATTTCCTGGTCTACATGGACTGGACTGGACACGAGTGTCACGCCTTGAAGATGACAACACAGCCTGTTTTCCGAGAGAACGTTCCGAGTAGAATCGCGTACAGTGGATATTTTGAATGGGGTACCTGGCAGAAGGCCGCTGCTCACAGTAGCATATAAGGCTGCACGTCTGCAATAGGCCAAACTACACAGAAACTGGGCAGAAAATGAACTGACTGGAGGTGAGTAGTGTGGTCCAGAAAGTCGCGATTTTACATCCAGATGAGGCTTTTAACTTGCAACTTGTGGAGTCTGCAGTTCGGGCTAGAAGCGGTTCTGTGATGACTTGGGCCCACTCATGCGTGAACCAGAATGTTTATTTCAACCAAATGTTCAAATGTATGTGAAATCTTATGGGACTTAACTGCTAAGGTCATCAGTCCCTAAGCTTACACGCTACTTAACCTAAATTATACTAAGGACTAACACACACACCCATGCCCGAGGGAGGACTCGAACCTCCGCCGGGACCAGCCGCACAGCCCATGACTTCAGCGACTTAGACCGCTCGGCTAATCCCGCGCAGCTATTTCAACCATTTCGGAGACCTTATATTGATCTTACTACAACATCTTCACGATGAGTAAGCTGTGGATATTCCCACCTTCCAAGCTGACAAAAACCGAGTCCACAGGACAGTCACATGTCTTCTTGTTTGACGAGCACTCAGACATCCTACCACGTGTCGACTGGACTGCCAGATCAAACGATCTTAATACCACAGAAAACGTCTGGGACAGCTGCTGAAATGTAGCACTCAGTGTTCCGTAAGGTGGCCGGGGGGCTAATTTTTGGTACGGTGTGTGTACTTCCAACTGAAACTTCCCAAAAGCGCCCATACACACAGCTCAGTTTGGCTGAGGAAGACGGATGACTCTGATAACTGAGAGCAACCCCGTTAGACTTTTCTAGTCTATATTTACCGTGTGTGAACACACATTACGTCACGGTGCTTATAAGCATGGATACATTGATACACCTGCCGCTGACAAGGAGTTTTGTTGTCACTAGAGACAAACTGCCCAAGGAAATCAGCCGTGGTCATTTTGAGAGAACCATTCCGGGCACGCAGGTCAACATATTTAGCGGGAACACATGTCAGGATGGCTGTACAGTGATGTTACCAGTGGTGCCGACAGGTTTGCTGCATTACGACTACACCACGCGCGGAAAGTTACGAAGCTAACTGCGCAAATTTACGGCAGAGGTGGGGCGACAGCTTTCTTTCTCGGTCGCTGGAGAGGTGAGTCATCCACTGTCTGGCCAGGAGCGAGGAAAAATCCACCGTATCGCCGGTCGGCGGCCGTCGGAATCTGCCTGCCTGCCGGGCCCTAGACCTCTACGATTCTTAAAGCTTATTCTGTAATACAGTAGTAACATATACTTCACAACACAATAAAGCTATACAGTTACGAGAATTCTTATTCCCTGTCAAAGAGGAAGTTAGAGAAACCTTTAAAAATTCGATATGAGAGTTTGTTGAATGACACAGTTCCATCAGAATCGTGCTATCTAGACGTCTGTTGCCGTCCGAAGAGCTCTATCGACAGTTCAAGGGCTACAGAAAGATTCACATAATTTTAAGACCTAAAAGTAGTACACTCAAAGTAAAGTGTGCTATTCGTAAGTGAAGAGGAATCAGCATCCAGGAAAATAGTATGTGGCGTTATGTAAAGCTAGCCGCAGGGAATGGCTGAGATAAATGCCCGATGACTGGAATTCGCACAGTGGCGCAGTACGACAGACTGAGTGTGTGGGTGTGTGTCTGTGTATGATAATACCAGGCGCGTGGCTAACTTAATATTGTAGTTTCCTCTCAGCTAGGCGGAAAATCACATTTAGCAAAGATTTAACATGGTTACCAGATTATATCAAGTAGCTTGTGTATTGTAAACAACCTCAAATTATTAACAAATGTGAGACGGATGTAAACATAATTTGCAGCAGATCAGTTTTCCAACTAGGCAGAAGTACGATTTGTCGACGTTACCAGTAGCACAACGAAGTTGTTTATTTCCACTCTCTAATAAAAGTTAGAATAATAAAGATAATAGCGGTAATTACACACTTGACTGGTTTTTGGATCGCAAATATTATGAAACGCACCCTGTGAATACCACGATTATCTCATGACAGCTGTTCTCCCAACGCTTTGTAGAGTGTGAGGATACTTACGTACACTTCTCGTTACAGCAGAGTTCGTCACCTTCCCAATAAAACGTTCAGTACAGCGACTAAGCAGTGATATGAAAGTGATAAGAAAGAAAGCTATAGTTTTCTGATCTCATCTACCTAAACCCAGCACCACGTAGGCCAATAAAGCCAAATTTTTATACCTGCGTGGAATCTAGCTTCTTCCATCTTAAAAATTGCACATAATGTGTAGTTACTGTAGAAAATAACGGTATTACTAAAGTAATACAGTGTCTAAGGACGTGGGAGGTATGAAGAAAGGGAGGCTATCTGATTTGTGATGTTTCAACAGAAATGGGAAGCTCACGACAAGTCTAAAAATCTAAAAAGACTTGAAAAATTCATCAAGTTACCTTCCATGATAGAGCGCAGCAGCAATCAGTCGTCCTTTTTTTTATTTTTTTATTTTTTTTTTTTTGCTTGCTTGTTGTATTACGCAAATCCAGATTTCGGCTAATGCCAATAGTGCATTGATAATGGCTAGGCACTAGCCGAAATCTGGATTTGCGTAATAAAATCAGTAAAAAAAGGACGACTGTTGCTGCGCTCTGTCATTTATAAACTTGAAAAATTATTTATGGAGTGCCTGCAAACGAAAACAGATCTGGCTCCTACAGCTTAGCATGAAGCGAGCCAGCTTGTCTGCCAGGGAGGTGAGCCACACCGCATCGAACCTGCGAGGTAGCTGCGCTCTCGTTCGTGTGGTACACCAGGAAGTCTGAGTGTGGCTGTTAGACGGTTTCCCACCTGCGTTTACGCAAATGCTGTGCTCGTCCCCCATCTCTGATTCTGAAAATTAGATACACAGACAGTTAAAATACGATAACACAGGGAACTAAGTTTGCAGATGGCACACACGACTTTCGTTTCTTAAGTTGCCTTGACGACAGGCAGGGCATCTGGCCACAAAGTCAAACATAAAATAAACTTTCCTAATCATGAAATTAGTTGACCATGTTCGACAGGTTAAACGCTAAGAAACAGAGAGCTTGGAGAGGAAGACAATCGCTCAAACTTTATAAGAAAGGGCACAGAAAAGATATAAAAATTACTACACGCGCGAACTAAGTTGAAATTCGGCAGTGTGGGTGAAGGAGAAGTTGAATCAATAGAAACTGGAACACGCTGACCGGCATAGTATTTAATGCCTCTAATATTTCAGCAAATAACATGATTTCAAACTCATTTCATTAATAGTTTTAATGGTTGTTCTATAGTAACATTTGGTTTCGTAAAAGCAGACGCGTTCAGTATCGTCTGCTGTTTAATGTTGGCATTCACCAGAAGGCAATTAGTATAGGTCGATGTCGTTTGATTTCTATCGATTTAGCTACTCCCATCAGCCAAGGCGCCGAGAGTCTTCATAGCGTGCGCGAATGTACAAAACATTCACTGAACTTACCTCCATCTCTTACGAAAATATACTTTTGATCTGATGAATATCTGACTGGCTTGTAGAAGAGGATGTAGCACAATGGACCACTCAACGGTCATGGACTAAGTTATCGAATGTTTCAGGCGCTTTATCTGGAATTCATAGATTTGGAGGAAGCGTTTGGCTCTGTGGCAAACGAACTGCTGACACAACCTCTCAACAAAGAATTGAACCAAACCATGTCAGTCACATATATGCTTTTAAGCTATAGCTTCCATTGGACCTTCTTACGTGCTCTATTCTCAGCACGCTTTGAGAAAGTTTTAGGGTCCTTAAACTGGGAAGACTTCCGCTCGTGTGCTTTTCAACATCGGGAGAGACCCTTGCACGTTTTCATCAGTATTGGATGTCAACCTCCTTCTGTGCCTTCCTGAGAGGTAGGGAAGTCCATTTCTCCAGGTCACACATCGCCGAGCGGTGATCCAAATACATAGCGACTTACATTCTTTTTTCATCTTTGTCGATACTTTCGCAGGTATCTCTTGTCTTTCTCATCTTAAAACGCACATCACACCATCGACATACAAAGGTCTGTCAAACACTAGTGTCCCAAAAATTCCTCGAGTCCAAACATGAAATGAAATTTCATGTCACATCCTCAGAAGTTATGGGAGAGAAGCACACTTTGCGAAGCACGTCGAGCTGCCACCCGTCACATGAAGGAATTAACGGGATGTTAGGCAGCGTTCAGTATACGAACTGGATGTAAAAGTTTCTTATTATGTCGATCTTTACAATTTAGAGGTTCAAATGGTTCAAATGGCTCCGAGCACTATGGGACTTAACATCAGTGGTCATCACTCCCCTAGAACTTAGAACTAGTTAAACCTAACTAACATAAGGACATCACAAACATCCATGCCCGAGGCAGGATTCGAACCTGCGACCGTAGCGGTCGCGCGGTTCCAAACTGAAGCGCCTAGAACCGCACGGCCACACCGGCCGGTACAATTTAGAGGCCACGCAAAATAAATCAGTACCGTCATTTTTGTCTGGTCTCTTGTTTTTATACCCTATCCGATATCTCTTTAGTCCGTCACTTCGTTTTGCATTCTGTCCTCATTTTTTATTTCCTTATTTTTATTTAACGAAATACAGAATATTACAACTGTGAACAGGAGATGTTCTGTACAAGACGAGGACTACATAGAGAAGTTGATCCGTGTTGAGAGGTAGCCAAACACTGATGAAGACTGTTGGAATATCGCCGCGATAGTATTTACAACAACGACTGAAACACACGCCGGGTGTTGCTCGCACAGAGGAGCGGTTTAACGTCCGCCCAACGAGGATGTTATTAGAGAGTGCAGTGAAGAAACTGCTGCTAAAGTGATGCTAGTTGAGAGATTTGTGGGCAGTGATATGCATAACAGACCTGTGGCAAAAGTAACAAAATAAAATGGCTTCCCCATGACAGTCAGCACGCTAATTTACTGGCTTGCAGTACCACACAGAAATAGAAAAGGAATTCAAGTTCACGGGAAACGCACTGAAAGCGTTCGCAAAATGCAGGTAGTTGTCTTTATTATTTCAGGTGGCAAACGTCGTGTGAAAATTTTCAAGATTTTGTCCACAATTTAACGATTGCGGCAAATGAAACTGCATTATATTTTATATGGTGCTTTATTGGTTTATGATGGTGACACAGTAGTTTGACGAGTACGAATGCAAATCTAGATGTAACCGTAGAGCATAGCAAGAATCGACAGTTGGTGTTTAACATCTCGTTGACGTAGAGGTTAGTAGAAACGAACTCTGTGCTCGATTGTAAAAGGATGTCACAGGAAGTCGGACTTTTTCGGTTTGACAAATAAGCCTTAGATTCCTCAGAAGCGATCTGGCAAAAAGCAGTAAAACTAGTTCGCCCATGGATTTAAACTTCTTTTGTCCTGCACCCTCTTGCATCACATAATCAAGATAGAAAGCGGAATGGAAAAGAGAGGGATTAAGAGAGAGGGAAAGTAACCATCTATCTTGTTTGTATATACTTATATGGATATGGTGTCTGTTCTTTCGAACATGTCCGAAAGAACAGACACCATATCCATATAAGTATATAGTTCTGGCAATACCAGCCATGACCTTCTTCTTCTGTGCGTATGCACACATATTCCCCGAACTCTTACGGGACTTGGTAAGAATGTCTTCCACGAGTTATGAGTGTGTTGGGTAGGGACACTACGAACGTAGTGTGTGGACATACACGGTGATAATGTGGGTCTCGCGGGAGGCGTGCTCGAGATAGTCCCTGCAGTCGCACTATCCTCTGTGCCCGCGGTGGCTTAGCTGGATAGAGCGTCTGCCATGTAAGAAGGAGATCCCGGGTTTGAGTCCCTGTCGAGGCACACATTATCACCTGTCCCCATTTATATATATCAACGCAGGTCAGCAGCTGAATGTATTAATATATAATTGTAATCTACTTGTTTGTAGGTGAGATCTACGCTGTTAATTACTTAAGTGCAATGAAATTCGAAAGAAGTGTGGAATTTGTACACAGTGCATCGGGCTTCCTTGAGAAGCAATAGTTTACAAGACTACAGTACGACTTAAGACCAAGCTGGAAGCAGATCTGCGTCTGCGTCCTCTGAACTGATGATTCCAGCTGCGCGAAGGAAATATCAACGGGCTTTGAAAAACCTGAAACACATGCTCATTATTAACGAGATATCCACAGTTAATGAGTCCGATAAAGAGATTACGTAATACTCGTGTTTGTTCACTCTTACTAGAACAACCTCAACGACCATTCCACACCTTGATAAGGCGCCTTCAAAAAATGGTTCAAATGGCTCTAAGCACTATGGGACTTAACATCTGAGGTCATCAGTCCCCTAGACTTAGAACTACCTAAACCTAACTAACCTAAGGACATCACACACATCCATGCCCGAGGCAGGATTCGAACCTGCGACCGTAGCAGATAAGGCGCCTTGTTAAACTGTGATTTACTGTTTTCAATTGGGAAATAGCTGACGACAAAGAACGGCAGCTGCAATACTTTGATTGTGGATAACAGAAATGTCCGTAGTCAATGAACAATCCACAATACTTTTTTCATAACTGTCAAATTTAGCTGGAATAGTAAGCCGTTACAGTACAATCATCAATGATACAATCGGTTTGAAACTTGGCTGCAAAAGAAATTTGCACTTCCAGAAGTGGCCAGCGAAACTAAAAAAATATACATTGCTGTGTTTGTCACCTCAGTCATGGGATACCTCCTAATAACGTGTCGGATCTTTCAACGTCGCATGGACACCATAAGTCGTTGGAAGTCCCTCGCAGAAATACTGAACAATGCTGCCTCTATAGCCGTCCGTAATTGTAAAAGTGTTGCCGTTGCGAGATTATGTCCCATTAATGATCGATGGGATTCATGACAGGCTATGGGTGGTCAAATCATTCCCTCGAATTGTCCAGAATGTTCTTCAAATCAATCGCGAACAACGGTGGTCCAGTGCCTTGGCGCGTTGTTATCCAAAAAATTCCATCGCTGCTTGGAGGCATGAAGTTCATGAATGGTTGCAAATGGTCTCCAAGTAACCGAACATAACCATCAGTTGGACCAGAGGACCCATTCCATTCCAAGCAACCACAGCCCACACCACTATCGAGCCACCACCAGCTTGCACAGTGCTTTGTTGACAACTTGGGTCCATCGCTTCGTGGGGTCTGCGCCACACTCGAACCATACCTTCAGTTCATACCAACTGAAATCTGGTCTCATCTGACCAGACCACGGTTTTCCAATTATCCACTGTCGAACCGATACGGTCACGAGTCCAGGAGAGATCTGAAGGCGGCGTTGTGCTGTTGGCAAAGGCACTCGCAACAGTATCAGTCGTCTGCTGCCATAGCGCTTTCCTAACGGATACCTTCGTCGTAGGTCCACATTGACTTCTGAGGTTATTTCAAGCAGTGTTGCTTGTTTGTTGGCAGTGACAATGCTACGCAAACGCCGCTGCTCTCGGTCGTTAAATGAATGCCGTCCGACGCTGCGTTCTCTGTGTTAAGAGGTAACGCCTGAAATTTTAAATTCTCGACACGCACTTGACGCTGTGGATTTTGGAATACTGAATTCCCTATTGATTTTCCAAATGGAATGTCCCATGCGTCTAGCTCCAACTATCATTTCGTGTTCAAAGACTGTGAATTCCCGTCGTGCGGCAATAACCACGTCGGAAACCGTTTCACATGGATCACCAGACTACAAATGACAGCTCCGCCAATGCACTGCCCCTTTTTGCCTTGTGTACGCGATACTACTGCCATCTGTATGTGTGTATATCGTTATTCCTTGATTTTTGCCACCTCTGTGTACATAGTGACTTCAGAAAGTAACTTACACATGTAGTCCCACGCTGAGACCAATGTGGCACAAGGGTGACGCATTGTCAGAAGAGAGTCAATGTTCCGGGATTCCTGCAGAGACGATTCTGGATAGGACTGTTCATATTTTTAAAAATACATCATTACCATCTACCGGTATATCGCGAAAATATATCGACATATCGATATACTGACGGAAAAGATACTGACGCACCGGCCCATAAAAGTATCGGCTTCACATTGTAAATATATTGCCGGCTTTAGAGTTTTGTATTAAGTATTAATTTATTACTAGATACTCCGTACATCAACAAGCTAGCAGCCTGCATATCTCCCTTAGAGCAAGAATTGAAAGAAAAACGATGCACGTGCACGCTTTGCGAAAACCGCTTTGCTGAAAATGGTAATTGCGTGCGAATGGCACAATAAGAGCTATCCGATGGGTCCGTCGCTCTATTTCGTCACATATCGGATTTGTCCGGAACTCTTCATGTCGACTTCCCTGTTTTTTCTTTCCTTCCAACGCCAACGACCTAGTAGCTGTAGTGTCAAGACTGCGTGGTTAACCTAAACGATTCAGTTTCAATTGGTAGCACCGATTACGTCAGCATTACCCCTCGCACGTCTCCACCCACCGAAAAGACCAATGTTTTCATTTAGATTTTTGTTCATCATTTACAGCAACTGCTTTTGTAGAATGCCAATGTGAAGAAATTGCACACTAGTTGCATTGAAATTGTTTTTTAACGCAACTGGTGTGCTATTTCTTCACATCGGAAATCTTGTTATTCCATTCACACCACCACACCCCACTGCAGATGGACTTCTTCTTTTGTGCCACATATACTCGCTTCACACAGTCAGAGAGAATGAGTGGACTTGATGAAAGCTCAAAAAGTAGTAAGACTCCCTCACTCAGGGAATTTCAATTTCAAAAGAACAACTTCAGATATGTACCGAAAATTGTGAAAAAAATAACATAAAATAAAAATATCGGCACTCTAAAATGCCATTTTGATATTGATATGTATAGGGAGTAAAGTATAGCCGATGCATATATCGATACTTTATGGAAGAATTAATGATGTATCGATATATCGTTATTCTCTTAACCGCCATAGTTCTGGTGCGGTGCGAATAACAGGAGCACCATAGTGTGCGACTGAAATGGTGAGGCAACTGGAAACGTACTGTAAAAATTATGTGCTCCAAAATTGCACTCAGATTCACAACGAAATTCTGGGGGTACATGGATCAAATGCAGTGTCGAATTCAGCCAATGAGACGAAGGCTGCGCAGACATAGTTGATGCTGATCGGGAAGCTGAAGGAACACCTGGGCGAAAGAGACTTTCCAACGATAAGGACATTCGCACAGCGGTACTTGAATTGATACGTGATCGAGGTATAGATTTCTGTAGTCGAGGAACTAAACGATTGATACAACGCTCCCGGTGTTGCTCATACAGACTTGGTGCCTATGTTGAAAAACAGTGACTTGTATCTGTGTCACTCTGAAGTGCAGCGCTGCATTCAATAAAAGTTACTTGGCCTATCGTGATAATGTGTGGCTTTCTGAAGTCCCGTCGTAGCAGAGAATACCGTATGTAAAGTTTCTTTTCTTTTTAAATTACTGCAACCAGTCACAAACTTTATCAACTATTGTATTACTTATTTATTTAGCGACATGTTTCGAGGAAATCCCTCATCTTCAGGCTAAATGCCATTACAAAAACAACTTTACAATAAGGTCATACTGATGTTACATAGTCTTTTCGTAAATGCTGTGGTCATCCTGTGGAAGAAGAGAAAACTTAATAAGAGGCGATGTCACTTTGGAAGCTGGACGGATGTTTGCACCAAAATGTTTTGTGACGGTCATTCACTTTGTTTTTATGGCGTGGCAGTCTCGTTGTGATGCGCTGACCTGTTTCCATTTCCGTGGCTCTCTTGGTCACTGTTCACAAATTGTCACTAACATAGCAGTAACTTGGAAACACAATCACAAACAGTTCTGTATTGCAGTCTTGTTTTCGTATTACTCATGTAGGTTGACGAAATGCATTACAAATTAAGCACCTGTTACAATATTATTAAACACATCAAGATATAAACTATTTATTTTACATATTTCTAAGCTATTTCTGGGGCTCGAGTCAAACGACTGTCATGTTATGTATCTTTTATTCTAGGAGTACTGTAGTGAAATTGGAAAAGAAATGTGAATTTTTGAAGTCTGTCATTTCCTTCAGGAACTCGTTATTCCCCATCTGGCCATGGATGAATATTTCCATTTCTTCCAAGATGTCCCTTTTCTTGCTCTTTTCTAAATTATGTAGTACTTTGTAACACTGTGTCCTGTTTCATTTATTCGTTTTGCTTCATAGTTCGTGTCGGTTCCCCGACTTTAGCATTAGATCTTCCAGTTGTGTTTTAGAAAACACTTTAAACACTGTTAGTTGTGAAAAAAGATAGACAGTCTGGTTCACTTTTTATGTTTATTAGCAGAAATTCCGTATAAATTGTTTTATGATGGTGTATTATTTTGTTGTATGTATTTTTATGTCACGGTATTATCAGGTCTGTACTATCGTTCCGCTTTATCTTCTTTTATTACATACGGATCTCGTTATGACTGTAACAAAGGTCAAAAATGTTCCAAATGGCTCTGAACACTATGGGACTTAACTGCTAAGGTCATCAGTCCCCTAGAACTTAGAATTACTTAAACCTATGTGAGACCTGAGTTTCTCCTGGCGTATACAACTTTCAAATAACTTCCGGGAATTCAGCCAGGCAAACTGCCTTGAAAATGGCGGGGTGTTCTCCCGCCGAAATATCGGCGGTCGCTGGAGGTGTTACCTGGCTGAATTCCCGAAAGTTATTTGAAATACTTAAACCTAACTAACCTAAGGACATCACACACATCCATGCCCGAGGTAGGATTCGAACCTGCGACCGTAGCGGTCGCGCGGTTCCAGACTGTAGCGCCTAGAACCGCTCGGCCACTGCGGCCGGCAACAAAGGTCGAAACCGGTAATGCGAATGAACATAAAAAGTAGTTCAGAGATGGTCTGTCTTTCTTCATTGTATTAAAAGTGGTCGCGGTGCCCCTAGGCGCCATGTCAACAGTTATGAGACTGTGAGATGTGTTACTCCTCTATCTTCCTTTGGGAGTGGAGAGCCTAAGCTTGGCGTCCTCCTGATTAATTGTGACCATGAAGGATAAGTACAGATGCTGTGATTGTCTGTAATAATTACACATGTAGTACTGCTACCATTCATTAGACGTTAATTAATTTACACATTGCGACGCGTTTCGAGCATGTTTTGCACATCATCAGTCGACTTTACATCCGTAATAATTGTTATTTAGCGATACTATTTACTTCGTACATCTAAAATTAACAAATAAATTATACAATGAAATATGTGCAGTTTTTGTGATGCATAAAGATAATCACAATAAATGTTGCAAAAAGCCTACATGCTTCCAACATAGGTTGCGTTCTTTACTACACAAAGAACTAGCTGCAATAGTTTGTGATCTGCCTCATAACGTCCACAACAACAGTTGTGACTATTTAACCTCACCGCGCTCCCGATCCTCCTCCCTCAACTCCGCCAACAGCCACTCCATGGGCAGATTAGTACATACCTTAAGCTATATAATTTTTTAGTTTTATATTTATTATGTAAATAAGACTCGTTCTGTATCAAAGGCTTCCGACGATGGACAACACATGCAGTCGCACCAAAAAATATAGGTACAGTTACATTTTAGTGATTGTAGGTTAAACGAAACATATTTCAGAACAGATCCCAGACACGTGCCACCTTACATTACATAGGTTACAAATATGTCCAAATCACCTGTCCGTAAACTAACATACAGTGTTATGAAAATAAACATCGCTCTTCTGCATCCAAAAAAGTATTGGCACACGCCTATGAATCGGACAGTATGCTCCTTTTCTTCATTGATGTTCACATTCTAATAGCTAGTGAGCATCCATTTAGCATCTATAACAGCACGTAAACGCCTAGGAATGCTTTGTATAAAATTCCGGGTGATATCAGGGCTAATTTTCGACCATTCCTCCAGGAGCACTTTCTGCAACTCGTTTTTACCGGACGGACGCCTTTTTCTGACTCGTGTGTCATGATGAGCCCACAGGTTCTCAATGGGGTTCAAATCAGGGCTCTGAGGTTTTGTTAGAACCCTTCTGGTGGCATTGTACGGTAACCACTCCCGGGTTTTCATGGCGGTATGTTTTGGGTCGTTGTCTTGCTGGAAATGAAACACCCCAGTAAGGCCCAATGTCAGTGCATAAGCGTGTAAATTAACTCGCAACACGCCGATGTATCTCATATGATCCATTGTACCGTGGATTACTGCTAGATTTCCAACGCCGAACGCTGCCATACAGCTCCAGACCGTGATACCGCCCCCACCGTGTTTGACTGTGGGATGCATGTGTTTGATGTCGAGGTGCGTATTCGGCTTGCGCCATACTTTCTTTCATGCATCGAATCCAAAAACATTGAACTTCGATTCGTCGCTAAATATCACAGTGTTCCAAAACTCCATCGGCTTGCTGATGTAGTCCTTGGCAAACTGCAGGAGTTTCTGCCGGTTGATTTCCGATTTGTATGGCTTTTTCCTGGGAGAACGTCGATTCATGTCAGCCTCATTCAACACATTTCGTATAGTTTGAACACTAACCGTCTTGTCGGACGTTGTCTGAACAACTTCAGCAATAGTTGCTGCACTTGTAGCAGGTTCCTTCCGAGCAAGTGCGATGATACGGCGACGCTCTTGGGTTGTAAGTACTTTCGGACGTCCAGGACGACACTTATTCACTGTTGTTCCAGTCTCTTTATATTTATGAATGATGGCTCGTACCGTGGTGTAGGTAACAGACACCTCTGCTCCGATTTGTCGATAGCTTCTCCCCTGGAGTGGAGAAATACCACTCACGCAACGCCACTAAATGTTCCTTCTTCTTCGGTCGCGTACTGACCACTAACGCGCAATACAGAAACATACTATCGACTGGGCCGTCAACAACACGCAGTGTCTACTGCGTCAGCAGACTGCGTTTCGGTACCTGAAAACCCAGCAATATACCGAGAAGCCACGCTATATGCCAATACTTTTTGTGTGCAGAGGAGATACATGTTTGGCCTTAACACTGCATTTCTTTGTTAATGGTAGGCACAGTGGGCTTAATTGTAATGTCTGGTATGTGAGGCAGCACGTACGTGTGTTGTGTACCGGAAGGTGCGGCGTCTGTAGCCAGCAACGATAAATATACACTTGTGCCAATACTTTTTGGTGCGATTGTACGTCTTTCCGATACTTTCATCAGCAATTACACATAGTGGAAATTTTGCTGAACTCAAGAGTTTGATATGTAAAATACGTAAATTGCAAGTCAAATTATGATCAATATGCACACTCAGGAGTCTTGAGCACTCAGTTCTCACACTTCCTTTCTGTTCTTTTCCTAGTGATGATGGTATATTCCGCCTCCTACTGATTTGACTGAGTTCCGTTTTTCTTTTAAATTAAGTGATAGTCCGTTCACCTGCAATCAATGGCTAATGTTTCTGGTGGCTGGGAGTGTGAAAATTTGCAGCCACAGTGGCCGTCATGAATGGTCAAAGTGAAGGTTAGTGTAGTAAATCCCTTTCCAAGCTCCCCCTGCCCCTCCTGGACACGAACCCAGTACTTAAGCTAAGGCGTCGCCTTCCTTGACCTGTATTCGTAACCACCCTTACGGTATCTCCTCATTGATGGCGCCTACTCTGCTACATTTGCAACAGCTCAACGTCACGTTTCTCTGATTAAAAGAACAAAAACCACCAAGCCGGAGTTTATCATATCGCGTATTGTGTGCACTTCAGATAGAGCTGCTCGATACTGTCCCGGGAGAAGAATCCGGGAACTCAATTCGGATGACGCCATTTCCATCTCCGTGTCCAATGACGTAGCAATATACAGACGTGGTCATAACCACAAGTGAGCACCTTGCGCAATTATGGATAATATTGCGAGTTTTAATAATAAGTAAAAACGGTTAACAAATGTGAACAGTTGAGACCGTGCCGCATAAGTGTGTTTAGCGGTCATTGATGACTGTCGCTCAATGGGGAGGTAGGGTCTTGGCGAGGTAGTACCTGGTACTTATGACGGCCGCAAGGTTGCGCAACTCCGCGCATGGTGACGCCTCGCTTTAAGGAAGAGGCGGGTCGCGGCACATCCGCGGGCACAGCCAGGCCGCGACACGCCGCCGCGCCGCCGGTGACGTGGCGGCTCCACTTCCGCGAAATTGGCGCGTTTGCGCAACATTGCAACAGGTAGCCGCCTCCCGCTCTTGATTGTAAACATAGATCAGTTCCGACTTCAGTCAGGAAAAAAAGAAAAGAAACCGGGCATGTGCGAGTAGGACTCCAGCTCTGAGGGTTTCGTATACATTGAATCTATATACAGGTATACAGGGTTGTACATTGATCGTGACCGGGCCAAATAACTCACGAAATAAGCGTCAAACGAAAAAACTACAAAGAACGAAACTCGTCTAGCTTGCAGGGGGAAACCAGATGGCGCTATGGTTGGCCCGCTAGATGGCGGTGCCACAGGTCAAACGCATATCAACTACGTTTTGTTTTAAATAGGAACCCCCATTTTTATTACATATTCGTGTAATACGTAAAGTAATATGACTGTTTTAGTTGGACCACTTTTTTCGCTTTGTGATAGATGGCGCTGTAATAGTCACAAACATATGGCTCACAATTTCAGAAGAACAGTTCCTAACAGGTAGGTTTTTTAAATTAAAATACAGAACATAGGTACGCTTGAACATTTTATTTCGGTTGTTCCAATGTGATACATATACCTTTGTGAACTTATCATTTCTGAGAACGCATGCTGTTACAGCGTGATTACCGGTAAATACCACATTAATGCAATGAATGCTCAAAATTATGTCCGTCAACCTCAACCTATGGCAGCGCCATCTAGCAGGCCAACCATAGCGCCATCTGGTTTCCCCCTTCAAGTTAGACAAGTTTCGTTCTTTGTAGTTTTTTTCGTTTGACGCTTATTTCGTGAGATATTTGGCCCTGTCACGATCAATGGACTACCCTGTATACAGGTATATACATAAAAAGCAAAGTCCTGACTGATCATCATCGCCCCGCACATACCGCTAAGGATAGAAGCTTGAAATTTGATGAGGGTGTTGATCTTATACTGAAGGCTTCGTTTCAGAAGGGGTTTTTCTTAAATTCCGCACCTAAGGGAACGAAAAAGGTGACGAAAAGTTTTTTTTTTAATATGTCGCTATGAAGCTAGACCTAGGACAACTCGTGTTTGGTTTGTCGAACACTCGATCAGAAATAAAGAAATACGTGTTTTAGCTTTTTGGAAATTTAAACACTTGGGGGCAAAATAGTGAATGAAAGGCTTTTTTAAAATAAATCAATTTTAATGGACTATTAAAGTGTTTTTGAAACTACATTTGTAAAACTGACATTTGACTTCTCGGTTACAAATAAAAAAATACATGTTCCAGCTCTTTTAGAAATTCAACTTCTAAGGGTGTGAAATAGGGGAGGATGTGTTTTATGAAATTATTTCATTATGAAAGCATTTCAAAGCTAAATGTATGAAAATCTGAATTTGGCTTCTCGGTTGGGTATAAATAAAATACGTGTTTGATTATGATGAAATATTTTAAGAAAATATTTCGTATATTGAAAAAATTTTGAAGGTAGATCTATGAAAATTCGTATTTCACTCGGTTAGGTAATAAAGAAATAGGTGTTAGGGGATGAATGTTTCTATGGAAATATCGCCACAAGAACGCAAATGTGAAAAGTTTACAAGGTGCTGCAATCCGTGAACAACTTAAGGGTGGAAACCACATTAGGAGGCTGTTTGACACTGATTTTTTGGGTAGGATGAATAATTAGAATTTAATCAAATTTTGACGTCATTTGATTCGTATTCCGAACAGTTTTTTGTGAATTTGTTTGAATAATTTCAGCCAAAAATAAACAAAGTTACGCTGTGATGTCCGCTGAAGGTTGTGAGTACAGTTCTCCAGTTGCGTGCAATGTAGCCATTCTTTTTTTTCATCTGAAATCAAAAAGGTTTTCATTTTACATTAATAACTTATTTTCTAAGAATATGAATCTCAATGCTGGTGAAATTGATGAAAATTAAAAATTTTGCATGCGTTGGAACAATTTACTTCGATTTTCACGATTTTTTCTCTTATTATGCAAAGAAAAATACCCTTAAAATCATGATATCATCTCCCAAGTTGGTTCATATAATTCGTAATTTTATAAAGAATCATACTATCAATTGTTATAATGATCGGTTCTATACTTTTTGAGTTACCTTGCAAGAAAATTTGGAAAAAAGTCATTTCGAGATAAAAGCGTCTGAAAAATAAATTCTCGGAAAATGGAAATTCAAGGAAGTTAACAATAATGTGAAATGCTTACCGATTAATCTTCCTCATAGGCTTCGTTTTGCGCTTGCAGCAGTGCTTTACGAGCTTTCCCACCTTCCTTCGATTCCAATGCACTACGTCGATTCTGC
Source organism: Schistocerca nitens (assembly GCF_023898315.1). Classification (NCBI taxonomy): domain Eukaryota; kingdom Metazoa; phylum Arthropoda; class Insecta; order Orthoptera; family Acrididae; genus Schistocerca; species Schistocerca nitens. The sequence goes on from NC_064620.1 coordinate 271,713,228, forward strand.
CGGCTCACACGCTGGTTATCAATTTGTTCGGCATAATTGAAGCTTTGCGTGCCTATCACAATTCCTTCCTCGCTCATGACCATCAGAAGTGATGAATTTCCTTCACTGAAAAAGCCCGCTGCTAAATACCATGCCAATTCAACGACTTTTATTCCGGAGTGCAAGTGTTTAGGAGCTAATCGCCAAATAGTGGAAATAAGACTTTCATTTCCATTTTGTGTGTGGCCACCTAAACATCTCGCAATTAATTCATTCCTTGATAAATCTTCATATACCGGAAGAATTTCCGTCTCTACCCGATGTGCACTCGGTTCTATGCTAATAAAATCTCAACGAAAGCGAACTTCGCCTTGAAATTTTGACAGCGTATTCTTGGCTAGTTAAGCTAACGATTTATGCAATGGAAGAAATCGGATTTTTTGAACCTCCTAATGTGGTTTTCCCCCTTAAAAATTTGAGGCCGCGCGGAGTGGCCGCGCGGTTAGAGGCGCCATGTCACTGACTGCGCGACCCCTCCCGCCGAAGGTTCGAGTCCTCCCTCGGGCATGGGTGTGTGTGTCGTTCTTAGCGGAAGTTTGTTTAAGTAGTGTGTAAGTTTAGGATCCGATGACCTCAGCAGTTTGGTCCCTTAGGAATTCACACACATTCGAACATTTTTGAAAAATTCGATTTCAGAAAAGAAAAAAAAATCTGTGATGACCACAAAGTGTACGCAAGCGAAGCAGAGGGCGCTAAGCTAGTTAGGTACACAGATAATTATAATAATTTACTATGGCTCAGTGGCCTCTGCAAGTCTTTCTATTGGATACCGACGTCTTGGCTGTGCCTAACCTACCACATCCCGCCGGGGAAAGGGGACTTACAGCTTAACGCGGAGTCCGAACCATGTTTTGCCTCTGGTAACGCCTCACATCGTTGAGAGGTGAAGGCAAGGCTAAAACGAATACTGGAAGAAAAAAATCCATAGTTCGACCGAAATTCCACCCCGTGATTTCTCCCTCCGAACACGCGCGTTACCGCAACACCACCACGTCTGACACGTACAGGGACGGTTCATCCGTAGCAGGGCCGGCCACGGCGTCCCAGACTTCACGCACGCTGACTGTGCGGGCCACGTGCTCTCCAAGACTCGGCCTCTCTCGGCCTTGCTCGGTCCTTCTCGTAATTTTCAGCCGAATTGTGATGTCAGCGCTCTGTACCCCTCCTATTTGTTCGTGGTGTTGGAGGACGCTCACAGGTCCAGTGGCTGTTGGCACAAAAAGAGGAACTCCAGCGATCTATCTCAATATACAGGGTGTTCGGAAATTCCTGTTGCAAATTTCTAGGATTTGTATAAAGGAGTGAGTACATGATGTTTTGAATAGAAATAGCACGGAAACGGTACGTTTCCAGACATGGATTCCAACTCATTCCCCTCTACAGATCCTAAAAGTTTGTAACAGGAATTTCCGAACGTCCCGTATATTATGGGGCACACATGTGATCGGTACTGCTTATTTGCTACGAAACCAAATTGCAATACCATGCAGAAATAATTTAAAGATATAGTTGACAATGGAAGAGCAAAAAAATGGAACGATCGCCGGGCAGGATTCGTTGTTCTGTACACCAAGAAACACTTTATGCTAAATTTGCAGGCATGCAGTGCATGAATAGTGAAATTTCGAATAGTAAAATTCCTGTAGTCGCACGCATAAGTCCACTGTCAGTTTCAATAGTTTTCGATGGAACTGAACCAATAGTATGGAGACTTTATACGTTACTGAGAAGCGTGTTGGTTAACTCAAGCGGCGTGCATGGAACGATTCTTCGATTTAAAACACGCTGTTGTTGAATTTATGAAGGAAATTGGAACGTTCAGAATGGATTGCAGATCTCGCATTTTTAGTGGACTTGACTGCACACTGCCCACAGTCAGACACTGCAAGGTAAGAAACAACTTCTTTTTTATTTGACGAGGATGCATTTAGAAAGAAAATCGCGTTGTAGAAGAGACACATTCTGATAAACACGCTCGAGTTCTGTACGCTCACTGGCGTCAAAGGAAACGTGAGGTCTGAAGAATTCATTGTGGTCTTGAAAGAGTTACAAGGATAGTTTCGTAAACGTTTCCAGGACACTGACAATCTTACATCTTTTTTTAGAGCTGTTTTCGAGACCGTTTGCTATTTCAGATGAAGGTGTCCATGTGCATGTGCACATGTAGCTGATTGGTCTGGGTGGTAATTCTCGTTTTAAAGATTAACATCTTGAAGGTTAAAACTTACCAGGACGTCTACATTGCTTTCCTCGGGTAAAGTGTCTACGTCTGATAAAGTGCTACAATATTTCGATCAACACATGTATGTCTAAGACATTTTTTCGATTATGAAACTAAATAAGTCATGACTATATGCAACCTGAGTGCGAAAATCTGTGAAACTGTCTGCGTCTGTCCTTACGCCGACATTTTGTACAAGATAAAAATTATACTACGGTTTCAGAGCGCCGAAAATAATTAAATAATACTGAAAAATTGTTTTGTTTTTGCTCTATGATGTTGAGAAATGTGAAATATAAAACCAACTTATACTCAGTGCAACTGCACTGCCATTTAAATGTGGCGCGTACGCAGTTTCTCCTCTTGCCCCTCCTCACACTCTGACGTCATGGCATACCGGTGGGGGAACTTGTGTCAGCGAGGCTGCGCGCTATGGCACCAGTGCCAGTGCATGTCGCGAGCCTAAATCTTGGCGACACATGATCTGTAGGTTTTGATGAGTGAGTTTGGGAATGTGAAAATATGTGACATATACGGCCGTATCCTTTGACTGTACCGCATCTGTATGTACAACTACATATATACGCCGCAAGCCACCGTACGGCGCGTGGCGGAGGGTACCCTGTACCTACTTGTCATTCCCCCTCCTGTTCCACCTGCAAATAGAGCAAGAGAAGAACAACAGCCGGCCGCTGTGGCCGAGCGGTTCTACGCGCTTCAGACCGGAACTGCGCTGCTGCTACGGTCGAAGATTCGAATCCCGCCTCGGGCATGGATTTGTGTTATGTCCTTAGGTTAGTTAGGTTTAAGTTGTTCTAAGTCTAGGGGACTGATGACCTCAGATGTTAAGTCCCATAGTGCTCAGAGCCATTTGAACCATTTGAACCATTATTGTAGCCAAGATATACACGAAGCCTACGCCTACCACAGTAGTGCAAGTTTATATCCCAACTAGCTCCGCAGATGACGAAGAGATTGAAGAAATACGAGTACATGATGAGATAAAAGAAATTATTCAGATAGTAAAGGGAGACGAAAATTTAATAGTCATGGGGGACTGGATTTCAATAGTAGGAAAAGGAAGAGAAGGAAACGTATTAGGTGAATATGGAATGGAGGTAAGAAATGAAAGCGGCAGGCGCCAGGTAGAATTTTGCACACAGCGTAACTTAATCATAAATAACACATGGTTCAAGAATCATGAAAGAAGGTTGTATACGTGGAAGAGGCCTAGAGATACTGGAAGGTTTCAGACAGATTATATAATGTTAAGACAGAGATTGAGGAACCAGATTTTAAATTGAAAGGCATTTCCATGGTCATATGTGTACTCTGACCACAATCTATTGATTAGGAACTGTAGATTAAAACTGAAGAAACTGCAAAAAGGTGGGCATTTACGGAGTTGGGACCTGGATAAACATAAAGAACCAGAGGTTGTAGAGAATTTCAGGGAGAGCATTAGAGAACGATTGAAAACAACAGGGGAAAGAAATACAGTAGAAGAAGAACGGGTAGCTTTGAGAGATTAAATAGTGAAGGCAGCAGAGGATCAAGTAGGTAAATAGACGAGGGCTAGTAGAAATCCTAGGGTAACAGAAGAGATACTGAATTTAATTGATGAAAGGATAAAACATAAAAATGCAGTAAATGAAGCATGCAAAAAGGAATACAAACGTCTCAAAAATGAGATCGACAGGAAGTCAAAAATAGCTAAGCAGAGATGGCTAGAGGACAAATGTAAGGATGCAGAGACATATATCACTAGGGGCAAGGTAGATACTGCCTACAGGAAAATTAAAGAGATCTTTGGAGAAAAGAGAACCACTTGTATGAATATCAAGAGCTCAGATGGAAAACCAGCTCAAAGCAAAGAAGGGAAAGTAGAAAATAATGGTTCAAATGGCTCTAAGCACTATGGGATTTAACATCTGAGGTCATCAGTCCCCCAGACTTAGAACTAGCTAAATCTAACTAACCTAAGGACATCACACACATCTATGCCCGAGGCAGGATTCGAACCTGCGACTGTAGACTGTAGCAGCAGCGCGGTTCCGGACTGAAGCGCCTAGAACCGCTCGGCCACAGCGGCCGGCCAGAAAGTAGAAAGATGGAAGGAGTAATACAGGGTCTGTCCAAGGACGATATATTCGAGGGCAATATTATGGAAATGGAAGAGGACGTAGGTGAAGATGAAATGGAAGATATAATACTGCGTGAAGAATTTGACAGAGCACTGAAAGACCTAAGTCGAAACAAGGCCCCTGGAGTAGACAACATTCCATTAGAACTACTGATAACGTTGGAAGAGCCAACCCTGACGAAACTCTATCATCTGGTGAGCAAGATGTATGAGACAGGCGAAATACCCTCAGACTTCAAGAAGAATATAATAATTCCAATCCCAAAGAAAGCTGGTGTTGACAGGTGTGAAAACCACCGAACTATCAGTTTAATAAGACGGCTGAAAAATACTAATTCTTTACACACAAATGGAAAAATTGGTAAAAGCCGACCTTGAGGAAGATCAGTTTAGATTCCGTAGAAATATTGGAACATGGGAGGCAATACTGAGCCTACGACTTATCCTAGAAGATAGATTAAAGAAAGACAAACCTACGTTCCTAGCATTTGTACACTTAGAGAAAGCTTTTGATAATGTTGACTTGAATACTCTCCTTCAAATTATGAAGGTGGCAGGGATCAAATACAAGGAGCGAAAGGATATTTACAATTTGTACAGAAACCAGGTGGCAGTTATAAGAGTCGAGGGCCATCAAAGGGAAGCAATTGTTTGAAGGGAGTGAGACAGGGTTGTAGCCTATCCCCGATGTTATTCAGTCTTATCAATATCAATATATTGAGCATGCAATAAGGGAAACAAAAGAAAAATTTTAAGTAGGCATTAAAATCCATGGAGAAGAAATAAAAACTCTGAGGTTTGCCGATGACATTGTAATTCTGTCAGAGACAGCAAAGGACCTGGAAGAGCAGTTGAACAGAATGGACAGTGTCTTGAAAGGTGAATATAAGATGAACATCAACAAAAGAAAAACGAGGATAATGTAATGTAGTCGAATTAAATCAGCTGATGCTGAGGGAATTAGATTAGAAAATGAGACACTTAAAACAGTATATGAGTTTTGCTATTTGGGGAGCAAAATAACTGATGACGGTCGAAGTAAGAGGACACAAAATGTAGACTGGCTACAGCAAGGCAAACGTTTCTGAAGAAGAGAAATTTGTTGACACGAAGTATAGATTTAAGTGTCAGTAAGTCTTTTCTGGATGTATGTGTACGGAGTGTAGCCATGTATGGAAGTGAAACATGGACAATAAATAGTTTAGACAAGGAGCGGATAGAAGCTTTCAAAATGTGTTGCTACAGAAGAATACTGAAGATTAGATGGGTAGATCACGTAACTAATGAGGAGGTACTGAACAGAATTGGGGACAAGAGGAATTTGTGGCACAACTTGACTAGAAGAAGGAATCGGTTGGCAGGACGTGTTCTGAGGCATCAAGGGGTCACCAATTTAGTAGGATTGGATTGGATTGTTTTGGGGGAAGAGACCAAACTTTGAGGTCATCGGTCTCATCGGTTTTAGGGAAGGACGGGGAAGGAAGTCGGCCATGCCCTTTCAAAGGAACCATCCCGGCATGTACCTGGAGCGATTTAGGGAAAGCATGGAAAACCTAAATCTGGATGGCCGGACGCGGGATTGAACCGTCGTCCTCCCGAATGCGAGTCCAGTGTGCTAACCACTGCGCCACCTCGCTCGGTACCAATTTAGTATTGGAGGGCAGCGTGGAGGGTAAAAATCGTAGAGGGAGACCAAGAAATGAATACACTAAACAGATTCAGAAGGATATAGGGTGCAGTAGTTACTTAGAGATGAAGAAGCTTGCACAGGAGAAAGTAGCATGGAGAGCTGCAACAAACTAGTCTTCGGACTGAAGACCACAACAACTTTAATATCAAGAATGTACACAAATTATAAATATGTACGGTTACTGACAAGCTACGTCTACTCAGTGAAGTTGTCTAAAAAGCATGTTTGAGAACAACATGGTATCGGCACCTTGTACCTTAGCATAACAAATATTGGAAAATGAGGGTATTTTTTGCCAGATACTAAGTCAAATTTGTAGGACTAATGTGTCAATTATTGCAAAACGAGTTGTAATCATTAGCGTACCGAGAGAAGAAACGCAAAGGTAAGATAATGGACTTTGGTTGGGAGACGCGCACTTCCAAAACTCGTGGAACTAATCGCGTTTAATTTCTCCTTGTTACCTAAGCATGTGAAGCCATTGTCAGAATGTTTCCGGCACCGAGCAAGATAGGGCAGTGGTACGACCCTAGATGCGTGTTCCGGAGGACAAGGATTCAAACCCCGTCCGGCCATTTCGGGCTAGATGGTTCTAATGGCTCTGAGCACTATGGGACTTAACATCTGAGGTCATCAGTCCCCTAGACTCAGAACTACTTAAACCTAACTAACCTAAGGACATCACACACATCCATGCCCGAGGCAGGATTCGAACCTGCGACCGTAGCAACAGCGCGGTTCCGGGCTGGAGCGCCTAGAACCGCTCGGTCACAGAGGCCGGCGAGGAATACAATATGCGGTTTTTTTTGGTTGGTACTTCTGTCTAGGGACTGATTTTAGAATGGCATGACGGAATGCACAGTAGGGACGGTCATAAGCAATTTCCGCCATTTCTGACTGTTATTATAATCCGTCTTCATTGCAAAAATATTTATTCACATGACCGGTTTCGGTTCCTCTAGAACCATCTTCAGATCTGAAACGAGAATGATACTAATTTACTACACTCCTGGAAATGGAAAAAAGAACACATTGACACCGGTGTGTCAGACCCACCATACTTGCTCCGGACACTACGAGAGGGCTGTACAAGCAATGATCACACGCACGGCACAGCGGACACACCAGGAACCGCGGTGTTGGTCGTCGAATGGCGCTAGCTGCGCAGCATTTGTGCACCGCCGCCGTCAGTGTCAGCCAGTTTGCCGTGACATACGGAGCTCCATCGCAGTCTTTAACACTGGTAGCATGCCGCGACAGCGTGGACGTGAACCGTATGTGCAGTTGACGGACTTTGAGCGAGGGCGTATAATGGGCATGCGGGAGGCCGGGTGGACGTACCGCCCAATTGCTCAACACGTGGGGCGTGAGGTCTCCACAGTACATCGATGTTGTCGCCAGTGGTCGGCGGAAGGTGCACGTGCCCGTCGACCTGGGACCGGACCGCAGCGACGCACGGAAGCACGCCAAGACCGTAGGATCCTACGCAGTGCCGTAGGGGACCGCACCGCCACTTCCCAGCAAATTAGGGACACTGTTGCTCCTGGGGTATCGGCGAGGACCATTCGCAACCGTCTCCATGAAGCTGGGCTACGGTCCCGCACACCGTTAGGCCGTCTTCCGCTCACGCCCCAACATCGTGCAGCCCGCCTCCAGTGGTGTCGCGACAGGCGTGAATGGAGGGACGAATGGAGACGTGTCGTCTTCAGCGATGAGAGTCGCTTCTGCCTTGGTGCCAATGATGGTCGTAAGCGTGTTTGGCGCCGTGCAGGTGAGCGCCACAATCAGGACTGCATACGACCGAGGCACACAGGGCCAACACCCGGCATCATGGTGTGGGGAGCGATCTCCTACACTGGCCGTACACCACTGGTGATCGTCGAGGGGACACTGAATAGTGCACGGTACATCCAAACCGTCATCGAACCCATCGTTCTACCATTCCTAGACCGGCAAGGGAACTTGCTGTTCCAGCAGGACAATGCACGTCCGCATGTATCCCGTGCCACCCAACGTGCTCTAGAAGGTGTAAGTCAACTACCCTGGCCAGCAAGATCTCCGGATCTGTCCCCCATTGAGCATGTTTGGGACTGGATGAAGCGTCGTCTCACGCGGTCTGCACGTCCAGCACGAACGCTGGTCCAACTGAGGCGCCAGGTGGAAATGGCATGGCAAGCCGTTCCACAGGACTACATCCAGCATCTCTACGATCGTCTCCATGGGAGAATAGCAGCCTGCATTGCTGCGAAAGGTGGATATACACTGTACTAGTGCCGACATTGTGCATGCTCTGTTGCCTGTGTCTATGTGCCTGTGGTTCTGTCAGTGTGATCATGTGATGTATCTGACCCCAGGAATGTGTCAATAAAGTTTCCCCTTCCTGGGACAATGAATTCACGGTGTTCTTATTTCAATTTCCAGGAGGAGGAGGAAGAGGAGGATATTAGTGTTTAACGTCCCGTCGACAACGAGGTCATTAGAGACGGAGCGCAAGCTCGGGTGAGGGAAGGATGGGGAAGGAAATCGGCCGTGCCCTTTCAAAGGAACCATCCCGGCATTTGCCTGAAGCGATTTAGGGAAATCACGGAAAACCTAAATCAGGATGGCCGGAGACGGGATTGAACCGTCGTCCTCCCGAATTTCCAGGAGTGTATTTCACAAATGCTAACCTTTTTCATCCTATCCGATCAACATCAAATGTACCAGAAGATACCTGCAGTTTCTGTTACTGGAGTAACAACCTTCACATGCTGCGTCACATAAAATTGGTTGGCAAAATGCACGTCATTTATATTAATTAGAAAACTATTACCAACACGTGGCGTCATTGTTACATTACATATGCACATACTGTATTAAGTATGTGCATTAAGTATGTGCCTATGTAATGAAACAAATGTACCAGACGCCACCTGTATTAAGTGTGTGCATTAAGTAAACTGCAGGTATCTCCTGATATATTTGATGTTGATCGGATAGGATGAAAAATGTTTGCATTTGTGAAATAGTAAATTAGTATCATTATTGCTTCAGATCTGAAGATGGTCCTAGAGGAACCGAAACCGGTCATGTGAATAAACATTTTTGCAATCAAGACGGATTATAAATAACATTGCATAACCAGTGATTGCGGTATCCCATCAGCCATTATGTCTGTTTTTGCAAAATTTCTGACTGTCTCTGTTGTTGTTAAACAGGTTCTGTTCTGTGCAGCATTTGTAAATATTTCGTGTTCTAAACATTTAAGTGCTGTATAATATATTAAAGCTATTTGGAATATATTGCTCATTCTTTAGTTATAGAATTTTATGTTGAGTAAAATTCTATATTTTTAGAACTGTTTATATATTCGCTGGTCACCCAACATCTTGCACAATGATACACAAGAAGGCCCTTACCATGCAACATGTGATACTTGCAAATGAATTGAGTTTCTTTAATGTCTTAACAAGTCTACCTGTCTCCAAAACGGATATTTGCGTTAGTTTCGCATGGCTTTTGCTTCAAAAAGTTTTTAACTTATAACTGGTTTTTGATAATGCTTCTTCCTCTCAATTTGATTTCACTTACTGATTATTGGTGTATAGTAGAATAATAATGTAACATATACACCATTTAATACACATAGACTGTCATAAACAAGTATTTATCGATTGAAGCGCTTTGTTCCTGGGTATATCATCTTGTTGTACTTTCACGCATGTTTTCATATTTGAAAAACCTTCTTTTCCCAGAGTAATTTCTGTAATTTCAGAACAAGAGTGCAGCACGAAAAAAGCGAATGCTCTCTTTTAAAAATGGATAACCTCTGTTAAAGGGCTGAAAACAGTCCCCTATTAGCTGGAGCCATAGAGAGCAAAAACTGTAGGATCAAATCAGTCACAAGACTGTTGTTGTTGTTGTTGTTGTGGCCTTCAGTCCGAAGACCGCCTATCTTCTCAGCGTAACTACTGCAATCTGCATCCTCGCCAAACTGTTTATTATTGTCAACTGACGCCTTCCTTCTACGATTTATATGTACACATAGGCAGCAGACCAGGATAGTGGAAGCTTAGGGTATCTCCGGGATTCCTTATTTTAGTCAAGATGTGCCATAAATTTCTTTTCGCCACAGTTCGATAAACTATCGCCTCATTAGTTAACATACATCCATATAATCTTCAGCATTCTCCTGCAATTCACAAGTTTCTATTCTCATTTTGTCTGAACAGTTTAACATCCACGTATCAACTCGTACAAGACTACTCTCGAGACAAATTCCTTCCGAAAGGTCTTTATATTTGTATTTGGTGTTACAAAATTTCTTTTTTTCAGAAATTCTTTTCTTATTTTTTCCACACTGCATTTAATACTCTCTCTGCATCACTACTCGATAGTTATTTTGCTACCCAAATAACAAAATTCATCTGTTATTTTTAGTGTCCAATTTCGTAATGTAATTGCCTCAGAATCGCCTTATTTCATTTTCATCATAAGACTGGTGACTAAACAGAAGTCTGGAAAAAATTATTCAGGTGATATGAAGGGGATTCGCGCAACGCTTTGAGAGCATGGGTGTAAACAAAAGCCGGCCATTGTGGCCAAATGGTTATAGACGCTTCAATCCGGAGCCGCGCGACTGCTATGGGCGCAGGTTCGAATCCTGCCTCGGCATGGATGTTTGTGATGTCCTTGGGTTAGTTAGTTTTAAGTAGTTCTAAGTCTAGGGGACTGATGACCTTAGAAGTTATGTCCCATAGTGCTCAGAGCCATTTGAACCATTTGTGTAAACAAAAGCAACATGTCACGTTTAACGACGAGTAGCTATATGCTTGACAAGCAACTGTCAAATGTATGAGGGATGAAAGACACACACACACACACACACACACGCTGACAGCAGTCCTGGATGGTGGAAGGTTAGGATAACTCTAGAATCACATGCACATTGCTGTGGCATGGAGGAACGGAAGAAATTGTATATAGAGCAAAGAACATACGCAGAAAAAAATTGTAGTGCTACTTTTGAGCTGTTACGAATCAGATGTACACTGCTGACAGAAACTGTCGGATGTCAATGTAGCTTCGCAGGAGTACACACCATCGGCAGGTATGAAAATGATTAGAGCTACAATTGTCTCTGACGAGTTAAAATGACTACCACAGTGCATGAGTGTTGTTCATGTTTGGTGTTGTGTCCAGACCTGGGGCATTAACAGCATCAGATGTTAACTGATCACTGTGAAGGTCATGGAGATTCCGAGTACTCGTATGAGACAGCATTATCAGCATCTAACATTTTATAGAACATAGTTCTTATTATAGGAAACAGCGATCTATAATTATTATAAATAAACTGGAAGCAATCTTTAACGCATAAATTTTTTAATATGGTGACCGGTTTCGATCTTATTATAAGATCATCTTCAGACCTACAATGAACAAGATTCCTTATAAACATATAAAGGAGTAAATCATATATACACTCCTGGAAATTGAAATAAGAACACCGTGAATTCATTGTCCCAGGAAGGGGAAACTTTATTGACACATTCCTGGGGTCAGATACATCACATGATCACACTGACAGAACCACAGGCACATAGACACAGGCAACAGAGCATGCAAAATGTCGGCACTAGTACAGTGTATATCCACCTTTCGCAGCAATGCAGGCTGCTATTCTCCCATGGAGACGATCGTAGAGATGCTGGATGTAGTCCTGTGGAACGGCTTGCCATGCCATTTCCACCTGGCGCCTCAGTTGGACCAGCGTTCGTGCTGGACGTGCAGACCGCGTGAGACGACGCTTCATCCAGTCCCAAACATGCTCAATGGGGGACAGATCCGGAGATCTTGCTGGCCAGGGTAGTTGACTTAACCTTCTAGAGCACGTTGGGTGGCACGGGATACATGCGGACGTGCATTGTCCTGTCGGAACAGCAAGTTCCCTTGACGGTTTAGGAATGGTAGAACGATGGGTTCGATGACGGTTTGGATGTACCGTGCACTATTCAGTGTCCCCTCGACGATCACCAGTGGTGTACGGCCAGTGTAGGAGATCGCTCCCCACACCATGATGCCGGGTGTGGCCCTGTGTGCCTCGGTCGTATGCAGTCCTGATTGTGGCGCTCACCTGCACGGCGCCAAACACGCATACGACCATCATTGGCACCAAGGCAGAAGCGACTCTCATCGCTGAAGACGACACGTCTCCATTCGTCCCTCCATTCACGCCTGTCGCGACACCACTGGAGGCGGGCTGCACGATGTTGGGGCGTGGGCGGAAGACGGCCTAACGGTGTGCGGGGCCGTAGCCCAGCTTCATGGAGACGGTTGCGAATGGTCCTCGCCGATACCCCAGGAGCAACAGTGTCCCTAATTTGCTGGGAAGTGGCGGTGCGGTCCCCTACGGCACTGCGTAGGATCCTACGGTCTTGGCGTGCTTCCGTGCGTCGCTGCGGTCCGGTCCCAGGTCGACGGGCACGTGCACCTTCCGCCGACCACTGGCGACAACATCGATGTACTGTGGAGACCTCACGCCCCACGTGTTGAGCAATTGGGCGGTACGTCCACCCGGCCTCCCGCATGCCCACTATACGCCCTCGCTCAAAGTCCGTCAACTGCACATACGGTTCACGTCCACGCTGTCGCGGCATGCTACCAGTGTTAAAGACTGCGATGGAGCTCCGTATGCCACGGCAAACTGGCTGACACTGACGGCGGCGGTGCACAAATGCTGCGCAGCTAGCGCCATTCGACGGCCAACACCGCGGTTCCTGGTGTGTCCGCTGTGCCGTGCGTGTGATCATTGCTTGTACAGCCCTCTCGCAGTGTCCGGAGCAAGTATGGTGGGTCTGACACACCGGTGTCAATGTGTTCTTTTTTCCATTTCCAGGAGTGTAGATGTCTGCCGGAGGCGGTGGCGCTTGGCAACTCTCTTGCTTGTCGCTGGTGGTGTACTGCAACGTAAAGGACGCCAGCTGCTAATTAAATAAATACTTGAAGCCCCGCCCACCGTCTCCGGCATAACGTCATGGATAGCTAATCACGCACATATTATTTCGTTCGCCCATGACGTGACCGTCCAGACAGTGGTTTTTTCTGTTCTTCAGTGGCATAATGTCATTAATTTTACGCTCATGATAGCCATCATGTTGCGTTCTATGCAGACCAACTACAGTAACGGAAATATAGCTTTTACTTTATAAATTTCTGTTACATTCCACAACTGATATCGCATTCTAGATGTAACATATATTTTGACAAGATGTCTTTTAATTAAAATTTTAATGGTACCAGTAACTCATGCGCATACCACTTACCCATATCATGTACTGATCGACCTTCGTTGGGTCTCCCTGGCAACCTTAGAGCGAGCAGGACGCTTTCCCCACAGATAGCCTCTTTGGCCCTAGAAAGGCGAGTAGGTAGCCATGGTTATTAGAGTGGCGTCCTTGTTATAATCTTTGCTTTGGTCGATAACAATACATGATAGAGGGCCACACTATTTAGGTCACAGTAATTACCTTATTACACTATATTTTATAAGCAATAAGATTTTAACTCGTTTTATAAGTTCTATAGATGGTAATAATGACTTAATAGTAACTACCACGTTCCTTTCTTAAGCGGCAGAAATGCAACTTACGTGATTGGCCATCCATGATGTTATGCCGGAGACGGTCGGCGGGGATTCAAGTATTTATTTAATTAGCAGCTGGCGTCCTTCACGTTGCAGTACACCACCAGCGACAAGCAAGAGGGTTTCCATGCTCCAACACCTCCGGCAGACATCTATGGTATATCAGCGTTATTTACTGTTTTATATATATACGCTTTCGTCCTTATAAGGATTCTTGTTCATTGTAGGTCTGAAGATGATATAATAAGATCAAAACCGGTCACCACATAGAAAAATTTATGCGATCAAGACTGCTTCCAGTTTATTTACCAGCATCTGACAGAGTCACAGAGGGGCTTCATGGTAGGTCTCCAATTGGCCAGATGGTCGAAGCGTGCATTATCCAGGTCTGAGAGGCATTTAGATGTGACAGAGGCCTGATGTTGGACTACATGGGGATACCAGTCAGGTGTACTCGTCGACAAGGTTCCTGTCGACTATATATGACTCCCCCCCTCCCCTACCCCCCCCCCCGAAAGGGAGAAGCATTGTATTGTGAATCAAGCACACCGTAGCCCCTACAAATTTTCACCTGCCATCGAAGAACATGTAACGGAGTACCTGCAACATTCTTCGTCATCCCACACCTTCTGTTGGAGGCTAGCAGCAGCCATCTTAGGGAATTACCGTTCCATGCGTAGGCTGCTGTTAACACCACAACACAGGCGGTTGCATTTGGAGCGGTACCGTGATCAGGAAGCATGTACTGCTGATGGATGGAGCTGCCATGTTTTGACCACAGTCGGCGACAATGGCGGCGACATGGAGAGAGGTCCCAGTCTTCCATTGATCTGGAGAGGCACGACGGTATTACTCGTTGCGGCATGGCGTGGTGAGCTAACGGATGTCTTCAGGTCACGGCTGGTAGTGACTGAGGTATCTCTCTCAGCACAATAGTACGTCGCGGATATCACGTGTCCTCATATGTTACCTCCCCTGCAGTAATATCGTGGTGCTATTTTTCAACAGGACAGTGCTTGCCCACACATTGCATGTGTCTTTATGAACTGTCCGCATGATGCTGATGTTCTCCTACGGCGACTAACATCCCCACATAAGCCTCCAATAGACCGTGTGTGGAACCAGCTCTCAACTCCGCCCCAGTATCAGTATTCGGGATATCAAGGACCAGTTACACCAGTTTGTGGGTCAGTTCGCCTCAGGAGAGGGTACAGCGGCTTTATGACACCCTTCCCGATCGAATCAGTGCATGCACACTGTTTAGAGGAGGGTGAAACGTCATGCTGATATGGCCAAGTTGACTTTGTAATCACTAAAATAACGCCACATACTCTCTCAACCCTGGAAGTTTCATTTCGTTTCCAGCTCCTCTTACGGCTGCTTCACTTCTTTTTTGTCATGCAGTGTATACAGGGTGGTCCATTGATCGTGACCCGGGCCAAATATTCACGAAATAAGCGTCAAACGAAAAAACTTCAAAGAACGAAACTTGTCTAGCTTCAAGGGGGAAACCAGATGGCTCTATGGTTGGCCCGCTAAATGGCGCTGTCATAGGTCAAACGGATATAAATTGCGTTTTTTAAAATAGGAACCCCCATTTTTTATTACATATTCGTGTAGTACGTAAAGAAATATGAATGTTTTAGTTGGACCACTTTTTTCGCTTTGTGATAGATGACGTTGTAATAGTCACAAACATATGGCTCACAATTTTAGACGAACAGTTGGTAACAGTTAGGTGTTTTTTAAATTAAAACAAAGAACGTAGGTACGTTTGAACATTTTATTTCGGTTGTTCCATGTGATACATGCACCTTTGTGAACTTATCATTTCTGAGAACGCATGCTGCTACAGCGTGATTACCTGTAAATACCACATTAATGCAGTAAATGCTCAAAATGATGTCAGTCAACCTCAATGCATTTGGCTATACGCGTAACGACATTCCTCTCAAGAGCGAGTAGTTCGCGTTCCGTAATATCCGCACATGCATTGACAATGCACTGACGCATGTTGTCAGGCAATTCCTGGTGCATAGAAGTATGGTGCGGGTGCAATCCATGTTGATCTAGCATTCTCAACACCGACGTTTATTAGATTCCCGATTCTCGTGCAATTTGTCTGCTACTGATGTGCGGATTAGCCGCGACAGCAGCTAAAACACGTACTTGGGCATCATCATTTGTTGCAGGTCGTGGTTGACGTTTCACATGTGGCTGAACACTTCCTATTTCCTTAAAAAACGTAACTATCCGGCGAACGGTCCGGACACTTGGATGATGTCGTCCAGGATACCGAGCAGCATACATAGCACACGCCCGTTGGGCATTTTGATCACAATAGCCATACATCAACACGATATCTACCACGATATCTAAATTGGTAAACGGTCCATTTTAACACGGGTAATGTATCACGAAGCAAATACCGTCTGCACTGGCGGAATGTTACGTGATACCACGTACTTATACATTTGTGACTATTACAGCGCCATCTATCACAAAGCGAAAAAAGTGGTCTAACTAAACATTCATATTTCTTTACGCACTACACGAATATGTAATAAAAATGGGGGCTCCTATTTAAAAAAAAACGCAGTTGATATCCGTTTGACCTATGGCAGCGCCATCTAGCGGGCCAACCATAGCGCCATCTGGTTTCCCCCTTCAAGCTAGACGAGTTTCGTTCTTTGTAGTTTTTACGTTTGATCCTTATTTCGTGAGATATTTGGCCCGGTCACTATCAATGGACCACCCTGTATAAGAAACAGTAATCAGTAACGGCTGAATCAGTATCCTGTCTTTGAGTGTGGGAGGAAAGCAGCGAGGCAGGCCGGCTTTTCCCAGAGCACGCGTGGACACGCAGCGCTCGAGCGCGCGGGGGCGTCTCCCGTGCTGCGGTCTCTTTCGGCGGTGACGGCAAGCCGCGGCTTACGGCATTCCGGCGACATTCGCGACGCTATAAAGTTTAAATCCGTCGCCACGTGGCAGCCTTTTTACTCGCCGCTCTCTTTGCTCACGCCCGCAAACGACGGAAAAAAAAGGACGAGTGAGCTGGAGGATGGAGGGAAACAATGAGGGGAGCATTAAGAGAGGCGGAACTGCAGAGGTTCGCGCTGCATCCGTGCCGTGCGTACCCAAAGTCTGTTCCAACGAGGCGGGCTAATCAATACCTGCGCTCGCAAACGACGGACCACAATATTGCGCAACTTGCGTCTAATCGTCACATTACTTAGATCATTTTCTATACAGAGCCAGTTGAAGCGCATGCAGAGCCTATAGCGTTGATATACTTGCGTCCCTCTTCAGTAGTATTCTATTTCGTGGAGGGGAGCGGGGGGGGGGGGGGGGGGGGGAAGAGTGTCATCAGTTTTCCGACTGATATGATGCTACCTACCGTACCATCTTGTCTTGTGTCAACTGTTCCATATTAAACTAGCTTTTGCACCCAACGTCGAGGAATTATTTGTTTGACGTTTTCCAGTGTCTATCTTCACAGTTTTCACCGTCTACAGCTCCATCTAAGTATTCCCTGATGTCTTCACATATGCCGTGTCATTCTGCCTCTCTTGTCAGTGCTTTCCAACTGTTTCTTTCTTCTCTACTTCATTTCTTATCAGTCCTCCTAATTTTCAGTATAGTTCTATAGTACTACCACCTTAAACGCTTCGAATCTTTTCTTTTCCGATTTTCCATGATTCACTACCGCACAATGTTGTGCTCCAAACGTACATTCTCAGAAATTTCTACCTCAAATTAAAGGCTACGTTTGTTACTAGTACACTTCTTTAGGCCAAGAATTCCCTCTTTATTAATTCAACTATTATGTCCCCCTTAATTCGTCCGTCATGTGTTCTTTTGCTTGCAATGTTGCAGAATTCCTTAATTCTGTTTACGTCGTGGTCATCGGTTGTTACATTAAGTTCATCGCCAGTTTCATATCCGGAGCCGGCCGCTGTGGCCGAGCGGTTCTACGCGCTTCAGTCCGGAACCGCTCGACTGCTACGGTCGCACGTTCGAATCCTGCCTCGGGCATGTATTTGTGTGATGTCCTTAGGTTAGCTAGGTTTAAGTAGCTCTAAGTCTAGGGGACTGATGACCTCAGATGTAGTCCCATAGTGCTCAGAGCCATTTGAACCATGATATCCCGAACTCATCACTTTCGTCTTCGTTCGCTTACTCTCGATCCATATTATTTCTCATTAGTCTGTTCATTCCATTCAGTAAGTCCTGTAATTCTTCTTCACTTTCAATGAGTATAGTAACGTCATCAGCGAATCTGATCGTTGATCACGTTTCACACTGAATTTTTATCCCACTTCTCAACCTTTTTTATTCAGTTATTGCTTTCCGATGTATAGATTGTAAGAGGTATGCGCTGCCTGCGATATGTAAGCTATAAGAGAATCTGAGACCAAAGAGCAGTGTTGTATGCAGTAGGAACTGTGTAGCAGTAAGTTGTTGCTAGCGAGCAGTCTGGTGTATCGTGTTGGCCGGGCCGGTCGTGGTGCAGCGATGGCGGAGCCTGAGCGTTATAGTATAGGGCAAAAGCAGCCTCGTGCATATCTAGTAATGTTATGTGAACTCCCATGTAAATCCTTTAAAAATGTCCTAATAATAATCTTTGTCATATAAAGTAATTTCTAACAAGCATTCATTTCAATTTAAAGAATTTACTAATTTCTCCAATCCGTGATCATTCCGATTATTGCAAAAGAAAAATCAGTTGCTTCCCTTCATAAATGACAAATGTATAGGCCAGCATTGCACAGAGCTGTGCCGGAAAAAGCTATTGTAAGAGCAGATAGTTGCCGACTTTATCGAGGTAAGAATTTTCGCTTTTTATTCAGAATGATCTTACAGGGCCATGACGCAGCACTGCTGTCGTCCAAAATTTACCAGGTTACTGAATTTATTTTGTATTACGAGGTTTAGGAATTTTTCTGTTTCGAGCTTACATTAAATGAGAAAAGAATTTTGTGGGTACATTAAATGGGAAACAAATTTTGTGTGGAGGTTAAATGTGAATGAATTCCTGTAGGGAGGTTATAAATGGGAACCAATTTTGTAGAGAGGTTACACTAAAAATAGAATCATATTATTATTATTATTACTTACAAAATTTTCTGTGGGAAGGTTACACTTGGCGACAACCGGCCAGGATCGTATTTCTTTGTGAATCTCTGAGAAGTAGTCATATATCTGCTCTTATTTACTTAAATGTAGTTTGCATCTGGCGCAACGCATTTACTAATTTGTCACTCTTTCTTTCACAGATCATCGGCAATTTATTGCTCCTTGTTGTAATTGTGTTTGTTCCATTTCGCTTTGTCTTTGTTTCATTTTTCTGCTTAATTTTGATTTGCGAAAAATGCCGCGAAAAACTCTTAACAGTACATCGCGATGTGCAATGAGTGATATAGCCGACTCAAATAAATTTGCGACACTCAGTGTAATAGCGATAATCCTCCATTTACAGACAATCAGTGCATACCGATCACTATTAATGATTTTAATGCTAATGATGAGCGAACAAATGCAATTATGTCCAGAGTAAATGTAACAATTGATGACGCGGCACATTCCGATACAATGGACGCTGCCCAGTTTGACACACCCGGTTTGCAAAATTTGAATTGTGAACAGATAAATTTTTCTCACGAAGATGAACAATGTAGTCAAAATACGTCAGATTTATTTGGTTCCGAGGTAGTGACCCACAGTGCACATCCGATTGGCAAACCTTTTCGAGAATCACAGAATGACCAAACGGTTACATAAAACGTGACAAATGCACATACACCATTACACAGCATAGAAAATAGAGTCGCTAATTTGGGCTTGGATCAAATTATGGCAGTATTGCTACAACAGAATGAAAGACAAGACAACAACTTCAAACAACTTAGAGAACAGACTACAGCCGTTGCCGCGCAATGTCATGATACTAAAGAACAATTACACGAGGAAACTAAGGCTTGTGCTAGGAGTAGTAGTGAAGAAATTAGATCTGTGGCTCAAGAATTAAATAATACACGTATAGCCACAACTAAATTACTTAGATACGAAATTAGTGCAGTCGCTAAACAATGTTCTGAAAACGCAACACAGTTACGCGACGAGTTTAAATTAATGTCAGCAGAACTTTCACGCACACTGGATGCGAAAGTAGACGCGAAATTTGACCGACAGAACAGCCAAATTGACGAACGTTTTAATCACCACCTACAAAACAGTGAAACGCGTTACCGTAAATTTATACAGGAACAGAATAAAGTAAAGCGACAAGTCATGGAAACAATTACTGCACAGAGACAGGAAGATAAGCGTAAATTGTTTACGAAAGCAAAAACATACGTAGACAACAATATTGCGACAGTATCAGACGAAATTAATACTATCAAACAGTTGAACACCGAATTACATGATGAAATCTCTGATCTTAAAACAAAAACAGACACACACACAGTAGACTTTCAGACAGTGACCGACAGACTTGAACAATCAGAACTAATACAGGATCCCGATGCCACCAAAGCAGACGTTAAAAAATTGAACGAAACCACACATAAAATACAAAAACAAATTAATGCTTGTGATAATAAAAACGATGATCAGGTAAAAGCACTGACTGAAAAATATGATGAATTGGCCAGTCGTATTGACGTTATCGAAAGTAATAATGACACCAAATCAGACAATACGTCACCAGTTTCGTTTAATCAAACACCTGAATTCCAAAATTTACAGCAGACGATCAGTGAGATAGATTCGTCCAATAATACATTACGTAGAAAATTGTCAACTTTACAACAAGAAGTGACAGAGATGAAAAATGTTTCAGCCTCTAACACGGCACAGCATACGCCACATTCCGAACATTTCTCACACTCACACAGCCTGTATAATTTAGGTAATTTACAGAGAGTACGTGACTTAGATTCCGAACAGTCAAAGACAAACAGATTAGCATACAACCCTGAACCTATTCATACATACAGAGACGATAATTTTGATTACAAGCACTTTCTATGCGTGAGAAAATTTAAAGTATTTAAAAATGACAGAGCACAGGTACACGCTTTGGACTGGATACGACAATTTGCTTTTGTATTTTCATCAGCATTGCCTGTAATGCAGAAACTAGAATTGGCCTGGATACAACAATTTACTTTTGAATTTTCACC
Organism: Schistocerca nitens; assembly: GCF_023898315.1. NCBI lineage: Eukaryota > Metazoa > Arthropoda > Insecta > Orthoptera > Acrididae > Schistocerca > Schistocerca nitens. Next base: position 271,734,132 of record NC_064620.1, read on the forward strand.
GGCATTGCCTGTAACGCAGAAAATAAAATTTATTTGCAGCGCATAATAGACCTCAGGGGATTCATTACACTTCAATGAATATGTGCCGTAGCGTGCACAGGGCCCTGAGCCGTAGTAGTGCTATTTCATCTTTAGTTTTCTGCACTGCTGCCTTCTCTTCTACTATCCTTTATATCTATCAAAACAGCTCTTCAACTATCGATCTACCTAGAATTAGGAATGAGTAAAGAAAACCTGATATGACAAGTTTTACCGAAAGTGACAGTTTTTATTAGACACTCCCGAAATGGCAAGAACTACCAGCATAATTTTAATAACAAATAAAATTTTAATTATCAGTATCGTCAAAATTATCAGCAACAGGAACCACATTTTGGTAACAATACAGGTTTTTCTCCGCAACAGCATCAAAGCCAGCCGATTAGCATACCTAACCAACAATGTAATGTGCAAGGTCAACCAAGCTTTAATGTTTCGCCGCCTACACCTATAGCGTCGGCCACAGCAAATAGTAATGCACAGCAACAAGGAAATCAGTACGTACAGAAAACACACCATTTCAACTCGTATCGCAATGCACCGTATAGAAATGACTATTATGACAGACGTAAAAGTAATGAGCACAATTTTCAGCGTACGTTTAATAACAGTCGGTCTTACCAGCAGCAAAATCATCCGCAACAACAGATTATCATGAATGAACCAGACAGTAGATATCATCCCGAACCTAATACGTCAGGACGAAATAACAGAACAGTACAAATAGTTGAAATGCCACAGCATCCTCCCGAAAATAACAGCACGTCAGGAAGAATTTGACTAGATACATTACAGGTTGCATCTTCCAGCAACGCAAGCAATACTTTTGACACACAGAATCTTGTTCACGAAAATGTTATTACTTTTGACAAATTCACACACGACAGATTAAGCAGATGGAAACTTTATTTACAGGAATTTAATTTTACAATTGTTCACATTCCCGGTACACAAAATATTGTAGCAGACGCACTATCCCGTTCTCTCAGCAACAATCAGCAAGACATCGCAACCAACTTCTGCAAAGCAAATTTCAGCGTCATGTATATTCAACAAGTTGCATTTGAAAATTTCATTTCGTCGTCATTACGAGACATAGCGCAAGAGCAGAGTAAAGACAACGTGTGGAAAGAAATTAAACACCTTTGGCAAGATAGGAAAAATGTTACCATTAGAAACCATTACACTGTACGCAATAATATTGTTTCGCTGCTCTCACCCTGACAGCAACAACTGGTTACTATGTATTCCTGACGGGCTTGTTAACAAATTAATTTGGTATACTCATTTAAGTTACGCACATTACGGAGCCAGAAAATGTTTTCTTATACTGAGACAGAACTGTTATTTTACCAACATGGAGAAACGTATTCGACGAGTTTTAGCGTCATGTAAATACTATGTATTCCTGACGAGCTTGTTAACAAATTAATTTGGTATACTCATTTAAGTTACGCACATTACGGAGCCAGTAAATGTTTTCTTATACTGAGACAGAACTGTTATTATACCAACATGGAGAAACGTATTCGACGAGTTTTAGCGTAATGTAAAATCTTCCAGAAAGCTAAGTCAGATACGACTTCACATATTCCTGCATTACATCCCATTGTACCTCTTAAATTGAGACACATGGCCGCTGTAGACATTTTTGGTCCGATTCCCAGAACTAATGGAGGTTTTTGCTACATCTTTGTCACTCTTGAACTCACTTCAAAATTTGTTACCTTCACTCCGTTACGCAAAGCTACTGCTAAATCTGTTTCGAAAGCATTTATAAAACATTTTCTATTTCATGTAGGACATGTATTGAAAGTAATTTCCGACAATGGATCACAGTTTCGATCTGCTATATGGACACGTATTTTACGAGCTAGAAACATTTCTCCGATCTATATATCCAGGTACCATGCTTCTTCGTACCCTTGTGAACGACTAATGAAAGAAATTGGTAAACTATGTAGAATATACTGCCATAAAAACATATTGATTGGGACACACACATACTCTCATTCCAGGATGTAATTAATTCCATACCAAATGAATCTACTATGCTATCTCCGACTGTTATACTGAAAAATGTTGAACCACCTAACAAAATTAAAGAATTAGTATCCTTTCCTACATCTCGTCGACTACGACACCATGAAATAATTGACATTGCGCTGAACAATATCAAACGTGCCGCAGAGCGCCGGAGAAGACAGCAAAAACAGGTTTGTACACGCCGTGACTTTCACATTGGACAGAAGATATTAGTACGTACACTCTATCTATCCAACAGAGGAAAGAATAGATGCAGTAAATTTGAGCTTCTATATGCAGGTCCATATCGAATTCGCAGTATTCCTCACCCCAATGTAGTACACGTCGAAACTTTGAGAACCAGAAAAAGCAAAGGCAATCACCATGTCTCCAATATTAAACCTTTTATTGAATGAACATACTTTATGATTTATCACACTGTAATGCCATTTTCTGATTTTTATATGACCAATGATGCAATTATATTTATGTGACTACTCACTGATGATTATCATATTTTTTCTTGGCAAGTGCCCAGCAAGGTAAGGTTAGCAGGTCGCTTTTCTTGTCGTTACACATAAGACCGTGCACATTTTTCCAGATAAACTTACATATTTTATGACCAATTATGAAATTCTATCTAGTGACATATTAATTTTATCAAATTCTTTCTCCATTAAAGTCTTCAACTCTCGCCTCTATCAACTACACAACATACAAGCTGAACACAAAGAAAGTCATTTCTTGTCGTTATATATCAGACCGTGTACATGTTTCATCTTTTCATGTATGTATGATTGTTTTCCTGTTTGTTTGTATGCACTATGAAATGTTTAAGATGTAACAAACACCACTTGACTTTGACATTTTGCCTTATGATATCTCAACATCGTGACTATTTTACATTTTTTTTACTACTACATTATGATACTCTGTGTACATTTTTGCACCTGAACACTGTCTATGTTTTTGACATAATACGTTTTCTGTCATGCTATGCTGTATGCTTAATTATATCACTAGAAACAAGTTTTTATTTAATGGGTATATGATTTAAATGCAAGATTTTAATCCTTATTCTACATTTTCAGAAAGCAATAACGTGTAAAAGAAATAAATTAAACAAACCACAGTGGATTACTATGAAATGGGAATTTCACCTTCGGAATGAACGAAAGAAGATGCAATACCTCGTCACGAAGAATAAATGGATCAGAATTAACAAACACTAACAAGAATATACTATACACATCGTATGATAGCGGTCTTAACTAATTTTTTCTTTCAGAATACAAGGCGATTGATGCAGGCTGTCAGACAGAACTACACATCTTAGTTTTAGTGATGAAATATGCTAGAAATAAGAAACTCTATACTATGAATAGTTGTATGAAGAAAATGGTAATATGAATAATGAATAATGAAGTGTCTTTTTGCAGATGATAATGAATGATGATGAATAGTGATGAAGAATATGGTACTATGAATAATGAAGTTTTTCTTTGCAGGTGATGATAGTAATGAAGTTATGGTAATATGAATAACGAAGTTTTTCTTTGTAGATGAGGATAATGATGAAGTTTATATATTTACTGTTAGTTAAGAAATGCTATGTAGTTATTTAAGTATTTGTTGCAGTTCGTTTTGAGAGTATGTCTTATGTCGCATGGTATAATGACTGAATGGTTTGGAAAGGACAGCTAGAGTACATACATATTGAGTACACATTTCATTACCTGTTAATTCGAAGTTCATTACTTTTCAGCATAATATGCGTTTCTTCTTTCAGCTTAATAATCCATTTTGTATTTTTTCTAGGAGAAGCTATTCATGAAATTAATGTGCTATAAGTAGTTAGTCATTAAACCTGTTCTAGTACTGGCACTTTTTTACCCATTTGTGTGTGTCATTCATGAATGTGATCACATATACTCTACTTGTTTCATAACTTGCTACAGCTGACTCATGACGAATGACGTTACTAATCGTTATTTGCAGCAATAAGTCAAAAGCAAATATTTTCATGCCCCAGCAATTAACTATCGATCCCAACGCAATGCATTGCTAGCACAAGAAAAGAAAAAAATGTATTACCAGTCCCAAATAATGCCACTAGTTTAAGAGAGTTCTGAGTAATACTGAATGATGTTTTCTAATCACAGATCTTGAGTGATAGTTACAGTGTGTTACATTTTAAGTATGTCATATGTCACTTGAATGATGAGTTCTGAGTAATAGTGAATGATATTTTGTAATAATGCATACATGCTATGCCAAAAATTTCTATAAATAATATTTTTGTTATACTGTATAAATTCTATGCTAATAATTAACTCTCATTTTGAATGATGACTTCTGATGGTTTGTAACTGGCCAATGAGTGCCAATAATTACTTTAAATATGTCGTATGTCACTTGAATGATGAAAAGTGTTTTGTAATATTCAATACTTGCTATATGTTTAGTAACTGGCCAATGAATGTCACTGTTTCTTATATTTTAATATGTCACTCACATGCTATATATATGAATACCAGTAGCTTGACGCTACACTCATTAGCTCCTGTTTTGAATGATGACTTCTGATAGTTTGTAACTGGCCAATGAGTGCCAATGTTCACTGTAATCAGATAACTTATGAACATTATTCTGTAATCCTTCATACATAGTACAGAAATGTTTAGTAACTAGGCGATGAGTGCCACCAATTACTCAAATCGGTTGATAGACTAGTGTAATTCTCAATGATGACTAGCAAAAGACTTAATGTCCTTCACCTTCTGACCTAATTACCAGAAATTACTGCAATATCCGTTTGTCCTGTCCATCCTTATGATCATGGAGCACCATATTTGGTTTTTGCACTAATTCTACGTTGATGAAAGAGTGTGGTGTTGACACATCATGCTGTCCACCAACTTGAACAATGGAGATGTTATTATGGTTATACTATTTGGTGTACCTAATGTACTACCAAAATGATAACATACAATATTAATACAACATTTCAGTGTCTTGGTTACACTGATAAATACTTCAGGGAAGAGAACTTCAGATTGTCTCACTTGGTGTTGTGCTTCTGTAGAAAGATATGGACTTTCAGTGCAGCTACGTGCAAGGTACTGTCCTACAACCATGATGCAATCCTTCCCACTCCTTTCCTAGTTCTTATAAAATGGTAAAGACTTATTCAGTGCGTTTAAATTCTTGTAAAATGATAAAGACTTCTACAGTGCGTGTGCACTTTATTTCACTGCATGATATGTTATGTAAAAATGCTAAAGACTTCTACAGTGCGTGTGCACTTTATTTCACTCCATGATATGTTATGTAAAAATGCTAAAGACTTCTACAGTGCATGTGCACTTCATTTCACTCCATGATATGTTATGTAAAAATGCTAAAGACTTCTACAGTGCGTGTGCACTTTATTTCGCTCCATATGTTCTGTAAAAATGCTAAAGACTTCTACAGTGCGTGTGCACTTTATTTCACTTCATGATATGTTGTGTAAAAATGCTAAAGATTTATACAGTGCGTGTGCACTTTGTCATTTGTTAATATCTTTTGTACTCATTGCGTATACATTTTGTCATTGCTTGATATGTTCTGTACTCAGTGCATGTGCACTATATTTCATTTCATGTTCTGCACTTATATATATGTATATACTCTGTGACTGTCAACATAGTTAATTAAGTAGATTTTAGAAAAATTTGTTGCTCATGGCAAGTCCAATTGACTCACCATCGCTGGCAAATTTTTGCCCCCCCCAGTGGAGAGTTATGTAAGAGGTATGCGCTGCCTGCGATATGTAAGCTATAAGAGAATCTGAGACCAAAGAGCAGTGTTGTATGCAGTAGGAACTGTGTAGCAGTAAGTTGTTGCTAGCGAGCAGTCTGGTGTATCGTGTTGGCTGGGCCGGTCGTGGTGCAGCGATGGCGGAGCCTGAGCGTTATAGTATAGGGCAAAAGCAGCCTCGTGCATATCTAGTAATGTTATGTGAACTCCCACGTAAATCCTTTAAAAATGTCCTAATAATAATCTTTGTCATATAAAGTAATTTCTAACAAGCATTCATTTCAATTTAAAGAATTTACTAATTTCTCCAATCCTTTATCATTCCGATTGTTGCAAAAGATAAATCAGTTGCTTCCCTTCATAAATGACAAATGTATAGGCCAGCATTGCACAGAGCTGTGCCGGAAAAAGCTATTGTAAGAGCAGATAGTTGCCGACTTTATCGAGGTAAGAATTTTTGCTTTTTATCCAGAATGATCTTACAGGGCCATGACGCAGCACTGCTGTCGTCCAAAATTTACCAGGTTACTGAATTTATTTTGTATTACGAGGTTTAGGAATTTTTCTGTTTCGAGCTTACATTAAATGAGAAAAGAATTTTGTGGGTACATTAAATGGGAAACAAATTTTGTGTGGAGGTTAAATGTGAATGAATTCCTGTAGGGAGGTTATAAGTGGGAACCAATTTTGTAGAGAGGTTACACTAAAAATAGAATCATATTATTATTATTATTTACAAAATTTTCTGTGGGGTGGTTACAAGATTGATCAGTAGGGAGAAAGGGCTGTATTCCTGTTTACATGCTTTTTAATCCAAACACTTCGTTCTTGGTTTTCCATTCTAAATCTTCCGTTTTGCTTTTTGTACGTACTGTACACTAACACCCTCCCTCCATCCCTTGCACCTATTTTTCGAACATTTTTGCGCCGATGGACATTCTCGAAACCTTCGTACAGCTCGATAATCAGTGGCTCCTAGTCTTGCGGTTAGCGTTACTGACTCTCATTCACGAGGCCCCAGGTCCGATTCTTGGCGAGATTTGGGATTTTCTCAGCTCTCGAGTGTGCGTGTGTATGTTTTGTTCTCATTATCGTTTCATCATCGCCGACACCGAAGTGGTTACAAATAAAACGATTTAAACCAGGCGGCCGAACTCCCCAGAAGGGGTCTTCCGCTTAAAAATGCCACACGCACATTTCGTTTTTCAGGTCGACAAATACCATGAAAGTGCCTTGATATTTTTAAAATCTTGCTACGTTTATAAGCGCAACGTCGTAACGCCATCTTTGGTGCCTTTTACATTTCTTTTTAGTAATAAGTAATCATATTTTTTATTGCGTTACTAGATGAAAAGGACTCGTTTGACCTTGTCTTTTTCCATTTGTATTCTGAGTTTTGGGATTCTCCAACACGTGTACACGCTACGTATAGCTGCCTGTGCAAGAAATATTACTCCTTTACATTCACTTCGCAACAGTGGAATGTTTGTCCTTGTGCTTTATTGACAGTCATACTGCATACTGATCTGACCGGAAATTTGTACCTTTTATAGCTGACTGGTAAATTAAATGAATTGGGTGAAATCAGTGGTATAAATAGTGACTTGCCTATTTCTTTTCCAGTTACTATTCCCGTTCTATGATGCTGACTATAAGCGTTTTTAGCGAGAGGATACCGGCAGCATTGAGCGAATTTAGAAATTCTGTTATGAAGTTTGTACTGTGGTCTCCCATTATTCAATGTGGTATCATATTCTGAATGCGCTTATTTGTTCGTGGATTACTTCATTTTTGTTTCTGGCTCAAAGTGATGGACACAGCTTTCGCCACTTTCCACGATCATTGTTGCAAAATAATAACGCGAATTCTGTACAAAAGAATAGAATAACTGGTAGAAGCCGACCTCGAGGAAGATCAGTTTGGATTCCGGAGAAATGCAGGAACACATGAGGCAATACTGACCATACGATTTACCTTAGAAGGTAGGATAAGGAGAGGCAAACCTACGTTTACAACGTTCGTAGACTTAGAGAAAGCGTTTAACAATGCCGAATGGGGTACACTCTTAGAAATTCTGATGACAGCAGGAGTGAAAATACAGGGGGCGAAAGGCTATTTACAACATGTATAGAAAGCAGTCATCAATTATAAGAGTCAAGGAGCATGAAAGAGAAGCAGTGGTCGAAAAGAGAGGGATGTTATTGAGTCTGTAGAATGAGCAAGCAGTAAAAGGAACCAAAGAAAAATTTCGAATAGGGATTAAAGTCCAGGGAGAAGAAATAAAAACTTTGAGTTTTTCCAGTGACATTGGAATTCTAGCACAGACAGCAAAGGACTTGAAAGGGGTGTTGAACGGAACGAACAGCATCTTGAAAGAGGGATATAAGATAAATATCAACAAAAGCAGAACAAGGATAATGGAATGTAGTCACGTCAGAGGGAATTAGATTAGGAAACGAGACACTTAAGGTAGTTGATGAGTTTTGGAATATGGGTAGGGAAATAGCTGATGATCTTCGAAATAGAGAGAGTATAAAATATAGAATGGTAATGGTAAGAAAAGCGTTTCTGAAGAAGAGAAATAACGAATAGGGACGTAAGTGTTAGGAAGTCTTTTCTGAAGGCATTTGACTGGAGTATAGCAAGTATGGAAATGAAACGTGGAATGTAAGCAGTTTAAATAAGAAGAGAATAGATGCTTTTGAAATGTGGTGTTACAGAAGAATGCTGAAGATGAGGTTAGGTCACGTGTGTATTGTGTATTAAGCCGGGGACCTAGAAACGACGGAGAGGCTTCGTCCTGCCATAGGTACACCAAGCACTTTGGCTATCTTGGTTACGGAAGAACTCGTCATATGAGCACCAACAATTTGTTCACGTTTGTATTCACTTAGCTCCTAAATAACGCACTTACAACTACAAAGAACACTCTTGAGACCACGACTGTCACTTTGACGTATTGAGGACATTGCCCAAGTGCCAAGGGTACACAACCCCACAACAGGACACAGGAGTCCACCCACCCCACCGCCGTCCCTCACCGAACCCAGTGTTATTGTGCGGTTCGGCCCCCAGTGGAGGCTTTTGCGTAGAGTTACCAGTGCTAACAGAGAAACAACACTGCGTGAAACAGCAGCAGCAATTAGTGGAATGGACCGGGTTCTCTGGTCCAGCCGAAGCGATTATTGACTAAAATGGTTATGTTCGGCTACCTGCCGACCATTTTCAGACATTCATGGACTTCATGTTGCCAAACAAGGATGGAATTTTTATGGATGACAATGCGCCATATCGACGAGCCACCGTTGTTCGTGACTGGTTTGAATGACATTCTGGACCATTCGGGTGAATGATTTCGCCACCCAGCTCGACATTAGTCCCATCGGACATTTATGGGAAATAATCCAGAAGTCAGATCGTTCAGAAAATCCTGCTTCGGCATCAGTTTCGCAGTTATGCACGGCTGTAGAGGCAGCAAGTGTTAGTATTCCTGCAGGGACTTCTACGTCCAGTTGCTGCACTCCGCCTGGCAGAAACAGGTCCGACACGATATTAGGAGGTATTCCACGACACCTCTTTATCAATGTCGCACTCTACAGGGGCGGACAAAAGCGTGGAATCCGAAAAAGACGATACATTACCTAGACAAATACGGTTGAGGAAAGCCGTTGGCTTTCAAAGCATCTTCGAGTCATCTCGAAATGGATAAATCAGGACCTATATCGGTTTCAAGGGAATCGGATACCCCACTTTCGGCAAAACGGTGGCGAGTTCAGGAAATGACGATGGGGATGAATAGCGATCTCGCACCCTTCTCTGCAAATTAGACCACAAAGGCTCAATAATGCTGACATCTGGTTACCGTGATAGCCAGGGGAGAAGCGGCAATTTATCTTCGTGCTCACAAAACCAGTCCCGGCTGGACGATGGGAGCTGTGAGAGGGGCCCTCTCGTCTTGGAACACAACATCACCGTTGGGGAACTATCATGGGATAGTCACGATCAGCCAAAATGGTCAAATAAACCTTGGCAGTATTGCGACCTGGCAGATTACTCTTGGGGCCCATAGAATATCGCGATATGACTCCCCAAATCATTACTGAATCCCCGCCATGTTTCAGTCTTGGGAAGTAAACTCGGCCAGAAGTTGGAAAAGGTGTAAAGTAAGACCCATCCGACCATATGACTTTCTTCCTTGCTCAATATTCTTCGTTTTATCGCTTTGGCACCACGCTTTTTCTGTTGCGGGCATTTGTATCACAGATGAGTCGGTTTGGAATTCCCACTCGTCCTGAAATTCCCATCTTACGGAGCTCACTTCGTGTTGTTGATGCTGACAGGGTTCGCAAGTTCAACATTCAGTTCTGTTGTGACTTTTGCAGCGGTCGTCTTCTTATATTTCGTCAACGTCCTCTTCAACGTCCGTCTGTCGCGAACGTTCAACACACTTTCGTCCGCGTTATGACTCCGCCTTCCCTGTATGCGGTATAAATATTCCATACGGTGCCTCTCGAAACACCAAACACTTCGACTATCTTGGTTAAGGGAGAACTCGTCATATGAGCACCAACAATTTGTTCACGTTTTAATCCGCTTAGCTCCGAAATAACGCACTTACAACTCGAGACGTACAACTTGAGACCACGACTGCAACTTTGGCGTATTGAGGACATTGCACAAGTGCCGTTCATGGTCAAAAACAATAGTGCAACGTGCAGGATTGCTTAGCATCTGCATTTATGTTCTAGCATGCATTTCATGTGTTTTCCCCACCTCTGTATGCACACGTGTTCTTCCTATTGTCGTGTAATCGCACAATAAGAAGAATTTCCTTGTTTGCTGTCCTTCCAGGTGGTGCATATTTAATGGCTAGCAGCATACAGAGTAATTTGGAGGAAGCCCGGATCCAATAATGGTTAGAAAACGACTATACTAACTCGTAACACAGTTGTCCTGCACAATTTGTGGTCGTTTTACCTCCGTTTATTGTGGTGCTCTGAGAGCTTTGGAGTCACGAGCGCTCGTTCCAGAAATTCCAGCAGCTACGGAGGCCGGTCAGGTTTCCGTCTAAGTAAGTTTCTCCATTACCCTCACAAAACCGAACGGCACTTCTACAGTCAGTGCATCGGGTGGATGTGCGTGCAAGGTAGATGTCATCAGCACTGCTGCCTAAACAAATGAGCGCGAAATCATGATGCGGCACTGTGTTTCGTTACTGCAGCTCTGTCTTTGTTGTTGCTTCATCACAATAAAACTTCAACCAGTCACCGTTATACAGTTTTGTTCGCTGCTTTGCGCTCCACAGACTTGAGCCATTATTGTTCAGATGGATATTACCGTGTGTTTTCTAGTCTAAGAAATAGTGCAGTGTTGTTACGTAACTTCCTTCGGCTTGCTGCACCACTCTTCCTTCTATCTATCGATATGATATCTGACAGTTTCATAAGACCGGAAGACGGGTTAGATCAGTATTTTGTATGTTTACTGAATATCTGTCTTGAATATTGTCTCAAAGTTTTATAAATGTTCACAAAACTACTTTGGTTATATTGTTTCCCTAATATTACATTACGATCCCTTCACCTGGCTATACGTCCCATTGTCGCTAGAGTCAAATTACACCATCTGCTCCAGTCTGTTCCATGATCCATATGTCTGCTCTCTTATCTTTCTCATGTGCGAAAGTTTGTGCTACAATTCGCGGTGCATTTGCAATATTTTGTACAAGTGGTTGCACTGTGCTGAAACAACCAGCACACAGATGTGCGAAAAAAAGGTTCAGATGGCTCTAAGCACTATGGGACTTAACAAAAAAAATGGTTCAAATGGCTCTGAGCATTATGGGACTTAACATCTGAGGTCATCAATCCCCTAGAACTTAGAACTACTTAAACCTAACTAACCTATGGACATCACACACATCCATGCCCGAGGCAGGATTCGAACATGCGACAGTAGCAGCCGCGTGGTTCCGGACTGAAGCACCTAGAACCTCTCGGCCACAGCGGCCAGCCCGATGTGCGAGTACACACACATATATACGGGGTGTTCAGAAAGTCTCTCCGCAGTGCCGTAAGATTGTTAGCCACGCGTGCAGTATGCCGCAGTGAATATACCGAAATGAAACTCAGTGAAATACAAGTTATTAATTTATTGAATATTCATTTTTACTTACAAATTTTCACATTAAATGTTGAAGTTGTCCCCAGTTGAAGGGAAGGCGAACAGTCATACGTCACGCGCGGCTAACAATCATACGGCACTGCGGGGAGACTTTTCGTTTTACCTCCGTTTATTGTGGTGCTCTGAGAGCTTTGGAGTCACGAAGCGCTCGTTCCAGAAATTCCAGCACCACCAGACAAAATATCAAAACATTAGTCATCCCCTCATCAAAACACTACACCGGTCGCTTTGGAGCACTATAGACGGTGCAGATCATTTACCAAGCTTTTATGTGACGCTGCACCACTGATGTTTGACACGCCAGTGAAGTGGTGTGAATTTGCCAGTCGAGCGTGTGAAATCAACGCAGGAAGATGGATCGACGTAGAATGAATGAATTGCCTGATTTGTTGATGTATCCACACGGCCGATCTAACGTATCAACAAGGATTAATACGGTGTAAAGACAGTAGTCGTAAAATGATCCTAACCAACTATTTATTTATTTATCGTATGAAGACAGAAAAATATATACAACTGTTTCCAACAAATAACTGACGGGAAAAAAATCGCAACACCAAGAAGGAGTTGTGTTACATAAACGAAAGTTGGTAGGCCTATTTCTACATCTGAAAGATGATGTCTATTCCAGTTTCGCTTCAGTCGGTAAGAGTGGCGCTAGTAGTGCCACTAAATCAGACTTGCTTCAAATAGATGCTGTAACGCCCGTAAGCGTCCCCAAATTTCAATCTCTCCGTTATGCATAACGCCTCTCTTGTAACGTCAGCCAGTGGAGTTTGTTTAGCATCTCTGTAACGCTCTCTCGCCAGTTAAACAATCCCGTGACGAAACGCGCCGCTCTTCGTTGGATCTTCTCTATCTCCTCTATCAGTCCTACCTGATAGGGATCCCAGATAGATGAACAATACTCAAGAATGGGGCGAACAAGCGCCTTATAAGGCACTTCTTTCGTGGATGAGCTACATTTCCTTAAGATTCTTCCTACAAATCTGAGCCTGGTGTCTGCTTTTCCCACTATCTGTATTATATGGTCATTTCACTTAAAGTCGCTCTAGATAGTTAAACCTAGATATTTTAGGACAGACGCTGTCTCCAGTAGTTTGCTATCAATAGTGTAGCTGTACAGTAGTGGACTTCTTTTCCTACGTATGCGCAATATGTTACATTTATTTACGTTCAGGGTAAACAGCCAGAGCCTGCACCATTCATCAATTCGCTGCAGGTCGTTCTGCAAAATCTTCTGCCGTTGCTACTTTGGTATAGGCAACTGCATCATCTGCGAATAGCCTTAATGAGCATCCGACGCTTTCTTCTAGATAATTTATATATATTGTAAACAGCAACGGTCCTATCACACTTCCCTGTGGTACTCCGGATATTACCTTTACATCTGTCGATTTAGTTCCGTTAAGAGCGACGTGTAGAGTTCTACCGACAAGAAAGTCTTGAATACAGTCGCGGGTCTTCTCCGATACTCCATAACCTCGTATTTTTTTTCATTAAACGGCAGTGCAGGACGGTGTCAAATGCCATACTGAATCAAGCAACACGGCATCAGCCTGGGCGCCGTTGTCCACTGCACTGTGGATCTCTTGGAGGAACAGAGCGAGCTGAGTTTCGCAGGATCTCTGTTTGCGGAATCCATGTTGATTTTTATAGAGGAGATGTTCATTTTCCAGAAACGTCGTAATCCTTGAGCATAAAACATGTTCCGTAATTCCACAACAGATTGACGTCAACGTCATAGGTCTATAATTGTGTGGATCTGTCTTACGGCCTTTCTTAAAAACGGGAATGACCTGCGCTTTCTTCCAGTCTTAGGTTTCTTTCATTGCTCATGCGATCTACACAGTAAATTACTGCTAGAAGGGGAGCAAGTTCTTTCGCATAGTTATAGAATCTTATAAGTATCTCATCTGGTCTTGAGGCCTTTCCACTACTAAGCGATTGTAGCTGCTGTTCAATTCTGCGATCGGTTACCTCAATATCTGCCATTTAGATGTTCGTACGACGAATTGCTCCTTCGATGTATAGATTGAACAGTAAGGGCGAAATGCTGCATCGCTGTCTTACACCTTCTACAATCCAAGCACTTCGTTCTTGGTTTTTCATTCAAACTGATCCTTCTTGGTTCTTGTACATACTTTATATTACCCACCTTCTGTATAGTTTACCCCTATTTCTCTTAGAATTTCGAACGTTTTGCATCATTTTTCATTGTGGAACGCTTCTTCTGGGTCGACGAATCCTATGAGCGTGTCTTAATTAGTACTGTAGTCTGCGCCCAAAAACTAATTTCAATTTTTTTCAGAGGTATTGTCACTTTTCCAAGAAATAGAACCAGCCGCAAGATGGACGTTCTAAGAACGAGAAACGATGAGAAAATACGCTCTCGACGAAAAAGAAACATTACGCTGTTGTTTTAGTATAGTCAGTGCCTAGTGCTGCAGAAAAGACTGAAGTGTTTGTTGCTTTTTTTCCTCTGATAAGGTCACTTCGAAGATACGGCCTGCGCTGTCGAGCACAAAAGGTCCCCGTTGACGTCAGCGGCTTTTGCAGTGAGTTATTATTAAATCACGCCACCATTCTCTCAGATAGGAGCAATGCTCACGGCCTCAAAAAGACAAATCTCTGTTTATGATAGCTTGAACGAAGATAGGCCAATGCTGCCACGTTTAGGAGACAATACCCTCCAAACAAATGCTTAAATCAACGTGTTCTCCGCCAGCCTCATTTTGAACATGACATTACTCCCACACACTATTCTCAATGGACGCAACGAGTCTTTGCTAGTCTCACTTCTCCGCGTGGTCTTTTTTGTATGCATATATACTGAAGTATCAGGATATTGCTTCAGCAAGCCTCTCGAGAAGTAATTCTTGAAGTTCTTCAAAATGATGATGTCTTTTTTCCGATGCCGTCGTATATTTCACCGAAAACTAATGTGAAATTCTCATGTTGATCAAATTGACCGTTCAGAAATCCACATGAGTCTATTGGCCTCCACTTTAATCTCTCTTTCCAGCAGGTTCAGTTTGAAACCCGCACTTACGAACAGAAAAATGCGTCCGACAACTTATTTGCATTCTTCATTTGCGCTGTAATTCCCTGTACGCTTCGAATGGACTGTTATTCGTTTTTTTTCCTTACTCGTATTCAGTCCACTTCATATTCTGACTTCGAAGTTGACAGATATGAATGAACTCAGAGAACGTTGTTAATATTTTCGAGCATTCTTAAACGCTAAAAGAGTAACTAATTACACGTACCTTAAAACTGTATTTTAAATTGTTTCTAGACCGAACTTTTTCACCTAAGCGTTTCAGCCAGTTAGTAAGCTTGAGCAATTCCACAACTTTCCCGTTTAACCACACGAGAGCTTGTTGCTGTGAAAATCTTTGATGTGCAAATAAAATGATCGTAAGGCATTGTTGGCCGGGCCCCACGAGGGGGAGTTCAGCCGCCGTATTGGAAGTCCTCTTTAGTCGACGCCACATCGGCGGCTTGCGAGTCAATGATGATGAAGGATACACAACACCCAGTCCCATACCAGGAATCGACCCCGGGCCTAGGCAGTAACGCTACCGCTACGCTACGGAAGCGGACTTTGATATACAAAGAGTGAAACTAGGGGGATTGTAACAAGCTTTCTTATGCTTTACCGTATCGGTACACGACAAAGACACACTGTCCTCTGCTCAAAAACTAAAAAATCTTAAATTCTTACCTATTACTTCCCCCATGCGCACATTTTTGTTTCCAATAGAAAGCAAAGAACATTTTTTGTGTTTTTCCAAAGGTGACAAATCAATGTTCACTCGTATCGCATATGGAATGACGACAAAGGTTCAGTCGCAGGTAAAGCAGGTTATAGCCTTGGTAGGATACTGGGAAAATGAAATAACTCTATGTAGGAATATGCGACCCATCCTAGAACAGTGCTTAACCCTTTCAGACCCGAAATTTTTCTGGAGGAAGAAAAATTTTTCTTTATATGGTAGTGGTCTTAGGTGATGTTTAATGATTTTAGGAGCAAGATTTATACAAAAATATGTACCCGTGTCCAAAACGTACTTTGTTCACTTGGCTTCACTTTAAGGACTAAAATAACTAATTATGAAATATTCTCTACTGTAATAAATAGTAAAACGACCATTCAATAATTTCCATGCAAAATAACAACAGCAATATTCAATTATACACTGTAATATAGCGAACCGTGACCGCGTATTCTGGTGGTCACGAGTTGCTGCGCACTGCAACATTGACGTGCTGATATTTTTATAGTGATACCCAACGGCTGACAGCACTTGCGCGTGATAAAAAGGTTTAACATTTACAAGTGTGTAGCTCAGGTTCGCCTAGGGAAGAAATACTTTTGTTGCAGCTAACAGACTGTAAAAGTTAATGTACACAATTGTAGCCAGAGGGTCTGAAAGGGTTAAATGTGTTGTACCCATACCATATAGGAGTGTCAGAGGATACTGAAAGTATACGAAGAAGGGCGACAGAATGGTCATACGTTTCTTCGCCTGCCGGGAGGGCATCACTGAGAAGCTGAAATACGTGAACTGGTAGACACTTGAAGACGGACGTAAGCTATTCCGTAAAAATCCCCACTTAAAAAGTTTCTAGAAGAAGTGAAGAACCTGTCCAACAGCGTTGCCACGAAGGAAACACCGCTCCCGCCCAATCACCGAAGCATCTTCGGGCCAGGTAATGCTTGGATGGGTGACCGTCTGGGTACGCCGGGAGCCGGTGAAGCAGGGACACGCTACTCGACGAAGTGGCTTCCAATTGAATGACTTGCGCCAGGCAGGTGGTCATACGGCGTTTTTATTGCGAAGACTCTAGGAATATATGCATCGCTCCTCTGTGCACCCGTGATGACAAATTAGACTGTTTCCCTCCAGCACAGATTCATTTTAACCCTAGGATGCCCAAGCCTTTTTGTCTAACTTGGATGCCTAAGGGGGGGGGGGGTGGTTCGGCGATTAGTTTACTGACGAAAAATTACAACTTTCAAAATGGTTTATGTATTTTAACTAAGGCATCGATTTATAAATCTTGTTAATTGTTATAAATATTGGATTGAGTGAATAAAAAATTGGCATATTACAATACAAAATACAGAGGTGTTCATATAAAATAGACTACTCTGTGTCCTCAACTTCAAGGCAAGAGACACACTTCGCAATTTTTTCTGAATGTGTGTTACACACATGTTTATGACACTGTCCACAATACTGTTTTAGTTTACTTAGATTGCTGTACTTCTGCTTCTTTGTTTTAGCTTTTCTTACACAAATATGGCACCGACCTTTCCCTGCAGGAGGCTGACGTGCTTCTGTTGTCCCTTCTTTGATTTTCTTTTGTAGAATAGTGTCCATTGATTGAACAATTTGGTTAGATAACCCTCTTTCATTGGCACTTCTTTCTTCTACCTGCAATTTCACTAGTTCCATCCCAGCTTGCAAAAGATAAAGTTTCCGTTTGTTGTGTTTCTTTTCATT
Source organism: Schistocerca nitens (assembly GCF_023898315.1). Taxonomy (NCBI): domain Eukaryota; kingdom Metazoa; phylum Arthropoda; class Insecta; order Orthoptera; family Acrididae; genus Schistocerca; species Schistocerca nitens. Next base: position 271,751,693 of record NC_064620.1, read on the forward strand.
CCATCTTGGATGTTGCTGGGTGAATATGGTGGTTGCATTGATAGCACAAATGTCGATCAGAGAGTAAAATACAGGTAGAGGCCATCTCTTTGTTTCCCTCTTGCAGGTGTACATACGCGCCATTTGATCAATGGTATCAATTCCACCTTTAGTGGAATTATGATATGCATTTATCTCGGTTCCATTCTTCTCTCCTCCAACAGTGCCTCTATCTTGGTGCATTGTTGACAACATCAGTAAGTTTTTACTTGGTTTCGTTTTTGCTGTGTAGGACACCAAAGTTACTGGAGGCCTACGTGTTCGGAACTGCACTAACTCACTGCACTAACTCACTGTAAGTTTACAAGATAAATAACAGCTGACTGACATCAACAATGACTTTCTCTGAAAGTAAACCGATTGTTGTGAATATCAAGAATACCAACCAACAAGAAACTAACTTACATTGTTGTAGAGATGAAAACTACTAAGTGAAATTTTCTATAGCATGGAAGCCTAAGGGGAGGGTTTGTTGGACCCATAACAAGTTTATTTAGTTTTTCTTTCAAAGCAGGAATTTTCTATAAAATATATTGACACTAACGTTTCATAAAACATTCAACAAACAATATCTCAAACGGAATATGTAGTATGAAAGTTACTTCGGCAAAAGCAGGGGACATAAAAAAATTGTGGGTTCAGCGAACCACCCCCGCCCCCCGCCCCCCTTAGGCGTCCTAGGGTTAACTAACACTGCTAAATACACATTGATGGAAAAGAAGTCCTGACACCAAGAAGGAGCTTTGCGACATAAAGTTGGTAGTGGTGTTTCTACATTTGAAAGACGATGTCCGTTTCGTGCAAGTTGCACTATGAGGATACGAATCAGGTTTCCCTTAAACCGTGCTGTAACGGTCATGACCGTTAGTTACTTTTGAGTTTGGAAGTGGTGAGTTCATAACGGCCAAGAATGCCTTTCAGGCGACAAAAAACGTCCTTACCACTTCTCATTGAGTTCGACCGAGGGGCTACGAGAAGCTGGATGTTCCTTCTGCGGTACTGCAGAAAGACTTGGCAGGAATGTAGCCACTGTACATCAGCGGTGATCAGAGGAACGTACGGTCGCAAGAAGCCCGCGCTGCGGACAGCCATGTAGCACTACTGAGAGGGAAGCCCATTTGGGAGTAAGGCTCTGGTGCATCTGCAGCAGCAATGTGAGCAGCAGCCGGCACCACAGTGACACAACGAACTGTTGCAAATCGCTTGCTTCAAAGACAACCCCGAGCCAGACGCCCAAACCACCTCAGTGGTGTCAAGAGAGAGAGAGCTCATTGGAGGACAGGGTGGAGGTCTGTTGTGTTTTCCGATGAAAGCTGGTTCTGCCTCGGTGCCAGTGATAGCCGTGCGTTCGTTAGAAGGATGCCAGCTGAAGGCTTGCAACAACCTGTCTGCGTGCTAGACGCACTGGACCTACACCTGGAGTTACGTCTGGGTTGCGATTTCGTACTGTGGCAGTAGCATTCTCGTGGTTATCCCACGCACACAGACTGTACACTTGTACGTCAGTCTGGCGCCACCATTCGTTAACAGCATCCCAAGGGGTGTTTTTCGACAGAATAACACTCGCCCACATATTGATTTTGTAACCCAACATGCTCTACATGGTCTCGACATTTTGGCTCGACCTTCTTGATCACCAGATCTGTCTCCAATAGAACACATACATGGCATCATCGGACGACAAATCTAGCGTTATCCACAACCACCATTAATCGCCGCTGTTTTGACAGACCATGTGCAACAGGCATGGAACTCCATGGCTCAAACTGACATCTCACACCTGTACAACACACTGCATGCATTTTTGCATGCTCGCATCAACATCAGGGCGACTACACGAGTTATTAATGTACCAACATTTTACATTTGCAATGGCTTATCTCGCGCGTACTTTAACCTGTGATCTTATAATGTTAATCACTTATGTATGTTGCCTAGACAAACATACTCCCGAAATTCGATTACTCTACATTAAATATTTTTTGGTGTTGCTGTTTTTTTCTGTCAGGGTATATAGCACTGGAATTAGACTATAATTTTTTTGCTTTTGATTCAGTAGTATGGATATTTACCATTCCATACCTCGTAGTTTTCCTCATGAACCATAGACACTGCCGAGGTGAGGTGACTAGCGCGCCTTAACAATACAGGCAGTCGTCCCGTAGCTGCAACCACAACAGAGATGTATCTGTGGAGAGGCCACACATATACTGGGTCGCTGAAGAGGGGCAGCAGCCTTTTCAATAGTTACACGGGCAACAGTCTACACGATTGACGGAACTGGCCTTTTAACATCACCTAACATGGCCTTGCAGTGCTGCAACTGCGAACGGCTGAAAAGAATGGAAAACTACAGCCGTTACTTTTCCCACGGACATGCAGGTGTACCTGACGCGCTGCATCAAACTAGTCCTCGGACTGGAGACCACAACAACAATCGGCTCCATGTTAGACTTAGAAAGACGTAATAAATTGAGCAGTTTTATTCACTAATATTTCCAAAGAATACATACTGACGTGTTTCAAAAGGTCCAGTACAACTTAATGTGTTGTATCATCCAAACTAATTAAGACATTCACACCATGTTCAGCTTATGTGATTGACAATCTCACAAAGTGTTTGTCATTCGATCAATTTCAACATGGGCGTCTTTGGTGACACGCGCAACATCCAGCCCGTATTCAAGCTCTATCCACGCTTGGTGTAATATGTCCGCATCAAGTGTGGCAATGGCAGCAACGATTAGGTTCTTTAAATCACTGATGTTGACAGACTTTTGGTAAACTCTGTTCTTGACATACACCCACAGAAAAAAATCCATCGGGGAATTTTATGCGACCTACGAGGCCAGGGAAATGGACAACCCCCGCCAATCCAACACCAGGTGTAGAACATCTCGCACAGTATGAGCCCAATGTGGTGGCGCACACCTTTTTGGGAACGACTGTGTTTCGGCGGTCAGCCAGTTGAGGTAAATGAGATAGCTCCAGTATATCAATGTAAATGTTAGAATTAACTTTTTTTCTGAGAATAAATAGTCCCAAAATGCAATCAACCATCAAAGAACACCACACGTTCACTTTCAGGCTATCACTTACCTCTCGGTTGTTTCCCAGGTGCGAACGTTGTGTTTGTTTACCTTACCACACACTTGGAATATTGCTTCGTGAGAAAATGCTAGGTTTTCTTAGAAAATTTCCATCCTCCTCTAAACTGTGAAGAACATAGCGAATTGCAAACGTCGTGTCTTGTCGTCTGGTTTCAAATGCGTGCAACAGTCTCAATCGCCATGGATACATCTACAAACGATTCCGAAGGACCCGGTGCACGGTCGCCCAAGGTATTTGCAACTGCTGCAACGCCCTCTGAAAAGACTTCTGGCGGTTAACGTTGAAAAGTCAAAGCCATTTGATCTGTGTGAGCTTCTCTAGTTCCGAGTCGTCCTGTGTAATACTTCCCTTCAACGCTTCCTGTCTGCGCAAAATTGCTGCACCACCGACGTATCGACGTCTGATTGGTCTGAATAAACCATTCCGAACATTGAGACTTTTCTTGAATCGTTATCATTATGCTTCACTCACGACGACCTGGAACACACACAAACAAAACTTTGTGCGTTTGTTTGTCACATAAACCGAACATGGTGTGAATATCTTAAGTAGTTTGGATACTACACTACTGTCCATTAAAATTGCTACACCACGAAGATGACGTTCTACAGACTCGAAATTTAACCGACAGCAAGAAGATGCTGTGATATGCAAATGATTAGCTTTTCAGAGCATTCACACAAGGTTGGCGCCGGTGGCGACACCTACAACGTGCTGACATGAGGAAAGTTTCCAACCGATTTTTCATACACAAACAGCAGTTGACCGGCGTTGCCTGGTAAATCGTTGTTGTGACGCCTCGTGTAAGGAGAAATGAGTACCATCTCGTTTCCGACTTTGATAAAGGTCGAATTGTAGCCTATCGCGATTGCGGTTTATCGTATCGCTACATTTCTGATCGCGTTGGTCGAGATCCAATGACTGTTAGCAGAATATGAAATCTGTGGATTCAGGAGGGTAATACGGAACGCCGTGCTGGATCCCAACGGCCTCGTATCACTAGCGGTCGAGATGACAGGCATCTTATCCGCATGGCTGTAACGGATCGTGCAGCCACGTCTCGATCCCCGAGTCAACAGATGGGGATGTTTGCAAGACAGCAACCATCTGCACGAACAGTTCTACGACGTTTGCAGCAGCATGGACTATCAGCTCGGAGACCATGGCTGCGGTTACCCTTGACGTTGCATCACAAGACAGGAGCGCCTGCGATGGTGTACTCACCGACGAACCTTGGTGCACGAATGGCAAAACGTCATTTTTTCGGATGAATCCAGGTTCTGTTTACAGCATCATGATGGTCGCATCCGTGTTTGGCGATATCTTGGTGAACGCACATTCGAAGCGTGTATTCGTCATCGCCATACTGGCGTATCACCCGGCGTGATGGTATGGGGTGCCATTGGTTACACGTCTCGGTCACCTCTTGTTCGCATTGACGGCACTTTGAACAGTGGGCGTTACATTTCAGATGTGTTACGACCCTGACTCTACCCTTCATTCGATCCCTACTAAACCCTACATTTCAGCAGGATAATGCACGACCGTATGTTGCAGGTCTTGTACGGGCCTTTCTCGATGCAGAAAATGTTCGACTGCTGCCTTGGCCAGCACATACGCCAGATCTCTCACCAACAGGAAACGTCCGGTCAATGGTGGCCGAGCAACTGGTTCGTCACAATACGCCAGTCACTACTCTATATGAACTGTGGTATCGTGTTGAAGCTGCATGGGCAGCTGTTCCTGCACACGCCATCCAAGCCAGGCGTATCAAGGCCGTTATTACGGCCAGAGGTGGTTGTTCTGGGTATTGATTTCTCAGGATCTATGAACCAAATTGCGTGAAAATGTAATCACATGTCAGTTCTAGTATAATATATTTGTCCAATGAATACCCGTTTATCATGTGTATTTCTTCTTGGTGTAGCAATAGTAATGGCCAGTAGTGTATAATGCATTGAAGCTGTAGAGTGTCTTTTGGACGCCCTGTATTTCACTGAAAAAGAAACCTTTCGTCACTTTAAGAGTTAAACAGTCCGTCTCCCGGCGCTTCACAAGCGAATGGAAGGAGAAGAAACTCTTAATATCCGCACTTCACACTGGTTTGCCGAATATGGAGGTAGGTGAAGACTTCTTCTAAGGATTGCAATCAGTTATATCACAAAAGGAACCACAGACAAATTACTTTTGTTGTAGAGTTTCTTTCGAAAATTGATTACGCTAGACGTTAGCACTTGCCGAACATCGTGGATGGGGAGCTTTGGTTTGGGCTCTTTGGTGTCAGTGAAAACGGAATTTCTTCTTACTAGAAGCGCAAGTGAAAGATAGCGTGCAGCTTGGGTCGCGTGTCGGAAGTTGCTCTAGAATACGTGTCAGCAGGCAGCAGGCCCACAGGACACTCGTTTCCCGTTACAATGGCTCCGTCCTCCGGATTGCACTAAGATGAGAGGCTAGATAGAAGTCTACCGTGCTTCTTTATTTTATATACAGGGTATTTCTTGTTGATAATAGTCAATGAGTGTTTGTTGGCTTGCATGCATTTATTATTTGCGACTACCCTAAATGCACCCGCGCAGAAATAAATTAACAGCCATTAGTCTGATAAGAGTCGTATTACCCAATCTTCTAAACTGGCCGTTCTTCAAATGCGATAATTTTTTATTTAAATTCTTAGGAATTTGCGAAGTAAGTCATACTGTTCATACAAAATAAACCGCACTCCGTCGAATACAAAGTATAACTAAGGTATAGAATGACAGGGTAAAACAGTTAGCAGTGAGAATTTTGGTTTGAAAACTACGGTACAACATCCTATTGGTGGTGGCACGTCTTTTCCAACTCTGGACCTAACAGTTGTTTTTTTTTTTTTTTTCCAGCCGGTCAACATTGTATCTTAACGTAAAATTCCATCTACTGTGCCACTTCACATTTTTTATACACAAAAGTCATTGCCAGGGGTGAAAGCAAGCCAGAATCGAAAGACATTATGATCTGTAGTTGAAACTTCAACACTGAGCAACCAAGCCACTAAGAACTTAGGGACAAAATTGTCATTACAGTAGCCCAGAGCGCCTGAAATTTTAGCCTGTTTTAATTTTATAGTGACATTCTAGTAATTTGAGGCGACAACAGCCTGATATTCGTATGATTGTGGCAATCAGCAGCCTGACGGACCTTTCTGTGGATCCATTGAGGACATGGCACAGTGAAGTCAAAAACAACGAAATTCGTCAAACAGCCGTGTAATTGAGAAGTTACTTTCTTTTATTTTCGCTACCACTTTTGGGAATTCATTATCCCATCTTCATATGCCATATGCACCTCTCGAAAATAATCTGTATTGGAATACAGGGGCCATATGTTTCTGGATGTGAATTCTCAAGTGCTTCCTTCGGGGAGTTGACTGCAATTGAGCAGTGCTCAGCTACACTCAAGTCTTTGAAGGAAGCACTTGAGAATTCACGTCATCCAGAAACATAAGGCCCCACTATGCCAATAACGATTGTTCTCGCCGAGGTGCATATGGGGCCTGAAGATGGCATAATGAAGTGTCGAAACTGGTAGCGAAAATAAAATAAAATAAGTTCTCAAGTGCATGACTTTTTGGCGAATTTCATTGTTAAGTAAACGACGGACATCTAGCCTACGTGAAATTACTGCAGCATCACGAACTAGAAAATGATACTTCTAGGTAAGAGAGCAGTCAAATAAAATATATTTGTATATTCTCTTATTTCTGATCGAAATAGCTTGTAATATGGGAAAAGTGAAAGATGATCCAAGTTCCTGTCTTTAGAAGCGATTTCAGAGTACTGATATACCCAACTTCATACGTAAATCGCTGATATACTGTATAAAGTATTAATATGGATTCGTGGAAACTTTTCATTATACAGTCCAAACGAGAAAAAGTATGTAACAGATGTGTGTCATATGACATCTTTTCTGTGATATGAATGCTTTCTCAAAAGATAAATTCGATTAATTATATTGCATCCTTCTTCAGAAGAATGCTGTACTATTTAGCAGATGATCATAGCAAATATGTAGTTGCCAATCAGAGAAATCTCTTCAATACGGTACACCCACCGAGAGAAGACCCATCGAATTGCATGCGCACATATTCACACCCAGTCGTGTGTTTCAGCGTGTGAATTGTTCGTGTGCATTGTCACGTGACATTATGGATCCACCAGTAAGTTTAGACTGTGTGCTAAAGTCCATCTTCATGGAGTGCAGAAGGATGCAAAAACAAAGGGACATCGCGTTGAGCATCTTCTGTTAACCAGCCCTCTTATCTCTGAATTTGAATGAAACACATATGTTTGTGATTCTGCTATGGACTAACGCCTCCCAAAATAATATACACTTCCGTTTTAAAATAAGATAGTTTTCAAATTGCGTTTAATACAAAGAACATAGTGATTAGTAACTACGTAAATGAAATCATACTGTTTCATGAAAGTTCAGATCATGGATGCAAATAAAAAGACCTTCAGACAGAAATCCTTACCGCTATTGTAAAAAATCGTCAATCAGTTTTGTAAGATAGAAACCATGGATGAACATCGGTTCCCTTCAGATCACCGACGTTAAGCGCTATCGGGCTTGACTTGGATTGGTCACCGTTCGGGTTTGTCGAGCGCTTTTGGCAAGCGGGTTGCAGTCGGCCCTCGTGAGGCCCATTGGGGAACTACTGTACTTGACTGAGAAGTAGCGGCTCCGGTCACGAAAACTGACAACGGCTGGGAGAGCGGTGTGCTGACCACATGCTCCTCCGGTGACGCCTATCGGCTGAGGATGGTACGGCAGTCGGTCGGTACCAATGGGCCTTCTGAAGCACGTTCGGACGGAGTTCAGTTTCGTTCAGAAACAATGGATGTGTCTACATTGTAGTAAGTAGCACACTATAGCACACTCTAAGATATAAAAAACGACGCACCACGAAGGAATTACCCGAATGACGGAAATCGGTAGATGAGATGTACATGTACAGACACACAAATGACCACAATGGCACGAAAATTAGATGATTTATTAATCTAGAGAAAGAGTTTCACAAATTGAGCAAATCCACAACGGCTTGGTCCGCCTCTCACCCACACGCAAGCAGTTATTTGGCTAGGAATTGACTGAAAGTGTGAGAGATCCGGCGACATTGCTGGGGAAGGTAGGGACTGGCAAGCACGAAGACAAGCTGTAGAAACTGTCGCCATATGTGGGCGGGCAATATCTTGCTGAAATGTAAAGTCAGGATGGCTTGCCATGAAGGGCAACAAAACGGGGCGTAGAATATCTTCCACGTACCGCTGTGTCGTAACGGTGGCGCGGTTGACAACCAAATTGGTCCTGCTTTGAGAAGAAATGGTACCCACAATAGAACTTCAGGCTGTCGGGCAGTATGGCGGGTGACAGTCAAGTTGGTGTCCCACAGCTATGTGGGTTGTCTCCAGACACGTCTTCGCTGGTCTTTGGGACTCTTTTCGAAGCGCAATTCATGACTGAAGACAATTCTACTCCAGTCGACGAGATTCCAGGCCGAAGACGTGTCTGGAGACACCGCGGACAGCCGTGGGATACCAACCTGACAGTCGCTCGCCATACGGCCAGTAGTGATCATCTGCGCTGCCATTTCCTTTCATAGCAGGACCCATTTGGCTGTCACCCGCGCCACCCTTATGGCAGAGCGGTACTTCGACGATATTCTGCAACCCGTTTTGTTGGCCTTCGCGGCAAGCCATTCTGGGCTTATATTTCAGCAAGATAACGCCTGCCTGCACACGGTGTTTGTTCTGTGATTCTTCAGTTTCTCCCGGCGTGTTTCTTGCTCGAACAGTCCACGGGTGTACTGCCGACCCGTAGTGTCCAACGGGCACAATATTTCGGCGATCAGACATGTCGCCATCGTCAGGTGCGCTGACGATGGCGACATGTCTGATCGCCGAAATATTGTGCCCGTTGGACACTACGGGTCGGCAGTACACCCGTGGACTGTTCTAGGTGTTTGTTCTGATTGTCTTCGTTTTTGCCAAACACTATGTTGTGCAGCAACATCGCCGCATCTGTCCCCAGCTGAGAACATTTGGAGCATCTCGGAATTTTGACGATCTAAAGCGCCAATTGGACAGAATTTGGCACGATATCTTCAAGAGGACATCTAACGACTCTATCAATTAATGTCAAGCCGAGTAACTGCTTACATAAGGGGTAGAGGTGAAGCTCTTTCTCTTGACTAAATCATCCATTTTTTATGAAATTGTTATCATTTGTTTGTCTATACATGTACATCCCATCTACCGGTTTCAATCCTATTCCTTCGCGCCGAGTCTCATTTTTTAAAAATGTATTGTGCTATGAATGTAAATGTAGACATGGATATAAAGCTGACACGGGAAGTATTACAAACGCTTTGCAATGCGCCGTCAAGAGGGAACGTTACTTTCTATAGGTGCTTGACTACACAGTTTTTCGAGCAGTAAATTTCAGCACATATTTTATACAGAAAAGACCTTTGTGAAGCTATAGATATTACAGCTTTAAAACGTGTGGCCAAGGTTGTTTCGATTACTCTTCAGAAGTTTCTATGGGAAGCCATGCAGTTGCGAATTCAGTATCATCATCAATCTGCCTTCTATCTAATACTACATACAAGAGGTGTAAAAGAGTGTGTTGTAACAGATCGTTGCTGGTGCACACCAACCCTGCTTTGTAGACTCAACGACCACAGCCAGCACTGGCGAGTATAAACATTATAACCATTTTTTAACAACGCGCTGGTCCACCTTCAGAACATAGTACGCATCCGAAAAGTCCTTGGTAAGTTTCTGTACGTATGTGGTACCAGATTTCTACGCAGTTGCCGTAAATTATAGACAGTGGTTTGTGGGTGCGCCTGAGAGGGCCCTAAATGTCTTCCACCAACTTCAAATTTCATGAATTTGACGGCCAAAGACAGCAAAGCGATTTCATTATAATGCGTCCTAAACCGCTGTAGCACGATTCAAGCCTTGTGACCCAGACTACAGTCCTGCTAGAAGATGCCATCGTTATCGAGGAAGACATCACTCTAGACGTTCCGCAACTGCTACAGTGCCTTCGATTAACATTTCAACTCATGCCCGCTTGAAAGTCCCTCGTAGCATAATACCGTCCCCAGCGACGTGAGCCCATAGCGCGGTGCTAATTCCTAGAAGCCGTACGCCTGGATGACGGTGCATTAGCACACTGTAATCGACCTGGTGTAACAAGAAACGAGATTCATCCGACCAGGCGACACGTTTGCATTAAACCGCGGTCCGAACTCTATGATCTCGAGGCCGCTACAGTCGTACCTGATTGATGTCATTAGGTCAACACTGGAACACGTAAGGGCAGTCTGAGCGGTGTGCTCCAAAACACTTGTGCTTGCAGCAATATTGTCAGATGTGCCACAGATCACCGACTGTCCTGTTTTATAGAACGGCCAAACCTCCGTTCTCCATTATCTGTAATGAGGATAAAACGAGCAACAAATTGTTGTCTACTCGTACTCCCAGCGTCCTTCAGCCACTTTCCGTAGATGGAAGATGAAAGGAAGATTAGTGTATAACGTCCCGTCGATCACATGGCCATTAGACACGTACCATAGACTCAGAATAGAGAAGGATGTAAAAGGAAATTGGCCGTGCTCTTTCGTAGGGGCTATCCCGGCGTTCATCTAAAACGATCTACGGAAGCTACTGGAAACCTAAATCTGCATGGGTCTGAACCGTCGTTCTCTCCAATGCGAGTCCGATATGATAACCACAGCGCCATCTCGCTTGATCCCGTAGATGGAAATGACTGCGGCATGCGTGCAGCCGACCAGCTCCCCCCTTTCATTCCCAGGCCGAGTCCTTCATGTCAGAGGAGTTCCCTGTCTGCGGTCGGTACCGTGCTATATGGCTTCTCATTCGCGAACATTCAGATACTCGGTTTTAGACACGCTGTCATTCAAGGAATAGTGTATGAACAGGAGGTAGACAAAGATACGGGAACACCATAAACACAAAAAATTACCATTCCTAACAAGCTGTAGAAAAACCGTTGGCATTCGAAACAGCTTGCAGTCGTTTCAGAAAGGATACATACAGGTCCCGTGTAGTTGTCAAGATATCAGGATAGTGTTATACCATTTTTCATGCAAAATGGAGGCAAGTACAGGTACCGATGGTGGAGATGGATACCGATCGCAGTATATTTCGAAGGTTGTATCAGTGCTATAATGTACGCTATAAAAATACATGGAAATCACAGGTTTTGTGGTGACTACTTTGTTTAACGCGCGTTTCGATTTATAAATCATCAGACTAACCTGAAACATGATCGTAATTTCAAGCGCAGAAGGTAGCCCAGTAGGATAAAAACTACTGTCCATTAATATTGCTACACCGCAAAGATGACGTGCTACAGACGCGAAATTTAACCGACAGGAAGAAGATGCTGTGATATGCAAATGATTAGCTTTTCAGAGCATTCAAACAAGGTTGGCGCCGTGGGCGACACCTACAACGTGCTGACATAAGGAAAGTTTCCAACCGATTTCTCACACACAAACAGCAGTTGACCAGCGTTGCCTGGTGAAACGTTGTTGTGATGCCTCGTGTAACGAGGAGAAATGCGTGTCATCACGTTTCCGACTTTGATAAAGGTCGAATTGTAGCCTATCGCGATTGCGGTTTATCGTATCGCGACATTGCTGTTCGCGTTGGTCGAGATCCAATGACTGTTAGCAGAATATGGAATCGGTGGGTTCAGGAGGGTAATACGGAACGCCGTGCTGGATCCCAACGGCCTCGTCTCACTAGCAGTCGAGATGACAGGCATCTTATCCGCATGGCTGTAACGGATCGTGCAGCCACGTCTCGATCCCCGAGTCAACAGATGGGGACGTTTGCAAGACAACAACCATTTGCACGAACAGTTCGACGACGTTTGCAGTAGCATGGTCTATCAGCTCGGACACCATGGCTGCGGTTCCCCGTGACGCTGCATCACAGACAGGAGCGCCTGCGATGGTGTACTCAACGACGAACCTGGGTGTACGAATGGCAAAAGGTCATTTTTTCGAATGAATCCAGGTTCTGTTTACAGCATCATGAAGGTCGCATCCGTGTTTGGCGACATCGCGGTGAACGCACATTGGAAGCGTGTATTCGTCATCGCCATACCGGCGTATCACCCGGCGTGATGGTATGGGGTGCCATTGGTTACACGTCTCGGTCACCTCTTGTTAGCTTTGACGGCACACTGAACAATGGACGTTACATTTCAGATGTGTTACGACCCGTGGCTCTACCCTTCATTCGATCCGTGCGAAACCCTACATTTCAGCAGGATAACGCATAACCGTATGTTGCAGGTCCTGTACGGGCCTTTCTGGATACAAAAAATGTTCGATTGATGCCCTGGCCAGCACATACCCCAGATCTCTCACCAATTGAAAACGTCTGGTCTATGGTGTCCGAGCAACTGGTTCGTCACAATACGCCAGTCACTGGTCTTGATGAGCTGTGGTATGGTGTTGAAGCTGCATTGGCAGCTGTACCTATACACGCCATCCAAGTTCTGTTTGACTCAATGCCCAGGCGTATCAAGGCCGTTATTACGTCCAGAGGTGGTTGATCTGGGTACTGATTTCTCAGGATCTGTGCACCTACATTGCGTGAAAATATAATCACATGTCAGTTCTAGTGTAATATATTTGCCCAATGAATACCCGTTTATCATCTGCATTTCTTCTTGGTGTAGCAATTTTAATGGCCAGTAGTGTAATCACACGGAAACGGGGCTAGCTTCTGCACATGAAGTTACGGTCATCTTTTTGGAATGTTCCTTATATTAGTTACTATCTTGAGCCAACTTTCTTCCGGGTAGTTTACGCTGTTCTCCTTTACGCCCAGTCTCCAGCTTCAAATTCCCTCTTCTGATTGGCCCTTGGCCGGTTTACGGTTGTATGTTCACTTTATGCAAGTACTTCTGTATGCCATACTCCCTTTCATTATAATGATTTTAATTTACATTATTTACCACTATTGGCTACGAGACCTACGTTGTATGCGTCTCTGTAATTATTTAATCCAGTGATCTTTACCCGTTAGTGTTACTTTCTGTAAGTGAAAATATTATGTATATTTCTGCAATTCTACTTGCAAATGCTATTATCTTTGTTTTATTTATATTTGTCATTTGTCAGCTTCCTTCCCGACAAATTCCCCCCCCCCCTCCCGCCCCCGCCCTCACCTACCACTCTCCAGCCAGCCACAGATTCCCTCATCTTGATGGTGCCTGGCATATTTACAATTGTATTTTCACGTTATATCATTGCAATTGTGTGCTCAGATTCATACCATTCAATGATGTCATTTTACCAGTGTTGTTTATGAAGCCTACACTGCTAAATTATGTGCATAAAGAAACTGTAAACGTATATTCTGAGCCTGATGACATGTACAGGCGGTCGATTTATCTATATCAATTTTAGTCTTAAATGCTCTATCATAAAAAATTTATTTATCGTGCCGTCTTACCTAGCATTCTCTCCAGTTGGCTCCCCTCCCCTACATTATGAGATTTGATTTTACGTTTAAGATAGTTACTGTGTTATGGTTTTTATTTGGTGTACATCTGTAGTTACATACCTCCTCCAGGTCGCATCTTCTTCTTCGTCGGATTATAATAATTATATATCAATGCTCACCAGCAGAGCCACCTGGCGGCTCTGTTCTCTTCCTAAAAGGTGCAGTCGCCGTAATGGGTCAATGGCGCATTGTCTTCTGGATGTGATATTTGACTCCTTATCTATGTATGACGTGTTCTCCTTACCCTTGGTATGTTTTCAGATTGTACTTTTTATTAATTTCTTGTTAGTTGTTAGTGGTCTCTTAACTACTATTGTGCACTACTTATTGTTTGTGGCTCTTTAGGATTCTTTCTTTTTTTTTCAGGTTAATCCTGCTGATGTATAAATCGAAACGCGTCACTAAAAAAAAAGTATTATAGCGTCCATTATACCATTGATACTACCCTCAAATCACGTAAAAATGGGCGCATACCTCTTTTCACGTCACACCTGGTAGTGATCACACACGCTTCTCTCCAGAGTAAACCACAAAGTGTCAGTAATATTGAGACCTGGTGACTGTGATGGCCAGGATAAATGTGATAATTCACCTTCGTGCTCACAGACCAGGGCTGCACGATGCGAGATGTGCAAACAGACGCCTATCACCTTGTAACACGGCATCACCATTGGTAGAACAAATATTGTACCATGGGATGCACCTGATCAACCAAAATGGTCACATAATCTTTAGCAGTAATGCGACTGTAGCACAACAGTGGGTCGTATGCAATACCGTGATGTGCCTGCCCAAATCATCACCAAGCTCCCGCCGTCTTTCACTCTTTGAATTCCGCCAGTAGTTGGAAATAGTGTGAAAGGAGACTCATACGACCAAAGCACTTTCCCCCATTTCTTCATACCTACATTGCACGGGTGCCATTGGCGGTGGAATACAACAGTGCAATTCTACAGACCTGGCTACATCTCTATGTTCAGGCATGTATATCTCGCGGTGTTTCTAAATTATTGTCAAACCCCTGTATACTACGCTTCTCTGTACCTTAAATATTGATGAGTGCGTACTGATAGGCAGGTGCTTGAAGATGAAGGCGCAAAGGCCTCGAAAGCGAATGCAAGTACGGTTAACAACAAACACAGTGTAAATTCAGTAAAAAAAAAGCCCTTGTGCTCCATCACAAAATCTGAACATTGTCTGAGGTAGAGAATCTCTTTCCATTTTCTTCTGCCTTTGTATCACAGCGTCGACAAATTTGAGAAAATGTATCTCTCCACCGGGCTGTGTTTTAAAATACTTTATTCAGTACTACTAGTTTCGGGCATAGCCCATTTTCGGGCATAGCCCAGATATAGATGGACTCGAAAGTGGACCATGCCCGAAACTAGTAGTGCTGAAGAAACTATTTTAAAACACGCTGTGGTGGAGTGATGTCGCCGGCCGCTGTGGCCGAACGGTTCTAGACACTTCAGTCCAGAACTGCGCTGCTGCTACGGTCGTAGGTTCGAATCCTGCCTCGGGCATGGATGTGTGTGATGTCCTTCGGTTAGTTAGGTTTAAGTAGTTCTAAGTCGAGGGGACAGATGACCTCAGATGTTAAGTCCCATAGTGCTTAGAGCCATTTGAACCATTTTTTTGGAGTGATGTCTCTCCTCAAATCTCCCTTCTATTGGTTAGTGTTTGAATAGTGGATGTTGGTGGACTGTGACGAAAACTTTGCCGATTAGCCACATTCGACACAAGATTAAAGGATGTCGTCTGAGGCGGACATGAAGGCTACAGAAGCAGCGGTTCCCGTCGGACTTACAAGGCGTCATGCACATTCTCCATCACACAAGGCCGAGCGTTGTCCTGGTGAAAATCGGTATTTGAAATTGTCTTAAAATTTCCATATTGTGTGTGTGTGTGTGTGTGTGTTTGTGGGAGGGGGGGGGTGGAGTGGAAAGGGGGGTTCAGCAGTTTCCCTGACATTGAAATAGCTGTTTATCCAATCCGACAGGATAAATGTTGGTCTGTGTAGTGAGTGCACTTTATTTCACTATAAGGTCGTCACTGCGCTACATTCGGAATAAGAACATACTGATTTACATTTTTTTCAAAAATGGTTCAAATGGCTCTGAGCACTATGGGACTTAACATCTATGGTCATCAGTCCCCTAGAACTTAGAACTACTTAAACCTAACTAACCTAAGGACATCACACAACACCCAGCCATCACGACATTTTTTTTTAATATGATACTTCAACCATTACAATTTAAAAAGCAAAACGAAGTGGAATATCAGTAGTGATATTGACAGTGACACTTATGGTAGCTTGTTACCAACGAGACATCAGTAGCAAAATTCTAAAAGTAATCGCGCCTCGAAACCATTATAGTCTCAGACAGCGTTCAGAATACTCCTTTACCTACTGGAGCTCGGCACGCAAGTGGCCGACTCCGTCAATGCAAATATCTTTGTCTTTAGTTCAGAGGAGGAAATTGAAAATGGCCAATCTCTGGGCACCGTTCAGCCACCAAACCTTACCTGACAGTGCAAAAAGACTAGGGAGGTTGGGGTTTAACATCCTGTCGACGATGAGATCATTAGAAACGGGGCTAAATTCGGATTGAGAAAAGAGGGGTAAGAAATCAGAAGTGTCTTTTCAACGGAACTATCCCGAGCATTCTACTAAAATGTTTTGCGAAAATTACAGAAAACCTAAATCTGGAACGTCAGACGGGTATTTGGACCGTCGTCCTTCCACATGCGTCCTGTGTATTACCACTGCTCCAAGTCTTTCTAGTTCTTACAGTTATTTCATAAGAGCAATTAAACGGAATTGGAGCCACAATTTTATACAGCTCACCTACAGATGGGCAATCGTATTTTTATCCACCGCGATCTAATTTCATGTACGTATTAATAACAGCGGTCCAGTGGTTGCAGTCTTACAGCCAGACGCGTATGCCTGAATCTGATCAATGCCTCTGTGGGAGATGAAAAGCTTAGCACCATCCCTATGAGAAAAGCACACTCTTTTCAGCTACCATAGTCGACGACACTAACCTCCGCTGGGTCGTACTGAATATCTTAGAACAAACTACACTACTGGCCATAAAAATTGCTACACCACGAAAATGACGTTCTACAGACGCGAAATTTAACCTACAGGAAGAATATGCTGTGATATGCAAATGATTTGATTTTCAGAGCACACAAGGTTGGCGCCGGTGGCGACACCTACAACGTGCTGACATGAGGAAAGTTTCCAACCGATTTCTCATACACAAACAGCAGTTGACCAGCGTTGCCTGGTGAAACGTTGTTGTGATGCCTCGTGTAAGGAGGAGAAATGCGTACCATCACGTTTCCGACTTTGATAAAGGTCGGAATGTAGCCTATCGCGATTGCGGTTTATCGTATCGCGAAATTGCTGCTCTCGTTGGTCGAGACCCAATGACTGTTAGCAGAATATGGAATCGGTGGGTTCAGGAGGGTAATACGAAACGCCGTGCTGGATGCCAACGGCCTCGAATCAATAGCAGTCGAGATGACAGGCATCTTATCCGCATGGCTGTCTCGGGTCGTGCCATCCCTGGGTCAACGGATGGGGACGTTTGCAAGACAAAAACCATTTGCACGAACAGTTCGACGACGTTTGCAGCAGCATGGATTATCAGCTCGGACACCATGGCTGCGGTTACTTTTGACGCTGCATCACAGACAGGAGCGCCTGCGATGGTGTACTCAAAGACGAACCTGGGTGCACAAAAGGCAAAACGTTGTTCTTCCGGATGAATACAGGTTCTGTTTACAGCATCATGATGGTCGCATCCGTGTTTGGCGACATCGCGGTGAACGCACATTGGAAGCGTGTATTCGTCATCGCCATAATGGCGTATCACCCGGCGTGATGGTATGGGGTGCCACTGGTTACACGTCTCGGTCACCTCTTGTTCGCATTGACGGCACTTTGAACAGTAGACGTTACATTTCAGATATGTTACGACCCGTGGCTCTACCCTTCATTCGATCCCTGCGAAACCCTACATTGCAGCAGGATAATGCACGACCGCATGTTGCAGGTCCTGTACGGACCTTTCTGGATACAGAATATGTTCGACTGCTGCCCTGGCCAGCACATGCTCCAGGTCTGTCACCAATTGAAAACGTCTGGACAATGGTGGCCGAGCAACTGGCTCGTCACAAAACGCCAGTCACTACTCTTGATGAACTGTGGTATTGTGTTGAAGCTGCATGGGCAGCTGTACCTGTACACACCATCCAAGTTCTGTTTGACTCAATGCCCAGGCGTATCAAGGCCGTTATTACGGCCAGAGGTGGTTGTTCTGGGTACTGATTTCTCAGGATCTATGCACCCAAATTGCGTGAAAATGTAATCACATGTCAGTTCTAGTACTTGTCCAATGAATACCCGTTTATCATCTGCATTTCTTCTTTGTGTAGCAATTTTAATGGCCAGTAGTGTTTTTCTTGATTGGCTAAATATTTCTTATTCTCGTACATAGCTACATACGGCAGCTTTCAGTGTGGCACACCAAACCATCAGACTTTCTTTTACCCGAAACGGTGCTCAACAATACAGTTTGTCTTATTGCGTGCTTCCAATCTAGCTGGTGGAAATGGCGTAGAGCTGTCGACGTAAAGAAGGTCACGCATGGTGCAGACGTCCACCCTGCATCCAGGAGAATAAACGAAGCCGTAGACTGTACCGCAGCAGTGGACGAGATAAAGGGCAACCCCATTTCCCAGTGACCATTTTACGCCGTTCGAACTGACTGACTTGCTCGACGTCGATAAGCCACATTTCCAGAGTCTTTTGACGTTTCCACACTGCCTGTTGCAAACTGAACCTGTCGGTCACACTAGAGACAATGTCACTGGGCACACTTGCGACACTTCTGTTCAATCTCAGTCACAAGTGGCTGATATATTACTCCACACTTACCGTTAACTTTTTATCGTTCAGAAGGAAAAACCAAATGAATGCAATTTCCCCGAGTGTTAGTGTATAAATAGTTCACCTCCAAAACAAGTGCTGCGCTTTGACGTAACGCTAACACCAGTCGTCGTCCCTTGACTCACAGAGTAACCTCGAAGACCGGTGGCACGAGGAAGTATCTAGCACGTGAAGCGCGTGACGTCTGCAGCCAGCAGCTAATCGATAACGGTTTTCATTTTTCGTCCTTGAGTCAGTCTGTGGCATTATCTCCGCTTTCATCTTCCACTGTAGTCCACAAGCCACTGCGCAGCGTGTAATGAAGGCCATTGGACGGTAATCAGTGAGCACCGATTTGCGCCCCAAAAACGTCGCTCACACCGAAGACGTCCTCGGCAATGGAATATTACGCAAAAGCAGTACTTCTTGTGCAGGTGTTAGTTTTTCATCTTAACACTTTCTTTTATTTCAATAATCGTATTTATGTTTACCGATAGAGTTATTACATTCTGTAAGTGCAAAATGTGTAATACCAATGGAGAGACCGGTATCAGGTTTTAGTTCAAACGGCTCTAAACACATCTGAGGTCATCAGTCCCCTAGACATAGAACCTAAGGACATCACATACATCCATGCCCGAAGCAGGATTCGAACCTGCGACCGTAGCAGCAGCGCGGTTCCAGACTGAAGCGCCTAGAACCGCTCGGCCACCTACTCGGCCGGCAGGTTTTAGTCTAAGGCTCAGAAGAAACTCCGTTGCAATGAATTCGTGATTTCGCTTCTTTTTTCAACGAATCCGTAGTTACTGTATTTCAAAGTTCACGTCGTTTAGAGTACGTTCCGCCTAAGGAGCCCACACGTGTTGTTTTCACATACTACGAATACTCAAGCTGATAGCTTGAGTTGCACGAGTACGTTGTATGTCACGCCACGTCCTGCGACGTCGTAACACACATTTATCAGCAGCTGACAGGCTTCGAACACAGCGGGTTACAAGAAGCTGACTGTCCTAGTGCTGCACGGCCACATGTGCTGAACGAGCCGACGAAGCTGTTTGTAAATCATTTTCTATTAGCAACGATAGTTGCATCCATCTTCAGCAGGAAGTCGCAAATATATGCCTTCAACGATAACTTCTCACGTATTTATTTATTAATGCTTTCATTTTATCAAGTAGAACGTAGTTACACACAACGAGACAGTCTTAGAGACTTTATTGGTAGTTCACTTTGCAATGTGCAAAGTACACTGCATTTCCTGTAGATAATAATAGTCGCAGTGATGAATATACACTACTGGCCATTAAAGTTGCTGCACCAAGAAGAAATTCAGATGACAAACGGGTATTCATTGGATAAATATATTACACTAGAACTGATATGTGATTACATTTTCACACAATTTAGGTGCACGATCCTGAGAAATCAGTAACCAGAACAACCATCTCTGGCCCTAATAACGGCCTTGATACGCCTGAGCATTGAGTCAAACAGAGCTTGGATGGCGTGTACAGGTACAATTGCCCATGCAGCTTCAACACCATACCACCGTTCATCAAGAGTAGTGACTGGCGTATTGTGACGAGCCAGTTGCTCGGCCACCATTGACCAGACGTTTTCAATTGATGAAAGATCTGGAGAATGTACTGGCCAGGGCAGCAGTCGAACAATTTCTGTATCCAGAAAGGCCCGTACAGGACCTGCAACATGCGGTCGTGCATTATCCTGCTGAAATGTAGGGTTTCACAGTGATCAAATGAAGGGTAGAGCCAAGGGTCGTAACACATCTGAAGTGTAACGTCCTCTGTTCAAAGTGCCGTCAAAGTGAACAAGAGGTGACCGAGATGTGTAACCATTGGCACACCATACCATCACGCCGGATGATACGCCAGTATGGCGATGACGAATACACGCTTCCAATGTGCGTTCACCGCGATGTCGCCAAACACGAATGCGACCATCATGATGCTGTAAACAGAACCTGGATTCATCCGAAAAAATTACGTTTTGCCATTCGTGCACCCAGGTTCGTCGCCGGCCGCTGGTGGCCGAGCGGTTCTGGCGCTACAGTCTGGAACCGCGCGACCGCTACGGTCGCAGGTTCGAATCCTGCCTCGGGCATGGATGTGTGTGTTGTCCTTAGGTTAGTTAGGTTTAAGTAGTTCTAAGTTCTAGGGGACTTATGACCTCAGCAGTTGAGTCCCATAGTGCTCAGAGCCATTTGAACCATTTTTGAACCAGGTTCGTCGTTGAGTACACCATCGCAGGCGCTCCGCCGGCCGAAGTGGCCGCGCGGTTCTGGCGCTGCAGTCTGGAACCGCGAGACCGCTACGGTCGCAGGTTCGAATCCTGCCTCGGGCATGGATGTGTGTGATGTCCTTAGGTTAGTTATGTTTAACTAGTTCTAAGTTCTAGGGGACTAATGACCTCAGCAGTTGAGTCCCATAGTGCTCAGAGCCATTTGAACCATTTGAGCAGGCGCTCCTGTCTGTGATGCAGCGTCAAAAGTAACCGCAGCCATGGTCTCCGAGCTGATAGTCCATGCTGCTGCAACCGTCGTCGAACAGTTCGTGCAGATGGTTGTTGTCTTGCAAACATCCCCATCTGTTGACTCAGGGATCAAGACGTGGCTGCACGATCCGTTACAGCCATGCGGATAAGATGCCTGTCGTCTCGACTGCTAGTGATACGAGACCGTTGTAATCCAGCACGGCGTTCCGTATTACCATCCTGAACCCACTAATTTCATATTCTGCTAACAGTCATTGGATTTCGACCAACGAGAGCAGCAATGTCGCGATACGATAAACCGCAACCGCGATAGGCTACAATCCGACCTTTATCAAAGTCGGAAACGCGATGGTACGCATTTCTCCTCCTTACACGAGGCATCACAACAACGTTTCACCAGGCAACGCCAGTCAGCTGCTGTTTGTGTATGAGAAATCGGTTGGAAACTTTCCTCGTGTCAGCACGTTCTAGGTGTCGCCACCGGCGCCAACATTGTGTGAATGCTCTGAAAAGCTAATCTACATCTACATCTACATCTACATCTACATCTACATCTACATGACTACTCTGCAATTCACATTTAAGTGCTTGGCAGAGGGTTCGTCGAACCACAATCATACTATCTCTCTACCATTCCACTCCCGAACAGCGCGCGGGAAGAACCAACACCTAAACCTTTCTGTTCGAGCTCTGATTTCTCTTATTTTATTTTGATGATCATTCCTACCTATGTATGTTGGCCTCAACAAAATATTTTCGTATTCGGAAGAGAAAGTTGGTGAATGAAATTTCGTAAATAGATCTCGCCGCGACGAAAAACGTCTATGCTGTAATGACTTCCATCCCAATTCGGGTATCATATCTGCCACACTCTCTCCCCTACTACGTGATAATACAAAACGAGCTGCCCTTTTTGTATATCATAGCATCTTCTTCCTGTCGGTTAAATTTTGTGTCTGTAGCACGTCATCCTCGTGGTATAGCAATTTTAATGGCCAGTAGTGTATATACACGGTCTTTCCGTAAGAGCACGCAAAAATTTGACAGGACCTATAAGTTGCTCCACTGAACGATTTGATGTCGGGAACCTGTGGTTAGAAAAGCCAGCTTAATGAGGTAACAGCAGTAATTTCACATTACTGTGTACTTTTATATTTACATTAGTTACAGTTAACTGCAAAATACCATCGTTGATACAATGAACGTACCATTTGTACTGTATCTTACAAAATATCCTGAAACTGATGGCCATCAACCTCAGTGCAAGCATGATCCCCGGCGAACAAGACTGTGAGGCGCCCTGACAAAAGTCCTTGTTGTGTATCGAATCACATCACAGACAGCTACAATTCTGGTAAGTAATTCCATCTCCGCATGCACTGGGGTCTCATACACAAGTGACTTTAGATATAGCCAAAGGAAATAATCAAGGGGATTCAGGTGAGGAGACATCGCAGGCCTTGGAATAGGACCTGCCCTTCCAATCCAGCGACCAGGCAATACAGTGTTGAGATGGTTGCGGACATCCGCACTGAAGTGAGGCGGTGCACCGTCATGTTGTATCCACATCCTCTCACGAACAGCTGAGGGTACGTTCTCCATTAGCTGAAATAGAACTCCTTGCACGAATCACAAGTAAACAAACCTGTATCATGACTGCGTAGTAATCAGGCTCGTCCTCGTTGTTTCCTCGCAGGAAATAAATGTTGTACATGTAAACAAACAGAGCAGTACGTGTAAACTTGTACGCATATTAGCTGTAAATAAGCTGGAAAACAGTAATGCTAGACAAAAAGATAGACAAATTTACTTCCACATCTCCTTACGCTGGCTTCTCCGACTCCAGATTCCCTACCTAAAATTGTTCTGTGGGGCATTCTCTATGGCCTGTTACATTTTTGCATAGTCTTACGGAAACACTCTGTACAAGTGAATTTGTTTGTTGCAGTACTGTCATTCTTATTAACACCATGCTAAGTAAATTTCTCGTGAAATTTACTGTCGGATGGGAAAAATGGCATACTACACTGTAAGGAAGCAGTGCTGAAGTAACAAAATATTACCAGCTCATTACAGTGTCCCTTTTCACAAACTCGCTGAAAATTTTCGTAAGCCTGTGATCTAAAACCCACTGTCTCCGCAATGCTGTCCAATCCAAGGATTCTGCTCGCTAATACCAACATATCGTCTCCCCTCTCCATTCCCCAGCACTTTCTTAATATTCTATCAGCAGGATACCTGAACAGGCTCTCTGTTCCAGATTTAGAGTTCCAGTGCTGCCATATATCCCTGGGCCTCACATCACCCCCTTACACCAAGATTCCGATGCCAATCGCGGCCTCCTGACCACCGTAACTCCACCTTCGGTACTCCTTGTTCTAGTCCCCCCTTGCCAGACACTTTCCAGTCCAGCATCTCTCTCCGTTCACAGACATAGCGATTCATCCCTCCATGGAGGTGCCCAAGAATCTGTCAGGAGCAACGTCATTTACACTCATAAATTAAGGATAATTGCAGAATGTCGTGTCACACAACGTGGCACTACATGGCACTACACAAAACTGGCGCTAATAGCATAGGCACATAGGGAACACACACAACACAGATCTATAAGTCCACTGTATTGTTGATAAGTTGAGAAAAGCGTCCCGAAACACATGTGCTTCAAAACGCCACTGTTCCCTGCGCATGTACCCCGACATCAGTTTGGGATATGACCACCATGCACACGTACACAGGCCGCACAACGGGTTGGCATACTCTGGATCAGGTGCTCTGGATCAGGTGCTCGAGCAGCTGCTGGGGTTTAGCCTCCCATTCTTGCATCAGTGCCTGTCGGAGTTCATGAAGAGTCGTAGGGGTTTGAAGACGTGCAGCGATACATCGACCAAGAGCATCCCAGACGTGCTCGATGGGGCTTAGGTCTGGAGAACAGGCAGGCCGCTCCAGTCGCCTGATATCTTCTGTTTCAAGGTACACCTCCACGATGGCAGCTCGGCGGGGCCGCCGTGCGTTATCATCCATCACGAGGAAGGTGGGACCCACTGCACCCCTGAAAAGGCGGACATACTGGTGCAAAATGACGTCACGATTCATATGACTTGTTACAGTTCCTCTGTCAAAGACATGCAGGGGTGTATGTGCATGAATCATACTCCCACCCCACACCATCAAACCACGACCCTTTCAAGGAAATTAAGGGGTTGGTATCTGGTTCCTGGTTCACGCCAGATGAAAACCTGGCGAGAATCACTGTTCAAACTATACCTGGACTCGTCCGTGAACATAACCTGGGATCACTGTTCCAATGACTATGTACTGTCTTCTTGACACAAACCTTTACGGGCTCTCCTGTGACCAGGAGTCAGTGGAATGCACCTTGCAGGTCTCCGGGCGAATAAATCATGCCTGTTCAGTCGTCTGTAGACTGTGTGTCTGGAGACAACTGTTCCAGTGGCTGCGGTACAGTCCCGAGCAAGGCTACCTGCAGTACTCCGTGGCCTTCTGCGGACACTGATGGTGGGATATCGGTCTTCTTGTGGTGTTGTACACTGTGGACGTCGCGTACTGTAGCGCCTGGACACGTTTCCTGTCTGCTGGAATCGTTGCCATAATCTTGAGATCACACTTTGTGGCACACGGAGGGCCCATGCTATGACCTGCTGTATTTGACCAGCCTCCAGTCACCCTACTATTCTACCCCTCATAACGGCATCAATGTGTGTTCTTTGAGCCATTTTCAATACACATTCACCATTACCACGTCTGAAAACGTCTGCACACTTACTCGCTGACCGTACTCTGATATGCACCAACACACCTCCGCGTATGTGGACTGCTGCCGGCGCGACCGTGCGACGACCGCAGCTCAAATGCACCGCATGGTCATACCCCGAGGTGATTTAAACCCGCAAACCACCCACCAGAGCGTTGTTTCACCATGTATCAGCATTATCCTTAATTTATGAGCATGAGTGTACACCACTGATTCAGTCACATCGTCGCCACGTGTGTCCTTACAGTAACAGCTTTAAGAAACTCATCTTCTATTGTATTTTAATCCCATTGTTTTATACATTTTAACTGTAAAAGGCTGAAGATTAGTAATGGCTTGTAAACTACAGCGGTAGATGAAAGCGGAGGTAACAGTCACTGACAGACTCAAAGCAAAAAGTAGAAACCGTTATCGATTCGCTGCTAACTGCAATCGTCGATTGCTTCAGGTGCTAAAGATTTCCTCGTGTCAAAGATCTTCGAGTTTACTTTGTGAATCAAGGTTCTATGGCTGTCGAATAAGCAGCAATACATTAAAGCTCATTAGTTGTGTCTTAGATGAACCACACACCAATGATTGCTGTCACGAAATAGCCACTTCACTGCTACTTGTAATTTTTTCATCAGTTCTATCATGTAAATATATTGCAGTTTGCGCAATAATGTAAGTAATCTTTTTTGTTGTTGGAGATAACGTGAAAAAAAATTTGCTGTGCTAGAGAGGCTATCTTGCTATACACATAATTACTACAATCTTCAAGGCTACTTACTGAATGCAATCTGCCTAGGTTCCGGCCCTTTCTCAGGCTCCTCATTTGAGTACACCATAAGCGCTAAACGCTTTGGCGATTTCACCCATAACGATTTAAGTTGGTAATCATAACATTTAATTTTGAGTAAAGTATATACTCCGCTAAATTCATTGGAAAAATCGTTAGAAAATGTTATCCAGCAATGAACGAACTTGCTTACAAAACACTCGTTCGATTAATTCCTCAGTATTGCTCCCCTATTTTTGGTTCTTTACCATATAAGCTTAAGAGGTGATGTAGAAATGCTTCAAATAAGAGCCGCACAATTCTCGAGAACGCTTTTAGTCGGAATTAAATTGTGGTATGAGCTGAATTAAACTCAATGAAGGAAGGAAAGAATAGAGGCGAATGAATTTACTGAAGATGGAATAACATTGAAAGGTGACCGTTTTGTAGTGACTGCCTTTCACATCACGGATCTGCACAGCACTCTGCATAAGTCACATGTTGATTCACAGATAGCCACGAGTCCTTCCTCTCTGCGATGTCTACGCATCTTTTCCAAAACAAGGAAGTGAAACGTCCTGGCAGATTAAAATTGTGTGCCGGACCGCGCACTCCGCTGCAGAGTGGAAATCTCATTCTGAAAACAAGGTAGTGATAGTTTCTCTTATTGCAAGGCCAAAGCTTCGACCAGAGCCGACCAATGAGAGCGCTGCGCACACGTCATTCGTTTAGTTCCAGCTTGCATTTAAAATACAAAGGCACTCTTGTCTCATATTTCGGCAGCATGCAGTAGCAAACAATATTCATAAACCTGGCTTTATTTTAATATGGGCGAATTCAACCAGCAAACTACGGTGCCAAATTTGGAATAGTTGGAACTTAAACTGACGAGCCAAAACATTATTACCGTTTGGTCATCTTTGGAACAAAATACATCACTGATTCTGCGTATCAGGGATCCTTCAGTTTGTTACTAGTTTTGTGGAAGGATGCGGCATTAGATGTCTGCGCACAGGTCATGTAATTCGCGTAAATAACGGGCCACTGACTGGCGTACGCGGTGATGGTGCCCGATAGGACCCTTGTGGGTTCCAATGGATTTACACCAGGTGAATTTGATCGCCGAGGCATCAACGTGAGTTCACTATAACTTATGTTGAAACAACCACAGAAAATGCTATGGAGTAGCCGAGTTATAAACTACGATCTATTGGCAGAATACTTACAAGATCCAACAGGTCTACTAAAGAGCCTTCCTATACTACGCTTTACCGTCCTCTGCTTCAGTAGTGCTTACCTTATATGATTCATGGAGCACTTAGAAAAAGTTCAAAGAAGGGCAGCTCGTTCTGTATTATGGCTAAACACGGGGAGAATATCATGGATACGGTACACCAACTGGGATGGCAATCAATAAAACGAAAGGATTTTTCGTTGAGGAGATATCTTTTGACGAAATTTGAACCACCAGCTCGCTCCTCCGAATGCGAAAATATTTTGTTGATGCCCACCTACGTTGGGAGAAATGATCACCCCCATCGTAATAAAATAAGAGAAATCACAGTTATCACGGAAAGCTATGAATGTTCATTTTTCCCTCACGCTGTTCGAGTGTGGAACGGTAGCGAAATAGTTTGAAGGTCTGAAGGCAGTGCGATGTACCCCCCGCCGGCCGCTGTGGCCGAGCGGTTCTAGGCGCTTCAGTCTAGAACCGCGCGACCGCTACGGTCGCAGGTTCGAATCCTCCCTCGGACATGGATGTGTGTGATGTCCTTAGGTTAGTTACGTTTAAGCAGTTCTAAGTTCTAGGAGACTGTTGACCTCAGATTTTAAATCACATAGTGCTCAGAGCCATTTGAACCATTTGATAAACCCCCTGACAGGCACTTACGTGTGTATTGCAGAGCAGTAGATGTAGATGAATGCAGCTGGCAGCGAGCATTTTAGATGGATTCGTATGATTGGGATCCATAACATTCAGGTTAGGTAAAATCGTGTCTTTTCCTCGTTGTCTCTTAAATGCAGACTTAACGAGAAGAAAGCTCCGACTTTGATCTCACATTAAGTTGCTTCAGAACACGAGGTGATGGGAATCCATCCCTGTGCTAGGCGAATTCAACCAGCAAACTACGGTGCCAAATTTGGAATAGTTGGAATTTAAACTGACGAGCCAAGTGACTCACAAGCAGTTTGACGCATTCACGATTATGATCCTATGCCAACCGTAAACTTATTTTGTAACTAAGATGTTCTGAAGTGATGTTAGGTAAGCTGCCGAGGTGTTTTTTCATAACAGCAATGGCTAACCTAGACATGGAATACGCTCATGTATTACATTGGGTCTCTTATACATTTCGACTGCGCTAATTCACTGTCTCATACCTTTCTTCCTTGATCTACCAGTTGTTTTGTTTTTATCTGGGGGGGGGGGAGAGGGGGTGGGGGAGTTCATCAGTTTTCTGATTGGTTTTAGGCGGCCCGGCACGAAATCCCCTCCTGTGTCAACCTCTTCATCTCCGAGTAGCACTTGCAACTTAAGTCCTCAATTATTTGCACGATGTATTCCAATTTCTGCCTTCCTCTATAGTTTTTGTCCTCTACAGTTCCCTCTAGTACCATGGAAGTCATTCCCTCATGTCTTAACAGATGTCCTCTCATCCTGTCCTTTCTCCTTGTCAGTGTTTTCCACATATTCAAAAAAAAAAAAAAAATGGTTCAAATGGCTCTGAGCACTATGGGACTTAACTTCTGAGGTCATCAGTCCCCTAGAACTCAGAACTACTTAAACCTAACTAACCTAAGGACATCACACACACCCATGCCCGAGGCAGGATTCGAACCTGCGACCGTAGCGGTCGCGCGGTTCCAGAATGTAGCGCCTAGAACCGCTCGCCACATATTCCTTTCCCATTTTGCGCAAAACCTCCTCATTCCTTTCCTTATCAGTCCACCTAATTTTCAACATTCGTCTGTAGTACCACATCTCAAATGCTTCGACTCTCTTCTGTTCCAGTTTTCCCACAGTCCAGGTTTCACTTCCATACATTGCTGTGCTCCAAACGTACATTCTCAGAAATTTCAACCTCAAAACTAGGCCTGTGTTTGATTCTCGTAGACTTCTCTTGGCCTGGAATGCCCTTTTTGCCAGTGGTAGTCTGCTTTTGGTGTCCTCCTTGCTCCGTCCGTCATTGGTTATTTTACTGCCTAGGTACCATAATTCCTTAACGTCATCTACTTCGTGACTATCACTCCTGATGTTAAGTTTTCCGCTGTTCTCATTTCCGCTACTTCTCATTACTTTCGTCTTTATTCGATTTAATCTCAGTCCATATTCTATACTCCTTAGATTTTTCATTCCATTCAGAAGATCATGTAATTCTTCTTCACTTTCACTCACAATAGCAATGTCATCAGCGAATCGTATCATTGATATCCTTTCACCTTGAATTTTAACTCCACTCCTGAACCTTTGTTTTATTTCCATCATTGCTTCTTCGATGTACAGACTGAACAATAGGGTCGAAAGACAACATATCTCTCTTACACCCTTTCTAATCCGAGCACTTAGTTCTTGGTCGTCCACTCTAATTATTCCCTCTTATGGTCTTGTACATAGTGTATATTACCCGTCTCTCCCTATAGCTAACCCCTATTTTTCTCAGAATTTAGATCATCTTGCAGCATTTTACATTGTCGAATGCTTTTTCCAGGTCAACAAATCCTATGAACGTAGCTTGATTTTTCTTTAGTCCTGCTTCCGTTATAGCTACAACGTCAGAATTGCCTCTCTGGTGGCAAACTGATTGTCATCTAGAACATACTCAATTTTCTTTTCCATTCTTCTGTATATCATTCTTGTCAGCAACTTGGATGCATGAGCTGTTAAGCTGATTGTGCGATAATTTTCGCACTTGTCATCTCTCGTAGTCTTTCGAATTGTGTGGATGATATTTTTGCGATGGTCAGATAGTATGTCGCCAGACCGATACGTTCTACAAACCAAAGAGAATAATCGTTTTGTTACTACTCCCCCCAATGATTTTAGAAATTCTGATGGAATGTTATTGATCCCTTCTGCCTTATTTGATCTTAAGCCCCCCAAACCTCTCTTAAATTCTGATTCTAATTCTGGATCCCCAAGCTCTTCTAAATCGTCTCCCATTTCTTCTTCTATCACACTAGACAAACCTTCCCCCTCGTAGAGACTTTCAATGTCTTCTTTCCAGCTATCCGCATTCTCATCTGCATTTAATACTAGAATTCCCGTTGTGCTCTTAATGTTACCACCCACGCTTTTAATGTTACCGAAGGTTGTTTTGAATTTACTTTATGCTGAGTCTGCCTTTGGACAGTCATTACTTTATCGATTTCTTCACATTTTTCATGCAGCCATTTTGTCTGTCTTATCCTCCCTGCAATTTCTGTTTACACTACGGGCCATTAAAATTGCTACACCACTAAGATGACGTGCTACTGACGCGAAATTTAACCTACAGGAAGAAGATTCTGTGATATGCAAATGATTAGCTTTTCAGAGCATTCACACAAGGTTGGCGTCAGTGGCGACACCTACAACGTGCTGACATGAGGAAAGTTTTCAACCGATTTCTCATACAAAATGGCTCTGAGCACTATGGGACTTAACATCTGTGGTCATCAGTACCCTAGAACTTAGAACTACTTAAACCTAACTAACCTAAGGACATCACACACATCCATGCCTGAGGCAGGATTCGAACCTGCGACCGTAGCAGTCGCGCGGTTCCGGACTGAGCGCCTAGAACCGCTAGACCACCGCGGCCGGCTTTCTCATACACAAACGACAGTTGACCGGCGTTGCCCGGTGAAACGTTGTTTTGACGCTTCGTGTAAGGAGGAGAAATGCGTACCATCACGTTTCCGACTTTGATAAAGGTCGGATTGTAGCCAAACCGCGATTGCGGTTTATCGTATCGCGACATTGCTGCTCACGTTAGTGGAGATCCAATGACTGTTAGCAGAATATGGAATCGGTGGGTTCAGGAGGGTAACACGGAACGCCGTGCTGGATTCCAACGGCCTCGTATCACTAGCAGTCGAGATGACAGGCATTTATCCGCCACGTCTCGATCCCTGAGTCAACAAATGGGGACGTTTGCAAGACAGCAACCATCTGCACGAACAGTTCGACGACGTTTGCAGCAGCATGGACTATCAGCTCGGAGACCATGGCTGCGGTTACCCTTGAAGCTGCATCACAGACAGGAGCGCCTGCGATGGTGTACTCAACGACGAACCTGGGTGCACGAATGTAAAAACGTCATTTTTTCGGATGAATCCACGTTCTGTTTACAGCATCATGATGGTCGCATCCGTGTTTGGCGCCATCGCGGTGAACGCACATTGGAAGCGTGTATTCGTCATCGCCATACTGGCGCCTCCCCCTAGTGATGGTATGGGGTGCCATTGGTTACACGTCTCAGTCACCTCTTGTTCGCATTGACGGCACTTTGAACAGTGGACGTTACATTTCAGATGTGTTACGACCCGTGGCACTACCCTTCATTCGTTCCCTGCGAAACCCTACATTTCAGCAGGATAATGCACGACCGCATGTTGCAGGTCCTGTACGGGCCATTCTGGATGCAGAAAATGTTTGACTGCTGCCCTGGCCAGCACATTCTCCAGATCTCTCATCAACTGAAAAGGTCTGGTGAATGGTGGCCGAGCAACTGGGTCGTCACAATACGCCAGTCACTACTCTTGATGAACTGTGGTATCGTGTTGAAGCTGCATGGGCAGCTGTACCTGTACCCGCCATCCCAGCTCTGTTTGACTCAATGCCCAGGCGTATCAAGGCCGTTATTAAGGCCAGAGGTGGTTGTTCTGGGTACTGATATCTCAGGATCTATGCACCCGAATTGCGTGAAAATGTAGTCACATGTCAGTTCTAGTATAATATATTTGTCCAATGAATACCCGTTTATCATCTGAATTTCTTCTCATGGTGTAGCAATTTTAATGGCCAGTAGTGTATTTCATTCCTCAGCGGCTTGTATTTCTGTATTCCCCAGTTTCCTGGAACATTTTTGTACTTCCTTTTTCCATCGATCAGCTTTCTATCACGTGTATTTTGCCTCCTTGTTTGAATATTTAGGCTTAATTTCATGGGAAACGTGTTTCTTCTGTCTAGGTTACTTCTGTTCAGGTGTTACGTTGCACATGCGTACCCATTAGCAACTATTTTTTGTAAGAAATTTTCAGCAATTCAGGTAAGAACTCTGAAGCGTTTGCCCGAGACATCCGGCAGCGGAGACGCTGTAATTGCGAACCATCACATTCACCACCCAGGCCTACGTTTTCAAGCTATTAGGCAACATAGCCAACAGAAAATGTACAATTCCATTTGTTATACACTGTGGCTGTTCAGTACGTAATTTACAGTTCATGCTCATGCTCAATATTCAGTTGTGTTGCTTCAGAGTAACAACCTCCCCCCCCCTCCCCCCCCCACCCCCCGTCTTTGCACTCTGCGTAGGCTTTACCTTCTCGTATAGATATTCAAACGTCAAACTGCATTATCAATGGACCATATTCACTGTCTGGCAATCTATTTCAGGACATTAACTGTGTTCGTAATTCTGTACGAAAATTCGAGTATAATTTTGAAAGAAGTGACAGCTTACGACGAGTAATGATATCAGGTTAAATCGTTCACATATCCTGAACTTACAATGTGAGGAATATGTAATGAAAACTGAAGATTTGTCCCACACCAGAGCTCGCATCTGGATCTCATGCTTTTCACATAGAGTCACCTTAGCCATTAAGCTGTCTGAGGATTTTTCCAGGCCTAACTCAATGTTACTTTGTGACTGGTGCTCCCGTGTATGAGTTCCCAATACAGCAACTTGCTACATCGACCCCGTTGACGTCGCACCACTGAAGAACGGATTTGGTGGAGAACTGAGGCTTACCGTTCCACAAGGAATATACATCCACTAAATTAGATGGAGTGAAATGAAGTGAATATATTGATGCAGATAAAGTTAATGAAAATGGGATACCATAAATGATATATACACTACGGTGAGAATAGTCATGGGATACCTCTTAATATCGTGTCGGAAACTTTTTACCTGGCGTAGCGCAGCAGCTCCACGTGACATGGATGACATGGACTCAACAAGTCTCCAGTAAAACTATTGAGCCATACTGCCTCTATAGCCGTCCACAACTGCGAAAATGTTGTCGGTCCAGGAATTTGTGCACTAACTGACCTCCCGATTATGTCCCATAAATGTTCGATGTGATTCATGTCGGGCGACATGGATGACCAAATCGTCCGCTCGAATTGTACAGAATGTTCTAACATTGCGCGTGATCATCCATAAAAATTCCATCTTTGTTTCAGAACGTGAACTACTTCAGATGGTATCCATGTAGCCGAACTCCTAATCATTTCCAGTCAATGATCAGTCCAGGTGCACCAGAGGACCCAGTCCACTCCGTATAAAGAAAGTTCATACCATTATGGAACCACCACCGGCTTGCACAGTGTCTTGGGTCCATGGCTTCGAGCGGTCTGTTCACACTCAAATCCTACCATCAGCTCTTTCCAACTGAAATCGGGATTCATCTGACCAGCCCACGGTTTTCCAGTCGTCTAGGGTCCAACCGATGCGGTCACGAGCCCAGGAGAGGAGCTGCAGGCGATGTCGCGAAAAATAGTTACCTGCAGTAGAAAAATGTGCCATATGCATTAAAATGGTAGCGTCTTTAAATTTACGTTTCCTTTTCGTTTTTGTTCATTCATATGCTGTCTCTAGAATGACAGTCTGACATTTAAAACAAAGCGCGAAATTAACAAAGCTAGTACACTGACCAAAGAATGAAGCTCAGCATGGACTAATAATTTCAAATAATTAAAATTTTATGTTTACTTGTGTACTTGAGGAAAGTTAATAAATAGTAAGAAATGGAAAATAAAATAAAAACATTAAAAATATATGGAGAGGTAAGAGAAAATAATATTATTACTCGACTCTATTTTTAAATTACCGAAGCATGGTCAGGCGAAATTAATTTCATTCGGGTCTTACAGGAAGAGGCTACCTCTACTTTTATCTACACAGGTTGCGCAGTCAGTTAGGTTTAATTTAAACGTTTGTCAACTCATTACTCAATTGGATGTATGGGCGGTGCTACAATAGACTGACTGCAGAAGACCCACTGAGGATGCTTTCGTTTCGTAGCATAAAGAGTGCTTCCAGCTGGTTATGTAGAAGTACCTGCCCCGATATCAGGAACGCTACCGGGAGGAAACACATCGAGTTAAAGTCTAGCCCAACAAACAAGTCAATTGGCGAGCGCAAGAAAGGGTTGTAGCGGAGGATGGAGGAAAAAAAAATAAAAAGTGTTCAGGCTAATGCTCGCAAAAAGTAGGTAAATCAGGTTCTAGTCCCAGTCTGCCGGAGATTTTCTGTTGTCACGACATCTTCATTATACTGCAATAGACATACTCGACAAACTCCGGGGGGAGGCACTAAAAGGTTTGCGTAGTGCGTCGAAGGAAAAGAGATTGCCACTAAATTCGCAAGAGCAGTGATACGTACAGCTATCGAGAGAAACGGATGATTCCACGGCGGTTCCGCGATGACGTCATCCGTGTTTTCGTGTCGCCGGCCTGCTCCGTAGCTTATCGGAATTCACAGAAGCGTATCTGGCGGCCGTATCTCGATCTTTGTGCTTAGCCAGACAGGAGAGCTGTTTGCATGTGCGAGATAAAGGAGCCCGTGTTTACCGTTACGCCCAAGATACGCGCGCCGCTGCTCGGCCGTATGCCTTTTTCCTGTACGGATCAACCTCCTCCGCCGGGACGGTTACTTCCTTTACAGCTTCCACCCCAGTTTCATCATGGACAACAAAACTGTAAGTGTCGAGTTTACTCACTCATTTCACTAACTAAAGATCTGGGAAGTTTACTCGATTCATTCATATTCAACAACTAGCTCGGTTCATTTCGACGTATACTACTATCGTATTAAAATGCAATACCATCACAAGAGGTGCTGGACGCGTCTCAAGACGACGAATGCTATCTGCCAATGTTCGTTCTCCAGAAAGAATTTTCGCCCTTCAGAGAGTTTCCCCTGATCTGTAACATCTTCCCAGACTAATACAGTCTCTCGAACAAGGACCTGAACCCCGGTTCGAGTCCCGACATGCAGTTTTAGTCTGCCAGGAAGTCTCAACCTTCGTTCTCTTTGGAGCCTCCACAAGCGTGTATGTCCATCGTTATGCACACATAACTCGGACTCCTCTGAAAAGACGACATGACGTCTTTTGGACGCAACATTGCCAGGTTTCCTTCCAGATGCCACATCAAGGGAACTCGCAACAATGGTCGGACTGTCAAGTCCGAGATATTCCACACATTGTCGCACTGTCCATATGGATACCGGGGCCGTCTCCTAACTCAAGGACGTGACGTTGCTGTACGATCCTACACGGCCAAGAGAGTGATATGACTGTCCTCTCGGGCACTAATTGCGCAGACCCTTTGAGATCCTCCGTGACTTTTAGTTTGGCCCTCCTGAACCCATCGATACCATACTCAGTTGTGGGATCCCGTATAGCATGAGCAGCAATACCGCGCAACGATAAACCAAAATTTGGATGGGCTACGATCCGTCCACTGTCGAATTCCGACACGGGACGTAGTCAGTGCTCCTCGTGAAGGCTATGTTCGACTGTATTAGGCGCGGCAACCGGATGCGGCGGTCGTTGTGGACGTCTCAGAGTTGATCGATGGCTCAATATCGCAGGCACAGGCAGCAAGATTGATAAGGGGCGTGACAAAAGACAATGTGTCCCACAGGAGCCATCTACAGGGGAACGGCCAATAAGACCTCAGGACCAGATATCCTCCCTCTGGAGATCTATCTGGCGTTCAAGCAGCTGTTAGAGCTGTGTTGGATAGAAATGTGACAAAAACTGATATCTCCAGATGTGCCATTCCCTGTAACCCTCTTAAAAGGCCTAGTGCCTATTCATAAACGGAATGGTGAATCCTGATCCATGTTTACTGACCCTTGACGTTGCTTCCTAGTGACATGAAAATCTTCACTGGGTTGATGGCTAGGTGTTTCAGGAATACGATACAGTATGTAACTTTGCAGGAACAAGTATCGTTGGAGTGTGCGCACAACATAAGCGCAGCTCTGTGCCGATACAGAGACGTGATAATGCTGGCGCAGGTTGACCACTCATTTTGACTGCACTTCTCCAGAGCTTGCGATACCTGCATCGCCTTATCGAAGCGATGATGCGCCTACTTCGTGATGCGTCATCGAGGGTGCTCGTTAACGGTCGTTTAACGGCGGCCGTCCAGATTGGCCACTCAGTGCGTTAAGGCTGCCCATTATCAACGATATTATACGCGTCAGTTTTAAAACCCTTGTTATAGACTGAATGGAATGAAGCTCGGTATCGCCACCTTCCGATGAACTGCGTAAACAGACGACTTGATGCTGGTCCTCCATGGCGGTGATGATATGAGAATCGCCATGGAATGAATCATGACCTACGGGGTCGCCTCGTGTAGCTGCATTAACGTCGAGAAGTCAGCCGCCATGCGTATCGCGGCGGGATTGCCACCTTTTTGTCTTCTGTGTCACCTGGTTACGGGTAGGTTCAAATGGTTCTGAGCACTATGGGACTTAACATCTGCGGTCATCAGTACCCTAGAACTTAGAACTACCTAAACCTAACTAACCTAAGGACATCACACACATCCATGCCCGAGGCAGGATTCGAACCTGCGACCGTAGCAGTCGCGCGGTACCGGACTGCGCGCCTAGAACCGCTAGACCACCACGGCCGGCTTACGGGTAGGTGACCGGATGAGATGCTTGGGTTTAAACTTCACGAATGATATAAGCCGCTCGACAACCCGCAATTATAGGCACCTGCTGCACCAAATTAGGGTAGGAGCAGCACATCGCCGCCTGTGGACTTTGAACATCCTCCAGAGGACACAGTATGCCAATGTCTACTTAGCGTCGCGCGTCTCGCTCGTCGCAAAGGCACATCCAATTACGAACCCAATGGCCGGGAGCATTGTGGTGTCTCTCGGCGACAGACCAAGACCAGTGCCGTAACGCGGATCCGAGGCCATGCGGTTCATTACTTATTGACAACCCAAAGGACGTACTTCACTTTGGAACTGCATTCAGGAACGGGATTTCGCGATAGTATAGTATAGACAATATTTTTTGAATTATTTCTGGAATGCGCTAGACAACCCGCGCACAGATGTATCATCCACGGCGAGAGTCGATGAGCAACGGTGACGCAATAAAGGTATGAGAAGGCACGCTAGGATGATCTGACAACGCGAGGAGCCTAGTTGCAACTACTTGTGAAGTGAATCTTTTCTTTTTATCCGGGGGCGCACCTACCTTTTCTTTTCTTTCTTCATGGCCTAAGGCGACGACGTATGTATCGACTGGATAAAACAAAACAAAAAGAAGAAATTCCTGCTTGTGGATAACGTTTCGTTCGTATTCTTCCCGAACCCCCTCTCCCCTCCTTCTTCCCTTTGGTGCGAAGGGGACACCGTCGCCAGGCATCCTAGCCCACTCTGCTCTCCGATACAATCCCCACTAAAAAGTGGTTAAGGCGACTGCTCGTGGCAAGTGGGAAATCCGTGTTTGCGTCCTGGTCCGGTACAAATCGTCACTCCATTACACAGCTGAAGATGGTCCATATTTGCAACTACGAATACATTTGATGTACGTTATATGACTATCCACATGCACAACACGAGGCATATGCGATCTTATGATATTCTGTTGTCTAAGTCAGGGTCGAAGAATTAAGTTCCTAGAATAAGTACAGATACCAATATTGCTTCCGTAAATACGCCGCAAGCAGTGTTAGATAAACAAAACATAAAATGAAAAACTTTTAAAAATTAAAAAAGCCGGTCAAGTGGGAGTAGGAGTCGCGCTCTGAGGGTTTCTTACAAATTTAATTACATATATATACACTATGTGATTAAAAGTATCCGGACACCCCCAAAACATACGTTTTTCATATTTGGTGCATTGTGCTGCCACCTGCTGCCAGGTACTCCTTATCAGCGATCTCAGTAGTCATTAGACACCGTGAGAGAGCAGAAAGGGGCGCTCCGCGGAACTCACGGACTTCGAACGTAGTCAAGTGCTTGGGTGTCACTTGTATCATACGCCTGTACGCAAGATTTCCACTCTCCTAAACATCCATAGGTCCACTGCTTCCGATGTGATACTGAAGTGGAAACGTGAAGGGACACATACAGCACAAAAGCGTACAGGCCGACCTCGTCTGTTGACAGACAGAGCTGAAGATGGTCGTAAAGTGTAATAGGCAGACATCTGTCCAGACCATCACACAGGGATTCCAAACTGCATCAGGATCCACTGCAAGTGCTATAACAGTTAGGCGGGAGGTGAGAAAACTTGGGTTTCATGGTCGAGCGGCTGCTCATAAGCCAAACATCACACCGGTAAACGCCAAACGACGCCTCACTTGGTGTAAGGAGCGTAAACATTGGACGATTGAACAGTCGGAAAACGTTGTGTGGAGTGACGAATCACGGTGAACTTCATCTGCTAGCGTGTGTAGTGCCAACAGTGAAATTTGGAGGTGGTGGTGTTATGGTGTGGTCGTGTTTTTCATGGAGGGAGCTTGCACCCCTTGTTGTTTTGCGTGGCACTATCGCAGCACAAAACTACATTGATGTTTTAAGCACCTCCCTGCTTCCCAGTGTTGAAGAGCAATTCGGGGAAGGCGATTGCATCTTTCAACACGATCGAGCACTTGTACACAATGCACGGTCTGTGGCGGAGTGACCTCAATCCTATAGAACACCTTCGGAATGTTTTGGAACGCCGACTTCGTGCCAGGCCTCACCGACCGACATCGACACCTCTCCTCAGTGCAACACTCGGCGAACAACGGGCTGCCGTTCCTCAAGAAACCTTCCAGCTCCTGACTGAATGTATGAGTGCGAGAGTAGAAGCTGTCATCAAGGGTAAGGGTGGGCCAACACTATATTGAATTCCAGCATTACCGATGGAGGGTGCCACGAAATTGTAAGTAATTTTCAGCCAGGAGTCGGATGCTTTTGATTTCATAGTATAGTTAATCTATAGGTTTTGTTAAGTGAGTTTATGTCAAAATATGTGACATAAATGGCTGTAGCTTTTGACTGATTTGACTTAGAAGCTTAAATTTTCTAAACCGCCAAGAGACCGTGACCGTGATGTAAGTCTCGATACCTCTACCCTTTCCTCAGAAAAAGAGTCTTAATAGGCGGACAGAAGAACAGATGGACAACAAATTGACCCTATAAGGATTCCCTCATTATCGATTGAGGTATGCAATCCTAAAAAATAATTTAGTTACATTTACACAGTTCCCTTAAACTCAGTATTCTTCATTATCTTTAAAAATGATGTTTGTTAGATGTAACATGTACGCTTTTCTACCGATATTTTTCATGAACGACTTTGTTTAGCGCAGCGTTGCACATGTTAACGCTATCACGTATTCATCTCCTGATGCATTCACTGAGGTGACAAGTCATGGGATAGCGATACGCACATATACAGATGGCAGTAGTATCGCGCAAAAACGGTATTAAAGTACAGTGCAATGGCGGAGCTGTCGTTTGCACTCAGCTGATCCACGTGACAAGATATCCGTCGTGATTGTGGCCGCGCGACCGGAATTAACAGACTCTGGATGAGGATGGTAGTTGCAGCTAGACGCAAAGGACATTCCATTGCGGAAATCGTTAGGGAATTCAGTATGCCGAGACCCACAGTGTCAAGAGTGTGCCGAGAACACCAAATCTGAGGCGTCTACATCTACATCTACATCCATACTCCGCAAGCCACCTGACGGTGTGTGGCGGAGGGGACCTTGAGGACCTCTATCGGTTCTCCCTTCTATTCCAGACTCGCATTGTTCGTGGAAGAAAGATTGTCGGTATGCCTCTGTGTGGGCTCTAATCGCTCTGATTTTATCCTCATGGTCTCTTCGCGAGATATACGTAGGAGGGAGTCATATACTGCTTGACTCCTCGGTGAAGGTATGTTCTCGAAACTTCAACAAAAGCCCGTACCGAGCTACTGAGCGTCTCTCCTGCAGAGTCTTCCACTGGAGTTTATCTATCATCCCCGTAACGCTTTCGCGATTACTAAGTGATCCTGTAACGAAGCGCGCTGCTCTCCGTTGGATCTTCTCTATCTCTTCTATCAACCCTACCTCGTATGGATCCCACACTGGTGAGCAATATTCAAGCAGTGGGCGAACAAGCGTACTGTAACCTACTTCCTTTGTTTTCGGATTGCATTTCCTTGGGATTCTTCCAATGAATCTCAGTCTGGCATCTGCTTTACCGACGATCAACTTTATATGATCATTCCATTTTAAATCACTCCTAATGCCTATTCCCAGATAATTTATGGAATTAACTGCTTCCAGTTGCTGTCCTGCTATATTGTAGCTAAATGATAAGGGATCTTTCTTTCTATGTATTCGTAGCACATTACACTTGTCTACATTGAAATTCAATTGCCATTCCCTGCACCATGCGTCAATTCGTTGCAAATCCTCCTACATTTCAGTACAATTTTCCAATGTTATAACCTCTCGATATACCACAGCATCATCCGCAAAAAGCTTCAGTGAACTTCCGATGTTATCCACAAGGTCATTTATGTATATTGTGAATAGCAACGGCCCTACGAACTCCCCTGCGGCACGCCTGAAATCACTCTTACTTCGGAAGACTTCTCTCCATTGAGAATGACATGCTGCGTTCTGTTATCTAGGAACTCTTCAATCCAATCACAATATTGGTCTCATAGTCCATATGCTTTTACTTTGTTCATTAAACGATTGTGGGCAACTGTATCGAACGCCTTGCGGAAGTCAAGAAACACGGCATCTACCTGGGAACCCGTGTCTATGGCCCTCTGAGTCTCGTGGACGAATAGCGCGAGCTGGGTTTCACACGACCGTCTTTTTCGAAACCCATGCTGATTCCTACAGAGTAGATTTCTAGTCTCCAGAAAAGTCATTATACTCGAACATAATACGTGTTCCAAAATTCTACAACTGATCGACGTTAGAGATATAGGTCTATAGTTCTGCACATCTGTTCGATGTCCCTTCTTGAAAACGGGGATGAACTGTGCCCTTTTCCAATCCTTTGGAACGCTACGCTCTTCTAGAGACCTACGGTACACCGCTGCAAGAAGGGGGGCAAGTTCCTTCGCGTACTCTGTGTAAAATCGAACTGGTATCCCATCAGGCCCAGCGGCCTTTCCTCTTTTGAGCGATTTTAATTGTTTCTCTATCCCTCTGTCGTCTATTTTGATATCTACCATTTTGTGATCTGTGCGACAATCTAGAGAAGGAACTACAGTGTAGTCTTCCTCTGTGAAACAGCTTTGGAAAAAGACATTTAGTATTTCGGCCTTTAGTCCGTCATCCTCCGTTTCAGTACCATTTTGGTCACAGAGTGTCTGGACATTTTGTTTTGATCCACCTACCGCTTTGACATATGACCAAAATTTCTTAGGGTTTTCTGCCAAGTCAGTACATTGAACTTTACTTTCGAATTCAGTGAACACGTTTCGCATAGCCGTCCTCACACTACATTTCGCTTCGTGTAATTTTTGTTTGTCTACAAGGCTCTATGTTTATGTTTGCTGTGAAGTTGCCTTTGCTTCCGCAACAGTTTTCTAACTCAGTTGTTGTACCGCGGTGGCTCTTTTCCATCTCTTACGATCTTGCTTGGCACATACTCATATAATGCAAATTGTACGATGGTTTTGAACTTTGTCCACTGATCCTCAACACTATCTGTACTTGAGATAAAACTTTTGTGTTGATCGGTCAAGTACTCTGAAATCTGCTTTTTGTCACTTTTGCTAAACAGAAAAATCTTCCTATCTTTTTTAATATTTCTATTTACGGCTGAAATCATCGATGCAGTAACCGCTTTATGATCGCTGATTCCCTGCTCTGCGTTAACTGTTTCAAATAGTTCGGGTCTGTTTGTCACCAGAAAGTCTAATATGTTATCACCACTAGTCGGTTCTCTGTTTAACTGCTCAAGGTAGTTTTCAGATAATGCACTTAAAAAAATTTCACTGGGTTCTTTGTCCCTGCCACCAGTTATAAACGTTTGGGTCTCCCAACCTATATCCGGCAAATTAAAATTTCCACCCAGAACTATAACATGGTCGGGAAATCTACTCGAAATATTTTCCCAATTTTCCTTCAGGTGCTCTGCCACAACGCTGCTGAGCCAGGTAGCCTATAGAGACATCCAATAACCATGTCTGAGCCTGCTTTAACCGTGACCTTCACCCAAATTATTTTACATTTCGGATCTCTGTCAATTTCCTTCGATACTATTGCACTTCTTATAGCTATAAACACGCCTCCCCCCTCACTGTCCAGCCTGTCTCTGCGGTATACATACCAATCTGAGTTTAGAATTTCATTACTGTTTGCATCTGGTTTCAGCCAACTTTCTGTGCCTAGTACTATGTGGGCATTGTGACCGTTTATTAATGAGAGCAGTTCTGGGACCTTTCTATAGACGCTCCTGCAGTTTACTATTACCACATTAATATTGTTATTCCCTGTTGCGTTTTGCATACTACTACCTTGTCGCGTCTCAGGAGGCGTCTTGTCGGGTCTAGGGAGGGAATTCTCTAACCTAAAAAACCCACATGTGCACTCCACACATACTCCGCTATCCTTGTAGCCGCTTCCAGCGTGTAGTGCACGCCTGACCTATTCAGGGCGACCCTACCTCTCACCACGACAACGGATTAGTCGATGACCTTCACTTAACGACCGAAACCAGTGGTGTTTGCACAGGGTTGTCAGTGCTAAGAGAGAAGCAACACTTCTTGAAATAACCGCAGAAATCAATATGGGGCATACGACGAATGTATCCGTTCGGACAATATGGCGAAATCTGGCTATGGTAACAGAAGACGGACGTGAGAGCTTTTGCTAATAGCACGACATGGCCTGCAGCTCCTCACCTGGGATTTTGGACATATCGGTTGGACCCTAGACGACTGGAAAACTGTGTCCTGGTCAGATGAGTCCCGATGTCAGTTGGTAAGAGCTGATGGTAGGGCTCAGGTCTGGAGCGGACCCCACGAAGCCATCGACCCAGGTTGTCAACAAGGCACTGTGCAACCTGGTGGTGGCTCCGTAATGACGTGGGCTGCGTTGATATGGAATGGTCGGGACCTTCTGGTCCAACTGAATCGATCTTCGATTAGAAATGGTTATGTTCGGCCACTTGGGGACTATTTCCATTCATGGACTTCATGTTGGCAAACAACGATGTCATGGGGTGGCAATTGGGCGTGATTTGTTTGAAGAACATTCTGGACAATTCGAGCGAATGATCTGGCCACCCAGAACGTCCGAGATGAGTCCCATCGAATATTTACGGGACAAAATTGAGAGGTCAGTTCGTGCACAAAATCCTGCTCCGGCAACACTTCCGCAATTATGGACGGCTATGGAGGTAGCATGGCTCAATATTTCTACGGGAGACTTCCAACGACTTGTCGAGTCCATGCCAAGTCGAGCGGCTGCACTACGCTGGGCAACACGAGGTCCAATACCATATTACGACTTTTGTCACTTCAGCATATATTTGTATACTTGTATCTGTGTATATCGGTATATTTGCATCTGCTTATGTATATAATTTTTTGGAAGTGTACATAGATTCATATATTCTTATACTATAAAACTGTAACTACGAGGGTCACTCCATAAGAAATGCAAACTATTTTTGCAAAAATATGGTTTTCATTCTGCATGTGTGAAAGTTTTACAGTGTGTAGATACTTCCTTCCCGCTTTGTTTCAAACTTACAAGGGGAGGCCGCCAATTGTGAAATTCAGATTCAATTCATACTGCGCATAATAAAAGCTCATGGCCAGAGGTGTAATGTGGCAAAGCACCAAGATGCACTTCTCAGCCGTTGTCGAGAAAATCGACAGTTAAAAGAAACCGTTGCGGTGAAATACTCTCTACGATTAATAATATAATTTTCTACAGCGTCGTGGCGCAGCGGTAAGCGCTCGGGTTCGTAATTCGAAGGTGGCTGGATATATATATATATATATATATATATATATATATATATATATATATATATATACTCCTGGAAATTGAAATAAGAACACCGTGAATTCATTGTCCCAGGAAGGGGAAACTTTATTGACACATTCCTGGGGTCAGATACATCACATGATCCCACTGACAGAACCACAGGCACATAGACACAGGCAACAGAGCATGCACAATGTCGGCACTAGTACAG
Source organism: Schistocerca nitens (assembly GCF_023898315.1). Lineage (NCBI taxonomy): Eukaryota > Metazoa > Arthropoda > Insecta > Orthoptera > Acrididae > Schistocerca > Schistocerca nitens. Next base: position 271,795,832 of record NC_064620.1, read on the forward strand.
TGTATAACCACCTTTCGCAGCAATGCAGGCTGCTATTCTCCCATGGAGACGATCGTAGAGATGCTGGATGTAGTCCTGTGGAACGGCTTGCCATGCCATTTCCACCTGGCGCCTCAGTTGGACCAGCGTTCGTGCTGGACGTGCAGACCGCGTGAGACGACGCTTCATCCAGTCCCAAACATGCTCAATGGGGGACAGATCCGGAGATCTTGCTGGCCAGGATAGTTGACTTACACCTTCTAGAGCACGTTGGGTGGCACGGGATACATGCGGACGTGCATTGTCCTGTTGGAACAGCACGTTCCCTTGCCGGTCTAGGAATGGTAGAACGATGGGTTCGATGACGGTTTGGATGTACCGTGCACTATTCAGTGTCCCCTCGACGATCACCAGTGGTGTACGGCCAGTGTAGGAGATCGCTCCCCACACCATGATGCCGGGTGTTGGCCCTGTGTGCCTCGGTCGTATGCAGTCCTGATTGTGGCGCTCACCTGCACGGCGCCAAACACGCATACGACCATCATTGGCACCAAGGCAGAAGCGACTCTCATCGCTGAAGACGACACGTCTCCATTCGTCCCTCCATTCACGCCTGTCGCGACACCACTGGAGGCGGGCTGCACGATGTTGGGGCGTGAGCGGAAGACGGCCTAACGGTGTGCGGGACCGTAGCCCAGCTTCATGGAGACGGTTGCGAATGGTCCTCGCCGATACCCCAGGAGCAACAGTGTCCCTAATTTGCTGGGAAGTGGCGGTGCGGTCCCCTACGGCACTGCGTAGGATCCTACGGTCTTGGCGTGCATCCGTGCGTCGCTGCGGTCCGGTCCCAGGTCGACGGGCACGTGCACCTTCCGCCGACCACTGGCGACAACATCAATGTACTGTGGAGACCTCACGCCCCACGTGTTGAGCAATTCGGCGGTACGTCCACCCGGCCTCCCGCATGCCCACTATACGCCCTCGCTCAAAGTCCGTCAACTGCACATACGGTTCACGTCCACGCTGTCGCGGCATGCTACCAGTGTTAAAGACTGCGATGGAGCTCCGTATGCCACGGCAAACTGGCTGACACTGACGGCGGCGGTGCACAAATGCTGCGCAGCTAGCGCCATTCGACGGCCAACACCGCGGTTCCTGGTGTGTCCGCTGTGCCGTGCGTGTGATCATTGCTTGTACAGCTCTCTCGCAGTGTCCGGAGCAAGTATGGTGGGTCTGACACACCGGTGTCAATGTGTTCTTTTTTCCATTTCCAGGAGTGTATATATATAAACTATTAATGAATTGCTTATGCATGTTGATGAAGGCGAATCGCTCTCCAGTTGTACCGCCTCCATTTTTCCGTTTGTTTAACAGGGTGTACCAAAGATCTCCCGTCCGCACTGATTTTCGACGATGTTATAAGTTGCGCTAGGGACCGCATCTACCTTCTTTCGAAGTTAGCAGGCAACTACGCTGCAACTACAGGCTGCTCGTTTCGGTCCATTCAACATCTGTCCTTCAAGTGTAACGAGCGAGTAACGGAGTTCATATTTCATACCTGCCACAGCAAATTTGTGTTCGTGGGGTCTCTGTTCTAATTCGAACGTTTGACTTACGCTATACGTATTCGTTTCGGAATATGGTTTCTACGTCTTCCGTTAACTATACGTGGTTAACATTATGAAGACAATTAATAACATTTGTGAAATACAACTTTGTTTACGGAAAACATAATGATGTTCGAAGTCGCCAGTTTTTCCACGAGAAACGACTTTCAACAACTTATTATATGCATAATTGTTGCAACTGATTGCCGGGAATTATATATATATATATATATATATATATATATATATATATATATATATATATATGTGTGTGTGTGTGTGTGTGTGTGTGTGTGTGTGTGTGTGTATATACACATTTGAATTACAAAAAACAAATACTAAAAAAAAAAAAGTTGCATGGCGCGAGATTCGATCCGGCCACCTCGGGATTACGAACCCGAGCGCTTACCGCTGCACCACGACGTTGTAGAAGATTATTAATCGTACAGAGTATTTCACCGCAATGGTTTCTTTTAACCGTCGATTTTCCCGACAACGGCTGAAAAGTGCATCTTGGTGCTTTGCCACATTACACCTCTGGCCATGAGCTTTTATTATGCGCAGTATGAATCGAATCTGAATTTGACAATTGGCGGCCTCCCCTTGTTAGTTCAACCTGTTCCCGTGAGTGGCGCCGTCACAGCATAGCTTCAAGATGGCTGCTACACTTGACGTTCGTCAGAAGCAACATGCTGTCGTAGAATTCCTGTGCTGTGAAAACGAGACAGTGGGAAACATCCACAAGAGGTTGAAAAAGGTGTATGGAGATGCTGCTGTCGATCGCAGTACAGTTAGTCGGTGGGCAAGCTGGTTACGTGATGAAAGCGGCAATGTTGAGGATTGTCCCACAGCGGCAGGCCTCGTACTGCATACACTCCAGACAATGTGCAGAGTTAACGAATTGGTGACTGCTGACACATGCATCACAGTGAACGAATTGTCACGCTACGTTGGGATATGGGAAGGAAGTGTTTGCAGAATACTGAAAGTGTTGGCGTTAAAAAAGGTTTGTGTCAGGTGGGGTCCCAGGATGTTGACAGTGGCTCACAAAGAAACAAGAAAAACGGTATGCAGCGAAATTTTGGAACAGTACGATAATGGTGGAGATGAATTTGTTGGAAGAATTGTGACAGGTGATGAAACATGGCTCCATCATTTTTCACCAGAGACGAAGAGGCAATCAATGGTGTGGCATCACGCAAATTAACCCAAGAAAAAAAAATCAAAACCACACCTTCTGCCGGAAAACGTATGGCTACGGTGTTTTTCGATTCCGAAGGACTCTTGCTTGTGGACATCATGCTAGGTGGAGCCACCATAAATTCGGATGCATGTGTGACGACACTGAAGAAACTTCAAGCTCGACTGAGTCGTGTTCGACCACATCGGCAAAAGCAGGATATTTTGCTGTTGCACGACAATGCACGGCCACATGTCAGTCAAACAACCATGAAAGCTATCACAAAACTCGGATGGACAACACTGAAACACCCGCCTTACAGTTCCGACCTGGCTCCATGTGACTATAATCTCTTTGGGAAACTGAAAGACTCTCTTCGTGGAACAAGGTTTGACGATGATGGCTCCCTTGTGCACGCTCCAACAGGTTGGTCCAGAATTGTACCGTGCGGGTATACAGGCGCTGGTTCCAAGATGGCGTAAGGCAGTTGAGAGGGATGTAAATTATGTGGATGGTGGTGGTTAGTGTTTAATGTCCCGTCGACTACGAGGTCATTAGAGACGGAGCGCAAGCTCGGGTTAGGGAAGGATTGAGAAGGAAATCGGCCGTGCCCTTTCAAAGGAACCATCCCGGCATTTGCCTGAAACGATTTAGGGAAATCACGGAAAACCTAAATCAGGATGGCTGGAGACGGGATTGAACCGTCGTCCTCCCGAATGTGAGTCCAGTGTGCTACCACTGCGCCACCTCGCTCGGTAATTATGTGGAGAAATGAAAATATTGTTCCTAAAGGACGTATCCTCACACTGTAAAACTTTCAAACATGTAGAATAAAAGAGGGATTTAAAAAAAAATAGTGTGCATTTCTTTTGGAGTGACCCTCGTAACTATAAAATGCAAAACATTTCTCTGGAGAAAACTCATACTGAAAAAATATAAAGCCTTAAGCCTGAGAATAATAGGAATAAAATTTCGATTTAAATGGTCCAAAGCATTATCAACAGTGAAGTGACTTGTATAATAAATTTTCATTGTCATTGCGAAGTAACTTTGTGTCAATGCAGATGCAGTTCGTCACAGCTATTACATACTTGTAAGGTAAAATATCAAGAGTTTGCTTTTAGCAATGCCTCGTTGTAGGAAACGTCCTATTGTCATCCTAAAAATGTCCAAAATTGATGAATTTCGTCCTGTTTGGGAAAAGGAAGAAATCATAAAGTGGAGAATCTGTGTCACACCGAAATCTCAGGCTAACAGAACGATAGTGAGGAGCTTTCATGTGAAACAGGGAGGATCCTCAGAGATTCAGTCTCATCCGAACAAGTTAATCTCATCATACAAACTTTCCAAGCTATTTTAATGCTGTGAAGTAATTGAGTGCCTTTTTGTACTATTTGACAATAAAATTTCTTCTGTACTGCCTCTCTGCACGTTTTCGTTGGTTTCGTTGAGAGATTTAGCTTGAAAGTTGAGGAAGTGATACTTTCTTTTCATTTCAGCCAATTAATCCACGAAAATAAATAATCAGTTTAATGTAACAGTATTGTGTGGAAGATAAGATTTACTACTGTGAACTACTGCTTCCTGTTATGATCTCGGCATGACTAATGGCGGCCGCAGACCGTATTTTCTTGCTGAAATTATATACGAGTATGATTGTGCTAGAAAATAAACCACTTTAAGAAAAAGTTGAAAGTGACTACAGGTAAAAACGCTATTCTTATTACTACGAATTCCTTAAAATAACAACCATTAAAATTGAATTATGGACCACAAGTACCTCTATATATTCATCTTTCCTACAAGAGCTTTGGACAAGGTGAGAGTAAAATATACATCTTGATTTGATACACGCCGAATTCGCTCATTGTCTTCTGTGCGTGTGTAGCTTCGCTTTGTGGGTAAGCTTTGCCCTTGCCCGCTCCTGTTGTTTGTCTGTTCAAACTTTCACTGCTATTCAATTCTCATTGTAGCCTGCACTTCTAGTCTGCTATGGGGTGCTATGGTATCTCACAAGAACTTTCTGTGATGTTAACCCAAAGAATATGTCTGTCTAATTAATGTGGGCTGTGACACTCCCAAGCTGAAGTATGTATGTAAATATTATACATAGAAACCAACATGTGACAAAGCATCAGCAGTAAGATAGAGTACACACTAACGAAAAACCATAGAAAGAACCCCACTAGTATCAGGCAAGGAAGTGGGAAGATGTTTGTGAGAATGTGAACAACTGAATGCTTGATTCCAACATCAGCGCGGCCTGGTATTGCGTAAAGTGATTCCAACCGGCGAGAGGCTAGACAGAATACATCTAAGAACAACGCCAGATTGCCAACTGTGTAATTTAGTGGAATCATTGCCGCACATCGTCGAATGTAAAGAACTGGATCAGGAAAACACTGGCCATGAGAATTAGAATCTCAAAGGAAAAAGTAAACATTACAGATGTTTTATAAGCAGAGTGGAAGCTAAATGCAGAGTCGAAAAATAATAGCTACACATGGCTAGCTGGAATTATGTGTACTGCATAGTACTCAACAGAACTCCAACATTGATAGACTTTCTTAACTGTCTTATGAACATGCGTTGCTTAGTTAAAAACCACCCAACATAAAAGATGCGGTTTCAGAAATATCTTCGTGCTGTTTTATGTCAAGGAGGAGAATTAAATTCAAGATGCATAAATTACGGCGACTGATTGATGTTCTTCTACTAAGGATTTTACGCGTATCACGTCAGTCAGACATCTTGTAGTATATTAACTCCAGGACTGTGTACAACTCCGTCTCTTTGATTACTGACAGCTTCTGTTAAATTTTATATTAGTTACCAGCGGTGTTTTGATGTATCGCAGCTTTTTCTTTGCTTTTTCAACTGACCCAGTTCTCTCCTGAGTTGTTTATACGCAGCTGCTCGTGTACTTGAGTGTCTGACCTGGAGGTTCGTGGCCACACAGTAGATGCACACTTTCTCTCTCACCTAAGTGCTTGTTGTTCGCAGTTGTTTTCCTTCGCGTGTTGAGTGGCTCAATTCCTACAAAATGACAAACCCTTAGCATGGGATGGGTTTCAGGTATTCTGTCGTATACTCACAAGTCCATTTGAAATACCTTTACGTCCGCTTATATATATGCCATGGTATGAAGTGCGAAACTCGGAAGGATTAAGAACGTTTACGGCTTAACACAACGCCGACGACGTCACTAAAGCAGATCACGTGCTCAGGTTGGAGAGAGGTAAGGAATGATATCGATCGCGTCCTATGCGAAGAAACCAACACGGCATCTGCCTGAAGAGATTTAAGGAGACCACAGAAAACATGTCAGGATGTCTGGAAAGACATCGAAGCCATCGAAGTGTTTATTATAGGACAACCACTTTTCACAATAAATGACCTAGTAGATAACATTGCTAACTTCTTGAGAATTTCGGCGAATAACGCTCTAGTATACAGAGAAGGTACGCCGCTAGAAAATTATAGCGAAATGCAGGGGATCTGCAGAAGATCGTAGCTTGGCACAAGGAGTGGCAATTGATCCTCAACACAAATGTAAAGTATTGCGAAAACATAGGCAGAAAGACCCTATATCGTGTGATTACTCAACTGCAAAACAGTCACAGCAAGAAATTATTCCCGTAAAATATACTGGGGTAGGCGTACAGAGCGATGGAAAGACTATTTAAAATTAATCATGAATAACGAAGATGCCTGACTGAGATTCATTGGAAGAATCCTCAGGTATTATAGTTCATCAACAAAGGAAGTAGCTTCCAAGACATTCGTTCGACCAATAGTCAAATACTGCTCGTCAGTAAAGATTTCGTAACAGAACGGACCTATAGAGGAAATAGAGAAGATCTAAAGAAGAGCAGCGCGTTTCGTTACAGATTTACACTGAAACGCCAAAGAAACTGATATAGGTACGCTTATTCAGGTACACATATACGTAAACAGGCAGAATACGGCGTTGCGGTCGGCAACGCCCATATAAGACAAGTATCTGGCGCAGTTGTTAGATCCGTTACTGTTGCTACAATGGCAGGTTATCAAGATTTAAGTAAGTCTGAACGTGGTGTTCTAGTCGGCGCACGAGTGATGGGACACAGCATCTCCGAGGTAACAATGAAGTGGGTATTTTCCCCTACGAGCATTTCACGAGTGTACCGTGAATGTCAGGAATCCGGTAAAGCATCAGATCTCTGACATCGCTGCGCCCCGAAAAAGATCCTGCAAGAAAGGAACCAACGATAACTGAAAAGAATCGTTCAACGTGACAGAGGTGCAACCCTTCCGCAAATTGCTGCAGGTTTCAATGCTGGGCCATCAACAAGAGTCAGCGTGTGAACCATTTAATGAGACATCATTGATATGGGCTTTTGGAGCCGAAGACCCACTCGTGTAACCTTGACGACTGAACGACATGAAGCTTTACGCCTCGCTTGGGCCCGTCATGAACGGCAGTGGACTGTTGATGACTGGAAACATGTCGCCTGGTCAGACGAGTCTCCTTTTAAATTGCATCGAGCGGATGGATGTGTACGGGTATGGAGACAACCTCATGAAACCATGGACCCAGCATGTCAACAGGGGATTGCTCAAGATCGTGGAGGCTCTGTAATGGTGTGGAGCGTGTGCAGTTGGAGTAATATGGGACACCTGATACGTATAGATACGGCTCTGACAGGTGACACATACGTAAGTACCTTGTCTGACCACCTGCATCCATTCATGTCCATTGTGCATCCGACGGATGTCCATTGTGCAATTGTAGCCGGACAAAGCGACACTCCAGAAATCCAGAATTCCTACAGATTGGCTCCAGGAACATTCTTCTGAGTTTAAACACTCCCGCTGCCAAGCAAACTCCCGAGACGTTAACATTATTGAGCATATCTGATATGCCTTGCAACGTGGTGTTCAGAAGAGATCTCCACCCCTTCGTACTCTTACGGATTTATGGACATCCCTGAAGGAAGGATTCATGGTGTCAGTTCCCTCTAGTGCTGCTTCAGGCATTAGTCGAGTCCATGCCACGTCGTGTTGCGGCACTTCTGCGTGCTCGCGGGACCCCTACAAGATATTAGGTAGGTGTACTAGTTTTTTTTTTTGGCTCTTCAGTGTATTTAGTAACCGCGAAAGCGTCACAGAGATGATCAATCACCTCCATTGGTAAACGCTGCAAGAGAGCCGTTCTGCATCGCTGTGTGGATTATTGTTAAAGTCCTGAAAGCGAACATTCGTAGATGAGTCAGCAAATATATTAGTTCCTCGTGTGTACATATCGCGAAAAGACGACGAAGATAAAATTAGAGAGATTCGAGCCCACCCGGAGGCTTACCAGCAATCTTTCTTCCCGTGAACCATTCAGAACTGGATCAGGGAAGGTGTGAAGTAACAATTGTACACAAAGTACCGTCCGCCACACACCGCAAGTCGGCTTGCGTGGAGTAGCTGTATATGTAGCAGACATAGGTGTTACTCTACAGTACTCAGCACGAAACGTTGTACAATGTGTTCATATAGCTCCGCATTTAGCGCTTTCTTAAGTGCAATGGGGGAGCCACACCTTAACCACGATAAACACCCCTTTACCGTAACCCCATCTCCTCGGTACTTCACTGTTAGCACGACAAGTGATGGCAGGTAACGCTCTCCAGACATTTGCCAAACACAAACCATCCCATCAGACCGTCACAAAATGTAGCGTGAGTCATCGCTCCAAATCACTTGTTTCCAGTCATCTACTGCCCGGTGGCGTCGCTGTTTACCTCACCTCGAGTACCGTTCAGCATTGACTACAGAAAATGTGTCGCTTATGAAGTATTGTTTGACCACTGTACCACATTCTTTTTGACCCCTACGAACAGTCATTGTTCAACTGGACTGTTGGTAGCACACTGGAAAAGACGAGTGATTCCTTACTCTGGTTTCATGCGATCTTTTACAACAAAGCTTCGCACTGCTCGACGGTCGCCATCCGTCAGTACCCGAAGTCTATCTGATCTTGTTTCAGTTCTTGTTGTTCCGTCGCGTTTCCACTTCACAGTCATACCACCATCAGTCAAAGTGGGGAGTCTTAGAGTGGTTGAAATGTCCCTGGTGGAACTGCTACGCAGGTGACATCCAATGACTAGTTCATGTCGAAACCACTGAGCTCTTTTGACTGACCCTGCTGTTACCGTGACTGAAAACACAATACTCCCCACCTCCTTTTACCCTGGTGTGTGCATTTGTCGTGACATCTAGTGATCAGTTCCGCGTTAACGGGTCTTCAGCCGGATCAAAATGTCATCTGAACACAATATTTCCGCTGCCCACCTGGCTGTCATCATCATAAGACAAGATCTAAACCGCTTTCACCGATAACTGATTCAAACCGTGAATGACGGAACCTTTGTATGTAGCGGAAATACGAAAGCGCATGCGCTAAAGTAAATCGTTGCTGATGCCCCCTGGCGCAAGAAGAGTTGCAGCGCCTCCGGTGGTGAATACTGTCGAAAACGATATATCGTTAAAAATTCTCATAGCCGACCGATTCAGATGTCGTTGTTCCTTCATATCAGTTAACGGCGAGAGCGACTTCTCTCACCTGATGATGGCGGCCACGTGAACCGCCGAAATATTGTGTGCAGATGACAATTTGATCCGGTTGATAACCGGACAAGAATTTGATCGTATTTCATAATTATTTTCATCTGGTACATATGAACACATGATTTGATCATCCGTAATGAAAAATAACATTATTATGGACAAAACTAATATTTCATTTATAACAGCTGTGTTACAGTGTCATAACTGGACTAGCAAACGGCAAGGTTCAAATCTCTTTCCAGACATCCTGACATGTTTTCTGTGGTCTCCTTAAATCTCTTCAGGCAGATGCCGTGTTGGTTTCTTCGCATAGGACGCGATCGATATCATTCCTTACCTCTCTCCAACCTGAGCACGTGATCTGCTTTAGTGACGTCGTCGGCGTTGTGTTAAGCCGTAAACGTTCTTAATCCTTCCGAGTTTCGCACTTCATACCATGGCATATATATAAGCGGACGTAAAGGTATTTCAAATGGACTTGTGAGTATACGACAGAATACCTGAAACCCATCCCATGCTAAGGGTTTGTCATTTTGTAGGAATTGAGCCACTCAACACGCGAAGGAAAATAACTGCGAACAACAAGCACTTAGGTGAGAGAGAAAATGTGCATCTACTGTGTGGCCACGAACCTCCAGGTCAGACACTCAAGTACACGAGCAGCTGCGTATAAACAACTCAGGAGAGAACTGGGTCAGCTGAAAAAGCAAAGAAAAAGCTGCGATACATCAAAACACCGCTGGTAACTAATATAAAATTTAACAGAAGCTGTCAGTAATCAAAGAGACGGAGTTGTACACAGTCCTGAAGTTAATATACTACAAGATGTCTGACTGACGTGATACGCGTAAAATCCTTAGTAGAAGAACATCAAGCAGTCGCCGTAATTTATGCATCTTGAATTTAATTCTCCTCCTTTAACTTCTAAAGACATCACTCCGTTCAGAATGACAAGCTGTGTTCTGTTTGCTAGAAACTCTTCCGTCCAGTCACACAACTTGTCTGTATTCCACTCGCTCCTACTTTGTTCATTAGGCGGCAGCGCGGAACTGTATCGAATGCCTTACGGAAGTTAAGGAACACGGCACCTACCTGGGTGCCTGTACCTATTGATTTCTGGGCCTCATGGACGAACAGAGCGGTCTGGTGTTCATACAGTCGTTGTTTTCGATACCTATGTTGGTTCCTACAGAAGAGATTTTGGGCCTCCAGAAATGTTATAATACGCGAGCATAAAACGTATTCCAAACTCTACAATTGACCGACGTCAGAGTATAGGCCTATAGTTTTGTGCATCTGTTCGACGACCCTTCTTCAAAATAGGAATGAGCTATGCTATTTTTTCAAATCATCATCGTTCCTCCAAAGATCTACGATACACCGTTCTAGAAGAGGGATATGTTCTTTCGTATATTCTATGCAGAATCATATTAGTATCCTGTCAGATGCCTACCCTCTCTTGAGCGTTGATTTCCTATCCAGTGGTCACTTATTTCGGTATCAGGCATTTTGTCGTTCGTGCCCAATTTAGGGGAAGCATTGTAGTGCGATCTTCCTCTGTGAAACAATTTTGAAAAAAGACGTTTAGCATTTCGGCCTTTGCTCTGTCATCCTCCGTATCAGTGCCATTATGGTCACAGACTGTCAGGACAGATGGCTTCGATGCGTCTACTTCTTTAACACAAAACCAAAACTTCTTACGATTTTCTGTCAAGTCGGTGGACACAATTTTACTTTCGAATTCACTGAACGCTTCACGCGTGGCTCTCCTTACGCTCATATTGGCTTCGGTTAATTTTTGTTTGTCTGTAAGGCTTTGGCTGCGTTTAAGTTTGCAGTGAGCTCTACTTACTTTCGTAGCAGCTTTCTAATATGTCTGTCGAACCTCGGCGATCTTTCCCGTCTCTCGTAACTTTGCTCGGCACTTAGGCGTCCAAAGCGTGTTTTACACTGCTCTCGAACTTTGTCCATTGATACTCAACGTTGTTAGTGCTAGAGATTAAATTTTCGCGCTGACGTCTCAGGTGATCTGAAATCAGTTTCTTGTCGGTTTTGCTAAGTAGAAAGGTCTTTCTGCCTTTCTTTGTATTCTCATTTACAGCCGCATTCAGTGATGCTGCAACAACCTTCCTATTACCCACTCTAATCACATTAATTTCTCAATCTATAATTGGTAAGTTAAAATCTCAATCTAAAGCTATAACACAACCAAATTTACGAGAAATATTGTTCAAGTTTCCCCTCAACTTTTCCGCCGCCACTGCTGCCGAGACAGGGGGTCTATAAAAGAATCCGATGACCACAATTGTTCCATCTTTGACACTTGTATTCATCTAAATTATTTCGCATTCGAAATCTGTATTTATCTCACTAGACATTTTCGCATTTTTTATGTCTCTAAACATGTCTTCACCACCAGCGTCCAACGTATTGTTGTAACATACATTCCAGTCGGGATTTAGAATTTAATTGTTATTGACTTCTGGTCTGAGCCAGCTTTCTGTCCCTAGTACTATGTGGACATTGTTACCGTTCATAAGCGAGATTAGTTCCGGGATCTTTCCATAGACGCCGCTGCAAATAAACTTATACTACAAAAATACATTTTCTTTCTCCGATCTGCTATGAAAATGCTACTCTTTCTGGACTAGCATGGCATCTAATCGGACATATGGAGAGATGTATCCTAAAAAATCCACATGTGCACGCCACACGTACACCGCTACTCTAGTAGTCGCTTCTTGTGTGTAGTGCATGTCTGACCTGCTAAGGGGAACTCCACAGTTGTCCACCCAAAAGCGGAGGTCGGGAAATTTGCCTCCGATATTGGAGCAGAATCGTCTGAGCCTCTGGTTTAGATCTTCCACTCCGCTCCACACCACAGGACCACGATCGCTTCTGGGAACGATGCTGCGAAACGATGTCTCTGTTTCTATCCCGTGGGCGAGGCTAGTTGTCTTCACCAAACCAGCCAGCTGCCTGTAGGAGCCGATGATGGCCTCTGAACCCAGGCAGCAGGTGTCATTCGCTGCGGGTGGGTGCATCCAGTGTGCGCAGTTGCTGCCTGCAGAGATTCCTCCACATCTCGGCCAAGATCCCCCAGCAGGCAAACAGAGTGGACGCTGGCCTTCTCTCTTGACCTGCGAGCTATTTTCATGAAGGGCTCCATTATCCACCTGACGTTGGAGCTCCCAATGACAAGTAATCCTACACTCTGCACTTATCCGCATCTCTGAGGATGATCAGCCACATGCCCAACCCGTAATAAAATGGAACACCTACAACCGTCCTTAGATTAGATTAGATTAATACTTGTTCCATAGATCATGAATACCACACTTCGTAATGATGTGGAACGTGTCGGTTAGTAAAAGATGTCTGTACAAGATTTTACATTACACAAAATATTGCATGACACTAACGTTTCAGTTGTTTTTTTCCCTTAATTTATATCTAAAAATTCAGCCAATGAGTAGAAGGAGTTGTCATCTAGAAATTCTTTTAACTTATTTTTAAATGTTAGTTGGCTATCTGTCAGGCTTTTGATGCTGTTTAGTAGATCACCAAAGACTTTTGTGGCAGCATAATTTACCCCTTTCTGTGCCAAAGTCAGAATTAACCCTGCATAGTGAAGATCATCCTTTCTCCTGGTGTTATAACTATGCCCACTGCTATTACTTTTGAACTGGGCTGGATTATTAACAACAAATTTCATAAGTGAATATATATACTGTGAGGTTACTGTGAGGATCCCTAGATCCTTAAATAGATGTCTGCAGGATGACCGTGGGTGGGCTCCAGCGATTATTCTGATTACACGTTTTTTAGCAATGAATACTTTTCTACTCAACGATGAATTACCCCAGAATATGATGCCATACGAAAGCAGTGAATGAAAGTAGGCATAGTAAGCTAATTTACTGAGATTCTTATCACCAAAATTTGCAATAACCCTAATAGCATACGTAGCTGAACTCAGACGTTTCAGCAGACCATCAATGTGTTGCTTCCAGTTTAACCTCTCATCAATGGACACATCTAAAAATTTTGAAAATTCTACCTTAGCTACAGACTTCTGTTCAAAGTCTATATTTATTACTGGAGTTGTGCCATTTACTGTACCTAACTGTATATACTGTGTTTTATCAAAATTTAAAGAGAGTCCGTTTGCTGAGAACCACTGAATAAATTTGTGAAAAACATCATTTACAATTACATCACTTAGTTCTTGGTTTTTGGATGTTATTACTATACTTGTATCATCAGCAAAAAGAACTAACTTTGCATCTTCATCAATGTGGAATGGTAAGTCATTAATGTATATCAAGAACAGTAAAGGGCCTAAGACCGAACCCTGTGGGACCCCGTACTTGATAGCCCCCCAGTTTGAGGAATCAGCTGTTGTTTTAACATTACATGAACCACTTATTTCAACTTTCTGCATTCTTCCAGTTAAGTATGAATTAAACCATTTGTGCACTGCCCCCCTCAAACCATAATGATTTAGCTTATCTAAAAGATAAGCTACGAGTTTCGGTGCTTCACTGCTCCATCTTCACGCCTTAACTGACGCTGAGGGTGTTAACTCCAATCGTATACACGATTCATCACTGGCCACCATCTATGAATTGGTTTTCGCAGACTATCTGTAATAAAGATGTTGTTTCTCCAACCATCTACTAAGTTGGTAGTAACATCGTTGTTACAGGCAGTCTGTGAACATCCATTCATGGAAGTTGGCTACTGATGAATCGTATATACGATTGGAGTTAACCCCCTAAGCGTCAGTTAAGGCATGAAGATGGTGTACTGAAACACTGGTAACCATATAATACATAACATCGTAACGACGTCTGTAGGTCTTCCATTTTATTACATAAGTGAACGGCCGAAGTCCCTTAAACCTCCAATCATAAGGATGAAATTACAAAAAGAAGCACAACAGGTGAGGTGTCCCATGCTAGCTCAGAAGTACTTTCAGCAGCAGGCAATACCTGCCCTAAGATTCGCGACTCTCCGCCCCGAACCCCCTCCTCCCCCCCACTTTTCGCCAACCATGGTAAGGCATGTGCCGATGGGCTAGGATGTGCGAATCGGAAGACGGAGCGATATCAGGGCTCCCAAGCGACACTATAGGCTCCAGAGGTGCCAAAGCATTTGTCTCAGATGCCCCAACAACGCCACTGCAGCCCAGAGCAGCAGCCTGAAACATGGAAACCATTCACAGCTTCCAGCCGTTTATGGGCATTTACTACTTTTCCTGCTGCCCCATCCTCGTCGCCAATCTTGTAGTGCCTAGGAAACCTGCATACTCGGTTCGATAGACAAACAACTCGTATTAATGAGTTGTATTACAACTAATCAAATACAGTACTAGACCCGCCAGAGTAGGCGAGAGCGCTAATGCGCTGCTTCCTGGACTCGGGTGTGCGCACCGGTCCCGGATCGAATCCGCCCGGCGGATTACGACGAAGGCTGGTATGCCGGCCAGCCTGGAAGTGGCTTTTAGGCGGTTTTCCACATCCTGCTAGGTGAAAACTGGGCTCGTCCCCACGTCCCGTCTCAGTTACGCGACTAACAGACATCTGAAAAACGTTCACACTATTTCATGGCTTACACTAGACACAGACACCTGGGGTACACTAATACCGTCCCAGGGGGTTCTGGGTGGCGACAGGAAGGGCATCTGACCACCCTCTGACACTAACACTGCCAAATCCCTAGTAACAATGCCGACCCCGCGTTGAAGAGGGACAAAGGCCCAAAGAAAACGACGATGAATCAAAAACAGTACTTAACTTTGGCAATTACACAGATGTGTCGCAAGCAATGGGCGACATACTAAATAATCAATCTTTGTAGTGAGTTCTGATCTCTAACTGACAAAAGTCTTTCCTGACCTGCTATCGAAGTACCTAACATTGAGAGCTGCTATCTAAGTGCCTATCGTTGACACTGCTATAGAAGTGAGTAATCTTGAAGCTGCTATTGAACTGGGCTGCCACCAGTCGGGCGCGGCGCTTATGTTCTCTTCACCTAGGGGCCGCTGTTGTCGCGTTGTCGTCCTGGAAGGGCGGTCGGTCAGCGCCCGATTGTCAGACGCCTTCTCACAGCCTTTTCTTCTTTGTCGTTCCCGACTGGCGTGCCGGTGCTTGACTTTACGCCATAACAACATTCTTCTGCATCTGTACACATTGGGCGCTGCCCTACCCATCTTTAACCAACAATTTTCTGAACCACAGGTGACGCATCCCTAACGCAGGAAGCTTAACTCAGTCAACACAAACTGTCGAAAAATACTCAAACTCTTAATACAAAAATTAATAGCACTACTAAAAAAAATTTCTACATCACCAAGATGACGTGCTACAGACGCGAAATTTAACCAACAGGAAGAAGACGCTGTGATATATAAATGATTACCTTTTCAGAGCATTCACACAAGGCTGGCGCCGGTGGCGACAGCTACAACGTGCTGACATGAGGAAGGTTTCCAACCGATTTCTCACACACAGCAGTTGACCGCCATTGTCTGGTGAAACGTTATTATGATGCCTCGTGTAAGGAGGAGAAATGCGTACCATCACGTTTCCGACTTTGATAAAGGTCGGATTGTAGCCTATAGCGGTTGCGGTTTATCGTATCGCGACATTGCTGCTCGCATTGGTCGAGATCCAATGACTGTTAGCAGAATATGGAATCGGTGGGTTCAGGAGGGTAATACGGAATGCCGTGCTGGATCCCAACGGCCTCGTATCACTAGTAGTCGAGGTGACAGGCATCTTGTCCGCATGGCTGTAACGGATCGTGCTGCCACGTCTCGATCCCTGAGTCAACAGATGGGGATGTTTGCAAGACAACAACCATTTGCACGAACAGTTCGACAACGATTGCAGCAGCATGGACTATCAACTCGGAGACCATGACTGGGTACACGAATGGCAAAACGTCATTTTTTCGGATGAATCCAGGTTCCGTTTACAGCATCATTATTGTCGCATCCGTGTTTGGCGACATCGCGGTGAACGCTTATTGGAAGCGTGTATTCGTCATCGCCATACTGGCGTATCACGCGGCGTGATGGTATGGGGTGCCATTGGTTACACGTCTCGGTCACCTCTTGTTCGCATTGACGGCACTTTGAACAGTGGACGTCACATTTCAGATGTGTTACGACCCATGGCTCTACCCTTCATTCGATCCCTGCGAAACTCTACATTTCAGCAGGATAATGCACGACCGCATGTTGCAGGTCCTGTACGGGCCTTTCTGGATACACAAAATGTTCGACTGCTGCCCTGACCAGCACATTCTCCAGATCTCTCACCAATTGAAAACATCTGGTCAATGGTGGCCGAGCAACTGGCTCGTCACAATGTGCCAGTCACTACCCTTGATGAACTGTGATTTCGTGCTGAAGTTGCATGGGCAGCTGTACCTGTACACGCCATCCAAGCTCTGTTTGACTCAATGCTCAGGCGTATCAAGGACGCTATTACGGCCAGAGGTGGTTGTTCTGGGTACTGATTTCTCAGGATCTGTGCACCCAAATTGCGTGAAAATGTAATCACATGTCAGTTCTAGTATAATATATTTGTCCAATGAGTACCCGTTTATCATCTGCATTTCTTCTTGGTGTAGCAGTTTAATGGCCAGTAGTGTAGAATTCCACTAAACTAAGCCAAGTATTCAGTCTGTACCAAGGAGAAGCTGCACTGCTTGTCTCGGCTCTGCTAGGAGGCTGGAGTTCGATTATTGGTTGTACCAGCACGACAAAGCACCTTGTCGTAAAGCAGCATCTGTGAGGCATCGTAATGCAGCATCTGTGAGGTAATGGTGTGTGAACAATAACATTCTTGAAATAGGTAGAGCTGCCTACAGTCCCGACCTGAACCCAATGGAACACCTTTGTGATTAGTTAGAAAGCCGAATTTGCTCCAAACCCCAGCGTCCAAAGCCACTACCTTCGCTGGTTCGGCTCTTGAGGAAGAATGGGCTGTGATTCCTCCATAGGCATACAGCCACCTCATTGAAAGTGTCGCCAGCACCGTCAAAACCATCATAAAGCTAAAGGTGTGCACACCTCAATGTCCAGCAGTAGGGGGTCCAGACACTTTTGAGCAGGTAGTCTCTGTCATATGAAAAATTAAAACCGTTTAGTAAAATGATATTGATAGGCATACTGGCAATGTCATGGACGCATTGTTGTATAAAATCCTTGGAGCCGTCGAATGGTATGCCATTAAGAAAGTGGAGCAGCGGAAGAAAATGTATGCAGCAGTCGGTCACTCTGGCGTAGCGTAGACGAGAGCAGCAAGTTCTCGTCGTTGTGAGGAAACATCGGCCATAGAATGATGGCCGCTAATTATAAGGCTCCGAGATGTCTGGAAGCAAGTGTACTGCAGAGAAACAGCCATCACTTGGCGTTGCAAATACCGGAACTATTAGCAGCGGGAAGCGAGCTACCATATTGTGGAAGGACGGAAAATAGTTGTCACCCATCTACTGCTTCGAAACTGAAGATACCTCTGCAAGCAGAAGACGTATACTTGTGGGATTATTGAAAGTGAAAGGAAACAGTAACTTGAGGGGAAGATGTAATTATGAGTGTAATGGAAATGGAAGTGGCCAGTATCTATAGCCAGGTGAACGGATGTTGTTTTATGGGTTCCAACAAATAAGAAAAAGATCTAAACGAGGACACATTGGAAGGCGACTGGATGACGTCACTAATGGGCAGCTGAAGACAGTGATGCGCGGAAAAGTTAGAGCTGGCCTTTATCCAGCAGAGGATGTAAAGTGGCTGATAGGGATTATGGCAGCACTGCATATAGTGCCCACGGTTCAAGGTATCGAAACAAAGTTTTCTACAAAAGGTAACACAGATAGAGGCACATTGTTTTGCCGCGTAGTTAATAGTCCTAACCTAACTTTGTTAATGGAGCAAGTATGGGTATTTAAATAGAACGATATATGTTTTTAATGGCAAGCGAGAACTATGATGTGTACAGTGACATAACGCTTGTATAACTTTTCTCAAAAGTATCCGGAAAATGTGGTAAAATTGGAAGGCAAAGTGACCTGGATCTGCCATTACGGTGTTAACGCCGTAAAGCGGGGTATTCATGCCAGGCTCTTTATGTTCCAGCATAACGACAAACGCCGGCACGAAGATGATGAACACAAGAGCAGAGAAGGCTGTGAGACGACGTCAGCCAATAGTTCGCTGACTAGGACCGCACCACGACAGAAGCGGCCTCTATCCGAAGAGAATGTAAGCGCCGCTCTGCCAGCCTCTGTCGCACACTGGTAGACCGGACAGTAGAAGATGCAAACTAGTAGACCCGGACTAGAAGAGAATACTAGAAGAGCTGTTACTTGCGATCCATATCCATTACTTGCATGGACATCGTACATAGAGAAAGACATTGATTATTCGCATGTCGCCAATACTTGCGACACGACATTTTAAACCACAGTATTGTCAATCTACTTTATTGCAATAAAAACTATTAGTGTGATTTGCTTGAACTGTTGTATAGCTATCCGAGAAAGCAGCATCCTTTAGGCACACTATAAGAGACGATTGAGCAGGACGCCACACTTTATATGCAGCAAGGTGGTGGGCCTATGCTACTAACAAGAAATAAGACTTATTTTCTCGTGGTCTAATTTTGTACGACATACCATCGTTGTTTACTACTAAGAACTACTGACAGCCTTGAGAGAGCCAGTCCTGACAAAACTCTACCATCTGGTGAGCAAGACCTATGCGACAGGCGAATTACCCTCAGACTTCAAGAGGAAATCAAGTGTTGACAAGTGTGAAAATTACCGAACTATCATTTTAATAAGTCACGGCTGCAAAATACTAACGCGAATTCTTTACAGACGAATGGAAAAACTGGCAGAAGCCGAGCTCGGGGAAGATCAGTTTGGATTCCGTAGAAATGTTGGAACACGTGAGGCAATACTGACTCTACGACTTATCTTAGAAGATAGATTAAGGAAAGGCAAACCTACGTTTCTAGCATTTGTAGATTTAGAGAAAGCTTTTGACAATGTTGACTGGAATACTCTCTTTTAAATTCTAAAGATGGCAGGGGTAAAATACAGGGAGCGAAAGGCTATTTACAATTTGTACAGAAATCAGATGGCAGTTATAAGGGTCGAGGGGCATGAAAGGGAAGCAGTGGTTGGGAAGGGAGTGAGACAGGGCTGTAGCCTATCCCCGATGTTATTCAAACTGTATATTGAGCCAGCAGTAAAGGAAACAAAAGAAAAATTCGGAGTAGGTATTAAAATCCATGGTGAAGAAATAAAAACTTTGAGGTTCGCCGATGACATTGTAATTCTGTCAGACACAGCAAAGAACTTGGAAGAGCAGTTGAACGGAATGGACAGTGTCTTGAAAGGAGGGTATAAGATGAACATCAACAAAATCAAAACGAGGGTAATGGAATGTAGTCGAATTAAGTCGGGTGACGCTGAGGGAATTAGGTTAGGAAATGAGACACTTAAAGTAGTAAAGGAGATTTGCTACTTGGGGAGCAAAATAACTGATGATGGTCGAAGAACAGAGGATATAAAATGTAGACTGGCAATGGCATGGAAAGCGTTTCTGAAGAAGAGAAATTTGTTAACATCGAGTATTGATTTAAGTGTCAGGAAGTCGTTTCTGAAAGTATTTGTATGGAGTGTAGCCATGTATGGAAGTGAAACATGGGCGATAAATAGTTTGGACAAGAAGAGAATAGAAGCTTTCGAAATGTGGTGCTACAGAAGAATGCTGAAGGTTAGATGGGTAGAACTAATGAGGAGGTACTGAATAGAATTGGGGAGAAGAGGAGTTTGTGGCACAACTCGACAAGAAGAAGGGACCGGTTGGTAGGACATGTTCTGAGGCATCAAGAGATCACAAATTTAGCATTGGAGGGCAGCGTGGAGGGTAAAATTCGTAGAGGTAGACCAAGAGATGAATACACTAAGCAGATTCAGAATGATGTAGGTTGCAGTAGGTACTGGGAGATGAAGAAGCTTGCACAGGATAGAGTAGTATGGAGAGCTGCATCAAACCAGTCTCAGGACTGGAGACCACAACAACAACAACCATCGTTGTAAATCGAACTATATGCTATCAGAACGGGCTAAGGAAAACTTTAAACTGTGTGTAAGTACTCATACTGAAGTGTATAGCTCGCTTAGAAACAATTACATAGTCGAAGGAATTGGTACAAAGACGGAGCCTGACATGGAAGGCCCATTCGGACTTTTTTGAGAAAAATTTCAAGCTCAGCATTAACAAGCTTTATATGACTGTACTCATCGTTTCAAGAGCTTTTGAATATTGTTAAAAATTACACCACCACACTAAAAAATGGTTCAATCGGCTCTAAGCACTATGGGACTTAACATCTGAGGTCATCAGTCCCCTAGACTTAGAACTACTTAAACTGAACTAACCTAAGGACATCACACACATCCATGCCCAAGGCAGGATTCGAACCTTCGACCGTAGCAACAGCGCGGTTCCGGACTGAAGCGCATAGAACCGCTCGTCCACAGCGGCCGGCACCACACTAAAAAGAAGCATACTTGTATCGTTGTCTCTGTCCAGTTGAGAGGGTTAATATACAGCACCATTACGTTCTCCTGTGAGTTGTAACATTTGCTGTATACCTCGTTTACGTATATTGAACCGTTCACGAAATAAAAGGGGTGTTACATCATGCATGACGCATCCCGCAAATTTCTCATGCAGTTTGTCATAAATAATCTGATGTATTACACAAGGTACAGCAACATCCATAACAGAAAATTACAGTTATTTCTCATTGTTCATTAAGTTTTTTAATACATCCAAGCGTCCTATTGCGGTCGTTACTTAATTGTTTAGCACTGTTTCCAAATAATATAGTTATTTTCGATGGTGAGAAGCGCACAACTTGCTGTTCGTTGCTCTCTTAATGGCATAAAAAACCTGAAGAATAGCTAAGTTATTTTGAAAGCGACCTGAAATCGTTTCTTCTTGGCAAATCCTCGCACAGAACAAATTTTTGTTACGAAATCTTCTAACTTCTGTTACTGAAATAAATATTTTTTGTTGTTACATAAAGTGAACTGTAAATGGCCAGCCAACAACTCTATTTAAATTCCCGTTATGTTAAATAGCCTTCAAATTGAAACGTTCAGCATCTAATGTCTTATGAAACTCTGAATCAAACTACAGCCCTCCTCTTCACCTCTTCAAGGACAGGCAGTTATATCTTGATACAGGAAGTGCTGAATACACATTGGCAGTGTTAGTGTGTAGTCGGATAACAACGGTAATTACAGTCCTGTGGTCTTTCGTGTTTAATGGACGTTTTCATTTATCTCTGTCGGGCAAGCAGGAATGCTTCGATGGCAGGCAGGAACGATTCTATCGGTCAGAATCGGTCCCGCAGACAAAGGATGCGATGAAACAAGTGCGTGCGCAGATTGTGGGGTCCCGCAGGCGCCACACCTGCTGTTATACGACTGTTTGCTTTACTTATCGCCTCTTAACTCCGGCTTCAACCGGCAGATTAGACTGAGCCAATAATGTCACTTGATCGGTAGATAAGAGTATAGAAATGTGCGCACCAGTTCATTCGAAGAGAATATTAATGTTCTCATTCACAAAAAACGATACATTTTGGCATGAGATTACTTGTGGGAAGCTGTCTAGTTACGTGACTGAAAACAGCATAATTACGTGACTGATAGCATGCTACTGGACCGCGCCACAGAGACAATGAGAGCGGTTTTCTTCGTTTTGCCGCATATTTTTGCCTTCAGTTTAAGTTACGGCCACGTCAGCCATTCAATCAACTTCTGAGATACAAAGTTGGAAACAATATATTGTATCATCACGTCAGCTGAAGTCTATTTTTTGACTTAGCGTAACGTTCAGATGTTTTATGCTTGCTTCTGAGTATTTTTTGTCTTCTACTTATGGTGTGATACGTTTCCAGTATACCTGTGTCCTAACTCTGCATTTGTGTAGAGGCAGACGTGCGATACAGATGTTTTTCGATTACTTTCCAAGGTTCTTTCGTACACTTCTACTCCCCTGCGCCACTATAGTGTATACTTGATACTTTTTAATTGCTATGTCTTTACTCATTCTTTCTCATTTAAACTGACTTATATAAACATATTATCTATATTTTTAAAAAGGAATTTGATTAGTTTTCAGTTATACGTTTTTGTAACTCACCTTACATTTCTCAGTTAAAATTCCTCTCTCGTAATTTTCTTCCCACGGTGCCATCTGCTGTGAGCGGCGAACGGTAGCTATGTGTCTCTTGTAGTCCAGTACCAAGTGTTATTTGTGCGGCCAGAACATCCACAACAGCACTTCTCACATGTTTACATTTTGGGATGCATTCCTGTAGGTCTGATCCCGTATTTGATGTCCTCTGGACTGTACCATATGCTCTGCAAGTTAATCTACTGCCCCCTTATTCTTCAGGACGTAATTTAGAGGCATAAACAGACAACTAGCCTTGAATGCCGTTTTGGCTGTCTTCTGGTTCGTTTTATTTTAATAGGGCAATGTGCGAAGTCTCCTAAAAGGGCAATTACCCGCTGAGGTTTTATATGTATTTGAAAAGTGATTTCCCATGTACTCAACCATATTTTATATCAGTAAGTTGTGTTTATTGGTCTCTTTGATGTAGAAAATCAGTTACTGGATTCTGAATACTTTCGGCTATTGCATTCCATTTATTTTAATTTTAAGGGGCACTACGCAATGTTTGCCTGCTAAAACAATTGCATGGACGTCAATATATGTGCCTAACACCTGTCATGGTAGTATGTTGGTTTTAATATTTTCATTGGTAGTTCAAAGTTTTACAAAATAAGAGTCTTGCCATTTTCTAGGAAAAGTTTGTATTCTTCTTTGTAAGCCAAACTCAAGGTGCCTTAAACCAGGTAAAATATAAAATAATAAGGCCTATTTT
Organism: Schistocerca nitens; assembly: GCF_023898315.1. Lineage (NCBI taxonomy): Eukaryota > Metazoa > Arthropoda > Insecta > Orthoptera > Acrididae > Schistocerca > Schistocerca nitens. Next base: position 271,819,183 of record NC_064620.1, read on the forward strand.
GCAACTAAGACTGTTTATCTCTTGAAAATATGTCGTAGAATATCAAATCTAGTATTATTGCCACGAACGCATACTAACACATCACTTGAAAACATTATTTTTCAAAAATACTGTAAAAGTTTTTATGTATCTCACACCGTTCGCAGCTAGAAAATTCTCTACACGAGAAGAAAAACTGTGGCCAAAGTCACGAGGATGTTCGTCTTATTTGAAGATGTGCCGTGTATGGTGCCTGAATGCTGCGGCAATCTGTTACAGAGAGCTGTGTTGTGAACATCGCAGCATGTCGCCACGTAAACGGCACTGAACGTGGGATAATAATCCCCGCAAGAAGCATGGTTCAAATGGATCTAAGCACTATGGGACTTAACATCTGAGGTTATCAGTCCCCTAGAACTTAGAACTACTTAAACCTAACTAACCTAAGGACATCACACACTGAAACGTCCTCTTTGCAAAATTAAAAATTACTGTGCAGGTAAACCTCTTACGTTATTTGATTTTCAAACAGCTGAGCAAAACTGAACATGCTCAGACATTTCTCCCTTTACTTATTCTGATATCAATAAACTGACACACAATATTTTTAGCGCAACACAATCTGACTTTCAATAATCCCTACACAAGAATGGCCCTGACTAACAATAATCTATACCTTTCATGAATCACTCACCTCACAAAAATCTTCGTTACTCGAACTACTGCAATACAGCGAGCGCCAATACTGCCAGCTAAATAAAAGATACTAACTACGGAAGCCACAAACTACTGATAGGTATAGTCAGCAAATGACAGATTTTGATAGAGAATAAACAACGTATTTACCTACATAATGTTCAAAAGTAATTATATATATATATCAGTTCATGACAATCCAGTCTTACAAATTTCTTTTTTCTGACGGACACGCGTCCAGATCGTCCGCTCTCTAAATTCTGCCATCTCTCTCCCCACATACACCACTGTTGACGGCTCACGTCCAACTGCACAATGCTACGCGCTCTTCACATCCAAATGCCCAACACTACAATAACAAATATTCCAATAATGCCACCCAGCCACATATTGCACACAGCACAGTCAGTGATTTTCATACAGAGCGCTACGTGGGGTTACCAAGGTAACATAAAAACCTAAACAGCCTACTTACAACACATCCATACCCGAGGCAGGATTCGAACCTGCGACCGTAGCAGCAGCACGGTTCCAGACTGAAGCGCTTAGAACCGCTCGGTCACATCGGTCGGCAAGAAGCATGGGTCACAGCATAATAATAATAATTTCATGTGGTTCATGGACCTGGTTCAAGTCTTTTAATCAGATGTCAGTTGGGCAGCTTGCGTGTCGCTAACCTACCCAGCTACCAAACTTGAAAAAGTGAACCTACAGTTAACGTGGGATCAGGACCACTTGTCGGTTCTGGCGACTCCTCACATCGTTGACACGTGAAGGTTACATTAAAATGAATACTGAAAAATCCATGATCTGACCGAGATTACCTCTAGAGTTTCCATGCATGGAAATATCCATGATCCGACCGACCGAGATTACCTCTAAGGTTTCCATGCACACATTCTACCGCCTCTTTTTTTCTTTTTTACTTCTAGACCAACTGGGCACTCATAGCATATCGGCTACTTCACAAGATTTTTGGTTTCCAAGGTGAACAGTGTCTAGGGTGGAAATTCAGTATCGCAGAGACAACGTTTCAACATGCGTTAACGTCTGCCCAGAATGAGCACCAGTGTTGGGCTGACGGGCGTCACGTCAGCTTCACTGACCCATATGGGGTGATCGACATTCTACATTGGGTAGGATCACCGCCGATTTGAGTGTGGGTGTCAGGCCTCTGTTTCTGCCAAGAGCGTGTTGGAGATAAATGCGCCACATAGTCTTCAGTACACGACAAACGACTCATAACCTAGTACCATCCCACGACTTGGGGCCACACCGCACAATTATTGTACACACATCACTGGATACTGCGGTAAAATAATTTTTCTTGGGGTCGCCGGGGACAGCTGATGGTGATACGGTTTGTGTCATCCATGCCTCATAAGTATTGGCTAGATTCAGCCCATTGTAATCAACAATGGTGTTGTCTAAACCTTCGGTGATTAAAAGAGTGGTGAAACATTATACACTCCTGGAAATGGAAAAAAGAACACATTGACACCGGTGTGTCAGACCCACCATACTTGCTCCGGACACTGCGAGAGGGCTGTACAAGCAATGATCACACGCACGGCACAGCGGACACACCAGGAACCGCGGTGTTGGCCGTCGAATGGCGCTAGCTGCGCAGCATTTGTGCACCGCCGCCGTCAGTGTCAGCCAGTTTGCCGTGGCATACGGAGCTCCATCGCAGTCTTTAACACTGGTAGCATGCCGCGACAGCGTGGACGTGAACCGTATGTGCAGTTGACGGACTTTGAGCGAGGGCGTATAGTGGGCATGCGGGAGGCCGGGTGGACGTACCGCCGAATTGCTCAACACGTGGGGCGTGAGGTCTCCACAGTACATCGATGTTGTCGCCAGTGGTCGGCGGAAGGTGCACGTGCCCGTCGACCTGGGACCGGACCGCAGCGACGCACGGATGCACGCCAAGACCGTAGGATCCTACGCAGTGCCGTAGGGGACCGCACCGCCACTTCCCAGCAAATTAGGGACACTGTTGCTCCTGGGGTATCGGCGAGGACCATTCGCAACCGTCTCCATGAAGCTGGGCTACGGTCCCGCACACCGTTAGGCCGTCTTCCGCTCACGCCCCAACATCGTGCAGCCCGCCTCCAGTGGTGTCGCGACAGGCGTGAATGGAGGGACGAATGGAGACGTGTCGTCTTCAGCGATGAGAGTCGCTTCTGCCTTGGTGCCAATGATGGTCGTATGCGTGTTTGGCGCCGTGCAGGTGAGCGCCACAATCAGGACTGCATACGACCGAGGCACACAGGGCCAACACCCGGCATCATGGTGTGGGGAGCGATCTCCTACACTGGCCGTACACCACTGGTGATCGTCAAGGGGACACTGAATAGTGCACGGTACATCCAAACCGTCATCGAACCCATCGTTCTACCATTCCTAGACCGGCAAGGGAACTTGCTGTTCCAACAGGACAATGCACGTCCGCATGTATCCCGTGCCACCCAACGTGCTCTAGAAGGTGTAAGTCAACTACCCTGGCCAGCAAGATCTCCGGATCTGTCCCCCATTGAGCATGTTTGGGACCGGATGAAGCGTCGTCTCACGCGGTCTGCACGTCCAGCACGAACGCTGGTCCAACTGAGGCGCCAGGTGGAAATGGCATGGCAAGCCGTTCCACAGGACTACATCCAGCATCTCTACGATCGTCTCCATGGGAGAATAGCAGCCTGCATTGCTACGAAAGGTGGATATACACTGTACTAGTGCCGACATTGTGCATGCTCTGTTGCCTGTGTCTATGTGCCTGTGGTTCTGTCAGTGTGATCATGTGATGTATCTGACCCCAGGAATGTGTCAATAAAGTTTCCCCTTCCTGGGACAATGAATTCACGGTGTTCTTATTTCAATTTCCAGGAGTGTATTTTGGTGGTCAGGTTGAGAAATTGCAGGGCACTCTCACTTCTGATTTGGTGTAGGGAATACGATCTATGGCGATTTGACCTCATACATTGTGATGAAATGGTGGGCAGCAGTTTATGGTCTTGTTTGTGTTCTCTAGGGAAAGAAATACGGTAAGCTTTACCTGCGTTCAAAGGAACAGGGTGCTGACTTAAACGACTGCAGTAAAAGCACAGCATTGGTCGGGCGACAAAGCGCGTTTTTTCTGGAGAACGATGAAGAGACATTTCCAGACGGCTCTGTGCCACGGTCGTATCGTGCAGAAACACATTAAGCTTAGCGCCACGGACAGGGGCAGACGTCCAGGTACACGGTCTAGCGCCGAAAAGTCGCCAACAGCGCATTGTAGGCCTTGTTAGCGAGCAAGTCGCCAAAAGAAATGTAAACGTTCTGCAAATGTCCGTGGGATAGGAAAACTGGCGCCCAGACGTGCAGACTGTTTCAAAACATGTTTTGTCAATGCAATTTTATGGCCGTTCCCTGCAAACTTCGAAATGCACGCAACAGGGGAGATAACAAGCTGTTTATGGAGGGCTGTGCTTCCACCCTGTATTGTGTTAGCAAAAGACATGGCAAACGTGTGGGAAAGAGGCCCCGAAGCTGAATTTTTTTCCATTTTCTGCCAATTAACTTTAAGTTTCTGATTGGTCAAATTGGTCTGCAGTGCAAAGACCATTCACCGAGCTTAGAATGCCAGGCTCCAGCTCATGATTAGCTTCTGTGAAATTGGGGGAAGTCAAAAAAGAGAAATGTGCCTTTGGAACTTTGGAACCAAGCTGAGGAGGCAACACAGAGAAAGGGAGATCGTCAGTCTTGTACAAGTCTCTTGTACTGGCGCTTCGCTAGTAAAGAACTGCAGGTCTCTACCTAAATGGTGAGACTTGTGTCCTTTGCTAGGGTGCGACTTAGAGCCTGTGCCAGTCACCTTCTGAACCATCAGAGGTACTGCTTATATCATCACGGTCACAACGAGTGACGCGTGGGTGTGTTTATTTGTCTTGAGTCGGCCGTCTAAACATTTGATGTATTCCGACACGCACAGTTGTGGCACAGAGTCAAACTGGTTTGGCAGACCAGCAAACGGGTCCACCTGCACACTGGAATCCGTCAGGGTTTCAGAGGCTATTAGGGAAGTACCTGTGTTCTGAATTAACCAAATGCGAGACCGCGTACTTGCATTTTTCAGGGACGCGCATTTAATAACAGATTGCCGCCGCCCATAACTTCAGTCGCCGAAAGCATCGTAGTGTGCTGCCTTGACCAGTGGGATGGTAAAGTATTCTCTGCTGCGACGTATGGCTATAGTATCTATTTCTCAGCACCCTGTTCTTTCGAACCATATTTTTTCCTCTCTTTTTTTTTTTTTTTTTTTTTTTGTATGGTAGAATATAGATGCTTGGTGGTGGCGTAGTTTGATGCCATAACCTAGATTCACTTGTATGAAGTGAGATAAAGCGAGTAGTGCTCTGGTTAGTGTCGTGTGTCGATCCCCAGCAGATCACTTTGTCCACCGTAGATCCCATTTTAGTAAGGCTTTTGTTAAATAAAAATTTTTTTCTGTATGATGATTCATTAATAATTTTGTTGTCTTGTCTTGTTTAAGATCAATAAATCGATTGTGAATTAGACTACAACTTATCCCTGAGTTCTGATTAACAGTTCCGTCGCATTTTTATGACAGTCTAGATCAGAAACATAAGGAGTAGCTTTTTCATTTGGTGTGGATCTTTTACTTCAATAACAATAATCCACTTTCAAGGTGAGATGTGACAATTCTTCCTCATGCTCGAAAAACCAGTCCTGGTCGATGTGAGCCGTGTGAAGAGGGAGCCTGTTGTCTTGGAACACAGCATTACGATTTGGGAACAAACATCATACCATGGGATTGACCTGACTAGTCAAAATGGTCACATAATCGTTGGCAGTAATGCAGCCTTGCAGAGAAGTCTGGGGGACCATGGAATACCACAATACGGCTGGCCAAACTAACACCTAACGACCGCCACTTTTCACTCTTTCACCAGAAGTTGAAAACAGTGAGCAGCAACATTCAACCGATCAACTTTCTTCAATTGCTCCATAGTCCAGATTTCATGGCTTCAGCAGCCCGTTTTCCTGTTCCAGGCACTTGCATCACTCATGACTGAATTCCATCTCGCCCAGGAATTTCCTGCTTACGGAGCTCACTCGGTGTTATTCCAGTGCTGATACAGAGGGCGTTCAAAAAATTTTGCACAGTCGTCTCTATTTTTTTATTTTTTGGTGGAGAAGTATGAAATTTTTTGTGAACATACTTGGAACATTTAGCTATAAGTTGGTATATAAAAGTATTTTCTTTTATTTACAGGTGAGCCATGATGGACCGTGAAGTAGATGTCAGGTTGCGACGACGGTCGGTGATGGAGTTCCTCTTCAAGACCGGCGATTCTGCCACATCGATTCACAGGAAGTTGCTCCCTGTTTATGAGGAGGACACAGTGGATCGCAGCAGTATCCAGCGGTGGTTGCAGAGGTTTAAAGAAGGTGATTTCTCTCTACTGGACAATCCACGATGCGGTAGACCATCGACGGCAGTGAGTGATGTGAATGAGGAGACCATTAATCAAATCATCCAAAATGACAGATGTGTGACGACACGGCAGCTTGCTGAAATGACTCGTTTGTCATTGTGTAGTGTGGTATCACTGGTACAGTCATTAGGGTACAGAAAAATCTGTGTACGTTGGGTGCCTAGGTTATTGACAAGAGAAATGAAAACGATGAGGAAGAATGTGTACGAGGGACTCCTGAAGACCTTTACTGTAAAGTGGAAACAATGTTTTGACGGCGTCATTACCAACAATGAAACATGGTTGTTTTTGTCCGAATCTGAGAACAAAACCCAATGCATGGAGTGGTGTCATCTAGGTTCCCCTCGGAAGAAGAAACCAAGACTTTCACGAACAGCCGGCCGAAAGGTGATGGTCTCCTTTTTCTGGGATCAGTGTGGTATCATTTTCATTGAATTTTTGGAACCTGCCTCCACAATTAACTAGAACCATTACTATTTGTCTTTGGGCAAGCTGCGAAGTGCCATCAAGACCCACAGACCACAGCTTCAGGGTCAGCTCATCAGACTACACCATGACAATGCCAAACCGCATACAACCCTTACGACGCAGGAGAAAGTCAGGAAAATGGGTTGGAATATTGTTCCTCATCCTCCCTACAGTCCGGACTTGGCTCCGCCTGATTTTTACCTCTTCGGTCTTCTGAAGGCCCACCTGTGCGGTACAACATTTGATAATGAGAAAGACTTTATTTCCTGTTTCAAGCGATGGTCTAAAAGTCAATCCCCAGAATTTTTACCAAAGTGCATTTACATCACGGAAAGAACGTTGGGCCAGATGCGTCACAGCTGATGGAGGCTGCCTTGAGTAGGCTCAATGTATAGCTAAATGTTCCAAGTGATGTGTCGGCAGCGGGGCCAACACCTTGTAAATAGAGGTGGCTTAAAAAGGCACGCGAGACTAACGCAGACGGGCGTGAAGTACTGGAACAGGATACGTAATTAATGCTATGAAGAAAAGAACGGAGTTTCTCATATACTTATCTTTAATGTCTTCTTGTACATCTCTATGGTGAACACAAGTGAGACTCTAATTACAATCATTGTAAGGCTAATGGCGCCTTGCTAGTTCGTAGCCATTACTTTAGCTGAAGGCTATTCTGTCTCTCGGCTAATGAGAGAGAAAGGCTTAGTACGTCTAGTCGCTAGCTCTGTCGTCCGTACAACTGGGCTGAGTTCGAGTCAGTCTCTCGAGACCTGCCTTGTGGTGGCGCTAGGTTTGCGATCACACAGTGGCGACACGCGGGTCCGACATGTACTACAGGACCGCGGCCGATTTAAGCTACCACCTAGGACGTGTGGTGTCTGGCTGTGACACCACACCAAGTATGTTCACAAAAAATTTCATTCTCCTACAGCAAAAAATAAAAAAATTAGAGAAGACTGAGAAAAACTTTTTAAACGCCCTTAGGCGATGCGACATTCAGTTCTGCAGTGACTTTTGCAGCTGTCATCCTCTTGTTTTCGTCAGAATCCTCCTTATTGAACGTCAGTCACGATCACTCAACACAAATTTTCGTCTGCGTAGTGACGTAGCTGATGACGTTTTTCAGCGTTGTCTGTATGCGATATAAACCTTCGATACGATACCTCTTGAAACACCAAACACTTCGGCTCTCTTGGTTACGGCAGCACCCGTCATACGAACACCAACAATTTTCACTTGTTCGGATTCACTTAGCTCCGACATAATGAACTCACAACTACACAGGAGACTGTTCTGTAGTCATATATCCACACGTCTACGTGCGAAACTTGCATTTATTTCTTCGACCATTGCGAACTGTCGCTTGGCAACAGCTGCGACTTCGGTCCCTTTCAACAAACTGTACCCCTTTACACGCAACATACTACTCTTCATGTCAAACCGATGTTAATCTGTCACCCAGTCCAATAACAGGCTTGGCAAGAAGTTGTTAGTATTGTCGACTACTTGATTCTGTAACACTAAGGAGGCTGAAAGCAGCTCGATAAGCTTATGATTTTCTCATCTATGCCGGCCGCGGTGGCCGAGCCGTTCTAGGCGCTTCAGTCCGGAACCGTGATACTGCTACGGTCGCAGGTTCGAATCCTGCCTCGGGCATGGATGTGTGTGATGTCCTTAGGTTAGTTAGGTTTAAGTAGTTCTAAGTTCTAGGGGACTTATGATCTCAGATGTTGAGTCCCATAGTGCTCAGAGACATTTGAACAATTTTTTTCTCATCTACGTAGGGAGCAAAATTTCCTCCTTCAAATACGCCTCTGAGGCAGTTTGTATCGTTAACCTGTCCATTTCGCATACATAAATCACGCATATCCTTGTTCAGTAACAAAATCCCTCAAACTTTATTTTCATGTTAGATACAAGTTAGGATATACGTGACCGAATGTCCAAATCCATTGCGATATTATTATACCCTGTAAGGAAGTAGTGATAAGAGGACACTGTAACTCGGTAACACAGCGAAAAGATACGGTAAAAAAAATTCTTCCAGTGTGGTAAGCTTCTGTAGAAACCATGAACTACTCATAAATCCCCTCTCTGCTAGCGAATATTTGTGCTAATGGCTCCCACTATTATTTTCTTTTCTTGCTACACTCAAATCAGAGTCCTCAGGTGTTATTAACCGTAAGTTTACAACAAAAATCGTCCTTCAGTCCAGGCTAACGATTATTATTTTACTTCTTTTTTACACTCATTAAGGATGGCATATTTTTCCCATTACATTAAAATTAAGTTCGTCAGTTTACCCACAGATTTACTGAAGTTTATGATGCTTCCGTTGCAGGTTCCCGTACTTTCTCTTTAACCTTATAGTGTTACAGATTATTAATCAATTTACCTCTACAGATGTGTTGGCAGCATAACGGGTGTTAAGTCCAAATTGCGTTGTACACTTCACGTTGTTATATCTAACAAAAATAAAAAAATAGAGACAGAAAGTAAAACTGAACAGTATTGTGAAATATAATATTAAACATTAATTTGCTTACCGGATTATTTTATTTTAATATTACCACGTTTAATCTACGTTCTAAACTCATTTTTCCCATAAAGTTATTTTTAAGATTAAAACGCTTTGAACAGAAAATAAAGATAGATCTTGCGATTTTCATTGTTTCGTCCTTTAAAAATTTTTGACTGCACTTCATGTTTCAGTATGTATCGCTACATGAACAAAAACGCAAGTTTTCATTTACAGGCAAGTGGAAAGTATCTTGTCTTGTTCTGGAGCTAGTTTGGGGCCAAGAGTACTATTCTATTTAAAGTATTTTAAGTCGTATGGTCTGACACTTCCCCCATGAACCATGGACCTTGCCGTTGGTGGGGAGGCTTGCGTGCCTCAGCGATACAGATGGCCGTACCGTAGGTGCTACCACAACGGAGGGGTATCTATTGAGAGGCCAGACAAACATGTGGTTCCTGAAGAGGGGCAGCAGCCTTTTCAGTAGTTGCAGGGGCAACAGTCTGGATGATTGACTGATCTGGCCTTGTAACATTAACCAAAACGGCCTTGCTGTGCTGGTACTGCGAACGGCTGAAAGCAAGGGGAAACTACAGCCGTAATTTTTCCCGAGGACATGCAGCTTTACTGTATGATTAAATGATGATGGCGTCCTCTTGGTTAAAATATTCCCGAGGTAAAATAGTCCCCCATTCGGATCTCCGGGCGGGGACTACTCAGGAGGACGTCGTTATCAGGAGAAAGAAAACTGGCATTCTACGGATCGGAGCGTGGAATGTCAGATCCCTTAATCGGGCAGGTAGGTTAGAAAATTTAAAAAGGGAAATGGATAGGTTAAAGTTAGATATAATGGGAATTAGTGAAGTTCGGTGGCAGGAGGAACAAGACTTTTGGTCAGGTGAATACGGTTTAAATACAAAATCAAATAGGGGTAATGCAGGAGTAGGTTTAATAATGAATAAAAAAATAGGAGTGCGGGTTAGCTACTACAAACAGCATAGTGAACGCATTATTGTGGCCAAGATAGACACAAAGCCCATGCCTACTACAGTAGTACAAGTTTATATGCCAACTAGCTCTGCAGATGATGAAGAAATTGATGAAATGTATGACGAGATAAAAGAAATTATTCAGGTAGTGAAGGGAGACGAAAATTTAATAGTCATGGGTGACTGGAATTCGTCAGTAGGAAAAGGGAGAGAAGGAAACATAGTAGGTGAATATGGATTGGGGGGAAGAAATGAAAGAGGAAGCCGCCTTGTAGAATTTTGCACAGAGCATAACTTAATCATAGCTAACACTTGGTTCAAGAATCATAAAAGAAGGTTGTATACCTGGAAGAATCCTGGAGATACTAATAGGTATCAGATAGATTATATAATGGTAAGACAGAGATTTAGGAACCAGGTTTTAAATTGTAAGACATTTCCAGGGGCAGATGCGGATTCTGACCACAATCTATTGGTTATGAACTGCAGATTGAAACTGAAGAAACTGCAAAAAGGTGGGAATTTAAGGAGATGGGACCTGGATAAACTGAAAGAACCAGAGGTTGTAGAGAGTTTCAGGGAGAGCATAAGGGAACAATTGACAGGAATGGGGGAAAGAAATACAGTAGAACAAGTATGGGTAGCTCTGAGGGATGAAGTAGTGAAGGCAGCAGAGGATCAAGTAGGTAAAAAGACGAGGGCTAATAGAAATCCTTGGGTAACAGAAGAAATATTGAATTTAATTGATGAAACGAGAAAATATAAAAATGCAGTAAATGAAGCAGGCAAAAGGGAATACAAACGTCTCAAAAATGAGATCGACAGAAAGTGCAAAATGGCTAAGCAGGGATGGCTAGAGCACAAATGTAAGGATGTAGAGGCTTGTCTCACTAGGGGTAAGATAGATACTGCCTACAGGAAAATTAAAGAGACCTTTGGAGAGAAGAGAACCACTTGTATGAATATCAAGAGCTCAGATGGCAACCCAGTTCTAAGCAAAGAAGGGAAGGCAGAAAGGTGGAAGGAGTATATAGAGGGTTTATACAAGGGCGATGTACATGAGGACAGTATTATGGAAATGGAAGAGGATGTAGATGAAGATGAAATGGGAGATAAGATACTGCGTGAAGAGTTTGACAGAGCACTGAAAGACCTGAGTCGAAACAAGGCCCCGGGAGTAGACAACATTCCATTAGAACTACTGATGGCCTTGGGAGAGCCAGTCATGACAAAACTCTACCATCTGGTGAGCAAGATGCATGAGACAGACGAAATACCCACAGACTTCAAGAATAATATAATAATTCCAATACCAAAGAAAGCAGGTGTTGACAGATGTGAAAATTACCGAACTATCAGTTTAATAAGTCACAGCTGCAAAATACATACGCGAATTCTTTACAGACGAATGGAAAAACTGATAGAAGTGGACCTCGGGGAAGATCAGTTTGGATTCCGTAGAAATGTTGGAACACGTGAGGCAATACTAACCTTACCACTTATCTTAGAAGAAAGATTAAGAAAAGGCAAACATACGTTTCTAGCATTTGTAGACTTAGAGAAAGCTTTTGACAACGTTAACTGGAATACTCTCTTTCAAATTCTGAAGGTGGCAGGGGTAAAATACAGGGAGCGAAAGGCTATTTACAATTTGTACAGAAACCAGATGGCAGTTATAAGAGTCGAGGGGCATGAAAGGGATGCAGTGGTTGGGAAAGGAGTGAGACAGGGTTTTAGCCTCTCCCCGATGTTATTCAATCTGTATACTGAGCAAGCAGTAAAGGAAACAAAAGAAAAATTCGGAGTAGGTATTAAAATTCATGGAGAAGAAGTAAAAACTTTGAGGTTCGCCGATGACATTGTAATTCTGTCAGAGACAGCAAAGGACTTGGAAGAGCAGTTGAACGGAATGGACAGTGTCTTGAAAGGAGGATATAAGACGAACATCAGCAAAAGCAAAACGAGGATAATGGAATGTAGTCAAATTAAATCGGGTGATGCTGAGGGGATTAGATTAGGAAATGAGACACTTAAAGTAGTAAAGGAGTTTTGCTATTTAGGGAGTAAAATAACTGATGATGGTCGAAGTAGAGAGGATATAAAATGTAGACTGGCAATGGCAAGGAAATCGTTTCTGAAGAAGAGAAATTTGTTAACATCGAGTATAGATTTAAGTGTCAGGAAGTCGTTTCTGAAAGTATTTGTATGGAGTGTAGCCATGTATGGAAGTGAAACATGGACGATAAATAGTTTGGAAAAGAAGAGAATAGAAGCTTTCGAAATGTGGTGCTACAGAAGAATGCTGAAGATAAGGTGGGTAGATCACGTAACTAATGAGGAGGTATTGAATAGGATTGGGGAGAAGAGACGTTTGTGGCACAACTTGACTAGAAGAAGGGATCGGTTGGTAGGACATGTTTTGAGGCATCAAGGGATCACAAATTTAGCATTGGAGGGCAGCGTGGAGGGTAAAAGTCGTAGAGGGAGACCAAGAGATCAATACACTAAGCAGATTCAGAAGGATGTAGGTTGCAGTAGGTACTGGGAGATGAAGAAGCTTGCACAGGATAGAGTAGTATGGAGAGCTGCATCAAACCAGTCTCAGCACTGAAGACCACAACAACAACAACATGGTCTGACATTACACATCCCTAACATATTGCATCATTTCAAACATCTGGGCAGCACATGAAGCCATGGTCACCGTATTTATAGCATTACGCACCGAAGTCGTGCATGGTGTAAACGTAGTCGAATAAGCTTACGCTGTTATCAGAGACAGAAAATGAAGAACAGATAGCTAATGCAAGTGTTGCGACACTCATCCTAGAAGAGGAGCAATGTACTTTCCATTGGCATGGCATTAACACTGGAATACTAATCTCATTCTTTATTCTTTCATTAAAATACATGAATCACGTTGTTTCATCTAAGAAGTGTTGATAAAAGCAGGCCTTATCCATGAAAACTCACGCTTGAATTGCAGAAGATTCTTTCTTGTAAAAATCTTGTTATATCTAAAGGCATAACGCGATTAGCATAACCGAATTTTCCTATGCTGAGAGATCAGAAGGCGCGATCTGTTTTACACTGAAGTTCCAAAGAAAGTGGTATACGCGTGAAGTATTCAAACACAGAGATATGTAAACAGGCAGAATACGGCGCTGCGATCGGTAACGCCTATATGAGACAAAAAGTGTCTGGCGCAGTTGTTGGATCGGTTACTGCTGCGAAAATGGCAGGTTATCAGGATTTAAGCGAGTTTGAACGCGGTGTTACAGTCGGCGCACGAGTGATGGTAGACAGCATCTCCGAGGTAGCGATGAAGTGGGGATTTTCCCGTACGACCATTTCATCAGAGTACCGTGAATATCAGGAATCCGGTAAAATATCAAGCTGCGGCCGGAGAAAGAGCCTGCAAGAACGGGATCAACGACGACTGAAGAGAATCGTTCAACGTGACACAAGTGCAACCATTCCGCAAATTGCTGCAGATTTCAGTGCTTGCCAATCAAGAACTGTCAGCGGGCGAATCGTCCAACGAAACATCATCGATATGGGCTTTCGGAGCCGAAGGCCCACTCGTGTACCCTTGATGACTGCACTCTGCACAAAGCTTTACGCCTCGTCTGGTCCCGTCAACATCGACATTGGACTGTGGATGACTGGAAATATGTTGTCTGGTCGGACGAATCTCGTTTCAAATTGTATCTAGCGGGTGGACGTGTACAGGTATGGAGACAACCTCATGAAACCATGGACCCAGCATGTCAGCAGGGGACTGTTCAAGCTGGTGAAGGCTCTCTAATGGTGTTGGGTGGGTGCAATTGGAGTGATATGGGACCCCTGATGCGTCTAGATACGATTCTAACAGATGACACGTACGTAAGCATCCTGTCTGATCACCTGCATCCATTCATGTCCTTTGTCCATTTCGACGGACTTGGGCAATTCCAGTAGGACAATGCGACACCCCACACATCCAGAATAGCTACAGAGTGGTTCCAGGAACACTCTTCTGAGTTTAAACACTTCCGCTGGGCTCCAAACTCCACAGACATGCACCTTATTGAACATATGTGGGATGCCTTGCAACGTGCTGTTCCGAAGATATCTCCACCCCTTCGTACTCTTACGGATTTATGGACAGCCCTGCAGGATTCTTGGTGTCAGTTCCCTCCAGTACTACTTCAGACGTTAGTCGAGTCCATGCCACGTCTTGTTGCGGCACTTCCGCGTGCTCGCGCGGGCCCTGCGAGATATTAGGCAGGTGAACCAGTTTCTTTGACTCTTCAGTGCATTTACTAAAAGTTTTCTGAAGCCAAGATCGCATAAGTATTACATTTACAAACAACTGAGTTCGACAGGAGTTGCTGTCGTCTTCAAATCTTAAATTTTTTTTGTTGTAACATGTGTTCCTTTTGGGTTGGATCTCATACAGAGACATGGTCATGTCATTAAGATGCTTTTTGATTTTAAATGTTTTATTTACGACAGACCTTTGTACAATGTGCTACATTTTATCTACATGACGACTTGGCATGAGTTCCAACTCAAAACGAACATATTTTATAACAAAAAGTTTTGAAGATCTGAAGATAACAGCAAGATCTGTCGAAATCGAGGTTGTGTAAATAATTTACTATTTATGCGAGCATGGATTTATAAAGTTTTTACTGTGCGATTTATGTATGTTTACAGAAGAACTGCTTTATCCAGATTTATCGTTTCTCATCCGATTGCAGGTTTCGAACATCACGAGCTCTGTGGAGCGGCAAGATGGTAACAGTTGAAATAAAAGATACGCCACACTCATTGTTTCAAAATCAAACTCTACCTTAAATGTAGTATTCCAGCATACCCATGCACTGTGGGAAACAACAAATAAACTGAAACTTCCTTGCAGATTAAAATTGTGTGGCGAACCGGAACTCGAATTTTGGACCGTTTTGTATCGTTGGCACGTGCTCTACGGGATTAACTTTCCAAACACGTCCCACAACCTGTCCTCTCAGCCTTAGTTACGCCAGTACCTATCTTCTACCTTCAAGACTTCACAGAATTTCTACTGCATATCTCGTGGGACTGTCATTTCCTTTCTTCCGAGAGTGTTTATTATGCAAGTTAGGCAGGAAAATTTCTGTGAAGTGAGGAAGGTAGGAGAAGCGAAGGTGAGAGTCATGCCTGGATAGCTCAGTCGATAGAGCACTTTCCCTCCCTCAACGAAGGTCCCAGGTTCGAGTCCCAGTCCGACACGCAGTTTTAGTCTAGCAGGAAGCTTCAAATCGGCGCACACTATACTGCAAAGTGAAATTTCATTCCAAGAATATTTATTTCATTTATCTTGACCATTGCAGACTATACAGGGTGGCGGCCAGTTACGGAATATTTAAGGAATTGGTTAAAAAAAATATTGCAAAGGCTCCAGTCAGATCTTTACAAGTTATCTCCCAGAACACCTTCCGCTGTGCCTACGTGACAGAAGTTGCCTGCCTTTCGGAATCGAGACAGTCCTGTCCAGCTAAAGCTGCTGACAAGAGACGCCCTGAGCCATCTGGTGAAATCGCTAGCGATTTTACGCCATCAGTTTTAGCCAATAGCATGCGTAGTATACAGGTCACGTGTGTGGACGCTGTATAATTCTTCAGTGCAGAACACACCGTTGCTTCTCTCTCTTGCCATGCAGACCTCGAGCAGTAAAGACGTCTTTCTTGGGAGGCAGAGCCTCCAGCTCTGTATTTCTTGACCGGCCACCAACCACCTCCCCTTCCATTGTCCACTTATTTAGTTATTCGTCCTCCTAGATTGGCCTCAACCTGGTAACTTCCTCGCTAGGCGCGCCCCTTTGTTCAAATGGTTCAAATGGCTCTAAGCACTACGGAACTTAACATCTGAAGTCATCAGTCCCCCTAGACTTAGAACTACTTAAACCTAACCAACTTAAGGCCATCACACACATCCATGCCCGAGGCAGTATTCGAAGCTGCGACTGTAGCGGCAGCGCGGTTCCGGACTGAAACACCTAGAACCAATCGGCCACAGCGGGCGGCTAGCCCCTTTGTATACCGTACATTGAACTATATTCTCTCTATTTTACCTAATTTTCCGTTCTGTCACTTAACGGCAGCACTGGATACGCACTCACTTGTCCTGACCGTTCGGCCTCACGTACATTGTCGCCGTAAGCCAGATGCAACAACCCTCCCCCCTATTCCTACACATGTACAAGACGTCGTACGCGGAACTCATAGTAATTTTAGCAAAATACATGACAGTCAATATTTTTATCACCTTGTTGCTTCTAGAATTATTATCATTATATCTAATCTGTCAAGTCGTAAGTTGAAGGGTAATGATTTTGACTCAGAATAATGTTCTAGTGTCAATAATGGCATTCTCGGCAGCATGCTCATTTTCCCAACTTTATTCAAGAGTGGGTAAGATTCCGAGATTGCCATGTTACATACAACTGATTGGATGATTCTTAAGACATGTTGCTGTACTCCAAGAACGACATTTTGCAGGAGATACACAAAACTATTTGCCTCTCGAAACAATGATATTCGTCTATGTTATATTTTTTTAGAAGGTAGGTTACTTTAACATCTAAAATATTAGTGTATTTCGTTAGAGTATGAAAACTAGTCGTTATTGACATTATTATTATGACTATGGATGGTACACTATTGAATTAATGATCTGAAATTGGATCCTAATCTAAACCTAAAGAGTTAAAAACTAAACCTAAGAAATAACAAGGAAGGCCATGTACAAAGTGTATTTTTAATCATATGCCAACAATGCTTGCTTGCGGTTGAAACTAAAAATCTCAAATAGAGAGAGAGACGAAGAGAACGACTCACAAATTACTTAATATTCCTCAAAGTGAATAAATATTTATTCCGGTTAATCATGTTAATGAAACTATTTGGTTTTAATGGCTCTGAGCACTATGGGACTTAACTTCTGAGGTCATCAGTCCCCTAGAACTTAGAACTACTTAAACCTAACCAACCTAATGACATCAAACACACCCATGCCCGAGGCAGGATTCGAACCTGCGACCGTAGCGGTCGCGCGGTTCCAGACTGTAGCGCCTAGAACCGCTCGGCCATGAAACTATTGCAATAATTTTCGTGTCTTGTGTTGTTAAACGTCGGCTGGCATAATTACAGTTTAACCAAACGTGTGTTGGAAGCTGGCTTTTTGGGTTGTATGAGTAAACTGAATCTCAGATCCAACACTCGACTACACGAAAATAGAAACCCCAAAACCACCCTCAAATCTTCCGGTACGTACGTACGTGTCATCTGTCAGAGTCGTATCTAGACCTATCAGGGGCCCCTTATCACTCCAACTGCACACGCCCAACACTATTACAGTGCCTCCACCAGCTTGAATAGTCCCCTGCTGAGATGCAGGGTCCATGGATTCATGAGACTGTCTCCATACCCGTACACGTCCATCCGCTGGACACAACTCGAAACGAGAATCGTCCGACCAAGCGGCATGTTCCCGGTCATCAATAGTCCGATGTCGGTGTTGACGTGCCCAGGTGAGGCATAAATCTTCGTGTCGTGCAGTCATCAAGGGTACACGAGTGGGCCCTCCACTCCGAAATCCCATATCGATGATGTTTCGATGACTGGCTCGCACGCTGACACTTGTTGATGGACCAGCATTGAAATCTGCACCAATTTGCGGAAGGGTAGTGTAGTGTCGGCAGACTTGCCAACACTACGCACACTAATTGAAAGAGGCGGCCAAGATGCACGCGCTAACTCACGAAGGATGGAGTGAGGTCAAACAGGAGACTTAATGAATGTGATAAAGAAAATACGTATCTTTGGAATATACTTAACTTTTAATACATCCTTGTATACATCGTTCTTGATGAGACATCTGGAGATTGTGGCGACACAAGTGACTCTTTATATACAAGCTATTTAAGGCTAATGGCGCCTTGCTAAGTGGTAGCCATTAACTTAGCTGAAGGCTATTCTAACTGTCTCTCGGCAAATGAGAGCAAAGGCTTCGTCAGTATAGTCGCTAGCAACGTCGCCGTACAACTGGGGCAAGTTCTCGTACGTCTCTCGAGACCTGCCGTGTGGTGGCGCTAGGTCTGCGATCACACAGTGGCGACACGCGGGTCCGACATGTACTAATGGACCGCGGCCGATTTAAGCTACCACCTAGCAAGTGTGGTGTCTGGCAGTGACACCACATTCCTCCCCCGCAAATCGGCGAACGGTCGTGTTATAAGGCTTCCGCCCGCCGTGGGGAGGACCCCATGTTGACGTATGCGATGAGGTGGGGAGCCGAACAACAGGCGAGGCTGTGCCACCCGCACCCGGCCATTCGGTCCGAGGGGAGCTAGGAAACGCCTGAAAACCTAGTCCAGGGTGCACGTCAACATGCGGTGTATGCGCCCGTAGAGAGACAGGAGGGGCCGAAGGGTCGACCTCCATGTGGTCGGGGCACCCGACGGGCGAAGACGACATCTGGTCCGGAGCGGGCAAGAGTTCCATGGTGGAGGACAGCTGGTCACGGGAAGCGGACGGCGGCGCGTGACCCAGGGAGGCGCCAGGCGGTTGCAGCGACGCGTCCACTGCGGTCGGCGCCAGCGGGAGAACAGGCGGCGGCGGCGGCGGCGCGTCGCCATGAGGCAAAATGGAAGGCAGCGTCGGTAACACCTGGGGATGAGGCGAGCCAGTAGATGGGTCCCCAGGGCGCTGACCGGACGGCACCGTCGCTGAAAGCAGACGGGGAGCGGCAGAACCCAGGCGACGACAGAGGCGCAGCTGATTGAGATGCCGACGCACCTCACCAGAGGCCCCCAAAACCAAATACATCGCGCGGCCGAGCCAGCGAAGAATGCGCCCTGCGAGCCAACGCCGTGAACCGCGATAGTTGCGATAGAAAACAACGTCGCCAGGAGCAAAAGCAGTAGTCTGCCGCTGCACTGGAACATGATGCGGCGGATGCAGCAAAGACATCAAGGTTCGATGAGGACGACCATGGAGCAACTCAGCCGGCGAGCGACCATCGCGGGGCTGAGAGCGATACGAAGACAAAAAGAGCAACAATGCGTCCTCCCTAGAATGCGACTCTTTCAACTTCAACATCTGTGACTTGAAAGTCCGGACCAACCGTTCAGCGGCACCGTTTGACTGAGGCGAAAACGGCGCGGATGTCAGATGTTGAATACCATTGGCCTTGCAGAATGACTGAAATTCTGCGGACATGAATTGTGGGCCATTGTCGGAAACAATAGTCTGGGGAAGACCTTCAATGCAAAAAATAGCGGACAACGCTTGGATGGTGGCAGATGACGTCGTGGAAGACATCCGGACAACAAAAGGAAAATTACTAAAGGAATCCACCACAACCAACCATCGAGCATTCCAGAATGGACCAGCAAAATCGATGTGCAAGCGTTGCCAAGGGGAAGCGGCTTTCGGCCATGCAAAGAATGTCCGCAGCGGTGCGGATTGTTGTTCGGCACACGCCATGCAAGAAGAGCACATATTCGTAATCGCAGCATCGATTCCGAACCAAGTACAGTGCTGACGAGCAAGTTGTTTCATGCGCACTTTACCCCAATGTCCTTGGTGAAGAAGCCGTAAGACAGAGGACTGTAACGAACGTGGGACCACGACTCTGGATTGATCATTATCCGAACGCAACAACAAAACACCACGTCGTACAAAAAGTCTCTCCTTGTGAGCAAAAAATCGGCGAACCAACGGATCCTCGATCCGTGACTTTGACAAGGGCCATTGCGTAGCAACAAAACGCAAAACAGTAGCAAGGACAGGGTCAGCAGCTGTGGCTGTAGCGACACGACGAAAATCAATCGGAAACGATTCGACCACGTCATCGGTTTCCGAATCAATGAACTTGCAAGCAAGTTCAGAAGAATCGAATGCTTTATCCTCAGCAACAGGCAAACGGGACAACGCATCAGCGTTGCCGTGCTTAGCAGTGGACCGATACAAGATATCGTAGCGGTACTGCGAGAGGAAAATCGACCAGCGAATGAATTTCTGCGCCGTACGTGGAGGTACAGGCTTGTTCGGATGAAAAAGCGATGTCAAAGGTTTGTGGTCTGTGATGATGGTAAAGTGACGACCATACAAGAAATCATGGAACTTAGTAACACCAAACACGAGAGCTAAAGCTTCTTTCTCTATCTGGGAATAATTTCTTTGCGCTGACGAGAGCAATTTGGACGCAAAGGCAATAGGGCGATCATGCGAACCATCTTTGTGCGCAAGCACAGCACCGATCCCGAAATCTGATGCATCTACCATCAACAAAAGGGGTTTCTGGGGATCGAATGGCGTAAGGCAAGTATTTGAAAGCAACGCCGATTTCAACCGGCGAAAGGCGCGTTCGCATTCCGTCGTCCAGACGAACGGAACACCTTTACGGCGTAAGCGATGAAGCGGAGCTGAAATGGAAGAGGCATGGGGAACATATTTATGGTAGTAATTAATTTTTCCCAACACACTCTGTAGCTGTTTCAAGTTCTGTGGCGAAGGCAACTCCTGTATGGCACGGAGGTGCTCTGGACTCGGATGTATGCCTTGGGCATTTATGACATGGCCCAGATATGGTAAGTCACGAGCAAAAAACACACATTTGTCCTTCCGCAAGCGAAGACCATTTTGTCGCAAGACCTGAAATAACGTTCGTAGGTTGGCTAAATGTTCGGCTTCTGTCTTTCCGGAGATCACAATATCGTCCAGATAGTTCGCAGCAGTAGGGACCGATGCACAAACAGTTTGTAAATATTGCTGAAACAATGCAGGGGCGGATGCACACCCGAATGGCAGTCTTTTGAATCGGTACAATCCAAGATGCGTGTTAACCACCAAGACGCGCTGGGATTCTGCGTCCACTGGTATTTGCAAGTACGCATCTGCTAGGTCCAATTTCGAAAAGTATTTTCCCGGGCACAGTTTATCAAAAAGATCTTCCGGGCGGGGCAAAGGAAAAGTTGCAGTCACAAGTTGTGGATTCACAGTTGCCTTGAAGTCCACGCAAAGTCTCAGTTTTCCGGAAGGTTTTGGCAAAATTACTAAGGGTGAGGCCCAGAGAGAAGCCTGCACACGTTCAATTACACCTTGAGATTCTAAATCGTGCAATGTTCTTGCGACCTCATCACGCAATGCGTGGGGAACATTGCGCACTCTGAAAAATTTCGGTTGCGCGTTCACTTTCAGTTCCAAATGTGCTTCATAGTTCTTAGCGCAACCAAGGCCCGGTGCAAAAATGTCTGCAAATTCTTCACAAAGACGAGAAACACTGGCGGGAGGCACAGTCTGATTCACTGATAGGACCTGATTTACTATAGACATGTTAAACAACTGAAATAAATCTAAACCAAACAAGTTCACTGCAGTAGAAGAACGAAGAACGTAAAATGACACAAGTTTTGTTTGTCCTTTGTATGTGGCAAGAAGGCTGCACTGTCCTAACACAGGTATCTGCTGTCCTAAATAACTATTGAGCTGAACATTTGCGGCACGCAACGGAGGCTTGCCCAGCTGTTTGTACGTGTCTTGATTGAGCAATGAAACTTCAGCTCCGGTATCGAGCTGGAATGGTATCACTTTGCCTCCAAAGTCTAAGTCTACAAAAAGTTTATTGTCCTGCTGACGACAAGAGCGACTTTCACGTGCAATTTGAACTGAGACAGGGACAGAAGCACTTGCGACTTCACGGGAGTTCCGGCGACGTCGACGCACACTTTTTGTGGGACGAACACAGTCACTGTTAGATAAAGAGGCACTGGACGGGGTGGAATTAACGACATGAATGTCCATGGGCGAAGGTCCACGAGCCTGATTGTCCCTGGTTTGATTCCGGCGCGAAGCAAAGGGCCTGGAATGGTTTTGACTGTCTGATCTTAGCTTTTTCTGGCAAACACTTCGAACATGTCCTTTCTTATGACAGTAAAAGCAAATAGCTTGGCGTGACGGGCAATTGTCACGCGAATGTCTAGTTGCACACCGCGGGCAAGATTTTAGAACTGCATTGGCATGCTTACGCGGCACACGTGTTTGCGAGCTAGGCTGCAGCTGCTCGGACGTGTGCGAGGGCCGTTTAGCGTCCCGTGCTGCGCGCCCGGCGGGCCAGTCAATGCGACACACTGCTGGCGAAGTTTCAAATGATTCCTGAGCAAAGTCAAGTGTGTCTTGCCTATCCAATATGTCTATCACTTGTTGAAGGGAGGGATTGACGAGTTTCAAAATCTGTTCCCGTATGCGAACATCAGAAACGTTCTGCGCTATTGCATCACGCACCATAGTATCAGAATACGGAAGTCCACATTCACATGCAAAATCACAATCCCTAGTAAGTCCTTGCAATGTTGCAACCCACTCCCTATTAGTCTGACCGGCCGTACGTTTGGTACGAAAGAACGTATACCTTTTGGCAACTACATTCACTGTTCCTTTGAAATAGGCATCTAAAGCAGACAAAATTTCGTCGTAGGACAGAGTCGCTACGTCGCGTTGGGGAAACAATTTCACTATCACACGGTAGGTGGACACACCGACACAAGAAAGCAAAAACGGCTGCCGCTCATTACCTTGAATTCTGTAGGCGGCTAGATGGAAGCCGAATTGTCGGGACCACTCAGTCCAAGACTCGTGGGCTGCGTCGAAGCTACGAAACGGAGGTGCAACGGCGGGTTGTGGCTGCGGTAGCGATGAAGCGGCGGCGGCCGCATCGTTTTGCAGCGCACGTTGACCCTGGACGAGCTGTCCAAGGGCATCCAATAACGCCTGTGTCTGCTGATTCTGCAAGCGATAAAATTCGGACAGTACATCTGGCGAAGCCATGACACAAGTAATGTAAGCAAAGCAAGAAGAACGAAGACCGTTTTTACGCTCGTCGCCAAAATTGTAGTGTCGGCAGACTTGCCAACACTACGCACACTAATTGAAAGAGGCGGCCAAGATGCACGCGCTAACTCACGAAGGATGGAGTGAGGTCTGAAACAGGAAACTTAATGAATGTGATAAAGAAAATACGTATCTTTGGAATATACTTAACTTTTAATACATCCTTGTATACATCGTTCTTGATGAGACATCTGGAGATTGTGGCGATACAAGTGACTCTTTATATACAAGCTATTTAAGGCTAATGGCGCCTTGCTAAGTCGTAGCCATTAACTTAGCTGAAGGCTATTCTAACTGTCTCTCGGCAAATGAGAGCAAAGGCTTCGTCAGTATAGTCGCTAGCAACGTCGCCGTACAACTGGGGCGAGTTCTCGTACGTCTCTCGAGACCTGCCGTGTGGTGGCGCTCGGTCTGCGATCACACAGTGGCGACACGCGGGTCCGACATGTACTAATGGACCGCGGCCGATTTAAGCTACCACCTAGCAAGTGTGGTGTCTGGCAGTGACACCACAGGTAGCACTTCTGTCATATTGAACGATTCTCTTCAGTCATCGTTGGTCCCGTTCAGGCAGGATCTTTTTCCGGCCGCAGCGATGTCAGAGATTTGATATTTAACCGGATATCTGATATTCACGCTACTCTCGTGAAATGGATGTACGGGGAAATCCCCACTTCATCGCTACCTCGGAGATGCTGTGTCCCATAGCTCGTGCGCCGACTATAACACAACGTTCAAACTCACTTAAATCTTGATAACCTGCCACCTTAGCAGCAGTAACAGATCTAACAACTCCGCGAAACACTTGTTTTCTTGTATAGGCGTTTCCCACCGCAGCGCCGTATTCTGCCTGATTATATATCTCTATAGTTGAATACGCATGCCTATAGCAGTTTCTTTGGAGGTTCAGTGTATCCTGAAGGATGGACGCGGGGAGGGGGAGGGGGGGGGGGGGGGTAAGCTCCCATTTCGGATGAAAATGCGCTCCAAATACGGCACGACGAGTTCATCGCATCAAAACCACGTGTTTTCTACATTCGTGAAATCGGAAAGTTACTCCAGCGTTGGCACAGTGAAGAAGAATATATTATTTATGACTAAAGTCTCTTTTATGTGTGTCTCTTGTGGGGGTAAACTTGAGAAAAATACTAAGAACTAATGCACAATCGCAATAATTGCTCTGTTTATGGTTCTCACCGTGGCTTCTCGGTCAGAATATAAATTCTGTATGAGGTAATTTAGGTGATCAGGACCTCTTTCTGAGTACCTCCCATAATGTACTGTGGTCAACACAATCAAAGGCTTTAGTAATTTTAATGGGCAGCAGTATAGAACTTAAGATCTCGCATACGTTAGATGCGAACTTCATGCTTTGATGTTGACTGAATAGTCTTTGTGCGAAGGGAAAATTGACAAAGAGATGAAAAATGTATTCTCAGTTTACTCTTGAGACACTAGGTTGAAGAATTCTGAATGTGCATGGAATTCACGAATTGCAATGTCTCTTGTGCTTCGTTCCAGTTATTGTCCCGCGTTCATGATCCGATAATTTCCACAGTGCAGCGATAATCACTTTCGCTGGTCTTTCGCAACACATACCAGAGGACAGTTAAAAGTGCTGATAATGATCTGTCTGTTTATAAACGGGACGCACAATGCTTGCGCGGCTATTTTCATACTGCTATCTCATGCCTGCCGGCACTTCACGGAGATTATAATTTAGTCATATGCCTTGAATATTTCGTTCATTCATAGTTCTGTAAAAACTGCAGGTAATTACACCTAATGCTCACCTTCGTAGATGAAGTCGCTAACGAACGTAAGTGGATGATTAGCAACAGAAAAATACCTAGTTCGAGTTCTGCAGTTGGCGTAATTTTCATACTAAGAATTTGGCACTCAAGGGGTAAAGAAGTTTTGAATTACGTGTAATAATCATGGAGCTCTAGTTTCCTGCATTAAATCACAAATTTCTGCCCAGTATCTTAGGAAATGAGTGCGTTTGACAGTGTTGATAGTCACTTGCTCCCTGCTGCTCCTCCTTGCATTTCGTTATTAGAGAAAATAGGATAACAGGCGTCTCTACATTACTTTAAATATTTAGTTTTGACACATACAGGGTGTCCCAGGATGAATGGTCAGTATTCAGGGATATGACAGGAACGATCATTCGATGCAAAAACGTCTAATAAACATGTTCTAAAATGCATACCTTATGCTTTATCTCCGATACCATGAAAAAGTTCTCTTCTACTGTAAATTCTTTGTTTTCCAAATTTTGGGAGGAAGTAGTGTGGACAAAAACAAGAAAAAATTATCTCCTTTAGAGTTATGGACTCTTTTTCAGTAGAAGAGACGTGTTTTCACTGTAGCGCGGATGAACCAGAGCTCATAGTTCTCAAGATATTCATTTTAGAACCAATGTTTACTGGTCTTTTTGCTTCGAATGATCGTTCCTGTCATGTCACTAAGTAATAGCCATTCGCCCAGGGATACCCTTTATGTATATGGTATGCAGAGTGATTCTTATTAACGTTTAAAAACCTCCAATCCGACTTAGGTAACGCTGAGACAAGTAATTTGATATACGACAACGGGGCCACAAATTTAGGGAAATACTCCCAACAGTCGATGACAAATGCTGAGCATGTGGCGTCACCTGACAATGGACCTCGCCGCACGTGCAGCGGTAGACCCTATCGGTCTCTGGCAACATGACCCAAGGCATGCATTCACATCGGGCCTGCGTGCGCGAACTTAGCGCATGGGACTGAGGGTTCGAGTCTGGCAGGTGATATTGTTTTTTTTTTTTTGCGTTAGACAGTTAGGTGTTTACACTGAGGTAAGGTTTATTATTTTAGTTACCAGTCTAGCAGTCTTCGGTTGTTAACTGCAAAGTACAGTACAATAATGACCTACCACTCTGCGTTAAACGTAAATAAGTACAAGCTTCCGAACTGCATTCTTGTCAGTAAACGATCAACGGCTTCTTTACTAAATAAAGGCTTTAGAACAGATTTTGCTTGATTACAGCGTGGGCAGTAGTTTGTGACTTCTACATATACAACAGATCACATTTATAATACAGAGTAACCTAGCGGAGCGATATGTACCCCTGCTCCCTATAGACGAGCTCAGGATCGACAACATCGCTGCACGTGCCGCGACGTACGTCACTAGGTGACGTCACATGTACATTTGGTGTCCTCTTTCGGGATATTACACGAGTCTTGCGACCCCATGTGTCTTATACTAAATTACTTGTCTCAGCGACATCTACGTCACTTCGGGGTTTTTAAAAAGAATCAGACTGTATGTACAGGATGAGTCACGTAAGACGTAACGCCCCTTTTATTTCTTGAACGGTTTCACATATCGAAATGAGGTTTTCTGTATTTAATAGTATGTTGAGGGGCACGTAATATTTTGTACTGATAATGCTATGAGCTGTGGTGTCAATAAAGATATTGATTTTTTAAAATGTAGAACTGCATTCAGTAGCTCTTGGAAAGTTAATTACAGTGAAAGAAAGCTTCTTAGTAATGACGTAACCTTTCGCAAAAGAGTCCGAGAAATGCACTAAAACTGAAAATCAGTGCGGGCCGAGTCTGTTGCTGCGGTGTAACAACGCCAAGCAGAGCTCTAATGCCAGCCTCCGCCGTTACTCCCATTCCATTCGGAATTGATGTCGCTCATCAACCTCAGTACGAGTCGTGACCCCCAGAGACACGATCATTCTATTTTATTCGCTATGGCTTAAAACCAAACAGTTTCCATCTGTCATCTTGGGCAATTTATTGACTAGCTGCTCCTTGGCGAACGTCGCAGTTTTCCTCCTATGCCCGCAGCGTTACTGTCCTGCAACGCACAGAATAGGCCCGAGTTCTCCATAGTTCAGATACTCCTCAACCTAGAACCCCGTCACATGCGTCTCCACGTACACCTATCGTTCTTGCCGTCTTTAGAGCGAAGACTGATTTCATGAAGACCTCCACGCTAGTATATCCTGATCATGCCTCTTCACCTCCGCATAATTACTGCAACACACATTCATTTTAGCCTGCTTTCTTCACTCACACTTTGAGCTTCCCCTACAATTTTACCCCGCCCCCCCTCCCCCCCTCCACACACACACTTCTCTCCACTACCTAATTGACGACGCTTTGATGCTTCAGGATGTATCCTGTCACCCAGTCCCTTCTTTTACTTAAGTTGTGCCATAAATTTCTTTCCTAAATAATTCCGTTGAGTATGTCTTCATTAGTTATCCGGTCTACACACATAATATTCCGTATTCTTTTGTAGAACAACATTTCAGAAGCTTCTACCCTCTTCTTGTCCATGCTGTTTATGGTCCACTCTTCACAATGCTACACACATGCTTGGAAAGACTTGGGGTTTTATTAGAACCAAAATGCAGGATGGCGCTCCACCCCGTATTGCTAGACGCGTGAAAGATCTCTTACGCGCGTCGTTTGGTGATGATCGTGTGCTCAGCCCCCACTTTCGTCATGCTTGGCCTCCCAAGTCCCCTGACCTTAATCCGTGCGATTATTGGCTTTGGGGTTACCTGAAGTGGCAAGTGTATCGTGATCGACCGACATCTCTAGGGATGCTGAAAGACAACATCCGACGCCAATGCCTCACCATAACTCCGGACATGCTTTACAGTGCTGTTCACAACATTATTGCTCGACTACAGCTATTGTTGAGGAATGATGGTGGACATATTGAGCATTTCCTGTAAAGAACATCATCTTTGCTTTGCCTTACTTTGTTATGCTAATTATTGCTATTCTGATCAGATGATCTGTCGGACATTTTTTGAACTTTTGTATTTTTTTGGTTCTAATAAAACCCCATGTCATTCCAAGCACGTGTGTCAATTTGTACCTCTCTATCTACATTATTCCGTGATTTATTCAGTTTTCAAATTTCTACTGAATTTTTGATCACCCGCTACTTCTCGTTTCAGAATACGTCTTCTGGTGAACATAATTCGTCCAATGAAAGCCGAGATGTCCTGTCATTAATAAACCATATATTGCCTTCCTTAAAGTTTCGGGATTGCAGCCGGATCACGTCTACTTCTTGCCACGATATTCCGGCTGTCAACCATTCATTTATCTTCACGTGAGTGTATTTCATTGAAGAGTTCACATCCTTAACTTCATACCAAAATTTAGCGCTGTGACGCATGCGCAAAGGCAGCCGGTACATGAACAACCGCTTTTGAGTTACGTGCACTCTTCGAACATTGCTCCGCCTATTGCAAGCAGGCTTATGCGCAATGTGATACTAAATGCAAGCTCTCTGTTGGAAAGCGCGCTCGCGGATTTGAAATAAAATGAACTGTCGCTAGACGTCTCATTAAATGTTTTCTTTTTGAAAAAGTTAAAGAAGTCACCGGATCCACGCCTTATCCAGTTGAAAGCCGCCGACTTATGAGATTTTCCGCCAGATGTATTACCCCCAATTCCTTAATAAGTGAATCCCACAAGGAACTCATTGAGGCCAAGATTTCCGTGGCAGAATAATCCATGGACTACCCTGTGGAGATACAACGCTCGCCTAGGGCCGACTCACTGGGCTGAGAAAGGCAAGTGTGGTGGTCTTGTTCTACGCGTCTTTCATATTGTGTGCGCATTGTCTGACCAATGTAGGTTTTGCCACACTGGCAAGATATTCTGTAGATTCCAGCCCTCCGCAATTCCAGACCGTCCTTTGCCGAACCGATAAGAGCACAAGTCTATGCACGTTGGCGGAAGATTACTTTAACATAACGTTTCTTTAAGATTCTGCGTAATTTCGACGAAGTATTTCCGACGTAAGGGAGGAATGCCCTGGCCTTGAACCACTCCATCTCCTCCTGATCTTGTGGGTTGTCGCATTTCTTCTTCCATAACCTGTGCTGATCTGATGCTGAGAATATCCATTATCTTCGAACACAGATCGCAGGTGTTTCAGCTCCTTTGCAGAGGTGTCTCCATCAAACACGACATGTGCCCGGTGCACCAACGTTCGAAGAACGTCCACAGTTTGTGATGGATGGTGGCATCTGAACGCTTCCAAACACAGGTCTGTACGTGTGTGGTTTCGGTAAATGGATGCCCGAATCCTCGATACACTTTCCGATCGATCAAAACATCCAGAGACGGCAGACAGCCACCCTCCTCCACTTCCATCGTAAATTTGATATTGTCGTGCATAGAATTCAGATGCTGCAAAAAAGGGTGACACTTCTACTTCACCCTGGGGCCACACTACAAAACTATCATCTACGTAGCACCAGAACACTTTTGGTTTAAGTTCTGCCGCATCAGATGCCCTCTCCTCAAAGCCTTCCATAAAAAAGTTTGGTGCCAGAGTAGAGAGAGGACTGCCCAAGGCAACACCGACAATTTGCTCAAAATATTCACCGAACTCTGCAACTGAACAATTACAACACCCTCTGCAGAGCTTTGATATGTGTTACTCGTAATATTTACAAACGCTGCATGAAACGTAGCCTCATGTCTCACAACAACAAACGCTGTAAAAAATTCCGGAGACTGCTTAAGGTGGTCTGTAGTGCGCGTTCCTTCAAGTGATACTAAAATAGGTCACTAGATTGGAACAGCGACCAGGAAATATGTGTCTGTGCCTAGGCACGCTATTCTCCAGGTACAACACGCACCCCTGCTCATAACTGTCGTCCTTGAGATACCGATATCTACTCTACACACGACACACTGAGAAAAGAAGAGATACAGTATATCGTGCCATCACTTATGAAAATGGGCCACTAGATTTGGGTTCTAAATAATGAGTGTATAGACAACTATAAACTATTGCTTGTAAAGCGGCTGTCGAAAAACATTATATCTAAACTTCCTGTTTGTTTTGCGACTGGTCATGGCGACACCAAAGTTGGCCTCGAACACCTATCGCGGTCAATGATTTCACCAGTTCAGTAACCCAGCTAGGACCTATGATTCGCCTCACATCTCAGAAACTCAGATTGGAGAACCTAGTTCAAGGAGACACCTGTGGAGGATTCCGTCAGTGTTTTGAGAAACACAGACATATTAAAAACTAAAAACTGAACAAGTAGTCCAAAAAAAAAACAATTTCCCTTAAGTCTATGTCCTATGAATTCTAAGCCAGAATATTATATACGATACAGGCGCTTTGAAAGCTCGTAGCGCAGTTAACCTATAAATTGAAACAGAGCTCTCCCGAGTGGAAACACAGTATCTGAAGTGGATCATTGTGTTATCGATAAGATGTAAGCTATAAATAATTTCTCCAATTCTTGGAACCGTAATTACGTGACGATTAAATCTGCGCCACCGAAAGACTTCCGCTAATATCGGTCAAGACGTCCTTCACACATCACACCTGAAGGCTAACACCCTTTGTGCCCCCCCCCCCCCCCCCTCACAACTCGCCCATGCACCCTCTTCTTCCAGTGAATCGTGCGCACTGCTTCACCCAGATCCGCTTACATCATTCACAAACAACTATGATACGACGGTCGTTCAATAAGTTACGCCCCACATTTTTTTCTCAGAACGTACTTATTGTTAAGAGTCAGAATTTGTTGACATCAACATGTCTTGTCCATATCATATTTTTCTACGTAGTCTTCATCACGTTCTATGGCCGTGCGCCAACGTTGTGGAAGAACATGTATTCCCGGCTGGTAAAAGCTCTTGTCCTGTAGGCGTAGCCATGTTTTCACTGCATGACTGACACTCTCATCATCTTCAAAGTGTATTCCCCGTAGAGAATCTTTAAGGGGCCCGAAGAAATGGAAGTCCGAGGGTGCCAGGTCTGGACTGTAGGGTGGATGAAGCAATGATGTCCAACCCAATTTGGCGATGTGTTCCCGAGATCTCAGACTTGTGTGTGAGCGTGAATTATCGTGTTGGAGCAAGATTTTTACTGGATTCTTGTCCGATCGAACACACCAGAAGCGGCTGTTGAGTTTATTCAGAGTTTTCATGTATGACTCTCAATTGATGGTTGACCCTCTTGGCATCAGATCCACGAAAAAGACACCATCACAATCCCAGAAGACTGTCACCTTTTCCGGCAGAGGGGGTTGTCTTGAATTTCTTCTTTTGTGATGAATGAGGATGATGTCACCCCATGGACTGCGTTTTTGTTTCCCGCACAAAGTGATGCACCTAGCTTTCGTCCCCCGTAACGATCCGTGACAGAAAGGCATCTCCGTCGGTCTCAAAACGCTCCAACAATTGAGGTGAAATGACGTTTCTTTGAATCTTGTGGTCCGCTGTCAGCATTCGTGGAACCCATAGTGATCACCACTTTGAATATCCGAGAGTCTAGATCATTGGAGACGCACTTGCAATGCTGATCGACAGCTGTAGAGCCAATGGCATCCCCACGATTCAGCGCGTCTGGAGCAGTGGATCTGACAAGACGTCCAGAGCGTGGCTGATCATGGAGCTTTGTTTCTGCATTTCCTGAGGCCGTAACTTTCTTTACCCATCGCCCAACTATACTCCTATCAACTGCAGCATCGCGATACACTGCACACAAACGTTTATGGATGTTCACCACGGTTTCTTTATCTGCACACAAGAATTCAATAATAGCACGGTGCTTGTAACATGAGTCGTATGTAGACGCCATTTTCAGCTTTACTACGGTTCCGCCATCTGCCAGAAGGGTTCGAAAATTCACCGGCGCGCAGAACAAACATCAAATGTGAGGCACCATCAAGGACGTTTGTCTATATATATTAATGGCTTCCAAAAAAATGTAGGGCATTACTTATTGAACGGCCCTCGTACTCACCATTAAAGATAGCTTACAAATCAGTAAGCTTCCTGTCCATTTATAATAATAGAAATTTTCACGGGCGATGTTATTTACAACGAAATTCGTTGGCTCATTATGCCACGTCATAGTCCACACATATTATATAAATGGATGTACATGTGTGTGTGTGTGTGTGTGTGTGTGTGTGTGTGTGTGTGTGTGTGTGTGTGTGTCCGCAGGACCGATTTCAATCAAACTTGGTACACTTATCCCTTACTGTCGGGCGAGAGTCGCTGTTGGCGTAAGAACCACATATCTATCATAGTTCAAGAGATATGTCGTCATAAATAAAAAGATGTATGACGTTTAAATTTATTACTTCTGTGTTAGTGGCTCTATTCGCAACAAATTTCGCAGACAGTATCCAAATATGCAGCTAAATGCATCTACAAAATAATATCACGCTACCGCACATAATTTAAGAAATCTGACGTCGTAAACACTGAGATGCGTGAAAAAATGCGGCACCATGCGTGAAGTTTTGAAGCATTTACTCTTTACTACTAAGACACTCCTACAGTCGAGTCAACTTACGGAAATCCGTGACACCTGGAAAAGTTTTTGACAGCTGTCAACTGCGAAGCGTAAACGGCTGTAGGCGAAAACAATCGCCGTCTATAGAGCTACGAAGAGGTGTTGTCATAGAGACGTTTACAAAATCGCGTTGGCGCCATGCGAAGCAGTTGCGCCCAGCGTTCACAAACTGTATCAGATATTACAGCACAGGCGCAGTTCTTTTTTTGTTTTCGTTTCTTATAGATAATTGGCAAAATGAATACCCGGACAGTGCCGTGTTTGTCAGCTAGTCATATGATAAATGTCTCCGAGATAATCTTAGATTGCCTGTCGACGATTTGGTAATCTCCACGTCGCAGATTCGATTTTAGCAACTGTCTTTTTTTTTTAGTTTTATCCTTTGCTGATAACTTCATACCAATTATTTTCCTTTAGTGAAAAAATGATGAAGATATATTCTCTGAATTCGCTTCCCAGTATGGCAGTATTGTAATCAATCAGTATACATCTTTGAAGTAATCTTCTCAAAATAATTTTTCTCTTGTTCGTTAAAGTCAATTAAGCCCATATCAGACAGATCTGAGGTGCGATAATTTCTCCTAATCCACTTCCTGTGGCCTGAGAACGACGAAACTTAACAAAGTTGTCAATCCGTTTCTATGTATGTTACATCTAGACACCCAGTTCTCCCCTCTTTTTATGCAAGTATAAACATTCCGTTTGTAGAAGTCAGCAAATTGAACCAAAAGTCACAGTGTTACTTCGTAATTTGGAAAATTCTTGTCCTTCAAAAGTAACTTCTTTGCAGAAGAGGGGTGAAGATCCGATGTCACAAGGACAGTACGTACGGGGATGCAGTAGGATTTCTAAGCCGTAAGAGCGAATCTCCATTTAGATAACGTGTAAGTTATTAAATAAGGCACTGCCTTGCGGCAATCGGGTACCTTCGGCGACTACGCCTCGTCTCTTGGTTTTTATGGCCTTTCATAATATCTGTAGCGTAGCATGCTCCAGTTATCGTGGTACCCTCTGCTAGGAAATATATCAAGAATACCCCATGCTGGTCCCAAAGGAGCGTGATCTTGGCTTTGAGTGCTGACGAGCGTATGTCTTCTATTGAAGAGGATACTCCTGTCGTAACGCTGGGACTTTAGTCTCGGGATCACAATAGCGGGCACAACTTCAAGTGTGTGTGTGATCAGTGTCGTTCAAAACTTCTCTTGGTGTCCGTGGAACATCGTTCAAGTCGTTTCTGTTTCTGCAAATGTGCGTGCAGCCTGAGAAATCAAGTAGTGAAAACCTAACGCAGATGGAGATGGATTTTTTTTTCTTTTATACTGCTTGACGGTATGGGCTCGGTGGGGAAAGGAAATGCGGCTAGTTTACATAAAGGAGGCATCCACTTGCTGGACGGTGTTTCCAACTGTGGAGAGTGGTCATCGTACAATTGAAGCTGTTTCCACCGAAATACGACCACTTTTGAATAGGTAACGTCAATTCTCGACTAATTTGTAATATGTGGAAGCGTCACCATGAAGTTTGTTCATCACATTGGAAGTCTCCCTTACCGCGAGGTGATTCAAGAAGAGGAACCTATGATTGCTCACTATTGAGAGAACCAGTTGTTTCCGAACCATGTACAGCGAGTGCAGGCACTATCAGCAGCTGATTGGCTTCCACGGGTACACCTCTGCGAATGGTTTATCCAACAGTGTGCCAATCCTCATTTGAGTTCAAATGTTCTCTTTACGAATGAGGCTTCATTCCAACGTGATCAAATTGTAAATTTTCACAATCAACATGTGTGGGCTGACGAGAATCCGCACGCAATTGTGCAATCACGTCATCAACACAGATTTTCTGTGAACGTTTGGGCAGGCATTGTTGGTGATGTCTTGATTGGGCCCCATGTTCTTCCACCTACGCTCAGTGAAGCACGTTATCATGATTTCATACGGGATACTCTACCTGTGCTGCTAGAACATGTGCCTTTACAAGTACGACACAACATGTGGTTCATGCACGATGGAGCTCCTGCACATTTCAGTCGAAGTGTTCGTACGCTTCTCAACAACAGATTCGGTGACAGATGGATTGGTAGAGGCGTACCAATTCCATGGCCTCCGCGCTCTCCTGACCTCAACCCTCTTGACTTTCATTTATGGGGGCATTTGAAAGCTCTTGTCTACGCAACCTCGGTACCATATGTAGAGACTCTTCGTGCTCGTATTGTGGACGGCTGTGATACAATACGCCACTCTCCAGGGCTGCATCAGCGCATCAGGGATTCCATGCGACGGAGGGTGGATGCACGTATCCTCGCTAACGGAGGACATTTTGAACATTTCCTGTAACAAAGTGTTTGAAGTCACGCTGGTACGTTCTGTTGCTGTGTGTTTCCATTCCATGATTAATGTGATTTGAAGAGAAGTAATAAAATGAGCTCTAACATGGAAAGTAAGCGTTTCCGGATACATGTCCACATAACATATTTTCTTTCTTTTTGTGTGAGGAATGTTTCCTGAAAGTTTGGCCGTACCTTTTTGTAACACCCTGTATGCATAAATGATTTGGCGGACAGGGTGGGAATCTATCTGCGATTGTTTGCTGATAACGCCGTAGTGTGTGGTATGGTGTCGAAGTTGAGTGACTGTAGGAAGATACAAGACGACTTAGTCAAAATTTCTAGTTGGTGTGATGAATGGCAGCTAGTTCTAAATGTGGAAAAATGTAAGTTAATGCGGATGAGCAGGAAGAAGAAACCTGTAATGTTCGGATACAGTGTTAGTAGTGTCCTGCTTCACACAGTCAAGTCGTTTAAGTATCTGGGCGTAACGTTGCAAAGCGATATGAAATGAATCGAGCTTGTGAGAACTATGATAGGGAAGGCGAATGGTCGACATCGGTTTATTAACAGAATTTTAGGAACATGTGGTTCACCTGTAAAGGAGACCGCATACAGGACCTATTCTCGAGTACTACTTGAGTGTTTGGGATCCGTATCAGATCAGATTCAAGGAAGACATCGAAGCAATTCAATGGTGGACTGCTAGATTTGTTACCGGTAGATTCGAACAACACGTTAGTGTCACGGAGATGCTTCGGGAACTCAAATTCCCTGAGGGGAGGTGACGTTCTTTTCGAGACACACTACTGAGAAAATATAGAGGGCGCCATTTGAAGCCGACTGCGAAAAGAATCTGCTGCAGCCAACATACACTGCGCGTAAGGATCAAGAAGATAAGATGCGAGAAAATAGCACTCATACGGAATCATGTAGACAGTCGTTTTTCCCTGGCTCTATTTGCGAGCGGAACAGGAAAGGAAATGACCAGTAGTTGTACACGGGATACTCAATCACGCATCGTACGGTGGCTTTCGGGGTATTTATGTAGATGTAGACATACAGGGTGGTCGGAAATTCCCGTTACAAACTTCTAGGACATGTATAGGGTAGTGAGTACAGAACATTTTGAATAGGAATCCATGTCCCGTATCGTATCGTTTCCGTTCTACGACAGTTTCAATTCAGATGTGTACCTCGTCAACGTCTGCTTAGGGCAAGAGAAACGTCTCAGAGTTCCCTGTCCTGGTATGCTACAGGGTAGACACAATGACGTGTACTACGTCAAACGATCCCCAGATGTCACTTATTGTCCGCTTTGCTGTGAGACCGACTCAACACCTGTGCATCACCGATAGAGGAAACATGGTGCAGTACACGTTTGCGGAATACACAGACATGCTCCTTGTGTATGGCGAAGCTGAAGGTAACGGAAGAGCTGCTAGTCGGCTGTATCACGAACGTTTTCCACACCGTCACACTCCATCGCACAAACTGTTTGCCCAAGTTACACAACGGCTACGAGAAACGGGAACCTTCTCCGTGAGGAGGCAGGACTGTGGTGCTCCACGGCGACGCCGCACTCCAGAATTTGAAGAAGGTGTACTTCGTTGCAATGAAGATAGCCCGTCAACGAGTTCGAGAACAATTGCGCGTGCAATGGCTGTTAGTCACAGTACCGTCTTGGACGTCCTGCATGAGCAACAATTACATCCGTACCACTTACAAAGGGTACACGCTATGGGTCCAGCAGACTTTCCACAACGCGTCGCCTTCTGCACATAGTTCCTGAACCGTTGCATCGACGCACCCCTGTTTCCACGTCGAGTTCTCTTACGGATGAATGTAGGCTCGCAAGGGATTGTGTTCTGAATGCTCGAAATAGCCATGTCTCGGCGGACGAAAACCCTCATGCCAAACATGTTCAGGGATTTCTAGACAGGTTTGGAATTAACGTGTGGGCAGGTATTCTGGACGGTCATGTGATTGGACCTTTCCTTCTTCCATCCTAGCTCACGGGTCCCGCATAATTAGTCTTCCTACGACACGTACTGGACCCGTTCTTGGAAGCTGTTCCATTGAATGTCCGCCAGGAAATGTGGTTTCAGCACGATGGAGCACCACCTCACTTTTCACTGGCTGTCCGGAGACATCTCAACAGACAGTATGGTGAAACATGGATAGAGCGTGGTGGTCCAGCCGCCATGATCGCCGGATTTAACCCCTATGGACTACTTCTTGTGGGGTCGTATGAAGAGCATAATTTATGAGACAGCTCTAGAGACAGAGAAAGATCTGCTGGTACGAGTTCTGGCCGCTGTACAAGACAACAAGACACTAAAGAGACACCAGGTGGGATGGAGAGTGTGTACCAGAACATGCTTCGGAGGTACAATGTGTGTAACAACGTCGGTGGTCGCCACATCGAGCCGCTGTTGTAATGCATCGGTACGTTGCGGCTGGTGCCGTAGATGCTGGGTTCTTGTTGTTGTCGACTAATGCAAACCATAAGGTGTAAGTTGTAACGGAAATGCGTAACTATTAACGGATCGAGTCAGTATTCTTTTCAAATAGATTACAACAACTGTACTGGGTCACGCCTAAGTACATTCCTCGCGTGGGTGTGGATGAGATAATCATCTGCATTGAAACTGTCGCAGAACGGAAACGATACCTTTCCGGACAAGGGTTCCTATTCAAAATGTTATGAACTCGCTACCCTCTACATGTCCTAGAAGTTTGTAACAGGAATTTCAGACCACCGTGTTCAAATGGCTCTGAGCACTATGGGACTTAACATCTATGGTCATCAGTCCCCTAGAACTTAGAACTACTTAAACCTAACTAACCTAAGGACAGCACACAACGCCCAGCCATCACGAGGCAGAGAAAATCCCTGACCCCGCCGGGAATCGAACCCGGGAACTCGGGCGTGGGAAGCGAGAACGCTACCGCACGACCACGAGATGCGGGCTGGCCACCCTGTATATATATAAATAAATGGTACGTATGTTTTCTGCATTTTAATGATAACGTTCAATTTTTCCCCGTGTCGGTTAAGACTGTGTATTTACATATCTTCCTTCACTAAGTTTGCATTTCAGTTTAATTTATACGTATCCGTTTTAGATTCTGTTATACAATAGCAAAACGTTAGACGAAATTCTCGTTAAATACGACTGTAGTTCTTGAAGTTTTCTTGAGTATATCGCTCATTATAGTTGCTTGCCTGCTTAACGATCACTGCTGTCGGGTATAGGTTACCACTTAATGTCTTTCTTAAAATAATGAAAAGCTGTACATATCCAGCAAATACACAAAATTAAAAAGATACAGAGTATATAGGCTTGTAACCTCGCTTTGGAATCTACAATATGTGGTATCAGAGAGCTTCAGTATAAAAAAAAGGCAATACTGATATTCTCATTACAGGACAATGGCTGAAGTGCGTTTAACCAGGTAAGGAGAATGACGTAGGAGGACCGGTAACTTACGATACGACTGTCAAGGCGACAGTAAAATTCCTAAAGCGAGAATGCCGACGTACAGGTGCATGTGGAAAGGTTCGTACGACGGCCATTGAAGAGACTTCAATAGCAATATTGATTGCGAAGGCGAGAAATCTGAAGGGAATCGTTCAGCGATTGTCACCCGTGCCCGATATAAGCAGTAATCAAGATAAATAAGTGAGAAGCTGTGCATTGAGGACTGCGATAGATTGAGGTCTACCTATGTTTATTTTCTAGCATGTATCTATGCCCCATTAGTAAATGTCTAAATCCACAACACCCGTGGATACACTCACCACAGTTGACGTCGTTTCGTCAAGAATTAGAGGTCCACGGTTTCACTGGGCTATACTGAGATTCTAACAACAAATAGAAACTTCCCGGAATATTTATTGCCAAAATCCACCAGTAACAACAAATATGTATCTAGTGCACGTCAGTATGGATGTCATCATACTGTTACTCAAAACGTAAACTACAACGACGCACTTGCTGTTAAGACCGATCACCAACTACCATCGATCGATACTCTCTCTGCTCTCTGCCAGTATCTGCCCACCTCCAGATGAGGAAGCTCCTTTTCTAATTGTGACTTGTTCCGTAACTGTTACGGCGTCAACAAATCTATACGTTATAAATAAAAAATATATTTTAGCTCAAATAATATTTTGTATAATTTCAAATCACCCCAAAAGCTAGTTTTATGGAGGCTTCGACAAGTCAAAAAATAAAATAAAAAATAAAAATAATAATAAAACTACATTTTTGTTGGTTCTGTTAGCATGAAAACATAAAAACCATGTTTATAATACGTTTACTGAACCGGCGTGACATGGGACAGATGGTTTAAAACACAAAAACGCATCATAAAATTCTAAAACAAAAATGAACAGAATAGTGTTTTTACATATATTAAATGATTGCATTTGATTGTAGGAATACAAACTGAAATAGGATTTTGTCATAACAACGTATTATGAAAGTTATCGGTATTTTAATTAATTAATAGTAATCAAAATATCATCTTTAGGTGGAACTAGTTATCTGAATCGATGTATTTTGACATTCTACGTAGACTGAAACACCTCCGCTGCTTCAAAATGCTTTTTAAGGAAAGTGTCAAAAAGTAATTTGAGTAGTGACATCGTTGCAGACTCGGTGGAATTAGTTCGTGCAAGGTATCCTCCACAAAACGTATAATGCAACAACATATATGAATAATAGATTATTCTGACAAACAATAAATATTAATCATAATTTCTAAAACCGAAAACTTGACTCATATAATGAGTCTTTAAAAATATTTAGATGTTCATTTTGAGGATAAGCAGCCATCGCAAACATAATCTTGGACTGTCTTCTCCAGTACATATAACATGACTCCAAGAAAAACACCCAGTACACCTGTGCCACAGTTCTTTGCCTTTACCTACTTCCACAGGTGCAACAATACTCATTAGGTTGTTTACTATGGGTAGAAAGTGTTTTCAATGCAGCAGGAATCTGGCTATCGTAATCACCGTCATCATCGTCATCACAAATGCTGGTAACCTCCTATACCTCCGATAACTCTGGTGCTCCAATCTTGATCTTCAACACAACCTGTTGTTTCTTTTCATTCCTCACTTTTTTCTTCATTTGAGCCTCTTCGAGCTTCTTTTTCAGGGGGTTGCATCTGTTCTCTTTCAGCGCACTTGTTAAACTGAGATTCAGAAAACAGATCCACGCAATAATACAGTGAACTACAGGTTTTCACAATATATTCAGTGAAAAGTAAAGCAGTAATAACTGTAAGATTATCTTCTGATTTTCTGTCCACTAAAAATAATAAGAAACTGGTCTATTTTATTTGTCAGAAAACTCACTCATTCCGGCAGCCGTCACGTTTATCGCCAACTTCAAATATTGAATATGTGCCATTACGCACTGCGCATGGTTACCCAAACTTCATTGCATAAAATGGTATGGATAACGAATGAAACAACAAGTTTACTGTTACTAGTCACTATTTTTTTTTTTTCAAAACGTATTTCCGAGGTTTAGACTTGCACCATCGTATGGATTTATGTTGATTAATATGGCATGTAGGTGCTACGTTATGACTCTGGGGTAACCTGTGGTACTCTCTATAGTGTCTACAGACTCCTTTTCCGATCGTGTTACGTCATATACACCATCACACTTTGGAAACACTGACGAGAGCAAATACGAACATTTTTGTTCTCTTCTGTGTTTCCAAAGTGTGATGGTGTATATGACGTAACACGATCGGAAAAGGAGTCTGTAGACACTATAGAGAGTACCACAGTTACCCCAGAGTCGTAACACAACACATAAATACCATATTAATCCACTTAAATCCACATTATGATAGGAAGTTTAAACCACCGACACGCGTTGTGGCAATAAACAAATAGTGACTAGTAACAGTAAACTTGTTTCATTCGATACCACTAACAGTCCCGGTAGAGTCTATACAAAAATGCTCGCATTTAAGAGACGGATAATTTACAGAAACTTTATGTGCAACGGAAATTGTGTGTTACGTTGCAATAGAGCCATTTTTTACTACGGGAAATTTTAGGCTACGGTGAGTATTCCGCCCAAAGCAATCTAGTAGATCGAGTGTCTGCAGTCTACCTCAGATTACCAAAATGAGCGGAGAATTTAACAGAATTGTATCCTAAAGTGAATGGCGTTATAAACAGAGTCAGGAACTGCCTGTATTTGAGAACGGATGACAAAGTGTCTTGAGATGGTGAGTGAAACAGTTACGGCAGTGTCATTATCTGAGGGTGGCATTTTGCCTGCATACCACCAGCGTGACTAGCCGTATAGGCCCGCACTACCACCTCACCGCTCTTATCCCCTCCCTCCCTTCCCTCGACGGGCGCAGTCCATTCTGCAACAGCTGCCAGTGAAACATTAAAGTAACAACTGGTTATATTACAGATAACTTAATCAAAAAATAAGAAAAATGCCACTGTAATCTACAATAGAAAGCAGTGGAGAAAGGATAGAGGCTGGCGCACGTGGATGAGCAAGTCATTATAGACAAAGCACTAACTAGCTGAAATGAGCAATGAATTATCTGTGACCTTACAATAGGACCCATATGGGTATTCACGTCAACCACGGAATCTTAAATCACGATGGCCTGACAGGTATTAACGTCAATCACGGAATCTTAAATCCCGATGACTTGAAGGAGTCGTACCGCCCAAAATGACAAAATTTGACATATTTACTTTTGTGCAGAATATGTAAATATGGATATTTATGCTTAATTTGGTATCTGTTTTAATGAAATACGCGAATATTTACTATCTGAAATACGCTGAAGAGCCAAAGAAGCTGGTACACCTGCCTAATATCGTGTAGGACCCCAGCGAGCACAAAGAACTGCCGCAACACAACGTGGCGTGGACTCGACTAATGTCTGAAGTAGTGCAAGAGGGAATTGACAC
The DNA here is from genome assembly GCF_023898315.1 of Schistocerca nitens. NCBI lineage: Eukaryota > Metazoa > Arthropoda > Insecta > Orthoptera > Acrididae > Schistocerca > Schistocerca nitens. The sequence goes on from NC_064620.1 coordinate 271,860,910, forward strand.
CATGAATCCTGCAGGGCTATCCATAAATCCGCAAGAGTACGAGGGCGTGGAGATCTCTTCTGAACAGCATGTTGCAAGGCATCCCAGATATGCTCAATAATGCTATAGGAGATGTGAGACTTTGATGAAACGAACGCCTACGTTTGTACTTGTATAGAACCTGTAAATGTTTCTGATCGCAAAGCTCCAAAAGTTTATGACCGCATGTTTTGAAATTTTGTCACAAGTTGCACTCGAGTAACCGTGTTTTATACACCTATTTTATAATATACAATATTTTGTAGATTTAATACTAGGCAAAAGTTGTTACAAAAAAATAGGTATATAAAACACATGCGTACTCGAATGCAACGTTGTGTCAAAATTTCAAGTATGCGGTCAAAAACTTTTGGAGTTTCGCAATTAGAAACACTTACAGTTTCTAAATAAGTACAACGTAGGTGTCTGTTTCTTCAAAATCTCGAATCTCCTAAATTTCTTCACGCTTTGCTTTGAAATTTTGACATAGCATTGCATTGCAACACACATGTTTTTATATAACTACTGGAATGCCATCCGGTATATATGTGTAATAAAAGGGGAAAATGTTTAAAAAAATGTAAATGTCAGATTGTTCTAAATCGTATATACATAGCCATCTCTCCTGAACAGCACGTTGCAAGGCATCACATATATGCTCAATAATGTTCATGTCTGTGGAGTTTGGTGGCCAGCGGAAGTGTTTAAACTCAGAACAATGTTCCTGGAGCCACTCTGTGGCAATTCTGGACGTGTGGGGTGTCGCGTTGTCCTGCCGAGTTGCCCAAGTCCGTTGGAATGCACAATGGACATGAATGGATGCAGCCGACCAGACAGGATGCTTACGTACGTGTCACCTGTGACAGTCGTATCTAGACCAATCAGGGGTCTCATATCACTCCAACTGCACTCGCCCCGCACTATTACAGAGCCTCCACAAGCTTCAACAGTCCGCTGCTGACATGCAGGATCCATGCATTCATGAGGTTGTATCCATACCCGTACGCGTCCATCCACTCGATATAATTTTAAACGAGACTCGTCCGACCAGGCAACATGTTTCCAGTCATCAGCAGTCCAATGTCAGTGTTGACGGATCCAGGCGAGGCGTAAAGCTTTGCTTCGTGCAGTCATCAAGGGTACACGAATGGGCCTTCGGCTCCGAAAGCCCATATCGATGATGTTTCTTTGAATGGTTCACATGCTGACACTTTTTGATGACCCAGCATTGAAATCTGTAGCAATTTGCGGAAGGGTTGCGCCTCTTTCACATTGGACGATTCTCTTCAGTACTCGTTGGCCCGGTTTTCTCAGGATCTTTTTCGGGACGCAGCGATGTCGGAGATTGGATATTTTACCGGATTTCTGATATTCACGATAGAGTCGCGTAGTGGTCGTACAGGAAAATCCCCACTTCATCGCTACCTCGGAGATGCTGTGTCCCATCGCTTGTGCGCCGACTGTAACACCACGTTTAGACTCGCTTAAATCTTGATAACCTGCCATTGTAGCAGCACCTGCCATCGTAGCAGCAGTAACAGATCTAACAACTGTGCCATACACTTGCTGTCTTATATAGGCTTTGCCGACCGCAGCGTCGTATTCTGCCTGTTTACATATCTCTGTATTTGAATACGCATACCTATACCAGTTTCTTTGGCGCTTCAGAGTAAATATTTGAAAATAATCATGCACTGACAATTCTGAGAATTTTGATTTGTAGCATTTGTGGAGGATTAATCCTATGGTGACTTGTCAATTACAAAACTATACTGCATTAATCATGTGCAGAAGAGGATGAGCACGAGACTGCATAGACTAAAACAGCATTTGGGACGTATTAAGTTATCAGATGGTCTAAGTACACTGCGTCGACTGACTTATAAACAAACTGATCAGATTAAACAATATTATGGTGTGGCTGCTACATGTAACAGGGATAATTTAGAATAACTATGTTCCCGAAAGAACAGTTACCGTGGATGACCATGCAGCTTGCTAGAAATGAAATGATAATTAAATGGACACCCTAGCTGCAAACAGGCGTTGATGTACTTCATTGGGGACATGTTGAAAATGTGTGCTCCGACCGGGACTCGAACCCGTGATCTCCTGCTTACATGGCAGACGCTCTATCCATCTGAGCCACCGAGGACACAGATGAATAACGCGACTGCAGGGACTTATCCCTTGCACGCTCCCCGTGAGATCCACATTCCCAACATGTCAACACCACTACGTTCGCAGTGCACCTAATAGATGTTTGCCCATCATACTCATTACTCTTTCGGGAACGGATACTACCGTCATATATAGTTAAAATATGGCTTCCCCGCCATTGACCTTCTTGTGCGAACGCACAAGCTATACCCGAACTCGTACGGGACTTGGTAGATTAATCTGCCACGAGTAATGAGTATGATGGGCAAACATCTATTAGGCGCACTGCGAACGTAGTGGTGTTGACATGTTGGGAATGTGGATCTCACGGGGAGCGTGCAAGGGATAAGTCCCTGCAGTCGCGCTATTCATCTGTGTCCTCGGTGGCTCAGATGGATAGAGCGTCTGTCATGTAAGCAGGAGATCCCGGGTTCGAGTCCCGGGCGGAGCACACATTTTCAACATGTCCCCAATGAAGTACATCAACGCCTGTTTGCAGCTAGGGTGTCCATTTGATAATTTAGAAGGTATGAAGAGAGATGTTTGGGCAATTTATTTCAGCAAGCTGTCTGCAGATGCTGAACCAATCCACAACCCATATCCCATTGAGTGGTGTAAATCCTGAAGGCAAAAGAGGAAGATAAGTAGACATTTTCTCACAAAATTACTATACCAAATGCTCCTGTTTTTGACATGAAACCTGTGTTCCAGCATCTTGCCCATCCAGAACTGTTGAAGAAATGTCTGAAAGGCAAAACACAAAATGCCAACGAATCTTTTAACAATGTTCTGTATAATGTTTTAGTTGGAAAGTCAGTCTTCCAATTTCGTGTTTTTGACGCTGCTTTTACTTCTAATTATGGCTATTCCGGGAGACTACATATTTTGGAGCATTTTGGAATTCATAAAGGTTAAAACACCACTGAAAGTGTGATGGACTTGGATCAACAGTGGGTCATGAAGGCAAAGGTTGCAGCAAACAATGTGTCAAAAGAAGCCAGATCAAGGAAAGAAAGGCAGCGTTGTGTGAGGAAGATGAATAAGGAGATGAGGACTACCTGTCAGGAGGATTATAACATATTTTATATGTATTAGTTGGCTGTGTATTACATTTTTTTCCTTAAAAAGCAATTTTCTCGAAATGACATATTTCAGTATAAATGCCCTTTTTCCTCAGAAACCTCTAAATCTGCACCTATGAATTATTTACCACATAACGTAGATAGTACCTTAATGCTGTAGACTACTTTAATAGCATTTTCTCTAATAGTTAAAATTCAAGAAATTAAAATCGTGAAAATTTAGATCAAAAAATTATATGTTTAGGAAAAAAATCATAATTTTTTTCCTAACTGTCGCTTCAAATCGATTATGGAGCAATAGATTCACAAAAGATGACATTACACGTGGTAAAAATCTCATATTTACATACTCAATAGTTCTTGAGAAAACGAGGCATTTAAATAGCCAATTTAACATTGTCAAGATAGGGTGGTACGACTCCCCTTAAACCATACTCATCCCGAATGTGGTTCTAACGACTTAATTACTGTCTCAATCATAGCGAGAACATTTTTGTAATTAATTCTCTTTAGTATTTTAGAGCCTGTGGTGTCCGCCACTATTAAATCTCCGCTTCGAGCAGCGGCGCGCTTTATTATGCGCGGCTGAGAAACGCATCGTTGGTCGCACTTCTCCGTGCGCGGCCCGCTGTCTATCATCGCAGTGACTGGCCACCCATAACACTCAGCGCCCACAATATACAGCGACCACAGCCACCGGTTCCATTAACTATGGAGTCTTATGTAACGTTGCCACTGGCGACTACAAACCAGTTGTCATCGTGCTCTGTTCTACACCAAAACTCCGAAGTGTTAGGCTGCAGCGGACCTATTGTTCGATGTTGATGTGGCTGCGCTCTGGACTTTGAACCCGAATGCTATACTGGAACTTGCACTTCAGTGTTTACTAGGTTTAGTACTTCAACGGACCCGAGCAATAGGCAAGGAACTGGGGCGGACGCGGTAGCCGAGCGGTTCTAGGCGCTTCAGTCCGGAACAACGCGGCTGCTACGGTCGCAGGTTCGAATCCTGCCTCGGGCATGGATGGGTGCGTGTCCTTAGGTTTAAGTAGTTCTAAGTCTAGGGGACTGATGGCATCAGATGTTAAGTCCCATAGTGCCTAGAGCCATTTGAAAGCCAAGGAACTGGAGTCGTGGATCGACACAGAAGCCGTTAATGTAAACACATCTGATCCAGCAGCCAATGGCCACATTAGTGGCGATTTGGACGTAGCAACAGTACAAGCGGGACGCTGTACCGTTAAACAACAACGTCCTCCAACGTTCGAGCCGGTCAAACCCATCTGGGGTACCGAAACGATTGCCATCACTTCAGGATTGTTTTAAGAAACATCAACGTGAAGACTGTCCTGACTTACGGGCCTGTTGCCAAAACTGTTCTCCCAACGGGCATTTCGTTTCCGTATGTCGTAAGGCCGGTGTTACACCACCACATTTCTTTCTCGAAGCTGTTATGGCCAATATTTAAGTCAAAGAAATGTGATGGTGTAATACGGAACTGTGTCAAATCTCGCCTGGTGCGTCGCCGTAGATTTGATCATAAAAGTCGTTCGTGTCCTGTTCACTGCAATGTGAGCGTTTGGAGCGCTGGCGTCGCTACAGCTAATTGATGAGTTTATAAACATGGCTTTAGAGTTAGTTTGTTCCCTCGACAGCTTTCTTTTTTTTTCTTTTTTTTTTTAATAAACTTCCTTCGACTGGAGTGGGGGGTGAACAAGGGTGCAGTGCATGCTGTTAATTACACTACTGGCCATTAAAATTGCTACACCACGAAGATGGCGTGCTACAGACGCGAAATTTAACCGAAAGGATGAAGATGCTGTGATATGCAAAGATTAGCTTTTTAGAGCATTCACACAAGGTTGGCGCCGGTGGCGACACCTACAACGTGCTGACATGAGGAACGTTTCCAACCGATTTCTCATACACAAACAGCAGTTGACCGGCGTTGCCTGGTGAAACGTTGTTGTGATGCCTCGAGTAAGGAGGAGAAATGCGTACCATCACGTTTCCGACTTTGATAAAGGTCGGATTGTAGCCTACCGCGATTGCGGTTTATCGTGTCGCGACATTGCTGCTCTCGTTGGTCGAGATCCAATGACTGTTAACAGAATATGGAATCGGTAGGTTCAGGAGGGTAATACGGGACGCCGTGCTGGATCCCAACGGCCTCGTATCACTAGCAGTCGAGATGACAGGCTTCTTATCCGCATGGCTGTAACCGATCGTGTAGCCACGTCTCGATCCCTGAGTCAACAGATGGGATCGTTTGCAAGAAAACAACCAACCACGAACAGTTCGACGACGTTTGCAGCAGCATGGACTACCAGCTCGGAGACCAAGGCCGCGGTTACCCTCGACGCTGCATCACAGACAGGAGCGCCTGCGATGGTGTACTCAACGACGAACATGGGTGCACGAATGCCAAAACGTAATTTTTTCGGATGAATCCAGGTTCTGTTTACAGCATCATGATCGTCGCATCCGTATTTGGCGACATCGCGGTGAACGCACATAGGAAGCGTGTATTCGTCATCGCCATACTGGCGTATCACCCTGCGTGATGGTTGTTGTTGTTGTTGTGGTCTTCAGTCCTGAAGCAGCTCTCCATGCTATCCTATCCTGTGCAAGATTCTTCATCTCCCAGTACCTACTGCAACCTACATCCTTCTGAATCTGCTTAGTGTATTCATCTCTTGGTCTCCCTCTACGATTTTTACCCTCCACGCTGCCCTCCAATACTAAATTTGTGATCCCTTGATGCCTCAGGACATGTCCTACCAACCGATCAAGTTGTGCCACAAACTTCTCTTCTCCCCAATCCTATTCAATACCTCCTCATTAGTTATATGATCTACCCACCTAATCTCCAACATTCTTCTGTAGCACCACATTTCGAAATATTCTATTCTCTTCTTGTCGAAACTATTTATTGTCTATGTTTCACTTCCATACATGGCTACACTCCATACAAATACTTTCAGAAACGACTTCCTGACACTTAAATCTATACTCGATGTTAACAAATTTCTCTTCTTCAGAAACGCTTTCCTTGTCATTGCCAGTCTACATTTTATATCCTCTCTACTTCGACCATCATCAGTTATTTTGCTCCCCAAATAGCAAAACTCCTTTACTACTTTAAGTGTCTCATTTCCTAATCTAATTCCCTCAGCGTCACCCGACTTAATTCGACTACATTCCATTATCCTAGTTTTGCTTTTGTTGATCTTCATCTTATATCCTCCTTTCAAGTCACTGTCCATTCCATTCAACTGCTCTTCCAAGTTCCTTGCTGTCTCTGACAGAATTACAATGTCATCGGCGAACCTCAAAGTTTTTATTTCTTCTCCCTGGATTTTAATACCTACTCCGAATATTTCTTTTGTTTCCTTTACTGCTTGCTCATTATACAGATTGAATAACATCGGGGAGAGGCTACAACCCTGTCTCACTTCCTTCCCAACCACTGCTTCCATTTCATGTCCCTCGACTCTTATAACTGCCATCTGATTCCTGTACAAATTGTAAATAGCCTTTCGCTCCCTGTATTTTACCCCTGCCACCTTTAGAATTTGAAAGAGAGTATTCCAGTCAACATTGTCAAAAGCTTTCTCTAAGTCTACAAATGCTAGAAACATAGGTTTGCCTTTCCTTAATCTTTCTTCTAAGATAAGTCGTAAGGTCAGTATTGCCTCACGTGTCCCAACATTTCTACGGAATCCAAACTGTTCTTCCCCGAGGTCCGCTTCTACCAGTTTTTCCATTCGTCTGTAAATAATTCGTATTAGTATTTTGCAGCTGTGACTTATTAAACTGATAGTTCGGTAATTTTGACATCTGTCAACACCTGCTTTCATTGGGATTGGAATTATTATATTCTTCTTGACGTCTGAGGGTATTTCGCCTGTCTCGTACATCTTGCTCACCAGATGGCAGAGATTTGTCAGGACTGGCTCTCCCAAGGCCGTCAGTAGTTCTAATGGAATGTTGTCTACTCCCGGGGCCTTGTTTCGACTCAGGTCTTTCAGTGCTCTGTAAAACTCTTCACGCAGTATCGTATCTTCCATTTCATCTTCATCTACATCCTCTTCCATTTCCATAATACTGTCCTCAAGTACATCGCCCTTGTATAGACCCTCTATATACTCCTTCCACCTTTCTGCTTTCCCCTCTCTGCTTTGAACTGGGTTTCCATCTGAGCTCTTGATATTCATGCAAGTGGCTCTCTTTCCTCCAAAGGTCTTTTTAATTTTCCTGTAGGCTGTATCTATCTTACACCTAGTGAGATAAGCCTCTACATCCTTGCATTTGTCCTCTAGCCATCCCTGCTTAGCCATTTTGCACTTCCTGTCGATCTCATTTTTGAGACGTTTGTATTCCTTTTTGCCTGCTTCATTTACTGCATTTTTATATTTTCTCCTTTCATCAATTAAATTCAATATTTCTTCTGTTATCCAAGGATTTCTACTAGCCCTCGTCTTTTTACCTACTTGATCCTCTGCTGCCTTCACTACTTCATCCCTCAGAGCTACCCATTCTTTTTCTATTGTATTTCTTTCCCCCATTCCTGTCAATTGTTCCCTTATGCTCTCCCTGAAACTCTCTACAACCTCTGGTTCTTTCAGTTTATCCAGGTCCCATCTCCTTAAATTCCCGCCTTTTTGCAATTTCTTCAGTTTTAATCTACAGTTCATAACCAATAGATTGTGGTCAGAGTCCACATCTGCCCCTGGAAATGTTCTATAATTTAAAACCTAGTTCCTAAATCTCTGTCTTACCATTATATAATCTATTTGATACCTTTTAGTATCTCCAGGATTCTTCCATGTATACAACTTTCTTTTATGATTCTTCAACCAATTTGTAGCTACGATTAAGTTTTGCTCTGTGCAAAATTCTAACAGACGGCTTCCTCTTTCATTTCTTAGCCCCAAGCCATATTCACCTACTATGTTTCCTTCTCTCCTTTTTCCTACTGTCGAATTCCAGTCACCCATGACTATTAAATTTTCGTCTCCCTTCACCACCTGAATAATTTCTTTTATCTCATCATACATTTCTTCAATTTCTTCGTCATCTGCAGAGCTAGTTGGCATATAAACTTGTACTACTGTAGTAGGCATGGGCTTCGTATCTATCTTGGCCACTATAATACGTTCACTATGCTGTTTGTAGTAGCTTACCCACACTCCTATTTTTTTTATTCATTATTAAACCTACTCCTGCATTACCCCTATTTGATTTTATATTTATAACCCTGTATTCACCTGACCAGAAGTCTTGTTCCTCCTGCCACCGACTTCACTAATTCCCACTATATCTAACTTTAACCTATCCATTTCCCTTTTTAAATTTTCTAACGTACCTGCCCGATTAAGGGATCTGACATTCCACGCTCCGATCCGTAGAACGCCAGTTTTCTTTCTCCTGATAACAACGTCCTCCTGATTAGTCTCCGCCCGGAGATCCGAATGGGGGACTATTTTACCTCCGGAATATTTTACCCAAGAGGACGCCATCATCATTTAACCATACAGTAAAGCTGCATGCCCTCGGGAAAAATTACGGCTGTAGTTTCCCCTTGCTTTCAGCCGTTCGCAGTACCATAACAGCAAGGCCGTTTTGGTTAATGTTACAAGGCCAGATCAGTCAATCATCCAGACTGTTGCCCCTGCAACTACTGAAAAGGCTGCTGCCCCTCTTCAGGAACCACACGTTTGTCTGGCCTCTCAACAGATACCCCTCCGTTGTGGTTGCACCTACGGTACGGCTATCTGTATCGTTGAGGCACGTAAGTCTCCCCACCGTGATGGTATGGGGTGCCATTGGTTACACGTCTCGGTCCTCTCTTGTTCGCATTGACGGCACTTTGAACAGTGGACGTTACATTTCAGGTGTGTTACGACCCGTGGCTCTACCCTTCATTCGATCCCTGCGCAACCCTACATTTCAGCAGGATAATGCACTACCGCATGTTGCAGGTCCTGTACGGGCCTTTCTGGATACACAAAATGTTCGACTGCTGCCCTGGCCAACACATTCTCCAGATCTCTCACCAATTGAAAACGTCTGGTCAATGGTGGCCGAGCAACTGGCTCGTCACAATATGCCAGTCACTACTCTCGATGAACTGTGGTATCGTGTTGAAGCTTCATGGGCAGCTGTACCTGTACACGCCATCCAAGCTCTATTGGACTCAATGCCCAGTCGTATCAAGGCCGTTATTACGGCCAGAGGTGTTTGTTCTGGGTACTGATTTCTCAGGATCTATGTACCCAAACTGCGTGAAAATGTAATCACATGTCTGTTCTAGGATAATATACTTGTCCAATGAATACCCGTTTATCATCCGCATTTCTTCTTGGTGTAGCAATTTTAATCTGGGATCTGGAAATATCCAGGCAGCTTTTCAGGAAGCCGGAATAGAGGAAGTGGTCACACACTAATATAAAAAACTCTTTCTTAGCTTTCCATCCTACTTTGTCTGTTTTGGAATTCTGGATGCCAAAAGTTAAAAAGCACTTCACCTGTTCGTAGTGTTCATTATTTTTGTAGTTCTTGGTACACTAATTCCCTTAAATAAATTATTCAAAATTAAAAATAGTTCTTATTGCCCATATAATGTACTAAACATTTATTTACCTTCACGTATTACCCCTTCAGTGCTCTATAAATCGCTTCACACGTTTCTGGATTTATTTTGCTTAGCGTGGAATGTGATATTCGAGCTCTCTCATTTATCAAGAAATCGCCGAGTCACTCTTTGCCTGTCTTATGCACATATAGCGTTTCTCGAAAGAGTATTCTCTTTTGTAATATGAGAAGCCACTTTACTGAGCAAATACTGAAACACGCTCTCATCCGTTGGTAAGTAATTTATGTATTATGATTTGACTTCCTCTATTTACAGCTTTCGCAATAAATTTTACTGGGTGCTTTTACTATCTCGTCGTAATACCTAGGGCTTTATACAGGTTTTCCCCCACTTTTCTTCCAAATACACACAGAATGCAGTTGTGGTACCAGCAACTGAAGCGCATAATAAGTTGTCGTCGCCAATCTTGAAATTTGATAAAAAAATGACGATCGTCTAATGCGCCTTTTTAGGGCCAAGTCAAAGACCTTTATCAAACAAATTTCACGAATATTTTATTATATTTCCTTGTCAAAGAAATACGACAGTTTAATACCGGCCTAAGTTCCGTCAGGCCAGACAGCCTCCTGCCCGATAGATGGATGTCAAACTGGTAGCCACTATAGACCATCAAGATACCTCCAATAAGCTATTCATAAAAGTGCAGATTGCAAGGAAACCAGTTCGATTAGAAGTAGAAATCGGCGCAGCCGTGAGCATTCTGAATTACGGTACCTATTTGAAACTTGGAGCTCCTCCCTTGCAAAAAACGAGGAGACGTCTAATGGCGTATAATAAAGCCCCACCCCCGAACAAAAATGGTGGCTCGCAGCTCGCGGGTTCACTTACTGGCTGGGCATGAACCAGGAGATTGAACGACTTACCCAAAAATGTCCATCCTGCCAAAGGCAGCAGGCAGTCCCAAGACATTCATTTGCTTCTTGGCCACCACGTGTTCGCCCTTGTGAGTGGATACACATTGATTTTTCACTGCCAGTTTTTAAAACCATGTTCTTAATAGTCGTTGATGCTTACTTCCTATTTCCGTAAGTTCTTCCATGCGACGCCACGTCAACCACCAACAGCATCACAGTCTTAGAAAAAAATTTTCCGATTGAAGGTCGTAACTGCTCGTAACTGACAACACTCCACAACTCCAAAGCGAGGAGTTTCGTGGTTTCTGCGCCCAGCATGGAATTCGCCATATTCAAAAATTGCTTCAAATTGCTCTGAGCACTATGGGACTTAACATCTGAGGTCATCAGTCCCCTAGACTTACAACTACTGAAACCTAACTAGCCGAAGGACATAACACAAATCCATGCCTGAGGCAGAATTCGTTAGTGCTACCGTTGCAGCAGCGCTGTTCCGGACTGAAGTGCCTAGAACCGGCTCGGCCACAGCGGCCGGCTCGCCAAATTCCAACGCCCCCTTCCATCCATTATAAAATGGAGAAGTTGAGAGGATGGTCCGCACTTTCAAAATTCAGATGACGAAATACGTCCAGAGTCACTCCACTGATGCATCACTAACTCCTTTTTTTCCACGAATGGTAGCCCCAGACCCTCTCGAGCCTGCTCATTCTGAGGCCATGCCAGCACCAAAATTGCCTGCTTCAAAGTTTCACCATGGAACCTTGGTGTGGGCGAAAGGACTTCGCCAGCGACCAGCCTGGATTCTGAGAACAGTCGTTCAGCACTGAGGCAAGAAGGTCTTCAGGGTGCAGCTTCCGGACTGGGAGATTCTGCGACATGCCAATCAGTCCCCAACCAGTTTCCCAACAGCTTTTTCCATCCCCCTCTCCACACCACAATTACCAGTCACCTAGTTCCCATCCTAACCCAAGCCACCTAGCCAGACTACTTAGAAGAGTTTTGCCCACAGTCAGCTGATCACACCACACTCCAATAGGGGCGACTTACCCCTGACGTCGCCCAGCCCCAGAGGCTGCCCTACCTGGACTATGAGATTTCGCCCAGTCACCAACCACGAGTAAGTCCGGATGAAGATGAAGACATACCACTAGCTCCTCCTGCTACACATGCTCCGCTGCCGAGGTCCACACGGGAGAAACTTCGACCCTAGTCAGGGCGTTATCGTCCGTATGCTCCTACGCCCCGAGTCACCAACGCTGCTGAGGACCTGGAGGAGGACCCCGTGGATGTGGCGTTCATTCGCAGGATATGCTTCCCCGCTTCCCCAAGGGGGAAGGGGTGTGGTATCTGCCACCATTAAATCTCCGCATCGAGCAGCAGCGCATTCCATTACGTGCGGCAGAGAGACGCATCGTGTGCCGCACTTCACCGTGCGCGGCCCACTGCTAACATAGCGGGCCACCTTCGAGCGCGAGCGCACTTCAAATCACAATATACAGGACTCCAGCTGCCAGTTCCATTAACTGTAGAGCGTCATTTAACGCCGCTACTGACGTCTACAAGTCAGTTCTCATCGTGTTATGTTCTACTCCACAACTCGGAAGTACTACGCTGTGGTGGGCCTGCTGTTAGATGTTGATTTGACTGCATTCTGGACTGAGAATCTGAATGCTGTACTGGAACTTGGACTTCAGTGTTCACTAGGCTTAGTATGTCAATTTGCAGTAGGATTTTAGGGCATATACTGTACTCGAATATTATGAATCACCTTCAAGAAAATGACTTATTGATACATAACCAACAAGGTTTCAGAAAACATCGTTGTTGTGCAACGCAGCTAGCTCCTTAATCCCATGAAGTAATGAGTGCTGTCGACAAGGGATCTCCATATTCCTAGATTTCCAGAAGGCTTTTGATAGCGCTCCTCACAAGCGACTATTAATCAAATTGCGTGCATTTGGAGTATCGTCTCAGTTGTGTTAGTGGATTGGTGATTTCCTCTCAGAGAGTTCACAGTTCGTAGTAATAGACGGTAAATCATTGAATAGAACAGAAGTAATATCTGGCGTTCCGCAAGGTACTGTCATAGGCCCTCTGCTGTTCCTGATTTATATAAATGATCTAGGTGATAATCTGAGCAGCCCCCTTAGATTGTTTGCGGATGGTTCAAATGGTTCAAATGGCTCTGAGCACTATGGGACTCAACTGCTGAGGTCATTAGTCCCCTAGAACTTAGAACTAGTTAAACCTAACTAACCTAAGGACATCACAAACATCCATGCCCGAGGCAGGATTCGAACCTGCGACCGTAGCGGTCTTGCGGTTCCAGGCTGCAGCGCCTTTAACCGCACGGCCACTTCGGCCGGCATTTGCGGATGACGCTGTAATTTACCGTCTAGTAAAATTATCAGACGGTCAATTTCAATTTCAAAATTATCTAGAGAGAAATTCTGTATGGTGCAAAAAGTGACAAATGGCGCTAAACAAAGAAAAGTGCGAGGTCATCCACACGGGTACTAAAAGAAATCCGATAAATTTGGAGTATACGATAAATCGCACAAGTCTAAGAGCTGTCAGTTCGACTAAATACCTAGGAATTACAATTGCGAGCAACTTAAAGTGGAAAGACCACATAGATAATATTGTGGGGATGGCGAAACAAAGACTGCGCTTAGTTGGCAGAACACTCAGAAGATGCGATAAACCCACTAAAGAGACAGCATACACTACAGTTGTCCCTCCTCTGCTGGAATATTGTTGCGCGGTATGGGATCCTTACCTCGTAGGATTGACGGAGGACATCGAAAAAGTACAAAGAAGGGCAGCTCGTTTCGTATTATCGCGCAATAGGGGCGAGAGTGTCACTGATATGTTACGTGAGTTGGGGTGGCAGTCACTGAAACAAATGCGGTTTTCTTTGCGGCGAGATCTGTTTACGGTATTTCAATCACCAACTTTCTCTTCCGAATGCGAAGATTTTTGTTGACACCCGCCTACGTAGGGAGAAATGATCATCATAATAAAACAAGAGAAATCAGAGCTCTAACGGAAAGATTTAGGTGTTCCTTTTTCCCACGCGCCATTCGAGAGTGGAAATGGTAGAGAAGTAGTATAAAAATGGTTCTATGAACCCTCTGCCAGGCACTTAAGTGTGAATTGCAGCGTGACCATGTATATGTAGATATAGATGAAGACTTTTGATTTCCGCCGGAATTCTGCATTTCACTTGCACTTCCTGGGCATTGATATATCCACCATCAATTTATATTATTTTCCATAAAGTGTTAATCTACAACTTGGCGCTTGATAACAGAATTATTTGTATTATAGTAGTGTTGTGTCAATAAAACGTAGAACAGTGATATATTTATCATGTTATTTCTGGTTATAATAGAGCCTGCTATTTTTCTTTCTCATTTTCAATTCCAAACATATCGAGGAAAATAATAGTTGCAATGAGTATTTACGGATCAGTTCATCTCAGTTATTCTCTCAGTAGTTCGTATGTGGAAAAGATATTTGAGGAAATAGAAAAATAAGTTCTATTTGGATTTCTGCCAGTTTATTACCGAGAAGGAAAAACGTGTAAATTAATGTAAAAGCAGAAAAAGTTCTTCAAAAGTGCTGTTGTCTCAACAGTTGACACGATTGGTGTTTAAATTTCTAAAATTATACGTTTGCAGCATAGTAATATTTCGCAGAGGAATGTAGCCGCTAAGAAAATCGGAACAGGAAGGGAACTGAGAGTACCTGAACTGCAGTTCTATAGAAGAATGCAAAAATTAAATTCATGGGACATAGAACTGCATTAGAAAAAATTAGGAAAGCAATCTACGGAAAAGGTGCAGTTGGCTTGACATACGGTAAGCTATCACATTATTTACAAAAGAAGAGATATGCTAATGTTCCTTCCATAGGTTCTAAGTGAAATTGCCCTCAAGGAAGTGGAATCAGGGAAAAATCTGGAACAGATTTTCTTTAATAAATACAAACCAAAATTGTCACGAACGCTTAACTGTGTAAACTCTGAAACACGTAGGATAATTTACAGCACTTACCTAGACTGTATTACCCCACTGAAGATGTGACAAAGTCGAATTTACTAATAATATATGAAGGGCTTATTTCAATAGTGATACAAGTCCATTACCTCCAGTTTTCTGCCTATAATGCTTCTGAAATTAATGATCCAAACAAACAGAAAGAAAGGTTCATCTCTAGCAAAAAGCCAAATGCTTGAATATTTCTGCAGATTTTTCAGCGCTCATTTAACTTTAGGACTCTGTATCTCAAAATGAACAAAAATGGACTTGTACCACTATTGAAATAAGCCCGTCATATACATCAGCTGGTTCTGCTAAGAAATATGTTTATAGAGTAGAAGTGGACTCCGGTAAATGGTTTAGGCTTTTCTTAAATCATACTTTACTAACAAATTAGCCACATTTTCGAATCTCTGTAAGTCCATCTTTATATAAGGTGGTTGCCGAACCTCATCTGTTCAATACAAAATTTGTGCTACCAGTTCAAGCGCTACATTACGTCATCTTCAGGCCCCACGACCGACGTGAGGAAGAATCCCATGTGTTGTACCCGGTCCCTATTTTGATTGTACAAGAGGTGGGATTCTTCGGTCATGGTGCCTGAAGATGGCGTAATGTAATGCTGAAAATGGTAGCACAAATAAAAAGAACTGGAAATTTAGACGGCTGACGGTGTTTTAATTTGACATTTTACATTTTCGAATGGTTCTTCCCATGAAGGGGCGTTGTGTGCTTCACTGCATTCCATGAGCTCTTTCCAGTCAGTATCAAATGCCACTGCTTTCTCAGAATAAAAAAGTGGCCCTGAGCACTATGGGATTTAACAGCTGAGGTCATCAGTCCCCTAGACTTACAATATACCTAAACCTAACTAACCTAAGGACAGCACACACGTCCATGCCCGATGCAGCATTCGAACCTGTGACCCTAGCAGCAGCGCCTAGAACCGCTCGGCCACAGTGGCCGGTTTTCTCAGAATATTTCATTGATATTGTTGAAGGAAGACTGACATATCGTCGAGAGAGGGATCAGTAGAGTCGTAGCACAAGCGGGGAAAGAAATCGGCCGAGGCCATTTCCAAGGAACCATTTCGCCATTTAAGGAAGGAGAGCCAGACGGCAATCGGTCGCAATCCCGTTAGTTTTTATTATTCTTGCAAATCTAGATTTCAGCTTTAAATAGCCATCTTAAGTGCATTTTAGTTGCAGTTCAACAGACCTGCTGCAGTTCAGGTCATCATATAGGTGTGTAGGCAGAAGTCTGCCACCACAGTGGACTTCCAGGAGCGGTACTGGCGAGTCAATCCCAGCCTTCGTCGCCGATGAACAGGGGTCAGCGTGGGTGCACGAACCGGGCGCCGGCTGCGGAGGCCCAACGCAGCAACATCTGCTGAACAGTCATTGAGGAGACTCTGTTGGTACCCCCTTGTTTCACCTGAGCGGTCAGTTGCTCTACAGCTGAACGTCTCTTCGTCCGTACACATCTCCTCAGCTATCGTTCACCCTAGTCATCGATGTCCCTGGTACACCCACCACAGTTGCCTCGGCGCACATTTTGGATGGTACAATTTTGCCAAGCGCGGCATACTATAATCTTGGCGGCACTATAACAGCTTCCAAACTTAGCTGTTTCGGAAATGCTTCCACCCTTGGCCCGAAAGCCAATGGTCGTGCCCTATTGGACCTCAGATAAATCGCTCCGTTTCCGCATTACAAGACATGCACTGTTTTCCCGCATTACGACAAGATCTGCACTGTTTTCCCGCATTACGACAAGACCTGCACTGTTTTCCCGCGTCACCCCGACACGCTTTACATACCCTCCACTGCTAGTGCGATCACCTACCGCCATCTCTGTGTGGTTATTGCATTTTCCGGCCGAACATAGGTGGTGGTCTCATTAATGTGACTGGACCGAGTTTTATGAAAGATGTCGATGTTTTAGTTACTTATTAGTAATTGAAACACCCTCTTCTAGGTGAAAGTAGTTATCCGAACCGATGTATTTTACATTGAAATTCGATTGGAGTACTTCAATTTCTTCAAAATACTTTTTAAAGAAAGAGTCAAAACATAAATAGAGCACTGCTATCTTATTAGGTTTGGACAGATTAGTTCTTGGAAATTACTCATAAAACTACCATGTCACTGTGGTTAAGAGCTGATTCTTTCAATAAACATTGTATTGTATTCTACTGTATTGAACTGGGGACCTAGTGTAAGTAGGCTGTTTCTGTTTTCTTATTGGTAACGCCACGTGGTGCTCTGTATGAAAATCACTGGCTGTGCTGTGTGCAGTCTGTGGCTAGTTTGCATTGTTGTCTGCCATTGTAGTGTTGGGCAGCTGGATGTTAACAGCGCGTAGCGTTGCGCAGTAGGAGGTGAGCCGCCAGCAGTGGTGGATGTGGGGAGAGAGATGGCGGAGTTTTGAAATTTGTAAGACTGTATGTCATGAACTGCTATATATATTATGACTATTAAGGTAAATACATTGTTTGTTCTCTGTTAAAATCTTTCATTTGCTAACTATGCCTATCAGTAGTTAGTGCCTTCTGTAGTTTGAATCTTTTATTTAGCTGGCAGTAGTGGCTTGCGCTGTATTGCAGTAGTTCGAGTAACGAAGATTTTTGTGAGGTAAGTGATTTGTGAAAGGTATAGGTTAATGTTAGTCAGGGCCATTCTTTTGTAGGGATTTCTGAAAGTCAGATTGCGTTGCGCTAAAAAAAATATTGTGTGTCAGTTTAAGCACAGTCATGTACAATTGTTCAAATGGGACGTTTCACTAGAAACGATGGAGAGGCTTCGTCAAATGTTTCAAATGGCTCTGAGTATTATGGGACATAACATCTGAGGTCATCAGTTCAAAAATGGTTCAAATGGCTCTGAGCACTATGGGACTCAACTGCTGAGGTCATTAGTCCCCTAGAACTTAGAACTAGTTAAACCTAACTAACCTAAGGACATCACAAACATCCATGCCCGAGGCAGGATTCGAACCTGCGACCGTAGCGGTCCTGCGGTTCCAGACTGCAGCGCCTTTAACCGCACGGCCTGAGGTCATCAGTCCCGTAGAACTTAGAACTGCTTCAACCTAACTAACCGAACGACACCACACACATCCATTCCCGAGGCAGGATTCGAACCTGCGACCGTAGTGGTCGCGCGGTTCCAGACTGAAGCGCCTAGAACCGCTCGGCCACTCCGGCCGGCAGAGGCTTCGTCCCCGCTGCGGTCCTCAGTGGTTGACGACCCCACAACAGGCCGCAGCAGTCCACTCACCCCATCGCCGCCCCACACTGAACTCAGGGCTATTGTGCGGTTCGGGCCCCAGTGGATCCCCCCGGGAACGTCTCACGCCAGACCAGTGTAACCCCAAATGTTAGCGTGGTAGAGTAATAATGGTGTACGCGTACGTGGAGACAGTGTTTGCGCAGCAATCGCCGACATAGTGTAATGGAGGCGGAATAAGGGGAACCAGCCCATAAATGCAAATGGCAAATGGAAAACCGCCTTAAAAACAATCCACAGACTGGCCGACACACCGGAACTCGACACTAATACGCCGGTAGGATTCGTGCTGGGGACTGGCACATTTTCCCGCCCGGAAAGCAGTGCGTTAGACCACACGGCTAACCGGGCGGGTTTCAATAAACGTTACTAAAACTGGACGTAATTTCGAAAAAACAAAAGAAGACCAGCAGTATAAATTTGAATCACATGATTAGAGCTGATAGCGTATACGTAAATTGTTGTTGTTGTGGTCTTCAGTCCAGAGACCGGTTTGATGCAGCTCTCCATGCTACTCTATCCTGTACAAGCTTCTTCATCTCCCAGTACCTACTGCAACCTACATCCTTCTGAATCCGCGTAGTTTATTCATCCCTTGGTCTCTCTCTACGATTTTTATCCTCAACGCTGCCCTCCACTACTAAACTGGTGACCCATTGACGCCTCAGAACAGGTGCTACCAAAGGATCCCTTCTTCTAGTTAAGTTGTGCCACAGATTTCTCTTCTCCCCAGTTCTACTCAATACCTCCTCATTAGTTATGTGATCTACCCATCTAATCTTCAGCATTCTTCTGTAGCACCACATTTCGAAAGCTTTTATTCTCTTCTTGTCTAAACTATTTATCGTCCATGTTTCACTTCCACACGTGGCTACACTCCATACAAATACTTTCGGAAACGACTTACTGACACTTAAATCTATACTTTATGTTAACAAATTTTTCTCCTTCAGAAACGCTTTCCTTGCAATTGCCAGTCTACATTTATATCCTCCCTACTTCGACCATCATCAGTTATTTTGCCCTGCCACCTTCAGAATTTGAAAGCGAGTATTCCAGTCAACATTGTCAAAAGCTTTTTGTAAGTCTGCATATGCTAGAAACGTAGGTTTACCTTTCCTTAGTCTATCTTCTAAGATAAGTCGTAGGGTCAGTATTGCCTCACGCGTCCCACTATTTCTACGGAATCCAAACTGATCTTCCCCGAGGTCGGCTTCTACCAGTTTTTCCATTCGTCTGTAAAGAATTCGTGTTAGTATTTTGCAGCCGTCACTTATTAAACGGATAGTTCGGTAATTTTCACATCTGTCAACACCTGCTTTCCTTGGGATTATAATTATTATGAAATTATTATATTCTTCTTGAAGTCTGAGGGTATTTCACCTGTCGCATACATCTTGCTCACTAGATGGTAGAGTTCTGTCAGGGATGGCTATCAGTAGTTCTAATGGAATGTTGTCTGCTCCCGGGGCCTTATTTCGACTTAGTTCTTTTAGTGCTCTGTCAAACTCTTCACCCACTATTATTTCTCCAATTTTATCTTCATCTACATCATGTTCCATTTCCATAATATTGTCCTCAGGTACATCGCCCTTGTATAGACCCTCTATATACTCCTTCCACCTTTCTGCTTTCCCTTCTTTGCTTAGAACTTGGTTTCCAGCTGAGTTCTTGATATTCATACAAGTTATTCTCTTTTCACCAAAGGGCTCTTTAATTTTCCTGTAGGCAGTATCTTACCCCTAGTGAGATAAGCCTCTACATCCTTACATTTGTACTCTAGCCATCCCTGCTTAGCCATTTTGCACTTCCTGTCGATCTCGTTTTTTACACGTTTGTATTCCTTTTTGCTTGCTTTATTTACTGCATGTTTTATATTTTCTCCTTTCATCAATTAAATTCAATATATCTTCTGTTACCTAAGGATTTCTACTAGCCCTCGTCTTTTTACCTACTTGATCCTCTGCTGCCTTCACTATTTCATCTCTCAAAGCTACCCATTCTTCTTCTACTGTATCTCTTTCCCCCATTCTTGTCAATCGTTCCCTAATGCTCTCCCTGAAACTCTCTACAACCTCAGGTTCTGTCAGTTTATCCAGGTCCCATCTCCTTAAATTCCCACCTTTTTGCAGTTTCTTCAGTTTTAAATACGGAAGTAAGTAGGCATATGAAAAGTGATGGGTAATTTCAAGAAATTTTATGTTGTAGCCGAAACTGACTGTTTACACCCGAACCTGTATTTATTACGTGTAATTTTAGGTTATGGTGAACGTAGAGCCTAGACCTAATGTTTACAGCCTACCTTACATTGTCAAAATAAGCGGAGAACTTAATAGACTTTTTGTCATTAGGTGAATGGCGTTATAAACGAAATGACAAAATTCCTCTGTTTGACAATGGGTGACAGAATGTATCGTTTGACGTTCTAGTCGATAAGTAATAATAGTCGATAAGTAATAATCAGTGTTGATCAGTCTGAAATGATATCATTCGAAGTAGCTTTCAATGCCTCGCCACATTTCACTTTCCACATTGCACTTATGGACGCTCTAAGTCTCTCCCCACATATGCATAACAAAATTGCCTGTATCTCTAACTCTGACACACAGCTGTGCCTGATTAATTCTGCCCTTTAATGACAGCGTGAAACAAGTCCAAAATATGTTCCTCCACCTACACGTTATGTACGCCTTTAGCTTCGAATACACATCACAGTTTGAGCTTTGTTATCGTTATCAGTTAGCCGAGGAACGCGGTAATAGATTTCAGACGAGGTGAGTCAAGTCTGTCTACTCAGTCAAGACAGGAATAAAATCCTCTGTTCTCACGGCTTATATGCGTAAAACTATTCGGGGAAGGACAAACAGTGCCAGAACACGCCATTTCTCTGTCCGAGTAACGCCCTTTACGAAGAGAGTAAAGAGTTCATTGTCGGTCTTGCACATTTCTCGGAACGTTTCTACAAGCTTTTTCGCTGATAGCTTGCGAAAACAACGGAGGATGAAGTTTCTATATACTTCCAAAAGTCTGTAAGAATTCTGCTGCGAGTTCGCCGCCACGACTATGTTGTGGTCAGTTAAGACAGCCAACACCTCGATTTGTCAATGTAAGTTTAGTGTACGCGCAGCAAGAGGCCAATACATTGTTACTATGTCCAGAACGGAGTTGTACTTTCGTTTCGCATTACATACGAGAGATCTGGAAGCGTACAAGATGACCTGAGAAACATATGAGCATAAAGCAGCAGAGAGACTCTCGTTCTCCAGCGATACAATCTTTCTAAAGACAGACGAAGCAGTCTGCG
Source organism: Schistocerca nitens (assembly GCF_023898315.1). NCBI lineage: Eukaryota > Metazoa > Arthropoda > Insecta > Orthoptera > Acrididae > Schistocerca > Schistocerca nitens. The sequence continues at coordinate 271,882,315 of NC_064620.1, forward strand.
GAATGAGCATTCAAATATATTATGTTCACGACGAGGACAAAATCATCCATCTCTTTTATGACAACATACCCTATAATTACAAGAAGGATCAATCAAGCCCTCCGTCGGCATGAAAGTTTTCCATTATGATCAGCTGGAAACTACTTCCACATTCAAGCCTTCTACTTCCTGTGTTCTTTTCCTCTAACATTCATCTTTACGCCACGTCTCTCTCATTTCTTCAGACAATTTCACACTTGTTCTCCTACCATTTCGACCTTATTTTAATTCTTTCCTTCTGAAAACGTTTCTTCCTGCTTCTTCTTCTCATTTCGTGTTATGTATTGTTAAACCCTACTGGTTTTCAATATATTTTCCCAGAAATAATTGAAGATATATTTTGTTAGCCTGCCTCCGTTCTTTGCGTATAGATGTCCAAGACCGTGTCTTATTTTCCTAAAGATTTTGTTATTTCCTTTACGTTTCGTCGCATATCTGTACTCTGTGCCGCCCGCATCTCGTGGTCGTGCGGTAGCGTTCTCGCTTCCCACGCCCGGGTTCCCGGGTTCGATTCCCGGCGGGGTCAGGGATTTTCTCTGCCTCGTGATGGCTGGGTGTTGTGTGCTGTCCTTAGGTTAGTTAGGTTTAAGTAGTTCTAAGTTCTAGGGGACTTATGACCACAGCAGTTGAGTCCCATAGTGCTCAGAGCCATTTGAACCATTTTTTTGTACTCTGTGCCTCTTAAGGGAAATAACATTTTTCTCATAATTCATCTTTATAATACACTACTGGCCATTAAAACTGTTAAACCAAGAAGAAATGCAGATGATGAACGGGTATTCATTGGACAAATATATTATACAAGAACTGACATGTGATTACATTTTCACGCAATTTGGGTGCATAGATCCTGCGAAATCAGTACCCAGAACAAACACCTCTGGCCGTAATAACGGCCTTGATACGCGTGGGCATTGAGTCAAACAGAGCTTGGATAGCGTGTACAGGTACAGCTGCCCATGCAGCTTCAACACGATAACACAGTTCATCAAGAGTAGTGATTGGCGTATTGTGACGAGCCAGTTGCTCGGCCACCATTGACCAAACGCTTTCAATTGGTGAGAGATCTGGAGAATGTGCTGGCCAGGGCAGCAGTCGAACATTTTCTATATCCAGAAAGGCTCGTACAGGACCTGCAACATGCTGTCGTGCACTACCCTGCTGAAATGTAGGGTTTCGCAGAGATCGAATGAAGGGTAGAGCCACGGGTCGTAACACATCCGAAATGTAACGTCCACTGTTCAAAGTGCCGTCAATGCGAACAAGAGGTGACCGAGACGTGTAACCAGTGGCACCCCATACCATCACGCCAGGTGATACGCCAGTGAGGCGATGACGAATACACCGCGATGTCGCCAAATACGGATGCGACCATCATGATGCTGTATTCATCCGAAAAAATGACGTTTTGCCATTCGTGCACCCAGGTTCGTCGTTGAGTACACCATCGCAGGCGCTCCTGTCTGTGGTATAGCGTCAAGGGTAACCGCAGCCATGGTCTCCGATCTGATAATCCATGCTGCTGCAAACGTCGTCGAACTGTTCGTGCAGATGGTTGTTGTCTTGCAAACGTCCCTATCTGTTGACACAGGGATCGAGACTTGGCTGCACGATCCGTTACAATCATGCAGATAAAATGCCTGTCATCTCGACTGCTAGTGATACGAGGCCGTTGGGATCCAGCACGGCGTTCCGTATTACCCTCCTGAACCCACCGATTCCATATTCTGTTAACAGTCATTGAATCTCGACCAACGTGAGCAGTAATATCGCGATACGATAAACCGCATTCGCGATAGGCTACAATCCGACCTTTACCAAAGTCCGAAACGTGATAGTACGCATTTCTCCTCCTTACACGAGGCATTACAACAACGTTTCACCAGGCAACGCCGGTCAACTGCTGTTTTATTTGCTCTGAAAAACTAATCATTTGCATATCACAGCATCCCCTTCCTGTCGGTTAAATTTCGCGTCTGTAGCACGTCATCTTCGTGGTGTAGCGATTTTAATGGCCAGTAGTGTATTTCTAGTGTGTCTCATTCAGTGTTAGGCATTTGCATTCGTAGGGGCATTCTGGGTTCACTGACGTGTTGTAATTTGTCTTTGTTTTATTTCGCGATATGCACTTCTTATAACAAATATTTTTTGTTATTTCGAATACATTCTGCAGTTTGTTTGTGCTTTCATCCGCAGCATATTTTTACAATGCTTTTTTAAAAAATTCCTTTTAATGCATCTTGCTAAAATCTGTATAGCATTTTGTGTTAATAATTAAATTTAGTTTTTCTGCTGACATTTTTTAACCTGCTGTATTGTCTATCAATGGCCTTGCCGCAGTAGTAACACCGGTTCCCGTCAGATCACCGAAGTTAAACGCTGTCGTACTTAGCTAACACTTGGGTAGGTGACCCTGGTCTGCCGAGCACTGTTGGCAAGCGGGCCGGTTCACACAGCCCTTGTGAAGCCATTTGAGGAACTACTTGTTTGACAAGTAGTGGCTCCGGTCATGAGAACTATGGCTGGTAGAGCGGTATACTGACCACATGCCCCTCCATATTTACATCTGCATCTATATGTATACCCCACAAGCCACCCAACGGTGTGTGGCGGAGGGCACTTTACGTGCCACTGTCATTACCTCCCTTTCCTGTTCCAGTCGCGTATGGTTCGCGGGAAGAACGACTGCCGGAAAGCCTCCGTGCGCGCTCGAATCTCTATAATTTTACATTCGTGATCTCCTCGGGAGTATAAGTAGGGGGAAACAATATATTCGGTACCTCATCCCGAAACGCACCCTCTCGAAACCCGAACAGCAAGCTACACCGCTATGCAGAGCGCCTCTCTTGCAGAGCCTGCCGCTTGAGCTTGCTAAACATCTCCGTAACGCTATCACGCTTACCAAATAACCCTGTAACGAAACGCGCCGCTCTTCTTTGGATCTTCTCTATCTCCTCTGTCAACCCGACCTGGTACGGCTCCCACACGGATGAGCAATACTCAAGTATAGGTCGAACGAGTGTTTTGTAAGCCACCTCCTTTGTTGATGGACTACATTTGTAAGTAGGCTGTTTAGGTTTTTTTATTGGTAACGCCACCTCTGTATGAAAATCACTGGCTGTGCTGTGTGCAGCCTGTGGCTGCTTTGCATTGTTGTAATACTCGCCATTGTAGTGTTAGGCAGCTGGCTGTGAACAGCGCATAGCGTTGCGCAGTTGGAGGTGAGCCGCCAGCAGTGGTGGATGTGGGGAGAGAGATGGCGGGGTTTTGAAATTTGTCATGAACTGCTATATTTATATATGATGATATCAAGGTAAATACATTGTTTGTTCTCTATTAATATCTTTCATTTGATAACTATCCCTATCAGTAGTTAGTGCCTTCCATAGTTTGAATCTTTTATTTAGCTGGCAGTAGTGGCGTTCGCTGTATTGCAGTAGCTTGAGTAGCGAAGATTTTGTGAGGTAAGTCATTTGTGAAAGGTATAGTTTAATGTTAGTCAGGGCCATTCTTTTGTAGGGATTATTGAAAGTCAGATTGCGTTGCGCTAACAAAATATTGTGTGTCAGTTTAAGCACAGTAGTGTACTATTATTGAAAGGGGACGTCTCATACATTTTCTAAGGACTCTTTCAAAATGGCTCAAATGGCTCTGAGCACTATGGGACTTAACATCTATGGTCATCAGTCCCCTAGAACTTAGAACTACTTAAACCTAACTAACCTAAGGACATCACACAACACCCAGTCATCACGAGGCAGAGAAAATACCTGACCCCGCCGGGAATCGAACCCGGGAACCCAAAGAATCTCAACCTGGCACCCGCCTTACCAACAATTAATTTTATATGATCATTCCACTTCAAATCGTTCCGTACGCATACTCCCAGATATTTTACAGGAGTAACTGCTACCAGTGTTTGTTCCGCTATCATATAATCATACAATAAAGGATCGTTCTTTCTATGTATTCGCAATACATTACATTTGCCTATGTTAAGGGTCAGTTGCCACTCCCTGCACCAAGTGCCTATCCGCATTCAATGGCACCCGTCGGCTGGGGATGACACGGCGATCGGTCTGCGCCGTTGGACCGTCCGAGATTGATTTGTATTTCAGCGTCTGCTAGTTTTTCAGGTAGTTCAGTAAAGCCAGTTGCAAAATCCAAGCAATACTTCAATACACTGCATCCTTTTTTCCAGGTTTCTTGGTCACAGTTGACTCCTTTAACAGCCACGTTGAGAGACGAAGTGGCTGGCGTTGGGGAGGATGTCATGGCTGGCCGCATCACACCAGTCAGAAGACTAATGGCTCAAAAAAACCTTGCTTAAATTTTTCGTTCCAAAAACTTACAATTTTTTTCTAATGCACGTTTGAAGAGTCCGTGAGACAAGCCATATTTCCTTACTGCTGTATTTGCGTTTAAGGGCTTAGAGTTTCGCCGTCTAAATTAAGTTTTGTGATTGTTTTTGTTACCTTGTCACAGATCAGTTTTGCCAGTTTAAATGTAAGAGCAAAGTCTTGGATTACGTTCCAAAGTGTTTCTTGATATCCAGAAATGTTTCATCTGCGTTTTCAAAATTTAGTTGTTTCTGGCGGATCATAAAAGTCCCTAACTATTTCTGAGAAGGATCACTCTAATTCAATTGTTTACAATACGACAGAACATAAAATGTAAACTTCAATGAAATCACTACCGTTCGGCATGTTTGCTCTCCATGTTCAAGCATACCTGCCACCTGTCCTCGATGCACTTGAACATACACTGAAACACTGCTGGAGTAATTGTACGTACCTCTGCCGAAATGCGTTCACGTGTGTACTGCAGATCGCTCATCTTCACCTTGTACACCTGATTATTGATGTGACGCCATACAAAGAAGTCCAAAGACGTCAGGTCAAGCGAGCGTGCTGCCCAGAACCATCATATGCATCGTCAGATCCAGCGCCCTAGGAACTTTTCGTTGAGCTACTTATGCACAATGAGCGCGAAGTATGCAGGGGTGCCGTCCTGTTAAAACAGCAACAATTCCAGAACGTTGGCAAAAAATCGCGGCGGTCGAACATGTCCATGTACGATGTTTCGTGAGTGGATAGTAGATGCGCTGTTGCGTGAGGTGAGGATAACGTTGACGAAACTGTGCTTGAACCTCAAAAAAGGGTAATCCATTTAGGCTACAAATTACGACGCTGATCCGTTGTTCTGAGGGCAACATCTTTCAGACTACCTGAAATAAAGAGAAAAAAAATTAGCATTGTCCCTGATAAGGTTAGGGAATTCTCGGACACACTCTATACATATATTCCGATTTATTCTTAATAAATACAAGGTGCCCCAGAAAATTAGAAATTTCGGAATACTGTATGGCCGACGAATGATCGGGACGGCTATTACGTTTATGGGAAGACTTTCCGTTTAGTCATGTCGCGGCAGCGGGTAGGTATAAAACGTCTTTCTCTGCGAATATTTTTTTTATGTTAAAGGCGGCAATCTACCGTAATAATTCGTCAATATTACGGGTAGGGTGCCTGACTGAGTCCCAGCTGCCCATCATATTAGAAAATGCATGCTCAAACATGAAGAAGCATATTCTATCTTGCGAAAAAAGTCTGCTGTTGATAATCTAACGATGCGTTCACCAGAAGGTAAATCTGTCAGCGCTGTTTAAATTGCGATCCAATAACACCTTCTTTCTCCGTTTCTCTGTTAAATAACTTATTCGGCACTACAGTTACGCCGAAGAGGTGTATCAGAAATACTGAATGAATTACAATTCCTCCCTTATTGCAGAATGTACAACTGCACATCTTCGAGTCCTTGTGTCGCGAACGGCGAACGCGCTACGGCTGAATGAGGATGTCAATTTCCCTAACAACATGCACGTCGGGCGAAGCCCTCCTTAACTGCTATGTCAACAAACAGACTTTCCGTTAGAGGGCAAATGAAAATCCTTATCAGCTTAACGAGCGTCCATTAATAGCACCAAGGTTTCAGAGTGATGCGCTGTTCCAAGTCGCCAGATGTTCACCCCTTATTTCTGTTAACTTTAGACGGTAATATGGTGTGATGTGCTGCTATGAGTTAAACATCCTTTGCACAGAAATTAACACCGGAAACATGTGGTTTCAGCTCGACCGAAACAAATTGTGTTCAACAGTAACAGCGGACATTACCTTACGACCATCAGTGAACCACAAATAAAACAGAGCACAAATAAAGAATTCATTGTTATCCATCGAGCTATAAGAAACTAAGCATTACACAGCTTTACAAGTGGCTACCAGGCTGTTTACTCAGAAATGGGGCCATCTTTCCGATGCCATTTTCGAAAAATAATGCTTTTTGCAAAAGTGCAGTTAACAGTGCACTGCATACAACCATTTCCGCAAGTAAATATAGTGTGTGCAAGCATTATTTCAATGTGTTAGATAGTGTCATAAATGCTTAAACAATCAGTGGTGGCGAATAGGCGATCCGATACATGATACCAAAACCGAGACGCCGATTCTTCAATAAAATAATAACTCCGAACCGATGTCCAGTGAAGTTGATGTTGACTTCTTTTTCCAGTATCTGTAGAATCTTGATTCTACATCAAGTTCCACGAAAACGGATAACGGAAAACGGATAACGCCGAAAGTATTAAATACCTTTATTGGAAAGGAGCAGTTAACAAGGAAATACGTGAATTACTTCGTCATGAATACTTATTTTTTCCTGTAGGATACGTAACTTTTAAAGAAAAACTGGACTGCTGCTTCTTCATGAGCCACCCTGCATCCCAGACTTCGTAATGCGTTACTTCTGGAGTGTTCACTTAAGAGTTAATAATGCGGAAATGTGTGGCGGGTGAGGACGTGGAAGCCGTCTTATGCACTAACTTCAACGACTTTCTGAGAATGATTTATAACGTTTGGTTCAAATGGCTCTGACCTTAGCGGTCGCGCGGTTCCGGACTGTAGTGCCTAGAACCGCTCGGCCACCGCGGCCGGCAATAACGTTTGCCTCAGAAGGAAACCTACATTAAAACTCCTAACGGGCGAATGGTGACTTCAGTTACGACCGTTCGAAGCAGCTCTCGTGTAGATAGTTGCTGGAGAGGCTAATTATATGAATGCTCAGAGAAGTGTACAACTCCACTCCAGCTGAGAACCGTGACTGAGACGAGTAACAGTAAATCAACATCAGACTGTGACAACAAAATTTATTGTTTTCTAAATATGCAGATAAACATCCACAATGAATGGATAAGGTTGATAGACAGGTTTGAAATGTGTCTTGGAAATAAATTGCAATGAGATTAAGATGATGTATAACCGAAAGAAAACGGTACAAATTATCAATGGGGTGATAGAACCAGCAGGTTTTTTTATATATATATGAGGCAGATGACTGACAGCAAAAAAAATAACCAGAAGAGTAATCATAGCCCGTTGGACTTAAGATGGTCTGAACAGAGTTTTCAAGACCAAGCTTCCGACATAAATAACGTTTACGATATCTATGACCTCCTTGACGTGATCTTTCAATGCGAACATCATTTAAATACTGAAGATTGCTTGGTGAGCAATGTGGTAGATGCATCTTGCGAGTTACTAGGCGAGAGAGTATACAATGGACCAAGGATCATGCTGAGTGGGAAATTAAATTATGATCGCCGTAGACGTTAGAAAATTGTAGCAAAATGCGGAAAGACCAGAAGAGGACCAACTCTTGGTGTGTGGAGTGGCAATTGATCGTCAACATAAAGAAATGTAACTATTGTGAATACATAGAAAGACAGTTTTCTATGTCTATACTGTAGCAGAACAATCACTGGAAGCAGTTGTATAAATTATCTAGGACTATGCATACGGAGCGATCTGAACGCAACAACCACATAAAGTTAAACGCGAGTAATGCAGATGACAGACTGAGGTTCATTGGAAGAATACTCTGGAAATGTTCTTTGTCATCAAAGGAAGTATCTTCAAAAATACTCCTTCGACCATTATCTGAATATTGCTTGTGTGTAGGGATCTGTACCAGACCGGACTAATAGAAGAAATAGAGAAGATCCAAAGAGGAGAAGCACGTTTCGTCGCCGGTTCATTTAGTAACCACGAAAACTTCACAGACATGATCAACCAATTCCAATGGCAGACACTGCAAGAGAGGCGTACTGCATCACGGTGTAGGTTATTGTTAAACTTCCTCGAGTTTGTCATACCCTTCCACAAACAGAGAGACATGCCAGGTGAATAGGAGTCAACTGGGACAATAAGTGGCATTCTATAGTGTCTAGCGGAGAATCCCGCTTCTAATAAAATCTCTAGATGGAGACCACCACTTGCCTACAAATAGCAAGTTCTAATGGGTGTAGGTTGCAGTAGTTAATCGTAGATCAAGAGTTTTGTACAGGATACACTAACGTGCACAGCTGTAGCCAGCCACAACTACAGCAAAGATGGTAAATTTTCTGTTATATTTTATACTTCATTTATGCCGTCTTTTACTTTATCCAATTGTAATAGGAAACTGAAGTAATGTTGCAACGCAACATAGAGAACTCATTCGCTAATCGCGTATTGCTGGCAGTATAATTCAAACTACACAGGAGAGCGAATGTGGACAATTTGATTGTGATACTATTGCAGTATCCACCGAAAAACTTTGGTAAACAGATCAAAAAAGTGCAAATACGCTGTCGGGCATTGAACTACGTGCCACTGCCGGAACACTTTGCTGTATGAAGTGATAGCGCTTTCTCTGTATGGGCCACAGCTATTATATGGAACTCGTTCTGTCGCTTTTGATACAGATGCTGTGTAGATTTGGCACACATTCATTCGTCATATGCTCGACGTCACTACTAGAGTACTTTTCGATGATGACAGAGGTCAACAAACCGCACATTCGCGTCCCGGCTCCTCCTGTAGTGTTCTTGGCTTCGAATGCCAATTTTAGGAAGAGTTTGTGCTGCGACTTCACTGATGAGATGCCGGGGGTTTGCTAGTTACCATACTGTCCGGGAAGAGCTGTCTGTCTGTAATTACCTCTCCTCAGATAGAGGTATCTAAGAGTCGTGCTTTCAATTCAGAGCACACTGTGGTAAATGTCAGCGTCTGTTTTCACAGTGTATCTCTATTTCATTGTGTTCCACCTAACGCACATACCATGGCAGTTTCACCACACATTAAATTAATCTACGTGTCCCTTTGTCCCGAGACGGAGTGCTGCATAGTCGGAAAAATATATAAACCACGGTCGTTATAAAGATGCAATTTACCATATGCCAGGGGACTTTTCATCTGCGAGTTCCCTGTTGTAGATGAGAAAGTGAAGCGCACTCCAGAATGTGAAGTCCTTAAGAATACGTAGAGCAACCTGTATCTCTTTTAGCTCTGCTGATACTGTATCATACTGCCATAAAAGAGTAAATTATTTCTTCTGGGGCTCAGTATCTCCACAATTCAGCCATCTTCTGATTGTACCCAGAAACGTGCATGCCGGCTTCCGTACAGATAGTTATTGTGGTGACCACTTCTATCCCTAGAAATGATTGCAAATAAAGGGTTTTAAAATATTAGTTAAGATTTATTCCTAGACGTCTTTGCGAGACATTCATGGAAATAAAGCAAATCTTTCTCAAAAAGTTTCTCATTTAATGGTGCGCAAGTTTCCCAACGTTCACATGCAATCATTTTGTAGTCACTCATTCACAATTTGATTTATCGCATTCCATTGATCCTATCACGCAGTATATCCTGCAGGCTTGCGAAACCAGGCACACCCCACTGAAAGAGAGATATAACAGTCGGAAACTGTTTCCGTACGCTGAATCAACGATGAAACGTCATGAAACTTACTTATTCTCCTTGCACTAACAAAGACCACAGCAAAATTATATTAAAAATGACAGTTAAATCGAATGAATTATTTGCTTGTAGGGTCAATAATAAAACAAATAACTCCTAGTATGAGACTGCAATCATTATGAACTTTACGATTAACACACTCTAGATAGCTTAGTGATTTATTATTTAATTTATTGTATTGCTTCATGTAACGTATTTCGGTGCTGCCATATTGCACCTACCTTAGAACTTCGGAAATATAGATCAGTGTCAAATACAGTGGTTCCATGCCGAAGCAAGGATTCATTTTGGAACCTGGATCCGATCATGGCCGTAGTCATAAATGTTACGTGAAGTAATGAAATAAATAAAAAAATCTTTGATGATCTAGACGACAGTATTCTAAGTGTACTAGGGTGAACTATTACTGCTTGTACGACTAGAAGCATAATTATTGTAGAATAATTTCCATGTGTGAATAATTTTCCTGTGTGCTGCAAGAGCGCAGATCTAGTCAAAATGGACATCGATATTTTCATACTGTTAACATGGTTTTTAAGCTCTATTTGAATAATGAGTTAATTTTGTGAATATATAAATAGGACGATACATTTCTCTTTCATTTTTTTAAATATATACACAGTTTCTTCCTTCGTATTCAGCACCAGATTCATATAAATAAAAATGTAAATGTTCGTATGTTCCAAATCGTTTATCTCCTAGAGTTCTTGACACATTGCTTTGAAATTTTGACACGTTACAATCTACACTGAAGTGCCAAAGAAACTGGTATAGGCATGTGTATCCAAATACAGAAGCATGTAAACAGGCAGAATACGGCGCTCCGGTCAGCAACGCCTATGTAAGACAAGTGCCTGGCGCAGTTCTTAGATTGGTTACTACTGCTACAATGGCAGGTTATCGAGATTTAAGTGAGTTTGAACGTGGTCGGCGCACGAGGGATGGGACACAGCATCTCTGACGTAGCGATGAAGTGGGGGTTTTCTGATACGACCATTTTACGAGCGTAAAGTGAAGATCAGGAATCCGCTAAAACGTCAAATCTCCGACATCGCTACTGCCGGAAAAAGATGTTACAAGAACGAGACCAACGACGACTGAAGAGAATCATTCGCATGACAGAAGTACAACCCTTGCGCAAATTGCTGCAGATTTCAATGCTGGGCCATTAATAAGTGTCAACGTGCGAACCATTCAGCGATATATCATCGGTATCGGCTTTCGGAGCCGAAGGCCCACTTGTCTACCCTTGGCGACTGCACGATACAAAGATTTACTCCTCGCCTAAGCTCGTCAACACCGGCATTGGACAGTTGATGACTGGAAACATTTTGCCTGATCAGATGAGACTCGTTTCAAATTGTATCGAGCGGAGGGACGTGTACGGGTATGGAGACAACCTCATGAATCCATGGACCCTGCATGTTAGCAGGAGATTGTTCAAGTTGGTGGAGGCTTTGTAATGGTGCGGGGCGTGTGGAGTTGGTGTGATATGAGACCCCTGATAGATCTAGATACGACTCTGACAGGTGACACGTACGTATGCAACCTCTCTAATCACCTGCATCCATTCATGTCCATTGTGCATTCCGACGGACTTGGGCAACTCCACCAGGGCAAGGCGACACTCCACACGTCCAGCGTCGCTACATAGTGGCTCCAGGAACATTCTTCTGAGTTTAAACCCTTCCGCTGGCTACCAAACTTCCCAGACATGAACGTTATTGAGCATATCTGGGATGCCTTGCAACGTGCTGTTCAGATACATATATATACGAGGGTTGGAACTTTAATATTGGCAGCTATTTATTTAGAGCTCGTACAAAATAGATACATGTTTCAAAGTTCTACTGACCTTCAAAGTAGTCACTAGCATTGTGTATAACCCGTTGCCAGCGATGTGGAAGTCGTAGGATACTCTTAGCAGTGCCAGTTGTGTTGACAGTTCGAGCGGCGCGGTCTATTGCCCGACGAATTTGTATCAGTTCTGAAGCGAATGCCGTGAAGCGTTTCCTTCAGTTTAGAAATCGAGTTGAACTTACGAGGGCTTAACTCATGGGAGCGCAGTAAATGATATAGCACTTAGCAGCCCCATCAGTCAAACAAATCAGTAACGGCTTGCACTGTACGTGATTGAGCGTTGTCCTGCAAAATGATGGTCAGGTCCTGCAGAAAGTGTCACCACTTCTGTCTGTATGCTGTTCATTTTTGGGACACAACCTACTACCAGCTTAGAGACAGAAGTGATGACACTTTCTGCAGGACCTGACCATCATTTTGCAGGACAATGCTCAATCACGTACAGTGCAAGCTGTTACTGATTTGTTTAACTGATGGTGCTGCTAAGTGCTATACCGCCTACTGCACTCCCCTGACTTAAGCCCTCGTAAGTTCAACTGGATTTCCAAACTGAAGGAAACGCTTCACGACATTCGCTTCAGAATTGCTACAAATTCCTCGGGCAATAGATCGCGCCGCTCGACCTGTCAACACAACTGGCACTGCTAAGAGTATCCTAGGACTTCCACATCGCTGGCAACGGGTTATACACAATGCTGGTAACTACTTTGAAGGTCAGTAAAACTTTGAAATACGTATCTATTTTGTACGACCTGTAAATAGATAGTTGCCACTATGAAAGTTCCAACTGTCGTATATTTGAACAAACTAACATTTACATTTTCATAAAATTTCCTCTTTTTATTATATATATATATATATATATATATATATATATATATATATATATATATATATATATATATATACCCCCATGAACCATGGACCTAGCCGTTGGTGGGGAGGCTTGCGTGCCTCAGCGATACAGATAGCCGTATCGTAGGTGCAACCAGAACGGAGGGGTCTCTGTTGAGAGGCCAGACAAACGTGTGGTTCCTGAAGAGGGGCAGCAGCCTTTTCAGTAGTTGCAAGGGCAACAGTCTGGATGATTGACTGATCTGGCCTTGTAACACTAACCAAAACGGCCTTGCTGTGCTGGTACTGCGAACGGCTGAAAGCAAGGGGAAACTACAGCCGTAATTTTTCCCGAGGGCATGCAGCTTTATTGTATGGTTAAATGATGATGGCGTCCTCTTGGGTAAAATATTCCGGAGGTAAAATAGTCCCCCATTCGGATCTCCGGGCGGGGACTACTCAGGAGGGCGTCGTTATCAGGAGAAAGAAAACTGGCGTTCTACGGATCGGAGCGTGGAATGTCAGATCCCTTAATCGGGCAGGTAGGTAAGAAAATTTAAAAAGGGAAATGGATAGGTTAAAGTTAGATATAGTGGGAATTAGTGAAGTTCGGTGGCAGGAGGAACAAGACTTTTGGTCAGGCGAATACAGGGTTATAAATACAAAATCAAAACAGGGGAATGCAGAAATAGGTTTAATAATGAATAAAAAATAGGAGTGCGGGTAAGCTACTACAAACAGCATAGTGAACGCATTATTGTGGCCAAGATAGACACGAAGCCCACGCCTACCACAGTAGTACAAGTTTATATGCCAACTAGCTCTGCAGATGACGAAGAAATTGAAGAAATGTATGATGAAATAAAAGAAATTATTCAGATAGTGAAGGGAGACGAAAATTTAATAGTCATGGGTGACTGGAATTCGGTAGTAGGAAAAGGAAGAGAAGGAAACGTAGTAGGTGAATATGGATTGGGGCTAAGAAATGAAAGAGGAAGCCGTCTGGTAGAATTTTGCACAGATCACAACTTAATGATAGCTAACACTTGGTTCAAGAATCATAAAAGAAGGTTGTATACATGGAAGAAACCTGGAGATACTGACAGGTTTCAGATAGATTATATAATGGTAAGGCAGAGATTTAGGAACCAGGTTTTAAATTGTAAGACGTTTCCAGGGGCAGATGTGGACTCTGACCACAATCTATTGGTTATGAACTGTAGATTAAAACTGAAGAAACTGCAAAAAGGTGGGAATTTAAGGAGATGGGACCTGGAGAAACTGAAAGAACCAGAGGTTGTACAGAGTTTCAAGGAGAGCATAAGGGAACAATTGACAGGAATGGGGGTAAGAAATTCCGTAGAAGAAGAATGGGTAGCTTTGAGGGATGAAGTAGTGAAGACAGCAGAGGATCAAGTAGGTACAAAGACGAGGGCTAGGAGAAATCCTTGGGTAACAGAAGAAATATTGAACTTAATTGATAAGAGGAGAAAATATAAAAATGCAGTAAATGAAGCAGGCAAAAAGGAATACAAACATCTCAAAAATGAGATCGACAGGAAGTGCAAAATGGCTAAGCAGGGGTGGCTAGAGGACAAATGTAAGGATGTAGAGGCTTGTCTCACCAGGGGTAAGACAGATACTGCCTACAGGAAAATTAAAAAGACCTTTGGAGAAAAGAGAACCACTTGTATGAATATCAAGAGCTCAGATGGAAACCCAGTTCTAAGCAAATAAGGGAAAGCAGAAAGGTGGAAGGAGTATATAGAGGGTCTATACAAGGGCGATGTACTTGAGGACAATATTATGGAAATGGAAGAGGATGTAGATGAAGATGAAATGGGAGATATGATACTGCGTGATGAGTTTGACATAGCACTGAGAGACCTGAGTCGAAACAAGGCCCCGGGAGTAGACAACATTCCATTAGAACTACTGACAGCCTTGGGAGAGCCAGTCCTGACAAAACTCTACCATCTGGTGAGCAAGATGTATGAGACAGGCGAAATACCCTCAGACTTCAAGAAGAATATAATAATTCCAATCCCAAAGAAAGCAGGTGTTGACAGATGTGAAAATTACCGAACTATCAGTTTAATAAGTCACGGCTGCAAAATACTAACACGAATTCTTTACAGATGAATGGAAAAACTAGTAGAAGCCGACGTCGGAGAAGATCAGTTTGGATTCCGTAGAAATATACGAACACGTGATGCAATATTGACCCTACGACTTATCTTAGAAGCTAGAATAAGGAAAGGTAAACCTACGTTTCTAGCATTTGTAGACTTAGAGAAAGCATTTGACAATGTTGACTGGAATACCCTCTTTCAAATTCTGAAGGTGGCAGGGGTAAAATACAGGACCGAAAGGCTATTTACAACTTGTACAGAAACCAGATGGCAGTTATAAGAGTCGAGGGACATGAAAGGGAAGCAGTGGTTTGGAAGGGAGTGAGATAGGGTTGTAGCCTCTCCCCTATGTTATTCAATCTGTATATTGAGCAAGCAGTGAAGGAAACAAAAGAAAAATTCGGAGTAGGTATTAAAATCCATGGAGAAGAAATAAAAACTTTGAGGTTTGCTGATGACATTGTAATTCTGTCAGAGACAGCAAAGGACTTGGAAGAGCTGTTGAACGGAATGGATAGTGTCTTGAAAGGAGGATATAAGATGAACATCAACAAAACTAAGCCCGCATCTCGTGGTCGTGCGGTAGCGTTCTCGCTTCCCACGCCCGGGTTCCCGGGTTCGATTCCCGGCGGGGTCAGGGATTTTCTCTGCCTCATGATGGCTGGGTGTTGTGTGCTGTCCTAGGTTAGTTAGGTTTAAGTAGTTCTAAGTTCTAGGGGACTTATGACCTCAGCAGTTGAGTCCCATAGTGCTCAGAGCCATTTGAACCATTTTTTGAACAAAAGTAAAACGAGGATAATGGAATGTAGTCGAATTAAGTCGGGTGTTGCTGAGGGAATTAGATTAGGAAATGAGACACTTAAAGTAGTAAAGGAGTTTTGCTATTTGGGGAGCAAAATAACTGATGATGGTCGAAGTAGAGAGGATATAAAATGCAGACTGGCAATGGGAAGGAAAGCGTTTCTGAAGAAGAGAAATTTGTTAACATCGAGTATAGATTTAAATGTCAGGAAGTCGTTTCTGAAAGTATTTGTATGGAGTGTAGCCATGTATGGAAGTGAAACATGGACGATAAATAGTTTGGACAAGAAGAGAATAGAAGCTTTTGAAATGTGGTGCTACAGAAGAATGCTGAAGATTAGATGGGTAGTTCACATAACTAATGAGGAGGTATTGAATAGGATTGGGGAGAAGAGAAATTTGTGGCACAACTTGACTAGTAGACGGGATCGGTTGGTAGGACATGTTCTGAGGGATCAAGGGATCACCAATTTAGTATTGGAGGGCAGCGTGGAGGGTAAAAATCGTAGAGGGAGACCAAGAGATCAATACACTAAGCAGATTCAGAAGGATTTAGGTTGCAGTAGTTACTGGGAGATGAAGCAGCTTGTACAGGATAGAGTAGCATGGAGAGCTGCATCAAACCAGTCTCAGGACTGAAGACCACAACAACATATATATATATATATATATATATATATATATATATATATATATATATATATATATATATATCAGGTGGCATTCCAGTAGTTATATAAAAACTTGTGAGTATACCAATACAATGTTACGTCAAAATTTTCAAAGCAATGCGTGACAAATTTTAGCAGATTAGAGATTTGAAGAAACGAACGCCTACTTTGTGCTTATATAGAAACTGTTTCTAAGT
The DNA here is from genome assembly GCF_023898315.1 of Schistocerca nitens. NCBI lineage: Eukaryota > Metazoa > Arthropoda > Insecta > Orthoptera > Acrididae > Schistocerca > Schistocerca nitens. The sequence goes on from NC_064620.1 coordinate 271,898,706, forward strand.
GCAAAGCTTCAAAAGTTTTGTACCGCACGGTTTGAAATTTTGACACAACGTTGCCCTCGAGTACGTGTGTGTTTTATACAACTATTTTTTATTTTATCTATTTTTTTTGTAAAGACGTTTCCCTACTATTACATATACGAAATATTAATCGTTAAAAAAATAGGTGTATAAAACGCACGCTTACATGAGGGCAACTTTGTGTCAAAATTTCAAAACATGTGGTCAATACCTTTTGGAGCTCTGCGATCAGAAACATTTACAGTTTCATTTCAATTGAATCAACTGTGGGTTCCTAGTGAAACATTGGAAATTAACTAAACAAACACTGTTTTTAGGCTTGTTTCACATTTTACGAACGTAGGCGTTCGTCTGTTCAGTTACACATCTGCTAAAGCTCGTCGCGCATTGCTTTGAAATTTTGACACAACTTTAATTTTAATAAGGGCGTGTTTTAGGTACCTATTTTTTAATATACGTACATTTTTAATACATATAATACACACTTATAAAAAAATTTTGCATCACCCCGGTTCCCAGAACTCCTCAAGACAGACGTTGACTATGGATATTGTATTACAGACACAGACCCTTTGACTGTTCAGATATGTCACTAAACCCGCTCAAAGATATAAACAACCATGCATGAGCGGCGCCTGTTAAGCGGAAGGGGGCCGACAGCCGATCAGTTCCAGTCATTCCACCAGGAAGGAGGTACACAGCTCGTGTTGTCTGTAGTTCAACCATGCCTGGACGGTCAATACCGCGGTTCCATCGCGTCCGCATTGTTACTTTGTGTCAGGAAGGGCTCTCAACGAGGGAAGTGTCCAGGGGTCTCGGAGTGAAACAAAGCGATGTTGTTCGAACGTGGGGAAGATACAGAGAGACAGGAACTGTCGATGACATGCCTCGCTCTGGCCGCCCAAGAGCTACTACTGCAGTGGATGACCGCTACCTACGGATTATGGCTCGGAGGAACACTGACAGCAACGCCACCATGTTGAATAATGCTTTGCGTGCAATCACAGGATGTCGTGTTACGATTCACTGAGCACAATAGGCTGCATGATACGCAACTTCTCTCCCGGCGTCCATGGCGAGGTCCATCTTTGCAACCGCGACAACAAGCAGCGCGGTACAGATGCGACCAGCAACATGTCGAATGGACCACTCAGGGTGGGTATCATGTTCTCTTCACCGATGAGCGTCGCATATGCCTTCAATCAGACAATTGTCGGAGACGTGTTTGGAGCCATCCCTGTCAGGCTGAACGCATTAGACACGCTGTCCACCGATTGCAGCAAGGTGGAGGTTCCCTACTGTTTTGGGGTGGCATTATGTGGGGCCGATGTACGCCGCTAGTGGTCATGGAAGGCGCCGTAACGTCTGTGCGATACGTGAATGGCATCCACCGACTGATAGTGCAACCATATCGGCAGCGTATTGGCGAGGCATTCGTCTTCATGGACGACAATTCCCGCCCCCATCGTGAACATCTTGTGAATGACTTCCTTCAGGATAACGATACCGCTCGATTAGAGTGGTCAGCATGAACCCTATCGAACATGCCTGGGATGGATTGAATAGGGCTGTTTATGCACGACGTGACTCACCAACCACTCTGAGGGATCTACGCCGAATCGCCGTTGAGGATTGGACAATCTGGATCTTGATGAACTTGTGGACAGAACGCCACGACGAATACAAGCACGCATCAATGCAAGAGGACGTGCTGCTGGGTATTAGAGGTATCGCTGTGTACAGCAATCTGAACCACCAACTCCGAAGGTCTCGCCGTATGGTGGTACAACATGCAATGTGTGGTTTTCATGAGCAATAAAAAGGGCGGAAATGATGTTTGTGTTGATCTCGATTCCAATTTTCTGTACTGGTTCCGGAACTCTCGGAACTGAGCTGATACAAAACTTTTTTGATGTGTCTATATAAATATATATGTAATATATAAAGGGAAAACATTATACCAAAAATTTCAAAATCTACCTTTCCGATTTACTTCAATTTTTACGCGTTACAGTAATAAAAGTTTAGACACATAGAGGCTATAACCTTTTTAGTATATAAATATACACTCCTGGAAATGGAAAAAAGAACACATTGACACCGGTGTGTCAGACCCACCATACTTGCTCCGGACACTGCGAGAGGGCTGTACAAGCAATGATCACACGCACGGCACAGCGGACACACCAGGAACCGCGGTGTTGGCCGTCGAATGGCGCTAGCTGCGCAGCATTTGTGCACCGCCGCCGTCAGTGTCAGCCAGTTTGCCGTGGCATACGGAGCTCCATCGCAGTCTTTAACACTGGTAGCATGCCGCGACAGCGTGGACGTGAACCGTATGTGCAGTTGACGGACTTTGAGCGAGGGCGTATAGTGGGCATGCGGGAGGCCGGGTGGACGTACCGCCGAATTGCTCAACACGTGGGGCGTGAGGTCTCCACAGTACATCGATGTTGTCGCCAGTGGTCGGCGGAAGGTGCACGTGCCCGTCGACCTGGGACCGGACCGCAGCGACGCACGGATGCACGCCAAGACCGTAGGATCCTACGCAGTGCCGTAGGGGACCGCACCGCCACTTCCCAGCAAATTAGGGACACTGTTGCTCCTGGGGTATCGGCGAGGACCATTCGCAACCGTCTCCATGAAGCTGGGCTACGGTCCCGCACACCGTTAGGCCGTCTTCCGCTCACGCCCCAACATCGTGCAGCCCGCCTCCAGTGGTGTCGCGACAGGCGTGAATGGAGGGACGAATGGAGACGTGTCGTCTTCAGCGATGAGAGTCGCTTCTGCCTTGGTGCCAATGATGGTCGTATGCGTGTTTGGCGCCGTGCAGGTGAGCGCCACAATCAGGACTGCATACGACCGAGGCACACAGGGCCAACACCCGGCATCATGGTGTGGGGAGCGATCTCCTACACTGGCCGTACACCACCGGTGATCGTCTAGGGGACACTGAACTGTGCACGGTACATCCAAACCGTCATCGAACCCATCGTTCTACCATTCCTAGACCGGCAAGGGAACTTGCTGTTCCAACAGGACAATGCACGTCCGCATGTATCCAGTGCCACCCAACGTGCTCTAGAAGGTGTAAGTCAACTACCCTGGCCAGCAAGATCTCCGGATCTGTCCCCCATTGAGCATGTTTGGGACTGGATGAAGCGTCGTCTCACGCGGTCTGCACGTCCGGCACGAACGCTGGTCCAACTGAGGCGCCAGGTGGAAATGGCATGGCAAGCCGTTCCACAGGACTACATCCAGCATCTCTACGATCGTCTCCATGGGAGAATAGCAGCCTGCATTGCTGCGAAAGGTGGATATACACTGTACTAGTGCCGACATTGTGCATGCTCTGTTGCCTGTGTCTATGTGCCTGTGGTTCTGTCAGTGTGATCATGTGATGTATCTGACCCCAGGAATGTGTCAATAAAGTTTCCCCTTCCTGGGACAATGAATTCACGGTGTTCTTATTTCAATTTCCAGGAGTGTATATATTTAAAATATACAACAGTGAAACTTTGCTAGCAAACAGGAGAGTTGTATTTTGACTCATTGGTTTATGATTAGAATACTACTACAGAATCTGAATTTGCAACAACAATAAACAAGACTCAAAGTCAGAAAGAGGGAGGAAGAAGAGAAGGACCGACAGGTGGGAAGAAATGGATATAGTAAGCGGGAAGCAGGAGAGAGAGATGGGGCAGGAGGAGATGGACAGACAAGAGGAAGGAGAAAGAGAGAGGAGAGGAAGTGATGGACAAAGAAAGGGTGAGAGGGAGGTAGACAGAGCCAGCGGAGAGAAGGAGATTAGGACGTATATGCAGTTCCCATATATATTAGAAACGTGTTCTTTTTCTTTTGTTTCTTTTCCATTTAAGCAGACTGAGCCAGAGCAAAGTATGATCGGTTACAGCTAGTGACTAAAAAACATTTAAAATCCCATTCTGAAGAAATGCTCCGCAAAGAAATTGTTTGTAACTTGTATTGTCTTTGTGTTAATCTTAATTCTCGTGAAGCAAATTTGTATTAATTGTCTCAAATGTCGTAAGGAATAAAACTAAGAAAATGCAAGAACTCCAATTTCTTTGAGTCATCCTCTGTCAGAAGTACTTCCCACATTACTCTTATTATTAGTTTTTTCTGAATAAATAGCTTATTAAATTTAGCAGAATTATCCTGAAAGAGGTGTACGTGGGATAGAAGGCAGTGAAATTTTGCACAATAAATCAGATCGTTTCTGTTAGCTCAGATGATTACTCGCAGTTTGACATTAATGCAGAGTGCTTCAGAAGAAATCGTGAATATTTTAGGAATGGTAGTACAGACTAATTCGAATAAAAAATGTCACAATACATGTGTCCGGTTTTTAATGGTTATAGAAATACAGCTATTAGAAGGTACCCCAACAAATTCTCACAGAAGGTGTTAAGGAAAGGGAAGTTTCCCAAATTTCATATCCGACTTCAATGTACTTTCGAATTCCCTGTGTAGTTCTTCTGACGTCGTCGTGGCGGTTATGGGGCCAGCACTACAGTGAGGTAACAGAAGCCATGCGATAGCGATAAGCACATGTAAAGATGGCGACAGTATCTCGTACACGGGATATAAAATGGCAGTGCATTGGCGAAGCTGTCAGGTGTACTCAGCTGATTCATGTGAAAAGGTGTCTGACGTGATTAGGGCCGCACGATGTCAGAGCAATTAATATTACGAGCTCCACAGTGTCAAGTGTGTGCCGAGAATAATAAATTTCAGGCATTGCCTGTCACCACGGACAACACAGCCGCTGATGGCTTTCACTTAACGACCGAGAGCAGCGACATTTGCATAGAGTCGTCAGTGCTAACAGACAAGCAACACTTCATGAATAACGACGAACGTATCGTTTTGGACAGTGCGGCCAAATCTGGTGTTAATGTGTTATGGTAGCGAACGATTGACGCGAGAGCCTTTGGTAACAGCATGACATCGCATGCAGCTCCTCTCCTGGGCTCGTGACCGTATCGGTTGGACCCTAGACGACTGGAAAACCATGGCTTGGTCCGATTTAAGTTAGAAAGAGCTGATGATACGGTTCGAGTGCGACGCAGACTCTACAAAGCCATGCACCCAAATTGTCAACAAGGCAGTGTGCAAGTTGGTGGGCTGTGTTTACATGGGTCCTCTAGTCAACTGAGCCGATCACTGACTGCAAATGGTTTTCTCGGCTACTTAAAGACCATCTGCAGCCATTCACGGACTTCATGTTCCCGAACGACGATGGAAATTTTATGGATGGCAATGCACCATGTCACCGGGCCGTAATTTTTCGCGTTTGGTTTGATGAACATTCTGAACAATTAGAGCGAATGACTTGGCCACCCAGATCACCCGACATGAATCCCATCAAACATTTATGGGACATAATCGAGAGATCAGTTCGTGCACGAACTCCTGCACCGGCAACACTTCGCAATTATGGACGGCTATAGAGGCAGCATGGTTCAATATTTCTGTTGGGCATTTCCAACGTCTTGTTGAGTCCATTGCTGCACTACCCCGGGCAAAAGGAGATCCGACGCTTCTGCCAGCTCAGTATATTCATTATCCGAACGATCAATTCGTGTTTTTCTTTGTAAACATCAGCTTTTACTAACAGGCAAAAATCTAAACTTGTAAGGTCTGGGACACTGGTGACCAAGAAATGTGACCCTTTCTACTGACCCATCTTCTGGGGAATGTGTCAGCGACGACTTAGAACTGCAATGACCTCATCGTGCTGGAAGGACATATCCATCCTTGTGACCAAAGGTTTTTCTTCCGGTAATGTTGGCAGCTCGTTTTCAAGAAAGTCTTGCTAGCGGGACCCTGTAAGGCTGCCAGTAACGCCACATCTCACATTTACAGACATGCGTTTCTGAAAATATGTGGTTTTGTCGAACCGCCGATGACAGATCTGAATGGTGTTGATGTAGTCGCGATGAAAGTGGCTCCACTGTAAGCAATATTAATGGGATAACTCGGCGATTAACAATTATCCGACGGTAAAAGTCCCTTCGTCTACTCTCGTGTCCCTCTCGAAGGTGTTGAATCTGCTGTAAATGATAAAGACAGGTGAGCTTACGTACTGTGGCCACACGCTTGATATAGAGCATCGATACGTGTAGAACTTCTGCGAGTGCTTGTGAAAGGACTACTTTCTACCAACTGAATAATGTTTTCTAGTTCATCCACACACTGTTCATTTGCAAGTTCATATGTGACTGAAGGAAAAATATGGCAACACTAAGAAGGAATCGAGTGACATGAATAAAAGTTGGTAGACATGTTTGTACATCATCTGCCGTATTCTCTGCAAAATGCTGGAGCATTTCCATTAAAAAACACACACAAATGCCATATCGGCGTACTAAGCATTGGTAAACACATGCAGCATGCTTCAACGATACAGTAGAACTGGCCAGCAAGTCACAATCACAGTCATAGTTGAAGAAGAATTCAGCTATGAAAGGCTCAAGCATAACTTCACAATTTGATCTTAAAAACAAAAAAACAATCGATAAATAAACACATTGCAATGGAGTACCACCATGCAAAATTAAAACTTAACTCTGTAACCAGTAGAACTGGACACATGTAATTTGCAATGTTTTGTTCAAAGAAGACTATACTACCAGCCCTAAAATATTTACTATTCCTCCTTAAATGCCATGCGGGTTAGCCGTGCGGTCTAGGGCGCCTTGTCACGGTTCGCGCGGCTCCCCACCCCCCCCCCACCCCCCATCCCCGCCCCCCGTAGGTTTGAGTCCTCCCTCGGGTATGGGTGTGTTGTCTTTAGCGTAAGTTAAAGTTAAATTAAGTAGTGTGTAAGCTTTGAGACCGATGGCTTCAGCTGTTTGGTCCCATAAGATCTTACCACACATTTCCAATTTTCCTCCTTAAATGCGCTGATACGGCTGAACGAAAGAAATCATCAGAAATCGAATTCCAAAATAATTTCTGCTCTAAATTTAATCTGACTTATACCGTCGTGGAATCAGTGGTTGCCTTATATTACGGTATGGTGCTAATTTTTATTTTAGGACTGTCTAATTACATCTGAATGAAACACAGTTTTTGTGCCATTGCGTTCCGTCTGTATTCTTGGCAAGGCATCTTCAGTGGTCTGGAACATGCACATATTCCTGTTTATGCTATTTAACTTACATTTACGACATTGTGTAATTAGGTTATAAAGAGTTCTGGTTCTTTTTGTTTCTCTGCCATACAGTCATAATTTAAAGTTCTACTTACAGATTTCGTGGATGTTGGTCTGCATTTTCGTTTTTTGTTCCTCTATTATCGCGGTCCTGCTTCCTATAGTTGCCGTCTGAAATTTTGTTTTAGATATCATACCTTTTCCTTTTTTTAAATTGTGTGTGTTTGTGTTTGTGTGTGTGTGTGTGTGTGTGTGTGTGTGTGTGTGTGTGTGTGTGTGAACTGCTGCTGGTTTTGGTACGGTTAGGTTTGGGGCTTTCTTCCACGCCACTGAAGATGCCTTGCAAAGAATAAAGGCGAAATGCGTATGGCTTAAAAACTATGTTTCATTCGGTTGTAATCAAACGGTCGCAAACTAAAAATTATCAACATACCGTAACATTATACGAAACCGAGGACGACAGGACTACAAAAGTTGAAAATGCAACAGTTGCCTTGCTTCGATGACTACTGGGTGGAAATCAGAAACAGATGCACCGCTGAGAACCAGAATGTAAGTTTTGGGAATCGAGTTTTACGAACGGAACGCATCAGAGCATATACCGTATGCGATTCGTTATTATTATTAAGTACTGTAAGATTTTGATTTTCACAGTTACCTATTGCACAAGACATCGGGGGGATTGCGTTTGATGTTATTACCACTGGAAATGATGTGAGTTTCTGGATGAGGGAGCTGTGATCATCCTGAGCACCAACATAAACGTTTCCCACATTAAAATCAAATTAACTGTCTGTTACTCTCGTTAGGAGAAAGGTTCCCCTGGCGGATCGCGCTTCGTAACGGTATCTGCCGTCATGTGAGAATGTCGCCGTCGAACACACTCTCCGTCCGCTGATGTAGTTTCCTCTGGCGATGAAGTGGATCATTAGTAACAACTGTTTCGGCGCCTCCTTCGAAGATGAACACAGAGATTGCAGAGTCCAAATAGCCTCTTGTCTAGATACAAAATCTTTAACACCACACGTCATTTCGCTTCTAGCTCGTCGTGTACGACACATGAAACACTGATTTATATGCATGCAGAACCCTTGCAACGCCAAAGATACAAGCGCCAACACTTAGCCCATCTTACACAATGTGTCATTACCTATTGCCACAAGATCAGCGCTCTGTTCTTCAGTTACTAGTAACAGAAATATTAGATTTTTATGGTAGTGGCTCTGAAGATGTTAAAGAGCTCAAGTTCTCTCTTGTGTCGAGATCAGAACTTAGCTTTTAACAGCTTGTGAATCTCAATGATACTTCGTGACGTGAATTTTTATACGTTGGGTCTACAAAAAGAGAAATTTTAAGTTTTCAAAATTGTGCTACTGTCTTGCAAAGAACTCCTCGTCAGTATTTCGTTATGGTGCTTTGTCAGAGGCATTTGTCGAAAAAGACGTGTCCATCTACATCTACGTATATACTCCTCAAGCCTACATACAGTGTGTGACGGAGGAGACCTTATACCACTGCTAATGCTCTTCTACATCTACATCTACATTTATACTCCGCAAGCCACCCAACGGTGTGTGGCGGAGGGCACTTTACGTGCCACTGTCATTACCTCCCTTTCCTGTTCCAGTCGCGTATGGTTCGCGGGAAGAACGACTGCCGGAAAGCCTCCGTGCGCGCTCGAATCTCTCTAATTTTACATTCCTGATCTCCTCGGGAGGTATAAGTAGGGGGAAGCAATATATTCGATACCTCATCCAGAAACGCACTCTCTCGAAACCTGGACAGCAAGCTACACCGCGATGCAGAGCGCCTCTCTTGCAAAGTCTGCCACTTGAGTTTACTAAACATCTACTTCCCTGTTCCACACGCAAATGCAGAGAGAGAAAAACGTCTACATGCTTCCGTACGAGCCCTGAATTCTCTTGTCCTCGCAGTGATTAGGTGTGTGTACGAGGGGCGATGAGGAAGTAATGCAATACTTTTTTCCTCAAAGCAGGTTAGTATCATTCAGGATTCTAATACACCACATATTCCCCACTCTTTTGGCTACAAAACTCTGTTTTTCAACACAATCTCAGTTCAATGCGCTGCCCTTACGCCTTCTCACTAGGAGCGCCAGTATTCACGCAAGGTACCACTCTCTTGGTCCATGTCAGAGCCATCGACTTGTTGCGTCAATAATCTCCCCATCATCCCCGGAGTGCATCCTTCATTGGGCCAAACAGATAGAAGTTGGAAGATGCGAGATCCGGACTGTCGGGTGGACGAGGAAGAACAGTCCAATGAAGTTCTGGAGCTTCTCTTAGGTCCGCAGATTTGTGTTAGGCCTTGCGTGGTCATGGAGAGGGAGAAGTTCGTTACATTTTTGTGGCGACGAACACCTTGAAGTCGTTTCTTCATTTTCCTGAGGATACAACACTACGCTTCAGAGTTGATCGTTCCAACATGAGGGAGGACATCAAACAGAATTACCCCTTCAGAGTCTATATTCACGAAGATGCAAAGCTGGTACTTTTTGCCGACGATACAAGTATAGCTATCACACCCAACAGACAAGAATTAACTGGTGAAATTGTAAACGATGTTTTTCAGAAAATCATTAAGTGGTTCTCTGCAAATGGGCTCTCATTAAACTTTGACAAACAGTAAATGGAATGACACCATTAATTAACATATACTTCGATCAGAAATCGGTAGCTCAGGTAGAATATTCAAAATTTCTAGATGTATGCATTGATGAGTGATTGAACTGGAAAAAACACACTGAGGATCTGCTGAAACGTTTGAGTTCAGCTACTTATGCTATTAGGGTCATTGCAAATTTTGTCGATATACATCTGAGTAAATTAGCTTACCACGCCTATTTTCATTATCTGCTTTCGTATGGCATCATATTCTGGGGTAACTCATCATTGAGTAAAAGAGTGTTCATTGCACAAAAGTGTGTAATCAGAATAATTGCTGGAGCTCATCCAAGATCATCCTGCAGACACTTATTTAAAGAGCAAGAGATCTTCACTGTTGCCACACAATATATATCTTTACTTATGAAATAGAGAGCCTATACAAGGGCGACGTACTTCAGGACAATATTATGGAAATGGAAGAGGATGTAGATGAAGATGAAATGGGAGATATGATATTGCGTGAAATGTTTCACAGAGCACTGAAAGACCTGAGTCGGAACAAGGCCCCCGAAGTAGACGACATTCCATTAGAACTACTGACAACCTTGGGAGAGCCGGTCCTGACAAAACTCTACCATCTAGTGAGCAAGATGTATGAGACAGGCGAAATACCCTCAGACTTCAAGAAGAATATAATAATCCCAATCCCAAAGAAAGCAGGTGTTGACAGATGTGAAAATTACCGAACTATCAGTTTAATAAGTCACGGCAGCAAAATACTAACGCGAATTCTTTACAAACGAATGGAAAAACTGATAGAAGCCGACCTCGGGGAATGTTGTTGTTGTTGTGGTATTCAATCCTGAGACTGGTTTGATGCAGCTCTCCATGCTACTCTATACTGTGCAAGCTTCTTCATGTCCCAGTACCTACTGCTACCTACATCCTTCTGAATCTGCTTAGTGTATTCATCTCTTGGTCTCCCCTCTACGCTGCCCTCCAATACTAAATTGGTGATCCCTCGATGTCTCAGAACATGTCCTACCAACCGATCCCTTCTTCTAATCAAGTTATGCCACAAGCTCCTCTTCTCCCCAATCCTATTCAGTACCTCCTCATTAGTTATGTGATCTACCCATCTAATCTTCAGCATTCTTCTGTAGCACCACATTTCGAAAGCTTCTATTCTCTTCTTGTCCAAACTATTTACCGTCCATGTTTCACTTCCATACATGGCTACACTCCATACAAATACTTTCAGAAATGACTTCCTGACACTTAAATCTATACTCGATGTTAACAAATTTCTCTTCTTCAGAAACGCTTTCCTTGCCATTGCCAGTCTACATTTTATATCCTCTCTACTTCGACCATCATCAGTTATTTTGCTCCCCAAATAGCAAAACTCCTTTACTACTTTAAGTGTCTCATTTCCTAATCTAATACCGTCAACATCACCCGACTTAATTCGACTACATTCCATTATCCTCGTATTGCTTTTGTTGATGTTCATCTTATATCCTCCCTTCAAGACACCATCCATTCCGTTCAACTGCTCTTCCAAGTCCTTTGCTGTCTCTGACAGAATTACAATGTCATCGGCAAACCTCAAAGTTTTTATTTCTTCTCCATGGATTTTAATACCTACACCGAATTTTTCTTTTGTTTCCTTTACTGCTTGCTCAATATACAGATTGAATAAATCGGGGAGAGGCTACAACCCTGTCTTACTCCCTTCCCAACCACTGCTTCCCTTTCATGTCCCTCGACTCTTATAACTGCCATCTGGTTTCTGTACAAATTGTAAATAGCCTGTCGCTCCCTGTATTTTACCCCTGCCACCTTTAGAATTTGAAAGAGTGTATTCCAGTCAACATTGTCAAAACCTTTCTCTAAGTCTACAAATGCTAGAAACGTAGGTTTGCCTTTCCTTAATCTTTCTTCTAAGACAAGTCGTAAGGTCAGTATTGCCTCACGTGTTCCAGTATTTCTACGGAATCCAAACTGATCTTCCCCGAGGTCGGCTTCTACTAGTTTTTCCATTCATCTGTAAAGAATTCGTGTTAGTATTTTGCAGCTGTGGCTTATTAAACTGATTGTTCGGTAATTCTCACATCTGTCAACACCTGCTTTCTTTGGGATTGGAATTATTATATTCTTCTTGAAGTCTGAGGGTATTTCGCCTGTTTCATACATCTTGCTCACCAGATGGTAGAGTTTTGTCAGGACTGGCTCTCCCAAGGCCATCAGTAGTTCCAATGGAATGTTGTCTACTCCTGGGGCCTTGTTTCGACTCAGGTCTTTCAGTGCTCTGTCAAACTCTTCACGCAGTATCGTATCTCCCATTTCATCCTCGTCTACATCCTCTTCCATTTCCATAATATTGTCCTCAGGTACATCGTCCTTGTATAGACCCTCTATATACTCCTTCCACCTTTCTGCCTTCCCTTCTTTGCTGAGAACTGGGTTGCCATCTGAGCTCTCGATATTCATACAAGTGGTTCTCTTCTCTCCAAAGGTCTCTTTAATTTTCCTGTAGGCAGTATCTATCTTACCCCTAGTGAGACAAGCCTCTACATCCTTACATTTGTCCTCTAGCCATCCCTGCTTAGCCATTTTGCACTTCCTGTCGATCTCATTTTTGAGACGTTTGTATTCCTTTTTGCCTGCTTCATTTACTGCATTTTTATATTTTCTCCTTTCATCAATTAAATTCAATATTTCTTCTGTTACCCAAGGATTTCTACTAGCCCTCGTCTTTTTACCTACTTGATCCTCTGCTGCCTTCACTACTTCATCCCTCAAAGCTACCCATTCTTCTGCTACTGTATTTCTTTCCCCCATTCCTGTCAATTGTTCCCTTATGCTCTCCCTGAAACTCTGTACAACCTTTGGTTCTTTCAGTTTATCCAGGTCCCATCCCCTTAAATTCCCACCTTTTTGCAGTTTCTTCAGTTTTAATCTACAGGTCATATAACCAATAGATTGTGGTCAGAGTCCACATCTGCCCCTGGAAATGTCTTACAATTTAAAACCTGGTTCCTAAATCTCGGGGAACATCAGTTTGTATTCCGTAGAAATGTTGGAACACGTGAGGCAATACTGACCTTACGACTTATCTTAGAAGAAAGATTAAGTAAAGGCAAACCTACGTTTATAGCATTTGTAGACTTAGAGAAAGCTTTTGACAATGTTGATTGGAATACTCTCTTTCAAATTCTGAAGGTGGCAGGGGTAAAATACAGGGAGCGAAAGGCTATTTACAACTTGTATAGAAAGCAGATGGCGGTTATAAGAGTCGAGGGGTATGAAAGGGAAGCAGTGGTTGGGAAGGGAGTGACACAGGGTTGTAGCCTATCCCCGATGTTATTCAATCTGTATATGGAGCAAGCAATAAAGGAAACAAAAGAAAAGTTCGGAGTAGGTATTAAAATCCATGGAGAAGAAATAAAAACTTTGAGGTTCGCCGATGACATTGTAATTCTGTCAGAGACACCAAAGGACTTGGAAGAGCAGTTGAACGGAATGTACAGTGTGTTGAAAGGAGGGTATAAGATGAACATCAACAAAAGCAAAACGAGGATAATGGAATGTAGTCGAATTAAGTCGGGTGATGCTGAGGGAATTAGATTAGGAAATGACGCACTTAAAGTAGTAAAGGAGTTTTGCTATTTGGGGAGCAAAATAACCGATGATGGTCGAAGTAGAGAGGATATAAAATGTAGACTGGCGTTTCTGAAGAAGAGAAATTTGTTAACATCGAGTATAGATTTAAGTGTCAGGAAGTCATTTCTGAAAGTATTTGTATGGAGTGTAGCCATGTATGGAAGTGAAACATGGACGGTAAATAGTTTGGACAAGAAGAGAATAGAAGCTTTCGAAATGTGGTGCTACAGAAGAATGCTGAAGATTAGATGGGTAGATCACATAACTAATGAGGAGGTATTGAATAGGATTGGGGAGAAGAGAAATTTGTGGCACAACTTGACTAGTAGAAGGGATCGGTTGGTAGGACATGTTCTGAGGGATCAAGGGATCACCAATTTAGTATTGGAGGGCAACGTGGAGGGTAAAAATCGTAGAGGGAGACCAAGAGATCAATACACTAAGCAGATTCAGAAGGATGTAGGTTGCAGTAGGTACTGGGAGATGAAGAAGCTTGCACAGGATAGAGTAGCATGGAGAGCTGCATCAAACCAGTCTCAGGACTGAAGACCACAACAACAACAACATGAAATTTGTTATTAACAATCAGAACGAATTCAAAAGTAATGGCAGTGTACATGGCCACAACACTTGGAGAAAGGATGATCTTCACTACTCAAGGTTAAATATAACTTTGGCTCAGAAGGGGGTAAATTCTGTTGCCAAAAAAGTCTTTGGTCCCTTACCTAATAGCATGAAAAGTCTGACAGATAGCCATATAGCATTTAAAAGGAAATTAAAAGAATTTCTTAATGGCAACTCCTTCTACTCATTAGATGAATTTTTGGATATAGTAAGTGGGTAATTTCCCCAATCCCTATAAAAAAAATTGAGAGTCATGTAATATTTTGTGTAATGTAATATCTTGTACAGACACCTTTTATTAACCTGACACGTTCCACATCATTACGAAGTGTCGTATTCACGATCTATGGAACAAGTACTAATCTAATCTTATCCAGAAGACCGTAGCCTTGACTTTATCGGCTGAGGGGACAGCTTTGAATTTTTTCTTCGGAGGTGCGGCGATGTGGTACCACTCTATGGACTGCCGTTTTGTTTCCGATTCGACGTGATGAATCCATGTTTCATCGCCTGTGACGATGTTCGACAAAAAAAACTGTCACGACCTGCCTCGTAACTTGCAAACAGTTCCTCGCAGACGGTTCTCCGTTGCTCTTTGTGGTCTTCTGTTAGACGGCGAGGAACCTAGTGGGCACACGAGTAACCCAACTGGAGAGAGAGTCTGTCAGCACTACTATCAGAGACGTCCAGTTGTGTAACGAGGTGTTTGGTTGTGATCCGTCGATAACCTGGAATGAGGTGCAGGAGTCACAGCTGAGTGCGGCCGGCAGGCACGCTGGAGATTGGAAAGGCTTGCGCGATCTTGTTGAATACTGACGGACACTTCGCCCAACGATTCACGGTGCTTTTCTTCGCTGCCAGGTCTCCGTAGACGTTCTGCAAGCGCCAACGGATATCTGCGGTCCTCTGGTTTTCCACCAAAATGAACTCAATGACAGCTCTCTGCTTGGAGCGCACCTTCGTTGCAGACGCCGTTTTGAAGGCTACATATAATGTCGCCACCTATAGGTACTTGAAGAAATTATATCGGCTGGAGTGGAAATATTCCACGATGTCCCACGATAAATTCCTCATTGTTTTCAATGGAAATTGCCTGAGGAAAAAATATGTTATGGTTCTTATTGAACGCCCCTCGTATGTTGGTGACAGTAGAATCGTCGCAGACACCGGTTCTCTAAACTTTCCCGATAGTATTTCCCGAAAAGAACATCTTCTTCCCTCCAAGGTTTCCCATTTTAGTTCAAGGGGGCTTTCCGTAACACTCGCGTGTTGATCGAACCTACAGGTAACACAGAGCACAACTTTGAATTGTTTCGATATCTTCCTTTAATACAACCTCGTCAGGATACCGATACTCAAGAATGGTTCGTACAAGCGTCCGGTACGTGGTCTCTTTTATAGATAAGTTACACTTTCCTAAATTTCTCCCTGCTAAACACCTCAAGCGCTCTTTCCGTTTCGTATCTCTTAGATATTCAAACGACGAGGTTGTCAAAGCTGCTCACCGCTAATGCTACACTACTGGCCATTAAGATTGCTACACCAACAAGAAATGCACATGGTTAACGGGTATCCATTGGACAAATATATTATACTAGAACTGACATGTGATTACATTTTCACGCAATTTGGGTGCATAGATCCTGAGAAATCAGTACCCAGAACAAACATCTCTGGCCGAAATAACCGCCTTGATACTCCTACGCATTGAGTCAAACAGAGCTTGGATGGCGTGTACAGGTACAGCTGCCCATGCAACTTCAACACGATACCACAGTTCAACAAGAGTAGTGACTGGCGTATTGTGACGAGCCAGCTGCTCGACCATTGACCAGACATTTTCAATTGGTGAGAGATCTGGAGAATGTGCTGGCCAGGGCAGCGGTCGAACATTTCCTGTATCCAGAAAGGCCCGTACAGGACCTGCAACATGCGGTCGTACATTACCCTGCTGAAATGTAGGGTTTCGCAGGGATCGAATGAAGGGTAGAGCCACGGGTCATAACACATCTGAAATGTAACGTCCACTGTTCAAAGTGCCGTCAATGCGAACAAGAGGTGACTGAGACGTGTAACCAATGGCACCCCATACTATCACGCCGGGTGATACGCCAGTATGGCGATGACGAATACACGCTTCCAATAAGCGTTCACCGCGATTTCGCCAAACACGGATGCGACCATCATGTTGCTGTAAACAGAACCTGAATTCATCCGAAAAAATGACGTTTTGCCATTCGTCCACCCAGGTTCGTCGTTGAGTACACCATCGCACGCGCTCCTGTCTGTGATGCAGCGTCAAGGGTAACCGCAGCCATGGTCTCCGAACTGATAGTCCATGCTGCTGCAAACGTCGTCGAACTGTTCGTGCAGATGGTTGTTGTCTTGCAAACATCCCTATCTGTTGACTCAGGGATCGAGACGTGGCTGCAGAATCCGTTACAGCCATGCGGATAAGATGCCTGTCATCTCGACTGCTAGTGATACGAGGCCGTTGGGATCCAGCACGGCGTTAAATATGACCCCCCTGAACCCACCGATTCCATATTCTGCTAACAGTCATTGGATCTCGACCAACGCGAGTAGCAACGTCGCGATACGATAAACCGCAATCGCAATAGGCTACAATCCGACCTTTATCAAAGTCGGAAACGTGATGGTACGCATTTCTCCTCCTTAGACGAGGCATCACAACAACGTTTCACCAGGCAACGCCGGTCAACTGCTGTTTGTGTATGAGAAATAGGTTGGAAACGTTCCTCATGTCAGCACGTTGTAGGTATCGCCACCGGCACCAGCTTTGGGTGAATGCTCTGAAAAGCTAATCATTTGCATATCACAGCATTGTCTTCCTGTCGGTCAAATTTCGCGTCTGTAGCACGTCATCTTCGTAGTGTAGCAATTTTAATGGCCAGTAGAGTACATTCAAAAATTAGTGAACTTCTTTTCCTACTCATTTGCATTTAAATACTTTTTCCACGTTTAGAGTAAGCTGCCAGCTGCCATTCACTACACCAAATAGAAATTCTACTACCCCAGTCATCGTGCATCCACCTAGAGCCACTCAAATATGACATTTCTGTACACTACAGCTGCATCAGTAAACAGTCACAGATCGCTGTTAATCCTATGTGTCAGATTGTTTATGGATACTGAGAACATGTGCGGTCCTATCACACTTCCCTGGGTCACTCCTGATGATAATTTTGTCTGCGAACACTGTCCGTCCAGGACAACGCACTGGGTGTTACCACGTAAAAAGTTTTTGATTCATTCATGTAAGAACCTATTCTGTATGCTCAGAACTTCCTTAACGGTCTGCAGTGTGACACTGTGTCAAACGTTTTTCAGAAATCTAGGAATACAGATCTGCTTGTCATTCTTAATCATAGTACGCAAGGTAGCATGAGAGAAAAAGAGAGAAATCAGCGATGAATTCTAAATCTGTGTTGATTTGTGGATAAATTTTCTATCTCAGGGAAATTTACTATACATTCATAGACGAAAAAGAAAAAGAAATGTCGCACCACTAAAGAACCATCCGTATCGGACAAAATCGGTGGATGTGATGTAGATGTACAAACAAATGATTTCAATTTCAGAAATATTGGATGGTTTATTCAAAAGAAAGTGCTCCGCAATTAAAGCAGTTCAATAGCGCGTTGGTCTATCTCTGGTCCTTATGCTAGTAATTATTTGGCTTGACTTTGATTGACAGACTTGTTGGAAGTCCTCCTGAAGGACATCATGCCAAATTCTGTCCAACAAAACGCGTTATGTCGTACAAATCACGAGTTGGTTGGAGGGTCTTGCACATAATGCTCCAAAGGCTGTCAGTTGGGGAGAGGTTTGGGAACCTTGTGACAAGATAGGGTTTGGCAAACATGGACAAGCAGTAGAAACTCTCGCTGTGTGCGAAAGGGAATTATCTTGCTGCAGTGTAAGCCCAGGATGGCTTGCCTTGAAGGCCAACAAAACTTGTAGAACATCGTCGGCCCACTGCTGTGCTATAGGGGTGCCGCAGATAACCACCAAAGTGGTCCTGCTATGAAATGAAATCGCAGCCCACACCATTACTCGTAGATGTCGGGCCGTATGGACGCAACAGTCGCGCCGGCCGGTGTGGCCGTGCGGTTAAAGGCGCTACAGTCTGGAACCGCGTGACCGCTACGGTCGCAGGTTCGAATCCTGCCTCGGGCATGGATGTGTGTGATGTCCTTAGGTTAGTTAGGTTTAATTAGTTCTAAGTTCTAGGCGACTAATGACCTCAGAAGTTAAGTCGCATAGTGCTCAGAGCCATTTGAACCATTTTTGCAACAGTCAGGTTGGTATCCCACCACTGTCCGGGGAGTCTCCAGACACGTCATCAGCCTGGAATCTCATTGACTGGAGTAGAGCTGTCTTCAGTGATGAGTTCCGTTTCCAGTTGAGCCCCGATGACCAGTAAAAAGATGTCTGGAGGCTCCCGGAGAGCTGTGGTATACCAATCTGACTGCCGCCCGCCATACAGCCCGACAACCAGAAGTTATGATCACGGGTGCCATTTTTCAAAGCAGAATCCGTTTGGTTGTCATTCGCCGCACCCTAACAACACAGCGGTACTTCGACGATATTCTACACCCCGTTTTGTTGCCGTTCATGTCAAGTCATCCATGGGCTTACATTTCAGCAAGATAATGCCCACCCGCACACGACGAAAGTTTCTACTGCTTGTCTTCGCTACCTTGACCACAAAAGTCACCAGATCTCTCCCAAATTGAGAACTTTTGGAGCATGATGGGCAGAGCCCTCCAACCATCTCGGGATTTTCACGATCTCAGACGCCAATTGGATAGATTTTGGCTTGATATCCGTCAGGAGGACATCTAACAACTCTACCAACTAGTGCCAAGCCGAAAGACTGCTTGCATAAAGGCCGGAGATGGACCAACCCGTTATTGACTTGCTCAATTTGTGAAGCTCTTTCTCTTGAATAAATCATCCATAATTTCTGAAATTGTAATCATTTGTATGTCTGTACACGTACATCACATGTTCCGATTTCCGTCCTATTCGGATAATTCCTTCGTGGTGTATCTTTGTTTTTCCTTTTTTGTCTTAGACTGCATTAGAACTTTATTCTCAAGACTTCTACTGCAAACGAACGTTATTTGTCTGTAATTTTGAAGGTCTGATTTTTCCAGTCACTATGGACTTTCCGCTGAACGAGAGTTTCGTGATAAATGCAAGTTAAGTAAGGGACGTATGCTGAAGAGTACTCTCTGTAAAACAGAACCGGTATTCCTTACACGTTCTCACTTATAGCTTTAAAGAGCTTCTCAAGACTCGGGAAATGATAGCGGACAGAAGTTTAAACAATAATAGACTCACTACTACATTTTCTGTATCACCTGTTCCTTGCCGTCAAAACTACAGAAAGATAGTAGTGCATTAAATGTACATGAATACTGAATTCATGAAATCAGCAGCAACAAAGATAGAGATAGTTTCATTTTATTCATCATAAAACTGAGTTCTGAAAGCTCCGACTGAAAAGCCAATGGTTACAAGTTTAATAAAAATAATTTGATGCTGCTAATTATAACAAATCAGAATACGTTTAGAGTAAATGCACAATATTATGTAAAAATATACCAATGTGAATTTCGGTCCTCCGACGACATTAGTTACGTTGTCATCAACATCATATGAGTAAAAACTCACTGTATACTGAGACCGTTTAGAACAACAATCTCTGCCAAAACTGGACGTCGAACTGAAGCGGTATGTAGTGCCAAAGTACTTCTATTGTTGCCTAAATTCAGTATGGAGACACCAAGTGCTACTATAAATTACACAAATAAAACCTTTCCGAATCTCCGTCCACATGAATCTATTATATCGAATGTTTCAAATTTCTCTAAATGATAAAATGAACAGCTTCCAAACTAGTGCGGAAAACAATGACAATTCTGCTGCATCATTTCAAAACTCTAGTATTATCCGAGGACTATAAGTCTGACTAGAAAATTGATTCTGCTTTATGGAAAGTTTCGTTACCTGTCCAGCACTGAAACTGGCTAATATTCGTTCGCTCCAGAGGTTAATGCACCTGTCAATGTGTCTCAAACAGTGAACTTTTTTTCCCCTCTTCAGCTATTTGAAATTCCTTGGACACGTTAGCGTCCACAAACGTTCTGAGAAAACAGGAAGCGAGTACATTCCTATAATTCCTTCGCAGAAGTCGAGAGGACTCTTTTAACTACTGCAGCACATGATTTCGTTGCTACGCGTAATGCAAAACCGGCGGAGGAAAAGTGTAAACTACATATTGATGAAGATATCATAAAGTTAAATTGGTAGAGAGATTAGAGAAATACGCGTACAGCCGTTATGAGATCGAAAGCTGATTAGAATAGAATAGCACTTTATTAGCCATTATGCTGTTTGAGTAGCAAGTATATCATTACACTTAGGCATGAAGTCGATAAGAACATTAAGTCCGTCTTTGGTGATGAGTAAGCAAATAATTTAAATTCTCGAAAGATAGTTAAGTGTTGCAAGTTACACATTTTTTATCGCGTGAACAACTACAGAGTTCAGTGCAACCAAATAAGGACACGATTTTATCGTAAAAGGCCTTTTTTCTCATAAAGCCCACTACTTAGTCCGTGTTTGCTTAAATAATAAATATGTTTCAGTATCGCACCTCGAGCAGAACACAACTCCTGCTTGTAACTATTTCTCACATTGTTTCGGAGCTGTACACCATTCTCAATGTGCTTTTCTCAAGGCAGTAACATCGAATGTATTTATGTCATAAATACTGAGTTTACTAATATAGGATCGTTAGTAATGGAATTCGTCACTTGAGAGGAATTAACACACTTTCAGGGAACCGTATGGAATAATATGTTGTGAACCATTAGGAATGTACGTGGAAGAAATTCCTAGACTCATTTTTCTGTAGCAACAACGATGACTATGGCTTCGTACCGACATTCGCTAAATAACGAAATTAAACGGTTTGGGAAATTTTACAATGGAATGAACGCACGAAATAAATTGTAACCCATTGGAACTATTTCATAGGAATGATATTTCGAAAGTAGCAGGATGCGTAACAAACTAACTTTTTTGGATGCTGTTAGAATATTTAAAACGGGACAAGAAATATAGATCTTCCAAAGAGGAAGAGTATGACTTTTGATATGTTTGTTAACTACGAACGAGACTGGTAGTACAGCTAGTCATGGATTGTTCGGATGGCGGCATACGACAAGCTCAATTGATTACGTGAAAACGACACTCGGAGTTCTGCAATTCATCACAGAGCATCAGGCCCACTTTCTTATACACTCCTGAAATTGAAATAAGAACACCGTGAATTCATTGTCACAGGAAGGGGAAACTTTATTGACACATTCCTGGGGTCAGATACATCACATGATCACACTGACAGAACCACAGGCACATAGACACAGGCAACAGAGCATGCACAATGTCGGCACTAGTACAGTGTATATCCACCTTTCGCAGCAATGCAGGCTGCTATTCTCCCATGGAGACGATCGTAGAGATGCTGGATGTAGTTCTGTGGAACGGCTTGCCATGCCATTTCCACCTGGCGCCTCAGTTGGACCAGCGTTCGTGCTGGACGTGCAGACCGCGTGAGACGACGCTTCATCCAGTCCCAAACATGCTCAATGGGGGACAGATCCGGAGATCTTGCTGGCCATGGTAGTTGACGTACACCTTCTAGAGCACGTTGGGTGGCACGGGATACATGCGGACGTGCATTGTCCTGTTGGAACAGCAAGTTCCCTTGCCGGTCTAGGAATGGTAGAACGATGGGTTCGATGACGGTTTGGATGTACCGTGCACTATTCAGTGTCCCCTCGACGATCACCAGTGGTGTACGGCCAGTGTAGGAGATCGCTCCCCACACCATGATGCCGGGTGTTGGCCCTGTGTGCCTCGGTCGTATGCAGTCCTGATTGTGGCGCTCACCTGCACGGCGCCAAACACGCATACGACCATCATTGGCACCAAGGCAGAAGCGACTCTCATCGCTGAAGACGACACGTCTCCATTCGTCCCTCCATTCACGCCTGTCGCGACACCACTGGAGGCGGGCTGCACGATGTTGGGGCGTGAGCGGAAGACGGCCTAACGGTGTGCGGGACCGTAGCCCAGCTTCATGGAGACGGTTGCGAATGGTCCTCGCCGATACCCCAGGAGCAACAGTGTCCCTAATTTGCTGGGAAGTGGCGGTGCGGTCCCCTACGGCACTGCGTAGAATCCTACGGTCTTGGCGTGCATCCGTGCGTCGCTGCGGTCCGGTCCCAGGTCGACGGGCACGTGCACCTTCCGCCGACCACTGGCGACAACATCGATGTACTGTGGAGACCTCACGCCCCACGTGTTGAGCAATTCGGCGGTACGTCCACCCGGCCTCCCGCATGCCCACTATACGCCCTCGCTCAAAGTCCGTCAACTGCACATACGGTTCACGTCCACGCTGTCGCGGCATGCTACCAGTGTTAAAGACTGCGATGGAGCTCCGTATGCCACGGCAAACTGGCTGACACTGACGGCGGCGGTGCACAAATGCTGCGCAGCTAGCGCCATTCGACGGCCAACACCGCGGTTCCTGGTGTGTCCGCTGTGCCGTGCGTGTGATCATTGCTTGTACAGCCCTCTCGCAGTGTCCGGAGCAAGTATGGTGGGTCTGACACACCGGTGTCAATGTGTTCTTTTTTCCATTTCCAGGAGTGTATTAAAGTCCTAAATTAAATTTAAAAATGAAGAAACTAGTTTATTCTCAATAATATTTCTACTTACGTCTTAGACTGACGGCATTATAAAAATACAGAAGGGTGTTGTAAGAATTGTATCTCGTGATAATCTTACAATTCCCTGCAGAGACCTATGTAAAGAGCTTAATATTTCAAAATTAATTCACTCATTTCTTGACATCATCTGTAGTAGGTATAGATTTATTACCCAATAGCGACACATGAAATTTGTGCCGCAACGGGACTCGATCCCGGATTTCCCACTTTTCATATGTCACCTAATATTATTTTCCTATGTCACCTATTACAGCTGATGTCAAGAAATTCGCAATCAGCGAATTAATTTCGAAGTATTTCGTACAGCTGTGGATCGCCAAACGCGTCTGTTCTTTCAGACATGCTTTTAAG
The DNA here is from genome assembly GCF_023898315.1 of Schistocerca nitens. Taxonomy (NCBI): domain Eukaryota; kingdom Metazoa; phylum Arthropoda; class Insecta; order Orthoptera; family Acrididae; genus Schistocerca; species Schistocerca nitens. The sequence continues at coordinate 271,922,003 of NC_064620.1, forward strand.
GTTAATATTTCACTGACTGTTCTACAATTCACTCATCAACGTCTGTGTTGCTAATTCTATTTCGCTTTCAAAAAAAAATGGTTCAAATGGCTCTGAGCACTATGGGACTTAACATCTGAGGTCATCAGTCCCCTAGAACTTAGAACTACTTAAACCTAACTAACCTAAGGACATCACACACATCCGTGCCCGAGGCAGGATTCGAACCTGCGACCGTAGCGGTCGCACGGTTCCAGACTTTAGCGCCTAGAACCGCTCGGCCACACCGGCCGGCATTTCGCTTTCCACAATCAAAACTAGAACGCATAATTATTATTTCAGGGCTAAAAACAATAGTTCACAATATCCAGCTTCGATAAAATAATGCTAAAAATAATATCTGTTACTACTTGTAAGAATTTAACATTTATTCGGAAAGTGTGAAATAAATAGTTACGCTTGTTTTCTACACGTCGCCGAATCCTGTTGAACGGAAAATTGCAGTGTAGTTAAGAATTCAGGAACTTTCAGTTGGTCAAAATTTCATTGAAGAGTATCTTCACAGACATTATTAAAGTTAAAGCGAAATGTCTTTAGTTACTGCTCTTACCCTTTTGGTTGCAGGTCGTAACAGCAGGTAGATAGTAGATTACTTCTTAACCTTACACCATCATGTTATATTTGTTTCAGTAAATTGTATACATTAGGCTTCTGAATCTACATGTATACTCAGAAAACCACTGTGAAGTGCCTACAGAGGATACTTCCGATTGTATCAGGTGTTAGAATTTCTTTCCGTGGAATATGGCCTGCTTTAGTGCCCCTATGGGTACTGTAATTGTAATTTGAACACCTTTTAATTGGAGGAGCGATGAAGCATATCATTTTGCCGTGTGAAAGAACGTCATAGTATACTGTTGGATGAGGAGTTCGATTTTGGTAGCTGCGCCCGAAATTACGCTAACTTCAACAGGCGCTACCACGTCTTCGGTTGGTCCGACGAAAAACGTCATTCAAACGTAATTCGTGGAAAATGTTATTCTCTTCATTTTCGTACATAGTTAACTTCGCCTAAAATTGCGTCGTTTCCAAGTTATGGGCGAAAAACACAAATAACTCCCATTTTTCATGGTTTTTTCATTTTTTGACACATTCTTGGGCCAAAATTTTGGTGAGACTTTGAAAATTCTATTTCAGCACCCTCGAAAACATTGAGAAAGCTTGTCAAAAGAACTTCTACAAATCTTTCCACAGAAAATCACTATTTGACTGGACTATTAGTCGATTCTTGGCTTCGTGATCCCTACGGCAGTGACACGTAGGGGGTTGCAGTACATTCCAGGATTATTCACTAAACACTGTTTCTTGAAACTTTATAAGTAGACTTTTACGACATGGCGACTGCCAGTCCAGGTAATTCAGTTTCTCAGTGACGCTCTCCCTAGGGTAGAACTATCTTGCTGCTCTTCTTTGTATGCATTCAGTATCATGTGGTATAAGTCCCACACTCCCGAGAAGATTCTATGATGAGTCGCGCAAATGTTTTGTTTGAATCTCCTTTGTAGGCATATTGCTTCCAGCATCCCAGTAATGAACCGAAGTCCAACAATGAACCGAAGTCTACCACTTGCTTGCTTTACCTACGATTGAGACTATTTTATCATTCTCTTTCGTACTTGTACAAGTTGTTAAATCCACGTAGTTGTGTGAGTTGACTGATTCAAACTGCAACTCACTAATATTCCGTATCGCACGGAATTAACTCGGTGGTAAATATAAAATACGATTCATTTAATTTACGTAACTGAGATGTGACAACAAGACAGAATTGAGCAATATGAAAAAATAAAATGCAGTTTCAACACTTCTGTTCGTGTGTTGAGTTGCATAGCACTTAGCACTAATTGCGCACTAAAGTTCTGACTTTTTGCATACATGGTTGACAGATGTTCTTTTGAATTTCCATCCAGTATGAAAATTTAATTTTATGATATTTTGGGCATCTAACATAGTCGTCTCCCTCAGATACCACGATCGATGATCGAGGTCGGGCCTACCAACCCCATCCTCAGATGCATCCAGTATATATTATGTGATCAAAAGCATCCGGACCCCCCCCATCCCCCTCCACTGTGCTGCCACCTACTGCCAGGTACTCCATATCAGCGACCTCAGTAGTCATTAGACATCGTGAGAGAGTAGAATAAGACGCTCCGCGGAACTCACGGACTTGTAACGTGGTCAAGTGTTTGGGTGTCACTTGTGCCATACGTCTGTACGCGAGATTTCCACACTCCTAAATATCCCTAGGTCCACTGTTTCCGAAGTGATAGTGATGTGGAAACGTGAAGGGACACGTACAGTACAAAAACGTACAGGCCGACTTCGTCTCTTGACTGGCAGAGACCGGCGACAGTTGAAGAGGGTCGTAATGTGTAATAGGCAGACATCTATCTAGACCATCACAGAGAAATTCCAAACTGCATCAGGATCCACTACAAGTACTGTGACAGTTAGGAGGGAGGTGAGAAAACTTGGATTTCATGGTCGAGCGGCTTCTCATAAGTCAAATATCACGCAGGTAAATGCCAAACGACGCCTCGCTTGGTGTAAGGAGCGTAAACATTGGACGATTGAACAGTGGAAAAACGTTGTGAGGAGTGAAGAATCACGGTACACAATGTGGCGATCCGATGGCAATGTGTGGGTATGGCGAATGTCCGGTGAACGTCATCTACCATCTTGTGTAGTGCCAACAGTAAAATTCGAAGCCGGTGGTGTTATGTTCTGGTCGCGTTTTTCTTGGAGGGGGCTTGCGCCCCTTGATGTTTTGCGTGGCACTATCACAGCACAGGCCTACATTGATGCTTTAAGTACCTTCTTGCTTCCCACTGTTAAAGAGCAATTCAGGTATGGCGACTGCATCTTTCAACACGATGAGCACCTGTTCATAATGCACAGCCTGTGGCGGAATGGTTACATGACAATAATATCCCTATCATGGACTGGGCTGCACAGAGTCCTGACTTCAATCCTATAGAACACCTTTGGGATGTTTTGGAACGCCGACTTCGCGCCAGGCATCACCGACAGACATCGATACCTCTCCTCAATGCAGCACTTCGTGAAGAATGGGCTGTTGTTCCCCAAGAAATCTTCCAGCAACTGTTTGAACGTATGCATGCGAGACTGGAAGCTGTCATCAAGGCTAAGCGTGGGCCAACACCATACTGAATTCCAGCATTACCGATGGAGGGCGCCACGAACTTGTATCTCATTTTCAGGCAGGTGTCCGAATAGTTTTGATCACATGTGTATATACATCTAATCGATAGGAAGATGCATATGAGAATATATTGATAGTTTCGAAATCAATCGCGACACAATAAAAAGAAACTGAAGATCATTTTCGCAGTCAGAGGCAAATTTACCCCTACTCTTAACTTATCATATGATTAACTAACTATGGAAAGTTTAAATACTTCCAGACTTGATTAATATATATACTATTCTTGAGACGTGTTACTCTTGTAGTCGACACACCAAGTACGTTTTGGTACATTTTGTTTTGGATGTGGTGTAACTAGCAGCATTTTCTATCTTATATTGTAAGGGATAGTCAAATGACAACGACACAGATGAAAAAAAGTAGATACAATGTTTACTATTTGAAACGTTGTGGCAGATTAAAACTGTGTGACGGACCGAGACTCGAAGTCGGAACCTTTGCCTCTCGCGGGCAAGTGCTCTACCAACTGAGCTACCCAAGCACGACTCACGACCCGTCCTCACAGCTTTAATTCCGCCAGTAGCTCTCCTGCTATCTTTATTATTTCAAAAGTAATCGCCAAAACTATTTGTACATTTATCCAACTGTGAGACAAGACGTCAATGGCTTCACGGAAAAATGTTTGCGTTTGCCTACCGAGCCATGATTGTGCCCAGACGTGCACCCCTTATTTCGAAGCAAATCTACGGCCACGCATGTCTTTCTTCAGGGCTCCAAAAATATGATCCAATCCACATACTGATAAAATTGTTTCGATTGCATTGTAGAAGTTTCGCTAGGAAGCCCTTACACATCCTCCATACAATCCCGATCTCTCCCTATGCGATTTCCATATTTTTGGAGCCCTGAAGAAATGCATTCGTGGCCGTCGATTGCTTCGGGTGAAGAGGTGGACACAAGAGTACAAACATGGTTCCGTAGGCAACCGCAAACACTCTTCCACTGTTTCACAGTGGGATAAACGCATTAAGAGTTATGATGATTACTTTTGAAATAATAAACAGTTTGCTAACTTATTTTCCAACTGTCTCGTTTTCGTTTGACTACCCCTTATACATCATCGCCAGTTATTTTATTTTCCTATCACTGCAAATTTGCCCTTATACATCATCGCCAGTTATTTTATTTTCCTATCACTGCAAATTTGACGGTGAGTTTATTGAACTGAAGTTGTTATAGCATCTACATCTACATGGATACTCAGCAATTCATACTTAAGTGCCTGACAGAGTGTTCATCGAACCACCTTCCCAATTCTCTATTATTCCAGTCTCGAGCATTGCGCGGAAGAAACGAACATCCATATCTGTCGGAGTGAGCTCTGATTTCCCTTATTTTATTATGGTGATCGTTTCTCCCCGAGTAGATCGGCGTCAACAAAATATTTTCGCATTCGAAGGAGAAAATTGGTGACTGAAATTTCGTGAGAAGGTCCCGCCGCAACGGAAAACGCCTTTGTTTCAATGATGTCCACCCCAAATCCTGTATCATTTCAGTGACACTCCCTCCACAATGTGGCGATAACACAAAGAGTGCTACCCTTCTTTGAGCTTTTTCGATGTACTCCGTCAATCCTAGCTGGTAAGGACCCCACATCGCGCAACAGTATTCTAAAAGGGGACGGACAAGCATAGTGTAGGCAGTCTCTTTTGTAGATCTGTTACATTTTCTAAGTGTCCTGTCAATAAAACGCAGTCTTTGGTAGCCTTCCCCACAGCATTTTCTACGTGTTCCTTCCAATTTAAGTTGTTCGTAACTGAAATTCCTAGGTATTTAATTGAATTTACGGCCTTTAGATTTCACTGATTTGTCGTGTAACCGAAGTTTGACGGAATCCTTTCAGCGCTCGTGTGGATGACCTCACGCTTTTCGTTATTTAGGGTCAATTGCCAATTTTCGCACCATAGAGATATCTTTTCTAAATCGTTTTGCAATTTGTTTTGATCTTCTGATGACTTTACTAGTTAAAGTTACAAATAAGCAATGTAGACGGGTAATAAAATTTTCAAGATGTGTTCGTCAGACTCCAGGCAGCGAACACGTTTTGGACGATTACTCGTTCCGGTTGCACTGCCAGAATCATACCTCCAGTAATACTTACACTTGATCCCTTTGCTCATGTAAATGGTCGTTTTCCCCGAGACGAAAAGCTTGTTTCATATCTTTCTGCACAAGATTTAGGATCTAATCACACGAGAATCAATACAGATGATGTCTTTCTATCCATCGCTGTCCGCCACGATAGCTGAATGGTACATACATGGTACATCATAGAACAAAAATACGTCGGTCACTCTTGGCATGATATCTGGAAGAATATACACCACCCGCATTTACCAACAAAAGTGCGGTGATTGTGGTACTATTTTATGAATAGAAAATTTCCAACGAACTCCAGACTACATTCCATTCATCTGGCTGATTCCCCTTTGTGTACCACTTGCAACTTGATTGACACAGATAAACATCAATTTGTCTGTGGAAATGCAAATAATATATGGTTGTCAATCAGAAAAAAATTAGCAACTATGCAGAGAAAACCGCCGTATTTGATATCGCCATCGTGCCTTTTATACCCGTAAACAGACCTATACCCCACCTGGAAGAAAAATGCCGTCAACTGGTTGAAGGGACACGCGGTATTTTACCTGCTGTCCAATAAAGAAAGGAGCGAAGGAGATTTTTGGACGTACATCTCCGACCAGCATCACAAGCTACTACGCATGAATAATTATTATGATACATATGCCAACTTCCTCAGAAGAACAGTCATGTGAACTCCATTTTCGAGGATGCGATTCAGGACACGAAGAAACGAGAGACAATTTGATTTTTGAAAAACAAATACGATTAAAAGACGAACATCAGTATCTGGTTTAGACTTGGATTTTTTTCTAAAATGTCAAGGTACCTGTAATTAATTTTAGTTTGTTTTATTACTTCTAAATGTCAGTTGAAAAATATGTACTACTGTGGAATGTTATGATCAATAAATTGCCGGCCGAAGTGGCCGTGCGGTTAAAGGCGCTGCAGTCTGGAACCGCAAGACCGCTGCGGTCGCAGGTTCGAATCCTGCCTCGGGCATGGATGTTTGTGATGTCCTTAGGTTAGTTAGGTTTAACTAGTTCTAAGTTCTAGGGGACTAATGACCTCAGCAGTTGAGTCCCATAGTGCTCAGAGCCATTTGAGCCATCAATAAATTGGAGGGGGGAAAAAAATGGTCAGCGTGACGGACTGCCGTCCTAAGGGGCCCGGGTTCGATTCTCGGCTGGGTCGGGGATTTTCTCCACTCAGGGACTGGTGTTGTGTTGTTTTCGTCATCATTTCATCCCCATCCGGCCTCCAGGTCGCCCAATGTGGCGTCTAATGTAATAAGACCTGCACCAAGGCGGCCGGGACAGCCCCGTAAGGGGCCTCCCGGCCAATGACGCCAAACGCTCATTTCCATATCCATCGGTGAGGAATCTAAGGAAAAATCTATATTATCTCTATCGTAATAACGCTTTAAGAAAATCCCAAAATTTTCTGATTTCTACTGCTGTTACGGGAACGGACAGACCTTGTTCAGTTGGACTGCGTTGTTGACAAATCGAGGGTGTATCCAACAGTAAACGTGGAATACAGGAAGAAATATTGCCAACGTGATGTCCCTTTGGCGGATAGGGGACGCAAACAAAAAGAGAAGCGCGAGGCATTAGTCAGAGGGACAGGACAGCTGGTGGTGCGCCAGCGCCCAGCTTGCTGCTGCCCACGCGCCGCCACGTGGCCTGAGGGCGTCCTCAGCACGGCGACTGCAGACGCGGCCGTCGGGCTGAATCACTTCGCGCCGGTGAAAGCCGTTTCGAGGAACCAGCCTGCCACGCTGGCATTCTGATGGGATAAGTCGCTACGTGTCCAGGGTCCACGCGGCCGCCATTGAATCGCATCGCCAGGCGACGCTTGCTAATGGCAGCTGAAGTCCCGTTATGCATACAACCTGGCGCCTATCTGGGCCTAGTCTGCCTCGTTAACCGTAACTCTGGTGAAAGCAGCTCCGGCAGTAGTACGGAAGACGAATATTTCAAGAACAGCGACAGAAGCGACAAAATTGAAATCTCTCTTAACAAGCTTATTTTCGACTAGTGTCCTGATCATGTGATCAGGCATTCGACTTATCACTTGACCCTATCTTCACGCTCTCATCCATCTGTTCCTCTTGTCATCTTAAACCCAAAGACTGGTGTGAAAGACGTGTGACTCGCCTCTCCACGCTGCTGCGTCCTGTGCAAGTCTCTTAATCTCTCCATTACTACTACGACCTACAACCCTATGAACATTGTAACTGCCTTCTTCCCTTGGTCTCTCTATAATTTTTACCTTCCACAGTTCCCTCCAGTACCAAACTGACGCTTCTTAGGTGGCTCAAGATGTGACCTGTCAGCCGATCCCTTCATTTAGTCAGGTTGGGCAATAATTTTTTTCCACCATTTCTAATAGTACTTCCTCATTACTTACTCGATCTACCCATCTAATCTCCAGCGTTCTTCTGTACCACCACTTTCAAAATCTTAAATTTTCATCTAGCCTCAAATTTTTCGTCCACGTACGAGACTACATTCCAGACAAGTACCCTCACAAAAGACTTCATAACATTTAAATTTACGTTAATGACCCAGAGCATTATGACTATCGACGTACTATCGATACAAACCCGTCTAGGCTATAGCAGCATCACCTGGTGAGGACCGCACGGTACATGCAGTATGAGTGAGAGTGCTGTCCGTGTGTAGAATGGGGACGGCGCACGATCTATCTGAGTTCGCCTGAGGGCAGATTGTGATGGCCTGGAGACTCAACACGAGCATTTCGGAAACCGTCTGACTTGTGGGGTGCTCGAGTGCTGTAGTGAGTGTTTCCAACACGTGGCAAAACCAACCCGTGGGGTTGGATGGCGACCCCTCATTAGTGATGTCGGACGTCGTAAGCTGGGCAGAGTGGTAAAAAGGACAGGTGGCGAACTGTGGCGGAAGTAGTGTCAGATTTAAATGGCTCGAATGGCTCTAAGCACTATGTGACTTGACATCTGAGGTCATCAGTCCCCCCAGACTTAGAACTACGTAAACCTAACTTGTGGTGTCACCGCCAGACACCACACTTGCCAGGTGGTAGCCTTTAAGAGGCTCCGGAACGCCCTATACTTGCAATGTTAAAATAACGCTCATAAATTACATCTTTCCTCACAAAGTATTTGAGGTAGGAAGTTGAACTTTTTACAGATTATTTATTGGAATATGGGCTACAACTTAACACAGGGATTTTACAAAATTTTAGTTCAGTTATTAAAGATGATTTTTTTTCAATTGTAATGAAAATTCACAACATTTTTTGCAATTTTTTATTTATATATTCAAAAATATACAGTTTTTTGGAAAAAGGCTGTGTTAAATTATGCAGAAGGTACTGTGTAACATTTACTGAAAGTTTGAAACAAATATGTTTGGAAGATCCTTAGAAAACATGTAATTAGTATGAGAAAATAAAAGTTTTGGGAATCGAGCGACAAAGATTGGATTAACTTTTTAGTGCATTCCAGGTCCATAGGATGGATTATCTTCATCCTCTGCAAACTCCTCCTCCAGCTTCCTCTTGTTCCTCCTCCTGTTTACTCTTGCTTGTATTTCTAGACTCTTTACAGCCCTGTCTGCAGCCCGAAGGCGTTCCTTGTCTAAAGCAAGCATCGCTCATTGTTGTGTTCGTAGATTTTGCTACCATTTTCTTCAGTTGCAGTTACTGCAACACTGTTCCAAAAGGTGGTCATGTATGAACACTTATCACATTTCAGTTGTATTTCACTAGCATGTGCTATGTGCTTTATTATGGAGAGTTCCAGACCAACTTCACTACAATGAATACATCTTACACAGTTTGAAAAAATTCCTTTGAGAACCGACATATCAAATATTTCATTCACATCCGATTCGCCCATAAAACATTCATAGTTTTCACTCATTGAACCAAGCTTCTTCTGTGAAGTATTTTCTTTCCCACTTTGACTGCTATGGGCAGGTGTACTTGAGAGGTTAGGTTCACTCACTTGGTTATCGTCTTTATTGTTTACAGTAATAACACATACCTTTGGCTTTCCAACATTTCTCCTTTTCTTAAAAGCCTTCAGACGATTTCTAATAACTTTACTTTTACTCATTATTATACTTCAACAAAACAGAGACTCAAGAAACAGAATTAATTACGAATATTTTCGAGATAACGACAGAGTAAATAAACATGAAACAATCGACAATCACACCAGCGATATATATTGAACCATCACAGGTTAGCCACAACACATACTTTATTTCACATCACTAAAATGTACCTGATGAACACGGACGTTAATAATAACACCATTTGACAGCAGTTTAACAGCGCCACAGTGGGTCACGCCCATGTAGAACACATTTCAAAAAAAATTTAAAAATAGTTGTAGTCTTCGGAATTGAATAAATTATATATCTATTAAAAGGTAATAGTCTGCAGATTCAGAAAACGCAAAAAAGTAAAAATTGAACTTTTCATGATTTTGAGCCTTTCCGGAGCCCCTTAAATCGGCCGCGGTCCGTTAGTATACGTCGGACCCGCGTGTCACCACTGTCAGTGATTGCAGACCGAGCGCCGCCACACGGCAGGTCTAGAGAGACTTCCTAGCACTCGCCCCAGTTGTGCAACCGACTTTGCTAGGAAAGGTTCACTGACAAATACGCTCTCATTTGCCGAGACGATAGTTAGCATAGCCTTCAGCTACGTCATTTGCTACGACCTAGCAAGGCGCCATTACCAGTTTATATTGAGATTATAAATTATGTATCATCAAGAACGATGTTCTCCAATTATGGATTAAAGTTAAGTATTCCAAGATCTTCGTACTTTATTTGCAATTCTCAAGACATTGTCCTGTTCCAGACCTCACGCCAGTCTGCGTGAGCTTAAACGCGTGCCTTTCGGCTACCTCCGAGTGGCTTGGCTGTCTTGCCAAGTCACTACATAACTAACCTAAGGACATCACACACATCCATGCCCGAGGTAGGATTCGAACCTGCGACCGTAGCAACCGCGTGGTTCCGGACTGAAGCGCCTAGAACCGCTCGATCACAGCGGCCGGCTTAACTTAAATGCTGGGTAGGGTAAAAGTGTGTCTAAAGGCACAGTGCACCGAACACTTTTAAGAATGCGCCTCCGCAGCCGACGACCCACGCATGTCAATGCCAACACCAGGACGTCGGCAACTACAACTCCGATGGACACGTGATCATCGACACTGGACGTTGGTGCAGTGGCTGCGCGTTGCATGGTCTGATGAATCCCGATGCGTTCTTCAACATGCCGATGAGAGAACACGAATCCGTCGTCTTCCAGGTTAACAGCTCCTTGACACCTGTACCGCGGGAGACAAGCTGGCGGTGGCTCCATTATGCTCTGGAGATACTCCTTGGCACCATGACGGCCAAGGAGTATCGTACACTGAAACTTCCTGGCAGATGAAAACTGTGTACTGGACCGAGACTTGAACTCGGGACCTTTACCTTTCGGGGGAAAGTGCTTTACCAACTGAGCTACACAAGCACAAGCACTTGCCCCCGAAAGGCAAAGGTCCGAGTTCAAGTCTCGGTCCAGTGCACAGTTTTCATCTGCCAGGAAGTTTCATATCAGCGCACACTCCGCTGCAGAGTGAAAATCTCATTCTGGAAGTATCCTACACTGGTTGCAGACCACGTACACCCCTTCATAAAGATCATGTTTCACGACGGCAGTGACGTTTTCCAACAAGATAATGCGCCATGTCACAAGGCCACAAGTGTGATGGAGTTGTTCGAGGGACACAGTGACGAGTTCCAACTCGCCGGATCTGAACACGATCGAACACATCTGGGATGTGATTGAACGTGGCTTCAGACCTCATCGCCCTCCACCCCGGAATTTACGGGAATTAGGTGTCTTTTGTGTGCAGATGTGGTGTCAACTCCCTACAGCGACCTGCCATGGCCTCATTGCTTCCATGCTCGAACGCGTCGCCGCTGTTATCCGTGTCAAAGTGGACATGCCGGGTATTAAAAACATGGATCAAATGGCTCTGAGCACTATGCGACTTAACATCTGAGGTCATCAGTCCCCTAGAACTTAGAACTACTTAAACCTAACTAACCTAAGGACATCACACACATCCATGCCCGAGGCAGGATTCGAACCTGCGACCGTAGCAGCAGCGTAGTTCCGGAATCCGGGTATTAGGGAGGTGGTCATAATGACCTGGCTGATCACTGTGTGTTCGATAATAACAAATTTCTCTTTTTCAGAAACGCCTTTCTTGACACAGCCAGTCTGCTTCCTCTCTACTTTGTTCATCATCAGATATTTTCCTGCTCAAACATCAAAACTCATATACCACTTTTAGTGTATCGTTTTCAAATGTAATTTTCTCAGCAACATCTGAGTTAATTCATCGACTTGAGACAAGCCGGCATCAGAACTCAATAGTCGACTCTTTTCGACCAAAATCAGCTGAAATAGTTTGGTCAGGTTGCCAGAAGACAAGAGGCAATGAAAGGAACAATCATAGAGGGAAAAGTCCAAGCCGAAGACCCAGAGGACTGACAACATAGCGGTGGATAGACCCGATTAAGAGCTGAGCGGGATGGGCTTGAAGCAAGCAAGTCGCCACGCCCAAGGCAGAGTTATGTTAGGCATCATCTGAGTTGTTTCGAGAACACTTCTTTGCCGTTGTTTTACTTATGCTGACATTGATATTGTACCCTCTTTTCAACACATTATCCATTCCATTCAGCTGCCTTTCCATGTCATTCGCCATCTCTGAAAGAATTAAAATATTGTCAGCAAACCTCAGAGTTTTTATTTCTTCCCCTTGATTTTCATTATCCTTCCAAATTTCAGGCTTTTGGAGGAAACGGAAGCACCTGTATGAATATCAGGAACTCGGATAGCAAGCCAGTACTAAGCAAAGAAGGGAAAGCGGAAAGGTTAAAGGAATATATAGGACTATTCAAAGGAAATGAAATTAAACACAATACTATACGAAGAGAAGAACAAGTAGATGAAGATAAGATGGGAGATATGATGCTGCGAGAAGTGTTTGATAAAACAGTGAAGGACCTAAGCCAGACCAAGAACCCTCAGAATTACAGAGTTCCTTGAGAGGGACAACCATGACAAAATTGTTCCACCTGCTGTGTAAGATATAATGTCGTTGTTGCAAATTACTGACAAGGATTATTTACAGAAAAATGGAAAATTTGATAGAAACCAGCCAGGGATAAGATCAGTTTAGCTTCCAGAGAAATGAAGGAACACTTATGGCAATATCATCCCTACGATTCAGCTTAGAAATAAAGTTAAAGATAGGTAAACCTACGTTTATAGCAATTTGTGGGTTAAAAGAAATCTGTTGACGATGTTCACTGACCTACACTGTTTGAAATGATCTGTTCCCGTTTTGTGGTAATAGTATCTTGGAGTATTTCACTTTGATATAAATATACAAATTTTTTCAGTGTTCACACCAAATCATGTAAAACTCAACCTTTCGAAGACATTCACCACTTTCATCGTCAGGAGAAGAAGATATTTAATGCTCGTAATTTAACTTAATCCTCTGACGAAGAAAGTGGCAAATATCTTCTAAATCTCAAATGTTAAGTCAAACGTGACATAGTTTGAATACAGAGAAAATTTAATCTTGGCTTACCTGTTACATTCAAAGTTGGCCTGATCTGGGTAACCATATCCAATCTTCGTTTCTCCTTTCACAAAAATACCTTTTCTCCTGATGTACATCTTATAATAGTTGTGTTAATAATAAACGTGACATTTCTATGCTGTGGTAGTTTATAAACTCTCTCCAAAGCCTTTCACTAGAGCCTAGTGGAACAACCCATCACAAACTTGGTGAATATCAATTAGTGTTTAGAAAACAGAGATCTTGCTTAGATCAGATCTGAATTCTGAGAAGAGAGCTTAAGAACTACATGACATTCTGGATCCGAAGAATCCCAATCATGGGAGAAGTCACCGAAGAATCTGGATCAAAAACTGCAGTCAGACAGAGTGATGCACTTCCGACACATCTACACATAATTTAGTAATGACAAAATTGATTTTGCAGGAGATAATTAATCGATTTCGTGTTGCAGTTCCAGAAAATGTGTCAAGATTAACTCTCTCGCCTCAGTCGATATCTGGCAATTCTATCAAGTTAAAGGAACAGGCAGAAAAACTGGATTCCATATTTCAGTTCAAAAAACATGTTCATGATAAACAACTGTTCAGCGCCAGATCATCAGAGAACAGGGTTTAGTAATAGTGAATGAGCAGACAGCTTTAAATGTCTAGAAATGATTTTTCATCTAAAAAGTAGTGCAAGTCGTCAACAAAATGGGGAAGGTCAGATGGTCGCTGCTTCTTTATAAAACTTGCAAGGTAAACTCAGACACTGTACTGAATCAAAGTGCCAATGTGCAAGTGAAACCCTTCAAATGAGGGAGAGGGGGGGGGGGGCAAAAAGTAACGGAAAAGTTAGGGAAGAAGACCGTTCTCAACGTAATGAAACCAAAGATTGCATACAGCCAGTACAAGCTAATGAGGAAAAGAATTGTACCAAAATAATGAACTACAAATTAAATAAGTTAAGAATCAATGGCTTAAATTCTAGAGGCATATTTATAGAGTGTTTGAGAAGCTGCTAACAAAGTAATGTGTTTTAAATTGTGGACAGTAGACACAATTTCAGAGAAACGGCCCGAAAACTAGAAAAACTTTGGCGAAGCAGAATTAAAACGAAACGACGTCTCAGGCAGCACACAGTAGAGGTACGGTATTGATTCTTCCTAAGATAGATTCTGAGCAGCGAAGAAGACCTGTAACAATATATAAATGTTGCTTAATATTGTCTCTAATCAACCAATAAGAAATAAAAATAAATCTCTATAAAGTTTCTTTGCTTCTAGAACATACTTAGCGCTTTTTCTTTCTACCTCATATTTTATATCGCGATAATCATCACGCCTGCAACCCATCTTCCAACACGTTATCGTCAGCTGGGAAGCCGTCAGCGATCCGATGCAACATTTGTTACTACGAATAACTACAGTTTTCGTATTAATACGCGTCCTATACCCCAGGCAAACTTCTTTTCCATTAAAAACATATTTTTTTTCTCGATGACTGTTCCCTTAGTCAGAAAACCTCAATTTTAAGGAGCTATAGATTTATTTTCCACACTCCCACATGAACGAATATTTTGACGAACATTTCATTGAGTATATTGGACGCTCACATAATTTTTAAAATCCTTTGGAGCGTCACATCTGAATGCTTATAGTTTCCATTTACTGTTCACATTCAATTGTCATGCAGCACTGTCCTCCAAACGTACAATTCACAATTAATAAAACAGTCCGGGCTATTATACCGTGGTCTGTGGGATTTCGCTTCAAATTCCGGCCGTGAAAGTTTACATTTTATAATCAGATGTACAGCTACCGAAACATGTTATACAGTCCACATCAATATTCGAAACCAGCTGAGATCTTTTGTTAAAGAATGCTTTCTTCGTCAGTTTCGATCTGCATCTGATGTCTCAATCGCTTCAGCCATATTGCGCAGTCTCCTTCTTGGATATGAGAGTTCTTCCCTGTCTTCTGCAGTGTCTTCCTACACTCTAAGGTTTAGCAAGTCGATGAGAAAGTAAAGAATCCAAAGGCATTATTTCTAGTGTCTTGATATGAAAAGTAACAGATATTTTAGATTCGCGTTAAGCTGGGAATTTCATACAACGTGTCATCTGTGTGCTGGCGAATGACTGAACAAAAAGTACATGGTAATGCAAAAGCATGTGCTACGATGTCACCTAATACAATAAGTATATTTTGTTTACATGAACAGCCATGACATTATCTCTGCATTGCTCGACGGTCGGTCGGTGCCCACGTACACGAAGTACAGGAATAGGTATAGATGTCATGCAACAAAACAACAAATATGTCGTTAGGATAAAGCAACAACAGAAACACCAAGTCAAACTACTAATGCCCAGGCGAACATAGAATTACTAATAAAATATAGATTTTCATAAATAACTAACTCGCTCGCTACTTCAATGAGACATTCAACGAAGATGTAAAACCATGCGAGAAACCAGTGTAGTAGAACCCAACTGAAATGTTATGCACAGAAGGTACCAAAGTTATTGTCCAGTAAGTTTCGTGTCTGGAGTTTGATACCATTATTTTCGGATGTTCGTTACGAACAGCTACAGACGGTTTAAACGCACGTTAACTATTGACGCATTTTCTGCAATAGACCATCTACAAGTTTCCAATACAGAGAGCAACAGTTTGGCGGCGTAAATAAAAAGCTATCAGTAGCCATTATCAATCACAAAAAACCTTCTGATTGACAATCATATCTCTCACATACTACGACCGACAAGGAGGAATTGAAACAGTACTCAAAGCTGTGCAACAACAGCACCGTTATTATTAGTGAAACAAATCGTGTCAGAACATACTGGACGAGGTACTTTGAACTTCAAGCTATTTAATTACATGTTTATGCGTGTTTTACGAACCCG
Organism: Schistocerca nitens; assembly: GCF_023898315.1. NCBI lineage: Eukaryota > Metazoa > Arthropoda > Insecta > Orthoptera > Acrididae > Schistocerca > Schistocerca nitens. The sequence goes on from NC_064620.1 coordinate 271,937,890, forward strand.
TGAGTGAAATGCAACGCATGCGATTGATACTGACGAATAATAACTCTCAACCTGAGATTTGCTATGATGCTGAACCTTTTTCATGTAATCTGTAACAATTTCCGCAGGTGAACGGATAGTTCTACTAGTACAGAAAACCGGCCATACAAACAATTAATTAAATAAAAACCAAGGTAATGTTCGACTTCTTCAAAAAGGTACCTTTTCCAGGGAGCAAATAAATCTATAAAAATTAAATAAGCTTTGTTTAACTGGAATTGGCAACCGAAGTTTTTCGTCTGTAATTTACCTCATCGATTGGTAATGACGTGCGAGTTTTGATTTCGTCATTTTATTGAATTGCAACAGATAGGTCACTGGAATGGACACTTCTTTTCTCCTCAAACTTATTTATGTTTTATTACTTATTTACTGTATTGGTCAATGTAATGACGAAGTGAATGCCTGGTCTATGAAATTCCTCGACTGCATATCGATATGGCCGATAAAAAAAATTCTTAAGGCTGATAGGTAAGCCGATGGTCCACAGAATTAACTGCTGTAGGTCTAAGGAGTTTCAGTCCCTCTGTGTTGCACCATGTCGCGTTCATAGTGGTAAATGTTTGCATTATGAGTTGGCTTACCGGTGGCAGACCTTTTCGGAGTATCTTGCTAGGAACCGAAGATCGTTCTTTCGGAGCCGCATCCAACTTACTGCTGCCGCATCATCTCTCTTGGGGAAATGCTAATACATACACATATCTAGCAGACATGCAACACTGCGTGAAATAACAGCAGAATTCGATGTGGGACGTACTATGTAGGTATCCGTCAGGAAAGTGTCGCGAAATTTAGCGTTATGGGCTATGGCAACAGGTGACCGACGAGAGTGCTTTTATTACAGCACGAGATCCCCTAGGCACGTGCCCATATCGGTTGGACGCTAGACAACTGGAAAACAGCGGCCCAGTCAGATGAGTACCCGATTTCAGTTGGTAGGAGCTGATGGAAGGATTCGACTGTGGCGCAGACCCCACGAAGCCACAAACGAAAATTGTCAAAAGGCACAGAACAAGCTGGTGATGACTCCATAATGGTGTGGGCTGTGTTTACATGGAATGGACTGGGTCCTCTGGCCCAACTGAACCTGTCATTGACCACAGGCAGCCATTCATGGACTTCATGTTCCCAAACAATCATAGAATTTTTATAAATGACAATGCGCCATGTCACCAGGTCAAAATTGTGCGCGACTGGTTTCTAAATTTTCTCGGCAATTCGAGCGAATGATTTGGCCACCAAGAAAGCCCGACATGAATCACATCGAACATCTAAAACACAGCTTATATAAGTACAATATAAATACAGAAAGAATACATACCTTACATTGTGCTGTGTGTACTTCACCCATAATGATTTCTGTCGAACTCCGTGGCTGTTCCTTTATAGGATCTAGAATAAGAATCACTACCAATCACAACTGAAGGTAATTTATTCAAGACTCCACCGGTTTCGGGCTTGCACACGTCTTCAGGTGACAATACATTCATTTTCATGTTTCACGTTCAGTGTTAGAGTTCACTGTTTAAATAAAAGGCAAATTACGTGATGTTGACTAACAAGGGGAGGCCGCCAATTGTGAAATTCAGATTCGATTCATACTGCGCATAATAAAAGCTCATGGCCAGAGGTGTAATGTGGCAAAGCACCAAGATGCACTTCTCAGCCGTTGTCGAGAAAATCGACAGTTAAAAGAAACCGTTGCGGTGAAACACTCTCTACGATTAATAATTTTCCACAGCGTCGTGGCGCAGCGGTAAGCGCTCGGGTTTGTAATCCGAAGGTCGCCGGATCGAATCTCGCACCATGCCACTTTTTTTTAGAATTTGTATATATATATATACAATAATTACAAAAAACAAATACTAAAAAAAAATTGCATGGTGCGAGATTCGATCCGGAGACCTTCGGATTACAAACCCGAGCGCATATATAATTCCCGGCAATCAGTTGCAACAATTATGCATATAATAAGTTGTTGAAAGTCGTTTGTCGTGGAAAAACTGGCGACTTCGAACATCATTTTGTTTTCCGCAAAGAAAGTTGTATTTCACAAATGTTATTAATTGTCTTCATAATGTTAACCACGTATAGTTAACGGAAGACGTAGAAACGATATTCCGAAACGAATACGTATAGCGTAAGTCAAACGTTCGAATTAGGATAGAGACCCCACGAACACAAATTCGCTGTGGCAGGTATGAAATATAAACTCCGTTACTCGCTCGTTACACTTGAAGGACAGATGTTGAATGGGCCGAAACGAGCCGCCGCATAACAGCGTAGTTGCCTGCTAACTTCGAAAGAAGGTAGATGCGGTCCCTAGCGCAACTTATAACATCGTCGAAAATCAGTGCGGACGGGAGAGCTTCGGTACACCCTGTTAAAAAAACGGAAAAATGGAGGCGGTACAATTGGAGAGCGATCCGCCTTCACCAACATGCATAAGCAATTCATTAATGGTTTATATATATTTGAATTACAAAAAACTAATAATAAAAAAAATGGCATGGTGCGAGATTCGATCCGGCGACCTTCGGATTACGAACCCGAGAGCTTACCGCTGCGCCACGATGCTGTAGAAAATTACTAATCGTAGAAAGTGTTTCACCGCAACGGTTTCTTTTAACTGTCGATTTTCTCGACAACGGCTGAGAAGTACATCTTGGTGCTTTGCCACATTACACCTCTGGCCATGAGCTTTTATTACGCGCAGTATGAATCGAATCTGAATTTCACAATTGGCGGCCTCCCCTTGTAAGTCGACACAAGTGAAATATGTATAAAATGCATATTTGAACCGCCAGCTGTTATTATTTTAAATCTAATTTCTACCGGTTTCAGTCTTGGACCATCTTCACGGATGAAGGGTTAAAATGGTTTAATCCACCATATCGCATTAGTCATTACATTTTAACCCTTCATCCGTGAAGATTGTCCAAGACCGAAACCGGTAGAACTTGGATTTAAAATGAAAACAACTTATGGTCCAAATATGCATTTTCTACGTTACTTAACGGTTGTTGGTAGTCACCTTCCAAAAACGTTTAAAACAAGTGAAAGAAATGGAAGTGGCGAAGTGATATGTGTTGAAAATATTTATGTAGTTACTTATAACTGGGTATCTAAATCGTAATTGCTCATTAATTGCTCATTTGTCACCATATTAAATATTTGAAGTGCCATATTACTGTTTTAAAATAGTAAATGGCACTTAACACATCACTTTGTGCTATTGAGAAGCAATGTCAAATGACAAAAAGGTAGAAGTCGGGTGAATTTAAAAAGTTATGCACCCAATGATACCGAGAGGAAAAAATGTGAATTATGATCATCAAAACTAAACAATTCGACAAATTAGCGTAATTTAACTTTAAGTAGCGTTATATTTTGACGCGTTCGAAATTGCAAATTGCATGCTTTATCACTAGAAGGTTAAAAGTAATTTTTATAGTTAATAAAAGTCTGAAATAGTTGCAGTGGATGAGTCGTCCAATTCGGGTGAAACGTTACACCCTCTGGGGAGCAAAAGTTAAAATATAGAGAACTGCAAAGGGCTGTAACGTAACTGTGACACGTCGTGGATCATTTATGTGTTTACAAACATTTAGACACGGCTATGAGCGGGTGGAGTATCTTTAAAGCTCTTTACGCACACGAAATATTGAGTGCTATCGACAAAGGATTTCAAATTGATTCCACATTTCTAGATTTCCAGAAGAATTTTGAAGCCGCACCTCACAACCGGATTGTAATCAAGTTACGTGCTTATGAAACAGCGTCTCAGTTATGCAAGTGGATGCGTGATTTCCTGTCAGAGGTCACAGTTCGCAAAAACTGACGGAAATTCATCGAGTAAAACACAAGTGACATCTGGCGTTCCTCAAGGTAGCGTTACAGGCCCTCTGCTGTTCCTTATCTACAAGGGTTGGAACTTAAATAGTGGCAACTATTTATTCACAACCGATACAAAAGAGTTACATGTTTGCATCTGTTACTGTCCTTGAAAGTAGTCACCAGCATTGTGTAGGACCCGTTGCCAGCGATGTGGAAGGCGTAGTATACCGTTAGCAGAGCCTGTTCTGTTGATAGTGAGAATGGAGCGGTCTAAAGTTATGGTGACTCTCGTGTACGACTGTGATGGTGTTATCCTAACGCATTACGTTCCTCCACGACCGACCGCCAATGCACAGTATTACTGTTCGTTTTTGGAGCATCACCTGCGACCAGCTTTGCGAAAGAAGCGGCGACACTTTCTGCGCAACCCACGCATTATTTTGCACGACAATGCGCGGGCGCATACAGCGCAAGCTGTGGTTGTTCTGTTCGGTCGATGGGACTGGGATGTACTGTACCATCCACCACACTCCCCGGACTTAAGTCCTTATGACTTTGATTTGATTCCGAATATGAAAGAACCACTTCGTGGGATTCGCTTCAGAACTGTTCCAGAGATTCGACAGGCAGTAGAACGCTCCATTCGCAGCATCAACAGAACAGGCTCTGCTAACGGTATACTACGCCTTCCACATCGCTGGCAACGGGTTCTACGCAACGCTGGTGACTACTTTGAAAGACAGTAACAGATGCAAACATGTAACTCTTTTGTATCGGTTGTGAATAAATAGTTGTCACTATTTAAGTTCCAACCCTCGTACGTGGAACACAAAAAGAAAAATCAAATACTTTTTAATTGGAGTATGTTCACTGTTTTGTACCACAGATGTGATCTCACACGAGCTAGAGTGATAAATGTCGTAGAAACATGAGATACAATTTTCACAGCATTGAGAACACCATATAAATACTGCATTTTTACAGTTGCCACTGTATTGTTGCTTTAAGAAACCGACAGTATTGACCTGGAGGCAAATTAAGAGATTTGTCGCGGGAAATAACAAAACATTTAAGCTGACAGACGCACTGGAACTAATGCACGGAGCTTTGTCACAGGTCACTGTCGAAAGCCGTCGGAATACAAAACGGCACGTCAACAGAACGGGAACGAATGTGGCGCTTTGAAGAATTCGTGAATGCTGTTGTTGATCGACGAGCTATCAATGTAGCGTATGATAGTTCCAGGGCTGAAATGTATTTCTCGGGTTCGGATATGGAGAGAGTTCATAGATTACCGCAACACCTTCAGTGAATTCAATATTTAACTGTACAGCGAAACACCTGCAATACGCTTTTGCGTCACACGTACGAGTTACTCGCTCAGAAGAACTACCCTGTGTTTGTAAGTAATTTACATCACATTCTTGTTTATAGTTACAATACTGTCATAGCTAAGAAAGAGAGCACGATATGCTTTCCGTCCGGTCGACTAAGAAGCGTGCGATATTGCTGGAGTTTCATTATCTTTAAAAATTAAATGACGTTCAAAGCTATACTGTTTCTCTGCTCGCCTCGTTAACGTCTTAACTGTAAATGCTCACATTACTGCATGTTATTGGGACTAGCTGGCTGGCCAATGCCGTCCAAAATAAATGCATCCGTGAAGCTGTTGTCCGTTATTATCGCTCAGTGTATGTGCGCGTAACGCACAGCATAAAATGTATCCTTACGAGGGTCACTTCAAAAGAAATGCACACTATTCTTTTTAAAATCCATCTTTTATTCTACAAAAAATGGTTCAAATGGCTCTGAGCACTATGCGACTTAACTTCTGAGGTCATCATTCGCCTAGAACTTAGAACTAATTAAACCTAACTAACCTAAGGACATCACACACATCCATGCCCGAGGCAGGATTCGAACCTGCGACCGTAGCCGTCACTCGGTTCCAGACTGTTGCACCTAGAACCGCACGGCCACTCCGGCCGGCTTTATTCTACATTTTTGAAAGTTTTACAGTATGTAGATGCATCCTTTAGAAGCCATATTTTCATTTCTTCACATAATTTCCATCCCTCTCAACTGCCATACGCCATCTTGGAACCAGCGCCTGTATACCCGCACTGTAAAATTCTGTACCAACCTGTTGGAGCCACTGTTTGGCAGCGTGCACAAGGGAGTCATCATCTTCAAACCTTCTTCCACGATGAAAGTCTTTCAGTTTCCCAAAGAGATGATAGTCACATGGAGCCAGGTCAGGAGTATAAGGCGGGTGTTTCACTATTGTGCATCGGACTTTTGTGATCGCTTCAATGGTTTTTTGACTGAAATGTGGCCGTGCATTGTCGTGCAACAGCAAAACATCCTGCTTTTGCCGATGTGGTCGAACACGACTCGGTCGAGCTTTAAGTTTCTTCAGTGTCGTCACATATGCATCAGAATTTATGGTGGTTCCACTTGGCATGATGTCCACAGGCAAGAGTCCTTCGAATCGAAAAACACCGTAGCCATAACTTTTCCAGTAGAAGGTGTGGTTTTCAATTTTTTTTTCTTGGGTGATTTTGCATGATGCTACACCATTGATTCCCTCTTCGTCTCTGGTGAAAAATGATGGAACCATGTTTCATCACCTGTCACAATTCTTCCAACAAATTCATCTCCACCATTCTCGTACTGTTCCAAAAGTCCGCTGCATACCGTTTTTCTTGTTTCTTTGTGAGCCACTGTCAACGTCCTGGGAACCCACCTGGCACAAACCTTTTTTAACGCCAACACTTTCAGTATTCTGCAAACACTTCCTTCCCCTATCCCAACGTAGCGTGACAATTCGTTCACTGTGATGCGTATGTCAGCAGTCACCAATTCGTTAACTCTCTGCACATTGTCTGGAGTGTGTGCAGTACGAGGCCTGCCGCTGCGAGGACAATCCTCAATATTGCCGTGCCCGCTTTCGTCACGTAACCTGCTTGCCCACCGACTAACTGTACTGCGATCGGCAGCAGCATCTCCATACACGTTTTCCAACCTCTTGTGGATGTTTCCCACTGTCTCGTTTACACAGCACAGGAATTCTATAACATAACGTTGCCTCTGACGAACGTCACGTGTAGCAGCCGTCTTGAAGACATGCTGTGACAGCGCCACTCACGGGAACAGGTTGAACTAAGTTTGAAAACAAGCTGGAAGGATGTATCTACACACTGTAAAACTTTCACACATGCAGAATGAAATCTGTATTTTTACAAAAATAGTGTGCATTTCTTTTGGAGTGACCCTCGTATTATCGACTTGACTGTACTCGAGCCAGCGTGACTTCCCTCCATTTGAAACGCAATCCACTGAGATTCCAGTAAACACAGGAGAATAGATGTTGTAATGTTTACATTAGATTTATTCTTTTGATGAACACAATATAGTAAAGAATTCCTGACGAGAAAATAAAGTTGAAAACGCCACATAAAACCACAAAGTTATTCAGAGTGAACTATGTCCCTGCCGGGGAGGGGAGGGGGGGGGGTGGGAGAGTATACTGCGAAGAGATGTGGAAACTGGATTGATGATGTTGCAGTTGAGAGTTGTCAGACAGCCTACTCATCTCAAGTAACATGATGGCCGCCTAATAGTTTTTAGCTTGATCGTCGTTCACTGTGTCACTTATCCTCAAATAACGACCGTTACGTGAAGGCTTGTGGTTTAACCCAGTGCATTGCAGTGTACCTGTTAATCTGTGTTAATCGAGGACGCTACGTTGTGGCTTCTTCTCTGGCTGCCAGCTAGATTTTCTATCACCATCACAATTCGAACTGATTACTTCTGCATCGGCGCCGCCAATGTGCTAGCGTACGTAATCGTGGCCTTACGTGACGCAGATGAGTATCTTTGATTCAGCCACGATTAATAAAACGTGGAACTTTCACGCCATCTCATTGAGCGCTCTTATCAGGTAAGCTAAATTCTTTTCAAAGCATGACTCAAAACAACGAAATGTTGGGAGTGAATCACATTTCGTCTCCTGATGTAGATGCTGTTGCTAATTGTACCTATTACATTATGCAGGTAAAAATGAGAGCTGTAGGGAACTGTGGAGGGGAATCAGCATCGTTTTCTTAGTTTGGTCCTGAGGACGTCCTCGTATGGACCTAGGGTAAGGTGACCTACTAGCCCGAGCGACCACTGTTTACAAGTGGTTGCGCAATGAATTGCAAGTATCGACCGGTGTCTGGCGAACCGAAAGGTCAATGCTCCGATGTCTGTGGCAGTTCGCCATTAAAGTGAGGCTCATCGTTGCCACGGGGTGCACAGCGAATTAAGTGACATTAGACAGACCCAAGAGTTTGGGACACAAACTGCAACTGAGTTTTCTTGTCTTATTGACATATTACTGAACGGATAACACGGTGCACGATCCCAGTGGCCTATGTAACGGCTTCCAGGGGCAGCAAATATATGTTTTTCAATATTTCATACAGTCATTGATCAAATTTTAAAATTTAAAATTCTGTTGTAATATAATCATTAAGAGCTAAAATCTTATATTGATCCTTAGGTTCCCAGGTCATTTTTTGGCCACACACTTTCTCAGCTGCGGTCTGAGTGACCGCTATATTTAAATAGCGATAAAAATTGCATTCAGCAGCTTCAGTGTTCAAATGGATCGTGGCTCTGAGCACTATGGAACTTAACATCTGAGGTCATCAGTCCCCTAGAACTTAGAACCACTTAAACCTAACTAACCTAAGGACATCACACACATGCATGCCCGAGGCAGGATTCGAACCTGCGACCGTAGCGGTCGCGCAGTTCGAGACTGAAGCGCCTAGAACCGCTCGGCCACTCCGGCCGGCAAGGTTTGTTCGGGCGGTGTTTGTTTTGTTTGTTTGTTTATGCCTTGAGCCAGCGTAACCCACAGTGCGCAAATTGCACATATTATAGTCATACAGTATTCCAGGCTGAGAGCACTTACGGACTTCTAACAAACTTAACACATAGTTTACTACTTCTTTGTTACGAATTATATTCGCAACGCATTTTGCACACAAGGTTTTGGTTGGCAGGAGAGCCAACACCGTGTTACTAGGAGGAGGCCGAAAGGCACGCGTTTTAGCTCACGCAGGCTGGCGTGAGGTCTGGAACAGGACAAGGAAATTAGAATTTAGAAAAAAGGACGTAGCTGGTGGAATACTTAACTTTAATCCATTAATGGTGAACGTCGGTCTGGACGGTACATGATTCTCAATATCAATAGTAACTGATAATGGCGCCTTGCTAGGTCGTAGCAAATGACGTAGCTGAAGGCTATGCTAAACTATCGTCTCGGCAAATGAGAGCGTATTTTGTCAGTGAACCATCGCTAGCAAAGTCGGTTGTACAACTGGGGCGAGTACTAGGAAGTCGTGTGGCGGCGCTCGGTCTGAAATCACTGATAGTGGCGACACGCGGGTCCAACGTATACTAACGGACCGCTGCCGATTTAAAGGCTACCACCTAGTAAGTGTGGTGTCTGGCGGTGACACCACACACAGTACCCACATATATCACCGAATGTATCTACAAAACTCATTGTACGGCACTTAGTTCGAGATATTTTAAATTTTTATACGAGTACTATTGGGGAACTAAGGTCCCATAGGTCGCAGAAATGACCTAGAGTGAAAATCAAAAATGTTTTATTTGCAACAGTTTTCTACACATTCCAACTATTTCTCTACATAATCGCCGCTCCGACTTAGACATTTGTCATAGTGTTCCAATACTCTCGTCATAGTGCTTTCTGTCACTTCTCTACGCTGGTCTGCAGTTGATTGCCTGTGACATAACGTTATCTTCATATCCAGCGGTTTATGTGAGCGGAGATGAACATCGGAGGGCGCCAAGTCCTGGGTGTATGGTGAGTGATCGAACATTTCCCAACTAAAACGCTGCAGGGGCTGCCTCAGTGGTCGTGCAGTGTGCGGCCGAGAATTATCATGAAGAAGGAAACAGGTACGTTTGTGGAGATACATGAAATCAGTCGAAACCTCGCAGTGGGTACCCATGCTTGGCGGAAGTCACTATTGTTCTAGGCATCTTTACGTTCTCACTGTGTGCTCAGAACTGAAAAGAGTGAGATGACGCGATCGACAGGCATACTAGAGACACTGCCCAACACATCGGTGCAGAGCTTTGTCGGTTTTTCACGGTTGTTTCCATTTAGCCACCTATCAGACCTTATTTTCAGAATAGCCATCGTACATGGGAATTCGATTCTTTAAACAACTTGGGGATGGTGGTTTACTGTTTTCTTGCTAACGCTTAATGCACTTATTGTAAATTGCTGCTTGCTGTCAGTTTCTTTCTAACAGGTGTTGGAACCCGCTGCCCATCATTGGAAGTCAAAAGCCTCAAAGACAACCATGTGGGCTCCGACCACAACCCAAAAAGAATTTCGGAAACTATGGGGTGATTATACTGAAAGTAGACTTAGAATATGGGATGCCCATGATCGGACGGTAGGTTCCTGTCCCACTGCCCAGTGAGGCGCGATGGTAGAAAGCTTTCTTGTGCCTCAACTCTTACAATTGCACTCTGATTTCCTTACAAGTTACGGGCAACCTTTCGCTGCCAGTATGTTATTTCTGCTACTTTTAGAATTTCAACGAGTACAGTCCAGTGAACATTGTCAACAGCCTCCTCTAGATCCAAAACATATAAAACAGCTTCAAATGTCTGATTACTTTACAAGTAAGTTAATGTGTTCAATATTTGACGTTCAGCATGTGAGAGGGAAAAAGTCTAGAACATATTTCAAATTATGTTTAGTACCTTTTGTTGGAAACCGCGAAGTGCTAGATGAGTACTGTCTGAGCAGAATGAGATTTTCACTCTGCAGCGGAGTGTGCGCTGATTTGAAACTTCCTGGCAGATTAAAACTGCGTGCCGGACCGATACTCGAACTCGGCACCTTTGCCTTTAGCGGGCAACTGTTCTACCAACTGAGCTACCCAAGCAGACTCACGCCCCGTCCTCACAGCTTTACTTCTACCAATATCTCGTCTCCTGCCTTCCAAACTTTACAGAAGCTCTCCTACGAACCTTGCAGAACTAGCACTCCTGCGGAGACATGGCTTAACCACAGCCTGGTGGATGTTTCCAGAATGAGATTGTCACTCTGCAGCGGAGTGTGCGCTGATATGAAACTTCCTGGCAGATTAAAACTGTGTGCTGGACCGAGACTCGAACTCAGGACCCTTGCCCTTCGCGGGCAACTGCTCTACCACCGAGCTACCCAAGCACGACTCACGCCCCCTCCTCACAGCTTTACTTCTGCCAGTACCTCGTCTCCTGCCTTCCAAACTTTACAGAAGCCCTCCTGCGAACCTGAGTCGGAGTAATCTGCACTCCGTTTTAAGCAAAAGCTAGTTTTCCATGCATCAGTTTTTATGGAATCATATATCCTGAACTATGAGTCGTACAATTCTATAATTTTGCAGGTATCTTCAGTGGTATATATGGATACTGTCTGCAAAATGTATTGCGAATCGAGTAAGTAGTAAAGAACTAATAAATTAAAATGTCACGTCTGATGCTGAACAGCGGAATTGTAGTTTTGCCTTTCGCCATTTTGTGGACGGTGTCAGCGAGAAAAAGTTCTGTAAAAGTCTGAACTGCTCTTGTTTTCAAACTAGCTGTTACCCGCTACTTCTCTCGCATATCAGTAATATTATTATCATAAATGAAATGATCGTATGGAATTTATTGGTCGGGATATCCCGCCGTATTGCAAGTCTTTGTAGTTGACGTCACTTCGGTGACTTGCGTGACGATGATGATGAAAGACACACAACGCCCAATCCCCTGCCGGGAATTGAACCCGGGCCCCCTAGCGTGGTATGCGGTAACGCTACCGCTGCGCTATGGAGGCGGTCTTTATTCTGAAGAGTGATGGTGAGTAAGCAAGTTAGTAATTTCACTATACATCTGTGTATATAGTGGTGTGGTGACGTACGTGTAAAAAATGCATCAGTCCCGGTATACAGGTAAATAATGAACGTGCTTCTATTATTTTGCTGTATGTCGAATCTGAAAGCATGCATATTTTTTCTACTTATATTTAAAATTGTCTCGATTCATTGCATTCGAGAAGAAGTAGAGTTTTTAGGAGTTTCTCTGGCTCATGTATTACTGGATGTGAGATTTTGGCACCAGAGCAACACATATCAACCATTTCTCCTTTTCAGTTTAAGGCATCATGGTGTTAACATTTTTGATTCCCCCCTATGATGACTTATTTATGATTAACATAATGATCATAATCAAATGCAGCCTCACCAAAAACCAACCATGTTCCACATGTAAAGGTAAGGCACTATTTGTCGTACAGCCTTTATTTAAATCACGCCGTCTTTGTAAGCCTCCAAGAGTATTGGAAGCTGTAAAAGACGAGTGACCCTCAGCGTCTAAAATGCGACGGTCTTGTGATTGTTCTAATTTCTCTGTAGCTCTTAAGGCCGCCTAACGTCCTGCGTCCAAGTTCCTGAGGCCATGAGATTACTCTGAGGTTTGTTGAAGTCGAGCAGTTTTCACAATTTGAACTCTCTTAGAACTAAGCGCTAAATCAGAATTAACGTCTGCTAGGCTTATAGTAACAGTTTTAAATGTGGTTCTCGGGCTTACCGTCCGATTTTATTGTTGTATCTTCACCAAATCTCTCCATCTATGACAGGCGAGCCCGCATCTCGTGGTCGTGCGGTAGCGTTCTCGCTTCCCACGCCCGGGTTCCCGGGTTCGATTCCCGGCGGGGTCAGGGATTTTCTCTGCCTCGTGATGGCTGGGTGTTGTGTGATGTCCTTAGGTTAGTTAGGTTTAAGTAGTTCTAAGTTCTAGGGGACTGATGACCATAGATGTTAAGTCCCATAGTGCTCAGAGCCATTTGAACCATTTATGACAGGCGGTGCAGCAGATAAATATCACAAACCGTGTGTTCAATAAACATTGGATTTGCTCTTTCAAGGAATACTCTATAGACACTAAGAGTAGCTGACAATCGCGCCGGCGTGGTCTGCATGCCACTCACGCATACCATATATTAAAATATTAATAATACTAAAAAAGATACAGTTTCTAAAATAGATGTGGTCTTCCTCAGGATTCAAGCTAGCTCCATACCAAATATAATCGGAATCGGTTGACTGCTACAGACATGAAAACGTAACAAAGTGAGTTACTTTCGCAATTAATAATACTAGTATTGATTTGTAATCAGGAGTCAAGCTGTCTCACACAAAATTTCATGGATATCGATTCAGCGATGATAAAATGATGATGAGGACAACGCACACATCAGGACGCGAGCAGCAATAAAAGCGATCCGAGCGGGAATTGAACACTGGAACCCATGTTCAAAGGTCTGTATCGCTAATCGTAAGATCACACGTGTTAATATAAATTACAACGCTACGAAGAAAGCATAACAGACCCATGACAAAAATGGTTCAAATGGCTCTGAGCACTATGGGACTTAACTTCTGAGGTCATCAGTCCCCTAGAACTTAGAACTACTTAAACCTAACTAACCTAAGGACATCACACACATCCATGCCCACGGCAGGATTCGAACCTGCGACCGTATTGGTCGCGCGGTTCCAGACTGTAGTGCCTAGAACCGCTCGGCCAGCGCGGCCGGCCAGACCCATGACGCTCAGCGGCTAAAGTGTGACGGGAGTGTGACTGACATTAGTGTGCAAGTATGGATTAAACACGCAAAGCACTGTATTCATTACCTTGAATCGTATTATGTAGCACACATCAAACAATAAAAGCATTTTCACGAATATGATAAAGTACAAAAGCCAAAGAGTAAACAGCTTTTTCAAAGAGCACTTATTGTTCCATATTTCGCGATATATTCTTCAAAACAGTAAATATGTTGCACTACACACTTTCTAGGGTAGCGTATGTCCTCCCTCAGCATTCAAGCTATCGCCATACCAAATTTTATCAAAATCGGTTCAGGGGTTTGGTAGTGAAAGCGTAACAAATATACTTTCGTATCTCTAATATTAATATAAATACTGGATGAATATAGTCCGGATATTTACACATGGTGTGTTACGCTGCCTACCTCAAGACGTACACACTGCTTCCAACTGTAATAGTTGTTCTAATGTGTTAAATGTTTAACATTAGATTATACCCCACAATGAGTAGATTATGACGGCATCTTACATTTTTAAATCCAGTCGAGAATCATGCGAAATACAAGACCGGTAATTCTGAAGGACGATAAACTAGCCGAAGTGTTGCGTTCAGTGGCCGAGCGGTTCTAGGCGCTTCAGTCCGGAACCGCGCGACCACAACGGTCGCAGGTTCGAATCCTGCCTCGGGCATGGATGTGTGTGATGTCCTTAGGTTAGTTAGGTTTAAGTAGTTCTAAGTTCTAGGGGACTGATGACCTTAGATGTTAAGTCCCATAGTGCTCAGAGCCATTTGAACCATTTGTTGCGTTCAGTTTCAAATACACTGCTTGACAAAAAAAAAAAAAGTGAAGCATCCTGAAGACAAGGCGGTTACCAATGTAACTTCATACACGTACTAACATTGGCGGGTATGGAAATGATCATAGTCGAAATTCTCTGTGACACGTGAAACGGTTACCAGAGTGCACTGGTGTTGTTTTTGTTTAGTGTTGTTACCAGGCCTGCTAGGCTACATAAGAGGCGTGAACAGCGTTAGATGTTGAGTGTTCACAGTGAAAGAAGCGCAGATGCCGCGCACTCGTCTGAGACAGCGTTACCATCCCTGACGGAGTTGGACAGAGCCTCCTCTGTAGTTCTCCATTTGGCCAGTTGGTCGAATCGTGAAATGTTCAGATTTGTAGGACATTCGCATGTGACAACGGTCCATTGTTGGACTGCATGGAAACGTAGGGGTATGTGTGCTAGTCAAGGTTCCAGTCGACCACGTCTGGACACCACAACGAAGGATCGCCATATTGTGCACCAATCACATCGCAACCTTCCACATTTGGGTATGTCATTCCAAAACTATTGAATGCCTCCCTGAAACATTTTGTTTCATCCTGCATCACTGGTCGGAGACTACCAGCTACCAGATTAGAAAATTAGCGTCTCATGAATAGACTGCCTTGAACATCACAACGCAAACGGCTTGCTGATGAATGGCGGCGACTGTCTTCAGCAATAAATCGCGGTTCATCACCACTCCAGATGATTGTCGTCGACGAGTATGGCGACAACGTGGGGAGAGGTCCCTTCTTCCAGTGTTTTGAAGAAGCACAGCAATGTTAACTCCTAGGATTATGTTGTGGGGAGCTACTATGACTTAAGGTCTTGGCTGTTAGTGATTGAGGAAACCCTCACGGCACAAACGTAGGTCACGGCCTTCATGTGTCCTCATGTGTTACCTCTCATGTGTCAGTACCGTGGTGCCATTTTTCAACAGCACCGATGCTCTTCAACACATGGAACGTGTCTCTATGAACCATCTGTGGTGTGATCTCAAGGTACATTCGTGGCAGGCTAGACCGCCAGATCTGTTCCCGACAAAACATATGTGTGCCCGGACGTCAACTCAGCCTCATTTGCCAGTATCCGGGATATCAAAGACCAGGTACAACACTTCTGGGCCAACTTGCCTCAGAACAGGATACAATTGCTTTACTACACCCTTCCCAATTGAATTAATGAATGCATCCGTATTAGAAGGGGGTGCAACATCATACTGATAAGTAGGCTCAGACAGCGTGATTCTTTGTAAATCATTCGATTCTGTAATAATTGCAATAACAACAAATACGCTGATAAGCAAAAACTTTATGACCACTTCCCACAACGACGGTGGATGCAGCTTGGTGGCTCCGTGACACGGTAACCAAAGTATGTAAGCGGCGAAGCAGACTCGGACGGGAGATCACCCTAGCGAAAATATGGGCTGCAAATTGGGAAATCCTCTAAGATAAGTGACTCTGACAAAGGGCAGATTATTATTACGCAGAGCCTCTGAACGAATATCTTAAAAACGGCGAAGCTGGTCGAATGTTCACGTGCTACTGTCCTGATCATCTACGGAAAGAGTTAGAAGGACAGTGAAACTATCACTTTTGGCTAAGTAGTTGGATGTCCATGACTCTTCGGAGGCTTGTCTGCTCTGTAAAGTAGGATAGATGGTGATATGTGGCTCCTCTGCCGAAAGAGCACAATGCTGGTTCACTCACAAGTGTTTCGGAGCACGCCATTCATCGTAAATTGGTGAACATGCAGCTCTGTAGCAGACCAGTCCTACATGTGTTGACGCCGGCCGTTGTGGCCGAGTGGTTCTAGACGCTTCAGTCCGGAACAGCGCTGCTGCTACGGTCGCAGGTTCGAATCCTGCCTCGGTCAAGGATGTGTGTGCTGTCCTTAGATGAGTTAGGTTTAAGTAGTTGTAAGTCTAGGGAGCTGATGACAGTAGATATTAAGTCCCATAGCGCTCAGAGCCATTTGAACCATGTGTTGACCCAACGACATCGCCAACTACGATTGCACTGGGCACGGGACCATCGGGAGTCGACCGTCGATCAATGGAAACATGTCGGCTCTTTGGTTAAATCACATTTTTGCTACACTAGGTCGACGGTCGTCTCCACAAACGCCGTCATCGAGTCGAACGGTGGCTCGAAACGTGCAACGCGCCACGGACGTAGGCTGGGTGAAGCAGTATTATGGTATGGGAAACATTTTCCTGCGCTTGCATGGGACCTGTGATAAAAATCGAAGACACGCTGACTACCACGAACCACCTGACCCCTTCTACATCTACATTTGCATCCATACTCCGCAAGCCACCTGACGGTCTGTGGCGGAGGGTACCTCGAGTACCTCTATCGGCTCTCCCTTCTATTCCAGTCTCGTCCTTGGAAAGAACGATTATCGGTATGCGTTTGTGTGGGCTCTGATCTCTCTGATTTTATTCTCATGGTCTCTCCGCGAGATATACACTACTGGCCATTAAAATTTCTACACCAAGAAGAAATGCAGATGATAAACGGGTACTCATTGGACAAATATATTACACTAGAACTGACATGTGATTACATTTTCAAGCAATTTGGGTGCATAGATCCTGAGAAATCAGTACCCAGAAAAACCACCTCTGGCCCTAATAACAGCGTTGATACGCCTGGGCATTGAGTCAAACAGAGCTTAGATGGTGAGTACAGGTACAGCTGCCCATGCAGCTTCAACACGATACCACAGTTCATCAAGAGTAGTGACTGGCGTATTGTGACGAACCAGTTGCTCGGCCACCATTGACCACACGTTTTCAGTTGGTGAGGGATCTGGAGAATGTGTTGGCCAGGGCAGCAGTCGAACATTTCCTGTATCAAGAAAGGCCCGTACAGGACCTGCAACATGCGGTCGTGCATTATCCTGCTGCAATGTAGGGTTCCGCAGAGACCGAATGATGGGTAGAGCCACGGGTCGTAACATATCTGAAATCACTGTTCAAAGTGCCGTCAATGCGAACAAGAGGTGACCGAGACGTGTAACCAATGGCACCCCATACAATCACGCCAGGTGATACGCCAGTATGGCGATGACGAATACACGCTTCCAATGTGCGTTCACCGCGATGTCGCCACACACGGATGCGACCGTCACGATGCTGTAAACAGAACCTGGATTCATCCGAAAAAATGACGTTTTGCCATTCGTTCACCCAGGTTCGTCGTTGATCGAGACGTGGCTGCACGATCCATTACAGTCATGCAGATAAGATGCCTGTCATCTCGACTGCTAGTGATACGAGGCTATTGGGATCCAGAACGGTGTTCCGTAGTACCCTCCTGAACCCATCGATTCCATATTCTGCTAACAGTCATTGGATCTCAAATGGCTCTGAGCTCTATGGGACTTAACATCTGAGGTCATCAGTCCCCTAGAACTTAGAACTACTTCAACCTAACTAACCTAAGGACATCACACACATCCATGCCCTGGGCAGGATTCGAACCTGCGACCGTAGCGGTCACGCGGTTCCAGACTGACGCGCCTAGAACCGCTCGGCCACACGGGCCGGCGCTCATTGGATCTCGACCAACGCGAGCAGCAATGTCGCAATACGATAAACCGGAATCGCGATAGACTACAATCCGACGTTTATCATAGTCGGAAACGTGATGGTACGCACTTCTCCTCCTTACACGAGGCATCACAATAACGTTTCACCAGGCAACGCCAGTCAACTGCTGTTTGTGTATGAGAAATCGTTTGGAAATCTCATGTCAGCTCGTTGTAGGTGTCGCCACCGGCGCCAACCTTGTGTGAATGCCCTGAAAAGCTAATCATTTGCATATCACAGTATCTTCTTCCTGTCGGTTAAATTTCGCGTCTGTAGCACGTCATCTTCGTGGTGTAGCAATTTTAATGGCCAGTAGTGTACGTAGGAGGGAGCAATATACTGCTTGACTCCTCGGTGAAGGTATGTTCTCGAAACTTCAACAACAGCCCGTACCAAGCTACTGAGCGTCTGTCTTAGAGAGTCTTCCACTGGAGTTTATCTATCATCCCCGTAACGCATTCACGATTACTAAATGATCCTGTAACGAACCGCGCTGCTCTCCGTTGGATCTTCTCTATCTCTTCTATCAACCCTATCTGGTACGGATCCCACACCGGTGAGCAGTATTCAAGCAGTGGGCGAACAAGTGTACTGTAACGTAATTTCTTTGTTTTCGGATTGCATTTCCTTAGGATTCTTCCAATGAATCTCTGTCTGGCATCTGCTTTACCGACAATTAATTTTATATGGTCATTCCATTTTAAATCACTCATAATGCCTACTCCCAGATAATTTATGGCATTAACTGCGTCCAGTTGCTGACCTGCTGTATGGTAGCTAAGTGATAAAGGAACTTTCTTTCTATGGATTCGCAGCACATTACACTTGTCTACATTGAGATTCAATTGCCATTCCATGCACCATGCGTCAATTCGTTGCAGAGCCTCCTGTGTTTCAGTACAATTTTCCATTGTTACAACCTCTCGAGATACTACAGCATCATCCGCAAAAAGCCTCAGTGAACTTCCGATGTTATCCACAAGGTCATTTATATATATTGTGAATAACAACGATCTTACGACACTCCCTGCGGCACACCTAAAATCACTCTTACTTCGGAAGACCTCTCTCCATTGAGAATGACATGTTGCGTTATGTTATCTAGGAACTCTTCAACGCAATCACACAATTGGTCTGATAGTCCATATGCTCTTACTTTGTTCATTAAACGACTTTGGGGAACTGTATCAAACGCCTTGCGGAAGTCAAGAAACACGGCATCTACCTGGGAACCCGTGTCTGTGGCCCTCTGAGTCTCGTGGACGAATAGCGGGAGCTGGGTTTCACACGATCTTCTTTTTCAAAACCCTTGCTGATTCCTACGGAGTAGATTTCTAGTCTCCAGAAAAGTCATTATACTCGAACGTAATAAGTGTTCCAAAATCCTACAACTGAGCGACCTTAGAGATATATGGTTCAAATGGCTCTGAGCACTATGGGACTTAACATCTGAGGTCATCAGTCCCCTAGAACTTAGAACTACTTAAACCTAACCAACCTAAGGACATCGCACTCAGAGATATAGGTCTACAGCTCTGCACATCTGTTCGACGTCCCTTCTTGAAAACGGGGATGACCTGTGCCCTTTTTTGGAACGCTATGCTGTTCTAGAGACCTACGGTACACCGCTGCAAGAAGGGGGGCAAGTTCCTTCGCGTATTCTGTCTAAAATCGAACTGGTATCTCATCAGGTCCAGCGGCCTTTCCTCTTTTGAGCGATTTCAATTGTTTTTCTGTCTCTCTGTCATCTATTTCGATATCTACCATTTTGTCATCTGTGCGACAATCTAGAGAAGGAACTATAGTGCAGTCTTCCTCTGTGAAACAGCTTTGAAAAAAGATATTTAGTATTTCGGCCTTTAGTCTGTCATCCTCTGTTTCAGTACCATTTTGGTCACAGAGTGTCTGGACATTTTGTTTTGATCCACCTACCGCTTTGACATATGACCAAAATTTCTTAGGATTTTCCGCCAAGTCAGTACATTGAACTTTACCTTCGAATTCATTGAACGCCTCTCGCATAGCCGTCCTCACACTACATTTCGCTTCGTGTAATTTTTGTTTGTCTACAAGGCTTTGTCTATGTTTATGTTTTCTGTGAAGTTCCCTTTGCTTCCGTAGCAGTTTTCTAACTCGGTTGCTGTACCACGGTGGTTCTTTTCCACCTCTTACGATCTTGCTTGGCACATACTCATCTAATGCATATTGTACGATGGTTCTGAACTTTGTTCACTGATCCTCAACACTATCTGTACTTGAGACAAATCTTTTGTGTTGAGCCGTCAAGTACTCTGAAAACTGCTATTTGTCACTTTTGCTAAACAGAAAAATCTTCCTACCTCTCTTAATATTTCTATTTATGGCTGAAATCACCGATGCTGTAACCGCTCTATGATCGCTGATTCCCAGTTCTGCGTTAACTGTTTGTCACCAGAAGGTCTAATATGTTATCGCCACGAGTCGGTTCTCTGTTTAACTGCTCAAGGTAGTGTTCAGAAAATGCAGTTAAAAAAATTTCACTGGATTCTTTGTCCCTGCCACCCGTTATAAACATTCGAGTCTCCCAGTCTATATCTGATAAATTAAAATCTCCACCCAAAACTATAACATGGTTGGGAAATCTACTCCAAATATTTTCCAAATTTTCCTTCAGGTGTTCTGCCACAACATCTGCTGAGCCAGGGAGCCTATAGAGACATCCAATTACCATGTTTGCGCCTGTTTTAACCGTGACCTTGACCCAAATTATTTCACATTTCGGATCTCCGTCAATTTCCTTCGACACTATTGCACTTTTTATCGCTATAAACAAGCCTCCCCCTTCACTGTCCAGCCTGTCTCTGCGGTATACATTCTAATCTGGGTTTAGAATTTCGTTACTGTGTACATCTGGTTTCAGCCAACTTTCCGTCCCTAGTACTATTTGGGCATTGTGACTGTTTATTAATGAGACGCTCCTGCAGTTTACTATTACCACATTAATATTGTCATTTCCTGTTGCGTTTTGCCTACTGCTACCTTGTCCCGTCTCAGGAGGCGTCTTGTCGGGCCTATGGAGGGAATTCTCTAACCTAAAAAAACCCACATGTGCACTCCACACGTACTCCGCTACACTTGTAACCGCTTCCTGCGTGCAGTGCACGCCTGACCTATTCAGGGGGACCCTACATTTCTCCACCCGATAGCGGAGATCGAGAAATTTGCTTCCCAGATCTCCGCAGAATCGTCTGAGCCTCTGGTTTAAGCCTTCCACTCGGCTTCAACCCAGAGGACCGCGATCGGTTCTGGGAACGACACTACAAATAGTTAACTCAGATCCCACCCCGCGAGCGAGGCCTTCCGCCTTCACCAACTCCGCCAACCGCCTGTATGAACTGAGGATGACTTCTGAACCCAGACGGCAGGAGTCACTGGTGCCGACATGAGCAACAATTTGCAGTCGGGTGCACCCTGCCAGCAGGGCCTCCTCCACATCTCGGATGAGACCCCCCGGCAAGCAGACAAACATTGGCCTTCTTCCCCGACCTTTCCGCTATTTCCCTAAGGGGCTCCATCACCCGCCTAACATTGGAGCTCCCAATCACTAATAAACCCCTCCCCCCGTATGCCTGCTCGGACCTTGCTGAAGGAACGGCCACATGTCCACTCACAGGCAGAACAGGCGATGCCACATTGACCCTCCGCCTCATGCGACGCGAACGCCGTTGAACCCGCCACTCCCCTTGGGGAGAAGGTGGCCCAATCGCGCCCGGTTCCCGCGAAGATGTCTCGACAGCAGGGACCGTGGGTGAAGCATGTAACACCTGGGGTGTACCATGCGACGCACCAGACTCTCCACTGCCGCTACACTCCGAGGCAGCAGCCTGAAGACGGCTGACCGCGGCCATCAACACGTTCAGCTGTTCGCGAATAGTGGCCAGCCCCTCCTGCGTCCGTACACAGCAGTCACACATCATATCCATCCTTCACGCTTGATGTTCCCCCAGACGGCGATGTCATCTAT
Organism: Schistocerca nitens; assembly: GCF_023898315.1. Taxonomy (NCBI): domain Eukaryota; kingdom Metazoa; phylum Arthropoda; class Insecta; order Orthoptera; family Acrididae; genus Schistocerca; species Schistocerca nitens. The sequence goes on from NC_064620.1 coordinate 271,959,866, forward strand.
CAGCAGTACAATAGTCTGTGTCTCAGAGCCAGAACAGTGCTACAGTGGTTTGTAGAGCATAATTATAGTGAACTCACGTTAATGTGTCGGCAGCCAAATTCGCCTGATGTAAAACCTATGGAACCCATCTGGGTTGCTATTGGACGCCATCACCGGGTAAGCAAATCAGCGGCCCGTTATTTACGCGAATTACATGACATCTAATGCCAAATACGTCCACAAACCTACCAACAAACTGTCGGATCCCTGATACGCAGAATCAGTGATGTATTTCGTTCCAAAAACGGACAAACAAGCTATTAAGCACGTGGTCATAATATTTTGGCTCAACTGAGTACATTATCAAGCCCCAGAGTTTCATTTTTTTCCGCCTCCCTTTTCGGATGTTTCACTTTTTTTCGGGCAATGTAGTTCGATGACCTAAGATTCCGTATGATAGAGCTTAGAAAGCGAGGCAGAAGTTAAAATTTCGTTCATGTCATGTTCGCAGTGTGCAGGGATTGAAAGTGTCGGATGAAGGAAAGCGACTAGTGCATTGTGCACGGTTTCGGTCAGTTGTTGACGTCCATGGAGCTGCAGAACTGGGCTGTGTTTTTTGACATATGAGCCGTTGTTTTAACTTACTGGATAGGTTAATGGTCAAAATACATGCATTTGGCCAATCGAAAATATACATGACTCCCATAAAACACCTTGCATTGTCGTAAAATTGGAGTATGGAGTGCCGTATCGCGTCGTCGAATATGATCCCTGTTTTGTTTAAACTACAATGAACAGTGTCGTGCCCAAACACATCATTACACAGTTTATTTCGCTTCTTGAGGCAGATGAACGTTATTATTGTTGGTTGCAACCGGCCGGTGACACATACCACACATCTAGGCAGACAATTCATTTCTTAAGCCAATTTTTTGGTGACTGATCTATATTACTAAACGATCATCCCGGATTGCGATGCGAGTTACAGGTTACCTGTCTAACAGCTTCCAGGGGCAACAAAAATTTGATTTTCAATATTTCCCGTAATTACTGACCGAATTTAAAAAAATAAAATGCTGTCGTAACCTATTCATTAAGAGGTATGTTTAAGGTTTAACACAGTAAGATTAGTATTACTTTTAGAAACTGTGTGTTATTCTTGAGGCAAAGTAACTGACTGCGCACGAATACCCGGACTTTATTCATCCAGTATTTGAGATTGAGAGCACTTAGCGACTTCCAACAAACTTTACGTATAATTTAAAACGTTTAAGAAAATTTTTTCTCGCTGACATCCCGAACAAAATGAAGAAAAGATAAAGTTCGTCGCTTACTACATTTTCGCTTTGCATGCAGTGAAAATTCAGCATCAGACATGACTTTCAGTTTATTACTTCTTTACTGCCGACTCCATTCGCAACACTACTTGCAGACAGTATCCACACATACACTGAAAGTACGTGCAAAATTATATCACTGTACGAAACATAGTTCCAGAGATATGGTGTCACTAATATTCAGGTGCGTGAAAAAGTAGCTTTTGCTTAAAATGGGGCACAAATTACCCTACCATATTCATTCAGTGTTTCATAGTGAGCCTATTTAGTGACTTCCAAGAAACTTTAGACATAATTTCAAACAAGTTCAAAATATTTTCCTTACTACATGCTTAATGTCAATTATTTAAAAAATTAAGTTATTTGTAAAGTAATCAGTCGTTTGAAACTGTTTTATACGTGGGAATTCGATTCTTTAAAGAATTCGGGTGTAAACAACATTTCGTTAAATGTACTGATAGCCTTGGGAGAGACAAAAATGGCAAAACCCTTCAATCTGGTGGACAAGATGTATGAGAACGGCGAAATAGCCTCAGACTTCAAGAAGAATGTAATAATTCTAATTTCGAAGAAAGCAGGCGCTGACAGGCGCGAAAATTACAGAACTATCAGTTTAATAAGTCACGGTTGCAAAATACTAAAACGAATTCTTTTCAGATGAATGGAAAAACTAGTAAAAGCTGACCTCGGGGAAGATCAGTTTGGATTTCGGGGAAATACTGACCCTACGGCTTCTCGTAGAAGATAGGTTAAGAAAAGGCAAACCTATGTTTATAGCCTTTGTAGACCTAGAGAAAGCTTTTGACAATGTTGACTGGAACACTCTCTTTGAAATTCTGAAGGAAGCAGGGGTAAAATACAGGGAGCGAAAGGCTATTTACAATTTGTACAGAAACCAGATGGCAGTTATAAGAGTCAAGGGGCAGGAAAGGGAAACAGTAATTAAGAAGGGAGTGAGACAGGGCTGTAACCCGTTCCCCATGTTATTCAATCTGTACATTGAACAGGCTGTAAAGGAACAGCAATAAAAGAAAATTTTGGAGCAGGAATTAAAGTCTAGGGAGAAGAAATAAAAACTTTGAGGTTTGCCGATTACATTGTAATTCTCTCAGAGGCAGCAAAGGACCTGCAAGAGCAGTTGAACGCAATGGACAGTGTCGTGAAAGAAGGATATAAAATGAACATTAACAAAAGCAAAATGAGGATAATGGAAAGTAGTCGAATTAAATCAGGTGACGCTGAGGGAATCAGATTAGGAAATAAGACACTTAAAGCAGCACATAAGTTTTGCTATTTTGCTGATGATGGTCGAAGTAGAGAGGATACAAAATGTAGACTAACAATGGCAAGGAGCTTTTCTGAAAAAGAGAAATTTGTTAACATCGTCTTTTCTGTCTTTTCTGAAAGTGGATCGTAACTATATATGGAAATGAAACATGCACATTAAACAGTTTAGATAAGAAGAGAATAGAAGCTTTTGAAATGGGATGCTACAGAAAAATGCTGAAGATTAGACTGATAGATCACGTAACTAATGAGGAGATACTGAATAGAATTGGGGAGAAAAGAAATTTGTGATACAAACTGATTAGAAAAAGTGATCGGTTGGTAGAACACATTCTCAGACATCAAAGGATCACCAGTTTAGTACTGGAGGGAAGCGTGTGGCGTAAAAATCGTAGAGGGAGACCAAGAGATGAATGCAGTAAGCAGATTCAGAGGGATGTAGGTTACAGTAGTTACTCGGAGATCGAGAGACTTGTACAGCGTAAAGTAGCATCAAACGAGTCTTCAGACTGAAGACCACAACAACAACAACAACAAAGAACTCGGGGTTTACTGGTCATCTCTAAAGAATTATGGACCCCACGTTCTCCCGACTTAATGTCCCCAGATTCCTTCCTATATAAGGAAGGGTCTATAAAAACTGGCCGCTCTCACTAAGATTAATACAACAGTGAAGATTAACAGTTTCGCTGTCAGCGAGCTGATTACTTTCTGGTGTGCAGCGACTATCAGATCAAGCTGTATATCAAGCCATATCCGATTAACCTCTGTTATGACGTTATAACTGCCAGTCCGGCTTTTGTATCGCTACAACGTTATTGAGACACCAAGTTTATTTCTAGTCACGATGTGAGAAGTTTGATTTTAGCCGAGTTTCTTGACTACCAGGAACTCTTCAATAGAGTTCTGTACCTAGTAAACAAAATAAGCATCTACAGAATATCTAAACATATATGCAATTGGATGTAGGACTTCCTAGCAAACAGAACAGAAAACTTCGTTCTCGATAGAACGGCATTGTTAGCAGCAAAGGCAGCAGCGAATGGCCGTTGCTGTTCATGGTCCATATTTCACCCACATTACGTGGTTTTGCAGTGAGAAGCGTAGTCAAAGCATACACCAGACGATGTATAACTATAATTTCACAGCCCTTTCAGTTCCCAGTCAGGCAAAGCGAAAATCGTAGTCTCTATCCCCTGAAGTCCTTTCTTCTGAGACATGTATCGTGATATTTTGTTTGTTTTAGATAAAAATTGCCATAAACTTAAAAAATTAGGAAAATTTGGAAATTTGTGGTAAGGACTTATGGGACCAAACTGCTGAGGTAATCGGTCCCTAATCTTACGCACTACTCAAACTAACTTACACTAAGGACAACACACACACCCATGTCCGAGGAAGGAATCGAACCTCCGACGGAGGGAGCCGCGCGGACCGTAACAAGACGCCCTAGACTGTGCAGCTACCCCGCTCGGCTTTAAAAAATTATTCTTGATCAATACACACAGATGATAAACACAGGGTTTATTCTAAACTATGAATTTCTTATACTGCACACAAAACGCGACAACCTGCTCGGGTCAAGGAAGCTAGAAGCTGTACAAAACAGTGGCACAATTCCTCTTCAGAGGAGAAAAAGTGGAGAAAAAGCTGAAAATTCGAAAAGCTACACTGAAATGATCGAAACTAATGAGCAAATGTTCCAGACAGGAGCTTGGAATTATTTTAAAATACACAAAAAATTTAACTTTTTGACTAATTTAAAAATAATTAAGAGTTAAATCATGACGCTCTTTGTAATGAAAATCAACATTGACTGTTCCACTTTCTTTGCAAAAGTCGTGAACAATAAAGCTAAACGGCACGTCCTGCACTGCTGAAGATAATTCAGTACAGTCAAGGGAGGAAACCATATTAGGAGGCTGTTTGGCATTGATCTTTTGGAATTTTGTTTGGTGGGAAGAATTAATTAGAATTTAATCAAATATTGATATCATTTCATTCATATTTCGAACAGTTTTTGTGAAATTTTTTGAATAATTTCAGTCATAAATAAAAAAGTTACGCTGTGATGTCCACTGAAGGTTGTGAGTATAGTTCTCCAGTTGCGTGCAGTATAGCCATTCCGATTTTCATCTGAATTCAAAAAGGTTTTGATTTTACATTAATAACTTGTTTTCTGAGAATATGAACCTCAATGCAGGTGAAAATAATGAAAATTAAAAATTTTGCATGCATTGTAACAATTTACTTCGATTTTCAAGATTTTTTTCTCTAAGCCGGCCGGTGTGACCGAACGGTTCTAGGCGCTTCAGCCTGGAATCACGCCACCGCTGCGGTCGCAGGTTCGAATCCTGCGTCGGGCATGGATGTGTGTGATGTCCTTAGGTTGGTTAGGTTTAAGTAGTTCTAAGTTCTAGGGGACTGATGACCTTAGATGTTATAAAGTCCCATAGTGCTCACAGCCATTTGAACCATTTTTGTCTAATCATGCAAAGAAAAATACCCTTAAAATCATGATATCATCTCACAAGTTGGTTTTATAAAGAATCTTACAATCAATTTTCATAATGATAGGTTCTATACATTTTGAGTTAGACTGCACGCAAGTGTGAAAAAAGTCATTTCGAGATAAACGTGTTTGAAAAATACATTCCCGGAAACTAGAAATTCAAGGAAGTTAACAATAACGTAAAATGCTTACCGATTAATCTGCGATTCCATCACCGTATAGTAGCCCTTCTTCTTGTTAATAGGCTTCGTTTTGCGCTTGCAGTAGTGCTTTCCGAGCTTTCCGACCTTCATTCGATTCCAATAAACTACGTCGATTCTGCCGGCTCACGCGCTGGTTATCCATTTGTTCGGCATAATTGAAACTTTGCGTGCCTACTACAATTCCTTCCTCGTTCATGAACATCATAAGGGATGAATTTCCTTCATTGAATAAGGCCGCTGCTAAATACGATGCCAATTCAACGACTTTTAGTCCGGAGTGCAAGTGTTTAGGAGCTTATCGTCAAATGGTGAAATTAAAAGTTTCATTCGCATTTTGTTTGTGGCCATGTAAACATTTCTCCAGTAATTTATACCCTGATAAATCTTCATTCGTCTGCGCTCGAGCCTGTACTCGATGTGCACTCGCTACTATGCTCATAAAATGTAAACGAATGCGAATGTCGCTTTGAAATTTTGACAGTGTATTCTTGGATAGTAAAGCTAACGATCTATGCAATAAAAATAATCGAATTTTTTGAACCTCCTTAATGGGGTTCCCCCCCCCCCCCTTAAGGAGAGCACATGTGAAAGGAGCTCTTACGTGCCCTTGGTTTCGAATGCGACTCGTGATCCCGCATGTGTGTCGTCCCTTCTTGTGCTGCCAGCAGCATATGATGTACGAGCGTGCTGTCCGAACTATACGCCCTGGCGTTTGTGCAGGAGACAGAAACGTAGTGCTAACGCACCGATAGGAGTCCGACGTCAGTGGCATTCAGGCGAGAACTTGTTAGGCATGAGTTCTCACTCGAGGTCGGGCGAAAGAAACGGAATATTTGAAAAGGTGAAGTATGTGACTTTTCTTTAACCGAAGTGGAAAACACTGATGATATGGGACCATGCTAAACTGACAGAACCTGAGGTTGTAGAGAGTTTCAGGGAGAGCATTAGGGAAAAATTGACAGGAATGGGGGAAAGAAATACAGTAGAAGAAGAATGGGTAGCTCTGAGGGATGAAATAGTGAAGGCAGCAGAGGATCAAGTAGGTAAAAAGACGAGGGCTAGTAGAAATCCTTGGGTAACAGAAGATATATTGAATTTAATTGATGAAAGGAGAAAATATAAAAATGCAGTAAATGAAGCAGGCAAAAAGGAATACAAATGTCTCAAAAATGAGATCGACAGGAAGTGCAAAACTGCTAAGGAGGGATGGCTAGAGGACAAGTGTAAGGATGTAGAGGCTTATCTCACTAGGGGTAAGATAGATACTGCCTACAGGAAAATTAAAGAAACCTTTGGAGAAAAGAGAGCCACTTGTATGAATATCAAGAGCTCAGCTGGAAACCCAGTTCTAAGCAAAGAAGGGAAAGCAGAAAGGTGGAAGGAGTATGTAGAGGGTCTATACAGGGGCGATGTTCTTGAGGACAATATTATGGAAATGGAAGAGGATGTAGATGAAGATGAAATGGGAGATACGATACTGCGTGAAGAGTTTGACAGAGCGCTGAAAGACCTGAGTCGAAACAAGGCCCCGGGAGTAGACAACATTCCATTAGAACTACTGACGGCCTTGGAAGAGGCAGTGATGACAAAACTCTACCGTCTGGTGAGAAAGATGTATGAGACAGCCGATTTCCCTCAGACTTCAAGAATAATATAATACTTCCAAATCCCAAAGAAAGCAGGTGTTGACAGATGTGAAAATTACCGAAGCATCAGTTTAATAACTCACAGCTGCAAAATACTAAAGCGAATTCTTTATAGACGAATGGAAAAACTGGTAGAAGCTGACCTCGGGGAAGATCAGTTTGGATTCCGGAGAAATGTTGGAACACGTGAGGCAATACTGACTCTACGACTTATCTTAGAAAGTAGATTAAGGAAAGGCAAACCTACGTTTCTAGAATTTGTAGAATTAGAGAAAGCTTTCGACAATGTTGACTGGAATACTCTCTTTCAAATTCTAAAGGTGGCAGGGGTAAAATACAGGGAGCGAAAGACTATTTACAATTTGTACAGAAACCAGATGGCAGTTATAAGAGTCGACGGGCATGAAAGGGAAGCAGTGGTTGGAAAGGGAGTGAGACAGGCTTGTAGCCTCTCCCCGATGTTATTCAATCTGTATATTGAGCAAGCAGTGAAGGAAACAAAAGAAAAATTCGGAGTGGTATTAAACTCCATGGAGAAGAAATAAAAACTTTGAGGTTCGCCGATGACATTGTAATTCTGTCAGAGACAACAAAGGACTTGGAAAAGCAGTTGAACGGAATGGATAGTTTCTTGAAAGAAGGATGAACAGCAAAACGAGGATCATAGAATGTAGTCGCATTAAGTCGGGTGATGCTGAGGGAATTAGATTAGGAAATGAGACACTTAAAGTAGTAAATGAGTTTTGCTATTTGGGGAGCAAAAAAACTGGTGATGGTCGAAGTAGAGAGGATTTAAAATGCAGACTGGCAATGGCAAGGAAAGCGTTTCTGAAGAAAAGGAATTTGTTAACATCGAGTATAGATTTAAGTGTCAGGAAGTCGTTTCTGAAAGTATTTGTATTGAGTGTAGCCATGTATGGATGTGAAACATAGACGATAAATAATTTGGACAAGAAGAGAATAGAAGCTTTTGAAATGTGGGGCTACAGAAGAATGCTGAAGATTAGATGGGTAGATCACGTAACTAATGAGGAGGTATTGAATAGGATTGGGGAGAAGAGGAGTGTGTGCACAACTTGACAAGAAGAAGGGACCGGTTGGTAGGGCATGTTCTGAAGCATCAAGGGATCACAAATTTAGCATTGAAGGGCAACGTGTAGGGTAAAAATCGTAGAGGGAGACCATGAGATGAATACATTAAGCAGATTCAGAAGGATGTAGGTTGCATTAAGTACTGGGAGATGAAGAAGCTTGCACAGGATAGAGTAGCACGGAGAGCTGCATCAAACCAGTCTCAGGACTGAAGACCACAACAACAACAACAACAACAACAATGACGTTCTGAAGCCTATCGTATTAAAGAAGCAAGAAAATGAGTTATGGAAGTGGAAAGCAAAATGCAAATACCTGAAATCGATAAAGGTAGTTTCAGCCGTTTGCTGTTAACACGATATGGTAGCTGAATTAATTAGGGATCATAATTGTATAGAATATTATGATCTGATGGGCTGCACATCCCCCCCCCCCTCCTTCAAATCGCTGCCTTCAGGTCAGAGACTTCCCCAATCGTTGGCGCCAGTATGACGCTGGCAGCGACCAGGTACGTTCTCTTACAGTTTAAAATGTGTGTCAGAATTGACGACCCCACTAAGTGCGAGGTTCGGAATGTAAAACGGTTTCTGAATGCTAGAAAAGCCCGCCGTGTCAAAAGTTGCAGACAGATAATCGAAGTTTACGGAAGTACAATGACTGGAGCTTCAGTTCCTAGACGATGTATCATGTTTAACGATGAACACACGAATATTCAGGCCAACTTCCAGTTATGAATGATGAACTCAGTTCAAGGATCAAGGAATAAAGGAGTTGCACTGATTTTTCCCACTTGATACGACGAGGATGGCGATGGGATTTTGAACCACATTATTACTGGCGGTGAGACCTGGATTCGTATAAAAGTTCAGAAGGAAAACCAAAAACGCCATATAAAATCGGAATACCGAAAAGGTTATGGCGACAGTCTTTTGAGATCTAACCGGCGTCCTATTCATCGACGTTATGCCTAGAGGAGAGACTACAAATGCAGCGGCCTACTGCCAGCCCATCATCACACTCTGATTCTTTACAATAACGCTCACTAGTCCAGTCAGCGAAGACAGTTAGGGGAAAATTCGTGCAATCGAAAATTTTTGTACAAAGGTAGCAAGGAACGCCTTGGACAACACTCTAAAAATCCTGAACGAGGGAGTTTGAGCGTTGGTATGGTGGAGGGGTTTGAGGGGCGTGGGCGTTTAAAGGTCATTCTTTTACGTTTTTCTTGAATAACTCGAAATCCGCTGCTTGTAGCAAAAAATGCTTCAAGTACAAAATGAAACTACATTAAATTTTCTGCAAAAAGTTCCTATTCATTTTTCCAGTTTCAGGTACACGAATGTCTTCACACAGTCGATCTTTCTTCTTCTTCATTGACTGGTCTACTCCCGCATTCTGCTGCGCTGACGAAGGATTTGCTTCGGTAATTTCAAGATGTACCTCGGACTTCGAACACAGTGACCACTCCTTTTTCCCAAAATGAAGGATTTTTTAGGAGAAAAGCACTATGAAAATGATAGCGAACTGAAATAGGTCGTTAGTGACTGGTTCAACAACTTGGCGGTAACTAAGTATGCAGAAGGCACAGGAAAGATTGTGAAGCGTTACGACAAATGTTTAAACTTGAACGACGACTACGTGGAAAAACAGGTAAAATATCAAATATTTCAAATAAGTCTTCTTTCATTATGTTGAATACAAATATCCGGAAAAACAAACGTTCTTTACTTTCTGAATGATGAGTCGTAAGCCGGCCGGTGTGGCCGTGCGATTCTAGGCGCTTCAGTCTGGAACCGCGTGATCGCTCCGGTCACAGGTTCGAATCCTGCCTCGGGCATGGATGTGTGTGATGTCCTTAGGTTAGTTATGTTTAAGTAGTTCTAAGTTCTAGGGGACTGATGACCACTGATGTTAAGTCCCATAGTGCTCAGAGCCATTTGAACCATTTTTTGATGAGTCGTAGAATTCTACATCAAATTAAAGTCTTCCGGCTACTGCAAAAATTGGTTTTCCACGTCGGTGAAATGCAACGACACACAAACAGTATCATGTCTCAGGATGTGCTATAGGTTAATTCATTTATTCACTGCTCTCCAATCACATTAGTCCGCAGCTCGTGGTCTCGCGGTCGAGTTCTCGCTTCCCGAGCACGGAATCCCGGGTTCCATTCCCGGAGGGGTCAGGGATTTTCACCTGCCTCGAGATGACTGGATGTCCGTGTTGTCCTCATCATTCATGAAAATGGCAAAATCGGACTGAGCAAAGGTTGGGAATTTGTACAAGCGCTGATAACCGAGCAGTTGAGCGCCCCACAAACTAAACATCATCATCATCATCATCCAGTCACATTAACGTGAACACCTGTCACAAGCCTGCACGAACTGTGCAGGAGCAGTCGATGGGCTTCTCGAAGGAACTATAGGGATGTGGTTCCATGCCGACTCCAGTGCCGTGGACAGCTGCACTAGGTTTCTACGTTGAGGATCCATGGAGCGAGGTGGTCCCATAGATTCTCGATTGGGTTTTAATTCGGGGAATTTGGTGGCCAGGGGGAGTAAGGTAATCTCAACCACGGCAGTTCATTGCAAGTTGTGTGGCAGATTGCATTGCCTCGCTGGTAGATGGCATGGTGATGAGGAAAAACAACCTGCAAACTATAGATGCATACTTGTGTTGATCCATCGTGCCTTCCAGAATGACGATATCTCCCAGGAAATCCCACGAAAACATTCCCCAGACCACTACGTTCCCTCCTCCTGCCTTGACCCTCCCGACGATTGTTGCAGGATGTTTGCTTTTAGACGTTTCACGCCAGTGGACCATAAAACGTGATTCATCTGAAAAGGACATTTGTAGCCACTCAGTAGAGGTCCAGTTGCGTTATTAGTGTACAAATTCCAGCCTTCGTCCCCGATGAAGAGCAGTCAGCATGGGTACATGAACCAGGCACCTACTGCGAAGGCCCATAAGCAGCAACGTCGCTCAACGGTTGTTGGGGAGACGCTGTTGGTAGTCTATAGTTTCATCTGGGCCCAACAGTTGTACTGAGCTCAACAGTTGCACTTCTGTTCCCCTGTCGTCGTTCATCTATATGGCCCTGGGTGCACCACATTTGCGTCAGCGTCGGTTTTGGATAGCAACAGTAACGTAACAATAACAACACAATACCGGGCGTCTGAGGGTGAATGGTCAATATTCGGAGATAAGACAGGACCGATTATTCGAAGCAAAAATATCTAGTACAAATGGTTCAAATGGCTCTGAGCACTATGGGACTCAACAGCTGTGGTCATAAGTCCCCTAGAACTTAGAACTACTTAAACCTAACTAACCTAAGGACATCACACACATCCATGCCCGAGGCATTCGAACCTGCGACCGTAGCAGTCGCGCGGTTCCTGACTGAGCGCCTAGAACCGCTAGACCACCGCGGCCGGCAAAATATCGAGTACACATGACCTCTAAAGTGCACCTTACGAGCTTTGGGCAAGTGTTCATTTTCGCTACTGTGGATCACACCTCTTCTACCGTATAAGTGCACATAGCTCTTAAGGTATGTATTTCAGAGCTCATGTTTACTAGACATATTTTCTTGTTTTGGTCCATACTACCTCCTTCCAAAATATGGAAAGCAAAGAGCTGGAAATAGAAGATATTTGTTTCACAGCATCGAAGATGAACAAATGCTCATACCTCTTACTGTATGCATTTTAGGGCCCGTGTGTACCAGATATTCTTGCTTCGAATAATCACTGCTGTCGTACCTCTGAATATTAACCATTCCGCCTGGGTGACCCTGTGTGCATAGTGTCTGAATACATTCTTCATACGAAGTCTTGTGGATGTTGCATAGGCAAATAGCTGCTCATCCGACGACAACAAGAGTGTATCTTGACGGCATCCCTCTTGCTTGCTACTGATTGTTTAATCCTGTCCAAGTGTCACAACATTTCACGCTGGGTTCTTATTGACGGGTATTATATCTCTTAAAAAAATAATGTAACTATTTATTTAGAGGAAACACTCTCCTAGTAAATTTGTTTGTCCTTTGATTTATCGTGATCTGTTACTGATTTTTAGTGAAGTTAGTTTTTACGTTTAGCTTTCAAAAAATACAAAAGAGATATAACAAGCAAAATAATGAATTTCGTAGGTTGCCAATTACGTATTATATCTGGTTTTATCGAGCGCCAGGCTCCCTACAAATTACTGTAAAAGCAATATCGTAGTAATACTCAGCTCCAGTTCACTGATCTGAAATTATTACTATCACAGAAAATAGACAAGTTTTAATAAAATTATTTCACTGGATTCCTTCAATTAATCTCACTGAGTATGTTTACATAATTTCTTCCGCTCCAGCTATCAGACATTGTGCTGTGAAAAAATATTTTTAAATGTACCGCGTAATGGCGGCTAATTGTTAACAGTCAGAGATCACTGTTACTCGCTCCGCAGCAGCTGGAAATATGCTAAATAATTTTCATTAAATATTCTTTTCATAAGATAAATGTGGCGTAGGTTCTTGAAATAACACATGGAGATCACTTTATACTAATATATTCTTACTAGGACACAGTTTACACCATTAAATGTTTGCAATTACGTTACGACAGAAACAAATGCTAGCGCAGCACAATAGCTTGCGTACCTTCTTCCGGCTAACACCAGAACGAACAGAACAAAACAGACTAGACAGAAGAATGAGCATTGCATTGTGTTTTATACTCTTACAAAGATAATAATACTTCTTTTAATTACTTACATATTATAATCTCATACAATAAAAATAACGTCTTTTCTGCATCTATCGATCCATATTGCATATTTTTACAGTTAGTGTTATTACGTTTCGCAGATGAATCGATGTTTGCAGTTCATTTTGAGTCACATACAGTCATTTTTATTTATGTTTCACCTCGATAACGGTGAATATTGCAAAAGGGACACTACACGGGCCAAGAATTTATCAGACAGCTTGTTGAGTGTGGGGCTCTCTCTAGAGCAAGATTTGCTCCACCTTTGCGCCTGCGTTATATCTGGATACTGACATAATCCGTTGTGGTCAGCTGCCGAAACAGTTCTGTTACGCAGTTAGATTAATTCCTGCCCTTATCAAATCCTTGAAGAGTTTACACCGATGTGTTTGATATCATGATGATCTCATTTGGATGTTCTTCGCAGTAGGAGATGCTGGAACCTGCATTGTATGTATGTGACCCAACACGTGTTATATAATGTGGTGTGTCGTATAGACAATTTTACTGTGAGACCACGTTTTTGGCGGAACACTCGGCTGTGCTGACGCTAATGTCCTCCTTTCGAGTGTTGAGAATTCTACCACGTCTTTGTTCATTCCCCAAAGACTTGCTTCTTTAAGACAACAATGCAATCCGTACGCGGAAGACCAGTGTGGTGAAGTTGGCTATCAGTGACAATACATTTAGCACCCGTTCTCTGAATGTCCACGTCGGAAATGGGACCAAATTCAGACTGTTCCACCTTTCACATTACACTCGGTAACTGAGTACTATTATTCGTTCACAATATTTGTTTCAAATTTGTTCTGTGTTCCTCTAGCGTGGAGTTTTGGACGGCTACGAACAAAGTGTGTTACTCTCCGTAAGTGAGCAGTCAGCGTGTCAAATTGGAATGTGGAGAGTCCGATTTCGATTCCCCGTACAGTCAGGGGTTTGTCCTATGATGCACTCAGCCTCAAATAATAATAATAGTCCAACGACTTGCGTGTCCATAGCCTAGCCAGTTTTCCAATCGGGGAAAGGGGGCGTACAGTTTAAGGTGGAATCCAAATCACATGTAATTTCTGGTGACTCTTCGCATCGTTGAGAGGCGAAGGCTAGGTTAAAAAGCAGATTGAAAAATCCATGGTCCGACCGGGATTCGCGGAGGGCTACAAGGCTCGGAAAGCTCGCGTGAACTGTATCTCCTTCCCCCTCCCCCTCCCCTTTTACCAACTAGCTGCCCTCTGAGCCAAAATTCTTTCTTCCATATCTTCATCAACCGTCGCTGCTAGACAGCGCTCCCCTAAAATCCAGCTAGCAGCCACGACGCCATAGCTTTGAAGGTTTCTTTACTTCTTCCTTTCTTTCTTTATTATTTCTCCTTCTAGTAGTTCTTCTTCTTCTTCTTCTTCTTCTTCTTCTTCTTCTTCGTCTTGTCGTATCTGTGATCAGGCAGTAGTGTTTGATTCGAACAGGAAGTGAGATCTTTTGGAGTTTCACAGTTATAGGAAGAGTGTTGCATCTTCAAACACTTTTCAGACTTTCGCCTCTAGCCAGCACTGTAGTATACGTTAAATATTTTTTCTTGTCCCACTTTGAAATGATAACATTCACTTTATGTGTGCTGCAGATTTTTTCTGAAATTACAAAGAATTACTCCGGAAAAGTAACGTTTCTCCAAATGTGAAAACTGTTCCAAAGTGCAACGTGGTCATGTACGTAGGTTCAAATATTCCATTCCAATTTAAAAGTGTTGTAATCGAGAAGATTTAGCCAATATTGTATTTAAAAGTCTATGTATTATATTATTTCTCTACTACGCACCAATAATCAGTGAGTGAAATGAAATTAAGTATAGGATTTATCAAAAATCAGTTAAAAGTTAAAACTATTCTGAAATACAAGTCATTAGAAAATAACAAAAATTTCGATTTTGAAGACAGGGAAGATTGTTGAAACATTAGGGAAACTCAGTTCATTTTGTAAGTATCACGTATTCGATGGTGTGCGACCGACGAAGTATGGCTTAACCATCTACAGGTTATGTAACTAGTTTTAAAAATATACAGAATTTTAATCACCATAAAACTCTGTAACCGAATAATTAACAATATCCTCCAAACAGCTTTAATATACACTGCTCAGAAGAGGGGAACATGACTTTGGGCGTCTGCCACACCCCACTGAGCAGTAATTGAGCACTGGATATGTTACCAAATTATGCCTCTGTCAGGTTAACTTCCATTCGGAAAGTGGGTGCACTCAGTAACTGTTATGTGACTTATAAATTATAGAGTGCAGCAATCAATCGTCCTTTTTTTAGATTTTATTACGCAAATCCAGATTTCGACTAGTAGGTAGCCATTCTCAATACACTATTTTCTGTTCTCAATGCATGTATGTCCCTGTTGTTCAGGCGTCCGTCACAGTTCTTTGAATGACGACTGATTGCTGCACTCTATAATTTGTGCCTTTGGATTTCACAAATTAAACAAAGAATGGTACATCCTCGATCGTTTCCGTAAAAAGTACTGAAATGTCCGAGAGGCGTCGAAAACTAAGTGCAAAAAAATCATCATCCCGATATCCTGGGTGCTTTTCGTTGCACTTCGAGAGCTTCAGTGACGTACGTATATGCCCTCCGTGAGCGTTTATCACTGCCGAACATATACGTGGCCTGCTCCATAGAGTCTACGGTAGTCACACTGTGGCATCCGCTCCCATTCTTCTATGAGAGGCCATGATTCTTTGGTAGAGCAGGACGACCGCAAAGACGTCTGTCAACAGCGTCCCACATATGCACGATAGGGCTTAAGTCTGGACTTACCGCCGGCAGTTCCATGTCCAGGCTTCGCAAGACATCCCTGCTGACTCCCGGCACATAGCCGCTGCCATTGGAAAGAATTCAGGGCCTCCACCGAATGCGGCAACCATCACATGGTCCAATAGGATCTGTTCGACGTGCTGCCTGGACCACATTTGGCAGGTACTCCTCACCGGACGAGCACGACCATTACCTTGCGGCAGAGGCTATCTGGACTCTTCTGTTAATAACACCTTTCGCCAGTTGACACGAGAACGGCAGAAACGAAGGAGAGCTGCAAGATGTTTTCGTGTCAAGCAGGGTACAAGAAGAGGATTTCTGGGTCGTAAGGTCCTTCCTCGTAACCTGTTCGTGACAATCAGATCAGACACAGCGGCTCCAGTGGCCCTTCTGAGATAGTCTTGCAGTGCTCTGGCAGTAGCCATACGATTCTGCAAAGCAGAGATGGCCGTATACGGTCTTAACGCTGGGATGTAATGCGTCGGCGATCTTGACCAAGCAACCTTGTGTACTGACGTGTCTCCCTATAGCGTCTCCACGACCTCATTGGCATCTGCTGCAACACGACCGAAAGCTTATCTTTTTTGTATCAAACATACTGATTAGCAACTTGCACTGCATTAAGATGTCGCACTGCAAGTGCTTGGTTGAACACAAATGTTCACAATTAACAATTGCCATCTGTGTACCTCACCAGAAAACACTGTGACACTGGTAGTCACTTCCTTCTGAAGGGTCACCTGACAATGTAATGCACGACACAGCCAACAGATGGCGAATGATTTTAATAGTTGCCTACACCGTAAGCGCATATCTCAAGCCATGCAATAAGACCACAGGTACAGCCTGTATCAAAATAGATTTAACATACCGGACGTCGATATTTGTGTTCCCCTCATTATTTTGAGCAGTGTGTTATACACCACTGAAATATGTAGAATTAATATTTACAAACGCTGCACAAAAAACAGTCTCATGTCTCACAACAACAAAAACAATAGAAAATGCCGAAGCTGCTTACGGCGAATTGTAATTGTAAAATCGGTCACAATAATGATACACCGACCAGCAAACATGTCTTGCTAGGAACATTATCCTGCAGGTACAGCACTCGCCCCTATACACAACGATCTGTACCACAGATATCAACATCATTTTTGGCCATCATATGTATTTTATACCTGACAGACACGTCGTTGATGCAGATGTACACATTATATGCTACTAATGATGGGCTATATGCCCTAATACCGATCTGGCAAATAAATACTTTTAAAAGTTCTGGTTCTGGTGTACAACAGGAACTCCATTATTAAACACATACAGGCTGCGGAGAACCCAATATACAACATTTTCAACTTCACTTTTCCTTTTCCTTGCGCCTAGGCCTTTAACTTTAGCCCAGCATTCCCGCATTCGTTTCCTGCGCTCTCCCTTCCCCGCTTCAGTCCACGTTTTACCAGTTTTTAGTTTTGGCTTTCTTTGGAAACCAAGAGTTTCTTAGAGTCTCTTCCCGAGCGGAATGTGTTTGTGAATGTCCTCCAATATTATCCCTATGTCTTGTAGGTCTTTTCTAACTCGGAGAACTACGCCTGCTTGGTTTCCTTGTTGAGAAAGTAGAGGAAGATCAGAATGCTCAGCCTTGTACGACTCATACAAACAATGTGTCTGCACAAAACAAACCACCTCCAACAAATTGTGTCTGTGATCTTTTCTATATGTATTGTGATATCTCCTGAATTCACCATTTTCCCTCAAGATCCACTATTCTTTTATTTTTAATATCTCGATCAGACCTTTTCTATTCGTAGCAAAGCATTTCGTGGCATACAGGTGCACCTGCTGTTCCCAATTCCTGATCTGTGATGATGCAAGCATCTTTCTCAGATGTCTGTGACACTGTCCACTCACCGAGATATTTAAACTTAGACATTGGTTCGATTTCCCCATCTTCCACCTCTAATACTCTGGGTAGTGACTTGATGTTCAGTTTTCGAAAATAAATCTATTGTCTACAAATAAGGATCGCAGCTACTCCCTGTGAACAAGCATGTCCAGTTTGGATACAATTCATTATATCGAAAGAGGTCTGGAGTCTTGCCTTTGCTGAGGGTCTTTTCAGTTCATTGATTTCTTCTGCAGTTGCTTCTAGCAAATCAGGAAAAAATGCGAGGTCCTCTACAAAGGACTGACAATCAAGTGTCAAACTCATATTTCTGAAGGCAACCCTGACTCCATTTTCATCACCTTTGTCATCTAATCCTTTTCGCTACTCGCGGATCATTTTCTCGAGCACACTGTTGAAAAGTAGAGGCCATTGTCGATTTTCTTGCCTCTTTTATTTATTTATTCATTTTTCTAGCATGGGCTACCCTTCGTATTTCAGATCTTGGATATGACTTACAATAGGCGGCCAAATTCTTAGGGACATTACTCATATTTATTTAATTTATATTTTAAAACATCAGTTTGAACAAACGAAGTGGTTTTCAAATGGTTGTTTTATTTTGATGTTGCTACTGGCATCATTATTATTGTTTTCGACAAACGGCAACATTGGAAACAAATGGTTCAAATGGCTCTGAGCACTATGGGACTTAACATCTGAAGTCATCAGTCCCCTAGAACTTAGAACTACTTAAACCTAACTAACCTAAGGACATCATACACATCCATGCCCGAGGCAAGATTAGAACCTGCGACCGTAACAGTCGTGCGGTTCCGGACTGAAGCGCCTAGAAACGCTCGGCCACCGAGGCCGGCGTCAATAAATGATTCCATGATCATGAGGACTATGTTTTTGTGCATGACTCGGCACCGTGCCATAAGGGCAGAAGTGTTATTGCAGTCTTGCCTGAATAAAATGTTACCGTTTTGCCTTGGTCAAGGAATTCACATGAGCCCCATAGAA
Source organism: Schistocerca nitens (assembly GCF_023898315.1). Classification (NCBI taxonomy): domain Eukaryota; kingdom Metazoa; phylum Arthropoda; class Insecta; order Orthoptera; family Acrididae; genus Schistocerca; species Schistocerca nitens. The sequence continues at coordinate 271,978,396 of NC_064620.1, forward strand.
AACATTTGGGAGCTCAGCAAGCGGGCGACCATTTGGTGAGCTCCCACATGTTTTCTATGAATGTTATGTGAATTCCATGCCTAATGCAAAATAGTAATATTTTTTTCAGCCAAGACTGCAGTAACACTTCTGGCTTTATGGCACTGGGCCTAGTCATGCTTAAAAATATAGTCGTCACGATCAGGAACCCAATTATTAAGCTGTGGCAGAAACCAAGTTTCTAGTACTCGCCTATACTGGTCTTACGATGGAAGTGATCACCACAGAGCGCCAGTTGCTTGAAACTCTGATTGGAGAATGGTGTCACAACTCCGAACTCCAAAAAAATGCAAAGGGGTGTATACCGAGAATGTTAGGGCTTGATTCTTTCTCTCAGGGATATTATCTTTTCTTATCACTTTTACTTACGTGCATAAGTAAATATGAAACGGGTTCTTGAAGGGGCGCTGTTATTCATGTACCAACTTTAGTTTTTGAACGTGATGACTAAAATATAGTTGCCGTTAGCTGAATTGAATGTAATTTTGGTAATTTCTATTTATTGATTGCAAAACAGACAGAATTTCGATTGTTGCCGTGGAGCGGCCAAGATATAACTTACTGAACTCATGGAATCTGTATAATTTAAAAAAATTAACTTTAACGTAAATTAATTATCTGTTGCAATTTAGAAAGGTTATTACAACGAAATCTCTCGCATTTACAGTTACTGTTAACACTTTGAAAGAATAAATTAAAACTTCGGCGCGTAATGGCCGACCAGAGGCTGCATCGGAAGATGAGCTTCCTGCAGCGCAAATTACTGAAAAAACACTTAAAGAAATTCATTTTGTGATAACAATAATTAGTTTATTTTAGCAGAATACCGAATAACTTACATAAAATATGAGTAGCCGCTCAATGGCTGCCTTCCGTATCGCGAAACAAAACAGAGTACGTCCTTCCTCCTCGGCCATACAATCGCGTCTCTTTTCGATCTTTTTTTATTTTCATAGACATGTTTTAAATAAAGATGCTATTTTTAAATTATCGCTGCATATCGGTTGTTTCAAGAAAATTAACTGTATCTTTTATACTAATTACGTTCATAAAATACAAATACATAAAATACAAATAATTTTTGGTTCACCCTTAACAGTATTGTTCACTGTTTACAACCGATAAAAATGTCAATATTTATGTGACGTACCGTCACAGCTGGCATCACTAAATACTGAAATTTATTTTATTAGATATTTTGTCAATTCTGACATTCGTTCTATGAAAAATAAAAGAACAGTTTAACTACATTTTTTGTTGTTGTTGTTATGAGACCGACAGAAAACAGATACAAATAAAAAATACATGAGAGAGAGACAACCAACCATTTGTTAGAGAAATCCAGTTACGTAAACTAGAAAATACTAAACTCTTGAGTACTGTCCCTAACAATACGGCCACCAACTGCAGCTATGCGCCCGCCGCACAGCCAAAAGCCGAGTAACGGTCCCGCAGACGGAACAGTTTGCCCACCCCTGCTCCAAGCCACGCAGCTTCCGTCAGTGCTAGCTGCTGGCCGTCGCCAGCTAATGGGCTTACGTTTACCTGCTCATAACACGGCTAGCGTCCGCCGTGCATTGTGTAGCAGTTAACGGGCACCATTCCCCACATTCGTGATTGACGCTTTCCCGGAAGGGAATATGTCAGCCCGCTGGCAGGTTGGCGCACGGCGCGGCGGATACGACCAGGGCAAACGCAAATATCTCGCCGCGTTTCTTTCATGGCCGATCTGAATCCACTCAGCGTAAAACGACTCATTGAGATAGGGGATGTGAGTCATAATCACAGCTGCCGCCTGCAGACGACTGCGTGTACAGACCGTATCGGCAGCAGTTTCTTTCAGACCGAAGCTGCTCAGAACAATACTGCTCCGCAAACAATCCGCCACAAAATTTCCGTAATCTTTTACGACTGGATTAATCCCCTGGCAACCAGCATTACGCGAGACTGCTCGTAACGCTGCCACTTTCAAGGTGGAAGTTTGCTCCCATTCACGAACCTTCTTCGCCTGTTTCCATTATTCTGTCAGCTAGGCAGTGAAACAATTACGAGAGTCAATATTTTCGAGAACTTAGTAAGATCTTGCGGGGCATGCTTGTTACCATCCTCTCGACGCTAATGTCTAGCTCGAGGTATTTTGGCGTCTTCTGTAGTTACACCCAGAACGAAGAGTCTGGCACGAGCAGAACATCGAAGAAACAGCGCATTTATAGTTATTCAGTAATTCACTGCGTTTGAGACGTTTATACAGAGACAAATGTGGGATCGTGTAAAGGCTTTCTGGACGAGTACTCGATTTTGCACTTCGGATAACTGCGAACGGCTAACTTTCAGCAAGTAACTGCCACTTTATGCCAAAATCGAACACTCTCGCACCACATTCGAATGTGACCAGTAACATCATCACTCAAACAATTCACTGTGAAAGAAAACTTCTCCTGTGGTGGAACAGGGACGAGTACTGTTCCAGAATCATTGCTGCCTATAATTCAATTTGAGAGCAACTTGCATACTATATATATATATATATATATATATATATATATATATATATATATATATATACTCCTGGAAATGGAAAAAAGAACACATTGACACCGGTGTGTCAGACCCACCATACTTGCTCCGGACACTGCGAGAGGGCTGTACAAGCAATGATCACACGCACGGCACAGCGGACACACCAGGAACCGCGGTGTTGGCCGTCGAATGGCGCTAGCTGCGCAGCATTTGTGCACCGCCGCCGTCAGTGTCAGCCAGTTTGCCGTGGCATACGGAGCTCCATCGCAGTCTTTAACACTGGTAGCATGCCGCGACAGCGTGGACGTGAACCGTATGTGCAGTTGACGGACTTTGAGCGAGGGCGTATAGTGGGCATGCGGGAGGCCGGGTGGACGTACCGCCGAATTGCTCAACACGTGGGGCGTGAGGTCTCCACAGTACATCGCTGTTGTCGCCAGTGGTCGGCGCAAGGTGCACGTGCCCGTCGACCTGGGACCGGACCGCAGCGACGCACGGATGCACGCCAAGACCGTAGGATCCTACGCAGTGCCGTAGGGGACCGCACCGCCACTTCCCAGCAAATTAGGGACACTGTTGCTCCTGGGGTATCGGCGAGGACCATTCGCAACCGTCTCCATGAAGCTGGGCTACGGTCCCGCACACCGTTAGGCCGTCTTCCGTTCACGCCCCAACATCGTGCCGCCCGCCTCCAGTGGTGTCGCGACAGGCGTGAATGGAGGGACGAATGGAGACGTCTCGTCTTCAGCGATGAGAGTCGCTTCTGCCTTGGTGCCAATGATGGTCGTATGCGTGTTTGGCGCCGTGCAGGTGAGCGCCACAATCAGGACTGCATACAACCGAGGCACACAGGGCCAACACCCGGCATCATGGTGTGGGGAGCGATCTCCTACACTGGCCGTACACCACTGGTGATCGTCGAGGGGACACGGTGTTCTTATTTCAATTTCCAGGAGTGTATATATATATATATATATATATATATATATATATATATATATATATATATATATACTCCTGGAAATTGAAATAAGAACGTGAATTCATTGTCCCAGGAAGGGGAAACTTTATTGACATATTCCTGGGGTCAGATACATCACATGATCACACTGACAGAACCACGGGCACATAGACACAGGCAACAGAGCATGCACAATGTCGGCACTAGTACAGTGTATATCCACCTTTCGCAGCAATGCAGGCTGCTATTCTCCCATGGAGACGATCGTAGAGATGCTGGATATAGTCCTGTGGAACGGCTTGCCATGCCATTTCCACCTGGCGCCTCAGTTGGACCAGCGTTCGTGCTGGACGTGCAGACCGCGTGAGACGACGCTTCATCCAGTCCCAAACATGCTCAATGGGGGACAGATCCGGAGATCTTGCTGGCCAGGGTAGTTGACTTACACCTTCTAGAGCACGTTGGGTGGCACGGGATACATGCGGACGTGCATTGTCCTGTTGGAACAGCAAGTTCCCTTGCCGGTCTAGGAATGGTAGAACGATGGGTTCGATGACGGTTTGGATGTACTGTGCACTATTCAGTGTCCCCTCGACGATCACCAGTGGTGTACGGCCAGTGTAGGAGATCGCTCCCCACACTATGATGCCGGGTGTTGGCCCTGTGTGCCTCGGTCGTATGCAGTCCTGATTGTGGCGCTCACCTGCACGGCGCCAAACACGCATGCGACCATCATTGGCACCAAGGCAGAAGCGACTCTCATCGCTGAAGACGACACGTCTCCATTCGTCCCTCCATTCACGCCTGTCGCGACACCACTGGAGGCGGGCTGCACGATGTTGGGGCGTGAGCGGAAGACGGCCTAACGGTGTGCGGGACCGTAGCCCAGCTTCATGGAGACGGTTGCGAATGGTCCTCGCCGATACCCCAGGAGCAACAGTGTCCCTAATTTGCTGGGAAGTGGCGGTGCGGTCCCCTACGGCACTGCGTAGGATCCTACGGTCTTGGCGTGCATCCGTGCGTCGCTGCGGTCCGGTCCCAGGTCGACGGGCACGTGCACCTTTCGCCGACCACTGGCGACAACATCGATGTACTGTGGAGACCTCACGCCCCACGTGTTGAGCAATTCGGCGGTACGTCCACCCGGCCTCCCGCATGCCCACTATACGCCCTCGCTCAAAGTCCGTCAACTGCACATACGGTTCACGTCCACGCTGTCGCGGCATGCTACCAGTGTTAAAGACTGCGATGGAGCTCCGTATGCCACGGCAAACTGGCTGACACTGACGGCGGCGGTGCACAAATGCTGCGCAGCTAGCGCCATTCGACGGCCAACACCGCGGTTCCTGGTGTGTCCGCTGTGCCGTGCGTGTGATCATTGCTTGTACAGCCCTCTCGCAGTGTCCGGAGCAAGTATGGTGGGTCTGACACACCGGTGTCAATGTGTTCTTTTTTCCATTTCCAGGAGTATATATATATATATATATATATATATATATATATATATATATATATATAGAGAGAGAGAGAGAGAGAGAGAGAGAGAGAGAGAGAGAGAGAGAAGAATCGTTTAAATACCTCTGCACGTGTTTTAATTAAACAAATCTTGTCTTCGTAATTCTTACGCAAGTGACGCGTAGGAAGTTGCAATACAGGGCGCTCCAAGATAAATGGTCAATATTCGGGGAAATGATCATTCGAAGCAAAATATCTAGCAACATGGCCTCTAAAATGCTTATCTTAAGGGCTATGAGTACTTGATGCACATCTACATCTACATGGATACTCCACAAATCACACTTAAGTGCCTGGCAGAGGGTTCATCGAACCGCCTTAACAAGAATCCTCTATTATTCCAGTCTCGAACAGTGTGGGGAAAAAACGGACACATTTATCTTTCCGTGAGAACTCCGGCTTTGCTTATTTTATTATGATGATCGTTTCTCCCTATGTAGGTCGACGTCAACAAAATATTTTCGCATTCGGAGAAGAAAGTTGATGATTGAAATTTCGTAAGAAGATTTCGCCGCAGCGAAAAGCGCCTTTGTTTTAATGGTGTCCACCCCAAGCACTGTAGCATGTCAGTGACACTCTATCCCCTATTTCGCGATAATACAAAGCGTGTTGCTCTTCTTTCAACTTTCTCGATGTACTCCGTTAATCCTATCTAGTAAGGACTCCACACCACGCAGGAGTACTCCAAAAGAGAATGGATGACCGTCTCTACAGCATACTCCGCAAGGCACCTAATGGTGTGCGGAGGGGGGTACTTTGGGTACCATTATCTGATCCCTCCAACCCTGTTCCACTCGCGAATAGTGCGTGGTAAGAATGATTGTCGGTAAGCCTCTGTGTTGACTCTAATTTCTCGAATTTTCTCATGGTGGTCAATACTCGAGATACTCCTCCTGAAAAGTGCTGTCCCCAAATTTCAACAGTATATCTCTCCGTGATGCACAACGCCTCTCTTGTAACGTCTGCCAGTGGAGTTTGTTTAGAATCTCCGTGTCGCTCTCGCGCCAGCTAAAAAATCCCGTGATGAAACGCGCCGCTCTTAGTTGGTTCTTCTCTATCTCCTCTATCAGTCCTACCTGATAGTGATCCCTGATAGATGAACAATACACAAGAATCAGGCGAACAAGCGACTTATAAGCCACTTCTTTCGAGAATGAGTTACATTTCCTTAAGATTCTTCCGATGAATCTGAGTCTGGTGTCTGCTTTTCTCACCATCTGCTTTATACGCTCATTCCACTTAAGGTCGTTCTGGATAGTTACGCCTAGATATTTTACGGCAGATGCTGTCTCCAGCTATTTGTCATCAATAGTGTAGCTGTACAGTAGTGGATTTCTTTTCCTATGTATCAGCAACATGTTACATTTATTTACGTTATGGTCAACTGCCAGAGTCTGCACCATTCATCAATTCTCTGCAGATCGTTCTGCGGTACTCCGTATATTACCTTTACATCTGCCGATTTTGTTCCGTTAAGAGCTACGTGTTGAGTTCTATCTGCTAGAACGTTTTGAACCCAATCCCAGGTCTACTCCGATACTCCGTAAGCTCGTATTTTTTCCATTAAACGGCAATGCGGGACAGTGTCAAACGCCTTACCTTAGTGTAGGCAGTCTCTTTAGAAGATCTGTTACATTTTCTAAGTGCTCTGCCAATTTCATTTCCCTTCGCTACAACATTTTCTCTATGTTCTTTCCAATTTAAATTGTTCGTAATTGTAATTCCTAGTTATTTAGTTGAATTTACGGTCTTTAGATTTGACTGATTTATCGTGTAACAGAAGTTAACGGATTCCTTTTAGCACTCATATGGATAACGTCACACCTTTAATTATTTACGGTCAATGCCAATTCTGGCACCATACATATATCTTTTCTAAATCATTTTGCAATTGATTTTGATCTTCTGATGACTTTATGAGACGATAAACGACAGCATCATCTGCAAACAACCTAAGACATCTGCTCAGATTCTCTCCTAAATTGTTTATATAGGTGAGGAACAGGAGAGGTCCTACAGCACTACCTTTGGGAACGCCAGAAATCACTTTTGTTTCACTCGATGACTTTCCGCCAACTACTAAGAACCTTGGCCTCTCTGACAGAAAATCACGAATCCAGTTACATAACTGAGACGATATTCCATAATCAAGCAACTTCACTACAAGCCGCATGCGTGGTACAGTGCCAAAAAGCATTCTGAAAATCCAGAAATACGGAACTAATTTGGAATCCCATGTCAATAACACTCAGCACTTGAACATCTACATCTACATTTATACTCCGCAAGCCACCCAACGGTGTGTGGCGGAGGGCACTTTACGTGCCACTGTCATTACCTCCCTTTCCTGTTCCAGTCGCGTATGGTTCGCGGGAAGAACGACTGCCGGAAAGCCTCCGTGCGCGCTCGAATCTCTCTAATTTTACGTTCGTGATCTCCTCGGGAGGTATAAGTAGGGGGAAGCAATATATTCGATACCTCATCCAGAAACGCACCCTCTCGAAACCTGGACAGCAAGCTACACCGCGACGCAGAGCGCCTCTCTTGCAGAGTCTGCCATTTGAGTTTGCTAAACATCTCCGTAACGCTATCACGCTTACCAAATAACCCTGTGACGAAACGCCCCGCTCTTCTTTGGATCTTCTCTATCTCCTGTGTCAACCCCACCTGGTACGGATCCCACACTGATGACCAATACTCAAGTATAGGTCGAACGAGTGTTTTGTAAGCCACCTCCTTTGTTGATGGACTACATTTTCTAAGGACTCTCCCAATGGATCTCAACCTGGCACCCGCCTTACCAACAATTAATTTTATATGATCATTCCACTTCAAATCGTTCCGCACGCATACTCCCAGATATTTTACAGAAGTAACTGCTACCAGTGTTTGTTCCGCTATCATATAATCATACAATAAAGGATCCTTCTTTCTGTATATTCGCAATACATTACATTTGTCTATGTTAAGGGTCAGTTGCCACTCCCTGCAAAAAAAAAAAAAAAAAAAAAAAAAAAATGGCTCTGAGCACTATGGGACTTAACATCTGAGGTCATCAGTCCCCTAGAACTTAGAACTACTTAAACCTAACTAACCTAAGGACATCACACACACAGCCATGCCCGAGGCAGGATTCGAACCTGCGACCGTGGCAGTCGCGCGGTCCCGGACTGAAGCGACTAGAACCGCTTTGGCCACTACGGCCGGCCCACTCCCTGCACCAAGAGCCTATCCGCTGCAGATCTTCCTGCATTTCTCTGCAATTTTCTAATGCTGCAACTTCTCTGTATACTACAGCATCATCCGCGAAAAGCCGGATGGAATTTTCGACACTATCTACTAGGTCATTTATATATATTGTGAAAAGCAATAGTCCCATAGCACTCCCCTGTGGCACGCCAGAGGTTACTCTAATGTCTGTAGACGTCACTCCATTGATAACAACATGCTGTGTTCTGTTTGCTAAAAACTCTTTAATCCAGCCACACAGCTGGTCTGATATTCCGTAGGCTCTCACTTTGTTTATCAGGCGCCAGTGCGGAACAGTATCGAATGCCTTCCGGAAGTCAAGAAAAATGGCATCTACCTGGTAGCCTGTATCTAATATTTTCTGGATCTCATGAACAAATAAAGCGAGTTGGGTCTCACACGATCGCTGTTTCCGGAATCCATATTGATTCCCACAGAGTAGATTCTGGGTTTCAAGAAATGACATGATACGCGAGCAAAAAACATGTTCCAAAAGTCTACAACAGATCGATGTCAGAGATATAGGTCTATAGTTTTGCGCATCTGCTCGACGACCCTTCTTGAAGACTGGGACTACCTGTGGTCTTTTCCAATCATTTGGAACTTTCCGTTCCTCTAGAGACTTGCGGTACACGGCTGTTAGAAGGGGGGCAAGTTCTTTGGCGCACTCTGTGTAGAATCGAATTGGTATCCCGTCAGGTCCAGTGGACTTTCCTCTGATGAGTGATTTCAGTTGCTTTTCTATTCCTTGGACACTTATTTCGATGTCAGCCATTTTTTCGTTTGTGCAAGGATTTAGAGATGGAACTGCAGTGCGGACTTCCTCTGTGAACCAGCTTTGGAAAAAAGTGTTTAGTATTTCAGCTTTACGCGTGTCATCCTCTGTTTCAATGCCATCATCATCCCCGAGTGTCTGGATATGCTGTTTCGAGCCACTTACTGATTTAACGTAAGACCAGAACTTCCTAGGATTTTCTGTCAAGTCGGTACATAGAATTTTACTTTCGAATTCACTGAACACTTCACGCATAGCCCTCCTTACGCTAACTTTGACATCGTTTAGCTTCTGTTTGTCTGAGAGGTTTTGGCTGCGTTTAAACTTGCAGAGAAGCTCTCTTTGCTTTCGCAGTAGTTTCCTAACTTTGTTGTTGTACCACGGTGGGTTTTTCCCGTCCCTCACAGTTTTACTCGGCACGTACCTGTCTAAAACGCATTTTACGATTGCCTTGAACTTTTTCCATAAACGCTCAACATTGTCAGTGTCGGAACAGAAATGTTCGTTTTGATCTGTTAGGTAGTCCGTGGTACTGTGAAATAAATATACTGCAAGCTCTTTGCCTTCCATAATTTGAGAGGACATTGTATGTACCGAAACAAGGAAAAAAAGTGTGTAGTAAACATGGACTCTTAAAACGCGTACCTTAAGAGCTGTGAGTACTTGTTCAGTAGAAGAGATGTGTCTAGCAGCAGAGAAAATGAACAAGTGCTCATAGCTCTTGAGGTACGCATTTTAGAACCCATGTTTTTCTACATTTTTTTTTACTTCGAATGATCGTTTCTGTCAAATCCATGAATATTCCTCTAAAAATGTTCAAATGTGTGTGAAATTGCTGACGTTATCAGTCCCTAAGCTTACACACTACTTAACCTAAATTATCCTAAGGACAAACATACACACCCATGCCCGAGAGAGGACTCGAACCTCCGCCGGGACCAGCCTCACAGTCCGTGACTGCAGCGCCCTAGGCGGCCGAAGTGGCCGTGCGGTTCTGGGCGCTACAGTCTGGAACCGAGCGACCGCTACGGTTGCAGGTTCGAATCCTACCTCGGGCATGGATGTGTGTGATGTCCTTAGGTTAGTTAGGTTTAATTAATTCTAAGTTCTAAGCGACTAATGACCTCAGAAGTTGAGTCGCATAGTGCTCAGAGCCATTTGAACCATTTTTTTTGCAGCGCCCCAGACCGCTCGGCTATTCCCGCGCGGCGAATATTCCTCGTGGGGCACCCTGTACATTCCTATTAATTAATAGTGATTCTTGAAACTTTGCTGGTAGGCCTTCGCGAGAAAATCGTAACACAATCCCTCCTTTCACTCATCGTACGAACGTCGAGATGACAGACACTGAAATAACAGATCGCGGATTAGAAAAGCTACTACAATCGCTTTGTGGTGTAAAGGGTCGTGCGGTAGCGTTCTCGCTTCCCACGCCCGGGTTCCCGGGTTCGATTCCCGGCGGGGTCAGGGATTTTCTCTGCCTCGTGATGGCTGGGTGTTGTGTGATGTCCTTAGGTTAGTTAGGTTTAAGTAGTTCTAAGTTCTAGGGGACTGATGACCATAGATGTTAAGTCCCATAGTGCTCAGAGCCATTTGAACCATTTTTTTTTGGTGTAAAGGCATCAGGACCAGATGAGATACCTATAAGACTTTACAAAGATTATGCGAAATAATTTGCTCCTCGTCTAGCAGCAGTTTACCGTAGATCGCTGGAACAACGAAAGGTACCTAGCGACTGGAAAAAAGGGAAGGCCATTCTCGTTTTGATTGTAAGACAGATGCACATAATTATAGCATATATCGTTGACGTCATCACTTGCAGAATTATGGAACATCGTTTATGCTCAAGACTCTATAACAATTAACAGGGACTCCGTAAACCGAGATCTCGCAAAACTGAGCTCACTCTGTTCCTCCATGAGGTCCGTAGCGCTGCTGACAACGGCGCTCGAGTCGATGCCGTAATCCCTGACTTCAGGAAGGCACTTGACACCATCCCGCATTGTCTTTCATTGAAAAAAATACGAGCTTGCCGAGTGTCGGGCCAGAGTCGCGTCTGCATTCAAAATTCCCTTGCAGATAGAACTCAACACGTCGCTCTTCACGGGAACAAAATCGTCAGATGTAAAAGTAATTGCCAGAATATCCAAGGGAAATGTGATAGGGCCGTTACTGTTTACAACGTACAGGGTGGCGCACGAAATGTGTTACCATTTTGTTTTTGAATATAAACTTTATTGTCATTACAATCTGAAAGGAACATATACTACTATGAAGAGCCGTCCATGGAGATTTGTTCTAACTCAGCACATGCTCAATATGTCCACCATTTCGTTTCCTAACTTCCTTCAAACGAACACTGAAGTTAGTGGTTACCCTACGGCACATGTCTTCCGTAATTTCACTGCAAGCTTGAAGAAAAAGTCTTATGAGCTCCATTAAGTCACGTGGACGTTTCGGGAAAAATTCTTCCTTTAGGTACCCACAAAGAAAAAAGTCACATGGATTGAGGTCTGGATTATTGGGGGGCCAATTTTGTCCGTCATTGAAGCGACCTGGAAACCTGAGTGAAATGATCCGCATGTCGAAATGCTCGTGTAAAAACTCCAACACAGTGTTTGCAGTATGTGGCCTTGCCCCATCTTGCATGAACCACTGCGTGTTGAAGGGCAAGGCAGTAGCAAGAAGCTGTGGAATGAAGCTATTGAGAAGCATGCTCAAATAACGCTCGCTTTTCACAGTTTTTTTCTAAGAAAAAGGGTCCAATAAGTACGTGACTGGAAATTGCTGCCCACGCTGTACTCCTCTGAGCATAATGTTGTGGGTTTTCAATGGCCCAAAAGCGTACATTTTGTTTGTTAACCACACCGTCTAAATGAAAAAGCCCCTCGTCTGAAAACCAAACGTTGTTGGGAGCTTCTTCCCTATCCTCCGCCCACTGAGCAAACAGTAGTCTCTGCTGCTTGTATTCTTCAGTGAGCTTCTGTGCACAGGTCATCTTGTATGGGTACATATGGAGGTCACTTTTTAGAATGCCTTGGACGGAGCGTCTGGATATTCCCAGTTGCACTGCAGCCTTTCTACACGATTTCCCGGGACTTATCTGTACAGCAACTCGTACCGTTTCAATATTCTCCGGCGAACAAACAGGTTTAGGCCGAGGTCGCTTCGCCTGTACAAATTTATCGTACAGCCAGTGGATGGTCTTCTTGCAAGGGATCCGTCGTGTATTAAACTGTTGTCGAAAATGCCTCTGAGTCACAACAAGGCTTTTCGATTCATGAAAAAGTACACAATTGCCGATCTTTGCTATGTCGTCAGTCTTCCATTGTCAGCCATTGTTGCTTACTAGTCTCCTAGCGACAGTATCGTGAATTATACGTCATTTCGTAACTCATTTGTTTTTCCAAGCTCTGCTGGTACCGCTATAGAGATCCCATCGGGATATCTAATGTGCGTCGTAAATTGTGAAATAAACAATTGGTAACACATTTCGTGCGGCATCCTGTATATATGATCTAGCAGAAAGCGACATAAGCTCTCTGAAACTGTTCGCATTTGATGCGGAAGTCTGCAGGAAAGTAGCAACATCAGAAGGAAGTATCGATTAGCAGAATAACCCGCAGAGAATTGATGAATGGCGCAGACTCTGGTAGTTGACCCTGGCCGTAAATAAATGTAGCAAATTGCGCTAACATAGGAAAAGAAAGCCACTGCTGTACAACTACACTATTCATGACAAACTGCTACGAACAGTATCTACCGTAAAATATGTAGGAGTAACTTACCAGAGCGACCTTAAGTGGAATCACCAAATAAAACAAATAGTAAGCAGATACCAGACTGAGATTCATAGGAAGAATCTTACAGAAATGTACCCCATCCATGGGGAAAGTGGCATACAAGGCACTTGTACGACCGATTTTTGAGTATTGTTCAGCTATCTTGGATCCTTACCATGTAGGACTCATAGAAGAGATAGAGAAGATCCAACGAAGAGTGGTGTGCTTTGTCATGTGATCATTTAGTCGGCGCGTACGCGTTACAGAGATTCTCAACAAACTCGAATGGGAAACGTTAAAAGAGGCGTCGTGCATCACGTAGAGATTTACTACTGAAGTTTCGATAAAGCACTCTCCGGAAGAAGTCGGACAATATACTGCTTCCTCCCACACACACTTCGCCAAAGGGTCACAACGAGAAAATTTGAGAAATTGGAGCTAATACACAGGGTTACCGACAATCATTCTTCCCACGAGCCATTCGAGAGTGGAACAAGGAAGGGGGAATCAGATAGCGGTACCACAAGTAACCTCCATCTCTCACCATTAGGCGGCTTCAAGAGCGTGATGTAGATGTGAATCTTCACGAGTCTGCCAGTTCGAGTTTTTCAGCATATCCGTGACGCTCTCTCATGTGTCAAAACAAACCTGCGAACATTCGTGCCGCCCTTCTTTGTACATGCTCAGTATACTCCTTAATCCTATCTGTTATGGGTCCCACAAAGTAGAGCAATATTCTAGGAGTGGTCGCACCGCGTGATTTGTAAGCAGTCTCCTTTGCGGACTGATTGGATATTGCTACTATCCTAGAAATGGACGGAAGTCTGGGGTCTGCTTTACCTCCACCTGAGCGTATGTGATCATTCCATTTCACATCCCTACAAATCGCTACACCCAGATATTATGCATGAGTTCACTGATTCCATTTATGGTTCGTACGTATTGTAGATCCAGGGCACAATCTTATTACGTCTGTTGAAGCGCGCAGTAATACACTTCTGAACATTTAAAGCAAATTATCCATCGTTGCACAAATTTTATCAAGATCTGACAGAATATTTGCGCCGCTCTTTCAGTATTGTTAAATGCGTCAGCTGCAAAAAGTCTTACGTTATGATTAATCCTCAGATGCATAACAGGTTTTTTTTAGACTCGGCAACCTCTCATTTTTGTCCACAGTTAGTGGCCTAGTGGTAAGTGTTGCTGCCTCTGGATCGCGGGGTTCCGCCTTCGATTCCCGGCTAGGTAGAGTACTGAGTGTTTATGTTGTCCTCATCGTTTCATCACTATTCGGGAAAGCGGCGAGACTGGACAGTGAAAAGATTGTGAATTTGTACGGGCACTGATGACAGCACAATTGAGCGCCCCTTAACACAAATATCATCATCAACCTCACGTTTGCACAATAAATTGCATTAAAATTAATTTATTTTATTTGATGACCTGTGTAATCTTTGGAAACACCCTTGACTTTCTTTGGAAAAAATATTATTTGTTACAAGTCAAATTAATTATTTTATTTTATGAATTTTGGACCCTACACGTGTAATGCATGATAGTGATCTTTCAGCCTTTCCTACAGTTGACTTATTATTAATCTGGATGGCCCATTAAAACAGCAACTTTCTTATGACAGTTGTCAGTTCCGTACAGTTATACCCTTTATTGAGAGGTCAGAAGTACGGTAGAAGCTACAATCGAGTGCTCTTTTGAAGATAAGTGTTTTCCTCAATGCCAAAATACTTTCAGATGAGCATAAGTTTAGTTTCATTAACAGAATAATTGTATAAGATATTTTTATTCTCCGCTTAGAACATGCATACTATACTATTTGTAGAAGACAAAAGAATACCATCTAACATCAGCATAAGTGGTCGAAATTTTCAGTTAACTATTACTGAATGGCTTGGATATGAAGCTCTCTTTGGTGAGGAAGATAACAGAAATTTAGACACTAATAGTTCCAAAGGTAATGAACATACGTCTCCCAGCATCCCAAGTGAACTTCACTATCGGTCACGATGGAACTCAGTAGAGAAATCGCCACTACCAACGAGCAGAATACGAGTACACAATTTCATGGAAATTCCTCCTGGTTCAGTAAGAGGTAGTGTAATAAAACAGAAAGACAGTTCCGCTAGAAATGAAAGCTTCCATGTCCTGAATAGCTTTATCATCATCATGTTGACTAGAAAGACTATTTGACAAATGCACGTTATGTGGCCAAAATTTCGCTGCATCACAACACTGCAAAAATTAGTGGGATAGTTTTATTTCAGAATGAATGTAAATCACGAGCTGACTATCTTGACCAGAAGGCACGTACATGCTCTTGAAATTGACGCTCAAGAAGATGGTATTTTGCCTTAGGGACAAACGTATTACATGTAATGAGAATAAAAATCTTGTATTTTCTTTCACAGCAACATCCCACGTAAGTGGAAGCAGATATATAGGAGAAATTTTTCTCATATGGAGCGAAGGATAAACAATCCACTCCAACGGACTGCAGAAACTGCAAGATCACCAAAAAGAATGTTCTTAATGTGACTACACTGATTAGACAGAAAAACTGGTGAACGTTCAGCAAATGTACACCAAATGTATGCAAAGAACTTAGTGAAATTATTTTTGAAGAATGCTATTCTTAATGAGCAAATAACTTGGTGTGGATCAGTAAAATTGAGAGTTGTTTATTCAGTCTCAGGAAAATTATAACGTAATTTATAATACTGTATTTCATATTGTACTAAAATAAAATATTACAATAAATACTTTATTCATTGTTTATCACGAACACCTTCAGAATTTGGTAATACCTTTTTAATACGAATATTCTGTACTTGTTTTAAGACAGGGGTCTTATAGACCCCTTATGAACTTTTGAGGGTCCAGCTACTCATGCATCCCAGGGTTAATATTGTCTTCCAGGCCATTAATGTACAACATTAACAACAATGGCTACAACACACTTGCCTAAGAACATATGAGGCTGTTTCTACGCCATATTACGGCTCTCCATGTAAAATAACTCGTTAGGTCTTTCGCGTCAAGAAATCCTCAACTCAGTCACAAATTGCTTTTAACTCCCTACATGACAGTGCTTTCGTTAACGAGCATTAGGAAGTCAGAAAAGCTGCTCCTACATTACTGCCTTGAGCCAAGGCTTCCAAGATGTTATATGACAAAAGCACGAGATGAGTATCGCGTGGCCGATGGTATTCTGTTCCAGATACCTCTTAGTCCGTTTCAGCTCAGGATATATTGTAAGATTCTACAGTAGGCGGACGTCAAATAGCCGCACTTCTTGTAGGCTGATGAACCTACGATTTCATCCAAAACGTTGCTTCAATTAACTTAGCTGATTTTGTTGCTCAATGACCATTTTGTAATTGCTGTTGAGGCAAATCTTACATTATTCTGTAAAATAAATGTAGGATAGGTCCAATGATTGAGAATGTCTTCCGGATCCAGCAAAGAACCCAGTCTCGCAGACCAGAGGTTCTCAAACGATTTGGCCCCATGCTGTCCGTTGGTCGTTCTGTAGTGAATATTTACTCCATTCCTGATTCCCGTTATTATGTTAAACTGTATGAAACTGGTACCTGGCATAGACCTCTGAAATTTACTGTCTAACTTTACTCAAAGTCACTATAAGTACTTCTTTCTAGAGTAAATGCCTTTCACTCGGTTCATGTGGCCTTTGTCGATTCGACTGCAGAGAGCAATGAGGAACCATAAGTTTTAGGTTACAAAAGTTACATTTATATCATCGAAGGCCAAATGCAAAGAAATAAATCACTGTAATCGTTTCTTAGGTCAAAGTACATTCATAAGTACAGTGGCAATCAATTAAACTGGCGGAAGCTGAAAGTGTTATAACGTGAACACCTCGACCGAGGCTAATAATATGACATTTCAGTATTTCCCTGCCTGCAAGATATGGTGCAGATCGCATCACAGCATGACCGAAGGACGTACACAGATAACCCAAAACATTTTGACCACTGCCTACAGCGACATTGCAAGACCATGTAAGTGACGAGGCAGACGTGGACGGGGAATCGCTCTAGCGATATTATGGGTTGCAAATGGCGAAATTCATTGAGCTAAGCGGCTCTGACAAAGGGCGGATTATCATTAAGCAGAGCCTGTGAACGAGTATCTAGAAAACGGCGAAGCTGGTCGAATGTTCACGTGCTACTGTCGTGAGCTTCTAAGGAAACAGGTAGAAGGACAGTGAAACTACCTCTAGGAGCTAAATTGTTGGACGTTCACAACTCTTTACAGAACGTGGGTTCGGAGGCTTGTCTGCTCTATAAAGTAGGATAGATGGTGATCTGTGGCATCTCTGCCGAGAGAGCATGATGCTGGTGTACGCACAGGTGTTTCGGAGCACACCGTTCATCGTACATTACTGAACACGGCGCTCCACAGCAGACCGCGCCTACGGGTTCACATGTTGACCCAACGATATCGTCAATTACGATTTCAGGGGGCACAGAACCATCGGGATTCGACCGTCAATCAATGTAAGCGTTTCAGCTCTTCGGGTGAATCAAATTTTTACTACCCTAGGTCGACAGAAACGCCGTCATCTAGGTGAACGGCGGCTCGAAACGTGCAGCGTGCCACGGACGCAGGCTGATGGGAGCAGGATTGTGCTGTGGGAGACATTCTCCTGCGCCTGCATGGAACTTGTGGCAGTAATCGAAGACACGATGACAGCTGCGAACCACGTGCATCCCTTCATGCTTGATGTCTTCCAAGACAGCGATGTCATCTTTCAGCAGTATAAATGTCCGCGTCTCGGAGCCAGAACCGAGCCACAGTGGCTTCAGGAGAGTTATAGTGAACTCACGTTGATGTCTCGGCGACAAAATTCGCCTTATGTAATCTCTATGGAAATCATCTGTGTCATTATTGAGCGAAATCATCGCGTACGCAAATCAGTGGCCCATTATTTACACGAATGACATGACCTGTGCGTAGACACCTAACGCCACATGCCTCCGCTGCCCTACCAACAAACTGTCCGATCACTGATACGCAGAATAGGTGATGTATTTCGTTCCAAAGACGGACGAACAAGCTATTAAGCAGGCGGTCATAATGTTTTGGCTCCTCAGGGTACACGCTGTCAGAGATCCCAATGTTGTACATTAATCCTTCAATAACTTCTTCATAAACTGTAATAAACATTCGTGATTGCTCACCACCAAGTAAAAATTGTAGCATAACGCAATCTGGCATTCTAAAATCAGCATACCACCTATGTACTTCTCGACTCGTCGAATTATTGTGTTTAGGGACTCCGGGGCATAATACCGGCAGAGCACACGGACACTTGACTTAAGAGGGCAGCCCTTTATGAATTCATGAAAAATAGGTGATTTTGTGATTTTCGTGATTTTCAAGAAAAAAGATAATGCTAAATGTTAGGCTACAGCTACGTTCCTTACATTTTTATCTTTAGGAAATCATTTTTATATCCATACAGACGCTCCTAGTAACCGCTGCACCAGGCGGGAGGGCCCCTTGCAACAGGAACTTGATCATCGGTGGGAATTTCCGGAGCCCTGCTATTGTATCAATAACAAAATTTACTTTAAATCATTTTCAATATATCTTCTGACAGTATACTGAGTGTAATTGAAAAATATTGAGATCTAAAAAATAGTTACATGTTGAAACAAATGCATGAAACTAAAATAAACTTTCTGAAGATATCGCAAAACGGCTACGTAGGCTGAGAAATCAATTTAGAATGCCAAATTGCGATAAAAATTGTATCTACCATTCTCAAGTTGTTTCCCGCCAATCTGAACAATATGGTTTCTGGAAAAATGCGTTTAAGAGTGAAACGTCCCCTTAAAAAAAATTATGAATGATTGTGCTGATAAACCCCTTACGTTATTTGATTTTCAAACAGATGAGCAAAACTGAACGTACTCAGACATTTCTCTCTTTACTTATTCTGATCATCACTAAAATGACACACAATATTTTTAGCGCAACTCAATCTGACTTTCAATAATCCCTACAAAAGAATGGCCCTGACTAATAATAACCTATACCTTTCACGAATCACTTACCTCACAAAAAACTTCGTTACTCGAACTACTGCAATACAGCGAGCGCCAATACTGCCAGCTAAATAAAAGATTCTAACTACTGAAGTCACTAACTACTCATAGGCTTAGTTAGCAAATGAAAGATTTTGATAGAGAACAAACAATGTATTTACCTTAATAGTGAATTAATGACATCCAGTCTTACAAATTTACTGTCTCTGATGGACACACGTCCAGATCGTCCGCTCTTAAAATTCTGCCATCTTTCTCCCCACATGCACCACTGCTGGTGGCTCACCTCCAATTGCGCAACGCTATGCGCTGTTAACAGCCAACTGCCCAACACTACAATAGCAAATATTCCATCAATGCAAACCAGCCACAGACTTCACACTGCGCAGCCTGTGATTTTCATACAGAGCGGTGGTGACGTTACCAACATAAAAACCTAAACAGCCTACTTACAAGAGCTCGGGTCACATTTTTTGTAGTTAAGTCACATAGCTGTAGTCAGTGATCCCTGAACCACGCAACAATCCTTCCAGATCCAAAAGGAAGTCCTCTTCCACCATCTTTGTAGCCATGGTTATCCGCGGGTCTCTTTGGCAGTTTTTGTCTTCCGCTGCTCTGCTCGCTCATACGCAGAAGTTGTAAAAGGCTGGTTTGATCTGGCGTTCGAGCATATTCTTAATTTCCATAATGGCTGATAGGGCATCCTTGAAATTACAAATCGACTGTTTTGTTCCCGCCCGCCTTGTAACTCGGTAATGGAGTTTCTGGTGAACCTTGGATCATCGCTAGAATAAAGCAGACATCCCAGAGAACATTTCGAGCCAAAAAAATCGAATTTTTGAAATTTTCCAAGAGGACTTCCCCCTTAAGTACTTTCAGTGCCCCCTCCGTCTCTCTCTCTCTCTCTCTCTCTCTCTCTCTCTCTCTCACACACACACACACACACATATATAATATATATATATATATATATATATATATATATATATATATATATATATATATATATAACTTACCGAACGAAAGTGCTGCCAGGTCGATAGACACACAAACACACACACAAAATTCAAGCTTTCGCAACAAACTGTTGCCTCATCAGGAAAGAGGGAAGGAGAGGGAGAGACGAAAGGATGTGGGTTTTAAGGGAGAGGGTAAGGAGTCATTCCAATCCCGGGAGCGGAAAGACTTACCTTAGGGGGAAAAAAGGACGGGTATACACTCGCACACACACACACACACACACACACACATATACACACACAAGCAGACATCTCACAAGCAGATATATTTTTCCCGCGTGGAATGTTTCCCTCTATATATATATTTACGAAATATATCCAGCGGTAATGTTAGGTGACCCACTCTATATATATATATATATATATATATATACTCCTGGAAATTGAAATAAGAACACCGTGAATTCATTGTCCCAAGAAGGGGAAACTTTATTGACACATTCCTGGGGTCAGATACATCACATGATCACACTGACAGAACCACAGGCACATAGACACAGGCAACAGAGCATGCACAATGTCGGCACTAGTACAGTGTATATCCACCTTTCGCAGCAATGCAGGCTGCTATTCTCCCATGGAGACGATCGTAGAGATGCTGGATGTAGTCCTGTGGAACGGCTTGCCATGCCATTTCCACCTGGCGCCTCAGTTGGACCAGCGTTCGTGCTGGACGTGCAGACCGCGTGAGACGACGCTTCATCCAGTCCCAAACATGCTCAATGGGGGACAGATCCGGAGATCTTGCTGGCCAGGGTAGTTGACTTACACCTTCTAGAGCACGTTGGGTGGCACGGGATACATGCGGACGTGCATTGTCCTGTTGGAACAGCAAGTTCCCTTGCCGGTCTAGGAATGGTAGAACGATGGGTTCGATGACGGTTTGGATGTACCGTGCACTATTTAGTGTCCCCTCGACGATCACCAGTGGTGTACGGCCAGTGTAGGAGATCGCTCCCCACACCATGATGCCGGGTGTTGGCCCTGTGTGCCTCGGTCGTATGCAGTCCTGATTGTGGCGCTCACCTGCACGGCGCCAAACACGCATACGACCATCATTGGCACCAAGGCAGAAGCGACTCTCATCGCTGAAGACGACACGTCTCCATTCGTCCCTCCATTCACGCCTGTCGCGACACCACTGGAGGCGGGCTGCACGATGTTGGGGCGTGAGCGGAAGACGGCCTAACGGTGTGCGGGACCGTAGCCCAGCTTCATGGAGACGGTTGCGAATGGTCCTCGCCGATACCCCAGGAGCAACAGTGTCCCTAATTTGCTGGGAAGTGGCGGTGCGGTCCCCTACGGCACTGCGTAGGATCCTACGGTCTTGGCGTGCATCCGTGCGTCGCTGCGGTCCGGTCCCAGGTCGACGGGCACGTGCACCTTCCGCCGACCACTGGCGACAACATCGATGTACTGTGGAGACCTCACGCCCCACGTGTTGAGCAATTCGGCGGTACGTCCACCCGGCCTCCCGCATGCCCACTATACGCCCTCGCTCAAAGTCCGTCAACTGCACATACGGTTCACGTCCACGCTGTCGCGGCATGCTACCAGTGTTAAAGACTGCGATGGAGCTCCGTATGCCACGGCAAACTGGCTGACACTGACGGCGGCGGTGCACAAATGCTGCGCAGCTAGCGCCATTCGACGACCAACACCGCGGTTCCTGGTGTGTCCGCTGTGCCGTGCGTGTGATCATTGCTTGTACAGCCCTCTCGCAGTGTCCGGAGCAAGTATGGTGGGTCTGACACACCGGTGTCAATGTGTTCTTTTTTCCATTTCCAGGAGTGTATATATATATATAGGGTGAGTCACCTAACATTACCGCTGGATATATTTCGTAAACCACATCAAATACTGACGAATCGATTCCACAGACCGAACGTGAGGAGAGGGGCTAGTGTAATTGGTTCATACAAACCATAAAAAAAAAATGCACGTAAGTATGTTTGTTAACACAAACCTACGTTTTTTTTAAATGGAATCCCGTTAGTTTTGTTAGCACATCTGAACATATAAACAAATACGTAATCAGTGCCGTTTGTTGCATTGTAAAATGTTAATTACATCCGGAGATATTGTAATCTAAAGTTGACGCTTGAGTACCACTCCTCCGCTGTTCGATCGTGTGTATCGGGGAGCACCGAATTACGTATGGATCCAAAGGGAACGGTGATGGACCTTAGGTACAGAAGAGACTGGTACAGCACATTACGTCCACATGCTAACACCTTTTTATTGGTCTTTTTCACTGACGCACATGTACATTACCATGAGGGGTGAGGTAAACGTACACACGTGGTTTCCGTTTTCAATTACAAAGTGGAGTAGAGTGTGTCCCACTGGAAACGCGTCGACGTATGTGGTATCAGCATGATGGTGCACCTGCACATTCCGCAATTAACACTAGGCTGATCCTTGACAGGATGTTCGACGGGCGTTTCATAGGACGTGGAGGACGCATAAATTGGCCAGCCCGTTCTCCTAATCTTACACCTCTGGACTTCTTTCTGTGGGGTACGTTAAAGGAGAACGTGTACCGTGATGTCTCGTGGTCGTGCGGTAGCGTTCTCGCTTCCCACGCCCGGGTTCCCGGGTTCGATTCCCGGCGGGGTCAGGGATTTTCTCTGCCTCGTGATGGCTGGGTGTTGTGTGCTGTCCTTAGGTTAGTTAGGTTTAAGTAGTTGTAAGTTCTAGGGGACTTATGACCACAGCTGTTGAGTCCCATAGTGCTCAGAGCCATTTGAACCATTTTTTTGTACCGTGATGTGCCTACAACCCCAGAGGATATGAAACAACGTATTGTGGCAGCCTGCGGCGACATTACACCAGATGTACTGCGGCGTGTACGACATTCATTACGCCAGAGATTGCAATTGTGTGCAGCAAATGATGGCCACCACATTGAACATCTATTGGCCTGACATGTCGCGACACACTCTATTTCACTCCGTAATTGAAAACGGAAACCACGTGTGTACGTGTACCTCACCCCTCATGGTAATGTACATGTGCGTCAGTGAAAAAGACCAATAAAAAGGTGTTAGCATGTGGACGTAATGTGCTGTTCCAGTCTCTTCTGTACCTAAGATCCATCACCTTTCCCTTTGGATCCCTACGTAATTCGGTGCTCTCCGATACACTCGATCGAACAGCGGAGGAGTGGTACTCAAGCGTCAACTTTAGGTTACAATATCTCCGGATGTAATTAACATTTTACAATGCAACATACGGCACTGATTACGTATTTGTTTATATCTTCAGATGTGCTAACAAAACTAACGGGGTTCCATTTAAAAAAACGTAGGTTTGTGTTAAAAAACATACTTCCGTGCATTTTTTTTTTTTTTTTTTTTTTTTTACGGTTTGTATGAACCAATTACACTAGCCCCTCTCCTCACGTTCGGTCTGTGGAATCGATTCGTCAGTATTTGATGTGGTTTACGAAATATATCCAGCGGTAATGTTAGGTGACTCACCCTATATATATATATATATATATATATATATATATATATATATATATATATATATATATATATATACTAAAGCAACACTATGATCAAGTGAGCACCAGCAGCAGTACATTAACATATTTTTATAAGTATGGCGACATAAGATTTTCAAAATCTCCTTTTTATATATCAAAACTTGCGATTTTAGGCGATAGTGAAATTGAAAAGGTGTGAAAAGCAGTACATAAATAGGGCACATTGAAACGAAAACTAGACAGATGGGAAGAAAGTAAGTAAATTGTGTATTATTTCAAAAGTAGTCGCCATAGTTGTTAATACATTAATCCCGCTGCGAGACAGTCAATGCCTTGCTTGAAAAATGTTTGCGGTAGCCTACGTAACAATGGTTGTACCCAGGCATGCAACTATGAATTGACGCATGAAAATTTACAAAGTTACTTTAAAATGAGCGAGCTAAATCATTATCGGAACTTTCTGCCGACGGACGTCCGTTCATTTGAAGTATTTTTGCAGGTGGTCACACCTATAATTACGATTAACGGTGCTTAATATTTATTTATTCAGATCCAGTTTTAAAGGCAAGAAGTATACATATTTTTACATAAACTGTGCTAGAACTGTGTCCCTGAAAAAGTTAATGGCATTAAAGAAAAAATGGTTCAAATGGCTCTGAGCACTATGGGACTTAACTTCTGAGGTCATCAGTCTCCTAGAACTTAGAACTACTTAAACCTAACTAACCTAAGAATATCACACACATCCATGCCCGAGGCAGGATACGAACCTGCGAGCGTAGCGGTCGCGCAGTTCCAGACTATAGCGCCTAGAACCGCTCGGCCACGCCGGCCGGCGCATTAAAGAGCCTAGGTGTTGGCTCCAGTAGCTTGTCAGCACTAACTCCGCTTTTCGATGCACTCGTAATTCTTTTAAGTTCTTTCCCATAATTTTCCCGCAATAACTTCTATTTCATTACTAACTGAAGCTTATCTACTTCTGGGTGCCGGTACATTTTCCTATAAATCGACAACTGATCGTATTGTTCCGTTTTCTTTTGGCGATTATTATATTCGTTTCATTTAATACACGATAAGGTTGGCAAACTCCTCAATACTTCCAGTAATTCTAAAATGTACGTCCGTTCCACTGGCTTCGAATTCATTTCAATTTCACAGTGATCCAAAGTGAGCAAGAGAAATAGTTTAGCAGACGAGACTGAGCTGATAAAGATATAGAATATTAGCCAGAGACTAAACAATCGAAGCAGTTTGCTCAGTAAAATCTAATTTGCGTAGATCTGTCAGTATATTGGACAATATATTGCACTAAATTCAATCTTATCTACAAACGACCAATAATATTTCGCAATATGAAAAACTGTATGATATTATTGACAGTCGATGGGCAGCTTTAGTCCGCACGCTCACATGTTGCCAAAGTAGTTTCCACCACGCTGCAGAAGTTTCGTTGGTAAGTTCTTACACATCATCCGTACAGTCCCGGTCATTCCCCATGCGATTTCCATATTTTTGGAGCTGAAGAGAGAAATTCCGGCCGTCGATTTGCTTCGGACAGAGATGTACGTGCCTGGATACAGTCATGGTTCCGTAGACACCCGCAAACATTGTTCTATGAAAGCACTGATCGCCTTGCCTCATAGTGGGACAAATGTATTAACAGTTACTGTGCGTCCTTTTGAAATAATAACAGTTTCCTTACTTTTTTTCCATGTATCTCGTTTTCATTTGACTGCCCCTTACAATTCCTTACAGCTTGCCAAGAACATAAATCAGGCACGTACAACACGATGGAGAGCGTAAGTACAGAACATGCACTTCTACTACTCTTAGGAAAAATCCGAACAAACAAAAATATTTTTCCGGCAACTTTGCAAATAATATGCTACCAAGCCCTAAAGCTTATAGAAACAGGCCAACCTGCACAACTTCATTTTGAAAATTAATGATATTGCTGATGAGCAATGACAACAACAAAAAAATACACATGTTTTAGGCTTAACATACAAGTCTAAAAACAAATTTTGCAAAATATTTTACAGAAAAAGAACGAGACGCACCGAAGATGACACATACATGTCGAAACATGTTTGAGTCTTGAATAAAACAAGGACAAACAATGTGTTTTGCGGAAGACGGAGTTTTAAAAACCCAAGTGCACATTTGGCGAATTTTTAAGTTACGATTAATTTTACTCTTTTGTTCAGATAAATATTTTTCCAGATTGTGGGATGCGTTATGAATTTTATACATGTACGTGTCCATCAACACTAATGTATAGGCACACAGACACAAACTTGCTCTTGCATAAAGACAGGAAATTTACCAATAATACTGCAGTAAATGTATGACAATAATTTGCAATACTTGCAATAGCAGTTTTTTCACTTCCTTGTTTCAGTAGGTGCAGTGAGCTGATAAAAATATCATTTAGGTTTGCTGAAAGGTGACAATCATGAAATAATTTTTACTTTACATGGAAGACTATTTGTAGTGTAAGTTTTAAAAGCTTATGTTCTTACTCGAACGACATGGAATTGTTCTTTTTCCCTTGTATCACTTTCTTGAATATTACAATATTTAGTTACGTATTTTAAAGTCTTTCTAACGTATTTACAGGTTTCTAGTAAATAGACGCACGGGGTTGGAAGATTCGACAATTTTTGAATGAGTCCCTTGCAATAACCTGCGTGTCTAGCATGTTGCATTGCTCTTACGGTTATTTTCTAAGTTAACACAATGATAATACCAGGTGGCGTATTATCCCAGAATATCATTCCCTATAGAAAGACGCGGTAGAACTGGGCAAAGATGACAATTGTTTTAACAAAAAGTAAACCTAGACTGCTACGTATTTGATTTAGAGTTGCATTTTCTTACTTATGTGTGTCTGCTATTTGAAGAGAATTTGAAGCATAATGCCTAAAAATTTCGTTTGCAGAGATAGTGTAATTCCGATGGAGTTTGTCACACTGGTGTTGCATGCGTCACATTTTATGCGGAAATTAAAGAATGTTGTTTTTGTGTTTGTCAATGACTTATCCTCCTCAAACCATCCATTTAGCTTGGCTGTAGATTTTTACACAGCTGCTCATAACTGATTTTGGAAGCTTGCCGTAAAAAGGATGCTTGCACCGTCTACAAAAAAGGTAGCTGTTTGTGACTCAGTGCTCAGATCTAAGACATTTACGTATAGTAGGAAGAGAATTGGCATCCATTAATAACTCCTCTTTTTTTTAATTTTTGCATCTGGGAAATATGTCCTAGTGTTTTCCTTTATTTCATGTGTTATTTGTATTTTATGTTTCCTGTTTGTCAAACACGAATCTGTGTCAAATGCATAAATATCGACGAAAACTCTTAAATTGTTGTATTGTTCAGTTGATAGTGCAACTTTTTTGTTGAACACGAGGTCGCATATGTTCCTTGAACTTGACAACTGCGTGTAGCCCGCAACTTCAGCGGCCCGCGATTTATTGAGCGAGCACGTGGCTAACGCCTGGCGAGTCCTCTGCCACCACAACATCGCCACCCATCACACATTACCAGGGCTCTGCAGCTCAGCGCTCCCACTTCTTCCACGGGCGAATGCTAATTTCTCACTTCACTTAAAAGCCATGAATTTACTACCAGACGTACGACACCAGTACTGAAACACTGAATATATCATCTCCATCACAACTGGGTGTAAAGAAGGTATGTTCTTCTGGTCTTCAGTTCGATGGCTGGTTTGATGCAGCTGTAAACGCTAGGCCTTTCCATCTCCACATAAGAACCACAATCTACATATGAATCTGCTTACTGTAGTCAAACCTTGCGGTGTCCCTCTACAATTTTCTCCTCCATCATCAAACTGGCTATTCATTGATGCCTCATGAAGTGTCCTATCCACCGATCCCTTCTTTTAGTCAAATTATGCCTTAAAATTTCTTTTGTCCCAAATTCAGTTCAGCACCTCCTTACTAGCTTCCCGATCTAGCCATCTCATCTTCAGTATTATCCTGTTGCACCACATTTCAAAAGCTTCTGTTCTCTTCTTGCCGGAACCGTTTATCATCCACGTTTCACCTCCGTCCAAGGCCACAAACAGACAAACATCATCAGAGGAACTTTCATAACAATTAAAATTGTGATGTCGTCAGTCATAAGACCACACCGCCGCCTGAGAGATCGATCCGCCGGATGCGATTGTCTCGATAAACGGAACAGAAGAACGGCTGTGCTAGCCAAAGAGTACACAGCCAGTCGCAGTACTTATGCTCGCCGCGAGGCGCCGCTAGGCCACTTCATGTGCAGCAGGAGAGTAGTGTAGTTGTGCCAGTCTACAGTCCGTAGCCGCGCTTAGTGGTCAGCCAGCGCCGAAGTTAGTTATCGTCTGCAGCTCAGTCATTGCTGCCATCAAGTCTTTGTAGCCCAGTTCCAACTTAGTCTTCAAATTCACCGTATTCGACATTCAAGATTACGAGAGATAAATTCGTCACTGCACGATTTGTGACTTGTAAATTATGTCATTCTACAGACGCTTAGTACAGTCGCGTCTTCTATAATTGTCAACCAACAGCCCATGCACTACAACAAAGTTAAGTAATAAATACTTTCTTATTTTGAACTCCTGCTAATTAATCGTGTTTTCCTGTTGTAGCTACCAAGCAGTCTTGGTGTAGTAGAACCCACGTTTCCATCTCTTTGGCTATCTCATATTTGCTTCCTCAAGTTGATGGACTCGGTTATGGTGGAAGATCGAGAGCCATCAAAAATTATATTCGACGTTAACCAACTGCTCTTTTTGAAATGCTTTATTTGCTACGGCCAGTCTGCATTTCATTTCCTTAGAATTTCGACCATTGTCAGATACTTTGCTGCCCGAATAGTAAAACTTATCTACTACTTTGAGCGTCTCATTTCCTAATACGCCCTGAGACAAAACAAAACGACGCACCACGAAGGAATTGCCTGAATGGGACAAAAATCGGTAGATAAAAATGTAAATGTCGTGTGATTAGGGCCTCCCGTCGGGTAGACCGTTCGCCGGGTGCAAGTCTTCCGATTTGACGCCACTTCGGCGACTTGCACGTCGTTGGGGATGCTTTATTTGCTACGGCCAGTCTGCATTTCATTTCCTTAGAATTTCGACCATTGTCAGATACTTTGCTGCCCGAATAGTAAAACTTATCTACTACTTTGAGCGTCTCATTTCCTAATACGCCCTAAGACAAAATAAAACGACGCACCACGAAGGAATTGCCTGAATGGGACAAAAATCGGTAGATAAAAATGTAAATGTCGTGTGATTAGGGCCTCCGGTCGGGTAGACCGTTCGCCGGGTGCAAGTCTTCCGATTTGACGCCACTTCGGCGACTTGCACGTCGTTGGGGATGAAATGATGATGATTAGGACAACACAACACCCAGTCCCCGAGAAGATAAAATCTCCGACCCAGCCGGGAACCCAGTCCCTTAGGAGTGACATTCTGTCGCGCTGACCACGCAGCTACCGGGGGCGGACAGTCGGTAGATGTGATGCACTTGTACAGACAAACAAATGACCACAACTTCATAAAAAAAATTGGATGCGTTATTCAAGAGCTTCACAAATTGAGCAGGTCAATAACGCGTTGGTCCACCTCTAGTCCTTTTTCAAGCAATTATTCGGCTTGGCATTAATGGATAGAGTTGTTGGATGTCCTCCTGGACGGATATCGTGCCAAATTCTAATTGGAGCGTTGGACTGTCAAAATTCCCAGATGTTGGGAAGGCCCTGCGCATAATGCTCCGAACGTTCTCAATTGGGGAGAGATCTGGCAACCTTGTTGTCCGAGGCAGGGTTTGGCAAGCACGAAGGCAAGCTAAAGAAACTCTCGCCGTGTGCGGAAGAGCATTTACCTTGCTGAAATGTAAGTCCAGGACCATTTGCCATGAAGGGCAACAAAACGGGGCGTAGAATGTCATCATGAACCGCTGTGCTGTAAAGGTGCCACGGATGACAACCAAAGGTATCCTGCTATGAAAAGAAATGGCACCCCAGAAAATCACTGCTGGGTGTCAGGCGAAGGACAGTTTTGTTTCCCACCGCTGCCTAGGACGTATCCAGACATATTTTGGGAGGTCGTCTGGGCCTGTAATCTCACTGACTGGAGCGAGGGCCAATCTCGCGCTGTACGGCCCTGGATGCATTTCACGCCAGCTTGACGTTTGTCGCATGTCGTCTTTATGGTGTTGCATTTTTAATGACTAGAACTGCAAAAACAAGACAAAAAATTGATTAAGATGACTGCTCGCGAAAACCGTACGGGTTCGAATCCCAATCAGGCGCAAATGATGATTTGTCGCGATATATTCATTACATTATAGGTTCAACAAGTATGAACAGGTTTCACTACCGTTATGTCGTATCTGCCAGTAAACAGAATATACAGAAAATACGTTGCCTCATATACAGAAAACTTTCTTTGGCACAGTGAATAAACCTCTTGATGTCGAACATTCACTTAAAGCGAGAAAGAGGTCCCTACGTATTATCAGCGTGGCGCATATCAAGAGGTACTATTTGCGTCCACAAGAGGGGGGGGGGGGTGGAGGAGGGGGCACATGCCCTCTCCTGGTTTCTAGGTGCAAGATTTTCTATTCATTACGGAATTCCCGCACATTTCTAGCAATGATCAGCAGTGACTCTACCGTACTACAGGTGTAACACAGCTGAGCACGACGCATATACTGTGACACTAGCACAAACTATACACTGATTAATGATATAAGAGCACAAATGTCTCTTGCTGACTAAGGGCCCGTTATCAGGAGAAAGAAAACTGGCGTTCTACGGATCGGAGCGTGGAATGTCAGCTCCCTTAATCGAGTAGGTAGGTTAGAAAATTTAAAAAGCGAAATGGATAGGTTTAAGATAGATATAGTGGGAATTAGTGAAGTTCGGTGGCAGGAGGACCAAGACTCTTGGTCAGGTGAATACAGGGTTATAAATACAAAATCAAGTAGGGGTAATGCAGAAATAGGTTTCATAATGAATAAAAATAGGAGTGCGGGTAAGCTACTACGAACAGCATAGTGAGCGCATTACTGTGGGCAAGATAGACACGAAACCCACGCCTACCACAGTAGTACAAGTTTATTTGCCAACTAGCTCCGCAGATGACGAAGATATTGAAGGAATGTACAATGTGATTAAAGAAATTATTCAGATAGTGAAGGGAGACGAAAATTGAATAGTCATGGGGGACTGGAATTCGATAGTAGGAAAAGGAAGAGAAGGAAACGTAGTAGGTGAATATGGATTGGGGCTAAGAAATGAAAGAGGAAGCCGCCTGGTAGAATTTTGCACAGAGCACAACTTAATAATAGCTAACACTTGGTTTAAGAATCATGATAGAAGGTTGTATACATGGAAGAACCCTGGAGATACTAAAAGGTATCAGATAGATTATATAATGGTAAGACAGAGATTTAGGAACCAGGTTTTAAATTGTAAGACATTTCCAGGGGCAGATGTGGACTCTGACCACAATCTATTGGTTATGACCTGTAGATTAAAACTGAAGAAACTGCAAAAAGGTGGGAATTTAAGGAGATGGGACCTGGATAAACTGACTAAACCAGAGGTTGTATAGAGTTTCAGGGAGAGCATAAGGGAACAAGTGACAGGAATGGGGGAAAGAAATACAGTAGAAGAAGAATGGGTAGCTTTGAGGGATGAAATAGTGATGGTAGCAGAGGATCAAGTAGGTAAAAAGACGAGGGCTAATAGAAATCCTTGGGTAACAGAAGAGATATTGAATTTAATTGATGAAAGAAGAAAATTAAAAAATTCAGTAAATGAAGCAGGCAAAAAGGAATACAAACATCTAAAAAATGAGATCGACAGGAAGTGCAAAATGGCTAAGCAGGGATGGCTAGAGGACAAATGTAAGAATGTAGAGGCGTATCTCACTAGGGGAAGATAGATGCTGCCTACAGGAAAATTAAAGAGACCTTTGGAAAAAAGAGAAGCACTTGTATGAATATTAAGAACTCAGATGGGAAACCAGTTCTCAGCAAAAAAGGAATAGCAGAAAGGTGAAAGGAGTATATAGAGGGTCGACACAAGGGCGATCTACTTGTGGGCAATATTATGCAAATGGAAGAGGACGTAGATGAAGATGAAATGGGAGATTTGATATTATGTGAGGAATTTGACAGAGCACTCGAAGACCTAAGTCGAAACAAGGCCTCGGGAGTAGACAACAATCCATTAGAACTACTGATAGCCTTGGGTGAGCCAGCCCAGACAAAACTCTACAATCTGGCAAGCAAGATGTATGAGACAGGCAAAATACCTTCAGACCTCAAGAAGAATGTTATAACTCCAATCTCAAAGAAAGCTGGTGTTGACAGATGCGAAAATTACTGAACTATTAGTTTAATAAGTCACAGCTGCAAAATACTGAGACGAATTCTTTACAGACGAATGGAAAAATTGGAGAAGCCACCTTGGAGAAGATCAGTTTGGATTCCGTAGAAATATTGAAACACGTGAGGCAATACAGACCCTACGACTTATCTTAGAAAGTAGATTAAGGAAAGGCAAACCTACGTTTCTAGCATTTGTAGACTTGCAGAAAGCTTTTGAGAAAGTTGCCTGGAATACTCTCTTTCAAATTCTGAAGGTGGCAGGTGTCGAACACAGGGAGCGAAAGGCTATTTACAGTTTGCACAGAAACCAGAAGGTAGTTATAAGAGTCGAGAGGAATTAAAGGGAAGCAGTGGTTGGGATGGGAGTGAGACAAGGTTGTTGCCTATCTCCGATGTTATTCAATTTGTATATTGAGCAAGCAGTAAAGGAAACAAAAGAAAAATTTGGAGTAGGAAATACTGTTCTGTAATTACGCTTTTTAAAATCCATGGAGCAGAAATAAAAACTTTGAGGTTCACCGATGACATTGTAATTCTGTCAGAGACAGCAAAGGACCTGGAAGAGCAGCTGAACGGAATGGGTAGTGTCTTGAAAGGAGGATATAAGATGAACACCAAAAAAAGCAAAACGAGAATAATGGAATGTAGTAGAATTAAATCAGGTGATGCCGGGGGAATTAGATTAGGAAATGAGTTTTGCTATTTGGGGAGCAAAGTAACTGATGACGGTCGAAGTAGAGAGGACATAAAATGTAGACTGGCTATGGCAAGGAAAGTGTTTTGCAGATGAGAAATTTGTTGCCATCAAGTACAGATATAAGTGTCAGTAAGTCTTTTCTGAAAGTATTTGTACGGAGTGTAGCCATGTATGGAAGTGAAGCATGGACGATAAATAATTTAGACAAGAAGAGAATAGAAGGTTTCGAAATGTGGTGCTGCAGATGAATGCTGAAGATTAGATGGGTAGATCACGTAACTAATGAGGACGTACTGAACAGGATTGGGGAAAAGAGGAATTTGTGGCACAACCTGACTAGAAGAAGGGATCGGTTGGTGGGACATGTTCTGAGGCATCAGGGGATCACCAGATCTGTATTGGAGGAAAGCGTGGAGGGTTAAAAGTCGTAGACGGAGACCAGTCTGTGGCGTAAATGTAGTTTTAACTGATGTAGTTGTGAACACGTGGCAAGGGTTCTGTGGTCACCGCAATGGTTCTGAGATAACCACATTTTCACCACCAAAACTTGGACGCGCTGTGTCGGCACTTGAAGCCAATACGTCGTGTCTTCACTAGGATATTATTCGATGGTGTCACCTGGCGGCGTAAGCACCTTACAAAAAATTATTTTGTCATGCGAAATTCTATGTACTAACAACTCAAAAACTGAATTTATGGGTATAGTGTGGATGTGGCCTAAAATGCTGTGCAGTTTTATGTAAACTGGGGTAAAATGAACAAGCATTGGCTGCGAGACGATTTTGTGTTAACCTTATACGAGGGGCGTTCAGAAAGTAAGCTCCGATCGGTCGCGAAATGGAAACGATTATGAAAATCCGATAAAGCTTTGCACAGATGTGTTGGGTAGTGTCTCTAGTATAACCCCAGTTAGCATCACGTCGCTCTTCTCATTTCTGAGCTCGCAGTGAGTGCGTAAAGATGTCTAGAAAATAGTGTCTGCCGCCAAGTACGAGGGCCTGGTGAGAAATTTCGCCTGAAGCTATGCAGCTAACATTACATAACTGTCGTGCTGTTTCGTCTTCAAGACAATTCTCAGCCGCATTCTGCAGGGGCAATGAAGATGCTCCTGCATCGTTTGCAAATGGAAATGTTAGATTACCCACAATACAGTCCGCAATTGTCTCCCCCTGAGTTTCATCTCTGGTCACATGAACCGCTGTCTTTGACGACAACATTTTGACACAGACAACGAGGTGTAGGCCAGCGTGGAGAATTGGCGGAAAGCACTGGCGGCTGCCTTCTATGATGAGGCTATTGAAAAGTTGGTACAACGCTATGACAAAAGTCTAAGTCAGAACGGCGACTACGTAGAGAAGTAGCTGAAAGGTGTAGCTAATTGTTACAAGTAAAACATTTCTGATGTTCACTGTGGTTTCAATTTGGCAATCAATCGGAGCTTACTTTCTGAACAGGCCTCGTATTATGCGTACTTATTTGTTGTTTATATGTGTCCAAATACGTAAGGGTGCAAAATTATATAAATAAACTGACAAAACGTTACCGACCTAGAGAATTTATACAGTTTATAAAAACAGCACACCCTGTTGTAACAGGGGAAAGAATGGCACCGGTTGAAAGCTGCTTATCAGAGCATAAAAATGTGAGCATGCTCATCTTTAAGAAAACTCTGACAGAAAAGTGGGGAACCAGCTTCCCTAATCCTCATTGTGCCTTCCTAACCCAATATTTTGGCATGCGAACATATTCGCCCCTTTTTGTGCTGAAAGAAATTAGCATAGGAGACAATGACGGTGGGAGAGAGAGGAGACAGTGCCAACGGGAGAGAAAAAGAAAGGTGACAGTGGTGGTGGGAGTCAGAAGTGTCAGTGAAAGAGAGATGGATGATAGCAATGGGAACAAAAGAGAGAGGAGACAGTGGAAATGAAAAAGAGAGATGAGTGGAGAACATGCATTGTGCTGGGGGGTGGGGGTCTGCACCCTCTCCATCCCCCTCCCCCAAACCGGCAAACTTTAACATGGAAACATTTACCCACTTTCCCCCATCTCATGTGTTAAAGTTTCCTGGTCTCGGAGTCGAAACCCCGAGAAAACCATCCCCCAAGGACATGTGTGGGAGAGGAGATAATGGTGGTTTGAAGGGAAAGACAGCAGACTGTAGGCGAGAGAGAAAGAGACAGTATCAATGGGAGACAGAAAGAGTGGGACAAAGAAAATGGCAGTGGGACAAGGATACAGTTAGAGTGGCAGAAAGGAGACAGTGGTAAGGAAGAGTGAGAGAAAGGGCTGAAGACAATGAGATGAAGACAGTGACAGTGGGAGGGATAGTCAGGAAAAATGGCAATGGCAGAAAAAGGAGACACTGGAAGAGAGACTATATATGACAGTGGCAGTGGGAGTGAGATACTGAGTACGAGGGCTTAACTAAAAAGAGACTAGATGAGAGTATATACGATGTTTTCAGTTAAAAAAGTGCAAATATGTTCGCATGACAAAATATTTGGTGAAGAAGGGGGAATAAGGATTGAGGCAGCTAATTCCTCACTTTTCTGTCAGAGTCTTTTACATATTCGCCTTTTCGTGCTCTGACAGGAGCATGTTTCAGCTACTCAGAGTAACCTTCCTTAAAAGTTCTAATTGGGGAATTATCAGTGGTATAAGATGAATTAGTTTTGTCTTCTTCCTGTGCCTGGCGCACGACACCTTCTGAAACTCACTAAATCAGTTATTTCAAAAACGTCATTTTTACAATTTTGTCCCTCTCTCGGATAAATTTCTTCGCACGCGCATACCGGTGGCAGTATGTTAGCAAGGCAGAGTGACAGTAAAAACGAAAAGAATTCGGTCGCGGGTTTCGCCAGAAGCGAGACAAACGTTTACTGATATGAAGCCATTAGCAAACGACGTGTGCCACGGGGTTGCACGCAGCCGGATGGGCTCGCTTCCGGCTCTGTCGTAGATCGCCGAGAGCTTCGGGCATTTGTTACGTCGTGCTGCATATTTAAACCGCTGCCGCTACCACCACAGGCAATCGACCGGTCGCCTTTAAAGGCGCGAGTGGCCAGTTTTTGCTGCTCTGCTGGACAGTTTAGCGAGCCACAATTTATAACGTGCCATCCATTCACTACTGAAGATAACGAATGATTATGGCGCTCCCCGTTCATTCGTACAAATCGTTCCCGTATTACATATGTCCGCCCGTAGGGCTTCGCAACTACAATTAGTGATTCCTGCTATGTTTTGGCATATAGCTTCATTCGAGTCTCCAGTATTTTACGATGTAATCAGTTCAAGTCTTTTCATAAATCAAAAAGACCATTCAACAAGGAATGCACTCGCCGGGACTAGCCGCACGTGTTAGCAGACAGCTTCCGGCTTTCGGGTGTGCGCGCCGTCCCCGGATCGACTCTGGCCGGTGGATTAACTTCGAGGACAGGTGTGCTAGTCAGCCTGGATGTAGTTTTTAGGCAGTTTCCCACATCCGGCTAGGTGAATATCGGGCTGGTATCCACGTTCCGCCCCAGTTACACAATTCGCACACATTTAGAAAAATTTCGCACATTTTCACATGCATAAGAGTAGACGTGGAAAGCTGGTGTACATGAAATTCAGTTGCAGGGGTTAGTGAGCTGGCGACAGGGAGGGCATCCGAGCAACCTCTATCATTAACAATGCCAATTCAAATAATTAACATACCGACCCCGTGCAGATAAGAAATAAAGGCCAAAAGAAGAAGAAGGCTAGATTCAATAAATAATGCAAGATAGTTTACAACTCTCTACTGCTGATATCTCTCAGGTGAGACGCTTTTGCAGTCCTCGCTGGTAGCGGCCGCCACAATTGTTCTTGACTCTTATGGCTTTTCGCTCAACATTATCCTCCCTACACTGAAATAATACAAAACACGCAATCAAATCAAACACGTGCGGTACTTTCACCAGTTAAGGTGATACATACACACAGCGGAAGTAAAATTTTATGTCCCTTTCCGTAAAGCATATAAACTCAAAATTAAACATAAGTAAATGTAACTTATTATGGTACAGCGTATCTAGAGGATCATTTAGACACATCTCCTCACTGTATGCCCCAATAAGCACGACTATACTTTATCGGTTTCATTCCATTTCTAGAATAAGAAGTTGTCATTGGATATACAGCTTTTCTCAACCGAAATTCCAAAAAAGAGAATTTTCATTTCTTTAACTACTGTATTTACAAAAAGATTGCTCATTCAAAAATGCGCAGAATACCCATGCAATAGCCAAAAGAGGCTTCAAGAACTCACGTATTTCTCATCTACTGACAACAAGTAAAAACAGTAACAAGAAGAAAGCCTGTTTGAAACGCGTTCTGTTCATGTGCGCATGCACCTCTTCTACCGCACATGCGCGAATCCACGGCAGAATAGAATGGTTCCTATTTCTCCCCAGCGGCTAAACCGTCGGCTAAAATCACTAGTTCACCCGTTCTGCCGTTTAGGTAGCAGGCCGTCTACACCTGCACGTTTGGTGTATCGTGTAATACTGGCTTAAGGCAAAGGGACTGCAAGTCACTACGTGCGTTGTTGTGTTCGTCAATCCGAAGACTGGCCTAAATGCAGCTATCCACAAGAGTCTATCCTGTACAAGTCTCAACATCTCTGTTTAACTACTG
Organism: Schistocerca nitens; assembly: GCF_023898315.1. NCBI lineage: Eukaryota > Metazoa > Arthropoda > Insecta > Orthoptera > Acrididae > Schistocerca > Schistocerca nitens. The sequence continues at coordinate 272,015,587 of NC_064620.1, forward strand.
CAACATATATCCATTTGAACTTGTGTAGTGTAGTCAAACCTTGGTCTCGCTCTACGATTCGCACACTCTATCCCCCATTATCGAAATGATGAGTCCTCGATGCCTTAGGATGTGTACTGTCAATTGATTCCTTCTTTTAGTCGAGTTGTGCCACAAATTTCTTTTTCCCACAATTCGATTTAGTGCCTCCTCGTTAGTAACCAGATCTACCCATCTAATCATCAAATTTCTTCTACAACATCACTTTTAGAAAGCTACATTGTCTTCGTGTTTCATCTGCTTATCGTCCACTTTTCACTTCAATATAAGGCTCCGCTTCAGACCAGAAAACATTTCCTAACACTTAAATTTAAATTCAATGTTAACAAATTTCTGTTTTATAGAAACGCTTTTCTTGCCATTGTATATCCTCTCCGTCATCAGACACATTTCCTAGAGCAATTCCCTCATATTCGACTACATTCGATTACCCTTGTTTTACAGTTTTTGTATATTCATCTTATAGCTTTCAAGACATTATACATATCAATTGTTCTTCCAAGTCCTCACAGAAATCGCTTCACGCGAGTACCAGGATGGCCACGGCAGATTAATCAAAAAAATGGCTCTGAGCACTATGGGACTTAACTTCTGAGGTCATCAGTCCCCTAGAACTTAGAACTACTTAAACCTAACTAACCTAAGGACATCACAAACATCCCTGCCCGAGGCAGGATTCGAACCTACGACCGTTGTGGTCGCGCGGCTCCAGACTGTAGCGCCTAGAACCGCACGGCCACTCCGGCCGACACAGATTAATTCCCCGCAGCCTTGCCAACCGGAGAGTTCGTGTTTTGTTTATTGGACTTAAGCTTGCGCGGTACAGCTAAGATCTGCTTATATGTAATACTATACAGAAATTAGGAGACCCTTTGATATTATAAGATTCGCTGTAGAATAGTGACTAAATCAGCTGCATTGCTTCACAGCAGTAAACTATCTATCAGATAAAATCGTCGGAATGTAGTAAGTGTAAATCCAACATCGTCTGTCATCAATCGTCACACCAAAAGTGAAGGCTGTACCGTTTCGAATCATGGGCTCGTATTAATTCAAATGGAAGAGGGTTTGAATCTTCGTTCCGTTATACTGTTTAAGATTTTCTGTAGTTGTGTCACACAACGCAAATGCCGTGGTGGTACCTCAAATGATACTATCGTCAACCTTTTAACCCACGAATGACTAGCTTCAGACATTAGAAATGCGAGGGCGTGGTGAAAAGTAATGCCTCCGAAATTTCTCTTTTTTTCTAGAAAATTCTTAAAACTTTTTCAATAAAGCAAACGTTATTAACATTCTAAACCTTTATTTGTCATGTCTACATATTTGTAGCCATCTTCTGCGGGAGGGCTCCGAATTGTAGCGTGTAACATGGCGCTGTGTAACAACTTTGTCGGTGCATGACAAACAGCGTGCTGTAATGGAGTTTCGAATTAAAAGAGTTCGTCCACACACGGAGCACCCTCTTGTTCAGCATGACGAGCGGTGCGACGTCTGTAACAATCCGACGCCTTGGGTTCTCTGTCATCCATCATCCTCCATACAGTCCATACTTCGACCAATCCGATTTTCATCTACTTCCAAAACTTGAAGAACCCCTTCGAGGACTTTACTTTGATAGTGATGAATTGGTGCAAACGGAGGTGAGTTTATTTCTCCGTCGACAACGTAAAACATTCTACAGTGATGGCATCAACAAACTGGTCTCATTGGGAGAAATGTGTTCGTCACCATGGCGTCTATGTTGAGAAATAAATGTGTGGACATGAAGAATAAAGACGTAGTGTGTTTAAAATGTTGGTTTCACTCAAAAAGCTTTAAGAGGTTTCACCCAAAAAATTCGGTGACGTTACTTATCAGCACGCCCTCGTTATAGAAGAGGGACGTTTTCACAAAAAGGAAATATGCTGCATCGAATACTAATCCAAGAGGATAAATGCTCGCCAAAAAATAAGCGTTATCATTACCAGGGCGATAAGAAAACAGAAAAATCATATCTCGGTCTGTTTCAAGGCTGTTAAAGAACGGAAGTTTAGAGTTTAGCGCCGTATCTACGAGGATATCGTTAGAGAGCGAGGTTGGACACAGAAGTGGAAGCATATCAGCTGTGCTTTGTCAAAGAAACCTGCTGGGCATTTTCCTCAAACGATTTATGTACACCATGGACGGTCGGACGCGGATTTGACTTTGGATTCTCTGGGTGCGTGGCCAAAGTCCCCCCAATAAGGGACTTCGCGCGGCCAAAGCACGTCAAAAGGAAGTGTGTAGAGTATCGTAGTAAGAAAACATGTGCTTTCCTTCGAAACAGTTACGTTCTGTATGTTTTAGTTGTGTTGTTATTTGTTTCAGACAAGCCAGGCTGTTTCTCTTCTGTCTAGTACACAAAACTCAGTTGCTGGATTGAGCCTTTAGTATCTCCTCATTAGAAGAAATGGCGACGATCGAACGGATTCGTCAAGGCAGAGGCCACATTCAGATGGATAAGTATTACAAAAGTATATCGGAAATGGTTGTTGGTAGAAATCGATATTACGTGTTTCTAAAAAAATTTTGAGCTTAACTTCCATGTTTAGAGGCCTGGGAACGTCTATTGAATTTTTTGCAGCCTTAAACAATTCATTACTTGAACAGCATTGCTTTAAAAAATCGGCCAGATGTGAGTAAATAGGCCGTTCATTCATTCCGGCAGTCGAGTATCTCTATGATCTTTATCAGTTATCGATATTGATAATGCCAAGGTGTCGGTCTCAGGGATTTAAAGACTTTCGAGCATATTTTAATTTCAAAATTGACGTCAGATAACAAATGATAAAAATGGTTCAAATGGCTCTGAGCACTATGGGACTTAACTTCTAAGGTCACCAGTCCCCTAGAACTTAGAACTACTTAAATCTAACTAACCTAAGGACATCACACACATCTATGCCCGAGGCAGGATTCGAACCTGCGACCGTAGCGGTCGCGCTGTTCCCGACTGTAGCACCTAGCACCGCTCGGCCACTTCGGCCGGCAAATGATAAAAGTTATCACTTTGTGTAACTTAATTATAACTTAACAATTTTCTGATTTTTCCTTTGCTGTGAAACCTTGCTTCTTTCTTGATTCTAGACAACGGGAAGCACACTATAGGTTTGATAAGTGATTTTTCCAGTATCAAAACATGTGACATAAATGGCCGTACATTTTTGTTGCTTTGACTTACAAGCTTACATTTATTACAACGAAAAATGACTACAGATCTTAGTATGACATAAATTTCAACTTGATTCATCAACCCGTTCCCGAGAAAAGGCGGTCTTAAAAGACGGACGGACTGACAGACTGTCTGATAAAAAATGGCAAAAACATTTTCTTTCGTGTGACATAATTACAAATTAACGATTTGCGGAGCTTTTACCTTTGTTTGTACTGTGAAACGTTGCTTCTTCCAAATTTCATGATTATAGGTCAACGGATGGTACCCTATAGGTCTTGATGAGTGAGTTTGCGAATATCAAAATATGTGACATAAATGGCAGTGTCTTTTAAATGCTTAGACGGAGAATCTTCAATTTTTTACACTGTCAACGTACTGCAGACCATAGTATATGACATAAATTTCAAAATGATACGTCTACCTGCTCCTAACAAAAAGGGTTTTTGACAGTCGCACGGAGACAACAAAGTGATCCTATAAACCATTTCGTTTTTATCGATTAAGATACGGAATCATAAAAACTATGCAGAAGAAAGTGACTTACCTGAACGACTACACTTAAGGGTAAATTACCAAAGCAATTACAAAAAAACACCCAAATATTATGTATAAATAAGGTTGAAACTTCTCAAGAATTTAAATAGTTAGTTTTTTTCCTCTCAGTTTAGGTCATCTCCTTTCGACAGCTTTGAAGTCGATATCAGTTTTTTTTCTTTCTCTTTTTTTAGCTTGTGATAATCTTCCTTCGTCACGTATCTACTAAACGTATTCGATAGTAATCTGTTGTACGTACTCTGATCTTTGTATACCCCCTATAATTTCCTGCCCCTTCCAGTGTAGAGTGTTCTTGACGTCTCAGCGCGTGTCCCACGTACCTGCCTGGCTGCTGGTATATGTACTAGGTCTAGGCGTTGGTTATGACTACCCAAATGGTTGTGTTTAGAATTAGTGTCTCTCCAACAACAGAAACGCAAGTTTCATCTGAACAGACGCCTAGAAGAACGATAATGTGGTTGTCCTTATCTGGACAGTAGCTGTCACAAGAGTAAGAAAGGCATTCTCCTTAAGGAAACAACAATTATTACAGGTGCACTTATCACTAACATAACGATAGCTTCTCTACTCCGTTGTGCAGCCGGATGAATCTATTGTTGTTGTCTCTGATTTCAGATCAGCGCTCAGATTACTGAGATACCACGACAGTGGTCGAAACAATCATTCAGTGGCATACGGCGTTGTGAATTTGCGACGTCGTGAACCTGATATTTAAACACAAAACTAGAAATTAGGCTGCGACAGTGGCATTCCGTGCAATGAAGTCACAGGAAAGCTAGCGGGAAAAACAAAAGGCTTACGACGGAAGAGGGGAATCTTACCTACAACAATCTGCAAGGTTTTCAAATTTCCTCAGATTAGTAATCGGAGACAAGTGGAACACAGAAATGCAAGAGCCATCCTAACGTAACGGAAAAGATTATGCCTGCGTCAACTATGTATTGGTGAAAACGTAGATCCGGCATGAGAAAACGTATCTTCAGTAAAGAAGATGATGCCAACCAAGTACTATTTCTATTTGGCTGTCCGAACAAACACGTCATTACAGGTCAAATCTTGCAAACATCTGTCCGCTGCCGACTTCTATGTGATTGCTGCTATGCTAGAACGCTTGAGAACATGTCTTCTATTACGTTCATTCTGACTAAAGTGCAGATCATCTCTTCATGTTAAGCAACATTTTAAATCTACATTTTTAAACACTGTATAAAGCGTAAAGCGCAAGTTTGTTTCCCTGTGTGTGCGTGTGTGTGTGTGTGTGTGTGTGTGTGTGTGTACATACGAGGTAACACAAGTGGGTTGGTAAAGTGTGTGCATTTACATTACGTATATTTGTTAAAAAAACAATACTTTGATTCCTACTTACATAGCATAAATAAATAAATATACTTCTGCATACACACGATGTTATTCCAAGTTACTTGATGCTACCTGATTCTGAAGATCACCAATGATTGTCAAAATCACTCAGTTCTGAAGTTAAAATGACTATGCCTGGCAATAAAAGTTTTTTACAAGTTCTTTATCCGCCTATTTTTTAGCAACTCTGCAGTCTTCACTTTATCTGTTCATTGAAATTTTAGCATCCTTGAAAGGCACAACTTTCAAATCCTTTCAGTTTCTTCTTGCACATCAAATGGTGCAAATGGCTCTGAGCACTATGGGACTTAACATCTGAGGTCATCAGTCCCTTAGGACTTAGAATTACTTAAACCTAACTAACCTAAGGACACCACACACATCCATGCCCGAGGCAGGATTCGATCCTGCGACCGGACCAGTCGCGCGGTTCCGGACTGAAGCGCCTAGAACCGCTTGTCCACAGCGGCCGGTTCTTGCACTTCGTCTTCTGCAATTCCAGTTTCTAGCCTCTTGTCATTCTCTTACCTTCTTCGTTTTTTTCTTTTGGTTACCCTTAATCAAAATTCTGTGTTAAACAGGCAGTCAATTCAACAGATATTCCTTATTTTTGATCAAAAGGCATACGCGTGCAAGGAAAGTAGATTAGGGTTCAACATCCCGCTTATAACGAGGTCGTTAGAAACGGACCACAAGATCGGATTGTTTTGCTAAGAAAGGAGAAAGAATGGACTGTGTCATTTCGAAGAAACTATGCCGGCATTTGCCTGGAGTGATTTACGTAAACCACGGAAAATCTAAATCTGGATGACCGGAGGCAGATTTGAACCGCCGTCCTTCAGAATGTGAGCACAGTATGCTAGCTACTGTGCCACCTCGCTCGGCACTAGACCGGTTTCCAAATACCATTATCTTATGCAATACAAACGTGTACGCTTAAACTGATTATTTTCTTCGAGATTTGCAATAATACAGCATACAACGTCACCACACTTGCTTTTGTTTCTCTTTAGCACATATGCTACATAGCATTACGACCACCGACAGAACTTAGGAAACATAGTTTCGTAACTGAACTGGAAACTAGAAAGGAAAACAGTGAAAAAGACGGGACAGTAAGAGAAATGTATAACCTGAGCAAGTTTAGAACTGCGGACTTCATTATCACTTGTGATTGTCTTAAGTCAAGGCCGAATATCACCATGTTTAACTCAGTTTAGGAATGAAATCCCTTTACTTGTGATCCCTTAGCTTGTAAGTTCCAAGTTCCCAGAATAATCAGAAGTAAACTAGACTTGTAATTACACATCTTGACGCACAGAAGTTCTGAAGCAGTTCGTAAAAAGCGTTTCCATAATTTCATATTAATAGAAAGAAGAAATAAAATCTATGATGGGCTTAAATATTAACATCTTTATGAGTTCCGCGGCACGAAGTCGGCTTAGCTAGAAGCAACAAGATTCATCACGTGACGGAGCGATAACGATAGTAGCGTGAGGTTGCAGGCTACAACGGAGCACCCGTTTCTGAACAGCTAAGTGCAACTGCAACTCTGAGATAAATCATAAAACGACTGCCTACGATAGCGATTGTACCCGAAGACGCGTCCTAAGAATTCACAAGTGAGTAAGGAAATGCATGTACTGCTTTGCCTCACCGTATAGCACTCGAGAACATTATCGAGGGGGAGAGACAAAAACTTTCTGGAAGCATTTTAGTCAGGCATCTTCCTCTGATGCTCTCCTTGAGAGAAACAACAGAAGAAATCCACAATGCACGTACGACAAAGGCAGAAAACAATAAAAAGTAAGGACTACGGAGAATCTAGGAGAGTGTCAAATGTTCATTGGGAAGAGGACAAGCCTTGTATTTTTTAAATTTATATTTCATTATACTACACATCAAATAAGTGATAATTGATATTTATTAATAGAAGTGGTTAATGGAAAAAAGTAAGTGCAGCCCTTTCAGTAAGTAGTCTATTTTAAAACATGTACTTATCAAGTTCATTAAAACTTGAGAAACTGTAAATTCATTTACGCGGATGAAGCTAGTCCTCTAGTCAACATTAACCTATAGTTTCCCTGGAATATTACTGAATGAAGACTGATTCGCGCAATACCTGATACAGAAAAATGAAAAAAGGCGGTACAGTTTAACTGCGACAAGAAAACTATGTGTAGATTGTAATTAGTAGTGTATTGCTGACAAGACAAGCCATATATTCTAGACACCTTACTATGACCAAAATTGTTTGTTTTGTAAGTGTGCAGCAACCCAAAGTAATATAACAGAGCAAATGTGTTAATGTTTCTAGCTACGACTCTCAAAGGCATATGTGTACCGTATGCTCCACTCGTATCAGTTGATAAACATTGGTAAAATCGTAGGCAGCCAGTCTGACAACGAGTCATGACAAGTAGCTGCGTTAAAACTAAATAATGCATATCTGCTTACCTGGTGTGGGTCTCAGAAGTCCACTGCTTCCGGAACAACTTTCTTCTGCAGTCTGCTTTATGTATGAATACGTAAGACGACAAATTGAAATAACAAGTATCAAACTGCGTTACCAAATGTCGGTTATGCAAGTCTGGAAACATCACTCACTAATGTTTATCGTCTACCCGTCAAGAACATGTGTTGAAAATTGTGCCGCCTACTTTCTGATATCTCCAATAAAAATTCAAAAATTGTGTCACAGCTGAAAGCAAATTGTTCTATCGATAAACATAAAGGCATAAAAGAAATAATTCATTATTGTTAAACATCTTTCAACCCACTCTCAGTTCAATAGAGAATATTACAATAGCACTTCAAAAAGAAATTTAAATTTTCTACTGGCACATTCCTTGTGTACAGATAGTTCTGCATCACATGTTCACAAACATGGATTTATAATATTTACGTTCCTCTCATTTACGCTACTCATTTTTCTCGTAAGAAATTTACAGCTTTTTCACTTATTGTGTTAGCACATTCTGACAACAGAACATCTCTTCAGTTTCGAAAGGTGAGGAGAGAGTCTAGGCTAGAAAAGGTCACATGAAAAAAAAGAATGCATTGTTTCTTCTATTTCTCATATATTTTTTATCAAAATATACTTTTGTGCACATGACAAGAAGTTTTCACACTGTCATACACTATACATTCACTGCTGGTTAACATTCACCACATTTATGGAAACAAAAATAAATACTAGTTTTAACGTATAAATATGTGTTCATACCAGTTTCACACAAACACACATGACCTTCGTTTCTTTTGATTATACCAGCTATAATTGTCTATATTGCTGCCGTTATCAGAACTTCGAATGACAGTGCAGTCTTTGGTGTGATGAAGCCTACTGAACCTAACAGCCTGCAGTTATGACGTCTCTTTTTCAATTTATCTAGATCAAATTCAGATGAGATTGCATATTTTTTGCATGTGTGCTTCAGTTGTCCAATGCAATGACAGAACAATATTTAATAAACAAAACAGCACAAGTCATGCTTGCCACACATTGTAGGTTTCCAATTCTCTAGAAGCTTCTTTATAAAATTAAAAACAATCAGTATCTAATTCAGATACCATGAAAATATCCTGCAATTTCTTAACTTTATCTATCACACAACTTAAATAAAATCTAATAAAACTGCTCAACAAGTAACTTTCAATTATATATTTTATTTCATAATTCAACGTATTTATTATTAAAATTTACATTCAACAAAAACAAATGTTGCACTAAAATTTAAATACTATGAGATTTAATTCTTTTCTACACAGTTGAGGCGATCACAATTTAGAGACCAACACAATGACTGAAGTCTTGTCTTCCTCATGTACATAGTAAATTACACTTCATATACATCATTGTTATTGCAGCTGGAAACACACAATTTGCAGATTGTCTTTACATATAGTAATTACATGCATTTATTGTACATGTTCATTAGAAATATACATCTGTCACAACTCTTGGAACGGAACAGTTAGTATAGAAAATGTCACTCATTATGAGAATATAGTCCAGAAATATAGAATCGTTATCTCAATAAAAATCATAGAAAATTATTGATATATTTCATTAGTCTAATTTTTGTTAAAAGATACGAACATATATGTTCTCGTATAAATTATACGAATAAAAAGACTAAATTGTTACACAACTGCAATTGAAAGCACCAGTATACTTCCACTGTAGAAGTTCTACAGTATGCGCAGAGTACTGCATCCAAGAATAGAAATTCTGACGACTGTACAAAAATTTCGCACTACACCAAATTAGGAACCATTCATTTACTCGTATTTACATCGTAGGCTACAGTACAACACTTTGCAAGGCACTAAACGGAATTAGACAGTAGATGAAGGGTATCAAAAATACACAAAACAGATTAGAGAAACGTTGGGACAGTGATGATAATTTGTAAGACAGTTTTTATAACTCGTGAAATGAGATTTTTTTGCATCGAAGGGGCTCGATGTAACAGGTAATTTAGCGCAATCTTTGACGTGCACACCTGCTCCAGGCCAAAGAGCATTCATTACAATTTATATGTAGGGTACTAATGAAAATCTGTGACAGATGACATGAAAAGGCAATTTTAGTGCGAGAAGTGAAAGGAATGGAAACGTTCTGCAAATAAAGCACAGGAGATCTACAGGTCCTACGCCAGACCGTCTTTTAACTATTTCTCTGAGAATATTTTTACTGAAGAGGAGCGGCGACATTCGCCCTCGACTGACATCAGGGAGCCAAGCCGAAACTCTGCCTGTGCAGGTCGTGACACTCGCGCACGGTGAACGTCTTATCTGTACATACACTGCACACTCGACTGTCCGAGCAAGAATTGCGGCGAAACAAATTTAGTAGGTCCGTCAGCAGAGCTAATACTACCTGGCGCGCCCTCAGGTACAGGTACGGCGTGCTGGTGGTGTCGAGTCGGGCCGGAGTCCGGGCCCGAACGCCCCCATCACAGGCCCTGGTGCTGCTGCTGGAAGGCATCCAGGTGCTTGTTGATCTCGCGGTGTAGCTGCTCCGGGACGACGCCCACGTTGGCAAACAGCGACCGCAGCACGTTCAGCTCTTCCGTCAGCAGCTCGATGCGCTTCTGCAGGCGTTCGTTTTCCTTGACGAGCAGCTTCACCTTCTCCTCCGTCTCCCGCGACCGAATCTTCGCCTTCTCGCGCGACTTGCGCACCGCAATGTTGTTGCGCTCTCGCCTCCGGCGGTACTCGTCGCTGGCCTTGTCGATCGCCTTCGAGCTCTTGCGGCCGCCGCCGCCCGCCGAGCCGTGGTGGTGCATCTGCGGCGGCTTGGGGGCGGAGGGAGGCGCCGCGGGCGCACCCCCGGCCTTGGCGGCGCCCAGACTCGCCGCGGCCAGCAGCTGGTGGGGGTGGTGGTGCGGGTGCGGGTGGTGCCCGTGCACGGCCGCCGCCGCGGCAGCGGCCGCCGCCGCGGCAGCGCCCGGCGTCACCAGCGTCGTGAACGTCGAGCCGCCCCCGTTGCTGACGAAGTTACCGGACGGGGGCGAGTAGGCCGCGCCGGAGTACGGCACGGGCACGGCTGCATTGGCGCCGCCGCTGCCGCCTCCCTGCTGCTGGCATGCGGCGCCGCGGAAATCCGCAGGATCCAGTGGTTCCTCTTTGATGCTCGGCACGGAGCCCGTCGACGCCGACGAGCTGTTCTCTGAGACGGTGCTGCCGTTCGAGTTGGCGCCGTTCGCGGCGGTGACTGCCGCCGCAGAGTTGTAAGTCGCGCCCGAGTGGACGGGCTGGGGCATATACGCCAAAGTAGTGCGGGGATACGCGGAGCCGAGCAGCGAAGCCGTGTTGGCCGAGCGCGCGGAAGGGTGGTGCGAAGGCAGATGCTGCGCTGCGGGGTGAGGGTGGTGGCCGGCGTGCGGGTGGTGGCTGTGATGGTGGTGGTGGCTGTGGTGCGCGTTCTTCACTACACCGTGCGGCTGCCCGTTCAAAATTTCCGTGAAAAGTCCTTCGTTAAACTGACTGTCCTCTATTAGATTCTGCAGATCTAACGATATCTCCGGGGTATTGAGGTCTGCCAGATCGCCCTGATGCTCTTGCAGGTGGTACTGTTGATGCTTCAGAAGAATCGCACCTGTAGACTTGCCTGTGTTGTTGATCGACGAGATGGGGCTGCTATTCTGACCGTTCACTAGCACTTTTTTAGCCGCAATGTCCACTGACGTTACTGAAGGATGAGCGTTGTCATACATTTGCGGCGAATCCATTGTACCGCAGCCAACATACCATGCTTGGTTCAAGCTGTCTTCAAAATTCACACTTCGATCACTGATAACACTACACAGGTCCTCCTCCAACAAATCACCAATTGCTGCCGTGTTGTTCACTGTTCAGATGACGACAGTCCTACCGACGGCAACGAGGTCTAATGCACGAGTGAAGTTACGCCCACTTGTGAAACTAAGAACTCAAACACACACTTTTACTTCCTCGAGAACTGCCGCCGACGAGACGGCGGAGCTTTCGCGAACACGTCCTCTCCGCTCGAGATCACTTCGCCGAGTGCGGAGCTGATGCAAGTTACAACTAGGAAAAACCGCTGGCTTGCGGCGCCTGCGCAGTAGCCTCGCCAGTCAGGAGGCGACTGGAGGGCCCACGGTGGTGGGGGAACCGAGGCTAGCACGAGTGCGCAGCGCACGTATATGAAATAAACAAATGGAAACATTCCACGCTGTATATGTTACGTATTCTACGATCAATGATTTCTGGCACATAATAAAGATCGCCAAAGCTTGTGTAGTTACTTATAAGTTATAGAAATTACTTTATTGTAGCAGAGAATGAAGGGATTGAAATTTCCGTCTCCTCACGTACACTCAACGTCATGGTGACGTCAATAGTGACGTAGACCGCAAGTTCTGAATCATCTGGTGGGGCAGGAACATTCCGACAAGACTTGAAGAACGTGTCTGCTGCGCCATCTATCCGCACAACTGCGAAGTTTTTTGAGATGTAGGTCAAGGAAACCGACTTGCCAATACATTCTCCCGTTCGCTCGGACAACTAAAGAAGTAGAAACGACGTTCTGATTTAAACACCTTCCCTTAAGATCAAATCATCGGCAAAGTGCAACAAATAAGAAAATAGTGTGAGAAAAATACAACAGCCCGAACGAGTTCGTTTCGATGTCATGACTTCAGCATATTTGCTGTTGCGTATTATTGCACGAAATTACGGTCAGTCCAGTCAAAAACTGAAATACGGTAGTTTTTGTGTCACTTTCCCCTTTCTGGAACTTGACGCTTACATTGTGTGCAACTAATTAATACTACGTTTTACAGTACTCCGAATGCCAGATTGAAGCACTAAAAATAAATAATAACCATAATATTAAAGGGTTGCTGATACATCTCATGAATACTTTGCGGATGTATTTCAAATACAGATTTTGTCACTTGCTCCCAAACTAATTTTTCTAACTACGATTTTCGTCGTGGACTACGCGTCACACACGTTGATTACTATATTGAATAAACAATATGCAGAAAAACCAGTCTGTATTTATAAGCAGCATTATCTAGATGCAATTATGCAGAAGCGCCTGAAAGCAGGTACTAAACCGTATAGTTGCCTTAAACAGAAAGTTTAAACACAAGGAAATTTGTTCTGGCTTTTCAAATGATCTAACAACTAAGATTTGCGAACTTGCCCGTACATAGATCGCTCTAAAATTGTGAACTCCCCTAGCGCTCATCCACAAGTATTTTATAAAAGTAAAGGATAAATTTTAACAACTGTAAGCACAAGTGCCAACTCCCAATGACTATTAAAAGCTGTCTAGCTAGTACCATTTGGTTTCGAATAGTTCGAATAGCAAATACAGATCGTCCACAGCTTTCTTTCAAGTTCTCCTTCATATTACTTACAGGGTGCTGCCCCCAGATGGCAGCACAGAACAGCGTAAAGTATCGCAGGATAGTGCTTTGCTTCTTGCACATAAATTAAACGATTGTGTTGTTCGTAGTTCCTGCGAAAAAAAGCATTAAGAAATGAAAATTGTGGCAATATTTTGCTTGTCGTCTTTGAAGGTATAACTTGAAAATGTTTTTCTACTGTGCCAGTTTCAGATGTGATGTTGCGGCAGTTCTTGTTTTGACAAGAAAGATGGTACGCGTTGGTGTTACATGAACGTATAATGCCGCCCAAGTTTAAGAAAACTGTGCCTCAAGAAGATTTAGTGGCCGCCAAAGATGAGGAAAGAGTGCGTTTTTTGTATCAGTTAGTAGTTTGAAAACATGTGTGAATTTATTCGGCGTCATTACTCCTGTTTCTCTCGTTTTAGGCTTCACTGTTGGAACAACAAAGTGGAAGTGAGGAAGATGAAGGTTTCTTTCTTAAGTAAGTTATTTATCACGAAAGTAAACATTCTTGAACTGTTCAGCAAGTGACAAATTATGGGAGAATTCGCTAATCTGTTTCCTAGTGAAGGCTTTAGTAATGCCTGTAAGTGATCAGTTATGTCAATAAGTGAATCATTATCATTTTATTATTTTTTTGTGTCACTGTCAAATACTATAAAAGTGCCCGAAGTAATAAATTTTCACAAACGAGTAATGAGATGAACTTGTAACTTGGGTACTGTGTGTTTGCTTACTGTTAGTGGTAGTTGCTTTTTATTCAGGATTAATTTTGTTGTTTGAATTTTATAGATTGACAAGATAATTTGTATGTTTTTCAGTTCTCCATCAACAAAACGTGAAAAGAAAACCTTAGAAAACGAACGTATTAAACAGTAAGTAACGAATTGATTTCTTGTCGAAGTACCATTGATTTGGTGTATGACAACTGATTTTTGGTGTTTATAATAATAGAGTCCATGGTCAGATCACCGAAGTAATTGAAACATTAAGAGACAATGTGAAAATACTGGACAGAGGCAAACGTCTTGAAGAACTACAGGACACATCAGACAGATTGACAGCTGCGAGTATAGATTTCAGGGAAGCTTCTAACCGAATGAAAAGACGTGCCTGGGCTCAGCAGATGAGAACGCGAGCCGTATTAATTGCAGTTTGCATCATACTATTGGTGGGTTTGATAGGTAAGTCGTAAAAAGTATCTTGCGATAGATTCATTAAATCTTAAGTCGCCTGTTATTTTTATGCTTCGGTTATTGAATAGGCTAATATTTCTTGAATTTACTGCTACATCGTGTTGTTAGAGCTATTTAGTTAAAGAAAAAGCTATTCAAGGCCCTCACAACTGCTATTTACATGCTAGTAAAATATCAAGTGTAAACATTTAGGTACAAGACTTTGTACATTTCTGTCAGCATAATGTCTATAGTCTCATTTTTTCATGACTATATGTGTAGATTTGATGAATGATGTAACATTATGAAATTGTTGAGATGTGAAGAGTCACAACGGAGTTTGTTATTCTTAAACAGACATGGATACTGTAAACTTTGCCACATGAAGTCTGCTGCTTCAGTCTGTTACTGTATGTACCAGATATTTTGTAGGCCTGTATAAAATTTGTAAGGTTTTGTGTAGTGGAATACCAAGAATAAGAGCACAACAGCAGAGAAAGTCAATGAGATCCAACTTCTTGTTGTGTGGCTGGGCAATATTCACAGAGAAAATATACTAAAGAAACAGTGGTTTGTGCTATGCTTTTCGTATTTGTGGTCAGTCCTGTGATACTTCCACCCTAAAAACAGTTTATTTTGCTTTGGTACTCTGTTCTTTCGCAACAGTTTACTTTGCTTAACTACTCTATTCTTTTGCATGGTATTCCATTTTGGGGGTCAGTGCTTCAAAAATTTTTGGGATGCGAAAAACGCCTCTAATCCTGTTTTCAGGGAACTGAAAATACTGCCTGTTCCCTGCATTTTCATATTAGAAACAGTGACTTTTGTTAGTAAGAATTAGCATTTGCTTCAGGGTCATAAATCTATTCGTGATCATAATACTTGTACTAGTGCAGACATTCACTGGCCAAAAGGTTGCATGGTGTTAGAAATATGGGTGGTTTGTTTTGAAATAAACTGTCATCATCAATCAGAAAAAATGGAAGTCTATTTGGAATTGGAGAAAAAAATATCGTACTGAGGCATCATTTTTATTCTCTTGATGAATATCTACCTTTGAATTTATTTAAAAGTTCTTGTACTCTTGGTCTACAGTGTGGCACTACTAAGGTATGTATAAGTTTATTGTAAAAATATATAATTGGTCTGAAATGTGCTGTTATGTTTTCATGTTTTATTTTTAACTTGCAGCATTGTTTGTAAGCAGTGACTAAGTTTCTTAACTGTGATCTAGGCTTATGAGCTGTGCTATGCTGAGTTATTAGTGTATTATTACACATAAGCTAATCTGTTCAGCAGCTTCTATAATTTACGGCTTAAAATTTATATCACATATTGTGAAGTGAAGTTTTGTTCTAAAAATTTTAAGTGTGTCCAATATCCGTATATGTCTCATACATGTAGGATTTGATAGACTAAATAATAGTTGTGATACATCAGACTTTCTGTGAGGCCGCGAATTAGACAATAGCGATAAGTGTGCATGGAACTTAATAATATTTTGTGAAACCAGAAAATACGTATGAGCAAACAGTCCTTATGTGGAGTAGAATTATTTGGTAACTAATAATGGTTTGTTCCTAGCAGCAATGTTTTTTCTGGGGAGGGGGGGGATGATTATTATTATTATTATTATTATTATTATTATTATTATTATTATTCTTTACTTTCTCAGACGTTAAGTCTGGTTAAAAATGGAAAGTGACGTGGACCCTCATCAAGTGTCACTTCCTTTTAACTGTATGGTATGTGTTATATTGCATTTAGGAACTTTCGGGTAATTGAACATGTATCAATACTTACTGATTTATGTAGTTGTATATATAAGTTTGGATGTAGCTGTATTGCATTGATGTACTGGTGGATATTGTGTGGTATGACTCCTGTAGTTGATAGTATAATTGGTATACATCTACATCTATACTCCGCGAGCCACCTTACGGTGTGTGGCGGAGGGTACTGATTGTACCACTATCTGATCCCCCCTTCCCTGTTCCATTCACGAATTGTGCGTGGGAAGAACGACTGCTTGTAAGTCTCCGTATTTGCTCTAATTTCTCGGATCTTTTCGTTGTGATCATTACGTGAGATATATGTGGGCGGTAGTAATATGTTGCCCATCTCTTCCCGGAATGTGCTCTCTCGTAATTTCGATAATAAACCTCTCCGTATTGCGTAACGCCTTTCTTGAAGTGTCCGCCGCTGGAGCTTGTTCAGCATCTCCGTAACGCTCTCGCGCTGACTAAATGTCCCCATGACGAATCGCGCTGCTTTTCGCTGGATCATGTCTATCTCTTCTATTAGTCCAACCTGGTAAGGGTCCCATACTGATGAGCAATACTCAAGAATCGGACGAACAAGCGTTTTGTAAGCTACTTCTTTCGTCGATGAGTCACATTTTCTTAGAATTCTTCCTATGAATCTCAACCTGGCGCCTGCTTTTCCCACTATTTGTTTTATGTGATCATTCCACTTCAGATCGCTCCGGATAGTAACTCCTAAGTATTTTACGGTCGTTACCGCTTCCAATGATTTACCACCTATGGCATAATCGTACTGGAATGGATTTCTGCCCCTATGTATGCGCATTATATTACATTTATCTACGTTTAGGGAAAGCTGCCAGCTGTCGCACCATTCATTAATCCTCTGCAGGTCTTCCTGGAGTACGTACGAGTCTTCTGATGTTGCTACTTTCTTGTAGACAACCGTGTCATCTGCAAATAGCCTCACGGAGCTACCGATGTTGTCAACTTTATCATGATGCCACATATCCTTGACTTCCTCAGCCAGTTGGATGTATTTTTCAATTTTTTCTCCTGTTTTCTTCTGTATATTTGTTGTGTTGGGTATGGATATTTCGATTAGTTGTGTTAATTTCTTCTTTTTATTGGTGAGTATGATGTCAGGTTTGTTATGTGGTGTTGTTTTATCTGTTATAATGGTTCTGTTCCAGTATAATTTGTATTCATCATTCTCCAGTACACTTTGTGGTGCATACTTGTATGTGGGAACGTGTTGTTTTATAAGTTTATGTTGTAAGGCAAGCTGTTGATGTATTATTTTTGCTACATTGTCATGTCTTCTGGGGTATTCTGTATTTGCTGGTATTGTACATCCACTTGTGATGTGATCTACTGTTTCTATTTGTTGTTTGCAAAGTCTGCATTTATCTGTTGTGGTATTGGGATCTTTAATAATATGCTTGCTGTAATATCTGGTGTTTATTGTTTGATCCTGTATTGCAATCATGAATCCTTCCGTCTCACTGTGTATATTGCCTTTTCTTAGCCATGTGTTGGATGCGTCTTGATCGATGTGTGGCTGTGTTAAATGATACGGGTGCTTGCCATGTAGTGTTTTCTTTTTCCAATTTATTTTCTTCGTGTCTGTTGATGTTATGTGATCTAAAGGGTTGTAGAAGTGGTTATGAAATTGCAATGGTGTAGCCGATGTATTTATATGAGTGATTGCTTTGTGTATTTTGCTAGTTTCTGCTCGTTCTATGAATAATTTTCTTAAATTGTCTACCTGTCCTTAATGTAGGTTTTTTATGTCGATAAATCCCCTTCCTCCTTCCTTTCTGCTTAATGTGAATCTTTCTGTTGCTGAATGTATGTAATGTATTCTATATTTGTGGCATTGTGATCGTGTAAGTGTATTGAGCGCTTCTAGGTCTGTGTTACTCCATTTCACTACTCCAAATGAGTAGGTCAATATTGGTATAGCATAAGTATTTATAGCTTTTGTCTTGTTTCTTGCTGTCAATTCTGTTTTCAGTATTTTTGTTAGTCTTTGTCTATATTTTTCTTTTAGTTCTTCTTTAATATTTGTATTATCTATTCCTATTTTTTGTCTGTATCCTAGATATTTATAGGCATCTGTTTTTTCCATCGCTTCTATGCAGTCACTGTGGTTATCCAGTATGTAATCTTCTTGTTTAGTGTGTTTTCCCTTGACTATGCTATTTTTCTTACATTTGTCTGTTCCAAAAGCCATATTTATATCATTGCTGAACACTTCTGTTATCTTTAGTAATTGGTTGAGTTGTTGATTTGTTGCTGCCAGTAGTTTTAGATCATCCATGTATAGCAAATGTGTGATTTTGTGTGGGTATGTTCCAGTAATATTGTATCCATAATTTGTATTATTTAGCATGTTGGATAGTGGGTTCAGGGCAAGGCAGAACCAGAAAGGACTTAATGAGTCTCCTTGGTATATTCCACGCTTAATCTGTATTGGCTGTGATGTGATGTTATTTGAATTTGTTTGGATATTAAGTGTGGTTTTCCAATTTTTCATTACTATGTTTAGGAACTGTATCAATTTAGGATCTACTTTGTATATTTCCAATATTTGTAGTAACCATGAGTGGGGTACACTATCAAAAGCTTTTTGGTAATCAATGTATGCATAGTGTAGTGACCTTTGTTTAGTTTTAGCTTGATATGTCACCTCTGCATCTATTATCAGCTGCTCTTTACATCCTCGTGCTCCTTTGCAGCAGCCTTTTTGTTCTTCATTTATAATTTTGTTTTGTGTTGTATGTGTCATTAATTTCTGTGTAATGACTGAAGTTAATATTTTGTATATTGTTGGTAGGCATGTTATGGGGCAATATTTTGCTGGGTTTGCTGTGTCTGCTTGATCTTTAGGTTTCAGATAAAGTTATTCCATGTGTAAGTGTATCAGGGAATGTGTATGGGTGTGCAATGTAACTGTTAAATAATTTAGTTAGATGTGAATGTGTTGAGGTGAACTTCTTTAGCCAGAAATTTGCTATTTTATCTTTTCCAGGGGCTTTCCAATTGTGAGTAGAATTAATTGCTTGGGTGACTTCATGTTGCAAAATTATCACTTCAGGCATTTGTGGTATCATCTTGTATGTGTCTGTTTCTGCTTGTATCCACCGTGCATGCCTGTTATGTTGTACCGGGTTTGACCATATGTTGCTCCAGAAGTGTTCCATGTCTGTTATGTTTGGTGGATTGTCTATTTTAATGTGTGTATCTATTGTCTGGTAAAATTTCTTTTGGTTTGTGTTGAATGTTTGGTTTTGTTTCCTTCTATTTTCACTTTTTTTGTATCTTCTAAGTCGTTTGGCCAATGCTTGTAATTTCTGTTTCTTTTCATCTAATTGCTCTATCGCTTCTTGTTGTGAGATTTTACCTAACCTTTTTCGTTTTTTTCTGACATTTCATTTCTTATAAATTGTGTTAGCTGTCCGATGCCCTTTCTCAGTTTTTCTATTCTGATCTGTAGCCTGTGTTGCCATGCTGGTTTTGTGGGTTTCTTCTGTGTGTTGGTTGGTTCTGATCTCTGCCTAGTGTGTGTATTTAGTGTAGTGAGTGCTCCTATATAAACCAGTAGTTGTAACTCTTCCATAGTTGTGTTTTCATTTATTTTGTTGGGTATGATTGTGTTGATAGTTTTTATTGTTGTTTCGACTTGTGGGTTATTTGGCGGTCTTTGCAAGAATGGTCTAATGTCTGTATTTGTGTCTTTGTATTCTATATATGTCAGCTGAAATTTTTCTTCTAATCTAACATGTGTGTCACTTCGTGTTCTATTTGTGCTTGTTCTGGTGGCCGTCTTAAGATTTCGTTTTCCTCTGATTGTTTAATTGATGCGTGTTGTTCTTTGTTTGTTTGCTCTGGGATGTTTGAGTCCATTACTGTATTTTCTTCTTCTTCTGATTGCACATTATTTTGTTCCAGTATTTGTTGTACTTGTTGTTTGATGTTTTCTAATTCTGACTCGGGTATCCTGTTATTTTTGATTATTACACGGATCTGATCAGCTAGTCGTTCTGTTAAAAATTTTAATTCTGGGTATCTGGTAATAAATGTTGTGTATACTAGTGATCTGTATCCAGTTGTGTTGGTTCCTAGGTTTGTTGCTTGGTAATAACAGAACATGAGGTGTCGATTAACTTCAGCTGACCATCTCATCCTCTGTCTTTGCTTTCCTTCTAGGGTGGTTGCAGGAAGCATATCCTGCAAAACACCTCTATTTGGATTTAAATCATTTTCCAGTTGGCTAGCAGTGTCGTTACCATTGTGGGCGGGCATAGGGTTCAAGCGTCGTCCCCGACCATGACGGCACTTGTCCGAGGCTTCTTTAGTTCTGTCCTGAACCAACTAATCACACTAAAAGGGGGGTTAGCCCTATTAGTGGTTTGTTCTTTTCGTCGCCTTTTACGACTGGCAGAACATACCGGAGACCTATTCTTTTCCCGGGCCTCCACGGGGTTTATTATTATTATTATTATTATTATTATTATTATTATTACTATTACTATTGTTGTTGTTGTTGTTCTTGTTATGTGATTTACAGTACTGTGTTGAATATAATTGTTAAATTGTAGACTATAGAGAACATCTTTAATTACAACCTTATAAAAGTTGTTGTTATTATTATTATGACAACCACTGAGGATGAAGGTAGTATGATGCTTCGTATGCTTATGTTTAATTTCCTAATAGAGGATTTTAGTTTATAAATTGCACATTATTTGTAATTCACACTGGTGTACAGTGAATGAACTGTATCCTTAGATTTCTATGAGTGGGATAATATTTCATTGTGATCTGTAACTAGTAATCCCCAACAAATACTGTCCAAGTTTATGTACAAAGATGACCCAGTATGGAACATTATTTACAAGTTCATCGTAATTTCACAGTTTAACCAACACATATGTGCTGTCAACATGTGGTAATTGGCTCATTTCATTTAAAATCACCCAAACCTCATTGCCATTGCCATCATGTCACAGATATTTGTGAAAATTTGGTGTAAGAAAGTACATAAATAGAAAGTGATAATTTTTTTTCATATTTTTTAGATCCAAACTGTAGCCAGGGGGGCATTTTGAAATGTCTAGCATTTTCTCCATCTGGCGTCAGTACGAAAGGTAGGTTGAAAGTTTTTAACTACTATAACTCCCTTATTTATAAATCAATTTTATTCAATTTGGTGCCATTAGAAAGATAAAAGGACCAACTATATCACTAAACTATAAAAATGCTGTTTTAAAGTACACCACAAAAGGATGAAGGGTGACTTGAATGTTTTGCCAGTGAAATCCTTGTGGAGCATCCTGAAGCAAACAGGTATAGTTCTCTGCAAAATCCACTATGATGATGCATGTAGTAACAGGGAGGGTTTCTTTGCTTGATTTGAAGTAGTGACTCTGAGATTTTGATACATAATGATGTTGTGTTAAGTTTTGAAGTTTTTGCACGAGATACTCAACAAATTCATCAGTCGTCTTCATTAATGTCTCGAGTGTTGGTCTATCAGTTTGCATCCATTGTTTGAATACAACATTTTCACAATCTTGTAAGGACTCCAGCTCCACAAAAAAATTGCGCAGTTCATATTCGTTAAGACACAGAGAACAGCAATGCAGCATGCACTCCTCGTTTTCCAGATTTCACACAAGTTTCTGTAGAAGTTCAGTGTTCGGTTCTTTCACATGTGCAGCATGCGTTAAGTTTTTAAATTTTGGTGACACATGCATACACACACGTTATACATTCCACAACTGTTTACAATAACACATTCTTTTGGCCTCAGTTCACTAAATTTAGTAAAACCAATTTTATCTCCAGGGTATTTATCTCTGAAAGCTATACATCTTTCAGATTATGTAAATTTAGTCTTTTTGCCTTATACACTCTTTTGCCATTTTCTGAAGGGACAGACACAGGCTTTTTTATTAGCAGAAATGTGACTTATATCATCTGCACAGTAAAAATTCTGGACAAGTTTTCCCACAACCTTACCTATTCTGTTTCCCACATTATATCTCCCTTTTGACAAGATACCATCTTCTTTTAGCAATACCTCGATTTATTTACCATGCATTCGGTAGTGTTAAAAAACATTTGGAGTTTTTCTTTACTCCATGAAGCTAGTGCTAAGGTAAGTATTTGTAGTTTTTCTTTAACAGAACTTGTGCTAAATTTCTCTTTAAGTTCTTGCATTAAAATATTACAGTCTGTACATTCAGCACTACCAGTTTCTTCAGACACTTTTTCACTGGAACATGTAGCACTAGTTTTTAAATAGCTGTAGATGGATCTGGTGTATATTCTTGAGCTTCAACTTTACATTCATCCATCCCTGGAAGGTTATCCCCCATAGGAGAGAAAATGTCCTTATGGCATGTTATGCACAGCTTGGTACTTGAGATAAGTCCAAGGGTTTTATATTTCCTTGCCTTGGTTAAAGAAATAGGTTTCAAAAATTTCTTAGCAATCTTTTTACCATGCTTCTTAAAAGGGTCACAGCAAATTCTTTGTCTGTCTTCAAATGTTCCCAAATAGAGCCTTGTGTGAGAATAGCAAACACTCTCAATATTTTCACAGGTGCTTCTTAGCTTCAGTAATTCAATATCAGCTTGATTCAGGATTGACATATCTATTAAATAAATCTCTTCACTGCTGCTACTTTTCTTCTGACACAAAACCTAAAAAAACATTTCTTTTCCATTTTGATTTTTAATGAACTGTGTATGTTGCAGAAAAGAACTGGATGGTTTGAAACTTTATCTTGTTCTGTAATTTGTCAAGAATGTACTATGAAGAATCTGTAAGGGGGAAATGAGAAAGAGTTTGTGACTACTCTATATTACAGTCGGACCCCTCAATATGGAACCCCTCGATATGTAAAACCCCTCAATACGATATTCTAAAACTCCTCAACTTGATAGTGTGACATATTTTATGACAGTCAGTCAGATGGTACTATAGGAGCGTAGTAAGGTACATTATACATAAAACCTCTGATTGTGAAATTGAATTATGTTTATTATAATTTGTTTTATTTATTTTATTTGAATTATTGTATGTAAGTAATAAATTTTACATAAATAAAGAATTTTTTGTTTAAATTCTGTGTAAAACACTTGTAACCTGAAAAATGTAGTATTGATAATGTCTTAACAGCCTTTAAAATGAAATACCTAAAAATTAACTTTCAACTGTCAATAAAAAAATCAATAACAAAAATAATTATAAATTACTTATTTATTACTTGATTTTATAGTGTTCAAATTGAGTGGATTAATGATTGGTTTGAAGGTAATATATATTTCAAGTATATAAATTACATTTAATAAATAAATAAATATACAAATCTCGATTTTTTTTATTTATAATTAAACTGATGAATAGAGAATAAATAATAATTTAAAGCATAAAACTAATTATAAAAAACCTTCAAAATTGAGTTATAAATATGACTAAATTTTAATTTAATGTATTTTTAAATCAATTATCACTGATCATAATATAATTTTGTATGAAACAAAATTATTTATTAATAAACAACAGTAATATTTATATGAATATATCATTATTTATAATGATAATTGATATAAAAAAACAAGTGAAAAGAAGTTAAATAAAATACGTGATCTTTTTTCACTCATTATAATATTTGATAAATAAAATTCACTAAAACATCTGATAACAAGCCACAATTAAACAAAGCATATACTGCAACAACCGTTTGTAGATTGTAATATGATTGGGTAGTCTAGCGTAACTTCATAAAAATTATACATCAGAGGGCACTGTAATACGTTGAAAAAATGCAACCCATTGCGCTTAATAGTTAAATTGAGTCTCCCTGGTTATACATTACGCAACTATGCATGGATTAGATGAATTCTTTCTCTTTTCGATTTCAATCTTTCCTCTTCACTATCTCATATTGAGGTGCTCTATTTCCTGAACGTTATCATATTGAGGGTTTCGTCTGTACTTTCCGATAACTTACAAGACAGAATGGCTGCTTATGTAAGAAGCACAAAATCAAGACCATAAAGTGCACAGATACACAAAAACATAACACACAGCGCCTGTGTTGCATGTGAGTGTAGCTGCTAGACTGAATTTTTCATTGTTGTTTCATGTATTGTTGATTAGCTATTTGAAGCAATTAATTATTACAGCATTGTTGAAAAGGTATAAGATCTAACAATAGAGGACAAACACTCTTCCGGTTTGTTTTTTTATGTTGAATAGTATGGCAGTAGGAATTATTTGAAACAAAAATTCAGATGGTGAAACTTGTGATTCTGCTAAAAAAAATTCCTGAAATTTGCAAAAAGAATTTGGTGAGAAATTACATTAATTACAAATTTTCAAACATTTGTTGCTTAGACACAGCACTTTCATAATTTTTATATTATAGCTCTATTCTTTTACTTTCCAATGGCACCAAATTGAATAAAATTGATTCATAAATAAAAAAAGTTATAGTGGGTACAAACTTACAAGGCACTTCATTTCTCAATGCCAGTTGGTAGAAGGGGCCCAATTTCAAAATAGTCTCCTAATTACAATTTTGGTCAAAAAATTCCAGGAAAAATATTTTAACCCTAAGTCGTCATTATGTACATTCTTGCACCAAATTTTCAGAAAAATCTGTGACATAAGGGCAACAGCCACTGGGTGATTTCACATGAAATTACCCAATTGACTGTTGTTGATTCATTTTGATGATGATTGTGAAATATCATGAAGTTACAAATGATGTAAAAATAATGTATATGATTTTTCATTTTTGTAGTTCCCCGTTTGTAGTAGAAGTGCAGAATTCATGTTTGTCACATTGGCTCTCCTTTCTTGTATTCCTTATTATTTCAACAAACTTTCATTCCTTTGCATTTTGTCAAGTAACATTTTTAGATTTTATTCTTTTAGTCAAATACAAACACCATCTCTGTCTGAACATTGTTAGATGCAAGGTCACTTTGCAGTATTAGAAGTAGTGACATCTTTTGAATTTAGAATAAAAAATGCTTCACAATTTTTACTTATGGTGGCTTATTGGTATAAGCTCTACACCCTTGTTAGGCTTTTGCATTTGGAAATAAAAAAGTTGTTTGTTGTGAAATAAGTTTGTTTAGTTTTAAAGTAACTATTGGTTGTGGTTTTCCTTGGCACACATACATTGATTTTTGTGTCAGTTGCTACCACATAACATATTTTAGTTGCCTGTTTAAATTGCAGTCATTGAAACAGCTATTTTGTTGTATTTCAGTTCCAGTCATCGTTCATTATTCCCGAGCCTGAAGACATCTCTGTGTTCGAATATTTGAAGATAATGTCTTTGAACTTAAATAGGATGTGAGTGTCCTGAAGTGTTCTGCGTTCTGAATAGTTGGAGTGTAGTTTTAACCGTTCCAGTGTATATTACAGCTTAACTTATCGGAAGAACTTACATGTTTTCAGTTACCTCTGTTTAACTGTGTTTATTGGGTCATTGGCACAGTCACATTATGTCACACTTAATCATTAAGCCCGCTAGTGCTTCCTCAATAAATTGAATTGCTTATGTTTGATTTAATTATCTTGCCAAATAATCCAAGCTGTGCACATTATGGCAATGTTAAAACAGTAAGGTCATACAGACTGTACAGTGAGTTGTCAAACCAAGCTTCAGGTTGGAAACATTGAATAAATCATGTAAGCTAAGTCACAATTTTTTTTTTCAGTTATGTGACAGAATTCTGTGATTCCATCAATATACATGTGCATATAGCTATTCATAAATAAATTAATATGTGCACAATTCAGAATTCCCTGTGTGTCATTGTTTGGCGCCCCTTTCAGCTTCTCTCTTTATACTGCGCATACACGTGTGAGAAACAAAAATGCATTTGCCGACACCAAATTCATTTCTTACTTTCTTTAAATATTTTATACATACCTTGTGTAAAATCACAGTTTAATTCCCCTCTTGCAATTGTACTCTCTACCTACTGACTGATTCACTTCTTACTATATGCTGCAGTGCTGTGAAATGGCACACATGGGCTACATGGTGAAGCACTAGCCCATTAAACCATTAGTTATCCAAGCATCTAATAATGGAAAATCCAGGATGGAATAATGACAGTATTTTGTAAAGGGTAGATTGCTACTCACCATGTAGAGAAGGTAGAGTGTTGCAGACAGGCACAACAAAAAGATTGGTAAATGTGAGCTTCCAGCCAAAGGGCCTTCTTGTAATGTAGAAAACACACACATGGCCACAACTCATGTTCTTGTCACCACAGTAGTTACATTTTAGAGTGCCAAAATTTTTGGGGGTCTACTAAGGAAATGGATTTGTTATACTACTACAGACAAGATATAGATCACTTCTGTAAAAATGGTCCATGTCTAGATGTTGCAGCAGTAGTATTAGGATCTACACAGTAACAATCTGGAATGGGTTTGTTCCCCCACTTCTTCAACAAAATTGCCTGCAGTATATTTCTAAGTCCTTTTTTATCCTCATTTGTTAAGATACCTATTTTATGTTAGAATTTCCTCATAAACATTAGACAGTGCCTGACCAAAGGAGAGAGTCAAAAAGTAGCAGTTACGTAAATATCAGTATTAATTGCTTTATGTATTGCACCTCTGCTGTGACAATGCCAAATATAATGTCATTAACAAAATCACATTGAGGATATCTGCACATCAAACATGAATGCTGTTTGTAAGTCAACAATTATATTTTTAAAAACTTTTTCAAAAAATATGGAGCCAGGCAGTCATCAAGATGCACTTTTGTAGGGGCACCTTATATTATTTGCAGAGTTGTATCTATTTGGTGGCAAATATCATTTGACATTACATGTCCATCCTAAAGCAAAAAACTTAATAACATAGGTGGGGAAGTAGCTCTGAGAAAATGATGATAAAAGAGATTAAATGGCCAGAGAGCCTTGTGGCCATGAAATAGTATACATGTCGGGACAGTGCCTAGTCAAGTTTAGGTGCTAGACATTATCTGTTTACGTGTGTGTGGCTCCTGTTATTGTGTTTGAACAGCAAACTAGTTGGTGTGAGTTAAATAGCTTATAAGTGCTACTGCTTAATCAGAAATTCGGCTGAAGTAATTGTAATATTTTTGAAACAATTGCTGAGACAAGGAAAGGAAGTTCAGCCGCACAAACATATTGGCAGACATGTAAAGATGCGAGACAATAAGGTAAGTTTGGTAACTCTGCAGTCAAACCAAAGCATTTCAAAAAACTGTTTCTCAGCAAATTATCCAAAAGTTAAATTACACACAATTTGAGAAAATGCTGAATTTAAATGTTAATATGTTTAATGGACAGAATGTGTCAACTCAGTTATTTTAAACCTTACTCACAGATCCCTTGAGAAAGTAATGAACCCATCGCTTGCCAAATACAGAACTTTACACAGCAAATAGAGACACAGGTGATTTGTTAGAGTTGTGCTTACGTGTATGTTTTCTACTTCAGAAGAAGGCCGTATGTCCAAAAGCTTCACTTCTTTGAACTTGTACATTGAACGTCCATTATAAAGTTTCACTGTTATGTTCCTGAGAAAATAGAAATATGTATGGCACCGTGAAATTTCAGATGAATGTAGATTTTGGATGTACAGCTCAGAGCTTATCAAATAATTACACTGATATTACAGCAGCTGACATCCATTAGGATAGCCTACAGAAATAAAAATTCTTAGTTTAAGGTGACAAATTATGTGGAAAATAAATTTACCTTCTCCTTTGTATCCCCTCCATGGGTTACACATCGAAAATCTTAATTGTTTAGTCAGCATCTGCTCACTCATATAAGATCAGTCAGAGGAAAGGTATAGCAAACTTGCAATCTGACGTGCCAAATGCAACAATATTTTCGTTGGTCTGTTAAATGATGCCTCGTAGTGAAGGCACCCTCTCGTTTTATCATATGACAGGTCGTGTGCTTAAAGCATAAAAAAAATAGAGGAGGAGAGAAATAAATCTGATGTTGCTGTTCAATTTAACTGTTGGATTTTGAGACATAAGCAAAGTGAAACTGGATAATTTCTTTCCATTGCAGAGTGTGTTGAAGTGATATTAATTTAATAGCCTCAACTAGGCTGAAGGCATCTGCATCCCTCCACACTCTTCTGAACAGAAAAGATATTTCTTTCAATCAGAAAAGGAAACTTGTACTAGTAATTGTTTATTAAAATCATGTCATCTTGTCATGTCTTTCTCAGAATGATGCACAGCATTTGGATCTTGTGCTGAACACATGTCTACAATATATCTGACATTCATCATTTTGATAATATTTTACAATCTTATGCACAGCTACATCCAGACAAGTGCTGAACTTTCAATGTGATATATGTGCTTTACTGTCTGATCAAGCTTTATAGAGGACGTGAGGTGTAGTAGTTACATACCAATGAAAAGATTAACACATGGTAGGAAAAGATGGGGACAGCTTAAAATCATTTGTGAGAGTAACGGTGGGAGCGGGGTTACTGTCCCCATATCTCGCCTCAGCCTTAACACACTGAACAATACACTAGAAACAATCATTCACAACCCTTCAAAATTAGTTTTGTGTGTCTCTATCACACAGATGAATCCAAACCCTTTTTGTAGCAGGAACCTAACTTTGAAACGAGCTACTTCATGGTATTAAAGAATCATACGAGGTGCGACAATAAAGTAATGAGACTGATGTGGAAAAAAATAAAAAAAAATGTTGCTTACCGTTTTGGTCAAGTTTAGTGTTGTCTCCTTCAAAGTAGTTCCCTTCTAATTGCACACACTTTTTCCAGCACTTCTGGTAACATTTCCGGAACTCACCTTCTGTAATATCCTCCAAGACCCTCGTCACAGCTTTTTGGACATCTTGTGTTGTTTGAAAATGGTGTCCCTTGACTGCCGTTTTGACTCTCGGAAATAGAAAAAAGTCGCACAAAGCGATATCTGGTGAAAAAGGTGGCTGTGGCAGTACTGAAATTTGTTTTGAGGTCAAAAATTGCTGTACTGACGGAGTGGCATGGCGCATTATCGTGATGCAGAATCCAATTATCAGCAATGTTGGCACAGACATGAAGGACTCTTTTTTTTTTTTTTTTTTTTACGAAGTCTTTCTAAAATTTCTTTGTAGTAATATTGGTTAACTGTTCGTCCAGGAGGCACCCACTCTTTATGAACAATTCCCTTGGAATCAAAGAAGCACACAAGCATGCATTTCACTTTTGCCTTTGACATGCAAACTTTTTTTTGGTCTGGGTGATCCCTTTGAGCACCATTGCGAACTTTGGAGTTTTGTCTCTGGATCATACTGCAAAAACCAACTTTCATCACCAGTGATAACACGGCTCGCCAATTCTGGATTGATTTCCGTTTGCTCTAATAGATCGGCTGCCACATTTTTCTGTGTTTCTTGCTGTTGTAGTGTGAGATTTTTGGGGACCATTTTTGCACAAATCTTTCTCATACCAAGATTTTCAATTATTATTAGACGAACCATTTCTTGATTGATGTTCAGTTCTTCTGCAATCATTTTCACGGATAATCTTCGATCAGATCGTACGAGTTCATGCACCCTGGCCAAGTTGACATCCCTTCATGAGGTTGATGATCGTCCACTGCGGTCTTCATCTTCAACATTCGTTCTGCCTTCACTGAACATTTTATGCCAACAAAAAACTTGAGCTCTTGACATAACCACCTCTCCAAAAGCCTTCTGTAGCTTATTGTAAGTTGTTTCACATTTTAACCCAGTTTAATGCAAAAAGAAATGGCATACCGTTGCGCAACATTATGCTGTTCCATTTTCGTGACAAGAGACACAAACACGTCTTAACTTATTGCAGCACAACTCACGACTGAGCAGTTGCATTGATGTGATGCTTGGACTATAAGCAGCTTATAGACCAAAGTCAAAGATATTGTGCATACACAAGCCGGCAGGGTTGCCACATCTTGCAAATAAAATCAGTCTCATTACTTTAGTGTCGCACGTCATATCCCCAGCCCCAAAAGACAGCTAATACCTCTCTCCTGAAACCGCAATTATGTATGCTCTTGTTTGGATGTACCCTTTACAACTAGGTACTGTACTTTCCCAACAGGTCTTTCTCTCGTACAACGTCGTCATATCTATATAAGGCATTGGCCCAAAGTGTGTCAGTTTTACTTAATGACATTAAGATTTGGAGACCACCTGACATTTCGACAAGTGGTGTCTCGCATAAATGACAGGATATAAGTCATCTGTATGCGTGGTCAATACAATCTTTGAGAATTGTCCATCTTTCTTGTAGCCTTCATAGGCACATACATTTCTGTATGTTCTCCAAAATTGATGAAAATCCAAGCAAGCACATTTTCAGTCAGTCATTGGGTATTTTTGTTAATGCTACTGTCCCTGTTCTCCAGGTCAGTGTGCATTGAGAATCCAACTTTACCATGAACTTGGTTTGTGGGTGAAAGAAGCAGGCCATAATTTTTTTCAGCATCCAACTACTACTGTTATCACACCAATGCAAAATGAGCCTCACATCTGCCAGTAATTGTAATGATGATGATGAACTTAATTCATTACAGTGTCTGCCTCCATAGCGTAGTGATAGCATTACCACTTACCACACAGGGGGCCTGGGTGTTGTGTGTCCTTCATCATTATTGACTCACAAGTCACCGAAGTGGCATCATCTCAAAAGGACTTGCACTATGGTGGCCAAGCTCCCCAGAAGGGGGCCTCCTGGCCAACAATGCCATACGATCATTTCATTTTTTTTTCCTTTTTTTTTCATTCATTATAGTTTATCAACAGGTTGATGATTATCAAAGACTGATATGCAGTCTACACAACTGCTGCAGTAAAAAGCAGAGGTTTTCTTATGATCTGATTACTGAATTTAATTCTGGCCATCAACAACTTGATTAAAAATAAATAAAAACAAAGTTAAAATTTTATGTTCTCCAGTGAGATTTGAACTTGCTTACAACATATGTGTCAATGGCTGTGCCATAGTGCATACACTGGTTCCTATCAGATCACCGAAGTTAAGCACTGTCTGGCATGGTCAGCCCACAGGAGGGTGACCATCCAGGCCGCCATGTGCTGTTGACCTACTAGTGTGCACTCAGTCTTGTGATGCCATTTGAGGAGCTACTTTACTGTGCAGTAGCAGCTCCAGGTCATGGAAACTGACAACAGCTGGGAGAGCGATGTGCTGACCCCATGCCCCTCCATATCCGCGTCCGGTGATGCTATCTGGCTGAGGATGACACTGTTGTAAGTCGGTTCTGTTGGGCCTTCGAAGACCTGTTCATACAGAGATAGAGGAGAGTTACAGCATACTTCATCCTTTTTACAGTAGTGTGCTTTAGCTTGCAAAAATAATAAAATACAGTATTTAAATGGTTTTCACTGAAACAATGACAGTTTATTGATTTGCTCTGTCGTTTTGCACATATTTTGTTTCTTATTTGTGTGTCATTCAGTATTCTTTGTTTTAATTTCTGTTTACGTTCATATATTTATATTACTTGATAGTAAGTATTTAGAAAATAGATAAAAATGCATTATTTTTGGATCATTAATTATTAGAAATCTAATTTCAAATGCAATGAAAACTTTTTTTTGCTATTCCCACAGGTCCATTAGGTACACTAACCCTTTTTGTCTTACATTTGTAATTGTATTTGAGCAGTCATACTGTTGCCAGTCTTTTAAACAGTGGGAATGGTCAAAATGCAGAGAGTGAGGGGAACAAGTGTGGTCACTTTTGTTGACTTGAGCTATTATTTTTGGCTTTAGCTCTTACCTTATGTTTCTCAATGCACAGGAACCAGTGTTCATTGGTATTCAGTTTGGTACACTTATCGCAAATTTTCCAGTTTCTGAGATTAATTAGAGTATACCACGTTTTCCATTTCATTGGTGCAGCCCCTTAAGGGGCTCCGGAAAGGCTCAAAATCATGAAAAGTTCAATTTTTACTTTTTTGCGTTTTCTGAATCTGCAGACTATTACCTTTTAATAGATATATAATTTATTCAATTCCGAATACTACAACTATTTTTAAATTTTTTTTGAAATGTGTTCTACATGGGCGTGACCCACTGTGGCGCTGTTAAACTGCTGTCAAATGGTGTTATTATTAACGTCCGTGTTTATCAGGTACATTTTAGTGATGTGAGATAAAGTATGTGTTGTGGCTAACCTGTGATGGTTCAATATATATCGCTGGTGTGATTGTCGATTGTTTCATGTTTATTTACTCTGTCGTTATCTCGAAAATATTCGTAATTAATTCTGTTTCTTGAGTCTCTGTTTTGTTGAAGTATAATAATGAGTAAAAGTAAAGTTATTAGAAATCCTCTGAAGGCTTTTAAGAAAAGGAGAAATGTTGGAAAGCCAAAGGTATTTAGAAATATGGGAATGAAGATAGGTTCTAACATGGTACGAGCGATGCTTGCTTTAGACAAGGAACGCCTTCGGGCTGCAGACAGGGCTGTAAAGAGTCTAGAAATACAAGCAAGAGTAAACAGGAGGAGGAACAAGAGGAACCTGGACTAGGAGTTTGCAGAGGATGAAGATAATCCGTCCTATGGACCTGGAATGCACTAAAAAGTTAATCCAATCTTCGTCGCTCGATTCCCAAAACTTTTATTTTCTCATACTAATTACATGTTTTCTAATGATCTTCCAAACATATTTGTTTCAAACTTTCAGTAAATGTTACACAGTACCTTCTGCATAATTTAACACAGCCTTTTTCCAAAAAACTGTATATTTTTGAATATATAAATAAAAAATTGCAAAAAAATGTTGTGAATTTTCATAACAATTGAAAAAAAAATCATCTTTAATAACTGAACTAAAATTTTGTAAAATCCCTGTGTTAAGTTGTAGCCCATATTCCAATAAATAATCTGTAAAAAGTTCAACTTCCTACCTCAAATACTTTGTGAGGAAAGATGTAATTTATAAGCGTTATTTTAACATTGCAAGTATAGGGCATTCCGGAGCCCCTTAATTCATGTTTTTCCCATTCTTGTGCTCACTGATGACATGGTTTTTATTCCTTTTTATTTCCAGCTGGCTTTCCTCGTAGTGGATAGTAGATTTGTTACACAATTATTTCCCATACATTTGCAGCAGTTTCCAGTGCATAACTTCTTGTGTTTGGAATCTTTTTTGTTGTTGTTGTTGTTGTTGTTGTTGTTGTTGTTGTTGTGGTCTTCAGTCCTGAGACTGGTTTGACGCAGCTCTCCATGCTTCTCTATCCTGCGCAAGCTTCTTCATCTCCCAGTACTTACTGCAACCTACATCCTTCCGAATCTATCTTTTGTATACATCAAAATTTATAATGTATGTTGGAGATACCATATTGCCAGTGACACTGTGTGCTCTAGCTTCTAGTTGATATTAGTAAGGTTCTTAGCTGAAAATCCTTTCTGTACAGCAGATTATGTTTTTCTTGGAAATAGGAATGCAGGAAGTCACCTGATATTTTTAAACCAGTTATGTGAATTGTTGCCTTGGTGATCTTCTCATTTCTTCGATCCCAACAGGTGTGACAGAACTCAGTCAGCATGCTAAAAAGGAAGGCAAATTAAAGGTTAGTGTCTCATTGACAGAAATGTCATTTATGACAGTGTAAAAGCTATGATTAGGAAAAGGACACAAAAAGAAATCAGCCATAGCCTTTTTCAAGGGAATCATCCCAGCAATTGTGATAAGTGATTTAGGGAAAGAATAGAAATCCAAATATTGACGGTCAGCTGAATATCTTAAGTGCTGCCCTTTTGAATGAAGGTCCATTGTCATAACTCTATAAAGACATAATTATCCTGTTTTAGGCAGTTTCTTATCACTGTATCACCTTGTTCAACAACTAGTGAGATTTGTATATGGGTTAAGATCAGTTCACTAGTTGTACAAGAGGAAAATCTGAAAGAGGTTATTGCTGCACATTCTTAAGTATATGGTGTTAGAATGGATACATTTCACAAGACCGGTGCAGTAATTGTGAGAAGTGAAAAACTGAGGCTATTGATGTAAGTGTTAAGGGATTTGGTACTGTAGGGGTTACATCCGCCATAAACAAATCTATAGGCAGACTCTTTCTCTGATTCTCTAATGAATAAACCTCACACTTCCAGAGAACTCTTAAGTACACCCCTTTTCAACATAGTACTACCATGCCCCTGATTCCCAAGTACTTACACTGTCAAGATTATTACTTTCTCAAGTCAAGCTGTGAAATGCAATTATTTCTTCCTGATAGCCTTCTCACACCCACTGTCACCTCCTCCACATACTTGTCAAATCATATAACATTATCAGACCTTTATTCTTATCCCAAAGTTTGTAAGCTTGCAGTTTACACCATATGTAAAAATACCCAGTGCACCCACTCACTACCATTAACCTAACCCCACCACTGGTAAATCTTACAACATTAAAGACCGATCAACATGTGAAATCAGACATTGTTTATCAACTAATATTTGTTTACTGCATGGATTTTTATTTAGATAATAGTATCAGCGTCAGAGAAATAGCTGAACTCACTAAAACTGAACAGGGCTTTAGGGTGTGGTGAAATCTTTGTCAGATTGTATACAGACTTTGAAGTGAGTTAGCTCCTCTCTTAACTATGACATGCACACTTTAAGTTGGTCCCTGAGCAAGGATCTTGATGGGCTCATAGCACATTGGCTGCTGAGACAAGACCTGCCTCCTCCTCCATGAGCAACTAAGTTATAGGTTATAAAAGAAAGAGACATGTAACATGTAGAAGTGAGAGAGTAAGTTGCTAGAAGGACCAGTTACAGCTCCTTTGCTCTTTTTTAAAATAATAGCAACAATCACTATGCACAACACTGCACGCAAATCAACACTAGATTCACAGTAGCTGCTTATTACTATGATGGGGCTCAAATGGGGTAGTAGTACATGATACTGGACTGTCATAAGATAAAGTTACATAGCCTCTCCTACTCAATCCTGTCTCTCACCTTCAAGTTGGCGAATGCTGGGGACCTGAACAACACTGTGGAAGATTGGGTACCCGACCACAGTGCGAAACAAGGTCAGGGCATACGAGAACAGAAGGAATGGTCCTCTGAAGATTGGGAGTTGAGGACAGGCCAACACCTCTCCCGCAGAAAAAATTATTGTTGCAAATAAATTATAAAAAGCCAGAGTGCCCTCATGAAGACAAAGTAAGCTATGAACAAGGACACAAATAGGACACTTAAATTTGGAACATGGAATATACGTACCCTGCTGCAGCCAGTAGCAATGAATATTGTAGCCGAAGAAGTGTTGAAATAAGCATTGGAATTAGCTGCATTCCAAGAGACCTGATGGAAGGGTACAGGAGAGATACAGAAGCAAAATTTTACATTATATTACTCTGGGAGAGGTGATAGACAAGGATATTGTGCTCCTGGGTTCATTGTAGAAAAAAATATATGCAAGTCTATCCTTGCCTTATGGCATATAATGATAGAAAATGCACCCTCAGAATAAAAAGGAAGATTCCGTAATACAACTTTTGTAAACATATGAGCTTCAACAGAAGGGGATGCTGAGGATAGCTTTTACGATAAACTACACAATCTCAAAGAAAGGATAACTGCACATTATTTAAGAATAGTCCTGGGAGATTATAACACAATCCTTGGAAAAGAAGAATCTTTCCATGTTCTTTTTGGTAAAAAAAAAAGATTACATGAGGAAAAAACTGCTAATGGGTTGAGATATGCCCAGTTCACAGCTCCCAACAATCTCAAAGCAGTAAGCACATTTCCCAAGAAAAAGTATTCACAGAAGGCCTGTAAAATTTCAGGAACTATTGATACAAATAAAATTTGCCATTTATTGGTATCCAAAAGATGGGCAAGGGAAAAATGTATACACGTTTTGGGGAGTAGACTTGGACCACTACCAAGAGCTGCAAAAATGAGGCAATGGAATGCTATGGTATATAAAGGAAAAACTATGAGAATGCTGGAAGATAGAGATACAGCCTTTGAATATCACAATAAATTTAAAACAGATGTTACAGGTAGTGGAGCACAATAATGACATACACTCCTGGAAATTGAAATAAGAACACCGTGAATTCATTGTCCCAGGAAGGGGAAACTTTATTGACACATTCCTGGGGTCAGATACATCACATGATCACACTGACAGAACCACAGGCACATAGACACAGGCAACAGAGCATGCACAATGTCGGCACTAGTACAGTGTATATCCACCTTTCGCAGCAATGCAGGCTGCTATTCTCCCATGGAGACGATCGTAGAGATGCTGGATGTAGTCCTGTGGAACGGCTTGCCATGCCATTTCCACCTGGCGCCTCAGTTGGACCAGCGTTCGTGCTGGACGTGCAGACCGCGTGAGACGACGCTTCATCCAGTCCCAAACATGCTCAATGGGGGACAGATCCGGAGATCTTGCTGGCCAGGGTAGTTGACTTACACCTTCTAGAGCACGTTGGGTGGCACGGGATACATGCGGACGTGCATTGTCCTGTTGGAACAGCAAGTTCCCTTGCCGGTCTAGGAATGGTAGAACGATGGGTTCGATGACGGTTTGGATGTACCGTGCACTATTCAGTGTCCCCTCGACGATCACCAGTGGTGTACGGCCAGTGTAGGAGATCGCTCCCCACACCATGATGCCGGGTGTTGGCCCTGTGTGCCTCGGTCGTATGCAGTCCTGATTGTGGCGCTCACCTGCACGGCGCCAAACACGCATACGACCATCATTGGCACCAAGGCAGAAGCGACTCTCATCGCTGAAGACGACACGTCTCCATTCGTCCCTCCATTCACACCTGTCGCGACACCACTGGAGGCGGGCTGCACGATGTTGGGGCGTGAGCGGAAGACGGCCTAACGGTGTGCGGGACCGTAGCCCAGCTTCATGGAGACGGTTGCGAATGGTCCTCGCCGATACCCCAGGAGCAACAGTGTCCCTAATTTGCTGGGAAAGGCGGTGCGGTCCCCTACGGCACTGTGTAGGATCCTACGGTCTTGGCGTGCATCCGTGCGTCGCTGCGGTCCGGTCCCAGGTCGACGGGCACGTGCACCTTCCGCCGACCACTGGCGACAACATCGATGTACTGTGGAGACCTCACGCCCCACGTGTTGAGCAATTTGGCGGTACGTCCACCCGGCCTCCCGCATGCCCACTATACGCCCTCGCTCAAAGTCCGTCAACTGCACATACAGTTCACGTCCACGCTGTCGCGGCATGCTACCAGTGTTAAAGACTGCGATGGAGCTCCGTATGCCACGGCAAACTGGCTGACACTGACGGCGGCGGTGCACAAATGCTGCGCAGCTAGCGCCATTCGACGGCCAACACCGCGGTTCCTGGTGTGTCCGCTGTGCCGTGCGTGTGATCATTGCTTGTACAGCCCTCTCCCAGTGTCCGGAGCAAGTATGGTGGGTCTGACACACCGGTGTCAATGTGTTCTTTTTTCCATTTCCAGGAGTGTAGATAAGGAATGGAAATGTATTAAGGATAATATCATAACTGTGGAAAAGGATGTAATAGGAAAACCCAGAAGATCTAGAAATGAGGAGTAGTATGATGATGAATGTAAACAGGTGGTGCAACAGAAGAAAGAAACAAGATTAATATGTCTTAAGTGGAATATGGGAATTAACCAGGCTACATACAACAAAAAGAGGGTAGTAGATATGTGTATGTAAAAGAAAGAAAAGAGAAGCCATAAAAAGAAAGTTAAAAGATACGAAAGAGCATTAAAAGGGAATGAGAGTAGAGAGTTTTATGATAAGTTAAAAGAAGGAACACAAAGGTATAGACCTAAAATAACAGGCTGCAACAATAAAGATGGAAACCTGCGAACAGAAAATGGGAAAGTGATAGACAGGTGGAGAGAATATTTTAACGAAATGTTGGAATGTGATCACACTGACAGGGAGCAAAGGATATACTATAGAGTAGAACCAAAATTAGAAAGATTACTGTTGCAGAAGTACAGAAGGTGGTTAAAAAAAAAAGAAGTCACCTATCTTCAAAAAATGATGGAACAATTGCCAAGCTGCTAAAGAGAGGGAGGCATTATGTCACACAAATATATATGTAAACTTATCTAGGAATTTCAGAAGAATGGACTATAGGTGTAATTCAGCCTATACATAAGGAAAGAATCAAGCCATGTTACACTAACTACAGAGGGGTGACTGTTGAATGTGGTGTACAAGGTTTTACGCAGAATCCTATACAATAGATTAGTCCCATATGCGGTAGACAGTGTGATTACCAGCATGGCTTTAGGCCTAATTAATCAACTGTGGACAAGATATTTGCACTGAGACAAATCCAGGAAAAATCATACGAAAATGTAATATAGAACTAACAGTATCTACTTGGACTTCGAGCACG
Source organism: Schistocerca nitens (assembly GCF_023898315.1). Classification (NCBI taxonomy): domain Eukaryota; kingdom Metazoa; phylum Arthropoda; class Insecta; order Orthoptera; family Acrididae; genus Schistocerca; species Schistocerca nitens. Next base: position 272,054,021 of record NC_064620.1, read on the forward strand.
CCTTTGATAGTCTAAATAGGGAAGAGATGATGTGAAATTGCTTGGTGTATCATTCCAATATACAAGAGTTGTTCAATAAAGAATTATCATAATTTTTATGGCCATAATTTCTTGCACTAAAATTTAATCTTGTGATATTCTGTTAGCTTAATGTGCAACAAACACGGCATAGTAATTTCGTTGTTGGGACTCCTGGTTCCCACCTGTGAGAGAGAGGCAAGCTCACTTGTCAGACACGTTCAGTATCGCCTACCGCTGCAATGGAGGTAATAGGCAAGGAACAATAGGCGGCTTTGAAATTCTATTTTTTTCTCAACAAATCTTCATCTGAGGCCTATACAGTGTTACAGGAGGCCTATGAAGAGTATGTTCTTTCCTACAGCACAGGTCGTAGGTGGTTTAAAATGTTTAAAGAGGGGAGACAAGCAGTTTCAAAAGAAGGTGGACCCAGTGCCCAGTTACTGCTCTTGCACAAGTAAATGTCAGCACTTCTGCTGTCATTGTGAGAGAGGATCGACGAATTACCTTAAGATCACTTTCTGAAATACTGAACATTTAATTGGGTGGCACCCTCACATTGGTGATAGAAAAATTACACACGAAACGTGTTTGTGCCGCGATAGGTTCCAAGACTGTTGAATCCCAAACAAAAGGACATTGATGTGCAGGTCTGCATGCTGTTAAAGGAAGATCCGGAGTTTCTTTCAAATGTAATCACTGCTGATGAAACTTGGCTACATCATTTTGATCCTGAGAACAAACAGCAGTGTGGAAATCTCCTTCATCACCAACCCCCAGAAAAGCAAAAGTGGTTGCTTCTACTGGGAAAGTTATGGTCATGTCATTCTTTGATATTCATGGAATGGTTTATCAGCATGTTGTACCAGCACACACATCAGTAACTGGACAATACTACAGGGATGTCTTGAAAACATTGCATGCCAACATCAGGTGCAAAAGACCACAGTTCCGTGAAGCAGACTGGATGCTGCACCATGATAATGCACGGCCATATATTGCCAATGTTACTGAATATCTTGCAAAAATCAATGTGAAGTGCATCCCCCACTCTCCCTATAGTCCGGATTTAGCCACATGTGACTTTTTTCTATTCCCTAATATGAAGGAATGCCTTCATGGGAGGCATCAGAAAAGCAGTGGTGAAGGCTTCGGAGGCGATTTTGAATGACCTCTCAAAAAATGGTTTTCAGCATGTATTTGAAGACTGGCAGAAACACTGGGATAAGTGCATTGCATTCATGGGAGACTAGTTTGAGGAGGGCCCTCAAAATTATGAGTAAGGTATGGGGGGGGGAAACAGTATTCTTTATTGAACAGCCCTCATATTTCAGTTATTAAGACAACCTTGACAGGTCCCCAGGCAAAGGTGAGAGGGAATGAGGAATAACCGAACAGGAGACAATAACCTGGAAAACTGCTCAGCAGCAGGTTTTAATTTTGAGCAGGTAGAGAATTTTGTATTCCTAGTAGCTAACATTAAGAAAATAAATTACATGTCCAGTGAAATAAAAGCCCATATTTTAAGTGGTTATAGGTGTTACAGACATTTAAAAAGCTAATGAAATCTAGGATGGTGAATCAACAGCTCTAAATGACTATATATGATTATGCCAGTGGTTACATGTTATGTGTGAAGTATAGACACTAACCAGCACTGACTGAAAAGCAACTCAGAATATTTGAATGAAGGGTACTATGTGAAATTTATGGAGGGATCCAAAATAATGATGCCACTTGAAGAGCAAGGACCAATTATGGGTTGAATCATCTCATACAAGGAGCTGATATTTTATTTAAAAGTAAAAGAATAACCCAGTTGGGGCATATCCTAAGAATGGGGGATACAAGAACTACAAAGGTGGTCTTCCAATGGACACCTACAAAGAAGATTAACAAGAACAACACGTAAATTATGGCTGGATGATGTGGAAGAAAACATAAGATCCTTAGAGACCAGAGGGTAGATGAGGAAAGTAAACAAGAGGGCAGTTTTTTCAGGAAGTGCAGAAGTGACTCAGAACTAGAGTCCAGTATCATTGTTATCAATTTATTATAGAATTAATGTTTTGAACTGAAACTTAATGAGGTACCTCATGTTGTTGTTGTTGTTGTTGTTGTTGTTGTTGTGGTCTGCAGTCCTGAGACTGGTTTGATGCAGCTCTCCATGCTACTCTATCCTGTGCAAGCTTCTTCATCTCCCAGTACTTACTGCAACCTACATCCTTCTTAATCTGCTTAGTGTATTCATCTCTTGGTCTCCCTCTACGATTTTTACCCTCCACGCTGCCCTCCAATGCTAATTTTGTGATCCCTTGCCTCAAAACATGTCCTACCAACCGATCCCTTCTTCTTGTCAAGTTGTGCCACAAACTCCTCTTCTCCCCAAATCTATTCAATATCTCCTCATTAGTTATGTGATCTACCCATCTAATCTTCAGCATTCTTCTGTAGCACCACATTTCGAAAGCTTGTATTCTCTTCTTGTCCAAATTATTTATCGTCCATGTTTCACTTCCATACATGGCTACACTCCATACAAATACTTTCATAAGCGACTTCCTGACACTTAAATCTATACTCTATCTCATATAGAATGCTTTCAAAAGCTATTTTGGACAGAGATCAACAACAGATGTAGAAGTAATTTCAGGCATGCCCCAAGGAAGTGTACTGGGGCAGTTGATGCTGATGTTAGCAGACAACATTAGTAGTACTATCACACTTTTGCAGGTGGTGCAGTTATCTATAATGGAAAGGCAGCTGCACAAATATCCAGACAGGTAATGTACAGTTTCAAAGTGGGGCAAAGACTGGCAACTTACTTAAAAATGTAATATTGTGCACATATAAAATCATCAAATATAGTATCCTATGACTACAATATCAATTTGTCACAATTGGTATAAATGAATTCATACTGTTAGCTGGGTGTAAAAAAAGTGGGGATATGAAATGGAAGTATCACATGGGTTTCATTGTAGGTAAAGGCTGTGGCAGACTTTGGTTCATCGGTAGAGATATGGGAAAATGCAGTCAGATTTCTTACAAAACACTTGTTCAACTCATTTTAGTTATTATTGAAGTACGTGGAACCCATACGAAATAGGACCAACACAGGATATTGAACAAATATATGGAAGGACAGCATGAATGGTCAGAGATTTCTTTGCAGCATGAAAATGCAAAAACACCTGAACTGGCAGGTACTTTGAAGCACACTAAACCATGTGAGCCTACCTACAGTTTTAAAAGCCAACATTAAGTGAGGAATATAAAAATACACTACAGCTAGCTATGTATCACTTTGGTAGAGCACACTATTAGAATAATTATGGCACACAGATGCAACTGAGCGGTGATTCTTCTTGCACTATACATGCAAAGAGAAGGGGAAGAAATCCTAATCTGTGGTATTATGAGAAAAACCCACTGTCAAGTACCTCCCATTGGTTTGCAGAATAGGGATACAGATTTAGACAAATATACAACAAATTGTAGTCAAAGCAATACAAGGAGTTCCACAGTGCTCTGTGGACCATTTCTTGTTTATTGTTTGATAATTATTTGCCAAATTTTGTGCCACGTAAGTCAATGATGTTTGCTGAAGATAGAACTTTGATTACATCGCTTCATAGATAGTGAAGTACTATAAACTTGGCTGTAGATAAACCCACTTGTAATACATTGTATATAATTTAATTGTAATTTTTTGTTTTTAATATAACTTATATACAGGGTGTACATAAAGCCTGGGAACACTGTCAATTATTTATTGCACAAGAACAAAACATTGTATACATATGTCATTTTGAAGAGAAACCCTGAAAGTTTTTTTTCGTGTATACTGCCACAGCGTAGTTTGGTAATTTGCCGATAGTCAGTGCTAGTCGCAAACATGGCGAGTTCAGGTGCGGAGCGAGCTTTCTGTGTATTGGAGTTTGACAAAAACACCAGATCTCGCTCCGTGTGACTTTTCTCTATGGGGACACTTTAAAGATCTGGTGTTTGTACTGCATCTACCATGTGATGTTGCAGAGCTCCGGGAGAGAATACGGGAAGCAACTGCCACAGTCAACGATGCCATGCTGGAACAGGTATGGTAGGAATTGGGTTACCGTATTGATGTCTGCCGTGTTACTCATGGTTCACATATTGAATGTTTGTAAAAAAAAAACTTTCAGAGTTTCTCGTCAAACTGCAATATGTATGACATCTGTACAATGTTTAGTTCTTCTGCAATAAATAATTGAAAATGTTCCCAGACTTATGTACACCCTGTACGTAAATTAACTCTTAATGTGTCTGTATATACACACACACATTTTTGTATTGACACTGTCTTATACTGTACTACTACAAATACATAAAATTTGACAAGGGTGTCATTGTTTGTGTTTGTATATATATTTAGTTATCCAGGAAATACCTTACAGTCACCAATGTATCTTAGCAGCAAATTCTCTGTGGTAACAGTATTTGTTTTGTCGTATTTGAAAAGCTTGGAGAATTGGTTGTCTACAAGTTTTGAGATTACTTTTTCCACCAACATGAGTGTTCCCACTCGTGGAATCCTATAGACGGCAATCCTTAGTGCAGATCAAGGAGGTCAGCTCTTGACTGTTGCAAGGTAGCAGGGAAGTAAAATACCTCCTGTGAATCAGAAAAGCTAGAGAGAAAACTCTGGTAGCATATCCAGATTTGATTAGCCCTAGCAAACCAGTAGTGAATAAAATATGTTTTCAAACATAGAAAAAGCCTCAGGAAGAATGGATATAATGGAAGAAGATCCAGCTGATCTCTTGGTGCACTGTATTTGCAGACACTGGCAGGGAAGGTGGAGGGAGGGGTGGACGTGATGAATAGGAGAAGACTCGATATTCTAGTAATCCTCAGAAACTTTGTGGAGCGGTAAAGGAAACAGGCAGTTAAGAAGTGGTTACAGGCTGTACTGGTGTGAGAATGAGGAAGACATGGAGTGGCAGTAGTTATGAGAATAGGGTTGAAAGAGCTGGTGAGGGGAATAACTGACAGGATGATTAAGGTAAAAGTGAAAGAGAAAGATATGGAAACTGCAAGAATATGCACATGTTGTATGTTCTGCGAATGAGGAGGGTGACTCTGAAGAGAAGTGGAAGTGGAAGTTCAGAGATAACGAACCCTACGGAATATCGTGATAACAGGAGATTTGAAAGCAGATGTGGGCAAGGCAATAGAAGGCCATGTGAAAATATTGAGTGGGAAGAAGGATGCAGAAAGAGAAATGGAGTAGAACTAAAGTAGTTAGATTTTTGTAAAAAGAATGAACTGTCAGTCGGCAACATTTGTTTTGAAAAGAAAGAAAGAAAGACTTCCGTAAAAACAACGGACTGACAGTCAGCAATACTGTACCTGATTTAAGCAGAAGGAAAGTCATAAGGTAATGTTATATACCCATGATTTGTCTAGCAAAACTGAGTATCTAATATGTGATTAGGATCAAGTTAGATAGCGATCACCATCTTCTAGTAGTGACAGAGGGGTTAAAGGGGAAAAGCAGACAGGAAGGAAAGATAAGTGTGTGGAAGCTGAAAGAAAAGAAATGCAAAGAATAATTTCAGAAAATAGTGAAAAGCAACATGCCAAGGGATGAAATGAAGTCGCTAGAGGAATAAAAGAGAAGGTTCTAAAGAACAGTGGTGGAGCAGCAAAAAAAGTGCACAGAAGAACCTCTGATAAGAAAAGATGGAAAGAAACACCCTAGTGGAATTATAGAGCAAACAGGAAATTTAAAGAAAAATGGAGCATTCCAGATAATCGTTTCAAGAGAGAACAGAGGAAGCAAGAATGGAATACACCAAGAAAAAGAAGATGCTAAAGCAGGGGAAAAGAGGAAATAGATGGCAGAGTGGACAGAAATTACGAAACAGAATAAAGAGTGGGATTTCAAGGTCTATTGTGGAATGGTTTAGGCTAAGAAGAGAGGTGTGTTGAAAAATGTCAAGATGACCAGTAAGAAAGTAAAGGAAGTAGAGAATGTACAGGGAGATGTGGAAGGAATATTTTGAAGAGTTACTGAACCCCTGGGGAAGAGGAAAATGAGGAGCCAGATGAGATTGTTATCTGTTGTGAAGCTATCATACAACTGTCTAATGAAGGGTACTGAGAATGTTATGCACCATTTGCCGAATGTGTGATATATTTTACCATAACATATTTCAGGATTACATTATCCCATTATCAAGTATTTGAAGTTACTATGCCATTAGGCACCATCAAAAGAAAACATCTGATGTACTCATAAGCTCACTGGACAAAATATTAGTTAGCTACTTAAAAGAGCACACTGATCTCTTTGAAATGATGTTTATGGTGTACATCTGTCACCAGGTGCTTATGTGACCCCCTACCACTGATGTCAAGTCATGCCAGGGAAGTGGTCTGCATGTGCGTCAGGTATTTGCAACCAGTGCACTAAGATAAGTCAACATGGAGACGTGTTAGAAATAGGCTGTCATGTTTGGATGTGCCCGAGGCCACACTAAATAGAGCTGCCTGATTTTTTGGTGTACCAACACTCTCCTTCATGTATGTAAGTATTGATGAATGACTTGCAGCCAGTAACACGGCACAACAGCAGTGATCATATAAAGGTCCTAGCCAACAGGAACTGGAGACATATGTTGCACCTTCTCAATGACAATCGGTTTTCAGTCCCTACAGGAACTGCTGCTATCACTGAATGCACGTTCATCTCAATCAGTTTCTGAGTAAACATTGTGAAGGAAGCTGTATGTAGGAGCTGGATACCTCATGAAAGCCATTGTTCACTATTGGTAGAGCTGCATGTCACCACTGAGCCAAACAACACAGGATCTGGACAGTATCTGGCTGTAGGCATGGAATGTGGTCCAACAAGTTGCAGTTTTGCCTCTTTTCAAATGATGCTGGGTGACAAGAGCAGCAACAGCTCAATGAGGTGTTTGTGATGAGGGTGTAGTTCATGCCAGAGGGGGTCCTGTGATGTTTAGGGGTATTTTTCACACCATATTTGGGCCTAATGAGTCATGTTACTGTGAATATGAATCAGGATGTTTATTTAGACATACTCAGCAACCAAGTGTGGCCCTTCCTTCTAAGTCTTTGGGATAAATATATTTGTGGGTACCCCTGCCTTCCAAGACAGCAACAGCTGTGTTCACAAATTCCTGGTTTGATGGAAACTCTAGCACTATCATACCTCAACTGGTCCACCAGATCTCCTGATCTTAATCCCAGTGAAAATGTGTGCAACTATTTGGAACAGCGGGTGCAACATAGCAGTCAAAATTGCCAGTCTGGTAGCTTGATGGGATCTAATCAACAGTGAGTAGTTCAGCTTGGTATGGCACATCAAAGAAACTTGTGGAATCTGTTTCTTGCTGAATAGATGCCATTATCAAAGCTAGACATGGTGTTACATGATACTAGTCTATGTCTCCTGAGGATGACTTAACTTTTTGGCCTGTGTTCTAATATATGCACAAGGCTTTTTATAATGTGGAATAGAATATTTTCTTTACTGTAAGGTATTGTAGTTTCATTTACAAGAACGGGAGGGTAATCCATTACGTTTTGCAGAGCAGACCGATGTAGACAGCACTGCCAGAATGACACAAGAAGCCAAAATCGGGATATATGTAAGGCAAGGTTGCTCCTTGTTACCACAGATAGCTGTAATATACACATAAACAAAATGAAAACTAATGTATTTCTCGCACAACAGGTGGACATGCTGGGCAGCTAAATCTTAAATACACACAGAGACTCATGAAATTGTGAATGAATGTTGCTATGCCAATAGAAGAATAGTTTAAGAGGATCAAAAATGCAAGAAAGACATAATAGCAAGTATTCCACAATGTAAAAGGGCTCTCTACAAAAAGAAACAACTGGTAAGATCCAAGAAGATAATCCTTGAAACCAGGAGAAGATTTATGGAAAACTGTGTGTGGAACACAGCTCTACACTGATGAGCCAAAATATTATGACCACCTACTTAATAGCCATCTTTGTAACACAATACAACATCAGTTCTGCCTATCATGGATTCTTCGATTAGTTGGTAGATTTGTAGAGCTATGTGGTACCAGGTGTCTGTACACAAGTCATCTAATTCCTGTGAATAATTGGCCACTGATTTGTGTGCACAACGATGGCGCTCTATAGCGACACAGATGGGAACCCTCGGATTCACATCAAGCAAATTTGGTGGCCAAGACATTAGTGTCATTTCGTTAGACTGGCTTTGAGACATGGACAGTTATACTGCTGAAAGGTGACATCGTCATCAGGGAAGACATCAAGCATGAAGGGAAACAGGTGGTTCACAGCTTACCTGGCATCTTCGATTACTACCACAGGCCCCATGCGAATGTAGGAGAATGTCTATCATAGCATAATGCTGCTCCCACAGGCCTGCACCTGTGGCTTGGTAAATGTTTCAAGCAGCCATATGCCAGGATGATGGTGTTTGTGGACATGACCATTGACCTCTAGTAGCAAAAACATGACTCATCCAACGAGCCGACAAATTTCCAGTGATACGTGGTCCAATCTCAATGATCCCAAGCCCGCTACAGTTGTAACTGATGATGTCGTTGTGCCAATATGTGAACGTGCAAGGGTCATCTGCTGCAGAGTCCCTTGTTCTATAATAGGCACCGAATGGTGTGCTCCGAAACACGTGTGTCCACCAGCATTGTGCTCTTTTCCCCAAAGCTGCCACAAATCACCATCTATCGTACTTTACTTAGCAGACAAGCCTCCAAACCCCACGTTCTGTGAAGAGTCGTGAATGTCCAACCACTTAGGGCCTAGTGGTAGTTTCACTGCCCTTCTTCTTTCCGTGGATGCTCATGACAGTAGCATGTGAACATTCAACAAGCTTCGCTGTTTTTGAGATAATAATAATGATAATGTGTCCTTTTGGAAAAGTCGCTTAGCTCAGTGGATTTCTCCATTTACAGTGCATAACTTTGCTAGGGTAATTCCCCATCCGTCTCCACTCATCTTACATACTTTTCTTACTGCGTCACATGCCCGAAGTGCTACCAGGAGGCATTCCTTTGTATGAGACATGGACTAATACTTGCTTCTGTATGGTTTGTGTAACCTCCCCCCCCTCCACACACACACACACACACACACACACACACACATACCTACAGATGAAAATCACAGTATGAAAAAATATTGTGATCACAGAAAGTGCATCCAGCTCCTCTGACAGTCAGTGCTCTCGGTTACTTTCCACATCAAATTCAGATAAAATTCCAACTTTCGATTACTTCCTCGATTGTCTTCTTCAGAAGTTTGGTGTTGTATCTGAGTCTGATGTGGCAAGTTAACTGAAAGCTTTTTATTCATTGTTTGTTGTTTGTCTCTCTCTCTCTCATTTTTTTCCCTTCAGTTTGATAAGCATCATTCTGTGAGTTGGAAAGCATTTTCATAAAGAAAATATTTTATAAACTGGGACCTTTTATATTGAAAAAGTTGCAAAACTTTGCCAGTTGGCGACTATATTGTTGTTCCTGTTACCTTTCAGTAGATGCAGGTTATTTAATCCCATGCTTCCCACCCTGTAATAATGAACACAAGTCTCAGCAAATATCAATATTTCTTTTGGACATCAGACTCTTTCCCTGATATAAAACTAATCTGAGTTTCGTGCTTATATGACTTGTAGTAGGTTCCTCAGTTCATTCATTTATTCAGTCATCCCTTCACACATTATTTCCATATATGCCCTCATGAATGAGAGCCTTCAGGGCTGTAGGACAAAGCCAATATGTACATCAAAAGACAGAAGCAGTCACTACTGACTACTTCTTAAGGTATACTAACAACATGCTGCAGCTAGTGGTAATCTACACACACAGATAATTATGGGAATAACATCCAGGTTACACAGTGAATTCTTGGTTATTTTACATATGTACATTATGAAAAAAAACTGATATGATACAAACAGCTTCTGAATGTAAAAGAAGTTAACAGTTCTGTAGGTGTAAAATTCATCATGTTCTTGTCTTTAATTATAAATACTGTTATGATTCTGTATTCCTCCTGAAGTGAGTTAAAACTGACAAAAAATTAGATATATGCAAAACAAGCAGAATAAAAAACTCACTGGAAAGCCTCCAAATAGTACATAAACATGTAAAATAGAACACTGCTTTGAAACCATGTGTGAAATGATCCATGCTTCAGAAAGGGAACAACAGAATGAAATGTGGAAAGTTATAATCAGGCATGTAGGCAAACATAATAAAGCAAGTAATAAATTCACCACAAAGTACAGAAATGAAAGTGATGATCCACTTCTAATAACTAATACATTCAATGATGATTATATCAATGTAACTCAAAAACTGATATCAAGTAAATATAATCCAAACACAAAGGTGGAATTCCAATACCCAGAACACCTAGAGAAGTACCAAGGGCTATCTGTAAACTAAAGAGTAAAATGATCATTGGATTTGATGGCATCCCAGACAAAATTATTAAATATAGTACTGATAATATTGTCTCTTAACTTATTGCCATGAACAATGACTCCTTTGCATCAGGGGTGTTTCCCACTTGACTTAGGTTATGAACAATACCACCAGTTTACAAAAGTAGTGACAAGTTTGTCATTAGAAACCACCATCAGTATTATCTGCATTTTCAAAAATATTTGAAAGATTGCTGTGTGATAGATTACATGACTTCCTAAGAAACGAAAAGCTCTTGTTAATGCACAAAACAGTTTCAGAAAATATAATTGAATGGAAACAGCTCTCTTCAACTTCCTAAAACTTGTTTTCAAATCTATAGAGGATACCAACACAAACTGGGGTTTGTTTTTGGATCTTTACAAAGCTTACGTCCTTATAAATTAAATCATGATCTATTACTTTTCAAGTTATATAATTATGGTGTCCTTTGTGTTTCCTATGAGTGGTTTAAGTCATATTTCTCTGACAGGAAGTAAACAGTGGAAATTTTTCAGAAATGTAAAATATACTAATCTGAATGTAAAGAAGTTAGTTATGGGGTGTTCCAGGGTTCATTATTGGATTGATTGTTATTCTTGATTTTTATTAACATTCTACAACAACAATTTTCAGCAGCAGATACTGCATTATTTGTAGATGATACAGCTTCTTTATGAAAGGAAAGAATGGGTACGAGTTGCAGCAGAACATTGACAAGACAGAAATAGCAGAAACATTGTTTAAAGATAACTATGTAATTGATAATGATAAGAAAACTGTATTGCTAAACTTCAGCCCATCAAGAAATATAAATAAAACCAATATAAAAGTTGCATAAGGGAACAGCCAAATTCAGCAAAAGAATCATATAAGATTTCTTACAAGGGAACCTCCCCATCGCACCCCCCTCAGATTTAGTTATAAGTTGGCACGGTGGATAGGCCGTGAGAAACTGAACACAGATCAATCGAGAAAACAGAAAGAAGTTGTGTGGAAATATGAAAAAAATAAGCAAAATATACAAACTGAGTCGTTCATGCGCAAGATATGCAACATCAAGGCATGCGTGAGCTCAGGAGCGACGTGATACCGTGGTTAGCATGAGCGACTCCGGAATGAGAGGTCCTTGGTTCAAGTCCTCCCTCGTGTGAAAACTTTAATTTTTATATAATCAACATCGCTCTCCAAAATTCCAGGACATGTTCAGATTTGCTTGGTCGTATGCACGATTTGACAGTCTACACATGGAAAAATTTGAAAACGTTAAAAACATATGTTTTGACAGAGCACAGGGAAAACTGTGCGACTGTGAAACTGTTGCATTCATTTGTTGCAGTTTATGTGACAAACTCTTATCTTTTCATCACTTTTTTGGGAGTGATTATCACATCCACAAGAAAACCTAAATCGAACAAGGTAGAAGAATCTTTTTACCCATTCGCCAAGTGTACAAGTTAGGTGGGTTGACAACATATTCCTGTCATGTGATGCACATGCCGTCACCTGTGTCGTATAGAATATATCAGACGTGTTTTCCTGTGGAGGAATTGGTTGACCTATGACCTTGCGATCATATGTTTTCGGTTCCCATTGGAGAGGCAAGTCCTTTCGTCTACTAATCGCACGGTTTTGCGGTGCGGTCGCAAAACACAGACACTAAACTTATTACGGTGAATAGAGATGTCAGTGAACGAACGGACAGATCACAACTTTGCGAAAATAAAGAAAATAAACTTTTCACTCGAGGGAAGACTTGAACCAAGGACCTCTCGTTCCGTAGCTGCTCACGCTAACCATGGGACCACGGCGTTCCTGCGCTCGAATTGTCCTTGATGTTGCCTATCATGTACATGGACTACTCAGTTTGTATATTTTGCTTACTTTTTCATAGTTCCACACAACTTCTTCCTGTTTTCTCGATTGATCTATGTCCAGTTTTTCAAGGCCTATCCACTGTGCCAACTTATAACTAAATCTGAGGGGCGTGCGATGGGGAGGTTCCCTTGTTAGGATTAGGGGTAGATGAACACTTAACATGGGAAAAACTTCTAGAAATGCCTAACAAAAAGTTAAGCAAGTGTTGTTACACATTAAAAATGCTCAAAGATTGTTGCAATGCTGAAACTGTTAAGTGCTTATTACATCTATATGCATAGTTTACTAAATATGTAATACTATTCTTGGGAAATAATCACTTTTACAAAACAGTCATTTAAACTTTAGAAGAGAGCTGTAAGCTTAGTAAAGGACAAAGAATCAAGTAGAATATTTTTAAGGTATTAAAAAGCATGACCCACCATCGACATTTATATCCAAGTATCTTTTTCATTAAAATTCATAAAGAGCTTAACTTTGAACAATGACATCCACAATTATGAAACAAGGAGTAAGGATGACTTTCATAGGGAGAGTTACATAACCAAAACAATCTCTTCAATGTACTGTCATATAAGATCAAAAGAATACCAGACTTTACATTTAAAATAGAAGTAATAGATCTACTAAAGTTCACAGCTTCGACAGAGCATTTGGAATATTGGTCAGATCTGTCAGAAATTTATTTCCAGATAAAACAAAACTCCTTTTACTAGTGTATTCCTGTTTTGTTTTATTTTATTTCACACATCTGGTTCCATAGGATCAAATTGAGGAGCAAATCTCCAAGGTCATGGAACATGTCAGTACATGAAATTACAAAATAAAAGTAACAACAGGTGAAATAAAATGTTTATGAACCCAAAAAAGACAAGCCATAAGTTTACGTAAATGCAGTCAACAATAAAACACAGGAATCAGGTTAATTTTTCAAGGACTTCCTCAACAGAATAGGAGCAATGACCCATGAGGAAACTCTTCAGTTTCAGTTTGAAAGGAAGCTAAGATTTTTGAATTGTTGGGGTAGCTTATTGAAAATGGATGCAGCAATATATTGCACACCTTTCTGCAGAAGAGTCAAGGAAGTACAATCCAAATGCAGATGAGATTTCTGCCTAGTATTAACTGAATGAAAGCTGCTAACTCTTGGTAATAATCTGATATTGTTAACAAGAATAGTGTGTTTACATTTTTCGGCGTGCACTGCAGCTGTAGCGGTTATAAGCTAAGTACTGACAAACTTATTTGTGCTCTGTAATACAGTTATTAAATTTAATAGATTTCGGTGGTGTTGCGTGCCATTTGTGGCGAAATAATGACTTAATAAACTTTTTTATCATTCGCTCGCTGTGTTTTTTAGAGGTTTCAGTGTGTTGAAGTCGTTTAGTAAATTTCGTGCTTTAGTTTTCAACTGACATTTATTATTCTTTCTAGTGACATATTTCAGTAAAATCTTCATTCAGTGTTTTAACTTTGCTTAGTGTTACAGTGGTCGTTTTAATTTTTTGGTTTTAGCTAATAATTTTGTGAGGTTTTGCTGGTATTGGTATTGACTGTGTTGTAGTAGTATTAATACAAGTAGCTGCTTTCTTAGTAGGCAGAGAATTTCCAGACCATTATTGTTAGTTCTTAAATAGTTCTACTGGTGTAACTGAACTTTGGTAACGTAGACGTATAGTTTTTTTTTCAGTAACTGTAAAATTTTACCATGAGTGAAAAGTGTGGGCTCTGTCGTAGGTTTGTGAATAGTAGATTACGGTGTGGGATTTGTTCAAAATATTTTCATTGGGGGGAATGCAGTGGGGAAGCCAGTGGTCATTTTAGGGAGATCCTCTCGTGGGAATGTAGAATCTGTAGTAGAAACAAGTTAATAGAGGAGCAGGAGCGTAAGATTTGTGCCCTTCAGGTGCAGTTACAATTTGCAAAGGAGGAACTAGATAGGTTGAGGAGGGTGAAGTGTGGTGCGGAATGGGAACTGGCAGTTGGAAAAAAGGTAGCTAGGAAGAGGAGGTATTCAGACAGTTTTACTTTGCATACATGCAATAGATATGACCAACTGTTGAGTGGAGAGGAGCCTCGTGTAGCTGTAGATGTAGGGAACTTGCAGCAGTTCTCAGCAATTAAGAGGCCTAGGTTAGTTGCAAAGTCTAGCAGAAAGAAGGTTCTGCTGCTAGGTAGTTTCCACGGCAGAGGTATGGGCCAGCAAATGCAGGAAGTGTTGGGGAGTGAGTACCAGGTCACCAGCATTGTGAAGCCTAGTGCAGGGTTGGCTCAGGTGACTGAAAGCATAGGGGAGTTATGTAAGAATTTTACGAAGGAGGATCAGGTACTGATAGTGGGTGGAGCAGGGAACAGTCTCGATAGGGATGGGGAATATGATGTCAGTGGTGACTTGGTTAAGGTAGCTACTCAAACTGGTGGCACTAATGTGCATTTCATGCAACTGTTTCAGTGTCATGATTGGCCTCACCTTAATGCGGCTGTTAGGCGCGTTAATGTGGGGCTGGGGAGGGCACTGATGGCGGAGGGCATGGATCACATCTCAGTGGTGCCAGTTGGGTCTATCAGTAGATGGGGTTTCACTAGGCATGGCCTGCACCTCAATAGATATGGGAAGGGGAAGCTGGCTAAGCTTATAGGTGACAGTTTAGTGGGTGGTGGTGGTGGTAGTGGTATCACTCATGGAAAAATTCCTGTAGTAGTTGGTGTTAGAGCTGCACCTTTTTTGATTGAAGTCAGCTGATAGGTATACCTGCTTAAAGGAAGTCCCTCTAACTAAGGGCTCACCTTCAGAGGATGTAATGTTTCCAAGTAGAGAAGGAATTAGCATATTTCATCAAAATATAAAAGGTATTAGAGATAAAGTTAATGAACTGCTAATAGATGTTAACTCTGAAATTATTGGTATATCAGAGAACCACTTAAATAATTTAATAATTCAGAGGCTTCCTATACCAGGCTACAGATTAGCTGGCTGTTTCTCAAGGAATTCCTTGTGGGGTGGGGGAGTGGCTCTGTACGTAAAAAACAGTATTTCATTTGAGTCCTTAGACGTATCACAACACTGCACTGAACAGATATTTGAAAGTTGTGCAGCATTAGTTGAATTTAATGAAACTAACTTCTAATTGTTGTCGTTTATAGGTCCCCTAACTCCGACTTCAGAGCATTTTTGCTTAAGCTAGAGAGGGTTCTTGATTCACTTTGTAGAAAGTACCAGAAAGTAGTTATATGTGGTGACTTCAATGTTAATTTTGTATATGATTGTCAAGAAAAAGGATGTTGGTAGATCTTCTAAATTCATATGATCTGATGCAAACTGTGTTTTTTCCAACTAGGGTGCAGGGGAACAGTAGCACAGTCATAGACAATATTTTTATTCATTCTTCATTGCTAGATGGGCATTCTGTTAGTAAAAGGGTGAATGGCCTTTCAGACCATGATGCACAAATTTTAACACTAAAAGGCTTTTGTACTCAAACCAATGTCATATTTAATTACAAACTATGTCGGAAAGTTAATCCAACAGCAATAGAGAGTTTTTAAAAACTTGTCAAGGAACAAGAGTGGCAAGATGTTTATAGTGCCGATAATATAGATGATAAATACAATGCTTTCCATAACACATTTCTCATGCTCTTTGAGAGTTGCTTTCCATTACAACATTCAAAACGGGGTACTAGCAGTGGACAGCCTGGTTGGCTGACTAGTGGGATAAGGATATCTTGTAGAACAAAGTGGGAATTATATCAGAATGTTAGAAATAGTCACAATCAAGCTACAGTAGCCCATTACAAACAGTATTGTAAGGTGCTTAAAATGTTATTAGCAAGGCAAAGAGTATGTGGTATGCAAATAGAATAGCTAATTCATAGGATAAAATTAAAGCCTTATGGTCAGTTGTGAAGGAAGTGTCTGGTCAGCAGCACAAGGTCGATGATATAAAGTCAGTTTGCAGTAATAATATTTCTGTTACTGATAATTCAGATATACATACAGTATTTAACAATCATTTTCTGAGCATTGCTGGTGAATTAAATAAAAATTTAGTTTCTACAGGAAATCATATAAATTTCTTAGCAAATGCCTTTCCGAGATTGATGTCTGAAATACTCCTCTGTGCTACAGACAAGAGGGAGATTAGCCCTAGTCAATAATTAAATCACTGAAGACTAAGGACTCTCATGGTTATGATGGAGTGTCTAGCAGAATATTAAAGTACTGTGCTGCACATGTTAGCCCTGTATTTAGCCATATTTGTAATTCTTCCTTTAGGAATGGTCAGTTTCCCGAGCGATTAAAGTACTCAGTAGTAAAGCCACTTTATAAAAAGGGAGAAAGGGATAATGTAGATAATTTTAGACCTATTTCTATGTCGTCAGTGTTTGCAAAAGTTATTGAAAAGGCTGTGTATGTAAGGTTAATTGATCATTTTATATCACACGATTTGCTATCAAATGTACAGTTCAGCTTTAGGAGTCATTTAACAACTGAAATGCTGTATTTTCTTTTCTCTGTGAGGTACTGGATAGGCTAAACAAAAAGTTTCGAATGCTTGGCGTATTCTTTAATTTAACTAAGGCATTTGACTGTGTTGATCTCACAGTATTGCTCCAGAAGCTGGACCATTACGGAAAAGGGGAGTAGCTCACAATTGGTTCACCTCTTACTTTAGCAACAGGCAGCAAAAGGTCATTATTCACAATATTGATAATGGCTATGATGTGGGATCTGAGTGGGGTACTGTCAAGTGGGGGGTGCCCCAGGGATCAGTGTTGGGGCTGCTCCTGTTCCATATTTATATAAATGATATGTCCTGTAGTATTATGGGTAACTCTAAAATATTTCTGTCTGCTGATGACACTAGCTAGGTAGTAAAAGATGTGTGCAACATTGACTCGCTTTCAAATAATGCAGTACATGACCTCAGTTCATGGCTCGTAGAAAATAAACTAATGTTAAATCACAGTAAGACTCAGTTTTTACAGTTTCTAACACACAATTTTACAGTTTCTAACACAAAACCTACGGGCATATGCTTAGTGAAACTGAACAGTTCAAATTTCTAGGTGTTCAGATAGATAGTAAGCTGTCGTGGAAAGCCCACATTCAGGATCTTGTTCAAAGACGTAATACTGCCATTTTTACTATTCGAATGGTATCAAAAGTGAGTGATACTTTGACATGCAAATTAGTCTTTTGCTTATTTTCATTCACTTATGTCGTATGGTATTATGTTTTGGGGTAACTCTTCCCATTCTAGAAGGATATTTTTGGCTCAGAAACGGGCGGTTCCGGCAATAAATGGTGTGAGTTCACGAACCTCTTGTCGACCTCTTTTCACGAGTCTGGGTGTCTTGACATTGGCCTCTCAATATGTATATTCCTTATTGTCGTTTCTTGTTACAAATATTAGTTTACTCCCAAGAATAAGCAGCTTTCACTCGGTTAATACTTGGCAGAAATCAAACCTCCATTTGGATCGGACGTCCTTAACTCTAGTGCAAAAAGGTGTGCAGTATACTGCTGCATCCATTTTCAATAAGCTGCCACTCGAATTCAAAAATCTTAGCAGTAATCCATGCGCTTTCAAATCTAAACTGAAGAGTTTCCTCATGGGTCACTCCTATTCTGTCAAGGAGTTACTTGAAAAATTAAGCTGATTCTTTTGTAATGCTGATAGCGTTTACTTAAACTTATGGACAGACTTTTTTTCATGTTCATGAACATTTATTTTTACGTGTTATTACTTTTATGTTGTAAGTTCAAGTACTGACACGTTCCATGACCTTGGAGATTTGCTCCTCAATTTGGTCCTACGGAACTTGACGTGTAAATAAAAAAAAAAAAAAAATTTAAAAAATGACAGTAGAGAATATATATATTGAGAGGCCAATGTCAGAATACCCAGATTAATGAACAGGGGTTGACAAGAGGTTCACTAACTTAAATCACTTATTGCCCAAACTGCCCATTTCTGAGCCAAAAATATCCTTGAGAATGGGAAGAGTTACTCCAAACTATAATACCACATGTCTTAAGCGAGTTAAAATAAACAAAGTAGACTACTTTTCGTGTAGAACAATCATTTACTGCAGAAACTATTCAAATAGTGAAATGAAATGTCGTGTGACAAGGGCCTCCCGTCGGGTAGACCGTTCGCCTGGTGCAAGTCTTTCGATTTGACGCCACTTCGGCGACTTGCGCGTCGATGGGGATGAAATGATGATGATTAGGACAACACAACACCCAGTCCCTGAGCGGAGAAAATCTCCGACCCAGCCGGGAATCGAACCCGGGCCCTTTGGATTGACAGTCTGTCGCGCTGACCACTCAGCTACCGGGGGCGGACTATTCAAATAGTAAAAATGATAAACAAGATCCTGAACATGGGCATTCCACAACAGTTTACTATCCGTCTGAACACCTAGAAATTTGAACTGTTTCTCTTATCATATGCCCATTCTGTGAAATTAGAATATTGGGTTTTGATGAATTGTGTGTCCGAAATTGTAAAAACTGAGTCTTACTGTGATTTAGCTGTAGTTTATTTTCTACAAGCCATGGACTTAGGTCAAGAACTGCCCCATTTGAAACAGCAAATGTTGCACACAATATCCCTTACTATCAAGCTAGTGTCATCAGCAAACAGAAATGTTTTAGAATTACCTGTAATACTAGAGGGCATATCATTTATATAAATAAGGAACAGGAGTGGCCCCAGCACTGATCCCTGGGGTACTCCCCTATTTGACCATGCCCCACTCAGACTCCACATCATAATCATTCTCAACATTGTGAATAATGACCTTTTGCTGTCTGTTGTTAAAATAAAAGGTGAATTAACTGTGAGCTACTCCCTGTATTCCATAATGGTTCAACTTCTGGAACAATATTTTGTGATCAACACAGTCAAACACCTTAGTTAAATCACAAAAAATGCCTACTATTCGAAACCTTTTGTTTAATCCATCCAGCACCTCACAGAGGAAAGACAATATAGCATTTTTCAGTTGTTAACCCACTTCTAAAACCGAACTGTACATTTGATAACAAATTATGTGAAGTAAAATGATCAATTATCCTTACATCCACAGCCTTTTCAATAACTTTAGCAAAAACTGGTGGCATAGAAGTAAGCTAAAATTGTCTACATTATCTCTTTCTCCCTTTTTTATAAAGTGGCTTTACCACTGAGTACTTAAATCTTACTGACCAGTCCTAAAGGAAAAATTACAAATATGGCTAAGTACAGGGCTAACATGTGCAGAACAGTACTTTAATATTCTGCTAGGCACTCCATCATATCATTGAGAGTCCTTAGTCTTCAGTGATTTAATTCTTGACTCAGTCTTCCCCTTGTCAGTATCATAGAGGAGTATTTCAGACAAGGCATTTTCCAACAGAGCTATATAATTCCCTGTTTTTATTTAATTTACCAGCAATGCTCAGAAAATAATTGTTAAATATTGCACATATATCTGACTTATCAGAGTTTTCCAGTCCCGCTTGGTGAATATCGGGCTGGTCCTCACGTACCACCTCAGTTACACGACTCGCAGACATTTGAAACACGTTTGCACTATTTCATGAATTACACTAGTTACAGACAGCTGGGGTACACTGATTCTGTCCCGGGGGTGTATGGGGTAGCAGCAGGAAGGGCATCCGGCCACCCCTTCCAATTAACCGTGCCAAATCTGTTGTAACCACACCGACCATGCAAAAACTGCAGGACAAAGGCAGAAGCAAAAGAAAGATATCTGACTTATCAGTAACAGAAACATTTTGGCTACATTCTATAAGTCTGTGGTGTGCTCTTGTTACAATTACCCTTGAAGCAAGAAGAATTGCTGTATTAAGCAATAGAATTTGTATACAACTGAAAAGTTGAATTCCTATTGGTGACTTCATATTTTCGACCTTGTGTTGCTGATCAAACACTTCCTTCACAACTGACCATATTGTTTTAATTTTATGCTGTGAATTAGTTTTCCTACATGCATACCACATACCCTTTGCCTTCCTAATAACATTTTAAGCACCTTACAATACTGTTTGTAGTGGGCTACTGTAGCTTAATTGTGACTAACGTTGATTAATTGATTGTTGATTAATATGAGTAGTTACATGCCTTTGTGGGCTATATGTGGACATGAAAATCCATTTTCTTATACATATTTAACTAAAATATTTCTTTTTCTTTACTTCATGTATTAGGCAAATTGCCCGTTACAGTATCCTGAAATTGTATGTTACAGTACCCCATCCCTTGTATGATGTTCATACATTTCTTCTTCCTGTGCATTTATAATTAAGATATTTTACCAGAAGTCTTTCTCCATGCATGAGATCTACATGTTCCTTCCATTTTCTACTACTTTTATTTATTTTTTCATTTACATTACAAATTTCTAGATCTTTCCTTACATCCTCATTTATTTTATGATCTCATTGAGTACATCCTTCCAATCTGTTTAGAAACAATGTTTTTTGAGTCTGCATTCTACTGTCATGGTGTCTTGTCATCACCCATGCTTCACTTCCATAAGCAGATGTCGGCATTGCTATGATTTTGTAAAACATCACTGAGGTCTCTCTCCTGGCTTCATTCTACAAATTTCTTACAATCATTCCACATACAGAAGTTAATTTATTTAATTTTTTATGTTGTGATTATATTCACATGTGATGTCGCATACTAGATATTTGAAATGTGTAACTTGCTTAAGTTTTTCTTATTCAAGACTATTTTTGATCTTATTGGTTATATGCCCTGAAATGCCATCACTTTTGTTTATCTAGACAATTTTAGGTTGTAACCTGAGACTAACTGCTGAAACTTAAGGATCCCATCTGAAGGTCATCCTCATTCTATTCAGAGCTAGATTATCTTCATATAAAATTGCATTTAGTGCAGCATATGATCTAAAAATACTCCTTACTTCAGTAAAATCAAAATATTGTCTTTTGCTTCTATATGTATTTACATAAAATTCTATTTATATGTAGGACTAAAAAGAACACACACATATATGCTGAATGTCAGGGTTGCAGCTCAGCATGTGGGCTGGGTGTAGGTATTGTGTCAGGTGAGGGAGAAGGAGGCAGGAAGCAGGAGGAGGGGTTGCAGATGGGTAGCTAGCAGCTTGGACACAGAGACAGTAAGTGTGGGGACTAGGAATGTTGGAGGGGGAGGTGGAAGGTGCACAGGCTAGGCATGGAACACCTGAGTGCTGTAGCCAATGATTTGCAGCACACAAGCCATAGATTGTGAGGGCCTGATAGGACAGAGGAAGGAAAAGGTGTGGGAACAGTGAGTTAGCAGAGGTTGAGGACAGGTGGATTATGAGAATGGAGGATGTGTTGCAAGAATGACTCTCATCTATGTAGTTCAGAAAAGCTAATGTTAAGGGAAGGGCACAGGTTATGAAGTAGCTATTGAACTCAAGCATGTTGTGCTCAGCAATGTGAATGCAAATGGGGGGGGGGGGGGGGCAACTTCGTTCTTGGCCACTATTTGGCAGTGGCCACTCACTCTGGTGGGCAGCTGGTTTCCAGTCATGCCCACATAAAATGTTGTGCAGGGATTGTATTACAGCTGGTATATGACATGGCTGCATTCACAGGTAGTCCCATCTGTGATGGGATAGGAAAGCCTGTGACAGGACTAGAGTAGGATGTGCTAGGTGGGTAGATTGAGCAGGTCTTGGACATCTGTCTTACACAGGGATAGGAGCTCTGTGGAAGTTGATCATTCAGTAGCACAACTTCGTTCTTGGCCACTATTTGGCAGTGGCCACTCACTCTGGTGGGCAGCTGGTTTCCAGTCATGCCCACAAAAAATGTTGTGCAGGGATTGTATTACAGCTGGTATATGACATGGCTGCATTCACAGGTAGTCCCATCTGTGATGGGATAGGAAAGCCTGTGACAGGACTAGAGTAGGATGTGCTAGGTGGGTAGATTGAGCAGGTCTTGGACATCTGTCTTACACAGGGATAGGAGCTCTGTGGAAGTTGATCATTCAGTAGCACAATATTTTCGAGTCTGATGGCTGCTTCTCAACCTATGCTACCTGGGTCCTTCCTTGCAACATTGGTTTCCTGAACTGCACAGATTGGAGTTATTCTTAAAACATGTCCATCACTTCCCATAATCTTCCTGGCATCCAACGTCTGCTAACCCACTGTCCCCATACCCTCTATCCAATAGTTCTCCCTCCTTCTGTCTTGTCACTTCCTCCCAGGCCACACTCTACATCATCTACATTGTGTGTTGCACAATGTACATGTCACCCCTCCCTCCCACATTCCCACTGTCTCCCTCCAAACAGCACGCAACCCGTCTGCAATCCCCTCCTCCCCCCCCCCTCCTGTTCTGTTTCCCACTCTTTCTCCTGCTACCCACTCCACCTTACACAACCCCTATCCCCAGTCCACCTTGCTAAGAAAGCTGATGGTCTAGATCAAAATATTCCAATTTATATGCGACTATATTTTATGCATTAATGTACGTATTTGAAACATTGTCTTGTTGTTTGCCAGGTCTTACATGTGATAAAATAGGCACTAAATAAGTAGATAAATATAAGTAAATAAAAAATATTAACCGAAAATATTCATTAGGGGTACAAGTATTGTCACATTGGTGCAAGAATCCCTAAGTCTTAGAAGAAACTTAAGCAAAAAGACCAGATATCAATTTTACACAATATTCATATTGCACACTCCTGCAGAACAAATACTTTTTCACCTTAGCTATACTTCTCGAGAAGATTCTACCATAGGACAGTACTGAGTGAAAGTATGCTATAATCCTGTCTGTATGTCAACACAACGAGACAGAGTTCTAAGAGCAAAGCAGTTAGTGCTGAGGTTTTTGGTTAATTTAACTATGTTCTGGGGCCATCTTAGTATATTTTCCACAAGAATGCTTAGGAACTGCGGAGATTCATCCAGTCTATGGCCATTTGTCTCTAGTTGTGGTACTTGTAAATCATTTTATTTGGTTTGGAATTAGGTAACATTCGTTTTTGTAAGGTTAGGGGTTTTGTTGACAGTTAATCAGTCTGTTCTATAATCCATTAGCATTCATCTGTAAGACTGTGAATTTATGTACAATCAATATTTGAAAGTTAACAAGTCTAAAGATTGTAGAGGCACAAGTTGCTGAAGAAATGATGCCATGCCACAGAAAATTACGACCAATTGACACATGAGTAATAATTGAGGTGTTATTAGGCAAAAAACTAAATATTTGATTAAACAGTATACTGATATATATATATATATATATATGAAGTCAGTTTCCGGAAATAGAAGTTGCTCATTGTTACAGATTTTTGCCCTCTTGATAGTAGAAATGTATGGTTTCAATGAAGTGATTAATACATAGTATAATGGAACTGTATGTGCCCTTGACATGTGAACACACTTCATCAGTTTTGGAGTATCTGCACCGCAGTAATCGAGCATCAAAAGCCACATTAACAAATGGTACAACAGAAATATCAACTGTGCAGCCAGATCTTTGCCATGCATGTGTTAACATAGCTTTGTATTTCAGTATAGGCAGTTGGCTGTAGATAATACTGTGATGGATTATTGTAACAAATTTCATGTGCAAATAAAAGTACTAAATCTTGTGGTAGTTACTCTCAATTGCTTAATAAATAGGTGCCAGCAAAATGTGAATCCCACATATAATTCTAATTATGTTGTTTTGTGCAATGGACACGTTTTGCCTAAACGAGGAATTACCCCTGAATATTATCCTGTAGGTCGTAAATGAATGAAAACCATTAGTTTAACAAAGTGTTATGTCTTTGAAGTCGCAGTTATTCTTATGATAAAATTAATTGCACCTAAACGTATTTCATCAGAGTGACAGATTTATTATTTGAGTTTCCCAGTATAGGAACGACAGAAAAATACTTTTTCAGTAATAACATTACAATCAGAAGCGCGGAGGTTAAATATATTATGAAGTGCTAATTAATGTCGGTAATCTCGATTCTGATAATTATTTTTTATTCGTTTTAATTGTGCAGTGGAAAATTTCCAGTCTGTATTAAAGCAATATTCACGGGCCATACTGCAGTATTGGCGTGTATTATAGCAATGTTTATGGTACCACTATAGCTGCCACACATTGCTCGTAAGATATGGTCCGTGTCAAGGCATCTTACATTACAAGCCGCATACCTCATTGTAACCCATATTTCCATAATTGCGAAGCGCTAATAGTGCTTCGTACAGAAGAAACCAAAATTTCTTTGCTCTACTACCAAAGAATGGAGCGTTGTGAAATACGATTGCTGGAGGCTTTACTAATCTTTCTCGAGAAATAAGCCTTGTCAAGACTTAATGCTGTTTGTGCCCGCGCGCAAAAAAGCTACTGAAGCTGCCAACCGCTGAAGTTTAGCCTTCAAAACTAAAGCGTTTCCAAGGTTTCGTACTTTTGCATTCCTCAAGTTGACAGACACCATTTGATGGATTTCTTCCCTCCAACATTGCACAGATTCGATTGGCATGAATAAAGACCTAGATTGAATAATGTACTTTTACAACAAAACGTTTACGGAGGCAATCGTGATTTATAACACTGACAACCTAGTGTGCCGGATGTAAAACGTAAGGCTTGTGATGTCATGATCCGTAATATCAAAACCAGAAATCTGCCGCGAGAGAATCATGCTAACCTTCCTAATCTTTTATTCTTAAAATAAAAGTGCAGTTTCTTCCATTTTTGTGAAGCATTGGAGTGTAACTTGTCGCGCGGATGTGGCTGTCATGCAGGCAATAGGTGAGTGATTCGTTTCTCGGTACATGTTTCTCACACACCCATCATCAACATTAAACAGACTCAGAATGACAGCAGGCAATGATTTCAATAATCATTACTTTATACCACGTGTTAAGTCGCAGTTCAAATAGCAGGTGATTTGTTTCCTCTTTGTCAATGTCTTCATGAACTGGCCGAGATTTTTCAATTGCCCGGTTTTAAAAGAAATATCTGTTGTACAATATGAAGTTTGCTGATGAACGGAGGCATTTATACTGAGATAATGCCCACCGACGTTGATAACCATGTGGGAACTTTGACATAACCTGTCTCGCAGTGTTCTGCAAGATGACAAATGCCTGTTAGCGGTAATCGAACTGAATTCTGTACTGTACTGACTGTATTACAAGGCAGGTAGTTCAAGTTGTGCGATACGTGTTTTTCGGTTTGCTGAGAATTCGAAAGCTTATAGCGTGCTTCATTTCACTTGCAAGTCTGACGTGTCAAAAGTGAAAGGAAAGGTGTTTATAAATAAATACATCTGCAGGACCACACGATGCTACGTTTTTTTCTGTGAAGCTTAAAATATGTCCCATGTGAGGATTACAGTCGAAAATTGTTGTAGCCATTTGTATTTGTTGTTGACACTATAATATACGATAGGCACCACAGAAAGATAAACTGTGTTACCCAAACTAAATTATAATCACCCAAACTCCTACGTGTATCATTGCTTTGTTTTCAAGTACCTATTTAAACTGTCTTTGAACGAAGTTAACAGCATCGCTTAATTACACGAACATAATTCTGTTTTGTAAAACTAATTACATGTGAATAACCCACATGTATAGTAAAATTATAGTTTATTGTGCTTCTTGAAATCCTATATGCTCTACAAATTTAAAAGAGCCGATGTGAAGAGAAAACTAGGACTATTGAAATCTTGGGACAACACGTTTCAAGAGGAGTCAGACAACGTACTACCTTCCCCCACATACATCTCGCGTATTGACCACGAGGAGAAAATTGGAGCCAATACATAGGCTTACCACTATTCGCCAGTGGAACAGGGTTGGAGAAATTAGTGATACCGAAAGTACCCTCTGCCACACACCATTAGGTGGCTTGCAGAGTATGATGTAGATTTAGATGTGGATGTAGAAATACACAAAATGAGCCTTAAATGCTGCAAGCATGGTTGTATTGAAGTTGGTTGAATCAGGATAACTTTCTTTTAATAGGTAATGAACAGAGTCCAATTTTAGAACAGAAATTCTTGTGTTGCACGTGTGTTTTTCACTACTCTTCCTCCAAGTAGTCCTCTGAACTTTTCAGGTAAATAACTGCTTGATTGAAAGTGCTAATCAAATAGGACTGTCTTTGTTATTATCTCTTTTGTACCAGAGACATTAAATGATAATTTACCATATTCGTCTATGGGCAAAACATACATAGGAAACTACATTTAACAGTCCTTTTTTAGTACAGTGAATTATTCTTATTTATTTTATTTGTATTGAAAACATTACACTCTTCAGGCTTCTGAAGCCACTACATATGAAACATGTTAAAAGCGAACTGTGTGAAAAGGATCATAAAATTTAAGAACATTATTTGCCATGACCTTTTACAATAATGTTGTCTTCTTCACTTATAAGAAATCACAGAGTCAGAAGGACCAGTCAAGAACCATGAAAACGGCCAAGATTATTCATATGGTCCCTAGAAACTATCTACATTTTTCCTCTAATTCCACGATTTTACAACTTATGCTGCCCAGACAGTGAAGTATGTTTGTTAAGTCACATAATATACTTCTTACTTACCCTTGTAAGTGCTTGACATAAAACGATTTTAGTGTGATATAAACCCAAATTACGGATTTGGAACAAATCATGAACTGCAGATATATGATCATGTACGTTTTCATGATTAGTTCCAGTTTTGGACCATCATCATAGTGAATACTTATCATTGTATCAAACAGTTTTGAAGCTATAAAATCTTAACAATCTAGCATTGTGCTTTTGGATAATGAGGCAAATGGCTGAAAAAATGCTGTTGTAACATGAAGCAAATGGCTGTACAATGAGGGGTTTAACTGAAATTAATTCCTTTTCAGTATACTATTCACTGTGTAGCCACTTTACTTTGTATTGTGTGTGCATATTTTTGGTAATTTGTCTCATCTCCCAGGTGCACAGTGCTGGATTGTTATAGCTTTAAAACTGGTTGATGTATGACACTCATAGTAGTGATGATGGTCTAAGAGCAAAAACAGTATTATTAATGATGTATAAAATCATATAGCTGCAGTCATGGATTTCTTCACATATTTAACACCTGTTGGCAGTTGCCAGATTAAAAAGTTAAATTAGGGATTTCCAGTCATACATCATCAGCTATGTGTTTCTTAAATGATCTGAATAAACGAATAGTGAAATCACAACTCTGCATTTGCTGCATAGAAAATAGTTTTGTTTAATAGGAAGCCAGTTGTACACCATATATAACTATTTTTGGTTCAAGATTAATCAATAAATTCACATGATTGCTAAGTGTAATAATAAAAACACTTCATTTCCAAAGCTTGTTTTCTGACTTAACAGTAATGCACCAATATTGTCTTATCTTTCGAAAAGAAAGCATGATGTCATTGCCCATTTGGTGCATCTGTGACAAGTCACAAATCAAGTATAATGTCAGCATTATAGAGTTGATGTGAAAGTTTCATCTGTTAAATATAATTTTTTAATAAAAACTAAACATACTGTGAGAGACATGAGGGCAATTAAGTGGATTGTGACCTCTATTAAGAAGACTAGTGCTTGAAAGTGACCACTGAGCTCATGGGTCAAGAAAAACTGTGTGAAGCAGAAACTGCTATCAGTAAATTTCATGTAAATGTTTCAGTACAAGAAATAGGCTTCATTGCTGTAAGAGCTTGAAATCTGAGACTGCTTACCAAAGAAAACATGAAATGTAATTGTCTTCCAGCAGCAAAGTATGATGATACGGGTATTCATATTGCGGATTTCAGTTGTTCCATACTGAAAGAAATAGTAACTGCTAAGGTCTACAAAACCATTTTCGGTGACCATGTTCATTCAGTGACATAGCCTGCATGCTGCAGGGAATTACATCTTGCAGGCTGGTAATCATGCCCCTCTGGCTTGGCAGCAAATGCCCACAACTCATTTGAAGAGCATCAAGATCAAATAACATGTATTGCTGAGCAGTTGTGATGTGCAATGGGGATCATTTAAGGGCTCCTTTCCAAGTTCTGGCAAACACATGGATATTTTTTTAAAATTTGGATTCTATATAAATTGATTCTCAGGAAAACTCGGGCTATTTCTGCATCAAAAAGCAAACATAATGGATGTTTATACATTTTCATCCTCTGTATGTTATAGTATTTGAACAACAGCTGAATAATGTACTTAAAAAGCAGCTGTTTCCTGTGAGTTAATCATTTGCAACCTTTTGGGTATAGAATGGACTGTCTTAAATAGCTGTGACTAAAAAATTAATCCACGTGCCTTTAGTGATGATTAGCATTGATATGCTACTTGAATACTGCGTACTCATCAGAATTACTTTCGTTTGTCTTTCATTTAATCTGCACTTCTGCTGAGTGTACGTAGCATGCACACCATATAGCAAACGATACGGATTTCTGAATAGAGCAGTTCAGCCACCTGCAGTTCTGTGCTAGTCACATGCACAGTCTGCACTTGTAAGGTGTGCATGTAGTGAAGCTTTGTGGCTAATATGGAAGTGGCTAGTGGTGAAGGTACCACTTCCTAGCCCAGTGCCCCAAGTTCACATGTTGTTTTCTATTAAAATGATGTAAACAGTTGAGCAATAATTGAGACTCGGTTCATAATTTCTCTTGAGTCTTGGTAATTATAACACATTTAGACTTTAGGAGCATTTCAGAGTTTCAGGGTTGGCACTTAGATCCATAGCATAGGATAACCTCCTGCAGCTACAGTGTGCCATAATGCTCAAGAAAATGTCATGAGTAAATACACTTAACAAGAATGATGATTGTGTTTTGCATGCAGACAATCACCAATTAAAGATATAAGCTGGAAAAAATAGGTCTGTTTGATCATCATCCATAGTAGCTTTTATGTCATATCTTTTGCATGAGTTGCTATGGCATTTTGAAATTTCTTTAATCCAAGCAGATTTTTTTAGAGTTTTTTTCCCTCCTTCTTGGGGACAACAAGACTTTTGCTGATGTGTTTTCTTGACCATTCTGTTGACATGATGAGTGTAGTGAGGAAAAACTAGTCCCCACTATATGTCAAGAAGTGGACAGGACATACTTCTGATATGTGAACCATGGTTAAGGTGCTATCATCAAGTTGATAAGACTTTTTACCCCCAACTTCAGATAGGAAGTCTTCTGTATCTGAAGAGTCACACTCTGAAGAAACTTCATATTCAGATCACAGTCCTAGTAGTGGACAGGTGGTGATGAATTATCATTGTCTTCATTACAGCTTTTTTTGAAAGAAGCATGACTTCTTTTCAAGTAGGCCCCACAATTAACAATGAGTGGGGCTGCACACTCTCAAATTGAGTGTCGAAACATGAACCTCGATACAATAGGAAGCTAAATTTCCAGTCAGAGCCTTTTTTTCAGTAAGGAGGTCGTTACCTTCAGCTTTTTCTCCTGTAGCTTTGCAGTTTTTCTCAGAAATTGTAGATCTCATGTTACTTGACTTGTCTAGCTTTCCCGATGTGGCTATCGTTTTCTCATGGAACAAAAACCCATTTTCAGACTGCATAAAAGCAAAAACAAAAAAATATAACTATACCATTTTACTTAATTTCAAAAAATGATCGTAAATACCTAATAATAATAATAATAATAATAATAACTTAACAAAATAACAAAAACTTTACAGTCCTCGTATTATGGCAACATCAATAACTTCAGATTTCAAGTACATCCTTCAAAGATACTCAAAATATGATGTTCTTAATTTCAAATGGCACAGTCAAATGCTTATCTCACAAATGAGAAAGTGACGTAATTCAAGGTGTGATACACAGACCATCAAAATTGTCAGAATGCAAACAGGAATTTTGTCTTAACTCAAAATGTGACACTATTCTTGAGTTATGCAATACATTACACCTGTGAAGTTCCCAACACAACTGAGACATGCCGTTGTTCTTGTTCTGACAATTGACATTTTCTGTGGTGGCAAAGTGACACACTGCACTATCTAGTGGTTTTCCTGGTAACTACACTAATGATACTTTTCCTGTGGAAAGATACGACTGAGTTAGGCTTATTAGTGGAATAAAACACAGAACTATTTGTCACTTTTCTTATGGGAGAGCGATCTACCAGTTATTATTTGTTTTTTCTGTCTTAAGCATACTGCAGTTTAGTGTTGTACACCAGACGTGTTTTGTTTGTATTTATAAAGGATCATTTAAAAAAGAGCAATAGACAGCCACAGGTGATGCTTGTAATTAGCTGCAAAACACTACACTTAAGAGAGAAAAGAAATTATAGGATTTGCTTTTAATTTTTTGCGTTGATTCTATGTAAAAATGCGTCTTTAACAAAAACGTACAATGTATTACTGTGTTGATTACATTTCACATGTCTTCTGTTTTTATCGCAGTGAACATTATATAGTACCCATTTAACACTGTTGCACTAAATTAGTTATTAATGTAAGCTGCATAAGCTATATACACTATATGATTAAAAGTATCCAAACACCTATTAGAGGAATTAATATGGCGTGTGTCCACTGTGCACCTGTATAATGACGAACTCTGCTGAGAATACTTTCAGCAGGATGTCAATGTCTGAGGAGGAATGGCAGCCTGCTCTTCCTCAAGCGTAGAAATTAGAGAAGGTAGTGGTGTTGGGCTGGGGCGTGGAGCAGAGTTGACATTCTATCTTGTCCCGAAGGTGTTCTGTTCGGTTCAGGTCAGGACACTGGGCGGACCAGTCTATTTCTAGAATTTTATTGTCCACCAGCCCCTGGCTCACATATGTTGCTTTATGACACAGTGCATTGCCTGCATCACAACAAGTGTTTGTTTTTGCTTGAAGAGCAAATTATGGTTGTTAGAACATTCAGGTGAATGGTAGCTACCCCCACAGCAGTAGTGTAGCAAAGCACACTGTTCGTTTTGTGAGTTAACACAGCTTTTCATAAGAAGCAATTTATTTTGAATTTCCTGTGTGCATTTTTAGTTTAAAACTTTTACATTTCATGTGTGTTTGTGTATTTATCAACTTTTCAATAACTCTCTAGAGTATATTTCTGCTGTCTTTAGTAACGACTGGGGCTGTGAATGCTGGATTCAGGTGCAAGCTGAGTTGGTAACCCTTCGCTCACAGCTCTAGGTGGTGCTACAGCTTGAGGTTTTTGCCAGTCGGCATCAGTGGGAGCAGGGGAGGGGGGTGGGCGGACATGGGTATCCAAGGGATGTCTAGCATGTCCACCAATCCGTCCACTTCACACACAGTTATAGGTGGTGCTGGCTTTGGCCATGGTGTTGGGGTTGTTGCCAATGGGCATCACTATGGGGGCCAGACATGGGAATCCAATTGGTTCAATATAGTGGCTACCCCAGATACTGCCCACACTGTGGTTGAGTGGAAGATTATTTCAGAGTGTGGCATGCAGCAAAAGACTTTCCAGTGGGCTGATTGAAGGGCCTCCCAGGTTCATCTGACGAACAGGTTTCGGGCACTGTCTGTGCCTGATAAACATTCTGAGCCAGATGCAGTCGCTTGCCCTGTTTCAGGGAAAGCCTCCTGGCCTGCAAAATCTGGGCAGACACAGAGAGGGATTACCGGTAGTTGGGAGCCCCAGCGGTAGGTGCGTAATGGGGGCCCTTCGGGGTATGGCTGCCAAGGAGGGGAAGGAATCCTGTGTGCTCTCTGTGTGCACATCAGGAGGAGTCACTCCAGATGTGGAATGGGTACTTTCAGATGCCATGAAGAGCACAGGCTGCAGCCAACTGTAAGTGGTGGCTCATGTCGATACCAACAATGTATGTCACTTTAGATTGGAAGAGACTTGTCTGGTTTCAGATGTCTACAGGTAGTAAAGACTACCAGTCTTACTTGCAAGATGAAGGTGGAGCTCACTATCTGTAGCATTGTCAACAGGAATGTCTGCAAATCTTTGATACCAAGTGGAAGATCTGAATCAGAGGCTCAGATGGTTCTACAACAGTGTAGGCTGCAAATTCCTCAAATTGCACCATAGGCTGGTGGGTTTTCAGGTTCTGCTTAATAAGTCAGGGGTCCACTACACACAGGAAGGGGTTACACAGGTAGAAGGTGCTGTGTGGAGGAAACTGGGCGCATTTATTTGGTCAGAGGGTCTTGAGAAACTACAGAAAGGATGTCAATCCAAAAGGGTGCAGTGCAAACACAGGACAAGGGTAGACCTAGCAACAATCTGTATTGTACTTGTGAACTGGCATAGCTCTATTGGGAAAGTACCAGAGCTCAAAGTCCTAATAGAAAGCACTAAAGATGAAATTGTTATAGTTACTGAAATTTGGCTTCATCTGGAGATAAGTTCAGCCAAAATTTTTACAAAGAAACTAAATATGCTCAGAAAGGATAGACTAAATACGGTTGGTAGTGAAGTGTTTACTGTTGCCAGAAGTAATTTACTGTGTACTGTAATAAAAGTAGATAGTTGCTGCGTGCGGAGTGGTCACACAGTTAGAGGCCACAGATTGCGCAGCCTCTCCCTCTGGAGGTTCGAGTCCTCCCTTGGGCGCATATATATATATATATATATATATATATATATATATATATATATATATATATATATATATATATGGAAATATTCCGTGTGGGAAAAATATATCTAAAAACAAAGATGATGTAACTTACCAGACAAAAGCATTGGTATGTTGATAGAGACACTAACAAACACAAATGCGCACACAAAATTCAAGCTTTCGCAACCCACGGTTGCTTCATCAGGAAAGAGGGAAAGACGAAAGGATGTGGGTTTTAAGGGAGAGAGTAAGAAGTCATTCCAATCCCGGGAGTGGAAAGACTTACCTTAGGGAGAAACACACCCGTCAACTCCTATCCTTAATAAAAGTCCTCAATCTTTCCTCTCCCACATCCACACTGGCTGTTCAGAGCATCCTCCTACAGGCCAACCGCAAATTAGAACAGCATGCCACCCTCCACCTCAAAAAACTATCCAATCTCCTGGTTTCCCACCTCCGGAAAAGCAACTCATTCACCCTCCACAACCTTTCCAGCAAACCTCAACCTCCTATCATTGCACACAGACCCAGTCTCTCCCACTTTCAGCTCCACTCCCCCTGAAACCTCAAAATTCCAATCAACACAATCTGAAACCACACCACCCTAATTCAGTAGTTAACCTTTCCTCCAAACCTCTCTCCCAATCCGAAACCTCTGTCCTATCCAAAGGCCTCACCTTCAGCCCTACTCTCAGATTCAACCAAACAGCCCTCGTCAAAGATTTACTGTCCTACACTCGTACTCTCTGCTGGAAATATCACTTTGCCACGAAGAAAAATAATCCTAATCCTACTCCTAATGATCCAACTTCCCAAGACACTATCCAAATTGAACCCTGCCTGGAACAGTTCCGTCCTCCGTCACAGCGGGACCCACCTCCTGTTCCTCAAAATCACCCTCTCCAAACCTTCCAGGAATTTCTCACTTCCAGCCTTGGCTCTCAATCCTTCCTGAAAAACCTTAATCCTACTCCCAACATCACCACAGCTGAAGCCCAGGCTATCCGTGATCTGAAGGATGACCGATCCATCGTCAGACAAGGGTTCCACGACCATGGTACTTGATCATCGGGAGTATGTGGCTGAGGGACTGCGTCAGCTTTCAGACAATACTACATACAAAGTTTGCCAAGGTAATCCCATTCCTGATGTCCAGGCGGAGCTTCAAGGAATCCTCAGAAACTTAGGCCCCCTACAAAACCTTTCACCTGACTCCATCAACCTCCTAACCCCACTGACACCCCGCACCCCTACCTTCTACCTACTTCCTACTTCCTAAAATTCACAAACCCAATCATCCTGGCCGCCCCATTGTAGCTGGTTACCAAGCCCCCACAGAACATATCTCTGCCTACGTAGATCAACACCTTCAACCCATTACACGCAGTCTCCCATCCTTCATCAAAGACACCAACCACTTTCTCGAACGCCTGGAATCCTTACCCAATCTGTTACCCCTGGAAACCATCCTTGTAACCATTGATGCCACTTCCTTATACACAAATATTCCACACGTCCAGGGCCTCCCTGTGATGTAGCACTTCCTTTCACGCCGATCACCTGCCACCCTACCTAAAACCTCTTTCCTCATTACCATAGCCAGCTTCATCCTGACTCACAACTTCTTCACTTTCGAAGGCCAGACATACCAACAATTAAAGGGAACAGCCATGGGTACCAGGATGGACCCCTCGTACGCCAACCTATTTATGGGTCGCTTAGAGGAAGCCTTCTTGGTTACCCAGGCCTGCCAACCCAAAGTTTGGTACAGATTTATTGATGACATCTTCATGATCTGGACTCACAGTGAAGAAGAACTCCAGAATTTCCTCTCCAACCTCAACTCCTTTGGTTCCATCAGATTCACCTGGTCCTACTCCAAATCCCATGCCACTTTCCTTGACATTGACCTCCATCTGTCCAATGGCCAGCTTCACACATCCGTCCACATCAAACCCACCAACAAGCAACAGTACCTCCATTATGACAGCTGCCACCTATTCCATATCAAACAGTCCCTTCCCTACTGCCTAGGTCTTCGTGGCAAACGAATCTGCTCCAGTCCTGAATCCCTGAACCATTACACCAACAACCTGAAAACAGCTTTCGCATCCTGCAACTACCCTCCCAACCTGGTACAGAATCAAATATCCAGAGCCACTTCCTCATCCCCTCAAACCCAGAACCTCCCACAGAAGAACCCCAAAAGTGCCCCACTTGTGACAGGATACTTTCCGGGACTGGATCAGACTCTGAATGTGGCTCTCCAGCAGGGATACGACTTCCTCAAATCCTGCCCTGAAATGAGATCCATCCCTCATGAAATCCTCCCCACTCCACCAAGAGTGTCTTACCGCCGTCCACCTAAGCTTTGTAACCTCTTGGTTCATCCCTATGAAATCCCCAAACCACCTTCCCTACCCTCTGGCTCCTACCCTTGTAACCGCCCCCAGTGTAAAACCTGTCCAATGCACCCTCCCACCACCACCTACTCAAGTCCTTTAACCCGGAAGGTGTACACGATCAAAGGCAGAGCCACGTGTGAAAGCACCCATGTGATTTACCAACTGACCTGCCTACACTGTGAAGCTTTCTATGTGGGAATGGCCAGCAACAAACTGTCCATTCGCATGAACAGACACAGGCAGACAGTGTTTGTTGGTAATGAGGATCACCCTGTTGCTAAACATGCCTTGGTGCCTGGCCAGCACATCTTGGCACAGTGTCACACTGGCCGGGTTATCTGGATACTTCCCATTAACACCAACCTATCAGAACTCCGGAGAGGGGAACTTGCCCTTCAATATATCCTCTCTTCCCATTACCCACCAGGCCTCAACCTCCGCAAATTTCAAGTTGCCGCCGCTCATACCTCACCTGTCATTCAACATCTTTGCCTCTGTACTTCCGCCCCGACTGACATCTCTGCCCAAACTCTTTGCCTTTACATATGTCTGCTTGTGTCTGTATATGTGTGTGTGTGTGTGTGTGTGTGTGTGTGTGTGTGTGTGTATACCTGTCCCTTTTTTCCCCCTAAGGTAAGTCTTTTCACTCCTGGGATTGGAATGACTCCTTACCCTCTCCCTTAAAACCCACATCCTTTCGTCTTTGCCTCTTTCCTGATGAAGCAACCGTGGGTTGCGAAAGGTTGAATTTTGTGTGTGCGTTTGAATATATATATATATAGGGTGAGTCACCTAACATTACCGCTGGATATATTTCGTAAACCACATCAAATACTGACGAATCGATTCCACAGACCGAACGTGAGGAGAGGGGCTAGGGTAATTGGCTAATACAAACCATAAAAAAATGCACGGTAGTATGTTTTTTAACATAAACCTACGTTTTTTTTAAAATGGAACCCCGTTAGTTTTGTTAGCACATCTGAACATATAAACAAATACGTAATCAGTGCCGTTTGTTGCATTGTAAAATGTTAATTACATCCGGAGATATTGTAACCTAAAGTTGACGCTTGAGTACCACTCCTCTGCTGTTCGATCGTGTGTATCGGAGAGCACCGAATTACGTAGGGATCCAAAGGGAACGGTGATGGACCTTAGGTACAGAAGAGACTGGAACAGCACATTACGTCCACATGCTAACACCTTTTTATTCTTCTTTTTCACTGGCGCACATGTACATTACCATGAGCGGTGAGGTACACGTACACACGTGGTTTCTGTTTTCAATTACGGAGTGGAATAGAGTGTGTCCCGACATGTCAGGCCAATAGATGTTCAATGTGGTGGCCATCATTTGCTTCACAGAATTGCAATCTCTGGCATAATGAATGTCGTACACGCCGCAGTACATCTGGTGTAATGTCGTCGCAGGCTGCCACAATACGTTGTTTCATATCCTCTGGGGTTGCAGGCGCATCACGGTACACATTCTCCTTTAACGTACCCCACAGAAAGAAGTCCAGAGGTGTAAGATCAGGAGAACGGGCTGGCCAATTTATGCGTCCTCCACGTCCTATGAAACGCCCGTCGAACATCCTGTCAAGGGTCAGCCTAGTGTTAATTGCGGAATGTGCAGGTGCACCATCATGCTGATACCACATACGTCGACGCGTTTCCAGTGGGACATTTTCGAGCAATGTTGGCAGATCGTTCTGTAGAAACGCGATGTATGTTGCAGCTGTTTGGGCCCCTGCAATGAAGTGAGGACCAATGAGGTGGTCGCCAATGATTCCGCACCATACATTTACAGTCCACGGTCGCTGTTGCTCTACCTGTCTGAGCCAGCGAGGATTGTCCACGGACCAGTAATGCATGTTCCGTAGATTCACTGCCCCGTGGTTTGTGAAACCCGCTTCATCGGTAAACAGGTAGAACTGCAACGCATTCTCTGTTAATGCCCATTGACAGAATTGCACTCGATGATTAAAGTCATCACCATGTAATTGCTGATGTAGCGACACATGAAACGGGTGAAAGCAGTGACGAAGCAGTATGCGCATGACACTACTTTGACTCAGTCCACCGGCTCTCTCAATGTCCCGTGTACTCGTGTGGGTTCATGGCAACAGCAGCGAACACACCAACTGCACCCGCTTCTCCTGTGACGGGCCTGTTACGGACCCGTTTGCATGCTACGACCATACCTGTTGCATACAGTTGGCGGTAGATGTTTTGCAATGTGCGGCACGTTGGATGCTCTCTGTCCGGGTACCGTTCTGCATACACCCTGCAGGCTTCAGCTGCATTTAGTCGACACTCGCCATAGATGAGTATCATCTCCGCCTATTCAGAGTTCGAATACACTATGGTCACAGTTCCTACAACACTACACTATCACAGACGTCTGGTAACACGGTGTACTACAGTTGGTCTGTGTGCGGAGACGAATGCAGAATAACAATAGCAGCAAGCGCTACATGCAGACACTGCGACAGCTAGATCAAACCACAACAGTGCACTACAGCCACACTCGTAAACACGGTCGTCATCGTAAACATGTCCCTGCAGATGCTGCTCACCGACCGTGGCCCGTGTTTGTTACAACACGCAACTGAACATCGGAGGTTTCAAGCGTCAACTTTAGGTTACAATATCTCTGGATGTAATTAACATTTTACAATGCAACAAACGGCATTGATTACGTATTTGTTTATATGTTCAGATGTGCTAACAAAACTGACGTGGTTCCATTTAAAAAACGTAGGTTTGTGTTAAAAAACATACTTCCGTGCATTTTTGTATGGTTTGTATTAAACAATTACACTAGTCCCTCTCCTCACGTTCGGTCTGTGGAATCGGTTCGTCAGTATTTGATGTGGTTTACGAAATATATCCAGCGGTAACGTTAGGTGACTCACCCTGTATATATATGTGTGTGTGTTTGTTTTGTTCTCAGCATAAGTTAGTTTAAGTAGCGTGTAAGTCTAGGGACCAATGACCTCGGCAGTTTGGTCCCTTAGGAATTCACACACACATGAACATTTTGAAATAGATAATTCCTGAAAGTTAATACAGCTAAAGGTTATATGTGACAATCAGAATAAGTTAATAATTGCCTCATTTAACCAACTTCTGACTTTCAGATGATACAATAGCTGAACAGTTCAAAGCAAACTTGAGTCTCGTGTCAAATAGGTACCCCACAATTATAGTTGGTGGTGACTTCAATCAACTCCCTATATGGTGGTGAAAATACTTGTTTAAAGTTGGTGATAGGCATAAAATGTCATCGAAAATCATACTGAATGCTTTCTTTGAAAATTATTTTGAACAGTTACTTCAGGATCCCTCTTGAAGTGTAAATGGTTGCAAAAACATATTGACCTCATAGCTACAGCTATTCCCATGCAAATAGGGAGCATCATGACAGATCAAGGGACTAGTGACCACAAGGTCATTGTAGCAAGAGTGAATACTATAACATCCAAATCCCCCAAAAGTATATTCAAAATATATCTGTTTGAAAAAGCAGATAAAATTTGCTTGGTGGCTGATACAAATCCAGCTGTCAGTGGTTGCTTGGGGAGTGGAACAACTGGTCAGAGGAGGATTTGATCATCATTTGTAACAATAACACAATTTATTAAATTTCCAATGCCAGGATAACCAGGTTTACAAAATAACAATTTCTGCAAAACAATTACAAAGACCAGTTGCTTCAATGCAGCAAGCCTGCTCCTCCAGTGACACATCAAGAGTGAGGAATCAAATCTCAATGTCACCCACTAGTCTGGATATGCCACAGCCCACAGTGGTCAGGTAACACAAGTACTGGGCATTTCTAAAACACTTATGCAAAACTATCTTAAAGTACATATAACAAAAGCATATACATGGGACAACTCAGATTGTTAATAGTACAAACACTTTAAAAATGTAAATGAGTTCCCCAGCGTTTAAATAGTACCTCTTTCATACATTCAGCACTATGCCCACAAACCATACAGCTGCACACGCATCGGCCGTATGGACAGTATCCATATGCCATACGAGCACAGGTTTTCTATTTGTGGAAACATGTTTGTCCACGTGCTACACAACTGCCAGCTGTAGCAAGCATACCCCACACGTGGCCTCCACATGCATGCAGTCTCGTCGAACGTGCACCAAAAGACAATCAGGGCAGGACTGCTGGCACGCCCTCTAAAAACGCCACAGGTGGAAAATACTATGCCATAATCGACAAGAACCTGCCTAGGTCAACATGAGGGAAGATGGGCAGTCCCATGATGCCACTGCACTGGAATCATCAGCATCAACACATGACGACTCGGTGGGAGGGAAGGCCGCCTATGGAACTCCAGGGGGCACTTGGGCACTGTTTACCATGTATACCTAATTGTGTTACCCGTCAGTTGTCAGAATGTTCCTTGCCACCGCCATAAACTCATGATTCTGCAATGTGGTCGTTGGCTAAAGGAGGGTGAATAGGATCAAAGCTCTAGTTTGGGCCCAAGATAAGGCGCTAACTGGACAAACGTGTCCCTGGTTAGCAAGTCTGCATATGAGGTAGTTGGGTCACTCAAAACAACATTTGTGTGAGAGACCCTGCAGATTGGCGAACCAGGCCGTATGTGACTGCCAAGGGCATTCATGGTGCTGGTTAAACTGCAACAGTGCCACCACTACCAGGGCTTGTTGTCCAAAATACTGTGTAAGCAAACAAAAAAGTTCATGAAAGGTTAGTTTCTCAGGTTCAGTGGAGGGCTTCAAATTTTGCACAGTTTTGTACAACCTCACATTCCTGGATAATAACAAGGTAGCTTTATCAATTGGCTCAACAGTACACCTGGTTGCACAACAACAACTGGTGTAGGTAATTTTCCCACCTTTCCATAGACTCATCGACACATCCAAATGGTGTCAGGGGTGGGGAAAACAACAGCATAGTAAACACCTGGCCTGCCAACTGTGTGGCACGAGTGCAAAGCAATTCCACTTTCTGGTTTAGCAGTACCTGCATCTGCTCATGCTACTGCTGATACTGCTTCTGTAGATGCAACTGTTCCTGCCATCTTTGCAGAAATGCTGGGTCTATAGTGACCCAAAATTAATTCTGTGAAAAGGGAAGAAAAAAAATTAAAGTGTCACATGTGTTAGAATGTCCTTAGTAGCTACTTTAGTATCTGCACAGGCATGACAATGCCACTGAACACCATCGGTACAAGATATTGTACAAAGTCCAACAGTTTCATGACATCAAGTTGGGCAGAACCCCCTAAGAGGAAATGAAAACTCGCTATGTGAGTTGATCTACAGGGAATTACAAAATCCAAAACCTGGGGTTGAGATGAGCATGGTGATACACACAACACATGGCAAGCACTGGCAACTGACGACTGATTATACAGCAATGGCACACAGCATGAGGCACTAGGTGAGGTTCAGGGTGGTTGAACTCAGCGACAGAACTGCCCCACTCGGGTTACTGCTGCCGGCAGGTAAACATTTCTGTCAGCGAGTCTGCCCATGCCACACGTCACATGTGCAACCCCCCCACCCCATAGCAGTTGTCAGCACTATTCCGCTATGATAACCATATCACCACATGTGCCTCCATTCTGATGTCCACTGGTGAGGACACTAAAAGCTACAAGGCTCTCCATGGGAAATCTGCATTATCACAAAAAGGCTTTCCTCATTTGTTAGCAGAAACCGTAAAAAAATGTGTGTGTGGTGTGGTGTCATTTACGAGTGTCAGTTTTTTCCAGTGCAACTACAGAAGTTAAAAACCACAACGTTTTTAATTAATTTATTACTTTTCGGTATAATCTCTATCCATTTCCAGAATTCTGGTCCATCTTTTAACAAGGGGATATATTCCACTGTGGTAAAACACCCTGTCTGGCTTCCAAAGCCATTGACGTATGGATGTTTTCACAATCACCTCATCATCAAAATAAATCCCATGATGAGCTACTTTTAGTAGCCCGAATAGATGGAAGTCTGGTGGTGCCAAGTCAGGGCTGTATGGGGGCTGAGGCAAAACTTCCCATCCAGTTTACATAACATCTTCATTGGTGTAATGACTGGTGTGTGGTCTTACATTGTCACTTGAAACCTTTTGTTGGGCAAACTCGCTGAAGGTGCATTTTAAGCTGTATGAGGATTCTGGCATTTTAGGCAGAATTTGTTGCGCACTCTGATCCACAAACCAAACCACAATCACACCTCTGCATGTCAGAATATTTTAGCTGTAACTTTCCCTGCCGATTGCACAATTTTGAACTTTCTCTTCTACGGTGAGTTTCTGTGATGCCATTCCACTGACTGCCTCCTTGATTTTGGTTGAAAAACAGGAACCCATATTTTGTCGCCAGTCACAGTTTTTCCAGAAAATCCTCTCCCTCCAAACTGAAGTACTGCAAGACTTGGGAAGTAGTTTTTTTCTTTTTTTCTTGTCTCTTTATTCTGGTCAGTTAACATGCCAGCCTGCCACTCCGTGTCTGCCCTTTAGCTTTGTTGCAGTGACAGACCCATCGTCTAAATGGGTTGATATCCACTGTTGCATTGCCACACACATTTTTCAGTCTTTCATGAATGCAAATGGGCATTTCACCTTCTGCATTCCAGAATTCTATCACAGAAAGCTGTCTAATACAAACATCAATGACTAACTGAAACCCTCAGCTGCAGACAGGTGTTGTTGATATACCTTGATGTGGACAGCTGAAAATGTGTGCCCCGACCGGGACTCGAACCCAGGATCTCCTGCACGGTCATTTCTGTTCTTTCGAGAACAGTTACTGTCTTCATATACAAACATCAATGTTGGCCATTTTGCAAACAGCTACAGTTATGGCTTCTGTTGATGCAGAAAATTACTTTTGCAATACACTGGAGAAGTAGTTTTGCAGAATAGTGCCAAATTCGAGTTTTTTACCTAAAAAACTTAATTTGAGCAGAAAAATGTAGGACTCATTACTTTTCCACTGATCCTCACAGCACTTGTATCTGTAAACATTTCATCTTTTCTTACTTTTAATTTTGATTGCCCTCTCTTAAACATAATTGAAATAAACAACTAGAATAATTTATTGCTTCAATTAATTGCAACCCACTTAACATTTCACGTATCGCAGAAATAGCTCAACCAAAATTCTTGAGAACTGAAGGACTCATTTCTAGTTGCAAGCACTCTGCATATATCACAAAAACAGGTGTGCTCAATTTCACCCCAAAACAAGTATGAAATGACAACAATATGGAAAGGATAGATTGCAGTCGGGTCGTAACACCTGGAGACATTGCCCATGTGTGTATGTGATTTGTTGCCATATGAATGCATGAAAGTTCTACTTCTGAAGAACAACTTTGTCTGAAACCTGAAAATATATCTAGTATTCTTTTTCACTTTGACTTTCAGCAACACAGCATCTCAACTATGTGGTGAGCAGCAATCTCTCCTTTCCATATTGTTGTATTTCTCTCCTTTCCATATTGTTGTATTCAAAACACTCATTTTTCTGATACCTTTCACCTGTGATATCCACATGCAAATTTTTTTCATGTTTAGTCTCTGGAAGAGAAGTTATTTAACAAAATTATCAGTCTCACCACCTGCAATGGCATCTTGTAGGATCAGTAATTTTTTGGATAAATGGCTATTACATTTCAATAACTGCAATCATCTATTTCTGTGACAACAAACGCTTGAATAACTAAAGCACCATGATTTTATTTGGTAAGTTGTGAATGAATACAAGCTAAAGAAAAGTATTTAATAACAATAATGTGTGGCAGGTGCTGTTTCTTTTAAAAATGAAAACCAACTAACTGAAGTACAATCTATGATCCTCTCATCGTCAATGACATTACCTCTGCAGACCTACACTTAGCATCAAAACTACAAGGGAAGAATTTGTCATCAGACTGAGAACTTAGGATCATTTATAATATTCAAACGATATTTGAGAAAGGACTTTCTGGAATGAAACAAAACATTTGTGGTTATCTCGTAGGAGCGGTTGGAGATCAAACACACTAAGTATTGAATATGTATTTATTAATCACTGATACATAACAAACATGGCAGTACAAGTTACGCACCAACAGTGAAAAGCAGTCCAAAATAGCAAACGCCTCTGCGCCAGAGACGCCACAGAGACCCCTCGCCCCGCTAGTGTGGAGCACAGCAGAGGGAAGCTTCATTACATGAATTTGTAATCTTGGTGCCAATGCGGTGGTTGTAGACAGCACCAGCATGGGGAGTGGGGGCGTCAGTGGTGCAGGAGTCCCGTGGTTCCAATGGCTGCACAGGCAGAGATGCGTCAGCTAAAGGCAGCGTCGGGAGGCACATCAGTGAGTGACCATGCCAGTTTCAGGCAATTAATAGACACTGTCTGTAGCTGTCCATACAGGTGTATGACGAACATTTTCATACCACGTTGTAGCACACGGCGAGGGCCGGAATAAGTTGGCTGCTTGCAGTGTCGTCATGCAGTATCACAAAGTTGCACAAAGCAAGGTTCTTGTGGATGAACACAGGCAGGTTTGGAGTGGGTGCAGGGAAGGGGGTTCCGGAGGTATGTGAAGTGTGTATGAACCCGCTGGACCAGGGCGGGAAGATCCTCAGTTGCGGCTGACGGTGAATCCTCGACGAAATTGGCGGGAAGAAAGGGGGATTCGACATATAGAATCTCAGTGAGCAAGGCATTCAAATCATCTTTATGGGCTGAGCAAATACCCAGCAGGACCCGCGGGAGGGCATCCGACCAAAGGCCGCCGTGGCACATTAGTGGGCCTTGAGTGTGCAGTGCCACCACGACCAGGCCATACACCTGCGGGTGGTAAGCTGTGGTGTGAAATTTGGCTATGAAGTAGAGTTTGCAGAGTCATGCAGAGACAGGGGACAGCCAAAGCAAGCAATCCATACCAAGATGAAAGAACGTGTAATGGTCTTGGCAGTTATGTCAATAATTGGGACCACCTCAACCCAGCAGGTCATGTGATCAATAAGATGTATCTGTAACCCTCGAATGGGAGGAGCGGACCAACGACGTTGATATGGATGTGAACGCCGCTTTGGGATGTCAAACTTGCCCAATGGAGGTTGAGCGCGCCTGCTGACCTTGCTGCGCTGGCACGGGACGCATGCACAGCTCCAAGTGCAACAGTTGTGCTTCATGCTAGGCCAGAAGAAGGGCTCCGTAACCAGCACGTCGTGGCTTGCGTTCCAGGTTGGGCTAAGCCATGCAAGACAGTAAAGACCATATGACGAAGGGCAGTAGGGACCAGGGGACAGAGTGTGCCCGTAGAGGTGTTGATCCATGTAGTATATGGGGCTGGACAGTGAGTGACGATTCGCTGTCTGATATTACTCGCTGTATATCATCGTCGTCAGGCGATCTCAGTGGTACGGTTAGCACACAGATGTGGTAAATGTAGTCTGCCACAATGTTCTCCGTCCACGGA
This sequence comes from Schistocerca nitens, assembly GCF_023898315.1. Taxonomy (NCBI): domain Eukaryota; kingdom Metazoa; phylum Arthropoda; class Insecta; order Orthoptera; family Acrididae; genus Schistocerca; species Schistocerca nitens. The sequence goes on from NC_064620.1 coordinate 272,098,878, forward strand.
TAGAGCATGCGTCAGAAGAGTGCGGACAGATGTCCATACAGCGCAAACGCCTCAGCAGAACGTCCTTAGCTGGATTACGAATAGCGTCCATGAGTGGCTTGTGATTTGTATAGAAGAACACGACGCAGGTGTAACGGCCGGTGCCGTTGCAACAGCAGGTGGGAGGCGGTCGCAGTGGTGATGGCCATCTTTGGAATATCCATTGGATGCATAGGGATCTGATGAGGCACCTTGGAACACGCCTTGGAACAATCTAAAATGGAGAAAAAGTTAGAACCGTGGAGTAATTGCATGAAATCCTGGATACATGGGATGGGGTACTTATTGATAATGGTGCGAGCATTAAGGGACCTGTAGCCTCTGCACATGCATGAGGTGCCATCCTTTTTGGGAACAAGGTGAATTGGTGAAACCAGTTGCTATTGGAGGGGCATAGGATGCCCAAAGCCAACAGATCCTGAATAATCTCCTTCGCGCGCAGAAGTTTGGAAGCGTTAAAGTCACCTGGCCTTATAAGGAACACGTGGGCCATCAGTTCCTAAATATCGTGAAAATCTACATGCGTGAAATTTATGATTAAGCTGCAAAAGTACACAGACAAAACTAAACAAGAAACTTGGTTCTATGCAGAAGCTAGTAATAAAAGGGCTGCCCAGAGAGTAATGCACCACCTTTTTCTTCCCTCAAGTGACAACAATGGTATGAAGCTAAACTTTAGGTGTGCATTATTTCAAGTTTCCGGAGAGCGTGCATGCAAATTTTCCGTTTTTCGTCTGACACGTAGCATTGCTGCACCAGTACTTCAAAATGGCATCTGTAAGTTATGTATGTGCAAGCGGTATGTCATCATTGAATTTCTCACTGCAGAACATTCACAAACATTTGTGTGCATTTTATGGAGCATCTGCAGTTGACAGAAGTATGTTAGTCCTTAGGCAAAGAGGATGAGACGGTAGTTCAGCAGAGCTCCAAGATTTTCAGTGTTCAGGAAAGCTATCCACGGCTGTCACATCTGACAAGATGCAGCTTACTGATGTGCTCATTTGTGGTGCCAAGAGGCAACACCATTAATTATGAAGCATATGTGAACACATTAACCAAACTAAAGAAGCATTTCCAGTGACTTTGGTATCTTTAACAACCCAGGTGGTTATTTGAGTCAACACCATACTGCTCAACCTCAAACAAGTGTGAGGACTTTGGAACCCATCATTAAACAGGGCTGGACAGTGTTATCCCATCCACCTAGCTCCCTCAGACTTCCACTTGTTTGGGCCATTAAAGGATGCCATTCGTGGAAGACATTTTGAGGATGGCAAAGTGATTCGCAAAAAAAAAGAAATGGCTTTGTGACTATTGTCTCGGTGGAGGAAAGCCATAGAACGGGAAGGCGATTACATGGAAAAATAGGGATTATAGAAGAAACACTCATTCTTTCTTGTGTGTATGTTTCATAGCGTTCAATAAATAATTGTCAAAGAAAAAAATGTGTTGCATTGTTCTCCGGGCCACCCTCATGTAATGAATAAACAAACAGTATCTTGGCTGTTCAGAACAAAATAAACGACAGCAGTGATACAGATGATTTAATCTGCACTACACAGTTACTGTAAAACAAGGCAATGCCTTGTAAGTACACAAACATACAAAATATTCAAGATTAAACTAAAAAATAGCACATAGATGAAGCTAACAGTGATACCAAAAGTACCTTCCACCACACATCTTATGGCGACTTGTGGGGTATAGATGTAGATTCAGGGGCGATACTAATTACAACAAGGATTTACAATTTTCATAAACAGCAGTGTATATAACTTTCAGCTTTATGCTTAAGATGGATTAGACAGAATCTCAACAGTAAATCCCGCCCTCTGTCACAACTTTTGATGGCTATTAATACGTGCAGACAGCTGGGTAATAATGATTATGCCCACACAATAGGCGGCTAAAGACTTCTGACACAAGGAGTCACCCTTGTTCTGCCAACAGCAATGTCAAGGAGGGCGGAGAAACAGTTAGCGGTTCACGGCACTCTGTTGCCTTTTGGGGTGGAAAACTGCCCATAAAAGGTGGAAGAATCTGCAAAGATCAATGGTATGCAGAAGGCAATGGAAAACGCTATGTTAAAGACACACAATGTGTATCCACAGGACATGTGGCCTATAATTGAAAAAGTGTCATGATGACCTCTCCATTGGCAAAAGACTCAAAATTAGTCCCAGATTTGGGTCTCTGGGAAGGGACTGCCAAGGGGGAGGTGACCTAGAGGTGATAACATTCTACAAATTGGAATATGGAATGTCAGAAGTTTGAACATGGTAGGAAAGCTAAAAAAATCTGAAAAGAAAAATACAAAGGCTCGCCCTAGTGTCAGTGAAGTGAAATGGAAAGAAGATATGGATTCCTGGTCTGATGAATATAGGGTAACATCAAAAGTAGTAGAAAATAGCATAACTGAACTAGGATTCATTATGAATAAGAAAGTAGGGCAGAGAGTGAACTAATGTGAATGGTTCAGTGATAATAATGTTCTCGTAAGATTCAACAACAAACCAATGTCAACAACAATATTTACATCAACATCTATACACAGTAAATGATTGCAAGGTACATGGCAGAGGGTACGGCCCATTGAACCAGTTATTAGGGTTTCTTCTTGTTCCATTCACATATGGAGCGCAGGATGAATGATTGTTTGAATGCCTCTGTGCATGAAGTAATTATTCTAATCTTAAACTCACGATCCCTATTTGAGCGATACATTGGGGGTTGTAGTATATTCCTTGAGTAATTATTTAGAGTTGTTTCTTGAAAGTTTATTAATAAACTTCCTTGGGATAGTTTACGTCTATCTTCAAGAGTTTTAAACAGTTCAGTGTCTCTGTGACACTCTCCCATGGATTAAATAAACCTGTGACCTTTCGTACTGCCATTCTCTGTAAACATTCAGTATCCCCATTAATCCTATCTGGTAGAGGTCACACACACTTGGGCAGTATTCTAGAACTGATCACTCAATTGATTTGTAAGCAATCTACTTTATAGAATGATTGTATTCCCCAAGTATTCTACCAATAAACCAAAGTCTACCATCTGCTTTACCATGACTGAACCTATGTGATCATTCCATTTCGTATCCCTGCAAAGTGTTACACCCAGGTATTTGTATGAGTTGGCCAATTCCAACAGTGATTCATTGATACTATGTTGTTGTGGTCTTCAGTCCAGAGACTGTTCTGATGCAGCTCTCCATTCTACACTATCCTGTGCAAGCTTCTTCATCTCCCAGTACCTACTGCAACATACATCCTTCTGAATCCTTGGTATCCCTCTATGATTTTTACCCTCCACACTGCCCTCCAATACTAAATTGGTGATCCCTTGATGCCTCAGAACATGCCCTACCAACCAATCCCTTCTTCTAGTCAAGTTGTGCCACAATCTCCTCTTCTCCCCAATTCTATTCAATACCTCCTCATTAGTTATGTGATCTACCCATTTAATCTTCATCATTCATCTGTAGCACCACATTTCGAAAGCTTCTATTCTCTTCTTATCTAAACTATTTATCATCCATGTTTCACTTCCATACATGGCTACACTCCATACAAATACTTTCAGAAACGACTTCCTGACAAATCTATACTCGATGTTAACAAATTTCTCTTCTTCAGAAACGCTGTCCTTGCCATTGCCAGTCTACATTTTATATCCTCTCTACTTCGACCATCATCAATTATTTTGCTCCCCAAGTATCAAAACTCATTTACTACTTAAAGCGACTCATTTCCTAACCTAATTCCTGCAGCATCACCCGATTTAATTCGACTACTTTCCATTATCCGCGTTTTGCTTTTGTTTATGTTCATCTTATATCCTTCTTTCAAGACACTGTCCATGGAGAGGCTACAACCCTGTCTCACTCCCTTCCCAACCAGTGCTTCCCTTTCATGCCTCTCGACTCTTATAACTGCCATCTGCTTTCTGTACAAATTGTAAATAGCCTTTCGCTCCCTGCATTTGACCCCTGCCACCTTTAGAATTAGAAAGAGGTTATTCCAGTCAACATTGTCAAAAGCTTTCTCTAAGTCTACAAATGCTAGAAACGTGGGTTTGCCTTTCCTTAATCTATTTTCTAAGATAAGTCGTAGGGTCAGTATTGCCTCACATGTTTCAACATTTCTACGGAATCCAAACTGATCTTCTCCGAGGTTGGCTTCTACCAGTTTTTCCATTCGTCTGCAAAGAATTCATGTCAGTATTTTGCAGTTATTAAACTGATAGTTTGGTAATTTTCACATCTGTCAACACCTGCTTTCTTTGGGATTGGAATTATTATATTCTTCTTGAAGTCTGAGGGTTTTTCACCTGTCTCATACATCTTGCTCACCTGATGGTGGAGTTTCCTCAGGGCTGGCTCTCCCAAGGCTATCAGTAATTCTAATGGAATGTTGTCTACTCCTGGGGCCTTGCTTCGACTTAAGTCTTTCAGTTCTCTGTCAAACTTCTCACGCAGTATCATATCTCCTATTTCATCTTCATTTACATCCTCTCCCACTTGCATAATATTGTCCTCAAGTACCGTACATCACCCTTGTATAGACCCTCTATATACTCCTTCCACCTTTCTGCTTACCCTTCTTTGCTTAGAACTGGGTTTCCATCTTAGCTCTTGATATTCATACAAGTGGTTCTCTTTTCTCCAAAGGTCTCTCTAATTTTCCTGTAGCGAGTATCTATCTTACCCCTAGTGAGATAAGCCTCTACATCCTTACATTTGTCCTCCAGACATCCCTGCTTAGCCATTTTGCACTTCCTGTCGATTTAATTTTTAGACGTTTGTATTCCTTTTTGCCTGCTTCATTTACTGCATTTTTGTATTTTCTCCTTTCATCAATTAAATTCAATATCTCTTCTGTTACCCAAGGATTTCTATTAGCCCTCGTCTTTTTACCTACTTGATCCTCTGCTGCCTTCACTACTTCATCCCTCAAAGCTACCCATTCTTCTTCTACTGTATTTCTTTCCCCCATTCTTGTCACTTGTTCCCTTATGCTCTGCCTGAAACTCTGTACAACCTCTGGTTTAGTCAGTTTCTCCAGGTCCTATCTCCTTAAATTCCCACCTTGTTGCAGTTTCTTCAGTTTTAATCTACAGTTCATAACCAATAGATTGTGGTCAGAGTCCACATCTGTCCCTGGAAATATCTTACAATTTAAAACCTGGTTCCTAAACCTCTGTCTTACCATTATATAATCTATCTGATACCTTCTAGTATCTCCAGGCTTCTTCCATGTATACAATCTTCTTTCGTGATTCTTAAACCAAGTGTCAGCTATGATTAAGTTATGCTCTGTGCAAAATTCTACCAGGCGGCTTCCTCTTTCATTTCTTACCCCCAATCCATATTCACCTACTATGTTTCCTTCTCTTCCTTTTCCTACTATCGAATTCCAGTCACCCATGACTATTAAATTTTCGTCTACCTTCACTATAATTTATTTTATCTCATCATACATTTCTTCAATTTATTCATCATCTGCAAAGCTAGTTGGCATAGAACTTGTACTACTGTAGTAGGCGTGGGCTTCCTGTCTATCTTGGCCACAATAATGTTTCACTATGCTGTTTGTAGTAGCTTACTCGCACTCCTATATTTTTCTTTATTCATTGTTAAACCTACTCCTGCATTACCCCTATTTGATTTTGTATTTATAACCCTGTAGTCACCTGTCCAGAAGTCTTGTTCCTCCTGCCACCGAACTTCACTAATTCCCACTATATCTAACTATGCGTTTTCCTGTTTAAATTTTCTAACCTACCTGCCCGATTAAGGAATCTGACACTTCACACTCCGACCCGTAGAACGTCAGTTTTCTTTCTCCTGATAACGATGTCCTCTTGAGTAGTCCCCACCCGGAGATCAGAATGGGGGACTATTTTACCTCTGGAATATTTTACCCAAGAGGACACCATCATCATTTAACCATACAGTAAAGCTGCATGCCCTCGGGAAAAATTACAGCTGTAGTTTCCCCTTGCTTTCAGCCGTTCACAGTACCAGTGCAGCAAGGCTGTTTTGGTTAGTGTTACAAGGCCAGATCAGTTAATATCCAGACTGTTGCCCCTGCAACTACTGAGAAGGCTGCTGCCCCTCTTCAGGAACCATACATTTGTCTGGCCTCTCAACAGATATCCCTCTGTTGTGGTTGCACCTGCGGTACGGCTATCTGTATCGCTGAGGCACACAAGCCTCCCCACCACCAACAAGGTCCATGGCTCATGGGGAGGGGGGGGGGGGGGGGCACTGATACTATAGTCATAGCATACTATGCCTTTTCATTTTGGATGTGCAAAATTTTACATTTCTGAAGATTTAGAGCAAGTTGCCAATCTTTGCACTATGTTGAAGTCTTATCAAGATCTGGCTGAATATTTATGCAGCTTCTTTCAGATAGTACCTCACTGCATCATTTGCGACAAGCCTGATTTTACTATTAATATTGTCTGCAAGGTCATTAATATACGACACAAGGTCATTAATACACGACATGAACAGCAAGGGTCCTAACACACTCCCCTGGAACACACCCGAAGTTACTTATACATCTGACGATGAATCTCCATCCAAGATAAATTGCTGTGTCCTCCCTAACGAGAAGTCATCAGTCCAGTCTTACTTCTGACAATAAGTGTAGGTGAGGTACTGAGTCAGTTCGCAAGTCAAGAAACACTGCATCTACCTTGTTCCCTTAATCCAAAGCTTTCAGTTTGTCATGTGAGAAAAGTGCGAGTTGGGTTTCACTTGGTCAATGTTTTTGAAATCCATGCTGGTTGGTATTGAGGAGGTCATTCTGTTTGACATACCTCATGATGTTTGAGCTCAGAATTTGTTCAAAAATTCCACAACAAATCAATGTCAATGATAGTGGATGGTAGTTTTGTGTATCACTTCTACTACCCTTCTTGAAGACGGGTGCGACCTGTGTCTTTTTCCAAGAACTGGGAATGGTTTTTGTTTAAGGGATCTACTTATACGATAGATTATATTTAGAAGAGGGGCTAACTCAGTCACAAATTCAGTATACAATCTGACGGGGATTCCATTGAGTCCTGGAGCTTTGTTCCGTTTTAATGATCTCAGCTGTTTTCAACACCACTGACACTAATACTTACACTGAAGAGCCAAAGAAACTGATACACCGGTCTAATATTGTGTAAGGCCTCCGGGAGCACGCACAACTGCCACAACACAACATGGCATGGACTTGAGTAATGTCTGAAGTAGTGCTGGAGGGAACTGGCACTATAAATCCTGCAGGGCTGTCCATAAATCTGTAAGAGTACGAGGGGGTAGAAATCTGAATAGCATGTTGCAAGGCATCTCAGAGGTCCCAATAATGTTCATGTCTGGATAGTTTGGTGGCAGTGGAAGTGTTTAAATTCAGAAGTAGGTTCCTGGAGCCACTCAGTAGCAATTCTGGACGTATGGGGTGTCGCATTGTCCTGCTAGAATTGGCCAAGTCAGTCGGAATGCACAATGGACATCAGTGGATGCAGGTGATCAGACAGGATGCTTATATATATATATATGTCAGCTGTCAGAGTCATATCTAGACATATCAGGGTCCCATATTACTCCAACTACACACACCTCCATGATTACAGAGCCTCCACCACCTTGAACAGTCCTCGGCTGACATGCACGGACCACGGATTCAAGAGGTTTTCTCCATACCCATACATGTCCATCTGCTCGATACAATTTGAAATGAGACTCATCCAACCAGGCATCATGTTTCCAGTCTTCAACAGTTCAATGTTGGTGTTGAAGACCCAGGCGAGGTGTTAAGCTTTGTGTCATGCAGTCAGCAAGGATACATGTTTGGGCCTTTGGCTCCAAGAACCCATATCAATGATGTTTCGTCGAATGGTTTGCATGCTGGTACTTGTTGAAGGCCCAGCATTGAAATCTGCAGCAATTTGCAGAGAGGGTGCACTTCCATCTCATTGAACGATTCTCTTCAGTTGTTGTTGGTCCTGTTCTTGCAGGAAATTTTTCCAGCTGCAACAATGTTGGAGATTTGATGTTTTACCAGATTCCTAATATTCACAATACATTCATGAAATGATCATATGGGAAAATCCCCACTTCATCGATAACTTGGAAATATTGTGTCCCATCATTCGTGCTCCGACTGTAATACCACATTCAAACTTACTTAACTTTTGATAACCTGCCATTGTAGTAGTAGTAACCGATCTAACAACTGTGCCAGACACTTGCTGTCTTATACAGGCATTGCCAACTGCAGTGCCATATTCTGCCTGTTTACATATCTCTGTATTTGAATACACATGCCGATAACAGTTTTCTTTATTGCTTCAGTGTATTTTATTAATCTTTTCAGTGGTACGAGGATTAAATTGGGGCAATTCTCTTGGGTATTTCTTTGTAAAGGAACATTTGAAAATGGATTAAGCATTTCAGGTTTTGCTTTGCTACCCTCCATTTCAATTTCTGTCTCATTCACTCGGTTCTCGACACTAACTTCGGTGGCACTAACAACCTTTACATATGACTGGAATTTCTTTGGGCTTGTGAAAGATCACTTGACAATATTCTGCTAAGGTAGTCACTGAAGGCATCACCCATCGCTGTCGTGACAGCCAAATACATTACATTCAGCATCTCTCTATTTTTAGCCCTACACTTTGTTTTACACCTATTATGCAGTAATCTCTGCTTTTTTAGAAGTTTCTTTACAGTAACTGTATACCATGGAGGTTCCCTCCCATTATGAACTGTTCTAGTACTTACATATCTATCCAGTGCATGGTCAGCTATTCTTTTAAACTTGAGCCAGAGTTTCTCCACATGCTCCAGCCCTGTGCTGAAAGCTTCAAGTTCCTCACTGAGACATGATACTACTGATTTTTATCTACTCTACTGAACACATATATCTTTCTGCTTGCTTTAGTTGCCCTTTAGTTCAGGGGCACTTGCTGACATTGCAAGCAGAAGGAACAGAGAAAGTATATGAGGTTATTGAATGGGTAGTTCAGTATGTCAAGGAAAGTGAATATCTAATGATCATGGGGGATTGGAACAAAGTTGTAGGGCGAGGAATAGAAGGAAATGCTTTTGTATTCCAGTCTCTGATCACAGAGACTGGAATAAAAAAGCATTTTACAGTATTGGATCACTGTTTGTACATGCGATTATGTCGCAGTTGGTGAGAATAGAAGGAAGGCTTACAGAAGAATAAGATGTAGACAATAGGAATGACTATCAAGTTGTGCAATAAAGTTCAGATGGTGGTAGCAAATACTCTGTTCAAGAATCACATGAGGAGAGAGTATAGTTGGAAAAGATCTGGAGAGACAGGAAGATTCCTGCTGGATTACATCATGGTCATAAAAAGACCCACAGACAAAGCAAGATTTCAGCAGGATTAAATGATGGTCAGTCAGAGATTCCAAAATAAGGTGTAATTTATTAATGAGGAAGATTAGGGCAGAAGTTTAAGGGAATTGTAGAGAAGAATCTGTGTGAAAGGAAGCGGTATCCTAAAGCACTGAAGATGATGTGACACATTTGAAGTCCACAAAGGATATGGATACTGCAATAAGGAATATCACAGGACAGGAGTGGACATCTCTAAAATGGGCAGCAACATATGCTGGACTGTCAGACATAGGTACAAGGAAGGTAACTTGGAAGAAACCTTGGATAACAGAAGAAATACTTCAACTGACCGATGAAAGGAGAAAGTACAAAAATGTTGGGGAAAGACTGGAAAACAGAAATACAAGTCACATAGGAATGAAATCAGCAGGAAGTTCAGGGCAAAATGAAATGGTCACAGGAAAAATGTGAAGAGATCGATAAAGAAACAATTGTTGAAAGGACTGACTCAGAAACAGAAAAGTCAAATCAGCATTTGGTGAAATATTAAGAGTGCAATGGGAATACCACTGTTAGATGCAGAGGAAAGTGTGGGTAGGTGGAAAGAGTACATAGAAAGCTTTTATGAGGGGCAGGATATGTGTGGTGACTAGATAGAAGAAAAAAACTGGAGTCAGAAAGGAAGACATAGGGGATCCAGTAATAAAGACAGAATTTAAAAGAGCTCTGGAAGACTGGAGACCATACAAAGGAAACGGGAAAGATAACAGTCCATCAGAATTTCTAAAATCATTGTGAGAAATGGCAACCAAACAACTATTCCAGTTGGTGTGTAGAATCTATGAGACTGGCGATGTACCATCAAATTTTTGGGAAAATATTATCCATGCAGGTCTGAAGATAGCATGGGGGAGACAGATGTGAAAACTGTTGAACAATCAGCTAACACCTCATGGTTTCCAAGCTAGTGATAAGAATAATATAAGTACATAAGAATGGAAAAGAAAATTGAGTGTATGTTAGATGACGAGCAGTTTGGCTTTAGGAAAGGTAAAGGCACCAGGGAGGCAGTTATGACTTTGCGCTTGATATTGGAAGCACGACTGAAGAAAACGCAAGATATGGAAGTAAAGGAAAGCTTCAAGAGTGGGATTAAAATTCAGGGTGAAAGGATATCAATGATAAGATTCACTGTTCACTGATGACATTGTTATCTTGAATGAAAGTGAAGAACTACAGAAGCTGTTGAATGGAATCAACAGTCTAATGAGTATAGAATATGGATTAAGAGTAAACCATAGAAACAGAAGAGTAATAAGAACTAGCAGAAATGAGATCAGATAGAACCCTATCGTCAAAATTGGTGGTCATGAAGTAGACAGAGTTAAGGAATTCTGGTACCTTGGAAGCAAATAACCCGTGATGTACGAAGCAAGGGGGCATAAGAAGCATACTAGCACAGGCAAAGAAGGCATTCCTGACCAAGAGAAGCCTGCTGATATTAAACATAGGCCGTAATTTGGGGAAGAAATTTCTGAGAATGTTTGTTGGGAGCACAGCAGCATTGTATGGTAGTGAATCATGGATTGTAGGAAACTGGAACTGGAGAGATTCATAGCATTTGAGATGTGGTGCAACAGTACAGTCGCTGAAAATCAGGTGGACGGATAGGATAAGGAATGAGGAGGTTCTTCACAGAACTGACCGAGAAAGGAACACAAGGAAAACACTGAGAAGAAGAAGGGGCAAGGGGTAGGACATGTGCTAAGTCATCAGGAAATAACCTCCATGATACTAGAGAGTACTGTAGAGGTTTCCTTTGCTTAGCTGTGTGGTTTCTCTGATATCTCATGAGGTGGTTAATGGAGCTGCATGTAAGTGCGTGCACAACTCACTCGAGGACTGTCTGCTGCGGGCTGAGTAACTCAGAAGGAGCCTTCCTGGAATTTGGCCTGGACTTGTTTGCTGTGGATGTCCGCTCGCCAGATTTGGATGGCAGATGTTTACTGTAGTGAGTGTGCAAATGCCTGCTGGATAGTTGCCGCTTCTCTTTGCCTGTGCGGCACCAAGCCACACTCTGGAGTTTGACAGGCCCTGCTTCCTTGCTTGGTGAATGTGCATATATATACCATCCTAAATTCTCCTGGGCCTGTCGCAGGAACAACAGTGAGCATCATGCTGTGAAGTGTCCGCCACAATTCTTGAAAACCCCGTGTTTTGATACTAGGTTTCATTTTGTATTCTTGCCATAAGCTATCCTGATTTATTCTGCTGGCCATTGTTTGGCCAATGCCTTTTACGTGGATCAGTATCCCAGTAATAAGAATTTGCCCAGGTAAAACACTGACTCTATTATAAGATCTGATCATCAGGCATTTGTTTTATGTGCACTATTGGTGTGTGTATTTTTCAGAGTTTCGTATTTTTTTAAAAAAAGTTACTGTTACTTTTATCTGCAAATTTCTACTCTACTTAAGTACTTGAAGGTCAAATGGACTTAGTTGTCTGCCCTCATTTCTTTGTCATGTTTGGGCCCATGTGTTATGTGCCGCTTATGTTGTGTAAATTTAATGTATTTTCTGAGGGTATGTTTTAAAATCAGAACTGAATTGAGCAACTGTTTAGGATTTCGGCTGAGCTCAAGCCCATTACTATGCATTGCTTACTCATGCCCATTACTATGCATTGGTTAATACATATGTTTCAGGCTGATTATTTTGGCTTTGTCCTTGTTTAATTATGCTTGTTAATTTACTAATGCTCAGCTTCTATTGTAAAGCCAGTACAGAAGTATGTATTACCTTGTACATTCTATTGTTTTCAAAGTTTCTTTTATGATCTAAGTATACATGTATTGGGGTTTTGCAACAATGATAGAAATGCAGTTGGTGCCTCTGAAATGATTTTCCAATGTTATGGAATTCAAGGTGGTGTTTGTTTTTAAAATCTCTGTGCTATTTTACAAACTAATTTTAAATATGGCCTCTGTAATAAATGATTATTTTATGTCCAGCACCTTACTAGTCCCAGATCCTAGCTCCCTAGTATTTCAGTAATGAACAATATACTCTCCTGGTGGTGATTTTATAAAGGTAGGTGTCTGTGTTCTCAAAAATTTATGACATGGTAACTCAACAGAAAATGGAGCCATCTTCCTGAGAATAACCTTTTAACAACAGCCCAGTATGGCTTCTGTGCAGGTTTCCTTACTGAGAAAGCAATGTATTATGTCACAAATTCAGTTCAGTTCTAGTAGAGCTAAACGAAAACACACACTGTTGGCATTTTCAGTTGATCTTGCCACGGTCTTTGATTGTGTAGTTCATAAAAATGTATAAGGAAACTAAAGTCGTATTGTAGACACTTCTCAACAACAAGAAACAAAAGGTCTCATAAACAAATGATACCACAGAAGTAACACTAAATTTGGATGAGGAAACATTAAATATAAGAGTCAACAAAGTTTATTCTTCACCTACATAAATAATGTACCTAAGGTATTGGAAGACTTTAAAAATGGTGATTGCTGATGATGCAAGTATACTGATAAAGTTTAAAACACATCAATACCAGATAAAGACAGTAGAATGATGGAACCAGTTCCAACTGCTTCATAGCAAACCACTTAACCCATAACCTTACAAAAACTCATGTTATCCAATTCCAAACAATAAAAATGACTTACACATACAAGACAGAAAGATCAATAGGCATATTCTTGATAAGAATCCACGTGTGAAGGTATAGTGATCCAGGGGGGATATTAAATTGAGCGAGCATCACCATGTTGAAAGTAAACCTAAAATGTTAGTAATGCCTGTTTTGTGTTTATAAATCACTCTGAGTTGACTTGCAGGGGCATTGATAGCATACTGTGCACACTTTTACTCAGGACTGTCCTATGACACTATCTTCTGAGGCACTGCGGCTAAGGTCTAAAATATATTTATTTTACAGAATTGTTCCATAAGACTATTGTGTCTTGTTTATAACTGAAAAGAACCCTCTTTAGAGAACTAAGGATTCTTAGCCTTACAAGCTAATACACTTACTTCCTAATGATAACTCTGGTTAATAAGAAGCATGAGTTTAGGGTGAACTATACAGTTCACAGCTAGGAATAAAAATATAATTTTCAAAAAGCCAATGTAACCTTAAAGAGGGTTCAGGATGGCATTTTATACTCTGGTGGAAAAAATCTGTAACTGATTCTCAGTACACATTAGAGTGGAAATCGAAAATCCTTGGATATTCAAGGAGTATCACATTAGTCACTTTTTCAGTAATTCATCAGCATATTTATACTCATGGATTTTAATTCATATTTAAGTCAAGTGGATTACCAGAAGTAATTCATCTAGTTATTTATTTGATTGACTAGCACTAGTCATAATTTGTTCTTATAGTTCACAGAAGTAGCCTGCAGTGGCTGCTTCTACATGGTAATCTATAGCTTCACTGATTCCACATTCCTGACAGCTGCCCTGTATAATGGGATTTACAAAACACAGTGATTTTTAATGTTATGCAGCTGTGAGAATAGCTTTCAAAGAGGACACTATGGTGAAAACACAAGTGTGCAAATGGTTTTCTCCTTTCAAAAATGGTGAAAAGTCAGTTAATGACAAAGTTTGTTCTCGATGTCCATCAACTGCCCCTACAGACAAAAATGTGAAGAAAATTCATGAATTTGAGTTTGACAACCAATGACAGACTACTGAACATATGGCATAGATAACTGCCAAGTTCAGTAAATTTTAACAGACCTTTAACCATTTTTACCTGAGTTTCCCATTTCTGGAAAATATATAGTATTTTAAAGTTCTAATTACTTTGTTGAATTTTATGATACAATTTGTAATGTGCTCTTGAATTATTAGATTCTATTTTCTTTCATTACCCTTGCAGTTCCAAAATTCTTTTTATGATTAATGTCAAGTACCATGATATTAAATGTCAGCAGTAAAGCATCATGATCTAATTCCCAACATTAATCCCTCAGTTTTTGAGTGATTTTCTCAGTAAAAGTCGATATCTGACGTAAGTGAAATAGGACCCTATTTACTCGAGTATGAGATGACCCTTTTTCAAGAAGCTTCTTGTCAAATTTTAATGTTTACATATTCTGGCAAATCAAAATTACAAACTGTTTTATTGACAAAGTACCTGCCAAAAAAGTTAACCCTGTACCTATTCTAAATGTATGCAGTTCCGTAGTTGTCTACATTTTGATGGAACGATAAAATAAATGAAAAGAAATGGTTTAGGGTCGAGGCCCCAGTTATGGCCACATTAAGGGCAATTCGAGATACATCACATTTTTAGTATAGGAAGAAAGTATACAAATTACTTAAAAAAAATCGTATCTATTGCTTCAAAGTCTACACATTACAACCATGTAAAAACAAATATTCTAAGTTGTATAACAAAAGCAGAAAAAAATATTGAAAAATAAATGGCGCATTTCCCCAGTTTTGGCCACGTTAACCCTACCTATGGCCAGTTGTTTCCCCACTTATGGCCACTTCATATTATAATAAAACTATGGCTAAAATAATTGTCAATCCATGTGCCAGAAAGTAATTTGTGCTTTATACAAGTATATAAGACAACAGACAGCAAACATACATCAAATAGGTAAAAGGTACAGAAACTGGATGAACAGAAAAACAAATCATTAGGCAAAGTATTGTCCCAGTAATTATTTAAATCAACTTCCAGACAAGTTTATTTCTCACGAGTATCAATGGAACCAGGGAACTTTGTTTTTAATGAACGTCCTTCTTGCATCAAGACTGGATCTGGCAGTTTCCCTATAATATCTTCACCTGTTACAGTCGAAACATCATTTTCAATGTATTCGAAACAAGTTTTCTGAACATTAGAACTTTTTAGGCACTGAATTTCATATTCAGAGTCAGAAAGCACTTTCAAAATTACAGATACATACTTAAAAATTGCAGGTCTTGTTCTTCTATTTCCTGTTACACTAAATTTCACCAAAATAAAGTCCCCTACTTTCAAATTCTCACTCGAAAATAGTTTCACATTTCCTGGTATTTCATCTTCATCTCCTTCTACATAGTCATCTAAACTGCTTCCACTGTCCGTCCATTCTTCTTCCTCGGAAGAACTTGTTGGCCTATCACTTAACTCTTGTCTGTTTCTTGTTTTCCCCCTTTTTACATGAGATAATGCCAAGTGCTGCTCTTTGGACTTTAACTCCTTCATAGCTTTTCTCTTCCTTTTTTCCTGCTCCTTCTCCTGCTTCTCTTTTTCCTTCAGTTCATGACATTCCACCCACTTGTCACTAGTCACAACAGTGGGTGTATGTTCTTTCTTTCTCTTTGTGCCTCGTTGTTTGGGTTCTGGCCAAGTGATGACACTTTCAAAAGCTGTTGCTAATGATTTTGGTGGTGTCACTTGGATACACACTGAAGATGGATTATGGTTGGATGTTGGAGTACCTGAATTATGTGAAATAATATTGGGGGTCTGCAGGAATAAGACTGTTGGTGGGTGTTGAAGGAATATCTGAATTCTGTAAAATGCTGCTGTGTGTTGAAGATATGTCAATATTATCGACATTTTGAATGGATGAAGGGTTAAGTCTGTCTGTGTTTTGTGAAAGATCCTCTGTTTGATTATCTTCAGAGGGAGGTGCTATGCTATCTGTCAGAATGTCATCAGTGGTACCACTAGCACCATGCATTTCAACCTCATCAGCTATTTTTCTCCAGAACTTGAAAGGTAATAATGCTTCTTGATTTCCTTCCCACTCATGATTCCTTCTCTTGATTGCTCTGAACTCATCTAGAAGGACAGGATCAATTTGCTTTTCTATATATGAGAAATGTCTCTGAAGTTCCTCATTTGTCTGAACTGTGGTTGGGGCTGGTATACTACGAACAACTATCTTGCTGTAATCTACATTGCTCACATTAAATGGAAACAGACCAGTTGCCCTGAAACCAGCACGAATATTGGCCACCATTTTAGGTTCTGTAATAATTTGTGACAGAACAGAAGGTACATCAGATTTTGAAATTTCAGTGCCATTATTTTCAAAACGCCATTTCTGAACAATCTTCTTCCACATTTTTTTCATAGGTCCAAAGACAGCTACATCTAATGGTTGCAAGATGTGTGTAGAATTGGGATGGAGAGCAACTAGAATGATCTGATTTTCCCTACAATATCTGCTCAAATAAAGTGTCAAATGAGAGCAGTGCCCATCTAAAAATATTACTACAGGACAGGGAATTTCAGCTTCTTTCAAGAACGGATCAAATACATTTGTTGTATACTCAAAAAAACTTTCACCTGTCATCCACCCATTTTCTATTTTTCCAATGCCCCAGTTTGGAGGAGCTGCTTTCACCAATGATGCTGGAATCCTTGTATATTTGAACAGTGTTAAGGGAGGAGCAAATTTTCCAGCAGCATTCACTGCAAACAATATAGTCACGTTATCTTTGTCAGAGTTACACGACTCATCATAAACATGATGGCCACGAGGACCTATGATTAATTCCCCTTTAGGAGCCAGAAAAAAAGAAGTTTCATCCATATTAAAAATTCTATTTGGGTCATTTAACACATCCATATCATTTAAAGTGATGGATACTTCATGAAACCAGTTTCTTATTTTC
Source organism: Schistocerca nitens (assembly GCF_023898315.1). Taxonomy (NCBI): domain Eukaryota; kingdom Metazoa; phylum Arthropoda; class Insecta; order Orthoptera; family Acrididae; genus Schistocerca; species Schistocerca nitens. Next base: position 272,115,942 of record NC_064620.1, read on the forward strand.
TCTTCTGTAACAGAACCTCTAGCCCTATTGACATATTCTGCATGTTTTTGTGACAGAACCTTGTGTCTCTTAAGAAATCCATAATACCACTTTTTCCCAGGTCGATTGTTAGCAAATGTAGCCTTACAACTTTCCATATCTGCACTCTCAATAAGTTTTTGCACAGATGCACAGATATTTTCTTTAGTAACTGGAAATCCCATGCTAGAACAGTCCAAAGCCCAGTCCACCCATTTTTTTTTTTCAATTTGTTCTCCTAAGACAGAATGTGGACCACAGTGCCCTGTAGATTCTTTTGGAGATACACCAGAAATTTTGTTTCTTAGTGTTGTCCTTGGAACTTTGTACAACTTGCTTGCAGTAGCAACCTTCATTCCCTCATCAATAGCCTTTAGAGCATCTTTAACTTTGCTGGGAGAATACTGAAACTTCTTATTCTTTGGCTGACTCATTTTTCCTATAAATAATGCACAAAGATGGAGTTAAAGAATGTTGCATATTTGAATAGTGCCTATTGCATATTTTGTATCTTACAGGCATAGGTAAACTAGTATGATATGCCAAGACAATACTAACAATGAGGTATATATTGATATAAAAATACCAAAACTATTTTAATAACCCTATTTAAATAAAATTAGCCTAGTGTAATGTAGGACCTTCCCCCCGTGAACCATGGACCTTGCCGTTGGTAGGGAGGCTTGCGTGCCTCAGCGATACAGATAGCCGTACCGTAGGTACAACCACAACGGAGGGGTATCTGTTGAGAGGCCAGACAAACGTGTGGTTCCTGAAGAGGGGCAGCAGCCTTTTCAGTAGTTGCAAGGGCAACAGTCTGGATGATTGACTGATCTGGCCTTGTAACAATAACCAAAAGGGCCTTGCTGTGCTGGTACTGCAAACGGCTGAAAGCAAGGGGAAACTACGGCCGTAATTTTTCCCGAGGGCATGCAGCTTTACTGTATGATTAAATGATGATGGCGTCCTCTTGGGTAAAATATTCCGGAGGTAAAATAGTCCCCCATTCGGATCTCCGGGCGGGGACTACTCAAGAGGATGTCGTTATCAGGAGAAAGAAAACTGGCACAAAGTCAAATAGGTGTAATGCAGGAGTAGGTTTAATAATGAATAGGAAAATAGGAACGCGGGTAAGCTACTACAAACAGCTTAGTGAAGGCATTATTGTGGCCAAGATAGATACGAAGCCCACACCTACTACAGTAGTACAAGTTTATATGCCAACTAGCTCTGCAGATGACGAAGAAATTGAAGAAACGTATGATGAAATAAAAGAAATTATTCAGATAGTGAAGGGAGACGAAAATTTAATAGTCATGAGTGACTGGAATTCGAGTGTAGGAAAAGGGAGAGAAGGAAACATAGTAGGTGAATATGGATTGGGGCTAAGAAATGAAAGAGGAAGCCGCCTGGTAGAATTTTGCACGGAGCACAACTTAATCATAGCTAACACTTGGTTTAAGAATCATGATAGAAGGTTGTATACATGGAAGAACCCTGGAGATACTAAAAGGTATCAAATAGATTATATAATGGTAAGACAGAGATTTAGGATCCAGGTTTTAAATTGTAAGAAATTTCCAGGGGCAGATGTGGACTCTGACCACAATCTATTGGTTATGACCTATAGATTAAAACTGAAGAAACTGCAAAAAGGTGGGAATTTAAGGAGATGGGACCTGGATAAACTGAAAGAACCAAAGGTTGTACAGAGTTTCAGGGAGAGCATAAGGGAACAATTGACAGGAATGGGGGAAAGAAATACAGTAGAAGAAGAATGGGTAGCTTTGAGGGATGAAGTAGTGAAGGCAGCAGAGGATCAAGTAGGTAAAAAGACGAGGGCTAGTAGAAATCCTTGGGTAACAGAAGAAATATTGAATTTAATTGATGAAAGGAGAAAATATAAAAATGCAGTAAATGAAGCAGGCAAAAAGGAATACAAACGTCTCAAAAATGAGATCGACAGGAAGTACAAAATGGCTAAGCAGGGATGGCTAGAGGACAAATGTAAGGATGTAGAGGCTTGTCTCACTAGGGGTAAGATAGATACTGCCTACAGGAAAATTAAAGAGACCTTTGGAGAGAAGAGAACCACTTGTATGATGGCAACCCAGTTCTAAGCAAAGAAGGGAAGGCAGAAAGGTGGAAGGAGTATATAGAGGGTCTATACAAGGGCGATGTACTTGAGGACAATATTATGGAAATGGAAGAGGATGTAGATGAAGATGAAATGGGAGATACGATACTGCGTGAAGAGTTTGACAGAGCACTGAAAGACCCGAGTTGAAACAAGGCCCCCGGAGTAGACAACATTCCATTAGAACTACTGATAGCCTTGGGAGAGCCAGTCCTGACAAATCTCTACCATCTGGTGAGCAAGATGTATGAAACAGGCGAAATACCCTCAGACTTCAAGAAGAATATAATAATTCCAATCCCAAAGAAAGCAGGTGTTGACAGATGTGAAAATTACCGAACAATCAGTTTAATAAGCCACAGCTGCAAAATACTAACACGAATTCTTTACAGACGAATGGAAAAACTAGTAGAAGCCAACCTCGGGGAAGATCAGTTTGGATTCCGTAGAAATACTGGAACACGTGAGGCAATACTGACCTTACGACTTATCTTAGAAGAAAGATTAAGGAAAGGCAAACCTACGTTTCTAGCATTTGTAGACTTAGAGAAAGCTTTTGACAATGTTGACTGGAATACTCTCTTTCAAATTCTAAAGGTGGCAGGGGTAAAATACAGGGAGCGAAAGGCTATTTACAATTTGTACAGAAACCAGATGGCAGTTATAAGAGTCAAGGGACATGAAAGGGAAGCAGTGGTTGGGAAGGGAGTAAGACAGGGTTGTAGCCTCTCCCCGATGTTATTCAATCTGTATATTGAGCAAGCAGTAAAGGAAGCAAAAGAAAAATTCGGAGTAGGTATTAAAATTCATGGAGAAGAAGTAAAAACTTTGAGGTTCGCCGATGACATTGTAATTCTGTCAGAGACAGCAAAGGACTTGGAAGAGCAGTTGAACGGAATGGATGGTGTCTTGAAGGGAGGATATAAGATGAACATCAACAAAAGCAAAACGAGAATAATGGAATGTAGTCGAATTAAGTCGGGTGACGTTGAGGGTATTAGATTAGGAAATGAGACACTTAAAGTAGTAAAGGAGTTTTGCTATTTGGGGAGCAAAATAACTGATGATGGTCGAAGTAGAGAGGATATAAAATGTAGACTGGCAATGGCAAGGAAAGCGTTTCTGAAGAATAGAAATTTGTTAACATCGAGTATAGATTTAAGTGTCAGGAAGTCATTTCTGAAAGTATTTGTATGGAGTGTAGCCAAGTATGGAAGTGAAACATGGACGGTAAATAGTTTGGACAAGAAGAGAAGCTTTCGAAATGTGGTGCTACAGAAGAATGCTGAAGATAAGGTGGGTAGATCACATAATTAATGAGGAAGTATTGAATAGGATTGGGGAGAAGAGAAGTTTGTGGCACAACTTGACCAGAAGAAGGGATCGGTTGGTAGGACATGTTCTGAGGCATCAAGGGATCACCAATTTAGTATTGGAGGGCATCGTCGAGGGTAAAAATCGTAGGGGGAGACCAAGAGATGAATACACTAAGCAGATTCAGAAGGATGTAGGTTGCAGTAGGTACTGGGAGATGAAGAAGCTTGCACAGGATAGAGTAGCATGGAGAGCTGCATCAAACCAGTCTCAGGACTGAAGACCACAACAACAACAACAACATGTAGGACAGAACACTAATATTGATATTTTTGTATCAGTTTTTAGAAGTGGCCAAAACAGGATACATATATGTCTCCGCTTACGGCCACATGCATGGCCATAACACGGAACCCGGGCTAAATATGAATCTGTTAATGGCCACATACTTTTGATAACATGTTTTTAGGCTGAGCGATATAAAAACTTAAAATAAATGAAAATATGTCTTATCTTGCCTCTGAACAGATTAAGTTTCTTCTGATGTTTTATTTAAACATGTAAAATACAAAAAAAAAAAACAACAGATCATGTGTTGCTTTAAGAAAACTTCTGCAACACTGATCATTTCACAAAATGGTGTCTCCAAACAAAAACAGACAAAAGAATGATTATGTAGACAAATGAATAGAGCCTTTCACTAAGTTTATAATAATCTATAGTAAAACTGGCTGGTATTTCAGAGAAGCTTAAAAATTAACCTTTGACATCAAGGTGGCCATAAGTGGGGTAGTGGCCAAAACTAGAGCTAGAGCCTTCACCCTACATGAATTTGAATTTGCGAACCCTTTTCTATATTTTTCGCTTACTAACCTTGTCACTATCTTTCATCGTTATCATCATCATCCTCTTAAACAGCGCAGCTGTGAAATTTATAGAATCATTGTCACAAATATTTGGGTGCTTCTTCCGAATTTGTTGCCATTTCTAACGTTGTGATTACGTGGAACCTGAGGACACAGCTGTTTTTATCCGTATACCTATCGGATTTCGCTTCTATATTGACATGAGAATGTTACAATATCTCTTGCTTCCAAGCATATTATCTACCCGCCGCTCTCTCATTAGCTGCTAGAACCAGCAGCTGACAAATACACATTCATCCATGATACGTCACGGTGAGCGTCGACAACATTGTAGCATCAAACGTAAATACGCTACCGCCCCCTATGTACCGTTTCCTGCAGAAATGAATAATATTGTTGAGTATTTGTGCAGTTTTAGTCAATTCAATTCCGACTACGAATGCATTCAGGGAAACAGCAGTTTAAACATGGTAGATATTCCTAAAAAGCCAAAGTACGCGGGATATATTCCCATGTTTGGCAATTTGACATAATTTGCTGTCTGCTCACTACAGCCAACCTGGCATCAGTGTTCCCGCTCCAACCCTTCAGTAGTGCTGTGCTTGAGATTAGATTAGATTATAATAGATTTACTTTCATTCCAATTGATCCGTAGTAAGGAGGTCCTCCAGGATGTGGAACATGTCAAAAAAACAACAATACATGACAAATATTTACAACTAAAACAAATAAGCTAATGTACCTTTCCACAGGTTCCAAGTGGAATGACCGTCATTTTTTAATGAACACTAAGAGTCATTTTACAAATACTAATGCACTGAATTTAAAATAAAAAAGTTTTTTATTTATTTATAAGGTAATAAACATGTAATACAACTACTGTAATACTTATTTACAATGAACACATTACTGCACTGAAATGGTGCAGAAGTTAGATTACACACACACACACACACACACACACACACACACACACACACACACACACACACACACACACACACACACACACACACACACACACACACAAATTTTCAATGAACACATTACTGCACTGAAATTGTGCAGAAGTTATGTTGTACTTATATACAAATCAGTTGGTTTTACTAAGAAATTCATCAATGGAGTAGAAGGAGTTGGCCACCAATAAATCCTTTAGGCTTCTCTTAAACTGAATTTCATTGGTTGTTAAGCTTTTTATCTCTTGAGCAACTGTGAAACGAAGACTGCAATTTGTTCTAGGGAGCAAGTCATATGTAACAACAGAAACTAATACATTAATAAAAGATCAAAAATACGATTCAGTCCGATTCTTGAGCTTTCGCTTTTCTTGTGATACGTCTGTTGGTACTATCTCCACGATGGGTCTTGCCGCCGAATGCGTTCTCACAACAATTAGTCAGTTTAATATGAATGATTTCGTTAATTGGGCGTTTCATTTAGGATTAATTTTCCTTCTTGTTTCACCAGAATATCATCATCGTGTTCTAAACCCGATTAAAAGCTGGTAGGCGACCGTGTTTACCAAGTGTTGTGATACGGGACCAGTGACCGGATTCCTCATTACGACCCACGTAGTAAATCAATACAGTCTCTCATAATCAAATAAAATATTGATCTGGGCTCAGAATTATGTAGTGCTTAAAAAGAAAAAAGAAAGCGGACAACATTTCCACTTTTGAGTGTTACCTTTGCTTAACAAGCAGCGTTAATGTTAGTATATGGTATCCATACATATATTAGAACATTTGTTGCAAACCTGTTCAAATACAAGAGTTAGCAAGATGATAGAATTGAATGCTATTTCCTGCTTTTTTTCATAAAACCTTCAAATTTTAAGCAAAGCAATTGATTGTTTTAATGGCTGGTTCATAGTTTCACGCATAGCCCTTGCACTTGAGCCGCGCGGTCAAATGTTATGTGATTGTTCGAGCAACATCGACACTGTATAAAGCGCTACGGCGCATCAAGAAATCTCGAACCTGTTTGAATTCAAATATCGGTTGCTCAGGCCGGTATTACACTATCAAATTTCTTTGTCCAATATCTTTGTCCAAAATCTAGCTGTCTGTCATATGAAATCTGCAAGATTTCCTGTTAAGATTTTGTCTAATCAATCTTAAGTATGAAGCTGAAAGTCGTATACACAGCTGTTAATGAAAACTGTAAATCCTTGGTGAAACAAGTATCACCCAGAATCTACATCTATAGTCCACAAGCCATCTTCAGATGCTTCCAGAATGAGATTTTCACTCTGCAGCGGAGTGTGCACTGATGTGAAACTTCCTGGCAGATTAAAACTGTGTGCCGGACCGAGACTTGAACTCGGGACCTTTGCCTTTTAAGTTTGGAAGGTAGGAGACGAGGTACTGGCAGAAATAAAGCTGTGAGGATGGGGTGTGAGTTGTGCTTGGGTAGCTCAGTTAGTAGAGCACTTGCCCGCGAAAGGCAAAGGTCCCGGGTTCGAGTCTCGGTCCGGCACACAGTTTTAATCTGCCAGGAAGTTTCAATAATTATACAGTTTATAAAACAAACTGTGAATATCATGATCATGATACAAGAAGTAAACATGATCTTCACAAAGATATAAAAAATCTCACCATGTTACAGAAAGAAGTACATTATCCAAGCATAAAAGTATACAATAAACTTCCATTTCACATTAAATCAGTCATCGGGGATACGACTAAATTCAAAACACAACTGAGATTTTATCTTTTGAATAGTTCTTTCTAGTCTTTACAGGAATTTTTTGACAGTGTAACAATTAGTACAATTTGTTTAATTTTAAGCTTTCCTACAAGAACTGACTATGTAGCACTGGCATATCAATTGATGACAGAATGCTTTTTATATGTATTTGAATGTAAGACTTATAATTTGTTTGTGTAATCATTATCACTACTATAATCTATGTTGTTGTTTGAACACTTGACCCTCATGTATCTGTTTATAAATGATTTAGTTCGTAAGCATCATGATCATTTAGATATGTTATTACTGTAATAATATGATACATTCTACATCCTAGTGATACACACACATCAAGGACCTATGGAACACAAAAATATATAAATAAATAAATGTCAGTATGAAAGACGGCCTAATATGCTGCAATTCCTTAGATCTTCGACCAAAGATTGGTTTCATGCCATTCCCTATGTTAGTCTATCCTCTACACTTCTCTTCACCTCCGTTTACTCCACACACTTCCATCCATTTACAAATTAATTATGCCTTGATGCTAGAGAGTTTCTTCTTTTAATCAAGTTGTGCCATAAATATCTATTCTTGCCATGCAGCTCAGTACCTCTTTATTATTTATCTGATTTATTCATCTAATCTTCAGCAATCATTTGTAGCAGCTCAGTTTGTTGTCCATTTGGAAGTCCAGGGAGTTCGCGCAAATAGTTTAATTGTTCTCTAGTTCTGGTATCCGCAACTCATTTTAATTTGCTAGAATTGCGTAGTATGTGTTTTTGTAAGATTCTGAGTTAAGCTGTTTGCTGCTGTGAACCAGTTGTGGACATACTCAACTATCCACCATCGATGTGTGTAGTAGGGTTGTGTATGAGCCTCTTCATCAGTGTACTTTTATCATGAAAAAACATCACCGTCTTCAACGAGTTCTCCACTGTCTATTGTAAATTGTATGCATTGGTCTCTGCGTCAAGATCAGGTGGGCATAATACCAGACTTCATGGTAGGCTATTCTTAATCTGTCCTCCACTATCTACATCTACCTGACTACTATACGGTTCACATTAAAGTGCCTGGCAGAGGGTTCATTGAACCATTTTCACACTATTTCTCTGCCGTTCCACTCTCTAACAGTGCGCAGGATAAATGAGTACTTAAATCTTTCTGTGCAACTTCTGCTTTGTCTTCTTTTATTAAAAATATCATTTATTCCTATGTAAATTGGTCTCAGCAAAATATTTTCGCATTTGGAGGAGAATATCGGTGATTGAAATATCTTGAATAGATTTCTCTGCAACGAAAAATGCCTTTATTTTAATGATTGCCACTCCAACTCAGGTATCATATCTATGACATTCTCTCTTCCGTTTTGTGATAATACAAAAAGAGCTGCCTTTCTTTGGCCTTTTTTTATATTCTCTGTCAATCCAATCTGGTATGAATTCCATACAGCAAAGCAGTACTCTGGCAGAGGACAGACAAGCATAGTGTAGGCAGTCTCTTTAATAGACTTGTTGTGTCTTCTACGTATTCTGCTAATAAAACACAGTTGTTGGTTTGCCTTTCCCTAAACATTATCTATGTGACTGTTCCAATTTAAGTTGTTCATAATTGTAGTTCCTAGGTACTTAGTTGAATTGACAGCCTTGTGTGACTGATCGTGTAACCAAAATTTAATGGATTCCTTCTAGCACTCATGTAGATGATCTCACACTTTTCACTATTTAGGGTCAATTGCCACTTTTTGCACCATACAGATATCTTGCCTAAATCATTTTGCAATGTTTTTGGTCTTCTGATGCCTGTTGTTGGGGTGTGCTATGCCTTTCTTAGTAAATCTAATAGAACTGCTTTCAGTGGTAGATTTTTTTTGTCTGTGTGCTTTCTGCTGCTGTTAGGAAGAATTTACTGAATGTACGGCCTAATGACCAATGATATGAATGTAATGTCATCTGTCTCACAGCTGTTGCTGTCAGGGAGTTGAATATCATTTGCCTTTCAAAGTTTTTTTCCCCATGCATAAGAATGCTTCCAATTGCCTTTGGTATGTTTGTGTATTTTTTAGGCATAGTGCAAGATTTTTGCTTTTCTGATAATACAGTGATGAATTTAGCTGTGTTGCTTGAGTGCAGCTTAAATTATATAGAGATGTACTCAACACGAACCATTGTGGACTGGTACACTGTATTATAACACTGGTACTGGCACTGAGTGTTCAAAACACCGCAAGATTCAACAGCCTAAATGATGTTAACTTACAAAAAATCTATGTTGTAATATTATTGTATTGAACTCAAACTCTTCCACAGATTTATGCACTTTACATGTATTAGTAAGATTAATTTAAACTTTAACACTGCAAGTGCTAATAAAAAAAATTGCAATACTTCCTTCTTTCCATTTCCTATAGATATATATCTATCACTTCTGACATGTTTCAACACTTTGTGCATTATTTTATGTTTCATTCTGAATCATAAGCATGTTCTTTATTGAAGCAATCATTATATATTGTAACCACGAACTATATGAGTTAGACAAATTTTTTATGCACTTCACACAAACTTTTTTGTTTTCATGTCTTTACTTCTTTGGCATGTTGCAATAGATTGAATTGTTACCATACAGTGACAGAAAGAGTAAACTGACTTGGAAAGCAGTTAGAATAGTGGCACTACACAACAATGGGTTCACTTGAAGTGTGACAATGAAATGGCTGTAAAATAAAAAAACTGGCACTTGGTGTTATTTTGTTTTTTGTTACATTAGGAGTGGAACAGAGTGTCCTGAGCAACCCAGAGTGTTTTTAGCAATTGAACAACAGTGATAATTGAAATTAGTGTAATCTAATTTATTCTTTACGTAACTGTTAAACAGAAAGCTAATGAAAATTTAAATCTATAATACATGCAATTTTTAATATGAGTTGTCCAAAGCACCCCACACAGGCATTAAAGGGTTAACTAAATTTCTCTCTTCCTGGCACAAGATGCTTTTATCCCAGATGTTAGCTACATCTTCTCTTCACCACCTCGCTAATTACCCCCCAGCCCAATGTAAAGGAAAACTGAATTTTACTGTGTTCTAAGAATATATCCAGGAAAGAATTAAATTTCTCATTTACTGTGTGACCTCGATAAATATTCCTGTTGTTTGTTCAGTAAATCCTCTGTGTTTAGTGTTAAAATGTCAGCATTTATGATACTTTGAAACTGTACTTTTCCCATCTTTGCTAAACCTTATTGATGAGTATACTCTGTTGCTGCTGTTTGACTATCATGATCTGACAACCAACCAATTATGGGACTAACATCTATTTTATGAAAACTGGATTTAGAAATGAATTAGTAATCACTGTCGCATCATATCCTTTTATTTATTTATTTTTTGGACTGGTACTGCATGGAACAGACCAAATTTGACTAGTGATGAAGCTAGTACTATTAAAAATTAAATTAGTATTGAAATCATCACATATTAAGATTTAAGATATCTCAGTCATTTCTGATAAGGTTAATTAGTGCTGCCTCCACACTAATCTGTCCTGCGCATCTCTCTTCATATCTGCAACCTACATTCATGTGGACCTGCTTACTGTTGTCAAGTACTGCTTATTATGGTTGAGTTCTCTCTCTCTCTCTCTCTCTCTCTCTCTCTCTCTCTCTCTCTCTCTCTCTCTTTCTCTCTCTTGCATGCATGCTCTCTTTTCCTTCCATTGAGAATGGCACCACAGTAATGTCATGTGAGAGGTAACTTAAGAGGATGCAGGATGCCTGTGCTGTACCACTGTGCTGTTAGAATTCCCTCAGTCACTATCAGCTGGGCCCTGAAGTCATATCCAATAGCTCCCTACACCATGATGCCAGGAGTAACACCACTGTGGCTATCCAAAATATTGGAAGAATGGATCCTCTCCCCATGTCACCACCGTAGTGCAGAACTGCGATTCATCACTAAACACAATGCAGCACTGTTCATCAGCAGTCCATGCTTCCCAGTCATGGCACCACTCAAAACACAGCTGTTTGTATTATGTTAATGGTAGCCTGCATGGGATGGTAATTCCGCAGTCCACCTGCTTTTAGTCTCTGAGTAATGCTGTGGAATAACACAGAACGTTACAGGGTGTCCATTACTTTTCCTGAGATGGCAGGTGCATATGTGATGGTATTACAATGTCCTTGGTGCACATTATAAAGACCTCCATTGAGATTGTCAGAAGTGATTAACTGGAACCTTGATGATGAGTATGTCTTACCTCCCATACCCATGCAGTTCCACAATGAACCATTGTGGCATTCAGATGTCCTACAAATCTGTATGTCGTACGATTCAGCTAGCCAGCCAAATAGAGATCCACAAAGAGGCACCTTCCAATCCTCGTCGCTGCTAATAATGCAGGCCTACTTGAGTTCATGGCTTCTGCGTGTCCTTCACAGCTATCAATCAACACTTGTCACTATTCAAGTCCGTTATATACCCTATCAAGCCTGATGACTTCACTATATACAAACAACAGTTGTCAGGAAGTGTATTACACTTATGGTAATGTGATAATAACTTGTATCGCTCTAGGTGCATCTGTTAATTTCTTCAATTTTCAAAATACGTTCTGTTGTGCATAAGATGTATGTAGTGACAACTTTTTAGTTTCTCAAGTTCTCATAATGATGTAACAAGCTCATCTTTCTTATTCGATTTTGCATGTTTTAATGAAGATGTCCAAATGTGTGATGATTTTCTCCTTTCTGATGTCCAAGATGCAGTTTTCTGTTTATCCATTAGTTGTTCTTGTTGTGCTAGGAGGAATTTTGCCATGTTTGAATTCGTGGCCCCAACCCAACTGTGTTATCCAACCAGGGAAAGGGGACCTACAGTTTAACATGGAATCTGAACCATTTGTTGTTTCTAGCAACTCTTCCCATCATTGAGAGGTGGAGGCTAGGTTAAAATGAAGACTTAAAAATCCATGATCTAACCAAGTTTCATCCCCACAACCTCTTGGTTTCCCTTTCCAGACATGCCTTTTGCTGCTAGATCATCTGGACAGAAGTGTATATAGACACCTCATCTATAGGTTTTGATGAGTGAGTTTCCAAGTATTAAAATATGTGACAAATGTGGCTGTATATTCTGATTAAACTGAGTTAGAATTTTAAATTATTTACATCACCATGGGACCATAAACCTTAGTATTTGGCATAAATTTCAACTTGACACCTCTGCTACTCTTTTTCTGAGAAATAGGGGTCTTAACATAGGAGGACAGATGGACAGACAGACAGACAGACGGACAACAAATGAGAAAAAAGTTATATACAGGGTTATTACAAATGATTGAAGCGATTTCACAGCTCTACAATAACTTTATTATTTGAGATATTTTCACAATGCTTTGCACACACATACAAAAACTCAAAAAGTTTTTTTAGGCATTCACAAATGTTCGATATGTGCCCCTTTAGTGATTCGGCAGACATCAAGCTGATAATCAAGTTCCTCCCACACTCGGTGCAGCATGTCCCCATCAATGAGTTCGAAAGCATCGTTGATGCGAGCTCACAGTTCTGGCACGTTTCTTGGTAGAGGAGGTTTAAACACTGAATCTTTCACATAACCCCACAGAGAGAAATCACATGGGGTTAAGTCGGGAGAGCGTGGAGGCCATGACATGAATTGCTGATCATGACCTCCACCACGACCGATCCATCGGTTTTCCAATCTCCTGTTTAAGAAATGCCGAACATCATGATGGAAGTGCGGTGGAGCACCATCCTGTTGAAAGATGAAGTCGGCACTGTCGGTCTCGGTTGTGGCATGAGCCAATTTCTGCGGGCTACGTGTGAAACTTGCCCGCACGCATTCAACCGTTTCTTCACTCACTGCAGGCCGACCCGTTGATTTCCCCTTACAGAGGCATCCAGAAGCTTTAAACTGCGCATACCATCGCCGAATGGAGTTAGCAGTTGGTGGATCTTTGTTGAACTTCGTCCTGAAGTGTCGTTCCACTGTTATGACTGACTGATGTGAGTGCATTTCAAGCACGACATACGCTTTCTCGGCTCCTGTCGCCATTTTGTCTCACTACGCTCTTGAGCGCTCTGGCGGCAGAAACCCGAAGTGCGGCTTCAGCCGAACAAAACTTTATGAGTTTTTCTACGTATCTGTAGTGTGTCGTGACCATATGTCAATGAATGGAGCTACAGTGAATTTATGAAATCACTTCAATCATTTGTAATAGCCCTGTAGTTACAAATTAAAAGTTTTTGTATTTTTTTTCTTTACTTTTTAAATTCTGATTTAAAAGTGTTCCCCCATGACTAAAAAAATAAAAAGTAGATTTGTTATGTCAGATCCCAATTACATATGAGAAAACCACATGGATTCATTGTGATATTTACTAGAAGTGAATTATGTTTGCTCTTTATTTCAGGTCTCATTGTATTAACTAAATAAATATCTAGAAAATGGATGAAGAAGAAGTATTTGAAGATACTGCATCTGTGACATCAGAACCATCAAAGCGTGACAAAGAGTATATAAGTCTTTCACGCTTTACTGTCTACCATAGTGCAGAAGACATTCCATTGGAAGAACAAGAAGAAGCTGATGGTGATAAGGCAGTCACTGCAGAGAATTGTAGACTAATGGACAAACCTGCACAGTTCAGCACCAGTGACGCAGAAGACAAGGTTAGATATCACATATCATGCTTTCACTAATCATTTGCCTACTCTCCCTTTATATATTGTTCTTTAATAATTTTACTATTTTAAGATTTTTATTAGTACCATTGTTTTTCCTTTAAGCTGACTTGCCAGTATTATTACAAATAGTAATATTGTCTAGATGTTTCTACATATGACATTCCCTTTTGTAAATCTCTCAGTGATTATCTGCGTATGATGTTGCAGAGCTCTGAGTAGTTATACGCTGCATGTAGAACAGTTACATTTTGGATCATTTAGCAAGCCCTGTGTTCATTTTGTAGTCCAGCAGTTCTAATCTAGATTTCCAATAGAATCTGTATCATTTCAGGTGACTCCTAGGATGGGGTTTCTTAAATAAATCAATGGCTGATCCCCTTCCCGTGCATTGTCAGTTATGACTGTAAATGCTTTTCTTTGATGATGTCCCTATCACTGAGACTTGAAACACTAACAAAAAAAGAAGCAAGAAATTTATGCAGGTTTGTGACCTAGCTTTCTGAGGGTGTCTTGTGACTATTATCTGTCATCTTCTGTGAATTGTAGTCTTGGCATAGTACTGATATCATAGCTTATTTGCTGTGTTAGAAGATAGTTTGATGTGTGCAGAAATTGAAAGCAGTTAGTAATAGTAATAAATAACAATTGTTATGATTTTTATATCCTAATTCAAAATTTTAATGGGTATTGTTATGTATCATACATTTTATTTTGAATAATGATCTTTGACTTCCAAACCTACAGGAAAATCCACACTGATAACATAAGGCATTTGAAACTTCTAAAGTCTGTTTCATTCACTATTGTATATTGTTCCACCAAGCTGTGCACTTTTTTCATTTTCTCATATTGATTAATTTTTCTAAAACTCATAAGGTTATCTGATCTCTCCTTTATAGTGACACTGCATGGCATGTATGTTGTTTGAAAGTTTCATCAATTTTTTTTCATATTTTTAATTTTGTATTTGGTTATGTAGACTTTGTCACTGAAGCACAGCTAGAATGGAGAGCGAACTTTAAAAAACAAGTAATGTGTAGAACATTACAAACCTGCGTTAGCAAAGAAAAATCTTTTCAGACAAGCAAGTAACTAAACAAGAAAGCTATAAACAAATAATATCAATAGGGAAAAGATAAACCATACTCTTCCATCTATAATAGCCAAAATTGAGTACAATACTAATACTAAAGCACAGCAGTGTGCATAGACTTACCTTGTACAATACACATGATATCCTGAAACGTGTGGATTAAGGGAAACAGATACATGCAGTATTTCTTCAGTTCTAAAAAATTGGTAGGATACTCAGAAAATACATTCAGTCTTCAAAGGAGATTGCTTACATATTCTCATGCAACCCTTCCTAAAATATTGCTGAAGCGTGTGGGATCCACACCAAATAAGACTAACAAGAGCTCTGGCAGAGTGAGTGGTCACATGTTGTTCGATACATGCTGAAAGCTTAAACAGACAAGAGCTCAAAGATGGACATTAACTATCCCACAGCACTGTAACCCTATTGCAGCAACAACATTTATTAAACACAAACTTTGGAACAACAAATTAAAATTATCTGTTAGTCATGAAACCTGGCAGAAATTCATATGAACCAGTTCTTGCCCAAGTCTGAATAAAGTCCAAGCACTGTTTAGCCACTAGGGACACTATTGTTCAGTATGATGTAAAACAAAGTTCCTTTTAGCCTGCCAGTGTTGGAAACCACCTATTCATGAGTCAAAAGTGCTATGCACACAGATATAAATTGGCGCTGGTAAACTGTCACAGTGGTCACAGCTCACTGCTAGAGGTGAGCAGGATAACAGAAACCAGCAAGGGACCACTGCCAGACAGCCTTATATTTGCCCACTATGGAAATTTACGTCAATTTTGGCACTTGCCCCTCCACAGGCACCCTCACTGGACATTGAGGGTATCCATGAAGGAGCTCTGCAGGGCTTCAATCAGTTACAGAAGTGGATCTGTAAGTAGTTATAAAGAAGTGTAACATTGAGTACAATCTACAGACGTTAAGGTTTTTAAAATTTGCACTTTGAAATTGTATACAAATGATTCTGCTAGCCTGTTGGAAGCACCCTATATTGTGAATAATTGGTCCAAGGCTCCTACCATTTCTGATGCTGTTGTTTTCTGAAGGCAGACAACGGGAAGTGGGAGAAGGTGTCCTCAGTGATTAACCACCCCAAGAAAAGGTTTGCCAAGCAAGTATGAACATGGTACCACAGCTGTGTCTGTACTGGTCATGGGAAAACAAATGGGATGGGGTAGGCTGGTGTCTCTAGCAAGTTATTAACCATGGTTAACCATGGCTTGCACCATTGTGTTGGCTTGTTGATTCAGAATGGCTGTCATTTTTCATTTTTACACAGTGTGGAAAGTGGTATATTATCATTAACACATAAAAAAATTCCTGACAGTGGCTGTTCAGAAGGACCCAAGAGCTCCAAACTGATCATCTCAAATGGTTTATTGGCCTCTGGTAATCTCTGCAGTAATGACTCAGTTTTACTACTTCACTTTGCAATGGAGCTTGAACAACAGTAGAGGTCAGAACTGTGTTTGCTTACTTAATATATCTTCAGGCACAATGAATTGCAGTTGTTTTGCAAATAGCTTGCAGTCTTGGTCATTTGCTTGTGACTTCTACCATTCTACAGTAGTGAAACCTATTCACTGTATTTCACAAACTAAGCCCATCAGCATTTCTATGTCTCTTGCCAGGTCAGTGAAATACTTCAAAATCAATTTTTTATGTTAAGCTGCTCAATGGATCTTTTAAATCTAACTGCCATTTCAAAGCTCCATTATCAATTATGACCCCAGAATGAGATTTTCACTCTGCAGCGGAGTGTGCGCTGATATGAAACTTCCTGGCAGATTAAAACTGTGTGCCCGACCGAGACTCGAACTCGGGACCTTTGCCTTTCGCGGGCAAGTGCTCTACCATCTGAGTTACCGAAGCACGACTCACGCCCGGTCCTCACAGCTTTAATCTGCCAGGAAGTTTCATATCAGTGCACACTCCGCTGCAGAGTGAAAATCTTATTCTGGAAACATCCCCCAGGCTGTGGCTAAGCCATGTCTCCGCAGTATCGTTTCTTTCAGGAGTGCTAGTTCTGCAAGGTTCGCAGGAGAGCTTCTGTAAAGTTTGGAAGGTAGGAGACGAGATACTGGCAGAAGTAAAGCTGTGAGGACCGGGCGTGAGTCGCGCTTCGGTAGCTCAGATGGTAGAGCACTTGCCCGCGAAAGGCAAAGGTCCCGAGTTCGAGTCTCGGTCAGGCAGACAGTTGTAATCTGCCAGGAAGTTTAATCAATTATGACCTTTAAGTTTCCTCCCATATAAATAAAATCGAAATTATGTTATGCAACTGCATCTCCATCTCTTTCTCTGTTGCAGAGTAGTTCTTTTGTGCTCTGTTTAGCTGGTGAGATGCACAGATGATGGGATGCCAAGTGCATACATAATTGCTCATGTCACCTGACAACAGATTCCCTTTCATAGAGTGGAGAAACCAATAACAGTTCAGCTGTTAACAATTCTTTCAACAGACTGAACACATCTTCACATTCCACTAACCAGTGAAACTTCATTCTTTTCTTCAATAAATGAGTGAGCAGCTGTGCAGTTGCCACAAAATTCAATACAAACTGCAGATTATAACTGGCTAGACCTAAGAAAGTCTGCAACTCCTTTTCTGTATGCAGTGTCAGAAATATCCTGTTTGGTTTTTATTACCCTGGACCCTAGTACATTTTAGCACCTCTTACAGAAAGTTTTGTGGGGGGTTGAAACTTCGGCAATGTATGGAGTAGTTAGATGACATAATTGTCTTCGCAAAAAATATGACTAATTGCAAGCCCAAAACACCATACATCCTATAGCAAGAAGTGATATTTTTCTGTACTGAATGTTAGGTGCGCCATGCACAACCAACTAAACACTTCCCTTAGCTGTAGTACCCATCCAAGTTTTTTTGCAAAGACAATTATGTCATCTAACTACACCATACATTGCTGAGGTTTCAATCCCCACAAACCTTTGTGTAAGAGGTGCTAAAATGGACTGATGTCTGTTTGTCCTCCCCCCCCCCCCCCCCCCTGCCGTCCAAATGGCATATACAGATACTCTTAAGTCATGACAGGACCATAAATGCTGTCTTCAAGTGATCTTCTGGTGCAACTTCTAACTAATTGTTAGAACTCCACAGTCCCATGTTTGAAAAAAAGTTTGCATTGCCCTAGATTATCCAAAATTTCCTTTACATTTAGAACTGGATAAGCATTTGTAACCGTGAGCTTTTCAAGGTAACAATAATCACACCAGAAGTGATATGCCTTCTTCACATCTATAGTTTTCTTTGGTTCAATCCCAACAGCACTCCCCAAGGACTGGCTCTTTCCTCAGTAACACTCCGTAGCTGTTGGTTAGCAAATTGTTCCACTCCAGTTGCAGGTAATGTGGTATTCTCTTCAGTTTACAATACACAGATAGTTAATTCCCAGTTGGGATTCTACACTGTGTCACTGGAGTTGCAGACAGAGACCAACAAAGATTAAACAGATCCTCATACTCTAGCAATATCTGCCCATTGCTATCCTCTCTGTTCCTTCCAAGTGCTCTACTTTCTCCAGTGACCCAGCTAAACTGGCAGCTTGCTTAAGCTGAGGGTCCATAGTTGCTCTCTCTAAACCATCTCCTGAAATATCTGCAAATTGGTGACTGTTAACCCCTTGGCCATATATGTATCCATGGTGCCAAAATTATCTATCAAGTTGGACACTACCTTCTCACTAATTCCAAGAGCTGTACTACACTCCTACATACAAGACACCATGCTTTATCTTACTCCTCATTTTCCTTTAGAGGCTCTTGTACACACAATGTATTTACCAGCAAGTTAGCTTCTACTCTTCGCCCCCCCCCCAGTATTTTATCTCACGAATCAATGGTAAGTGACTGTGCATGCAGTATAGGTGACTTAGCCCTTGTTTGGGCCATGCCTTGCAGCAGTTCAGTATTCTCAGCCATAGTACCCAAACAGAATGGTGTATGGTGAAACCGCAATAACTGCTGTTCTAAATGGACTCTCATATGATGTTTAACCAGAAATCTAAACCTAAAATTGCATAGTAACCCTCGCGTGTATGAGGCAAAACTTCCATACGAAACCTGGAAATTTTTCCCCCAATCCAAAAACTAAACACTGGTGAACCCAGAGAAGGGCCGTCGTTTCCACCCACTCCACTTAACCTACATCATCATGGTGGGCTCCTCCTCCTTTTCTTCACGAGGGCCAAGATTGCTGTGGATACCTGCAGTCCCGTGTCTAATAAAAACTTATGCTTCCTTCCATTCCAGGCAAAATTCTACCTCTGCACCCATTTGTCACATTTGTTTTTACTGAAAGTGCTGCATGGCACACTGTAGCTCTCATTGTCATTTAACAGTCAATTACTATTCTCATGTCATGCTCCTTGTTAGGCTTTTGTTCTAATTTCTGACTTTATTTTCATTTCTTACAAAGCAGTTCACAGCATTCGTGCCATTTGTGGCCTGTTCATCCACACCTTTAGCACTTAATACGTGGGGTGGAAATTCTTTTTCTATCCCAAACTCACGTCACTGTTTTTATCTTTTCCAACATCATCATAGCTACTCTGGCTTCAGCTAAGTTCTTAGGAAACTCTGCCCTTTTTTTTCACCCACACATTTGGCGGAAACCCTTGCAAAAATGTATCCACTGCCCTCTGTTCTGCTTCCTGCAGAAGGACCCTGTTGGTATCATCATTTTCCTTCAACTCATATGTATTGACATTCAGCTCCCTAATCCTGCCCACAAAATCTTCAATGGCCTCCCCTTGTTCATGTGTTCTCTAAAACACCTATACTTTTTTTTACTTCTGTATTTCTGTCTCAAGTTGACCCTCAGAATTTCAAATGTCAGGGCATTCCTCAAGTCCTTATGATACAACACAAGTCTTTTAGTGCCTCCCATGAAGAGTAATTTTGCCATATGCTAAAGTTGTTAGTCCAATTAATGTCCCACCATAGCTGCTGTTATCAAGTTGTCTATGAGCACTAACATGCCCTCTCCTATCTTATTGGAAAAAGGAAGAAGTAGGATAGCAGGACTAGTGTCTAAGATGGGTACTGACATACTGGATAAAGACTTGTCCTCTCTGTGGATCTAATGCTTGTGCAACTCTTTATTGTCTACCTGCATTTGTACCATCTGATTCAACAAGGTCTGAACTGCCTCTGCAGTGGCAAACTTCTCCACTCCTGATTTGTCCAATGTAAAGCCTGTGTCCACATTAAAGAGGGAAAGTTAGGACAGGAATGGAACTAACACCATTTGTAAGGGGTCTAGTGCAGTTGACCGCTTTACTGGTGCCAGAGGTGCAGGACTCAAGTATACTGCATGCAGCCTAGTGGCCGACAGGGACATGTAGATGCCTCTTGTTAAACCCAGGACTCTCACAAGGGAACCTCCCCATCGCACCCCCCTCAGATTTAGTTATAAGTTGGCACAGTGGATAGGCCTTGCAAAACTGAACACAGATCAATTGAGAAAACAGAAAGAAGTTGTGTGGAACTATGAGAAAAATTAGCAAAATATACAAACTGAGTAGTCCATGTGCAATACAGGCAACATCAAGGACACTCGGAGCTCAATAGCGCCGTGGTCCCGTGGTTAGCGTGAGCAGCTGTGGAATGAGAGGTTCTTGGTTCAAGTCTTCCCTCGAGTGAAAATTTTAATTTTTTATTTTCAGACAATTTTTATCTGTCCGTCCGTCCGTCCGATGAGAGGTAACTGCGCCATACTATGGGGACGCTACACCTAAACAAACATCGAAACATACGACGTCAGTTGACTACAGCGCACGGAAGAGGGAGTATTCCTGCTAACGAGGCTCCCTGGCTGGCAGATGACTGTTCGCTACGTCGTGTGTTTCGATGTTTGTTTAGGTGTAGCGTCCCCATACTGCGGCGCAGTTACCTCGCATCGGACGGACGGACACAAAATAAAAAATTTAACTTCTCTCGTGGGAAGACTTGAACCCAGGACCTCTCGTTCCACAGTTGCTCACGCTAACCACGTGACCACGGTGCTCCTGAGCTCATATTTTCCTTGATGTTGCCTATCTTGCGCATGGACTACTCAGTTTGTATATTTTGCTTATTTTTCTCATAGTTCTACACAACTTCTTCCTGTTTTCTCGATTGATCTGTGTTCATTTTTTCAAGGCCTATCCACAGTGCCAACGTATGACTAAATCTGAAGGGGGTGCGATGGGGAGGTTCCCTTGTCAGAGACAGGATGGAGTATCAGGCAATGGCACCCAGTGGTTGGCCATGCCTCAGCAATACCAGTTCAAAGCCTGAAATCTCAGGGCTAGCTGAAGGCTCGTAGAGCAACAGCTTCACCTAGTTGACAATGCTTCTTGATGATGCTATATCTGCTTGACAGCACACTTGACCAATGATTGCTGTGGAGACTGACACAGCTTCGGTGGAAGTCGAAAGAGCTGCTAAAGGCAGAGAGGGAGCAGTTATATCATGTAGACAGCTGTGGAATGGTAACGTTGTGCTAGGGCTTGTAGCAATCCAGGCCACTAGTATGATAGGTCTCTGTGTTGCAAAATGCTATGGCAACATTATTTTAGTACCAAGCTGCAGAACTGTGTTGCTGGATGGCCTACATAACAGCTTGGTTGGTTTCAATGCCACTACATTTCCTCCTCTCTTCGAGAATCCAGTCCTCCAAATTTCAGGCCGCTGCTGAACCTTTGAACTATTCAAACAACATTGTGTTAATGTGTCTACATTTTTCTCCTGCTCCTTCAGTGCACCCTTTCTCGCACCACAATTTAAACTTGATACATTGTCTGTCTTTACACCATTACATAGTGTATGGTGATTGACAGTCACAATGTTCCATCCCTTCAGTCAAACCTTGTGGTCTGTCCATTAGGTTGGTAGGTAATGGACTGAGAATTTGTGCAGGTGGAACTCCTCCAGTGATGGACATAGGCCGCAAAAGCAACAACCATAACTTCCCGAGGATAAAATTCCTGTTACAATGACCTGGTGCTGGTACACACTCAGGTACTGTAGAATATGCTGGAACATCTGTTCTGCATTAATGCACCCATTCTGTGCTTCTCAAGAGAATTACAGGGGGTGGAGTCAAGGATATTATTCAAATAGGTTAGGTTCATCAGGAGCAATATTTTGAAAGTATTATTGGGTAGATGCAGCAGAGGATATGTTGGCTTCAGAACCATAGTCTCTGTTACCATTGTTGGAAGCCCAAAATTTGACACCAAGATATCATATTGAGACCTGTTTAACAGTGTCATGCCGTTTCATAATTTCAATTTTTCTGTTCCCCTGGAGGGTCCTTGCACATAACAGGTGGTGCCTAGCAATGACTGAATCATATGCTTAGTATATCCAGTGAGCTCTTACCTTCTGATAGTATGGGTGGGTTATAACACTGTCCCAAGGGCATTCTTCCATGTCTGTTTACCTGAGTAATAGTTCTACCTCAAATGTCCCTGTGACTATATGGACTACCATGGGGAAGGGGAAGGGGAAGGGGGGGGCATAATGTTCAAATGGCTCTGAGCACTATGGGACTTAACATCTGAGGTCATCATTTCCCTAGAACTTAGAACTACTTAAACCTAACTAACCTAAGGACATCACACACATCCAGGCCCTAGTCAGGATTCGAACCTGCGACCGTAGCGGTCGCGCGGTTCCAGACTGAAGCGCCTAGAACCGCTTGGCCACAGCGGCCAGCGGGCATGATGTAACCAACATCCTCTATCACAGGCACTCTTCTGCTACAAGGTCTACAACTTTGCTTCCGCCATATGCCAATAGGTGGCGACAACAGTAAATAGCAGGCGAAAGAAACAGATCGCAGACATCAGGCAGTTAGCTTGGACCTCGGTCAACATAACCTCATTCATAAAGTTGTTCTTGATTGAAAATGTCAGTTTACGAGCCTAATTCTCATCATTTTTGAGAGGTGTTACTGTTTTGTTTCAGTATGAAGAAAACAGCAGCTGAGTCTAATAGAATGCTCTCAAGTACGTATGGTAAGGACACTATTAGTGAAAGAACATGTCGTGAGTGGTTTCAACACTTCAAGATCAGTGATTTTAATGTTGTAGACCGGCATACTGGTGGAAGAGAGAATGTTTTCGAAGATGCAGGATTGGAGACATTGCTGAGTGAAGACTAACGTCAAACTCAAGAAGAATTGGTACGATTAGTGTGAGTGACAGAGCAAGCCATTTGAAAAGTCTCAAGGCTATGGGCATGATTCAGAAAGAAGGAACTTGGGTCCCGTGTGAGATGAAACCAAGAGGCATTAAACAGCGTTTGTGTGTTTGTGAACAGTTGCTTCAGATGCAAACATGGAGGGATTTCTGCATCACATTGTGACCAGGGACGAAAAATGGGTTCATTATGATAACCATAAACTCAAAAAATCATGGGGATATCCCAGCCATGCCTCCACGTCGACTGCCAAACCGAATATACACAGCTCCAATATCATGTTCTGCATTTGGTGAGATCAGCTCAGCGTCGTGTACTATGAGGTGTTAAAACCAAGTGAAACAATCACAGGTGCTCGTTGTCGAATGCAATCAATGCATTTAAGCAGAGGATTAAAAGACAAATGGCTACAATACAGCGAGAGGCACAATGAAGTGATTTTGCAGCTTGACAGTGCTCAACCCCATGTTCAAAAAGAGGTCAAAACGTACTTGGAAACGTTAAAATGGGAAGTCCTACCCCACCCACCATATTCTCCAGACATTGCTCCCTCTGACTATCACCTGTTTAGATCAATGGCACATGGCATGTCTGACCAACACTTCCGACCTCATGAAGAAGTCACAAATTGGATCGATTCATGGATCGCTTCAAAAGATGAACAATATTTTTGATGCAGATTTCATACACTGCCCGAAAGATGGGAGAAAGTAGTGGCCAGCGATGGAAAATACTTTGAATGATACATGTGTAACCGATTTGTTTCATTAAAGCCTCAAATGTTGGGTAAAAAACGGTGGAAGCAAAGTTGTACACCTTGTATTATCATTGCGTGATTCTCCATATCTGGTGTAACTAGCAGAATCTCCTTTGTACAACTTTTCCTAAGCCCCCATTTTAATGGATATGTATGTATCAAATAGCCAGGAACAACCTGCTCACTTTGCCATCCCACTTTTCCTTTCTTGCCAATTACATCTTCACAGTCCCAAAATGATCTGCCCTGAAAGGCACTACATGCTTACTGTATAATTCCTGTATGTGTACAACACTCCCACGTATGATACACCATGCTTTAACTATCTCCTATATATCCTTTAGAAGTCCTACTACACACAATACATTTACCAGCAAATTAGTTCCTATGCTCACCTGCAGTATTTTTCGTGTACCTTGTGGTATTTTATGTTCTGAGTTGATCCTAACAGGACTGCACATGCAGTTTAGATGGTTTATACAACGTTTGGGGCTTGTCTTGTAACAGTTTGGTATTCTTGGCAGTACCTAAAGAGTATGGTGTTCATTTCAGCTGTACTGTGCAACATTTTAAATCGATTTTATATGATTTTTAATTAAGAAAAATAATGCTAAAATTGCACAGTATCCCTCACCTGTATGAGGCAAAACTTCCACACAAAACTAGAAATTTTTTGCGCCAGTGCGACAACTTAGCACTGTTGAACCCAGTGAGTGCATATCATTTCCACCTCTAATTCACCTACACTGTGGTGGGCCCATCCTTTTCAGTGGGAGGTGCAAATATGCCACAGACCCCTGTAATTCCATGTCCAACAAAAACTTATGCTTCTGTCCATGTACTAAACTATTTGAGCAGAATTCCCCACTGCACTCATTTTGTCTGTGTTTATATTCAGTGGGAGTGATGCACAGTGGCTCCAGAGTGCATTTGGCCGTTTAATGGTGAGTTACTATTCCCAGCCTATGTGCACCCATCACACCTCCTGTTAGATTTTGCCTGCAATCTACCTTGTGTGTCCACATTTATAACATGACAGTTCACATCATTTCCACTGTGTGAGCCCCATTCATCAATATCTGTAAAATTTGACATCCCCTGTGCAAATTTCTTTTCTTACCCGAACTTCAGTTACTGCGTCTATTTCTTCCGATGGTGACGCAGTTGGTAGGGCTTCAGTTAAGTTCTTACAAAACTGTGCCAGTAAAAATGTAACTAAGTGCTCTTTATTCTGCCTCCTGCAGAAGGACCTTGTTGATATCTTTGCTTTCCATCAACTCATGTGTATTGACATTTAGCTTCCTAATACTGTCCACAAAGATTTCCATTGGCTCCCCTAAATTTTTTGACACACTGCTCAGCTGTTCCCTATGATACTGACAGCTGTTTTTATTTTTTTATTGCTGTATTAAGCCTGCCTGGGCAGTAGAGGCATTCAGACTTCCTGTGTTGCACCCAGGACTCTCTGAGACTGGCTGCAGTCTTAGGCAATGGCACCCAGTGTGTGGTGTCACCTCAAGGGCACCAGTTAGAATCCCAGAAACTTCACAGCTATCTAATGGCTTGTAGAGCAGCAGCTTTGCCTACTTGGTGACGCTGCACAAAAGGCTGCATCCACTTGGTTATACAGTTGACTGTTGACTGGCAAAGTGACTTTCACAGTGTCGGTGGAAGGTGGAAGTACCACTAGTGCATTGAAGCAGCGGGTCGCACCGAGATGGTGTCTCATTTTCCTTGAAATTTAGAGGGAAGTCATCTAGTAATTGCTCCAGTTGGCTGTCAAGGTGATAACAAACTGTCTCCTGGCAGTCATATTCAGGGTGGGGACCTGCTGGAAGACAAGAAACTGCATCCATGATATAATGACAAGCGGAAATGCGACAGTGATTGGATACTGAAAATTTGTCAGACAGTGCATCCAACAATGAAGGCAATGTGCCATACACTCTGGCAATTTTGACTATAGTCTAAAATGTTATCAGCAGTCTATAATCATTGATAAGATGAAATTTGCAACTATACAAAAAAAATGTGATATTTATGAACAGCATGAATCATGGTCAGTGATTCTTTTTTAGTATGTGAATGGTGTTCTTGAGCTTCTTTGATATAAACATGATTGGCCGTTTGCTATCATCCTCTAACATATGAGGAGAATAGCCTTGGTGCTGTGTGGGGATACATTGAGAGAGGGTGCATTTGGAGAAGTTAATGTAAGGCCTTTCTGTGCTACAGCTGCAAAAACGAGACACAGATTGTGCCTGTGTTCTTCTGTCATGCAATCAGTAACCAAGTTATCATTGAAATAATTTACACAACATGGAATCGTGTGATACCTTGTCTGTAAAATCTCTGGAGTATGGCAGGGAGATTAGCCACACCAAAAGACAGTCATAATGGTGTCTTCAAGACTAGAATTTTCCTTGAGTCTTCACAAGCAGTAACTGAAAATATACCTCTGAGGTTTTGAAAAAAAAAAAAAATCCTCCTGATAATTTAGAAAAAAAGGTCATCCACTTGAGGCAAGGAATAAGAAATAATGTCCAACGAACATTAATGGTTTGCTTATAGTCTCAACATGGCTGAAGAAAGCTCTAAGGCCTCCTAACCACCACTGATGGCAAAACCCATTGATTGTAGGAAATGTGGGACAGAACTAGTTGTTATTATTCAGTCTAGTTCAAGCTTGATTGCATGCTTAATGGCCAAAGGAATTGGGAGAACTTTGCAAAATCTCTGACTTGCTGTTGATTTGAAGACATGTGGGCTAAAAATCAACTGCTTTCCCCAGACCAGCTTCAAACAGTGGCACAAACAACATACAAAGTATCAATGGCAGCAAAAAGTACTGATGAGCTGATGGAGGGCACTTTATGGCATAGTAAAAATCAAAAGGTGGAATACATGTTGAGTTCAAAAATGTTCTTGACTGAAGGATCCACCACAACAAAATGGCAATGTTCCAAGGCATCTGATTGTAAGGAAGTGTCAGCTGCACACAACCTAGGAGTGGCATCAGTATCGAAAAGAAAAGTCACTGGAATGCCATGCACTGTTACATCTCACAAAATCTTATGTGTTGCCAAGCACATTATCCCTGCCTGAAAGTATACTAATTTGAACTGGCTGGGATGATGCCTGTGCTTTTCATGCTATGACTCACTGGTCACACACTTTATCTTGGCTCCTCTGTGACTGGTGTAAGTCGGTTGACTTCATGCTGCTCCAGAATGTTTACAGTTGTTGCCAGGCTTAGGTATGTAACAGTATTGCACACTATAACGGTAAGTAGGCATTGTGAATATAGTGTCGATCTGTGTGCAATATCGTGCATAGTGATTGTTAACACTATCTACAAAAATGAGCTAAGTGGTTGTACTTCTTCCTTCTAGTGACTCGCTGTCAACTTTTGTGTCATTTCAGCAACACAGTCCATTATGTGTTCAATTTTTATGAGTTATGAGCTGACTGCTGTGGGAGAAGGAGGGGGGGGGGGGAGGCTTGTCTCAGCAGCCAGTATGCTACTAGCTAATTGCAAGCTTCCACACTCAGCATCCTCAGCTCAGGGGCCAAGTAAAAGTGTGCAGTCAGTACTTCTGCAGGTTGATCCCTACATAAACAGTTACAACACTTGTCCTCGTAATGTCTACATTCCTACCTGGAATGCAAGGAAAAACAGTCTGGGAAACTTGGAAACAAAGTGTACCACCGTGAACGATACTCGAGATCACTAAGAATGTGTCTGGGTGGCTGCTGCTGAATAGAACTTGTTTATCTTTGAGGAGTGTGGTGACATCTCACTGCACTGCATCACTAAGGCTCTTGGCCAGTTACAAAATGTCAAAGTCTGTTGAAAAAGTTTATTGCACCACTTGCAATATTTTACATGAATGCGCTATTCATAGCACTTCAGCCAGAGAGGAGGTTGGACTACTGTAAGGCTTGCATGTGGGCATCCTTGTCGAGGGTTAAGTGGATCACCACTCTATGTATTAAATTTTCCACACATGATTTAACTCACTTGTGAATTCACATTTTCAACTCAACTTCCGCAAATCTACAGTCCACAAGATGCATAACTTTCAGTGGATGACTTATAGTTAGAATTAATTAAGAATTTAAACCTGCCACCACCACATGCATTTTGATGAAAAAATGAGCAAATAATATAGAGAATACAGTGGAACTTCGTTAACGAGTGCCTCCCATAACATGCAATTCACATATCAAGCAAAACAAAATGTAAAAAAATGACTCACATAACAAGCAATGTTCCACGTAATGAGTAATAACAATTTAGTGTGATGTCACCAGCTGTTTGCACGTGGTGGGAGAAATGTTCAACAATATGAACAGCTTTCATTGTTGGCAGCAGTATATGAACGATGTCTTTAGTATGTACTGCAGTCTGGGTCTAGCGCTCTTTCTGCTACCATCTTAGTGCAGCTTATGGCCACACGTTTCTAAAACTTTTGTTCACAAAGTGTTTTTTTTTAGTGCAGATTTTAATAACCTTTGTAGAAATGTCCCTGAAGATAAAGTAACAAGATGATGACCAGAAGAGAAAGAAAATTACCTCAGAAATGAAACACAAAATCATTGAAAAATGTGAATGTGGTGTGAGCATTGCTGATTTAGCATGCACATACAGTCAGTCTACATCAACTATTTGCACTATCCTCAAGAATAAAGACAAGATTAAGGAGGAAGATGGTTCAAAGGCAGTGACAAGAGTATCTAAACAACAGTTTCATATTCTGGATGATGTTGAAAGGTTGCTTATATGGATAAATGAAAAGCAAATGCAAGGTGACAATGTTAACGAGAACATCATTTGTGAGAAGGCAAGAATGATTTTCGCTGACCTCACCAGGAAGACGCCAGGATTATCAGTGGACAAAGAAGCCATGGGTGGTTTGAGAAGTTTAAGAGAAAAACCAGCACCAATAGTGTTGTGAGGCATGGCAAAGCAGCCAGCTCCAACGCAAAGGCAGTAGAGAACTTTATCAGCAACTTCAAGATGCTCATAGTTTCTAAGGGTTGTCTGCCACAACAGGTTTTTAATTGTGACGAGATGAGTCTGTTCTGGGTAAAGATGCCGAAGCATACCTTTATAACAGCAGAGGAGAATGCATTGGCTGATCACAAGCCAGTGAAAGACCATCTCACACTGCTATCCTGTGCCAATGTAAGTGACAATTTTAAAATTAAACTGCTACTTGTTTGTTGTTGATGTTGTTGTTGTAGTCTTCAGTCTAAAGACTGATTTGATGTGGCTCTCCATGCTACTCTACTCTGTGCAGGCCTTCTCATCTCCAAGTAAATACTGCAACCTACATCCTTCTGAATCTGCTTAGTGTATTCATTTATTGGTCTCCTTCTATGATTTTTACCCTCCACGCTTCCCTACAATACTAAATTGGTGATCTCTTGGTGCCTGAGAACCTGTCCTATCAACCGATCCCTTCTAGTCAAGTTGTGCCACAAATTCCTCTTCTCCCCAATTCTATTCAGTACTTCCTCATTAGTTATGTGATCTGACACTTAAATCTATACTCGATGTTAACAAATTTCTCTTCTTCAGGAATGCTTTCCTCACCGCCGCCAGTCTACATTTTATATCGTCTCTACATTCACCATCATCAGTTATTTTGCTGCTTGTTTATTTAAATGTGATGTGGAGGTCCAGCAACAAGGCTTGGGTGACACGTGATCTTTTTTGTGATTGGATGAATGAAGTGTTTGGTCCTTCAGTGAAAAATATTTGCTTGAGCTGGATCTGCCACTCCATGTCTTATTTGTCATAGACAATGCTCCTCCCCATTTTCCAGGCCTACAAGACCACCTCCTTGAATAATTTTGATTCATCAGTATCCAATTTCTGCCTTCCAGCACCACTCCATTACTCCAGCCTATGGACCAGCAGATGATTTCTAACTTCAAGAAGATCTACACTAAAGCACTCTTCAAGCTTTTTTGAGGTGACTGAAGCTACATATCTCACTTACAGAGAGTTTTAGAAATATCACTTCAACATCGTTGCCTGATCTTGGGTTACCAAGAGAACTCTCACATCTGGTTAGAAGCAGCTCTGGCTGGAGTGCATTGTCAAAAGTGAGGCATTTGAGTCAGTATCTGTGGTGCCTGTAGTAATTGAGATTGTGTATTTGGCCAAGAGCATGGGGCAAGAAGTGGATAACAATGATGGAAGATCACAGCCAAGAAATGGCCACCGAAGAGCTTATGGAGTTGCAGTGTGTTTCACAGCAGGAAGTTGTGGAGAGTTCTTCAGAGGAGAAGGAGGAGGAGGAGGAGGCACAGTAACAGCAAATCAGCAACCTTCTGGTGCAGTAAGAGAAATGCTGAAAGCATGGGAATCGGTTGCATTGTGTATTGAAAATCATCACCCAAATAAAGCAATGGCTATGCGCGCTACAAATTTATTTGAAGATAATGCTGTGTCATATTTTCACCACGTATTGAATCTTTGTCAGAAACAAATGACTACAGATAGCTTCTTAGCAAAAAAATTTGTATCATGAATAATAAAGTACATAATACTATATGTATTATTTCCGTTGAATAAATGGTGCATGAATAACATAAAGCTTTTAATACTTCTGCATGGAATGCATTATCATATTGTACATCAATTTATACGGGAGAAATTGTTTCGCATAATGAGTGTTTTTGCACATTGAGTAAGGTTCTGGAACGAATTATGCTCGCTGTGCAAGATTCCACTGTATTTCAAACAATAGCATCACAGAGGGGATCAACAGTGTGGCTAATTTTTTAACCTAGTAATGTAACCGCTGATTTGACAACACCAAAAAGCCCCATTGGCAAACTGGACATTAAATATCATATACATATCTGGAGTCTCATTAAATACTGAAATGCCAGAAAAGCTGGCTGTGTCTGTGATTGATGCAGCATTGACTTGGTTAAGTGGCTACTGGCACAGCTCAAGAAATTTAGCATGCACCGCAGTGCTTGGTGAACCACAGCTATGATGGTCTAGTCGTCAGTACTGTAAATCTCACTTTGTACCAACAACATTTATTGAACACAATTAAATTTCCATAACAACTAATGAAAATTGTCTATTAATCTATGAAACCAAACAGCAATAATTCTTGGTGGAAATTCGTATGAACCAAAATACAATTTGATATGAAACAGTTCCTAATCAAGTCTGAATAACGTCCAAGCCCAACTTAGTCACTATCGATACATTTAGCAAGTATGAGATTAAACAGAGTTTGACGGTGGTGGAAACCGCACATTCATTAGCTGAAGTACTATGCTACAGACTTAAACTGGTCTGGTGCACACGGATTTAAATTGGTTCTGGTAAACTGTCACAGTTGCCAGACCACACTTGTAGCGAGTCACATAAAAGCAAACTGAGGAAGAAACCTTCTTGCGGTGGCCTTATATTTGCTCACTATAGAAATGACCATGATCAGCCAGTAGTGTTGGCAGTACACCTGCCACAGTGCTCTGACAGATATGGATGACATTATATGTATTGATACATCTGTATCTTCCATTTGAAAGAACAGTGGGGTTACTAAACATAAAAACCTACTTACCAAGTTTCAAGAATCAGGATTAATTAAAAAAAACAGAAATATACTATGACCCCCCCACGTACTCCACCTGTAGGGACCACAAAAATAAGATTAGGCCAGTTATAGCAAGCACTCCATACACTGATGGATCAGGAGTAAACCACAGTATGTAGTACAATATGAGGTACCCCCACCCCCCCTGTATTTTGCAATGGTTTGCACAGAATACAGTTACATGTGTAGATGTAGACACTTCCAGGTCTGTTTCATTAACATAAGAGGGGATATACAAATTAAATGCAACCGAGTTCGAGTCTCGGTCCGGCACACAGTTTTAATCTGCCAGGAAGTTTCAAAATCAGCGCACACTCCGCTGCAGAGTGAAATTTCATTCTACTTCCAGGTTTTAGTTCTCATTGATGAAGGTGGTGGCCACCGTTGTAGAATTCTGTCAGAGAACAAAAGGTAATCTATGCAGTATCTGATGTATTTGTTAAAGGCAAGAAAATTAATTTGTTAATAAAATAGAATTAATTTTGCAATATCCATTGACAGATCAAATTATAGTGCTGGGGTCCATTATTGTACGTCATTCATCTAGGAAGGTGCAGCAAGTCAGTTTGTCATTGACTCAGTTGGTGGAGAGGAGATCTGTGGAATGAGTGTTCACTCAAAGCCCATACTCAACACAAAAAATGTGTTATCTTAAAATAAATGACCAGTTCTTATATTATTAATTTACTCACTGCAGAATAGTTCTGTACCCAAATAATAAAACATTAATTATTGCACGCTATGCCAATCTGAATGATTTAGGATGCAGCATCGTGGTAATGATGGAAAAGTATACCATTTAGTTACATCCAGTTCCATTAAAAAGGAATGTTACCAGTGCTGTAGGCATTACATTTAATTCGTATATCCCCTCTTATGTTAATGAAATAGACAAATTCTTAGGCTTTCATGTTGTCCAAAGACTAATTATGCGAATTTATAAAGGAAATATATCCTTGAATATTGCTCATCAGTATGGCTTCCGTACCAGATAGGATGGATAGAGGAAATAGAGAAGATCCAAAGAAGCACAGTGTGTTCCATTTCAGGTTCATTTACTAAGCATGAAAGCATCACAGAGATGATCAACTAACTCCAGTGGCAGACGATGCAAGAGATGTGTTGTGCATCATGGTGTGCTTTACTATTAAACTTCTGGGAACGTATGTTCAAAGAAGAGTCAACGGATATATGACTTCCTCCTGTATATATCTTGTGAAGAGGCCATGAAGATAAAATTGGAGTAATTGAATCCCATGTGGAGGCTTATTGGCAATCATTCTTCCAGTGAACCATTTGAAACTGGAACAGGAAAGGGGAGAATTGACAGTGGTACACAAAATACCCTTCACCACACACTGCAAGGTGGTCTGCAGTGTGTAGGGGGAGATGTAGAAATGTGTGTGCCAAAGTGTCACATGTGGTCTGTTTGCTTGAGGGTCTGTGACAGTGAAACATTGCAAATTTTTGCACAGTTTTTTTTTTCACTCTCATTTGACTTTTGGAGTACTTTTTTGCATTTGAAAACATTTAAGCAGTATTAAGTTTGCACAGCTCTAACTAAACAACGTGAACTCTTAGTATGATGAAAATTTTAGGAATATATGACTGTCCCTTCCTGAACATTTTATGTACAATTAATAACATTCTCACATTGACCTTCTTTTGGGAAGATCAATAAATTACATATTGATGTGCCAATCCATGCCTGGAAATTATGCGCTATCTATCTTACTTAGATGCTTGAAATTTTAAGTACACATTAATAACATGTCTGTCTAAAAAGTAGGCTACAATCATGTCATTTCAGCTGCAAGTTTTTATTCTAGATATATTTACATCTGGTAAACAAAATTAAGGTCACTTTTTTTATAATTAATCAGTCAGAAGCAGCTGAAGATAGTGGTCATGTGTGTATGAAGTGTAGTTGCTTGTGTGAATGTGTGTGTGTTTCCTTTATCTTTATGGAGAGTAGCAAACTACCCTTTTCATAATATTGTTGATATTCCAACCTAGACCTTCCATTGTTTAAAATAATGTAGTATGTTTTTATATAGTTACTTTACAGAATATTAATGTTTGTGAAAAGTGAAACTACAGTAATGAACCAAAAAACATTTTAATATTGTGTAACTTGCTTGTGTTTCTTGTTCTATTTAATCACCACTATAATTAACAAGTAGCTTTTTCTTAAAGAATTAATCTGATAATTGTAGCATTGTGTACCTAATCTGTTTGTATAATAAATTGGATGGATTAAAAAATCTACTCACCAAGCAGCATCAGGGAAAACACATATAGATGTTAAAAAAATGTGCATGCTTTCTTAGCCAGTGGCTCATTGTTCTGGCAGAAGGATTGAAGTAGAAGGAAGATGAGTGAAGAAAAAGGACTGGCGAGGTTTAGAAAATGGATAGAGTAAAAAAAAAAAAAAAAAGAAGCCACCCAAAAGCACAGGTCAGTGGATGAGGTCTTCCCTGATAGGGGTTATGGGCAACTTTTCTGAGCTCTCCCCATTTATTAAACCTCACCAGCCCTTCCTTTCTCCTTCCTTCCCCTTCCTAGAAGGAGGAGCCACAGCCTTGGAGAGCTTGCACTTTTCTTTACTTTTATATGTGTTTTCTCCTGCCACTGCTTATTATGTAAATAATACATAAAAGGCCTTTACAAATGTCTGCTTGTGTCTGTGTATGTGCGGATGGATATGTGTGTGTGTGTGTGTGTGTGTGTGTGTGTGTGCGCGAGTGTATACCTGTCCTTTTTTCCCCCTAAGGTAAGTCTTTCCGCTCCCGGGATTGGGATGACTCCTTACCCCCTCCCTTAAAACCCACATCCTTTCATCTTTCCCTCTCCTTCCCTCTTTCCTGATGAGGCAACAGGTTGTTGCGAAAGCTTGAATTTCGTGTGTATGTTTGTGTTTGTTTGTGTGTCTATCGACCTGCCAGCACTTTCGTTTCATATACTTTTTTACATACATTAGTGTGTCAACAATAAACATACACGGTAGAGGTAGTATATTCAGTGCTTTAAATATTGGTTTGCAGGACTGTCGAGCACCACTCCCTGTCATAATCCTAATGGCTCTTTTTTTGTATTCTGAAAGTCCCTTGAGCTGCTGGGGAATTTCCCCAGAATATGAGTCCATACTTGGGATGGGCATTGAAGTACGCATAATAGGCACACAATATTGCCTGTTCATTTATGCATCGTTTGAGAACCCTAAGAAGATAACAGCCCGTGCTCAGCTTGGCATTAATTTGTTCTATGTGTTTGTCCCATTTTAAGTCTCTTTGTATTCAGATGCCGAGAAATTTTGTAGCCTCATCATTTGCAATAGGGTGTTGATTGATTTTTATTTCTGGATATATCAATGTGGTGTTTTGGTGGTTATGGAAATTTAAGGCTACTGTTTTGTTGTAGTTTATTATCAACTGATTTTCTGCTGTCCAGTTACTTAGATGTTTTGTAACTGTGTTTACTTCTTCTTGTATATCTTCATTTTTTGCTGCTTTTACCAGTATTGTTGTGTCGTCAGCAAACAGTATTACTTTGTGGGAATCAATATGTATATCCAAATCATTGATATATATAACAAGAAAAGTAGGGGTCCCATTACCAACCCTTGCGGTACCCCGTAAGTGATTGGGCTTTCTGATGATACACATTCTGTGATTATTCGTGCTTTATCATCTATATGTCTGATGGATACTTTTTGTTTACGATCGCTGAGAAATGAACGAATCCAATCATTTGCCAACCCCCTAATTCCATAGTGCTCTAGCTTCTTCAATAGGGTTTTGTGGCTTACCATATCAAAGGCTTTGGTTAGGTCCAAAAATATACCTGTTGTTTGTTGTTTTTCATCTATTGTTTTTAATACAGTAGATATGCATTCATAGATTGCTGTCTCCATTGATTTCTTGCTTCTAAAGCCATGTTGAGTATTAGATAGCACACTATTTTTGTTTATAAACTTTAACAACTTTCTACACATAATATTTTCTATTACTTTTGAGAAACAGGATGTTAATGTAATTGGACGATAGTTTAATACTTCATCTTTGTCACCAGCTTTGAAAATAGGGATGACTTTTGATGTTTTTAGTTGATCTGGAAAGATGCCTGACTCTAGGGAACAGTTGCATAAGTGAGTAAGGGGGTCAATTATATTTTGGATACAGAGTTTTAGGATTCTGTTCGGTATACCATCAATTCCTGCTGAGTATGTTGTCTTCAGTTCTCTGACAGCCTTCAATGTCTCCTCCCTGCTTACTTGGTCCACAAACATTGAAAATTTATTATTGTTGCACTTGTTTACCACTTTATGCTGAGTTGAATTAAAATTAGTTTTTATTAAATTTTCAGCTATCCCAGTGAAGTATTTGTTGAATATGTTTGCTGTTTCTGTAGGCTGTAAAATCTTTTTATTGTTGTGTACCAAGACAATGTTCTCCTCAGTTCTCTTATTTTTGCCAGTTTCTTTTTTAATGATGTCCCACATAGCTTTCACTTTATTTGTAGAATTATTTATGTAGTAATCATTGTACATTGTTTTTGCCTGTTTAATGACCTTTTGTAAGATTTTAGTGTATGTTTTGTAGTGAGTATGCATTTCCTCAGTGGCATTATTTTCTTTGCACATTATGTGGAGCTCCCTTTTTTTCTGGCAAGAAGTTCTGATTCCCTTAGTAATCCAACCCTTTCCTCTTGTCTTTTCTCTTATATTTACCATTTTTTGAGGGAAGGCTGTATCAAAATGCTTTACCATTTTTTCTAGAAAAATATTGAATTTCGAATTCAGAGTTTGCTTTTCATAGACATCAGACCAGTCTTCAGTATGCAATAGTGAGTTAAAGTGGTCAATGCTTTTCTGCCTGCAGATCCTTCTCTTGACCTTTAGTAAGTTATTCTTAACTGGTCTTCCTTCCTTTGTGGTGGTAAGTATTTGGGCTTTGTGGTCACTGTACCCTGTGTTAAACACTTTTACTGACCACTCCAATTTCTCTTTATCAATCAGGATTTGATCTAAACCTGTCTGACTGGTTGGTGTTATTCTCGTTGCAACTTTTAACTGTGGCTGTAAGGTTATGTGTTTTAATGAGATTGCCAAGGGCGGTTTTCTGTTTACATTTACTAAGAAAATCTATGTTAAAGTCGCCACATACTACAACATCACACCTTGTTTTATGCAGCTTATTTAAGAAAATTTCCATTTTTTCTAAAAATACCTCAAACTTTCCTGTTGGAGAGCGGTACACTGTAGCTATTATCAAACCTAATTTCGGAATTTTTGTCACTGTCATCTCAAAGTCTTTTTCACAACTTAGGGAGGTGACATTATCTATTTTAGTAAACTCTACATAATCTTTTACATAAATGGCTACACCTCCATAATGACCACTAGGTCTACAATAGTACTCAGCCAGAGTGAAATTGTGAAGGCAGACAGATTTCATTAAGTTCTCGTCAAGCCAGTGTTCTGAAAGACACATTACGGAAATATCCTCTAGTTCATGCATTAATAAAATATTTAGTTCATCTACTTTATTGCTTAGGGACTGAACATTTTGGTGAAAGATCTTTATTACAGAATTTGTGGGAACATCTACAGTACCACCTACCTTCAGTTTAAATGTTTCTTGTTTGTGCAATTTGTAGCTATTGCTTTTGGCAGTAAAAAATCATTCAGATGAGGAGGCTGCCTGATGTTTCTTCTAGTTGGGCGAGATGAGGCTTCCCTTGTGATCCATTTCTCCAAGGTACTCTGACCTGCAATCTTTTTGTGCTTCTTGTCACTCTTGTTTACAAGACGGCAGATTTCTTCAGCCAAGAACTGTTTACCATAGTAATTCAAATGTAGGCTGTGACTGGTATGCATGTCTCTGTTTAATGTACTGACGTCTATTAGATTCACATAAGGATATTTTTTGCAAAGTTCATTTATCTCAATGTTCACTCTTTCTATCAGTTTGTTTACACATGACCAGGTTGGTAAGTCATACCTATGGGGTTGATTTACCACAGTTACGTTTGTTTTGTTTAATTTGGGCAGCACACTGTCGAGAACTGTGATGAGTATTTTACCTTTATCTCTGCCAACGTCGTTTGCGCCTGCACAAATCACGACACAGTCATTGAAGTCAAGGTTTTCACATGATTTTGCAAGAGACTTCGTAACTTCTTCCATTCCTGCCCCAGGCTTTATAAAGGCTTGTACGCTTAGGTTTGACTGTTTGTCTGTCACTTTTTCCGCCAGTTGACGATCGTGACTATCGGCAAAAATTAGTACTTTTTTGTCTTTTTTGTGTTGGTCATGTTTTGAAACACTAGTAGATTTCACGGAACGTGACCCCTGTTGTTTTTTAATAGTTTCTGGACTCACTTGTTTTTCAGCTACACTGTTTCGAGACTTGTTTGGAGTTTTGTTTGAAGCAGTTACTTTGATATGTCCAAGTTTTGTGCTTGTGGCTGCTGTACTTTTTTCGTTTACTTCACTGGTGTCCGATGTTGTGTGGAGCTTGTGTTGATAATGTTCTTCTTGATTATTACAGTCCCGGTTTTCCAACTGTTTCTCTAGTTGGATTACAGTCCTTTTTAGTCCTTCTATTTCACTATTTCTTGCGGATATCACAATACGAAAGTCGTCACAATGTTTACACTTGTTGTGCACTGAACTTGCTTCCGTCTTTTCACTTGCTTTCGATCTTACAGTAATAACATTTCCCTGGTTGGATTAAACTAGTTTTTCTGCACTGGTTGCATAGAAACTCATTTTGTTTCATGATTTTCACGGAACTCGAATTTCGCGTACCTTTTTTCACTGCCATCTTAGTTTATATGGACATGTACAAGTTAGGAAAGGAAATATTGCACTGAGTCGCTGTTGACATTCCTTGTCACATTAATGAAAATAGAATTAGATAAGCCAATAGTTGTACAACCCCCAAGAGAAAATATTCAAATTTTTATAGAAAAAAATGGGGAAATGTTTTTATATTATTTGATAACAGTGATTGTATATTGTACATACCAGTATACTTTAAAGTTCATTTTGTGACAAATTGTGTTGACTGTGCACCTTGAGTAGGCCTAAATGTCCACACAGTATTATTCTCAGTGATAAAGATTGAAGTCCAAGTTTCTGCTATAAGCAATGTAATTCCTTCACAAATGTTTTGATGATTAATTTAGTAAAGTAAATACCTCTCATTCATGTCACATGAATGGACATTCATTAATTACTGCAGTGCGTGTATCATGAAGTTCTCTGTAATATGCCTCTGCCTCCTAACAAATTTATTGATTCATTGTACATCGGTGAAAGTTCTCTATTATGCTACAATCTACATGACATGATATACCTGTAAGTATATTGTCTTTCTAAATCCTGCTTGTTGCTTTGGTGACTGCCGGGGTATTGCTTTGATGACTGCCAGAGTATCAGTCTGTTTTTTGATATGTTGTTAACATTTTTTTCATGGTATATGCCTGAAGACCAGAGACATTTTGTTTTATTTTTATTTTTTTCTGCCACAGAAGCTGTCACGTATTTGTTGTCCTGTGTTCTCCTTAATATGTACTGCTGCTACTGCTTCTCATGTATAGAATTGCCATCTCCTCTGACTAAAATACTCCGATCTTCAGTCAGAACCGGTAAATTTTCATACTGTGATTGGGTTTGAAACACTTTTTCCTTTCCCTTGTTTAGTGATCAACATGTAACAAAGAACTGCATAATAGTTATTATTTTCTTTATTAAATAAGCAGAGAGCAATGACCAAGCCTTTGGATCACACTAAAAATCACTCACGCTCACTTTCTGTTCTCTGGATCTCTTCATGGAGGTGGACCATCAGTTAGTTTTTTAGTTAAGTGATACTTTCCATGGGTCACTTTGTACAATATATCTTAATAATGCAAGGTTTATAATATGCCTCTGCCTTCTAACACATTTCTTAATTCTGCATCTGTGTAGGTACTTATCCCTGCTGTTATCTTCAGGTCAGTATGACATGAAAAGGAATTTGTTCTTCCATAACTTTTTAATATTTAAATGATATTGCTCCAAATTTGATGACTTTGTTTTTCTAAACATTTTAAATACCTTGAAGCTCAAATTAAAAAAATAATAATAAAAGAAAATACTAACTTAATTTGTTACACTTGCGTTCCTTGGGACAGTATGATGCTGGGGGAGTGCTTCAAAATTCACAGAATGTATAAATATCATACACGCCTAAGATATTTGCATAATGATTTTTTATGAGAGTAAATATCTGATTCCTTATTGCTGAAATGTGCAAATGTTACACAACGATGCAAGTCACTGATTGTGTTCAAATTATTAGAGCATTTAATCAGCTGTTGTGTATAGATGCAGTTCATATATCTACCACAGTAATTTCTGTGTGGCTATCATGACAAAATGAGTTCCCTTGTGATGAGCAATTGGAAACATTAGTCAATGCATACAACAACGAGTAGGATATTTCGTAAGAAGAAAATCACACCAGCGATGACAACATTCATCCTTCATCTGATTCAGAAGACATTTCAGATACTGAAACCTCAAATGACAGTGTGCAAGCTGTTCAACTAATTCAGTGTAAAGATAAAAAAACAAGTGGGGATTAGAACCTTATTCACAACTGGAAGAGCTAGTGCAAACATTATAGAACTGACTCCTGGTCTGACAAGATACGTGATCACTAGAGTAAGTGATATAAAATTATCTTTCCAAATTATGATGAATGATAATATTCGGAGTATTATGGTGGAAACGGCTAATATTGAGGGTCAAAGAATTTATGGGGATGGCTGGGAAGCATTAGATGAAATTACGCTTGGAGCCTGTACTGGCCTGTTATCACTGACTGGTGTGTATAAATCATATGGTGAATCAACAAAGAGCCTGTGGGATCAAGAAACAGGTAGAGCCATCTTTGCTGCTGTAATGTCATTGAAAACAGTTCTGTTGCCTCTCACGTGTGTTACATTTCAGTGACATGTTTGATCAAAGAGCCCAAAGAGTAAATGAAAAGTTGCCACCTACAATTCTGTGGGATAAGTGGGTGGAAATACTTCCAAAACTATATAATTCTGGCACAAATTTAATTATGGATGAACAACTGGTGGCTTTCCGAAGACAAAAATCTGCACAGGAAAATTACTGGACAAGCACTTGAGAAAAATAAAGATATGAGGGTTATCATGGATTTGACACATGAGCTAAAAGGACAAAATGTCACATGTGACAATTTCTTCACATCATATGCATTAGGCAAAGGACTTCTCAAAAGACATCTTACAATGGTGGAGACACTGAGGAAAAATAAGCCTAAAGTCCCTAATAATATATCAAGCAAAGAAGATGTTCACACTTCAAAGTTCTTTTTTACTAAGGATACCATGGTCATATCTTATGTTCCAAGGAAGACCAAACAGGTTTTCCTGATGAGCACAATGCACAACAGTGAGGAAATAAGCAACAGAGAAGACAATAAATCAAAAATGATATTGGACTACAATGCAAGTTCAGGAGCAGTTAACACATTGGATCAGCTTATTGGAACCTACACATGCAAGAGGAAAACAAACTGCTGGCCAATGATTGTTATCTACAATGTTATTTATGCTTCTGCCTCCAGTGTTTTGTACTGTGGAGAGCAATACAAGGTGTGTTCAAAAAGAAACTGAACTTTTGAAATAGCATGCCAACCAGCAGAGAGAGCATGTCGCAGCTACTGAGCGCACCTAGTGGCAGGTTTAGGTGACAAATTGCCATTTGCCTCGTGTCACTCAGACAATTAGCAAGCGAACCACAGAGAGAGAGAGAGAGAGAGAGAGAGAGAGAGAGAGAGAGAGAGAGAGAGAGAGAGAGTGTGTGTGTGTGTGTGTGTGTGCGCGCGCAAATCGGGACGTTCTTCCACATCAACAGATGATGGTCATGTGGATAGCGTTCGTGCTGTGATTCATGGAAATCGTCATTTAACTGTTTGGGAAGTTGTTGTTGAGCTGGGCATCAGTCATCAAACATTGAGTGAAAAGCTTGAGAGATGCATCGTGCCAGTGCAAAATTCGTACTACATTTGTTGACTGAAGATCAGAAACAGATCTGTGTTGAAATGTATGAGGAACTGCTTTCAAGTGTTAATGACAATGAAAACTTTCTGAAGAACATCATAACAGGCGATGAGACATGGGTGTATGGCTATGATACTGAAACAAAGATGCAGTCATCACAGTGGGTGGGCAAAGGGTCACTTCACCCAAAAAAAGCACACATGAGTTCATCAAAGATCAAGGCGATGTTGGTTGTGTTTTTTGACTACAAAGACATTATCCATCATGAATTTGTTCCACGTGGTCAGGTAGTAAACAAGGAAGTCTACCAGGGAATCCTTGTGCGCAGGTGGGATGCTGTGCATAGGAAGAGGCCTGAATTGTGGGAAAACCAGAGTTGGATGTTGCATCATGACAATGCACCAGCTTACACATCACTCCTTGTCCACAGCTACCTAACAAAACACAGCATTCCCATGGTGCCCCATCCACCATATTCTCCAGATCTAGTCCCAGCAGACTTTTTCCTGTTTCTCAAACTGAAAACCACATTGAAAGGACATCATTTCTAAACCATAGAGGAGATACAGGACAATGCGATGAGAAACCTCCGCAGCACAATCCCGCAAAATGTGTTCCAGGAGGCATTCTAGAACTGCAAGAAATGATGGGAACAGTGTGTTGTCATTAGAGGGGACTATTTTGAAGGCAGTGAAAATGTTGTACAATAAGCAATAAAGCTGATACAGCAAAAATTCGGTTTCTTTTTGAACACACCTCGTAAATCCATGGTGGAAAAATAAATCCGCGGTGGAAAAAAAAAGTTCTTTACAAAAGAAGAATTTTTCTCAGTGAACTAGGAAGACTTATAGTTACTCCTTACATGAAGCTAGAAAAATGCTGTCACGAAATCAACAGTCAGTGGCCATTGTTAGAAGAATACAAACAGGAAGTCCATCAACACAAAGCTCCAGTGCTGACATTCAAAACTGCAAATGTGCCAGATGCAAATTCTGTCCATCAAGTTGTGACAACAAAACATTAATAAAGTGTTCAAATTGTAACAAATGTGCTTGTAACACTCACATTAGATACTGCCCAAAATGTGCAATTCTGAGTAAAACCCTATTCAAATTTTTCCCATGATTGACAGTTTATATGCTAAGT
The DNA here is from genome assembly GCF_023898315.1 of Schistocerca nitens. Classification (NCBI taxonomy): domain Eukaryota; kingdom Metazoa; phylum Arthropoda; class Insecta; order Orthoptera; family Acrididae; genus Schistocerca; species Schistocerca nitens. Next base: position 272,158,617 of record NC_064620.1, read on the forward strand.
AAAACACTGTTGTACAACAGCTGAGAGCCAGAGCTTACATCATTGTTGAGATTGTTGGCATGTAATAATGTAAAATATGTTTATATTGTAACAAATAAACTTACATTTAAAATTATAATAATAATAATCTACAAATCTACATCTACATCTGCATCTACAGCTACATCTATATCTACATCATACTCTGCAAGCCACCTAATGATGTGTGGCAGAGGGTACTTTTGTATTACTGACTGAGTCCTCCAACCTTGTTTCACTCATGAATAGCACATGGGAAGAATGATTGTTGGTAAGTCTTTGTATCAGTTCTAATTTCTCAAATTTTCTCCTTGTGGCCATCACGCGAGAGATGTGTGGGGGGAAGTAATATGTTGTTCGACTCTTCCCCGTAAAGTGCTCTCTCAAAATTTCATTAGTAAATCTCTCCATGATGTGCAACGCCTTTCATATAATGCCTGCCAATGGAGTTTGTTGAACATCTGCAATGCTCTCGCGTCGCTTAATAATCCTGTGATGAAACGTGTCGCTCATCGTTGGATCTTCTCAATCTGTCCTACCTTGTAGGGGTCCCAGATAGGGGAACAATACTCGAGAGTCGGGCGAACAAGTGCCTTATAAGCCACTTCTTTCATGGGTGAGTTATATTCCCTTAAGATTCTTCCTATGAATCTGGCATCTGCTTTTCCCACTATTTGTTTTATGTGGTCATTCCACTTGAGGTTGCTGTGGATACTTACTCCTAGATATTTTAGGGCAGATACTGTTTCCAGTGGTTTATCATAAATAGTGTAGCTGTACAGTAGTGGATTTCTTTTCCTATGTATGCACATAGGATATGTCACATTTATTTACATTCAGGGTCAGTTGCCAGAGCTTGCACCATTCAACAATTTCGTGGAAGTCATTCTGCAAATCGTTACTATCTTCTAGTGTTGCTACTTAGCTACAGACAACTGCATCATATGCGTACAGCCTTAAAGAGCATCCGATACTTTCTCCTAGATAATTTATATATATTGTAAACAGTAACAGTCCTGTCACACTTCCTTGGGGTACTCCGGAAATTATCTTTACATCTGTCAGTTTTGTTCCATTAAGAGCAATATGTTGAGTTCTGTCTGCGAGAAAGTCTTGAATTCAGTTGCAAATCTTCTCAAATACTCGATAAGCTCTTATCTTTTTTACTAAACAGCAGTGTGGGACGGAGTCAAATGCCTTCCTGAAGTCAAGGAACACAGCATCAAATTGAGCACTGTTGTCTACAGTGCTATGGATCTCATGGAGGAACAGAATGAGCTGAGTTCCACAGGATCTCTGTTTGCGGAACCCATGTTGATTTTTATAGGGGAGATTTTCATTCTCCAAAAAGTCATAATTCTTGAGCATATAACATGTTCAATAATTCTACAACAGATTGACGCAACAATATAGGTCTATAATTGTGTGCATCTGTCCTACAGCCCTTCTTGAAAATGGGAAAGACCTGCACTTTCTTCCAGCCACTAGGTATCCTTTGTTGCTCAAGCGATCTATGATAAATTACTGCTAGAAGAGGAGTAAGTTCTTTTGTATAATCCTTGTAGAATCTTATAGGTATCTCATCTGATTCTGATGCCTTTCCACTACTAAGTGATTGTAGTTTGATTTTGAACCACTTACTGATATTACTCAGATCGGTTGACAAAATTTTACTTTCAGAGACATTGAAAGCTTTGCTCATTGCTCTTGTTACGTTCATTTTCACTTTATTCAGCTAGGTTTGTCAGCTAGGTTTTTACTTCTCTTGAATCTGAGCTGAAATTCTCTTTGTTTACATAGCGGTTTCATAACATGGCTATTAAACCATGGTGGATCTTTCCCATCCCTTAAAACCTAACTTGGATACTTGTCTAGGGAATATTGCATGATGTCTTTGACTTTTTTCCGTTTGTTTTCCACATCTTTTGTCCTCATCACTGAATATTTGATGCTGACTGCTCAGAAACTCTGAAATTTGTATCCTGTCACTCTTGTTAAGGAAAATTTCTTCCTGCCTTTCTTAACATTCTTTGTAAGACCCACTGTCATAGATGCTATCACAGCCTTATACTTTCCTCTGTGCTAACTGATTTGGTGAGTTCAGGTCTGTTTGTTGCCAGGAGGTCCAAGACGATACCCTCACAAGTTGGTTCTCTAACTATCTGCTCAAAGTAATTTTTGGATGAGACACCCAGAACAATGCCACAGAAATCCTTGTCTTTGGTACCAGTTTTGATAGCATGTCATTCCAAACCTGTACGCTGAAAGTTGAAGTCACCCACTGTTACAACAGCATGATCAGGAAAATTCCAAACGATATTCTGCAAGTTCTGCCTGAAGCACTCAACCACTAGAGCTCCTGACCCAGGCAGTCTATAAAAGCGTCTAATTACCATTTTTGACTGATCTTTGGTACTTAACTTCACCCAGATTAAATCACAATCTGAATCCATGATAACCTCATTAGATTTTATCAAATTCTTTACGCAATAAACAAGCTGCCTATCCCTACAATAAATATTTCAATCTGAACTTAGAATTTCGTTGTAACTGATGTCCAGTTTCAGTCAACTTTCCATCCCTAATAATATCTGTGCATTATAGTGTTCATTAAGCTATACTAATTCTGGAATCTTTCCTTGCATGCTCCTGTAGTTTACTAATATCATTAACCTTTTTTATCTCTGACCTACGATGATGAACATTCTCTTAGGATATTGTGGCTAATTTATCAGGCAAATCATCTTTAATCCCAAGGAAGGGTTTCTCTAACCTAAAAAGACCCCTGTGCACACCGCATGTACTCCTATCCTCGTAGCCACTTCCTGCATGTAGTGCATGCCTAACCTATTAAGGAGAACCCTAAAAGTCTGCATCCGATAGCAGAGGTTGAGAAATTCACATCCAAAACTGTCACAGAGTCATCTGAGCCACTGGTTTAGACCTTCCATTCTGCTCCAGACCCGAGGACCACTATCAGCCCTGGGTACGATGCTACAAATAGACAGCCCATGTGCAATGCTAGTTTACCATCACCAGATCATCCATCCACTGAAAGGAGCCAAGGATACCCCCAGAACCCAAGAGGCAGGCATCATTCATGCCAACATGTCCCACTAAATGCAGCTGGTTGCACTTAGTTCACTCCACAGCTGCGGGCAGGGTCTGCTCCACATCGCACCACACATACTCCTCTATCCTAGTATCCACTTCCTGTGTGTAGTGCATGCCTAACCTATTAAGGAGAACCCTAAAAGTTTGCATCTGATAGCAGAGGTTGAGAAATTCACATCCAAAACTGTCACACAGCCGTCTGATCCACACACGCACATGATGCACCTCATATCTGCTGACAAACATACTGAGGGCACAGTGGCATTCTTTCCAGCCTTTCCTGCTATTTCCCTGAGGGGCTCCATCACCCTCATAATGTTGGAGCTCCCAATGACATGCATATCCTCACAACTGGACAAGGAAATCCACCACTGGCCCAGCAGTAGAGGCATCCCGTGCTGGCTCAGAGTTATCTTCAACACTGGGTAGCACCTCATACCTGTTGCTAAGGCGTAGGGAGCTAGCCGCGCGACCTGCTCCCTCTTTACCCCAGTGACACGCGAACCCACCACTGTCTGCCACCCACACTTGAGTGAGGACGAACCAGTCAGATGTTACATATCAGAAGATGTAGCAACACCCTGGTCACCAGGAGATTCCAACGGGACCAAAGCTGCCGCAGTTCTCATCACCAGTGCCCTGCCATTGCCACAACTTTGATCATTTGCCAGAAGCTTGTCAACAGTAGCCAATGCAGCTTCCAGCTTTTTACAGACAGCAGCCAATTCTCCTATTGTTTGCTCACAACAAGCACTGTCCCTAGCCATATCATAGTGCATAAAAAACAGATGTAAGATCTCAAATGACACTACTGAGTTTGGAATGTACACAAAATATAATGAGGAGAATAAAGAAGCACTAAAACTGCTCTGCATATTTTTCACTGTACTATTTCTTAAACAGAAACAAATTTCTCAACTAAAGTGGAAGTATCTACAGTTACGTGTTACTAGAAACGCTGGTTTCCCAAAAGCTACTGCACAAAATAAGTGTGCAAACTAGAATGCACTGATCTAAACTATAGGCTGTGCACCAGCATGAGATTTAAATGTAGTGGCATGATGTGAAGCCTCTGGTGGCAGGAAAATTACACTAGGAAGCCAGCTTACCCAAGGACATGCACCAGGATTTAAACAAAAAAAAACTTTGTGTAATTTGCTAACCACTAGTATCGTAATAGAAATTCTTCTATGGATTAGAAGTGGTTGCTCTGAACGAACTTTGTCAGTCTACTTTCAGATTTAGCTTTTCTCACTTTCACGCTTTTAATATCATCGGTTAAATAATCAAAAATTTGGGTACCAGCATTATCCAACTGTTCCTGATCTAAGTCAGTTTTAATGAAGAGTAATGGTTGGATTTTTTTTCTTCTAGTATTGTAAATATGAAGGGGAGGCCACTGTTCCTTCTGAAAGCTTTTGGATTATTTACAACAAATTGCATGCTGCATGTATTTTGTCATTAAGAAGAGCTGTCATATGTGTCAAATGAGTCAAGCTACGCATTTAGCACAAGAAGCAGCTGCTAGAAGATACTTCTGTTAAGAATGTTAATTATGCTCATTGCTAATCTTTTATCACTGTTAATTATGAAAATTACTTCTAGATCACTTCACATATGTATTTCTATATTAGAGGAAAAACAGCTACTTTCAAAACATCCACTGCCCCTTCATGTAAACTACCAGGTGATTAAAAAGTCAGTATAAATTTGAAAACTGAATAAATCACAGAATAATGTAGATAGAGAGTTACAAATTGACACACATGCTTGGAATGACATGGGGTTTTATTAGAACCAAAAAAATACAAATGTTCAAAAAATGTCTGACAGATGGCGCTTCACCAGATCAGAATAGCAATAATTAGCATAACAAAGTAAGACAAAGCAAAGCTGATGTTCTTTACAGGAAATGCTCAATATGTCCACCATCATTCCTCAATAATAGCTGTAGTCGAGGAATAATATTGTGAACAGCACTGTAAAGCATGTCTGGAGTTATGGTGAGGCATTGGCATCGGATGTTGTCTTTCAGCATCCCTGGAGATGTCGGTTGATCACGATACACTTGTGACTTCAGGTAACCCCAAAGCCAATAATCGTACGGACTGAGGTCTGGGGACCTGGGAGGCCAAGCATGAGAAAAGTGGCGGCTGAGCACACAATCACCACCAAACAATGCGCGCAAGAGATCTTTCACGCGTATAGCAATATGTTGTTTTTTCTTTTTTTCTTCTTCCCCTAATAAAACCCCATGTCATTCCAAGCATGTGTGCCAATTTTTACCCCTCTATCTACATTATTCCGTGGTTTATTAAATTTTCAAATTTATACTGACTTTTTGATCATCCGGTACTTCAAACAAAGCATTTATGTAACTTGTTTAGAACACTACCAGACAAGTCAAGACTTGTTTAATATAAACATTAGATTAAGCGCTATTTACATCCCTGAGTCTAAATATTTTGATGAATTCTAGGAGGAGTGACTAATAAAGCACCCCTTTATTTTGTTTTTATATGGATTGGGATGTTCAGTTTGCTGCATAATGTTTTATGCCAGCATGTCATAAACTTTTGGAAAAGAATATAAATCTCCATTCATAAATGTAGACAGAGAAGCTTAGTCTGTATTGATATTATTTTTACCTCTAGTTTGTGATTGTAGAATGTACTGTCCGCGCTAAATTCACTGTTGTTATTAACTTAAAATATCATACATCTAAGAATTCTTATGTCCTTGAAGAGGTTTCTGCAAGATATTTTAACTGCACAGTTCTGTAAAATAAATACTTTTTGATCTTAGCAGCAGTGCCTCAGAAGATTATACCACAGGGCAGTACATGCACAGTATATAAGCCATCCCATCTGCAGATCACCACAGCGAATGAGGTTTCTACATGTAAACAGGCAGATCTGAATTTTTTGGTTAATTTATCCCACCTGCTGGGGCAGCTCAATTTATTATTCATCAGGATCACTAGGAACTTCCCATGTGGATTCTCATCTATTGTATGCATCTTGATCTCTCTGTATAGCACCAGTAACCCATTTTTATTGTTTGGAATTGTGAGGTCAAAGGTTAACTGTGAGTCAGTTCTAAGCCCGCTCTATTTTTCTTTGGTCTTTTTCTGGTATGGATGTGTTTGACACTTTATCAGCACTACATGCATCATCAGAAAACATCGTTTTTGAAATGTCTTCCAATGTCCTGGGTAAATTATCTATCTAAAGACAAGAACAAGAGAGATCCAAGCACCAACCTTGTGAGGCACCGTATTTAACACTTCCCCATATCACAAGTTTCAAGTTTTGAATGTTGTGTAACAACCTAAGTTCTAACAAAGGTGTGGGGCAGGCAAATAGGATAAGATCTTGAGTGCTGTTGCAAAGAGATGTGAGGGGAAGGATGTTCATGTGTCAGCTCGAAAGGTTGCCAATTTTTAGCCATGCATGCTCCACGTGCGCAGTTGATCAACAGCTAAGGCACAAATTGACATGTAAGGAACAAGATTTCATGAAAGCACATCATACAGATGCTTATGTTCACGACTCTTTACATTATTAATTTATCATTGACACACATAAAACAAGACATCGCCATGTTACTAGATCACAGGTTGCTGAGTTGGTCACCCATTGTCGTGTCCACCAGTGGCGGCGCTGCAGCAAAGTATAGTTACACTATGTGATCGAAAGTATCCGGACACCTGGCTGAAAATGACTTACAAGTTCCTGGTGCCCTCCATCGGTAATGCTGGAATTCAGTATGGTATTGGCCCACCCTTAGCCGTGATAACGGCTTCCACTCTCGCAGGCATACGTTCAGTCAGGTGCTGGAAGGTTTCTCGGGGAATGGCAGCATATTCTTCATGCAGTGCTGGACTGAGGAGAGGTATCTATGTCAGTCGGTGAGGCCTGGCATGAAGTCGGCATTCCAAAACATCTCAAAGGTGTTCTACACGATTCAGGTCAGGACTCTGTATTGGGCAGTCCATTACAGGGACATTCTGTAATTCCGCCACAGGCCGTGCATTATGAACAGGTGCTAGATTATGTTGAAAGATGCAATCGCCATACCCGAATTGCTCTTCAACAGTGGATAGCAAGAAGGTGCTTAAAACATCAATGTGGGCCTGTGCTGTGATAGTGCCACGCAAAACAAGGTGTGCAAGCCCTCTCCATGGAAACACGACCAGACCATAACACCACCGCCTCCAAATTTTAGTGCTGGCACTACAGACATTGGCAGATAATGTTCACTGGGCATTTGCCATGCCCACACCCTGCCATCGGATAGCCACATTATGTACTGTGATTCGTCACTTCACATAACTTTTTTCCACTGTTCAATTGTCCAATGTTTACGCTCCTTACACCAATTCCTGTTTGATGGTCTGGATTTTGTCTGCCTATTACGCATTATGATCCTCTTCAACTATCGGCAGTCTCTGTCAGTCAACAGACAAGGTTGGCCTGTACACTTCTGTGCTGTACGTGTCCCTTAACGTTTCCACTTTACTGTTACAGTGGATCTAGGGATGTAGAAATCTCGTGTAAAGATGTATGACAAGTGGCACCCAATTACCTGACCACGTTCGAAGTCCTTGAATTCCGCGGAGCGCCCCATTCTGCTCTCTCATGATGTCTAATGGCTACTGAGTTTGCTGATATGGAGTACCTGGCAGTAGGTGGCAGCACAATGCACCTAATATGAAAAACGTATTTTTTTGGGGATGTCCAGATACTTATGATCACATAGTGTATGTTGCAATTTAATTCACGTGTACTAATACATTTTAAATCTCCGATGATGACTTGTTCCAATGAATTAAAAAGAAAAATGCTCTGGGAGGTGCCAGAATGCCATTCCGGCTGTAAGTAAGCCCCATCTTTACACCAGTTTTGTTTTCTAGTATATTTTTATGGTCTGTGGAATCAAAGACCTTGGGAAGATCTTAGAAAATGCTAACAGGATATTTTTTTGTTTAGCTCTACCAGAACTAAAAATATGACAGAATATATTCCTTTCTTAGTACAGAAACTATTATGGATGACAAATTGAGCTGTTGGTAAGAGGTTATTCTCAGGAAGGTGGTTCAGTATTTCGTGGTAAGTTATTATCTCTCATGTTTGAGAACACAAGGAAGAAGGAGATGGGCTGTAATTCAAGGCCACTTGTTTATCTCCACTTTTATCCCATGGGAATTTTGCATAGCTCTGCTTGTGTACATGTGTCATCTGCTAATGTTATCAATAAAATGTGCTCTATACATTTCCTTAAAGCAGTGAAAGGCTTGTAGATAAACAGAACTGGCAGATGATTCAGTAGCTGTTCATGAACAACTGTTACTTCTTCTTTATATAAAAGTACAGAGGTAACTACTTATTGTAAACAGTTATCTGCATAGTTTCGCAGTTGAACTAATTCCACAGTGTACACCATTTCCTAAAGTAGTAAAAAAAGATTCACAGTTCCGAGATCCAGGGATTCAAATTATTTATGTCTGAAGTTAGTAATGGTGTGTGCCTGTCCACTGGTGACAGAACCTCATGTGAGCCTGAAATTTTAGAAAGTATGTCGACTCATTAAGAGGCCTAGTGAATAAAGCCATTCGAGAATTACAGCAAAGACTGAAGAGCAGGAATTCATGGAAATTAAAGATATCTCGAAGAAGATACATAAATAATGAGCAGCATTTATTCTAATATTTGATGCATTAACTTTGCCATATTTAACAACTAAGTTCATCACATTGTATACAATTCCCTGTGTATGTAATCAGGTGATGTGCTCCAAACGTCTGTATTGTCAGTGTGATATGCCACCTGTGGATGTGTATAAACTATTAGAGCTTTTACAAGATCAGTAGTAAGGCATGCAGTACAATAAATGATCAATAAATTAATATTACTTTCTGAAAAAGTTAAAAGGTGAAAAATTCACAGCAGCTATATTCTTACTCAGAATGGCACCTGTACCTGCAGTTATATCCTTAGTGATAGATGTGAAATAAGGTCTTATCATTCCCTCTCCACCATGAATAAAACTGCATATAACAGCATACTGTTGCTAATCTGTTATGAAGCTTCCACCATCATCAACAGAGCAGCACACTACAGGAAAAACACATGGGTCCTATGCTCTTAGCCATTTGAACACTGGTCTTGTTTGAATGAAAATTGGGATCTTCCATAAGGAACCTATAACGTCTTCAGTCTTCTCTTACTGACACGAAGAAAGATAATGGGCAAAGAAATATCTCAGGTGGTTCACTTACTACAAAGGGTCATGCACTGTTGGGGCACATTCAGATTATCTCCTAAATGTGACTTCTGCAGCTCATGTATTCCAGAATGTCCATTGAAACTAAGTATATAAAGTGATCGCAAGCTCTCTATATTCATTATCTTTTTGGAAAACAAAATCAAAATGTTTAGAACTTTGCTATGAAAAGTCTAGGTTTTGTAAACACTGTTAAACAGAATTTTTGTGATAGCTTTGGATAGCTTCCAAAAGTCACAATGCCTTGCAGATCAGTTGCTGTGATTACATGACTATATAATTTCAAATAGAAATGCAGTCATGAACAGAAAGCTTCTTAATATCACTGGCAGTGAAATTTGCATGTAATATTCGCAGCAAGACTTCAGATATCAATATCTGACACTTTACATTTCAGAATGACGATATTGTTCTCCATGAAACAAAAATTTTCCACTTTATGCTATTTAATTTATGACTTATATTAGAAAACCAGTTGCTGATAAGACTGTGTGTGAACTGTTGTTAGTCTATAATTTTGGCAGCCTAGTCCCTACAGCAGTGACATATGGGGAAAATAATTCTTTGAAACAGTCATGTTGAAATAGTCTAAATCTGTTTTTATAGGAGGGTGGTAGTTCCCCGGACTGTTTCTTTTACTCTTTTCTGTACGTGACTGTAATCAGACCTGCATTTTTTTCTGTTAACTAGGAGGAGTTATCTGTTCACTGGAATAATTTGATTCAAAATTATAGTGTCTGACAGAGAAACTGTTAACCAAGAATTATTTTATCTCCGAGTGCTGAAAATGAATCTGAACTAAACCAGAAACATTTTAGAACTTTTTTTGCCGCAGCGGTTTTGCGGCCACGCGTATAAGATGAAATCGGAGCACATGAAAGTGTAGTCATCCACTCAGGTACAGCACATCGTTCAAAGCAAGATCGAAAGTTCGATCACATAATTTTGTTGGTCTGCTTGGTCGTCATTCACTTGCTTCTATTATTGTTTAAAAATAAAATAAACGATTGCCCTCCGGAAGAAGTAAATCTTAGAAATAGCGAATACTTCTAGCCATTCTATCGTGATGATGATTGACAAACTGTGGCTGGCAGAGCGCAAAGGTGTTACTACAGTCTAACTTACGACTGTGGTGCGACTGTGCGTGGCCGAGGGAGGCTGTACCGCTGATTCGTAATAGGTATCCCGTGGTCCGAAGCTGCGGCGCCTCTAGCGGATGGAACTGTGAACTATAGCTGGTCTCGGAGAAGGCGTTAGTTGTCGCGCCGCTAAGTGTGCGGAAGGCGTGCTACTCCACCGGTGACGGGAAAGTTGACATGACTTTCATGTAAATCTCACCGTGAGAATCTACAGCTGTGTAGTGAATGCTGTCTTGCAAACAGATCTCACATAAAGTGCGTTGGATTTGATTAGGTATGTAAACATCTCGTTGTTGAAGAGAAACTGCGAAGGTAGCAGATTTTGTGTCCGGAGACACATGCGAGCAGCGCTCACAGTGCTAAATTGATTTGTATAGTTCCAGCAGTTCCTTCTTTATCTCGTCAGACTAGTGTATACAACGTAAGAAACGCATCAAACAAATCGTTTTCTTAGTGTGTCTGCTATGGTATAACCTTAAATGTACATAAACAAGAAGTCGTACTGTCTGACAGAAAGGTGATGTTCTTTGAATGGGCCGTGACTTTTTGTTTGCTGGTATGATATCCTGCAGGAGGAAGATGTATGCTGCTTTAGAAAACGCAAGTAGTAATAAAGCAAGGATATTCAGCGTTCAGAGGAGATGTATTCATGTTCCATGTTTATGATTTCTATTTGATGTACGGTACTTGAGCATGAGTAATTTACTGACGCTGCTTCGCTGACATGAGTGAAATAAGTTATGGATTTTTTTGTGTGAGGTGGAGCTGGCATAATATTTAGTTTCATTTTTTATGTCGAGTTTTTGTTACCCCAACTCCTTTGTGGCAGATTTGTACGAAAATTGTAGGTAAGAAGTTGTATGTTAGACGGAACAGTGTTAAGTTTGTACAGTGTTTCGCCTCGCGCATTCCACCGTTTGATGTGTTGGCTTTGACTGGCAAATGCTAGCATGCCGGCTTTCAACTTCCTTCTTCGTGGGTATCCAAAACTATTTTGGTTTGCAGACAGAGCAAAATAACTGTATTGTGTCGTTTCCTGTACAGTGTGTGAGCGTAAGAGGCCTCTTTGTTTCGTGCTTTTCTCCAGCGAATCAACGTTGGAATTCACGGATCGTGAGACGAAAACGGTTCAAAACTTAACGTAAACGTAGCATGAGTGTTTAGAGGTACCTCTTGAGGCTAGTGCGGAGCAACGTTTGCTGTTTATTGACACATTCACCGTCCGGTGAGACCGCGATCTCTGCGTCACAGCCGCACTTAGTCATTTCCGACAAGGTCGTATGAGGCCGGTTTGTTGCCATTAACGCCTGCTGAAAAGCTAAACACAGTATATAATGTTCTGCCTTGTCATAGCTAGGATGTAGAGATAGACATCTTGTTACTTAGATCCTTAAAGTCTGCCCTGCCGTCTATTAAAATTATCTAAGGTCAAGGCGAAAAGTAGTTGATTTTTCGATTATTGTGGCTTTCAAGTGGACTTGCATCTAGTGTTTGGGGCGCTCTTCCAGTGCATTGAGAACGCCCTTACAGAAATTAACTGACATTCAGATCCCAAAATATCAGATCAGCTGAATCTGACGATACCGGATGTCGGCTTCGTCCTGTGACGTAATGTTGTGTCGTTATGTCTGCATGTGCCGGATGGTTATAATTAAAGTGCAGCTACTCAGAGGTCCGGTGGGGGCTGTCATTACCGTATGGCAGCGAAACTTTGTAGATATTCTAATGTCGAACTCATTTATGCTGGAAAAAAATAGTTACCGTTTTGGCCATCAGATGCAAACCTGGTACTGTGAATGCAAGAAAGCTGTATAGATACGTCTTCATATGTAATGCATTCGGAACAGGACATGGGCAGTAGAGGTCAAACAAGTGAGAAAGGCATGACGTTGATTTTATTATTAACTGCCACTTAAATAATTTGAACACTGAAGACGTCGACGAGATGCTGTATTGCGCCAGATTTGCACCAGGTGACCAAAATTGGAACAAATTTTTTCAGGTGTAAATCGGTACAGCTTTAATATATTAGGATATGTACAAAGTTTCGCTGCCATACGATAATTACAGCCATCACGGGACCTTTGTGAGTAGCTGCACTTCAATCATAACCACCCAGTGCTTGCCACGAAACGTGTGGAGAAAATAAAAATGCATTCATTTTATTCACCAATATTGCATTATAACAAGCTGTCCGCTAACAGTCACTAAGTTAATATTTCAGTAATCTCAGATAGACAGATGTTACAGTAAACTTCACGTTCCACGTGTGTTGCACGGAACTCGCATTCAAGAGGAGTGGGATTCAGATCTCCATTCAGCCATGCTAATTATCTGTGATTTTTCTAAATCGGTGCATTGAATATCAGGATGATTCCCCTATCTGAGTTTGTCCATCTGTAATTAGTGTCATCGTCAGTTCGTTAAACCCTAATCATTTTTCCAAAGCACTATATTAACTCTCCTGACAAACATGTAAAGTTAATGTCTCAGTTAAGGATGTGAGCTGGATTGCTTTAACAACAAAGTACGTAGTTCGTTAATTCATTGCATTACAAACTACAGTAACTTACATGGTACGTAATCTGCCTAAGTGAAACTGAAAATACTAGAACGAAAATCGGGACTCATTTATGCAAGCGTGTCAGTAGTGCCCCTTGCTTATAATTCTGGTCTGCATCATAGCAATATTTCATTGTTGGACCAGTCTTTAAAATGACATTAAGATACCACCGACAGACCAGCTGCAACTGGAGAGCTTTAAGAGATCAAATGTGTCACTTCACACACTGTGATTGGCATGCTGTATGTTAATAGGAGCAAACGCGATGTTTGGTACTCGTCAAATTTCAAGCTTTGAAACAAACGACGATCTGTCAGTAAACACCAGTGAAGAAAAGGCTGCAGGCAGCCACATTTTTCGATTCGTTCAAAATGTGTGGCTGGGTGCAGCTTTATCTTCAGTGTCGTTTACGAAAATAACCGCAGTTTTCTTAAACTGTCATGGATAAAATAAACTCCATGTAGTTAACACTGCTATTACATTGACCATTATCTACGTCATAATATCAGCGATGGAAAGATTTGCATAACCAACAGAGATCAAAACTGGAATCTTTGTTGTTAACCCTTTCAGACCCAAATTATTCTCAGCCATGAAAAAAAATATCTGATCATTGTAATAGGTAAAAATGGGTATTAGAAACATAATAAATCCAACAAAATCACTGAAAACATTTTTATTTACATTTTACAGAATGTCCATTGTAATGGACAAAGAGTATCAAAGGTTGTTACATCCTGCATTGTGGAACATTTTGAGACAATTCCTTCCTTTGAAAAAACATAGATGAACATTACATTTCTCACAAAATAAATGAGTTTTATTCTTACAACTAGCCATTTTACACTTTGAAGCTTCTGTATTATCATGGTACTCAGGAAAATGTCCAGCAAGATCATTCCAAATCTCTGGTGCCGGACGAATCTCAGTTCTTGCTCTTTTTGCTTTTATGTCCTGTAAATCACTACTGGGTCTGCCATGTTTCGCTTTGGTACTAGTGCCCATTTTTACAAGAGCCTCTCCTATTCTCATCTTAAAATGAAGCAAATCCATTGTCTCTTTCTCTCCCAGTGATTCAGTATTTCTTTTGCATTCCAACCAACTGTTCACACACGCTAAATCTACAGCGTGGAACAATATTCTCAATGTCCATTTTCTAGATTTAATAAAAATCCTATACATGCTAATTAACATATCTATTTTGTCAACACCACCCATAGCATGGTTGTAACGACGTACAACTTCAGGCCGTGAGACAGAAACATATGTCTTTCTTGATTTTTCCCAGCGCTGTACTTCATCTTGACTACCACATCCTACAAAATTTGATGCCAGAACTACTGGTCTGTTGTCAAACCATTTACACATTATCACTGCTTCATTCATGCTCACCGCTTCTTCAGAAAAACCATGCCCTTTCTTTTTCAAATCCTTATCACTGGTGAAAGGTACATTTGGCATGCGACATAGTCTTGCTGTTCCTGCTGCATATATATTTTTTATTTTTAATATTTCTAGTAAGTTGAATGTTGTGAAGAAATTATCAAAATATAAATAAGTGTGTTCCCTGTTAATTCTCTCAACAAGTTTTAGAACAATAGATGCCCCTAAACCAAACTTTTTTACAAAAGTGTTTTGAGATTTCTGGAGTATCTCCTTGGTACAACAGAAAGTCATAGCACAGACCACTTCTTCCACATAATAAAAACAGTTTTATACCCCCCAAGGTTTAGGCTTTCCCTTACAATACTACTTTACTCCTAAATGACCTTTGAAAGGAACCATTTGCTCGTCAACACACAATTCTTCCTCAATCTGTAGTTCCAAACATCTATGTCTAATACAATCATAAATGGGTCTCACTTTGTAAAATTTGTCTTTGCTATTTTCTGGCCTTGCCAAATTGTCAACTACATGCAAATTTGATCTCAGTTGGAAAAATCTCTCTCTTGACATACTTTCCACAAAGAGATATAAATGCAATGCTGAATCTCAATACATTCTAACTCTGGGGTATTTCAAGCATCCCATAATTATATGAAGTCCTAGGAAAGCCTTTATTTCCGTTACATTTGTCGGTGTAAATGTTTTCCCATGTTGCAATGCATACATGTTGGTTTTTTCAACCATATTTTCTAAGCAAGCATGAGAAATGTACTCTGAAAAATATTCAATGGCTGTCATATCACACTCTGATGGCTGCACTGAATACTGGTCTTCTCCCATAGGTGTGCTTTGGAGTGTAGGCGATTTTCTTCTCCCTCTAATATCACTTTTTTCAGTAAACACCCACTCAGATGGAATAATAGAGTCTTCAACATTTGAGTCCTGTGCATAAGTATGATTTTGGTCATCATCTTCTGTGCTGCAACTATCGTCCTACAGTTGTTCCTCTTCGTAGTTTGTGACTATATCAGCACCTAAAAATGACAATGCAGTATAGCAACAACCAGGTCAAAATATATATAATAGTCAGGTGAGATTGATAGTTTTATTATTACATACCAGGTCTAGTGCATTGTGGAATGTATTTTGCATCATCAGGGCCACTTTTCGTTTTCTGAGAGCTCTAAGTCAGAAACCTCACCTGACATCAGCAAATCCAGTATTTGGGAAGCATCCCTCTCAATATGATAAAATTATGAAAGTCAATACGTCAGATGTAAGCGTTTTCATGAACAGTGTTGAAACAAGACGCAAATACCAAGTCTGAAGCAATAACATCAAGTACAACTACTGCAATATTGTACATAAATGCTTGGAATTTTATCTACTGAACCTTTGGTAACATAAAATAAATTAGTTTCGTCCCCTACGTTACAAAAAAAGGCGCAGTTGCATCACAGAAGTTAGTTTCATATAGCAGAGATACATTACAAGCGCACAAGTAAAAACAACAATTGGGACTAAAAGTCCATTTCAATGGACATCAGTTTTGTAACGTCGATAATACAGTGATTTTCCGAAGCATGTATCTAATTTTGCTATAGAAAGTATCCAAAACCTTACTAAAACAAATAAAACTTAAAAACAAGGGAACTCTAACCTTTAAACACGTAAAATTGGTCGAAATATGTACCCACCTTTTACATGCTTCCTCTGTGCGGCCATCTTGTCTCAAACAACGTCCAAATACTTCGTGACTTCACCACTAGATGGCAGATCGCCCATCAGATTGAACCACAAGACTTCCATTGCGACGTACAAGCAATCCTAAAAACATCTGTGCTCTCAGATATGAGGTATTACTCTCGAAAAGTAGTGTCCATTGAAATGGACAAGGGGTCTGAAAGGGTTAAGCAATATTCGGTTTGTCAAATCTTTCATGCCTTCATGGGGTAAATAAAATTGGCCCGGAGAACAGAGTTCCAGGGTACAAAGAAACACAGTAGAAGAAAGGAAACCGTACTAAATTGACTATAGCAGATGTTGAAAGTGACCACCATTCATCTCTTGGCATTTTGGGGCCCTTGTCAGTAAGTTGCTAAAGGCAGATCGAAGCTGGATTGCTGCAATCTCATCTGAAATGTTCTGCTGCGGTTCTTCAAGACTATGCGGATTGTTGCGATACACTTTGGACTTGTCTCCCCACACAAAGTAATCGCACACTGACAGATCAGGTGACATGATGGCCAGCTAGTGCTGTGAGCAGACTGACCTCTGCTAACAACTGTCTGGCGTGAAGACACTGTATTTGTGCTCAAAGGATCGTCCGGCTGTATGGGCAGCTGCTCCGTCCCGTTGGAAGCAACTGTAAGTTTTTTTCCTCCTCCCTTAATACCTTACAGATGGTTTCAAAATCGTCTTTACTCATCCGAACCGCATTCATTTGGCCCTCCCTGTACTTGTCAGGTTACACACATTGAAACAATACATTCCTTTGGGAGACGGATCAGTGGTGTGTCGTTTTCAGAAATTCACATTATTTCTTAACTACCTTCGCTTCGTAATTCGCGTCATTAGAAATAAGCTAGAGAAATAACTTTTTGAGCAAGCACTCCTAATTACAAAGTGACAGTTATTGAACTACATGAAATAAATTCGTCATAACTTCTGAACGGTTTGCGTTCGAACATTCAAACGGCACGGTTGACCGCGGGACATGGTGGGAATCAGTATGGTTTGGTTTGGCGACGAAGCCCACTTTCATTTGGATGGGTTCGTCAATAATCAAAATTGGCGCATTTGGGGGACTGAGAATCAGCATTTCGCGATCGAGAAGTCTCTCCACCATCAATGTCTAGTCACGGAATAATATTCCTTGAAAGCACAGCGACTACCGAACAGTACATACAGGTTTTCGAAGATGATTTCATCCCCATTATCCAAAGTGACCCTGATTTCGACAAGATGTAGTTCATGCAAGGTGGAGCTCGATCCCATCAAACAGGAGCGTGTCTCATATCCTGGGAAGAGCACTTTGGGGACCGCCTTCTGACTTTGGGGTACCCAGAGGCCACTGGCATGGGCCTCGATTGGCCACCATATTCTCCGGAAATGAACACACAGGACTCCATTTTGTGGGGGCTAACTTAAAGACAAGGAGTACAGGAATAACCCCAAAACCTTTGCTGAGCTGAAGAAAGCAATTCATAAGTTTACATGTTGAATAAAGTATGTGCACGATGTAGTTTGTAACTACTTTAGTTTTTTTCACATTGTTCAGTAACTGTCATTCTGTGCTATCGAGGCACATAGGATAACATCATTTTATTTATTTATTTTTTTTTCTACGCACTTGCTGTTCGGCTTCGTAATTATCAATTTTTGAGGAGAAACACAGAACTTTCGCTTCAAGGAAGGGATTAATAATTTATGGTAAGGAAAAGTATAGAAAGTAGGACACAAGTAATGACTTCTGCGCAAAATACTTACCTTTGCTGTCAACATTGTTTTCAATATAAAACTCCTACACTTTTATGGATAAGGTTTCCACCTGTGGCAAGTGAAAAGTAAGGACAATTTAAACAATTATTATTATTAAATGCTCAGTTCTTACTCACGTTAGTCAGTTCACATTCTCACATCAAAACTAAGCTAAGAGCACAATACTTGAAACTTAAAACATTTAAATGAAAAGTGTTTACCTTAAATGTTGTTGAAGAACAATGGGGGTGGGCTGCAACTTAAGTACTTATTCGATGTACCGTTCTTTAGAAGTTTCTTCTCATGTAGAACTCTGAACAACCCTTATCTTACTTTAACGAGAAGTTCACTTTCCTCACAAAGTACGAACCATGTTGTAACACAAGTGGGATTTACTATTACGAAAACGAGTCGGTTAAACAATTTACATTTAAACCCACTGTTTTATTGCCTTCTCGTGAATTTTTCCCATATGGGCTTTGGCTTATGATAAGACGATAAACTTATGAAATGAAATTTAAAATTGCGCTGTATGATGTAAAAAAGTAAAACTGTAAAAGAAAACAAAGCGCTGTATGATGTAAAAAAGTAAAACTGTAAAAGAAAACAAAAATAGTTAGTTGAATTGAGGCTGTACCATCATACTCATAGAGAGGACCGGGACAACCAGAAGAGCAGAAGTGATCCCGACACATTCAGCACACGTGGCAACCCTATTACGGATGGCTATTCGAAAGGAACAATTAAGAGCAGTATAGCATCACTAACTGTGTAAACCATGCACCATTTGGTTCCATGTTCAATGATAGAAAGCAGTATGTTTTGGCTACAGGTTTGCTAAGATAGCAGTGGTAGCCACACCGCTGCTGTTGATAAACTTATTCAGTTCGTTGTACTGCATGTAGAATACAGGTTTTCTCCCGGACACAATTGAAGAAGCAGTTATTGTTCTTTCATAGTCGTTAATATCGATTTATTGATCAATCTGTACACTGAGCAAGCAATAAAGGAAACAAACAATAAATTTGCAAAGGAAATTAACGTTCAGAGACTTAAGTCTGTCACTGAATTTTTAATTCTGTCTGAGATAGCCAAGATGTTATAAGATCAGTTGAACAGAATGGAGGTCTTGAAAAAAGCTTATAACATGAATATCAACAAAAGTAAAGCAAGGGTAATTGAATGTAATCGAATCAAATCAGGTGATGCAGAGGGAATGGCATTCGGTAGCACATTTGTTGCACACTAACGTGTGAAATTGTGCTTGTGGATTTTGTGAGCATACAGATGGATAGTAAACTCAAATGTTACAGAAGAATGCTGAAGATTATTTGGGTAGCTCGGAAAAATAATGAAGAAATAATTATTCTAATTGGGAAGGGAAAAAGGTGTGGCACAACTTGAATTGAATGAAGAATCTGTTGAAAGACATCCTGGAACATCAAGGAGTAATTGATTTGGTAATGGAAGGAAGGTGTATGTCTGTGTGTGTGTGGGGGGGGGGGGGGTTAAAAGTAGTAGCCGGAGATCATGGCTTGACTATAGTAAGAAAGGTGAAATATATGAAGGTTGCAGTAGTATGAAGAGATGCAGATGCTTGCACATTACTGATTAACGTGGAAAGCTGCATCTAATTTGAGACCACAAGTGTCAAGGATATTATTATTATCATTATTATACAGTATTACCATATTTTTACTTTCAGTGGCGCTTCCGATGTGCATTGTGACGACCATCTGTATGTGCCCTTTCGTGCAGAGACAAACAGCAGTACGTTTTTGGTTTTTTTTCCAGCACCCTATATTTTTAATAGTTTATCCACGTGGAAATCTGTTTAAAAAGTATCATATTGCTTCATCCGCGAAAAGATGATGTTGAAAGCATAACACAAAAGCTGACTTTTAGTCTCCTTTGTTAGTATACATTGCACGTCCCGAAATAACATAACTTGTCCTCTTGCTGGAGGTGACAATCACATGGAAACGCAAAAAAAAAAAATGCTCACCGGTCATTTACTCAGTTGTCGTCGGGGGTTTCTGTGCGTTCATTGCACTCAAACGAAGAGAACGTAGAAATGCTACTCATCTATGAAGAATGTAAATTGGCAGAACGGTAATGACTGATGTGCATTTTCCTTGTTTACATTTGTTTACTGCCAATTTCAGCTGTGTAAGTAGCGCTTGACACCCAGTACAGATGATCCTGATTATACTATAAATCTACAGCGTCACTGTAATTAATATTGTTAACAATATTCATGGCTTAGCGCGTAATGTGATGTACATGTCTAGAAGTAATTTCCACTACGGCAACAATTTCTCCTTTCACACATCATGGTCAACTACAGGGAATATTGGAGCAATTTTTGTAATCATAATTATGTGACAGCACAGCTGAAAGATTGTTTGTTGTATTTTTCAGTGCGATGTATCGTGAGCGAGAAGGCGCAGCTAGAAATCTTGAGTTCCGTATTCTTCGCATTCGTTGGCGACATTCCCACACCGCATCTGACGCCATAATTCCCAGAAGCCTTGCTGCTTCTCCATTGTCTCAGGAAAGAGACAAGTCATGAAACTCGAAAGTACTCTGTGGACAGGACGAGTGTAGTTCCTCTTGTAATGCAATTTCGTGTTGTCCGCGAATCGCTTCTGTGCATTAATTCTCATTCTAAATCTTATATATTCTATTTGCCAATCTTACAGCAGAGTACTGTTATCCAAAGTGGAGGAAATAGTTAACACGAGTCTATGGTCGAAGTATCCGGACACCTTACTGAAAATAATTCAAAAGTTCGTGGTGCCCTCCATCGGTAATGCTGGAATTCAATATGGTGTTGGCCCACCCTTAGCCTTGATGACAGCTTCCACTCTCGCAGGCATACGTTCTATCAGGTGCTGTAAGGTTTCTTGGAGTATGGCAGCCCATTCTTCACGGAGTGCTGCACTAAGGAGAGGTATCGATGTCGGTCGGTGAGGCCTGGCACGAAGTCGACGTTCGAAAACATCCCACAGGTGTTCTGTAGGACTCAGGTCAGGACTCTGTTCACGTCAGTCCATTACAGGTATGTTATTGTCGACTAACCACTGTGCCACAGGCCGTGCATTATGAAAAGGTGCTCGATCGTGTTGAAAGATGCAGTCTCCATCCCCGAATTGCTCTTCAACAGTGGGAAGCAAGAAGGTGCTTAATACATCAATGTAGGCCTGTGTGGTGATAGTGCCACGCAAAGCAACAAGGGGTGCAAGCCCCCTCCATGAAAAACACGTCCACATCGTAACACCACCGTCTCCGAATTTTACTTGGCAGATGACGTTCACCGGGCATTCGCCATACCCACACCCTGCCATCGGATTGTACCCACTGTTCAATCGTACTTACACCAAGTGAGGCCTTGTTTGGCATTTACCAGCGTGATGTGTGGCTTATGAGCAGCCACTGGACCATGAAATCCAAGTTTTCTCACCTCGCGCCTAACTGTCATAGTAGTTGCAGTGAATACTTACGCAGTTTGGAAGTCCTGTGTGATGGTCTGGATAGACGCCTGCATGTTACACATGACCCTCTTCAACTGTCTTCGGTCTCTTGTCAGTTAGCAGACTGGGCCGAGCTGTAAGCTTTTGTGCTATCGTCTCCCTTCACGTTTCCACGTCACTATCACATCGGAAACAGTGGACCTAGGGATATTTAGGAGTGTGGAAATCTCCCATATAGACGTATGACAGAAGTGACACCCAGTCACCTGACCACATTCTAAGTCCGTGAGTTCCGCGGAGCGCCGCATTCTGCTCTCTCACGATGTCTAACGACTACTGAGGTCGCTGATATGGAGTAGTAGGTGGCAGCACAATGCACCTAATATGAAAAACGTATGTTTTTCGGGACGTCCGGATACTTTTGATCACTGTGTATTTAACATACCATTGGAGGTCTAATAATTGCGATGATCATTAACATAGTATATCACGAACGTAGATTAGTCGGGTGCTGTGACGCACAATTCTATGGATAGGAATTTTGTCCGCCTTATGCTCAACATATTTTAGCTTTCCAAAACTTACAGTAGAGCGTCGATTATCCGAACGTCGGTCAACCGAATGACCGCTTAACCGAACTGTGTACTCGCTCGCACCTGTTACTCTCCCACCCTACCGTCCCATCATTCCCCTCACTCCCAAACCAAGTTTCCCATAGTAGTCGCAGCACTGGGCCACCGCTGGCGGAACATTGCTTCTAATGGGGCCTTCACAAGGCGCTGCTGACAGGCTGACCGGCCAAGCCGCCAGTCGCTGTGTTTCAACAATCAGCACACTTCTGTCGGCTTGGCACTGACACTAGAAGTAGCGGCAGTATCAAAGCTGTTCACAGCAACAGCTGCGCCAGCTTAGAGTTGGGGCGTGCCGCTCCGCGCAGTTTGAAGGATTGCGCGCCTCCAAGAAGAGCTTCTCACCGTGCCAACAGTCACCTTCCGTTCTCTGTTACGACCATTTGCGTGCTGCTGCGTGAAGAAGTGACTTGACTTAGCTGCTCGTAAGCGTGTAGGCTTGCTTAGACAGACCAAAATAAAGGATTTTTTAAACGTTAATTTTGTATACTGTGTGTATTGTTCATGCAAAATGCGTATGTAATACGTATATATTTTTGTTTAATAAACGGTGCCACATACTATATATTCCTACTGAAGTTGCCTTTGTATGTTACTTTGTAATACTAAAAGAGATGCCTGTTTTTATGAATAAATTTACTGTACAGTACCTCTTTTTGGCAAATAAACATGTACAGTTCGATTATCCGAACAAACCAGTTTTCCGAACACCCATGTCCCCCAATTACTTCGGATAATCGACGCTCTACTTTCTGTTAATAATTAGAGTAAATTAGCGGACTAGGTGTCGAGAGACAAGGGCTAATTCTACCCCACGCCATTGTCAAATAGCTCCAGTGAAGTGATTGCTTTACAACAAGACAGAAGTGCAAGGCCTATTAACATCGATGTTCCACACAGCCCAGTCACATTAATGTGACCATCGTCTATGTTCGACGTCAATGTGCAATAACCAGACACAGAGGGCAGTTGGCAGCACTAGCAGTGGAAGACATATAAAACGGAAAACAGTACAGTCGTTATAACGCGGAAACGAAGCTATTTATACGGCTTCAAAAAAAAAAAAAAAGCCGTGATCATTGGCTTTTGGGTGGAAGCATTTCCGAAACGGCTTAATTTGTAATCTGTTTGTGTGCTGCCGTGGATAAAGTATATCGCGCATGGCAAAATGGCGCATCCAATACCGGCGATGAGGAACTGTGGTGCTCCACGGGCCATAGATGACAGGAGCGAATAACGGCTGCGGAGATGTGTGCGGGAGAGTAGACATGCAAATGTTGACCAATTGACCGCCCAGATGAATCAAAGGGCTACCAACAGTGTCTCCTCAAGAACTGTTCGGCTAAAGTTGCTGCCTATTAACATCTGCAGCAGGTGCTTGCTTCATACACCCATGCTGAGTGATGTTCATTGGCGACGAAGGCTGGAATTTTCCAGCCAGTAACGCAGCTGGACGTCGACTGATTGGAGACAAGTGGCGTATTCAAATGAATCACGTTTTGTGCTCCATCAGACAGATGGCCGTTGGCGTGTACAGCGGATAACGTCTGAAAGAAAGCACCCCGGAAGACTCGTCGGAATATTGTGTTTTGGCGAATGTTTTCGTGGACTTTTAGTGAATGCTCTTGTCAATCTGGAAGCCACAATGGATGAATATAAATATGCATCTGTCCTTGGGGACCATGTCCACCCCTACGTGCAGTCTGCTTTTCCTCGGAGCAGTGGCATCTATCAGCAGAACAAAGCAACGTGCCACACAGTTTTCAGTGCACGTGCGTGGACACATCTTTCAGTGCACGTGCATAGTTCGAAGAGCACCAGGATGAGTTTACCATACTCCCTGGCCACAAAACTCTGCTTATTTAAACTCAATCGACAATCTGTGGGACACCACTATTGGGCTGTTCACGCCATGGATCATCAACCGACGAACCTAGCGCAGCTGACCGCCTCACTAGAGTCAGCATTCATAATCATCTTGGGGTTGAAGCTCTTTTCTTCCGTGTGTGCTTTAACAATACGTATGTTTTTGGATAGGATCCGTCTCTAGCAAAACACAAGTTTGTTTTTTAACCCAAACATGTTTCACTGCAGTTGCAGCATCTTCAGTGGGCTTTTATTTTTCATCTGTTACAGATAAAGTGTGTTCTTTGCTGTTTGTATACATGTAGCTATTAGTTTTTAAATCGCAATTACAGATATTTGAAAAAACACACAAATTACGAATTCATACCTTTTCACCACATGGTGTTTGTTCCACAGTTTGTCCCACAAACTGTGGAACAAAACGGTCACTGTAGAAACACAACACATAAGATAAACCACACCATGTGGTAAAAAGGTATGAATTCGTAATTTGTGTGTTTTGTCCCACAAAATGTGGAACAAAACGGTCACTCGACATAAAAGTTTTCTGGCTTTGGTACCGCGTCATAATGTAAAAACTACTGCTGCTGGAGAAAAACCAACGTTTCGGCCACGATTGCAGCGGCATTCTTCGGAGTCTAATGGTGTATTCTAGCTATGCAGTGTCCTTTATATTTTGTTAGTGTTCACTGCGCATGCCATTGCGTCATAATAATGCTAGAATGCACCATTAGACCCAGAAGAAGGCCGCTGCAATCGTGGCCGAAACGTTGGTTTTTCTCCAGCAGCAGTAGTTTTTCCATTGTGACGCGGTACCAAACCCAGAAAACTTTAATGTCGACTGACTGACCGCGGAAACCTACGCAATTATATAAAACGGTCACTGTAGAAACACATCAGAGAAACCACACTAAGTGGTAAAAAGATATGAATTCGTAATTTGTGTTTTTTCATATTTCTGTAATTACGATTTAGAAATTAATAGCTACTTGTATACAAACAGCAAAGAACACTCTTTATCTCTAGCAGATAAAAAATAAAAGCCCACTGAAGATGCTGCAACTGCAGTGAAACATGTTTGGGTTAAAAAACAAAATTGTTTTGCTAAAGGTGGACCCTATCCAAAAACATACGTAGAGTCAGCATTGTTCCACATCAATGCGGCACCTTCCAGTAGCTCACTGACTCGTCCTGCACGTCCTCCAACAGTCCACGATGCAGAAGGTGCTTATTCAGGCATTTGACAGGTGGTCTCATTAAAGTGACTGGACATTGTATTATACCGAGTTTCACTCGTGATCACGTCTGATATTTGGTAAACAGTTCAAGATAGTTTGTTTGCGACAGTGTTCACAGCTTTGAATTATTGTCTGAATATTTTATCACACAGGCTGTTTCTTGATGATGTAGATTGTAGAACTTCCCGTTATTTTGTTTCCATCACTGTACTGTTTCGATTATGGAGTCACTTTCAAATGCTTCCGGAAGTTCAAGGTGCAGGAAGATTCACAGTAAGTAATGGTACGTATGGACACAAGTATTGTTGTTTGTCCAGTACTTTAAACTAAATCAGGACGCTCGGAAGGTCAGTTAAATCTCGTTCCTCTTGAATGCGAGACCAGCACGCTCTGAAGGTCAATTAAATCTTATTGCTCCTGACTGCGAGACCAGTGTTTTAAATACTGCACTACCTGCCACGGGCTCGTGAGAGAAAAGCTTCCCTTTGCAGATTCCACTGAATCGTGTCGACCTTGAAATCTGAAACAAGTCTACATGACTGCAAAAACTGTCGCGCTAAATGCCTATACGGCAGGAAAGTGAACTTGCTGTCGAGCAGTATGGGCCATTGGCCAACATATCTTACGAGTGAACATTTTAGAGAAATTTCTCTCCTATTGTTGTTGTTGTGGTCTTCAGTCCTGAGACTGGTTTGATGCAGCTCTCCATGCTACTCTATCCTGTGCAAGCTTCTTCATCTCCCAGTACCTACTGCAACCTACATCCTTCTGAATCTGCTTAGTGTATTCATCTCTTGGTCTCCCTCTACGATTTTTACCCTCCACACTGCCCTCCGATGCTAAATTTGTGATCCCTTGATGCCTCAAAACATGTCCTACCAACCGATCCCTTCTTCTAGTCAAGTTGTGCCACAAACTTGTCTTCTCCCCAATCCTATTCAACACCTCCTCATTAGCTATGTGATCTACCCATCTAATCTTCAGCATTCTTCTGTAGCACCACATTTCGAAAGCTTCTATTCTCTTCTTGTCCAAACTAGTTACCGTCCATGTTTCACTTCCATACATGGCTACACTCCATACAAATACTTTCAGAAATGACTTCCTAACACTTAAATCTATACTCGACGTTAACAAATTTCTCTTCTTCAGAAACGATTTCCTTGCCATTGCCAGTCTACATTTTATATCCTCTCTACTTCGACCATCATCAGTTATTTTACTCCCTAAATAGCAAAACTCCTTTACTACTTTAAGTGTCTCATTTCCTAATCTAATTCCCTCAGCATAACCCGATTTAATTTGACTACATTCCATTATCCTCGTTTTGCTTTTGTTGATGTTCATCTTATATCCTTTCAAGACACTGTCCATTCCGTTCAACTGCTCTTCCAAGTCCTTTGCTGTCTCTGACAGAATTACAATGTAATCGGCGAACCACAAAGTTTTTACTTCTTCTCCATGAATTTTAATACCTACTCCGAATTTTTCTTTTGTTTCCTTTACTGCTTGCTCAATATACAGATTGAATAACACCGGGGAGAGGCTACAACCCTGTCTCACTCCTTTCCCAACCACTGCTTCCCTTTCATGCCCCTCGACTCTTATAACTGCCATCTGGTTTCTGTAAAAATTGTAAATAGCCTTTCGCACCCTGTATTTTACGCCTACCACCTTCAGAATTTGAAAGAGTATTCCAGTTAACATTGTCAAAAGCTTTCTCTAAGTCTACAAATGCTAGAAACGTAGGTTTGCCTTTTCTTAATCTTTCTTCTAAGATAAGTCGTAAGGTTAGTATTGCCTCACGTGTTCCAACATTTCTAGGGAATCCAAACTGATCTTCCCCGAGGTCCGCTTCTACTAGTTTTTCCATTCGTCTGTAAAGAATTCGCGTTAGTATTTTGCAGCTGTGACTTACTAAACTGATAGTTCGGTAATTTTCACATCTGTCAACACCTGCTTTCTTTGGGATTGGAATTATTATATTCTTCTTGAAGTCTGAGGGTATTTCGCCTGTCTCATACATCTTGCTCACCAGATGGTAGAGTTTTGTAATGACTGGCTCTCCCAAGGCCGTCAGTAGTTCTAATGGAATGTTGTCTACTCCCGGGGCCTTGTTTCGACTCAGGTCTTTCAGTGCTCTGTCAAACTCTTCACGCAGTATCTTATCTCCCATTTCGTCTTCATCTACATCCTCTTCCATTTCCATAATATTGTCCTCAAGCACATCGCCCTTATATAAACCCTCTATATACTCCTTCCACCTTTCTGCCTTCCCTTCTTTGCTTAGAACTGGGTTTCCATCTGAGTTCTTGATATTCATACAAGTGGTTCTCTTCTCTCCAAAGGTCTCTTTAATTTTCCTGTAGGCAGTATCTATCTTACCCCTAGTGAGACAAGCCTCTACATCCTTACATTTGTCCTCTAACCATCCCTGCTTAGCCATTTTGCACTTCCTGTCGATTTCATTTTTGAGACCTTTGTATTCCTTTTTGCCTGCTTCATTTACTGCATTTTTATATTTTCTCCTTTCATCAATTAAATTCAATATTTCTTCTGTTACCCAAGGATTTCTATTAGCCCTCGCCTTTTTACCTACTTGATCGTCTGCTGCCTTCACTACTTCATCCCTCAGAGCTACCCATTCTTCTTCTACTGTATTTCTTTCCCCCATTCCTGTCAATTGTTCCCTTATGCTCTCCCTGAAACTCTCTACAACCTCTGGTTCTTTCAGTTTATCCAGGTCCCAACTCCTTAAATTCCCACCTTTTTGCAGTTTCTTCAGTTTCAATCTGCAGTTCATAACCAATAGATTGTGGTCAGAATCCACATCTGCCCCTGGAAATGTCTTACAATTTAAAACCTGGTTCCTAAATCTCTGTCTTACCATTATATAATCTATCTGATACCTTTTAGTATCTCCAGGATTCTTCCAGGTATGCAAGCTTCTTTTATGATTCTTGAACCAAGTGTTAGCTATGATTAAGTCATGCTCTGTGCAGAATTCTAAAAGGCGGCTTCCTCTTTCATTTCCTCCCCCCAATCTGCCTCTCTTATAGGCAACGCTATTTCTGCGCCGTAACGTACTTTCCTAACTACCTTGGTGAACTATCAAAAAGAGTACACTAATGAAAGGGCGTTTATTACAATTTAACAGTGAAACTGTTCACGAGAGGTAGAAAATATGCTAATCGTGAAGACTAATGCCTCTGGAGTACGGCTGGTCCGAAACTGTGCCGCTTTTTGGCGAAAAGTTCCGGTGCAAACGTCAGCAAGTTTAACTATAACGTGCCATTTATCAGAGCTCTCGAATGCTTATCAGAAAGTACTTCGCTTCGTAAAAGAAGTTCCTATTATGCTACAGTTATTGGTCATACAAAATAATACTTTGTGTGCATGTTATTACTAGTCAGAAACATTGTTTGGACTTGAATCGTTTGCGAAATAATAAAAGTTTCTACGCTGAATGGGTCGCTCAATACGTAACTGGAGAAATTCAGATTCTTATGGGTAGAAAAGTGGTCATATGTTGGCAGACTGGCAGTCAGAGTGGTTGCACGTAAACTGCTGTGATGCATATTCAGCCAGCTTTTATTGCCAGTGATAGTTACGGCAGGATCTGTTTACGTCTTTGATTGATTTCAAGGCCGCGACGCGTCACTGGATCTCACCAAGGCAAGCATCTGTCGCTGGTAGGAATTTCGAGACTAAGGATGCAGTGACTGTGTGTAAAAACTGAAACTGGTTTTCCTCTGGATTAATTTCGATTTAGGCGATTCATGGGTGCCTTTTTTCATGCAGTGTGCTCATTTCTTAGCAGCTGACCATGAAAGGTGGAGCATTTTAAAGTTTTTGCGGAAACTTTCTTCAATGTTGGCGCTTTTGGGGGAATTTCTTAATACCATTACCGTATAAAAACTGTTAAGTAACTATTTCGATTAATCACGTTTAATCAATGTTTTATGGTGTACGTGATGTGAATGCTAACTTTCTTTTGTTCAATCTAGGGCTGTAGACATCGGATAGAGTGGATGGAGCGAAATCGGCTTGAAAATAGCTTGTAATGGCTCCTCCAAAACAGTGCTTGGTAGATAGCGCAGAGTAATCACTAACAGGAGAAAGAGCAAAACAGTAATGCTGACCTCCTCTCCATACGAAAAAGATTTGGAAATTGAAGAAAAAGCCAGGATTCTGAAATGAGAAACTCAAAACGAAAACTTTTTACAGGGGAGAGACAAAAGGGTCAAGCTGTAACGAAGGCGAAGTAGCAGAAAACGACAGCTGGAAATAATAGACTACTCGAAATAAATAAAATTGAGACAACAAAATTCTTTAGACTTCATCAGGTGAAAATCCAGACGAAGCATGCGTATTTTGTAATGGGTTTTATTCAGATTCCTTATCAAAGGAGGGATGTATCCAGTGTGTATCTCATTAACAATGTTCCAGTGCTGAGGAAAAAGAGAACTGCTTCGTCTATAATATCTGTTGTTAATGAAGTGTGTATTCGATTTTTTATTAGGAGGAGTTGAGAACTTTGCCTGTATTAGTGAGATATTTTGAATTATTGTTCTTTATTAAAAACGAGTTTTGATAGTGAAACAAAATTTGTCGTATCCCTTGATAATATATTTAAGGATTTCGTTGTTTTCTTATATTTTTGTACTACAGAATAAACCCTTTTTCTTTGGCTACCCAGTTTTAACCAATGGGCGGGATAAAAACAGTTTTTTTTTTGTACCGAACTAGGTTCATTATTTTTTTATGCTGCACTGGTTTATTTTATGCTTAAACCAGACTAGTATCTTGTTGTTGAATACGTAAGAGATCTGAATAACTTTAATTTTGCAAACTTATTGATCCCTGAAAATAATTTATGTGAATTGAGTTACCCCACTTTCCCCAACTTAAACAATAACACAGCTGATGTCCTTCATACTTGATCATACGAACTAGCGTTACGACTGATGACCCCAATCTCGATTAGATATCTAACGATAACCTACCTCTCTTGGATGACTCTGGTATTGTCGACGTGGAAGATGGCTCACATTTTGTTTTGATTTGGGTTGTTATCGATTTCTACTGAATTATGTTAAACAGTGCTTCAGGCATGATTGTTCTAATCGACCCCAACCTCACGTCCATTACAGCAGTCGAGCCATAAATACTTAATCTTCAGAGATCATAACTTACGTAGATGTTATCGCTAGAGCTAGGAAATTTTGTCGCTCATTCTAAATATTTTTAATTTTAAAATGAATATAAATGACCTATCACGTAAAGTAGACTTCAAATGAACACTCGATAATGCTTTTGGTTGCAGCTTTATTCATTATGGCGCTTACATCGTTTTTCTTCTTCCACACTCTAAGGAAGAAAACACTAGTTTCAACTGCACGGCGAGTGTTGTTACCTGCTGCTAAATAGGTCGCGCCAATTATCTCCACGTCGCACTATGAACAGAGGCAGTTTGAGGTTCAGTGCGTCACTGACAGTGTCGTGTGCAGCCTGTGGCGTTCTCGAATCTGTGTTAGTTTCCTTCAAGATGCCAAAGCAAAAAGTTAACTCAGGGAGAGTGTATGACATCATTGAACAGTGTAGTAGTGACGAAAATCAATGCGGCGGATCGCTGTCAAAATGTAACGCATGCGATACCGCGACTCACGAAGGACAACGGCCTCGTAAGCAGCGTATGAAAAGCGGAAAACAGGCCGTGAATAAGAAACTGCAACGTGGCAAAAGAGAGGTGAGATAGATGACTCTTTGTAATCTTAAAGACGTAAAATCATTTTTTAACGTCACTTTCGAAGCTTAACAATCACATCGTCAAGTCGCATAGGAAAGATCCACCGGGAAGTTTGTTACCCGATGAGAGAACCAGAAGGAAATTTTACCTCCACCCTCTGTATCTAACCGCAGAACGTAGGAAGATTAGTAACAGTGCAGTGAACTGTGCCCAGAACTAACCTGTTGACTGGCGGAAGAAATATTGTAGCAGTATTTTTGGATGAAAAAAAGGAACATGTCAGATGTTTTTCTCCCCCTGATATCGCCACTGATCAGTGTCTGGCCTAGAATATAAAGTTAATAGAACGTGCTCTTCATTCACAGGTTCTTCTAAAACATGAGGAACACAGACATGATTATTGTTTCATAAAGATTAAAATATAATGGACCATGTGCTTCTATTCGTATGATCTGTGGTGTTTTCTTCATACATAAACTTAATTTTACGTTGTTCCTATGTATTCCTCATAATATTTTGGCCATTCTCTTTTAATTAACCAATGCATGTTTTAACCCTTTAACGCACGACCTACGTCTTTCGCACATTTACATTCCCAAGACCCACTGGACCCATTATGTCTAATAGATTTTAAATGAAAGCAAATATTTTGTGAATATTATCACACACGAATATTTGGAGGTTTCTCAGTATAATGACATCTTGGTATCATTTGTAATAGTTTAATTAAATTAAAAACATATTTTAAATCCTGAATAATTTTCTTTGAATAAATTACATTATGGAAACCAAAACATAAGCCACCAATATTTTCACAAACTGTTCCCAAATCGTTTATGGTGTTGGCTAAATGGTTCAAATGGCTCTGAGCACTATGGGACTTAACATCTGAGGTCATCAGTCTCCTAGAACTTAGAACTGCTTAAACCGAACTAACCTGACATCACACACATCCACGCCCGAGGCAGGATTCGAACCTGCGACCGTAGCGGTCGCACGGTTCCAGACTGAAGCGCCTAGAACCGCTCGGCCACTGCGGCCGGCATTTATGGTGTTGACAAAGAACAAATTACTACGCAAAAAAGCATCACATTCATTTTTACTGTTGTTGCACACCACACTGCTATGGTCCTTCCACACGTTTTGTGTACTTACAGCACGCAGACTTTATTTTTCTGTTCTTTGAAGCAGGATGCAATGAAGACCCTCTCTTCTGATGATAACCCACTGTGCTGTTGCTATTCATACTGCTGTTTTGTGTTTGACGGGTAGTAATAAACTTCTCCATACTAAGGTATATAATCTTCTGTACAAAGGGATTTTAGAAGGTCTTTCGATCATAAATGGTTGGATCAACTCCATTGAAAAGTGCCTTAATGAAAATTTTCTTTCTTGCAAAAGCTGTTTGTGATACGTGGGGCCCGCATCTCGTGGTCGTGCGGTAGCGTTCTCGCTTCCCACACCCGGGTTCCCGGGTTCGATTCCCGGCGGGGTCAGGGATTTTCTCTGCCTCGTGATGGCTGGGTGTTGTGTGGTGTCCTTAGGTTAGTTAGGTTTAAGTAGTTCTAAGTTTTAGGGGACTGATGACCATAGATGTTAAGTCCCATAGTGCTCAGAGCCATTTGATACGTGGGCTGTTGCGTTGCGTGAAGAATAAAGAATTTTAGAGTGCAAACATATATTATTTTTCACCAGATAGCTGTGGACGAGCGTTTAGATTGTCTTTTGCATGTATGAATGTGCACTAGCTGATCCATAACATCTGCACCACTCTTCGTTTGGTTATAAAATTTCACAGTCTCAGGCTTCCGTTTTGGCTGTTGTTCATGTGTAGTTATCGTGGTGCATGGTACTTAGGATTCTTTGGCGAGAAGCTAACCCACAGTTTCGCTCGTAAAAGTAGACAGACTTGAGTTTGTTTGCTACTAGTTGGCTTCATCTCTTGTAGAGTTTCTCTTTTATTCATCGTCATTGTTCTTAAAAACGTTAGGTTTGTGCTCACGTGATGTCCTGTCAGTGGTACACTTGTAGAACAGTTGTCTGCTGGAACACTTCTGGCTATACCAACAACATTGCCTGCAAGGTTCTTCGCTGTTGTTAGACCCAAACTTTCCTGGTGTCGCTCACTTGGTTCTCGTCCTGTATACACAGTACCACCAAAGTATAACCAGTTTCAGCTTTACAGATGCAGAATATGTTCATTCCATACCTTCCAGGCTTATTTGACATATTTTGCACAAATCCACAACAGCTACTAAACGGAACTAGTTGTTTGTCCACCATAACATTTTAGGTATCATTACTTTCCTGCACACTCCTGTAAAAATTTATCGTACATAGTATATAGCAGCAAACTCATCAGTATGTAATCTAGCTTCTCTAGTCATCAAATGTAGTGAATCTTCTTATTGCGTCTGACTGACTCATGGGCATTGTAGCTCTGTATAATGGAATGGAATAATTTCTCAGAAAAGCTAGCTTATTGGAACATTCCAGCATTCATTTGCTCCAGTATGAAGCAAAATTTCATAGAAGGCGAACATTTCTTCTCTATGCCAGTTTATTTTTCTTGGTTCACAAACTATTCTTGCTTCTAGGTTTGTGCATCTCACAATTTCATCATCATCCTTCACCATCACCAGTGTTCGCTTGTTCTTCATCCAGAAACTTACATGCCGCTGTCTGAAGAACAACTTATGGTTTTCATCCGAAGCGGCACTTACCTCTGAAAGGAAGCCGTGATCTACAGCAACCCATTGAGTAACAACTGATTTCTAAATTTGTCCTCTTTCCTGCTCCAATTGCTAGATGTAGGTTCCAACACACTATATGAAAAATAATGAAATAGTAACTCAAGTACTCTCTTTTTCTGTGTACTGTAGTGATATAACTGCTGATCTTTTTATTGTTACAAAATACACTTAACTTACTTCCAAATGAGTATCGAATGTAAAACAGAACACTGCTGTACAGCAAAGAACAACAACAAGCATTTCTTTACTGCATCGCACACTCGTAACCAGGTGCTGTAATATTTCGCTCTATTACACAAAACAGGAGTACGCTGTCCAACAGTTGAACAGAGTTGCAACTTGTAACAAAGTATTTTCTGGAATCACAACAATGCGTGTGTGTCCCAGTAATGTATTCTCTGAATTCCAACAAAATGCAATTGAGTACAAACAAATCTAATTTAATGACACTACAAAGTAAGCCAGAAGTTCCATTGGACCCAAGTTAAGTAAATGTGCGGTATAAAGAAGAAAGAAGTGACGCTTAAAACTAATGACACTTGTCAATGTGTTGTGGAATATTGCAGTAAAGCGTAGCTGGTGAGTGGGGGTTCAATTTTATGTCTTTCATACAGCAACTAAAGGTTATAATTCTGGGTCCGCTGGACCCAGGGTATGCTTACTAGAGTTGAGGAAGGTCTGAAAATCGCTTGCTATTACACTACAATAGTATTAAGAGATAATGTATATACTAGCAAAGCAGTCTTAGAGTTGACGTGGTTTTATATTTACGTCAGTTGAGAGCAATGACCTGATGGATAGGAAAACAAATGAGGTTAAAATGGCCTGAAGAAATTTAAATAATCTGAATTGAGTTTTTAAAAGTCTGATGATGGTACATTTGAAAATAGAAGGTTGCAGTCAATGCGTACTGCCAGTTTTGAGTTATGGCAGTGAGAAATGGACGTGTAATGCAAAAACATTTGATGGTGGCGGTTGTGGTTGTCGCAAATACTCCTGATATCAAACCACATGACGCGTGATTACGCTGTTGATGCACATTCCTTCTTAACATTGTTATTCCAAGGAAAGTTCTGCTAGTTAACCTGTAGGGCTGCTTTCGCGGTCTGTAGCAATCTTGTGAGACTTCATACAGTTCAGCTTAAGTTGTCTGTTATTTAAAAGGCTTTGGCGTCGCTCGACGTACTTGGGACAGCCACTACTTGTTATTTTTTTGAAACTGTTGTTTCTGTTCAGTCGTAAGACATCTGTGGACTCGCGCTATTTAGGGAAGCTGTACTCGAGAGTAAATTATAGGCTAAAATATTCTTCGTCTTTTGTTGGGTCAAATTTCAGTAAGCTTTCTATGACTTTTTACATCGTCAGAATCAAGTGAAAGGCGAGTCTTCCAATGTGGTGGTCATTTGTAAGCAACAGTCGGTCTGTGGTAGACCGACGTACGTTAGGTGACGTAATTCTTAAGATACTGCAACTATAGTGGTTAGTCCATTCGTGCAGTTCTAGTACATTGCGCAGAACACCAGCGGCATAACTAATTACATTTAGACGGATCAGCAGGTATAAAATTTCTGTAGAAAACTTGTCCCATACTTCGACCTATTCGGATTCTGTCACATAGGCTGTTCTCGTAGCAGTGTGAGACAACTTTAAGGTACACGGAAGCGGTCTCTCGACGCTGAAGAGGATTCAGAGAAATAATCATATTTGTTCCCTTTCCCCATCGCATATATCGATTTTTCTTTCTTTTTTTAATTGGCGATTGGCGTATATACAATACAGCCAGCACCATGTTACGTAGGTGGCACATTCACTGATTAAAAAGATTGTGGAAGAACTTATGGATCACACAACAGCGATAATAATCGCAAAATCACAGGGTAACTGACCTCAAATACGGTTATTTTGAATTATTGAGGAAAGATAGAGAGTAGAGTGAAATAAATTGCTGCTTAGCAAGAATCGACATGATTACTGGCGGCATATTCAGATTCCATGACTTCTGAATGTCGCAGTAACGTACGTCGTCCAAGCATACGTCAATTATTGGTAATACATGGTCAACATTAGTAGTGCTGACAATCAGTTGCACGTGACAGAGGAAATAATCGAAAGCTGGAGCTCATTCTAAACTCTGACGCTCGAAGACGGCAAAGAATATTTTATCTAAGGGCATCGTCGCAAGAAACTACATTTCCCTAGAGTGATTGTTTCTTCGAACGTAACCGTCTCTCATCTGTGGCAGAACAGTCTGTAATGCACAGTCAGGCACTTTTCACAACTACGTACTAAAGTAAAGTTTCTTGAATTTCGCTTAGTAATTGCCAACATGAACATGTTTGTAAGTTATGTCGTCATGGAAGGAAATTCTGGTATCACGTGATCCCAAATGTCACAGTTCCTATCAACCAACGGATAATAATGTCGGGAACCAATGAATGCACTACCAGTGAGCCTTAAAAGGGCTAATAAAAATTTTCCTTGCAAATTTCATACACAGAGTGGAGTGTACAATCAATGCCTAGCACTTTCGCGCTTATAAATCCCTTTTCCAAGGGACAGTCTGCCGCAGCTGACCTCTCGTTCATTATCGACCAGTCTCTGGGCGACTGCAGCGACGTAGAACATGCGTACACTTCATCCGGAGAGTAGTTTGTGCCTAACACAGAAAGTAAGCAATCTGACTTGTTGAATTGTCAGGATGTTAACGCTTTTCCCGCAGTCTTAAATAAGGAATATATCAAAAGTACAATGACGAAGGCGAAGAATCATACTTTAACATTAGAGTGACAGTGACTGACCCGAAACTGAAGTAGAAAATGTCGAATCAAAACACCCTCAGACGTCTAAATTTCCAGTTATTATATTTGAGCAATCACTTGTAGCGCTATATTACGCCATCTTCATGCCTCTGTCTAAAGACAACATTGGTAACAGTGTGAAATACATAACAAAAGGGGCGGTGTAAGTACAGCATACAGTGTAACACATTGCATAGTAACACGTAACAATACCAAATTGTCCAGGGAGTAACATTAACGTTAAAGATAAACTAAGGAATAAAATGAGAGAACAGTAGCACACTGTATTAATTTAAATTAGGAAACAAAATACATACGCCATATAATCGTAAAAAAGAACATACAAAAAGGTCAATAGTGCACGTTATGCGTAGATAATCACGGTGTATTGCTAATGCAATAACCCCTAAACCATCTGGAGTAAAATAAAACATAAAACCACTTGCTGAAGATCAAACTCACGTTAACTATCTGTATCACTATGTTCGATGTACTAATAACAACTAATAAAACAAGAATGTTAAGTTACATCAGTGCAGTCTGTTAATCACAGACTCAAAAGATGCCACCTATTTAATAAAAACATTTTTAATGAGTCAAACAGCGAGTCTAATGTAATACACCGTAATGAAATCCCACCAAGCAGTAAGTACTGAAATTTACGTAAATCGTCGTAACCAGCATTATCATGAAAGTGGGAAGTCTGTTGGCAGGTAAGCGTGTGGGCTGGATGATACACCAAACCATAAACTATGAGAAGTCTACATTTATTGGCACTGTAATATTATTGTTGTGAGTTCTCCCCTCATTACACTGTTTTGATGGAACATGACAGCTGTTCGTTTTCACGCGTCTACACCATTTTTATTTGACATGGGTATGTTCAGTGTGTACACCTGTCCCTCTAATGCCCGATAATACCCGACATAGTGTTCTACTGTATCCTTGAATCCATATTCTCACTTAACCACCTACTCATAAAGGTACCAACTGACATATTACACATTGCATAGTATACCTTGACTAGGGTTGCCACCCATCCCGATATATGTGGACAGTCACCGTTACGGACCTACTTGTGTCGACAAGACCCAGTTTTGTCCCGATTTTGCAAAATACTGTGACGAGCTTGGCTCAAATACGAAGTAACGCCATCTGTTAGCATGTAAATGCAGCCTCAGTTTTATTTATCTTTACAAGTTAGTGTTAACAAGGTCGTTTCACAGATGACGTTACATGTTGCGTAGTCTGTGTCGGCGATGCAAGCATATTCTAGATCTAGCGTCATCATTCGAGAAAATACCAGACTTTTCCAGTAGTAAGGGGCTGGAACTATTTATACACCGCCATGCGGAAGAATCGGGCAGTTCCCATTTGAATAGCGATCTGATAAGACGATTCATTCTATACGTAGTACGAACTGCGAGCTCAAGTTAGTAATGTTTCATAGTGGTTACTGCGGATGTATACTTTGATGTTGATGTCCATCATCAGACTCTTCTATCTCACTCAAAAAGAAAGATGGCTGTCGTTAATGTCCGCAGTTGGGAGAATCTTCAGCTTTGGATTCCATTAAAACAGTTTGACGCCAAAGACAGGCCACCTAAAATAATTTCAGAATTTTTTCAGTGGTCCAATCAGTGAAACTTACTTCATGTTTCTGCAGTCAAACTTGGCTCTGATTGAAGGGAAAAAAAAAAAAAGGCGTGAAGAAGAATAAAGTCTCGATAATTGAAATAAGAAATATATTAATCGACACTCAAAAAAATGTGAATGAAAGGAAGACTGCCAGTTTTATTAGCATGCAAACATAGATGAATTTCAACAAATTAAAAAATGAGAAACCTAACAAAGAAATAATTAGATTTCTAAATTTAAGGAAGATACAATGGCTTTCTGTACTATAGCATTTGATTACTACGAGAAGTGGGCTGTTTCTTTTAATAAATATCAAGTATTTGGTTGGATAACGCTATCTGGAACCACAGATTGTTCGACGGTTGAAAACACAATTATATATCTGTCTAAAATGGCGTGAAGGTTTCAAGCGACAATTGTTTTCAGGAATATGAGTATCTAAAGGGCTTTCTAGAAACTAAGCATGACTTGGAAGAATGGATATCTAAACACTGCATCGAAGAAAGGCAGACTTACTTTCTTAAGGAAACTGAAAATCCTGAACGCAAATCCCAAATGCTAAAATTATGCAAGTGTTTATTTTCTATGTCCGCACACAATGTCACTGTGGAAAGAGTATTTTCGCTGATGTCGGCCAGCGACTGTGGAATCAGTCTTACAGTGCCAGTTTAACTACAAGCTGATCTGCATGGAATTTTATAATTACGGAAAAAGGAAATTGCTGAAAAAGGTGAAACCTCCCGAAAAATATGCTGCACCAACTACTTTTGTCGCAGTAAGTCCCATGTAATTGTGTTCTAAATAAAAAGTAATTATATTAAATAAATTTTACGTCAATTCTGCACCTCCATCTCAGTGTCCCAACGAGGTCCCAGATAGATGTGGCAACCGTAACCCTCATACATCTTTTTTGGTTGTTCTGGTCTTGGGTCATACTTTAGTTTGCCTTATCCTGCTTAAGGGCTACATGCCCTTGGTTGTTCCGATGAAAATGTCTTCTTAATGTACTACGTATTTATTGCAGTACTCTTCTTTAGACTTAAATCATAGTTTATTGTTTGGTATATCGCCCAGCCACACATTTGGCTACCACCAAACTTCTGACTTTCATGATAATGACGGTTATGATTTTTTTCCTTACATTTCAATATTTACTGCTTAGTGGGAATTCGTTACGGTATATTACATTAGATTCACAGTTTGGTTCATTAAAATATTTTTATTAAATAGGTGGCACCTAATGAGTCTATGAGTGACAGATTGCTTTGATGTTACTTTATATTCTTGTTTTATTAGTAGATCGAATTTGGTGATACAGATAGTGAGTCTGACCCCCAGCAAGTGGTTTTACTATTGTATGACAACACAAATACCGTACTATCAGTTTGCACTCATCAGTTTATGACTGCGATTGTTTTGCTCCAGATGTTTCACGGACATTGACATTAGCATTACACCGTGATTATCTATTCATAACATGCAATATTGACGGCGGTTAATATTGTTCTTTTTTAGGATTACAAATTGGTATTATTGTTACAATGTACTATATTACCGCTGCATATAATACTTACACCGCCCCATTTTGTTATGTGTTTCAAACTGTTCCATTGCTGTCTTTACACAGCGGTCTGAAGATAACCAAATGTAGCGCTGAAACTGGTTGCACAAATAAAATAACTGGAAATTTAGACGTTGGAAGGGG
The DNA here is from genome assembly GCF_023898315.1 of Schistocerca nitens. Classification (NCBI taxonomy): domain Eukaryota; kingdom Metazoa; phylum Arthropoda; class Insecta; order Orthoptera; family Acrididae; genus Schistocerca; species Schistocerca nitens. The sequence goes on from NC_064620.1 coordinate 272,198,451, forward strand.
TTTTGATTCGACATTTTATATTGAACAGCCGTGAAACTGCTATAGTTCCTAAGACTAAGCATGGCTTTTGTGTTGGTCAAAGATGGATTGTGCGAAAATCGGATTAGAAGAAATTGGAAGAATTTGAAATGCGGTGCATATACACTTACAGAGAGTGTAAAGACTATTAGAAAGAACTAGAGAGAAAAACGCACATGAGAAACTCCAACCAGAAGAGGAGTTAAGTTAGTGAATTACCAGATTATTGATGGAAGAGAAAGTAGGAGGGGCCGGTGGGAACTGGAAGGCGAGCGGACAGGTAAGGATTAGTATGTATACGAAAAAGATATTCTGGAGTATATAGAGCACAATAATAAAACAAATGGACATCCCCTGACAATGGGTCAACATGGGTGCCGGGTCAAACATCGGACCAGCCTGCTTCTGAGAGCGCCTGAGCTGACACGAAGCATTGCGAGTTGAGCGACTCGATAAGCGACTGACATAAAAGGACGGCTGAGGACTTTTGGATATATCGTCTGATCTGATCTGTCCTGTCAATCAGGTACGTAAACTCATGTGTGGTGTACACAACTAAACGAAGAGATACGCTGTGAAACATAGATTTAGGATACTTTAAGGCTGGCAATATCAGAACCTTAATCGTGCAAATCTTGACTAAATTCCGTCTGTACCCAGTCCCTTAAGTTATCCATGTTCCCCCGATGATTAATATTATTTTCCAGCTGTGGTATGAGTATAGTTGCTGTTTATTTAAATGGGCATGTCATATAATTGCCTAATGGTAGGTAAATAACCTAAATTTGTTTTTCCTTTGTATCACTGTTAATTTCATGGTGTAAGGACCTTTACGCGTCTTCCGTTTCAAAGCCACGATGAATTTGAAGTGTAGGAGAATCCAGCAGGTTTGCTTAGCATTACTCACTTAACTCATTTTTCTGACGTGAACTTGATACTGGAAGTGAATTCTCTCTCCGTTGGTGGATACACATCGTGCTTTTGTGGCTTTGCATGCGTTTTAATTCCGATACATTATAGAAATCCAGGAATGTTTGCATCTGTCTTTTTTATTTTTTTGTAAAAATGTTGAATAAAGACCTTCGAGGCACGATGAAAAGAAAAAGCGCTCGGAGATGGTGTTTCAGTGAAAACGGTCAAGCTGGAGAAAAAGTAATACAAAAAGAACATACAACATTGTTTACAGAATGCCTGCAGAGGAAGAAAATTCACCAAAACGAATAACAAGGCCATAGTCATCTAATGTGCTCCACAAGAAATGAAACAGCCATGGCACAAACTAAAGACCTTGACTATAAAGACCTAGAGTTGTAGGAACTTACCGATGAGGTAATTAGGCCATACATTCGCATTAACGTAGTTAAAAACAAGTACCTTAAGAAGAGTGTGGGAGTGATTAAAATAATTTTAAGTTATGAAGTGTCAGCATGAGGAAGCACACAGCTCGGAGGTCCTTCTCGACAGGACTTCGATAAAACAGTGACATAAATGGCCATATTTAATTATGTTCACTAACTGCATTTAACCCTAGAACACCAAAGCGCCCGCATCTCGTGGTCGTGCGGTAGCGTTCTCGCTTCCCACGCCCGGGTTCCCGGGTTCGATTCCCGGCGGGGTCAGGGATTTGCTCTGCCTCGTGATGGCTGGGTGTTGTGTGCTGTCCTTAGGTTAGTTAGGTTTAAGTAGTTCTAAGTTCTAGGGGACTGATAACCATAGATGTTAAGTCCCATAGTGCTCAGAGCCATTTGAACACCAAAGCGGTGAGAATGTTACAGTACTATCAAACCGTCAACTCCATATTTTATTAAAGGAGAGACGTAATTTATTATGATTATTAGATCTCCAGTGCTATGTTACAACCAAATGAAGTACAAAATTTCCAGTTTTATACCCTACTGCAATCATATATTTTACAAGAGGGTAGCGATCTAAACTATTCTTCCTTAACGACAAACACTTCTTTTTGAAAATGAAGCTATGAGACATGGTACTTCTATGTACCGTGCTCAAAGCGATTGCTTCCTACCCCTCACAACGTTTAGTGATTTCAGCGAAACTTCTCCAAAAAATACTGCTAAAAATGTGATGGGAGGATAAAAACAATCATGCCGCTCTTTTACTAACACATAACTCGCCGTAAATACTATCCTGCAATGAAATTTGGAAGCTATGTACCAACTGTCGTGAACGAGGGAGCAGAATACACGTACTGGTCAGGGTGAAATTTTAGCTTATACTTGTTTGCAGGTAAATCTGAAAGTTTCTCTTTTTATTAAGTTTTGATTACGGATTCTAGTGAGCCTATATACATTGCTGATAAGGGTTGAACTGAAACAGCTCCTGTTGATGAATGTTTCTCGGGTCTCCAGCCGGGTGGTAGCGTTGATATCTCGCGTCGTTTCGGGAAGTGTCATACTACCCATTCTCTGACTTCGCCAGAAGACAGGTAGTATGACACTTCCCGAAACGTCGCGAGATATCAACTCTACCACCCGGGGAGACCCGAGAGACCTTCATCAGAAGTTTACGCTGGGAAAGCTTAGTCACATATATGAAACAGCTCCTGTCTCTCCGCAGCTGTGTGTGCTCTGTAGTCGAACTTCATGACAGATATAACAATTTGCCAAATAGGGCCTCGAACCCCCGCCGTTACATTTCGTGGCCAATGATTTTACCTGCTGTGCTATCAAGGCACGATTCACGTCCTGCCTTCACAACTTCAGTTCACTGCTCTTTTCAGAGAAAGTCTGAAGTTCAGGTGCGAGTGTCGCTCCGTCACACAATTTTCATGTCAGTAAGATTCACTATAGCGCACACTCCGATGCATCGTAAAAGATACGTTCTGGAAACAATCCCTAGCCTTGACTAAACCATTTCCACACAATATCGTATCATCCGGGATTGCTTGTCCAGGAAGAAATGCAGAAGAGCGTGTGAGAAGCTTGGTTTTCGACGCAGCTCGTTATTTGGATGTAGACTGTGAAGTTTATGACAGTAAAAACTATATAACTATTACTCCATATTATCCCACAATACTAATTAACATTAAAAATGGACATAAAGTTGTATGATTTGTATCTGTTCTGGGCAGCGTGCGTAACAACGCTATAAAAAGTTTGCTGCAACTGTTGCAGTATCACGGGTCAACTGCTGAAGATGCGTAACAATTATTTAAAAAATTACAAGAAACATGTAACGAAAAGCATGCATTTTTTTTTTTTGTAACTGAAGTCTGGCCAAACAGTCTGAACACGGAGAAAGTTGCGTTCCTCCATTTACTAATATTATCTGGCATGCGAAATTTTTATTTTTGAGATTACATGTTATTAAATGAGTTTTACTTACCTTGTATTTCATAAAATGTAGTAATATTAAAGTATTATCAGGTGTTTCTCAGTTTACGTGTGAGTTTGTTCCAGAAGTATTCCATTCACAAATTAATAATGGCTGAAAGATTGCATTGTTGAATAGGAATATGTTTGGATGGTGTGGTGACGGTTGCTGTGCAGTTTCGATAATCCATGCACGTCCACTGAAACCAGGCCACGAAATATCCAGTTTCTAAAAACAAATGGTTCAAATGGCTCTGAGCACTATGCGACTTAACTTCTGAGGTCATCAGTCGCCTAGAACCTAGAACTAATTAAACCTAACTAACCTAAGGACATCACACACATCCATGCCCGAGGCAGGATACGAACCTGCGACCGTAGCGGTCGTGGGCTCCAGACTGTAGCGCCTAGAACCACACGGCCACTCCGGCCGGCTTCTAAAAATACGTCGGCCCCCTTCGCTATTATACAGCAAACAGCCAGTTTCTATGTCCCCCACTCCAAGCTGCGCCTTAATTAATAGAGGAAATAAATAACAGTGTTTGATTAACTTCTACAGAATTACTTCTGTAATAGATTGAGACGCACTGTGAGTGAAAGCACTGTGTTGTTTTGTGCGTGTGTTGGCCGGGGGGGGGGGGGGGGCAGAAAGTGTTTATATGTTTAAAAACACAGCGTGATTCAGCTGCCCCTGCCGATTTGCCTATAGGTTTTACGCAATCTGCAGCGCCTTCCAAAATCACGTGCGAGATTTTCAGATTTTTTCGTTCGCTGAGCTCAAGCTATTATTCTTTCAGAAAAAATGAACAGGACCTTTTTGTAGGAAATTTAATGTAGTTAAAGTTTGTAATGGGATACATTTTCGCTGGAGGCTACGGTTTTCGATTTATTCAGGTAGCTTTTGTACGTCGTTCTTGAATAATTCGAAAACTACGGTCTTTACCGAAAACGTATTCCTGTACAAAATTGAACTATGTTAAATTTCCTAGAAAAGAGTCCTGTTCATCATTTCTGTTGAACTAACAGTTTACGGAGAGAGAGAGAGAGAGAGAGAGAGAGAGAGAGATATTCGCGCGTGGTATTTGAAGGGGTTACGGTATGCTGAAACCCATGGAGTAGCATTTCTACTGAACACTCTGTTCGTTTCATATCATCTCTCTCGCAGAAGGCTGTATTTCAATGACATCACTCGTAAAAGATCCGCTCTGTTAAGAAGCTACGTGTCGGGTTCCATAAACAAGAGCTTGGCTAGATAGGCAGTCGCCTTCTGGCGACTTCAAACGCTGAAACCTTTGTTCTCCATTTAATAAAGTCTCATTCTGACTCTAAATAATTTGCAGAGCTCCTTTTTTGCAATAAGCCGAAGCAGTGACGACGATGACGACATGAAGAAGGAACCAAATTCCCGACCGACCATCCTATTTTAGGTTTTCCTTTTAAGGCGAATGTCCGGATGGTTTCTCCGAAAAGGACGCAACCGGTTTCCCTCCTGATCATCATTTAATCCGGTCTTGTACACAGTTTGTAAAGATTGCATAGGTGACGAGGCATTATGTTTTTATCTTCTTCCGGCCCAAATATTCCCGGTACTTTTGGTCTTTCATATTAACTGGCAAATAATACTTTACTGCAGTGAGAGGTTTGTTTCTTGTCAGTTATAGCTAATGTGAAAGTGTCAGTATAATGCTTGGCTTACGATCAGTAATGTTTCACTCTGGATACGAATAATGTGCGTCCATTCAATGTAAGGGAAACGATAGAAAACGTACGTACTTGTTGGACACATGCCTAATTTCGTAGCGCTTTCCGGCAGTGAAAGTGTTCAATAAAATTTTGGCATGACCAGAAGAAACTAACGAGCAATGCTGGGTTTTATGTGTCTAGCTGTCATGGTGAGTGAAAGACTAAGGTTGATATGTAGTTGTATTAACACAGTTACTCGCCACTAAGAGGACAGAGGGCAGGTGACATAAGTTCATCTCTTACTAGCGTCTCAGTGTTTCTACAAGTTCCCAAAATGCTCGTCACCAGTAATAACATCAAACCACTCGCTTTTGTGTACGAACAATGGAAAAGAGCATTTAGAACTATCTGCTTATTTCTGGTGGATTACATTGGGAAACCTGCTTCGTGGATCGTAGAGAAGTACGATGATTGCCCTCTAGACCGTGGTGAATTGCGACAAGGTTTTAAATGAAAAGTTATGAGATAACGATCTCTGTTCATACCAAACCACGTATTTGCTAGTTTTCCTTCTGTCTTTTTCTCCCCTCAGAATGTATGGAATTCTTCAATCTTTATCCACCTGGTCCTTAGCTTCCTTTAAATGTGTATGAATGTCAAGTTTCTTAAAAAGTCGGAAGTTTCAAGTGATGTTTATCACGATGTGTACTCGTGTGAAAATTCTGGTTCTCTATTTCGGTTTGCGCAGTTACTTGTGTATGTCGTACTCTTCCTGTCTCGAGACGTAAGCTGCACGCCAATTATGTTCTTGTTAACCTCGTGACATGATCATAATATTAGATAAATGAACTTCAGTTACTGTGACATATCGGGCGTGATCATAATGAACAGTCAAATCTTCATAGCATTCAGTACAATCCTATTTTACGTACAGTATTTGTAGCCCATTCGTGCTTTATTTACGTGAATCAAAAGTGTTTTCATCCATTATTGCGAACCGAATGAAGTGGACATAAGACTATGCTAGTAATTGATAAATTAAATTGCTAGTAATTGATAAATTAGTCATCCCACAATCTTCTGCACCGAAGCACACTTCCTGCGTGTTATCAGTGTTCTTACCGTAATGGAAAGTTTAAGCTACGACCTTCACACGTCGCTTTGCATGTAAATATTTACTGCTGCACCAGATGCTGGTGTTCTGAAATGAGAACTTATTTCGAGCGTCATAAGGTATTCTGGGCGAGTGCCAGCTTTTTTTTTCCTTGTGTCTGGGCGCGGAACACAGGCGTCACTTTGTGGTAGAAGGGCCTGCCTCCAAAACGTACTTCACTTGCCGCTGTTTCTGTTTTCTTCCGCAAGATTTTACAGCACCGTCTCTTACTTGGCAAATGTTCTCTCTACATCGAAGTCATCTCAAATTACTACTGCAACATCAGTGTAGTTCTTTAACGGTCTTAATTCGTGCAATGATTAAGTACCTACTATCATGTACTGAAGCTATCATAGGTAGTTTTCAGGCCCAAGGATTCACTCAATGTCTCTGATAATTCCAAAACTCGATGCAAATTATTTGCTGAAAAGAAAAAAATAGGAGAAAATAATGGGTTGTAAACCTTCGAAACGCGTCATAGACAGAAATAAACAGTGACTGTTAACAGTAAACTTGATTTAGCAACTGTTCTCGTGTTTTGTTTACCTGTTTAAGAAGTTAGGACTAACAGAACAGTGCCGCTGCAAGACAACACATCGAATTGTAGTTCCCTGTTTTGTTTAATAATACATCGCGAAAGATATAGTAAGTTCGTATGGGACCAAACTGCTGAGGTCATCGGTCCCTAGGCTTACACACTACTTTATTTAACTTAAACTAACACTAAGGACGAACACACACACATGCCCGAGGGACGACTCGAACCTCCGACGAAGGGAGCCGCGCGGACCGTGGCAAGGCGCACTAGACCGCGCGGCGATATACTTGGAGTATCAGATTAGTCAACGACGTGATTTTTCCCACTGCAGTGAACAAGGAAAAACAAGTCACGCATCGTTCTTGCGGAAGTCACTACAAGTAACTCGTTGTCTGACTTCTTTTTCCGCAGCCTGCTGATTTAAATATCCGGTGCTCTGCAGGTGCTGAAATGAGAATGCCCTGTTTTTGGTGCACCGGCGGTTTACTGAATATCTGTGTTCTTGCCATTCAGCAAGTCGTGAGCTTTCATACATCGATATCAGGAACATTTTGACGTATGACCACCATCTTCTAAAGCGAAATGCACAATTTATGCATGAGAATTTAAAAGAGTTCAAGACTGAAGTTACGAAAGGCACAGTAGGAAAAGCAAAAGAATCATTATACCAAGAGTATGCAATTATTCAAGATTATAGTAGCAGAGAAGACGTTGCGAACTTATTGTCACAAGCGTTGACGCGCTCCTGCAACAATAAATTTGTACTGTTAAAAGATAAAGACGTGTAACTGCGGAAGAAGTTTCTTAACCTGTGGGCCTACGTTTGGACCATCGAATTGTGACTGAAATGAAATGTCGACAGAGGGAAACGGGTGTAAGTAAACTGGAAACTAAACTATTAGTTTTAAATATTTTGCAATATATATATTACTTGTGAAGTTTACGGCAAAACATCTATCCTTTCTCGTTGGAGAATCACTATGCGCTTCTTAGGTCGATTCACACTAGTTACAGCATCGCGAAATTAGCAATTGCAATAATATATGTATTAAATATTTAAGTTCACACTGCATTTCCTTAATAGCGCTCCTGTGGTTAAATCTGCACACTGCAGGGGACTGAAACTAGAGGAAAATCACGATACAAACATTTCCTATACAAATGTTTTCGTCACTAGGTAACAACTTTGTACTGCCTGTCACTGAAGTATTCGCACGTACAGTTTAAAAAAGAGTTTATTGCTATGTCGGCAGCCTTGGAACAACTCTAGAACCATAAACAAAACAGGATATTACTCTAATAGTAATAAGATCAATGTATAGAATGGATCAAGCCTGGAATGAAGCAAAAGGTGTGCACAGTTTGCCAATACTGTTGACTGTCCGTGCGTAATCACTTTGTTGAACCAAAACAACCTGCAAGAAATAACGTTTCCAGGCATACGCTAATTACATCAATTCCGAAACATTGTATTGGATATGTGGCATCGTCCTTGCTGTAGACACGTCTGGAGTCTCACACTCGCCAATATTTCTATTGACATACTGCAATGTCAACTTTTAGCTCGTCCGTGTGACATGTTCTACAAGCGTAGACTTTGATTTCCGAACAGCTAGCTCCACATAAATAAGAGAGCCGGATCTGGTGAGCGTGGGAGCAAGAAACGTTTGCAAAAGATGACGCAAGAAGTCCAGGAAACATTTGTCAATACTTTGTATAGGTTACTGCTTTGAGAATTCTGAATTCGTTCAGTTGGAACTGCACTGTTAAGTGCTCAACTGAGTCATTGGAAGTTTTAATAATCAAAAGAATTGAATAACGTGTGTAAAATAATGCTCCATGTTCAGTGTTACAACAGCGACAATTATTGAAAAATCGCTTTTTAAACGATCCTCACATTTGAAACAGGGCAAAACTGAAAAATTAGAGCTGCACATCTACATTTACGTCTACATCATATTCAGGAAACCACCTTACGGTGCATGGTAGAGGGTACTTTGTGTACTAGTACCATTTCTGGTAGATGTCAGGAAGATGGCCTTTCTGGACTTATTTCCTAAAAGTTTGCAAAATGGGGACGCATACCGTGTTTCAAGAATTGTTCCTCCTTTGCTATTGTTGTTATCAAGCGGATGCTATGCGACCGAGTTGCAGCGAATTAATCGATATGTACAGGACCAACTTCGAGGTATACTGCACGTAGAGGGGCACGCTCGAAAACTCCGTAATATTTGATTTAAAAAAAAAAATTGAATTTTTTTTGATCAGCATTAACTTTTAATTAATACTATTCGACCAAAGCATCATTTACTATTGTAAACATAAACAACCAAGTACTGTTCCAAATGTTCGGTACTAAGATCGTGTCTTCGATCACTCAGAACATTTTTATAAGCAGAAAAGGACCGTTCTGCGTCAACTGAGGTAACTGGGCAGTTTTTGAATTTGGGTGCTATGTTGGCACTTATTGTTTCTGGTAACAGTTCATCCGTCCCATTAATAAAACTATGAATTTTGCACAATGGTTCAAATCTTGGGTTATTGTTTACAGTGTTTTCAAACTTTTCTCTAAGTTTGCTTGGAAATAAATCTGGCAATGAGGAGTTCACTAGAATAATTTTATTCATTAATTAGATTCTTTCAACGTCAAACCTTGAGTTTCAAGCTTTTTAATACTTGCAGGTATATGGGAAAAATGAGTGCTAATCACAGTAATGTCATTGTTAACACCAGAATCATTAAAGGCTTCCTTGCACTGGCAAACTGCCAAAGCCTCTGCACTATCGAAGTCGTTTACTACCCCTCTAATGGCATAGAAATCATTGTAAAACACAGCTTCGACCCACGTACCCCAAGAGTTACCACTGGTTCGGGGGGTAAAGGCACATTTGGTAGTTTTCCTTTTGTAGGTTTTGATGCGAGCAGTAGCCTTTAGAAACACTTTCTTTTTGGATTAAATCAGTTAATTTACATTCGCAAGTGTGGAACGTACTTCTTCAGCAAGGCGATACACTCAATGAGCAAAGCATGTCACATGAATCAAATTGGGATAAAATAATCGGAGGGCCTTTCCTGCTTTGATCATATAGGGAACAGTATCTGAAATAAACACCCTTGCATCTTCAGAAGATTATGGAAATATTTTTCTAATACTCTCAATCACAAGTCTGGCGAGCGTAGATGGTTTACTTTTCCAAGTTCTTTGCAGGCCGCTACGTGGGACGAAGGCTCTTCTTCTAAAGCACCAACAATTAAATTTGCAATGTAACGGGCGCAAGTGCCTGTAGTTTAGTCAACTGAAGTCCACATAATGCTATCCTTCTGTTCATTGCGTATTTCTTCCACAACATTTACGTAAATTGTCGGTATGCAATTTTTACGCAACGTTGATTCATCTGATATATTTTGATTTAAGCAATATTTGCGCAGTTAGCCTTTGAGGATAGGGTTTGTAAGTTTGCAAAGAGGAATATTGCTTGCAGTGATTACTTTGTGTAGATCCATGTTAAACCGACTTTTTTGGTTACCTTTGGACAAATCCCTGCTACTGCAACTAGCTATTGTCAGAAGTTGTTATTGTGGTCCTTTCTTCTGCATTCCTGCGGTATGAAGACTTGTCTTGACATGCTGCTCTATTTGAAACTTTTTTTGGACGAAACGTTTTTCTCGCAAACTCAACAATATGAAACAATTCCGTCATATGTTAATGTTCCATGATGGTCTGCTATACCCGAAACGACGTTTCTTTTTTCGGGCGGCATGGCGCACAACACGTTACACACTACACGTCGTGAACACTTTCAGCTGTGTACAAGACAGAAAGCTAAACTGGAACAATTTACGTGCGACTAAAAGCTTTGAGTAGTTTGTTGCCGGCGCGTACGGTATGGCAGCGGAGGGGATTAACAGGGGCCCCGGGCGCAGTAGCATTGACTCCGTCTGCCTGTTTCTGTTCCTCTTCTGTAATGATTTCGCAAGGCAGCGGCCTCTCGGTTAGCAACTGCACACAGTTCTAGGTCGCAGTCAATCAGTGAGACATCAAAACTGGATCGAGTTAGAGACTGCCCGTCTAAATTTTAATATTGTAAACATAGAGCGAAAATATCCATCGACACTAGTTTTGTTAAAATATGCAATAACCGGTGAACCACATATGCAAATCCGTATCCAACATACAAATGCGTATAATCCGATCTCTAGTGATGTCTATGCTCCTGGAAACGACCAGACATTAACCAGGTCCCGTGTAGGAGATAGAGAGTGAAAAAGCTTCAGGCCAGAGATAAAGAAAAAGTGTTACAGCGTCAGCTGCGGGAAAAAAAGCCTCTGCTTGAGTATGATCGAGTAGTTGGGCGAATGACAAAAAGAAAGTTGTGCTTCTCGCAACATTTCACGATTGGTATTGGGATAAGTTAGTTGCTGGTTTGTGGATGAATTATTGTATTTGCTGGCACTTGCGATGTCTCCTGTACTGATGCCGGGCTTATCGTTCCTGTAACAAACCAGAGTCGCTATTAGAGTAACCAGTTTGATTGTAAAACCTGCCTCTCATTGTGTTTGGTGTGTAGTGGCTGTGTCGTCAGTGTGCGTGCTATTTAGTTACCCAGTTTCACTCATAGGGCGGCAGTGCCAATGGTTGTGGTATATCATAAGGGTTTGCCGATGTATGTTGTCCGCGATGTCAGATATCGGCATCAGGTGCTTAGTTTCACCTGCGCAAGAGTGACTTTTGTCGACTGTGTTTCCCCCTATATTTGCGGTTATAGTTTCCCAGGTTCAAAACGAAGTTATTAGTGTGTGTGTCTGATATTTGCACATTCGCGTGGCGAATTTCGTAATTCCTTCGTGAGAGACTCGAGATGGGACTCGATGTGGAAGTCCTTGGGACTAGCGTTGATTAGGAATTCGTAGGACCTTGTTCTGTATGACCATCAGGCTGCGCAGGTGTGCAGGGATTGCTATCCCCAGACTGGAGCTGCGTGCAATACAGCTGTGGCGTCCCTATTTATAGGGCAGCTCATTTGCTTTTCTCTTTGCGCCTGTTACGTTGCTGGCGTACCGCGGACCGTATCAAAACACGTAGCGGGCGCCAGGTATCGAAATGCGCTGTAAACAGGGGCCCAACACCTTTAATGTCTCGGGAAGGAGGTGGTTGGAATCCAGATAACGAGCACCAGTGCTGCCTCTAGTCCGGAAAACTCGGAAGAACAAGGCTCGGCCAATCATCTAAGTATTACAAGCAAAGATGAACTTGTGTATCTGGAAACCATCCTCCCCACTTTACACTATAATAAGTCACAGCGGTGCGAGGACAGCCAGCTACATACGGAGGTGACAAATGTCTTTGAATACCTCCCAATGTCATGTAGCACATAGTTTTGCCCGGCGAAGTGCAGCAAATCGATGTGTCATGGACTCAACAAATCGTTGGAAGCCCCTGCAGAAATATTGAGCTATGCTGCCTCTATAGCCGTCCGTAATTACGAAAGTGTTGCCAGTGCAGGAGTTTGTGCAGGATTTTTTTTCACGAACTGACCTCTGACCTCTCGATTATCTGCAATAAATGTTCGATGGGATCCATGGTGGGTGATCTAGGTGGCCAAATCACTTGCTCGAGTTGTCCAGAATGCTCTTCAAACCATTCGCGAACAATTGTTGCCTGGTGAAATGACATAGTTTTCCTGGGAACATGTCGTTCATGAGTGGTTGTCAGTAGGTCCTAAGTAGCCGAACATAATAATTCCCTGTCAGTGATCCGTTCAATTGAACCAGAGGACCCAGTCCATTCCATATAAACTATGCGCACATCATTATGAAGCCATCACCAGCTTGCCCAGTGCCTTTTTGACAACATGGGTCTATGGCTTCGTGGTGTCTGCGCCACACTCTAACCCTACACTCTAAAATCGGGAGTCACGTGACCAGGCCACGATATGATCACGAGCCCAGGAGAGGCGCTGCAGGCGATGTCGTGCTGTTAGCAAAGGCAGTCGCGTCGGTCGTCTGCTGCCATAGCTCATTAACTCCAAATTACGCTGCAGGGCTTCCCAACCTTTTCAGCTGGTGGACCCCTTCTTCAGTCGAAAATCCATGGCGCACCCCTAGTCAGTCAAGAGCACAGTAACTTATAAATTTCAGAGCGAAACCCGTGGGAACTGAAAGCTTCTTAATAAAAGTTCCATGTTCCCAGTGACCCCCTCCCTTCCCCCCGAAGTATTAATAGTCTTTGGTTTAGAGATGAATGAAAACAACTTGAAGGTCAAAAATCGACTTATGAAACAGGTAGTGCACTGACAAAGCAAGTTTAACATTTAATGATGCCTGGGGCCGCTTACGTGCCAGCGAGCGCTGTGATTGGTTGACAAAGCTCGCTCCGCGCATGCGTAAAAGGTTTCAGCGCACCTACCGCCGTGATCCGGCGCACAAACCACCCCCGTATTGTTGCGAAACAATCAGAGAAGCCGCATTCTCCGGCACTATACTGTGTATGCGTTCTCACTTATGAACCGCAAAGGCTGCTTGGGATACGACCTGAAGTAAATGTACACATGTTTTTCACACGGAAAAAAAGTGACGAATTTGGTTTTCACATTTTATTCAATAATTTTACTCATTATTTTACACGATTTGGTGAAGGGTGGCCGCGGACCCCCTAGAAAGAGCCGGCGGACCCCTAAGGGGTCCGCGGACCACACGTTGGGAAGCCCTGTCCTAATGGATACGTTCCTCATACGTCCCACATTGGTTTCTGTGGTTATTTCGCGCGGTATGGCTTGTCTGTTAATACTGGCAACTCTACGCAAACGCCGCCGCGCGGGTTTAGCCGAGCGGTCTAAGGGCGCTGCAGTCATGGACTGTGCGGCTGGTCCCGGCGGAGGTTCCAGTCCTCCCTCTGGCATGTGTGTGTGTGTGTGTGTGTGTGTGTGTGTGTGTGTGTGTGTGTGTGTGTGTGTGTCCTTAGGATACTTTAGGTTAAGTAGTGTGTAAGCATAGGGACTGATGACCTTAGCACTTAAGTCCCATAGGATTTCACACACATTTTTTTTTTCTGTGCAAACGCCGCTGCACCGGGTCGTTAAATGAAGGTCATAGATCACTGCGTTGCCCGTGGTGAGAGGTAGTTCCTAAAATTTCGTAATCTTGGCGCACTCTTGACACTGTGTATCACAGTATATTGAATTGTCTAACGATTTCCGAAATGGAATGTCCCATGCGTCTAGCTCCAACTACCACGCCGTATTCGAAGTCTGTTAATTTCCGTCATGTGACAATAATCCCGTCGGAAACCTTTTCACGTTAATCACCTAATACCTCCGCCAGTGCACTGTCCTCTGATACATTGTGTACGCGATGCTACCGCCATCTGAGTATCTGAGAGATCGCTGTCTCGTCACTTTTGTAACCTCAGTGTATTTCTCTTCCTAACCAATACAATTCCGCGTACGAAGGTTAGTCATAAACTTTTGTCACATGGGGAAATACGAAGCAGTGATATTTAAACATGATAATAGTGTTAGTCTTTATCTGCCAATTAACGCTTGGGGGAGACGTCGGGTATAAAAGTTTGCATATTGACTGTTCAGGAAACGTACCACTTCGAAAATCACAGATATCTACATCTAAATGTATATTTCGCTTACGGTTTTTGGCGAAGGGTACTTCGTATACCACTATCACTTACCAGTTTTCCTGTTTGCCGCGTATGGTTCCCGGGAAGAACGATTGCTGGTAAGCCTACGTAGGAGGAAGCAATAGACTCTTGTAGGACTGTACGCCCTCGGAACTTTAGCAGTAGACCATATCGTGATGCAGAACGCCTCTCTTGCATCGTCTGCCACAAGAGTTGGCTGAGTATCTCCGTGACGCTGTAACGAAACACGATGATCTTCTTTGGAAATTTTCTATGTCGTTCGTCAGTCCTATCTGGTACGCACCCCACACTGACGAGCAATATATAAGTATAGGTCAAACGAGAGCTTTGTCCTTTGTTTATGGACTATGTATTCTGGGGATTCTTCTAGTACATCTGTCTAGCATCTGCCATAGTGGCGATTAATTTTATGTAGTAGTTCCACTTCAGTACGCATATTCCCAGATATCTTATGGGAGTGACCGCTTCCAGTGATTGTTCTGCAATTGGATAATCATACAGTAACGGGTATTTCTGTCCACTTATTCGCAATACGTTATATTTATGTTGAGGGTCAATTGCCACTCCTGGACCAAGCGTTGTCCTCTGCAGGTCTTCCTGCATTTCGGTGCAATTTTGTGGCATCGCGACTTCTCTGCACACAGCAGCCTCATCGGCGAAAACTCACGAGATTTCTGACCAGATCGCGTACACTGAAGCGTCAAAGAAACTAGTATAGACATACGCATTCAAATACAGAGATATGTAAACAGGCAGAATACGACGCTGCGGTCGGCAACGCCTATGTAAGACAACAAGTGTCTGGCGCAGTTGTTAGATCGGTTACTGCTGCTACAATGCCAGACTATCAAGATCTAAGTGATTGATCGTCGTGTTACAGTCGGTGCACGAGCATTGGGACATAGCATCTCCGAGGTAGCGATGAAGTGGAGATTTCCCGTAAGACCATTTCACGAGATTCATGAATATCATGATTCCAGCAAAACATCAAATCTCCGACATCGCTGCGGCCTGAAAAAGATCCTGCAAGAACGGGACCAATGACGACTGAAGAGAATCGTTCAGCGTGACAGAATTGCAACCCTTCCGCAAATAGTTACAGATTCCAATGCTGGGTCATCAACAAGTGTCAGCCTGCGAACCATACAATGAAACAGCGTCGATATGGGCTTTCAGAGTCGACGGCCTACTCTTGTACCCTTTGTGATTGCACGACACAAAGCCTTACGCCTCGCTTGGGCCGTCAACACTGGCATTGGACTGTTGATGACTGGAGACGAGTTACCTAGTCGGTCTAGTCTCGTTTCAAATTGTATCAAGCGGATGGGCGTGTACGGATATGGAGACAACGTCATGAATCCATGGGCCCTGTCAGCAGGGGACCCTTGAAGTTGGTGAAGGCTCTGTAATGGTGTGAGGCGTGTGCAGTTGAAGTTATAATGAGCGTATGGCATTGGTGGCCGGGAGACCCTTCGCGGGGCGGTTCGGCCGCCGCTCCACAAGTTCTTTAACGCCACTACGGCGACTTGCGAGTGAAGATGATGAAAGACACACAACACCCAGTCATCTCGAGGCAGAGATAATCCCTGACCCCACCGGGAATCGAACCCGGGACCCCGTGCGCGGGAAGCGAGAACACCGCAAGACCACGAGCCGACGACAGCAGTTGAAGTGATATGTCTAGATACGACTCTGGAAAGTGATACGTACGTAAGCATCCTGTCTGATCAGCTGCTTCCATTCAAGTCCGTTGTGCATTATGACGGACTAGGACAATTACAGCAGGACAACGCGACACCCCACACGTCCAGAATTGGTACAGAGTGGCCCCAGGAACACATCCGATGGCCACTAAACTCCCCAACCATGAACATTATTGAGCACATCTGGAATGCCTTTCAGCATGGTGTTCAAAAGAGATCTCCACCCCGTCGTACAGCCCTGCAGGATTCGTGGAGTTTATTCCCTCCAGCACTACTTCACACATTTTCGACTACATGCCACCTCGTGTTGCGGCACTTCTGTGTGTTCGCGAGGGCCCTACACGATATTAGGCAGGCTCTTCAGTGTATAAATGTTGTCAAAAGTAATGGTCCTATAACATTCCCCTGAGGCCCGCCCGAAATTACTTTTATGTCTGAAGACTTCTCTCCGTCCATTAAAATTCTAATCTGCCTTGATCGCAAGGCTTTATTAAAAATTAATAATCACACTTCAAAATGGCAACCAGTTTCGATTTTTATCAAAAATCACCTTCAGTCCATCAGTTGTTCAACAGAAACGACCGCTGGATCATTGATAAGTATTCTGTTTGCTAGAAATTTTTCAATCCATCCACACAGTTGGTCTGATATTCCGTATGCTCTTATTTTGTTCTAGGCGGCAGTATAGAAATGTACGAATGCCTTCCGTAAGTAAAGGAACAAGGCATGTGCCTCAGCGCCTCTACGAATGCTTTCTGGGCCTCATGGACAAAAAGAGCGATCGGAATCCATATTGGCTCCTCCAGGACAGATTTTCTGTCTCGAGAAATGTCATAATACGCGAGCCTAAAACGTGTCCCAAATTCTGTTACAGATCGATGTGATAGATATAGGCCTATAATTTTGTGCATCTGTTCGACGAACCTTCATTAGGAACGCTTCGCTTCTCTAGACACCGACGGTAAACTACTGCTAGAAGAGGGGCAAGTTTTTCGCATACTCTGTAAAATTGAATTGGTATGCTTTCGGATCCAGCGACCTTTCCTCTGTTAAGCAATTTCAGCTGGTTTTCTGTCCCTTCGTCACTTGTTTTGATATGTCATTTTGTCGATCGTGCGACGGTTTCAAGAAGGGGCTATAGTGGTATCTTCTTCGGCATCATCGTGGGAATGCCTCCCACACAATGGATTATTCATCCGAGAATCGAAGTCACCGGGTTTAATATCAGGTGAACACGGTGCGAGGCAAAATCAGTGTGGCCAGAGAAACGGGATGTGTAGTTATGTCCTGCGCAGGATGATTCGTTGTCTTCTAAGCGTCCCGTATCATAGTCATGAGATTTCAGTAGTAAGCGTCTGTGACAGTTATTGTGTACTCTTCTACCTTGCTCAATGATGACTAGATCTTCACCTCCTTCGGCTGTGTTGAAAATTTCCGCTGCCGCCTCAGTTCGGCGTTTTTTTAAGGCTGTTAACAGTCGCGGAACCCATTGGACGGCAAGCTTTGTCACGCTTAAAATGTCATGTAAGATACTAAAACTGATCGATGAGTGATTCATTTTTTTCCACTATAGGCTCGGTCATATCTTCGAACAGGAGAGCCACTACTTCTAATGCGATTCCCGGCTCTTCACAGTTCCATAGATTACACATGTTAGAAAGCTGGTGAAATAATGATATTAACGCTGAAGTTTAAATTTCATGTAGCAGACTGCACCACGTGCAATTGCCCTTACGCAGCATATCACAGCTTTATATTATTGAGTGGGTTCCAACATCCCACAATGCTTGAAAATGATCACGTGTCCAAATTTCAATCCCAATAAATAATGCTTTAACAGCCAAAAGTGGAATGATATCGTTTAGAAGATATCTCTTAGGGAAATTATGCAATAATATCCGCATTGCTGCTATAGTGGTTTAATGATGTATCTGCGAAAGTTACAGAACATTTTTTTGTTTTATTATAATGTTGGTTAATTATATTTCTGGATATACAAATTAGGTGCATACGCCCATATACACTACTGGCCATTAAAATTGCTACACCAAGAAGAAATGCAGATGATAAACGGGTATTCACTGGACAAATATATTATACTAGAACTGACATGTGATTACATTTTCACGCAATTTGGGTGCATAGATCCTGAGAAATCAGTACCCAGAACAACCACCTCTGGCCGTAATAACGGCCTTGATACGCCTGTGCATTGAGACAAACAGACCTTGGATGACGTGTACAGGTACAGCTGCCCCTGCATCTTCAACAAGATACCTAAGTTCATTAAGAATAGTGACTGGCGTATTGTGACGAGCCAGTTGCTCGGCCACCATTGACCAGACGTTTTCGGTTGGTGAGAGATCTGGAGAATGTGCTGGTCAGGGCAGCAGTCGAACATTTTCTGTATCCAGAAAGGCCCGTACAGGACCTGCAACATGCGGTCGTGCATTATCCTGCTGAAATGTAAGATTTCGCAGGGATCGAATGAAGGGTAGAGCCACGGGTCGTAACACATCTGAAATGTAACGTCCACTCTTCAAAGTGCCATCAATGCGTACAAGAGGTGACAGAGACGTGTAACCAATGGCACCCCATACAATCACGCCGGGTGATACGCCACTATGGCGATGACGAATACACGCTTCCAATGTGCGTTCACCGCGATGTCGCCAAACACGGATGCGACCATCATGATGCTGTAAACAGAACCTCATCCGAAAAAATGACGTTTTGCCATTCGTGCACCCAAGTTCGTCGTTGAGTACATCATCGCAGGCGCTCCTGTTGTGATGCAGCGTCAAGGGTAACCGCAGCCATGGTCTCCGAGCTGATAGTCCATGCTGCTGCAAACGTCGTCGAACTGTTCGTACTGATGGTTGTCGTCTTGCAAACGTCCCCATCTGACTCAGGGATCGAGACGTGGCTGCACGATCCGTTACAGCCGTGCGGATAAGATGCCTGTCATCTCGACTGCTAGTGATACGAGGCCGTTGGGATCCAGCACGGCGTTCCGTATTACCCTTCTGAACCCACCGATTCCATATTCTGCTAACAGTCATTGGACCTCGACCAACGCGAGCAGCAATGTCGCGATACGATAAACAGCAATCGCGATAGGCTACAATCCGACCTGTATCAAAGTCGGAAACGTGATGGTACGCATTTCTCCTCCTTACACGAGGCATCACAACGACGTTTCACCAGGCAACGCCGGTCAACTGCTGTTTGTGTATGAGAAATCGTTTGGAAACTTTCCTCATATCAGCACGTTGTAGGTGCCGCCACCGGCTCCAACCTTGTGTGAATGCTTTGAAAAGCTAACCATTTGAATATCACAGCATCTTCTTCATGTCGGTTAAATTTCGCGTCTGTAGCACGTCATCTTCGTGGTGTAGCACTTTTAATGTCCAGTAGTGTATCATCAGTGGTCGCTGTCACTCTTTATTGTATTACACTTGGTGCATGTTGAGGACTGTTTTGTGGTTTGCGCCTGTTGTTAATGGTCCTTGGTTGTAAAACTGTAACCCACAAACACATCGATTACTAAGATCATACATACAATCCAAAATGATAAAACCAACACAGGATAGCAGCTATAACCATACGGCATTTTGGCTAGCTGTCAAATGGCATCTAACCGAAGTGGATCCAACACGATAAATACATCATTAAACTGCTATAGTAGCAATCTGGATTTTATTACCTAATTTTTTTCAGTGTTTGTCTTTGACTTAGTGTCTATGGTAGTTGCTTGTGCAAGGAGGACTGCCGACTGAACACCCTTATGTCCCATAGTAATATTCACTTACACTTTTCTCGCATATTATGTCATTTTGAATTCCTTATTTTTTGGTACTATTTAGATTTCGGACGTGCTGAGGTAGTCCCTGGACTCGTCACCAGTTGCGATTCACTCTAGGAAGACTTGACCTTCGCTGAAACGAGCTAAGTGTGCGGCAAGTTGTCTAACTCACTGATGGCCCCCTCGGTCGCTGCGAATTGCCTGCTCAATGGCTGTAATGTCCGGCTGTGTTGAACAGCTTTTCCTCATCGCACGGGACGTGGCTAACCAGCAGGGGTCACACTACTTCCTGCAAAGTGCCTCAGCTGTCTCAAGACATTCCTACAGTTGTTGCGGTCTCCATAGTCGCCAGACATTTTCCTGTGGATCAGAATTTGCACTTCAGTTCGTAAAAAGAGAAATAAATAAAAATAAAAATGTTCCATCTAATTGATGTACAGAGGTAGACGTTACTCACTGGAACCTGTGGACCGTGTTTCATAAATTGCGTACGTAATGGCTTGACTGCTATTTGTTAGGACAGAAGCAGGTCCTCCACTACGTGGGGCAACAAATTTCAAAGAAATGTCACGACTGTGAATCTGACTTCTATCAACAGTATTTATTCGTAGCAGGTTAGGAGGAACCAGTAAACCCCAGTTTCTTTAAAGAATAGCTCTTCCTTATGCAATACAACTTTAAACGTTTGATTGTTTTATAAATGAATTAATGTGTTGAAGATTTGACATTAAGCATGTTAGAGAGAAAAAAGTTTAGAAAAGGTTAGAAATTTTGTTTAAAATTTGTTGGAAGTCCTTAACTGCTCTCCATATCAGATACTGGATGTGTATAGTCTGGGTAACTTGCGCTTCGTTTTAAGCGAAAACGAGTTTTTCACGAATCTCAGTGACCTCATATCTCCTGAACTGTGTGTCATACAAAGATATACTTTGCAGGCACATTCTATGGTAGATGTGACTGTCTGCCAAATTTGTTGAGAATAGAGTTAGTAGTAAAGAAGAAATAAATTAAAACGTCATACCGAATGCATGGACGTTGAGAATGTAGCAAGCGGTAAACTTTTTCTTTCGTCATTTTCTCGGGAAGCCAGCGAGAAAAACTTCGCAAAGTTTTGAAATTATATGTAAATTTGTTCATTCTCAAACATTGAATGAATATAATCTAGGTAATCTGTGCACCGTGAGTCTGTTTTAAACCTTTGACATAAAAGCTCTGTTCAGAACATTCCGGAACATTCGTTATTTCGCATCAATGGTGCGTGGGAGCGAAATTCGGTTGGCATCCCTGCACACGTCTGTGTGTAGTGTGTGATGGCCGGAAGTTTCATTGGAAAACTTCACGCGATGTAAAAATGGCAGGACGGAAGTTAAAGATGACCCTAGCTCAGGATGCCCTTTGACATCTACCCATGACGCTTATGTTAGAAACGTCAACGAAATTGTGCAGGACAATCGAAGGCTGATTGTCCGAGAGATTGCAAAAGAATGCAACATTACCGTTGGATCATGCCATGAAGCGTTGGGAGCGATGTATCAATTGTGGATCAGAGTATTTCGAAGGAGACTGTGCACAATAAGTAAAGAAAGGGTAACCGAGGAAATATTTTGTGGAGAATGTTCCGGAATTTGTCGAACAGACGTCGTATACGTATTAATGAGTAGATTATGACAGTATTTTAAATTTCTAAATTCGTCCAATAATTAGACGAACTGTTGTTGTTGTTGTGGTCTTCAGTCCTGAGACTGGTTTGATGCAGCTCTCCATGCTACTCTATCCTGTGCAAGCTGCTTCATCTCCCAGTACCTATTGCAACCTACATCCTTCTGAATCTGCTTAGTGTATTCATCTCTTGGTCTCCCTCTACGATTTTTACCATCCACACTGCCCTCCAATGCTAAATTGGTGATCCCTTGATGCCTCAAAACATGTCCTACCAACCGATCCCTTCTTCTAGTCAAGTTGTGCCACAAACTTCTCTTCTCCCCAATCCTATTCAATACCTCATTAGTTACGTGATCTACCCACCTTATCTTCAGCATTCTTCTGTAGCACCACATTTCGAAAGCTTCTATTCTCTTCTTGTCCAAACTGGTTATCGTCCATGTTTCACTTCCATACATGGCTACACTCCATACAAATACTTTCAGAAACGACTTCCTGACACTTAAATCTATACTAGATGTTAACAAATTTCTCTTCTTCAGAAACGATTTCCTTGCCATTGCAAGTTTACATTTTATATCCTCTCTACTTCGACCATCATCAGTTATTTTACTCCCTAAATAGCAAAACTCCTTTACTACTTTAAGTGTCTCATTTCCTAATCTAATCCCCTCAGCATCACCCGATTTAATTTGACTACATTCCATTACCCTCGTTTTGCTTTTGTTGATGTTCATCTTATATCCTCCTTTCAAGACACTGTCCATTCCGTTCAACTGCTCTTCCAAATCCTTTGCTGTCTCTGACAGAATTACAATGTCATCGGCGAACCTCAAAGTTTTTACATCTTCTCCGTGAATTTTAATACCTACTTCGCATTTTTCTTTTGTTTCCTTTACTGCTTGCTCAATATACAGATTGAATAACATCGGGGAGAGGCTACAACCCTGTCTCACTCCTTTCCCAACCACTGCTTCCCTTTCATGTCCCTCGACTCTTATAACTGCCATCTGGTTTCTGTACAAATTGTAAATAGCCTTTCGCTCCTTGTATTTTACCCCTGCCACCTTCAGAATTTGAAAGAGAGTATTCCAGTTAACGTTGTCAAAAGCTTTCTCTAAGTCTACAAATGCTAGAAACGTAGGTTTGCCTTTTCTTAATCTTTCTTCTAAGATAAGTCGTAAGGTTAGTATTGCCTCACGTGTTCCAACATTTCTACGGAATCCAAACTGATCTACCCCGAGGTTCGCTTCTACCAGTTTTTCCATTCGTCTGTAAAGAATTCGCGTTAGTATTTTGCAGCTGTGAGTTATTAAACTGATAGTTCGGTAATTTTCACATCTGTCAACACCTGCTTTCTTTGGGATTGAAAATATTATATTCTTCTTGAAGTCTGAGGATATTTCGCCTGTCTCATACATCTTGATCACCAGATGGTAGAGTTTTGTCATGATTGGCTCTCCCAAGGCCATCAGTAGTTCTAATGGAATGTTGTCTACTCCCGGGGCCTTGTTTCGACTCAGGTCTTTCAGTGCTCTGTCAAACTCTTCACGCAGTATCGTATCTCCCATTTCATCTTCATTTACATCCTCTTCCATTTCCATAATATTGTCCTCAAGTACATCGCCCTTGTATAAACCCTCTATATACTCCTTCCACCTTTCTGCCTTCCCTTCTTTGCTTAGAACTGGGTTTCCATCTGAGCTCTTGATATTCATACAAGTGGTTCTCTTCTCTCCAAAGGTCTCTTTAATTTTCCTGTAGGCAGTATCTATCTTACCCCTAGTGAGACAAGCCTCTACATCCTTACATTTGTCCTCTAGCCATCCCTGCTTAGCCATTTTGCACTTCCAGTCGATCTCATTTTTGAGACGTTTGTATTCCTTTTTGCCTGCTTCATTTACTGCATTATCGAAAATCTAATTTGTTAACCCTGAAAGCCGTTACGCAGGTAATCTGTAACGGAAACTGTCCGGGCGCAGCACCGAATCCTCCCGCGGCCAGAAAAATGGTATCGAATCCTCCCAAGCCCGCAAGGGTCTGGAAAACGATGGGACCAAATCCTCCCGTTTGAAGCAGGAAGCAGTTCCAAACGTTGTGAATACTCCAAGATGGCAAAGGAAAGCATATGAAGTTACAGTAGGAGATGTAAAAAATTTTCCCGCGTATTGTATGTTTTATCTTATTTAGATATTTATTTTTAGAAACTGGAATCGTTTATAGCCTTGATTTCTTCATAATTAATTTATTAAAATAGTAAATCATGATTTCGCAACACACATTCTATCTCAGTGTTCATTTTATGAATTATGGTTACATTTCCAGCAAATCTATACATACAACAAATTGATAAGTGTCCGATGTCTGAATATAGGAAATGGTTAAGAAAACATAATTTTAATGGGCTATAGAAGCGCAATAGACGGGAAAAAAATATTTTTATAATTTCTTCTGCGTGCCTGTTTGTACTTGCATTATGCAAAAAGTAATGCACGAAATTGGATGCTGTTTCGACACTTATATTATTGCGGGTGTAATGTAAAATCTGATACATATTTCTTCTTTATAAGCAGCCTAGAAGCAGAGTTATAACAGTGTTACCATAAGACCGTGCGCGGATGCCAGTGTCGTAGCCAGCGGTTGGCCAGAGCAGAGGGTCGGTCGGCACTTGGCACCCGCAGCTGCAGCCAGCACACCGCTGGGGCACAGGCACAAAATTACTGTGTACTGAACACGATATTCCAAAAAGCATAAATGTTGGCCTTGTAATTGATAAATTACTCAGAAAAGCCCGATACTGTAGGCCTACTTTGATGAAATTTCCCAGTTCTTGAAAATAAGCTTTAAAGAAAATGCATGTGGAAAATAACAGTTCGTTTAGCGTTACCCAAACCCGTTGTTAGAAAAGGGAACAGAAAGCATCTTAGCAGGAAGGAACCGTGCGGACAAAAAAGTACAGATTATATACAGCCTTGTTTTGTTCAGCAAGGATTGGGGGGGGGGGGGGGCTCGTGATTTAGTGTCGACCGCGAGAAACTGACGCATTTACAGCCAGAGAGAGCGTGAAGCGCAAAACATCCCCTCCCTCCTCCAGACCATGCATTACGACTGATTGACGAAGCGGGCAGGAATCAGCACAGGGGAAATACGGACCGCTGTTTAATGCCAATAACACGAAACTTTTCGCTGACGGCTTGCCGAATTATGAAAAGGTTCTCCAATCTTAACGTTCTGCCTCCAGCTAATCTCCCATTTTTCCCTTTTGTGGGAGACTGTGTAACGTGCGCGTGGGGCACACAATACTCATTAAAGCCTGTACTATGGTAAGTGAACGGGCTTCACCTTATGAGAAGGGATTTTCGTATAGATATCGACCGCGTGTACCTGAATGGTGGCAAATCAGACTTACACCCACTCTGTAATAACAATGATCCGTCAAGTAAGTTCAAAATGCAATTACACGTCAGTATGGAACAAAAGTAACACTGAAGATGCTACCAATTTGATAGTAATACGGTCGCCAGCCTAATTAGGCATTTACTGAGTTTCTTCCCCGTACAAGTTGGTGTATATCAGGGCCGGCCAGAAATCGTGCACGCGTGCGGTGCTCCCGCACATGTGCAACTTCCGGGTCACAGCGTGCACGCCGCAGCCGTCAGCGTTCATGTAGTGCATGTTTCTTCCCACAGATGTCGCTTTATCCACTTGCTGGGATACTCTGTACCGGCGCATTCTAGTGCTCTTTCCACAGCTTGCAAGCCAACCATGGGAAGGTATTTCGCGTATTAAACATTTAAAATACTGTCACAGTCTACTCATTGAGACGTCTACTTTTATGTTAACAGTTTAACCCAGTAAGACAAGTAATACAGTTAACAACCGTGGGTTTTTATTAAGGCAGCTTGACTGACGGCACGTAAACACGAGTAATGTTTTTGATCTAGTATTTAAGAAAGAGAGCACTTAGTGACTTCCAACGAACCTTATTCATGATTTCAAATAACATTAAACTAATGCAAGGTTTGCTATTACTAATTCTCGGTGCCCTCAGTTACAACCACATAATTTCTGTCTCACTGACCTCTGAACAGAATGATAACCGCAGACCTCTGGATGATCACCTGTTATTTCAATACAATTATTGCTACATCTTTCATCAACTACGTCTGAAATCTGCATAATTAATAATAACCGACAATTAGATGAATGCCACGTTTTATCGACTTCAGCTGAGCGTAGCCCTTCACACATTAAAAAAAAAAAAAAAAAAAAAAAAAACTAAATGTAAGTATACATTGGAACAATCTGTTTAATGACCAACTTTCCTGATAATAATGTAACATGGAGCAGAATGAGACACTAATGCACAGTTAGTAAACAATAATTTTTAATTATGAAAGGAATAAATCCAAACACGTTTATCACTGGTCATGAGAAATGATAATCGAGTTGATGTGTCTTAAGGACATTTAATTTTGCTTGCTGTTCTTCACTCTTGAGTACACTACACTCGTCTTTGTGGTATGTATTGTAGTGTCTTTCAATTGAAAACTTACGCTGGCCGCCTATTATTCAGCGGCATAGCAAACACTGAGTTTTCACCAACGGCTACAAAAAAGAATTGCAGTTCCCAGTCATTTTTAAACGACTGAGAACATAGATCTCCCGTCCTTTGCTTTTTCACAGTACCTGCCATTTCTCAGTACTTCTGTGTTAAGGTTACGGTCACCAGCGGTAAACGAGACAGGGTATGTTGCGCTCTTGCTTGTACCAAATAAACAGGGAAGTGGAGCCGCCGCCATTCATTTAGGACACATGTCTAATAACGGCGCTGTCGCACACGTGCGCACATGTGCAGCACTTCCGCAAGTCTGCACACTGTGCAGCGTTTGGCCGGCCCTGGTGTATATTCATGCAAAACAACACGTAGTAACACTGCATAATATAGTAAAATTTTAGAACCAGAAAATCTATTGAACTGATAGTTTCACGTTCTGTACTGATATGGAAAAACCATGAATACATAACACTATACTATAATGTATACTACAAAACTTCATACTGTCTATTGATCTGATTAAAATCGGGCATAGGTTACCCTAGAAATAGCACTTTCGAACCACACACAAAATGTCAATTTTGATAAAGATAAAACACTGATAAATTTTGACATATATATTGACTTTAACTTTTGCTGGTCAAACCAATGTGGAACACTTCAGAATTCAAATGAATAAAAGGGGTGGGGGGGGGGACCCTGAAACTGTTACGGTTATTATATTTAAAAAAATTGATTACTGAAATTATCATGCGTTCAAGATTTCCAGTATATGAGTTACTACTCTTTTTATCTTATTTACTGCTCATTTAAATACCTTTATATCTGTCTCGAAATAATTAAACTTCATTACTATATCAATATTAAAGTTATCTTTCAACTTCGTTAGACTTCCGTTATTCAATTACGGGTTCATTAACAAAACAGTTCTTTAAACACCATTCTAACATAGCTAGGTCTGCAAGTAATTATTATTAACACAAAATTTAATTTTTCATTTCGGGACACTCGGATTGCACAACATTTGGAAAGGACCCTATCTAGTTTAGTTGTGAGGATAATTAAATGATGGGAAAGTTCTGGTAAAATTTAAGTTGTTACTGAATAGTTCACTCTCTGGTCCATACGAATACAGTACTAAAAGTTTCAGCCTGCTTGTATCGATGCGGCGGTTGGTGGGCGGCGAGAAGGCGAGGCACAGAGCACACATACAACCACAGCTATGGCTCTTGATGTATCGGCACTTATAATTCTTCTTAGCGTCGCAATACTTTTCCATTAGTGCCTATGGAATTTTTCCGTGCTGTGTGGCCGTTGGAACGGCATACCCGAGGCTCAATGAAACTACGTCTTCCAGGAGAGCCTCCTCGCTCCAGAACGTGTTGCTCAGACCAATGCCAAACTCCTACTACTACTGCTGAGCCCGTTGTGCCGTGCAGTGCCCGTGCGCATTTTCCCGCGCTCGCCTGCAATCCACCTTTTACCGCTCCCTTACAGACAGGGTATTCACCCGAGGTTTTGCATTCTACATATCCTAACACATTGCCTACGTATGGACCAGCCGCACAGTTACAATTTTAAACATCTTACAACAGTCTCAACATTTGTTACATTTCAATTCTATTACAATATTGCTTGACATTTGACATACTCATTAATATTCACATTGAAACTTATTTACAGTTTTCTTAACACAATGGCATGAAACAAAAAAGAAATGAAAGCAGAACATCAATTACTCAAGTTTATCGAAAAATCAGAGGAAAAAAAATTACTTATTTGTACAATAGTACAGCGTCGTTGTTGTTACAACTGCTTGCTCTTAAAGAGGTGGTGAATATGTCATACTGTTTCTGAGTTTGAGAGTATTGGCAAAATTTACTTTTGTAGCTTGTCAATAATTTCAGTGGTTCTATCAAGTGTACGTGCACTCCATTGTGGGCTGCTCCTGATGACCACGTAACGTTCTGGGAGACGACATTCTGGCTGCTTTGGACATTTCTGAGCCATTCCACTGGTGCAAAAATATTTCTGTACTTGACACACATTGTGACAGACATTTCTATGACAAACAAGAATTACATAGAGCTAACAGAAGTATATGACATTGTATTTTTAAGAGGACACGAAGGGTAGTCGTAAATTTTGAATTATCACCTTGAAAAAATCAAACGCTGACCATGAAACTTAATAATTGCCTTAGTACTTCCCTTCTCTGCACATTTACCCTTTAATGCGACACTTTTTTCCTCAGGGGTGGATGATCTGGTGGTAACCAAGGTAATAGAAGACTGCGCTTTGGCCGTGCATGGGACGTTGAACTTCGAAAATGAACTCGTCGTTCTGGAAGTGCCTGCCACGCAGTAGTTTCTTTATCCGAGGAAAGAGCGATAAATAACTGTTTGCCGTGTCTTTGTCTACATGACTATTCTGTAATTCACAATTAAGTACTTGGCAAGAGGGTTCGTCGAACAACTGTCACACAGTTTCTCTACCGTTCCACTCTCTTAACACTACGAGTGAAAAAACGAACATCTACATTTTTCCATGCGAAACCTGATTTTACTTATTTTATTACAATTATCATTCCTCCTTATGTAGGTGGGTATCAACAAAATACTTTCGCACTCGGAGGAGAACGCTGAAAATAGAAATTTCTTGAAAAGATCTCGACACATTGATGAACGCCTTTTTTCTAATGATTGTCACCCCAACTCGCATATCGTACCCGTGACACACACACCCCTATTTCGCGATAATACAAAACGAGCTGGTAAGTCGACGTCGTCGACGGGACATTAAAACTTGATCTTCCTTTTTCTCATATTTACGTACCACAGAGTATTTTTAAATTACGTTCAAGTTCTCTGTTACTCTTATATTGCCGGGGTAATCCTCTAATAAATCCTCTGCTTTCGATCACTGGAGCTTCTGTTTCCGGTGTAGACGCCCGTTAGGAAACGGTGAATAATTTGTAAAAGGAGAGATACTGCGTTCTTAGAGGAGCGGCGCGAGAGACAGCTAAGTAGTTAACAAACGGCCACTAAAAAATGACCGGCCACTTAGCCAAGACAGCGCCACTTCGACGTTCAAACCTATGACCATTGTGTGATATGCCTTCTGTCGTCCACAGAGTCTACTTCAATGTCTTATAAACTTCCGACGGTATATTTTATCTGTCTGCGTGTTCTGTATATGAAGAAAAATCTGAGAACCTACCGTTCATTCGCATAATCTGATGCTGAACACCAGCTACGCAGCACACCCACCCTAAAGGGGTACCAACGTTTCTATCCAGATGAGGCTCAATGTTTTGGCTCGCACCATAAATCTCAGCACGTTGCTATGTATGGACTGCAACCAACGTTACTCCATGTTTCTTTCTTCAATCGTGTATTCTTGATTGCAAATGTACGACGCAGAAGCCTGAAGAATATTTTGTAGTTTCGTGAGCAAAACTCCACTCTTGAAAATGCCTGAGTTTTCCTCCCACGTGTCTCATTTTCAGTTGTGTAACATTTTCTTGGTAAATGCTGTTGTGTATCTGTAGGAATAGATCTGCGGCATAGATCGCAAACGCTCATATAATTGTGCGGGTAACAACTTTGGAATATTGCATGTGTTTCACTCAGTATGACTTGTAACAGTATTCCGTCACTAAAGTATCATGTTTTTCATTACACACTAGGTAGTGTTACCTTCATTCTTTGGGATTTCGCCGTCAGTAGTGTTCATTATCATTACTTAGCGGAATCATCGCAGGTGTCGATAGTCCTCACCGTGGCCAGTCGTTGGAAGCAATATGTTAAATAGGCCTTGCTGTGGTCGCTACAGATTTTTCTGCAGCGGCGAACTTTCATGTCTGAAAAGGCATATGTAGTGCGTACATCAGGTGAAAGGCTGCCTAAAGGCGATAGTACGCCGTAATAATGGGACGAACGTTACGGGTGTTTTATGTGACAGTGTCTAGTTTTGAGCCAGAGCCTGCTATACGTTATCTCGAATTGTAAAGAAATAAAGATACTTAGACAAGCATATGTTGAATTTATTGCTAGATTGTGGCGCACACACAAAGTAGAGCACAGTCTCTCTAGACTTTGTACATAAAAAATCTTCTCTCCTTGTATAGATTTCGGTGTTTTCGAAGGCTGAAATCCTGAACCACTCCGAAATTAATCCGAAAAAGATCATTTATAATGGATCAAATCCGAAAAAGTTCTTGAAACCTCATTAGGAACCGTACTCTCGCTGCCATTTTATTAGTTCTGCGATCACTCCTATGTACAGTCCACCCAGATCTTGTTTACCTCCTTACGCGTTCCTTTTTATAATTACATACGTAAATTAATCCACCTGTTGAGGCACGGAAAGACAGAAAAGAAACTACTGAGAAGTAGAGAGCGGCACGTTTGTATGCACTTCGACGCCCGAAAAATGCGCTGACAGTACCAACGTGAAAAGATGTGTCATAAAGAAACCAATGGAAGAATCAACGCCAAACAGTGAAGTTACTATAAAAAATGGTGAGCATTCCCTGGAAAATAATTACGAAGCTTAGGCTACACTGTGAAGCAAGACAGGCAGCGAGACTGTGGAGGAAGCTCAGTTGCGGAGAAGAAACGCTAAAATTAAACAGCTACAGAATTTTGATGTAACAGTGAAAAGCACGAACTGTGGAATGGAAAAGCTGCTACTTTATTTAGAAAAAAATGCGTAAGGAATTCTGGGGCGAGCCTTACTGAATCAAAAGTAACAATTATTTAGTACTAATATCTAAAGAAACATTTATAGGCGGTTCTCTCTGCAACAATAAATACATAAGAAAGACAGAGGTGTAGCAGAAAGTTGGCATAAATCTTTGCAGCTAATGGAAACGCTATCTAATGAAACAGATGATTTTTTAAACATAGACCGAGCGAGCTGGCGCTGTTGTTAGCACACTGGACTCGCATTCGGGAGGACGACGGTACAAACCCGCGTCCGACAATCCTGATTTAGGTTTCCCGTGATTTCCGTAAATCGTTTCAGGCAAATGCCCTTTGAAAGGGCACGGCCGACTTCCATCCCTAATCCGAGCTTGAGCTCTGTCTCTAATGACCTTGTTGTCGACGGGACGTTAAACTCTAATTTCCTCCGCCTCTAAACATAGGAGATAGCGGTAAGTGCGGAGTTTGCAGAAGGTAACACAAATCACAGACAGGTGATCTTAATTTCGATGGAGGTAGAATGTAGGGACTGGACTTCATCTAAAGAGAAGCTGTAGTTTCAGAATTATTCAAGAAAAATGTTCAAAAGTGATCTTCGAACACGTTTTTCTTGACTAACTTGAAAACTGTGGCCTCCAGCGAAAACCTATCCTCCTACAATACATTAAATATCTTATTAAAAGGTCCTCTTCATTTTTATGTAGAACTAATAGTCTGCACGCAGCGAGCGAGAGAATATGAAAGTCTTCCATATGGTTTCTGTAGGCGTTGCGGGGTGCATAAAACCCACCGGTAGGGGCAACAAAATCACCCGTTACAACCTGTCATTGAAGAGCCCAGGGCGCCTAAGGCTGGTATGAGTTTGATTTATATCATTCAACAAAAATCAGCATCTCTCTCTCTCTCTCTCTCTCTCTCTCTCTCTCTCTCTCTCTCTCTCTCTCTCTGTATTGAGAGCCTCTCAAACATCTATATATTGGATCTCAGGTCTGGTGCGCTAACCACTACGCCACCCTGGCACAGAGGCTTTGCACAACTGCACAGACTACCATAGCACGCCTCATTCCTCAATCCAAATTCCCATTTATACCGCAGCCCACATGGCATTCCCCCTAAACTCGAATGGGAATTTGGACTAAGGAGGGAGGCTTGCTAGAGTAGCTCCTGCAGTTGTGCAAAGCCACAGTGCCAGGGCGGCATAGTGGTTAGCGCACCTGCCTAGTGAGCAGGAGAGACAGGTTCAATTCCCTGCCTTCGTACAAATATTCATTCGTCACTTCAGCCTATATATATATATATTCAGTGCACACTTCTGTTATGTGGTACGAGTAGCAATAATGATAACTCTGCCATCTTAGATAAACTTGGATGTGCTGTGGCATAGTCCATATCAATTCAGGCAGGCTAGCAAAAAATCTTACCTTCATAGTCTCGGATGTTATTGAATTTAGCATATGTTAAAGTGAAGGACTAAGTAAGGAACATGTATTTTTATGTTTTCTCCAGAAAAATTTCTGCTCCGAGATATAGCCCTCCAAAGATGACACTGTGCATACCATTTTCAAGATGCGAATTTTGGAAAAATTCTTAATGCTCTCTCTCTCGAACAGTTCTAGATTTTTGTTGGTTTTTTTATTTGAAACATAATTGCTTTATGATTACAAAGAAATCCTCCATTTGGACATATCTGTCAGTTATTTTACTATAGCATTCTGAATTTTTTTATAATTTATGGAAAAAAATTTTCAAAAATGTCAATCCATAAAATTGTTTTTTATTTTTCTGATGATTAGTACCATATAGTTCTACATTCCCTGAAAAGGAGAGCTTCCATACATAAAACCTGTTTTATTACTTTATCACACAACAGCCTCATAAAAATCAAAACCCCCCATGAACCATGGACCTTGCCGTTGGTGGGGAGGTTTGCGTGTCTCAGCGATACAGATGGCCGTACCGTAGGTGCAACCACAACGGAGGGGTATCTGTTGAGAGGCCAGACAAACATGTGGTTCCTGAAGAGGGGCAGCAGCCTTTTCAGTAGTTGCAGGGGCAACAGTCTGGATGATTGACTGATCTGGCCTTGTAACATTAACCAAAACGGCCTTGCTGTGCTGGTACTGCGAACGGCTGAAAGCAAGGGGAAACTACAGCCGTAATTTTTCCCGAGGACATGCAGCTTTACTGTATGATTAAATGATGATGGCGTCCTCTTGGGTAAAATATTCCGGAGGTAAAATAGTCCCCCATTCGGATCTCCGGGCGGGGACTACTCAAGAGGACGTCGTTATCAGGAGAAAGAAAACTGGCGTTCTACGGATCGGAGCGTGGAATGTCAGATCCCTTAATCGGGCAGGTAGGTTAGAAAATTTAAAAAGGGAAATGGATAGGTTAAAGTTAGATATAGTGGGAATTAGTGAAGTTCGGTGGCAGGAGGAACAAGACTTTTGGTCAGGTGATTACAGGGTTATAAATACAAAATCAAATAGGGGTAATGCAGGAGTAGGCTTAACAATGAATAAAAAAAATAGGAGTGCGGGTTAGCTACTACAAACAGCATAGTGAACGCATTATTGTGGCCAAGATAGACACAAAGCCTATGCCTACTACAGTAGTACAAGTTTATATGCCAACTAGCTCTGCAGATGATGAAGAAATTGATGAAATGTATGACGAGATAAAAGAAATTATTCAGGTAGTGAAGGGAGACGAAAATTTAATAGTCATGGTTGACTGGAATTCATCAGTAGGGAAAGGGAGAGAAGGAAACATAGTAGGTGAATGTGGATTGGGGGGAAGAAATGAAAGAGGAAGCCGCCTTGTAGAATTTTGCACAGAGCATGACTTAATCATAGCTAACACTTGGTTCAAGAATCATAAAAGAAGGTTGTATACCTGGAAGAATCCTGGAGATACTAAAAGGTATCAGGTAGAATATATAATGGTAAGACAGAGATTTAGGAACCAGGTTTTAAATTGTAAGACATTTCCAGGGGCAGATGTGGATTCTGACCACAATCAATTGTTATCATCTGCAGATTGAAACTGAAGAAACTGCAAAAAGGTGGGAATTTAAGGATATGGGACCTGGATGAACTGAAAGAACGAGAGGTTGTAGAGAGTTGCAGGGAGAGCATAAGGGAACAATTGACAGGAATGGGGGAAAGAAATAAAGTAGAAGAAGAATGGGTAGCTCTGAGGGATGAAGTAGTGAAGGCAGCAGAGGATCAAGTAGGTAAAAAGACGAGGGCTAATAGAAATCCTTGGGCAACAGAAGAAATATTGAATTTAATTGATGAAAGGAGAAAATATAAAAATGCAGTAAATGAAGCAGGCAAAAAGGAATACAAACGTCTCAAAAATTAAATCGACAGGAAGTGCAAAATGGCTAAGCAGGGATGGCTAGAGGACAAATGTAAGGATGTAGAGGCTTGTCTCACTAGGGGTAAGATAGATACTGCCTACAGGAAAATTAAAGAGACCTTTGGAGAGAAGAGAACCACTTGTATGAATATCAAGAGCTCAGATGGAAACCCAGTTCTAAGCAAAGAAGGGAAGGCAGAAAGGTGGAAGGAGTATATAGAGGGTTTATACAAGGGCGAAGTACTTGAGGACAATATTATGGAAATGGAAGAGGATGTTGATGAAGACGAAATGGGAGATAAGATACTGCGTGAAGAGTTTGACAGAGCACTGAAAGACCTGAGTCGAAACAAGGCCCCGGGAGTAGACAACATTCCATTAGAACTACTGATGGCCTTGGGAGAGCCAGTCATGACAAAACTCTACCATCTGGTGAGCAAGATGTATGAGACAGGCGAAATACCCTCAGACTTCAAGAAGAATATAATAATTCGAATCCCAAAGAAAGCAGGTGCTGACAGATGTGAAAATTACCGAACTATCAGATTACTAAGTCATGAATGCAAAATACTAACGCGAAATCTTTACAGACGAATGGAAAAACTGGTAGAAGCGGACCTCGGGGAATATCAGTTTGGATTCGGTAGAAATGTTGGAACACGTGAGGCAATACTAACCTTACGACTTATCTTAGAAGAAAGATTAAGAGAAGGCAAACCTACGTTTCTAGCATTTGTAGACTTAGAGAAAGCTTTTGACAATGTTAACTGGAATACTCTCTTTCAAATTCTGAAGGTGGTAGGGGTAAAATACAGGGTGCAAAAGGCTATTTACAATTTGTACAGAAACCAGATGGCAGTTATAAGAGTCGAGGGACATGAAAGGGAAGCAGTGGTTGGGAAAGGAGTGAGACAGGGTTGTAGCCTCTCCCCGATGTTACTCAATCTGTATATTGAGCAAGCAGTAAAGGAAGCAAAAGAAAAATTCGGAGTAGGTATTAAAATTCATGGAGAAGAAGTAAAAACTTTGAGGTTCGCCGATGACATTGTAATTCTGTCAGAGACAGCAAAGGACTTGGAAGAGCAGTTGAACGGAATGGACAGTGTCTTGAAAGGAGGATTTAAGATGAACATCAACAAAAGCAAAACGAGGATAATGGAATGTAGTCAAATTAAATCGGGTGATGCTGAGGGAATTAGATTAGGAAATGAGACATTTAAAGTAGTAAAGGAGTTTTGCTATATAGGGAGTAAAATAACTGATGATGGTCGAAGTAGAGAGGATATAAAATGTAGACTGGCAATGGCAAGGAAATCTTTTCTGAAGAAGAGAAATTTGTTAACGTCGAGTATAGACTTAAGTGTCAGGAAGTCGTTTCTGAAAGTATTTGTATGGAGTGTAGCCATGTATGGAAGTTAAACATGGACGATAACTAGTTTGGACAAGAAGAGAATAGAAGCTTTCGAAATGTGGTGCTACAGAAGAATGCTGAAGATTAGATGGGTAGATCACATAACTAATGAGGAGGTGTTGAATAGGATTGGGGAGAAGACAAGTTTGTGGCACAACTTGACTAGAAGAAGGGATCGGTTGGTAGGACATGTTTTGAGGCATCAAGGGATCACAAATTTAGCATTGGAGGGCAGCGTGGAGGGTAAAAATCGTAGAGGGAGACCAAGAGATGAATACACTAAGCAGATTCAGAAGGATGTAGGTTGCAGTAGGTACTGGGAGATGAAGAAGCTTGCACAGGATAGAGTAGCACATTCAGAAGGATGTTGGTTGCAGTAGGTACTGGGAGATGAAGAAGCTTGCACAGGATTGAGTAGCATGGAGAGCTGCATCAAACCTGTCTCAGGACTGAAGACAACAACAACAACAACAACAACAACAACAACAACAACAGCCATATTTAACATAATTTTTTTTAAATATGTGTAGGAGACTCATTTTTCAAGCATGGTTCCAAAATGTATGCGAAACGTCCAAAGACTTTAAGGTTTCAATTCATACAACTTCTGTGCACTCTGTTTTGTTCTCAAATTAGCCAGTCAATGAACTAAAAATATGTTCCACTGCTTTAGTATCTTCCTTTGATATAGAGTGATGCCTTCCTGTTGAACCAATAGGAACAGGAAGTGGGCACTGATGTCGTTGTTGTTATTGTCGTCCTTCAGCTGGAAACCTATATCCAGCCGCTGATCCATGTGGTAGCATAAAGTTCACTACAATTCCGTTTAACTCATTTTGGTGCCTCTAATCTCTGAAATCCACCAGTTACAGTCATACACACACGCCACTAACATATCCCTCCTCAAGCTGTGAATCTGAATATTGTTCTGCTGTTTCTGAGGTGCTGGCTGAACGAACGAAATTTCTTCTTTCTTGCTCTATAAAGTGCGTGCAATATGAGTTCGCCCATAACTTTGAGTCAAAAAATGTGCCTTCTGAATTCCTTTCACAGGAGTAATTTGTTTGGACCATTCTTCTTTTTTCTGCTCATGGAATTCTTCGATTTCCTCATTGGACAAAAGAATAAGGGCTGTGGATGTGTAAGATTTCGCGACTCTTTGTAAACTCCTCAGTATTCTAAATCGCAGCTTTATTTGGACTGGAAAGATTGTTTTGTAGCGTAGTGCGTCAGCAGGCCGCCTACAGCATCAAAAGGCCCCTTCCCGTGACCATTTGCACTGTATACCCAGTCAGTTGGCACAAGCGACTTACTCAATTCAAACAGCTGGCAAAGATTTTTAAAATGACTAGGAGCACCATCAGAAATAATCAGGATCTTCTCTACCGCTATTTGTAGTTGAAGAATTTTGTGTATTTCTAGCAAAGCAAGTGCTGAGTCATGTCATATGTCATCTCTTATAACTGCAACACTTGTGGTCTTGTTTTGAAAATATGTCACTCCTGTAAAAATTGAAACTTGCTCATTACTCCAATGATACCGTTGTACTTCTTGTGGGAGAATTACAGACCAGTTCTCGGCAAAATCACAGTGAAGCACTAAAATATTTCTTCAGCCTGTACACACCCTTCCACTTCTGCAATGTGTTGTTGCAATTTCCTCAGGTGCTGGTGTGTTACTGCTTACACTGACCATTTACCAAGTTCATCAATGAAACTGTCAAAGACAACAGTTTTCTTAATTAGTGTAATTTCCTCCCATGTCGCATATGTAATTTCTGCAGAGTTATCTGCTATGTCTTCCAGGCGAAGTGTCTGTAAAGACAGTCCTCCCTTTCCAGGGCAGCCATCACATTCTGGAAACAAACAAGTCTCTCACTTTACGTCATAGACTAGTAATGACTTCACACACCAAACCAAGGTGTCATATGTCACATGCTCCAATAAGTTCTTCAAAGTTACCACACAAAGTTCAAAATTCACGCAGTACACACATAAACAGAGATCTCTAGGTGGGTGTGGAACTACTCACTTAGGTCGTAGTGCATAATATTTTGATCTTCCAATATGTGAAGTTGTATAGTTGCTCTCGTAAACTGCAAAAGTTTCTTTAATACTGCAAGTCATGTACCTCTTCAGTTCCACAACTATTTGTCCTTCAACTGTTACAGTTATAGTGTCCTTTTTGTTGGCACTCTGGCGAGAACAGTTCCATTTATCTTCCAGATAAAATGACTACACTATTTGAACTTGAGCTGCTTCTACAAGATGACCATTATAAGGATGTGGTCTCCCAAAGACTCCTTTTACAGACCTCACATTTCTTGATTTGTTTACCATTTACTTTGATACTGACGGAACGTGGTTAATATTGTTTTGTTTGAAAATGTCTCTGGAATAATAGTTAAAATTGCACATTTTCATTGTAGGATGCACAATATTCAACAGATGAATTGATATTTGCGAAAAAAGGACTAACATCTCTGTAGTTGACTGATTCGGGGTCTTTAATTTTTCCTCTGTTGATGTCAACGCTGCATCTTCTGCACCGTGGGAGGCTTCACCTTGTTCAGATTCTATCATTGTTGTTATTCTGTCAAAACATTTAGAACACACAAAATCGTCACTGGAAACATCTTCACTTCGAAGCAGTTTTCAAATGAGAACACTTATTCCCAACATGAACCAAGTCTGCTTTTTTGTTTGTCTTACATATCACTCATTTATGGATATGCAAATAGTCATCACACTTCACTCTCCTGTGGCCTCAGTCAGAAGACATTTCAAACAGTCCTTTTCACAAAACACACTGCAACTGTGTCAACTGGCAAATTCCTCACGAAAACACACGACTCACTAGATGGTTTCAGATTTCTTAGAAGCCTCTTCAGTAAACAAACGAGCACTGAACTACTACTATACACAAACTTGCAATGAACAACCATGGCAAAGAAACTACAACAAAGGGTAAGAAATAACTGCAACAATGAAAGTGAAAAGAAATAACTGCAACAATGAAAGTGAAAATAAATAACTGCAACAATGAAAGTGAAAATAAATAACTGCAACAATGAAAGTAAAAATAAATAACTGCAACAATGAAAGTAAAAATAAATAACTGCAACAATGAAAGTGAAAATAAATAACTGCAACAAAGACAATAGAAATAAACATTGTAACAAAGAAATTACTAAGAAACAACTTCAGTGAAGGCATACATTATCCTTGAAAGTTAAATAAAATGATTTTTTAAAATAAAACCTGTCGAAAATAAAAGTGGAAGCTCTCCTTTACAGAAAATATAGTACTACATGGTAATAATCAACAGAAAAAATCAAAATGTTATGGATTGGCATTTTTGAAAAAAAAGTTTCCATAAATTATAAAAAAGTTCAGAACGTTATAGTAAAAGAACTTTGACACATAAGTCCAAATGGAGGATTTCTTTGTAATCATAAAGCAATTTTAAATAAAAAACCGTAACTTAATATCTAGAACTGTTTCAGAGATACAGCATTTTAAAATTTTTACAAAATTCGCATCTTCAAAATGGTATGCGCACTGTCATCTATGGAGGGCTGTATCCCGGAGCAGAAATTTTTTTGGAGAAAACAAAAAATGTGTTCCTTACTTAGTCCTTCATTTTAACACATGTTTAATTCAATAACATCCGATACTATGAAGGTAACCCCCTCTGCCTGAAGTGATACGGAATATGCCCTGTATTCTCTCATCTCCTGGAGCGTTCTCAGCATTTAGACACTCAATTCGATTTCGGTAGTAACGCTATTCAAATCTCTGGCCTACCATATTGATCTGTCTTTCATGCCGTTTCCGAATATCGGAATGTGAACTTCAAAAATACCGCCCCCAGGTTCGTGTCCCACGCTTGACCAACTGCTCTCGGGCTCCATCTCTAGTAACACTGATATTGATAGGACGCTAGAGTTTACCTTTCCTACCTTCAAGAGTCGTGAAGTCATCGAAGATCACCATAGAAAGGCTGCTCTGGTGTGCACTTTAGTCTTTGGCCGAAGTGGTATCCTTATTAGGCTTCTGAGACTTAATAAAAAAACCAGTGCGTCAGGTACTATCCAAAGTAAAGTAGTTGTCGCTTTAGCCGGTAAGATCACCAGATAAAATATTAGTCACCTGTTCCCTTAAAAAGAGCACACTGGTCATTTTGGATTGCTGTAGCTGGTTGTAATTGGTACTGGGTGGTCATGTGACCCTCACTGACGATGTATGTCATGGCAGTGAAATGGCGTGTATGTGCTAGCCGATTATATTGAACAAGTGCAGTAAGGCAGGCCAGCATGGAAATGTGACTGAGATGAGCTACCGGATTTGAACATGGCAATGACCATGCTGTGAATGAAATAGCCCAATTGTTGATGCGTCAATGCCAACTGCTGAACATCTACTAGGAATGGTGTACCACTTACAGCCACATAACACAGCGTGAGAACGGCGGTCGCGCAAAGATCCTAACCGACAGGGATCGGGGATATGTCACACATTGTGACAACCCGTTTCACACAAAACAAGTATTGCTGTTGTCACTGAACGCATAGCCATCTTAATCAGTTCCCAAGTGAACATTGTGAAGGGAACTACACGCAGTGGATAATCGAAATCGGATCCATTGCAAACGGCGTTGCTCATAGGGGCACATAATAAATGGTCTTCTCAGTAGGCCAAATAACACAGAAACTGGACAGTGGGTGACTGGAGATGTGTAGTGCAGTTCAGCGAGTGGCAATTTCGGAACTTTTCCAAATGATGAAAGGCATCGAGTGCCCTGACAGATCGGTGAGGCACTTAATCCGTAGTGTAGTTCAGACCAGAGATGGATCTGTGATGTTTTGGGACCAATGTTCGTAGCATGTTTTCTGGGACTATTCATTCGGGTTACTGTGACCAAGAGCCAGGATGTTTATTTGAACGTTCTTGGAGACCATATGTTGTCCTTTCTTCTACGACTTGATGAGTACACTGTGGAAATTCTTATCTTCCAGGTGACAACCACTATGTTCATAGGACTGCCCACATACATTCCTGGTTGGACTAATACACTCTATCGCACCTCATCTGACTCGCTAAAGTAACCGATATTAATGCCATAGAAAAAAGGGTAAACGTAACAGTCAATATTCCTGCCCTTTGGTAACTTTACGGGGTTGAATCGTCAGTTAGTTGCTTCAGCTGGATGTGTCATGTCTAGAGAAACTTGGAGTTAATCTCCTTCTCATAATAAAGTCAAGAAATGGTGGCACACGGTGTTGGCCTGAGGCGTCCTGGGAGTGATCAACTTTTTATCCAATATTTTTAATGAAGGAAGTAATCAAGAAGACGTAGTCCAGCGACGATATTGCGCTCTGTGTTTGAAGTGAATGAAGCGGAAGAGTATAAATGAATATATTAGCTTCAGATATCGGATGTAGTGCTGGTGCTTGGACATAATACATTGAATGAGGTCAACAAAAGTGTGATAATGCGCCTAACAACAGTTAGGAGAGAGACCCAATGCATCTACAAGGTCCCACAGAATGGGCAAATCAGAAAGAGGACGGAAATATAAAGGTTGAAGTTCATACCAGTTCGGAGGGCCTAATGAACCATAAAAGTGTCAGCCAGCTTTGCAAGCGAACTCCAAGCGAAAGGGCGTGGCCCCAGAGAAGAGGGCGTGTCAGTGGAATTTCGTCGCGCGTCCGTCATCGATCCACGGTTAGAGGTGTTAGCCACATCTGTTTCTTTGTAGCATCCCCATTACAGAGTTGTATCATTCCACGGTCTTACTGTTAAGTCGGCAGGTCGCAGTCTAGTGCATGGGTTTTCAATCTTTTAGGTTATTGAGCTACATTGGAAGAAGACTAGGGTTTTTTGGCCGCACATAATATTCTTAACACTAACAGCAACCCCAGAGAAAAAAGAGGGGAGGGGGAATGGGATGGGCCAATGAGAGAAGAGAGAATAGTATCGTGTGGCGGGAGTTTCGAATTGGAAATATTCAGAACGGAATTTTGTGGATTCGTGTGATAGATATTCGTTTCTTAGGCCGCTTTGATACTTGGTTTGGGCTGCGGTTTTGGTGGACACCCCTCGTGTATTGGTATGCTAGCTGCCTGTAGATCACGGGGCCCCAGGTTCGATTGTGGGCTGGGTCGAAGTTTTTCTTCGCTCGATGACTGGATGTTTGTGTTGCATTCGTTTTATGTCATCTTCACCGACTCTCAAGTCGCCAAAGTGGGGTCAAATAGGAAGACTGTGGTGTCACCGCCAGACACCACACTTGCTAGGTGGTAGCCTTTAAATCGGCCGCGGTCCGTTAGTATACGTCGGACCCGCGTGTCGCCACTATCAGAGATTGCAGACCGAGCGCCGCCACACGGCAGGTCTACAGAGACTTCCTAGCACTCGCCCCAGTTGTACAGCCGATTTTGCTAGCGATGGTTCACTGACAAAATACGCTCTCATTTGCCGAGACGATAGTTAGCATAGCCTTCAGCTACGTCATTTGCTACGACCTAGCAAGGCGCCATGTTCAGTTACTATTGATACTGTAAATAATGTACAGACAAGAGCTACGTTCAACATTAATGGATTAAAGTATTCCACCATCTGCGTCCGTTTTTCTGAAGTCTAAATTCCTTGCCCTGTTCCAGACCACACGCCAGCCTGCGTGAGCTTAAACGCGTGCCTTTCAGCTTCCTCTAAAATTCGTGGGTTGCCTCTCCTGCCAATCCACAACAAAGACTTTAACCAGGCGCCCGAGACGGAGCACCCTGGCCAATAATGCCATAAGGTTATACATTATTACAGATAACTTTCGTTGCAGAAAAAGGCTTCATCACTTTAAACAAATAACTTGTTTTTTTTTCAGATTTACACATGAAGTACATTTTACGTTAGCAATTTTCTCGTCTCAGTCGACTAATCATGGCAAAATGACCGATGATTCAAAAAATGTATGCAAGTTAGTGGTGCCTAATATGCAGTTTTGCACATGAATGTGTAACTAAAGTTATGAGGATTCCTTCTTCGTACAAAAGTCAGAGAATTAAGGAATTAACAATAATGATGATAAATTAGTGATGATCAAATCAAATTCGTAGCTGATATTCGTGAATGGATCGTATTGTAGACTCTTGATGCTACTGAGAACTGAAAGACTTGGAAGTGTGTCGTCCAAATAATTGCAAACGTCGACATTTATTTACTCGAGAAAATATATAGGTATAAAGAAATAAAACTTTTTTTAGAAGGCAGTATACAGGGCCCTTTTATCCTTTGTGTCTTGTTTTATTTCTGAGTGCCAAATAATATACAAAATTATTTTTCTCCTCCTTCATCGTTGAAACAATTTTCAACAAACACGTGTTGCGTCTATTCCCATTCTTAGTGACGCTGTGTGGTTTTTTTAGACATTGTAAAACCAAAGTAACCTTATGATTGGAGATAGTTTGTATCTTGTGTAGGAAAAGAAAGTCGTAGGAAAAATACCAGGTAGTAATGCAACCTTTGCAAAATGTCAAGAAAAAAAGCAAAAATTGAAATAAAAATTGAGAAGAGACAAAAGCACAAAATCCATTACTTTAACGTTAGCAATCGAAGAGGGAATTGGTTAACTTCCGTTTGGCAGGCAACGTCTCCTGCGTATGTTTTCGCTCATGTACAGTTTTCGACATACTGTACATTCGTCACAAGTAGTCGGTCGTTGTCACCGAGCCACACGCAGTGTGATTGGTAGCTGATTCATGCGCTGACATGTAAAAAGCTCACCTACCTACAAGTAATTGATTTTGAACGGAAATTCCCTCTCGTATGTAAGTCAGTTATTTCACAGTGTAAAATGCCCCCAGTCATTTGAATGCATGACCCGTTGTCTTCAGTCTGACGAGATTCGAACTTTTACATGGTTCCATCAAACCGTATTAGACTGTCTGTTAACGAAAACTCTCCTGTTCTGATCGAGCGATGATGATTTCCAGCCCATTCCCTTAAGGAGCGCGGAAAGAACGATTGTGTAAACACCGCTGTGCGTGGTACTCTAGCCCTCGCGATCCCTGCAAGAGTGACACGTAGGGGGGTTTTAGTATATTCCAAGATTCACCTTTGAAAGCTGGCTCTTGAAATTTTGTAAGTACGCTTTTTTCAGATAGGTGCAAACTATCTTCAAGCATCTGTCAGTTC
Source organism: Schistocerca nitens (assembly GCF_023898315.1). Lineage (NCBI taxonomy): Eukaryota > Metazoa > Arthropoda > Insecta > Orthoptera > Acrididae > Schistocerca > Schistocerca nitens. Next base: position 272,242,226 of record NC_064620.1, read on the forward strand.
CTTTTCTTCAGCATCTCCGTGACACTCTCCCATGGGCAAACACCGGTGACCCTGTCTACTATGCTACCCTTCTCTGTGTACATTCAATAATCCATGTTAGTCCTACGTGATATGCCCTCTCTCCCCCACTAGGACAGTATTCAAGGATGGGTTACTCGAGTGTTTTGTAACCAATCTCCTTTGCAGACCAATTGCATTCCATAGCGTTCTACCAATGAAATGAAGTCGTCATTTGCGTTAACAACTGAGCCTATGTGATCATTCCATTTCATATCCCTACAAATTGTTACACCTAGGTATTTGCATGAGTTGACTGTTTCCAACTGCAGTCATAAGATACTGAAATGCAAAATGTTTCATTACTGAACATTTAAAGCATGTTGCCAGTTTGTGTACCACTTTGAAATTTTATCAGGAGTCAACACTGGCGTCCGACACCACAGTGGTGTCGTGTGCATAGTATCACTCAGTGGCCGGGGACACCATAGTGGTGTCGTGAGCATAGTATCGCGCAGTGGCCGGCGACTGCACTTTATCTTTTGCATTCTGTTGGCGTTTTGTTGAGGTAACAAGTTACACATGTCAACAAGTTTTTTGTTTTTGTTTTTATAAGTACTTGTGCCCTTTCATCGTGGCAGACGAGAGACGATACGATTATTTACGATGAATGCGCTAGCAAAACTTGGGGGTTTTCACTACATCGCGTACGTTTCATCATGACCGACCTTCCGGTCCCTTAAGCAACACCAACTAATAGGCCTACGTATTTTCGAAACCAATAAACGAAAACGAAGAAAACTGCCATATATGTTACAAAAACAAAAAAGAACAATAAACTTAATGTGCAAGTCTTTTGGAATTGCGTTACATCTTGGAGACCGTTTTGCTGCAGATCATACGCAAGAGTAATATTAAGTACCAAAGACAATGCAAATAAACAAATATATGAAACAAACAAATTTTGTATTTATTTACGTATATACATCTTCGAGATTTCATGACAATAGGTGAACAGGGTTGAGAACTAAGGATGAGACTAGTAAAACGTAACAATTTATAATCTCCCGACAACGTCAAGAACGGCCGGCGACAAGTAATCCGAATTAGCGCTGCCGCCGCCAAGCGAATAAATTTGTACGAGACTTGCGGACGGCAAAGTGTTAATATTTGTGTAGCTTATTTCACACAGTACTTAATTATAGATAACTACATCGTAGGCGAAAAGTCTGACGTTACTACTGATATTGTCTGCAAGTTCATTAATATACAACATGAACAACAAGGGTCCCAAAGACTTTCCCGGGTGCACACCTGAAGCGTAAATGTTCGAACCAACAGATATAGATACAGATAGGTGAGCACAGCCCAAATTCCCATCTGCTGATCCAGCTGTCTCATCATTTCCCTAAACCTTTCTCAAAAAAATGGTTCAAATGGCTCTGAGCACTATGGGACTCAACTGCTGTGGTCATAAGTCCCCTAGAATTTAGAACTACTTAAACCTAACTAACCTAAGGACATCACACACATCCATGCCCGAGGCAGGATTCGAACCTGCGACCGTAGTGGTCGTGCGGTTCCAGACTGTAGCGCCTTTAACCGCTCGGCCACTCCGGCCGGCAAACCTTTCTCCAGTGAATAGAATTGTTCCTTACGAATTTTATTTTCCATTCTTGTCTGAGCTAGGACTCAGTCTCTAATGATCTGACTGTCGACAGGATGCTGACTCTAAGCCTTTAACCTTTCATCCAGCTTTTTAGTGGCTTTACATTAATGTCATCATCATTTCTGTTGACTTCATCACTGATGTTTCCCGAAGGTGTTGAGACTGGATACTTTTGTTGTACCATTACCTTGTGGTTCCTAATCCAGAGTGTTGTTGGCTTAGTATTCTACACTCTGGTAACTCAGACGTATTTTATTGTGATTCATTTGATTTTTCCTAAATTTTGTTTCCGTTAGTTAGCTAGCTAGTTAGTAGTTCAATAACAAAATTATTGATAAACGTTTATGATATGGAATGTGTTAGTAGAACAAATTTGTATCCGTCCTGAGACACCATGACCGGCCTCATTTGAACTCTTCTGTTGGGAGAGTTAATTTGGAGTTTAGGAACGACTGCTTGGATCGGGTGCGGGGTCTCCTATTGGTGTGGTTCCTGTTGATTCTCTCAGTAGGTGGGACTATACCAGGCACGGCCTACATCTCAACAGGAAAGGGAAGGGTGAACTGGCTGGGGTAATAGCAGGAAATTTAAGGGGGGGAGGCACTGCCATGAATGGTAAAATAACAGTGGTTACAGGTGTTGGACCAGCACCTTTTTTAGGATAGGTAAGACAGAAAGATGTCAAGTTCTACGAGAGGTCAGGATTGAAACAAATCTTCAGTTTAGGAAAGAAATTAAACAGCACAATTCTAGCACATTGGATCACCAGTCACAGCTGTCAATTATAAATTTTCACCAGTCACCAGAAATTTTATCTCCACCAAGTTGTATCTCAGTCCTAGGTAACTGCATTGATGAATTAAAGTCACCCAACCCAGTTGACATAATCTGCCTCTCTGAACACCATGTGACCACTGGTATAGGAACTAGGCCTAAGCACAATGAGAAACTCAGACAGGAGAGTACTGCAAATGTTAGAATAAGGAAAGGTTCTCATAAAAGTATGATTAAAAATAATGTAAGTATATTTCATCAAAATATTGGGAGTTTAAAAAATAAAATAGATGAGCTTCTGGTTTGTTTAGAAGATTTAGAAGCTGAGGATGAAATAGATATACTATGCCTGTCTGAGCATCACATTGTTACTGATACGGATAAGGTAAATGTAAGTGGATATAAGCTCTCTGCACATGTAATTAGAGAAAATATGGAGGAAGAAGGAGTTGCCATATATGTCAAAAGTTATCATTGTGCAAAAAGTATAGAAACAAAAAAGTTTTGTGTAGTGAAACATATAGAAGCATGTGCCAGTGAGCTTAAATTAAATAAAGGCACATTTATAATTGTAACTGTATATAGGTCCCCATCAGGATATTTTCATCTATTTCTGAAAAATTTGGACTCCTTGTTGTGCTATCTGTCAGATGGAGAAGTAAATTATTATTTGTGGGGACTTCAATGTAAATTCTCTGAAAGAGGGTAATAGGAAAAATGACCTTGAAGTATTGCTCGGTTCTTTCAATTTGACACCCGTTATTGATTTTCCTACTCGGGTGGTAAAGCTCACTGATAGATAACTTCTTTATAGACCAAGTTAAGTTTAACCAGATAAATGCTCAGCCTGTTGAGAATGGTCTTTCTGATCATGGTGCACAGCTAGTTACAATATATGACATAGCTCCATTCAGCAGTTCTAAAGAGTCCTCCAAAGTAATATGTTCAGTCAACGATTTAACAATTGCAAATTTCAGGGAAAGCCTACAGCAGTTAGACTGGGATGAAGTGTACCGTGAACCTGATGCCAATTTAAAATAGAATTTATTTCATGACACTTTTGTAAATGCATTTGAAAACTGCTTCCCCAAGAAAATAGTTAATTATACTCGTAAGAAACCATGTAACAAACCATGGCTTACTAAGGGTATAAAAATATCTTGTAACCGGAAAAGGGAAATGTATCTGACAGCAAGAAAGATTAGTGACCCAGAAACTATCAAACATTATAAAAACTATTGTGCTATATTAAGAAAAGTTATTTAAAAATCCAGAAGTATGTGTATCATGTCTGAAATCAGCAACTCGGATAATAAAATTAAAACAATTTGGAATATTATTCAAAGAGAAACAGGTCAACCAAGAGCACAGGAAGACAGTATTACCATCAAATTGAATGAAAACTTTACGAACAAAAAGTCAGAAGTTGAAAATATTTTTAATAATCATTTTCTAACTGTTGTGGATATAGTAGGATCCTGGTGTTCATTAGAAGATGCTAGGCAGTTAATGGAAGAGGCCACACCTATGCAATTTGATACAATTGAAATCTCACCCACTTCTCCCTCTGAAATTAGGAAAATAATAAACTTGCTTAAAAGCAAAAACTCGCATGGAATTGATGGCATTTCCAGCAAAATACTAAAAGCTTGTTCTCAACAGATAAGTAAGATTCTCAGCCACCTGTGTAATAGTTCTCTGTAACAGGGCATTTTCCCTGATAGACTGAAATATGCTATTGTTATACCTTTGCATAAAAAAGGGGATAGATCTGATGTCAACAATTACCGTCCAATCTCCCTTCTAACAGCTTTATCCAAAAGTTTTGAGAAAGTAATGTATTCAAGAGTAGCTTCACATATTTGTAAAAATGAAGTACTAACAAAATGTCAGTTTGGTTTCCAGCAAGGTTTTTCAACGGAAAATGCCATATATGCTTTCACCAATCAAATTTTGAATGATCTGAATAACCGAACACCACCCATTGGGATTTTTTGTTATCTCTCAAAGGCTTTTGATTGTGTAAATCATGAAATTCTGCTAGACAAGCTCAAGTATTGTGGCATGAGTGGGACAGTGCACAAATGGTTTAATTCGTACCTAACTGGAAGAGTGCAGAAATTTGAAATAATTAGTTCTCATAATATGGAAAGATCAGCACATTCCTCAAACTGGGGAACTATCAAGAATGGGGTTCCACAAGGGTTGGTCTTGGGTCCTTTGTTGTTCTTAATATATATTAATGACTTGCCATTCTATATTCATGAAGAGGTAAAGATAGTTATTTGCTGATGATACAAGTATAGTAATCACACCTGACAAACAAGAATTAACTGATGAAATTGTCAATAATGTCTTTCAGAAAATTACTAAGTGGTTCCTTGTAAATGGACTCTCATTGAATTTTGATAAGACACAGTACATACAGTTCCGTACAGTAAATGGTATGACGCCATTAATAAATATAGACCCTAATCAGAAGCATGTAGCTAAGGTAGAATATTCAAAAATTTTAGGTGTGTCCATTGACGAGAGGTTAAATTGGAAGAAATACATTGATGATCTGCTGAAACGTTTGAGTTCAGCTACTTATGCAATAAGGGTAATTGCAAATTTTGGTGATAAACATCTTAGTAAATTAGCTTACTACGCCTATTTTCACTCATTGCTTGCATATGGCATCATATTTTGGGGTAATTCATCACTGAGGAATAAAGTATTTATTGCACAAAAGCGTGTAATCAGAATAATAGCTGGAGTCCACCCAAGATCATCCTGCAGACATTTATTTAAGGATCTAGGGATATTCACAGTAGCTTCACAGTATATATACTCTCTTATGCAATTTGTTATTAACAACCAAACCAAATTCAAAAGTAATAGCAGTGTGCATAACTACAATACTAGGAGAAAGGATGATCTTCACTATTCAAGATTAAATCTAACTTTGGGAAAGAAAGGGGTGAATTATATTGCCACTAAAGTCATTGGTCACTTACCAAATAGTATCAAAAGTCTGACAGATAACCAACAAGTATTTAAGAAGAAATTAAAAGAATTTCTGAATGACAACTCCTTCTACTCCATAGAGAAATTTTTAGATATAAATTAAGAAAAAAAGAAAAAAAATTATAAAAAAAGAAAAAAAATAAAAATAAAAAAGTTGTTATATTAACTTAATTATGTTGTTAAATTAACTTAATTATGTCATGTATTGGAAAATTTGACTTGTTCCACATCATTACGAAATATCGTATTCATGATCCATGGAACTAGTATTAATCTAATCTAACCTAATCTAATCTAGAACACTTACACACATGTCTATATGTACAAGCACCTGTACAGCTACTCAATCCTGTAAAAACTACTTAAAACATGTAGAGCAACAGACACAAGTAGAAATATTTAAATGGTCAAGCAAATAGATAAAGAGGCAAGAGTCATTTTCAAGGAGGAACTCTAAACATTTAGCAGTGGGCACACCAGTCTACAAGGAATATAGCAGAAGTGATCCACAAAAACCACCAATTATCATCGATATCTGTTGTATAATCTTATAACCTATTCGCAGCTCAAATTTACTGAGATACCTTGAACAGAATTACCTCCTCTAAGAAAACCTACATGTATTCTGAAAACCTCAATTGTGCGAAACATGATTAGTTTTTTTCTCATATGACATCTTTATAGCCATTTATCAGGGGCCTCACATGGATGCAGCATTTCTTGAGCTGCAAAAATCATTTGACATGTACAATAACTAAATGGAAGTCTGATCACATCAGTTATGAAGAGCAAGTTGTGACTGAATTGATGATTTCTTGGCACAGAAAGCACAGCATATCGTATTAGACAGTGTCATTGACAGTCACAGAACTAATTACAGATGTGCCCCAGGAAGTGTGTTGGGATCCATGATGTGTGTTAGTGATGTAACAGACAATTTTAGTAGTAACCTTTAGTAGTAACCTTTAGTAGTAACCTTTAGTAGTAACCTTAAACTACAAATAACCAGTCAGATCTTGGTAAGATTTCAAACTGATGCAAAGACTGACCACTTACTTTAAATGTTCAGAAATGTAAAGTTGTACACTTCATGAAACACACATATGTAAGATTATAAAGTAATTGGCTGGATAAAAAATCTGCTCACTAAACAGTGGCAGGAGAACACACATATAAAAAAGATTTTATGTATGCAAGCTTTTGGAGCCAATGGCTCCTTGTGGCAGAAGAGTTAAGGGGTAAGGAAGAGGGGTGAAGAAAAAGGACTGGAGAGGTTTAGGAAAAGGGGCAGAGTTCGGAAAAGTCACCCAGAACCCAGGGTCAGGGGAGACTTACTGGATGGGATGAGAAGGAAAGACAAACTGTTGTGAACTGCGCCACATGAGGTTTGAAAGCCTGAGAACTTTATGTGGAAGACACAGTAATATGCAAGACAGAGATTACTGCTAAAACATGGTGAACGAGTTAATAAGAGTGAAAAGCTAAGTTCATAGTACGTAATAAAGGTGGGAGGGGGATGGAAAAATAAACTGGTCAGAAAATGAAAGATGTAGAAACTAAAGCTGAGTGCAGAAAGCAGTAGTTACTGTGAAGAAATGCCAAGATGGAAGAAATTAACATAAATTAAAGCCAGGTGAGTGGCGAGAACCAAGGACATGTCTTAGCACTAGTTCCCACCTGCGGAGTTCTGAGAGAATGGTGTCTGGGGGAAGAATCCAGACAACGTGTATGGTGGGTGAAGCAGGCACTGAGGTCATGACTGTCATGTTTTAGAGCATGCTCTGCAACAGGGTATTGTGTGTGCGCAGTATACAGCCTATGCCTCTGCGCCTTGATCCCAACTGATAAATTGGTGGAAGTCATTCTCATGTGAAAGGCTGTACAGTGTTTACATTAAAGCTGGTATGTGATGTGTCATTTCACAGGTGGCGCTCCCTTTGATAGTATATGTTTTGCCATTTACAGGTCTGGTATAGGTGGTGGTAGAAGAGTGCATAGGGCAAATCTTGCAGGGGGGGATGGTCACAGGAGTAGGAGCCATAGGATGGGGAGATTGTTCCAGAGGGAGAATAAGGTCTGACAAGGATATTGCGGATTGTGAAGGTGATGAAAAGCTGTTCTAGGTGTGGTGGTCAAAATCTCAGAATGGGTCTCATTTCAAGGCATGATTTTTAAGAAGTCATGGCCTTGTCTAAGCAGCTGGTTAATGCACTGAAGACCAGGATAATACCGAGTGACAAGTGGTGTGTGATGAAGCTGTTTTTTGGAGCAATCAGCAGAATCAGGATTGGATGTGATGATGTGGGAAATCTGCTTTTGAACTAGCAAACATATACTATCAAAGGGAGAGCCAAGTGTGAAATGACACGTCACATTCCAGCTTTTATGCAAACACTGTTCGGCCTTTCACATGAGCATGACTTCCACCAAGTTATCTGTTAGGATGAACGGGCAGAGGTAGAGGGTGTATACTGCCAACACACAATATCCTGTTGCAGAGTGTGCTCTACAGCACGACAGTCGTGACCTCGGTGCCTGCTTCACCACAAGCGTCATCTGGATTCTCCTCCCAGGCACCATATTCTCAGAACTCCGCAGGTGGGAACTAGTCCTATGACATGTCCTTGCTTCTCGCCACTCACCTGGCTTTAATTTATGTTAATTTCTTCCATCTTGGCATTTATTCACAGTAAATACTCCTTTCTTCACTCAGTTTTAGTTTCTACATATTTCATTTTCTGACCAGTTTATTCTCCCGCCATCCCTCTCCCACCTTTATTACATACAATGCACTTAGCTTTTCTCTCTTATTAACTCGTTCACCATGTTTTAGCAGTAATCCCTGTCTTGCGTGTTGCTGTGCCTTCCACATTAAGCTTTTAGGTTTTCAAATGTCATCCGGTGCAGTTCCCAACAGTCTATCTTTCCTTCTCATCCCAACCGTAAGTCTCCCTTGCCCCAGGGTTCTAGCCAACTTTCCTGAACTCTGCCCCTTTTTCCAAACCTATCCAGTCCTTTTCCTTCACTCCTCTTCCTTAACCTTCAACCCTTCGGCCAGGAGAAGGAGCCACTGGCTGCCACTTGGTGAATAGATTTTTTTATCTATCCTATTACTTTATATTGTCAACAATTGATTATTTTCATTGTTATAAATATGTAAGATTGTATGACTGCAATGTCAGTTAGTGACAGTTGGAATTGTTCTGTCCATTAAAGTACCTGGTTGCAGTATACCTGTAACTCTTCAGTAATGAAGTAGAAATGTATGCAAAAAGTTGAGTTCCCTCCTATTGTTTTAGCCATATGATGACTTTAATATCTTTTGTCTAGGAATAAAAGTATTAATATTTTGCATATGAGACATCAACTCTTCATTTAACTTGCAAAGTCTGTTAGAAAATTTCAGAACCAATACCACAAAAACATTTTTAAATGAAGAAGACTCATAACATGGATTCTATTGAATCCTTCTCCCGAATACATTCCTCCACTACGTATAAACCTCTCCAAGTAACTTTCTCATTTGTAAAAATAGTCTTGAAATGAGTCTCGAGCAATCACCGAAAGTTACTAAATTAAACGTTGTCTTATACTTTCAGTGGTTATGGATAAATGCTTTAACAAATCCCTCCATGGGACAAGGATTCAATCAAAGCAAAGGAAAATGTAAAATTTTTGAGCATTTTTCTTTGAGTTAAAGTCTGACTTTTACTTCATATTCATAGACCCATATCTTATCAACAAATATTTGTCTTTGTGCACACACACAAGACAATTAAAAAATGCTGCTGTTAAGTTTTCTGTGCAGTCGTGTACAGTTAAAATGAATTTGATGCAATACTACTGCTGATTCAATTCATGATTGTTCAGAAACTGTGAATGTAATATATTCTTTAATAAGCTCCAGTAACTTGGAGACAATGCCAGCAAACTGGAAACAAATCTGCTGATGAATTTTGAAGCTAATATGCCTCAGTACTGCTGTCAACACAACTCAAATTACTCTGGAACTTTCAAATGTGCTTTACATTTCCCAGTATCTTTTGTAATAAAAGGCAACTTATAACATAGTCTTATTTTTTTCTTTTTCTTTTGTAGATTCCCACAATGTCAATTAATGGAAGTTCGGTGGACTTCGTACTGGTGTGGGAAGAAGAAGGAAGCAAAGCAGCATCTAGTGCTGCGGCAAATGCCAAGATAAAACGAGAGATCTTTGAAAAACATTTGGAAGAAGAAGGTCTGATTCTGGAACATGAAAAAGTGAAGCATTTGAATTTTGTGAAAATACATGCTACTCATGAAGTGCTGTGCCGTTATACTGAAATCCTGAAACTTCGTATGCCAATGAAAGAGGTATTATTATTATTATTATCATTATCATTATTATTATACTGAGTAATATAAATCTATTGTAAATTTCGACTCGTCAGCAGGAGTACACAGGCACGCACACCTGTGCAGCCACAATGTTTCCGCACAGGTGTGTGTGTGTGTGTGTGTGTGTGTGTGTGTGTGTGTGTGTGTGTGTGGGGTTGTTGTTGTTGTTGTTGTTTTTTTTTTTTTTTACAGACCATATCTTGCCATATTTATTTTTAGTTTAATCAGGGTAGCTTGCAAGAGCCAACATAGCCAAACAAAACATTTACCCACGATATATTGTTTTCATTTTATTTACACTAAATAGTGCACTTTATAAACAATAATGTTACAGAAGAGAGGTAAAATGCTACAGAATTTATTTTTATTGTCATTTGTGGCACTGTGAGTAACAGTAGCTTGCTTAATGACTATGTAAGCTCTGATCTTGTCAGGTTGATATGACTCTTATCCCTGGAATGGGTGGGTGAAAAAAAATAACGTGAATGGACGGGATGGGTCTGAGAGACCAACTTTTTATTTACCTCCCACACTAATGAATACATAAATTTTTAACAGCAGTGCCAAAAATACTTCTTTTACCCTTTTACTGTTTAGTATTTAAATTTCTCCTCCATATCCTTAAAAATAGGGTTATTCCTTTGACAATCAGAGAATCAAAGTATTCAATAATTAAAAATGTTCTTGGAAATTTAAAACCTTTTTTGAAGTTCTTGTCCTTAGAAGTTATGAATTTAGGATCTTCACACACACAGTATTATACAATATTACACATTTAGTGTATAGTACGATCTAATAAAAAAAATGGTTGTGACTCTTTATGATATATATGTTACTGATCGGTATTTTCTGCACAATCTGTTCCAAACCCAGTCGCTTGCCCGCGAAAGGCAAAGGTCCCGAGTTCGAGTCTTAGTCGGGCACACAGTTTTAATCTGCCAGGAAGTTTCATATCAGCACACACTCCGCTGCAGAGTGAAAATCTCATTCTGGCTTGAGAAATAGTTTTCTTGAAATATCACTCTTGTGTTTGCTTTGTATACTGCAAATACGTTTATACCAGCAACATTCAAAATGGCACAAGGCCAGCATCTTGTTTGCCATCTAACATTATACTGAACACATGGCATCAACCACATCCAGTCTACTCGTTGTTGAATTCTAGAACATAATAATATCTGATTTTTTCAAATTATCTATTTCTGCATTGATTTTATTGCTTGTATGCCTTGATGATAACAAAATTACACTTTTATTTTTCTGTGGTACATATGACACCAACAGGAAATTGATATTAAACCAGAATGTGTACGAATGTATTTCTCTTTTCTTGTGAGGAAAGATATCCGAAGGAATATCTCTTCTATTGTCGTGCAATTTTCCAAGGGTTGTAAACTTATAATCTGTGAAAAGTTTTCTAGCAGGAGTGTAGCTCTGAACCAGTTGTCGGTGGTAATATTCCTTCCTGTACCCTTCACTGGTTCTAAAAGTCTTAGCATAACATCATCAGCTGTGTTACTCACCTGGAAGAAATCTGCAGGTTGTTGTTCCAAATTTTGTACATACTACACTTTTGCATCTTCCATGATAAACATTTTGATCCTATACTTTCCAGGTTTTGAAGGAATGTACACTCTGAAAGAACATCATCCCCAAAAAGGTAGTAACATTTCACCCAAATGGAATACAGTGGTATAAGGTATTCACTCATTGTGTAATGCCTTGTGTAGTTTTTTTGGGGATTCATCACATACAGGGGCCAACTTGTCACCTTTTTAACATTCCTCTCTTGTGTGAATATCATCTAATCTAATACATCTCAAAAGAAAATTATCTTTTTAGTGACATACTTGGTGGGAAGAGCTCTGTCCCTGTGCCACAAGTGTCTCAGAATTCTTCCATATTCATGTTACCCCCACGAAGAATGCCAAAAGTGTACAGAAGACCCAAAAATGCCTTGAACTTCTCTTTTTTCAAGTTTATAGCAGTATTTGGGTCTCTTTTATAAAGAGGTTTTATGTGATCTGTGTAAGAATTTGTGCTCTGTTATCAAGGCAAGCAAATCATTGTCAGTGAACAGTTGTCAGGGCTTGACAATGGTGTTAGCATTTCTGGCTTCCTGAGTGACACCAATCAAATGCCCCCCCAGGGGGTCCACAACTCTTTTGTGGATACGTGCGTAGCGAGCACAGGACCCCGAGCTAATGTGGCCCTCCTTCCTTTCCGGGCTGCATACCTTCCCTTTCCGCATCCTTCCCTATCCCCGATCTTTGCCCCCCTCCCCTCACCTCTGGCTCTTTACTTCCCTTTCTCCCCCTCTGGGAGTATGGTTTGTGCCTACGTCTGGAGACGGACGCTCGTACATGTAACGCATTCTTCACCTTCTTTGCTTGTATGTCTTCATCCTTCCTTTGTCCTTCTCTTTTTCTTACCTCTTCTCTTTAACCTTTTCTCTGCTGCGGCATTTGAGACCTCTCTTCTTTCCTTTCCCTTTCTTTGTTTTTCCATTTCTCTTTCTTCCTCCCTGTGCGTGTCTGAAGGCCGACCCACGCATTTTCGTGCGTAGCCGGTGACTGGGTAACGCGTAATTCCCCGCTCCGGGTAGACAGGTAGGACACATACGTATCCCCTGGTAACGGCCAGGCCCAGGGAGGGGTGATTACCCGAGCTGATACCTTCCGAAAGTGCCGATTGGTCCCTCCGTCTGGTTGTCGGGAGGTGTGACCTGAGGTGTGAACAATCACCTAAGGCGGGAGTGCCCTCAGAGAGGGCCCCCACAAGGGAGGAGCGCGCCATCGGAGACGCCGGTAATCATGGGGGATTCTTCCGCAATGGTTTCCTCATCTTCCACTATGTCTGCTCAAAAGCGTAAGTTCACTGAGTCTCAGCCACAGACAGTTCTTCCATCGTAGCCACAGTTCCTTTTTGTTTCTCGGTCTGACGAAGGTCACGACTTCTCCACGGTCAACCCTTTCATTATTCAGAAAGGTGTCGACGCAATCGCAGGTCCTGTAAAGTCTTGTTCCAGATTACGGAATGCCACCTTGTTGTTAGAAACAGTCAGTGCCCTCCAGGCACAAAAATTGCTGCGTATTTCACTGCTCCACACGTTCCCTGTCCGGGTTGAAGTGCACCGCACTTTAAATTCCTCATGTGGAGTCGTTTATACATGCTCCCTCGATGGATTGTCTGACGAAGAAATTCAGCACTACCTGACTGACCAGGGCGTAACGGCTGTTCATAGAGTTATGAAAAGGGTTGACACGAACATCATTCCAACCCGCACTGTCTTCTTGACATTTGACAAAGTTCAACTCCAATCGAAAATCAAAGCAGGCTATGAGATAATTTCCATTCGCCCTTTCGCCCCAAACACTACACGGTTCAATCACACCAGCCAGTCCTGTTCCAATCCGGCCATATGTGTTACGTGTGGCAAGGATGCCCATGAGGGTGCTTGTCCACCTCCATCCCCTCGTTGCATCAACTGTATGGGTGACCACGCTGCTTCCTCTCGAGATTGCCCTATTTTTAAAGACGAAAAGCTCATTCAGGAAATCAGAGTGAAGGAAAAGGTGTCGACCTTTGTTGCTCGAAAATTATTCGCCAGTCGACAACCCACCGTGCCTCAGACAGGCAAATACAGCACTGTCCTTGCTTCTCCTCGCCAACAAAGGAGGTGGCCACGCAGACTTGTGGCCTCACATTTAGTGCCACGGTCGTCATATCGGCCAGCGCAAAGATCGCCCGTCAACCTCACCAGTTTCGCCTGCCCACTCTATGGCTCACCCTTCATCAGGTTCTGCTAAATCTCGAGCCCAAAAGTCAGACACCAAGACTTCGAAAAAAGAACACACTCGTGAAGATTTTTTACGTATCCCAACTTCACAACCATCGGTTCCTCCTTCATCTAAACATCATGCTTCCAAGAACCCCAGTTCATCTCCTTCTCTGCCAAGGCGTGTGTCATCTACAGCACCACCTGGCGGAAATCGCCCTCGGCCGTCTTATGTGTCGCCGAGGCGCACTGCTGGCGGCCGATCGACCAGCCGATGTCTGATGGCAGGAGCTGCTCCTGAACAACCCATGGATCAGGATCTTCTGCCTTCGGCTGAATGCCACTCCATGCTGTCGGTCGCAAGCTCTGAGCAGTCGTTGAGTTGACGGCAACCTTGGTCACATTCCTCCATTTTCTGTTCACCCTGTGTCCATTATCCACTGGAATATCCGCGGCATTCGAGCCAATCGGGATGAATTGTCGATCCTCTTACGATCCTACTCGCCGGTTATCTTCTGTCTTCAGGAAACAAAGCTGCATCCCCATGACCGCTTTGTTCTCCCCCATTTTCAGTCCATCCGATTTGGTCTCCCCTCTGTTGAAGGCACTCCAGCCCATGGAGGACTCATGATTCTTCTCCATGATGCTCTACATTATCACCCAACCCCTTAAACACTTCCTTCCAAGCTGTCGCTGTCCGTCTTTCCCTTTCTGGGTATACCTTTTCTCTTTGTACTGTATACATTCCATCGTCCACACCAATGGCACGAGCTGATCTCCTTCATCTTCTTGGTCAGCTTCCACCCCCCTATTTGCTGGTTGGGGACTTCAATCCCCACCACCTGCTTTGGGAATCTCCACATCCTTGTACATGTGGCTCACTATTGCTAGACGTCTTCCACCAAGCGGATCTGGTTTGCCTCAACACTGGGGTCCCTACATTTTTGTCTGCCTCCACGACAAATTTTTCTGATTTGGACCTTTCGGTCGGTACTGTTCCGCTAGCTCGGCACTTCGAATGGTTCACCCTTGATGATACACACTCGAGTCATCATTTTTCATGTGTCCTTAGACTGCAGCCTCAACTGCCATATATGTGCCCGAGACGCTGGAAGTTTGCCCAAGCCTATTGGACACTTTTTTTGTCTCTAGCGACATTCGATGACCGTCACTTTCCTAGCGTCGACGATGAGATCACACATATTACACACGTTATTCTTACAGCTGCGGAACGTTCAATACCATGCACCTCCGAATTGCCCCAGCACCCCCTAGTTCCTTGGTGGAACGAGGCATGCCGTGATGCAATACGTGAGCGGCAATGTGCTCTTCACATTTTCCGCCACCATCCTACTTTGGCCAACTGTATCTGCTATAAGCAGTTCCGTGCGCGATGCCGTCGTGTCATCCGCGATAGCAAGAAGGCAAGCTGGAAATTCTTTATTAGCTCATTTAACACCTTCACTCCCTCCTCGGCTGTTTGGAGTCTGATTCGATGGTTATCAGGTGCGCCTAGTTTCTCCCCGGTCTCTGGGCTCACTGTCGCGCGTGGTACATTAGTGGACCCCGTCGCAATTTCTAACTCATTGGGTCAACACTTTGCTGGGATTTCGAGCTCTTCAAATTACCTGTCATCGTTTCTCCCGAAGAAACATGCAGCGGAAGTGCAACCTCTTGCTTTCTTCTCTCAAAATCGCGGGAACTCCAACATGCACTCTCTTCTTCTCGCTCCTCCGCCCCAGGACCGGATGGTACCCACATACAAATGTTGCTGCATTTATCAACCCGTAGTCTGCGTTACCTCCTTCGCCTTTATAATCGAATTTGGACTGACAGTACTTTTCCCAGACGATGGCGGGAAGCTATCGTCGTTCCTGTTCCGAAACCTGGAAAGGACAAACATCTCCCCTCTAGCTATCGCCCCATTTGTCTCACGAGTAGTGTATGTAAGGTTTTGGAGCGTATGGTGAATTGCCGTTTAGCTTGGTGGCTGGAGTCCCGCAGTCTTTTAACACCTGCCCAATGCGGTTTCCGAAAGCATCGTTCTGCAGTTGACCATCTTGTTGCTCTCTCCACTTATATCATGAACAATTTTCTCCGGAAACGCCAAACAGTAGCAATATTTTTTGATCTGGAGAGAGCATACGATACCTGTTGGAGGACAGGCATCCTCCGCACACTGTTCTCTTGGGGCTTTCGAGGTCGGCTGCCCCTTTTTCTTCGCGAATTTATGGCATAGTGCACATTTAGAGTGCGGGTGAACACTACTCTCTCCCGTACTTTCTCCCAAGAAAACGGGGTACCCCAGGGCTCCGTGCTAAGTTTTGTACTGTTTGCCATTGCCATAAATCCAATTATCGATTGTCTCCTTCCTGATGCCTCGGGCTCCCTCTTTGTGGACGATTTTGTGATCTACTACAGCTCTCAACGGACCAGCCTTCTTGAACGACGTCTTCAAGGATGTCTCGATCACCTCCACTCTTGGAGCATCGAAACCGGCTTCCGTTTTTCTCCCAGTAAGACCGTTTGTGTTAATTTTTGGCGACGTAAGGAGTTTCTTCCACCCTCCTTACATCTAGGACCTGTCAACCTTCCGTTTTCAGACGTCGCTAAATTCTTGGGTCTTATGTTTGACAGAAAACTGTGCTGGTCCTCCCACGTTTCCTATCTTTCAGCTCGCTGTCTGCGATCCCTCAACACACTCCGTGTTCTGAATGGTACCTCCTGGGAAGCGGACCGAGTGGTCCTTCTCCGCCTCTATTGTGCTTTAGTGCGCTCGAAATTGGACTATGGAAGCATAGTTTACTCCTCTGCTCGGCCGTCTATTCTTCGGCGTCTCGACTCTATCCACCACCGTGGATTACGTTTAGTGTCTGGAGCTTCTTACACCAGCCCTGTGGAAAGCCTTTATGCTGAGACTGCTGAACCTCCGCTGTCCAATCGGCGAGCAGTCGTGAGTCGTTATGCTAGCCATCTGACTTCCATGCCTACTAATCCGGCCATGACATTTTTTTCGATGCCTCCTTGGATGTAGGGTATGCAGGCCGCGCTTCCTCCCTACTACCACCAGGAGTCCGCTTCCATCAACTGCTCCATTCTCTTTACTTCCGCTTTCCTAAAACCTTCTTGACAACTTGGGGTACAGCACCACCTTGGCTCTGTCCCCGGATCTGCCTGCTCCGTGACCTTTGTCAATTTCCCAAGGATAGGGAGTGCCTATATTGTTGGCGACACCCCAAATCAATTTCGGCTTCCCAACCAGTGTTCGGTTTATACTGCGGAGCTTTACGCTGTTCTCCAGGCTGTCCACTACATCCGCCGCCATCAGCAGATACAGTATGTTATCTGTTCAGACTCTCTCAGCTCTCTCCTCAGTCTCCAAGCTCTCTACCCTGTCCACCCTCTGGTCCACCGGATTCAGGACTGTCTGCGCTTGCTCCACCTGGGGGGTGTCTCGGTGGTGTTCCTCTGGCTCCTGGGACACATTGGTATCTGTGGAAATGAGGCGGCCGATATAGCGGCCAAGGCTGCAGTCTCTCTTCTTCGGCCAGCTATTCAATCGATTCCCTTCGCCGATCTATGGAGCGTTTTATGTCGTCTTGTTGTTCTTTTATGGCACGCACATTGGTCGACACTTCCCCATAATAAATTCCTGGACGTGAAAACTCTTCCCTGTGCTTGGACCTCTTCCTCCCGAACGCGTCGTCGGGAGGAGGTAATTTTAACTAGACTCCGGATAGGGCACTGTCTTTTTAGCCATCGACATCTTATAAGCAGCGATCCTCCCCCACTCTGTCCCCACTGCTCTCAGCTGTGGACGGTAAGACACCTTTTAATTGAGTGCCCCTATTTTACTCGGTTACGTGCCCGTCTACAGCTGTCGCCTGATATATTGTCAATTTTAGCAGATGACACGCGCTCGGCCGATTGCATTCTCGAGTTTATTGGTGCCAGTGCGATGATGTCAGTCATTTGAAGCTTCTTTTGGGGACAACCAACCCCTTTCTGTAGTGGATTTTTAAGCCTTCCTTCTGCTTTTAGTTTCTCCAATTTTTTGAGATTCGTTCCTATTGCTGCTGGTTTCCATTTTCGTTTTTTACTGTTTCCTAAGTCACGGACTGGGCGCTAATGACCATAGCAGTTTTGCGCCCTAAAACCGAAAGAAAGAAAGAAAAAAAAAAAAAAAAAAAACAATCAAATGCGATATTGTATTATAAGATCTGGCATGGACATTTTGATTGGGAACATTTTTGAGCCATTTGGTTCGTCCTTCTCTCGACGAATAGCAATGTGATGATTTGCTGGGAGAGGGAACACAACCACATTAGATCATAGATAATCTTGATCAGTGTGAGTGAGTGTACTCACATCTCTGATAGGAGTAATGATGTTATTTTTGCTGTCCAGCTGTTCACCACTCATTTCACTTTCTGTGTTATGACCACTTTCAGGAACAAAATGTATATCTACATACGAATCATCATCATTACTTTCTAATAAGTTTTTCACTGATAAGCCAGCACAAGCAGTTTTACTGCTCACAACCAGTGTAACAAGAAAACCGCATAAGTAGAAAAGGTTAACGTAAACGTCAACAAACAACTGGGGAACAGAGGAATGATGAAACAAGTAGCCTGAGACCCAGCCTGTCATTTCTAACGTTAAACAAGTTTTGATTTCCTCATAACAGGCCTAATGGTTTTTCAACACTAACTGGCACATCGGCTTTCTCTATGGATTTTTGTAATTTCCAATTTTATTCCATTGCAAGTGACTCAAGATTTTATTTTGATACCATATGTCTTTTGCAGTTCAAGGCATTGGTGGATTGAATTCTGAGTCATTCCTAAATTCTAAATATACTTCCTTCCATCATGCCTTCCTTCTTCCATGAGGTAATTTTGGATAGCTTGTTAAGTAGAGCAGGGATTCAGCAATGAATGCTGTCTTTGTCTGTATTTGTATTCTGTTCGTTTCATCCATTGTGTTGGTTTGCTTTCAAGATAGCAGTATTCATATAATTCGTCTACTACATGGCCTAAATTTTGATGCCAGCATTGTTGCTCGCCTCATTACTACTACTACTACTACTACTAAATACAATAATTTTTATTTAATTTCCTTTCAATGAATATTGTGATCAGTAAAATGCATCTCGTTTGACAGGTCCTACAATCCTTCCTCACTTTCACAAAGGACAGAATCTTGTCAGTTTTATCCTTTCACCTTGAATATTGATCACACTTCTGAACCTTTCTTACATTTCCTTTGTTGCTTCTTCAATATACAGGTTGAACACCTGAGCAAACAGACTGCATCCCTGCCTTATGCTCTGTTTAATCTGAGCACTCCTCTTCTGATATTCTGTTCTTATTTTGCCTTCTTTTGTTCTTGAATATATTCTATATGATGACTCTTTCTTAGTCACATATTTATTTTTATGGAGATTTGAAAAGTCTCCCACCATTTTATATTGTTGAATGCTTTCTTTAGGTCATCAACTTCTATGAAAGCATCTTGATTTTTCTTAAGTCTTATTTCTGTTACATGCACTTTGTCAGAACTGCCTTTCTGGTACCTTTACCTTTCCAAAAGCCAAACTGTTCATCATCTGAATTTAATTTTTTCTCCCTTCAGTAGATCATTGTAATCAGTAAAGCGAATGCATGAACTCTCAAGGTGACTGTATGGTAGTTCTTGTGTTTATCTACCCTTACTATCTCCTCGATTCTGTGGATAATATTTTAGTGAAAGTCTTGTAGCAAGTCTCCAATCTCATAGATTCTGCACACACAATTGAATAATGATTTGATTGCCATTTCCCCCAGTGCTTTGAAACTCTGCAGGTATGTTGTGTATCCCATGCGTATTGTTTGATCACAAGTCTTCCAAACCTCTTAAACCTCATACTCTAAACTGTATCCCAAGTGAGTTCCAATTCAACACCCACTTCATCCTCTATCATATTATGTTGTTATTTTTTCCACTTTTAATTTTGATGCCTTGGCTTTTAAATTCTGTAAAAAAAATTACTTTTCTGTCTACTGAAACTGTCCTTTCACAAAACTTTTTCTTTTAGCCTAGATAAAATGAAACAGAAGTAAATATTTGCTACCAGTTTAGTGACAGAAAACTTCACAATGTTTTTCATTTACCGCAGATGTCAAAAAAGGTTTCAGAAATAGTCATCGCTGATGCACTGGTTGAATACTGTTCTCATTTACCTTGAATATTAAATCATATTTGAAAAAAATAATCTTATCTGTTAGCGTGTTACAAGGGCTTCAAGATAGATTGTTCAGAGTACGAAATAAGTTTCTTTAACTGAGAGCATGATGGTATTGTTAGAAATTTTAATTGATATGTGTTGCATGAGTTAACTATTGTTTTACCTGCTGGCTATTGTAGGTTTTTGATGTAGCAGTATGCCATGTCTGACTGGAAGAGATTTCATATCAGTCCTCTCTGAAGATGAGTTACTGAAGTGTAGATCTACACTGTTGATGTGCGTCTGCTGTACACTTCTAAGACCCGTATTGTGTTTGAACATAATTTCTGTATAATGTTATCATTAATTATTTAATGAGGAGTAATGTGAAAACTATCACACTTAACTCCATCTAAAATGTCCAGAAGACTCCAAATAACCGTCATACAGTTCAACACTGTTGCAGACTCTAAAATAGTGTGTGTGTGTGTGTGTGTGTGTGTGTGTGTGTGTGTGTGTGTGTGTGTGTGTGTGAGAGAGAGAGAGAGAGAGAGAGAGAGAGAGAGAGAGAGAGAGAGAGAGAGAGAGAGAGAGAGGGGGGGGGGGGGGGGGGGGGGTACTACAATTTCAGAAAAATTGGGTGATTTATTCAAGAGAAAGAGTTTCACAAATTGAGCAAGTCAATAATATGTTGGCCCATCTCTGGCCCTTATTCAAGTAGTTATTTAGATTGGCATTGATTAATAGAGCTGATGGATGTACTCCTGAGGATATCATGTGAGTATTCTGTCCAAGTGGTGCCTTAGATATTCAACATCACGAGATGATTGTAAGACCCTACCTATAATGCTCCAAACATCTCAGTTGGGAAGATTTCTGGAAACATTGCTGACGAAGATAGGATTTGGAAGTATGAAGATGAGTAGTAGAAACACTCGCCATTTGCAGGAAGGCCTTATCTTCCTCAGATGTAGGCCTAGGACAGCTTGCCATGATGCGTAACAAAGTTGGTAGTAGAATATCGTCGATATACCACGGTGCTGTAAGGGTCCTGTGGATGACAATCAAAGGGATCCTTCTTTGAAAAGCAATGGCACCCCAGACTGTCACTCTTGCTTGTTGTGCCATGTGTCAAGTGACAGCCAGGATGGTATCCCATTGCTGTTTGGTTCATCTCCAGACACATCTTCACTGGTCATTGGGACTCTGTTCGAAGCAGACTCATAACTGAAGGCAATTATACTCGTGTCAATGAATCCCTTTCCTTAGCCATTGTTTTTGCTATTCATTTGTCGATGTTGTTCTTTCTCTTAGGTAGTTATCTCTTTTACACATTTAACTAGCAATATCTTTAGTTCTTGATATTAAACCCTGTGTTGCAGATTTTATAATATTTCTGTGGGATCAACACTACTTGATTTATAGCTTTACTAATTTAGCTGCTCTTGTGTTGAAAGAATTTTTTTGTACACATGACAGATGTGTAAGTGCCAATAGTCCAATGATAGTAGTATAATATTATATACAGTATATCACTTACTGTTTCAGTTTGATGGTACATACTTAGAGGAACCTTCATTTGACATAATGCAAGAAGTCAAATCACTTGTGAAGCGTGCCTTAGAGTTTGTACGAGTGGACCCCAAAGTGTTCAAGCCAGTGGAACGAAAGTTAACTGCAGAGTTTAGTCGAGATAAAGAATATTTGTAAGTTGTTAAGACCTTGCTTAACATAATGTGAAATCAACAAAGTGGAGTACAAATTAGTAAACTTCATTATAATACATGTATAATCTCACATATGATCTACATTGATGGTATAAAATACTTACCATTGACTCTAAGATTAATGCACTATTTTCCTTTTTTTAGATTTGATGTTGATGCACCAAATTTCTTCACACCTGCAGTAAGGATCCTAGTTGTTGATTTTATTTTACAGCGGCAGAGATTTTCTGAGGATTCTGGGGATTTATTTTCATTCGGAATCAATAGATTGATTACAGAAGGTGTTTACAAGGCTGTTTATCCTCTCCATGACGTATGTATCATTGCCAATTATAAGTTCTCTAATAATGAATTATCAACTATATATTTTTGCACATGTGTACTATTTCAGTCTAAGTAATAATGATGTGTACTTGAATTACTTTTCAGGGCGATTTTAGAGACAGATCGTGCATGAGAGGTCTGTTATTTCATGAGTGGGCATCTGTGCAAAAATGGATAAAATTCCAGCCAGTAGATCATGTAAAAGATTATTTTGGTGTAAAATTTGGATTATATTTTGCTTGGCTTGGTTTTTATTCTCATATGTTGATACCTGCTTCAATAGTTGGTCTTATATGTTTCTTCTATGGAGTCTGTACTATGTTTTCGAATCGCTTAAGGTATGTTGAATTTACTACTTGGGTTGTGATGTTATACTTTTAATGTAAATATGCTCAGGATAAAGTGAAATGTATTTGTGACTTGCAGTGTTGCAGACAAATTTGTTACAAGGACTTATTACTGTTGAACATATTATTGAAAACCCAACATTCCTAAGCTCAATAGCAACATACATTTAATGGAAAATACAAGATCTGTGTTTGAGTGATATGGTGAGCCATGGATGAAGCATTCTGCGGAACATGTTAATGTAGAGTGTGGAAAATCAATTAGGAGACAGTGACTTTCACATATTGGTGTGATTAGTACATTGCCCCTTACTCTGTCACATCTTCCATGGAATGGTTTGCATCTGAATGCTTCTGGTAAGAGACAGCTCGCACAGCTAATTACCAGAATCATTTAGTCTGTATCCATTCTGTCCAAGTGATCTATAGGTTCACTAGGTCTCTTTTAGGGTAAATTCAACTGAAAGTCAGGGCTGCAGAATAAGTATAGTTACAACTGAAACAAGTAATAGTACAGTGAAATACTGCAACATGGACAAAACCAAGGAGATTATAGAAAATTCATTTACTGCCTCCCATCACAATGTCAGAAGCATTGTAAGTAAAAAAAGGAGGATTTCTCATATCCACTCAGGGAAACAAAGAGGTGTATAGAATTTCAGCAGACTTGTGTATATCAGACCATCACATGGAAATGATTGAAATTGAAAGATTCATATTTCTCAGTAGAAAGAAATATCACATTACTGTAGAACCAGAAAGAAGGGGGAAGTGGAAAAAATGGAGTCCAGTACCCAACTTTTGTGTTGAACAACGCTTTGAAAATTGCATCACATTAGGTGAACAGCAAACACACAAGCTTATAGACTGACCCATTTACAGATCAGTAGTAGAACTGTCTTAAACGGCATACAGCTAGTAAGTAAGTAAATCAGTCAGTCGGAAGTTGTCGGCGGTCAGTCGGAAGTTGTCGGCGGTCAGTCGGAAGTTGTCGGCGGTCAGTCGGAAGTTGTCGGCGGTCAGTCGGAAGTTGTCGGCGGTCAGTCGGAAGTTGTCGGCGGTCAGTCGGAAGTTGTCGGCGGTCAGTCGGAAGTTGTCGGCGGTCAGTCGGAAGTTGTCGGCGGTCAGTCGGAAGTTGTCGGCGGTCAGTCGGAAGTTGTCGGCGGTCAGTCGGAAGACTGGTTTAATGAATGCAGCTATTCGTGCTGCTCTATC
Organism: Schistocerca nitens; assembly: GCF_023898315.1. Taxonomy (NCBI): domain Eukaryota; kingdom Metazoa; phylum Arthropoda; class Insecta; order Orthoptera; family Acrididae; genus Schistocerca; species Schistocerca nitens. The sequence continues at coordinate 272,265,651 of NC_064620.1, forward strand.
TTGCGGAAAACCTCATCATCTCCAAATAACTACTGCAACTTACATCTTACTGATTCTGATTATTATATTCATCTCTTGGTCTCCCTCTGCGCTTTTTACTCCCCGCAGTTAATGACGATACTACATTGGTGATCCTTTGGTGACTCAGAATGTAGACTTACCTGGAAAATTCTGTGCTTGTTATGACCAGTCTAACCCACATTAGTAAATCCTGGTATTTTGGGTTGGTTGATAGCTTCATCGAGCAGATGAGGCTTTTTTAGAGTACAATCATTCTTCTTTTTCTGGTTAAAATTTTTTCAAGGATTTCTGTTCTCCCTTCTTCATAGTATAGCGTTCTGTGCTAAAATGACATACATTAAGTCCGTTCATATCAAAATTGCTTTTTTGCTCCATTTGCCTACACATGGAGTCGGAGGTGTTTGTGTGTCTAGTTGTTGTAGTTGTGTAGACTTTTCGCCACTGTGCCACATCACAGCATTGAATGGGGTACACCATCTATGTGGTTGCCTCTTTGTTGTACTCTAGTGAAGAAAGAACATGTAGGGAATTCAAACACAAAAACGATACTAGCAGACCATGTAATAGTTATAAAACTTGAGAGCTTGACACACTATGTCTATAAATTTCCATCATAGAAATAGCCCATAAGTATCTTACCCAGTGTAACCATCCTGCAGTCTATGGTGATGATTTTAACTCTCAGCACTCTAAACTGGGGCTATCTTATATCTACAGCTGAAGGCACTGTATTAAAAGACTGGGCAGACAACCAGGGCCTACATCTGCTATTCAACCCAGAGGATACAGCACCCTTCAGATCAAAGGTCTTGAGTGCAGTGTCAACACTTCAGCAACCTTCATCACACACAAAGCAATAGGCACATGCAAGCTGCAAGAAGAGTACTCGAGGTATTCCCAAGGGGTCAGCCCCCTCCAGTAATTGTAGAGATCAGATTATGTATCCCAGTTACAAAAAACTCTCCCAATCCAAAGCTGGGACACGAGGATAGCTGACTGGAATAAATATGAATTCTTTGAGAAGTCAATAAATTGGACACTGCAGAGACCTGAGGGCTACAAAAGATTCACAAATGTGATACATAAGTGACCCTAAGTGCTATTCCTCTCAAGGTTACCAAGGCATACACCCTGTGCTGGATGAAAAGTGGGAAGCACTATTCAAGCAATTTAAGAATAGCAAGGATAATGAGGAACAACTGATCAACAATATGAATCAGGAATGCAGTAGCAGATGAAAGGAGGCGATATAAAGGCTAGGCTTTTACCCTTTGCAGTAGGAAGAACTGAGGACTTTTTGGTGTTGAGCACACAGCATGTTATCTTGAATGGGGAGAGGCATTGTCAGCTGTAGAAGTAACTTCGGGTGTGCTCCAAGGAAGTGTGTTAGGACCCTTATTGTTAATGTTATGTATTAGTGACCTTGCAGACAATATTAATAGGAACCTCAGGTTTTTTGCAGATAATGCAGTTATCTGTAATGAAGTACCATCTGAAAGTGATGCAAAGATTGGCAACTTGCTTTAAATGTTCAGAAATGTAAAATTGCCCACTTCACAAAATGAAATAATGTAGTATCCTGTGACAGTAACACCAGTGTGATACTGTTATAATCAGCAAAATCCTATTAAGTATGTGGGTGTAACACTCTTTAGGGATATGAAATGGAATGATCATATAGGGTCAGTTGTAAGTAAAGCAAGTGGTAGATTTTGGTTTATTGGTGGAATCAGTCTACAAGGGAGATTGCTTACATCATTCTCGTGATCAGTTCTACAATGTTCCTCAAGTGTGTGAGACCCATACTAAATAGGACTGACAGGGGATACTGAAGGTATAGACAGAAGGGCAGCACAAATGGTCACAGGTTTGTTTAATCCATGGGACAGTGTCACAGAGATACTTTAAGTAACGGAACTAGAATATTCTTGAACGTAGACATAAGCTATCTTGAGAAAGTCTATTAACCCACTTTAAATGATTACTCTAGGAATATACTACAGTCACCTATGTTTTTCCCGAGGACATGCAGCTTTACTGTATGATTAAATGATGATGGCGTCCTCTTGGGTAAAATATTCCGGAGGTAAAATAGTCCCCCATTCGGATCTCCGGGTGGGGACTACTAAAGAGGACGTCGTTATCTGGAGAAAGAAAACTGGCGTTCTACAGATCGGAGTGTGGAATGTCAGATCCCTTAATTGGGCAGGTAGGTTAGAAAATTTAAAAAGGGAAATGGATAGGTTAAAGTTAGATATAGTGGGAATTAGTGAAGTTCGGTGGCAGGAGGAACAAGACTTTTGGTCAGGTGAATACAGGGTTATAAATACAAAATCAAATAGGGGTAATGCAGGAGAAGGTTTAATAATGAATAAAAAAATAGGAGTGCGGGTTAGCTACTACAAACAGCATAGTGAACGCATTATTGTGGCCAAGATAGCAGTAGCAGATGTACTACAGTAGTACAAGTTTATATGCCAACTAGCTCTGCAGATGATGAAGAAATAGATGAAATGTATGACGAGATAAAAGAAATTATTCAGGTAGTGAAGGGAGACGAAAATTTAATAGTCATAGGTGACTGGAATTCGTCAGTAGGAAAAGGGAGAGAAGGAAACATAGTAGGTGAATATGGATTGGGGCTAAGAAATGAAAGAGGAAGCCGCCTTGTAGAATTTTGCACAGAGCATGACTTAATCATAGCTAACACTTGGTTCAAGAATCATAAAAGAAGGTTGTATACCTGGAAGAATCCTGGAGATACTAAAAGGTATCAGATAGATTATATAATGGTAAGACAGAGATTTAGGAACCAGGTTTTAAATTGTAAGACATTTCCAGGGGCAGATGTGGATTCTGACCACAATCTATTGGTTATGAACTGCAGATTGAAACTGAAGAAACTGCAAAAAGGTGGGAATTTAAGGAGATGGGACCTGGATAAACTGAAAGAACAAGAGGTTGTAGAGAGTTGCAGGGAGAGCATAAGGGAACAATTGACAGGAATGGGGGAAAGAAATACAGTAGAAGAATGGGTAGCTCTGAGGGATGAAGTAGTGAAGGCAGCAGAAGATCAAGTAGGTAAAAAGACGAGGGCTAATAGAAATCCTTGGGCAACAGAAGAAATATTGAATTTAATTGATGAAAGGAGAAAATATAAAAATGCAGTAAATGAAGCAGGCAAAAAGGAATACAAACGTCTCAAAAATGAGATTGACAGGAAGTGCAAAATGGCTAAGCAGGGATGGCTAGAGGACAAATGTAAGGATGTAGAGGCTTGTCTCACTAGGGGTAAGACAGATACTGCCTACAGGAAAATTAAAGAGACCTTTGGAGAGAAGAGAACCACTTGTATGAATATCAAGAGCTCAGATGGCAACCCAGTTCTAAGCAAAGAAGGGAAGGCAGAAAGGTGGAAGGAGTATATAGAGGGTTTATACAAGGGCAAAGTACTTGAGGAAAATATTATGGAAATGGAAGAGGATGTAGATGAAGACGAAATGGGAGATAAGATACTGCGTGAAGAGTTTGACAGAGCACTGAAAGACCTGAGTCAAAACAAGGCCCCGGGAGTAGACAACATTCCATTAGAACTACTGATGGCCTTGGGAGAGCCAGTCATGACAAAACTCTACCATCTGGTGAGCAAGATGTATGAGACAGGTGAAATACCCTCAGACTTCAAGAAGAATATAATAATTCCAATCCCAAAGAAAGCAGGTGTTGACAGATGTGAAAATTACCGAACTATCAGTTTAATAAGTCATGGCTGCAAAATACTAACGCGAATTCTTTACAGACGATTGGAAAAACTGGTTGAAGCGGACCTCGGGGAAGATCAGTTTGGATTCCGTAGAAATGTTGGAACACGTGAGGCAATACTAACCTTACGACTTATCTTAGAAGAAAGATTAAGAAAAGGCAAACCTACGTTTCTAGCATTTGTAGACTTAGAGAAAGCTTTTGACAATGTTAAATGGAATACTCTCTTTCAAATTCTGAAGGTGGCAGGGGTAAAATATAGGGAGCGAAAGGCTATTTACAATTTTTACAGAAACCAGGTGGCAGTTATAAGAGTCGAGGGTCATGAAAGGGAAGCAGTGGTTGGGAAAGGAGTGAGACAGGGTTGTAGCCTCTCCCCAATGTTATTCAATCTGTATATTGAGCAAGCAGGAAAGGAAACAAAAGAAAAATTCGGAGTAGGTATTAAAATTCATGGAGAAGGAGTAAAAACTTTGAGGTTCGCCGATGACATTGTAATTCTGTCAGAGACAGCAAAGGACTTGGAAGAGCAGTTGAACGGAATGGCCAGTGTCTTGAAAGGAGGATATAAGATGAACATCAACAAAAGCAAAACGAGGATAATGGAATGTAGTCAAATTAAATCGGGTGATGCTGAGGGAATTAGATTAGGAAATGAGACACTTAAAGTAGTAAAGGAGTTTTGCTATTTAGGGAGTAAAATAACTGATGATGGTCGAAGTAGAGAGGATATAAAATGCAGACTGGCAATGGCAAGGAAATCGTTTCTGAAGAAGAGAAATTTGTTAACGTTGAGTATAGATTTTAAGTGTCAGGAAGTCGTTTCTGAAAGTATTTGTATGGAGTGTAGCCATGTATGGAAGTGAAACATGGACGATAACTAGTTTGGACAAGAAGAGAATAGAAGCTTTCGAAATGTGGTGCTACAGAAGAATGCTGAAGATAAGGTGGGTAGATCACGTAACTAATGAGGAGGTATTGAATAGGATTGGGGAGAAGAGAAGTTTGTGGCACAGTTTTGACTAGAAGAAGGGATCGGTTGGTAGGACATGTTTTGAGGCATCAAGGGATCACAAATTTAGCATTGGTGGGCAGTGTGGAGGGTAAAAATCGTAGAGGGAGACCAAGAGATGAATACACTAAGCAGATTCAGAAGGATGTAGGTTGCAGTAGGTACTGGGAGATGAAGAAGCTTGCACAGGATAGAGTAGCATGGAGAGCTGCATCAAACCACTCTCAGGACTGAAGACCACAACAACAACAACCTATGTATTGCTCACATAGGGATCGTAAAGATAAGATTAGAATAATTATAGCAGGCAGAGAGGCATTCAGTCAATCATTCTTCCTGCACTCCCTATGTGAATGGAACAGGAAGAAACCCTAATAACTGGTGAAATTGGATATACCCTCTGCCATGTACCTAATGGTGGTTTTCAAAGTGTAGATATAGATGAGCTGGGGCCTGCTGCAGCAGTTAGGTGGTGCCACAGTGCCTCAGAGACTCTCTCTTGGCCCTAGTGCATCTTAGATTGCAATTGTCCTGGAACAAACCACCTAAATACAGCTGAAAAGAAAGAAATTTCTGGAAATATTAGCAGTATACTAATAATCTAGCCAATATGAACACTGTGAAGAAGGGGAATCAGAGGCTACCCAGGCCTGAAGCTAATGAAGACAGGTGAAGCAGCTGAACTCAATGAGATCCTGTTGGAATTCTTGAAAAAACTGGGAATTTTAGGTAGAAGGTGGTTGGCCAAACTCTTCGTGGAATGCATCAGAACAGGTATATTTCCTAAGATATGTAAAGAAACAAAAATCATTGTGGTGCTGAAACACGGAAAGACTGGAGCTCACCCATAGGATTGACTAGACTAACTTTATACATCAGAGGAAAACTTCCTACATATCAAACAGGTTTTCAAGCAGTGAGAAATTGCTGAGATTAAGTGCTGGCCTTTACAATCTGTATTGAGGAAGACTTCCAAAACAAAATGAAAACCAATCTGGTTCTCCAGATCTAACATCAGCTTAGAACACAGTATGGCTATGAGGAGCCACTGCTTAAGCTAGCTAAAACTATCAAACAAAGACTTACTTACGTTTTACTTGAATACAAGTTACCAAATGGGAAAATCAGTTTCACTTCATGGTATGAACAACAGGAGCATGGTTGTAAATAATGGCCTGCTACAGGATTGTGCACTAGCACCCATTGTTTTCAATTTTCATGTTGCTGACATGCCAGACACCAATTCATATATCCATACTAAAGTGAAACTTATAACGACCTCGACAATACACTGAATGCGGACCTGGAAGTACTGACATCTACATTTACACCTACATCCAAACTTCAACAATAGAAATACAAATAGAAAGCTACAGCTCTCTAGAAATGGTCGACGCTTCAGACATAAGGATAAGCTTAATTACTTGGGAGTGGACTAGAAGTTCCATAATGTTTTGTTGTTGAAACTGGCTGCAGCAACATGGGGCTGTAGAGCAAGCACATTGAGAACTTCAGCACTAGCCCTTGTCTGCAGTGTTGCTGAATATTGCTCACCACTGTGAATGAGAAGTGCACACTTAGTTAAAGTGGACATCCAACTGAAGGTGACAGTGCAGAGCGCAGATACTCTATGGAACAGTTAGGGCCACCCATGTGCGTAGCTCCCTGCCCTAATGAACATAGAGGCCCCTAAAATCAGATGAGCACAGTTAGCCACAAGAGCATACAGAAAAATCATGGGCAACCTGCATACAGAAAAATCATGGGTAACCTAAAACTCCTTATAAACCAAAATCTTGCACCTAAAAACTGTCTTAAATCTAGATCACCTTGATTGAAAATTGGCAAAGAACCACAGAATTAGACTCAAAGAAAGCTTCAAACAACTATGGGCTGTAAGTGAACATAAGAACCAGAATTTAGCAGAGGACCCCAACAACATGATCAAAAAATTCAACCTGCTGAGGAAATTGGGGACTACTTTGTACTGCGCCAGAGTGAGTGAGTGCTGGGAGATGTAAGAATCTGATGAACAAATGGCACCTATCGGACAGTACTGAATGTTAATGTAGTGAAATCACATCAATGGATCATTTACCTGCATGCGTAGTGCACGGTTATGAGGGTGAGCTGGACACAGAATCTATGACTTAGTTATTAAATGGCTTAAGAATATTACAGAATCGTAGGATGTATTATGAGCAAAACATGTGATGAGGGTTCAAAAGAAAAGGTACAAAACTACATTGTGAGTATAATTGAAGTCTTTATTCAAAAGTAATCATCAGAGGCCTAAGCACAACTATTCCACTGTTTCATGAGCTGGAGAACTCCCTGTTCCCAGAAATGTTGTGGTTGTGACAGGAGCCAGTCCTCCACTGGGTCTTTCACTTTGTCATCAGAGCTGAACTGCTTCCATTTGAGTTGGGGGGGGGGGGGGGTGCTCAAGCTGCTTCCACTTGAATCTGACCATTACACTTTGTGTGATCTTGGGGACATGTGGACATGCATTATTGTGGAGCATAATCACTCCCTTCTTTGACAGCCCAGATCATTTACTCTTGACAGACTTTTGTAGATTACAGAGTGTGTCTCAGTACATGTTCCCGTTGTGGGATTTTCTTTGATGAAGGAATTCGATACGCATCGTACCTTGGATGTTCAGAAAGATGGTGAGTATCATATTGCCTGGTGAGGGTACAACTTCGAATTTTTTAATGCAAGGTGATGACACTATATTTGCATCACTAGATGTCTCACTATTTTATCCCAAAGCAGCATGTGGTAATTTCAGTTGTTTTGTTTATTACGATGTTTTGTACCTTTTCATTTGAACATTCCTTATATTATGAGATATCTCTAATACAGTGGTCTCCTCCATGTCAACCAACATCGAGTCTGAAGACCTTAATAAACCAAAAATCAACTTGTGCTATTCTCACATAACCTCCGGAAGCAATAGGTCAAGGAATTTGTGTGAATGCAGTATTGATTGACTTCTGAGAAGTATTTGACTCAGTACCACAGCAAGATTTATATGGAATAACAAACAGAATATGTAACTGGATTGGGAATTTCTTGGTAGGGTGGGCACAGTGTCTCCTGAAGAAAAACACTAAATGCATTTCCTTTCATTTTTATGACTTTGTCCAGTTGGAGTATATTGTTTTGCATGTAGCATTTTCAACTGTAACTATTTGTTCAACAGCTGTGGCTTTTGGATGAATTTACTCAATAAAAGGCTTAGTGAACACAATGGAAAACACTGGAACGGGGTGGATATTGCTTTGACTAGACAGGATGCATATGGCTGTGAGGCATGGAAGTAATATCTTACTGGAAGCATTCAGAGGCAATTAATAACATGTAAGGTGTGATTTAATGAGAAATGATGCCCCAATCATTTCCATGGGTGAAGGTTTTTCTCCCATGAGTGATTTCCACCACTCATTATTTACGTGTTCTGCACAATTTTTCGTCAGGGGCATACTGCTCAAATAATGATAAGATCTTTGCATTTGTGCAAGGAGCATTCTCAGCAATGAGCTCGATTTCGTCTTTAAAGGCCACAGTCCAAATCGTCACTTGCTCCTCCTACTGATAACATGATCATCTTTTCCAAAATCCTTCCTAAAAGAGCCTCAGTCACAAGTGGCAGCACTGGGCCAGCACTTGGATTAAAAATACTGTTTACCAGGTAATCATTTCACAAAACCTATGTAGTATTTTCATCATTGGTATTCTTGGTCTTATTAAAATTTGTTTCCTTACACTTAACAAGTACCTTATACTGTGTACTGTCAATCTACTTTTGAAGTTCTGTTGCTTTGTGAAAGCTTTTGTTCACTATGTCCAAAGTGTTGAAGCTATTGGAGCTGCTAGGCTGAAGGTATCGGACTGGCAGCATCTACCATATGTTTTCACAATTTTGGAAGGCTACATCATTTTAGCACTAAATATTGATGCGGAACACAACACATCTGACAGTCTTCGATTGGTGTGTTGTGGCTGCTATTGTGGCACAGTACTTTTTGACAGACGGTTCCTGCCTTGGAAGTTCTCATGTTCCTGGTAACTCAGTCCTATGGAATAGAAATATATAGAAATAAGTAGTACGGCCCACATTGTATTCTTTGTAAAGAATAATTATTAATTTTAATTTGAATATAGGTAGATCACTTTGGATGTTTTTCCAAGCTGAAGTAAGTCACCTTCTGTAATATTGTTCCTGCACATCAGTTTATGCTGCTCTTACTTTACAGTTTTTTTAAAATAGCTAATCCGTTCACCATGAACCAATTTGGGCAGTTCCTTTACCTCTTTCTTTGATTCTGACATCTGATTTTCTTATCGCTAAATGCATGATGCACTTTTGATAGTACATTTAAAGGATACATGTCCTCTTAGTGTGCTATAATGTCAAGGAATATGAACACTCCATTGTAGCCAGTTCCTACTACTTCAGTCACACATATTGAAGTACTTTTTAAACCATGCTTGTTACAATTCTTCCAATGAAGATATTCTCTGTGCTCAGTGTTGATGTTGTCTTGCAAATTCATACTACTACTACTACTACTACTACTACTATTACTACTACTAAGTTTACCAGGTTTCAGACATTGATGTGAGTAATAATAACAAAGTATTCTGAATTTCTTACAGTTATGTGTTGGTAAACATTAACGTACCATGTGCATTAGTATTCGATTCATTGTTACCAAAGTTTATGCTGGTAAAATAATAGCATGTTTTTAATTACAGCCAAGACATTTGCAATGAAAGCTTAAACATTACAATGTGTCCACTATGTGACAGAACATGTGAATATTGGAACCTAGCAGAGACATGTACATATGCACGCATCACATACTTATTTGACAATCCATTTACTGTGTTCTTCGCAATATTTATGTCCTTTTGGGGTAAGTAACAACCTGAAATTTATCTTTTTCTCATTCTTAAAGAGTGTGTCAAATTATTTCAATATTTTTTACAGCTATTTGATATAACAGCAAATATTTGAATTGTTTGTTCAATGTTACAGCAATGTCATTTGTGCCAGATCCTCAATATCTGCTGACCATCTGCCAAAATGGCAACAATCTTGTACCTTATGTGAATTCAGACTTTCTCGGCAAATCTCGATGATGAAGTCTTCTCAGTTTATAACTGCTGCTCGATGACCATGACCTCACATCCTGAAAGGTTTACCAGCAGCTATGTCATCCGGTTGTGAAAGCCTTCATACTATGAGCTTCTCAGGTTATCAGCCAAGTTTAGTCATTGTTCTGGGCAGCATTTCAACAAGTTTCAGAAACTGGTTGAAACATTGCCACAGAACGACGCCTTGACTCGGCTGATAATCCAAGAAGATTTCATCATCAGTCTTGTACCTGTGCCTTGACTTACCCTCTGTTGCATCATTTACTCACTTATTTAATCATTCTTCCATTCATCTTGAGAAAGAATTAAAAAATTCAGTGATTACTTTGATAGAATGAGGAATTCCGTGTTGTGCAAGACACCTTTCCAGTTTTGTCTTACCCAGACATGTTTCAGCACTTTTTTTTGCTATCTCCAGTGGCTTATTTTTTATTTTCGTACTGACATGTTTCTATTGGATAATTATGTTGGTAGCTAATGTGCTACACAATCTACAACTTCTCATGGCTCTGATGTACTGTTTTCTCATATGTTGTTGGTGAGGTGAATAGGCTGATTTCGTGACCTATGCACTGTCTCCGATTTTTCAATGCATGGGCAAAGTTTTCACTGCCATTACGTGTTACAACAACATGTTCATTTACATAGCAAGCACAGACATAAAAAGAAGAACTGCAACACTACATGATGATTAATTTTAGCTTTAGAAATGAATTTAGTAGCAGCAGAGTCAGATACCGAAAGAGCCGTGAAAAGCTAGCTTTTGGGCCAATAGATTCCTTCTTCATGTGAAGGAGAGAAAATGATTAAAGATGGTAGCTTATGAGGGATTACTGTAGTGTATCATTGAGAACTCAAGTGCAGGGGAATGTCAGCAGCATTGTGGAAGGCTTGCAAGCATTGAAATGTCGTTACTGGTCTATCAGCAGGTAATGTACAGTGGTGTGTAACCGATTACAAGCAAAGCAGACATCATCACAATGAAAAATTGTGTTTAGTTAATCAAAGAATTGGTATAATTTGTTCATGAGAAAAAGAGAAACTATTTAAATAAATGTAGGGTGTTGTTGATCAAAACTCCAAACCATTGGAATACCCGTTTTGTTTATATACATGTTTATTATATACCAGCAGCTCACACTTTATTGAAAGACCAACCCAAAAACATTATAGAGAAATTATGGCAATGCACCAGCTAGTGGCTGATAAGGTTTGCAGTGTGGTACACAGCATTTTGATTTAGTGTATGTGTAGAAAATTATCAGTCAACAAAATTCCATTTCTGTAGATCACACCTGGGCTGGCATGGGTGACTGTATTGAGAATCCACATTGTAGTCTAAATAAGTCCAGGTACAAGTGCCATACAGTGGCTGCAAAAAAAGTGGTAAGAACAGTGGAGGATGTCCCTTTTGGATGCTGGAGTGCAACTGGAAGATGGCAGTGAATATAGTCACCATATGTGTGTACTGAATATTTGGCACCCATGCATGAGGGAGCAGACTGTCTTGTCCACCCTGCATGACAGCTAAACAGGCGAGCAACTGGAATTCCTCTCTGGTTGCGGAAATCTTGAAATAGCTTGCACATTAACTGACCTTTCAGTCATGTGTCTCAATAATCTCTTTGTCTTTGTTTTCTTCCTCCAAGTCTGTTTATTGGTTACAATGAGATTTAAGTGATTTGTAAATAATTATATGTAACATCATTGGAGTAGGTAATTGTTTGTCTCCACTACAGTTCCAGGTAGGCAACTGTATACACATAATCCAGTCATGTCTTGGTGTCGACTGCTGACATTGGCTGGCCTGCTGACATAGAATTTTACATGACTGAATACTAAACACAAATTGATGGCATGAACATTAATCAGTGACTGATATGGCAGTGACTGATATGGCAGTGACTGATATGGCAGTGACTGATATGGCAGTGACTGATATGGCAGTGACTGATATGGCAGTGACTGATATGGCAGTGACTGATATGGCAGTGACTGATATGGCAGTGACTGTGGGTTTGTGCACAATGCCTATTTTAAAGGCATGTGTAGGACACCTATCACAAAATTGTAAAATTGTAGTTTTTAACTTTTAAATGGTAATATTAAAGACAAAAAGTTGCTAATACATATACCCATAAGGCTGAGAAGTTATTATGATTAACAGTTGGCTAAGTTCCTTAAATTTGTAAAAATGTTGGTTCTGTTTTATGAGATGGAACTTTGTACATGCATTGGGATTTACAAAGCATGTCAAGATTTTTTTTAGAAACCCAAATCTTTTTAAGTGGATTATTTCATAAACTAAAATGTTATTGTGGGAAGTGTCTGTAATCAGCAAAATTAAGTGTTACAGGGAATTTTTGAAAGATTTACATTTTAAGATTAAAAAATTCTGGAATTCTAATGAGTACAGTTATTCTGAATAAAGAAAACTTTTAAGTTACACAGATTTCAGAAGACAAGATGACCTTTAGAAAGATGCATAGTAGGGCTTTCAGATAAGATATTTAACTCCTAAAACAAACAATTATTAGCAGTGTCAAATTTTGAAGTGCAAATGATTTCATGAATTGTAAATTTTGAATATTTTCTTAAATAAATATTTCTACATGAACTACTTATTCTTGAATTATTAGCTGCCTCTAAACTATAATATGAACAACAAAGTTTAGAAAACTACAAATTCGGAATGTATTTGAAGATTTCACATACACATTGTGTATGTATTGCAGATGTACCATGTGTACAAATATGAAATGTGGGTTTCAGACAACAGGTGCCACACCAATCCAATTTGTGCTCCAAACATTGGACACTGCACCATTTTGTTGTGTTATCAAGTGTCAGACATGCACGAGTGATCAATTGGTAAAGTGTGTGCATAGTATTGTGTTTTGTGTTCAATATGTCGAAATTTATACCGAACAAAGAGCATTCACGAACAGCATTATTTTATTTTATTTTATTTTTTTTTTTTTGTTTTCATTTGAAGAAAACTGCTGCTTAATCATACCAGTTACTTCAAGAAACGTATGGTGAACGTGCTTCAGTGCAAGATACTTGTGAATTATGGTTCTGGCATTTCAAGAATGGTAACTTCAATGTTACAGACAAGGAATGTGCAAAAAGATAGGTACCACATAAGTTGAACAACAGGCAAATGAAAAAGCAAAAAAAATGTGATTTTTTGCTCACTTGGTACAAAGGGAAGTCAGTTTTGCATCGTATAGTTACAGGGGATGAAAAGTAGATTTATTTTGGGAATTCCAAGTGCAAAAAATCATGGGTAGACCCAAGCACACCATCCACCTCGACTGCAAGACTGAATCGCTTTGGCAGAAAGACAATTCTTTGTATTTGGTGGGACCAGAGGGGCATGGTCTATTGTGAGCTGTTAAAACCTGGGGAAATGGTTAATATGAAATGTTACCAACAATAATAGACTTTTTTCTGCTTGAAAAAATGCTACAATACCGAAAGAGGCAACACTCATTTTTTTCTTCAAGACAATGCTCCTTCACATACGACAAAACTGGTTCACGACACATTGAAGCACTCAGCTTACTCGGCAGACTTGACTCCTTCAGATTACTGCTTGCTTGCATTGACGGGTCACGCACTTGCTGAGCAGCACTTTGGCTCATATGAAGGTGTGAAAAAATGACTTGATGAAAGATTCGCAGCAAAAGGGGAAAATTTAAACTGGCATGGTATTCACAAAGTGCCCAAAAGATGAGCAAAATGTATAACAAATGATGGAGCATATTTTGAATAAAGCACTATTTATCATTCTTTTGAATTTAACATGTTTTTTAGACAAAAATCCGCATTTCATACTTATGCACCTGGTAAAAGAGAGAAGAGAAGAAAAAAATATTTAATTTAGGAGTGGTCTTACAGTAAGTGAAGCTATTATGCCTTGGCATATTTCAGTATGTGATGTAAACTGAGGACCATTATTGGTTAACTTGTCTGCGGCATGCCTTCAATAGAAAAATTTTAGGCATTGACTTATTAATCCATCTACAGTACATTGGAACTACAAAAGAGAATTTATAGTTCTTTTCCTGAAACTGCATAGAACGGATAGTTTGGATGCCCACTCATGACAGAAATAGATTAGATCTAATGGCAACAAATAGACCAGACCTCTTTGAGGATGTGCATATTGAAGTTTGGATCAGTGACCATGAGATACTTGCAGCAGCAATAACTACCAAAGTACAAAAGGCAGCTATGTCAAGTAAGATGATTTGAATGTTCAGCAAATGCCATAAAGAGGCAGAAATGTCGTATTTCGAGAATGAACTCAAAACTTTTAGCCTTGGGCAGAAGCATTTGCAGAATCTGTGTGTCTAGTTCAGAAAAATACTTGACCAACTGGGTAGATACATTGTTTCTTGTTTTGGAAGGAAGATTAGAGTTTAACATCCCATCAACAATGATGTCATTAGAAATAAAGCAGAAGCTCAGACTAGGGAGAATGGGAAGGAAATTGGCTGGACTCTTTCAAAGGAACCATCCCAGTTTAGGAAAATCACAGAAAATCTAAATCTGGATGGCTTGACAGGGATTTGAAACACCAAGCTTCCGAATATGAGTCCAGTGTGCAAACCAATGCACACCTCACTTGGTGGGTTGTTGTGCTGGTTTTTGACACAGTTCTTCACATCAAACTGACCTGCACCAGCCTGTTCATCACTGCATATCTGTGACAAACTACATCCATTTGAACCCACTTACTGTAGTCAAGATCTAACAGGATACTTCATGAAGGAGGAATGTTTATTGCAATCGACAAAAATACTGTTTTTAGTGACAAAACAAATCTTTTAAAAACTGTAGTAGAAATTGAGATAATTTACTATAAAATTTGAGTTTTTTCTAAACATGAAGTTGAAAATATAACAGCTCATTCATTTTTCATAAATTAAATACATTTTAGAGCTTCACACACCTGTAAGTATGGTATGTCTGCTGTGCAAGATTCATCGAAGAATCTCTTACTTATGAAGAAAAGTGTACCTATAGCAACAAATGCAGCCAATAGTAAGTGAAAAAATGATGAAATTTCACATGTAAAAAAATTTATTTTGTTACGTTTTTGAACTTTCACTGCTATGAGTGTGAATCCTGAATACTTCCTGGTCATGCTGACAAAGTTTTATGAATTTATTTGTAAAAGTATAGACTGTGGAAATTAAAATGTCCTGTGATGCCTCTCCTGCTCCAAGTCGGCCTATTTGACCTCCTATCCTCCGTTAAATAAAAGCATTGTATATTCACTAAAATAGCTAAAACTGCAGTTGAGCAACAGAAAATATAAGCGCATCTTTGGAATCAGTTGAGACCAAGAACACAATAAAATGACTACTGTATTTGTACGTTTTGCTTATAAGTTATTGAATTTTAAATGTTTGTATATTTCTAACAAAGTAATAACCATTTGCAGACATGTTATTAATGTGTGTGATACACCAGGTCATGACTTTAGCTGCAGGATGAGTGAGCTTGGTTGTGACGTACACGAAAATAAATTATTAAACAAAATTATTTATAATATTTAATTGACTGTGATAAACAAAGAGTACCACATATGCACACTGTCATTTAGCTTCAGCATGTTGACTTTGGATTTGGGACTTTCATATAATAATGTATGTAAATATAATTCGTTTAGTTTGTAAGAATTGAGAAATGTGCTTTGGAGTGTGTAGTGCCGAAAAACACCAAGTAATACACCATCATGCATTTGACAAAGTTCTGCGACTTCCTCTGTGGGCAAATATAACATAATAAATTAAAAGGATAAAACACAGCCATTTAGATATTGACTAAGGTATAAATATATGCTGATTCAAGAATATGTTTAATGTATACAAGGCAATGTAAAGTACATTATTTTCAATAATGTGGTCCATGGAAAGTAGCAGTCTTGACTGCAGTAGTCGGTCATGTGACCAAGTTCTGGAGTAAGTGAGCAGAGGAGCCTTAGTCTTTTATTCACTGCCCTTGGTAGAGTAAAGGTCTTCTGTTAGTGTGATCTCTGTGGGTAAGCTAGCTAAGATTGACCAGTCGATGAGGCGCTCATGATAAAATTGCTCAGGATACTCAGGATAGTTGCGTTAAGAGCGTAGGGTGATTATAGGTGAGCGCAATGGAACATTATAGTACCAGAATGAAAAATGCTTCTGTCATAGCACAAGAAAAGGTGAATGTATCCTGGGCAGAGTTATGGATGTAAAAGTAGGGAACTAGTTCTTTATGAAAAGGAAAGTTGGTACTCACCATATAGCAGAGATGCTGAGTCGCAGATAGGCACAACAAAAAGACTGTCAAAAATAAGCTTTCAGCCATCAAGGCCTTTGTTGAAAATATAGACACACACACACACACACACACACACACACACACACACACACACACACACACACACACACACACGACTGTAGCTTCAGCTGCCAGAGGCTGCAGCTGCGTGCACGCACGCATGTGTCACCTATTTTTAACAAAGGCCTTGATGGCTTATGTTGTGACAGTCTTTTTGTTGTGCCTATCTGCGACTCAGCATCTTCACTGTATGGTGAATAGCAACTTCCTGTTTCATAATAGTGTTACATTCCAGCCTGGATTTTCTATTGTTTGAACTAGTTTTTTGACTTATCTGGCAGCTTCAAAGACATTTCAGTCAAAACTTCTTGACATATTCAGTCTATTATCTGCCACAGAGAAAATTTTTTGATTTAAATGTCTTTGGAGCTGCCAGGTAAGTCGAAAAGTTAGTTCCCTCATGTTATATCCCTAACTCCACCCAGGACATTTTTTGTGTTATGATAGGAGTAATTTTCATTCTGGTTCCCAGCTTTTACTGTGAATAATTCTGACATTAGATGGCCATAGCTTGGCAATCGATTTAGATTTTTGTTGACTCAAGTGGTAACTGATACTAAATAGATTTTTTAATTGTCTTTCGAACTGATTGCTTGGACCCATTTGCACAAGTTTGAAGCATAGAAGTGGCAAGTGTAAAAAAAAACTCACAAAATAATATGTTTCTTGCATGTAAAATCCAAATAAAGCTACAGAGTGACCATTATTGAACTGTTTCAGAAAAAAAGGTAAATTAGTTACAAACTATGGCATTCACACATGTTATTCAACATTTAAACATCACTAGAGATATTCGGATTTAGGTTATGACATGTTCAATATGCCTGCCATTATGGGTGATGATGTGCCGCAGACAAATAGTAAAATTCTGCTGCACCCACTGAAGCGTTGGAACATCAATGACCTCCTGAATGGCTGTTTACTGCCCAGCAATTGTTTTGAGGTTATACACATTGTCTTTAATATAGTCTCACAAAAAGGAGTCGCATGTGTTCAGATCCGGCGAGTATGGTGGCCAATTTAGGCCAATGCAAGTGGCCTCTGGGGACCTTGCAGCCAGAATGCAGTCGCCAAAGTACTCCTCCAGGCCATCAAACACCCTCCTGCTTCGATGGGGTCGAGCTCTGTCTTGCACGAACCACATCTTGTTGAAGTCAGGGTCCCTTTGGATAATGGGTATGAAATCATCTTCCACAACCTTCATGTAGCGTTCAGTAGTTACTGTGCCATTGAGGAATGTCACACCGATTATTCCACGACTGGACATTGCACACCCCACAGTCATCTGCCGAGGGTGAAGAAACTTCTCAATCGCAAAATGCAGATTCTCAGTGCTTCAAATGCACCAATTTTGCTTATTGATGAACCCATCCAAATGAAAGTGCACTTCATTCCTAAACCAAACCATACAGTGCATGCTGAGTCCTATCATGCCACATGGCCAACCGTGCAGTTTAAACGCCCTACACAAACCGTTCAGAAGTTATGAAGTATTTCATATAGTTCAATAATTGACACCCTGTAGATTTTTTTCAATTTTATTGTAAGAATACATGTTTTATTTAGTTGACTTACTTTAAACTGTTTCTGCACATTCAGTTCACATAAGAATGAATTTTATGTGCCACATTTATCTCAACAATGGGTACAGGTTATTGGACAAAAATTTTCGTTGTGAGTTCATCCTTTTATCTACCTTCATGGACAGTCAAGATTATCTTAAATCAAGGTCTGATACACTGGTGAACTAAATTAAAACCATAAGTCTCGCTCCAGTCTAGAGTTATTCAAGGTTTGCTGTTTTTGCACATAAAATCCAAACGAGGTGATTGCTTTTGCAAGTGAAATCCGAATAGTGCACATATAAATGGTGCTATTAGCAGAGCATTAATTTCATCCCAATCAAAATCTTTTGCAAAAGGAATTAATCGATTTGTAAAGTTTGCCTGGGCACCAGTTCCAGTTCCTGGTTCAAACCTTGCTTAATGTCCTGTAACATAGCTACAGTGAGACAAACTTTGAAATGGCTATACAAATGGCCACTTGTCCAGGCTAAACCAAAAACATTTTACCCATGTTCCTAGCTGAAATAGGAACTGAGCTTTTGAAAACATTGTGATTTATTTAAATATGTGCTTCAAATTCCAAGATTAGTTAGTGTTCGGGACTTTCGTTTGTCACTTTGCTTGCTTTGCTCTGCTCTCTCAATCACATCATTTAAATAATTGTTGCAAATCTGTTTAGAATTTTATGACAACCTTTTCATGCATTTTTCTGGTTCTTTGCTTGCAATTAAATTGTATTAAAACCATTGCATTCAGCTACATCATTATTCTTTGGGATATAATATCTTGTATCATTTTGTTAGTCATTCCAATTTTAATTTGTTTAAAAACTTATGCTTAATTCTACAAAAAAATTCACTAACTATTAAGTTAAGCACATGAATGCTAATTTGTTATTTGGGCTAAAAGGCAGCTGTACGCAACTGACCGTTAAATATAGCCAAGCTAGAATTACAACAATATGAGAGAAGGGAAATAGCAACTTTCCTTCTCTCATATTGTTACAGTTCAAGCTAGAATTACTGTAGATTGTGTGCTTGCCCATTCACTGCATATGGCTGTTGGCCGGACACAATTGGTGTGCTGATCTGAATAATAGACCAGAGAGCTTGCAGTGCATTGATGTCAAAATTGAATCTGGCTGCGAAATTACCTGGATGCGAATAACAGGCCTGAGTGAACTAAGTTAATTGTTGGATATTTTTACCACCCACTTGATTCAGCTACATTAGTTATAAAATCATTCAAAGAAAGTCTACACTCAGCCCTCTATCATGCAGTTTTATTTGGAGGTAACTAGCTAGTGCAGGTGGTATGGCAGTCTAGTAAAATTGTTCTGAACATGTTCCTTTTTTCGAAACTGTCTTCAGCAGCTTATTCGACAACCCACATGCATTGGAAATATTCTAGGTCTTATAGCTACAAATAGACCTGACCTTATTGACAGTGTCAGTATAGAGACAGGGGTTAGTGATCATGTTATCTTCATAGCAGTCATTACTAAAGTTAATAAACCCATCAGGAAGCCAAGGAGAGTATTTATGTTGCAAAGAGCAGATGAGCAATTGTTAGCATCACACTACACAGCGAATGGAAGCCACTTAGTTCCAATGTGATGAAAGTAGAGTAATTATGGACAAAGTCTAAGCTGATTGTAAATCACGCTCTGGAGAAGTACATGCTGAATAAGCATATTAAAGATGGAAAGACCCACTGTGCTTTAATAACAAGATTTTGGAAATGCTGAGGAAGCAGAGATTGTTGCAGTTTGTTCAAAAAGTAATGGTGAAATGTCAGTTTAGTTAGCAGAAATTCTTGCATCTGTAAAAAGATCAATGTGCAAACAAGAAAACGATTTCCACCATCATACCTTAGCAAAAGATCTTGCTGAAAACTGGAGAAAATTCTGGTCCTAAGTAAAATCACTAAGTGGGTTGAAGGGTTCTATCCAATCACTGATCGACCAGTCTGTTGTGGCAGTTGTAGACAGCAAAAGGAAAGCTGAAGTTTCAGATTTGGTGCTTAAGAAATCATTCACAATGGACGATCATAGACTCTACTGTCATCTGACCATTGCACTGACTCCCATATGGAGGCATCTCTGGCATAAAGGAGCAACTGAAATACTTGAAAGGAAATAAGGTGTAAGAGCTGGATGGAATGGAAATTCGATTTTACAGAAAGTACTCTGTGTTACTGGCCCCTTATTAGCTTGCATTTATCATGAATCTTTCACCCAGTGCAAAGTCCCAAGTGACTGAAAAAAGTGCAGGTAATTCCTGTATGCAAGAAGGTAAAA
This sequence comes from Schistocerca nitens, assembly GCF_023898315.1. Lineage (NCBI taxonomy): Eukaryota > Metazoa > Arthropoda > Insecta > Orthoptera > Acrididae > Schistocerca > Schistocerca nitens. The sequence goes on from NC_064620.1 coordinate 272,285,869, forward strand.
GAACAGACCTGCAAAATTACAGATCAATATCATTAACACTGATTTTCTGCAGAATTCTTGATCATATTCAGAGTTCAAATATAACAAATTTCCTTAGGACAGAAAAGCACAGCACGGATTTAGAAAGCACCACTCAAGTAAAACTCATATGATATCCTGTGAACTGTGGATGAAGAGCAACGGGCAGATTCCATATTCCTAGATTTCCAGAAAGCATATGACATGGTGTTCTCTGCTGACTATCAGTGAAGGTTCGAGCATATGAAATATGTTCCCAGATATGTGAGTGACTTGAAGACTTCTTAAGTAATAGAACCCATTATGTCATCCTCGACAGTGAGTGTTCACCAGACATTTATTTTCAGGAGTGCCTGACGGAGGTGTGATAGGACTGCCCTTGTTATCTATGTACATAAACGATTTAATGGGTAAGATAGCTCTCTCCATATGTAGAAAAATCTGAGTTAAAGCAGGTAATTAGAAAAAACAATCATGTAATGTCTGAATATGGTAATGGCGGTGAATTGCTTGATAAAACCATGTCATGTCAAGTAAATAACAAGACAAAACAATATGAAGTGGAATGATAATATAAGGTCAGTGATAGGAAAGGTGAATGATTACTTCTGTTCATGGGGAGAATTCTATGAAAGTTTAGCTTGTCTATAAAGGAGTTTGCATGCAGAGCACTAGTGAGACCCATTCTTGAGTTCTCTTAGAGTGCTTTGGACCACCCACCAAGTTGAATTCAATGAAGACATTAAAATAATTCAGAGGTGTGCCACTAGATATGTTACTGATAGATATGTTACTGATAGATATGTTACTGATAAGATATGATTAACATGCAATTATTATGGAGATGCTTCATGAGCTCAAATGGGAGTCCCTGGAGTGAAGACAACATTCTTTTTGTGAAACATTGAGCAAATTTAGAGAACTAGTATTTGCAGCTGGCTGTACAACACTTCTGCTGCCGTCAAAGTTCATTTTGTGTAAGAACCATATTGGCAAGAGAAATTACAGATTATACAGAAGGCATATAGTCAATCAGTTTTCCCTCGCTCTGTTTGAGAGTGGAAGAGGAAGAGAAATGATTACTAACAGTACAAGGTACCTACTGCCATGCACCATATTGCAAAGTACTTATGTAGATATAGATGTAGAAACACAATTAGGTGTTAAAATGGTGACATGTGGCACCTTCAGTGAAAAATGTAACAGAATAGTATCGAGAGATCTCTCACAAAACCCAAAGAAACTCTGGTCACCTGTAAGTGCTGTCAGTGGCACCTAATATGATGCTCAGGTACTCAAGGTTGTTACTGTATCTCAAAGTCAGAATCAGAAATGCTGAAATCCATTTTCAAATATTTCTTTATAAAGGAGAATTAAGAGAAGCACTTCACTTAAATTCTCACAACAATCACTTAACAGATATCCTTTATCAAACTTAATATACCCTGACTCAGACTGACAATGACCGGAAACTTACAAAAACCAACCCACAGGTTTACATTTTCTTAATAGATATTGAAATCTGCTCAGTCCTTGCATTGTAATATTTTAAATTTAAGAGTTATGACTTATTATGGAAACACCCATTCTGCAAGTGACTGAACTTTTCAAAATAGTGTCTGTATTATTTTTTATACTGTTGATAAGGAAGTTAAGCTATAAAATTTTTCTGTGAAATTGCCCTTGTTTTCACTTTTATATTTAATGGCCAAACTTGTTATACTGTAAATCATTAATGATTTGTTAATAAATGTGAATAGACACTACAAATTTGAATGATCTGTTTCCATTTCTTACAAAAAAAAAAAAAAAAGTGCTGAGATTCAAACACAATCACTACTGGGTCAAAATCAAATTGAAATCCAGCAGATTGACACCAGAGCATTATACAGGGTGAACATTAATAAAAGCGACAAACTGCAGGGACAAATTCCTAACTGGAAATGGATGAAAAAAGTTCCTATGAACATGTGTTTGGAAATGGACTGTATGCAAGCACAAACAATAAATATAGAATTATCATTCTCACTATTGTATTACATATCATCCAGTTACTTAATTTCATTTTCTTCTGCACAAATAATGTGTGTGTGTGTCTTTTTTTCCCCCACTCAAACATTAATAATGCATGCAGATACTGAATTTTATTAGTACTGTAAGTGTGTGCCAGATATAGAAATGACATTTGTTGTTGGTATCACAGCAACACTGTTCCTGGAACTGTGGAAACGGTATTCAGCTAGCATAGTACATCGCTGGGGGCTCACTGGCTTTGATCTCCAGGCTGAGCACCCCCGTCCAGAATATCTGGCACGTCTTTCTCATGTGAAGCGCAACAAAGTGAATGTCGTTACTGGACTGGAGGAACCCTATGTGCCATTCTGGAAAGTGAGAGTGCCTGCAACCATTCTGAGCTTCTCTGTTGTTTTGCTTCTGGTAAGTTTCAAAATGTTTTCATGATATGTAAACAATATTTAATTAAATTTTGATTGAATTAAGATTAGTACATTGTTTAACATTGAAATTTGATGACTTTTCCTGCTTTTACTAATGTTAGTGGTAAACTGGTGATCCTGATTACTTTATATAATAGGTGGTATGTTTTTAAGATTTCTCCTTGCCATCAAGATTTAATTTATTTTTTATAGTTTTTGTAACCACTCAAGATGAATAATGGGATAACTTCTTTGTCATGGTCATGACTGTTTACATTCCATATTCTTATCAATTTGAAGCTGATGCTATATATCTAATCACCTCATCATTGATAGATGGTTAAACGTTTATTATTATTATTATTATTATTATTATTTTGTATATTCTGTTTATTTGATAGAGTCTGTTATAAACATTTCATGTTCTCATAAAAAACATGAAAATGAATATGTTGTCATTGTATGAGGAGAGCTTCTGATTTGTAATCGTATTGAAGTTCTCTGTGTGTTTCATATGTGATAAACGATGATGATAGCTTTCACAGTAATGTGAAATTGAATTATTTTGTTGTGCAGGTATAAGATGTTGTGTAGGCACTGCTACAACCCTGTATAATTGACAGTGTATAGGAGGAAAATTAAGAGATGCATAATAATAATGGGTTGATGAAGAAAGGGGAGTTATTTATTGTGAAGTTCATGTTAACACCCCCACCCCGTCCCCCCATTCACCTTCCACCCTGTAACCATGAATTGTATAATGATCTGATTGCGACTTACAAACTCCATCTACTCAGGGTTTCCAGTGACAAGATACTGTCCTCATTCCAGTCCTTAAACTAGGCAAAACCCCACTGTCCACTAACAGCTACCAAATAATTAGCCTCACCAACGTACTCTGCAAACTGCTTGAAAAGATGATAGCTCATTCTGGGTTCTCGAATCAAGGTGCCTTCTATCCTGCTATCAATGTGATTTCCAGGAGAGATGATGCACCACCAATCATCTGATTAGGATGGAAACAGTAGTCCTATAGCTTTTTTCTAAATGTGAACATCTCACTGCTGTCCTTTCTTACCTACATTTGTGGCCCACCCCAGCTTTCCATGCATATCATTAAATATCTACAGCCAGACCATTTGTTTATCTTATTTATTGATATATACAAACCTCCCTTATGAATCAGACTATCTCCTTGTGAAAACCATATCAAGATCCCTACAGTAGTTTCTGAGATTAGCCATAACAAACAGACAGAAAAATGTGGCAAGAAATTTTGGTTTATAATCTGCATGGATGAAGCATATGATACAGCTTGGCACCATTACATCTTTCTTACTCTCTATGACTGAGGCTTTTGTGGCTCTGTACCAATTTTTGTCATTTTTCATCCCACTAATTGTTTCAGGTTAGAGTTGGTACATTGCTCAGCTACCCACATGTTAAAAAGAATAGCATCTCTCAGGGCTCCATATTGTGTGTAACACTAACTATTCCTTATCGCCATCTGACGAGTGGGTATTCCCACCATGTATGTTGAAAGTTTTTGCATCTAGTATAGCTCCCAAACTGTAGCCTTGGATGAATTCCAGCTCCAGGTAGGCATCCAAAGGGTCCTTGCCTGGACCCTTTCCCATTGCTTCAAATTTTCTCCCATAAAAACATAAGTCTAGCACTTTTGTTGTCATACTGTAAGTTCTTCTGATCCATAGCTCTACTTGGGTACCCACTCCTTGGACATTGTTGCACAATCACAATGTTTGGGACTCCTCTTTTAGAAAAAGCTGACGTGGCTGTCACATATGTACCAAGTAAAGACTACGTGCATGTGAAACATTAACACTCTGTTTTACTATTCTTGAGATGCAGATCACACTTCTCTACTTGTATTTACTGTACCCAGTATATCATGACAGACTAAGAATGTCTACTGGTGCCTTTTGGGTTAGGCGCATAGTTAGTCTCTCTGCTAAAATGAGGATTTGACCTCTTCAGTTCTGACAATACCAACTCTTGCTCATTTATACAACCCTCATACAATAATTTCCTTGTCTTGTGACTTACCAGATTATTTTTCATGCAGTGGGTGTCAACTTTCTGACACTTGTCCTCTGGTGGGGATTACCAGTTGGAATATGCCTCAAGACCTCTGCCAGTGCCTGGCCCCATTGGAATGTGCTCCCTGTGTATTCTTGTTCCCTCCTTCTTGATTAGTACCCATACCATGAATTATGAGTGTTGGAAAAAGAAGTAGGTGCATCTGCGAAGACAATGTTGATTTCCACCCACTGATGGAATGTGCCAGCCATGTGATAATAGCGGTACTGCTATTGCTTGTCCGCCAACAGATAGTGTAGTGGCCTAGCTGCCAGTAGGGAATGCTGACGATCAAAAGGCCCAGTGTGGTGCAGATGTGTGAATCAAGCAAGTAGCTATGCCACAGAGATTCACTCGTGCTTCCTACAGCCTGCTGAGTGAGTTTGAAAGGGGTCAAATTGTGGCCTTATGAGTGGCGGGATCTTCCTTTTGGCGAACTGCCACCCAAGTTGGAAGTGCTGCACTAATTGACCAGTGATGTTGGTAGCAGTGGCCACATGATCATCCTCACACCTGTAGCCAAGGCACAGACACCTGCCAGGATCATCGTATTGTAAGGGCAGTAGTGGCAGATCATACAGCTACCACAACAGAGATAAGAGGCTTGTGAGCCTAGATGTGTCAACACAAATTGCAGCGAACCAGTTATTAGCAGTGGGACTAGAGGCACGCAAACCTCTAGCCCATCTTCCTCTCATGTCACAGCATCAATGTGTGTGGCTCAGCTGGTGCTGTCAGAAGATCACTTTGAAGATGGAATGGTGCACCATGCTAGTGCCAATGAAAGTAGATTCTGCCTGCATGCAAGTTATGATCGTTTGCATGTATGATGTAAACCTGCTGTCTCGTAGAGTGGGTTCATCCAAGTCATGCTGGCCCCACCCTAGGCCATATGATCTGGGGTATGATAAGTTACAACTCTCATTCATCTTATGTGCTTCTGGAGGGTACGCTAACCAGCACTTAGTATGTGCAGAATGTTGTTAGGCTCTTGCAACAGGATGGTGATGTGTTGTTTCAACGGAATAATGCTCACCCAAACACTGCCCATGAACTCAGCATGCCCTGCAAGATGTGCAGCAACATCCCTGCGTGATCTCCAGACTTGTCTCCAATTGAGCTCGTGTGGGATATGATGGGATGATGAGTGACTCGTGTAATTTGTCAACCAACACCTCTAACAGATCTATGTAAACAGTTTAAGCAGGCATGGCATAATGTATCCCAGGACAGTATTCGCCATTTGTGTGATCAGGTGGATGTCAGAGTCAGCGTCTGCATTGCTCCTTGTGGATGCTACACCATGTATTAATATGGGGGTTTCAGCATGGGTTGATACCTGGTGTCTCAGAATCACTTGTGCTGTTGATCTGTAAATGTAATCATTTCACATACTCCATGTGCACTGTTGCAACAATAAATTTTGAGTGAATTGGAAACCTCTAAAAGTGTGTACTAATTTTTTTTTTCCCCAAGCTGTGTATTTTAAGTTTCAGTTGCCCCCATGACCATTAGGTGTCTGTTCTTCTCATTTCTTCAGGAGTATCAGGGTACTACCATCATTTACACTGACAGCTCTAAAATTATGGATAGGATATGGTTTTCTATGTCCCATCAGTCAGGAATATCACTTGCTGCTGGGAACATACAGCGTTTTTATGGCAGAGCTGTTAGCCATTAATAGAGCCCTACATCTTATTCCTTGACCATGTTTTAATTTTGAGTGACTAAATGAACAGTCTCCAGGCTATTGATCAGTGTTGCCCTTGTCACCCTGTGATAACTGCTATTCACAATTTTCTCTTTGACCTTTGTTGTACTACGTGCTCATTTGTCCTTCTCTGTGTTCCAACTCATGTGAGTATCCAGGAAGATGAACTGGCTGACTGTTCATCTGGAGAAGTGATTCCTCAACCAATATCATTTTTACAACACCAAGTGCAGATTTACAAGTGCAAATAACAGTTCTACTCACTCGGAGGTGGAATGTTAAGAGAGTTACTGCCACCTTTAATGAACTCTGCACTATTAAAGAGACTATGGCTGCATGATTAATCTTTTAGCATTCCTTCCAAAGAAAGCCACTGTTCTGTGTTGCCTCCATAATGATCATACTGGATTAACCCATAGTTTTATCTTTTTATCTTATGTAAAGAGCCGTCCCTATGTGTGGTTTGTGGAGCCTTACACACAGTAGCTCTCTTATCCTGGTGAAGTGCCCCCTGCTCCTGGAGGGGGCACTCCAGTGAAAACTGGCTCAAAGGCTTTATTCCCATAGAGCATATATCTTTCTAACACAAACTTATATTATCTGGGATTACATGTAAGTTTTCTTTTAATCTCATTCTGTGATTGTGCATATTAGAAAGGTGTAAATAATAATTTGAAATTAACTTGTTTCACAATCTTCATTACATCTTCATAGTGTTAGCATAGTCTTGTAGAAGTATGAATTATTACTGTGTGGTGCAGAAGGTTTTTTGGATTTATTTCATTCTGTTTATTAATATTATTAATAAAAGATACTTTTATTGTACATCTGCAAAAGATGTCATTCAAATGAGCAGTCACATTAACAATACAACATTTCTTAAGTAAAACCTGGCTTCCATGTTTAATTTCTTAACAACCACGAACTTACAACATACCACAAAGTTAGACTAAAGTGATCAGTGATGCTTACCTCACAATTTAAATATTTATATTTTGATATTTAAATCTAAAGCTCAAAGTTTTATGTCATTAATATTTTATAAAGTTTACAATACACATTTCCAAATTAAAATCCATAAACTAAGTGAATAATAATAATTATTATAATTTTTCATAATTTTAGAAATTTTCCGAAAATTAAAGCAAAATATGTTCAACAAAACTTTCAGTGACTTGATTCTTATTTAAAAATAACTTATTATTGCACATTCTTGTATTTGTACGTAAGTAAAATAATACCCTACAACTTATTCAGACATAACCAAACAACAAATCTTTGTTATGGTCTTTGAAGGACATCCAGTATCGAGTAGTACATCTGAGTGTACAAATGTTGCAAAAAGGAAAAGTGAGCCATTGACCAGTTCCATTACAACAGCGCCCCAAGAATTTTGAAAGCATAGGAATGTGAGCAAAATTCTGGTGCCAACATACTTTCTGACATGTTCACAACCAATGAGAATCATCTCATTTTTTGGGTCCAAGGAACGAAAACTGAATCTAATCTAATCTCTCTAAGTTTGGCTAACATTAAGAAAAAATTTTTTGGGAAAACAATCCTTAAAAGTAAAGTATGCTTAATATGTATGAATTTTGCTGTTACAGTGTTAGTCAATAAAAAATTGCCCAAGCAGAGCTGACATGTTGTGTTGACTTTTGTTGCTTTGTTGGTACAGCTAGGTGTTAACCATCCAAGCTAGATACATTTTCTTGCTCAAATAACCTGACCCAAAAATAGCACATGAAATATAAAACTTGTTTACCAGCAATAATAAACTTCTATTAAAACAAACAGAACACAGTAGAAGATATACAGTAAGCACTTGAGACTAGTTTTGTGTTAGATTGGTACTAGTAGAGTTCTGCCTCTTTACCAAGGATGTTATAACACTGTTCCTTTTCGTGGTACAACACTTGGAAAACAGAGAACAGGTACAGATACAGAACAACATTACCTCTGGCAGCTGGTGCATAAGCTCTTTGACATCTGTTACAAACGTAATAGTCAACAATTTAGGCACTGCATCAGTCCTCCTAGTGGAAGTGGAGTGCCATCTAAAAATCAGGAAAATGCACTCGATATAGAGTGTTTTCTTCATATGGATAGAGGTCTGCTTTGGGTGGTTGCGCTTGTGCTTGAGGCTAAGATTGGTTTTGCAGCATGAGGGTCAGTGGCAGTTCTGGGAAAATGTATGCAGGTTGCACTCTAATCAGTTGAGATTGTTGTATCATTTGATATTATGAGTTCATACTCCTCTTTTGATTGCCTGATATGTGCCTGTGAATGGGAAGTTGTAGCAATGGTTTGACACTGCCTGTTCATAACATGGCACGTGTGCTTGTTTGCAAGTCACGATGCACATAGGTAGGTATTATTCCATGTGTTCATACGGAGCGGGAGGGGGGGGGGGGTGGATGGTGCGGATGGTGAATACATCTGATGTGTTCTCCCAGGTGTCACATGAAGTCTTATTGTTTGGAACTTGGGTCTATGAACTCACCAGGCAGTCTAAGTGCTTTGCCATACACAAGCTCCACTGGCGATGAATCCAAGTCCTGTTTGATGTGGTGCAAGGACCAAGGAAAACCATGAGTAATGCAGTTGTTCATCTAGTGTCACTAAATATAAGTGCAGCATTTAAAGAACTGTGCCAGTCTTCAACCATTATGGTGTATGAGTGTATGCAAAACTCTAATTTGGGTGCAACGAATTGGTATTGTGGTGAACGGCATATTCTGACTGCGAGAATCGGATGTTCCATGCTATGAATCCATCTATGTGTCTTACTGAACCTAAGATTTTGTTTTATGGGCTCTTTGTGAAGAAAATGGAAGGATCAGATGTGTGAGAGGAGGAGAGAGATTGTATTGTTGTGAGACGCCATTACGGTATATAATAAATGTTCAAATAGTTTTTTGCACAAAATAAAATCCAATTACTAACATAAAGTATTCAAGTTGTGTATATCTCCATACTGAAATTAGGTAATTATCACGGTACAAATATTAAGAGACGTAGATCACTCAGTGGTGAAGTTCGTAATGATAGTGCGAACCTGCTTTTTCCACAGTCAGAATTCATAGAGAGATTATCTCCGAATTAATAAACTTCAACTTGCTAAATTGTTGGACCTATCATCCAGACTCATCAAACAACAGAGCACACAGTTGTGCCAAACGATCTGTGTAGCAAATAAACATTTTAGAGATTTCAAGTGAAGCAGATAACTACAAGAAATTTCCATGAGATCGCCACTGCAGACTACATCTCTTGCTCTCCTGTTGTATTTAAAATGAAATATTTATATTTTCCAGGTTTTCAGAAGAGTAAACATAAAAGGAAATAAGAAACTGAGCTAAACCAATAACTAAAATAAAAGCACACACAAAGAATATTTATTTATAATAATAAGTAAATAAATATAATAGAGGGAAACATTCCACGTGGGAAAAATATATCTAAAAACAAAGATGATGTGACTTACCAAACTAAAGCATTGGCAGGTCGATAGACACAAAAACAAACACAAACATACACACAAAATTCAAGCTTTCGCAACAAACTGTTGCCTCATCAGGAAAGAGGGAAGGAGAGAGAAAGACGAAAGGATGTGGGTTTTAAGGGAGAGGGTAAGGAGTCATTCCAATCCCGGGAGCGGAAAGACTTACCTTAGGGGGAAAAAAGGACGGGTATACACGCTCGCGCGCGCGCGCACACACATATCCATCCACACATATACAGACACAAGCAGACATATTTAAAGACCTAAATATGTCTGCTTGTGTCTGTATATGTGTGGATGGATATGTGTGTGTGTGTGTGTGCGCGAGTGTATACCCGTCCTTTTTTCCCCCTAAGGTAAGTCTTTCCGCTCCCGTGATTGGAATGACTCCTTACCCTCTCCCTTAAAACCCACATCCTTTCGTCTTTCCCTCTCCTTCCCTCTTTCCTGATGAGGCAACAGTTTGTTGCAAAAGCTTGAATTTTGTGTGTATGTTTGTGTTTGTTTTTGTGTCTATCGACCTGCCAGTGCTTTCGTTTGGTAAGTCACATCATCTTTGTTTTTAGATATAATAAGTAAATAAAGATATAAATAAAATAGAAAGAAACATTCCACATGGGAAAAATATATTAAAAACAAAGATTCCATGACTTACCAAACAGGAAAGCGCTGGTAGATAGACACAATAAAAAAAAACCACACAAACACACACACACACACAATGTCAAGCTTTCGCAACCAACGGTTGCTTCATCAGGAAAGAGGGAAGGAGAGGGAAAGACGAAAGGATGTGGGTTTTAAGGGAGAGGATAAGGAGTCATTCCAATCCCGGGAGCGGAAAGAGTTACCTTAGGGGGAAAAAAAGACAGGTATACACTCGCGCGCGCGCGACACACACATATCCATCCACACATATACAGACACAAGCAGACATATTTAAAGGTAAAGAGTTTGGGCAGAGATGTCAGTCGAGGCGGAAGTGCAGAGGCAAAGATGTTGTTGAATGACAGGTGAGGTATGAGTGGCGGCAACTTGAAATTAGCGAAGGTTGAGGCCTGGTGGATAACGGGAAGAGAGGATATATTGAAGGGCAAGTTCCCATCTCCGGAGTTCGGATAGGTTGGTGTTAGTGGGAAGTATCCAGATAACCCGGACGGTGTAACACTGTGCCAAGATGTGCTGGCCGTGCACCAAGGCATGTTTAGCCACAGGGTGATCCTCATTACCAACAAACACTGTCTGCCTGTGTCCATTCATACGAATGGACAGTTTGTTGCTGGTCATTCCCACTTAGAAAGCATCACAATGTAGGCAGGTCAGTTGGTAAATCACGTGGGCACTTTCACACGTGGCTCTGCCTTTGATCGTGTACACCTTCCGGGTTACAGGACTGGAGTAGGTGGTGGTGGGAGGGTGCATGGGACACCGCCCCCGGTGTAAAACCTGTCCCATGCACCCTCCCACCACCACCTACTCCAGTCCTGTAACCCGGAAGGTGTACACGATCAAAGGCAGAGCCACTTGCGAAACCACCCACATGATTTACCAACTGACCTGCCTACATTATGACGCTTTCTATGTGGGAATTACCAGCAACAAACTGTCCATTTGCATGAATGGACACAGGCAGACAGTGTTTGTTGGTAATGAGGATCACCCTTTGCTAAACATGCCTTGGTGCACAGCCAGCACATCTTGGCACAGTGTTAAACCGTCCGGGTTATCTGGATACTTCCCACTAACATCCACCTATCCGAACTCCGGAGATGGGAACTTGCCCTTCAATATATCCTCTCTTCCCGTTATGCACCAGGCCTCAACCTTTGCTAATTTCAAGTTGCCGCCACTCATACCTCACCTGTCATTCAACAACATCTTTGCCTCTGCACTTCCGCCTCGACTGACATCTCTGCCCAAACTCTTTGCCTTTACATATGTCTGCTTGTGTGTGTGTGTGTGTGTGTGTGTGTGTGTGTGTGTGTGTGTGTGTGTGTGCTTTTTTCCCCCTAAGGTAAGTCTTTCCGCTCCCGGGATTGGAATGACTCCTTACCCTCTCCCTTAAAACCCACATCCTTTTGTTTTTCCCTCTCCTTCCCTCTTTCCTGACGAAGCAACCGTTGGTTGCGAAAGCTTGAAATTTTGTGTGTGTGTTTGTGTGTTTTTTTATTGTGTCTATCTACCAGCTCTTTCCTGTTTGGTAAGGCATGGAATCTTTGTTTTTATTATAAGTAAATCAAGAATATTTTTAATTTACTAACCTATAAAAATAATATGTTAAACCTTATCATTGCTCACTGAGTAGTAGCTGGCTGTCAAATGATGGAGAGTACAGTAGAATTTTCTAGGTTGAGAAATCAACTCTGATTCGATTTGCCAGTTGCAGTCCATGGTGATTTGCAGCAGACAAACAACCAAAGTGCGAAATCCAATTTGACCCAAGGGCAAAGGCTAGGATTTTGGTCAATATGTTGTAGACTGTCATAGCTTCTGGCCAACGAGTAAGACATGGAATCTTCATAATCGTTTCTACTTTCTCAGGCAGTTTTAGTCACCTCACTAATGAAATTAGATTACCTAAGAACAGGGGTGGCCGAGATTTTTGTTCACTGGCCACACCCAGCCACGAGGTCCAAAGTGCTCACCATCACTTCACATTTCCCCCACCACTATGCCATGCTGTCTGAGCGCAAGAAGGGGGAAGGGGAGAAAACAATGAATGTGCCACATTTAAATGGCATTGCCGCCACACTGCATGCGATTTGATTTTATATTTCACATTTCTCAACAACATAGATCATAAAGAAAACAAGTTTTCAGTATTAATTAATTATTTTTGCTGAATACATAACATAATTTTTATCTGGTACTAACTGTTGGCATAGGGACACACACAGACATATTCACAGGGTTTTGCACTCACGTTGCCAAGTAATTGTGACTTGCTTAGTTTCATATGCAGAAAAAAATCTTTCACACACATAGTTGATCGAAATATTGTAGTGCTTTTGCAACCTCATTATGGGGACTTGGAAAATCTGCCTCAAGAAAGCAATGTAGACATTCTGGACAGTTTTAATGTGAAAATCTGTGTCATTGAAATTGGAATTACCTTGCAGGTAAATCAGTTACTTTTGCATATGCATATGGGCGCTTCCAATTGAAATAGCAAACAGTTTCTAAAACAGCTCGAAAAGAGGTTGAAGACTGACAGTGCCCTCAAAACCTTTATAAAATTATCCTAATTCTTGCAAGGCCGCAATGAATTCTTCAAAGTTCACACTTCCTTTAACATCAGTGAGCTTAGGGAACTGGACTGTCTTTGTCAGAATGTGTCCCCTTCTACAACACAATTTTCTTCTTAAATTCCTTCCCATGAAATCAGAAAGAAGTTACCTTGCAATGTTTTACTGTGGGCAGTGTGCAGTGAAGCCCAATTAAAATATGAAGTCTGCAATCTGTTCCAGATGTTCATTCCTGAACTCCTTTTTTCTTCATAAGCTGAACAATGGCAAGTTTTAAGTGGAGGTTTACTATCTTCTGGTTCAAAAAAATTTTTTTTGCATTTTTGGATCCATAAAATTGTTTAGAATCCACCCCTGAAACGGTTTTTCCGAATACGGAACAGAAATGATTATTATTTGTGGTTGAACAAAAAATTGCACCTGCCTGAAATCGGCCTTTTTCATGCACCAGTTTTTTTTCTTTCGGAGGATGAGTTATTGTACCGGTGCTTGGGAGGAAAGACAAAATTCAAATGAAAGTTTGAACGCGTGTGTTTGGAAGTTAGCACCCAAGTATTTGCATTCTGGTACGAAGACTGCAGAGATTGTAACTTCCTTGGCAGTGAGCAGCTTGAACAAAGGGTATTCAACAATTCTGAAGACCATGACAATGATGGATGTCACCCTGGGACTCTATTCGACGCAGTTCTCCAAGCATTTGGACGACCACCGGGTTCAAGCGGCCGAAAACCACTTGTCACCGGCCATACGAGTCACTCTGGAGCAGCGCAGGATGGTCCAGATCGAGCAGAATGCCCTCTATGAGGAAGAGGAAGGACTAATTTATGGACCCAGAATAGCAGATTGCACGTACGTTGCATAATAATGCATTTTTATGTAGTCAAAACTTGAAATGCGTTTTTCTCGAAATGATGCTTTTTAATGCGTGGTATGGTAACTTCAAATCTACTGAACTGATTGGCATGACTTTTTGTTTCCAACGAAGCTAACTAAATTGTCTAGGAGTTGTACCACTTTTATTCTGATCCATCAACTATAAATATTTTTACTTGGCCGACAAATGGCAGCCATTTTGTTGCCTATGGTCCAAATAACTTAAGCGAGGTACAACTCCTAAAGAATCTTATATACGTCGCTAGCGTCAACTCAATTTTGATTTCAGATGAGCCGGCTGACCAGTGACATACTGCACGTGAAGGTCTACATTGAAATTTTGTTTCGTTCTAACGGCACTTCTGTCTTTACTCTAGACATTTCCAGTCGAAAAAATTCCAGTTTGTAGAGGAAATATCAATAAACATCTTGATCAAATTTGACATTGATATCTATAACACATACTGAGGAAAAAATTCTCAATGAACATGCTTTTTTCGGGCCAAATATAGTAAACCTCACCTTAAATCGAAAAATCATTTCAGGCATGGCCCTAGACTTCACCAACGTACATTGCAGTAATATATGTACTCTCCATACCCTTTATTCACTTCCATTGAAAATTTTTGCAGCTGACAATGGAATAATGGGTGCAATTTCAGGAATATTACTATTTGTACCACCAATATCTTCACGTGCTCTGTGTCTGCAAATTTAGCACAATTGTTTTTTGATGTACAGAACAATGAATCCCATCAGTCTATCATTGTAATTTTTTGCTCTTTCATTGTCATCTAAATAGTTAATTCTCTCTGCATGGCACTGTAATAAGCAGTACCTGTCACTTATGTCAACTGAGAATTCTCATCCCTCTTACGTCATTCCCATTCATTTTAAAGGATTGTGACAGTAAATCACTAGACTGCCTCTTTTTGTGCAAACAGCCACTGGACCTGTGAACGAACATTCCACAAACAAATAGTGAACGGTAAACAGCGCGATGCCACAGTTCTGCAGAACTGAATAATGCCATACTGCAATGCTAAATGAAATGTCACGCTGTTCTGGGTACCTCTGAGAAGGACTGAACAAAGCCAAGTGACAGTCCCGGCCTTGGCCCACCTGCAGCCCGCACACACTGCACGCAAGAAGTTTTGCATGCCGTGACCGGTCCTGCCTAAGAAGATAATCTGTGGTTTACCAAAAACACGCTTGGCAGTATTTAACGTCAAGCCATGTTGTCCTAAACTGTTTGATAACTTCTGCCAAATGTTGTTGGTGCTATACTTAATTTGTAAACAAAACCGCTTTTTCCTGCTGCCACTTAATTTATTTTTCCCAGACGCGTTTCACTTTTTTCTTGTTCTAAGCCCTAAGACATCATCAGTGGGATCTATAATGATACAGTTATGTTATTTTTAGATTATCAATCATTTCATGTAACGATTTAATATGTAAAAAAGTAATTACTTACAATTTGCTGTGATCTGCATTTCCTCTCATCTGTTCTGGAGGTCGCACTACAGCTTTTTTACTGACATATAAGCAAAATTTTGAGTTCAGACCTTTTTAACACTGTTCACCATGTTTCTCTTTCTTTTCTGTGGTGTACTGTTGTTCTTTTGCTACTCGATATAACTATTCCTTTGGCCACTGTGCTTTTAACAACATAAATATTGCAGCTGCACTATGTGTTTCCTCCTCTTTGGTGTGTTTACCTACTTGTTGCCAATATAACAAAGTTTATGATCAAAACCAACTTCTATTCATGATGTTTATGTCGTGTGTGTTTGAGAGAGAGAGAGAGAGAGAGAGAGAGAGAGAGAGAGTGAGTGTGAGTGTGTGTGTGTGTGTGTGTTGAAAGCTCTGGTGACAGCTGATTTGACTTTTCATTTCAATGTTCTGTGTCAAATCAGCTGTCACCAAAGCTTTCTGCCACTTGCTAACAGCTAGTACATTCATACATCCTGTAGTAGACGATAATGCACCAGGAAGTCAGCTCAGATTATGAGATCTGTGATGTTGATAACCATGAAATTCCAGGCAAAAATATGCCGCAGTCCCGAGTCCAGCTCAGTATGTTGTGTACCACAAGTCGCTATAAATTACTGTCTGTGCAGAAAGATAGAATGAAGTTGGCAGCCGACTATTTTAGGTTAAATTCCATGGATAAATGCACAAATCTGAGTCAATGTCCACAAGTTGTGAGAAAACAGCAGTTCACTTATCTGTTCAGCTGTTGGGCAGTCATAATCTCTGCACATAACTGCCGACACACTGTTGCACGGCATCACTACTGCATTGACTGATGTGACGTTATTGAATCTTGAATTGTCATCCAGATCTGCAATGGCAAATAATGGCATTTCTGTCTAGATGCTGTGATAGCCTTAGTCTGGACCAGAAGACGGGTACTCCAAAGCATATGTAAAGTGTACTCAGGTATGATTTTCACGTTTATCTTGGTGCATAAGTGTCTCAGATATTGTAACAGCTTTCAGTCTCTTATATCTTCTTGTATTAGAACGTGATGCTTGCACTCTTCTTACGAGGCAGAAACTGTCCAAATCAGTTCTGTCGTGAATTTGTGATAAGAACCTTGTGCAAGAGAAGCAGTAATTATGTCTTAGACTTCAGCTGCATAATGGTGGTAGAACTGACTCATCACCAGAGCAAATTTGTTTGAACTAGTGTAGTAACTATACCCACGTAATGGAAGCTTGCTTCTATATGCTCAAACCAGAGCACTGGATTGTGAGGCCAGAATGGAGACAGTCTCAAGGCAAGTCGCAGTACCAACTATCCTTCAGCAGCAATGAGTCTCGCATTTTTGTTAAAAAATTCGTAATTCACTCTCAAGTATTGCTTCTTCTGGTCTTTGTAGGCTGTTCGCATTGGGCAAAATAACCTCAAGGTTACCAATGTCCAGCATGGCTAAGCGTTAAATGACCAAACGTAGTACATTGTCTTATTTGAGTAACCTGAATGTAAATAGCACATGGAAGATGAACGTTCGTGTACCAGGAATAATAAACTTTTAACAAAACAAACAAAACACAGAAGGTGACAGTATTATGGAAAGGAGATTGTGATTGGCAGATAGGCACAAGAAAAAGACTTTTAAACAAGTGTGCTTTCAGCCAAAAGGCCCTCTTCTGAGTTAGATGACACACGCACACACATAACCACTGTGTCTGGCTGCCGAGGACAAACCGCGAGCAGCTGTGCATGATTGGAGAAGCAGTCTTGGTGGTGGGGTTGAGGAGGAGGCTGGGGCGGGAAGGGGGAGGGATAGCAGGGTAGGGGTGGGGGACAGTAAACTGCTGCTTGTGGGAGCATACACAGGATCAAGGTGGAGGACAGACATTAAGGCAGCTAGGTGCAGTTGGCAGGTTAGATGGTGGGGAGGGGGGGAGAGGTAAAGTTGCGAAGTAAAAATACTGTGGGTGCACTGGTGGACTAGAAGGCTGTGTAGTGCTGGAGTCAGAACAGGGAAGACAATAGGTGGGTGAATCACAACGACTAAGGAAGGTTGAAGTCAGGAGGGTTATAGGAATGTAGGATATATTTCAGGGAGAGTTCCCAGCTACAAAATTCAGAAAAGTTGGCATTGGTAGGAAGGATCCAGATGACACTGGCTGTGAAGCAGTCATTAAAATGAAGAACATTGTGTTGGGCAGTGTGCTCAGCAACTGGCTGGTCCAGTTGTTTTCTGGCCACAGTTTGTCGGTGGCCATTCATACAGACAGACAGCTTGTTGTTTGTCATGTCCACATAGAATGCAGCAGGGTGGTTGCAGCTTAGCTTGTACATTACTTGAATTGTTTCACAGATGGCCCTGCCTTTGATGGGATAGGTCATCCTTGTGACCACACTGGAATAGATGGTGGTGGGAGGATGTATGGGATAAGTCTTGCATCTAGATCTATTACAGGGAAGTGGGCCATCAGGCAAGTGGTTGGGAGCAGGAGCTGTGTAGGGATGGACGAGGATATTGTGTAGGTTTGGTGGGTGGCGGAATACCACTGTGGGAGGGGTGTGGAAGGATAATGAGTAGGACATTCCTTGTTCAAGGGCATGACGAGAGCTAGTTGAAACTGTCACAGAGAATGTGGTTCAGTTTCTTCAGTCCTGGATGACACTGAGTCATGGGGGGAATGCTCCTCTGTGGCAAGACGGTGGGACTTTGGGTGACTGGAGGGGTAAGGCATGGGAGACCTGTTATGTGCAAGTTTGGGAAGGTAATTATGATCTGGGGAAGCTGAAGGCTTCAGTTAGACCCTTGGTATATTTCAAGAGGGACTTTTCGTCACTACAGATGTGGCAGCCACAGCTGCTGAGGCTGTAAGGGAGGGTCTTCTTGGCATGGAATGGATGTTAGCTGTCAAAGTCGAGATATTTCTGGTGAGTGTTAGGTCTGATATGGACCAAAGTACTGATGTAGTCAATGGATGGAGCGGAGGTCAGCTTTGAGGAAGGTGGTTTATTGATAGCTGTATCCCAGATTTGTTTGTAGGTGATGCCTTCAAAGGAAAAGTAATTGTGGTTGTGGATATAGTTGTTCGTGTTGACCAGAAAGGAGGTTTTAGATTTGGAAACTGCCGGGTTTTGAGAAAGGTAGTGTTCAGTAGCTGCAAGACCATGGGCATTAGGGATGTTAGTGTAAAGGAAGGTGGTATCAATGTGATGAGCAGGGCACCATGGGGTAAGGAACAGAAACTGTGGAGAATCATGGAGGAAAGGGTTGATATCTTTTAGATAAGAGGGTAAGTTGTGGGTAGTAGGCTAAAGGTATTGTTCTGTGAGAGCAGAGATTATCTCAGTGAGGAGAAAGTAACTGGCCACAATTGGGTATTGCTGAGTGGTTGGGCTTATGGACTTTAGGAAGCATGTAGAAGGTAGGAGTGTGGGGAACAGGGGGAATGGTATGGGGGAGGGGGGAGAGAGAGAGAGAGAGAGAGAGAGAGAGAGAGAGAGAGAGAGAGAGAGACTGGTTTGTAGATGGATGAATCAATCGAGAGATATTGTTTCTTTTAGTCTGTTTCTTTTGTCAATGAGTTCTGATATTTCTGGGGTTGTCTAAGGCTTCCTATGTTCTAATTTCCTTATTCCTAATCTGTCGGTGGCTGCACATACTGGAATTCCTGCACAGCATCTGCCTTCTATAGTTTGTATATTGCCCAATTTTTTTGTTATTTCAGCTGATACTTCTTAAATCTCGTTTGCTGCAATAAGTGTATGGGCCTTATTGTATTAGCACCAGTGTAACTGTGAGTACAATCCAATTAAAATTACTTGGTAGTTGACATCTGTCACTTGCTGCTATAGAATTGCCACATCGGTAGAATTGCCACATCGGGTGCTGCTTGGTTAGAGGTGTCATGCAACTGTGGCAGGTTACTTCACAAGTGCTGAAGTGCTGTTGCATGTACTGCTGAGTAATATTGGAAGTGGCTGTCATCACTTATGTTGGGAATTTGAGATGCTCTGTCCACAGCTGATTTTAAGTAACCACTGATTGAATGGCAGCAGACAACACATTTTATAGCTTTCAATTACATCCATGTCCTAACCTAAGCACAACCTAGTGATACGCCATGTATCTAAGAAAACGGCAGTCAACAGTTTGTAGCAGAAGTATTAATCATGCTCACTTTGTTCATGGCAATTAAAGCTGACCTCAGTGGGCCAAACTTAAGGTAGAAATATTTCTGTTTCAACACGAAAAGTGAACTGTAATTTCTCACTTTCATTAGTTACCTGAAACTGTCCTCACACTGGCTACACGAGCTGATGTGATACCAACCGATGCACAGTCCTGGTTGGGACTCAGTTATAAGATATAGACGACACAACAGACTCCAAATGAAAAGAAAGAAAGGAAGGAAAAAAAAGAGGAAAATAGAAAAGTCAAGATAACGATGAAAATGACATGACGAGGATTATTAAGAAAAAAATTACATTTAAGCCAATTAATTGAATTAAAAAAATCATTCACTTTGATTAAGATTTAAAAAATTATAAATATACTGCAGGTTAGAGCTGTATCTTAACCACTATGCTACATCATTACTTCACATTGCAGTTGATATTTACTCCTCTACAGCACCAAGTTGCAATGATTATTTGTTGCCTTTGAAATGTTCAACATTATGTGATGTCATTTGAAGCTCACCTACTGTAAGCTAACCCCTGTGATGATGATGATGATGATGATGATGATGATGACTCAATATGTGATGCCGAATCATGTCTTGTGTGAAAGGCTCCAGTGCTGTTAAGCTAATGCTGTGTATAAAACAGTGTTGATTTAGTGACCATTTTGTGTGTGTGTGTGTGTGTGTGTGTGTGTGTGTGTGTGTGTGTGAGAGAGAGAGAGAGAGAGAGAGAGAGAGAGAGAGAGAATATCATGTCTTATGAAAGGGAAAATAAAAGAGGCAGACACAGGATTCGGGATCCAAACACATTACAAAAGAAAGCCGGATAAGGAATCAGATGTGAACTGACCATTTGTTGTGGCAGTTTGGCAATGGCAAACAGATTAGGGTGACAGAGTGCACTCTGATTAGAGGAAACCAGCTCCAATAGATGAAGTGTCAGCTAACAAGCAATTTTAATAAAGGCATAGATTTCATTTGATACCTGTACCTCTGCTTTACTGTTACATAATTAGTCATATTACTGCCAGTATAGCCAGGGGTCTTCAAAGCATAGTATCTTCTCTTTGGAGCTTTGTTACAGTTTTGTTATAACCACCTCATGTTGTTTACAAAATTCTAATTATTTCTCACCTCTTAATCACCGTTTGAATTCGTTCTTCCCAATCAGAACTTACTAACACATTTATGGTTCACTTGTATGCCTGGTGATAAAATTTCCCGTGATAACAAAAATGTTCATTATGAAGTGATTTATTGTTGACCATTCATTGAACTGACTTAGAGTTTGCTATATGTTTTATATCTTCAATTTTTTTGCTGCTTTTACTAAAAGTGTTAAGTCATTGGAAAACAGAATTGTTTTATTTGAATCAACTTACACATTCAAAACTTTGATACAAATCATCCATACACTCACAAAACAAATGTATTTTGACTCAGTAAACCACTCTTCTGCATAAGCAACATAGTGTTTTTCACTATTTTGGTTAAAACAAATGCAAAAATTTTTAACCAGCCTTAATTGACATTATTATGTTACAGATTGCTTTGGCCGTTGGTGCTGTTTTTGGAGTTGTACTTTATCGTATGTCAGTTTTGACCTCACTGTCACTGTATCCAAATAATGATGCCACGGGGTACATAACTATGTTTATACCAGCAACAGCAGCTACAATCAACTTGATATGCATTATGACTCTTAACTGGGTACGATACAATGTTATTTCTTTAGCTATTGCTGTTTTACATTTATTCTTTACCATGCCAGTTGACCGCTAACATCTGAAATGTCTGTTACAGTTCTACGACTGGCTAGCAGTTCGCCTCACTGAATGGGAGCTTCTTCGTACACAGACAGAATTTGATGACAGCCTTACATTGAAGATCTATCTATTTCAGTTTGTTAACTACTACACATCTATTTTCTACATAGCATTTCTCAAAGGAAAATTTGTGGGTTATCCCTCAAAATACAACAGAATTCTTGGTTATAGACAAGAGGAGGTATGTTTTTATGCTCAAATTCCTATTTTCTTTGACTTGCTGTGTATTAATGTCTATGCCTTTTCAGAGTGATTATTTATACTTTAACCTATTCATACGATCTTTACAGCCCAGGTGGTCCAATGTCTGTTAAATACTGTTGCTTTTGTGCTATTTCCTACATAAATTTGGTTACCACAAACACAAAGCCATTAAAAAACTTCCTAGCAGATTAAAACTGTGTGCCAGACCGAGACTCAAAATCGGGACCTTTGCCTTTCGCAGGCAAGTGCTCTACCAACTGAGCTACCCAAGCACGACTCTCACCCTGTTTTCACAGCTTTCCTTCTGCCAGTACCTCGTCTCCTACTTTACAAACTTCACAGAAGCTCTCCTGCGAACCTTGCAGAACTAGCTCTCCTTGAAGAAAGGAGGTAGAGCACTTTCCCGTGAAAGGCAAAGGTCCCAAGTTCGAGTCTTGGTCCGGCACACAGTTTTAATCTGCCAGGAAGTTTCAGATAGCGCACACTCCACTGCAGAGTGAAAATCTCATTCTGGGAACAAAGCCACTAATTTGATAGACACATTCTCCCAAGATAGAAAGGTATTGCACAGATCATCCCTTTCCCATCTACCCTCGTGCTTCACCACTCTCTTGTTTTTTCTTCCTTTGTTACCTTCTACATTTGCTGTCCACATATCCTTGAAGCCTTGCAGTGTGCCATCTTAGAACTTCAGTAATGTTCATCAGCTGCTGCTTCTGTGGCAGTACTGGCATTGTAGTGTTTTTGCTTAGCGACTGTTCTCTTGCAGTGCTTGATTTCCCTTAATCTCAGAACAGCAAGTGCCCCGCAGTATGCTACATGTTATTGCTCATCCTCAAGTATGAAGGAATTACCTCCTGGTTCATTGCATTTACATCTGTTCTTCCTCCTTGTCTGTACATTGTAGGCATATTACTGATATGAGGAGACAGAATCACTGGCCATAATTTACCTTCAGGAGGTGGAATTGTGTGTACCAAAGTACGAAATTATACCATAGCTTATGGAACTTTATGAGGTAGGAAAGCCGGATAGTTTGGGGAGGTTATCAAGAAGGGTAGGTCACTCAGACTCTTGTCGAAGGAGAAAACAGGTCTACCCTCTCTGATCAGAAGTACCTGGACACCTCCATGTAATGTGGAATTGACTAACAGATGTCTTGAGAGATGGACCTGCCAGTAATAAAGGAGATAGGGTGCAAGCGTATTACGTCAGGTTGTCAGCAGAGAAGTGGTAACACCAAAATGGGTTAGTCAGGAGAGCTCAGTGACTTCAAATGTATACTTGTCATTGGATGTCACCTGAGTAACAAATCCATTCAGGACATTTCAACCCTTCTAAAGTTGTCCAAGTTGATTGTTGGTGATGTGTTTGTGAAACAGAAACACAAACACAAAGAAACAACCACAGCTAATCCACGACCAGGCAGACTTCATGTACTTTCAGATAAGAATGTCAAGCACCGCAGGGGGTGCTTGTAAAACTTTGCATGAAATCAGTGGAAGGAATCTTTGTGAGTTCCAAAATACTACCAGCAGTCCAGATAATACAATGACTGTTTGTATCAAGTTAAATGCACAGGGTACAGTGGTTGAGAAGCTCCTCATAAGCCACACATTTCTATAGTCAGTGCTAAGCAACAGTTGAGGTGGAGTAAAGAACGATGCCACTGGACAGTGGATGTCTGGAAATAAGTGATTTGGAGTGTTCAATCAGGCTGTACCCTGTGACAATCTGACAAAAGGTTTTGGGTTTGCTGAGTGCCTAGAGAATGTTACATGCCATCTTGTGTGATGCCAACAGTGAAGTAGAAGGTGGTGCAGTGATATAGAGGGCTTTTTGTGGTTAGGTTGTTGTTCCCTTATTGGAAAATACTAAATGTGGAAGGCTGCACACACATTACAGTATTGTGTACAGTGTACAACACAAGAAGTTTGGAAATGATGATTGTATCAACATGATGATGTACCCTATCATAAAGTAGCATCTGGAAGGCCATGGTTCATCGACAATAACATGAAATTGGGATGGCTTTCCCAGAGTCTTGACATAAACCCAGTGGAACATCTTCGGGATGACTCAACTTCACTCCAGACCCACTGTCCATCGTCACTACCTTCTGTGGTTTCAGATCTTCGGGAGGATTGGGCTGCCATTTTGTCACCACAGACATTCAGACAGCTCGCTGATTGTGCCCCAACAGAGTTCAAGCTGTCATAAAGGCGAAGGATGGACACACCCTCTATTAATGTCTACTAGCAAGTGTCGGGATATTTTTCATTAGAAAGTGTGTGCCTCATCCAATAGTACTGAGAATTTCACCTACTGAAGATAAGCCATTCTGCCTCCTTGTAAATTCATAGCTTTCTCAAGTTTTTTTAGTAGATATATTATCTTTCTTATTACATCTGTTTCTTCAATTGCATACAATAATTGCTGTAGTAATTTCACAATGCAAGTCTTTTCTAAGACCCCAGAACTGTTTGATAAGATTCAGGCATAGTTATTTGGTCCAATGTATTCATTTCTTCATTCTCTGTTCCTTACACTGATTGCAGTGTTCATTCCATTTTCCATGTAGTGGCATTTTATCTAGCTCTGGGAATCATATCAGTTTTTATAATGGCTCTCAGGTGATTGCCCTCCAGCAGGGAATTCTTGAACTGAAAATAACTGCTGCCTTTATCCAATTATTTTCCTCTACTGATAACTATAAAATAAACATATAGCATTTCTTTGTTCATGGCAGTTGTTATTTGTTCATTTTCTATGCATTCTCAGAAATTCCACTGGGGTGTAAGTTAGTCAAGAGCCTTGTGAAGCTTCTTCCATTGTATGATTTGCTGTGGCTGCCTGCATACTCTTGAGATGTGTGTGTGTGTGTGTGGGGGGGGGGGGGGGGGGGGTAACTTTTTAGTTTCCACCATCTGAGACCTGTGAGCGGTCAAGGACTAAATTTCTGACTGCTGCGTACTTCCATGCCACTGTAGTAAGGCCATTTACAATTAGATGTTGCCAGGTATGTTCAAGGCATTGTTTATGGTTGACTACCCTGCAGCCATTCATCTCCTATGAATAATTACTGTCACCTTGTGACTGGGAATGTATCATCATGGTTTCTTGCTCTAGATCTATGGTGCTTTGTTTGTCACAACTACCTCAAACAGGCCTTGGCTCTCCATGCTTAACAATAATCTTGGCAAGGCAAGGCTGACACACACTGTAAGTGTGTACTGTGCTTCATTTGCCCCTGGGATTATTAAGAATCAGTGTCTAAGGACATATACCTAATCAGTGAAAGGTACCACCTCTCCCAGCTCTCATGATCCATCATCACCAGCAACAGCCATGTTGGTATGATAAGGAGTTTAGTGGGGGGAAATTGAGATTACAACCTTGTATCATCCACACAAAATAAAACAAATCTACAGAATATGAAACTGGAATGACATATTGTATTCAATCTTTTTTATGCATTTCAGATTATGATTTGTTGTAGTTTTTATTGTTTTTTTAGTTTAAACATCTCTTAATTGCAGTGCAGTCCAGGTGGTTGTCTTATGGAATTGTGTATACAGCTAGCTATTATAATGATTGGAAAGCAAGCAATGAATAGCATACTGGAAATGGTCATACCGTGAGTATCATATTGACAGCAGAGTATCGTAAATAGGATTTGTTCATCAAATAGTATTAACGGTTAACTTATTCCCAGTTAATTACTTCATTTTCAAGCCATAAATGATATTGACATCTGACATCATATGTACTTTAATATATTATTTTGTATCTACAATTAATCATGGCATTAGATTATGTTTTAGAATTACAAACTTACACTGTAATTGGGTATTTAAACTAATTTGCTGTAGTGAATAGGTGAAACAAGCTAATATTTCTAACGGTAACATAGAGGAAAGTATATTCCCACTAGCTGGAAGCTTATTCATGAACTGGCAGCAGTCACAGCTAATACAGGAGACATTGGGAGATGTTATAACTCTCATATTTTGATTTGTGAGAATGTCCTTAAACTATCCCCCCCCCCCCCCCCCCCCCTTTAGTGTACCATATTACAATCAGCTGCAAATGAAGCTGTCTTAGAAATTAAAGTCCAATAAATGTTTTATTTTGCTTCTGATTATTTTTAAAGAATATTACAAAACCTCAAATTGTAGGAGATGGTTTCACTCCACTACTTACTCTTGATCTGGTAACTTTAGTTTCTGGGTTATAGATTGAAATTCATCGATGGCATGTGCACAATTGAAGCCTCATAATCTGAAATAGCTTTCGTTGGTGATGTTCAATGATGAACACAACACACTTGTTTTAAATTTTTCATGATTCTACGTTCTTTCAAATAAAATATTTTCATTGGAGAGATGATCAGTTTCTATCAATTGGAAGTTGTTTATGTGTTATTCTACTGCTAAATTTATCAAAAACTGCCCAGCTAATTTTCATCCAAAACAGTTTCATTATACATCCAAGTAACACACCCTTACTTCTTGATGTCATAAAAAACCACTCAATGGTAGCTTTTCACACAGTCTATTCTTTCGTCAGGGGCACTCACAGGTTTTCATAACAGTAGGGGCAAAACCTTTCCCCCATAAGTTTGATTTATAAATTATGAAGACAATGTTATGTGCTCATCATTTTCTCCTATTAGTTTCTATAGCACAATTTAATAACTGGTCAAAATTATAAACATAAACAAGGTAACAGCATAATTGTAGTAAAACCTATTTCTAAAATCCCAGATTTCACATTTTCCCATTCCTCTAGGAAAAACACAGCAGTGTTGCTCAAGAATGTATTCATACATTGGTAACAACTTGTATCAGATATGAGTCCTGAAACCAAATTATCGACATTGTACCAATGTAATGTTAATTTGTGAAATATCAGTATTAGTGTGCTAATTTCTAGGTTAATTGTTGAAACTGAACGATAAAAAAAAAATTGAGAAAGAGAACATTCAAGCGTGTTTAAAAGGATTTGCCTAAAGAAGAAATCAAATAGCTTAGAGAAATATTTCACATGCCTTTGAATGATGGTTGAAAGAATGTACAGCTGATGAGAATTTAAAGTTCAATATTTAACTTACAATCTTAGAATTTTGAAGAGTATATAGGATATTTGTCTGGAGGATTATGTAGACCGTGAAATCTTCTGCTCTTCAGCTTTTAAATACTATTGCCTTACATACAATCCGCATGTCACAGAACCTTCCACTCTCCTCAGAACCAAAGGGCCATGTTCAGTGCTGGGGATAGAGCTGCAAATTGGGAACTTTGTTGAAACTCCATGTACAAGGTTGCTCTTCTCAACCTTCTCTTCCAGTCACTGGAATGACTCAAGAGTGGCGTCAGAGCCCAGATAACAGGCATCATATGTTTGAATGTGCACCACAATCTCCTGTTGATTGCACCCTGTTCCCTCAGTCGCAGCTGGAATAGCCCCTTCAACATGTTTAATGAGGGCCCCAGGCAGACATACTGAGTGAAACTGGTGTCCTTTCCTGTCCTTTGTTGCCATTTCCCTAAGGGGTACCATAATTTGCCATACATTTGAACTGCCAACAATTAATAGTCCCCTACCCTGTTGCGTTTGCCACCTCCTGAGACTGGATAAAACAAGTTTCCCCAAAACAGGTGAAGTGAGTCCCACTGGATCAGTTTCTGTTTCAGTGAAAGATAGCACCTCAAACTTGTTGACTGGGGGATCAGTACTACACCCTGAGTGCTCCCTCACCCCTGTCCACCCTATACAGGAAGCCTAGATCTACCATTGACATGCCACTTGCTGTCAGGTGGATGGGTAATGACAGATCCTGTACTTTCTGCAGAGGAGACAGGATCCACGGGATAGGATAGTACTTAAGGTACCTCTGGTACAGGTATCACAGGTACATGCCTCTCAGCAGCTCTTCCTACACACTGATTCACAACAGCTGCCAATTGTTTGACAGTAATCAGGGCAATTTCCAGTTGCTTATGAACTTCAGTCAGCTCTTCCCATGTTCGAAGGGAACTGCTCACTAATTTATGGTTCTAGCTTAATTATATTTTTTTATATTCACTTTTTTATCAGGAGAATTAGTAAACGAAAACAATGGTGTTGACATCACTTATAAGAGAGACATTACTTCTTGGCCACACACAGTCTCTTTCCAAATATTTGGGGATTCTCCATTGAAAAATATTTGAGACTGAAAAACTGTTGGAACTTTTTATGTGCCATTGGGTATACAAGATGAGAGAGATGTCAAGGCCACACAAGAGCAGACTACATGGTCTGCACAATCAACCAAAAAATATCCTCTTGTTCTCTTTAATATTATAAGAGTCTAAGTTAAACAGTGGATTTAAAATTCTCAATTTGCAACACATTTGCTGCATGTGATTTTGAGCATCATTCAGTGGCATGTCAAATGCTCCTCTACTCCATGTTATTTCTTACTTTTAGACACATCATTTCACAAAAATTTTGACTTCCCTTTTTTTCAAGCATTATTTAGAAAGCATGGAATGTAATGTATTTAAATATCAATTGGTATTTGTCTTTTTCTGCAAACTTAGACCTCAAGTTGGTCAATTTTGAAACCCCATTTGCCCCTCCCCACTCTTTGTTTCACTATGAATATTTGGACAGAAATCTATTGTGTAATTTCTAGGGAGTTTTGTTTTCACCCCACTCAGACATATTGATTCTCCAGTTGTTTCAGCTGGCATTGAAAGATTTTTTAACTCTGTTGCATGACAGCAATCAAGCCCTCATTTCTGAGAATCTCTGCATGCTGAGTGCCGTACACTCCAATAGCTCTGAGCTGGTCACACAGCAATTGTCATATATCTTTGAAGAACTAGACTTCTTAAAGAAAACCATAGTGACTTTACATTAATTATCCTTTCTTCAAACTTTAGATCCAACTCGTATATAGTTTTTCATTACTCACTTTATATATACAGGTGGTGGACCAAACTATGGAAACGCTAAAATCACAACAAATTACCATGCATAATATGCCGTAGCAAATCTACATATTGGCATTCAAAAAAGCTTCCACTCCTCTCGCTATCAATAAATACACATTCTGTATTGTTTTCAAGAGAATCTTGTACATTTATCATTCAAAATAGTGGCAAGTTCAGGTAAAAATGATAGAGGTGGAGAGCAATCACGCAACCTCCTTTCCAAAGTAGACCAGAAAGGGTCAATAATATTGTGATCTGGTGACTACAGTGGCCATGGGAGATGCAACAATTCAGCACCATGATCGCAAAACTAGTCCTTGACTATGCAAGCTCTGAATATAGGAGCTCTGTCCTCTTTAAACACAGCATCACCATTGGGGAACAAACATTCTACCAATGGATGGACCTGATCTACCAAAATGGTCACATAATCCTTGGCAATACGGGGACCTTGCAGAATAACCCAGGGGCCATAGAATCCCACAATATGGCTGCTAAATCATTATCAAATCCCTGGCACATTTCACTCTTGGCACATAAACTTGGCCAGAAATTGGAAACGGTGTGCAACGAGACTCATCTGACCGAATGAGTTTCTTAGTTTGTTCCATAGTTCATGTCTTATGGTTTCAGCACCACATTTTCCAGTTACAGGCACCTACATCACTGATGATTGGTTTGGGAATTCTAATTCACATTGCAATTCTCTTCTTATGTAGCTCCCTTTGTGTTGTTTGGTTCTGAGAGAGTTTAAGAGTGCAACATTTCATTCTGCAGAGACTTTTGCGGCTGTCATTCTCTTATTTTTCATCTGTGTTCTCTTCAATGACAGTCTGTCACAACCACTTGACACATTGTGACTTAGCAGATGATGATTTTCCACTTTCCCTCTTTACAATATAAATCTTTGATTTGGTTCCTCTTGAAACACCAAAAACTTTGGCTACCTTCATTATGGAGGCAACCACCATAACTGCATCACCAATTTGCCCACATCTGAATTCACTTAGCTCCAATATAATGCACTCACAATTATACAGAATAGTGTTCCAATCATAGTTGACACTTGCATCTTATTGAGGATATTGCACAGACTCCATTCGTGAGGCTGCAGGCTTAGCTAGCATCTGCATTTAAATTCAAGCTTGCATTTCTCATAGTGTTTCAATATTTTTGTCCAATCCGTCTTCTTCTCACAGCATTACAACCCTGTGTGAGTTTTAACTTCATCAACAAGTTTCCTCCATTCTGCCCTCTCCAGCATGGTTCTCCGCCATCCTCAGACTCTGAGAGATTTTGTATCTTCTTCCACATCATCTATCCACCATTTTTGTGGCCTTCCTCTGTCTTCTTCCAGTTGGCCTTCATTCAAAAATCTTTTTAGTTGTTCTTCCAGTATCCATCCTGAAGACATTATTCTACTTTTTATAGTTCTTACAATGTCAGCTCCTCCTATGAGATGGCCAAGCTCAGTACTTGTCCTAGATCTCCAGAAACCATTAATATCCTGAACTGCCCCTTAGACGCAGCACTCTATGTTCAGATATCCTGAGCTTCTGCTCCGCAACACTTGTTAGCGTCCATGTTTCGCATCTGTTGATTACAACTGGCCTGATCATGATCTTATATATTTGCAGCTTCATCTGCCTATTTAATAATCTAGAGGCCAACAATTTCTTAAATGTGTGGAAGCATTACCACTTAGGATGCGCAGTTGTATTTCAGTTGACATGGAATTTGTGCTGTTAATATTAGAGCCCAGATAGTAAAGGTTTCGTGCATGTTCAAAATTGAAACCATCTGCTGCTAGTCTGTCCAAGTTACTATTTTCCTTCCTGGTGAAATGCGTGTACTTAGTCTTTGTTTCATTCATAGAAATGCCTCTAGCTTCTCTGGCTTCTTTCGGCTTGCATATTATCCTCTCTAGTGATACCCTTCTTCTACTAATAATTGCTACATCATCAGGATATGTGCATGTCTGAATCAATTTTGTGCCTTCGTAACCAGATATCTGAAGCTTCCACATGGCTGCTTCGAGTCAGATTAAAAAGCATTGTGGAGTGTGTGTCCCCTTGTCTGACTTCTTCACTAATGCTAAACCAATTGATTAGTTCTCCATCCACTTGCACAGCAGCCTTGGAACCAGCCAATGTTGCTTGCATAAGTGAGACCTACTTCGATGGTATACCAAGCAGCAGCAAATCATTTAGCATTTGTGCTTTATCAAGACTATCAAAGACCTGCTTGAAGTCTACATAGGTGTTATGAAGCTCAATGGTACACTCCTATGCCTTTTCTTGTATTTGCCTCATCACAGATATCTGGTCTGTTCTTGACCTATTAGGCCAAAATCCACACTGATACTCCCCCAGAATCTCTTCTGTGTATGGTGCTAACCTATTGTAGGTAAGATCCTATAGGTTACATTCAGCAGGGTAATTGCTCAGTAATTTGAACAGCAGGTCTTGTCTCCTTTCTTGTGTATTGGTTGAATTACACCTAAGATCCATTCTTCTGGGAGTCTTTCTTGATTCCATAGCAACTTAATAAGTTTGTGGACAATACTCCATCTTCTGAACTTCCTCTAATGTTGGTCTGGATCTGTGGTATAACAGAGTGGATGCTCATTCCTGGTAGGACTGCCCTCCAAAATCCCCTTGAAGTATTCTCTCCATCTATCCAGAACATCTTGTTTATCTGTCAGCAAATTTCCCTCTTTGTCCTTAAAAGTTATTTTCAATCTATATTCTTGAGTTCCTTCTTTAATTTTCTTGTAGAATTTTCTGCTTTCATTCCTTTGGTAGCGCTCTCCCATCTCCTGTATCTTTCTCTTCATGGCTTCTCCTTTTTTCCTACTGCATACCCTTGCTGCCTGTAATGCCTGATTTGACCTAGTATTCCTTTGCAAGCTTTTCAGCCATGCTTCCTTTTTCTGTTCCACTGCCTGTCACCATTAATCATCATAACTAGTCTTCATTCCTGAGTCTCCTTGTTTTCCCCAGTATTTCATCTACTGTTGGTCCTAATGGTATCTTTAATAGAATTCTATTCTTTGTCTGTATTATCTCCACCATCTTTCATTTGTAATTCCTGTCTCAATCTGTTCTGGTGCTCCTGAACAGTAGATCTATCTTTCAGTTCTATATTCCATTTCTTTACTGTGGCACAACTTCCTTTGGCAGCCAGACCAAGTTCCTGTCTCATTTTGGCTCCTACTAGGTAATGGTCAGAATCAGAATTAGCTCCTTGGTAAGTGCGCACATTTTCCATATCACATGCTCACCTGTTTGATATCAAGATATGGTCTGTTTGGTTTGCTTCATTTGTTCCTGGCGTTTTCCATGTCGCTTTGTAGATATTTTTCCTAGGCAAACAGGTACTTACAGTCTTCAACTTGTTTTCAGAAGCAAACTGGGAAACCCTCGTACCATTATTATTATTATTATTATTATTATTATTATTATTATTATTATTATTATTTTCCTCATGCAGACTTTCCTTACCAAACACACTTCTGAATGCTTCTTCCTTTCCCAATTTTGCATTATAGTCATCAAGAACTATTTTGGAATTATACCTGGGTATTTCATCACAAACATCCTGTAGTTGATCACAGATGTTGTCCACAGTATCTTCATCTGGTTCTTCTGTTGCTGCATATACATTCACAAACGTCACATCGTGAAATTTGCCTTTCATACACAGAGTACGTATTCTTTTATTATGTGGTGTGAAACCAATAACAGGTCTATGCATATCCTTTGAGACTATAAACCCAACTCCATACTCCCCTTGTCTTTCATCTTTTTCTGAATAGTACAGGGAGAATTTCTCCTTATAAATCTCTCCTCTGCTCTTACCTTCCACCTGATTTCCAGCAGTGCAACTCCCATTCCATGCCTTAGCACCTCTTCTGTGACACTATTCATTGCTCTTGTTTGCAACAGTGTACGCAATTTCAATGTTCCGAATTTAAGCACTGGTAAATCCATATTCCTGTTTCCTAGCACAGTTTGTCTTCTTCATGGCAGTCCGGCATTCCTCATTGAATTATTTGCAATAATAGATTGTTTGCAACACTGTGCTCAACCCCCAACCTGGAAGACCGGGCTTTCATTTCGGGGTTAGCTCCCTTAGAGGGGTTGATGACCTAGCCTATAGAGCCCCCCTACTCTATGGTGTGGGACACACTTGTCTGGCTCCTCAATCGAGACCACTCTGGCTTGGGTGACCGTGCCAGTAGCTACACTACCACCAGTACGTCTCTCGACCTCATGAAAGCATGCAAAGTCTCCCGCCCGGCACTGAAAGTGTCTACGATAAGGCAGTGTCCCAAGGATAGGTGCCCAACCCCTGTATTATATATAATTATATAATATGTATATAATAATATGTGATTTTTATGTCATTTTCATGACTTTTAGTGATAATTTTAAGTCTTAAAAATCGGTACACTATGGTTACAGCTGCTTTTTCATATTCATTAAGTAAATTCATTCTCACTAGGGGCAAACCCCCCCCCCCTCCCCACACGCGCGAGCGCGCGCGCGCACACACACACACACACACACACACACACACACACACACACACACACACACACACACACACACACACACTCTCTCTCTCTCTCTCTCTCTCTCTCTCTCTCTCTCTCTCCCCATGCCGCCTCTCCCACACAGCCCCAGCTTGTGAGGCCCCCTGGTACACATGTATGTAACATTACTTTACAGTTCACTGAA
The DNA here is from genome assembly GCF_023898315.1 of Schistocerca nitens. NCBI lineage: Eukaryota > Metazoa > Arthropoda > Insecta > Orthoptera > Acrididae > Schistocerca > Schistocerca nitens. The sequence goes on from NC_064620.1 coordinate 272,319,162, forward strand.
TTCCCTTTCAACATGTGGCCGTAATAGTCCACTAGCAGAAGTTCACTATTTAGTGACAGTTAATGAAATCATATTTCAAATCTCAGTTTATTATAATTAATACAACACTTTGTTATCTATTGCCCTAACATGTCCTGTCATTAACAGTACAAAATTTCGTGAAACACTAAGTATATGCAGCTAGTTATAAACATAACTGTACCCACGGTGTCACTTATTTTCATTAATGTAATTACCCCCAAAACTGTTAATGTGATCAGTGTGATTATAATTGTAACTGCACTTTCATCAAGATGGTAGTTTGATGATAGCAGTTTGCAGACTATCAATAGACATTAATTGAGTGTAAGGCTGACATAGGAACATTGTACATGGATCTTATCTTGTCAGATATTAGCTGTGAGGTTTCACGGAGATGTTACTCATATGCTCTCAGCTCTGAGGTGTGGACTTGTTATGCATAGATCTTAATATGTTGAGTGTCAGTTGCATACTGAAGATTTTTGGGAGGGGACCAGTACTTATAGATTGTCATAATGTAATCTTGAGTATTATATTATAGCCTGTAAAACTTCAGGGTGAGACTTAAATAATGTAAATGATCTGTTAGTTCCAGTAATGATTTGGTTTAGCTAAAAGATAGTTAACTGGCAAATTATGAACATTCTCAGTACTGTTTGATTAGTGCACTGTATGCCCCTGTGGTCGATTACCTGTTTGAGTAAAGTTGCTATATTGGAAATTATAATAATTTAGTCAGTTCTTTAATTTGAGGGCTTAATTGAATAATGAAGGATGGTATCTGGTTCAGAAAAATTTAGGGCAACAAAATTATAAACTCAAATCCTGGAACATAAAGGCATACTGGCTCAAACGGGAAAAGTAATTTTGTATGTTTGAACTTAGCTACAGATAGATTCATTAGTTTTCAGGACACTGAAAGACTTCACTGAAAACAATGAAATGCTGGGTTTCTAATGAGTGGTGCCATTACTCTCAAATCTGCTAATTAGCTGATACTACTTTTACAATTGCATGCTGTAGTAACAATTTCAAATTATTAGATACTATTCATTAACACGATTTCCAGTGAAACTAACTGTACTGTTGTAATCAGTGGATTGAAAAGTGCAACCTGAATAATAGATTAATGAAAAATGTGGTATGTACATTGGTTCGCCAACTACAATCTCGTTAATTTAGTCTGTTATTTTGATTTAAAAATTCTCCCATCCTTATCTTGTAGTTTATCATTTTATGTGTAGGCTGCTACAGAAATGGTACAACACTTTCAAACTGCTAACTGGACTTGGAAAAGAAGATGATGCAAAAGCTGTGAGCAGCACTCGCTGGGCCCAAGATTATAGGCTTTTGGACTGGGGTCCAAGAGGACTTTTTCCAGAATATCTGGAAATGGGTAAGTACATATTTAAAGAACATTGTGAGCTATGTTTGTTTCTATTTTATTAATTAAAAGTGCAAGGTTAATGTAATTTGAATTTTCCTAGTTTTACAGTATGGATTTGTTACAATTTTTGTCGCGGCCTTTCCACTGGCTCCATTCTTTGCGCTTCTCAATAATGTGCTTGAAATGAGACTGGATGCAAAGAAGTTCCTGAAATTTTATAGGCGTCCTGTGCCTCACAGAGTTAAAGATATAGGAGTATGGTTTCGCATACTTGATATAATTGGAAGACTAGCTGTTGTGACAAATGTAAGTAGTTTATCCAAAAGTGTAAGTTATAGGGAAAAAAATGGTATTATGAGACAACATTCATTGCTTCATTGTCACCTTCTTTTTTCAGGCATTTATTATTGCATTTTCCTCAAATTTCATTCCACGTCTAGTGTATATGTCAGTGGTCAACCCAAACCATACAGATGAGGGTTTCCTGAATCATTCGCTAGCATATTTCAATACATCAGATTTTCCATCACACTATGCGCCCCGCCATCCAGAAAATGTCACAATGTGCAGGTAAGTGTGCTAAAATATTTTACACTGGGCTATAGAGTTGTATGTGATTTCTTATGTGTGTAACTCTTTCTAGGTACTTAGAATATCGCAATCCTCCTTGGGACCCTCGTCCATATAAGCGGCCACCCATTTACTGGCATGTTCTGGCAGCAAGACTGGCATTTATAGTTGTTTTTCAGGTAATTTATAATTTTTAAATATCAAGTTTTGGACTTGCTGAAGTGCTTAGTAAAAATTATTGAATATTATTTTGTAGTAATAACTGCTACTTGTATTTGTAAGAAACATGTAATTTATCAAGTGTGTTACCTTCTGCATATGTATCACATTTTAAGTGGATTCTTGTACATAACTGTAAGGAAGTTAGCAATATGAAAGTGAGAATCCCTTTGTATTCTGTTGTTCAGACATGTAATGTGACTGAAATAATGATCTAATAGCTTTAAATGTTACATAAGGTACCATACATTTCAATTCACACTTTCATGCAACTTGGTGTTTGGTGAATTTTGTTACCTGATGAAAGCTGCACGCAACAGTAGTCAAAACATTGTTAGTTTTATTTACTTCATAATAAGGTCACACATGTAGGAGAATTTTATTGATTGTGATACTGGTGGTCTATGTTCAATGAAAATTATTATTTTTCGCAGAAGGAAATTGCTGTTAAATGTTTTTGTGGACATATTAGCATATAATAAAAGCATTAGTCAGTGCTGAAATGCATGAAATTCCAAGGATTGTGTAAATGCAAAATTTAAGAAAATGTTGCAGCTTATACAGTAGTTTTTGTTCTCTCACCAGACTTAAATCATTAAATCTCCATGTTATGCACCTTCGAGGCAGTATTTTGATTTAATTCTAAGTGTAATTACAGATTATGTGTAGCTCAAGAAATGTTTGTCTTAAAAAATCCTCACTGAAAATTTCACTTTCAGAATGTTGTGGGAGTTGTGATGGCTGCAGTGGAGTGGTGTATACCTGACATGTCTCGGAAACTGCGGGATGAAATAAGACGTGAAGCATATTTGACAAATGAAATCATCATTAAACAGGAGGCAATGAGAGCTCGTGCTCGCTTGAGTCAAGTCAGTTCCGGGGAATTCTTGGAAGCTGAGAGAAAAGGGGGATCTGGTGAAAATGGAGTTAGACATCGTGAAGGCCAATGGAACAATCTTGTTGTTTGAGTTGCAAGTTATTTATTATTTTCTTAATAAGGTAAAGTGCATAAAAAAACCACTGTTGTAACTTTACAGGCTTTAAGCAGTTAATTTATTAAAAAATATAAGTGGCTTATGTCAAGAGAAGCCAGCACTGTGAATTTTTTTTATAAGTTCCTTTTGGTATGTTTTACTCTGAGGAAGTAATAATCACATTCGATTTCATATTTACTTCAGATTACTAATAATGTTATGTAAATGTATGAAACTGCTTCTAATGTTGTAGAATGTGAAAGTTTTCAACAAAGATCTATATCCTCAAGGCTATTTTGTATATAAAGTTGTATTCTAAAGATAAGAGGCAGTAAAAATTTTGTGGTCACATATCTATTATTGCCAATATATTTATATTTATTAACATATTTCAGAATTTCATATCTTCATTGCAATAAGAGGAACAGATCTGAAATATATTTTGCTACTGAAATAGCGAAAGTTTATGAAAAAAATGTAGCAGCTAGGTTTTTACATGAAAAAGCAATTTGGTATTGCTTTTCAAGTTGTCAGTTGGTCAGTAAAGAGTCCTTTTTATTTTGTTTATGATGGAATTGAATTCTGTCAATTTTGATAAGTAGTTGAGGCAATGTGAAGTTTAAGCTTTCCATAGTGTACATTGTAAATGTGTGTTGTGGTACTGAATGTTGGTACTTAAATTTTTATTGTTGAATAATGGATGAACAATTTTATGATGTGTTGTTTGTAATATGATTTTTATATTCTACTCAGTAAATGATAATGAAGGGATAGTCTAGCTTTCATTTGTATATTTAAATGTTACAGATGTTTTTAGACATTTTATAATTTTTTGCTAATCCTTTAATTATTGATATAAATACATCACAATTTATATTATTTATAACAAAAAATAATGTAGTGTAAAAGTTTCAGTTCAATGAAAGTGATTCCAAATTTGCATTTATAATGTGATTTATGAAAAGAAGCAGATCCTACTGCCAAAATACTTTGTCGTTTTATGTGATGTATGCTTTGTGCCTGCACTTTAAGCTTTCTCTGGTACCTGAAATTAATGTTAGTTTGATATGCATTTAATTAAAGGAAAACAGTCTTGTCATAGGCATCATAGTGCATATATATTTCAGTGAAAATGTTATTGTACAGAAAGTTATACATAAAGACACTTTTATAAACTTTTATTGAAAATTATGTTCCACTTATTAAAATGCAGTAATACAATATTTTCTGTAACTGGTAATCTTTTTGCCTGTATGACAACTAATCAGAAATTTACCAAAAGTGTTTGTAGACTGGTTGTTCTGCATGTCACCTATATTTATATTCTTCCAGGTAATGTGTAGGGTTGTGAATAATTGAATCAATATAAGTTATGAACTCCATAGGAATGTATTAGGATGTGGTAAGCACTGTGAAATGGGTACCCATGTGTATCATTAGGGAGCAAAAATTTGCGTGAACTACTAATAGATGCTGTTTTTCACGATAAAGGATGACAGCCAAAAACAGTTGCAGGATAAAAATTTATTAAAATTCTTGACCAAGGTTTCGGTACATATAAATATACCTTCATCAGAAGTAAAAAATCTAAAATTACATCATGCAATGGAGATTAATAAAACAATTGTGCCAAAGGTGTCGTCAATAATTGAGACATCTTCTCCATTTGTACAACATGACTATGGGCACAGGGTCAAAGCGAACAGTTTAGCACCATTACTTCGCGTGTCATCCTTTATCATGAAGAATTTCAACAGTTGCTGTTGCAGCCATGGTTAAAATCTTGAAAGATTCAATTTTGAGATAACTGAAAAATAAGTTAAGTGGAATAACTGCAAAGCTGCACATGGATGCCAAACAATATAAAAGAGAAATTTTTTCTGGTTGCATTGGGGTTCATTTTGATCTCCTGCTATAATTGTCTGTATTTCAGTAATCTCTTACAAAAATCTTACAGGTACTGCTAAATTTATCTTTACCTGTAATAAATGGAACCTGACTTCCACCATGTCAGTTAAGGGAGTTTGAAATTTTAGAGTGCTGGTCATTATTATTATTACCTACTGTGACATTATGTAGTACATACTGTCCTGTGCCTCTTTGCCTGAGATTAAGGTTTTTGTTTCCTATGTGAACTCATACTGTCCCATTAATAGCTTCATAAGCTTCGTCTCAGACTTTACACCCATGTAATTCTGACCGAACAACTCATTATTTGTTACATGAACTCAATGATGAGCTCTTTTTGCCATGTTCCTGTACATTATAAAAAAGGAGCGACAAAATATCTACGTACAGAACCAGTGACAGCTCATCTGTTTAGCCATTTACACCACAACTGCTTACTACAATTCATTTCTGGAGATCTGCTAAGGCCTGTGTACCACGACACAGTAATATCCACTTCGTAATGGCATACAGTCAACTTAGAAAAGGTTTGAATAAAATGTTACATTCTAGCTACTCTAGAATTATGATTACTTTAATAGTTCCTTGTTTTTCTTCTGTTTAATTACTCTGCCAACATCTTGCCAAATGTATGAATCTCTTTTTCATTTGTGCCTTTTAGTTGCAAATGTCAAAACGTTTTTTTATGACTAAGAAATGCTAATTTAAAATGTGACATTTAAACTGTTAAGGCTGTAAATTCAATCAAAATTTAGATTTTTGTAATAAAAATATTTACCTAACAATTTGGGGTCAAATGCTTCAGCTGTATGTTATTCTGGTCTACTTGAAAATATTGCCAGTGTTTCCCAGGTGACCATACACCCCAAAAGTTGTACAAATACTAAAACTGAGGTGTATTTTCTGGCCAGTAAATATCTTCAGGAGCGGAAATTTAATTAATGACACATGTGTACCCTACACAACCTTTTAGAACCAAAAGTTTCTTCCTTGGGTCGTAGAGAAGGAAATGTTGGGGATGACAAAGAGAAAGGGCAGGTTACTCAGACGCCAGAATGAGAGGGCTTCTGTTGTGAGGACGGGGGAAAAATATAAGGGTCTTAAATTGAATAGGATGTCCATCACAGTCTAAGAAATCCAGCAAGGTGTGTATTATAAGCAAAATTCAGTTGAATACAAAGATAGCTGATTCAAACAAAGTATGAATTAAATTGTATTAGTTGATAATGACTTTGCTGAAGATGTAATCACATTCGGAACTAGACCCAATCATCTAATGTCTTCAGTTGAAGAAAAAAATCAATGAAGGAAAACACCAATTTCCATCTACAGTCTTCTGCTGTTGACTTTCTATTCAGAAGTAGAATAATACTATATTCAGTCATTTCTTTGCTAGTGATCTATGTTTTTAAAGTATTTCAGTGACATATATTTGTTGTCAGCAGAATATTTACTTGTTGTTTGATGTGCTGAAACCATGATGATTAAAAAATATTAGAGAAGTTAATGGGCAGATTAGTGTTCATGTAATCCTCTCAACATAGCACATTTCCAAATTCTAATGTATGTTTACTATTCATTGATAGCCATAGATAAAAGTGTCTTGGCTATGTCAAACTATCCAATATACAGATTATTGTGTTTTAAAAGGAATTAATTGGAAATGTTTCATTCTGACTTCATCATCATACTGTTGTTGACCTCAGTTAAAAATCAAATAAATAGATGGGCAATTTTTACGTCATCTTGAATTTGACTGTCTGTCTAGTGTTGCAAACAAAGTATAATTACAGACACATTATAAGCCGCAAAACATACAAAAATGGATGGCAACCTTCAAGAGAGATGCATTGTGGAAAACATTAAGAGCAGTCTAATCCATGATAACAGTGTATTTGATATCAACTTTGCTTGAAGCAAAAATTTCTTGAGAAAGCTTTATTTTGGTTAATGTCAGTCTTGAGTGACCAGCTAAGATCTACCCAGTTTTTTCAAATGGTAGACAGGTTGTATGCCACTCACCAATTTTCTATAAGTGAGAGAGCGGTTGACTTTTGTTATTTTCATTTATTGTATCACCCTACAAATTTTATCATCATAATAGTTGCCAGAAGTGCATAAAATATCTAACACTTTATCTAAGTTGTGTTTATGTTGTATGCAATGCTAAGAGTCATCACAGATGCTGACAGAAACTGTGCCGAGTATGGAAATTAAAAGTGCAGCACAAATAACTAGCAAATTTTATTAAGACATAAAATGTTATGAATAGATAATCTCCTCAAAGTCAGTGTAAAATAGAGTGCATCTGTGTAAGAGCCTCTGCCACTCATGTAATCTGAAAATATCAAGTGTTACCAACAATTTGATCACTGGTGCATTCTGATATGTGAAGAGCTTTTTTACTGCTTTATAATGATGTACACTTTTCTAAGTTTGTACTCTACTTCATTTAATGGTATGCAGATATATAGAAAATGAAGTTATGACTGAGCTACAATATTGTCATGTACCATATTTTTATTCTCAAGGTAACTGGTAATTTACTGTGTGTGTGTGTGTGTGTGTGTGTGTGTGTGTGTGTGATACACAGCTTTGACAACTGTTTATCTTGTCTTATAATGTAATAAGTTTTTTTAGTAACTGTGTCATTAGAAGACTGTATTCATATTCCATTTGTTGCTTCACCCTCTCACTGCTGTCGGCGTGTATACATGTTCTGCAGTGCTGTTACACAGGTGCTGTGTATGTGCAACACTTAGGTTTTATCTACAGTGCTATGGATGTCTGCATGCGTCCTGAGCCACAAACCTCTCACTGTGGACAACTTTCTTCCATATCTCAGTGATTACAAAAGTTTTGAGTATTTGTCATACAACATATTTGCCTCATTTGCTATCACTTGCAAAAAACTTCATTTTGATATCATGAATCATTTGCGGTATTACAATTGTTATGGCTACATGATTCATGACTAGGTGCATCAGGCGTAGCAATCCTTTGCGTATAAAATCAAGTAACTTGAGAATGAAATGACATACCGTTGTGATTGCAGTTTTAAATGAAATTTTGATATCTTTCCTACATTTCATTCACTGCATTGTATGAGATAAAAGCAACCATATACAAAGTTTACACAGTGCGTTTCATCTCGGCAAACTCTTTTAAATTTTGTGCAGAGTTTTATTTAATTTGAAGCAGTGCAGTAAGTGTAATGGAAACACAAGAAATGCAGTTCTTTTTCAAGTGAATATATCAGACTGTAAGGCATACAAAAATCAATTTTTTTCATCCAGTAGTTTTTGAAAAATCAGATTATGAGTATTTCATAGTGGCTGGAATGATGTCTCTCAGCACAGGCACCAGCATTTGGTGCACTGGTGCACAGTACATCCATGACAAAAGCCTGCTCATCACAGAATGTAGAGGGCACGCCATAGCAGTTAAAGGGTTAAAAAGCATTTAAAAACTCAGGGACAGGATGTTTACTTAAAATCACTACAAATTTTGGTTTTAGCCCTTTTATTTTAGACTTAAGGTATATCAGTGTAATGTACAGAATAATAACTCATTCCATGGTTTTACCAAGATGCTTGATATTTTAATAGTTTAATCCAAATGTATTTAAAATCAAGCTTCTTTCCACGTAGCAATAAAGTCTTTCAATGATTCTCTATAATTTTTTCCAACAGTTTCCTTTTCTTCTGCACTTTTGCTGCTAAAAAAATCTGACAACAGAACAAACAAAGGAAACTCCAGGTAGAATATCAACAATGTAGGAAAAAACAGATTGCCACTTACCTTAAAGAAGACACATCAAGTTGCATACAGGCACAGTTGAAAGATGCTTACATAAAGCTTACTAGCCGACATGTAGCACATCAGCTCTAGCAAATGAACAGTGAAAGACGTCATTACCTGCAAGAAAGGAAGTAAAAATGTAATTCACAGAAAGATAAAGGAAGGATGCAAGAAAGATGGGGATGACAACACAAGGATACATCATGAGATACAAGGGCATGCTGAAATGTAATGCCTCTGAATTTATGTGAAAACTCTTAAAGCTTGTCAAATGAAACAGATGTTATTAAAATTTATTTTTATTATTCATGTTTACATTTTGCTGATAACCTTGCCGTTGAGCACCCATAAGCTACACACACACACACAATTTGGAGGCATTACTATTCAGCACATACTCACACTCACACTGCAAGTAATTGAGACTGCCGAGACCATAGCTCTGCTGCGATTGTAGCACTATTTACGAGTATTGGAAAACTATTTTGTCTTTGGCAGGCTAGTGTACCATGGATTCGATTGCTGCAAGTCCTGCCATCATGTAAGGGGTCTGCCTTATAAGTATTTTGGCCTGCATGAAATAATATTGGAATTAGTGGGCTGAGAGCCCTAAGCCAATGTAATCATGCCAAGAAACAAGCCCTGGTACTTCTGCACCCTCATCTTGCCACATGATGATGATTGGCTAAGTAGGACCAAAACAATAAGCCAGACCTTAGAAACCAAAATGCTGCTACTGTTATTTTATTTCGGTAACAAATTAGGAAACGTCAGGAGTTAAAAATAAAGCACTGGAACTGGAAGATTAATAATAACAAGTTACTTATAGTAGGGTCAGAAGTGAAGCGAAAAAAAAATCAAAGGTAAAATAGAATTTAAAACAGGACAACTGCTTTATTGCAGGGCAAGAGTGCAATTAGGAACTCCAGGTGTATACAGGGTGAGGCAGAAAGGACATTTTTTAGAATAGATAGTATTCTGGCTCAGATAGTAGCAGTTGTGAGACTGATGTGGTCATGGGTTTGGTAGCTCCTGCCATTTTGTTTGGTCGTGGTCATGGAGCCATGGACTACGCAACATTGTGTGTTTTGTTACAATAATTCTGTGCATAATAATGAGCCTATCATTGCAGTTCAGCATGAGTTTCATCATCATTTTAATCTTGCAAGTGTTCCCACTCGTAACACCATTTTACGTTGGCCTGAAGCATTTAGTTTACGAGGAACTCTCATGAATAGAAAACTGCCAGGGGCTCCTCACTCAGTAGCAATGCAGAAAATGTTGAAAGAGTTGGGCAAGCCATACTCTAGTCCTGTCCAATCTGTTATGAGACATTCTTCTGAACTGCACCTCAGTAATCATTCAGTAAGGTGTATTTTGCATATTGATCAAGTATTTCCTCCCTACAAAATGTCCATGGTGCAAAAATTGAACCCCAGAGATTATGTACAGTGGCTAAATTTTGCTTGAGAAATAGAGGACATGATTTAGCAAAATGACAACATTATTTTGTTTATTAGTGGTGAAGCTCATTTTCATTTGAACAACACGATAAATCAGCAGAACTGTTGTTGTTGGGCCATTGAAAATCCAAAACTAATGCATGAGAGATCATTACATAGCCCCAAGGTGACTTTTTATAGTGTTGCAGCCAGTACAGATGTTATTCGCCCATACTTTCTCCAAGATGGCAACAGGAACACTGTAAATGCGACATCAGAACATTATCAACAGATGATCACTGAATTCTTCCTATCTGAGCTAAGAAGAAAACATATTCCTATCTGGTGAGTTTGGTTTCAGCAGGACAGGGTGACAGCTCACACAGCAAGAATGTCAATGAAAGCTATTCGTACTGTTTTTTGTGGTGGTGTGATTTTTCTGGTTTGGCGACATTAGTTGGCCTCCTTGTTCCCAGACCAGTCCATGTCTGACTCTCTTTGTGTGGTTATCTCAAGTCATGTGTCTATGAGCATAAATCATGTACGTTTGGAGAACTGAAGAAAGCAATTCGTATGGAACCCTTTGAAAAAGTTGGAGAGAGTGGAAGCCAGCTTCCAAGAGCAGCTGTAGAAGTGCATTGCTGAAAATAGCTGTCACCTGGAAGTCCGCCAGAAAAAATATATACACTCTATTGAGATATCGATGTTGTCATTCTGTTTGAGTTACGAGTGTGTTGTAGTATGGTCTTTGGCTCAACAGGTGTTAGTACTTTCATCTCGGTATTGAGAAAACAAAATGGCTGGAGCACGCTTGACATTTGAGCAACGAAAATGTATTGTGAAGTGGTTTTTCAAGTTTGATAATGCTGTTGAAGTGCAATGTCAATGGAGGCGGGAGTTTGAAATAGACACGCCAACTAGCCTAACAATTAAACGCATCATTGACAAGTTTGAATTTCATGGAACGATTTGTGATATTCACAAAGGAAGATCAGAAAGACAGCGTACAGTTACAAATCCTGCTTTGTCGACTCTCATGTTGGAAATGTTTGTTAATTCTCCACAGAAGTCTGCTACGCAATGGGCACGTGAAGTGGGGATTAGCAGTACAAGTGTGCGAAAAATTCTGAAAGCTTCAAAGTGGAAAGTTTATATTCCATGATTACTGCACGCAATTAATGATGATGAGCCTAATCGCCAAGTGCAATTTTGGGAATGGTATCAGCAAATGGTAACTGATGATGAACAGTTTGTGACGAAGGTAGTGTGGAGTGAAGAGGCACAAATTAAACTTAATGGAACTGTGAATCGGCATAACAGTGTGCACTGGGCACCAGAAAATCCACGTGTTTATGTGGATAAAGCAGTCAATCCATCAGGGATTCAGTGTGGTGTGGACTATCACCTAGGGGCTTAGTAGGAGCCTTTTTCTTTGATGCAACTAGCACTGGAGAAGTGTACCTGGAAATGTTATGCACATCAATTTTGCCAGGTATATGTGCACTTTATGGAGTTGAAGAGGAGGTCATCAATGTATCTAAACTAGGGACTGAAGACATGGATCTCAGGGAAGCCCCCCTCCAAGTGACCCATGAAAAGGTTGGCATAGTAGTAGGAGGCCAGGAGGGTTACGGGGTAGATGCCCCACCTGCTCAATCCAGAAAGGGGGGAAGGATACAGATGGCACAGGCTGTGAAGCAGTCATTGAAGTGAAGAACATTGCGTGAGATGCATGCTTAGCAACTGTGTGGTCCAGCTATCTCTTGGCTACAGTTTGTTGGTGACAGTCAGTTTGTTGGTTGTCATGCCAATGTAGAACACAACAGTTCATGTAGCTCATGTGACTGCTTTCACAGGTAGTCCTGCCTTTGATGGGGTGGCTGATGCTTGTGACTGGACTGCAGTAGAGTAGATGGTACTGGGAGAACATATGGGACAGGTCTTGCATCTAGGTCTGTTACAGGGATATGAGTCATGAGACAAGGGGCTGGGGGCACCGATATGGTAGAGGGATGGACAAAGATATTGTGTAAGTTCGATGGGCAGTGGAATACCACTGGCGGCGGGCGGGGGAGGGGTGGGGGAGGGGCGCTGTGGAAAGTACAGTGGGTGTGGAATCCCTCATTCCAGAGCGCAACGAGAGGTAGTCAAAATCCAGACAGAGAATGTGATTGAGTTGCTCCAGACCTGGGTGGCACTGACTCACAAGGGGACTGGTCCTTAGTGGCCAGATGATGGGACTTTGGGAGATGGTGTGTGGCAAGAAAGATAAAGCACAGGAAGTCTGTTTCTCTACAGGCTTGGGAGAGAATTTTCGGTCTATGAAGGCCTCAGTGAGACACTTGGTATATTTGGAGAGCGACTTGTTACTACAGATGCGCTGGCCACAGGTGACTAGGCTGTATAGAATATAATCCCATTGCATCTGTTGTCCCCATTCTTTGTATATATCTGTGCACTGACATGTATCCTAATTTATTGTTTCTTTATTTATTTTTATCTTTGATCGCATTGTATTTTCACTTTGATTTTGGGTCATTTTCACCTTACACTATTGGCTCTACTCCCTCAGGTTTCATCTTGTTTCCCCACACCTTATCCGTTCCTTTCATTTTGTGGATTTTCTCACATATTTTTCGAATTTTTTTTTTTTTTTTGCACATATTTCTACATAATTTACGTATTTTTTTGCGTTTTTATCTTCCGCTATGGATGCTTGTTCCTTCCAAATGCACCAATACAGAAAACTTTCCAGCCCCACATATTGTTCCTGCGTTGTTGCCTGGCTCATGGAACCGGAACCCCCCCCCCCCCCCAAATGTCTCTTTATTTCTTTTTGAGTTATCAGTCTTCTGACTGAGCAGTATATGACATAGCTCCATTTAGTAATTCAAAACTACCCTCCAACTTTGTGAGTTCAATTAATGACCCCACAATTAGAAATTTCAGGGAAAATCTTCAGCAGTTAGACTGGGATGAGGTGAACAAGGAACCCTATGCTAATTCAAAATATAAATTATTTCATGATACACTTGTAAGAGAATTTGAAAACTGTTTCCCCAAGAAAGTAATTAAATCTAATTATAAGAAACCATGCAAAAAACCTTGGCTCACTAAAGGAATAAAAAAACCTTGTAACCATGAAATGGAACTGTATCTAATAACAAGAAACAGTAATGACCCAGAAACAGCCAAATATTATAAAAACTACTGTGCTATATTAAGAAAGGTTATTAAAAAGTCTAGAAGCATGTGCGTCATGTCTGAGATTAATACCTCTGATAACAAAATCAAAACAGTTTGGAATATTATTACAAGGGAGACAGGGCAAACAAGAGTACAGGATGATAGCATTACCATCAAAGTGATTGGAAACTTGACAAACAACAAGCCGGAACTCAAAAACATTTTGAATAATCATTTTTTAAATGTTGTAGAGAAAACACAATTTAATGTTCAATAGAAAAAGCAAGGCAGTTAATGGAAGAGGCCTTACCCAAACAATTTGATACAATTGAAATTCCACCCACCTCTCCTCCTGAAATTAGGAAGATGATAAACTCTCTTAAGAGTAAAAGCCCACATGGAATCGATGGTATTTCCAGCAGGATAATAAAACCTTGTTCCCAATAGATAAGTGGGATTCTTAGCCACATATGTAATAGCTCTCTGAAGCAGGATATTTTCCCATATAGACTGAAGTATGCCATTGTTAAACAACTGCATAAAAAAGGGGATACGTCTGATGTCATCAACTACTACCGCCCAACCTCTCTTCTGACTGCTTTATCCAAAATTCTTGAAAAAGTAATGTATTGTAAAGTAGCTTCACACCTTTGTAAAAATAAAGTTTTAAAAAATGTCAAGTTTGGTTTCCAGAAAGGTTTTTCAATGGAAAATTTCACTAATGAAATATTAAATGCTCTGAGTAACTGGTAGTCACCTGTTGGGATTTTTTGCGATCTTTCAAAGGCTTTTCTAGATAAGCTCAAGTACTGTGGTATGAATGGGACAGCACTCAAATGGTTTAAATCATACCTAACTGGAAGAGTGCAGAAAGTTGAAATAAGCAGTTCACATAAGATGCAAAAAACTGGTGATTTCTCAAACTGGGGAACAATCAAGAATGGGGTGCCGCAAGGTTCGGTCTTGGGTCCTCTGCTGTTCTTAATATATATTAATGACTTGCCATTCTATATTCACAAAGATGCAAAGCTGGTACTTTTTGCCGATGATACAAGTATAGCTATCACACCCAACAGACAAGAATTAACTGATGAAATTGTAAATGATGTTTTTCAGAAAATCATTAAGTGGTTATCTGCAAATGGGCTCTCATTAAACTTTGACAAAACACAGTATATACAGTTCCACACAGTAAATGGAATGACACCATTGATAAATATAGACTTTGATCAGAAATCACTAGGTAAGGTAGAATATTCAAAAATTCCAGGTGTATGCATTGACGAGGGGTTGAACTGGAAAAAAACACACTGAAGATCTGCTGAAACGTTTGAGTTCAGCTACCTGTGCTATTAGGGTCATTGCAAATTTTGGCGATATACATCTCAGTAAATTAGCTTACCACGCCTATTTTCATTCTCTGCTTTCGTATGGCATCATATTCTGGGGTAACTCATCATTGAGTAAAAGAATGTTCATTGCACAAAAGCCTGTAATCAGAATAATTGCTGGAGCTCATCCAAGATCATCCTGCAGACACTTATTTAAAGAGCTAGGGTTATTCACTGTAGCCTCACAATATATCTATTCACTTATGAAATTTGTTATGAACAATCCGAATGAATTCAAAAGTAATAGCACTGTACGTGGCTATAACACTAGGAGAAAGGATGATCTTCACTACTCAAGGTTAAATCTAACTTTGGCTCAGAAGGGGGTAAATTATGCTGCCACAAAAGTCTTTGGTCACTTACCTAATAGCATCAAAAGTCTGACAGATAGCCATATAGCATTTAAAAGGAAATTAAAAGAATTTCTGAATGGCAACTCCTACTCAATAGTTGAATTTTTGCATACAGTAAGTGGGTAATTTCCCCACCCCCCACCCAAAAATAAATAAATAAATTATTAATTAATTAAGTGTCATGTAATATTTTGTTTAATGTAATATCTTGGATAGACACCTTTTATTAACTTGACACGTTCCGCATCATTACGAAGTGTCATATTCATGATCTCTGGAACAAGTACTAATCTAATCTAATCTAATCTGACTGGTTTGATGTAGCCCAGCACGAATTTCTCTCCTGTGCAAACTTTCTCTCAGAGTAGCACCTGCAACCTATGCCTCAATTATTTTCTGGATGTGTCCCATTCTTTGTCTTCCTCTGCAGTTTTTATCTTCTACAGCTCACTCTAATACCATGGGAGTTATTCCCTGATGTCTTAACAGATGTCCTATCATCCTGTCCCTTCTTCTTGTCAGTGTTTTCCACATATTCCTTTTCTCTCTGATTCTGTGCAGAACCTCCTCATTCCTTACCTTATCAGTCCACCTAAGTTTCAACATTCATCTGTAGCACCACATCTCAAATGCATTGATTCTATTCCGTTCCAGTTTTCCCACAGTCCATGTTTCATTATCATACAATGTTGTGCTCCAAACGTGCATTCTCAGGCATGCCTTCCTCAAATTAAAGCCTATGTTTGATACTAGTAGACTCCTCTTGGCCAGGAATGCCCTACTTTGCCAGTGCTAGTCTGCTTTTAATGTCCTCCTTGCTCCATCCATCATGGGTCATTTTGCTGCCTAAGTAGCAGAATTCTTTAACTTCATCTACATCATGATCACCAATTAGGATGTTAAGTTTCTCGCTGTTCTCATTTCTGCTACTTCTCATTACTTTCATCTTTCTGTGATTTACTCTCAGTCCATATTCTGTACTGATTAAATTGTTCATTCAATTCAACAGGTCCAGTAATTCTTCTTCACTTTCACTGAGGATAGCAGTGTCATCACTGAATCTTAACATTAATATCCTTTCAAATTGAATTTTAATTCCACTCTTGAACCATTCTTTTATTTCTGTCATTGCTTCTTTGGGCTATACATTGAACAGCAGGGGCAAAAGACTACACCCCTGTCTTACACCCTTTTTAATCCTAACACCTCGATTTTAGTCTTCCACTCTTATTGTTCCCTCCTGGTTCTTGTATATATTGTATGTCACCTGTTTTTCCCTATGCCTTACCCCTATTTTTGTTAGGATTTCGAACATCTTGAACCATTTTACGTTGTTGAAGACTTTTTCCAAGTTGACAAATCTTACGAATGTGCTTTGATTTTTCTTTAGTCTTGCTTCAATTATCAACCACAACATCAGAACAGCCTCTCTCATGCCTTTATTTTGCTTAAAGCTAAACTGATCATCATCTAACACATCCTCAATTTTCTTCTCCATTTTTCTGTATATTATTCTTGTCAGCAACTTGGATGCATGAGCTGTTAAGCTGATTGTGCAGTAGTTCTCGCACTTAGTGTCTCTTGCTACCTTTGGAACTCTGTGGATGATATTTTTCCAAAAGTCTGATGTTATGTCATCTCTCATACATTCTGAAGCAGGAACAAGTAGGATCACTGCTTACAAGTTAGTGGTGCAGTGGGCCAGTTTTATTGCCACACCCACACACTGTGCTCAGGATGTGAGACATTGTGATAGTAATTGACAGAAAATTGGTCATCACAGTGTTCTGTGCCCTCGCGATTGCATGAAGCAATAATGGGCATTGCGCAACAGATATACTCAAATGCTGTTCCCAGAAGGTGTACACTCCTCAGTGATCAAGCATGTAGTCTGCTCACGTAACCACTGGAAAAATGATGGACATGGGAATGGACAAAGATGATAACCATCTTCCGACCTGTGGGGCACAGTGTACTTCACAGTCACAGCATAATGAGATGGATGAATGGACAGTACTGTCTAGATAATCCATTACATGTTGCAGGGAGCTCATGTTAATCCCAATCCACTTGCCCCAACTACAAGCAGAATTGTACATTTGGAGACATATCTACACTGGTCCATGCTCAGCACACACTGGTCTCTGGTTTCTCACAATCATGCCCATGCATGTTGCACCATTGCCAAAATATGGCCTAACAGTAAATCTGTGCACACACTGGCAGAAGCCAGGTCCCATTAGCTTGTACTGGCTGTAAGTACGGCTGACACACTCCTTAACACTGCTGCCACACAGATCCCCCCTTAGAGAGCAGAGTTCAGAAGCTGTGAGAAGGTGCCTGTGACCAGCTTACAGCTAGAATGTTTGGAGCTCGCGTGCTTTCTCGTGACATCAACGGGCCAGTCTGTCATGATTGGGAGACGGTCAGTGATGTCAGCACATGGACTGGTAGGGCTCATGGCATACATGTCCACATGCAGCTGACTAGCCACAGTGGCAGCAGGCTGTGCACAATCCATACTCATATGTGGTTCATCTCTGAAGGAACTAACACACAAGTGAGGTCCAGTTGGCAGTTAATATCATTAAACAAAAAGTTCATGAGTTGCACAGAAGGTAATGAAATAAAGAGTTTATGAGAAGCACAGAAGGTTATGAAATAAAGCACTCATGAGTTGCATGATTAACACACAATGAAATAAAGTGTTCACAAAGTAGTGATGTTCATAGTTCAGTAAGTCCACTGGCAGTCTGACACAGAAGCATGGCATGGCACTTAATTTAGCCTTGACTATCAAGACAGCAGAGATAGGGGAACTGCATGAAGCATCCTAACTTACACAAGTGCAATGTCATTGCAGCTCGAACCTGGGTACCGGAACTGCGACAGAGTAGCCTGGCAGTACACTGGGCGAAGTCCGGAGTTTCACAGGAACATGAACACAGAAACCAGCGCAGCAGTTAATCTGGCCTCAATGCCTGATGCAGCAGAGGGAAAGGGACTTGAATGTGGATCCAGGAGCTGTGATAGACAAGCTACCAGTGAGATGGGATGTGATGATCGGAGCTTGACTGGGGATCAGCTGATGGGAGGTCCGCTGATGGCAGGGTCTCTACAGCAAGCGAAAACTCAAGGGGCATATTCTAATCCTGTATAATGGCTGGCACCCTTGCAGGCTGTGTAAAATGGTGAGACTCCATTATTACACAGCAAAAGCAATTGAAGCGATGGGGCCAGTGCGTGTGACATAGTCTACCAGCGGTTGGGGTGGTGGTGTTCAGTATGCCTGTGGTGAGCGCAGCCTGGGCAGTTGTACCAGCTGTCTGGGCAAGGTGGGTGGAGGCTGAGGTGCAGGTGGTAGCACAGTGATAGCTGGCAGCATACGGATGTCAGCAGTTGTTGCAGGCATGGGGATTGCTGGAGAGCCTCGCTGTGCGGGGGGAAAGTGTCATCTGTCAACAAGTCATCTTACACTGGATCAAAGAAGTGACCAGCTGCCAGAGCATACAAGATGTAGCCCAGCGTCACTTGGTTGATCAAGACTTAAGTCAGTTTGCCATTGTACTCAATGTCGAATGTTTTTCACCAAGGGTGATCACACGTTGCAGCCCTGAGAAGGGTGGCAGAAGTGGTGGCTGAACCATGTCGGTGTCCAACATTATGTTCGTTCAGCACTGCAGATCAGCATGTACAAGTAATTTGCCGGTGCCCTGCCACATTGGTGTATGCTGAAGGAGGCTGGCCATATTGGTGAGCAGATGTTCTGCGAACAGCAGGATCAAGGTGCTGTGTGGCAGTAGCACTTCGTCTATGAAATCTCTAGGAATGTTGAGTTGTCCACAGACAAGTTTGGCAGGTGAATCATCAAAATCTTTCTTCGATGATACCCACAGGCCAACGAGTACCAGCGGGATTGCTTCCATCCAGGTGGTGTAATGGCAAGTGAGAGAGGCTTCCATCATCCGAAGGAGTGGCTACACCATGCCATGCTCGGTGATAGCTGGTAGTTCTGTGCAACTGCACACCACAAAATCAGGTGATGTGGGTGAACAACATGCAATCAAACTGACTCTCTCAGACTATTGTAACAAAACTAGGGAATTCGAAATGTGCCATCTAGGTGTCAACAAGGGTAGTGGCGACAGTTTTCTTGCAGTGATGTCAGCTGTGGGCATTGCCTCCAGCCAACAAATAAAATGGTCCACAATCTTTAGCAGGTACTGTTTGCCATTGGATAGAGGAAGAGGGCCCACAGTATCTATGTCGACATGCACAAAGCAGCTTAGCAAATCAGGTAAGGTGCCGACAGGTGCACAGGTGTGACCCCCAACTTCAGCACATTGGCAGGTACAGGTGTGTGGCCATTGATAGCAGTGCCTCTGGAGTCCCAGCCAGATGAAATGTGCAGTGACGAGTGATATGGTAGTGTCACTGGGGTGTGAATCTGTGGGTGTGGTCGAAAGTGCTGCACTGGAGTTTCTCTGGAAGAAGTGGGTGGAGTGTGCCTGTCGATACATTTCACCAAATCTTACAGGTGGAGCCAGGAATGTGCATTAGTTTGAGTGTGTCATGGCGGAGAAGTTGTTCTTTTCTCTCCCGTTATTGGGCAACATACTCAAAGTTCATGGAGAAGAGACAGTGGCACCAGCTCAGGACAATATTGTCTATCCCGGGAACATGGCGAATGTCTGTGGAGAATTGCAACACGTACTCCAACTGCTAGGATTGGCACACCAAACATTTGTTCTTGTTGATCCAGAATTCAGGAGTGATGGGCCTGTTGTCAGTGCAAATAACGAAGGAGTGGGCTTCTGTCAATGGACGGAAGTGTTTTACCACCTCATACACCACAAGCTACTCGTAGTCATAGGCATTCCAAACATATTGTGATGTCGATAGCTCCAAGAGAAGATACTAAGTGGTTGCCAGCTACCACTGATATGCTGCTAGAGCACTGTGCGTATAGTGATGTGGCTAGCACCAACAACCACGGCCAGTTCAGTGCCATATACTGGATGCGCAAGTGGTATCACTTCTGCGAAGTTTCGTTTGGTTTTGGCGAAGCTTTTCTCCATTGCATCTGTCAAGTGCATGGGAGTCCTTCCCTTCACGATGAGTCGAATAGAGCTGCTGTCAGTGGCTTCTGCACAGTGGCAGCATTATGAAGATGGCGCCAATGAAGTTCAGCATGGCATGGCATGGTAGCAGCATAACTCTTCATGCACACGGCACTTTTAAGATCACCTGCACCTTGCCAGGTAGAGCAAGGATTCGCTCAGCTTGATTAAGTGTCCAGGAAACTCTGTTTTCCAAATATGCACCTCAGGGGGTTAACAACAATACTGGCCTCACTCAGGCGCTGCAAGGCGGTTGTTAGGTGGCAACGGTGCAGCTCGGGTGACTTTGGAAGGAGCAAGATGTCGTCAAGATATGCGAAACAATATGGTAAACCTTGCAAGACGCCATCCAGGAAGTTCTGTCAGGTCTGAGCAGCATTCTGAAGGCTGCATTTCATGTACATGCCCTCGAAGAGCCCAAAT
Organism: Schistocerca nitens; assembly: GCF_023898315.1. Classification (NCBI taxonomy): domain Eukaryota; kingdom Metazoa; phylum Arthropoda; class Insecta; order Orthoptera; family Acrididae; genus Schistocerca; species Schistocerca nitens. The sequence goes on from NC_064620.1 coordinate 272,339,957, forward strand.
TGCGTGAAGAACTTCTGAAAGTCTTTTGGCGCCATTGGAATTTGCGTGGGTGTCTTCACACTGTCGATTTTACTGAAAATTACTGAGCATGCTAAGGCGTGATTAAAATCTTGAAGGAGGGGTACTGGATATCAATCTGGCACTGTTTGTGAATTCAATGCATTATAGTCTCCACATGGGCGTCATTAATTGTCTTTTTTGGGGACTAAATGCAAGGCAGATGGCCATGGGCTGCTTGATGGTCTGACGATGCCTTGTCACAGCATGGCCTCAAACTGAGCCTTCGCCGCAGCGAGCCTGCTGGATGTGTGTCGACAGGACCAGCCATAGGTGTGATGTAGCAGGCTGTCGAATGTTTCACGTCCCTAGGAACGTCAGTTTGGCGAGTGAACTTTGGAAATTTGTCGATGACGTTGGTGTACAGCCCAGGGCACCCAGCTGGTTTTTGCTGTCACAGTCCCACTGTCTTCAGGCGTGTGGTTGTGTCTGTCAGCTGGGTGTTTGAGATATAAGCAAGCAGCTCGTAGCATCTGAGAAAATCCGCACTCAGAATTGGCTCGTTGCAAAGGTCTGCTTGAATGTGCAGCATAGTCCCAGATCCAAATTTTGTTGGTGTGTGCCATACATTCTGATTTTTGCATTATTTACAGTTTTGAGTATTAGCGCCTTTGGAGTCCTGCAGCCCCTCGGCATGGCTTGCAGGACTATTGAGAGGTCAGAACCCATGTCTAGGAGGTATTTGACACTGCCAGAAAATTTTGCCATTAAGACACACTTTGATATGGCACTGCAGCCAAGAGCCCAGTTGCAGCTGGCATTTGGGTGTGAGCAGGGGGGCCAGCACTTTGTTTTATCGTTTTCCAAGTGGGCGTGGTACCAGCAGAAGCTGTTTGGCAGCTGATCTATCGTCTGTGGCGTACCGTTAGATCAGCCAGATCTCTGTTGCTGGTTGCTCTAACCAGTTGAGCAGTGGCTGGATCAATTGGCGCTATGGTGCCTGCTACTCTCTGTCTGTATGTGCGCCAACCAGTAAACATGTATGCTGAGAGCTGCCATCTGGGTGGCCAAGTCCTGAACTAGCAGGTGCAGGTCGGCTTCAGCTTCTGAGGTGGTAGGTGCAGGAAGTGAGTGCTACTGTAGAGCTGTGGTACGGGGCATCATTGTCAATGTATCGTGCACCAAATCAGCCAATCAGCATCGGTGGCCAGCACCATGTCAGCTTTTATGGCTATCGCTGCTTGCACTTTTACTGGGAGGCTGTACATCCAGATAGCATGCAACAGCATGTCCAGGACCGTATCAGATTGTGGGAGGCTCCAAAGATGACACAGGAACTGAGATGGCCTCTTATCGCCATATTCCTGTTTATGCAGCAACTGGTAGCTCATTGCTCTTGCAACGACGAAATCCAACGGATTAACCGCTTACATGAGGACTGTAGCGGTAATTATGTCTTGAACTTTAGCGGTGTAATTCTGGTCAAGGTGGCTCACAACATGACCGAATTTGGTGAGGTACAGGTTACGTTGTTTCTCAGCAAGACCGACTTCACTTGGCTGAACCACACAACTGGGTCTCAGGGCCCAGAAACAGTTGAAGGCGTCAGTGTGGGCTGTTTCCAGACATGCAGCGTCCATGCATGCAGAGTGTGTCTGTAAATCAATCTTAAACCTCTGGTTGCATGCTAGCAGATCTTCTATAATCTTTTTCAATTCCCCTAAAGTCACTATTTTGGCTGAAAGGCAAGTTCTCGCACAAGGGGAAGACACACTATAAAAAAATTTAACACAAAAAACAGCGAAAATGAAATAAATGTTCAAAGTACAAATGGTTTTCACATGCAACTACAGATGAGCACAGTATTGTTTGTTCACTAACAAGGTACTGTTCATGCATGAGCACATCAGTGTCACTTCACTTGTGGTTCCTCAATACATGAGCCAATGAGAGTTCGTCACTATGTGTTTAATCTACAAATCACATCGGCATCACCCAGTGGCAGATATAGAAAAACCTCAAGGAGGTGGCACTAAAGATATCTTGAGCTACCTTTACTTTTACCGTAATAAAAAATAATCAAGTCACAGTAAACAATGTAAACTTGCTTCCTAGTCAGCGAATAGTCCGTATTTATAATGCTTCGTATCGAAGGTTCTGTATAGAAGAAAACAGCAGAATATTCGCGACTTTTCTCGAACAAATGCCAGACAGAATAACGTATCGAGATCACTAGAATGGCTGTGACTTTTCTCGTAGGTATGTGTTAGCTATCTATGTGCAAGACAGAAACGTATAAAACACGACGAAGTGGACACTCGTGCTGCATAGGAAATTTCCACTCTCAATAACTCGGTCGAGTCGACTGACAAAAGAAACGAACGAATACGTGCGGGCTGACTGGTGGGGAAGCCTAACAGACACATCATTGTGGTCCAAAACCACTCGGAAGTGACGTCAAAATGACGTATACGCAAACGCGCTGCACACTTGTCGACTGATCGAGATCTGTGGTCGAATCGAGTTAGCGGGAAAAGCGTCTGCTTTGTTCTTCACTGTAATACTGACCGTGTATCTTGAGTGGTTGTGTTTTCGCTATCGAGCAAAATGTCTCAGGTGTATGAAAACCTCTTTCGTGACGCTCTGAAAGATTTCAGTTTCGGAGGATGGCCTGATTTCAGGCTATTGTAATTCGTTGGAGGAGGTAATAATAATTTTATGTTAGAATTGGCTGGCAAAAATTTGCGCCTTAGAAAATAACTTTTTTTCTGCTGCCAGTTAAGATTTCATTTTAATATATTTTATATGTCGCTTTCCGCGATCTGATTCCAATTTTTAAGTGAGTTTTTTTATGTATTATGCAGTTTTTTCTTTGTTTTCGTTGTGAGGTGCTGCATTGTATTGTTACATTTCCTTTACTGTAACATATACACGTGGAATATTGTAATTAATGATCGGTGTTTAGGAAGTTAATGGCAACTTTGTTTCAAAATTCGCCGTTTGTGAGTTCGTCATCTATGTATTACAGTAAGAGAAACTGAACATTGCAGCAGCTCAAGCGCAAACGTCGTCTCGAGTAAATGGCATAATTTAGAAGACACACACATGAAAATGGGACTCAGGGCCTGGGAACAATCATGCAAAAGGAAAATAAAAAGCAGTATATTTGCAGCTAATGTCATTGCCAGAGCGTGGGCTCTGTATTTCACATAAATGTATCCTGCATTTTCCCAGGAATTTTACGTAGTTCTTTCTAATTGCACTATCAGCTCCAGTGCATAATTGCACAAATCCATTACTGCTGTTTTCTTTGTGCTGGCACTGAGCTGAATTTCATTGAGGTACTGAATTCAGAGATTAGCTAGAAAACTGTCTGTGCAGGGATATGGAGCTCTGTAATTCAAATGACTGTAAGATCCTTAGTTTCTCACGAAAGTTTCAGCAAGGTCAGTGACATCAACTATGAAACAACTTTTTTCATCAATAGCACTGTAATGAATGCCACTTTATGCAAATGTTGCAACATGACCACGTTTGGCCTCCCTACTGAATTCTGAGCAAAGGTGTATTGTTGATGGATGTTGAGTGAGAGCTTTTTGTTCAGGATACCATTGCTCAGTAATAACTGTCCGCTAAATTAATACATGTTACGATGTTTCAATTATTACCACTGCTTAGGTGGCTGCTTAAGTATATGTGTGGATAATGTTGGAACTCTATTGGGATTCCTGGATTATATTGGTAGACAGAGTCTGTCAGGATCTAAAATTTTCTCAGCACCACACTGAAATTTTGATGATAATGTAAGCTGTTTTAGTCTTTAGAAATACTCGTTGGTGAATATGGGTCCTCATAGGGTACAGAACGTTATGACACTTTGAAGCCCTCAAAGTAAAACTTCTCTTACAGGTGTTCTTTCACATCTACACTCTTCTTATTGCCCTGCTAGATTTTATTTTAATTTCTTCTATTGATCTGGCTTTTACTGGAGATAATGATGATGGGAGTGAGTTATTAAGTCATTTATTTATTTTTCTTAGTTTTTCGTCTCACAACATAGGACTTGGGATGAGGCAAAATGTCTTCTGGAGATATTATCTCAGTTCTTCTACTGGATAGTGTTGACTTCTCGAGGAGGAGAAATGTTGAGGTCTGCATCTATAACCTTGTCAGGAATACCAATAGTAGAAATAGATGGCAAATTATTTTTAAGTTTGGAGTGTATCAGTCAAATAAGCCTTAAAAGTGCTGTATTATTTCTGTTGGTGATAAGGAGGAATTCTGGCTAACCAGCCCAGATCGTGATTGATTTTGCTCTAGTTGTCATTAGATAATTTCCTGTATCATACAATAACTTAAGTAAGACTTCAAGACAAGAAGTCATAGCTTATGGCTTGTATGATGTGGCAGAGTATGCAAAATTATGCTGTTTTTTTTTTTTCATATGATGATTATGCAGAATCATAAGTTGTGGTCCTTGAGGGGAGTGTCTCATGTACGTAATGGAAGTTTCATGAATTCTGTGAGCAATTCGTCATATCATGCTCTCTTTCCCAGGTCTTTGTCACAGATTTCAATCCCTTTGCAAATTAATGTGCCAAGATGCTTGCAGATTTTGTGATTAAGCTTAATGGATGTTGTATTGAAGTAATGTAGTCAGAGGTCTTTCTTCCACTTTTGTTAAGAGTTTGACAGCCGAAAACTGATATTTTTCAATTGTAGGAGAGAAATCATTTTGTAATTTTTACAAAAACTTTTTCATGGATGTAGTAACCAGTTTCAACTTTTGTACTGGATAGTTTTGATTGGTGATTGTCTTATTCTTAGTATATACAACCTGGAATTCATAGTATGCATAATTATAATGCTTAATAAAGCTTTTGTTGACATAAGGCAAGGCGTGCTTGAAATGAGGTTAACTGAAGCACTGATCAGTTAACCCCAAAACTAGGTCATTAAACTTCATGTGCACTTGGAAAATATTTTTCATCATCATAATCACAACTGAAAGAACATTTTATGATCACAGTTTTAACTGAAGTCAACAGTAACATAATTTGTGGTCAGTGAATAACAATGGAATAAAAGAAAAAGAGCAAACAAATGAACTCCCAGTTTTGTTAACTCATCCATGATTAATAACATAACACTTACTTACCTTAGCTGTCAAAAACATCAGATGTGATGAAAGGCTGTGTACATTAAATAACTGAATCTTGTATAGCCTAAAATTTCCCTCTTCATTCATGTTTCCCAGTTAACCTTAAGTGTAGTTACCCTCAGTTTATGCTACTGGTCACTTTATTCTCAGGTGGAAACACTTCTCGATCAGCTGAAAACTGTGGGGTTTTCATACTGCGTGAGAAGTAGTCGTTTTAAAGAGCCTTCTTCAGATGTTATGAAAAGTGAACTGCTGCATTAATTACTTTCTGTGGTTTACCATTTTAGTTCATATATGTATACTTGAAGGAAGAACTTAGTTTGCTGGAATTAGGGATAGTATATATAGGCTACTTTAAATGGACATTTCTTTCTAAGCTGCACTAACAATTGATGGAATTGACTGTTTTTGTTATTGTTAATAGTTGTTGTGATATGCAAGGCAGAATTGTATTAATTATTTTCCTCTGTGTTGACTTGTTTGTCATTTATCCATTTTCACAGCCATACACTCAGTAATTTTTACACACTTGCATTTGATAATAGGCTGATTAAAATTATTAGTTGGTTGACAATTCCTGTCGGAGCTGGTTTCCTCCAGAGTGCTGAATGCGTCAGGTCCAAACTATCTCTGTTCGCCATTTCCTGACTGCCACAACAGCTGATCAATCCACTTCCATTTTCTTGTCTGACTTCCTTTCTTGATGTGTTTGAACGCCATGCAATCATTTGCTGCCTTCAACAAGATTGGCCTTAAACAACATTTTCAGACAGTAGGCATAACTATGTATCCTTACAATATCTTTATGGTGCTAGAGCTAGCTTTCACATCGTAACATAATGTGAAAGGCTGATCTGGTTGAAGGTAGCACATGATCGTTGGGACCAAATAATCTTACATTAGTGTAATGTAGAGTGGTGGCATAGTGCAACGGATAAGAAACATTCCTGATCGATATAAAGTTGTGGATTTGAGTCTTGACAGATTTTCATATTTTTTATACCAAAATATTATCAAAATTACTTCATAATTTTTATTTAGTTAATAGGTTTGGATGCAGTTTTATTTCTAACACTCTGCTGTGTCATTTTCGACATTGTATTTACTTTTTAATTCCTTATATTTCTTTTTCATATCATTATTTCATTTGAAATCAGCTTGTCACCTATAACCTGTAACTGAATACAAACCAGGACTGCTCATTAGTTGGTAATTTGGCAGTCCATGCAGCTTGTGTGAGGACAGTTTCAGGTGCCATAATTAATGAAAGGAAGAAATTAGTTTGCTTTTAGCATTGAAATGCTGACAGCCATTTTCTAGGATATATTGCACATCATGTTATGGTTAGGTCATCAAATGAGTTTAAATTCTGGGCTATAAAATGTCGTATCTGCCACAGTTATGCCATTGGTCACTCCAAAACCAGTTGTCAGCAGAGCATGTCATATTCATGTTATTTCATAATGGCCACTTCCAACACTGCACAGAGTTACATGTATACGTCTCCCATCCTTTCATAATCCCAACCTGTGCTCTGCCTCTACTGAGCTAAACCTACTTTTTTTAACACGAAAATTAAATTGAACAGCACTTGCTGAGTGACCTGCTCTGTTTGTTGCCTATAATACAGCAGCAGCCGGCGTGCTAACACTTTAGCAACAAGTGACAGATGCCAACTAACAAATAATTTTAATGAATCTATACTGCTGTGTTCATGTTGAAATGGTTTCTATCGTTTTCGATAATTGTGGTGTTGATATGTAAAACAGTAGTCAGCTCATTGCACCTATTGACAGGCATGTTTAGCTTTATTGTCTTCCGAGTTAAGTTTATTTTTTGTAATTCCACATTTATAGTAATTACATTTTTCTACATAAGTGTTCTTCACATCTCCTTTGTTTACAAAGAATATTAATTCCACATTTATTGGAACCACAATAAAGCACTTCAGTTGCCCGAAATCAGTATGGTATCCTCATTGCACATGGCAGACAGTTCCATTTCTTTGCTAGATACAATAGGTGTGACATCCTGTAAAATTTTGCTCCAGTACTGTGTAAAGTAGATAGACAATCCGCTTCCATCAGTTCAGAACTTTGACAATACCTGTCAAATGAATGAAATGTTTTCTCACATTGTATTTAGTTAATTAACAATAACATATGTGAATTATTTAACAATAACAATGTTTTTTTGTCTGAGAGAAATATATTAACTGTTCCAGGTAAAACAAAGCATTTCTTCAAGCAAATGCAGGGACATGTCCCCATCCCCTTTTTTGGTTGTGCATTTGCAGTGGAGAGTGTGTGGTCGAGGCACTGTGTTCTGGGGCCAAAATACTATAAAAGTAAAGAGTCTAGTGTACCTGAGCACTTGGTAATATCATGCTGTGTTAAGATATGCTTACTTTCCATAAAACAAGTTCGTTACAGGGAAAGTTTATTAAATAAATTTTATAGTAGTTCTTTACCCTCTTTAGGAAGACCATGTGCCTCCTCGTAAGAGATTGAGGATCATGGATACTAGAAAATCCAACTGCCCAGCAACTTTAAATATGAAGTGTATAAGGGTGTATCCTGATTACAGTATGCACTCAGCAACTGAACACAGGGATACCAAGGCAAAAGTAAGTATCCAGTTTGGGTTCTGCTTGGAGAAAATTTTACATGATCAGTTGACGGTATACTTTAAAATCTGTTGTTTTTAATGCTCTTAATTAAATAATTGATACATTTTTGTCTTACAGGTTCTTGCAAGTCTACAGAAAGATTTGGCATTGCCATGCCCGCCTAAGAGCTATCTACGTTATTATTTGACTGCTTCCCCAGCAAGTGCACACACACATGCTACTGAAAGTGTTGAAGCAAGTGGGTACATACATCCTTCACTTGTAAAGGAAATCAAAAACTTAGTACTCAGTGGCATGACATCTCTCAAAGTCATTAAGTTGGCTCTAGACAGATTTGTTGAAATCAATTTCACTGGGACACACATACCAGGTCAAATGAATACTACCTTTTACCCCACAGAGAAAACTATTTACAGTCACATTTATCGGACCCTTTATGGTACAAATAAAGTATTGTTTGACGAGACTAGACTGCAGAATCAGGTTGATGAGTGGCACAAAGACTCGAGCAATCACATGATTTATTATAGACATTGTACGGGAGCCAATGGAGAAGTGAAACCATTACTTTTTTGCTATCAGAGCAGTTGGCAGAGAGATCTTTTGAAGAAGTATGGTGGTAGTTCTTTGTTAGATGCAACATACAAAACAACAACATATGATATTCCTTTATTTTTTATAGCTGTGAAGAGTAATTTTTTCATTCAGATTGAAAATGCAAGATCCATTCATGAAGCACTAGACATTTTCAAGGACTGGAACAAGGATTGGAATCCCCCTCTATTGGGTTACGGATTTCTCGGAGTCAGAGATAAATGCAATTGAGCAAGCATTCCCCCAGACAAAAGTTTACTTGTGCCTTTTCCATCGAAAACAGGCATGGGGAAGATGGTTGAAAAAAAAAGGATAATCTACGTGTACCAAATGACATGAAGACATTTCTGGATATGTGGCAAGAAATTTCAGAATCACCAACAGGGAGAGAATTTAGAGATCGCATAGAAGAGTTGCGAACGCATGAGGTTTCTCGGAGAAACGAGCGTGCATGGCCATACTTTCAACAGCAATGGCTAACGGTATGTGAAAGATGGGTGAAAGCGTATGAGGACAAGGGCAGATTTCCAACTATTGACACTACAAATGGAGTTGAAGCCATGAACAAGATTGTAAAACATTTTTTCCTAAAACACAATTCAGACAGGACTTTAACTGGGGTTACTAAGGTTATAATAAACCAGTTTCTTCCAAGCCTAATTAGAGAGTACTGTCTGCAAAATTCTGCCATCAAAGCTTATAACAAAGATGTTCCACTGTTTTTGCATAAAAAAACAAACAAGTTTGTGAAACATGTCATGCAGCGATATGCATCAGCAAAAGTTGAGTTAACTGCAAGATCAGTGAGTAAGAGATCGGATGGTTCATTTTGTGTGGAGAGTGCAAAGTCCAAAAACTGTAATTATGTTGTAAACTTTGATATACCAGATTGCACATGTGAAGATTTTCGGAGATATAAATACCCATGCAAGCATTTCTGTGCAATCTTTATTTTTTACCCAGAGTGGGGTTTTGATAAAATGCCAGAAAGTTATAAGACTAGTCCATTAATCTGTCTTGATGAAATGTATGGGGTGGGCTTTAGAAGTGTCTCTTCAGTAATTTCATATGAAGGCAGTAGTAGTGACGAAGCTGTTGAGGAGGCAGTTCACAGCTGAGGAGGCTGTCGAGGTTGAGGAGGCTGTCGAGGCAGCAAATACAGATGGTGTTGTTCAAACCCAGAATATTCCTTTGCAGCAGTTTGAAGCAAGGGAGCTGTGTAAACAGATTTACAATCTCACATACAACTGCAGCAACAGCGAAACATTACAAAAAGTACTTGAGTCACTGAGCAACTGTGTGCAAGATTTGCAATTAGCAAATCCTGAAGTTGGTGGTCTCCCATTGGCAGTGCCATCAACTTCCAAACAATAGCGAAGAACGATGCCAAAAGCCTTACAAGATCTGTCTTAAACACATTATAACTTCGCATTTGAAGGGTAAGAAATGACGGTTTATTTGAATTTTAGATAGCTCTTTGTCTATGTAAAATACAAATAAGCTCCGTCATTTCTGATCCTCGAGATGGAATGCTGAGGTCTTTATGTTGGTCTCTGCTTTTAAACTTTGTTGCACATTTGAATTTCGAAGTAGCAGTAGATAAAATATTATAAAAAGGATAGTTGCTACATTTGTGTGTGTGTTTGTGAGTGAGCGAGTGTGCGCGCGCGCTTTTGAGAAGGCCCTTGTTGCCCGAAAGATAAGTCTGACAGTCTTTTTGTTGTTCCTTTCTGTGACTCAGCATCTTCACCATTTGGTGAGCAGCAACAACTATCCTTTTCATAATATTGTTACATTCCATCCTGGATTTTTCGTTGTTCATCAGAGAAAAGATTTTTCTGAGGATTAAACTAGATGGTAGTGTAGAACTTGCAAACTTTTTAAAATATGAAGTAAAAGATTTTAACTTTAAATTAGGTTAATTCAAATATGGGACAATGTTGAGAATTGAAAAGGTGGAAAAAATAAATAAGATATATCTTAGTGGCATTGAGATGTCGTATGACTGATGGAGGAAAGATTTTGCATTTCTTTTTCCAAGTAAGAATGCACTTGCTCTCACTTGCTTCAATACATGTCTAGTGATTCACGTGAAACAGAGAAAAAGATAGACTGCCCTGTTAATGAACATGAGATTGCCCAGTATCACTCTGACAGAAGAGTATGGTGTTTCCTTGATATGGTATCTGGTCAGCAATGTCATTGGGACCAAATGAAGTAAGTATTGACTTTTTTATTTGCTTTGGAAGCTTAATGTGTATCAGTTACCTACATATTGGATATCTACCACCTTGGTTCTAATGTTCTTAATAACTTTGCAGAGTTACTGCAGATACCACACAGAAGCAATTACTGTTACTGGAATACCAGTAATGTTTATTAAATTCAGTTGTAAAGCAGTTCTGGGCATTGCAGCTGGTGAGCAATGTCATTGGGCACCAAAAGAAGTGAGCACTAAATTTTGGAATTGTGCCTTGAAAACATGTGTATCAGTTGTCTTCATGTTGCATAACTCAATTACTTGTTGTTAATTTATTTGTTAGGTTCAGTTATGATGGATTTCTGGCCTTCAGTCCATGGGAAAATTCACACCAGATTGCATCAAGACTGTTATATTCCAAGGATATCTTGGAAGATTGATAGTATTCCTGAACGAAAACAATCCATATAGTATTTCACGTGTGTATCAAACTGCCATTTGTTGTGGCACATAAATGTTTGCAACTTGATTGTAATTTTTGAACAGTTTCTCAACAATCCAAGAATTTCTTGTAATGAGAAGTAGACATTGTTGCTTGGGTAAAGGAAATACAAATCACGGTCAATATAACTACCTTATTAACTTTCCACAGAGAAATATTTTTCACTACTGCTACTTAAAAATTCAAATGTGTGACAAAGTTTGCTTACAGAACTTGGCATAAATATCTCCCTTATTTGTATTTTTTAGGTAGCTCTTATTGTTTGATCCTTCAAATGGAATGCTATGACCTCCATGTGATCTATTCCTTAGTAGTTAATTATCCATTAAGGCACAAATATATGAACATTACAATGAGAGGGGTCTTTATGCCAGGCCCTGTAAAAGTAATGGCATCTTACTTAATATTATTGTTGGGAATTTGATGGCACTGCTGTGGGGAGACCACAAATTTCAGGGTTTGCTAACTGCAAATCTGGCACACAGTTGCTGAGTGATTCAAGTACTTTTCATAATGTTTCACTGTTGATACAGTTGTATGTGAGATTATAAACCTGTTTGAACAACACCTTCACTTCAAATTGCTGCAAAGAAATGGTTACGGTATCGGTGTGATGCTCTATATGTGTTTCCTCAACTGTGTCCTCATTGTTACTGTCTTCATGTGAAATTACTGCGGACACACTTCTGAAACCAAACCTGTACATCTTGTGAAGACAGATTAATGGGCTATTCCTGCAGCTTTCTGGTATTTTATCAAAACCCCACTCTGGATAGAAAATAAAGATTGCACAGAAATGCTTGCATGGGTATTTATATATCTCAAAATCTTCACATGCGCAGTTTGGTAGAGCAAAGCTTACAACATAATTAGTCTTTGAACATTGTACTCTCCATACAAAACATTGTCCAAGTTCACATTCACTAGTCTTGCAGTTAATTCAACTTTCCCTGGTGCATATCACTGCATGACATGTTTCACAAACTTGCTTTTTTTTTTAAAAAAAAAAAATGAAAAAACAGTGGAACATGTCTTACGATTTGATGGCAGAATTCTGCAGACAGTACTTTCTAATTAGGCTTGGAAGAAATTGATTTCTTATATCCCTAGTAGCCCCATTGAAGGTCCCATCTTTGTTCCATTTTAGGAAAAAAAATGTTTACAATCTTGTTCATGGCGTCAACTCCACTTGTAATGTCAATGGTATCAAAATTGCCCTTGTCCTCATAAGCTTCCACCCACTTTTCATGTATCAATAGCCACTGCTGTTAAACATACGGTGATGCATATTCGTTTCTCTGAGAAGCCTCACTATCTCTTCTGTATGATCTGTAAATTCTCTGTTGGTGATTCTGAAATTTCTTGCCACATGCCCAGAAATCTCTTCATGTCATTTGGTATTTATACAACCATCTTCCTCAAACCTGTTTGACTGAAAAGGCACAAGTAAACTTTTGTCTGAGGATATGCTTGATCAGTTGCGTTTGTCTCAGATTATAAGAAATCAGTAACCCAGTAGGTGGGATTCCAATCCTAGAAAATGGCTAGTGCTTCATGAATGGATCTCGCATTTTCAACTTGAATGAAAAAGAAAACCAAATAATCCACATTACTCTTTACAGCTATAAAAAAATAAAGGCATATCATGTGTTGTTGTTTTGTATGTTGCATATAACAACTATCCCTGTACTTCTTCAAAAGATCTCTTTGCTAACAGCTGTGACAGAAAAAAGTGATGGTTTCACTCCTCCATTGGCACCTATACCATGTTCGTAATAAATCATGTGATTGCTTTATTCCTTGTGCCACTCGTCAGCATGATTCTGCAATCTAGTCTCTTCAAACAATGCTTTATTTGTACATTACAAGGTCCAATATGTGTGAATATAATTTTTTTCAGTGGGGTAAAATGTAGTATTCATTAGACCTGGTATGTGTGTCCCAGTGAAATTATCAATAAATGTATCTAGAGCCAAATTATTGGCTGTATGATGTCATTCCATTGTGCACCTGAATTTGTATTTCCTTTACAAGGTATTGTTAGCATGTGTGTGTGCTGATTTGCTGGAGAAGCAGAGAGATAGTGTTTCAGCTATCTTTGAGACAGTTAAAGGAGGTGCTCTAGAAATGAGTGTCCTGATTGATATGAAAAACAGTTTTCAAATTTTCTGTACAAACTATAAACAGTTCCTCAGTTGGTGATCGTGGAAGAGATTGCCATAGCCACAGTATTGATCCACTGTCAGGTGGTAAACCTAGGATTTCCTTCCAGTATGAGCCAAGTGAAGTAAAATTGTGGTTGGAGAAATGTTTTATATTCTTAAACTGAGTATTTGTAACCCATTATGGTGGATTGCAGTTCATGTGTCAACACTTAAAAATGTTTAGTTCTTCACTGATGACACTTGATACAATTTCAATTTTTAAGGCTATTCTGTGTCAAGTTAAATTTTGAATTATCCATTTAAGCTTATTTTTTGCTGTGTGGCAGATGGATTTATGTTCATGTAATATTTTTAATGTTGATTGTAGTAAGGTGTAATAATATGTAAATGCCCAATAAAATAGATTGATATTTATATTTTTTGTTTCTGTATAATAATTCTGTAGCTTGGTGACCTGAGTTTTGTGTGTGTGTGTGTGTGTGTGTGTGTGTGTGTGTGTGTGTGTGTGTGTGTGTGTAAGTGTAAGATATTATCATTTCATGGGAAATGTGGCAATAACAGATCAGAAATTGTGTGCAGAATATACCTAATTATCAACACCTGTAAGCAGCTAAAGATCTGGATTTCATTATCATTTCATTCTTAGAGAGCTGCAAGATCACCAATGGTATCTGTACAGATACCAGCTTCATATAAAGTAGTAAGGTTTTTACTGACTATTATTCACCAAAGCCGACAAAACAGGCTGCATTCAGTAGTAGTACTACATAACGGTGATACTTCAGTACAACTTTGAACCCTTTAAGTGGTTTAGATCAGCAGGAGCAAAGTATATTCTTCAAGGTATGTTTCACATGCAACTAAGAAACCTTTGCCTTGAATGTCATGTGATTTTGCACTCTGCTGCTAAGTTTTCCTTTTAGATTTATTAAATTTCTTAAAGAGGCTTCTGTTACAAACACTTGCAATCCACATAGGTAACGTGTGACTGATATTCCTTATGTATCACAACCTTATTTCAGTTTCACTCTGTTGTTGCTGGTAACTGTTGTGATGGAAGAGTTGATTTGTGCCACATTAAGGAAGATTAAGAAAAAAGTCATTTACAAACTCGTGAAAAAGAGGCAGGGTTCCCCAAAAGTATAAAGGTTGCCATAAGCAGTCACTTTTGTTGGATTAAGTTATTTCCATATCCTTTCTGGATATTTCAGCCAGCTGCATCCTATTGTAGAGATAGACTAACCAAAAACCTTAGTGTTATATGAACAGAGCAGAAAAAACTTTATTAAATACACAAAGGACTGGTAACTACCTTCATGTATGGACCACTTTCCAAAAAATACACTGTGTCAAGGCATTCAGATTGTACATATTCTTTCTGAATATTTTTATTGTAGCAGGAAGAATGGGGATTGTTTAACTTACCTTTAACCTAAGGTACATTAGATTGTGTATAAAATTCATCAAAAGAGTAAATACGGGCTCTTACTTAAACTGTTTACTATAACAAGAGAAATTAGAGTACAATATTATAAGAGACAGATGAAGACTAGGTGGGAGATAGACTAAGAGAATAATTTCACATGGTGATGAAAGACCTGCACCCAAACAAGGCACCTGGAGTAGACATTCCCTCACATTTGTGGAGATCCTTCAGACAGACAGCCAAGTCGAACTATTTCATGTGGTATGCAAGATAAGAGACAAGTGAAAAACCTTCAAGTTTCAGAAGGAAGTAATAATTCCTATTCAAAGAAAACCAGGCACTGAAAGTTGGAAATATTACAGAACTATCAGTGTGGCAAGTCATGGTTGTAGTTTGACACAAATTAAGTAAAGAATAGTGGACAAACTGGTAGGTGCCAACTGACCTCAGGAAACATTACTTTGGTATCTGGGAGAAAAATAGCAACACATGAGGCAGTATTGGTCCTATGAAAAATCTTACAAGAGGATATAGAGAAAGCTTTTGACACTGTTGGCTGGACTATACACTAGGAAATTCCGAAGGTAGCAAGGATAAAATACAAAGACTAAAATTTGCACACTGATGTAACAGTATGTGTAAAGACATGAAAAGTGTGCAGTCCTTGGGAAGGGAGTGAGACCGGGAGTGAAGTATTGTAGAAGGTGAAACCACGACTTGCAGAGGTATGTTTAAAGGGGTGTTGTTCCTGTTGCAGAGGAATTAATTTAGTGTACAATCCTTACTGTGATTTGTATTACCAATGTTTTGAGGGGAATGGAAATATTAAAGTAATGGTATACAAATTCAACAAAGGTTTTTTAACTAATGAGTATCATCTTCAAGCTCTGATTCAACATGCATTTAAAATGCTTGGCTGTATATCATGGCACTGTCTGTAGCTCTTGCCAGTTCATTACACACAATTCGAAGATTCAACAGTGGAACGAAAGACCTGACATAAAAGTAGTGTTCATTGAGCGATTGGATATGACAATTATTCTATCCTGACATTATTTTACATATAAATTATAGCCATACGAGTTGATTATCAATTGAATTGGGTGTACACAAGTATGATCAACATAATAAACCCATAATAAATATCACTGGTATCTTTAAGTACTCATCTTAGCAACTGAAACGGCTACACATCTATGCTGATAACTGAAGCCATGTGTAACATCCTCAGATGTATTTTACTACATTGGATTCAGTTCTCATTCTATAGACCCAAAAATGAGATGGGTTTCTTGGATATGGAATATGTCAAAGTACAACATAAAAAACAAAGACCATCTGAATATAACACTTCCCTGATCACATGTCAGGATACTTTAAAGATATGTGAATACATAACAGATAAACTGGGACTGCCAACGTTTACAGAATTAATACACTCAGAATGAAACAGTTATGCACTTTTAACAAATTTATCATACACACAACACCTAATCTTAACTGTTGTAAAACCAAATCTAAGGCATTTTTACTTAAGCTGGTCTAACAGTCCCTGTTAAGATATTCATTTATAGAGGAGCTGCCTGCCTAAAAATCTTTCAAACTCTGTTTAAACTGTGCTGTTTCTGAAACAAACTTTTTAATGGTAGCTGGCAATTTATTGAAAATGTGTGTTCCCGTAAACTGGACTCCTCTTTGGACCAAGGTAAGCAATTTTAGGTCTTATTGTTCCTAGTATTTTACTATGTGCTGAGCTATTGTCTGGAAATAAACATGTTATTTGCAACCAATTTAAGGGATAAATATACTGAAGCATTGGTTAGAATACCCACTTCCTTGCTCAGATTTGTACATGATTATATGGAATTTACAACACAATTGAGTCTTATTACATGCTTCTGCAGTCTAAAAACTTTTGCTCGGTTTGACGAGGTACCTCAAAATATGAAAGCAAATGAAGTAAGCAAGTTTTTTTTCTCATGTGCCAACAAAACAAACTTAGCATCTGGCAATTTAACAGATGAGGTCATTACTGTAGACAGGAATAAACAACAGATTCAAGATGGAACCTTGAGGAGCACCACATGTAATTACTTCCCAATCAGACGAAGACTATTTGCTTACTCTGCATGTATTTGCAGTGACATCCTTGTTTCCTTTTAGTTAGGTCAGACTCTAACCATTTTGCAGCACTGCCAGTGACATCACAATATTCTAATTCTCTTGAGAGAAAGCTGATTCATAGTCAAGGGCTTTTGACAGGTCACTGAGAATGCCAGTAGCCTCTAACTTGTTTTCTTATGAATTATTCCCACTGTATGTGCAAATACCCTTCTCTATATCAGTAAGCATAAGGAACCCAAACTGTGACTTGGATGATATATTGTTTGCAGTCGGATGCTTAAGAAGATGCTTAGACACAACCTTTTCAAATATTTTTGAAGACGCCAGCAAAAGTGAAAATGATCAATAATTTGATAGTATCTCTTTAACGCTCTTCTTGTACAGAAGCTTAACTTAGGCATATTTTAGCCAGCCTGGAAATGTTCCACTGATAAGAGATTGATTACACAAATAATTTGAGGCACAACTCAACTCACATGAATACACTTTGAAAAACTTCACTAGAATACTTTAAGGATTTTATGATGGATGCTGCTACTTAGGGAGAAGTGAGTGTCATTTCCATTTTACTGAAGTTATTTGTAGGGAGTGGTCTCAGATGTTCAATTGCACTGTTAACTGAACCTGATAACTTGAAGCTGTCAGTAACAGATACAAAGTACTGCACCTATTTAAGAAGTTTGCAACACTACATGCATTTGTTACCAATGTCTCATTTACTTTAATTTGAAGTGTTACTGGAATTTTCAAAATCTGTATGTATCACAGCATCAACAACAAGTTTAAATAACACATGGCTTTATCTCAATAGGAAGTCAGACTGCTACTTAATTTACAGATGGCAGCAGAAATGATTTTCTTTCAGTGTTATCTGTAAGGCAAACAGTAGCCTGTCTTCCTAATCACAGTTAATGTAACATAGCTGTTACTGTAGTCTCTTTAAATTTGGTCGTCTTGTCAGACTGTAGTGTATCAGATTATCTTATCATTATTTACAGGATACCAGATGCATTAGTAAAACAAGCGTTTTCTGGAGACAATTTCTTAATTAAAACTGTGTAGCACAATAAATACCTTACATCTCTCAGTATTTGAACATCTGAATCAAATCTACAGTTACTCTGCATTATGTGGTGCAAAATGTAAATGTACTGTGATACTGGAGGGGTGAAGAACTAATTTTTATATGCTCTCACAGTAAGAATGGTTACAAGAATGCTTTATGGAAAGCTTCATAGCGTTCTGTTGTTTGTAAATTTTTAGTAAAATTTTCCAAAACTGAAGTCACAGCCACATGAGAAGAAAGTCCACATGACCTGGATTCATATACAAAATGAAATATTTCATTCAGCTATGAATTGTGCATAGTTAAATTGCCAGGAAAGTGGAAATAATGTGAAAGGTTTAAGACAACACTCTTTGTAACACAGCCTGTCATTTACTCTTCTTTCTTGCTGAGTGAGCTATGCACCCCATAGCAAACTGCCTTGTTTCTTATGCAGTCAAGTTATTTACCCATTCTTCTTAAATCATATATAGTTTTTGTGTGACACTGCATGGCACAACACACAAGTATTCTTACTAATTTAACTGTGTAATAATGAACACAGGAAGTAGTTTTTAAAGAATTTTATGTTGCCCTTGGAGGTTTCTTTCATGATCCTTTAAGGCCGCTTTTGCATGATCAAAATTCATTTGTATGATCATAGAAACTATTATTCATATAAAAGATTAGCTGTCATATGTATAGCCAAACAACTACCCCTTAAATGTATAACAAAGCCTGCTTCTTCTGAAAAGTTGTTTTCACAATTAACTGAGAAGACGACAAAAGGCATTAACTTCCCGTGAGGCATAATTTAGAAAACATATATATTTTTTAACACAAGTAACAGCTGTCGGTAAACCAATATTTCATTATAACTGCACTGGAATCTTACGTATCCCAGGAAACGAAAATTTATAGCCTTATCACGACACTATTCTTAACAGTTTGTTTTTCCCCCAGTATGAGCTGCGTACTCGACAACAAATGCTATTTCTCGTAAGCAATGGCAATGTTTAGCTTCTCTCAACGGTTATACATGATGGTTTATGGAATGTGTAACGGAAATACTGCATTTATTATTTAGGTGTATAACATTTTATGCTACCTATTTGGTCCTCGACATAATAAGCAGATCAATCACAGCATGGTCAAGGAACAGGTAAAATCCGATAAGCTGAGAATCCGTACGATTTATTTACTTCTACGTAATTTATAAATACATTTCCATTTCTCCGCTACAGTGTACGTGCGATAACAGCCACCTTTCTTTCACATTACGGTCACATATCAGCGGATCACACTCGTTTCAGGACGATTCAGCACACACGCACCGACGTTTTAACATACACTCCAGTGTGGTCCGAAAACTTTCACGTAACTCGACTCGACCACGGATCTCGATACTCGACAAGTGTGCAGCGCGTTTGCTTATACGTCATTTTGACGTCACTTCCGAGTGGTTTTGGACCACAATGATGTGTCTGTTAGGCTTCCCTGACTGGTGGGGCCAACGCGGGTGGCAATGCGGGCGACCCCACAGAAACTTCTCTATATTTATTTGTGACAATGGAATACACAATACATCAACAACGTTTCCGGAAGTCTGTGCTCTTACGGTCGTGTCACTGGAGTAACAGACATTGCACAATAGATGTGCTTAAACGATGTTTCCAGAAGGAGTACACTCTACAGTGATCGAGCACACTGTCTGATCGTGTAACCACGGGAAAAACGATGGACATATGAGTGGACGAAATCGATAGATTAGATTAGATTAGATTTACTTTCATTCCAATTGATCCGTAGTGAGGAGGTCCTCCAGGATGTGGAACATGTCAGAAAAACAACAATACATGACAAATATTTACAATTAAAACAAATAAGCTAATGTACCATTCCACAGGTCCCAAGTGGAATGATCGTCATTTTTTAATGAACACTAAGAGTAATTTTACAAATACTAATGCACTGAATTTAAAATAAAAAAGTTTTTTATTTATTTATAAGGTAATACAACTACTGTAATACTTATTTACAATGAACACATTACTGCACTGAAATGGTGCAGAAGTTAGATTATACTAACACACACACACACACACACACAAATTTTCAATGAACACATTACTGCACTGAAATTGTGCAGAAGTTATGTTGTACTTATATACAAATCAGTTGGTTTTACTAAGAAATTCATCAATGGAGTAGAAGGAGTTGGCCACCAATAAATCCTTTAGGCTTCTCTTAAACTGAATTTCATTGGTTGTTAAGATTTTTATGGCTGCTGGCAAGTTATTGAAAATGTGTGTTCCTGAATAATGCACACCTTTTTGTACAAGACTAAGTGACTTTAAATCCTTGTGAAGATTATTCTTATTTCTAGTATTGATTCCATGAATTGAGCTGTTGGTTTGAAAAAGTGATATATTTTTAATGACAAATTTCATTAAGGAATAAATATATTGGGAAGCAGTAGTTAGTATCCCTAGTTCCCTAAACAGGCTTCTGCAGGATGTTCTTGAGTTCACACCACATATAACTCTCACTGCACGTTTTTGTGCCCGGAAAACTTTAGCTTGGCCTGATGAATTACCCCAAAAAATAATCCCATATGACATTATGGAATGAAAGTAAGCATAGTATGCCAGCTTTTTCATTTTTATATCCCCTATGTCTGACAAAATTCGCATTGCAAACAGAGATTTGTTAAGACGCTTCAGCAGTTCTGTGGTGTGCTCCTCCCAGTTGAATTTATTATCAAGCTGTAATCCCAAGAATTTAACACTGTCCACTTCTTCTATCTTCTTGTCATCGTATGTTAGACATATACTCTTGGGACACCCCTTACAAGTTCTGAACTGCATGTAGTGTGTTTTTTCAAAGTTTAGTGACAAAGAATTGGCTAGGAACCACTGATTAATGTCCACAAATATTTTATTGGCTGATCTTTCTAAGACTACATTTGACTTGCTATTTATTGCAATGTTTGTATCATCGGCAAACAAAACAAACTTGGCATCTGGTAATGTTACTGATGAAAGGTCATTGATATACACAAGAAAAAGTAAGGGCCCCAAAATGGAACCTTGTGGGACCCCACATGTAATTAGTTCCCAGTTGGATGAGGCCTGATAGCTTGATACATGTCTCTTTCCTAATAACACCCTTTGTTTCCTGCCAGAGATATAAGATTTGAACCATTTTGCAGCATTTCCTGTTACACTATAATATTCTAGTTTACTTAAAAGGATATTGTGATTTACACAGTCAAATGCCTTTGACAGATCACAAAATATACCAGTTGCCTGCAATTTTTTGTCTAATGAATTAAGCACATTTTCACTGTAAGTGTAGATAGCCTTCTCAATATCAGAACCTTTTAGAAATCCAAACTGTGACTTTGACAGTATGTTATTTGAGATAAGATGGTTATAAAGACGACTGTACATTACTTTTTCGAAAATTTTTGAGAATGCTGGCAACAGTGAAATTGGACGGAAATTTGACGCTATTTCTTTATCTCCCTTCTTAAACAGTGGCTTAACTTCAGCATATTTCAGCCATTCAGGAAATATTCCACTAATAAACGACTGGTTACACAGATAGCTTAATATGTTACTTAGCTCAGAATCACATTCTTTAATTAACTTTGTTGATATTTCATCATACCCACTAGATGTTTTTGATTTTAAAGATTTTATGATGGACATTATTTCTGTTGGGGTAGTGAGGGTCAAATTCATATTAAGGAAGTTACTTGAAATGTCTGGTCTAAGGTAATCCATAGCAGCATCTACCGAACCTGACAACCCCATCTTGTCAGTAACAGTTATAAAATGTTTGTTAAAAAGTTCTGCAACACTATACACATCTGTCACCAATGTATCATTTACTCTTAATGCTATTTGTTCCTCTTCATGCCTGGTTCTACCGGTCTCCTCCTTCACTATATCCCATATTGTCTTTATTTTGTTATCTGATATGACTATCTTTTCCTTGTAATATATTTGCTTTGACATCCGTATTACAGTCTTTAATATTTTGCAGTATTTCTTATAATGTGCTATAGCATCAACATTGGAAATGTTTCGGAGTGACAGATACAGTTTTCTTTTTGTTTTACAAGATACCCCTATTCCTCGAGTAATCCATGGCTTCTTTGTAGACTTTGCTCTAACCTTGGTAAGTTTTGGGGGAAAGCAGTGTTCGAATAAGGTAAGCACTTTATTAGCAAAAATGTTATATTTTTCATTCATGCCATGAACGCTGTAAACATCAGTCCAGTGAATGTCTCTGAGGAGTGTCCTAAAATAATCAATTTTTGGCTTACTGATTACCCTTTTGAGCTCAGATTTAACAGATTTTATATCCTGTTCAGTATTAACATTTAACAGAAGGAACTGCATGTCATGGTCTGAGAGGCCATTGACTATTGGTTTTGTAATATAATTTTGTTCATTGGACTTTTCTATAAAGATATTATCAATGGCTGTTTGTGAGCAAGTGGCTATCCTAGTGGGGAACTTTACTGTGGGAATTAAGTTGAATGATAGTGTTACTAACTCAAACAAGTTCTTATTGGGAGAGTCTTTAAGGAAATCTACATTGAAATCACCAGCAACCACTATTTCTTTGTTTTTGGTTGTTAAATGGGCCAGTACAGCTTCAAGGTGGTTGACAAACAGATTAAAGTTACCTGCAGGTGCTCGATATACACTTAATATTATGAAGGATTTTTTGTGAAATTCTAATTCTGTTGCACATGCTTCCATATGCTGTTCTAGGCAAAATTTATGAATGTCTATGTTCTTAAATTTATGACAGTTCCTGATGAATGTGGCAACTCCTCCTTTCTCCATTTCTGATCTACAAAAGTGAGATGCTAACCTAAACCCTGTAACACTTAAAAGTTCTATACCAGTGGTCACATGATGTTCAGAGAGGCAGATTATGTCAGCTGGGTTTGAAGACTCTAATTCATCTATGCAGATAGTTAATTCATTAATTTTATTTCTCAGTCCTCGAATATTTTGATGCAATAAAGATAGCTGACATTTCTCATTGACTGAGTTAAGATTGGGTGGAGTTAAAATATCTGCTGACAGTTGAAAATTCTTAACCAATGGCTGTTTATGCTGATGTAATAAGCTGGAATTATGTTTTTTGATTTCTTTCTCAAACTGAAGATTTGTCTCAGTTCTAACCTCTCTTAAAATTTGCTTTCTTTCTGTCCTCCCTACCCTAAAAAAGGGTCTTTTCTGAATCCTATAACCACTGGTATTTTACCACTCATGATAGTGCCTCCCCCCTTTAACAATCTTTTAACCAGTGGGGTGCAGTGTACTTGACAGTCGTGATGTGACGAGATGGACAAATGGATGGCGGTGTCTAAATTATCCATTTACGTTGGGGAGAGATCACGTAAGCTCAACCCATGTGGCCCACAGCAAGGATCATCATACACCTGGAGACACATCTACTTGTCTGCAATGGTCTGTTGCTCAGCTTTCATTGGTCTCTGCTTTGTCTTGTGCACCCATGCACGTCACATCATTGTCAAAATTTGACCTAACGGCAAATCTTCAGGCATGCCTGTAGAAGCTGGGCACCACAAGATTTTGTTGGCTGTAATTACAACTCATGCATTTCTCAGTGTGTCTGTCACAATGTGAATAATTGTTTTGTTACCACTTCCACAATGACTTTAGAAATTCTGATGGAATGTTATCTATCCCTTCTGCCTTATTTCATTTTAACTCTTCCAAAGCTCTTCTAAATTCTAATTCTAATACTTGATCCCTTATCTCTTCCATATCGAGTCCTGTTTCTTCTTCTGCGGCATATCAGATAAATCCTCTCCCTCATAGAGGCTCTCAATGTACTCATTCCATATATCTGCTCTCTCCTCTGCATTTAACATTGGAATCCCCATTGCACTTTTAATGTTACCACTTCCACAATGACTTTAGAAATTCTGATGGAATGTTATCTATCCCTTCTGCCTTATTTGATTTTAACTCTTCCAAAGCTCTTCTAAATTTGAAGTAAAGTACTGTATTACTATAGTACTGTATTAGTTATTTTCAAATGCGTAAATATTTTTAGGGTGTAGGACCCAATTAAAACCCACTATTTACATTCTTTTTGACTGAAAGTATTAGGCATAAGGTACTAACTTTATTAACCGTATTAAAGCTGTGGTGTCACCTCAAGGCACCACACTGGCTAGGTTGTAGGCTTGAAACCGGCCGTGGTCCATCAGTACACATCAGACCCGCAAGTCGCCACTGTCGACGCTAGCAGACTGAGTGCCGCCACTTGGCTGGTCTTACAAGACAAGCTAGCGCACTGCCCAGTTCTACAGCTGACGTTAATAGGAATGGTTCAGTCGTTATAGCTTCAGAGATCTCATTTGCAGACACGCTAGTTAGCATAGCCTTCAGCTAAGTCAATAGCTGCGACCTAGCCAGGCGCCACATACAGTTTATGCATTGTCAATTGATCTATGTGTGTGAAGCAATCAGAATTGTAAAGGAGTATTCGCAGTTCAGTCTATAAATGCACTTGTAGAGATTATTGTACAAAGTCAAGATTGACGTTCATCGCTGATGTTTAATTTAAAGCTAAGTATTTAATTGTATTCCTGTCTACTAACTTCTAATCACCTAAGATGTTCCAGATACATCCCGTCAAGTATAGTTCATTGATCCTCAGGTCAGCCTGCGTGATCAACACGTGCAACAATCGCCACCACTTGTGATCAGACTAAGAGTCAAATTGGGTGACTCAGCCGGGTCGCCCTTTTTCCGTGAAGCCCATAGTTCCCGCAACAAAAGCATTGACTTTGAGATATTGTTTTTATTTCATGAACCCTGAGCCTTATTCATTTATTTATCAAAGTACTATTAATGTGTGACAGTAATAGTTTATGTTTTGTTCTTTTAATGATAGTTTAGGATTTATTTAAATACAATTTCAGTCTTTTCAGAGCTATATATTCACTGCTCTGTAATAGTCTATAACCATGATTATTACTGTAAATTAAATTAGCTTTTTACGAAAATACCATGCATGTTTATATTTTGTTTCTTTTTTCAGAGCCAAAAAGTGTGTCGGGCTGAGTTTCCCAGAGTGTCGAGTTATCGAGAGTCCAGCTTTTGGGGTTCTAATGTAAATCATATGACTCTAAAATTCTTAAGAAAACTAAAAACTCACTATTTTTCATCTGAAATTTAGAAAATTTCCTAGGGCAAGGCCCCTAGTATGCCCCCCCCCCCAATATTTTTTATAAGTCGGCGCCCCTGGTACTAGTCAGTTCCTTTCCTGTTCCACACGCAAATAGGGCGAGGGAAAAATGACATTCTATATGCCTCCATATTAGCCCTTATGCGAAATGTATGTTGGAGGCAGTAGAATCGTTCTGCAGTCAGTTTCGAATGCTGGTTCTCTAAATTTTCTCAATAGTGTTCCTTGAAAAGAATGTCGCCTTCCTTCCAGGGATACCCATATGAGTTCCTGACGCAATTCTGTACTACTTGAATGTTGTTTTAACCTACCAGTAACAAATCTAGCAGCCTGACTCTGAATTGCTTCAGTGTTTACCTTTAATACGACTTGGTACAGATCCCAAACACTCGAGCAGTACTCAAGAACAGGTCGCAGTAGCATCCTACATACAGTCTCCTTTACAGATGAACCACACCTTCTGAGAATTCTCGCAATAAACCAAAGTCGACCATTTACCTTACCTACCACAATCGCACATGCTCATTCCATTTTGTATCACTTTGCAATGTTACACCTGAATATTTATACAATGTGACTGTGTCAAGCAGGACACTACTAATTCTGTATCTGAACATTATGGGTTTCTTTTTTCTACTCATCCACATTAACTTACATTTTCTACACTTAGAGCTAGCTGTCATTCATCACACCAACTAGAAATTTTGTCTAAGTCATCTTGTATCCTCTTACAGCCACTCAATTTCGACAACCTGCTCCCCACTATTGGTGCCACCTCTCTTCACACCATCTCCCTAATGTTGATGGCCTTGCTGCTACTGAACGCTAGCTTTCCCAATGCCCTATGGATTCCAAACCTACAACCTCCTTTTGATAATCTTGATCAATTATATCTTCACTCACAACTACTTTACCTTTGAGGGTACCACTTATAAACAAATCTGTAGTAAGGCAATGGTCACCCACATAGCACTGGGCCATCTACAGGAATCCTTCCTAACCACCCATAATCCCAAAACCTTCATCTGGTTCAGGTTCACTGATGACATCTTCGTTATCTGGAATGAAAATGAGAATGCCCTATCCATATTCCTCCAAAACCTCAAGACCTCCCCCATTTACTTCATCAAGTCCTCCTCAATCCAACAAGGCACCTTCTTCGATGTTGACCTCCACCTCAAAGGTCACCTTTGACCTTTGACATCAGTACCTCCAACCATATCAAACTTACCAACCACCAGCAATTCCTCCACTCGAGAGCTGCCACCCATTCCATACCAATAAGTCCATTCCATACAGCCCAGCCATCCATTGCTGTCACATCTGAGTGACAAGCAGACACTCTCCAAATATACCCAACGTCTCACTGAGGCCTTCACAGACTGAAATTACCCTCCCAACCTTGTACTCAAACATATGTCCCACGTCTTATCTCTCCCGTCACTCATCACCTCCCAAAGTCCAACAGTCCCACTACAAAGGAGCATTCCCCTCGTGACTCAGTACCACCCAGGACTGGAGCAACTGAATCACATTCTCCATCTGAATTTCGACTACCTCTCATTGTGCCCTGAAATGAAGAATATTCTACTCACTATCCTTCCCAACCTTCCTACAGCGGTATTCTGCCACCCTCCCAAGGTACACAGTATCCTCGTCCATCCCCACTCCACCCTTGCTCCCAATGCCTTGTCTCATGGTTCATAATCCTTTAATAGACCTAGATGCAAGCTGTCCCATACTTCCTTCCATCACCACCTACTCCAGTGTGGTCACAAGCATAACCTTTCCCATCAAAGGCAGGGCTATCTATGAAAGCAGTCATGTGATTTAGAAGCTAAGCTGCTACCAATGTGTTGCGTTCTACGTTAGCGTGACAACCAACTAGCAGTCTGTCCACATGAATGGCCACTGACGAACTGTGGCCAGGAGACAGCTGGACCAACCAGTTGCTGAGTATGCTACTCAGCACAACGTTCTTCACGCCGCTCAGCACAACGTTCTTCACTTCAGTGATTGCTTCACAGCCTGTGCCACTTGGATCCTTCCTGCTAACACCAGCTTTTCCGAATTGTACAGTCGGGAACTCTCCTTGCAATATATCCTATGTTCCCATAATCTATTCTTTGTTCCCATAATCCCCCCCCACCCCCCGGCCTGAAACTTCATTAGTCATGTCCTTCACTCATCATCCCCTTCTCTGCGCCCACTATTCATCTAAACAGCCTTCCGTTTCACCAATGTACCCAAAGTCTCTTTACTTCTCTCCTTTTCCACTCCCTTCCCCCACCCCCTCCCACCCACTCCCTGTCTGATCTCCCAACTGCACCTAGCTGCCCTATGCTGTCCCCATCACATTCCTGTACACTCCCACAACCAGCACTTTAACGTCCTGAACAGTACCCTGCTATACCTTCCTCTCCTCATCCCAGTCTTCTCCTTACCCTCCCACCACCCAGGCTGCTTTTCCAATCATGTGCTGTTGCTCGGAGGCCAGCCTTGGTGGCCTGAGAAGGTGTTTGTGTGTGTGTGTGTGTGTGTGTGTTTGTGTGTGTGCAAGTTGTGCTTCATGAATGTGTGGGTGTTGTCTACTTTAGAAGAAGGCATTTTGACTGAATGCTTACTTGGTTAGCAGTCTTTTTGTTGTGCCTGTGTGCTACTCAACAAAATCGACATTATGCTTTTCTCACTTATTCGACCTTTTTTGCCCACCTCCCTTTGCCAAGCCATTACATATGGAAACATTGCTGCACATCTTTCTTACATTTACATTGACAAATTTGCGCCTAGTGGCCAAAACTGGAACTAATTTTTTCCAGGATAAATTGTTTTTACATTAATGCATTAGAGTATCCTTCAAGTTTCACTGCCCTACTGTAATTACAGCCCACACTGGACCTCAGTGAGTAGCTGTACTTTAATTATAGCCACATGGTATCTGTTACACTTTTTTCTAGGAATCTGGTTTCTTCAACTGCTGGAATTTGAATTTTGTTTTTCACTAAAAGTATTTTTATTTCTCTCTGTTTACTGTCTTTGAGTAAACAATTGACATTAAAGTGCTTGGAAAGAACTTGCTTTTTAAACTTTATTATAGAAGGATCCCCAGGTTACTGCAAGTTGAACCTCTCATTGCAGTTGTTGGGATCCCCAGAATCTTTTGTTCCAGTGCGCTGCATGACCCAATGGTGGATTTTTCTTTCAGATTAGCACTTGGGGTAGTGCATTCATTTAGCAGAATCCCACTACTGTCTTTGAAACTTCATCAAATACAAAGTTGGGAATTAAATTCCAGAATACTTTAATGTTATTTCTGATTTTTCTCGTATATGATTGAAATTCACCCAGTGGAAACTCCAGACTCTATTATCATACAAGGAGAGACAGGCTGCTACTCACAGTAATGATGGCACTCTGAGTTGCATACAGGCTCAATGAAAAGATTATTAGACATTTAGCCTTCAGCCAAAGCTTTTTTCAGAAAAGGAAACACACACACATTCATTCACACGAGCATCTCACGCCAAATTGGCTGCCATTTCCGGCATTCTGATCCAAGTTGAGAAGCAACACGTACCCCATCGTTTCTTTTGTTCAGAGGTCAGGCTCCTCAATTGTTATGCTATTAAGTCGCTAAAGCATGAATATTTGTCTACCGTCTTCATACACAATTTTCATAAATTTGTAACGTATTCTTCTCTTAGTTTTCCTACGTCGAAACTTACAATATCTTATTCTTCACAGTAATATGAACAGAGACTTTCTGTCTAATACTTGACGCTCGAAGAATCACATCTCAAATTTTCATAGAAAAAATCTTTAGAAGATGCATTCTATACGAGTTTTCTTCGTCTGTGATAGTGGTGGGCAGGAAATCGCGTATCTGTTAGAAATCACAGTGACTGAGAAGTCACAGATATCACAGTAGCAACTTTACAGCATCTAACTGCGATTTCAGTCACAGTTAGCAGTCGCAAGTGGTGTTTCACATTCAAAGACGTGAGCCATCTATTGGTCGAATTTAGCACTGCTTTCTGCGATTTCAGTGTCAAGTCGCAACTAAGAGTCGCAAGTAGCAACTAAAAAGCGCGGTTAACAGTGGCATCTGTTGGTCAAAGTTCGTACTACGTCCATCTCTGCGGTACGCTATGGAGTCCAACTGCGATTTCCGTGACAAGTCGCAACTAAGAGTCGCAAGTAGCAACTAAAAAGCGCAGTTAACATACTTTTCCTAGTGTCATCTGTAGACCGACGTACGTACTTCGTTATGAGAGCCTTGTGCCTCACGAGATCGATGTGCTGTGTGTGCATATGAAGGGCTTATTTCAATAGTGGTACAAGTCCATTTTTGTTCATTTTGAGATACAGAGTCGTAAAGTTAAATGAGCGCTGAAAAATCTGCAGTTGAGATACCAGAAATATTCAAGCATATGGCTTCTTGCTAGAGATGAACCTTTATTTATGTTTGTTTGGATCACTAATTTCAGAAGCATTATAGACAGAAAAGTGGAGGTAATGGACTTGTACCACTATTGAAATAAGCCCTTCATATCATATGACGACATGCACATTCAGCATCAGTTATGGTTGGTCAAATACTGCTGTGACTCAATGTATTATATTAATAAAAAGCAACATTGCCTTTTTCTCCTGAAAATATCAAGTAACGTAACAAATGTGTTTGATTCTGCTTCCAATATGACAGTTTTGGTTAATACTCCACATGCCTACAGGACTTTGCAATGTTAACACAGAGGAACTCAGACATCTGTATAAGTGTAGTGAAATGAAAACAGTATTATTGGGTCATATGAATACCTCACTTTTGTTCAGACACAGTTCAAGACTCGGGAAAAAAGTTTTACACCTGGTGTTCTACATGGCAACTTCACACACAAGAACTTTTTGCCGACACTACTACCACCTACATAAGTATGCTTTTCCTGTGTTACTTTCAAGTAATGCACTTAACCTATTCCTGAATTAAATGGAAGATCTCTACTTCCCATTTTCATATCAACAGCCTCAAAATGCATATTGTAGACTCTGGTATATGTTACAGGTCAGTGTCACACCCAAGATTGTGGACACGGGGAGGGGGGGGGGCGGCATGTCACTCTCCAACTAGTGTTTACCAGTAAATAAGTGGCGGAAAATTACGGGTGGGACGGCTTAAACATGTGGAAAATGAGATTTTCATTATTCACTCACTGTATTTAACATTTATTATTCCTTTAAAATCGCACAACAACTTCAATAAAACACAGTTTAATCACTCATCTGCACACTTATTTCACAATTATGTCACTTTTAAACTGCAAAATCTTCTAAGAGCTGTCTTGAATCTTCACGAGTCTCTCTCAACAGCCTTGATGTCGATAGATACGTACAGCAACCAGTAATCAGAGTCAGAACTGTGTCTGCAAAATCACAAGGATTATTAAACAATTTTTGCTGTCACTAATTACAAGTAATATAATTGACAGAGTAGATTGCTAAAATTTGCTCTAATGAAAGCCACTCAATGGGGTATATTTCACATTTGCAAGAACGATCTCACTGAAGTAATTAAGTCCATCGAAACACTTAGAAACTAACCTCTCATCTGACGAAAACGGTCTAAAGATGCAGTGGCAATTTCTCCAGATCTGTTGACAATGATATTTTGAGTTATCACTTTACTGAGTGACTAAAATGTAGTTCGCGTACCTGTGAACATAACAATTTGGTAGAATTCATTTTATAAACACGAACTATTACGCTACTGTATGGCTACTTACATATTAATTACACTATTAATATTTTCACAGTTTTTTCTTCAATACAAGATTAAAGCCAACGGAAGAACAAACGTAAAACATACTTACCAATGACAGGTTTGTTGAGATGCAATTTTCTGTGTGGACAGATGTAACTTTTTCATACGGTGGTAAGTCGCAGAAATCGCAGGAGTCACAGAAATCGCAGAAGTAGCAGAAGTCGCAGAAATCGCAGAAATCGCAGAAGTCGCAGAAATCACAGAAGTCACAGAAGTAGCAGAAGTCGCAGAAATCGCAGAAGTAGCAGAAATCACAGAAGTCGCAGAAGTAGCAGAAGTCGCAGAAATCGCGGAAGTAGCAGAAATCGCAGAAATAGCAGTGGCGGAGGGATACACGACCTAGGTTCCTTAACTGCGACTCTTAACCGCGACAAATCACAGTTAAGAATAACAGATACTGAAAAGTAGCATTCACAGAAATCACTGATATCGGAAAATCGCAGTTTAGCCCATCACTAGTCTGTGATCATCTATAAACACAAGCGTGTTTCCTTCGGTGTCAACGAACATTATTGCCATAGAACGCTTCACAGCGTAACCTCAGTATACATGGAAAGCACCTGCCTGTTGTCTTCTGAAAAGAGCAAATATTTCCGCTGAAAGTAGGAATTAATGTGCTTTACGAGACAGCCTCCATTTCCAGGAAATTACATGTATACAAATATGCATACTTTACCTGGGTTCATAAATGCATCAGCACAGCTAATAGCATACTGCAGTTGCAGGTGTAAACTCTCAGTATTCAGTAGCAATGTAAGAGCCGCAACTTCTGTCATACCACAAAAAGTTCAATTTGGTTGAACTTAGTTACACCGTTTTCCTTCCTCCACTTCTCCCTGGTGCCAGCATACCGAAACAACCTTGTGCATTCTCTCGTAGTTACTGTGTGGTAATTGCTGCTGTACTCCATTCCATTTCAACATGTTTTCATTTTATTACTGAAAAAAGACAAAACAGTGGTCGCCAGGTACACCTTTACAGCTTCTGGAACTACAAGAAGAAAAACCATTCTTTAATTTGATGTAGCACAGTGTAGGTGGGTGGATGCATGCACTATATTTTCTAATGAATGATGTACCCCACAATCTTGAAAGATTTTTGGATGAATAAATAAATAAACTTAATACGTGACAATAAACCGAGTCATATAAATTCCATGATTTGTGAGACCAAAAACAATATATATTGGGGCCTTTCATAAAGGAAATAGCCCCCGTGTGTAATGTGGCAGCCAAAAATTAGTTATTCGAAATGTGTAGGTAAACGAATACAATAAGATTCTAAAATCTTGGAAGAGTTGCATCTGTGCAGATCGATACTTACATACCAGCTAGCTATTGGTTTGCTATTCGAGCAGACAACATTTTCGTCTTCGAGTGTTATTTCTTTTGTAAATGTGTTTGTGGCCCTTGATTTAACTCTGAGCGAAATTGATTTTCGGAGTTAACATCTAGGTTAAAATCAACAGTCGAGATCGCAAAGATATTTGTTTATTTGCCGATTTCGACTTATGTCAAAGCCATCTTCAGAATTTCTGGCCCCCTATGGCTGGTGTTGGCGTCTCCTCAGTTTTCTCATGATACCATGATCGTAAACTGAGGACCCGCTGGCACGTCATAGGGGACCAAAGATTCTGAGGATGGCTTTAACATAAACCAAAACCGGTAAATGAACAAATATTATAGTGACCTTGACTGTTGATTTTAACCTAAATATAGCACCAGATAGCTGCACTCCATAGACAATGTCGTCCACATTTATCTAACAATGCCTTCCTTATATTTAACTCTTGGAATAACTCTAATGTCATAATCTGCGCTAAAACGTAAATAGCC
Source organism: Schistocerca nitens (assembly GCF_023898315.1). Classification (NCBI taxonomy): domain Eukaryota; kingdom Metazoa; phylum Arthropoda; class Insecta; order Orthoptera; family Acrididae; genus Schistocerca; species Schistocerca nitens. Next base: position 272,372,701 of record NC_064620.1, read on the forward strand.
GCCCATATGATTTCAATTGTGCCATGTTGAAAGCTATGCAACTATGTATAGGTCGCGCAGGGTATGGTGAATGACGTGCAGTGACCAGTTTTCGCCCAGAGAGCTGGGCGAGTTCATTTTTTGTTCAGAAGGGGAGGCTGACAAACGTTTGCCACCTTTCGGCCGATCAGCGATGACAGAACCGACGCGCACGCCATGCAATCTTTCGCAAGCGATTTCACAGAAACTATTTCGTCAAAAAAATTATTTTTGCTTTATTTGTAGCTTTATATGTGAGGTTCATCATGATGTGCCCATCATTTCGGTGATTGTCATAGTTTTGAGATATTTGCGTGGAAGTAAGACACTGCGAGAAATTCGAAAAAGTTTGCAATGAAAAATAGGGGTCACTACGATTTTGCGTGTGAAGCATAATTAGCTAACATATCGAATTTTTCTTTAGACTTGGTTGGAGGTCTCAGATAATCTCGAGAAAATTGATGTTACATAGCACACTCATTTGCGATTGCACCACGCCAGCGAAAAAGCCAGAGTGAAATATCCACAACATTCCTCATATTTCATAAACGGTTTGAGATATCGAAATGAGATTTTGGCAAATCATAGCACACAAAGAGCAGAGTATTTTGTTATATGGTTATTATGCAAAACTCCATTATCTACCGTGTTATTCCACTAACTACAGACTTTTCCGATGAAAGAATGTAATTGGGCCATCAATAGCTGGTGAGAAATGCTATGGGCTTCAGAACAACATAGGTGAAGTCATTTATTTTGTCCTGAGGATACGCCTTTTCATTAGATACTGACCTTACTTTTTGTCAGTTCCTCACTTAATAAACTTAATAAACCATTGTTTCAGAATTCTCTCGCAATTGTGTGTGCTCAACATGTTAGTGAGGTGAGACTGTGTAAATTCTGCTGAGTTTTGGCAAAAGAAGCAAATGTTAATATGGCAAGAAGAGAAGATTGCATGTTCTACTCAAAATTCCCCACTCGTTTTCATTCAACTTCTCATTTGCATTTATTCTCCTGCGATTTCTTGTGTAAAGCGAAAATGGCTTGTCTGTAGTAACAACACATGTTCCATAATTCCTGTTAGGTATAACTCCAACAGCAAAAGTGCGATAAGAAATAATGTCCCTCTCGTTGTAGGCTTCCAATCCTTCAAGAGGTTTGTCAGTACCTCTCAAAACAGCAATTGTTAACCATGCATTGCCACTGACAACTTCATTTGTAGTACAAGAAAACTGTATCTTGCAACCAACAAAAGTAATAGGTCCTTGCAGTAGCTCCTGTTGACCAGTTTCATTTGGTGTCATTGAAAAAGTGTCCACTGTCTTGTACACTGGTATTCTGCTCCTCCTCGCGTATCTTCTACGACGATAACCCATAGCTGTGTGCTCCGTGCGGCTGCCTCGAGTCGAATGAGCCTGCTGCTGCCTCAGAACAGGATGTACTTCCTGCCCCCCACCACGGCTGCTAACCGCAACTTCCGCATGATTGCGCAAGACCCCTTATCGCAAGTTTGATTTTTGGGAAACACGGGCCTAGTAATACTAGGGCCCGTGTTGCCCGGCTGCCTCGTTCAGAGACTAAGTCCCACTCAAGGTCATTCTCTGAAAGTTACAAATGGTTAACAAACCAGGCGAAAACAAATGTATTTTCTGCGGAATTCTTTTTAGATACTAACCAAACAAGAGGTGACAGATCTTTTTGAATTGTCATAATGCAAGTGTGTGTGTGTGTGTGGAGGGGCCCCGCTTAACATTTCTGAAAATTGTAAGTGTAGGCTTCAAGTTAGAACAGCACTTCTCCTCCAGCTCTCGACATTTTTCCTACAGCGCTCTGAGCGACCCCCCACCATTGCCGCTCTCCCCATGCTTCCCCAGCCGACTGCGCATATAGCGGCCACAGCATTTTGCGCGCATTTTAAAATTTGTGGCGTCCTGTGTGAACTGTAGCTCGTTGTGTCACTACGGTAAGCTACAAGTTGTGACGTTACATTACATGTATGTGTGAACCCAGCATTAGTTACACTGTTGGTAATTTATGAACATGCGCAAAGCTGAATACAAAAAAGACATTGTATGGACTCACCTTTAAGCCATCCTCTCACAGGACGTGAAAGTCTATCTGGATGAGTAGCTGGTGAAACGAGAAATGCTATAGGTTTTGGAACAACATAGGTGAAGTCATTACACATTTATTTTGTCCTCAGGAAGTGCTTTTTCATTAGATGCATCGAATTCCACGTTCTACTACACTGCGAGGTGTGAAATGATAAATCTGGTATGTCATATTTTTGCCATGTGGAGAGGAATGTGGCCAATGCAATGCAGCATCGGGTTTCTATCACTAGCAGAGCTTCGGAACTGCCACACTTTATGGAGTTGCACTCTATATTTGATGTTTTTTATTATTATAGAGTACGTGGCATGAGTATAAGCTGTTTCAAAGTACACTGAGGATATCCCGAAAACGCGTCGTTTTAAGTTCAAGTTGTTATAATAACATAACAGGAAACTAGGTATTAGTCGTTAAGGGCTTCCTGTATCTGGTGCTTTTACAGGCGTAAATTGTGTGCTATGAAAGTATACCGTTCCAGTGCTATAGTAAAATGATACTCTATCAAAATCTTGTCGTTTTGGGTCCAACTTGTCATAGTTAAATATCAAAGAATGACATTTGTAGATACAGCCATTACACAGTATTTACATATAAATAAGGGGCTGCAGCCATGTTGAAGCCATAGCATAGGTGATGGGATAGTGGGATATATAGAGTAAAGTAGTAGGATTACATCTAGCCATTTCCAATTTCTGTTTTTTTCTTTTTTTAGATATTTTTCGTCTTTCTTATTAATTTAATACAAGTGTTATCTGCAATATGTCATTTGTTATAAGTAGTGTGTATTTGCTGCAATTCTTGTTGTATAGGCCAATTATTGGTATGTTTCCCCAGTGGCAAGAAATCCTACTATGATTGCAGGTCTATGTCAGAAAGTACTAAACACAAGTTACACACTGGAAGTTTCTACTATAATGAAACTTTGTGTAAAACATATATAGATTTATCTTTTGGTTTTATGTTCTGCTTCGTCTTTGTATCTCTCTGCTAAATATCTTTCTCAATGATGTGTCTGCACAAATGTCTAATGAAATTAAGAAACAAATCCTGATCTTGAAATCTGTATAAACTACTTTACTTCAGATTGATGCGCAAATTGTCATTAAACAATCTGCTTTGACTGTGTTCAATTTAAAACAAAAAAACATAAAGATTGGTTTGAGCTAACGAATAACTTCTGTAGTATGCATCTCAGATCGTCGTGTAGCATTACATAGTGTTTCTCTACGAGCAATTTGCTGTTGAAGTTGTCGACGATTCCATTCTCCTAAACACAGTGCATGATATCTGTGTCAGATCCTGCCAAGGACTGCCGCTGGATGGCACTGCGGCCGCTAATTACAATGGGAAGCACGTTCTATGAGATGTAACAGATCGTTTCAGGTGGGCAGCAATCACGATGGACACCTCATTTGGCGTGTTTCACGATGAGAAACAAGTCCCATGTGAAGACGGCTTGGCCTGTCCACATGCAATGATGTGTTTGCGCAAGTGTCTGTGCATGCAATAAATCACTGCAGAAGTGGTGTTTCCTCATGTTACAGTCTATTGCTCGTCTGCTGCCTGTTGGTTTAAAAAACGAATTTCAGTAGCAAGTGATTACATTCCTGCAAGTTTATTTTATTTATTCAGAAATTCGTAATGGAGGAAATTCTATTATGTTCTGCCATTCCATGGCAGGAAACATCTAGATACTAATAAATCTTGTCTCCTAAAAAAATTTAAAAAGAAATGTATCATGAAATGATTAACTCAAAGTAAGAACTAAAATATATTAGACAAACTTTTGATGTGTCTTTGAATGATTCTTGAATTAATCTGCAGCAAAGAAGGTGCCAATTGAAAATTTAAATTTCAATGTTTAACTTGGAATCTTAAAGAGAACCAAGCTATAGAGTATTTGTCTGGTGGATTATGTTGACGATGTAGTATGCTGTTGCGAAGCCGTGAGATGTTTCTATTGTAGATGCCCAAAGCTGTAAAAAAGTTCCAGAAGTTTTTCAGTTCTCTAATTTTTTTCGCTTGAGAATACTTCAAATACAAGAAAAGAGAATGTGCATTCTCAATCAGAGCCTCATTCACTGCAGCTGATTTTGGGGATCATTCAAAGATGTATTAAACGTTTCTCTAATGTATTTTCTTATTTTTGGACAAATCATTTCACAGAACCATCAAAAGCTTTTTTTGCAATTCTTTCTTGTTTTCTAATTTTCTTCTGTTCTCTAAATATCCTAAATTTAGTACATAGTTCAAGGGAAGCCATTTTAAAAATCAAATATAACTTTTTATATATGAAATAGCTATACCTTCAAGATGTGCTTTTTGGCATCTCAGTTGATTTCCTCATTTGTACATTTCTGACTCCTCATTTGGTAATGAAAACTGAGATAAAAATTTTTCGTCAAATCCCTAAATTTTTCTCTACTGCCCTGATTACTTTAAAGCTAAAAATTACTTTTTTGCAAAACTAGTTATTACACTGGTCAATTTGATATTCCATTTGCCATCCCCCCTCTTTATTTGGCCATGGACGAAACTACACTGTGTAATTTATAGGGAGTCATGTTTTCATTACACTCAAACATTTCATCAGTATTTGTAAAACATGAAAAGTATATTTATGTTTTTTTTATCATAGTAATTAATTTCATACAACCACCTTCAATTTATTAAATCATGTATGCTAACAAATGCATGCCTTTGAATAAACGTCTGATAAATGTAAGGGAAATATATTCTTCTACACAACCTTGTGTTCCACATTCTCTTAACACTGCCTCTCCAATTTCGACCTCAGATATGTTCCTGCTGTGTTGTGGTATTTCTTATCGCCCAGAAAGCAGAGAATGTCAAAATACAAAAATGTATGTATAGATTTTGTTACTTTGCATAGCTCTACCAGGAATTTATTTTTTGTGTTCCCACTTCTCTGTTTGCCTTGGGATCAACTGCTCATGATTTCTATATTAGAGAACCATAAGCGGGTGCTTTCTTATCTAAATCACCTAATTCCTTGCTCTTAATTTTCCACAAATGTATGTGACTCCTGTATATTTCAATAATTCAGTGATGAACTCTCTTGACCATTGACATGTATCTGCCATTTTAAAATTCACTGTGTAAATATTGATGGGAAACACTAGATTAAACATACAGCTTACTCAAACACGTTTCTCACGTCAGATTTGCAGCGATATCCTGTCCACACACGACGATTTGTCTGGGCAGATGTGATTGATGCCCACAGATTTTTTGAGTAATTTTGATCAAACTTCCAACCCAAACTTCCAAGTTAGTGCACATCTAATACCCCACAAATCTCCAGTCCAGATGCAATGAACTGTCTGTGCAGATGTGTTGTGCACAGACATATGGACAGATATGTCATTGCATTAGGACTAGCCTACATATTATGATCTGTCAGTGCAGATGTGCCATATACAGACAGATCGTTGATTATGTACCGAAATTTTGAGCGGTGGACCAACTAATCATTGACCTGTTTGTCTAGGGCGAATTATAAGTTACCATCAGGCAGGTTAGAATCTGTTCTATCCTCCTTGATTACTATCAGAGTAGAAATATTTCTGCTCTATGGTTACTATCATGGGTGGGTAACACTCACAAGATTTTCTCCAAAAGTGACGTCATCTCCACGTGACAAGTTATATCGACCATTGATGCGGCAGGCGCCCTACTCATTTTGGTATGTTTAAATGGTTTGTATAATGTGCTGTTTCAAAGCAATGGAGCATTGAAAATTTATTACAAAAACATCACTGTTATCATTAAATGTCAGCAATATCGCATCAGTGGTGTAAGTCTTCTAGAGATATTGTAATAATCAAAACAGGAGACTAAAATCGCATCACAAAGTCATAGGTGCGATTCCGCCACCGTGGCGTTCGGCCATCTGCAGTGCACACTCTTCACTGCATTTCCATTTCCATTTGCATTTGTGCAGACTATCAATTGTGATAATGGATCTTGAAGTTCATACGAGTAATTTGAGGTATGGTTTCAGTTTTGACAGTCCACGACCAAAATTTTACGATTTTGATTATTTTCTATATGAAGATCTTGGTGTTTTCGAAAAAGAGGTTGTTGGTATGCAGTATGATGTCCTGGTTAATGCGAATTACATGAAACTAGGAAGCAAAAATGTGCATTTTCATGTCATGAACCCAACAAACGGACCTGCTGATTACACATCACTTAATGGCATGATGAGTACCGTTACAATTATCTTTGCTGGCTTGGTCTTGTGTAACATAAAGATCTAAAATCTGCTCTTTGCAATTGCTAACCAGCTGCTTATGGACGGTCTATTGCTATTGTGTTCATTACTAAAGGTGAACTTTGGGTCAATAATAGGTTCTTTAATGTAGAGAATGGCATTCCATCTGTAATATCCCAATGTTTCTTAGTGCGTGAGGTTGTAATGGACTGACGGTATATGTGGGACAACACCTTAAATGAGATACACTCCTGGAAATTGAAATAAGAACACCGTGAATTCATTGTCCCAGGAAGGGGAAACTTTATTGACACATTCCTGGGGTCAGATACATCACATGATCACACTGACAGAACCACAGGCACATAGACACAGGCAACAGAGCATGCACAATGTCGGCACTAGTACAGTGTATATCCACCTTTCGCAGCAATGCAGGCTGCTATTCTCCCATGGAGACGATCGTAGAGATGCTGGATGTAGTCCTGTGGAACGGCTTGCCATGCCATTTCCACCTGGCGCCTCAGGTGGACCAGCGTTCGTGCTGGACGTGCAGACCGCGTGAGACGACGCTTCATCCAGTCCCAAACATGCTCAATGGGGGACAGATCCGGAGATCTTGCTGGCCAGGGTAGTTGACTTACACCTTCTAGAGCACGTTGGGTGGCACGGGATACATGCGGACGTGCATTGTCCTGTTGGAACAGCAAGTTCCCTTGCCGGTCTACGAATGGTAGAACGATGGGTTCGATGACGGTTTGGATGTACCGTGCACTATTCAGTGTCCCCTCGACGATCACCAGTGGTGTACGGCCAGTGTAGGAGATCGCTCCCCACACCATGATGCCGGGTGTTGGCCCTGTGTGCCTCAGTTGTATGCAGTCCTGATTGTGGCGCTCACCTGCACGGCGCCAAACACGCATACGACCATCATTGGCACCAAGGCAGAAGCGACTCTCATCACTGAAGACGACACGTCTCCCTTCGTCCCTCCATTCACGCCTGTCGCGACACCACTGGAGGCGGGCTGCACGATGTTGGGGCGTGAGCGGAAGACGGCCTAACGGTGTGCGGGACCGTAGCCCAGCTTCATGGAGACGGTTGCGAATGGTCCTCGCCGATACCCCAGGAGCAACAGTGTCCCTAATTTGCTGGGAAGTGGCGGTGCGGTCCCCTACGGCACTGCGTAGGATCCTACGGTCTTGGCGTGCATCCGTGCGTAGTTGCGGTCCGGTCCCAGGTCGACGGGCACGTGCACCTTCCGCCGACCACTGGCGACAACATCGATGTACTGTGGAGACCTCACGCCCCACATGTTGAGCAATTCGGCGGTACGTCCACCCGGCCTCCCGCATGCCCACTATACGCCCTCGCTCAAAGTCCGTCAACTGCACATACGGTTCACGTCCACGCTGTCGCGGCATGCTACCAGTGTTAAAGACTGCGATGGAGCTCCGTATGCCACGGCAAACTGGCTGACACTGACGGCGGCGGTGCACAAATGCTGCGCAGCTAGCGCCATTCGACGGCCAACACCGCGGTTCCTGGTGTGTCCGCTGTGCCGTGCGTGTGATCATTGCTTGTACAGGCCTCTCGCAGTGTCTGGAGCAAGTATGGTGGGTCTGACACACCGGTGTCAATGTGTTCTTTTTTCCATTTCCAGGAGTGTATGTCTGTCTCTGCCACTCGTCTCTGTAGAGATTTGCTCCGTGCAAACCATGTAATTTGTTGCTGGCCTAAGCGACACGCCAACCACTGACACACCGACTATCGCCGCCATATTAAACCAAATGCTCATGAGGCACGTTCCCCCTGAGCCGCGGCTCGCCTTAGCACAGGTGGTGTTTACTGCACAGGTGGTGTTTACTGCATAGCGAGAGTAGGGCGTCGCCCATCACGACAGTTCAGCTTCTCCTGTCAATGCTAGCACGGAGCTTGTTCCACAGTCAGTGAATAACGAGGAACCGTCTTTTTATGAGACGACAGCTGCTTCTAAAACTGTCACAGATGAAGCTCCAATGACTGAACGAATTCAGGGATATACAAAAAGTTCTTCCGAATTTACATACACACCAATGGATACTGTTCCCACTCCAGAAAAGCCACTAAACAAAAATCCAATCTTCACCCACTACCAAGAAGAGGCGTGTCATGAAAGAATAGGAACTGGAGTTACAGGAACAGCTAAAGAAGAAAGTAAGTAAGGTTTCGAGAAACTCAAAGACAGGGAAGCAACCACATGCCATGTTCACAGCAGGGGCTCAGCTCCCATCAAAGGTGGCCCAGAGACAAAGGATATCAAAAGTATATCCCTGCCCCCACCCCAACATCCACCTCCAGTCAATGGGACCTGACAGACTATGATCATCCAAGTGAATACTGAAAACCTCATAATCAGTGATCAGATGAGCAGGCCCTAAAATTATAATATAACCTTAGTTAATATCAATAGCATCCAGAATGCTGTAAAGCTACATGCCCTGCAGGAATTTTTATATGGAAGGCAGGACAACTTGTACTCCTTCAAGAAGTTATAACGAAAACTACCATTCCTGGTTATGTTACAATTCCTAACATCAGTATAGAGGACGCAATTGGCATCGCAATTATGCACCGCAAAAGTGCTCATGTCACTGATGTCAATATTCTTACCAGTGGTAGGGGCCCTGAAAAACTAATCGACCGTTAATTGTAAATATTTACGCGCCTTGTGGTAGCGGCCATCGGTGGGAGTGGGAAGACGTGTTTTGGTCTGATGTACCTGACTTAATCAGCCTGCACACCGACAATATGCTTCTCAGAGGGGTTTTAATTTTACTATCAATGCTAAGAATCACACTACTCACACAAACATTTGTGAGGAACTTAGGCTCCTTGATCTCAACCTGCAGCTCTGTGATGAGTGGGAGGAGTTATATGGTGACCAGGAGAAGGGTTACTAGAACCTAAATGCTAGACTTTTACGAGATGAGGAGCTGGATGTGGAGAGAGTCTGAGCTAGCAGCAAGCTCCCTGATCCTGCCCTCACTGCAGCATGACACTTGACACTAAACTAAAATCTGTGACTATGTTTTATGCCAGGCAAAAGGAATTTTGGCGGAAGCAAAGAATTGAAACATATTACGAAGGCTTACAAGAACTATACAAAGACGTTAGCCGCAAGCAGTTCCGAAATTGTCTGCAACATTAAGAAGTGTAAAGTAAGAATAACAGCAATTAATAGGACGAAACTGGAAGGCAATATAGTCTGTACACACTCCTAGAATGCCGCTTCTCAGGAAACTACCTCCCTGCACCACATTCTCAGGTGTTCTGACTCCACAACACACCTTCATTTCTGACATCACAGATGCAGAGGACACAAACTCCCCAGCATTTGTGACGTGCTCAACCATGCACATGCACATTTCAGTGACCTCTACTGGAAACAACCAGTAAATGCACAATCCTGTGATTGGATATCCACCCACCTCACCGTGGAGAATGCAGATACATTAGAATCTTCTTTTGACAAAGATGCCATCTATGGGGCGACAGACAAGAAAATGCCAGGACTGACAGCAGGGACACGTTATAGACCACTGCAAACGAACTCCCTAAGACAAGGGATACACCTCCAGAATTTAAAGAAGGGATTATCGTACTCATACTCAAGAAGGGCAACAGCGGACAACTAAACCAAATGTGCCCCATTAATTTACTGAGCGCTGATTTTCAAATTATGACAATAACTAGTAAGACTCGCATCCAAAAGGTCTTAGGTATGATTCTGGGTGACCATCAACATAGTGCCATTCCTGGGAGGACCATAATATATGCCACCTGTACCCTTTGGACATCATCATCACCTATGCAGAGTCCAAGGAATTTCATTTCCTCGACTTCGACGAAGTGTATGACCTTCCCAATCATGATTATTTAGATACTACCACGCATGCAATGGGCTTTGGTATTTGGTTCATGAACATAACCCGAAATGTCACTATGAATGCAACATCTTGCATTATGGTAAATGGATACTTAAGCCAATTGGTAACAATCGAGCGATCTGTCAGGTAGGGATGCCCTTTTTGCTGGCTTCTTTGCACCATTACTGTAAGAGCCCTCCTGACTACATTAACAGAGGGAACGTCTCCACAAGACCTTATAATAATCCCCATGCCACTCAGGAATTCGCATTATTATCTGGCGCCAAGTTAATTGATACGACAATCTCTCTTTTGAAAATCAGACTGTTTGTCCGCAATGTTGATGACATGGATTGGTGCAGCTCCGGCAGTAATCACAAGTCACTGGGAAGACATGTTAAATGAGGTTAGGGCTGTCCTTAAAACGTATGGGGACAAGCAACTTAATATTCTGCAAAAAGTTCTAACCATTAAACTTACAGTTGTCTGCAAATTTAGTTACCTGGCTTAGACCCTTCCTCCACAACCACCTGTAGTTACCAGCATTCAGAAGGCCTTCCGCTGGTTTGTCATGAGCAATAATATCTTCAAGGATCGCTTTAGGAACCTGATCTTGTCATATAAAAAGGGAGGTCTCAATTTACTCGATGCAAGAACACGAAGTAAAGTCCTCTCAATCAATAGCTACAGGAAGTCTGTTAAAATCCCTAAACGTAACAAAGCCAGGATCTTATTAGACAGATGGGGCCCAAGTCAGCTTGAACCTCACATTGTTCTATCAATGATTCCTCGAATGTTTCCATATGTAGGAGAGTAATGTTTAGAATTCAGTTACATCTATAAAGCTCATCTTTCCCATTCAAGTTCTGCCAGTTTGACGAACAAGATAGTATGACTTCCTGACAGAATCTATCAGAACAAAAGTGGCCACATGGAACAATATTTGGGGGAATATCTTCAGTGAATTCCCACCTTGTGCCGTCAAATCCACTTGCTATATGGCAGCCAATGACAAGATACCTACTAAAGATGAGCTGCCCCGAATCCATCTGACTTTTTCTCCTGCCTGTGCTCCCTGTGGACTTGTGGACACTTTAATTCACCGGCTCAGCTGTGGAGCTGCTAAACAAATTATCCAGGAGATTGACAATCATCGATAGCTCCAACGAGAGACACACTGACAAACAGAACTTCTGTGGTCACAGAAGTTACTCTACCCCAGAACAAAAACAATGCTGCGCTCTGGATGCTAGGCCACATGGTTGTGTACATCATTCAAAATCAAACAGTGACTTTCATGGGCTACTGCTCTTACATTATATATAAACCGTTTAAAATAAAACCTGACCTGTACTACTCATCGAAGTATGGTATTATGTTAGACATTGTGATAAAAAAATCTTGACCTAAGCACTGCGTGTTAAAAGAATTTGAAGTAAGCGGTGAACGAACGGACATCACGAAAAATCTCCTCCATTTCATGGAGTGCCAAGAAGTCTTCGGTGTTAGCTGTTTTCTCACATTCGCCGATGTTATTGTAAAAGCATATTCATCAACTTATTCAAGAAATATTTATTCTTTGAAGAAGAACTCCCTCTTTTATTCAAGAAATAGAGAATTTCATTTGCCTTATCTTTATATCTGCAAATTTTTCCTCAAGAGGAAGGCATTTATGTTTATTATTACAAGGAAGACCATTATTTTTTTTTCAAGAAGAGATTATCTATTACTTCTTACAAAACTGTTGTAGAAAAAGGAGTAATATTGGCGAGGAAACCATTTAAAAATGGATAATGTCGTGGTTTACAGGGTCGAAGGATGTAGGTTCGCTTCCTTACAGAAAAAGGAATAATAATGGCGAAGAAGCCATTTTAAAAAAATTGATAAAGTCGTCGTTCATGAAGTTGAAGTATATAGGTTTGCGTCCTGCTACAGGTTAATATTTTTTCATCTTGGTGTTGTTAACACATTCTTGGACTTTCTTATCAATGCAATAAAAGTATGTTCTATAATATTCGACGTTTTTCCGTTTCTGACTGGTTAGAGAACGAAGGAGGAAGTAAATAGTTGGCAATTTCCTAGTGTATGGTTAGGCAGGAACCCTGGAGAACAGGTTAAATTCCTGCTAGTGAAACGAGCAGTAATAAAGTTCATAGTCTCCTTCTTAGAAATATTGGGCTCCTTGTTTCCGAATATGAGGTCACTTCTGAGTGAAAGGTTTGGCAGGAAACTAAAAGAACAGTTTAAATTGCTGTGAATGAAACGAGGACCAATAATGTTCATATAATTCAAAATTGCTGTAAATGAAACGAGGAGCAATAATATTCATATTATTCATTATTCATTATAACAAAGTCGATAGTTATTCCTGCGGTTATCTATATTGCGTGTAACTTTAGAATGACAAGTTTTCAGAAAGTCTTGTGAGATGAGTGTCAGCCATACTGTTGGGAGTGTCTTGCACCAGTAAGACACTGGGCTACATTGACATTTTGCACTGGAAACCAGCATCAAGTGAAGCTGCTGCTGTACATGTCTGACTGCAATGATAGTTGAACAACTGATGTGGAATACTATGCTTGAGTGCAATGTGATTGTATGTTCATAGCTACAAAATTCATGTATTTTTCCTCATGATAATCCCTCAGTTAGCCACATGCACTGAACACATTAGCCAATATACTAAAGTGGATGACTGCCATTAGAGGGGAATATATGATGGTAATTATATTTCAGTTGTGCTTAAGAACTTTTGCCTGACAGAAAGAAAGCATGTTATTGCAATTTTTGTAACATATGTTTGTGACCCCATTGTACAAGTAGACTCAGTATTAAACAGTAGCCAACATTTGTTGTAATGGATGTAGTCATGTTAATGACCATTGTGCATTAAATACTTTGAAATCTATTATGGTACTCACGCTTTCTTCCAAAATTAAAAGAATGCTACTGGCACATTAGGGATTGCTTTAAATACTTTTATAAAGAGATTTTAAATGCAATTATTACTTTATGCCCATAAATTACTTTAATGTTGTATAATGGTTTGTCTAAACCAAGTAAACAACCTTCAGACTGTTTAGTCATCTGTATCAGTGTTCAAGGCATTCACTGAGATCTTCATCCCAGCAAAGTTAAAACTATTAAAACGTATTCAGTCTAAAATCGAAGTCTACATTATGTAGTGTCATATCTGTATACATCAAGTCTTTGTCAAAATGGCTCACCAAAACTTTGTTTGCTTTAAAATAAGGTACTGTTTCAGCATAGAATGATGATACAATTAATGTTCTAAATCACTGAGAAGGGTGGCTCATATGAATCAGCCAAATATTCAATATTCCTTTGATAGCTCTAGTTGTTTTCTTTTGTCAGAGGAATACTGTTAGTGTGCTTTACATATTCCACATAGACCAATACAAAGAAGAAAATTTTAACAGGACGGTTGTAGAATGTAAGTAACTGTTTTTCACTTGTAATGGTTCCTAATTTGTGGAGGGGGAAACCACTTTTAATAGCTTGCTATATATCTTCTGCATGTGTCAATCTGAGATCTAGGTGTACAAGTTGCTGTGTGATTGAGGATACTTATTAACTCTGACACTGAGTTTGTGATTCACAGTAGAAGTAGCATCTGCCTCAGTGTAACTTAAAATTAGTGTATAATACGCCAAAACCATTAAGAGTACCTATTATGCCCACTTCTTTCCCATCTTAAATAGGGGATCATATTCCAGGGTAATTTGGCAAAAGCTAAGGGAATTTTCGTAACACAAAAAAGACCTTAGAATCATAAAGCATGTTTGCCTAGAAACTTCTTCAAGCCTCTGTTTGAGTGTTTAGGTTTCTACCTTTATCATGTGTTTTCATTATGGAGACTTCCAGTTCTTTTTAACATTGTAATGGGCTAGAAATAGCAGAATATTTAAACAGAGACAATCATCCCCATAACAGTTCAGTCTTAGGACTGTAGCACACAATAAAAACAATGCAATCTACATGTTTTTGTAATTATCTTCAGTCGGAAGACTGATTTGATGCCACTCTCCGCAATACTGTATTCTGTTCAAGCCTCTTCACCTCCGAATAACTTACATCATTTTGAACTTGCTTACTGTATTCATCAATTTAATAGCATAAACTGTATAAAGAACAATTCCAGCAACAAACATGAAAAAACTAAAAAGAACAAAGAAAGCAAGCAAAATGAGAATAAGTAAGCGATTTGAGAGTGGGCAAGTGTAACATACGTCTTAGTATCTACTTTCAGAATGATAGAACATGCACAGCCAGGTGTTCTCTGAAGCCAGGTGGGTATGATAACATGATGGTAATTCCCAGTCCGAAAGATCAGTGCAGCCAGGTGTTTTACTGGGGCAAGATCAAGGAAGTTAGATTCTAAACTCCTTGGGTGAGACACTCCCACAGTCTAATAAATACAGTCACGACACTCTCTGGTGTGAAAGTTGTTACCATTTGACAGTTGGAACAAAACTAGCGCTCTAAGCGGTGAGAAAGTACACGGTCACGTGCCTCTTGAGGATAATGTTTGTTTATTATTATTTTTTACTTAATTAACCCAATAGTTGTTATATTTTTGCGTTTCATGCGTTAGTAAAGTACCAACAGACATGAATTATCGGGAAATACATTTAAAAACAGCCAAATCACACTGATTCAATGACATAAGCTACAATTCATTCATAGAGAAATACTTTCGAATATGTCTATATTTGCAGCTTATTCCCTTGAAGCAAGAGCATATAAATCCTTTACATGGTTGAGAAGCATATATTTCTGTTGTCTGTTGTTATTATCACAAGCTCTTTCCTTGATACTTGAATTGAATAATCCAATGATTCGCTCTTTCTTACACTTCACTCGACTTTCTAATATATTTATATTTTTGTAAATGCAATTATTTTTGCTTTAAAGGCGAATGTGTTGAAGATTCTTGCCGTTTGTGGCTCAGATTTAGCAACAATTGTGGACTTGGTTTCTCCTGTTTCTAGAAACAGTTTTATTGCTTTTCACGATTTACTATCACATTTGTATGGTATTCCCTTAAGTGGCTTATTTAATACGTTAAATAATATAAGTATTACCTTTCACATAGGTTTTCTATGTTCCGCATTCTCTTATTTGGCTGAAAGTGTAGTGAACAAAACTCCGCTTTGTTGGATGGACATATGACACATAAAATGCCAGATCTCTTGGTGTTAACAAGTAATTTTTTGTCTTCAAAGGAAAACGTGATCAGTCAGTAAATATCCGCTCATTGCAAGAGAACTATAAATAAATTGTCCTGTAATGCACGGTTTCGTATCTCCCAGGATCCTTAGCACACTAAAGGATCACAAATGTTGTGTCATTTTTTACTTATTGTCGATTTTTATGGCACTACATATACTTCCTATTATAAGAATTATGTTACAGATAAATATTTGAACTCATCCAATATCGTATTCAGAAGTGTCGCTTGCTGACCGCTTATGGCGCTGTAATCGCTGTGGGGTAACAAAAACGAGGCGGAGTGTCGCGACTGTTATGTAAGGCTCCTTTCACACACACACACAACGGAAGTGTCCCCACAGCTAGTGGAATATTGCACTTGGATTGTACTTACATGCGTGAACTCCCTGTTTTTAGTGCCGCAACTTAACAGACTCAACTTCTGTCACACAACAAGTTCAGCTTGGTTGTACCACAGTCTAACATAACAGTCGCGACACTTCGCCTCGATGTCGTTGCCCACTGCGCCAGTAGCACGCCAAGGTGCCAGTAAGTAAAACTGTTGAGTTCGGCGCGATCGTGAAAGTGAAAGCGAATAGTAGTTGTTTATTTTGGTTTGTACAATGGTTTTTACAAACGGGAGCGTCCGTAAAGCAATAAACTGCAGCAACAACAACAATAAGAATATACCACAACTTTATTTTCTTAGGTTTCCTAAGGTCTCTGGGAGGTATATACCATCATGTTAGTAAACTGTATCGTCAGGATTCGCTAGCAAACTACATATGTATTAATGATTAATGTTTCGTTTTAGGAGCAGAAAAAACTAGTGAACAGCAAACGAGAATATCTTATGAAAAAAGGTCCTTTTTACCTTCGCTTCAAACAAAACAAGTTCATAAATGCAGAAGATAATAAAATGGTGTGGAATGCAGTACCCACACTGTTTGACATACCAAAAGAGCCGCCTCAACTGACGATGAAGAACAAACTGCCGCAAAGGTCCGACATTCCGTCCAAGGCTGTGAAACGCTCTTATGGCACAGAAGGAACCATTTCAACTCTCCATATATCTGTGCGAGATTCACCTGAATCGTCAACACAGACTGCCTTTGATGATGAAGTGGTTAGATTATGTGCAGTTATTCTTGCAAAAGCGTGAAGTGTGTCAGAATGTGCAGATGGTTAGACATCATGGCAAACTATTATGGGACAAGGAAGGTGCCTGTCATTTTAAATTCAGACAGCAAAAGAAAATGTATCAGAAGGATGAGGTGTAAAAGGACAAACAGATTTTAAAGACTATAGGATCCTGATATTTAAAAAAAAGATGCCCTTTTTGTATTTAAGCCAGATCAGTATGCCATTGAAGGAGAACCGTGCTGTAAGATGAAAAGACAAAAATAAACTGTTTGCTACAGACGTAATTTTTCCTGAGGGCATGCAGCTTTACTGTATGGTTAAATGATGATGGCGTGCTCTTGGGTAAAATATTCCAGAGGTGGGTAAAATATTCCAGAGGTAAAATAGTCCCCCATTCGGATCTTGGGGCAGGGAATACTCAGGAGGACATAGTTATCAGGAGAAAGAAAACTGGCATTCTGTGTATCAGAGCGTGGAATGTCAGATCCCTTAATCAGGCAGATAGGTTAGAAAATTTAAAAATGGAAATGGATAGGTCAAAGTAATGCAGGAGTAGCTTTAATAATGAATAGGAAAATAGGAGTGTGGGTAAGCTACAACCAACAGCATAGTGAACGCATTATTGTGGCCAAGATAGACACGAAGCCCGTGCCTACTACAGTAGTACAAGTTTATATGCCAACTAGCTCTGCAGATGATGAAGAAATTGATGAAATGTATGATGAGATAAAAGAAATTATTGAGGTAGTGAAGGGAGACGAAAATTTAATTGTCACGGGTGACTGGAACTCGATAGTAGGAAAAGGAAGTGAAGGAAACATAGTAGGTGAATATGGAATGGGAGTAAGGAATGAAAGAGGAAGCCACCTGGTAGAATTTTGCACATAGCATAACTTAATCATAGCTAACACTTGGTTCAAGAATCATAATAGAAGGTTGTGTGCATGGAAGAAGTGTGGAGATACTGGAAGGTCTCAGATAGATTATATAATGGTGAGACAGAGGTTTTAAATTGTAAGATATTTCCAGGGGCAGATGTGGACTCTGGCCACAATCTATTGGTTACGAACTGTAGATTAAAACTGAAGAAACTGCAAAAAGGTAGGAATTTGAGGAGGTGGGACCTGGATAAACTGAAAGAACCAGGAGTTGCAGAGAGCTTCAGGGAGAGCATTAGGGAACGACTGACGTAAATGGGGGAAAGAAATACAGTAGAAGAAGAATTGGTAGCTTTGAGAGATGAAATAGTGAAGGTAGCAAAGGATCAAGTAGGTAAAAAGACAAGGGCTAGTAGAAATCCTTGGGTAACAGAAGAAATATTGAATTTAATTGATGAAAGGAGAACATATAAAAATGCAGTAAATGAAGCAGGCAAAAAGTAATACAAACGTCTCAAAAATGAGATCGACAGGAAGTGCAAAATGGCTAAGCAGGGATGACTAGAGGACAAATGTAAGGATGTAGAGGCGCATATCACTAGGGGTAAGATAGATACTGCCTACAGGAAAATTAAAGAGACCTTTGGAGAAAAGAGAACCACTTGTATGAATATCAAGAGCTCAGATGGAAACCCAGTTCTAAGCAAGGAAGGGAAAGCAGAAAGGTGGAAGGAGTATATAGAGGGTCTATACAAGGGCGATGTTCTTGAGGACATTATAGAATTGGAATAGAATGTAGATGAAGATGAATTAGGAGATATGATACTGTGTGAAGTGTTTGACAGAGCACTGAGAGACCTAAGTCGAAACAAGGCCCCGGAAGCAGACAACATTCCACTAGAACTACTGATGGCCTTGGGAGAGCCAGGCCTAACAAAACTCTACCATCTAGAAAGCAAGATGTATGAGACAGGTGAAATACCCTCAGACTTCAAGAAGTATATAATAATTCCAATCCCAAAGAAAGCAGGTGTTGACGGATGTGAAAATTACTGAACTATCAGTTTAATAAGCCATGGCTGCAAAATACTAACACAAATTCCTTACAGGCGAATGGAAAAACTGGTAGAAGACGACCTTGGGGAAGATCAGTTTGGGTTCCATAGAAATGTTGGAACACGTGAGGCAATACTGACCCTACGACTTATCCTAGAAAATAGATTAAGGAAAGGCAAACCACATTTCTAGCATCTGTAGACTTAGAGAAAGCTTTTGATAATGTTGACTGGAATACTCTCTTTCAAATTCTGAACGTGGTAGGGGTAAAATAAAGGGAGGGAAAGGC
Organism: Schistocerca nitens; assembly: GCF_023898315.1. Lineage (NCBI taxonomy): Eukaryota > Metazoa > Arthropoda > Insecta > Orthoptera > Acrididae > Schistocerca > Schistocerca nitens. The sequence goes on from NC_064620.1 coordinate 272,391,574, forward strand.
TATTTACAATTTGTGCAGAAACCAGATGGCAGTTATAAGAGCCGAGGGGCATGGTTGGGAAGGGAATGAGACAGGGTTGCAAAGTATCCCCGATGTTATTCAATCTGTATATTGAGCAAGCAGTAAAGGAAACAAAAGAAAAATTCGGAGTAGGAATTAAAATCCATGGAGAAGAAATAAAAACATTGAGGTGCGCCAATGACATTGTAATACTGTCAGAGACAGCAAAGGACTTGGAAGAGCAGATGAATGGAATGGACAGTGACTTGAAAGGAGCATTTAAGATGAACATCAATAGAAGCAAAACGAGGATAATGGAATGTAGTCGAATTAAGTCGAGTGATACTGTGGGAATTAGACTAGGAAATGAGACACTTCAAGTAGTAAAGGAGTTTTGTTATTTGGGGAGAAAAATAACTGATGATGGTCGAAGTAGAGAGGATATAAAATGTAGACTGGCAATGGCAAGGAAAGCGTTTCTGAAGAAGAGAAATTTATTAACATCGAGTATAGATTTAAGTGTCAGGAAGTCGTTTCTGAAAGTATTTGTATGGAGTGTAGCCATGTATGGAAGTGAAACGTGGATGATAAAGAGTTTAGACAATTACTTAGATGCTTACAAAATTTTGAATTGCAATCAACATGTTTTTCACTCTGGGCACAGTACAGAAACAGCTATTCATGCATACACTGAAGAGATTGTCAGGAATATCGACACTAAAAATCTTGGAATTAATGTAGATCTATCAAAGGCTTCCAATACAGTAAATCATCAAATTCAGTTAAACAAGATGGAGGCAATAGGTGTAAGGGGAGTTGTACGGCAGTGGTTTGATCTTAACTTCAAGACAGAACTTAGGTGGTAGAAATCATCGCAGAACATAAAAATCAGAAAATCAAGTGGGTTTCAGATGCAAAGAAATTGGAAATAGGAGTCTCACAGGGCAGTGTTCTTGGTCTCTTATTATTCTTGATTTCTATAAATGACACAAAAAATCCAAATATTTCTACCAAAATGATGTTGTTCGCAGATGACAGGAGTATAATCATAAGTGATGATAAAAAAATCATTAAACACCACAACTGACATAGTCCTGAAATATATACAACAATGGTTTAATGCTAATGTGTTAACACTTAATCTAGGTAAAAAAATATGTACAGTATGGCAAAGCAACCCAAGATATGGACCTCCAGGAAAAAATAATTGATAAGGAGATAGAGAGTGTGTAATCCACAGAGTTTTTGGGAATGTACATTGATCAACACTTAACCTGGAAAGACCATCTCAAGTATTTATCCCACAGGCTCAATTCGGCATGTTTTGCATTGAGGATATTATCTAGAGTACTCAGCACAGACTGTTCTAGACTAGTGTATTTTGCTTAATTTCAGTCCATCGTGTCTTACGGCATAGTGTCCTGGGGTAAAGCTAAATCAAGCTTCAAATTTCAGAAAAGAGCTATATGAATCGTAACACATAATTCTCCAACAACTCATTGTAGGCCCCTTTTCAAACAACTGCAGATACTCACAATACCGTCACAGTATATATTTAAAAGCATTCTGTGTAGAAGAGCACATATGAAAAATCTACGTACAAATGAGGACTGCCACAATTATAATACAAGACGTTGTAAGAATTTGTATGTAGAAAGGGTAAGGACAACACAAACCCAAAAGCATGTATGTTATTTTGGAATAAAATTTACAATGCTCTGCCAGAGTACATGAAGGAAGTAATAGATGAAGTAAAATTTAAGACTGAGCTTGAAAATTACCTTTTAAGCAAAACTTTCTATGACATAGATGAGTACTTTGATTGTGTGTTAATTTATTGCCAAAAATTTTAGTTCATATATCTAAATTTGTGCTTTTAAAAATGCCTCGAAATTGATTTTCCATTATTATGTTTGTAGTACTTGAACTTGTATGATAACTTTGTTGTGACAATTCCTACATCATGTAAATGATTTACAGGAAGATAATAAAACGAAATGAAATGAGATCCCTTTTGTACATAGAGGTACATGTGTGTGGTTCTTATGTGTGAATCTGTGTGTTCATATTCCTTTGATATTGATGTGGTAAGCTTCAGTTCTATCCAACGTCACAAGTGGTACTTGACGAATGTGTTGTATCTTGCCACTGGGTTCATGATTTTTATCCCTACTTGCACTTATTTTAGAATCGTTTTTAGAAACATCTATATCTTCTGATATTACGCACACCCTTGGAGGCGAAAGAATAATTCCAACATTTCGTAAATCAGGTAGGGAAGGGATGCAAAACAAACATTATGCTTAAGACGCATCTGACGTTCTCCTTTCTCACCGCTTTGAGCGCTAGTGTCTCCATCTGTCAAACAGTAAGAACTTTTACAGCAGTGAGTATCGCAGCTGTTAGACTGTGGTTGCACTTTGTAGGGCTACTTTCCTCCCCCCCTGCTCCCTGATGGCAGTATTTCGAAACACGAGCATTTTGTCGGAATTATCGTGGTGTAATTGTCGCTGTATGCCATTCGATTTTAGTGTTTTTTCATTCCTGAAAAAAGTAAAAACAAGTGTCGTGAGGTACACCTTTGCGTTTTCAAGAACTACAGGAACAGCAACCTATCTTTGGTTTTCTGCAGCAGTGTGTGTGAGTGTGTGTGTGTGTGTGTGCGTGTCTGTTGTGTGTGTGTGTGCAATATTTGCAAAAACAATGACGTATCCCACAGGATTTTTGAATGAATAAAGAAATTTAATATTAAACAAGTCACACAAATTCGTAATTTGTGAGGCCCAGCATTGTAAAACATGTGGATTATATGCAGGAAATAGTTCCAGAGTGTGATGTGGCAGTTGTTAAACTGAAAATTAGTTTTTCAAAATGCTTATTTCGACTAATACAATAAGATTCTAAAATCTTGGAAGAATGGCGTGTCTGCCTATCATATTTCCCAGATAGCACAGTAAGCCAGTTTCAGACTTGTTTCCAGATGTAAAGTTCAAGTATATAAGCTTGATCAAAGCTGGAATATTCAAGCCTGTTAGTTGGATTCAAGCTTGAAACAAACATCAAAGTAGGCAGAGTTCAAGCTATATTTCAAGCTTGACTTATCAAGTTTGGCTCCAGCTGTATCTACACACGTGGAATACAGCCTGGTATTTACAGCTTGTTTTAAGCTATATAATTATTAATCTGAATTTATTGAACCTAATTAATTAAATAAATATCAGAATGGTAATGGTGTGAAAAAAATTATCAAGACATGTATGTTTAAAAATTTTTATTTTCAAAGTGTTTAAAATTGTTTTATTTTAAAATTTAATTATTCTGAAGCCCCTCCGGCCCCAGTACACAGACCAGAGCAGGATCAAATATCGCTGACTTCTGCTGGTATAATGATCCTGTAACAGGTAAAAGAAAATGTTAGCCATACCTAAACATAAAAAATGTAAAAGGTTGATACTGATCAACCTAAATATAATTTATGCCCCAGATTAGCAAAATAACTTCAAACTCACTGATGTAGTAAGAATCGTTAACTAGTATAAACGTCACTGAGTAAGCAGCTGCTTCTGGTGACTTCATTCCAAAGGGTTTTTAAAGTAATTTGAAATAACTTTTTGTTTGAAATTTTGAAAGTAAAGATGACATTTAGGTAATTTTAAGATGACTTCATGAAGAAGCCACGCATCACTATTTCTAACAGTTTCAGGGCCATTTAATCTGAATTATAAAGAAACAATTATTTGAAATCATATACACCTCATACTGTAAGCTTATAAGGAAACTACCGTTTAGAACAATGTAGACGGTTTATTCTAGCCACAATTATATTTTGGTGAATAAAACTGAATCAAAATGAAATAAAAGATGAAATCGAAATGAATTTAAGAAATTACCAGTTCAGTGGAACTGAAATGTAAAAGATCAAAAAATGTTCTCCTTGTCATATTTTAATATTGCCTCTTATTAGATTTCAGCCACATTACAAATAACAATAAAAGTAAGAAGTACCAGTAGGCCTTGCAGTATTATTTCACCTAGGGAACAACAAAATTAAGAGCAATTGAAGACCAGTCAAAGCTACGTAAATAAAAAATACTGACACCTATGTAGTGACTGGTTCTTGATGCACTTTTCCCGCTCACCATGTCATTACTATTTGTATTAGCAAAGAAACTTTTCACACTTCATGATTATTCATTCATGGTGTGACACACGCAAGTATTTACAAGTAAACAAATGTAATAGGGCGATATATATAAAAAGGCGAGATTTTAAAAAGGTAAAATAACATTAAGTTTTAATTTATTAGTGCCACGTACTAGAGAGCTAGTTTAAAATGACCTCTTTTTGCTGAACAATTTGTAATATGTTTTCTTAGCTGGTAATCCATTTCACTTTCATCCAGGTTCAATTTTTCTACTTAAAAGAATATGATATTTCTTTATGTTACGTAATAATATTTAACATTTGTAATATGAGAAAAATGCGCCAGCATACCTGTAATACACTATATATCTTCTTCAGACCCGGTGTAGCAGTAAGGCAGGGGACGCCACACACTTTCCGAACTATTTTCCAGTATAAAACAAACTTCACAACAGTCAACAATCATTAGTGCACGTCACAAAAATAAAATGGCCGTAAACCTAGCAGAGTCAGTGCAAGTGCAAGGCTTATAAACGCTTGTGGCGCTTCCCGTGGACGTCTATGGAAGCTATGCTGCGCGCGCATCTGCTGTACAGCCTTCCAGAGAAATTACAGTTGATTTCAAGCTTGGGAAAATTATTTTAATTCAAGTTAAATTTTTACAGCTTGATGTAAACTGTGTAACAGGTTGATTTTTCAATCTTGAATTTTCAACTGAACCTAAACTCGATATCCACCTTGAAATAAGCTGTGTAACAGGTTGATTTTTCAATCTTGAATTTTCAACTGAACCTAAACTCAATATCCACCTTGAAATAAGCTTGAGTGCTAGCTGGGTTATATGCTAGTTGCAGACAGCATTTTCATCTCCCGAGTGTCATTTCTTTTATAAATGTGTTTGTTTCCCCTGATTTATCCCTGTTAAAATTTATTTTCGGATCCAACATTTGGGTTTCATCTTCCCTGTATTTGACTCCTGTCACACCTCTAAGGTCATTATCTGCACTATAACATTCATACCCGCACACATGATTTTAATTGACGCCATACTGAAAGCTGTGCAACTACGTAGAATTTATAGCGTCTTGCGTGAACGGTAGCTCACGATGCCACTACACGAAACCACAAACTGTGGTGCCACATTAGAAGCGTGTGTGAATCTGGCTTTACTGTGCGGCTACTATCGACTGCTTAAAGAGTTATCCTTGTCTTGCGTATAAGGATTTGAGTATCTTTGATTTTGTTTAATGTAGAGCGTGGTAAACGATGGCGTTTGGTTTGAAGTGGGATGCAGTTGTCGATACACTGGTGAAGAGGAACGGAAGTCTGTTGAATTTTGGTATGTCTGTTACTCAGGGATAAGTATAGCAGAATTCTTAGTTTATTTAATGATCTGAATTTGAGGATGGGAGAGGGATGAAGACGTGTTTTGTTAATCGTAGACATAATAAGGTCGTAAATTAAACATATTTAAATTAGTTTTTTTTTCTTATGAGTACGTAATGCTGCTCGAAGGTTGTAAACTTTTTGGTTTTTGTTGTTTCCCGTACATGTCGCTTTGCCGACTGACAACTGTACCCGTAGAATTCCACAGAACCTTATTTGTGCTCCCACACACTTTCATTTTTCGTACTGGAAGTTCATCAGAATTACTTGGAAGGATCCGAATGCTGATAAGCAACCTGACTTTGGACGAAACCTCTGTAAATGAATAGAGTAGGCGACAAAGCAGTTTTGTGATTAAGGTAAGGGAAAAGCTGTCGTCTGTGCGTGAACGGCGCAGTGCTTTACTGGGCGTGTTTGTAGAGAAAGTTGAGTGCACTTCGATACATCCGATCTTTTAAATGAGGTGTGCAGCCAGTTATAAGAAGAACCTGCAGTTTAACGTGGACTCCAGACCATAGAGCTAAGACCATTGTGTGACCATTGTGTTCTGCTGTGGTTACTGGTAACAGGTGCATGACAGTGTGCTTGTGAAATGCCGCTGCAACTGGAAACATACTCCATGGTTGTAGTTTGTGGTACAGTATGATTCCTATGGACAAAGTGTCTAAATTGCACTCAGATTCACTGCGAAATGCCAAATGCAGTGTCGCTTCCAACCACAGTGAAAAGGTGCCAACAATTGAACCATGGCTGCACTGACATGGTGATGCTGATTGGGAAGAAAGGACCTCGACATTGACGAAAGACGACAATGCCCAGGCAGTTGAGGAAGATCCTCTGGAGTGGGGGCTTAGGGATTTTTGTGATGATGAACTTCACACAGTGGTTTTCTAATGGCTTCGTGACTAAGGAGCAAATTTCTACCATCAGTGAATTGAATGATTGGAAGAATGTTCAAACAGTTGTTTACAGAGCTTTGTTGACTATGTTGAAGAATACTGTCATATATCTGTGCCACTCCATAGTGTAGCACAGCACACAATAAAGGCTTCTTTGTCTGCCATAATAATGTGTAACTTACCTTTGGAAGTCCCTTCGTACAAAGAAGAAGACAGAAATGAGACAACTGAAAGCATTTGAAATGTAGTGTCATGGGAGACTGTTAAAGAAGTGATGCATTGATGAAGTAAGGAAGAAATATGTCGTGCATTGGGTCAGTTAGAAGAAATGCCTAATGGCACCATATGAATGACTGACAGAGGAAGGTTGGGCACAAACGACACAAGTCATTGCTGATAACTGTAGTTCAAGGGACGATGGAAGGAAGAATTGCAGGTACATGCATAGGTATGAATAAATAAAGAAGCTTGTTCATGATATGCAGAAGACGGAGGGGATAGCTAGCAACTGACATTCACGAAAGCAAACCGGTCTTAGGGTTGGTGACCATAACAACACATTGTGTTCGGGTTTTGGGCTACAACTTGTAGCAGTTGTCCCAAGTAAGTCTGCTGAAGTCATCTTAGAACAATATTGCAACAAACATTGTTTAAATCACTGTCCCTAAAGTATGCCATTGTCTCAGGCTTTGCAAGATTCGCTTCAAAGAAAACCGGAAGCAGCACGAAGAACAAAAAGGGCCATCCTCGTCCTAAACACAGGGGCTGGAGGGTCCAGGATGGATGTTTTGTTCAGAAAGGTACTATTCTGGCAACTCAATTGACAACACGATTTCACCCTGGTCTTCATGTGAGTACATATACCTACATGTGGAATTTGTGACAAATTGTCTTGAAGCCATACTCTTATTTCTTCCCCGCAGTGAAATTTGATATTATGTTTCTGCTTCCATATGTGTTTCAGGTTGGCTTTGGAAGAAATGGTACCCTTTATGCCTTGGAACCTGGCAAAGTAGTTATCACATGTGAAAAAACACAACCAAATTGGGAGCATTCATGGATTCAGAGAAATTATGTTGGGAGACAGGGTCAGATCATATACAAAAAGTTTTTTAATGTGTTACCAGTTCCTCAAGAAGGGCGTTTTAGGCTTATCGATACCATATAGGATATGGTGTTCAAATATAGTTATGACTGTAGATTATTGTGACAGGCAGATTATTAGACTTGTATGTGTTATTATAAATTAGATTTGTATCTGTTGTACAAATGTTATTGTAAATGTTTTCTTCTATAACTTGGATTCTAAAATATTGTTGCTCTGACGTGTATTACTTTTCTTGCAATTACATCAAAAACAAATGCAGCAGGTTGACATTTGAGCGAATTTCAAGGGATTGAAAAATAGTCAGTTCAGTGTAATAAAGTCTGAATTAAAGAGTTGTTTTTGTAAAAATAGATGACTGTTCAGTTCACTTTTTTACTTGTTAAGGTTACCAACAAATGAAGAGTACTCTGTTTTCACGACGTCTGAGGAAAAATAAAAATTACACTATGTATATACAACTGTTTTTCTGTCATATGTGTAAATGAGAAGGTACGTGTACATTGTCAAATATTTGTCACCCCCCCCCCCTCCAACAATACAGTTCCATACGCATTGTGGAACAATATTGTACCCATTGAATTAATATGTTGTGTTATACAACTGATAAGGTAAAGAAACTTTTTAATTGAATTTTATTTGATCCTGTAAGATAACATTGTGTACAGTAAAAGTACGTGTAATATAGGACATGTCAAAGTGGTAACATTCATTATCACTTATTTTTCTACCCCTTTTGCTTACAGTTTTACATAATTGATAATGAATAACAATATATACACATTTAATGGCATAAGTATTCTGCAACAATGTAAAACTCTTTTTCAATGAGATAGTCTTTAAGTTTCTTTGGAAAATCATGTCAAGTACACTATCTTGCAGGTTTTTAGGCAGACTTCTTAGTAGTCTGATACCAGAGTACTGGAGTCCTTTTTCTAGCATTGCCAGTCGGTGCGGTATGCCCCATACTTCATTCTTCCTTCTTGTATTGTGGGTGTGTACACTAGCATTTGTAATCCAGTCCTCACTACCTTATGTGATTTACATTATTGTTTTGTTTATACGCAACAATGAAAACGTTAAGATAACTAACTTATTGAAACAGTTTCTGCGCATTTCCGAGGTCTTTCTTAAAATGGTCCTAATTGCCCTTTTTTTTTTTTTTTTTTAATGTGAACACTCGTTTTGTCTCTTGTTTGTTTGAGTTTCCCCACTCAGTCACTCCATACTGTAAGTATGGTTCGAAAAGTCCATGATACACTGTACACAGAAGGTTCTTGTCTGAATACTATGATAGCTGCATCGTTAAGAATATGACAGAGCTCAGTTTCTTACAGACATTATTAATGTTCATTTTCCAACTCTTTAATGCACTGTTCTTTAACGCACTAAGTTTTAATTGAAACACATGATTTAGTTCACAACAATTTTTATCCATTGCGCAATTTACTTCCATACATCAGTTCTGGAGGGGAAAGGAAAAAAAAAAAAAATTAAATGCTGTTTGTCAGACTGTGTCGTAATATCTCTGATCATACCACATCCAGAGCAGCCTGAAATGCCATTGAGACATCAGAAGTGGCAAGAAATCTCTTGAGAACAGCAACTGCAGCTGCAACTCCAATGCAGTTTGCCAGTAACTTCAATTCAAGACAGCGGTGTCATATCTTCATGTTCCTCTTCAGATGACAGTAAAGCATTACCATGCCTATTCTACATCATCAGCAGACTGATGACTGGTTCTTCAGCAGCACAGATGATGTAGTGTGCCTGCATCCACTCTTCCATATTGACAGTACAAGAGGGCTTCATCCAGGTGTAAGCCTGTATCACGGCATCACTGGAATCCAGTTGTATCTGCATTATAAGTATCATGGATTTCCTCTTCAGTTTCAGTGGCAATATTAGTTGCTGTCCACACCATCTTAAAACAATTAGTTATGGTGTCTTTCGTAACTTCATGCCAAGCAGCAGACATGTTGTGGATCACTGGCAGTACATTCCATTGTGGAACCATTTCTTGTGCTTTGATTGCACTGATGGCAGCCTTAAAAAGTTGACATCTGTAATCGTGCTTCATAGAAGTGATTATTTCATGATACACTGGCTGCAGATGGGCCTGGTGTTAGCTGGCAAGAAGACAACTTCTACATTCAGAAGTTCAGGGTGTCAAATGACGTGCAGAGCAGTGGTCCAAACTTATCAAAATATATCTCTTCCTCGCAGCCATTTGTTGCTGAACCTTAAAGAGCCAAGAAGACAGATTTGGTCATCCAGTCATTATTTTTTATTCTCATAGTGGTACGGTGAATTGAATAGGTTGAAATTTTTAAAACAATGTGATCTTTGTATTTTTCAGTCACTAGTAGAGCTCGGACTGAAATTCCAGTTCCCATTAACTAGCATCTTCTGTGTTTACTCAGTGTGCCTCCCCAAAGACACTGACAGCGCTGATTTTATACCTCTTCTAAAAACACACTCAGAACTCAGAAATTCGATTTTTTGGGTGATTTCATGAGCCTTTTTTTAGAGCTTGGGACAAGAAGATGGAATTTTCTGTGAGAGCATGTATTGGAACCATTCAAACAGTGAATCCTCCTCTTCATGTTTGACTGGCCTCTTGAGCCTGAGGAGACAAGAGTTGTCTTGAGTGGATAACTGCATGTCAAGTGATATTGAACAACTGTCTAAAAAATGTTAATGGATACGTTTAATGGGACAGATAAAACTTAAACCTGAAATTTTCTGCTGAATCAAGCTAGGCTGGAGGACCTACAGAAAAACACAACTATTTTTAAATTTAATATGACGATGAACTAAAACAAGGCTGTTTCCAGTCAGTCTGTTCCTGCTGTACTAACATGCAGATGTAGAACTTGGGATTTAAATGAGTTTTTCAGAAGAAAACTTTGAACAGCTCATACAGCTATGGAAAGATCACTTGAAGATCCCACTAACACATGTTGGAGAAGAAGTGGAGACGTAAGAGCAATAACAGGAGTTCAGGATATTGTGGAAAGGGTTAGCAACACTACCTGTGAGATCATTTGGAATTCTTCTCTCTCAAATAATTACTTGCACAAGAGATTGGAAGCTGTCTTTAAACATTTCTTGTTGTTATAAAAATGTGTGTTAGTTGCATTAGTGTGTGTGTTAGTGCCATAGGAAGTAAGGTAAAATTGTGTAAAACAGTATTTCCTTATTGTGCCTATAATTGTAATTTACTTTTGAGAATCATATGAAAAGAGTGACATAAATGTGCTTTTCATTTGTTTTATTGTATCTATCATCAAACTCAACCAGCCATGTGAGATTAGTGTGGTTGCTGCTGCAGGTTTGTTAAACAAGGAGTGTTTTTGCAAAAATTGTTTGTTATGGTTTAGTTGGGGTAGTTGCAGTCCGGAAGAAAATTGGTTGGCGCCAGAAAGACTAGAAAATTGAGAAAGACGAGAGGAATATTTGTGCCCTTCAGGTAGAGTTAGAAAACACAAGAGTTGAATTATAACAGCTGAAGGGGGCAATACAGGAGGTGTGCTAGAAAAAAGGCAGCAAGCAAAGGGTGAACAGGGGAAAATTTTGTTAGCAATTTGAAATTCAGTTAAGTAATAGATTTCGCTTGCTACCAGAATTAGAGAAGTAAGAGCTTCCTATAGATTGTGGAGGAATGTAGGGAGCAGCAGATGATGCTAATAAACTTAATAGGTAAGTGAGGTGAAAAAAGAATGAACAGTTCTGCTGCTAGATGGCAGCCGTTGGAGGGTTGCAGGCCAGCAACTACAGGAGAAATTAGGTGCAGAGAACCGTGTCACAACTTTTGTGAAACCAAGTGCTAGTTTGTCAGGTAACAGTAAGATCAGATGGGTGTTGATAGTTAAACATGGAGCTAAGAGGGCTGCTTCACATGGATGCAAAATCTCCTATTGTTGCTGGCCCAGTAGTTGCTATAGGAAGATGGGGATATCCTTCTCATGGCCTACACCTAAATAGGAGGGGTATGGACAAGTTAGTAGATCTATTAGCAAGAAACACAAAGGTAGAACCCTGTGGTTAATGTGGCCAGGTGAGACACTGGCATTAGATCAAATCAGAATTCAGGCTGACAGCATTAAAGGAAATTAATTTGACAGAGACTCCCTGTTCAACTTATAATAAGAGACGAAAAAGTTAAATCGATTTGCTTCATCAGAATATCAGGGGTGAAAAATTAAGTAAATGGGTTATTAATGTGTTTGGAAGATTATATAAATTGGAAAGAAACTGATGTCCTTTTTCTGTGTGAACACAGTTTAACCACAGGAATAGAAAACCTTAATGCACGTGGTTATAAATTAGCTGCATGTTCAGTAGATCCAATATGGACAAAGGAGGAGTTGTCAGATTTATAAAAAAAGGGACTATAAATACAAAAATGTAGAGATAAGTAAATTCTGTAAAGAGGATATAGTAGCATGTCCTTGTGAGTTACTACTGGGAAATATAATCTTTGTGATTGTTCCATTATACGGGTCTCATGATCAACTGGGAAATTTTAACGAGCATTTCTGATGAATTATTGTGCTCTCTGTCAGATAAAAGGAAGATAATATTAAAATTATGTAAACTTCCTGAATGAATTTGACAGGAAAAGTTATCTGGAACTTAGAACCACTTATAATTTGGTCTCAGCCATCAATTTCCGTACCAGAGTTGTTTAAGACAGTAGTACCCCATATGAATAATATATTCATTCAACAAGCAGAAGTTAAAGAAAAACATGGCTCTCCATTGGTAACTGTATTGTCAAATAATGGTGCACAGTTGGTCACATTATAGAACTTAGCTCCATGTACTGTTCGGAAAACAGTGAGGCTGATTAATGCCAAAACTACTGAAGATTTTAAAGAAAGCTTAAAAATGTTGACTGGTGTGAAGTTTACAATGATTCTAATTCTAAATTTAAATTCAACCTATTTCTTGATGAGTTTGTATCCATTTCTGAGAGTAGTTTTCCTAAAAAGATAATTTTATGTAAAAACAGCAAGTCATTAAAGCTTGGATCACTACAAGCACCAGAGTCTGTTCACAATGAAAAAAAGGACTCTTACAAAATAACTAGAACAAGTAATGACCCAGAAATATTTTCTTAATATAAACTATACTGAAATATATTAAGAATAGTTGTAAAAAGCAGGAGTATGCGCATCTTTCAGAAACTGGCAGATCAGACAATAAAATAAAGCCAGTATGGAATACTGTTAAAAGAGAGACAGGAAAAGAAGCAACAGAAGAGACATTATTTCAGCTAAAGAGACTGTGAGCATTGTAAAATAAATTGCAAGTGTAACAGGTATTTTTAATTATTACTTTTTAAAAATGGGTGAGAAAATTGATGCAAGTAATTTAGAATAGAAAGCAAAACAGTCACTGAAGAAGCAATAAAGAGGACACTTAGTGAATTAAAATTTATCTCTATCTGAAATAAGGAAGATCATCACGACTCTAAAAGTAAAAGTTGATATGGGGTGGATAATATCTCCAATAAGATATTAAAAAGTGGTGGCCCTGTGATAAGTAATGTTCTTAGTCACTTATATAATTCATCATTAACTCGTGTTTTCCCAGAAAGATTGTAGTGTGTCATTGTTAAGACTTTCTGTAAAATGTTGTCAATAACTACTGTCCAGTGTTATTCCTTATATCATTTTCTAAAATTTTTGAGAAGGTAATGTACTCCAGAGTTGTTACCCACTTGCGTAGTAATGGGATATGTAATCTATCATAGTTTGGATTTCAAAAAGGCCAGTCTGCTGAGTCAACTAGTTCTATGTTTGTAGGGGATATAATAAATTCTTTGATTGGTAAGCAGCACTAATTGGATCTTCTGTGAGCTGTCAAAGGCATTCGGTTGTCTCCACCACAATTTCTATTAGAGAAGTTTTTTTATGAAATACGTAGTTCAGCAAATGCCTGGTTTAGTTTGTAGGATTTGGGTAACGAGTACGATGTTCATGATGTGTAATGACTGTCAACATTACCGATTCACATACACAATATTTATTTATACACATTATACAGACAGATACAACTTAAACAACTGGTGTCTCAGAAACCACTGCCCAAGGTCCAGAGATACTGTTTTTTTTGCAGTGATATTCTTGGGGACAGTAGTCCATAGCCCCCTCCTCCCCAAAGGCATGGAATGCTGAAGTTGTGTTGCAGTGTGGTGCAGGTCGTCTCTGGAGGCACTGTTGAGCTTGTACTCGTCTACATGTCATGGTCAGCACTGCGGTCTGCCTCTTTGTGACATCGGTACTGGCTGAATAGGTGGTACTGGAGGTGCCATCATTAGGTCATCCGTCAGTGGTTGTACGTGATTTGGTGGGGGTGTAGGCTGATCCTGTGTCCGGTTTTCCGTGTTGTGTTCTGGGGCTGACACATGTAGGATGCCATCGCTGGATAGTGTAGATAACAGTGCAGCTATATCGACTGATTGTGCTATCGGTGTGGAGTGGTACAATAATCGTGACACAATGTTGTTGCTGAACTGTCGGTTTTCGTACATGGCAGACACCACGATCGTTGTGCCATGTAGAGGCACTGTGATATCTTCTGGAAGATAGTGTTTACATTGACTGTGACAGAAAACGGGGTTGTGTCATGTTGTGAGGCCAAAGGGGCAGTACTGTTGCCCGGTGTCTCCGCCAAAGTCCTTGCTGGCTTCAGTCTATTGACAGATACAGTAGTGGGTTTGCTGGCTAGCATGATTTTGAATGTGTTGGGTCCCCATCTTAGTACTTTATACAGTCCACTGAATGCTGGGTGTAGCACTGGCTAGATGGTGTCTGTGCGTAGTATTACATGAGGTCTAGGTTTGCACAAATACAGTGGGTTTTGTGTGGTGCGACAGCGGTGGGACTGTGATGCTGTGTATTCAATCTCTGACCCATCGTACAAGGCCTGCTTTGCTGTAGAGGGTCTCCGCTAGCGAAACATTGAGGTTCTCATTGTGAACGATTCTGATACCCAGGCTAGCACCTCTGACCATTCGTTATCGTGGCATACCAGTGCTGTTTTCAACATGTGGTGCCACCATTTCACTAGGCCGTTTGGCTGCGGATGGTAGGCTGTGGTATGGAATTGGTGGCAGCCGCAGAGGCGGAACAGTTCCATAAACAGGATTGATTCGAATTGTCTGCCCTGATCGGGTGTTAGTGACTCAGGGCAGCCAAACCTCGCTATCCATAGGTGGATGAACGATCTCGCTACTGTCCCTTCTAATATGTCCCTAAGCAGTGCAGCCTCCACCCACCGAATCGTTTGGTCGATGACCGATAGGATATAACAAAATCTGTTAGATTCAGTTACTGGCCCCACTAAATATATATGTGCATGGCAAAAACGGCCATACGGGACAGGGAAGCTCCCTAACAGCGGCTGGTTGTGTCATCCTCTCTTCACCCTCTGGCGAGGAATGCACGCTCGTGTCTTAGTGGCACAATCCCTCATCACATTCAGCAAGTCATAACGCTCTGAAACTAGTTTCGTTGTGGACGCACTCAGCAGTGAGCTAAGTTATGGAGCAAGGCGAATATTGTTTGGCGATAGTTGGCAGGGACAAGAGGTTGTTGCCTCCCCATTGACACATCACACCGAGCTAGTTTGTTGGTTCTGGCACAGGGCACAGTCGTGGTTGTAATCCCATGTTACCGCCTGACAAGAATCGCTCCAGGTCTGTATGTGAGGTTATCAAAATACTAGAGTGGTCACGGCTGCTAGGTGGGACAGGTAATCCTCAACCATATTGTCTGCTCCACACATGTGGTAAATGTCTGTTGTGAACTGTGAGATGTGGTGTTGGTGTGGCATTGACAGACGGATTCTTTCCTGTGTCAGCTAATGGTCGATGGCCTGTATAGATAGTAAGCGGTCTTCCTTCAGTATCATCGTGGACGTAGGGCACCACTTCGTACATGGCCAGTAGTTTGCGGTCAAAGGCTGACCGTTCCTTTGAGAGTCTGTCAGTTTCTTTGAGAAAAAACGGAGAGATTGTGTCATCCCTGGCTTTCCTGCCTATCGCTCAGTTGCTCACGTCTGATGTAATGACAAGACGAGCATCCAGTGAAGGTAGTGCGAGTGTGACGGTGTGGGTTAGTTGAGCTTTAATGTTGTCAAATGCATTTTGTGTCTCGGCTGTCCATGTTAGCTTCCTCTTCCCCGATGTATTTTTCCACCTGTAGAGCTTCTGTGATGGGAAGTAGAGTTTCAGCTGCCTGGGGTAGGTGTCATTGTTAGGAATTGACAACGCTGAGAAATTTACGTAGTTCTTGGTAATTTGTGGGAGGGGACCAGTTAGTAATCTGCTCAATTTTGTCATGTGTGGGCCGTATGTCTGTTGCGTCGACTAGGTGGCTGACGAACGTGATGCAAGGCTGTTGTAGTTGGCATTTGTCAGTATTAATTTCCACCCCATGTTGTGACAGCTTGTCATTTACTCCATGCAGGTGTCGTTCATGTTCCTTTGGATTTTGAGAATGTAATTAAATCGTCTAAATAAGAGTAACAGTGTGGCACATTGAAAAACAACCCATCAATGAATCTTTGCCACGTCTGTGCAGCATTTTTCAACTTGAACAGCATGAATAAGAATTCATATAAACCGAATGGAGTGATATTGGCTTTTTTGTGAATGTCCTCCTGGGCCATAGGTATTTTGGTGTATGCTCTTTTACAGTCCAGTACGCTAAAGATGATTGCCCCTGCCAAATTGTGTTCGAAATCTTGGATATTCTGGACCAGGTAGCTATCCATAATCATTCTGGCATTGAGGTACCGGTAGTCGTTGCGGAGGCCGCATAGCGATAGGTAATGCCCATGAACTGTCTGAAGGTCTGATTATACCACCCTGGAGAAATTCTTCAATGGCTGCCTTTAGTCTATGAGAAAGTAGGCAGTGTGGGAGGCAGCGTATAGGCGGTCCCGGAGTCATATTAACTCTGTGGATGGTGCCATCCGTAACTATGCTAACTGGTTTGTTTGGTAGGAGTGGTCCAGGGGGCAAAATCATGTTGTCCAATTTGTCTGCAGGGATGGTAGTCTTGTCGGTGGGTAACCCGCTTGTGAGAGCAGAAACATTGTTGCTGTTCAACCCGCATGTAAGAGCTGCATCACCGAGTATAATAGGCACTGTACTAACCTGTGTATCTGTGCTAGTGGTTGTACAGTTATCCTGTGGCTCTTGGGTCCACCGGGCGATTTGCAGTTGTTGCCGTATTTGTTGCAGTTGGCTGTCCAGTTCGTGGTGGCGGCTGCATAGCTGCTCGTTCTCTGTACATGCTTTGTAATTGTTGTTCTCTTTGTAGATGTTTTCGTAGGCATCCGTTATTTCATGGAGTTCGTCGCACAGTGTTGCACATTGTAACGCACAGATCTGCTGTGGTCTCGATGTCTAGCAGTGGTCGGCAGACTGTCACTGCAAATTCCCCCTATAGAGTGTAGTCCATCGTCTTGTAATAACAGAGCTTTGCTGAGATCCAGGATGAGGCAGTAATGATGGAGGAAGTCCGCTCTGAGCACCAGTTCCACCGTTTAGGCCACAAAGAAAGTCCATGGACGTGGTGTGTGGTCATCTAGCCAGAGCATATCGGAGGTTGTCCCCATTACCGTTATTACTGAATCATTTGCCGCTCGGAGTTGTATGGTTGAGGGCTTGTAATCTCATGTGATGATATGTGGGTTTGCGTGCTGAATTTTGCACCCGTATCGACCAGCAAGTACTGGTGTAGCGGTCATAAACAAACAGTCAATGCAGAGGGTGTGTGTGTGTGTGTGTGTGAGAGAGAGAGAGAGCGTGCGTGCGTGCGCTGCTATCTCCAGTAGAAAGGCAGCTTGTTGTAGGGAGGTGGGCTGTTGGGCCTAGGCCAGTCTTTCAGTGTAGTTTGGGTAGTCACATGGCTGTTGGCAGCGGCGTGCATCAGTGCCAAATCTCGTGTGAAACCAGCGGTAGCTGCTTGTCGTTTGGTTTTGGCTGGGCTGTGTTGTCATGACCCTTGTCGGCCATCTCCCTTGTTTGTTTATTTCCTGCAGCAGCTGGGCATGTGCACCGTGATTGTTGGGGCTATGCAGCGGTTGTGGCCTGGAATGTAGCTGGGGTCCAGTTGTGGGGGGGGGGGGGGGGGGAGTTGTCTGGTGTCTGCCATTGCTACCGTCCTTGTTTGTTATGCACCGTATCCATCGCTGTCATTGTGGTCGTAGATGGGTTGTCCTGGCACTGATCAGTGTCTGGTGGCACAGTTGTGCCATAACATCAATGGTGTGTCATTGCCCACCATTATCTCGTTTATGGTGAGGTGCAGTTGTTGCTCCGGCGTGTGTGATAATTGTTGCAATATTAGTGACTTCACCGTCTCATGCTTGTGTGCAGTCAGAGTATTTAGCAGTAGATCGCTGATGAGATCCACTTGTTCTCCAAGGTGGTTGAGAAGTATTAACAGTTTGCTCTGGTCATCCTCGATCACTGCTATCCTCATCATACATCTGCATAAGGCAAAGCACAATTCTGGTGAGTGTGTGAATGGGCGGCAGGTGGAGTTCGATAGATGGTGGGTGGTTCCTGTAGTGGTCGTTTTGTGTTGGCAGTAGTTGCAACGTTGCTCGGACCAACTGTGGTGGCCTGATGAGGTCTGGCCACTGTTTGTTGTACCTGTCGGCAAGGTCTGACATGATATTCTGGTTGGAGCTGTGGTCTTGCATGCGGCGCTGCCGGTCGGGCAGTGACGTCACACTCGTGGAGTGGCGAGTGTCGCGGCACGGCCGATATTTCTGTGCTGTCACCTGTGTGATGTATAGAGGTATCGGCAGACTGTGGAGAAATATAGTTCTGTTGGATATCACAGTTTGTATGTGTGTCCACTGTGCACACTGTTCTGTTAGTTGTGTGACGGTTGCTGTTGTGGCGTCAGTGTAATGAAACATAGTGCGGGGCTTGGGTGGCATAGCAAGTAAGTCCATGTTAACAACATAGTCCCCCTAGGGGGTAACACGCATCGCAGTAGGTGGGGTGAAGTCACGGTCGGTCGGAGGCCACCGCGGCATGGGAGGTCCTTGTGGTGTGCCCATACAGCAGTGTGTCTTGTAATCATCGTCAGCCCACATGGCACGGGGTTCACAGTAGGCGTGGTGGTGATGTCTGGTTCAAACATGACGCCTTTCATTGTCAGTGTGGGTGGTGTAGCAGTCATGTTGTAATTCTGATATCCATCTTGTGGCCATCATATCGTGTGCATGCAACGGGCATCAGCATATCCCGGTGGGAGCTGGGGTGTGGTGTGGCCGGCGTGGCCATTATGTCATGCCTGAGGTGTACCGCGGTATGCAGCGTGGCTGCCACGACGTCATCCACGTGATACGTGAGAGCGAAAGCAGTTTTTGGAAATATGCCATTCTGTTCAAAATCACTCTTAACCTGCACTATCTGCCCCTGAGACGACCAAATACACTGACCTGCATTTGTTACGTCACTGTGGTTGGTGTCTGTAATTGGCCTGTCAATGCCTGACATCTCAATAATGGTAGAGTCACTTGATTGATAGGGAGACTTGCGAGTAGCATCAGCACTAGCTGAATGTATATCAATTGGAATTTTGTGCTCGAGAATGTCGGGGGTAGCGTAGTAACGCCATTGTGCACTGCCACCAATCGTCGTCATCTCTTTGTTATGTAGTCTGACAGGGTTAGTGTCCACATAAGCACTCTAGCACTGTTTTCAGTGTTCGTTAAAGGCACTGTGGTCGACTGTACCAATGGTTGCATTGTTGTGCAGGTATTAAACACAGAAGTAGTGCAGTTTCTGTCTTGAAGCAGTGAAAAGTCATTAGATAAACACTTGCTATCGTTGACTGTAGCTGGCTGATCAACGGTGTGTGTAGGATCCACACTGACGAGGAGTTGGATTCTCACATCAGGTGGAGGTGGAGCAATGTGTTACACGAAAATGTCACGGTGCATTGTCAAAAAACTCTGTGTCACCAATGCAGGATTTGGGTAACGAACACAATGTTCATGATGTGTAATGACTCTCAACATTACTGATTCACATAGACAGTATTTATTTATACGCATTACATGAACAGATACAACTTAAACACTTGGTGTCTTAGAACCCACTGTCCAAGGTCCAGAGACACTGTTTTTTGCAGCAATATTCTTGGGGACGGAAGTCCATAGAACTTGTGTCCCCACAAGTTCTTATTTGAGAAACAGGATGCAGGAAGTTTTCTTAGGCCATTTGACTAATACAAAGAGGAATGCCACATCATCTGCATGGGGAGAAATTACAGTAGGAGCCCCACAAGGTTAGATCATTGGCCCACAACTTTTCTTGCTTTATTTGAAGGAACTGCCAATTTATTTGAATCAATATGCAGAATTAGTCCTGTCTTGATTTTACAAGCATTGTTGTGAAGCTGAGAAAATAAGCATCTACAAAGGAAATAGTAAAAGATCTTTTTTGTGCAAGTTACTGAATGGTTTTGCACAAATGGGATAGGTTTAAACTTTGAAAAATTACAATTCACGTAGTTTGGTACTGTCACAAATATCCATCTCCTCCTACTAATCTAGTATACCACAAAAAATAATAAATGCGATAGAAAATTGTATGTTCTTAGGTGTGCATATTGATGGGAAGTTCAACTGGAAAAGCCACACATAGACATCTGCTGAATAGTTTCGTTCAGCTACTTTTGCCATAAGAATATCTGCCAACTTTGGGCTAAAAGTTCTTTAATCTAAATCTGAAAACGTTTCTGACACTTGTCAGCTATTTTACTTCCATGGGGGGACTGTCGATGTGTTTTACAGCTGTGTATTTCATTCTTTTTTGTGCAAAACTTAGATTCGTTAAGTGGGCAATGCAGATCATTTTTTCTTCAAGTGTTGTACTTCTGAATATTTAATGATATACCTTCAAGATGTACATATGCAAACTCCACAAATAATTCTAGTTACTTTCTATTGTGCAATTAATACTTTTCATCCGAGTGCAGGGCTACCTCAGAATAGTATCCCATAAGGCATCAATGAATGAAAATATGTTAACTTACTGACCTTAGGGCATATTTCTTTACAATACCAATTTTCATATACTTATCTTTACAGTTTTTTCAATATAACTAAATACAGTCTTAAACATTTTCAGCTTCTATTTCACTCCCTGGGATTCAATTTCCAGAAACAGTGACACACTATTTTTTTCGTTTCTAACTGAGAACCCAAACACCAATTTTCAAAGATTTAGCTTTACAAATGCTTTCACAATGAAATACTTTCATAAAACATTTCACCCATGTAGGGTTTAAGTTTCCAAAAACAGTGAAATGCTTATTTTTTAACATCTGACAAAGAAGACAAACACAAACTTTTGCAGATAAAAGCTTTAAAAATACTTTAGCAGTTCTTTAATAATGATTTATTTAAAAACAACTTTCACCTACTATTTCACCCCCATAAGGGTTAAATTTCCAAAAATGCTGAAGCACATATTTCTTTATTTTTGACTGAGAAGCCAAATACTAATTTTCGTACATCTAATTGCCTCACTAGAGAGATATTTTCAATATCCCTTTGATCCCGTATTATATGCTCTGGAAATTTCGAATTTCTATTCTTAGTGGTTTGGGCTGGGCAATGATAAGTCAGTGAGTGAGTCCATCAGTCGAAACATTGCCTTTTATATATCGAGAGATGAAGTGTTCTCTGTATGTTGTGTTGACAACTTCTGCATCATAATGGTCATCATGAATTTGATCTATGGAACAAGTAGCTAGCTAACTAACTAAACACTCTTAAATGGAAATGGGCAGGACATATCACACAAAAAATTGACAGAAGATGGACAAAGGCAGTACTAGAGTGGAGTCCTGGAGCAACACTATGACCACAAGGTAGACCACTTGCTCACTGGGCTAAAGAACTGAGTTGTATGCATGAGGCAGACCTGAATTCTATTAACACAGCTTGCTTCTTGTTTTATTCATAAACAACCTCTTTCAAACAACAGATGCAGGTGAATAGGTAGTTTTCCAAAGGGCTTTAGACACTGTACAACATAGTAGACTACTAACCAAGACATGACCAAAAAGGTATCTTTGCAGATATGTGATTGGCTCAACAAATAATTAACAGAGTCAAGTATATTATATTGGGTAGGAAATGTTACATTGAAACATTAGTAACATTGGGTGTTCCAAAAGGAAGCATAATACAACCTCTAATATTCTCAATATACATAAATGATTTATCAGCTAGGATGAGTGACACTATCAGATTGTTTACTGATGGCACTGTTGGGCCACAGTATGGAAATGCACAAAGACTTGGATGAAATTTGCTCCTCGTATTAGAGAAGCACCTCTTTCTAAGTGTGGATAGATGTAAGATAATACTAATGACACGATAGTGTGTAATGAAAACATTGGCGGTGAACATCTTGAGAACACCATGTCTCAAGATACTATACTGGAGTACCGTAAAAGTCCTTCATCACTTACATGCTATGCACTTACCTGAGAAAGAGGCGTGAACTACTATCTTTCTACCAATACTGTCCACCTGATTAGATGACATGGAATTACCATGAAATGAGACAATCAAGTAGAAGCTGTTTTAGGTAAGGTCGAATGGAAGACTTAGATTTGTTGAAAGAGTTTTGAGAAAATACAATCCATCTGTAAAGCAAATTGGATACAAGACACTAGTGTGATCAATTCCACAGTTTAGAGCTCTTATCACATAGGTATGATATGAGACATTTCAAGGATACAGAGATGCACTGCTATGTTCATAACAGGTTAGTGCAGTCCATACAAAAGTGTAACAGAAATGCTGAGGAATCTGAATAGAAATCCTGATGTAAGTCTCGCAAAACTCCATTGTGTAAATTTAGAGAACATGTATTCAAACAAGACTGTGAGATAACTGTGCAGCCACCGTCGTATATGTTACATAGTGATTATGACCATGAGAGGGAATATAGCATTAAATAGGCATATAGACAGTCCTTTCCCCCAGATCAGTATATGAATGGAATACGGTAGACATCAATAATATAGATACACAGTACCCACCAATATGCACTGTATGGTGGCTTAAAGAGTTATATGCAGATGCAGAGGTGGTTTCACATGGGTCCAGCAAGTCACTTTTGGGAACAGAAGCCACGCCTACAGTTAAGTCTGCTCACTGAAAATGAAGATACAGATTTTAACACAACACCAACACGCCAAACATGGTATAAGGGAGCAAATGGGTCACAGTACTGCCTGGTACATGCCAACGGCAAACCATTAGTATTTTGAAAACTATGTGAGAGGATGCTTTCCACTTGCTGATTGAGCACCGTTCTGGCAGATAATAGCGGTATTCTCATTTTTGGGGTGAAATGGATACATCTGCCATCTCTTGCTGGCAATGGCAAATGATACAGGAACCTATTGTCCCATAATCTACATATGTTTGCTCGTCGACAGCACTTCACAAACGACTTGCACCTTCAGCAGGACCTGTAACTCCCAAATGGTTGTAGTTATTTTAGGAGCACTACTTTTAAGGATGCTTCACAGGTCACTTGACCTCAATGATGTTGAGCGCACTTGGAGTGTCACTGTGACATGTACACATTTTGTACTTAGACTGAACCGATCTCCGAGAATTGTGCCTGACAGTTGATTGGTTATGGATCCGGCAGCTCCCAGTTTTTTCAGTTTGTTTTGGCACAGGAGCCATGATACACAGTCACTGTGATCAGGCAAAAAGGATGTTGTGACTGCTCGTACATGTATTGAAATACAGGGTCAAGACTAAGCAGATTTAGGTTTGTAAAGTACCACAGTAGAATCAATTGACTGAGAGAAGAATGGGTACTATACTGGAGTACCATAAAAGTCCTTCATCACTTACATGCTATGCACTTACCTGAGAAAGAGGCGTGGACTACTATCTTTCTACCAATACTGTCCACCTGATTAGATGACATGGAATTACCATTCACTCTGATTTTTTAGCAAATAAAAGTGTAACCTTAAATATAAACCTACCTATTAATTATTACACAAGCAGGACTATATAACAGGCTTTGCATGTCTCTCGCACACAAGTAGAGAGAGAGTGTGTGTGTGTGTGTGTGTTACTTTTAAGGACAGCTCTAGTCAAAAATATAACCTTCATTATAGAGACACATAATCCATCACAGATCAGTAAACTAGAGAGACCTCACCAGGCTGCAAGCCACACATAATGAAAAAGACACAGTTCGGTAACTTGACATTATAATCCAGTATTTGGTATCCTGCAAAAGTTGTACTATTGGAATATTTGGAAGGTTTCTATGGTGGATGTCCTTAATCATACCAACAGTTGAGAACATAGTACAGAGCACTGGATTTCTGACAGTCTTTGGTTTCTTCCTATCAAAGCTGAATGTATGCCACATGAGCTGAGGCCTGCCTATACAGACGTAGTACATTTTTAATGATTTCCAAATGATGGGATGGATTGTGTACACTTTTTGACCCCAACCTCGATTAGCTTTTAGCGTCCATTTTATTGAGCACATCCATGGTGCTACCAATAAAGGTGTACTCGCCTTGGACTCTGCTTCGATATATCTCCATCAATTATGGATGGCAGTTGAGTGCTTATGTATCATTATGATTTTGGGGCTGACTATGTAAAGCAATTAATCTTAGATTGGTACAAAAATTGAACTAGGATCAAAATGCACTTGGAAATCTGAGTTTTGTAATGTTGACTCCAGATTATTTTGCTGTGAACTAGGATCAACTTTGACTAGCAATATTTTGCAGATTCAACTGCAAGTTCAATTACAGTTCTCAATTCACATTCTAGTGATAATGTGAAAGTTTTTTGATCTGTATTGTTAGAATAAGGAGAATGTCAGCAAGGTGATCAATGACTGCAAATAATAATTACTCCCATTAGAATTAGTGGAGATGACTCTTAATTAATGTGAAAAAGTTTAAAGCAGTTCCATAAGACACTGAAGGTCCGAGAGTAAGAAGGGTCCTGGGTCTTCAGTGTTAATTTAAGATGCTGTTCAATAAATTTATGGCTGCCAGTTTCCTCCAAGTACTCTGTATGGCAGTTCTTAGATGAATGTGCTACTTCTAATCTGTGCTTTCATTGTTAAGAAGGAATTCATGCTGAAAGAATTCTACAGTCCATCCCACAGTAAGGGAACCACCTCACAGCACTGATCGGGTTTTGGTTTTCTCTGGCAGAGTATTTCGTGTGGTTTCTTGCAGGTACCACGTTCTAGTTGCCTGTGGTGATTGCTTTTCCCAGTGGTCTTGTTTCCCTTTGATTAACTCTCCTTTAAGTCTCCATTCACATAGAAGTCTCATTTTGAATTTGACAATATGTATGGTTTTTCTTTTTATGTATCATTTTTTTCTGTAATCTTACTCTTTTGTGTACTTAGTGACAAAAGTACAATTTTTGTTTAGTTCTGTAACAGGCTATCCATAAACATTTGTCAAAGCAGGTAAAAAAATCCACAACAGTCAAATCTTTTGTTAAATACAAATTCTCTTCTGCTTCTCTGCAGTGGGCTTTTGTTCAAATTTCACATACATATACCAGAATAAAAGTAAAGGTTTACAGTTGTCCAATATATTTATTTATAAAAAAATCAGTTTATTTACAAATAATTATATAGGTACTTAAGTGCAAAAGGAAAAGGAAAATAGTTTTTGGTGATAGTTCATGCTTCTTGTTGAACAAATGGATTTGGTATGCTTTCCATTCCATCCACGGGGCAGATAAGCACTACTGAAGTTCCTCTACACACAACGAGGCCCAACATTCTTGTGTCCTCTGTCAATTTGTATGGGTCATCTGGATCTGTGTATAAAATATACTGTGTTAGGCAGGTTATGACAGTCAATCTGCATAATGCACAGTACAAATTCCTTGTATAGTTGCAAAAAGGGGAGGGGGAAAGATAATATAATGGAAGGACAGACTGGAGACAAAGAAGACAAATTCCAAGAAAAATAAAAAATAAATCTGGGATTCTGGAACAATACACATAAAAATGGACAGGTGGGAGATCAAAGATTAAACTTAGGGTCCGGTGATTGGTGGCAGCCTAGTTGCTTAGAGGTGTATATTTTGCTTCCTGTTATCAATTCATTAATCACTCTCTCACAAATATCTACCTACCCCTTTCTCCTCTCATTATCTATGTCAGGTGGCAGCAACACAGTTCAAGGAATTGCATTTTCCCATTTGCTACATCAGTTTCACTACTGTTCAGCAGTGCAATACATATCCAAATACAACAAGCACCTTCTCACAGTAATCCGAAAAAGATGTGTAAATTAACCCTACTCATATGTTTTACAGCATTATGAATAACACTGCAAAAATGCCAGATTACTACTCACTGTAAAGATAACAACTGAGCTGCAGACATGCACAATGAAAGATTGTTAAACACTGAGATTTCGGCCAAAGCCTTCTTCAGAAAAGAGAACAAAACACACACACACACACACACACACACACACACACACACACACACACATTCACATAAGCAGGCACACCTCACTCACAAATGACTAGTATCTCTGGCCACTCTGGCCAGGCTGCAACAACCTATCCTTTTCACAATTTTGTTGATATTACAAAAGTAACTGAGAACCTAAGTTGCAAGAGCTACACTGAGATGAAAAGGTTGGCACCGGAGAGGAGTTCAAGGTGGGCTACAGCCAATTAATCAGAAGACTGATGGAAAAAAATACTTATAAGATGATCCCTGAATAAGTAAGTGAAATGAAATTAAATTGTACAACTAGACTTCACAACCAAAACAAATTATAGATTTTTTTGTCACTGGCGAAGCTGTTTTTATATCAAGAACACATTAAATACTGTTTCTAAGTGGTTATTCTAATGGTAGACCAATTGTATCAACACAGTGAAGTTGAAGGTTAACCACAAATAAAACAATGCTCAGTATTTGCTCTGCTTTCTTGACCAAATTTAGCTGCAACAACAAACTACATACAGGCTGCACATAAAGTCTGGGAACACTTTCAGTTATTTATTGCACAAGAACTAAACATTGTACAGATACCATGCATATTGCATTTTGAAGAGAAACTCTGAAAGTCCCCCCCCCCCCTCTCTCTCTCCAAACATTCGATACGCGAACCATGAGTGACCCGGCAGACATCAATACAGTAATCAAATTCTAGGCACACCCGTCCCAGCATGGCATCGTCAACTGTGGCAGTTGCTTCCCGTATTCTTTCCTGAGGCTCTGTTACATCATGTGGTAGAGGCAGTACATACACCAGATCTTTAATTTGTCCCCACAGAAAAAAGTCATACAAAGCGAGATCTGTTGATCAGGGAGGTCATTTCATGAAACAGCTCGCTCCACATCTGAACTCACCATGTTTGCGACTAGCGCTGACTATCGGCAAATTACCAAACTACACTGTGGCAGTATACATGAAAAAAACTTTCAGGGTTTCTCTTCAGAATGACATATGTATGAAATCTGTACAATGTTTGGTTCTTCTACAATAAATAATTGAAAGTGTTCTTGCAATTTATGTACACCCTGTACTTTTAAGAAAATTATTAATGCACAAAAAGGTGAAAGGGGTAATAGCTATGTAAATAAATCCAAACAGTAAATATTTTTGTGGTAAGACATTTGTATTACCTCTAAGAATCTCTGAAGTATTGTCCAACACAAGATTAAGGAGAGGGTCATAGCCCTTGAGCACACCAGCTGCCTCCCTACCACCAGCAAATTTCACTCTGATGTTTTTTTCCAGATATTTTGAGAGATCAAGAATACTTTCTTTCCTTTTCTTTTCTTTCTGATCCCCTTGGACCTGAACCTGAAATTTTGAATGGCATATTTTATCTGTATAAAAAAATGTAACCGTATGTTTGTACAAAATAAAAAATCTCTAAAAGTTCTTCACCATTTACTTTGAAATTTTTAACACAATGTGGCATTCAAATACACACATGTTGTTATATACCTACTAGCATGTGTGTGTTTTGTTTAAAATCTTAAATCTCTCAAAGTTCCTCACTGATTCCCTTGGCACTTTGACACAATACTGCATTCGAATACACACATCTTTATATATCTATATACAAATATATATGTAATAATTAAAAGGAAAATCTGTATAAAAATGTAAATGCATGTTTGTTTGTTCCACATCTTAAATCTCTCAAAGATCTTCATTGACTGTTTCGAAATTTTGGCACAATGCTGAATTCAAATATGTGTGCATTTTTATACATCTTTTTTACATGTATATAAATGTATATGTAATATATAAAGAGGAAACGTTATGGCCAACAACCATGAAAAGTTCTTGACCAATGTACTTCAAATTTTGACACAATACTCTAATGCACAGTCCGACAGTCACAGTCAGGATGTATGTTAGCAAACAAGAAAGTTGTATTTATGGCTTATGATTAGAAAATGGTTCAAATGGCTCTGAGCACTATGCGACTTAACTTCTGAGGTCATCAGTCGCCTAGAACTTAGAACTAATTAAACCAAACTAACCTAAGGACATCACACACGTCCATGCCCGAGGCAGGATTCGAACCTGCAACCGGAGCGGTCGCTCGGCTCCAGACTGTAGCACCTAGAACCACACGGCCACTCAGGCCGGCCTTTGATTAGAATATTGCTACAGAACCAGAGAGAGACGGAGAGAGGGGTGGGAATAAATGGACACAGAAAGTGGAAAGGAGGAGATGACAGAGAAAGGGGGGAAATATGGAAGCGTCTGATCCCGCCCGTCTGCTTTGACCCATGACGTCACAAATATGGCAGAAACGACCATAAACCACGATTCCAATATGGCGCATATAAAGTCGGTACATACACATTATGAGGATGAAAATACATCGAAAAACACACTTTCCACAAAAAGCCTAATAACACTAACAGGACAAGGGCGGGAAATGCGGTGTTTTTAGGTGGGGGCAAACTAAATATAAACAAATTTAGACACCCACCCCCATACAAAACCACACAAAACACCGAATAAAACCGACATCACAAAACTCCCCAAATACCACTAAACACAATATCATCTGGAATCGGACACTTCCCTTGGCCTATATAGCTCAACAGCAGCTCCCGATCCCATAAATTAGGATCAAACACTTCCCTTGGCCTATATAGCTCAAAAACATCTGATACACAGCCATACGTTGGGATCGAACACTTCCCTTGACCTGTGCACTGTTAATTTTATCCGTCATATCCATTCCTGAACAAAAACAACCGATTAATTTTACTAAAATTACCACACAATGTACAGCTAACGACACTAAATTAACCTTCACATAAAACTGTTAACTCACTGAAACGAATTCCACTACAAACACAGCCGACACTCGAACAATTCTGGATAATGAGCAAATGCGAACTGAGCCCATTACACCACACAAACGAAAACCCTGAACATACTACCAGAGAGCACAACAAGCCACAACACGACGACATCTACAAACACGCCACACTCAGAAACCAAACTCCGCACCATCATGACGTCACACACGACAACACCCTTACGTCACGGGTCAAAGCCGACGTGTGGGATCGGATGCTTCTGTTGACCCGAAAGGGGTGGTGATGAACAGAGAGAGGAGATAGGAGGAAATGGAGAGAGGGGGGGGGGGGAGAAGGAAAAGATGGACAGAGTGTGTGTGTGTGTGGGGGGGGGGGGAGGAAAAGATGGACAGAGAGAGGAGGGGAAGATGAGGAACAGGGAGAGGGGCATAGGCGGAGGATAAGGACACGACAACGGGGAGGTGATTAGGATGCATACCTAATTCCATTACAATTTAGAAATGTGTGCTTTCTCTTTTCTTTCTTTTCCATTTATCCAGACAATGCCACAGCAACACATGGCCAGAAACAGCAAGTACTGATAATATACACTGCTGGCCAACGTAAATGCAACACCAAGAAAGACAAGAGGTAGCACAACAAAATTTATTTTGTAGATAACATGTTGACCAAGTATCAAATGATTATGTTTACAGACGTCTGTAACATGTGGTTCCTGCCAGAATCAGTAGCCAGAGTAGCCGCCATTGTTGGAGATCACTGCTGCCACACGTCTCGGCATTGAGTCAAAGAGACGTTGGATGTGTTCCTGGGGTACAGCAGCCCAAGCAGCTTCCACATGTTGCCACAGATCATCTGGTGTGGCAGCTGGGGATGTAATCTGGGTCACTCGTTGAGCAACCATGGACCACATGTTTTCTATCGGCGAAAGATCCGGAGAGCGAGCCGGCCAGGGAAGCACTTCAATCTGGTTATTGACGAAGAACCTTTGGACAATGCGTGCCACGTGTGGTCGCGCATTATCCTGTTGAAATATGGCTGTGGCCGAGCCCTGAAGGTAAGGAAGGACAACTGGCTCCAGCACCTCGGATATGTAGCGCCGGCTATTAAAAGTATCGGCAATGCGTACTAGAGGCGTGCAAGAGTAATATCCAATACCACCCCATACCAAATACCCGGTGCAAGACCAGTGTGGCGGTGCATAATGCAGCGTTCCAGCATCCTCTCTCCACGGTGTCTCCACACTCGAATCCGACCATCGTGGTGCTGCAGACAGAAGCATGCCTCGTCAGTAAAGACATCATTCCATTCTGCCGTCCACATCCGTCTGTCATCACACCATTGGCGACGGAGACGTCTGTGGTTCTGCGTCAATGGTAGACGAAGCAATGGACGTCTTGCGGACAGACCACTCTGCTGTAAATGGCGTCGAATGGTATGCGCAGACACTGGATGATGCGTTAGACGCAATGTGCTGTGCTATGGTTCGGGATGTCACTGAGCGATCCGTCACTGCCATGCGCACAATTTGCCTATCAGCACGTGCATTGGTGCACCGAGGTGAATGCGATCGACTACGTCGGTCCGTCGTACCCTCCTGCATCCAACGGTCACATATCCGCATTACATTCTCTGTATGATAATCCACAGTCTCGGTAGGCCACTATCCTTCCTCTGTCAAACTCGGATACTTGATCAAACGATGTTCGCTGTTGTCTACGAGGCATAACTGATCGTCTTGTGAAACAACCACAAGGTAAACACACGTGCCAAACGTACACTCGTCGAAATCACCAAGCCTTAAATGGCGGTATGAGGTGGCGCCACAGGCGCGCGTGATGTGCGTCTGCGCTGAAATTCTAATCAGTTGCAATATCTCATCGCTGCAAACCCATGGTGTAAATTTCACTTGATTCGAATGCTTCCTTCAGGGTGTTGCATTTACGGTGGCCAGCAGTGTACATAAAAATGAAGAGCCAGTACAAGGCAGGAGGACATGGAGAGCAGCCACGTGGAGACCTGCTTTTTGGCAGAATGCATAACATCTAATAATAAAAATAAAATGAAAGGATCATTGGCATTTATGGCTGGGAGACCCCCCCTTCGGGGTTGCCCAGCCACCTAGTGCAAGTTTCTTTATGTGACGCATGTACGGAGATGAAATAATGATGAGGACAACACAATGCCCAGACCCTGTGCAAATAAAACCTCCTTCCCACCTGGGGATTAAACCCAAGTCTCAAGCATGGCAGTCAGCCATGCTCCCCACTCTGTTATTGAGGCAGACATAATAATAATAATAATAATAATAATAATATAATTACTGTGAGTGGAAAAAACATCAACAGTAAACGCAGATTTATAAAGGCCTTATCACACTGACTTGTGTGAATGACATGTATAGGATCTAAACTGCCAAAGAAGTATGTAGCCAATGTATGATAAAATTATTATTATTCTATCAGCCTTCGTTGTATTAAGAACTTCTGACAAGTTGAAATCATTTGTTGGCCCATGTGTTTAGCCAAATCCTTTGGCTGGACAACAATCTTCCATATTAAGCTATCTTACTTTTCAGAGATTCATTCAAGGCTTTTACCAGCTAAGTCTATCCCTTTCCCAAAAGTACACTGTTGATGAAATGCAGGCAATAATACATATAGATATTAAATTCTAATTCATATGCTGTTATAAGTAATCTATTGGTAGAGTCATGAACATCCTGCTGATTAACTATAGCTTGGTCTTCAAATAAATGTGGTATAAGTCATCACTTCACCAAAAAATGTATGACTACATACTTTACTCTCATAATTATGGAATTTTAGTTTACTTGAGGACAATATTATGGAAATGGAAGAGGATGTAGATAAAGATGAAATGGGAGATATGATACTGCGTGAAGAGTTTGACAGAGCACTGAAAGACCTGAGTCGAAACAAGGCCCCCAGAGTAGACAACATTCCATTGGAACTACTGACGGCCTTGGGAGAGCCAGTCCTGACAAAACTCTACCATCTGGTGAGCAAGATGTATGAAACAGGTGAAATACCCTCAGACTTCAAGAAGAATATAATAATTCCAATCCCAAAGAAAGCAGGTGTTGACAGATGTGAAAATTACCGGACAATCAGTTTAATAAGCCACAGCTGCAAAATACTAACACGAATTCTTTACAGACGAATGGAAAAACTAGTAGAAGCCGGCCTCGGGGAAGATCAGTTTGGATTCCGTAGAAATACTGGAACACGTGAGGCAATACTGACCTTACGACTTATCTTAGAAGAAAGATTAAGGAAAGGCAAACCTACGTTTCTAGCATTTGTAGACTTAGAGAAAGCTTTTGACAATGTTGACTGGAATACTCTCTTTCAAATTCTAAAGGTGGCAGGGGTAAAATACAGGGAGCGAAAGGCTATTTACAATTTGTACAGAAACCAGATGGCAGTTATAAGAGTCGAGGGACATGAAAGGGAAGCAGCGGTTGGGAAGGGAGTAAGACAGGGTTGTAGCCTCTCCCCGATGTTGTTCAATCTGTATATTGAGCAAGCAGTAAAGGAAACAAAAGAAAAATTCGGAGTAGGTATTAAAATCCATGGAGACGAAATAAAAACTTTGAGGTTCACCGATGACATTGTAATTCTGTCAGAGACAGCAAAGGACTTGGAAGAGCAGTTGAACGGAATGGATGGTGTCTTGAAAGGAGGATATAAGATGAACATCAACAATAGCAAAACAAGGATAATGGAATGTAGTCGAATTAAGTCGGGTGATGTTGAGGGTATTAGATTAGGAAATGAGACACTTAAAGTAGTAAAGGAGTTTTGCTATTTGGGGAGCAAATGATGATGGTCGAAGTAGAGAGGATATAAAATGTAGACTGGCAATGGCAAGGAAAGCGTTTCTGAAGAAGAGAAATTTGTTGACATCGAGTATAGATTTACGTGTCAGGATGTCATTTCTGAAAGTATTTGTATGGAGTGTAGCCATGTATGGAAGTGAAACATGGATGGTAAATAGTTTGGGCAAGAAGAGAATAGAAGCTTTCGAAATGTGGTGCTACAGAAGAATGCTGAAGATTAGATTGGTAGATCACATAACTAATGAGGAAGTATTGAATAGGATTGGGGAGAAGAGAAGTTTGTGGCACAACTTGACCAGAAGAAGGGATCGGTTGGTAGGACATGTTCTGAGGCATCAAGGGATCACCAATTTAGTATTGGAGGGCATCGTGGAGGGTAAAAATCGTAGGGGGAGACCAAGAGATGAATACACTAAGCAGATTCAGAAGGATGTAGGTTGCAGTAGGTACTGGGAGATGAAGAAGCTTGCACAGGATAGAGTAGCATGGAGAGCTGCATCAAACCAGTCTCAGGACTGAAGACCACAACAACAACAACAACAACAACAACAACAACAACAACAGTTTTTCAACTGTTAATAAAGGAGTTCTTAAGGAGGTTAAATGGACAGCATACCACACTAAAGACCTGACTTGGCAACAAATTACCCACAAAAGTAAGGGGTTTGCTACAGTATATGCATCAGTTTCAAGCCCAATAACTGCAAAGATCCCCACAAGTTACAAGGATGTCCTGCACTGCTTCTGATATACACACAGAGAAAACTAACAAGTGTTACTTTTCTCAGCAATTACTTCTCACATTTTGAAGAACAATCTTCTTGTTTGCATACACAAAGCTCGCCACATCACCTTTTGCAAACACTTCTGGGGTCGACAGAAGCGTCCGATCCCACGCGTGTGTGACGTCATGACGGCGCGGAGTTTTGTTTCTGAGTGTGGCGTGTTTGTAGATGACGTCGTGTTGTGCTCTCTGGTGGTATGTTCAGGGTGTAATGGGCTCAGTTTGCTTTTGCTCATTATCCATAATTGTTCGAGTGTCGGCTGTGTTCGTAGTGGAATTCGTTTCAGTGAGTTAACGATTTTGTGTGAAGGTTAATTTAGTGTTGTTCACTGTATGTCGTGTGGTAACTTTAGTAAAATTAATTTGTTGTTGTTTTTGTTCAGGAATGGATATGATGGATAAAATTAACAGTGCACAGGTCAAGGGAAGTGTTCGATCCCAATGTGTGGCTGTGTATGTTGGTATTGGTATCGGGAGATGTTTTTGAGCTATATAGGACAAGTAAAGTGTTTAATCCTAATTTATGGGATCGGGAGCAGCTGTTGAGCTATATAGGTCAAGGGAAGTGTCCGATTCCAGATGATATTGTGTTTAGTGGTATTTGGGGAGTTTGGTGATGTCAGTTCTTTTTGTCGTTTGGTGTGGTTTTGTATGGGGGTAGGTGTCTAAGTTTGTTTATATTTAGTTTGCCCCCACCCACAAACACCCCATTTCCCGCACTTGTCCCGTTAGTGTCATTAGTCTTTTTGTGGAAAGTGTGTATGTTTGTTTTTCGGTGTATTTTCGTCCGCATAATGTGTACGTAACGACTTTATATGCGTCATATTGGAATCGTGGTTTATGGTCGTTCCCACCATATTTGTGATATCATGGGTCAAAGTAGAGGGCGTGATCGGACGCTTCCGTGTTTCCAAATTCTGTTGTTACCTAGTTAATGATGTTGTTACGAAAGATGGCAGAAAAGCAAAATAACAAGCCCACTGTCAAGACAGATAAAAGTAATTGGATCTATAAAATAATGTGTCTTTTTTGAAGAGTGATTTCATATGTTACATAGTTCCCATCTACAATGTTTCTGTTTGTATTTTTGACTTGTAATTTCACTCATGTTCTTCAACAATATGTCACTTAGTTATTATGGATGGTAGATTTGATCACGTGGTGTACTAGACCTATGTGGTATACGTCTAGTGAATAAAGAGTTTTTTTTTTTTTTTTTTTTTTTTTTTAAAAAGAAGCAAATTGCAATAATGCCACTCTGATTCTCACTCCTTTCTTAGTGGCCATTGTAGTGACTATCCTGGGACCTACTACAAGCTGAAAGGTAACAGCTTTGTTGAGATTTGCAAAGCCACCAATTTGTCAAATAAAAAGCAATTCTTTAAAAAGATAGTTGCAATGTGCTTATGTAGCGTACCCTGAAGCTTACGTTAGTTGGAAGGAGATAGTATGGGAGCCAACAATTTTTCGTTGGCTGTGAAGCCAACAATATCTTTTTATACATCACATTCCCAATTTAAAAAAAAAAAGAAAAAATCTATTTTTCCACTGCAGTATGACATTTTCAAGATTTTATAAGTTTTAAGGAGTTATATGCATGCATATCCCCCATCCAAATATTTCCTGTTGCTGGTGAGGTCCCATTAGTTCACTGGTCTTTGCTTTGCTAATGTTTTCATGTTGTTAGTGATTTTATCCACTGGTTGTTTCTTCAGGCTGTTATCTCCACTATGTTACTGAAGGCACTGGTCTGGTGACACAGTATTGCATCTGCTGCATCGTAAAGTCAAGCATCGGAACGCCAGTCGGGAACGATAGAGCAGAGAGAGCTGTGAGAAGACATCAGCCAATTACACGCTGACCGAACCCTCTCCAGGATGACAATGCAACAGCAACGGCCGCTATGCGAAGAGAACATTAGTGCCGCGCCTCACTGGTCACGGCCCAGAGTGTCAACACTAGTTACTCCGCTTGTACATTCTATGTAGCTCAAACTTGGAATTGTTATACTGTTAAGAAACTTGATTATTTCATGTCACCCTCTGCTTGCGACACATCAGTGTGATTGCCATGTTAAGTATTGTAATCTTTTCATTTTGTAATAAAACTCATTAATAAGATTTATTTAAATGTTGTCTAGTGATCCAAGCAAGCTGGTTTCTGAGACACCCCATATTTGCCAACTGGGCTGGATTTAACAGCATCAATTGCTAATACCAAATAAATTATTATATCCAAAATATGGGGAGTGGTGATAAAAGGCAGAAAACAGTTTGTGGATATTGCTCTTTGTTACACTATAATTGCAATTTGGCTAGCACTTCAATATCTCACTCTAGGCGAGAGCTGATTCTGCAGTCCTTATTAATTATACATATTGCATGTATTCTCTGCTATTGATAATACATTTACATCCTTCTACACATCCTACAGATTAACATTTGATTTCTACCATTTTAGTACATCTGCTCTGTTCTGAAAACAGCGAGTATGTGCTTAATATAATACAGGTATAATAATTTCCATGGTCATCATGTAGCAGTCAACTGGAAATTTAGGCGATACTATTGCTATACCATAAATACTAATAGTATACAGTAGGAGCTCCAATCTTACCACTGTGCTAGTTTGCACACACATGTACATAAAAATAATACGAATGAAATGTCTTTCACTTATAATTTGCTAGAATATCATCGCACTTCCAGGTTTCAACAGGAGCTTCTTGTGTAAACGTTGAAATATCATAGTGGTGTCAGCTGTACATAATAAATGTAATGTCTTGACGGACACTGACATTTACGATATTTTCAAGCAAATATTTAATAAATGTCGGTTATACTATTTAGCGACGATAATCTAGTAAGTTGGCTAATGATTCAAATTGTCAATCAAGAAATTAGCGATAACACAAATTAAATGGTAATATATATATATATATATATATATATATATATATATATATATATATATATATATATATATATATATATATATATATATATATATATTCTTTTGCTCTGAACCACTCCCGAGAGAAAAAGTAAAAAATCCTATGGCAAAAGTTAAGTGGATATATCTTATTCTGTCCATCTTTTTACCTAGTGACGCCATACCAGCTAAAATATTATATCTGGAGAGGAAGTATGCGAATGGAATACGTCTTCATTTTAAATTACAATTATGGTTGGAATGACCAGTTACAGCTCCAGATGCTGTACCAGTACACGAGAAACAAGAAATTTTAGGCGCTGGAAAGAAATTTTCCCCCCCTTGAGTAAAAACAAAAAAAAAAAAAAAAAAGTACACCATTCTTTTTCCCTCTTCTTAAATAACTCAGTAATGACTACACATTATACAAAAGACACACAGAAGGGATCATAAGTGTTGGCTCTTACCGACGTCATTCTTCAACGCAGAAACTAACTACTGTTCGTAACACTCTGCAACACAAAGTCACAAACACGCTGCACTTTGTTTACACAATATCTTTCAAAACAAAACAAACGGATATCATAGATATGGAACAGGTTCATCCAAGTCTTCAGCGATGTTAATATCCACTGCCTTCAAAGTTTGGTATGAGTTTTTCGGCAAAAATATTTCACAATGCCTTTCACGTGTTGCTATTCACATGGGCCGTAAACAGAACGTAACGTAACCTCAAGGTTCCTCGGTAACATAGTTATGATACTGATTCAATCGGGGGCAAGACGGCGTCGTCTGCCTTTCTCACCGCAATCATTCATTGTATAGCAATGGATTCTGTGCGTCTGAGTGTTCTAAAGCCCATTTCACACTGGCTGACACGTCACGTCAAACATTCCGCAATAGTGAAATTTAAAGCAAATAAATACGAGAATAATATTATGAACATACAACAATAAACGAGTTCCAAGTTAGAATAAAAATACAGAAATACCATATTTAGTCTAGTACTCTGTGGTACAATATACAGTAAATGAATTATACTACGCAGGAGTGACGGTATGTAAATGCATGCATAATTCAAGAAAATTATACATTTGTTCATGGCACCTGATAAATTTTGTGTTGTCTAGTGAGTTCTGTGTAATCTGGAAACTTGTCCAGCTTTGAAAATTATTTCAGTCTCATGCGATTCTGTTTTGGGTAGACACAAACGAAAGTTTGTGGGCGTATTTCTACACCTGAAAGACGACGAATATTCAAATTTCGCGCCAGTCGCAGAAGAGAGGTGCCACTAGAACCATTATAAGAAAGCGGGAAGCCTAACAGACACATCATTGTGGCCCAAAACCACTCGGAAGTGACGTCAAAATGACGTATACGCAAACGCGCTGCACACTTGTCGACTGATCGAGATCTGTGGTCGAATCGAGTTAGCGGGAAAAGCGTCTGCTTTGTTCTTCACTGTCATACTGACCGTGTATCTTGAGTGGTTTCGTTTTCGCTATCGAGCAAAATGTCTCAGGTGTATGAAAACATCTTTCGTGACGCTCTGAAAGATTTCAGAGTTTCGGAGGATGGCCTGATTTCAGGCTATTGTAATTCGTTGGAGGAGGTAATAATAATTTTATGTTAGAATTGGCTGGAAAAATATGCGCCTTAGAAAATAACTTTTTTTCTGCTGCCAGTTAAGATTTCATTTTAATAAATTTTATATGTCGCTCTCCGCGATCTGATTCCAATTTTTAAGTGAGTTTTTTATGTATTATGCAGTTTTTTCTTTGTTTTCGTTGTGAGGTGCTGCATTGTATTGTTACATTACTTTTACTGTAACATATACACGTGGAGAATATTGTAATTAATGATTGGTGTTTAGGAAGTTAATGGCAACTTTGTTTGTGAGTTCGTCATCTATGTATTACAGTAAGATAAACTGAACATTGCAGCAGCTCAAGAGCAAACGTCGTCTCGAGTAAATGGCATAATTTAGAAGACACACACATGAAAATGGGACTCAGGGCCTGGGAACAATCATGCAAATGGAAAATGAAAAGCATTATATTTGCAGCTAATGTCATTGCCAGAGCGTGGGCTCTGTATTCCACACAAATGTATCCTGCATTTTCCCAGGAATTTTACGTAGTTCTTTCTAATTGCACTATCAGCTCCAGTGCATAATTGCACAAATCCATTACTGCTGTTTTCTTTGTGCTGGCACTGAGCTGAATTTCATTGAGGTACTGAATTCAGAGATTAGCTAGAAAACTGTCTATGCAGGGATATGGAGCTCTGTAATTCAAATGACTGTAAGATCCTTAGTTTCTCACCAAAGTTTCAGCAAGGTCAGTGACATCAACTATGAAACAACTTTTTTCATCAATAGCACTGTAATGAATGCCACTTTATGCAAATGTTGCAACATGACCACATTTGGCCTCCCTACTGAATTCTGAGCAAAGGTGTATTGTTGATGGATGCTGAGTGAGAGCTTTTTGTTCAGGATACCGTTGCTCAGTAATAACTGCCCGCTTAATTAATACATGTTACGATGTTTCAATTATTACCACTGCTTAGGTGGCTGCTTAAGTATGTGTGGATAATGTTGGAACTCTATTTGGATTCCTGGATTATATTGGTAGACAGTCTGTCAGGATCTAAAATTTTCTCAGCACCACACTGAAATTTTGATGATAATGTAAGCTGTTTTAGTCTTTAGAAATACTCGTTGGTGAATATGGGTCCTCATAGGGTATAGAACGTTATGACACTTTGAAGCCCTTAAAGTTAAACTTCTCTTACAGGTGTTCTTTCACATCTACACTCTTCTTATTGCCCTGCTAGATTTTATTTTAATTTCTTCTATTGATCTGGCTTTTACTGGAGATAATGATGATGGGAGTGAGTTATTAAGTCATTTATTTATTTTTCTTAGTTTTTCGTCTCACAACATAGGACTTGGGATGAGGCAAAATGTCTTCTGGAGATATTTATCTCAGTTCTTCTACTGGATAGTGTTGACTTCTCGAGGAGGAGAAATGTTGAGGTCTGCATCTATAACCTTGTCAGGAATACCAATAGTAGAAATAGATGGCAAATTATTTTTAAGTTTGGAGTGTATGAGTCAAATAAGCCTTAAAAGTGATGTATTATTTCTGTTGGTGATAAGGAGGAATTCTGGCTAACCAGCCCAGATCGTGATTGATTTTGCTCTAGTTGTCATTAGATAAATTCCTGTATCATACAATAACTTAAGTAAGACTTCAAGACAAGAAGTCATAGCTTATGGCTTGTATGATGTGGCAGAGTATGCAAAATTATGCTGTTTTTTTTTCATATGATGATTATGCAGAATCATAAGTTGTGGTCCTTGAGGGGAGTGTCTCGTGTACGTAATGGAAGTTTCATGAATTCTGTGAGCAATTCGTCATATCATGCTCTCTTTCCCAGGTCTTTGTCACAGATTTCAATCCCTTTGCAAATTAATGTGCCAAGATGCTTGCAGATTTTGTGATTAAGCTTAATGGATGTTGTATTGAAGTAATGTAGTCAGAGGTCTTTCTTCCACTTTTGTTAAGAGTTTGACAGCCGAAAACTGATATTTTTCAATTGTAGGAGAGAAATCATTTTGTAATTTTTACAAAAACTTTTTCATGGATGTAGTAACCAGTTTCAACTTTTGTACTGGATAGTTTTGATTGGTGATTGTCTTATTCTTAGTATATACAGCCTGGAATTCATAGTATGCATAATTATTATGCTTAATAAAGCTTTTGTTGACATAAGGTAAGGCGTGCTTGAAATGAGGTTAACTGAAGCACTGATCAGTTAACCCCAAAACTAGGTCATTAAACTTTATGTGCACTTGGAAAATATTTTTCATCATCATAATCACAACTGAAAGAACATTTTATGATCACAGTTTTAACTGAAGTCAACAGTAACATAATTTATGGTCAGTGAATAACAATGGAATAAAAGCAAAAGAGCAAACAAATGAACTCCCAATTTTGTTAACTCATCCATGATTAATAACATAACACTTACTTACCTTAGCTCTCAAAAACATCAGATGTGATGAAAGGCTGTGTACATTAAATAACTGAATTTTGTAAAGCCTAAAATTTCCCTCTTCATTCATGTTTCCCAGTTAACCTTAAGTGTAATTACCCTCAGTTTATGCTACTGGTCACTTTATTCTCAGGTGGAAACACTTCTCGATCAGCTGAAAACTGTGGGGTTTTCATACTGCGTGAGAAGTAGTCGTTTTAAAGAGCCTTCTTCAGATGTTATGAAAAATAAGTGAACTGCTGCATTAATTACTTTCTGTGGTTTACCATTTTAGTTCATATATGTATACTTGAAGGAAGAACTTAGTTTGCTGGAATTAGGGATAGTATGTATAGGCTACTTTAAATGGACATTTCTTTCTAAGCTGCACTAACAATTGATGGAATTGACTGTTTTTGTTATTGTTAGTAGTTGTTGTGATATGCAAGGCAGAATTGTATTATTTTCCTCTGTGTTGACTTGTTTGTCATTTATCCATTGCACTTGCATTTGATAATAGGCTGATTAAAATTATTAGTTGGTTGACAATTCCTGTCGGAGCTGGTTTCGTCCAGAGTGCTGAATGCGTCAGGTCCAAACTATCTCTGTTCGCCATTTCCTGACTGCCACAACAGCTGATCAATCCACTTCCATTTTCTTGTCCGACTTCCTTTCTTGATGTGTTTGAACGCCATGCAATCATTTGCTGCCTTCAACAAGATTGGCCTTAAACAACATTTTCAGACAGTAGGCATAACTACGTATCCTTACAATATCTTTATGGTGCTAGAGCTAGCTTTCACATCGTAACATAATGTGAAAGGCTGATCTGGTTGAAGGTAGCACATGATCGTTGGGACCAAATAATCTTACATTAGTGTAATGTAGAGTGGTGGCATAGTGCAACGGATAAGAAACATTCCTGATCCATATAAAGTTGTGGATTTGAGTCTTGACAGATTCTTTCATATTTTTTATACCAAAATATTATCAAAATTACTTCATTATTTTTATTTAGTTAATAGGTTTGGATGCAGTTTTATTTCTAACACTCTGCTGTGTCATTTTCGACATTGTATTTACTTTTTAATTCCTTATATTTCTTCTTCATATCATTATTTCATTTGAAATCAGCTTGTCACCTATAACCTGTAACTGAATACAAACCAGGACTGCTCATTAGTTGGTAATTTGGCAGTCCATGCAACTTGTGTGAGGACAGTTTCAGGTGCCATAATTAATGAAAGGAAGAAATTAGTTTGCTTTTAGCATTGAAATACAATTTTTTTTCCCTTGAGTTTGCTTATAGAGAATAGCTTCAGCTAGTTTCCTGCCACATGCTTAGTGTTGGATGTTTCACCATCAAGCCAGGCCAGGCAACAGCATTAGGTGTGAGGCTCTGCTGCGACTGCCCGTGGTCAGTGTATTAATTGTTGTGAACAAAGTATGATTAACAGTTCTTCTGTAGAATGCTGACAGCCATTTTCTAGGATATTGCACATCATGTTATGGTTAGGTTATCAAATGAGTTTAAATTCTGGGCTATAAAATGTCGTAGCTGCCACAGTTATGCCATTGGTCACTCCAAAACCAGTTGTCAGCAGAGCATGTCATATTCATGTTATTTCATAATGGCCACTTCCAACACTGCACAGAGTTACATGTATACGTCTCCCATCCTTTCGTAATCCCAACCTGTGCTCTGCCTCTACTGAGCTAAACCTACTTTTTTAACATGAAAATTAAGTTGAACAGCACTTGCTGAGTGACCTGCTCTGTTTGTTGCCTATAATACAGCAGCAGCCGGTGTGCTAACACTTTAGCAACAAGTGACAGATGCCAACTAACAAATAATTTTAATGAATCTATACTGCTGTGTTCATGTTGAAATGGTTTCTATGGTTTTCGATAATTGTGGTGTTGATATGTAAAACAGTAGTCAGCTCATTGCACCTATTGACAGGCATGTTTAGCTTTATTGTCTTCCGAGTCAAGTTTATATTTTGTAATTCCAAATTTATAGTAATTACATTTTTCTACATAAGTGTTCTTCACATCTCCTTTGTTTACAAAGAATATTAATTCCACATTTATTGGAACCACAATAAAGCACTTCAGTTGCCCGAAATCAGTATGGTATCCTCATTGCACATGGCAGACAGTTCCATTTCTTTGCTAGATACAATAGGTGTGACATCCTGTAAAATTTTGCTCCAGTACTATGTAAAGTAGATAGACAATCTGCTTCCATCAGTTCAGAACTTTGACAATACCTGTCAAATTAATGAAATGTTTTCTCACATTGTATTTAGTTAATTAACAATAACATATGTGAATTATTTAACAATAACAATGTTTTTTTTGTCTGTGAGAAATATATTAACTGTTCCAGGTAAAACAAAGCATTTCTTCAAGCAAATGCAGGGACATGTCCCTATCCCTTTTTTGGTTGTGCATTTGCAGTGGAGAGTGTGTGGTCGAGGCACTGTGTTTTGGGGCCAAAATACTATAAAAGTAAAGAGTCTAGTGTACCTGAGCACTTGGTAATATCATGCTGTGTTAAGATATACTTACTTTCCATAAAACAAGTTCGTTACAGGGAAAGTTTATTAAATAAATTTTATAGTAGTTCTTTACCCTCTTCAGGAAGACCATGTGACTCCTCGTAAGAGATTGAGGATCATGGATACTAGAAAATCCAACTGCCCAGCAACTTTAAATATAAAGTGTATAAGGGTGTATCCTGATTACAGTATGCATTCAGCAACTGAACACAGGGATACCAAGGCAAAAGTAAGTATCCAGTTTGGGTTCTGCTTGGAGAAAATTTTACATGATCAGTTGACGGTATACTTTAAAATCTGTTGTTTTTAATGCTCTTAATTAAATAATTGATACATTTTTGTCTTACAGGTTCTTGCAAGTCTACAGAAAGATTTGGCATTGCCATGCCCGCCTAAGAGCTATCTACGTTATTATTTGACTGCTTCCCCAGCAAGTGCACACACACATGCTACTGAAAGTGTTGAAGCAAGTGGGTACATACATCCTTCACTTGTAAAGGAAATCAAAAACTTAGTACTCAGTGGCATGACATCTCTCAAAGTCATTAAGTTGGCTCTAGACAGATTTGTTGAAATCAATTTCACTGGGACACACATACCAGGTCAAATGAATACTACCTTTTACCCCACAGAGAAAACTATTTACAGTCACATTTATCGGACCCTTTATGGTACAAATAAAGTATTGTTTGACGAGACTAGACTGCAGAATCAGGTTGATGAGTGGCACAAAGACTCGAGCAATCACATGATTTATTATAGACATTGTACGGGAGCCAATGGAGAAGTGAAACCATTACTTTTTTGCTATCAGAGCAGTTGGCAGAGAGATCTTTTGAAGAAGTATGGGGGTAGTTGTTTGTTAGATGCAACATACAAAACAACAACATATGATATTCCTTTATTTTTTATAGCTGTGAAGAGTAATGTGGGCTATTTGGTTGTCGGTTTTTTTTTTTTTTTCATTCAGATTGAAAATGCAAGATCCATTCATGAAGCACTAGACATTTTCAAGGACTGGAACAAGGATTGGAATCCCCTCTATTGGGTTACTGATTTCTCGGAGTCAGAGATAAATGCAATTGAGCAAGCATTCCCTCAGACAAAAGTTTACTTGTGCCTTTTCCATCGAAAACAGGCATGGGGAAGATGGTTGGAAAAAAAAAAGGATAATCTACGTGTACCAAATGACATGAAGACATTTCTGGATATGTGGCAAGAAATTTCAGAATCACCAACAGAGAGAGAATTTAGAGATCGCGTAGAAGAGTTGCGAACGCATGAGGTTTCTCGGAGAAACGAGCGTGCATGGCCATACTTTCAGCAGCAATGGCTAACGGTATGTGAAAGATGGGTGAAAGCGTATGAGGACAAGGGCAGATTTGCAACTATTGACACTACAAATGGAGTTGAAGCCATGAACAAGATTGTAAAACATTTTTTCCTAAAACACAATTCAGACAGGACTTTAACTGGGGTTGCTAAGGTTACAATAAACCAGTTTCTTCCAAGCCTAATTAGAAAGTACTGTCTGCAGAATTCTGCCATCAAAGCTTATAACAAAGATGTTCCACTGTTTTTGCATAAAAAACAAACAAGGTTGTGAAACATGTCATGCAGCGATATGCATCAGCAAAAGTTGAGTTAACTGCAAGATCAGTGAGTAGGAGATCGGATGGTTCATTTTGTGTGGAGAGTGCAAAGTCCAAAAACTGTAA
This sequence comes from Schistocerca nitens, assembly GCF_023898315.1. Lineage (NCBI taxonomy): Eukaryota > Metazoa > Arthropoda > Insecta > Orthoptera > Acrididae > Schistocerca > Schistocerca nitens. Next base: position 272,436,410 of record NC_064620.1, read on the forward strand.
TTATGTTGTAAACTTTGATATACCAGATTGCACATGTGAAGATTTTCGGAGATATAAATACCCATGCAAGCATTTCTGTGCAATCTTTATTTTTTACCCAGAGTGGGGTTTTGATAAAATGCCAGAAAGTTATAAGACTAGTCCATTAATCTGTCTTGATGAAATGTATGGGGTGGGCTTTAGAAGTGGCTCTTCAGTAATTTCATATGAAGGCAGTAGTAGTGACGAAGCTGTTGAGGAGGCAGTTGAAGCAGCTGAGGAGGCTGTCGAGGTTGAGGAGGCTGTCGAGGCAGCAAATACAGATGGTGTTGTTCAAACCCAGAATATTCCTTTGCAGCAGTTTGAAGCAAGGGAGCTGTGTAAACAGATTTATAATCTCACATACAACTGCAGCAACAGCGAAACATTACAAAAAGTACTTGAATCACTGAGCAACTGTGTGCAAGATTTGCAATTAGCAAATCCTGAAGTTGGTGGTCTCCCATTGGCAGTGCCATCAACTTCCAAACAATAGCGAAGAACGATGCCAAAAGCCTTACAATATCTGTCTTAAACACATTATAACTTCCCATTTGAAGGGTAAGAAATGACGGTTTATTTGAATTTTAGATAGCTCTTTGTCTATGTAAAATACAAATAAGCTCCGTCATTTCTGATCCTCGAGATGGAGTGCTATGAGGTCTTTATGTTGGTCTCTGCTTTTAAACTTTGTTGCACATTTGAATTTCGAAGTAGCAGTAGATAAAATATTATAAAAAGGATAGTTGCTACATTTGTGTGTGTGTTTGTGAGTGAGCGAGTGTGCGCGTGCGCTTTTGAAAAGGCCCTTGTTGCCCGAAAGATAAGTCCGACAGTCTTTTTGTTGTGCCTCAGCATCTTCACCATTTGGTGAGCAGCAACAACTATCCTTTCCATAATATTGTTACATTCCATCCTGGATTTTTCGTTGTTCATCAGAGAAAAGATTTTTCTGAGGAATTAAACTAGATGGTGGTGTAGAACTTGCAAACTTTTTAAAATATGAAGTAAAAGATTTTAACTTTAAATTAGGTTAATTCAAATATGGGACAATGTTAAGAATTGACAAGGTGGAAAAAATAAATAAGATATATCTTAGTGGCATTGAGATGTCGTATGACTGATGGAGGAAAGATTCTGCATTTCTTTTTCCAAGTAAGAATGCGCTTGCTCTCACTTGCTTCAATACGTGTCTAGTGATTCACGTGAAACAGAGAAAAAGATAGACTGCCCTGTTAATGAACATGAGATTGCCCAGTATCACTCTGACAGAAGAGTATGGTGTTTCCTTGATATGGTATCTGGTCAGCAATGTCATTGGGACCAAATGAAGTAAGTATTGACTTTTTTATTTGCTTTGGAAGCTTAATGTGTATCAGTTACCTACATATTGGATATCTACCACCTTGGTTCTAATGTTCTTAATAACTTTGCAGAGTTACTGCAGATACCACACAGAAGCAATTACTGTTACTGGAATACCAGTAATGTTTATTAAATTCAGTTGTAAAGTAGTTCTGGGCATTGCAGCTGGTGAGCAATGTCATTGGGCACCAAAAGAAGTGAGTACTAAATTTTGGAATTGTGCCTTGAAAACATGTGTATCAGTTGTCTTCATGTTGCATAACTCAATTACTTGTTGTTAATTTATTTGTTAGGTTCAGTTATGATGGATTTCTGGCCTTCAGTCCATGGGAAAATTCACACCAGATTGCATCAAGACTGTTATATTCCAAGGATATCTTGGAAGATTGATAGTATTCCTGAACGAAAACAATCCATATAGTATTTCACGTGTGTATCAAACTGCCATTTGTTGTGGCACATAAATGTTTGCAACTTGATTGTAATTTTTGAACAGTTTCTCAACAATCCAAGAATTTCTTGTAATGAGAAGTAGACATTGTTGCTTGGGTAAAGGAAATACAAATCACGGTCAATATAACTACCTTATTAACTTTCCACAGAGAAATATTTTTCACTACTGCTACTTAAAAATTCAAATGTGTGACAAAGTTTGCTTACAGAACTTGGCATAAAGATCTCCCTTACTTGTATTTTTTAGGTAGCTCTTATTGTTTGATCCTTCAAATGGAATGCTATGACCTCCATGTGATCTATTCCTTAGTAGTTAATTATCCATTAAGGCACAAATATATGAACATTACAATGAGAGGGGTCTTTATGCCAGGCCCTGTAAAAGTAATGGCATCTTACTTAATATTATTATTGGGAATTTGATGACACAGCTGTGGGGAGACCACAAATTTCAGGGTTTGCTAACTGCAAATCTGGCACACAGTTGCTGAGTGATTCAAGTACTTTTCATAATGTTTCACTGTTGATACAGTTGTATGTGAGATTATAAACCTGTTTGAACAACACCTTCACTTCAAATTGCTGCAAAGAAATGGTTACGGTATCAGTGTGATGCTCTATATGTGTTTCCTCAACTGTGTCCTCATTGCTACCGTCTTCATGTGAAATTACTGTGGACACACTTCTGAAACCAAACCTGTACATCTTGTGAAGACAGATTAATGGGCTATTCCTGCAGCTTTCTGGTATTTTATCAAAACCCCACTCTGGATAGAAAATAAAGATTGCACAGAAATGCTTGCATGGGTATTTATATATCTCAAAATCTTCACATGCGCAGTTTGGTAGAGCAAAGCTTACAACATAATTAGTCTTTCAATATTGTACTCTCCATACAAAACATTGTCCAAGTTCACATTCACTAATCTTGCAGTTAATTCAACTTTCCCTGGTGCATATCACTGCATGACATGTTTCACAAACTTGCTTTTTTTTTTTTAAAAAAAATGAAAAAACAGTGGAACATGTCTGTTATGATTTGATGGCAGAATTCTGCAGACAGTACTTTCTAATTAGGCTTGGAAGAAATTGATTTCTTATATCCCTAGTAGCCCCATTGAAGGTCCCATCTTTGTTCCATTTTAGGAAAAAAAATGTTTACAATCTTGTTCATGGCGTCAACTCCACTTGTAATGTCAATGGTATCAAAATTGCCCTTGTCCTCATAAGCTTCCACTCACTTTTCATGTATCAATAGCCACTGCTGTTAAATGTACGGTGATGCATATTCGTTTCTCTGAGAAGCCTCACTATCTCTTCTGTATGATCTGTAAATACTCTGTTGGTGATTCTGAAATTTCTTGCCACATGCCCAGAAATCTCTTCATGTCATTTGGTATTTATTCAGCCATCTTCCTCAAACCTGTTTGACTGAAAAGGCACAAGTAAACTTTTGTCTGAGGATATGCTTGATCAGTTGCGTTTGTCTCAGATTATAAGAAATCAGTAACCCAGTAGGTGGGATTCCAATCCTTGAAAATGGCTAGTGCTTCATGAATGGATCTCGCATTTTCAACTTGAATGAAAAAGAAAACCAAATAATCCACATTACTCTTTACAGCTATAAAAAATAAAGGCATCTCATGTGTTGTTGTTTTGTATGTTGCATATAACAACTATCCCTGTACTTCTTCAAAAGATCTCTTTGCTAACAGCTCTGATAGAAAAAAGTGATGGTTTCACTCCTCCATTGGCACCTATACCATGTTTGTAATAAATCATGTGATTGCTTTATTCCTTGTGCCACTCGTCAGCATGATTCGGCAATCTAGTCTCGTCAAACAATGCTTTATTTGTACATTACAAGGTCCAATATGTGTGAATATAATTTTTTTCAGTGGGGTAAAATGTAGTATTCATTAGAGCTGGTATGTGTGTCCCAGTGAAATTATCAATAAATGTATCTAGAGCCAAATTATTGGCTGTATGATGTCATTCCATCGTGCACCTGAATTTGTATTTCCTTTACAAGCTATTGTTAGCATGTGCGTGTGTGCTGATTTGCTGGAGAAGCAGAGAGATAGTGTTTCAGCTATCTTTGAGACAGTTAAAGGAGGTGCTTTAGAAATGAGTGTCCTGATTGATATGAAAAACAGTTTTCAAATTTTCTGTACAAACTATAAACAGTTCCTCAGTTGGTGATCGTGGAAGAGATTGCCATAGCCACAGTATTGATCCACTGTCAGGTGGTAAACCTAGGATTTCCTTCCAGTATGAGCCAAGTGAAGTAAAACTGTGGTTGGAGAAATGTTTTATATTCTTAAACTGAGTATTTGTAACCCATTATGGTGGATTGCAGTTCACGTGTCAACACTTAAAAATGTTTAGTTCTTCACTGATGACACTTGATACAATTTCAATTTTTAAGGCTATTCTGTGTCAAGTTAAATTTTGAATTACCCCTTTAAGCTTATTTTTTGCTGTGTGGCAGATGGATTTATGTTCATGTAATATTTTTAACGTTGATTGTAGTAAGGTGTAATAATATGTAAATGCCCAATAAAATAGATTGATATTTATATTTTTTGTTTCTGTATAATAATTCTGTAGCTTGGTGACCTGAGTTTTGTGTGTGTGTGTGTGTGTGTGTGTGTGTGTGTGTGTGTGTGTGTGTGTGTGTGTGTGTGTGTGTGTGTGTAAGATATTATCATTTCATGGGAAATGTGGCAATAACAGATCAGAAATTGTGTGCAGAATATACCTAATTATCAACACCTGTAAGCAGCTAAAGGTCTGGATTTCATTATAATTTCATTCTTAGAGAGCTGCAAGATCACCAATGGTATCTGTACAGATACCAGCTTTCCCCCCTGCGGGTCCGGGGATTAGAATAGGCCCGAGGTATTCCTGCCTGTCGTAAGAGGCGACTAAAAGGAGTCCATCCCCCTCACGGGGGTAGTTAGCGCCTGCGTCCGGAGACGGACGGTTTCACGACCTATAATCGTGGTCTTTTTGGTTTTTCACTTCTCGTTTCTTCCTTCCTTTTGTTGGTTCCTTTCTTTGCTCTTCTCCACTTCACTGTCTTCCTTACTCTTTCCCTTGACTCCTCCTTGCCTTCTCATTGCCTTTTTCTCCTTGCCTTCTCATTGCCTTCTTCTCCTTGCCTTCTCCTTGCCTCCTTCTCCTTGCTTTCTCATTGCCTTCTTCTCCTTGCCTTCTCTGGTCTCCGCCTCGGCGTTTGAGACAGTCTGTCCTCTCTCTCTCCCTCTCTCTTCTTTTTCCTCTTCTTCCTTCCTCCCTGTGCGTGTCTGAAGGCCGACCCACGCGTTCGCACGCGTAGCCGGTGACGGGGTAATGCGTAAGTCCCCGCCCTGGGTAGACATGTAAGGCACGCGCGTACCCCCTGGTAAAGGCCAGGCCCGGGGAGGGGTGATTGCCTGAGCTGATACCTTCTGACCATGCCGATTGGTCCCTCCGTCTGTTTCTCGGGAGGTGTGACCTGAGGTGTAAACATTCACCTAAGGCGGGAGTGCCCTCTGAGAGGGTCCCCACAAGGAAGGAGCGCGCCATCGGAGACGCTGGCAATCATGGGGGATTCCTCCGCAATGGATTCTACTCCATCGCTTTCGACTTCGACCCACAAACGGAAACGTGACCAGCCAACAGTGACAAAAATACTACCACCTGCCCCACAGTTTCTCGATCTGAGGACGGAAAGGATTTTTCCTCTGTCAACCCTTTCGTTATCCAGAAGGGCGTAGATGCCATAGCCGGATCTGTCAAATCTTGTACCAGGTTGCGTAACGGTATCTTATTACTAGAAACTGAGAGTGCCTTTCAGGCACAAAAACTGCTTCGGGCCACACTCTTGTACACGTTCCCTGTCCGGGTGGAGGCCCACCGCACTTTGAATTCGTCTCGTGGTGTAGTCTATAGTAGCTCTCTCGACGGATTGACTGACGAGGAGCTTCAATCTTTCCTCGCTGAGCAGGGCGTGACGGCTGTCCATCGGGTCATGAAAAAGGTCAACAATGACCTTGTACCGACCCGGACACTTTTCTTAACCTTCGATAGTGTTAAGCTGCCATCGCGCATCAAGGCGGGCTACGAGGTTATTTCTGTTCGCCCCTATGTCCCGACACCTACGCGCTGCTACCAGTGTCAGCGTTTCAATCACACTCGACAGTCTTGTTCCAATGCGGCTAAATGTGTCACTTGTGGCAGGGATGCCCATGAGGGTGACTGTCCACCTCCGTCTCCTCGTTGTGTGAACTGTCAGGGTGACCATGCCGCATCCTCCCGCGACTGTCCTGTCTATAAGGAAGAACGCTGTATCCAGGAAATTCGAGTCAAAGAGAAAGTGTCCACCTCGGCTGCTCGCAAGCTATTGGCTAGTAGGAAGCCCACGCTGCTCCCAGCGGGGAAATACAGCACTGTCCTCGCCTCTCCTCGGACTACCCGGGAGGTAGCAACCCAGACATGCGATCTGACCTTCAGCACCACGGTCGTCCGTTCGGCCAGTGCTAAGGTCGCGCGGTCGACGTCTCCTCTTCCTCCCATCACCCCACAGACACCAGCCACTTCCTCAGCTTCTGCTCAGTCGAAGACCCCGAAGTCAGATGCACGGGCCTTCAAGAAGGAACCATCCCGTGCAGACTTCCTCCGTCCCTCGACCTCCCAGCCTTCGACCGGTACTTCAACCAAACGTCCTTCTAAAAAGGCGCATAGGAAGCACAGTTCTCCTTCTCCGCCGCGGCGCCTTTCTTCTCCTGCGCCACCCAGCGGTTGCCGCCCCAGGCCGTCATCAGTTTCGCCTGGCCGCACCGCTGGTAGCCGAACATCTGGCCGTTCACCGGCGGAGGAAGCTCCCCCTCCCGGCCATCCTCCTGAGATGGCCGATGACCCTATAGACCCCATGGACGATGACTGTCCGCCTCCTGCTAGCGGCGGCAGTGCTCGCTCGAAGCCAGGCCCTAAGCGGCCTTCGAGGTGACCCCTTCTCTCATCTTCCTTTTGTTACGATGGCACTTATTAACTGGAATATTCGCAGCGTTCGCTCCAACCGAGAGGACTTGAAGTTGCTGCTCCGCTCGCATCGTCCGCTCGTCGTAGCCCTCCAGGAAACGAAGCTACGCCCATGCGATCAAATTGCCTTGGCACACTACACCTCTGTGCGTTTTGACCTACCCCCTGTGGTAGGTATCCCAGCTCATGGAGGGGTTATGTTGCTGGTCCGGGATGATATTTACTACGATCCCATCACGTTGCACACCGGCCTGCAGGCAGTTGCCATCCGCATTACTCTCCCCACTTTTACGTTTTCCTTTTGTACCGTTTACGCTCCATCGTCATCTGCCGTTACCAGGGCAGACATGACGCAACTTATTGCTCAGCTACCTGCACCATTTTTGTTAACTGGAGACTTCAATGCCCACCATCCTCTTTGGGGCTCCCCAGCATCCTGCCCGAGGGGCTCCTTGTTAGCAGACCTTTTCAACCAGCTCAATCTTGTCTGCCTCAATACTGGCGCCCCTACTTTTCTTTCGGACACATCTCATACCTATTCCCATTTAGACCTCTCTATATGTACTCCCCAACTTGCACGCCGGTTTGAGTGGTATGCCCTTGCTGATACATATTCGAGCGACCACTTCCCGTGTATTATCCATCTCCTGCAGCATACTCCCTCTCCGTGCTCCTCTCGTTGGACCATCTCCAAGGCAGACTGGGGGCTCTTCTCTTCCAGGGCGACCTTTCAGGATCAAACCTTCACAATCTGCGATCGTCAGTTCGCACACCTCACGGAAGTCATTCTCGCTGCTGCTGAATATTCCATCCCTCACCCTACTTCTTCTCCACGTCGCGTACCGGTCCCCTGGTGGACCGCAGCATGTAGGGACGCTATACGTGCTCGTCGACGTGCTTTACGCACCTTTAAACGCCACCCTACAGTGGCGAATTGTATTAATTATAAACGATTACGTGCTCAGTGTCGTCGTATTATTAAAGAAAGCAAGAAAGCCAGCTGGGCTGCTTTCACCAGCACCTTCAACAGTTCTACTCCTTCTTCTGTTGTCTGGGGTAGCCTGCGCCGGCTCTCTGGCACTAAGGTCCACTCCCCAATTTCTGGCTTGAAGGTCGCGAATGAAGTCCTTGTGGCCCCTGAGGCTGTCTCCAATGCCTTCGGCCGCTTTTTCGCCGAGGTTTCGAGCTCCGCTCATTACCACCCTGCCTTCCTCCCCCGCAAACAGGCCGAGGAGGCTAGGCCACGTGACTTCCGCTCCTCGAATTGTGAAAGTTATAATGCCCCATTCACCATGCGGGAACTCGAAACCGCACTTGGCCGATCACGGTCCTCCGCTCCAGGGCCTGATTCTATTCATATTCAGATGCTGAAGAACCTTTCTCCTGCGGGTAAAGGTTTTCTTCTTCGTACATACAATCGCATCTGGATTGAGGGACATGTTCCCGCATGCTGGCGCGAGTCGATTGTTGTCCCGATTCCTAAGCCGGGGAAGGACAAGCACTTGCCTTCCAGTTATCGACCTATCTCGCTTACCAGCTGTGTCTGTAAAGTGATGGAGCGAATGGTTAACTCTCGATTGGTTTGGCTGCTCGAGTCTCGACGCCTACTTACCAATGTACAATGTGGATTTCGAAGGCGCCGCTCTGCTGTCGACCATCTGGTTACCTTGTCGACCTTCATCATGAATAACTTCTTGTGGAAGCGCCCGACCGCGGCTGTGTTCTTTGATTTGGAGAAGGCTTACGACACCTGTTGGAGGGCGGGCATTCTCCGCACCATGCATACGTGGGGCTTTCGCGGTCGCCTCCCTCTTTTTATTCGTTCCTTTTTAATGGATCGACAGTTTCGGGTACGTCTGGGTTCTGTCCTGTCCGACACCTTTCGCCAGGAGAATGGGGTGCCACAGGGCTCAGTTTTGAGCGTCGCTCTCTTCGCCATCGCGATCAATCCAATAATGGATTGCCTCCCAGCTGATGTATCAGGCTCCCTTTTCGTGGACGATTTTACCATCTATTGCAGCGCGCAGTGTCCACGTGTCTTGGAGCGCTGTCTTCAGCGTTCTCTTGACCGTCTTTACTCCTGGAGTGTCGCCAATGGCTTCCGTTTTTCTGCCGAGAAGACGGTCTGTATTAACTTCTGGCACTACAGAGTTTCTCCCACCGTCCTTACGACTCGGTCCCGTTGCTCTCCCACTCGTGGAGACAATCAAATTTTTAGGTCTTACCTTTGACAGGAAACTTAGCTGGTCTCCACATGTGTCATATTTGGCCGCCCGTTGTACCCGTTCTTTAAATGTCCTCCGTGTTCTCAGTGGTATGTCGTGGGGAGCGGATCGAACCGTCCTACTTCGTCTATATCGGTCGATCGTCCGCTCCAAGCTGGATTATGGGAGCTTCGTATACTCCTCTGCACGGCCATCCATCTTACGCCGCCTCAACTCCATACAACATCGGGGTTTACGACTTGCGATCGGAGCATTTTATACCAGTCCCGTAGAGAGTTTTCATGCTGACGCTGGCGAATTGCCACTCACCTACCGGCGCGATATACTGCTTTGTTGGTATGCCTGTCGGCTACTGTCAATGCCCGACCATCCTTCTTATCGTTCCTTTTTTGACGACTCTCTTGACCTTCAATACGGGTTGTATGTCTCTACCTTGCTACCCCCTGGAGTTCGCTTTCGTCGCCTCCTTCAACACCTTCATTTTTCACTCCCTGCAACCTTTTGAGTGGGCGAGAGCCGCACGCCACCTTGGCTCCAGGCTCAGGTCCGCGTTCACCTCGACCTCAGCTCGCTCCCAAAAGAGGTCACCCCCGGTTCGGTCTACCACTCCTGTTTTTTGGAACTTCGTTCGAAGTTCAACAACATGACTTTCATTTATACAGATGGCTCTAAGACCAATGACGGCGTCGGGTGTTCCTTTATTGTCGGGGCAAAAGTTTCCAATACCGGCTCCATGGCCATTGTTCGGTCTTCACAGCTGAGCTCTTTGCCCTCTACCAGGCTGTTCTGTACATCTGCCGCCACCGACATTCTGCTTATGTCATCTGCTCAGATTCCCTGAGCGCCATCCAGAGCCTCAGTGATCCGTACCCGGTTCACCCTTTCGTACACCGGATCCAACGCTCTCTTCAGCAGCTGGTGGACGTCGGTACGCCGGTTAGCTTTATGTGGGTTCCTGGCCATGTCGGTATCCCTGGGAACGAAGCTGCAGATGCCGCGGCCAAGGCTGCGGTCCTCCAGCCTCGGACAGCTTCTTGTTGTGTCCCTTCGTCCGATTTTAGCAGGGTCATTTGTCGGCGCGTTGTGTCGCTGTGGCATGCCGATTGGGCTGCACTTACCGACAACAAGCTTCGGGCCTTAAAACCTCTTCCCGTGGCTTGGACGTCCTCCTCACGCCCTTCTCGGCGGGAGGAGGTCGTTTTAGCAAGGTTAAGAATTGGACACTGCCGGTTCAGCCATCGCCATCTGCTGACGGCTGCGCCGGCGCCGTTCTGCCCATGTGGGCACTTGCTGACGGTTCGTCACATTTTAATGTCCTGTCCCGATCTTAAAACACTGCGCCTCGATCTTAACCTGCCTACTACTTTAGATGCCATTTTAGCGGATGACCCACGAGCAGCTGCTCGTGTTCTTTGTTTTATCAATTTGACAAACCTCGCTAAGGACATTTGATGATGTTTTTTAATCCTATGCCTGTCAGTCTGTCTTTTATTGTGTTTTCCCTTTTAGTTGTTGTTGTCAACTTGTGCCTCGCGGTGCATTCTTAGAGTAGTCAGGGCGCTAATGACCATTGAAGTTGTGCGCCCGAAAACCACAAAAAAAAAAAAAAAAAAAAAAAAAAAAAAAAAGATACCAGCTTCATATAAATTAGTAAGGTTTTTACTGACTATTATTCACCAAAGCTGACAAAACAGGCTGCATTCAGTAGTAGTACTACATAATGGTGATACTTCAGTACAACTTTGAACCCTTTAAGTGGTTTAGATCAGCAGGAGCAAAGTATATTCTTCAAGGTATGTTTCACATGCAACTAAGAAACCTTTGCCTTGAATGTCATGTGATTTTGCACTCTGCTGCTAAGTTTTCCTTTTAGATTTATTAAATTTCTTAAAGAGGCTTCTGTTACAAACACTAGCAATCCACATAGGTAACGTGTGACTGATATTCCTTATGTATCACAACCTTATTTCAGTTTCACTTTGTTGTTGCTGGTAACTGTTGTGATGGAAGAGTTGATTTGTGCCACATTAAGGAAGATTAAGAAAAAAGTAATTTACAAACTCGTGAAAAGGAGGCAGGGTTCCCCAAAAGTATAAAGGTTGCCATAAGCAGTCACTTTTGTTGGATTAAGTTATTTCCATATCCTTTCTGGATATTTCAGCCAGCTGCATCCTATTGTAGAGATAGACTAACCAAAAACCTTAGTGTTATATGAACAGAGCAGAAAAAACTTTATTAAATACACAAAGGACTGGTAACTACCTTCATGTATGGACCACTTTCCAAAAAATACACTGTGTCAAGGCATTCAGATTGTACATATTCTTTCTGAATATTTTTATTGTAGCAGGAAGAATGGGGATTGTTTAACTTACCTTTAACCTAAGGTACATTAGATTGTGTATAAAATTCATCAAAAGAGTAAATACGGGCTCTTACTTAAACTGTTTACTATAACAAGAGAAATTAGAGTACAATATTATAAGAGACAGATGAAGACTAGGTGGGAGATAGACTAAGAGAATAATTTCACATGGTGATGAAAGACCTGCACCCAAACAAGGCACCTGGAGTAGACATTCCCTCACATTTGTGGAGATCCTTCAGACAGACAGCCAAGTCGAACTATTTCATGTGGTATGCAAGATAAGAGACAAGTGAAAAACCTTCAAGTTTCAGAAGGAAGTAATAATTCCTATTCCAAGAAAACCAGGCACTGAAAGTTGGAAATATTACGAACTATCAGTGTGGCAAGTCATGGTTGTAGTTTGACACAAATTAAGTAAATAATAGTGGACAAACTGGTAGGTGCTAACTGACCTCAGGAAACATTACTTTGGTATCTGGGAAAAAGTAGCAACACATGACGCAGTATTGGTCCTATGAAAAATCTTACAAGAGGATATAGAGAAAGCTTTTGACACTGTTGGCTGGACTATACACTAGGAAATTCTGAAGGTAGCAAGGATAAAATACAAAGACTAAAATTTGCACACTGATGTAACAGTATGTGTAAAGACATGAAAAGTGTGCAGTCCTTGGGAAGGGAGTGAGATCGGGAGTGAAGTGTTGTAGAAGGTGAAACCACGACTTGCAGATGTATGTTTAAAGGGGTGTTGTTCCTGTTGCAGAGGAATTAATTTAGTGTACAATCCTTACTGTGATTTGTATTACCAATGTTTTGAGGGGAATGGAGATATTAAAGTAACGGTATACAAATTCAACAAAGGTTTTTTTAACTAATGAGTATCATCTTCAAGCTCTGATTCAACATGCATTTAAAATGCTTGGCTGTATATCATGGCACTGTCTGTAGCTCTTGCCAGTTCATTACACACAATTCGAAGATTCAACAGTGGAACGAAAGACCTGACATAAAAGTAGTGTTCATTGAGCGATTGGATATGACAATTGTTCTATCCTGACAATATTTTACATATAAATTATAGCCATACGAGTTGATTATCAATTGAATTGGGTGTACACAGGTATGATCAACATAATAAACCCATAATAAATATCACTGGTATCTTTAAGTACTCATCTTAGTAACTGAAACGGCTACACATCTATGCTGATAACTGAAGCCATGTTTAACATCCTCAGATGTATTTTACTACATTAGATTCAGTTCTCATTCTATAGACCCAAAAATGAGATGGGTTTCTTGGATATGGAATATGTCAAAGTACAGCATAAAAAACAAAGACCATCTGAATATAACACTTCCCTGATCACATGTCAGGATACTTTAAAGATATGTGCATACATAACAGATAAACTGGGACTGCCAACGTTTACAGAATTAATACACTCAGAATGAAACAGTTATGCACTTTTAACAAATTTATCATACACACACCACCTAATCTTAACTGTTGTAAAACCAAATCTAAGACATTTTTACTTAAGCTGGTCTAACAGTCCCTGTTAAGATATTCATTTATAGAGGAGCTGCCTGCCTAAAAATCTTTCAAACTCTGTTTAAACTGTGCTGTTTCTGAAACAAACTTTTTAATGGTAGCTGGCAATTTATTGAAAATGTGTGTTCTCGTAAACTGGACTCCTCTTTGGACCAAGGTAAGCAATTTTAGGTCTTATTGTTCCTAGTATTTTACTATGTGCTGAGCTATTGTCTGGAAATAAACATGTTATTTGCAACCAATTTAAGGGATAAATATACTGAAGCATTGGTTAGAATACCCACTTCCTTGCTCAGATTTGTACATGATTATATGGAATTTACAACACAATTGAGTCTTATTACATGCTTCTGCAGTCTAAAAACTTTTGCTCGGTTTGACGAGGTACCTCAAAATATGAAAGCAAATGAAGTAAGCAAGTTTTTTTTCTCATGTGCCAACAAAACAAACTTAGCATCTGGCAATTTAACAGATGAGGTCATTACTGTAGACAGGAATAAACAACAGATTCAAGATGGAACCTTGAGGAGCACCACATGTAATTACTTCCCAATCAGACGAAGACTATTTGCTTACTCTGCATGTATTTGCAGTGACACCCTTGTTTCCTTTTAGTTAGGTCAGACTCTAACCATTTTGCAGCACTGCCAGTGACATCACAATATTCTAATTCTCTTGAGAGAAAGCTGTGATTCATAGTCAAGGGCTTTTGACAGGTCACAGAGAATGCCAGTAGCCTCTAACTTGTTTTCTTATGAATTATTCCCACTGTATGTGCAAATACCCTTCTCTATATCAGTAAGCATAAGGAACCCAAACTGTGACTTGGATGATATATTGTTTGCAGTCGGATGCTTAAGAAGATGCTTAGACACAACCTTTTCAAATATTTTTGAAGACGCCAGCAAAAGTGAAAATGATCAATAATTTGATAGTATCTCTTTAACGCTCTTCTTGTACAGAAGCTTAACTTAGGCATATTTTAGCCAGCCTGGAAATGTTCCACTGATAAGAGATTGATTACACAAATAATTTGAGGCACAACTCAACTCACATGAATACACTTTGAAAAACTTCACTAGAATACTTTAAGGATTTTATGATGGATGCTGCTACTTGGGGAGAAGTGAGTGTCATTTCCAATTTACTGAAGTTATTTGTAGGGAGTGGTCTCAGATGTTCAATTGCACTGTTAACTGAACCTGATAACTTGAAGCTGTCAGTAACAGATACAAAGTACTGCACCTATTTAAGAAGTTTGCAACACTACATGCATTTGTTACCAATGTCTCATTTACTTTAATTTGAAGTGTTACTGGAATTTTCAAAATTCAAAACCTGTATGTATCACAGCATCAACAACAAGTTTAAATAACACATGGCTTTATCTCAATAGGAAGTCAGACTGCTACTTAATTTACAGATGGCAGCAGAAATGATTTTCTTTCAGTGTTATCTGTAAGGCAAACAGTAGCCTGTCTTCCTAATCACAGTTAATGTAACATAGCTGTTACTGTAGTCTCTTTAAATTTGGTCGTCTTGTCAGACTGTAGTGTATCAGATTATCTTATCATTATTTACAGGATACCAGATGCATTAGTAAAACAAGTGTTTTCTGGAGACAATTTCTTAATCAAAACTGTGTAGCACAATAAATACCTTACATCTCTCAGTATTTGAACATCTGAATCAAATCTACAGTTACTCTGCATTATGTGGTGCAAAATGTAAATGTACTGTGATACTGGAGGGGTGCAGAACTAATTTTTATATGCTCTCACAGTAAGAATGGTTACAAGAATGCTTTATGGAAAGCTTCATAGCGTTCTGTTGTTTGTAAATTTTTTGTAAAATTTTCCAAAACTGAAGTCACAGCCACATGAGAAGAAAGTCCACATGACCTGGATTCATATACAAAATGAAATATTTCATTCAGCTATGAATTGTGCATAGTTAAATTGCCAGGAAAGTGGAAATAATGTGAAAGGTTTAAGACAACACTCTTTGTAACACAGCCTGTCATTTACTCTTCTTTCTTGCTGAGTGAGCTATGCACCCCATAGCAAACTGCCTTGTTTCTTATGCAGTCAAGTTAGTTACCCATTCTTCTTAAATCATATATAGTTTTTCTGTGACACTGCATGGCACAACACACAAGTATTCTTACTAATTTAACTGTGTGATAATGAACACAGGAAGTAGTTTTTAAAGAATTTTATGTTGCCCTTGGAGGTTTCTTTCATGATCCTTTAAGGCCGCTTTTGCATGATCAAAATTCATTTGTATGATCATAGAAACTATTATTCATATAAAAGATTAGCTGTCCTATGTATAGCCAAACAACTACCCCTTAAATGTATAACAAAGCCTACTTCTTCTGAAAAGTTGTTTTCACAATTAACTGAGAAGACGGCAAAAGGCAGTAACTTCCCGTGAGGCATAATTTTGAAAACATATATATTTCTTTTAACACAAGTAACAGCTGTTGGTAAACCAATATTTCATTATAACTGCACTGGAATCTTACGTATCCCAGGAAACGAAAATTTATAGCCTTATCACGACACTATTCTTAAGTTTGTTTTTTCCCCCAGTATGAGCTGCGTACTCGACAACAAATGCTATTTCTCGTAAGCAATGGCAATGTTTAGCTTCTCCCAACGGTTATACATGATGGTTTATGGAATGTGTAACGGAAATACTGCATTTATTATTTAGGTGTATAACATTTTATGCTACCTATTTGGTCCTCGACAGAATAAGCAGATCAATCACAGCATGGTCAAGAAACAGGTCAAATCCGATAAGCTGAGAATCCGTACGATTTATTTACTTCTACGTAATTTATAAATACATTTCCATTTCTCCGCTACAGTGTACGTGCGATAACAGCCACCTTTCTTTCACATTACGGTCACATATCAGCGGATCACACTCGTTTCAGGACGATTCAGCAGACACGCACCGACGTTTTAACATACACTCCAGTGTGGTCCGAAAACTTTACAGGCGTCTAAAGCTAGCGAAATGAGGGATGCTACCAGACCTACCGATAGATGGCTCTACCAGCTGATTACTGTCGTCTGTATTGCCCGCCATATTCGAATTTGGCAAGAAGTTTCTCTCGGTCTGTAGTCTGTACGGTGTATAAGGAACTAAGGATTATGGAAACGGTAATTTCTTGTTCCGCTTTCAATTGGACGAAGCGATGGAGTAAGGAAGGTGACTTACCATTTCACAGATAATAGGACTACTGATACAATACAGACTTTGTGCGTTTGCTAATTAGATGGTTTTGAACAGGTTTCCTCTAAAGCACCCAGAGCTGTTGAAGAAGTGGATTACTTCCGTGAAGCGGAAAGGTTTTAATCCTATGTCTTATAGTTTTCTTTGCGGAAACCATTTCCGACAAGATGATTACGTAGTGAGCCCTGGAACGTGGAAGAAACGTCTCAAACCCGAAGCAGTGCCATCAGTTTTTGACTTTCCTACACATTTGATGCCACCAAATAAACAGCCACGACGACATGTTGTTAGGATTTTGAGTGACAACGATGCTTCTCCATTTGAGGTAGCTAATTAAATTCCTTGCTATGTGTGTGCTTTTATCTTTTGTGAACTTATTTTGTACGGACATAAATGGGCTACATAGGTCTAAGCAATGTTGTAATACAGGTCCATATTTTTGTTTTTAGCGTTCTGTCATGGAATCCGTGCTCGATTTGCCCACTGTAGAAGCTACTGATTGCGTGGAGAATGTTGTCAATGTGAATTCTTGCGTGGAAAGCATGACCCATTTATCCAATGCAGAAGCTGCGAATTGTGTCTAAAACGTTAGTATAAGGATGTTTTCACACCCCCAAAGTTTTCTTATAATATTTTTTCATCATGCCTTGAGTTATTTCAATCATATATAACGAAATTATTTATTTATTTCAGAGTGCAGTTGCTTCTTCAGTAATTGATTGTGGTATGCAGTCGAAAGTAGGAATGGAAGACAAGGCGACTGAAATTTGCAATTTTTTCTCAGACATTGTGCACGAATTAAAACGTAAACTGAAGTGCGTCCGTGAAAAACTTCGAAGAAGAGAGAAGAAAGTGTTTTCCATGGATGACATCATAAGTTCATTGAAGGAGGAGGGGCATCTTCCTGAAAAGTTACATAACTTCCTCAATCATCAGAAAGTAACATAAGTGAAATTAGTGTGCAATTTAGTGAACAACTCTCTCTCGTCAAAGGGTAATAGATACAC
Source organism: Schistocerca nitens (assembly GCF_023898315.1). Taxonomy (NCBI): domain Eukaryota; kingdom Metazoa; phylum Arthropoda; class Insecta; order Orthoptera; family Acrididae; genus Schistocerca; species Schistocerca nitens. The sequence continues at coordinate 272,453,672 of NC_064620.1, forward strand.
AACAAATGTGAAAATGTTTGCGATGACTGTGCACTTTTATTCACCAGCAGCATATGCATACCTGCAAAAATTAATGCCTCTGCCCCATAAATCATTGATTTCCAAATGGGTGGCAAGTGTAGACTGTGAACCTGGCCTCTTAAAAGATGTTTTTAAGTTCATTGATTTGAACCCAATTGTAAGGGACCAGTTCAGCGATTCATGTCTAACAGTAGACAGTATGGCAATTAGGAAGCAAGTAGTTTGGGACCAAGGAAGTAAGTGATACACAGGTTTTATGGACTTTGGTGGGGAAGTGCCTCAGTCAAAAGAAGTAATAGAGGCATCTGAGGCTCAGGTTTTCATGCTTGTCTCTATTAAAGGCAAATTTAAATGCCCAATTGCATATTTATTTATCAGCATTGTACAGGCAAATAATCAGGCCACACTGATAAAATCTGCTTTAGAGAGGCTGCACAGTTTTGGCATTAGGGTTTGGTGTGTTACATGTGATGGCTGCAAGGTAAATATAAGCACTTTATGTTCACTTGGCTGTACTTTAAATTTTTCCAAGGGTGATTTTAAAAGCCACTTTCCTTGTGGAAAAATACAATGTTCATTGTATCTTGGACATGTGTCATATGATTAAGTTAGCCAGAAATGCTCTAGCAGAAGTATCTGTAATTGAGTCTCCAACTGGCATTATTGGATGGCATTTCATTGAGCAATTGAACAAGGTACAACAAGAAGAAGGTATGACATTTGCCAACAAACTATCAGGACAACATATAGCCTAAGTTATGTAAATAGAAAAATGAATGTTTCACTAGCTGCACAGACTTTGAGCTTTTATAAGAACTGAAAACTCTACTTGCGTCATTTGTTATTTTCAAAATGTTACTCTCTTTCCAAATACCGTTCTATTTCTTCAAACCAATTCTGAATTTTTCAGGTTATTACATATTATTTACTGTACATTGTCCAGCAATACTTCTGTTGTTACCGGATAGTTTGTAATTTGGTACTACCTTTGTGCCACTGGTATTGGCTAGTGTACTTTTGCAGAGAAGAAAATCGACTGGACTAGAATGTGCTGTCAGTATAGGACAGATTCAGACAACATGGAACTTTTTACACTAAATTTGCAATATAATGTCACCCTTGTCTCACACAGATTGTATCAGCCATTGGGGTGCCTGTCTGGCCAGCTTCTGCAGCTTTTGCTTTCAGGTTTGTTTTTTTCTTGGGCCCTATACTGACAACCAGTCATTCCCGTGATTGACACCATGTCATAAACTGGAACCAAGATTCACAGAAATAAAATTCCATGGTTGTAATTCATAGTGTAATTAACTTTGCTCACTGACATTTTTGAATTCAATTTTAAAATAAAACCATGGTACCAGTCATTGTTTGGGTGTCAGACTGGAAAATTACAGTTTTAAGACACCCCAACCTTAAAACTAAAAGCTGTGATCGATGTTATTTTCAACAAGTCCCTCCACTTTCTACATCATCATGGATCAGTCCAGTATCATATTATTACTAGACTTAACCTCCAAATGATGCAAGTCATGCATTTAAGAGGAGCCTTAACGTTGGCCTTTATTTTTGTCTCATGTAAATGTATTTCTTGTCTCGTATCAAAGACTGAAGCACTGTCAAACACTGGTGCTTCTACCTTATTGCTCAGTTAAAATACACCATGCCACGTACAGGCGTTAATAAAATCATGGCATTTACATTTCTGATCAAAGAGAGGGCCACATTCATAAGTGCATGTTGCAATTAGTGCCAGCATATATGCATCACTTCAGATAAAGAAAAATAACAATTTTTCCGTTTATACGTAAGTGATACTTTAATAGTTCAATTGTAATTTCTGTTGTCAGTAAAAATACCCCTAAGCAAACTATGTCACCTTTTTTTTTTTAAAAAAAAAAAAAGGAGACGTCTTCACCGTTTTCCAAACTTGATTTTCCGAATTATACCTGTAGTTAAAAGCTTTGGGAAGTAAGGTAATTTGTTGACCTCCATTGAATCTTAAATAGTGTTTGAATATGGGCAAATAAGTACTCATAAAATTAATAGTAAACGATTTATAGGTCAGCTTCTCAAACTTCCAAAACACACTCGAATTTAGGAATTTCATAGCAGAACTGTCACTGTTTTTTCTCGCTAGATCAGAAACACTTCATTATGTTGATGTGTAGATGTCTAGAACATCCAATATAAAAGACTTATGAGGGCGCAGAACGAAAAACATTTTCATCCGTGTTTTGACACTTCGTTATTTGCCAAATTTAGATATGGCGGACACCAGTGATTTCTGGCGAACACTCAATAAGATCTTTTGCCGGCACGCGCTAGAGCCATCTATCGGTACGTCTGGTAGTTGAGTATCCCTCATTTCGCTAGCTTTAGACGCCTGTGAAAACTTTCACGTAATTCGACTCGACCACGGATCTCGATACTCGACAAGTGTGCAGCGCGTTTGCTTATACGTCATTTTAACGTCACTTCCGAGTGGTTTTGGACCGCAATGATGTGTGTGTTAGGCTTCCCTAAGAAAGCAGGTTTGCTTTAAATACACAATGTAATGGTCGTGATCTTTACTTACCTTTGCGTGTGGTGAGGTGATGTTCGTCAAGAATGCCTATAAGGCGACAAAGAAGCCATTATCAACACTTCACTGAGTTTGAACGAGATCATGTAATAAGGCTTTTTTCTGCGATATTGCAAAAAGCTATGACATGAGTTTAGCCACCATACATTATTGTTGGCAGTGGTGGACATGACAATGTACAGTCTTAAGAAGACTGGGTTCCAGACAGCCACATCATTCTACTGAGAGGGAAGACTATCATGTTCAGTGTGTGGCTATGGTGCATTATACTGCACCTACAGCAGCAATATGCGCAGTGGTTGGCATCACCGTAACATAATGAACTGATAGAAATCAGTTAAGGCGCCGAGCCAGACGCCCTGTTGTATGCATTCGACTTACCCCAAATCACTTATCATTTGTTTCCACAGTAGATGGATGTCTGTTGTGTTTTCTGATGAAAACTGGTTGTGCCTTGGTGCCAGTGACGGCAATATGTCGGTTCAAAGGAGGCCTATTGAGGGCCTGCAACTAACTGGCCTGTCAGCTAGACACACTGGACATACACCTGGAGTTATGGTCTGAGGTGGGATTTTATATGTCAGCAGGAGCAATCTCACAGCTATCCAACACCATCTGACTGTAGATTTGTATGTTAGTCTGGTAATTTGACCTGTCGTGCTGGCATTCATGAATAGCGTTCCAGGGCTGTTTTACAAGAGGATAACGCTATCAATGTACCAGCATTTCACATTTGCAATGTGTTATCTCAAGATTAAATTAACCTGATTTCTTGCAATGTTCATCTCTTAAATATGTTACATAGACAAATTTATTCCTGAAATTTCATTACTCTAGATTAATTAATTATTCTTTGGTGTTGCGATATATATATATATATAGTAGAGACCCCTAAATCGAACTAATTGGGACCGGACCTTGTTAGGATTACCGATTTGTTCGGATTAGCCAGAATTATGGTGACAAGTTTCTAGAATGAAGTATACCAAGCAGGTAAGTAGGTACACCATGGTAACAAATTGGAACAAGTTTGGGAACAATGGCTCACTCAACTCCCTGCCCTTGTTGTTGTGCATTGTTGAGAGCTTTGTAGTGTCTGAGGTCAGTGCACTGCCGTTGGCTCACAAAGCGCTTGGTTATGTTCGTTATCGAATGCTGGCACGCGTAACAGTTGTATTGTATTCATTCAGGTGTAGTAGTGTACGTATTTTCGTCATGAGTAAACGGAAACGTACAACGTTAACTCTCACAGAAAAGCTGAATGCTTTGAAGCGTATAGAAAATGGTGAGAATGTATCTAAACTGGCAACGGAACTGGGTGTTGGTAAAGTAACCATTTGTGATTGGAAGAAGAAACGAGTGAAGCATGAACTGTCCTGTGCAGCATCTTCGGCAAAAACACTCGAAATTCGGCTCACTTTGAAACAGTCCTAGTATGATAAAGTGAATGAAGTTCTTCTCCTTTGGTTTTCGCAGGAAAAAGAAAGGGGAACTCTTTTGAGTGGAGCACTGGTTCAGGAGAAGGCTGTTTACCTGAACAAATTTAATGAATGGTGATGAGTCTTTTAGTGCGAGTACTAGTTGGTTGGACAGATTCAAAAAACGTAGTGGAATCCTTCAGCTAACAGTTACTAGAGAGAAGCTTTCTTCTGACCACGATACAGCGAAGGAATACTTGCGTGAGTTTGAAAAAATGATAAGATAGGAAAAGTATTCCCTCCAACAAATTTATAACGCTGACGAGACTGGCCTTAATTTTAGGGCATTGCCAACAAATATCCTGACAACAAAAGCAGAAGACAATGCTCCTAGTTTTAAAATGTACAAAGATCATGTGACTTTATTAGCGTGCAGCAACGCTGCTGGTAATCACAAGCTGCCTTTAATGCTGATGGGCAAATCTGCTAGGCTCAGAGCTTTTAAAAACTGCAACATGAAATCCCTGCCCGTTTATTATCGCAACCAGAAAAAAAGCATAGACAGATGGTAAGCTGTTCAAAGAATGGTTTCACAGTCAGTTTGTTCCCTCTGTTCGACGGTTTTCTAAGGAAAATCATTTGTCCCCGCATGCAATCCTATTGCTTGATAATGCGCCATCTCACCCTAGCACTGAGGAATTATGTGATGGAGAAACTTTGTTGAAGTTTTTGCCACCGAATGCTACACCACTTCCACAGCCGATGGACCAGGGCCTACTGCGAACATTAAAAGTGATTTGCAGAAAACAATTTTTAAGAATACTGATCCAAGATGATAGCATTCCTTTAGTGGACAAAATAAAAAAGACCAATGTGAAGGATGTTGTTTATTGGGCTGCTGAGGCATGGCAGAATATTTCAGAAAATACTCTGAGAAAACCGTGGAGAAAACTGTGAACATCTCTTGAATTTCAGGACAACCTAGTTTGAAAAGAAGAGGAAAAACTACTACAAATGATACAGACAGTCTCTGGATGTGAAGAAGCTAGTGAAGGAGACATAGATGAGTGGATGGCAGCGGATGGGGCAAGTGTGGAGAACCTTACTGACGCTGATTTAGTTGCTGCTGTGACTCAAGACCAGGAAGAAGTGGACTGCTGTGACGGAAGTGACATTGAGCCTGAAAGCAACAAAGGAGAGGTGGTGCCACACAGTGATGCAGCAGAAGCCCTTGACCTCGCGCTACGTTATTTGGAGCAACAGCACACTACTACACCTGCTGATTTGATGTTTATGAAACGATGGCGAAACTATGTGTCATGTAACAGACTGTCTTCATTACGGCAAAAAGCAATGACTGAGTTTTTGTCATCTAAAAAGTAGGGATAAAATGTCCACTGTATTTTAGTAAGTTAAACAGCTTTTCTTTCATTGTTATGCATTGTTTAATCCTAATGTTTTCTTGCCAATTTTTCTGATACATGTTTACTGTACTGTGTAAATTAAAATAGTGTGTATGTACAGCAGTTTACCACACAGTTTTCCATACTTAGACTAGCATTTTTTATGTTCGGATTAACCGACCGTTCGGATTACCAGGGTTCGGATTAGTGGGACTCTGCTGTATATCTACATATACATATACACATAGAAGGTGTACAACTTTGCTTCCGCCGTTTGCCGATAGGTGGCGGCAACAGTAAGTAGCAGTCGAAAGAAACAGATCGCAGGCGTCAGGCAGTTAGCTGGGACCTCGGTCAACATAACGTCATTCAAACATTAGACGATTTGTGTCTGCATCATAATGTTGTTCTTGATTGAAAATGTCAGTTTACGAGCCTAATTCTCATCATTTGCGGGAGGTGTTACTGTTTTGTTTCAATATGAAGAAAACAGGGGTTGAGTCTCACCGAATGCTCTCAAGTACGTATGGTAAGGACGTTATTAGTGAAAGAACGTGTGGTGAGTGGTTTCAACGCTTCAAGAACGGTGATTTTAACTTCTTAGACCAGCATAGGTTGGAAAAGAGAAAGTTTTCGAAGATGCAGAATTGGAGACATTGCTGAGTGAAGACTTGCGTCAAACGCAAGAAGAATTGGCATGATCAGTGGGAGTGATACAGCAAGCCATTTGAAAACATCTCAAGGCTATGCCCATGATTCAGAAAGAAGGAACTTGGGTCCCATGTGAGCTGAAACCAAGAGACATTGAACAGCGTTTGTGTATTTGTGAACAGTTGCTTCAGAGGCAAAAACGGAAGGGATTTCTGCTTCGCATTGTGACTGGGGACGAAAAATGGGTTCATTACGATAACCCTATACGCAAAAAGTCATGGGGTTATCCCGGCCATGCTTCCACGTCGACGGCCAAACCGAAATTTCAAAGCTCCAAGATCATGCCCTGCATTTGGTGGGACCAGCTCGGTGTCGTGCACTATGAGGTGTTAAAACCAAGTGAAACAATCACAGGTGCTCGATATCGAACGCAATTAATGCTTTTGAGCAGAGCATTAGAAGACAAACGGCCGCAATACAGCAAGAGGCACGATGAAGTGATTTTGCAGCACGACAACGCTCGACCCCACGTTGCAAAAGAGGTCAAAACGTACTTGGAAACGTTAAAATGGGACGTCCTACCCCACTCGCCGTATTCTCCAGACATTGCTCCCTCTGACTATCACCTGTTGAGATCAATGGTGCATGGCACACATTGGATCGATTCGTGGATCGCTTCAAACGATGAACAATTTTTTCGATGTGGAATTCGTACACTGCCCAAAAGATGTGAGAAAGTAGTGGCCAGCGATGGAAAATACTTTGAATGATACATGTGTAGCCAATTTGTTATATATATATATATATATATATATATATATATATATATATATATATATATATACACTCCTGGAAATTGAAATAAGAACACCGTGAATTCATTGTCCCAGGAAGGGGAAACTTTATTGACACATTCCTGGGGTCAGATACATCACATGATCACACTGACAGAACCACAGGCACATAGACACAGGCAACAGAGCATGCACAATGTCGGCACTAGTACAGTGTATATCCACCTTTCGCAGCAATGCAGGCTGCTATTCTCCCATGGAGACGATCATAGAGATGCTGGATGTAGTCCTGTGAAACGGCTTGCCATGCCATTTCCACCTGGCGCCTCAGTTGGACCAGCGTTCGTGCTGGACGTGCAGACCGCGTGAGACGACACTTCATCCAGTCCCAAACATGCTCAATGGGGGACAGATCCGGAGATCTTGCTGGCCAGGGTAGTTGACTTACACCTTCTAGAGCACGTTGGGTGGCACGGGATAAATGCGGACATGCATTGTCCTGTTGGAACAGCAAGTTCCCTTGCCGGTCTAGGAATGGTAGAACAATGGGTTCGATGACGGTTTGGATGTACCGTGCACTATTCAGTGTCCCCTCAACGATCACCAGTGGTGTACAGCCAGTGTAGGAGATCGCTCCCCACACCATGATGCCGGGTGTTGGCCCTGTGTGCCTCGGTCGTATGCAGTCCTGATTGTGGCGCTCACCTGCACGGCGCCAAACACGCATACGACCATCATTGGCACCAAGGCAGAAGCGACTCTCATCGCTGAAGACGACACGTCTCCATTCGTCCCTCCATTCACGCCTGTCGCGACACCACTGGAGGCGGGCTGCACGATGTTGGGGCGTGAGCGGAAGACGGCCTAACGGTGTGCGGGACCGTAGCCCAGCTTCATGGAGACGGTTGCGAATGGTCCTCGCCGATACCCCAGGAGCAACAGTGTCCCTAATTTGCTGGGAAGTGGCGGTGCGGTCCCCTACGGCACTGCATAGGATCCTATGCTCTTGGCGTGCATCCGTGCGTCGCTGCGGTCCGGTCCCAGGTCGACGGGCACGTGCACCTTCCGCCGACCACTGGCGACAACATCGATGTACTGTGGAGACCTCACGCCCCATGTGTTGAGCAATTCGGCGGTACGTTCACCCGGCCTCCCGCATGCCCACTATACGCCCTCGCTCAAAGTCCATCAACTGCACATACGGTTCACGTCCACGCTGTCGCAGCATGCTACCAGTGTTAAAGACTGCGATGGAGCTCCGTATGCCACGGCAAACTGGCTGACACTGACGGTGGCGGTGCACAAATGCTGCGCAGCTAGCGCCATTCGACGGCCAACACCGCGGTTCCTGGTGTGTCCGCTGTGCCGTGCGTGTGATCATTGCTTGTACAGCCCTCTCGCAGTGTCCGGAGCAAGTATGGTGGGTCTGACACACCGGTGTCAATGTGTTCTTTTTTCCATTTCCAGGAGTATATATATAGCAACACCAAAAATACTTAATGTATCTGAAATGAATGTAGAAAATGAGAGGGCTGGTGGAGTGGGTAATAACAAGTGTATTTCACATAGCAGCCCATGTCCGCATCCCTTAGTGTACGACGCTAGGCATCGTTGAACAGTGTCGTATACCGCCAAGAGAGCAGGCAGACAACATGGCATCCACGTTGTGAGGGTAGCAGGTCTGCAGGGAAACGATTTCAGTGAATTTGTGACATCAATGTTAAAGAGACATCCTATTGAAGTTTTATGACCTTTGTTTCCAAACACTACAATCGATATAGTTGCAGGTATTCTAGGTGGGACAACACTACAGGTTTACCGCCTCTTGCTGGGCCATGAACTGCGACGCTTCTGACTCTGCAAATTCCTGTTTGATAGGTGTTGCTTAAAGGGCAGCACTTGTACACACTGCCAAATCTGGTTCGCCCTGCGTCAATTTGTCGTCAAACGGGAACACTCTTGTGTTTGTTGCTGCATGGATGGGACAGGAAACGGAGCACTGTTCTTGGGGGGAAAGAGCATACAGGCACTGTGCTTATGGGGCAGCAGATGGGAATGCTCACGCTGCCCAATGTTTGTACGTTTGGAGTTTTCTGAAATGTTGAGTGCCAGATCCACGCACATGTACTGCCATCCACAGGTCCATATGGGAGACAGGTTAACTTGAGGTACGTTTTACACTGGCACATTCTAATAATGACATATGAGCAATTAAGGAATATTTTGAAACCTGGTGTATTTATTTCATGTTACAGCTACGAAGGCCTGACTGATGTGGTCGTAAACACACAGTGCGTACATCAGGGCTTGAAGAGGAGGCGTTAATACTGCTAGAAAACACAATCTGAACAAGCTCATGGCGTGTTGCATGGAAAATGGGTGTAAGCCATTCCATAATTTGGTTTTGTGGCATAAAGATCATTTGCAGACCTACCGCCATCTGAAGGTTCGTGCCCTTAACCCAGACGATTTTTCACTGGGAATTGAAATCAGACAGTACTTTTTGCAAAGCAATATCCGCACGCCACCTTTGTTCGTGGTCACCAAATCGCTTCACTGTCAACATTTGGGCTGGCCTGCTAGACGATAATCCCGTATGTCCATTCGTCTTCCTCTGACAGCTGAACACAAACAGATACTTAATCTTTTTACGAGAAGCGTTGCCAGAGTTGTTGGAAGATGTTCCTCCCAATGCGCGACAGCGAATGTTGTACCGACACAATGGTGCACCTGTGAATTTCGCACATGCAGTGCGAATCCATTTGGATGAAACCTTTGGTGAGAAATGGATATGGCGCGGCAGGCTGGTGGCATGACCTGCACATTCCCCCAACTTGACACCCACTGATTTTTTTCTTCTGTGGCCACCTGAAATCTGTTGTCTATGAAACACCCATTGAGACTGACAAAGAACTGATAGGGCGCATTATGGCAGCCTCCAATGCCATTTTCACTTTACCATAGTGTTAGAAAGAGTGCGACAGTCACTCCAGCATCATTACATGGCGTGCATTCAAGCAGGAGGGCGTAATTTTGAACACTTTTTCTAACTCTTTAAAGAAAATGTTATAAAATGTCACCCCAACTTCTGATTTACCTTGCTGTGACAAATTCGTTGAAAACGTTGCCACACAGATATGCTACCACGACAGCTCGAATGGTACATTGGGTGCGTATCCTCCTCTTGGCAGTGCATGACTGTGTTTGATAACTAGCGCTGTATGCTAATGGAAGCAGACATGGGCTGCTATGTGAAATATGCTTGTTATATTACTCACTCTACCAGCCCTCTCATTTTCTATATTCATTTGAGATACACCCTGTATGTACTACATCTGTGTGTGTATAATAAATTTTCAAAGATTGCTGTAAAATTTATTTTAACATTTAATCTCTTTTCAAGAAACCTCTAGCAATTATGTCGGAATACACACAGTTTCGACTGGTTGTCGAGTCTGTGATGACAGTGTAATAAAACATTTCATGATCATGAAGTTCATTCTGTAAATGGTGATCAATTACTAAACTAATTTTACAGCAATCTTCGAAAAAGTTACAGAAATGAGTACTAGCTATACAAATCGCTGTTAGCCAGTAAATGCACATTGCCTTGACCAAAATAATACAGAAATAGCCCGTTGGTTGGTCGTAGGGACATTACAGTGATTTTGTTCTTGCCGTTTTGACAGATCACGAATGTTTTCTTATGATAGAGTTGAAATAAAAAAGAGTACAACCGCTTTGTTTGGGGCATTTGATGAAATTTGTAAACGTGAACTATAGCATGGAACGTATTCCAGACATCTCTCTTCCTCTAATGGAATACTTTCGCAGTTGTAACACTGTATCATTTAATTTTCATCTCACGTCCTCCACAGTCTCACAAAACATAGTTTCGATAAAGGCCACCTGATCCCAACAATCTGTCATTTCCCCTCGTCAATGCTACTTTACAACAGCTAATCTTCCCATTCAATTTTTATATTAAGTCACTACAAGCCTCACACTTCTACAGGCTTCAGTAAGAGAGAACGAGTAGCGAGGACCACAGTGACATCGTTCTAACAATGGGCATAGGACCGGTTGTACAATGCTGGTGTAAATCCAGGGATACGACTAGACTAACCACAGATTAACTTGGAATGCACGTTGCACGACGTCATTTTATTCCCCAGTTAGTTATTCCCAGAATGGCACTCCCCTCCAATTACGTTGGCAACAACTGCGGGTTACGCTGGATATTTTCATGCAGGGCATGCCATATTGGGCTCCCGGGCAGACGTGTGGCGAAGCGGAGTGACGTCATTAGGAAAACGGAAAGCGAGAAGCGGGAGGCGAGAACACTAACGTGCATTATTAATTCAAGCAAATTCTTAAATACCTGCGTTTAAATAAATAGAGCAGATGCGTATTAGCTATTCTTCTTGCTGGTCTCTTTGTGGCACTATGAACAAAAGTAGGAAATCATTGTACTGTTGCAGATTGCAAAAATGCTTCATATAAAACTGCAGATGTCGTTTACCATAGCTTTCTAAAAGATAAGAGAACTGCAGTGCAAATGGGTGTCACGCTGTAAAAGAACTGAAACTGTGATTGTGAATAACGCAAGGTTTTGTTGAGGTTTTTCTCTGAAAAGATAATTAGAGCGTGACTTTTTGTCAACACAAAAAAATTCCAAATTGTCGTGGAGATGCATCCAAGGCTGTTGCTAGTACCAGCAATGACAGTGTACATATATTTGCCGGATATTCATCCTCTTTAGAAACACGTTCCTCTGTTATTATCGGAATTGTTTTTTTTTTACAGTGATCGCTGTTGTGAAAAGAAAAGAGTACGACCAGCGCAGAGGTAGTTCTTGACCTAGATGTTAATGCTAAACGCGAAATAGACAGATTAAAGACTAACGTGCAGCTGTTTTGGAGAGAAACTACGCTTTGAAAAGAAGTAACGGGGTCCTGCAAGCCAAGTATACGAAATATGTGCTCGAAGTAAACAGATGTGCTGCTTCTACATCCAGACGACTACTCTCTATTTCGCAATTAAGTGCCCAGCAGAGGGTTCATCGATCCACTACCATTACACTCTTAAACAGCCTGCGGGAATAACGAATATTTAAGTCTTTCCGTGCGAGCTCTGATTTCTCTTATTTTATTACTATGATCATTTCTTCCAATGTCGGTGTGGACCAAAAATATATTTTCGCATTCAGAGGAGAAAGACGGTGATTGAAATTTCATGAGAAGATCCTACTGAAACGAAAAACGACTTTGTTTTAGTGATTGCCACCCTATTCGAGTATCATATTCATGGCACTCCCTCCCCATTTCGCGATAATATAAAACGAGGTGCTCTTATTTGAACTTTTTGGATGTCCTCCACCAATCCTATCTGATGCAGATCCCACACCACACAGCAGCACTCCAGAAGAGGATGGACAAGCGTAGTACACCTGTTTCATTTTCTAAGTGTTCTATCAATAAATCGCAGTTTATTAGGAACTGTAATCATAAGTATTTAGTTGCATTTACATTAGATTGCCCGAATTAGTGAGCAACCGAAATTCAGCGGATTCATTTTAGTAATCATGTGGATGAGTTTACAATTTCATTATTTAGAGTCAATTCCCAATTTGCTTCTGCAGTAAAACAACAAATTACACGGTGTTTCGCAACAGGTCAGATTCGATCTTCCATTGACAGTTCATTGGGTTCCGTCTCAGAGAAACTTCTTCTGGATTCAGATTACATCAACGGTAATGACTGGATCTCCGCAATCTCCACAGGTAGGCTCACTTCTCTTTCGAATAACTGGTTGAACAAAATAAACAAGTTTGAAGTGATGACATGTTACTAAGTGTGAAGGAGTGATGCAAAAGATATTGTCTACAAAAAAATCGAAGTTTCCCGAAATGCATTAAAAACTAGTTTCTCTTTCTTAGGCCAAGAATCTTCACTAGAATAAGGCATCTAAACATACAAGCTAAAACAGGAAACTTTCCATGAAGAAAAATCTTAAATGTGTTGCTTCATGATCTTTATGAATATTTATAATATGCTCTAGCTTTTAATATCAAGTCTTTGAAGGTATCTACACTCCTGGAAATTGAAATAAGAACACCGTGAATTCATTGTCCCAGGAAGGGGAAACTTTATTGACACATTCCTGGGGTCAGATACATCACATGATCACACTGACAGAACCACAGGCACATAGACACAGGCAACAGAGCATGCACAATGTCGGCACTAGTACAGTGTATATCCACCTTTCGCAGCAATGCAGGCTGCTATTCTCCCATGGAGACGATCGTAGAGATGCTGGATGTAGTCCTGTGGAACGGCTTGCCATGCCATTTCCACCTGGCGCCTCAGTTGGACCAGCGTTCGTGCCGGACGTGCAGACCGCGTGAGACGACGCTTCATCCAGTCCCAAACATGCTCAATGGGGGACAGATCCGGAGATCTTGCTGGCCAGGGTAGTTGACTTACACCTTCTAGAGCACGTTGGGTGGCACGGGATACATGCGGACGTGCATTGTCCTGTTGGAACAGCAAGTTCCCTTGCCGGTCTAGGAATGGTAGAACGATGGGTTCGATGACGGTTTGGATGTACCGTGCACTATTCAGTGTCCCCTCGACGATCACCAGTGGTGTACGGCCAGTGTAGGAGATCGCTCCCCACACCATGATGCCGGGTGTTGGCCCTGTGTGCCTCGGTCGTATGCAGTCCTGATTGTGGCGCTCACCTGCACGGCGCCAAACACGCATACGACCATCATTGGCACCAAGGCAGAAGCGACTCTCATCGCTGAAGACGACACGTCTCCTTTCGTCCCTCCATTCACGCCTGTCGCGACACCACTGGAGGCGGGCTGCACGATGTTGGGGCGTGAGCGGAAGACGGCCTAACGGTGTGCGGGACCGTAGCCCAGCTTCATGGAGACGGTTGCGAATGGTCCTCGCCGATACCCCAGGAGCAACAGTGTCCCTAATTTGCTGGGAAGTGGCGGTGCGGTCCCCTACGGCACTGCGTAGGATCCTACGGTCTTGGCGTGCATCCGTGCGTCGCTGCGGTCCGGTCCCAGGTCGACGGGCACGTGCACCTTCCGCCGACCACTGGCGACAACATCGATGTACTGTGGAGACCTCACGCCCCACGTGTTGAGCAATTCGGCGGTACGTCCACCCGGCCTCCCGCATGCCCACTATATGCCCTCGCTCAAAGTCCGTCAACTGCACATACGGTTCACGTCCACGCTGTCGCGGCATGCTACCAGTGTTAAAGACTGCGATGGAGCTCCGTATGCCACGGCAAACTGGCTGACACTGACGGCGGCGGTGCACAAATGCTGCGCAGCTAGCGCCATTCGACGGCCAACACCGCGGTTCCTGGTGTGTCCGCTGTGCCGTGCCGGTGTTCATTGCTTGTACAGCCCTCTCGCAGTGTCTGGAGCAAGTATGGTGGGTCTGACACACCGGTGTCAATGTGTTCTTTTTTCCATTTCCAGGAGTGTATTATTATGATATAGAAGTATTTATTTAATAATTTTAGATACAAGTGTTGCTTAATAATGCGCATCAGCACTACATTTCACGAGGCTGGTGTTAAAATGTTTTGGACTGCAGTAGACGGTATTCTGAGGCCCACAAGTGGGAGCACAGAACAGTATTCCTGCCGACGTCATACTGTTAGCCATGGCAGTGTGGCCCCCCGGAATGACCTACCTAATTGTTTCTAGTTGCCTTGATTTTCACGTATGTCATTTCATACATATGTTGCCGTCATCTGCAGAAATAGCGTGCCAAACATGAGCGATAAGCTTACCAGATCGCAAAACTATTCATTTGAGGATAGTTTGAGGCTGGTAGATACTGTAATTGAGTTCAAGAGAATAGTAGAAAATGCGAAAACTGCTGCGGTCTCATTCAATGAAAATAGTGCAAAACAAATAAGTTTGTAGGGTACTTGTATGTATGACAATATAACGATCTATCACGAAATTAGTTAAAGGAGGTTTGTTGGTTGGCCAATAAAGTATGGAGGAAAATACGCAAAAGTTTACATTCAAATACAACTTCACATATTCGACCGAACAACTACAATAGACAAACGATTTTTTTCAGTAAAGAAACATGTAGAAGAGACTAAGTTTCGTGGCGCTCCAAATGTGTAACGTATGTTCAAAGTTGTACATAATAAAATACACGATTTGATAAAGTTGTCGACAGAATGACGTCTCTGTGACTTTGATTCAGATGCAAAATTTCTAGACACGATAGTATTCCATCAAATGCAGATGTATAGCAGATGGTAAATTATAAGAAGGCACGTACTACAGAAACAACTGTGAAATTCAGTCTACTTTGTGAAATAATTGTTTTTTAGGGTGTCCAACAAACTATGACAACACCGACATCATCAAGATTGGCTTAACTGACAATTCTGGGAGGTGTTACTGGCTACCTTGTTATTGTATTTACGTCTTAGGCTGATTAATTCATTGCAGGAGCAATGGGTGTTGTACAGAAACTACCTTTGCTGAATTATTAAACACTTTTTGTGCATCCACTTCTGCAGTTCTTTGGCGTATATAAATCATGTGTCTATGATGTGGTGATTATTAATAGTAATATTGAGAGTAAACATGAAAAATATGATGCCAACATTTACAATAAACAACAATAATGCCTTTTGTAATCTGGGATAGAAATGTATCAATGGCACATATCCAGACTGGAGGCTGCTGTTATTGTGCGTCATCCTAAATGTTTGAGGAACAGTAACTACTCCAAACATAATTTTGACTTGTGCAAGCATCTCTAGCAACTATACGTACTCTAGGAGGTAAGGAGAAGTAAACAGAGGCACGACACCTTCACTGCATTCTTCCTTCTTTTCTTCAGTCATCTCTATTTAAATCTGTCAAGTTTGTTTTCAGAATAAAAATACCTCTTCTCAAATGTGAAGGAATTAGCAGAGTTGCAGATGGCACTGCTTCAAAAACAGTATGACAAGAAGGGAGGAAGAATTGTATTGATTCAAAAAACAGGAACAGAAAATAAATATTAAAACAAATGATTACAGAATAAAAATATATTAATCCGTGTACATGTGTTTATTTTATTTTCACTTAATTACACCAGAGAACAGAAATAATTAACAAAACTGTCTCTTGTGCATGTTGTCCAGTGTCAAACACATCCTTTAAATAATCCTGCTGTCTGTCCCTTTGCCAACACCAATGAAGTCTCAAGTGGAAAGCACCAGAGGCAAAATATTTGAGTGTTAGTAATAGTTACTTCAGTGGTGAAACAGCCATATCTGAAAGAACGTAAAAGAATGACATGAGACAATTTGTTAAACAATTCAAGAGAAATTCAAAAACATAACTTGCTAGCCACTTCTTCCCCTGTTATGATGATATAAATTCAATAGCTAAACATACCTGTTAGCTGAATGACAAGCAGTGTGCGATTTGTGCTTTTATCAGCGGGGGGGGGGGGGGGGGGGGGGAATTCTAAGGGGTTAGTATAATTATATATGTTACTAGCTTCGACCGTGGCGTTACCCATGAATGAACAGTTATTTATAAATAGATGTTAATGCCGAAACTCACTATTCACGTGTATGCATTATCAGAAAAGCCATCCTTGTTTTATCTTTAAAAGTACATTATAGGTAATTTACAAATCTAATCTACATACAGGTTTATGAGTTTGTTTTTATTGCATCAGAAAATACGTTTTTCGGTTGCATCTGTAACCAATTCTGCAACCGCAGGAATGACGTCTTCATCACTATCAAACCTTCTTCCCTGTAGTGTTTCCGTTAAGGGTCCAAACATGTGAAAATCGCTTGGAGCCAGGTGGATGTTCCAGCACCTCGAATTTCAACTCCTTTATTGCGTCCGATGTCCGTTTGGCAGAATGTGGGCGAGCGTTATCTTGCTGCAGGATGACACCTCTTCACAGTTTTCCACGACGTTGGGATCTGATTGCAGGTTTTAGTTTCGTATGCAACACATCACTTCCACCATACAATACAGACCTGGCTCCAAAGCCTCTTTTACGCTGGGGCGACGTCTTGCAACATTGTGGCCTGCTACGGAAATGTGGCGTGCGTCGTCTTGTAGCATGCTACAACAGGCAACATCTTGAGGCGTATGTTGCATGCAGCAGGTTAATTTATACCAAAGCAACAGAATTTGTGCCACACATGTCGGTCTTGCAGTATAAGGGATGATAAAGTGATCGCAGCGGTGGGGCCTACTTGGTACTTGCACATGCAGCTAACAACTGAAATGAAAACCAAAGGAAAAGAAAACGATGGTGGAAGAGAAGAGTATTTAAAGAAGGTCCACGAAATAGTATCCTAGGAACTAGTAGCAGACGATGGTGCGTTATTTAGCAATTTTACGAGAATGTCGACTGAAGACTTTAATTACTTACCGCAATTAACTACACCTCTTATTGTAAAGAAAGATAACAACTGCCAA
This sequence comes from Schistocerca nitens, assembly GCF_023898315.1. Taxonomy (NCBI): domain Eukaryota; kingdom Metazoa; phylum Arthropoda; class Insecta; order Orthoptera; family Acrididae; genus Schistocerca; species Schistocerca nitens. The sequence goes on from NC_064620.1 coordinate 272,471,038, forward strand.
GACACTATTTCACCAAGAATTCGATGGGCCATCGCATTACGATTTTTAGCCACTTGGGATTCACTATGTACTTATTTAAAGTATCACATTCTGCTATTTCCCTCATAGTGCCAGAAGTATGTGAAGCTATTTCATTGGTGTTGAAGAATTACATAAAGGTAAGCACGCAACATTCAATACTGATTTCATTTAAGTAATGTTTTATTGGCATTTTTAAGCAAATTAAAATGAATATTAAAGAACTGTTAAAAATACTTATTTCTAAAATCGAATTAATTCGAACTCTTCTGTTTCTGTTTGAACAAATTCGTCACAATTATTATTGTCCACATACACAATTTCACAGCTAGGTTTTGCAACCAATGCTTCGATGCTCGAAGTTTGCTGTCCATACTCCCCCAAGGCCGCTTTCAAAAGAACATTTGAAAATTTGTGCTTGACGTATGTGGGAGGTTCATGTTCTTCCAGAGCTACATCGCCGTCATCTTTTGATACTGTTTCCTCTGTGTCATCAGTCTGAAAAAATACGGAAAGTAATGAGTACGTTTTACTTTTCACATTCCAAAGGATACTGAATAATGGCAGAAGGTAACAAGAAATTTCGAAGTGAAGTGGAATTTCCCTCACTGCATAGGAGCCATATATGGCAAACATGTGCAAATTATGTGTCCTCCAAATACTAGAAGTGAATACATCAACTACAAAAAAACATTCAGCATTGTCCTTATGGCAATTGTAGACGCAAATTACTGCTTTCAATATGTAAATGTTGGAAGACACAGGGACAGAAAGAGAGGGGAGGAGGAGATTGACTTAGAGGGGGAGAGAAATTGACCTTAGTGTAGGGAAGAGTGACGGAGGGGGTAGGAGGTGAAAGAGGAGAGAAGCAGATGGACAGAGAGAAGGGCAGGAGAAGATGAGGAGTGGGAAAAGAAGGAGATGGACATAAGGGGAAGATAGAGAGACATCCGGGCAATGCCGAGTTTATTCAGCTCATTTATAAAATTAATAAATCTTCATATGTTGTTAATTAAAAACTTTGTAAATGATTCATGTAATATACAATACTCAAACTATACTAAAATATGAGATGAATAAAAAGTAAACTTAAAATTTTTCTGTTGTTATGTGCTTAATTTTAACACTCTGAAATTATAAGTGAATGTTAATTTGTTAAAGCATCGTATTATGACAAAGCCACAGCAAAGTGTGGCCAGTTCAACTAGTACTACAGAATATAATTGTCCTTTTAACTTACAGAATTTAGTTGAACAGACGAGATGAATGAGACTGCTCTTGAAGATTCGAGGGTTTGCCTGTTGGTTTGCCAAGGGCGCTATGGTGCTGAGACTTGATCCGCCTTGCTGCAAATTTTTCTGTATCGAAGCAATGCCGTGGAGATCCATTTATTGACATGAAAAGTACATTTGAAAGTGCCAGAATTTGTAAGTGATTTCTCTGATCAGTCAGTGTTAAATTCATGGCACTAAACCCGTGTTCACATTCAGCCGTAGATATAGGTATAACTTCGAATGCTTTCAAAAGTTCCTTCAGAGACTCGGGCGTGTGTTGAGGATTTTCTTTATAGATTTGAAAGTTTTGAACTAGTGACGCACACATGCTTTCACGTAATTTAAAGTCCACCTTATTACACAATCGAGGAATTCACATGTCACCATAAAACACACGTTCATAATCATCTGAAGACCATTTATCTGAATTTAATACGGCTACATCCGAAAAGAAATCCAGGTACTCAAAGCGTTTTTTATATTGTCTACCAAAGACTGAAAAAATTTCTTCCGAAATGTCTGAAATCTGTTATATTCGTCAACGTGGTTCTCTAATCAATACCCCTTTGAATGTGCGCTTTTCCTCCAATTCTTGTACTATCATCCTAATTCGTGGCGAGTCATTTGTTTTCAGTGTTTCACGAGTTCTTATAGCCACGTAAATTTCCTGTTTTGCTTTAAGGACTGAAGAATTTCTGTTCTACGTAGAGAATGATAATACTTGTAGAACTTCTAGGACGTCATAAAGCATAACCAATTCCGTTACAACCAACCACTTTGTGAGATGTTTTAGTAAACCTTCAAATTTAGATCTCTCCTGAGTTGATTGGGAACCATCATGTCTCAGTTTTACAAAAAGATGGACAAGAGAACTGTGACTTTCAAGAAGAACTCGTACAGCATTAAATGAGGAAGCAACCCAATGTACGCGAAAAATATGGCCTAGTTTTAATAGCTGCGAGGATAATTCTTGTGAAACACTTTGTAGTAGTCTCTGATTTTTGAGACTTCGAGTAAACACAGAATATAAGGAATCTAAAAAAAACTGTATATGGTATACATCTGCTACATCATTCATAACATAGTGTACAGCTAATTCCATTTTGTGGTTCATACAATGAACGACAGTTAAATCCTTATGTAAATGACTATGCAATAGAGCAGCTACGCCTTTGCAAGGTGCAAGCATTGTTGAGGCACCATCTCTTGCGATACCTACAAAGCGATTTTTTAGTACATCATTTGTAATGCCATACTTTTCAAGAGCTACTAACAGTGTGCTGAAAATGCATTCTCCTGTCCCACTTTCTAATTCAACAATGTCAAAAAAATAATTTCATGATTTCTACGCACTTCTTGTGTGATTTGCACTTTGCATGATCCCCGATTTTATCATTTAGTTTTTTGGCGTTCTTAGCAGAAACACGAGCTAAAAACGCTTTAACAATAAGCACACGTTCACTGCTTTCCACCTTAAGTTCACGAGGTTGTGAACACACTGTGCATATTAATAAGTTTTTGTCATTTACAGACACCCATGGCTTAGTTATTTGCCAGTTTTGAAAACGTGATAAGGCAACACAATTTCCTACTATAATCTCAAGAGTACTGTTACTCCCATTCCTACCTTGAGACGTGTCACAGTTTTCAGTCACCAGAGATTCAGTCTCTTCCCCGGTATTAGCACCATCATTACCGTTTTCTTTTTTACATTCACTGTCTATTTTAACTCTTTTCGCACCACTGTTAGTATCCTGACTGTCAGAGTTTGTACACGTATCAGGTAATGCACTGCTCTTAAGGAAATCAGAAATTTTGCTTTGTTTAAATTACATTCTGAAATTCTGTAGTTCTTACAGGCCTGGACGCACTCAATTCACTAATGAAGCTATTGAAGCAGGAACGTGTGAAGATCGCTGTGTGTTTGGCGGACGCGAGGCAACGAACGAACGGCACCAATTAATTTGGAGTACGCGATGCTGGGGAGCCTGTGTTAAGCTCCACTACGTGGTTCGTGGCTAGCGAAGTCAGACTGTCCGATCCCGTCTGGTAGATACCGTTGTTCACTTCGCACTACTTTGTGCTTTCGTCCCAGGCGCGTTAGTGCGTTGCCAAAACGTGGCCTAACGGTTAATGTTCGCACAGGTACTGGGCTGGTCACCATCCTGTGTCAGGGCCCGGGGTGGGAATTTCAGTCCCCAGCTCACCCAACTCTGCAGTACGACTGCTGCGGTATGACTGCCACACTACTTCCCTCGCAAGCTCGCAAGTAAACGAATGACGCAGCTTAGACGAAAGCAACAATGACAACATGAGAATGATGATTTAGTTCTAAATAATTTGTAATGCTTAACTACTACATAATACTTTTTCAAAATTAATAAGCAAACATATTAATAGTATTAATAGTAAGACTGTATTAAAAAATTTCAGTGTTCGGCTCCATAAATTTAAATTATATGTAAAGTTTTACTCCAGTGCGTGGGAAATAAACATCCCAGGTTGGGATGCATAAACTAAAACCAGGGGAGGGGATGGTCTGATGCAGAGGGGGGGGGGGAATCCCCCCCCCATCAAATCGCACACTAATGACAAGTACCTAAGGTGGCACAACATCTCTGACTCTTTAAATGGGGATTGCTGACCTGTGAGGCAGTAGGGGTTAGTATGTGTCATAGCTCGTAATGCTTACACATGTTATGTATATGTGCTTACTAATAAATAGCTTGGAAATCATATCTTTATGCTGTGTCACTATTTTTCTGTCATACTGCTGGTGCTCCTTCTCCCTCATACCCATGGTCTTATGACAATCATATAACAATTACATTATGATAAATATGGGTGTGGTTTTGTCAATAATACTAATAACTGAGAAATACAACAGCTATATCTTGTAGTTTTCTTAAAAAGACTGATTTCTCTGTTGATTTCACTTTGCTTAAACTTAGCTTGAGTATGCACAAATAATTTACATGCTTATAGGAATAATTCTAGGTGGCGGAAAATTATTTTGCTCTGAAGCATTCACTAAAAGATAGAAAATGGTTGTCCCAATGGGACATAAGAGTGAACAATATTTTCTGCTATAGATGTGGCTGAGTGAACTGGGTACATTAGTGTATTACCAAAGTTTTTGTTACATTAAACAATCATAATAAGGTATCAATTTCTGAAGGATGGTACTTCAGACAAGTACAATATAAGATATTTCGATTTCAATTACCTTTAATTATCTCTACTGAAAATAACTTGATATTTCAGTAAAGTTGAAACATAACATTCCAGGTATTCCTTCGACATGTTAAAACTATGCAGATTTAGTAACCAGATTCCTGTTCCACTCTTATAACACACTTTTATAGATATTATTTTGTGATAAATGTGGATGGGCTTATGTGTATATTACTAATAACTGAAAACTGCAACAGCTATGTTCTATAGCTGAGGAATCATCACCTTTAAAATAAAATACCAAAATTTCTGCTAATCTTCCTATGTTAAACTTAGCCTGAGTAAGCGCAAATAATTCACAGGCCTCAGTAAATAACGGTCAGTGGAAGACATATTTTTGCTCTGATGCATTAGTGGGCCTGTGGTCCTAATATTTTTATTAAAAGGTGGAAAGTTGTTTTGTCTCTGCTGTGGTGTTTACAAAAAGGATCATTCCTAATAGAAAGCAGAGTGGAGCAATATTTTCTGATTTTGATGTAATGTGGCTGAGTGAAATTGGTTCACTACTGTTTTATCAAAATATTTGCGACATGAAAAATCATAATTTTTAAGATTGAAAAACTGTTAACACAAATAATATCCATAACTGGTGTGGTTTTTCATGTTGGTTAACTCTGGCACTGTCTCTGGCACTGTCTGCTAAATAAAATGAAACAGTCCTTTCCGCTACTGCAGCAGTTGTAATACACACCAAATAAACAAGACTATTTTAACAGGATTTGTCATTTTAATGTGCTTACTTTACATAAAGAACACAATGGAATTCACAAAGTACTGGAATCAAATGCATATTACCACATATAAAAAGTATTATTTTAGAAAACAGAGAAAAAGTCTCACCTGTCTGTCATATGCTCCAATTTCTCACGTACAGGATTGGAAAGATGAAATATTACTTCCTCTGATAAGCAAAATTTGCATATAAATTCAGAATCGTCAAATTCTTTGAAATAATTGGGACGACATCTCACATTCTTCTCGTTCTTATGAAGCCAAAATCTCGTCATCACTGTCTTGATCACAATTCCGCAATCTTGGAAACTTATTCCCTGGTTAAGCTCGTAACTGTCCAGAAATCGCCATTTAAGTTATCCTGATTTTTCCAGGTTCGTACTATTCCAAGCTTAATTGGCTCCTAATTGGAGATTGTACAACTGGCCCAATGTCTGCCCAGAAGAAACCAAGATATCCACACTAAGGACCTTGCTGTGATGTGCTCACACCAATGTATCATTAAGATTTCCAAACCGATCATCTCAAATGGGTTACTGCTCTCTGTTAATCTCTGCAGCAGGATATTCACTTATGGTACACAGGTCTTTGTACATTGTCTTATGCCCTGCTTATATGTTTGCCACCAATACAATTCAGCTACATGTCGCCCTGTTGTTCTACAACCTCCACGTGCTGACAACAGATTATCATTCACCTGGATTAATACTTCATTTTGCAATGTGGCTGGTACCTCAAATGAGGACCAAGCTTTGTTTGGTTACATAAGAGTCCATAGTGAATAATGAACTGTGATGGTATTGCTAACACCTTTCAGTCTTTGTCATTTTCTTGCACCTTTTGCCATTCTGCAGTGGAGGAACCTACTTGTCCTAATTGCACAAACTATCTGACTCAGTCCATTGGCATTCATGTCTATCTTGTCTGGTTAGTAAATTACCTGAAAATCAAATTTACTCATTTTTAGTTGCCAGCATGTTAACCTGCATGACAGGTCTTTTAAACGTAACTGCAATTCAAATTTGCATGGTCTGTTATGACTAAGTTTCCTCTCATATAAATAACAATGAAAGTATGTTACGCATTATATGAGACTCAGTACCTATTTCTTGCTGTAGAATAGTTATTTTCTGCTCCATTTACTATCTAGATGAGTAAACAACAAGATATTCTGACCTGTCTGCTTCCTCACTTAATACATAGCTGAGCAAATAATTGCTCATGTCACCTGATGACACAAATTCTCTTTCATGCACTGTGAAAACCAATTTCTGTCCATTTCTTTCAACTGACTGAATGTATCTTTACACACTGCTGTCCAGTGAACCTTCACTACTTTGTTCAATAGACGAGTGAGTGGCCATGCCATTTCCACATATTTTTGTACAAATTTGCAATGATAGCTTGCCAGATCTAAGTAAGACTGCTACTTCTTTTCCATATGCAGTGCTGGAATATCCTATGTGACTTTTATTATCCCTGGGTCTGTCTGGCCTCCCTTCTGAATAATTACATGCCCAAAATACTGTATATCATCTAACACAAAGTGGAACTTTTCTCCACTCCTGTTTGGTGCACCATGCATAACATCTTTATTCATCTTTATTTACCATTGACCATTAACATAACGGAATAGGCTTCATGTGTTATACATAACACTGATATCTTTAGTTATATACACAATTACAGACATTAACCATACACTTTAAGTTTTTCGCATATGTTTGGCATACTTTATTATATGCTCAATCACAGATATTTATATTTAATTATATACACAATTACAAGCACTTATACTGAATTACCTATGCAACCACAAACATTTATCCATATATTTTAAATTTCAATGTATGTTCAAATTTTTTTCTCAAAAATTGTGTTATAATATAAAATGGTTTTACCCAGCTAGCTGTACAGTTTTCTTTTAAAAAATTTAGGAGGGATGGACCATGCTGAGGATGGCAATATTTAAAGATTTATAGGAAGCTAGCTGTGGATTAGTGGGCAGTTTTTACTAGTCTATGTCTCGGAATACCCATTTTAATTTTTCCTCCGGTGCTGTGCTGGTGTATATCTCCTCTTATATGATATTCTTAGATATTTGTTTCAATGTTTAGTGATGAGACATATAATACACATTTATAATTGTAAGTATGTTGAGGTTCCTTAACAGAGAGTGGCAGTGATTTTTGGTCCAGCCCTACATATTTCTCTTATGACTTTTTTATATCTTTGTTATATCACCTATCTGTGTAGAGTGGCCCATACTAGCAGTCTGTATGAAATGTGACTCTGGAACAGTCCAAAATATATCACTCTCAAACAGTTAGGAGTAACTAAATATCTCAGGTTCCACATTAGGTATGTTTCCATTGGTATTCTTTTGCAAATGTGACTGATGTGTTCTCCCCAGATCAATTAGGAATCGATATGGAATCCTAAAAATTCACCTGTTCTACTTTTTATATCATTAGATAGTCCTAACAGAAGATGTTGGGTTTTGTCAGGACTACACAGCAGCTTGTTAGAGGAGAACCATTTTACTTCAGCATTTAGTGATTCCAGTGACATTAGTTGTTATGCTGATGTGTCCTGTTGAGTTTCAATTATCATTGTGTAAGCTGTATAGCAGACCACAGACTGAAGAAAAAGATGTGGCAAATCATTGACAGCAGTTATGAAAAAGAATGGTTCAAGCACTCATCCCTGTGGTACCCTTGTCTCTACCATTTTCATTACAGAATGTCTGTTTCTCACTGAAACATGCTGTTTTCTGTGGCTTAAGTATGGAGCAATAATTTTTAGTGCTGTGGTTTGTACTCCATAAAATTCAAGTTTTTCAAGCAATAACTCATATGGGATACAATAGAACACCTTACTTACATCACATAAATCCAGTGTGGTTTTATTCTTATTTTCAAAAGCAGTGATTACCTGGTCTACAGTATCAAGAATTGCTGAAGTGAAATGTTTTCATCATATGTACCGAAACCGTTCATTCGAAATGTTACTTAATTAATTGTATATAAGAGGTTCAGATATCTTGGAAATTACAGGAACTATTGAGATTGGTCGATAATTTTGGGGAAGAATCTTGTTTCCTTTTTTAAAAATTGGTGTAACTTTTGAAATTTTTAATGAAGCAGGGAAAATTCTGAACTGAAGACATTTGTTAAAAATGAAGGCTAAAGGTTCACAGATAAAATCAATAGTTTTCTTGATAATGTAGTTGGATTGTTCTAGAAATGGAGAATTTTTTTACTGCTTTTATTACATCTGTGGACGTGATAACTTTTCACTGAAAAGACTGTTTCACTGGTAGCTGCTTACCAAGTAGTTCAGTTGCAGATGTGTTGGTCATGTTTATTCTGTTTTCAATTTCTTTCACTGAAGACATAAAGAACTCATTCAGTTGGACTGGTTCAAGTGATACTTTGTGTGTTAGGAGAGTGCTCTTGTGTGATAATCTGTCATGCCACTGTGCACCCGTTTGGCACAGTTTCCATAAACCTTTTATATGCTAATTTTTCCTTATCAAGCAGCTTAGTTTTATAAAAAAAATATGCTTTGGATACTTTCTGTAAGCTATAGACTGGTTTCTGTATATTTATTAGAACCCACAATTAGCACTATAAAATCGTTCAAATTCGAACTGCTTGTTTCTGAGGATTTCGTCATCTTCACTGTTTCAGCTGACGTGTGCCAGGTTTAATAAAGCTGGAAGCCTTTACACTAGAGTTTCTTCTAATAATTTTGGTTATACTACACCCACGACTGTCATCCAGAATAGTCACAGTCCCTTCGTTTCCGATTTTGCTTATGTTTAATGTTGTTCTTTTCATTTGTGAGTTTGCTACATCATTAGAAATGTTTTGTTTCTTTGGTTCAGCCCTTATGTAGTTGACTGTATACGTATCCAATTAACACTGTGATGATTTTGTTTATGGTGTGTTTCTTCATGAGCTTTTGGCCTATGGGAGCATCACATTTTGTGCTTACCCATATTTTCTGGTTTTGTTCAGCATTCACAGAACTATAATGATGTGTCACTATGCACTTAAACACTTCCCCTAGCTGTAGTGTTCTTTCATGTTCTTCGCAAATACCATTGTGTCCGCTAAATGCTAAGGTTTCAATTCATCTGTAAGGGGCACTGAAGGCTTGTGTATTTTGTAATCCAAATGGCACTCATCAATACTGGTGAGTTCTGATAGGCCATAAACACTGTCTTTTACTGATCCTTTGCTGCTGTTTCAATTGATGACAACCACTTACAGATCCACAGTAGAAAAAGATTTGCATCACCCCATATTATCCAATGTTTCCTTTACATTTACGATTACAGAAGTATTTGTAACCACGTACTGGTTAACATGTTGGTAGTTACTCCAAAATAATATGTTTTGTGTACCATCTATACTTTTCATCAGATTGAGGACCATTGTCATTCCCCACGGGCTGATATTTCTTTCAATAATGGCGTCTCATAACTGTGTGACTGTTGGTTAATGAACATGTTCACCAAAATGCCAGGTGCGATGTGGTATTCTGTATAGTTTGTAGTACACAGGCAGTTCATTTCCACCTGGGATTCAGTAACGTATTATTAGGCATGCTCAATGCTGGCAGAGACAAGTGAGAGTTGACCAGATGCTTAAGCCTAGTTTACACGACGACACTAGGTTGCAGGCAACTACGCTGCTGGCCACAGCGCATGCGCGCCGCGCGTTTGCGCAACTCGTTGGTGAAACTAAACACTTTCGGCGTGTTCCAACTTTGGCGACACTAGCTGCGTGAGTTTTGAGGTTATGTGTGTTTGTAGTGTGTAGACAAATTGAAATATGAAGTGGGGAATGGAGAATAATGTGCACTTTTTGGATATCTATGCTTGGTGTAGGTGTTTTGGGCTTTCATTGATGCTGATTACAAAAATACGCAACATATTGCTGCTACTGAGACCGTCATGTGCGATCATAACATAGATGGTTTGACAATATCTGAGCTGCAGGGCAAAATTTATTGAGTTAGGAGCACATATACAACTGAATTGAGAAAAATACAAGCAAGTGTAATTCGAGCTGTGGCAATGCTTTCTTCTGCAAGACTAAAATCCCATCATTCTAGTCAGCCAACTCTTTGTTAAGGAATATTGTTGACAGGAGGGAAGGCTATAGAAATTCATGAACATGCATTCTTTATTCAGTATTCATCTATTTAAAACGTCGCTGCAGTGCTCCCCATTCACATGTGTTAGAATTTTGTAATATTGCCCCTGTACAGGTCTAACTTCAAGAGAGTAGTTTGCAAACTATTCTCTTCTTAATGCAGCCTGCTTTGAATAATTATTGTTGATAATGTTAATAATTGTTACTGTTAATAATTAATACTGTTAATGTTGATAATTATTGGTGTTAATGAAATAGCGCCATCACCAACTAAAACCGTATCTTATAGCATGCCGAGTGTTCTCGATTGTAATGCATGCAATATGATATGTAATTTCAGTTCTGGCGACAGTGTTTCATGCATTACAGTACCTTTATTTCTTATCGCATAATTAACTCTATTTAGAAGAAACGTGAACAGTTCTGGTAACATTGTTAGATAATTAAAAGAACTTCTTGGATCTTCCATTATAGATTATTTCAGCAAGGATGATGAGCAACCGAGCTGACGTCTTTTCCTCATCCAGTCACAAATCGAAACACGTTTCTTATTTTTTTTTCTTGTGCAACAATTCCACGCAACAAGCTTCAACTCAATCACAACTCGTGAGACATGCAGTTGCCAAAACTTTCATTTCAGACACGACTCAGGGACCCACAAAACGACGAAACTGAAATGTGTACTGGTGTCGCCGTGTCTACAGTCATATATGAAACCACTTGTGTACAACTCCTTCCACGCAACAGGTGGCGCAACCCAATGTCGTTGTGTAAACTAGGCTTCATACATAGCAATAATTGCTATCCACTCTGTTCCTTCCAAGTGCACGACCTTTTCCTGTACTGTAGCTGACTGAGCTGGCAGCATACTTAATCTTAGGACCCATATTTGCTCTATCTAAATCGTCCACATGCAAAATCTCCAAACTGACAACCGTAAACTCCTTGGCCAATTCATGCCCACAGTCCAAAAATTATCTATCCTGAAGGGTATTACATGCTTTCTATGTAATTCCTATAAGCGTGCGACACTCCTATCTAAATCGTCCACATGCAAAATCTCCAAACTGACAACCATCAACTCCTTGGCCAATTCATGCCCACAGTCCAAAAATTATCTATCCTGAAGGGTATTACATGCTTTCTATGTAATTCCTATAAGTGTACAACACTCCTGTGTAATGAACACCGTTCATTATCTACCTACTCCATTTCCTTTACCAGCTCTCCTACACACAAAACATTCACTAACAAATTAGTTCCTATGCTCACCTGCAGTAGTTTCCCTGTAACTTATGGTCTTTTATCTAGTGATCAATTCCAAGTGACTGTGCATGCGGTTTACGTCATATGCTCCATATTTCGGGTGTGTCTTCGAAAAGTTGGAAGCCTCAGCCATAGTATCTAAAGAGGTCTTCTATGCACCATTCTAAATCGACTTTAGTGTGTTGTTTAAGTAACAAATATAATCCTAAAATTGCACAGCACCCCGTGACCCGTATGAGAAAACTTTCATACAACTTTTTTACACCAGTCTGAAAACTCGACTTTTGACCTCAGTATGTGCACATCATCTCCATCCACTCAATATCAACTACATTGTGGTGGACCCAATCTTCTTTTCTCCAAGAGACCCAAGTTGCCATGGACCCCTTCAATCCCATGTCCAATAAAAACTTACGCTTCTTCCCATGCAAAGCAGAATAATAAATTCATACTTGTTCCATTTCTGATCTCTAATGGATATGGGTATCCCATAGCAATCATTTGGAGGCATCCAATATACCAGTAAGGGAGCCGAATGTGAGGAAGAAAATAATTTTCAAATGATTAAAATAAATTTTGAATGCCTTTTGTGTAACATTTATGGCTCTAATACAAAGTCCAATTCACATACACGAGATGGTATGGCAGCTCATGTTAAATTGCAAATAACATGCAACTAGAGACACTTTATCATCCCTGCAGTAGTAGTTAGGAACACGATGACACAGAGTTAACGGATTTGCAGCTCATGAAAATTGATATAAATTCCAATTTATTATGTGCAAAGTGTCTAAAAATGGTGGCGACAAAGACATTTTGTGCTACTCATGTGCTATTGAAATAAGTAACTGTAAAGCTATGTCTACCCGATCGAAAATGAAGAACTGTGTTCTGGTGCCACATGGCAATAAAAAACTCATAACAGCCTCAGCATCGAAAGACGAAATAATTAAAGTGCTGAAAGACAATAGCGAAAATCAGTGAATTAGAACAAAAATGTAAGTAAATATATAATCAATGACAACTGCTACACAGTAAAAAATGTGTAAAACAGGCAATTTAAAATCACAAATGAAGGCAACTTCGTGTTACTAACGCCATCCAGAAAAAACTGCACCAGAACAAGTAAACGTATTTCTCGATAATGGACATGTTCTGATGCCTGGTAGCAAAAATGCATGCAACATGTAAGTATAACGAAAGACAGTGTTTACATGGTAACCACTGAAAGCGAAACTGTGGTTAATGACACCATTAGTGTTCTGGACGATAAAGCAAGTAAACATATGTAAGAAAACGAGTGCAGGAATACTATACGGAAGGCAAAAGTTTTAATAGTGAGTGACAGTCAAGTCAGTTATTGGAAAAAAGACTCGAATCAAAGTATGACATTCAAAGTTTTATTAAGCTGATTGCTCCTCTCTGAAGTTTGTAGACGAATTGTTACATTAGAAGACTTCACTGGGAGTGTTATTGTTATACGGGGTGATGGAAAAACGGGGACACTTCCACAATCTAATAAAACTAGAAGTGATGAAGGAAAGAAATTGAATTCATAGTAACTGAAACCTTACAACACTGCCATTTACGAAACATTGGTGGCATTTATTATTTTTTGAAAATTACTTCCTTCGGATGTTGTCCTCCTGTAAGAGCACATTCGTGATATCTGCTGTTGAGATTTCTCATTGACCTCCACGACATCTTAGCTGGGTCACTGTGAAGTGCATCCCGAATTCTCTGTTTTAACTCAGCCAGGGTTCTTGGTCGAGTCGTGTAGACTTTGCTCTTGATATAGCCATAAAAAAGAAAAAATCACGAACGGATAAATCTGGCGATCTAGCGGGCCAGGGAATGTTACCGAATCGTGAAATCACATGGTTGCCAAACAATTCTCGCACGTATGCCATTGATTGCCGTGCCGTGTGTGATGTCTCTCCGTTCTATTGAAACCAGGCTTCCTGAACGTTTGGAAAGTTGTTCAGCGTAGGTGTAACAAAAGTATCTCCACGTAACGATCGGCATTGACAGTTATTGTGTTACCCCGTTCATTTGCAAAAACATACGGTTCGATAATCCCAAACACCATGCCATACTGTCACTTTACTAGCGTGTAAAGGTCCATCATGAACGTCATTAGGATTTGTGGTTGCCCAGTAACGGTAGTTCTGTTTATTCAAGTAATCTGAGAGATTAAAATGTGCCTCATCTGATATCCAAAACTTGTTTAGAAATTCATCGTCATTGTTTACTTTTTTTATCATTTGTTGACAGAATCCCAATCGTAACTGTATCTGTACTATAACTGTAGTATATCTGTACTATACTACAGATATACCTATAGTTTTTACGGATGAAATTTTAAATCAAGATGAAGAATTCTGCGAACATTCTTCTGGGACATTCCAACCACTGCTGCTTGCTTACGAATTAAACGCCGTGTACATCATAAATGTTCGCTGGGGAACGCACACTTCTTGGCTGTCCTGTTGGTTTCTTCTTGAGGACAGATCCAGTCACTTCAAACTTATTAATCCAATTTTTATCGCGTGTTTCGAAGGAACGGCATCATGACGTCCTAAATTATAAAAAAAACGTCAATACTCCCTCTGCGCCGCTACCAAACTATCATTATTTTTATAAAACACTTTTATGGGTAATGCACGCTGTTGTCCGTTCCACTGGTCCATGATTATTGAAATGGCAGACTGTGTGCTCGGTAACTGTCACGAACCCGCAGTGCTGCCACCTGCCCATGGCTGCCACTACCGGTACCAATTTCAAACATTCCCGTTATTCTGTGTCACCCTGTATGAATGCCAGTGTCCAACTATACCGAAGAAAACGATACTGAAGACTCATACAACAACATTCTTGAAAACATTGATAATGTGTTAACTAGTGTTCTCCAAATTAGTAATAAGAGCAAATCTTATTTTAGGCCTAGTACCCAAAAGATTCGATAAAAAATATACAAACAAGAAAATCTGCAAGGTGAATAGTCATTTAGAGCAAAAACAGTAAACTGTTTGAAATCGTGTAACAAAAGCAGAATATCAGCGCGCACTCCGCTGCAGATTGAAAATTTCATTCTGGAAACATCCCTCAGGCTGCGGCTACGCCACGTCTCCGCTATATCTCTACTTCCAGGAGTGCTAGTTCCGCAAGGTTTGCAGGAGAGCTCCTGTGAAGTTTGGAAGGTAGGAGACGTGGTAATGGCGGAATTGAAGCTTTGATGGCGGGTTGTGAGTTGTGCTTGGGTAGCTCACTCGGTGGAGTACTTGCCTGCAGAAGGTATAGGTCCCGAGTATGAGTCTCAGTCCAGCACACAGTTTTAATATGCTAGGCAGTTTAATATCAGCACACACTCCGCTGCAGGGTGAAAATTTCATTCTGAAAAAGAGAATATACGTAAACTTTGAATTAGGGAGATTGTCAAGTGACAAATTCACATGTCACAATTTTCCCTTGAACAGAAAGGGGAAAGAGTAAGTATGCAATAGGCTTTCTTCATTAACTGTATGTACATTAAGTATGCAATAGGCTTTCTTCATTAACTGTTGTGTAAATCAGGTGCTTTCATCTTTGAAGCAACACACAAGTCTGCCTGAAGACATCAATGTTACAACAAAATAAAATAAGTTTGAAAGCCAGGAAGATACAACTGCTGAAAATGAAACAAATGTATCTTGACAAATGGATTATAATTACAAGCACCATAGCACAAGAAAGGCAGGACCCAGAGTCCAGGGAAAACAGCACCCACCTCTAGAAATTAGGATCACCAAATACAAAAAAGAGGTATGTGGTCAAGCAAGAGTCAGTAAAATCCGTAGTTCGAACTGTAAACTGCTCCACCGGAAGGTTCAGTCTCTTTCCAGCAGGCTGAGTGAAACAGAGATCTTGTTAAAGGATTTTAGCGATGTTTCTGTTTTATATTTCACTGGTTGAATAGAGAGATGTTAGAACTGACACACTTATCTCAGTTCAAATTAGCAGGCAAATTTTGTGGAAAAATACTCAGGCATGGTGGTAGCTGCATATATGCCCGAGAAAACGTGGAGTTCGATAATATCATCAAACTTGATAGCTTATCAAGAGAAAGAGGCTTAGAGCTGTCAATAGTAGAACTGCTAAATCAAAATACAGTTATTACCTGTGTATATAGGTCACCAGATGGTGATAAAAAGTTTTTTATAATAATATGGAAGAGCTGTTAAGAGAATTTCAACAAACTCAAGATAAATATTTTCATTTATGGAAACTTATTTGTTGATTTCTCCAAACCCAATAAATTAAAAGATGAAATTAAAGATCCACTAAAGTCCTTTAACTTAAAACCATCCATAACTCACCCAACATGGATAACTTGTACTTCTACAACAACCATTGACTAGGTTTTTTCAATACCTGCAACACATAAACTTTAAACACTGGTTTTAATGCTCATAGTGCCCAAATACTAACAATAGCTTATCCCAAAAACTTGAGCTAATGTAAGGAAGTTCAATGATGAAAATGTAGATTACTTTTGCTCTCTCTTGAGAAGAGCAAACTGGAATGATGTTTATAGTTCAAACAACACAGATGACAAGTTTGATACATTTATGGCCACATGCAAACATTTTTCTTAAATATCTTTTGCTAAACAAATGTAAGTAATAAAATCCATACACAATTCAAATAAATGGATTGTAGGAGTAAAAATATCATGCCAGAATAAAAGAAAATTATATGAATATTCAAAGCAAACCACAAATTCTGTTTTATTAATTATTTTAGATAATATAATCAAGTTCTTAGACAAGTAACATCAAAAGCAAGGAAGTTGGAAAGTGGCAAAAAAATAGAAAATTACAGGAACAAAACTAAAGCAACATGGAACGTCATCAAAAAAGTAAAAGGTACTACATCATTAGACTGCAAAAACATAAAATTTCATGAAAATAACAATAAAATAACTTACCCCACAGAAGTGACTAATAAATTTAACACTTATTTTTCACATATAGCACAACACCTGATTGCAGCTCCCAAAGAGGCAGCAATACTCTACATTCAGATTCACATATTTATACAAAACTCTATTCATGTCTTCTATAACCCCTGAGGAATTCTTTATGGTTAAAAAGATTACCCAACAAATATTCAGCATGTGTTGATGAAATACCAAATATTACCATTGAGGCAAGTGCAATATTTACCGTGGAATCATTAATAGATGGTTTCAACTCATCATTCATGAGTGGTATATTCCTGACAAATCTGAAAACAGCAAAAGTAACACCACTGTATAAGAAAGGAGACAAATATGAGGCTGCAAACTATATGCCTGTATCATTATTGACAGGCTTTCGCAAGATTGTTGAGACTAACAACCTTCCTACGTAAAGAAATGATAATTAGTGATTCAGAACTGACAGACAAATACAGTCATTTTTACTTTCCTAGATGAAATTGTAACTGCAGTAGATAATAAGCAACATGTTTCTGGTGTATTACTTGACCTTAGTGAAGCTTTCGATGTAATTGATCAAGACATCATCTTGCAGAAGCTAAGAAATTATGGAATATGAGTTCTACCAACAGGTGGATCCACTTTTACCTGCATGATCGTCAACAGATCATTCAAACAAAATACAAAGGTATAAAAATGGACAAAATTTCTAATTTTTATAGTAAAAAAAAGAGAGAGAGAGAGAGAGCGAGAGAGAGAGAGAAAAGAAAGAAAGAAAGAAAATCAGGTATTCAGTCCTTCAAGAGTCAGTCCTATCTTTTCATTCTTTATGTTAATGACCTATCAGAAAAATTACCTAAAGAGACAACAGTACTTTTTCAGACAACACAAATATCATCATTAAGTGATGTGGTGAAGATAGCCTACAAAAACAGCTGCAAATGTAATGCAAGATTTAACACAATGGTTCAGTACAAATAAGCTAATAACAAATTCTGAAAGACTGTGTCAGTCAATTTTTACAATTTACAGAAACTCCACCCAGCTACATCAATTTTTAACATCTGTGAATGTGATAAAATTTTTAGGTATACATATTCAGGATAACCTTAAATGGAAGACACACATGAATAATGTGAATAAGGAGTTAAAGACACACACATATTCAGAAAGAAATTATTTCTAGTTGTGCCCATTATGTCAATGGTACCATCTTGGAACCAAAATAAAATGAAGATTATTATTTAGTTATTGTTGGTGCAACTCCTGATTCATATTATAATGAACAAACAACATTCATCCTGTGTTATATTTACTTCAAGAAGGAAATGATAAATATGAAATAAATGAACAGTTCTTGGAATTCATAGATTGTAATACAAAAAGATGAGTTGCTATTGCACATTTAATTTGATCAACACTTGCGATATACTCAGTTCCTATCAGCAAGTGATGTGTACAAGGTTATGGTAATGGAAGGAATATTAGAGGGTCTTGTAAAGGAGTTCAGACTTTTTATTTAGTAAAATCCTCTTGCAAAATTTTCTGTGTGTGCTTGTTATAACCTTATGTGGAGGATGTGCAGCTGAGTGTTGTCATGGAGCAGATGCATCTCTCTCTCTCTCTCTCTTTTGTTTTTTCAAATTGATTCACCTTATTCACAACTTGTTGAGTAGCAACCCACAATAGTGGGAAATTCTGAAACTGTGTGTTGGGAGTTCTTTATATTTCATATCCGACAAATGTTGAAGTGCTCAGGTTGAAACTGAAATACCAATTGTAGCTCACCCGAATAAGATTGCCATCACCATTGCTGTTGAAACTATCAGTGAGTTAAATTTGTTGGCTGAAACATGTTCTGTGATACATGGTGTTTTGGATTATGTGAGATCACTCAAGTATTTAATCATGGCATCAACTTACCCAATGTGGTTGGTGCCTGCTGACTATAGAAGGAAATTACTACAAGCTCAAAATACTACCACTGGTGTTGAGGTAAGACACCTTAGGAACTTATTACATGTCCTAAAATATCTTCATGAAAATTGGGACACCATTCTTCCTGATTTAAAGTTGTCACCAGTGCAGTTAATATCAATCCCCCCCCCCCTGCCCCCCCCCCCCCCCCCAATGAAACCCCACCTTAGGAACTTATTACATGTCCTAAAATATCTTCATGAAAATTGGGACACCATTCTTCCTGATTTAAAGTTGTCACCAGTGCAGTTAATATCAATCCCCCCCCCCCTGCCCCCCCCCCCCCCAATGAAACCACAAATGAGGTAAAGATTTTGAATTCAGAAGATTTAAATGAGAAAAATAATGAAATAAAATACATTTTGTGTCATTATTGGTATCCTAGTATCTAACTAAATTCATACTTTTAACTTTGAATACATTGCTTTGAAACCTTTAGAATTCTTGAATAAGATGCACGAGCTTAAATTTTTAAGCTTGTTTCCAAATTTATGGGTAGCTATTTGAAACTCTTACTCTCTCTCTTAACCTCTTCCAGCGCTTGTAGCTGAAACCAAAAGGTCATTCAGCACCCTGGCTCATGTCAAAAGTTGTCTCAGATCAATTATGAATCAACAAAGTCTCACAGATTTGGGAACCTTGGCAACTGAATATTATTTGGCGAGACAACTACACTTTGCTGGTGTGATTCAAACATTTCCTGAACAAAAGGCTCACAAAGCACCACTGACAGTGTTGTAGGCAAGTTGGTTATAATATGCTAACCACTGCATGACTCATTGTAATTTACATGAGAGTGCACTGATGCCTATTTACTGAAATGTGTAGGAACACCAGAGAATAAGTGGTGTCAGAACACTTCATAATGCAGCATTACTAGCACTAGACATTTCATCATGTACAAATCCCTATAAATACTTAGCCTTTTATTTTAAAGTGAAGTGAAAGAAAATTAAACCAATTCAAAAATAAATAAATAAACAAACAATTAAATTAAATTGAGCTTACATACATTTCACAGTAATTCATTACCGAATAGTGTGTGAAGCTCTTGCTGTATAGGTCATGGCTGAGCTATCATCCAGTTCCCTAGCTGCGGTGGTCTGGGCTCCTGGTAACTGTTTTCGTTTTCGTCACCACTTTTCAAATCAGTTTATGACCATTCTTTCAGTCTGCTACTCCACAAAAATGTTATGGCACTGGTATTCTTTCTTGATATATTTAACCTCTGCACACACTTTCCTCTGCTCTTGCACTGGCGCAAAGAAAACTGTATAGTGTAATAAAAGTGTTGGGAGGTCTTCATTGGAAAAAGACTGTGAAATTTTGAACATGATCTTAGCAAGGGCACATCACACAGAAGTGCTATAAATTGTTTTCTTTCTATGAAATTATTGTAATTAAATACAATGAAAATTACAAATGTATTTATAAATTTTATATAAATTTGTAGCTACCACAATCTACTCTAATTCTGATTCAAAATGCATATGTAATTAAAAAAAACTGAATACAGGAAATGTGCTCAGAACAAAATTACATACTGGAGGCAGCAAATTTAACTTTATGTGTCAGTTCTGTAATTAGAAAACTGTCTTTCTCCACTTTCAAAGAAAAACAAGGTTATATATTTTAAAAGCTGAAACTGAGAAAACACATTTCATAGAAGATATTCTGTGAGCGGTAGAAACAAACTGACTTCAATAGTTCATTTTTTCCATGGTGAGAAAATCAGCTACAGCAAAACCATCTAAACTCTTGAGTTAGGAGCACTGGCTTTTGTACAGAAAAGAAAGCATTTGTAGACACTGTATTATTGATAAGTAATGTTTACATTTTTGCCCTCAACAAAATCAGAAAATGAGTAACAGTTATTCTGATATGTGTGTATAGAAACCTGGTTTGCATCAGAACACTTCATGCTATTTCATAGGGCGCATCCACTTATCCAGTTTCTGAATACAATGCAATGACATGTCACAGTCTACATAATATCATCGAATGTTCACATGTTCTGCAATACAGGATAACATTGCACCTAACATGCAACCAAAGTTAGTACTGTCAGTAGTGGGTCTACGATACAGCTGTGTATACTACCCCATGCTCAGGTTCACCCTATTGATCAAGAATATCAGTTAACTCACTTGAATTCTGCTGGCAATATCTCGTGCAATGTATAGTGCCATAGTATAAACCAGAGGAAAAATGATGCTGCCAGAGTGTAAAAAGGCTACTATGTACCTCTTGATGAGACTGACAGAAAAGTGAGGAACCAGCTATTTCAATTCTCATTCCATCTTACTAAACAAAAATTTTGGCATGCAAACACATTTGCTCTCTCTTAACACAGAACACAGTAAATAGTTTTACCCAGTCTCTCAGACAACACTGCCACTGTCAGAGTTTCTCTCTCACCATCTCATTTTTCTCCCTTTTATTTACAGTATTCCCCACAGCCACTGTCTCCTTTTGTCTTCCATTGGTGCTGCCTCTTTCCCCACCATACCTTGGCAGTGAAAAAATTCTGGCAGAGGAGGGTCCATCCTATTTTTTCCCTGTACCTAAATGTTTAAATCTTGCTCCAAAATGCATGCTCCCCTGTACCCACGTATTAAAGTTCGCCAATCTGGGAGGCTCCCAGCCTTCACAATTGTATTAAAGATACAAATTTCTGCTTTGCATGTGACGTTTCTATTTCACTAAATTGGATACAATTGTATGAGGGCAGCATTTGCCTTCTTTGTGGGGTTCTCCGCATATTCTGCCACCACACTACCCAGATACAAGAATGAGTTGCGTCTCCACCTGCTGCTCCCCTATGAACAGAGGCACCTCCACATTTCTAGAATTTACTCTTATTTTCTCTCTTTTAGCTATATTTATCTTGAGGACAGAAATCTCTGCTTCTTTTTTCAGCGAGTTTAATTTAGCTTTCGCACAGTAGCCTTTGAGCTACTAAAACTATGTCATCTGCGGAATACAAACCCCCAGACATGGATACCCCACTGGGTTTCTCTTGTCCTGTCTGCTTTGACTCTTCTCATAACTGGGTGAAGGACAGGTAGAAAAAGTCTTGGTATAAAATACAATTCCTCCCAACTCTGGTTGTTACCTCAACTGGCTGTGAGATTTCCCTTGTGGACCACAAAACATCTGTAACCATCATACAGATCATTGATGATTTTTAAAATCTCATACAGTGTACCATACTTCTGCAGCACCACCACAGCACTTTATGTTTTACGGAGTTGAAGACCTTTTCAAAATCAGTTAATGTTCTATAAACAGTCAATTTTACAGTGAATCTTTAATCCCATGTAAAATAATTCTAGTGAGTATTCTACTGGACACTGAAAGCAATGTAATAAGGCACCAGTTGTTACAATCTGAGAAAATTCCCCTTTTGGGAGCTTTGACACCAACCTATTTTTCTACTCCTTTGAAGATTTCTCTTTGAGCCAAATACACTTCCACAAGGGTTGCAGCATTTTAACAGTAATTTTGATATCAGCTTTTAGGAGTTACAGTGCTGTGTTATCTATGTATGGAGCTTTTGCATTTTTTTAGGCCTCCCAAAGCTATTCTTATTTCATCCATTGCGGGACATTGCAGATTTGTACCTCGATCCACATTGACTTTCTCTAAACATTCCCCCCCCCCTCTTTCCCTTGGTTGTCTTCACAGTTTAACATTTCGTTGAAACCCTGCTCCCATCTTCGTAGTTGTGCCTGGTGTTGTAATACTCACCCCATCTTCGCTCTTAACTGGTCATTCACGCCCAAAGCTCTTCATTGACAGCCATTTGATGATGCTGTACAGCTGTCTTGTTGTCTCTACTACTAACTGTGCCTGCTCATCTGTACATTTTCTTTTAACTCTCCTTATTCCTATACTCACTCTTTTGTTTGGCTCTGTGCATTCTTTATGCACGTCAACTTTCTGTACTATTGTCTTACAAGAATTAACTTTTGTTTTGGCTCTTTAAGTTTTTGCCAACCTGCTTCAATTCCTTCCAAGATAAAGTTTTCTTCAGAGAGGATCTGAGATCTTTTTTGTAGTTCAAGAGTAAATCTTTCTTTGATGTGTTGGTCTTTTAGCCTTCCCAAACCACATTTTTTTTTTTTCCTTCTGTGGTTGAGCTTAGTTCCATTAGCCACCATCTTCAATCTGAGCTCCACTTCTCTCCTATTTCTTATATTTAACAGTATCTCAAAACTTGCGGCATTGTTATCTACTTGATTTCCAGTAATATGGTCTGACGAGACCCACATTATGACAGTTACGATGTGGAAGCAGTGTACCTCTAATGACTAGGCCTGCTCAGCACACACATTTCTCAGCAGTTCACCATTTAAATTTCTATTCCCATTGTGGAGATCGTCCATGATGTTTTCAAACTTTTCATTTATTGAACCAACTTCTGCATTCAAGTCTCCTATTAAAAATTTTATATTGCTATGATTAATTTGTCTAAGGCTTTCATTTATCTCCATATAAAATGAATCTTGCAACTCTTCTCCAGCCACTTCAGTAGGTGTGTAATCCTGAATTGCAGTGATATTCTGCACTTTTGTTTTAAAATGTGCAATTACTATCCTTTTCAAGACTGGTTTCTACTCCACTAAACTCCTTTCGCAGTTTTTAAATCCTGTGCATTGCAGCTTCACCTGCCTGTCCTACATACAGCAGCACTCCACCGTTCAGTGTTTAAACTTAACACTGAATATGGCCATCACTTAGTCCCAGTATATCTAAT
This sequence comes from Schistocerca nitens, assembly GCF_023898315.1. Classification (NCBI taxonomy): domain Eukaryota; kingdom Metazoa; phylum Arthropoda; class Insecta; order Orthoptera; family Acrididae; genus Schistocerca; species Schistocerca nitens. Next base: position 272,494,420 of record NC_064620.1, read on the forward strand.
AGGTTACTCTCCAACTCTTTTTTGACTTGTCTTAATCTTCCCCCTCTCTGAATGTTCCTACATTCCAAAATTCAATAAGAGATTTCTTTTGCTGGCCAAATTCCATGATTTGAATGTTTCTGGTGGTGTGCTTTATCAGCAACCCCTCCCCCCTCTGAGTGACCTGATAATGTATCACCTATTGTTCTGGAGATCTCCCAGTGTTTTAGTTTCAAGACCTTACTCCTTAGATAGCTTGTCTTCACCGTGACTAGAGAACGCTATCCATCCCGCCACCATGAAATGCTATGTGCGTCACTGTTTTCCTGGTTACTAAGGATCTTCTGCTATTCATATTAGGGGACTGAGCTTGCTGCAACACAATCACTGAGAGGGGAAGAACATGTTAGCATACAAGACAGGATGTTGAGACACATACTCATCTGGATCCTCTGTGGACTCTGTCAGTAGTTGCACTATGACCAGTACAGCCCTCAACTTCAACTTCATAGGAAGACACAAACCCCTTTGCCCACAAGAACAGTGTTTCATTAAGATGGTGTCTCCTGAGGGAGTTATAAGTCTTTGTTTTACAATCTGTTATATGTTATGTGTAGGATATTACTACGTCTGGATCCACTTGACAATATATTCATTAAGAAATGATATGTTTTAGGAAAAAATACCAGAATTATTGGACAAGTACTTAAACACAGTATTCAGGATTCTTGGACAAGTACTTAATCGCAGACTTCATCAAGAAATCAATGAGTATCACTGCACTGTCTACTGCCTTGGGAGACAATAAACATACAAACTGAAGTGAGAATGTGGCTCTGTAGAATTTCCTGACATGTTAACAGATATACTCTTCTTGTCTCTGCAGCCACCTCACTCAGTCATCTGGACTCAATATTTCAATGGTCCACCTGGCTGCCATCTACATGTGAGCACACTAGTGCTAATCCTGCCAGAACGGCGGCCCTTTTATATGCTGCAGAATGTGAACAGTGCAGGCACCAAAAATCGTCACTGCAGCCTCCTGGTGCAAGAGGAGGTACAACGCCCCAGTGATCACAGCTGACACAAATGATAAATTGTAATTAACACTGTCAATACATTCCGCTGGCTGAATCAATGACCATTGTTTTTTAATGCCAGATAAAACATGGTTCCACATCTTACTTAATGGGTAACACTTGTCTCTATTTATAATTTTGCCAGTTTAATTTTGACAGATTGCTTTAAAAACACAGTCCCAATAGCAAGATGCAGGAGCAATAGTTTGTTAGATAGTGCTCTGCCACTGTATATTTCCAGATTGCAACAACTGTGTGTGGCGATGGTATCAATACACCTGTCATTAATGGTGCAAATAGTTTGGCAAATATACAATTCCCCACAATGGCAAAGGATTTTGTAAACGCTGGGCTTCCTCAACCCTAAGTGATCTTTCACCAAGCCAAGGAGCACTCTAATCTTGGCTTAATGTGATCCACCTCTTGCATCCAGCTTTCTGCATCTGAGATCGCATAAGTCCTCTTTGCCAGCATCCTTACGACCCCTGTGCACTGGTACAATGTATGACAACTTGCTGCATGCAAAAACTGGTCCATGCACATCAGCTTTTGATAAAAACAGTCCTTTGTATAGACAAATATGTGTAGAAACAGAAGCTTTCCATCCCTTCTCAATCTCTATTGTGAACTTTAGGCTGGGATGAAGGCAGTTAAAATGAGCCAGGAAACAGTTCAAACGCCTGTTCCAAGTACTAAGCCATGAATGTATTGTTGACATCCTCCAAAAACAGGTAGATTTTAGATATGCCATCCTCAGCACCCCATCTTTAAAATCTGTCCCCAATCAGTTTGTTCCACATAATTGTGATTGAATACAAAATATTTGAAAGTTAGTACATGATAGCAAAGCTTCATCAATAGGAATCTGAGAAAACGAGTTCCTCAAATCTGGTTGTGAAGTTTGATGTATGATTCCAATGACTATACGTGCTAAACACGAAATTTGTCTACTAAGTTTGTTACAAAAATGATGACGGTGCTCAGGGGAAGGGAGATATTTTTCATGATAGGCTGGCTATATAATATTGAATTCATATTAGTACAGAGAGCTGAACATTGTGCCAGCTCAAGGGGTTGGATGATAACTGATAATTTCACTAATACTAATTAATGATGAAGCGATTTTTCAGGAGCATATCAGCATATATCGTGATCTTCACTGGGGCTACTGCCTGACTGAAGCATGCACATAATAAAGTTTCTGCAAAGTGACCTCTCACTATCATTGAACATGGAGAAATGGTTACAGCAGCTAAATTCAATTACCAGCCAATTCCTTGGTTATGATATTTCATTAGATTTTTTTCATGCAGCTATAATGAAAAGCCAAGAATAAAACAGCCATAAGGATATTGTTGCCATGCATCCCAGAAACCCCGGATTGTCCTCAATTTGAATGGTGTAAAAAATGTCATGCTCTACTGAGTAAAAGTCCTGGACTTTTAAAAAGTAATACTCTTACATAGATATCAAGGAAATACAATTTAAACACCTGCCCAATGTCATCAAACTTCGAAAAAAAATATCAATTACATTTTACCTTATTGATGAAGTAAGTAAACTAGCAAATTATTCCCTCTTTCTATGGGTTTCCGGTGCTACCACTTCTTTTTCACCTTGAATGAATCTCATTCAACATTCCATGTTTTAAGAACAGTCTGTAGGAATCCATTAAATTCAGTCTGATAAGTGACCAGTGTTACCAAGTATGAAATATTTCACATTGTTAAGGATGCAGTAAACCACATTTAAAAGTTGAATACACCAGAGAATTTCCTTAAATGAAATGAGGTCGAAGTGGACACGAAGCAGAATGTAAATTCTCCAAGTAAGTTTCTTTATATTTTATTTTTAAATAATAAATAAAACAAGTAACTGGTGAAATAATAAGTATGGTTTCCTTTCCCCAAATCCACACTTAGTAATTTTAAGAATATTTTTCTTGCTATTTTTTTGTTACATGGGAGGGGGGGTGGGGGTGGCACAGGATTATCAGAGATCACATAAGTACAGCAAAGTACATGGATGCCATGAGTTCCGCACCTTCCAATAGGCAACTGATGAATTATTTCAGTAATAATAAGTCATAAGAAAGAAAAGTAACTAGTGTAGAGGCAATGTTTGCTTTTTCATTCAGCAAGGCAGCATTGCTCTTACTACTCCGCCATATGTACAAGAAAATTATTCCCAACAAAGTTCAGAGATTCAAGAATTGCAAATACATATTCCAGTTCGAAGACAAAAACTTGAGCACTGTTAAATAAAGTAATTTTGCCTTCGATACCAGCAGAACTGAAAGAAATAATTTCCATATGTGATACGGTTTTGTCAGTACAGATACAAGTAATCATAAGTATAATATTTACTGTGATTATTTAATACTTTGATAAAGCTGAAGGTATTCAGTCATAGAGGCTCACACCACATTGGCTATTGCTATGAACAGAGTAAAAGCTAAATCCAACACTGGGGAAGAACTATCAGATCTGGTTGAGTGTACGAATGAACATTCGGACACGATTTCTGAATTTATTCATAATGTTATATAACACATTAATATCAACGAGAAAATAAATATCAGAATGCTAATGTTGTGAGTATTGTTTCATTGTTCATTGCTCACTGGAATGAAAACAGAAATAAATTAAATTGGGCATCATCAGATAGGGCCATTCCTGAAATCCAATATCATACGGTAAATGTCAGTTGTTCTGCATCTTATACATTAATCTCCAGTGATCAAATTTTGAAATGCCTGTATACAGTCATCACAAAAGTACAATTGGCATAACAAAATATTAATTTTAATGTATTGTAAAGCACTTCACATTAAAACTACTGTTGTTGTCTTCATTCCAGAGTGGTTTGATGCAGCTCTATCCAGTGCAAGTCTCTTCAGCTCCAAATAACTACTGCAATCTACAGCCTACTGAATCTGCTTAATATATTCATCTCTTGGTTTCCCTCTACAATTTTGACCCCATATACTGCCCCCCAAATATCAAATCGGTGGTACCTTGATGTCTCAGAATGTGTCCTATCAACGGACCCCTTCTTTTAGTCAAGTTCTGCCACAAATTTCTTGTCTCCTCAATTCTGTTCAGTACCACCTCACCTCATTAGTTACATGTTCTACCAATCTAATCTTCAGCTACCTTCTGTAACACCATATTTCAAAAGCTTCTATTCTCTTCTTGTCTATACCATCTTATCATCCATGTTTCACTTCCATACATGGATACTCTCCATACAAATACTTTCAGAAAAGACTTCCTAACACTTAAACCTATTTGATGATAAACTTCTCTTCTTCAGAAACGTTTTTTCTTGCTATTGCCAGTCTACATGTTAAATCCTCTACTTCGGCCATCATCAGTGCTGCCCAAATAGCAAAATATGCTTTAAATGTCTCACTTCTCAATCCAATTCCATCAGCATCACCTGATTTAATTTGATTGCATTCCATTATCCTCATTTTGCTTTTGTTGATGCACATCTTCTATCCTACTTTCAAGACACTGTCCGTTCCATTCAGCTTCTCTCCAAAGTCCTTTGCTGTCTCTTACAGAATTACAGTCATCAGCAAACCTCAAACTTTTTATTTCTGCTCCCTGAACTTTAATTCCTACTCAAAATTTTTCTTTGGTTTTCTTCACTATGTGCTAAATTTACAGATTGAATAACATTGGGTGTAGGCTACAACCACCTTTCCCTTGTTCTGGTCAACCGTTTCCTAATGATTCATCTGAAACTCTGGTTCCTTCAACCTATCCAGGCCCCATCTCCTTAATTTATCAAATTGTGCTCAGAGACTACATCTGCTGGAAATGTCTAACAATTTCAAATCCGGTTCCGAAATGTCTTACCACTGAAACCTTTTGGCGTCTCCAGGTCTCTCTCATGTGTATACAAACTTCTGTCACGATTCTTAAAATAAGTGTTAGTGATGATTAATTGTTCTGTGTAAAATTCTACTAAGTAGCTTCCTCTTCTCTCCCCCCCCCCCCCCCCCCCCACGACTGTATTCATCCATTTTTCCTTCTCTTCCTTTTCCTACTATCTAATTCCAGTCCCCCATCACAATTACATTTTTGCCCCATTTCATTATCTGAATAATTTCTATTATCTCACCACACATTTCTTCAATCTCTTAATCATCTGCATTAAAACTGTGCCAAATATAATTGTGTTACTTATTGCATTGACAGTATGATGTATTTAATTGCTAATATACATTTGTATCAGTTTTGTGGAAGAATTACGGCAACACTACATACAGATTATTATATCACTGACATTATGAACATTGCATGTCTCATTTAGATCATCATGATTCTAGAAGACTTACACAAGTAATTGTGCCAAGATCTGAATAGTGTGTGTGCCTGTTGGGAAATTTTTTTCTGTGAATTTAATTTAAATTGGCTTTAAAAGTAATCATGTTACTGCTTACTTAGTCTACGAAATAAAAGAACAAACTGCAAACCTGGATAGTTAGAAACATAGTTATAACTGTTTCTCTCTTGAAGAGAAAGCTACACAAAATTTACAATACACTGAGTTTTGTCGTCTTCTTTCCATGTATGTTTCTCTTGAGTGCTATTCTAGCAACTATAAAATTGGTACTCTTCTGCTGATTTATAACTATATGTGGATAGTTCGATTCTTTAAATTGTGTAATAAATTACATACATTTAACTTCATAAGCCACCCATATACAGAAAGAGGTACTAATTATAGCCGCGAGCAAATCGTTATATTTTTCAAGACCTGAAATTACATAAGGATGCAATAACATCATTAAGCAAATGCATACTCTAATCTCTCTCAAGCCAATAAACAAAACAGTATTTGTGTGTAGTCACATGTGAATCAGCTGAAGATGAATGGTTGCCTTCTCTTATTAATGTTACTGCAAACATTAATTTGGTTTTCATCTGGCACAGGAACACTGTTAAATAAAAGAAAATATTGTAACAAAAATTTCATTTGAAATAAATATGTCTCAACAAACTCAGGTCAACACAGAATAGAGGCATTCAGAAAAATCTGATTTTGGTTAACTTTCACATGCTGTTGAGTGTCCAAAGTGTTTCATAAAAAGAAAAACAATACACCAATGAACAAATAAAAAAGAAAAGTCTGTTAGATAGGACTTGGAAACAGTGTGAGGAGCTTACACAACATAGGCTTGAAGATACTCCACACGCCATACTAAACAAAATGCCACACCTAATTAGAGATCTAGGATCTTGTTCAATAGATGGCAGTAGTGGACAACTTGCTAATTTAAAATTTAAAAGTACATCACAGTAACTACATATATTATTACAAGTTGTAGATTATACTTAGTCATGTGGAAATACCCAGACAAAATTAAATGTGGAAGGAAAGGAATATGTGCTAAACACATGCGTGTTCACCACTAAAAAATAACATGTAAGGGGCACCGCACATGACAAAAATGAAAGCGTTCCATCACAATACATAGAACTTTACTTACTCAAAAATACAGGCAATATAATAAACTTTAGGGGTTTATTCTTAAAATCAAAAGATTACAAAAACTTTACATGGAGATGGTACAATCCTTCATTAAGGAAGTATGAAAGTATTTATTCATGACACAAAACTTTTACATTTACAAATATTGCTCCAAGTGGCCACTTCCTGCTTCTGTACAGCCCCTGAGCCCACATTCCATACTTGTGCCATGTTGTGGGACACTCCTGATATGTTTCAATTTTGGGTCCCCTGCAACAAGTACACAGACTACAGGGCATTCAGTAGAAAATGACAATCTCTACTCATCCTAAATTGCACAAAGCCATTTATAAGAAAAATGTTACATAAGTAACATCTTTTCTCTGTAATGTACCATACAAAGTGTATTGAAAGGTATGTTACAAGGTATGGTGGTTGGTAGGTTGATACCATCTGAGGATATGGTGCTAATAAAGCTATGTCTGAAAACAGTTTGTTTGCATGCTAATTGTCTGAAACATGGAAGAGGATGCACACAGTTTGGACAACACAAGCTAGGCAAGGAGAAAAGGACACAATGCACATTACTGTCTGTAACACAAGCTTCATTCACTTTCATAAGGTGTTCATTATGATCACCACCAACTTGATGCATTTTGTTTATCGCCTGATGATGTCTCGAACTACTGGAAAGATTCCTGGCATATTGCAGATGACCCCAGCAGCTACTTGTAATCATGCCACACGATCTAGTGGTGACTCCATGGCTGTCTTGTATGTCAGGAATTTTCATATACCCCCAGAAATGAAAATACAATGGTATCAAGTCTGGTGAGCGAAAGGCCAGGCTATTGGGCCTCTGCGTCAACCCCATCTGTTGCCAAACGTGTCACTCAAGTGGCCATGTGCGACATTGTCAAAGTGTGCTAGAGCACCATCCAGCTGGGTCCACAGGATACACTGGATGTACAAAGGCACCTAGTCCAACAATCCCGATAAGACCTCTCATAGGAATACAAGGTAACTGGGACCATCAATGGGCAGAGGCATGATGTACAGGGCTATATGGTAATAAACGCAACCTGCTCACATACTGGCAGTAAAATAACATTGGTGGTCTTGGATATGCAAGCCATGAGAATATTCTTCCATCCAAACATGGCTGTTTCTGATGTTGAACATGCTGTCCCCAATAAAGGTGCACTCACCAGAAAACAGGATACATCATACGAAATGAGGATCCTGTCTTTTTTTTTTTTTTTGAGGAAGCATCAGAAAAAGTTGACGAGGGACATCATACTGAGTCATCACATGAGCCTTCTGGACTTCATGGGGATGAAAGTGCTCATCATGCAGAATGTGTCATGTGTGAGACAACTCTTGCTTGCAGTTGCTCTGCAAAATGCTGTCTTACAGCTTCAGCAAATTCTAGTTTACAGCTTTCCTGCAGGTGTCCAATTTGGTGACCATTAGGACACAAGCTGGCCATTTCCTGTAAATGTCTCTCCAGTCTTGCAAAAGTGGTGCGGGGAGTCTGTGACGTTTGGGTAATGGTCTTCGTAGAACCAGCAAGCCTCTCTCAAGTTCCTTTGGGCTTCCCTGTACACAAGAAGCATGTTTATGTACTCTGCAACTGTGTACACAACTGCCTTTGTTCGTTCCAATTTTGTGACAGCAACATGAATGACTGTAAACTATGTACAGTATGAAACTACAGAACAAAAGACAGCACTGTATTTTACCACTGTCTACATAAGACTGTTGAGTTCTATGTATGTCATGTATCAAATGAAACACTACCACTGGGGAACAATCTGACCTCACAGTACCCACAGTATGCTCTCTGTTGCTTGTCTGCATTGTTATGTTTATCTGTGATCCCATTTTGGAGATCCTACTGTTTTAACAGTGTCAGAGTGACTACAATTTACAAAGTCTCCTTTACTCATTGCCTAGCATGTGTAGTTAAAACTGCCTATGGCCTCCAAATTTCAGAGACACTAGTATGCAAACAAAGCATACTCGATGTTACCTATCTACCTACCTACCTACGTACTCACCTATCAAGCACCACCTCTTGTAACATACCTTTTGGAACATTCTGTAGAAATGAACTGACACTATCTACATTGGATATGTCCTACAATTTTATACAACCTGTGAAATTGTGCAAATTTACTTTCTGAATAAAACTATATATAAATAAAAGCTCCAAGGCAAAGTTAGAAGTTTTCTTTCATCATATTTATAGCAGATTTTCATAATAAGAAACCATACAACACAAAATTAACTATGCAGGTGTTGCTTACTGCACTGTTAACATTGGAGGGCCACTTGATGAGAAGAAGCAATGTCTCTGGAAAGAAAGAAGTGCTTTGGATGCTACGTTTTAAAACACACACACACACACACACACACACACACACACACACACTCTTCTGTAAAACAGTACGTATATGACACGATTCTTTTTTTTTAAATGTAGATTTTTTACTTTTGCAATCTAGTTTGGAGGGGGAGCCAGGGGTGGGGGGGGGGGGGGTGTAGTGGAAGTGTTACCTATCCCAAGGAACCTTAACAAAAGCAAAAAAAGACTATTTTCTATTTTTTGAGGCTACATAGAGGTTTAATTTCAACACTGTAGATTGTTTTATTTTATTAGCAGGCACTATTACTTACGCATAGTACATGAAACTGATGAAAACCCAGATAAGAATGACATAGGGTGATGTTCCCAAAACAAAACTCTGTGTTATATTGGTACCATTCAAAATTAGCAAATCACTTCATTATCTTCTTTTCTTCCACATATATAAATCAGTACTATGAAATACGACTTCGCAGGGACTACTCAGGAGTATGTCGCCATCAGATATGCCAACTAGCTCTGCAGATGGAGCGATTGAAAAACTGTAGCACAAGATAAAGGAAATTATTTTGGATAAAAGATGAACATTTAATTTTGATGGGTGACAAATTTGGTACTAGCAAAAGGAAAAGATGGAGAAAACAGTAGGAGAATATGGATTTCTGCTTACAGCATAATTTAATCACCGCTAACATGTGGTTTAAGTATCATAACGGAAGACGGTACACGTGGAAGAATCTTGTGACACTCTAAAGTTTCAGACATAATGGCGAGACAGAGATTTTGAAACCAGATTTTAAACTAACACAATTCCAGGGGCAGACAATAATTTATTGGCTATGAAATGCAGACAAACAAAAGAAATTGCAAAAAGATAGGAAATTAGGGACATGTGACCTCATTAAATTGAAGGAACCAGAGATTGCTGAGGGTTTCAGAGGGAGCATCAAGTACTGTGACTGAATAGGGGAAAGGTATACAAGGGAATATGAATGGGTAGGTTCGAGAGATGAAATAATGTAGGCAGCAGAGTATCAAGTGGGTAAAAAGGTAGGGCTCAACAGAAATTCTTGAATAACACAGGCGATAATTTAACTGACAAAAGCCTAAAAAATGAGTGACAGATGGTGTAAAATGACTCAGCAGGAATGGTATATATATATAACAGAGGGAAACATTCCACGTGGAAAAAATATATATCTAAAAAGAAAGATGATGAGACTTACCAAACAAAAGCGCTGGCAGGTCGATAGACACACAAACAAACACAAATATACACACAAAATTCAAGCTTTCGCAACAAACTGTTGCCTCATCAGGAAAGAGGGAAGGAGAGGGAAAGACGAAAGGATGTGGGTTTTAAGGGAGAGGGTAAGGAGTCATTCCAATCCCAGGAGCGGAAAGACTTACCTTAGGGGGAAAAAAGGACTGGTATACACTCGCGTGCGCGCGCGCGCGCACGCACGCACGCACACACACACACACACACACACACACACACATATATATCCATCCACACATATACAGACACAAGCAGACATATTTAAAGACAAACTCTTTGTCTTTAAATATGTCTGCTCGTGTGTGTGTGTGTGTGTGTGTGTGTGTGTGTGTGTGTGTGTGTCTCTCTCTCTCTCTCTCTCTCTCTCTCGAGAGAGAGAGAGAGAGAGTGTATACCTGTCCTTTTTTCCCCCTAAGGTAAGTCCGCTCCCGGGATTGGAATGACTCCTTACCCTCTCCCTTACAACCCACATCCTTTCGTCTTTCCCTCTCCTTCCCCTCTTTCCTGATGAGTCAACAGTTTGTTGCGAAAGCTTGAATTTTGTGTGTGTGTCTATCGACCTGCCAGCGCTTTCGTTCGGTAAGTCACATCTTTGTTTTTAGATATATTTTTCCTATGTGGAATGTTTCCCTCTATTATAACTATATTTCACTTGTTGTGCACAATATATGAGAGAGGAGAGATACCCTCAGACTTCAGAAAGAATGTAATAATTCCAGTTTCAAAGAAGACGTGCTGACAGGTATGAATACTACCAAACCATCAGTTCAGTAAGTCATGATTGCAAAATAATGACAAATTATTTATAGGAGAATGGAAAAACTGGTGAAGTACGGCAAATCTGTGTTTATAGCATTTACTTAGAGAAACTGTATGCAGCTGATTGGTCAGGTCAGGTCAAGCAGTGTACTGGGTGGTGACAGCTGTGTTTGAATCAGTTGCAGTGTGTAATGTCAAAGTGCTGGAGGACAGTTCAAGCACCCTAACAGTTTGTTTAAGAAACATGGAAAAGTGTGGAGTTCAAGATTGAAGTGGCATGTAGTTTGACTGCATAACAATGTTTTCAGGGACTGTGTTACGTGTGTGGTGATGCACCACTGCCATATCGTATGGCGTTCAGATGGGTGAAAGTGCTTCAGGATGGCAGGGATGTCATTCAACACCAGCCTATGAACAGAAATGACCTGGTTCTTCTCATCCTGAAAATGTGCGCTGTGAACCAGCTGGTACCAAAGTGATGGATACTGTTACGTGACTTATTGTTGCTTACGACATCCATGTGTTAATCATGCATATGTTGTACTCCAGGGGTAGATAGTCACTGCACCCTACAACTGCTATTTCTTGTGACATCACCTTTCCCCACACTGAGAAGAATGTGACAGCACCTTCTGGCATTGTATCTCATCACCCTTCATGACAATGCACGATTCCACAAGATGAGCCCCATGCAAGAGTGCCTCCATATTTGGGAGTGGCAAGTACTGTAACATCACAGTACTCACCCTATATGAGTCCATGTGATGACCTGTTTGCCAAAATGAAGGAACCTCCTCACTGCACATAATACAACACAAGATGTAAGGCACAGCATACGGCAGTCCTAGTGAAACATTGGCAGGATGGACTTGTTGAAGATGTATGATGCTTAAATGTGTGTGGGGAGGGAGGTGGGGGAAGCTGATCAAGATGTGGGACAACTATATGTGAGTACATAATAAAGTGAATGTCTATCAATAAAATCTAGTATGAATTCTAATAGTGCTGCCACTTTTTTTATCAAACCCAAGTAACAACTTTAAAGTTTGCTAATAATACTGTAATTCTGTCAGAGATCGCAAAAGATTTGGAAAAACAGTGAATGGAATGGATACCATCTTGGAAAGAGATTGTAAGCAATTAAAGTAAAACAAGGATAATGGAGTGTAATCGAATTAAACTGAGGGAAATAGATTATGACATGAAAAATTTATAGTAGTATATTGAGCATTGCTATTTTCGCATTAAAGTAACAAATAATGGGCAAAGTAGAGAGGATATCTTGTGCAGACCAGCAACAGCAAGAATAGCATTTCTGAAAAATAAGAATTTGTTCACATCTAATATCAACTTAAATGTTAGGAAGTCCTTCTGAAAGTGTTTGAGTGAAGCCTTGTATGACTGTGGAATATGGGCAATGAGCAGTTCAGACAAGAAGCGAATAGAAGCTTTTGAAATATGTTGGTACAGAAAAATGCTGAAAATGATATGAGTAGATCAAATAAAAAATGAGGAGGCACTGAACCTGTTAAGGTTTAAACTTAGTAACATACTTTATTATGTATGCAGTGGATAGACTGGTGAACAAGAAGTAGAGTATCAGTAAGTCCAATAGTAGTCCACGTTCGAGGCAGTAGTTGTCACAAGCTGGCCAGTAATATGCACATCATATGGAGCATCAATGAGAACTGCTGTTCTGAGTGGAGCACCTACTTATATCAGGTAGGTTGGCCATAGGATCCCGCAAGGTGACATGGTGATCGCTTTGAGGGTGTGGCTTCTTTTGAGCATTTGTCTTGTGGGAGTCACTCTTAGCTCGGGAAGTACAGATCTATTTCAGACAGTCGTGATATCTCCATCTCACTGTTCAAGCTGGTGACATCAGAATCGAACTGGTGGAAGAAGAAATTTAGCATACCACTTAAGTAATGCATTGGTTGATAGGACACATTCTGAGGCATCAAGGAATTGTCAATTTGGTAGTGGAAAGAAAGTGTTGGGGGTCAAAATTGTATAGGAATACCAATTAGTAGGTTCAAATGGATGTAGCTTGTGGAGTTATGAAGGTATGAAGAAGGTAGCACAGAGCTGCAGCAAACCAGTGTTCAGACTGAAGTAGTCGTCAAAAGTGACTGCAATGAATTTTGGCAGAGTATATTTTAATATATTATACTTCAAGGAATACAGATGGTTTGAAGTGAATCAGTGAATTTTACACTACTATTGTGACATTTTCTTTTCAATATCAATATTGGCTCTCTACTGCAAGAGCGACGCATTCTTTTTCTACTGATTGGTTTTTACTAGAGCTACGAGCTTACAATAAAATGTCATACTAAGTACATACGTAGTTACAATTAATTTACTGTATCAGATATCAGCACAGATTACAATTATCACTTGGCCCAGATCTATTATGTCAGTACCTGCACTACCAGCAATTTGTATGATGAACTGTAGATGAGCTTCTGTCTGAAGCTATTTATACAGCTGGAAAATGCAAAATTATGTCTGTGGAATTCTAAACCTTTGTACCAGAGATGGTTAGTAGGAGAGAGAAAGTGTCATGAATTCACTGCCAGTTTTCACCTATTTTTATCCATTGTGTTACTTATGTGTGTACCCATTTTGCATTGGGTAGTTTTTATTAATAAAGCATATTACTTTACAAAAGTTCAAATAAAAATAGAAGCAATAAACTGTATATTTATCAGAAAGCAGCAAGTGGATATAAATAAACACCCACACTAACTTAACATAATTAGAGGTTACATGACTCAATTGACTGGATTGGGTTGAAGGAAACAGTGATATCCAGAGGCTATGTGAGACATTCTCCCATGATGTTAAGTTTGAAGGAAAATCATCTGGAAAGGGGGAAACAAATTAAATGGACACAGCTGTAACTCATCTTGCATTTTCTTCGTATCAGTCTGCTGCTACGTGTTACTGCATTTTTCTCTCTTTCTTTCTATGACTAGCCATTTTGGGTATCCGTAATTTATAAATATATTAAATAGTTTGACAAAGCAACAGTTTGACCTGGAAGTAATGCAGTGATATATATGATGGTAAGAAACATTTAGTTCTCACTGCAGTATATATAATTCATCCCTTTTCCTTAACAGTTCAACAAGAGTCTGAAACAATGAGCCACAAAATTCCCACAATTTTTCTGTAACTTTGTCATTATGGTGCCACAGCTGGCGCGTATAAACACAATGTGAAATAATACAATTGTGTATATGGACTGGAGAGGCCAAAATGCAAATAAAGTTTTATTTCAGAGCTTATTGTGATGCTATAAATACAAAAAGTAATTTTATAATGTGGAATAAAACAAAGTTTTCATTTTTTAGGTAGTATTATCGATAACACACACACAGAGAAAAACACACTTTCTTCAAAGTGAATTAGAATAGTTTGCACTGACATCTGTATAACAAGCCAAGACCACCGAAGGTTTAAGGAAAGTTCTTGGTCACCAATGGTGTTTGTTTGTTCATTTAACAAAGAATAAGGGCAGTAAAAGAATATTGTTTATAAAGTCAGAAAATTGGCACTATGATTCATTGCTGATGCAACAGTAGTGGCTGGAAGTGAACAGTATTTGGCTTTTGTGCTAAATGTAATTTTACAAACAAACATTATAGGTACATGCAAGGCATAGAAGTAAGGACGAGGCACACAAAGTCTTTTATATAGCTAAATAGTGTCTAATACCCAAGAATGTAAAAATCAAGCCTAGTTTTGAACATATTAAATGAGTGTAAATCCAAATACCGGTACGGTCCTTTGAAAAGTATATGGCTGATTAGCTTCTGCAAACTTGCCCTTTCAGAGGATGTGCTTTATCTGCAATGTTGTCACTGTCAACTAATATTAAGCCTTAATTTTTCTTTCAAGCTTTTTCTGGCATTTCAGCAGACTGATTTATGAACCATTTTCATACAGTGGTATTTTAACTGGAGTAACAATTCAGAAAAAGGGCAAATATCAACATTCAGTGTATTTATTTGGTCAGCAATATTATCTCCGAACAAAAACACTATATTTAACAATATTTGCAGTTACTACTACAAAAGTTTGGCAAGGATACATCATGGCATTATATCCACTAAAGACAGTTTATGCAAGTGCTTTCTTAACGTAAGTGAAAGAACATGTTCAAAACAGATGCTGTCAAATATGAAACAATTTTGTGTGTGTTCCATTTCATAACAGACTGTCCCAGGAAAAGCTTTAGCTATTGGTGTAGTTACATTTATGTATTTCCCCCCCCCCCTTTCCTTTGAATTCAAAACCTCCAATGGGGGAAAGGGTGTGGAATCATGCCACATACACAAGAAAAAATATTTGTGAAAAGATGTATCAAGTATGATCATCAAAATTAAATTACTTCACTATTAATGCTTTAAAATCTCTCTCTCTCTCTCTCTCTCTCTCTCTCTCTCTCTCTCTCTCTCTCTCACACACACACACACACACACACACACACACACACACACACACACACACACACACACACACACACACACAGCGCTCTCACGCCCATCTGCAGTAATACTGTGGTCGACAAATACATGCGTAAGTCAGATACAGATGACTTGGTGCCTTCCTTAATTTTTGTTTACTGTTTGCAATTTCCATCAATTTAATACTTATTTTGCACCTACAAAGCAGCTTGTAACTGGCAAATTTACATTACAGTTTCACAGTACTGTGTAGAAAAGTACCACATATGAAATTAGAAATTTGGCCAGCCCTACATGGAATGAGCACTAAATTACAATTTATTAGGCACAAATTATGCCCCATATGACTATTCATTGAGATTCTTTCATCAAGAAAATTCTAATTCGCATTTTTACCAGCAACTTCAAATGGAATTGCAGATATACCATTAGCAGTGCACAAAAAATGGCTCCTTGAACAAAGATATATCACAATTTGTTGATGTCCGATCTGTCAACAATCTTCTTTCTCCATACACCATGTTGACGAATAAATGGTGGTGGATAGATCTGGAAAAACAGGACGGGATTGAGATTTAGTTACACAATATGATCACTAATAAATGTGGTTCTTGTAATAGTATGATTAAAACTTTAAACAATGGTAAGTCCTGGATGGACTACTAATAATATTATAAAAAGGATAGATGGCTACTTGCTATGTAGGAGATGTTTAGTAGCAAACAGGCACAAGGAAAAGACTACTATACAGACGTGTGTGTGTTTGTGTGTGTGAGACGTATCTCCTCTACATGGTGAGTAGCAATCTGTCCTTTTCATTTGATTAAAATTTTGGAACAGATGCACTGCACTGCATCTATCACCAACTATGTCAAATGATCAGTATGCTAGTTGTGGTAAAAATGTATTCATAAAGTAATACACCATGACAAATTATCAATTGTTGCTGTAAATAGCCGTTAAGTGTCTCTAATGAAGAATATGTGATAAATACTATGTCTGCTGAACATACTTTGTTTGTAAACGTACTAACACACTGCACATCAAAGGAAGCTGACGTAAGTATGATTCACTGAACATGTAGAAAACTGAAGCAGATGTAACACCTCAGCTAAAAGTATACTGAAATCCACATGATGACCACTGTTTTTTGGATCTCACAGGGCATCATACTGTGTAATTGGAAAACAGTAAAAAGTTACTAGCTATTACCATTCAATGTTATTGGATTGCTTGCTTGGTGATTTGAAACTATCAAGATCAAATGTACAGAACTGCTCTTATAAAACGCAACATACCTGCCTACACAATAACCACTGTGATATCAAAATTAATCAAGCTGCATTTAAAAAATGAATCCACATTCACCACATGGGAAAGAAATTTATTTTCTGAGGCAATGAAAAAACTATTGAGATCACCGGTTATTTTTGACAGAGTTTTGTTTTTCTAAAAACAGTGTTATTTACTGTGTATTTTTATTCCATTATTAAACTGTACAACAAAATGATGCTTATAGTAAGAATATTTTATGCAACTCCTCTGAACAGGCATAAATTATAAAAACAAATTTTAAAATGGCATTCTTCTTCAGCCTACAAATCTGTATTAAATCAAGCATGAATACCATTATTTTTTCTCATTTTTCCTGTCTCTATGGAGGTCAGCATTATATATATATATATATATATATATATATATATATATATATATATATATATATATATATATGGGGTTTGGTGGCGTTAGTGGCCAGATATTTGGTATATATGAATCATATATCTATAACTTAACTTAGTAACAATATTCAACGATAGGACGAGAATTTTAATGAAACAGTCTTAGAACTGGGAAGTTCATAGAACATTATCACTCTCAACAGTCAATAATTCTTGGTATCAGCAAGTGGTAGCACCTTTGAGGTACATACAGCTTGGCATCTTCTTACTGCAGACGAAATAAGATGAACTAGACAGTGGATGCTGTCTACACCTTCTAAAACATTTCTTTCAAGGTTATTCCAAAGATACTCTATGGGTTTTAGGTCGCAAGACTGAGCAGACCACTGTAGCAATTTAATACTGTGTCTTTCAAACCATTCAAACACTGCTCTGGTAACATATGATCTAGCATTATCATGCACATAGAGGAATTCGGCCCTGTACTCATGAAGGATCAGACGCACCAATGGCTGCAAAATGTTTTGAATATAAAAAACTGCTCGTGTCCTTTTACGAAAATGAGGTCTGGTTTTCTACTGGTCATTATTCTTCCACAGACCACAATAGAAACTCGTGTATCTGCTGTAAGTTTCTAAGCCCTTCTCCATTACCTGGTTACCTACAAGTAAGCACTGTTCTTGAATCTGGTGGGACTAATCTGTAAAGAGGACTTGTCCTCACTGATCCACTGCCCGATTCGAGTAACAAGAAATTTTAAAGACTGAGAGTCCTCCTTCACGTAGCACGGTTTTGATAATTGGGTTGAAACAACTACATTACTTTTGAAAGGTACTTTTATTCTGGCAGTTAAAGTTCTTTCTCACATGACTCCAATGCACAATAATCTGTCTTGGCCTGCAGTGGTAACCCTTTGTTTTCTTTGGTGCCTTTCTTCTGGGCTGACAAACTGTTGATAATGAGTCCATATTCTTGAAAATAGCCTCTTCCTGTATTTAGAGACCTAGCAACAGCTTGTGTTCTCCCATTTTCAGTTACTGTAATTGCCTTAAACATTTCATCACAGTTTAAATGACAATGCTCTTCCGTCATTGAATCTATTATTAACAGTTTACACAGTTCCCAGTCGCTTATGTCCCCTGCTAAAAACACAATTTTTTCCAATGTGGCTGTTCTTCGGACAATTCTGATGTGTGTATCAGAAACGAATTTCAAGAGCCACACTGAAACTATTACCTTAAAATATCTTTCAGTGCATATAGGAAATATTCTATGAATATAAACGATGTTTTCTTTTGATTTCAACTTTTCCTAATTCCGATCAGTCTTTAAACAAATGTGTAATGTGAACTGTCATTTGCAAATGAAATTTCAGAAATTTTTGTGTATACTGATGTTTAATCATTACTAACTTTCCTCTGCACCATAATTTATTTGCAAAATATTACTACCTGCTACCTACAGTTCTCTCTCTCTCTCTCCATTAAGTTCAAATATGTACCTGTCATCAAAATTTAACATACAGCATACACCACTTTCCAGGACAAAAACTTGTTCTTAACACCCAGTATGTGCTTACCTGTAGTGTATGCTGCAGACCCTCCAACTATCTCACCATTGCTGAGATACCTTCATGATGCCCCCAGAATACTAATCAGATCCTATAAATGTAATTCATACATATCACTGGAAAATTCACTTAAAAACATACAATGTTTGTATCACCTTTTCAATTAAGTACCTAACTACAAACTTTTTAATTCATTTCAAACTATAATACAACCTTGTTTTTCACATATACTTGTAGGAAAACTTACACTTTCAAGCAGAAATGCAGGACTATGGGAAGCCATGTTGTATTAGCATTATCACCTCCAGGCCCCCTCATCCTTTATGGTATCTGCCACAGTACCTCAACTCCTGATGACCTACAGCACTGAGAATGAAGATTGTGTTTTTAATTAGTAGAAACAGATACCAGGGCTTTTTAGTGTGACTGTTATGCTAAATAAATTTTCTTAAACACATCTTAATCTAACAGCAAGCACGTAGAATCCAAGATTAACTTATGGGGGAAAAAAGACAGTTGTATAATACATACTGGGCAAAATTGCAGCTAATCCATTGGCAACATTCTTTAATACTGACTGGTCAATACCTCTATGAACATTTTAGGCCCCCTCCCATATGTTAATAAAACTGATGTGTCCCAAACCCAAGATAAATTTGCAATACTTCGAAGACAAACCAATCAGAAATGAAGCTTATACATGAAGTGTGCCATCTAAACTTAACATTTATACAATGCAGAGAGTTTTATAACAGGTAACAGCAATATTTGTATAGGGCAACTACTGGCATATTATATAATATTATTCCTCCTATGCCAGATTTTACTCCAACTGACTAAGCACTGGGCTCAGGACAGAATTCCAGTGTGCAGCTATTTTTGAAGGGGAGCAAATGACCATTCTCTCATGATGAGATGCACAATGATAATGTGTAAGGTTTTTGGATTGTGTAAAATTTAAAAAAATTTTGAGCACCATAATAGAACTTTATACTTATTACACTTACAAACTTAGTGCAAACAGCATTTATTCTGTATGTAATTTCTTGGGCAGAGTGGTACTGCAATTCGTTTGTTCTTAGTCGGGAGAGGAGGATAAATTTTTGCAAGCCCAAGACAGGTCTACCAAACTAGTTGCCTCCTAACTCTGAGGAATAGGAAAATAATTATTTTTTTATCACTACCAACTCGGTACCTATCTGTCACAATACCTACCTAATCTCCCATTTCTTTCAGATACAATGTTTCAAGGTCTGTTCTCAAACGTGCTTTGGAAGAGTGCACTGACCTATACAACCCAATACAAAACTGATGCATTTTCTAATCAAATAATATTAAAGAGAATCTGTGTAAATACCCCATCTGTTTTCATGAGTAACCATGGTTTATTTACTTTGATACTAGCACTGCAAAAATAGACATATTTGCTTCTCCAGAAAGAAGTATTTTGCAAATATTAATGGAAGATAGTCTGACAAATTCTGGATCACCATGACCATTTACATTTATAATTATTCCTCGAATTTGTGAACATATAACTCAGAAACATTTTACCATTCCAACATTTTTCACATATCAATCCACCAAAACCAGCTACAGAAATAATATTCACAGCTGATAACTAGTTTTGATCACAGAGATCATCATTAGTTGACCATGTTGTGCATATATGTAGGGAATTTTATTAGTTTTATGATCAGCCTTGCACTTATTTACTCTAAAGAGTGTCCAGAATCCATGTGAACTGTTGCATATCAGTTACCTGATTTTGTTCAGCACATCAGCCAAGAGCAGAACTCAAGACTAGTTTAAGCTGACATGTCCACATTTGTTCCTGCTACCCTTACAGACACTTTTACGTAAGAAAAGAATCATGGTTGCCATCTCAATTATGAATGTGCTGATTTATATTTATTGCTTCTAGAAGCAAGTTTTCCTGAGTAACTTAATTTGGGGATCCCAGACATTACACTGGTACCTAACTGAAAAACATTCATTCCTGCAACAATTAATCCAAATACAAGAGGTATTACATATAAGGCAGATGAGGGACAACTACAAGGCCTACCATAAAAATACACACCCATTTCTTCCTAAAATGAAAATCTTCAAATTTTGTGCTTAGTTGTATATTGTTATCAAATGTCACCTCAACATAGCACAAGTTAAGGAAATATATTTATTTAATCAATGTTTAGCACAGTTTGGAAAGTTTTCTTGACACTAGTTTCTCTTGTGACTACCTACTTACACAACTAACTTTGTATCAGAACCAAAATCTAGTTGCAGTAGGGACATCCAACCTGCACTACCCATTTACTTCCTGTCTGCAAAGTATCTGGAATACTGGGGGCTCAAAAAACACTGAAATGCGACATGTGATATATATATGTATATATTTCAAAATCAAATATGAAAAATACATCATTATTACAGATATCTATGTGTATTTCAAACGGTCCACGTTTATGTATGATTGTGTGTATGTATCTTCAAAATACCATTTACACACCGGTTTGAGTTATTTCTACAATATTTGAATTTCCATAAAACATAATTGCTACCATTTATACATTGAAAATATGGCAGATGTGTCTTAAAAGTAATATGAATAACAAAGAGCAGCCTTTTATCTTATGCAGTTCCACCAAGAAAGCAAGACAATTCTTTCACTCCTTTCCACACTTCAATGAACTGCTTTTCTTTTCCAGTTATTTGCTTACCAAAAATCACACCTATCTCAAGCTTTAAACACCAACAAATCAAGGCTTACCTAATATGTTTCTCTGTATCAAAATACACAAATTTCCAATTATCAACAGCAGCAACTGTCCATTATGTGTCACCTCTACTCTTTGCTCACCTCAAAACGTCTGTTTGCCTAAACCTATCAGTATTTGGTTTGAAACTATATGAGAGAGAATATATTCACACAATATTTCGATTCCTATCCATTATTAAAATATTTCACCTGTTAGACACTAATAACTTCTTGAAAGGTCATTGTATAATGAACTCTGACAACTGAATTACTTGTTTTATAAACTGCATAAATCAACATGGGGCTCAAATACTTGCTAACAATAAAACTAAAGTAAACCCAGTCTAAAAGAGCCAAAGAATACAATTGTCACTCTCCATGATTATCTTGCTGAATTTGTAATACATTAAATTAATAACTACTCTGATTATATGATCTTTCAAAAAATTTGATGGTTTCACCTGCTTTAAAGCATGGTCAGTGACACTTTACATACAAAGTAGTGATGACTAGTGTAAGTTATAGGAAACTTAAAAAGGTAAAATTGCTGAAAACAGGCCATACAAATGTTTTCATAGATAGCTCCTCATTTGCACAATCTTTTTCACACAAACTGAAGAGAATGACATGTAGAAGTCACAGTACGACCATAACTTTGATGCACAACAAATAAGTTATCAAAACTTCTGTTTTTAAGTTGCTGTATCGAATGTCTGATACGAAAGTCTGCCTACAGTTCACTAAACCAAAATAGGACATGTCTGTAATGCATGCACATGTATTACATTTCTAGCTATCTGTGATTATGTGCTTTCAGTGGGCAGGATTAACAGGTGTTTCGTAAGTTATGTGCCCGATGACTCCCAAGTACATTCAGGCATTATTTGTACAAAAGCCATACTAACTGTAAGTCATGATATTATGTTATGTAGGTAATTGGACTTCGACATCAGAAAAGCACACAACTGAACACAATAATTAGTCATGATATTATGTTATGTAGGTAATTGGACTTCGACATCAGAAAAGCACACAACTGAACACAATAATTCTATCTAACTTTACACAATAACTTTTGTACTGTAAAAACAAGCAAATGACTGACACACACACACACACACACACACACACACACAAACAAAAAACTGGCCAACCATCCAATCAAACTACTTCCACAGTCACATTAAATAAAAAAAGAATAAATATCCTATCTTTCAAACCGATATATATTTAAAATTTTGCAGAAAACAAAAACCTACCTTAGAATTTCAAGGATTGTAACAGTGGTATCAGTGTAGCTTCTTATTTACAATGGTGTATATTTTCAATAATGTTACAGTGAAAATAATACTAACATATGTACAAAGAGACAAATATGACTTTCTAGAAGCACATTGTACAAATATAGAATAAATGCAATATTCCTCATCTATAAAACAATTTATACTCCTATCACGGCGTTTCTTGGAGCCGTATCAGGAGTTTTTCTACAACAAATTCTGAGCCATGAACACGTTATCGTAGTATGTCAATGACGCTGACAAATGTGATGTCCTGGTGTTAGTGGTATCTTTCGAATTTCATCTCCAGTCTCGAGTCTGCTAATTTTAGTTTTGGTGAAATTCACTACTGAATAAAACGCAAATCAAAATTGTCTCATAGCTATCAATAAAAATTGAATTAGTTTCAAAAACTTTGATAAATATTATCGACTGAATAAAAAGACGAAGGGAAAGACACTTTGCACCAGGCAAATTTTCAACTGCAGCGGCTTGCACGAAACTTCGACATTTGAACCAACTTTGACAGTGCTATTACTAGTCATCAATGACTTTCTCCCTCAGCTCAGTCTTCTGCTAACGCTTGCAATTTTGTTGCGATAAATACTTTAAGGGGACAATATTTAACAGAGATTCCATGGTTTACCTTTAATCGAGGTAAGACTGATTAAAATCTAACCATATTAAAGTCACAAAGCACAGTACTCTGAGAATCTAATACTATTCTCTCGCTAACAAAACATTGACAATCAAAACGTTACTGGAAAACAAGATGCACCGGATAAAGCAGTACTAGTAGTTCTCAGTCAGATTAAGAACATCAATATGTAAATATTGAAAGCTTACACTTATTTACTTTGTTCACTGTCCATTTCGCTACTCTCCAACCGGGCAGAACTGCTGCCTTGTGGTACAACAGTTTCTGGCTCGGGCTCTGCCGCAAACACTTCTGTTAACGAACTACCATTCCTTTGAATTTCGTCTGAATTTTTGTGCTCTTCACTGTCAATTTCCTCTCTCATATCTGCAGTCCCCTCATGTGCCGGACTAATAGGGACATCAGCTGTCGATTTGTCAAACTGAACATTTTCCGGATTTTCGCGGTCAGTTGCATCTATTTCTTCATTTTCGAATCTCACTGCATCAGTCTCTTCACAGTCTTCCATCTCATGTTCACTTTCCGAAGAATCACTGCCTGTTGAGCACGAAGTCGATGAACTATCACTTTCTGAATCCACAGACGAAACAGTCGAAGAATTTCTTTTCATATAAGAACGAAGATGATCGTTTTCCCTTCTAAGATGATCGTTCTCTCTCCGCAACTGTTCGTTCTCGAGTTGTAACCTTTCAAGTTCCGCTGCATCCGCCACTCGTTCTTCCGATACACTGTCGGCGCTCACCTGATCAGTAACCCGGTTGCCTTCAAGAGATTTCACTCTTGTCTCCAACATTTCAACCTTCTCCTCCAGCATCAGACATTCTTGAATTAGTTGATTTTTCGACATAGCACTTATCCTTTCTGCGTGGAGATCTTCATAAGTATTTGTGAATTCTTTACTAAGAAATTCGCCTTCGTCTTCCGGCGAGGAATAAAAATAATCATCCTCCGAATCCACGCTAAAACTCGAATCTCGCGCTCTTGGTGGTCGTTGTACAACCGGGACATTTCGAAGATGGTCATCCAATCCCTGAAGATCGTGATCCGCCATCAAAAACTGTGTCGTGTTAAACGGCGCTTCTGGCTGTCCATACGCATATACTTTAGATCGTCTGTTATTTGTCGAACGCTGTTTATCATCTTGCCAAAGACGTGAATACGGTTTCAACCTGCGTCTCTTCGGCTTTCCTCTTCGAGTCTTCTTTCGCTTTCTGAATGCAGTACCTTCACCATTTGTATTAGCGGTGTCTTCTTCCTTTGGCCCGCCATCCACTTGCGCGTCTGTCGGCTGCATATCTGGGAGGTTCTCAATACGACGCGCAACGTCACTCGGTTCAATTTTCAAACAAGCTTCTGCAATCGATTCTGCAACTGCAACGCCTCCAGACATTTGTAAACAGTTAAAAGGAATAGTTTCTCAAATTTTTAACAATGAAATTTACCAATAAACGACAGCGACACTCACTAAACGCAAGAGCAGCAAATATGTCTGCCGTTCTCACCGAACTCCGATCGCCATCTTACCCAAGGTCTCCCACATAACCAGCACAGCGCCAGCTTGATCGTTAAACCGGCCTCCTCATGCCCAGCGCTGCCAACCACAGCCTTCTAAATCTTCCATAGTCGAGCGTAAAAGTCGTGATTTCAAACTACCTAAAATGACTGCGTGCATATAAAAAACATTACCTACATGTCTTTTGTAAACTTATATTTCATTTAGTTACCGTAAATGTTCTAGAAATTCAACAACAGTAAGAAATTGCATATGTTTTGTAGATAAATTAAAAAGTTGCAAGACGAAAAAAGTGTTCACAAATTACATTATAGAGAATTTAACGTAGATAAAACCAATACTTCAACTCATCTGAAATAGAAATTAATATAGGTATTGTGACTATAATGGCTTTATGCGTACAGTCTGTATTTCGTAAAATAAATTGACACTAAGGGATAGCTTTGGAACGGCGACGCACACAACTTAATTCTGTACGAAATTGGCTTTATTGTTCTGATAAAATTATTAAAGTTCATATATCTCCTTTATCAATATCTTGTTTCGCATTAAATTTTTGTATTGCGAAACAAATTGCATTTAATTTTTGTGGCGACCTTCAATGTATCTAGATAATATTATTATATTCTGTATCCCACAAAATATCATCACTAAGTTCTGTTAATTCCTGTCCAAAAGAATATTCTACGTACGCTGCACCATGTCACGTGGGATAAAAATTCACACTGTCGTTGGTATGAGATGTGCCCAGACAATGATTGTCGCCCTCTGACCCATAGTAACGATAATATTACACAGTTTTCTCTAACTTTATTTGAAACTGAGGCACTGTTACATGTTGTCACTTTCCATGTGCTTTACTGATTGTCTTGTTCCAAGTCACTATGTTAGCAGGCCCACTTGCAGGTCATTCAATACGATTATCTAGCTGTGAAATCATTGAAATTGTTCTGTGACATGGTAGGTCTCCACACGCCCATGTACAGTATGTGTTCCTCAGTGGTTAAGTAACAGTTGTATTGCGATTTATGAAGACAGTTTATACAAAATGGTATACCGGGAGAGCAAAAGACAAGATAAATAAAATGCCTTGTAATTTCATGTACAAAGAAGTGGCAGTGTACAAGGGCGCATGATAAGAATGAAAAATGTCATTTTTGTGCACATTATAATACTGTTTCATAAAAGCTCATTACCATTGTACTGAAATTGTAATCAAGATTCTTCATCGATCATTGGAAGCTTTGTAAATGAAGCTCTGGCTCAAGATATACAATGACTAATAAAAATCATCATTTTTAAGATAGAAATAAGGGACTTGCAATTTAATGTACCAATCAGTTCACCATATTAGGTTAGTAAGGAAGGCTACTATAGCTGTTATACTATAAAAATAAACCAGTTTCAATATAACTGAGAAATATATTGACTAGTTCCAAGTATAGTCACCTGTCCGCATACAGTTTATGTCATGGCCATGAAAGGTAAGAATTCTTCATTCAGATGTGATACTTTTTCAGTAATTAGAACTTTGTTTTACTTCCTCACAGAGGAAACATCTGCTAAAGTTTTCATTTCTTTTTGCATCAGATACTATCAAATTAGTTTTAAACTGAACATTTACTGGTTGTGCATAACATACTAGTTTATTACCACTACAAGTAAGAGTCTGCTGTGTCTGAGGCAGTGATTATTACAGGTTTGATCTCTATTTTATCTTTCAACATCTGCATCTACATCTATACTCTGCAAACCATCTTATGGTATGTGGCAGAGGATACATTGTGTACCACTGTCACATCTTCTTTTCCCTGTTCCAGTGGTAAACAGTTAAAAAGAAAGAATGACTGCTGGTAAGCCCCTGGTTGGACTCAAATGACTCTAATTTTATCTTCATGGCCTATTTGTGAAATATACGTAGGAGGACTCAATATATTGGTTGACTCCTCTAGCAACACCCACTCTTAGATCTTTAAAAGTAAACCACACCACGATGCAAATACTTCTCTTGTAACATCTGCTCCTGAAGTTGGCTAAGCATCTCCATGATGCTTTCACACTCACTAATTGACACTGTTAATGTACAGTTTTGTTCTCTCACATGGAGGGGCAGACTGGCGGCAGCTGTGTTGCTCCTGTTTAGCCGAATGATGTTAAGATATGCACAAATAATTTTTTTACATTTAAAATGATTAAAATACACTAAATAATATTTACTTTGATAATTTGCTATAAAACAGAGACAACAACGGTGTGGTCAGAGCTAAAGTGATGATGATGATGAAGATGCTTCTGACAATTCCCTTGAAGTCAATTCCCAGTAAATGCTATGTGGGCAACAAGGGTGGCTGGAAGGACAGGACTATAAAGATAGATAGGTCACTTTGTCTGGGAGTGGGGGAGATGCTGTTAGGCTCATAAATGGGATGGAAACTGGATGGGTCAGCAGGCAGGGAGAGGTATTAGAGAGTTGATCTAAGCAAAGGTCATAGGAACTATGACAATAACTTTTAGAATATGTAGATGTACTTCAGAATGAGGAAGCTTGCTGAAGTTCCTTTGGTTAGGATATGTGGGGTGGAGGGAGGAGGGTGAAGAAGTGGTAGGACATGTTGTTGTAGGTGTGATGGCAACCCAGAGGAAATGGAGGACAATGAGGTCTTAAGGTTACAGGATGTATAAGATTTGCAAGGAGGTTTTAGAAATTTTGGGAAAGGTGGGAATTTTGACAGATGGTAGGGAATGCATGCATGAGAGGGAAATTGGATGTAAAGGCAAAGCAGAGTGACTGATTTTCTAGAACTTGTAAAAAGTAATAAAATTTAGTGTGTTCAGAGATCGAGGCCATACTGCGAAATGTGAGGTGAGTCAAAGAAGGCTTTTGTAAATGTGGAGGATTATAGAAATGTGTAATCCCCATGAATGGCCTATCAGTAGTTTTAGTGATTTAATCAACTGTGAGCTTTTCGTTGGGTGAATAATAGATGATGAAGACATGTTAGCTCATTACCAAGACTTAGTTCAAGATATTTATATGTGTTAGTAAGGTGGATGGGCCTGTTACAGATAATGAGGTGGGCGCAAATGGATGGAGTGATAGGAAGCATAGACCATGATTATTGGCTGTATTTTCACAGTATTGATTTTGAGGCAGAAATGTAAATCACTTTATCAATATGTGACTACAATGGAGCTCCTATACGTGCTCAGAGAATTGTAATTACTATTACCTGTGTATCGTAGTATATAAGAGAAGATTTTATTGTCTTCTCTTGTCTTCTTCTTCTTTGTTTTCGGTGCCTGGTCGGTCGCATTTAGATTATGGTCTCTAAAGAATTATTTCTACTATATGTAGTGTATTTAGAATTTCTGCTAAATACAGACGTCAGTATTTAATGCAGTATGTGTTTTTGTTAGTAGCAAGAAACTACCTTCCTTGTTCCCTTTATTTAATTAATTAGTAACAATTAAATGTTACCCTGGCCATTTGTAATTGCTATGGTGAAATGATACCATTCCTGTTAAAACTGATAAAAATTTCTTCATAGCTATTTCATTCTGAAAGTATTGAAAGTATTTAATCCCAGTAAATGTAAAACGGCATCTCAAAATAATTTTCATTTAATTTTAGGCCAGAGGTACAGTTTTATTGAAAGGCATTATTTTAATTGTGTACACTGCCATTGCCCATTGGCAGCTATACCTGAGCATCAAACCTCACTGAGAAAAATAATTGTTGGAATATTATATTAAATTTTATTATCGTGTGACATTAAAGATAGATCATTTTTTTTATCCATCATGAGTAAGACAGATGTCTTCACGTTGGACTATGCATGATATTTGTGGCCATAGCACCTTGAGAAAATTTGACCATGGGTTTTAATGAACGTAAAAGAGATTTTCTGTAGTCAAACTTTTTCATTCGAAATTAATGGAACATTTTTTTCTCTCTTTTCAAAAAAGTAAGTTACACGATGTTGTTGTTGTTGTGGTCTTCAGTCCTGAGACTGGTTTGATGCAGCTCTCCATGCTACTCTATCCTGTGCAAGCTTCTTCATCTCCCAGTACCTACTGCAACCTACATCCTTCTGAATCTGCTTAGTGTATTCATCTCTTGGTCTCCCCCTACGATTTTTACCCTCCACGATGCCCTCCAATACTAAATTGGTGATCCCTTGATGCCTCAGAACATGTCCTACCAACCGATCCCTTCTTATGGTCAAGTTGTGCCACAAACTCCTCTTCTCCCCAATCCTATTACCTCCTCATTAGTTATGTGATCTACCCATCTACTCTTCAGCATTCTTCTGTAGCACCACATTTCGAAAGCTTCTATTCTCTTCTTGTCCAAACTATTTACCATCCACGTTTCACTTCCATACATGGCTACACTCCATACAAATACTTTCAGAAATGACTTCCTGACACTTAAATCTATACTCGATGTTAACAAATTTCTCTTCTTCAGAAACGCTTCCCTTGCCATTGCCAGTCTACATTTTATATCCTCTCTACTTCGACCATCATCAGTTATTTTGCTCCCCAAATAGCAAAACTCCTTTACTACTTTAAGTGTCTCATTTCCTAATCTAATACCCTCAACATCACCCGACTTAATTCGACTACATTCCATTATCCTCGTTTTGCTTTTGTTGATGTTCATCTTATATCCTCCCTTCAAGACACCATCCATTTCGTTCAACTGCTCTTCCAAGTCCTTTGCTGTCTCTGATAGAATTACAATGTCATCGGCGAACCTCAAAGTTTTTATTTCTTCTCCATGGATTTTAATACCTACTCCGAATTTTTCTTTTGTTTCCTTTACTGCTTGCTCAATATACAGATTGAATAACATCGGGGAGAGGCTACAACCCTGTCTTACTCCCTTCCCAACCACTGCTTCCCTTTCATGTCCCTTGACTCTTATAACTGCCATCTGGTTTCTGTACAAATTGTAAATAGCCTTTCGCTCCCTGTATTTTACCCCTGCTGGCTTTAGAATTTGAAAGAGAGTATTCCAGTCAACATTGTCAAAAGCTTTCTCTAAGTCTACAACTGCTAGAAACGTAGGTTTGCCTTTCCTTAATATTTCTTCTAAGATAAGTCGTAAGGTCAGTATTGCCTCACGTGTTTCAGTATTTCTACGGAATCCAAACTGATCTTCCCAGAGGTCGGCTTCTACTAGTTTTTCCATTCGTCTGTAAAGAATTCGTGTTAGTATTTTGCAGCCGTGACTTATTAAACTGATTGTTCGGTAATTTTCACATCTGTCAACACCTGCTTTCTTTGGGGTTGGGATTATTATATTCTTCTTGAAGTCTGAGGGTATTTCGCCTGTTTCATACATCTTGCTCACCAGATGGTAGAGTTTTGTCAGGACTGGCTCTCCCAAGGCCGTCAGTAGTTCCAATGGAATGTTGTCTACTCTGGGAGCCTTGTTTCGACTCAGGTCTTTCAGTGCT
Source organism: Schistocerca nitens (assembly GCF_023898315.1). NCBI lineage: Eukaryota > Metazoa > Arthropoda > Insecta > Orthoptera > Acrididae > Schistocerca > Schistocerca nitens. The sequence continues at coordinate 272,524,772 of NC_064620.1, forward strand.
CTGTCAAACTATTCACGCAGTATCGTATCTCCCATTTCATCTTCATCTACATCCTCTTCCATTTCCATAATATTGTCGTCAAGTACATCGCCCTTGTATAGACCCTCTATATACTCCTTCCACCTTTCTGCTTTCCCTTCTTTGCTTAGAACTGGGTTTCCATCAAAGCTCTTGATATTCATGCAAGTGGTTCTCCTTTCTCCAAATGTATCTTTAATTTTCCTATAGGCAGTATCTATCTTACCCCTAGTGAGATAAGCTTCTACATCCTTACATTTGTCCTCTAGCCATCCCTGCTTAGCCATTATGCACTTCCTGTCGATCTCATTTTTGAGACGTTTGTATTCCTTTTTGCCTGCTTCATTTACTGCATTTTTATATTTTCTCCTTTCATCAATTAAATTCAATATTTCTTCAGTTACCCAAGGATTTCTACTAGCCCTCGTCTTTTTACCTACTTGATCCTCTGCTGCCTTCACTACTTCATCCCTCAAAGCTACCCATTCTTCTTCTACTGTATTTCTTTCCCCCATTCCTGTCAATTGTTCCCTTATGCTCTCCCTGAAACTCTCTACAACCTCTGGTTCTTTCAGTTTATCCAGGTCCCATCTCCTTAAATTCCCACCTTTTTGCAGTTTCTTCAGTTTTAATCTACAGGTCATAACCAATAGATTGTGGTCAGAGTCCACATCTGCCCCTGGAAATGTCTTACAATTTAAAACCTGGTTCGTAAATCTCTGTCTTACCATTATGTAATCTATCTGATACCTTTTAGTATCTCCGGGGTTCTTCCATGTATACAACCTTGTATCATGATTCTTAAACCAAGTGTTAGCTATGATTAAGTTGTGCTCTGTGCAAAATTGTACCAGGCGGCTTCCTCTTTCATTTCTTAGCCCCAATCCATATTCACCTACTACGTTTCCTTCTCTCCCTTTTCCTACACTCGAATTCCAGTCACCCATGACTATTAAATTTTCGTCTTCCTTGACTTTCTGAATAATTTCTTTTATTTCATCATACATTTCTTCAATTTCTTCGTCATCTGCAGAGCTAGTTGGCATATAAACTTGTACTACTGTAGTAGGTGTGGGCTTCGTATCTATCTTGGCCACAATAATGCGTTCACTAAGCTGTTTGTAGTAGCTTACCCGCGTTCCTATTTTCCTATTCATTATTAAACCTACTCCTGCATTTACGCAATAGTTACATGAAAAAGTAGATTTATTGAGTTGGTTCTGGAAGGACCATTGAGAAGCATGGGATGTTGGGTGGAAGCAGGAAACCAGCATTGTTGGCATACTTGAGTAGATGGTTAGTGAAGGTGGATGATTACATCAGTTGTGTAAAGGAGATATAGGAAAGAGGGCATGATTGATCCTTTGGGCACTTCTGTGGTTGTATGGAAGATCCTGGCTGGGTACTGTTGATCATGAGAAAAGAGGGGCGATGCCTAAGTAAGAAAGCTGTGAGGTGGAAGTAACTGACTGAAAGCACATATGTCTGTAGGTTGAAAAGGAGACTTGAATATCACACTCGGTCACAAGTATTTTCAAGCTAGAGAGAGACAAAGTTAGCAGAATGACGTTTGTTAAGTTGTAGGGATAGGAGACGGATGAAACTGAAGATTGGCTGTCTATGGAGTTCGTTGATGAAAGTTACGAAATTCAGGATGGCGGACATAGATGTTGCAATGTCACCCTGATGCCATGGTGGAAAATTCAAATTTTGGCGGGGAAATAGGTTGCCACGCTATGCATTGTTGCCAAATTTATTCAGGATGGCGGCCATAGATGTTGCAATGTCGCACTGATGCCATGGTGGAAAATTCAAACTTTGGCGGGGAAATAGGTCAATTTGGCTACCTCCACTAATCTAACTCTACCCCTCCCCCACTACCCTCCCCCCATCCATCTCCTCAACTCCCCCAAATGGAAATTGGTGGGAAAAAGACTCAATCTGTGGTGAGCAGCTGGATAGGATGGATGTAAGTCTTTTTTGTATGCGGTTCGGTGTAGTGTTTATTTAAACAATCTGAGTTGCCATTAATTGAGCACTAGACAGTAGCTCCATCCAGTGTGTTCATCTTGAGGCTAGAGGCCAACTGACATAGTTCACAATGCCACTACCAGAGGGCGCTGTTGATCCTCCCTCGCCCCTCATGACATAATCCAAGGTGGCGACCCAGGGAAAAAATGGCGGAAAATTCGTTTAGTCTGTGTCTAGCTGCTGGACTAGGAGGATCTCATGACAGCAGGTTAATATAGCGAGCACAAGGCATTGTTTAAACAATTTATTTAAGGATATTGTTTTCTTATCTCAGAAATTGCAATACACCTCGAAATTGGCACTGGTGTTTTAAAAAATTTAGACAACATTGAAAAATTGCTGTAGTTATTTTGGATAGTGAAAGGAACCACGTACCTACACTGATCCAGATCCCGCGATATGTACCTGGAAAACGTTCTCACATGCCCTCCTTGCAGAGTCGTGGCCAATGGAAGAAGCCATGCACCAGGCTCATGGCACCAGCATTTGGCTGCCGCAGGGCAGCCACATCTAAGCAGTTCCTGTTGCGCTGCAAATACCCACAGCATTCCAACTCACCCGTGGCGCACGGATACCCCTTGCCGTTGAACACGAGCTGCCTAAGGAATTATTACACCTGATGTTTAAGCAATGCGCGGAGTATTAAATAAATGTAAACGTCGTGTGACTAGGACCTCCCATCGGGTAGACCGTTCGCCGGGTGCAAGTCTCGATTTGACGCCACTTCGGCGACTTGCGCGTCGATCGGGATGAAATGATGATGATTAGGACAATACAACACCCAGTCCCTGAGTGGAGAAAATCTCCGACCCAGCCAGGAATCGAACCCAGGCCCTTAGGATTGACATTCTGTCGTGCTGACCACTCAGCTACAGGGGTGGGGAGTATTGTCACATTCTTATCTTGAAGATTTCACGGGAACTAAATGTATTACTGCACAAAGAGAGAGAGAGAGAACTCTGCAGATGACACAAGAATATTTAAGAATTTGCGATGTAATTACACGTTTATTCCGAGGAATTCCACCCCCCCCTCCTCCCCCCACTTGAACATGGACTCTAAAAAGTTCGTGGCACACTTGTGAAACCTTCCAGTCTTACTCCCTGAAACACTTCGCGTGCTATTGTGGGAAATACCACAGCCTTCCCTTGTCTTCGAGCACAAGCTGCTTCAGAGGTTATTAAATCCAATTGAATATGTCGCTAAATACACTTTCAAAAAGACCGCTGCACAGCAGTTTGCTTCAGTTTTGCGATGTATACCGCCACACGTGGAACACAGACTTCAAAACAAGATCGCAACACACTTGTGAATCTTTCTTGTTTTACTCCCTGAAACTCTTACCGCGCTTTTGTGAGAAATAGATCCCAAAATCGACATAAGCTGCAATATCCAGTTTTACACGCCAAAACGACAATATTTGGAAGCCGAAATAAATAACTTTGTAACTTTAAACAGGATGCTCAACAGTTTTCGAGTTTTAGCTGCTTGTTTGGAGGCACTGCGAGAGAGAGAAAAATTTCTGAGTGTCACAGCTGCTGTGGTCTTCATCACTTTTCTGAAATACTAAGTGGGCTTTGCTGCTGCAGACAGGGACGTTAAAGCTCTTATTTTTTTATTTTCCTCAATTTTCGAAGCACGCTAGTGTCTAAACACAGGCGGGGAAATCAGAACAATGACATAACTTCAGGACACATTTCGAATCCCACAACAGATCATGAAAAAAAAACCACAACCAGAATTCGAAGCACTGACTTACAGACAAAAAAATGGCTGGAATTTTCGGTCAATTTTCGATGTCCTGCAACTGCTGGTCTCGAGATGCTCTAAAGCCACAATGGCACATGGGGGCAGCATCTCACCGTGTCCAAACCAGAGGAGGATTGTCTGCTTGGACTTGTCTCTGAACATTCGAACAAAGAAGACATCATGTAACTCTCAGACGTCATAGAACTTTCCGTGGATACTTTGCCCCTGTCTTGTCCGAATCAGTCTGTAGAAACTCCTATGTTCTACACATATCTTGTGACTCTCTGATGTCTTGGAACTTCTTGTGAATGGAGAATTCTGATTGGCTCTTTCTGAATTCACCCACCAAATTGCTGGTGCACTGTCCACCACTTTCTGCAGACGGACAAATTATGAGAATTTCAGCGGCAAACTGTTTGGTATAGATCGAAAAACATACAGCAATCATATTGCACTGACAGTTAAAGCCTGCAGAAGTGGTCTACAAATTACAAAATACGGAAACTATCATCAAAGACACTTCCCCAATCACAAAGCTCTGCTACTGTCGAGGAAAGCTTGAATTTTTCGGCGTGAAACCGATCTACAACCAAGATATCACCACAAAGATTGTACCACAATACCACATTGATGCAGTAAACACAATTCGTATCCTGCACCATACAAAATCATCACTTCTGCATCTTGCATATAGCTATCGACCACCAGGCACTCGAACATATACCGCAAAGACAGACAGATCCCAAAAAAACATATGCACGTGCATCTTATATAGTCGTGGCACTAGATATTTCCCACGAGATTGGTTGGTCATCCATCGTGGCCAACGGTCATGAGTATTGTGCTCCCTGCACATGATGTGCAATCAGAGCGCCCTCTGCGCACAGTGGCCACTCTCCGAACTGGTGTACAACTGGTTCCCCTAGTAGAAAGGAGTCCACTGATGGTAATGGTTCCAATCCTGCCTGCCTGCTTTCTGTCATTGTCCCTGCATCGAGTCTCGATCACCTCCAGATGCTGGGGTTACAAGAACATATGTATTTCCACATGGTTTTCCACAACATAATACCATTTACCTGACAGTTCTCCATATCAGGCACGTAGCAGTATGCTAGCGATCGTTTGCTGCCATGGTCCCTGCATCGAGTCTCGATCATCTCCAGATTCTGGGGTTACAAGAACATATGTATTTCCACATGGTTTGCCACAACATAATCCCATTTACCTGACAGTTCTCGATATCAGGCACGTAGAAGTATGCTAGCGATCGTTTGCACAGTATAATTCCGAAGATAGAGTGAAAATTATATCTCTAGAAACCCGAATCTTTAGTGAGCTTGTTATGTGGAATGTGCTGCAAACAACTGAGTAACTAGAAACTTATCTCGTCTGAAGATCTTTACTTGAAAGCTGGAAAATAGAGGAAACTGGTAGTTCCACTCATATTTTTTAACGAATACTGATGTCAATGGTATAACATATTCCAACTCATCCTTCTACTTTACGAAGTCAATTAAGGTCTTAATATTTAAAATCTCATGCCTAGAAAACCAGCAAATCTCTCTGTCACCTGTTTCTTTCACCATCTAGATGCACACAGTCCACAGGACAGTCGACGTTCTTTGAACCAAATAAAGGCGGGAAATGTGTAGAATGGCAGCACAAACAGTCAACCGGTCAATTTACATGGAAAGGAATAATTTTCCAGTGCCGATATTGAATCTTCCCAAATTCCCACGGAGAAAACTTGCATCACACGCGATCACAAAGGCTGCCCAACACATACTGAGTATTAGTTCGCTATTCAGCCTCCTAGAGGGCGACACGATTAGGTCAGCTACATTCATGTAGCGGAGCCTTTCCAGTTTGGGTTATTCAACGACAGCTCCCGCCGTAAGCCGGAAATGTCGTCATTCTGGCCACAGGGTACCTCCACCATGCACACCTGGCACAGTCGTCCAAGGAAACCAGCCGCATATTTAACAGCGTAATTAAAGTTAAATATTACGTTCGTAGCGCCAATATGGCGACATTCGACAAAGAGCAAAGTATCGGAAGTGCCTCCTCCTGATGGCTGTGATTCTGGATATATAAAACCGATAAAATTACGAAAAATGACGAAAAATAGGTACAAATTGAGGGAAGAAACGAGCCAAAATGTTGAGAAATTTAAGGAGTACTTGCATGTCTTCTGCTTGGTGCAGGTAAATTCTTGTACATGGGAAAGTGTGTGTGGTAGCAAGAAGAATACGAGAAAAAGTTGACATGGAAGCACCGAAAACCAAGGGAAAGTCATTTTTCGTCGACAGCGATAAGACGGCTGGAACAGAACATGCAACGTGAATGACCACCAAACGCAGAGTAATATATTTACATACATCGGATCACACGCCCGCGGTGTGAGCCAGAGCTGTCGGCCGCCACATTATAGATTTTTATGAAGAGTGCTTAGCTAAGGAGCGTTGTATTACCAACTGTGGGACTGCAATATACAACTAAAAATGGATCGCATGTTTGACACTGTGCAGGACTGACTAGGTGTTTTAAACCCTGACAAACAGTATTTACAGTGCACTTATCCGTAGTCTCTACTTTGTGATGTCAGCTAACAATTACATTACAAACAATTGCTGTATGGTTTTTTAACAACATGCTACTGTATGTCTATTGACGTAATACTGATACATGCAAGTTGACAGCTGTCGTTGATGCTTTCCTGGAAAAGAGAAACATCTGTCTCTAAATTGACTAGCATCTGCCTTAAAGGATGACAGGAAGTGGATGGACTGATAGATTGAGATGATGTTGTAATGAGGTATGATTTACACTCCTGGAAATTGAAATAAGAACACCGTGAATTCATTGTCCCAGGAAGGGGAAACTTTATTGACACATTCCTGGGGTCAGATACATCACATGATCACACTGACAGAACCACAGGCACGTAGACAGAGGCAACAGAGCATGCACAATGTCGGCACTAGTACAGTGTATATCCACCTTTCGCAGCAATGCAGGCTGCTATTCTCCCATGGAGACGATCGTAGAGATGCTGGATGTAGTCCTGTGTAACGGCTTGCCATGCCATTTCCACATGGTGCCTCAGTTGGACCAGCGTTCATGCTGGACGTGCAGACCGCGTGAGACGACGCTTCATCCAGTCCCAAACATGCTCAATGGGGGACAGATCCGGAGATCTTGCTGGCCAGGGTAGTTGACTTACACCTTCTAGAGCACGTTGGGTGGCACGGGATACATGCGGACGTGCATTGTCCTGTTGGAACAGCAAGTTCCCTTGCCGGTCTAGGAATGGTAGAACGATGGGTTCGATGACGGTTTGGATGTACCGTGCACTATTCAGTGTCCCCTCGACGATCACCAGTGGTGTACGGCCAGTGTAGGAGATCGCTCCCCACACCATGATGCCGGGTGTTGGCCCTGTGTGCCTCGGTCGTATGCAGTCCTGATTGTGGCGCTCACCTGCACGGCGCCAAACACGCATACGTCCATCATTGGCACCAAGGCAGAAGCGACTCTCATCGCTGAAGACGACACGTCTCCATTCGTCCCTCCATTCACGCCTGTCGCGACACCACTGGAGGCGGGCTGCACGATGTTGGGGCGTGAGCGGAAGACGGCCTAACGGTGTGCGGGACCGTAGCCCAGCTTCATGGAGACGGTTGCGAATGGTCCTCGCCGATACCCCAGGAGCAACAGTGTCCCTAATTTGCTGGGAAGTGGCGGTGCGGTCCCCTACGGCACTGCGTAGGATCCTACGGTCTTGGCGTGCATCCGTGCGTCGCTGCGGTCCGGTCCCAGGTCGACGGGCACGTGCACCTTCCGCCGACCACTGGCGACAACATCGATGTACTGTGGAGACCTCACGCCCCACGTGTTGAGCAATTCGGCGGTACGTCCACCCGGCCTCCCGCATGCCCACTATACGCCCTCGCTCAAAGTCCGTCAACTGCACATACGGTTCACGTCCACGCTGTCGCGGCATGCTACCAGTGTTAAAGACTGCGATGGAGCTCCGTATGCCACGGCAAACTGGCTGACACTGACGGCGGCGGTGCACAAATGCTGCGCAGCTAGCGCCATTCGACGGCCAACACCGCGGTTCCTGGTGTGTCCGCTGTGCCGTGCGTGTGATCATTGCTTGTACAGCCCTCTCGCAGTGTCCGGAGCAAGTATGGTGGGTCTGACACACCGGTGTCAATGTGTTCTTTTTTCCATTTCCAGGAGTGTAATTGTTGACTATGATGCATTCTAGAGAGGGAGACGTTGCTGCAGGCCATTTACCACTCATTTAACCAATTTTTTTCCGTTGTTCTCTCGGGATGTATCACTGTGTAGCATACCCTGCGTTCGACCTGTATACAATGTGTTCTGTGTGTGACTTAGAGCAATATCTACCTGCGATCGTTAACAGCAAACCTCTCCATACCACAGTCATCAGAGGATTTCCTACTCATGTGTGATGATGAAATATGTCCATCGATGGAAAACCTGTTTTGGCACCCTCCTCTAGGCGAACGCAGATTTATGCATAGTACTCCATTCTCTTTCTGCATCTTGGGGCATAAAATCGAGTCTTCAGTTTCATAACTACGGTGATTCTAAGTTAGTGGCAGGTGTTTATGAGGTACTGCAATCCCTGTGTCTACAGAAGCTTCACGGATGTCCTGTTTACGGAGTTAGTGGCAGCATGGCGTGTATTTTCACATGACAAACACCGCTGCTATGCATTTGTCTCCCTGTGAGAGGCATTATCCATTGCTGACGATCATTTTAGAGGACTGATGCGAGCGTGGTATAATTTCTGAACCGTGATTGTATGTGAACAGTGGGCGCTACACACCTACAAAAAAGGTATATTGTGCATGTATCACAAAGACTCTATGTTTTTTTCTTTGGTGTAGAACGAAGTAGCCACTGTGGCTTTAGAGAATTTCCAGACCAGCAGTTGTAGGACATCGAAAATTCCAGCTATTTTTCTTGTCTGTAGGACAGTGCTTCGAATTTTGGTTGTGTTTTTTTCACGATATGTTGTGGGATTTGAAATATTTCATGAACTTATCATTATGTAATTGTTCTGATCTTAACCATCTGTTTTTGTACCCTAGCACACTTCGAAAAGCGAGGAAAATAAAAAAAGCGCTTTAACGTCCCTGACTCCAGCAACAAATATAAAGGAATCCCACGTAGCGTTTCAGAAATGTGATGAAGACCGCAGCAGCTGTAACACTCGCATATTTCTCTCTCTCTGGTAGTACCTCCAAACAAGCATCCAAACGTCGAAAAGTGGTGAGGGTCCTGTTTAGAGCTACAGAAGTATTTATTTTGGCTTCCAGATATCGTCGTTTTGGCGTGTGAAATCGGATATTGCACCCGTTATCGGTTTTGGAATCTATCTCCCACAAAAACGCGTGAAGTGTCTCAAGGGGGAAGGCAGAATCTACAGCCGTGCTGCGATCTTTTTCTGGAGTCTGTGTTCCAAGTGTGGCGGTATACACAACAAATTTGAAGCAAACTACTGTGCAGCGATCTTTTTGAAAGTGCATTTAACGATGTATTCAATTGGATTTAATAATGTCTGAGGCCGGCCGCGGTGGTCTCGCGGTTCTAGGCGCGCAGTCCGGAACCGTGCGACTGCTACGGTCGCAGGTTCGAATCCTGCCTCGGGCATGGATGTGTGTGATGTCCTTAGATTAGTTAGGTTTAAGTAGTTCTAAGTTCTAGGGGACTAATGACCACAGCAGTTGAGTCCCATAGTGCTCAGAGCCATTTGAACCATTTGAGCCAATAATGTCTGAAGCAGCCTGTGCTTGAAGACAAAGGAAGGCTGTGGTATTTCCCACAATAGCGCCCAAAGTGTTTCAGGGAGTAAGAGTGGAAGGTTTCACAAGTGTGCCACGATTTTTTTAGAGACCATGTTCAAGTGTGGGCGTGGTATTCCTCGGAATAAAACGAGTAATTACATCGCAAATTGCTTCAATACTCTTGTGTCACCTGCAAAGCTTTCTCTTTTTGTTCAGTCGACATTTAGTCCCTGTGACATCTTCCAGATGTGTATATTACAATATTCAGCACATTGCTTAAACATCAGATGTAATAAGTCCTGTGGTAGTTCATGTTCAGTGACAGGTAGTATCCGTGTGGCAGGGGTGAGGTGGAAGGCTGTGGATATTTTCAGCACAACAGGAGTAAGATTGGGAGGTTTCACAAGTGTGCCACCATCTTTTTAGAGACCATATTCAAGTGTGGGGGTGGTGCCATGAGCCTGGCTTGTGGCTTCTTCCAGTGGCCACGACTCTGCTGCAAGGAGGGCATGCGAGAAATTTTTCCAGATAGATTTAGTGGGATCTGGGTCAATTTACGTACATGGTTTCTTTTGCTATTGGAAAAAAGGTACTCAAATTGTTTATAATGTCGTCTAAATTGTTTAAAACACCAGTGTCAATTTCGAGGTGTATTGCGATTTCTTAAATAAATAAACAATATACTAAAGTTTTCTATACAATGCCTTTTGAACGCTATATTAACATATTGTCATGAGATTCTCCCAGTCCTGCAACTAGACAGAGACTGAACGAATTTCCCGCGATTTTTTTCCCTGGGTCGCCATCTTGGGGGGGGGGGGGAGGATCAGCAGTGCCCTCTGGTAGTGGCGTTGTGAACTAGGGCAGTTGGCCTCTGGCCTCAATGTGAACACACTGAGTGGAGCTACTGTCTAGTGTTCGATTAGTGGAGTTAGCCCAATTGACCTATTTTCCCAAGAAAATTTGAATTTCCCACCATGACGTCAGTGCGAAGATGCCACATCTATGGCTGCCATCTTGAATAAATCTGGCAACAATGGAGAGTGGAGAAATGCTGTCTTTGTCCCACTACTGCTTACCTCTTCCCATGTTGATCCAACGACATAGTCAGTTGCGATGCAGAGGACCTAGATTGACCTGTGGATCAGTGGAAACGCGTCACCTGATCGAACGAATCACGTTTCTTTTTACACCAGGTCGATAGTCGTGTTGGATAGGCTGTACACAGGTGAACAGCTGCTCTAAACATGTACATCAGCGTGGATGCAGGCCAGTGAGAGCAATGTTACGCTACAGATGCTGTTCATTTCGATTTCCGTATGACCTTTGGTAGTAAGTGAAGGCATTGTGACAATCGTGCGTTATGTGAACATCATTTGGAACCACCTGCATTCTTTCATGCTTGGTGTATCCCCTGAAGGGGATGGCATCTACCAATATGATAACTGTCGATGTCGTAAGGTAGTCCTACAGTGGTTTGAAGATCGTGATAATGAACTTACATTTTTTTTCTTGGCTATTAAAATCTCCTGATCTGAACTACATGGAAAAAAGTTGAGCGCCTTTGGGTACCTATTCTATGTTCACAAACCACTGGTCCGTAATTTACAGAAATTGGGTGATCTGTATATACACATTTGGTGCTGCATATGTCTGGAAACCAGTCAAGGACTTGTTGAATCCATGCTATGTACGATCACAACTGACAAAGATCATGCCACTACGACAGCAAATACGCTGCATTGCAAAAAAGTGAGGCAACCAGAAGACACGGATAGATGTCAGTGTAACTTGACTGTACACCAGTGGTGGCTATGCAAATCATTAGAATTGCAATTCTCTGTGACAAGTAGAATGGCCAGCAGAGTGCTTTACTAGGCATGTCACTTCAGTTCATGCATTAGAGTTGCAATTATCTGTGACAAGTACAATGGCCAGCAGAGTGCTTTATTGTTACTTAGGAAAAAACTTTCAATAGCCAGTATGCACACTTTTAATACAAATTTTTTGTTGAGGACCAGAAGATGACAGTTACAACTGTAGAAACCAGTTGTCAACCATAAACACTAATTTATGCGATCTCGGCTATTGAAAGTTTATTCCAAGTAAAACATAGATCTCTCAATATGAGAAAATTCAGTGCTGGTAGCGTATCAGGGTGCCCTTCCTAAGAGTCACCAAGAGCATTTTCTCTAGTGTTTCGGCAAATATTTGAAATTTGGTTTTTGCAATGAGTTGCTGGAGTCACTCCAAACAAGCTGCTCATCGCGATCTTTCATGTGATGTTCAGTGTCGACAGAAAGCTTTGGTTCGTTCCCTGTAACAAACAAAAAGATTTTTAAAGCGGCATTTTACCTGCTTTTTGTATACAGCAGTCCCAAATTACTCTAGTGAGAAATTCGTTTTATCGATATGTATTAACAGGGACGTTAAAACCCGGAGAATAACCAGTAGCGACGGAGCAGCGCTGCTGCATGGCAATAGTAGACAGCACGGACGCTGCTCAGTTGCTGCTGGAGTACTCGTTATTCTTCATGTTTTCATGTCTCTGTTAACACATATCGATAAAACGAAAATCGCACTTGACTTATTTTGGAGCACTCTATCGAATGGGCCCATAAAATTCCACATAAAAAATCATTTAGTTCATAGCGGGAAACAAACCGACGCTCTCTGTCGGTATTGGGCGTTGCATGATAGACGTGATATGAAGTATAAGTTTTAGGTGATACCAGTTAAAAAAAAATGCGGCTGACTACTCTTAAGAACGACACCCAGAATAAGGGGCCTGGACAATGTTAGAAACTGAGCGATCACTATGACGGGCACAGAGATGTTGTGTATTCATTTGAGACAGCATTGTCAGCATCTGGTAGAGTTCGAAAGTTGCCTGACTGGGGGTGTCCATTTCAGCAGAAGGCCAAATGGTGCAATATCAAGATTTGTGATGTATTCGAGTGTGACAGCGGCCCCATGTTGGACTGCATGGGAACACGAGGGCAGGTATATTCGTCTTAAAGGTTCCAGTTGATCACATCTGACCAACACAAGAGATGATCGTCATTTGTGCACTGAGTACTAGGCAACCCTTCACATCTGTGCCTACCATCTGAAAAGAAGTAATGGATTCCTTCCAATATTCTGTGTCATCCTGCACTACTGGCAGGAGACTAGCAGCAGCTGGACGAGGGAAGGCGTAGGCTGATGTTACCTCCATAGTACAAACCACTACGAGTGGAGTGGTGATGTGATCGGGAAGCGTGGACTGTTGACGAATGGCGTCGTATTGGGTTCAGCAGTGAATCGCGTTTCTGCGCTATCTTGGATAACCATCGCTGGCGAGTATGGCGGAGAGAAGGAGAAGCACCATTCTTCTAATGGTTGGCAGAGACAGAGCAGTGTTACACCTGGCGTCTTGATTTGAGGAGCCAGTTGCTATGACTTCAGCTCGAGGCTGGTAGTGACTGAGGGAACTCTGGTGGCACAACGGTACGTCGCAGACACCCTCCGTCCTTATGTGTTACCTCTTTTGCGACAGTATTGTGATGCCATTTTTCAATAGGAATACGATCGTCACATATGGCACGTTTCTCTATGACTGTCTACACGATTTAGAGGTACATCCATAGCAACCAAGTTCCCTAGATCTTTCACTGATACAAAATGTGTGAGACCAGCTGAGATGTCAACTCTGTACTAGTGACAGTATCCAGGATATCAAGGTCCATTTACAACAGTTGTGAGCGAGCTTGCGTCAGGGGAGGATACAAGGGCTCTATGACACCTTTCCCAACCAAATCAGTGCATGCATTCAGGTCAAAGGGGATGTAACATCTACATATACATAGATACTCCGCAAGCAACTGTACGGTGCGTGCCGGATGGTATCCTGTACCACTAATAGTCATTTCCTTCCTTGTTCCACTCGCAAATAGAGCGAGGGAAAAACGACTGTCTATATGTCTTCGTATGAGTCCTAATTTCTCGTCTCTTATCTTCGTGGTCCTTACATGCAATGTATGTTGGCTGCAGTACAATCATTCGGCAGTCAGCTTCAAATGCCTGTTCTCTAAATTTTCTCCATAGAGTTTCTCGAAATGTCGCCTTCCCTCCAGGGATGCCCATTTGGGTTCCTGAACCATCCCCATAACTTCTGCGTGTCGTTCGAACGTACCTCGAACAAGTCTAGCAGCCCGCCTCTGAATTGCTTCAATGTCTTCCTTCAATCCGGCCTGGTACGGATCCCAAACAGTCGAGCAGTACTCAAGAATAGGTCTCACCAGCGTCCTATATGCAGTCTCTTCTGCAGGTGAACCACTCTTCCCTAAAATTCTCCCAAACCTAAGTCGGCTATTCGCCCTCCCTACCATTGTCCTCACAAGCTCGTTCCATCTCACATCGCTTTGCAATGTTGCGCCCAGATATTTAAACGACTTGACTGTGTCAAGCAGGACACTAATAATACTGTATCCGAACATTACAAGTCTGATCTTCCTACTCATTCCCATTAACTTACGTTTTTCCACACTTAGGGCTAGCTGCCGTTCATCACACCAACTGGAAATTTTGTCTAAGACGTCACGTATCTTCCTACAATCATTCAATTTCGACACCTCACCGTACACCACGCTATCATCAGTAAACAATCGCAGATTGCTGCCCACCCTGTCCGCCAAATCATTTATGTACGAGGGTTGGAACTTAAATAGTGGCAACTATTTATTCACAAGCGATACAAAAGAGTTACATGTTTGCACGTGTTACTGTCCAAAGGAGTCACCAGCGTTGTGTAGAGCCCGTTGCCAGCGATGTGGAAGGCGTAGTATACCGTTAGTAGAGCCTGTTCTGTTGATGGTGCGAATGGAGCAGTCTACTGCTTGGAACAGTTCTGAAGCGAATGCCACGAAGTGGTTCCTTCATCTTCGGAATCAAATCAAAGTCGCGAGGACTTAGGTCCGGGGAGTATGGTGGGTGGTACAGTTCTGCCCAGTCCCATCGACCGAACAGAGCAGCCATAGCTCGCGCTGTATGCTCCCGCGCATTGTCGTGCAAAATGATGGGTGGGTTGCGCAGAAAGTGTCGCTGCTTCTTTCGCATAGCTGGTCGCAGGTGATGCTCCAAAAACAGACAGTAATACTGTGCATTGACTGCCGTGGAGGAACGTAATGCGTTAGGATAAGGCCATCACAGTCGTACGCGAAACTCACCACACCTTTAGACCGCTCCATTCGCACAAAACAGAACAGGCTCTGCTAACGGTATACTACGCCTTCCCCATCGCTGGCAACAGATTCTACACAACGCTGGTGACTACTCTGAAGGACAGTGACAGGGGCAAGCATGTAAATCTTTTGTATCGGTTGTGAATAAATAGTTGCCACTATTTAAGTTTCAACCATCGTATATAGAGAACAACGGCGGTCCTATCGCATTTCACTGGGGTACTCCTGACGATGCCCTTCTCCCTGATGAACACTCACCGTCGAGGACAACATACCGGATTCTGATACTTAAAATGCCTACGAGCCACTCACATATCTGTGAACTTATTCCGTATGCTCGCACCTTCGTTAACAGCCTGCAATGGGGCGCCTTGTCTGCTTGTTGCCCTTCATCCATAGTTCGCAATGTATCATGAAAGAAAAGGGCAAGTTGAGTTTCTCACAAGCGACGCTTTCTAAAACCATGCTCATTCGTGGACAGAAGCTTCTCAGTCTCAAGAAAATTTTTAATATTCGAACTGAGAATATGTTCAAGGATTCTGCAGCAAACAGAAGTTAGGGGTATTGGTCTGCAATTTTGCGGGTCCATTCTCTTACCCTTCTTATATATTGGAGTCATCTGCGCATTTTTTCCAGTCGCCTGCAACTTAGTGTCGGGCGAGGGACTCACGTTAAATGCTAGCTAGCTAAGGGGCCAATACCGTAGAGTACTCTTTGTAAAATCGAACTGGGATTCCATCCGGATCTGCTGATTTATTTACGCTCAAATCTTTCAGTTGTTTCTTTACGCCAGGAATGCTTATTACAACGTCGTCCATAGGGGAGTTTGCTCGATCGTCAAATGCTGCCGATAAGTGGGCTTATATGCCAAGTTCTTTGTAAATTTGTCTCTATTTTGCAATCACTGAAATAACTCGACATATCCTCTCAGCCTGTGTAGTTTTATTTCATTATCTTCCCCCTTCTGTGTACTTCACGTTTTTTTGTCAGGCAGTACAAGGTTTGAATGGATACTACGACTGAAACAGCCGGCCGCGGTGGCCGAGCGGTTCTAGGCGCTTCAGTCCGGAATCGCGCGACTGCTACGGTCGCAGGTTCGAATCCAGCCTCGGGCATGGGTGTGTGTGATGTCCTTAGGTTAGTTAGGTTTAAGTAGTTCTAAGTTCTAGGGGACTGGTGAGCTCAGATGTTAAGTCCCATAGTGCTCAGAGCCATTTGAACGACTGAAACAAATGAGAGAAAGGAAAAATACATGCGTCTTTTGTATACTTATAGCAGGATTGTAGTTATACTTATTGCATACACTGTAGTACAACGCACTCTTTATTACCAGAAAATGTGGATACATCATAACACTTGATAGTTCCCAAATCCACTCCACACCGGGTCACCGTAGATAGTAGAACATGCTGCAGTAGGTGTTGGGATGGATAAAGTGGGCAAGTGTTCCACTGTTAGTGTTGAGTGGAGCTGCAGTCAATGACTGCAGTCAGTTTGTCGTTTAAATTCTTTATTGTCAACCACAAATAGGTGTTGCCAACATTGGCGGCCGAAAACCTCCGGCACAAGAAGTAACCTTCACTCTGCCAACGGCCTTGTCAACGAGGGCGAACAAGTGGACAGAGGTTCAGGGTACTTTCTTGCCCTATGGGTGAGAAACTGCCCCTAAAGGCGGAAGAATCATCAATGATCAACGGCATATAGATACAGAAGGCAATTGAAACTACTGCATTAAAGACATGTAATGTGTGTATAAGAACATCTGGCCTGTAATTGAGAAAGTGTCATGACGATCTCTCCATTGGCACAAGGTTACGGAACAGGAGCCCATTTGGATTCCCAGGAGCAGACAGCCAAGGGGCAGGTGACCATGAGAAAAAAAAAATGAATAACCAACGACAGGATAACATTCTACGAGTCGGGGCGTGGAATGTCCGAGGTTTGAACGTGGTGGGGAAGCTAGAAAATAGGAAAAGGGAAATGCAAAGGCTCAATCTTATATAGTGGAAGTCAGTAAAGTGAAATGAAAAGAAGACAAGGATTTCTGGTCAGATGAGTATAGGGTAATATCAACAGCAGCAGGAAGTGGTATAACGGAAGTACTGTTCGTTACGCCTAGGAAGGTAGGACAGAGAGTGAGTTACTGTCAACAGTTCAGTGATAGGGTTGCCCTCATCAGAATCGACAACAAATCAACACCGACAACGATAATACAGGTACCCATGCCGACGTCGCAAGCTGAAGCTGAAGAGATAGAGACATTGTACGAGGGTACTGAACGGGTAATTCAGTATGTAAAGGGAGATGAAAATCTAATAGTTATGGGGGACTGGAACATGGTTTTAGCGTGTAGGGGAAGGAACAGAAAAAAGGTTGCGGGAGAATATGGGCTTGGTACTAATAATGAGAGAGGAGAAAGAATAACTTCTGCAATAAATTTTAGCTAGTAATAGCGAATAATCAGTTCAAGAATCACAAGAGGAGGAAGTATCCTTGGAAAAGACCGGGAGATACTGGAAGATTTCAGTTAGATTACATCCTGGTCAGACATAGATTCCGAAATCAGATACTGGATTGTAAGTCATATTCAGGAGTAGATATAAAGTCAGATCACAATTTAGTAGTGATGAAGAGTAGGCTAAAGTATAAGAGACTAATCAGGAAGAATTAACAAGCAAAGAAGTGGGATACGCATGTACTAAGAAATGAAGAGACACGCTTGAAGTTCTCTAAGGCTACAGATACTGCAATAAGGAATATTCAACAGGCAGTTCAGTTGAAAAAGAATGGATATCTCTAAAACATCTCTAAATAGAATGGACGTCTCTAAAATAGGCAGTCACAAAAACTGGAAAGCAAAACGTACGTACAAAGAAGTTGACTGCGAAGAAACCATGAATAACAGAAAAAACACTTCAGTTGATCGAAGAAAGGAAGTATAAAAAAAATTCTTAGGATGATTCAGGAATACAGACATACAAGTCGCTGAGGAATGAAATACGAGGGTAACCCCAAAAGTACAGAACTCTCTTTGTGTGGCAGTTGGTCATACTGTTATGAAGAATGCTTCACGCGCTGTGTCTAAACAAGAGCACGCCGCGCTGAGGCGCTCAGTCTTGGCTGGGGCAGCCGTTGAGAATGGAGCTCCCGTTGGATGTTACCACCAAGTGCGAATTGCGCGCAGTTATTCGGTTTTTGAACGCAAAGGGCACTGCGCCGATTGAAATCCATCGCCAATTGACGGAAGAGTATGGTGAGTCGTGCATGGATGCCAAAAATGTTCGTAAGTGGTGTAGAAAGTTTGCAGCTGGTCGGACCGAAATTCACGACGAACAAAGGAACGGTAGACCGTCAATTTCTGAGGAGACAGTGTTGAAGGTTGAGCAAAGCATGCGTGAAGATCGGTGGGTCACCTTGGATGATCTCTGCACGTTGGTTCCTGAGGTTTTCCGAAGCACCGCTCACAGAATTTTAACGGAAACATTGAACTACCGGAAGGCGTGCGCAAGATGGGTGCCACGCATGCTGACTGAGGACCAAATGCGGCGAGTTGATGCTTCCCGCGCATTTCTTCACCGCCTTGCAGCCGAAAAGGACAACTTTCTGGAGTCAATTGTCACGGGTGACGAAACCTGGGCGTACCACTTTACACCTGAGACCGAGCAACAACAACGCCAGTGGTGGCATCCTTCTGTCGGTAAAGTCATGACAACCGTTTTTTGGGAAGGAAAGAGGTATTGTTGGTGGACTTTATGCCCACTGGGACCACAATTAACGCTGACAGGTACTGTGAGACTCTGAAAAATCTCAAACAGGCTTAGTCAGCATGGTGTGACAGTGACTCAGTGTCAGGTGGCCACATAGTGGCAGGCCGGTTGCATACCCCAGCGCAAGATGGCCGTTTTGCTAAGTGTGTTGAAACCTAGACTGAAGGCTTGAAAGCTGCAGTTGGTGGCGTAGGACCCCCATGACACAGTGCTGCAAAAGCCGCGACTTTGTGCCCTTGACCATGAGGCAGCAGATCATCAAGCAGCGGTCGCTGGGTTACAGCCCAGCTACAATGATGGTAACTGATTCAAGTGGGCATTGTTGAGCCCACAGTGGACACTAACGAGGGCTGGTGTGGATACATAGCCGATAACACGCTCTGCTAGCCCAGAGTTTATATACGCCAGAATGGTCTTGCCAATGCGGAAAACAAACAAAGCCACATATGTTCTGTGCTGTCGAACTCCCTTGATAATGTGGAAGATGATTAATTTAGGGCTGTCCCTGAAGGCTAATCAATACCCAGAGAACGGCGCCAGTGCTAGTATGGCGAAAATATGTTGGCCAGCTAATGCCCTGAATACTTCGCTTTGTCCTGTGTCACTAAAATACCAAGAGAATAATCCAAATAGTCCATGTTTAAGCAAATCCGCCAATAATGTCTAAACAGCAATCAAAAATGTGGCCCAATTGAAATCCAGTAAAGAGTGAGGTCACGATGTGGAGCCTTTAGCACAGCACAATTTTTAGTATCTTGCAGTAGAGTGACGGCAGAGTTTTATACCTGGCTTGATGTCAGCGACCACGCCCATGTGACAGATTACTGGCAGCTCTTACCAGCTGCTGGAGGAGTCGTTGATACAGACACTAATGGTATCGACCTCACTGTTGAATGACAGAGATATAGCACTCGTCCTACTTTTATCACTGCGTAGGGCCAAAAGTGTATCTGTCAGTACTGTGATCACCACTCTGGTAGGGGGAGGTTTGTGCGGAAAAGCTAGCTAGAGGTTCTGTCCATCTTGATGTCTAATTTCTGTCCTCTGCTTGAGGCAGAGGTGTGGTGCTGGTGCTGGAGCAGATGTTCCAGACTCCAGATCTGTGCTAGGAGTCAGTGGTGTTGGATGTGGAAAAGAGTCCAATGGCGCTGAACCTGGGGATGTCAGTCTGCCAGGTGTCTGACATTGTATCGAACCAGCTTCGGCCGGCCGGTGTGGCCGTGCGGTTCTAGGCGCTTCAGTCTGGAACCGCGTGACCGCTACGGTCGCAGGTTCGAATCCTGCCTCGGGCATGGATGTGTGTGATGTCTTTAGGTTAGTTAGGTTTAAGTAGTTCTAAGTTCTAGGGGACTGATGAGCACAGATGTTAAGTCCCATAGTGCTGAGAGCCATTTCAATTTTTGAACCAGCTCCAGTGGTGGTGGTCGTTGTCTCGAGGTGGAAGTTGCTAAGTGTAGGCACAGCTGATTGTATGTCGTACCAGCAAGGTGCCACTGTCGTCCACTGTGAACATTTGTCATCCCTGGACAGCTCTCATGATGCCTGGTTTCCAACCTGCCGTCTTAAACCACTGTGCTCATCAAGTACCAGTGGCGATGGTTGGACTGACATCAGCTTGCTGTAGGCCTCCGGAGGTCGCAGTGGAT
This sequence comes from Schistocerca nitens, assembly GCF_023898315.1. Taxonomy (NCBI): domain Eukaryota; kingdom Metazoa; phylum Arthropoda; class Insecta; order Orthoptera; family Acrididae; genus Schistocerca; species Schistocerca nitens. The sequence goes on from NC_064620.1 coordinate 272,545,027, forward strand.
CTGATGTTAGTGGTCATGTAGCTGAATGCTCGAGTGCGCACCTGTATCGGTGTGCTCCTGTAGGAGGCCAGGAACTGGTTCAGGACCTCAGCCTTGGGTGCATCTGACTGCTGTTTTGCATGGATCACTGGAGGCTGGGAGCAACGGTACTATTATCAGGTGCATTATGCCTTTCCAAGAACAGAAACTTTGAAACATACTTGATGAAAGTCGAGGGACATTGTCTGAAACCATTGCTCCTGGGGCCGCTTTAATGGTGAATACTTTTTGCGAAGCTCTTATTGTCTGCCTTGATGTGGGGTTGGAAATGCGAAGAACACAAGAAAACTGGGAAAATGAGTATACTGTATGAGAAGAGTCACATCTCACTGAGGAAGGGGCTACCCAAGTCCACACTGATGTGCTTTCATGGACGCTGTGGCGTTGACCAGGCGTGGAACTGTTGCAGGAGTGCTGATTGGGTTGACCCCCATGTCTTGCAGGAGTGTGCTGTCCTCCCAATGTCGTGTGTGATGCTTGGACAGTAGGCTGTCGCCTTGCGGGCGCCTTCATGCTTGTTATCCATCAGTGATCAGCATGAGGGTCATTTATGACAAGGTGATGCAGTAGCAGTGGGATACCCACCCAGTGTCTGATATCAGTAAACCGTTAGATATATTTTGATCCTGTTCTGTTCTAATTTCTTTCAAGACTGTCTGTCTATAACATGGCTAACCTAAAAAATTCGCCCCACTGACTCCACCAATCACAGGGATTTTGCCCATGTGCTTGTGGCGCCCCTTATACTTTCTGCTCTATACTCAGCTTGTCTGTCCTTCCCATTCGATTCACGTATATGCCATAATTTATGTATCTCCACTTCCAAATTATAACAACAGCTGCAGCACAGACACGGGATTTTGCTTCAGTCAAAAGCAATCCACTCAGCTATTTGTTTGGATGGCGGACAGCTGTGATATCCCAGTGCTGGTTATGGCACTGCGAAACCTCCACAAATCCCACACGAAAGTGTGCTGTTGAAGCTCGCATTTCCACCATTTCACCTTCGGCTCTGAGCACTATGGGACTTAACTTCTAAGGTCATCAGTCCCCTAGAACTTAGAACTACTTAAACCTAACTAACCTAAGGACGTCACACACATCCATGCCCGAGGCAGGATTCGAACCTGCGACCGTAGCGGTCGCGCGGTTCCAGACTGTAGAGCCTAGAACCGCTCACCTTTAATACTACACTCTACACACCGTGCTGCGTAGCTTCCCATAACTCTGTTGCCTCTCTTCGTGCTTGCCATACACTGCTCTCAAATGATTGTAGCCATTTTGTTGCCACTACTTCCTTGTCCAATATTTCTACTTCAGTTTGCAACATTTTAATGTTCTGGTTTACTGATTCTTCTGCAGTTTTGTGTAGCTCATAACTTTCCCAGCCAGCTGGCGTAGTCACCGAATATTGTTCAGCACATCTTTCTCCAGACTCGCGAATTGTCTGGTGTGCCACTCACTTGATGCCTTGTGTCTTTTCACCCTTTGTTTCATTGCTTCCACTGCGTCATTCATCCTCCTGGTGTTCCCCTCATCAGCTGTCTCAAATACAGTTTTCAGAAGTCGGCCTCCGATATCAATCCAGCCTCTCCTCCTGCTTGTATACAGTATAATCTCCAGAACCACCATCATCTCATACTTCAACTTCTCATAAATCCCACGTATTCTCCCCCAAACCCCCGTGAGTCCTTTAAGCACTCAGTGATTCTGTGCCCCTTGTCGAAAATTATTGGAGGCTTCCTCTAGCCGTCTCACATCATTCCGCATCTCCCATGCGTTAAACACTATTCGTATAACCACAGACGACCGGTGACGACCACATCTTCTTGCTTCGCGAACAGCACTCCCCCTTCCAGGTGCTGGTTCCGCAATGCTTCCACTATGACGACGACCAGTACTCCGATTTTGACCCACGTCATCTTGTGTCCCGGCAAATATCACCTGACAATAGGGATACCAATAAGCCTTTTCTCCCCCTAACGTCCCCTGCTGCCTCACACCAGTTCATTGCGCCTATTCTGAACATTATGTTACAATTATGCATAACGTACAAATAATATACATCTACTTTTGTATGCTAGGTCTCAGTCCACACGGACTTCTTATCACTGCTTCACCTACAACTTCTCGCTCGCTCCTCCTCACCTTCTTTTCGATTTTTCCTTTCCAGTCTGGCCCTCCAATTCCTGGGGTAACCTCCGGACTCCCTCGAAAAGGTTTCAAACGTCCCACGTATACAACTGACGTTCTCGTCTGCAACTGAATCTTGGCTGTCACCGGTGACGTAGTTTCCAAAACTTGATATGGCCCTTGACACTTCATAGAAAATTTCTTCCTCTTTCCCTTTGGAGTGTAAGAAGTCGATAGCATTATTCATTGGCCAACCTTGTTTTGAGGCATTCGTGTTGTACATTTCACTGCTTCCTCTTGTTTTACCATCCGTGTATTTGCCTTGCGACCCTTTCTGTATTTCCCTCCTCACCCTTGCAAATTCCTTAGTTCATTCTCCTATCTCCTTCTTCTTGGTTTTCATGTATCGAACGGCGATGGCATTTTACGACCATATATTACCTGATATAACAAAAATCCTGTATGAGTGTGCTGCTTCACGTTGTACCCTGAGATCGCATACCTCAAATAGATATTATATTCCAGTTGGTATGGTGTGCGTCCACACGGAGTCCAAACGTCTTCCCTGTTATTCTATGCACACTTTCCATCCTCCCTTGAGGATGAAGAGAACTCGTCGACAATTTCTTTACACGTAACAACTTACATAATTCCTTGAACAAATCCGACGTAACGTTGGTCCCCTGGTCAGCTACTATCGTTTCAGGTACCCCAATGTTCAATATCCAAATTTTTTACTGGCGGTCGTGCCACTGTTGCTGCCTGTTGGTTTGGCATTGCGACCATTTCCACATATCTCAAAAAATGGTCTGTAACCGTGATTATGTACTTGTTCCGTGCAAGTGTTTTGTTGAAAGGACCTAAAATATCAAGCCTCAGAATGTTTCAATTATCTCACAAGGGAACCTCCCCATCGCACCCCCCTCAGATTTAGTTATAAGTTGGCACAGTGGATAGGCCTTGATAAACTGAACACAGATCAACTGAGAAAACAGGAAGAAGTTGCGTGGAACTGTGAAAAAATAAGCAAAATATACAAACTCAGTAGTCCATGGGCCACATAGGCAACATCATGGACAATGTGAGCTCAGGAGCGTCGTGGTCTCGTGGTAGCGTGAGCAGCTGCAGAACGAAAGGAAGCCGGCACGGTAGCTCAGCGTGTTCGGTCAGAGGGTTAGCAGCCCTCTGTAATAAAAAAACTAAGCTAATCGATCAACAACGAACTTAAACGGATGTCTTACGATGTCCGCCCCGAGCAGATGCAACGAACAAAAGTGAACAAAATGAGAATTAAAAAAAAATAAAAAAAAAGTCCTTCCCTCCAGTGAGAATTTTCCTTTCTTTATTTTTACATCGTTATTATCTGTCCGTTCGTTCATTGACGTCTCTGTTCACTGTAATAAGTTTAGTGTCTGTGTCTTGCGACCACATCGCAAAACCGTGCGATTAGTAGACGAAAGGACGTGCCTCTCCAAAGGGAACCGAAAACATTTGATCGCAAGGTCATAGGTCAACCGATTCCTCCACAGGAAAACACATCTGATATATTCTATACGACACTGGTAACGGCATGTGCGTCACATGACAGGAATATGTTGTCGACCCACCTAACTTGTACACTTGGCGAATGGGTAAAAAGATTCTTCTACCTTGCCCGATTTAGGTTTTCTTGTGGATGTGATAATCACTCCCAAAAAAGTGATGAAAACACAATAGTTTGTCACATAAACTAAAAATAAAAAAATTAAACTTTTCACTCGATGGAAGATTTGAACCAAGGACCTCAGGTTCCGCAGCTGCTCACGTTACCACGAGACCACAGCGCTCCTGTGTTCTTACAGTCCTTGATGTCGCCTATCTTCCCATGAACTACTCAGTTTGTATATTTTGCTTATTTTTTCACAGTTCCACACAACTTCTTCCTGTTTTCTCAATTGATCTGTGTTCAGTTTTTCAAGGCCTATCCACTGTGCCAACTTATAACTAAATCTGAGGGGGGTGCGATGGGGAGGTTCCCTTGTCAGTAACGGCACTCTCGTTCGACACAAATACTCACTCTGTGCACCTCGTATCTGTCTTCCTGTTCTTCTAGCAATACCTCATTATCATTCTCTGCTACCCTCCTGTTGGTGGATCTACATCCTCCACGACCTGCTATGACGTTATCATGTATCTCTTGAAGCACTCTGTTCCTCCGTTCCGTTGATACTACTACTCGGGGTCGCAGTTTGGTCTCTCTGCACAGCAACGCATCCCGTTTGCAAAACTGTGGTTGTTTACTACGCTGCCTACACTCGCCATCCGTCTTCTGTGGTGTCTGCCTCTCCTTAAGCTCGTTACCACCTAACTGCAACACTGCTACTTTCCTATGTAAGCCTAAGCCGTCTGTGTTCCCATGTTCCTTTCCAGATTAATGTACAACCTCAAAATCAAACTCGCTCAACCATACCGCCCAGCGTGTCAACCTACTAGGCAGGTTCTTCAACCACAGTAACAGTGTCAACGCTGCATGATCCGTTATCAGTCGACACTTTTTCGCGTAGAGATATCACTTGAAGTAGGTGATTCCATGGATAAGGCTCAACACATCTTTTTCCGCCTTGAAGTAATTCGTCTGCGGAGTTCATTTGGCTTGATGCACAGGCTACCGCGTGCTCTGCACTCTCTAGTTCTTGAAACAAAACACAGTCAAGTGCATCGCTGGACTCGTCGCATGACATAACGAATTCCTTACTGAAATCTGAAAACTCTAAGATCGGACTTGATGTTAAAGCTTCTTTCAGTTTTTCAAAAATGCGTTGACGATCCTCTGATCAAACAAATTTTGAATCTTTCACCAGTAATGTCGTCAACAGCCTGGCAACATCCGAAAATTCTTTTACGAATCTTCAGTAATAATTTGCAACTTCAAGAAATGATTGTAGTCCCTTCAGTGACTCAGGCACAGAAAATTCACGTATAGCTTTAACCAATCTCGGCGTCTGTCGTAACCTTATCCTAATCGCCGCCCCTTGTAACACAAAATTGCAGTTTTCTGTACTCAGTGTCAAATTCACTGCCCCCAATCTCTTGAATACTTCCCTCAAGCATTGTATGCACAGACAATTATATTATCAAATAGACCAAGCATTGACGTGGTTTCAGTCCTCTGAGAAATCCATGTAACAATCTCTGAAACGTCACAGGTGCGTTCTTTAATCCAAAAGGCATCCTCCTTTACTGATAATGACCCCCGGTGAAGAAAATGCTTTTTTTGATCGATTTTTCAGAGTGACTCCTATCTGACGGTAGTCACTCCTTACGTCCATAGGTGTGAAATACTTGCGCTGACCCAAATAGTCCATTGTTTTCGTAATGTTAGACAAAGGGTACACATGTCGATAACCGCAACAAAACTTGTACTTGATGATCCATCACTGACTTCTTGCGCACGACGAGAATTCCGCCCCCCCCCCCCCCCCCTGGCCCTATGGGCTATTGCTCTCCTCGATAATCCCATCATTCAGCAGCTGGTCGACAAATTCTTCCAGAATCGGCTGCAGTACCTCTGGACTCTGTGTGGTTTGCGGTAAATAGGTGATTCATTTCCAGTTGGTATCCGGTGCTGCAGGATATGCATAGATGGCATCGCCCCTTTTGGAAAAAACGAATCACTAAATTCAAAAGTAACCTTTCCAACCGTTCCCTACCACTTCCCTTTAAGTGCTTCACCTTCCCACGTAATGTAGTTCCAGTAGTGTTTGGCGATTGTCTGTGGCTGACACCACTCGTGTCCCACTCTTCAGCATATCCACATTAGCGATCAACAGCCCCTTCGTTAACCGTAAAATCTCGGCGCTAAGATTACCCACAAATACAGATACCATTTATCTCTGGTTCTCTTACAGCATTTCTCTTCACAAAGCAATCTGCCCGATCCAATACTTCGTTTACTTCCAAGGGCTCCACCATACACAAAATTCCTACCAGTAAGCTGCACTCAACACTAATCCATAGTCTAAAGTGATTTCCTGGTACCCTTAGGTACACAATTATGTGAATCGTGTCTTAGTATGGTTGTTCACGATTTAAATGGACTCACCTCACAACATCGCTACAGTGGTATCAGTTTCACCTAATTGAAACATTTACCTGTCAAACTCCACCATATGCTGCCGAAGATCGATTTTAGCACAATGATGATGCAGGAAATCTAACCCACAGGACCCTCTCATAGCCTCAGTCACTTGTGGCATAATCTCTACACATTGTTTGAACGGAACCGTACACTGGCAAAAATCTTCATCCACCAATCCCAACCGCGTGACATCGTTATCCCCCACTCCATCTAACCTATACGGTGGTGGGTTCCACTGCTTATGTTCCACCAAGATCCTCACTGACAATCGACACATGTACTACTATGTCCGTTAATATCCTGCAATTCCTCCTCCCTGACTGTACAATCTACATCTGCATCAGACTTAGTAGCATTTACTCTTACTGGGAATGACTGTAGGTGGACCTCGGGTTCCCTTTGTCATTTAACATCTGGTTCTTTTCGAGTCTCTTACCTCTGAAACTGCTGTGACATTTGTCTCTACTCACACAGTCCCGAGGCTGTCGACATTGCCTCCTCAAATGCCACAACTATAATATCTTATATTGGTTGAAAACGCTGACTACCTAACCTGCACTCCAACTGAAATGTCAATTTCTTCACATTCTGTTGCTAATCTGACAGCTTTGGACAAATACGTTGGACACCACCCAGTACTCTTCTTGGCATCTCTGAAGTAAGTACAACCGTTGAAGTCTTTATTGTGTCTGCAAATTTTTCCACCGATTCCGCGTGCTTCTTCGTTGCCATGCCCAACTGTCCCTAAAATGACTTGCACTGTACTGCTTTGTACACCTGAGGACTAATCCTTTCTTAAATACCTCAAAAGTTCTAGGTCCCTTGACAACCTCCGTAAACCACATATAAGTTTTTGCTCTTATTGTTAATCTGAACTCGGCTACCCTTAAGAGTTCTGTGCCAGATCATCCTTCTGTCTCTGCCAAATTATTAAAATCTTCCACAAATGTTTGCACGTCCTCAGTTCATTTCCCTGAGAAAAGAGCAACTAAAATTACAGTTGACAAATCTATACCTTGCTATGGCGACTGCGATTCCACTGGACCATGTAACTCCGTATTGCCTGTTGTCAGCTAAGCTATCTTTTCTAGGATTATGCAAACTGCTTCCGGTTCTGATACACCTTGTGTCTCAGAATGTACAAAAGACTTGTCCTTCACCAACTGCGACATGGTCGCGTATACAAACAGTGATCCAATACTGTCAAATGTATTTTATTCCAGTCTTTGATCACAATATCAATTCATTAGACGTTGACCGGTTTCAGTCCGTAATGACCATCCATCTGGCTGCAGCCAGTTGCAATAATGACTGTGTAGACGATGTGGCCTATTATACACCTTATTTTAGAGCTATGTGACGATGCTGTGCTGATTATATTTCTATGTTTGACGATGCCATTATGGCCTTATCGCTTTAGGGCATGGTGTAAAAAAGATCTGAGGATGGTCATTACGGACTGAAAACGGTCATCACTTAAAGAATTGATATTGTGATCAAAGACTGGAATAAAAAACATTAGACTTGTCCTTACCGACAATCCTTTTGAACGCCTATAATTAGAAGACATACAAAATAAAATGCAGGGTGTATTAAAGGAATCATTCGCTTTGAAAGAAACATCATAACTTTTATGTCATTTTAGATACTTGCGTTAACAACATACCACTGGAAATACCAAACTCTCGAGTTTTACATGGATCCCGCTAGGTAGCAGCTGTGTGCCCCCACTTCAGTTCTAGTAAAAATGGTATCGGGACAACAGAAAGGGTTTTGTGTTCTACGTTTTGCGCAGTGCTTGTGACTAATAACTGTTCAGCGTGACTTTCGTACTAGGTATGGTGTGGATCCTCCTACAGCACAGAGCGTTAGACGATAGCATGAACAGTTCCGAGAAACAGGTTGTTTGTGTAAAGGCAAATCGCCGGGTCGCCCCCCCCCCCCCCCCCCCCCAAGTGTCTGACACACACGTCGAACGCAACCGCCATAGTTTCATCAGGAGTCTGCAAAAATCCGTTCGCCGTGCAGCTCGACATCTCAACATCCCGCGATGTCCGTCTGTCGTGTGTTGCGTCGACGTTTACACATGAAACCATGCAAAATTCAGCTACTGCAAGCTCTTCGTGAAAGTGACAAACAACAGTGTGTGGAGTTCTGTAATTGCTTTCTTGGCAAGATGGAGGATTTTTCTTCCACACTTAGTGTTTAGTGACGAGGCAACATTCCATTTATATGGAAAGGTGAACCATCATAATGTGTGTATATGGGGTACCGAACAACCACACGAAGTTGTGCAACATGAGAGGGACTCTCCAAAATTTAAAGTGTTTTGTACAGTTTCACGGGAAAAGGTATATGGTTCATTTTTCTTTGCCGAGAACACTGTTACAGAAAGCACATACCTCGATATGCTTCAGAACTTTCTTTTCCAACAATTGGAAACTGATTCGAACGTTTTCATTTACCAGCAGGATGGGGCACCACCACACAGGCATCTGGAAGTGCGGGAATTTTTAAATCAAAGTATTACTGAACGATGGATCGGTCGCACTGGACCAAATGATCCAGCCTTACATTACTCGCCTCTAAGGTCACCGTACCTCACTGTATGTGATTATTGCTTGTGGGGGGTTTATAAAAGACTCCGTTTATGTGCCTCCGTTACCAACAACAATGAATGAACTGAGACATCGCGTGACAGCATTGTATTTGTTTATTGCTTTCAGAAATGTGCCAAATCGGATGATTCTTTTTGATACACCGTGTATATTAACCTGGTTCTAACATATAATCGCGCTACCTATCCATGTGCCCCTAGTGGTTACATGTGAAACATACAGGGTGTTTAAAAAATGACCGGTATATTTGAAACGGTAATAAAAACTAAACGAGCAGCGATAGAAATACACCGTTTGTTGCAATATGCTTGGGACAACAGTACATTTTCAGGCAGACAAACTTTCGAAATTACAGTAGTTACAATTTTCAACAACAGATGGCGCTGCGGTCTGGGAAACTCTATAGTACGATATTTTCCTCATATCCACCATGCGTAGCAGTAATATGGCGTAGTCTCTGAATGAAATTACCCGAAACCTTTGACAACGTGTCTGGCGGAATGGCTTCACATGCAGATGAGATGTACTGCTTCAGCTGTTCAATTGTTTCTGGATTCTGGCGGTACACCTGGTCTTTCAAGTGTCCCCACAGAAAGAAGTCACAGGGGTTCATGTCTGGCGAATAGGGAGGCCAATCCACGCCGCCTCCTGTATGTTTCGGATAGCCCAAAGCAATCACACGATCATCGAAATATTCATTAAGGAAATTAAAGACGTCGGCCGTGCGATGTGGCCGGGCACCATCTTGCATAAACCACGAGGTGTTCGCAGTGTCGTCTAAGGCAGTTTGTACCGACACAAATTCACGAAGAATGTTCAGATAGCGTCATGCAGTAATCGTTTCGGATCTGAAAAATGGGCCAATGATTCCTTTGGAAGAAATGGCGGCCCAGACCAGTACTTTTTGAGGATGCAGGGACGACGGGACTGCAACATGGGGCTTTTCGGTTCCCCATATGCGCCAGTTCTGTTTATTGACGAAGCCGTCCAGGTAAAAATAAGCTTCGTCAGTAAACCAAATGCTGGCCACATGCATATCGCCGTCATCAATCCTGTGCACTATATCGTTAGCGAATGTCTCTCGTGCAGCAATGGTAGCGGCGCTGAGGGGTTGCCGCGTTTGAATTTTGTATGGATAGAGGTGTAAACTCTGGCGCATGAGACGATACGTGGACGTTGGCGTCATTTGGACCGCAGCTGCAACACGGCGAACGGAAACCCGAGGCCGCTGTTGGATCACCTGCTGCACTAGCTGCGCGTTGCCCTCTGTGGTTGCCGTATGCGGTCGCCCTACCTTTCCAGCACGTTCATCCGTCACGTTCCCAGTCCGTTGAAATTTTTCAAACAGATCCTTTATTGTATCGCTTTTCGGTCCTTTGGTTACATTAAACCTCCGTTGAAAACTTCGTCTTGTTGCAACAACACTGTGTTCTAGGCGGTGGAATTCCAACACCAGAAAAATCCTCTGTTCTAAGGAATAAACCATGTTGTCCACAGCACACTTGCACGTTGTGAACAGCACACGCTTACAGCAGAAAGACAACGTACAGAATGGCGCACCCACAGACTGCGTTGTCTTCTATATCTTTCACATCACTTGCAGCGCCATCTGTTGTTGAAAATTGTAACTACTGTAATTTCGGAAGTTTGTCCGCCTGAAAATGTACTGTTGTCCCAAGCATATTGCAACAAACGGTGTATTTCTATCGCTGCTCGTTTAGTTTTTATTGCCGTTTCAAATATACCGGTCATTTTTGAAACACCCTGTACAACTGGTACTGATTCTGTACATAGTGCTGAATGATTTTCTTAAATCATAATGCGTACGTACAGGGGATAGGCAAAATAATGTGAACACCTGTACTTGCTTGGGAATAGCGTTATTAATAAGGGGTTGGACCCCCTTTGCCCATAATACAGCTGCGATTCTTTTTGGAATACTGACATACAACGATTTATGGTCTCCAGTGGAATGTCATGCCACTATTCGATCAGAACCTCTTCTAACACCTGCAATGACGAGGGAGGCGGAAATCTGCTCCGGGGTCTACGCTCCAATACCGCCCACAAGGGTTCGATAACGCTCGAGACCGGGGACTGTGCTGGCCAGGGGAGGCGCTGCAGTTCAGTTGTATCCTCCACATACCACAATTGTACTGTCCTGGCTGTCTGAATGGGTGCAGTATCGTCCAAAAATATGGCATCATTGTTGGGGAACAACATTTGAATCATGGGGTGCACCTGATCACCTAAAATGTTCACATAATCGTTGGATGTAACACGGCCTTTGAGAGTAATGATGGGACCAACAGAACACCACGATATGGTTGCCCACACCATCAACTTCCACCACCATGCTTAACCGTTGGAATCAAGTGATCAGGATTGTAGGCTTCTTTTGGCGTTCTCCAAGCGAAAACCCGGCCCAGTGTTGGAAATAACCAAACCGTTGACTCGTCGGACCATATGACGTGTTTCCATTGATGAGCCGTCCGGGATTTAACCTCCTGACACCATGTCTTTGCGTTTGTCGTCACTAATGGTTTTGGTACAGCAGCTTTATAGAGTTCTCGGCAGGCAATGTCGATAGCTACGGGGTCTCGAAGATAACTATGAGCCCTGCAGTCACTTCAACCGCTGTAGTTTTGTGTTGTTTTAACACAATTCGTGTTAGCGTACGATGATCTCTGTCATTTAGTTTTGATTTACGCCCATGCCGGCCGGAGTGGCCGCGCGGTTAAAGGCGCTACAGTCTGGAACCGCACGACCGCTACGGTCGCAGGTTCGAATCATGCCTCGGGCATGGATGTGTGTGATGTCCTTAGGTTAGTAAGGTTTAAGTAGTTCTAAGTTCTAGGGGACTTATGACCACAGCAGTTGAGTCCCATAGTGCTCAGAGCCATTTGAACCATTTTTGATTTACGCCCACTATTATGTTTACACAGTGATGGATTTCCATGTATTGTATAGGCTGTCATGATTGTTGAAACAGTTGCTCTTGAAACATTCAGGAAGTTGGCTGTCTTGGTTACTGATGCTCGAGCTAATCAGGCCCCCACAATCTGCCCTCTTTGGTACACTGTTAGGTCTTTCATTCCACGGCGACCTCGGCCTCTGAATGCAAATACGAAGTGTGCACTGCTCGTGAACAACCTGCACTGAAACGTACTTCGTACTGAACACGCACAGTCCAGTGCAACACGTGCCTTACCTGCGTTGTTGACCGTCAAACATAACCATCCCATTACTACCACTGTTCACATTATTATTTTGCCTATCCCCTGTATAACAGGTACTAACCAATCGTAACTCTGAGGCGTAGCGCCGTAAATCGATCCTGCCTTGGAGGCTGTTAAGTGGGAGATGTGTCTCAGAGCTGGATAGTGACAGATGGTGACGCGAGACTGGACGCGCACGTAGTTTATGCATCAGCAGATAGAGGACAATACTGGATAGGGGACTGATTTAGTTTCGATTGTGCCCACTAGAGTGCACTAAAGTAATAGAATGTTTTTCATATACTGTTCCAGTATTTTCATAAAGTATTATTATGTCTTTTTGTGTATGTAAAATGTTATAAATGTGTTTTAGCAGTATGAATGATGTGTGAGTGTGGTTTAAGGTTAATATGAAGATAATTGTTTAACGAGTTATGTAGTGAGATTTAGTGTAGGAACATTTCGAAGAAGTATGGATGTTGATTGGTTGGTTGGTTGTTGTGGGGAAGGAGACCAGACAGCGAGGTCATCGGTCTCATCGGATTAGGGAAGGATGGGGAAGGAAGTCGGCCGTGCCCTTTGAAAGGAACCATCCCGGCATTTACCTGGAGCGATTTAGGGAAATCACGGAAAACCTAAATCAGGATGGCCGGACGCGGGATTGAACCGTCGTCCTCCCGAATGCGAGTCCTATGGATGTTGACAAAGGGGATTTTTGTAGACTAGATTTGTAAAGTAAGTTTATGGTGAAGGGAAAGTTAATTCAGGTATAAATAACAATAGTAAAAAACTTTATGCATAAACAAAACTTCAGCATATTAGATAATTACGTCGGTAAAAAGTGCAGTCGTTAGGTTTACTATTTTGCGATTGGTTATTCATGAAAAGCGCGGACTGACGCGGGAGACTGTTGTTTTGCTATTGGCTGTTGAGTAAACTGACCAATGGTAAAGCAATATTCTTCGTGCGTCTTTCTCTGTTGGTAGAGAAGACTTAGAGTATTCTAGGGAGGAGTCGGAGCCTATCCATGAAACAGTTCGGAAGTGTGTAGTAGTAGTTCCGGTGGAAAAGGTAAGTTGCCGAATCTAGCCGTGTTTCATACATCAAAAGTGTGATAAAGTGACGGCATAATTATTGTGATGGGTGTGTAGAAATTTCGGAATTTTGAAGTGAATTTTGTGGCGAGAAAATACATATATTCCGCGTGGCGTATTGAGCAGGTCGGTGGTTAAAAACTGTGACTGCATTAGGTACCGACAGACTTAATATTTGGCGAACATTCTCAACCAAAAACAATAATTATTTTTGTAGGTATTACTTTTTCGGGAAATGCAACACCATAAACTTGCTAACTTGAGTGAAAGGTATTGTGAGTGACAGCGTTAAGGCTAGCACGTGCTTGGCAGTGATACTTGTTCACCTAAGTTTCAGAATATATTAACTAAGGACAAAATTTCCAACCTTTCATTTCGTGTGAAAACTTACTCCCGAAACGTAGATAAGTGACTTTAATTGCAGCCTGTTCACGTCGAAGTACAGTAGGTTTCGCTCGGCTTCCCTACTGATGATATGCTGAGACAATGTTCACAGGTAGCTGCAGGTTCGACGTAAAAAGGGACGGAAAGAACCGCGCCGCCGCAACTCCTATTACCTATGAAGTTTGACAGATCTACTGATTCTTTACTTGTAACAAAATTTACCTTACAAAAGGCACGACATTCGAGCTTCTTTTCCATGACTAAAACAGTCAACAATATTTAAGTTTTTTTGACTCGCCATACCTTGGTCTGTAAGTTCAGACGCTGCTCTAACAAGGCAACGTCAGAATTGTAACACCAGTGAATGAGGGCTGGTGTCAGTAGACTAGTTTTGTGCTTTCCAAATTCGTTTACTACGGCCCTCTGCCGTGATTCTTTACAAGCAGCGGCAGTGTGGTTGAGGCATGCCGTTGCCTCTTGCGTGTGTGTTCGTGACGTCCTGCAATGCTGACAGAACCCGGCGTGGGTGAGCGGCAGTGCAAAGCCACTGCTTATGTCAGCGATGTCCCCGGACTCGGCAGCTAAGGCAGTGGTGGCCGATGCACGGCTGCCGCCACCCCTGTAGCAGTGCTGAGCCGGCCTGCTGTGTCCCAGGGCTCTACTGACGCTGCGGAGGCGGCGGCTCTGCGTCTCGTGTCTCAGGGGAGGCTGTCCTGATGCGAGATCGAACTGTGGACCACGTACAGCATTCTGCACGGCGCGCAGAGTGTCACAGCCCTGTGGTGGAAATGCTGCTATACTAACACTTTGGCATCAACACTGGTCCTCCCTTCATGGGAACAAGCTCCGGGTTATTAAGCCTCTCCCAGCGGCTTGGACGAACTGCACTCGGCTCTCTCGCCGCGAGGACATTTAATTAGGTTGCGTGTGGGGCATTGTCTTTCTAGCCATCGTCATTTGTTAAGTGGTGCTCCCCCACCACTTTGAGCACATTGCGCTCCCTTTCTGACTGTCCGCCATTAGAAAATTGTAGCGAAATGCAGGAAGATCTGCAGCGGATAGGCACTTGGTGCAGGGAGTGGCAACTGACCCTTAACACAGACAAATGTAATGTATTGCGAATACATAGAAAGAAGGATCCTTTATTGTATGATTATATGATAGCGGAACAAACACTGGTAGCAGTTACTTCTGTAAAATATTTGGCAGTATGCGTACGGAACGATTTGAAGTGGAATGATCATATAAAATTAATTAATTTTTGGTAAGGCGGGTACCAGGTTGAGATTCATTGGGAGAGTCGTTAGAAAATGTAGTCCATCAACAAAGGAGGTGGCTTACAAAACACACGTTCGACCTATACTTGAGTATTGCTCATCAGTGTGGGATCCGTACCAGGTCGGGTTGACAAAGGAGGTAGAGAAGATCCAAAGAAGAGCGTCGCGTTTCGTCACAGGGTTATTTGGTAAGCGTGATAGCCTTTCGGAGTTGTTTAGCAAACTCAGGTGGCAGACTCTGCAAGAGAGGCGCTCTGCATCGCGATGTAGCTTACTGTCCATGTTTCGAGAGGGTGCGTTTCTGGATGTATCGAATATATTGCTCCCCCCTACTTATACCTCCCTAGGAGATCACGAATGTAAAATTAGAGAGATTCGAGCGCGCACGGAGGCTTTCCGGCAGTCGTTCTTCCCGCGAACTATACGCGACTGGAACAGGAAAGGGAGGTAATGACAGTGGCACGTAAAGTGCCCTCCGCCACACACCGTTGGGTGGCTTGCGGAGTATAAATGTAGATGTAGATGTATTGACGGAATGCCCTTTTCTTAACCCCTTAAGTTCCCTTCTGTGCTTACCGTCTGAGTTGTCGGCAGTATTAGCGAACGACGCGCGGGCTGTCGACCGCGTTTTACTTTTTATCCATCGTAGCAATATGGCGAAGGCCTCCGTTTCTCTACGGCGTATTTCGTAGACCTTTCTCAACGTCCCTGTTTTCAGCTGTCTTCTCTTCCGTCGATTGGGGTTGACGCGTAGTCGTTTTTAAGTCCTCTCTTTGTCGTTTTGACATGGGCGCGTATGACCCTAGTTGTTTTCGCGCCCTAAAGCAAAGCAAAACAAAACAAAACTAACACAAGTTGATTACAGTACAAAAATGGCTGGGTATTTACACGCTCTCGGGCTGCACTTGCTTGGGCTTTGCTATGACTCGCAGCACGCATACTAAACACTTTTGCGGTTGCCTGTGTGAAAAGGCTTCCGCCTTCTTCCACTTACGTGTTGCTGTATCACCTATTTCCACATCTCATCTCGCCAGCTCGCCTCGCCTGAATGTGTTGTAATCTGCATCCTACTTTGCACGTTTCTGACAGGTATAGTCCGCGTGCAAACAGGGTAAAAATGTTTTGGTGTACGCTGGACCAGCGGCCATTTGTACATCCATCCGAACAACTGTCTTATTGTAGCTTCGTTACAATATATTAAGCAAGGTTTGAACGATGAACCGAAGGTGGTGACCAGGAAAATTGGGTGAATCGCTTAATTCCTATTCCAAAAGATTTTAATTGGACTGAAATTAATGCCCAGCTAATGGCATCATTTGCACCATTTGGATTTTGCGTGTAAAACAAGTCACCCTAGTTCGGGTTTTACGTCCAAAAAGAGACACCCTTAAATAACTCCGGACTGGAACGCGCCTAATGTTTCAGATTTTATCCACTGGTGTATCGGAACCTCGTCTAAGACGAGTTTTACCCGTTTGAAAAATATCTTGCTTCGTTTGGATTTTACGTGAAAAAAAACATGTTTTTCTGGGAGGTTTTTGAAGCGTGCTACTGTTATACTTTAAAATTGTATCAATCGGTTCAAACTTCGCACGAATGTAGTTAAAACAAATTTATTTTTATCCAGTAATCTTTATGCGTTGTTGGGATACAATGGTTTAAGGTCGAGCTAAATGTAGCACATAAATTCGTTCACAGATGAATTGAGTACACAAAAACGGTATAAAGTCAATCAAATAAATTTAAAATCCATTCTTACGATAAAATTGAAAACTCTATTTCAAAAACCTAGCTTGAATCGGATTTTACATGCAAAAATACGTTTTTGTCAGGTTTTGCTACGCGAGCCACTTCTACATTTCGAACTTGTGCGAATCGGTTCAGATTTAGTAAGAAGGAGGACAAATACATATAATTAATGGTCGTTCTGTTGTTTTGTGGAAGTTTTATCCGTTGCCACGACAGAAGCAACAGCGTTCGAAATAAAAAGAAAAAAAACCTGTACCGGATCAGTCGTCGCCCGAGTCGAGAGAAATCAGCTCGGTTACCAAGCTATGGCGGTCTAAAGTCAAAATTATGGTAGGGTAAAAGATGAGGACCAGAACGAGAAATGCTCCTATCATACTATAAAGAAGGGTCAATACGTCCTAGACAAAGTTAGCAACATAAAAGAAGAGAACTAGCTTTTCGACTTATCTGGCAGCTTCAAAAACATTTACATCTTAACAGCTTGACACATTCGCGCTTTTTTTACTAGTTGAACCTACTTGCCTAGTGCCGTGCCTCGCCGGCCGAAGTGGCCGTGCGGTTCTAGGCGCTGCAGTCTGGAACCGCGAGACCGCTACGGTTGCAGGTTTGAATCCTGCCTCGGGCATGGATGTGTGTGATGTCCTTAGGTTAGTTAGGTTTAACTAGTTCTAAGTTCTAGGGGACTAATGACCTCAGAAGTTGAGTCCCATAGTGCTCAGAGCCATTTGAATCATTTTTTGCCGTGCCTCTCTTAGCTGCAAGGTGTTAGCGCATTTGCATCCTGCAGTTTGCAGGCTTAAGTCCCTGATCGTATGCCCAAAATCCAGAAGATTCGCCAAACATAGTAAACATGACATGATCGCATGTGTCGTACGACATTACATCTCGTATCACTTTACTTTACAAGCACGGGGTGTATTATGTTAGATGAGTTGGGTACTAATATTAACAACTAAAAAACTGTGAATATGTCAGGACACTGATTTCACTGTTTTTGAAGCAGCAAGATAAGTCGAAAAGCTGCTTCTCTTCTTTTACGTCCCTCTACCCTGGACATATCCGCCTTTTTTGTGTTATGATACGTGCATTTTTCATGTTGGTGGAAATTATGAACGTACTCGAACCTGAGACGGGACCAGCCTGTTACAACTTCTGTACAAAAGCGGACGAAAGGCGTATAGAGGGAGCAGAGCGGATGTCACAAGCTGCCAAAGAGGCCCGCAAGACCACCATGGCCACAAAGATGAAAGAGGAATACTCCTTTTGGATTTGGAACTATTGCTGTACGATACAGTGATCGCTAACTAGAGGTATGTTTAACTTGACAACAAAAAATGTAATCGAAAACATTAAACGCTTTTCTCTCGTATGTTCATTTTTTAGATTGGCAAGAAACATAACATGAGAACGCCACATACAATTTTGATCGTAGTTTGATATTGGAATTCTAAATTGAATTCTCTATCGGAACATGAAGCCTTTTGCGATGTCTTCAAAAGTCTATTTTCGGTGCACGTTTTTGTCACGATTTTGTGGTCGAAGAAAATTACATTTGTTTCAACTCGTCTGAGAGCGCCCGATATCAACACAAAAATGACTTTTTAAAGACAAAAGTGTAAGGAATAAAACTATGTCATCACATTTAGCATTACCTTTTATTTTACTCGAAAAAAATCATGAAAATTACATATATGAAGTCTTCACGGGTTGTCAGCCGAGTAGCATCGTCGTCTCGTAGCAACGTTTCGATGGAATGCGTCTCCATCATCTTCAGGCGAAGAGGTATTCAAACACTAACACCCGGCGATAACCCAACCAGCCGGCCGCGGTGGTCTCGCGGTTCTAGGCGCGCAGTCCGGAACCGTGGGGCTGCTACGGTCGCAGGTTCGAATCCTGCCTCGGGCATGGATGTGTGTGCTGTCCTTAGGTTAGTTAGGTTTAAGTAGTTCTAAGTTCTAGGGGACTGATACCCACAGCAGTTGAGTCCCATAGTGCTCAGAGCCATTTTTTGATAACCCAACCAACAAACAGTCAACGGACCCACTGACAAGATAACTTCTACTCCACCAAACCAGCACACAACAGGGAATTCAATGGAACAACGTAGAAAGTATTGGCACCCACAACCAATTATACATTGAGCTGTCAAACTACACACCGTGCTGGACAGCGACAACAAAATGGTTCAAATGTCTCTGAGCACTATGGGACTTAACGTCTGAGGTCATCAGTCCCCTAGAACTTAGAAATACTTAAACCTAACTAACCTAAGGACATCACACACATACATGCCCGAGGCAGGATTCGAACCTGCGACCGCAGCGGTCACGCGGTTCCAGACTGCAGCGACTAGAACCGCTCGGCCACTTCGGCCGGCTGAAGAGACGAAATAGACATTTTAAAAAGGGCGGCGACGTTCATTATAAAGGAACACTGCACTTTCTCTAAAAAGTCGAAGAATCTGCGCTGGGGTACACATGAAAATGGTAGCTGCAAAATAAGAGTCACAATAATTGTGTCGAGAAGACATAATAACAGGTATTAACCCTCTAACAGTAAGGTGAAGTTTCCTGACATAAACGGTAAGGTAGGGTTGGATCAGACCCCACCCTCCAAATATCGATTTTTCGGGGTAAAATAAAAAATGAATAAGGGGAAAAAGTTTTATTATCAATTAAACACATATAATATTTGTTATAATAACAAGTTTTTTTATTTTTATAGTCAATAAGTAAGAATATAAGGTATTTTGGAAAAAAATAGGAACTTGATTACAAAAAATACCTTAATAGAAATATTCTCTATAAAATTATTGAAAACATAGTAAAAATCTATAGACTCAGTCATCAACTAGGAACTTGAGTGCTTTAGAAATTCTAAAGATAGTTACTAAATGAGAAACATCTCTTACTAATTGTAGAAAATAATTATAGTGTCAGCAGTTTCGAAATATAAAGTTTTCAATAATAAATGTCTTTGTACACATAATGTAATAGGAACAAATAATAAATGTATAATGTTTACCTGGAAACGATCACATACAGTCCTGAAAATACATATTTGGCACAATTTATCACATCTCAGTTTCTTTACAGCGAGGGCATATAATAACTTTATGCTCCCTACATATAGAACGATTACACTTACTACAAAAAGCATTCCCCTTCCTATCATTTCATCTGTCACAAAAATCACATTTTCTTTTCTTAAGTGGCTGTGCTTGGGCAGGCTTGTCTAATTCTATTGGTTCTTTTTCTAAAAGTTTTCCAATAGACGAACGGAGCTCACGGGGAAGATGTGTGTTATTCAACCTCTTTTCCACGAGAGGTTTTGTCAAAGAGAGCGCAAGATTTTTGAGAAATGATACTCTTGCGTCATTTGAAAAGCTGCTCATTTTGCTATTGCTTTTGTAAATGATAAAACTATTTATAGCAGCAATGTCTAAAATAGCATAAAAGTACCGCATGAGCCATCTTCTCGATTTTATTTTTGTGGTCCTGCTGTGGCAGAGCATATCTAATACATCGACCCCTCCTTTAGTTAGATTGTTGAACCCCACAATTTCAGGCTTATTTGATTTTCATTTATCTCTCCAGAGAAGTGCATAGACGATATCAGTATAACTTTTTTATTTTTCTTTGGGGTAAATGAAACCAATGTTTTGTCGTCCTGATACATAAATGTTGAAGAGCCTACTGGAGCGGAAAGCAGCATTGATGGTGGTATTTGCGGTTTGTTCCTCCTCAATGTACCTACAAATGTGAGTTTCTTTTGGAGGAGGGCGTCAGTCACCTCCAGTGAGGAGAACCAGTTGTCCGCTGTAATGTTTCTACTAGAACCCCTGATAGATTCCGTCAGGCGCAAAACATACTGGGCAGGTAAAGGCAAATCTCCAGGTCTCCTATTTATTCTGTTGTCCTTGCCAGTGTATGGAATGCCACGCAAAAAATAGAATGTCCTTGCGTCGCATAGTGACATTATTTTAAACCCATATTTGTCGGGTTTCGATGGGATATACGTTTTGAAGGGACAGGCACCCCGAAAATTCAGTAGAGTCTCATCTACTGTGACATATTCAGATGGACTATAATTTTTTTCACTGTTAGATTCGAACATGTCCCAAACTTCTCTGAAAGCGGCAAATTTGTCGTTGATTTTTCTGGCCCCTCTGGTGGCTTTATCATCGATCGGAGGTTTTCTAGAAGAAATGCAAACCTTTTCTTGCACATAGTGCAACGGAATAGCGGAGGTCTATAGGTTGCTGAGAACATCTCATCTACACTGAGCATAGAATTTTTTAGGACACCACTCATGAAGAGAAGGCCCATCAACCCTTTTATTTCAACGCTGTCTGTTGGTGAATGAAACCACTGGACCGTTTTGTACTTTTGCCTAGATTTCTCGATTTCAAGATTTGTGTACAAAACAATTTTTTCTATAATTTTCGAATCTATAAATAATAAAAATATTTCCAATTCACTAGTGACCCCCCCCTTGCTTCCCCCGTGGACCAGGGAGATGAGTAATAATATTTGACGCTGGTGTCCTAGAAAATTTTGAATGGATGGGTTTGTTGGTCCATATTGTCTCTAAGTTTTTACCTAGCTCAAAATTTCATCATCTACATCTGACTGAGAATTATCAAACTCGACTGCTCCTGCCGCACAATGAAATACATAATCCTCGTCATCAGTATTAGATAATACATCATCCTCGGTTTCTGAACAGTTTTCTGCATCGATATTGTCGCCATCGTCTGACTCAGCCTCCTGTCGGAGAAACTCATTATATACCTCCTCAGGAGTTCTAAGGAGTTGATGCGCCATTTTAGTAAGATACTAGAAGAGAAAACAAAACTTAGATGTAATATAAACATCAATATGGGGTTGAATCCTCCCCACAAAAGAAACTAATATGTGTGACGTAAACAGTAAGGTGGGGTCGGATCCAACCCGAGCGCGGGTAATGTAGGTTTCGGATAGAGAGTGTAGCTGCAGGTCACTCACCAGACTGACGTGGCCTCCTCAGCGTTCTCGGGACGACTGGCTGGTAAGGTAGCTGGAACCACAGTGCTCCCAGAAAAGAGAGTGGGGAGTTGTAAACGAAACAGACTCACTGGGGTCGGTTCAAATGGTTCAAATGGCTCTGAGCACTATGGGACTCAACTGCTGTGGTCATTAGTCCCCTAGAACTTAGAACTACTTAAACCTAACTAACCTAAGGACATCACACACATCCATGCCCGAGGCAGGATTCGAACCTGCGACCGTAGCAGTCGCACGGTTCCGGACTGCGCGCCTAGAACCGCGAGACCACCGCGGCCGGCACACTGGGGTCGGATCCAACCCCAACCTTACCGTTAGAGGGTTAATTATCAGATTAACTATTAAAACAAAGGATAAAACCAAGTAATGTGATTTGTACATTTTAAATGAATTCTGGTAAGAAGAGAATTTTAGTCTGATATAGAGCTTGTTGTTAAACGCCATAGTTGTCTTCAGCGACTGAGGCGCTACTTTCCTGCTGTCAGCTGCGTCGGGACATTACGCGGAATCAGCGGCTTGTAGTGAAATTTTGTACTTAATCGGGATTCGAACCTTGGGTCTGCTGCTGTATTAGGCAGATGCGTTAACCACTGCCATCCGGGACGCAGTGTTATCGCAACTGCGCGAACTATCTCGGCACGCCTCACCGCCGACCCACAGCCCCACCGAACGTCAACTACGCGCAGTCCCTGTACTTTTCCTCCATGCTCGTTACTCTAAGATTCCTGCAAGAGGTCGGTCGTCCTTGTGCATTCGCCCCGTAGAAGGTGGATCCATTGCCCATCTAGGCGAATCAACTACATAAATGCGTGGTATCTGATTTCCCATCTAGGCGAATCAATTACATGAATGCGTATATAAGATAATAGTTCTGATCGAACTCGCGTTGCTCATTGAGTATTAGTTCAGGTGAATTTTTCCTTTAACTATGAATTTCTGTTTCTTCCAGTGCTTCAATAAAACCCGCTTGGATGCAGTGGGCAGAACTTCCATATTATGGTTAATATCTTTTGCAGAATACCTCCTGCAGCAATGTACCCACCAAAAACTGTCTGATTCTGGAAATATGTTGTTATTGTACTTTTTTTCGGAACAGGCCTGCAACATACGCAAACTCATTGCATTCAAATTAGAGACCCACACTTGACCTGCGTATCTAATTGACCTTAAATGAACGAATGATCGTATGCTACTGCAGAGTAGGAGAATGCTTTTGGAAGCAAACTGAACGGTACGGCCAGTGATCCAAACGCTGGGATGGCCAGATGCCCCGTTACGCTTCTTCAGAGAAACGCCGACGATGGGTGATGGTCAGGGGCTGGCACGGCTGTTTCTGGCGCCCTGCGCTGCTGCCGCGAGGATTTCGTAACAGAAAGAATTTCCTGGAGCGACGGCCTGCGGAAACGTTTTATGAGGCAGAGTGAAGAGGAGCCTTAGCGAAAGCCGAATGTAGAAACGACTTTTGGGATATTGTCAGGCAGAGGAAAAGAAGCCCCGAGTCTTTGAAACCACGGGATGCCGCTGCGTGCGCAGTTCTTACGGAAAAACCTAGTCTAATAACTTAAGGAGAAAGGAGATTGGCTCACATGGAATTTTTCCCCACAGTGACTGATAGCGCGCCAGTGCTGGAAGCAAGCTCCCTTATTCGCTGAAGAAAGAGACAGAAAGTTCGGGGGACGACCTTTTCCGAGAAAATTGTTAGGAAAAATGTCATTGATTAACCAAGCTAAACGTAGTCCAGGGAAGGGGACTGTCCTCTCCTAGAGACACATTTTTACTAGTGGGAGCTCGCGAGAAATAGTATCCAGCCAACTAGGGCTAGCTGGTAACGAAAAACACGGTACAGCGAGCCTTTTCCCGACAGACGCCGCGCACTGTTAGGGACTTCATCAGAGAATTCAGTCGCAGAATAGGCAGTTTACAGAAAGGAAAGCAGGTTGCGGCTCCTTTCATGTGTATCAACTCAAGCGTTGCGCTCGGCGCCACATTGAATCTTTAAAGACACATCTGTGGGAAGAGCGGAATTTCCGAACAAAATATTTGAAACGTAATAAACAGATAAAGTATAAATTAAAAATTAGGTACTACGAACGGTTATATCGATTGTAGAATTCAACTGCAGAAACAAATGTAGAATTATGTCCCTCAGTTATTCTTGTGAAGGGGACGGCACCTTTTTGTTCTAGAAGCGAGCCAAGACGGACGTTTCTCTGTGATTACGGCATATTTATACGGCACACTGCCATTATGATGTATATTTTACTTAATGTAAGTCTCATTGTAAATTTATTGATTATGTACGATACTCGAATATAGTGATATTACTTAATATTTATATCATTTTACGTTAAAAGTCATCCACAGCTATAATACGTCTTGACATGGCGAAAGGTTCCGTGTTCTTTAAATGCGCATTCTTCGGTGAGTAAATGTTTTCGAAGTCCGATAAAAGAAGTTTTCATTGAAGAGATATACACGGTCGAGTAAAAGAATCAGAACGGACGTTACACACAAAACCATTGTCAAGGGCGCCAAATAAGACAAATGAATTAAAACAATTATTCATTTGAGAATTCATTTATTTACTTCAATATGTGTGGCTTATTCCCTAGCATTTATCCACGCATGATCGCGTTAGAATTAATAATAAAAGAAAAATTAAAAAATCTAGTAAACGCAAAACCATGTCTGAAACGGGCAACCTTTTAAATTCATTGCCGTTCACATGTGCAAGTTGTGAACTGCCACTGCTTTTAGCTTCATATGACAATGAAGCTACTTTATTTTGTAGATATCGGTTTTCTCCTTGCAGCAATCTTATTTTACTCCTTAGCTTTCCTTTTCTGGGACTTTGTGCTGATAATCAACTTCACTTCCAACAGACATAACTGTTGTGGAACACTCTACAAGAGACTCAGTATTTGTATCAGTTCTCCAATTATCATTCATGGCGTAAGTATTATTTATTTGCATGTCTGGATGAAGATTACCAACTGTCAGAAATTAAATCGAAATAAACTGGCGTGCGCAGTTAGCGGAAATGGTTAGGTGACCGCTCGCCATAAGCGGCTAATCCGGGTTCGATTCCCGCCCCAGCAAAAATTTTCAATTGTCGCTAACAGGTAGTTTATCTAAACCTAACACAGTTGATGCCAACACAGCACGGTCAGTGAATTTATCTCGATTTCAAATAGACATTACTTTAAATGAAGACAGTATACTTCAATAAAATTTAATTCATACAAATGTTTTGAATAAGGTCCAGAACTATAAGTTGACTCTAGTATATTATGTAATATGAATCATATTCGTTTAACAAATGAGAACTGATAAGTGTCGCAAAGAAACTTGTGTCAAGCTTTGTCCAAAATATGAGGCGTGTTTCAACTTTTACGTTATGTAACTGTTATTATTATTCCCGTATTAGAAACATACAGGTACATTTTACAAAGTTATGATTAAATTACTTTTGACAAAAACTTGGGAACTTGCAGTGCATTTTCTGTTGCCTTTTGAAGATTATCTTCTGTACAGGAGACCGGGCACAATAGACTTCGAAGCATGTGCGGAACTGTCTGTTCCGTTCCACAGTCACACCGAATATCATTCGCATCAGTGTATCCACATCTTGCCAAGTTAACTTTTGATCTTCCAACTCCGGATCTCAATCTATTCAAGGACTTCCAAGTTGTCCATTCGCCGTCATTGCCTGGAGGTAAAGCTTCAACAACTCTTTTCCAACCAGGGGGAAGGTAGGTCGTAGCCCTCCATAGTCGTAACCTAGCTTTTTCAACAGTGGTTCTAAGTTCCTATGATGTCCCGAGGAAACTCTTCCTTGACTTCAGTCGTTGCGGATGCGGTTCATGCCCATACAGAGGATGGGTAG
Source organism: Schistocerca nitens (assembly GCF_023898315.1). Lineage (NCBI taxonomy): Eukaryota > Metazoa > Arthropoda > Insecta > Orthoptera > Acrididae > Schistocerca > Schistocerca nitens. The sequence continues at coordinate 272,570,587 of NC_064620.1, forward strand.
TTTCCTATTCCACTGCCTTTCTTTCCTTGTTCGCAGCTATCTCTCTTCGATGGTTCAAATGGCTCTGAGCACTATGGGACTTAACATCTGTGGTCATCAGTCCCCTAGAACTTAGAACTACTTAAACCTAACTAACCTAAGGACATCACACACATCCATGCCCGAGGCAGTATTCGAACCTGCGACCGTAGCGGTCACGCGGTTCCAGACTGAAGCGCCTAGAACCGCAAGGCCACACCGGCCGGCCTATCTCTCTTCGAACAGGTGGTGACGTTATTCCTGCGACTGGAGTGGATTTCAAGCAACCTGTTATCATTCTGCAGGTTTCGTTAAGAGCTACATCCACCTGTTTGGTATGAGTTCAATTATACCAAACAGGACAGGCATATTCTGCTGCAGGATAGCATAGAGCCGTTGTAGGTGTTAAGATTGTTTCAGGTTGACTACTCCACCGTGATCCAGCCAGTTTCCGTAGGAGATAGTTCCTAGTGGAAACTTTCGACTTGCATTTCATGCAGTGCCTTTTGAAAGTGAGAGATCTGTCAAGTGTCACTGCAAGGTATTTTGGAGTCTCGTAGCGTTCTAGTTCGACCCCCAAACATACTATTTTCAGTTTGAGAGTGGCTTCCTTGTTTCTCAAATGAAGAGCACACACTTGGGTCTTTGAAGGGTATTTGGAATGTCTGATTGGTTTGGGGGAGGGGACCAAACAGCGAAGTCATCGGTCCCATAGCATTAGGGAAGGACGGGGAAAAAAGTCGGCCGTGACCATTCAAAGAAACCATTCCGGCATTTGCCTGAAGCGATTTAGGGAAATCACGGAAATCCTAAATCAGGATGGCGTGACACGGGTTTGAACCGTCATCCTCCTGAATGCGAGTCCAGTGTGCTAACTACTGCGCCATCTCGCTCGGTGGGAATATCTGCTTCATCAGTTTCTTCCAGCACTAAGTACAACAATAGGTCACGATTACAAATTTGAGAAATGTTCGTCCATTTGCACGAAATGCTCACGACAGAGCTTCAGGTTACTTGGACGTGGCGCCGTCAGATAACGCTCTCAAATAAAATACTTTAACTTATATTTTCTCTGTAATGTAGTGAGATGTGGCTTTCCTTCCAACCATAAAAGCAATTTCGATATCTGAACTGCATTTAGTTGACAGCAACGTTTCACCTGAAATGACACAAACTTAAAGTAGCCAGCGACCACATTTTTTCACTGAAAACCCTTTTTTCACTACAAACCCATCAAATTTTGTCGTGCTGTGTACTAAGAAATTAAATATCACATTAACTGTGATCAATATCGAAATAAACAGACACTTCATCATCGAGCTGAGACACGAAATTGGAAGACACCAAAGAAATCAGTTTTTGTGCACCTGTTAGTTTTCTCAGAATCAAATGAGAGGAGTTATACACAGTACTGAAGAAAACATGCAAATGTGAAACAAGTTGTTTTTAATTTTTTAAGGAAGTAGGAGAGCCTCTACCGAAAAACTAACTCCAGGAGTTGATGTAGTGTTGCTTTATTGACGTACGGTATGTTTTGCACGTTAACGAGCTTTTACTGTTTACAGAAAAAAAAATCGGGAAACTAATTTTTCTCCTGTACTGCTGCTATCAGCCGCTTCGTGGGAACCGCTCGTTAGTTTCCTGTGCGGTCTTCCCTCTTACTACTGCTCATTACATACTTCCAACGTAATAGTGCATCAAACTACCGTTTGTGTGTAGGTAAGCCCAGTAGCTAAAACGCATAATCTGTCCGTTCGCCATTGGCTTTAGATGTAAGTGTTTATTCGGCTGCAGTATGGCAGACTTCGCGCATGTGCACTATATTTCAGCGCGTGGACTGCAGCCAAGTTTCCACTCTCTATATTCTGTATTCTGTGGTCCAGTCTCACTCTTCATCAGAAACTTTATCAGACAATTCACCTGACGGTTCTCGCGTCCTGGTCGTCTCACCATTCTGCTCCGCAACTCTTCCACTTACGACGCCACATTACGTTACAAGGAAGGACGGTGGCGCTACTGCAGCGTTTCTGCCACCAACAGTTACCGAAGGGTGAGATCGAGCCGCTTCTGCGTAAGACGAGGGGAGAGTCGTATCGGTTTACAGCTGTAATATATTAGAGCTTCGCTGAAAAGATTTATCTTGCTAGTCATTATATGTTTGCTTCCAAATTCCGCAACCGGAATTATCTTCCATAATTCTGTGGGTGAGTCTCAGCATTTCTATCCTTTACCAAATTATTTCACGACGATCACTCAGTACTTAGGCGATTTATTATCAGTTTTCTCCCAACCGTCTTGTCAGATTAACAAATTTGTGTTAGCACAGGTTGCCTTATTGGAACACTGCCACAAGAAGCCTTCATAAAAGCATTAGATATCTTCGCCGTAATTATTTATAATTAGAAGATTAGTGAGAGCTAAATATATTTGTGCTAATTATTGGATAAAAGCTCTCAGAGAAAAATAAAAAAAACAACATTTACAATGTGTGCTCCCTAAAACGGTTTCGAACGAACGGCCCATTAGGCCAATGTAATATTGGTCACAATCATTGCATTTTACTTTCTACACTCCTGAACTAACAAATAATACAAACAGTGTGTCTTCTTCATCCGACGATGTGAGGTCTTACAAAGATACGGTACGTGATCGGACCGGACTAGAATGAGGAAGGGAATCAACGGCGTCTTTTTCAAAAGGTTTAGTAAAGCAGTCGCTTTAATCTATTTAAAGAAACAAAGAAAATCCGAAATTTGGATGACTGGGCGAGGTTCTGAAACCTGCTCTTCGCGAACACGAGTATAGAGATTGTAATCTGCCACCATCTCACTCGGTACAAGAGAGGTACATCGTGGTGAGAATAGAGGAAGGAGCAACTCACGCTGGCTAAGTGGTGCTTATGCAAGAAGAAAAAGGACTCGCTATGGTCTCTAGACGTCACTATTCTCTCTCCTGGGCTGTCAGGTCCTGTTAAACTGGGAAACGTCCCGATAGCTTTCTCGTGTTGAACGTGACATAGGCGTCAGCCTTCATTTCCTGCTGGCAGGCGTAATTAATCCCAAACTTTCGCTTGTTGGTTACGATTAACGTAATGAAAGCTGCTTTCGGCAGACAAAGGGCAGGTGGTGATATTACAACTCTACTGAAATGAGTCACACAGAATAAAAAAATTAAAAAAACCAGACAGACAGAAGGTTTCAGTTAAAAACACAGAGAAGCTCACTGTTTGACAAACGTAGTTGCACTGAAAACCACCGACGGAAAAATAATTAAGAATGTGAATGCAAGCATGAAAACGTGCAAGTATTGCGTTGTGTACAGGTGCCAAATGTCAGTTTGTAAGCTGCAGTTCCATGCCTGTTGCACTTGGTCTGTTCCATATGTGCTCCATTGGAGACAGATGTGGTGATCGAACAGGCCAAGGTAACATGTCGACACACTGTGGAGTGTGTTGAGTTCCAATAGCTGTATATGGGCGAGCGTTATCCTGTTGGAAAACATCCCCTGGAATGGTGTTAATGAATGGCAGCACAACATGCCGAATCGCCAGACTGACGTACAGATTGGCAGTCAGGATGCGTGGGATAACGACGAGAGAGTTCCTGCCGTCATACGAAATTGCGCCACAGACCATACCTTCATTTGTAGGTCCAGTGTGTCTAGCACGCAGACAGACTGCTCGCAGGATCTTAGCTGGCTTGCTTCTAACCAACACACGGCCATCACTGGCACCGGGGTAGAATCACCATTCATCAGAAAACACAACAACCTTCATCCTGCCCTCCGATGAGCTCTCGCTTGACTCCACTGAAGCCGCAAAAGGCGGTGTTTTGGAGTTAGTGGAATGCACGCTACAGAGGGTCTGACTCGGAGCCGTCCTAGAAGTAACCGATTTGTAACAGTTGATTGTGCCACTGTGGTATCAACTGCTGCTCAAATTGCTGCTGCAGACGCAGTACGATGCTCCATTGCCATTGTCGAACACGATGGTCTTCACCCTCGGTAGTGCCAGGCGGCCGTCCAGAGCCGGGCTTCTTGAGACTGTACATTCTCGTGATCACTGCTACTAGCGATCGTGTACAGTGGCTACATTCCTGCCAAGTCTTTGTGCAGTATCGCAGAAGGAACATCCAGTTTTTCGTAGCCCTATTACGCGACCTCGTCCAAACAGTGAGGTGTTGATAACGGCCGGCCGCGGTGGCCGAGCAGTTCTAGGGGCTTCAGTCCGGACCCGCGTGACGGCTACGGTCGCAGGTTTGAATCGTGCCTCGGGCATGGATGTATGTGATGTCCTTACGTTAGTTAGTTTTAAGTAGTTCTTAGACCTAGGGGACCGATGACCTCAGATGTTAAGTCCCACAGTGCTCAGAGCCATTTAAACCATTTTTGTTGATAGCAGCGTTTTCATCAAAGGCATTCTTAACTAACACTCATCACGTGCAAAAGAAAATAATGCTCAAGACCATCACCACATGTATTTAAAGCAAACCTGATTTGCATCATCATAGTGGCGCTACTAGCGCCACTCTTTAGCGAGTGGCGAGGAATTTGAATAAACGTAATCTTTTGAATGTAGAAACAGCGTACCAACTTTCGTTTGTGTCCCATAACTCCTTCTTGGTGTCGCGATTTTTTCCCCGTCAGTGTAGGTAGCAAAGAATGCTCGATTTGTTCAACATGATCACGAATGCTCCAGTACTTGTTATTTTAATTAGATAGTAAAAATCACTAGAAATAAAGACTAAACAGTGAGGCGAGCGAGGGAGATAACTTCATGGATAAAACGGCAGTAAAATTCATCTAGCGTTGTCTGAGCGGTGGCACGGATTACCTTGTGGTCTGCTGACAATCGTAGTTACGTTAATTTAAACCAGTTATTCTGAATAATGAGCAGTGAGGTGACTGAAATGACAGCTCGTTGAAAACCTAAAGCTTCAGCAATCAGGCAAACTTCTACAGACATAGTGACTAAACTACAGGTGCACGCAGTCCGGCGATTAACTACACCATTCTCAGAAGCACGTGTTGGTCTTTGAAAGACCAACCAAACAGTGGGGGCTGCTTTTCTCGGTACCTATTTAAGGAAAACGCCATTGGCTGCCGAAAGTGATACTGTAAGGTGGCTATAATTTCGCACCCTACAAGCGCTCATCTACATAATTTGCCGTGATTTACAACCGCAGTTAGGTATCATTTGATAGGTTGTGTATCGTATCTATGAATATTTAAAGAAGACTGACATTGTCACGTACATCTTGTAAATAGTTGTTAACGCTTATTGAATGAAAGATGACGGAATGTCTTTATTATCAACATGGCGTAATGAATGATTGCCTATACTATTACATTTTGGAACGCCAGTGGAAACGAAACGGCAAGCGTAACTGAAGCCCTGGGTGGAAAAGCCCGCACAGTTGTGTTGGACCTGCACCACAGAGGAAGTGCCAAGACGGACGATCTGGGCACCTGAGCGCTGAAGCACAATTTAGTAGTAGGGCTGGAAGGATAACCGGAAAATACTTTGGAACCTCTGAAAATCTTGGACGCAGCAGAGAGGAACGAGGAAGCGTTACCTCGGAAATCGCAGGCTGGGTGATTTCTGAGGGGTTTTACTCTGAGAAGCGTACCATTGCATGAGTATAGGTATTTCCCCGCAAGCTTTCCGCGCTGGACGACAGAAAACTAAAATATGGTTGGTCGGCGTTCGGAAGAGTGAAAATATTCCGTTGTTTCGAGAATATGATTCGCCTTCTGAGTTACGAGGGAGGGGAGACGAGCTTTGCTGGGAAGCCAGCAGTGGAGAGAAAAAGTCTTCCGTTTTGAGCGCCCGGGTTTGACGGTCACTCAGTATCAGCTTTTGCTGGTGCAGACGGACTTGCTGTCTTTGCTCTCAGGAGATTTTGTAGTTAGAACGGTTAGACATTGTACTGTTGCGAACTTATACGAATCTGGACTTCGCCTCCGGTTAGGGAGTCGTCGTTGGGTATGCAGTGTTCGGTGACTGAGAGCACTTATTCTGTCTATGCTCACGTAGAGACGTTATCTGAATTCCGTCCTGAGTTTGCGTTTCTTGTCTGTAGAACACAGAGAGGAGAAGACAATATTAGTTTGTAAATGGTAAGAAGACCGCCTTCTGCCCTCCTAGTGTTTGAAAGAGTTTTATTTTGTGGCTGTGTGATCATTCCGATGCACTGGATGCAGTACATACGGTGATATTGTTAATTGCTTTGGCTTATTAGGGCTATATAGCTAAACAGCTATGATCACGTAAATTTTATTTCCATCATCTTAGAAAGTAGTGTCTTCTGGCGTTTGGTACGTAAGTGATGTCAGGCATCTCGCGTTATTTATATTAGATCGCGTAGCCACAAAAAGGGGCAGATTTGAGCAATTGATCAATCATATTAGTTAGGAAATCCATTTGTACCATCTCTTTAGGTCCATTGCACAATGATATATAAACATTTGTAACTGTATAAAGGGGTTTTAATCTACAATAAATGTATAAGCAGAAATAACATTTATCATTTGGTAGTTACTAGTTTCCTTAATCATTCATTTACGTCTATGTTGTAATTTACGGGTTAAAGAGCAAGATCAAGGAGATAATATCACCACTAAGAGATCCTAAGATCTGCTTTAGGGGGCAGTCCAACAGGGCCAATTCTTAATTTTCGCGTTCAGTATTTTCCGTTGCGCACATTCATTTTACACCCGCCTGGAGTAGCATCTTGGAACACTACTTCCTAGGATCGAAGGACCACTCTAGGTTTTTAGGTTGTCAGGTGTATCACTACATGTTAAACCAGGCTTTTATCCCACGAAGGCTTAGTTTTAACGGAATTCTCCTCCTAGATGACAATTTGCAACTTAAAAATGGTTCAAATGGCTCTGAGCACTATGGGACTTAACTTCTGAGGTCATCAGTCCCCTAGAACTTAGAACTACTTAAACCTAACTAACCTAAGAACATCAAACACATCCATGCTCGAGGCAGGATTCGAACCTGCGACCGTAGCGGTCGCGCGGTTCCAGACTGTAGCGCCTAGAACCCCTCGTCCACCACCGCCGGCCCAATTTGCAACTTATCAATGCCATTGCGTATCAACTCGTAAAAACCAGGTAACAATAATCTCACAATTGAGGAACGTCATTATAATATTACCATCTCTCCCTATCATCGTAGCACATTTAAAATTAATAATCAAATATTTGAGCTCATTACTTAATGACGATTTTCCATTAATTCTAGGCTCAATAGATTTTATCACTCATTTCTATGTGATTACGGAATATATCAGTGATATCGATACCCCTTGAGGGTGTAGAATCACACTTCAACGTTGCGTATAAATGTGAAGTGAGACAGCAACTTCTGCCATGCTCTGAAGAATAAAAAGCGACCAAAGATGCCTGTGAAAGTTGAAAAGGTAGGTAAATAGCAGATAGAGAACACGCAACTGTGCGCGCTTTGTCTTGATATATGCGCCGAGATAAAATAAACGCAGACACAGGACATCGGCAAAGCGCAACAGCGATCGATCGTCTTCACCTGCTGTGAAGGGGTTGCTTGTGCTTTGGCATCGCGGCTTGACGATGTCTGGGATGGCAGAGGGAAAGGAACGCTGTCTATAATGTGAAAGCTCAAGGAAACAAACTGAAATGTTTTAAGTCTGATATGCGACTTGATTCGATGTACTCGTTGACGTGATTTCATACGACTCACTCCAGATATGTTCTTCTAGTTAAAGATCTATCCACAACTATGTAATTGTTTTATTTGAGCAACAAAACACAGAAGACTTCTTCAAAATACGGTTACATTTCGTAGCTAGCTGACGTAGTTGCAAGGTCTTTTGCAGCCCTCGACCCTCTGCAGACGGCGAAGAAATCCACACGGTATAATTAGTGGAACTCCGTAGCAGGTCCACAGTATCAAGAAAATACAATAAGGCGACCGAAGATTAAAGTGAGCTAAAAGGTGAGCACGAGAACCGTTTGGGTGACAGATCGTCATAAGGCGAAAATTCATTTACAAACAACTATCAGAAAGGTTTTTATTTCACTTCAGAGAGTGGGTCATGTCTCTCTCTATCTCCTTTTCTCACAGGCGCGCGCGCGCGCGCGCACACACACGCGCACACACACACACACGCGCACACACACACACACACACACACACGATCTGTTTCTCTTTCTAGCACTTTTGTACTACTGTACTGCACTCTGACAAGGTCTTCAGTCCGCATTGCAGCCTAATACAAATCGTTTTAGGAAGAAACGAGTACATTTCACAAGACACGTTCAAGAATAAAGGGGTACGCACATCATATAGATCTACGTCCGCGGCCTGACCACCGAATATGTAATGAAGCAGGACAGTAAAAGTAGCATGAAATAATTATCTGCAGCTATTAATTCTTCTCTGCGTGTGATAGTGAGCACTTAACGAGAACGCCATCGAACTTTGCGACTTCTAATCGTCCTGAATGCTGTGCTCCCGCTAAAGAACGTGGGAATATCTTTTAGCACAAAAAATATTCTTACAGGAGAGGCAAAGTGCGCCGTAACTGCGGAATGCGTTGCTGTAGAAAAGCTGTCAAAGTCCACAATGATCAGTATGAAAACTGCAACCGCTTAAGTTCATTAAGTACGATGCCCATGGTTTACATAACTACTCTGTAATTCACACTTACTGCCTGACAGAGGATTCATCGAATGACCTTCAGGCTATTTCATTACCGTTCCATACTCCAAAGGCGTACGAGAAAATTGAACGCTACAGTCTTTTCGCGTGAACTTTGATTACTCTTACTGCATTACGATGACTCATTTCTTCCTATGAAGGTGGGTGTCAACAAAATATTTTCGCAATCGGAGGAGGAATTTGGAGATTGAAATGTCGTAAAAATATCTCGAAGCGAAGAATAACGCATTTATTTTAATGACTGTCACCCCACCTTGCTTATCATATCCGTGATATTCTCTCCCCTATGTCACGGTAATGCGAAACGAGCTTAGACTTTTTCGATGTCCTCCGCCAATCATAACCGGTAAGGGCCCCATTCCGCACAGAAATACTCTAGCAGAAGACGGACAGGCGTAGTATAGGAAGTTCGCCAGTCTCTTTAATGGATTTGTCGCTTGTTCTAAGTCTTCTGGCAATAAAACGCAGTCTTCTGTTCACTTTCCCCACGACATTACCTATGTGATCGTTCCAATTTACATTGGTCGTAATTTAAAGAATTTCTTTTAGTGCTCATGTGGGTGACCTCACACTTTCCGTTATTTAGAGTGAATTGTCCCTTTTTGCAGCATATAGATTTTTTTCTAAATCATTTTGCAATTGATTTTGATCATCTGATGACTTTACTAGACATCATCTGCAAAACAATCTAAGATGAATGAGATATTCAGTCTGCAGCGGAGTGTGCGCTGATATGAAACTTCCTGGCAGATTAAAACTGTGTGCCCGACCGAGACTCGAACTCGGGACCTTTGCCTTTCGCGGGCAAGTGCTCTACCAACTGAGCTACCGAAGCACGACTCACGCCCAGTACTCACAGCTTTACTTCTGCCAGTACCTCGTCTCCTACCTTCCAAACTTTACAGAAGCTCTCCTGCGAACCATGCAGAACTAGCACTCCTGAAAGAAAGGATATTGCGGAGACATGGCTTAGCCACAGCCTGGGGGATGTTTCCAGAATGAGATATTCAATCTGCAGCGGAGTGTGCGCTGATATGAAACTTCCTGGCAGATTAAAACTGTGTGCCCGACCGAGACTCGAACTCGGGACCTTTGCCTTTCGCGGGCAAGTGCTCTACCAACTGAGCTACCGAAGCACGACTCACGCCCAGTACTCACAGCTTTACTTCTGCCAGTACCTCGTCTCCTACCTTCCAAACTTTACAGAAGCTCTCCTGCGAACCATGCAGAACTAGCACTCCTGAAAGAAAGGATATTGCGGAGACATGGCTTAGCCACAGCCTGGGGGATGTTTCCAGAATGAGATATTCAATCTGCAGCGGAGTGTGCGCTGATATGAAACTTCCTGGCAGATTAAAACTGTGTGCCCGACCGAGACTCGAACTCGGGACCTTTGCCTTTTGCGGGCAAGTGCTCTAACATCTAAGATGGTTGCTCAGATTGTCTCCTAAATCATTTATATAGCTTAGTAACAGCAGAAATTAATAGGAGGTTACAGCAAGGAGACAATTTATACCAAACAATAAAACATCTGATTTGGAATAAGGAAGTTTCACAAAAAGCAAAACTCCTTACGTATAAGAGTTATTACTTCCCTGTTGTCACCTATGGAGGAGAAACATGGACAATGACAAAAAGGGACTGGAGAAGACTGCAAGCAGGGGAAATGAAATTTCTCAGAGTAGTTAAGGGAAAAAGAAGAATGGACAGAGTAAGGAATGTAGATATTAGAAAAGACCTCAAACAAGAAAGTATGAGAGAAGAAATTGAAAAAAGAGATTAAGATGATACGGGCATGTTAAGAGGATGTGTGGGCGGAGACTCCCCAAAATTATGGAGGATCTAAAGACGGATGGCAAAAGACGTACAGGGCGCCCAAGAGCTCGGTGGAAAACGGGAGTGACCTGGCAGCAAGTGGAGGAAGAAAAGTGGTGGGAGGACCGAGCCAAATGGAGAGGACTCGTCAGCACCCAGACCCGGCAGTAGCTGGAGCGGGATCCGGATATAGATAGATAGTAACAGCAGAGGGCCTGTAACCTTCGGGGAACACCAGATATCACTTCTGTTTTACGCGATGATTTTTCGTCAGTTACTAAGAAGTGTGGTCTTTCTGACAGGAAATCGGGAATCCAACTGCACAACTGAGATGATACTCTACAGGCATACAATTTCATTACAAGCCACTCGTGAGGAACGGTAACAAAAGCCTTCTGGAAATCTAGAAACATGGAATCACTTTGAGATCCCCTTTAGATAGCACTCATAACTCCATGAGAATAAAGAGATAGTTCTGTTTCACAAGAACGATATTTCCTGAATCCAGGCTGCCTGTGTGTCAATAGATCGTTTTCTTCGAGGGAATTCATATTGCTTGAACACAATATATGTTCTAAAATCTTACTGCGAATTTGTTCACAAACGTTTGAGAATGGATTGTGGGCTTGAGTAAAGTTTGTCCTTGCTTTCACACGCTCACGTACACGAAACACACACACACACACACAGAGAGAGAGAGAGAGAGAGAGAGAGAGAGAGAGAGAGAGAGAGAGAGACTGTAGCTGTATTATTAATCTGTTTGCTGAATGCAGATTCTGCAAGTAACGGTTGTGTAATAAATCATTGATAGTGACATGGGTTACTCGGTGCCAGAATCGTTATGTCTTGCAAAGAAAATATTGCAACAGTAAGAAGCAGCGCTTCACACGCACAAGTAAAATTCGAAAAAGCTGGTTCAGCAGTACGGAAAGGACGAACTGCAGCAAACTCCTACGACGTTCTGCTTGGCATTCGCATGGCGCTCACAAGAAAGAAACACAGTCTTCCAGTTGTTTATAAACCGAAGTCCTAGTGTTACAGCAGCCGGCATACACAGCGATGTTCTGCTGTTCAGTTCTTTAAGTTGTTCAGTTATAATCTTAGGTTTCTCTGTGCAACACTTTTGTCGCAGGGAGACATTGGTAATGCGATGTCTTTGCATCCAAACGATGTATGTTCCTTCACCAACACTGAAGAGCAGCTTTGCAGCTCTGTGACTAACATAAATTGGAGAACGGAAGCTCAGTGTTTTACAGACAAGTGACAAAAGAGAAAACAGGATGTTAGAGTGATATTACCGCTGATACACCTTTTAATTCCTTGTTGTAGACTGTCAAGCGAAAGTCGAACTCCATTTTAATTTAATCAGTTTCGAAACTCTTTCTGCTGGCGGCATTGGGTCCGGCTTTTAGGTATCGTCGACCACTCGCTAAAGAGAAAGTGAAGTCTTCTAAGCATTTCTACTCATACTACATTGAAAGCACTGCGGTAGTCCGGTGTGAGAAACACAAAAGACAACCACATTAGCGTTCAATCACTGCATAAAAGGAAAGGCCATCCCAGAAGAGTGTGATGAAACGTTTTATCACAAGCTACGAACAGATGGACAGAAAATATCGGTACCATTGTGTTTTATAAAGCAAATATCTCCTGAAGCGTTGTGAACATAACCAGTTACTGCAGGATGCTCTCTTATCACTTCAGGCAAACATAGGGTTCCAGCTGCAGCTAGGAAGTGATCCAATGGCCACGTCTAACAAGCCAAACGGTCGTTTTAGACCTTCAGCCCACTTTGGCTGACAAACAAGTTCTTGCGACATCCCTGGACGTCAGTAACCAGCTCTGACGACGTCGAAAGGATCCTCTTTCTGTGTTAACAGTCTCCTATCCCTCCCTCTGCCGACATGCCATTTACAACTTTCACACAATTTTTTGTATCGTGTGCTGTTCAGTTTACTCACGCCTCCTTTCGAGAGACGTCAAAGCCTTGTTTGGTGCTCCTCAGTTTTTATATATAATATAAAAAACGTATTTTTTCTATACCGTACGTTACTTTAATGATCATATTTTATTTGCGAAACCTATGTCGTAACAGTAAAAGTTCTTCAAAACTTTTAGACCTGACGACTGGATTGTCGATGATACATTTTTATTTGTGTAGGAATTGAAATATCGGTTTCGTAAATAAATCACTGCTGCTTAAACTATGCAACAAGATTTGCAGGTAAGCTGGAGTCTGGCAAACAACGTCTCAAAGTAACGTCTTTTGAAAATACCCTTAAAGGCAACTGCTCATGAGAGTATGCATTTTTCTTATATTGCTCACTGGTATGAGCTTCCCTAAGCATATTTAATATGAACATGATTACTCGAAACGTGTCATAAATAAAGTATTTAGTGACCAAGAAGCTTCCAAGGAACTTCTACATGCCAAATCTCCAAATCTGAATCGTTGCATACCTTAAATGGTTGACTTCATCAGTCAAATAGACTGTGAGACCGTAAGTAACTATCATTCAATAAAAAATATTGGGGTGCGCGACCGAGTCATGATGAAAACTAAAAATGTAGGCTATTGCCAAAGAAATGTAAAAAACAGCGAAATATCAAGCAACATTTAACACTTTGCAGAAGGACTCTTACTAGTAAAAGTACACCTTTCTATACTAAACACTTCTCAACGAGATACAACAGCGCTGTCTTCAGTTTCGCAGGAGTTCGTCGTTCTAAAAAACTTTTTAAGATGTTTTTCGACAACTACTCCATCGAGATATCCAAAAAAGGAAAAGAAAAAACAACAACCAGTTAATTAGTCGTATGTCCAGTGATTGAAAACCATCTCTGACTGCAAACTGTAAAACTCTTGTCACCCGTGACTCAGAATTACCGTAATTCAAGGAAACATTTCTGCAGGAAACCGTAGGAAACTTAACAATGAAAAATAGATGTTCAGGCTACGTTTAACCCAGAAGGGTATCGTACTCCAGCGCTGAATGCTTCACAAATTTGAACATCGTTCCATCAGCCGGTCACTATTTTTGCCAGATCACCAAGCCACGAAGTTAGAATGTGTCGCGAGGATGATTAATTTGTAATATTGTTTCACATCACAGCTGTATTCAAAACGAGAATTTTCGCTGTTTGTGAAAAGACAAATACATGTACCATTACTAGAAATATGGCGCAGCCACATGGTATGAAGGTAGCCAAGTACAAAAGCTGTTAACTAAAATATAAATACAAAAATAGGACACCAAGGTAATTTTATATAGAGCTGCATGGCTAGATGTGAAACATGTATGAGATATTCTTTAAGACGTGGCTCAATTTTGCTACCTCTGAAGTAGAACAGATAAAGAAGGAAGATGCAAGAAAGAAATAGTAGTAGAGTTTACTCAAGGCAAAATGGTAGTCTATAAAAAGGAACAGCTGCCAAAATATTAAAATAAGAAAACGAATCATGAAAAACAATGTTCGGAGATTTGCTGTGTCCGGATGCTGCATATTGACAACGGGAAAAACAGACGAGAAACATTTGCAAGTCTTTTATATGTGGCGTTACGGTAGGTTAAATGGATTATCTCGAATACAAAACAGCCCACAGTTGCACAAAATTATGTTTATTTTAAACCTTGACCATAGTTTCTGCTATAGTAATATAGCAACTGTGGGCTGTTTTTCATTCGAGACAATTTGTAACGGTTGCTGTTGTCGCTGCCATGATGAAAATAATTAAATGGATTAATCGAATAAACAGTGAAAACTTTCTGCAACGATTTATTATCCCACAGATTCCCAGATTCAGCACGTGTTGGGAGACGTATCTGTGTGTCACACCAGATACACTTAGCAATCATTGCGTAATCCACCAGTCTAATTACGGATTCCCGACCCTTTTCTAAAGAACAGAGACACTTAGCAATCATTAATGTCCGCAGCTCGTGGTCGTGCGGTAGCGTTCTCGCTTCCCACGCCCGGGTTGCCGGGTTCGATTCCCGGCGGGGTCAGGGATTTTCTCTGCCTCGTGATGACTGGGTGTTGTGTGATGTCCTTAGGTTAGTTAGGTTTAAGTAGTTCTAAGTTCTAGGGGACTGATGACCATAACTGTTAAGTCCCATAGTGCTCAGAGCCATTTGAACCATTTGAACAATCATTAATCCACCAGTATAATCACAGATTCCCGACCCTTTCCTAATGACCATCCAGTAGGTGAATTCGTTTTAGAGTCGTTAATTTTATTTCGCGCCTCCGCAAATATGAATTACAAATTAACATCTTAGTAAAAATTTCAAGAGAAGGAGAGAGAGTACTAAGCAACTGAAATCCGAAATCAGGTTACGGTTGCAGTCATACAGAGAAAAGTTGATAAACTGCTGACAATTGAGGCAGCCGTTAAAAAATTACGTAGAGTTTCAAACGGATTTTTCTCCTTGTTCATAGGAAGGCAGGGATACAGTATCAACTGTTTTTCGATGGCTGAAGTTGAGGCAGAATTTAAAATACCTGTCAGTGAAACACCTATTCAGTTCTGTATGTCTCAATACGTTGTCGTTCCTCTGCTTCATCCCCCCTCCCCCTCCATCAGCTGACAACGGCTCTATTTTTTAGGGTCTGAAGCTAAGCTCACTGAAGTGCAGTGGTTCTGAGACCATAAAAACCCGGAACTCAGCTACACCAGACACAGCGTGAGCAGAAATTTATGGAAGAGGAAGGAAGATTCTAAAATTGTTATTTTTCGTACGAGAAAACTTCAGCAATTCCTGTTGATTGTTAAAAAAAATGTAACCTGCTAGAAGTCCACTGATTGACACTCGCGAAAACCGATGAACAGAAAACAAACTTTAAAAGCGCTTATTGAACCTATGTCATGCTTAACACTGCTTGCGTACAAGACTCACATCTGATTACACTGGGGTGACAAAAGTCATGGGATAGTCATGTGTACAAATGCAGATGACGGTAGTAACGCATGCACGAGGTATAAAAGGGCAGTGCATGGGAGGAGCTGCTATTTTGTACTGTGGTTATTAATGTGAAAAGGTTTCCGACGCGTTTATTGCCGCAATAAAGGAATGAACAGACTGAACACGAAATGGTAGTTGAAGCTAGACGCTTGGGACATTCCATTTCGAAATCGTTAGGGACTTCAGTATTCCAAAATCCACAGTGCCAAGAGTGTGCCAAGAATACCACGTTTCAGGCATTACCTCTTACCACGGACAAGGCAGTGACCGACGGCCTTCGCTTAACGACCGAGAGCCCCGACTTTTGCGTATAGTTGTCAGTGCCAACAGACAAGCAACACTGCATGAAGTAACAACAGAAATTAATGTGGGACGTACGACGACCGTATCCGCTAAGACAGTAAGACGAAATATGGCTTTAATGGGCTATGGCAGCAGACAACCGACACGAGTGCCTTTGCGAAAAACATGACATCGCCTAGAGCTCCTATCCTGGGCTCGTGACCATATCAGTTGGATCCTAAATGACTGGAACACCGTGGTGTGGTCAGGTGAGTCCCGGTTTCAGTTGGTAAGAGTTGATGGCAGGGTTCGAGTGTGGCATAAACCCCACGAAACCATGGACCCAAGTCAACAAGGGACTGTGCCAGCTGGTGGTGCTTTTGTAATGGAATCCAACTGAACTGGGCTGGAGATGGCTACGTTCGGCTACTTGGTGGCAATTTGCAGTCACTCATGGACTTCATGTTCCCAAACAATGATGTTACCGGGCCACAGTTGTTCGCTCGAATTATCCAGAATGTTCTTCAAAAAGAACATTCTGGACAATTCGAGCGAATGATTTGGCCACCCACATCGCCCGACATGAATCCCATAGAAGATCTACAGCACATAACCGAGAGGTCAGTTTGTGTACAATATCCTGCACTGGGATGCAAGACCTTGCGATTGTAACTGAATTTTATTTCAGCAAGCCGTGACGGGTCTCTTTTGACCACAGACAAATCGTAAACTACTGTCGTGATTAAGATGTCCAGCAGAAGGAGGAGGAGTGTCCTTTTGGGAAATGGGGACTGATTTTGGGCAGGTACGCTGCAGCCGCATTCAAATGTTCAAAGGTGTGTGGATTCCTAAGGGACCAAACTGCTGAGGTCATCGGTCCCTAGTCTTACACACTACTTAAACTAACTTATGCTAAGAACAACACAAACACACCCATGCCCGAGGGAGGACTCGAACTTCCGGCGGGAGGGGGCGCGCAGCAGCAGCAGCATTAATTTATGCTAGTACTAGGCAGCGAAATTCGCACTCCAGCGTGTTGGAATGGTTCTTAAGTGTATGAGGGAATGACAGAGAATGATTTGGAGACTTTACAGTATTTTGCCAATTTTCTGTAAATCTTCGCATCTGCCTTTGAATGCGGGATAGCTCTGAAACCAACGCCATGCCTCCCAACAACACCCTTGGGGATGCCCACAGCCCCAGCGCCTCTTTTGTATGCTTGCAGGACCGAAGACCGACACAAGCGTGCCTTACTCTTGGCACGCGCCACGTTGCAGTTAGCAACAGTTTATCTGCTCATTACTTTGAGCAGAACGTCGTAGTGTCACTGGTATTACTCCGCGTGGACAACCACGTCGCGTCTTGGCCAAACGCGGACAGTGCCAGTCACATGCGGCAAAACATTACCGCAACCACCTCATGTGTCACCTAGATCACAATAAAATGGGTTTCTCTGTGGCAAGACAGCATCTATTAACGCACTCTCTCCTAAGCACAGTTCTACTGCTTGGTTCGGTTCAAACAGGTTTGAATTTTTGTGTAGATACTACTAATCCCTGGTTAAGATTTCCACTAATGTGCGCTATGTTTCTCGGTATTGCTAAAATGTCAGCCACGGCTACTATTGGCTCTGTTAACAGAATACACGGTGATTAACCGAAATGCCCTGTTTTCAGTTTGCTTCCAGTACAAAATTAAATGAAATACCTTTATTTGCTTCTCAACAATAAACTGTAGACCTATGTCAAGTTATGTTAATAAAATGTATCGTAAAACCAAAACACTTCCACGTGAGCCCCTGCGATGATGTGATGAATGTCTGTATTCAATTTCCACCCAGGTCCTCTGCAATATGTCCAGACTGATGGTGCCATTGACTTTCACAATTCATGTACGGTGGTCTCTACGGTCCGGCACTGCATTGGCGAACACGCTGTCCTTCACGTAGTCCTAGAGAAAAAAAACCCAATGGTGTGATGTCAAGAGTACACGAGGATGTCAATTCACGAACCATCTCGTTCAATCCAGCGTCCTGGATACGTTCGATTCAGAGTTCTCCGAACATCCAGTGACCAGTGAGGTGGAGCACCATCTTGTTGAAACCGAATGTTTGGTTGCAGGCGTTTAACCTGCCGAAAAGGAGACATCTCCAACATTTCTAGATACGTCGTTTCTGTGACAGTCTCCTCAGCAAATAAGAACTGTTGAGTTATTTTGTTTCACATGAGGCCAGACCAAACGTTCATTTTAAGGACATCTTGCATCTTTTACCCGATACGATGGATTC
The DNA here is from genome assembly GCF_023898315.1 of Schistocerca nitens. Classification (NCBI taxonomy): domain Eukaryota; kingdom Metazoa; phylum Arthropoda; class Insecta; order Orthoptera; family Acrididae; genus Schistocerca; species Schistocerca nitens. Next base: position 272,588,660 of record NC_064620.1, read on the forward strand.
TGTGAGCCCCAGATTCGAAAGTTATGGTTATTCACAAAAGGAAATGAAGTGATCGTGTAGCAGTGATAGCCTGGAGTCCCCACCTGGGGAAGTTCGCCATCCGAGTTGCAAATCTTTTCAGTTGACGCCGTGACGGGCGACTTTGGTGTAGATGAAGATGTAATGATGAGGAGGACAACAGAACACCCAAGCTTCGAGCGAAGAGAATCTCAGATCCGGCCGGGAATTGAATCCGGGCTTGCTTGATACCAATCAGATGCACTGATCACTCAGCTAAGGGGGCGGACTGTTATTCACACCTCCAACGATATGGAATGTGCCCTTATCAGAAAACATTACACTTGACAAGAAAGGACTCTGATCGATTCGGTTAAGCATTTTCTATAAAAATCCATATCACCTTTGCTTCTCATCGGTCTTTATGGCCGACAGAATCTGCACCTTGTATGAATACAGAAGCAACCACCTTTTGAGCACAGTATGAATAGTGTGTCTAAAGTCCCGTGAGGCCTGACTTCGTTGGAATGCTTGGCGGACTTTCTCAACATGTCCTTCAGGGACACGCCGAACCCTTGCATGCCACTTCAGGATGCTGTCAGTGTCCAGAAATTGCCTATGCCATGGTTTTATCCTCTTGACGTCTGGTAGTACTTTCTCGTAAATAGAACGAAGCTGCCTTTACGCCATAATGGAATTAAATTCTGTGTAACAGAGCAGAGTATGTGCCTTCTCCCGACTTGACGCTATTTTCGATTGACTATTTTTAAACCGCCTAAAAAGACAGAGCACTTCCTTATAGACATTCTGTGTGTCTTATTGTTAATCCTTAATCTATTTTTAAATTAGAATTGTAACATCTATCCATCTTTCTCACAAGGAACCCTTTGACTGTGAAACCGTAAAAGGCCAATGATATTTACGGCATTCGATGCCCCACGTTTTGTCTATACCACGCAACCACAATATTGGCTGCTAATGGTAACAGAGGACGGGACTGGAGGTATCCATTGGTGAGCACAGCATGAGGCTTCAGAGCGTAGTTAACTGGTTAGTCGACGTAGTCGACGAGTAACTCACAACAGCGCTACACTGCTAATGGTGTTGATACAAAGCAGAGAAAAATTTGTAGGTGAGGTAAACAAACTTATCCCATCATTCGGTAAGGAATTTGTTTTCAACTCCGGCCGATCGGGATTTGAAGAGCAAATGCATTTGAAAGGAAGCCTAGAAATTAGAGGTGCCAAGAGAATTGTATCACGATCAACTAACATCAGTGTCTTAAAGCATTCGTATTCAGTTAAGCTGACTCTTAATCTGGATGGTTAATTGGCTGAAAAACTATTTTTTGTTCTGCGAGAAGTTGAAGGTGCTCTGTTCCCTGCAATTCTTTCTCGTGTGTGTGATCACGCAAGGGCAGTAGGGAATAATTACGTCACAGCAAGCAATAATGGGAAAATGGGCGTAAGAGAACTACAACTATGGTATGAGCACTGCTTTTGGCCAACAGCTGGTCAACATAACTTACTTTTGCATGTTCCTGGTTTGCGTATAAAAATCATACTCCTTTAGAGCAAACTATTCCTCCTGAAAGGTGTATGACATTGCAGTTCGTACCACGTGGTATCATTGGACAAATTCATCCTCTGGATGTTTTTTTTCTGTGCCTATAAAACATATTATCGCACTATCTGCAACTACGCCTAAAAGGATAGCCAGTTTCAGGTTAAGCTCCACGACAGACGTTTTCGCATTCGGTTGCATACCATCACATTCCATCAGTTCTCATCAGCTCGTTACACCAATATGATTCTATACGGATTTTTTACGATTTGATACCTAGATGAATGTCCTGCACGGTCTGTAACTGTAAAGGAATTCGCTTTCGATCTTGATGATGCAAACCATTGTGATCACTGGGGAGCGTCATTTTTCGTTCGGAGTTCATGGTTGAAGTTAATGGTTTGTTTTGAACATTTCTTGAATGTCGACGGTATCGATTTTGTGAAGTTTAATACATACACCCTACAGAAGGTTTATTATTGCACCTCCCGGGCACTTATTTTCTGTCACCTTCCTGATGCTCATGATGAGTCATTAGCGCTAATATTTTTAGCGTCGTAATTGTTAACACATCACTTTCGAATGAGCGTTCCTAAAGATTCAACTTGCGACCTCGCACTCATAGGGTCTTTTTGTCACTCTCCTAATTGATCAGAACCCCTTGCAAGTAAGAATGAAGCCTATGCTTTCTACAGTTGGAACTGAGCAGGGAGTAATTTTGAATCCCAGTGTCATATTAACTTTGCCTCGCCTATTGGGTGGGGCAGCTTTTTATAAATTGCCGTCCGACGTTGGCTGCTAACTGCGGGAGAGTGACACAGAGTCAACGAAAAAAAAACACCTAATAAAGTCTACAACCACACAAGCTTGTTTATCACGAGCGTTTGTACGGAAATTCTCGCAATACAGCCGGCTCTATCAGTGCTGGCCACACGGCGCTTTCCTCGGGCAATGTGAATCCCAGGGAAATTCCATCAGTAGCGCGTCGGTGCAAGCTGCGGTAATATTTACTGTCAGTACTTATTGTTGATCCCAACTATGAGTAGAATTTCGTAAAATAAGATTGCCTCCTTGCATTGTGCGCTGTGACAGTTGTCCACTGGCATCGGTTAACCTTATAAACACGGACAATTTTTAATTAACGTCGATCTTTATATAGAGGTTCGCCCCTAGCTCTATGTAAATACTGATAATTAATTAAAATTTGCTCGTTTTTTAAGACAGCAGAGTAATTCAGCATCTCACACGTGGAAAACATCACGAATAAATGGCGTAGAACACAGAAAAAGCACTTGAAAATGGGAAGAATTTGGCGAAAGGCGTCGTGAAAAAATAAATAAAAAGAAAATCTGCAGCATTTCACAAATCTTTTCGAATGGATCGAGTCAAATTTTACAGTTATCTACGGACTGGGAATTCGATGCGTTCTCTACATTTTTAGTTTTTACTCGGCAGATCTGCAATATCTGGCATTGTTATAGACGCATGCAAATTCATATGGGCGATGCTAAAAGAGGAATATATGATACCACTGACCACAGAAGAGTACAAGAATATCAACGACCAGTATGAGAAGACACTAAACATCACTCACTGTCTGGGATCCGTACCTGAAAAACAAGTAAGAATGGTTAAAGCAAGGAGATTAGTCAGCAAATATAATAACAAGTACTTTCCTGTTGTACTAATGATCACAGCAGACAGCAGTTGTTATTTGAGATTCATAGACAAAGGGGCATTTGGTCATCAAGGAAACTGTAATGTATTCAATGCAAATGAATTTGGTAAAAAGTTTACAAAAAGACTTCAAGTTTGCCAGGTGCAGCACCACTTCTTTGTGGACTGAAAAGTCCTTAGGTATTTGTGGCTGATGAGGCTTTTGCAGTGAGTGACAATGAGACCAGGCCCTGAAAAAAACTTGACTAATAGACAAAAAGTTTTTAACTATAGGCTATCAGAAGCACGGAGTTATGTAAAATGTACTATTGGCATTTTGTCTAATAAATGGAGAATTTTCTATCGCCCAGTCGATGTTAATGTGTACGTGGCGAGTGCTGTTATACAAAAAAGCATGTTGTGTACATCACAATTTTGTAAGACAGCATGACGGCTACAATTTGGATGATACACTGACAAGCTTAGTGTTAAGTGTACCTGCACATGGGACAAAAGAAACTAATAGTGGCAAAACTGTGAGAGGTAATTTTGCTTATTATTTCTGTTTCCCTCATGAATTAATTTCAGTGTGCACCGTTTATAAATATTAATGAAATATCTACAGTCAGTGCTCACCAAAATCTGATTTCCGCGTGTCATCCATGCCCCTGTAACTCCTCGTCTCACTTCCCTCTTTTTCTGTCTCTGTTTTTGTACTCTTCTTCCCGTGTGCTGTACAGCAATGGGTGTTCTGCACTTGCATAATCATTAATTCCGCGGCCCAGACGCTCCATTTTGACACATTATAAGAAAATACAACACGGCTACAGTGACAATTAAGCGAGGGTGATAGACCTACAGTCAGTCTGGAAAGTGAGCAGTAAGCTTCCAGGTTCCCAGTTACTCTTTTTTTTTGTGTGTCTTCAGTCTTCTGATTTGATGCTGCCCGCCAGGAATTCTTCTCCTGTGCTAGCTTCTTCACCTCAGAGTGGCAAGTGCACACTACTTCCTCAATTATTTGCTGTATGTATTCCGATCTCTGTCTTCCTCTACAGTTTTCATCCTCTACAGCTCCATCTAGTGCCGTGGAAGTTATTCCTTCATGTCTTGTCCTATCATCCAGTCCGTCTTGTCAGTATTTTCCGTATTTTCCTTTCTTCACTGATTCTGCGAAGAACCTTTTCGTCCGTTACCTTATCAGTCCACCCAATTTTCAACATTCCTGTGTAGAACCATATCTCCAATGCTTCGATTCTCTTCTTTCCAGTTTTCGCACAGTCCATGTTTCAATACGATACAATCCTGTGTTCTCAGAAACTTATTCCTCAAAGTAAGGCCTAAGTTTGATACTAATAGACATTTCTTGACCAGAAATGCCCATTTTGCCATTGCCAGTTTGCTTTTGATGTCCTCCTTACTCCGTCCATCATTGGTTACTCTGCAGGCTACATAGCAGAATTCCTTCATCTGTTTCGTGACCATCAACCCTGATGTTAAGTTTCTCGCTATTCTCATTTCTGCTATTGTCATTACTGTCGCCTTTCTTAGATTTACTCGTTAGACCCTTCATTCCAGTCAGCAGATCCTGTAATTATTCTCCACGTTCACTAACGATAGCAATGTTATCAGCGAACTTTATCATTAGCCGGCCGTGGTGGCCGAGCGGTTCTAGGCGCTACAGTCTGGAACCGCGCGACCGCTACGGTCGCAGGTTCGAATCCTGCCTCGGGCATGGATGTATGTGATGTCCTTAGGTTAGTTAGGTTTAAGTAGTTCTAAGTTCTAAGGGACTGATGACCTCAGCAGTTAAGTCCCATAGTGCTCAGAGTCATTTGAACTTTATCATTGGTATCCTTTCATCTTGAATTTTAATCCCACTCTTCAACCTTCCTTGCATTTTCGTCATTGCTTCTTCGACGTAAAGAGTGAACAGTAGGGGCAGATTACCTCCCTGTCTTACACCCCTCTTAATTCGAGCTCTTGGTCTTGGATGTCACACACATCCATGCCCGAGGCAGGATTCGAACCTGCGGCCGTAGCGGTCTCGCGCTTCCAGACTGTAGCGCCTAGAACCGCGCGGCCACTCCGACCGGCTCAAACTCCCCAACATGAATATTATCGAGTGTATTTGGGATGCCTTGCAACGTGCTGTTCAGAAGAGATTACCCCCTCGTACTCTTACGGATTTATGGACAGCCGTGAAGGATTCATGGAGTCAGTTCCCTCCAGCACTACTTCAGACAGCAGTTGAGTCCATGCCACGTCGTGTTGCGGCACTTCTGCATGCTCGTGGAGGCCCTACACGATATTAGGCAGGTGCACCAGTTTCTACATCTACATCTACATTTATACTCCGCAAGCCACCCAACGGTGTGTGGCGGAGGGCACTTTACGTGCCACTGTCATTACCTCCCTTTCCTGTTCCAGTCACGTATGGTTCGCGGGAAGAACGACTGTCTGAAAACCTCCGTGCGCGCTCTAATCTCTCTGATTTTACATTCGTGATCTCCTCGGGAGGTATAAGTAGGGGGAAGCAATATATTCGATACCTCATCCAGAAACGCACCCTCTCGAAACCTGGCGAGCAAGCTACACCGCGATGCAGAGCGCCTCTCTTGCAGAGTCTGCCACTTGAGTTTATTAAACATCTCCGTAATGCTATCACGGTTACCAAATAACCCTGTGACGAAACGCGCCGCTCTTCTTTGGATCTTCTCTATCTCCTCCGTCAACCCGATCTGGTACGGATTCCACACTGATGAGCAATACTCAAGTACAGGTCGAACGAGTGTTTTGTAAGCCACCTCCTTTGTTGATGGACTACATTTTCTAAGCACTCTCCCAATGAATCTCAACCTGGTACCCGTCTTACCAACAATTAATTTTATATGATCATTCCACTTCAAATCGTTCCGCACGCATACTCCCAGATATTTTGCAGAAGTAACTGCTACCAGTGTTTGTTCCGCTATCATATAATCATACAATAAAGGATCCTTCTTTCTATGTATTCGCAATACATTACATTTGTCTATGTTAAGGGACAGTTGCCACTCCCTGCACCAAGTGCCTATCCGCTGCAGATCTTCCTGCATTTCGCTACAATTTTCTAATGCTACAACTTCTCTGTATATTACAGCATCATCCGCGAAAAGCCGCATGGAACTTCGGACACTATCTACTAGGTCATTTATATATATTGTGAAAAGCAATGGTCCCATAACACTCCCCTGTGGCACGCCAGAGGTTACTTTAACGTCTGTAGACGTCTCTCCATTGATAACAACATGCTGTGTTCTGTTTGCTAAAAACTCTTCAATTCAGCCACACAGCTGGTCTGATATTCCGTAGGCTCTTACTTTGTTTATCAGGCGCCAGTGCGGAACTGTATCGAACGCCTTCCGGAAGTCAAGAAAAATAGCATCTACCTGGGAGCATGTATCTAATATTTTCTCGGTCTCATGAACAAATAAAGCGAGTTGGGTCTCACACGATCTCTGTTTCCGGAATCCATGTTGATTCCTACATAGTAGATTCTCGGTTTCCAAAAACGACATGATACTCGAGCAAAAAACATGTTCTAAAATTCTACAACAGATCGACGTCAGAGATATAGGTCTATAGTTTTGCGCATCTGCTCGACGACCCTTCTTGAAGACTGGGACTACCTGTGCTCTTTTTCAATCATTTGGAACCCTCCGTTCCTCTAGAGACTTGCGGTACACGGCTGTTAGAAGGGGGGCGAGTTCTTTCGCGTACTCTGTGTAGAATCGAATTGGTATTCCGTCATGTCCAGTGGACTTTCCTCTGTTGGGTGATTCCAGTTGCTTTTCTATTCCTTGGACACTTATTTCGATGTCAGCCATTTTTTCGTTTGTGCGAGGATTTAGAGAAGGAACTGCAGTGCGGTCTTCCTCTGTGAAACAGCTTTGGAAAAAGGTGTTTAGTTTTTCAGCTTTACGCGTGTCATCCTCTGTTTCAATGCCATCATCATCCCGGAGTGTCTGGATATGCTGTTTCGCTCTTCAGTGTAGCAGAACAGTGCGGCGACTGGTGATTTACCTAAATCCTTTCCGTGTGAGTTTCTTGCGTTATTTACATTAATTGTTTACTAATTACCGTATTTTGTATTGTGTAACGCGTTTAGTGAGAAATAAACGCTCTCCAGACGTGTCTGCGTCATGTGTCCCCACTGATTTGACAAGCCCGCTGCGGAAGAGACGGTATAAATTTGTGGGACAGTCTGCTTTCAGGTAATACTTATGAAATATCTGGGTACACTGACATCTTGCTGACGTTGCAAGCAGAAGATGAAGAGAGAGATGACGAGGAAACTTAACGGGTAATTCAGTACGTTAATGGAGATGAAAATCTAATGGTCATGGGTGATAGGAATGCGGTTGTGGGAGGAGGGGGGAAGGGGTGGAAGAAAGGGTTACGGGAGAATATGGACTTCGTAGTAAGAATGTGAGGAGAAAGACTAACTGAGCTCTGCAATAAATTTCAGCTAGTAATAGCGAATACTCTGTTTAATAATACTTGAAAATGGCCAACAGATACGGGGAGATTTCACTTAGATTACGTCATGGCCAAGCAGAGATTCCCAAATCAGATATTGGATTGTAAGGCACATCCAAGAGTAAATGTAGGCTCAGATCATAATTTAGTCATGTGGAAGAATAGGCTGAAGTGTAAGAGGCTGGTGAGGAAGAGTCATTCCACAAAGCGGGTAGACCGCTCGTCCGGTGCAAGTCTTTCGATTTGACGCCACTTCGGCGACTTGCGTGTCGATGGGGATGAAATGATGATGATTAGAACAACACAACACCCAGTCCCTAAGCGGAGAAAATCTCCGACCCAGCCGGGAATCAAACCCGGGCCCTTAGAATTGACAGTCTGTCGCGCTGACCACTCAGCTACCGGGGGCGGACTCCACAAAGAAATTTGATACAGAAGCCCTAAAGGATGAAGAGATACGCTTAAATGTTTCTGAGGCTATAGATAGTGCGATGATAAATAGTTCAAAAAAATGGTTCAAATGGCTCTGAGCACTATGTGACTTAACTTCTGAGGTCATCAGTCGCCTAGAACTTAGAACTAATTAAACCTAACTAACCTAAGGACATCACACACATCCATGCCCGAGGCAGGAATCGAACCTGCGACCGCAGCGGTCGGTCGGCTCCAGACTGTAGCGCCCAGAACCGCACGGCCACTCCGGCCGGCGATAAATAGTTCAGTAGGCAGTTCAGTTGGAGAGAAATGGACATCTCTAAAAATCACGGAAGTTTGAAAGAAAAATACAGGCACTAGCAATGGCGAAGAAATCACGAATAACAGAAAAAATACTTCAGATGATCGACGAATAAGGGAAGTACAAAATTGTTCACGAAATTCAGGAATACAGAAACACAAGTCACTTAGGAATGAAATACATGAAAAATGTGAAGAAATCGGAAAAGAAATGATTGTCAGAAGGACTGCACAAGAACTCATCGCAGTTATGCAGTCATCCATACGAAAAAAAAAATGGAACACCGTGCTAAGGAAAGCAGAGGATCACTCCCTCTTTGTTTTCAATATTTCTCATTTGAAAACATCTTAAGCTTAGTCCGCACCAGGTCTCAATGTTGCGCGTCTTTGTTGAGTAGCTGAATTAAGTCTGAATTGGAACGCTCAACATATTCCCATGTTCCCGGAGTGTACTGCGTGTATCAAGTGATGCAAGATTTGAATGCCATGGAAATGGGATTCTCTGAAATAAAGCTGCGCAACATTGCTTGTGTCGGCTTGTCTCAGTATGACACATAGTCGTCAGTGTTATTGTCGTATCTGATTGAAGAGCTTCAAATGAACAACTGCATGTGGCATATCACACATATCGAATACAGAAGCCGCGACAAACGAGGACTGGGATTAAAATGTTTGTCGGAAACGTTGGCATTGCAGCTGCGGAAACGAAAAATAAATAAATAAATAAATAAAAAATAAAATAAATACTTTGATAAGCCAGTTTCGGCGGGAACACACGAAAGCAGGTAGAGTGGGACTTCCAAAAAATGTTGATGGTTTAGATATGGACCTCTTATGATTCTCCCACCGGCGAATCAATCAAGAGGAAGTCGTAGCACTGATGTAGAAGAATATCAGGTAAGATAATGAAAACTTAAAACTGTTATGAACTTCAAATCGCATTTATTTCTTTAGAAATACATAACAGTAATTAGTAAAAGATAGCTTCTATATATATTTTTTTCAAGTTCTCATACCAGTACACTGACAAGGAAATGTCTCCAGTACGGCCTCTCATTTTAAGGAGAAAAAAGTAGGCGTTGACAATATCAGCCCCAGCAAACAACCCACTCGAAAATTTGGGTCATTACTCTGATAGTACGCGGTTATGACCATCTGTAAGTACATTTTTTAAACACACGCGCACATCACTTTTTTGTCACTCGCTCCACCCCACTCCGCCCGCTAAATGCCCGAGCGCGAAGTATTGTGCAGCGGAGTGACAATCACATCCTTTCTATTGAAAACAGTAAAACTATAACAGTGTTAGCTTTTCAGTCAAAACAAAATAACACACAACAGTGATGATAATAATGAAACTGCGGTACGCTACTTTTTTTAATGACACATTCATTCGTTTTATTAACTTACATGCATCGCGAATCGCAACACAAAAATGTTAAAAACAAAGATATTTCTGTCACCAGCTCCATGTTAGAATCCAAGTACTTTGTCATAAAAAATGAAGTACGTTACCACCGTCAAAAAGACTGTCGATATACTGATGGAACAGATTGCATTTGAAGGTTGTTGTTACCGAGACAAGTTCACATCGACGCCCAGAAGTCGTGTCGAATTGGTAAAACCGCTAAAAAAACCGTTGAATATGCGAAAACCAAATACATCCAGCGGTTGACAGTATCTTGTTTGGCCTGGTGATACCTTCAATACAGAAACTGCAGTGCCTTCCTCTCCTTTCTCTTCTTGTATTGACAAACTTTTGTGGCCGGAAAATGAATCCACGACTAAAACTGTTTCGCTGTCATCTTGTGCTACTTTAGAAAACACCTTCTGTCACCTCGTCCGTAAATGCTCCCTGTTGACTGCTGCAATATTTTCCACGTAAAACAAATTACCTTAACTCAAGGCCCTGTGGAATCTCGTTTGCGCTGTATAAAAGATAGTGGAATAGCCACATATAATGATGCTCACCAGTCATGAATTTCAGGAGCTCTCGTTCTTTGACTTTTTTGGCCGTCACTCGCTCCTGAAGTTGTCACAGTATCACTTGTTGGTTCGCCGACGTTATAAGTACGGTACAAACCCCTTTACTCACTCCACTGTACAGTACTTTGCGCTCGGCCAGTGAGCGAACGCAGTGGGGCGGAGAGAGTCACAGACAAGCGTTGCGCGTGCGAATTTAAAAATGCACTTCCAGATGAACATAACTGCGCACTGTCAGAATAATGCCAGAAATTTCGGGAGCTGACATCTGGCCGGTGTACTTTTTTTCTCCTTAAGTCCGCCCGCTATATGGGTGGTAACGTGCTTGCCTCCCATGCACCGGGCCCGAGTTCGATTCCCGGCCGAGTCGGAGATTTTCTCCGCTCGTGGACTGAGTGCTGTGTTGTCTACATCCTCGTCATCGGCCGCAAGTCACCCAATGTGGCGCCGAATGAAATAAGGCTTGCGCTTGGCGGCCAAACCCGACTGGGACATCCCGACCAGCAATGCCATTCGATCATTTCATTTCCTCCTTAAAATACGAGCTCGATTTGCTGATGGTTCCTTGTGAGTGCAACTAAAGAGCGGGATAACAACGCCATGTCAAGACTGCGGCGGCAGTAACATCACGGTACTTCAGCATCTGTACACAAGCGCCTAAGAGAAACTGGATCTTTTTTTTTAAATGAAAGCACCACCATTTGATTGTATTGTTGTTTATTTAATTACGACCCAGGCTTCGGCCTTTTTGCCATTTTCAAATGATTGCAAGCTTTCTCAGTCATGTAATTGAATACATATTAGCAGACTGATTAACTTTCGACACCTGGAATGTAAAATTGTCCTCATCTAGATTACCATCTGCTTCGGCCTCATATTCCATCCTCACGCTCTTTGTTAGTAACACAATATGGGTCAAGCTCAGTGCTAGCCGACTCATTTGGTTTTGTCTTTCTTTGGATGCTTTGTACGTGGCATATTTTAATCTGTGTGTTATTGGCCATTGCAACAACAGGGAGCTAGATTGCTAATCAATGAACAAGCAGTTGTTCTTATAAATTGTCAACACGGTATCCCAAATTGAACGTTGCACCGCGACCAAGTCTTGGCTAACACTGAGCTTGACTCAGATATTGTTATTAAACAAGAGCCTGAGGATACATCACCAGAGAGTATGCAATTTGAGGCTGAAGCAGATGGTAATCTAGATGAGGACAATTTTCCACTCCAGGTTTCCAAAGTTAATCAGTCTGCTAATCTGTATTCAATTACACAACTGAAAAAGCTTGCAATCACTTGAAAATGGCATAAAAAGGTCGAAACCTGGGTCGTAATTAAATGGACAACAATACAGTCAAATGGCGGTGTTTTCATTTAAAAATTATTGTCTGTCAACAACTTCAAAAATCGGGTCCTTCTAAGTTATAGCTTTTTCACTATCGTGATTTTACAGAAATAAAGGTAAATGGAGTAATAAACAGGGTATATAATAATTACATCATTACTCTGTATAGCTGAACAGACTCCGAAATTTCGTCGGTGGAGTTTGGGTGTACCTTGCACATATTCAAAAGAGGAACAATATTATGTGCTGTATTCTTCTGATGTTTTGGTGTTGCTTCAGTTCGTCACCCGAACGTATCTCACCTCTGAAGACAGGACAGCGTGGGCTATGCTTAGCAGTTCGTGACGTTCGGTTCCACTCAAGCACCAGGCCGGCTAAAAAAGCGCATTCTTCCTGCTGTTAGCGTAGCTGTGGTTTGATAACATAACGGGAAATGCGTGGTAACTTTGTTATCCTCTTCTGGTTTCCTGGTGTGACGCTGTATTACCCGGCTATCAGTTGATATTCTCTTGTGAATTCGAATAAATAATGTGAAAACTTTGCAAATAGGACGTGACACTTGGTTTCTATACTGAATTTTTGGACTCTAGGAATATCGTTATAGCTGCTCTAATCTTTCATGTTACAGACTATTTTCCTTAAGCGCTGCTAGTAATAAATATTTAAAGCAGAAGAGTCGCATCAGACTTTTGTAATAATTCAGATCTTGCTGGAAAACAATAATATTTCAGTTTAGCTTATTCTTATTTTTTAACTGAGCTGTGAATGGCGAGCCGGCCGGTGTGGCCGAGCGGTTCTAGGCGCTTCAGTCTGGAACCGCGCGACTACTACGGTCGCAGGTTTGAATCCTGCCTCGGGCATGGATGTGTGTGATGTCCTTAGTTAGGTTTAAGTAGTTCTAAGTTCTAGGGGACTGATGACCTTAGATGTTAAGTCCCATAGTGCTCAGAGCCATTTGTGAATGGCGAGAACGAGAGATAGTGACTAGTTAATAAGTATAATCTGCATTGTTAAAGTTGCTGCTGTGTTGACTGAATATCAGTTTTGATAATACTCAACTGGTGCTTACTGTGGCGAAATTCGTTCTTTGCCGATATAATACTGTCATTACTATTTATAGCAGATATCAGGAGGCACAACACGACAAGTGGCAGCCAGCAAATTTCTAGTTCCTGTCAATCTTATCTGTCACTGAAATGGCCTCCGTTGCCAAATCCTCAACATAATTCCTACATTTTATTCTCGTCAATTGTGCACAGGACTTTAATTCTGGGCTTGGTTTCTACCAGCCAATACGTGTATTGGTAAGTGAACATAGATGTAACGCCTCTGATGCACCATACTCTTGGCACAATAGCTTACCCAAACCCGAAGAGTTTGCCTAGATATAAACGGACGGAAATACGCTACGCGTGAGACTAATATCGTCGCTGCCCAAAATTAAACGCAACTGATCACGATGTTGTTATTTATGAACACCAGAAAAACTGTTTCTCCCCCATCAGAGTTTCCCAGACATCACAGAACAGACGTCCACATTGATTGGGGTAAAAATGGAAATGAGCGTGTGGTGTCATTGGCCGGGAGGTCCCTTACGGGGCAGGTCCAGCCGCCTTGGTGCAGGTCTTATTCCTTTCGACGCCACATTGGGCGACCTGCGCACCGGATGGGGTTGAAATGATGATAACACAACACCCAGTCCCTGAGCGGAGAAAACCGCCGACTTAGCCAGGAATCGACCCCGGGCCCCTTAGGACGGCAGTTCGTCACTCTGACCTTTTTTTTTTATTGTTCGTCGACTTTGTTCGTGGCGGGTGTCCGATGACACTCGTTCATGCTGTTCGTTGATCCGTTCACCCAGTTTTTTATTACAGAGGGTAGGTAAACCCTCTGACCGAACACGCTGAACTACCGTGCCGGCATACCATTCAGTATCGGGGCGGACACTGATTGGGGTATTATCGCGCAAAGTCTAATTGAGTTCCAACGAATTTTTTTCATGTCCATTCACCACCAACCATCTCTTTTCAGCTTCTTTCTAGCTTGCGTCCCAAACTCTGGCCTGATGACTATCTCTTGGACGTCATTAGCTTTTGATCTTAACAGCTCAGCAAAGTAACATCTGACACTTTGGAAGTTCGTAAACCTTGAACCGCTTGTAACACTCAAGTCTCCGATTTAGGCTAAAAAATTATCCACATCCTATCACTTAGCTCAGTTCTGTTACATCTTACTTTTTTTTTTAATTTCTAATGCGCGAATGTCTCGCAGAGATTGATAGTAGAGAATAATGGAAATGCCGACGCCTTAGCATTAAAACTATTTCCAGAGAATTTTTAGAAGTCTGAATGTTAACTGTGATGTAACATTCAAAACCGAAAACGTGGTATACCGAATTTTAAATTAGTTTAATTTTTCGCTTCTAAAGTTTAAGATAGAGATGATGTTTATCCTGCGTTCACCAACGGCACACTCATATCAGGATTTGATTTGCTTTCCGGCAACTCGAAGAACCTGAAGTGCTGAAACTCCGCTGCCATAACGGCGGTATTTGTGCGCAACTGAGTTAATGATCTGAGTTAGAACAAAATGCTGGCTACATATACATCTGATTGCACTTACTTTGATCCACAAATGTTTTACATTTCATTTTTTCTTCCATTGTAGTTATCAACATTTTGTGTTGAAATCCATCTTGTATCTATGGCTGGAAACCAGTGAATCACACAAATGAGGTGTCAGCGCTACATGAGAAACAAATTAATGACTCTGCTGCCAGATTTCACAAATACATGCCACATCCACCATGTAAACAGAGTCTGCTGCTATGTCGAGGTTATAGCCGTTGTATACGTCCTGTGAAAGTTCAGACATGCAGAGAAAACAAATTACTCATAGGGAGAACAAGTTACTCAATTACACTGGTGGGCTGAAAAACTGTATTCGATTATTTACCACTGTGATAATGCGAATTAACAAGAGAGTTAGAATCATGCTGTAGAACAATGTGGTTGCAGTAGCTTGCTTCCCTATAGTCGATATTTGAGGTTGTGTTAATAATGTAAATTGAGAAAATCCCTTGAGTGGTGTTCGGCGTTCACATTTGCATAAATAATTCAAGCTGCAGAATAGATCAAGGCGGAGTATATTTTACGTCGTTACTTATCCCTGCCTTCACTGTATTCAACCCTCTGTTTCACGCGCAATGGTAAGCGCAAGGAAAGCTGTACGTGTTTTTAGAAGATTTAAGCACACGTCTTTGTTCTGTTTTCTTCTGAGTGGTGTATGGTGGAAGCACTAGAACTGTTTTACGGTCTGTTTCTTTGCCCTTAACCAATACCATTTCATAAAAATGCCTTCCCTCTTTTTCCAAAGATTTCCATGTAGCTTGGTCTCTAAGCATCACCATAAGTTTCTTGTACTAAATGAACCGTCCTGTACCAAAACTAGCATCATGTTTCTGAAATCCTTCATTCTCCTCTTTGGATGTTCCCCAATGAAAATCAGAACGCTGGAGAAGTGCTAAAGAGAAGATTGTAAAAGAGTTTTCTACGTGGTTCCCTTTCTTTGTCGGAAAAGGAGAGCGGACGAGAATACTTCGAACGAAGCTGCATTGCCCTCGATATCAGTTCTCTAACTTAGCTTTCCCGTTCAGCAACGAATGAGCTGCCGTAGAGAAGCGACTGTAGCCTCACTTAATTAGAAAACACTATTAACACTGACGGTATATAAGCGTACAGAGATTAAGTCCTGTCATCTCACTGTAATCACAGCACACTCTCTCACTTACCTAATATCTTAGGCGTGCACATCCAGAAAAGAAAAACTCCTGGATACTCCTTCCCTATGGTTGCTGTTCGCCTCTGAAACAAGCTACCCATGATTTCGTGCAAAAGGTAAGCCCTGTTGCAGTTAAGAAAAATCTGAAGCACTTTTTTCATCCTCATAACTTTTCCCCCCAAAATTAACGTATATGGCTCGTTTGTCTCTGTCAAACAGTAAAGCTGGTTCTTCAATGTTCTACCAGTTATATTATTTTCCATTTTTGTTTCTCAGTTAGTGACGTTACTTTTTTTCCACCTCTCTTCACAACTTGTGTCCTTTGAGGTTCGTCTTTCTCGACTTGCCTCAACCCATCTCTCATCCCCGTTGTCATCAGTGCCCTCAATTTAAATACACCTGCAATATGTCTTTGTTAATCTACTTTTCACGAAGTTATATAAACTGCGCTTTTTTCTGCTACAGTTACTACTGTTTTCCACTGTGGTATTATAGTTTTTTGAAGAGTTGTACACCGTCTCAGAAGTCAGTATTTTTACAACATGGACATAACTTTAAATTTGCAGAATGCCTGCATAGATGCTAGAGAAGGCCTGATGGCCCTGACACTTTGCCAGTATATATACAGGGTGTTACAAAAAGGTACGGCCAAACTTTCAGGAAACATTCCTCACACACAAATAAAGAAAAGATGTTATGTAGACATGTGTCCGGAAACGCTTAATTTCCATGTTAGAGCTCATTTTAGTTTCGTCAGTATGTACTGTGCTTCCTCGATTCACCGCCAGTTGGCCCAATTGATGGAAGGTAATGTTGACTTCGGGCCTTGAGTTGACATGCGACTCATTGCTCTACAGTACTAGCATCAAGCACATCAGTACGTAGCATCAACAGGTTAGTGTTCTTCACGAACGTGGTTTTGCAGACAGTGCAATGTTTACAAATGCGGAGTTGGCAGATGCCCATTTGATGTATGGATTAGAACGGGGCAATAGCCGTGGCGCGGTACGTTTGTATCGAGACAGATTTCCAGAACGAAGGTGTCCCGACAGGAGGACGTTCGAAGCAATTGATCGGCGTCTTAGGGAGCACGGAACATTCCAGCCTATGACTCGCGACTGGGGAAGACCTAGAACGACGAGGACACCTGCAATGGACGAGGAAATTCTTCGTGCAGTTGACGATAACCCTAATGTCAGCGTCAGAGAAGTTGCTGCTGTACAAGGTAACTGTGGTGTCACCGCTAGACACCACACTTGCTAGGTGGTAACTTAAATCGGCCGCGGTCCTGTAGTACATGTCGGACCCGCGTGTCGCCACTGTGTATTCGCAAACGTAGCGCCACCACAGGGCAGGTCACAAGACACGGACATGACCTCGCCCCAGTTGTACGGACGACATAGCTTGCGACTAGACCTATCAAGTATTCCTCTCATTTGCCGAGAGACAGATTAAATAGCCTTCAGCTAGTCCATCGCTACTACCTAGCAAGGCGCCATGTGTATCATTGCTAATTGCTTACTACTATGCAAGAGATGTATTTCAACAAGAACAAGACTACATTAAAGTTAAGTATATTAAAATCTCTCTTCTTTTCTTTATAGTTTTCATCCAGTCTCCTGTTTCAGAATTTACGCCCGTCTGCGTTAGTTTCGCGTGCACCTAGCCACTCATTGTGTCGAGACCTTAGGGAATCGACACAACAGTAACGCTGACCACGTCACTGTATGGAGAGTGCTACGGAGAACCAGTTGTTTCCGTACCGTGTACAGCGTTTGCAGGCACTATCAGCAGCTGATTGGCCTCCACGGGTACACTTCTGCGAATGGTTCAACCAACAATGTGTCAATCCTCATTTCAGTGCAAATGTTCTCTTTACGGATGAGGCTTCATTCCAACGTGATCAAATTGTAAATTTTCACAATCAACATGTGTGGGCTGACGAGAATCCGCACCCAATTGTGCAATCACGTCATCAACAAAGATTTTCTGTCAACGTTTGGGCAGGCATTGTTGGTGATGTCTTGATTGGGTCCCATGTTCTTCCACCTACGCTCAATGGAGCACGTTATCATGATTTCATACGGGATACTCTACCTGTGCTGCTAGAACACGTGCCTTTACTAGTACGACACAACATGTGGTTCATGCACGATGGAGCTCCTGCACATTTCAGTCGAAGTGTTCGTACGCTTCTCAACAACAGATTCGGTGACCGATGGATTGGTAGAGGCGGACCAATTCCATGGCCTCCACGCTCTCCTGACCTCAACCCTCTTGACTTTCATTTATGGGGGCATTTGAAAGCTCTTGTCTACGCAACCCCGGTACCAAATGTAGAGACTCTTCGTGCTCGTATTGTGGACGGCTGTGATACAATACGCCATTCTCCAGGGCTGCATCAGCGCATCAGGGATTCCATGCGACGGGGGGTGGATGCATGTATCCTCGCTAACGGAGGACATTTTGAACATTTCCTGTAACAAAGTGTTTGAAGTCAGACTGGTACGTTCTGTTGCTGTGTGTTTCCATTCCATGACTAATGTGATTTGAAGAGAAGTAATAAAATGTGTTCTAGCATGGAAAGTAAGCGTTTCCGGACACATGTCCACATAACATATTTTCTTTCTTTGTGTGTGAGGAATGTTTCCTGAAAGTTTGGCCGTACCTTTTTGTAACACCCTGTATAAAGCTGATAATGTTTGATTTGTGGGGCGCTCAACTGCTCTGTCATCAGCGCCCGTACAAAGTCCCAATTTTTACACAGTCCAATTTTTACAATTTTAACAAAGTCCAATGTAACCACTGTCACGAATGATAATGGTGATGATAAAATGATGAGAACAACAGAAACACCCAGTCCCCCGGGCGGAGGAAATTAACCCGGCCGGAAATTGAATCAAATGTTCAAATGTGTGTGGAACCTTTGGGACTTAACTGCTAAGGTCATCAGTCCCTTAGCTTACACATTACTTAACCTAAATTATCGTAAGGACAAACACACACACCCATGCTCGAGGGAGGACTGGAACCTCCGCCGGGACCAGCCGCACAGTCCATGACTGCAGCGCCTTAGACCGCTTGGGAAAATTAATCCGGGAGCCATATGTAAAGCTACATAAATGGAGTAACTGCAGAGGTCTAGGAGAAAGCGTGTGATCTCATTTAAAATATTAAAAAGGAGCAGTACTATGGTGATGCTATAATGGAATAGGAACTCCTAAGAGTCACAAGGCGCATTTTCTCTGGTGTTTCGGTACATGTCTACAATTTAGTTTTTTGCGCTGTATAGCTAGACTCAGCCCAAACAAATACTGCTCACCACGGCTTCCATGCGACGTCCAGTGTCGATGGAAATCGTCGGTTTGTTTCAATTACAAACAAAACGATTTTTGAAGCCGGTTTTTGCGTCCCCATTCGATAGAGCGGTCCCAAATTAGTCCAGTGCTATGTTCGTTTTATTGAAATATATCAACAGGGTCATAAAAGCACGAAGAATAACGAGTACTGCAGCAGCGACAAAACCGCCCTGGCCCGAGCTGACTGATAGCGCCATACAAATGGTTCAAATGGCTCTGAGCATTATGGGACTTAACATCTGAGGTCATCAGTCCCCTAGACTTACAACTACTTAAACCTAACGAACGTAAGGACATCGCACACATCCATGCCCGAGGCAGGATTCGAACCTGCGACCGTACCGGTCGCGCGGTTCCAGACTGAAGCGGGTAGAACCGCTCGGTCACAACGGCCGACAACGCCATACAGCAGCGCTGCTCAGTTGCTGCTGGAGTCCTGGTTATTCTTCGCGTTTTAATGTTCTTGTTAATCAATACAAAAAACAAATATCGCACTAGGCTAATTTGGGACCCCCTCTATCGACTGGGCACATAAGAACACGCTTTAAAAATCACTGTGTGTGTGTGTGTGTGTGTGTGTGTGTGTGTGGACAGGAAACAAATCGACGTTCACCGCCCACATTGGGCGCCTCATGAGAGCTGTGATGAGCAGTATTTGTCTGGGCTGAGTCCAGTTATACATTGCAAACACGGAATTGCAAACAGCTGTCGAAATACCAGAGAAAATCCACCTGACGTGTCTCTTAGTAGTGTATCGCAGTATATACTGGGTGTAAATTTTAAGTTGACAAAACAGAATAACTCGAAAAATAAGCTTCACATGAAAAAATGTGTAGAATCCAAAGTTTATTATTTTCGAGGGGAACATCTGCTGGTACTAAAATTAGCCCGCCGCCGCAGCACCCTGGGGGTGGGGCGGAGGCAACTTTAAAATTTCAAATGGGAACCCCCATTTTTTATTGCAGAATCAGATTCTACATAAAAACTATGTACATTCTGTCTTAAACATTTGTTTTGATCCTTGGCAGTTGGCGCTGTAATTCAAGAAAATCCTTGTTCTCATTTTTGGGTGGAAAATGGTTACGGATAAATAAAAAATACTTATTTACTTCGTAATGTTTGATTCGCTAAAACTAAAACTCTCCCTCTCTCCCCATAGGGTAGGGTTTGAGAGAGAGGAATTAGAGTTTCACACATGTTGACCCAAATATTATTTTTTTCCGCAGATTCGGATAAGTTTTGTTTGTTTCGTGGTCATGAGGCCACACAACTTTTAATTATCAAACAATCATCTGACTAGCTAACTAAGAAGGTGAGTTTTAGTGAATCAAAATTTACGAAGTAAATAAGTATTTTTTATTGATCTGTAACCATTTTCCACGCAAAAATGAGAACATGGATTTTCTTGAATTACAGCGCCAACTATCAAGAATCAAAACAAATGTTTAAGACAAAATTTACGTAGTTTTTTATGTAAAATCCGATTCTGCGATAAAAAATGGGGGTTCCCATTTGAAATTTTAAAGTTGCCTCCCGCTCCACCCCAGGGGGCTGAGGTGGCGGGCTAATTTTAGCACCAGAAGATGTCCCCCTCGAAAATAATGAACTTTGGATTCTACACATTTTTTTCGTGAGAAGCTTATTTTTCGAGTTATTCTGGTTTGTCAACTTCAAATTCATACCCTGTATAGTACGAACAAAAGTATAACTTCCCAGTAATTTCAACACTGCTTGCGCTGGTACATTCTCTAGTGGATATGTTGTGGTCTTACCAGTTATACCGGTCCACTCTCTTCCCGTAAAGTTAAAACTTCCTTCCGAGTTGCACGAAGAATAACAATCGCTGGTCTTCTGGTACCATCTTTCAAGTCCAATCTGTATTTCATCGTTTCAAGTTCTGATTCCATTACAGCATCATTATACCAATACTCCTTTTCAATATTTCTAATGTAAACACACGCTTTCTCCTAGACCTCTGCAGAACTCCTTTTATGAGGCTTTAGGTCAGTCTCTTCAAAGTTTTTAACGATAGGCTGCTCGTATTTCTTGCCGCTATGATGCTCCGTATCATTTAGATTGGGTTTACATTCGGAATCAGTTCGATTGGAGTTCGGTCGCAGTAATAAGGACACAATTGCAGAATTGGCTCCGCTTACTTTAAAATCACATCCGCAGTGTACATGGGCTTAAGTTTATGTCCAAACGATTTCTAATAGTCCTTGCTTGATAATATCTTCTGTCACTAATATGTTGTTTTCTCTCAAACTGTGCAATATATTTCCTTTGCCAAAATCAAGGCCGATACTATTTACTTGAGCTGTATGTTATGGAATGCTGTCAAGTGCAAACGCACATATATTTAGAAGAATAGGAACAAGTCGTTCCTGAATTACTTAACATAATTTGTAATGTTTATGAACTACCTTTCCGTGATGGAGGTCTATGTAGTGAGGCCTTTTCGTTTCTCTTCTTCACATAATTTAAGAACATTGTATACGAGTTACCTGCCCTGAGGCAGCATACATTGTGGTGATTTTACCTGTAAAAATGAATTAATTTGGTAGACATTCCGCAGTCGACGCGAACAACACCTGCGCTACGCCGGCCGATGTGGCCGTGCGGTTCTAGGCGCTACAATCTGGAACCGAGCGACCGCTACGGTCGCAGGTTCGAATCCTGCCTCGGGCATGGATGTGTGTGAAGTCCTTATGTTAGTTAGGTTTAATTAGTTCTAAGTTCTAGGCGACTGATGACCTCAGAAGTTAAGTCGCATAGTGCTCAGAGCCATTTGAACCATTTGAACCTGCGCTACCTACATCAGCAATAGCTGGCACTGTGTAATTTTTTGTACCATCTATACTAACCACTAGGAGGAGAGTTGGCAACTAGCGCGGTTAGTTCCAATATTTGTTGCTGGGAAAGATTTTTAAGATGAGGCAAACTTACTGATTTTGTGTTCTCGTTCCAAATCACATCATTTCACAGCGTTAAAAATATAAATTTAATCGATACGATTGTGTACAGCTACAATTACTGAAGATGAGCTCAAACACTGTGAGATTATTTCGCTACTTCTTCAGCAGACTACATAAATTTGCTGCTCAACCTATCAGGTTATTTAAATACAGAATGAGTCGAAGAAATTGTTAACACGCAATATTGTCGTCGCCATGGGAGATGCACTGTTACCCTATTTTCAAGCAGGTGAAATGCCACAACGTGCTCAGTAACAGACGTGTAATACTTTGTCACTTTTTAGGTGAAACTATAATAGCTTCGTGTGTGTGTAGCCATGTAGTTCAGTCTAGGGAAACTATTGTTCAAGTAAATTCTTATATGTTCTTTTATTATTTATGAACCTAAATGTTTCGCTTGAATTTTTACTTGTAATGTCAATCATCGCGAGTGGTGTTGTACTGAAAAATTTACAAAGCATTAATTTAATAAATGTATGTCGTTAGAATGAAGGCGAATGATGGGCATGTGCGTATGCAGATACTTTTGTACTCTACTAACGTTTTGCTTGTTGTCCCTTTATGTTATATGCTTGCCCCCCATTTCCATGTACACTGCTGCTTTTTGTCCAATTATTGTCGAATGCTTGTCTCCATTTCCTAGTACACTGCTCGACAATCGCTAAGGAACAGCCACCACTTGCTGAGAAACAACTGCCGATTGCTGCGGAACAACCGACAATTGTTACTGAACACCCAACCAATGATAGTAAAAGGAAGTGTAAAGGTTGGGACGTGTTCGTTGCAGCGAAGCCTGTGCACGAACGCTCTGTATGCATTCGACAGTTCATGCAGTATGTTTTCTGACGAAAGTTGTTGTGGTATCGATTAGTACGACAGTCTGTGTGGTACGACAACATTTTTGCAAGATATCATATGAGTGCCTACGATCGTGGACGAGCAGTTGGACACTCGAAGCCGGCCAAAGTGTCACTACGTTGGCCAGAATAATGGGTGTGTCAAAAAGTGTCATCTCGTGATTATAAAAGGCCGCTGAAGGTGGAAATGCTATGCAAAAGCATGCTAGTGTTCGTAGACGGACGACCACACCGTAAGAGGATCGATACCTAATCCTGGTGATGGAAAGAAACAGACATCTCACTCATAGGCAAATCACTGCAGACCTTGCAACCGCTACCTATACTGATGTGTCTGTCAGAACCATTTCGATGCTCGTGAGCCTGTTAAATGCATCCCACTGCAACCATACTACCGCTCGAGAAAGAGTTCCTTGCTGCAGGGAACATGATGCTTGGGGTCAGCGACAGTGGTCCAGGCGACAAAAGGAATTAAAGCCAAGGAGATAAATAAGACTCTTGGTTTTTTTCTCAGAAGACCGGCATCTAATGCTCACGCTGAAAAATTTATTTTTTTATGAACAGCAAATGGTCTGATGATAGGAACCGTTACAATCTAGATTTAATGAAAGCTGAACTACAAATAAGTGTTAATTTTTGTTACACGAGTGACTAATTTGTCCAATTTGTAAAGAACGATCGCAAACTTCCGACTGCTGCCAAAAATGTAAACAAATACACTTTTAAGTAAAAAAATTTGTAGATTTTCAGCTTATAATTGTTATGAAGAAGTTTTTTGGTTGGTCCATGCAGTAAACCAGTTTTAAGATTTAAGTAAATTGTGTTAGGCCTATTAATTTTGTCGTGTCGAAGTCTCCCTTATTTTGATAAAAGAAAATTTGGCACCGCTAATCCAAAGTGATATTCCCCGACGCACCTCGCTTCATTGTGGCAAGTGATTCTGGCTACGTTTGTTTGGAGAGAGTGGGTAACACGTTAAACACCACAGAATGTTCGTGGACGTTAGCGTTATGGCCTAATACTTATGGTGGGGGCAGACGTTACGCACAATGGCCAAACATCGCTGCATATATTTGCTGGGGGTACCGTTGCAGCACAGCGGTATTGAGAGGTGATTGTTCTGGATCATGTCCGTCTGTTTGGGAAGCAGTAGGTTCCGACTTTCTGTTTATGGACGAAATTGCCCGCCCACACGGGACCACTGAGGTGTCAGACACACTGGGAAGTGAATGTATTGAACGTATGGATTGATCTGAATACTCCCCGGATCTAAACCATACAGCGCATGCGATGCTCCTGGCAGACGTGTCCCTTAACTAACAGCCCTTCCCCAAACCATGCACGAAATGAAAACCGCTTTTAGAGAGGATTGGGACAGTATCCCCCAAGGAATCCTCAACAGTTTGGTAGTCATAATGAAAAACAGGTGCAAAATGACCGCTAATACCCGAGGAGGTCATATTCCTTACTGAAAATCCATCGACCTTATGCTGGGAGTGTGACCTGTGTCAAATAATGTAATTTCTGTCTGTTATCCTACTTTACTATGTGGTGAAATCTGTACCATTTTTCGCTATAAACATATCACTCCACTTCTATTACGTAAATACTGTGTTTCATGTCGTCCATCATTGCCTGTGATTATTCCTGTTATAGCTGCCCAAGTCGTGTTGTGCCGACTCCACTGTAGCTTGAATGGATTTTTAAGTTTGTTTTATATGCCCGACTTCTAATTTCACCACACAAGTCTCCAGGGTTGAGCAGTTATCGCCCGATGACGACACGCAATACAGTTTGTTAAAGCGGAGTTCGCCATTATTAATTATGTTTTTAGATTTAATTTTATTACTCGTACAGAGACTCAACGTTCCTTTGTTTAACAGCGCGTCGTCAAAATAAGTATGAAATGCTAATGTCTTTGCAATACATAACGTCGACTATTGAGTTAAAGTTCGTACCTATTTTGCCATTTTAGAGAACCTTAAGCGCTTCTGCTTCTATAGTCTCAGTATCAAATGTTCACTAATTTCAATTTACTTCCTATCTCAGTTCAGTATTTAACACAAATTATATATCAATGTCATTTCAGAGATATTACGTCGGTTCCACACTAACGGAATAACACGTAATTGTCATTTAACATCACTTTTATTTCTTATGACGTAAATGTTAATGAATGATCACTATCTAGGAAGAAAGAGGGATTGATCCTAATCATGAGATAATAGCTTTTAATGAGCCCGCAATCGTTAATTAAATAAAAAGTCACGTTCAAGGATGATATGCGAACAACTTTCGTTACGTCCATTTTCACGTATCTGTCAAAACTAATGCTGTCGCCCACAATTCAAATTAACACTGACGTTAACCCCTTTTGTCGGAACATTGAATCGTAACTATTATGTGAAAGTTTATTCTAGTCCCCGAATTAATTCCTTTCAGATACGCGCACGACCGAACAGCAGAACGGAACGCAAACGACTTGTTACAACCGAACAACGCAATGACGTTACATTACGACAATGTCCGCCCAATGAACATCTCTTTGACTTTATCTTCTCTACTCTGCTTAATCAAATTATTCCTAATTACAATTTATTCAGCTATTTAACGAAAACATTTAACAAAAAATAAAATAAATTTATCCCAACGTAAAAGATCCGTTATACTGTCCAACAACGTCTCTGTTCCTTAGCATTTATCAAGCACTGTAGATAGTGGCAACTGTAGGAATTAAACTCAACGAGATGTGTACTTAAAACGTGTGTCCACAAATTACTTTCAGCTTGCAAAGATAAGATCATCGGACAAAACGTCAGTCATTGTCTTAAAAAAATACACGGACCGCTTTGGAGCATTGTGTACGGTGCAGAACAGGTTCCAGGCAGTCACGTGACCCTTAACAGCTGACTTCACTCATGACAGTTAAGTAGTACGTATATGCATGTTGCCTGTATGAAATCAGCGCACTAAAATGCGTCGACGTGGAAACGTATCAGGACGGCAGAAAGGAGCGATCACGTTTGAATTTGTTGTGTCCCAATCGAATTGTCCGGACGAACTTCCACGCTTTGATTTCTGCCGGTGGTTTGTGAGTGAAATGAGATCAGGAGCTTTCGTTCTTCAGATTTTCATTTTGTTAAAATGAGACCTGATTCAGCCTGTCATGAGTGAATATGCATCAGAAAATACTAATCAGTACTTCGAAAAGCACTTGCCTAATCTCAAGATTGGTGTTTGACATCCAACGTCTGGTGTCTGCACCCTAACACGATTCTTCCACCAATTTTTCAATGCTGACCGATATGTCCAGAAAATGTTTAATCCATACGTGGATCAACTCATTCAGCAAATCGGAGCAACAGCACACATCACCTTGACAACCTTGTCACGAGTGCATGAGGTGTACGGTGAGAAGAGATCAGCTGGGAGGGGCAGTGCAATCTCTGGCTCACCTCGATCTCCGAGCCCTCTTTCCCTTTGAATTTTACCTGTGGGGCAAACTGAAGGGTCAGATGTACTCAGATAAGCTTCACACACTGCCAGCTACAGCAGAACACTGAAAACGCTATTGGTGCTATTCCTAACGGGCTGCTACACGTGTCTCACAGTTTGATAAATCGAGCAGAGCGCTGAATCGATGTCAAAGGTGGCCATTTCCATCTTACCCTGTGATGTCTATTAAGAAGAGTTCAAGCTATGTCAATCTTATTGTAAAAGTTTTCCGGGTCAGTTTTACTTTGTCCACGCTGTACTTTCTGCTACCAGCAGTGTCGACGTGAAGAGGCAAATTAAAAGGCTTATCACCCATCAAAAGTTTGTTTTAGAGGACTTACAGTTTTTGCGACATAGTATTTCTCTGTTTAGAACAACTGACTGATTGTGTCCTGATTCAAAAGTTCCGAAATCACAGCTAATAAGGAAATACATTGCGTTGTATCAGCGGAAACGGAATGTTGCAGCACAGCGATAACGCCAGGAAAGGAAGGAAGCCAAAGTCATCTGAGATGTAGCGCACACCTCACGCTGGAACCATTCCGGCGTTTGCCTTAAGCTTTTTAAGAAAACTAATGTAAACCTAAATCTGAATGACCGGATGGTGATTTGACGCTGTGAGAGCACTACTTACTACAGAGACAATGGTTTTCATAAACCGAGAAAACAATGATACTCTACTTCTTTATAGAGGAAGTTTCCACAGCTCGTGATCTGGTGATAGAAAACAAAAAGTAGTTACCACTACTGCCTCCAGACACTGCGGTCCCGGGTTTGATTCTCGGCTGGGTCGGAAATTTTTCTCCGCTCGGGGACTGGGTGTTGTTTTGTTCTCATCATCATTTCATCATTACCGCCACAGAAATCTTCGAAATTGCGTGAAACAGAAAGACAGTAGGCGGCCGGACAGTCCAAGACGGGGTCTTCAGGCCGATTAATGCCATACGATCATTTCATTTTATGGATAAGGCAGAAAAGAAGAAATGAGATCCGAATACAAAGATATGGTGACAGCCTGCGTACATTAATGAATGCTAGCCGGAAAATAAGCAAAATACTATTTTCTATACAAATTATTGGTGGTAAACCCTCAATAAGTGAAGCCAAAGCAGTAACAGTTTTGTCGGAAACTGTTCACATCGCAAGTGAGATCGATAGATGCTGCGGGTGTTTCTGGAGCAAATTACTTCACCGTTATTGGTATTGTGCACACGCACACACACACACGCGCACACACACACACACACGAAGACAAATTTCATATTTATTCTGAATCACTTAACCAGTGCCGAAAATTCCGGTCGACTTAAAACGCCAGATATTTTGCAGTGTGTGCAATAACACCGAAGGGAACTATTTAGTTCGCCTAATCAAACTTTCACACTGCTTTTAGTGCATATTTCCGTTGACTATGCACACTTTCTAAGACTGAAGCTGGTACGTCTATTTATAAGACTTAGTACTTACTGTCTCAGTTTGTGGCGTTTACGTCAAGGCTCAGGTTGAAGTACGTGCAAAATTATTTCCGTAGTTAACTGGTGATTCATGCCTACAGACATCTTTTTTAACTTTCAGGTGTCTAATCAATCTAGTATGTTTAGACAGACTATTGCAGACATATCAGTTTAAGGCTAACTTAGTCGCATCCGACCGATAAGCGAATTTGCACGTGAAATGAAAATCAATCTGATATTAAAAAACCTAAATACTGAAATTTTTCATAAATTACTAAGAGAGCGGAGTACAGTTTGTCTGTTTCAGAGTCACAATGCAAACAGCAATATTACTGTAGTTCCATTTGAGAAACAAAGTTGCTCTTGATATCTCTAAGATTAACTCTGCTATGATTTGAAACTATGCGTCTCTTAGTGAATTAAAACACAATGACGATATCTTTAATACCTAAGGCATACTATCATGTGTATTGAGACAATGTCTAAATACTAACAGAGCTGCTGTTTCTTTTTTTTTGTGACGTAAAAGTATAAAATAGAAACCGTTTACAGATCACACTGCTTATCAGATAGAATTTAAGATCATAGAGAAAAGCGCTTGATATCGAAATACATTGCGAGACTGCGTTTGAGGTTTGTTGTGTTCAGAAAGGGAGTTAGGACGGGAATTGTCTGATTGTGTCTATGTAAAACGAAGTTCGTAAGTACTACAGTACAATATTTACTGCTTGTAAAATTCCATACGAAAATTTATTACCCAATAAAGGTAGAAAAATATCTTCCAAGAATCTAAAACATATTGTTGACACGAAGCGAAGCCTTACTTACTACTTGATAACTTATACTACTCACCTGTTGTACTGTATTTCACATTCTGATATTCTATACAGTCATCTCATTTCACTTCGTCAGATCACTTATGTTTAATTCCAGACGTAGTTACTGTTAGTGAATTTATAGACGACTTAGTCACGGAATATTGTGGTACTCTTTAACAAAAGAAAAGCAGCCTAATGTGTGAACAGAAACAGTACAGATGCTATTGTATACGATACGACAGATCTGCAGTTGGTAGGGCTTTATCGAAATTTCTACTTCTTTTGCTACTGTTAATGAGTACTTTAAATGAATAAACTTCACAAAAATCATTTTAGCTGCTCAGAAACGAAGTAGTTTTTGTACAGTTTAATCACTTTTCCAAATGCAAGAACGGTAAACGTGGCTGTATGTACCATAAGGGTCTACGAGAGGCTGTAAGTGATCAAAGGAGCCAATTATTTCCCCAATTTGTACCCATATCTGGTTGTAAAGCACTTTCTTTTAAAAAACAGATTCATGTCCGCCTCCACATTTTCATTTAGCACAATTACCGTCAAAATTGTTAAGTGGCTAAGTTGCTGTTGAAATTGAGTTTTCTTTAACGGTGCTCTGGTTCTATAACGTTGTACGTACAGCGAAAAATATCTAATTTCTTGGACTGAAGAACACTGACCTGCGTAGCGGAAGTTTCTTGGTATTTACACCAGCAGAATTTATAATTGTGCAATGTATAGAGAAACTATTCGCTTCGTATCATTGCTTCTTAAACGATTTGAATGCAAGCGGAAGACTATACGCGCTCTTCGAAGTGTAGAAAGGCCAGGCTACCTAATGATCGCTGCCTATGTTCACGTTGTTGAGAACGGTTTTACCGAGCGAGGTGCCGCAGTGGTTAGTACCCTAGACTCGCATTCGGGAGGCCGACGGTTCAAATCCGCGTCCGGCCATCCTGATTGTAGGTCTTCTGTGGTTTCCCTAAATCGCTTTAGGTAAATCTCGGGGTGGTTCCTTTGAAAGGGCACGGCCGACTTCCTTACCCATCCTTCCCTAATCCGATGAGACCGATGACCTCGCTGTTTGGTCCCCTCCCACAATTCGACCAACCAACCAACGGTTATACGCATGCGCGGCGGAGAAGTTAGGACAGTGCGCAGAGGGTAAGAGTGTGCAGCGATCGGCTGTCTGCTGCATGCGCATGTTTGTGTGCTTACGCAGTTAACGCAAACATGTGTGCTGCGGCAGAGGTTGACGATGCCAGAAGCACTCTGTAGAAGCTATGGTAACGATGTTTATCTTTGTGGTAAGAACGAGAAGAAAGATGAAGAGAATACTTTTGATAGTACCTTGCCAAATTTTCATACTTATCTAGCATATCTGAATGAACAACATTGGATGACGAAGTAAGGCGTGAAATAAACAGGAAACTAATGCCAGAAGAACAAGAAAATTGTGCCATTTAATGCATATGTTTGTAACAAATCACAGATTATGCAAATAATACTTGTTATGATGTTTATTCAGTACAGAGCTCAGATGGTGAATCTGGAAATGGTAGCCTTCCCATTTCATTTATTCCTATGTAAAGAGCATATAAAAACATGGAACTGGACACAACGAAGATTGGCTATGATAAACAGGACGGCACGACAACAGAGATCAACTACACGTTACTACCTGAGTGGAACTCTTCCTGGCATTAGAAAATAGCAGTTAAACATGGCTTATTAGACTTTATCTTCATCACACGACAAAGACACACAATCTGACAGAAACTGATTTTCAAGCATTCCTATAACAACGCCATTGCCAACTGAAAAAGCAATTGAAAAACAAGAGTAAAACGATATCCAAATTACCTATAATAATTAATCCATAGTGGGAGGAAGACGATATGACACCGATATCGCAAAACATTAAGGCGAATGAGTAGAATGTGACCTTACCAGAAGAATTAGTAAATAAAAAGGTTATTTTTATTAGAAGATCTAGCTTAAAGAAGAACATTAGGTTAAGAGATTTTTTTTACCAGAAATTAACTTTTCTCTGGAAGATGACAATTTACTATAAGGTTTCAGTGCTACAGGAAGATTTATATATCGCAAAAGAAACTCAAAGCTCACGATTTGCAAAGAAGATGTAGACTAAAGCATGCCAACCTTCAAGAAAACATGACTTTCGAACGAGAATCTTGAGCCCTAGGAGATTGATTTCGCAGAAGATATTTAGTTCACAGAGTTTCATTTGGATCCATTCGGCAAGGAAAAGGTCCGAGGAAAACAAGAGTGACTCACTGGGTAAGTACTGGGCTACAAATGTAAATGCGGACGTTTTGATTCATAGTTGGTCCTATTTTTTTGGTGTCACATTTTGTTTCTTTCACCTCTGGTATGATCTGTTAACATAAAATTCAATGTTATCTTGTGGTTGGGAGTTCACTTTAAAGCTATATGTCTCCCTGTAATAGTCAGAATAGGTCAATCCAAAGGTCCACGGAAGGCAAAGGCATACCAATTGGACCATGCCTAGGAAAGCAATGCAGTGTTCAAAGTAACCTCTGGGTTGAAGATTGCTTCGTTAGTGTGACATAAAATTCGTGAAACGTCTGCAATCATTTTAGAACACACATGCAGAATTTATGTCTAGGCCACAATAACTTTATTTTACACTTTTCCTTATATAAGTAGAGGTGTACAGCTGGTTCTGGTGCACTTTTGATATCAAACTGATTACGCAAATTAATTAAATTCTGACAGATGATTGATTTAAGACCTTAAATTGCAGTTCTGCTAAGAGCTTTTTCATGTAACCTCTCACCCTCTCCTTAATCTATTGTGCTGTTAATTGATTTATGAACCCCTGGGGATGATCCAGCCTTCCAAGAAAGACCCCACCCTTCCTCTCCCCCTCCAGCTCGCCCACCTCTCTGAAAACCTCCAACCCTCCCTCCCTTCCCCCTCACTGATACAACCACACTTTGAGGACTGAGTTATTCAAATAGCCCCTTCCCACTATAACAATTTGATTGACTAATCAGTTAAATCAATAAATTAATTAACCCTCCCCCTCTAGTGAACGCCCAGCCCCCCCCCCCCCCCCCCCCTCATGCTGGCCGCTGTGGCCTAGCGTTTCTAGACGCTTCAGTCTGGAACCGCGCTGCTGCTACTGTTGCAGATTCGAATCCTGCCTCGGGCATGGATGTGTGTGACGTCCTGAGATTAGTTAGGTTTAAGTAGTGCTAAGTCTAGGGGACTGATGACCTCAGATGTTAAGTCCTATAGTGCTCAAAGCCATTTGAACCATTTGAACCTCCCCTCCACCACCTGGAAACTGGTAGGAAAAAGACTCAGCCTGTGCTGGAGAGGAAGAACTTCACTACAGGAAATTCAAATCAAATTAGACAGCAAAGGATATACTGTTTATTTATAAAATTCAGTTCACTGAGTTGGACACTCTTTTTTTGGTGGGAAAAGCTCATCATTCTCTGCTGTTTCATAAGATGCAGGTCATATAAAATACATCGAAAAGAAGTAATTAAATAGATGGCTTCTTCTTCTTCTGATCGTGCAACGAATACTATCACGAAATCGACATCAACATAACTCACTACACGTAATTACACTGTTAAAAATCTTTCGATCCCATCGTTTCACCGACGGCAGGGCAGACATGTCGGCTGCTTCATGTGCTCCCATGCATGTTGCACCTTACCACATGCGCCAGACCGCTGGGAACTCTTTGACCCCTGAGCACTGGACTGGGAAGCGCTTGGTGTAGCAATTTTAATGGCCAATAGTGTAATATTCAGCCAACTGAAGACGCCTGAATCCGGTGCTAAATAAATTATAAATACTTCCCTGCAAACAAGATTTCATTTCTTCTTCTCAAAAATGGTTGGTATTAAACCTAGTTAGGTGTACGCTTCCCGTCGTCGACAATACGGAAGAAAGGTGTAGCGTTACGTGGCGATCAAATGCTTGATATTCATGGCGATAGGCTGGAGGTATTTGTAATCTTCCCTAACGCTCTGCCAGGCCTTTCTACGGTAGGAGCCCCTGAAGTCAGCCCGCACGCGCCAGCGCGGCTGCAGACGGCGTTTCCCTCCGGGAGTAGGAAGCGGGCAGATCTCCGTCGCTGCGGCGCGTACGGCCGGAGTCATTGACCAAGCGGCGGCAGCTTTCCCCCGTGGCCGGCGCCTATTCAGCGCGACGCGACGCCAGCCCGGGCGACCCAGAACAAAGGGGGACCCTCGACTTTAATCTCGGCGCAGCTGCCGGCGTCGCAGAACCCTCCACCCCGCCAGGCCAGCTCGCAGATTCTTATCTGCTCGCTCCTCGTCTTACTGATACTTTTCCAGTTTACCTCGGTGTCTACTCCTGCCGCTAGTGTCTCAGTCATTTCTACACCACAGTAAAGGAAACCAGTGAGAAACGTGGAAAGGGAATTAAAGTTCAGGGAGAAGAAATAAATACTTTGAGGTTGCACTCTTAATTTTCTCAGAGCTGGCGAAGAACTTGGAAGAGCTAGCTGAAAGGACTGGCAACTGTTTTCAAGAACGTGATAAGTAAAACAAGTGAAATGGAATGTAGACGAATCAAATCAGGAGATGCTGAGGGAACTGGTTTAAGTAATGAGGTACAGGAAACAATAGGCGAGTTTATCTGCGTGACCAGCAAAACGTATTACATGAGACTGAGTGTTTAGGCACCAAAGTAACTGATGTCGGCCGAAGTTGACAGGATCCAAAATGTAGACTGGAAATAGCAATAAAAGTATTTCTGAAAAAGAGGAATTTGTTAGCATCGAATATAAATTTAAATATTAGGAAGTCTTTTCTGGAGGTATTTGACTGAAATGTTGCCTTTGTGAAAGTGAAACGTGGACAATAAGCAGTTCAGGCAAGAAAAGGATAGACGTTTTTGAAATGAGCGAAACAAATAAGGAACAACGAGGTGGTGAATCGAATTGAGGGGCGGGGGGGGGGGGGGAGGATATTGTAACACTCGACTAAAAGAAGGAATCGATTGATAGGTCACATCCTGAGTCATCAAGGAATTGTCAGTTTGGTAATACGGGAAAGTGTGTGTGTGTGTGGAGTGGGAGTGGGCGGTGGGGGGGGGGGGGAGGGGGAGGGTGAAAATTATAGTAGAATAACTAGGCATGAATACAGCAAGTGGTTTCAAATGGATATAGACTGCAGTACTTAATCAGAAGTGAAGAGGCTTGCTCGGAATAGACTAATTCTTTCAGTCCGGATGAATTTAATGAATAATTTACAATAATAGT
The DNA here is from genome assembly GCF_023898315.1 of Schistocerca nitens. Taxonomy (NCBI): domain Eukaryota; kingdom Metazoa; phylum Arthropoda; class Insecta; order Orthoptera; family Acrididae; genus Schistocerca; species Schistocerca nitens. Next base: position 272,622,479 of record NC_064620.1, read on the forward strand.
AGAAAGAACAGTAAGTGAAATTTCTGAATGGGAATAAAGGCAGCACGGGAATGTGGAAGAGAATGTAATCCAAAAGACAAAATAAAATTGCAAAAACAAAAAAAAAAAAAAAACCTTCAAGGTCTCCCGATACTTATGGCATGTCCTGCAATGTTTGAAAACTATAATCGGTGAAACTGGAAAACTACTAACAGTAGTAATAGATAAATGCCTCCAAGTTGTGGAATTTCCAGACTACCTGAAAGTAGCACTTTCAGAACCTGTTAACAAAAAAAACGTAATATGCTCGAAGTGTCTGGGTACAGGCCCATATTGCAGTACCAGTACTAGCTAAGGTGGTGGAGTCGATGATGAGAGATCAACTGTTAACTTACTCTGAAGGAAATAACCAGTTTTATACTAAAGAACACGACTTTCAGAAGGGCAGACCAACGACGGCAGCAGTACTTGACTTATTTACAAATAAAGTCAGGGTTTTGAAGACAAAGAATGTATGGCAGTAGTACTCTGTGGCCTCCAATCCACGTAAGGTACGGGCCGACTTCCTTCCCCATTATTTCCTAATCCGATGGAACTGATAACCTCGCTGTTTCGTCCCCTCCCCCAAATCAAACAACCAACCGACTCACAGAAGGCCCTGCTCGGCAAGCTAAAATCGTATGTTATTGGGGGATCTGTTGTGCAAACTCCCGAATCCTACCTAAATAACAGAGAATAGATTGCGTCAGCGCAAGGAGCAGACTCAGGTGAAAGGGAGTTACAACATGACACGGCACAGCGATTTGTAAAAGGGCCTCTGTCGTTCCTGTTTTTCGTTGGCGACATAGGCTCCAACAGGCACACCTTGCAGTTCATAGATGATACATCCTCAAAAGAAGAAAATATTGCTCAGGCAATCCAACAAACATATGGCCAGTGAAGCCAAGGCACGGTTTATAGCGAACAAGACGAAAATTACTGAAGACAAAAGTCAGAGGATGTTGCAGCCTTAGTGGTACGGGAGCACTGGGTGACACAGCAACTGTAAAGCTTCTGGGCTCTTTCACTGATAGTAAGTTAACTTGGCAACAGCACACGAAACATGTATGTTACTTTCAAGGGTCATATAAATCTTGAGGCAACTAAAAAAATACAGTATCAGAACAATACTTGCTATCAGTGTACTATGCAATGTTCCACAGCCACATAAGTAATGGGCCGTTGCTCTGGGGCCATTCTGCAGGCTTCAAGAATGTGCTTTTATTGCAAAACAAAGCAATGAGGAGCCTCTCAAGAAAAAAAAAAAAAACTGACCATTCCGAAATAATTCTTTCCAGGTTAGGGGTTCTGATTGATTACAGCAAATATATATTCAACTGCCTATACACGTAAAAATAAATCAGAAAGAGTAATGAAGCCCACCAACACTGCACTCTCAATGAAGACAGTATAGACAGGTCAAGATGTCGATTAAAAGAGGCACAAAACAGCTTCCCAGATGTGGCCCTAAAACTATTAAATGCTCTACCTGACGACATACAATTTTTACCACTGGAGCAATTTAGAATTAAAATTTTGAGTACTTTAAAAAAATCTTCTCTGGTGATAGGGCAGTGCCTATCAGAGCTACATCTCAGCACCATTACTGCAAAAGCAACTTTGTTATTTAATTACACTATTTTATTGTGTTAATTTTTACTTGTGTTATTATCGTAAAGGGTATTGTGATCTGGCTCGTAACTCCTTCATGTCTTATTGTATCCATGTTAGTATCATAGTAGTATTTTATTCATTTTATTGTTGTAACGTTATTGTATCTTGACGCCATCTGTCCATCCATGGCTAGTGAATAACACAGAATGGGCTAACGTAGAGAGCTGCATCAAACCAGTCTTTGGACTGAAGACTGAGCAGCAACAAGTGTTAGACGTGACACACTTCCTTATTGATATGCTGGTAACCTGAGTAACGATCTGTGACTGCCAAAAAGTTGTCGTCTCTACCTATGCAGAAAACCCTGTCTAGAAATTAGAAGAAGACTAACGTAATTGACCTGTTATACGGGGTGATTCAGCTAAACGTTTCGCCTACAGTATTTCCGGAATCATTACAGAAATCTGTTTACACCCAGATGATTGTTGGAAAGTTCTCACTACTCCTATAGTATATAGGCATAGCTGTATGAATTACGGAGATATTGCTACCAAATTAGTTTTTTGAATGGAATTAAGGATGTTTCTGCTGCTGGTATTCTTGATCTCTAAGATATCGTTCGTATAAACTTAACGTAGGAAGACTTACTCGAAACATATTATATGTTATTACTACCAGTGTATGTAATTATGTGTTTTTCACAACGATTACGGGAACTGAAACTTATCAACTGGCGATTGCTGAATGAAGGTAAAACAGTTCTAAATCCGAAATTTGTTTTGAACACTACGTTACGTTACTAGACGTTGTCCTATTGGATGTGGCATGTCCTTGTCTTCCTCTGACCTTCGAAATACCTAGGTATTGCGTGAAATACGGTGGAGCTGAACGTTTTCCAAATAAATAAAACTATTGTCAGAGGCAAAAGAAGATATATATTACAGGAAACGTTCGAGGACCTATCGAAGACTGAATTCCAAACCTTAGCGTTGCGGTATGACACTAAATTAGGTCTGAGCCATCCTGGACATCTATTTACAGTATATGAAAATCACTGTAACAACATCAAGAACTTCTCAGCTATTCTGTCACTTTGTCATCAAATAGGCCGTTTCAGTCAGCATCAGTGACAATAAATATAACAGAAGTGCAGGATACAACCATAGTAAGGAGTGAAACGGCTGTTCTAAAATCACATAGAGTGCAGAGAAGGTCACAGCAAGAGAAATAGGAAAACCACACTGTGTGTCTTCGGGGCAGGCAGCCCCCTCAAGAGCCTGTCTTCAGTCTTTTTTTTTTTTAGAGTGTGCTTCTGTCAGGATACTGGAGCTATAAATACGGTTATTCCACGTAATAGTGCAGGGTAGGAACGGTCACGGATATGATAAGCGAGTTGGGGTGGCAATCATTTAAAACAAAGGCGTTCTTCGTTGCTGAGAGATATTTTCACGAAATTTCTATTTCCAACATTCTCCGCTGAATCCAAAAAATATTTTGTTGATGCCCAACTACATACGGAGAAACGATCATTGTAATAAAATAAGAGGAATCAGAGCTTCCATGGCAAGATTATTAACTGTTCATTTTTCTCGCGCACTGTACGAGAGTGAAAAGGGTAGAGAAATAGTGGGAAAGTGTTTCGATGAACCCCCCGCCAGTCACTTAAGTGCGAATTTCAGAGTCGTCATGTAAATGGTAGATGTAGAACACCCGAAAACATCAGAAATATATGTAAATGTTATTCATATAATCAAATAGTCTCTTTTGTGATCATGAAATGATGCTAAAAATAAGAATAACCGCAGTTAACGAAGCATCATTTTGTAGTTATGATATCCTCATTCTGATCACGAGTCGGTGCACTTTTAAGATCATCAGGAAATGCTTTGGAACTAGAATACACTTTGATCCATTGTACGGCACCTTAGAAAGTAATCTTGTAGGACAATGCAAGAAATAAACGCCGAAGAATTTATTTTCAGTTCTCATTTAGTCATACATTGTTTTCTGTAGATATACGAACACCTCGGCCGTAAACAATGACAAGTTGGTTGTTTTGAAAAATTTCGCAGCTAAGTTTCAATAAAATTACAAAAATAAGATACGTCAATTACATGCACTGTAATTTTTTTATTCAGATTAGTCAGTGTTTTCAAATAGTTCTAGGGTAATTACATATTTTTAAAATCGTAAATTCTATCTAACATTTTATTCTTAAAAATACGTCAATGAATCCTTAACATTGTTTAATTGTCAACTGAGTACACTTAACATTGACTTACCACTGTTTACTTGCTACAAGAGTTAACGAAACTATACTGTGAAATTTCAAAAAAATACATTTACTAACATCCGAATTATTTCAGTTTGTGATATTAAGATTTGTATTACCAATTTTTGCAATAATGAAGCACAAAACTCTCAAAAATTAATCTGTGATTCAGCACAATATAAAATGAAGTTTATTATCGATTTATTGCAGCACATAGAGAACGTTAAAGATGTCCCTTGACAACTTACCCGATTAGCAACAACTTCTGAATACCATTTGCATTCTGGAGGATATTAAGGATCTTTATCTCAGTCGTAGTTGTCCACGTCATCCTCAGGTTTGCACAAATCTTTCCTGAAAAGCATTTTCCTGGCACGAATTCCGCACACGTTACTACTACAGGAAGCCATGTTTTTAGCACTTAACACTATTTACACGCACATGTTTTGACAAAGTTGTCATACGTTAAAATATGATACTAGCGATAGAACAGCCGTTTTTCGGTTTATCGTAGAACTATCGACTAACATTAATAAATTACGTTACCTACCATGCTTTACAAGCAATAACTCTGTTCCTTATCGACTGTCCCGTACCACTGTTTACAGCTGATGTCTTCACATAAAGTAGCTATCAGAACTGTAGACTACGTATATTAACAAGTAACTGACGTAGACTATAATTTAATTTTTTAACTCTTGTATTTAAAAACATTTAATTTCAAATTTTATGGAATTACCAGAAGCGCAGATGCAGTACTTTGAACGAAAAATGCTGCTTCTTCAGCTGCACTGTTCGTTATAACTTATTCTCTACTTCGAGGATAACATATGCATAGGAACACAGAAAGTTAACAAAGGATAGCAGTTATAAATTTATTATAAGAATGACGATCTTCTTAATATGAGTATTGTTACTTATCATAAAACTAAGGCTTTCAAATATGGGAAAGGGAACGTTAGAGAATTTGTAGGAACAGAGCATAGTAAGCCATTTACCTAAGTTGTAAGCATTCCAGTGCCTTGCATTTGCTTTTTGTAGCATTTCAAAGACTTTGCACTAAAATCTACAATAATACTCTGAGCCTAGAAAAGGAAGTCACGTTTACACGAGAATTTAGTTTGTGTATCCAAAAATACTATTAAGGAATAAATATTTTGAGAAGTGAGTGTAAGAATTCAGAGAATTCCAAGGTTTTTCAAGTAATATTTGTAAGCCGTTCGTTTACCGTATCTACTATGCACAAGTCTACTTGTTTGTTGTGAATGAACAATCTTCGCTCTATCGACTAAGTTGTTTAATTTCGCTCAGTAGACAGCAAAATACTGTCAATTCTTTTTCGTGTCCTCCCTAATTTTTCAGTGGAGCAAGCCATTAGCCTTTTTTCTCTTATATACGATTTTCGGTTTTGATTTACCCCCATCCCGTGTTCTATGTGAATTAGGTTACTCTGTTGAGTGATTCTTCTGAATGCTGCTCATTTTCGTCCGTGACATGTTAACCTTGGTATCCTTGAACTCACTTTCATTCAGAAACATTTATTAATGTACTAATGTACTATGTTGGTGGTAGCTGGACAAACGGAATTAATAATAGCTCCATTTCCCAGTGATGTCCATATATATGAATTATTTAAGCCGAGCCAGACAAAGGAGCGAGGGAACTGACAAAGATTTTGTAGGTGTACAAAGCTCTGTGTTAGCTATCTTACAGCAGTACTGATGACTCCAGACAGCTTTGCAATGCTAATTCGTCCGCAACAACATACGATAAATGTAAAAAGCTCTACCCACATTGGACGCACCCATTTCTTCTCTGTTTCGATTGTCCTAAGTTCTTTCGCTAAGAAAGGACAAATCTGATTCTTATGACGTGGAAACTTTTCTTGGAATATCGAAACACTGAGTGTGATTTTTTTTGGGGGAGGGGGGACTGGGGGGGGGGTTACTTTCTAGGATTGCATTCCATTGTAATTACTTTGACACACTGCGATTCATCGAGATCTAATGGAATGAAACTGCAGATTATCTGGTAGCAAGTGCTCTTCGATTAACAGTATCTCTTGCTTTTTGTGCGCAGTGTTGAGTTGTTTCTTTTACGTAATCGTAACAATGGTGTAGGGCTTTCCAGCCCTACTCATAAAACTTCCAATGTACGCTATGAGGATACAAGCCAAGTCAGAAACCGGTTTGGCTTCTCTCGTGCGGGAGAAAAGAGTTCAACCATCATGATGTCTCGGGAAGGAGCGCCTGGTGCCCGGCACGAATCCGCCCGGCGGATTTGTGTCGAGGTCCGGTGAACCGGCCAGTCTGTGGATGGTTTTTAGGCGGTTTTCCATCTGCCTCGGCGAATGCGGGCTGGTTCCCCTTATTCCGCCTCAGTTAAACTATGTCGGCGATTGCTGCGCAAACAAGTTCTCGACGTACGCGTACACCACCATTACTCTACCACGCAAATAAAGGGGTTACACTCGTCTGGTGTGAGACGTTTCATGGGGGGGGGGGGGGGGGGTCCACCGGGGGCCGAACCGCACAATAACCCTGGGTTCGGTGTGGGGCCGCGGAGGCGTGAAGTGGACTGCGGTAGTCGTCGTGGGGTTGTGGACCACTGCGGCTGCGGCGGGGACGGAGCCTCTCCGTCGTTTCTACGTCCCCGGTTAAAATACAATACAATACAATGCAATCATGATGTCTAGTTTCTGCGGTTTTCCTAAATCACTTCAGGGAAATTCTGTTCTCTCTGGACAAGCTTATCTCAAATTTCGTCACCGCTTGTGGTCGCACAGAGCATATAACTCAAGCGAAATGCTACTAATTTCTTTCTTGTTCACTGGAGTTAAGTTTAGTGGAAGGAATATTTTTGTAAGCTAATGAGTGCAAGGGACTTCGCATTCGATGTAAAATTATCACAAAAGAAGAAGAAGAAAGACAATGGGGTGGGGTGGGGGGGTGGGGGTGGGGGTATAAGGTCAGGTTGGACAAGTAAATCGGCAGTCCTAATTTCAAAGGAACTACCGTGCACTTACGTTGGCGATTTACGGAAAACGTGGGATGTGAACCCCGCTCTTCCTGATGGCGAGTCCAATGTCGCAAACACTGCGTCACATCATTCAGCAAATAGACTTGGTTATATGAATGAGTAGCCTCTGTTGTTTCGAACATGTCCAAAAGAACAGACAGCTCGCGGAATCTGCAGCTAAGGTACATACCATGCAAACTGAAGGTGAAGATGGGAGAAAGAAAAGGATTTATTGATGTCTGCTGCTTCGGACTTTATGCGGAACCAGAGGCGACGAGTTAAAATTTATACCCGACTGGGAATCGAACCCGTGATCTGCTTGCTAGACAGTTGCGTTAACGACTGAGCCGGTAGGACAGTAATTAAAGAAAATGCGCGGACTACCTCGGTCGACCCACATTCCCACCTAGCGCCACCTGTCCTCAGTCCCCGTCAATGTCCTCCATGCTCTCTACTTTGAGATTCCTGCGGAAGGTCGAACTTAAATGTGCAACCACACTGAAGGTGATGGATTCATCGCCTATCAGTTATATGACGTGTCCGGAAGAACAGACACGACACAGAATCTGCAGCTGTGATATATATTGTGTAAACTGAAGGTGGAGAAGGGCGAAAGGAAAGGAAAGAGAAGGACTTTTTGCTGTCAACTGATTGGATCCATATTCAGTATAGCTGATCTCCTGTTGAACTGAGATTTTATGACAGTCATTGAAATATAGTGGCCAAAGCGGGGATCTGGGACACTCTGGCATTAGTTACAGCATCCTCTGGAAGCCAGAACAAACCTATACAAATCGATTTCACACACATTCGCTCAGCTGCTAGTGGACAACATGAAAATCTCCATGGACAGCTTTTTCAGTTTATTTGCTGTTTCTAGGTGCTGAATTGTTTACTGAGATCCTGTTACCAAAAGCAATGGAAAATATTTACCCTTACATAATGTAATGGCGAGAGACTAACGGGAGAGGGTTCGGGCAGCCACTTGAAGTACGCCACGGTACCACCTTCGGCATCAAAGTCCACCTGTCCGGCGGTGACCAGTTGGTTTCTGAAAGCAGGGATACCTCGGCATGCGGCTTGCGTGACATTTGTGACAGCCGCACCCAAAAAAAAAAAAAAAAAAAAAAAAAAAAAAAAAAAAAAAAACAACTCTTTGGCGCATATAGTACCGGTCGTCCTGGTCACTGGACGCTGAATTTGAAGCGTCATCAAGTCAGCGTCTGCTGCAGTGTCGGGTTCCGTTGTGACGTAGCTACCACTCCACTGACAGGATCGCCTGCCGGGGATTCGAGCCGAGCATTGCTGGGTCGAGTGTCGAACTGAGGCCCTCCAGCCACCAAACTTCGGGGCATCCGTCAGCGCCAGGCACAGCCAGGCAGACGAAGGTTCAGGGTTACGTGCCTGGATGCTTCCGCCGCCTCGCACCGCACTGGCCCTCAGCCAGGCAGCTTCGCTTACGGTTGAGCCGGCTGTGCCACCTCGCACCGCAGCTGAGCCAGTGCCGCCAGCCGCCGAAGTATGCAGACATCGCAAAGTTATCATGCTGAGCTAGGCGTAGCAACAGCTCGCTGCGTAACCACTATGCTTCTTGCACCGGCGATCGGGAGCACAAGGCCATCGCCCAGTGCCTGTCTGACATGGGCACAAGCCTCCAGTGATCACTTTTGCGGATATAAATAAAGACTGCAACTGACGACGAGCTGCTTTTGACTTATCTCGACCCACCAGATACCACCAAAGAACACCCACACCTGCTCCTCGATAGGTAGGTTGTACGCTACCAGCAGAGCTGACCACCATCCTACAAGATCTACGATATACACTGAAGAGCCAAAGAAACTGGTACACCTACCTAATGTCGTGTAGGGCCCCGACGAGCACTCAGAGAGGCCGCAACACGACGTGGCATAGACTCGACTGATGTCTGAAGTACTGTTGGAGGAAACTGACACCATGAATCCTGCAAGCTGTTCATAAATCCATACGAGTACCAGAGGGTGGAGATCTCTTCTGAACAGCACGTTGCAAGGCATCCCAGATATGCTCAATGATGTTCATTTCTGGGGAGTTCGATGGCCAGAAAAGCGTTTCAGGAGCCACTCTGTAGCGATTCTGGCCGTGTGGGGTGTCACATTGTCCTGCTGGAATTACCCAAGTCCGTCTGAATGCACAATGGACACGAATGGATGAAAGTGATGAGACATGATGCTTTTGTATGTGTCACCTGTCAGAGTCGCACCAGGGGTCCCATATCACTCCAGCTCTACACGCCCCACACCATTACGAAAGCCTTCACCACCTTGAAGCAGTCTCTTCCTGACATGCAGGGTACATGGATCAATGAGGTTGTCTCCATACCCGTACACGTCCATTCGCTCGATACTATTTGAAAACGAGATTCATCCGACCAGGCAACATGTTTCCAATCATCAACAGTTCAATGTCGATGTTGACGGGCCCAGGCGAGGAGTAAAGCTTTGTGTCGTGCAGTCATCAAGGGTACACGAGTAGGTCTTCGGTTCCGAAAGCCCATATCAATAATGTTCTGTTGAATGGTTCGCACGCTGACACGTGTTGATGGCCCAGTACTGAAATCTGCAGCAATTTGCGGAAGGGATGCACTTTTGTCACGTTGAACGGTTCTCTTCAGTCGTCGTTGGTCTCGTTCTTGCAGGATCTTTTCCCGGCCGCAGCGATATGGAAGATACGATGTTTTACTGGATTCCTGATATTTACGGTACACTCGTGAAATGGTCGTACAGAAAAATACCCACTTCATCGCTACCTCGGAGATGCTGTGTCCCATCGCTCGTGCGCCAACTATAACACCACCTTCAATCTCACTTATATCTTGATAACCTGCGATTGTAGTAGCAGTAACCGATCTAACAACTCTGCCAGAAACTTATTGTCTTATATAGGCGTTGCCGACCGCAGCGCCACATTCTGCCTGTTTTCATATTTTGGTATTTGAATACGCATGCCTATACCACGTTCTTTGGCATTTCAGCGTATATGTGAACAAATGGCAGAACGTGACGTCATATTATGGGATTATAGATAACCACTTTTTACTGTCGGTGGTAAACCCTGGCGCAATTGTTAACCTTTTCCACACTTAACACTGAATAATTCCCTTAAACAATATTTGGGACAGTTGAAGCATATTGCTTCATGTGATATTGTTTTTATTAGAACTTTTCGTATGGATGCAGGGGAGAAAATATAAACTTTAATGCCACATTGATACAAGTGTTAAAACTACCGCCTTCTGTAAGAAGGAATCAATCTCCCACTTTAGAATTAATTTACTTTGAAAAATACATCGTGCCATGCTGATCCAAGAGAAAATTCACCCTTGAATTGTGCCAACTATTATTATAATTGTGACTTATATTTTGGATTTCGAGTAACGTGCTGTATTAAAGTCAAAACAGTTGCTCCTTTTTTATAACATTGAACGTAAACATATTTCATACAGCTGACTGTAGAGTAGTTTTTCAAATGGTAACGAAAGAAGTTGGTGTCTATGCCAAAGTCAGCTGTCTCATGTCCGTTATTTTTTTCGGTTTCGACAGAGTTTATATTCTCTTTGGTTTCGACAATTATTCCTGTGCAGTATATTCTCTTTGCTACGCACTATGTACTCTTTGCTGCGATGTTGCTGCTGTTCGTGTGTATGTTTCCCGTGTCAGAACAACGTGTCAGTGAAATGGACAACAGAAACGGCCTGACTAGAGCGGAAAATATGTTAGCATTACAAAGTCCAACGAGTGATTGGGAAAGTAATGAGGATTTTTCCAGCGATCATTCATCCTACCATCTCCCAGACCAGGAGAACGAATCATTCAGCAAAACGGATTATGGAGGTGAGCATAGCTATGAAGAATCTTCGTTGATCCATTATGGATCGTGGGACGACGGCTGGCATGAACTTCTTGAAGCAATAATTTACCGACAACCGTATGTATTGTAGAAATTTATTTTATTTTATGAACTTCATAAAGAAGTTGTTCATAAAATAAAATAAATTTCTACAATACATACGGCTGTTGGTAAATTATTGTATCAAGAAAATAGCTATGAAGGATCTTTATCATATAATGGAGTTCTAAATAATTAACTTTTGTGCAGAACAACTTTGCTTGAGGTCTGACCGTCTGTCTTAGCTAGTAGCTTCCTGCACTGGAGGTCTTGGGGGTATGGCTTCTATATGACATTTTATTACTTCGAAGTACTTTTCAAGAGACTGGCCAGTTTTCCTGTGAAGTGATAGGTACTTAAGGAGAAGATGTGGACAATGAAGAGGCTGATTAACATATTAGAGGGAGAAAACAGCTAAGAAATACGGACCCATGGAAGAGGAATATAAGAAAACGCAAAAGAATAGCCGATCAGGAATACACCAACGTAAAAGGTAACACTATGCAAGGAGAAGTATTCATGCCTGTTGAATAATTGCCGCTTCAAATGCAATGGACACGTTCCTGCAGAAAATCAGGAAATGATACGTAACATGTATTACCAGTATCTTCATGGAGTGCACAAACGACTTGGTTTCGTAATGCTGCAAAAACTGTCGCATCCAGACGACGCAAGAAAAGGCATTCTAATCAGGTACTTGTCTACAAAAGTGTGATGAGACAGTTCAAATAATGTGACAAAATAGTTTGTAAAAATTTCTTTCTAGTTGTGATCCAAGTAAGAAACAAAAGAATTTATTACACACTACAAGTACTTGAAAATGACAAAAGGGAACGAAAATATCCTCCAAATAATATCTCTGAGGAGAAACTGACATGCATCAGAGACCAAATAAAAGCTTTCCTAAATACGGAAGCCGCTATTGGGAAATGAAGTCTTCACGTCAATACTTGTCTTTGGAGCTGTCAACTAGTAAAATTTATGAACTATACAAAGAAAAATGTGAATCAGGAAAATAGACAATCCTCGAAAACCACTGTTTTCGTGTCGGGCGCAGATGTATCACAAATGCGAAAGATAAAATGCTTCAAGGGCTCAGTCCTCATGCAATACAATGATGACTATTCGGAAAAATATAAAGCGATTGATCTCAAATTTAATAAAACAGATTTTCAGGCATCTCTGCAAAGCCTACGAAATTACATACATACACAGGCTAGGGCAGTAAAGCGAGTACCATACAAAAAGGTGTAAGACATTAAAAATTCTTAAATTGGTTCCACATGTTCAGCATCCATTCTACCTACCAATTCCGTTTGTACTCTGAAGAGGATTGGAAGATGAAAACATTCTTCTTCCCGGATTTGGAAATAATAATTTTGAATACCTCCTAAGATCTTCAGTGTTTCGATGTGACGCAACTGCAATTTCATTGTTTGTTTGTACCAAAGTGACTGAAGTGGTCTCTTTAATGCAGAAGCCAAACTTTTTGTATCTTCCGATAAAAAGATTTCAATACCACTTTTTATTTATTCTAACGTAGTAGTCAAATTTCATAAAATATTAAACCATGAAAATGACACGTTCCCTTAAAGCAAACACAAACACGTTTCCCTAGTTTCCTCGAAATGATGAGATTACCGCTTGGATCAATATGGTTCTATTGTCGCCATTTAAGCTTTCTAGGCTTAGCAGCTACGTGGCTGTCTCACTCAGTGAATGATTCGTGCTGTTACGTTAGAATGCTTACAAGACTGTAAACTGTAATCGACCTATCTCCTTTAGCAGTAATTATATCCTTTATTTATTTACCTAAAGCAAAAAATTTTATTGGTACCATGAAAAAATCGCGTATCGCTTTTAAATACAGCTTGCACAATTAGTATCGCTGCTATAGTTATAAAAAATTCAAATATTCTGATTGTAAACTAATCTTATCGTTTTAGTATAAAATTCCCCTACTATAATCGGTGATACTCTCGTATTAACTTTTCCTCGAAGTTCGCGAAGTCTGGTCGTTTGTCACTCACGAATTAAGATAGCAAAGATCTACTCAGCCGCTTGTCAGAGGTACGGCGAAAAAGAGAATGGACAACTTCGGTTATATAGTTGGTATTTCTACATTCCTTCCATTTATTTTGATTTTCTTTCCTTATTTTTTCTAATTCTGTACTTCTTCTTTTATTATGGCATAACTTTTACTTAGAATTTGCCTTCGTATTAAAACCTGTGTTACAAAAGAAATCCAGTTTTTGTATCCTTCGTGCGTGAAATAATTTACGTTTTTCTTTGCGCTCTTCCTCTGAGCTTTGATCTTGCAAAAATAAAATAAAAATACGATTTTCCTTTGAAATTAAAGTTTTATCTTTCTTTAAAATGTATTCAGTCGGTTTACTGACATCAACTGGCTACTGAAAATTAGGTCATAGTATTATTCTTTTAATGCTCTCATTCAGCTTCATTTTATTGTCACTTATGGTCAGTATTTGGGGGGGGGGGGGGGTCATCAGTCTTCTGACTGGTTTCATGCGGTCCGCCAAGAATTCCTCTCCTGTGCCAACTTATTCATCTCAGAGTAGCACTTCCAACATACGTCCTCAATTATTTGCTGGATGTATTCCAAACTCTATCTTTCCCTACAGTTTTTGCTCTCTACAGCTCTTTACCATAATGCCCCTTCTCCTTGTCAGTGTGTTCCACAAATTCCTTTCCTCTCCGACTCTGCGCAGAACCTCCTCATTTCTTACCTTATCAGCCTACCTAATTTTCAACTTTCATCTGTAGCAACACATCTCAAATGCTCCGATTCTCTTCTGTTCCGGTTTTCCCACAGTCCATGTTTCACTGCCATACAATGCTGTACTCCAGACGCACATTCTCAGAAATTTCTTCCTCAAATTAAGGCCTATGTTTGATACTAGTAGACTTCTCTTGACCACGAATGCCCTTTTTTCCAGGTCAGTTACATGTACTGAAATCGAGCTTCAATGTAATGAGGTCCTTTCCTACAAAAAATTAATCAGTGCCATCGCCACTTGATCTGTCACAGTTTAACAACCAAGCAAACCACCACTTCAGGATTTGGTGCCAGTTGTTGTGGTCTTCAGTCCGAAGACTGGACTGATGAAGCCCTCTACGCTACTCTATCCTGTGCAAGCCACTACATCTCCGAACAAATGGCTCTGAGCACTATGGGACTTAACGTCTGAGGTCATCAGTCCCCTAGAACTTAAAACTACTTAAACCTAACTAACCTAAGGACATCACACACATCCATGCCCGAGGCAGGATTCGAACCTGCGACCGTAGCGGTCGCGCGGTTCCAGACTGAAGCGCCTAGAACCGCTCGGCCACACCGGCCGGCATCTCCGAACAACTAATGCAGCCTACATCCTTCTGAATCTGCTTACTGAATTCAACTCTTGGTCTCCCTCTACGATTTTTATCCTGCATGCTTCCCTCCAGTACTAAATTGGTGATCCATTGATGTCTCAGAATGTGTCCTACCAACCAGTCCGTTCTTCTAGTCAGGTTGTGCCAAATGTTTCCTTTCTCCCCATTTCTAATCAGTACCTCCTCATCAGTTACGTGATATACCCATCTAACCTTCAACATCCTTCTGTAGCACCATATTTCAAAAGATTCTATTCTCTTCTTGTCTAAACTGTTTATCGTCCATGTTTCACTTCCATACACGGCTACTCTCCATTCAAATACTTTCAGAAAAGACTTCCTGACACTTAAATCTATACTCGCCGTTAACACATTTCTCTTCTTCAGAAACGCTTTTCTTGCTATACCTAGTCTACATTTTATATCCTCTATACTTTGACCATCATCAGTTATTTTGCTGTCGAAATACGAAATAGCAAAACTCATCTCCAATGTTTATTACAGAATTTGTTGAACATTCGATTCAACCGAATAGTAAGTAGCGATTAACGCTGTGTAGTGTCCCGTTTGATGGTTCCTTAAAATTACGAAAATGAAAAATTGAATTCAAGTAAGTAAGCCCTGTCGGGTTAAGGGCAAAGAACTCGCTGAGAACTCGAACCGGGATATTGCACGCACTCAAAATAAACCCACAAATTTCTCACACACTACGAGACAGCAACCACTCTAAACAGAAGTGGCTCTGTACAGGACACGTATAACGCTCCAGAACTAATCGGAACTTATGGCGATCACACATGTATACTCAACGCGCCAAATATAATTGCATTCGAGTTGTTATCGATAAATGGTCTGCTTACGATCATTTGAGGTTTTACCTACCTAATATCATTACAATACAACGCCCTCAATTGGTAGTGACTCGAATTCTGTTTCTTTACCCAATGGTAAATGAACAGTATACATCTGTTACTCTTCCGAACGATGTGAACCCTCTATAGACGGAATTTTAACTCGATCTGACAACCTTACAGTAGCAACGTAAAGGCGACTTCTCAATTTGAATTACCCAACTTCGGTCTGGCAAGTTAGCTATGCCAAGATCAATCTGTACTGCTGTAGACCCATACTATAGTTACGGAAGTGTTAAAATTCGACAAACGAATAGCGTTATTAGTACTTTTAAACAGTGTTTTCATTGTATTCGTTAGCTGACGGCGAAGCGAGCGGTCGGTTACACCCTTGGCGTATACTCTTGGCCGCCACGGAGTTTCTTCATAGCTAACTACTCTCTGCACCCTTTACCCGAGGCATCTTCCTCCTTCCTTTTATCTACAACATATTTTACAGAAATTGTTACATTGAGAAGAATTAAATACGAGCACATACCTCGTTAATTCACATATATACCCATTTTCCACTTACCGGTTTTTTTGAGGAGGGGGGGAGTGGGGGGGGGGATAATGTCATGCAAATTAAGGAACGTTTCAGCTACCTCTCATGAAGCATTTATGCAGTGGAATAAATAATAATGAGCGCCGACGGGTACCATATACACTAGGGTGACAAAAGTCATCGGATACTTCCTAATATAGCGTCGGACCTCCTTTTGCCCGGAGTATTGCAGCAACTCAACATGGCATGGACTCAACTAGTCGTTGGAACTCCCCTGCAGAAATGATGAGCCATACTGCCTCCACAGCCGTACTTATTGCGAAAGTGTTGAAGAGCAGGATTTTGCCCACCAACTGACCTCCCTATTATGTCGCATAAATTTTAGAGAACATTCTTGTCGGGCGATCTGTGTGGCCAAATAATTCGCTCGAACTGTTCAAATATTCTTCAACATTGTGGCTCGCTGACATAACATAGTCGTTCGGGTCCAGGAAGTCCATGAATGGCTGCACGTCGTTTCCAAGAAGCGAACATAAACATTACCAGTCAATGATCGGTTCAGTTGGACCAGAGGACCCAGTACATTCCATGTAAACACAGCTTACAGCATTACAGAACCACCACCAACTTGAACAGAGCCTGACAACTTGGGTCCATGCCTTCGTGGGGTCTGCGCCACACTCGAACCCTACCATCAGCTCTTACCAACAAAAATCGGGACCCGTCCAACCAGGCCACGGTTTTCCAGTCGTCTAGGGTCCAACCGATATGTTCACGAGCCATGGAGAGGTGCTGCAGGCGATGTCGTACTGTCACCAAACTCACTCGCTTCGGTCGTCCGCTGCCATGCTCCATTAACACTAAATTTCACCGCACTGTGCTAAAGCATACGTTCGTCGTACGTCCTACACTGCGATTATTTCACGCAGTGTTGCTTATCTATTAGCACCGACGACTATATGCATACGCCATTGCTCTCGGTCGTTAAGTGGAGGCCGCCCGCACTGCTTTGTCCGTGGTGAGACGGCAATGCCTGAAATTTGATATTCTCAGCACGCTCTTGACACTGTGGACCTCAGAATACTGCATTACCTAACGATTTCCGAAATGGAATGTCCTATGCGTCTTTCTCCGACTACCATTTCGTGTTCAGAGTCTGTTAAGTCCCGACGTGCGCACTTAATCACGTCTGAAACATTTTCACATGAATCATCTGAGTACAATTGACAGCTCCGTCGAAAAAAAAAAAGGTTCACATCGCTCTGAGCACTATGGGACTGGACTTAACATCTGAGGCCATCAGTCCCATAGACTTAGAACTACTTAAACCTAACTAACCTAAGGACATCACACACATCCATGCCCGAGGCAGGATTCGAGCCTGCGACCGTAGAGATCGCGCGGTTCCAGACTGAAGGGCCCAGAACCGCTCGGCCACTACGGCCGGCCTCTGTCGATCCACTGCACTTTTATACGTTGTGTAGTCGATACTACTGTCATCTGTGCATATCGCTATCGCATGGCTTTTGTCACTTCACTGTGCAGGATATGCTAACCCTATTCCGCAACCGTCAACAAAACTTCCGTTTCTGCTAGATAAATCCAACTGCGGCATTAAAGGAAACAAACTGATAAATATTATGATTAAACAGACCGCAGATGACGGAGAAGTTAATTTTTGTGGAATCTCATCTACCAGTTTCCTACGATGATGGCTTCTGCCAGAGAACTGTGAAACAAAGAACGGCAGGAGTTTCCAAAAGATGAGGAGGAGATTACAGAGGCCCAACACTCGGAGCCGTCTGCTCCAGCTAATTTGACCACCTGCCTTGCAGCTTCCTGTCGTGACTGTGTCCTACGCAACAGCTTTCTCTCGCTATTGCCGCCAATTTTATCCTTGGGCTCTCATCTAATCACTTTGATTGTGATGAAGGTACTAACAGAAATTACGGACACTTAGGGAGATTACAAAACTACGTGAATGAATTATTTGTTTTGTTCTTAAATTGGCGTAGTGCCAACTGGAAGTGTGCACCCTTTTTAAACGTTTGTATAATACTTTGTTACGTCACAGTTGATTAATTTATATAAAGTATTCAATTACCTCTTTTGTCAAGCAGGTCCGCACATAATGTATAACAGATACAGTTAGTCACTCCGAACATCAGGAAGTCACTTAAAGTCTCTTCAATGAATCTGCTCACATCATCACATCGTAAAAGAAAGACGCGGCGCTACGTGAACATTTTATGTACATGTAAGTAACTGTGATGTAGCAAATTATTATACGAACTTTTTGTCTTTTCCCGTTTGCCTACGTGGTATAATGCCCTTTACAGCCTTATAACAAAACCAGAAAAAATAGTAAACATGGGCTCTAAAATGCCTAACTTAAGAGCTATGAGCACTTGTTCGGCAAAAGAGATGTGTTTCACAATAACGAAGATAAGCATGTGCCAGTAACTTTTAAAGTAAGAATTTTATAGCCCATGTTAACTAGAATTTTTCTCTTGTTTTATTCCATACTACTTCCTCCCAAAATGTGGAAAGCAAAGAGTTTACAGTAGAAGACATGATTCCATATTCCGATATAATTGTCGTAAGGAGTGTGACCAAAATATAACTTGAATGTTTATTTTCCACTACAATAGTGAATCCATAGTCACAGTGCATAAACTTTTTCTTTAAAAAAGGGGTTACATTACCGGTTTCACCGAACTATGACGTCGTCGTTCGTTGAAACCGGTAATGTAACTCCATTTTTTAAAGAAAAAATTTTATGTACTGTGACTATTGCTTCACTATTTATAGTGTCAAATAAACATAGAAGAGATGTGTTTTGCAGTATCGAAGATGAACAAGTTCTCATAGCTCTTAAGGTATACATGTTAGAGCTCATGTTTACTAGATACTTTTTCTTGTTTTGCTGCAAGAAACCTGTCCTCAAAATTTGTAAAGGGAATCTAGTTGCATGGTGGAATCTAGTGACCGGATGTCCTTTCTGACGCCGCAACTTTTCCCATGAAGAAATCTATGTAGTCGTCCTATCTGTTTCCAGTGTTATCTCGTGTACAAGCGTGCTGACGTTTTCCAAGTGTTCGCACACTGTGTTTCTGAGATGGGACATGGGTATCAGGCCAGTATTTACCTAACTGGATTTGGGAAACCTCCTAAACACCACATCCAATCAGGCTGGCCCATCGACCCTTGTCGTTAATCCACGAGAATTCGATCCGGGGCTCACTTGTTGCCCCTCCCCGTCCCTCGCCCTTCCCACCCCTCACTAACCCAACCCCTGTGTCACAGAAGTGTTAGCACTCTCGGCTTTCCATGTAGGTTCCACAGATATATTGAATAAAGTCTTCAATTAAAGATACAAGAAGCTCAATCAATTAACTACTGTTACAGCATTAAAATGAGTGACAAACCATACTTATCTGTTCAATTTTTGCATTTAATTGCACCGGCAGTCACTGCTCGGTAAACAAGAGGAAATAACATACAATGATTGCTGAAGTACATGGGGAAATGAAAAGTGAGCGAGATACTGTCTAATCATATGACGACGGCAGCAGAATGTTTAGAGTTATGAGCAGCAGCGTGGTTCTGTTACGGCTGTACTTACGATCTAACATCGTAATGTTTATTAATAGGACACGACTAGCTAGCTACTACGATACTTACACGGTTTTCTCATCGGAAACTCGCAGTCTTCCCTCAACGTCCGAAGCTTCGGCACTCAGGAACACTGCGAAAAGGCGCCTACACTGTTCATGCATGTGACCCAGAGGATGACTGTAACGATCCTAGAAGCGTATGTTAACTACTCCACGATGGTGCCAAAAGTGAGGACTACTACTCGCCTTGGCCTTGGGTGCTTTATAAAATTCTCTGCTCACGAATTGGTGCCATATGGGAATCGAGCTTTCTCGGCGAATTTCATTGACGAAATCTTCTCGGTCTATCATCCGAGTCTTGGTGGCGTGTGTCGGAACATTTCGACAATTTCCTACTTGCCATGTTCAGGCAAAGTGTCGAGTTCGTGTCCATTTCATTAGTTAGTTACTTAGTTACATGTTCTGTAGATTATTTGAACGATTCTTTTATCGAAATGATTTGAGATCACTTTCAGTACTACTCATGCAACTACACTTAAAAACTAGTTTATATTTTTTTCCAGGCTACCAGTTTTTAAACAGAATTTTCTCCATGCAATAGAAGGAGTTGTCCAGCGGAACTGATTTTGGGTTCGATTTGAAACTTGCTTATCTACTTGCTGGATATTTTATGTTATTGGGCAAATGATCAAAAATTTTGTTCAACTCCTTTATAGGCACTGGGTCTTAAACTCCTCTGCTGAGGGGTAAACGGGTGGACCAGTCTAGAATTGGACAAAGTTGCACGAACTCTGCTGACCTGGCACCTGGACCTCGACCTTGCATCCAATACCTCTCTTACGGAGACACGCGAATGGCCCCCCGCTGGGCCCTCGGCAGAGGTGTCTGCGGCCCAGAGGCTACAAAGGGACGAACTGGACGTGGACACCACACATCGTCTGTACATTAGAGTAGGGAACCCATATAAACGTTGCGACATCACGAGAACCACGACTTCGCCGATAACACGATAAGATTTCGTCCAATTGGCATTACTTTATATTGGCCAAGATGTAGTCAAATGGTTCAAATGGCTTTGACCACTATGGGACTTAACATCTATGGTCATCAGTCCCCTAGAATTTAGAACTACTTAAACCTAACTAACCTAAGGACATCACACAACACCCGGTCATCACGAGGCAGAGAAAATCCCTGACCCCGCCGGGAATCGAACCCGGGAACCCGGGCGCGGGAAGCGAGAACGCTACCGCACGACCACGAGCTGCGGACCAAGATGTAGTCAAGTAAGGTGTTATCGAAATAGCAGCTTGGATGTTCTTGTGACTCGATGGCAATCGGACATTTGTTAAATTGACCAAAACATTCTTATGACTTACGAGTAGTAATACGATCAAAATGATTGCTCTTTCAAGTGGTAGGCTTCCCTAAACTTATGAGGCTTCAATCTGCTACCAGCATGGCAACTGCTGGTCTACGAGGCCTGGTGGATGACTATTATGATAACAGAAGTGCGTGTTGTTCCTTAATATATTTATATTAATTTAAATAAAAAGAAATAAATCAGTTTATATTTGGAAATTTATTTTAACATTGATCACTGAAATTTCAGCATATTAAAATTGATTCATAACTAAACTGGTGCCTTATTTAGGATTGTGAAAATGTGAGTTTGTAATCTTACAGAACACATCAAATATGGAGCCAAGATTGGGAGACTGCATACAACACTGCATTCATAAAATAACACACGAAGAACGTTGAAACATATGCAAGAGGAAATTAACCACTACCAACCGATTCAATTTTCACCCAAAGAAGTTACGTTCGAAGCGCAATCCTGTCCGTCATGTAATTACCACACACTCGTATACTAAATTCATACTAACTCTCTGTGAAATCTTCCCGAAAAGAATAGCTGAGGGCTACTTTGATGATTACACCACATGCTTCACGTGGTCAACTTGGTTTACATAAAGAGTGTAACTCCACAATAATTTTGATAATTAAAATAAATTAGATCGAAAAGCAATTTACAAAAGAAAAACCTCGAACTGGTTACTATCGTCATACTATTAACCTGATGGGTCAAACAATTGTATAAGCACGTGGTACTGGTCTCACAAAGTACACGCCACGTGGGTTGAACATAAAGAAAAGTTGCTATATTGAAAAATATTGTCAAGACGAGACGTTATAATCACACGAGCATTCGCATTTAAGATTGATGATCTTAGTTAGAGTTACTGATCAACACGTGGTTCCACTTTACTCACAAAGTAGTGACAAAGCAACTACCGGAAGATATTCTGAACTTCACACGCGAATTACACTGCGTTGCAATTTAAGATAACATTAGATATTTTAGAGCTAAACCTGAAATAAAGGTGATTAAATTTTCAGTTAGGCTGAACTTAAGAAATCCATTGTCCTGCGGACTTAGCAGACACACGCTTAGCCGGAGATCTTACCACTTCAGTCGCTCGCCGGGGACCGACTGACCTGGGCTCCTACCAACGGTGCTTCCGTATACAAAACGGAAGTGACCAGAGAGGCAGCTTCCTATACCAACATGACAAGGGACAGACAGGACCATACTAAGGATAGAAACCTCTTTGCTTTTAGAAAGCGTAGCTACCTGTTCCGACATTGGTCCTACTGTTCTCTAGCAGACAGGCTTGTCTGCTACCATCCAGCATGCAACTAGAAATACATTTGCTCATTCATTCTTTCACACAGAAGGGAAGGGGGATGACAGTATCTTATCATATACAGTATATAAAAGAAAGCGGATGTAGGTTCCGTATGAGACTGTGTGACATGAATTACATATAAACTGTGTTTTAAAGTGTAGTAGTGTGACAGATCGTTCTTGTTTATGTGTAAAAGTAACATATTCCAATACTCAGTCTCCTCCCAGATATTCAGAAACGCCACAGTAAATTTAGAAGAGGAATTTATGCCGTAAATGACAACGGATTTAAGAAATTAACATGAAAGGAATCCAACAGAGACCTTTCAACGGTAATTATCATTTTCTAAATTGTCATGGTTCTTGCAGTTGGTTAAATTCATCCTCTCATTCTGTCTTGTGACACCTTTTCATTTCTGTTAACCTGTTGTACCCACATCCTCTTGATGTTTTATATTCTCAATTTATGTATGTTACTGTAACATCTAATACACTGAAGAAACTGGTACACTGACCTAATATCGGGTAGGGCTCCCGCGGCCACGCAGAACAGCCGCAACACGACGTCGCATGGACTCGAATAATGTCTCAAATAGTGTTGCAGGGAATTAGAACCATGAATCCTGCAGGGCTGTCCGTAAATCCGCTAGAGTACGTGGGGATGGAGATCTCTTCTGAACAGCACGTTGCAAGGCATCCCAGATATGCTTAATAGTGTTTATGGCTGGGGAGTTTGGTGGCCAGCGGAAGTGTTTAAACTCAGAAGAGTGTTCCTGGAGACACTCTGCAGCAATTATGGACGTATGTAGTGTTGCATTGTCCTACTGGTATTGTCCACGTCCGTGGGAATGCATAAGGACATGAATGGATGCAGGTGATCAGACAGGATGCTTGCGTACGGTCACCTGTCAGAGTCGTATCTAAACAGGAGTCTCATATCACTTGAACCGCACACGTCCTACATCATTACAGAGCCTCCACCAGTTTAAATAGTCCCCTGCTGACATGCGGTGTCTACGGATTCATGAGGTTTTCTCCTTACCTGTACACATCCATCTGCTCGATACAGTTTGAAATACGCCTCGTCCAACCCGGCAACATGTTTCCAGTCATGAACAGTCTAGTGTCGGTGTTGACGGGCTCAGGTGAGATGTGAAGCTTTGTGTCGTGCAGTCATCAAGGGTACACGAGTGGGCCTTCGGCTCTGAAAGCCCATATCGATGATGTTTCGTTGAATGGTTCACATGCGGGCACTTGTTGATGGCACAGAACTGAAATATGCAGCAATTTGCGGATGGATTGCACTTCTGTCACGTTGAACAATTCTATTTAATCGTCGTTGGTCCCGTTATTGTAGGATCTTTTTCCGGCCGCAGCGATTTCGGAGATTTAATGTTTTAGCGGATTCCTGATATTCATGGTACACTCGTGAAATGATCGTACGGGAAAATCCCCACTTCATCACTATCTCGGAGATGCTGTGTCCCATAACTTGTGTGCCAACTATAAAAACACGTTCAAATTTACTTAAATCTTGATAATCTGACATTGTAGCAGCAGTAACCGATCTAACAATTGCACCAGCCACTTGTTGTCTTATATAGGCGCTGCCGATAGCAGTGCTGTATTCTGCCTGTTTACGTATTTCTGTATTTGGATACGCATGCCCATACGAGTTTCTTTGGCGCTTCAGTGTGTAGGATACTATTGTCTGATTCACAATGTTTGCGATCTTTGTCAATGACTACATAGTATTCCAGAGGCTATATTATGCGCTCAATTGAAACTGCGGTCGTTTTGTAGATCTGCTCGCTGCTCAATTAATGTTATAAATGAATAGTAATAGTTTTGTTCCTGTTCCTTGGCTTTTAGAGAAGAGAGAGAAAGCAATTGTGTAACGCTGTGACAGTAAAATTGTTGATAATTTCAAATTCAGAATACTTCCTTATTAATTATAAAAGATCCTTTCAACATTCAGATCATAAATCTTATTTGAAAATTCGAAATTCATAAATGTTAATATTTATAATGTGTGATATATTCATGTTCGTGTCTGGAACTTTCTAATTCTGGCGATATATCCAGCCTGCAGCTTCGTGATCGTTTCAAAGAATACTAAACGTAATAAATTACTTGCTAAATTATTTTATTTTCGTCATGCCACCAGATAGGCCAAGCAACAATATTGTTTATTTCTGCTTGAAAATACACGACACGTTACCCCCTACAAACTTACCAATCCTATTAGTGGGATCTTCGTCGCTGAATAAGAATTTTTCTCGCCATCTGCACTACCATTTTGCTGCCTGTGCCTCTTCGGTTTGATTGTATAGCCTTGCTTGCTAGGTACGCTACATCCATCTTACACGTCCATAGCTCAGGCCGTACATAAAAGCCTTCGGTGACTAACTGCAGGTAGCTGGTTAGAATCTTGGTGATGGAAGCCATTTTCGTCATCGGTAACATAAATACACAAACATGACACCAGAATAACTTGACAGTCACCAACACTCTACGTGTGGGACACACCAGCTGCTGATGTGGCGTCAAACTGAATAGTTTGAACCGATGGAAAGAGAAGAATGTCCTATCCCAGTTATGTATTCTCTAATTTTGTATTTATTAGTTAGCTCAAATCAAATGGCTCTAAGCACTTTGGGGCTAAACATCTGAGGTCATCGGTCCCCTAGAGTTAGAACTACTTAAACCTAACTAACCTAAGGACATCACACGCATCCATGCCCGAGGCAGGATTCGAACCTGCGGCCCTAGCAGCAGCGAGGTTCCGGACTGAAGCGCCTAGAACCGCTCGCCCACAACGGCCGGCTATTAGTTAGCCGCTATTTTTCTATCTATTTCATCATTTTCGCGTTTACTTTTTCTTCAAACCGTATTCTGTACTAAATAGCTCTTTCACACTATTCCACAGTTTCTCCAAATTCTTACACAAAGGCAGCGAACTTAGTCGCCTACGAACTGCAGTGATATAGGATTTGGACAAAAATATCGAAACACAGCGGGAAATACATGCCTGAAAATAAATGCAGATTGCGCTGTTGTATTTGACCACGAACGGGGCCCGTGAAATGTCTTCATTAGGATGCAAGTGTAAGTTGTGCTCAGAACAACGTCCAGTGTAGCTGTGAGTGCATTATGTCGGATCTAAGTGAGAACGTGGGCAAATTGTTGCTGACCTCATAGTTGGTGCTTCCATAGGCGATTTGTATGTTATTTCAAGAGAAACAATATCGAAGATTTATACCGCAAACAGGGAAAGCGGGAAAACTTCATTTGCTAAGTCACAACACGGGCGAAAGTGTGTGTTACGTGATCGTGACAGAATGTCACTGAAGAGGGTTGTGAGGAAAAATAAGAGGGCAGTGGCTGCAGAAGTCACTCAAGAACTGATTGTCGCACTCGCGAAACCTGTCAGCATCAAAACAGTCGTTCGACCTATACTTGAATATTGCTCATCAGTGTGGGATTCGTACCAGGTCGGGTTGACAGAGGAGATAAAGAATATCCAAAGAAGAGCGGCGCGTTTTGTCACAGGGTTATTTGGTAAGCGTGATAGCGTTACAGAGATGTTTAGCAAACTCAAGTGGCAGACTCTGCAAGAGAGGCGCTCTGCATCGCGGAGTAGCTTGCTGTCGAGGTTTCGAGAGGGTGCGTTTCTGGATGAGGTATCGAATATATTGCTTCCCCCTACTTATACCTCCCGAGGAGATCACGAATGTAAAATTAGAGAGATTCGAGCGCGCACGGACGCTTTCCGGCAGTCGTTCTTCCCGCGAACCATACGCGACTGGAACAGGAAAGGGAGGTAATGACAGTGGCACGTAAAGTGCCCTCCGCCACACACCGTTGAGTGGCTTGCGGAGTATAAATGTAGATGTAGCTCCAAAAGCAGGGCGTTGCAGGGGAGAGCTGGAATTCCAAAACCATTCGACAGCAAAGCAAATGCCCATAACAGTTCCGAAGCCATAAAACCTGGACTGTGGCGCAATGGAAGAACATCCCTTGGTCGGATGAGTCTTGTTTTGCACTGTTTCCACTTCTGCCCGAGTTTACGTCCCAAGAGTGAAGCATAGTGGGGATGATGATTTGGGCAGCCATACTGTTGAATTCCGTGGGCCACAGGGTTAATCTGTAAAGTCTCATTATTGCCAAGGATTATGTGACTATTTTGTCTGGTCAGGTACAAGTTTGTTCCTCAATGGTGATACCGTTTGCCAAGGCGACAGGGCCGCTGTTCACACAGCCCGCATCGTCAAGGACTGATTTTGGGAGCAGCAGGATGAATTGTCATACCTCCCGTGGCTACCAAAGGCACCAGATCTTAATGTTATTGGGCCTTCGTGGTCTGGTTTGGACTGAAGATGGATGCATGATCGCTGTCCATCTCTATCATCGTTACCTGAACTTGCACAATTTCGCAGAAAAACATGTTACAAGACCGTATATGACCTGTTTATGTATTACGATACCAGTGGAACCTGTTTTGGATTTCATAAAACGTTTGTTAACGAATCCATCAACAGTTGCAGTACTCATATTTAGCGACTAGTTCCAAACCGTTCAGATTCATTTTATAGCCTAGCCTACTGAGGTTGCACTTAAAAGTGGCTGACGTTATTAAGAAACATAATCAGACACTTCCAGTGCAGCCTCAGTAGGCAAGGCTTGGAAACGAACCTGAACGGTTTGAAACTAGTCGCTAAATATAGATTCTGCAACTGTTGACAGATTCGTGAGTAAACGCTTTATGAAATTTAGTAAAGTTGCGGGTTTCCTGTCAACAAAATGTTGAAACAGATAAAAGCTGTTTTGAATACCAACGAGTTTCCTACAGTGTATTACTGGTTGGTGTCGCCATATTTTTGTCCAGCTCCTGTTATTTGCATTGACGTCAGTGCACGCTGCGTATTCTTATGTCGTTGCAAACTGCGTCTTATAATACAGAGGGGTCCAAAAAAATGTATCCACTGTTTAAAAGTCCATAACTTGCAAACTAATTGACGGAATTGTCTCATTTTTGGTGAAAGTGTAGCTTAAAGTCCAACTTAAAGATATCACTGTAGGTGTTCGAAATGGTCACCATTAACATCCACACACAAACGATGCAGCCGAACTGCAGCACGAACTACTGACTGCAAGGTGTTCAGTTGGATATTTGCACATGAATGTACGATGGATTCTCGAGATTCATCCAATGTGCGTGGCTTTTGTCGATAAACGACGTCCTTTAGTGTTCCCCACAGGTAAAAGACCAGAGGAGTTAGGTCTTGGGAACTTGGTGGATACTCCACAGCACCTCTACGGCCTATCAATCTTCCTGGTAGATTTTCATCGAGATACGCCCTAACACGGTTTTGGTAGTGGGCTGGGGCACCATCTTGTTGAAAGTAAACTCTTCCGTCTCCATACAAGTCTCGGATGGCAGGCAAAATGGATGTCTGAAGCTTCTGAAGGTACACCTCACCGGTAACTGTGCCGTCAAAGAAGAATGGCCCAATCAAGCCCCAGTAAGACAACCCGCACCACAGATTTACTCCTGGCAAATTCACAGCTTTGTCTACATGGACGTTCGGATTTTCGGCGGCCCAGTAGATGCAATTGTGGCGATTTACTGAACCATTGAGTTTGAACTGTGCCTCATCAGACCACACAATCATCTCTGCAAACTCTTCATCGTTGCGCACCATGTTAGTAAACCACTCGCAGTACTCCATTATACGATCTGGGTCGTCCTCGTTCATTGCTTGTAGCAATCGTGGGATGTAGCACTTCCACTTTGCTGTCTTCAAAATTCGCCGAACACTTGAGCGACTGACTCCAGTTTCACGGGCACACTGTCTCACAGACTTCTGTGGTGAGCGAGTGAATTGTTGGAACACACGACGGGAGTTAGCTGGACTTGTTACTATTACAGGTCGTCCAGATCGTTGTTTGTGTACAACTTTAACACAGCCTTTGGCTTCAAATTCGTCTCGAATGCGACGAATCGTTAAACGTGTCCGTGGGTCTGTTTGATACTCATTTCGCCATTACCGTTGAACCTCATTAATGTTTTCGTACTTAAAATACCACTTCAAAACTTACTTCCTTTCATCGAATGTAAGCCTTGCGCCAGCCATATTTACTCAAGTAAACTAGGTGCAACTAAGAACAAAACACTGACTACCTGGCGACTGTTATCTGACAAAACAAAACAACGCAATACAACGCTTGTGTGGCGATTGCTGGAGCTACAAACTATTACACTACCAAAGATGAGACAACTCCATCAATTAGTTTGCCAGTTATGGACTTTTAAACAGTGGATACGTTTTTTTGGACCCCACTGTACAGTGGCAATATACTCGCCTTGCGTGCATGAGGCGGATAAGACGCTTGATTTGGGGGGGTGGGGTGGGGTGGGTGGGGGGGGAAGGCCGAGGAGGAAGAGAGGGTATAAGTTTGGAGAGAAAGTGTCAATACCTAGGATCCCTTAGAATTTAGTACACTATTTTAGAACGGGATTTTCCTCATGCTGCTGCCGCAATAAAGTGGATTTTTTTGCAGTGACTGGCAACATTACAAAGCACTCTGTGGCAAAATTGTTCGACTGTCAGTCTTCGCATGGCCTTGACAAAGCCGCAGCTTTTGTTCCGCCTGCTGCCGAGATAAGCCACTTGAGACAAAATAAAGGCACAGCTTCTTAATGAAGCGTTTTCGGCGCTGCGGATTGGTGCTCGCTTTTTCACGATTCAGATCGTTGAACGTTCCTGCTTTTCTAAAGGATCACCTACTACTTTCAGCATCGGGACTCTGGAGAAATACACTAGTTAAAATTGCACCCAAAGTATTGTTTATGTGAGTGAAGAAATTGACGTCAATGGAGTCTCAGTTACGCTATTATTCTGCATTTTGCACCTTAAGTTTGCTGCGACAGAAAAAAATGCTATACGATATTCAAAATCAAGTTACTTCACTAGATGTGCGACGAACTTTTGAAAAGGTTCAGATTATTCTGAACGTCCTTTTCTTATAGGACGCTTAAGCATAGTCGTGGCTTAATACACAGTACTCGTATTTGAGAAGAAGGGCCTCAAATCTCCACCTGGCCAGCTAGCTTTAGTCTACCATAAATCACTCATAGCGGATGCTTCAACCGGACAGAGTGATCTCCTCTGTCTTATACTGGCTAATGATCTCCTCGTCCGAGGCTCGTTAAAAACTAACTTTCCTTCCTCCTTGCAGTAAGATATTCTAATGTGGTTTATCCTCTAGATTAGAAAAACTATTACCGGTCTTCCCTTTTTGTTTCTAACCAAAGATGTGTCTGAAACGCTACAAAAATGACTGAAAAATAATATTTATGATCACTCAAATTATTATTACCATAATCACTCCCTTTGTAGACCACTGAAGACATGTGAAACAATAAGGTGAAACACATTTAAACCAAAACTAAAATTGTATTGCAAAAGACGAATAATATTTATTCTTATCTTACAAGATACGTAGCATTGAACTAACATCTGATGAAGAATGGCTGCAAATACTAAAAGTATAAACGATTAAAAGATATTGCAATTCTGGGACATTCCTCGTGAAAAATAAGATTCTCTTGTTCGAGGGCAGCCTCCGATGAGTTATTAAAATAAATAAATACATTTTATTACATTCTGTACTTACGTGTTGACAGTGCTTCTCCACATAGTACGCACCGAACTTCAAACATTTGCCTTACTGGGTCACCAGCTTATTTACTCCTTCATCAAAGGATGGTGTTGCCTGGTACTGCGGCCAGTTCTTGACAGAATCCTTGAGAAAATCGCCTATCGTGAACTGCTGCATAGCCAACCAGACCTTCATCTTCGGGATGAGAAGAAAGTCGCTTGATACCAAGTTCAAATTATTGGGATGATGGTGGAAAACCTCCCAGCCAAGAATGTTGAGTTTTTTCTTCATTCGAGTCGCAGTACGAGGGGGTCGTGCATTGTCGGAAGGAAAATAATTAATTTTGTCAATAATTGCGTTCCGCTTGTTTTGGACTGACTTTGAGAGTTTCATTCAGTCTCACAATAAATCTACCTATGGTTTCAAAGTATTCTCACGCGTTACTCTCATGAAATTCGTTGCCAGAATCCAAAAAATCGAACCAACACTTTTCAGTTTGACACTGTTTGCTTGAATTTTTGGACTTATTGGGACAAAGAGCGTGCATCCACTGTTAGGACTAAAAAAAATGGCTCTGAACACTATGGTACTTAACAGCTATGGTCATCAGTCCCCTAGAACTTAGAACTACTTAAACCTAACTAACCCAAGGACATCACACAACACCCAGTCATCTGTTAGGACTATTTCTCCGTTTCAGCGTCCAATGCACTGTATCCGAGTCTCGTGGCCAGCCACGATTCTGTTAGGAATTCCCTGTGCATCTTTGAGTTTTATGAACATCGGTTACATACTTTGGTACTGAGCGTATAATTTATGGTAACATAATGTTTCTGTGACAGTGTTAAAGATGGTTGTCCTTGATATCTAAGGCATATTTTCAGCAAGTTCGGAAATTGTGAAGTGACATCCCCTACTCACAATTTCGACAATACTTTGAAAAAGTTTATCAGTCACATATGAATGTATTCGTGGACAACTTTCATTATGCACATCTGTACCACAGCCTCGAATTTCCTGACACCAGTCCCTCATAACACCATCCCAGTACACACGACCCTTTCGCTGATGAATCTTGGCTGCGTTGACTCCTTCTTCTTGCAGGAAACGAATGACAAAACGTATCGCACGAGTGACGGGAAACGCTATAACACCATCTATTTCAGTTGCTTGGTATTTGTACACTGAAGAACGCAACAGAAGTTGACTGACGGAAAGTGATCTTCAAAGTCTCCTTTTCCAACCAAGGTCCATAGGTTTACAAGCATTTGTTTACTCGTATTTTTTATAGCGTTATGACCTACAATATACACTACTGGCCATTAAAATTGCTACACCATGAAGATGACGTGCCACAAACGCATTCACACAAGGCTGGCGCCAGTGGCGCCTCCTACAACGTGCTGACATGGGGAAAGTTTCCAACCGATTTCTCATACACAAACAGCAGTTGACCGGCGTTGCCTGGTGAAACGTTGTTGTGATGCCTCGTGTAAGGAGGAGAAATGCGTACCATCACGTTTCCCACTTTGATAAAGGTCGGATTGTAGCCTATCGCGATTCCGCTTCATCGTATCGCGACATTGCTGCTCGCGTTGGTCGAGATCCAATGACTTTAAGCAGAATATGGAATCGGTGTGTTCAGGAGGCTAATACGGAACGCCGTGCTGAATCCCAACGGCCTCGTATCACTAGCATTCGAGATGACAGGCATCTTATCTGCATTGCTGTAACGGATCGTGCAGCCACGTCTCGATCCCTGAGTCAACAGATGGGGACGTTTGCAAGATAACAACCATCTGCACGAACAGTTGCACAGCAGCATGGACTATCAGCTCGGAGACCATGGCTGCGGTTACCCTTGACGCTGCATCACAGACAAGAGCGCCTACGATGATGTACTCAACGACGAACCTGGGAGCACGAATGGCAAAACGTCATTTTCTCGGATGAATCCAGTTTCTGTTTACAGCATCATGATGGTCGCATCTGTGTTTGGTGACATCGAAGTGAACGCACATTGGAAGCGCGTATTCGTCATCAAGTTACTGGCGTATCACCTGGCGTGATGGTATGGGGTGCCATTGGTTACACGTCCCGGTCACCTCTTGTTCGCATTGAGGTCACTTTGAACAGTGTACGTTACATTTCAAATGTGTTACGACCCGTGGCTCTACCCTTCATTCGATCTCTGCGAAACCCTACATTTCAGCAGGATAATGCACGTCCGCATGTTGCAGGTCCTGTACGGGCCTTTGTGGATACAGAAAATGTTCGACTGCTGCCCTGGCCAGGACATTCTCCAGATCTGTCACCAATTTAAAACGTCTGGTCAATGGTGGCCGAGCAACTGGCCCGTCAAGATACGCCAGTCACTAGTCCTGATGATCTGTGGTATCGTGTTGAAGCTGCATGGGCAGCTGTACCTGTACACGCTATCCAAGCTCTGGTTGACTCAATGCCCAGACGTATCAGGGCTGTTATTACGGCCGGAGATGGTTGTTCTGGGTACTGATTTCTCAGGATCTATGCACCCAAATTGCGTGAAAATGTAATCACAGGTCAGTTCTAGTATAATATATTTGTCCAATGAATACCCGTTTATCATCTGCATTTCTTCTTGGTGTGACAATTTTAATGGCGAGTTGTGTATGATCAAACGTATCCAAACACCCCTTGTAATGCGGCATTGGCCACTAGATCCCACGAGATGCGGACCCGCCAGTACAAAGCCAAGCATGTAGTATTCTGTTGTCAGTAGAGGAGCAGTAACAGCAGAATGGGGCGGCAGGCGAGCTCAGTGGCTTCGAACTTGGATTGGTCATTGAATGTCACCTCGGTGAAAAATTCACCTGGGACATTTCAACCCCTCTAAACTCTTGGTGATGTGACTGTGAAGTGGAGACAATCAAGACCAGGTATACCTCATCTAGTCCCTGCAGACGAGAAGTGACAGTCGAGGCTTGCAGAGAGTGGTTGTAAGAAGTCTTATTACATCAGCGGAAGGAATCACTCGTGAATTCCAAAGTGCTGCTAGCAGCCCAGCTTGCACGGCTACTATGCATAGGGAGTTAAAAAGAGTGAGGTGCAATGGTCGAGCTCCTCATAAGGCACACATACGCTAAAGCCGTCGGCACACGGACCGTGCTGTCGAACGTCAACGTTGAGCATGCTGAGTTCAACGTGCTGCTGAACGCTCAGGAACGATGCGACTTGTGCATACGGTACGTGGGCCCCAACGTGGTATACGCGATCGCAACGCACTCCAGCGGCAGTTGCGGGATGTTTCTGTTTCGTAAATCACACTGTTTACTAAATGGGCGCGCGTAAAATTCCCGCGTTAGCTCTATTAAAATGCACTTACCTCCATTGCCCATATGGGACATTCACCTGGGACATTTCAACCCCTCTAAACTCTTGGTGATGTGACTGTCACGTATGTAATATACACAAATAAAAACTTCAATATCCATATACATGTTTTAAGACGAAAAGGAAAGTGCCATGTCCAATCAGTAAGGACGTAGGCTTGTAAAAGTTCCATTACAAATTTTGCAATAGTTCTCCACGTAAGATAAACATTATTTCATCATTCCCACAATTTAGTACAACCGCAAGGTCATTCTTACGTGATCACTGTTCCTGCCCACTAGTAGAATCCTTGCAACACGTAAATTACAAACGTATAAAGATATTTCGCTCCTTTTTCTTTTACAAGTAGCGTAAGCTGTCCTGTAGATTAAGCCAATCGAATAAACACACTCCTCGAAAAAAAGGTAAACATAAAATATTATAGTATATACTTATATTAAACTAATAATATAGCATCAGAACCTATCAAAAATGCGAATGTTAGGGGAAAAAAATTTATTGGGAGGAGACGCGAACCACTGCCGTATTACGCAGCCAGTTCAGAAACAGTTACACTAACAACTACGCTAATTCAGCGAGAGGTATATCTTGGCCACTTCCAGCATCCTGTCTCTCTCTAAAAGTATTAATCGTGGCTATGTTACTAATTGAAATTTAATTACAACAAATTGTAGCAAGAACTAAGCGTTTTTGGTGGATTTTCAGTGTGTCTTTGCCTTCAAATGGCATACTCTCATAATACGCAAGTTAACAATAATTCTCTTGCCACGAATATGATGTTTCTCATTATTTTATTTCAACGAATCACAGTTAACAACGGGTTTTCGTGTGATTCTCAATTTGATGGTGCTCAGAAGCGGCATATATACGTATAGGCTTGAAATGAATGCCAATATGGCGCCTCACAACTCCGTGCTGAAGGGAGATCGCGTGCACATGAGGTAGGTGGCGTTGTGCCATCTGATTTGTCAACGCTCAGACGCACGCTCAGAATATCTGACATGCTAGATATTGCTCTACTCCTGAACGTGCCATTTCACGTTATGACGTCAGAAACTCGGCACGCTCAACGTTCGGATGCACGGTCCGTGTGCCGACGGCTTAAGCAACGCTTCAGATAGTGTAAAGGGCGACGTTGCTGGACAGGGATGATTGAAAATGAGTGTTTTGGAGTGACTAGTCAAGGTATACCCTGTGGCAATCCGTTGGAAGGATTTGCGTTTGACGAATTCCTAGAGGACGTTACATGCCGCCTGTGTAGTACCAACAGTGAACTAAGGAGGAGGTGCTGTTACGGTATGGGCGTGTTTCTTGTGGTTAGCATGTGGTCCCCTTATTGTTCTTAAAAAGACGCTAAATGTCGAAGGATGTGAATAAATTTTGCAGTAATGTGTACTGCGTGCAGTACAGGAACAGTTCGGAGATGATGACTGATTGTATAAGAATTGTGGTTGGCAGGAGAGCCAACACCGTGTTACTAGAGGAGGCCGAAATGCACGAGTTCTAGCTCACGCAGGCTGGCGTGAGGTCTGGAACAGGACAAGGAAATTAGAATTTAGAAAAACGGACGTAGCTGGTGGAATACTTAACTTGAATCCATTAATGATGAACGTCGCTCTTGATGGTACATGATTCACAATATCAATAGTAACTGAATATGGCGCCTTGCTAGGTCGTAGCAAATGACGTAGCTGAAGGCTATGCTAAACTATCGTCTCGGCAAGTGAGAGCGTATTTTGTCAGTGAACCAGCGCTAGCAAAGTCGGCTGTACAACTGGGGCGAGTGCTAGGAAGTCTCTCTAGACCTGCCGTGTGGCGGCGCTCGGTCTGCATTCACTGATAGTGGCGACACGCGGGTCCGACGTATACTAACGGACCGCGGCCGATTTAAAGGCTACCACCTAGCAAGTGTGGTGTCTGGCGGTGATACCACAATAAGCATGACAATGCACATTGTCTTAAAGTGAGATGCGTGAGGCAATGGTTTGTGGACTATAAAAGTTCTGAAATGGACTGGCCTGCCCATAGTTCCGACCTGAAGCCAATGCAACACCTCTGGGACGAGATACAACGTCGACTGTTTTCCAGATCCCAGCGTCCGATGTCGCTACCTTCTGTGATTTAGGCCCTTGAGGAAGAATGAAAGTGTCCCCATCAGAGTTCAAACCCTCATAAAGGCGGAGGGTAGACCACCGTAAAATAATATCCATTAGCAAGTGACCCAATACGCCTACTAATATTTTCATCGACTACGCTTCAAGCGAAATCACAATGAACATTTATGAAAACGAACTGATATATTTGCTGGAACCTATTCAGGATATTGTCCGCAACATGTATTGCTCGCCACTACCAATGGGAATTTCTCAATGTATTTTTTTTAGTCTCTTTCCCTACCCCTAAAGGTAGACAGAGCTGTTCCATTAATGGCCCATTTCTTAGGCAGTGAATTATTAGTCAAATATTGTGTGAGCTGGTAGTGGGGAATAGGGAATATCTAGGAAGGGAATTCCAGTTCCAGTATTCGCCTTACAGCTAAGGGAAACGTCATGAACTGGGTGAGGGGAACTATTTTTAGTATAACTAGTGTACAAAAAAGCAATTCATAGCTTTGAAAACTGATTTTGATTTATTAATATAACTTACATACATAGTTTTGGTGCCATTTTACATAAAAATACATCAAGCTTTTTACATTGTACCTAAACAGATCCAGTTTGATTTCAGTTGGTTAAGCAACACACATCCTGGTTGAAGTCGATTCCTCGCCAAACTCGTTGCAGCACGTCAGGTGCGACTTTCTCAATTGTGAGGTAGATTCTATCTCTGAGCTCTGTTAGAAAATTCGGTAGGAGTGGAACAAACACGGTATCCTTGATGAATTCCCAAGAGAAAAAGTCAAGAGGTGTCAGGTCCGGTAAATCTGGGGGACCATGCATCTGGCACACCTCGGCCAATCCACTTATCAAGAAAGCGGACATTTAAGAAGCCCTGGACGTCGGGGAGGTTGTGTTGTGCGCAAACTGCACACTGCGTTCCTTTTAATCAACATCAATCTGGGGAATTAAGAAATTTTCCAACGTACGTAAGTAGACTATTCCCTTGATAGTTTTCTTTTGGAGAAGAAAGGTCCGTAAATTTTGCTCTTGATCGATGCACAAAACACATTCAATTTTTGACTATGACGTTCGTGTTCCAAGGATTTTCGTGGATTTTCACTGCCCAAAACCTACAATTATGTGTATTAACTTTAGCAATTAAGTGAAAACTCGACTCGTT
Source organism: Schistocerca nitens (assembly GCF_023898315.1). Lineage (NCBI taxonomy): Eukaryota > Metazoa > Arthropoda > Insecta > Orthoptera > Acrididae > Schistocerca > Schistocerca nitens. The sequence continues at coordinate 272,658,741 of NC_064620.1, forward strand.
GCTAAAGATAATCTTTCCAGTGAAATCTTCATCTTCATTCAACCAATGTAACATTTTCCCACGAAGGTTTTTATGAGCAATACTAGTGTCGTTTATTTCTTGCACCATTGTAAACTTGTATTGTTGGCGATACAACCGTTTTCTTAACACACGCCATTCAGTCATATCTGGACGCCCAGCTCTCAAGATGCATGCTGGGTCGATTTTGTAGGACTGATCACAAAGCTTTGTCCCACTTGCTCTACGATGTCATCAGACGCACGGGGATAACCTGAAGATTTCGTATGGCTTACCGAATATCCAGTTTCAGTAAAACTTTTATGCCCCTCATAAGTAGTAGGCCTACAGGGAGGATCTTTACTATTCTCTGTACGAAAATTACATTACACAGTTGTAGCAGAATTCGACTCTTCGAACCAAAACGCATAGCGAACAAACTCGATACCGGCCAAAGCAGCCATCTATGTTGCAACTGCCGCCAGCGCCTGTGGTGGTGCCATTCTGTACTAGCGAACCACACGAGTGAAAAGATCTACTTCTCTTGAAGACGGCACCAAGACTAAGTCTGTAAATCGTATGAATAAACTTTTACGAATTTTCAAAGTTATTTTTGATACAACCGGTAATTCACGGACGATGTTCAAATGGTTCAAATGGCTCTGAGCACCATGAGACTTAACATCTGAGGTCATCAGTACCCTAGAACGTAGAACTATTTAAACCTAACTAACCTAAAGACATCACACACATCCATGACCGAGGCAGGATTCGAACCTGCGACCGTAGCGGTCGCGCGGTTCCAGACTGTAGCGCCTAGAACCGCTCGGCCACCGCTGCCGGCACGGACGATGTGCCTCAGACTAAACATTTGAAAACTTGGTGTAGGTGTAGGTGCAGTTGTTTGTATGTACACACAGTAAAGTCATTTGGCATCAGGAAGGACATCCATCCACTAACTGTCACAAAAATGGTCAAAACCCTGATAACAATACCGACCCTGTAGAGATACAGTAAAGACGAACAAGAAGAAGAAGTAGAAGAAGAAGACACACAGTAAAGTCATAGCTAGATGGAGATATGAATGTGTCTATGGCGAAAATTTTCTCTTTCTTACATGATGTACTGGAGGAGATCGAAATTTCTAGTAAATCGAAAATTCTCTCGAGTTTATGATTGACGAGCAACAAGTGTTCAGTCAAAATTACGACGGGCGTTCATTAAGTAATACAAAATATTTTTTCTGAAAGCGGCGTGGTTTTATCAGGCTTTCAGTACACCATACTTTTCCAACTCTTTTGACCGTAAAAGCCTACTTTTCAAGACATTCTCTGTTCAATGCGATTGCCTTACGCCTTCTTACTGGGAGGGCTGTGCGGAGTGGCCGCGCGGTTTGAGGCGCCATGTCACAGGCTGCGCGGCCCCTCCCGCCTGAGGTTCGAGTCCTCCCTCGGGCATGGGTGTGTGTGTTGTTCTTAGCATAAGTTAGCTTAAGTAGTGTGTAAGTCTAGGGGCCGATGACCTCTGCAGTTTGGTCGTTTGGAAATTCAAACACCGCGAGACCGCTACGGTCGCAGGTTCGAATCCTGCCTCGGGCATGGATGTATGTGATGTCCTTAGGTTAGTTAGGTTTAACTAGTTCTAAGTTCTAGGGGACTAATGACCTCAGACGTTGAGTCCCATAGTGCTCAGAGCCATTTGAACCATTTTTTGAAGTTCAAACACATTTGAACTGGGAGGGCCCGTATGCCCGCATGGTACCATTCTACTGGTTGACGTCGGAGTCAATGTCTTGCTGCATCAATAAATTCCCCATCACCCATATACTGCTTCCCGCGGAGTGCACCCTTCATTGAGCCAAACGGATGAAAGTCGGAAGGTGCGAGATCGGGGCTGCAGGGTGGATGAGGAACTGGAAGGTGCGAGATCAGGATTGTAGGGCGGATGAGGAAGAACGGTCCAATAAACTTTTGTGAGCTCGGCTTGGGTGCACAGACTTGTGTGAGGCCTCGCGTTGTCATGGAGAAGGAGCGATTCATTTGCATTTTTGTGGCAACGAACACGCTGAAGCTGTTTCTTCAACTTCCTTAGGGTAGCACAATACACTTCAGAGTTGATCGTTGCACCACAACGGAGGACATCAAACAGAATAACCCTTTCTGTGACCCAGGAGACCGCAGCCATGACTTTAGTGGCTGAGGGCGCGGCTTTGAACTAGGCTACTGGCCATTAAAATTGCTACACCAAGTAGATGATGTGCTACAGACGCGAAATTTAACCGTCAGGAAGAAGATGGTGTGATATGCAAATGATTAGCTTTTCAGAGCATTCACCTACAACGTGCTGACATGAAGAAAGTTTCCAGACGATTTCTCATACACAAACAGCAGTTGACCGGCGTTACCAGGTGAAATGTTGTTGTGATGCCTCGTGTAAGGAGGAGAAATGCGTACCATCACGTTTCCGACTTTGATAAAGGTCGGATTGTTGCCTATCACGACTGCGGTTTATTGTATCGCGACATTGCTGCTCGCGTTGGTCGAGATCCAATGACTGTTAGCAGAATATGGAATCGGTGGGTTGAGGAGGGTAATACGGAACGCCGTGCTGGATCCCAACGGCCTCATATCACTAGCAGTCGAGATGACAGGCATCTTATCCGCATGGCCGTAACGGATCGTGCAGCCACGTCTCGATCCCTGAGTCAACAGATGGGGACGTTTCCAAGACAACAACCATCTGCACGAACAGTTCGACGACGTTTGCAGCAGCATGGACTATCAGCTCGGAGACCATGGCTGCGGTTACCCTAGACGCTGCATCACAGACAGGAGCTCCTGCGATGGTGTACTCAACGACGAACCTGGGTGCACGAATGGCAAAACGTCATTTTTTCGGATGAATGCAGGTTCTATTTACAGCATCATGATGGTCGCATCCGTGTTTGGCGATGTCGCGGTGAACGCACATTGGAAGCGTGTATTCATCATCGCCATACTGACGTATCACCCGGCGTGATGGTATGGGGTGCCATTGGTTACACGTCCCGGTCACCTCCTGTTCGCATTGACAGCACTTTGAACAGTGGCCGTTACATTTCAGATGAGTTACGACCCGTGGCCCTACCCTGTTTGGAAACATGTAGCGTTGAACTGTTGTTCTGTTTTGTCTTTGTGGGGATTTTCGTGGTAGTTGCGAGGAAGCAGTTGGAGGTGGTACATTAACTGTAAACAGCGCGCTTTCTCTATTTCAGTGAGTGAACCTGGGAACAGCCGGCCGCGGTGGCCGAGCGGTTCTAGGCGCTACAGTCCGGAACCGAGCGACTGGTACGGTCGCAGGTTCGAATCCTGCCTCAGGCATGGGTGTGTGTGATGTCCTTAGGTTAGTTAGGTAGTTCTAATTTCTAGGGGACTGATGACCTCAGATGTTAAGTCCCATAGTGCTCAGAGCCATTTGAACCATTTTTGAACCTGGGAACATTTTTGAGTGGGAAAGAAGTCCCACAATTTGTGATAAAATGGTTTTAGGTATTGGTTGAGTGACCTATCAGAGAGGACCGCAGCAAGTCGGTCGAAACCGCCAATTGGCTGTTTTAGTAGTTATTTTATCCAAAATGACAACGGCCGTGGAAGCGTACTAATTTATGTCCCACAACTGTCTCGTGCTCCATACGGGCACGTACAAAATAACGCGTGACACGACATTACCGAAGGAGAGATCAATATGCGTTTGAGCGAAAACTATCGCCAACATTATCGCTTTCTAGCACCTACACTGATGTCAGACACACAATGAAACAAAAATCTTCAACAGAGGTAATGAACAATGCACGTAAATTCGAACGACGCTGCAGAATCGCCATATACTATCTGATTCACTGCATCAGTATCACAAGACACACAATCACTGGAACTTCCGTAGACAGCAGTAGTACAGAATCAACTGGGACTAATTAAGCAGTAAATAACGCTATTGCCAGTAATACGTATATCAACACTCCAGTCTACATTCCATCTTCATCCGTCACAATACAGTGTAGAAATAATCTCCTTGATCTATCACAGCGCGAACTTCGCACCAAGTGATTTTTAGGTTTGACTTAGCTACTTACTAATATATTATCAACTGTTGGTACTGTAATGATTTGCAACACTCAGATTCTGTCAATATACGGTTTGGATCGCGCTATCTGTCCATCAGCTTCATAGCACACTTTCATGTTGTTGCAGAGACGTTATCTTGGTCTGACGAGTACTTACTGCTGACCAGTGAGCGAGCAGGTGTCTTGTCAAGATGAAAATAGTGCGACCGTTGACCATGGACTTACTGTAAATAAACACGTTGTTCGCTTGTAAGTCATTAGTAGCAATGTAAGGTTTAATCTTCCTAAATGAATGGGGACTGATGACCTCAGATGTTAAGTCCCATAGTACTCAGAGCCATTTGAACCTAAATGGATATTATAAACAGAAATTCTGCAGATGGTTATTCAATTGCACTCTTTACGGACACAAGATGTTGCTGTTTTCTCACTTGCCCTTCTCTCCTTTGAAGTGTGTTTAGTCGTTTCCTTCACATGCCACCGATAACCACTATTCAGAGTATAGCTCCTAATATATTTTTCTTCCCCACGCCAGTGTTTCTGGATTGAAGATTTTATTTGGAAAATTTGTCACCTCTGGAAAATGGCTCATATCGAACATGGCTTATAACGGAACAGTCCCAAGTGTAAATAAACGATCTTAATGAAATTTATGCGGGTGTGTAGAAGGGCCTAAATGATGCAATGTGTACTTTTTGTTTGTGCATAATCTCACCTTTAATGGTAATTTGGCATGTTATTTCTACATGGGAGATCTGCAGCTTGATTTGTATTGTGGAGACTGACAACACAATCATTCAACAAAACTAGACCTCAAAATCTTCCCACAAAGTTCTTCCAACATCGAAAGTCATATACATCCTACAGCTGTACCTGTACAGTCGATCCATTTGGGATCAGCAGATGAACAAGTTTCTTGTCCTTGGGTACGACGCTCAAAACAGTTTTTTCACACTGGAAAATAGTTTTAAAAGTGAAACTTCCTGGCAGATTAAAACTGTGTGCCCGACCAAGACTCGAACTCGGGACCTTTTAAAAGTAACCAATGGTGAGTTTGGACCTAGATTCGAGAATATCTTTTTGAAGCCCCAAAAGCCCTTATGACAGCATAGAATTCTGTTAAACAAACGTCTGACCAGATCAAAAGATATTGGAAGAATGTTTTCTCTCCCTGTGAGGGAGAAAAATTTGTGTTATTGTTAGATTCTTGGAGTGGTCAATGTGAAATAATCGTTTAAGGCATCGTACCTGAGGATAAGGAACTTGTTCATTTGTGATGCCAAAGGGTTAGACGGCGCAGGTACAGCCGTGGGACACAGCTTTGGACGCTGGAAGGAGTTTGAGGGAAGATTTTCAGATCTAGTTCTGTTGAATGATTATGATCTCAATCTCTACTTGAGAGACAACACAATCAACGTGCAGTCACTAGTACATAATCCCTTCTCCTCGCCAAGGCTTACCATGTATTGAAATATACCTGATGCAGAATATTTAGCCGATCACCTGCGAAAAATTGAAATGCTACTGAACTTTGTTTTATGTTGTGTTCTCCGAGAAGTATATTATGTGAAGAAATTTCGTTCATATTATGTGATTGGGTAAAAAACGTTGTGCTTTAAGCATTCCTTTACGGATTATCATTACTGTAATGATTTTATATTGTAATATTGAGTTAGTTATTGTTTTCAGTTAACAGAATACAAGTGTGTGAAAACAGAAACAACAAACATGAATGTAAAACGTAAAATAACAATTTAAAACAAATATAAGTAAAATTAATAATTAGAAAAATAAAGGTGTAGATATTATTAATTAGGTATGTTGAAAATGCTCTGACAGGACACTGTGTACCACTTATTTTCCAAAAAATGGTGTTTCAGAAACCAGATGTGTTACACATGGATTTATGTGGCTTGAAAGCTTCTTTAAATTATGCCGTAACACATTTCTCAAAATTACTTGATGGTGGTGGAGTATTTTGCAAAATTTCAAACAACTACAAAAGTTGATTATACAATTTTCAAGAACGTTAATTACATATCAATTTTTATATGAAAAACATTTTTATAAGTGACCATTTCGCAGATATTTGCTCTAAACTTAATATGGGAAACTACCTTTTTGAGTATATTTTACCCCTTGAAAGTGAAATGGGGCACAAACAAAAAATATACGTATTAATTATTTTGCCCGACTACACACCCATCAAGTTAAATTAACACCCTTTTAGTAAGACAATGGAAGGCTATCAGGAGAACCAAGACAATCGAGGGAGTACTGCTTCAGAATGCTATGAATCGCAATTCTAAAACTGCAGAGTACCGATGCTTAACAGCAGTCTGCCAACAAAAATTTACTAATTGATAGGAACACTGCGTTCTCAGTTTTAGAGCAGAGTAGAGCAGCAGCTACTTGTTGAATGTTTCATGAGCAGTGGAGCAAAAATAAGCTCTCCTGCGAACCTTGCAGAACTAGCACTCCTGAAAGAAACGAGTGCTGAAACGTCCCCTTAGAAAAATTATACATGACTGTGCTTAAACTGACACACAATATTTTTTAGCGCAACGCAATCTGACTTTCAATAATCCCTACAAAAGAATGGCCCTGACTAACATTAACCTATACCTTTCACAAATCACTTACCTCACAAAAATCTTCGTTACTCGAACTACTGCAATACAGCGAGCGCCACTACTGGCAGCTAAATAAAAGATTCAAACTACGGAAGGCACTAACTACTGATAGGCATAGTTAGCAAATGAAAGATTTTAATAGAGAACGAACAATGTATTTACCTTAATAGTCATAATATATATAGCAGTTCATGACATCCAGTCTTACAAATTTCAAAACTCCGCCATCTCTCTCCCCACATCCACCACTGCTGGCGGCTCACCTCCAACTGCGCAACGCTACGCGCTGTTCACATCCAGCTGCCGCTGCCCAACACTACAATGGCAGACAACAATGCAAACTAGCCACAGACTGCACACAGCACAGCGAGTGATTTTCATACAGAGCGCTACGTAACGTTGCCAATAAGAAAACATAAACAGCCTACTTACATAGCCCCCATGCTCCCCACAAAAAATTTTACAAATTGTTTTGGGCACTGGCCAATGCAGATTTGAAAATTTTTTTCATAATTATAATTACAATAACAAAGAAATCAAATGCACACACTTATTGATACAATGTTGGTCAAAAGCTAAAATTTTCTCACAGTCCATAAAGACAGTCCCGATCGTTCATCACAGTAAAATTGCAGTTTTTTTTCTCAAAGTCTGAGCAGTAAAACAAAATGCACATGGAAGTAGTGGATTTCCATGCAGTCTTGAAGAAGTGAGCAAACCCACCACAGAGTCAGTCGAAGTTTTGAAGAATATTGGTAAGTAGGTCATCACAGAGCAGACTCACTGCAGTCCTGGTAGAGATTATGGTATTGGTGGGCCATCAAAGGTGCAGACCCACTGCAGTCCTTGTAGAAATAATGGTATTGGTTGGCCACCAGAGATGCAGACCCACTGTAGTCCTTGTAGAGACGGCCAGCAACCATCTGTTGCGACTGTGCAGGTGCATAATCACCATCAAAGAGTCTTGCGGACAACATAGCAAGTCCATAAACCACCACTTGTGCACGCACAAAAAATTTTTTTGAAATGTCCTTAGAACCAGCAATGCTGTTATCCAGTCCCTTGCTGAATTATCAACACACGTGCAGGCACTAACAGTCCCAACTTCTCACATACTGTGTATATATTATGACCAACAGAAACGTGTGCAGTGAAATGATACTTAATTTGAAGAACTGGTAACAAGTACAATTTGATAACATAAAAATACAATAACAAAGGTACAAAATACATCATTAAAGAACATAACAATACAGATAACATTTGTAGTAACACAGGCTTTACAAAAGAATAGAAATAAACATATACATCAGTGTTACAAGAATAATGACACAAGTACATACATAAAGATCAGAATAACTTTTGAAACATCACCTTCACATATGAACAACAAAACAGAATAAATAATGTCTAAACATCTTTACTAAGTAAATAACATAGTATTAGAAAAATTCTACAACGTAGCTCTCATCAGCTAAACACATAAAGACAGGAAAAACACAAATATACAAGAGTACACAAACACATAGGGGGATAACACAATGGAAAGGACAGTGTTCGTTTTCAGTGTAACATTTGGTACTGCAGTCCAACCCAAAACTTCATTCCATAGATCTTTCGTCTTATTTCAACATTTGTTTTCACCAAAAGATCCTATCCAAGCATGTTTTCTGTATTTATATGTTCTCATATTTCATATCTCATTATTTATTTTCCGTTATCTTACATCATTTATTTCCAAGAAAAGACTACCTAAACTTGTTGTCTCTAAACACTACTTTTTTTGTTCATATCCTCTTTCAAAATACTTTTTTGGCCAAACCATATTCTTATAGCTTCTCAATGCATTTCTTCCAATTCATCACAACCTGTTTTCTTATATAGCCTACCCCATTTTAAGCTAACTTAAATCTACTGAGCTCAGATGCTAAACTAAGGGATGAGGCAATGCAGTGGCACAAAACAATTAACACAAACAGCAATGACAAAAAAATGGAAATTCGCAAAGCAAGCAGCAGTAAAATAAATTAGCAGAGTGATTGCAATATTACAACTAATATAAGGCAATGTGCAGCAAACAATAAAAATAAATCATTAGTAAAACTGGCTTAACAGAATAATACAAAGTCAAATTCAGTAACATTATGCCTGGCAAACAGCAGCAGCAAATGCAGTAACTTATGCCTAAACATGACATAGCTCAAGCAAAAAAAAATTACACTAAAGACAACAATGCAGATAAAGGAAGTGTCTATTCACATCTTAATGTCTATGTTATGAAAGTGGTGCACCACAACTTATTCTACGAGAAATAGTACCAAGTAGTTGAAAAGAAAATTATGTATGCAAGTCCTGTGAAGGGAAATGTCTTTTTGTGCTTCTTCGTAGATCATAAAGTTACTGTTTACTGGATCTGTAGGCATAAAATATCTATATTAGTAAATCTATTAAATTTTATTTTAACCAATGCTGCAGTGCAGCTAGAAACTAGATATTAAACGAAATGAGCAAACTCTCAACTAGAAAGACAATAGATGTAAAATGTTTCTCATCATTTCATTAGGCATTTTAGTAAATATCATAAATTAAAAGCTCCACAGTATAATCATGTTTTCAAGTTTGAGTGTCGTATTTGCAATGCTTTCTACAAAGAAATGTCAATAGCGAGGATAATGGCCTCTTTTTTTTTTCTCCACCTGTGCCTCTGAAAGGCACACACTAATGGTTTTTTTCCAGGCGACTGTCGCGCAGCTGGGTGCCCACGACGCATTACGCGAAGGTGGTCACTTAATATTCTTACCGAAATATTTACGACACCAGTTTGCATTACAGTGACAGTCTCATATAAAAAGTATCACAGGTCAAGAATTTGCGTTACAGATGTGTAGAAACAAAATCCAATTAATATAACAGTGTCCAAAAAATTTTCATCGGCATTGTAATACATTCACGCATTTACATACATTTCATAACTCTTAAAGTACGATTCTTAGTTTCCAACAACCTTTTTCACAAACCAGAGTCCCTAACAACTACTCATTATTCCTTACCTTATTACACATATACATATTCGTCGACACTTCTTCAATATTTCATCATAATAAATACGTAGCATAATCAAATTCCTCATATAGCATCAGCTTATTTTTCATAAACATACCTCAACAGCATAATACACATTGTCATGGTAATAATAACATCATGAAAACTCAGCCAAATCTCAAAAACGTCGTAGCTTTCTGCAATAATTTAAAAACCTAAAAAAAAATTCTCTGCTCATTTCAATAGTGTCATCTACCTCAAACGTTCTTTAAAAATCATGATCCCATACCAAATACATCATTCAAAGCTCTCATAGCATCACAATGGTTCCGAAAAAATATGAACAGTTCACAAAGTACAGACAAAATACAATTCCATAAGTGTGAAGTTACCCAACTGTGTAATTGCGTAAACATGTGTTACTGATGTAGTAAAAAAAATGTTTGTCTCTCAGTTAAATGATCAGATAGCTGTGTAATTTATGTATTAGAGAAATATGGTACCGAAGTGCAAAGTTGTATAAGCAAATACCATATTAGCTAGGTCTCCTTGTGCTTGCCAAACACATGATACACAAAGTAAGCGTGTACCCCCCCTGAGGATTAATGTAATTATACCCTCAGGTGTTACAGATTACAGTAATGGAATGAAATGTATCACGGAAAACCTTTGTATCATTGTACTTCAAATATCTTTAAAAATAAATGATTTAAGTACAAAATTAATCACTCAAATACGTGTCCTGTAGCGCTAAATGTGCGTCTTGCTGTAAGATAATCTCTGTGGAAGTGTCGTAGTTATTGTCCTCCGAAAGCTAAGTTCTGCAGAAGCCAATGTACTTACCTCATGATAAACAAAAGTGAAATGCTTTGAATATAGATATCTTACTTATTACGCTTATTGCCATGATGAAGAACGTACTGTGCTGTAACGTAGTGTTGTGCTACGGAAAAGGCTGTCTCCTTGTAGCTATACCACAAAGTTACAATTAAACATGTTTTACTTTCCAGAAGAATTCAGAAAAACTGTGCAGATATAAAGCAGATACAGCACAAAAGCAACAATGTAAATTGTGTCACACATTAGCAGCGTCGTGATATAATTCTGTAGCTGTCAAAGAAACCAAATGCTAAGTCATCTTTAATCCCACAGAAAGTACTTCAAATAAAGAATGTCTTTTCAAGTAAATCAAAATGTTGCATGAAAATCTCATTAGCAGTGCCGGTATATGTTCTAAGTATGTAAGTCTTATAGTCGTTACGTAATCGTGCAACTAACAAGCAAGAATGTACACACATAATAACAGTATGATGTCTGTTCACTATAACAATTCATTCGTAATTTCTGTTTAAATAAGTTCTCTTGGTTCTTGATTGGATATTTAACTTCAAACATTGTTGCATGGTAACAGTTTCTAAGTCTGACAATGCATACTAGAAATGTGAAGTGAAAAGTTTTACGGCAAAGACAAAGTTAAAAAGCAGATTATCTTTCAATAAACGGTTTTACATGTGAAATGTGGTGTAAACCTTTACTCTTCCTAGTGTGCAGAGATTCAGCTTCAGTGGAATTATCATGTGGTATATGGTACATCGGTAAAGAATGCTAAAATTATTCACAAGGTTAGCGTCTATGTAATTTTTCCCTGAGCCAGCCAGCGCACGTGGCTGCCTGCGGTGCGAGTCATTGTCTGTCTCTTTGTTGGCGTGCGTCGTTATTGGGATTAGGAGACCTAACTTCTACAAATTCACATTGTCGAGAGTGCCCTGCTCTGTTTGAATCCCACCAGTTCTGATGGAATTCAGGTCTGTCGTTTTGTCGGTAGTTTACATAGTTTCTTGTTTGTCGGTCATGTGGTGGAGAATTTCTCCCGGAATCGTAGCTGCGCGCTGAACTGTTGCGTCTGAAGTTATTCTGTCTCCCTTGATAATAATTGTTTTTGTTCCCATATTGTCTGTTTCTATGGTAATCTCTGTCATATTCATTACCACGGAAATGCGATCTTTCTCTGTAACTATTATTACTCTGCCAGTGGTTGTCATATGGGTGGTGTCTGTTTTGGTCACGATTTGCGTTGTAAGAATAGACTTGTCGTGTCCAGTTATTGTTTCTGTCGTCACGGAATTGTGACGGATATGACCTGTAGTAATTGTTTTCCTGTTTTCGCATCCGCGACTGTCTGTGTCAATTTCTAATTCTTGTAAGAGTCCCTGAAAAGCTTCAATGTCTTCTTTGCAACGTCCTGCCAAAATAATATTTCTTAAATGTTCAGGAAATTTCATTAAGCAAATGCGGATGAGTTCTGAAGGGCTGTATGGATTTGAAAGATATTGATTCTTATGCAACATGTCTTCAAAATATTTGACAAGACTGGAAAATTCAGATTGTTCAAAGTGTTTCATCATCATGATGCTATGTTTTACTCGGTCTTGTGTAGCTTGAGACCAATATGCTGAGAGGAAGGCATGGTAAAATTCTCCTTCACTGTGACAATCGTGAATGACCGATCGCATTCTTTCAGTTGGTTCATTCTCTAAGTAGCCACACATAAATTCTAATCTGTGCTCTAATGACCAGTTGGGAGGAAAACAATGAGAGAATTGATGGAGCCACGCTTGTGGATGAATGTCGTTGCCAGAATTCTTAAATGTTTTGAATTTGCGTGTAGTAATGAACAGCTTATAGTCAAAATCATTGTGTCGGCGAGTCGCATGTCGGTCATTGTTGCGTCGTTTCGTCGGTTCCATTTCAAAATTCTGTGCACCTTGCCAATTTCTTTCATAATTTCCGAAATGCGCCGTGTTATTATTTTGTGGTTGTTCCGTATTTCTATGTCCCTCTTCCCGTACTGGAGCGCGAGTGTCTTCTGAGATACGTAATTCTTGTATTACCCGTGTGAGCTGATCTTGTACTTCCCGGATTTCTCTTTTGTACTGTTTATTGATTTGATTTTGATTTTGTTTGAATTTCCTAATTTGTTCATACTCTTCAGTGTCCGTGAAGGCTACAGGTCTTGTGTCATTCAGATCATCATCTACCTTTGTAGGTAAGTTAGTGAACTGATCTGAAAGTTCGGCTGCTTTATCCGTTAGTGAAATTATTTCCTCTGTGTGTTTTTCTGAACCACGTTTCAGTGTCCATTTGTGTTGAAATCGTATCTACTGTGTCCTTTAAGTTTTACTGAGTTTTTGCAAGTTGCGTAACCGAATCGTTAGATGCAACTGAGTCAATTTTAGCTTGCAAGGTGTCGTAATTTTCATGAACAATAGTTTGCAGTTCTTTTATGGCTGCGTCGTGATTCTGTAATGCATTTTCATGATGCGAAAAAATAGGTTGGAAATGCTCACAAATTTGTGTTTTTACGTCATTACAGACTTTTTGACATTTCGATTCAATGTTATGTAACTCAGTAGTTAAATCTTCACGTGTTTGTTCAAGTGTGGTGCCTAACTTCCGAAGATTTTGTTCCATTGTGTCTAACTGTTGCTGTGCTTGTCTCTGGTGTTGTTCCATTGTGTCTAACTTTTGAAGATTATGTTCCATTGTGTCTAACTTTTGAAGATTTTGTTCCATTGTGTCTAACTTTTGAAGATTTTGTCCCATTTGTTTCTGATTTTGTTCAAGCGTTGTGTCTAACTTTTGTAGCCTTTGTCCCATTTGTTGCATTAACTGTAATAACAGTGCACTGGTGTCTGAAACATGTTCCTCAGTGCTATTCGGCAGTGCATTTGAACCGGCAATATTCGCATTTTGAAAAGCAGAAAATGTGTCTTGATTTATTTGAGAAAACGGTGAGGACGCAAAACCTGAATCTACAGTATTTGCAAGATTGTGTCCTGTCATTCCCGATTCCTGAGGCGGGCTGTTGCCGACCGATCGATCGATAATGCTTCCCTGTTCACTAATTGTTTCACTGTCTACACCATTGTTTGCCGCCCGCTCCATTTCCCTATGCACAATTACCAAATTACTACTTTGAACATTAGTTAATTCATTACATGGTGGCGCTAACACACTGCTTTCGTCTTCACTGTCATTTCTCAGTTTACTTTGGAGCCTAGTATCACGTTTTTCACACTCCATTATTGTCACAATATTTCATACGACTACACATAAAAACACAATTTGAAGAGCAAAAATAAGAGAACACATTAACATAGCACTGAAAATAATATCTAGTAAATTGCAAGCGCAGCTGCGAAATACTTGGTGCAAATTTACATGCGTGCCACACCTGTTTTAATTTACAACAATGAAAGACTGCAACTACAAAGGAGATTCTCTCTACAATTACGCGCTAGCAATAGACAAAATCTACACTAATTACACAAACTACAAGAAAAAAATCAGAAGATTCCAGTGAGGTATCCTCTGCTAAGGGTCGACATATGAAACGTCCCCTTTGAACAATTATACATGACTGTGCTTAAACTGACACACAATATTTTTTAGCGCAACGCAATCTGACTTTCAATAATCCCTACAAAAGAATGGCCCTGACTAACATTAACCTATACCTTTCACAAATCACTTACCTCACAAAAATCTTCGTTACTCGAACTACTGCAATACAGCGAGCGCCACTACTGGCAGCTAAATAAAAGATTCAAACTACGGAAGGCACTAACTACTGATAGGCATAGTTAGCAAATGAAAGATTTTAATAGAGAACGAACAATGTATTTACCTTAATAGTCATAATATATATAGCAGTTCATGACATCCAGTCTTACAAATTTCAAAACTCCGCTTTAGTCTTGGACAACCGCAAGAATCACAGTGGACGAGATCCATGTGTTACTGGGTATTTATTTAACCTGGCAAGATTAGAGCCATCGGGCCCTCTCTTACATCTAACAAAGTATTCTTCTTACTTTGCTTTCATATGTTTTAGTATGCATGTTAAACACCATCTAGTACAAAAAGTGAAATAAACAACTAAAGCCGGCCGGTGTGCCCGTGCGGTTATGGCGCTTCAGTCTGGAACCGTGTGACCGCTACGGTCGCAGGTTCGAATCGTGCCTCGGGCATGGATGTGTGTGATGTCCTTAGGTTAGTTAGGTTTAAGTAGTTCTAAGTTCTAGGGGACTGATAACCACAGATGTTAAGTCCCATAGTGCTCAGAGCCATTTGAACCAAACAACTAAAAAGGTACACTTGGAGAAATACATACATTATGATAGAGACAGATTTTAGATAGGATTGCTAGCAACAGGGGGTATGAGGGAAACTGATGGTGAAGGGAGGAGAAGTAGGGACATGATGAAACACAGTTAAGGAAATGTAAAGGAAAAGAATACTGCGTGGCTAATGGAGATAGATGAAGAGGAAGAAGAGAAAGGAGCAAGATAAAGAGACACTAGCTTTGCTATTTGACAGAGGTGAGGATAGGCCCTGTACACTAATTTTGTGGAAAACGTTATGAGGATGATAGTAGGAAATGCTTCAACTTCTTAAAAGCAGCAGGGCATTGAATTTTGCGGGGCAGTTTGTTCCAGAGGCAGACAGAAGCAACAGAGAAGGAGTTTGCAAATGTTTTTCTTTTGTTAGTGGGCACAGTTAGGATGCCAAATAACAGTGGCCCCGTGTTTCGATTATGTTGACATGAAAGGTGTTTAATCTCTGAAGAGAGGTACCGAGGTGCTTGTGCGACGAGGAGCCTGTAACGTCGCGAGTCAATACGCCATAACTTTATTGCAGTAAGCTACTTTGCAGAACAAAAAAATGGTTCAAATGGCTCTGAGCACTATGGGACTCAACATCTGTGGTCATAAGTCCCCTAGAACTTAGAACTACTTAAACCTAACGAACCTAAGGACATCACACACATCCATGCCCGCGGCAGGATTCGAACCTGCGACCGTAGCAGTCGCGCCTTTGTAGAACAGCCCGTAGCATTGGAGCTGTTGGCTGCGAAGGAGACAGCCAGCTGTGTCTTAGCAACAGCTCATTCGCACCTATCGCTATGCTAGCCATGGGAAGCGGTAACTGTGTCACTTCGAACGACTGTCTATTCAAACCCTTAAGAATCTAAATAAACTATATTAAGTATTATTTAATATTGTTTAAAGTCGATACACTGCCTTTTGTTATTCAAGAGAATGTGGTATAAAAATGTCATCCTTCTATTATCATAATTACCTAAAACACCCCAAACGACACTTAGACTAAAAACCTCAGTTAGGAATAATAACAGTTGGTCTTTTAGTATAATTTGAAATCATTACTGGAGTTACAAAATATCTATTTGCGTTGTTGTTGTGGAATGACAGAGAATGAGTGAGAGTGTGTAAGTGGGATGTACGTAGAAATTCAATATTGTATAATGTACCACATTACGTAACTGTGTGGTGGGAAGGTTGTGTTTTCCCCTTATTGTTGATGATGTATGTCTAAGAGTACTTTCTTTAGTAAGAAGGCAGCCAGAATAGTAATTTGCAGAGTAATAGTTTTCTAAATAAATTCCCTGATTAGTTTTCCTTTCGTTTGGTTTTGTTAAACATTATATTAATATTTGCATATTGAAATGACGTGAATGCAACTGGCAATAGTGATTGGCGTAGGACAGTTTTGGCGCGAGAATGATCTTGAACGATTGTTCTGATTGGCTGGTCATTTTGATCAACCAATCAGATTTTAGCAGTTTCCGCGCACTGCCAGGTAGTTATAGGCTGTGGGAGGAGCAGCATGGAGGAGTCGCTGGGCAGCTGTTGAACAGGCAGGTCATGTTGAATGTTTCCGTCTGCATAATGTGTAAAATGAAGACGTTATTGGAATTTCGCGTCCAGATTGTGTTGCTGTAGAAGCCGTTGCATTTTCGGACAGTTTTGTGAAGCTTGGAAGTTCTAGAATTGTTTTGTTGGAAAGACAAACGCGTGTGAATTTTCGGCCTTTGTAAAATTCTGCGTGGCATGCTTCGTATACGTATATGGAATATTTGGCGAGCAATTTCTTTAATAGAAATCCACTGAAAAGGACTGAATGTGAAGCTCAGATAAAGTAGCGGAGCATTGACTGTGAAATCGCGTAATTCTTCGGGTTGGACTTAAGTACATTTCTGGCTGCCTTGCGTGTGTACTGGGTTGCATGAACTGTGAACTGAGGACAGTGATGATGTTCACTAATTACACTACTGGCCATTAAAATTACTACACCAAGAAGAAATGCAGATGATAAACGGGTATTCATTGGACAAATATATTATACTAGAACTGACATGTGATTACATTTTCACGCAATGTGGGTGCATAGATCCCGAGAAATCAGTACCTAGAAAAACCACATCTGGCCGTAATAACGGCCTTGACACGCCTGGACATTGAGTCAGAGCTTGGATGGCGTGTACACGTACAGCTGCCCATGCAGCTTCAACACCGTATTAACTGGAAGCAGTTAATACCATAGATTATCTGGGAGTACGCATTAGGAGTGATTTAAAATGGAATGATCATATACTGTTGATCGTCGGTAAAGCAGATGCCAGACTGAGATTCATTGGAAGAATCCTAAGGAAATGCAATCCGAAAACAAATGAAGTAGGTTACAGTACGCTTGTTCGCCCACTGCTTGAATACTGCTCAGCAGTGTGGGATCCGTACCAGATAGGGTTGATAGAAGATATAGAGAAGATCCAACGGAGAGCAGCACGCTTCGTTACAGGATCATTTAGTAATCGCGAAAGCGTTACGGAGATGATAGATAAACTCCAGTGGAAGACTCTGCAGGAGAGACGCTCAGTAGCTCGGTGCGGGCTTTTGTCAAAGTTTCGAGAACATACCTTCACCGAAGAGTCAAGCAGTATATTGCTCCCTCCTACGTATATCTCGCGAAGAGACCATGAGGATAAAATCAGAGAGATTAGAGCCCACACAGAGGCATACCGACAATCCTTCTTTTCACGAACAATACGAGACTGGAATAGAAGGGAGAACCGATAGAGGTACTCAAGGTACCCTCCGTCACACACCGTCAGGTGGCTTGCGGAGTATGGATGTAGATGTAGACATAAAAACACGATACCACAGTTCATGAAGAGTAGTGACTGGCGTATTGTGACGAGGCAGTTGCTCGGCCACCATTGACCAGACGTTTTCAATTGATGAGACATCTGTAGAATGTGCTGGCCAGGGCAGCAGTCGAACATTTTCTGTATCCAGAAAGGCCCGTACAGGACCTGCAACATGCGGTCGTGCATTATCCTGATGAAATATAGGGTTTCGCATGGATCGAATGAAGGGTAGGGCCACGGGTCGTAACACATCTGAAATGTAACGTCCACTTTTCAAAGTGACGTCAATGCGAACAAGAGGTGACCGAGACGTGTAACCAATGGCACCCCGTACCATCACGCCGGGTGATACGCCGGTATGGCGATAACGAATACACACTTTCAATGTGCGTTCACCGCGATGTCGCCAAACACGGATGCGACCATCATGATGCTGTAAACAGAACCTGCATTCATCCGAAAAAATGAGGTTTTGCCAATCGTGCACCCAGGTTAGTCGTTGAGTACACCATCGTAGGCGCTCCTGTCTGTGATACAGCGTCAAAGGTAACCGCAGCCATGGTCTCCGAGCTGACAGTCCATGATGCTGCAAACGTCGTCGAACTGTTCGTGCAGATGGTTGTTGTCTTGGAAACGTCCCCATCTGTTGACTCCGTGATCGAGATGTGGCTGCACGATCCGTTACAGCCATGCGGATAAGATGCCTGTCATCTCGACTGCTATCGATACGAGGCCGTTGAGATCCAGCACGGCGTTCCGTATTACCGTCCTGAACCCAGCGATTCCATATTCTGCTAACAGTAATTGGATCTCGAGCAACGCGAGCAGCAATGTCGCGATACGATAAACCGCAGTCGCGATAGGCTACAATCCGACCTTTATCAAAGTCGGAAACGTGATGGTACGCATTTCTCCACCTTACACGAGGCATCACAACTTTGGACCAGGCAACGCCGGTCAACTGCTGTTTGTGTATGAGAAATCGGTTGGAAACTTTCCTCATGTCAGCACGTGTAGGTGTCGCCACCGGCGCCAACCTTGAGTGAATGCTCTGAAAAGCTAATCATTTGCATATCACAGCATCTTCGTCCTGTCGGTTAAAGTTCGCGTCTGTAGCACGTCATCTTCGTGGTGTAGCAATTTTAATGGCCAGTAGTGTACATGTGGGCTGGTGGCAGGTATTTTTTTAAACTGTAATGGAATAAAGGCTAGTTTCAGAATTTTGACATTTTACTGAGAGAACGAAGCAACCACTTTCCGCTCTTAAAGTATTATAAGAATTTACAGAATAGCTTGCTACCAAAGTTTACGCGAACTTTGTAACGTAATTATTGACGGCTTCTTTTCCAACGCTGCTTTTACGTCATCAGCGCAGTACATACGTATGCAGAGAAACGGGCTGGTGATCTGCCGCCGTATGAGGTAGGTGAAACTTTTGCAGTGAACAGTGCGACGAACGAGCAAAAAACTTTTATTACCCGCCCCGCCGCAACCCGGTGTAGTAGACATAGAGCGTGGTAGTCACGCATTTTGTCAGGCCGCAGCCACCCTAGCTGGGAGTATGAAGCACTAACATGATCATATCGGCGAATGTTGCTGGTGTAATGCACACATGCATTCATGGTTAGTGTGACTCGGTCCAGGCCTGGATCCAGCAGCAGCCTACTAGCTTCTTCAAGTATGGAATCGACCGACTATCGCAAGGGGATAAATGTGCTAACAGTTTTGGCAATTATTTTTGAGTATGTGTACTGTGTATAACTACATTTTTGAGTTAATAACGTCGTTACCGTTACCTTACACTAGTGGCTGGGTTTTATTTTTTTTTTTTAAATGGCTCTGAGCACTATGGGACTTAACTTCTGTGGTCATCAGTCCCCTAGAACTTTGAACTACTTAAACCTAACTAACCTAAGGACATCACGCACATCCATGCCCGAGGCAGGATTCGAACCTGCGACCGTAGCAGTTGCGCGGTTCCAGACTGTAGCGCCTAGAACCGCTCGGCCACTCTGGCCGGCGGGTTTTATTTGAATGCCCTTTATACATGAAGCACTGGGTAAATGATAACCCTATTTCTCATTGGTATTTTTTTTCGCTCCCAAACAAAAAAATGAAACACTTACGGAAGTTTTGTCCTTAATGCAAATAACACCAACCCGGACATTATACACATTGATTATCAGACAGCAAATCACCACACAATTGCTTACGTCTGGTCCCAAACGAATATAAAGGGTTACAGATATCATATCTGCCAGACATTGTGGAGAGAGATTTAATCATTGGGATTAAAAATGATATTATAGCAAAAGAATTTGAAATCGGAAGGCTTCCGAAAACTTCCTTTGGACTGCCTCTCTTACCCCAGACCAAACTGAAGATAGCGTCGACGAAGACTCAATGTCCCGAAAATCTAACAGTTATCATGTGGATGACTTTTTTGATTATTTATCTCATACCTATGTTCTTGCAGATAGTGGCCTTTCACCCATTATGAGGGCTGAGTATAGTAGCAGTTCTGAAAGGAGTACTAACTTCTGTGAGGCATTCTACTCTAAACCGAACGCTCAGTTTTACTTTTCCCATCTGTTAGTGACGTTAAAGTGTGTTCAATCTGAAACTTACGTCCAAATGACAAGCGAGAGAAAAGTATACTCCCCAAAAAATTTTGGACAAACAAAACTACAAAGAACAAATGGAAAAGCTGCCTAATACAACCATTAAACAGTATGAATATCTTCAAAAATATGCTCTAAGATCCTCAAACCTACATAGTTTTTATGAGTTATGCTTCACAACTGCATCTTTGCTTGCACCGTACTTATATTATGAGAATATCAAAACGCCAAACATTATAACCATACCTACTGCATGCAGACACTCCTAAGTCTGCGAGGAATGGGAAAGGAAATGTTAAGCCACTGTTGGTAGCTTATGGAAGTAAATACACACGGCATGGAAAAATAAGAGGGAACTAATGGAAATCAATACTTCCACTGCCGGGGATGAGGCAAGGAGCACATGGTCTGAGATGGGGAAAATCCCTAAGCTGGGAATTTGGATGATGCTTGTAATGGTCGCCTAGTCGTAGATATTCCTAATTGCTATAATCGCACTATTTCACTCCAATTTACGGAGCTTGTTAGCACTTGATGTAAGGTTGGCACCATTAAAATGCATTGTGGTAATCGCTGCTGCTTGCTGGATCGCTGCTGTGTCTCGATGCTGATGCTGGCTCTAAATCTGGTTGTCTAGGGTTAAAAACGTGAGGTCCCGTGTTTCTTATGTGCTGTTGACGATAAAGAACGAGCGAAACCAACAAATATGTAAACATCAAATATTTATTACTCTGGTGGCCATCTTAATTCCACTGTCCACCAAAGACCATGACACAACACAAAGCAGTACTTCCTTTACATGTTCTTTGCATTGCTTATCCACCTCAAACAATAACACACAAACACACTTTACCAAAGTGACTTTCCGACTTCGCCCTCGACCCTTCTTGCTGCTTGTATTCATAACATTGTCAAAGAACTACTAAAAAGAGATATAGTTTATAAGTCACATGTACATCTGTTATCATAATTTGTGCAGATAAGTTATTAATTTGCATCGAGTGACATAATTTAACATGTTATGAAAATGACAGACAGATTTGTTGACTTGACAGAATAATTCTCTGTTAGAAAAAGGCCGTTTTTTAGAAGTTTGTCAATTGACTTCTCTAATTTGCATAAATAAGTAAGTAACATGAATTATTAAGAATTACATTGGTTTTCGTCTAAAATAGGATTGATTACGTGAATACTGAGTGAAAACGCTCCTAGTAAACAAATAGGTTTCACTGGGTGATTTTTATTTAAGGAGATCCAAAATACCTAAGTTGGCCACCATTTTTCGTACTTCATATTAATTATTTAAGATAAACTTAGTGTTTTTACATGATGACATTTGCTGTATCAGTGATCAAGTGATATTAATTTTTGTGTGGGTCAGTTATTCAGTATAATTTAATGGGTTGACTGTTTATGGAGACATGTTGTGCAATCATTGTTAACATACACAATAACTTTTCTATAATCATAAATACTCGTTAAACTGGTTGAATTTGGAGGGTATTGCATACTTCATTAAAGTAAAGCCTTTAATATGTTCCGTTACATGCTTCGATCACTGTAGAGGCCGGCTGTGCCCCCAGGAATGGTGGGCTTTGAGACAAATTGAAAGACGGCTTCTTACAGCTCTCTGAGATTCTATGATAATTTATAACCAAATATTAATGCAAATCTGAATACATTGGCGATCCCAGAAAAATAAGACGCTTCCATTTCAATATTTCAATATCTTTTAATATTTCAATATATATCAATATATATTTCAATATACATCAATATTTCAATATCTTTAAAACTGTAGAAACTAATATTTCACAGTGAATAAACATTTACACAACGAACCTCTGAATTAACAACTTTTAATCTCTTTGTGCGATTTTAACATACAATGTCCCACATCATAGCGTTGCACGATAACTATCATTCTTGAAAGTATCTATATCTATTTCATTTATTGATTTATGATGTCCTTTACATCTTTTACATTACACAGATGTTTGTCAGAATATCGTGTTCTCCACATTTGCACATTTATGGATGTGTCATACTTCTGCAGTTATTTAATGAACAATTTAGTATTTTGCCAGTTACTATATTTAAATGTTGACTGCAAGTGCTATTACTAAAATTGTGCTACATTAAAAGTGGTCAGTCGTATGTGATAGCAGACACCACAACTGAATAAAGAAGAAAAAAACAATTCTGTCTCGCAGGTCTAAATAATTGTTTAAACAGTTTATAAGGACAATATGTTGTCGTTTATCATGAGTGCACCTGTACGATAATACTAGCTTATTTATTTATGGACAAATTATTGCAAATTATGTCTGTGTGACAGAATGTTTGTAACATATTTAAATATTTTTATTTTTATTCACGTATTTTACGCCCACATTAGAGCACGTTATTGAATCCATATACATTTAACTCTTAATACTAGTTGTAGATTTGGCTTTCCTCTTCTGCTCCCAAAACTCATTCATTCTTTCCGACCTGGCTGCCCTTTCTTCATCAGTTATGGTGTAGTTTTTGCGTGTAAATGTCTTTAGTTTAAATCTCGTGTCACCGTGTTTTAGGATCTTCTTCTCTTCTGTCTTCAGTTTGTTGCATTGCCAAGCCTAACTCGTTTAAATCATCTTGAACGTCTTGGTCTTACTTTTCCAAAAGTACGTGAAAGTTGTTTCAGTAGCCTGGTTTTTGGTAATCTAGAAATGTGGCAGAAAAAAGCAACCCTCCTTTTCCGCATTGTGTCAGTTATTGACTCAGTTTCATGGTACAGAACTTCGTTAGGTAATAGTCGTCACTGTCCCTCTACATGGTATTTTTTGTTTTCTAATTGTTCTAAGGATTCTTCTGTCTGCCTTCTGTAGTTTGTTTGTGATTGATTTGGTGTTAATCTTGAACAGTGTTTCACTAGCATAGATTGCTTCAGGTTTAATAGCAGAGTGGCAGTGTCTTAGTTTTGCATTTATCGAGAGACATTTCTTCTTGTATGTTGGCCAGGTGATGCGTTGTGCTTGTTTCAGTTCAGTTGTTCTGCTTTCTGCTGACATTTTCTCGTTGAATTCCAACTTACAATCTCCCCAAGATATTTGAATTTATTTACAGTTTTAATTTGTTTGTTATCATTCAGTGTAATGGCTGGTGTTTCAACCTTGAAGGATGGCAAAAATTCTGTCTTTTCAAACGAGATCCGTGGTCTGACTTCTGCTGCTAATTTTTCAAGTTCTTCACTTTGGTGTTTAGCCTCTTTCACGCTATTTGCGAGCAACGCTAGATCATAAGCAAGGGTTAGGCAATTGAGTTTGATGTTTCTGCCAGTCTCGATGTTTGGTTTGCTTTTCTTATTCCACTCTCGCATTACTCTTTCCAGTGCGCAGTTAAATAGTAGATGTGAGAGACTATCCCCTGTCGAAGTCCCTTCCGGATTTAAAATGATTCAGATAGTTCCCCTCTAAATTTAACTTTTGATTTAGCATTATTAAGGGTGAGTCCAATAAGATTAACGAGTTTCAGGTGCAATCCAATGTCCGCGACGATTATAACTAATGACTCACGATGGATACTGTCATATGCTTTCTTGAAGTCAACATAAGTGGTGACCAACTTCTTGTTTCTCACTCTTTGATTTTCATGATCCACTTAAGGCTGATAATTTGATCTGGACAGCTTCTTCCACGACGAAATCCTCCTTGATATTCTCCAAGTTCTTCGTCGAATTGTTCCCGAATTCTTGTAAAGATAATTCAAGACAAGATATTATATGTGACATCAAACAGCGAAATCCCCCGATAGTTGTTTGGATCCGATCTAGCACCCTTTTTGTACTTAATATTTAAATATTGTTGTAATATATTACTTTAGTGCAGGAAAAGGGTCCACATAAATCAAACCATGCCTGTAGAGCTTAAGGATGATGTAGTTTTGTTAGGGACAGCCTTCAGCTAATGGAGAAGGAGACAGTAGTCGAACACTAAATGGAGACTGGAATATTTAGAATGACGAACTCAAGGGAGCGATTATGGACACATTTAGGTTTGATCTGGAAGAAGGCAGACCCATCTAGAGTAACGTGCGGAATCCTGTCGTCTAGGTGATTGATTACGGGTCGTGAAGGGCCGCTGCTATACTTTACCTTCAGAAAGGACTTCATACTTCGAGAGTTCTGGAAGTTCTCCAGGGTAGGACCTTCATTCTTTTTTCTTGCTTTACGGATCGGAAGACAGATAGAATATGCGTTACTATTCTTCGGATTTTGTTTGCTGATTTGTAAATCATCCTGTTGTACTCGGAACTATTTTGAGCTGGTGAATCTTTCGTGTATTGTTATCACGAACTTGACTTAGTTTTCACCAGTCTTTGATGACTGATTAGTTTGTGGATTTGCTACCATTCACATGACGCTTTCAACAAAACTTTAACTGCTTTTGATATGGGTGTTTCCCGTCTGTATTTTGACTGAATGTCTTAGGACCACTTCCCATTTATTTGAGATTTTCTTTCTTGAGTAAACATTATTCAGCATAATTCTCTGTCATCTACATGAATTACAGACGTAATTCATTAATTATTAAATTATTCATTTATCTTTTATTTTAATTTCTGTGCTTTTTTATAACTCGCAATTCTAGCCAATGCATAGACTATTTTATTGCTGGATTTCAGGTACATGTTATTATTTGCAACGAATTAGCTGCGGGACATGAAAGCAGACTTGTTCGGATCTACCCTATGACTACATCGAGCTATTATTTTTTACATAGAGCCGTGCTTTGCCCAAGTGCCTAAGGTACGAGCTATGTCAAGCAAAGTCGCAAATGATTTATTAGTGTGGGATGCCGTTAGGAAGGGCAAGCATCTGTGCAGTAGTAAGCATTAGGTACCGTCGCGAATGTTCTGCTCCAGTCAAAGCTTGATGGTTGATGGGTCGTACAACAATATTTTTGCTTTCTCCTTCCTTCGATCATCGTGAATGTCCTCGCTTTCACTCAAGAAGAAAGAATTCGTAGTTGATCAGCCAAGAGTAGGATGAATGAGGAAAAGTGGCAGGCTGATTCATCAGGAAGCAGCGCTGTTCACATGCTACTTACATTACGCAACACCGAAACTGAGTGCATTGTTAGGTGTAGCGATATTCCTCACGCATCTGGCTACTGATGTAACAAGCTTCAATGTCGACTAAACTTTCCTGAAGATTGATTGGTTGTATTATTTAGAACAGGGCTTAACAACTGGCCGGTTTTGAGCGTGAGTATTCGCGTCTGCTCAGGCACGTGCTCGCGAGCAGGTGCAAGGTCACGGAGTAGGGAGGGAGGGGAGGGAGGAGAAATGCGCGCGCACGTTTGAATGTGATCTCGCGTTCTTAGCAGATTTAACTAGCCATCTGAATGCTTTGAACTTTTCACTACAAGGTAAAGATCTGCTAATTACTCATTTCATAGATCGAATACGAGCTTTTGAAATGAAATTGACACTTTGGGTGAGTCAGCTGGAAACAGGAAACCTAGCTCATTTTCCTAAATTATCATCTGTGCAAGATGTTCACAAAGACTGTGAACGTTATTCACATAGTTTAGTTGATCAGCGCTTTCAAGATCTGACAGCACTAGACAGTGATTTTGATCTGTTCTCTCCATATTCAGCGAATATTTAAGAGATTCGTCCTGAGCTGCAGCAAGAAATTATTGACCTGCAGTGTGACAGAGAATACAGAGACAAATTTCAGAACAAGACAAACATTTTGGAATTGTACAGACACTTCCCTCAGGATAGATTTCCTCATTTGCACAAACTGGCGGCTACAATAATGTCAATGTTCGGTTCCACGTATGTTTGTGAACAACTGTTCTCTGTAATGAAATGTAACAAGACGCGCCTGAGAAACGCATTGTCTGATCGAAATTTAAACTGCACGCTGCGCCTAAAATGCACAAGAACAATTACTCCGAACATAGACGTAATCGTAAAGGGCAAAAAGTACAAGATAACCGAGAATCCCACACTTCAGTGACACCTTTTATTGTGTAACAGTTCAGAAATTAATACGAATGTAGAGGCATACACTAAGCTAATAAAATTATGTGGCACGTGTACATTCTCCTTTATTTGTTTCATTTGTCGCAGTAATAATTCGTGAGTGATATCCCTGCAGGTGGCCGCCGATTTACATTGACTGGTGGCAGCTGTTGTGTGCCACACGTGAGTTTCCCCACTCTCCGCTCTGGTCCGATAGTGGCGGTAGCGTGCTCGCGCTGCTCTGTGCTCGCACCTTGGTGCTCACAGCTTGCTCCGCGAGCACGTATGTTGTGAAGCCCTGATTTAGAATATCTCAGAGTTAGTAACATGTATATTTCAGTTTTCTAGCTAACGGTAGGATGGTGTGCAAATCTTAGTCACTTATTCAGAAATAACTTTAAGCTTTAATGCAAGCCTCTTTGAGAGACACGTTGTCAGACTGACACTTATGTCTTTTCTCATTTCAGCAGTTGGGTTTTTTTCTGTCCTTAGCTGTTTTCATAAATATTATTTGACCCGGTTGCTTAGTGGGGTAATGTTAGATTCGAAATGTTCTGGGTCACTCTTCTCTGCGTGGCATAACGTTTTTCTGGGACGTAACAAGTTTTCAGGTTCCCCAGTGTTTTGCGTTCTGCGAACTCTCGAAGTCAACATTACAATTCCGCAGTAATTGGTTGAATAAAGCAGCAGCGTTTTCTCTTCGCTGATTATAGTGTCTGTGTGTAAACAGTGTCTGTCTCTTTACAACACAATGTCCTTCACACATGCTTGCATGCATGTGTGAAGGAACAAAGACTGTCACTAACGATTATAGCTGTGGAAAACATTACAAATTAGATTCGCATCCTGCGAGTATGCGATGACGTCAGCTGTTAGCGCCACATGAAAATTTGTGCCGGACCGGGACTCAAACCCGAATTTCCCACTTATCGTGAGCAGCCGCCGAGCAGGTCGAACACGCCTTCAGGACCGATCGAAACTTCCACCTGTCATGTAGTTGGTCCTGCAGGATTAAGGCGACCGTCCGCGATAAGCGCGAAATCCGGGTTCGAGACCCAGTCCTACAGAATTTTTCAAGTATCACAGACAGCTGACATCACTGCATATTCGGAGAATAAGTATCTGTTTCATAATATTCTCAATACTATACTACTGTACCTAGTAAAGCTGTGATGTACAACTCAATCATCCAGTTTTTACATGATCTGAATTCATTACCGTTCATAATAAAGAAGGAATATTAAGGTTTAACGTTCCGTCGAGGATGAGGTCATTAGAAATGATGCAAAATCTAGAGTTGG
Organism: Schistocerca nitens; assembly: GCF_023898315.1. NCBI lineage: Eukaryota > Metazoa > Arthropoda > Insecta > Orthoptera > Acrididae > Schistocerca > Schistocerca nitens. The sequence goes on from NC_064620.1 coordinate 272,686,460, forward strand.
GGAAGGGTAGGAAAGGAAATCGTCAGTGCCATTTTCAAGACAGACATCACGGCATATTCTTTAAGTGATTCAGCAAAGAAGCGGACGGACGTAGATTTGAAAATCTGTGGCATTTATACACCATTTCAGAGCACGTTTTGTCATGTTTGATCAAGTTAAGGAGAAGCCAAGATCAGTAGAATGCCGCACCCCGCAGACAGACGGCCGGAGACCTTGAGGACGAAGCCGAGTCCGCCTGAAGCGTGCATACGGAAAGCTGCGATTCACGTCTTAGAATTGGCGCCAAGCGCACAACTTTGATTATTTATAACCGCTGTTTAAATGTCTGTGTAGAGTTCCAGCTATACCGCTGACATTATCCACATTGACGGCTTTTTAGTTATGATTTCAGTAACTCTAATTTCTGACTCAAAGGCTTGGCTAAAGATTTCGTTAATGTTGTTTATCATTAGTAGACTGAACCGACCAGTTATCAGCGGGCAGGTCAGACTAGCTCATCCCGCAGTCTAGAACTATCTTTCACTTCAGCTACATATGCGTGATACGGGTGGATGTGTTGTTGTTGTGTTCTTCAGTCCAGAGACTGGTTAGATGCAGGTCCCCATGCTACTCTATCCTGTGCAAGCTTCTTCATCTTCCAGTACCTACTGCAACCTACATCCTTCTGAATCTGCTTAGTGTATTTATCTCTTGGTCTCCCTCTACGATTTTTACCCTCCACACTGCCCTCCAGTACTAAATTGGTGACCCCTTGATGCCTGAGAACATGTCCTACCAACCAATCCCTTCATCTAGTCAAGTTGTGCCTCAAACTCCTCTTCACCCCAATTCTATTCAATACCTCCTCATTAGTTATGTGATCTACCCATCTAATCTTCAGCATTCTTCTGTAACACCACATTTCGAAAGCTTCTATTCTCTTCTTGTCCAAACTATTTATCGTCCATGTTTCACTTCCATACGTGGCTACACTACATACAAATACTTTCAGAAACGACTTCCTGACACTTAAATCTATACTCGATGTTAACAAATTTCTCTTCTTCAGAAACGCTTTCCTTGCCATTGCCAGTCTACATTTTATATCCTCTCTACTTTGACCATCATCGGTTATTTTGCTCCCCAAATAGCAAAACTCCTTTACTACTTTAAGTGTCTCATTTCCTAATCTAATTCCCTCAGCATCACCCGACTTAATTCAACTACATTCCATTATCCTTGTTTTGCTTTTGTTGATGTTCATCTTATATCCTCCTTTCAAGACACTATCCATTCCGTTCAACTGCTCTTCCAGGTCCTTTGCCGTCTCTGACAGAATTACAATGTTATCGGCGAACCTCAACGTTTTTATTTCTTGTCCATGGACTTTAATACCTACTCCGAATTTTTCTTTTGTTTCCTTTACTGCTTGCTCAATATACAGTTTGAATAACATCGGGGACAGGCTACAACCCTGTCTCACTCCCTTCCCAACCGCTGCTTCCCTTTCATGCCCCTAGACTCTTATAACTGCCATCTGGTTTCTGTACAAATTGTAAATAGCCTTTTGCTCCCTGTATTTTACCTCTACCACCTTTAGAATTTGAAAGAGAGTATTCCAGTCATTATTTTCAAAAGCTTTCTCTAAGTCTACAAATGCTAGAAATGTAGGTTTGCCTTTCCTTAACCTATTTTCTAAGATAAGTCGTAGGGTCAGTATTGCCTCACGTGTTCCAACATTTCTGCGGAATCCAAACTGATCTTCACCAAGGTCGGCTTCTACCAGTTTTTCCATTCATCTGTAAAGAATTTGCGTTAGTATTTTGCAGCTGTGACTTATTAAACTGATAGTTCGGTAATTTTCACATCTGTCAACACCTGCTTTCTTTGGGATTGGAATTATTATATTATTCTTGAAGCCTGAGGGTATTTCGCCTGTCTCATACATCTTGCTCACATCCTCTTCCATTCCCATAATATTGTCCTCAAGAACATCCCTCTTGTATAGACCCACTATATACTCCTTCCATCTTTCTGCTTTCCCTTCTTTGCTTAAAACTGGGTTTCCATCTTCGCTTTTGATATTCATACAAGTGGTTCTCTTTTCTCCAAAGGTCTCTTTAACTTTCCTGTAGGCAGTATCTATCTTACCCCTAGTGAGATAAGCCTCTACATCCTTACATTTGACTTCTAATCATCCCTGCTTACCCATTTTGCACTTTCTGCCGATCTCATTTTTCAGACGTTTGTATTCCTTTCTTCCTGCTTCATTTACTGCATTTTTATATTTTCTCCTTTCATCAATTAAATTCAATATTTCTTCTGTTACCCAAGGATTCCTACTAGCCCTCGTCCTTTTACCTAATTTATATTTACTATTTATATGTTGTTTCCATATGCCTTGAGACGCGTGTGTTGACAGTTGTAACAAATTATTGTGGTGCTCGATAAGTGATAATTAGATTCCGCCATCTTTGATACAAATAATACTAGACTGGCTGTTAGAAAATGTTCATTATATCCTACTGATTTTGAGATTGAAGTAATAAAAAATCAAGTATCATCCCAGTATTTTGAATTTTCATTGTTGTGGTGTCGGTACATTCCTACACGTTGTTCCAGAGACTCACCGTTTAAGGCAAGCATGTCAGGCTCTGCGGTCGACGGAGTAGAAATCCTCTGAGGAAGTGAAGCAGCTGTAGAATACACGAGGTAAGCCCTGAGGACATAGGCTGCAAGTGCTACTCTGAGATCAAAAGTTGGTGCGGGAGAGAAATTCGTGGCGAACCGCATCAAATCAATTAGAAGATTGTCAATGCCGATGAAATTCACCAACAGCAGTGTAACTTAAGAAGTTATTTTATTTTATTATGAAGGTTACCATTTTCAGCATTTCATTATGCCATCTTCAGGCCCCATATACATCTCTCCAAACAAACGAAAATGCCATATACAGGGTGTTACAAAAAGGTACGGCCAAACTTTCAGGAAACATTCCTCACACACAAAGAAAGAAAATATGTTATGTGGACATGTGTCCGGAAACGCTTACTTTCCATGTTGGAGCTCATTTTATTACTTCTCTTCAAAACACATTAATCATGGAATGGAAACACACAGCAACAGAACGTACCAGCGTGATTTCAAACACTTTGTTACAGGAAATGTTCAAAATGTCCTCCGTTAGCGAGGATACATGCATCAACCCTCCGTCGCATGGAATCCCTGATGCGGAGAATGGCGTATTGTATCACAGCCGTCCACAATACGAGCACGAAGAGTCTCTACATTTGGTACCGAGGTTGCATAGACAAGAGATTTCAAATGCCCCCATAAATGAAAGTCAAGAGGGTTGAGGTCAGGAGAGCGTGGAGGCCATGGAATTGGTCCGCCTCTACCAATCCATCGGTCACCGAATCTGTTGTTGAGAAGCATACGAACACTTCGACTGAAATGTGCAGGAGCTCCATCGTGCATGAACCACATGTTGTGTCGTACTTGTAAAGGCACATGTTCTAGCAGCACTGGTAGAGTATCGCGTATGAAATCATGATAACGTGCTCCATTGAGCGTAGGTGGAAGAACATGAGACCCAATCAAGACATCACCAACAATGCCTGCCCAAACGTTCACAGAAAATCTGTGTTGATGACGTGATTGCACAATTGCGTGCGGATTCTCGTCAGCCCACACATGTTGATTGTGAAAATTTACAATTTGATCACGTTGGAATGAAGCCTCATCCGTAAAGAGAACATTTGCACTGAAATGAGGATTGACACATTGTTGGTTGAACCATTCGCAGAAGTGTACCCGTCGAGGCCAATCAGCTGCTGATAGTGCCTGCACACGCTGTACATGGTACGGAAACAACTGGTTCTCCCGTAGCACTCTCCATACAGTGACGTGGTCAACGTTACCTTGTACAGCAGCAACTTCTCTGACGCTGACATTAGGGTTATCGTCAACTGCACGAAGAATTGTCTCGTCCATTGCAGGTGTCCTCGTCGTTCTAGGTCTTCCCCAGTCGCGAGTCATAGGCTGGAATGTTCCGTGCTCCCTAAGACACCGATCAATTGCTTCGAACGTCTTCCTGTCGGGACACCTTCGTTCTGGAAATCTGTCTCGATACAAACGTAGCGCGCCATGGCTATTGCCCCGTGCTAATCCATACATCAAATGGGCATCTGCCAACTCCGCATTTGTAAACATTGCACTGACTGCAAAACCACGTTCGTGATGAACACTAACCTGTTGATGCTACGTACTGATGTGCTTGATGCTAGTACTGTAGAGCAATGAGTCGCATGTTAACACAAGCACCGAAGTCAACATTACCTTCCTTCAATAGGGCCAACTGGCGGTGAATCGAGGAAGTACAATACATACTGACGAAACTAAAATGAGCTCTAACATGAAAATTAAGCGTTTCCGGACCCATGTCCACATAACATCTTTTCTTTATTTGTGTGTGAGGAATGTTTCCTGAAAGTTTGGCCGTACCTTTTTGTAACACCCTGTATAGCAGGGACTGATGACCTTCGCTGTTTAGTCCCCCTTAAACATCCCAACAACCACGACCACCTCCTGTATAGCCAAATCCCTCTGGATGACGTGAATTCAATCGTTACACTAGAGCTTCATTCGAAGACTTGATAGCAACTCGATATCAAGCCTTCGAATGCAGCAGTTCACGACATTAAGAGATTTATGATTCTGAGAGGTGGCATGAGCCCCCTCTCATATTTCTATCTTATGATTCTCCTCTCTAGTTGCATGCGGTGGAGGTTCCGTTGCTATTCCTTCACACGCGGACTTCCCATGCAGCGTCTCTCGCTACCCGGGTGGTCCAGTGACAGGCTGGCTCTTCTGACTTTGAAAGGGTAGGCCGACAGGTGTGGGGGGTCGAGTGAACACTTTCCGGACGCCGACATTGTCAGGAGACGCGCCCGCGGGAGCCGGAAGTGGCGGCTGGGCTGGAGGTTCCGTTGCTTCGCAGAAGCTTAGCGAAAACACTTTCTGGCGGGCTACCAGCGAGGCGTGGGAATGACTTATGTACCCAGGCAGCTCCGTGACGGAGCAAAATCAGCACAGAAATTGGCGCCAAGAATCTCCATTGGTGGAATGGTAGTGCTCCGGCAATGGAGTGGAATTTCCGCCGGTTTTCGAGTTGCTGATTGGAACGTAACCACGGCCACTGTCGTGGGGGCGGGAATGTTGTGTGTTCGGCCTGTACGGGTGCTCTGGGGAGTCGGCAGTCGCCTTTCGGTCGAGGACGTCGAAGCAACCAGCCCTCGCCTGCGGTACGCCAGATCGTGTTCTGGCAGTCAAGAAGACAGTTTTGGTAATGTATGTCCGCAGCACCGGCAGATAGGGATTTTCCTAGGTGATAATCAGAGCTCAGCAGAGCGCGCCTGTTCGTCTTTTTCTAACTTTGTTCTGTCTTGAGTAGCAGCAATTACTGTTGGGTTAGCGGTGTGTCTCTCTTGAGATTTGAGTGGCAAGGAATTGGCTCCACATACCACTTCGTCTTAAACCTCACGATCTAGTTTAGGGACAACTTCACCTTTACAGTGTTTGTATGAGTCTCCAATTCGAGCCAATTTAATGTATCATAAATTAGAATTCATGTGTTTTTGTTTATTAATTTGTGTTTAGTCTTAATAAATCATATTGTTATTTTGGACAGAACTTTCATTCTGTTAATCGATAGAGCAACCCCATCATTCCTCACTATGCTAATGAAACCTTTGTTTATTTAACTTATTTATCAAATTAAATTATTGCAGGTGCCAAACTCTCTTCTACTCCACTGGCAGGGTTGATTAGAGTCAGTTCGCGTATTTTTTTTATCCTTGTGCAACAGCAAAAGTCGGAGTTAGAATAGGGGGGGCTTAGAGCATGATTTACATATGTGGATTCTAGTGGAATTTAGTGATAAATACACTGCTAGCCCCGGCACCTCGCATAATATGGCGACCCTTAGCCTCGGATCTTTTCTGAGAATCACTGATTAACAAACAGTATTCTTAGTACGAACATTCAAATTTTTTTTTCTCTAATTTTTTTTATTGATTAATACCCAAGTTTTTTTCTGGTAGTTCCGCGTTTAGTTTTAAGTAGCGGCGCATGATTACAGTTTTTGTTTTCAGTGTATATATTTTTTTTGTTCATTGTTTTTTGTGTTTCGTTGATGTGGTGTCCGTACCACATCGCACTTTGTCGGATTTGTGTGCGGTTTCTGTACCACATCAAATTGTGTTTGTGATTACAGCGTTGGAACAGCGTTGTTGAAATTTTATGTCTATGTGTAAAAATATATGGAGTAGATTAATTTAATTGTGCATTCTAGATAAATTTGTTTTTCATGAATGATAACGAGAAGTAAGGCACGACTATTATCGATCGAAGCTAAAACAAAAGAGGATAGAATAATGGATAAGGGGCAGTTTACTGACGGGAATAGGTTCGGAGATGAGATGGGCACATTTTTAGCAGGACAGGACGCCAGGGTCATTGATGAGGAAGGTGATTTGGACGCGATCTTAGAGCAGCGTTGCGGCCGTGATTATGATAGTGAGGTAGAGGATGAAACAGAGACAGTCACACAGGTCGAGACGGTAGCAGAAGTTTATAATCAAACGAATAAGAGCAGACAGGGGCCAGCTCGGCCACGTCAGAGCTCTAGCGCCCAGGTGTCCAGAGTTACATCACCCATGTGTGACGAGGATCAAATTGATGACATTAACCCAATACTGAGCTTCCTACGATCAATGAAAGAAGAAGCTGACGAACAGCGTAAGAAGGAGAAACAACGTAAGAAGGAGAAGGAAGAAGATGAGAAACAACGCAAGAAGGAGAAAGAAGAAGCTGACGAACAGCGTAAGAAGGAGAAAGAAGAAGCTGACGAACAGCGTAAGAAGGACACGGAGGCAATAATTTCGCATATAGGGGAAATTCGTGGGGAATTATTAACAATAAAGAAAGAATGTGGAGAAGCAAGACAAATGTCAATGGTAGCACAAAAAGTAGCAGGCCTAGCCAAAACGGCAGCAATAGGGGCAATGAAAGTCGCGGAATCAACTTCTAAACTCGCAGGGCGCTTGCGATGTACAACACAATCCCACTCAAAATCCCTAGCATTCTTAAAAACTCAAGGTAATATCGCGGTTGCGAACACCACGAAACGAATGGAAGAAGTAGAGAGTCGGATAGCAAAACTAGAGCAAAACGGGCACACGAGCACTGCGCGTTCGGGTACCAATGATGGAGTACAAAGAATTGTGTCTCCGAGGAAAAGCCCGCCGTGCTCTAGCCCATTGACCGAGTGCGGAACTAACACTGCACACGCAGAAACAGCGAGTAATAGCTCCAATAATTATAGCCCACTTAGGAGAGTGAATTCTGAGTGCCACTTCCACTGTGATACAGAGGTAGCACATCACAGTTATCAGCAAGATAGAGCAGGACACACAGCAGACGTGCAAGTATCGGAAACGAGTGACAACACCAGTGCGAGGATCAGAACGGATTTTGATCACAATCACTTCCTGTCGATACTAAAATTCCAGAAGTTCAAAGAAAATGGAGGGTCGATGCATCCGAAGAGCTGGGTGATGCAGTTCACAAATTCATTACCGGCATCATGGCCAACCCAGGCAAAATTAGAATTCATGTGTGGACACATCGTAGGCCAAGCCGCGGAAAAGATGCGGGGTGTGGCAGTGACGTGTCGGACTTATCAGGAATTTGTTGGTGCATTCCTGCGGACCTACTGGTCAAAGGAAACGCAAGACAGGATTAAAGAGGAAATAATATTTTGTCCTGAACTGGAAGTGTCCGGGCATAGGAGCGCAACCAAATTTCTTGATGATTTACTCAAGAAGAATCAATTTTTAGATAGTCCATATAGTAACGGAGAAATCATTAAATTTTGCTTTTCCAAATTGCCAGTTAGGTACCAACAGACACTTGTCGGCAAGTGTGGATCTGACATAGAAGCATTCAAGAGTCTATTGCGCGAACAAGACGCAAAGGACAGGAAGAAGGGGCAAAGTAACAAATACCACCGGCCAGGAACAGAAGACGACAACAGATCGCATAATCGCACTGGTCAGTTAGGAAACCAGGGTTACGGAAGTCAAGGTTACGCTATTCAAGGTTATGGAAACCAAAGACACGGAAACCAGAACGTCAGGGAGCAGTGTCAATCTAGACAAGGAATCTGGGATAGGAGGAATAACGAACGGCAAAGCGACCGTAATTGGAGAGAGCGAAACCAAGGACAACAGTGGATCCAGGAGATTGAAACTAGACCCGCAAATCCTAATGCACGTCAGAGGAGGGGGAGCTTAACAAGGGATTGACGCCAGACTAGTGCGAACACAGGCCGCCGGAATTTCGCACGTAATCTCGGACCTGGCCAACTACGGATGATACATTACGAAGATTTATCAGAAATCCTGCTCGAGGAACATAAAGCAACTCCTCGACAAGATCTGCAGCCTCTTATCACAGTAGCAATAGCTGAAAAGAGTATGAATGCGATAATAGATAGTGGAAGCTACATAACAGCAATATCCGAGGCAGCATACAAGAGGTGCTCTCAGGAGATGGACTGGCCTGTCCTATCTGTTAAGAAAACCAAAATAAAAGGGGCATTAGCGGGTAAATGTACGGAGGTCACCCAACAAACAAGACTGGAATTCTCCTGCCAAGGACACAAAATAGAGTCTAACTTCTGGATCGTGCCAAATCTTGCGATCGACATGATAATAGTAACGGACTTCCTAAATGAACATGAAGCGATAGTTGATCTAGGACGAGGTGAAGTGGTTTTGAGGAAAGGGAATCCCGTCCACATTAAGTTCGACGACCAGCTGATCCCAGCTCAACTGCCGTCTAACTGTGTACGGATAAACTATGCGTGTCTGAAAGGCAGAAACGTAGAACAGGTCGACGTTGCGGGTAAGGGAGAGGACACGGATGAGAATGAAGTCGGAATAATGGGAGAAATAAAGGAGAAAATAGGAGAAAAAGTGGAAGCAATAAAGAATATAAGGAGCGACCACCGCAAAGAACTTCATAAATTACTAGTAGAACATGCGGAGGTCTTCCTTCCCAAGACAGGATCAATAAAGAACTTCCAATATGAATTTCGTGTTCGTCCGCACAACCAGTTTCGTGTGCCACCCTATCCAATCCCCTTGGCATATCGACAGAAAGTAGCAGCTGAAATTACGCGAATGCTGAGTGAAGGAATAATAGAACCTACGGCTTCAGCCTATAATAACCCGTTAAGAGTAGTCGAGAAGGCAGATGGTAGTATTCGTTTAGTCTTGGACTCGCGACAAATTAATACCATAATAGAACCCGAAACAGACAGACCGGAACGATTAGAGGAACTCTTACAAAACTTCCGTGGAATATCAATCTTCTCATCAGTTGATCTAAAATCGAGTTTCTGGCAGATCGAGCTCCATCCAAATTGCAGACAGTACACAGCCTTTTTAGCATTTGGAAGATGTTACCGGTTTCGTCGTCTACCATTTGGTTTGAACGTTTCATCTGCCGCATTCATTCGTGGGCTGGACGGCATACTAAGCGATAATTTGAAACGTCATGTCACCAGCTATGTGGACGATTTGCTGATCGCGGAGAAATCTTGGGGAGAGCACAATGCGGTCCTCGGTGAACTCCTAGCGACATTCAAGGAATACGGAGTGACTATCAATATCGAAAAATCGAATTTTGGGACGTCCTCTGTGAAATTTCTAGGACATATCATCACGGGTGAGGGCATTGCGCCAAATCCCGAAAAGATCGAAGCGATTGAAAAGTTTCCCATTCCTACGACAAAGAAGCAGTTAAGGGGGTTCTTGGGGATCATAAATTTTTACAACCGCTTTATACATGTCAAAACTCAGAGCAGTCCTCGGTTGCATCAACTTACAGGAAAGAAGATTCCTTGGGAATGGGATGAGGCGGCCGAATCCGAATGGAAAGCATTAAAATTCGCATTATTACAAGCACCCATCCTATCGCACCCTAATTTAGCAGAAGAGCTTTGCATAGTAACGGGCAGTTCATACTCCGGTCTGGGTGTCATGGTGTTCCAAGACTATGTACATGAAGGAAACAGGGTGTGGAAGACAATTGCGTTTGCTAGCAGAGTACTAGCCAAGAGTGAGAGGAATTACTCAGTAACCGAGTTAGAGGCGCTGGCTATTGTATGGGCGTTTGAAAAATTCAGATACCTTCTGTTTGGTCGCAAGACGAGGGTCTACACAGACCACAAGGCACTCGAGTTCTTGATGACTGCAAAGCTTAATCACAGGCGGCTCATTAGGTGGGCATCCTATCTGCAGCAGTACAACTTTTCGATAGAATATATCCCCGGCAGTCAGAACATCATTGCAGACGCCTTATCACGGTCACCGATCGGATTTGAGCACAACATGGAAGAAGATCTGGAGGAAAATCTCTACTGCCTTTACTATATGCAGAAAGTAGCCTTTGAAAATTTTATTACCTGTAGTATGCAGGACATCAAGAAGGAGCAAGACAAGGACCCTGCCCTAGTGTTATTGAAACAGAAATGGATAGACAGAAGACACGCCACCATCAGGCAGTTCTACCTCTTGCGGAAAGGCATAATTTTCCACCGAAATTATGCCAATGACACTGAATGGGGGGTATGCATCCCTGAACACCTAATAAACAAGGTTATATGGCATACTCACCTCAGCTATGGACACTTCGGACCACGCAAGTGCAATCTCAAGCTAAGGACCATGTGTTACTTTCGAAACATGGAGCGTCGAATTCGGAGAGTACTGTCGGTGTGTAAAGACTGCCAAAAGGCTAAGCACACCACTGTGAGCATGCAGGCACCATTATACCCAATCGTACCGACCAAATTAAGACAATTAGCAGCAACAGATTTGATGGGACCTTTGCCAAAAACAAGAAGAGGATATACTTACGTATTAGTGTTTGTTGAACTAACGTCCAAATACGTTACCTTTACGCCACTGAAGAGGGCGACAGGACGAACTGTATCACGAGCCCTAATCCGGGATTTCCTACCACAGGTTGGTCATGTGAGTAGAATTATTTCTGATAACGGGCCACAGTTTGTCAAAAACATGGAAGGAGACGTTGCGTCGATGTAAAATTGATCCCATTTTTATATCTTCACACCATCCGAGCTCGAATGCTGCAGAACGGGTTATTAAAGAACTCGGAAACTTGTGCCGGTTGTACTGTAACAAACAGCACAAGACATGGGACGTTTTCCTTAAAGACTTCCAGGAGGTGATCAATGAGGCACCCCATGGGATAACAAAATTGGCACCCATTACAGTACTGAAAAACCGGATTCCTAAGGACTTGATAACCAAGGTCGTAAACTTCCCACCAAGGGCGCGAACGCAGCACCAAGCCATAGTGGATTTGGCTCTCAAGAGGATACGGGCTGCAGCAGAGGTCAGGAAGAGACGTGCCGACAGGGGAGCTCGTCTACGACACTTCCAAATTGGACAAAAGGTGCTCGTTAAGTCTTTCCGACTTTCGAACAAACAAAAAATGAAATGCCAAAAATTCTATTCTGTTTACAACGGCCCGTACCGTATAAGGAGAGCAGCTCACCACAATGCTTATGAATTGGAGACGCTGAAAGGAAAGAAGTCCATAGGACTTCACCACATCTCTCACATAAAGGAGTTCGTGGAATAGTAGTAGTGTAAGTGGTGTACATAGTAGAATAGGCAAATATATGAACCTTTCTTCGGGGAACAATAATTGTTGCATTAATAGATTAAGATTGTTAAATTATTAACACGCTGCATTGTCTCACATAAGAATTTACTGCTGCTATCCTCTTTTTGTTTATGTTCGCGATCTCCAATGTCGATGTAGTAGGAGACACTACCTTTTCATGAGCAATGTTTTTGTCCTTTCCTATCTGGTGTCCATGTTGAGGGATAATGATGAGTGACGAGATGTTGCACAAACGGGCGCATACAAGAACGTGCTCTTAGAAGCGTTCTGAGAAGTCGTGATACGCTCCATAACGGCCACAACCAGTTCGTGAGTCGTTCATACCAATGCTTGCAGGCACGCGTCAGTGCACTGCAAGATTGTGGTATATTGCGTGATTTCGAGGATGAATATGGGCAGTATAGTTTTTTTTGCAGAGCTGCGCCAGCATCGTTGTCTTGCAAGTCGGGGTGATCCTGTGAGCGTTTGACTCCAATGGTGCCCTAGACGAGAGAAATGCGAGCATAAAGCCTACCATGCCAATGTGCTGGTTGGGGATTTAGCGTGCTGCTCGTGACTGTCACAGATGAATAACCAGGGACTTATACTTGGATATTCGTGACATACTGTGTAGCTGGCGTGTGTTGGGCGACTGGATCCTCAACAGGAACCACCCTTGGCTCGGTCATATTACATTGCTTCTGGAAAGGTGTGCTTTGATCCCGAAAACCGCATCAGATAGAGAAGGAAGTTGCAACTATAAATTTATTGTCGTGTATAGCCATGGCTAACCCAGTCTCTGGAGTTTCAGTGAGGCGTAGTGAGAACTCGGAGGTCATGTCGTACGGCGCGCACATCACTGTCGTCAATGGCGGCGAGCAGCGAGACATCTCAACGTAACAGGAATTATGTAAGAGTATTGTATAAGGTAAACAAAAATAAATAAATAAATAAATAAATAAAAGTGAAAGTACGATATACTAAGATAAGTTAAACTGTAGGACTTAACAATAACTAGATTAATATTGTGGGGGTTTTCTACCACAAGTGTTGTGTTTGGCGCGCGCCTGTTGAGATGCTATTTTTCAGGTCACCAAACCACAGACCCAAGATGGAGGGACGACGGGGGAGCGAAAGTAGCGTAGTTGCATGTTCTTTATAGCACAGTAAAACTTAGACCTGCATAACAACATAATTGAATTAAAGGACATAGAATGTAGATCGTTGGCTAATGGTAGTTAATTCTTGAGCATCAGTTATCACACACCATGTACATACTGAGATCGGTCTCTACACATATATCAAAATAAATTATTTCCATGTCTAGATTAGATGTTATAATGATTGCCATAGATTAATAACTATAAAAGTAAAATAAGAGTGTCTGAAATGACAGACCATCAATGTTTCATTATGTAAATTTATTATAACATGGAAGGTCATGGGAAAAAGTTAGGCATAAGATTTTTGTAAGAAATGTGCAGATGACGGGGATCGTGGCAATGCGGAGGCCGGCCGGAGCGGGAACAAGAGGTCTGCGGCTACCTGCAAGAAAAGAGCGTCAGCACCCCACCTGACGTGAAGGGCGAGAGCATCCGGTCGTACAGGCTGACAGTCACCCGGCCGTGTACCTGAGGGATTAGGCGGCAGACAGCCCTCGCCGGGCCACAAGCGAAAGTGGGGCTGGCCGTTGACACTGACACGCGACCCACACGTGACAGCCTGCTAGCTCTCCGGACGTGGCAGCCGTTTGGAGGGATTCCCTGCGGCAGACCACATTGTCGTGAGTACACGAAGAAGATCACATATCGTGTCAGAATCTGCGCCTCATGTGCCTCAGGACAGAAAGGGACGCTATATACTCACCTGTTTGGGTTTTTACAACTCACTAGCATTGGCCGATCTGCATACACAAAGCAGTATCGTGCCACACCAACAAATGTATGGTCTCATTTCTTATTTCTCCTCTCTATTAGAGAGCAGTTTTAACAATAGTCGCTCCTAGTTTGATCCTGTATGGATGACCTCACACACTTGTGGAGTCACTCCACGTGCCATCATCGCTCGTCGAACTGCAATATTGGGAAACGTAAAGTTCTGTCCAGCGAGAGAAGAGACCTAGACTAGTGATGTATCCCAACGAGTAGACCTCAGAGACAATTAATCGATGTGAGGAGAGCCTATCACTGTGTCTTCCTACCGTACTGCCGTGATCATATGCGTGGGTCTGACTACAATCTCAACAGCGTACTGCAGACACTCCAGAACTCCCTATTGCTGTTGCCACAACGTAGCAACAACACCCGACGTTTAGCCTTATGTGATGTCAGTACTGTGTAATTAGTGAAGTGCTACGGATATTTCTAACAATGTGATTTAGTGCCTCATTCTCAGCACAGTCGTGAACTTTGTGCAATGTGCATGCACAATTTGATGCCCCATGAACCTTGTTTTTTTTTCTTAAATTTCTTTCTCTTATGTTGTTTTTGTAATGTATGTTATACCTTGTATGCGTTCGTGTTTTACACTGTAATTCTTATTACAGATTACTGTATTGTTCTCCACACCATGTTTTTTTTGTATTTTGTGTTTATTGTTGTGTGTATGCAAACAGTGTGCCTGAAGTCCCCATAAACTGAAGCAGATACCACCACTGTCATTGTGAATGGACCATCAGTTCAGGGAACATTTTGTAAAGGTTATTCTTGCTGCAGGGAGACAGAATGAATCGGAGGTTGTAACTAGATTCTGAAAGCTCACAAAGAGATTGTTAACTTATATAGTATCATGTGTGAGTGAGTTCAGGTTAGTTTAATGATTAAAATTGTTGTAACATCTTGGGCATTCAATTGCGGAGCACTACAACTTTGATTGTAAAGAATAAATTGCTCCATATTTGGCTCACATGCCCGGGCCATATTTAGAGAGTGAATATCTGTGTGAATCGGTGTTTGGAAGGGGCTCCCTGGGTATGGATGTGTGATGTGAGTGTTAGTGTTCCATATTAAGAAGGTGAAGTTGGCTACATCATAAATAATCCTCCCTCTATGAGCTGCATTTTTCAGTTGCAGTGATTTTTTTTATAGAGTGCGGCATGTGGAGTCACTTTGTAAGATTGTTCTTGGGCGATTGACTCACTACCTTGCTCCTAAGTGAGCCAACCGCTCACCAATTACAATCTAAAATGGCGTAGGGGCAATGAGAGGTGGCATGAGCCCCCTCTCATATTTCTATCTTACGATTCTCCTCTCTAGTGTCATGCGGTGGAGGTTCCGTTGCTATTCCTTCACACGCGGACTTCCCATGCAGCGTCTCTCGCCACCCGGGTGGTCCAGTGACAGGCGGGCTCTTCTGACTTTGAAAGGGTAGGCCGACAGGTGTGGGGGGTCGAGTGAATACTTTCCGGACGCCGACATTGTCAGGAGACGCGCCCGCGGGAGCCGGAAGTGGCGGCTGGGCTGGAGGTTCCGTTGCTTCGCAGAAGCTTAGCGAAAACACTTTCTGGCGGGCTACCAGCGAGGCGTGGGAATGACTTATGTACCCAGGCAGCTGTGGCGGGAAAATTCCCGCGCTTTCTGCAAAATAGGAACCGTGATTGGCTTGCTCAGGGCATAGCTCCGTGACGGAGCAAAATCAGCACAGAAATTGGCGCCAAGAATCTCCATTGGTGGAATGGTAGTGCTCCGGCAATGGAGTGGAATTTCCGCCGGTTTTCGAGTTGCTGATTGGAACGTAACCACGGCCACTGTCGTGGGGGCGGGAATGTTGTGTGTTCGGCCTGTACGGGTGCTCTGGGGAGTCGGCAGTCGCCTTTCGGTCGAGGACGTCGAAGCAACCAGCCCTCGCCTGCGGTACGCCAGATCGTGTTCTGGCAGTCAAGAAGACAGTTTTGGTAATGTATGTCCGCAGCACCGGCAGATAGGGATTTTCCTAGGTGATAATCAGAGCTCAGCAGAGCGCGCCTGTTCGTCTTTTTCTAACTTTGTTCTGTCTTGAGTAGCAGCAATTACTGTTGGGTTAGCGGTGTGTCTCTCTTGAGATTTGAGTGGCAAGGAATTGGCTCCACATACCACTTCGTCTTAAACCTCACGATCTAGTTTAGGGACAACTTCACCTTTACAGTGTTTGTATGAGTCTCCAATTCGAGCCAATTTAATGTATCATAAATTAGAATTCATGTGTTTTTGTTTATTAATTTGTGTTTAGTCTTAATAAATCATATTGTTATTTTGGACAGAACTTTCATTCTGTTAATCGATAGAGCAACCCCATCATTCCTCACTATGCTAATGAAACCTTTGTTTATTTAACTTATTTATCAAATTAAATTATTGCAGGTGCCAAACTCTCTTCTACTCCACTGGCAGGGTTGATTAGAGTCAGTTCGCGTATTTTTTTTATCCTTGTGCAACAGCAAAAGTCGGAGTTAGAATAGGGGGGGCTTAGAGCATGATTTACATATGTGGATTCTAGTGGAATTTAGTGATAAATACACTGCTAGCCCCAGCACCTCGCAATTCTATATGACATTTTCGTTTGTTTGGAGAGATGCATATCGAGCCTGAAGACGTCATAATGAAATGTCGAAACTGGTAGCCTTCAAAATAATATAAAGTAACATCTTAAGTTACACAGCTATTGGTGAAGTTAATTGACATTGACAGTTACTTGACCAGCCGATGTCCACTGTCCATGATGAACCAACAGAGAAATTAGAAGATTGGTCTGGTGACATGAAAGGAAAGTGTACCCCTCTCAAGTCATGCTACGGTACGATGTGGGGAAAATGCCGGAAAGTTTTCTCGCGAAATTCTCAGTTTGTCCTTCCATACGCAACAATTCGCAAAGAACACCATAGGGCAACCAAATGCCCCGTATTTTACGGGATGGTCCCTTATTTAGCTTCCCGGGTTCGATTCCCGGCGGGGTCAGGGATTTTCTCTGCCTCGTGATGGCTGGGTGTTGTGTGTGATGTCCTTAGGTTAGTTAGGTTTAAGTAGTTCTAAGTTCTAGGGGACTGATGACCTTAGAAGTTAAGTCCCATAGTGCTCAGAGCCATTTGAACCTTATTTAGCTTAGTTGTCCCGACAAAATGCATATTTTAAGGTTCAGTGTCTCAGTCGATGAAAACGGAACCCTTGTACGATCACTTTGTTTTCCGTCTGTCTATCTGTTTGATCGTCTGTCCCTCCGACTACTAAAAACCCTTTTCCTCAGGAATGGGTAGGCCTATCAAGTTGAAATTTGAGTCATATTCTAAGGCCTACGGTCCTTTGTCGGTCTAAAAAATAGAAGCTTATAAGTCATTGGAGTCAAGAGATAAGGCCATTTAGGTCACAAGCAGACTAAACAAGCAATAAATAAATAAATATTTTGATACTTGTAAAATCACTCAGCAAAACCTATAGGTTACTTACCGTCGACAGAGAATCATGAAATTTGGCAGCAAACAAAGTTGAACAGTACAAGTAAAGGAGAAAAATCCAGAAAGTGTTAATCTGCAATTAGATAACAGAAAAATATCTTTTTTGTCATTTCTTACCCGACTTCAAATTTGAAATTAAAACATTCTCGAAAGTTCAAAAATGGCTCTGAGCACTATGGGACTCAACATCTTAGGTCATAAGTCCCCTAGAACTTAGAACTACTTAAACCTAACTAACCTAAGGACATCACACACACCCATGCCCGAGGCAGGATTCGAACCTGCGACCGTAGCAGTCCCGCGGTTCCGGACTGCAGCGCCAGAACCGCACGGCCACCGTGGCCGGCTTCTCGAAAGTCTTGGAATTCCCGGGCCCGATATCTTGCCAGTATCGATGTCAATAACACAAAAGAATCGTCGAGATTCTCGATTCCCAAGATGGATGAACTGTCTTCACACAAAATTAAGTACTAGTCGCACATGGTCATTTTTTTTATTAACGTCGCGTATATTTTGAAACAGCGTGTTTTTAAGTAGCGTGTACAACAACAAAATCTTGTCATGTCCAAAGAATTAAGAAAATACACTCTATGATTAAACCGATATCCTCTTCTTTGGAAGTCGGTTCAGCAAAGTCTTAAAAGTTTACCAGAGTTTGATGAAAATATTCTGAATGAAATATGTGAAGATGAAATTTTTGGGGAAATGAAGCGCGTTAAAATGTGCGGAGAGATGGGACGCGAAAAACTACGTGTTAGGAACTGTTAAATATGTCATCTAAAAAGTTCTATCATTTGCAACTTCCTTTCATCTCAAGGTATCTGCTGCAAACATTGCTGCCTTATAGGTTTCGTGTGGGAGTTCTTAAGGGAATATAACCAATACTCATTTTCAGGATACTTCATGTGGCGAATTTAATAGAGTTCTATTTGAAAACCCCCAACTCCAGAACTGGATATACTCTTCTACAAAATATAGGGCGTTACGGTTACAGGTATAATTATTTTGATTATTTGTACGTTAATATGCGCCCACCTCAGTGCGTTAGATGTTTTTTCTCTGCATCTAACAGCTTCCCACAAACACATCACATAATTTACTATCCAATGTTTTCTGCACGGTTGTAACTGTGCGGTAAAGTGGACTACGACTGTCAGTATAGATTTTCTGTAAAAATACCATAATAGCTGTAATTATTAGTCTGCAAATGAAGTAAATACCGATGGGACGTTTTTCAGTACACTGTCATCAGTCGTATTTGCCCTTTTGTCCCTAATACCTTGTATAATAAAAAAGATTTTTCAGAAATTTGCCAGCCCAAAACCTAGGTTTCGGGTCATAAGCCCATTTTCAAGTACATTACTGATTCCCAAAGACGATAATGCACAGATAAAGATGATGACAAGGCAAAGATAATCATTTCAACTTTACCTTGTCATCATCTTTACCTGTGCATTATCGTCTTTGGGAATCAGTAATGTACTTCAAAATGGGCTTATAACCTGAAACCTAGATTGTGCTGTAACATTAATAATAAAATTGTGAAACGAGGCAAAAAGCAGTGTTTGCTTAGTTAATTTACAATATTTCACCAAGAACTCACAGATGATTCATTTAAAGTAATATAATATGTCTGCGTGTAGCAACAATAAAACAAGGAAATATTTACTCGATTAGTAATGTTTTCTGTGCGAGTTTTAACAAAAAGGTACGGCGATCTATATAGTTGTAGCATAAATCACGTATTTTACCATAAAACTACTACATAGATATACGAGCAGGGTAAAATTCCTACAGACTTTGAGAAAAACATTATAATCCCCATTCCAAAGAAGGCAAATGCTACAAGATGTGAAAATTATAGGACGCTCAACCTAGTTACTCACGCCTCTAAAATAGTAACCTCAATTATCTTAAAACGCATAGAAAAAAAAGTCCAAGTTACACTCTCCGAAGACCAGTTTCGATTCCGGAAAGATAGAGGAACCAGAGAAGCAATGTTTGCTCTAAAACTAATAATAGAGAAACGACTAAATAAGAACCCTACAACATACATAGCTTTCGTAGAAGTAGAGAAAGCCTTTGATAATGTTAAATGCGATAAGATGTTTGAGGTATTCAAAAAAGTAGGAATATACTATAAAGATAGAAAAATGTTATGGAACCTCTACAAAAACGAGACAGCAGTTATCCGTGGACGGACAAACCAAGAAGAGGTGCAGATACGGAAAGGCGTCCGACAAGGTTGCGCACTATCCCCTGTTATCTTTAAGCTACACATTGAAGAGGCGCTGAAAAAAGTAAGGGAAAATTCACAGACAGGTGTAGTAATTCATGGCCAACGAATAGATATGATAAGATGTGCTGATGATATAGCTGTCCTAGCTGAAAATGAAGAATATCTTGTAGTCCTACTGAATAGAATGGATAAAGTTATGGGGGAAGAATATAATATGAGAATTAATAAAGCAAAAACAAAAGTAATGGCATGCGACAAAAAGAATCAAGTGAAAGTCCAAGTTCATGTAGGCAATGAACTGCTTGAACAAGTTGATAAATTTACTTATCTCGGAAGTAATATTACCGGGGATGGAAGGAGCAAGGCAGAAGTGAGAAGTAGAATTTCTCAAGCAAAGACTGTTTTTAACAAGAAGAAAATCATATTAACATCTAAGAGCATCAGCCTTGAAATCAGGAAAAGATTTTTGAAATCATATGTGTGGAGTGTGGCATGCTATGGGTGTGAAACATGGACTCTCGGGACAGAGGAAGACCAGCAGCTAAATTCTTTTGAAATGTGGTGCTATAGACACATGCAAAAAATAAAATGTATTGACAAGGTCACAAGCGAAGTGGTTCTGGAAAGAGCAGGTGAGAAGAGAAGCTTCTGGAGTTTCATTGTTAAAAGAAGAGTGCAATTTACAGGCCATCTATTAAGACATAAAGGACTCCTGAACACAATCATAGAAGGATATGTCGAGGGAAAAAGACCAAGAGGAAGACCACGGCTGAGGTACATGGATCAAATCGTGAAAGATGTGGGATGTAACACCTATAAAGAATTGAAGAGAAAAGCTGAAAGACGCACAGAATGGAGACAAGCTGCCTTTGTAGCTGTTGCAAACCAATCCTTGGATTGACCACTACAGAAGAAGAAGATATAGTATTCACGAAAGTTTCCACAGAACGTCGATTCTTTTAAACTTCTAGTTTGTGTCCCATATTCTGATTTTGGGAAACTGGTAACCATATGTTAGCATGTTCAGCGCAGTAATACGTCACGGCAGAACATGCCACGTCCTATCCCAATTAGTTAATTGATTACGGAGGAATAGGAACCACTGGAATCGGTTTTTCCGAATGCGAAGTTGGTGTCTCACCGCTGTGTGACTTCGCTCGATTCAGCTTCTTAAAGCAAGCTGGTTAATAAGTAGAGGACTGTGTGACATGCAACCCACAGCACAGGAAAACGGGTCGAGATCAAAGACGGCGTGGATGACTGCGCGAACAGCCTAAAACCCTGCTAAGGTTTGCTTCAAATGACCTGCATTTGAACTGTGACGGGAAGCTCGTCCTCCTGTATGAAGCAAATCTGATTCACTGTCTGCAGGGCATATCAGATTAGAGTTCTTCGTCCTACCACTGGGAAGTAGCGGAAATGTATCTCTCTGCACGTCGACAGGTCTAAAAATAAGATGTTCTGTAATTTCAATGCTTGTCTCACGTCCGTTCTCAGAACTGTTTCACTCAATACGATTACGTTATTTAATTCAATGTTATGTTATCTTGAATCTAACGAGCGCAGCAGCATTTTTCTGCCAGTTAAAAAAGGTTACTTCATGACGCTGCACTCTACGTTTATCGCTATAGAAATAGAGAACGTCGCTGTAAGTTGCTTTACTTCAGATAAGCTGCGGGCGAGGGTTATGCTATCGCTACGAGACACACACACACACAGACACACACACACACATAAACATACAGACATACAAAAAAAACCAAGCTCGCATACCTACAAATACTCGTGCCTCACGTTATGAAACTATCCACTAGTAAAAAATACCCTACCAGTTAAGTCCCTAGCGCCACTAGCATTTCTTTCTCCCGGTTATATGTGTAGCTTGTAAACTACGAGATTGGTACATGCATAACTGAAGCTGAGGGCGGCTTACAAGTCACGCGTAGATACACTACTGGCCATTAAAATTGCTACACCACGAAGATGTGCTACAGACGCGAAATTTAACCGTCAGACAGAACATTCACACAACGTTGGCGCCGGTGGCGACATCTTCAACGTGCTGACATGAGGAAAGTTTCCAACCGTTTTCTCATACACAAACAGCAGTTGACCGGCGTTGGCTGGTCAAACGTTGTTGTGATGCCTCGTGCAAGGAGGAGAAATGCGTTCCATCGCGTTTCCGACTTTGATAAAGGTCGGATTGTAGCCTTTCGCGACTGCAGTTTATCGTATCGCGACATTGGTGCTCGCGTTGGTCGAGATCCAATGACTGTTAGCAGAATATGGAATCGGTGGGTTCAGGAGGGTAATACGGAACACCGTGCTGGATCCCAACAGCCTCGTATCACTAGCAGTCGAGATGACACGCATCTTATCCGCATGGCTGTAACGGATCGTGCAGCCACGTCTCGATCCCTGAATCAACAGATGAGGACGTTTGCAAGACAACAACCATCTGCACGAACAGTTCAAACGACGTTTGCAGCAGCAAGGACTATCAGCTCGGAGACTATGGGTGGGGTTAACCTTGATGCTGCATCAAGACAGGAGCGCCTGCGA
This sequence comes from Schistocerca nitens, assembly GCF_023898315.1. NCBI lineage: Eukaryota > Metazoa > Arthropoda > Insecta > Orthoptera > Acrididae > Schistocerca > Schistocerca nitens. The sequence goes on from NC_064620.1 coordinate 272,708,425, forward strand.
TGGTGTACTCAACGACGAACCTGGGTGCACGAATGGCAAAACGTCATTTTGTCGGATGAATCCAAGTTCTGTTTACAGCATCACGATGGTCGCATCCGTGTTTGGCAACATCGCGATGAACGCACATTGGAAGCGTGTATTCGTCATCGCCATACTGGCGTATCACCCGGGGTGTCGGTATGGGGTGCCACTGGTAACACGTCTCGGTCACCTCTTGTTCACAGTCCGCAGCTCGTGGTCGTGCGGTAGCGTTCTCGCTTCCCGCGCCCGGGTTCGATTCCCGGCGGGGTCAGGGATTTTCTCTGCCTCGAGATGACTGGGTGTTGTGTGCTGTCCTTAGGTTAGTTAGGTTTAAGTAGTTCTAAGTTCTAGGGGACTGATGACCATAGATGTTAAGTCCCATAGTGCTCAGAGCCATTTCATTTTCATTTCTTGTTCACATTGGTGGCACTTTGAAGAGTGGACGTTACATTTCAGATGTGTTACGACCCGTGGGTCTACCGTTCATTCGATCTCTGCGAAACCCTATATTTCGGCAGGATAATGCACGACCGCATGTTGCAGGTCCCGTGGATACAGAAAATGTTCGATTCCTGCCCTGGTCAGCACATTCTCCAGATCTCTCACCAATTGAAAACGTCTGGTCAATGGTGGCCGAGCAACTGGCTCGTGACAATGCGCCAGTCACTACTCTTGATGAACTGTGGTATCGCGTTGAAGATGCATGGGCAGCTGTACCTGTACGCGACATCCAAGCTCTGTTTCACTCAATGCCCAGGCCTATCAAGGCCGTTATTACGGCCAGAGGTGGTTGTTCTGGGTATTGATTTCTCAGTATCTATGCACCCAAATTGCGTGAAAATGTAATCACATGTCAGTTCTAGTATAATATATTTGTCCAATGAATACCCGTTTATCATCTGCATTTCTTCTTGGTGTAGCAATTTTAATGGCCAGTAGTGTAGTTCAGTCGATAATAGCATAGCACAAGAATGGTAAAGGTTCGGTGGTTGAGTCTCGTCCAGCACGTTGTTTTTATCTGCCAGGGAGTTTCTTCTCTTCTGACAAAACAGATCAGCGTGCAGTACAAAGCGTACGACGTGCCCTTCAGTCCCTTGTTTCTACTGAATTAATGTAAACTCCACAGCACAGAAATTTTTCAGCACTGTAAAAGTGTTTGATAAGAATAACAATAAGATTAACGTCACCTACGAACGATGTTTGTCCACTGATCCTTTTCCGTAAAAGACCGAGCGTTAACTTAGTTATACGAGCTGTTACGAAGCGATGAGCAAGCCGTGTACGTAAACACAGCTCCCAGGATCAGACTCCACTTCGGTGCCCATAAACTTGGCACATAGCCTCTGCAGCAGTCGTGTAGCGGTAATTTATGTTGACTCCCAAGACCTTTGCCACGCCAAGACTAACCACTTCTTTCTCCGGCACCTAACTTATCTTCGCCTCTGCTGATAATTCCACACATTTATCACCAATACAGATCAACCAGCAAACAGAGAGTGTTCTCAAGTAGTTAGGGAATACGTGGCCTTCTTTCTCTACACTAATCATCAGTTTTGACAGAAAAACAGCTGTTTCAATTCAATTGCTGTCAGCCCTATGCTTAATGATTTGTTGGCAAGTGGCTGCTACTGACAAAGTACGAAAGCGCAAAAGACTGTACAACGGCCGGTCAGAAACTAATACTTCCGAATGTACTCCTTTTTAAACTCACAAGATATTAAGAGTAAATTTGCACAGCGACTACAACGTTCGCAAGCAACGCCTCACTCTTAAATATACTTTTTGAACTATGCTTTCGTGCTTAAGTCAATGACACATAGAATTTCACTGAATCTCGCCCCCCCCCCCCCCCCCCCCCCGAAACCCTTGCCCAGCTTTGCTCCGGTGGGGATCTTGCATGTCTCAATCACATATACAGCTGTACGACCGGTGCAACAAAATGAGAGAGGTCGGTCTAACAAATGGTTCCTTTAGAGGGGCGCATTTTTTGGTAGGTGGAGGGGCAACAGTCTGTATGATTAACTGATCCTACCAAAATGTCGTTGCTACGTTGGTACCACGAAAATTTGAAAGCAAGGAGACATGAAGCTCTGCTGTGTGCTTTAAGGAGAACGTCATCCTCTTGTGTACAATATTATAGAAGGTAAAATAGTCCAGGAGGACGTAGTCATCATAATAAGGAGAAAAAATTCAAGTACGTCATTCTAAAGATCGGGGTGTGGAATGTTACATGACTGAATCCATTAAGTGAGAGAATTCTAAAAGAAAAAAGGATAGATCGAAGTTATATTTGGAATTACTGATGTGCGCTGGCAGGAAGAACTGAACTTCTGACACAGGGGTACAGCACAACACAAATTCAAACAGGGGTAATACTGGAGTAAATCTAGTGAGGATTGAGATAAGAGGAATGCGGGTGGGCTACTAAGAACAGCGTAGTGAAGGCATTTTCATAGTCAATGTAGACATAAGATCCGCAGTTGATGAGAAGATAGAAAGAATTCGTTATGAGATAAAACAAACTACTCAGTAGGCCGTTAAGGAAAACGAAAATTTAATTGTGACGGAGAATGAAATTCGATTATTGGAAAAGTAAGTAGACGAACCATCTGTGAAACTCCCTGTGTGTAATTTTTCCCTTACCAGGAAACTAATTAAGAGCCTGACATACCTTTAAGATCTAAGCTACAAATTAATGTGCACAGCTTCAATAGATAATTCGAATTATTTAAGTCCTTAGCTATAGATCTTAAAGTTTGCACAGATAAATTACTTAATAAGAATGGTGGATGTTTAACAGAAACAATCTCTCAATTAACGTAGTAATTTATTCAATAAAAATATAATTATTCACAGAGGTCACCAATGGAATACGAAATCCTTTACAAATTCTTTATGCAAACTCTAACAGATATACATTAAATGTATTTCCAGTTGCGAAAATGGACGACCATCAGCTGTGGAATGGGATAAGGACAATGAAAATTTGTGCCGAACCGGTACTCGAACCAGCATTTCCGCTTATCGCGAACGGTTGCCTTACCACTTCTTTTTTCTTTATAGTTCGTTGTGTTTGGTCGTAGCGGACGTCACATGACATCCGTTGAAGTTCGCTTATCGCCTTACCATTAGGCTATCCGTGCACGGCCAGACCCAAACTTCCATAATGTCGTCAACATGGGTCTACGACCTGTGCTCGTATATCCATTTACTATAATCCTGTACAGGTCAGACGTTGTACTTGAATGCCGCTTGCAGATAAATACGATATTGCAGTGCCTGTGTTATTCTGATTGCGATGCAAAGTTCCTTTGGATATGTAAGTAGACGCATGGTTGACGACATATGGAGGTTTGGGTCTGGCTGTGACTCGTGCACGGATAGCCAAGGATAGTCCCGATCCGGCACAAATTTTCATTGTCGTCATCCCACGGACATGCAGTCATGTCCAAGGGAACTTTGCATCACAATCAGAATAACACAGGCACTGCAATATCGTATCTTAACAGATTTGTTGATTTGCAGCGTTGCTTGAACAAACAAGAAAGTGCCCCTCTGACGTTAATGACGGACTGATAATTGCTCTGAATCATGTTAGCTCCAAACCATTGACAAGATAGCAACTGACAAACTGGTACATTCACCACAGAAACGCTGGACCTGAGACAGTTGACGGCACTAATGCGGAGCAAGAAAATCAGGCGAGTGCTGCTAATTATGCTCACTGATTAACTGACAGCCATGCAGAACGCCACCATCATGGTGGAGGCCGAGGGTCGCATCGTCATCGCAACGACTGTGGACCTTCCTCATCTGCTAAGATGTGCATCTCTGTCCATCTCCGACGTATGTGGCTCGTATGCTCACAGTGCACACAGCTCCACGACTTCAAACAAACTCTAAATATGCACAGCTCCCCTACATTGGGGTTACTTCGAGCAAACAAAATCCTGTCAAGACAGCTTGTCGTTGTGAAATACCAAATACGTAACATAATGCCCTTCTGCATCTAAAACACTGCCATTTCAGTACTTTATCCATGACTTCACTGACAAATTTACTAATGCGCGTTTTGGCGCCCAACAACTAGCCTTACATTAGACATCCTCTGAAATCAGGAAGCCTCTCATGTGGCTAGACCATTATTTTCAGCAAACCATGTTTCTTTCGAAAACTATAAGATGCTTATGTACAAAAGGCTCTCAGCAAAACATGAGAAAGTGCTGCGCTCCTGCTGCTCGAGTCGCCTCTCATCCTTAGTTTGCCTTCTGGTCAGATTCCGGCTATAACACGAACAATAGTTTGCTAACTCCCTCAGCTGGCCCTGGCGTCCCGACTTCTGTTGAAACAAACACCTGATAGCAAAAAGCCCATTTTTTTCGTTACATTAAATGCCCTGTCTGTCCGAAATCTAGCGCACTGTGCCTTCCCACGCACACAGAAATCATCAAAAATGAAAGGAAATGAAGCTATATGGAACCCAATAGGAACAGTTACTGTGATCCAGTATACTTCAATAAAAACATTGCTGTTGGATTCCAGTCGATTATCACCCTCCACACACTGAATCATTCTTAAATTAAACGAGTATTACATGCAAAGTCATCTTTTGCTTTATCAGTGGGGTAACTGAAATTGGGCCAGGATGAAGGATGAAGACTCGTTGTTCAATTTTCCAGAGAGCACAAATTAATCATTGATAAATTTGACTAAAATAAGAGACCAGGCATGAGAATAGTAAGCAGTAAGTCGGTTGCAGTAGTTATTCGGAGAAGGAGAAGCTTGCACGGTACGTATTAGGCGTTCAGAACTGCATCGAACCAGTCTTGCGTAATGAATACCATAAAAAGCCAATGAACTCTGGACCTTAAAAGCGAAGACCAAGCTGAACTACTGGTTGTACCATGATTCGAGACCCATGTTGTTTATCGGATGAAGCTAGACTTACCATCCAAGTTTTGCAACCTCAGCTGTGGCTTCCACAAATGTGTCAGTGCAAAAGCAATGGGATCTGTGTTAGACGGACTTGTGAAACTCGTGCTTTAAGTTCCTTCAGGGCGTTGTGCTATTGCACAAAACCGATTCATTTAGATAAACACTAACACCGTGATTCGCAGAGGGTATTTTTTTCTACACCATGAATTAACGTATCTTTCGTTCCAGTCATGAACGGAGCTTGTATTCCTCTGTCCGAGAGCTGTTATTTCCCTAACTTTTCTGCACTACCTCTACGGTATAGGAACACAGTCCGGCAAAGAATATTCGGAATTTATGCCCTAAAAACGATTCTTGACGGTTTAGAAGTTGGTTTTCCAGAGGTCGAACAACGTCCATCTTAGTACTTCCCAATAAATATTTTTCACCATCTGTTACAATCTGCTCCTCGTCAGAGAAAGGTTTCTTCATTCGCCTGCCCTTCTTTGCTTAAGCTCGATGTCATTTGTTACAAGTAACTGACAGTATTCAAGTAAAGCCCGTCATGCAGTTCCTAACGTTATCGTTGCACTTACACCAGCACCTTTAACTCTCGAGAATTTGTGTGCCATGAGCCATCATTAGAGGTTATCGCGTTGCGTGAAGTGTATAACTTCATCAACTTCGTATATCTCTACATTAGGAGCTAACGGGTAGTCTTTCAAACTAGGCTGATATTCTAGGAGATCTAACCGGATCTTAATATAATTTTTTACCAGATGGAATTTCTTCGTAGCTGGCAGCCTCCTCTTGCCACAAGTAGTATGCTGTGCAGTGATCCTATAAAATTTCCAGTGGGCGGACCAGAAATTTATTCAGTGGCTCTAGATCTACATCTACATCTACATACATACTCCGCAATCCACCATACGGTGCGTGGCGAATGGTACCTCGTACCACAACTAGCATCTTCTCTCCCTGTTCCACTCCCAAGCAGAACGAGGGAAAAATGACTACCTAAATGCCTGTGTACGAGCCCTAATCTCTCTTATCTTATCTTTGTGGTCTTTCCGCGAAATATAAGTTGGCGGCAGTAAAACTGTACTGCAGTCAGCCCCAAATGCTGGTTCTCTAAATTTCCTCAGTAGCGATTCACGAAAAGAACGCCTTCTTTCCTCCAGAGACTCCCACCCGAGTTCCTGAAGCATTTTCGGAACAGTCGCGTGATGATCAAATCTACTAATAACAAATCTAGCAGCCCGACTCTGAATTGCTTCTATGTCCTCCCTCAATCCGACCGGATAGGGATCCCAAACGCTCGAGCAGTACTCAAGAATAGGTCGTATTAGTGTTTTATAAGCGGTCTCCTTTACAGATGAACCACATCTTCCCAAAATTCTACCAATGAACCGAAGACGACTATACGCCTTCCCTACAACTGCCATTACATGATTGTCCCACTTCATATCGCTCTGCAGTGTTACGCCCAAATATTTAATCGACGTGATTGTGTCATGCGCTACACTACTAATGGAATATTCAAACATTATGGGATTCTTTATCCTATTCATCTGCATTAATTTACATTAATCTATATTTAGAGTTAGCTGCCATTCTTTACACTAATCACAAATCCTGTCCAAGTCATCTTGTATCCTCCTACAGTCACTCAACGACGACACCTCCCGTACACCACAGCATCATCAGCAAACAGCCGCACATTGCTATCCACCCTATCCAAAAGATCATTTATGTAGGTAGAAAACAACAGCGTACCTACCACACTTCCCTGGGGCACTCCAGATGATACCCTCACCTCCGATGAACACTCACCATCGAGATAACTCTCCAGTCTCCATCCAGGATAGCGTGTTGCACCCAGCACATCAATAAGTACTTTCATCAAGCATTGATTAACAATCTGTCACAGTTACAGTACATAAGTTTGGAGACTAGTTTCGAATCAACTGGTACATTCTCCTGCGTGGGCTACTGAGGTTGCAGTGACAGTGCCTGTTCTTAATAACAAACACCAAAAAGGCTATATACGCTTATAAAATGTTCGCAGATGATTGCCACAATGAAAATGTGCCAACCTAGCACCACAATCGAACTCTTGACTTGTTAGGTTAGCACATATTCGCATTGTGACAGTCACTTCGAATATTTTATAAGCATGTATAGCCATTTTGGTGGTTGTTATTCAGATCAGACACTTTCGGTACAGCCTCAGTAGGCTAGGCATGAGAATGAACCAGCTGTTTCGAAACTAGTCGCCAAAAATATGTACTGCAACTGTGACAGATTGTTAATAAATGCTTCATGAAACATTAAAAAGGCTCCTGCTCCCGTGTCAACAAAATGTTAAAACAGAAAAAATACTCTATCCAGTCAATAACGTGGTTGATCAGCGTTTCTCGACCGCCGTGTTGCGACACATTAGTTTGTATCGGATACATGTCATGTGTACAGCGAGATTTTAATGTATTCTATATTCTGCAAATAAAATATCTCGGACATAAAAAAAATTATCGCCAACTTGGCTCTCAGAGTAGCCCAGCTTGAAAAAAATCTCCCATCACTGTAATGATTATACGAATGTTAATTAAAAAATGTATTGTACGTACTTTATGTGTTACTTTTGTGCATCTAGGAAAAATGTCACACGTAAGGGTACCGCGAAAGTTTGAAAGTTACTTTGGCGTGCCCCAAAGGCATAAAAAGACCGAGATATGTGGGGTTACATACCCCACACAAATATATTTTCGTTAGAAGACGTCAAAAGCTTTTTGTGTGTAAAGAGCGCGAAGTGAGTACTCACTGACTACCAAGGATAAGATTCCATTGTTCCGGTTTTAGGCATTAACGTAATTAATTAAGATAATTACCGGAATCAGTCACTTCTGTTGGTATTTATTTACAATGCTTAACTATTTTTGGGTAGGTCATGCCCAGAGCATTTCTCACCTATACCTGTGGTCGTGGTAATAGCTTATTGGTGTTTAGTGCTGTTGTGTATGTAGAAAACGGGTTCGTTCACTCTTCTTGTTAAGGACACTTTTTCGTATTCTCTGCTGAAAAACATTTACGCAATAATCATCTCCAAAGCTAGATGTTCACTATTGGTGGTAGGCCAAAATCTAATGGAAAAAGCAATAAGCATAAAGCTTCACAAAAAAAAAAGAAAATTGTTCTAACATACTAGCATCAAACCCCTGAGCCGAACCTCTGCAATACGAATTGATATTAGTAATACGTTGCGTGCTAATATGAATGGTTATTAACGTTTGATACCGGCGGACCGCTTCGTAGACCGCACGTGTGTAGGCAAATCTCATCGATCTGTCGCTGATCACTTGTCGATTGACATTCCAGGCAATCTAATAGATCGCATGCGATGTGTGCTTGCAATATGATTTCCTGGCTGGGTATCTGCGATGTGTGGCAATATGGCTGCCACCCGTTTCTATGGTTATTAAGCGTGCAGTTTTGTTTCTTTTCGCTGTGTCCACTTTGAGTAAGATATTTATGTTAGAATTTATAGCTACTGAGGGACCACAAACTATTCTGAAAAGTGAAGTGGAGATTAGAGTTGCGATTTATATTAAAAACTAATACAAAATACACCCTTAGATTTTGCGGTTATTAACGTTTTTAAGGTTATGCTGTAGAAGTGGAATTGATGGGAAATTCATGAAGTGGTCGCTATGCACTTGGGTCTATCTGACGATTCTGAGTGGTTTATTAAATAATCAGACGCATTATTATTAAAGTTTTTAACTCCGAAACAGAATGACATACGCACTGTAATGTTAAGAGGACATTTTGATTTAAATGTTCACCTATACTAAAGTTTTTTGTCTTTTCATGGTAATCAGTAGCACTGTTTTTGACAACATCTATATAGACATATCGAGATTCCAGACAAATTGTGTGCTGTTAAACTCAAAGGCTAATGAATGAAAGTGGAACAGAAGATTAATCAAAGAAAATTAATTGCATTAGCACACCGGAAAGATGTGCACAATTCATGTGGCGTCAGTGAGATATGTAATATGATTTGTAAAGTAACATACAGAACCCAATAAATGCGTTTCAAAACTAGTTTAATAAATCACAGTTCTTGTTTATTAAAGTTATTTTTTGCAAGTATTCAATGGGATATGGAGGTAAACTGCAACTGCTGCTAAACATATTTCATTTTCCATAGTAAAACTTCCCGACACAGTGGCGTTAGTAATACTGACTGAAATTGCTTGGCAAATAGATCGTGTGTGGGGTGTCGAGGCGAGAGATCGATTGCACGCGATATCGCTCATGACGGATCGCTGCGATCCATCGCTCGTGTGCGGAGCCGTTTGTAATTTCCTTGATGTGTAAATCCAAGTCGGTTACTTTTAGCAAAAAATTATGAACGGTCACCAATAGACAACACTGAGAGCTGATGATTAGCTTTATACTGTAAGTGCAATAATTAACAGTGAGAAACCGACGCGGGCGAAACTATTCGAAAGTAGAAGCAAAAACGCCCCAGTAAAACAGGCCTGCAGACGAGACGTTTCACCTCTGACTTCCTCGTTGGTACAAGTCTATTTCAAATACCCTTAACTCGTTTGACTCAAATTTTATCAATGGCCTATCTGAGCAAAAAATGTACTTCTTGACATTTGGTAAGGAACAGTTGACACTACCTAAGGAGCACGTGCCAATTGCTACAGAGCAACCGACGATTGCTACGAACACCCAACAAATGACGGTAAAAGGAAATGTAGAGCGCGAGAAGTGTCCACTGCAGCGAAGACTGAGGACGGACGTTCTGTATGCATTCGACAGTTTATGGTTCAAATGGCTCTGAGCACTATGGGACTCAACTGCTGAGGTCATTAGTCCCCTAGAACTTAGAACTAGTTAAACCTAACTAACCTAAGGGCATCACAAACATCCATGCCCGAGGCAGGATTCGAACCTGCGACCGTAGCGGTCTTGCGGTTCCGAACTGCAGCGCCTTTAACCGCACGGCCACTTCGGCCGGCTCGACAGTTTATGCAGTACGGTGTTAGACGAAGGTTGTTGTGTAACCTATTAGTGCGACATTCCATGTGGTACAGAAACGTGTCTGCAAGACATTATATGAGTGCTTACGATCATGGACCAGCATGTCATTTCCTTTCCTGTTCCACTCGCAAACAGAGCGAGGAAAAAGACTTTTATCTATATTCCATAATGACTTTTCTGGAGACTAGAAATCTACTCTGTGGGAATCAGCATGGGTTTCGAAAAAGACGATCGTGTGTAACCCGCTCGCGCTATTCGTCCACGAGACTCAAGAGGGCCATAGACACGGGTTCCCAGGTAGATGCCGTGTTTCTTGACGTCCGCAAAGCGTTCGATACAGTTCCCCACAGTCGTTTAATGAACAAAGTAAGAGCATATCGGCTATCAGACCAATTGTGTGATTGGATTGAAGAGTTCGTAGATAACAGAACGCAGCATGTCATTCTCAATGGAGAGAAGTCTTCCGAAATAAGAGTGATTTCGGGTGTGCCGCAGGGGAGTGTCGTAGGACCTTTGCTATTCACAATATACATAAATGATCTTGTGGATAACATCGGAAGTTCACTGAGGCTTTTTGCGGATGATGCTGTAGTATATCGAGAGGTTGTAACAATGGAAAATTGTACTGAAACGCAGGAGGATCTGCAACGAAATGACGCATGGTGCAGAGAATGGCAATTGAATCTCAATGTAGACAAGTGTAATGTGCTACGAATACATAGAAAGAAAGATCCTTTATCATTTAGCTACAATATAGCAGGTCAGCAACTGGAAGCAGTTAATTCCATAAATTATCTGGGAGTACGCATTAGAAGTGATTTAAAATGGAATGATCATATAAAGTTGATCGTCGGTAAGGCGGATGCCAGACAGATTCATTGGAAGAATCCTAAGCAAATGCAATCCTAAAACAAAGGAAGTAGGTTACAGTACACTTTCTCGCCCACTGCTTGAATATTGCTCACCAGTGTGGGATCCGTACCAGATAGGGTTGATAGAAGAGATAGAGAAGATCCAACGGAGAGCGGCGCGCTTCGTTGCAGGATCGTTTATTAATCGCGAAAGCGTTACGGAGATGATTGATAAACTCCAGTGGAGGACTCTGCAGGAGAGACGCTCAGTAGCTCGGTACGGGCTTTTGTTGAAGTTTCGAGAACATACCTTCACCGAGGAATCAAGCAGTACATTGCTCCCTCCTACTGTAAGTAGGCTGTTTATGTTTTCTTGTTGGCAACGTTACGTAGCGCTCTGTATGAAAATCACTGGCTGTGCTGTGTGCAGTCTGTGGCTAGTTTGCATTGTTGTCTGCCATTGTCGTGTTGGGCAGCGGCAGATGGATGTGAACAGCGCATAGCGTTGCGCAGTTGGAGGTGAGCCGCCCGCAGTGGTGGATGTGGGGAAGTGAGATGGCTGATTTTTGAGAGCGGATGACATGGACGTGTGTCCATCAGAGACAGTACATTTGTAAAACTGGATGTCATGAACTGCTATATTTATTATGACTTTTGAACACTATTAAGGTAAATACATTGTTTGTTCTCTATCAAAATCTTTCATTTGCTAACTATGCCTATCAGTAATTAGTGCCTTCAGTAGTTAGAATCTTTTATTTAGCTGGCAGTAGTGGCGCTCGCTGTATTGCAGTAGTTAGAGTAACGAAGATTTTTGTGAGGTAAGTGATTTGTGAAAGGTATAGGTTATTGTTAGTCAGGGCCATTCTTTTGTAGGGATTATTAAAAGTCAGATTGCGTTGCGCTAAAAATATTGGTGTCAGTTTAAGTACAGTCATGTATAATTTTTCTAAGGGGACTTTCATATGTCGACCCTTAGCCGAGGATATCTCACTGGAATCTTCTGATTTATTTCTTGTAGTTTGTGTAATTAGTGTAGCTTTTGTTTATTGCCAGTGCGTAATTATAGAGAGAATTTCCATTGTAGTTGTAGTTTTTCATTGTTGTACAGTAAAACAGTTGTGGCATGCATGTAGATTTGCACCAAGTATTTCGAAGCTGCGCTTGCAATTTAGTAGACATTATTTCCATTGCTATGTTATTTTATTTTGCTCTTCAAATTGTGCTTTTCTGTGTTATCGTGTGAAATATTGTGACAATTATGGCGTGTGAAAAACGTAATACTAGGCTCCAAAGTAAACTGAGAAATGACAGTGAAGACGAAAGCAGTGTGTTAGCGCCGCAGAGTAATGAATTAACTAATGTTCAAAGTAGTAATTTGGTAACTGCGCATAGGGAAATGGAGCGGGTTGCAAATAATGGTGTACACAGTGAAACAATTAGTGAACAGGGAAGCATTATCGATCGATCGGTCGGCAACAGTTCGCCTCAGGAATCCGAAATGACAGGAAACAATCTCGCAAATACTGTAGATTCAGGTTTTGGGTCCTCACCGTTTTCTCAAATAAGTCAAGACCCATTTTTTGCTTGTCAAAATGTGAATGTTGCCGGTGCAAATGCACTGCCGAAAAGCATAGAGGAACAGATTCCAGACACTCATACATTATTATTGCAATTAATGCAACAAATGAAACAAAATCAGAGACAAACACAGCAACAGTTAGACACAATGGAACAAAATCAGAGTAAAAGCTACAAAAGTTAAGACACAATGGAACAAAATCTTAAAAAGTTAGAGACAGTGGAACAAAATCTTCAAAAGTTAGACACCACACTTAAACAAACACGTGAAGATTTAACTACTGAGTTACATAAAATCGAATCGAAATGTCGAAAAGTCTGTAATGACGTAAAAACACAAATGTGTGAGCATTTCCAACCTATTTATTTGCGTCATAAAAATGCATTACAGAATCACGAAGCAGCCATAAAGGAACTGCAAACTATTGTTAATGAAAATCACGACACCTTGCAAGCTAAAATTGACACAGTAGCATCTACCGATTCGGTTACGCAAGCTGCAAAAACTCAGGAAAACATAAAGGACACAGTAAATACGATTTCAACACAAATGGACACTCTGAAACTTGGTTCAGAAAAATAGAGGAAATAATTTCATTATCGGATAAAGTAGCCGAACTTTCAGATCAGTTCACTAACTTATCTACAAAGGTAGATGATGATCTGAATGACACAACACCTGTAGCCTTCACTGACACTGAAGAGTATGAACAAATTAGAAAATTCAAACAAAATCAAAATCAAATCAATACACAGTACAAAAGAGAAATCCGGGAAGTACAAGATCAGCTGACACAGGTAATACAAGAATTACGTATTTCAGAGGACACTCGCGCTCCAGTACGGGAAGAGGGACATAGAAATACGGAAAAGCCACAAAATAATAACACAGGGCATTTCGGAAGTTATGAAAGCAATTGGCAATGTGCACCGAATTTTGAGATGGAACCGCCGACACGACGTAACAATGACCGATATGCTACTCGCCGACACGATGATTTTGACTATAAGCTGTTCATTACTACACGTAAATTCAAAACGTTTAAGAATTCTGCCAACGACATTCATCCACAAGCATGGCTCCATCAATTCTCTCATTGTTTTCCTCCCAACTGGTCGTTAGAACACAGACTAGAATTTATGTGTGGCTATTTAGAGAATGAACCAGCTGTAAGAATGCTATCGGTCATTCACGATTGTCACAGTGAAGGAGAATTTTACCATGCCTTCCTCTCAGTATATTGGTTTCAAGCTACACAAGACCGAGTAAAACATAGCATTATGATGATGAAACACTTTGAACAATCTGAATTTTCCAGTCTTGTCAAATATTTTGAAGACATGTTGCATAAGAATCAGTATCTTTCAAACCCATACAGCCCCTCAGAACTCATCCGCATTTGCTTAATCAAATTGCCTGAACATTTACGACATATTATTTTGGCAGGACGTTGCAAAGACGACATTGAAGCTTTTCAGGGACTCTTACAAGAATTAGAAATTGACACAGACAGTCGCGGGATGCGAAAACAGGAAAACAATCACTACAGGTCACATCCGTCACAATTCCGTGACGACAGAAACAATAACTGGACACGACAAGTCTATTCTTACAACGCAAATCGAGACCAAAACAGACACCACCCATATGACAACCACTGGCAGAGTAATAATAGTTACAGAGAAAGTTCGCATTTTCGTAGTAGTGAATATGACAGAGATTACCATAGAAACAGACAATATGGGAACAAAAACAATTATTATCAAGGGAGACAGAATAACGTTAGACGCAACGGACCAGCGCGCAGTTACGATTCAGGGAGAAGTTCTCCACCACGTGACCGACAAGAAAGAAACTATGGAATCTACCGACATGACGACGGACGATATGATCGTAACGACAGAGCTAAATTGCATCAGAACTGGCGAGCTTCAAACAGGGCAGGGCCTTCTCGGAAAGGTGAATTTGTAGAAGTTCGGTCTCCTAATCCCAATAACGGCGGGCGCCAACAAAGAGACAGACAATGACTCGCACAGCAGGCAGCCGCGTGCGCCGGCTGGCTCAGAGAAAAATAACACAGACGCTAACCTTGAGAAAAGATTTAGCATTCCTTACTGACGTATAAAACATGACAATTGCTTTTCAGTTGAAAGTCTGCGTACTAGGAAGAGTCAAGGTTTACACCACATTTCACATGTAAAACCGTTTATTGAAAGATAATCTGCTTTTTAACTTTGTCTTTGCCATAAAACTTTTCACTTCACATTTCCAGTATGCTTTGTGAGAATTAAGAAACTGTTAACATGCAACAATGTTTGAAGTTAAATATCCAGTCTAGAACCTACGGAACATTTTTAAACAGAAATTACGAATGCATTGTTATTGTGAACAGACGACACAGTGTTATTGTGTGCGTACATTCTTGCTTGTTAGTTGCTCGATTACGTAACGACTATAAGGCTTACATACTTCGAACATATTCTGGTACTGCTAATGAGTTTTTATTGCATCATTTTGGTTTACTTGAAAATACATTCTGGATTTAAAGTACTTTCTGTGAGATACCAGACGACATAGTGGTTAGTTTATGTGACAACTACACGGTTTTATCACGACACTACTAATGAGTGACAATTTACAATGTTGCTTTTGCAGTGTTTCTGTTTTATATCTGCACAGTTTTTCTGCATTATTCTGGAAAGTAAAACATGTTTTAGTAGCAACTTTTGTGGTATAGCAACAATGAGACAGCCTTTTTCGTGGCACAACAATACGTTACTGTACAGTACTTTCTCCATGACGCCAATAAGCATAATAACTACGATATCTATACGCAAAGCATTTCACTTTTGTTTATCATGAGGTAAGTACATTGACTTCTGCAGAACTTAGCTTTCGGAGGACAATAAATACGAGACTTCCACAGAGATTATCTTACAACATGACGCACAGTTTAGCGCTACAGTACACGTATTTGAGTGATTAATTTCGCACTTAAAACATTTATTTTTTAAGATATTTGAAGTACAATGATACAAGGGTTTTCCGTGATATATTTCGTTCCGTTGCTGTAATCTGTAACACCTGAGGGTATAATTACATTTATCCTCAGGGGGGTACACGCTTACTTTGTGTATCTTGTGTTTGGCAAGCACAAGGAGCCCTAGCTAATATGGTATTTGCTTATACAACTTTACACATCGGTACCATATTTCTCTAACACAGAATTACACAGCTATCTGATCATTTAACTGAAAGAGACAAAGATTTATTTTACTACATCAGTGACAGATGTTTACGTAATTACACAGTTGGATAATTTCACACTTATAGAGCTTTGAATGATGTATTTGGTATGGGATCATGATTTTTAAAGTACGTTTGAGGTAGATGACACTACTGACATGAGCAGAGAATTTTCTTTAGGTTTTGAAATTATTGTAGAAAGCTACGACGTTTTTGAGATTTGACTGAGGTGTTATGATGTTATTATTATGACGACGATGTGTATTATGCTGCTGAGGTATGTTTATGATTAATAAACTGATGCTATATGAGTTATTTGATTATGCTACGTATCTGTTATGAGGAAATATTGAAGAAGTGTCGACGAATATGTATATGTGTAAAAAGGTAAGGAATAATGAGTAGTGGTTAGGGACTCTGGTTTGTGAAAAAGGTTGTTGGAAACCAAGAATCGTACTTTAAGAGTTATGAAATGTATGTAAAGGCGCAAATGTATTACAATGCCGACGAAAATTTTTTGGACACTGTTATATTTATAGGATTTTGTTTCTACACATTTGTAACGCAAATTCTCGACCTTTGAAATTTTTATATGAGACTGTCACTGTAGCGGAAACTGCTGTCGTAAATATTTCGGTAAGAAAGCTAAGTGACCTTGATGTAATGCGTTGTGGCGCCCAGCTGGGCCAGCCGCCTGGAGAAAAAGCTATTAGGTGGAGAAAAAAAGAGGCCATTAACCTTGCTTCTGACATTCCTTTGTAGAAAGCATCGCAAATACGACACGCTCATTACTTGGAAACATATCGTACTTTCTGATATTTACTGAAATGCCTAATGATATGACAAGAAATAGTTTGTCTCCACACCTGATTATGACTACTGTCTTTCTAGATGAGATATTTTTTTTACTACTTATGAAATGCCACATGGCTATTGAATGATGTTCTTATGCTTTGCTTTGTACATAGTTGCTTATTTCATTTGATACCTAGTTTCTAGCTGCACTGCAGCATTGGTTAAAATAAAATTTTATAGATGTACTAATATAAATATTTTCTGTCTACAGATCGAGTAAATAATAATTTTTTTCAAAAAAATAAGGGAGCACAAAAAGACATTTACCTTCACAGGAACTGCATTCATAATTTTCTTTTCAAGTACTTGGTAATTTCTTTTGTAGAATAAATTGTGATGCATCACTCTAGTGTTAAGATGTGACATAGGTATTAGACATGGCCATTTTTAGTGTAATATTTTTTCTGCTTGAACTTTGTCATGTTTAGGTAAAAGTTATTTCATTTTATGCTGCTGTTTGCCAGGCATAGTGCTACTAAATTTCACTTTACATTACTCTGTTAAGCCAGTTTCACTAAGAATTTATTTTTCTTGTTTGCTGCACATTGCCTTATATTAGTTGTAATATTGCATTTGCTTTGCTAATTGATGCCACTTGCTTTGCCACTTGTATTTTTTATCATTGCTGTTTGTGTTAATTGTTTTGTGCTGCTGCATTGCCTCATCCCTTAGTTTAGCATCTGAGCTCAGTAGATTTAAGTTAGCTTAAGAGGGGGTAGACTATAAAAGAGAATGAGTTGCGATGAATTGGAAGAAATGCATTGAGAAGTTAAACAAAAAAAGTACAAAAGCAGGTATAGCTATGACTTTTTGGGAATAATGATGAACGAAGGGAGATCTCCAAGAAAAAAAAGGTTTTCTTTGCAAAATACTGCAGTACCAAATGTTACACTGAAAACAAACCCTGTCCTTTCCCCCTGTGTTATTTTGCTATGTGTTTATGTACCCTTGTGTATTTGTCTTTTTCCTGTCTTTATGTGTTTAGCTAATAAGATTTATGTTGTAGAATTTTTCAAATGCTATGTTATTTACTTTGTAAAGATGTTTAGACATTATTTATTCTGTTTTCTTTTAATGCTCATGTGTGAAGTTGATGTTTCGAAAGTTATTCTGATCTTTTGCGTATGAACTTATGTCATAATTCCTGTAACACTGATGTATATGTTGTTTCGATTCTTTTGTAAAACCTGTACTACAAATGTGATCTGTATTGTTATTTTCTTTAATGATGTATTTTGTACCTTTGTTATTGTATTCTCAAGTTATAAAATTGTAATTGACACCAGTTCATCATATTATTAACTTGTAAGTTCCATTTCACTGTACACGTTTCTGTTGGTCATAGTATATGGACAATATGTGAGACGTAGGGACTGACAGTGTTTGCACGTGTGTTAATAATTCAGCAAGGGACTCGTTAAGAGCATTGCTGGTTCTAAGGACAATTAGAAAAAAACTTTGTGAGTGCACAAGTGGTGGATAATGGACTTGCTATATTGTCCGCAAGACTCTTCGATGGTGATTGTGGCCGGCCGAAGTGGCCGCGCGGTTCTGGCGCTGCAGTCTGGAACCGCGAGACCGCTACGGTCGCAGGTTCGAATCCTGCCTCGGGCATGGATGTGTGTGATGTCCTTAGGTTAAGTTAGGTTTAACTAGTTCTAAGTTCTAGGGGACTAATAACCTCAGCAGTTGAGTCCCATAGTGCTCAGAGCCATTTTTTGGTGATTGTGCACCTGCACAGTTGCAACAGATGGCTGCTGGCCGTCTCTACAAGGACTACAGTGGGTCTGCATCTTTGATGGCCCACCAATACCATTATCTCTACAAGGACTATAGTGGGTTTGCATCTTTGATGGCCCACCAATACTGTAATCTCTACCAGGACTACAGTGGGTCTACTCTGTCATGACCTACCTACCAATATTCTTCAAAACTTCGACTGACTCTGCGGTGGGTTTGCTCTGTTGTGGCCCATTACCTGTCTGCATGTCAAGAGTCAGCACTGTCTTTCCGTTGGAAGGACAACGCTACTTCTTCAGAACTGCATGGAAATCCACTACTTCCATGTGCCTTCTCTTTTACTGCTCAGACTTTGAAAAAAAAAAAAAAACACTGCAATTTTACTGTGATGAATGATCAGGACTGTCTTTATGGACTGTGAGAAAATTTTAGCTTTTGACCAACATTGTATCAATAAGTGTGTGCATTTGATATCTTTGTTATTGTAATCATGAAAAATTTTTTCAAATCATTATTGGCCAGTGCCCAAAACAATTTGTAAAATTTTTTGTGGGGAGCATGGGGGCTATGTAAGTAGGCTGTTTATGTTTTCTTGTTGGCAACGTTACGTAGCGCTCTGTATGAAAATCACTGGCTGTGCTGTGTGCAGTCTGTGGCTAGTTTGCATTGTTGTCTGCCATTGTCGTGTTGGGCAGCGGCAGATGGATGTGAACAGCGCGTAGCGTTGCGCAGTTGGAGGTGAGCCGCCCGCAGCTGTGGATGTGGGGAAGTGAGATGGCTGATTTTTGAGAGCGGATGATATGGACGTGTGTCCATCAGAGACAGTACATTTGTAAAACTGGATGTCATGAACTGCTATATTTATTATGACTTTTGAACACTATTAAGGTAAATACATTGTTTGTTCTCTATCAAAATCTTTCATTTGCTAACTATGCCTATCAGTAGTTAGTGCCTTCAGTAGTTAGAATCTTTTATTTAGCTGGCAGTAGTGGCGCTCGCTGTATTGCAGTAGTTAGAGTAACGAAGATTTTTGTGAGGTAAGTGATTTGTGAAAGGTATAGGTTATTGTTAGTCAGGGCCATTCTTTTGTAGGGATTATTAAAAGTCAGATAACGTTGCGCTAAAAATATTGGTGTCAGTTTAAGTACAGTCATGTATAATTTTTCTAAGGGGACTTTCACTACGTATATCTCGCGAAGACAGCATGAGGTTTAAATCAGAGAGATTAGAGCCCACTCAGAGGCATACCGACAATCCATCTTTCCACGAACGCCGGCCGAAGTGGCCGTGCGGTTAAAGGCGCTGCAGTCTGGAACCGCAAGACCGCTACGGTCGCAGGTTCGAATCGTGCCTCGGGCATGGATGTTTGTGATGTCCTTAGGTTAGTTAGGTTTAACTAGTTCAAAGTTCTAGGGGACTAATGACCTCAGCAGTTGAGTCCCATAGTGCTCAGAGCCATTTTTTTCCACGAACAATACGAGACTGGAACAGAAGGGAGAACCGATAGAGGTACTCAAGGTACCCTCCGGCACACCCCGTCAGGTGGCTTGCGGAGTATGGATGTAGATGTAGATGTACTCGCATGTTGCTCGAACCTACCGGTAACAAATCTAGCAGACCGCCCCGGAATTCCTTCGATGTCTTCCTTCAATCCCACCTGGTACGGACCCCAAAAACTCGAGCAGAGCTCAAGATTGGGTCTCACTAGTGCTCTCTAATGACTGTCCTTTATAGATGAGCTGTTCTTTCCTAAAATTCTCTTAATAAACCTAAGTGGACATTGCGCTTTCCCTGCTATCTTCATCGCGTGCCCTTAGCGTTTATTATCGCTTTGTTAAGTTGTACCAAGATACTTAATTGGCGTGACTGTGTCATGCAGCGTGCTACTAATGTTGTATTCGAACATGTCACATATCTGGGAACTTAATCCAGGAGCTCAGACCGCCGTTCTTAATCTGCAGTGGGACACCGTGTCAGACACTTTCCGAAAATCTAGCAATATGAAGTCTGCCTCTTAACCTCCATCTATTGTTCGCAAGATATCGTGTGAGAAAATGGCTAGCTGAGTTTCTCATGAGCGATGCTTTCTAAATCAGTGCTGATTTGTGAACAGAAGCTTTTCCACATCAAGGATTTTTATTATCTTGGAAATCAGAATATGTCCACATCGACGGAAACTACTCATTATTGGTCCTCTCATACTTCTGCGACTGTAAAAACAAACTTTTCTAAAATATACACAGTATTTAGAAATTGGTGTTGATAAATGTAGGGATGTGTTCCTTGACACCAAAAGAAGTCCATATTAACATGGGTCCGATAAGCCTTCATTAGGTAATTACCTGATTTTATTGCTTATTTACACAGGATGTATTTAACAATGTACATTTACAAATAATTGTTGAAGACGCCTCCTCTTGGTTCGATGCATACCCTGAGCCTGCATTGAACGCTACACAGTTCTCTACTGAAAATTCTTGGAGTGCTTCGAATTTGATCAAATCCGTTTTGGATTTACTCCCTCCGAACACCGACATTAGGTACAAGAGTTGAATATGTCAATGCTATTAAACGTTCCCGACGCAAACATACATTAGATTCAAATCTGGTAACCGGGCAGGCTTTGAAATGGATCCATCGCACCTTACTTGTGCTTTGATTTGGGAACTGTTTACCGACATATTTGTGAATATTTAGAACGAAGTCGAGGAGAACCGTGGCGTGCTAAACCGTATGTTGGATGACGTTTTGGATGACGTTTGGAGGTACATTACTAAGTAAACTAAGCACCTCATTTCTGAGAAACGGTGGGGTAAAACAAGTAACCATAAGGGGGAGATGGGATACGGCTGTAGTTCTCCAACTACCCGCTTTACAGCGCTGCTGTTCAGTTGAGAGTGTCGCGGGTGACACGGCGATGCTTCCTTTGACCCTTTATTTCAACAAAATAAAGTAGTTTTCATGATTTAATACACCTTAATATTATATAGCATGTCAATAATTTCCATTTTTACGTAAGTTAGACTGTGATTAGTTACGGAAATTTACATTTCAGAGCTGTAGAGGTCTAGCTGCATACCGTCATGTTGTTTCTCTTTCTGTACTCGTCCACCGTGCCACCATGTGTGATGACACGTTATGGCCACTCTCTCTCTCTCTCTCTCTCTCTCTGTCTCTCTCTCCCTCCCTCCCTCTCTGCCAATTAGGGGAGGGGGAGGTGGCCATATCATTTATGGGATATTTAGCCATCCCATAAAACTTTGTTTGTTTTTCAGTTTTGACTCTAATTAATTTTTTACAGATGCCAACTAAGAACATTCCCAAGATTGGTTCTCCTAAAGACAGATGCAGAGAAGAAGACTTCAAATTGCTGTTAATAAAGTAAAAAAAAAGAAAAAAAACTTCCCCCATGAACCATGGACCTTGCCGTTGGTGGGGAGGCTTGCGTGCCTCAGCGATACAGATGGCCGTACCGTAGGTGCAACCACAACGGAGGGGTATCTGTTGAGAGGCCAGACAAACATGTGGTTCCTGAAGAGGGGCAGCAGCCTTTTCAGTAGTTCCAGGGGCAACAGTTTGGATGATTGACTGATCTGGCCTTGTAACATTAACCAAAACGGCCTTGCTGTGCTGGTACTGCGAACGGCTGAAAGCAAGGGGAAACTACAGCCGTATTTTTTCCCGAGGACATGCAGCTTTACTGTATGATTAAATGATGATGGCGTCCTCTTGGGTAAAATATTCCGGGGGTAAAATAGTCCCCCATTCGGATCTCCGGGCGGGGACTACTCAAGAGGACGTCGTTATCAGGAGAAAGAAAACTGGCATTCTACGGATCAGAGCGTGGAATGTCAGATCCCTTAATCGGGCAGGTAGGTTAGAAAATTTAAAAAGGGAAATGGATAGGTTAAATTTAGATATAGTGGGAATTAGTGAAGTTCGGTGGCAGGAGGAACAAGACTTTTGGTCAGGTGATTACAGGGTTATAAATACAAAATCAAATAGGGGTAATGCAGGAGTAGGTTTAATAATGAATAAAAAAATAGGAGTGCGGGTTAGCTACTAGAAACAGCATAGTGAACGCATTATTGTGGCCAAGATAGACACAAAGCCCATGCCTGCTACAGTGGTACAAGTTTATATGCCAACTGCCGGCCGAAGTGGCCGTGCGGTTAAAGGCGCTGCAGTCTGGAACCGCAAGACCGCTACGGTCGCAGGTTCGAATCCTGCCTCGGGCATGGATGTTTGTGATGTCCTTAGGCTAGTTAGGTTTAACTAGTTCTAAGTTCTAGGGGACTAATGACCTCAGCAGTTGAGTCCCATAGTGCTCAGAGCCATTTGAACCATATATGCCAACTAGCTCTGCAGATGACGAAGAAATTGATGAAATGTATGACGAGATAAAAGAAATTATTCAGGTAGTGAAGGGGGACGAAAATTTAATAGTCATGGGTGACTGGAATTCGTCAGTAGGAAAAGGGAGAGAAGGAAACATAGTAGGTGAATATGGATTGGGGGGAAGAAATGAAAGAGGAAGCCGCCTTGTAGAATTTTGCACAGAGCATAACTTAATCATAGCTAACACTTGGTTCAAGAATCATAAAAGGAGGTTGTATACTTGGAAGAATCCTGGAGATAGTAATAGGTATCAGATAGATTATATAATGGTAAGACAGAGATTTAGGAACCAGGTTTTAAATTGTAAGACATTTCCAGGGGCAGATGTGGATTCTGACCACAATCTATTGGTTATGAACTGCAGATTGAAACTGAAGAAACTGCAAAAAGGTGGGAATTCAAGGAGATGGGACCTGGATAAACTGAAAGAACCAGAGGTTGTAGAGAGTTTCAGGGAGAGCATAAGGGAACAATTGACAGGAATGGGGGAAAGAAATACAGTAGAAGAAGAATGGGTAGCTCTGAGGGATGAAGTAGTGAAGGCAGCAGAGGATCAAGTAGCTAAAAAGACGAGGGCTAATAGAAATCCTTGGGTAACAGAAGAAATATTGAATTTAATTGATGAAAGGAGAAAATATAAAAATGCAGTAAATGAAGCAGGCAAAAGGGAATACAAACGTCTCAAAAATGAGATCGACAGAAAGTGCAAAATGGCTAAGCAGGGATGGCTAGAGGACAAATGTAAGGATGTAGAGGCTTGTCTGACTAGGGGTAAGATAGATACTGCCTACAGGAAAATTAAAGAGACCTTTGGAGAGAAGAGAACCACTTGTATGAATATCAAGAGCTCAGATGGCAACCCAGTTCTAAGCAAAGAAGGGAAGGCAGAAAGGTGGAAGGAGTATATAGAGGGTTTATACAAGGGCGATGTACTTGAGGACAATATTATGGAAATGGAAGTGGATGTAGATGAAGATGAATTGGGAGATAAGATACTGCGTGAAGAGTTTGACAGAGCACTGAAAGACCTGAGTCGAAACAAGGCCCCGGGAGTAGACAACATTCCATTAGAACTACTGATGGCCTTGGGAGAGCCAGTCATGGCAAAACTCTACCATCTGGTGAGCAAGATGTATGAGACAGGCGAAATACCCACAGACTTCAAGAAGAATGTAATAATTCCAATACCAAAGAAAGCAGGTGTTGACAGATGTGAAAATTACCGAACGATCAGTTTAATAAGTCACAGCTGCAAAATACTAACGCAAATTATTTACAGACGAATGGAAAAACTGATAGAAGCCGACCTCGGGGAAGATCAGTTTGGATTCCGTAGAAATGTTGGAACACGTGAGGCAATACTGACCTTACGACTTATCTTAGAAGGATGATTAAGGAAAGGCAAACCTACGTTTCTAGCATTTGTAGACTTAGAGAAAGCTTTTGACAATGTTGACTGGAATACTCTCTTTCTTATTCTGAAGGTGGCAGGGGTAAAATACAGGGAGCGAAAGGCAATTTACAATTTGTACAGAAACCAGATGGCAGTTATAAGGGTCGAGCGACATGAAAGGGAAGCAGTAGTTGGGAAGGGAGTGAGACAGGGTTGTAGCCTCTCCCCGATGTTATTCAATCTGTATATTGAGCAAGCAGTTAAGGAAATAAAAGAAAAATTCGGAGTAGGTATTAAAATCCAGGGAGAAGAAATAAAAACTTTGAGGTTCGCCGATGACATTGTAATTGTGTCAGAGACAGCAAAGAACTTGGAAGAGCAGTTGAACGGAATGGACAGTATCTTGAAAGGAGGATATAAGATGAACATCAACAAAAGCTAAACGAGGATAATGGAATGTAGTCGAATTAAGTCGAGTGATGCTGAGGGAATTAGATTAGGAAATGAGAAAAAAAGGTAGTAAAGGAGTTTTGCTATTTGGGGAGCAAAACAACTGATGATGGTCGAAGTAGAGAGGATATAAAATGTAAACTGGCAATGGCAAGGAAATCGTTTCTGAAGAAGAGAAATTTGTTAACATCGAGTATAGATTTAAGTATCAGGAAGTCGTTTCTGAAAGTATTTGTATGGAGTGTAGCCATGTATGGAAGTGAAAGATGGAGGATAACTAGTTTGGACAAGAAGAGAATAGAAGCTTTCGAAATGTGGTGCTACAGAAGAATGCTGAAGATAAGGTGGGTAGATCACGTAACTAATGAGGAGGTATTGAATAGGATTGGGGAGAAGAGAAGTTTGTGGCACAAATTGACTAGAAGAAGGGATCGGTTGGTAGGACATGTTTTGAGGCATCAAGGGATCACAAATTTAGCATTGGAGGGCAGCGTGGAGGGTAAAAATCGTAGAGGGAGACCAAGAGATCAATACACTAAGCAGATTCAGAAGGATGTAGGTTGTAGTAGGTACTGGGAGATGAAGAAGCTTGCACAGGATAGAGTAGCATGGAGCGCTGCATCAAACCAGTCTCAGGACTGAAGACCACAACAACATCAACAAAGTAAAAAAAATTGTTATTCAGTCAGAAAGGTTCTATAGGGTTTAATATTCCAAGAAAAATCCTAGAGCGAAAAATAAAACCTATTATGATTCAAAAGCTGCAATGGGTCCAGATTCCTATTTAGTTTAGCCAATGAGGAACGTCTTGTGTGATTTCTTATACTTTTCTCTATAAAGCTTACCTCCGACAAGGAGTTCAATGAAAACACGTTACGCTTATCGGACATTCTTTTAATACAGTTTCCTCTTTATTTTTAAAGTGTTTTCCCAGCTGGCGGCCTATCCCTTGCGTGTCTGGAAAGCTGATCATGATACAAAGGTGAGATGTGCTTCGTAATTAAAAAATTCTTAGTTAGTTTAAAATTTGGTCTAATTTCGAGAACGAAGTCTTATTTTGTTTTTTATGAATATACAAAGCAATATATAAATTTCCCAGTTTTTTGTCCATAAGGGTTTGATATTGGCATTTCAAAAAATCATAGCCATGTAGCCCCGTTTTACATAAACGATTCGCCTCATATGCTGATGCTCAACAAAAGACAACCAGACACAGAAAAAACAATGCTAATACCATCTTTAAAGAGGAATGTAGTAAAAATGCGCGTCTGAGGTATGTTGCTTAACCAGGGGTCACTAAGAGGAATTCGTTTTGTAACTTCGTAGTGTAGGATTTTTGGACCCATATTCATACTGCCTTTTTAATTTCAGGGACACATCCCTACGTTTATGAACATCAATTACGACACTAATTTTATTTTAATAAATTAAAACGGGCGCGACGGACGCGGGATGAAAACATTACCATTAATGGCGAGGAAGAGAGCACCAGTGACGTCACAGCCAGCAGTGCGGCTATATAACGACGCGGCCACGGCGACACAGCAGTCAGTCTTACCACTTGACAATGACTGAGGAGAGCTCGGTAGAAATCTCGTGGGGTTTTAACCACCTGACGCGCCTAGAAGCCCGAGAAAATTTTATTAATTCATATCGCCGCGAAACCATGTATTCATGCATAAATTTATTTTGTTGTGGAATTTAGTTATAAATTAAAATAAAAGGAAACCTGCCCCCGATTTTCTCTGTGCCCACAATATGAGAGTGAGGCGGGAATTACTGAGAGTCGTTCTCTGTACAGGAGTAGTTTTGGGCGCGATTAGTTATGAGGTAACGCCTTTCGAGCTGTATTTGTGGTTAGCAAAATGGTGGCGACCACTGGAGAAGTACCTCGCGTTTGAAGAAGGACGCCAGGAACTCTTGGGTACATTCCTCAGAGGTAATGGCAACCTAACAAATCTGGAGAGTCCCCTCAAAACTCGCTGGAAATACAAACACAGTTTTTTTTGTAGGAATGGCCCTTTAAGGTGGCAACGAAAATAGTGCCTACCCCGACAGTCTGCTGTTTGCTTGCTGGCGGAGAGTTATTAAGTAGGGACCAGCAGAGTAACTCAGCATCACTCTTGTCGATGTGGTTAGCACACTGGACTCGCATTCGGAAGGACGACGGTTCAAACCCACAATCCTAATTTAGATTTTCCGTGATGTCCCTAAATCGCTTCAGGCGAACGCCGGAATGGTTCCTTTGAAAGGGTCCGCCCGATTTCCTTCTCTAATACGATGGGACCGACGACTTAGTTTTTCGGTCCCCGCCCCGAATCAACCAACCTCGTGTCGATGTCCTGGAGCAGTCTACACGTAGCGCGTAAGGGTCCGTTACAGAGGATCTCGTGTATAACCGCCAGCCGGCTTCGGCGCAGCAAGGTAAGATGCTACGGCCTATAGTCCGGGTAACAGGCCATGATGCACCACTGTTGTTCCTCGTTGACAGCATATCTCTCACTTGCTCGTCTCAGCCTTATAGCAGCTTCATTGATTACAGTTTTGTAACTTTTATTTTAATTGATGCTTGCTGAAATGTGAATTCGATATTGACTAGTGCACTCTTTCCTCTGGATTCAGTGCGTCACATTAGTTTTCTGTTGTCATGTAAATCTTGGATGCAGAAAATATCGCAATTAAGGATTCGAAGTTGGGCTCTTCCCATTGTTATGACCGTGGTAGTTCCCGTCCTGTTTACCGACGTCCCCATAATTCACTTTGATTAATCAGTGCTGGTTGACTGACACGTGCAAGCAGGATCGAGTAAGATGCTTCCGACGCCGCAAGATACAGCATCGCCGTCATCAGATGCCTTTTTTTAGCAAAAGCATTGAGGGTTAGTGGGATAAGGCCCCGCGTGGGATAAAAACCAGCACCGACTTTTTGGACTGACTACCATCGATTCAGAAGCTGACGACCAGGTGGCACGTTTGTCTTATCGTAACATTGTTCCGCAGAAGTTCGTCCCGGCAGGTCGCTACAAAGATGAGAAAATGAGGTAAGTCTGTTTCTTACTACTCACATGTAACTTTTCAGATGTTTTATTTGAACATTGTATGAATTATTCGTTGAAGCTACTACGTTTTAGTTTACTTCCGCGTGGAAATAACTGTTCCAGTTGGTCCTCAAAACCACCAAGAAACGATTCGTCAGAAAATGGCGAAATGGGGCAAATCCCCGCAGGTGCCTGGGGTAAATCGTATTAGCGCCAGTAATGAGAAGACAATTCTTCAGTGATAATCCCGGCAAAAGAGGACTTTCGAGACATACTACGTAAGATTATCTCATCTGCAGATATAATTTCACTGTCTAAAATAAAGTTTTAGTGGAAACTTTCTCGTGAAGCATTGACATCTGTGCTTCTAACGTAGGTACCTAGCAAAGAATGGATAGAGGAAGAATGCATAGGAAAAGAAAAGCTTGCTGCTCAGAAGGAAAAACGTGCCCATGAAAGAAAAGCTAGATTTCGTTACATCAATGCCAAATAAAACTGGCCACATGCCAGTAGAACTCGCACACTGACGGTGCAGTATAAACTTAATTATGTATATGGACGGTTCATCCATTCCAAAATGGAGGACACTGACGACTTTTATCTTTTATCGTCATCGATACCGGTAGGATATCTGTCCCAGAGATTCCAACACTTTCGAGAATGTTTAATTTCAAGTTTGAAGTAGAATAACAAATGTCAAAAGAAATATTTACTCGTGTAATATAATTACGAATTATCAATTTCGGATTCTTCCCTTTACTTGTACGTTGAAACTTCGCTTCTTGCCAACGGAAAGTACCATACAAGTTCTGATGAGTGTGCTTTCGAGTGTCAAAGTCTGTGACATAAATCGTCGTATCTTTTGATAAGAGGCTTAAAATTTTTGATACGTCTACTCATTCCTGAGAAAATGGTTCTTAACAGTCGTACAGAGAGACAGACAGACTGACAACAAAGAGATACTGTAAGGGTTCCGATTTTGCAGATTGAAGCACGGAACCCTAAAAAACGAAGAAAAGCGTGAAACAGTCATCCGATTATTCTTCAGAGTCAGATTCAGACTTCTCATATCATGACAGAAGATCAGATACAGTTATGGATTTGCCATTTGGCGAAGAAGTATCTGAACAAGAACAAAAAGTGCTTGAGTCTTCAAGAAAGAATTAGAGGATCTAACCCACTATTTACTAGCTTAATATCAATAATGGAACTCTGGCAGATTACTCTGCTACTCCTCCTTTTGTACAGAAGAAAGAATTATTTTTGTAGAAGTACACAAATCAAAAAAAGTTTTACGGTTTCGAGAGAGCCAGAACCTGTACAGAAAATTGGAAAAGAGATCAACATAAACATCATTTCCGCCCTTTTTATTGCTCATGAAAACCACACATTGCATGTTGTACCACCATACAGCGAGACCTTCAGAGGTGGTGATCAAGATTGCTCTACCCACCGGTACCTCTAATACCTGGTAGCACGTCCTCTTGCGTGGATGCATGCCTGTATTCGTTTTGGCATACTATCCACAAGTTCATCAAGGCATTGTTGGTCCAGATTGTCCCACTCCCCAACGGCGATTCATCGTAGATCCCTCAGAGTGGTTAGTGGGTCACATCGTCCATAAACAGCCATTTTCAATCTGTCCCAGGTATGTTCGATAGGGTTCATGTCTGGCGAACATGCTGGCCGCTCTAGTCTAGCGATGTCGTTATCCTGAAGGAAGTCATCCAGAAGATGTGCACGATGGGGGTGCGAATTGTCCATGACGACGAATTCCTCTCCAACATGCTGCCGATATGGTTGCAGTATCGGTCGGAGGATGGCATTTAGGTATCGTACAGCCGTTACGGCGCCTTCCATGACCATCAGCGGAGTACATCGGCCCCACAAATACCACCCAAAGAAGCAGGGAAACACCACCTTGCTGCACTCGCTGGACAGTGTGTGTAAGGCGTTCAGCCTGACCGGGTTTGCCTCCAAAAATGCCTCCGACGATTGTCTGGTTGAAGGCATAGCCGACACTGACCGGTGAAGAGAACGTGATGTCAATCCTGAGCGGTCCATTCGGCATGTTGTTGGGCCCATCTGTATCGCGCTGTATGGTATCGTGGTAGCAAAGATAGGTCTCGGCATGGATGTCGGGAGTGAAGTTGCGCATCATGCAGCCTATTGCGCACAGTTTGAGTCGTAACACGACGTCCCTTGGCTGCACAAAAAGCATTGCTCAACACGGTGTCGTTGCTGTCAGGGTTCCTCCGAACCATAATCCATAGGAAGAGGTCATCCACTGCAGTAGTAGGCGTTTGGCGGCCTGAGCGAGACATGTCAACGACAGTTCCTGTCTCTCTGTATCTTCTCCATGTCCGAACAACATAGCTTTGGTTCACTTCGAAACTCCCGGACACTTCCTTTGTTGTGAGCCCTTCGTGTCACAAAGTAACAATGCGGACGCGATCGAACTGCGGTATTGACCGTCTAGGCATTGTTGAACTACAGACAACACGAGCCGCGTACCTCCTTCCTGGTGGAATGACTGGGACTGATCGGCTGTCGGACCCTCTCCGTCTAATAGGCTCTGCTCACGCATTGTTGTTTACATCTTTGGGCGGATTTAATGACATCTCTGAACAGTCAAAGGGACTGTGTCTGTGATACAATATCCACAGTCAACGTCTACCTTCAGGAGTTCTGGAAACCAGGGTGATGCAAAACTTTTTTATATGTGTATTTTAAGCGTTATGTTCCTCATCTTCTGGGCTAAAAGCCCACGGTTTTTGTTTCAGCTAAATTGTGAATTTCACTGTAATTAATAATGAGACGCAGTTGGAATTTGGGTGGGTTACAGGCAACAACCCAACGTACGACTTCTGTTTGAAATCGCTAGATTATCGATCCCTTACTGATCACAATGTAAGAAAAACTGGGAATTGCGGGGATTTACTCTCATCTACCCTAACACTCTGCCGTTTATACACAGCATGTATTCAGAGTGAACCAGAACTGCTCAATAAGATAACACGGCATGTCACAAGGCCAGGTGAGTGATGGAGTGGATCGAGGA
This sequence comes from Schistocerca nitens, assembly GCF_023898315.1. Lineage (NCBI taxonomy): Eukaryota > Metazoa > Arthropoda > Insecta > Orthoptera > Acrididae > Schistocerca > Schistocerca nitens. The sequence continues at coordinate 272,739,031 of NC_064620.1, forward strand.
ACACAGTGGCGAGTTCCCGACAGCAGTCGTATTTTTCAGTAAGATATCACGGCATGTCACAAGGCCAGGTGAGTGATGGAGTGGATCGAGGAACACAGTGGCGAGTTCCAGTTGATGTGCTGGCCCCCCAGCTCGCCAGATCTGAACCCGATCGAACACAACTGGAACGTGGCTGAACGAGGCGTCAGAGCTCATCGCCCTCTTCCCATTACTAACGACAATTGGCCTGTGTGTGCACATGTGGTGATAACTCCCTCCAGCGACCTACCGAGGTCTCAGGACTTCCATGCCACGATGCGTCGCCGCTGTTCTCTGTGCCAGAGGTGGACATACCGGCTATTAGATAGGTGGTCATAATGTTCTGGCTGGTTAGTGCATGTTCTCCCATCGGCGGCAATTCCATTACACTAATTTAGCATGTGCTTGAGGGTTGTCGTATCACGCTGTTTTGCGGCTCCCCTGTCGGAGGTTCGAGTCCTCCCTCGAGCATGGGTGTTTGTGTCGTCCTTAGCATAAGTTAGTTTAAGTTAGATTAAATAGTGTGGGACCGATGACCTTAGCAGTTTGGTCCCATAGGATCATTCCGCAACTTTCCAAATTTTTTCACGCTGTTTTGTGTTATCCTATTACAGACTTTTTCACGCTTGTGGACGCATTTTCGCTTAAATAAAGGTAACTGGGGTGACAGAATAAATCCTAGTTGCATCGTTACACTGTAACGAGCCACCTGAGAGCGTGTGTCCCTTAAACAAAGATGTTCAGAAAATATCCCTGAAAAACCTCCGGAATTTTGTCGGTGCATTTATGATTCACCCTGTATGCAGCTGCTATATCTCCCCCGTCGAAATGTCGTTCGTTATCGACTTTGTATCTAAACTGCTATGACATAACGAGAAGTGTGTGTGTCCGACACCCCCGGGATAACAAGGCCGCCCAGCAGTGTTAGTGACGTCACACTAAGCGGCCCATAGCCAACGCAGCAGTCCACGGACATCTCTGTATAGACGCGCCTGATGCTAACGATCTTCTGTCCGTCATACAGAAAGGGTAAAAGGTAAAAACACGAGGGCTAGTAGAAATCCTTGGGTAACAGAAGAAATATTGAATTTAATTGATGAAAGGAGAAAATATAAAAATGCAGTAAATGAAGCAGGCAAAAAGGAATACAAACGTCTCAAAAATTAGATCGACAGGAAGTGCAAAATGGCTAAGCAGGGATCGCTAGAGGACAAATGTAAGGATGTAGAGGCTTATTTCACTAGGGGTAAGATAGATACTGCCCACAGGAAAATTAAAGAGACCTTTAGAGATAAGAGAACCACTTGTATGAACATCAAGAGCTCAGATGGAAACCCAGTTCTAAGCAAATAAGGGAAAGCAGAAAGGTGGAAGGAGTATATAGAGGGTCTATACAAGGGCGATGTACATGAGGACAATATTATGGAAATGGAAGAGGATGTAGATGAAGATGAAATGGGAGATACGATACTGCGTGAAGAGTTTGACAGAGCACTGAAAGACCTGAGTCGAAACAAGGCCCCCGGAGTAGACAACATTCCATTGGAACTACTGACGGCCTTGGGAGAGCCAGTCCTGACAAAACTCTACCATCTGGTGAGCAAGATGTATGAAACAGCCGAAATACCCTCAGACTTCAAGAAGAATATAATAATTCCAATCCCAAAGAAAGCAGGTGTTGACAGATGTGAGAATTACCGAACAATCAGTTTAATAAGCCACAGCTGCAAAATACTAACACGAATTCTTTACAGACGAATGGAAAAACTAGTAGAAGCCGACCTCGGGGAAGATCAGTTTGGATTCCGTAGAAATACTGGAACACGTGAGGCAATACTGACCTTACGACTTATTTTAGAAGAAAGATTAAGGAAAGGCAAACCTACGTTTCTAGCATTTGTAGGCTTAGAGAAAGCTTTTGACAATGTTGACTGGAATACTCTCTTTCAAATTCTAAAGGTGGCAGGGGTAAAATACAGGGAGCGAAAGGCTATTTACAATTTGTACAGAAACCAGATGGCAGTTATAAGAGTCGAGGGACATGAAAGGGAATCAGTGCTTGGGAAGGGAGTAAGACAGGGTTGTAGCCTCTCCCCGATGTTATTCAATCTGTATATTGAGCAAGCAGTAAAGGAAACAAAAGAAAAATTCGGAGTAGGTATTAAAATCCATGGAGAAGAAATAAAAACTTTGAGGTTCGCTGATGACATTGTAATTCTGTCAGAGACAGCAAAGGACTTGGAAGAGCAGTTGAACGGAATGGATGGTGTCTTGAAGGGAGGATATAAGATGAACATCAACAAAAGCAAAACGAGGATAATGGAATGTAGTCGAATTAAGTCGGGTGATGTTGAGGGTATTAGATTAGGAAATGAGACACTTAAAGTAGTAAAGGAGTTTTGCTATTTGGGGAGCAAAATAACTGATGATGGTCGAAGTAGAGAGGATATAAAATGTAGACTGGCAATGGCAAGGAAAGCGTTTCTGAAGAAGAGAAATTTGTTAACATCGAGTATAGATTTATGTGTCAGGAAGTCTTTTCTGAAAGTATTTGTATGGAGTATAGCCATGTATGGAAGTGAAACATGGACGATAAATAGTTTGGACAAGAAGAGAATAGAAGCTTTCGAAATGTGGTGCTACAGAAGAATGCTGAAGATTAGATGGGTAGATCACATAACTAATGAGGAGGTACTGAATAGGATTGGGGAGAAGAGGAGTTTGTGGCACAACTTGACCAGAAGAAGGGATCGGTTGGTAAGACATGTTCTGAGGCATCGAGGGATCACCAATTTAGTATTGGAGGGCAGCGTGGAGGGTAAAAATCGTAGGGGGAGACCAAGAGATGCATACACTAAGCAGATTCAGAAGGATGTAGGTTGCGGTAGTTACTGGGAGATGAAGAAGCTTGCACAGGATAGAGTAGCATGGAGCGCTGCATCAAACCAGTCTCAGGACTGAAGACCACAACAACAACAACAACAACATACAGAAAGGGGCGAACTAATCGGTAATTCAAACCAAAGACCACATTATATATATTCTTGTAAACAGCATAAATGTTCGTAACGAAATACCGATTACATATACTGGCAGGAAAAAGTTTAATCGATTGAGGAACTTTGCCACTATTTTATAATTGTCAGAACACTATTTAGCTTTAAAACTCGCATACAGGTGGTGACAAATGCTAACTGACAGCAGGACTTAACATTTTCAAGCCATTACACTGCAAGTAAATTATCTTAAACACTGTCATACGTAGCGAAACCCTCACAACTTTCGTTTACAATAAGGTAACAAGAGTTTGCTTTATCTCATAAAAAAGGTAGGAGACAAATTACTGGCAGAAGTAATGCTGTGAGGACGGGGCGTGAGTCGTGCTTGGGTAGCTCAGTTGGTAGAGCACTTGCCCGCGAAAGGCGAAGGTCACGTGTTCGAGTCTCGGTCCGGCACACAGTTTTAATCTGCCGGGAAGTTTCATATCAGCGCACACTCCGCTGCAGAGTGAAAATCTCATTCTGGAATATTAAAAAATGTTATGAAAGGTAACATTAGTAGGAAATGAAAAACAACCAAGTGCATCACATGTAAGAATGTGAGGAAAAGGCTGAGGCTCTCTTTACTTAGCGTTTTCAATCTCTCTACAGGTTACTTCCTTTGTCACATAGAAATCACCAACTACAAGTCTCATTATTGCTGTCTGGTACTAACAAAGTGCTTTTCTATTTAGGAAACCTGACAATTTGATGTTCATTCTGGTGCTGAAGATAAACACTTTTCCAAGGAGTTCTAGAAGTAGGCATATATCACATGTAGTAAGAAATGTTGAACAACCAAGGCCACCTGATGTGTTACTAAACTGTTAAGCCTTTCTTTGCCTGTCATAGCAATGTACTGAAGTAGCAAAACATTGGATGTCAGAATATGACATCTGTGCACGCTATGCAATGGAGTTTTCTTAGCAATCAGTGACAACAGAAACCAGCAATGTATGTTAAAACTGGTATGTCTGTTTCAATATTTTTTAAATCATCATCACTGACACATATTACAATATGATGGCAACATCAACATACATATTGCTGGATTCTCATCATCACCATTCATCTGTACTATTTTCAGTTTCATATGTGGGTGCACATTTCTCAGAGGTGTGTGTATGTGTGTGTATGAGAGAGAGAGAGAGAAGGTGAAAAATGCGGAGGTGTAGTGCGCAGATGCGGTGAGTGAGTAGTTTGGAAGCGTAGGGCAGAGCCGCGTGTGTGGCGAGGTGTTGGCGCGGGCAGAGCCAGTGTAGCGGCCGGTGCGCGGGGGCGTGCCGGGACCGGGCCGTCCGCTGCGACGTTGCCGATATCAGCTCGGGTCAGCATCGCTGCACGCCGCCGCTGCTGCTGCGGGCGGCCACGGGATGCGACGCGACGCTACGCGACGTGTCGTAGCGGCCCACCTACACTGGCGCCAGCGCGTCTTACAGTTTCAACTACTTCGACTACCATTTCCTTTCCTGTCTTAAGTACGGCAATTTTTTAACCTCCTCGGTCCTGAGTCAAAATTTTCTGCGTGTCAACTTTATATTCACCAAAACATTGGGGAATGCTGTATCAAGACTCAAATACGTTTTTATCCTAGAAACGCCAATGTTTTCAGGGTTTCTTTTGATAGATTCTATTTGTAAACTGACAACTGAAATACATAACTGTATATGTTAAGTACAACAGGGAGAAAAAGTTGATATGGAAAACACCGACAAGAAGAAGGAACAGGATGATAGGACATCTTTTAATAAATCGGGGTATACCTTCCATGCTACTAGAGTAAGCTCTAGAGAACAAAACCTGTAGAGAAATACAGAGACTGGGATTAAAAAAAAAGTGTGTGAAATCTTTTGGGACTTAACTGCTAAGGTCATCAGTCCCTAAGCTTACACACTACTTAACCTAAATTATCCTAAGGACAAACACACACACCCATGCCCGAGGGAGGACTCGAACCTCCGCCGGGACCAGCCGAGACTGGGATGCATCCAGCAAATAATTGAGGACGTACGTTACAAGTGCTAGTCTGAGATGAAAAGGTTGGCACAGAAAAGGTATTTGTGGTGGGCCGCATCAAACTAGTCATGAGACTCATGACTCAAAATAAAATAACGAAAAGTACAAAGAAATTTTAACACAGCGGTTCTAAGAGTCGTAGTGCACCGAGGGAAGCAGTTCAAAAAATGGTTGAAATGGCTCTGAGCACTAAGGGACTCAACATCTTATGTCATAAGTCCCCTAGAAATTAGAGCTACTTAAACCTAACCAACCTAAGGACATCACACACACCCATGCCCGAGGCAGGATTCGAACCTGCGACCGTAGCAGTCCCGCGGTTCCGGACTGCAGCGCCAGAACCGCACGGCCACCGCGGCCGGCTGTAGACGTAAATGTAGAAAGTAATTGACTGAGTACATTGAGCAAGCAGTAAAGGAAACTAAAGGAAAATGAGAAGGAATTTCAGGGAGACGAAACAAAAATTTTCGGGTTTAGCGATGACACTGTAATTCTAGCAGAAACAAAAAAGGACTTGGAAGAGCAGCTGAACGGAATAGACAATTTTGAAAGGAGGACATAAGATGAACGTCAACAAAAGCGAAACAAGGTTAATGGAATGTAGTAGAATTAAGTCGGTCGATGCTGAGAGAACTGGATTAGGAAGTCAGACACTGAAATGAAATGATCCTACGGCATTGTTGGCCGGGAGGCCCCATGCGGGGAAGTTCGGTTGCCGAATTGCCTTTTCAGTTGACGCCACTTCGGCGGCTTGCGAATCAATGATAATGGTATGATGATGAAAAACACACAACACTCAGTCATCTCGAGGCAGAGAAAACCCCCTGACCCCGTCGGGAATCGAATCCGTGACCCCTCGCCCGGGAAGCGGTAATGCTACCGCAAGACCACGAGCTGCGGACAATGAGACACTAATATTAGCATATGAGTTTTGCCATCTGGGCAGTAAAATAACTGATGATAGCCGAAGTAGAGAGGCTATAGAATGGCAACGGCAAGAAAAGCGTTTCCGACGAAGAGAAATTAGTAATTATAATAAATATTAGGAAGTCTTTCTGAATGTACTTGTGTGGAATGACGTTTGGTATGGTAGTGCAACATGGTTGATTAACAGTTCAGACAAGAAGAGAATAGAAGATTTTGAAATATAATGCTACAGAAAAATGCTGAATATCGATGGGAAGGAACCGAATGGAATTGGGGAGAAAGAAATTTGTGGCACGACTTGACTAAAAGAAGGGATGGTTGATATACCACATTGTTAGAGTTCACGGAATCACGAGTTTAGTATAGGAGGGAAGTGTTAGGGGAGATCAAGAGATGAAAACAGTAAGCGGGTTCGAATGGATGTAAGTTGCAGTGTTTATTGGGAGATGATGAAGCTTGCACAGGATAGAGCTGCATGGAGAGCTGGAACAAACCAATCTTCGGACTGAAGACCACAGCCATAACCACAAAATATTATGTAATCATTGTATCTGAAAATCCGATCCGAAAATTTTTCATACGAGGGTGTTTCAAAAAGCAAGTTACGCATTATTATGGCAGACCAAGTAACTTTTGTTGAATGCTGCACTACATTTTAAAAGTTACACTATTTTTCAATATAGTCTCCCAAGTCTCCGTAGATAACGGTAGGGACGTTGTATTAGTCGTTCAGTTTCTCGACGATAGAAAGACGCACATTGACCACGGAGCCATTCGAAAACCGCTGTGTGAACGTATTCGCGACGGAAAATCTACAATTACTGCGAATGTTTCTCGATTGTCTGGATATTGTCGTCTGCGGTCGATGTCGTTGGCTTTCCTTCCCGATCAGCATCGTCTACATTTGTGTGGCCTTTGTCAAATTGTTGGCGCCAGTTCACTACGGCTGGATGTGACAGCATTTGATTCACATACCACCAGAATTTAACGGCGAATCCGAGTGCAATTTAGACGTTTGCTTACAAGAATCATACTGTCACACATACTTCAACTTTGGAGTACGTTTCGAGTTACCGCGTCATTCCTGTTATCTGTACCGCAGCAGAACTCTGTCTGCAGAACACGTACTTTCTTCTGGCAATGCGTCACTGTTGTTGCGCAATGATCTTAGCGTGGAATGACACGCTTAGATAAGTTTTTGAAGCTCCAACGTATATTATCCATTCTACTATTTCTATTGAATTACAAAAAGCTGTTCCTTTTTTTTGTGAAACACACTGTTCACTTAGTGTAGTACACAGATGTGAAATCCTTATATCCATCCATATCTGAAAGAATTTTTTGGGATTTATTTTATTATGTCTAGTAATTACATGGAATGGAAAATCTTTGTTTTTGGTTTTGGCACAGGCCTTGGTTTTCTGGGTCGTTTCCTTGTCGGAAACGCATCAAGTTTGTCATTACTTTCCTCCTTTCTTTCACTCGTTGCTGAATGTAGACGCAGTGCAAAATTGAAAAAAAAATTTTAAAAATGTTGTTGTGAGGAGACAATCACTTATTCGACACCATAGGGCAGTGGTTCCCAACCTGGGGGTAAATATCCCCTTAGGGTTAAATGAAATTTTCTGAGGGGTACAAACAAAAGAATTCGATTGTGTTACGGTTACAAAACTAAATAGTTTTTTAAAGATCATTATTACTATCAATATTTCGTAGGACTGTAATACTGATTACTAAGTTACCAGTCTTTATTATTATTATTTTTTTTTCAAACAAGGGCATTAACCCGTGACAGAATTTGGTTGAGGTTAAAGCTAATGAAACGAATGTCTGTACATCTTCTACTCACATAATCCACTTTTTACACACAAACTTTTTACTTGGTGCCATGCATCTATGACAGTAAAATTTAGACGTATGCATCACATATGCGCTAATATTTCATCAAAATGTCTTTCCTGAGTTGGAGATAGTTCCCACAGTGGACCACAAATTGCTTCATTTTTCATTTGCCAACAGATAATCCATGTACTTGACGGCACGACACTACAGTAACTGTGTAATTGTTACTATATTGCTGCAGGGTTTTCACAGTGGCCGGCCGGAGTGGACGAGCGGTTCTAGGCGCTTCAGTCTGGAACCGCGTGACTGCTACGGTCGCAGGTTCGAACCCTGCCTCGGGCATGGATGTGTGTGATGTACTTAGTTAGGTTTAAGTAGTTTTAAGTTCTATGGAACTGATGACCTCAGATGTTAAGTCCTATAGTGCTCAGAGCCATTTGAACCATTTTCTTCACAGTGTTATTATTATTAATAGTAATTGTCAGACATAAAGCTTTGGGAGCCTACGGTTATCGAATTTCTACGGTTCAAATGTAAGGAGTCCAGCAATGAAGCAATGTAGCGCACGCATTTTAATTCGGTTGCTTTTAAACGGAGGAGAAGAGTGGGTGACACAAGAGTCTTTAGGAAGAGGAGTGGTGCAGAGGAAGCATATTTTGTGACAAGTGTCTCTCCCCATTGTAGACAGTTAGCTTTCTTTTCTAAAGAGGTGTTATAGAAAGCGCTCGCGGTGCACTGCTAAATGTTTCATCATTCTATAAAAATAGACTGTTAGAAATATGCAGAATCATTAGTTCATGATATGACAAAACACCTACAAAAACTATCTTAGGTCATTCTAATAATAAAAGTTCAAACGGAATGTTTTTTCATCCTAAAATTTAGTTAGACACTGATGGTGATGACGTCAGTGATAGTGGTGGAGGAAGGGGGGGGGGTACTAGATAATACCTGGTTGCACTCAGGGGTAATGCCCTCACAAGGACTGGGAAACACTTCCTAGGATATACTGTATTAACATATTACAGCATATTATAGTTCAAAATTACTAAAAACAAACAGAAATTACCTTTATTTCTCGAATCCATACTGACACTGCAGTAAACAGCTTTCTTCAGCAATATGATGACATCTACTGGGAGTCTGCAGGAACCAAAATAAATGATACACAGAAAGCACATCGTGTAAAGCACATGCTACAGTCAGGCGCAGATAATTTAGTTAATTGCCTCAACTTGGAAAAAATCGTAGTCTGATGTAGCCTATAGTAATGCTATATGAGGACCGAGGAGGTTAAGTGGGCATGACGAATAGGCCCACTTCCCTCCATGGCCGCCCCGTTCACAGTGGGTTCGACGCATATATCCGTACGCGGCTTTCTTTAGGAGACAAAACTCCATCTCCTGGCCCTGTCGGGCCATTCACCACCGACAGACAGCTGTGTCATCCTCTGACAATGCCATCATTTGGATGTGGTATGGAGGGCAATGAGATGAGCACACTGCACTGCAGGCCGTCGTCAACTGGTACCGCTGCGTCTCACTCAAGTAGCTCCTCAGTTGGCGTAACGAGGCTGAGTGCATACCATTCCAGTTCTCCCACCGAGAAAAGATCTCTGTCGGTACCGGTAATCGAATCACGGTCCTCCGCATAGCACTGAGATACCTGGCAGCATTCTGTGGCTCGTCGCCAAAGGGACTGAGGAGATGTAATGCTATTAGTTAATGCTTTCTCCACTAGGTACTATCTCTCGTCAGTCAAGATAACGCAGTCTCGGCATGTTATAACTTTTCTCGTGGTAAGGACATAAAGTACGGCAATTCTTGTTCTGAAGGAAATTGATGGAAGAACAAAAAGAGACATCGTGATGCTCATCACGTTTCATGGCAGTACCTTTCAAAAGCTAAATTCAAAAAACGGCATCGTGTAAAAGCTAAGTGTTGTCATGGATTACAATAGAAATGTGGGAGAAGTGGATAAGAGCGATTCCCAGTTGCAAAGCTACCAGATAACCAGGATCAGACTGAAAAACCCTTATGAGGAGAATTTTCATCATTTATTGCAAGTTGCATGTTTCAGTGTGTACGATCTGCGAAAAAATAATATGGCGGCGAAAAGAACAGACCGGAATTCATTATTTGCCTCTGGGAACCCTTGATTTTATCCTCTCCACAATAAGAATTATCAATTGGACGCCTACCTCGAACATCAAGAGCTACTCGTCTTATAGCTAGGCTCTTTCAAGAGTTTTTGTCAAGCTCAACGAGGCAAGACGAAATGGGGAGTAAGCACGGGAAGAAATAATCGAAAAGATATATCTTATCGTTTTGCAGAATGCGAAGTTTCTCTCTGTACAGCGGCAATTTTTAAAATGCGGGATATTTATAAATTCGTTACACAAAAGTAACCTTTAATTGTGAGAAGTGTTAACAGAAATGTTTGATACAGCCCTGAATGCAGTACGTCTTCAAGTTTCATTATCACCTAACACTGTTAGTTCCCGACGTTCCTGCTACGCGAATGCGTTACTCCAAGAGTCATCATGGGTTCACAGTGTTGTTTATTTGTTTCATGAATCCAAATCCACTGCTATAGTTGAGATGCAATTCAGGAATAAATATCGCAAGCTACTACCTTAGAGACAAACTGTTATTAATAGGTACATTCGTCTCGCCGAAACTGGCTGTGTATAATATAGGACGCCAGGTTAGGTCGTATAGCAGTCTCTGACGGTGCAGTTGAACAAGTTCAGCAGTCTTACATTCTTAGTCCGGGTAAATCAACGAGACGTGCCAGTTTAGAATTGAATATTCGTAGTGTTACAGTTTGGAAGATATTGCGGAAATGCCTATCGTTCGAACGCTAAAAATTGGAACTGTTGCAAGGTTTACGAGAAAGTGACAAAGAAAAATGGGCTGAGTTTTGTGTACAAATGTTTAAAAAATGCAGGCTGAACAAGATTATCTTAATGAAATTCTGTTCAATGACGAAGCCGCCTTCCATACCTGCGGTAAAGTGGATCGGCGTAATGTTCGGATGTGAGATGAGCTGAAACCACGTGACGTAATCGAATATGTATGTAAGGTAAATGTTTTTTTTGCGCTGTAAGCTGGAACAAGATTTACGGGCCTTTCTTTTTTGCTGAGTCAACTGTAACTGGCATTATCGTACCTGGACATGCATGAACATGAACCCAGAGCATCAATTGCAGCAGGATGTGGGTACAGAATTTACTTTCTAATAAGATGGCGCATCGCCACACTACCATCTGAAGTTGTTGCTTATCTCCATAGGAGTGTACTGACTTGTATAGGTCGTGGTGGAACAGTATCTTGGCCACCACGGTCATGTGATTTAACCCCAGTGGACTCTTATGGGCAACATTAAAGACAGACTGCTAGTTACCCCGCTCACGGGAAACGTCGACGAACTGCGACAACGGGTAACAGAAGCTATTGCCACCGAACATCAAGACTTATTCATAGCATTTGACAGGAAATGATTACAGGTCTTGTTACAAAGCCAGTCGGCGTGTCCGAGCGGTTCTAGGCGCTTCAGTCTGGAACCGCGCGACCGCTATGGTCGCAGGTTCGAATCCTACCTCGGGCATGGACGTGTGTGATGTCCTTAGCTTAGTTAGGTTTAAGTAGTTCTAAGTTCTAGGGAACTGATGACCTCAGATGTTAAGTCTCATAGTGCTCAGAGCCATTTGAACAATTTTGATTTTCTTGTTACAAAAGGTAGCCAGACAGAACATTTGTAAATAAACCTTGAAAATGCACTGCATTCACTGCAATGTCAAACATTTCTGTAAGCTATTTATCTTTTTCACAATTAAGGTTTCTTTTGTCTAACCAATTTATAAACACCCTTTATTTCACTCAGAAAACGACCTTTAACTGACGCCAGGATGTTATTTTCTTCTTTAATACAATATTTTCGATCCTAATCCATTTTAGTTTTAACCAGTAAACTAAACTCAACAGAGAAATGTTTTAATGGCTGAGCAAACAGTGTGGCACGAGTGGAGCAGCAAGCACTGTGGTGAATTACCCACTGAGGCTGGCGAGCGCGCACGGAAAACACAGGAGTCGGGGTGTGGGCAAAGAAACTGTTACGAACGGATGTGTTTCGCTTTTATTTACAAAGCGTTAAAGCTATGCAAAGAATCGTCATTTGTGGTTGGCGTTTATTAATCCTTTTTTATATCTGTTCAAGTCGACATGATTTTCTTCTCTCGTTGCTGCTAGAGGATGTAATCGAAAATAATTGGCTGTATTTTCATCCTCCTCTGTTTTCTGCTATTATGAATACTTTTCTTTCGCTTTATTTGGGTTCTGTATACTTCACTTAAACGTTGTAAAATCTCACACAAGTTATCTTCGTGGAAGTTTTGCTATGGTTAGCTATATTTGCATTATTTACACTTCACTCTACCGTTATAAAAAGTCACACAAGTTTTCTTCGCAGGAATTTTTCTGTCGTTTCGCCTGTTTTAACGCAGCACTATGTTTCTGTGTGTTCACTAGTTTGTGTGTGTGTTGTGGAAACTGCAACACGACGAATGCGACATTATCGAAACTAATGCAAGAAAGATTGTAAAAATAAAGTTTTCTAAAAGTATATGCAGTTGCGTTTTCTCTCGCGCCGCGAGGAGAAACCTGTTGACAACAGAACACTTAAAAAGAAATAACAATAACTGACCACCACTGATGATACGTTGTAAATAAAAACGAAACACGTCTGGTGTACCAATAACACTCTCTTAAACTGCAGTACACTTACGCAAGAAAAAAGAAAGTAATGAATCCCTTTAAGAGGTACCGTGTTAGATGATCATCCAAACAAAAGTACTTCACTTTTAGCTGGTCAGTGTCGCAACCAGCCACAAACACTTCTTACATGTTTTATTTCTGCGTCAAACAGGTTTCAGGCAACAATTCCCATCTTCAGATGCCTAACGTTTTCAGTTTCATAGATATTTCGGTCAACAGCATATTGTCTGCTCCCGAGTTAGTGCCAATTCATAAGTTGTTTCATTAATAAAAACACACTAAAGTGCTTGCATATATTTAGATATTATGCGAAATAGCTGTGTTCACTTACATCAGTTCCAGTAGACGGCGATTTGTTCTGTTGTGGTCCATGTGGTTTCCCAAGTAGACGCATGTGTTGTCGAATTCATCACAGCACACATTTTGTAAATAAATTACTGTGACAAACTTCATAATATTCTTGACGTCAGTGTTGAGCATCATACATGTGATATATACTTGATGTTTTTGTTTACAGTGCAAAGATTATCATTACGGTAGGATATTAAGGTATCACTCGTTTCCCATTGACCAAGGATGTAAACAGAGCAGGGATGTGTGGGATATGCAATACGCAACATTTTAAAAACAGAAAATTGTTTGCGTTCTAAGAGTAAACTTACTATTTAAATAACATGGAACAAATTGTTTTTAGTATTTTTTAACTGTCAGCGGAAATTTTAACGAAATACTTTAAAGCCAGCTGATTGCGTACTATAAATTAGACACATATGGTTCAAATGGCTCTGAGCACTATGGGACTCAACTGCTGAGGTCATTAGTCCCCTAGAACTTAGAACTAGTTAAACCTAACTAACCTAAGGACATCACAAACATCCATGCCCGAGGCAGGATTCGAACCTGCGACCGTAGCGGTCTCGCGGTTCCAGACTGCAGCGCCTTTAACCGCACGGCCACTTCGGCCAGACACATATGTTCACATATTTATATGTACAGACATTTGATTATCATTATATTTTATAAGTTGGTTCAAGAAAATACACAATTAAGAAGATGGAGGGTGGAATGAACTGAGGGTGTGAATATATATTTCTAGTCCCTCTAAAGGATCCATTTTCTTGTCTTTGTTAGTGATACGTAATATCCGTAAGTTGTCGTTAATGTTAGAGACAGTGTGTCCATATTGATTCATGTGAGTAGATATTGCAGATGTATTTAATTTTTTTAGTTTAAAGGCATCCCTGCGTTCATTACATCTTACACAGAAGCTTCTGCTAGTCTCTCAAAGATAAAATCTGGGGCAACTGTCACAAATAATATTAAATTCCTGATTTTTTAAAGCTTAGGCTGATCGTTTTGATGCTGTGGATAATGGTATGTTCATTGTGTTATTGGTGCAGAATCTTATTTGATATCCTATCATTAGAAAAAGATTGGCAGCTGTTTCACAGAGGAAGACCGCACTGCAGTTCCTTCTCTAAATCCTCGCACAAACGAAAAAATGGCTGACATCGAAATAAGTGTCCAAGGAATAGAAAAGCAACTGGAATCACTCAACAGAGGAAAGTCCACCAGTGGACTTTCCTCTGACGGGATACCAATTCGATTCTACACAGAGTACGCGAAGGAACTTGCCCCCCTTCTAACAGCCGTGTACTGCAAGTCTCTAGAGGAACGGAAGGTTCCAAATCATTGGAAAAGAGCACAGGTAGTCCCAGTCTTCAAGAAGGGTCGTCGAGCAGATGCGCAAAACTATAGACCTATATCTCTGACGTCGATCTGTTGTAGAATTTTAGAACATGTTTTTTGCTCGAGTTATCATGCCGTTTTTGGAAACCCAGAATCTACTATGTAGGAATCAACATGGATTCCGGAAACAGCGATCGTGTGAGACCCAAATCGCTTTATTTGTTCATGAGACCCAGAAAATATTAGATACAGGCTCCCAGGTAGATGCTATTTTTCTTGACTTCCGGAAGGCGTTCGATACAGTTCCGCACTGTCACCTGATAAACAAAGTAAGAGCCTACGGAATATCAGACCAGCTTTGTGGCTGGATTGAAGAGTTTTTAGCAAACAGAACACAGCATGTTGTTTGTAGTGGACTGACAAGGCAGCCAGTCCACAGTGACGGGTAGCCGAGAGGGCACACGTACACACACGCCGACTGGCGTTAAGTCTGGAACAGGATTCGTAATAAATGTGATAAAAGAACGTAGCTACTAGAACACTTAACTTTTATATCGTCCTTTGGTATACAGCATTCTTGATGATACAAGTGAGACTATCTTGAGATACATGCAATGGTACAAATGGCGCCTTGCTAGGTCGTAGCCATGGACTTAGCTGAAGGCTATTCTAACTGTCTCTCGGCAAATGAGAGAAAGGCTTCGTACGTGTAATCGCTAGCAACGTCGTCGTACAACTGGGGCGACTGCTAGTCCGTCTCTCGAGACCTGCCTTGTGGTGGCGCTCGGTCTGCGATCCCTGCCAGTGGCGACACGCGAGTCCGACATGTACTAATGGACCGCGGCCGATTTAAAGCTACCACCTAGCAAGTGTGGTGTCTAGCGGTGACACCACATTGTTATCAATGGAGAGACGTCTACAGACGTTAAAGTAACCTCTGGCGTGCCACAGGGGAGTGTTATGGGACCATTGCTTTTCGCAATATATATAAATGACCTAGTAGATAGTGTCGGAAGTTCCATGCGGCTTTTCGCGGATGATGCTGTAGTATACAGAGAAGTTGCAGCATTAGAAAATTGTAGCGAAATGCAGTAAGATCTGCAGCGGATAGGCACTTGGTGCAGGGAGTGGCAACTGACCCTTAACATAGACAAATGTAATGTATTGCGAATACCTAGAAAGAAGGATCCTTTATTGTATGATTATATGATAGCGAAACAAACACTGGTAGCAGTTACTTCTGTAAAATATCTGGGAGTATGCGTGCGGAACGATTTGAAGTGGAATGATCATATAAAATTAATTGTTGGTAAGGCGGGTACCAGGTTGAGATTCATTGGGAGAGTCCTTAGAAAATGTAGTCCATCAACAAAGGAGGTGGCTTACAAAACACTCGTTCGACCTATACTTGAGTATTGCTCATCAGTGTGGGATCCGTACCAGATCGGGTTGACGGAGGAGATAGAGAAGATCCAAAGAAGAGCGGCGCGTTTCGTCACAGGGTTTTTTGGTAACCGTGATAGCGTTACGGAGATGTTTAACAAACTCAAGTGGCAGACTCTGCAAGAGAGGCGCTCTGCATCGCGGTGTAGCTTGCTCGCCAGGTTTCGAGAGGGTGCATTTCTGGATGAGGTATCGAATATATTGCTTCCCCCTACTTATACCTCCCGAGGAGATCACGAATGTAAAATTAGAGAGATTAGAGCGCACAAGGAGGCTTTCAGACAGTCGTTCTTCCCGCGAACCGTACGCGACTGGAACAGGAAAGGGAGGTAATGACAGTGGCACGTAAAGTGCCCTCCGCCACACACCGTTGGATGGCTTGCGGCGTATAAATGTAGATGTAGGTAAGAGATTGTGCCTAGGAAGGGAATGCATGCAAATAGTTCCTTTTCTGCTGGTGCTTGAGAATTTGCTGCAGGTGATTTACTATCTTTAATTTTATTGTATAGGCTGTCAATTATTTGTGGCTGAGAATCATTATTTTTAGCTACACTTTTGATAATAATAATTTCTCTCTCCTTGCCAGATGAAATATTTAAAAAGTATTTGTGGTTGGTTGCTTCATTCACCAGCTATCATTAACCGCTGCGGAGTTCACAAGATCCAATATGGATTAAATAATATTTCAGTGTTTCTTTTCCTGTTTGTAATGTTGCCCTAACAAGTATCACTGCAGTTACTGATTTCATGACAGGACATTTTTAAACTGATTTTTTATCCTACCAAAATTACAACCGTTAGACCCTCTCTTTGTATCTACTATGGAATTATTCATATTTTACGTCACTTTTATTAGAACACACATGTTATAAGAGCTCATGCCCATAATATAGAATCCAACAGTTGGGAACAGTTTGTGATATTGATTTAGTGATTACAGAATCGACTCAGATTTAGAAATAACTTGGCAGTATGAGCCCAGTTATTAGTATGACGTTGCATCCCGTCCGGCCTGGATGCACCGACTGATTGTTGGCGAGGGTGTCATTTTCACATGAGAGGTACTGCATGACGACACAGGATGTCCGTGACGTCCCATTGTGCTGTCAGAGTTTCCTCAATCACCACCACTGTGGCTTGTAGTCACACACGATGGGTCCCTCCACCACGAGCCACGAGTAACACTGCTGTGCGTCTGCAAAACATTGGTAAAATGGGGTCTCTACCCAGGATGCCAACACAATCGCCGACCGTGGTCATGTGGGGCTGAACACAATGAGACGGCACTCATCAACAGCCCATGCTTCCCAGTCAAGGCACCACTCCAAACGCAGCCGTTCGTGTTGTGGTGGTACGGGCACTCTACACATGGGACGGTGATTCCCTACTCCAGCCTCTGTTGGTCTCCGGCGAATGGTGCGAAATGACATGGAATGTTGGGGGGAGTCCTCTAGTTATTGAGCGGCAGGCGCAGGTGTGAAGGTGTCACTGTGTTCTTCGAACACAATATGATGGTCCTCCATGGTTATGGCCGGAAATGGTCGACTTGATACTTTGCCGACGAATATGACTGCGCTCTCGTTCCCGTACAGTCCAACATTGGGCTATTGTCACAACCGAATGCCTCACAAATCTGCGTATTGGATGATTCGACCAGACAGTCAAATGGAGACCCACTATGCCTTTCACTCTGCCAGGTGCTGATAACGCTGTCTCGTACGAGTATCCGGAATTTCAGTGAGATTCAAGTTATCACTCAACATACGATGCCGTTCACGTCCCTGATGTATCCTATTAGGCTGAGTAACAATACTAAATACGAACAACCATGGTGCACTCTTGTAAGAAAATGAAAGACCTACAGCGTCTTTATGTTGTCATTCATCGTGTAGCTACCAGTTTCGGCGCTTCAGTGCCCCATCTTCAAGGGGATCTCCTTCAGCATCAACTAAGGCCTGAAGATGGTGCATTGAAGCGCAGAAACTGGTAGCTACACAAGAAATAATAAACGTAAGGACGGCTGTAGGTGTTTAATTTTCTTACAATAGTGAACGGCCGTAGTCCCCCAGACATCCTGGCACAGGGATGGACGTACAAGATATTGTGCATTCTGGTGACCGTTTTACCTGTCATAGAGAGCTGCAGCTCGATAATCATTTACATACTTGCCGATGGTGTGGGCGTGTTCGAAGTTACGTCTTCCGAGTGCTTTGGTTTTTTGTCAAGATATAAACCGCAGACTGGCTATAGCACGAAAAACATATGTGGAAAAAGAGGCATCTGTTAATCTTTGATATAAACTTAAGTGCTAGGAAGTTTTTTCTGAAAGCATTTCTTGTGGAGTGTAGCCTTGTACAGAAGCGAAGCGAAATGTGGACAACACGTGGTCCAGACAAGAAAAGTATAGAAGCTTTCGAAATATGTTAGTACCGAAGAATACTGAAGATTAGATGGGTTGATGAAATAACTAATGAAGAGACACTGAATCGAATACGTGAGGAAAGAAATTTATGCCACATCTCGACTAAAAGAAGAAATCGGTTGATAGGACACATCCTGAGCCATGAAGGAATCGTCAGTTTGTGTGTGCGTATCTTTTTTTTTTTGGTGGGGAGGAGGGTAAAGATTGTAGAGGAAGACCTAGGGATGGATATAGCAAGCGGGTTCAAATGAATCTAGGCTGTAGCAGTTATACACAGAGGAAGATGCAGTAGCATGGGAAGCTGCATCAAACCAGTCTTCGGACTGAAGACTACAAGAACAAGCAAGTATTAATGTGTTAAAGGAATTGTAATGAATATTAAAGACTTGCTGTGTGAAGAGTGAAGGACAAAACGTGGGAAACCTTTGTTGAAATGGTTTAAATGGCTCTGAGCACTCTGACTTAACATCTGAGGTCATCAATCCCCTAGAACTAAGAACCTAACTAACCTAAGGACAGCACACACATCCATGCCCGAGGCAGGATTCGAACCTGCGACCGTAGTGGTCGCGCGGTTCCAGACTGAAGCGCCTAGAACCGCTCGGCCACTCTGGCCCGTGGAAACCTTTGTAATTAATTAATTTGTAAAAATCTTTTACGCGTTATAACTGGTAAAGAATGTCTGAACCGCCACCCAGCTTTGTGTTCCGACGGAGAAGTAGCTGGAAGACATGGCTGTACGGAGAACAATAGCCTAAGCGAATGAGTCTCTAGTCTATATCAACAACTAACGTAACAGTCGCTACAGTCGGTCCCGTTTTTGTGACCCTCTGCGATAGTAGCGGACCAAGCGGTCAGCAAGCCACAGTTCTGATTACAAAATCTAATGAGTGCGTGTAGTATGGTTTATATTGATTTGTAACACAGATTTTTGCAATGGGGAGCTTATGTGCTACTATAAAAACCGATAATAACTAAAAAATGGCAACACATTTATCTTTCTTTAGTTCCCTAAGAACTCTGGTAGATATGGAATGGTGCATTGCAGGACCGTTTATTTACGATTTTCTTTTAACATACTGATGTTCACTGAAGAATGTCACTTTCTTTTAATAAAAAACTTTGCTGTTAAACACCAGAACACCTGATCTTTTGCAGAAAGAAGTCGTATATTCATTCAGCAACGCGAAGTTTTGTTCTCTGCACTTCCAGCCAAATTAGTGAATGGAGTGCAATACCTACATTACTTACCGTACCAAATAAGAATGGGTGAATCATTAAACTCTATCCAAAATTTTTGCGGGTTACGGAGAAAGCCTCCCATAATTAAACTAGAAAACAACAGAAATATATGCTTCTCATGTACGAAATATCTGTTTATATTCGTTTGTTTTCAGCGGAATAAGCTGCAGTTATGCACAAATTTGAAGATATTTCTCCGCGAATAATTTGTAGCTTGTAAATCGGCGAGATTCGTCTGTTCAAATTGGGTCAAATGGCTCTGAGCACTATGGGACTTAACTTCTGAGGTCATCAGTCCCCTAGAACTTAGAACTACTTAAACCTAACTAACCTAAGGACATCACACATCCATGCCCGAGGCAGGATTCGAACCTGCGACCGTAGCGGTCACGCGGTTCCAGTCTGAAGCGCCTAGAACCGCCCGGCCACCCTGGCCGCCGATTCGTCTGTTTTTACATTTATTTCAGGACAGTTCATGTCTCACGATAGTTTACTAATGCATGGAACGCATTCGCTTTTCAGTTGGTGCATTTTATGTTATACATTCCTGGGTACAAAATGTAGCTAACACAAAAACAATTTTTTATAATCATAAAAGACTTGTTTTTCTCTCTCTCTAGAGAAGATATATTTACCGTTTCGAACAATAACTTGTCGTTAATTAAGTAGAAAAATAATTGAAAACAGACATTATCCTTACGATCCATGAGTGTGTCTGCTTTCTCACCGCTTGGTGTGCTGGTTTCGCTCCAACTGTCAAACAATAGCAACTTTCGAACCAATGAGTGCTGCGACTATTTTGTGTTAGTTGAACTGCGGTTTTATCACGAATAGAAAGGAGCGCGGCAATGTAAAACAGTCGTATTTTAATCATTCTGGACTGCCGTTCTGAAGATTGCACCTTGCCAGGCTATTGCATCTAACATCGACTAAAATTCAATGTTATTAGTGGTCTACCGCAATGCCCGTAATATTTTTGTATGAATGCATTATATTTTACTGTCCATGACCTGTTTTTCGATTTAAAGAAAGAAGTGATATTAGAATGTGTTCATTTCATTTCTAGTAATTTTGCATAATTTACTGTTTTTACGTCGCTGCATGAAGCTAAATCGAATAATTATTTCATGAAATTGTCAATTTCAGTTCAATTGTTTTGTAATTTCCTAGGTTTTTATCAGGAGAAAGAAAACTGGCATTCTACGGATCGGAGCGTGGAATGTCAGATCCCTTAATCGGGCAGGTAGGTTAGAAAATTTAAAAAGGGAAATGGATAGGTTAAAGTTAGATATAATGGGAATTAGTGAAGTTCGGTGGCAGGAGGAATAAGACTTCTGGTCAAGTGAATACAGGGTTATAAATACAAAACCAAATAGGGGTAATGCAGGAGTAGGTTTAATAATGAATAAAAAAAATAGGAGTGCGGGTAAGCTACTACAAACAGCATAGTGAACGTATTATAGTAGCCAAGATAGACACGAACCCCATGCCTACTACAGTAGTACAAGTTTATATGCCAACTAGCTCTGCAGATGACGAAGAAATTGAAGAAATGTATGATGAGATAAAAGAAATTATCCAGGTAGTGAAGGGAAACGAGAATTTAATAGTCATGGGTGACTGGAATTCGACAGTAGGAAAAGGGAGAGAAGGAAACACAGTAGGTGAATATGGATTGGGGGAGAGAAATGAAACAGGAAGCCGCCTGGTAGAATTTTGCACAGAGCATAACTTAATCATAGCTAACACTTGGTTCAAGAATCATAAAAGAAGGTTGTATACATGGAAGAATCCTGGAGCTACTAAAAGGTATCAGATAGATTATATAATGGTAAGACAGAGATTCAGGAACCAGATTTTAAATTGTAGGACATTTCCAGGGGCAGATGTAGACTCTGACCACAATCTATTGGTTATGAACTGTAGATTAAAACTGAAGAAATTGTAAAAAGGTGGGAATTTAAGGAGATGGGACCTGGAAAAACTGACTAAACCAGAGGTTGTACAGAGTTTCAGGGAGAGCATAAGGGAAAAATTGACAGGAATGGGGGAAAGAAATACAGTAGAAGACGAATGGGTAGCTCTGAGGGATGAAGTAGTGAAGGCAGCAGAGGCTCAAGTAGGTAAAAAACGAGGGCTAGTAGAAATCCTTGGGTAACAGAAGAAATATTGAATTTAACTGATGAAAGGAGTAAATATAAAAATGCAGTAAATGAAGCAGGCAAAAAGGAATACAAACGTCTCAAAAATGAGATCGACAGGAAGTGCAAAATGGCTAAGCACGCATGGCTAGAGGACAAATGTAAGGATGTAGAGGCTTATCTCACTGGGGGTAAGATAGATACAGCCTACAGGAAAATTAAAGAGACCTTTGGAGAAAAGAGAGCCACTTGTATGAATATCAAGAGCTCAGATGGAAACCCAGTTCTAAGCAAAGAGGGGAAAGCAGAAAGGTGGAAGGAGTATATAGAGGGTCTATACAAGGGCGATGTACTTGAGGACAATATTATGGAAATGGAAGAGGATGTACATGAAGATGAAATGGGAGATACGATACTGCGTGAAGAGTTTGACAGAGCACTGAAGGACCTGAGTCGAAACAAGGCCCCGGGAGTAGACAACATTCCATTAGAACTACTGACGGCCTTGGGAGAGCCAGTCCTGACAAAACTCTACCACCTGGTGAGCAAGATGTACTAGACAGGCGAAATACCCTCAGACGTCAAGAAGAATATAATAATTCCAATCCCAAAGAAAGCAGGTGTTGACAGATGTGAAAATTACCGAACTATCAGTTTAATAAGTCACAGCTGCAAAATACTAATGCAAATTATTTACAGACGAATGGAAAAACTGATAGAAGCCGACATCGGGGAAGATCAGTTTGGATTCCATAGAAATGTTGAAATACGTGAGGCAATACTGACCTTACGACTTATCTTAGAAGGAAGATTAAGGAAAGGCAAACCTACGTTTCTAGCATTTGTAGACTTAGAGAAAGCTTTTGACAATGTTGACTGAAATACTCTCTTTCAAATTCTGAAGGTGGCAGGGGTAAAATACAGGGAGTGAAAGGCTATTTACAATTTGTACAGAAACCAGATGGCAGCTATAAGAGTCGAGGGACATGAAAGGGAAGCAGTGGCTGGGAAGGGAGTGAGACAGGGTTGTAGCCTCTCCCCGATGTTATTCAATCTGTATATTGAGCAAGCAGTAAAGGAAATAAAAGAAAAATTTGGAGTAGGTATTAAAATCCAGGGAGAAGAAATAAAAACTTTGAGGTTCGCTGATGACAGTGTAATTGTGTCAGAGACAGCAAAGGACTTGGAAGAGCAGTTGAACGGAATGGACAGTGTCTTGAAAGGAGGATATAAGATGAACATCAACAAAAGCAAAACGAGGATAATGGAATGTAGTCGAATTAAGTCGGGTGATGCTGAGGGAATTAGATTAGGAAATGAGACATTTTAAGTAGTAAAGGAGTTTTGCTATTTGGGGAGCAAAACAACTGATGATGGTCGAAGTAGAGAGGATATAAAATGTAGACTGGCAATGGCAAGGAAAGCGTTTCTGAAGAAGAGAAATTTGTTAACTCCGAGTATAGATTTAAGTGTCAGGAAGTCGTTTCTGAAAGTATTTGTATGGAGTGCATCCATGTACGGAAGTGAAACGTGGACGATGAATAGTTTAGACAAGAAGAGAATAGAAGCTTTCGAAATGTGGTGCTACAGAAGAATGCTGAAAATTAGATGGATAGAACACATAACTTATGAGGAGGTATTGAATAGAATTGGGGAGAAGAGAAATTTGTGGCACAACTTGACTAGAAGAAGGGATCGATTGGTAGGACATGTCCTGAGGCATCAAGGGATCACAAATTTAGCATTTGAGGGCAGTGTGGAGGGTAAAAATCGTAGAGGGAGACCAAGAGATGAATACACTAAGCAGATTCAGAAGGATGTAGGTTGCAGTAGGTACTGGGAGATGAAGGAGCTTGCACAGGATAGATTAGCATGGAGAGCTGCAACAAACCAGTCTCAGGACTGAAGACCACAACAACAACAAACATAGGTTTTCCGGAGCGGAGAAATTTTTTTTTTTGACAGTAAATGATAGTCGATGGCGCTAGTTATGGTTTTTACACGGATTGAGACTGTTTTCTCAGCTGATTTTTAATTAGATCCCTCCTCTTTTAATTTAGAGAACTGCTACATTCTTTAGGTCATGCTCTGTTGTAGATCTTTTTCTTATCATTTGGTAGTAATGGGCTACCGCAAATATATAAACGCAGTTGTTTTAAATGGTCACTTTGTAAGTAGCATGCAATATCATATTTACCCTCTGCGCCACTTAAAATTGAAATAAAACAGGAGTACAGCCACTTAAAGCGTGTAGCGAGACGCGACATAAGCAGTTTACTGCTCCGCAGTTGCCGTAGCTCACTTGCTTGCCAGCAACTGCATCCACAACCCGTTTTTAGGACAGGCCATTTGCATTCCTTACGTTATGCAAGCTGCTAATACTCGCTCCCTTCCTCATGTCTGCATTCTGAACCAGTCGCAACATTGTCATTAGCATCTCATCGGATGTTGTGTTCTCTATCAAGCAACTTTCCAGTACACATTTCCTGCGAAACTGCCCATTGTGCGACAACGATGCTGCAACAGACAGGCCGAAAGGTTAGGTTAGTCGTATTTAAATGCGCTGATACATAACGTACGGCAACAAAGAGCCTCTATGCACCACCGCTAGCTTCTGCATTTATTTTCATTATTTTTGTTGTTCGTAAACTAGCGAAAGAATGAAGTCCATGAGCAGTAGCCCCATTCGAATTCAACCGAAATTCTGTAATTGGTTTTAAGCAAAGATTTGGTCTACAAATGAATGAAAGATATATGTGTTTGCTTAATTGTAGATTTTTTTTTTCGTACATAGTGTTTCGTATATTCATTTTGATATTATCGTAAAAACTCATCTTTTGTGTCCATATTTGCTTTAATAATAAATACGGTTTCAAAAAACTCTGCCTTGAGCAAAACACAGTTTCTTCTTCTTTTCATCGATACACGTTTCGGAGATGTTTCTCCATCGCCAGTGACCTGTGCAGTTACGATTAGCATTCACAAACGCGTAACACAGTATCTGTAGTCATCATTGTAACGCTAAATCGTTTTCAACGGTGGACACTATTTCTAACAAATTCGTTACCTGTACGAAGAATCTTGACTCGTAAATTTTTTTAATAGTTTCCAATTCTATACACATTATAGCAGAATCCATTGACTGACTGCGAGAATACATAGAAAGAAGTAACGTGACAGGTGTTCTTTTTTTTTTTTTGTCCTGTCTTGTACCTGGTTTGTTGCGGCCCGACATGAATGCCTCTCCTTTGCCAACCTTGTCATCTAAGGGTAACACCAACATCCAGCGTCCTCATTTGACGTATACATTCCAACTCTCCCTTTGTCCTTTATGGCTCCCTCTAGTGGCTTGGAAGTTATTCCCTAATGTCTCAACACATATCCTATCGTCTTGTCTAGTCAGTGCTTACCACATATTTCTTTCTTCGCCGTGTGACGACTGCGATTCTACCCTGTCACTAAGTATCGCCAAAATACCCGAAAAGTACCGTGTTAACTAATGCAGTCCAAATCAAGTCATATCTAAGTAGACGTTTCTCCAAATTTTACTTCCCAACACAATATCTGACCGTGCATTTATCCCAGTTTAGCATAGAATAACCATATTAAATAAAATTTAAGGACATTGACAAAAAAATTTGTTTCTAACATCAATAAACAAAAGAATACCAAAGTTGAGTGATGAACCCACAATTTTACACGACTCTCATTCAAAGTAATCACAACCTGTGTGGTTTGACAGCTACCCACCTTTGATTTACCCACTATATAATGTTAGCACCAATAGCAAGCGAGCTTCACTGTCACTGGTCGACGTTTAAGAAATTAATGACGGGCGCCCTTGTCCAAGTAGCAAAGCATTACAATACTTCTGGTAAATGCTACGGCACACGAATTTACACACATACCCTCCAAAAGTTATAAAAAAATACACATGCAGCGGCAGCGGATTTAAAATGTAAAAGAAAATAAAAATGGAAATAATTAAAAGGGAAATGGCTACTGCTAATGAAAGTCAACAATGTCTACATAGAACACACCACTTCGTGGGGAACACTTTTATTCTAAAGAAGACAAATGTTACGTGTATGTCAGCCAAAAGGAAATTAAAATTGTTTGCAATAATTTTGAGTCTCTGAGAGGAGAGCGCTGCTTTTAAATCTTATCTTGTGTGTTGTGACGATGGTCGCGATATCGACGGCAGCTGGCTGGTCCTGGTGAAACGCTGAGACCTGCTCCCACGGTCGTGTGATTGCAGCTGATGATTTTTCCTCGTAATCGGGCGGGTGGTGGTATTCATTAAACTGCAAATCTGATTACAGTGGCGTTTTGCAGGCCACAGGTTGGTCGATGTAGTTGTTGTTACAGATGTCCGTATGTGCATAGTATTAATGTTTCTGGCACAAACAATTTAAGTTTACTTATGCCACACACAGTTTATAAAACTTGCCGACGTTGAATTCTATAGAAAGTCAATTCGTATTATGACTGCCGCGATCGCGAAAAACCGTCCTGGGCGGGAATGTACTCACACACAATAGACAGTTCGCATAGGTTCATAACGACTGTTACTGATTATAGGCGTCCGACAGTTCATCGAAAAGCGAATAAATATGTAAGTTCACAGTACTTGAGTGTACGAAAACACAGTCAAAATACAAGTGCAGTTCAATTCATAGACACAGAGCTACAATACCGCCCATTCTCGGTTGCATTGTCATAGTTACTTCGTCTCACGGCGCAGTCTCAGTATTTACTTCGCCCAGTTTCTACACTCACTATTATCATATCACGTACTGGTATAAAACAGTCATTCAAAACGTACATCGCTTGCCACTAAACTCAATCTTCACCAGTTCGTAAAAGTCACAACTCGCACAGTAAAACATGTGTCCGCCTCTCTAGCTACCCAACAACACAAAACCCCCTTTGTTGGATCGACTATCGATATTGCTCTCTCTCTTTCTCAATACTCTCGCCCACAGTATGTACAACATCAAAGTAAATTACATATATCTTCACACAACTATTTTCTACCAAACTTATTACAGTAAATGATAAACACAAAAAAATTAAAGCTTTCCACAATCAATAAACTCTAAACATATATATCTACTTACAAAAAAGAAATAATTTCCAGCTACATACTACATCTAGAAAACAACTTTTATCTCTATATTACAGGACAAAAGAAAAATGCGCTACAACATCAAAGATATATGAACAGACGGGGAAAAAAACAAGATATATATATATATATATATATATATATATCGCAAAATAACGATGTCTTCACAGCCGGTTCTGACGAGAATCTGATTTCTAATGTCATCAGTCGACTTAATTTTTAGCAATGTCTGTAAGACCACATCTCAAACGCTTCGATTCTCTTCTGCTTCGATTTTCTCACAGTCCATGATCCACTTCCATAAAGATCTGTTCTCCCGTGCTGAATTTTGACACTAACAGACTTCTTTTGACGAGGAATGCTCACACTGCGTGTGCTTGTCTGCTCATCATGTCCCCTTTCCTTCGTCCGCCATGTACGATGCTTTCAGGTGGACAGAACCTCATCTGCTTCGTGGCTACCAGTTTTGATATTAATTATTTCGCTGTTCTCAATGCTACTGCTCCAGTGTATTCTCAGCTCACATTCTGTACCCAGAAAGACTGTTCATTCCATTCTACAGGTCCTGTAATTCATCCCAACTTTCACATAAGGGTAGAAAAGTCACGAGCGAACCTCATCTGGTTTCGAATCCTACTTCTGAACTTTTATTGCTCCAACCGAATTCCGCGTCTGTGTTTGTTGTCAAGAAGATAACACTTCTCTGTTCGTCCGTAACAGCATCGGAGCAATAGAAAAGTGTTTCCTTTCTGACGTCTTATTTTCTTAGTTCGTGGAACGATTGTCTGTAATATAGACAAAGCTAACGCTTTGATACTCGTTATGAAATCCACACACAAACACACGGGTGATCAAAAAGTCAGTATCAATTTGAAAACTTAATAAACCACGGAATAATGTAGATAGGGAGGTAGAAATTGACACACATGCTTGGAATGACGTGGGGTTTTATTAGGGAAAAAAAAAACAAAGTTCACAAAATGTCCGACAGATGGCGCTGGACAGCAAAACGTCATTGACTGGGCATAACGATCATGTATAAAAGGAGCTGTAATGAGAGAGGGAGATCGCCATGTTACTCTTTAAGTCTCCGATTTTATCGCCTGTTTTTATTATTTATTCTCTTCATCTTTCTAACAAAGTCTGTAGACTGAAGAGCGGCATACTAAGCTGCTGCCAGCCCGCCCCCTTCGGGAGGAATTGAAATTCAATAAAGAAAAAAAAAAGGGGGGGGCGGAGAGGGAATCAAATGCGCCAGCAGTCGCAGCATGTTGACGTTACCTGAAAAGGCGCTTTTAGTGAAGCTGTATTATCAGAATGGGGAATGTGCTAGTTTAGCGTTACGATCCTATCGCCATAGGAAGGGGATTCGAATGGGTAAAGGTAGGTTGACAAATGCAGCTGTGGCGAGAATGATTTCGAAGTTCGAAGCCACGGGTTGTTTAGACGATAGACCCCGTAGTGGCCGACCGAGCACAAGGCGTAATGCTGCTGAGACAGTTCAGGAAGAAATGGAGACTGTAGCGGGTTCGTCTATGCACGGGGAAGTCAGCGCTCGTGCAGTCGCACGTCGCACCGGCATTCCATACACTACAGTTTGGTTGGCACTTAGGCGTACGCTCCGATGCTATCCGTACAAAATCCATCGGCATCATGAACTGTTACCTGACGGTTTACTGAAGCGGAGGGCATTTGCGGAGTGGGCGTTTCAAAAGATGGCGATTGGTTGACTAACGTGTTGTGGACCGACGAAGCTCATTTCACGCTCCGAGGGTCTATCAACGCCCATAACTGCACAATTTGGGCTACCGAAAATGCTAGAACTGTCGTGGAAACTTCATTGCACGACGAGAAAGTCACGGTATGGGTTGGATTTACCACATCTACCGTTATCGGGCCTTTTTTCTTCGAGGAAATGCGTGATCCTGGTTTTGTAACTGCTACCGTGACGGGTGAGAGGTACGCCGATATGTTACAGAATCGCATCATCCCCAGCCTGGCTGATAAACACCTGCTGGAACGTATGATGTTTATGCAGGATGGCGCTCCACCACATATTGCTAGACGCGTGAAAGATCTCTTGCGCGCGTCGTTTGGTGATGATCGTGTGCTCAGCCGCCACTTGCGTCATGCTTGGCCTCCCAGGTCCCCAGACCTCAGTCCGTGCGATTATTGGCTTTGGGGTTTCCTGAAGTCGAAAGTGTATCGTGATCGACCGACATCTCTAGGGATTCTGAAAGACAACATCCGACGCCAATGCAACATCCGACGCCAATGCCTCACCATAACTCCGGACATGCTTTACAGTGCTGTTCACAACATTATTCCCCGACTACAGCTAGTGTTGAGGAATGATGGTAGACATATTGAGCATTTCCTGTAACGAACATCATCTTTGTTTTGTCTTACTTTGTTATGCTAATTATTGCTATTCTGATCAGATGAGGCGCCATCTGTGGGAAATTTTTTGAACTTTTGTATTTTTTTAGTTCTAATAAAACCCCATGTCAATTTGTACCTCTCTATCTACATTATTCCGTGATTTATTCAGTTTTCAAATTTGTACTGACTTTTTGATCACTCGGTATATATGTTTTGTGGGTTCCACATGCCCTCCTAAACCAATGGACCGATTTCATCTAAACTTGGTACACATATCCCTTACCGTCAGGTAACAATCGCTGTGGAGGTAAGAACCACCCACCTATCGTAGTTCACCAGATATGACGTCATAAACAACGAGATGTGTGAAAAGCTGCCGCATCATGCTTGACATTTACGCGGCTACCCCCGTCGGATGTTCGAGTCCTCCCTTGGGCATTGGTGTGTGTATTGTCCTTAGCGTAAGTTAGTTTAAGTTGGATTAAGTAGTGTGTACGCCGATGACCTCAGAAGTTTGCTCCCATAGGAGCTTACCACAAATTTCCAATTTCCTGACATTTAAATGTATTATTTCTGTGTTACTAACTGTATTCGCAATAAATTTCGCGGGGAGTACCCACAAATGGCGCTAAATGCACTTACAAAAGCATGTCATAGTACCACACATAGTTCATGGGATATGATGTAATAAACATGACATGCGTCAAAAACTGCTGTATCACGCATGACTTTTAAATTCATTACTTCTTTTCTACTAATTTCATTCGCAATACATTTTTCAGACAGTATCCACATACGCCGCTGCATGTACCTTCACAAATATGTCATTGTACGACACTTTGTTCAAGAGATACAACGTCATAAGCACTGAGGTACATGAAAAAATGTCGCATCATGCATGAAGTTTTAATAAATTTGTTTTACTTCTAAGACACTCCTACAGTCAACTTAAGAAAATCCCTGACATCTGGCAGCACTTTTGACAGCTTTCAATTGCGAAGAGCAAACGTCTCCAGGTGAACACAATAGCTTTCTATGGAGATATGAAGAGCCGTTGCCGTATAGACGTTTGCAAAACTGAGTTGGGCCCACGCGAAGAAGCTGCGCCCAGCATGTAGAAACTGTCTGGGATCGCCTTTCTTATTTTGAAGACTGTATTTATACGTTTCTACATTATGCATATTTTTTGTACGACTGTTTCATTATTTCAAAGGTTTTATCACGAACACATGAAAATGAAATTTTTTCTATACTTCACTAGAAACACAGTTCACTTTTTGTTTTCATTTCTGATAGAAAACTGGCAATGCTGGATTTGTCAGCTAGTACGTAAAATAACACTTCAACTTCAGTCATGTTTATTTTTAAATATTTATTAGCGGAATCGTGCGATCATCAGATGCAGCAGGTTAGCCTTGTTACCTAAACAAGATGCTGACACTGTTGCCTAGGACGATCTGTCAATAGTTGTGGCCACGATCATGGCTGGTGTATATTCAGTCTGTATAAAATGTGCATAAAATTTCAGTCACGATACACTGTTGTTCATCATACTCATTTTTCTTGTTTATGTAATATAGTTTGTCTTTCATTCATGTGGTCACTATTCATTCATTCATTTACATATTGTGATCCATCAATCCCACCACCAAGCAGAACTTCCAGGAATGTGGCTCTGGCTCTAAGCACTATGGGATTTAACATCTGAGGTCATCAGTAACCTAGACTTAGAACTACTTAAATCCAACTAACCTAAGGACATCACACACATCCACGTCCGAGGCAGGATTCGAACCTGCGACCGTAGCAGCAGCGCGGTTCCGGACTGAAGCGCCTAGAACCGCTCGGCCACGGCGACCGGCCAAGGAATGTGGAACTAGTCGAGGTATAAATTGACACAAAGAGAGAAAGCCACTGCTGGCTACTTCTGTGAAGTATACTAACAACAAACTATGACTAGAACTCTCCACTCAAACTGTTAATTGTGTTAATTAACTGTAGCTTACTTTGTGGATGCATGTTTGGAGAAAAATGGCTACTTTGGAAATAGTCACTGCTTCGCCTTCTATGCTACTCAGTCCAAGTATTGAGATATATTCTAAAAGAGGTAGCGAATGAGGTGTTCATTTACTTTGTGTTTCAATATTTGGTGATGTTCAATTTATTGCCTGCTATCCACAGTCAATGTGCTATAGAATTTTTGCCCTAGGACATAAAACTCCATTCTGTCGATAGATATCACAGTCCATACGGAAATTATTTCTACTTCTAGTATCATGCTTGTGTACTGCTGAAGTTCATCCAGAATACACTCTTGTTATTAACCACGAATGCCATCAGCGTCTGTAAGTATTGGCTTGTAAGTATACCTAGGTCACTGAAGACGCTTATGAAAGATATTTTGTTATCAATTTATACGCAACATTCTTATTGAAACTACCTGGAAGATTCAAACTGTGCATTGGTCCAGGACTCAAACCCCGGAACATTTCTCTTTCACGGACAAGTGCTCTGCCGACTGAGCTACCCAAACATGAGTCACATCCCATTCTCACATCCTTACGTCATCTCCTACCTTCCTCCAGGATGTGGCTAACTTATGTCTCTACACTACCTTTTTTTCCAAGCCGGCCTCTGTGACCGAGCGGCTCTAGGCGCTTCAGTCCGGAACCGCGCTGCTGCTACGGTCGCAGGTTCGAATCCTGCCTCGGGCATGGATGTGTATGATGTCCTTAAGTTAGCTAGGTTTAAGTAGTTCTAAGTCTAGGGGACTGATGACCTCAGATGTCTCACAGTGCTTAGAGCGATTTGAACCATTTTTTTCTTAAAAGAGTGCCAGAGCTGTATGAAGAATAGAAGGCAGGAGATGAGGTACTGAAGCAAGAAAAACTGTGAGGAGATATCGTGAATCGCGCGTGGGTAGCTCAGTTGATGGGGCACTAGCTCGCGAAAGGCAAGTGTCCCGATTTCGAGACCCGGTCCGCCACACGGTTTCAATTTGCTTGTACGTTTCATACCTGCGCACGCTCCGCTGCAGAATGAAAAAATCATTCTTGAAACGTTCTTATTTCACGCTTCTATACAATAAATACTTTTTTCGTCTTCGCTGCAACGCCCCAGAAGATTACATCTCACACCAGAATTGGATGAAAGTATCCTAGCAATCTTTTCTGCAGGTCAGCACAGTGAAAGAGATTTCTGAGTGCATAGTAGGCAGAACTTTTTGGTTAACTTATCCAAGGCCTGCTGTCACCTCAGTTTACTCTCTGTCTGCGTACTCAAGAACTTCTCATGTGGAGCCTCATCCAATGTAAGCCCATTGATAACTATTTCTGATACCTTCAAGTCTTTTTCATTTGTTTGGAATTGTAGAACACGAGTTTTTCCAAGACTAGTGGTTGAAGCTTTGGCCGTGGACTGGTTGTAACCCTGTTCCATTATTGTACTGGCTGTGTTTGATGTGGATGAGTTTGGACATTTCATCAGTATACTTGTGTCACCGGCAATCATGTTTTTGCAGAGTCATTCAGTTTCACCACGAATCGTTTAGTAGAGCGAGAATAGGAGCACGTTGTGCTGATGAATGCTCTAAATGAGAAAAGCCCTTTATGACCTGCAACAGGCTTTATCATGTATGTGGCTGATAAGCATACAAAACCTGGAAAGACAGATTAATCATTATTTGTGGACCTTGCAACAACGCAAACTACTTGAAGCGGCCATAAACCATTCCGGTCAAGAGCAACCTAGATAACTTTGCTTGCTTATCAAGAGGGGACTTTTTCCAGTACCTTGTGTACATGTGGCCTCGAATTTTCGATAACTGACTGAAATAGTTCTAATCCAAATGTTTCCGTAATCATCGTTTCATATATTGGCTTGGCTCTGAGCACTATGGGACTTAACATCTGAGGTCATCAGTCCCCTAGAACTTAGAAATACTTAAACCTAACTAACCTAAGGACATCACACACATCCATGCCCGAGGCAGAATTCGAACCTGCGACCGTAGCGGTCTCGCCGTTCCAGACTGAAGCGCCTAGAACCGCTCGGCCACACCGGCCGGCTGTTTCAGATACTCAAGAAAGTTATTGGTGATTCAGTTTCCCACCCTTGGCATGGGTCGTTGGTTGACCTGTATCTCATTCCGCTCCTCCCCTCGTCCGCCCGTCATTGGAAAAATGAAGATGACTTCTTACGTAAGTCCTCAGGAATGATTGCTTTTGATTTTTATTCAGAATTTAAGCGTTGGCTGGGAATGAAATCGGGCCCTAGACATTTTGTTTATTAGACAGCAAATGTCGTGGTTCTCCTTACTAGTTCGAGAACAAACATAAAATTCAATATGGACATAATTCTCCGTGCCAGCTGCGGTCGTTAATGGTGCGTTACTCAAAATACGCACGCAGTATCCATTACTCAAAACTGTTGCTGTTTTCTGCTCTGTATCGAAATCCTTCCTCTCTCCTTCTTTTTATATAGCCAGATCGAGTCATCTGTTTGTCTCTCTTACTATGGAAGACAGAATTCGGGCAGCAAGGCGCGAACAGCTGGCGGTGAGTAATTCGTGAGCGTTAAAGTGTTATTCTAAGTCGTGAATTGGATTATAACACTCCTTGCGAGTTTGTTTGGATGGTGATACGCACGTCGGCTGGCGCAGCTGACAAGGATCGTAAACAGGGGATATGTCGATACCATTCCATGTAATACGCCTCGCATACAGGCGCGTGAACAATATACGCAGATTTATGTACGAGTAAGTTTGTAGGATTTCGTGGTCGTTGTCACTAAAGTTAAAATTTCTGGGTTGTTGGGCCACGTCATATTTCCTTCTAAAATAATCGACGTTTCGACCCTTCTGCTGAGATCTTCTTCAGGAGTGTTACGATGTCCACTATTGCTAGAACACTGTGGACACTGTAGCATTCCTGAAGAAGATCCAGCACAGGGGTCGAAACGTCGATTCTTTTAGAAGGAAATATGATGCTATATAACTAAACAGAAGATTTTAACTTTAATATATACAGATGTTAGCATTTGATAGAAGAAGTGTATTGGGCTCAAAGACCGGCAGATTGCTCGACAGCTAAACTGGAACAAAACAACTATTCGACGATACTGGCAGGAATGGGTGAACAGAGTAGTAGGGTAATGTTCGTACGAGCACATTTTGTTAGTGCAGGGCCGGCCGGAGTGGCCGAGCGGTTCTAGGCGCTACAGTCTGGAACCGCGCGACCGCTACGGTCGCAGGTTCGAATCCTGCCTCGGGCATGGATGTGTGTGATGTCCTTAGGTTAGTTAGGTTTAAGTAGTTCTAAGTTCCAGGGGACTGATGACCTGAGAAGTTAAGTCCCATAGTGCTCAGAGCCATTTGAACCATTTATTTGTTAGTGCAGGTTGGCTACATCAAGGGCCCATATTTTTCCGTGGATGTCGAGTTAATTTTAGTCTTGATGCTAGTACAGGGAATACTGGAAGTGGATGGTTCACGCTTGCTATTGTTCGATGTGAGATTGCCTCTCTACGTGGACTCGAATCTTTCGCCGATCGAGACGCCATCGCTTACAAGACCTGGCATTGTTTAATAGATGCTAATTCCCAGTCTAGACCTAGTTATGTATATAGCAATATGCCTTTTACTTTGTATGCTCGTTCTTGTCGTAAGGTCAGTAATGATGAAAAAATACATGTATGGATGAAAGGACTTGGTGTACTTGCTGAAAATGTAACTCTAACTGGTGATGTAACTTTGTACTGTAATTATTAATAAAGTGTGATCTGTAGTGTCAGCTATTAACCGGACAAGGGTACATCTCGAACCGGGGCTCAAGGATGCAACAGATTTAAAAAATATACAAAGCATAGTGCCGCACTGCCCGCTTGGCGCCTAGTCGGCTGGTTACGCAACCCGCTTGGCTCTGTTAAGTTCTTTCCGTGTCGACCTATTGTTGTGTTAAGTGCTTTTCCATGTCAACCTATTGTACCCCATCCCCTCCGCCCTCAGGAAGGGAGTGCTGATTGTTTACTGTAAATTTGGGCTACTTGAGCCCAGATTTCGAAACTTCTGACATTATATTTAAAAATGGGCACAATAGATTTTTCTCACTGACATACTCACATTATGTTATTAAACTATTGTTTATTATGGATACTTTAGTGTGCAGTGCGCATCGTTTGCGATGTATAAATATTTTTATTTTTCTGTTTTATTTGGGCTCATGTTAACCTTACAGTTGGGTTACTTGAACCCAGACTGTAGTTCCCATAGATACTACCGTTTGAAGGCAGTTTGGGTCCAAGTAGGTTGCTGGTTATTTGAATAACATAATTTCTGAACATCCAGTGAACTTCCAAACGTTTATTTTAAGGACAAATATTAATTTTGAACAACACTTTTTAAATAATGTACAAGCAACAGAATGTAGGGATGTAACAATGTTTAGAGTCCAGTTAAAGAAAACAAACCTCTTTTTAATAATTTTGGGGGTTCTATTGTCATTACCACATCTTCAAATTTATACAACAAGACATCCTTATTTTTGGGCCCCCTCCAGGCTTTTAGTGTAGGCTCCATGCAGTCGACTCTAACACCTTCTGCTTCCTTAGCGAGGATGGCTCCTGGGTATTGCTTCTCGTTCCATTTTACCACAACAAACGTGCCTATTTTTAGGCATCTTTCATTACAGGCGCCGGTGATGGTGTTGATTTGCCTTTGGATTGGCAAGAAGTCATAGACAAGTGTCTTATATGTTCCTTATCACTATTGTGGAGGCTGATGTCGCTGTCACCTCCTGCTCTCTAACTGAATGCGTCATCTACATCTGACATGGAGTCTTCCAATTTTTGATTTCTTTTTTGTATGGTGGTCTTGGTTGTTTTTGAAGATGTTTTCATTTTTCGAATTTCTTCCTGGTGTTGGGTATTTTCCACAGAGGCACTGGTATTACTGGTAGAGCAGAAATCAGACACACTTACACTCTGTCCAGGTGGCACTTGGAGTTTTTTCCTGTTAGTAGAGCGAGGTGTAAAAAACTCGCCCCTCTTCTCTTGAAGTTGTTAAAGAAATGCATCCTCAATCATAGACAACTGTACATTTGTCTTGATTTGGCAAAAAGCGTATGTTCTGATTTTCAATTAGAGGCACCAATCCAGCTTTCGTGAAACCTGCCTTTAGGTTGCTTTTCATGTTTGGACCAATTACTTCTAAAACAGTTCACAACAGCATAGGGAAATGATCCTTTGGAAGCACACCGATTCTTTTACCTGCATCTGATTGCTTCCAAATGTCAAGAACATCCTTCCACCTCATTTTGAGAGGCCTAAAATATGCCACATCCAGTGGCTGAGTGAGGAGGGAAGAATTAGGTGGAAGACCAACAAAGTGCACATTGTTTTCCTCAAAGAGCTGAATCACATTGATACAGAGGTGTGAAGTAAGATTGTTACCATTACAACCTTCTTACCTTCTTATTTCTTAAGAAATGGAAGCAGATGAATGGTAAACCAGTCCTCAAAAATTGCCAGATCGATCCACCCATGCTTACTGTGGTTATATCTAGTCCCAGGTGGGCCACTTTCTGTCCGACTTGACCACAGATTTTCGGCCTTCTATATGATATAAGGTGGAATGTACTGTCGAGCTGCATTGCCACAAAATATTGCAGTTATGCTGGATTTTGTTGTGTTCATTATCCACTTGGGGTATTTAGTACCCCTTCAGCAAATTACTTTTTGCCTACCTGGATCATCACTCATATTGGTTTCGTCATAGTTGTAGACATTTTCAGGGAGGGGGGTGTCCTTGAGTAGTTTTCCCACATTTTGAATGTATTCAGTGATGATCTTTTCATCGACAGCCGCTCTTGTTCTTTTTATGTTAGCTGCAAATCGAACTGAAAGACTGGGATGTCTATGTAGGAAGGACTTAACCCAATCTCTTCCAGGCAAGTTATTCTTAAAACAACCAATGGTACGTCCCTGTCGACCTATGTAAGCTTTTATGACAAATCTAAAATCAAGTTCGTCGCAAGGAAACCCAAAGTCACACAGCATGTGGAGGTGGGTAGCAAACTTAAGCTCCTCTTCATCCGTAAAAATTCTCGAGTGCCCCAGTTTCCCTGGATGTTGAATTTTTAGTTTCCTCTTGATAGTGGCTCTGCAAATATTATAAAACCTCTCTGCTTCTCGCTGTGTCATCCTTCTACTCCTTACAGCTTCCAGGCATTCTCCCAACTTTTCGGGAGTAAAGTCAGCGTACGTTCAGTTTCCAGGTAGTTTTATATATTTATAAGCCATTGCATCAGATAATCCTGAAAGAAAACCACCACAAAATTAGAATTTCCAGTGCGGAACCTCAATTCTTCTGGGCAACTTGAGCCCAAACTTATTAATACACTGAACAGCAAGAAATGTGGTTACAGGTTACTTGGCCCCAAGTAACCTGTATTTGCAAGTAACGTGTACCAGTTGTACTTAACCACATACTGTACAATTAATGAGTTATTCAGGACATGAACTGCCCTCAGTTGGTTTTGATGATAAACTAAAT
Source organism: Schistocerca nitens (assembly GCF_023898315.1). Taxonomy (NCBI): domain Eukaryota; kingdom Metazoa; phylum Arthropoda; class Insecta; order Orthoptera; family Acrididae; genus Schistocerca; species Schistocerca nitens. Next base: position 272,776,642 of record NC_064620.1, read on the forward strand.
ATGAAATACATGCACTTACCTCCAGTTTTAGGCTATTCCTGATGTCTCTACAGACGAAAGTTTGCAGAGTGAAATAAACAACAAACATGTGTCTAGGTAGCATAACCAGTGCTGCTACTAGTGGCGACTTCCCAAGCCTCCTAGACTCACGCTATGGTCTGCTTAGTGCTGCCGGCTACCAGCAAAGCAGTAAACTACGTTATTATACTGATGTTGAGAGTGTGCAGAGAACCAAACAACATTTTTCTGTTTTGGGCTCAAGTTAGCCTCCAGGGCTCACCTGTTGTTCTCCTTTGATTGACAGGTACTATTGTTCTGTTAAGTGCTTTTCCTTGTCACCCCCATTCCCTTTTGATTGACAGGCACTTAACCTATCGTCCCACCACCGAAACTCCCCCAACCCTATCCCCCCTTGCTACTACAGTTAAACTTTCAGGTCTGAGTTATTGGAACAGGCCTCACTCTCACTCTTATCAAATTGATTGACTACTTAATTAGATTAATCAATTAGTTAACCTCTCTTGTGGGAAAGTGCAACACCTCCCAGGTGGGAAATTCAAATTTTGTATGATTTTCGCGAGTACCACGCCCACCTTGACTTAGAATCAATTTTCGAGAGTGCTACGCCCACCTGGACTTTGAAGCAAATAGTTAGTCTCCACCACGATCCTCAACCGACAGCCACGTCCCCCTACCGACCCATGTTGCCAGACTAACGTGTACTAACATGCACTAACGTGTACTAACGTGTACAGCGCACGACCTCATCCAAGATGGCGGCCGTGAAGTCAGTTGATGACGCCACTACCATTATCCAAGATGGGGGCTTTTGGCAGGAAAGTACCACACCCTCCTGTCGCAAAGTTCAAATTGCATCAGGACAATGCAACCTCTACTAACCTAAGAAAATGGTGGGAAGATAGGTCACATTGACTACTTAATTAAATTGATCAATTAATTAACCTCTCTGGTGGGAAAGTGCCATACCCCCCTGCCACAGCCCCCTGGTGAGAATTTCAAATTCCATCAGGACAATGCAACCTCTACTAACCTAATAAAATGGCAGGAAAAAGGGCACCTCCCCTATCTAGTTTGGAGACGTACCAAATTGCGCACATTTCCACTTAATGGTCAAAACATGGTCCTATTGCAGTAACTCAGGTCGTTCTGTTTCTGCATGGGTTGCAGAAGGTGGTGGATACGTCTTTCTCCGACTTATGCTCAGTTCCGACTCAAATTGGAACAATCACATGCAGAAAGCCTTAGAAATGGGAGCAGTTGCAAGATGCATGGGGGGTGACTAAAACCACATTGGAATTTTACTGTACCAGCAGGGTTCAGGAAAGGTGACTCGTTACGAGATATGAGAGTGCCAGAAATGTGACTGAGTAGTGGTTGTAATCATTAAAGGAACTGTCAATAGGATCCAACACAGGTATGTTCTTGAATGGAAAGACTCGATTTCAAATCATGGACATCATTTCTAGCGGATAGCGTAACATTAGAGATCTGAGAAGCTAGTGTACATTTTCTTATGACATCAATCGGCACATCATCTACTATTACTGTTTTGCGTTTCTTCTCAATCAGTCATCACCTATAGCTCAGTGGTTATATCACGGAACCTCTGATATGGTCTTGAGACAATGCGCTACAAATACTATGGAATTATCTAACTGGGGGCGGTTTGAGGGAGTCGCAAATACCGCTTACATACTACGTTCCTTAGCCGAATCAATTTCAAAATGTGGTAATTTTATCACTAGGTTGCATCGTGTGGTCTGATAATATACATTCCTACGATCACGGTCACGGTATTTGTCCAGAAAAAACCATCTCATTTAGAGGTAATGTCGTACCTCGACTCGTGAAGCGGGTATAGCTTTTAACACGGATACTTGTGTGCACTTGTAGAACCAAGATCGCTTGTGACACTCACATGCAGTAGGTGTTGCTCAGTATTATTTCGTATTGTAGGAAATCAGCTATTGAGGAAGTATTATACTTAGTAGTAGGGGACGCGTGATATGTTCACATTTGAGCATCAGGTTTATAAAGTATGTGTTTGTGTAAAGGAAATGACTGTGTCCAGTCGTAAGGAAGGCACATATATTACCATTTCCAGAGCCACTGCCTTCAGCAGGGTGTATTTCAGATACTTCGCCCATTGTCGAATGCCATTCAATTGAGACCGCGATCGTAACATTTAATTGTAAGTATAATGATAAAACATATATGTGACTGGTTTTCTACAATGATTCCGTGTATGCATGGCCTGTGGTAGGAATATTCATGTTTCCATTAACTTTACCATCCTCTAGACGAATAGCGAACTAATACTTAGTATGTGTTGGATAGCTTTCGTGATCAAGTGGAAATTTGAGAATGAATATGGAGGTGCATTTGCGTTTGACTGTTATTCCCTCCCATGTAAATTGTTCGGTTGACTGCTTTTGCAGATTTCGCGCCCTTATTTAGTTGAGAGAAGTTCGACAGTGGGGTGTGCATCTATCAGGTGAAAGAGACGTTTGCTTGTTCTCTAGACATGCGAAACACCTTAGTTGGCTTGTAAATTAAGCTCCTGCCCTCAGTGGGAGAGCGGTGTAATTGAGTAAGAGTTTTTGCGTATTTTACGATATGTAGGGCACGTTGCAGGGTTTAATTGTCGATGCAGTATGGTGATCTGTATAAAATACAATCATAATGCTCTATTCATTAACAAGACATCCATTGTGCCAGGACGTAGGAGCGTCTACAAACTGATTCGAACAAGATGGGGACAAGGTATGTACGGAAAGTTCTGAGAAAGCAAGTGTTCAAACACAAGTTGGCATTAGAACATCTCCAGACCTGTAGCTGTAGGATACCGAAAATTCCAGCCATTTCTTTCTCTTCTGTAAGACAGTGCTTCGAATTCTGTTTGCGTAATTGTTCTGATTTCTCCCGTCTGTGCTTAGAGATTGCGCTCTTTCCAAACAACAACAATACTTTTATGATTAACGGTGTTTTCGCGATCGTGCACAGGCTTTTAGCGGTGAGAACATTTGCGTATGTTGAAAGGAGGAAGGGTAACACGTGATGGACGGGCTGCCTCGTTATTCTGCGCTATTTTCGAACGCAGGTTCTTTTAGGGCAAGAATTTCCGTGCATACAAGCCGAGACACCACGAAATGTCCTACAAAAGCGCACGTTAAGTATTTCTGTGACACTATGCAATTTGCAAGAGTTCGCTATAGATACTGAGATTCTTTCCAGAACCACAGCCGTCAAGAGGAGACATTACCTGTACATCGATCGATGTCAGACTGCAGCAGCAATCGTAATATTTAATTGTAGTTACACTGGTAAATATGTTCCTGGCTTGCAATATTCTTGCGAGTCTTGTATGAATTTGATGATCTGAAGGCAACTTTTGCGGTGTTTAACTGTCAGTACAATTTAGCTATCTGTGCAAAATAAATTTACCGTTGAAAGTTTCGTCTGCAGAAAACAATGGCGAAAGGATCTCTTGGAATAATGCACCCTGTGCTATTCTGGGAAGCATTGGGACATCTCTGTCGGTGCTGGATCACACCACAGCTAAGTGACATCGCGTATGGGACCAGCGTGAGCGCGTCTTGGAGTTCTGTGACGTCAGTAGAACACCCGAAGAATTCTAACTGTATACACCAAAATAGATCCAATTTTCACCTGCAGCGGCGTGAGGGCGATGGCTCGCGCTGGCTTCCGGTGGCAGTGGCACGCGGGGGCGCGCGGGGGGGGGGGGGGGGCGGCATCGGCGTCGGGATTCGAGTGGTGGGATGTTTTCTTTGCTATCAATATTTTGTTTAAACTATATTCTGTCGATTTCACCAACTATTATTAAGAAAAACTATCCCATACATGTGAAGAATACCGATTTAATTAATTTGCATAAATTTTTTTATATCAGTGTGGTGTTAGCGGTACAGTAGTTAATGGGAGTGAGTGCGTGAGTGGGTGACATTGAGCAGAACAGCAGGTTATGTTGCATGGGGGCTTAATAAAAATATTGAATGCAAATAATTTTAATTTCTGCTTTAGTAGCTGTCTGTCCGATTACGAAGTCTCGTAACGGTTGGCCCTGACTATTATTATTACGCAATCTGACTGCTTAGAACAATAACAAAGAATGAAATGGAAATTTTCATTAACACAGTTAATTAATTAAGTCCCCAGCAACTATAAAACCAACGCAACAACAAGCACAAGAGTAACTGTTCTGTGTGTGGGAGTGTGACTCAACGTACGCATCTGGCACGGTTCTTCTTCAACAACACAACAATTTTTAAATAACATTATACTGAATTAATTAAAGAAAATACAAATACCATAATTACTCAAGAGAACCACAATTACACTCTAATCCAAGAACACAAGCCAGATGCTTTGTTGACTGAACCTGTAATGACACATTATTTAAAACATGGAAATAATGAAAAATAAATCAAGTTTCGTTACCTTCATATATTGACCAAAATCACTCTCATAATTACAATATATCTCCACACCGCCTCGCTATTACCACATCTGAACAAGAACCTTTCAGTATCACATCTCAGCAAGCACTCCCTACTAGCACATCTGAACACGAACTGACTACTACGAGTCCTGGACAAGCACTGACTACTCGCACATCTCAATAATCACTGTGCCAGTGGAGGCGGCAGAACAATATAGCGCGATCTCTGGCGCTGTGGCTCAGTGTAGCCACCTTTCATATGCCCTTCCTCCACAGGCTAGAATTTGATGGTATTTTTGCCAGCATTGGTGGTGAAAATACCACCAAATTCGTCAAAAAAATACAGACAAAAATAAAAGATAATATTAATACGTAAATATCATATAAGTAGATAAAATTTTGGCTTTGCACTGACCTTTCAATAACCTAATATATAAAATACAGTAAGCAATACAAATTCTTTCATACATGTGACTTTACATAACAGTTTACACAAGTATTATGTGGTTAAACAATTCCATCAATAGCGTCAGCAATGACGAATATGTGCAGGTAAGAGTCTCATAACTTTCCACAAACAGTAATACACAAAAATCAGTTTATACAAATATTCACATAAACGCTTTCCATAGCTCAAGAATAAGCAGTTGACAGTTCCAGCAGTAGCACCCAGCAATGGTCAACAGGTGCAAAAACCAATAAGTAACATTTTTTCAATAGAAGCAGTCCATCAGTGGCACCCGCAATGTTGATCAGGTGCACACAGCAACAGGTGACTTCATTTCAGTAGAAGCAATCCATCAGTGGCACCCAGCAATGTTGAGTAGGTGCAGACACCAACAAGTAACACCATTTCAGTAGAAGCAGTCCATTAGTGGCACCAGCAATGTTGATCAGGTGCACACAGCAACAGGTGACTTCATTTCAGTAGAAGCAATCCATCAGTGGCACCCAGCAATGTTGAGCGGGTGCAGACATCAACAAGTAACACCATTTCAGTAGAAGCAGTCCATTAGTGGCACCAGCAATGTTGATCAGGTGCACACAGCAACAGGTGACTTCATTTCAGTAGAAGCAATCCATCAGTGGCACCCAGCAATGTTGAGCAGGTGCAGACATCAACAAGTAACACCATTTCAGTAGAAGCAGTCCATTAGTGGCACCAGCAATGTTGGATAGGTGCAGACAGCGACAAGTGACATCTTTTCAGTAGAAACAGTCCATCAGTGGCACCCAGCAATGTTGAGTAGGTGCAGACATCAACAGGTGACATCTTTTCAGTAGAAGCAGTCCATCAGTGGCACCCAGCAATGTTGAGCAGGTGCACACAGCAACAGGTGACTTCATTTCAGTAGAAGCAGTCCATCAGTGGCACCCAGCAATGTTGAGCAGGTGCACACAGCAACAATTGACATCATTTCGGTAGAAGCAGTCCAATCAGTGGCACCCAGTAATGTTGACCAGGTGCAGACAGCAAGAAGCAACATCATTTCAGTAGAAGCAGTCCATCAGTGGTACCCAGCAATGTTGAGCAGGTACACACAGCAACAAGTCACATTTCTCAGCAGAAGCAGTTCCATAAAATTCACTAGCGCTGATCACACTGTTCATCAGAGTTTATAAGCAGAAATTAAACATGTCCTAGTGGCACCAATCAGGTAGAAAAGGTACAAGTAACAGTCCATAATTTTTTACAATCACTGATCACACAGTTCATCAGCAGAAATTAAACATGTCCTTGTGGCACCAATCATGTAGAAAAAGTGCAAGTAACAGTCCATACTATTCACCATAACTACTGAGACAGTTCAGTCATGAACAATAGTTTGAATGCACATACAATTTCTTTAACAAAATATAATCAATGCTCTTACACTAAACATACAAATCATAATAAACACACAAATGATATCAGTTAATTGTCACATTAACTATTACAGTACACAATAACAGTTAACCTATAATATTTATGGGTGTCAGTGCAAGCCACAACAAACAAGTGAAATAATATTTAGGAGATAGGTTGGGATCACTTCTCTGGGATTATAAAAGGAAAACACACAAAACACACTCACTCATCTTTCATCCACATTAGTGCTACTGTGTAATTGAATAGTGTTAACTGTGTAAATGCAATTCTGTCAAAATTTTATGTTCATCATGTGTATCAAGTAGTAGTGGCAGCAATGTATAACAGTCAATAATAGTTAGTCAACGTCATAGTCATCATGTCAAGACCAATGTTTGCCAAGCCAGATCAAAATGTACTGTTGCTGAACAACTGTCAGAGAGCCAAGATATGCAAATACTTCCTCTCTTCAAAAAAAAGTGTATACTGCTTATTGATTTAACAAAGTGTGTGTGTAGGCAATCTTCTTTCTACTTGAGTGTTCTAGTCTGCCATCTTCATCCTCCTTGTTCCATATGGACCAACAAAAAAAAAATATGCTCCTCACTTACTTTACCTCTTATCCACCAAACTCCAATAATCATCACTTAATCTTAATACTTCAATAATACGTCGATACATATAAACCTCAGCACCAATATCATTTCACTTCCATAACAACTCTTTCCTCTAGTCAGTACAAAAAAAATATGCTCCTCACTTACTTTACCTCTTATCCACCAAACTCCAATAATCATCACTTAATCTTAATACTTCAATAATACGTCGATACATATAAACCTCAGCACCAATATCATTTCACTTCCATAACAACTCTTTCCGCTAGTCAGTCTCCTCGAACAAGTACAGACAAAATCCTAGTGCAACTTCAATTCAGCATCCCATACAATCCGAAGATACAGTGTCAACACACAACCTCTGTGTAATCCATCTGACCCAAATTTTCTACTCATTATAAATTATAAGATACATTTTGGTTCCTTGTCCATCATTAAATAAAAGAAATGCATACATGACCTCTAACAGACTTAGTTCGAATAACTCTCAGTAATTAAGTACGATTACGGAGTGTGAATGATCATAATATTTCACAGTGTGTACACCACTTCAAGAATCATAGCAGAAGCAAACATGTGGAGTATTTTTTTGTGTCAAGTGTCACTTCCTATTTCAATTGCTCACGAAAATGCAGTGTAATACTGTCAATGGTCTAAACCTAGTTTTGGTCTGTCATGTCGTTAGCTTCCTTCCTATTAGCATAAATTTATACAGCTTCCATAAAACCTCAGCTCATGTGACTTCTATGACTTTCTTTTACTAATGTCGTTCGTCGAATTATAGCAGTTCATTTTCTTATCTTAAAAATATAAGGCACTGAGCGTAAGCAAAACATGCAATAGCGAGTAAATATACCAGTAGAGAACAGAATGTCAACAAATGGATGCAGCACAATCCCTACAACGAGGCTCTGCCAAGTGAACAATCTATAATTAATACCACAGTGTAACCTAAACTCTATATTTGTACACAGTATATCAGCATTTCTATATACTAGATTGAAGAGTAGTTATGACAACAAAACAGAAATGTGTAAATATGCAATCCATACGCACAGCAGCAAACATGCCTTACACAATAAACAGGTCATTATAATCACATCGACATAAGCAAATAAATGTTCATATGTAATCTTAATAAGTAAACATGAAGGCGCAAGCAGATAAATCACAAAGTATAACTTACATATCTAACCACATCGGCACAATTAATCAGGTGACAATTATAATTTAAATTAATAAGCACAGCAGGCACATAATAAAAAAATATGACATCAGTGAAAAAGCATAGCAGCCAAGCAATGCCTAATATACACAAATAACAACCCTGTTCATTAGTCAATCACTGTCAAAATCAGTTAATGTGCGCAAGCACGTCGCTTCACAAGTAAATTCATAGAACATGAAATTAGCACAAAGTATGAGTCACGTAATCGCGAGCAGCAAATTACGTCTAAAGTACGTACCTAAGTGGAATTATGTTACCTGAAAAATAAACTCAATTAACCGTTACCTTTTTTTTTGTTTATTACTTTCTTCTTCGAAATGACCTTCTTCCTGAAAATTTTCTCCCAAAGCAAGTCGTCTTAACGTCGGACACGCACAGAATTTACCTGAAGGTCTTAAATATTTTACACAACCGTATCCTGAAAAATACTGAACGTTAATAACATAATTTATGAAGTCATCATAGCTTTATACAGAATTTATTCGGAGAAATTAGACTGTGTATTTGTTTACGTCTGTCAGTGCATTCGCACTGAGCGCTCGATCAGCTGTAGGCGCGTGACGTAGGAAGCGATTGTTTGCGGTTAACGACTGCCTTGTGCGGCGCGCCGACTTGACTGTTGCTTTGAGTATGTGCCGCCGCCAAAACACAGCGCGGTATCCTTGCATTCTCCGCATGTTTACGTAGCTGTTAGTTTCTCTAAAGTATGTCATTCTACAAAAATTTTTACGTTCGATATATGATGTATTCCCTTAGAGCGCCGAGATTTAAGAGTTTCTACTTCAACAGTGTTATCATGAATAATTTTGCGAACTCTATATGGACCGTTATAAAGTAGAAAAAATTTGCGACATAAGCCTTTTCCTTTATGAGACAAACGGTGAGACATAATTAACACCTTTTGACCAACTGACAAAATTTTTAAACGACCAGGACGTTTAGCTGATTTCTCTCTTCTTGCAGCCGCAGACGCAATATTTCTTAGAGCCAGGTTGACAACTTCAGAATGCCGCAGTTTCCGTGAAGGCGGAAAAGGAACGATATTAGAAATGCGATTTGTTGGTACTTTATTTTTTAATATCAATAGAGGCGGTAAAGAAGTTGAATCATTAGGAAGTTCATTCAGAATGTTTTGAAAAATATGAAGATACTGATCCCACGTTCTGTGATTCTGATGACAATAAAGACGACACAATTTATTGATTTCCTTCATCCATCTCTCTGAAGCATTAGATTGAGGGTGAAAAAGTGAAATAAAAATTGGTTTAATCTTACGACGCCGTAGAGTACGAAGCCAAATTTTAGAGCGAAACTGTGATCCATTATCTGATATAACCTTATCAACATGACCAACTTCTTTAAGAAAATGTTTGATGAAGGCGTTAGATACTGAACGAGCTGTTGCTTTGCGTAAAGGTGTAAAACACACATATTTTGATGTCAACTCCACTGCTACGAAAATGTACGCAAAACCATTAGTAGAACGAACCACTGGACCGAACAAATCGACTGCAGCCATGTCCTTTAATTTCGCTGGAATGATAGGAAACAACGGTGCTCTTTGAGAAACAGTTGGCGGCTTAGCCATTTGACATAATTTGCATTTGGCAAGAACGGATCGAATACGTTTTTCCATATTACTGAAGTAGCAATTTTCTCGTAATTTATGAAAGCATTTTCTGGGACCAAAGTGCGCATAACTAAAATGTGTGTACCAAATCAATTTATTGACCCACTCATCAGGAATACAAACTAACCAAACAGAGTTGTCGACCGATTTTCGTTTGAAAAGAATATCATTGCGAACTAAATAATACTGTCTGATCGCTACGCTTTCCTTTCTCCTCCACTTCTCCTTAATGTCCTTCCAGATTGGATCCTTATTTTGCTCCTTAGCGATGTCCTGGAGCGAAGACGAAATAAAGTTCTCAAACGCAACACCTTGAATGTACATCAAACAATAATGGTTTTCTTTGCCGTCCTCTTCGGCACTTTGTTTCAAACCCATAGGTGCACGTGATAAAGCATCAGCAACAATATTTGAAGATCCCTGTATGTAAACAATACTAAAATCAAATTCCTGTAGGTACAACGCCCATCGTGACAATCTGCCATGAGTTAATTTTGTCGACATAAGAAATTCCAGAGCTCGATGATCGGTGTAAACCTTAGTATGTCTGCCAAACAAAAATGTGCGAAATTTTGTGAAGGCCCATACAACAGCCAAAGCTTCAAGTTCCGTAATCGAATAATTCTTCTCTGATTTAGAGAGAACACGGCTTCCAAAGGCAACAGTTTTCTGTACTACAACGCCGTTTTCTTCTATCTCTTGAAATAAATGTGCACCTAGGCCTTTGTATGATGAGTCCGTCGCCAAACAAAAATCTTTAGATAAATCCGGATGTGAAAGAAGTGGGGCAGCAACTAAAGCATCACGAAGTTGTTCAAATTCTGACTGAGCTTCCTCATCCCAACACCAATTAGAATTTTTTCCAGATAATTCACATAAACGAGGTGTGGCCAAATTGTCCAATCTAACAAAGCGTCTAAGAAAATTACAGACACCAAGGAAACTACGAACATCACGTTTTGTGGTAGGAACAGCATAATTATGAATAGCGTCTAGTTTCTCTGGATCAGGGAGAATACCTTCTGTAGAAATAATGTGACCGAGAAATTTCACCTGAGAACGACCAAATTCAGATTTTTCCAAGTTCACTGTCATGCCAACTCGTGCAAAAATACGTAATAATGAATCCAAAATTTTGTTATGCTCACTCCAAGAACGTTTAGCAATAAGAATGTCGTCAACATAAGAAGTGATATTGTCACGAAGATAAACAGGTAAAATTTCATTTAAGCTACGAATGAATGCTGCTGAAGATACAGTAAGTCCAAACGGTAATTTCCGAAACTGGTAACAGTTACCAAAGGCTAAAAAAGCAGTATATTTTCTACAATCAGGGTGGAGTTCTATTTGCCAAAAACTTGCGCGCATATCAATCGTGGATAAAACTTTAATTCCATGGAAATGTTGAAGAAGTTCATCTAAATTTTGTGGACGGTCAGTTTCAGGAATAATAATATTATTTATCTGTCTGGAATCCAGAACCAAACGAATTGACCCATCCTTTTTAAGAACAACGTGTAATGGGCTGGTATAAGGACTGACTGCTGGCTCAACAATGCCCTGATCTAACATGTATTGAAGTTCATTCTTAACCTTGTCTCTGTAAGCCAAAGGAATAGCGTACGTTTTTCCGCGAAATGGTGTGTGTTCTTTTACTTTAAATAAATATTGTAAGCCTTGTATAGTTCCTGTGTGATGACTAAACACTGTAGCATGTGAAGTCAAAATATGGTGCAGCTCTTCTCTTGCAACGTCATCTGGCACTTCAGCTTTTTTAACCTTTTCATTAATTAATTCTTCGCTACTAATTATATCCTCCATCGCGTCTCTGTATCTATTGTCATTGTCATGAATAAACACACTGTCGTCATAATGCTCAACGAAAACATCAGAAGTAAGAAACCTTAAACATTTTGTATCTGATTCAGATCTTGCTAAACACTCGAAAAATTTCAAACATTTCGGCATACCGGCAACATTCAAATTCACACTTCCTTCTTTAAAGTTCAAAATTGCCTTATGTGTGTTAAGAAACTCCATACCTAATATAATCTGTGTACTGAGTAATGGAACAATAATAAAATTAGCAGACAATTCGTATCCTTGACAAATGAAATTTATATTGGTCTGTTGTTTAACTTCCACACCTTTTCCAGAAATCGCTCCTCGAATTGTAGTTTTAGAAATAGGTAACACAGGACAGGCAATAGTTCTTTCACATATACGAAAAACCGATTCACTAATGACGTTCAATGGGCTCCCAGAATCTAAAACTGCAGTGAACTTATTCTTACCCACACATACTTCAATAACAGGATGTAAAAATGCGTCTACATTATTTTCCTTTTCGCCTAGCAAAATGTCTCTCATATCTTCCAGGCGTACGTAGTGTAAAGTTGTAGTGTCATTACTTTCTGAACCGTCTATATTGCTGCCAGAAGCCGAAGCTGCTAGTCATTGTCGATTGTTTGCGTCACGTCTTTGATTATTCCCGACATTTCGCGGATCAATTTCTACTATTTCCACTTGTCTCTCTGAATTTCTATCACGCGGAGGATGCCAATTAGGTCCTTCCTGTCTGTTAGATGCAAATTCTTGGTTGTGTCTGTTATTAAAATTTCTGTTTTCCTGTCTGTCTGCATAACTACTCCTTGTATAATTTCGACTGTCACTTCTGAAATTATTGTTGTATCTACTATCCTGGTTATTTCTGTAGTAAGAATTTCTATTGTTGTATGAATAATTTCTGTCTTTATGATACCGATTACTGTTTCCGTATGAATGATCATTCCGGTACGAATTACCGTTATCATAATTGCCTGTGTAATTTCTGTTAGAACGTCTGTTATTGTCATAAGGCTGGTATCTATTGTCCTGTCTGTTACGTCTGTCATTCTCAAAATTGCCCATATAACGCCCGTTCCGATCACTATCCCTTTTCTCTGAAAATCTATCGTAATTACTGTTACTGAAAAAGTTACAAGAAGTCCCGTCGTCGTTGTCATACTCAAGTTCTTGTAACAAAGTCTTAAAAGTCTCAATGTCGTCTTTACATCTTCCAGCTAAAGCAATTTGTCTTATGGATTGTGGCAGCTTAGTTAAGCAAATGCGAATTAATTCAGTCGGGCTGTAAGGGTTAGAAAGGAACTGATTCTTTCGAATCATGTCTTCAAAATATTCTGCTGGTGTGCGGAACTCAGACTGTTTGAAATTACGCTGCATAATAAGACTGTGTTTGACTCTGTCTTGCGTGTTTTCGGACCAATATGCCGATAGAAATGCATGATAAAAATCATTCAGATTATTACACTCTCTAATGAGTGCACGCATCCGCGTCGCCGGTTCGTTTTCTAAATATCCACACATAAATTCCAGTTTGTGACTTAGTGGCCAATTTGGTGGGAGTGCATACATAAATTGATCTAACCATGCACATGGATGTATGTCATTCTTAGAATTGCGGAAGATCTTAAATTTCCGAACAGTCAAAAAGTGTTTATAGTCAAAGTTTTCGCCTCGTGGCGACAAAGACCTACCGCGTCTGTCCCAGTTTGAATGTCGATTATTGTCAAGTTCGCGCGCCTGGCGCTCTCTTGTTGCATCCCGTAAATGAAACAAATTATTTTCTTCAAACCCCTCTGGTATCTGTGATTCTAAATCTCTTTTGCCGTCTTTTCCTACGATTTCGCCTTCAATTTGTTTGACTTGCTTTTTTAATGCCTCAAATTCCCTTTTCACGCGTTCATTAAATTTTCCCTGATTTTCAACATGCTTATTTATGTCCTGATACTCTTCGGTTTCTGCAAATGGCAATGGTGCTGTATCATCTGAATCTCTGTCCCCATGTAAACTAAGACTTGTCAGTTTATCTGAAATCTCCTCAACTCTTTCCGATGAGTCACCTAATTGTTCTTTCTGATTATTTACGTCTTCCGTAAGTGTCGCGACTCGGTTTTCGGTATTGTCACATTTAGTAGTTAACTGTTCACACTGTTGCGTTAAGTCGTTTGGTACGGATTCCTTGATTCTTTCAATTATTTCTTCCTTATCGTTTGCACGTTGTAAATTCATCTCTGAAAATTTTTGTACTATCACGCGATCTTTTTCTTCCCGTTCTCTGTCCTGTTCCTCTTGTCTGATTTCTGTTGAAATTAAACTATTATTGTGAGCCTTCAAAATCGGTTGTACTTCTTCTCTAATTTCTTTGTTTGATTCATCATTCGTATTTTTGAAACATGTCCCTATTCGTGAGCATAACCGTGTTGTCATTGCTTTCATATCATTTTTTAATTCAGATCGAAACTGTGATACCATTGTTTCCCTATCTGTTTTCAATTCAGATCGTAACTGTGATCCCAAATTTAATATTGCACTCATCAACCGCTGCATATCTTCTGTCGTTAATATCGTATTCTGAAAATTTTTTGATTGTGAAAAGTTTTGAACTGGTTCCGGACTATTTTCCCTGCTTATTAAATTATTTTCAACTCCATTATTCATCATCCTGTTCTCCTGTGTTGGCGAGTTCGCCATGTCAACAATTACGTCATTCTCACTATTCATCATTTTTGCCTGTTTCATCGATCGCGTAATCATTTACAAAACATACAAAACTCGTCACAGTACGAAAATTACAGAGAATATAATACGTTATCACCAACAATACCATTCACACGAAACGCTTCCTTCAAACACGATTAACGAACAATTGAAATAATTGCACTAATTTGTCAAACCCATAGACAAGACAACCAATATTAAATTTTGAAAAATACCATCAGAAGAATGCCAATTACCAAATCTACACATGCAATATAGACTACAATTACTAAACTACAAATTACTACAACAATACTACTGTCTACTATTTTTACAATCAGAAGAATTCCAAGGGACGATCCGAAGCAGCGGTCGCCACGTGCATGGGGGCTTAATAAAAATATTGAATGCAAATAATTTTAATTTCTGCTTTAGTAGCTGTCTGTCCGATTACGAAGTCTCGTAACGGTTGGCCCTGACTATTATTATTACGCAATCTGACTGCTTAGAACAATAACAAAGAATGAAATGGAAATTTTCATTAACACAGTTAATTAATTAAGTCCCCAGCAACTATAAAACCAACGCAACAACAAGCACAAGAGTAACTGTTCTGTGTGTGGGAGTGTGACTCAACGTACGCATCTGGCACGGTTCTTCTTCAACAACACAACAATTTTTAAATAACATTATACTGAATTAATTAAAGAAAATACAAATACCATAATTACTCAAGAGAACCACAATTACACTCTAATCCAAGAACACAAGCCAGATGCTTTGTTGACTGAACCTGTAATGACACATTATTTAAAACATGGAAATAATGAAAAATAAATCAAGTTTCGTTACCTTCATATATTGACCAAAATCACTCTCATAATTACAATATATCTCCACACCGCCTCGCTATTACCACATCTGAACAAGAACCTTTCAGTATCACATCTCAGCAAGCACTCCCTACTAGCACATCTGAACACGAACTGACTACTACGAGTCCTGGACAAGCACTGACTACTCGCACATCTCAATAATCACTGTGCCAGTGGAGGCGGCAGAACAATATAGCGCGATCTCTGGCGCTGTGGCTCAGTGTAGCCACCTTTCAATGTGCAGAACACTACGTTAATTTGCATAATGTTTATGTAAAACGCAGGGCAATAGTTTAAAGGGTGGGTGATAAGGAGAATGCGTCAGGAATGGCGTTGAAAAGCATGTGAAATTCGAAAAGTGTACCAGAAAATTGTGGGAGGACATAACTGATTACTTAATTTCCCACAAGGGCCCAAACATTAGATTAAGGCACCCAGAGTACAGTGCCGAACATTAGGTTATGCAGCATGTTTGCCCCATGTAATTGCTTCTTGCAAGACCTACACGTTTCCAAACAGCAGAGAATGATGAGCGAGAGAAATCCAACCCCCCCCCCCCCAAAAAAACTGAATTTTTTATGTATAAACAATATAGCCTTGAATTTCCTGTTATGAGATCCTTCCTCTCCATCATTTTCCATATATTCCATACAGTGCCTTGAATCACATAAATTGTTTAAATAAACAACATTCCCCACATTGTCGAAATTGTTTAAACAATATTCCATACGCTACAATCGAATAGCCTCCAAATGATCGATCAACTGAGTCTTTTTCCCGCCAATTCCTAGGAAGAGGTGGGGGTCAGATGACTTAGGTTAGTGGAGGTGCCCTTTTTCCCGCCATTTTTTTAGGTTAGTAGAGTTGCATTGTCCTGATGGAATCTGAACATCGCGCCACAGGGGTGTGGCACTTTCCCGCCAAAAGCCGCCATCTTGGATAACGGTACTTGCGTCATCAATTGCAGTCATGGCTGTCATCCTGGATGACACGTTAGTGCACACTAGTACACATTAGTGCACGTTATTACATGTTAGCCCGCCAACATGGGTTGGTAGGAGGACGTGGCTGTCGGTTGTGCATCGTGGTGGAGACTAACTATTTGCTTGCAAGTCCAGGTGGTCGTGACAGTTGCGAAAATTTGACAAAATTTGAATTTCCCACTGCGTGGCGTGCCGGCGGGGGGTGGCACTTTCCCACCTGAGAGGTTAACTAATTGATAAAATTAATTAAGTAGTTATTCAAACTGATTAGAGTGAGGAGTGAGAGTGGGTCCTATTCCAATAACTCAGATCTGTAAGTGTACCTGTAGCTGTGTAGGGGGACGGGGTTGGTGGGTGGTTGGGAGGAGAATAGATTAAGTGCCTGTCAATCAAAAGGGAATGGGGTTGAGATGGAAAAGCACTTAACTGAACAATAGGTTAAGTACGTGTCAATCAAAGGAGAACAACAGGTTTGCCACCTGAGTGCATGCCTACCCCTGATGTAGGTAAGTAACAAAATGTGCCAGCACTCCCTTCCTGAGGGGGGAGGAGAGGGAGAGGGGGGAACAATAGGTTGACATGGAAAAGCACTTAACAGAACAATAGATTCGCCCCTGAGTGCATACCTGCCCTGATGTAGGTAACCTGCACTAACAAAATGTGCTCGTACGAACAGAGCCCTACCACTAATCTTAGCAGAACACAGCGTCAGACAACAGAACGTGGGGAGTGAGCAGTCATCAAAGAGGCACTCACAGCTCGGTATTCATTATTATCATCGATCCGGTGTGCAATTGATGATTTAGTGACTACAAGAACAATTAACAGGTAGCTCACAGAAAGGGGTCTGGGCTCAAGGCGCTCCTTGTGCCGACTACGATTGATATCTGTATATCAACGAGCCCATTTGCAGTGGTGTTGCCGGCCGTGGTGGCCGAGTGGTTCAAGGCGCTACAGTCTGGAACTGCGTTACTGCTACGGTCGCAGGTTTGAATCCTGCCTCGGTCATGAATGTGTGTGATGTCCTTAGGTTAGTTAGGTTTAAGTAGTTCTAAGTTCTAGGGGACTGATGACCTCAGAAGTTAAGTCCCATAGTGCTCAGAGCCATTTGAACCATTTTGCAGTGGTGTAGGAAACATTTGAATCTCATTGACTTGGGTATTGTCCTCACCGATGAGTGCCGCTTCAAACAGACTTGATGACCAGTGAAGACGTATTTCGAGACGCCCTTGACAGTGATGGGATACCATCTTGACTGTCATTTACCA
This sequence comes from Schistocerca nitens, assembly GCF_023898315.1. NCBI lineage: Eukaryota > Metazoa > Arthropoda > Insecta > Orthoptera > Acrididae > Schistocerca > Schistocerca nitens. Next base: position 272,794,111 of record NC_064620.1, read on the forward strand.
TAAGGCACGACAACCATGAGTGATTGTGTAGGGTGCCGTTTCATTTCATAAAGGGACCAATTTTGTTGTCATCTGCGGCACACTTAGACCACAGCGGTGCGTCGACGATATTGTATACCACGTTTTGTTGCCCTTCATGGCAAACCATCCTGGGCTTGCATTTCATCAAGACAATGCCAGACCGCACACGGCAAGAGTTACTCGTGCTTGTCTTCGTTCTTGCCAAATCCTACGTTGGGCAGCAAGGTAGCCAGATCTTCGTAATTGAGAACTTTTGGAGCATTGGGGACAGGGCCCTCCAAGCAGCTCGGGATTTTGATGATCTAGTGCGGCTATTGGACAGAATTTGTCAGGATATCTTCATGAGAACATCCAACAACTATCAGTGCCAAGCTAAAGAATTGCTTGCGTAATGAGCAGAGGTGGATCAACACGTCACTGACTTTCTCAATTGATGGAGCTCCCTTTCTTGAATTCATAGACTTATTTGCATAAGTCCTCCGCGGTGCGTCGTCTTTTTTTGTCTTAGGGTGTATTTTGACAGAGAAAAAGGTAACTAGGTAAGAAACCAAATACACCATTATCATACTATTAATCTGAAGTGAGCCACTGGAGACCATGGGTCCTTAATAACAATCTGCCAAGAAACTATCCCTGAACAACTTTCGAATTTTTGTTGGTTCAGATTCGGTTCACCCTGCACACTCTTGGCAACTAGAGAAGAGGGAGTGCTGGGAGACAAGTGTGCAATTAGAAGATATGAAAAATCTGCTGGAGTGTGTCTCAGAACTGTTCACAATTCATAAAGAGAAAGAAACGACACAGCGCCAGGGAGGGGTGGTGCTGCTCTCATTAAAAAACTTTGAAACGTTCGGACAGACAATCGTGCTGTAATAATGGTGAGCTGTTTGGTATTATTACACTTGATGGACTCTAAATTGAGCATGGAAGAGTCTGATAATTACCTCAATTGAGGGTAGACACGCAATTAAATCGGGTAACATGAGAGAAGGTGTAAAAAAAAAAAAAAGCACTGTCGAGAGAAGTTACTGCGTTGAAATATACAAACGTAATGTGAGTGACAATGTATTTTTTAAACATCGGTATATCTTGAATCCTGCAATTTAAGATTCAGAAGGTGAAAAATTACTATTGCCTGAATTCTTAAATGCCATAGTTGGTGCGAGTAAAGAGGCATCAGAAAAAAATTCTTACTCAAAATTACACCGTTTTGTGCATTACTGCTGCTGCAAGTAAATACAGTATACAATGATTGCCAAAAATGTAAAGAATCCAGAAGATATGGTCGGATGCCATTGTAACATCATACACGAATACACGCTACAAAAGTATAACGGCCACCAGCGAGCATTATTGCAGTTCGTGTTCAGCGTTGTTATCGGGCCTGGTAGGGTCTATGTGGGGCACGCACAGCGTCGGATGCTTAGTGTTCATTGTGGACGACATCGAGGTGCCGCGTACACGTGTAAGGCAGCGTTATCAACGCCTGACAGACATTGCAAGGGGTTAGTTACAACAGTTGTGGGTCATCTTGCTTCAGGAGAGAGTAACATGACTTTATGGCACCCTTCCCAATCGAACCAGTGGATGCATCCAGGCCGTAGGATTCGCTATACTGATAGATGGAGTAATAGTGCCAAGTTCTGGGTAAATTTAACTTGACTTTGTAATCACTGAAATAACATCACTTACCCTCTCAACAAATGACATTTTGTTTCCTCCTCCACTTCTGGGTGCTTCACATTTTTGGGAGCCAGTGTCTACCCATGATTTCATTTTGTGATAATTAAATTCATTTCATAATGTACTGTCTATGAAATAGGACCGAATGAACAGGAAGTTGTATAACAAGCAACGTCTCAGTAAAAATTGAGAAAAATTACCATTGTTGAGTTTCGATCACAAATGGTACAGTGCGTGCACAGTATAGAAATGGGAAAAATGATAAACTGGTCTATTCGAATATCTCGTAATTTTAACTTCAAAGTAATTTGCTTATTTTCTAATTTTCCAGCTACAAAATTCTATTTGCCACAGTATTTACATTGGGCAAATGAATTAGTTCTGCTTTCGTAAAACATTTCCCGCGAATTAAGAGAGACTGCCTACCACGAATATCTTCCGACCATAAATCTAACAACTTTGTAGTAAACAGTGAGAGGGAGAGGGAAATGTAGTAGCAATGTCCAATAATAATTCATCGCTTTTCAGGTCCAGTGGGTGTGCTGGTCAGGGAACTGACGCACATATTGAAGAGCGCGTTGAGTATCGCGAAAAGTGCGAGCAGAGGCAATGTCACTGTCCAAGAGCACGTCTGCATATGCACCTCTGCATCTACATGTGCCTCTACATTCGTGCTCTTCAGACCACTGTGAAATACTAGCAGAGGGTACTTTCCATTGTCGCACATATCAAGGTTTCCTCACGTTCCATTCAAGTGTGGGCCGCGGAAAGAATGACTCTTTAAGCGCCTGTGTATGCACTTTAAGTAGTCTGATTTCGACTTCTACATTCGTGCATGTGCGAGACGTAGGGGATTATAGTAAATTCCTCCATTCCTCACTTAATACTGGCTCCTGAAATTTTGTCTGGGTAGGCTTTCGGAGAATGATTGGCGTCTATCTTCTGGCGTCTGCCAGCGCAGTTTTTTCAACATTTCCCTGACGCTCTCCTGCGAGAGAGGGGTGGGGGAGGGGGGGGGAAAGCTGTGAGCGATCATGTGGCCATTCTCTGCATATTTTCAATATCCTGTCTTATTCTTGTTTGGTAGGGGTCGCACACTCTTGAACAAAAGGTTGGGACGCATGAGTGTTTTGCGAGCAGTCTCCATTGTCTCCACCAATCTGTATATCCTATAAATGCAACGAGATGTCTACCGCCTGCGTTACATACAACTTACCCTACGTGACCATTCTATTCCACGTCACATTAGATTATCATATCCAGGTGTTTGTATAAGTTCATAATAATTTGGCTATCATAGGATATTACTGTTCAGCGTTTTGTGAAGTACAGGAAGCTATCGATTACCAGAGTTAATGCTAACCCGAGACTTCAAGGATAACCGAAAAACACACAAAGTGCACGACTGCATACCGTATTTACGAAACATGCTGTGTGTTACATTTGAAAGTCAATTCTATTACTTACGCCTTATTCGTTGGCGACTGACAACTTAGGCCTATTCGCAGAACTACACTTAAAACATAGTGTGATTCGTATTAATTGCTTCCAGATCCCTTTCGGGGAATGGTAATCGAACTTTTTCCGTTTCTGTTTTACTTTTTCCTGACGGCGGTACTCAATTTCAGCAGTCGGAACGTCGCTGTAGTCAAACGAATGTTGTCCAGTATTTGGTGAGTTCCTCTACCAAACGGTCGCTGCCTGTAGATATCGGAGTCCTTGGTTCGATTCTCGGCCAAATCATTTCATTTCATCTTCATCACAAGCGATCCAAACTTGTCGAAGTGGTCTCAAATAGAAATACTTGCACCAGGCACCCGCACCACCTCAACCAGGTCACCTGGCCAATAATGCTATACGATCATTTTATTTCGTTATCGAATATGTTTTCTTCGCTATATCCGTGTCACTTACCTGCTCAAATTCCATTTAATAGGCACCGCTATTTAATCATTCGTGGATGATTTCGCCATCTACGTTTTCACAACCACAGATTTGTATTCTAAACTAAAATTTTCCTTCTAATTACAATAGAATTGCCGGCCGGAGTGGCCGAGCGGTTAAAGGCGCTACAGTCTGGAACCGCACGACCGCTACGGTCGCAGGTTCGAATCCTGCCTCGGGCATGGATGTGTGTGATGTCCTTAGGTTAGTTAGGTTTAAGTAGTTCTAAGTTCTAGGGGACTTATGACCACAGCAGTTGAGTCCCATAGTGCTCAGAGCCATTTGAACCATTTTTTTTCAATAGAATTCTTAAGGCTTTGTGCTTTTTTCCCTTCAAAACTCGGCGAACTGAGCACGGACAACGCGCAAGTTGGATAATCCGAAGTCGGATAACCGCGAGTTTGCTGTAGACAGTTATTTGTTTCTAAACATTTAATGCAAAATTCCAATTTTTGCGCCACTTAGAAATGTTATTGAGATATGACGATATTTGCACAGCTTTTTTCAGGTAGTACCTTATTATAGATAACTCTATCATCCACGAAAGAGTCTCAGATCACTATTAATATTGTCTGCTAGTAATTAATTTACAAAATGGAAAACATGGGTCCTAATACACTTTTTGGGGCGCGCTGAACTTACTTCCATATCTCTTGATGACTCTCTGTCCACGATAACATGCTGCGTTCTATCTATCAAGAAATCCCTAGGCTGGTCACAAATTTCATTTGATACCCAATGGCATTGTTCCTTTGCCAATAACGGTGGTACATTATTGAGTCAAGTGTTTTTCGGAAGTCAAGAAGTACTGCATCCGCCTGACTACCTTGATCCGTAGCATTAAGGACGTCGTTTGAGAAAAGAACACGTTTGGTTTCACATGACCGATTTTTTATCGGAATCATTGCTAGTTGGCATGGGAGATGTCATTGTGTTCGCGATACCTCACTCTGTTTGAGCTCAAATTTCTTCTCAGATTCTACAGCTCTCATTATCTATGTACGCGAACAGACTGCAGTGGATGTTTCTAGCACGTTCGGTATTTCACCACAAACACTTCTGTCTCGTACCGTCATTGTTAGTTAAGGCCCCACGCCATGACAGCACGAGTTCCTCCTGTTAAAAATAATAATATCTGCCCACTTCCGTAATTCACTACGCCACCGGAGGCGGTCTACACTTAATGCTATCCTAATATTCACCTGGAATGATTTAAGCCATAAACTAAGGGAATCATACAATACAGAGAACTCCTGCGTGCACCCCCCCCGTCCACCGCCCCCCCGCCCCCCCCCGCCCCCCCCCCCCGCCCCTCCGCCCCCAGTGACTATACCTCTGTTGCTATGTCGCCTAGCTAGTTGTGGGCGGAAGAATCATTGTTACCAGATGACAAAAGGCACTCTGGTACCTTGCTGCGCCAGTATATGCCGCCTGCGATTTGTCCTTCATAACAGGCTCTTAAAACTGCCGACACAAAACTTTCTGAAGACTAAGCTACGCACAGCCCCATCGGTTCTCCGCCCTGGTTTACATACAGTGGGACAACAACTCATGTAGACACCTACAGGTTACATACTGCTATTCTGCAGGCAAACAGTAGGACGTAACCCTCAGAATCTCTGCACGATCACATCATGCAGACCATCAGTAGTCAAAAAATAAATGTGTTAGTCGCCTGTTACTAATCATCATCATCGTATCCGAGTTTGGTTTAGGCATCCTTGCGTGTTCCAATTTCAAGTAGATTGTAGCTGATTTTTCTATCTCTTCTAAGGACGCCTAACATTCCTTTCCTCTTGAGCTGTATATTTATATATTTTTTAGGTGTCCGTCCTTCTGGCATCCTTTGAAAATGTTCACTCCATTTCTTTCTGTAGTCCTCTGTTTTTTGAAGTTTGACACCCGGTTCATTCCTTATCGCACAATTTTTTATCCGACTTATGAGTTGGTAACCAATCAGAGGTGTTAGGAATCTGCTGCCTCAGTCCTCCTGGTAGTTAGAATCCAAATCTCTGATCCTCACATTAGAACTGGCTCTGTCATCACGTTATAAAATTTTGGTATACTTCTTTTCTGACTTTTTTTGAGAAGAGTGCTATTTTTAGTACCTATCAACTGTTGGAATTTTTGCAGTTTGTGTTCTTGATCTTTGTGTGTGATATATGATGTGTCACATCCCAGGTATTTAAAAGTATTTCTTTGTTCTAGTGGCTTATCATCAATTATTATTTTTACTCTTTAATGCTCCTTACCATGGAATGCCATTATCTTTTTTCATTTTTAGTTGTTGACATAATATAATCATTTGTCAGCTTGTGCGAGAACTAAATTGTTCTCTGTAATTTATCTTCTGAGTCTACTAAGATTATTTGATCATATGCAAACACGAGTGTATTTATAATTTTATTATTAATGGTGCAGTACTTTATTCTGTCGTGTCTTTATGAAGTCTATGTATATTTTAAATAATGTGGATGATAAGGAACACCCTTGTCTCACTCCCTGACAGATGTTTCTCGCAAACGGACTTCCTTTTTGTACTTTGATTTTCTTGTGTACATACAGATTTTGAATTACATGTATTCTTTTCTAAAATTTCGCATAGTTTGACTCTGTTAACGTTGTTAAAAGCTTTCTCAGAGTCAATAAAGGCTATGTATGTGGGATGATTATATGTTCTATGTTTTTCAGTAAAAGGCTGGAAAAAATTGATTGGAAAAATTGAAAAATAACACATTGGAAGAATACTATCTAAACAAAATCTTCCCATTCGAAATACATTATGTTCTTCAGTAAGAAATGTTCCCGAAAGTACCTTTATTCTATTTGTTGTTAATTTTGCATATGTCTTGTATCCAGTGTTCAGAAGACTAATACCTCCATAATTGTCATATTTCCTGAAATACCCTTTTTTAAATAACGGGATAACAATTGCTGTTTGCCAGTCCTCTGGTAATTTGCTATATTTCCAACAAGTATTTACTAAACGCAATAGTTTTGAGAGAAATGGTTCTGAAGTATAGTTAGGTAATTCCACATTGAGGTTGTCTTCTGGGGATTTTCGGTTTTTTGATGTTTTTAACACTACCTTTAGTTCTTCTATTGATATAAGTTCAACATGTTTGTCAACAACGGCAGTTTTCGCGTTCTCCTCATCATCTGTCCATAGATTTTGGAAATAGTCCAACCACTCATTTTCTGAAATGGGGTTAGTTTGAATCACACCTCTTTCATCTTTAGTAAGTTGTTTCAACATACTATAGGCTCCATTTCAATCAGAAAATGTTCCCTGTTACTATGATATACTATTATGATCTGTTAACAGTTGTTACGTGCAGCCTTACACATTTTTTTTTAATCGTCTTATGTACAATGTATGTTACAAGGTGATCTCTGCATGACAGGAACACCAAAAACAACAAAATAAATTAAAGGAATCCGTACACATGCAGGCTCCTTTGAGGCGATAAAAATTATATTACTTTCGTGTTGCGGAAGTGTCGTCTCAGGGGGTTATCTCTGTTGCTAGGCTTACCTCACCCGCAGGGTTATGCGGATCTGAATGTAAATTTCGGTGTATCTTTCGCATGAATCGTGGCTGAGCATGAGTTTGTGGTGTTGATGAAATGCAATTGTTACTGACTAGTAACAGAATTGGGGTAATATCAGTCATGATGTATGATAGATCGTATGTGAAGTTGTTGTTGTTGTTGTTGTTGTGGTCTTCAGTCCTGAGACTGGTTTGATGCAGCTCTCCATGCTACTCTGTCCTGTGCAAGCTTCTTCATCTCCCAGTACCTACTGCAACCTACATCCTTCTGAATCTGCTTAGTGTATGCATCTCTTGGTCTCCCCCTACGATTTTTACCCTCCACGCTGCCCTCCAATACTAAATTGGTGATCCCTTGATGCCTCAGAACATGTCCTACCAACCGATCCCTTCTTCTGGTCAAGTTGTGCCACAAACTCCTCTTCTCCCCAATCCTGTTCAGTACCTCCTCATTAGTTATGTGATCTACCCATCTAATCTTCAGCATTCTTCTGTAGCACCACATTTCGAAAGCTTCTATTCTCTTCTTGTCCAAACTATTTATCGTCCATGTTTCACTTCCATACATGGCTACACTCCATACAAATACTTTCAGAAATGACTTCCTGACACTTAAATCTATACTCGATGTTAACAAATTTCTCTTCTTCAGAAACGCTTTCCTTGCCATTGCCAGTCTACATTTTATATCCTCTCTACTTCGACCATCATCAGTTATTTTGCTCCCCAAATAGCAAAACTCCTTTACTACTTTAAGTGTCTCATTTCCTAGTCTAATACCCTCAACATCACCCGACTTAATTCGACTACATTCCATTATCCTCGTTTTGCTTTTGTTGATGTTCATCTTATATCCTCCCTTCAAGACACCATCCATTCCATTCAACTGCTCTTCCAAGTCCTTTGCTGTCTCTGACAGAATTACAATGTCATCGGCGAACCTCAAAGTTTTTATTTCTTCTCCATGGATTTTAATACCTACTCCGAATTTTTCTTTTGTTTCCTTTACTGCTTGCTCAATATACAGATTGAATAACATCGGGGACAGGCTACAACCCTGTCTTACTCCCTTCTCAACCACTGCTTCCCTTTCATGTCCCTCAACTCTTATAACTGCCATCTGGTTTCTGTACAAATTGTAAATAGCCTTTCGCTCCCTGTATTTTACCCCTGCCACCTTTAGAATTTGAAAGAGAGTATTCCAGTCAACATTGTCAAAAGCTTTCTCTAAGTCTACAAATGCTAGAAACGTAGGTTTGCCTTTCCTTAATCTTTCTTCTAAGATAAGTCGTAAGGTCAGTATTGCCTCACGAGTCCCAGTATTTCTACGGAATCCAAACTGATCTTCCCCGAGGTCGGCTTCTACTAGTTTTTCCATTCGTCTGTAAAGAATTCGTGTTAGTATTTTGCAGCTGTGGCTTATTAAACTGATTGTTCGGTAATTCTCACATCTGTCAACACCTGCTTTCTTTGGGATTGGAATTATTATATTCTTCTTGAAGTCTGAGGGTATTTCGCCTGTTTCATACATCTTGCTCACCAGATGGTAGAGTTTTGTCAGGACTGGCTCTCCCAAGGCCGTCAGTAGTTCTAATGGAATGTTGTCTACTCCCAGGGCCTTGTTTCGACTCAGGTCTTTCAGTGCTCTGTCAAACTCTTCACGCAGTATCGTATCTCCCATTTCATCTTCATCTACATCCTCTTCCATTTCCATAATATTGTCCTCAAGTACATCGCCCTTGTATAGACCCTCTATATACTCCTTCCACCTTTCTGCTTTCCCTTCTTTGCTTAGAACTGGGTTGCCATCTGAGCTCTTGATGTTCATACAAGTGGTTCTCTTATCTCCAAAGGTCTCTTTAATTTTCCTGTAGGCAGTATCTATCTTACCCCTAGTAAGATAAGCCTCTACATCCTTACATTTGTCCTCTAGCCATCCCTGCTTAGCCATTTTGCACTTCCTGTCGATCTCATTTTTGAGACGTTTTATTCCCTTTGGCCTGCTTCATTTACTGCATTTTTATATTTTCTCCTTTCATCAATTAAATTCAATATTTCTTCTGTTACCCAAGGATTTCTACTAGCCCTCGTCTTTTTACCTACTTGATCCTCTGCTGCCTTCACTACTTCATCCCTCAAAGCTACCCATTCTTCTTCTACTGTATTTCTTTCCCCCATTCCTGTCAATTGTTCCCTTATGCTCTCCCTGAAACTCTCTACAACCTCTGGTTCTTTCAGTTTATCCAGGTCCCATCTCCTTAAATTCCCACCTTTTTGCAGTTTCTTCAGTTTCAATCTGCAGTTCATAACCAATAGATTGTGGTCAGAGTCCACATCTGCCCCTGGAAATGTCTTACAATTTAAAACCTGGTTCCTAAATCTCTGTCTTACCATTATATAATCAATCTGATACCTTTTAGTATCTCCAGGGTTCTTCCATGTATACAACCTTCTATCATGATTCTTAAACCAAGTGTTAGCTATGATTAAATTGTGCTCTGTGCAAAATTCTACCAGGCGGCTTCCTCTTTCATTTCTTAGCCCCACTCCATATTCACCTACTACGTTTCCTTCTCTTCCTTTTCCTACACTTGAATTCCAGTCACCCATGACTATTAAATTTTCGTCTCCCTTCACAATCTGAATAATTTCTTTTATTTCATCATACATTTCTTCAATTTCTTCATCATCTGCAGAGCTAGTTGGCATATAAACTTGTACTACTGTAGTAGGTGTGGGCTTCGTATCTATCTTGGCCACAATAATGCGTTCACTAAGCTGTTTGTAGTAGCTTACCCGCGTTCCTATTTTCCTATTCATTATTAAACCTACTCCTGCATTACCCCTATTTGACTTTGTGTTTATAACCCTGTAGTCACCTGACCAGAAGTCTTGTTCCTCCTGCCACCGAACTTCACTAATTCCCACTATATCTAACTTTAACCTATCCATTTCCCTTTTCAAATTTTCTAACCTACCTGCCCGATTAAGGGACCTGACATTCCACGCTCCGATCCGTAGAACGCCAGTTTTCTTTCTCCTGATAACGACATCCTCTTGAGTAGTCCCCGCCCGGAGATCCGAATGGGGGACTATTTTACCTCCGGAATATTTTACCCAAGAGGACGCCATCATCATTTAATCATACAGTAAAGCTGCATGCCCTCGGGAAAAATTACGGCCGTAGTTTCCCCTTGCTTTCAGCCGTTCGCAGTACCAGCACAGCAAGGCTGAAGTAAAATCTATAATCTGAAGCGAATATCGCAATAGAACCTGAAGAAGCTGAAGGAAACTATTGTACGTTCAGTTAATTTATTAAGACTTATGATTATGCAGGTTCGCTGGCCTCTTTTTCAAAACTTTGGAAGAATTTTTGAGGACTTTTACAAGAAATACACACAAATTCAACAGCTAAGGTAGATTTCACTGAAAAGTATCAGACCTATTTAAGATTGAAATCGGACTGAAGCAGAGTGATGGATTATTTCCAACCTTATTTGAGTACTTGAAAAAGCGGCCAATGGATGAACAAAGACACTGGTGGATACTATCAAAGTGGAAACTGAAATTAATTGACAGTGGAAGAACCTCAGATGGGCTGTTTAGCATCTGCAGATTGTTTTTAACTTTATCAGCAGAAACAATCTGCAGATTGTTTTTAACTTTATCAGCAGAAAACATAGACGTAGCTCAAAAAACAACTGAAATACTTACACGAGCTGTAGAATCAGCAGGACGTAATTTACCTTGGAAAAAGCTGAAGTTACGACAAATAATCTGACAGCATCATAAAAATTCACCACCAGATATGTAAAAAATAGATAAAAGGAATGAAAGAGGAAGCCGCCTTGTAGAATTTTGCACAGAGCATAGCTTAATCATAGCTAACACTTGGTTCAAGAATCATGAAAGGAGGCTGTATACATGGAAGAAGCCTGGAGATACTGACAGGTTTCAGATAGATTATATAATGGTAAGACAGAGATTTAGGAACCAGGTTTTAAATTGTAAGACATTTCCTGGGGCAGATGTGGATTCTGACCACAATCTATTGGTTATGAACTGCAGATTGAAACTGAAGAAACTGCAAAAAGGTGGGAATTTAAGGAGATGGGACCTGGATAAACTGAAAGAACCAGAGGTTGTAGAGAGTTTCAGGGAGAGCATAAGGGAACAATTTACAGGAATGGGGGAAAGAAATACAGTAGAAGAAGAATGGGTAGCTCTGAGGGATGAAGTGGTGAAGGCAGCAGACGATCAAGTAGGTAAAAAGACGAGGGCTAATAGAAATCCTTGGGTAACAGAAGAAATATTGAATTTAATTGATGAAAGGAGAAAATATAAAAATGCAGTAAATGAAGCAGGCAAAAAGGAATACAAACGTCTCAAAAATGAAATCGACAGGAAGTGCAAAATGGCTAAGCAGGGATGGCTAGAGGACAAATGTAAGGATGTAGAGGCTTGTCTCACTAGGGGTAAGATAGATACTGCCTACAGGAAAATTAGAGAGACCTTTGGAGAGAAGAGAACCACTTGTATGAATATCAAGAGCTCAGATGGCAACCCAGTTCTAAGCAAAGAAGGGAAGGCAGAAAGGTGGAAGGAGTATATAGAGGGTTTATACAAGGGCGATGTACTTGAGGACAATATTATGGAAATGGAAGAGGATGTAGATGAAGACGAAATGGGAGATAAGATATTGCGTGAAGAGTTTGACAGAGCACTGAAAGACCTGAGTCGAAACAAGGCCCCGGGAGTAGACAACATTCCATTAGAACTACTGATAGCCTCGGGAGAGCCAGTCATGACAAAACTCTACCATCTGGTGAGCACGATGTATGAGACAGGCGAAATACCCTCAGACTTCAAGAAGAATATAATAATTCCAATCCTAAAGAAAGCAGGTGTTGACAGATGTGAAAATTACCGGACAATCAGTTTAATAAGCCACAGCTGCAAAATACTAACACGAATTCTTTACAGACGAATGGGAAAACTAGTAGAAGCCAGCCTCGGGGAAGATCAGTTTGGATTCCGTAGAAATACTGGAACACGTGAGGCAATACTGACATTACGACTTATCTTGGAAGAAAGATTAAGAAAAGGCAAACCTACGTTTCTAGCATTTGTAGACTTAGAGAAAGCTTTTGACAATGTTGACTGGAATACTCTCTTTCAAATTCTGAAGGTGGCAGGGGTAAGATACAGGGAGCGAAAGGCCATTTACAATTTGTACAGAAACCAGATAGCAGTTATAAGAGTCGAGGGGCATGAATGGGAAGCAGTGGTTGGGAAAGGAGTGAGACAGGGTTGTAGCCTCTCCCCGATGTTATTCAATCTGTATATTGAGCAAGCAGTAAAGGAAACAAAAGAAAAATTCGGAGTAGGTATTAAAATTCATGGAGAAGAAGTAAAAACTTTGAGGTTCGCCGATGACATTGTAATTCTGTCAGAGACAGCAAAGGACTTGGAAGAGCAGTTGAACGGAATGGACAGTGTCTTGAAAGGAGGATATAAGATGAACATCAACAAAAGCAAAACAAGGATAATGGAATGTGGTCGAATTAAGTCGGGTGATGCTGAGGGAATTAGATTAGGAAATGAGACACTTAAAGTAGTAAAGGAGTTTTGCTATTTAGGGAGTAAAATAACCGATGATGGTCGAAGTAGAGAGGATATAAAATGTAGACTGGCAATGGCAAGGAAAGCGTTTCTCAAGAAGAGAAATTTATTAACATCGAGTATAGATTTAGGTGTCAGGAAGTCGTTTCTGAAAGTGTTTGTATGGAGTGTAGCCATGTATGGAAGTGAGACATGGACGATAACTAGTTTGGACAAGAAGAGAATAGAAGCTTTCGAAATGTGGTGCTACAGAAGAATGCTGAAGATAAGGTGGGTAGATCACGTAACTAATGAGGAGGTATTGAATAGGATTGGGGAGAAGAGAAGTTTGTGGCACAACTTGACTAGAAGAAGGGATCGGTTGGTAGGACATGTTTTGAGGCATCAAGGGATCACAAATTTAGCATTGGAGGGCAGCGTGGAGGGTAAAAATCGTAGAGGGAGACCAAGAGATGAATACACTAAGCAGATTCAGAAGGATGTAGGTTGCAGTAGGTACTGGGAGATGAAGAAGCTTGCACAGGATAGAGTAGCATGGAGAGCTGCATCAAACCAGTCTCAGGACTGAAGACCACAACAACAACAACAACAGATAAATTTAAGGAGAAATCCTCTACCTAATGTATGAGAAGATCATTACGAAAATTCTCTTAGCATTTCACTCTCAAAAAGAAGTTTTCAGCAAAATATGACTCTAAAAATGCAAGAATTCATAAATACAAGCCAGTCATGTGGATGGAAACACTGGTTTTGAAAAAAGTGAAAAATCGGAAAAAAATAAATAATCATAACAAAATAGAGCAACAACAAAGATATTTAAATCGAGAGGTAACAACGAAGTACACAAATATACGTAAAAATAGAGATGATATTGATTAAAAAGGTTATTTTTTTTATAAACCCAACCAAAGAATACGTCCAAGAAGTCTGAAAAATAAAATTGCACAAAATTAAAAGAAAAGTACCTGGACTACGAACTTGAAAGAAAGTCTACAGCAAACTGACATAAATAAAAACAAATTGGAGGCAAGGAGAAATAAATATACAACATTTTGAAGATTACACGATTACAAGAACGCATAAAAATTAAACGACAGAAGAGAGGAAATAAAAATTATGAACAAGTAATTGAAAAGTCATAAAGATAACATAGCACTTTAGGTGGCAAACAACGGAGATGAGAATAAAGTCCGCTTAGCATTTGCGGTTGAATGTTGGACCGTGTTATAGCCTGACTAATGTGTGAACCAATAAATGTATGCTATACTAAACTTTTTTCATGAAACAACGCACTTAAAACTCCGAATGCGTTCTCTTTGATGTTTACCAAGGTACTGACATAACAACACATCTTCTACAGAAGAAAAAAAATGCTTCAAGCAGTATTGCATGATCAAAAAACTGATCCCAAATGAAGAGCACTTGGGTATGTTATCTTTCGCTTTCTTTTCATCCCTTTCACGTCACGCAAAATATATGTTTAAAACTATAATATGAACCGTAAACATCAGATTATTCAGTTTTTAGATGTTTTTAATTGAATGTTACATCCGAAGGGAGACAAATTTTGATTTGCTTCTGTACGCGAATACAGAAACGTAACTGTTTAAGAAAAAAGACGTTGATTTCGTCTCGTAGTAGTGAAATCGGAAAAAAGGAGTTCTCAGTTTTGCACTGTTGTAGCTCTGAGTACAACATATGAATATCATCGTTGCGAATGACGTAACACTTCAACAATTCCGTTTGTGTTTCCGAAAATCTATCTGTAATTACTTCTTACTTATGCTGCTTTTCTGTTTTTGTTGATCAGTCCCCTGACTGGTTTGATAGCCACGACTTCTCCTCAATTATTTGTTGGATACATTCCAATCTCTGTCTTCCCCTAGAGGTTTTGCCCTCTAGAGCCTCCTCCAGTAACTTGAAAGTTATTTCGTGATGTCTTAGAATATGTCCTATCATGCTGTCCCTTCTTCTTGTCAGAGGTTTCCACTTCTTTCACCGCCGATTTTGGATAGAACCTCATTATTTCTTATCAGCCCAACTAATTATCAGCATTCTACTGCAGCACCACGTCTCAAACGCTTCGATTCTCTTCTGTTTCAGTTTTCCACTGTTTATGATTTACACTTTACAATGCTGTGCTCCAAACGTACATGAAATTTCTTCCTGAAATTAAGGCCAACCTTTGATACTAGCAGACTTCGTTTGGTCAGGAATGCCCTCTTTGTCTGTACTGATTTGCATTGTGTGCCCTCATGGCGTATCCAGTATGTGGTATTTTGCTTCAAGGTAGCAGAAGTCCTTTACTTCGTCCGTGGTCCTCAATTTTGATTTAAACTTCTGACTAAGCTCATTTCTGCTACTCCTCATTACTTTCGTATTTCATCGGTTTACCCTCAATCCATATTCTGTGCATAGTAGATCATTCCATTCATGATACGTTGTAATTCTTCCTCGCTCTGATGGAAAACTGTTCCTCAAGTCATTGTCAGCATACAATAGTTTTGCTCCGCAGGCAGTAGTTGCAATATTGTCGACATTCGTTGTCCGTCTCACTTCTATGCGATTAAAGCAGTACCAGATGTTTACTGTTTCAGAATTTGATAACAGTAGTGCAGTATTTATTTCTTGAAATTGTTTTCACGAAGTATTTCACGTTGCCACACATTTGCTGAGAATCTGAACGCCAAAGTCTCTAGAGGAAAGGAAGGTTCCAAATGATTGAAAAGAGCACAGGTAGTTCCAGTTTTCAAGAAGGGTCGTCGAGCAGATGCGCAAAACTATAGGCCTATATCTCTGAAATCGATTTGTTGTTGAATTTTAGAACATGTTTTTTGCTCGTGTATCATGTCATTTTTGGAAACCCAGAATCTACTCTGTAGGAATCAACATGGATTGCGGAAACAGCGATCATGTGAGACCGAACTCGCTTTATTTGTTCATGAGACCCAGAAAATATTAGATACAGGCTCACAGGTAGATGCCATTTTCCTTGACTTCCGGAAGGCGTTTGATACAGTTCCGCACTGTCGCCTGGTAAAGTAAGAGCCTACGGAATATCAGACTAGCTGTGTGGCAGGATTGAAGAGTTTTTAGCAAACAGAACACAGCATGTTGTTCTCAATGGAGAGACATCTAAAGACGTTAAAGTAACCTCTGGTGTGTCACAGGGGAGTGTTGTCGGACCATTGCTTTTCACAATATATATAAATGACCGAGTAGATACAATAAATATATAAATGACCGAGTAGATAGTGTCGGAAGTTCCATGCAGCTTTTAGCGGATGACGCTGTAGTATACAGAGAAGTTGCAGCATTATAAAATTGCAGCTAAATGCAGGAAGATCTGCAGCGGATAGGCACTTGGTGCAGGGAGTGGCAACTGACCCTTAACATAGACAAATGTAATGTATTGCGAATACATAGAAAGAAGGATCCTTTATTGTATGATTATGTGATAGCGGAACAAACACTGGTAGCAGTTACTTCTGTAAAATATCTGGGAGTATGCGTACGGAACGATTTGAAGTGGAATGATCATATAAAATTAATTGTTGGTAAGGCGGGTTCCAGGTTGAGATTCATTGGGAGAGTCCTTAGAAAATGTAGTCCATCAACAAAGGAGGTGGCTTACAAAACACTCGTTCGACCTATACTTGAGTATTGCTCATCAGTGTGGGATCCTTACCAGGTCGGGTTGACGGAGGAGATAGAGAAGATCCAAAGAAGAGCGGCGCGTTTCGTCACAGGGTTATTTGGTAAGCGTGATAGCGTTACGGAGATGTTCAGCAAACTCAAGTGGCAGACTCTGCAAGAGAGGCGCTCTGCATCGCGGTGTAGCTTGCTGTCGAGGTTTCGAGAGGGTGCGTTTCTGGATGAGGTATCGAATATATTGCTTCCCCCTACTTATATCTCCCGAGGAGATCACGAATGTAAAATTAGAGAGATTCGAGCGCACTAAGACTTTCCGACAGTCGTTCTTCCCGCGAACCATACGCGACTGGAACAGGAAAGGGAGGTAATGACAGTGGCATGTAAAGTGCCCTCCACCACACACCGTTGGGTGGCTTGCGGAGTATAAATGTAGATGTAGATGTAGAAAGTACTGTTGCAACAAACAGGCAGAGTAGACGCGTCTAAACAAATAGCGGAAGCCTTAAACTCAAAGCAGACACTTCGTGCATTACAAGCAAATATCCCAACGTTAACACAGAGTAGCTGCGTACATACATTAGCGCAGTGCAGTAGCAGGGCTTTCACTGACGCCGTATGACTCGTCCACGAACAATGTTCCGGAGGCCACATTTCTTGGCGTCTAGACAACGACTTGCAGCCCACACGCTGCTCCACTGTGTGTGTAGCCGGTAACTACCGTCTGAAATTGAAACGACTAAATTCGGTGAGTGACCAGCTGCGAAGATAATTATTGCGCGCTGTGAATGGAGTTGTGTTATAAATGAAAAAATAAACACTCTGTCATACCGATTTATTCAGCTCATATAAAAGGGCAACGATACTAAAATTTTATGAAACCGTTACGGATTTTTTTAAGCTTTGCATCTGAGTGTAATAAGAAGTATGAAACTATTCACTGTTACTACAGTAATGCCACAGAAAAGAAAGTACTGAGGAACTATTTTTTATAGCTTATTTTCCATCAACTCTTATTTAGAAGGACCTAGGTTTTAGTAGTAGACAATAGCTCGAAATCAAAATATTAGTAGAATTAGGTTTGTGGAACATCGGTTTTAGAAAAGAGTTGTTGTTGTGGTCTTCAGTCCTGAGACTGGTTTGATGCAGCTCTCCATGCTACTCTATCCTGTGCAAGCTTCTTCATCTCCCAGTACCTACTGCAACCTACATCCTTCTGAATCTGCTTAGTGTATTGATCGCTTGGTCTCCCTCTACGATTTTTACCCTTCACGCTGCCCTCCAATGCTAAATGTGTGATCCCTTGATGCCTCAAAATATGTCCTACCAACCGATCCCTTCTTCTAGTCAAGTTGTGCCACAAACTTCTCTTCTCCCCAATCCTTTTCAATACCTCCTCATTAGTTACGTGATCTACCCACCTTATCTTCAGCATTCTTCTGTAGCACCACATTTCGAAAGCTTCTATTCTCTTCTTGTCCAAACAATTTATCGTCCATGTTTCACTTCCATACATGGCTACACTCCATACAAATACTTTCAGAAACGACTTCCTGACACTTAAATCTATACTCGATGTTAACAAATTTCTCTTCTTCAGAAACGATTTCCTTGCCATTGCCAGTCTACATTTTATATCCTCTCTACTTCGACCATCATCAGTTATTTTACTCCCTCCCTAAATAGCAAAACTCCTTTACTACTTTAAGTGTCTCATTTCCTAATCTAATTCCCTCAGCATCACCCGATTTAATTTGACTACATTCCATTATCCTCGTTTTGCTTTTGTTGATGTTCATCTTATACCCTCCTTTCAAGACACTGTCCATTCCGTTCAACTGCTCTTCCAAGTCCTTTGCTATCTCTGACAGAATTACAATGTCATCGGCGAACCTCAAAGTTTTTACTTCTTCTCCATGAATTTTAATACCTACTCCGAATTTTTCTTTTGTTTCCTTTATTGCTTGCTCAATATACAGATTGAATAACATCGGGGAGAGGCTACAACCCTGTCTCACTCCTTTCCCAACCACTGCTTCCATTTCATGCCCCTCGACTCTTATAACTGCCATCTGGTTTCTGTACAAATTGTAAATAGCCTTTCGCTCCTTGTATTTTACCCCTGCCACCTTCAGAATTTGAAAGAGAGCATTCCAGTTAACGTTGTCAAAAGCTTTCTCTAAGTCTACAAATGCTAGAAACGTAGGTTTGCCTTTTCTTAATCTACCTTCTAAGATAAGTCGTAAGGTTAGTATTGCCTCACGTGTTCCAACATTTCTACGGAATCCAAACTGATCTTCCCTGAGGTCCGCTTCTACCAGTTTTTCCATTCGTCTGTAAGGAATTCGCGTTAGTATTTTGCAGCTGTGACTTATTAAACTGATAGTTCGGTAATTTTAACATCTGTCAACACCTGCTTTCTTTGGGATTGGAATTATTATATTCTTCTTGAAGTCTGTGGGTATTTCGCCTGTCTCATACATCTTGCTCACCAGATGGTAGAGTTTTGTCAGGACTGGCTCTCCCAAGGCCATCAGTAGTTCTAATGAAATGTTGTTTACTCCCGGGGCCTTGTTTCGACTCAGGTCCGTCAGTGCTCTGTCAAACTCTTCACGCAGTATCTTATCTCCCATTTCATCTTCATCTACATCCTCTTCCAATTCCATAATATTGTCCTCAAGTACATCGCCCTTGTATAAACCCTCTATATACTCCTTCCACCTTTCTGCCTTCCCTTCTTTGCTTAGAACTAGGTTGCCATCTGAGCTCTTGATATTCATACAAGTGGTTCTCTTCTCTCCAAAGGTCTCTTTAATTTTCCTGTAGGCAGTATCTATCTTACCCCTAGTGAGACAAGCCTCTATATCCTTACATTTGTCCTCTAGCCATCCCTGCTTAGCCATTTTGCACTTCCTGTCGATCTCATTTTTGAGACGTTTGTATTCCTTTTTGCCTGCTTCATTTACTGCATTTTTATATTTTCTCCTTTCATCAATTAAATTCAATATTTCTTCTGTTACCCAAGGATTTCTATTAGCCCTCGTCTTTTTACCTACTTGATCCTCTGCTGCCTTCACTACTTCATCCCTGAGAGCTACCCATTCTTCTTCTACCGTATTTCTTTCCCCCATTCCTGTCAATTGTTCCCTTATGCTCTCCCTGAAACTCTCTACAAACTCTGGTTCTTTCAGTTTATCCAGGTCCCATCTCCTTAAATTCCCACCTTTTTGCAGTTTCTTCAGTTTCAATCTGCAGTTCATAACCAATAGATTGTGGTCAGAATCCACATCTTCCCCTGGAAATGTCTTACAATTTAAAACTCGGTTCCTAAATCTCTGTCTTACCATTATATAATCTATCTGATACCTTTTGGTATCTCCAAGATTCTTCCAGGTATACAACCTTCTTTTATGATTCTTGAACCAAGTGTTAGCTATGATTAAGTTATGCTCTGTGCAAAATTCTACAAGGCGGCTCCCTCTTTCATTTCTTCCCCCCAATCCATATTCACCTACTATGTTTCCTTCTCTCCCTTTTCCTACTCTCGAATTCCAGTCACACATGACTATTAAATTTTCGTCTCCCTTCACTACCTGAATAATTTCTTTTATCTCGTCATACATTTCATCAATTTCCTCATCATCTGCAGAGCTAGTTGGCATGTAAACTTGTACTACTGTAGTAGGCATGGGCTTTGTGTCTATCTTGGCCACAATAATGCGTTCACTATGCTGTTTGTAGTAGCTTACCCGCACTCCTATCTTTTTATTCATTATTAAACCTACTCCTGCATTACCCCTATTTGATTTTGTATTTATAACCCTGTAATCACCTGACCAAACGTCTTGTTCCTCCTGCCACCGAACTTCACTAATTCCCACTATATCTCACTTTAACCTATCCATTTCCCTTTTTAAATTTTCTAACCTACCTGCCCGATTAAGGGATCTGACATTCCACGCTCCGATCCGTAGAATGCCAGTTTTCTTTCTCCTGATAACGACGTCCTCTTGAGTAGTCCCCGCCCGGAGATCCGAATGGGGGACTATTTTACCTCCGGAATATTTTACCCAAGAGGACGCCATCTTCATTTAATCATACAGTAAAGCTGCATGTCCTCGGGAAATATTACGGCTGTAGTTTCCCCTTGCTTTCAGTAAGTTAGTGTATTTTTGATATCTAAGGAAATGCAGATAGTTAATTGAACTCAAACTACTTTACAATTAGGGAATTGTGCTGTTGATCAGATTTTTCGTTATTACTGTGTAAATGTGGGTTTTTGTACATTATGCATGTATAGAAAATATGAGAGACAGCTCTATGTGCAAATGAGCTAGACCAAGTTGTCGATTTTATGGATTACCACTCGTATCGTGCCTAAATAAGCAGATTTATGAGAGTTTAGTCACTACCACACATGCATTTTCGTCACTGTTGGAAGCCTGGAATCAGATCCTTTGAAAGTACTGGGCTAACGGGCGTTCTTCTTGTCTTAATTGTGGGCAGTACAGTATAGCCTATGTTGTGGAATACGATCTACAGAAAAATGTACAAATCTGCGAACTCAGTTGGGCTTGGTACGGGTGAAATAGGGAAACGGATGCCCTCAGTGGATTAGACAGCACACAGTACCTCCTCGTCGTTACACACGGTGAATCTTATTTCGTAATAAATGACGAGCTTCTGCAGACAGAGATATTTCCATTGAACTAGCACTATTCTTAGACTTCCTTGAAGTATGTTGCTGAATGCGTGTACGTGATTGCCATGAGTGGCGTGGGGCGCATAAAAAGCAGAGCGAGGGACTTCTAAGTAAAAGCATGATCTACATAAAAAACAAACTGAGTGAAAGAAGAAGGTAAAGAAAATTACTTCTAAGAAGCTATGTAAATTAAGTGGTAGACTTCTCTACTGTGAAAGCGAATTAAAGAGACCTTGTTCACCCTTTGACATCGCAGTGCATCAAGGAAAAGTTCTCGGCTTACAAGGAAAGTCTATCAACCTTTGTCCCTGCTCAACGACTGCGCTACTTCTTGCCCTTTGGGTTAGGTTTACCACATCATGTTCAGTGACGTCAGTGGAAAATATTTAGCTTATGAGAGTATCTGAGCTACATTTTGAAAGGGGGGGGGGTTCAACTTTAGAAATGTGAAGCGTTGTTAGGATATCTTTAATTCACCATAGTTTCACCGATATAATTTCCAACATTCGTAGTTTCAATTGGTCCCTGGAAAACAGGAATAAGGTAGGAACGGAATGTTATGCTAATAGTGTTGGAATAGGTTGGTTGAGGGACTAGAACGTCGTCGGTGATGTAAGTTCAAATGAAATCTAGACATGATTTTGACATCATTGACGGAGATGGTACGAACCACACTAATTAGTTCAACTATAAGACACGACTGTCTTCGATATTGTTACCGATAATATGCAGAATGGCAGGAATGGAGATGTCAAAGGCAAGTTCATCAAAAGGAGACAATGAACTGGGGTCATATGAATATGAGGAAGAAATCGGTTGTTTCCTTGTTAAATTGCAGTCTTTCTGAATATGGACCCCGCTTGTTATGAAGTCCACTGTCTATAGATTTCTGAGACGAGAGCAGCAATTTCACCAAAATTGAACCAACAAAGGCAGTGATTGGATGGAAATGGTCTGTACAAAAGAAAAGGGAAATATTATGAATAGGTAATGTTTTCTGGGATGGAAGAGGAATTCTTCCTATTGACTACTGTGCGAAGTGTAAAAGAATATCATTGTGAAATGTCCACTTGAGTCGTCCTCGGAGATGCCTCAGGCGTCATGAGAGATCTGACGCTAGTACGAGGAAATACGCTTTCTGTAAACAACTGCATTAATTTGTTTTATAGCTGTACGCAAAAGATGTTGCTTGATCACAGTGTTTCCAAAATTCAAATTATGTATCTTTGAGAGCTTGTTGAGTACTCAAATATGTTATTTTCCAATACTATTGCTGGAATGAAGTATGAAAAACGTGTCAATTGTGTGTGTGTGTGTGTGTATATGTGTGTGTGTGTGTGTGTGTGTGTGTGTGTGTGTGTGTGTGTGTACACAACAGATTGCAGTTCCTTTTCGCTGCATATTAGCAACAGAATTAACATGGAAGTGTTAGAGAGAGTGTCAAGTAGCAAACGAACCAGGTGAATATTGAGAGATAATACTGTGCAGCAGTAAAGTCTTCAAATGGAAAACGGCAAAGCTCTATTCGTACGGTCTAATCTGACGCTCGGCGAGGTGGTTGATGGTAAAATCCCTTACGGTCGCTCCCAACAGCCGAGTGTCAGCTTGGACTGTGCGAATAGTAGGTAACTAATGCGAATTGTACTGTGGTAGTGATCTGTGGATGTCTCGATGTGTCACATTCGTTTTGAATCGAAATGAAACCTATGTCACTGAATGGAGACAATTATGAAAGTTTGGAATTTTTAACAAAACTTTTTGCTAGTTGCAGTGTTTTGTATATATTACAATGAATGCACAGCATTTGGAATTTGTTACTCAAACGTGCTGAACTAAAAAAAATAGATCTGTCCTGGAACAACAAAACAAAAGCATGGTATCTGAGAAACAAATTACGTTTCGCTTACACTTTTTTTGATCTAAATTAAATGCTATAACGTCTCCGACGTTTGCAAAAATGTCAGAGTGTAATTATCGCGCAACCGGCGGAGGGTAGGTAATGTAACTCCTACTAAACCCTTTCCAAAACTCACCGCACGCTATGCATAATGCTGGTGGTGAATCATTAACCACAGATTAACGAAATCTGGTAGAACAGATGGCGGTTGTGCAGAATGTACGGGTGAAAAGGGTAGGGGGCAGACTAACAGCGGAACGGGGACAGACGAGTGGAGAGGTCCGTTAGACACGAGGGATAAAAAGTGAGATTCATTTCTTTTCACAGTACTCCACTGCTGTTCTTCAATGTTTTATTATCTGTTTCACACTAGCTCCTCTCTGACTGCATGAACGTATTAGAGAGCTTCTACCACTGCTTCAACGGAGGAGCGCGCTTTCACCAGGCCCTTAGAAAACCCTCGAAAAGATTATGTTGAATTTTTAAATTGTTCTATGATTCGTTTCGTAATGGGTAGTGGCGCATTATGATGCTTTTGTCACATGAAATTGTAGCCTCTTTGGATCTGCTCTTGACAAAGGAACTGCCATTTTCCTTGCTTGAGGATTCACAGCTCAGTGCGTAGTATGATGATGGAGGCCAGAGGGTAAGTTACTTTCCTTCGCATTCAGTGAGTGGTTTACAATGACTTGTATTCAAGAGAATAACACCAGAATGATAACTTATAATGCTAAGCATCGAAAGCGAAGAAACGTAGCTAAAGTGTATAACACGTAAGTAGCCACAAATAAAACATTACAATTCAGCTGCAAACAAATAATTTCATGTCTAGATATCTGATGGCGCAAGTCAAATGGGGCCATTACAGTATGTGACAGCCCTGAGGAGCGTTATGGCACATGTATGACGCTGTCAATGACTGTGTTATGAATAGCAACTGAATATCATTAGGAACGCTTATCCCAGCGCGACAAGCCGAGGATGAATGTAACCACAACACTTTTAACACGTCTTTACTGGTAAAGATATTACTTCACGAAATGAGCCCTCAGCAGGCGATTAGTGTTTCTCGTAGAAGCATATGCGCAACTGTTGTTGCATCTGCGTGGCAATGTACGATCACGCTCAAAAGTATCCGAAGGTCCTGAATTCCATTCTTCCTGACTTGTATGCAACCCACATAATGTAGCTTTCTCACGAGTACTCTAAACTCTTTTCTGTACAATCATTTGACTACACAAAACGTATACCACGTAAGACCATTAGAGAACACCACTCTGTATGGCTATCGGTCCAGATGCAAATTAATAACATAGTAATACAGATATTAGGAAACGCATTATTACAGATGCCACAGCTATTAACGCTTGTACACTTAAACTTATTACGAGGGTAAGTCTATTATTATCCGCAAAGTAGTTATAAAATTTTATTGTAATCAAATAGGAAACTTACAACAACATCATTTTTCGACATAGTCCCCTTGCGTTTCAACGCACTTGGTCCATCGTTGTACAAGCTTCCTGATGCCCTCATAACAGAAGGTTCCTGCGAGCCAGGTATGCACCGCTTCTTTCACTGCTTCGTCCGAGGCAAATCAATGGCCCCTTAATGCTTGTTTGATTGGACCAAACAAGTGATAGTCAGAAGGGGCAAGATGGAGGATGATCCAGAAATTCAAATTTGCGTTTCTGGAGCGTTCCAGCGGCGTGGGCAGAAGTATGCGGAAGGGCACTGTCGTGCAACAAGACAACACCTTTTGACAGCAATCCTCGGCGTTTGCTTCGAATTGCAGGCTTTAGCCTGGCAGTAAGTATCTCAGTGTAATGTACACTGTTTATTGTGATGTCCCTTTCCCCATAATATTCCAGTACTGGATCTTGTGCGTCCCAAAAAACCGTAAGCATAAGTTTTTCTGCGGACGGTTGGGTCTTGAACTTTTTCTTGCACGGCGAATTTGGATGTTTCCACTCCATACTCTGCCATTTACTCTCCGACTCGTAATGATGGGTCCATTTTTCGTCACGAGTAATGATCCTGTCTAAGAAGTTGTCCCCTTCGTTACCATAGCGATCCAAATATTTTTTGCAGATGTCCAAGCGCGTTTGTTTATGCAGCTGTGTGAGTTGTTTTGGAACCCATCTTTCACAAACTTTATGAACCCCAAGTCTGTTGTGGATGATTTCTAGGCAGAACCGTGACTAATTTGCAGACGATGTGCCACTTCGTCAATAGTTAATCGTCTGTCTAAGAGAATCATTTCACTTGAACGCTCAATGGTTTCTTGATTTGTGGCGGTAAACGGTCGTCCAGCTCCTTCATCGTGCGTAACACTTGTGCTACAATTTTGGAATTTTTCAATCCATTCGTAGACACTCCGTTGTGGCAAAACACTGTTCCCGTACTGTACCGAATGTCTTCGATGGATTTCGGCATCTGATACGCCTTCCGATCACAAAACACGGATCACTGAACGTTCCTCTTCTTTGGTGCAAATAGACAGCGGAGCAACCATGATTAACAACACGGCAGCGATAACGAAACTAACCTAGCAGCTTGAAAATTGCAAAGATACAACAACAAATAAACAAAGTATGCGTCATCAACGTAAAACGACAGTACTAGCAAAATAAACAAAAATATAACTAAATTGCGGATAATAATTGACTTACCCTCATACAATAAATAACGTTTGAAAAGACAAGTTTGAACTTGAAAGCACATGACTAAAATTTTTGTACTGTACCGGAACTTGAGATTTCTACCCCGGCCAACTAACCACGAAAGATCTTAAATATTATTCCATCCTCAAATAACAAAGCGTACGCATCTTTAAACTTGCAATGAAGTGCAGTAAAATTTTGTGTTGGATTGTGATTCGAACCCAGCACCGAATCAGTCGTTAACTAAGCACACCCAAATGTTGGATACGGAAAATTGTCGCCAGTAGCGAGATGATTCAAACTGAAATGATGAGACGAAAAAGTTTTTCCTAAGCGGTATACAAAACCCGCATCTATGCCAGTCCTTTCTGATCATGAACAGACTTTAAATAGTGGTTAATTTCACCAGTAGCGTGATGTACACATCCCTAAACTGGATATAACGTTACGAAAAGTTCTGCTCTATCTGGTTGCCGAACCGCCCATATCTCTGTAGTTGACTACAAACGAAGAGGTGTTAAATATCGAGCTTTTAAACACAATTAGCCTGGAGTGACGTGTTTGTGTCTGAAATGATATTCTGTGTCTGACTGGGAGTCGAAACCGGTACCGATCGTAACTGTCGACAACGTAGGAGAGACATTACTAATCGTAACTATTTTTCACCTGTGGTTTGGTGTGTACATGCTACACCTCGAAATGACGTGATGCAACTTTTTTTTTTGTCTGACCAGGATTCGAAACCTGACACCCGCCTTTCGTGGAGACTTGAGAACTGTGGAATCTAGCAGAAACAACTAAACAATGAAACCTTACATAACGATTAGCTCATTAATAAAATGACATTCGCGGTTTAAGAAAGCTAAGTAACGACAGAGATATAACTTGCTACGAGTTCCGCCTTTCTCACGGTCCCACCTACACGGATGCTCCTACAGTTGGCAGAGATGGGACATCATGTTTAGTGTGGATTTGGGACCACGATGCGGCTATACGTTATTCAGTTCGTACATGTTAAAAATGGTTGCCTGATCTCATTTTTGTTCGTTATTGTTCGTTGCGTTTGCTCTGCGCGGACGTCCCATGGCAACTGTTCAAGTTTCTCCTTGATCCGTTCACCCAGTTTTCTTTGTTACAGAAGACAGTTAACCCTCTGACCGAACACGCTGAGCTGTCATGCCGGCATCCAATAACGTGGTACTACAATTATAGCTGGTTCCTGATTTTGTTGTAACGAAGGTGGCTCAACGCTGGATTGCAATCTGTTCGAAACATTCATTTCCTTGCTCTACCGCATGGTCATTAGCCGAATGCCTCTTCAACCCAGTGCGTACTTTCGATTTGTTTTTTAATTTCTGAAACAAAATAACATGAGAGCTATCTACACGAACTGGAAACGCGGTAGAATACGGAAATTCTACAGATACTATTTCCTTCCATTCGAGCTGCTGTAATATTGTTTGTGTGCTCTATTAACGAACTTTCCCCAGTGTAAACACAATGCCGAAATATGGAGCGCATTCATTTTTTTACATTGTAAATCGTATTTGTCTCATATAATTGCGTTAACAATAATATTGTGACAATAGCACTTGCAGCGTATGCCGTGAAAAATATTGATGTGCGTAATCTACCAACGCAGGCAAACCTCTGAACAAAGTAGATTGATACGCAAAACACAGGGGCTTTTATTTGGTGTATTGTTACGCAGGTTGCTATATTTATCAAGCGTCATTTTTTATTTGAGATTCTAGAATTGTTCTCGCAGTGACTTTTTTGCACGTGGCATAGTTGAAGGTTATGCGGAACGATGTTTAAGCGTTAGATAATGGAGCGTAAAACAGAAAAAAGTCTAACGTTTGTGGCATTTTGTTATCTTTGGATTTAATAGAGAGTTGCAGACAGCGGAGGCAATTTGAAATATTTGTACTGTGTCTGGGGTAAGTGTATCTAAGAAATCGCGTTAGTAAATGCTTTTTTTTTTCAGTGATGTGAACTGTTTGTCACATTCGATAAGACCAATGGGCTTTGATGAAGGACAGTTTACCGCTGTGGTCCACCCGGTTACTGACACTTGCATTCAGTGAGCAATGCCGGGTAAAAAGAAAGGGAATATGATTAGGGTTAAACATCCCATCGATGATGAAGTCATTAGCGACGAAGCAGAAGCTAGAATTGGAGACGAAGGGGAAGCAAATAGACTGTGCCTGCGCCAGTACTGTACTCTGTCGTCAGATCTGCCACAGACCACTGCCTATCCTGTTTTAGAGAGCGGGTAAGCCTCCGATCCTTACGTTCTGTGATGAGGTATGGACGTCCAACTTCCTGTCGCCTACTGTAGCGGGACGCGAAATTGAAGCGTCACCCATGCACCAGTGTCAGCCCAGTTTGCAGGTGAATATAAGTTAGTGTTTTGTTTATGTATTTTGTAATATTTGTAATGTTTGTGAATTATCCAAAGTTTTGTATTTATTTTTATGTTTCATGAACGGAGAGGGCGGCGCAACGAACGGAGACAGCATCTTCACTGGCGGGACCAGAGATAAAATTGCTGGTCACTATACGTCGCGGGTCGACAGCCAAAGAGCAACAGAAGATCCTGAATCCGAGTTGTTGCGTCGTGCTTCTAAAAATTGAAAAAATAAGAATTTAATGTTTCTACAACAATGACGTCATAGAAAGTTCAATCATGTTGTAAATGTTCAGTCCTATCTTGTCAAGGCTCATGTTCACGTCTATATGTAGTATATATGAAGATAATAAACTAGTGTATACTACAAAAGTTTAAATACGTGTTCCGAGAATTTATTTATGAAGAATTATATTGAGGAAGAAGTATTACTGATTTATTTGACAAGATTATTAATTTTTGACAACGTTCATCGCGAGTTTGAGTCTTAAAAGTTTATTCAATGTGGCTTTAATATTTATTAAAGCTGATAACTTGCATTAATATAATTTCTGAGAAGAAACAAACGACATCTAAATTGAAAAAAGTTTGCGCAAACCAATTGGACTGAGTGACGTAATTCTGCGCATACGACTCAAATGATGATGTGTTAATTACAGTTTCGTTCAATAACCATTCAGAGACAACTTTAAAAAGAATTTAAATAATTTTGAAGTGTTTTGTAAATGACGTAGGTGACGAAGTCTGCACATGGTCATATGTCAAAAGAAAATCATTTATACAAAACTTACATCGTTACACTACACTACTCGTGGTTTCAGCGTTCTTGAACCACTTTCCACTGACGCTCACAACAGTAGCACGCCGTTTGAGTTGCCCGCTCCCAGGCAGTGGCCCACAACAATATGTACTTCTCTTACCGCGTCACGTGCCATCAACGCCACGAGGCAGTATACAACCTCGCTGTGGGCAGTGGTCATACAGTGTTGGCGCATCAGTGTATTTCTTATTGTATTTGATATTGAGACGTTGAAAATATTGGTGCTTGGCTGCAATTCGAACTCAGATCTCCCCTTTCACGAGCTGTAAACCCCTTCGGGACGATACAGTTCCATCATTTAGTTGTTTCTACTAGTTTTCAAAGTCCTCAAGGTTTCCATGAAAGTCAAGTGTCTGGGTTCGAATCGCGGTCAGGGACAAAAATTTGTATCATGTCATTTCAAGCTGTAGCATGTGCAAATCAAATTACAGGTGAAAAATAATGGTATGCAGCACCTCTCCGTGCATTGTCAGCAGTGACAACTGACGCTCGTTTCTCCTCCCAGTCATCAAATCATTTCAGTATCAAACATGTCGCTTCTAGATACTTATGAGAAAGATCCCGATAGTTAACATATCTTCGTATGTAGTCAGCTACGGTGATACGTGCAGATTCGACAGCCATTCAGCACAAAACTTTTCGTCGCGTTATCTCCAGGTCCGACATGTGCACATCTTGCTACTTGTGAACTAAACCGGCATTTAACGTCTATTCGTGGCTGAAAACGACTGGGATGGGTGTTGGTTTCGGACTCTACTAAGGGGAACCAGAAAACGCCTTCGTCTCGTCACTTCAGTTCGGCATCTCGCTACTGGTGAAAAGTTTCGACGTCCAATTTGATTGTCCTTAGTTAACGATCGATTTGCTGCTGGGTTTGAAACCCCGTCCATCACAAAACTTCTCTTCACTTCAAGTTTAAACATACACGAACCTTGTTGTTTGTGAATGGAATCATATTTATTTCGTTGTTAGTAAATAGGGGTAGTGTATAGAAGTCATGGCTGACGGTCTACTGCAAAAATGTTCATAATGTACTTCTAAGTTGAAACGTACTTCCGAAATGAAATTTATCTTAATAAATTAAGTGCACAAGCTTTGAAGACAGTGTCATGTGCAATATCGTGTTTAGTTGTATTTACATTATCTTGGTGTTAATTTGCATCCGCGCCGACAATGACAAGACGCCTGAGACCACACGGCTACCACGCGCGGCGGAAGGGGTTTATTATCATACACACGTATGTATATATAACCCTTTCTCTCTTACCTTCTCTTTTTCAGCTTGCCGTAATCTGTCTGCGGATCGTGTGAACTGTGTTGTGTGGGTTAGGGTATTTAAAGTATTTCTGTTTCGTATTCCTTGAGGCAAAATTTGGGGACCAGCCCAGCATTAGCCTAGACGACGTGGGAAACCATCTAGAAACCACACTCCGGCTGGTTGGTGTGGCACCCCACGGTCCTAAATCTGCCATACGGTTTCGTTGCATTTGTGGATCAGCTATACTGAGATGACAAAAGTCATGGGACAACGATATGCACATATACAGACGGCGGTAGTATAGCCTACACAAAGAAAAAGGGCAGCGCATTGGCGAAGCTGGCATTTTTACTTAGATGATTCATGTGAAAAGGTTTACAACGTGATTATGGTCTCACGACTGGAATTAACAAACTTTGGACTCGGAATGGTACTTGGAGCTGGACCCATGGGACATTCCATTTCAGAAATTCAGTGTTCCTAGATCCAGAGTGTCAAGAGTGTGCCGAGAACACCGAATTTCAGGCAATATCTCTCCAATGACACGCAGTGGCCGGTGGCTTCACTTAACCACAGAGAGTAGCGGCGGTTACGTAGAGTTGTTAGTGCTAGCAGACAAGTAAAACTACATGTAATTGCCTCAGAAAACAATGTGGGACGTACGACGGACGTATCGGTTAGGACAGTGCTGTGAAATTTTGCGTTAATGGGCTGTGGCAGCAGATGACCCCACGCGAGTGCCTTTGCACGACCACGCCTGCAGCCCATCTTCTGGGCTCGCGATCATATCGGTTGCACCTTAGACGAGAATGGAATATCGTGTCGTGGTCAGATGAATGCCGGTTTCAGTTGGGAAGAGCTAATGGTAAAGTCTGACAGTGGCCCAGACCCAAGTTGTCTTCAGTCTGGAACCGCGCGACCGCTACGGTAGCAGGTTCGAATCCTGCCTCGGGCATGAATGTGTGTGATCTCCTTTGGTTAGTTAGGTTTAAGTAGTGCTACGTTCTAGGGGACTGATGACATCAGAAGTTAAGTCCCATAGTGCTCAGAGCCATGTTGAACCCAAGATGTCAATAAGGCACTGGGCAAGCTGCCGGTGGCTCCAAAATTGTTTGGGGTATGTTTACATGCCATCCCCCATGAACCATGGACCTTGCCGTTGGTGGGGAGGCCTGCGTGCCTAAGCGATACAGATGACCGTACCGTAGGTGCAACCACAACGGAGAGGTATCTGTTGAGAGGCCAGAGAAACGTGTGGTTCCTGAAGAGGGGCAGCAGCCTTTTCAGTAGTTTTAGGGGCAACAGTCTGGATGATTGACTGATCTGGCCTTGTAACACCAACCAAAACGGCCTTGCTGTGCTGGTACTGCGAACGGCTGAAAGCAAGGGGAAACTACAGTCGTAATTTTTCCCGAGAGCATGCAGCTTGGCTGTATGGTTAACTGATGTTGGCGTCCTCTTGGGTAAAATATTCCGGAGGTAAAAAAAAAAAAAAAAACTGGCGTTGTACGAATCGGAGCGTGGAATATCAGATCCCTTAATCGGGCAGGTAGGTTAGAAAATTTAAAAAGGGAAATGGATAGGTTAAAGTTAGATATAGTGGGAATTAGTGAAGTTCGGTGGCAGGAGGAACAAGACGTTTGGTCAGGTGATTACAGGGTTATAAATACAAAATCAAATAGGGGTATTGCTGGAGTAGGTTTAATAATGAATAAAAAAATAGGAATGCGGGTGAGCTACTACAAACAGCATAGTGAAAGCATTATTGTGGCCAAGATAGATACGAAGCCCACACCTACTACAGTAGTACAAGTTTATATGCCAACTAGCTCTGCAGATGATGAAGAAATTACTGAAATGTATAATGAGATAAAAGAAATTATTTAGGTAGTGAAGGGAGACGAAAATTTAATAGTCATGGGTGACTGGAATTCGAGAGTAGGAAAAGGTTCAAATGGCTCTGAGCACTATGGGACATAACTTCTAAGGTCATCAGTCCCCTAGAACTTAGAACTACTTAAACCTAACTAACCTAAGGACATCACACACATCCATGCCCGAGGCAGGATTCGAACCTGCGACCGTAGCGGCCACGCGGTTCCAGACTGTAGCGCCTTTAACCACTTGGCCACACCGGCCGGCCAGTAGGAAAAGGGACAGAAGCAAACATAGTAGGTGAATATGGATTAGGGGTAAGAAATGAAAGAGGAAGCCGCCTGGTAGAATTTTGCATAGAGCACAACTTAATCATAGCTAACACTTGGTTCAAGAATCATAAAAGAAGGTTGTATACATGGAAGAAGCCTGGAGATACTGACAGGTTTCAGATAGATTATGTAATGGTAAGACAGAGATTTAGGAACCGGGTTTTAAATTGTAAGACATTTCCAGGGGCAGATGTGGACTCTGACCACAATCTATTCGTTATGAACTGTAGATTAAAACTGAAGAAACTGCAAAAAGGTGGGAATTTAAGGAGATGGGACCTGGATAAACTGAAAGAACCAGAGGTTGTACAGAGTTTCTGGAGAGCATAAGGGAACAATTGACAGGAATGGGTGAAAGAAATACAGTAGAAGAAGAATGGGTAGCTCTGAGGGATGAAATAGTGAAGGCAGCAGAGGATCAAGTAGGTAAAAAGACGAGGGCTAGTAGAAATCCTTGGGTAACAGAAGAAATATTGAATTTAATTGATGGAAAAAGAAACTATAAAAATGTAGTAAATGAAGCTGGCAAAAGGAATACAACGTCTCAAAAATGAGATCGACAGGAAGTGCAAAATCGCTAAGCAGGGATGGCTAGAGGACAAATGTAAGGATGTAGAGGCTTATCTCACTAGGGGTAAGATAGATTCTGCTTACAGGAAAATTAAAGAGACCTTTGGAGAGAAGAGAACCACTAGTATTAGTATCAAGAGCTCAGGTGCAAACCCAGTCCTAAGCAAAGAAGGGAAAGCAGAAAGGTGGAAGGAGTACATAGAGGGTCTATACAAGGGTGATGTTCTTGAGGACAATATTATGGAAATGGAAGAGGATGTAGATGAAGATGAAATGGGAGATACGATACTGCGTGAAGAGTTTGACAGAGCACTAAAAGACCGATTCGAAAAAACACCCCGGGAGTAGACAACATTCCATTAGAACTACTGACGGCCTTGGGAGAGCCAGTCCTGACAAAACTCTACCATCTGATGAGCAAGATGTATGAGACAGGCGAAATACCCTCAGACTTCAGGAAGAATATAATAATTCCAATCCCAAAGAAAGCAGGTGTTGACAGATGTGAAAATTACCGATCTATCAGTTTAATAAGTCACAGCGGCAAAATACTAACGCGAATTCTTTACAGACGAATGGAAAAACTGGTAGAAGCCGACCTCGTGGAAGATCAGTTTGGATTCCGTAGAAATGTTGGAACACTTGAGGCAATACTGACCTTACGACTTATCGTAGAAGAAAGATTAAGGAAAGGCAAACCTACATTTCTAGCATTTGTAGACTTAGAGAAAGCTTTTGACAATGTTGACTGGAATACTCTCTTTCAAATTCTGAAGGTGGCAGGGGTAAAATACAGGGAGCGAAAAGCTATTTACAAATTGTACAGAAACCAGATGGCACTTATAAGAGTCGAGGTGCATGAAAGGGAAGCAGTGGTTGGGAAGGGAGTGAGACAGGGTTGTAGCCTCTCCCCGATGTTATTCAATCTGTATATTGAGCAAGCAGTAAAGAAAGCAAAAGAAAAATTCGTAGTAGGTATTAAAATCCACTTAAAGTAGTAAAGCAGTTTTGCTATTTGGGGAGCAAAATAACTGATGTTGGTCGAGGTAGAGAGGATATAAAATGTAGACTGGCAATGGCAAGGAAAGCTTTTCTGAAGAAGAGCAGTTTGTTAACATCGAGTATAGATTTAAGTGTCAGGAAGTCGTTTCTGAAAGTATTTGTATGTATTGTAGCCATGTATGGAAGTGAAACGTGGACGATGAATAGTTTGGACAAGAAGAGAATAGAAGCTTTCGAAATGTGGTGCTACAGAAGAACGCTGAAGATTAGATGGGTAGATCACATAACTAATGAGGAGGTATTGAATAGAATTGTAGATAAGAGGAGTTTGTGGCACAACTTGACAAGAGGAAGAGACCGGTTGGTAGGACATGTTCTGAGGCATCAAGGGAACACAAATTTAGCACTGGAGGGCAGCGTGGAGGGTAAAAATCATAGAGAGATAAATGGCTCTGAGCACTATGCGACTTAACTTCTGAGGTCATCAGTTGCCTAGAACTTAGAACTAATTGAACCTAACCAACCTAAGAACATCACACACATCCATGCCCGAGGCAGGATTCGAACCTGCGACCGTAGCGGTCGCTCGGTTCCAGACTGTAGCGCCTAGAACCACACGGCCACTCCGGCCGGCCATAGAGGGATACCAGTAGTTGAATACACTAAACAGATTCAGAAGGATGTAGGTTGCAGTGAGTACTGGGAGATGAAAAAGCTTGCACAGGATAGAGTAGCATGGAGAGCTGCATCAAACCAGTCTCAGGACTGAAGACCACAACAGCAACAACATGTTTACGTGGAATGACTAGGTCCTCTGGTCCAACTGAACCGATCATTGACTGGGAACGGTTATATTCGACTACTTGGAGACCATTTGCAGGCATTTGTGGACTTTATCTTCCACACCACGATAAAATTTTTATGGATGACAATACGCCAAAATTGTTCGCGATTGGTTTGAAAAACATTTTGGACAACTCGAGTGAATTACTGACCATCCAGATCGTCCTACATGCATCCTATCGAACTTTTATGCGACATAATCGAGAGGTCTCTTCGTGCACAAAATCCTGGACTGACAACACTTTCACAGTTATGGGCTGCTATAGAGGCAGCATGGCTCAATATACCTGCAGGATAGTTCCAGCGACATGTTGAGTTCACGCCAGGTAGACTTGCTGCACTACGCCACGCAAAAGTAGTCGTATACGATATTGGGAGGTATCTCGTGACTTCATGACTCTTTTCACCTCAGTGTATATATCTCGCAAGCTATCGAGCTGCGAGATACGCTTGAATATGGATTGACAGTAGAAAGACGACCGTAATGTAGAGTTGCAGAAATCATTTTAGCGGTAAAATAAACATAAAAATTGGGAAAACAAGCAGCTCAAGTGAAGGAATTCTGCTGCCTGGGAAGCAAAATAACACATAAAGGACGATGGAAGAGAACATAAGGGACTAACACAGGCAAAGGAGGGAATCCCTCGCCAAAAGAATCCTGCTAGTATCAAACATAGGCGTCAATTTGGGGAAGAACTTTCGGAGTCTATACGTTTGGATCACAGCATGAATGGTACTGCGTCATGGACTGTGTAAAGAGTGGAAAAGAGGAGAATCAAAGCTTTCGAGATGTGGTGCTATAGAATGATATTGAAAATTAGACAAACAGATATATTAAGGACTGAAAGAGATTCTCAGCAGATTCGACGAAGAAAGAAACATATGGAAATCCCTAACAAGAAGGAGGGACAGGATGATAGAACATGTGTTAAGGCAGGGAATGTCTTCTATGGTTCTAGAGGGAGCAGTAGAGAGTAAAATCTGTGGAAAAAGAGACAGGTTTGAATACATCCAACAAATAACTGCGGACATAGAGTGCTAGCCTTGCTCTGAGATGAAGAGGTTAGCACAAGAGTGGAAATTGTGGCGCGTTGCGTAAAATCAACGAGATGGCTGTTGTTCCAAAAAGGAAAAAAAAAAAAACATTCCAGACTTTTTTATATTTTCACATTAGCGCACAACTGAGTGTTAAAATAGCTCTGAGCACTATAGGACTTGACTTCTGAGGTCATCAGTCCCCTAGAACTTAGAACTACTTAAACCTAACTAACCTAAGGACATCACACACACCTATGCCCGAGGCAGTATTCGAACCTGCGACCGTAGCGGTCCCGCGGTTCCAGACTGTAGCGCCTAGAACCGCTCGGCCACACCGGCAACTGAGTGTTCCAAATTATTGTGCTGTTAGTAACTTGGACAGGACAGTTGTTAATGGTTACACAGAAGTCATTAACGCACAGACAATTGTTCTTCTTCGACCATGATGCGAACTAAGTAAAACTAAGCTCAAGAGAACCATGGCATACTTATAATACAGCCTGCCAACTTTATTTTCGCGTATGGTGCTTCAGCGCGAGATAACTTGGTCCATATTCATTTACGTACGAACTCTGTTATCAGACGAAGTTAACGAGTGTCGCTGCTAGCTGATTAGAGGAGCGGTGTGGGTTGGCCGTTTTATCTGCCGGCAGCTATCTCGCACATTTTCTGCGACAGGCGTTCGCTGTAATCACCTCACGCCTACTGACGCAACACCGCGCTAACGTCTCTCTCTCGCTCTATTTTTATCCCCAAACAAAGCTATCCGCCTGCTGTTGGAGTGACTCCACAGACGGTCTACTAGCAGAATATCAAACAAGTTAAGGGAATTTTCTCTCCCGCAAGTCATTACAACTCAATGAATGGCTGATAAAATCGTTCAAATGGCTCTGAGCACTATGGGACTTAACTTCTGAGGTCATCAGTCACCTAGAACTTAGAACTACTTAAACCTACCTAACCTAAGGACATCACACACATCCATGCCCGAGGCAGGATTCGAACCTGTGACCGTTGCGGTCGCACGGTTCCAGACTGTAGCGCCCAGAAACGCTCGGCCACTCCGGCCGGCGAATGGCTGACATTGCACCAAGATTTAAGTGAATGGATGACGCAGAGTGTTTAAAAAAATCATTCTTGCAAGAGTGCGCCTTTTGTATGAATGAACACAGAAACTTTGGGTGAGCGCCAACTTTCGCCCTGGCCTAAAATGTTTCTTTGTTTTTAATTTTCAAAAGAGCCATCCAAATTTACAGTGGCATACAGGTAATTCGGTGATGATGTTACAGACCTTCAGGTATGATGGGGAAGAGTAAATGTATCAATTTAAGCTAAGAGACTCTTGTCCCAAAACGACCGAGTCGAAAGTTACAAGCGAAAATCGTTCTGAGACCTCTGACAGTGGATTACATGTACCGGTACTGTTGTCACTAGAATTGTGGGACAGCCAACTTTCATAGGTGGCAGTGTTGACCAGAACAAGAAAAAAGTCTACTAAAAATGGGCCTTAAAACGCATACCTCAGAGCTATGAGTACGTGTTCATCTTTGATATTGTGATACACGTCTCGTCTACTGCAAGCTCTTTGGTTTCCATTCTTTTGGAAGTGGCAGTATGGACCAAACAAAAAAAGTCTAATAAATTAGAGTGGAAATCAATAACGGGCTGAGTACCAATTTTTTTTTAGTTAGACCCGGAAAACCAAGCTAAGTGCCGTTGCCAGCAACCAGAAAAGTGGGCTAAGCGCTACAATCAATCCTAGTGGTGCATGTAAGGAGCGAAAGAGAGCATGAGCGGTGTATGCTAGCACACTGGTGAGAATAAAGGGGCCTAAGTGCCACAAAGTTTTGTAACTGTCTGCAGTGTGTGACAGAGATTTTTCCCAGATTGAAAAACATAAGAGGCTGGAAGAAATCAAGTATGTAAGGACGTTGTAAAACGTACGGAGAATAGGGCACCTAACAATCTATTCGTGGTTACCATGCTCCAGCCTGAGAACTTTTTTATTTCAAGAAAACTCCCGATACACATATTAACGCAACGAAAATAAATAATTCCAAATTTAGTTGGATCCAAGTGGGCCGCGCGGTGTGGCCGCGCGATTTGAGGTGCCATGTCACGGATTGTGCGGCCCCTCCCGCCGGAGGTTCGAGTCCTCCCTAGGGCATGGGTGTGTATGTTGTTCTAGCAAATGTTAGTTTAAGTACTATGTGTCTAGGGGCCGATGACCTCAGCAGTTTGATCCCTTAGGAAATCACACACGCCGGTCCCGGTGGCCGAGCGGTTCTAGGCGCTTCAGTACGGAACCACGCGGTTACTACGGTCGCAGGTTCGAATCCTGCCTCAGGCATGGATGTGTGTAATGTCCTTAGGTTAGTTAGGTTTAAGTAGTTCTAAGTTTGGGGGACTGATGACCTCAGCTGTTAAGTCCATAGTGCTTAGAGCCATTTGAACCATTTGAAATCACACACATTTGAAAATTTTTGGATCCAAGTGAAAAAAAATTGCATATGATGTCGTTAAGACGAGAACAATGGTCGACGAACTGGAAGACAGGAGCACGTACAAGATTTCCAAGAAAGGGATTACCGTTGAAATAATAAAGAATTTTGTTTTATCGTCGCAACATCATAAAAATAACTTGTCAACTGAAAAGAAAAAGGATCTGCAACAGATGCTGCTGCATTTGAAAGTAGCGTACAGGACATTTTACCAACAGTTAATCACTTAAAATTGCTTTATGATCTATAAAATTAAAAGAAGGATTAAAAATAATTTAATCATAGTATAATGTATATTTGTAATATTTATTATTAACAGAACTGATAAGTACTTGAGATTTATTTCATGGGCATTTACTTCGACTTGTCGATATCTGTACGATATTTAGAATGTTCTACATCTTTCAGAATAAAATATATATTTTCATTGATACGAGGAAGGGAATTTAAAAAGTTGCGATTGTTGTGAGACTTTTGCTGTAGACCAGAAATAAAAAATATTGTTGAGGTTTTTTTTCATTAAAATATTTTTGTCAAAAACAGAAAAAAAGAGCTGAAGAACCCGTAACCAATCTTTTGGCTCCTAGCTTGTTAGTGATTTCCACTTTACAAACATGGACTCTAAAATGCACATCACAAGAGATACGAGCACTTGCTCATCTTCACTACCGTGATACACGTCTCGCCTACCGAACATGGTTCAAATGGCTCTGAGCACTATGGGACTTAACTTCTGAGGTCATCAGTCCCCTAGAACTTAGAACTACTTAAACCCAACTAATCTAAGGACATCACACACATCCATGCCCGAGGCAGGATTCGAACCTGCGACCGTAGTGGTCGCGCGGTTCCAGACTAGCGCCTTGAACCGCTCGGCCACTCCGGCCGGCCTACCGAACATGTGCTCATAGTTCTTGAGGAATGCATTTTAAAGTTAGTATTTTCTGGATATTTTTTCTGCTTTTCATTCATACTATCTGGTGCAGATATATGGAAGACAATGAGCTAGCGGTAGAAGAGATAAGAGATATGTTTCACAGTATCGATGATGGACAAGTGCTCATAGCTCTTGAGGTATGCATTTGGGTCCCATGCTTACCAGACATTTTTTTCTTGTTTTGGACCATACTGCCACTTCTGAAAGTCCTCATAGGTCTTGATGTAAGCATTCAGGGGCGCATGCTTACAAGACTTTTTTTCTTTTTTTTTTTGGCCTTACTGTCACCTCTGAAAGTTACCTACCCGACAATCTTAGAAACAACACTACGGGTGTATGTTTTCCATGTCAGAGGTATCAGAACGATTTTCACTTATAACTTCCTACTCGGGTGGACCAGGGTCCCTTACATCAGATTGATACATTTATCCTTCTCCATCATCTCTGAAAATTTGTAGCAACTTTATGAAATCACTCTGTATGTTGCATGCAAGCACATACAACCTTAGGTACTTTTTGTTATTAAGCTTTAGGGTTGAAGTTTTTATTTATGTTTTGTTTAGGAATCAAGTTTTCACTTACTGTACACAAATGTTCAACGTGTCCGGCAGCGGACGCTGGACAAACATCCAAACGACAGTTAAATTCGTCCCATACTTTTGCTAGTGCTCTGGGCTTACTACATTCACTCTACTGCTAGACGAGGAGTCAAACACACAAAGACTTTTACAAATTTCTACAAAAAAACAGAAAGTCACATATCTTGAGATCATATGACCTTCTAAGTTCATCGTGCTATGCCAGCCCCGCTACGCCTTATGACTTACACAATTGCGGCGGTATTCTTGACGAAAATCAAGCTGCACTGTTGTAACTGAACTGCACCTGCTGAAACGGAGAAGCAAACGCCTTTTCTTGCTCTGTTATCTACATCTCAACTCAACGGACATTGGATTGTAAATGAGAGAGCGAGTGAGCCAGAAATGTAATGGGGAAACACCTACAGGCAACCACATGGAACAGCTACTTACAATTGGCCCCCAAGGTAAATTTTAGTTTCCATGTGTAAGTCCATTCGTGTAGAAGATATAACGAGCTCCTCGTCTGGGTCTTGAAGACCCAATTCCCGCCGTGTCGTCTTCTGCCTTACTGTGTGGGCAGGCATGTGGTCAGCACACCCACCTCCCAGCCATTATGCTACTGATAGGCCAGGTGGGTCCTCAGTTGGTATCATGAGGCTGAGTACACCACATATCACTCCTACCGCCAAGTAAAAATCCTTGGCAGTAACAACAACCAAACTGGGGTAAGCTAACCATTTACAAGGGGGACAAGTGCAAGGTATACCCCTATGACATAGGATGAAACATTGTGAAACACCCTGCCTTTGTGATTTATGACGCACTTCTCGCACGTATCCCAGTACTGTGTGAATTATTTATTGGGCCATGGTTGTAATGTGCAAATACAATAAATATCTTTGACTAACTCTTGACCGGCAACTAACATGAAAACATCACCGACTTAACATTCGAAAGAAAGCCTTCAATAGACTAAAACTACTAACCGGCCGAGCATGGGTATTGCGACCTCTACTGCACACCATGCCTACAAAACGTTGATACGTCCTGCACTGTCCTCTGCAAATGTTGCCAGAAGATCCGGCGCTGGTGCTCCCGTGGCGCGGGCGTGCACTATATGCCCGTGACGCCGTTCCAACCGTATTGACGTCTGCGTGCGTTTAAATGTCTGGCGGGGGGTATTGAATCCGGGTAGAAAAGATGCGAGCACCATTGATATCTTCACTGCCCGAAAAGTTCGTAACTTACGCCCTAGTTCTGTATACACCGAGGACTTTGCTTCTATGTGTTAAGTCCATTTCATTCTCGTTTCATCTCACATCGCTCCCCTTGTTAAATTTAAACAGTGAGCCCTCTCTTAATTTCAGCTTCTGGATATCTTCATACAACTGGTATGATCAAATTCTTTCCTCCATATTGCCTACTCGGATAAAGCCGAGCACACTGTCTTCATAGGCAAGAACGCTGCACTGCAGAAACCCCAACGACCCCTTTAAATCCATCTCAACTGCAACCAGTGGTTCATCAAGAACAACTGCTCTAATTATAGAACGAACCATCCACAGGTTTTCTTTAACAAAACGTCTGCCTGACCACTTCATAGAAATGTGCAAGTAACTAATACGCTAAAGTAAGAACAAGAAATACGTCTTTCAATTCTTGCAGATTTAACAGAGTACTCCTTTGCTCTCCATGTGAGGGCTCTTCTTCTTCCCACTCCTACCCTTCTAGGGTATTTCTATGGGGCCCTCTTCATCATCATTTCCAATCCTCCTTTCTAAGCAATACATTCTCCTACCAAACGTCAAATCACCTACTACTCACTTCACCCTTAAAATTCCACTTCCCATCCATTCCTACTACCTGCCAATCCCAAACCCTCCGCCATAACCAACAAAGCCAAACTTGAGAGGGAAGAATCAGTTACTTTATCTATGTAATTGTTGCGAAATTCGGGCTCTTATCTTTTAAAAAACCTTATAGAAACTCATCACTGTAACTTATAATTCATACGTAATCTGACATCTGTGTAACGTTTCTAAGCCAGTGTTGTATTTTTTTAATCTCCCTGGCGAAGAGCACATACAATTGTTACTTTTGACAGCTCATCTCCACCTATTTTTAGCGAGGGGGATGAAATAACAATAAAGGAAGTAGAAAGCCTTTTTTCGCGTTTTCAGTCTCATTTTACTAGTGTTGCTATTCACATTTTCTTATCTTCATTTATTGATTTGAAGTTTTCTGTAGATCTAAATGATTATTGGTTGTGGCCGATGCACAAGATAACATTCAGTAGAGATCTTTAGTTGTAACCTTTCACAATTATCGTCGATAAAGTAGAACATACACTATTCTTGAAAACATTAATCTAGTTTTTCAGCCGGCCGGTGTGGCCGAGCGGTTCTAGGCGCTACAGTCTGGATCCGCACGACCACTGCGGTCGCAGGTTCGAATCCTGCCTCGGGCATGGATGTGTTTGATGTCCTTAGGTTAGTTAGGTTTAAGTAGTTCTAAGTTCTAGGGGACTGATGACCTCAGAAGTTAAGTTCCATAGTGCTCAGAGCCATTTGAACCATCTAGTTTTTCTTGCTCTATACAACTCAATAAAGGTTCCATTGTTCTTAGATCCGTGCTTTAACATGTCGTGACAGTTGTTATCGTTGTGTTGCTGAGTTAAATAAAGCAACCCATTGTCTCCAGATGTGGTGATACGATCGCCAGACGTAGGGTCCTATTTGCTTTTTCTAGTTTGTGTTGATAGTAAGTTTAACTTTGAAACAAAACAACCTTGGTCCGCCCCCTCTCACCTCCCCCCCCCCCTTCACCAGTGTGCTTTTGTGTCATACTATGTTACTATACAATGAGTCAAATAACTTGAGCATTTGAACGTCGATGCTAATCATTCAGGATAGCTATAAACTCTGTGTCACGCATATGATACGTGAATGGGGGCGGGAACCGTTAAAACAAAGGCATGTTTCTTTTCGTGGAAGTTCAATCATCAGATTTCTCCTTAGAATACGCGAATACTTTGTTGACGCCCACCTAAATAGGGAGAAACCATCGTAATAAAATAAGGGAAATCACATGTGTGATTTCCTTAAAACGGTAAAGATAAATGATAAGCGGAACTGTTTTAACAGCTAGGTCGGAGAACTTGTTAATTTAATAATCGTTGACGTCCAGAAATAAGACAACGAGAACTGATGTTCCTGTGCATCATGCGGAAAACATATAAAATCATTTGCAGTCGTATATTTATTTATTTACCCCCAAAATACGTGTATATTTATTTAATAACAACGATACAGCGAGACCTGAAGTAAAAATATAAAACTAACAACAGAACAGAACTTTGTGTTGTACCGTTGAAGGCGCGGCAAGGCACTGAACAATCTGGTCGTACTGAAACATGGTGAATAAAATTTACATCTGCTTTGCTTATTAGTACTTGATACTGAATTTCGATCTTTTTTAAGACACTGTACCCGAAGAATTAGCAGCTTCTGGACCATATTCTTAGTTGACTGTAATATTTGTCAAATGTAGTCTTTCAGTTGCTCTAAATGTCTCATGAAAGTTTCTTTTGTTAGCGTCAGCAACTATTTTCATATTATCACGATTTCGATTAGAGAGCACATCCTCGTCGTGACGTAGACAAGACTGTTGTGTTCTTCAGTCTGAAGACTGGTTTGCTGAAACTCTTCTCAATAGTCTAGCCTGTGGAAGCCCCTTCATCTCTGCATTATGACTGTAACCGTTTTAACCCGATGACTGTAATGGAACCTCGGTTCCTGCCAACAATTTTGCTGCCCCAACTACATGTCTCCATTATCAAACCGACGATTTTTTGATACCTCAGCATTGCATATCAGCCGATTCCTCCGTTTAGTCAATTTGCGCCATAAAGTTCCTTTCTCCCCAGTTCGATTCAGTACCTCCTCATTAGCTACGCAACCTCTGTATCTAATACTCATCATTCTTCTGTAGCACCACACTTCAGAAGCTCCCATTTTGTTCTTGTCTGAACTGTTCACCGTACACGTTTCACCTGCGTACAGGCCAACACGCCAGGAAGAAATCTTTAGAAAAGAATTCCTAAGAAGGTTAGATGAGATGTTAACAAATATCTCTCATCAGAAACGTTTTTCTTGCTATTGCCAGTTGAAAGGTGGCTACACTGAGCCACAGCGCCAGAGATCGCGCTAGAGAGCATTGTTCCGCCGCCTCCACTGGCAGTGATTATTGAGAACTCGTAGTAGTCAGTGCTTGGGGAGAGCTCGTGGTAGTCAGTGCTTGTTAAGAACTCGTAGCAGAGAGTGTTTGTTGAGATGTGTTAGTAGAGAGTGCTTGCTGAGATGTGATGCTGAAAAGTTCTTGTTGAGATGTGGTAATAGCGAGTTGGTGTGGAGATATATTGTAATGATTAGAGTGATTTTGGTCAATATATGAAGGTAACGAAACTTGATTTATTTTTCATTATTTAATGTCGTAAATAATGCTTCATTACAGGTTCAGTCAACAAAGCATCTGGCTT
Organism: Schistocerca nitens; assembly: GCF_023898315.1. NCBI lineage: Eukaryota > Metazoa > Arthropoda > Insecta > Orthoptera > Acrididae > Schistocerca > Schistocerca nitens. The sequence continues at coordinate 272,838,548 of NC_064620.1, forward strand.
GTGTTCTGGGATTAGAGTGTAATTCTGGTTTTCTTGAGTAATTATGGTATTTTTATTTCCTTTAATTAATTCAGTATAAATGATATTTAAAATTTCTTGTGTTGTTGAAGAAGAACCGTGCCAGATGCGTACGTTAAGTCATACTTCCACACACAGAACAGTTATACTTGTGCTTTGGTTTCGTAGGTTTTATAGTTGCTGGGGACTTAATTAATTAATTGTGTTAATGAAAATTTCCATTTCATTCTTTGTTGTTGTTCTATGCAGTCAGATTGCGTAATAATACTAGTCAGGGCCAACCGTTACGAGACTTCGTAATCGGACATACAGCTACTAAAGCAAAAAAATTAAAATTATTTGCTTTTTATTTAATTAAGCCCCCATGCACAGTCTGTGTTTTATATCGCCCTCTAATTTGGTCTGGTCAGTTATTTTGCTGCAAAACCTATCTACTACTTGTAGTATCTCATCTCATAATATAATTCCCTCAGCACTGCCTAATTTAATTCGACTACATGGATTCACATAGCGCTTCCAGCATGTTCTACCAGCCTCACGCTCTTATCGATCCCGCACCGCTCACAGTCCTTTCGGGGACAAATATCCAGTATCAGTTATAAATTGAAAATAACAGCACTGTTCAGAATTACTTGCTTGTGATTGTGGAATAATTTTCAAGCAATGGAAAGTGGCACAAAACTGTATTTTCAAACGCTTGAACAATACATTCGACGTACTTCTATTTTATTAAACCATACTTTATACCTCAGTTGTGATACTGGACCCAGGATTTTCTGTCAGAAAGGCCACAGTTCGGGACATACAGTCATCGAGAAAAACAGAGGTGATATATCCTCCAAAGAAATTTTACAGGCCGTCTGTAGCTCCCAATCTACATAAACCATTTTGAATACCAACTCAGGAACCCTCTTAGATTGTTTGCTGGTGATGATAACACTTACCTAGTAAAGTCATCATAAGATCATAAGCGTATAATGCGAAAAGTGACAATTAGCTCTAAACAATGAAAAATGTGAAGTGATCGAAATGAGTTCTAAAAGCAATCTGTTTAATTTCGGTTACACCAGAAACAACACAAATATAGAGGTTGGCAATTCAACTGAAGACGTAGGGATTGCAATTTGAACCATTTAAGCTGGGGAAGACGAACCAAAGACTGCATTTTACTGGCAGAACACTGAGAAGATGCAACATGTCTCCAAAGAAACTGTCTACATTACGCTTGTTCGTCCTCTTCTAGAGTATTGCTGCGGGGTATGGGGTCCTTACCAGGTAGAACTGACGGAGGATATTGAAAAAGTTAGAAGGACAGCTCGTTTTCTGCTATCGCGAAGCGGAGTAGAGGGTGTCACGTACATGATACGCGAGTAGGGGTGAGAATCATTAATCATTAAAACAAAGACGTTTTTCTTTTCACGAAAATTCAATCATTAACCTTCTCCCCCGGATGCGAGAATAATTTGTTGATGCCCACATAAGTAGGGAGAAATGATCTTTACAATAAAATAAGATTAATCAGGGCTTGCACGGAAATCCTTGAGTGTTCGTTTTTTCAGGGCGCTCTTCGAGAATGGAACGATAAAGAAATTTTCTGAAGGTGGTTCGATGAACACACTGCCAGGCGCTTTAGTGTCAATTGCAGAGCAGTCATATAGATGTAGATCTAAATGTCTTACAATTTGTCGCAAGAGTTTTATTCATGTGTGCTGTTCCAGCATGCTTTGCATTATTATGAACTTGTGCCACAATATTATCGGCAACGAGTATTCGCTTTCCATTTTTAAGAAATCACGCTTAAAAATAGTTTGTCGGTCCATTTTCGCACCAAACAATTTAGGCAGCTCAGTGAAATAGTCGGTGAACCAGAATACTTTCAGAGTTTGATACTTGTTCGTCTGAATTAGAATTAGTGACAATCCAGGTCACGTAGTAAGTGCTGATTCTGCGATGCTACTATTTCACAAATTTTGAATTCAAACATAGTATCTCTTTACAGCATGTTTTTGCACCTTGTTACAAACCATTTATGCGAAGTTTTTATGCATGCTTTAATGTTTAACCCATTCAGATGTGACAGGCTTTTCATTTTCTCCCATCGAATGTCACAGGATATTCAGCTGTCAGCTTTAAGTGCAGAATAGATTATATTGGTGAATAATGCGAACTGCCACAAACGCTTTTAAAATGCTTTTATTTTAAAATCATAATAGGCTTCGGTGACTCATACACTACTGGCCATTAAAACTGCTACACCAAGAAGAAATGCAGATGATAACGGGTATTCATTGGACAAATATATTATTCTAGAACTGACATGTGATTACATTTTCACGCAGTTTGGGCGCATACATCCTGAGAAATCAGTACCCAGAACAACCACCTCTGGCCGTAATAACGGCATTGATACGCCTGGGCATTGAGTCAAACAGAGCTTGGATGGCGTGTATAGGTACAGCTGCCCATGCAGCTTCAACACGATACCACAGTTCATAAAGAGAAGTGACTGGCGTATTGTGACGAGCCAGTTGCTCGGCCACCATTGACCAGACGTTTTCAATTGGTGAGAGATCTGGAGAATGTGCTGGACACGGAAACAGTCGAACATTTTCTGTATCCAGAAAGGCCCGTACGGCACCTGCAACATGCGGTCGTGCATTATCCTGCTGAAAGGTAGGGTTTCGCAGGGATCGAAAGAAAGGTAGAGCTACGGCTCGTAACACAACTGAAATGTAACGTCTACTGTTCAAAGTACCGTCACTGCGAACAAGAGGTGAGCCAGACGTGTAACCAATGGCACCCCATACCATCACGCCGGGTGATACGCCAGTATGGCGATGACGAATACACGCTTCCAATGTGCGTTCACCACGATGTCGCCAAACACGGATGCGACCATCATGGTACTGTAAGCAGAACCTGGATTCATCCAAAAAAATTACGTTTTGCCATTTGAGCACCCAGGTTCGGCGTTGAGTAGACCATCGCAGGCGCTCCTGTCTGTGATGCTGCGTCAAGGGTAACCGCAGCCATGGTCTTCGAGCTAATAGTCCATGCTGCTGCAAACGTCGTCGAACTGTTCGTGCAGATGGTTGTTGTCTTGCAAACTTCCCCATATGTTGACTCAGGGGTCGAGACGTGGCTGCACGATCCGTCACAGCCGTACGGATAAGATGCCTGTCATCTCGACTGCTAGTGATACGAGGCCGTTGGGATCCAGCACGGCGTTCCGTATTACCCTCCTGAACCCACCAATTCCATATTCTGCTAACAGTCATTGGATCTCGACCAACGAGAGCAGCAATGTCGCGATACGATAAACCGCAATCGCGATAGGCTACAATCCGACCTTTATCAAAGTCGGAAACGTGATGGTAGGCATTTCTCCTCCTTACACGAGGCATCACAACAACGTTTCACCAGGAAACGCCGGTCAACCGCTGTTTGTGTATGAGAAATCGGTTGGAAACTTTCCTCATGTCAGCACGTTGTAGGTGTCGCCACCGGCGCCAACCTTGTGTGAATCCTCTGAAAAGCTTATCATTTGCATATCACAGCATCTTCTTCCTATCGGTTAAATTTGGCGTCTGTAGCACGTCATGTTCGTGGTGTAGCAATTTTAATGGCCAGTAGTGTATCTACATTAGATGGCTAACGTTTTGAGTTACATAATTGTTTTCAAAAGCAGCAGGTCGTCAGCTCCGCCATTGTATTCCAATGGACCTCGCTTTGTTTTTCCACCGCCTCTATACCATCCGTGGGCAATTTGGAAGCTGTAACATTGAAAGCAGCGCATGTGTTTCAAAATGTTCATAATCAGGAAGCCCTGATTGACATGATGAACATTTTGATGTGTGTTTTACGTGCCACGGCCATTTGTTTAAAATAAGTGTGATGTTCACAATGCAATAGTTCGTACATTGTTTAGGGAGGGTATAGGTACCATGGTGAAACAGAGCGCCGTCCACTGGAACACATTGCTGGAACTGACTACATGCTGTTGCAGAGAAAAATATGTAACTGGAAACGTTAGCCATCTGAAGATGGGTGTGAATCCCCGAAACGGTCATGACTCTAAAATAAAAGCATTTTAAAAGCACTTGTGGCTGGTTGCGTTATTCACCAACATTTATAAACGGCTGCGGAGGTTACACCATCCAACATGGATAAAGTAACAGAGTACGTCACGAAATTATATTCGCTTCAGAGTTCTAAATTTTAAGATTATTATATGACCTGTAACAGTTATAATCAATATCGTATCTGTAGAAGTCAGTGCCTGCCGAATTGGATAACTTCCCGTTCTGCGTGCCGGCTTCTCGAGTGATTGGAAGGTCTGGAACTCTCCACGTTTGTGAAAACAAAAGTAATAGCACCCTGGTCGCTTGGTCAGCTGCACTGAGTACACGGTGTTAGTAGGTAGCGACACAAAAATTTAATTTTATGACGAAGAGATATTATTGGTAAACAGTTTTTTCTTGCTACATGAATGGTCTTAAAAAGAGCAGACCATGGCCGGTAGTTTTAATCTGTTTAATAATATCGATCACATTCTTTAAATAATTGTTAAAAATGTAGGTACTTAAATTAATAAAATAAAATTTAATTAGAAATTAAAAAAAAAAACATAAGTACGTATTGATGGATGGGGGCCCCGCAGTATATCAGTGCGACGGACTCCACGCGGCCTCAAACCGGCCCTGCTACATTCCATTATTCTCGTTCTACTTTTGTTGGAATATATGACATCTTTTCTAGACACTCTCCATTCCGTTCAACGGCTCTTTAAAGTCCTTCGCGTCTCTGATAGAATTACGTCATCAGCAAACCTGAAAATTTTTATTCTTCTACTTGAACTTTCCCTTTCCAAATTTTTGCCTTGTTTCCTTTATTGCTTGCTCATTGCCTTATAACTGCGCTCTGATTTCCATACAAGTTGTAGTTTCGCTCCCTGTACGTTATCTCTCCTACCTCTAGAATTCCGATGAGTGCAATCCAGCAAACACCGTCAACAGCTTTCTAAAATTGCTGTCACCCAAACGTAGATGTTCCTTTCTTCAGTACCAGTAAATCCCCGGTACTTTAAGGGATGAAACTCCCGTTTATAAAACAGCTTCAAAAGTCAGGTTACATTACGAATGATTTAACCTGTTAAGTATTTGACGTAAGTGAGAAATTTTTTTAGGTAAGGTTGGAAATTATCCTTATCGTTTGTTGGAAGTCGCTAAGTGTTCTCATTACGGAACACTGGATGAATGTAGTCTGGGTAATTTGCGCTCCGTTTTAAGCAAAAGCAGCGTCGACGAAATAAATCTCGGGTGAACAGCATGGTATGAGTGTGCATAGGATACAATATGTCGGCAATCGACCACGTTGCCATCATCAGGTGCGCTGATGTATCATGCTGCGATGCATCTCGTCCCCGTAGAGGTATGTGATGTGATTCTTCAATTTCTCCAGGCGTATTTTATAACGAAATAAATCTCGGGTGAACAGCCTGGTATGAGTGTGCATAGGACACAAATTTCGGCAATCGACTACGTTGTCATCATCAGGTGCACTGATTATGGCAACGTGGTCGGTTGCCGAAATATTGTGTCCTATGCACACTCATACCAGGCTGTTCACCCGAGATTTATTTCGTCATAAAATACGTCTGGAGAAATTGAAGAGTCACACAAGTAGCGTCCTTCACGCATCTCAGTTTTTATGATGTCGTATCTCCTGAACTACTAGATCTACAACTTCGCTTCCGCAGTTTTCCTCGAAGTTCGAGGCTGTATTGTGACTAAATTACAATAAATTTGCGGTACAAGGTATTGGGCATCGCTGTCCACTACCTTTTCCCACCTTTCGATCAGCATACGAATTTTGCGGCGGAAGAACTGGGCGTCTTTTGAGGAGATACATGAATCGACCCAATTTTGCTCTTGTTCATATGACCGGAAGCGCTGATAAGCCAGGCCGTGTGCCACTGACCGAAAAAGGTGAAAGTCAGAGTGAGCAAAAATTGGCTCTGAGCACTATGGGACTTAACTTGTGAGGTCATCAGTCCCCTAGAACTTAGAACTACTTAAACCTTACTAACCTAAGGACATCACACACATCCATGCCCGAGGCAGGATTCGAACCCGCGACCGTAGCGGTCACGCGGTTCCAGACTGTAGCGCCTAGAACCGCTCGGCCACCCCGGCCGGCAGAGTGAGCAATGTCTGGAGAATACTGTATGTGGGGTAGGACTTCCCATTCCAACGTTTCCAAGTACGTTTTGGCGGGTTTTGCAACATGGGGTGGAGCACTGTTATGTTGCAAAATCACCTACTCACGTCTGTCGCCGTACTGTGGCCGTTTGTCTTTCATTCCTCGGCTCAGACTCATCAAGTGTTCTCGATAACCGTCTCTCGTGATTATTTCGTCGGTTTCAGTAGTTTCGAGAACCTCTTTTCCCCCGCCAATCCGATCTTCGACGTCAGAATCACCGTTCTTGAAGCGTTGAAACAATTCTCTGCACGTTCTTTCAGTACAAGGTGCCTCACCTAGGCCTTACCCAGTATTTTATGACCCTCAGCCGCCGATTTCTTCATGTTAAAGCAGGAAACTAAAACCTCCCGCAAATGACGAGAACTGGGAACTCATTCAGTCGAGAATAACTGTGCAATGCAATCACATATCGACTAATATTCTGATGGTATTTTGTTTATAAGTGCCTGAGCTTACTGTACGACACTACCACTTGGAGCAGCACTTGCCGCTACTGCCATCTATTGCAAAACGGCGGAAGCGAAGTTGTACACCTAATATGTACAGTGATATAATTTTGCAAGTACATTCAGTGACGTATGTAGATACTGTCAGCAAAGTGTGTTGCGAATAAAATTGGTAGTAAAGAAGTAACAAATTAAAATGCCATGCCTGATGTTGAAGTTTCACTGCGCCGTTTCAAGAAGTCAGTTTTTCACGCACCTAAATGTCTGACGTCATATCTCCTGAATTGCCGGCCGCAGTTGTAGCGGTGGTTCTAGGCGCTTCAGCCCGGAACCGCGCGACCGCAGGTTCGAATCCTGCCTCGGCCATGGATGTGTGTGATATCCTTAGATTAGTTAGGTTTAAGTAGTTCTAGGGGACTGATGACCTCAGATGTTAAGTCCCATAGTGCTCAGACCCATATGAACCATTTCTCCTGAACTATATGTCGTACAATGATATAATTTTGTAGGTACAATCAGTAGTATATGTGGATACTGTCCGCAAACTGTGGTGCGAATGAAGTCGGTAGTAAAATACTAATAACTTAAAACGGCATTTCCAATGCTGACCTCTTACTGCTTGAGCAGCGAAAACGTCGTAAGGGATTAACTTCTTTTCCGTTCATCATTTTTCCGGAAGGTATCAGCGAGAAAAAGTTTCATAAGGGTTTGAAATTAAGTGTACAGTTTGTTGGAAATCGCTAAGTGCTCTGAGTATTTGCGCAACGTCAACTAGGGTGCCTCAAGGCAAACACAGAGTTTGTGACTGGTTCTTGTCTTATTGCGTGAAAATTTTAACATAAGGGTACACCTCTTAATGAGCAGTCTCTGTATGCCCATCTTTTTTGAGATTGTTGCGGGACTCGGCTGTTCGATAGAGAACGTCAAATTAAACACCTTTCAGCCATCTGGTTTGCAACCTTATTTTATCTGGCAAGCAGTTTCAGCGTTTTACTACGGCAGGCGAGCCCACCCGGTTAGCCGAGCGCTCTAACGCACGGCTTCCCGGAGTGGGATGAAGCGCCTAGTCTCCGGCGCGAATCCACCCGGCGCACTTGGGTCGAGGTCCGGTGAACCGGCCAATCTGTGGATGGCTTTTAGGTGGTTTTCCATCTGCCTCGGCGAATGCGGGCTGGTTCCCCTTATTACGCCTCACCTACACTATGTCGGCGATTGCTGCGCAAACAAGTTATCCACTTACGCGTACACCGCCATTACTCTACCACGCAAACATAGGGGTTACACTCGTCTGGTGTGAGACGTTCCCTGGGGGGTCCACCGGGGGCCGAACCGCACAATGAGCCTGGGTTCGGTGTGGGGCGGCGGAGGCGTGAAGTGGACTGCGGTAGTCGTCGTGGGGTTGTGGACCAGTGCGGCTGCGTCGGGGACGAAGCCTTTCCGTCGTTTCTAGGTCTCCAGTTAATATACAATACAATACAATACGGCAGGCGAGGGTTGAAGTGATTACTATAGAAAAAATCTACTAATACCAGTTTTTCTGACCCCTGTTTTGATCACAACCGCGGCAGATTCCTGCACATCCGTCAGGGGCCTGAAGATGGCGTAGTAAAATGCTAAAGTGGTTGCCAAATAATATAAGGTTGGAAACTTAGACTGGTGAAAGATATTTAATTTGACATCCTCTTAATGAGCAGATTATGACAACATTTAAAATTTTTAAATTGTGAAGTATTGAAAACGAAAATATTGTTGCCCTTGAAAACTGTTAGATAGGCAACCTGCAAATGATATTGGGTTAGTTCCTTAGTAATAGAGATAACTTCTAAGTGATATCTTAGGATAAGTACTGCCTGTTCCTGCGGTCGTAGGGGAAAGCATTCTGGTCTTCGCCAAGGTCGAATTCTACCAGTCGTTCCAGTCTTCTGTATATGTTTCGTGTTCATACTGTTAGCAAACTATAATACAGGGTGTAATGGCTAGAAGTACAGATATTTTCATACGTGTTACGTCAGAGTATCGGTAGCTTTTTTTTTCTGCTGTGAACAGTCCTTCCACAAACACGTCACAAACTTTACGGTCCCATATTTTCTGCAGGGTCGCAACTGCGTCACTAGGTGGTCTACGCCTGTCAAAATAGACTAACCGTTTTGCGTTCATGCGACCACACTTCAACACCTGAAATGCTGCCCAAGGAAAATACGCATTATTGGCTTGCTCTTGCCACATATACTTGGAGATACCACCTAGCCTAAAAAATAAGACTTGAAAAAAAGAACTAAACTCCATCCGAACAAGCCTTGGAAGGCTCAATGGTACCGACCGGCCGCCGTCTCATCCTCAGCCCACAGGCATCACTGGATGCGGATATGGAGGGGCATGTGGTCAGCACACCGCTCTCCCGGCCGTATGCCAGGTTACGAGAACGGAGCTGCTGCTTCTCAATCAAGTAGCTCCTCAGTTTGCCTCATAAGGGCTGAGTGCACCCCGCTTGCCAACAGCGCTCGGCAGACCGGATGGCCACCCATCCAAGTGCTATCCCAGCCCGACAGCTCTTAACTTCGGTGATCTGACGGGAACCGGTGTTACCACTGCGGCAAGACCGTTGGCATAAGACTTTTAATTGGTCCGCAAATGACGCAATAACTGATGTAATGTTGTTCAGTACAGCGTCCTCAGTCACCAACAGAAGTATATGCACTAATACCTGTTATGTCATGTCAAATTCACACCGTTAAAGAAGAGGACCGGAAAAACTAATAAAATAAAAAGGAAGTTTGACCCACATCAGCTAATTAAAAATAATAAGTACCAACAAATAACACAAACCATCAAATTAACAGATGATCTAGAACAACTAGTGCCTAATCTTAAAAAAGAAGCAGAGAATCTAGCTCCCTTGAACCCACGAAGGAAACATGCATGGTGGACATCAGAATGTGACAAATTCCATGAAGATAGACACCAAGCATGGTTAAAGTTTCAAACACATAAAACTGAAGAAAATGCCATCAACCTAAAAAATGAAAGAAAAAAATTCACTCAAAATATTAGAAGAATCAAGAGAGGATTTCATAAAGATATTATAAAGTCTATTGAAGGTAATTATCATAAAACCAACTCCAGGAACTACTACAAAATCTTTGGGAAACAACTACAACAATATAAGGCCCCTACACTAATACTGAAAGATGAAGATGGAAGAATGACACACAGTAACAAGGAAAATGCAGAAATCATGGCAAAAGCATTTTACAAACTTCTGAATTGCGAGGAACCCAAAGAACCCTTACAAATCAACATAAATACCCCAATAAAAACCAAACCTAACTAACTAGACCCTCCAACTTTCCAGGAAGTAGAAGAAATTCTTAAAGAACAAAAAAATTATAAGGCATGTGGAGAAGATCAGGTTTTTGTTGAAATGTGGAAATATGCAAGTGACACAGTCAAGACCTTACACATGGTTCTAACAAAAATTTGGGTAACGGAACAATTTCCCGAACATTGGACCACAGCTATCATCCACCCACTACACAAGAAGGGAGATAAGAGCAACCCAGACAACTACAGAGGAATCTCTCTCCTAAATTGCATATATAAAATTCTATCCAAGATCCTATATGAAAAAATCAAGGAGAAATTAGAACAGGAGTTAGGGGAATATCAGGGAGGTTTCAGACCATGGAGAAGCTGTGCAGAGCAGATAATTAGTTTAAAATTGATTATGGCATACTACAAGAAACGGAACAAACCTCTGGCAATAACTTTTGTAGATTTTAAGAAGGCATATGACTGTCTCCACAGACCTTCAGTATTGAAAATTTTAAGAAATCTAGGACTCCATCCAAAACTAATTAAAATAATACAACTCACTCTAACCAACACCAAATCAAAGGTGAAGTTTAGAGGAGAAATTTCGGAACCATTCCTCATAAAAACAGGCTTAAGACAAGGTGACTGCCTATCACCATTACTTTTCAACTGTGCACTGGAATACATAATGAGAGAATGGTACAAGGACAATCCAAAGAGGATAAGAATTGGAAGTGCAAAAGATGATATTAGCTTAAACTGCTTGGGATTCGCTGATGATCTTGCTCTCCTAACCAACACCGTTCAAGAAGCCAGGCAACAAGTGAAATCACTACAAGAAATAGCAGAGAAAGTAGGCCTTAGAATATCATTTGAAAAAACGGAGATTATGCTAACTGATCCATCATTTGCAAAAAAAAATTACAATAGGAGAACAGGAAATCAAAATTGTTGATAAATTTAAATATTTAGGCTAAATAATAACATACAATCTAAATGAGAAGCCATCGTGGCAAAATAGGATAAAAAAACTGAACTATGCAAATTACATTACCAAAACTACATACAACAAAAAAAGCCTATCTATAGATGCAAAATTAAAACACTATAAAACAGTTACACAACAAGAAATAACGTATGCAGCTGAAACTATCTTCAAAACAACTAATACAGCAGAAATTGACAGAATACTAAAAATAGAAAGAAGAATAATTAGGACATGTATAAATAAACAGTATAAAATAAATGGACATTGGAGAATAGCATCAAATGAAACAGTATATAAGAAAATAGAACCAGCCATGAGCACAATCAGGAAGAAACGCATCTCAATCTTTGGACATCTGATGAGAACTCCAGAAAACAGAATTAGTAAAAAAAATAATACAAAAATTGTGGAATAGCAAGAGCGACATTAAATGGTTCACAGAAATTAAGGAAGATATAGAAGAACTTCAAATTACAGTAGATGACCTAAAAAACAAGACAGAGAAAACCAGAATACTGCAAGACTCGCAAACCATACTACAAATGAAAATCAATAAAAGGAGTACAGGAAGAGTTGTCTCAGATGAAGAAAGAAAGAAAATATCTGAAAGAATTAAGAAATATTGGGCAGACAGAAAAGCAAAATACCTTTCATATAAGAATAGCCTCTAATAATTATATTACCTAAATATATTAAGTTATTGTCGAACCAAATTGTATCCATTTGTAACAACTTGTTTAGAACTTTGTATTTTTGACTACAGTGGTCCAATGAAGGCCATAAAATAAATAATAATAATGTCAAATGTCATCTTCCAGTTATTCTAAGTGTGACTGATGAAACTTGCTTATGTTCCGTTCAGTAACTGTTTTCAGTTTGTCTTTCATAATCATGATGTCAAATAGAGAACACGTCCCTGCATTCGTGCAGATAAAACTTGAAATAAAGCCATCAAAACTTGGAATTGAATACCACTCGATCGCTGAAACGCGTCACGGAGTACGGAATGATCAAAACGGAGAACACAATGTCCGCTTATCACATTATCTGTGTGCAGTCACGGAATACCGCGTCCGACACACGAATCAATAACGTCCATCGTTTAGCGCTGTTCACGCCCGCGAGCAACGTCGTGTGTTACACAAAGAGGCGCAGATGGCGAGTCGCCAGTGCCAAGTGCTGCAGATAGGCGTTTCGGCTGCAGCCAGCCAGGCAGGCAGGCAGTCGCTTATCAGCCGTAAAAATACTCCGGCAACAGCGGACGAGGTTCTCGTCACGCCGCGCCGTGCCGCGGCGCTCAGCTGCATACAAGGTCACCACCAGCCGCTCTTCGGCAGAGCCGTTACGCAGCCCTCGCGACGTAGCTAGAAGGGGGGACCGGCGGAACGAGTTCACGTGAGGACGCACGAGAATTCTATCCGGGGCTACGAGAGCGTGAGTTGCGTAAATTGCAACAGTCATTCAAAAATCAGGGCACTGCTCGTCGTGTTTTTAAATTCCCGTAGCCCATTGTCCTAGAAAGCTTATAGTCAAGATCGATGTTGAATTTTTTTGAATATGAGGTTACGGCCGTTCCCTTGAAACAGGAAAATAAACTATTGGCAATTAAAATTGCTACACCAAGAAGAAATGCAGATGATAAACGGGTATTCATTGGACAAAAATATTATACTAGAACTGACATGTGATTATATTTTCACGCAATTTGGGTACATAGATCCTGAGAAATCAGTACCCAGAACAATCACCTCTGGCCGTAATAACGGCCTTGATACGCCTGGGTACTGAGTCAAACAGAGCTTGGATGGCGAGTACAGGTACAGCTGCCCATGCAGCTTCAACACGATACCACAGTTCATCAAGAGTAGTGACTGGCGTATTGTGACGAGCCAGTTGCTCGGCCACCATTGATCAGACGTTTTCAGTTGGTGAGAGATCTGGAGAATGTGCTGGCCAGGGCAGCAGTCGAACATGTTCTGTATCCAGAAATGCCCGTACAGGACCTCCAACATGAGGTCGTGTATTATCCTGCTGAAATGTAGGGTTTCGCAGGGATCGAATGAAGGGTGGAGCCACGGGGCGTAACACATCTGAAATGTAACGTCCACTATTCAAAGTGCCGTCAATGTGAACAAGGGGTGACCGAGACGTGTAACCAATGGCACCCCATACCATCACGCCGCGTGAGATGCCAGTATGGCGATGACGAATACACGAGCTCAATGTGCGTTCACCGCGATGTCGTCAAACACGGATGCGACCATCATGATGCTGTAAACAGAACGAGGATTCATCCGAAAAAATGACGTTTTGCCATTCGTGCACCCAGGTTCGTCGTTGAGTACACCATCGCAAGCACTCCTGTCTGTGATGCTGCGTCAAGGGTAACCGCAGCCATGGTCTTCGAGCTAATAGTCCATGCTGCTGCAAACGTCGTCGAACTGTTTGTGCAGATGGTTGTTGTCTTACAAACGTCCCCATCTGTTGACTCAGGGATCGAGACGTGGGTGTACGATCCGTTACAGCCATGCGGATAAGATGCCTGTCATCTCGACTGCTAGTGATTACGAGGCCGTTGGGATCCAGCACGGCGTTCCGTATTACTCTCTTGAACCCACCGATTCCATATATTACTAACAGTCATTGGATCTCGACCAACGCGAGCAGCAATGTCGCGATACGATAAATCGCAATCGCGATAGGCTACAATCCGACCTTTATCAAAGTCGGAAACGTGATGGTACGCATTCCTCCTCCTTACACGAGGCATCACAACAACGTTTCACCAGGCAATGCCGGTCAACTGCTGTTTGTGTATGAGAAATCGGTTGGAAACTTTCCTCATGTCAGCACGTTGTAGGTGTCGCCACCGGTGCCAACTATGTGTGATTGCTCTGAAAAGCTAATCATTTGCATATCACAGCATCTTCTTCCTGTCGGTTAAATTTGGCGTCTGTAGCACGTCATCTTCGTGGTGTAGCAATTTTAATGGCTATTAGTGTAAATGTAATATAATCTTAAGGGTGTTCGTAAATTAGTTATAAGAAGTATCCTCGAATTGTGTAAAGGGTAAAGAACTTACAGAAATGTTTGATGTAGCACTGAATATAGTATACACTGCTCAGCCAGAACATTATTACCTTCGACCTACTATCGATATAAACCCCTCTAGGCCATAGCAGCGTCACCTTGCGAGGAATGACTGCCGGTCAGACACACTCACAGTGCATGTAATATCAGTGAGCGTGCGTTCTATCTGAGTTAATGACCGAGTGCAGATTGTCATGGCCCAGAGGTTCGGCACGAGATTTCGGAAACTGCAAGGTTTGTCGGGTGTTCGAAAACTGTTGTGGTGACTGTCTTCAACACGAGGCAAGACCAAAGTGAAACCATGTCCAGACGTCGATGGGTTGGACGGCTACCCCTCATTTCAGATATCGGACGTCGTAGGCCGGGCACTGGTAAATAAGGAGAGGCAGCGAACTGCGACGGAACGAACATCAGACTTTAATGCTGGGCAGAGTACAAGAGTGTCTGAGCGCACAGTGCACCGAACACTCCTAACGATGTGCCTCCACAGCCGACGTCCCATGCATGTTCCAATGTTAACACCACGACATCGGCAACTATGACTGAAATGGGCACGTGACCATCGCACTGGACGTTGGCGCAGTGGCAGAGCGTTGCATTGTGTGATGATTGTCGATACCTTCTTCATTCTGCCGGAGGGAGGACGGAAATCCGTCGTCTCCCAGGGTAAGAGCCCCTTGACTCTAGTACTTAGGAACGGAGACAAGCTGGCGGCGGCTCCATTAAGCTCTGGGGAACATTCATGTGGGCATTCATGAGTCCAATGGAAATCGTGCAAGGCACCATGACGGCCAAGCAGGATCGTATGATGGTTGCAGACTGTGTACATCCCTTGTTGACGGTTGTGTTTCCCGGTGGCAGTGCCATTTTAAAATGATAGTGCACCATTCCACAAGGCCATGAGTGCCTTGAAGCGGTTCGAAGAACAGTGTCGAGTTTCAGTTGATGTGTTGGCCCCCCAGCTCGCCAGATCTGAATCCAGTCTGGGATATGATTGAACGTGGCGTCAGACCTCATCGTCGTAATCCCAGGAATTTATGGGAATTAGGTGTCTCGAGTGTGCAGATGTTGTGCCACTTCCTCCAGCTTCCATGCAACGAAACGTCGCCATTGTTATCCTGCCGAAGGTGGACATACCGGCTGTTAGCTAGGTGGTCATAATGCTCTGGCTGATCATTGTATCTCCAAGTTTTATTCCCACCTACCGCTGTTAGTTCTCGATTTTCCCACTAGGTGACATGCGTGAACGAGTTATTCCAAGTCATCATGGAGTTGTTGAACGGTGCAGAGTGTGCGCAGTGTTGTTTATGGTGTCATGAATCCAAATCCATTTGTACAGTTCAGAGACAATTCAGGAACAAATATCACAAGTCACCATTCTCAAAGGCAAACTTTTATTAACCGGTACAATCGTTTCACCGAAAGTGGTTGTGTAACAAATAGGTCACTGGGTGAGGGTAGGCCAGCAGTCTATGTCACAGCAATTGAACAAGTTCGGCAGTCTTACATTCGTAGTCCGGGTAACTCAACGAGATGTGCCAGCTTAGAAGAGACTATGCCTAGTGCTACACATTGAGAGATGTTACAGAAACACCCGTTAAACCGTAAAAAATTAGAACTTTTGCACGATTTAGCAGAAAGTGACAAAGAAAAACGAGTGAGTTTTGTGGAGCAATGTTTAACAAAATGCAGACTGAACATGATTTTCTCGATAAAATTGTGTTCACTGACGAAGCCACTTTCCATATATGGCAAAGTGAATCGGCATAATGTTCGGATATGGGTTGGACAGAAACCACGTCACATTATTGAACATGTACGGGACTCGCATAAGGTAAATGTTTTTTCCGCTGTAAGCTGTAAGAAGATTCAGGGCCTTTCTTTTTTGCTGAGTCAGCTATAACTGGTACATCGTACCTGGACATACTTAAACATTAAACTTCCTGGCAGATTAAAACTGTGTGCCGGACCGAGACTTGAACTCGGGACCTTTGCCTTTCGCGGGCAAGTGCTCTACCATCTGAGCTACCCAAACACGACTCACGCCCCGTCCTCACAGCTTTACTTCTGCCAGTACCTTGTCTCCTACTTTCCAAACTTTACAGAATCTGGATCTGAACCTAATCGAACATCCGTGGGACGAGGTAGATCGTCGACTTCGCTTCAGATTCCAACATCCAACATCACTGCCTTCTCTAGTTGCTGTTCTTGAAGAAGAATGGGTTGCCACTGTTCCACAGACATTCATACACCTCACTGAAAGTGTTCCCAGCAGAGTTCAAGTTGTCATAAAAAAAGGGCTTGGGAACGTCCCATTTTAACGTTCACTAACAGGTATCTGGATACTTCTGAACAGATAGTGTATTTCTTTCTACAGATGTGATAACATGGTTCTTCCGAAACGATTCATGTCATTATAAATAAAATTACCTTGTCGATCAAAAAAAGTGTTTTACAGTACAACGTATTCTACACTACTAGGTAGAGGATTTACAATAACTCACTGTGAGCATGATAATTACTGTACCTGCACGTAACTAAGTAACATGATATCAATGGCAAATGCTGACCGCTGTTGTACTTAACATTAACATTTCCTCTACAGTGCATCACCACCGAAGGAACTGACGATTCCTAATGAACAACTTGACAATGACAGTAAAAGGCAATGTAGAGGGCGACACGTGTTAACTGCATCGAAGCCTGTTGTAAATTCTGTGTCCCTTTGGAAGTCAGATCTGGAAGCTGGAGAGATTGAACAAGAGTCTCTTACTGTTCTTTCCACCAAGCTGTCGTCTTCTAAATTTGTGTCCCTAACGCAGAAGACAGCTCGTCGGTCGTGGGATCTTCTTCGGCGGAGGCTGCTACGCTGTCAATTCGAACTTGTGATTGTGCTTTTTGCGGGATGCCACTTGCCCAGGTTAGTCAATGTACCTACAGAGGGCAAGATCTGTAGTACTGACAATGATGGTAAGCGACACTTCTCACTGATGTGTCCTGTTTGGTTATTATTCAAATATTCACACATTTACACTGTCTTTTACAACACTCGAATAGCTTTCTTAAGTGTATGGCAACTTTTCCGAAATATGATACAAGTTCACACAGAGTGAGTATTGCATATTCACAACTAAGTTACGCCCGATATGGAGTATATGTCCGGCTCTGAAGAACACCCGAAACAGAGTGACTATTACATATTCACATCTAAGTAACGAACCTGCAGAACGCCGGAAACGGAGATACGTGTCCGGCCATCCAGAATGCCCGAAACAGAGTGACTAGCGCGGCCGAAGTACTGCGTCTCTCAGGGGCGCCACAGCGACTCGAAGGTATGCGAAGCACTTCGATTGCAATATCGTTATTCTTATGTGTCTCAAAACTAGTGAAATTTTATAAACAAAAACAACAGACTCGTAGGGTAACCATGAGAGATTGTCATACTAAAAACTGGCTTAAATACAGTGAAAACTATATAAATAATTAATAAGAGAAATTAGGCATTTTGGAGCCTTGCACTCGAATGTGCTGACCACTCAGAAGCAAATTCAGTACAAGTGGCGGACTCTCCCACGAGAGTGGTACATACTGTACCATCTGTCGCTTGCACCTCACTCCACTTTTGTACCATATGCTACTTCACGTGTATCAAGCTGCATCAGGGCGAGCTTCTAGCAAGATAAAATACTGGCGGCAACACCCAGGAATATCACACTGGGCACGAACGCTCTGCAGTTCATTCAGTACGGTGTTCGACGAAGGTTGTTGTGGAACATATTACTGCGACACTCCGTGTGGTACGGCAACATGCCTGCAAGACGTCATTTCAGTACTTATGACCTTGGACGACCAGCTGTACGGCTTGAAGCCGTTTAAAGTGTCACTACAGTGGCCACAGCAATGAGTGTGGGCGAAACGCCACTGAGGGTGGAAATACTATGCGAAAGCATGGCGGTGGTTGTAGACTGACCAATACACTGCAAGAGGACCGATACGTAGTCCAAGTGGCGAAAACAAACACATCTCATCCCTAGGAGGATCGTTGGAGACCTTGATCTTGCAACCGCTACTGGTACACCTGTCTCTGCCAGAACCATTGAAGCCGGCCGAAGTGGCCGAGCGGTTCTAGCCGTTTCAGTCTGGAACCGCGTGGCCGCTACGGTCGCAGGCTCGAATCCTGCCTCGGGCATGGATGTGTGTGATGTCCTTAGGTTAGTTAGGTTTAAGTAGTTCTAAGTTCTAGGGGACTGATGACCTCAGATGTTAAGTCCCATAGTGCTCAGAGCCATTTGAACCAGCCAGAACCATTGAAATTAGACTGGTTTAATGCACGAAAGCTTGTTAAATGCATTCCACTTCAACCACAGCATCGTCGAGAATGAGTTCGTTGGTGTAGGGACCATGTTGGTTGTGGTCAGCCACCGTGGTCCAGAGTGATGTTCGCTTACGAATCCTGCTTCACTGTGGCATGCGATTCCGTCCATCAGTTAGTGTGGAACATGTTATACACCACAGAATGTTCACGAACGTCACCAGTATGGCCTAGGCGTTATGGAGTGGGCAGGCGTATGCACAATGGCCGAATACCATTGAATAGCTTTGTGCCTCCGCTACAGCATAGCGGTAACACAGGGAAAATTTTCAGATTCGTGTTTGTCTGTCTAGGGATGCAGCAGGTACCGCCCGTTAATTTACGGGCGACAATGCCCGCCCACACAAGACGCTGAGGTGTCGGACACACTGGAAAGTGAAAATATTGAACATGTGGAATGGCGTGCGTACCTCCTGGGCGGAAACCCAATAGAGCATGCCTGGGAGAGGCGTTCCTCAACGAACAGCCCCTCCCCGAAACGTGCAAGAACTGAAAACCGCCTTGAGGGAGTGGGACAATATCCCTCCAAGGTCTCCTCAACAGTTTGGTAGCCAGCATGAATAATAGGTGCAAAACGTTCGTTAGTGCTCAAGGAGGCCGACATCGACCTTTATTTTGGGAGTTTGTCCTGTGTCAATTATGAACGTTATAATTGTATGTTATCTTGCCACATGGTGAAATCTGTATCACTTTTCGTTGTACAGTCAGTTCCACAAGATAGTGTACGCCATAATTTTAAATGTAACGTCCGCAGCGTCACCTTAGGTAATGGTCTCGAATCCGTACTCAATGCGCTTTTGCAGTGTACGAGTATAGATAAACAGTGTGAGAGCTGAATGTTTTGTTTTGTACGTTGCAGTTTAGGCTATTTGGAACGCTGAAAAATGTGCTGTATTTGTCAGATATGCCTTCTGACGTCCGTTGAGAAGCTATTTGATTCGAAGGAGATAAAGTGGATGCTTCAAGAGGATAATAATCTGAAACATTGCGGCCGTCTCTGTACCGCGTGGAAACAAGACAATGGGGTGTCCACGATGGATTGGCCTGCAATGTCTCCGGATGCAAATCTGGTCGAAATGTTTGGTATATATTAAGTTGAAGCTTAAAGGAAAGCCAATATATACTTTGAAGCAGATGTCATATAAAATCAGGATGATATGAAGATCGTTACCGAGAGAATATGCAGAAAATCTCGTGAAAAGCATGCCAAAAAGGTGAAAACCTATAATCGATAATGGCGGCGATGGATTAAAAATTAGGTAATAATATGTATTTTCATGTAAACATATATTTATAACAATGTCTTCTATTTCACACAGATAACGGTGTACACTTTCTTGTGGAACTGACTGTAAATATGCCACTTCACCTCTATTACACATGTACCTTGTTTCATGCGGTCTATCACTGACTGTAATTATTCCTGTCCAACAGTGTTTCTGTTCTTCAGCAGCTGTCTAACAGTGTACATTCGGTGTACATTACACACATAAATATTGTGTGCTACGTTTGTTCTTTAGCACTGAACATTATTGTCGAATAAGATATTGAGTTCTGATGCAATTCCAATTAGATTTATAAAGCATTCGTTGCGGAATTATCTCTTTTTGTATCTCATACTTGTGGCCTACGCAGAAACTCTTGCTCAGCGAGAAGTCCCGCTTGACTGTAACAAAGAACGTTTGCACAAACTACAAAACGACATGTCTTACGTCCATTCGTTGCGTGATTCTAGAGCGTGTTCTGAGCTTGAACATAATCAGCAAAGATTGAGGAAAAATTTCGTTGCAAACCACAGCTCCCTTTCTTCACTTATGCTTCCTTGCAAGTAGCAGATTCAGTTGGGCAGGAAATTCCGTTTTCCCAAAAGGCATTTTCACGGTACCTTATTGCCGACTGATGACAAAGAAGCGATCATATAGTTTATCTCCTCATATATCTGATTTGCTTGAAAAATTTTGCGACTAATAGAACGGAATGTGTTGTACTGGGCTGCAAGTCTTGCTTGCCTTTTTCTGTTTTAAAAAATGGTTCAAATGGCTCTGAGCACTATGGGACTTAACATCTGCGGTCATCAGTCCCCTAGAACTTAGAACTACTTAAACCTAACTAACCTAAGGACATCACACACATCCATGCCCGAGGCAGGATTCGAACCTGCGACCGTTTTCTGTTTTAATTCTGATGGGTATAGTCAAGGGCTACTTTGTGTCATTTAGTATTATAATTCAGGGTGAACAGATTTCCGAAATCAAAATATGGCATACAAATTAGAAGTAGAGATGGATTGGCATTTTGTGGAAATTTTTGTTAATACTTGCGTATGTATAGTAGATTTGGCTTAAAATGGTTTATGCTACAACTCCATTGATGATACCTTTTTCCTAAGACTCGCCGCAGAAAAAATCAACAAACCTTTGTATTAGTAATCGAGGAAATATTTTATTGTTGTCACATGCAAACAAATGGCTCAAATGGCTCTGAGCACTATGGGACTTAACATCTGTGGTCATCAGTCCCCTAGAACTTAGAACTACTTAAACCGAACTAACCTAAGGACGTCACACACATCCATGCCCGAGGCAGGATTCGAACCTGCGACCGTAGCAGTCGCGCGGTTCCGGACTGAGCGCCTAGAACCGCTAGACCACCGCGGCCGGCCACATGCAAACACAATACATCACATTAATATAACGAGGTCTTTAACGAGGGTAGGTAATGATTATTAGTTACATATTTCTCATCCTTAACTGCCCTGAAAGTTTCGCCATGGGTGGTTTCCGAGAAATATTTTTTATTATATTTGTAGAAGAATGTATGTCATGCAGGACTGCGACAGTTTCAAACGCAGTTTTGTAGAAATCAACACTTAAAAGTGTCCAAAATAGAGTCTTAGTTATAACAATTTCCAAAACAGTTTCCACACTATATCTGTTCTTTTCATCAGTCCCTAAAGTGTTTCTGGTAGTATTGGCAGGTGGAACTGGTACAAACTCAATAACAAGCTGCAAATTTTTGCAGCAAATATCTTCAGATGCATAAAAGTTGAAAGCGGTAGACCATTTTTCACCAGCACACTTAACAGTTCTTAATTGAGGGTTTTCACTTCACATACATTTTTAACTTTGTTCACTTCATCAAAAAGTTCTGAAACAGGTGAACTACTTCTCAAACAGCGTACTGATGGTTGCTGTATTGCACTCCATTGACCTGAAGGGATGGCTATGTCTCATTGCATGAGAAGCTAGCAAACCTTCCTCAGCAGCAAGACGCTTCTCTTGAGCATTTATAATGGCACTATTATAACGTTCCGTACTTTGTTACGAAGTTTTACTTGAAATAGGTTGCTTGGTATTAAAGTGTTGCAAAACATCAGATCGACCTCCACACTGCAAAATAATTTCCCGTTTTGCTGTTCTTCTTTTGGAAATTGAAACTCAGCTTTAATTTCATCAGTAAATACACACTTTATGTTTGGTATTTCTGTGAAAAGTTTGCAATATGTCTCACAGCTAATGTTACCTGTGGCTCTAACGGTCTGAAAACACTTCTAAACGTAGCGACCTAAAGCAATGCAATGCATAGAGAAAGCGTAAGTGACCAACTGCTAGCCATGTGAAATCATTACATAGTACCAATCAAAGAACTTCAAAAATCATGCCTCGTTCAATTTGGTTTAATCAAAGAGCGTCTTTTATTTATTCTTTGGGAATGACCACATATGCTGTCGATTTGGTTATACTACACGTTACTTTAAAAAAATGGTATTTCAAAATATACTGCACGGTTAGTGAAAGATGGGACAATAAACGTACCGTATGTCAGGTAAAGGGACACTACAACTAAATAAGGGATTATTTCGTAAAATACGTCTGGTCACCCTTTTCTAATTACGTTTTCGAATGTGTAAGAGTTGCTTGAAAATGGCTACACAGCCGAAACGTCGTAGTACACGAAATATAAATTAATAGAATGTAAAAAAGGCCCAGTACAGGAAAGCAATTTCTTTCAAGATCGTCTTCAAAAAATGGCTCTGAGCACTGTGGGACTTAAAAAAAAATGTTTCAAATGGCTCTGAGTACTATGGGACTTAACATCTGAGGTCATCAGTTCCCTAGAACTTAGAACTACTTAAACCTAACTAACCTAAGGACATCACATACATCCATTCCTGAGACAGGATTCGAACCTGCGACCGTAGCGGTCGCGCGGTTCCAGACCGAAGCGCCAAGAACCGCTCGGCCACACCGCCCGGCTCAAGATGGTCTTACTGTTGTGGAAGTAGGAGGACGTGCAGGTGCTCATCCAAAGTTCGGCTGTATGGACGGGAGGGTGGGAGGGAGAGGGGGTCACAGGCTGTTATGTCTCCCCCTCCAATCCCTCCCTCCCCCCTCCCCCTTTCACCGAAATCAAATATGGTTTGCCATCACCGCGACTCTTTGTGTGATACGCATGGCAACGAGTTTTTCTGGCTGGAGTGTCCTCCTGTTTTGCCTCATTCAACTTCCTTAGGCTTGTTGCTTCTACATGAGGACTCACGAACACAGTCAGATTTTTTTTGACAGACGGTACGTTCAGCTAACGAATAGGCGCCTTTTCCTGGCTGGAATGCAGACGCTCAACTCACAAGCATATTTCGTTTGCAAGAAACTAAAACGCATCCAATGTTAAACATAGGTTGTACTTCTGATTACGTGATAGAAGAAGAAATTAGTCGTCGTGGAACACATAGGAACCCAGTGTTAACGTTTAAAAGTGCTTTGGGAAACTTGAGACCAAATCAGACGGAATACACAGACAACAATCCTCCGAAATTTCTAAAATCATTCGGAAATTGGCAAGAAAACGACTATTTAACTTGGTGTGTAGAATCTATGAGTCTGGAGACACACCATGAGGCTTGCAGAAAAATATCATCCACACAATCCCGAAGATAAGAAGGGCAGATAAGTGTGAGAGCTATAGCATGCTGATAAATGATAAGACTAATATACAGCAAAATGGAAAAGAAAATGAAAGATCTGTTAGATAATGGTCAGTTTGGCTTCAAGAAAGGTAAAGACATAATCGAGGCAATTCTTACGTTGCGCTTGATAGTGAAAGCAAAACTTAAGAAAAATCAAAAGACTAACAGCAAAGTGCTCTGATTAAAAAGGGTGTAAAGCAGGGATGCAGTCTTCCGCCCCTGCTGTTCAATCTATACATCGAAGAAACAATGATGGAAATAAAGAAAATGTTCCAGAGTGAGATTAAAATTCAGGGCGAAACGATAGCATTTGCAAGTTTCGCTGATGACATTGCTGACCTCAGTAAAGTGGAGAGTAGTTACAGGACGTGTTGAATGGAATGAACAGCCTAATGATTACAGAATATGGATTGGGAGTAACACGAAGAAAGACGAAACTAATCAGGAGTGGCGGAAATAAAATTAGCGATAAAATTTACATTAAAATTGGGGACCACGAAGTGGACGAAGCGAAGTAATTCTGCTACCTTGAAAGCAAAATAAGCCCTGACATACGAAGTAAGGAGTGCTTCAAAAGAAATTTCAGAGAATGTACGTTTGGAGAACATCTTTGTGTGGTAGTGAATCATGGACTGTGGAAAAATGGAAAAGAATAGATCGAAGTGTTTGAGATGCGTTTCTACAGAAGGATGTTGAAAATTGGGTGGAGTGATGGGGAAAGAAATGCAAAGCGTCTCCGCAGAATCGGCGAGGAAAGAAAAAGGGGGGAACCGCTTATAAGAAGAAGGACCAGTGTGATAGGACTTGCGTTTCGATATGAAGGAATAACATTCATGGTACTACAGGGCGTCGTAGAGGATAACAGCTGTAGGGGAAGACAGAGACTGGACTAAAGGGTGCCCATAAAAGAATACACCAGTTTCAGTTGTATGTTACAACACGATTTACAACAAAACAGACATCAATTTGAAGGTAAACTAACCTAGTTTTTCTTAGAACTGTTCAATATGTGCAACTTTAGTTATATGGCACATATCCAACCTAAAATTAAATTTTTCCCGCATTTTGGTTAACAAGTCCGGAGCAATGGAAGCCACAGCCCCTTTACTAGTGTGTCAATTTAGGCATGTCACTAAGTAATGGCGGAACATAGGCACAATCTTTTATGAAGTTCCAATGGAAAAAAACGTATGGCGTGAGGTCAAGTGAATGTAGAGGCCAGTGCAAAGAGCTCTGTCGTATATACCATTACAATTAATACAACGGTCAGTGACTTGGAACTGAAGACCTCAGAAGTTAAGTCCCATAGTGCTCAGAGCCATTTGAACCATTTGAGCCAGTGACTTGGACGTTCAACCACTCTCATGCAAAGAGGTGCCAATGGGGAGACGCTCCATCCTGTTGCCAAATAAAGTTTTCAGGTTCACCTTCTCCCTGAGGAAACAGTCATTCTTGCAATATATCCAGAAAAGCCAGTTACCATAACATCAGTGAAAAAAGTGGACCGTACACTTGATGTCGGGACGCGACGCAGCGAACAAAACGTGTAATTTTTAGCGAATCTCTTTGATATTGTACAAGTTCATGAGAATGTTCTGACACCCAGACACGAACATTATGTGTATTTACCTTCCCACTTAGCTACGAAATTGCCTCATCACTGAATACCGCACGTTAAAGTAAGTCGTCTTCCTGCTGCAACACATCACTTGGAAAAGTCAAATGTACACCTTAACCATCTGGCTCTTTAGCATATACCATCTGTAACCGGTATGGGTGCAGGCATAACGTTTTCTTAAAACCTTCCACAGTGTAGTCTTTGACAATTGAATTTTCGAGACTTACTTTCCAAACAGACTTCTTAACACTACGAAGGAAAGAGGCTCACGGTCAATAACCTCTTCAGACGCTTTTGGTCGTCCGTACTTTTTCCTTTACAGTCGCATCCGGTCGTTTAGAACTGACTGTACCATCGGCGGATATATTTTCCTCATGGGGGATCACAATTAAACTTTAAAGAAACACACGCTAAGCTGAAATTACAGAGTCACTCTTAGCAAACTGCAGAATACAAAACGCTTTAAACTCAGGAGCTGTCATTTTGCATATGTGGCGCTGCGAGCGAGAAGGTAACAAAGTAGTACTCACTCAAGCGCTTATCTAAAAGTGTTTGAGTTACTCTTTGTTGTGACCTTGAACCGACACTCTAAAACCCTCACTGTTGATGTTACTAAAATTTATAACTGGAACACCCTTAGTGGACATCCTGTATATCCAATTAATGACGACGGATGTAAGTGCTACTCTGAGATGAAGGGTTGGAGATTGATGCAATAGAGGTAGTGGCTAGGCACACATTTTCGGGACTCTTAGTTTCTACTCTATTTTGTTCTAACAAGGGAACCTCCCCATCGCACCCCCCTCAGATTTAGTTATAAGTTGGCACAGTGGATATGCCTTGAAAAACTGAACACAGATCAATCGAGAAAACAGGAAGAAGTTGTGTGGAACTATGAAAAAAATAAACAAAATATACAAACTAAGTAGTCCATGCGTAAGATAAGCAACACAAAGGATAGTGTGCGTGTAGGAGCGCCGTGGGCCCGTGGTTAGCGTGAGCAGCTGCGGAGCGAGAGGTCCTTCGTTCAAGTCTTCCCTCGAGTGAAAACTTTACTTTCTTTATTTTCGCAGTCATGATCTGTCCGTTCGTTCATTGACGTCTCTGTTCACTGTAATAAGTTTAGTGTCTATGTTTTGCGACCGCACCGCAAAACCGTGCGATTAGTAGACGAAAGTACGTGCCTCTCCAATAGGAACCGAAAACATTTGATCGCAAGGTCATAGGTCAACCGATTCCTCCACAGGAAAACACGTCCGATATATTCTATACGACACTGGTGACGGCATGTGCGTCCAATGACAGGAATATGTTGTCGACCCACCTAACTTGTACACTTGACGAATGGGTAAAAAGATTCTTCTACCTTGCCCGATTTAGGTTTTCTTGCGGATGTGATAATCACTCCCAAAAAAGTGATGAAAACATAAGATTTTGTCACATAAACTGAAAATAAAAAATTAAACATTTCACTCGACGGAAGACTTGAACCAAGGACTTCTCCTTCCGCAGCTGCTCATGCTAACCACGGGACCTTGGCGCTCCTAAGCACACACTATCCTTGATGTTGCCTATCTTACGCATGGACTACTTAGTTTGTATATTTTGCTTATTTTTTTCATAGTTCCACACAACTTCTTCCTGTTTTCTCGATTGATCTGTGTTCAGTTTTTCAAGGCCTATCCGCTGTGCCAACTTATAACTAAATCTGAAGGGGGTGCGATGAGGAGGTTCCCTTGTAAGTAGCTGATAAATTTTGTAATTAATACACGTAAAATCTTAAACGCTTTTATTGATATTTTCTGTATGGGGTAGCGTCACGAATCTGAGATCGTCCCCTCCTCCCCACCCCCACTTCCGCTCCTGGTAAGATAGCGGGGCAACACAGGTTCAGGTTCCAGAAGGTGGCGGCGGCGATTAGGCGGACTCACGTGCGCCGAGTCACGTGTCCATCGCGTGTCTGTGTATCTGCCGGCAGACAAACAGCGCGGCTATCTAGCGGCCGCCGGCCCACTTGTTATCGCCTGCACGGCAGCCAGCGGAATATTTCCACTGACACAGCGCGCCGAAGGCTAACGATCTCACGAACGGTCCACCGGATCCGGTGTACGGGCGCTCACCCTCTACCGTGTTGAGGTTGTAAGTTATTCTGAAAATGTGTCCTGTTCGCTGATGCGCGGTTGCTTGTAAGGGGCACTACTATCGACATTGGCATGACGTCATCAATCGTAAGGCTTGGTTTACGCCGGAGGGAACAAAAGCGAACGATCATCTGCGATTGAGAGATCTCTCTGGTGCAAATGGTCGCCGAGAGCGGGCGGACACCATGAGTTCTCATTCGCTGGAGTTCTCTCGTGTCTTTCAGCGAACCATCTAGGGAAGTTCAAGTCTTTTCCGCTTTGGCGCTAGCAGCACGGAGAGCATTCGTCTGCTGTTTTGCGAGTGAAGTTTTGTTGCTGACATGAGCTACGTAGATGACAGACTGGTCTCAAGAGCATGTAATGTTTCTGATAGCGGGCTAGTCACAAGTCCTTGTGAGATCCACATCACATATACGGTATCGAAAGAAATATGATTCGTATAAAAATGTCGAAGCACTCATAAGTCCAGGTGGGGACGTGAAAAGAGACGATAAATTCATTAGTTGCTTCCATCATATAGGAACAGAGTAAATAAACACAAGTTTCTTATGCATTTTTTAAATTAAAATATAAGAGCAAAATAAACTTTCTTATAAGTAAAGAAGTACAAATATAAAGGGAGTTCGTTTTAACTTGAGACAGCTGAATGTCTCAAAATCGACGCATCGTATGAAAAGAAAGTTTTAGGCGAGAAGTTGATATTAGTAAAGGGGACATCAGTTTGTGCTACAACTGACCACGGCCTAACCACCCCTCTTGCGTATGCGAGGTGAGCTTTGGGTTTTCAAATGGGAATCCCCCATTTTTATTGAATATTCTGATTCTACGCCAAAGAATACTGTACGTACGGTTTATTCAAACTGTTACCGTAATTAATCAAACATCTTTTTGAGGTGACAGTCTACAGCATGAATACATTTTAAACAGTGCATGTTAACTTTACCTTCTTGAAATTTACACATCTATTCCGACCATCATCCACGGAAAAGCAAAAAACAATAAGTCTTTTACATTTCATGTATCACGCTACAAACTAGTGCCATGCTACAGGGCATATCATGATACACATCAACAGCTATCAGTGAAATATTGTGCCTCACTCAACTGAGATACAGGGACTGAATAAGGCGCAATATTTCCTTAATAGCTGTTGATGTGTATCATGATATGCCCTATTATATGGCATTCATCTATGAAATGTAAAAGTCGAATTCTGGATGATGGCTGACAACCGAAACCGGTCGGAATAAATCTGTGAAGTTCAATACAGTAAATTAAAACGCAATTTCTAAAATATATGCATGCTGTAGGCTGTCGCCTTAAAATATGTTACATTAACTGAAAGTGACCATATCTTGCAGGCCGAAGTGGCCGTGCGGTTAAAGGCGCTGCAGTCTGGAACCGCAAGACCGCTACGGTCGCAGGTTCGAATCCTGCCTCGGGCATGGATGTTTGTGATGTCCTTAGGTTAGTTAGGTTTAACTAGTTCTAAGTTCTAGGGGACTATTGACCTGAGCAGTTGAGTCCCATAGTGCTCAGAGCCAGAGAGCCATATCTTGCAAAAAATAAGGTAACTCCGCCGTACTTCCCTTATTGAGCACAGTAAGAAAATGAATTTGTCATTCGAAAACAAGTGCCAGCAGAAGTTCATCATAGAATTTAGCCAACAATAAGTCTTTGGACTACCAGACTCAATGTCAGTATTTTTACGTTAGCAACTCGCTGTGGCCAAAGAGACTTGGATAAAACATTAGAAGGACAGGCTTCTTCCATGTATACAACCTTCTTTTATGATTCTTGAACCAAGTGTTAGCTATGGTTAAGTTATGCTCTGTGCAAAATTCTACCAGGCGGCTTCCTCTTTCATTCCTTACTCCCATTCCATATTCACCTACTACGTTTCCTACTCTTCCTTTTCCTACTATCGAGTTCCAGTCACCCATGACTATCAAATTTTCGTCTCCCTTCACTATCTGTATAATTTCTTTTATCTCATCACACATTTCATCAATCTCTTCGTCACCTGCGGAGCTGGTTGGCATATAAACGTGTAGTACTGTGGTAGGCATGGGCTTCGCGTCTATCTTTGCTACAATAATGTGTTCACTATGCTGTTTGTAGTAGCTAACCCGCGCTCCTATTTTTTATTCATTATTAAACCTACTCCGCAATACCCCTATTTGATTTTGTTTTTAGAAACCTATATTCACCTGACCAGAAGTCTTCTTCCTCCTGCAACCGAAATTGACTAATTCCCACTATATCTAACTTTAACCAATCCATTTCCGTTCTAAAACTTTCTAACCTATCTGCCCGATTAAGAGATCTGACATTCCACCCTTCGATCCGTAGAACGCCCGTTTTCTTTCTCCTAATAACGACGTCCTCCTGAGTAGTTCCCTCCCGGAGATCCGATTGGGGGACTATTTTACCTCCGGAATATTTTACCTAAGAGAATGCCATCATCATTTAACCATACAGTAAAGCTGCATGTCCTCGGGAATAATTATGGCTGTACTTTCCCCTTGCTTTCAGCCGTTCGCAGTACCAGCACAGCAAGGCCGTTTTGGTTAGTGTTACAAGACCAGGTCAGTCAATCAACCAGACTGTTGCCCCTGCAACTATTGAAAAGGCTACTGGCCCTCTTCAGGAACCACACGCTTGTCTGGCCTCTCAACAGATACCCCTCCGTTGTGTTTGCACCTACGGCACGGCTATCTGTATCGCTGAGGCACGCAAGCCTACCCACCAGCGGCAAGGTCCATGGTTCATAGGGGGACAAATAATATACACACATAAAAAAAAGCTTTGCATTACCTCGGTTCCGAGAGTTCCGGAACCTGTACAGAAAATTGGAATAGATATCAACATAAACATAAACATAATTTCACCCTTTTTATTGCTCAGGAAGAAAACCACACATTACATGTTGTACCACCATACTGCGAGACCTTCAGAGGTGGTGGTCCAGATTGCTGTACACACCGGTACCTCTAATACCCAGTAGCACGTTCTTTTCCATTGATTTATACCTGTATTCGTCGTGGCACACTATCTACAAGTTCATCAAGGCACTGTTGAACCAGATTGTCCCACTCCTCAACGGCCATTCGGCGGAGATCCCTCAGAGTGATTGGTATGTTACGTCGTCCATTAACAGCCCTTTTCAATATATCCCAGGCTTTTTCGACAGGGTTCATGTCTGGAGAACTTGCTGGCCACTCTAGTCGAGCGACGTCGTTATCTTGAAGGAAGTTATTCACAAGATGTGCACGACGGGGGCGCGAATTTTCGCCCAAGAACTCGAACGTCTCCCCCCTGTGCTGCCGATGTGGTTGCACTATCAGTCGGAGGATGGCATTCACCTATCGTACAGCCATTACGGCGCCTTCCATTACAACCAGCGGCGTACGTCGGCCCCACATAATGCGACCCCGAAACATCAGGGTACTTCAACCTTGCTGCACTCGCTGGGCGGTGTGTCTAAGGCGTTCAGCCTGACCGGATTGCATCCAAACACGTCTCCGACGATTGTCTGGTTGAAGGCATGTGCGACACTCATCGGTGTAGAGAATTTAATGCCAATGCCGATCCTTTCGGCATGTTGTTGAGCCCATCTGCACCACGCTGCATGGTGTCGTGGTTGCAAAGATGGCCCTCGCCATGGAGTGAAGTTGCGCATCATGCAGCCTATTGCGCACAGTTTGAGTTGTAGCACAACGCCCTGTGGCTGCACGAAACGCATTATTCAACATGGTGGCGGGTTCCTCCTAGCCATAATCCGAAGGTAGCGGTCATCCACTGCAGTAGTAGCCGTTGGGCGGCCTGAGCGAGGCATGTCATCGACAGCTCCTGTCTCTCTGTATCTTCTCTATGGTTGTTTACATCTTTGGGCGGGTTTAGTGACATCTCCGAAGAGTCAAAGGGACTGTGTCTGTGATACAATATCCACAGTCAACGTCCGTCTTCAGGAGTTCTGGGAACCGGTGTGATGCAAGACTTTTCTTGATGGGTATTTGATTGACCGATTAATTTCGATCTGTAAGCAATAACTTTTCAGAGAGAGGATGGTAGTTGCTCTTTCGCATCCATTTTCGAAACGAAGTGCTACACTGTATAGATAAGACTTTGAGCTTCTGGTTTTGCAGAACATTCGGAGCTGAACGCACCTTTTACGGCAGGAGACAGTGTTCCTGTTTCGTTCAACAACGACCAAATGCTGTGTTCACGTGCTTTTCGCGAGGCGAGGGCAGTCGTTGATCACGTTTTGCGTGTAACCGTCGTATGCGGCCAGATATAGAAGAAATATGTACACACGCTGTAGATGTTTATAAAATAAGAGTCTATAGTAAGTGATTAACCGATTTATTGACCGAGGGTTTGCGCAATTACACACAAAATCAGTGGATATGTAGTTGGTTAAAATGGCTCTGAGCACTATGGGACTTAACTTCTGAGGTCATCAGTCCCCTAGAACGTAGAACTACTTAAACCAAACTAACCTAAGGACATCACACACATCCATGCCCGAGGCAGGATTCGAACCTGCGACCGTAGCGGTCGCTCGGCTCCGGACTGTAGCGCCTAGAACCGCACGACCACTCCGACCGGCGGACACGTAGTATTATCATTCTTAGTCAGCAGCATGCGTCGGCTGTATTGTATTATTATTTGAACAATTACTAAGACTATCGTGAACTTTTATAGCGTGATAGTTTAATCTCGGAAGGCATAACAGCAACAGCAAGCGTCAGTGCGAAAGTCGAAATGAATTAACTGCTAATATGAGTATAGTTGCGTCTGACCGTTGGTAGGGAGTGTGTTGCTAAGAAACTCAAAAAAAGAAGTAAATAGTATCGCTTTCCGTTTTCGGCAACACCGTCAGAAGCAGTGGTTGGGAAGGGAGTAAGACAGGGTTGTAGCCTGTTCTCGATGTTATTCAATCTGTATATTGAGCAAGCAGTAAAGGAAACAAAAGAAAAATTTGGAGCAGGTATTAAAATTCATGGAGAAGAAGTAAAAACTTTGAGGTT
The DNA here is from genome assembly GCF_023898315.1 of Schistocerca nitens. NCBI lineage: Eukaryota > Metazoa > Arthropoda > Insecta > Orthoptera > Acrididae > Schistocerca > Schistocerca nitens. The sequence continues at coordinate 272,870,793 of NC_064620.1, forward strand.
CGCCGATGACATTGTAATTCTGTCAGAGACAACAAAGGACTTGGAAGAGCAGTTGAATGGAATGGATAGCGTCTTGAAAGGAGGATATAAGATGAACATCAACAAAAGCAAAACGAGGATAATGGAATGTAGTCGAATTAAGTCGGGTGATGTTGAGGGTATTAGATTAGGAAATGGGACACTTAAAGTAGTAAAGGAGTTTTGCTATTTGGGGAGCAAAATAACTGATGATGGTCGAAGTAGAGAGGATATAAAATGTAGACTGGCAATGGCAAGGAAGCGTTTCTGAAGAAGAGAAATTTGTTAACATCGAGTATAGATTTAAACGTCAGGAAGTTGTTTCTGAAAGTATTTGTGTGGAGTGTAGCCATGTATGGAAGTGAAACATGGACGGTAAATAGTTTGGACAAGAAGAGAATAGAAGCTTTCGAAATGTGGTGCTACAGAAGAATGCTGAAGATTAGATGGGTAGATCACATAACTAATGAGGAGGTACTGAATAGGATTGGGGAGAAGAGGAGTTTGTCGCACAACTTGACCAGAAGAAGGGATCGGTTGGTAGGACATGTTCTGAGGCATCAAGGGATCACCAATTTAGTATTGGAGGGCAGCGTGGAGGGTAAAAATTGTAGGGGGAGACCAAGAGATGAATACACTAAGCAGATTCAGAAGGATGTAGGTTGCAGTAGGTTCTGGTAGATGAAGAAGCTTGCACAGGATAGAGTAGCATGGAGAGCTGCATCAAACCAGTCTCAGGACTGAAGACCACAACAACAACAACAACGTCAGATTTCGAACGAAGTGTGTTCTGTCAGATAACCATGCCTTACCTACCGGGTGATCAAAAAGTCAGTATAAATTTGAAAACTTAATAAAACACGGAATAATGTAGATAGAGAGGTAAAAATTGACACACATGCTTGGAATGACATGGGGTTTTATTAGAACAAAAAAAAGTATTGCTAAACGCGTGAAAGGTCTCTTGCGCGCGTCGTTGGGTGATGATCGTGTGCTCAGCCGCCACTTTCGTCATGCTTGACCTCCCAGGTCCCCAGAGCTCAGTCCTTGCGATTATTGGCTTTAGGGTTACCTGAAGTCGCAAGTGTATCGTGATCGACCGACATCTCTAGGGATGCTGAAAGACAACATCCGACGCCAATGCCTCACCATAACTCCGGACATGCTTTACAGTGCTGTTCACAACATTATACCCCGACTACAGCTATTGTTGAGGAATGATGGTGGACATATTGAGCATTTCCTGTAAAGAACATCATCTTTGCTTTGTCTTACTTTGTTATGCTAATTATTGCTATTCTGATCAGATGAAGCGCCATCTGTCGCACATTTTTTGAACGTTTTTATTTTTTTGGTTCTAATAAAACCCCATGTCATTCCAAGCATGTGTGTCAATTTGTACCTCTCTATCTACATTATTCCGTGATTTATTCAGTTTTCAAATTTATACTGACTTTTTGATCACCCGGTATATCCGATCGCCGCACAGAGAACTGTCTCAATTAGGAATCAGGAAACTATAGCGGGAGGGAGATTACAAGCTTCATCGTAGCGAGCCGCTAAACGCATTACTCGGACGAATCCGGATGTCGCCTTCAGCTTGTCTGTTTAATCATCTACAGCTTCGGTAAAGATTACTATTTCCGTTAATCTGCAGTCGCACTTTATCAGATAACTACTGGTTTTGCTATCAAGCGCCGTGCTAAGGCCATCCCGTGCTCAAAAACGTTACAGTGCACGGTTAAAATACTCCCATGGAAATAAGCCAGGCACAGAGGTGGGGGTGGGGAGAGGGGTGAAGATGTGGTAATGGGGGTGGGAGATGGCAAACGTGAAATGGAGAAACAGATAATATCCGGCAGCAAACCATAAGAACGCGACGTCTCGACAGGTCGCAAGTACAAATATTCCCCTCGATGTAGACTTCAAAGGCGGAAGTACCGTCGCAACAGAAAAATACACAGTACATTACGTTTATGTATGCTTCTAGATTGTGTTGTTTGTCTCACTCATGAGGCCTTCCATTACAGTTCTCTAGATGGTGTTCAGCCATCTGAAAAAATCCCATTGATGACTTCAGCAGTGGGGTCGACACATCGGGTAGCGACGGAGAAAAATGAAAGCATCTAATATAGTACAAGATTCGTTTGTGTCTTTGGTATACTTTGTCATAGCAAATTATAACTTTTTCTTGTATTTCTGCCTCTACGTAGATACTGTAAACACCACTGTGTAGGGACAGAAGAAACATCCCATCATATCACTTAAAATTGCTCCTCGTTCCACTCAAGTGTGGAGCACGGAAAAGATTCTGAAATGCCTCTGTGCATATTGTAATTAGTCCTAATTTTGTCTTTAACGTCGAATTTTATTCGAAAGGGAAAGGTCAGAATTTGAATACGAAATCCGTTGCAATGCCATTGGTATGTTTCGGACTGAAGTATTCTTTCTGAAAACAAACAATATGATGTGACTAAGACATCGTCCACAACAGCCCTCTCTACGGTAAAGAATGAGGAGAACTTTTGTGGCAAGACTTCCGCTTCCGATGTCAGTCATGGTGGCAATCTATGCCCTCGAGAAGACAGGTACAACATGGCCGAAACGCCGTTTATTTTAGTAGTTAAGTATTTTGTAGGATGAAGCGGCAGAAGGATTTTGGTGAAGATATTTCTGTGCAGTTCACAAATTTGGATCATGAGTTAGAGATTCGCTACGATGTTTCAGCTAGTGAGAATGTTGCTCACCGAAAGAAGTAGTTTGGGTTCTAATCCCGGAAGACAGTTTCAATTTAGCTGAAGTTTTTCTGAACAGTAATGTACGTAGTTGCATACAGATGTTTTCATGTGTTTGTCACTATTTTTGCTCCTACAGTTTTATCGTCACCACACCTTGTGAAGGTACACCCTTGTCAACAGATGGCTTTACATTAAAAATGGTTCAAATGGCTCCAAGCACTATAGGACTTAACATCTGAGGTCATCAGTCCCCTAGACTTGGAACTACGTAAACCTAACTAACCTAAGGACATGACACACATCCATGCCTGAGGCAGGATTAGAATCTACGACCGTAGCAGCAGCGCGGTTCCGGACTGAAGTGCCTAGAATCGCTCGGTCACAGCGGCCGGCGGCTTTACAGTAAATTGTAATTGTTAGCGTAGCTATGTTCCACTTCTTGCGACGTCTTTCTCGACCAGAGAAATTCCTAACTGTTGTCTTGAGAGAGAGAGAGAGAGAGAGAGAGAGAGAGAGAGAGAGAGAGAGAAAGCTAACTAGCTTTTTAAATTTGGAATGAACGCCGTTGTCGTTCGTTGGTGCATGAAACATTCGCAAAAAAGTCGCAAGACAAAGTAAGTATGTGAATACAGACATCATCGCAGATGTTGACATACATGGGTTCGGCAATTCAAAAGAAACTTATGATCTACGAATTAAAGATTATCTGTAAAATATACAACGATTTATTAAGAGTGAGTGCTTTTTCCTTAGTGGACACTAATTTCATGAATCTGCAGCCTGCGCATTCGTAGATATTTCTGAAACTTCAACACTTTAATTGCTGTAATGGTTTAGAGAACGTGTTTGAACGCTCTAGTTTTGCTGGTGACGAATGTTCTGGGCGAAGTAGCGATGCGTGACTGCCTTAGCGTAGTCGAGGTTTGGCTTTCAGTCTGGCCTCTGTGATTTAACTCTTACGTGATTCCGTGCATTACTCCTGGAGGATAATGGAAGAGCAGCTGGAGGATAATGGGAGAGCAGCTCACGCTAACACACAGCCCATTCATTCTCTGACCTTTATCCACCTGGGGCGTTCTAACGACCTAGCAAGTGGAAGCTCGTCGAATCTCGGCAAAGGGAATCCTGTTTGATAGTAGGGAATGAATTAAAGCATTACTCAGAAGTTTGCAGCACCTTCGCTTTTCAAGTTAGATGCAAAGGGAGCTCAGTTATATTAGTGCTACTTGCAAGGTGTAATTCGTCGGAATATGGTGTCTTTACTTTATTCAAAAATGTCTGATAACGATTGCATATTTCATTACAATCAGACGTACTTTGTAATAATATTTAAAACAATTTAAATGCATTTTTAACTCCGGCGGGTGTGGCCGAGCGGTTCTAGGCGCTTCAGTCTGGAACCACGCGACCGCTACGGCCGCAGGTTCGAATCCTGCCTCGGGCATGGATGTGTGTGATGTACTTAGGTTAGTTAGATTTAAGTAGTTCTAAGTTCTAGGGGACTGATGGCTTCAGATGTTATGTCCCATAGTGCTCAGAGCCATTTGAACCATTTTTGTATTTTTAACTAATTCCTGTAATCATAAAGAAAGAGAGCATTCCTCCCTAGAAGAAGATTACTAGCATCCATTTACAAAACAAGTTGTTTGCAAAATCCCATTCGACCGATGTTTATTATTACTCAGCATCAGACCTCACCTGGAAGTTTGATAGAGGAAACAGACAGCACATTAACAGGCTCCAGGGTATAATTCGGGAAAAAATACAAACATTCAAGACACAATAGTGGGACCAGAAACTCGAAGGGCTGGACACCACGCGACCTGGCTTCTGGCAGCTAGCCCGACACTTCACCAGGGAGAAACTCTACACCCCCACGTTACAAGGGCCCGACGGACCAGAATATTCTGCGGAAGAAAAAGCGGAACTGATGGCCCTCACACTCGCAGCGTCATTCACACCGAACCTGGATCCCTCAGACCCAGCGTTCACACTTGCTACGGACCAGGAGGTCATACGCATCTTGGCCCAACCAGCGCGCAACAACATCCGACAAGCTAGTACAGCAGAAGTCAAATGGGCCATCATGCATACCACCGCTAGGAAGGCCCCTGGTCACGATGGCATTCAAAACCGTGTCCTCCAGGAGTTCACGGACAAAGCTGTAGACTACCTAACACACATCACGAATGCCATACTCAAGCACCAACACTTCCCCGACTTTTGGAAGACGGCCAAGGCCCTGATGTTCAGGAAGCCGGGGAAAGACCACTCCCTCCCACAAAATTACCGACCCATCAGTCTGCTGAGCGCGCTCAGCAAGATCGTTGAGAAGATAATATTAAAACGACTCACCAGGCACTGCATCACAAACGACACCCTGAGACCGGAGCAATTCGGTTTCAGGAATCACCACTCAACAACACAACAACTCCTCCGCGTCGTTGAATACATAACACACGGATACAACACAAACAAGGCAACTGGGGCGGTGTTCCTGGACATCGAAAAGGCTTTCGATCGTCTATGGCACAACGGCCTAATACGCAAACTTAGCGACGCAGGGTTCCCCGACGGGCTCGTACGTCTCATACACTCATATCTCACGGACAGGGGTTTCAACACCGACGTGCAGGGCAAACAATCGACACGACATGTGGTATACAGGCAGGAGTACCCGAAGGAAGTATCCTAGGACTCTTATGTTTAACCTCTACATTAACGACCTCCCAGCTACACATAACACGACGGTAGCAATCTACGCGGATGACACTGCCATCCTTGCGCAAGATTGGAAGCCGTCTAACATTAACTCACGACTGCAGACTGCACTCAGAACGGCGGAGCCTTGGCTGGTGAAATGGCGTGTTAGAGTAAACGTCGACAAGTGCGAGGCCGTTCTGTTCACTAGAAGACCGAAGCAACTGCGCAAACATCAGCACTGCAACCCAATAACACTACACACACGCCCAATACGTTTCCGCGAGAAGGTCAAATACCTCGGTGTCTGGCTGGACAGGACTACTCTGGGGGGACCACATTCAACACGTGACCAGCAAAGCTAACGCGAGGCTCAAACAACTCTACCCTATGCTTAACAGGCGTAGCACACTGAACAGGAGGGTGTCTAGGTCCATGTACACTTATTAGACCCCTGATGACGTACGCAGCCCCTGTCTGGGGATACGCTGCGCCAACTAGCCTGCGCCGTCTGCAGCTCATACAGAACAAAGTACTCAAAATCATAAGCAACGCTCCGCGCTAAACACGCATCGCGGACCTTCACCGGGAATACCGGCTAGATACTATCTTGCAGGTATTCCAAAAACTCTCCACACGACTGTACAATAACACGAGACACTCGCGCAACCCGTTTATCCTTTCTCTGGGTAACTACGACCACAACCATAGATGGAAGCATAACAGACCAAAGACATTACTGGCTAGGAACTAAACATCTATGGTCCGTAGAACGCTAACGCGACAGTACTGGCGAGCCCCTGCAACACAGTTATTACTGGAAACCCAGATGTGCGACTAGCCGAAAAACAGGCAACCGCAGGGAAACCGTACTGTACACAGCACGCAAACCAGCCTCACACACCCCCTACACTGTCTGTGAGCCGATCTATGACCGATCGCCCACTAATCTACAACGACCTTGAACTGTTGCAGGGACGCAGCAACTGCAGCAAGCGCCGCGACAAGCTCCAACAACGACAAAGGTAACGATGCACGATACCTCGAACTAACACAACCACACCTTGCATGCACTGTCGCAGATAGCAAGCCGCTACTGCCGTTACTACTCGTCCTACTGTCGCAGAGGTTTTTTTCCCTTGGCTCTTGCCTTGGCACTTTTTTTCCTCTGCCCTTACAACCGCTACCCTTCAATCGTTTTCGACCACTTCTATCTCCTGATGGACCATGTTAATGAGTAATCTTACCCAGACGCATGGACAACATCACAGCCCGCATTCTGTGACTCCTGACTCAAAAACTTACATGTTTACGGAGGTGAAAGTAGAACTTTTGGTTTGGTCACCACGTTGGTGTGGGCGTGGAGGGGCCCCATCCTTTATTAAAAAAAAGAGGAAATAGACAAGCTCCAAAGAAAAGTAGAGCGGAATTTGCTTAGTTACTGCAAAAGCGTCACGAAAATACTCATCCAGTTCCGGTGGTAGATGCTGTAAAGATATGTCCGCACGATGCGCAGTGGTAGACGCATTTGAAAAGAAAAGGTCACGCTCAGAAAACTGTGGAATGAACGCTTGTGCGCCTGGGCGTTCTCTTGTCCACACGTTACCTCATTGCGCAATTCCCTTCTGTACTTGTGAGCTTGTGCTGCGTTTAATGTGATGAAAACATAATAGAAAAAACCCAAAGTGAACTAAAGGTAAAGAACTATCTTAATAACAGAGGAACGACAAAAAGAAAGTGACGACAACGTTTTGTTTGCAAATTTCAGAAGGATGTGGTGGGAGATTTTAGATTTTCTGCTTGGGAAACTGCAGCGATAAGGCTGGCAATAACATAATTCGTTAGCTAGTAACTGGCGACTTATGGACCACTTTGAACTATTTATTTCGCATATCAAAGCAAAGTATTTCAGTGATTATTCCTGGAACTGAGAAATAAAAAAAAAAAGGTTCAAATGGCTCTGAGCACTATGCGACTTAACTTCTGAGGTCATCAGTCGCCTAGAACTTAGAACTAATTAAACCTAACTAACATAATGAGATCACACACATCCATGGCCGAGGCAGGATTCGAACCTGCGACCGTAGCAGTCGCTCGGCTCCATACTGAGAAATACTTCAGGAAGGTTGTTAGTCGTTACGTAAAGGCTAATTAACTCTGAATTCTTCATTTATATTTTACTTTATACAAGCGTTGTTTACACAGTTTTAATCATGAAATATTACACGTAGGTTAACATCCTCGGACTCAAAGAATTTGGGAACTCCATAGACCTCAGAATGGACTAGAAAGGAGGTTGCGTTTACCAGTTTTGTATTTTTTTGCATCATCAATGTCCTTCGTTTCTGTTTCTATTAGTTCGTTGAGGAGCTGTCAGATGTCAGTCTCTTCAGCTGTTGTGCTATTAAGTCGCCAGAGCATGACCAGCAGTATTCGTCCACAGTTTTCATAAATAACTAGTTTAGGCTTCTGTGTTTTGCTATGTCGAATCTTACGGTATCTTATTTTTTTATAGCAATGTGATCGGGGACTTTTTATCTAATACTTGACGCTCAGGGCATCTCATCTCAAATTTTTATTGTAATAATCTTCAGAAGCGGCATTCCATACGACTTTCTTTCCATGTGGTCATCACTAAACCTGTTCTCCCCGGTAGCTGAGTGGTCAGCGCAACGGAATGTCATGCCCAAGGGCCCAGGTTCGATTCCCGGCTGGGTCGGAGATTTTCTCCGCTCAGGGACTGGGTGTTGTGTTGTCCTAATCATCATCATCTCATCCTCATCGACACGCCAGCCGCCGAAGTGGCGCCAACTCGAAAGACTTGCGCCAGGCGAACGGTCTACCCGACGAGACGCCCTAGCCACACGACATTTCACTTCATCTATAAATCTAAGCGCACTTCCTTTGGTGGCAACAGATATTACTGCACATAAATCGCTTCACAGCATCACCTCAACGCACTACACAAACACACATGGGACCCAGCTGTCTGTCGTCTGCCAAGTAGCGTAAAAATTCCAACCGGCGGCGGGAAGCAATGAGCTTTATGCACGGCCTACATTTCCTGGAAGCTACGCATATACAAATGTACATGCGTAGTCACGCTGTTGAAAATTAATGCGCATGAGCAAAGCTGAACACAAAAACAGCATCAGGCGCACCTTGAGAGAGATGTTGTCGACATTGTGTGGACTACTGTCAAAATTTAGAGACCGCACGCTCCTTGAAGGGTCAAACAACATATTGGTTCCTCCTATGTATGTCTTGCGGAAAGACCACGAAGATAAAATTAGGGAAATTCGAGCTCACACGGAGGCCCACCAACAGGTGTTCTTCTCGCGTACTACTGGAACAGCAAATAGGGAGGATTGTTTTGTGAAGTACCAGCCGCCAAACACAGTAGGGCGACTTGCGGTATGTAGATGTAGCTGTAGAAACATAGGCCTCAGTCTGAGGACGTATGGAGCACAAAGTTGTGCAGAAGAGAATCATGTGCCACGGGGAAGCCACAAGAGAAGAACACGGAAGTGTTTAAAATGTCGAGTTACAGAGGGACGCTCAAACATTAATGGACTGGTTACATAAGAAATGAGGAGGTTCTCTGCTGAATCTACAGAAACAGGAGTATATGTGGCGTATTCGGCACGGACTTGAGGAATACTCTTATTTGATTATGGACAGAAATACTCGTCAGGTTAGCCGAGAGCGCTACTGCGCTGCTTCCTGGACTCAGGTAGGCGCGCCGGCCCTGCATCGAATCCGCCCGGCAGATTAACAACGGTGTGCCGGCCAGCCTGGATATGGTTTTTAGGTGGTTTTCCACATCCCACTAGGTGAATACCGGGCTGGTCCCCACATCCCGCCTCAGTTACACGACGCACAGATATTTGAAACACGTTCACGCTCTTTCATGTTTTACACTAGGATCAGACAGCTGGGATACATTGATTCCATCCCGGGGAGTATGGGGGTGACGCCAGGAAGGGCATCTGGCCACCCCTTTAAATTAACTATGCCAAACCCGATTGTAACAATGCCGACCCTGCGAATAGTGTGGGACAAGGCACAAGTAGAAGAAGAATTACGGACAGAAATACGAGGGTGTGTTTAACATTTTAATGTTCAGATAATAAGTTGCCGTCTCTTTAATCTAAGAATAGATGATCAATGCAGGTAGCTGCTAGCTCTGTGTAATGTCTTGTCTGTATACACGTGTATCTGTTGTCTTTAAGATCCCTTCACCTTCACACATAAGTCTATACAGTAAAGTAACGCCCTTCCAGTTCTTGGCTGATCCGTGATAAGACAGGCGAAAAGTTATACTAATGGAGGATTATTAGTATTATCTCTATTTTACGTGATATAGTGATAAAAAGAATCAGCCAAATAGAATCTTTGGTGGAGTCCTTCGTCTTGGTAATCAGCTGCTGGCTTGCTGTAAGAGATCTTTACATTTATTATTACTGTTAAACACTGTGTAGTGGGCAGTTAAGGCAGCCAGTCCACAGAGATGGGTAGCCGAAAGGGCACACGTACACACACGCCGACTGGCGCGAAGTCTGGAACAGGATACGTAATGAATGTGATAAAGAAAAGAACGTAGCTACTAGAACACTTAACTTTTATATTGTCCTTTGGTATACAGCATTCTGGATGATACAAGTGAGACTCTATCTTGAGGTACATGCAACGTTACAAATGGTTAATGGCGCCTTGCTAGGTCGTAGCCATGGACTTAGCTGAAGGCTATTCTAACTGTCTCTCGGCAATTGAGAGAAAGGCTTCGTACGTGTAGTCGCTAGCAATGTCGTCGTACAACTGGGGCGAGTGCTAGTACGTCTCTCGAGACCTGCCTTGTGGTGGCGCTCGGTCTGCGATCCTGACAGTGGCGACACGCGGGTCCGACATGTACTAATGGACCGCGGCCGATTTAAGCTACCACCTAGCAAGTGTGGTGTCTGGTGGTGATACCACACACTGCAGTCAGTCGGGAGAATCAATCGTTTGGACAATTTGTTCCTTTAAGGAAAGATTGCGAATTCCAGATGTGTACGAAACCTTTTTGGACGATTTAACACAGACTCAGTGATTGCAGGCTCTCTTCGACACAGCTGAAACTTCCCCACTAATTACAGGGCCAACGTGATCAACAAATGATTCAGAAAAAACTCATTCGTTCATTCACTCCAGAACAAAAAGTCACAAACCTTATTTATGGAGGAAATCGTGTATTAAATCCTTCTCCATTACATGTCCAGACCTCCGGTGATTCCACGCCTTAATTATTTTCTTTTTACAATCTCTTTCTCTTCAAAACAAACCGCTAGCGGCACAAATGTTAATTGGCTCGCTTTAGCGAGAAGAAAAGCAGAATATGTATCTCTCAGAAACACGTCAATCCCTCCACAGAGACTCCAGAAGCTGTCCTAGTTACCACTCTAACAACCATGGAGAATGCATACATACATCTCTGTTATTTCAAAGAATAAATGCACTAGAAAATACTTTGGCGTCGGCGAGCTGTCGCCGCATATATTACGAGAAAATCAGATCAGATAACTTTTCCAAAGTGAATGACTGTGGAGGGTTTGATTGAAAATGATTAATTGCTGCGCGGTAGAGGGTATTTGCTGTGGGGACATTAAAATGCCCCTCGCAGCGAGCGAAGTTTGTGAGTCTAATTTTGATTTACCGAACACACTTCGCGAGCTATCTGTTAGTGTGGGTAACCCGGAAGTGATGAGTGTCAGTCCTCCGACTGAAAAAAAATAATTATGTATAAGACAGACGAAGAAAAGAAACATTGAAAACAGAAGAAATGAAGAGACAGGTACCGCGGCTGAATTGCTTTTACGTGCATCAAGGTGTTATGTCTGTTGTGCACAACCAAGGAAGATGATCTTTCATGAAACTATTATCAGGGTCTACTACCCATTCGGGAACTTTCTTAACCAGGAAAACCTTGGAAAACCTCTTAAGCCTAGACCCCCAGCCTACGGTACATAGAAGATAGGAAAGCCTACAGAAGAGAAAAAATAATTCTGAAATTGATCTCTAAAGGAAAGATAGGGATAGATTTATATAACGATTTGGAGAAGAGTGATTTGTGCCTCTAGCTAAAAAAAAAAAAAAATTGCAATCAATAACGCAAGTTTTTTTTTTTTTTTTTTTTTTTTTTTTTTTTTTTTTTTTTTTTTTTACAATCTTGTTCCCAGGACAATGTCTTGCAGTGATGATACTCCCCCGGATCTTGCATGTCGCCGACGTCCAAATTTGCTGAAAAGTAATGCCTCCGAATTTTTTAATCTGTTATCAATATTGGTTGAGGAATTACACGTCATGCATATTGCGCGATCGACTCTCCCTCTTCCCTGACCAAAGTAACAGCCCTCTGCCGCTAGAGAACTCCTAATCGTAGTGTGTAACATGGTGGCGTGTAAAGAAACTATTCAGGTGCATGGAAAACAGCGTGCTGTAATCGAGTTTCTAAACAGCTACACATGGGGCACCCTGTCCTTCAGCATGACAATGCCAGACCACACACACGCGCTGCAACAGTCTAACATCTTGGGTTCAATGTCAGCGATCGTCCTCCATACAGCACCGACTTTACACATCCGATTTTCATCTGTTTCCAAAACTTAAAGAACACAATGGAAGACTTGGTTTCGATAGTGATGAAGCGGCACAATCAGAGGTAATAACAAAGTCAAACATTCTGCAGTGATGGTAGCAACAAAGTGGTTTCTCGTTTGGAGAAATGTGTTCGTCTCCTGAATTACTATGTTGAGAAACGAAAAGTAGACATGAAGAATTAGTATCGAGGTCCGGTTTGCCAGCCAGCCTGTGGATGGTTTTTAAAGCGGTTTTCCATCTGCTTCGGCGAATGCCTCAGTTACACGATGTCGGCGATTGCTGCGCAAACAGTGTCTCCACGTGCGCGTACACCATAATTACTCTACCACGCAAACATTGGGGTTACACTCGTCTTGGACGAGACGTTCCCAGGGGTGTCCACTGGGGACCGGACCGCACGATAACACTAGGTTCGGTGTGGGGCGGCGATGGGGAAAGTGGACTGCTGTAGCCTGTTGTGGGATTGTGTACCCCTGTGGGCTACTGCGGGGACGAAGCCTCTCCGTCGTTTCTAGGTCCCCAGTTCAATACAACAATACAATACAATACAATGTTAATAAAAAGTTTGTTTGCATGGACATCTACTGCAGCAGCTGTTAAAATCAGATACTATTGGTTATCCGTCTTAAGCTTACTGCAATTTATTTAAAGAGAATTACACGAGACGTGCTTCACATTTATTTATAATGCATCTTCCATGGTTATTCTGCAAATTGGATACATACATGTGTACATTTTTGGTTGTTTTAGGTTTTGTTTATAGAGATGGTGTGCAAGTAATTTACAGTGTTTTTTTTTACGTATTTTGTTTCTTCCCTTCTCGTTAGCAGCGGTTGGCGTCGAAAAACTTCGGTTCACAGATGTACTTGGTCGTTTTTACCAATCTGCAATATTTTTTGCGCTGCATTATTTCCACCTCACTCTATACAGTAACAGTGTCTGTGTCTGTTCGTTTGTCTTCGTTCACGTTGTGAGTGTTGTCAACCTGTGAAACTACTTTTGCGAAAGAGAGAGAGAGAGAGAGAGAGAGAGAGAGAGAGAGAGAGAGAGACAGTGTCCGTAAATCAGTGAAGTTGTCTTGGATGTCAGATAGAGATGTGAGAGGAGACTGGGAGGGGGACTACTTGCAAATTTTGGGGGGAGGGGCTGGATGGGCCTGGATGGTGATTAGAAGACAAAATCTGGGAGGAGATGGTAGTGGTAAATGGATCATTGCATTAAATATACATATATAATCACATCTTCCGTTTACCCCTACTATCTCCTCTCAGTTCCTGACCTGTAATACCGGCCAGAGTGGCCGAGCGGTTAAAGGCGCTACAGTCTGGAACCGCACGACCACTACGGTCGCAGGTTCGAATCCTGCCTCGGGCATGGATGTGTGTGATGTCCTTAGGTTAGTTAGGTTTAAGTAGTTCTAAGTTCTAGGGGACTTATGACCACAGCAGTTGAGTCCTATAGTGCTCAGAGCCATTTGAACCATTTGAACCTGTAATCACCATCCATTCCCATCCGCGCCCCCCTCCCTTCCATCTCCTCTCACATCGCTACCTAACAAACAAGACAATTTCACTGATTTACACTAACTCTCTCTCTCTCTCTCTCTGCCAAGTGCATATGTGAACCGAAGTCTTTCGACGTCAACCGCTGCTAGCAAGTAACTTGCACACCATCTTTATAAACGAAACACTGTTTTTAACCTAAAACAACAAAAATGTACAAACGTATGTACCCAATTTGCAGAATAACCACTGGAGATGCTTTATACATAAAAACGAAACGTGTCTGGCGTAATTCTCTTTAACTAAATTGCAGTAAGCTCAAGACGGGTAACCAATAGTAACTGAAATATTACTAACTTTGGTTTTACTCTAAAAGCCTTAGTAGTTTTCTTATAAAAATTCGGAAGCATTGCGTTGCAACACGCCCTCCTACACATGAAAATAAGTGAAACAGTTTGTATCCTGCCTGCGCCGATTCCAAGTTCATTAGAGTCAAAACAGAACGAGATAGTTTAGGAATACAAAGGAAAGTAGTCGTATGCGAAAACAGTCTTTCAGAGCAGCAGTCTGGCAAGAACCCAAGTCGAAAAGTCATTGTAGGTTTTCATGGTCAGTCAGTATCACAAACTGCTAGACAACTCTTCGAAGTGACGTGGCACAGTTTTTTCCTTATCGTTATTTCAATGGCGTGTGGCAGCGGACAAATATCGCTCTTCAGTCAAAGGTTATTCATATTTAAAAGAAGTTTTGAAGTAAGTTTTGAAGTATATTAAAAAACAGATTACAATAAATGATGCTTTTTGACGATTTTAAATTACAGTAAAAAATCATAACTCATGATAATGTTCATTATGCTATTGTATAATGGTGATACAGGTGGTAAGCGGCCATGGTCATGATGAATGTGTGATCTCTGTGATTATGGGGCCCCGTGGGACTGAAGGTAACGATTATAAGTCAATGTGGTGAGGAAGGAGTGGGAGTAAAATGGAGCATGGTTGGTTCAAAAAAATGGCTCTGAGCGCTATGGGACTTAACATCTGAGGTCATCAATCCCCAAGAACTTAGAACTACTTAAACCTAACTAACCTAAGGACGTCACACACATCCATGCCCGAGGCAGGATTCGAAGCTGCGACCTTAGCAGTCGCGCGGTTCCGGACTGAAGCGCCTAGAACCGCTCGGCCACCTCGGCCGGCTAGGATGGTTGACGTGGAGCACTTTAACTGGGGCTGAAAGAGGAGTATACATCGAGATGGATTTCATCGTTGGGTAGTGGAGTCATTTTAAGTTCCGTGGGAGACATAGCATCAATATGTCTCCACCGGCCATATTGAATGATTGGGAGTGCCTAGGTTTGTAGACTGAATAGCAGTCCTGAATGCCATACCTGACCAAACGATCTTCGTATGTAAAGGAGACAAAAATGGCGGATTTTCGTTTATTTAGTTGATGGGAGATGAGGATGGGGGGGGGGGGGCAGGATATAGAAAAGTTGCCCGTCGACGGAGTAGTGGGGACGAAAGCCACATTGGTTGTTAGAAATGGGTCGGGGGGATGTGTTAGATAAAGATGGTTTCAAGGATTTTGCTCAAAACACACATAGGCCACGCGCCATATTGGAAACCACCACCGGAAGGACTCTAATTGCTGGGGCGGACCCATCTCGACGTCTGGAGAAAAGTTCTTGGTGATGTCGGCGTCCACGTTGTCCCCTTAGCCCGTCACTGCCCGTGTTGGGGATGGGATCGCCTCGCACACAAACGAGATCTTCCTTACCGCTGACTATGAGGGCTACGTAATCTTCTTTCACTCTCTTCTTCTTCCTTTGATGCACAAGCTGAACAAGTGGTAACCAACAATCGTCTCTTGCACTCTTCCTAAGAAGCACATGGCTTTCTCGACTTTCCTCTTTATTACTGCCACATGCGGTTTCTACATGTTATATGTTATTCGTCTGTCTCTGTACTTTAGCATCAATCTTCTAAGGATTGTGGGTAACTCATTACACTATTGACGTGTTTCTCTAGGTCCTCAGGTGAAAGTATTCTGACTTTTTTTCAGTTTCTCTTCCATTTTAAAGCGCAATATAAGGTTTGCTTATTTGGTAGTCTACCTTTTTCTTTCCTGGACCAAAACTTTCTTTTTCCAGAACCTTTACTTTTGTCTTGTTTACATTATTTTCGCCAACAGTTTCTCAGCGTGACTTTTCAGACTAATCGTCCGATGATTTCACATTTTTTCACACTTAGCTTCTTTGGCAATATGATGCTAATTCTACCAAGATGCAATTCAAGATGGTAAGTCTTACGTTCCATAATGTTCCACAGTAATAATTATTTTTCAAGACTGGCGCGGCTGCTAATTAGTCGTTCAAATGGTTCAAATGGCTCTGAGCACTATGGGACTTAACTTCTGAGGTCATCAGTCCTCTAGAACTTAGAACTACCTAAACCTAACTAACCTAAGGACATCACACACATCCATGCCCGAGGCAGGATTCGAACCTGCGACCGTAGAGGTCGCTCGGTTCCAGACTGTAGCGCCTAGAACCGCTCGGCCACTCTGGCCGGCGATAAGTCGTCTTGAGCAGTATTTCCGTATTAATTTGTAACCTTCCACGTATTTACAAATTTTGCAACGGCTGCTGTAAGTTGTGTGGATGTACAACTTCTCTATACAAAAGGGCTCTCTGCAGTATTGGTTAGCACAGCCGCTGGTACGTAAACCAACACTCCGACTCGTACTTTCCTGTTTTGCAGGACACTGTAGTCTGTAAAACCTTCACTGCCCGCGTTCCTCGGACATTTCACTCCTTCTGGCAAAACATTCATATACATCTAATTAAATAATACGCCATGTAAGTCGTTCGTTGGTCAGTAAATAAATATCAAACTCCTCTGGTAAAAAGAAATTGTACTGTTCATGATCTGTGCCCTCCAGATAAGTTCCTGTACATATGTATCACATTTCCAACAAAACGACAGAATTCAAGAACCTTCATGGGAACCACTGACTCAGAGTAACCATCTTCCCAGCGTACTCTGCATGAACTCGCGAAACCCATGACTTGTGAAACCAAACACATTTAACGAAGCCTGTTTAAATATGTACTTGGCACCGTTTGTCAAAGGATGCTGTGCTTGTATCATACTTACACAACCAGTCGCAACCAGAAGGTCATCATCAAGTATCTAAACAGCACTCAGAATATAGCGCAGCAAGATAGGTAGCATTGCCCTACTTATCACCACAGCAGTAAGCAACAGCACAGTGTCACGGTGTAAGCTTTGTTCGTCACTGTCTAATCACTTCCAAGCCTGGAAGTGTTATCACCTTAAAAATCAGATATTTGTTCGCAGTTGAAAAGTCACTTCCTAATCGATTTTACATACTTCGTTTGGCTATATCAGATAAATTACTATTTCAGCTTATAACATTCTTGAGACTAGAGGTTGGACTGCCACTAGCGACGTACAACCCTCGTAGCGATCTCCCGCAAACACGAGACAGCTAGCTCTATAAGTAAACGGTTCCCCCTTCCATGACATCACGTCACTTCTCTTAGCTAACGTAATGAAAATTGATGTATCCTGCCTACACGTCAAACATGGGGTGCCTAGGAAACCTGCTTTCTCGGATCGCTAGACAACAATTCAAGCAAATGGTGTCAATGAAGTTTGTTACAAAAGGAAATGATTACAATACTTAACTTTGTAAAATACAGATGTGTCGCAGGCAAAGGGTGACAGACAAAGTAAGAAATTTCTTCAGTATATACAGTTCCTAAGTCGCTGCTATACAAGTGGCTATTCTTGAACTCGCTGCTGTCCAAGTCGGCGAACTGGCTGCGGCCAGCCAGCGTGGTGCTTATGTCCTCTTCGTGTAGATGGCGCTGCAGCGCGTTGTCATCCTGGACAGGGGTCTATCATGAGATTTTTATTATGTGTATTTGTTTTCCAAACTGCACAAATGCTGATGCACAACTTTGTGTCTCCCTGCTCAGGGACAAGGACAAGTCCTTTCCTCTGGACGCAAGAGGTAGCCACTGAAATGGTGACTTTTGTTTCTACCGATGTATATCTATACGCCAAACTTCTAGAAGGTTCGAGAAGCCACATTGGCACCTGCAAGTAATAGAGCTTGTGACCATGCTAGCATGGTCACTGCACGCTAGGTTATTTTCGCACACCTCCTCTGGTACTATAGCATACATGGCTATCTTGTTCGCCTTTGAATTCTGCTACTTAATTGTTTTCAAAATTGCATAGAAATCAAACTGTAGATTCTACCTATGTGGATTGCATCGAAGAACTGGAAATTTTCCACTGCATATTTTCAAGCCTAGTAAAATATAATTTATTCTTTAACTGAACTTAGGTTATTATGTAATTTGTAGTCAATAATAAACGTCATTAGCAAAATGAAATATCACTGCCTCGTCGATTGTCGAGAGTATTACTACGAACATAGCAGTGAAAATGTATCGTGAATCATGTTGACACTCAACCTTACTGTAAATTTCATAATCATTTTTACGCTTGGAGTATACAACTACATTCTTATCAATAACTTTGAATTTTTTGCTTATAGTTTCCTTAGCTTCCATCGGTAAGGGGCGTGTGCTCTCAGATGAAAACTGCATGCTACAGATAGAATATGTACAACTTAATTTTGTTCTAATGTTGATAAATACTGACATATCTAAACAAATGAAATATTACCTGTAGATTAAGGGAGTAATATACGAAGACAGTAACTTGTTCTGGAAAGAACAGTTACTGTTGATGACCGTGCAGCTTTTCCCTGGAATAAACGATGACTAACTGACAACCTCAGCTGCCGACAGGTGTTGAGGTTGTCAGTTAGTCATAGTTTATTAAGGGAGTAAGATTCCTGTTGTCATTATTTGTAGATGTTTCCCACGACGAAATCTAAGAAAATATCGCCGGCCGCGGTGGCCGAGTAGTTCTAGGCGCTACAGCCTAGAACCGCGCTATCGCTACGGTCGCATGTTCGAATCCTGCCTCGGACATGAATGTGCGTGATGTCCTTAGGTTAGTTAGATTTAAGTAGTTCTAACAAGGGAACCTCCCCATCGCACCCCCCTCAGATTTAGTTATAAGTTGGCACAGTGCATAGGCCTTGAAAAGCTGAACACAGATCAATCGAGAAAACAGGAAGAAGTTGTGTGGAACTATGAAAAAAAAAAAAAATAAGCAAAATATACAAACTGAGTAGTGCATCAAAGATAGTATGACTTCAGGAGCGCCGTGGTCCCGTGGTTAGCGTGAGCAGCTACGGAACGAGAGATCCTCGATTCAAGTCTTCCCTCCTGTAAAAAGTTTAATTTTTTATTTTCGGCCAATTATCAAAGTTCAGCCACTCACACATAATCAACTTCGCTCTCCAAAATTCCAGGACATATTCAGATTTGCTTGGACATATGCAGGATTTGACGGTCTACACAATGAAAAATTTGAAAATGTTACAAACGTATGTTTTGACAGAGCACAGCGAAAACTGTGCGAGTGTGAAACTGTTGCATTCATTTGTTTCAAAAATGGTTCAAATGGCTCTGAGCACTATGGGACTCAACTGCTGTGGTCATTAGTCCCCTAGAACTCAGAACTACTTAAACCTAACTAACCTAAGGACATCACACACATCCATGCCCGAGGCAGGATTCGAACCTGCGACCGTAGCAATCGCACGGTTCCGGACTGCGCGCCTAGAACCGCGAGACCACCGCGGCCGTCTCATTTGTTTCAGTTTATATGGCAAACTCTTATGTTTTCATCAATTTTTTGGGAGCGATTATCATATACACAAGGAAACCTAAATCGGGCAAGGTAGAAGAATCTTTTTACCCATTCACCAAGTGCACAAGTTAGGTGGATCGACAACATATTCCTGTCATGTGACGCACATGCCGTCACCAGTGTCGTATAAAATATATCAGACGTGTTTTCCTGTGGAAGAATCGGTTGACCTAAGACCTTGCGATCAAATGTTTTCGGTTCCCATTGGAGAGGCACGTCCTTTCGTCTACTAATCGCACGGTTTTGCGGTGCGGTCGCAAAACACAGACACTAAACTTATTACAGTGAACAGAGACGTCAATGAACGAACGGACAGATCATAACTTTGCGAAAATAGAGAAAGTAAACTTTTCACTCGAGGGAAGCCTTGAACCAAGGACCTCTCGTGCCGCAGCTACTCACGCTAACCACGGGACCACGGCGCTCCTGTGCTCACATTATCCTTGATGTTGCTTATCTCGCCCATGGACTACTCAGTTTGCATATTTTGCTTATTTTTTCGATAGTTCCACACAACTTCTTCCTGTTTTCTCGATTGATCTGTGTTCAGTTTTTCAAGGCCTATCCACTATGCCAACTTATAACTAAATCTGAGGGGGGTGCGATGGGGAGGTTCCCGTGTAAGTGCTAGGGGACTGATGACCTCAGAAGCTAAGTCCCATTGTGCTCATTTTTTAACAAAATATCGGCCCACCCAGTTCTCAGTTTTCTTTTATTTTCCCGAAAAAGGAAATTTTGCTCTGAGAACCAATGAAAACAGTTGTCACGGCAGTAACGGACGGAATCCAATTAATCGATCCTATCGATCTGTGCCATTTGTGCTTTTACTCGGAAGGAACATTACACAAGTACTTGAGAATGCCGATGATACGAGTATATCCAAAAGGTTTTGAACCATCCGTCCTGACGAGCAGTAAATCAACACAGGTTCAAGACTCGCATCGTAAGTAGATGAGATAGCTGCTTTGTGAGCTGGCGAAATAACGCTGTGCTTTTGTAATGGAGCAAAAAAAAAAAAAAAATCAGACAGTGGTCTGCTGCAGTTGCCTGCGAAGCTCGAGTAAAGTGCATCTCATACTTGGAAACTAAGATGCGAACTTGAGCATAGCGTTCTCTGGCAAGGAGAAAAGCTTGCTGTTATCTGGCGTGTGTGAAATCGCTCTTCAGACGAATATGAACTTAAGAAATAAAAGAGAATAAAAAATAAAATAATTCTGACCATATACGGTTCCTAACAATCATAGTCAGTGGAATTTAAATCATTATTTCATTCATATTTTGACGTAAATGTGTAGATAATGGTGCTAATGTGTTACCAAACAACTTCAAACCAGAAGAAAAACGGAACGTAAAAAATTGGTAAGAGGGACAAAATGGTTGCTATACCCTTCTTCATTAGTGAATCATTCTCATTATTAGATAGACCCATTTCCGCACCTCCATGCCGTGAAGGAGAGAGACACTGAGATGACAAAAGTCATGGCGTACCTTCTAATATTGTGTTGGTCCTCCTTTGCCCGGCGTAGTGTACCATCTCGACCTGGAATGGACTCAACAAGTCGTTGGAAGTCTCTGCAGAGATATTGAGCCATGCTGCCTCTATGGCCTACCATAATTGCGAAAGTATTGCTGGTGCAGGATTCCGTACACGAACTGTTATGTTCCATAAATGTTCGATGGGATTCATGTGGGGCGATCTCGGTGGCAAAATCATTCGTTCGAGTTGTCCAGAATGTTCTTCAAACCAATCGCGAACAACTATGGTCCGATGACATGGTGCATTGTCATCCAAAACATGAATGACTGGAAATAGTCTCCGGATAGCTGAACATAACCATTTGCAGTCAATTATCGGTTCAGTTGGACCAGAAGTCCCAGTACATTCCATCTAAACATACCCGCACCATTATGGAGCCACCATCAGCTTACACAGTGCCTTGTTGACAACATGGGTCCATGGCTTCGTGGGGTCCGCGCCACACTCGAATCCAATCATCAACTCTTTACCAACTGAAATCGGGACTCATCTGCCCCGGTCACGATTTTCAAGTAGTCTAAGGTCCAACCGATACGGCCACGAGCCCAACAGAGGGCGCTGCTGGCAATGTCGCGCTACTGGCAAAAGCACTCGCATTGGTCGCTTGCTGCCATAGCCCATTAACGCCAAATTTCGCTGCAGTGTCCTGACGAACACGTTCGTCGTATGTCCCACATTGATTTCTGCGATTGTTTCAAGCAGTTTGCTTGTCTGTTACCGCTGACAACTCTATGCAAAAGCTAATGATCTCGGTTGTTAAGTGAAGGCCATCGGCCATTGCAATGTCCGTGGTGAGTGGTAATGCATGAAACCTGGTATTGTTGGCATACTTTTGACGCTGTGCATATTGAACTTCGTAACGATTTCCGAAGTGGTCTGTCCCTTGCGTCTAGCTCCAACTGCCATTCCGCGATCGGGCATAATCACGTTGGAAATCTCTTCACATTTGCGCCATGCAAACCTCTACGTTTACTCTTTTCAGCGGGTCTACGGCCCTGTGGCCTCCATTCTACTTCGCAACCGCTGGTAGCGTAACATACTGTCAACAGCCTTGCGCCTGACTGTAACTTGTGCGCTCAGAAATATTGCACCGAAGCTAACCTTCTCCCATCTCGAACGGTCGTGCCGCTACACTATAAATGACAGCTACGCCAATGTACTTCCCTTTTATACGTTGTGTACCCGATACTACCGCCATATTTGTAGGTGCATGTCGCTATCCCATGACTTCTGTCACCTCTGTGTTCAATGAGTCTTGAGCATAGAAACAGTGACTCTACTTCCCCTTAATAATTTCAGTGTACTGAAAGAAGCGTGACGCTTCTAAAATATCGAATTATGTTTGTCAAGAGCTCATTATGATTACATCATTCTACACTCGTGTTTAACATTAACTGAAAAACATTCACGGCTAAGAGGGTGGCACGACGTGGTTCAAATGCTTCTGAGCACTATGGGACTTAACTTCTGAGGTCATCAGTCCCCTAGAACTTAGAACTACTTAAAACTAACTAACCTAAGGACATAACACACATCCATACCCGAAGCAGGATTCGAACCTGCGACCGTAGCGGTCACGAAGTGGTCTAAAATTTCTTTAGATAAGAAAGTATATTTTCATACGCGGGCATTATGCATATGGGTATGCATATGTGCTCATGCCCGATGACATCGCTTCGGATCCTTTCCCTCTCTTTCGAAACAAACGCGATAGGCATAGAAAATGAAAATAACTTCATATCTCTAAAAGCGTAGAAACTACTCGTAAAATCATAATTACTGCCTACTTGTCTAAATCAGCACTTGTAGTCAAGTGTGGTAAACAACGCGCTAAGCCCACATTCAGGAGATTCACAGTTGACTGTTATGCAAGAGTTATCAACGGGGAGTTTTCGAAAGGCATATGTATCTACCTTGATATGGACTTATCCATTAGAGCAGAGAGGCATGGAGCCTCCTGGGAAGATTTGGAGGAAGTGGACTAGTATGCAGAAAACATCCAGAAGTAATACCTGACCAAACTGCTTCGCACATCAGTACTACATTAAGAGTGCCTCCCGACAAGAAACATACCAGGCGTATTAGACAGAAGCTTCGTATCTGAAAAAGACGGCATCTCCCTCTTTTGAGTATGGGCATCCCCTTACAGTTTCAGACATTGACACAGGATTGAAGAACCTCAAAGCTTTTAATGCACCTGGATTCGATGCCATCCATTCAGAATTCCTAACTATTATGAGTGGATATGCTAATGGATGGCAGAATCCTTCATTGACATCCTGTTGACAGGTCAACGTGCATTGGAGTTGAAGAAGGTGAAGATAATGTTTTGAAACCATGGCAAATCCAGCAACAAGGTAGAAACCTATTACCCTATCACCCTTCTTAGTTCCATAAGCTTTTTGAGAGGCTGATACGTAACACAATAAGTTTCACTATCCTAGAGCACGTTCCACTAGATCAGGTAGGCTGCGGACCAGGTTGTAGCTGCTGTGACCAAGTGTTATCTCTTACATCCTTCATAGAGGTAGGGTACCAAACGAAGCTGAAAGCAGCTGTAACTGCCTTTTACACTGTGTGGAGGGAAGGCCTTATATGTAAACTTCTTCGTTTCATTCACAATGCTAAGTAACTGGACGTTCCAGATACTCACTAGAAGCAAGATACGCAAAGAGAGGAAGGTAAATAAGTGATTGCCCCAAGAATAAGTTCTTTCGCCATTACTGTTCAGCTTGTTCTGACCTAGCTGATACTTCTTGTGCAGAAAATTCTGCTATGCTGACGACCTGGTTGTAGCCGTACAACACCAGGAAATGAAAACAAAAGAGATCTTGTCCAAAGCCTTGTCTATACTGGACAGTTACTTCAAAATCTGGAGACTTCAGCCCAGTGTGAGTAAGACAGAGGAGTCTTGCTTCCATTTAAATAAGTGCTTGGCTAACGTGAATCTGAATGTAAATTTCAGAGGCAGTATTCTTCGTCATAATTTGAATCCAAAATATCTTGGTGTCTCATTGGACCGTACGATATCCTTCAAACAGCACCAACTGAATCTAGCTCAAAAGTTGAAAACTCGAAACTACATCCTCCGTATACTATGTGGTACTACCTGGGGATCTTCTGCAACCATCTGCAATCTTCAGCTCTGGGTTGGGTGTACTCACGTGTTGTGGTGAACGACAGTTGAAGACTCGAAACTACATCCTTTGTATACTATGTGGAACTAGCTGGGGATGTCCAGCAACCGCCTGCAATCTTCGGCCTTGGCTTTGGTGTACTCGTCTATTGTGATACACAGTCATCATACAAGGCTTGTTGACGCCCATCTGAATACTACAATGTACGTAATACGTGACACAATCAGATCTATTCCAGTTCATTGGCTTCCACTGTTAACCGCTATAATGCTTCCTGATCTACTGCCTTTATGAGGCAAATTTCCAAGATCTCCAAGAATCCTAGTCTGTCTATGCATAGTGACCAGCCACTTTTGAACCTTAAAAGACTAAAATAGCACCACCCAAACCTGAGTGATACTGCTGAAATGGATACCATGAATTTTAAATCTCTTGATAAATGGAATGGTCGGCGGGAACAGGTAACAGGTATCCACCTGCATAACATTGTCCGCAGCTCGTGGTCGTGCGGTAGCGTTCTCGCTTCCCACGCCCGGGTTCCCGGGTTCGATTCCCGGCGGGGTCAGGGATTTTCTCTGCCTCGTGATGACTGGGTGTTGTGTGATGTCCTTAGGTTAGTTAGGTTTAAGTAGTTCTAAGTTCTAGGGGACTGATGACCATAGATGTTAAGTCCCATAGTGCTCAGAGCCATTTGAACCATTTTTTGAACAATAATGAGTTATAAGGGGCGATCAAAAAGTTTGTGTCTGAAGGCCGTACAGTCTAGAATCACTACGCCGATCGGGTGAAATCGCCGTGAACATTGAGGCAATTATCCCACCGACACATCAGGTTGAAGATACCTGTTTGCTGAAACACCGTCATCCTGTTGCGCGAAGGAGTCCGTAACTGCCTGCTGCAGATCCTTACCTGACAGGAATCATAGACCCTTGAAAGCCTTTTTAAGGGACCAAAGGCGTGATAACCACATGGGGAGAGAACAGAGCTATAGGGCGAGTGCTCGAGTGTTTCCCATTTGTAATGATTATAAAGAATCCGCCTCGATTGCAAATAGAAACCGGATGTTGACCTAGGTTTCGGCGCGAATAATCACGCCTTCTTCGGAACACACTAAAGCTACAAACTGCCTAAAGAGGCATTAATACAGAACGCCCAAAATGGCAAAAGACTCGCATAAAATGTAAAATAAACGCGACGTGTGTACCATGTCAATAGCTGTACTTAGCTCAAACGTCAGAAGCGTGCTTCCTCACTCCAGCCAACGTTCGGTGGGCCACGGGCTCTCAGATAAACTTACTCTCAGACTCTCGCATAACCACTGTGGCCACAAAGAAGGTGGGGGATGAGGACCTTTCGGATGTGGAAGGAATCGTTGTTAAATAAGGTAACCTAAACCCTTAAACGCGTTTTTCTCTAAACCATATTTTTCAAATTGGCGGGGGACATAATCTGAGAACGGCACAAACGATTTTGATCGGAATTTGCTGCCAGCATTCTAAATTGAATTCTCTGTCGAGTACCTAGCACGATATCTTCAAAAGTATATTTTCAGTGTACACTTTTGCTTCGATTTTTTGAGCGAAGAAAATGACGTTTGTTTCAACACATCACCATTTTGTTAGGACGTAATATTTTTCAATTATTCTATGTACACGTATAAAAAATACATCGAAAACGACTTATACAAAATTATTTTGTTACAGGTCCAATAGGAGGTCGTCGGGAATTCCGTCGATGACCAACGTTCCATCTGCAAGGGCAGCTGTCACAGGGAGCGTCCGATGCGGACAGAAAAATGATTCCTTAAAAACAAAAGCGGGAGAAATAAAAATATATAATGAGATTTAGCATTGAACTTTATTTTACTTGAAAAAAATCACGGAAATCATCTATTTTTCATGCGTTCAGAAAAGGCCACCCATTAAGTTGACACCACTACCCTCATCTTTACTGACGTATACACTTTTTGGCTAGCATCCATGGGACATAGCGTTTTGTTTGGGGCGTCTGATCTCTAACGCAGTCTAACGGCGTGGTGGTGCAAAGCCCCATTAATTGCCAGGATAGTTGTTTCTTAAAACATGATGCATGGCGATGTGCTGTGTAACACCAGCAAATGGGTGGTCGAGTAATCAGTTCATCTCAAATGGTAAACACTTTCTTTATTTAGCAAGATGATCGCACAGTGGTTGAAAGGTTGAAGGCTGTGACTCAAAGCCGTTCATTGACCCGTGGAAGCAGATTCTGCCTCAGCTAAGCACAAGGCGCCGTGTTTCGCTGTGAAGGTGTGATGTCTCTGGGCCAAGCTAGTGGCTACGGTGAAGCAGCAGCGTCAGCGGCCTTGAGGAGTTTCTGGGGCAGCAGGGAACATGTGCACCAGGCAGTTGGTGGCTCCGTCTGTGTGTCATGTATGAGACACACTGGAGGACAGGTTTCGAACCCAAGACTCCTTGGAGACGCCCAGACAAGATGAAGTCATCCTGTAGGTGACCCTCTCGTGGTGGATCTGGCTCCAGCCCCAAAATCTTCCAGCAGTGGCATGCAGACCAGTTCCCAGGACATGATGTGCCTAGATGTAGACGAAGCTGTTTGGTCCACATGGGAATGTCGGCTGGTGTAATCTAGGCGTCGCTGATGATCGAAGACAAGATGCTGCTAGGTCCGAGTGGCAAGTATTTATAGCAGACCGCTCAGCTTTTTTTATGACTGGGTCCCACATTCACTCACATACAGGACTGAGGGAGTACAGTATGATGCCACAGGATGAGCTAATTCAGCTCGCCACAGTGGCGGGTTAGTGTCTTGCACCATGCCAGCTCAGAAATATTCCAATCCTGGCGGCAGGGTTTCACTGGCAGCTCTCTATCAGGGGTTGTGAACTCTGTTCATTGGGGTGTTGCCACAACAGCAGTATGCATCTTCAATCGTTAAAACACTTACACTTCGCCTATAAACTCATCAGTCAGTCAGAGTCTCACACATCACATCGGCAGGCGTCAAAATAAACGAATCTCCACATTTTTCTCATTTGACTATGTTGTGTCTTCCTTTGCACGCTCTGTATTTCTTTAGTAGATACAGGAGCGTAGAACAGATGTCGTCCATGAACAGAGAATTCAGATATTAATTTATTCTACACCTAATATTAGCCGTCCGGGGTGGCCGAGCGGTTCTAGGCGCTTCAGTCTGGAGCCATGCGACCACTACGGTCGCAGGTTCGAATCCTGCCTCGGGCATGGATGTGTGTGATGTCCTTAGGTTAGTTAGGTTTAAGTAGTTCTAAGTTCTAGGGGACTGATGACCTCAGATATTAAGTCCCATAGTGCTCAGATCCATTTGAACCATTTGAATCCAATATTAAATAGTAAAAGTATTACATAATATTTGCAGCGCCAATTGCTAACAGTTGATTTGAATGTAGAAATATATACAGATACAAAAGGTTTGTAAATCTGTGACTCTTCAGTACAATGTCTATTCAGAAAATGTCAAACGCTGGCCACTATGACAGTCAGTAGCCGGCCGCGGTGGCCGTGCGGTTCTGGCGCTGCAGTCCGGAACCGCGGGACTGCTGCGGTCGCAGGTTCGAATCCTGCCTCGGGCATGGGTGTGTGTGATGTCCTTAGGTTAGTTAGGTTTAAGTAGTTCTAAGTTCTAGGGGACTTATGACCTAAGATGTTGAGTCCCATAGTGCTCAGAGCCATTTGAACCATTTGACAGTCAGTAAATGTAATTCCAATGGAAAACACACAATGCATGAATGTTTGAACGTAAGTACTACCGCAGCTGGAGCTCCTGAGAGGGGATGCCTGCACCTCATTGACAGCGGCATAATCATTCATGGCAGAACCCTCGTGCCTCGGTGGAGGCTATAGGAAACACGGCGACGTAACTGGCGGCTGACCAGATGGTGGCCGATATCTTAAGCCTCCCCGCTCAACTTCGAAGATACGGGGGAGTCCTGTGCCGTGGATAGTGATGAGGCTGGTTGCTTGGCTGGGGGCAGAGGATGGTTCAAATGGCTCTGAGCACTGTGGGACTTAACACCTGCGGCATCAGTCCCCTAGAACTTAGAACTACTTAAACCTAACTAACCGAAGGACATCACACACATCCGAGGCAGGATTCGAACCTGCGACAGTAGCAGCAGCGCAGTTCCGGACTGAAGCGTCTAGAACCGCGCGGTCACAGCTGCCAGCAACGGCAGAGGAGGCCAACCCGAGCGCCAGAGAAGCTGCCCCGGAAAATCAGGCGCAGGACGCATCCGACAGCACAGGTAGGGGCATGGAGGGCGCTGCAGAAGGTGTCGGCAACTAGCCGACGGTGACGGTATCGATTTTCATGGGAGAGTCGACCTGTAGAGTTGGTGAGGGTAGGCGACGGCTTCCTTTGGCGAGAAGGCCGCAGGTGAATGCTTCTGCTTAGTGAGCTGCGTAGGAGGTTGCGTTGCTGCGGACGGATGTGGCTGCGTAACAGCGTCCGGAAGTCGTGCAGTGAAGAAATCTGAAACAGAATGGTCTACGACAAGATCACTGAATTCACAGAGCCGTAGTTGATTTTGGTGGCCCCGAAGCGTGCCTGTGCTGCCGTGAGTAGCATAATGCGCTCCGCCAGACAATCTGAGAACAACACCGGATTCCCATAAATGTGGTTTGTTTTACACGCCATGGTCAATTAAAGTTCGTGGTGAAGTCTGAAGCTGGGGCACAGTGGTGTAAGGACGAAGCAAATGCGGCAATGTCCGATGGTGTCTGCCATGCGTCAGAGCAGGCAAAGTATCATATGAACTCCGAAACATCAGTAAGGCATCTTCACGTGAATGTGAAGCTCGATGTTTTGGCATTCGCTCTTGAACGTTTGAACGAAACGTTCTGGCTCGCCTTTAGTTAATAAAACTCTGCAAATTCCTTGGAAGAAAAAGGACGTACATTGTCAATGACAATTGTTTATGGCAAGTCTTCGAGAGAAAATACGGAAGCGAGAACCTTGATAGCTCTGGAGGGGTCTGCAAAGTCTATTCGGAGCCGTTGCCATGGAGAATGAGAATGTGGCCAGCAGAAGAATTGCTGGCAGGGAGTGGCATGATTGTCCGCGCCAGAGCGACATTGCGCCGTCATATTGTGGCTGAGGCGATGCCACTATTTTTTGGCTGTTGCGGTGGAAACCAACAGCTCCGTCACGGCTGTCCTGCGCTAATGTGTCGGCATGCCACTTGCACTTGCATTGTGAGGCAGGCCAGACGAAGCACCACAATCCTACCATGGTAGTGGTAAGACTGGGCTCTTGCAGGCAGGCCACAGATTTGTTGTTACGAACATGATTGGTAGCAGTGCATTAGCACAAGTGAGATCCAAGCCCGTGTAAATGGCTGTCGGTTTTAGCAGAGGGATCATCAGTCCGGCAGCGCCTAGTTTGTTGAGGGGGCTACGTCAGATGTCGCAGCAATATGTGACAGCAAACAGCCGCCACTAGTTTGAGCCTTCAATATCACACCATCTTCTCTTCATGGTGCCTCCGCTGAAACCCTCAGAAAACTGTTACTTCAGCATTCCACCTACGGAACAGACACACTGACTATAAACCAGAAGTTAAACTTCGAGGCAAAAGCTTGAAGTACTGCAGCACACTAAGTACCTCGGAATAACACTCGATAGGTCCCTAACTTTCCGACAACACCTCTCCAACGTGGCCGCAAAAGTGAAGACCCATAATAATGTTATTCAGAAGCTTGCTGGTACCTCCTGGGGTTGCAGCGCTCAAACCCTAAGATCAACTGCTTTGGCACTATCATACTCGGTCGCTGAATACTGTTGTCCAACTTGGATGAACAGTGCTCACTGCAGCAAGATAGATGCGCAACTCAACCAGACAATGCGACTTATCACCGGCTGCATACGTAGCACTCAAACTGCATGGCTACCAGTTTTAAGTAACATCCAACCTCCAGCTCTACCAAAATCAGATGCTCTCCTGAAGACCTGGAGAAACATTCAGAAGAACCTCCAGCTACCCGTACACAGTGATATATTAATAGCAGAACATCAGCGCTTGAAGTCAAGAAAACCACCTTGGCGAACTGCACGACATCTTGAAGCCCCGACTTTAACATCAACGAAGTATGGAGAAGTCAGTGGGAAGAATCGTCAGTGTTAAACGGTCATCTGGTTGAATAGCCTTCCATTGCGAGTTCCAGGTTTCACAGTACCCAGACGCCAGTGGAGAACCATCAACCGCATCATCTCCAGATTGTGACTGTGGAGCTGCCCTGCAAACAATTAATCACATTGCTGATGAATGCCCGAAACGAGCCTTCGGGGGATCAATAAATGACATCCACCATGCATCATCTGAAGGGCCAACTGGATCAACAGATTGGACTTAGAAATCTAAGAACTTGTGTAATATGTAGATAATTTAGCATAATACTTTGAGCATTTGATTCTGTACATGTATTTTGCTTGTCATTTCTTACACTGTATACTCTTAAAATTATGTATTTGATCCAAGCTCTGTATCCTCATACGATAAATAAATAAGAGATGGGTTGCCTCCAGGCTCACTCTAGCAGCAGCTAGTCTCCTTTCCTTGAGGGTAGTAGATCGAGGTACAGCCATTTACCCTTCTGTGCTGGCACCCTGGCGCCATGCAAATCCACTCTGTGGGGCGGGGTGCAGCACAAAGAGACTGTCATCCCCTGCAGATACTCGGCAACAAAGCTGGTGGTTATCTGTGGACAGCTGGCAGTAGCTGCTCTTGGTTTGTAGAGTACAGGGCAGCTGTGGTCATGCAGTGGTCATGCAGTGGCATGTACCTGCATTGGAGATGGGCTGTATGCAGAGGACAGTAAGAGTTGAAAGTATAGACCAGGAATGGCAACATCGGTTGGAAGTCAACCTTGGGTCAATGTTTTGCTCCAAAGTGAACTCAGCCAGTGATGACGAAAGCCAACACAACGTGGATGAAGCTAAGTAGCGTCGCCTCTCGTGGGCGCGGATAGTGTGCACGCAGAAAGGCAGTGGGGTTGTGGTCTGTCAACACTGGTTGTGGCCTGCTGTTAACACGAGGCATGATTTGGCAGAAGCAGCAGATGGAAGGTTGTACACAAGAGTGACTTACGCCATTTTTGTTGTACTGACCTTTGAATTGATGAAACACGACATGCCCGCTAATGGGCCTGGGATTTGAGGAGCAGTGCTCTGTAGAGGTGTGTTGTATTTTGATGAAACATAGTGTGGCAATGTGTGGTTGAATTTTACATTGCAGTAAATTTTCTGTGGAACTGTATTTTAGTGATGAACTTTTAGTAACTGAAGTACCCTTTCTGTGAGACGTGGTAACTGATGCACGTTTTGTTATTGTGTTCCTGCAGATTTTGTGTGTTGTCTGTCCCTGTTTGCTTGTTGGCTACAGTATCCCTGTGCTACCTTGTTGACGAGTGTGTTGTGGATTATACGGAGAGCCCTTTATATGAAAATGGTTCAAATGGCTCTGAGCACTATGGGACTTAATTAACTTCTGGGGTCATCAGTCCCCTAGAACTTAGAACTACTTAAACCTAACTAACCTAAGGACATAATACACATCCATGCTCTAGGCGTAGCGGTCGGGCGGTTCCAGACTGTAGTGCCTAGAACCGCTCGGCCACCCCGGCCGGCTCCTTATATGAAGTAAATCCCAGTGGGGCGAAGTATTTTTATTGGATGATGTACGTATTTTAGGTTAATGTTTTCTGCTGGTGTATTCATTTAGCCCCCATAGGGTTTCTATTATTATTATGGAGAGACAGCCTATTATCGTCAATATTTATGGCATTATATCAGGTGTTAAGTTATTTGGAAAATTGAGTGCGAACCCCTGGTTTGTTTTGTCTTATGTATGTGCTCTGTACTGTTCACACTATTAATAAAATTAAACTGCAGTTGGTTAAGCGTCCATGCTTGCACAGGTCCCAGCCAAACTCCACTCCCACCGAAATCCTGCACCACAAGGTAGAAAGCCAATCCATCTCAACTACTTCCTGAGCGAAAACTGCGAACGGAACTGCGTGTATTGGACATCTAGATTTACCTAACTCACAAAACGCCATTGTTCATAGTGGCACATAAATCTGCACGTCTTCAGTGAAACAAACAACACAGAAAAAGAGCAAGATATAACTGGAGGCATGCAGGTGTTCCGACAACTCAAGATTGTGCCTCTTTTCAAATGGTGGCAGGTGTCAAACGAGACTGAAGGTCCAGTGAGGCATTTAACACACATTGTGTTAAGGGTTAATTCAGTCCATAGTCACTCCTGTGATTTTTGGGGTGTTTTTCGTAAGCATGAAACAGAAAGTTTAATACGAGATTCTACATCTTCTTGATGAGAATGCTGTGGACACTCTTTCCTTCAAAGATGACAAAAGCCATGTTCACAGGGCTGCACATGTACATACCTGGTTCGACAAAAACTCAGATGCTATCACACCTCGTCTCGCCTGCTAAAGTACCCCATACAAAAAATCTGGGACAGCAAATGAAATGTAGCAATCAACATCCCTGCTGCGGTATCGTCAAAAGATCGTGGTGCCACACCACGTTCACGCACGTGTATTGATACCACAAACGTTAACGACGTCTTAATGCAGTTCGCTACCACGAATGAAGACACAGCTCTTGCTCAGCAGCACAGCACCATCGCACCTGAGGTCGAGACAGAGCCAAGCATGGACTCCCTCTGTCTCACTTTGTGACCTCCAATGAAGCAGTCAAAAAATGTTCAAACGTGTGTGAAATCTTATGGGACTTAACTGCTAAGGTCATCAGTTCCTATGCTTACATACTACTTAACCTAAATTATCCTAAGGGCAAACACACACACCCATGCCCGAGGGAGGACTCGAACCTCCGCCGGGACCAGCCGCACAGTCCATGACTGCAGCGCCTTAGACCGCTCGGCTAATCCCGCGCGGATGAAGCAGTCATCATCATCATCTAGTTAGAACATCAGTGCTATTCTAGTCAGTGCTAGAGATTTGTACTTGCGTGCATCAAGTGACGCTTTACTGTTCAAAGGCATTGTAAATATTCGGCTCATTCATGTGCCAATAGATTTTGTGAAGATAGGTAAATCTTTTTATCATTCTTATAATAAAGTGAACTAATGTTTCATATGTTTTGGCTCCAATCAGTCATCTCTCAGAGCAATCAAAGAACCCACATTTACGTCCTCACAATTGTAGTTTCGTCAGGTCATAACACCAACAGCTTCATAGCTCTTTGGTAAATAATCGCTTCAGCTGGGTATGGAAAATTTGAAGAACCTCGTGAGTCACTTCCTTGACAAACAGAGGCCAATATTAAGACTATAGGCGGTGTTACACGGTAATGATGTATTGTGGTATTGTCTTATGGCGACTAAAGTTTTGTCCAGTGTTCTTAGCAGTACCCAAATCATTAAATGTACGCCGTACTTCTGCTTTCGTGGACGCGGACGCACGTTGTTTAAAATACGGTTTTATTTGACAGCTGTCGCTGGTTCTCGGTAGAATTTCCTTGAAGAGTTGCTAGTTTAGTTTTGAATAATTTTTCCAACAGTTAAGTTTCCACCAACAGATGCACCACAAAAATTCGGGCCACTTCGGACAAGAGCAGAAGGACGAACAAATGAGCCGCAAAAATAACATATAATCTCTCGTTTCGTGTGTCGACATAAGCGTTTTACTCTTTTTGTATACCAAAACGCGTGCTTTAAGGTGAGAGGGTAGTGAAACCGATGTCATTTTATGCAACCCACATTATGTCTGTGTTAGGAACGGTATTTCGACAGGTGACAGTCACATAATCGATATATGTTCCCTCTCAGAGCTTTGGGCAACTTTTAGCAAACGGAATCAAACTGTAAAAAACACAAGTGAAGACTGGCCACTCGGTAAACGGGACCAAGATTAGCTTACATCTGCCATATTGTCCAAGTGTCTCCAATCTTTTTTTATGTAATTAACGATGTAGTCATACAAATTCTGGATATCTCCATAAGTTTACTCCGCTTACTTCATATTCCGCTAATGTTCAGAAACATTGCCTTATAAAGTGTGTTTCACCAACAGAAACAATGAAATTAAAAGGAGATATCTAAATCGGAAGTGTGGAAGTAACAACTTTCCGGTATAGAGCCCAATGAAACCATTAATATATGACTCGGCACGTCAGTGTGCTGAAGTAGTTTCATAAAATAAGTTTGTACAGTAGATCTAAGACATCTGGGCATACTTTACCAGTTGTTCTGCGACGTTCTGGCAGTGTGCTTCACATCTTCAGAGCGAAATGGCCAACAACATTGTTCTTTCATGTGGGTTTGCATCAAACGATATCGGTAGGGGCAGGTGAACTACTGCCTATAATTACAAGCAACAAGACGACCATATCACAGATTAACAATGTGAAGGGAAACCTAAGTACAGAAAATAGTACATTATTACTCTCAGAAAAACTGTTAAAAACTAGTAACTCTTTAAGTAAATGCTTCTGACTAATTTGCAAATCACATGGTGCCAAGCCATAAGAAATGAATGTGTAAAAATCCATCTCAATAATTACTGGAGTTTAATGTGAGCACTCAAAACAAAATAAAAATCCACTTGATACAGTTTTCAGGCCTAAATACACAGTCCAGCCACATTAATGTGACCACCACCTATATTCGACGTCCAGATGTATTGGCCACTCACAGACGGTAGGTGGCAGCACTAGCAGTTTGGTGGTGGGGGTGGGGATGTTGGGGGGGGGGGGGGAGGACGCTGAAAAAGACGTTGTTGTAGAGTGGAAACGGAGCGATCTATCTGACGTCCTAAACCGTATGAGGATTGGCTTTGGGCCAAGGGTGGAAGCATTCCCGAAAGGGCTAAATCTGTAAACTATCTGCATGTCGCCATGATCAAAGTATACTGTGAATGGCAAAATGGCGGTATCCAAGACCGGCCGCGAGGAAACTGCTGTGCACCTTGGGCTACAGAAGACAGGAGTGAATGACGACTGCGAAGAGACGTGCAGCTGTTGAGCAACTGACCGCCCAGATGAACCAAGGGGATACCAGCCGTATCTCCTCACCGACCATTAAGCGAACGTTGCTGTGTATTCGAAATGATGTCAAATGTAATGGTCAGATTACACAAGTAACGGGCAAGGCGAACTCTAGATTGCGGTTTGTTGGTAGAACCCTGAAGCGATGCAGTCCTTCAACAAAGGAAATTGTTTACAATTCGTTAGTTCGTCCAGTCTTAGAGTATTGTTCGTCTGTATGGGACCTTTACCAGTTGGGTCTCACTCAAGAGACTGAGAAGGTCCAAAGAAGAGCGGCAAGATTCGTGACTGGTACATTTAGCCATCGCGAGAGCGTTACAAATCTCATAGAAAGTTTGAAGTGGGACAAAAATAGACGACGTACTAAACGGAAGGGGATGCTCACTAAATTCCAAAATCCGATCTTCGCCGAGGACGTAGAGCATATATTATTACCACCAACTTTCATATCGCGCAATGATCACCATTCAAAGATAAGGGAAATTAGAGCTCGTACTGAGGCGTTCAGACAGTCGTTTTTCCCTCACGCGATCCGCGAGTGGAACAGAGTGGGGTGAAATATGACTTTGGCGCGAATTGTGCCCTCCACCACACACCGCTTGGTGGCTAGCGGAGTATATATGTAGATGTATATAGATGTAGATGTACGGGTCTCTGCAGCAGGCACCTGGTTCATGCACCCATGCTGACGCTGTTCATTGTTGACAAAGGCTTGAATTTGCACGCCAATACCGCAAGTGGAACGTCCACTGAATGGCGTCAGGTGGCCTTTTGAGATGAATCCCGTTTTATGCTCCATGGGACAGGTGGAGCACAAAGGAAGGCGTGAAATGTCTGGAAGTAAATACCCTGCAACAATCACCGTGCCTCGTGATGACTGGGCGTTGTGTGCTGTCCTTAGGTTAGTTAGGATCTAGGGGACTGATGACCATAGATGTTAAGTCCCATAGTGCTCAGAGCCATTTGAACCATTTTTGAACAATCACCGTAAGGGTCCAGCCTGCAGGAGGGACCATTATGGTCCGAGGAATGTCTTCACGGCATTCCATAGGTGATCTAGTTATTCCTGAAAGCGCAATAGATGAACAGAAGTATACACCTATCCTCGGTGACCACGTGCACCCCTACATGCAGTTTGTTTTTCCTCGGCACGGTGGTATATACCAGCAGGAAAGTGCACCGTATCACACAGCAGTGCAAGCGCGTGGTTCGAAGAGCACCTGGACGAGTAAACCACGCTCCCCTCGCCACCAGTCTCTGCGAAATGAAACCCAATCGAGAATATTTGCGACCACCTCAAGCGGGCTGTTTGCGCTGTAGATCCTCAGTCATTAAAAACCTAGCGCTGGCCGGGGTGGCCGAGCGGTTCTAGGCGCTACAGTCTGGAACCGCGCGACCGCCACGGTCGCAGGTTCGAATCCTGCCTCGGGCATGGATGTGTGTGATGTCCTTAGGTTAGGTTTAAGTATTTCTAAGTTCTAGGGGACTGATGACCTCAGACGTTAAGTCCCATAGTGCTCAGAGCCATTTCAACCATTTTTGAAACCTAGCTCAGCTGGCAATGGCATTGGGGTCTGCATGGCTCCACATCGCTGTCGGTACCTTCCAGAACATAATTGACTCTCTTCCTGCACACACTGCAAAAGGTGGTTATTCAAGCTTTTGACAGGTGGTCACATTAATGTGTCGGCACAGTGTATAAAGCTAACTGCGAACTTTGTGTGACCATTTTATGGACACGAAAAAAAAAAAAAAGAAAACCAGATCGCTGACGATGACACGAAGGTGTCGAAACATGTTTTGGTAAGGAAGAGAGAAAAAAATGCCTTGGGTTTTACAGAAACTGGTGTTTAAAAAAGCCAGTTCTTTCGTTTGCGTCTGAATGCCACAGGTTTAATCTGTCAGGAAGGCTTAATAACTACGTTTATTAACGTTCTGTTTGCTTTCAGTTACCTTCTTAAACAAGCTGCGGAGTTGGAGAAGACCCGGCATCGAGTGAAATGGTGTAATTAGGTTCACTGCGCGTGCAACACTGC
Organism: Schistocerca nitens; assembly: GCF_023898315.1. Taxonomy (NCBI): domain Eukaryota; kingdom Metazoa; phylum Arthropoda; class Insecta; order Orthoptera; family Acrididae; genus Schistocerca; species Schistocerca nitens. The sequence goes on from NC_064620.1 coordinate 272,907,979, forward strand.
GGGCACTTCAGTTATCGCATTACGCCCACGCTAAAGAACTTAACGAAAATTAGCAGAGTGGGCGGAGAGAGTTTCTGGGCGGGCGGCGCTGGGAGGCGTGAGTTGGGGAACGATTAGCTGCCTCCCGTCCGCCCTCTAGCTGCTGACGCCGTGCAGAGCGGCGCGGGCTGCCTGCAGCTCGGCGCCGTCTCGCGCGGGCTTTAGCCGCTCACGCGTTCTTCCCTCCACCGCTGTGGGCTGACGCAACGTCGTCCCGCGGTGCTCTGATTACTTAACGACACCCAATGAATTTATTGCTCCCTCACGATTGGCGCGCTCCTTTCTCTGCTGGTGTATGTTCCCTGCAGGAGTCACACGGCGGACACTCACGCGGAGGTTTCCTCAACTTCGTTTCACTATTTCAATCCTTATGTATTCCTTGGTGAGCCACGACTTTTATTTCCCTTTTGGCTTTAAATATTATAACGTTGTTGTTCGTTCTGTACACTATTCAAAAAGCTAATAGAACTAATCATTCCTCCATTTTGTATGTTTCATACCTCGCCACGACCTAATATGCAGGGATACATGAAATGTATTCGCAGTTGCGGATTTGGACCACCGTCAGCTGTATAATGGAATGGCGTCAATGCTAATTTGTGCCGGACAGGGACTCGAACCCGGATTTTTCGCTTATTGGCTATCCGAGTACGACTCACGGCCAGAGCCAAACGTTCATATCTCGTCAGCCATGTGTCTACAACGTGTACTCTACATCTACATCTACGTGATTACTCTGCTATTCACAATAAAGTGCCTGGCAGAGGGTTCTATGAACCATTTTCATGCTGTCTCTCTACCGTTCCACTCTCGAACGGCACGCGGGAAAAACGAGCACTTAAATTTTTCCGTGCGAGCCCTGATTTCTCTTATTTTATCGTGATGGTCATTTCTCCCTATGTAGGTGGGTGCCAACAGAATGTTTTCGCAATCGGAGGAGAAAACTGGTGATTGAAATTTCATGAGAGGATCCTGTCGCAACGAAAAACGCCTTTAATGATTGCCATACCAATTCACGTATCATGTCTGTCACACTATCTCCCCTATTTTGCGATAATACAAAATGAGCTGGCCTTCTTTGTACTTTTTCGATGTCATCCGTCAGTCCCACCTGATGCGGATCCCACACCGCACAGCAGTACTCCAGAATAGGGCGGACAGGCGTAGTGTAAGCAGTCTCTTTGGTAGACGTGTTGCACCTTCTTTCTGCCAACGAATCGCAGTCTTTGGTTTGCTCTACCCACAATATTATCTATGTGATCGTTCCAATTTAGGTTATTTGTAATTGTAATCCCTAAGTATTTAGTTGAATTTACAGCCTTCAGATTTGTGTGACTTGTCGCGTAATCGAAATTTAGCTGATTTCTTTTAGTACTCATGTGAATAACTTCGCACTTTTCTTTATTCAGGGTCAATTGCCACTTTTCGCACCATACACATACCTTATCTAAATAATTTTTCAAGTCGTTTTGATCAACTGATGACCTTACAAGACGATAAATGACAGCATCATCTGCAAACAATCTAAGACAGCTACTCAGATTGTCTCCTATGTCGTTAATATAGATCAGGAACAATAGAGGGTCTATAACACTTCCTTGGGGAACGCCGGATATTACTTCTGTTTTACTCGATGACTTTCCGTCTATTACTACGAACTGTGACCTTTCTGACAGGAAATCACGAATCCAGTCGCACAACTGAGGCGATACTCCGTAGGCACGCAGTTTGATTAGAAGACGCTTATGAGGAACGGTGTCGAAAGCCTTGTGGAAATCTAAAAATATGGAATCAATTTGACATCCCTTGTCGACAGCATTTATTACTTCATGAGTATAAAGAGCTAGTTGTGTTTCACAAGAACGATATTTTCTGAATCCGTGCTGACTATATGTCAATAAATCGTTTTCTTCGAGGTACTTCATAATGTTCGAATACAGTATATGTTCTAAAACCCTACTACAAATCGACGTTGGTGATGTAGGCCTATAATTCAGCGGATTACTCCTACTTCCCTTTTTGGGTATTGGTTTGACTTGAGTAATTTTCCAGTCTTTAGGTACGTATCTTTCTGTGAGCAAGTGGTTGTATGTAATTGCTAAATATGGAGCTATTTTATCAGCATACTCTGAGAGGAACGTGACTGGTATACAATCTGGACCGGAGGCCTTGCCTTTATTAAATGATTTAAGCTGCTTTGTTACACCGAGGATATCTACTTCTATGTTTCTCATCTTGGCAGTTGTTCTTGATTGGAATTCAGGAATATTTACTTCGTCTTCTTTGGTGAAGGAGTATCGGAAAACCGTGTTTAATAACTCTGTTTTAGTGGCATTGTCATCAATGACTTGACAGTTGTTATCGCGCAGTGAAGGTATTGATTGTGTCTTACCACTGGTGTGCTTTATGTATGACCAGAATCTCTTTGGGTTTCCTGCCAGATTTCTGTATATTCCCGTACAGGGGAGACATTTTACTTGGATACGATATTGTAGTTTTCTGCCATATTTCTGTATATTCCCGTACAGGGGAGACATTTTACTTGGATACGATATTGTAGTGCCTCTGTTATTCAGAAATACGATGCAAAGTTCCTTCAGACATAGTCAATAAAATTCTTCTGGGTTTGAGGCCGCATTGTCAACTATCACATTCGGATGTTTCGGCGACTATAGCAAGACGCCTTCCTCAAGGTGCAATAGTCGCCGAAACGGCCGAATTTTATAGTTGACAATGCGGCCCCAAACCCAGAAGAATTTTATTGACTGTCACAACGGCCGCGGAAGCCTGCGTTTACATTTCTTCAGACATGCATTACATCGCAATTCGGAATAACAAAGGCACTGCAGTGTCGTATTTATCCGCCGACACCGGGCAAGCGACTTTACAGTGAAATGTCTCCCCCGTACGTGAACATACGTAATGGATGTACGCGTAGGCCTACAGGTTGACGACATATTGAAGTTTGGGTGTGGCCTCGAGTCACGCTCGGATAGCCAAGTAGTAAGGCGACCGCCAGCGATAAGCGGAAAATCCGTGTTTATGTGCCGGTTCGGGACAAATTTTCATTGTCCACATTCTATTATACATCTGATGGTAGTCCACACTCGCAATTGTGAATGCACGGCTGTAGTCACCGCAGTGAATGTTCCTTCGGATATGCACGCATGTCCGCAGGAACAATACATCATAATTTTGAATAACACAGGCACTGCAATGTCGTGTAATGCCGTAAAATACGAGGGTGAGTAAAATGAAATGCCTTAAATATTTTTTTAAATATTATTTATTGTGCAGAAGTGGTACAAAGCTGTATCACTCTTCAACATAATCTCCCCCACGCTCAATGCAAGTCCTCCAGCGTTTACAAAGTGCATAAATTTCTTTAGAAAAATAATTATTTTGGTAGTCCGCGCAGCCACTCATGTACCGCGTGGCGTATCTCTTCATCAGAATGGAACTTCTCTCCTCCCATTGCGTTTTTGAGTGGTCCAAACATATGGAAATCACTTGGGGCAAGATCTGAATCGCTCTTCGTTTCCGTTTGATGGAAGTGAACCCAGGTTTCGTCCCCAGTAACGATTCTTGCAAGGAAGCCATCACCCTCTCGTTCAAAGCGCCGAAGAAGTTCTTCTCAAGCACCAACACGTCGTTCTCTCATTTCAGGAGTCAACTGCCGTGGCACCCATCTTGCAGACGCTTTGTGAAATTGGAACACATCATGCACAATATGGTTAACTGACCCATCTGTAAACATGCTGCAATGTCATTCAGTGTCACTTGGTGGTTTTCCTTCATTATGGCTCCAACTGCTGCAATGTTCTGTGGTCACAACTCGTTGTGGCTGACCTGGACGAGGGGCATCTTCCACAGAAGTCTCACCATTTGCGAACTTCCTATTCCATTCGTAGACTTGCTGCTGTGACAAACATTCATCACCGTACTGAACCTTCATTCGTCGACGAATTCCAGTAGGTTTCACACCTTCACTAGGTAAAAACCGAATAACAGAATGCTCTTCTTCCATGGTGCAAGTCGCAAGTGGGGCGGCCATCTTTATACTGATACTGCGACGGTATGGGTGTATCTGCACTATGCTGCCACCTACAGACCATTCTGAACGCTGTTTGTAGCACGCTTACCAACTTACAGGATAACGGCGCGAAATTTCGATTTGTTATTACAAATTTAAGGTTTTGATTTGGCGTTTTGATTTGACATTTTAATTTGACTCACCCTCGTATGCAGGGTGTCTATTATTAAAGTTCCAGTGTGAAAACGCTGTAGAAAGATAACCACAGCTCAAAACGACGTCAAGTTTAAACAGGTTATTATTGACGCGGGGGGAAATGTCATGGAAAAAGAAACAAAAAATTGGCCAAAAAATGGCGCTTTAAGATTCAGAATTTGGACACCAACAGAGGCGCGACATACGGTTGTTAGTTTGCGTCTGGGACGCCCAGTATATCGCCATGAAGCATCGCGCGCTGCTGGTAAAGCTCTTTTACAAGAACGGTGACTGCGCGCCAGGAGTCTTGCAGAAGTTCCAGACATTCAAGGGTATGAAAATAGGCATTCATTCGATGTCTGCTAAGAGTTTAGAGGAAATTATTACAAAATTCGAAAAGATATGTTCTTTCGAAGTACAATATGGCGGGGGGTGGGGGTGGGGGAGGGGGGGGGGGTTGGAAGCAGTTGAACTGACTCTGACGAAGATGTGGCCACAGCACTGCGGGAATACTCGAGTGGTAGAGTGCAATCATGCAATAAACGCAATAAACGGGGAATTTTCCGAATTTTCACAAGCTGCGACGTTGTCGCGAATAAAACAGTGACCCGTATATACAATAAGGTTCCTTTAATTTACATCTATGGTCACAAACTTTTTATTAACAGGTTACCGGTTTCGGTCTATAATGACCAGCCACGGAACTAAATTGTTTCTGGACAGCATTTATCTGCAACTGGTCATTCTATAGGGAGCACTGAGAATTGCATGCGTATTCTTCACAGAGCAGAAAAATGCCGTGCTCTTAATTTGGTAAAGAAGCTTGAAATTTATAAAGCAAAAATTAAAGAACCAACAAAACTGCTTAACGGGCAGAGCGACTTTGTGCCCAACGCCTACTTCGCTTTATTTGACAATGTTTTATTCTAATCACTGCACGCCTCTTATATATATTTTGTTGATAGTTTCACATAGTATTGACTATCTCAGATATTTACTTCGTTTTCGTACGTTTTGCTCATGACTCAAGTATTTTCTTGTTCCTTCTCTGTCCATTTCGTAGAGTGCATTAATAGGTAATGTGGGTCATGCACTGTTACGGAATTTTATCATTCTTTTCTTGCAACGGAGTACCGCAGGGTACGAGGGGCCCTCTGCCGGTCACGTTCCTCCAACCACTTCCCGACTATGCGAAATTCTGGCGTCAGCGATAACAGAGGGCGCTGCTTATATGCAGCATCATGTTTTCTTTCATTGTCGCTTCTTTAGAGATTTGTTTCATGGTTTTTTAATATTATCCTGTGCACTATCTAAGGTGTTTATTATTTATGTCATTACCTACAATATTGGCACTAGAGCATATGTTAACTACTGTTTCTTAACTCTTCCTCTTCTTTAAAATCTTACTTTTGTCGTGTTCTATTTCATTGCTTTTTATTACTGTAATGCCTTTTATACCTTACAAGCTCATTACAAACTTCAACTATTGTATTCGCCTTTATTTTCGCTGTTCAATTAATTATTGAAAACTAGTGTATGCCGACATTAGCGACATCTGGTGAACTTACAACACAAACATCTTGTGGCTACCGTACGGCAGCTTGTATAGAACAGTAGTGCTACTGACAACATGACTCGTGCATGTGATGTTATTTATATATATTTGACGATGCTGGTGCTGATTCTGTATTTAACATTTGACGATGCCACTATGGCTGCAGTACATTAGGGCGTTGCTTTATAAAAGCCTCTTCATACTTAAAGCGCACAAATGCATATATTTGTCACTAGTACTTTTCATTATGGTCTATTTATTGTTTTTAAGCTGTAGACAGTCTGCGAGTGTATTTATGCTTTTTCCCCATTTTTTGCTGCAGATCTGATGATGGTCACTATAGACCGAAACTGGTAATCTGTTAACAAAAAGTTTGTGACCATAGACGTAAATTAAAGGAAAATTTCCCGAATGTTGAACATGCCTGCGAGCACGGTGCATAAAATCCTACGAAACATCCTGCAGTGCTATCCATACAAAATCACCCGCATTCAGGAACTGATTCCTGCTGACCTGCTAGCAAGGCAAACTTTCGTTCTGGAATTTCTTACTCCGATGGAAGATGGCCATGGAATATTCTGTAGACTGGCGTGGCCCATCTCCAAGGACACGTCAATACGCAGAACTGGAGAATATAGGCAAGGACAATCTGCATACACGTCAGCCGGTATTACTGCTTTCTGGAAAGGTAACTATGTGGAGCGAGTTTACGGCATCGTCTATCATTGGCCCGCATTTTTTCTATTGAGTGCTGAGGGTCCTGTTATCTGTACCATCACTGGTAAACGCTGTGAGAGTCTTTTGTGCACGAGCGTCACTCGAACTCTTTAAAAGCGTTGGACGTGTGGATTATTTTAATACGAGATGGCACTCCTCCGCACATTGCACAATCAGTGAAGAGACTGCTGCAGAGGCATTTAGGAAATGCTAGAATTATCAGCCGTCATTTTCCTACAGTCTGACCGTCCAGATCATCTGATATTAATCCGTGTGACTTCTGTCTTCAGGGTTACATGAAAGATATTGCGTTCAGTGCTCCAATTACGAACGTGTGTTGTGGTCTTCAGTCCTGAGACTGGTGTGATGCAGCTCTCCATGCTACTCTATCCTGTGCAAGTTTCTTCGTCTCCCAGTACCTACTGCAACCTACATCCTTCTGAATCTGCTTAGTGTATTCATCTCTTGGTCTCCCTCTACGATTTTTACCCTCCACGCTGCCCTCCAATGCTAAATTTGTGATCCCTTGATGTGTCAAAACATGTCCTACCAACCGATCCCTTCTTCTAGTCAAGTTGTGCCACAAACTTCTCTTCTCCCCAATCCTATTCAATACCTCCTCATTAGTTACGTGATCTACCCACCTTATCTTCAGCATTCTTCTGTAGCACCACATTTCGAAAGCTTCTATTCTCTTCTTGTCCAAACTGGTTATCGTCCATGTTTCGCTTCCATACATGGCTACACTCCATACAAATACTTTCAGAAACGACTTCCTGACACGTAAATCTATACTCTATGTTAACAAATTTCTCTTCTTCAGAAACGATTTCCTTTCCATTGCCAGTCTACATTTTATATCATCTCTACTTCGACCATCATCAGTTATTTTACTCCCTAAATAGCAAAACTCCTTTACTACTTTAAGTGTCTCATTTCCTAATCTAATTCCCTCAGCATCACCCGATTTAATTTGACTACATTCCATTATCCTCGTTTTGCTTTTGTTGATGTTCATCTTATATCCTCCTTTCAAGACACTGTCCATTCCGTTCAACTGCTCTTCCAAGTCCTTTGCTGTCTCTGACAGAATTACAATGTCATCGGCGAACCTCAAAGTTTTTACTTCTTCTCCATGAATTTTAATACCTACTCCGAATTTTTCTTTTGTTTCCTTTACTGCTTGCTCAATATACAGATTGAATAACATCGGGGAGAGGCTACAACCCTGTCTCACTCCTTTCCCAACCACTGCTTCCCTTTCATGTCCCTCGACTCTTATAACTGCCATCTGGTTTCTGTACAAATTGTAAATAGCCTTTCGCTCCCTGTATTTTACCCCTGCCACCTTCAGAATTTGAAAGAGAGTATTCCAGTTAACGTTGTCAAAAGCTTTCTCTAAGTCTACAAATGCTAGAAACGTAGGTTTGCCTTTCCTTAATCTTTCTTCTAAGACAAGTCGTAAGGTCAGTATTGCCTCACGTGTTCCAACATTTCTACGGAATCCAAACTGATCTTCCCCGAGGTCGGCTTCTACCAGTTTTTCCATTCGTCTGTAAAGAATTCGCGTTAGTATTTTGCAGCTGTGACTTATTAAACTGATAGTTCGGTAATTTTCACATCTGTCAACACCTGCTTTCTTTGGGATTGGATTATTACGAACGTAGCTGAATTAAAAGCACTCATTTCGCAGTTCATTTTGAACGTGATCCCCCGAGACACTCAGTTCTGTTGTGGAACATGTTAGGTATTATTGTTTCCAGGACCACAGCTGGCTGATATCACCGATCAGTAGACGTGCAAGACCTGTGTCGATGAAACCAGTCTCTGCGTTCCACAGCAGACTGCTGCCTCTGACGGCTGAATCAAGCTACTGCCGGAACCACGCGGCGGCTACGGTCGCAGGTTCGAATCCTGCCTCGGGCATGGACGTGTGTGATGTCCTTAGGTTAGTTAGGTTTAAGTAGTTCTAAGTCTAGGGGACTGATGACCTCAGATGTTAAGTCCCATAGTGCTTAGAGCCATTTGAACCATTTTTGAAGCTGCTGCAAACGGAGCAAGCTGTCCACATATCACGTCAGATATATATCTCTGTAACAAAAAAATTGGACGGCTAGAATTAAATGTCCCATACAGACTGATGGCATCGCCAGCATTCCATATATGTCTAGAGGCATTTAAATGCGTAAAATTGAAGGCTCCACAGCAGCGACATGGACGAGAACTCGAAGCTACTGTGTGAAAATTCTGGCCTTGCGGCAAAAAATATTATTTGTGCGGTAGAAAACATGTATGGTCCGGAAAACGTCAAATATTATACATTTGGAGTAGTTCTACTACTACTAGCGTAATCAGTAGCTTTTATAGTATGTTCAGGAACAACAAAAGTAAAGGAACAGGTGGTCTGAGCAGTACAGCCGCGTATTTGTCCACAACCATTCACCTGGAAGGCTTCGTATCCTTACACGACCTCAAAGGTGAAGCAAAAACAAGCAGTAATCATTATACAGCGCCAATCACTCGCATTGTTATGTGATCCAGTCGACTGTAGCTGGCAAAATTGTTGTCACAAGTGCGTATGTGTCTGCAATAGAGCCCCACTTACAACGGTGACTAAAGCTGTTTCGCTCGACTGAATGAGCAGTTCTCTGGCCACCGTGTTCTGCAATGTGACACACAGGATGATCGTTTTATGTAAGTCTGCAGGCTTTCGTGGCCGTTGTCACTGAAGTTAAAATCTTCTGAGTTTTTAGGCCGCGTCATATTTCTTGTAAAATGATCGACGTTTCGGCCCCTCTGCTGGGATCTTCCTCAGGATCCTCTGGTGTCCACTACTCTAGAATGTTCTAGTAGTAGTGGACACCAGAGGATCTAGAGGAAGATCCCAGCAGAGGGGTCGAAACGTCGATCATTTTACAGGAACTATGACGCGGCCTAATACCCCAGAAGATTTTTACTTCAGGATGATCGTTCTTTATGTACTAACAGCTGAAAATCGTCAACAGCCAGTACACACTAATGACGGAAACACTCCAAAAACCGCCGATTTCACCATGTGTGTAGTATTCCTTCTCAGTCCCTAGTAAATTGCTCCCTTTGTTATCCACCGCTGGATAAATTTCCGAACCTCTTTCTAACGAACGGGCTTCATAGGGAGCGGGATCACAAATTTAAATTGATTTTAGGACCCTATTCCGCCAGATTCAGGAAAGTTCTGTCATTATCGCAGGTTAACAAAAAAGGTCTGATACGGGATAAGAACTACTTTCTCATTTCCACCAAATATCTATCGCGACGGTTATTAATATCTTTCAAAACGAATACAAACCATTGAACACAGTAAATGTGCCAGACGGGTGCAGCCTGCTACCGAGCGTGAGCAACCTATCAGACACGCCTCCACACAGCGACTCTCTCTCACGCATACTCCACAACACTCATCGTGCACTGGCGCACGCCAAACCAGGCCTATTGTTGAAGCCAGAAATTAACAATAATGTACAGAGTGAGCAAAAGTGCCATTATCCCCTATCGCGTGTCAATTTTTTCATAGATGGTTGAAATGTATTAAAGTTGGATCATGGTAGAGGACAACTTTGAGATAGTGTTACTATCCATTATTATTTATTCCAAAGTGTCTGTGTCTACACCGCCGTTTTCATAACAGAGTATGTTTCTCCTCCATGTCATCCTCTTCCTGAATCATATCTGCTTATGCACGTCGTTCACAGAGCATCTTCCAGGCTTCGCTTTTCTTACACAGTCTATCATTCAGCATCTCCTGCCATTGCATTCCTCTTCAGTTCACATCAACCTTCGCCTCGTGTCTCCGTCCTACTCGTCATCTTCCAATTGGTCTTCGTTCAGATTCTGTCCATTCTAGGGCTCTTCTCGGAAGTCTTTCTGTTTCCTTTCTCTTAATGTTGCCAAACGATTTGAGCGTATCACTCTCCACAGTTTCCTTATGGGTCTGATCTGCAGGGCGTTTCATATCGTTTCAGTATTTATCCCGTCCCTTCTTGCCTTATCCAGAATCGCTCGCAGAAAGCACACCTGTTTCGCTTGTATTTTGCGCAGTCCAACCTTCTGACCCACATGTCAAAATTGGCAGATAATGACTTTTATATTATGATCTTTACTTTGGGTAGTATTTTACAGTTTCTAGTTATGTCCAATACACAAAACTTCGAACAATTTTCTATTCTCTCCGAAATTTCATCCTTGATGTTTCCTTTCTTGGTTCATTTACTTCCTAGATACTTGAAAGCATCTACTTCTTCAGTAGTTTTTCCATTGCAACTTACATCCTTCATTTTATTTTTCTTGCTGATTTTCAATACTTCACTTTTTGTTACGCTTACTTCCATGTCTGCTTCCTCAATTATTCTCTGCCAGGTATTTACTTGTTCTTCCAATTTCTGCTCATTTTCTTTCCAAATCATCTGCATATGCTATGATTTTCATATGATTTGCTGTGTTGACCTCTCACGAACTTTCGTTATGAACTTGTTCTTGGCTTTATTAAAAAGCGCTGGTGAGAGCACACTTCCTTGCCGAGCCCCTCTGTCTGTTATACAGCATTCCGTCTTTTCGCGTCTATTATGACAAAAATCAGGCTTTTTTTGTACATGTTACTAATTCTCAACTGCATTCTCTTTTGACAGTTCCAGTCTATTAATACCTTGCCATATCTCTTTGTTTCTAACAGTTTCATAAGCCTTTTTTATGCAATTTTGTCATATGATGACATGATGGAGACCGTGGCTGTTGTTCGAAGACAAATGTTGATGGTGTTAGGACAGCAACCAGCCACAAATTTACTTTCAATTCCTTTATTCAAAGGAAACCGTTACCGGTTTCGAATCGTTGTGATTCATCCTCAGACGGTTTACATGCTTTCTTTATGGCATTTGGTGTGATTTTACAGATTAATTGTCCTAAAATATAAATAAAACATAATTATAAACACGCCACACACAGATGGTTTCGTTACAGATTTTCGTTGCATGTGACTTACGTGAAACGTCGGTTTCGAGTGTTTGTTTTCATAACATTCGTCCAACAGATGTAAATGCATTCCCACTGCATCCTCGTTGTTGCACATGTAAATAGTTCTCACTGTACACTTTAGATTTGTCGCTGAGATCATTTCAACCACGCACCAAATGTTTTGATACATACAAAGAGCTTACAAACATATGAGTATCACAGATGCTATGATATATCGTAACATTTGACGATGATGTCCTATGTTTGGAAAGGATCATATATTTATTTACACAACTGTAATGCCTTTTACATTAGTACAGAGATATTGAATGTTTTGAGTTGATATTGCTAAATTAATTATAAAGTTTTTTATATATATTTAGAACTGTATAGGTAAAATAGAATATTATTTTATTACATTTGGCATCATGAGAATTATAGTAACATATAAATTTGCTACTTGATCTGCAGATAGGTGTATTAATATTATTTGCTTTGGAGGCTGGAAAGTAACTTTTGGAAATTTTTCAGGAATGGGGTGTTAGCTAACTCTGTTTGTTCGTTAAGGATATAGTCTGGGGTGCTGTTTTTGTATGTTTGTATTTCTAATTCTTCTAATATATTCATAGTGGCTCCTTTTTCTGCTAGATCCGAAATTTTTAAGTTGTCCTCAATGTTTCACACTGAATGGTTTTCTTCAGCAATATTGGCTGCAAATGCTGATTTGTTAAAGTTACCAAATCTTAGAGCATCAATATGTTCTTTGTATCTAATTTCAAAACTTCTGCCTGTCTGTCCAATGTAGAATTTTGGGCATGTATCACATTTGAGTTTGTATATTCCTGAATTACGGTAGGGACTCTTGGAGGTATTTACATCATGGATTACTTTTTGTTGTAATTTTTATGTCTTTGAATACAACTACGATGTCATTCTCAAATTCCAATTTCTTTTCTACAATCTGTCTGTCTGTTAATATGGCATCTATAGTTGATCTTCCACATCGAAATCTTTGTTGTTCTTCTCGTAATTGTGGTTCTATCTTATCCCTGATTTTCTGTAAAACTGTCTTTTGATACATCTTAATGCTGTGGCACAGCACTGCTATTCCTCTATTTCTCTCCTCCTTGTGAGATGTGAAATTCTCTGCACAGCTGCCGTGATGACAGTAAATGCACGTCGAGCAGCACCCTTAAGTACTTCAGCTGTCTCGTAACTGTCGCAGCAACCTTCACATAAAGCATTTCGCAAGATGACAGATCAGGACTTCGGGGTGGTCACTCTAAAAGTGCTGGGCGCTGATGACCACGCTGTTTAGCGCCCCAAAACCTCAAACCACACACTCTCTAAAAGTGCAGGCAAATGAACAGAACAACATCCTACCCATCTTCCAGGAAATACCTCACAGAGATGTTCTCGAAAGGCAATAGCATAGTGGGCTTGTGTTCCATCCTGCTGGAACCATACACGATCGAGGAGTCCCCGATCACGCACATGTGTAACAAATCCATCACCTGACACGCAATGTGATTTAAAGCACCGTCAAAGAAATATGGCGGTACCAAGTGGGGTGTAGACATTGCAGCGCACATCGTGAGCTGTGCTCATTCACAAAAATGTGGGTTTTCTTTACTCCGGAAATAAATGTTTCTCAATTTTGCATTACGATATATTGCACACACTTCCGAGGGAAACACTTACCCCTATGAAGGAAGAGTTGTAAAGACATCGAACATTCGCCCACAAGTCTGATGACGTTTTCGCGTATCATTATCACTCAATTTGTTTTCAGACGAAGATCTGAATGCCTTTAACTTCAAATTATTCTTCATATGTTTATGTAATGTCGAGTATGGAACTCCCCAATTCCTGTGACCACTTACGAATGGATTGATTTGGCGAAAGTTAGACAGACGCTGCAGTCTCCACACACGCTGCCAGTCCTGTTGATGGTCACCCTGAGCAGCGGTTGTCTTTTATGCAAACAGCTGCAAAGAGATTTTTCTTCCACAGTAAAACTGTTGGTTTTGGTGGAGAAGATTTCTAAAACCATGCTCAATATCTCGCCTTGATTTTCCTGTATGGGGCTGTTCGTGAGCCCAAACGCTCAGTATGATCCGTTCCCCCATGGTGTAAATGAACTTACCAACCATGATACAGTGCACCTGCAACAAGAAACAACAATTCATTAACACCTATGAAATACACTACTAGCCATTAAAACTGCTACACGACGAAGATGACGTGCTACAGACGCGAAATTTAACCGACAGGAAGAAGATGCTGTGATGTGCAAATGATTAGCTTTTCAGAGCATTCACACAAGGTTGGCGCCGGTGGCGACACCTACAAAGTGCTGACATGAGGAAAGTTTCCAACCAATTTCTCATACACAAACAGCAGTTGGCAGGCGTTGCCTGGTGCAACGCTGTTGTGATGCCTCGTGTAATGAGGAGAATTGCGTACCATCACGTTTCCGACTTTGAGAAAGGTCGGATTGAAGCCTATCACGATTGCGGTTTATCGTATCGCGACATTGCTGTTTCCGTTGGTCGAGATCCAATGACTGTTAGCAGAATATGGAATCGGTGGGTTAAGGAGGGTAATACGGAACGCCGTGCCGGATCACAACGGCCTCGTATCACTAGCAGTCGAGATGACAGGCATCTTATCCGCATGGCTGTAACGGATCGTGCAGCCACGTCTCGATCCCTGAGTCAACAGATGGGGACATTTGCAAGACAACAACCATCTGCACGAACAGTTCGACGACGTTTGCAGCAGCACGGACTATCAGCTCGGAGACCATGGCTGCGGTTACCCTTGACGCTGCATCACAGACAGGAGTGCGTGCGATGGTGTACTCAACGACGAACCTGGGTGGACGAATGGCAAAACGTAATTTTTTCGGATGAATCCAGGTTCTGAAACTTCCTGGCAGATTAAAACTGTGTGCCCGACCGAGTTCGAGTCTCGGTCGGGCACACAGTTTTAATCTGCTAGGAAGTTTCATATCAGCGCACACTCCGCTGCAGAGTGAAAATCTCATTCTGGAATCCAGGTTCTGTTTACAGCACCATGCAGGTCGCATCCGTGTTTGGCGAAATCGCGGTGAACGCACATTGGGAGCGTGTATTCATCATCGCCATACTGGCGTATCACCCGGCGTGATGGTATGGGGTGCCATCGGTAACACGTCTCGGTCACCTCTTGTTCGCATTGACGGCACTTTGAACAGTGGACGTTACATTTCAGATGTGTTACGACCCGGGGCTCTACCCATCATCGCGGGAAGCGGAAAGATCTGAGCCATGTAATAGGCTTCACACAAGAGATCGGTATCCGGAATCCGAACTTCCTGAAGCAGGTTAAGGGAACGCCGTTCATTTTCCAGGATTGATCTTTGTATCTTCTCCGTAATTGATTTCAAATTAAGTGTAGCCGTCTGGAGCTGAGAACGGTCAGTTATGATTCCCTAAGATTGATGTCTATTGACAGCCGTCTCTCACTAAACGGCAGCATTATCAAAACCCCGTAATTTCATCAATCGACATTTGACTTCGTTGATGCTGGCTCCAGATGCAAGGCAAAAGCCATTAAAGTAGCTTTGAACAATGGAAACTCAGCGAGAGAAAGGAGTAATACCATCACGTCATCAGCGTATGGGCGCACCGAGATCTTCTCGCCCAAGAGCGTCCATCCTTATAACTGAGCGATGATTATTCTAAGGAAGAATTCAAGTGATAGAACAAACAATGACACTGCCACATGTCTCTCTGCTTTTGCCAAATCATATGAACTGAAAGTCATGATTCTTCTTAAAATCCAGCCGTTTACTATTCTCTCTCTCCATAAAAAATATACTTGCTTTAGTTTGTAGTTGCAGTTTTATTTTGTCATACGACGCATCTACTTGGTGACGACTGCGTTACGGGGGATGGCTTGAAAAGGGTAGTCATTAGACAAAGTAAAAGACTAAAGCAAACAGTTTTTTTCTGATTGTGTTGGTCGCTGTTCCACCCGACAGTATATCAGGAATGTGTAATTGTCTGTCTTCTCCAGTCCAGAGACGAGAGTTTAGTGTTCCATTGCTGTCTGAGTCAGAAGAGGGACCACTAGCTCAGGAAATCTTTCTGAAGCAATCTTCATCTGTATTGTTGTGTAGATAGTAGTCTTCAGCTAACCATTTGGATATGGTCGTTTGCTCGATGAATGTTCTTTATTTACATATTTCGACACTGTATGTCCCCAAGAACAATGTTAATAATTTCGTGACAAGTATGGGCAATTTTCTTTTTAGACAGCATAGTTGTGTGGAGATAACAGCGATTAATTTACTTATAATCAATTATTGAAAATGACAGTCACAATCGCATTATTTATTTTGCCGCCAACCGGTTTCAACAGGCGATGGGGTCATCTTCAGGGTAATTCACTCCATTTGGTCGCTCGCTGGAGTCGTCACCCTGCCTGTGCACGGCGAGCGACCAAATGGTGTAAATAGCCCTGAAGATGACCCGATCGCCGGTTGAAACCGGTTGGCGGTAAAATAAATAATGCGATTGTGACTGTCATTTTCAATAATTAAATATGGGCTACTAGAAAGAAGTGTCAGAGAGAGCAGTTAATAACATCACTTACTACAAAACGATAGCTTACTGGAAAACATACACTGGGGTCAAGGAATTTATTATTTGGTACTGAAGGTAGAAATATATCTACATAAATAACGTAAGCCATTACTAGTAATTTTCTGCCGTATTCCATTCACGTATTGAGAGGGAGTGGCAGTTGACTGTCTATTTACCTATGTTTCTTCTTTCTTTCTTTTGCTAGTGCCTTGTCCTGCAGTTCCACAGGGTCGGCAATGTTAGGAACGGATTTGGCAAGGTTAATTGTAAGGGGTGGTCGGATGCCCTTCCTCCCGCCACCCAGCACCCCCCGGGCAGTATCTTGTGTACCCCAGCTTTCTACGTCTAGTGTAATCCATGGAATAGTGTGAACGTCTTCAAATGTCTGCGAGTCGTGTAACTGAGGCGGAACGAGGTGACCAGCCCAGTATTCACCTAGCGGGATGTGGAAAACCGCCTAAAAAAGACATCCAGGCTGGCCGGCACACCGGCCGACGTCGGTAATCCGCCGGGCGGATTCGCTCCGGGGTCGGTGCGCCTACTTGAGTCCAGGAAGCAGCGCATTAGCGCTCTCGGCTAACCAGGCAGGTAGTCTATTAACCTATGTAAGGACTCTAATCTCTCTTATTCTCAAGATTACTACGTTAGATATACAATAATCAAAAGCATCCAGATACCTCTATGAAATGCAAAAGTGACCACTAGATTTCATGGGAGGTGGACCCCCCCCAGAAAAACCGAGGCGGCGAGTTTTGTGTTGTCAGTAGAGAAGCAATAACAGCAGAGTGGGTCGATCACGAGAGCTCAGTGTCTTCGAACGTGGACTGGTCATCGGACGTCACCTGAGTAATAAATCCAGCAGGGGCGTTTCAAACCTTCTAAAGCTGACCAAGTCGACTTTTGGTGGGATGATTGTGAGGTGTAAATACGAAGGAACAACCAGAGGTAAACCAAGACCAAATAAACCTTATGTATTGATGGAGAGTGTCCGTCAAGCATTGCGGAGGGTGGTTGTAAAAAAAAAAAAATAAAAAAAAATAAAAAAAATAAAAAAAACATTAAATCAGCGGAAGGAATCACTCGTGAGTTTCAAGGTGCTACTAGCAGTCCAGCTAGCACAATGATTGTGCGTAGGAAGATAAAAAGAGTGGTGTACGATGATCGAGCAGCACCTCATAAGGCACACATGTCTGGAGTCAGTGCTAAGCGGAGCTTGGAGTGGTATAATGACGAACGCCACTAGAGTGTGGATGACTGGAAACGAGTGATCTGAAGTGATGAATGACGCTATACGCTTTGGCTATCCGATGGAAGGGTTTGGGTTTGTTGAATGCGTGAGAATATTACCCACCATCATGTGTAGTGCCAAGAGTGAAGAACACAGGAGGTGACGTTACGGCAGGGCTGTTTTTCGTGGTTAAGATGTGATCATCCTCGTTCGGTTAAGACAACGCTAAATACGGAAGGATATCAGCGCATTTTTCAGCCCTGCCGGTACAAGAACAGTTCGGAGACGGTGACTGTATAGGCATGACAATGCACCCTCTCATAAAAAATCATCTGTGGGGCAGTGTTTTGTGGACGATAATATTCCAGAAATGGACTGGCCTGTGCAGAATCCTAACCTGAGCTCAATGAAATACCTTTGAAATGAGGTAGGTCAGCTTCGCTCCAGACCCCAGCGTCCAACACCTCTACCTTCTGCCGGCCGCGGTGGTCTAGCGGTTCTAGGCGCGCAGTCAGGAACCGCGCGACTGCTACGGTCGCAGGTTCGAATCCTGCCTCGGGCATGGATGTGTGTGATGTCCTTAGGTTACTTAGGTTTAGGTAGTTCTAAGTTCTAGGGGACTGATGACCACAGATGTTAAGTCCCATAGTGCTCAGAACCATTTGAACCTCTACCTTCTGTGGTTACGGCTCTTGAGGAAGAATGACCTGACGTTCTCCCACAGACATTCAGACATCTCACAGAACGTGTCCCCAGTTGACTTCAAACCGTTATAAAGGCGATCAGCGGACATTTCTCCCATATTAACATCCACAACAAGGTGTCCAGATAGTTTCGATCAGATAGTGTACGTTGGTGCCGGTTCTCTAAACTTACTCACCAGGGTTTCGCGAGACCTATGTCGCTTTTCTTCAAAAGATTTTTGAAGTTCCCTGAGGATTTTAAATAGGCTTTTGGCATTGGCTATAGAAACTTGTGACGAATATAGCAGCGTGTCTCTAAATTTGATATTTGCTGTCGTGCCCGTCTGATGAGGACTCCAAACACTTGACACAGCTGCTCTAGAACTGATCGCATTAGTGTCTCGAATGCATTTTACTTTACAAGTACACATGCATTACACTCTCCCAGAATGATTACAACAAATCTAATTGTAAGTCTTACGGTAGCCTTCCCTAATACTGATTTTGTCAGTTCAGTTAATTCCTCGTTGCTTATTAGTACCGAGCGAGGTGGTGCAGGACTTGAATTCGGGAGGCCGACGGTTCAAACCCCTCTTTCGGCCGTCCTTTTTTAGGTTTTCCGTGATTTCCCCAAATTGCTTTAGGAAACTGCCGGGATGATTCCTTTGAGAGAACACGGTCCACTTCCCTTCCCATCTTCAGCTAATCCAATGAGACACATGACCTCGCTGTTTGGCCTCTCCCACGAATCAACTGATCACCCAAATCGGCCCCTATGCGGTTCGGGAGGAACACTAGCTAGCTTATTAGTGTTAACTCTAAATATTTAAACAATGTGACGTCCTTCTGGTTTTAGCCACTAATCTTCTCATCTATTACTGTCTAGTTATTTCTCTTAGTGGAGAGAAGATAAAAGAGCACTGATTTTGACCACGTCGATCTAGTACGTAAGCAGGAATGGTGAAAGACGAGTGTTGTGATGAAAAGCTAAGGTTACTACACACATAAATACAGCTGAAGGCGTCATCTCTACTACATAAAGATATAGTAACGGCTTTAGTCCCAAGATCTATTGGAAGGTTGGTGTAGAGAGAAAAAAAATCATTTTCTATTTCTTGTCAGAAAGTTGTCTAGAAAGATAGGAGAAAATGAATAATTCAGAAAAAAAACTGTACACGCTACGATTAGGAAGGTGTGTAAGTGTAGACTACAATACTGAACAACGTGACTGAAAGTAGCACTTCGTTGCGTCTAGTGCTCTGATCACGACAAACAGGACGTCATGCAGTGTTGCGCACACGCCGACGTCCCAGGAGATTGGCTCACAGCTTCCGCGGTTGCGGCAGTCCATGCAATCAGCCCAATGGAGTGTCGATTCGTGACGTGCAAACTTAGCTCTTTACACGACAGGGGAGAAAAAAATATCAGGTTGGTGGAGCTGGGGCTAGAATATAACTGCCGCGACCAATCTCTTTCAAAACATGTTATGTGATAGAGGCGTTTATTGGCATTTACTGAAAAGTACGAGTGTGTTGACATCTATCCGTGGTAGAATATGTATACAGATAGACTAGCTTGTAAGACCAAGTACATACAGGAAAACGAGCCGGCCGGGGTGGCCGAGTGCTTCTAGGCGCTACAGTCTGGAACCGCACGACCGCTACGGTCGCAGTTTCGAATCCTGCCTCGGGCATGGATGTGTGCGATGTTCTTAGGTTAGTTAGGTTTAAGTAGTTCTAAGTTCTAGGGGACTGATAACCTCAAAAGTTAAGTCCAATAGTGCTCAGAGCCATTTGCACTATTTTGAACCAGGAAAACGAATAAAAAACTCTCTAAACGGACGAATACTAGTTATGCAGTGAACTCCGTTGGTACGCTATATTAAAATGCTCAGCCATCGTATGTGGGCAACGTCTGCAACGCAACCTTTTGATGTACTTTGCTCTAAAAACTGTTTCGATCACATAAATATTTTATTTAAACTGGTGACCAGTTCCGATCTATTGTACTTCGATCATCATCAGATCTCGTACTCGATGACAGAAGCTGGGTTGGCTGAAGAGGCTGCTCTAGAAGGATCAGCAGTCGATTACATCTCTCTAGAGCAGTCTGCTCAGGCAGCCTAGCTCCTATCACTTTCATGGAGTACAAGGTCCGACGATGATCGAAGTACAATAGATCGAAGCCTGTCCTAGTTTAAATAAAATATTTATGCGATCAAAAATGTTTTTAGCAAAATTTTATTGATACACCTGAGATCGCTGCTTGTCTTTTGGACAATGCTCCAGTGCTCCAGAACATATGCATCATTTTGAAGTGTTCGGTTCGCCAGCCCCCCCTCCCCCCCCATACACACACACACACACACACACACACACACACACACACAGAGAGAGAGAGAGAGAGAGAGAGAGAGAGAGAGAGAGAGATGGTTCAAATGGCTCCGAGCACTATGGGACTTAACATCTGGGGTCATCAGTCTCCTAGACTTAGAACTACTTAAACCTAACTAACCTAAGGACATCACACACATCCATGCCCAAGGCAGGATTCGAACCTGCGACTGCAGCAGTAGGGCGGTTCCGGACTGAAGCGCTTCGAGAGAGAGAGAGAGAGAGAGAGAGAGAGAGAGAGAGAGAGAGAGAGAGAGAGGGGGGGGGGAAGTGTAACATAAAGTAAAGCAGCAGAAACAGTTGTGAATCTGTCAGCAAAGTGTGGTTTTGATTGGTATGTGTATAAAGGCATGTCGTTTTATAATGGTGGAAACGCTATTACCAGAGTTTCCCTCCACATTTTTTGGTTGTGCTCCCAGATCTGTTGCACATCGGTATTTAAGCAGTTTTGGTGGCCGGTACAGATGAAAAATACTGCCTCTGTCTGTTCTTAGAAGTGACGTGGTGCTCTTTGCCCCCAGTGAATATGTAGAAGCACAACGCTTGGAACTGTACTACCCCACTACACAACTCAACTGAAGCAACATCTACCGATGAAAATGTAGGTTTTATGTCTTTCCCGTCTTTACTGCTCGAAGTTTTACTTTCCACTTTTTCTGTCAGTCTTTGTTAGTTCATTCAGTACTTTGTACGCCAACCACTCATGTGTGTATTGCTCTGAGTACGTGAAAGTATCCTTCAGAAAAAATCCTGGAACAAGTGCCTCATTTTTACATGACATATTTACCCAAGAAATGATTTGTAACGCAGTCTGGCCATATTTTAAAGAAATATTAGATAGTAGGTAGCGGTTACCTAGTGCAGCGGTAGGAATTAATGGCATAAATGAATATATTTGAGTGGATTTTATGATCACGTTTGCTTCTATATACGATCGGAGAACGTATACATGATCCACCTTGAAGGTGAAGAATGTGTGATGAGTATGCTTTGCTCTGTCTTATAATGTAACATTTTCTGTACAAAACCTGAAGGAGCCAAAGCAGTCGCATCGAACATAATATGATCAACAGTTAGCAGTCACTTACCTTCTAACCCGTAAAGCATGCCACAAAATAGCAAAAGGATTCCGCTCATTGCAGCTCTGAAAAAAGTTTATACTGATTGCAGTGGTGCCTTGTATTGACTAGCATCCCTGCTGAAGGCAGAAGAAGGCTGAATGTTCATACTCGAAGTTCAGTGGAGAGTGCAAAATGCATACAGTGCCACGGAAATAGGTGTACTTTAAAACCTGAATTCATTAGCGATATGGGAACGTACATAGATCATAAAAGCTTCGGTTCAATGTCTAATTACTAATTATAAACATGGATATAGAAGAAGAGTATAATCATTCCTACACGCTCCACGTGGAATACGTGGCCATCACATAAGACGTTATTGAACAAAGAAGAAATCTATTGCCGGCCGCTGTGGCCGAGCGGGTCTAGGCGCTTCAGTCGGGAACCGCGTTGCTGCTACGGTCCTGCCTCAGGCATGGATGTGTGTGATGTCCGTAGGTTACTTAGGTTTAAGTAGTTCTAAGTCTAGGGGACTGATGACCTCAGATGTTAAGTCCCATAGTGCTCAGAGCCATTTGAACCATTTGGTTTGAAGAAATCTATACACATTAGAAAATCCAGTGCTCATTTAAATAAACGAGACTATGGTGTACTCAACGTGCCCACTATTGAGGTGGGATTAATGGAAAGCCGATTCTATACTACGTGCATCGAAAACTGACTACCTCAGCGAACATCAAAAGTTAAGTCTGAACACGAATAAAGGCACTTTAAGACTTGAAAATGCCGCAAGTAGACATTACGGCAAGCTGTCAAAATGCAAGTGGTGATCACGTCATACTTCTATAACTTATTGCATGAGAATGGCCATGAAGAAGAAATTATGAAAAAATTGGGCGCAACAGCGTCAGCTACTCACGTAAGAGCACCCAGGAGCGCAGACAGGAACCGAGTGGAACACACTGTGTCGTTCAAACGGGCCACGACGCTCAGACAACCCCCCTGCGCTGGCATACTACAGGCCCGCACTTCTGCTCGTCAAAGCAGCTCTCGGCACAGGTGTATGTACTCTCAGTAGGAGGCCTGCACGTACAATCATGGATTTACTTCAAACCTTGTAGACTTTTAGTAATCTATTAGGACAAGATGATATGACAGTAGGATGTCGTACAACTTAGGCGATTTCGAGAAAATCACAAGAGAAATTTTATGCATCGTTGCGTTGCGATCCTGAGCATGATTAGGTGGCTGTCCTGTGGTTACAGTTGGAAGCTCCGAAATCGCTGGATCGAGTCACGCTGATGTTTTTTTTAATTAATATTTTTTCAACAATAGTCATATTATCTCATACATACTATATTTTAAAGGTAGTATGATGGAAAGACATGCGTATTTACATGAATTTTTATTGAATTACCGATCTTAGTTGCTTGCTTATTTTTACTATCACAACAAATATTATATTCTTAATTGCTGAAAACTACACGGTCAAACGCATAAAGTTTTCCCCTATATCTGCAGTCGGGTAAGGTACCAAGAATTGCTTGGCACCTGGACGCTTCGATCTCCAGATACAGGTTTCAAGGACGAAGGACAGGCTTGAAAACCAAGTCAAACACCGATAAATAAAAGTGGAAAAACTTTATTAAATAAAACAATGAGTTAAAATGCCGGAATATGAGGATAATGTACGATTAATAGTCGGATGTGTTTTCGGCATTACAACCTGCAGGATGATATTTTTTCAAACAGACACGGAAAACAAAAATCAAAATGTCATCTGCTACACCGGACGAATGCAGTTTTCCCGCATACAAAAGGAATCTTCAGAGTTCCTATGGAAAAACAAAGCTCCGCAATTTGGATGCAAACCGCGCGTAACGCAACATTTTCGTAAGTATCGGTACCGAAATTTGGCGCCATACTGTAGAATATATTTTAGTAACACCTTAGCAAGAAGAAATTTCTCGTTCGTCGTAAACCAAATATGAACAAGTTTGAAGGCGATTGATAAAGTTTTTAACTTTCCTGTATAAATAAAGGTCGCGTAATATTTGTTGTAAAAATAAAAATTAATAAACAGCGAAAACTCAATAGAAGTTCACGCAACAACACTTGTCTTTTCAAGATATTACTTTTCAAATGTAATAAGTGGGAAATAATATGACCAGTGTTCAAAAACCTAAATTTAAAAAAAATGGGCAGGGGTCGATTCAGCGATCCATCGATTACGGGGAGTGAACGACAACCACATGACCGCCGCTAGCTGGTGCTATTTGTGCACTGCGACGCTGACTACCAGCTGATAGTACAGTATTGACGCGTGAAACGTCTCTCGCGATCTTCTCGAAATCGTCCAAGCTGTCCGCCTTACTACTTGCACATTATGTTATCTTATGGAGCTAATGAAAGGTGAACAAAGTCTGAAGTAAATCCATGATCCGAAATACTAGCCTCCTTTTGACAGTTGGTGAAGGATTGTGATATCTGCAGTAATTGATCATTTGGTACACAACATCTATGCAGTACGCTTGCGATTCAGAATGCAAGGGAGAAAGGATAACCGACAGGAAGAAGATGCTGTGATATGCAAATGATTAGCTTTTCAGAGCATTCACACAAGGTTGGCGCCGGTGGCGACACCTACAACGTGCTGACATGAGGAAAGTTTTCAACCGATTTCTCATACACAAACAGCAGTTGACCGGCGTTGCCTGGTGAAACGTTGTTGTGATGCCTCGTGTAATGAGGAGAATTGCGTACCATCACGTTTCCGACTTTGATAAAGGTCGGATTGTAGCCTATCACGATTGCGGTTTATCGTATCGCGACATTGCTGCTCGCGTTGGTCGAGATCCAATGACTGTTAGCAGAATATGGAATCGGTGGGATCAGGAGCGTAATACGGAACGACGTGCTGGATCCCAACGGCCTCGTATCACTAGCAGTCGAGATGACAGGCATCTTATCTTCATGGCCATAGCGGATCGTGCAGCCACATCTCGATCCCTGAGTCAACGGATGGCGACGTTTGCAAGACAACAACCATCTGCACCAACAGTTCGCCGACATTTGCAGTAGTATGGACTATGAGCTCGGAGACCATGGCTGCGGTTACCCTTGACGCTGCAACACAGACAGGAGAACCTGCGATGGTTTACTCAACGACGAACCTGGGTGGACGAATGGCAAAACGTCATTTTTTCGGATGAATCCAGGTTCTTTTTATAGCATCATGATGGTCGCATCCGTGCTTGGTGACATCGTGGTGAACGCATTGGAAGCGTGTATTCGTCATCGCCATACTGGCGTATCACCCGGCGTGATGGTATGGGGTGCCATTAGTTACACGTCTCGGTCACCTCTTGTTCGTACTGACGGCACGGACGTTACATTTCAGATGTGTTACGACCCGTGGCTCTACCCTTCATTCAGTCCCTGCGAAACCATACGTATCAGCAGGATAATGCACGACAGCATGTTGCAGGTCCTGTACGGGCCTAGCTGGATACAGAAAATGTTCGACTGCTGACCTGGTCAGCACATTCTCCAAATCTCTCACCAACTGACAACGTCTGGTCAATGGTGGCCGAGCAACTGGCTCGTCACAATACGCCAGTCACTACTCTTGATGAACTGTGGTATGGTGTTGAAGCTGCATGGGCAGCTGTACCTGTACATGCCATCCACGCTCTGTTTGAATCAATGCCCAGGCGTATCAGGACCGTTATTACGGCCAGAGGTGGTTGTTCTGGGTACTGATTTCTCAGGATCTTTGAACCCAAATTGCGTGAAAATGTAATCACATTTCAGTTCTAGTATAATATATCTGTCCAATGAATATCAGATTATAATTTGCATTTCTTCTTGGTGTAGCAATTTTAATGGCCATTAGTGTAGTTTTGAAGCATGCGTGTAATTTCGTTTCAGAAATTCTTAGGCTTCATACTACAGTCACTTAAGCCATATTAATGTTTTTCAAATGTTATAAAACCAACTTTCACGACGCACCTTAGGCAGAGGGGCAGCATATGGGATCTGTACTGTCAACAATTAGGTACGGACGTAGACCACAGGGCGGTTCGGTAGTAAGCAGTGTTTAAACAGAATGGAAATTTTTAAAAAGTTTTAATCTTATGATACAAAAGGGTAAGTAAAAAGTGACTCGCACTTTGGAATGAGGAAGTCATCACTATGATAAGCGATAAGAAACAAGCATACGTCACGTATTTAACGATAAACACTGAGGCAGATAAAACCGAATGCACAAGTGAATATATGACTAACTGAGACTAGGCAGACTGCGTTAAGGAAACGCAGTGACAGTCTTGGTAACGGTTTTTTACAATGTTTTTCAGCCTCAGGACACATAAGTGGTACCAATAGCAGTATAGAGTTCTTAACTAGTCATTATCAGATGATCTGAATACTTGCTAAGAAGTCGGAACCGCTTATGACACGATTTGTGTGACCTGAGGCAGAAAAAAATGTAATAAGAAGTATTTCGAAACGTCGGCTCCCATGAGAAAACCCAGGAAATTTCAACAATCTGAGACCGTTACGTAAGCAGAATAGAATATGACGTACATGACACATATGCTAAAGCACATAAAACAGTGACTTCAGTGAGACTGAAAGAGGTGATGCGCACATGAATTTAGTACATGAAAACATATTGATGGAATACTGCAAAGAACTGATGATAAATCCTCGTGAAGGCGGCGATGAACCTCGGGGACAATAAGTTCGAGGGCAGACACCTGCCGACGCCGCGTTAAAGTGCACAAAAAGTAGAAAGATCAGGCTGCGATAGGCTTAGCATGGGTATCATTAAATATGACTTAGACGCAGTAAAAAACGGATATTTAAATATCCTTAACATAAAATGGAGTAGGGGAAAGTCACTGAAGAATAAGTGAGAGCAATTATATCCATCGTACAATATGTGTTAGATGAGTATGTGCCAAGCAAGATCGTAAGAGATGGAAAAGAGCCACCGAGGTACAACAACCGAGTTAGAAAACTGCTGCGGAAGCAAAGGGAACTTCACAGCAAACATAAACACAGCCGAAGCCTTGCAGACAAACAAAAATTACGCGAAGCGAAATGTAATGTGAGGAGGGCTATGCGAGAGGCGTTCAATGAATTCGAAAGTAAAGTTCTATGTACTGACTTGGCAGAAAATCCTAAGAAATTTTGGTCTTATGTCAAAGCGGTAGGTGGACCAAAAAGAAAATGTCCAGACACTCTGTGACCAAAATGGTGCTGAAACGGAGGATGACGGACTAAAGGCCGAAATACTAAATGTCTTTTTCCAAAGCAGTTTCACAGAGGAAGGCTACACTGTAGTTCCTTCTCTAGATTGTCGCACAGATCACAAAATGGTAGATATCAAAATAGACGACAGAGGGATAGAGAAACAATTAAAATCGCTCAAAAGAGGAAAGGCCGCTGGACATGATGGGATACCAGTTCGATTTTACACAGAGTAAGCGAAGGAACTTGCCCCCCTTCTTGCAGCGGTGTACCGTAGGACTCTAGAAGAGCGTAGCGTTCCAAAGGATTGGAAAAGGGCACAGGTCATCCACGTTTTCAAGAAGGGACGTCGAACAGACGTGCAGAACTATAGACCTATATCTCTAACGTCTACCAGTTGTAGAATTTTGAAACACGTATTATGTTCGAGTATAATGACTTTTCTGGAGACTAGAAATCGACTCTGTAGGAATCAACATGGGTTTCGAAAAAGACGATCGTGTGAAACCCAGCTCGCGCTATTCGTCCACGAGACTCAGAGGGCCATAGACACGAGTTCCCAGGTAGATGCCATGTTTCTTGACTTCCGCAAGGCGTTCGGTACAGCTCCCCACAGTCGTTTAATGAACAAAGTAAGAGCATATGGACTATCAGACCAATTGTGTGACTGGATTGAAGAGTTTCTAGATAACAGAACGCAGCATGTCATTCTCAATGGAGAGAAATCTTCCGAAGTAAGAGTGATTTCAGGTGTCCCGCAGGGGAGTGCCGTAGGACCGTTGCTATTCACAATATACATCAATGACCTTGTGGATGACATCGGAATTTCACTGAGGCTTTTTGCGGATGATGCTGTGGTATATCGAGAGGTTGTAACAATGGAAAATTGTACTGAAATGCAGGAGGATCTGCAGCGAATTGACGCATGGTGCAGGGAATGGCAATTGAATCTAAATGTAGACAAGTGTAATGTGCTGCGAATACATAGAAAGAAAGATCCCTTATCATTTAGCTATAATATAGCAGGTCAGCAACTGGAAGCAGTTAATTCCATAAATTATCTGGGAGTACGCATTAGGAGTGATTTAAAATGGAATGATCATATAAAGTTGATCGTCGGTAAAGCAGATGCCAGACTGAGATTCATTGGAAGAATCCTAAGGAAATGCAATCCGAAAACAACGGAAGTAGGTTACACTTCGCTTTTTCGCCCACTGCTAGAATACTGCTGAGCAGTGTGGGATCCGTACCAAATAGGGTTGATAGAAGAGATAGAGAAGATGTAACGGAGAGCAGCGCGCTTCGTTACAGGATCGTTTAGTAATCGCGAAAGCGTTACGGGGATGATCGATAAACTCCAGTGGAAGACTCTGCAAGAGAGACGCTCAGTAGCTCGGTACGGGCTTTTGTTGAAGTTTCGAGAACATACCTTCACCGAGGAGTCAAGCAGTATATTGCTCCCTCCTACGTATATCTCGTGAAGATACCACGAGGATAAAATCAGAGAGATTAGAGCCCACACAGAGGCATACCGACAATCCTTCTTTCCACGAACAATACGAGACTGGAATAGAAGGGAGAACCGATAGAGGTACTCAAGGTACCCTCCGCCACACATCGTCAGGTGGCTTGCGGAGTATGGATGTAGATGTAGACATAGATTTTCAAGAAGGGTAATGTAGCAATTATGGGAGCGAAAGCGAAACAATAGCACCATATGAAATCACGCCAAAATTATTTCAAACTTCATAAACAGCACAAGCTATTCTATTTTTAGCAGGAGAACATGGTTTCAAAAAAGTACACAGCTTCGGAAAAAAACAGTTAATCCAGCAGACACGAGATTTCATCTTAGAAACGTTTTAATTCTACACAAAAGCATTAAATCAAATTTCCAGACACAAGAATGACAGGTGCTCACTCATCACTCAATAGAAGTAATGATGAGCTAGAACCTGTGTTGATAATGAGGGAGGAAGGCCCCTGGATGCTTTCATAAACCTTGTCAGACAAGGACGCTGTTCATCTCTGAACATTTCTTTTAGTTCCTGTTTTGATGTTGGCAAAACAATTAGAATTTGGAATACAATTTTATTTTCCGATGATTAGGTTTCACCAGTAGACAACGAGACTGCTCTGCAATTGACCATGCATCATCACCTCAACTCAGTTTAATGGCATTCAAGGAGAAATAGTCCGTTAGTTAAAAGATTGTAACAGACGGTAACATAATCGAGTAGGTTCGCAGATTTATAGTTAGTAAATTTATATCCTATGTCCGAAACGAGTCTTTGAGAATTAATCAAATAAATTCAAACTGATGAGTAACATTACAAACAGAACGCTTGCAACGAGGCAGGAAAGGACACATACATGAAATTTTATTAAGTTATGGCAGTCTCCATGCTATGGCATAGTTGTAAGAATTGGTTTCTAAACGGAAAGGAGGAGAGAGCTGCTCAAACAACGGACTGAAATTCCCAAGAAGAACGGCTGGATATACCCTCAGAGATGAAATAAGTAACGGAAACGTGGGGCAGGAACTAAAGATACTGTTTATAACTGATAAGCAATTGGTACGAATAACTTTTACGAATGGAAGACAGATGGTGAGTGAAAACGCTTTGCACTGAAAAACGGCTGCTCGGTTAGATGTTGGACACCCGAGGAACAGAGTATAACTTTTAATTCCTACTCGAAAGAGACGGAACGAAGTGCGTGGCCCAGCAAGAACTTGATGGTAGAACGAAACATAGAGTTGTTTCTAACAGAAGGTAAAAGACCACTTTCCTGATGTTCTGGAAGTATTACATATTTCACCACGCAACGGCCTTCAGGCCTTTTGTCAGGTGACAAGTAACATGTCAAAACAATCTACAAAACAATTGACGATGGAGCTGAGGAGTTCTTCAGTAAACTTATTGGAGCTTTATACAGACATCAGCATTAAGATAAAGCTATTTAGCATTTACAGAAAATAAGTTACCGATACCGTTATCCCCGCAAGCTCCCAGCGCTCACAGTCACAAAAAATACAACCTTTTATCCCTCCTCATATCAGTTCCACTACCCGAATCTGCCTTTCAAACCGAATTACAATCAAACTTGTCGCTTTTACTAATGACTTTCATAAAATTCTACGAAAAAGAAAAGGGAGTGAAATTTCACCACTTCTGTGCGCTGATCAACTGTAACCAATCGCTGTTTACAGAAACTGGTTTACTGTCCCATACATCAGAAAAATTTCAGATAGCCTTGCAAAAAAGAGAGCTCCGCCATCTACAGAGAAGCGTTTCAGAATAAGTGTCTGTACTGCATGTATGTCGAACTCCAATGGTCTGAGTGTATCAAACAAAGATGATCGTATTTCGTTTCTTTCGTATCAGGAACAAGGCACACAATTACTCCTGTCATTATGAAGAAATGATTGCAAAAATTATTACCTGCAAACAAAAAACCTTTTCGTTCCTCTAGGGCCACCTGCTGAGAAGATGTGGCCAATTACCGAGAGCTATTTTTTCTCAAAAAATTATCGATACATCCCGAAAAATAATTACTATTTTTTAATTTTTAAACAAGTGACTTTTTAACTTACCGTTGCCTATAGTTACAGTAAACAGCAAGAGTTCATTTCCCTTGTTCGGCCTTCCTAACTAAAATTTCCACCTTTCAGCATGCCCTTCATTGATTAGTATACCCTACTGGTTTCTATCTGAGCTCTTGATATTCGTAGAGTTCTCCTTTCTCCAAATGTGTTTAACAATCATACAGGCGAATCTACTTTTCTCCTTGACATGCATGCTTCCGCAACCTTGCATTTGTCCTCTAACCAGGTTATTCGTGCTTTTCCAGGTTTCACTGTCTGTCAATTCGAATTTTAGACGTCTGTATTGTCTTTCGCATGCTTCATTTGCTGCATTTTATATCCCTATTTTCGTCAGTCAAATTCAATATATCCTGTGTTATCCATTTCCAATAGGTCTTGTCTTTTTACCTGTTTGATCCTCTGCTGCCTTCAATATTTCATCTCTTACATCCATCCATTGTATTACTTTTGTGCTTTTCACTGAATCGTTGTCTAATACTCCCTTCGAAATCATCTACAAACAATGGCACTTTCAGTTTATCAAGATCGCATCTCTTTAATTTTCTACGCTTTTCCAATTTCTTCAGTTTTTATTTCCAGTTCACAAGCAATAAATGACTTTCGGAGCCCACTTCTGCTGCTGGGAATGTCTCACAATTTAAAATCTGGTTTCGAAATTCTGTCTGGCCATCAATCTTATGGTCGGGATATCAGTCTAACACCTTCCAGCATCTGCGGGTCTACAACGAGGTATACAACCTTCTTATGTATTACCAATGATTAAATTATATTCTGTGGAAAATACTACTAGCCGGCTTCCCCTTTCATTCCTTTCCACCAGGTCAAATTCTGAAACTACTTTTCCGTTCCTTCTATATTATCGAATTCCAGTCCCCATCGACAATTATATTTTTGTCTCCCTTAACTGCATGAATAATTTCTTTTATCTTGTCATACATTCTTTCATCTCTTCGTTATCAGTGGAGACAGTTTCAATTTCAACTTTACTACTGTGGTGGATGTTTGCTTCGTGTGTATCTTGGCTACGATAATGCGTTCATTATGCTGCTTATAGTAGCTTACCCGCGTCCCTGTTTTCTTATTCATATTACCACTATTTGATTTTGTATTTATATCCCTCCACTCCTGTTTCTCCTGGCACCGCACTTCACTAATTCCCACTATATCTAACTTCAAACCATCGATTACCATTTTTAAATTCTCTATCTACCCGACTAAGGGAACTAAAAATTTTTCATGTTCCGACCCGTAGAATACCTGGTTTGTTTTTCCTAATGACGACATCCTAGTGAGTAGTCCGCCCCCGGAGATCGGAATGGGGGACAGATTTAACTCCGGAATATTTTACGCAAAAGGATGCCACCATAATCAAACCATACAATGGAACTGCATAGACTCGGGAAAAACATCAGCTGTAACCAGTTTTTGGTGTTGCTGAGCAGCAGTCATACAATAATTTTTACATGAGCACACCGCCATTTGATTGGGTCATAATTAAATAAACAAAAATACATCAAATGGAGGTGTATTCATTAAAGAAAATAACGGCTGTAACTTCCCCTTGTTTTCATCCGTTTTCAGTTCCAGCGCAGCAAGACCGTGTTGGCCAGTGTTACATGGTCAGGTGGGTCAGTAATCCAGAACGTTGTTCCTGCAGCTGCTGAAAAGGCTGCTGCCCCCTCTTCACGAACTTCAGGTTGGTCTGGCTTCTCCACAGATATGCATGTGTTGTAGTTACCTCTGAGGTACAGCTGTCTGTATCGTTGGGGCACGCAAGCCACCTCATCTCGGCAAAGTCCATAGTATACGACGGGAATAAAAGCATTTTCTTATCTTTTTTATGTGTATACATTTTCTTATAATTGGCTACAATGCAGTTCGAACCGTTCCTCTTTGAAATAATGTGAAGTCGTTCTTGTACTCCCGGTATAATCCTCCTCACTTGCAACACGCCAATCATCGCGTTCAGTCATCTTGACCTGCCA
This sequence comes from Schistocerca nitens, assembly GCF_023898315.1. Lineage (NCBI taxonomy): Eukaryota > Metazoa > Arthropoda > Insecta > Orthoptera > Acrididae > Schistocerca > Schistocerca nitens. The sequence continues at coordinate 272,940,351 of NC_064620.1, forward strand.
TTGTACAAGTATGTTGGATGTAGAGAGTATTCTATGTAACCGCTTTTACAGCCGGTATTGCTAACGTAGTATACGGTGCGGTGGAGCTCGAAGCGGAAGTAGCGGATCCCCTGAGGAAACTTTCATCACCAGTATTTGCACAGTAGGCGATAGAGAGTGGGAGGTGGAGCACACTTACTGATAACCGTACTGTGCGCCAATTCCGAAGCTTCCTGCAGTCTCTCACAGAATGACAGTACGTGACAAACTTGGTGGTGATTCATCCGTCGAATAAGCAGGCAGGCTGCCTTAATGCTGTTCGAGAGGTGTAGGCTTTTCTACATTTGGACCGACGTAATACTCCGAAAGTCAGTGTTCATTGTATGGCGGAGGGTACATCTTACCAACCTTATCTATTTTCTCTCCTTACCAACGCAGTGAATGTTGTGAACCTTACCAACGTTATCTATTTTCTCTCCTATTTCATTCGCGCATTGAGCGAAGGATAAACGACTGTATCTATGCCTTCGTGCGTACCGTAAACTTCCTCTCAAATGGTTCAAATGGCTCTGAGCACTATGCGACTTAACTTCTAAGGTCATCAGTCGCGTAGAACTTAGAACCTCTTCAACCCAACTAACCTAAGGACATCACACACATCCATGCCCGAGGCAGGATTCGAACCTGCGACCGTAGCGGTCGCTCGGCTCCAGACTGCAGCGCCTAAACTTGCTCTCATTATCCGTAAACAAGATAAATGATGGTGGTAGCATAACGGTTGCATAGTTTCCGACGAATACGGGTTTTCTAAATCCAACCGACAGTGTTTACTTTCATCCAGTGATTCCCATTTGCTTTCCTCGACCATCTCAGATACATTTTGGCATTGGATACGCTAGCGTGTGACGATGCCTGCAGAGCATCTCTGAATTCATTTGACCTATGTTGGCTTACCTGCTTTAAAAGGACATCAAAAACAAGAACAATAATTTGTAATTGGTAGCACTGGAATCTTGTTTGTGATTTTCTTTGCAGTTGCGTTGCGCTTTCTTGGAACCTTTACAACAAATATGTCTTCCATTGAATTAATTTTACGTCATCATCATAAACTCTAAAACAAAAAAAAAAAAAAAGGACGCACCACAAAGGAATTACAGTATCGGAATGACACGAAAGGTGGTAGATCTGATGTACACGTACAACAAATAAGTACAGTTTCAGAAAAATTGGCTTATTTATTCAAGAGCTTTACAAGTTGAGCAACTCAGTAATGCGTTGATCCATCTCTGGCCCTTATGGAAATGGAAATGAGCATTTGGCTGTCATTAGCCGGGAGGCCCCTTCGGGGCAAGTGCAGGTCTTATTACATTCGAAGCCACATTGGGCGACCTGCGCGCCGGATGGGAATGAAATGATGAAGACAAGACAACACCCCGTCCCTGAGCGCAGAAAATCCCCGACCCAGTCGGGAATCGAACCCGGGCCCCTTAGAACGGCAGTCCGTCACGCTGAGCATTTTTTTAATAATAATCTTTATTGAACAAACTAAAAGTACATATATATTCACTATGCAAGAGTTCTTCAAGGTACCATTTAAACATATGCAAATGGCTTAGTTAAACAAAAAAATATTAAAAAAACATTAAATACAACAAAATATAACATATTCTGTCTTCATTTTTTTAATTTTTTTTTTGTCGATGCATGAGAACGTGGATAAGGGTGTTAAATCATGTGACAGGTAGGCATGGGACACGCCAACTTTGAGGGGGGTCAAGGAAGACGCTGCGGAGATAACCGGCAAAAGTTTGTCGGTAAGATGGTTTTCGGGTGAGGGTGCTATACGCGGTCACAACTTTGTACCAAAAGTCAAGGACTGTATGCGGACCACTCTGAAACAAGTATTCTAAAGCCTGTCCTCGAAACCAGATTAGGGTATGGTGCTTAGCAAGAGGGTAGTGAAATGTCTGGGGCAACAACAAGAAATCCGGGGTTACCGTCGTTGGCGGGGCACGGAGGTAAAAGCCCACGATTCGTTGGATGAGGAGCCATACGTTTTGTTTCAGGGGGCACGTAAGACGGTGCTCGTCGGTGTCTTCGAGCTGACAGTCAGGGCAGAGTGGGGAGGTAGTCAGTCCTATGCGATAAAGTCGACTATTAGTCGGGAATTTTCCATAGACTAAAACGTGCCAGAGTGCAGACATAGACGACGGTAAAAAGGGTGCATGCACACACCCCCAAACCGTTCGCCAGTCAATGTTAGGATGCTGTAGCACCATGGGGTCGCAAGTGTTGGACAGCATAAACAAACGATAATAATCTTTAGTACGGGGAGGACGGGTGACTGGAAGATCGACCCGAACGTAGCTGAGTTCTATGAAACAATTGGCGACGTGGTACAACAATGGAGAAATAGGTGCCACATTGATCGGTGGATCGAGAGAAGCTGGTCGGAGGATATCTAAGAGACTGCGCTTTAAGGACGGGACCGGCCCCTGCCAGTGCCGCAACAGAGTGTGGACAAAGAGTGCAGAAGATCGTGCCCGCACGTTGACGAGTCCGAGGCCACCTTTTGCAGGAGGCAGTGTTAGAGTGTTGTAGCGGACTTTGAAAAGTGCCCCTGCTGACACGAAATATCCAAAGGCTGATTGGATGCAGCGGCCAAGGAGTAACGGCATTGGGAGGATCTGGGCGACGTGTACCAGTTTAGGGGCGACATACATGTTGACATAGCATTCAGCTATCGGGGCGGACTCTGGCTCTTATGAAAACAGTTATTCAACCTGACACTGATTGACAGAATTGTTGAACGTCCTCCTGAGGGATATCGTGCCAAATTCTGTTCAGTTGATGCTTTAATTGTCAAAATACAGAGATGGTTGGAGGACCCTGTCTATAACGCTCCGAACGTTCTCAGTTGGGATGTCTGGCGAACTTGCTGGCAAAGGCAGATTTGGCAAACTTCTGTGAGGGGGTCATGATGCTGCTGAAATGTAAGCCCAGGACGGCTTGCTTTGAAGGGCAATAAAATGGGACGTAGAATATTGTCGACGAACCACTGTGCTAGAAGTTGCCGCGAATAACAACCAAAGGGGTCCTGCTATGGAAAGAAATGGCGCCCAAGCCCACGACTCCTGGCTGTCGGACCGTATCCCACCACTGTCCGCAGCGTCTCCATAGATATTTTCACTGAGCATCGGGCCACATTCGACCTGGAATCTCACTGCCTCGATTAGAACTGTCTTCAGTGATGAAACTTCCTGGCAGATCAAAACTGTGTGCCGGACCGAGACTCGAACTCGGAACCTTTGCCTTTCGCGGGCAATTGCTCTACCAACTGAGCTACCCAAGCACGACTCACGGCCCGTCCTCACAGCTCTACTTCTGCCAGTACCTCGTCCCCTACCTTCCAAACTTTACAGAAGCTCTCCTGCGAACCTTGCAGAACTAGCACTCCTGAAAGAAAGGACATTGTGGAGACGTGGCGGAGACGTGGCTTAGCCACAGCCTGGGGGATGTTTCTAGAATGAAATTTTCACTCTACAGCGGAGTGTGCACTGATATGAAACTTCCTGGCACAGCGCTATGACTACGATGAGGATTTCTACTGTTTGTTCAAAATGGCTCTGAGCACTATAGGACTTAACTTTTGAGGTCATCAGTCCCCTAAAACTTAGAACTACTAAAACCTAACTGACTTAAGGACATCACACACATCCATGCCCGAGGCAGGATTCGAACCTGCGACCGTAACCGGTCGCGCAGTTCCAGACTGTAGCGCCCAGAACCGCTCGGCCACCCCGGCAGGCTCTACTGTTTGTCTTCCTGCTTGTCAAACCCAATTTGGCCAGAAAGGACTCCGGATTTGTTCGCAATTGAGATCGTTTGGAACCTTATGGACACGGCCCTCCAACTAGCTCTGGATATTCACGATATTACGCGCCAATCGGACAGTAATTGACACCTCAGTCCTCAGGCGGGCTTCCAACAACTCATCGATCAGTGTCAAGCAGAATAACAGCTTGCAGGCCCAGAAGTGGACCAACGCGTTATTAACTGCCCAACTTGTGAAGCTCTTTCTCTTGAATAAATCACCCAGCTTTAACGTAATTTTAATAATTTGTTTGTCCGGTATATTCACTCCTTACCGGTAAGTCATTGTATTGGTGTATAATTGTCACGCACAACGGTGTGTACGTAATGGCAACGCAGCAAGTCCACCATTGTAGCTGCGAAATTGTGCACTCTCTCTCCTCTCTACGCCATTATACTCGTCGTGTACCAGTCAGCAGACTCAGGTGACAAGTTTTCCGTTAAAACGGGCAGAAGCATAGAGTCGCAGTTCTACTCTCTGAACGTACGGAAATGGTGAGTTCGAGATGACTTCGTAACGCCCGCTGGCGAGTTTTAAGCAAGTCACAGAGCTCATTTGAGATGTCTAGCAGCGACGCCGTCGCTTAGCTTTTTAGAGTTCACGGCTGAGCACGGGCTGCTCACAACGTCCTTCACCCAGCGGACGCCAGCCGCCTGCTGCTCTGCTTGCGCAATGTGGATTTGCGCCGCCACAACACTCAAACACCTGTTTGCTTAGCAGCCTCATTGCCTCACGCCATGCACAGTGTCAACGGCGACAGCCCGTCAGTTGCTCTTCCGATGCAGGTCGAGATAACTGCCACTAGAAAGAACACGCAAAGCCGTAGTATTAAAAAACACAGCACGAAGCCGTGTGACGTAATCTCACACACGCTTAATGCAAGTGCGCCAGCACTTACAAAATGCTTCGACTCCGGTGGAAAAAAGTTCGTTTGGGTGTCTGTGGAAACCACTCGTATACTTAGTGGCGTTTCTCTTCACCGAAACGGAACTTCTTTGACGAACAATGCCTCTTTACATATTCCTGAGGTGAAGTAGGACTGCAACTTTAATGAAATAAATGGTTGGCGTTCCGTTGTAAGCTGCGTAGGAAGTCTGCTTTAGTTGTTGGTGGTGACTAGTTTCGGACTTGCGTCTATTCTGAAGCCATCCCATGGGAAGAGAATTAAAGCAAATGTTAGAATAGTAATACCAGTACACCATGAGTGTGACAATAATTCACGTTGCAACATGAAGCAAAAAAGGTTACGTACCGTCTTCGTAAGTGACTGAATACAGTTATGTATGGCTGCATAGTCACTGAAGCACCAGTTGCATGTCGGATCGATGATAATTATGAATCCGGGCTCTCAGTGCCTCTCTGACGATTGCTGGATCCTCTCTCTAGGTCGACCGCTTCCTTCTTCACTCTGTGTTTGGCCGTGGTTCAAGCATTCCTGCCAACAACGTTGAATAGTGGCATCGCTCCTATTCTCATGCCGAAAGATTCGCCGATTACTTCAGCCGGTTTCTTTGAGCCCAACTACACGTCCTCGCTCAGATGTTGATATCTGCCCGTAGTTTTCACGAGCCTGTCTGGGAGGAGTTACTATCCAGCTTAATGCCCTGATATTGACATGTCCGCCGGTTACTACCCATGTCAACTGGGCAGTGAAACTGTGCTGCCGCGGTACACGTTCACCCTTCGGCCGTGAAAGTTTAAAGTTTTGCACTTTCCGTCAATACTTGTGTGAATATCAGTTTGTGAACAATTTGCGTAACTCCCTCGTGGTGTGCCATTCTTTCTTATATTAGAGTGTACATACATGTATAACATGTATAAATGCCGATGTTATCTGTGCAATATTCGAATAGGCTGTGTATCAACATCATAGAGCGAATACACAGCTAATGCCCATAATAAGTGCAAAATTGTTGAGGCTTTCGTGACCACTTGTTGATTGCTGTCTTTAGATCTTCTGCCGACGTTCGTTTAACTGTTTTCCCGATTTTGCGCCGGTGCAAGTAGCTGGTATTGCCCAAGGTTCACCCTCCAGTCCACCAACGGCAACGGAGGGTAATCCTTCGACAATGCCAGCTACTCGCGCTGCCGAAAAGCCAGGGAAATCGTTAAACGTCGGTCGAAGATTCGGAGAAAGGATCCGACAGGTAATACGTCTTCTTTAAGTGATCAAAACATACGGAAATCGCTCAGGATAGGTCGGGTGAGTAATGAGGATGTGGAAGCCAAACTTCAAGTCGTTCACTGTCGCAACTGCCCCGCGAGCGGAGCCCTGTGAGGGCATACAATCCATTGTCACGTTGTAACAGAACACCTGGAATTTTGCTCGTTCTATCGATTCCTTCTGTTATTACCTCTCCCCTACCTTCCACTGGCATTAGCGGAGGTAGAACTGTGAGGAGGGTTTTCAGCACTGCCTGGATAGATCAGTGGGTAAGAGTGCGGACGGCAGGGTTCTGACCTCGTATCCCAGCCAAGTGCATTGGTTCAATCTGCCAGGAAATTACTCTGTTAGTTATTTGTTCTGTAGATCGTTTGAACGTTTTTTTTTTATCAAAATGATGTAGAACGAAAAAAAATGAACTAACTTGGAGTGACCACAATACAATTTGTGGACAAGTGCATCAGAGCAGTTAAACAATGTTATGTGGACTGTGTTAATGCTGTCAGACTAGGAAATTCATTGTCAACAGAGTTCCCTACTACGCCAAGGTTGTACTATAACACCAACGCTAAGTAGATGCTACAGAAGTTACAAAAGCAATATGAAAGACGGTGGCTTCACAATTACTTTTACAGAGACCGAATATCTGAAAAAAATAGGGAAGGGCAAGAGGGTCGTGCGACAACTGAACTTGTGGTCCTTCAGAATAATAAAAAACCAAACATGACCAAACACATTACATATCGTTCGGTTCTTGAAAACATCGGTATGGATGGAGCAGAAACATGGAAAGTAAACTAGAGTCAGAGAAACAACTTGCTTGCACTAGAGATGAATTCTTGGAGGTGAAATTGTGGCATCTTGTGTACCTAATACCAACAAAAGAGAGGCTATGAGTGTCGATAAATCAATAATATACACAACACGTCTAAAGCTGTATGGACGTCTAGAAAGGATGGAGGATAGTCGGTGAGCAAAGGAAGTGTGGCAATAGAACGCAGCGGGAAGAGGAAAGCGTGGGCGACCTAGGAGGATCTGGGATCGAAATGTCTGGTACGCGACGGATGTCAGAGGACTACAAAAGGGAGAATGGTAGGATCGGAGGAAGCGGAAAATGAGAAGTGACAAGTGGAACCAGCCATAGAATACTCGCAATATACGTATTATACGTTGAACGAGTCAGTTTACAGGCTATACGGCGTGTTTCCGTAAGAGCGTGGAAAAGTGTAGCAGGACGTAGAGAATGCTCCATAAAACAATTTGAAGTAAGGAACCTGGGGTCGGAGAAGACAGCTTACGGAGATACGGAAGTAAATTGGCCTACCTCTTTGTCTAGCAATACTGTTTGCCTGCTTATTTACAACTAACATGTGTACTAGTTTATATGTACTATGCTGTTTATTTACATGTACATTTTTATTTCCTGCAAGGAAACAAGGAGGACGAGCCTGATTACTGGGAAGTTATGATACGGATAAGATGGCTCTGTTGTATCCATGACAGATCGTGCTACGAATCAACGACAGACATATTCATTACTCAGTGCTATTCAGAGACGTACAGGACAATACGATGGAGCAGTACCAGTACAGTTTCGCAGAAATCACTGACATCCACCGTGTGTATCGAGAAGTACGTTGCAATGCTCTCGCTGCTGAAATGCTCTACAGGGAATGATTTCATAACAGTCACGACGAGTGTTTATTTCTGTCGATCAGCGAATGCGGGAAACTGATCCATTGGGAAGAAGAAACGAGAGACCTGGAAACACGAGGAACACGCGCACACACGACTTTGAAGAGCAGGTGCTGGAATGTGTTGCAGAGGACCCAATTTAAAGTCTCGTATCGCGCTTGAGATGTGCGCTGCACATACTAGCGTGTGGTGACTACCCCACGAACAACAATTCCACCCATATCACCCACAACGAGTCCAAGCAATGCTTGTGACTGACTTTGCACCAAGGATCGCTTTGTGTCAGGGATTGCTCCAACAATGGATTGACTGACCAGATTTTCTCCAAATCGTGCTGTTTACTGACGAGGCCTCATTTTACCGTGATGGTATTTCGAACAGCCATGTGCGGGATGAGGAAAGCCCTCACCCTGTAGTAAGGGTCACATCATCAAGCACGTTTTGCTATGAATATCTGGGCCGGCATTGTAGGCTACAGTCTCATTGGGCCATATCTTCTACCTGGCCGTCTCAATGGCCACTGTACTTGAGGCTCGTGCAAAGACTTCTACTTGAGTTGTTGGAGAACGTACTCTTGCTGTTCGTGAGAGAATGTATATACAATATGACGGTGCAGCGCCTCACTTCAGTGTAGATGTCCGCAACCATCTCAATGCTGTATTTCTTGATCGCTGGATTAGAAGGGGAGGTCTATTACGTGGCCTGCGAGGTCACCTGACATGAATCCCCTTCTTTATTACCAATGGGGATATATAAAGTCATTTGTGTATGAGACCTTAGTGGATACGGAGATGGAATTAGTTGCCAGAATTGTAGCTGACTGTGATGTGATTCGAAACACAGCAGGGATATATGTCAGGCTGCGCCAGAATCTTGTTCACTGAGTCACGCTTGCATTGAGGTTGACGGCCGTCAGTTTCAGCACATTTTGTAAGTTAGATTATGTGCAAATTTAATAATAAAAATACCTAAATAAGGAAGTCAATTTTTTTCTTTGTAACCAGACGTCAATTATTTTGTTCTACAATTAATGACCAAATTCTTTAACTTTATATCTTCTCTCCTTTGCGTCCGTATTATGTTGAACTTATTTCCATGTTGTCGAGATCTACACACTTCTGTTAGGTGCTTATTCTTCCGACGCCGCAAAACTTTTCATTCTTGACCGTGTAGGTAATGTAATTTTCATTTATCGGACTTCTTCCTCATATGCAGGCAACAGGTGTGACATGAACTATTCGTGGTGCGCGGAAGAAAATAAATGGGGCCTCATATTTTTGCACTGAGAGAAATTATTATTCAGATGCCGTGTACACGCATCTCATATATAAACACGTCTTCTCTCCACGAGAACTCAAGACATAAGGTGACAAAAAATTGAATGAGGTCTTTATCATTTGTTCTCGCCTTCCGGCATAGCAAAATACATCTTTCGCGGGCGCTTACACTGGTTATCGTTGGCTTTTCCTACGTACCAATACAAGTACCAATGGTACGTTCATTGTGTCAGTGATGGTACTTGCAGCTAACTGTAACTAATTCAAATAAAAAAGTACACAGTAACGTAATTTTATTTTTATCATCTCCTTCAGCTGGCTTCTCTGATCCCAAGTTCTCTATCGCAAATGGTTCAGTGGAGCATCCTCTGTGTCCTGTTAAATTTCGACTGTGCGGCTGGTCGCGGCGGAGGTTCGAGTCCTCCCTCGGGCATGGGTGTGTGTCTTTGTCCTTAGGATAATTTAGGTTAAGTAGTGTGTACGCTTAGGGACTGATGACCTTAGCAGTTAAGTCCCATAAGATTTCACACACATTTGAACATATTTTTGTTAAATTTCTGCACGCTCTTACACAAGCACCCTGTATATCTGTATATACATGATTAGTTCTAGTGAATGACTTCATGCTGGCCACTTACGAGTTCTTAAACTCATTTAACGGCTTTCCTGATGTTGCAGAGTGAAAGATTCGTCCTGGAAACTGTTCTCCAGGCTGTGGTTAAGCCATTTCTTCGTAATAACCTCTCTTCCAGGAAAGCTAGACTCACAATCTGTGCAGGAGAAACGTCTGTGAAGATTGGAGGGTACAAGAGAGGCACTGGTGCAACAGCAGCTGTGAGGGTGGGTCATGAATCGTGCCTGAGCAGCTCTGTCGATAATAACGTTCCCGCGAAAGACGCGATCCCAGCCCAACACTGTTATTAGTCTGCCATAATATTTAGAGGCATTATCGTTGAGGCACATCTTGTGAGAAGCTCGGTAACGAAAACGGCCATTCTTATTGCTGTCGGGAGCAATAACGGCCGACCGTAATGGCAGCCATCATCAAAGAGAGAAAAACATCCTCTGTCAATAACAAAACTAGACGAATGTGGACGCTGACAGAGAAAGAAATGTGAAGCGGCCTTTTTCAGCTTTCAGTTTTCTGAATGATTCGATGTGACCGCCAAGAATCCATTTCCTGTGCCAGCTTCTTCATCTCAGAGTTGGACTTATACCCTACACCCTCAATTATTTGTCCGAAGTATTACAATGTCTGCCTTTTCCTACAGTCTTTACCCTCTAATACCATGAAAATTTAATCCCCGATGTCTTAATACATGTCCCGTAATCCTGTCCCTTCTCCTAGTCAACATTTTCCTAACGTTCTTCCCCTTCCCAATTCTGCAGCGAACATCCTCATTTATAATCTCAATGTTGAACAGTCTGAGATAAAAATACAGCGCTACCAGGGGTGTATTTTTATCTCAAATTTTACGCAGGTTGCTGTATCAGCCGAGATGGTGAAATGGAAGAAATTTTGTTCAACGTTCTTCTGCGGCACCACATATCAGACGCTTATCTTTTCTTTCCCTCTTTCCCTCTTTTCCCTGATTCACTTACATGTAACGATGTATTTCAAACGTACGTTCACAGAAATTTCTTCCTCATTCTGAGGCCTATGTTTGAGACTAGTAGACTTTCTTTGGCCAACAATGCACATGCCCTAGTCTGCTTTTTATGTCCTCCTTGCTTCATTCTTATCATTGTGCTTGCAAGGTACCTCAATTCCTTCACTACACCTAGCCTTCGTGCCCCTGCCAGTCCTCTCTCAGTTTTGCTTTAGCTTACCGCTTTTCCCATTTCTACTGCTCCCCATTACCTTCGTCTTCAGTTTGCTTTCAGTCCATAGTGAGAACTCATTACACTGCCATTCTATTCAGCAGGTCCTCACTTCCTATTGATAGCAGTACCATCAGCGAGTCGTATAACTGATGTATTTCTTCCTTTGAATTTTAATCCCACTCCTGGATCTTTCTTTTATTTATGTCACTGCTTCTTCGCTGTATAGATCAAGCAGTAGGGGCGGTAGGACTAAATTTCTGTCTTGTACCCTTTCTAATCCGAGCACTTTGTTCTTGGCGTTCGATTCTTATTTTCCCCTCTTGCTTCTTGTACGTTTAGTACCTTACCCACCTTTTTCTATAACTTACTCCTATTTTCTGGACATATCAACAGGAATCAGTCATCATGTACAGCATGAGGCAAACGTTCACGGTAGAGAGGCTGCTTCAGAATCGTTGCAGGGCACTGAAACGTCTTAATTAGTGCCACGTGCACATAAAATGTAAGAAACAACGATATGAAAGTGCCGTCTGATCAGAGAAATCGCCCCGACCAATTGATATGTTTGCCTTTTATGTTAACGTTCGGCGTCCCATCTTCAAAGCAGTGGGAACTGATGCTCTGGGGCTCCATTTGCATCGCGTTCTTCCACAGCTCTTTGTGTGGTCCCTCAGTCTTCTGATCTGAATATAACTGCTTCTTTGTGGGTTCGTTTGGAGGACAATCTCTCCTTTCTTGGAATTCCATTGGTTAAAGCAAAGCTTTCAACAATCCTAAGTCTGTTTTTATCACCAAAGTGCTTTCGTAGGCGTGGCCCTGTTAAAGGTGCTATGCTGTTCCATTTCTCCTATCTTTGAACTTAATCACCCAGCAAATTATATGGGGAGCTTCAGTTTAGCGTCGATTCCGAACCACGGTGCAGTTCTGCATTTTTCACATAAACAAACATTGCCAGAGACGAAAGAATTGATAAGTGGCAGATAAGAATCCTAGAATTGACCAGGAATCGAACCGACGACATTTAGTGTTCTAGCCTGACACTTTACCACTTTTTTTTCATAGGAACTTCCGAGGCGCCAAAATTGAGAGGTGGGGGCAAATTGGGCAGAGGTCGCAAACTGAAGCCTGGCCACCATATCCAGTTCCCACCCTCCAGGAACCAAGGAAATTGTAGGAACGTCGAGTAGAGGTACAAAGAACATCAATGATTTATTTACTTATTTATTTTTTAGATTATTATTATTACCACCGAGAACAACAGGAAAACGACGCTGCGAGGAGAACGGAACTGCAAGTTGCCAGACGCTGAGACTATCGATGACCAACGGATAACCGGACTGGTAAAGGCCTGGATCAACTCCTCTCTGCAGTAATACCCCAAGTCTGGGTGAGTTAAGAAAGAAAGTACGAAGGAAATTGGAGAAAAAATATCTTTATTTCGGATTACAGACAACTGCACGATGACGTTCATTAATGGACAAAAATCAAACAAGTACTGAACTGCGTGTCCACAAATCCACTTCACGGGGTTCGTCTTCGCTTGCAGGGAGTATTCCGAGTGCGGAAAGAGGAACAGGTGGGGAGGTACCTCATGAGGAGTCGTACAGGTAATTATGACCAGCATCTGTCGCACCATGTACCTCTGAACCGCCGAACCGTAGATTACACAGCACAAACTTTTGAGCGACACTGATTTCCTCCAGAGACTCTACACAGTATCTTATCAAAGAAATCAGTCCTCTTCGTTTACACCTCGTACATTATTAACTGAGTGATGGGAACACAAAATACAAGAACACAGCAGCAAGGTCGATTTTCTACTTGAAGACATCTTGTTGAAGGAGGGGCGTTTGCGTATTCGTATGTTCTGCATAACTTGTATTTGTTGATACTACGTCGAATACAAGCGATAATTTAAGCAAAAGCCTGCTAATAAAGCTTTGTTCACTTTTCACAGGTGTTCATGTTATTTTGCCCAACCCTAGTCCACTTCCGAAGATTTGTCGATAATATATAGTTGCGTCTTGGTTTAGGGTCCATCACTTTATACCCTATACAATACAGTATTTTTCCACTTCTGCTAAGCCATTGGACATTATTACGTCCCTCACTATCTCCACGATGCATTATTTCCTCATTTACCTTTCCTGGTTTCTAGTCTGCACTTTTGATTTGATAATTGTACCTTTCCTCCTAATTTCCCCGAAACAGTTCACTCTGAGCAGCTAATGCCCACACAGCAAGTTTTTTTTTAAAGCGTCATCAATGCGTCATCCACAGGCACTCAATGTGTTCTTGTGTTTCCACCATTCGATTTCGTTTTTAAGGGACTTATCCTTTCTTAATCATTCTGAACTTTGTGATATTTGCTTTCAGTTAATGTACGAGATATAAATGAAGCGAACTGAACTGATTGATGAGATGCCGTTTAAGATTCGGGAGGATACCAGTGTCCTTCAAACATATTTTGTGTGTAAGTTATTGAAACTGGGGTAAAGGAGACAGAGGTTTGAAGAAAGAACTGTTTACTATGGTAGTTTCTTTCCTCCAGCGAGAAAAAACTAAAGGCGCTACATAATATGGCTTTGAATCCAGCAGAGCTTACATGGAAACACCAGAGAACTGCAACATTCTCGTGCATAGCAGAAGTAACACTAACGTGGTTACAAAAATGTCTTCTCAGATTGTTGTGATGAGCGAGTTTGATATGCGCTCAGAGGATAGAAAAAAGTTAAGACGCTCTATGTTCGTAGTTTTTGAGTTGGTTATGGTTAGCTAACAGGCTAGGACATTGCGAAGGGACACGTACTAGAGAGAAGGCAACGGAAATACGAGTAAAGTTATGATGCAATCGCACGACTGTCATCTAAATCTTGTAGTGGAAATACACTGCTGGCCACCGTAAATGCAACACCAAGAAAGACAAGAGGTACCACAACAAAATTTATTTTGTAGATAACATGTTGACCAAGTATCAAATGATTACGTTTACAGACGTCTGTGACATGTGGTTCCTGCCAGAATCAGTAGCCAGAGTAGCCGCCATTGTTGGAGATCACCGCTGCCACACGTCTCGGCATTGAGTCAAAGAGACGTTGGATGTGTTCCTGGGGTACAGCAGCCCAAGCAGCTTCCACACGTTGCCAAAGATCATCTGGTGTGGCAGCTGGGGATGTAATCTGGGTCACTCGTTGAGCAACCATGGACCACATGTTTTCTATCGGCGAAAGATCCGGAGAGCGAGCCGGCCAGGGAAGCAATTCAATCTGGTTATTGACAAAGAACCTTTAGACAATGCGTGCCACGTGTGGTCGCGCATTATCCTGTTGAAATATGGCTGTGGCCGAGCCCTGAAGGTAAGGAAGGACAACTGGCTCCAGCACCTCGGATATGTAGCGCCGGCTATTTAAAGTACCGGCAATGCGTACTAGAGGCGTGCGAGAGTAATATCCAATACCGCCCCATACCATAATACCCGGTGCAAGACCAGTGTGGCGGTGCATAATGCAGCTGTCCAGCATCCTCTCTCCACGGTGTCTCCACACTCGAATCCGACCATCGTGGCGCTGCAGACAGAAGCGTGCCTCGTCAGTAAAGACAACGTCATTCCATTCTGCCGTCCACATCCGTCTGTCATCACACCATTGGCGACGGAGACGTCTGTGGTTCTGCGTCAATGGTAGACGAAACAATGGACGTCTTGCGGACAGACCACTCTGCTGTAAACGGCGTCGAATGGTACGCGCAGACACTGGATGATGCGTTACAGACGCAATGTGCTGTGCTATGGTTCGGGATGTCACTGAGCGATCCGTCACTGCCATGCGCATAATTTGCCTATCAGCACGTGCAGTGGTGCACCGAGGTGAATGCGATCGACCACGTCGGTCCGTCGTACCCTCCTGCATCCAACGGTCACATATCCGTATTACAGTTGTTTGGTTTCGTCCAACACGACTAGCGATTTCTCTGTATGATAATCCACAATCTCGGTAAGCCACTATCCTTCCTCTGTCCAACTCGGATACTTGATCAAACGATGTTCGCTGTTGTCTACGAGGCATAACTGATCGTCTTGTGAAACAACCACAAGGTAAACACACGTGCCGAACGTACACTCGTCGAAATCGCCAAGCCTTAAATGGCGCTATGAGGTGGCGCCACAGGCGCGCGTGATGTGCGTCTGCGCTGAAATTCTAATCAGTTGCATATCTCATCGCTGCAAACCCATGGTATAAATTTCACTTGATTCGGATGCTTCCTTCAGGGTGTTGCATTTACGGTGGCCAGCAGTGTATGTTATTTGAATCATAGTTTTACATTTTTTCTCAGAGGAAACGTGAATGTAGATGAGGCAGTGTACTCAGATATATATTAACTACAATGTTCTGTACATTTGTATAAGCGTGCTATCTGCAGGTGATCAGGTAAGGTGACATCAACTTCCATTACCTCTTGACGCCACTTCCGGAACCGCTCACAAAAAGCTACTGTTTACACGTACAGCTGTTGACTGAGTCCATACGCAGAATACTTATCCTGTGTTCTGAAGAAGATTAATAAGTTACCAAGGTAACTAACCAGCATGAATGCATTTGGCTCAGGTCTTCGCATGAAACATGACAAAAAAAGTTTACCACGACTCGAAACTGTCAAATGAAGCTTAGACGGTAACAAAAGTTTGAGCCCTGTACTGTGCGTTAATTGATTTGTTTACTTTCCTGCTTCGTATTTAGTAAAATATGTTGTCTTCTAACATATGTGTGCTCTAAGATTAATAGACGATACACACATTGCTAAATGTATTTATATTAGATGTCAACAAGTTAGATTAGCTTCACACCCGGCTTCAGATTGGCAGAACTATGTATCTATGACCGGACGAACTGTTTAGTGATATTTACAAACCTACCTCGTGGATCAGTCTATTTGCGAAAACCGTATCAAACTCCGTTCAATAGTTCCTGAGAGTACCTCCACATACAGACAAATAATACTCACAAATAGTACGGGTAGGCGTAAACAAAATTCTCTTTGTCAGAAATGCTTTTCTTACTATCGGCAGATTACGTTTTATATCCTCTCTGCTTCGGAAATCGCCAGTTATTGTGCTACCCAAACACTACTTTTCATGTTCTCATTTAATTTTTGCCCGAGGCGGGATTCGAACCTGCGACCGTAGCAGTCGTGCGGTTCCAGACAGAAGCACCTAGAACCGCTTGGCCTCAGCGGCCGGCTCAAAGAGATATTAATAAAGTTTGTAATATTAATAGAATTTGTATATATTTCAGTATGAATATGTGATCCTTTAAATATGTGTTTTATTCCTCATGTTTCATGTTCCTTGCATGGGGCTTGGTGGAGGCCGAAGGATAAATCTCCATGTCTGGGAAAAAAACAAAAACATCGCAGGACCCCATTGGTATCCACTCGATAGCCGAGTGCTATGGAAGACATCCCGAAGTAACACGCCTCGCCAGACCCTGCACTAACAGCGAAGACAAGCGAACAAAATGTACTAAGAATTGTAAAATTAAAATTAAGAAAGCTGTTCAATTAACGTCCATCCTTAGCCACGCTGAGATAAGAACTATCGAGAAATAGGAGTAATGTGGCGTTCGTCACAGTGTGTGAAGAAGTCTATGTAATAAATATTTTAAAAAGTGTGAAAAATTACTCAGAAGGTTTTGATCTTTACTTGAAGACCATCTTCCTGCCTAACTGTAATCATGTGATAATTTAGACTGTATTGAAGTGATCCACTCTAAATGAAGTTTTAAATCTAACACGAAAGAGTTGAGTCAGCAAAGTATCCCTGAAATTAGAGAAAGCACACTACAGAATCACATGCGATGTTATTTCTCAAATTTTCACCAACTGCGTCATAATCGCGTATACAAACAGTGATCCAATACTGTAAAATGCTTTATTTTATTCCAGTCTCTGATCACAATATCAATTCTTTAGACGATGACCGGTTTCAGTCCGTCATAACCATCCTCAGATCTAAAATATATAAATATATACATCTAGTGAGCAGTGTGTCTTTTAACATAAAACAGCAGTATGTATCACATTATACTGTCATACAACCAGGGAAATGTACAGATAAAATATGGTATAACGTACCTTTTTTACACCATGTCCTAAAGTTGGTTTCTGTGATAGTCATCAATTTTAATAAGTCTGCTACATGCATTTTATCTAATGTGTTTTTATCAGATTATGTTTTTGCGTAAATGATGACTACATCTAAGTAAGCCCACAGTAGCGACATCTAGGGAGGATGTAGGCAAACAGGTTTCTGGTTGCTACTGTACTTCAGTAGCCAGTTGCAATAATCACTATGTGGACGATGTGGCCTATTCTACACCGTATTTTGGATCTATATGACGATGCTGTGCTGATTATATTTATATGTTTTGACGATGCCATTATGGCCGTATCACTTTAGGACATGGTGTAAAAAAGGTACGTTATACCATATTTTATCTGTACATTTCCCTGGTTGTATGACAGTATATTGTGATACATATTGCTGTTTTATGTTAAAAGACACACTGCTCACTAGATGTATATATTTATATATTTTAGATCTGAGGATGGTCATTACGGACTGAAACCGGTCATCGTCTAAAGAACTGATATTGTAATCAGATACTGGAATAAAAAAGCATTCTCCAATTTTGATGAATCGGTTTATGCTTATTTTCCAAAGTATAGGCTGATTTTCTATTGATTTTGAACCAACCGATGTTTCATAAATTGACAGTTACGTTTTAAAAGAACGGAGGGTTTTTTCCATTCATTACCGCATAATAATAATGACTTTGTTCACCCAGTGTCCACTTCTTTCGGTGCATCTTTGCCGTTACTTTTCCTTATAGTTTACTATCAACCTATGTATCTTTATCTGTCCATTACAAATAAATTCGATTGTCTCCTTGCTGGTTTTACTGTTGGGTTCCGATAGCAAGGACCTGACTGACACTGGTTGCAGGATTTTATTCTTGACGACAAATTTTAAAAACTTGTTCCTAGCCACACTATATTTTCTGGATTGAAATAATGTACGGTTCATATCTCCCTGAGTATTGTCATCACAATCACAGGCAGGTGCTTGGTTTATATGCAGCCGGTATAAATGCTCTGGAAATACCCCATGTTTGATTCTTATTCTACTTAATGTGGACGTCGCTTATCAGGGTCCATAAACGGTCTCACACCAAAGTCGTTTCGGAATTTGCGGTTGTATTTCCGCATAGTCACATCCCTTGTGTCGTGAGCTCTGCATCCATTCTTTTTGCCAGGATTCGAATGCCCTTTTTCGAATAAGTTGTCCATATTCTGTATAGGAAAACTTTTTGTCTAGGGGTGTCCGGTTGCTCGTAGCCTGCTTTGCCAATTTGCAGTTTCTTTCTGTCTTTTGTGGTACTTTTAGTTCCAATAACGAACTTGGAGAAAGTATTCATTGGTGGTTTTTGAGATGTTATACTTGCTTCAAGTACACTTTTCGAGTCTGAGAAAATTACATAGGATGTGTGCTTGTGCTTCATACAACATTGTACCGCCTGTAATACTGCAATTGTTTAGCCAGATAGAAAGAGGTAGTTGCTGGTAACTTATATTTTTGAGCTATCTGCAGTTGTGGACTAAATATACCACTACTATGTTGGTCTCGCCTGCTGTCTTTTATCTGTCTGTGTATATGTACGTTACCCATTGTCTTGTTTGCTTCACTTGTCTTTGGAGTGCTGTAATTGTCTCCAAGAAATCAGACTTTCCATCTGTCGTTTGGAATGAGATGCGATCCCTGATGACGAAATATATTAATAAACAAACCACTGCGTACTTGTGGCAATATCTCTGCACTCATATGCCAAATCATTGTGTGCCGAAATGAAATCAAAAGGCTTTTTGGCCCAGTTTCTTGGGGGAGGACGGAACAATCGTAAAATCTGATGTAGTGGATGCTGTGAGCATGATAATTTCTCTATTATGTATCACTCTATGAGCATCTTCCTCCTCATATGGAGGGGCATCTCTTGCGCTTCCACCAGGAGTGCATTTGTTGTGTGGAATTCATCACTTTTAAGAAGGAGCGTATACAGCGGTTCTGAAATCTGTCCAACTTACCAAACAGTTTCCAAGTCGTGTATTTGTAGTATATACTCGTACATCCATAATCAAGTCTAATGAGGGAGCGGTGCAGGAGCCGCAGGACTGAAGGATGCCCCCCCCCCCCCCCCCCCACCGCCACACCTCCACGCAATTTGCAGTAAGCAATCGATAGGTATTAAGCGTTTGCTCACTAGTTTCAATTAAGGTATAAAAATGCTAGCCAGTGTCATTCCTAAGAACCGAACAAGTGCCTTCATATGTATTATTTTATCGTCCACATGTATTAAACACTTACTTGGAACATAATCCTTCTTCGTGAATATGCTCCGAAGATTTCTCCGGTGCCATCGTCAGGCCATTTCAACAAGTGTGCAGAGCTGAGCTGAATTCAACAAGCTACTAATATCACTGGTTGCTATATATTACGATAAATGAGTTATTAATGCTGAGTATTGTAATGCATACGGAAGGGCAGTCGTAATATCTTAAAATCAAACCCATTTTGTATGATTAACTGCACAGGGTAAAGTGTGTTTGTGCTTAACGAAGGGGGCCTGCTCGTGAACGGGTAGCATTTAAATCACTTACTTTCAGAGAGCATTATAGTTTATCTGTAACACTTAGGAAGATGCTGTTTTATGACAACACTTAATGAGATTGGATTAAGCAGTACTAGAAACTGTACTTGTCTATAACGCTTTAATTACTACTACAATTTGTCGACACGGTGAATTTTGAAGACACATTTAGTGCACTCTGAAATTACGGGATGAAAATACTACCTGTTCACACGTAAGTCATTTTACACTAGTTGAAGATTGTACGCTGCGTCGGGTCTGCATGAAGTGAAGGTCTGTGGGTTACTATAGCAACGAATCAGCAAGATCATAATAAGGTAATCAAAACCCTAAATTTATTGGCTACTACTAATAAAAAGGAAGTTTATGCCTTAATCGAGCGAACATGAGAATACAACCTGTGAAGTTAATTAAAAATATCTACGGAATGATACAGTGATATGTACGTGGCGTTCGAGTTACTTACTACAAAAGCAAAAAATCCCATAAGCGTCACTGTATTACATCTCAGAGCGGTGTATGAAGAACCACGGACCACTAACCCTTCAGCTTTCCCTTACTTGTTTAGTACTGCTTTGACATCTGAGCTCTTGATGTCCATGCAGCTGCTTGTCTTTCTCCAAAGGTTTCGTTAATTTTTCAATAAGCGGGAGCTACCTTTCTCCTAGTTATAGATGCTTCTACAGCCTTGCACTTGTCCTTTAGCCATTACTACTAAGCCATTTTGCACGTCTTGTCATTACTATTACTTCTGCATTCCCTTTCGCCTGCTTCATTTGCTATATTTTTATATTTTCCCCTTTCGTCAATTACATTCGACGCTACAGCCTGCAATTCGAAGCAAACACCGAAGATTGTTGTCAAAAGGTGTTGTCTTGTTGCACGACAATGACCGCCGCATACTGCTTCCCACACTGCTGAAACGCTCCAGAAACTCAAATTTGATGTACTGGCTCATCCTCCATATAGTCCCGATCTTGCCCCTTCTGATTATCACTTGTTTGGTCCACTCAAACAGGTATTAAGGGGCCGTCGAATTGCCTCGGACGAAGCAGTGAGAGAAGCGGTGCATACCTGGCTCGCAGGAACCTTGTACAACGATGGACCAAGTGCGTTGAAACGCAGGGAGACTATGTCGAAAAATGATGTTCTCTGTTTGATTACAATAAAATTTTATAACTACTTTGCGGATAATAATTGCTTACCCTCGTGTCACCGAAACCGATGCAGTGTCCTGGTATATTAGCCGTTTTCATGTCGAGAAATGATGTAAGCGACGTCGTCTATAATCGTTTAGCAGTCATGATTTCCCGGGGTTGTTATGTCTCGATACATTCCCCAACTCCATTACAGACGTCACAGTTAAAAATAAATGGTTCAAATGGCTCTGAGCACTATGGGACTCAACTGCTGAGGTCATTAGTCACCTAGAACTTAGAACTAGTTAAACCTAACTAACCTAAGGACATCACAAACATCCATGCCCGAGGCAGGATTCGAACCTGCGACCGTAGCGGTCTTGCCGTTCCAGACTGCAGCGCCTTTAACCGCACGGCCACTTCGGCCGGCGTCACAGTTAAAATTAATTGACTGTTAATGTTGAAATGTCGGTTCAAACACTATTTACAGCGTAAAAAACACTAGAATTTAGCCGGTTAAAAGGTCAAGCCTTCATCTTCAGAATTACTGTACACGAAACTTCTAAGAGGGGCCAGTATAAAACATAACAACAATAAAAATAATAAAATAATGAGGCTGCTTCCCCTGCAGCTGTGTCTCATCTTAAGACGTACATCCACGTCACCGTCAACGGGTAAAAAGAATCATCACTAATGCGGATGTATACCTTAATAGAACACGGCTACAGGGGAAGTAGCGATATTTTTTTATTGTTTATATTGCCCTTGTTTATTTTTTGTATGGGTCGGTCTTAGAGGTTCCTTGTACAGTAATTCTGAGGATGGTAGGTTGAACTTCGAAACACGGAAATTTTAGTGGTTTTTACAGTGTAAATAGTTGGTTGAATCAAAATTTTAAGATTTTACGAACAAACGACCTTGTATCCATTATGGATAAAATCCAATTAAATTCACTGCATGTTCCCACAGGACCACACCTACAGATGTAGTCTTTACTGTTGAACAACAACCTAGGGCACCTGTTGCTGAACACTATTGCAATAAATGGGAACTGCAAATCACAGAACGCCACTAGTAAGAACAAATCAGAATTTCACTGAACACAATAAACATACAGATTCTAAATGGATATGGGCCACGACCCACCAAGGGAACAGCGGCCTGATGATATTTTTAAAAATGTCGGGAATCCGATGTATGGATATTTAAAAAACATCTTTACATGCCCCGATACATCGGAAAGTAATATCGATGTATCTGTAGGTCGACAGACAAAGTATCGACGTATCTGTCCCTGTAAATATTGACTGACATTATAAATATAGTGCCGGTTTTAGAACTGTATACTTAAGTGTTGATTTATTATTTGATATTCTGTACATCAACAAGTTAGCAGCCTACCTATCAGCCTTAGAGCAAGAACTGAAAGGGAAACGATGCACATTCATGGTTTGCAATAACCACTTTGCTAAGAATGGTAGCTGTATATAAGTGGCACAGTGCAAGATGTCCGATGGGTTTGTCATTCGGTTTCGTCGCATATCGAATTTGTCTTGAAAATTCATGTCGACTTCCATGTTTTTTTTTTTTTTTCGTTTCTGCCAACGCCAGCGACCTAGTGTCAAAATTGGTTGGTGAAGTTAAACATTGCAATTTCCGTGCGTAGCGCCGGACGCGGATTACTTCAGCATTTCCCCTCACACTTCTCTGCCCACCATAAAGACTAATATTGTCATTTACATTTTTTTCCGTCATTTTCAGCAACTGTTTTGAAGAATGCCGATGTGAAGAAATAGCACATGCTATTTCTTCATATCAGAAATCTGGTTATTCCATTCACCGCGCCACCCCCCAGTGCAATCAGACTATTACTTTTGTGCCCACATACTTGTTTCACACAGTCAAACAGAAAGACTGGACGTCATGAAGCTCAAAAAGTATAAGACTCCTTCACACAGTCAAAGTAAAATTATGTTCTACTATTGTTTCAAAAGAACAACTTCAAATATTTACCGAAAATTGTGAAAAAAATACGAAATATAGATATTGGCTCTCTATGTTGCTATTTTGGTATCGATAGATCTATATGTCGGTTGTATTATAACGCCTACGTTTATCGATAAACGTTAGGGCGGTGTCGATATATCGATATTTTCCAACAGCCCTAGTTGTGATCTCTTGCACCATTCAAACTTATTGTGCCAGTCACGGTTTTCTGCAGTACAAATGTACAGTCCACTTTGGTTGACAGTGTTTCTGAACCACTAAGCGCAAGCTAGCATGAGATGCATAAACAGAACAGTGACTTCTCCTACCTGACAGAACACGCAGCGGACACTGAGCATTCACCTTGATGGTTCCTGATGCGCTTGAGCAACATACTCACCATGCAGCTGCAAGAGTCTGCAATTGTCCAGCCAGCACGCCTCTGCGTCGACTCCAACGGAGGGCCTCAGTCTCCTTCTCACGTCCCAGGGTCTGCGACCGCATCTCCAGATCAAACACGAATCTACGATCTAATGCAAATCAAGGCTGTCGTCCAATTAACCAATCAGACTCGCCTCGTAGCCAAAGCCCGAATATCTTTCTCAGTTTCTTCAAATGGTTCAAATGGCTCTGAACACTATGGGACTTAACATCTGTGGTCATCAGTCCCCTAGAATTTAGAACTTCTTAAACCTAACTAACCTAAGGACATCACACACATCCATTCCCGAGGGAGGATTCGAACCTGCGACCGTGGCTGACGCGCGGTTCCAGACTGAAGCGCCTAGAAGCGCTCGGCCACACCGTCCGGCTCAGTTTCTTCACAAGAACACATCATGTGCAGTAGTTTTGAAAAAAACTAAAAACTATCAACCGAAATGCAGCAGCACTGCTTTATGCCAATCGCCTAATTCTCCTCTCTCAGTACAGTCTCCTCTAGAAGAGGGGCGAATTCAATTCCTCCAATCCTATCGCTTTCCGTGGCAGAGAACAGACAGAGGCGTAACGCCTGCATCATGCCTATTCAGATGGGACATTATAGCGGTGTTTGGATATGCTGTGTGAGTCACGCGCAGGACAGGTGGCGTCATATGGTTCAACTGACTCGCCTGCATCATACCTATTCAGATGGGACATGACAGTGGTGCTTGGATATGCTGCGTGAGTCACGCCTAGGACAGGTGGTGTCACATGGTTCGAGTGTGTTTAGTTCCTATGCGGTATGATAGAGGTCACTAGTTTATGGAGGTCTTGGAGCAGCAGTCAAAATTCTGTTAATTTTTTTCCGATTTTGTTTGTTTGACTTTCTAATTGTTTATTAATTACTACCATTATTGCGGATCGTTATGAGAATGAAAGAAGGTGTAAATATGAAATACTGTTTTACGTAAAGTTTTTATACTGTGAATAGATGTAGCGGGTCACGTGAGGAATGTTCGAGAATGACGTGTGTGTTAGTCATTCGCACCAGAGAATGTTTTATAAACTATTTCATTAGTTTATGGTACGGGATTGAGCGGGCTTGATGCTGCTTTCCGATTGGCTGTGATTTTTCTTTGCCAATCAAAAATTGTCATATTTGCGCATATTTTTGCAACTAGAAGCTTCCTTTGTATAGAGAGAGTAGTAGAGTCGAGGCTTGGGTCTCGTAGTGATCAGATTATGATTTCGGCAAAGTAGTTTTGTTAAGAGGGAACTAATGTTATATCTTTGTTTTTTTTTCAAAATTTAGTTATAGTATATTCCTGTTCTGGTTCAGTGACGTATTTTGATTGGTCCAGTATATATGCACGGGATTGAGCGGGCTTGATGCTGCTTTCCGATTGGCTGTGATATTTCTTTGCCAATCAAAAATTATCATATATTTTTGCAACTAGAAGCTTCCTTTGTATAGAGAGAGTAGTAGAGTCGAGGCTTGGATCTCGTAGTGATCAGACCTATTGATATGTGCTCCGTTAAAAATTATTAATATTGTCATATCTCGGTACTAAAATGTTTGAGAGGTGTCGTAATGTGTGGAAGGGATTTCGAGTTAATGCACAGGGTGAAATTTATAACTTTTGGTGACGTTTAAAATGTCTAAATACCGCATGGCGTGTTGCTTACTCGCGAACTTGAACATTTTGTTCCATGAGACTGACATTAGCAGCATTTGAGCGGGCAATTCTAAGAGAAACAATCCGTTTGTAAACCAACGGCGAAGGATTACCAGAAACTGGCTATGGTTATGAATGAGGTGTGTGTGTGAACTTTTCAGACTATGTACAGTTTAGAGTAAGGCGTGGCAGTGACGGGTGTATACAAGCCTAACGCAATACAGTGAAACTTTACGCTCGCAGGTAGTTTCATTTCACTATTCCTTCCACCTAAAAAACAAATTTAGTGCGGTCTGGGGTTACGAAGTGTACAACTGTTTTTCTATAGTTTTGTCCGGCTGAGAACTGCATTTCAGCGACGTCAAGAAGGCGTGCGTCTGAGAAGAGATTCACCACAAGGTGAGTGGAACTTAGCAATGCACCGCGTCGCTGCAAGATGCCCTCCAGTAGTCTTCCAATGTCACCAAAAGGATTCCCAGTCAAAACACTCTTTCACTGCTCATGGCCGGTCATGCCCAGAAATCATTTGACATGAGTGGCTACGTGACTTCTAAAAAACGCAATAGCTATCCTGGTGACAGTGTTCTGGTCCTTCTGCCACGCCGGCCCATTTCAGCCACTCAGACAAAATGTTTTCACCGTCCCTACAGAAACTGATCTTGCAGAATGTCCAAGAAATACATCGTCATGGATGTCTGCAGAATCTGAAAAATGCATTCTCATTCACAGGGATCAACTGTCATTGCGCTGGTCCGTTGCAACTCGGCTAAGGAAGTTATATAAGACTGTGTCGCAAGCCTCTTGAGACGATGTACCGCAGCCCTGTAGCCCGCTAAGTGAATTTCTCTGCACACAGCTGCGGGACCCCATGTTGTTCTGGCCACGTCTGCCAACTTGCCACCCTCTGCATAAAATCACAGAGCGAGTCTCGCAGACCGGCCGCTAATACCTGCGTCTGCGTCCCTTCCTTATTCCACAACTGAAACCATTAAAGCGGCCTTTTCGCTACCTACGGCCGGCGAGCTTCCCTTCGCCGAGCTGCAGCCGAAACTGCCCAAAAAAACATTTTACCGAAGAAAAACTCAATCCCGTCACCTGAAATTACTCCATGCAATTAAACACCAATGGATTTAGTACCCAACCACTGTCAACCCTCTTTAATAAGCATAATATCGGCCAAAGTGCCTTCATAACTAGATACAAGAGCCTATTTGCATATGTCTACATTATCTGCATAGCGTTAATTAAGCTGAATAAAAACTTTACCAACGTCAACAAAGGCAAATGAAACATAATTACCACCGAACACACAAACATCCTCAGGGATCATAACAGACATTCACACACATCCACGTTACTGATGAATATGAGTCTTAAGGACATGTTGCATGTTGCTGACATTTAATGTATAGGACCAGATACTCATCTGAAAAATTAAACACAAATGGAACACATCCAGCGCGACAACTCGCTCATTCCTTTACTGAGGACAGAGTAGAAATTTTCTAATACAATTTAAAAACACGTCAAGGAAGCTCTGTACCTCCTCAAAATATGGTCTCCTAATCTGAAAAAGAGGAAGTGCAAAACAATTTAAATTGATTGAATGTGCACACACGTTGAACTATCACACTCTCACAAACATTCATACGCAAAACACAAATTCAATAAAAACGTGTGTGACCACTGAAATGTGACGTGTGTAAACAATAAACCAGCGTAGACAAATGTGAAAGTAAAAGCGCCAAATCAAGGTGAATGTGGGCCAAAGACGAACATACAAATAAATATCAACAAACTAATATATGGGTTACGTGTGATATGTGACAAGTGTTAACAGTACGCTAAAGTGAGCAGGTGTACATGTATAAGCTGTAAATCACTGTTTTGACAAAAAGAAAAGAATAAACAAATGAATGCAAACAAACAATGTTATGAGTGACCTGTGTGACTGTAAATTGTATCAAAAGAATGAAAATTTGAGCGTTGTTATCTAAAAATTATTAACTACTTTTGAGAACGAACGACAACAACAACATTGTCACGTCCGTGGATCCAAAGTGAACACAAAAAATGAAGTAGTGACATCCGTACTACTACGGACCTACGGATCTCGCTCTGTCTGCCGCCAACAGTAGCCATAATACGGGTGAAAAGCCTGAAGATGGTCTGAGGAAAGGGCCGAAACCAGTTGACAAAAAAATAAAATTCTGAAAACACGTTCGAGACTTTTTCTTGGCGTAGTATTTTTTGTCGTCGTTTTTCTCTGCCGGTCGCGGTGGTCTAGCGGTTCTAGGCGCTCAGTCCGGAACCGCGCGACTGCTACGGTCGCAGGTTCGAATCCTGCCTCGGGCATGGATGTGTGTGATGTCCTTAGGTTAGTTAGGTTTAAGTAGTTCTAAGTTCTAGGGGACTGATGACCATAGATGTTAAGTCCCATAGTGCTCAGAGCCATTTTTTTCTCTTTGTCTAAAAATCTTAGAATTTATAAGCCAGAAGCTCATCCCGGCAGTACACATATACGAACTGTTGAAGTTGTTTACACTAAAATCATTTCAGATCGGCGTTACAGCATCACTTTCCGTCTTTAAATGACACAGTATCATTCATCAAACACAGCCCGAAGCAGCTGTCATGGAGAATGCCTGTCGTAATATTCAGCTTTCTCAGCGAAAAAGCCCAATACCAAAAGCTCGGCCTCAGTTCTGTGCTGATTATTTGAAAACCTTTAATTTAACAAACGAGGTTGATTAAAGGAAATTTTAATGAATAAAATTTTTCCAACGCATACAATTTTTTCTGCAGATATTTCATGCTGTTTCAGAGTTTGCGGTCAGCGGTATTAATTACCGACGCTCATGCGTTATGAATCGAAATCGGATATCGCAATAATTGCTACGAGCTAGCATAAAACAAAGGCCAGTGTGCGGTAGCGATCTCGCTTCCCACGCCCGGGTTCCCGGGTTCGTATTCCCGGCGGGGTCAGGGATTTTCTCTGCCTCGTGATGGCTGGGTGTTGTGTGATGTCCTTAGGTTAGTTAGGTTTAAGTAGTTCTCAGTTCTAGGGGACTGATGACCATAGATGTTAAGTCCCATAGTGCTCAGAGCCATTTGAACCAAAGGCCAGTGTGAATAATAAAAGCGAAACCCTAGAACGTATGGTACGCCTACATTTGCACTCGGGAAGCAACCGTGTGATGTGTGGCGAAAGGTGCATAGTGTAGCATACTGTTTCTATCCTCTTCCAAATCAATGTGCGAACGCTGGGTTGAATAAGATTATTTTGAACCCCCTGCATGAATTCAAATTTCTTTAACTTTAGCGTCGTGGTCAATACGCAATACGCATCTTATCAAAAATATCCGGACATCCATATGTAATGTGGACTGACCACTAGATGTCACTAGAGGAGGATCCGCTAGTACAAAAGGAGGCCGTTAGTATGGTTTTGTAGGCAGGGAAGCAATGACAGCAAAGTGCATCGGTCAGGACACGCCAGTGCCATTGGACGTGGATTAGTCAAGGAATGTCACATTAGTAACAAATCCATCAGCTATGTTTCAACGCCTCTGTATCTGTCCAAGTCGACTGTTGATGTGGTGGTTGTGAAGTGGAAACGCGAAGGAACAATCACAGCCAAACCAAGACCTGGCAGACCTTATGTTTTGATGGACGGGGACGGTTGACCATTGCAGAGGCTGGTTGTAAAAAATCTCATGAAATCAGCGGAAGGAATCACTCATGAGTTCCAAAGTGCTGCAAGCATTGCAAGAGCACCACCATATTGACTGTGAGTATGAAAGTTCATACTGTGAGTATGAAAGTTAGCATACAACAGTCGAACCGCTTCTCGTAACCTACACACTTCTGTAGTTAATGCTAGACGTAGTTTAAGGTTGTGCACACAGCGACGCCACTGGACGGTGGATGACTCGAAACTAGCGATTTGGAGTGACGAATAACGCTATACGCTATTGAAAACCGATGGAATGGTTTGGGTTTGTCGAATTCCTCGAGAACCTAGCCTGGCATCACGTGCAGTGCCAACAGTGAATTACCGAGGAATGGGGGGTGACTTTCGTGGTTAGGGTGTGGCCCCATATTGCGCGTGAGAAAACGCTAAATGTGGGACGATATGAACCTATTTTATAGCGTTCTGTACTGTGTACAGAAGATGAGCAGTTCGGAGACAGCATCACAAAGCAGCACATTTCAGGCAAGAGATTGTGGATAGTAGCATTCCTGAAAAGGACTAGCCCGCCAAAAAAGGCCACCTGGACCTTTGGGATGATTTAAAACGTTCGCTCCAGGTCCAAACGTCCAACCTTCTCTGGTTTGTGCTCTTGAGGAAGGACGGGATGCCATTCCTCTCATTAAAAGTGTCCCCAGCAGACTTCAGGCCTCTTGAAGGCAAAGGGTGGTCACACCCGATATTAATGTCCGCTAAAGATGTCCAGATACTTCTGATCAGGGGGTATATATTGCAAGCAGTAGTATGTTAATTAAGCCTATTCATTACTAAGATTCTAGTACCAGTGATCGCGTATTGAATATAAATACAGAAAACTGCGAAAAAACACATTTAAATTTTTTTTTAAAGACATCATGTTTGCGCCTTTTTATTTCCACTATTGCAATTTCGGCCTTAGGCCATTATCAAGTGCAGATGTTTCGGCTTTAAGCCATGTCAACTTTATACACGCTGACTCATTCTATGTCGTAGTCCTTTGCTGTTATATACATTCGTAACAGCAAATGACAACGACATATAAATGTGTCAGCGTGTATAAAGCCAAAACATCTGTACTTGATAATGGCCTAAGGCCGAAATTGCAATAGTGGAAATAAAAAGTTTAACAGTCACTGGCGTAAACATGATGTCTTTCAAAACATTTTACATGACTGTGAATCCCTGTTACGAAAAGTTAACATTTTTAAAAAACTGTATATCTCCATAACAGTTTTTAAGCCTTTTCAGGCTCATCTACAGATGGGGCTTATAGAAGTTACATCTTCCGGAGCGTGATGATTGGTACTGGCTCCGAGAAAAGAAAATACCAAAGCTTTAATGTATCACCATATGGCTAATTGTGTCGAAAAAAGAATTCCTTTACTTACTGCAGCAGTAGGGGTGACATTATAGTTTGTATCTACCCGGCAGATAACCACTTTTCACTGTGATTATAGATTGTCATAAGTGCCCAGCATCAGGCATGTGGTATACAGCTGCTGTATATTACAAAAAAATTCTCTCAAAGATATGACATACTTCGCCAGTAACATTTCTTTGGGTTTAATGTATAAAATTAAATTGATGTGTGGGAAAACACCTTGATCTAAACTACTGTTAACTCGAATGTCGAAAGCAGCCCATTAGCCAATAAAAAATCTGAGTTGTGAGTATGGCTCTTAGCGATGCCCAACACTTTCGTAATACTGTCTCCCACTGTGTGTTTTTAAGCATTTCTGCT
The DNA here is from genome assembly GCF_023898315.1 of Schistocerca nitens. Lineage (NCBI taxonomy): Eukaryota > Metazoa > Arthropoda > Insecta > Orthoptera > Acrididae > Schistocerca > Schistocerca nitens. The sequence goes on from NC_064620.1 coordinate 272,970,555, forward strand.
ACATAATCACTCTAGCTAAATAAACTCCACGAGGAATCGTGCAGCTATCATTGAATCAGTTCTATGTCTTTCGTTAATCCTACTTAGTAAGGCTCCCCGATCGACGATCAACACACAAGATTTGCTAGAAAGAGTGTGTTGTAAACTAAATATTTCTTGCGTGTGATTCTGAGGGCTCTTCCTGTAAATCCATGTATGGCATATGCTTCTTTCTCGACTGTGTTTATGTTGTTTGTATTTTACACAGAGGTTGGTGTAAAAAACGTGTGAGACCGTTCGACTCTTTATTGACAATGTTATTCAAATAGTTTGACGAAGTGCCCATACGTAAAACGAAAGTAAAGTACAGGCGAGGGGTAAATGCAGAATGAGAAAAAGTGTTTTGTCCACTTAGTCGCAATACGTACCGGCACAAGCGCAGGTGAAGCGAACGAGAGTCATGCCACCAGGATCGACGAGTGGTATTTTCGAAAAGGTGTTACTGGAAATGAACCCTGGTACGTTTGGCACCAATCCTCGTCGGTTAATTGCACTGTAAACTGTCGTCATAAGCAACAATTTGTTCGCCTGCTTTAATTCACTGGAGATCGCTACTTGTGAGGATCATAGCTGTCCCCCTCCCCCATCCTACCTTCTTCCCCAGCTCTTAATTCAGTCCTTCTAGTACCGTTCCATAATTATGTCTTAGTGGCACAGTGAAACCGGCAGACGTGATACGACTATACTTGGCTCTGGGCCTGCTCCGATCAATAGACTAGGAGTTGTCGAGGGCCCTTGAAGCAGCAAAGCTCCCACAGTGCTACCGGTCGGGTGACTTGGCAGTCATAACAGGGCCAGTCATCAACGCCAGTTTCACAATAAGAGCAGGAGAAACGCACTTGTAAAGAACTGTCTGTATTCTATGGTCATTGTTTGGCACAAGGCGAAATAACGAACACAGGAATTTACTGCTAATATAATAGTCTTGAAACGTCCCCTTTGAAAAATTATAAATGACTGTGCTTAAACTGACACACAGTATTTTTAGCGCAACGCAATCTGACTTTCAATAATCCCTACAAAAGAATGGCCCTGACTAACATTAAACTATACCTTTCACAAATCACTTACCTCACAAAAATCTTCGTTACTCGAACTACTGCGATACAGCGAGCGCCACTACTGCCAGCTAAATAAAAGATTCAAACTACTGAAGGCACTAACTACTGATAGGCATAGTTAGCAAATGAAAGATTTTGATAGAGAACAAACTATGTATTTACCTTAACAGTGTTCAAAGGTCATAATATATATAGCAGTTCATGACATCCAGTCTTACAAATTTACTGTCTCTGATGGACACACGTCCAGATCATCCGCTCTCAAAACTCAGCCATTTCTCTCCCCACATCCACCACTGCTGGCGGCTCACCTCCAACTGCGCAATGCTACGCGCTGTTAACAGCCAACTGCCCAGCACTACAATGGCGAATATTCCAACAACAATGCCAACCAGCCACAGACTGCACACAGCAGAACCAGTGATTTTCATACAGAGCGCTACGTGGCGTTCCCAATATCAAACCTAAACAGCCTACTTACAGTCTTAAAATGATACTAAACCCCGGAATTACAATTGAATATAACCGGGAACAGAGGAAACAGAATAGAGAAAGGCGAGTAATTACTCTTAAGGACCACCTTTATCCACATTGGCCACACTGGATAAAGGTGTTCCCTGAACGAAAAAGGTTTGCTTTCGTAAACTAGAAAACGAGTGTACAGAAATGACTGTATGTCGGAAGTAGCTAGCCCTAAAGCACCTGACCGCGCGCGACTGTAGTCAGCGCTTTATTTTTCAAGAGGCAGTCACAGTGGATGGCTGTAATATTTTTGATTCTGTATTATTTTAAGTGGCCTCTATCTACCCAGCTACTTAGCCAACAACGATATTATGTTCAGATAATAACTTCTGAAATACAGAAGAAATCTGAAGATTAAATAGGTATGTACTGAATCGAATTGGGAAGTAGAGGAAGTTTTTCCACAACTCGACGAAAAGAAAGGATGATTTAATAGGGCACATCATGAGGCACCAAGGTTGAGTAGTTCAATAATACGTATGATGGTAAAAGTTGCTGGGAGAGATCAAGGCTTTATGGAGGTACAAGTGGACGTAGGGTGTGTTAGTTGAATCAGACTTGCGCAGGATAGAGTGGCGTGGAGATCTGTCTCATATCGGTCTTACGAATGTAATCTGCAACGAAAACAACACACACTACATACTAATTTTATATGTTTAGAGCGAGTATTCTAAACATAGCTGTTATTGTTCTTAATTACATATTGTTACTACAAAGTAACACTAACATTTAGAGTTCCTTATTTTTCTTCAGGAAGCGAAAAATCAGACGTCTTCTGAGGGCGTTCATAATTGACAATCGTATGGTAATCGTGGCAAATTTTAGGAGGCTCGTAATTAAATAACTGATACAGACTTAGGACAAACACTGTGAATACAAATAACAAGTTAATTAGTAAATCACAAAAATGGCTCTAAGCACTATGGGACTTAACTTCTGAGGTCATCAGTCCCCTAGACTTAGAACTACTTAAACCTAACTAACCTAAGGACATCACACACATCCATTCCCGAGGCAGGATTCGAACCTGCGACCGTAGCTAGTAAATCACAGAAGATGGTTTGTTCTTACGACATCGGTTATATGGTGACTATCTCTCACGGAGTCAAGCGAATAATGTTGCTGTGATTCACTGTCTTTCCATCTTGAAATTTACAGATGAGTGTCTGTTTCTTGAAAATATCTTGCGATGCAGACGTCGATTTTCTGGGAAGAGGACCTAAAACTCACATCTCTGGATCATTTATGGGTAGCAAAACAAGAAAAATTGTGATTACTAAAGGCAGAATCACATTTCCTTTTATATGGTTCAAATGGCTCTGAGCACTATGGGACTTAACATCTGAGGTCATCAGTCCCCTAGAACTTAGAACTACTTAAACCTAACTAACCTAAGGACATCACACACATCCATGCCCTAGGCACGATTCGAACTTGCGACCGTAGCGGTCGCGCGGTTCCAGACTGAAGCGCCTAGAACCGCTCTGCTACTCCATCCCTTGTTATATATTAGGAAGCAAACACAGGTAAGGAAAGAGCTTCGCCGGCGGCTGTGGCCGCTGTGGCCTTGGTACACCAACTCCCCTCTCCCTTGGAGAACCACTGGGTGTTCATCAACCCAGGGGAATCATCCAGGCAATTGTGCGTCTTATATTCAAGGTCACCCAGGGGAACACACAGTCGGCCGAGCTGTTGTAGGCGCTTCTGTCCGGAACAGCGCTGCTTCTACGGTAGCAGGTTCGAGTCCTGCCTCGGGCATGGATGTGTGTGATATTCTTAGGTTAGTTAGGTTTACGTCTAGGGGACTGATGACCTCAGATGTTATGTCCCATAGTGCTTAGAGTCATTTTAACCATTTGAAAGAACATCGACCACAAAATGATTTTCTCAGCGCCATGCCAGGCATCTCCGAGCAAGCTCAACAAATTCAGAAGCAGAACAGAAAAACTACATCAGACCATACTCAACAAACAATTCGACAAAATCTATCTCTCTTATAAAGTAATACCTTAAAGTATGCACATGTCACTCGCTGCTTCAGATTGGCAGATGTAATGACATGATATCGTTGCTAAAATATGTAATATGAGTGGAGGGTTGCAGGAAAGAATCAGACATCGTTAACGAAGTATGATGCAGTAGTTATGCTGGAATGAAGTGATAGCTTGTAAGGGACAAAAATAAGAACTACATTGTACCAGCCTAAGGGATGATGACCGAAGCAACAATGCAGAAGAAACCTCTTTTTTTTAGATATATTTCTTTCGTTTCAAACCTTTTTAATTCCATGATTTGGGCACCACTTGGTGTCAGATTTCTTGCGGTTAAGCTTCTAGGTGGTGTCAGGGAGCGGTCCCTTTCATTCCGCGTATTGGTATGTTTAATTTTTATTTTTGTTGCACGCTAAGGATTAAAGGGCGATTTCGTGTCGCCTATTGGTTCAAATGGCTCTGAGCACTATGGGACTTAACATCTATGGTCATCAGTCCCCTAGAAGTTAGAACAACTTAAACCTAACTAACCTAAGGACAGCACACAACACCCAGCCATCACGAGGCAGAGAAAATCCCTGGCCCCGCCGGGAATCGAACCCGGGAACCCGGGCGTGGGAAGCGACGTGTCGCCTATTCCCGGATGATATTAGGCGACGTGCTTAATTCAGATGTGACATATTAGAGAGCTTGATTCGTTATTTTTATCAGTAAAGGAGTTGAAGTTGGTACCTTGATGTGATCGGTAGTACCAATTAACAGCTTCTCCATATCGTACCGAGTGTATGGATATGGAAAGTGGTATACCATGAATGTCTTGACTGAATGCTGCCAACTTGACAGTCCAGTATTTTCAGGTTGGTGGAATATGTTGACTAATATTAAGGTGAAGAATGCGATGCGCACATATTGACTGTGTTTCTGACGTTGCTGACTTTTTCTGGTGCAGATCGCAATGCAGCGTTCCCAGACGAAGTGCACGACCTGTTTGTCACTATCTTTCGGACTTCGAGAAACGTCGAATCACTGACATAAGGAACTTCAGAGCATCATATCGACAGATCACACAGACAGATGGTTGTGGGACAATAACTGCAGAACAACCGATGACTTGAACGCAGGACACAATGTGTCTAGTAGTATAGCATGGTTCCCTGCAGAAGGACTACACCACGAAAATATCATAGGATTCCTCAACTGGCTTTGACGACAGCGTAAATCCAATCAGAGGTTGCAGGCACTGTGTCACAACGAACCGTTGGAGATTAGTGGAAACTCGCTTGAGATCTGGACTTGCCATGTGGTGTCTACTGCTGAAACCATAGCACAGACAACAGAGACTTTCATGGTGAAGAGGCAGAACCAACTGAGATAATGAATAATATCCTGTGACGTTCAGTAATGAGCCTCGCTTCTGTTTGCAGCGCCCAGGTCGACACTAACATGACCGTAGACGACCTGGTGAAACGTGACAGAAAGTAGTGATTCTAAAGACTTATGCCTTTCCAAACCCTGGAGTTATGGTGTCGGAGTTACTAGAGTTGACGACTGAATGATTTGACAACTGTTGAAAGGAGGCTGAATGCTCACCAATATGCGGCAAGAATGGTAAACCCTGTTGCCATATCTATCATGGCGAGGCTGCCAAATGCCGTGTTCCAGCCATGAGGAATGTAGGGATCCTTGACCACCTGCGCTCGCCCATGACTGGTACCCTCAGAGTGTCATTGATATAATGGTAAGTGTATGCATTCGTATCAGATTCCAGCAAGCATTCTCCATGGACTGACACAGTCTGTTCGAGGCACGGTGTTCAAAAAATGGTTCAAATGGCTCTGAGCACTATGGGACTTAACATCTATGGTCATCAGTCCCCTAGAACTTAGAACTACTTAAACCTAACTAACCTAAGGACATCACACAACACCCAGTCATCACGAGGCAGAGAAAATCTCTGACCCCGCCACGGTGTTCAATTCCTCATGATGTCACAGCGGATATTAGCGTGTATTTGCGCTGTGGAAGGTCACAGCTCATACTTATGTTAATACTGTCATCAGTTCCGAAAAGAATGCACGTTTAATCACTTAATATCTGTTGCGAGGCGTACTTTGTCATGGGACCGTTTTCCCAGAAACAGTCTTGAAATGTATGCAGATTCACAATGCAAGACTCATTTAATCGTAATATTTAATTGTCATTGAGGAATATGATAACCAGCAGTACTAGTGATTGTCGGTAACTAACGCAGATTTGAAAGGAGAGACAGCATTGGTCGTATATTTTTGTTTATTATCGCAAAATCGATTTTCGGTCACATAGTGACCATCTTCAGTGCTGTAATATATAACTTAAATTAGTAAGCACTGGTGTCAATAAGCTTACGGCGATCACATAGACTCTATAAGTCTATGTGATCGCCGTAAGCTTATTGACACCAGATGAGTCTATGTGATCGCCGTAAGCTTATTGAAACCAGTGCTTACTAATTTAAGTTATATATTACAGCACTGAAGATGGTCACTAAGTGACCGAAAATCGATTTTGCGATAATAAACAAAAATATACGACCAATGCTGTCTCTCCTTTCAAGTATACCCATTATCTGGTCGTAGTGCACAGGACACTATGGAGTCGCCAATCAATAATGCAGATTTACTTTCCTTTCGCTCGCTATTAATACGAATTTGCATGCCTTGTAAGAGTGATAAAACGTTGAAAGCATTCTCAACAATGAGAAGGTTTGCCAGAGGCAGTATTGTTCGCCCCTTAAAGTCAGTTTGCAGAAGGAACGTCGAGGGATAGCTGAGAGTCAATAATCCACCGGCCATCAGCCATCTTTTTGTGGTGCTGCCCTAGGACCTCCGGCCAACTCTTGTATGAACACAGATAATATGTCCCGTGGAGCAAACTCCTGGCAAAAATATATGCCATGGGAGTGGAGTGAGAAGGCTCGCTTTTTGACAGAAGCTCACCTTTTCTCCAAAAAGCACTGAAAGTTAGAGATACACATCTCTAAGACGGGATCCTGGGCTTTTGTAACGTGAGACACTCCTGAACGTTTTGGCTCATCAAGAAACAAATGTTTCAGCAATGTAAAAACGGCCAGCATTCCCTAACGTAAATATATTCTAAGCTAGACATGGGACGGTGACGATGAAGAGCGCATATTGGTCACAGAGAGAGATGGAAAGTGAGGTGATTTTTTTATGTGGAGGATGGTAGGACTAAGTTATTGCTTAACCAGCTATAGGAAGCGTACTATGGTTTTTGTAAGGAGATATTTATGAGGTCGGTGCTCGAAAGAACCAAAGTTGAGCCAATCAAGATGCAATAAGAGGCACATAACGGGCAATGCGAGGTCTCCTTTTAGCCAGTATTCGATCAGAGTTCACTTCAGACTCCAACAGTATAATCGGTAACCTCTGCCGCCAGATTTCTGCGCTGAATGGTTGGTTGTTTGATTCGGGGGAAGGGACCAAACAGCGAGGTCATCGGTCCCATCGGATTAGGAATGGTTGGGAAGGAAGGAAGTCGGCCGTGCCCTTTCAAAGGCTTCTACGCCGAGAGCCACCGTCGGCCTGTCGTGTCTGTACTGGGGACTTGCAGTATTTTCTGGCTGATCTACGCGTAGGGCGAGGGTAATTGGTGCCGTCAGTGTTTCATTGTACAGCTACTTGAGCCTCCAACTACAGTACAATGGTGAGACCGAGCCGCAACCGCAAGACAATGTGTAGGAACGTCAAAATCATTTTATGATAATCCGATCACTTCAAGCTTCACTCTGAAGACTTGTATTTTAGTACCAGTGAACAGCTTGCTTTTAACTTCGACCATATGTGCGACGTACCCCCTTCCGTAGTACTATCTGTCTTCAAGTAACATCACGACAATCACTGGGAATTTCACGACTATAAAAAATTCACTTGCTTGATTGTTGGTATCTTCCCCTCCCCCCCCCTACCCTCTATATCAGATATACCAAGGTCCTATTACATTAATGTTGCCATCTGTGTCGTCTATGATTTTGTTGGAGTGATATTAATGTTGTCAGAGGTTGCCATTTGCTTAACGATCATTTTATTGGAATAAATAGATTTAGTTGTAATTCATGACTAAGTTAGTAGTCATGAGTTCCCCCCTAATTTCATCTGGGAGAGAACCCTTGCTTTTTTTTCGCCGCCTCCCAGGATTTCAGTGCCCTACCTGGAGCGTCAGCTCACAAATGGCTCTGAGCACTATGGGACTTAACTGCTGAGGTCATCAGCCCGTCAGCTTACAGATTTTTAACGTAGCTCACAACGTGTCCACAAAGTGTGGTGCTTCTCAGTGTAACTCCTTGCATTTGTGTGTTGAGTTCGATACAGCATCGACGTTCGACTACATTATAATTACGAATCACGCTTCGAAGTCAGTTACAGAATGCCGACGATTTCTCGGCAAGCAGGCGTCATTAAATAATTCGACAAAAGAGAAAGTATCAAGGGCCTATTGATATGAGAGTTAAGACGGTTGGCCATGGTGAATTTTAACGCAATATTTTGTCTTTATCAACAGAAAACATTTATGTCCGCAGAGGTCTGAGATATAGACCAGACCGCTGGGGTACCATCTATGGCATCAACTGTAAGACCAAGTGTCTACCTCTTGTTAGATAAATTCCAGTTATGGAAATTATTTCCACTCTGGCATTCGAACCGGCTGCTCACAATTCATACCTGTCGGGAAGTTCCATTTCATCGTACTTCTGGGCTGCATCGTTACACATTCGTTCAGTGAATAATTTATAGGCTCTGCTTAATCCATTAGTCGACATATTCCTTCTTAAAGTAATGTAGTTTAGTCAAGAAAGCCATCATGCGTATAAGATCAGCATCTACTGGACACGATGGAATCACAGTCCAAACGATGAAGCTTATTATCAGCGAACTACTGCCTAGACTAACAAATATCTTCAACCACTCTTTAATCACAGGTTTTTTCCCTGAGACCTGCAAACAGGTGCTAAAAAGCGCTCTCTGATTACCGACTGTTTTCATTCTTCCTGCACTGTCCAAGGCCTTGGTGTGCATAGTCCACGACCAGGTAACAAACTGCCTAACTACAAACAACCTACTAGACTAATACCAATCATGTTTCCGTAAAGGTCGCAGCATGACATCTGCCTTAATACAGTTAACAGATGACCTGAAGCTTGCCATGGATGCACAAGAAGAAACTTTCATGTGCTTCTTAGATTTCAGCAAAGCGTTTGACACTGTCGACTACGAGATTTCAATTGAAAAACTTAGCATCCTGAATTTATACCCAGGTGCAGTGCATTTATTTCGCTCACACCTGACGTCTCGCCAGCAACGCGTCATGTCCGGCTCCACAAAGTCATGAAGGATACAGGTAGAATCAGGCATTGCCCAAGGTTCGGTATTAGGTCCTACGCTCTTTTCATTGTACGTAGATGACGTGTGATCATTTTGTCCTTCTGCAAATACCACATGTACGGTGATAACCTCCTGTTGTATGTAACTGCAAAACCAAAAAACCTGAATGCAGCTATCGAGAATCTCAGTAGGGACCTGTGTGCATTATCCCTGGAACTGGTTATGAATGCCTGTGTTCGTTATAATTGTCACGTTCGACACTTTGACCGTACAGTATTTCACCATCATATGCACAGCTAACCTGGCTGCATGCAGACAAGCGCAGAGATTTCCATGCCCTGTGTCGTCTCCATTGTCCTATCATTGAACACTGTCATATCTCTCTTCGACCTTAATACTCTTGTCTGAAGAACGTGAAGAAACACCCGCTACCATCAGTAAAATCCTTCCACACCATGGTTCAGCCACTTTCTCGAAGTCCTTCTCCGTAGCAGGAACTCAAATCTGGAACAACCCTCTCCGTTATATTAGGGAACTAAACAGCATCTTCAGCTTCAGAAGACATTACCATTGCCCCTGTGCGCACTCGTTACCTTTGTACATCCCTCTTTCTAACCAAGTCTTCCTCACTCCCAGTTTCCTTAGCCGATGCAGTCTGCTTAAATTACCTTTCCTCAGAACGCGCTGTATCAGGAAACATTCATTTTGTACACCTACAAATTCTTCTTACATCTGTCAGTGTCATTATTATCGTGATTATAATTGTTATTATTACTATTATCATTACTGGTGGTAAAGTATTACAAGTACTGCCAGTATTTATTTTATTAGTTCATAGTCAGTATTATTTACTCACATTGTCACTATAAACACTCAAATCATTATACTACTACAGATATTTGTGGTAATGTGGTAATGTAACTGTAATGTAAAAAAGGTGCTGTGTATGTTTAAACCCTGGTGAGATGGAAGAGAGGGCACGATGGCCTTAATCCTGTCAGGCTAAATAGATAAATAAATAATAAATAATTGCAGTAGGCCATGCGGAAGAACCGCCGTGAAATTTTGAACAGCAATAAGAGTTCTTTCACCGTAATAGAATTAGGTTGTAGGGTGTTCTCCAATAGCGCGTTTAGTAAGAGCGTTGCCCGCAAAACCAAAGATCTTGTTTGAATCCCGATTTGACACACAGTTTATTTAACAACTCGCTCAAGGAAATTTCTCGATAATTCGGTTAGGGTTATCATCCAGAATCTATATGTCAGGTCCATTTGGTAAGTGTTTAATTCTACCACTGGGTAACTGGAAAAGATACAATTATGACATGTCAAGAAAATTTGCTTACACGTCTTTAAGGCGCTCTCTGAAGCGTTCTATTATTTTAGTCACTGAAGCAGGTAGCATATAGGAACACCTCTACAATTTTCTGCCCGCGTTTGGTAGTTATTTTCAGATTACTTCGCGTTCTTAGTTTTTATTTCCTTCGTTAGACTTAGTCACCTTTATTGACAGAGTTAGTTACAGTGCCTTTCTTTTCCACACGGACGAGGACAATACTTAAACTCTGGAGTCAGTAATGAAGTTCCCTTAGCTCTCCTGAAAACTGAAATGTTTAGGGATCTCCATTTCAAATTGTATCCACTCAAAGGAGGCACAGTCCAGGAAGACCAATTGTCAAACCTAATTCAATTTCCTCACAGGAAGTATTGTGTGACTCCGGAGCTGATTTGCTCAAGGTACTTATTTGCTGCCAACATACACCGAACTCGCAGATAGTTATGGCGCGGAATTGTTTCGACGGAAGTCCGTGGTTGCCAGGAGCTGAAAACGGTCCGCAGCTCAGCTTTGCTGAGGCTTCCAACTCCTTGTCACACCCACAGCAATAGATTAAACATGGTACAGTGTGTCGATTTGTGAGAGCAAGCTGCGTTTTGTTACCTTACCCTTTGCAATGCCAAGGTGACGAAAATCTCTTCCAGCTGGAGCTCGTATACAAGGCTGACACCTCAAGAGTTATGTAGAACACTAAAGGTGGGCAAATGTTACATTGCTACTAAATAATCGTCAATTGTACTACTACAACTTTACCCAAATATAATTTATAGGCTACGAATGAGTTACAATTATTAGAACTCCAATGATATGTTATAAACAAAATTAAGTACAAAATGTACTGTTTTACACTACCTGCAATCGTAACTGTTACGAGGTTTTAGTAATCTAGGGGTAACCTCGTAGCACGTCAAGAAATTCACGTATAAAATCTTCACTGAAGTCTCTCTCTGTAGTCCTCTAGTTGTGGTTTAAAGTACTGAAACGTAGTTAGTTTTGAGCACAATGCTACTGAGCTGCACTTACACCTCATAAACAACTCCAAAACCAGCAGCCTATATACAACTGCTGCATTTATTTTTTATTTATTATTCAGCAACCGATTTCTGTCCGCACTGAACCATATTAAACCTATCTATATTCCAAAGGAAGTAACATTACTGCAGGCCCTTTGTTGTTTGATGGTCTGTCTCTTCAATGGAACATTTTTCTCCTGACTAATGCCAGAAGCAATACGCCGAGATGGTAGTGGGTAATTTGTGTCCTGACTACCAACAGACTTACATTTTGGTTAAGATCATTTTAGTTTCTAGATATAGCTAGATATAAACTAGGGCACAAAGAAAACGAAAATAAAATTTTAAAAAGTTTTCTATTGATGCCTGCCATTAAAGGTCTAGTGTACCGGGGAACTGCGAGTGTTTGGTTCCTAGGTACGACTCGAGATAAACTAGAGCTTAAAGAAAATGGAAAAATGGCACAGAAGTAAACCTCTAAAGCCGTCTGTTACGAAAGAGGATATGGACGCGGACAACAGGAAAAAAACTTACAGGTGTCGTCGGCGGGCAAGTTACTGCGAGCAATTAAGATAATCATCAATTCGTTCTTTACATTTTCAACAATGAGTTTATTTCACCTCTTTAGCGAAGACAAAACAGAGAATAAAGAGATGCGGTGTTGTAAACTTTAAGCACCGTTCAGCAAAGACCCGTTACAGAGCAATCAAATCATAGCAAAATACATTTACAAAACAATTGCTAAAAGTGCTATCAGTTTCCTAGATGACTGTTTCCGGAGCCAGGATTCAATATAAATTTAAATGATAAATTAATGATATACAGTGAGGTGACAAAAGGCGTGGGCGACCTCCTGATATTGTGTCGGACCTCCTCTTTCCCGGCTGAGTGCAGCAACAGGACGAGGCATGGACTCAAGTCGTTGCAGGTCCCCTGTAGAAGCACTGAGCCATGCTGCCTCTATTGTCGTCCATAACTGCGAAAATGTTGCCGGTGTAGGATTCTGTGTACCAACTGACGTCTCGATTATGTCCCATAAATGTTCGATGTCCGCCCCTGGTAGGTGAATGGTCAGCGCGACGGAATGTCGTACCTAACGGCCCGGGTTCGATTCCCGGGTGGGTCGGAGATTTTCTCCGCTCCGGGACTGGGTGTAGTCTTGTCCTTATCATCATCATTTCATCCACATCGACACGCAAGTCGCCGAAGTGGCGTCAGCTCGAAAGACTTACACCAGGCGAACAGTTGAAAGGTGGCTACACTGAGCCACAGCGCCAGAGATCGCGCTAGAGAGTATTGTTCCGCCGCCTCCACTGGCAGTGATTATTGAGAACTCGTAGTGGGCAGTGCTTGGGGAGAGCTCGTGGTAGTCAGTGCTTGTTAAGAACTCGTAGCAGAGAGTGTTTGTTGAGATGTGCTAGTAGGGAGTGCTTGCTGAGATGTGATACTGAAAAGTTCTTGTTGAGATGTGGTAATAGCGAGTCGGTGTGGAGATATATTGTAATGATTAGAGTGATTTTGGTCAATATATGAAGGTAACGAAACTTGATTTATTTTTCATTGTTTAATGTCGTAAGTAATGCTTCATTACAGGTTCAGTCAACAAAGCATCTGGCTTGTGTTCTTGGATTAGAGTGTAATTCTGGTTTTCTTGAGTAATTATGGTATTTCTATTTCCTTTAATTAATTCAGTATAAATGATATTTAAAATTTCTTGTGTTGTTGAAGAAGAACCGTGCCAGATGCGTACGTTGAGTCATACTCCCACACACAGAACAGTTACACTTGTGCTTTGGTTTCGTAGGTTTTATAGTTGCTGGGGACTTAATTAATTAATTGTGTTAATGAAAATTTCCATTTCATTCTTTGTTATTGTTCTATGCAGTCAGATAGCGTAATAATACTAGTCAGGGCCAACCGTTTACGAGACTTCGTAAACGGACAGACAGCTGCTAAATCAAAAATTAAAATTATTTGCTTTTTATTTTAATTAAGCCCCCATGCACAGTCTAGCCGACGGGACGCCTTAGCCACACGGCATTTCCATTTAATGTTCGATGGGATATATGTAGGACAATCTGGGTGGCCAAATCATTCGTTCGAATTGTCCAGAATGTTCTTCAAACCAGTCGCGAACAACTATGGCCTGGTGACATGGGGCATTGTCATCCACAAAAATTCCATCGTTGAATGGCTGCAAATGGTCTCCAAGTAGCCGAAGATAGCCATTTCCAGTCAATGATTGGTTCAGTTGGACTGTAGAGCCCAGTCCGTTCCAGAAAACCACGCCTACACCATTATCGAGCCACCACCAGCTTGCACAGTGCCTTGTTGAGAACTTGAGTCCATCGCTTCATGGGGTCTGCGTCACACTCGAACCCTACCATCATCTCTTACCAACTGAAATCGGGGCTTATCTGACCAGGCCACGGTTTTCCGGTAGTCTAGGATTCAACCGATATGCTCACAGGCCCAGCAGATACGGTGCAGATGTCATGCTGTTAGAAAAGGCTCTAAAATGGCTCTGAGTACTATGGGACTTGACATCTGAGGTCATCAGCCCGTAGAACTTAGAACTACTTAAACCTAACTAAGGATATCACACACATGCAGGCCAGCCGAAGTGGCCGTGCGGTTAAAGGCGCTGCAGTCTGGAACCGTAAGACCGCTACGGTCGCAGGTTCGAATCCTGCCTCGGGCATGGATGTTTGTGATGTCCTTAGGTTAGTTAGGTTTAACTAGTTCTAAGTTCTAGGGGACTAATGACCTCAGCAGTTGAGTCCCATAGTGCTCAGAGCCATTTGAACCATTTGAACACACATGCATGCCGGAGGCAGGATTCGAACCTGCCACCGTAGCGGTTGCGCGGTTCCAGACTGAAGCGCTTAGAACCGCTCGGCTAGTCCGGGCGGCTTAGAAAAGGCAATCGCATCGGTCGCCTGCTGCCGTAGCCCATTAACGCCAAATTTCGCCGAACTGGCTAAAGGATACGTTTGTCGTACCACCCACACTGATTCCTGCGGTTATTTTACGCAGCGCTGCTTGTCTTTTAGCACTGACAACTCTACGCAGACGCCGCTGCTCTCGTTCTTTAAGTGAATGCCGTCGGCCACTGCGTTGTCCGTGGTGGCGCGGAACATGTAACTCCTTAACGATTTCCGAAATGGAATGTCTCATGCGCCCAGCTCCAACTACCATTCCTCGATCAAAGCCTGTTAATATCCGCCGTGCGACCATAATCATGTCGGAAACGTTTTCACACGAAGCACCCGAGTACAAATGACAGCGCCGCTGAGGCACTTCCATTTTATGCTTTGTGTCCACGGTACTGCCATCTGTGGTTGTGCAGATCGCTATCCCATGACTTGCGTCATTTCAGTATATTTTTATTGTGTACTAAAAAATGGGTGGTTTTGCAAAAACATCTAAAACTGATTCGGGGGTCAGGGGAGGCTCTGAAAAAGGGGTGACCCCGGTAAAAACGAGGAACATTCTAACTGTAAAAGATCATTGATTTTGCTCAGATAGCAACAAAGTGTAAAATTTGATGCTGTTATGTTTTATTTCATGCAAGTTAGAAGGCGGCAAGAAGCGTGATTTCGTGAGATTGCGTAGGCAGCTGCAGCTGGAACTGGTGCAAGGTAGCGTTGATACACACCGGTGACTAATGTGCAGGCAGGTGAATCGCTCGCTGTTGGCACGGATCCCGTAGCTAACGTCTTAAGCACAGGAGCAGGTAGCGCCTGCTGCGTGTGTGTTATCTCTGCTGCGTCTGTCCTCTAAGCGATGACACACGGTACGCTCTGCTCAGCTTGGCAGCGCTCCTTTGTTTCTCGGACCATTCACCGGCCGACGTACTCGCGAAGTCCAAGATTACAGGCGCGTCTGGTCCTCTGCCAAGGAATCCAGCGCCGCTGACGGAAAGTTACGCGCGGACCTCTGTTTCCCGTGAGCTCCAAACAATACTGCGCAAAGTCTCAGTAAGAGGTCTAACAAACCTCTTGCTCTTGCTCGTCTGGTCATACGAAACAGGAATCAGCTTCAAAAATGGGATTACCTAAATGACAGGTGTACTTTCCCCAGAGATATGCAGTGCTATCTAGTACTTCAGTGTCATACCGACCAAGAACACGCAAAGAAAAAATAAGTTCATGGAGATGTAAATGGGGCTGTCATTTGCTCATCTTGTTATGTTAGTTCATACGAAATGTGTTTCCAGATGAAGAGTTGCAATTCTTGTTCGGCCATCCTGATTTAGTACTCGCAGAATCTTTTAGGTAAATGCTGGCGTCATTTGTTTGCAAAGTACACGATCGATTTCTTTACCCCTCATAATCCTATCTGGAATACCAAGTTACACTCTTGGCCATTAAAATTGCTACACCAAGAAGAAATGCAGATGATAAACGGGTATTCATTGGACAAATATATTATACTAGAACTGACATGTGATTACATTTTCACGCGATTTGCGTGCATAGATCCTGAGAAATCAGTAGCCAGAACAACCACCTCTGACCGTAATAACGGCCTTGATACGCCTGGGCATTGAGTCAAACAGAGCTTGGATGGCGTGTACAGGTACAGCTGCCCATGCAGCTTCAACACGATACCACAGTTCATCAAGAGAAGTGACTGGCGTATTGTGACGAGCCAATTGATCGACCACCATTGACAAGACGTTTTCAATTGGTGAGAGATCTGGAGAATGTGCTGGCCAGGGCAGCAGTCGAACATTTTCTGTATTCAGAAAGGCCCGTACAGGACCTGCAACATGCGGTCGTGCATTAACCTGCTGAAAGGTAGGGTTTCGCACGGATCGAATGAAGGGTAGAGCCAAGGGTCGTAACACATCTGAAATGTTACGTCCACTGTTCAAAGTACCGTTAATGCGAACAAGAGGTGACCGAGACGTGTAACCAGTGGCAGTCCATACCATCACGCCGGGTGATACGCCAGTATGGCGATGACGAATACACGCTTCCAATGTGCGTTCACCGCGATGTCGCCAAACACGGATGTGACCATCATGATGCTGTAAACAGAACCTGGATTCATCCGAAAAAATGACGTTTTGCCATTCGTCCACCCAGGTTCGTCGTTGAGTACACCATCGCAGGCGCTCTTGTCTGTGATGCAGCGTGAAGGGTAACCGCAGCCATGGTCTCCGAGCTGCTAGTCCATACTGCTGCAAACGTCGTCGAATTGTTCGTGCAGATGGTTGTTGTCTTGCAAACGTCCCCATCTGTTGACTCAGGGATCGAGACGTGGCTGCACGATCCGTTACAGCCATGCGGATAAGATGCCTGTCATCTCGAGTGCTAGTGATACGAGCCCGTTGGGATCCAGCACGGCGTTCCGTATTACCCTCCTGAACCCACCGATTCAATATTCTGCTAACAGTCATTGGATCTCGACCAACGCGAGCAGCAATGTCGAGATACGATAAACCGCAATCGCGATTGGTTACAATCCGACATTTATCAAAGCCGGAAACGTGATGGTACGCATTTCTCCTCCTTACACGAGGCATCACAACAACGTTTCACCAGGCAACACCGGTCAAGTGCTGTTTGTGTATGAGCAATCGGTTGGAAACTTTTCTCATGTCAGCACGTTGTAAGTGTCGCCACCGGCGCCAACCTTGTGCGAATGCTCTGAAAAGCTAATCATTTGCATATCACAGCATCTTCTTCCTGTCGGTTAAATTTCGCGTCTGTAGCACGTCATCTTCGTGGTGTAGCAATTTTAATGGCCAGTAGTGTAGTAATGCCTTCAACTTCGATGTGATATTGAACCCTAATTTCTTTCCTTTGTTTTTGGTATATGAGAAACCGGAAATTTTTGCTAGATCTGAACTGCATACATTTCTAATGCTGTAACCAGGTTCGTTTCCATTGAACCGTCTTCAGATCTGACTATGCCGGCTAAAACCAATATGTAGGCTACGCTGTAGAACAAGACAGGCAGCTGTCATGGTAGACTGTGGCAGTATTGGTCTATGACATAGCATGGATATTGCTTAAAGAAATTAACGGGTTACACTTGTAGGCGACATGCTCGGACCCGAAGACGGTTCGATGGAAACAACGAACTCTCTCATTAGAAATAGTTGCAATCAAGATGGTTGATAATGAAAAAAAACTTTTTCTCTAAAAAAGATTTTTCCAAAATCTGTCAAACGTTTTTACATCCTACCCGGCAGAAGGAAGCCACGATAAAACTTTGTCAACACATCACTTCCTCCTTACACAGGTGTGCACAACTTACTCTGTGTTGTTGCGCGCAGCTTGTTCTTTATTTCATGAGAGCGATGAAGTATTGGTTACCCGGTACCCTGCCTGGGTATAGAACGTATTTCGAACATTAGGGTTTTTCTATGACTATCATTAAAATGTTTAGAGTAATATTTTAATCTTTACTTGGACTCAATTATATTCCTGTTCGCGATATTGTGTGTGTGTGTGCACTTGTATTTGTGAACAACAACGGAACTGATTTCAATATACAGGGTGAATGACCTAAAACTTGCACTGCAAATATTGCCGAAATGAAAAGTGCTGATGAAGTGCGGTTTTCATAGATTGGATTGACAGTCAGGAGCTCGTATTGTTAGCCATAAAACAGATTGTAATATTACTTAGAAAGTTAGTTTTTTGTGCAAACATACACTTCTTTAAAGGAACAATGCCCATTGACATTATCAAACTAAAATTATTAAAATGTCAGTGATCTTTGTTGCAGGAATCTAGAGCGAGTCGCTTACGAGATATCATGTTATGGAAAGTATCCACATCGACACTTGTTTGGGCCATTCAAACTGCGTGGTTGCTAGGTACGGTATTGTTACGTTCGCTTGCAGGGTGTTTGTGGTTCAAATGGCTCTGAGCACTATGGGACTTAATATCGGAGGTCATCAGTCCCCTAGAACTTAGAACTACTTAAACCGAACTAACCTAAGGACATCACACACATCCATGCCCGAGGCAGGATTCGAACATGCGACCGTAGCGGTCGCGCGGTTCCAGACTGGCGCGCCTAGAACCGCTCGGCTACACAGGCCGGCCTGTGTTTGTGTGTTCCTTGAGTGCTTTGCGACTTACTAGTCAGTTAGTGTATGGCAATCCAAGCAACAGGTCGTGAGTGAGTGACGGGATTTACTAATGCAGAAGAAGCAGACATGCTATGCTGTATGGAGAGTGTAGGAAGAATGCAGTTCGTTGTTGTACGGTGTATGCGGCAAGATATCCCAATAGCCGTCAGCCATCTCGTAAGTTACTTGTCAGCCTGTTCGACCTGTTACGTGAAAAGGGTAGTGTAACACAAAGGCAACATAACAGAAGGAAACAAGTGACGACACAAGAGGGAGAAATTTGTGTTCCTGCCGCTGTTGCAGTTGATCCGCCCGTTAGCTCCCGCGCGATCGGACGAGGAAGTGGCACGAATCAAGTAGGAGTCCTGCGCACTCTCCATCGACATAGGGTCCGTCCCTGTCACCGCTTTCTCCATCATGAGGTGCATGGAAACGATTATGAGAATCGTGTTAACTTCTGTACACTGGCATTGAGACAGGATATTTCAGATGTATCATGTATCTTGTTTAGTGACGAAGCCACATTTGCCAGTCGTGGTCAGGTAAATCGCCGAAACATGCACTATTGGTCTGTTAAAATTCCTCGTTGACTACGTCAGGTGGAACGTCAGCGTCTATGGAGTGTAAACGTGAGGTGTGGTGTAGTGAACCTTCAGCTCATAGGCCCGGTTCTTCATAGACGAAACACTGAACGTCTACAACTAAGCAGTCTCCTAAGGGACAATCTTCCACGGATGCTAGAAGACTTCTCTGCAGACTACGAGGAACCTGTGGTACAAAAACATGTCTTCATGAATTGTTTCGAAATTGTTGGATTGCACACAGAGGACACTGGACTCGCATTTGGGAGGACGACAGTTCAAACCCACGCCAAGAAGCCCTGTTTTAGTGTTTCGTGATTTCTCTAAATCGCTTATGCAAATGCCGGGATGGTTCCTTTGACGGTCACGCCCGACTTCATTCCCCATCCGTCCCTAACCCGATGGGACCGATGACACCTTGCTGTTTAGTCCTTCCCCCCCCCCCCTCCACCCCCCCCCCCCCAAATCAACCAACCAACTTCTTTCTGTCGGGGAAAGCAGAAAGAAGCTGTCTACAAGGACATATCACTACACCCGATAGTATGCGACAACATATTATTTGCAGACGACGTATTACTTGCAGCTTGATCGTATATCTCCGTTGAAATGATACACGTGTGCAGCAGGTGTTTCATACCACACTGGAAGAGCGTATGGCCACTGCCAGTCGTCATTTTGAACATAACCTGTGTTGGTCAGTTGTCTCTGTGGTATCAACGTTCGATATCACAATTGTTAGGGGTTGCAGATATCGACCGCGGTCCGTAATAGGTATCGCGACTAGCGCCGCTAGCGCCGCTCCGCGGCTTGTGACAAGTATCTAGCGAGCTCTCGTCCACTCTTGCTCGGGATGTCAACTAGGAATGTAGCATAGCCTTCAGCTGATAGGAAGCAACCTCTAACAACGCGCTTAGTCAAGTATGGCATAAGTAATGCCTCTCTAGATATCTGTTTGTAATTATATGTATGCAGAATATGAAGAAGTCTGTAACACAAGTTAAGTACAATATATATTACTTTTTACCAACGACTTATTTCAGTCGTTGCAGATACAGACTATGCAACCAGCTCCTTACCGACTTCACTGCCAAACCTGCGATATATGTTTCTACTTAGCATTGGTCACCTGTCATCATAACAACTGACGACGAGAATCATAACAGTCTCGTTACTTATTGAAAACTGCATAAGTACTGTGTGCACTTATGTTGTTCTTTAGTGTGCGATACCATAGGTTTTGTACAAGTGTCGGTGTGTGGGAACGTCTCAAAATATGATATCTCGTAAACGACTCGCACTATAATCCTGCAACGAACACCGCTGACATTCTGACTTACCCTACTTTTAGTTTGTTAATGTCAACAGACAGTGTTAAAATGTGTTTGTTTGGACCAAAAATACACTTTCTAAGTATTATTACAATGTGGTTATTGACTAACAATATGAGCCCCTGACTTCCGATCCATTCTGTGAAAACTGCACACCAATAGCACCTTTCATTTCCGCAGTATTTGGGGTGCAATTTTTAGGTGATTCATCCTGTGCATGTTGCTTGCTTCTTTCTTTTTATATTAGTTAAAAAATTATTATTGCAAAAAAGGAGTTGGTTATCAAACGCGGGTTTGCAAATCCGATTACGATGGACTGAAGGCCAGTGTGCACTTAGGCTGCGTTAGTTTTACCGCTTATGCAAACGACTGTGCACGACTAGTATTCTCATCAGTGGACACTGCTTTACACGCTTCATTAATTCCACTCGTTGGCCATGTGTAATAGTAGTTAAATTCTTATCTACACCGTATCTGCCAACTCGACAAAGTGATGGCCATTTGTGCGACAGTGTGAATTAAACCGTTCGTTGCGCAGACATTTTGCACATTTTATGGTGTTACAGACTAACTGTAGCTTCGTTTTGTCCCATTATAGTTACACTGGCGCGATAGCAAACTTTTTGAATTGACGTACTTAGATTCTAAGAATTTACGACCTTTCTCATCTACGCGCTTATAAACAGTTGCCAGCATCGCTGATGGAAGTCAGTCTCCACAAGCTATTTATCATAGAATGAAGGCTTTCACGGCAGGTGTTGTCATCACTTAACACTTCCGGGCTGAGATGCCGTGGTCCATACGTAAGACTCTCCCCTGACGTTTCGCCTTCGACTGCGGAAGGCATCCTCCGAGGACACTCGGGGTGATTAAAACATTAATAGATAGGGCGCACAAAATATGTGAACCAGTTCACTTAGATGATGAGATTGAACACCTTAGAGCGACCTTCAAGAAGAATGGGTATTCCAACAGAGAGAGAGATCGTGCGCTACGCCCTAGACCGACAACCAGGATGGACGAGGACGACACCAACCCAAGGGGAAAGTGTTCTTACCGTTCATCAGTAAGGTCACTGATCGCATTGGAAAAAAAAAATTAAGCAAGTACAATGTGGAAACTGCTTTCAGATCCACCACGAAAATAAAAGAATGTTTAAGATCCGCAAAAGATAAACGACATCCTCTAGCTACACCAGATGTCTATAAAATTCCGTGCAGTTGTGGAAAGGTCTACATAGGCACAAAAAAAAAGAAGCGTCAACACCCATCTGGGTGAGCATAAAAGGAACTTTCGCCTCGGACATACTGATAAATCGGCTGTAGCGGAACATGTGTTTCAGGAAGGTGATCATGAAATAAAGTTTAGTGAGACGACCGTCATAGCAAAGTCGTCGCTTTATTATGCGCGAATGTACAGAGAGGCCATTGAGATTGCCACACACTGCAATAATTTTAATAAAAAAGATGAAGGCATTAAACTGGATAAGATATGGATGTCAACACTGCAGCAACAGTGTGACAATCGATTAATTTCAATCGAGAAAGTTGGCAATATCAGAGATCATAGCACAGCCGACGTCACGTGATTGACAGCGGCCCCCTCTGGATGGTTTATATATACGGCGCTCACACGCACGCTCACACGCACTCTCCACCCCTCTACCATCCTCCACACCTACAAATCCTTAATCCATCCCATCCTCTGTTATGCCAGTCCCGCCTGGATATCTGCCTCCCCCCCCCTCCCAGATCCCTCCAGATCAAATTCTATAAGTCCCTCCAGATCCTTGAGCGTCATGCACTGCCTTCCGTATATGCCTCCCGTCCCCCACACAGATGCTCTATGACCTCATTCCTTTCCCTCATCTGCTCCTATTCCTCGAACATATCTGCATTCTCTACACCTCCTGCCGCCTTGATCCCCCTCACCCCCTGGTTGCTCCTCTCCTCTCCCATCCCCCCCCCCGTCTGCTACGTCTTCACTGTTGTCCCCCCCTACCCTCCATCTCTACACCCTTCATCTCCTTTCCCAAGGTGGCTTCCATCAACTCCCCCTCCCGGATGATGCCCTCTGCTCCTCCATTTATCCCTCCTATCAACTCTGATCCTCACCTCCCCTCCTTTCCTCCGTCCTTTCCCTGGGCTCCCTCTCCCCCCCTTCTATCCTCTTTTTTCCCTACCTACCCTCTCTCTGCCCCCCTTCTCTCCCCTGAGTCCTTTTGCATTTCCCTCCTCTGCCTTTTCCCATTTCCTCTCGCGTCTGCCCTGCCCCTCCCCCCCCCCCCTTATGAGTCCTCTCCCTCCTTTGGTTCCCCCCTTTCGTTTTTCCTCTCCTCCCTCTTTGTTTCCCCCCCCCCATCTGTCCAGGTCCGCCCCCCCCCCCCCCCATCTGCCCGCGGCTATGGTGCGTTATCTTTGTGCCGACATTTTAGTGCAGGATTTACAGTGTGTGTTCAGCGTTGTGTGTCTTCTCCGAAGTGTTGCGAATGGACATCATACTGTGGCTGGGTGTGATTTTTATATCTCTTGCGAACAGAAACCAGACTGTCGCCATGTTTTTTTAATTGTCTGTCTACTGTTATCTGTGTGCTTACTGTGTATTTTATTAGCTTTGCCAAGCTTTTGCTTTATGTTTTAACTTTCCACAATTTTCCGCCGTTTTACAATTTCAGTCACCGTTTTATCACCTGCTTTTATTGTTTCTTATCTTATTCTTACGTTTTAAAAAGTCTGTAGGCTGCAGAGCAGCGTACTAAGCTGCTGCCAGCCCGCCCCCTTCGGGGGGAATCGAAATACAATAAAGGAAAAAAAAAAAACAAAAAAATCGCGCTCTCGTCGCAGTTCGCCGATTGTCCTCGGAAGATGCCTTCCGCAGTCGAAGGCGAAACGTCAGGGGAGAGTCTTATATATGGACCACACCATCTCAGCCCGGAAGTGTTAAGTGAAATTTAAGTTTATAATTGTGAATGAAACGTTATCACAAACAGTTACCACGCAAAAGTCAGCAACATTTTATGTCACATTCCCGGGTTACAAAGAGAGCAAACACGTCATACTTCCCATTAAATTTTCTACTTGGAGCTGAAAACAATGTACTCGTTTGGTGACCTTCCCTCACGAAGTATCCCAGAGAGGTGTTTTCGGCATTGCGGCAGAACAAAACGATGATGCCGTCAAGCTGTGGCTCTGTGCTGGCCGAAGGCAGCTGGAAGTGCGGCGCGCCAGCCGCCGTTGCCAGCAGCTGTTTAAATGCCCGCCAGCTGCCTAATTTATGGCGCGTTCGCCAGGCATCTGACACTCTCGTGGTTACAACACCTCCAAACGAACGCCCTCACAAATTTCTTCCTCAAATTAAGCTCTGTGCCTGACACCAGAGAACTCCTCTTGGCCGGGAAAGCCAACTTTGACTGTGCTAATCTGCACTTTACGTCCTCCTTGCTTCGTCGTCATGAGTTATTTTGCTTCCAAGACAGCAGATTTCCTTCATCTACCTCGTGGCCCCCCCCCCCCCAATTTTAATCTCATTGCTACTACTTCTCATTACTTGTGTCTTTTTCCGTTTTCTCTCAATCCATAGCCTGTGCTCATTAAACTGTTCATTGCATCGAACAGCTGCTGTAATTCCTCTTCACATTCGCTGAGGATAGTAACGCAATCAGCGAGCCTGATCAGCATGGATATCCTTTCACCAAGAACTGCAGTCCCACTCTTGAACGATTTTAGCCAACATGTTTGGATGTGTCAGCGATCTTACTTGTGATAAATACTTGAGAAGAAACAGTCACGATTGCAAAATATAATTTTCTGTTTTTGCCCTCATGCTACACTGACACATTATCATGATTGCAAATGCCGTCTGATTCTTCCAGTCGTTTATTAATCACGATATTCCTTAAGCACAATGTTGAAAATTACGAGCTAAACGCCAGTTCAACCAAAGTAACGGCCACTGGGGCAAAGTCTCTATAGGAACAGCGCAATCTACATACATCTTTGGACGCCAATAGGCATATACAGCGTCACACAGACAAGTGTCCTATAGCATGATCGTTGACAATACCTCCACGGGAACAGCGTAGTCTACGTACATCTTTGGACGCCAATAGGCAGCATACAATGTCGCCTAGGCAGCAGCGTGTTACAGCATGGTATCTGACAAGCAACGGCCAATACACGCCATTGCCATGGAAACGGACTCGCCTTGAAGGACCAGCAAGCACCACTAGCTGATGTTCAACGTTTGCACAATCTTCTGTATTGGCGCGCTTGTATTTAATGTTTAAACAGCAGCAGTTGTATAAGGCGATGATGATGATATTGATTATTGATTTGTGGGCCGGTCAACGTCGTGGTTACCAGCACCCGTACAAATTCCCAAACTTTTCACTATCCAGTCTTGCCATTTACCTGAATGATGATGAAATGATGAGGACAACAAAATCATCCAGTGCTCGGGCGGAGGAAATTCCCGACCCGACCGGGAATCGAACCAGGACAGCGTGATCCAGGGGAGCAACGCTAGCCACTAGACAACGAGCTGCTGACTAATTGTGTAAGGATATACACATAGACGTACTGTTAGTTTTGTACTTCATAAGGGCGTCATAAATATTTTTACGTAAAGTAACTCCTACTTACTGCAGCTGACGTAATGCCCCAAATTGGCGCGCTATCAAGCACTATTTAACGCGTGGCGGTACGCCCACTAACAGCAGTTACGGTCTTGACAGCACGCAGCTTCTCATCACGTCGCCAGCACCAGCAAACAGGTAAAACATCAGGACTTTTAAGCTTTATCTTTGTACACTTTAAGTAAGACTGACTTCTATAATTACCATGTACTTTTATAATCTGTAGAGTGCAGTCCATCTGAGGATGGCCTACTGTATGTGCCGATCGTGACTTTTTCTTCACAAGTAATTATCACTCATGAACCTTTATTTTGCTTCTTAACGCACAAATTGTTTCACACCCTTCTTAATCCTAGCACTTCGTAGTAGCGTAAGAACGAAATAAATGGGAAGTGCAAGGAAGCCAAAGTGAACTGACTGCGAGAAAATGTGACAAAATCGAAAAAGAAATTGTCATACAAAGGACTAACGTAGCATGTAGTAAATCAAAAGCACCGAACTTAAAAGCAAAGACATCGACGTCAAGAGTGCCACGGTCATTCCACTGCTAAACGCAGAGCAGAGAGCGGCTGGGTGGAAAGAGTGGAGCAAAGATATTACGAGAAAGATGACGTGCCTGATGACAGGGTATAAGACAAATGGACGTCGATGTGGAATATGTAGGAGATCCACTATTAGAGTTTAATAGAGTTTTGGTAGACTTGCAATCAAATGAGGAGGAAAGCAATAAAACTGTTATTCAAGCTGGTATGTAGAACATATGAATCTGGAGACTTTCAGATAATATCATGCACACAGTCCCGACAATAGCAACTGCTTCTTAAGCTACATCCCTGTCAAGCCACTAGAAGCAGGCCAATTAAGCAGCTTCCTGAGGCGAGGATGGGCAGGGCATAACATCACTCTCTTCAAGTGCATAATGTGTGCATACATTGGACATATTCCCACCATCACCAATGTTAGCTCGTTTCCCTTACCCCAGCAGTCCAAAACGGTGAGACATTACACTATGAGCAGTCTTAGGTGGCTTGTATGATTAGATTTTCCATTTTCGCTATGGCTGTTGTGAGCAGTACGTGCCTAAACATAGGTATTGCCCTCCAGGGCGTCGCAAAAAGATGCGAGCATAATGCTCTAGTTGGCTTTCTTTCCGTATTTTAATGCTAAGCGAGAAAAAGGATTTGAAGTTACAATCAATGTCCCACTAAAATCAATAACCTGTTTTTCTTTCCCTGTATTTGAAAGTAGATATGAGTGAAATATAAAAAGGTTTGCTTACTTACCGCAGGTATATACTACAATTCTACGCTATTTAGTCATTATATCCCAAGTAAAATGCGCTGTATGTTGTTGGCAGTACCGTCGGCGATGTGGGGGACAGCTTCTATTACTGCAAATAATGTCCATAGAATGTTGTGGACAATAAACGAGCGTTCACCAAGTGACATTTTTTTAGAAGTTTTTCAGTAATGGTTCCTTCATATTGGTAAGAAATGCGGCATGCAGTGGTTTCAGCTCTGGTCAGGTTTCCTGGCGGGTACCAGCAAGCGCACCGATGCGGCACGTGTGCCTCGCCCAGTGTAATGTGCTTTCTCTAACATCCGAAAATTGCAACGATGATCGTCCTTAGTTGCCTAGTTCGAACGCCAGTATCGAGACAGTGGGTAGATTTTCGTGCAGTTCTTGTTTTCCGTTCCATTGAATTAACAGTTTCAGCAATTCGACTGAAAGGAAAATGTGGTATTCTTTGTGCAATATACTTACCTAGCGGAGGTGTTCGTGTAAGTTGAAAATGTGAGACCAGGAAGAAAGAGAGATTTCCCCTACGCCATTTGGATTGGGATTAGAAACAACTCCAATAAGTCGCAACATGGCATCAGGAAGAAAGCGACTGAAGAAGGCAACTAAGTTTCTGCAGGAAACCAAATCCATAATCCACAATGTGGTTCAAATGGCTCTCAGCACTATGGGACTCAACATCTTAGGTCATAAGTCCCCTAGAACTTAGAACTACTTAAACCTAACTAACCTAAGGACATCACACACACCCACGCCCGAGGCAGGATTCGAACCTGCGACCGTAGCAGTCCCAATCCACAATGTCTATAGATATTTAAAACCATCTTGTAGACAACAATGGTAAAGTGTTAGCATCTACAAGTGCGATCGTCAGGAAATATTTCTTCTAGATAGACATAATCAATAGCGATGACATCAAGAAATACAATGATATGTTACCGAAAGAAACAACATTGTAAGAAAAACTTTGTTAACATACAGGTTATTTCTATTGCAGCTTGTGACTTTGTTTTAAGAACTATCCATCATATGAGTCTTGAGGGAAGATCCCTTATCGTTTGATTCTCCCAGCAAATACATAACTATATGACTGCCGAATGAATATTTCACCGCAAAAACCTAATTATATTGATTTTTACCAGCCAGTGCAGAAACTATCACAATGAGTAGCAAACGTGCATGTGACCATCAACTGCGTGTGGCTCACGATGTGGCAACAGCGCTCTAACAGCCAACCGCCAACAGGCCTGACCAGAACTATAGTTTCGGCACCCCTAATTACCCTACCATCTCCACCTCCCCTCCCAGGGTTAGGCGTGACCCTGAAAAGTAGATGAAACAGGTAGCTGAAAGCTCCGCATGCCTCATTTCTTGCCTACTTAAAGCTATTTTCTTGACGTGTTTTGGGATTTTCTTGGCGTGTTTCGGGATGACTTCTGGACATTGGTGCTGCTAAAATTTTTGTATCATATTTTGTTTCTGTGTGTTTGTATGTTTTCGATATTGTTTCAGTTTCATTTGGAATCTAATAGGTCAGACTTTAATTATTCATCATTATTTTTTTGGTCGTCTGTATCAGTAATCACGCCACAGCGCAGCGCAGCGTACTGCATTGCGTCCGCTTTCAAACCAGTACTCATCTCGCGGTATCTATCTGTCATCCCTCAACAAGAAGCATTATAAATCGAAATGTTGTCTCTAAACCAGTGATTAACAATATTCACTTGGAGGAAGTCTAGCCGACCGCCCTGCAGTAACACTGCCTTTGTTCACAACCAGCAGAGTGCTTTCAGGGGCCGCAACTCAGCAGCAACCTGCCACGTGACTGGGCCTTAGAACACAGCATACTGCGATAATGGCGCGAACTGCTACGAGCGAGCACAATATGGCACCGGTATTGACTGGTGGCCAACTGACAAGAATAATATACAGAAGCAGGGAAAGAAAACCCAGGAAGTGTTAGATGACGATCAGTTTGGCATTAGGAAAGATAAAGGCACCGGAAGGGCAATTCCGATGTTCCAGTAGATAATGGGAGCAAGTGTAAAGCAAAATCAAGACACGTTCATCGGATTTGTCGACCTGGAAAAAGTGTCCAACAGTGTAGAATGGGGCAATTGGTTCGGAATTCTGAGTAAAATAGGGGTAAGCTATAGACAAAGACGCGTAATATACAATATGTAAAATAGCCAAGAGGGAACAGTAAGAGTGGAAGACCAAGAATGAAGCTCTCAGATTAATACTAGAAGTAATGCGTGGGTCATTTTTGACCCATGAGCGTTTGTCCGCGGCCCTGCACCCCTTCATAACTACACTCCTGGAAATTGAAATAAGAACACCGTGAATTCATTGTCCCAGGAAGGGGAAACTTTATTGACACATTCCTGGGGTCAGACACATCACATGATCACACTGACAGAACCACAGGCACATAGACACAGGCAACAGAGCATGCACAATGTCGGCACTAGTACAGTGTATATCCACCTTTCGCAGCAATGCAGGCTGCTATTCTCCCATGGAGACGATCGTAGAGATGCTGGATGTAGTCCTGTGGAACGGCTTGCCATGCCATTTCCACCTGGCGCCTCAGTTGGACCAGCGTTCGTGCTGGACGTGCAGACCGCGTGAGACGACGCTTCATCCAGTCCCAAACATGCTCAATGGGGGACAGATCCGGAGATCTTGCTGGCCAGGGTAGTTGACTTACACCTTCTAGAGCACGTTGGGTGGCACGGGATACATGCGGACGTGCATTGTCCTGTTGGAACAGCAAGTTCCCTTGCCGGTCTAGGAATGGTAGAACGATGGGTTCGATGACGGTTAGGATGTACCGTGCACTATTCAGTGTCCCCTCGACGATCACCAGTGGTGTACGGCCAGTGTAGGAGATCGCTCCCCACACCATGATGCCGGGTGTTGGCCCTGTGTGCCTCGGTCGTATGCAGTCCTGATTGTGGCGCTCACCTGCACGGCACCAAACACGCATACGACCATCATTGGCACCAAGGCAGAAGCGACTCTCATCGCTGAAGACGACACGTCTCCATTCGTCCCTCCATTCACGCCTGTCGCGACACCACTGGAGGCGGGCTGCACGATGCTGGGGCGTGAGCGGAAGACGGCCTAACGGTGTGCGGGACCGTAGCCCAGCTTCATGGAGACGGTTGCGAATGGTCCTCGCCGATACCCCAGGAGCAACAGTGTCCCTAATTTGCTGGGATGTGGCGGTGCGGTCCCCTACGGCACTGCGTAGGATCCTACGGTCTTGGCGTGCATCCGTGCGTCGCTGCGGTCCGGTCCCAGGTCGACGGGCACGTGCACCTTCCGCCGACCACTGGCGACAACATCGATGTACTGTGGAGACCTCACGCCCCACGTGTTGAGCAATTCGGCGGTACGTCCACCCGGCCTCCCGCATGCCCACTATACGCCCTCGCTCAAAGTCCGTCAACTGCACAGGCGGGTCACGTCCACGCTGTCGTGGCATGCTACCAGTGTTAAAGACTGCGATGGAGCTCCGTATGCCACGGCAAACTGGCTGACACTGACGGCGGCGGTGCACAAATGCTGCGCAGCTAGCGCCATTCGACGGCCAACACCGCGGTTCCTGGTGTGTCCGCTGTGCCGTGCGTGTGATCATTGCTTGTACAGCCCTCTCGCAGTGTCCGGAGCAAGTATGGTGGGTCTGACACACCGGTGTCAATGTGTTCTTTTTTCCATTTCCAGGAGTGTATCACAGGACTAAATGCTCCCATGTCTTTTCATCATTTATGGGGTTGTACAACTAACCAAAATTTTATCCCCAACTAGAAGTACTTGTTATACCAGTAGTACCAGGTGGATTATTTTTGATGGTCCAAATGGCTCTGAGCACTATGGAACTTAACATCTGAGGTCATAAGTCCCCTAGAACGTAGGACTACTTAAACCTAGCTTACCCAAGGACATCACACACATCCATGCCCGATGCAGTTTGATATCAGTAACACCGGTTGTCATTGAATATTTTCTGGGGAAGCCTCAACGTCATTCACGATGTGCCCGAGTTTATTGTGACACTCTGGACGACTCTGGATGAACTTGAAAGAGTTCGGAGGTCGGGTGATACTTTATATCAGCATGGCTTTGCGTTTTCTATGGACTGGCGACATGCAGACCTACGAAGTTGAGAGATTGCAGGGCACTCTCACTTCTGATTCGGTGTAGGGAATACGATCTACGGCGATTTGACTTCATACATTGTGATGAAATCGTGGGCAGCAGTTTATGGTCTTGTTTGTGTGCTCTAGGGAAAGAAATACAATAAGCTTTACCTGCGTTCAAAGGAACAGGGTGCCGACTTAAACGACTGTAGTAAAAGCACAGCATTGGTGGGGTAACAAAGCGCGTTTTTTCTGGGGAACGATGAAGAGACATTTCCAGAAGGCCGCGTGCAGTGGTCGCATCGTGCAAAACACATTAGCTTTGGCGTCAGACGTCCAGGTATATGGCCTAACACCGAGAAGTCACAGACAGCGCATTGTAGGTCCTGTTAGTGAGCAAGCCGCCAAAAGAAATGAGAAATGTAAACGTTCTGCAAAATGTCTGTGGGACAGGGGAACTGGGCCCAGACGTCCAGACTCTGTTTCAAAACATGTTTTGTCAATGCGAGTTTATGGCCGTTCTTTGTAAACTTTGAAATGGACGCAACAGGGGAGATAACAAGCTGTTTATGGAGGGCTGTGCTTCCACCCTGTATTGTGTTATCAAAAGACACAGCAAACGTGTGGGAAAGAGGCCACGAAGCTGAATTTTTTTCCTTTTTCTGCCAATTAACTTTAAGTCTCTGTTTGGTCAAATCGGTTTGCAGTGCAAAGACCATTCACCAAGCTTAGAATGCCAGGATCGAGCTCGTGATTGGCTTGTACGAAAATGGGGGAAGTCAAAAAAGAGAAATGAGCCTTTGGAACCGAGCTGACGAGGAAACGGGGAGAAAGGGAGATCGGCATTCTTGTACAAGTCTCTTGTACTGGCACTTCACTGGTAAAGAACTGCAGGTCTCTACCTAAACGGGGCGACTTGTGTCCTTTGCTAGGGTGCGACTTAGAGCCTGTGCCAGTCACCTTCTGAACCATCAGAGGTACTGCTTATATCATCACGGTCACAAAGAGTGACACATGGGTGTACTTATTTGTTTTCAGTCAGCCGTCTAAACATCTGACGTATTCCAACATGCACAGTCATGGCACGGAGTCAAATTGGTTTGGCAGACCAGCAAACGGGTCCACCTGCACACTGGAATCCGTGGGGGTTTCAGAGGCTCTTAGGGAAGTACCTGCATTCTGAATTAACCAAATGTGAGACCGCGTACTTGCATTTTTCGGAAACGCGCATTTAATAACAGATTGCCGCCTACCATGACTTCAGTCACCGAACGCATCGCAGTGTGCCGCCTTGACCAGTAGGATGGTAAAGCAATTGCTGCTGTGATGTAGGGCTATAATATCTATTTCTCAGCACCCTGTTCTTTTGAACCGTATTTTTCCTTTTTTTTGGATTGTAGAATATAGATGCTTGGTGGTGGCGTAGATCGATGCTGTAACCTGGATTAACGTGTATGAAGTGAGATAGAGCGAGTAGTGTTCTGGTTAGTGTCGTGTGTCGATCCCCAGTAGATCAATTTGTCCACCATAGATCCCATTTTAGTAAGGCTTTTGTTAAATAAATATTTTTGTATGATGTTTCTTTAATCATTTTGTTGTCTTGTCTTGTTTAAGTTCAATAAATCGATTGTGAATTAGTCTACAACTTCTCCCTGAGTTCTGATTAACAGTTCCTTCGCATTTTTATGGCAGTGTAGATCAGAAACATAAGGAGTAGCTTTTTCATTTGGTGTCCACTACGTGGATCTTTTACTTCACTAACAGTAATTCTCATTTAAAGTGACAGTGGGAGGCAACAGAGTAACATATTATACAGCGGTGGAGCCTCCCCACGCCACCACCCTTCCCCCACTCCTCCAATACCGCTGCCTGGGGCATTGCTAATAATTTTCTTACACGACAGTAGATGTCAGACACGTCGCCACTACAGACGTTTCCTGTTAGTATATCCTCGTCTGCAGTCAAGGTGAGTGGGATGAGGTGGTGAGCTTGCAGTTTATTTTCGCTAGTTCCCTCATTGAAGCTACAATGGCAAGACGGCGTGGCCTTATGGAAACCGACATGCTCTACTATCTGGAGAACATTTCACCGACGCAGTCAAGTAATGAATGTGGTAGTGAGACAAATGATGATTTTGTTCCAGTGGAAACTGCTGACTCACGTGATTCAGGCGCATCAAATGAACAGTAAGCAGGATATGATCCATTTGAAGATGGCCTACCTCTTACACAAGGTATGAACCATCCCTGACAAGTTTTTGAACCATGAGCATGCAGTCCACTGTACGGCTTTCTTTCTTCTATTCTTTAAGTGTCTGATTTACGGATTCTACCCCAGGGAATGGACTTCCCTCCCAATGATAAGCCAAACATGTGTGAAATGCAGGGCGGGGCCTTCGACAAGGATCAGGACAGCAGGGCAGGGAAGTTATCGATCAGCTACCTGATTGTGTCAGTAAATCACTGATAGGTAAATCTTCATTCAAAACTCAAATGCAATCTCACTGATCATCTAATGTAAATGCATAAATCAAATTGATTCATGGTAGGCCTTTTGCCATCATTCCCTATCTCTCACTAGTTACAAAGAATTTTGACTTATAATTCAGTTTGCAGATGACAATGGCTATGGTGTTGTGGTCGACGAACAAGACGCTGACTGGGTGGCGGTCGGTGCAGTTTATGGAGCAGCGAGAGGTCGACATGGTCGCAGTACATTGGGTGCCAGACATTGTGGAGCAGCTCATTGCAGACGAGGCAGAGGAAGCACCTTGCTGCATCCACTTCCTGGTGAAGAAGTGGAGAGTGCCAGTCTCACCAAGTCAACATGGATTGAGCCCTGTGACACAGCACGCAGGTGCAGCACCCAGAATGTGTCGCAGGATATACCCAGGCCAAAGGGACACGCCACATGACATGTAGACGACTTGTCACTCTCTGCATTGTGGCTATATATCAGCGATCTGCTCATGAAACTGATAAAAAAGTACTCTGAAGTAAAGGCTCACAGCACAGTTAGTAATAATGAATCGTTCCTAAGCCCGGAAGAACTAGGTGTTTTCATTGGATTTCTCCATGCTTGTGGAGCATATGGCGCTCGGGGTATTTAATACAAAGACTAATGGAGCAATAAGTGGGCACATCCTTTCTTACAAAGCACTGTGTCATGGAACAGCAGTCATTTTAGGTTTGTGTCAATGTTATGAAGAAGACAACACAAGGAAACTGATAAATTTTGCCTTGCTTCAAAAATAAGGAATCTGTTTACTGACAACTGCATTGCCTGCTACAAGCCAGTCGAGACCATGACTGTCGACGAGCAACTGTATCCTTGCAAGTGCAGGTGCCCATTCATACAGCACATGTTGAGTAAACGTGAGAAGTTTGGGATAAAATACGAGCTTTTGTGTGATACTGAGAAGCTCTACATCCTGAATGGATTCACTTATTGTGACTAAACTGAAACTCATGATCCAAGCAAGGGTCTTAGTCACCATGTCATTATGAAGCTGGCACAGCCATTCCTCAACTGCAGTTGTAACATCACCATTGGCAACTTCTTCACCTCTGTGGAACTGGTAGATGATCTGAAACAAAAGGACCAAGTTTAGTTGACACTCTTTGCAGATCATTTAAGACATTCCACCCGTGGTGCAAAGTGGAGATGATGCGCTGCATGCAACACACTTGTACAAGTTGGGCGACAATCTTCTCACAATACACTGAAAGAAAATGTAACATGCATGCTGAATGTCAGATGAATGAGAATACTGAGAAGAAACTTCCAGAAACTACGAAGTTTTATAATGAAACTAAGGGTGGAGTAGATTTAGTTGACCAAATAGCTAGACGCTACTGTGTTGGAGTTGGAACCCACTGATGGCCTGTGCATATCTTTTACAATATTCTTGACCTTGCTATGGTCAATACTCACACATTTCATTCAGTCATTTCATTGTTGCCCTTATGGACAGTGTTTGAACTCGAAAATCACATGATGACACAATTTTCACTTCTTTCCTCTCTTCCTCTTCTCTTCCAAAAATCTCTTCATCCTTTGGCTGTGCTCCTGTTTCCTTTGCTCTGTCCATAATGTTCCTGTCTTCTTTCTCTCCTTTACAATAAATTTTGCACTCCTAACTTTGTTTCTGAAGTATTTCCTGTCTCCTATCATTTGCCTGTTGATCCCTATCTGCCTTAAGTCTTCGTCTATTTCATGATACCAATTTGTTTTCTTGCTTGAGCTGTTTACTACATCAAAAATTTTCTTTGTAAGTCGGTTGTTGTCCATTCTCTGTATGTGCCCATAGAAAGTTAATCTGCGTTTTCTGATCGCGTCTGTTAGTCTGCCAGTGTGCTGGTACAGCCCTTTGGTAGGTCGCTTCATCCATATGCCATCTCTGTGAATTGGTCCAAATATTTTTCTGAGAATTTTGCGTTCTATTTTTTCTGTGTCTATGATGCCTGATGCTCCAATTGTGGTTGTTTCTGACGCGTACAATGCTTCTGGTAATACAACTGTTTTGTAGTGCCTAAGTTTGGCCTGCCTCGATATGCTTTTCTTATTATAATGTGACCATGTGAGTTTGTATGCCTTCTGGAGTTTCTTCGTTCGTTCCATGTTAGCCGCCTTGTTTGATCCTCCCATTTGTATGTACTCCCCTAAATACTTAAATTTTTCGACTCTTTCTACGGATCCATATACAGTATGCATGGTGTGTACATTGTTGGTCTGTCGTTCCATATATTGTGTCTTCTCGTAAGATACCTGCAGACCTGTTTTGGCAGCTATTTCATGCAAGCATTCCAGTGCTTCCTTTGCCTCCTGTGTATTATTGCTGAGTATGGCTATATCATCTGCAAATGCCAGACATTTTATGATTGTTTTGGTTTCACGTGTTCTTCCCAGCTGTATTCCTTTAACTTGTTCCTCCCACTGCTTGATAATTTTGTCTAACACCATGTTGAACAGGATTGGTGAGAGCCCGTCTCCTTGTCGGACACCTGTGTGTATGTGGAAGGGTTCCGAAATTTCTCCCATGAACTTAATCTTGGAGGTAGTGTCTGTAAGCGTCTGTTGTACAAGTGTCCTGGTTTTTCTGTCGATACCATATTCTTCCAGTACGTCAAAGAGTGTC
The DNA here is from genome assembly GCF_023898315.1 of Schistocerca nitens. Lineage (NCBI taxonomy): Eukaryota > Metazoa > Arthropoda > Insecta > Orthoptera > Acrididae > Schistocerca > Schistocerca nitens. Next base: position 273,006,110 of record NC_064620.1, read on the forward strand.
TGTCTGTCTATGGAATCATATGCTTTTTTAAAGTCCACAAAGGTAACTACAGTGTTTCTTGCCTGTCTGACTTTCAAAAGTGTTCTCAAGTTCCAGATCTGTTCGATGCATGATCTCCCTTTTCTGAAGCCCGCCTGGTATTCCCCAATTTGCAGATCTGCTTGTGGTTCTAGTCTGTTTAATAGCACCTTAGAGAAAATTTTGTATGTAACTGGTACTAGCGAAATGCCTCTGTAATTGTTTGGATCTGACTTATCACCCTTTTTATGTAACGGATGGATCAATGCACATTTCCATTCCTCTGGCACTTTCTCTGTGATCCAAATTTCGGAGATAATCTTATGGATTTTTTTTGTGATGTTTTCATCTTGGAGTTTCCAGATCTCGGCGATAATACCATCTTCTCCGGCAGCTCTGTTATTTTTCATTTGTTTTATGATTTCCTCTATCTCTTCTATTGTGGGTGGATCAGAATCGGCATTAGATGTGGTCTTTTGGAATGTTAATTTTCCTGTAGGTTTTTTGCAATTAAGAAGTTTATCAAAATAATGTTTGAGAATTTTACAGTTTTCTTTTGTGTTTGTTTCCAGGGATCCATCTGTTCTTCGGAAGCAGAGGCTAGGGGGTTGATAGCCCTTAATATTTTCTTTGAAAGTTCTGTAAAAATTTCTTGTGTTATTTCTTTTGAAATCTTCCTCAATTTCTTTTAGTCTGTTATTGTCATATGCTCGTTTTTCCCTTCTGATTTCCTTCGATGCTAGTTTCTGAACTTCGTGAAATTCTTTCCATGTTTCTGAATTTCTGTAGCTACTGAACTTGTCCCATGCTTGCTTTCTTCTCTCAATGGCTTCATCACAATTTGCGTTCCACCACCTATGTTTGCGTTTTCTAGGTGGTTGTCCCCAGCACATAGTCTTCTGAACTGCCTTCGCCAGATCTGTCCATGTGTCTATTGAATGCCTATTAATTTCTTCAACGATTTTATCCCTGTTTATCTTCAAGTATTCCGGATCAGGTTTGACTATTTTGTTTTGCGCTGTCTGTTTCAGTCTTGGGATTGGCCTAATCTTAACTTGTAGCAAATAATGATCAGACTCGAAGACTCCTTTACGTGTTCTGACATTTAGAATTTCCCGCGAATTTTTCTTGGATATGGCCACATGATCAATCTGAAATTCTCCCCACACTGTGTTGGGTGCTTTCCATGTTGTAAGTTTTCGTCTTGGTTTTTGAAATTGTGTTGACATGATTTTGAGGTTAAAGTTTTGACAATATTTTATGAGGTGTTCCCCATTTCTGTTCGTGCGAATATGTGCTGAGTATGGGCCTGTTATTTCTCTGAATTTTCTCTCCTTACCAAGCTGCGCATTGAAATCACCCATTAAAATTTTCACATGTCTTTCTGGTACGTTGTTAGTTACTTCCTCCATGTCTTCCCACAAGTCTTCAATTTCTTGTGGCTTCTTTCTGTTATGGTCATTTGTAGGTGCATGTGCGTTGATAATTGTGTATGCTTTATTAACTGATTTGAAGGACAGTGTCGAGATACGTTCTGATATTGAATTGAAGTCTATGATGTTATCCATGACTGATTTGTGTACTGCAAACCCTGTACCAAACAATAATGGTGTTCCTCTTCTGACCGCAGGTTTACCTTTGTAAATCCTGTAATGTTCTGTGTCGAAATGGTTTTCATCTACGAAGCGCGTCTCTTGAATGGCAAGAATTTTGATGTGAAATTTATCTAGCACGTCTGTCAGTTGTTTTAGTTTTCCAAGTTTGAACAGAGTGTTTGCATTGAGAGTGCCAAGGTAGTGCTTGCGAAGAGGTTTTGAGAAGCTCCGACTCTTCTCCTCATGATGTTCCTGGTCCCCCAGAATCCGATGACCAGGAAAGTCCAGTCCGTTGACTGGGGCCTGGGGTAGTGGATTTCTTTCCATTTGTTCCATCATGATTACTTCAAGTTGAAGTTGGTTGTGGTGACCTTTAACAAGATCACGGTAATTGCAGACTTGATTGTTGAGATCAAGCCATATTTCACTGCCGCACCAACTAGGTAAACAGACGCAGACCACTAGTCGCTGGATACCAGAACAGACACTAATGGATTTCTTGATGTTGTGTGTTTGGTCCGCGAGAGCTATTTTATTTCGCTCAAGTCCGCCGGCAAGCCGGTGAGGACCCCCCTATCCGCCACCTGGGACGCGCCACGTCGGAGTATCACCTCTCCGCCTGCTACGACATCGTAGTAGGTTCGTGGCAATACTCACACAATTTTTAAGTTACTTACCTCTAAGAAGATTTCATGCGCAGACTTTATCCTCAGAGTAGCGGATGCCCCTACAAACTGCAGAAAGGAGCTAATCTTTTCTTGCAGGCATTCGACATTGGCACTAGCCAACATGGAAGTAGAAGGCGTTGTCAAATCCAGGTTCCCTACAAACAAAAAAAGGGGAAAAAGCATTAACTGTATGCTTCAAGTGCAACAAGTATGTGTGCAAAAGCTACCAAGCAAAGACTCTTGTATAATGTCTGAACTGTGAGACCATTCCAGATTAGAAAATTCTGTCAATTCATTGTTCCTAAATATTTCCAAATGGTTATAATTATAGACTGAAGCTGTTTGTTCTTATGTTTTAGTTCCTTGGTTGCAATTATCAAGAAAACAGGCAGATCATTTTAGTCATCTGTTGCGTTTTATAATCTTTCACAAACACTCAGTACTTACCTTATTTGTCTGTAAAAGTAAAAATACTCACATAAACAGTATGTTTAGACTATGTTTCAACCTTTTTATAAAGAAAAACATTGTTTTACTTACTTCTTTTAACGATGATTAATGAAAGACTGTGGAATTTCTTTTGTAAAATTTAAAATAAAAAAAAGTTTGTTTATGAAAATTTATGTTTGACTGTGTACTATTCATTTTAGAGACAAAAAACCTTTGCATACACTTTAGAGTCTTCCTGAATGTATTGTCAACATGGCGACACTCAAAACACCACCCAAATACGAATAAAACGGTAGTTTCTTACAGTGCATCAAAAATGACCCACTTGGTACTATTAAGGGTACAATGAAGTCTTCTAGCGTTAAAGGTGTAAGGCAGGAGTGTAGTCTTTTGCTCTTACTGTTCAGTCTATACACCAAAGAAGCAATAACGGAAATTAAAAGAAAATGCGAGTATGGAATTAAAATTCAATGTGAAGGAATATCAGTGACAAGTTTAGCTGGAGACATTGCTAACCTCAGTGAAAATAAATAATAATTACAGGATCTGTTCAATGGAATGAACAGTCTAATGAGTACAAAATATGGATTTAGAGTAAATCGAAGAAAGACGAAAGTAATGAGAAGTAGCAGAAATGAGGACAGTGAGAAACTTAACATAAGGACTGGTGATCACGAAGCAGGTGAAGTTAAGAAATTCTGCTATCTACACAGAAAAATAACCCATGAAGGATGGAGCAGCAAGGACATACTAGCAATGGTAAAAAGGGAATTCCTGGTCAAGAGAAGTATGATAGCATCAAACATAGACCTTAATTTCAGGAAGAAATTTCTGAGAATGTATGTTTGGTGCACAGGGTTACATGGTAGTGAAACATGGACTGTGGGAAAACTGGAAGAGAAGAGAAGTATTTGAGGTGTGGTGTTACAGAAGAATGTTGAAAACTTAGGAGGAGGTTCTCTAGAGAAACGGGGAGGAAAGGAGTATATGGAAAACACTGATAAGAAGGGCAAAATGGTAGAACATCTGCTAAGACATCAGGGAGTAACTTTCATGGCACTACAGAGAGCTGTAGAGGAAGACAGTGATTGGAATACATCCAGCAAATAATTGACGACATAGGTTGCAAGTGCTACTCTGAGATGAAGAGGTGGGCACAGGAGAGGAATTCGTAGTGGACCACATAATAACAGAGGGCTGATTAAAAAAAGAAATGGCTGGTGGGTTCTACACAGCAAGCCCAGCTAATATTAAGTGTAAAAGAATATGCTACAGGAAAAGATCATCACCAGTAGTTATCTCGGTAATTGTATTTTGCGGCATTGTACCAATTAACCCACGGAAGGGCCCAATGACTCTGACTTAAGGCACTACAGCTATTCCGTGCAATGGGGCGAAAATCGTTAGCCTTACTGGAAAACGCACAGGCATCCGTGCACGAGGTTTCACAAGTATGTGGCAGCAGATTACAACAACGTATCACATAGTACCCTGGCACAGCACAAAAGGGCCTTATAGGATAGTTCCAGGCAGTTGTTGGTACAGTACATGATACAAGCCGAAATAAAGAAATCCATAAGGGAATACTTACACATACTACATAAGAATAAACATAACGACACAGGAAGAATGGAGAATAGCTTGCAAATACACGTGCGCCGATCTTAATTTCTGAGTAACAAAATCGAAACGTCATCGCCCCTTTTCTACTACATTTAATGACTCACTCAAACCCATGCCACGACGCAAAGCATCCATTCCTGAATGGGATCAATTTCTGTGTTAACTATTGGAATATAACAGGCTAGAAAGTCACAACATACAGTAAAATGCTGCAGCGTGTACCGAGTCCACCTGAATTTGCCACAGAGAACTGAAATTGCTTTCTTCAAGAAACATGAGGAAAATATCTATGCTGAACGTATGTGGCGGTTTTTGTGTATCATCAACATCGACAAATGCAATGAATATGGATGATACGATGCTCTATGGTATTCTGCAGTTTGAATTCACTCTGGTTTTTTTTTTTTTTTTTTTTTAGTAGTTGCGTTGATTTGATTTTGTAAATGATACTGACAATATTATACACATGTATAATGCATTATTCAAACTACAACTTCTCCCGGATAATTATTTTGTTCAAATTGCACAAGAATTCCACCTGAAGTAGTGGAATAATGTTGACTGCAAGCAGTGTTCATATCGCTAAAATTACAGATCGTACATCAGAGCCGAGCGAGGTGGCGCAGTGGTTAGACACTGGACTCGCATTTGGGAGGACGACGGTTCAATCCCGCGTCCGGCCATCCTGATTTAGGTTTTCCGTGATTTCTCTAAATCGCTACAGGCAAATGCCGGGATGGTTCCTTTCAAAGGGCACGGCCGACTTCCTTCCCCTCCTTCCCTAATCCGATGAGACCGATGACCGCGCTGTCTGGTCTCCGTCCCCAAACAACCCAACCCGTACATCAGAGCTTTTATAATTTTTCTATCTTCGATGGATTTAATTATTCTTAGCAAATTGATCATGAAAAGGAACCACAGAATACCACCCGCACACAACACTGACGTATGCTACCAAAAAATATTTTTCTCCGTGATTCGTCCGTAGTTTAATTTTGGCCTCATACATCAGCAATGAAATCCTGTTCAACAATAAATACCATCAGCACTGTTCTTAGAAAATGCACTCTGATTCGACTAATTCTTTTTCTTTTATAAATAGAATTCAGTACCACCGGTGAACATTTATTTCTAACACATCTTAATATTTTTTGCACTTTCAAGTAATTTAAATTTGCCGCTGTAATAAAAGTTAAGATGGCGGCCAACAAAAGATAGAGGATTTCTTTTTTAATTAAGATTTTCTTTTTCGCAATAAATAGTTAATCATTTAAATTGATGCCACCAATAAAAAATTATTAAATTGTTTTGGAAATTAGTTTAACACAAACCCATGCTATTTTCAACTAGAAGTACAGACGAAGTTGCTTTATAATTGCAACTAACAATGGCTGCGCTTCTTGCAGCTATGATAAAACAATTAATACAAAATTACAATTAAAAGAGGAAGTGAATTTACAATAATTAATCATAAATAGTTTTAACGCATTTGACTCTATTTGTTTTTACCAGCAAATGAACATAAAAGTACAAAAATTTTACATTAAATGTTTTTCATTTAACAGACCTCAAATCGATTCGCGCCTTGCGTTGGCGATGTACATCAGAAGAAGACGACAAAATGATACAAAACAAAAGAAAAGAATGACATAGATTAACAAAGAATGTGAGACAAATATTGTCTCTGTTTTACATAATTATCATCTTTTTAAGAAATAATTACATAATTGAATTAATATTATCCACACGTTCATATTCCACTCGTAATAAAAAATATATATATATATCGTGTATGTTATACGTAGATTATAAGATATTAGCGCTCATTATGAACAGTCATTTTAAGATGATATTGACAGATATTCTCATATGACACCATAAATATGCAACTAGCAGACGAGAAGTGTGTCTAAGCATATCACAAGGAAAGAGACAAGGTACTGGCGAAAGTAAAGCTGTTAGGAGAGGTTATACATTATGCTTGAATAGCTCAGTTGTTAGAACACTTGCCCGTGAAAAGTAAAGGTCCCGAGTTCGAATCTTAGTATACCACACAGTTTTAATCTCCAGGAAATTTTATGTCAATAAATCTGTTTTTAAATTTAATCGAGGCGAAAGTTACGGTTTTAATTTTATTTATTTATTTGTTTATTTATTTTTATTTTCTGAAACAAGTGAAATTTTCCCGCTCGCTCACTGAAGTCTAATCTTTTCGTTGATGACCAAAATAGTCCCTTCTCAGTGAATCTTTCCAAAGTTGCCATCTATGGTATGGTTCATGTGGAGTCTAAAGGCCAATCGCAATACATCTAAAATAAACTTCCGAGATTCTTGGCGCAGACGTTCACAGCATCACGAAGATCTTCAATGGCCTTTGGTTATAAAAGCCAAAATACATGCCGGCCGGGGTGGCCGAGCGGTTCTAGGTGCTACAGTCTGGAACTGCGCGACCGCTACGGTCGCAGTTTCGAATCCTGCCTCGGGCATGGATGTGTGTGATATCCTTAGGTTAGTTAGGTTTAAGTAGTTCTAAGTTCTAGGGGACTGATGACCTTAGAAGTTAAGTCCCATAGTGCTCAGAGCCATTTTAACCATTTTGAACCAAAATACATCGTCCGTTCAAAAAATCCGAGACTCAATTTATGCTTGGCATATAAATGACGTCAGTGCAGTAAGCACGGTCATAGCTTGAACTAACATCTGTAAACAACAGATGCGCATACGACCAGTCAGTTGCGTGCAGACAGTATTAATTAGTCATGTCCATTATAATTATCCGGGCTGTTATGCCGTGGTCGGTTGATGAATTCTGTGTCGATTCCCAACGTTTCGTCTCCGACTGCGGGAGACATCTTCAAGGGGGTCCGTAGCTCGATGGAAGGTCCAACACACCCACTGGCTCGCTACAGTCAGTAGCGATAGTCAGTAGCGAGCCAGTGGGTGTGTTGGACCTTCCATCGAGCTACGGACCCCCTTGAAGATGTCTCCCGCAGTCGGAGACGAAACGTTGGGAATTGACGCATAATTCATCAACCGACCACGGCATAACAGCCCGGATAATTATAATGGACATGATATTTCCGGCTGTGAAAGTCTACATTTTAGTATCAGTATTAATTAGTGAACTGAAGGCTGTAGTGTATCAACGATTTCGCGCCACAAATCTCAGTGTAGCAACAGCTCTAAATCGAGTGTTCAAGACATTCTCCAGAAAGTTTTAAAGAAGAGAAAAGTGTGTGAAATGTTTGTCCCGCACAACTTGACTTTTGAACGGAAACAATGGCACGTGAACGCGGACAGTTATTTTATAGAACAAGTCATCAGGGGTGACGGCGATATCAATACAAACCTACCACAAAATAACAAAGTAAAGGAATTCACACTGGCACTACAACATAACCGCCAGTGTGATTTTTGAGTTGGACAGTATCCCAAAGAAAGACTTTTCTGACAGTTTCATACGGTTTTATGAACATTTTGTACTTTGCACTCATTTAGGGAAGGGGGGGAGGGGAGACTATGTAGTATATGCGAAGCTTTAAAACCATCATCACAAATTTTCTTTATTTCTTACTAATTGTGCTCGACCACGCTTTACTGTGGCTCAGGCTGCCTACATGGGAAAAAAGTAATCAGAGATCGCACGCTTCTAACATACTGGGCGAGTCACGTAAGACGTAACACCCCTTTTATTTCGTGAACAGTTGCACATATGGAATCGTGGTCTTCGTCAAATCTTAGAGCGTCGAGGGGCACGTATTTATTTGTTTCGTTAACGTTTTTAGCGCTGATGTCAGCGGAGATATTGAAGCAAGTACGACTTTTAAATGGAACCTAACACCGTTTATAACTACATTTGTTAGATCTGGAGAAGACAATTACAGTGATACAGCGTTTGTTAATACTGACGCTTAAACCTGTACTAAAAAATATCAATTTATGTCCTAGAATCAGAGAGAACGGTAACCGGAAATGGTATCTGCGATACAAACAACGCCAAGCAGGCATCTCGGACCAGGCTGCATAGTTGTATATCGTATGGTAGGCCTGTGCTAAGAGAATAAAGCTTTATTTCGCTTGAAGAAACTTATTAGCTAGATGCAGGTTCACTTGCGAATCTTGTATATGGAAGTACGACATAGGCTAGAATTTAGGGTATCACAAAGGGCTTATAAAAACTATTTCACATTTGTGTATCCTCCCAGATTTACGTGAGCTGAAACAGAGAAATCAATTGTTCATTCTTCAAAAATTAAGAGGTCTTATACGCACCAAAAAGCAACTACTGTTATTAAATATCCAAATGTTAAAAGGAAGATCTGACCTCTGTTTCCCTGAGTGTGGTTGTGTGCCTCTTGGAGGTAAAATACTTGCTGTCGGGCGACTGTCTTTATTTCAACCGCTCTAAAATACATCATATGAGATATATTCTTTGAACAGAACTTTTTATTAAAAATAGTTATTGACCACCTGTACACCACAAAATAATTATTCTTCTTAACGAAACGCCTTTGCTGAACGTAAGCGCTTAAGTGTTAGCTGCTACGTGCAATACGCGCTGTCTACTTATTAGCCATTGCAATGCAATTTAATACACACGTAAATGAAATAAACAATTTAATAGCCATGATTTGGTAACCACCCAGATCACACATGAATTTTGTCATCCAAACAAATAACTTTTCCTTTGTTTAAGCATGTTCAAACTGTTGACCACTGACTAAAAGGGCGCTTGCAATCTCCGTTCGAAAGAGTGATGAACAAATGTAATTACATTGGACGATATGGTACAGCATGCACTGGCGATTCGACGTCACATACCGTCCAGCGTAGCTGGGACTCCGTCATAGACTGCATCTTTGAGTCCCCCCCCAAAGAATGAAATCGAAGGAAGTCAAATCGGGGGACCTCGTAGGCCATTTGCCAACAGACGTCCTTCCTATCCAACGTCCAGGAAAGTTCTCATCCAATATTTGCGCCTCAACACAAAACGGGTGAGATGGGCAACCGTCGTGTTGTAGCACTGTCGAATATCCTGTGGTACTTCTTCTAGAAGAACCAGCAGAACGTTCGTCAGAAAGTGCGCGTACGAATGTCTACTTAGAACGCCTGAGATGAAGTAAGGTCGCACAATGTAATTTCTTATGATGCCGCACCATACGTTTACGCTCCACGGTAGTTGATGTTGCACCCGACGAAGCCGGAGTGGGTTTTCGGCTGCCCAGTAGTGAATGTTACACAGATTTACATTAGCGTTGTTGCTTCATCAGTAAAGAGCACACTTTGGAAATACGTAGGGTCATCTCTCAGTTGCTGAAGGGAAAACCTGAAAAATTCTGTACGACGTTCGGAATCACGGTCATCAAGTGCCTGACATAGTGACAGATGATAGGGATGGAAATCCTGTCGATGCAGGATGCGAATGACGCTCGTCTGGCTGATTTCACATTCCTTGACGGTAAGTCTCGTACCACTATGAGGATTCATTAGTGTCGTAGCCAGAACAGTTTCTTCGTGTTCTGTGTCACTTGCAGTCTTCTTTCTTGTCCTCTTTTTTAACGTTCAAATAGTCTGTCCGCTATAGCGTCTTAATAATTCGTGGAACTGTCTGACGCGTCGGGCATTGGCGATCCGGATAGGTAGCCCTGTACCTCTGTACTCTTTTCACGGCATTTGTTTTACATTCACCATATAAAAGTAGTATATCCAACTCCTCCTCATTCGTTTGCTCGACCGCACGCAAAGAACGTTAAAACAGAAATGAGCGGCCTGCAGTGCAAACAAGTAAACAGGCAAGTGTGTTGACATTCTGACATAGCGTAGGACGAGAGCTCTGCTTGGCGGTGTTTGCACTTCTAATGTCGACACCGGCCATCGTGCTCTCAGATTCGAGGACATTTCTCTAATTTTTTTACGCCAGATTTCAACGTCAACATTAACAAACGGTATATCACTGTAGTTGTCTCCCTGATAGCTATCGAATTCAATTATAAAAAGTATGCGGTTCCATTAAAACAAAACGCACTTGCTTCAATATCTCCGTTGATACCCGCACTAAAAACATTCAAATGTTCAAATGTGTGTGAAATCTTATCGGACTTAACTGCTAAGGTCATCAGTCCCTAAGCTTACACACTACTTAACCTAAATTATCCTAAGGACAAACACACACACCCATTCCCGAGGGAGGATTCGAACCTCCAGCGGGACCAGCTGCACAGTCCATGACTGCAGCGCCAAGACCGCTCGGCTAATCCCATGCGGCACTAAAAACATTAACCAAACAAAAAAATACGAGCGCCTCTGAGAGGTGGCATGAGCCCCCTCTCATATTTCTATCTTACGATTTTCCTCTCCAATTTGCATGCGGTGTAAAGTTACTATTCCTTCACACGCGGACTTCACACGCAGCGTCTCTCGTCACCCAGGTGGTCCGGTGACAGGCGGGCTCTGCCGATCTGGAAAGGGTAAGCCGACGGGTGTGAGGGAGTCGAGTGAATGCTTTCCAGACGCCGACATTGTCAAAAGACACGCCCGGAGGGGCCTGAAGTAGCGGCTGGGCCAGAGGTTCCGTTACTTCGCAGAAACTTAGCGAAAACACTTTCTGGCGGGCTACCAGCGAGGCGTGGGAATGACTTGTGTTCCCAAGCAGCCTTGGCGCGCAAATTCCCGCGTTTTTCTGCCGTATAGTAACTGTGATTGGCTTGCTCAGGGCATAGCTCCGTGACGTAGCAAAATCGGCGCAGAAATTGGCGCCAAGAATCTCCATTGGTGGAATGGTAGTGCTCCGGCAATAGAGTGGAATTTTCCGCCGGTTTTCGAGTTGCTGATTGGAACAGTTAACCACGGCCACTGTCGTGGGGGCGGTAATGTTCTGTGTTCGGCCTGTATGGGTGCTCTAGGGCAGTCGTCTGTCGCCTTTCGGTCGAATTAGGTTACAAGACTGAGCTCTCGCTGCTCTGGTCAGCCTGCTTCCGTTGGCTGTCTAATATACGTTTATTTAATTGTAACTGCTTGACGAAGTTGCTGAAGTTTCGACTTCAACGTAACTTTCCGAGTACAGTTGGCAATTGAGCGTTCTGCGTACAAGAGGCCTATGTTGTCTGTCTTGAGCTGTTTTGGCTAAAGTTGACAGTATCGGAGTTACTGTGTGACTTCACTTGTTAAAATCAATCACTGTACCGTCAGTGATTGTGTGGCGAGCCTTCTTCGTCTCCCTCAGAGGCGCGTTTGTATTGACAGGAAGTCTTTAGTCTGGAACAACCAGACCAGGACAATTTGTTTCGGGCTATACTCGCGACATTATCATCACCACGACGGGACGTCGAAGCAACCAGCCATCGCTTCCAGTACGCCAGATCGTGTCCTTGCAGCTAAGAAGACAGCTTGGTAATGTACGTCCGCAGCACCGGCAAAGCAGGCATTTTTGCTAGGGGATAATCAGAGCTCAACAGAGCGCGCCTGTTCATCTTTTCTAACATTGTTCTATCTTGGGTGTTCATTGTCTGAGTTCTCATTAATGTAGGAGCAATTAATGTTGGGTTAGCTGTGTGTCTCTCTTAAGATTTGAGTTGCAAGGAATTGGCTCCACATACCACTTCGTCATAAACGCCACAGTCTAGTTTAGGGACAACTTCACCTTCACAGCGTTTGTTTGAGTATCCAATTTGAGCCAATTTGATGTATTGTAAATGTTTCATGTGGTTTTGTTTATTATTTTGTGTTTAGTCTTAATAAATCATATTGTTATTTTGGACAGAACTTTCATTCTGTTAATCGGTAGAGCAACCCTATCATTTCTCACTACGTTAATGAAACCTTCCTTTATTTAACTTATTTATCAAATTAAATTATTGCAGGTGCCAAACTCTTTTCTACTCCACTTGCAGGGTTGATTACAGTCAGTTCGCGTATCTTTTTAATCCATGTGCAGCAGCAAAAGTCGGAGTTAGAATAGGGGGGGCTTAGAGCATCATTTACATATGTAGATTCTAGAAGAATTTAGTGTTAAATACACTGCTAGCCCCGGCACCTCGCACCTCGACGCTCTAACACTTGTCGAAAACCTCCTTTCGATATGTAACCGTTCACGAAATACAAGGGGTGTCACGTCTTACGAGACACACTGTATTGGATATACAGGGTGGTCCAAATGTCTGGTAACACCCTCAAAAAATCTAAACGGAGTACGAAACAGTGAAACAAAGTCCCTACACATGAGTAAGAGGAGGGTAAAAAGTTATAGGCCATGTCACCAACACGACGGCCATCTTGAAAGCCACCATCTTGGATTCAATTCGAAAATTTCCAATGGGGCGGTACTTATGTGGTATGATAGACAGATAGAGAATTTCACCAGAAAAACGATGACCTTGTTATTTTCAACATAGCTTTATTCATTCTAGAGTTACAACCAATCATGTGCGGCAGCAGTGATAAGCTCGGCAGCGTGAGTATTACTACCGAAAAGACATTAAATGATAAAGACGGTGTTGCACAGTTCTGAGAGAACACCAACAGTCACAGGAAGGATTCGATATGCCGTCCATTATGTCGGATTGTTAATGCTATACTCCGAATCTCACCCTGACGAACTTTGACCAACACATCCGGCTGAATTTGGCCGTATGCATCAACAATAAGCTGCTTAAGATGAACCAGATCCCGTACCTCCATAGCATAAACCAATACTTTGACTTGGCCCCATAGGTAAAAATCTGAAGGACGTAAATCTGGTGAACCTGGTGGCTACTCCAGTGCATCCCTACGACAATCCACTTTTGGGGGAACTGCACATCCAGGTACACCCGCACACTGCGTACGTCATGCGGCGGTGCTCAACCGTGTTGGAAGAATTCCAGAAATGTCCCGTCTTCCGTTAACAGTGAAGGAAACCCCCTCTTCATCCAACAACCTCAGATAACCGTTGTCCGTTAAGGAGCCTTCAGTGAAAAACGGTCCTACACTTGGGTGCTCCACACGTCACACCACACTATTAGTTTTTACGAGCCGACAGGTCTAGATGAATCAATCCAGTGCGGATTTGTGTCCGATCAGTATCTGTAATTCTGCTTGTCAACCTCACCACTGATAAAGAAATTGGCTTCATCACAGATCAGTACCTGATAGGAAAAACGCTGGCTTATCTTCAGTTGATGCGTTACCCGTTCTCCAAACTGTACCCGATGGTCAGTGTCATCCTCAGTCAAGTGTTGAATTTTGTACGGTGCCATTCGTACTGCGATAAAATTCGCAGAACTCAGGCAAGACTAACCCCACGTTCTTGCGAAAGGTGATGAGTGCTCCACTGCGAGCTCTTGCTAACTGCCTCCAGTACTCTCACTGTTGCTGCTTCATAGGTGGCGGGGTTTGGTCTTCCAGATTTCTGTTAATCTGCGACGGAGCCTGTTGCCCGCAGTTTGACTAAAAAGTTTGGCTACTTCACTGTGAAAAATGGAATGTCTGGTCGGGTGGCAACTGTTGAAATCCTCATCAATGACCCGTGTGCGTCGTTGTCCTAACATCAAGATGATTTCGATGCGTTCTTCTTGTGTTAATGACGATTTCGTAACCTGTAAATGAGGAAACAACGGTTAAAACGCGAGCATGAGTAAATTTTACCTAACATTTAAACGCATTTAAACAGGCCAGGCATGAGATTTGTACTCTGCGCCGTTTAAAGCTCCATCCGATGCCTTTTCGGTACATAGCATTCACGCTGCCGAGCGTATCACTGCTGCAACACATACCTGGTTCTCGAGAATGAATAAAGCTATGTTCACAACAACACGTCATCGTTTTCCTGGTGAAATTCTCTGTTTGTCTGGTACGGCACATTACCACTTGCCCACTGGAAATTTTCGTGTTGAATACAAGATGACTGCTTTCAAGATTGCCTTCTCTCTCCTGTCTCTGTCCATCTCCCCAGTTTTTCCTCCTTACCCACTTCTCTGTCCATCACCTCCTCCCCCTCTCTCTGTCTACCTTCTCCTACCCCCTCTATCTCCTCCTACCTCGTCTCTCTCCCCATCTTTCAGTTCATCATCTCCTCCCCCCTTTCTCTGTCCATCTTATCCTCCTGCCCTCTCTCTCTGTCCATCTCCTCTTTCGCGTTTTCTATGTCCATTTGCTCTCATACCTCTGTGTATCTCCTTTTCCCCCCTGTCTCTGACCCTGAGTCTTGTTTACTGTTACTGCAAATTCAGATGCTGCTGTGGATATTGTAGCACAGACACAGTCCCTTTGACTGTTCAGAGATGTCACTAAACCCGCCCAAAGATGTAAACACAACCATGCATGAGCAGCGCCTATTAGACGGGGGGGGGGGGGGGGGGGGGAGGGTCCAACAGCCGGTCAGTTCCAGTCGTTCCACCAAGAAGGAGGTACACGGCTCGTTTTGTCTGTAGTTCTACCATGCCTAGACGGTCGATACCGCTGTTCGATCGCGTCCGAATTGTTACTTTGTGCCAGGAAGGGATCTCAACAAGGAAGGGGCCAGGCATCTCGGAGTGAACCAAAGCGATGTTGTTCGGACGTGGAGGAGATACAACGAGACAGGAAATGTCAATGACATGCCTCGCTCAGGCAGTGGATGACCACTACCTACGGATTATGGCTCGGAGGAACCCTGACAGTAACGCCACCATGTTGAATAATGCTTTTCGTGCAGTCACAGGACGTCGTGTTACGACCAACTGTGCGTAATAGGCTGCATGATGCGCAACTTCACTTCCGACGTCCATGGCGACGTCCATCTTTGAAACCACGACACAATGCAGCACGATACAGATGGGCCCAACAACATGCCAAACGGACCGCTCAGGACTGACATCACGTTCCCTTCACCGATGAGTGTCGCATATGCCTTCAACCAGACAATCGTCGGAGACGTGTTTGGAGGCAACTCAGTCAGGCCGAACGCCTTAGACACACTGTCCAGTGTGTGCAGCAGGGTGAAGGTTCCCTGCTGTTTTGGGGTGGCATTATGTGGAGCTGACGTACGCCGCTGGTGGTCATGGAAGGCGCCGTAACGGCTGTACGATACGTGAATACCATCCTCCGACCGATGGTGCAACCATATCGGCAGCATATTGGCAAGGCATTCGTCTTCATGGTCGACAATTCGCACCCCCATCGTGCACATTTTGTGAATGACTTCCTTCAGGATAATGACATCGCTCGACTTGAGTGGCCAGCATGTTCTCTAGACACGAACCCTGTCGAACATGCCTGAGATAGATTGAAAAGTGCTCTTTTTGGACGATGTGACCCACCAACCACTCAGGGATCTCCGCCTAATCGCCGATGAGAACTGAGACCATCTGGACCAACAGTGCATCAATGCAAGAGACGTGCTACGGGGCATTAGAGGTACCGGTGTGTACAGTAATCTAAACTACCATCTCTGAAGGTCTCGCTGTATGGTGGTACAACATGCAATGTGTGGTTTTCATGAGCAATAAAAAGGGCGGAAATGATGTTTATGTTGATATCTATTCCAATTTTAGGTACAGTTCCAGAAGTTACGGAACCGAGGTGATGCATAACTTTTTTTGATGTGTGTATTTTAGAAAGCATAAAGTATAAACGTTTAGTGGAAAGGTATTTTTTTGAGATTGTTATATGTTTTCTCCTTATATATTACAAAAATATATTTACATATTAGACCCATTAAAATATACATATATTAAAGAATTAGGTACTAAAACACGCCCGCATTAGAATACAAAGTTATGTCAAAATTTCGAATCAATCGAAGAATTGGTAGCTAAAAACACACCTGTATTAAAATGCAACATTGCGTAAAAATTCCAAGCAATCAGTGAAGAACTTTCGGAGATACACAATTATGAACAAACGAACATTTATATTTTTATTTATATAGATTAATAGTGTCTCGAAATTTTTTGGACTGACAAGGTAGATTTCAATCCTCGGATGCCAGCGCCCAACTACATCCATCTGTTCTACCTAGAATCTATTTAAATTACAGAAGAAGTCTCAAGGCTAACTACGGCTCAGATTTACCAAACCATAATTTGAGACACTCTGCGGGACCCAATGCACGTCAGTTACGCATGAAGAGACTGGTCTCAAGTCTGGAAAAATTTCCCATCCCCGGCCTTGCCCAGAGATGTTAGAGCCGTCTGGTACGAGGTAGCCACAGAATCGCTTTGTACCCCGCTTCCTACCCGTATAGAAAAACAGGCTCCACCTATTTCCTAGCGCACGTTGCAGTGGAATCTGGAGGCTACTGCAGTTCATGTCCTCCTACACTAGCAATCTACAGCAGTTTGTAAATGGGTGAGAAAAATGGTAGCCTTCATCACCGGGCAATGCCTCAAGCAATTGGTATTTAATATCCAATGACCTGCCTGGATGCTTTTATTCAGCGCAAGATACAATAGCTACAATTAGCTATCCGGATACCAACAACCCAAACTTTTAGGAAATACTATTCTACCTTCTTTCCCAGCATTAGATCTTGAAGTGATGAATGGGAGACAAGCACACGTACAAATTCTGTAATATTCTTACAAATAGCTTTAATATTAGAACAAGGGCATAAAAGTCAATAGGATTTAAAGAAAACCATTAGTGTGAAGAAGGCTTTCAGTTCACAAGACGAATTTTGGGCACCTGAAGAACTTTAGTTGTCCAAAAAACCTAGTATCCAAGGCCAAAGGTCTGGAAAAGCTTTAGCTCTCAAGAAGATTCTTGAGATAAGATGTGTTACAGTTGCCTCTAAATTCCAATGCAAGCTTTATGAAGAAGCAAATTATTTATTTATCTCTTATTTTCAGTTCAGTTGTTTCACAAATAAAACTTTGATTTCATTATTTGAGGAAAGAAAAGATTGTTTTACGAAGAAAAATACAGCAACATACACTGATGTGCCAAAACATTATAGCCGTCTACTTAATAGGTTGTTTGTTCGGCTTTAGAACGAAATACATCACTGATTCTGCGTATCAGGGATCCGAAAATTTGTTGGTAGGTTAATGGGGGTATGTGGCATTAGATGTCTACGCACAGGTCATATAATTCGCGTAAATAACGGGCAGCAGATTTGCGTACGCGGTTATGGCGCAACATAGCGAACCAGATGGGTTCCATGGTGTTTACACCAGGCGAATTTGGTCGCCGATACATAAACGAGAGTTCACTATAATGCTCCTGAAACCACCGTATCATAGTTCTGGCTCCGAAACACGGACAATTGTCCTGCTGGAAGATGACATCACCGTCGGGGAAGACATCAAGTATGAAGGGATGCAAGTGATTCGGAGCTATCAGTGTGTCTCCGATTGCTACCACAGGTCCCATGCAAGCGCAGGAGAATGTCTGCCATAACATAATACTGTACCCACCAGCCTGCGTTCGTGGCGTGCTGCACGTTTCGAGCCGCCATTCACCTCGATGACGGCGGTTGTGGAGACAACCATCGATTTAGTGTAGCAATAATGTGATTCACCCAATGAGCCGACACATTTCCATCGATCGACGATCGAATTCCAATGGTCCCGTGTCCATTGCAATCGTAATTGACGATGTCGTTGGTTCAACATGTGAGCTAGTAGGGGTGGTCTGCTGCTGAGCTCCATGTTAAACAATGTACGATGAATGGTGTGCTCCGAAACGCTTGTTTGTGCACCAGCACTGTGCTCTTCCGGCAGAGATGCCACAGATCCCATCTGTCCTACTTTACAGAACAGACAAGCTTCCGAACCCCACGTTCTGTTAAGAGTCGTTGAGGTCCAACCATTTAGTCCCTAGTGGTAGTTTCACTGTCCTAGCTCTTTCCGTAAATGTTCACGACAGTAGCGCGTAAACATTCGACCAGCTTGGCCATTTTCGAGATATTCGTTCATCGACTCTGCGTAATAATAATCTGCTCTTTGTCAGAGTTGCTTATTTCAATATATTTCCCCATTTGCAGCCCATACCTTCGCTAGGGTGATGTCCTGTGCGTGTGTGCCCCGCTTACATACGAGGTGCATTCAAGTTCTAAGGCCTCCGATTTTTTTTCTCCGGACTGGAAAGAGATAGAAACATGCGCATTGATTTAAAATGAGGCCGCGTTCATTGTCAATACATCCCAGAGATGGCAGCACAGTACGGCAGATGGAATTTTACCGCCAGCGGCGAGAATGAGAACAGTTTTAAATACTTAAAATGGCGACGTTTTCCTTACTTGAACAGCATGCAATCATTCGTTTTCTGAATTTGCGTGGTGTGAAACCAATTGAAATTCATCGACAGTTGAAGGAGACATGTGGTGATGGAGTTATGGATGTGTCGAAAGTGCGTTCGTGGATGCGACAGTCTAATGAAGGCAGAACATCGTTTGACAACAAACCGAAACAACCTCGGGCTCGCATAAGCCGGTCTGACGACATGATCGAGAAAGTGGAGAGAATTGTTTTGGGGGATCGCCGAATGACTATTGAACAGATCGCCTCCAGAGTTGGCATTTCTGGGGGTTTTGTGCACACAATCCTGCATGACGACCTGAAAATGCGGAAAGCGTCATCCAGGTGGGTGCCACGAATCCTGACGGACGAGCACATGGCTGCCCGTGTGGCATGTTGCCAAGCAATGTTGACGCACAACGACAGCATGAATGCGACTTTCTTTTCGTCGGTTGTGACAATGGATGAGACGTGGATGCCATTTTTGAATCCAGAAACAAAGCGCCAGTCAGATCAATGGAAGCACACAGATTCACCGCCACCAAAAAAATTTCGGGTAACCGCCAGTGCTGAAAAAAGGATGGTGTCCATGTTCTGGGACAGCGAGGGCGTAATCCTTACCCATTGCGTTCCAAAAGGCACTACGGTAACAGGTCCATCCTACGAAAATGTTTTGAAGAACAAATTCCTTCCTGCACTGCAACAAAAACGTCCGGGAAGGGCTGCGTGTGTGATGTTTCAGCAAGACAACGCACCCGCACATCGAGCTAACGTTATGCAACAGTTTCTTCGTGATAACAATTTTGAAGTGATTCCTCATGCTCCCTACTCACCTGACCTGGCTCCTAGTTACTTTTGGCTTTTTCCAACAATGAAAGACACTCTCCGTGGCCGCACATTCACCAGCCGTGCTGCTATTGCCTCAGCGATTTTCCAGTGGTCAAAACAGACTCCTAAAGAAGCCTTCGCCGCTGCCATGGAATCATGGCGTCAGCGTTGTGAAAAATGTGTACGTCTGCAGGGCGATTACGTCGAGAAGTAACGCCAGTTTCATCGATTTCGGGTGAGTAATTAATTAGAAAAAAAATCGGAGGCCTTAGAACTTGAATGCACATTGTACTTTTGTTACCACGTCAGGCGCTTTCAACGCCACCAGGTGGCGTCCGACGTCATGGTGAGCAGTGGTCATAATGTTTTGACTTATCAGAGTAAGCTAGTAAAAAACCACAATGGTGAGGGCAAAGTTTGGCTACAGGGGATGGATGAATGATCACTTAACAAAATATAGTGATTTAAGCTAGCAGACGATCACTTTGGTGTGAATAACATTGAGCTACAAGGGCAGGAAGAAGGATCACTTAAGAAAATGGCGTAATTGGTTACACACTGCACTCGGAAGAGACGGGATATGGAATCGAATCACCGTCGTAGAAACAGTTTTAACGTGCCACACAATCAGTGCAGTACATACTTTCTAAATTCTGTTCCAGGGCTCATCATCGATTATTTTTTCTATTACTGCTACAAATGCAAGAAGGATAACGTGAGTGCATGCTCATCTGAGTGGAATCAAAGATCTACGTTAAAGGTATGATGAAAATCGCGCTGTTTTTTATGAGTTCAGTTCCAGAAATGTAATAAACAGTGTTACAGTTTCTTTTTGAATGCTGTCCATAAATGGGACTACTTATCAGTATTGATCTGATAACAGCGTCGCAACATTTCATCGACTTCCTCCAGTCTTCTCCTTCGTCTGGATCATATGGATGTCCATATATAGTAGTATTAATTTATTCTGTAGACAGCCTTCTTGCAAATAATTAGAACCTTTCAGTAAACTTGAACACGATTTTACTGCTAGACACACAAAGTCACAGCCAAAGATATGAAGTCCAAAATCGAAACCTTACAAATTTCATGAAGATAAACAGAAAAATTGGTCTAATAAAATGTAGTAGTTTTATTAGTGCACACTTTCTCGCCAGGAAATAAAAGTCAATTGCAGTGAACAATCAACTTCGTCATTGGATTGTGAAAGTGACGAGTCTAAAATCACATTCTTTAACAGTGTCTATACCGCTATATATTACCATAAACCGTTTTAAACATGGCTGTCTCTCAGTCTGATGTTGTCCTAGCAAGACATACGTGCCAAAGGCTTCAACATGTTTAATTTTAATTTTTAACTTGAGCACATCTGCCGGAAACCTTGACCATTGCTTTTTCGCAATCTAAATTTACGGTTTCTTAAAATTTCATTCTGATAAAGACATACTTAGAGGTGTTGAAACCTACGTCAGTGTACCAGACAGTTATTTGCAACCGGTTGACTGTGTGATTCCTACACTGAAAAATATTGCAATACACGCTACACAGTTAACGTAGTAAAAATTCGCATTATCTCGTTACGACTTCTTTCAAATGCGATAGTCGAACTTTCAGGTCGTCAGTGTTGCTGCTTCATATCAGTTCTATGACTCACTCAGAAATGTTTGCTTATAGTTATCACACTCCTGATCCGCCCGTTGAAGAGAACTGTATCAGTCACGGTATGTTACATAACAGGTTGGCTTGTCTGATCCCTAGTTTCGCTCTAAGTAAAAGAACGAGCCGATTGAAAAACATATATTAAAAGCGAAGTTCAGGTCTTTTCTATTCATTATTAAAATACTCCTACCCCCATGAACCATGGACCTTGCCGTTGGTGGGGAGGCTTGTGTGCCTCAGCGATACAGATGGCCGTACCGTAGGTGCAACCACAACGGAGGGGTATCTGTTGAGAGGCCAGACAAACGTGTGGTTCCAGAAGAGGGGCAGCAGCCTTTTCAGTAGTTGCAGGGGCAACAGTCTGGATGATTGACTGATCTGGCCTTGTAGCACTAACCAAAACGGCCTTGCTGTGCTGCTACTGCGAACGGCTGAGCGCAAGGGGAAAGTACGGCCGTAATTTTTCCCGAGGGCATGCAGCTTTACTGTATGGTTAAATGATGATGGCGTCCTCTTGGGTAAAATATTCCGGAGGTAAAATAGTCCCCCATTCGGAACTCCGGGCGGGGACTACTCAAGAGGACGTCGTTATCAGGAGAAAGAAAACTGGCGTTCTATGGATCGGAGCGTGGAATGTCAGATCCCTTAATCGGGCAGGTAGGTTAGAAAATTTAAAAAGGGAAATGGATAGGTTAAAGTTAGATATAGTGGGAATTAGTGAAGTTCTATGGCAGGAGTAACAAGACTTTTGGTCAGGTTAATAGAGGGTTATAAATACAAAATCAAATAAGGGTAATGCAGGAGTAGGATTAATAATGAATAAAAAATAGGAGTGCGGGTAAGCTACTACAAACAGCTTAGTGAACGCATTATTGTGGCCACGATAGACACGAAGCCCATGCCTACTACAGCAGTACAAGTTTATATGCCAACTGGGTCTGCAGATGATGAAGAAATTGATGAAATGTATGATGAGATAAAAGAAATTATTCAGGTAGTGAAGGGAGACGAAAATTTAATAGTCATGGGCGACTGGAATTCGAGAGTAGGAAAAGGGAGAGAAGGAAACATAGTGGCTGAATATGGATTGGGGGAGAGAAATGAAAGAGGAAGCCGTCTGGTAGAATTTTGCAGAGAGCATAACTTAATCATAGCTAACACTTGGTTCAAGAAGCATAAAAGAAGGTTGTATACATGGAAGAATCCTGGAGATACTAGAAGGTATCAGATATATTATATAATAGTAAGACAGAGATTTAGGACCCAGGTTTTAAATTGTAAGACATTTCCAGGGTCAGATATGGACCCTGACCACAATCTATTGGGTATGAACTGTAGATTAAAACTGAAGAAACTGCAAAAAGGTGGGAATTTAAAGAGATGGGACCTGGATAAACTGACTAAACCAGAGGTTGTAGAGAGTTTCAGGGAGAGCATAAGGGAACAACTGACAGGAATGGGGGAAAGAAATACAGTAGAAGAAGAATGGGTAGCTCTAAGGGATGAAGTAGTGAAGGCGGCAGAGGATAAAGTAGGTAAAAAGACAAGGACTAGTAGAAATCCTTGGGTAACAGAAGAAATATTGAATTTAATTGATGAAAGGAGAAAATATAAAAACGCTGTAAATGGAGCAGGCAAAAAGGTATACAACCGTCTCAAAAATGAGATTGACAGGAAGTGCAAAATGGCTAAGCAGGGATGCCTAGAGGACAAATGTAAAGAGCTCAGATGGAAACCCAGTTCTAAGCAAAGAAGGGAAAGCAGAAAGGTGGAAGGAGTATATAGAGGGTCTATACAAGGGCGATGTACTTGAGGACAATATTATGAAAATTGAAGAGGATGTAGATGAAGATGAAATGGAAGACACGATACTGCGTGAAGAGTTTGCCAGAGTACTGAAAGACCCGAGTCGAAACAAGGCCCCGGGAGTAGACAACATTCCATTGGAACTACTGACGGCCTTGGGAGAGCCAGTCATGACAAAACTATACCATCTGGTGAGCAAGATGTATGAGACAGGCGAAATACCCTCAGACGTCAAGAAGAATATAATAATTCCAATCCCAAAGAAAGCAGGTGTTGACAGATGTGAAAATTACCGAACTATCAGTTTAATAAGTCGCTGCTGCAAAATACTAAAGCGAATTCTTTACAGACGAATGGAAAAACTGGTAGAAGCCGACCTCGGGGAAGATCAGTTTGGATTCCGCAGAAATGTTGGAACACGTGAGGCAATACTGACCCTACGACTTATCTTAGAAAATAGATTAAGGAAAGGCAAACCTACGTTTCTAGCATTTGTAGACTTAGAGAAAGCTTTCGACAATGTTGACTGGAATACTCTCTTTCAAATTCTAAAGATGGCAGGGGTAAAATACAGGGAGCGAAAGGCTATTTACAATTTGTACAGAAACCAGATGGCAGTTGTAAGAGTCGAGGGCCATGAAATGGAAGCAGTGGTTGGGAAAGGAGTGAGACAGGGTTGTAGCCTCTCCCTGATGTTATTCAATCTGTATATTGAGCAAGCAGTAAAGGAAACAAAAGAAAAATTCGGAGTAGGCATTAAAATTCATGGAGAACAAGTAAAAACTTTGAGGTTCGCCGATGACATTGTAATTCTGTCAGAGACAGCAAAAGACTTGGAAGAGCAGTTGAACGGAATGGATAGTGTCTTGAATGGAGGATATAAGATGAACATCAACAAAAGCAAAACGAGGATAATGGAATGTAGTCAAATTAAATCGGGTGATGCTGAGGGAATTAGATTAGGAAATGAGACACTTAAAGTAGTAAAGGAGTTTTGCTATTTAGGGAGTAAAATAACTGATGATGGTCGAAGTAGAGAGGATATAAAATGTAGACTGGCAATGGCAAGGAAAGCGTTTCTGAAGAAGAGAAATTTGTTAACATCGAGTATAGATTTAAGTGTCAGGAAGTCGTTTCTGAAAGTATTTGTATGGAGTGTAGCCATTGAAACACGTATGTTGTGCGGCAGCGATGCTGAGACATTGTAGAATCTCTGACCAGAGCAGTTGCGCTCGACTCGCAGTAGCGAGCAGTCAGTCAGTCAGTCTGCAGTAGTCAGTCCTCAGTAGTGCTTGGAGTCGGTTGCTAGCAGTAGCGGAGAGCAGTCGACGGGCGTCGGCATCGCAATGGTCGAGATTCAGGACGAGGTATAATTTATTTAAATAAATAATCATGCAGCTTTGCGCTCATCAGATAATGTAACGAACACTCATTGTAATTTAACTTTCAAAAATCGCCCCCAATAATAATTTTGATTTAAAAGCAATTTTAGAGACAATCATTCAAATTTCCTTCCATTTCCTTTTAACAAAGATTTTTAAAAGGTACTTCCAATGCTTTTCATGCAAGCGCCAGAGAACAATAAGAGCAGAATTTTGACATGCAGTGTCACTAAGGTAAGAAATTTATTCTCGTTTCGCACAGGGCAAACACCGACATTTCGGTTTAATTGACTTTTGGTTATCACTGTAGTTTCATTGTCATGAGATTATCGTTCATTATTTGATGGGAACTTGTACTTGAGTCAGATAGCGAGCTTTCATTTAATTGTCTTTGCCATTAATATTCTTGTGGGGAGTTTACACTTAGCTGTGGCACCATTACTAATAAATATAGTTATTTTTTTTTTAGAATTTGTTGTGGGGAGGTTACACTTGGCGACACCCAGTCCAGGATCGTATTTCGTGTGAATCTTTTGAAAAACAGTCAGATATCTGCTCTTATTTCTTAGATATAATTAGGATTTGGCGCAACGCTTTTACTAATCTTGTGACTTTCTTTCTACAGGTCAACGGCAATTCGTTGCTCTGTTGTATTTGTGTGTTGATTTTGCATTGTGCTTATTTGTTTTGTGATTAATTGTGACTACTGTAAAAATGCCGCGAAAGACTGTGAATAGTGTATCGCGAGGTATTGTGAATGAAGTTACAGACTCAAACAATTTTACCGATAGGACTGGTGACACGCAGTGTAATGATGACAATCCTGCGTTCACTGACAATCAATGCGTTCCAACCACTAATGATGACTTTTGTCTAAATGATGAACAAACGAACTCGGTTATGTCCTCTGTTAATTTGACGACAATCGATGACGAGGGACGCTCTGTTGTAATGAGCGCTGCCCAGCTTAACACACCCGGTTTGGAAAATTCAAATAACGTACAGACAAATTTCTCTAATGAAAATGAGCAGGATACACAAAGTACGCCGGATTTATTTAATTCCGAAATAGTGTCTGACAGTGTACATCCGACTGACAAACCTTTTTGTACATCTCAGAATAACCAAATGGTTACAGAAAGCGGAACAATTCCAGATCCACCATTAAACAGCACGGAGAATAGAGTAGGTAATAATGGATTGGAACAATTTATGGCAAGATTGCTACAACAACACAGTCAAAATCTTATACAACACTTTAAAGAAGATAACAAACAACTTAGTGAACAGGTCAGACAACAGAGTGAAGATTTCAAACAACTTAGTGAGCAGAACAAACAGTTTAATGAAAAATTAGACAACAATTCCAGACAGTTAAATGAAAAATTAGACAACAATTCGAGACAGCTTAGTGAACAAATTAGAGCCGTTGCCGCACAGTGTCATGACACTAAGGAACAGTTACGCGAGGAAATTGAGGCTTGTTCAAGAAAAAGTAGCGAAGAAATTAGATCGGTTGCTCAAGAATTAAGGGATATGCAAACAACTACAACAGAAACACTTAGAGCGGAAATTAGCGCAGTCGCTAAACAATGCTCTGAAAAAGCTACACAATTACGGGACGAATTTAAAGCAATGACAATAGAACTTTCACGCACAATGGATGAAAAGATTGACGCGAAATTCGAACAACAGAACACTCAAATTAACGAACGTCTTAGTCTTCACATACAAAACAGTGATACGCGTTTCCGCAAATTTATTGATGATCAAAATAAAGTAAAACGTCAAGTAATGGAAACAATCACTGCTCAGAGACAGGAAGACAAACGTAAAATGTTTGTGAAGGCAAAAACGTATATAGACAACAATATTGCTACAGTGTCCGACGAAATTAATACCGTCAAACAGTTGAACGCGGAATTAGGTGATGAGATTTCTGACCTTAAATCGAAAACAGATACACACACAGCAGATATTCAATCAGTGACCGATAGACTCGAACAATTAGAATTAACACAGGATTCCGATGTCGTCAAAGCTGACGTTAAAAAACTGAACGAAACTACACGTAATTTGCAAAAACAGATTAATGCGTCCGACTCTAAAAATGATGATCAGGCAAAAATACTGACTGAAAAATATGATGAATTGGCCAGTCGTATTGATGCTATTGAAAGTACTAATGACAGCAAATCAGACGACATTTCACCGGTTTCATTTAGTCAAACAACTGAATTTCAAAATTTACAGCAAACAATTAATGAAATCGATTCGTCTAATAACACGTTGCGTAGAAAACTGTCAAGTTTACAGCAGGAAGTAACACAGATGAAAAATATTTCGGTTAATAACGCATCACAGCAGACGCCGCTTTGCGAACATTTGTCAGATTCGCGCAACGCGTGCAATTTGGGTAATCTACAAAGAGCACCCGACTTTGATTCCGAACAATCACAGTTCAACAGATTCTCTTACAACCATGAACCTGTTCCATCACACAGAGACGATAATTTCGATTACAAACATTTTCTGTCAGTGAGAAAGTTTAAAATATTTAAAAACGACAGAACACAGATTCACCCGCTAGATTGGATCCAACAATTTAGCTTTGCTTTTCCACCGACTTGGCCTGTAACGCACAAACTGGAATTTATTTGCAGCTTCCTGGAAGGCGAACCGGCAACTCGTATGAGGCCGATCGCGAGACAATGTTATTCAGTAGAGGAATTTCAGAATGCTTTTCTGTCAGCGTACTGGTCGAAGACGACACAGCGCGGAATTAAAGATCAGTTAATTAGTTTACCAAATTATGAAAACTCCAATTTTCCCAGTGTGACGCAATTTTTTGAGCACATGGTGCAACAAAATCAGTACCTTAGTGAACCGTACAGTGAATCTGCACTCATTCAATTATGTATCTCTAAATTACCAAGGTCATTAAGAGTGTCACTTTTAACCGGTCAGCAAAAGGAAAATATTTCAGCATTCAGAGATCTATTGCAGCTTTTAGAAGTGCAGCAATCGGATTATTCTTTCGTAAACAAAAAATTTTCATATAACAACCAAAGCCAACAAACTTACAGTAATTATGATCAGACACGTAATTTCAATAGGAGAGGTAACAGGCGCTTTAGGACCGACAACCATCAAAACTTTAATAACAGACAAGATTCTAATTATCAATATCGTCAGAATTTTCAGCAACAGGAGCCATATTTTAGTAACAACAGAGGTTTTTCACAACAGCAACAAAACCAGCCGGTTAGCATACCTAACCAACAATGGAATGCACAAGGTCAACCAGGCTTTAATGCTTCGCCGCGTGCACGTATAGTCCTAGGTCCAACAAATAGTAACGCACGGGAGCAAGAAAATAACTACGTACAGAGAAGACAGTATTTCAATTCTTATCGCAATGCACCGTATAGGAACGACTATCACGACAGACGTAAAAACGATGAGCACAATTTTCAGCGTACATCTAACAACAGTCGGTCATACCAACAGCAAAATTATCCACAAGAACCTATTCTCATGAATGAACCCGACAGTAGGTATCATCCAGAGCGTAATACGTCTGGAAGAAGTAATAGAACGGTTCAAATTGTAGAAATGCCACATCCTTCTAATAATAATAACACGTCAGATAGAATCTGACTAGATACTGTACAGGACGCATCTTCAAATAACACAAGCACTACTTTCGACACGCAAAATGTTGTTCACGAAAATGTAATTACGTTTGACGACATCAGAGACACTCTTTTGCAGGAAAAACCAGTTATTCAGAAAACTATTTCACATCCTGTCATCGAAGTTAAAATAGGTTCATCGAAATTTTCAGCAGTAATTGATTCCGGATCACCTATGTCAGTCATTAATGAGGAAACTTTCAACGAGTGCAACAAAGAGAATATTTATCCTACATTTCCTTTAGGCAAAACGAAAGTGAAAGGAGCAGTATCGAGTAAAGGAGTGGATGTGAAATTACAGACGCATTTATCATTTTGTATTGGAGGTCATACTTTTCACTCAAATTTTTGGATTGTTCCCTTGTTGACAACAGACGTAATTTTAGGTACTAATTTTCTCGTACAACACGACGCAGTGGTTGACTTTCAAAATTCTTATTTAATGTTGAAGGACGAAAATGTGCAATTGGCTTTAGAATTTCAGCACTCATTATCATCAGAAGAGGAAACAATTAATTGTACAGAGGTCATTTCAGTATTGCGTAACATAGACTGTAATCCCACATTGTTCACGGATACGTACGTACACAACTATAATACTCCAGACGAAACTGACTACGACGTAATGCAGATGATTACTGACAAAGTTAAACAGAGCAGTGCAAATACAGACGACGAACGAACGCAATTACACAAAATTCTTTTTCAGCAAGCTCCAGTTTTCGATAACATTCCTGGTACTATGTCCGGCTTTATGTATGAATTTCAAGTCAAACAGCACGACACATTTAAAGCTAAGCATTATCCCATTCCGTATATTCATAGAGAACAAGTTAAAAAAGAGTTGCAGGATATGCTTGACCAAGGTATTATAGAACCAGCAGTTAGCCCGTACATAAACCCGCTGCATATTGTTAAGAAAAAAGATGGCTCACTTCGCCTCGTACTTGATTCACGTCACATTAATGACATTATTATTAATGAAACAGATCGACCACAGACATTAGAAGAACTACTACAGAAATTTCACGGTACAGCTATTTATTCCACATTAGATTTGAAATCGGGATTTTGGCAAATACAACTTCATCCAAATTGCAGAAAATATACAGCTTTTCTCTGTTTCGGCGACTGTTATCAATTTTGCAAATTACCGTTCGGCTTAACTATTTCTTCTGCTGCTTTTATTCGCGGTTTGAACACAATACTTCCGACAGAACTTAAAGACAGAATTACGACGTACGTAGACGACATTCTTATTGCAGAAGCTAACTGGTCTGAACATAATCTGATTTTAGAACGACTATTGCAAACTTTCCATGCACAAGGACTTACAGTTAACCTCAGTAAATCGCATTTTGGTAAAACTTCTATAAAATTTCTTGGACACGTAATTTCAGCAGAAGGCATTGCGCCTGATCCAGAAAAACTTCAAGCTCTACGTGACATTACTGTTCCTACAACAAAGAAACAATTACGCAGTTTTTTGGGCTTAATTAACTTTTTTCGTAAATTTATTTATCACTCTGCTTTAGACACGCCTAGATTATGCCAATTAACAGGTAAAAACACTATTTGGTCATGGGATAAGCAAGCACACTCTGAATTCGTGAACCTGAAACATGCTTTGTTGAATGCACCACTTTTATCGCACCCAGATCTTACTCGAAATTTTTCTATTGCCACCGACAGTTCCAACACAGCTTTAGGCGTACATATTTTTCAGGAAATTGAAGAAGATGGTTCTACAGTAATTAAAAACATCGCATTTGCAAGCCGCATTTTGTCACCTGCTGAACGAAATTATTCCGTTACTGAACTAGAAACATTATGTGTTGTATGGGCTTTTACGAGATTTAGGCATTTTCTTTATGGAAGACACACGACCGTTTACACAGATCACAGAGCTATTCAATTCTTACTTTCGGCTAAATTCACTCACGACAGGTTAAGTAGATGGAAACTTTATTTGCAGGAATTTAATTTTACGATTGTTCACATTCCCGGCACACAAAATGTTATAGCAGACGCACTTTCTCGTTCTCTCAGCAACAATCAGCAAGACGTAGCAACCAACTTCTGCAAAGCAAATTTCAGCGTCATGTACATTCAACAAGTTGCATTTGAAAATTTTATTTCATCGTCATTACAGGACATAGCACGAGAGCAAAGTAAAGACAATGTGTGGAAAGAAATTAAACACCTTTGGCAAGATAAGAATAATGTTACGATTAGAAACCACTACACTGTACGCAATGACATTCTGTTTCGCCGCTCTCATCCAGACAGCAACAACTGGTTATTATGCATTCCTGACGAACTGATTAACAAATTAATATGGTACACGCATTTAAGTTACGCACATTATGGAGCAAGAAAATGTTTTCTTATACTGAGACAGAACTGTTATTTTTCGAACATGGAAAAACGTATACGACGAGTTTTAGCGTCATGTAAAATTTGTCAGAAAGCTAAGTCAGACACCACTTCACACATTCCTCCATTATATCCCATTGTACCTGTTAAATTAAGACATATGGCCGCAGTAGACATTTTGGTCCAATTCCGAGAACTAACAGAGGTTTTTGCTACATCTTTGTCGCTGTTGAACTCACTTCAAAATTTGTTACCTTCACTCCGTTACGCAAAGCTACTGCTAAAACTGTTTCGAAAGCATTTGTAAAGCATTTTCTATTTCATATAGGGCATGTGATGAAAGTAATTTCTGACAATGGATCACAATTTCGTTCTGTCATATGGACACGCATGTTACGAGCTAGAAACATTTCTCCGATTTATATATCCAAGTACCACGCCTCTTCGAACCCTTGTGAACGAATAATGAAAGAAATTGGTAAACTGTGTAGAATATACTGCCACAAAAGACATGTTAATTGGGAGACACACATACACTCATTCCAAGATGTAATTAATTCAATACCAAATGAATCTACTATGCTACCTCCGTCTGTTATACTGAAAAACGTTGAACCACCAAACAAAATCAAAGAATTAGTAACATTTCCTACATCTCGTCGATTACGACACCACGAAATAATTGACATTGCGCTGAACAACATCAAACGTGCCGCAGAGCGCCGGAGAAGACAGCAAAAACAGGTTTGTAGACACCGAGACTTTCACGTTGGACAGAAGATATTAGTACGTACACACTATTTATCCAGCAAATTAAAAGGTAAGTGCAGTAAATTTGAACTTCTATACGCAGGTCCATATCGGATTCGCAGCATTCCTCACCCCAATGTTGTACACGTCGAAACTCTGAGAACCAGAAAATCGAAAGGCAACCATCATGTGTCAAACATTAAACCCTTTATCGAATGAAACCACTTTACGATGTAACATGCTATGAGGCCGTTTACACATTTTATGACCACTTATGCAATTATATTCACATGACTAATTACTGATGATTATCGTATTTTTTTCTTGGCAAGTGCCCGGCAAGGTAAGGTTAGCAGGTCGCTTTTCTTGTCGTTACACATCAGACCGTGCACATTTTTTCATTTTTTTTTTGTATGTATGATTGTTTTTCATGTTTTGTTTGTATGCACTGTGAACTAGTTAAGGTATAACACACACCATTTGACTTTTTGCCCTATGATATCTCAACATCGTGACTGTTTTACATTTTTTTTTGCTGCTGCATTGTGATATTCTCTGTACATTTTTTTTGCCTTTGAACACTGTCTATGCTTTGGACATATTACGTTTTTCTGTCATGTTATGCTGTATGCTTAATTGTGTCACCATTAACCAGTCATTATTTAATGGGTATATGATTTAAATGCAAGACATTAATCTTTGTTCATCAATTTCAGAAATAAATGATGCGTAAAGGAAATGAATTAAACAGAAGTGGGAATTTCACCTACGGAATAAACGAAAGAAGATGCAATAAGCTAATGAGGACGAGTAAATGGATCAGAATTAACAAGCATTAACCAGAATATATTATACACATCGCAGAATAGCAGTCTTAACTAATTTTTTCTTTCAGAATACAAGGCGATTGATGCAAGCTGTCAGACAGAACTACACATTTTAGTTTTAAGTGATGAAATATGCTAGGGATTAGGAATAGTTGTGTAATGAGTAATGAAGTGATTTTTTGCAGATGATAATGAATGCTGATAATGAATAATGATGAAGAATATGGTACTATGAATAATGAAGTTTTTGTTTACAGGTGATGATAATGATGAAGTTATGATGATATGAATAATGAAGTTTTTTCTTTACAGATGAGGATAATGTTGAAGTTATGTATTTATGCTATGTAGTTATTTAAGTATTTGTTGCAGTTTACTTTGACAGCAGGTGTTATATTGCGTAGTAGGATGACTGAAGGTTTTGGAAAGGACAGCTATGGAACACATATTTTTTTATACACATTTCACTACCTGTTAATTCGAAGTTCACTACTTTTCAGCATAGTCTGCGTTTCTTCTTTCAGCTCAATAATCCATTTTGTATTTTTCTTTCAGGAGAAGCTTTTTATGATACTTACTAAACTTGTTACTTATCATACCTGTTCTAGTACTTGCATTTTTCTTACCCACTTGTGTCTATCATTTATAAATGTGATAACCTTGCTACAACTGACTCATGACGAATGACGTTACACAATCTTTTCATTTATAGGAACAACCTAGAAGCAATTTTTTCTCTTATTTCTTCTTGCTTTCCCTTATAATTACCCAAAGCAATGCATTGCTAGCAGAAAAAACAAAATGTATTAACAGTCCCAGATAATGTCACTAGTTTATGATAATTCTGAATAACACTGATCAGCTCTGAATAGTATGTCACTTGAATAATGACTTCTTAATGATACCTAAACATAATTGCCACTATCTATTGTAATGAGAGTACTTATTATGCCCATGCTTATTAATGTTACTAATGTTTTGTACTATTCAATACTTGCTGGCCACTGAGTGCCCATAATTAATGTAATTACTTATTATGCCCATGCTTATTAATGCTATGACTGTAATTAACTGATTTTTCTAATAATGATTTCTTAATGATATGAAAAATACTGAATGATGAATAATGTTTTATACTATTCAATACTTGCTGGCCACTGAGTGCCTATAATTAAGACTTTTTATGAACATGTTCTGTAATATTAAAATACATGGTACAGAAATGTTCAATGACTAGAGTATGGATACCGCAAACTACTTATGTAATCACTAATCAAGACTTGTGTGTTAGTTAATGTCCTTCACCTTCTGACCTAACTACCTGAAATTATTGTAACATCCATTTGTCTTGTCAATCCTCATTATCATGGAGCACTATATTTGGTTTTTGCACTAATTCTACGTTGGTGTGCCTCTTAAGAGCGTGGTGTTGACACGACATGCTGTCCACCACTGTAACCGATGAAGACGTTATTATGGTCCCACTGTTTGGTGTACCTGGTATACTGCCAAATGATAGTATGGAATACTACTACGACGTTTCACTGTCTTGATACGCTGATAAATACTTCTGGGAACGGAACTGCAGATTGTATCACTTAGTTGTGATTCTGTGGAAAGATATGGACTTTCAGTGCAGCTATGTGCAAACTAAAGTGCTACAACCATGATGCAATCCTTCCTTTCCTATCCTAATAGTGAAAATCATTTTTTTACTAACACCATTTATGTTCATGGCCTATACATTTTTTCTCGATTTGTTGAACTCTAGTGCGAGTACACTTGTGTCACTTGTCGACATGATTTTTGCCATTTGTTGTCAAAATACTAAAGACATTTTCGATTTGTTTTGAAGTGCAGTATGTGTGCACTCTTGTCATCTATATTGTATATACTTTTTGTGATTTGATGATTTTTTCTACTCTTGCGTTTATTTGTTATAAAAATGTTCAAAAGTTTTCAGTGCATGTGCACTTATGTGAATATGTTTTCAACTGAACTACAGTGCCTGTGCACTCTTCCCAATTTACGATATGATTTGTGTTCATTCTGTATACCTTTTATGATTTATGTCACTTGTTACTCATTGTATATACATTTCGTTTTTTTTTACTGATATGTTCTCCACTGCAGTGCATGTGCACTCATGACACTTGTCAACATGATTTTTTTTGCCTGTTATGAAACTGCTAAAGAACTTTTCAGTGCGTGTGCATTTTATTATCTGTCAAATAATTTGTATATACATTTTTCCTGATTTGTTTTGTACTTATATTTTGTCTTGTCTGTAATGTTTTGCAATTGGTGCATGCGCACAACATTTAATTCATGTATTACATCCAAATATTTTGTAAATGTTAATTAATTAAAGGAAAAATTTGTTACGATGGCAAGTCCAAATGACTCACCATCGCTGCCAAATTTTTGCCCCCCCAGTGGAGGGTTATGAAACACGTATGTTGTGCGGCAGCGATGCTGAGACATTGTAGAATCTCTGACCAGAGCAGTTGCGCTCGACTCGCAGTAGCGAGCAGTCAGTCAGTCAGTCTGCAGTAGTCAGTCCTCAGTAGTGCTTGGAGTCGGTTGCTAGCAGTAGCGGAGAGCAGTCGACGGGCGTCGGCATCGCAATGGTCGAGATTCAGGACGAGGTATAATTTATTTAAATAAATAATCATGCAGCTTTGCGCTCATCAGATAATGTAACGAACACTCATTGTAATTTAACTTTCAAAAATCGCCCCCAATAATAATTTTGATTTAAAAGCAATTTTAGAGACAATCATTCAAATTTCCTTCCATTTCCTTTTAACAAAGATTTTTAAAAGGTACTTCCAATGCTTTTCATGCAAGCGCCAGAGAACAATAAGAGCAGAATTTTGACATGCAGTGTCACTAAGGTAAGAAATTTATTCTCGTTTCGCACAGGGCAAACACCGACATTTCGGTTTAATTGACTTTTGGTTATCACTGTAGTTTCATTGTCATGAGATTATCGTTCATTATTTGATGGGAACTTGTACTTGAGTCAGATAGCGAGCTTTCATTTAATTGTCTTTGCCATTAATATTCTTGTGGGGAGTTTACACTTAGCTGTGGCACCATTACTAATAAATATAGTTATTTTTTTTTTAGAATTTGTTGTGGGGAGGTTACACCATGTATGGAAGTGAAACATGGACGATAAATAGTTTGGACAAGAAGAGAATAGAAGGTTTTGAAATGTGGTGCTACAGAAGAATGCTGAATATTAGATGGGTAGATCACGTAATTAATGAGGAGGTATTGAATAGAATTGGGGAGAAGTTTGTGGCACAACTTAACAAGAAGAAGGGATCGGTTGGTAGGACATGTTCTGAGGCATCAAGGGATCACAAGTGTAGCATTGGAGGGCAGCGTGGAGGGTAAAAATCGTAGAGGGAGACCAAGAGACGAATACACTAAGCAGATTCAGAAGGATGTAGGTTGCAGTAAATACTGGGAGATGAAGAAGGCTGCACAGGATAGAGTAGCATGGAGAGCTGCATCAAACCAGTCTCAGGACTGAAGACAACAACATTAAAATACTTTTTCTGTATATCATTCCTAAGCAGTCAATCCAGAGAGCTTTTCTTTCAAAGATTTTCGTCATTATCATCACTGGAATACATATGAATCCCTTAGCCAAACGTCTTTTACTGATTTAGGCCTAATGAGAACACAGGATTCTCACGTAACGTTGACACAACTACTGTCCACGATACACAAACAATGCTCTCGCCAGGGAACGTGTACTTTTCTGGATAGTTAACAAACATAACTTCTTTTATTCATCTCTGTAACGAAACAACCACGATTTTAACATAAGAAATTTGGTACTAGAAGATGTATAAAACTCGTTAGCATTTGCAGGTAAGTTTGTTTCACGTAAATGTAACAACTGACGGCGACGTCTACTATTGTACTCTCGTGTTTGCATCAGAAACACCACATTGGAGGCAGATTTCTCGTTCAGTAAATTTTGTGAAGAGTTCCCTTGCAATCACCGATAAGAATTATCTCTGTGTCCCAGTTTTTTATGTGAGCTATTGAATACCGCCAAAGAAAAATAGATACTGCGCAAAATATCGTTTAAATCAGCCATAGTTGATTAGGTATTTCGATGAATGTAAAAAAAAAAGACTTTAAGTGTTCATCATTCAGGATTATACTCGCCTCTTGGCGAACGCATCTCGTACCGTTTATGAAATACTATCTCTTATGAAAAATTACTCTTTACGAAACATTACGTGGATCAAACTGTGATAACTTGGGTGATTATTGGTTTCATTTGACGCTAAGCAAGGCGAAAACCGATTGCTCATTATTTTTTATAGACAACGCACCAGTCGGAATATAATGTTAACCGTTGTTTGTTAGGCGTAAATGATAATTGTGCTACACGTTTTCGGCATGGTCTCTCACCTTCAGGTAAGCACATTCATGCTTGAGGCAATGGCATGTTAAATTTAAAATATTGTGCTGTATCTACCTCCCTGGTATGCCCAGCGTGCGGTAGGGGAGGGGAACTGCAATTCCTCCAGCCCCTCTCCCTTCGCCGGCCGCGGTGGCCGTGCGGTTCTAGCGCTGCAGTCCGGAACCGCGGGGCTGCTACGGTCGCTGGTTCGAATCCTGCCTCGGGCATGGATGTGTGTGATGTCCTTAGGATAGTTAGGTTTAAGTAGTTCTAAGTTCTAGGGGACTGATGACCTAAGATGTTAAGTCCCATCGTGCTCAGAGTCATTTGAACCATTTGAACCTCTCCCTTCGCCCTAAGGAAAACAAATTATCTACATACAAACTGAATTGGTATGCTGTCCCTATACACGTAAAAACTTGTTAATTCAGCAATCAGAAGGGTGTACCAGTTTGAAGGAAGTTGCATTTGCGATGTAAAATCGCGAATGAAGTGTGGGCCCATCTTGTTACTAGATAGGAGCATGGGAATAGCTATTATGGACGCTATGATAACAGTAATTTAGTCACAGGTATTTTTGTGACCACTCTTTTTAATGACGCGTTTTGAAAATATCATCATGAAAATCAATTAAGGGAACAGACACCATACAACTGTTCAGTATGGCATATAGCTATATTGTGTCCCTAGTGTCAATAATCAATGAGAAGATCCTGCCCATCAACGTATTTGATATTATATATTAGCATATGGTCCTTCTATTTTTAGACCAGTTACACCACAACTTAAATAATTTAAGCACTTATGGCACTGGTATAGTCGAAAGTGGTCACCGAAGTGCTACAGCAGCAGAAAACTCTAACTGAAAGCACGTCTATAAAAGTCGGAGACCGTTCCCGAAACGCCTAATAGACCAAATAATAATGTAACCTATAATAAGCTAGTGTGTTGATCGTTAACAGTAACACATAAGAATATCAACAGAACACTCACAGCTGGGAAGAAGCCAACATGGCACCAGAAGTACGTGATCTTTTGCAGTCCATTCCAAAGCTGTTGGCTGTGATGCTGGGACACGAGCCAAGGCGGATGGCAGGAAACTCAAGCTGTGACTGCATCGGCCGTGTTGTGTAAACATAACTACGTGTTCTGGACGCTAGCTTCACTATTCAGGCCCCAGGTAGTGGACGGCTCAAGGCAACATTGATACACGGAAAATATCGAAGGTTTCTCTTACTCTAATGGGTTTGTAGCGCTAGGGACAATTAAGGGTCATGTAAACACAAATTTTACAATGCTTAGTTAATTCCATGCTCCATTCTGCAGCTGCTGTATAATGTACTACGAAAAAGATAAAACTGTCTTTACACGATACTTGGCATTTAGGTTCGGCCTTCTCATTTCGTACCTGGACTTTGCAAAGCGAAAATTACAAAATTGTATCTGCAGGCACATTTCGCTAGAATTTTCCTCTTTCTCGCTGGTGCTCCACAAAAAATATGCTTCATTTATATCTAACATACTATATTTATTTGTTGATTTATTTATTTATGTATTACTTTATAGCCTGTTATCTATAATTCAAACGCAAGCTGAATTCATTCTTACACAAGTTACTACATTATTACACAAATTGTTACTATCAACAGCAATTTTTCCCTATAGTGTTGTGTCTATTTCATACAGCATAGACACAATGAGGTAGCTAGGTGCACGCTAAACTAACGCAGACGGGCTTGAAGTTCTGGAACATGAGACTTATTAATGAATAAGAGGAAAAGTACGTAGATGCGTTTAATACTTATCTTTATTCTCTTGTTGGAATACATCTCTCTTGAATATTAGTACGCTATTAGCACTGATACAAATGGCGCCTTGCTAGGTAGTAGCTATGGACTAAGCTGAAGGCTATTCTATCTGTCTCTCGGCAAATGAGAGGAAGACTTGGTACGTCTGGTCGCAAGCTATGTCGTCCGTACAACTGGGGCGAGGTCTATTCCGTGTCTTGTGACCTGCCATGTGGTGGCGCTAGGTTTGCGATCACCCAGTGGCGACACGCGGGTCCGACATGTACTACAGGACCGCGGCCGATTTAAGTTACCACCTAGCAAGTGTGGTGTCTAGCGGTGACACCACATATAGTTCGGCAATTAATTATACAATGTCCATTGTTACATCTTAAGCAATGCTGCTTTCCATCACCATAGCGATTCCTGACATAAAGAAAAACTACACCAGCTAGAAACATCTGTGTCTACCACTATTATAATATCAATTGTTGTCTGCCACATTCCGCAATACACTCCATCCCTTCACGGTGCATTGGCATGTCCTGACAGTTCTCTGGGCACTGTGGAGGGTGTTGTGGTTGCATGTGGCTCTTCAGTTGTCTGTCGGCTTCCTGCTGCGAGGCAGCATCGTAGGTAAGAGCTGCAGCCATACGGCGGCCCACGTCACCACGGTTCAGCTGTAGCTCCTTGGGTGGGGGGAGATGCAGCACATGCTGTTGTTGTCACGGTCGCCATTCATGCGCTGTTGGCTGTTGATCTGGAACAATTGTTGGCCTGTGTTGTCTTCGCTGAGCTGCTTCTCGATCTGCTGCTGCAACCTCCTGTAGTGCAGTAGACGGAGGTTGATTGATACGGTAACGTCCTACCCATGGCTTTTCTAAATCAACGTCGGTAATCTTGTCCAAGATGTGCTATTCTGTCTCTCAGCGCAGTATCTCCCTGTCAGCGACTCTTCCGTGCTGATTCAGCTCCTGCCATCAGTATCAGCAACATCGGCATACAGTGGACATCCACAGATAATATGTTCTGGCGTACTTCTTCACCACAGGCACATTCTGACGTTTGTCTCTGATCAGTTCGATGCCAGTAGGTGGCGTAAGGCCCGTGACCCGCCAGCAAGTGCGTCAGTGCTCTTGAGGGATTCAGGTGCAACATTTCGAGTTTATTTGGGCATCATATCATAGTTTCTGCCATAGTTGGAGGATATAACTGTGAATGTGCTGCTTGTTTGTGGCCTGCATTTCTATTACATTCAGCACTTCATGACAGGGTTCTTTCTTCAGGCGATATATCGCCGCTTTTCCCGTACCTGGAGATCGAAGGAAGGAAGGAAGTAAGGTTAGGGTTTAACATTCCGTGGACATTGTAGCGTTGCTCTTGGGTGGGAGGGGGGGGGGGGGGCGCAAAAAAAGAATTGTTGTTTTATATTTTTTGAAAAATGTCGAAAAAGTGAATATTTTGGTGGGCCACTTGGCAACAGAATCAGGGATTGATTACACTATTATAATAATTGGATTATTTTGAACAAGAGCAGAAGAAACATAATTTCTCTGCATTTTTACAGTCGCGATGTAGTCATACCCGGAACAACACTAAGGGACCAGAAGATTTATGGACTTTAAAAGAAATGCAACACTACACAGTTCAAAAAAGCTGATTCAGAAATAATAGGAAAACGATAACGTTCCTTCTGCCTCATGCTGCGTTCGGCCCATCAGCGTGATCGTAATTTCTGGTGATGAACTAACACAAAATAATTATCATTCAAGTAAATGAGGAGATGGAAATCATCAAGGTTAATTTACTAAAATAAGCACACTTATCTTTAACACACGTTTTTTAATGCTACGTACCTTTTCATATTAAGTTACAATTGATGACCATTGTGGTTAAATACTTTATACATAACAGTCAAAATGTCCTCTTGATGCTGTCTGTTCGTAATCAGTTACAAGAAACTACATGTTTTCTGATTGGAAAAATAACAATTAGCATATTTACTGAATATTTTCACATAAAATATAAAATACCGATGCGGAACGCAGCAAGTCCCCGTCCGCTTTTCATGGAATACAAACAGTAAAAGGTGAGGCATACAGTGCCTCATTTGTCTTGAAACAACAGAAGTCTTTTTTATATCATTAATCGATACATGTACATAGAGATTTACAGGCACCGCGCAAGAACGGCAAAGATAAAGAATAATAGATTCTGTCGCTGCTGTGCGATGGTTCATTTCTTTTACTTTACAATTGTTCGATAACTTGAGGCCATCAGGCGTTTACTATTGAGCGTATATTAATGTTTGTGAGGCGAAAATTACTAATGTTACGACATCGAGGTCGTTAGAGATATGAGTCAGTTTGTTACATGTTCCCTCGATCATTTACAAAATATTTTTATCGAAATGATGTGCAAAGAGTCACTTGACAGGATGTGTATATATGCTTCGTGTCAACAGTAATGAACACATTATTCTTTAGTCCTACTCTTCCAACTTCACTTACAATCTAGCGTTTTATTTTTGCTTCAGAAATTCGTTCATGGAACAGATGGAGGTGTCCAGGAAAAATGATTTTAGGTTACAATTAAAACTTGCTTTGTTGCGTGTCAGATATGGTTTGCTATCGAGATGATGAGCAACGAGTCACTTGACAGGATACGTATACATGTTTGGTGTTAATATTAATGAGCACATTATTTTTTTATCCTGCTCTTGCAACTACACTTACAATCTAAAGTTTTCTTTTTTCTTTTTGTTTCAGAGATTCGTTCATGAAATAGAAGAAGGTGTCCAGTGTTAATGATTTTAGGTTACGTTTAAAACTTGCTGTGTTACCTATCAGACACTCCTTGTTATCGAGAAATGATCAAAAGTTTTGGTTGCGAAGTATTGCACTCCTTCCTGAGCCACTGACAACTTTGATAATGGATGTCGTAGTTCTGGACATCACTGTTCTTCTCAAATCGTGATGGATTATTTGTGGCCGGCCGGAGTGGCCGTGCGGTTCTAGGCGCTACAGTCTGGAGCCGAGCGACCGCTACGGTCGCAGGTTCGAATCCTGCCTCGGGCATGGATGTGTGTGATGTCCTTAGGTTAGTTACGTTTAAATCGTTCTAAGTTCTAGTTGACTGATGACCTCAGAAGTTACGTCGCATAGTGCTCAGAGCCATTTGAACCATTTGATTATTTGTGACGAGTTTCATTAGCGAATATTTTTCTTAAAATGCATATTTCACTGAAGACGTACCTACGTGACGGCTGCGGGTGAAGACCACATATTATTCTTGCTGCGGAGCGCAAGCTCGGAATGTTTCAGGAAAGGGAAAGAAAATCGGCTGTGCCTTTTCAAAGGCCCTGGAGCGATTTAGAGAAATTTTGGAGGTCAAGTGGACATATTTCAAGCATTACGTGCATGATTCTAACTGATCATCAATAAAAGAACGCTGTTATCTCCTTACCATGTTGGTTAAAATAATGAATTACCTCAAAGCCTCAAGAGACACAATAGTAAAAGGTCCCGTCAACCTGAGAAGTTCTCCACGTCGCACCCCGCCATCTACCACTGCCAGTGTTATGAGCAGTCATCTGTGCAGCTTAGCACTCGCACAGGATTCCATTATCGCAGTGAGGACAGCGTTTTGATATTTTCTTATCGCTTGCACTGATATAATCGGAACTACCTGAGCTAATAATTTTGTTCATTCGTGTTCTTGCCTCCCTTGCTCATTTCTTCAATATGTTCCCTATAATTCTGTCATACGTCCAAGAAGACGCCTAAATACACTATGTGATCAAAAGTATCCCGACAACTGGCTGAAAATGACATACAAGTTCGTGGCGCCCACCACGGTAATGCTGGAATTCAACATCGTATTGGTCCTGTTGTGTCTAGACCATACAGCCCAGACACAATGCTGTAGCCGATAGGGCACGCAAGGCTAACGCAGACGGGCGTGAAGTCTGGAACATGAGACTTATAAATGCACTAAAGAAAAATACGTAGCCTTTTTAATACTTAACTTTATTCTCTTGTTGGAATACATCTATCCTGCGTACTCGTAAGCTATTGGCACTGATACAAATGGCGCCTTGCTAGGTGGTCGCCATTTAACTTAGCAGAGGGCTATTCTACTGTCTATCTCTCGGCAAATGAGAGCAAGGCTTAGCACGTCCAATCGCTAGCTATGTTGTCCGTACAACTGGGGACGAGGTCTCCTCAGTCTCTCGAGACCTGCCTTGTGGTGGCGCTAGGTTTGCGATCCCACAGTGGCGACACGCGGGTCCGACATGTACTACAGGACCGCGGCCGATTTAAGTTACCACCTAGCAAGTGTGGTGTCTAGCGGTGACACCACATTCCTCCCCCGCAAATCGGCGAACGGTCGTGAGATAAGGCTTCCGCCCGCCGTGGGGAGGACCGCATGTTGACGTATGCGATGAGGTGGGGAGCCTAACAACAGGCGAGGCTGTGCCACCCGCACCCGGCCATTCGGTCCGAGGGGAGCTTGGAAACGCCTATAAACCTAGTCCAGGGTGCACGTCAACATGCGGTGTATGCGCACGTAATGAGACAGGAGGGGCCGAAGGGTCCGGAGCGGGCAAGAGGTCCATGGCGGAGGACGGCTGGTCACGGGAAGCGCGCGGCGGCGCGTGACCCTGGGAGGCGCCGGGCGGTTGCAGCGAAGCGTCCACTGCGGGCGGCGCCGGCGGGAGGACCGGCGGCGGCGGCGGCGCGACGCCATGAGGCAAAAGGGAAGGCAGCGTCGGTAACACCTGGGGATGAGACGAGCCAGTAGATGGGTCCCCAAGGCGCTGACCGGACGGCTCCGTCGCTGAAAGCAGACGGGGAGCGGCAGAACCCAGGCGACGACAGAGGCGCAGCTGATTGAGATGCCGACGCACCTCACCAGAGGCCCCCAAAACCAAATACATCGCGCGGCCGAGGCAGCGAAGAATGCGCCCTGCGAGCCAACGCCGTGAACCGCGATAGGTGCGATAATAGACAACGTCGCCAGGAGCAAAAGCAGGAGTCTGCCGCTGCACAGGAACCTGACGTGGCGGATGCAGCAAAGACATCAAGGTGCGATGAGAACGACCATGGAGCAATTCAGCCGGCGAGCGACCATCGCGGGGCTGAGAGCGATACGACGACAAAAAGAGCAACAAAGTGTCCTCCCGAGAATGCGACTCTTTCAATTTCAACATCTGTGACTTGAAAGTCCGGACCAATCGTTCAGCGGCACTGTTTGACTGAGGCGAAAACGGCGCGGATGTCAGATGTTGAATACCATTGGCCTCGCAGAAGGACTGAAATTCTGCGGACATGAATTGTGGGCCATTGTCGGAAACAATAGTCTGCGGAAGACCTTCAATGCAAAAGATAGCAGACAAGGCTTGGATTGTGGCAGAAGACGTCGTGGAAGACATCCGGACAACAAAAGGAAAATTACTGAAAGCATCGACCACAACCAACCATCGAGCATTCCAGAATGGACCAGCAAAATCGATGTGCAAGCGTTGCCAAGGGGAAGTGGCTTTCGGCCATGCAAAGAATTGCTGCGGCGGTGCGGATTGCTGTTCGGCACACGCCACGCAAGAGGAGCACATATTCGTAATCGCAGCATCGATTCTGAACCAAGTACAGT
Source organism: Schistocerca nitens (assembly GCF_023898315.1). NCBI lineage: Eukaryota > Metazoa > Arthropoda > Insecta > Orthoptera > Acrididae > Schistocerca > Schistocerca nitens. Next base: position 273,049,850 of record NC_064620.1, read on the forward strand.
GCTGACGAGCAAGTTGTTTCGTACGCACTATACCCCAATGTCCTTGGTGAAGAAGCTTTAAGGCAGAGGACTGTAACGAACGTGGGACCACGACTCTGGATTGATCATTATCGGAACGCAACAACAAAACACCACGTCGTACAAAAAGTCTCTCCTTGTGAGCAAAAAAACGGCGAACCAAAGGATCCTCGATCCGTGACTTTGACAAGGGCCATTGCGTAGCAACAAAACGCAAAACAGTAGCAAGGACAGGGTCAGCAGCTGTGGCTGTAGCTACACGACGAAAATCAATCGGAAACGATTCGACCACGTCATCGGTTTCTGAATCAATGAACATGCAAGCAAGTTCGGAAGAATCGAATGCTTTAGCCTCAGCAACAGGCAAACGGGACAACGCATCAGCGTTTCCGTGCTTAGCAGTGGACCGATGCAAGATATCGTAGCGGTACTGCGAGAGGAAAAGAGACCAGCGAATGAATTTCTGCGCTGTACGTGGAGGTACAGGCTTGTTCGGATGAAAAAGCGATGTCAAAGGTTTGTGGTCCGTGATGATTGTAAAGTGACGACCATACAAGAAATCATGAAACTTTGTAACACCAAACACGAGAGCTAAAGCTTCTTTCTCTATCTGGGAATAATTTCTTTGCGCAGATGAGAGCAATTTGGACGCAAAGGCAATAGGGCGATCATGCGAACCATCTTTGTGCGCAAGCACAGCACCGATCCCGAAATCCGAGGCATCTACCATCAACAAAAGAGGTTTTCGGGGATCGAATGGCGTAAGGCACGTATTTGAAAGTAACGCCGATTTCAACTGGCGAAAGGCGCGGTCGCATTCCGTCGTCCAGACGAACGGAACACCTTTACGGCGTAAGCGATGAAGCGGAGCTGAAATGGAAGAAGCACGCGGCACAAACCTGTTGGAAAATATTGCTAAAACAAAGCAGGGGCGGATGCACACCCGAATGGCAGTCTTTTGAAGCGATACAAGCCAAGATGCGTGTTTACCACCAAGACGCGCTGGGATTCGTCGTCCACAGGTATTTGCAAGTACGCATCTGCGAGGTCCAATTTCGAAAAATATTTTCCCGGGCACAGTTTGTCAAAAAGATCTTCCGGGCGGGGCAAAGGAAAAGTAGCAGTCACAAGTTGTGGATTCACAGTTGCCTTGAAGTCCACACAAAGTCTCAGTTTACCGGAAAGTTTTGGCAAAATTACTAAGGGTGAGGCCCAGAGAGAAGCCTGCACACGTTCAATTACACCTTGAGATTCTAAATCGGCTAATGTTCTGGCGACCTCATCACGCAATGCGTGGGGAACATTGCGCGCTCTGAAAAATTTCGGTTGCGCGTTTTCTTTCAGTTCCAAATGCGCTTCATAGTTCGTAGCGCAACCAAGGCCCGGTGCAAAAATGTCTGCAAATTCTTCACAAAGACTAGAAACACTGGCGGAAGGCACAGTCTGATTCACTGAGAGGACCTGATTGACTATAGACATATTAAACAATTGAAACAAATCTAAACCAAACAAGTTCACTGCAGTAGAAGAACGAAGAACGTAAAATGACACAAGTTTCGTTTGTCCCTTGTATGTTGCAAGAAGGCTGCACTGTCCTAACGCAGGTATATGCTGTCCTGAGTAACTAGTTAACTTAACATTTGCGGCACGCAATGGCGGTTTGCCCAGTTGTTTGTACGTGTCGTGATTGATCAATGAAACTGCAGCTCCGGTATCGAGGTGGAATGGTATAACTTTGCCTTCAAAGTCTAAGTCCACAAAAAGTTTATTGTCCTGCTGACGACAAGAGCGACTGTCACGTGCAATTTGAACTGATACAGGTACAGAAGCACTTGCGACTTCACGGGATTTTCGGCGACGTCGACGCACACTGTTTGTGGGACGAACACAGTCACTGTTAGCTAAAGTGTCACTGGACGGGTGGGAATGAACTACATTAATGTCCATGGGTGAAGGTCCACGAGCCTGATTGTCCTGGGTTCGATTCCGGCGCGAAGCAAAGGGCCTGGAATTATTGTGAATGTCTGATCGAAGCTTTTTCTGGCAATCACTTTGAACATGTCCTTTCTTTTGACAGTAAAAGCAAATAGCTTGGCGTGACGGGCAATTTTCACGCGAATGTCTAGCTGCACACCGCGGGCATGATTTCACTACAGTTGCTTGCTTACGCGGCGCACGTGTTTGCAAGGTAGGCTGCCGCTGCTGTGACGGGCGCGAGGGCCGCGTAGCGTCCCGTGCAGCGGGCCCGGCGGGCCGGTTAATGTGACACACTGCTGGCGAAGTTTCAAATGAGTCCTGAGCAGAGTCAAGTGTGTCTTGCCTATCCAATATGTCTATCACTTGTTGAAGGGAGGGATTTACTAGTTTCAAAATCTGTTCCCGTATGCGAACATCAGAAACGTTCTGTGCAATTGCATCACGCACCATAGTATCTGAATAAGGGAGGCCACATTCACATTCAAACGCACACTCCCTAGTAAGTCCTTGCAATGTCGCAACCCACTCCCTATTAGTCTGACCGGCCGTACGTTTTGTACGAAAGAACGTATACCGTTTTGCAACAACATTTACTGTTTCTTTGAAATAGGCATCTAACGCCGACAAAATTTCTGCGTAGGACAGAGTTGCTACGTCGCGCCGGGGAAACAACTTCACTATCACACGGTAGGTGCACACACCGACACAAGAAAGCAAAAACGGCTGCCGCTCATTACCTTGAATTCTGTAGGCGGCTAGATGAAAGCTGAACTGGCGGGACCATTCCGGCCAGGACTCCAAGGAGGAGTCAAAATGACGGAAGGGCGGTGCAATGGCGTGTTGTGGCTGCGGTAGCGATGAAGCGGCGGCTGCCGCATCGTGTTGCAGCACACGTTGACCCTGGACGAGCTGTCCCAGGGCATCCAATAACGCCTGCGACTGCTGATTCTGCAAGCGAAAAAATTCGGACAGTACATCCGGATATTGTGGCGAAGCCATGACACAAACGAATTAATACGAACTCTTTTTCTCGTCGCCAATAATGTTGTGTCTAGACCATACAGCCCAGACACAATGCTGTAGCCGATAGGGCACGCAAGGCTAACGCAGACGGGCGTGAAGTCTGGAACATGAGACTTATAAATGCACTAAAGAAAAATACGTAGCCTTTTTAATACTTAACTTTATTCTCTTGTTGGAATACATCTCTCCTGCGTACTCGTAAGCTATTGGCACTGATACAAATGGCGCCTTGCTAGGTGGTCGCCATTTAACTTAGCAGAGGGCTATTCTACTGTCTATCTCTCGGCAAATGAGAGCAAGGCTTAGCACGTCCAATCGCTAGCTATGTTGTCCGTACAACTGGGGACGAGGTCTCCTCAGTCTCTCGAGACCTGCCTTGTGGTGGCGCTAGGTTTGCGATCCCACAGTGGCGACACGCGGGTCCGACATGTACTACAGGACCGCGGCCGATTTAAGTTACCACCTAGCAAGTGTGGTGTCTAGCGGTGACACCACAGGTCCACCCTTAGCCTTGGTGACAGCTTCCAGTTTCGCAGGAGCTGGAAGGTTTCTCGGAGAATGGCAGCCCATTCTTCACGGAGTGCTGCACTGAGGAGAGATGACGATGTCGGTCGGTGAGGCCTGGCACCAAGTCGGCGTTCCAAAACATCCCAAAAGTGTTCTACAGGTCAGGGCTCTGTGCAGGCCAGTCCATTGTAGGGATGTTATTGTCGTGTAAGCACTCTGCAACAGGCCGTGCATTATGAACAGGTGCTCGATCGTGTTGAAAGATGCAATCGCCATCCCCGATTTGCCTACAACAGTGGGAAGCAAGAAGGTGCTTAAAACATCAATGTAGGTCTGTGCTGTGATAGTGCCACGCAAAACAACAAGGGGTGCAAGCCCCCTCGCCGGCCAGTGTGATATTTGATAATATACGTAATTACATATTGGTGAGGTTGGTAATGTCTTCTTCAACTACAGCCGGAGTGGCCGAGCGGTTCTAGGCGCTTCAGTCTGGAACCGCGCGACTGCTACGGTCGCAGGTTCGAATCCTGCCTCGGGCATGGATGTGTGTGATGTCCTTAGGTTAGTTAGGTTAAGTAGTTCTAAGTTCTAGGGGACTGATGACCTCAAATGTTAGGTCCCATAGTGCTCAGAGCCATTTGAACAATTTTTGCAAGCGGTCTCCACGAAAAACACGACTACACCATAACACCACCGCCGCCGAATTTTACTGTTGGCACTAAACACGCTGGCAGATGACGTTCACCAGGCATTCACCATACTCACACCCTGCCATGAGATCGCCACATTGTGTACCGTGATTCGTCACTCCCCACAACGTTTTTCCATTGTTCAGTCGTCCAATGTTTACACTCCTTACACCAAGCGAGGCGTAGTTTGGCATTTAGCGGCGAGATGTGTCGTTTATGAGCAGCCGCTCGAACGTGAAATCCAAGTTTTCTCACCTCCCGCCTAACTGGCATAGTACTTGCAGTGTATCCTGATGCAGTTTGGAATTGCTGTGTGATGGTCTGGACAGATGTCTGCCTATTAAACATGACGACACTCTTCCACTGTCGCCGGTCTCTGTCGGTCAACAGACGAGGTCGGCCTGTACGCTTTTGTGCTGTACGTGTCGCTTCACGTTTCCACTTCACTATCACATCGGAAACAGTGGACCCAGGGATGTTTAGTAGTGTGGTAATCTCGCGTACAGACGTATGACACAAGTGACAGCCAATCACGTGACCACATTCCAAGTCTGTAGAGCTCCGTGGTGTGCCCCATTCTGCTCTCTCACGGCCTCTAATGACTACTGACGTCGCTGATATGGAATACCTGGCAGTAGGTGGCAGCATATTGCACGTAGGAACGTATGTATCTGGGTGTGTTCGGACACTTTTGATCACATAGCGTATCTGATGACGGACTTTCTCTTTGTGGACATAGTGATTAATTTCATGATTGGAATTCTTAGAAGATTCTCTTTCAAAACCATGTACGTAGTCTTTTCAGGCGCAACAGACGATTCGAGCCGTTGGAACTACTGATGAAATTGTTGAAGGAATACGTTACATACATATTCCAGGCTCTTTCGGGAGCTTTTCTTCACATACAACATAAAACTATAAACGGCGAATAATGAAACAAAAGTCTGAGAATGAAATTTCCCAAGAAGGCAATGTTTTTTGGACGGCCAACAAACACAGCCGACTGGCAGCCGGGGGATGGAGGGGTGAGAAGCAAGGGCAGTTTCGTCGCTCTCCACCAGGCCCCTTGCAGGCATTCTTCTCAGTTGCCTGTTGTGTTTTCAAGCTGCACTAAAGGTTCAAATGGTTCAAATGGCTCTGAGCACTATGGGACTCAACATCTTAGGTCATAAGTCCCCTAGAACTTAGAACTACTTAAACCTAACTAACCTAAGGACATCACACACACACCCATGCCCGAGGCAGGATTCGAACCTGCGACCGTAGCAGTCCCGCGGTTCCGGACTGCAGCGCCAGAACCGCTAGACCACCGCGGCCGGCGCTGCACTAAAGAACTTTGATTCCTTGTCTATAGTAGGACTATTGATGTTTTTAAAAATATCGGGATTTCGATACATCGATATTTAAAATAGTATCATTATCGGGCCAAGATACTTCAAAAAATGTATCGATATATCGACGGAGCCAAGATTGACGTACCTGCCTGTAAACTTATCGGCTGCACATTGCAAGCCGGCCGCTGTGCCCGAGAGGTTCTAGGCGCTTCAGTCCGGAACAGAGCTGCTGCTACGGTCGCCGGTTCGAATCCTGCCTCGGGCATGGATGTGTGTGCTGTCCTTAGTTAGGTTTAAGAAGTTCTAAGTATATGGGACTGATGACCACAGATGTTAAGTCCCTTAGTGCTCAGAGCCATTTGAACCATTTGCTTCATACAGTCGAAGAGAAAGACTGGACGTCATGAAAGCTCAAAAGGTAGTAAGACCCCCGCACACAGTGAAAGCAACGTAATGTTCTACTATAATTTCAAAAGAACAAAAAATTTACCGAAAATTTGCGAACAGAATAAGGCACAAAACAAAAATATTGGCACTCAATATTCCCAATCCGATATCGATGTATCGATACCTTTTGTAACAAATATCGATATGTGATATTTTATCAAAAGCCCTGCTGTGCAGTTGGAGGAGCGGCTGGCGCTTGTTTACCGCTGATAACGGCGGCTGCAGTGGTGACCCAGTTTTGTGGCTGGGCTGAGGGCACGCTCCGCCGTGCGCACAACTCGACACGCTGCACTGGCCACCTCGCAGCCCGCCCGCCCGCCGGCTGCACCTGTCTCGACACGCCCGGCCGCAATTCGCCTTGGCGGGAAACTCGGCTCTAGCCACGCTTCGGTGCCCTTCCTAGCTACGGTACGCTCTACTGCCGGTATTGTGGTAGCTACAAAAATGGTTCAAATTGTAGTGTCGGCAGACTTGCCAACACTACGCACACTAATTGAAAAAGGCGGCCAAGATGCACGCGCTAACTCACGAAGGATGGAGTGAGGTCTGAAACAGGATTCGTAATGAATGCTATAAAGAAAAGTACGTAGCTCCTTGAATACTTAACTTTTAATTCATCCTTGTATACATCGTTCTTGATGAGACATCTGGAGATTGTGGCGATACAAGTGAGACTCTTTAGATACAAGCTATCTAAGGCTAATGGCGCCTTGCTAGGTCGTAGCCATGGACTTAGCTGAAGGCTATTCTAACTGTCTCTCGGCAAATGAGAGAAAGGCTTCGTCAGTGTAGTCGCTAGCAAAGTCGTCGTACAACTGGGGCGAGTGCTAGTAAGTCTCTCGAGACCTGCCTTGTGGTGGCGCTCGGTCTGCGATTCTGACAGTGGCGACACGCGGGTCCGACATGTACTAATGGACCGCGGCCGATTTAAGCTACCACCTAGCAAGTGTGGTGTCTGGCTGTGACACCACACAAATGGCTCTGAGCACTATGTGACTTAACATCTATGGTCATCAGTCCCTTAGAACTTAGAACTAATTAAACCTAACTAACGTAAGGACATCACACAACACCCAGTCATCACGAGTCAGAGAAGTGGTAGCTACAGAACGGCCAAGAGAGAAAGAGGTGATCTTGAGGTGTGTCAAGATCAACGAACACTTCGTCTGATGAAAAGGGATCAATGGATGCATTTTCTTATGTGATATCAGATCAAGGGATTAAGACAGCTTAGATAACATAGAATATATAAAAAAATTCGATAAATTCGAAGTATTACAAAATGAGGTGAGTACGGAAATGGTCAAAGCGATTTTGCAGCTGTCGTGAAATCTGTTAATAAACGCAGATGCAGATATGAGTTTCACTCTGAAACATATATTTTCATGGAAACAACACATGAAGTACAAGAAAACAGTTACAAGGCTATAAATGCTTCAGCGTGCAATCACTGCCACTAATAAGGACGGGCAGTGCACTTCAGTTTTTGACACGCTGCAATGAAGAAGGCGATGGTTTTCTTTCTCAGATAGTCACGGGGGATGAAACTTGGGGCAATCAGTGGAATGGAGGAACACTTCATCCCCAACGATGATGACGAGCTGAAAGAACATGTTACAGCATGGTTGAATACAGAGGCGGCAACCTTCTATGAATAAGGCATACAAAAACTTGTGCCACGCTATGACTAGTGCCTACAAAATTTCGGAAGCTATGTAGAAAAGTAGTTTAACAGTTGTAGTTTTTTGTACAATAAATATTTTCTTCTGTATCTGTACACGTTTGTTTCGTATAACCAAACGGAACTTACTTTGTGGACGACCCTCGTATTAGGAAAGTAAACTGCAGCAACAGGTTTCGGAAGTCCAGACTGTCCCACTTAATGTTCATACGCGAAGGGGCACCATACCATTGGTCACTACGCACAACCATGCACAACCAATGATTTTTTTAATTTTTTTATTATTTTTTTTTTAATCAAATGGTTAAAATGGCTCTGAGCACTATGGGACTTAACATCTGAGGTCATCAGTCCGATAGAACTTAGAACTACTTAATCCTAACGAACCTAAGGACATCTCACACATCCATGCCCGAGGTAGCGGTCGCGCGGTTCCAGACTGAAGCGCCTAGAACCGCTCGGCCACTCCGGCTGCAGTTGAAGACGACATTACCAATCTCACCAATATGTAATTACGTAAATTATCAAATTTAACACGATGGATTGCTACTTCAGGTTCCCCGAGGAGGCTGACCTTCTTTCCTTTCCGTATCTGCGTGTATTACCTGTGACATGCTCACTTCCGTGGCTTTCGGAGACTGACTAGTCTCGTAGGTAGGCTGGTCAGAAACAGTCCGAAGAGCTTGTAAGAGTGATGCAGGGTAGGTTGTGCTGAGAAATAAGTGTTACGCAAAACATTCGATACGTTGCGTCGCTTCAGAGTTAATTAGCATGGAAGTTAGCCAATCAGGTCGTTGCAAGCGGAAATTCAAGCAACATGCCAGAGGCGGTACTGCGAAACCTATGCTTCGTTTGGCTTCCTATAACCATTCACGAAAGTTATACAAAAACTGGACATGGGACTGTAGCAAGAATCGAATCCGCTCCAATGGATGAGCAGTTTAGTGTGGTATCATCTACACTATGTGAACAGCTGACACTAGTTGTATCTGGCAGGCTGCTTGAGTTTGCACAAGCAACGACCTGATTGGCTAATTTCAATGCCAATTAAATCGAGAACGGTGCAACGTGTCGAATTTTTTTCTTAACAATTGTTTCTCAGCTCAACCTAATCTGTAACAAGCTTTTCAGACTGTTTCTGACTGTCCTGGTATGTTTCGAAACTACCGACCTATCGTAACAGCCCAGTCCAAATTCGTCTGCATGCTCCCTATATCTTGTAGAAAACTTTTTACCCGTTCGTCCTGCATATTTCACTTCACACGATATGCACTGTGTGTTATAGACACTTGCCTGTTCGAATTTACTTATTCTATTGCTAACTTCATACTTTAATCTGCATCTCTTTAACTTTTTGCTGTGAATGGCAGTTGGACATTGTATGGCCTAAAAATGTCCGGCAGTTTCTGTGAAATTTTCCCAAAATATGATATAGTGAAGATGATCATATCCTTCGCTATTTTCTTTTTTCCGTGTCTCCTTGCTCCTATGGATAACACGATTTACCATCTTCACATCGTAACCCTTATTTACCACTATCTGTTTAGTAATGTTTAACTCATTTAACCTACGTGATGTACTCACTGGAACATCACTGGCTTATTCACTAAGCTTCTGTCAGAGAATTAGTTACGTTTACCAACTATCGGTGGATGTTAGGGCAGCTGATGTGCGAAATACGAAATAGCAGTGCCTATGTCATTAAGACGTACGATGCAATGTTCCTTCCCCTCGACTCTCAATTATATGTACTTCCTGGAGGCAATAACAGTAACTTAGAAGTGCAGGATGTGGCACTTGAACGACAACATACGGAAGTTTGGGTGTGGCCGTGAGTTGTGCACGGATAGCCGAAGTGGTTAAGTATGTGAAGTGGGAAATCCGGGTTCGAGTTTCGGTCCGGCAGAAATTTTCAGTGTCGGCGTGCCAATATACAGACGACGGTATATCGTATTCGCAGTTGCGAACACATTACCCGCAGCTGATGTGGAAGATGTGCTTTGGTGGATAGGTGGTAACATGGATAAGCGGAGCAGAGAATCTGATGTTGCCATTTCTAAAAGAAGACGAGGACTTTATGTCTAAATAATTTTATTTGTTTTCATATTGTGCCTTATGTGCTTTTGAAGTGCATGTTTATGTAGGATTAACTTAGACATCAGGTGATGGGACCTTGGCTCCCGATACGCGTTGCTGAGGATTATGGTCCTAATATTAGTGGTTGTATGCTAACAAGGTGTTTATAAAAATTGTCTTAACAACCGCTACCTGCGGTCCAATTTTCCACATGTCACCAGCATGCGTTACGTACTATTGCAGACTATGAACTACCGTGCTCTTGAAAACCTCAACCACCTGAAACTAGCCAATGTCTTAATGACACCATCCGAGTCTCGAAAATGTTGGCCGCTTGGCCCATCTATCACAAGCCCAAAGACATGGAAGTCTGAAGGTACTATATAAAGGCTGTACAGGGGATGTGGAAGGACAGTCCAGCCAGATTTGGCAATTCCATGGTCACAAAACTGTTGCGTTGCAAGTGCAAGTTTTCTGTCTGGCGAGACTCTGCAAGTCTGGGCTTCAAGACTAGTCAGCGACGTTTCGTAGCGTTCTGAACTGATAATTAATTTACGCTCTAAGATATTCAAAAGAACCACACCACGCCTATACCGGAAAGTTGTGTGCATCAGTTTTCCTGAAGATAAGCCTGCCATCGTACAAATTTCTGACCCCAGAAAAAGACTTCGAAAACTCCGGCATATTGGGTCAAATCAGATAATCTCCCGGCCTTTTCCAAGTATACCTCCTCCTCTTGTGATTCTTGAACAGGGTATTCGCTATTACTAGCTGAAACTTGTTACAGAACTCAATTAGTCTTTCTCCTCTTTCATTCCTTGTCCCAAGCCCATATTCTCCTGTAACCTTTTCTTCTGCTCCTTCCCCTACAACTGCATTCCAGTCGCCCATGACTATTAGATTTTCGTCCCCCATTACATACTGCATTACCCTTCCAATATCCTCATACACTTTCTCTATCTGTTCATCTTCAGCTTGCGACGTCGGCATGTATACCTGAACTATCGTTGTCGGTGTTGGTCTGCTGTCGATTCTGATTAGAACAACCCGGTCACTGAACTGTTCACAGTAACACACACTCTGCCCTACCTTCCTATTCATAACGAATCCTACACCTGTTATACCATTTTCAGCTGCTGTTGATATTACCCGATACTCATCTGACCAGAAATCCTTGTCTTCTTTCCACTTCACTTCACTGACCCCTACTATATCTAGATTGAGCCTTTGCATTTCCCTTTTCAGATTATCCAGTTCCCTACCACGTTCAAGCTTCTGACATTCCACGCCACGACTCGTAGAACGTTATCCTTTCGTTGATTATTCAATCTTTTTCTCATGGTAACCTCCCCCTTGGCAGTCCCCTCCCGGAGATCCGAATGGGTGACTATTCCGGAATCTTTTGCCAATGGAGAGATCATCATGACACTTCTACAATTACAGGCCACATCTCCTGTGGGTACACGTTACGTGTCTTTAATGCAGTGGTTTCCATTGTCTTCTGAATCCTCATGTCGTTGATCATTGCTGATCTTCCGCCTTTAGGGGCAATTTCCCACCCCTAGGACAAGAGAGTGCCCTGAACCTCTATCCGCTCCTCCGCCATCTTTGACAAGGCCTTTGGCAGAATGAGGCTGACTTCTTATGCCGGAAGTTTTCGGCCGCCAATGCTGATTATTTATCAAAATTTATGCAGTGGCGGGGATCGAACCCGGGACCGAATACGTTTTTGATTATGAATCAAAGACACTACCCCTAGACCACGTTGTCCTAGAATCATCAAATTCGGCAGGAAGCAAGGTTTAACAGTACAAGTAGAGTAAAAAATCTGAAATTTGTTGATTTGTAATTGTACTACATAAAAGTTATTTTTTGCCATTTGAACATACATTGCATCCGTCAACCGTCAAAAGCGTAGTAGATAAACGTTACTGCATGCAAACATAAAATGCAAGTTTTGGTATATATATATATATATATATATATATATATATAAGATTGTGTATATAATATATAAGATTGTATGGAACGGTATGAAGTAATAAAGCTACATTACTGGACTTCGTTGCTCGGAAAACCGGTAAAAAGAGTTTGGAAAACGATATTGTCACGCATCACCTTTTTTTTCTAAATTTATCCAGGGATGATAATGAAGCAGGGACTAGAATTAGGTGCAGTAGTAAATTCTAATCTATAATTACGATGTGCTTTACAATGAAATTTCATACGAGTACTGCGCGTTTATTTCGGCGCGAGGCGGTGAAATTGGCTTCGCTGGGGGCGGGAACGCGTTGGCGTGATGGCCGCTCATTAGCGGGGATTACTCTCGACAGGCTGGAAATGAGCGTCCCGTCCACACTACACACGAGGCAGAGGGCCATTATAACGGGGCAGCGCTGCTGCTGGTGGACCAGTGTTTGGCTTCAGGCTTCATTGCGTGTCGCTAGACGGGGCAGAGTGCGTTGGCGTAGGCTTTAAACAGCCTTCTGTGATTTGTCTAGCAGAGGCACGGCACGTATCCCACGCAGTGTTTGGTATCAGTAGTGTTAAATTTTCTCACTCAACAATCCTTCCCTTCAAAACAATTTGCATATGGGTTTATAATTTTTTATAAATGAACGTAGCTACTATTTCTATTACCAACTGCTACCTACAATCTTAAGAACAATTAGGGCATGACGTTTTTGTTTTAATGTGTACCATGTTAATGTTCGGTATCACTGTTGCGATCTTCTTCCAGAGCATTCTGATTTGCCGGCCGGAGTGGCCCTGCGGTTCTAGGCGCTGCAGTCTGGAGCCGAGCGACCGCTACGGTCGCAGGTTCGAATCCTGCCTCGGGCATGGATGTGTGTGATGTCCTTAGGTTAGTTAGGTTTAAGTAGTTCTAAGTTCTAGGGGACTTATGACCACAGCTGTTGAGTCCCATAGTGCTCAGAGCCATTTTTTTGACATATTGAGCATTTCCTGTAAAGAACATCATCTTTGCTTTGTCTTACTTTGTTATGCTAATTAATGCTATTCTGATCATACGAAGCGCCATCTGTCGGACATTTTTTGAACTTTTGTATTTTTTGGTTCTAGTAAAACCCCATGTCATTCCAAGCAGGTTTGTCAATTTGTACCTCTCCATCGACATTATTACGTGATTTATTCAGTTTTCAAATTTATACTGACTTTTTGATCACCCAGTACATCTTCACAAGCCAATAAATGATGCACCATTGTTTGTCATTCTCTTTCTCCTTCCACTTGAAAACAGATTGAGGCAAAAACCAATATCTATATGGCTCTAAATGAGCCCTAATTTGTATTATCTGGCATAGCGAAGCAACTGAAAGAGTTGAAAACAAATAAACTGCCATGTCAGGATGGAATCCCAATTCTGTTTTACATATATCCCTTTTTTTAGATTGCATTTATAGCGAATCTCTTGCCCAGAGCAAAGTCCCAAAAGCCTGGAAAAAACACTGGTCACTCTTGTAGAAAGGATGTTCGGTAATTCCCGAAACAAACTTCTAGGACTTGTAGAGAGGAATGCGTACATAATATTTTGAACAAAAACCCATGTCCGGAAACGTACTGTTTCCGTCAATAACCATATTTTATGTAGGTAAGCAATAGGGTAGTCCTTGTGGGGGGTCGTTAAATCGGATTAGTTGATGTCATTTAATGTATACCCTACTTTCCTGTCCTGGTTCGAGCTTCATTCATGTGTCTGTGAGTGTTAGAGCAACATGGTTGGGTACACGTTTGCAGAATACACCGACACGATCCTTCTGAATGCCAAAGCTCACGGTAATGGTGGTTCAAATGGCTCTGAGCACTATGGGACTCAACTGCTGAGGTCATTAGTCCCCTAGAACTTAGAACTAGTTAAACCTAACTAACCTAAGGACATCACAAACATCGATGCCCGAGGCAGGATTCGAACCTGCGACCGTAGCGGTCTTGCGGTTCCAGACTGCAGCGCCTTTAACCGCACGGCCACTTCGGCCGGCTCACGGTAATGCAGGAGATGCTTGTCGCCTTTATCAGGATCGTTCCCCACGACGTCCGACTCCATTGCATACTCTTTTTGCTACAATCACACAATGGCTTCGACAAAAGCGTTCCCCGCCGTCAGCAGGCGAGGCTGTGGTGCTTCAAGTAGACGCCGTACACCCGAAGTGGAAGCGGCCGTACTGGATCACGCTGAAGAGAATCCGTCAACGAGTACGCGAGCGACTTCTTTGGCTAGTAATGAGTGGAACAATAAAACAAGCGATGCATTGGATCAACAGTAATCAATTACTTCTAAAAGTGGTTGCATTGCCACCATGTTTCCAAATGGTTGTAGCACGGAAACGGTACGTTTCCGAACATGGATTCCAACCCATAATATTGTCTACTCACTCCCCTCGACAAATGCTAGAAGTCTATTATGGGATTTTCCGAACAGTCTGTATAGGAAAGGTAGCGAACGGACACGTAAAATTACAGACCAATATCCTTAACATCGATTTGCTGCAGCATTCTGAGTTCGAATGTAGTAAATTCCTTGAGAAGAAAACGCTTCTGTCCACAAATCCGTAAGGGATTTCTCACATGCTGCCGCGCGAACAATGGATGAAGTGCCACAGACACAGTCCATATTCCCAGATTTTCGGAAAGCGTTTGACGGAATACCCCACTGCAGGCTGTTAAAGAAGGTACGAGAGTAAGAAATAGGTTCGCACATACCTAAGTGACTCAAAGATTCCGTAAGTACAAAGGGCGTTCAAAAAGTTTTGCAAAGTCGTCTAATTTTTTTATTTTTTGCGGGAGGAGAATGAAATATTTTGTGAACATACTTGGAACATTTTGTTGTAAGTTGGTGTATAAAAGTATTTTCTTTTACTTACAGGTAAGCCATAACGAACCATGAGGTAGACGTCAGGTTACGACATCGGTAGGTGATGGAGTTCAATACCGGCGATGACTCTGCCACATCGATTCACTGTACGTTGCTCCCTGTTTATGGGCAGGACAGTGGATCGCAGCAGTATCCAGCGGTGGTTGCAGAGGTTTAAAGAAGGTGATTTCTCTCTACTGGACAATCCACGATGCGGTAGACCATCGACGGCAGTGAGTGATGCGAATAAGGAGACCATTGATCAAATCGTCCAAAATGACAGATGTGTGACGACACGACAGCTTGCTGAAATGATTCGTTTTTCATTGGGTAGTTTGATATCACGGGTACAGTCACTAGGGTACAGAAAATCTGTGAACGTTGGGTGCCCAGTTTATTGACAAGAGAAATGAAAACTTCTCATACAGACTGTTCGGAAAATCCCGGAATAGATTTCTAGCTTTTGTGGAGGGGAATGAGTAGACAATATTTTGGATTGGAACCAATTGTCGGAAACGTACCGTTTCCGTGCTACAGCCATTTGGAAACATGGTGGCAATGCGACCACTTTTAGAAGTAATTGATTAGGGTTGATTCAGTACATCATTTGTTTTATTGTGACGGGTGGGGTATTACAATTCTTCCACTCACTAATAGCCAAAGAAGAGTGAAAACAGTGTTTTGATGGCATCATTACACAGGATGAAACATGGTTGTTTTTGTCCGAAGATTAGATTTTAGATTATATTAATACTTGTTTCATAGATCATGAATACGACACTTCCTAATGATGTGGAACGTGTCAGGTTAATAAAAGATGTCTGTACAAGATATTACATTACACAAAATATTGCATGACACTAATGTTTAAGTTTTTTTATTTTTTTATTTTTCCCCCTTAATTTATATCTAAAAATTCAGCCAATGAGTAGAAGGAGTTGTCATCTAGAAATTCTTTTAATTTATTTTTAAATGTTAGTTGGCTATCTGTCAGGCTTTTGATGCTGTTTGGTAGGTGACCAAAGACTTTTGTGGCAGCATAATTTACCCCTTTCTGTGCCAAAGTCAGATTTTACCCTTGCATAGTGAAGATCATCCTTTCTCCTGGTGTTATAGCTATGCACACTGCTATTACCTTTGAACTGGGTTGGATTATTAACAACAAATTTCATAAGTGAATATATATACTGTGGGGTTACTGTGAGGATCCCTAGATCCTTAAATATATGTCTGCAGGATGACTGTGGGTGGGCTCCAGCAATTATTCTGATTACATGTTTTTGAGCAATGAATACTTTTCTACTCAATGATGAATTACCCCAGAATATGATGCCATACGAAAGCAGAGAATGAAAGTAGGCATAGTAAGCTAATTTACTGAGATTCTTATCACCGAACTCAGACGTTTCAGCAGACCATCAATGTGTTGCTTCCAGTTTAGCTTCTCATCAATGGACACACCTAAAAATTTTGAAAATTCTACCTTAGCTACAGACTCCTGTTCAAAGTCTATATTTATTACTGGAGTTGTGCCATTTACTGTACGGAACTGTATATACTGTGTTTTATCAAAATTTAAAGAGAGTCCGTTTGCTGAGAACCATTTAATAATTTTGTGAAAAACATCATTTACAATTACATCACTGAGTTCTTGGTTTTTGGATGTTATTGCTATACTTGTATCATCAGCAAAAATAACTAACTTTGCATCCTCATCAATGTGGAATGGTAAGTCATTAATGTATATCTAGAACAGTAAAGGACCTAAGACCGAACCCTGTGGGACCCCGTACTTGATAGCCCCCCCCCCCCCCCCCAGTTTGAGGAATCAGTTGTTGTTTTAACATTACATGAACCACTTATTTCAACTTTCTGCATTCTTCCAGTTAAGTATGAATTAAACCATTTGTGCACTGCCCCCCTCAAACCATAATGATTTAGCTTATCTAAAAGAATTCCATGATTTACACAATCAAAGGTCTTTGAGAGATCACAAAAAATACCAGTGGGTGATGTCCGGTTATTCAGAGCATTTAATATTTGATCAGTGAAAGCGTATACAGCATTTTCTGTTGAAAAGCCTTTCTGTAAACCAAACTGACATTTTGTTAGTACTTTATTTTTACAAATATGGGAGGCTACTCTTGAATACATTACTTTCCCAAAACTTTTTGATAGAGCAAACCCAATCCATGGAGTGGCGTCATCCGGGTTCCCCTCGGAAGAAGAAACCAAGACTTTCACGAACAGTAGGCCGAAACTGATGGCCTCCTTCTTCTGTGATCAGTGTGGTGTCATTTTCATTGACTTTTTGGAACCTGGCTCCACAATTAACCGGGACCGTTACTGTTTGTCATTGGACAAGCTGCGACGTGCTATCAAGACCCACAGACCACAGCTTTAGGGTCAGCTCATCAGACTACTCCATGACAATGCCAGACCCCATACAGCCTTTATGACGCAGGAGAAAATCAGGAAAATTGGTTGGAAAATTGTTCCTCATCCTCCCTACGGTCCGGACTTGGCTCCGTCTGATTTTTACCTCCTTGGTCGTCTGAAGGCCCACCTGCTCCGTAAAACATTTGATAATGTGAAAGACTTTATTTCCTGTGTCAAGCGATGTTGTAAAAGCCAATCCCAATAATTTTACCAAAGTGCATTTATGTCATGGAAAGAACGTTGGGCCAGATGCGCCACAGCTGATGGAGGTTACATTGAGTAGGCTCAATGTATAGCTAAATGTTGCAAGTATGTTCACAAAAAACTTCATTTTCCTCCAGCAAAAAAATAAAAAAAATTAGAGACGACTGTGAAGAACTTTTTGATCGTCGAGAAAATTTAGAGAACCGGCATTTGAAACTGACTACATTTATCATAGGGATCACGAAGATAAGAGAAACTGGGACTTGTACGGAGGCATATAGAGAGCTGTTTTTCCCTCGCTCTGTTTGCGCATAGGAGAGGAAAGCAAATGACTATTAGTGATACAAGGAACCATGCCCTTGCGAGTATCCTCTGAAGTAAACAGCTGCAGCTTTACTATTGAGTTTATTTACTTTATGCTCTTGACCTTCGAATATTTCCTGCAATTAAGCTTTTAAAAATTTGGAGATCGTAATCGAGACTACAAACCATTCCAAGCATAAGAATGGCGACAGGTTTTGCATATAAACAATTTTAAGTCCTACTTTTGTTATTTCTCGTACTGTAATGAGGACAGAGCTTCACATTCATTTTTTTCCAAAACGCAAATGCTTGTTTGCAGTATTTTCACTTTTATGTAATCATACAGGTAGTGTTAATAATTCAGTTTATGACGTGTAACCGTCGCTGTTAAGAGTTTTTAGGCAACCAAATGTAGTCACTTATAGTCTATTTTATTTACTTATTTTTACAGCCGACGCATTTATGGTCTGTAATATTGCTAATTTTAATTTTGTAATATTTATTTGCAAATGTGATTGCACAGATATCAAAAATACAAAGAAAATCATCATCCGGACTGTGTGATACAGTTCCATTCAAATAGCGGCGCTTTTCATAAATCCGAAGTCGATTGTGACCAGTCTGATAAACAAGCAGCACAGAACAAGGAGCCCAGTGATTAGAGACTAAAAGGTAATTCATAAAATGATCCACAAAATAAGACGAGAATATAAATACACTGTCACCAAGTTAGCAAGAGCTGATAGATGTGGAAACTTCCGTTCTACGTCTCGTAATACACGGTGTTTCAACAGGAATACGTAGTAAATATTTTAGGAAGTGGTGGTCTAGACAGATATGAATATAACGTTCTTATAAGACGTGTCCGATTTTTAATGGTTACAGTGATACAGCCGTTGGACTGTAATCCGAACAAATACTCACGTAAGATATTAAGCAACGGCAAATGATTATTTTCTGAGTTGATTTTCCTAAATTTTACCTCTCACTTAAATGGACTGTGGGATTCTCTTGAAAACACTTCCTGTAGCTCGTCTGAGGTCGTTTTGGCAAACCTTTATGAACGCATTGCTGCTCATAAACGTAACGATCAGTTCGTCTCTTGGGTTCACTTTTTCTTTGAAGACTTGGCCTTAAAAACCCCCCCCTCCAAAAAAAAAAAAAAAGTTAAAGCTGTAAGGTCCGAGGATGTTTATGGCGAAGAAAAGTGACCGTTTGCTGCTATCCATCTTCCGGAGAAAGGTTTCTTTCGGAGAATGTTAAGTTTAGATTATGTGTCATTTGACGTTTACAATATCCACGGGACCGCCATCATTGCAGAACGAACCTGTCGTTTCAGCCAAAGGAACCTCTTCCAACAATGCTGGAAGCTCGTTTTCAAGAAAGACTAGATAACTGACCGTGTAAGACGATGTGGTAACACAACATGCCTCATTACCTGCTTCTCTCTAGAACCACAACACACATTTACAGAGAAGCGTCCTTGAAAATGTCTACACAGAGCAAGCCGGAATTCGTCGGACCACCGATGTGAGTTACACGTGTTACTGATACGAGCGAAAGTGTGTTCATCAGCAAACAGTATTATTAGAAATACATTTATTTTTCGTCTGCAGATAGCTGTTTTTGTTATTTCAAACTGATCTGTTTCGGGCAGTGCTGCCGATCTTCAGATTATTTCTTGTAGTTACAGAGTAAACAGTCTGAAATGAACTATCAGTCTCACTGTCGTACATCAATATCACAGTCAAAGTGTTAGTTCCGTTAAGACTAGAGATAGGCGACACTGCCCGAATCCGGTCATTTGAAATACTGAAAACAGCGATCGGGAGACAGAAAATAAGCCATACGTGAATGCAATTAGTAAATAGTTTTTGGTATTCTCTGCAAGCAGAAGCAGTGTTTCTATTAAGAAACCCATACACAAGTAGCTTCCTGGTACACGCAGCATGCCTACACGATGTATCAGAACTGGAAAATAAATGATAATTATTGTTGAAAAATTCTATCTTATTAACTCAAGCATCACTTCACAATTTGAACTTAAAAACAAAAATCTCAGTCAGTAAATAAACCCATAACAAGTGGAGTGGAATGTTTTATTCCAATTAATCTATATTACCACCTTCTAAAAAGTGTAGCTTGCTCCTAAAACAGCTTTTATACGTCGCAAACCACAATAGTACTTTGTAGATCCAAGAAAAATGGGGAAACATACGTTGCACTTTGAGATTTGGAGGATGTTTTTGATAACATGATATCGAGGAAGTTTTTGACGACATGATGTGGAATAAAGTTTTGTTAATTGTTCAACAGTGTAATGAAAATGAGGAAGAATTACAGGTTTTGTTGAATGGAATGAACTGTCTAATGAGTACAGAATATTGTTTGAGAGTAAATCGAAGAAAGGCGACAATAATGAGAAGTAGTAGAAATGAGAACAGCGAGAAATTCATCATAATAGGTGATCACGCAATAGACAAAATTAAGGAATTCTGCTACCTAGGCTGCAAAATATTCCATGACGGACGGAGCAAGGAGGACATCAAAAGCAGATTAGCACTGGCAAAAATGGCATTCCTGGCCAAGAGAATTCAACCATTACCAAACATAGGTATTAATTTGAAGAAGAAATTTCTGAGAATGTACGTTTGGAGCACAGAATTGTATGGAAGTGAGACATGGACAGCGGAAAAACCAGAAAGAATCGGCGAGTAGAGGAATATATGGAAAAAGCAGACAAGAAGAAGGAACAGGATGATAGAGCATTAGGAAATATCTTCCTTGTTAATGGAAGCAGTTATAGAGAGTAAAAACTGTAGAGGAAGACAGAGATTGGAATACATCAAGCAAATAATTGAGGACTTAGTTTGCAAGTGCTACTCTGAGATGAAAAGATTGGCACAGAAGAGGAATTAGTGGCGGGCCGCATGAAACCAGTAAGAAGGCTGACGACCCCCCTCCCCCGCCCCCCTCCCAAAAAAAGAAAGAAAAACAGTGTAATATGAGCTTCTGTTAATGAGATGGTAGTCAGTACTTATGGAACGGTACTAGAGGCCAAAATAAGGAGACGTGTATGGCGGGGTTGCTCTTTGTCACTACTTACATTTAATTAGTGAATTGAAGAGACAATCAAGGAAGTAAAGGTTTATCTTGATGCAAGAGTTGTCACTGAAAAGCAAACAGGAAGATACGATTCGCTAATGGCATAACAGTGGGCATTGAAAGTGTAGCTTATAGGAATTGATACAAGTACATAATGAAATGGGCTGTATGCTACTTGATAGCTATAACACATACATAACCAAAAAGAAAACCACGTAATAGCCCTCGTAGCAGATAGATGTGCTGGATGGCTTGATTTCAACATGTCGAGGAGACTCCAGAACTGGACGAATTTTGCAATGTCGGAAGTAGAACCGATGAAGGCGGAAGGTACAGGAACAAAATAATAGTAAAAAAGAACAAGGAAGAAGGGTTTTCAATAAAAAGAAACAGCTCGAAAACCAAAGATTTGAACATCGAGGTCGTAAAAAAATTATGAAAAGCTATGATTGGAAGTTAAATATGGACAATGGGAAAGAAAGAAATGGAAGGATTAGGACATTTCGAAATTTGATGTTCCAGGTGATTGCTGAAGATCAAAAGATTGCTGGGGCAGGGAACTAAGACGTCCTGCAATAAGTGAATGAAAAAGGAAAGCCTGTTAAATAACATAATAAATCTTATGACTTCAGCCGAAATCTTTTAAATATTTCCGCACGTCGACTGGCCATATGAACACTAAGCTGTTTTTCTCTTTTTTCGTCAGCAAAATAAACCAAACCCGAATTGAAATCAAATGTTCTACTCGTCCAGTAAACACCAACTGGTTCACGAATATAAAACAGCAACGATTACAAAACGCTCGTTTAAAGCGGCAGCCATTTCCTCTTAGTACCAGATTATTTTGAAAGCTTGCTCACGAAAGCCTCTTTCATCGAAGAGTACCTAGTTGTGGCCCAGCACTGTTTTCATAAACAAGGGGGGGGAGCGAGCATGCGTGAGGTCGTTGTCTCGGAGTTCTGTCCTTCGGACTCCGACTACACTTTCCGCTCCGTGACTGCTTCATTCGCCTCTGCACAGATCATCAGATTAGCATCGGATGTTGTGGACACTTAACAATATAATTAGAGTACCTCACTAGAATTTTTCACAACACAGTTGTGACGTCGACTCGAATTGCTAAATACCGATAAGCTAGAGCTTACAAAGGAGGAAATACTGTTGTCCTTGTCATAGCTAAAGTGGTTTTAAGGAAGTTCCAGTGTAGTGTTCGCGACACACTTTTCTAAGAAAAAAGAAAGACCTATCTGTTTCGTACACCACTGGAGGTCACTAACGTGCACTATGTCAGAGATTCGAATCCAGACTGTGGAAGAAAACTTATCGCTACTTAATTATTTTAACTAACAAAGGAAGGAGAGTGAGTCGTACATTTCTACTGACAATATTTTATTACTTTATCCACCTTAAGCAACTGTCAGTGTATTTGTTGATAAAACCTGCATCAGTTGCACAGAAGAAATTGTATTGCTTTCCCGGTTTCAGGCACATAGTGCCCTTCTCCAGAAGATTATAATCATCGCATTACTAGCGAACGTCAAGCAGGTGTTGTTGGTGTGGTCTTCAGTCCAAAGAATGGTTTGTTGCAGTTCTCCATGCTACTCTGTTCTGTGCAAGCCTCTTCATCTCCGAGTAACTCCTACATCCTTCTAAATCTGCTTAGTGTATTCATCTCTTGGTCTCACACTCTGATTTTTACCCTCCATGCTTCCCTTCAGTACTGAATTGGTGATGTGCCACAAATTCCTCTTCTCCCCAATCTATTCATTACCTCCTCATTAGTTACTTGATCTACCCCTCTAATCTTCAGCATTCTTCTGTAGCATCAAATTTCAAAAGCTTCTATTCTCCTCTTGTCTAAACTGTTTATCGTCCATGTTTCAGTTCCTTACAAGGCTACACTCCATACAAATGTTTTCAGAAAAGACTTCCTGCCACTTAAATCTACACACGCTGTTAACAAATTTCACTTCTTCAGAAACGCATTCCTTGCCATTACCAGTCTAAATTTTATATCCTCTCCACTTCTACCATCCTCAGTTATTTTGCTACCCAAATAGCAAAACTCATCTACTACTTTAAGTGTCTCATTTTCTAATCTAATTTCCTCAGTATCACCTGATTTAATTCGGCTTCATTCCATTATCCTCGTTTTACTTTTGTTGATGTTCATCTTATATCCTCCTTTAAAGACACTGTCTATTCCGTCCAACTCTTCGCCCAAGTCCTTTGCTGTCTCTGACAGAATTCCAATGTCATCGGCAAACCTCAAGGTTTTTATTTCTTCTTCCTGGACTTCAAATCCTATTCCAAATTTTTCTTTCGTTTCCTTTACTGCTTCTTCAATGTACAGATTGTATAACATTGGGATAGGCTAAACCCTGTCTCACTCCATTACCAACCGTTGCTTCCCTTTCGTGTCCCTCGACTTTCATAAATTGTTTTTGGTTTCTGTACAAATTGTAAATAGCCTTTCGCTCCCTGTATTTTACGCCTGCTACCTTCAGAATTTGAAAGAGAGTATTCCAGTCAGTACTGTCAAAAACTTCCTCTAAGTCTACAAATGCTACAGACATAGGTATACCTTTCCTTAACCTATCTAATCTGTGAAGTTGTATGGCCAGTATTGCTCGCGTGTTCCTACATTTCTCCGGGATCCAAACTGATATTCCCTGAGGTCAACTTCTACCAATTTTTCCATTCTTCTGTAAAGGATTCGTGTTAGTATTTCGCAATCGTGACTTATTAAACTGATAGTTCGGTACTTTTCCCACCTGTCCCATTGGAATTACTGTATTCTCCTTAAAGTCTGCAGGTATTTCACCTGTCTCATACATCTTGCTCACCAGATGGTAGAGTTTTGTCATGGCTAGCTCTCCCAAGGCTGTCGGTAGCTCTAACGCAATGTTGTCTGCTCCCGGGGCCTTGTTTCGACTTAGGTCTTTCAGTACTTTGTCAACTCCTTCACGCAGAATCGTATCTCCCTTTTCATCTTCATCTGCATTCTCTTCCATTTCCATAACATTGCCCTCTAGTACATCGCCCTTGTATAGACCCTCTATATACTCTTTCCCCTTTCGGCTTTCACTTCTTTGCTTAGGACTGGTTCACCATCTGAGCTTTTGATATTCATACAGGAGGTTCTCTTTTCTCCAAAGGTCTCTCTAATTTTTCTGTAGGAAGCATCTATCTTACCCCTAGTGATATATGCGACTACTTCCTTGCATTTGTCCTCTAGCCATTCCCGCTTAGCCTTTTTGCTCTTCCTGTCGATCTCATTTTTGACACATTTGTATTCCTTTTCGCCTGCTTCATTTAACGCATTTTTATATTTTCTCCTTTCATCAATTCAATATCTCTTGTGTTAGCCAGGATTTCTACTAGCGCTCACCTTTTTACCTACTTGATTCTCTGCTGCCTTCACTATTTCATCTCTCAAAGCTACCAATTCTTGTTCTACTGTATTCCTTTCCCCCGTTCTTGTTAATCGTTCCCTAATGCTCCCTGCGAAACTCTCTACAATCTCTACTTCTTACAGTTCATTTAGGTCCCATCCCCTTAAATTCCTACCTTTCTGAAGTTTCTTCACTTTTAGTCTGCAGTTCATAGCCGATAGTTTGTGGTCAAAGTCCACATCTACGCCTAGAAATGTCTTACGATTTAAAATCTGGTTGCTAAATCTCTGTATAACCATTATATAATCAATCTGAAATCTTCCTGTATCTTCAGGACTCACCCATGTATACAGTCTTCTTTTATGATTCTTAAACCAAGGGTTAGCGGTGATGAAGTTATGCTCTGTGCAAAATTCTACAAGGCGGCTTCCTCTTCCATTTCTTCCCCCCAATCCATATTCACCTACTATGTTTCCTTCTCTCCCTTTTCCTACTAACGAATTCCAGTCACCCATGACTATTAAATTTTCGTCTCCCTTCACTACCTGAATAATTTCTTTTATTTCATCATACATTTCTTCAATTTCTTCGTCATCTGCAGAGCTGGTTGGCATATAAACTTGTACTACTGTGGTAGGCGTGGGCTTCGTGTCTATCTTGACTACAATAATGTGTTCGACATGCTGTTCATAGTAGCTTATCCTCCTTCCTTTTCTTTTTATTCACTATTAAATCTACTCCTGCAATACCCCTATATGATTTTGTATTTATAACTCTGTATTCACCTGATCAGAAGTCCTGTTCTTCCTGCCACCGAATTTCACTAATTCCCACTATATTTAACTTTAACCTATCCATTTCCATTTTTGAACTTTCTAACTTACCTTCGCGATTAAAGGCTCTGACATTCCACACTCGTTCCGTAGAACGCCAGTTTTCTTTCTGCTGTTAACGTCGTCCTCCTGAGTAGTCCCCGCCCGGAGATCCGAATGGGGTCTATTTTACCTCAGGAATATTTTACCCACGAGGACGCCATCATCATTTAACCATACAGTAAAGCTGCATGTCCTCGGGAAAAATTACGGCTGTAGTTTCCCCTGCTTTCAGCCGCTCGCGGTACCAGCACTGCAGCGCTGTTTTGGTTGATGTTACAAAGCCAGTTCAATCAATCATTCTGACTGTTGCCCCTGCAACTACTGGAATGGCTGCTGCCCATCTTCAGGAAGCACACGTTTGTCTGGTCTATCAACAGATACCCCTCCGTTGGGGTTGCACCTACGGCACGGCTATCAGCATCGCAGAGGCACGCAAGCCTCCCTACCATCGGCAAGGTACATTGTTCATGAAGGCCGGGGATGGTGGTGGGGGATGGGGGAGGGGCGGGGACGTACGCTAGCTAATAATGCGATAATTCTAATTTTTTGAAGAAGGGAACTTGGTGCCCGAAATCGGTAAAGTACTAAAATTTCTTTTGTGCAAGGGGTTCCTAATTTTTCATCAGATGGCAAGATTTTGCATAATGTCACCTAGAAACCAATGCATTCGTAAGAACACCATCACATCAGTGCTACACTGCAGATGAATCGTTACAGTCATTTGCGCGAGCCGGCCGGAGTGGCCGTGCGGTTCTAGGCGCTACAGTCTGGAACCGAGCAACCGCTACGGTCGCAGGTTCGAATCCTGCCTCGGGCATGGATGTGTGTGATGTCCTTAGGTTATTTAGGTTTAATTAGTTCTAAGTTCTAGGCGACTGATGACCTCAGAAGTTAAGCCGCATAGTGCTCAGAGCCATTTGAACCACTTTCATTTGCGCGACTCTACGAACATAGCGCACTATGCTGAAGAAAAGAGATGCTCCGCTGCTGAATTTTATACACTCCGGAGACAAAAGTAGTGGGGTAGAGCGATAAGCACATACACAGTTGGAGGTAGTGTCGCGTACACAAGATATAAAAGGCCAGTGCATTGACGGGGATGTCATTTTCTACTCAGGTGATTCCTATGAAAAGGTTTGTGATGTGATTATCGTCGCTGGACGAATGTGGAGTGGTAATTGGAGCTAGAGGCATGGGGCTTACATTTCGAAAATCGTTAGGGAATTCAACATTCTGAGATTCACAATGTCAAAACTGTATGGAGAATACCATAGCTCAGGCATTACCTCTCACGACGGACAACGCAGTTTCTGATTACCTCCACTTAACGACCGAGAGCCGCGACGTTTGCGTAGAGTTATCCGTGCTGACAGACAAGCAGCACTACGTGAAATGACCGCACAAATCAATGTGAGACGTACGACGAGCGTGCCCATTAGGACAATGCGGCGAAATCTGGTGTTCATGGACTACGGCAGCAGACGACCGACACGAATGCCTTTGCTACCAGCACCATGTTGACTGCAGTGCCTCTCCTGGGTTCGTGAGCATGCCGGTTGGAACCTGGATGGCTGGAAAACCGTGCCTGGATCAAATGACTCCCGATTTCAGCTGTCAAGAGCTGATGGTAGGGCTCGAATGTGGCGCAAACCCCATGAAGCTATGGACCCAATTTGTCCGCAAGGCACTGCACAAGTTCTTGATGGCTCCGTAACGGTGTTGGTTGTCTTTCCATGGAATGGACTGAGTCCTCTAGTCCGACTGAACCTGGCACTCATTGAAAATGGTTACGTTCGGCTGCCTGAAGACCATTTGCAGCCATTCATGGACTCCATGTTTCCAAATAAGGGTGAAATTTTTATGGATAACAATGGCCCGCACGGAGTGGTCGCGCGGTCTGGGGCGTCATGTCACGGACTACGCGGCCCCTCCCGCCGGATGTTAGAGCCAGCCCTCCCTCGGGTACGGGTGTGTGTGTTGTTCTTAGCATAAGTGAAGGTAGTGTGTAAGTCTAGGGACCGATGACCTAAGCAGTTTGGTCCCTCAGGAATTCACACACATTTGAACAATGGCCCATGCCACCGGACCACAATTGTTCGCGATTGGTTTGAAGGTAATTCTGGACAATTGGAATGAATAATTTGGCCAGCCAGATCGCCCGATATGAATCCCATAGAACATTTATGGGACATAATCGAGGGGTCACTTCATACCAAAAACCCTGCACTGCCGATACTTTTACAATTATGGACGGCTGCAGAGCATGGCTCAATATTTCTGCAGGGGACTTCCGACGACTCTTTGAGTCTACGCCACACCGAGTTGCTGCACTACGCTACGCAAAAGGTGGTCCAGCACGATATTAGGAGGCGGTCCATGACTTTTGTCGCCTCTGTGTAGTAATCTGAATGAATGTCAGTCGCAACGCTCACATTCGAACTGTAAGTGGGCCGTTTAGGTTTTTATGTTGGTAACGCCACGTAGCGCTCGGTATGAAAATAACTGACTGTGCTGTGTGCAGTCTGTGGCTGGTTTGCATTGTTGGAATATTTGCTATTGTAGTGTTGGGCAGTTGGATGTGAACAGCGCGTAGCGTTGCGCCGTTGGAGGTGAGCCGCCTGCAGTGGTGGATGTGGGGAAGTGAGATGGCAGAATTTTGAGAGCGGACAATCTGGACGTGTGTCCGTCAGAAAAAGTAAATGTGTAATACTGGTATCATGAACTGATATATATATTATGACTTTTGAACACTATTAAGGGAAATACATTGTTTGTTCTCTATCACAATTTTTCATTTGCTAACTATGCCTATCAGTAGTTAGTGCCTTCAGTAGTTAGAATCTTTTATTTAGCTGGCAGTATTGGAGCTCACTGTATTGCAGTAGTTTGAGTAACGAAGATTTTTGTGAGGTAAGTGATTCATGAAAGGTATAGGTTATTGTTAGTCAGGGCCATTCTTTTGTAGGGGTTATTGAAAGTCAAATTGCGTTGCGCCAAAAATATTGTGTGACAGTTTAGTGTTGATCAGAATAAGTAAAGAGAGAAATGTCTGAGTACGTTCAGTTCTGCTCAGCTGTCTGAAAATCAAATAACGTAAGAGGTTTTCCAGCACTGTCATTTTTAAATTTTTCTAAGGAGACGTTTCAGAACTACTGCCTAAGTAGTCAGGAAAGAACGGTACTTACTTTGTGAACATCCACGAACGGTTTCCAGCTCACCAATCAGTACTGAAATGAAAGTGAAGACGTTCTTTTCACGTGGACGTTTGTAGCACTTTATATCATGGTTGCTTTCGTGGACTATGGGAAACTCGGGAAAGAAAATAACTGGAAACATATACACAACCGCTCACTCGACGAAAGATTCTTTCTTAAGGATAGAATAGTTGCATGGGCTGCACTAACATACAATAAAGGAAATATAAGAAATTCGTTGAAATCTAGATTCGTATCACTGACATCGATTTGCAGCAGGATTTTGGAACATATGCTATGAACGACCAGTATGAAATACTTCGAGGAAAGTTACATACATACACTCCTGGAAATGGAAAAAAGAACACATTGACACCGGTGTGTCAGACCCACCATACTTGCTCCGGACACTGCGAGAGGGCTGTACAAGCAATGATCGCACGCACGGCACAGCGGACACACCAGGAACCGCGGTGTTGGCCGTCGAATGGCGCTAGCTGCGCAGCATTTGTGCACCGCCGCCGTCAGTGTCAGCCAGTTTGCCGTGGCATACGGAGCTCCATCGCAGTCTTTAACACTGGTAGCATGCCGCGACAGCGTGGACGTGAACCGTATGTGCAGTTGACGGACTTTGAGCGAGGGCGTATAGTGGGCATGCGGGAGGCCGGGTGGACGTACCGCCGAATTGCTCAACACGTGGGGCGTGAGGTCTCCACAGTACATCGATGTTGTCGCCAGTGGTCGGCGGAAGGTGCACGTGCCCGTCGACCTGGGACCGGACCGCAGCGACGCACGGATGCACGCCAAGACCGTAGGATCCTACGCAGTGCCGTAGGGGACCGCACCGCCACTTCCCAGCAAATTAGGGACACTGTTGCTCCTGGGGTATCGGCGAGGACCGTTCGCAACCGTCTCCATGAAGCTGGGCTACGGTCCCGCACAACGTTAGGCCGTCTTCCGCTCACGCCCCAACATCGTGCAGCCCGCCTCCAGTGGTGTCGCGACAGGCGTGAATGGAGGGACGAATGGAGACGTGTCGTCTTCAGCGATGAGAGTCGCTTCTGCCTTGGTGCCAATGATGGTCGTATGCGTGTTTGGCGCCGTGCAGGTGAGCGCCACAATCAGGACTGCATACGACCGAGGCACACAGGGCCAACACCCGGCATCATGGTGTGGGGAGCGATCTCCTACACTGGCCGTACACCACTGGTGATCGTCGAGGGGACACTGAATAGTGCACGGTACATCCAAACCGTCATCGAACCCATCGTTCTACCATTCCTAGACCGGCAAGGGAACTTGCTGTTCCAACAGGACAATGCACGTCCGCATGTATCCCGTGCCACCCAACGTGCTCTAGAAGGTGTAAGTCAACTACCCTGGCCAGCAAGATCTCCGGATCTGTCCCCCATTGAGCATGTTTGGGACTGGATGAAGCGTCGTCTCACGCGGTCTGCACATCCAGCACGAACGCTGGTCCAACTGAGGCGCCAGGTGGAAATGGCATGGCAAGCCGTTCCACAGGACTACATCCAGCATCTCTACGATCGTCTCCATGGGAGAATAGCAGCCTGCATTGCTTCGAAAGGTGGATATACACTGTACTAGTGCCGACATTGTGCATGCTCTGTTGCCTGTGTCTATGTGCCTGTGGTTCTGTCAGTGTGATCATGTGATGTATCTGACCCCAGGAATGTGTCAATAAAGTTTCCCCTTCCTGGGACAATGAATTCACGGTGTTCTTATTTCAATTTCCAGGAGTGTATATACGTAGCACGTATTCACAAAATATTGTTTTTGTGAAACTCAAGTTCTTTATGTCCGCGAAGTAATGAGTGCTATCGAGTGGGGATCTCAAATTGATTCCATATTTCTAGATTCCCACAAGGCTTTTCAAAAGATGGTTCAAATGGCTCTGAGCACTTTGGGACTTAACATCTGAGGTCATCAGTTCCCTAGAACTTAGAAGTACTTAAACCTAACTAACCTAAGCACATCACACACATCCATACCCGAGGCAGGATTCGAACCTGCGACCGTAGCAGTCATGCGTTTCCGGACTGACGCGCCTAGAACCGCACGGCACAAGGCTTTTGATACTGTTCCTAACAAGCTGTTTATAATCAGTCGTTGCAGTTGTGGGACTGGATTCGTGATTTTCTGTCAGAAAAGTTAGTAGAAATCGACGAGGAGTCGTCGAGTGAAACAGAAATCATGTTTGGCGTTCCCCGAGGAAGTGTTACAGGTTTTCTGCTGTTCCCAATCCATATTAACGATTTAGGTGTCAATCCGAGCAGCCTTCTTGGAATTTTTGTAAATGATTTTGTCGTTCACTGTTTAGTAGAGTCATCAGCAGATCGAAACCAACAGAAAATAATTTACACATGATATGTGTAAGATGCGAAAATTGACAACTTTTCTAAACAATAAAAATTGTAAGCTCCTGCACAAGAGGAGTAAAAAGACTCCGTTAAATTCCGCTTACACAATAATTCAGACAATTTAAAAAATTTAAAGTTTGTTGATTCAATTAAACAACTATGGATTACCATTACAAACAATTTGATTTGGATTCATCGTACTGAAGAATGTATAGAAGGCGAAAAAGACTGCGTTATATTGGAGAAGCAGTTACAAGATGTAATAAATCTAATCTAGAGACAGCATACACTGGCTATACTACAGTTATCTGTCCTCTTCTGGAAAACTGCTGTGCGGCATGGCATACTTTCCAAGTAAGATCGACGGAGGGCATCGAAATAGATCCAACAAGGGCAACTCGTTTAGTATTATCGAGAAACAAGGTTGAGAGTACCACGGATATGACACAGAAGTTGAGGTAGCAGACACTAAAACAAAGGCGGACTTTGTTGCGATGTCTTTTACGAAATTTCAATCACTAACTTTCTCCTTGGAATGTGGAAATATTTTGACTCCCACAAAGTTATGAAGAAATGACCAGCGGCATAAAATAAGAGAAATCAGAGTTTTCACGGAAAGTTCAGATGTTCATTTTTCCCAGGTGCTATTCGAGAGTGGAAAAATCTGAAAGTGGACCCTCTCCAAGTACTTAAGTGTGAATTGTAGAATAGTCATGTAGATGTAGATGAAGTTTGCTACTACTGAAGGTTATTAAAAATTAAATGGACAGGTGAAGTATGAAATGAAGTACTAAAACGAAGAGATGAGAAAACAAGCCTGTGGAATACCGATTACCAGCGGAAAGGAGAGGTTAGTGCGACACCGGCTACAGTATCGGGGAATAGATAGTAGGTGCTGGAAGGAGCCGCAGAGGCGGAAATTAGTAGCGACAGACCAAGTCAAGAATATGCAAAAGAGAATGTCGCATGTAGTAGTTGCTAAGGGTGAAGCGAGTAGCACAAGGCAGGAAAAGAATGAAAAGGGCATCAGACCTCGCCTGCCCATCGCTTCCATTAGCAAATACAACATGTGTCTGTAAGTTCGGTGAGTGGCCTCAGAAAATAAAGAAAACAAGAGTTACAAACAAATTACTTTGCTGGCCTTCAAAGTAGTCACCAGTGGCTACGACACACTTTTGGTGTCGGTTGTGAAGCTGTTGGAAACTACCAGCAAACGCATTTTGTGGAATCGCTCGAAGCACTGTGATCATTCTATAGACGATGTACTAACTCTGTCCATAAACAAGTAGCTTCGGCGCGCATGATCCTACGGAACCGAATAAATAAATACGGAAAAGGGCGAAAAGGGCATCGTGTCGCGTTGCGACGTTCTGGAAGGAATTAGAGGGGGACAAAAATAAATGGCTCTGAGCACTATGGGACTTAACATCTGAGGTCATTAGTCCCCTAGAACTTAGAACTACTTAAACCTAACTAACCTAAGAACATCACACACATCCATGCCCGAGGCAGGATTCGAACCTGCGACCGCAGCGGTCGCGCGGATCCAGACTGAAGCGCCTAGAACCGCTCGGCCACACGGGCCGGCTAGAGGGGGACACATAGTAGTTAATCAATAGTGATTGTTTTCGCAGGATTCATTCAAAGGAAGTCACGACTGATGTAAGTGGGAAATGTGCTCTGGGAGGTTGAATTATTCCTGCACCAGCCCGTTCAATACCCTCCATTCTCGTCTTCTCTCGCCGACTGCGTCAGCGGCGTTCATAATTCAGCCGCCTGGCTCTGCGGCCTTAACCTTCGTGGCGCTAGGGCTCGACAGAGACGGAGATACCATTGAGTTCAGTCCAGATCCGGCACGACGAGAGGCGGCGTACAGGCACGGGGAATAGGCCATCAAATGTTCGCGCTGTGTAAAGGAAAAGGAAAGAAGATCAGGGTTTAACGTCCCGCCGACGATGAGGTCATTAGAGACGTAGCACAAACCCGTGTTAGGAAAGGAAACTAATAGCGTGTATATATATATCTCCCGACATTTGCCTCAGTACGGGAATCTAGGAAAACTTAAATCTGGATGCGAGTCCGGTGTCGCACCTCTGCGCCGTCCCGTTCAGTAGTATCTAAGATGTTTGCAAATGATCGGACATCTCTGTGGTTTATTACCCAGTAGCCTGTGACCCGTGGTACAGGGATACCATCTTTAACTTATAACCAAAACATCCTCGATGCTGGGTTCGGTTCAAATGGCTCTAAGCACTATGGGACTTAACATCTGAGGTCATCAATCCCTAGACTTAGAACTACTTAAACCTAACTAACCTAAGGACATCACACACATCCATGCCCAAGGCAGGATTCGAACCTGTGACCGTAGCAGCAGCGCGGTTCCGGACTGAAGTGCCTAGAACCGCTCGGCCACAGCGGCCGGCACAGGATTCGGACTCCGCCACTGTTTAAATTTTGAATTAAAGCCATCAGCAATGGCGGCCGTAGACTTCCAGCATAAGATGTCACTCTCTATCCTTGGCCTTTTCAAAGAGGACGGAGAACTGGACAGAGGTTCAGTGCACTCTCTTGCCCTTTAAGGGGCTCCGGAAAGGCTCAAAATCATGAAAAGTTCAATTTTTACTTTTTTGCGTTTTCTGAATCTGCAGACTATTACCTTTTAATAGATATATAATTTATTCAATTCCGAAGACTACAACTATTTTAAAAATTTTTTTGAAATGTGTTCTACATGGGCGTGACCCAATGTGGCGCTGTTAAACTGCTGTCAAATGGTGTTATTATTAACGTCCGTGTTCGTCAGGTACATTTTAGTGATGTGAGATAAAGTATGTGTTGTCGCTAACTTGTGATGGTTCAATATATATCGCTGGTGTGATTGACGATTGTTTCATGTTTATTTACTCTGTCGTTATCTCGAAAATATTCGTAATTAATTCTGTTTCTTGAGGTATAATAATGAGTAAAAGTAAAGTTATTAGAAATCCTCTGAAGGCTTTTAAGAAAAGGAGAAATGTTGGAAAGCCAAAGGTATGTGTTATTACTGTAAACAATAAAGACGATAACCAAGTGAGTGAACCTAACCTCTCAAGTACACCTGCCCATAGCAGTCAAAGTGGGAAAGAAAATAGTTCATAGAAGAAGCTTGGTTCAATGAGTGAAAACTATGAATGTTTTATGGGCGAATCGGATGTGAATGAAATATTTGATATGTCGGTTCTCAAAGGAATTTTTGCAAACTGTGTAAGATGTATTCATTGTAGTGAAGTTGGTCTGGAACTCTCCATAATAAAGCACGTAGGACTTGCTAGTGAAATACAACGGAAATGTGATAAGTGTTCATACATGACCACCTTTTGGAACAGTGTTGCAGTAACTGCAACTGAAGAAAATGGTAGCAAAATCTACGAACACAACATTAGATTTGTTTATTCCTTGCGTTCAGTTGGTAAGGGTGCTACTGCAGGTGCAATTTTCTGTGGCATCATGAATCTTCCAAATCCCCCAACCAAGTTTACGACCTATAATAAATTAATAGGGTCTAAAGTAGAAGATGTCTGTATAGAAGCTATGAAGAACGCTGTGGAAGAGGCAATAATGGAAAATAATGGTAACAGAGATTTGACTGCAGCGTTCGATGGTACCTGGCATAAACGGGGACACACATCTCTTCATGGTGTAGTATCTGCCACCAGTATGTATACAGGGAAAGTTTTAGATGTAGCAGTAATATCAAAGTATTGTAGATGTCCACAAAAATATAAAGGTACACATGAAAATAATTGCAAAGCTAACTATAGTGGCAGTAGTGGAGGAATGGAAGTGGCTGGTGTTGCCAGTATATTCCAGCGTTCTGAGGCGTGTGATAAAGTGCGATATGTTAATTACCTTGGTGACGGTGATTCTAAAAGTTTCAAACATGTTCAAGGACTGAAGTCCTATGGTGATGATGTTGTAGTGCAGAAATTTGAGTGTATTGGACACGTATAGAAGCGAATGGGAACAAGACTTCGGCGACTGAAAGCTTCGTACAAAAAACAAAAACTCAGTGATGGTAAAGGGTTGGATGGGAAGGGAAGGTTAACTGACAGTGTAATTGACAAAATACAGAACTATTATGGAATGGCTATTAGGCAAAATACACAAAGTGTCGACGAAATGAAGAAGGCTGTTTGGGCTCTTTTTTTTCATACTTCTTCAACCGATGAAAATCCCCAACATAGCTTGTGTCCCAAAGAAGAAGACAGTTGGTGTAAATACAAGAAAGGATTGCTAACTGGTGAAGTGTACGCTCATAAGCATAGTCTGCCTCATGCAATAATGGAGGTGATAAAACCTATTTTCAGAGACTTAGCAGCACCTGAACTGTTGAAAAAGTGTATTCACGGAAAAACTCAAAACCCCAATGAAAGTGTAAATAGTGTTATATGGTCGAGAATCCCCAAGACTGTATTTGTTGGAATAGAAACACTTCACTTTGGTGTGTATGATGCTGTTGCGACTTTCAATGATGGCAACATTTGTAAGGTGCAAGGTATTTAGAATTATGGGAATGAAGATAGGTTCTAACATGGTACGAGCGATGCTTGCTTTAGACAAGGAACGCCTTCGGGCTGCAGACAGGGCTGTAAAGAGTCTAGAAATACAAGCAAGAGTAAACAGGAGGAGGAACAAGAGGAAGCTGGAGGAGGAGTTTGCAGAGGATGAAGATAATCCATCCTATGGACCTGGAATGCACTAAAAAGTTAATCCAATCTTTGTCGCTCGATTCCCAAAACTTTTATTTTCTCATACTAATTACATGCTTTCTAAGGATCTTCCAAACATATTTGTTTCAGACTTTCAGTAAATGTTACACAGTACCTTCTGCATAATTTAACACAGCCTTTTTCCAAAAAACTGTATATTTTTGAATATATAAATAAAAAATTGCAAAAAATGTTGTGAATTTTCATTACAATTGAAAAAAAATCATCTTTAATAACTGAACTAAAATTTTGTAAAATCCCTGTGTTAAGTTGTAGCCCATATTCCAATAAATAATCTGTAAAAAGTTCAACTTCCTACCTCAAATACTTTGTGAGGAAAGATGTAATTTATAAGCGTTATTTTAACATTGGAAGTATAGGGCGTTCCGGAGCCCCTTAAGCGCGAAATAGCCCCTAAAAGGCAGAAGAGTCAACAATGATCAACGACATCAGTATGCAGAGGTCAATGGAAACCACTGGATTAAAGACACACAATGTGTATCCACGCGGCATTTGGCCTGTAACTGAAAAAGTGTCGTGATGACCACTCAACTGGCAAAAGATTCCAGACTGGTTCCCATTTAGATCTCCGCGAAGAGGAAGATGACTATGAGGAAAATATTGAATAACAAACTGAAGGCTAACGTTCTACGAGTGGAGGCATGGACTGTCAGAAGTTTGAACGTGGCGGGGAAGCTAGAAAATCTGAAAAGGGAAATGAAGAGGTTCGTTCTCCATATAGTGGGGGGTCAGTGGAGTGAAGTGAAAAGAAGAGTACAGGGTAATATCAATAGAAGCAGAAAATTGTATAACGGGAGCAGGATACGATATGATTGGGGAAGGAGGGCAGAAAGGGTTGATTTTATCGATTCGATAGCAAACCAACTCCAACAATGGTAGTTCAGGTATATATTCCAATGTTGCAAGTAGACGATGATGAAATGGAGAAACTATATGAGGATATTGAACAAGTAATTCAATATGTTCAAATGGTTCAAATGGCTCTGAGCACTATGGGACTCAACTGCTGAGGTTATTAGTCCCCTAGAACTTAGAACTAGTTAAACCTAACTAGCCTAAGGACACCACAAACATCCATGCCCGAGGCAGGATTCGAACCTGCGTCCGTAGCGGTCTTGCGGTTCCAGACTGCAGCGCCTTTAACCGCACGGCCACTTCGGCCGGCAATTCAATATGTAAAGGGAGGTAAAAGTCTAATAATTATGGGGGACTGAAATGCCGTTTAGGAGAAATAATAGAAGAAGAGGGTACAGGAGAACACGACCAAGGCAGTAGAAATGAAAGAGGAGAAGGCTTTGAGTTCTGCAAAAAATTTCAGACGGTAATCGTGAATAATCTGTTCATAAATCAAGAAAGAGGAAGTATAATTGGAAAAGACCGGGTGACAGATTAAGATACCAACTGGATTTCATCATGGTGAGACAGAGGTATCTAAAGCAGATACTGGATTGTAAGGCGCACCCATGATCAGATATAGACTCAGGTCACAATTTAGTAATGATGAAGAATAGGCTGAAGGAACTAGTCGGAAAGAATCAATGCACAAAGAAGGGGGATATGAGTACTGAGGAATGAAGAGATGCGCTTCAAGTTCTCCTATAGATACTGCACTTCAGTTGAAGACGAAGGGACATCTCTAAAAACGGCAGCCACTGAAGTTGGAAAGAAAAACGTACGTACAAGGTAGGTAATTGCGGAGGAACCATCGATAAAATAAGAAATACTTCAGTGAATCGACGAAAGTAGGAAGTACGAAAATGTGCAGGGAAATTCAGAAATAAAGATATACAAGTAACTTAGGAACGAAATAAATATGAAGTGCAGGGAAGATAATGCGGAACGGCTGCATAAAAAATGTTAAGAACTTGAAAAAGAAATGAATGTCGGAAGGCTGACTTAGCATATAGTAAAACAATCTTCGGTGAAATTAAAAGCAACGGCGGTAACATTAAGGGTGCAGTGGGAAATCCACTGGTAAATGCAGAGGAGAGTACGGTAGCTGGAAGGTGCATAGTGAGGGCATCTACGAGGGTGAGTGCTTACCTGATGATGTGATAGAAGAAGAAACAAGAGTCACTAGGGAAGGGATAGGGGCTCCAGTATTCGTCAGAATTTAAAAGATCATTGGACGGCATAATATAAAATAAGGCAGAAGGGATAGGTAACATTCCATAGGCATTTCTAAAATCATAACACATTCCTTTATTCGTAACATGAATGTACACTCCTGGAAATGGAAAAAAGAACACACTGACACCGGTGTGTCAGACCCACCATACTTGCTCCGGACACTGCGAGAGGGCTGTACAAGCAATGATCGCACGCACGGCACAGCGGACACACCAGGAACCGCGGTGTTGTCCGTCGAATGGCACTAGCTGCGCAGCATTTGTGCACCGCCGCCGTCAGTGTCAGCCAGTTTGCCGTGGCATACGGAGCTCCATCGCAGTCTTTAACACTGGTAGCATGCCGCGACAGCGTGGACGTGAACCGTATGTGCAGTTGACGGACTTTGAGCGAGGGCGTATAGTGGGCATGCGGGAGGCCGGGTGGACGTACCGCCGAATTGCTCAACACGTGGGGCGTGAGGTCTCCACAGTACATCAATGTTGTCGCCAGTGGTCGGCGGAAGGTGCACGTGCCCGTCGACCTGGGACCGGACCGCAGCGACGCACGGATGCACGCCAAGACCGTAGGATCCTACGCAGTGCCGTAGGGGACCGCACCGCCACTTCCCAGCAAATTAGGGACACTGTTGCTCCTGGGGTATCGGCGAGGACCATTCGCAACCGTCTCCATGAAGCTGGGCTACGGTCCCGCACACCGTTAGGCCGTCTTCCGCTCACGCCCCAACATCGTGCAGCCCGCCTCCAGTGGTGTCGCGACAGGCGTGAATGGAGGGACGAATGGAGACGTGTCGTCTTCAGCGATGAGAGTCGCTTCTGCCTTGGTGCCAATGATGGTCGTATGCGTGTTTGGCGCCGTGCAGGTGAGCGCCACAGTCAGGACTGCATACGACCGAGGCACACAGGGCCAACTCCCGGCATCATGGTGTGGGGAGCGATCTCCTACACTGGCCGTACACCACTGGTGATCGTCGAGGGGACACTGAATAGTGCACGGTACATCCAAACCGTCATCGAACCCATCGTTCTACCATTCCTAGACCGGCAAGGGAACTTGCTGTTCCAACAGGACAATGCACGTCCGCATGTATCCCGTGCCACCCAACGTGCTCTAGAAGGTGTAAGTCAACTACCCTGGCC
This sequence comes from Schistocerca nitens, assembly GCF_023898315.1. NCBI lineage: Eukaryota > Metazoa > Arthropoda > Insecta > Orthoptera > Acrididae > Schistocerca > Schistocerca nitens. Next base: position 273,088,406 of record NC_064620.1, read on the forward strand.
AGCAAGATCTCCGGATCTGTCCCCCATTGAGCATGTTTGGGACTGGATGAAGCGTCGTCTCACGCGGTCTGCACGTCCAGCACGAACGCTGGTCCAACTGAGGCGCCAGGTGGAAATGGCATGGCAAGCCGTTCCACAGGACTACATCCAGCATCTCTACGATCGTCTCCATGGGAAATAGCAGCCTGCATTGCTGCGAAAAGTGGATATACACTGTACTAGTGCCGACATTGTGCATGCTCTGTTGCCTGTGTCTATGTGCCTGTGGTTCTGTCAGTGTGATCATGTGATGTATCTGACCCCAGGAATGTGTCAATAAAGTTTCCCCTTCCTGGGACAATGAATTCACGGTGTTCTTATTTCAATTTCCAGGAGTGTATTATGAAAACTCTTCAAATACATTCACAGCGACCAACTCCTGTACAGTGACAATTTTTGTTTAAAATTGAAGTAAGATAAAAGTTCCTACCTAAGAACTGCTTTTCAGACCTCGCTAAAATTACAGTTGTAAATCGAAAACGATGTCTGGTAATTTGCCTTCAGCATTGTTCAGGTGTTATACGCACCCTTAAAAGATTTCTGCAAATTACTTTATTAATCTAACTAGTTCTTCACACGTAAACAGATCCACTAGGCACGTGGTATACCTTACACGAAACACATTACAGGGAACAGTTGACTGCTTTCCTCACATGCTCCAGTGTTGTTCAGAAATCAAACTCCTATATTGTTCACAACGAAATTTTACAGTGTTCTACACAACCGAGGCGGAATTGCGAGAGACGTAGAGAATGCGACATCTCGCAGCGCCGACTGCTTATCTAGCAAGTCACATGGATGTGGCCGGCATAAGAAACACTCTACGCTGAACAGCTAGTGCTTGCAGCTGCAACTTATAATCATATCCATTTTGATTTTAAAATAGATCTTTTCTTCCTCATTTGCAACTTCGCAGTGGCCTGATAGTTGTCTACTAGTAGGAGATCCTTCTCTGAATAGAGCACAGTAAAAGTATCACCCTGTCTTGCAAAATAAAACGAATACATTTCTGAAAGATGTGGCCTGTTAGTTGTCTACTGGTAGGGGATCTTGTTCTCAATGGAGAGCATTAAAAAGTATCACTTCTGTCTTTATGCTGTTCTTTTTTGGAACACAACCTACGACCAGCTGAGAGACAGAAGTGATGACGCTTTCTGCAGGACCTGACCATCATTTTGCAGGACAAAGCTCTGAGGGATGAAGTAGTGAAGGCAGCAGAGGATCAAGTAGGTAAAAAGACGAGGGCTAATAGAAATCCTTGGGTAACAGAAGAAATATTGAATTTAATTGATGAAAGGAGAAAATATAAAAATGCAGTAAATGAGGCAGCCAAAAAGGAAAACAAACGTCTCAAAAATGAGATCGACAGGAAGTGCAAAATGGCTAAGCAGGGATGGTTAGAGGACAAATGTAAGGATGTAGAGGCTTGTCTCACTAGGGGTAAGATAGATACTGCCTACAGGAAAATTAAAGAGACCTTTGGAGAGAAGAGAACCACTTGTATGAATATCAAGAGCTCAGATGGCAACCCAGTTCTAAGCAAAGAAGGGAAGGCAGAAAGGTGGAAGGAGTATATAGAGGGTTTATACAAGGGCGATGTACTTGAGGACAATATTATGGAAATGGAAGAGGATGTAGATGAAGATGAAATGGGAGATAAGATACTGCGTGAAGAGTTTGACAGAGCACTGAAAGACCTGAGTCGAAACAAGGCCCCGGGAGTAGACAACATTCCATTAGAACTACTGATGGCCTTGGGAGAGCCAGTCCTGACAAAACTCTACCATCTGGTGAGCAAGATGTATGAGACAGGCGAAATACCCTCAGACTTCAAGAAGAATATAATAATTCCAATCCCAAAGAAAGCAGGTGTTGACAGATGTGAAAATTACCGAACTATCAGTTTCATAAGTCACAGCTGCAAAATACTAACGCGAATTCTTTACAGACGAATGGAAAAACTGGTAGAAACGGACCTCGGGGAAGATCAGTTTGGATTCCGTAGAAATGTTGGAACACGTGAGGCAATACTAACCTTACGACTTATATTAGAAGAAAGATTAAGAAAAGGCAAACCTACGTTTCTAGCATTTGTAGACTTAGAGAAAGCTTTTGACAATGTTAACTGGAATACTCTCTTTCAAATTCTGAAGGTGGCAGGGGTAAAATACAGGGAGCGAAAGGCTATTTACAATTTGTACAGAAACCAGATGGCAGTTATAAGAGTCGAGGGGCATGAAAGGGAAGCAGTGGTTGGGAAAGGAGTGAGACAGGGTTGTAGCCTCTCCCCGATGTTATTCAATCTGTATATTGAGCAAGCAGTAAAGGAAACAAAAGAAAAATTCGGAGTAGGTATTAAAATTCATGGAGAAGAAGTAAAAACTTTGAGGTTCGTCGATGACATTGTAATTCTGTCAGAGACAGCAAAGGACTTGGAAGAGCAGTTGAACGGAATGGACAGTGTCTTGAAAGGAGGATATAAGATGAACATCAACAAAAGCAAAACGAGGATAATGGAATGTAGTCAAATTAAATCGGGTGATGCTGAGGGGATTAGATTAGGAAATGAGACACTTAAAATAGTAAAGGAGTTTTGCTATTTAGGGAGTAAAATAACTGATGATGGTCGAAGTAGAGAGGATATAAAATGTAGACTGGCAATGGCAAGGAAATCGTTTCTGAAGAAGAGAAATTTTGTTAACATCGAGTATAGATTTAAGAGTCAGGAAGTCGTTTCTGAAAGTATTTGTATGGAGTGTAGCCATGTATGGAAGTGAAATATGGACGATAACCAGTTTGGAAAAGAAGAGAATAGAAGCTTTCGAAATGTGGTGCTACAGAAGAATGCTGAAGATAAGGTGGGTAGATCACGTAACTAATGAGGAGGTATTGAATAGGATTGGGGAGAAGAGAAGTTTGTGGCACAACTTGACTAGAAGAAGGGATCGGTTGGTAGGACATGTTTTGAGGCATCAAGGGATCACAAATTTAGCATAGGAGGGCAGCGTGGTGGGTAAAAATCGTAGAGAGATTCAGAAGGATGTAGGTTGCAGTAGGTACTGGGAGATGAAGAAGCTTGCACAGGATAGAGTAGCATGGAGAGCTGCATCAAACCAGTCTCAGGACTGAAGACCACAACAACAACAACAATGCTCAAGCACGTACAGCGCAAACTGTTACTGATTTGTTTGACTGATGGGGCTGCTAAGTGCTACCACCTACTGCACTCCCCTGACTTTAGCCCTCGTGAGTTCAACGCGATTTCTAAACTGAAGGAAATACTTCACGGCATTCGCTTCAGAACTGCTACAAATTTGTCGGGCAATAGACCGCGCCGCTCGAATTGTCAACACAACTGGCACTGCTAAGAGTATCTTAAGACTTCCATATCGCTGGCAACGGACTATAACGGGTTATATATAATGCTGGTGACTACTTTGAAGGTCAGTAAAACTTTGAAACACGTATCTATTTTGTACGAGCTGCAAATAAATAGTTTTTACTATCCAAGTTTCAACCCTGGTATATATATATATATATATATATATATATATATATATATATATATATATATATATATATATCTGTCTTTTTTTCTGATTACGCGCTTTTGGGTGATGAATACTTTTTTCCTTAATGATGAATTACCTCAAAATATGATGCCATTCGAAAGCAGTGAATGAAAATGGGCATAGTAACCTAATTTATTTATATGTTTATCGCCAAAATTTGCAAGAACCCTGACAGCGTAAGTAGTTGAACTCAACGGTTTCAGCAGATCATCAATGTCTTTCTTCCAGTTCAATCCTTGATCAGCGCACACACCCACAAATTTGCAATATTCTGCCATAGCTACAGCCTTCTGTTTATTAATATCGTCGTGCCATTTACTGTAAAGAATTGGATATACTGCATTTTATCAAAATTTAATGACAGTCCATTTTCAGAGAACGACCTAACTATTTTCTGAAAGACATTATTTACAATTTTCTCAGCTAATTGTTTGTTGGCTGTGATTACTGTACTTTAATCATCAGCGAAAGGAACTACCTTCACGCATCCGTGAACAGAGTGGCAAGTCATAAATATATATTAAGAACAATAGGAGGCCCAGGATTGAACCTTGTCGTATCCCATTCTTGATATCTCCCCAGTTTGAGGAATCTGCCCTCTTTTGCACATTATGTGAACTGTTTGTTTCAACTTTCTGTACTCTATCAGTTAAATATTAATCTAACCATTTGTGCACTGTTCCACACATACCACAATACTGAAGCTTATCTAGAAGCATTCCATTATTTACACAACCAAAAGACTCTGAGAGACCACAGAAAATCTCAAATGATAACGGCAATGGTTTAACAATAATATATATGTACACTCCTGGAAATGGAAAAAAGAACACATTGACACCGGTGTGTCAGACCCACCATACTTGCTCCGGACACTGCGAGAGGGCTGTACAAGCAATGATCGCACGCACGGCACAGCGGACACACCAGGAACCGCGGTGTTGTCCGTCGAATGGCGCTAGCTGCGCAGCATTTGTGCACCGCCGCCGTCAGTGTCAGCCAGTTTGCCGTGGCATACGGAGCTCCATCGCAGTCTTTAACACTGGTAGCATGCCGCGACAGCGTGGACGTGAACCGTATATGCAGTTGACGGACTTTGCGCGAGGGCGTATAGTGAGCATGCGGGAGGCCGGGTGGACGTACCGCCGAATTGCTCAACACGTGGGGCGTGAGGTCTCCACAGTACATCGATGTTGTCGACAGTGGTCGGCGGAAGGTGCACGTGCCCGTCGACCTGGGACCGGACCGCAGCGACGCACGGATGCACGCCAAGACCGTAGGATCCTACGCAGTGCCGTAGGGGACCGCACCGCCACTTCCCAGCAAATTAGGGACACTGTTGCTCCTAGGGTATCGGCGAGGACCATTCGCAACCGTCTCCATGAAGCTGGGCTACGGTCCCGCACACCGTTAGGCCGTCTTCCGCTCACGCCCCAACATCGTGCAGCCCGCCTCCAGTGGTGTCGCGACAGGCGTGAATGGAGGGACGAATGGAGACGTGTCGTCTTCAGCGATGAGAGTCGCTTCTGCCTTGGTGCCAATGATGGTCGTATGCGTGTTTGGCGCCGTGCAGGTGAGCGCCACAATCAGGACTGCATACGACCGAGGCACACAGGGCCAACTCCCGGCATCATGGTGTGGGGAGCGATCTCCTACACTGGCCGTACACCACTGGTGATCGTCGAGGGGACACTGAATAGTGCACGGTACATCCAAACCGTCATCGAACCCATCGTTCTACCATTCCTAGACCGGCAAGGGAACTTGCTGTTCCAACAGGACAATGCACGTCCGCATGTATCCCGTGCCACCCAACGTGCTCTAGAAGGTGTAAGTCAACTACCCTGGCCAGCAAGATCTCCGGATCTGTCCCCCATTGAGCATGTTTGGGACTGGATGAAGCGTCGTCTCACGCGGTCTGCACGTCCAGCACGAACGCTGGTCCAACTGAGGCGCCAGGTGGAAATGGCATGGCAAGCCGTTCCACAGGACTACATCCAGCATCTCTACGATCGTCTCCATGGGAAATAGCAGCCTGCATTGCTGCGAAAAGTGGATATACACTGTACTAGTGCCGACATTGTGCATGCTCTGTTGCCTGTGTCTATGTGCCTGTGGTTCTGTCAGTGTGATCATGTGATGTATCTGACCCCAGGAATGTGTCAATAAAGTTTCCCCTTCCTGGGACAATGAATTCACGGTGTTCTTATTTCAATTTCCAGAAGTGTATCTAGCACGAAAAATGCCCTGTTTCAATGAGCTATTACATAGCGGCTGAGAAGCCTACTTATATGTTGGGAAAAAGCTTTTAGTACGTTTCTGGGGGTGCCATCAATTCCATACGCGTTTTTACTTTTGAGTGAGTCTATTATTTTCCTAACTTCAGAAGGGGAGGTGGGTAGAATTTCAATTTTATCGGATTGCATAGGTATTGCCTATTCCATTTATGACTATGCATTTTCTAATGAACATCTGGATCTTATTTTCTCCCCAACATTTAAAAAGATGATTACTGCATCACATTACTCCGCTATCCAACCTCGAGGTCTGTGTGCTTGCGGTAGACGCAGCGTCAAATCCTGCCAATGGTGCCGTTTGGGTGTGGTATGGTGGTTCGCCTGTTGTCGGCGTTCCGTCTTGGAGCAGGTTCTTCTCGTTCCAGCATCTTCTCTGACAAACAAAAGGCTTAGTACGTGACCTTCCAGTTGCCCCACGAACGTAAGATACCTGGCGGGAACGGGAATTCGCATTACTAAGAAAAAAGGTGAAATGAGTGTAGCTATGTAATAAATTATTAAGCTAAAAAAAGCTCACTACATATAACTATGAATAAAATGCAACCCAGTACTAAGAAACCAAGATGCGAAGTATGTGACATTATCAGAAATATTTTCTGTTATTCTCTTCGCTTCTCCTTCTGTGATTGATTTGATTATTGGGATCGACTGACTAAGACAAATTGTATCTGGAAATTATATTTTATGAAAGTGGTGCTGCACAGTTTCTGATCATCGAAGCAAGATGCTGCTTGAATAAAACTCTCTAATCAACTATCAGTTTTCATTTTATTAATAAAGGAATTAAATTCCGTGCATGAGACCGCGAGCATTTTTAACAATTTGAGTGTTCGAATAATAAGTTGCCGTCTCTTTATCTAAGAATAGATGATCAATGCAGCTAGCCGCTATCTCTGTGTAATGTTGTGTCTGTATAGACGTGTATCTGTTGTCTTTAAGATCCCTTCACCTTCACACGTAAGTCTATACAGTAAAGTAAGGCCCTCCCAGTTCTCGGCTGATCCGTGATAAGACAGGCGATAAATTAGACTAATGGAGGATTATTAGTATTATCTCTATTTTCATTCGCTCTCTCTCTTTCTCTCCTTTATCTATGTATAGTTTTTAATATCAGATTTCATTACGTGTATAGTGGTAAAAAAAATCAGCCAAATAGAATCTTTGGTGGAGTCCTTCGTCTTGGTAATCAGCAGCTGGCTTGCTGTAAGAGATCTTTACATTTATTCTTATTGTTAAACACTGCAGTTAGTCGGGAGAATCAATCGTTTGGACAATTTGTTCCTTTTACGAAAGATTGCGAATTCCAGATGTGTACGAAGCCCTTTTGGATGATTTAACACAGACTCAGTGATTGCAAGCTCTCTTCGACACAGCTGAAACTTCCCCACTAATTACAGAACCAACGTGATCAACAAATGATTCAGAAAAAAATTCATTCGTTCATTCACTCCAGAACAAAAAAGTCACAAACCTTATTTATGGAGGAAATCGTGTATTAAATCCATCTCCATTACATGTCCAGATCTCCGGTGATTCCACGCCTTAATTATTTTCCTTTTACAATCTCTTTCTCTTCAAAACAAATCGCTTTTGTGAGAAGAAAAGCAGAGTATGTATCTCTCAGAAACACGTCGATCCCTCAACAGATACTCCAGAAGCTGTCCTAGTTACCACTCTTAACAACCATGGAGAATGCATATATGCATCTCTGTTATTTCAAAGAATAAACGCACTAGAAAATACTTTGACGTCGTCGAGCTGTCGCCGCATATATTACGAGAAAATCAGATCAGATAACTTTTCCAAAGTGAATGAATGTGTATGGTTTGATTGAAAATGATTAATTGGTGCGTGGTAGCGGGTATTTTCTGTGGGGACATTACACATTGTGAAGATTCATTGAATAAAACTGGTTAGATCAGTTGATTTATTTTATTGTTGGGATACTGCATCACCACATCACAACTGACAACTTGCAAAAGAAGGTCCAGTGTCAGTACCAAAAACTTATGCCAAATGACTGAGGCTAACGTCCCGATTAACCGAAAGTTTTTGATGCTAACACTTTACCTTGTTTTGGAAGCTCCTATTTTTGATCCAATGATGGCTGTGATCTAAACAGCGTAATAAATAAAGTAATGTATTAAGCGCCCTACATGGCTTTATTCACAAAATATAAATCATCGTAACACAGATCTTCTTCAGGCCCGTGAATATCAAACTGATGTATTTAACATATGTAATACACTGACCTGTCCATCTCCGTAGCTGAGTGGTAAAATACAACAAAATAAAATAAAAATAAAAAATACTAGTTGGCTAACGTAAATGACTGCAATGGGAAGGATCGGGTTTCACTTCCCGTAACTTCCAAGACTGTATTTTATTTTTTTTTCTTGGTAGGAGGATTGTACTCAGCCTCCTGACGCCAGCTGAGGAGCTAATCGACAGGTTCGTTGAGGCTCCACGCTCTGGAAAGTCTGCGAAACATACCGGGAGAGAGTGCTGACCACATGCCTATCCATTCTGCAATCGCTTGACACCGCAAGGCAGAGGATGACACGGCGGCCGGTAGATAATGCTTGGGCCTTCATGATCTGGTGAGGAGCTCGTTCATTAATACGATGACGCCAGTAATAAAATCTAATATAAGTGGTACTTTTATTATCACATTCACTAGAAAGAACATATGTCATCATACTGAAATGCCCGTTACGGGAAGTACAGATTATGATAGATTATTTGCAGAAAGAGCAGCACAGGTCAAAAAAATTTGCCTGAAGGAATCTGTAGTAGTACACATCTATACGAGATTTTAAGCAAAAGGTGTTTCGGAACTGTTGTTGTTGTTGTTGTTGTTGTGGTCTTCAGTCCTGAGACTGGTTTGATGCAGCTCTCCATGCTACTCTATCCTGTGCAAGCTTCTTCATCTTCCAGTACCTACTGCAACCTACATCCTTCTGAAACTGCTTAGTGTATTCATCCCTTGGTCTCCCTCTACGATTTTTACCCTCCACGCTGCCCTCCAATACTAAATTGGTGATCCCTTGATGCCTCAGAACATGTCCTACCAACCGATCCCTTCTTCTGGTCAAGTTGTGCCACAAACTTCTCTTCTCCCCAATCCTATTCAATACTTCCTCATTAGTTACGTGATCTACCCATCTAATCTTCAGCATTCTTCTGTAGCACCACATTTCGAAAGCTTCTATTCTCTTCTTGTCCAAACTATTTATCGTCCATGTTTCACTTCCATACATGGCTACACTCCATACAAATACTTTCAGAAATGACTTCTTTACACTTAAATCTATACTCGATGTTAACAAATTTCTCTTCTTCAGAAACGCTTTCCTCGCCATTGCCAGTCTACATTTTATATCCTCTCTACTTCGACCATCATCAGTTATTTTGCTCCCCAAATAGCAAAACTCCTTTACTACTTTAAGTGTCTCATTTCCTAATCTAATTCCCTCAGCATCACCCGACTTAATTCGACTACATTCCATTATCCTCGTTTTGCTTTTGTTGATGTTCATCTTATACCCTCCCTTCAAGACACCATCCATTCCGTTCAACTGCTCTTCCAAGTCCTTTGCTGTCTCTGACAGAATTACAATGTCATCGGCGAACCTCAAAGTTTTTATTTCTTCTCCATGGATTTTAATACCTACTCCGAATTTTTCTTTTGTTTCCTTTACTGCTTGCTCAATATACAGATTGAATAACATCGGGGAGAGGCTACAACCCTGTCTTACTCCCTTCCCAACAACTGCTTCCCTTTCATGTCCCTCGACTCTTATAACTGCCATCTGGTTGTACAAATTGTAAATAGCCTTTCGCTCCCTGTATTTTACCCCTGCCACCTTCAGAATTTGAAAGAGAGTATTCCAGTTAACATTGTCAAAAGCTTTCTCTAAGTCTACAAATGCTAGAAACGTAGGTTTGCCTTTCCTTAATCTTTATACAGTAAAGCTGCATGCCTCCGGGAAAAATTACGGCCGTAGTTTCCCCTTGCTTTCAGCCGTTCGCAGTACCAGCACAGCAAGGCCGTTTTGGTTATTGTTACAAGGCCAGATCAGTCAATCATCCAGACTGTTGCCCCTGCAACTACTGAAAAGGCTGCTGCCCCTCTTCAGGAACCACACGTTTGTCTGGCCTCTCAACAGACACCCCTCCGTTGTGGTTGCACCTACGGTACGGCTATTTGTATCGCTGAGGCACGCAAGCCACCCCACCAACGCCAAGGTCCATGGTTCATGGTTGTTGATGTTCATCTTATATCCTCCTTTCAAGACGCTATCCATTCCGTTCAACTGGGAATCAAAAATCCTCGAGTAGTGGATTAAAGCGATTGAAAAAAATTTTATTACGTAACTCTTCGTTGGGGATGAGGCTATGGTTCTTAGAAATATGCTCGAAAATCTCCAGCTCTTCGAGTATGTTGAGACCGTTACCTTTCTTTTCTGTATGTAAAATGGAAATTTCTTCGATACTTTTCGGTTTGTGACCGAAAATTTACAGATGATCAGCAAAGCTGAATTATGTACATTAGTGTCTCTTTTGCCCAATAAATGTTCCCTATACCTGACATTGAAAGATCTTCCAGTTTTTCCTACATAACAAACAGGAAACGTATCACAAGTGATTTTATAAAATTCTGAACAGCAGGAGCAGCTGTGAACCTGAGATTGTGATTAAGATTTTTCTGCGAGTTATTGTTAGTAGAAAAGGCAACATTACATCCATATTTTTTAACTAGAAGACGACGAAATCGTTACTGCCAGAAAGAGCACTGATGCCTCAAGTTTTAACTTCGAAGAAGTTTTCAACTAACGAAAGGTCATAACCGTTAGCAACTGCAATAGGTTTTTATTAAATTCGTCTCATCATTAAGCTTGTCCTGTGAAAAAGGTACAGAAACTGCACGATGAATGGCTAAATGGAAAACTGCTTTTTTTTATGGGAATCAGGATGCACTGAACTAGAGGGCTCAATCTGATCTGTATTAGCGGCGTTTCGGAAAAACCAAACGAAAGTCTGTCGTTCTCTATGGCAATACTAAGGTCTAATTAATGTAGCTGATGATCATTATTTTCTGCTTCACAATTGAAGCTGATTTTTTCATGAATTGCCATAGACAACCTCAAACTGATCATTACCACTCATCATCACAAGCAGGCAAGTTCCCGCCATGGCTCTAGAATATCGCAATATGACAAGTTTTTATATGTAAACAAACTTTATTCAGCACGCTATTATCAAATGCGAAGCTTTCTCTCCGTCTAAACCCTCTACAAATGAAAATCTGTTCCGATAGGGCGAAGCGGCGAACACTCTGCGATGCTCATATTTTAATAGCTCTTCAAATGAAATATTACATGGTCCACTAAAAAAGATGCCCAAACAGACAAAAGAAAGAACAACAATCACAATTTCTACTAATACCGATTTACATTTCTAATTACTGCAGGAAAAGATCGTGTGTGTAAGCGAGTGTGGAAAGAATTTAACGTAGCCAGATATCATTTGCGTTAATATCTTATTGTGATAGTATTACACAGCGGACTCAGTTTTAGTTGGTTTTGGAAATTGCTGGTCGAACTGTATAACGACTATGATACTAAGGTACGTCAAATGGACAACAATGACAGAACTTGGTTATAAATTCAGCAATAACAAATCATTTAAAAAACACAATCATGAGAGAAGAGTTTCCAGTTATAATGTGCAAAAGAAGATTAGCTGTGTGAAACAGCGAGTTGTTGTCCCACACTGGCGTTCGTACATGTTCCAGCAACTGCGACCCTTTTTAAATACTATCGTTGTAGCTTTCCTGTTGAACGTGATAGCATGAAAGATGTGTACCGTGTCCTTGTTGTCTGATGCATGTTGTTCGATGATGTAGAACTGCTGACTAATGTCACTGAACATAATCAGCACTTGTAATCACTGTTTGAACGTTGTAGATTTTTGTATGTGGCACATGCTCAATACTGAAGTCAGTTCACTAGGAAACCAGTGCATCTGAAGTCATTACTTTCATATTTCTCCACAAAATATTAGTCCACAATAAGAGGTACATCGACAAATTAGACCTTTAACCCGGCAGCGCGTTCCGTTAATAGACTTGTCTCCACATTGTCAGTATCGCAGTCTCCATAATAATGCCAGGGTAATTAATCCAGGACGCATAACATTAAAATACACTTTTTCCATTATTTTCACAGTCCGCAGTAAAACGAGAAACGGTTTATAATTCCGTTGTTACAAATTCGCCTTCCATGTCATCGGCCAATAACCAACCTCCCACAGCTGCCGTCTTGCCATTGTCTTAATAGAACTCACTGCTAATCGATATACATCTAAACCAAAGGTGTCAAAGTCATAAAGAGACTTCCGATAACACAACCTTAGTTAGCTGCCAGGTCGCTTGGAGCGCTGCAAGTTTATCAATCCGCCATCTCGCTTTCTTATTGGCTGATTTGTAGTCTTTCTTGTTTGCTTTCGTTTCACAGCTAACAGAAGTTGATTTCATCACATCGTGCTTCTACTTCTCGTGTGTATTGCACTATCTGAATTGCTTTGTAAATATTTTTCTCGTATTCTCACTGCATTCTTCTCGCATCCCTAATATTGGATGGGGTAAATGATTCCGTATTTGTTTTTGTTTCATGTAAAACAGAAGCTCCTTCCTTTGCATGATGTTCTGCTGACTTACATGTGTCTATTATTACTTACGGATCAGTTTACGAACTACTCGATTTGAGTACATAATGAATGGAAGTAAAACTTTTCGCAAATCAACTGTAATTGGTAATTTCTTTACTGTCACAACAGGTTTCGCTGCATTGATACAGCATCCTCAGGTGAAAACAGTGTCACATTAGCGCACCCAGGCGCACTCGACGTTTCTGGTAGTCAAAAATCAAAGTCGTCAAAATAAATAAAACAGGACATCGGGGCGAATGGTGCGGGGGCACACATGTGGTGGTTGCGAGGGTATAGAACGGAAGGCGGACTGGCAGGTAATCTTGCCCTCTTCAGGGGTTTGATTTTACTACGAACGTTGGGGGCGTCTTGGTGCGCTAATGTCACACTGTTTCCACCTGAGGATGCTGTTTTAATGCTGCGAAACCGGTTGTGACAGTAAGGAAATTACCAATTACAGCTGTTTTGCGGCTCGTTTTACTTCCAGTCATTACGAAGTTTAACGGCTGTGGCTGTCCACGTTACAGAGTTCTATGCGATTTGAATGCATTGCAGCTATATTGCAGGTTTACCGTACTTTATAGCATTAATGGAGTACTCCATGTTAGTAGGGTTTGGCAGTATTGTAATTCAATTTTATCACATTTTGTCACGAAGTGAGTATGTAATTCTACTTTGAATGGAGTTGCTTGTTGTCACTGGGTGCCATGCATTTCACAGTGGCTTGCAGAGTATGGATGTAGATGAGTTTCCTTTACGGTCCTGGTAACTAGAGCATACATCCTTGCAAATGCTAAAAATGCAAAGGTAATTACGCAAATGTATTCACGCTTAATTAACGCGTACTACAAACAGTAAACTTTAGCAGAAGTCAATGAAAATGCAGTGGCTTCCATTAAATGCACGAGTACGAGAAACGGATGGGAACAAAAATTACGCAGTAAATGTACAATATACTTACAACACATTTAATTCGAGCTGTTCCCACATGGTTTGGTAAGCAGGAACAAATGTACATGAGTCCACGGGCGATGGAACCAACTTCTGTTTCATATGAAACAAAAACAAATATGGAATCACTTATCTCATACAATATTACAGATGAGAGAAAAAATTGAGCAGAATAAGAGCAACATACATACAACGCAATTCAAAGAGTGCAATACGCTCCTCCACCCCTGATAATCAGGACCATAATTTCCACTTGATAACAGCCACACCGTCGAAATTGCAGTATTGGGTTTTACAAATAAATGCACATCACCACCAAACTACCAGCCCCCCTCCCTATAAAGCATAAATGAGAAATAGGTCATCTACCGGTAGCACTCGTACTATGCAAAGCAAGAATACGGATTATCGAACCGTGTTTTTCCGCATTCGAAGTTCACCGCAAGGCCACTCGGAGCGCTACTATGGTACTCTGTTTTCGTATCGTTCAAATGGCTGAGCACTATGGGACTTAACTGCTGAGGTCATCAGTCCCTTAGAACTTAGAACTACTTAAACCTAACTAACCTAAGGACATCACACACATCCATGCCCGAGGCAGGATTCGAACTTGCGACCGTAGCGGTCACGCGATTCCAGACTATAGCGCCTAGAACCGCTCTGCCACTCTGGCTTTCGTATCATAACATGGGCCTTGCTGATCTGATATTTTGGCGTTGGTATCTAAACTTTCATTCTCGCAGTATAGTATCACAATTATATCATATGAAACGTTTTCGTTTCAAACTCATACAAATTATTTTAAGATTGACAAGAACAATTAAATTAAGAATTAAATAAACGAAAATATATACAGAATGATTAAAAAAAATAAAATCTGTTCTGTCTCCGAATGTCACAGAGGACGCAAAAGGTGTGATGTAGTACATAACAGAGAAATATTAGTATGCGAATTGAGCATATTATTGTATACAAATAGATTTATTGTGTTCTCGTCATAAGGAAATGAGATCCTATATAACTTCAAACAGACATATAATCTGTGTGACAGAAGGACAATGACGACTAAGACAGTATTGTTGGAGCTATTCAGGATTTCGTGTGCCCAGAGCAACTGATAATGAGAAATAGGTGGACCTAGAAAAAATTGAAAGGTGTTATAAAATGACTTCATCTTCGTTTGGGAAATTGAATGTTTTATTCAAAAGCAAATGTTGCGTGTGCCTACCGCGGAAAGTCTGTAATTGCTGTGCACTGAAAGAACGGCATCAAAAGACGATGAAATGCTGCTGTACTCTCTAATTATTAACGGACAACCAATTTCGCAGAAGCCACTATCTTCAGATCACGGATACCATCACGTCAGGTTAAAGGGAAGTTCCTTTACACCAAGGAAGCAGCTTTTCGTTCTTTCGTGACATTCTTTCAACACGCTGAAGCTGTGCAACAGTGTTTACAGAAAATATTTCAGTTTGTGTCGCTTATCTTGATACTTTGCCAGGGCAAATGGATCTTATAGCTGCAAATCTCACAAAAATTAAGTTTCAGAATGGGCAGTAGAAAGAAGCACGTCCAGTGTGTGAAAAACAAGACCACATTTTTTAAATGGCAAAAACGTCACAGTTGTACCGTTTTCCTCTAGGGTTCCATGAAGGTTTCGACGCTAGTAATGTTCAGAGATTGTATGGTGAAAATTGGTTGGCAGATGTTGCTGAAAATGTCGTCCGTTTACATCAACGTAAGAGCGGCAATTGCTTGCTAATGACAGTCTAACACGCCAAAACATGCAGATGTTTCACGAGTAATGGCTGCAGCTTCCACCAAACGGGCATCCAACTCTTCTGACACGAAGTGTCTGTCGGTGTCTCGTGCATCAAACGCTTCATTTTCTCCCAGGAAAAGAAATCCATTGGAGGTCAGCAACATCTCTAAAACAATATTTACCACACGGAACCTGAACGCCTTCAATGCCTCCCTCGACTCCTAGGTGGGGAACGGAGGAACCAGTGACATTTTTGGTTCAAATGGCTCTGAGCACTATGGGATTCAACATCTGAAGTCATCAGTCGCCTAGAACTTAGAACTACTTAAACCTAACTAACCTAAGGACATCACACACATCCATGCCCGAGGCAGGATTCGAACCTGCGACCGTAGCGGTCGCACGGTTCCAGACTGAAACGCCTAGAACCACTCGGCCACACCGGCCGGCAGTGACATTTTTGTCACATAAAAAAAGCGTTTTAATTTAACTCCTTTAAATACCACATCTCTGTATGTGTAGTTTTTTTACACCATGGAGAGGAGTAGACGTCAACAGAAACAGGGTGAAGAAACTTTGCTGATAATGTTAGAGGCGAAATATCTAGTGCAGCGAAGAAGCTATCCAGGAAGTGAAAGTTTCAGCACTGGAGTAAAAGTCCAGGGAAAGTGAATATCAGTTTTACCGTTCGTAGGCGACATAGCCTCTCTGTCCGAAATGTTCACTAATATTGAATGGAACGAAAAAACAAATAAATATACAATTTGTTCTGATAATATAGGCAAAAAAAAGTGATGAAGAATAGCTGAAGAGAAAATACATAGTTTTTAAAATTTTGTAGTTGTGGGGATCCACAACCTCATCATGTTTTGATAGTGAAAATATGGTCCGAGAAGGCAGCATTGAGGTTATTATCCGTTCAATTGCCCAGTTGCAACCGTGGGTCATTTTCAAGCTTAAAATATGTGCTTGAAAATGACTCACTGTTGAAACAGGCCAATTTCAAGTATAATAAATGTAGCAAAGTATAATTGGACAGTGTTTTCATTCTGAAAACAGAAAATACTGTGGTGGTCTGGTAAACAAAAAAAGTGAATACAAAGTAGAAGAAAAATAATTCCACTACCTTGTTAGCAGGATTCACAATATGATAGAACTGAGCAAGAACTTCGTGAATCTGAACGTCTGCATTGCAGCGTCGACATTGGGAGATTAAACTGGGAGAAGTTCAAATATTATTCCACAGAGGGTTAAAAATTAAGTGACGAGATAAAATACGAAATGAAGAGGTGCTAGAATTAATAAACGAGGAAAGAAGTCTACAGAAAACCCGTGAGGGTTGTATAAAATTGGCTATTTTTAATGGCATAAAACGTCCAAATTCATTGTAGTGAATTATTCATAAAACTGACACTGTATTTAGTAGGCTAAAGGGGATTTTCGAAGAGAATGAAACTGCTGGAAGAGTATGAAAGAATTTGATGATCACGGTTGAATTTACACTAACAAGTACGTTGTTGGTTTTGGCGTAGAAAGTCGGGAAAACAGATGGAGAATGAAATACATGTTTCTGTACCTACAAGACAAAATTACTTTCTGTAATTATGTTAAAAGAAAACATTTGATTGACATTCAAGTTGCAGCTGATAAATAACTTTCATTTTCGCACATAGCGTAGCGTTCCAAAGGATTGGAAAAGGGCACAGGTCATCCCCGTTTTCAAGAAGGGACGTCGAACAGATGTGCAGAACTATAAACCTATATCTCTAACGTCGATTAGTTGTAGAATTTTGGAACACGTATTATGTTCGAGTATAATGACTTTTCTGGAGACTAGAAATCTACTCTGTAGGAATCAGCACGGGATTCGAAAAAGACGGTCGTGTGAAACCCAGCTCGCGTTATTCGTCCACGAGACTCAGAGGGCCATAGACACGGGTTCACAGGTAGATACCGTGTTTCTTGACTTCCGCAAGGCGTTCGATACAGTTCCCCACAGTCGTTTAATGAACAAAGTAAGAGCATATGGACTATCAGACCAATTGTGTGACTGGATTGAAGAGTTCCTAGATAACAGAACGCAGCATGTCATTCTGAGTGATTTCAGGTGTGCCGCAGGGGAGTGTCATAGGACCGTTGCTATTCACAATATACATAAATGACCTTGTGGATGACATCGGAAGTTCACTGAGGCTTTTTGCAGATGATGCTGTGGTGTATCGAGAGGTTGTAACAATGGAAAATTGTACTGAAATGCAGGAGGATCCGCAGGGAATGGCAATTCAATCTCAATGTAGATAAGTGTAATGTGCTGCGAATATATAGAAACATAGAGCCCTTATCATTTAGCTACAAAATAGCAGGTCAGCAACTGGAAGCGGTTAATTCCATAAATTTTCTGGGAGTAGGCATTAGGAGTGATTTAAAATGGAATGATCATATGAAGTTGATCGTCGGTAAAGCAGATGCCAGACTGAGATTCATTGGAAGAATCCTAAGGAAATGCAATCCGAAAACAAAGGAAGTAGGTTACAGTACGCTTGTTCGCCCACTGCTGGAATACTGCTCAGCAGTGTGGGATCCGTACCAGATAGGGTTGATAGAAGAGTTAGAGAAGATCCAACGGAGAGCAGCGCACTTCGTTACAGGATCATTTAGTAATCGTGAAAGCGTTACGGAGATGATAGATAAACTCCAGTGGAAGACTCTCCAGGAGAGACGCTCAGTAGCTCGGTACGGGCTTTTGTTAAAGTTTCGAGAACATACCTTCACCGAAGAGTCAAGCAGTATATTGCTCCCTCCTACGTATATCTCGCGAAGAGACCATGAGGATAAAATCAGAGAGATTAGAGCCCACACAGAAGCATACCGACAATCCTTCTTTCCACGAACAATACGAGACTGGAATAGAATGGAGAACCGATAGAGGTACTCAGGGTACCCTCCGCCACACACCGTCAGGTGGCTTGCGGAGTATGGATGTAGATGTAGATGCAGATGTAGAAAATATTTTCGATCATCTACTTTTTTTTGGCTCTGAGCACTATGCGACTTAACTTCCGAGGTCATCAGACGCCTAGAACTTAGAACTAATTAAACCTAAGGACATCACACACATCCATGCCCGAGGCAGGATTCGAACCTGCGACCGTAGCGGTCGCTCGGTTCCAGACTGTAGCGCCTAGAACCACACGGTCACTCCGCCCGGCAAATGGTTTCTTTTTTTTTTTTTAACAACTTCTGCACGTCTGACCTTACCTTCGCTTTTACCTTGCTAAACGCAATTTGTTTCCTATTAAATACATAATAATATTTTATAAGTAGCATGTAGCGTATGCTAGTATACTAGGACGCAAGTTGTAAAAGTTCATTCCCTATTTTTCGTCGAGGGAGAGGCTCCGTATCTCGTTATAACCCACCACAGAGTAGGAAATGTTTCTACCGAGCGTATTTTGGTATTTTGTAGCCGATACCTCTACATCCGCTAGCCAACATTTCACTGGTGAAATCACTGCATGTTCCGTTTCCTTCAGTCAGCGTCGGAACTATTCGTCGCCTGATAAACTAGGCCGGAGGTAACCGGAGGAAGATTACTGGTCGGAAACTCTGCTGACCAATCGTTCTGGAAACAGGCGTATTCAGCTGGTAGAGCATTGTCACGGAATGATAAGATCCTACCTCCAGTACTTGTTCCCTATTTGTTTTCGAGCAGTTAGATTTACTGATTTTAATCAAGGAAGAACTGTTTGCTCGGGATCGTGATGTAACACAAATTAGTGAATATAATCTTCCCTTCTATTGTGCTTGAACAATTAAGAGTTGCCATCATCGACAGAGGGACGGACTGGTGAGGGAAGAAAACACCTCCAGTGTCACAGACAGCTTGGCATCTCCAGCTGATCGCAGGACGTCTACCTATTGCTGGTGCTCTTACGTAACGACTGCTTCCTTTCAGCTGTTGCATCCTTGACTGACATCCATCACCAAATTCTGTTGATTCCACAGGTGGCTTAATAATAACTGGGACTGACAGATCAGTTTTAGTCCCGTCTGTTGGTTGGTTTGGAGATTCAAGGGACGAAACTGCGTGGTTATCAGTCCTGTCCCATCTGTCTCATTTTCATTTGACTTCCCTTGTACATAGGGTGTCCCAGGAAGAACGGTCAATATTCAGGGATATGACTGGAAAGATTATCTGATGCAAAATCGTCTGGTAAACTTGGGCTCTAAAGTGCATACTTTAAGAGCAATGAGCAGTTCTTCTTCTTCGATACTGTGAAACACGTCTGTTCTACTGCAAGCTCTGTGTAGTATGGACCAAAACAAAAAACCTGTCTACTAAACATGGGCTCTAAAATGCATATTTTAAGAACTACCAGCACTTGTTCAGTAGCGTACAAGTGCTCACAGCTCTTAAGCAATGCACATCAGAGCACATGTTTACTGGACATATTCTTCTTGTTGTGGTCCATATCAAAGAGTCTGTAGTAGAAGAGATTTGTTTTACTGTATCGAATCTGAAGACGTGCTCGTATATCTTAAGGTATTCATTTTGTAACCTATGTTTACTAGACCTTTTTTGCTTCATATCATCGTCCCCGTCAAATCCCTGAATACTACGACTTCCTCCTGGGACACCGTGTATAATACGTACAGGAACCAAGAAGGGTACAAAATTTTCCGTTGTTTTTCAGTTAGTATAGCGAATAAGCGGAATAACATACAGATTTAGAAGTGAGACTAAAATTTAACGTGAAACTATGTCAATAATGATATTGCAGTGACGTCGCTGCCATCTGTGATGGCGAGAAAGAATTACAAGACGTGTTGAGCGGAATGAATAGTCTATTGAGCACAGAATGTCGATTGAGAACAAATCAAAGAGAAATGGTGCTATTGATGAACAGATGATAAAGCTAGTTGCGGTGTCTTTGGAGCAGCGACCCTGTAGGGGAAGAAACGAAGAACATGTTATGTACAAGGACACGTGAAACGGTCCCATGTTGCCATCACTGTCCGGGCCAGAAGATCCTGAAGAGTAGTGCGTCCTGGACCTGAAAATAAGAATCTTTGTACTGGGCGGTACTCCTCGTTGGTGGATGCAGCAGATGAAGCCGAGTGGGATGCCAGCGGCCGTGCAGGAGTTCGGCCAGGGAAGGTCCATCCCGATGCATCGCACAGTAGGAGGACAGGGAGTAGGGCGACCAACTTTTCTAAACGAAAATAAGGGAGGTTCTTGTATCTTTGAAACCTTTTTGGTGGCGTTTTAGCTTCGTCTCCGCTGCCCATCATAAAATCTTGAACAAGTTAACGACGATTCACAGCAAACACTGGCACAGAAAAAAAGTCACATCTAACCGCCAATAGAGATGGGTAAACTCGTTCATTCTTGGGAACTAGTTCACTGCTGATAGTTCTTTTTTGAGAATCGTCCATTTTTACTCGTTCACCGTTCATTTGTGCTTGGTATATGGTTCTTGTGAAAAACTGAAAACAAGTAGTGTAGGAGACTGAAGGATGGAGGGCACCAAGAGGGGCCACTTGTGTGTATGCAAACAGTGTGCCTGAAGTCCCCATAAACTGAAGCAGATACCACCACTGTCATTGTGAATGGACCATCAGTTCAGGGAACATTTTGTAAAGGTTATTCTTGCTGCAGGGAGACAGAATGAATCGGAGGTTGTAATTAGATTCTGAAAGCTCACAAAGAGATTGTTAACTTATATAGTATCATGTGTGAGTGAGTTCAGGTTAGTTTAATGATTAAAATTGTTGTAACATCTTGGGCATTTAATTGCGGAGCACTCCAACTCTGATTGTAAAGAATAAACTGCTCCATATTTGGCTCAGATGCCCGGGCCACATTTAGAGAGTGAATGTCTGCGTGAATCGGTGTTTGGGAAGGGGCTCCCTGGGTATGGATGTGTGATGTGAGTGTTAGTGTTCCATATTAAGAAGGTGAAGTTGGCTACATCATAAATAATCCTCCCTCTATGAGTTGCATTTTTCAGTTGCAATGATCTTTTTTATAGAGTGCGGTATGTGGAGTCACTTTGTAAGATTGTTCTTGGGCGATTGACTCACTACCTTGCTCCTAAGTGAGCCAACCGCTCACCAATTACAATCTAAAATGGCGTAGGGGCAATGAGAGGTGGCATGAGCCCCCTCTCATATTTCTATCTTACGATTCTCCTCTCTAGTTGCATGCGGTGGAGGGTTGCTTTTCCTTAACACGCGTACTTCCCACGCAGCGTCTCTCGTCACCCGGGTGGGCCGGTGACAGGCGGGCTCTGTGGAACTGGAGAGAGTTAAGCCGACGTGTGTGAGGCAGTCGAGTGAATGCTTTTCAGACGCCGACATTGTCAAGAGACACGCCCGCTGGGGTGTGAAGTAGCGGCTGGGCTAGAGGTTCCGTTACTTCAGAGAAACTTTGCGAAAACACTTTCTGGCGGGCTACCAGCGAGGCGTGGGAATGACTTGTGTACCCACGCAGTTGTGGCGGGAAAATTCCCGCACTTTCGGCAAAATCAGCACAGAAATTGGCGCCAAGAATCTCCATTGGTGGAATGGTAGTGCTCCGGCAATGGAGTGGAATTTCCGCCGGTTTTCGAGTTGCTGATTGGAACGTAACCACGGCCACTGTCGTGGGGGCGGGAATGTTCGGTGTTCGGCCTGTACGGGTCCTCTGGGGAGTCGGCAGTCGCTTTTCGGTCGAGGACGTCGGAGCAACCAGCCCTCGCCTGCGGTACGCCAGATCGTGTTCTGGGAGATAAGAAGACTGTTGGTAATGTACGTCCGCAGCACCGGCAGATAGGGATTTTCCTAGGTGATAATCAGAGCTCAGCAGAGCGCGCCTGTTCATCCTTTTCTAACTTTGTTCAGTTTCGAGTAGCAGCAATTACTATTGGGTTAGCTGTGTGTCTCTCTTGAGATTTGAGTGGAAAGGAATTGGCTCCACATACCACTTCGTCTTAAACCTCACGATCTAAGTTAGGGACAACTTCACCTTTACTGTGTTTGTATGAATCTCCAATTTTAGCCAATTTGATGTTTTATATTTCCTGTGTCTCTCTTTTACTATTCTGCGTTTAATCTTAATAAATCATATTGTTATTTTGGACAGAACTTTCTTTCTGTTAATCAATAGAGCAACCCTATCATCCCTCACTATGCTAATGAAACCTTTGTTTATTTAACTTATTTATCAAATTAAATTATTGCAGGTGCCAAACTCTCTTCGACTCCACTAGCAGGGTTGATTAGAGTCAGTTCGCGTATTTGTTTTATCCTTGTGCAACAGCAAAAGTCGGAGTTAGAATAGGGGGGGCTTAGAGCATGATTTACACATGTGGATTCTAGTAGAATTTAGTGATAAATACACTACTAGCCCCGGCACCTCGCATAAAATGGCGACCCTTAGCCTCGGATCTTTCCTGCGAATCTTCTGATAAGCAAGCAGTAATATTAGTAGGGACACTCAGAATTTTTTTTTGCTTAATTAATACGCAAGTTTTTTTTCTGGTAGTTCCGCGTTTAGTTTTTAAGTAGCGGCGCATGTTTACTGTTTTTGTTTTCAGCGTATATATTTGTTTGTTTGTTCATTGTTTTATATGTTTCTTTGATGTGGTGTCCGTACCACTTCACACTTTGTCGAATTTGTGTGCGGTTTCTGTACCACAACAAATCGTGCGTATAATTACAGCGTTGGAGCGGCGTTGTTGAAATTTTATGTTTATGTGTAAAAAATATATGGAGTAGATTAATTTTATTGTGCATTTTAGATAAATTTGTTTTTCATGAATGATAACGAGAAGTAAGGCACGACTATTATCGAGCGCAGCTAAAACAAAAGAGGATAGCATAATGGATAAGGGGCAGCTTACTGATGGGAATAGGTTCGGAGATGACATGGGCACATTTTTAGCAGGGCAGGACGCCAGGGTCATTGATGAGGAAGGTGATTTGGACGCGATCTCAGAGCAGCGTTGCGGCCGTGATTATGATAGTGAAGTAGAGGATGAAACAGAGACAGGCACACAGGTCGAGACGGTAGCAGAAATTTATAATCAAACGAACGAGAGCAGACAGGGGCTAGCTCGGCCACGTCAGAGCTCTAGCGCCCAGGTGTCCAGAGTTACATCTCCCACGTTTGAAGAGGATCAAAAAGATGACGTAAACCCAATACTGAGCTTCCTACGATCCATGAAAGAAGAAGATGAGAAACAGCGTAAGAAGGACACTCAGACTATAATTTCGCATATAGGGGAAATTCGTGGGGAATTATTAACAATAAAGAAAGAATGTGGAGAAGCAAAACAAATGTCAATGGTAGCACAAAAAGTAGCAGGCCTAGCCAAAACTGCAGCAACAGGGGCAATGAAAATCGCAAGAGTAACTCTTAAACTCGCAGGGCGCTTGCGACGTGCGACACAAGTCCACTCGAAATCCCTAGCGGCCTTAAAGACTCAAGGTAATATTGCGGTTACGAACATCACGAAACGAATGAAAGAAGTAGAGAGTCGGATAGCAAAACTAGAGCGAAATGGGCACACGAGCACTGCGCGTTCGGATACCAATGATGGAGCACACAGGATTGTGTCTCCGAGGAAAAGCCCGCCGTGCTCTAGCCCAGTGACAGCGTGCGGAACAAACAATGCACACGCAGAAACAGCGAGTAATAGCTCCAATAATTGCAGCCCACTTAGAAGAGTGAATGCTGAATGCCACTTCCACTGTGATACAGACGTAGCACATCACAGTTATCAGCAAGATAGATCAGGACACTCCGCAGACGTGCAAGTATCGGAAACGTCTGACAACACCAGTGCGAGGATCGGACAGAATTTTGATCACAATCACTTCCTGTCGATACTCAAATTCCAGAAGTTCAAAGATAATGGAGGGTCGATGCATCCGAAGAGCTGGGTGATGCAATTTACTAATTCATTACCGTCGTCATGGCCAACCCAGGCCAAATTAGAATTCATGTGTGGACACATGGAAGGCCAAGCCGCGGAAAAGATGCGGGGCGTGGCAGCGACGTGTCGGACTTATCAGGAATTTGTTGGTGCATTCCTGCGGACCTACTGGTCAAAGGAAACGCAAGACAGGATTAAAGAGGAAATAATATTTTGTCCTGAACTGGAAGTGTCCGGGCATAAGAGCGCAACCAAATTTTTTGATGACTTACTCAAGAAGAATCAGTTTTTAGATAGTCCATACAGCAACGGAGAAATTATTAAATTTTGCTTTTCGAAATTGCCAGTTAGGTATCAACAGACACTTGTCGGGAAGTGTGGATCTGACATAGATGCATTCAAGAGTCTACTGCGCGAACTCGAAGTAGTCTTCGATAAACAAGACGCAAAGGACAGGAAGAAGGCGCAAAATAACAAATACCACGGGCCAGCAAGGGAAGACGACAACAGATCGCATAATCGCACTGGTCAGTTAGGAAACCAGGGTTACCGAGATCAAGGTTACGCTATTCAAGGTTATGGAAACCAGAGACACGGAAACCAGAACGTCAGGGAACAGGGTCAATCCAGACAAGCAATCTGGGACAGGAGGAATGACGAACGGCAAAGCGACCGTAATTGGAGGGAGCGAAATCAAGGACAACAGGAGAACCAGGAGATTGAAATTAGACCTCCAAATCCTAATGCACGTCAGAGGAGGGGGAGTCTAAGAAGGGATTGACGCTAGTCCATAGGACTCCACCACTTCTCTCACATAAAGGAGTTCGTAGAATAGTAGTAGTGTAAGAAATGTACATAGTAGAATAGGCAAAGATATGAACCTTTTTTTCGGGGAACAATAATCGTTACATTAATAGATTAAGATTGCTAAAGTATTAACACGCTGCGTTGTCTTGCATAAGAATTTACTGCTGCTATCCTCTTTTTGTTTATGTTCGCGATCTCCAATGTCGATGGAGTAGGAGACACTACCTTTTCATGAGCAATGTTTTTGTCCTTTCCTATCTGGTGTCCATGTTGAGGGATAAGGATGAGTGACGAGACGTCGCACAAACGGGCGCATACAAGAACGTGCTCTTAGAAGCGTTCTGAGAGGTCGTGATACGCTCCATAGCGGCCACAACCAGTTCGTGAGACGTTCATACCAATGCTTGCAGGCACGCGTCAGTGCACTGCACGATTGTGGTATATTGCGCGATTTCGAGGGTGAATATGGGCAGTATAGTTTTTGCAGAGCTGCGCCGGTATCGTTGTCTTGCAAGTCGGGGTGAACCTGTGAGCATTTGACTCTAATGGTGCCCTAGACGAGAGAAATGAGGGCATAAAAGCCTACCATGCTAATGTGCTGGTTGGGGATTTAGCGTGCTGCTCGTTTTTGTCACAGATGAATCACCAAGGAATTGTACTTGGATATTCGTGACATACTGTGTAGCTGGCGTGTGTTGGGTGTCTGAATCCTCAACAGGAACCAGTCCTGGCTTGGTCATATTACATTGCTTCTGGAAAGGTGTACTTCGATCGCGAAAACCGCTTCATATAGAGAAGGAAGTTGCAACTATAAATTTATTGTCGTGTATAGCCATGGCTAACCCAGTCTCTGGAGTTTCAGTGAGGCGTAATGAAAACTCGGAGGTCATGTTGTACGGCGCGCACATCACTGTCGTCAATAGCGGCGAGCAGCAAGACATCTCAGCGTAACAGGAACTATGTAAGGGTATTGTATAAGGTAAAATAAAATAAATAAATAAATAAATAAATAAATAAAATAAAATAAATAAATAAATAAATAAATAAATAAAAGGGAAAGTACGATACTAGGATAAGTTAAACTGTAGGATTTAACAATAACTAGATTAATATTGTGGGGTTTTCTACCACAAGTGTGGCGCGCGCCTGTTGAGTTGCTATTTTTCAGGTCACCAAACCACAGACCCGAGATGGAGGGACGACGGGCGAGCGAAAGTAGCGTAGTTGCATGTTCTTTATAGCACAGTAAAACTTAGACCTGCATAACAACATAATTTAATTAAAAGACGTAGAATGTAGATCGTTGGGATATGGTAGTTAATTCTTGAAGCATGTCTACTGTCGATCTATATAATTAATAGTAATATTAGTGCGGGCCCGCACATTTAGTTGTTCATCCATTACAAAGCATCAGTTATCACACACCATGTACTTACTGAGATCGGTCTCTACACGTATATCAAAATAAATTATTTCCATGTCTAGATTAGATGTTATAATGATTGCCATAGATTAATAACTATAAAAGTAAAATAAGAGTGTCTGAAATGACAGACCATCAATGTTTCATTATGTAAATTTATTATAACATAGAAGGTCATGGGAAAAAGTTAGGCATAAGATTTTTGTAAGAATTGTACAGATGACGAGGAACGTGGCAATGCAGAGGCCAGCCAGCGCAAAAACAAGAGGTCTTCGGCTACCTGCTAGAGGGCGAGCGTCCCGTCCTACACGCTGACAGTCACCCGGCTGCCTACCTGAGGGATTACACGGGACCCTTGCCCCGCCACAAGCGAAAGTGGGGCTGGCCGTTGACCCTGACACGCGACAGCCTGCTAGCTCTCCGGACGCGGCAGCCGCTTGGAGGGATTCCCTGCGGCAGACCACGTTGTCGTGAGTACACGAAGAAGATCACATATCGTGTCAGAACCTGCGCCTCATGTGACTCAGGACAGAAAGGGACGCTCTATACTCACCTGTTTGGGTTTTTACAACTCACTAGCATTGGCCGATCTGCATACACAAAGCAGTATCGTGCCACACTAACAAATGTATGGTCTCATGTCTTACTTCTCCTCTCTATTAGAGAGCAGTTTTTAACAATAGTCGCTCCTAGTTCGATCCTGTATGGATGACCTCACACACTTGTGGAGTCACTCCACGTGCCATCATCCCTCGTCGAACTGCAATATTGGGAAACATAAAGTTCTGTCCAGCGAGAGAAGAGACCTAGACTAGTGATGTATCCCAACGAGTAGACCTCAGAGACAATTAATCGACGTGAGGAGAGCCTATCACTGTGTCTTCCTACCATACGGCCGTGATCATATGCGTGGGTCTGACTACAATCTCAACAGCGTACTGCAGACACTCCAGAACTCCCTATTGCTGTTGCCACAACGTAGCAACTACAACCGACGTTTAGCCTTATGTGATGTCAGTACAGTGGAATCAGTGAAGTGCCACGGATATTTCTAACAATGTGATTTAGTGCCTCATTCTCAGCACAGTCGTGAACTTTGTGCAATGTGCACGCACAATTTGATGCCCCATGAACCTTGTTTTTTTTCTTAAATTTCTTTCTCTTATGTTGTTTTGGTAATGTATGTCATACCTTGTATGCGTTTGTGTTTTACAC
Source organism: Schistocerca nitens (assembly GCF_023898315.1). Lineage (NCBI taxonomy): Eukaryota > Metazoa > Arthropoda > Insecta > Orthoptera > Acrididae > Schistocerca > Schistocerca nitens. The sequence goes on from NC_064620.1 coordinate 273,116,101, forward strand.
TGTAATTCTTATTACAGATTACTGTATTGTTCTCCACACCATGTTTTTTGTATTTTGTGTTTATTGTTGTGTGTATGCAAACAGTGTGCCTGAAGTCCCCATAAACTGAAGCAGATACCACCACTGTCATTGTGAATGGACCATCAGTTCAGGGAACATTTTGTAAAGGTTATTCTTGCTGCAGGGAGACAGAATGAATCGGAGGTTGTAATTAGATTCTGAAAGCTCACAAAGAGATTGTTAACTTATATAGTATCATGTGTGAGTGAGTTCAGGTTAGTTTAATGATTAAAATTGTTGTAACATCTTGGGCATTTAATTGCGGAGCACTCCAACTCTGATTGTAAAGAATAAACTGCTCCATATTTGGCTCAGATGCCCGGGCCATATTTAGAGAGTGAATGTCTGCGTGAATCGGTGTTTGGGAAGGGGCTCCCTGGGTATGGATGTGTGATGTGAGTGTTAGTGTTCCATATTAAGAAGGTGAAGTTGGCTACATCATAAATAATCCTCCCTCTATGAGTTGCATTTTTCAGTTGCAATGATCTTTTTTATAGAGTGCGGTATGTGGAGTCTCTTTGTAAGATTGTTCTTGGGCGATTGACTCACTACCTTGCTCCTAAGTGAGCCAACCGCTCACCAATTACAATCTAAAATGGCGTAGGGGCAATGAGAGGTGGCATGAGCCCCCTCTCATATTTCTATCTTACGATTCTCCTCTCTAGTTGCATGCGGTGGAGGATTGCTTTTCCTTAACACGCGTACTTCCCACGCAGCGTCTCTCGTCACCCGGGTGGGCCGGTGACAGGCGGGCTCTGTGGAACTGGAGAGAGTTAAGCCGACGTGTGTGAGGCAGTCGAGTGAATGCTTTTCAGACGCCGACATTGTCAAGAGACACGCCCGCTGGGGTGTGAAGTAGCGGCTGGGCTAGAGGTTCCGTTACTTCAGAGAAACTTTGCGAAAACACTTTCTGGCGGGCTACCAGCGAGGCGTGGGAATGACTTGTGTACCCACGCAGTTGTGGCGGGAAAATTCCCGCACTTTCGGCAAAATCAGCACAGAAATTGGCGCCAAGAATCTCCATTGGTGGAATGGTAGTGCTCCGGCAATGGAGTGGAATTTCCGCCGGTTTTCGAGTTGCTGATTGGAACGTAACCACGGCCACTGTCGTGGGGGCGGGAATGTTCGGTGTTCGGCCTGTACGGGTCCTCTGGGGAGTCGGCAGTCGCTTTTCGGTCGAGGACGTCGGAGCAACCAGCCCTCGCCTGCGGTACGCCAGATCGTGTTCTGGGAGATAAGAAGACTGTTGGTAATGTACGTCCGCAGCACCGGCAGATAGGGATTTTCCTAGGTGATAATCAGAGCTCAGCAGAGCGCGCCTGTTCATCCTTTTCTAACTTTGTTCAGTTTCGAGTAGCAGCAATTACTATTGGGTTAGCTGTGTGTCTCTCTTGAGATTTGAGTGGAAAGGAATTGGCTCCACATACCACTTCGTCTTAAACCTCACGATCTAAGTTAGGGACAACTTCACCTTTACTGTGTTTGTATGAATCTCCAATTTTAGCCAATTTGATGTTTTATATTTCCTGTGTCTCTCTTTTACTATTCTGCGTTTAATCTTAATAAATCATATTGTTATTTTGGACAGAACTTTCTTTCTGTTAATCAATAGAGCAACCCTATCATTCCTCACTATGCTAATGAAACCTTTGTTTATTTAACTTATTTATCAAATTAAATTATTGCAGGTGCCAAACTCTCTTCGACTCCACTAGCAGGGTTGATTAGAGTCAGTTCGCGTATTTGTTTTATCCTTGTGCAACAGCAAAAGTCGGAGTTAGAATAGGGGGGGCTTAGAGCATGATTTACACATGTGGATTCTAGTAGAATTTAGTGATAAATACACTACTAGCCCCGGCACCTCGCAGGTGAAGTAGACTTTATGGAAGCATAAAATAAAATGTGGTTTTCTCATCATACTTGCGTCATACACTTAGTAAAAATTAGGTTTTTATGTTGCATTATTAAAGTTAATGCAGCAATAATAATAATAATAATAATAATAATTAAGTTCGCAGTAATAAAGTTTTTGGTTTGAAAGCTCCTTCTGAACAAATGTTTTTGAGATAATAAATAAATACGATTTTATGGCAATCTATGTCGTTTCGAATGGAGAAGCACCGCTTTTGCTACTGAGCCATAATGACGCACAATCCACATTTTTTTTATTTTTTTTATTTCAAAGAAACCAAACTAGCAGGTAATGCAAATTAGAAACAACCAAACTTAAAAATAATTAGAGCCTTCCTAAATCTAATGTTTTGTATATAAAAGATACACGAAAATCGTTTTATATGAATTTTCTTACACTAAAAATTAAGCAAATTATTGAAAGTTAGTTTCTAAATCAAGTTGATGAAACCAAAAAATATATGAATAACAAAAAAAACTTGCCTTGTTATAAGTATGTCTTCTGCTGTTCATCGATATAATGAAGTGAGCTGATATGCCCTTTTGTTACCTGAAAAGACGTACCTATTACATACATCTTGATTTTTATGTAATTTACGTAACTATAAAATATTTTTTGATTACCGGTCGTGGACGCTGAATAGCCAGACCCAAGTGGAAGAACAGTTTGGAACACATGTAAAATGGGCGAGCGCAGTGAACGAAACGAACTGGGTACAGAACTAACTAGGAGCAAATGTTGATGGTGTCAGGACAGCAACCAGCCACAAATTTACTTTGAGTTTCTTTATTCAAAGGAAACCATTACCGGTTTCGATTCGTTGTGCAGTGGGAATGCATTTACATCGGTTGGACGAGTGTTATGAAAACGAACACTCGAAACCGACGTTTCACGTAAGTCACATGCAACGAAAATCTGTAACGCAACCATCTGTGTGTGGCGTGTTTATAATTATGTTTTATTTATATTTTAGGCCAATTAATCTATAAAAACACACCAAATGTCATAAAGAAATTGTAAACCGTCTGATGATGAATCACAACGATTCGAAACCGATAACGGTTTCCTTTGAATAAAGGAACTCAAAGTAAATTTGTGGCTGGTTGCTGTCCTAACACCATCAACATTTGTCTTCAAACAACAGCCACGGTCTCCATCATGTCATCATATGACAAAATTGCATCAACTAGGAGCAGTCGGCAGTGTAACTGTTCACGCGAAGAACGAAGAGTGCGGCCGAGGGAGACCGAGACTGAGACGAGCACGCGACCGAGTCTGGAACGAGAACTGCCGAAGTGACCACCGCGACCGAAGTGAACTAGTCAACTATGAACCGATCGTTCCTCGTTCCCGGGAACTATAAGTAGACCGCCGCGACCGAAGTGAACTATGAACCGATCGTTCCTTGAAATTCGTTCCTCGGTCCTTTCGTTCATCTTGGTGAACCGTTCCTTTGCACCCGTTCGTTCGCGAACTACCCATCTCTAACCGCCAAGCGTCAGTCGATCTTCCAAAGATTTTCGATGGACATAATGTCGACATCTTTGGTTGAAGGTCGATATAGAATCAGTTGTCTCTGCTGTCTACGAACGAATCCTGACAGTGCGTGCAAAATTTAAATGGTTGAAAAATATTTTTACATACCGGTACGTGATAAGAAAATTAAAGTTAAAAACGGGAGATAAACGGCCACTGAGTCTGAAAATACGGGAGCCGGGAGATTATGAAAAAATGTCTCTAAATACGGGAGATCCCGGGAAATGCGGGAGAGTTGGCCACCCTAACAGGGAGAGTTGCAAGGTCTGCTCCCGTGAGTGAGTTCCACGGAATTTACTCACCTGTGCCTTGAATGTTGGCATGAAACATTCAGCTTCACCATTTGATTGCGGGAGGGACGGTGCAGTGGTCACATGTTGAGTACCGTTGGCCGTACAAAATTGTTCCTGCGGGCCATTTGGATTAGATGCCGCGAACAAAATTACACACTGGTCTGAGTAGAAGGGTCCGTCCTGAGTCAAAAGTCCTCAGATTAATGTACTAGAAATATAAAAAAATAGTAGGAAATAAAGAGCCAGTAACAAGGTTGGGTGGGTGGTCAAAACCAAAATTAATCACGTAACTTGCGCAGATCCTATCCCATCCTCGTCGCCAGCTGTTGTATTGTACTTTTGATACAACCACATAAGCAGATTTTACTCGTCACCACCCTCAACTGTTTATAGTGCGCTGAGGGAAAGACTACGAGAGGAGAAGGAGGAAACACTGAAACACTCCTTATGATTAGTGACAAGAACACACAAATTTGTTGACAAATACTCAGATTTGTACAAATCTGCTTAGGCAGCAGATCCTGAAGTCCAATTAATAGTCAAAAAGCTAAGGCTAGATACTAAACAATTCCTGTCCCACTAGAATTTTCACTGAAGATGGGCTAGTTTGCACTCACTAGAAGCAGACGACGTGGCGCGAAGTACACAAATAGAGAGCGGTCTTCTCGGTAGTCGAGGTGACTTTTGAACTCCCCGCTCTTCTGTGACACCGGCGCAAATCACTTCTCTGGCCGACCTCTTGGTGGGCAATCAATGGGCTATACGTCGTCTCTGGAGTGGGTTTCGACCTACCAACAATATTGATGTGGAAATTAGGAACGAATTCCTCAAAATGTATCTCTGGAGTGCAGTAGTGTATGGAAGTGAGACGTGGACATTAAAAATGCGGAAAAGGAGAATAATGTACTGCAATCACAATTTTTTTGGTGTCATTGCAGAAACTAGCAGCTCAGCTGCAGCAGTTGAAGGAGGCTTAATTAGCCAGCGGATGCTAAGATGTCGGCATGCAGCTTGCAGCAACAAGTATGTTAACGCATCGCGAGGAGGGCCAGTCCAAGCACCCCAACCTTGCCGATGCTGCAGTAAGATGGGGCTCTTGCAGGATGAGGTAAACTGTTTCTATATCACCATGGCCACAGATTCGTTGGTCTCAACGTGGCTGGAAGCAGCGTGTCGGCACGGCAAGTGAGCTCTTTTTTTTTTTGGTCATCAGTCTACTGACTGGTTTGATGCGGCCCGCCACGAATTCCTTTCCTGTGCTAACCTCTTCATCTCAGAGTAGCACTTGCAACCTACGTCCTCAATTATTTGCTTGACGTATTCCAATCTCTGTCTTCCTCTACAGTTTTTGCCCTCTACAGCTCCCTCTAGTACCATGGAAGTCATTCCCTCATGTCTTAGCAGATGTCCTATCATCCTGTCCCTTCTCCTTATCAGTGTTTTCCACATATTCCTTTCTTCTCCGATTCTGCGTAGAACTTCCTCATTCCTTACCTTATCAGTCCACCTAATTTTCAACATTCGTCTATAGCACCACATCTCAAATGCTTCGATTCTCTTCTGTTCCGGTTTTTTCACAGTCCATGTTTCACTACCATACAATGCTGTACTCCAGACGTACTTCCTCAGAAATTTCTACCTCAAATTAAGGCCGGTATTTGATATTAGTAGACTTCTCTTGGCCAGAAATGCCTTTTTTGCCATAGCGGGTCTGCTTTTGATGTCCTCCTTGCTCCGTCCGTCATTGGTTATTTTACTGCCTAGGTAGCAGAATTCCTTAACTTCATTGACTTCGTGACCATCAATCCTGATGTTAAGTTTCTCGCTGTTCTCATTTCTACTACTTCTCATTACCTTCGTCTTTCTCCGATTTACTCTCAAACCATACTGTGTACTCATTAGACTTTTCATTCCGTTCAGCAGATCATTTAATTCTTCTTCACTTTCACTCAGGATAGCAATGTCATCAGCGAATCGTATCATTGATATCCTTTCACCTTGTATTTTAATTCCACTCCTGAAGCTTTCTTTTATTTCCATCATTGCTTCCTCGATGTACAGATTGAAGAGTAGGGGCGAAAGGCTACAGCCTTGTCTTACACCCTTCTTAATATGAGCACTTCGTTCTTGATCGTCCACTCTTTATTATTCCCTCTTGGTTGTTGTACATATTGTGTATGACCCGTCTCTCCCTATAGCTTACCCCTACTTTTTTCAGAATCTCGAACAGCTTGCAGCATTTTATATTGTCGAACGCTTTTTCCAGGTCGACAAATCCTATGAAAGTGTCTTGATTTTTCTGTAGCCTTGCTTCCATTATTAGCCGTAACGTCAGAATTGCCTCTCTCGTCCCTTTACTTTTCCTAAAGCCAAACTGATCGTCACCTAGCGCATTCTCAATTTTCTTTTCCATTCTTCTGTATATTATTCTTGTAAGCAGCTTCGATGCATGAGCTGTTAAGCTGATTGTGCGATAATTCTCGCGATTGTCAGCTCTTGCCATCTTCGGAATTGTGTGGATGATGCTTTTTCCGAAAATCAGATGGTATGTCGCCAGACTCATATATTCTACACACCAACGTGAATAGTCGTTTTGTTGCCACTTTCCCCAATGATTTTAGAAATTCTGATGGAATGTTATCTATCCCTTCTGCCTTATTTGACCGTAAGTCCTCCAAAGCTCTTTTAAATTCCGTTTCTAATACTGGATCCCCTCTTACCCAAATAAACAACCACCAATTTTACCAGAGATATCAGCAGTCTGGCAGCACCTACTACGACGAGAGGTGGCACGGGGGGTGTCAAACCGATGTGGACAGCAAGCAGTCATCACGAGTTCGGGACTCCACCGCCGCACCAAGTCTCCTTTCCAGACTGCCTCTCCACAGGTTGGCCGCGTCCAGGCGCACTTCGGCAGCATCCTGCCCTGGAGGGTAACATCGAGACCCGTGTGGTACAGCAACTCACTCTTCTGCGCTGGTACAGGCACTATGGTGCCATGTGCTGTCACATCCGCTGGTGCCTCTTGCGAGCAACCGTGTAGCGTCTAACCAGGACCGCACCGGTGAATGATCTCTTGGCCTACTGGCTGACAGCTGGCTGCGACCCATGAACCGTCCTCACCATACGCTGAGAGGGGGCGTGGCCGACGCACTTCTTTGCTAGAGGCATAGTCGCATGAGTCTTAGTAAAATATTTGATTTTTGATATTGTTTATCTGAGCTGCCACCGGCCTGTGCCATCATCGCGACCCACCGTCGCAACCTTACCTTGCACGGAAGTGGCACTTCACTCCGGATCCACTTTCCAAAGAAGCTAGATAGTAAACAATTACTGTCCCACTAGAATGTTCACTGAAGGTGGGCTAGTTTGGACCCACTATAAGCAGACGACGTTAAGTTAATTGGACAAATAAAGTAAGAAATAAAAAGGTACTAAAGTAGTACGTAACGAAAGAAAACACCAAGAAAGGGAACCAATTGGTAAGGTGTATTACCCCATGAATTGTTAACCGCTAATCTGTCGCTCTAAAGAGTAACAGAGCCGAAAAGAAATGGGACAGACAAAGAAGAGAGGCCGGCCGCGGTGGCCGTGCGGTTCTAGGCGCTGCAGTCCGGAACCGCGGGACTGCTACGGTCGCAGGTTCCAATCCTGCCTCGGGCATGGCTGTGTGTGATGTCCTTAGGTTAGTTAGGTTTAAGTAGTTCTAAGTTCTAGGGGACTGATGACCTCAGACGTTAAGTCCCATAGTGCTCAGAGCCATTTGAACCTTCTTTTTTTTTTAACAAAGAAGAGAATATGCAAAACAACGTAGAAAATGTTGTATGTAGTAGCTACGTGAAGATGAAGAGACTAGTAAAGATATGACAAGATAGAGGGCAGATGTACCCAACACTCTTATCAATAACCGCTTTTCCAAACGTAGTGAATTCTGACTTGCGATATACCACTGAGAGCGGGACGTTAGCCGTTATAAAAGCCACCAATGAGGAAATGTAGCCGCCGGGCTAGAATGACCTATGTGGCCGATCTCTGCTCCAACTGAAGTCTTGTACGACACATGGTAAAAGTTCTGGAACTTCCAGACACTTCTGCCGTCATACCTCAGAAAATTTCTTTTTGTGAGAATGTGTCAACTGCGTCAATTCGTTTCCCACATCCCTGTAGACTGAGACAAACTGCAAAAACAAATCAACACTTCTCGTTACTAAAAGTGGCCTACATCTTTGTATAACATGTTCCAGCTGTCTATGGTACAGCAGTGGTGTAACAACACTACAGCGTCTACAATCCATAAGAATTATACAGAAACTGACTACGATCTCCTAAACCAATGTTAGCCTACATCATGCTAACTTGCCTCATTTGGTCTTGTTTCCCGGGTTATATTTGCTGCACCATACAACCCAATTGTGGTTTTTAGTTAAATCTGTATATTACTTTGTTTCCTTCGCGTTTTATCTTCATTTTATACAATGTATTCCATATTCTGAGAGGCGATAGTATGGTCTAAAACAAGAAAAACATGTCCAGCACACACTGGCTGTAGAATGTCTTACCTTAAAAACTTTTAAAACATTTGAACATGCCTCTGAAACACTCTTATCAATGCAGGCGTATAATATCTCCAAATTCAGGATGATCAAAGTATGTCTTACTCATCGATCCCGAATAGCTGTAACAAATTCTTACTCTGAAACAGAGGACTGAAAAAAGTCAATGGATTCAAAAGTGGAAAAACCATGGCACAAATATGCCAAGCCGTTCTTCATCTGAGAGACCAGCTATGTTTATCAGTTCCAAAATAGAAAGACCTGTTGATGATGTTGCCATTTATTCCTCAACAGCACAGGGATTTCGACAGCAAACTTTGCGATATCTGATCATAAAAATGAAGTTGCATATGAAACAGAAATGTATACTGAGAATTTTTTTCATTAATTTAGTTTTGTTGTTGTCTTGTAAAAAGAGTAAAAGAAATGAGAAATGATTTTTGTTGACTATAGTTCTACTAGTTAAGATATTTTTGCTTTGTTTCTGTACTTGTATTGATAACAAATAAAACGTAATGCCTCTGTATTAACGACGCTTGGAGCAAACACTTTCTTTTTGGCACGTTGAACCAATCATTTTCCTGGTATGGCGCTTAGGAAGTTCTTAATAAATTTCTCATTTTCTAATTCGTCTCATTATTTTTTGCGCCGATAAGGTGGGCAGCAAAATTCTGTGCTATCAGAATAGCTTCTCAATCCGTTTGATACAGACAAGTTATGTACAGAGATACATTATTTTTTGAGTCTTCCGGATTCCGTAGAAATATGGGAACAATGGAGGCAATACTGACCCTACGACTTATTTTAGAAGCTAGATTAAGAAAAGGCAAACCTACGTTTCTAGCATTTGCAGACTTAGAGAAAGCTTTTGACAATGTTGACTGGAATATTCTCTTTCAAAATCTGAAGGTGGCAGGGGTCAAATACAGGGAGCGAAAGGCTATTTACAATTTTTACAGAAACCATATGGCAGTTATAAGAGTCGAGGGACATGAAAGGGGAGCAGTGGTTGGGAAGGGAGTGAGACAGGATTGTAGCCTCTCCCCGAGGTTGTTCAATCTGTATATTGAGCAAGCAGTAAAGGAAACAAAAGAAAAATTCGGAGTAGATATTAAAATCCATGGAGAAGAAATAAAAACTTTAAGGTTCGCCGATGACGTTGTAATTCTGTCAGAGACAGCAAAGGACTTGGAAGAGCAGTTGAATGGAATGGATGGTGTCTTGAAGGGAGGATATAAGATGAACATCAACAAAAGCAAAACGAGGATAATGGAATGTAGTCGAATTAAGTCGGGTAATGCTGGGGGAATTAGATCAGGAAATGAGACACTTAAAGTAGTAAATTAGTTTTGCTATTTGGGGAGCAAAATAACTGATGATGGTCGAAGTAGAAAGGATATGAAATGTAGACTGACAATGGCAAGGAAAGCGTTTCTGAAGAAGAGAAATTTGTTAACATCGGGTATAGATTTAAGTGTCAGGAAGTCGTTTCTGAAAGTATTTGTATGGAGTGTAGCCATGAATGGAAGTGAAATATGGACGATAAATAGTTTGGACAAGCATTTGAATTGATCAACAGAAGAAATCGTCATTATTTTGAATAAGGAGATCAGAATGGTTGGATTGGGTGTGGATTGCTGGTTTCTGGAAATGGTTCCCATCACTGAGGTTGAAATCAAGCGCCCAGGATGTGCCGTATGAGCCCATGAATATTACACAGCTATTGGTGAGGACGAAACTGTGTGAAAATTGCGTCTAAAATTTTCAGTCACTTTACTTTATTTTCTCTTGGTAGTAGTACTCAACTTTTTCGAGAAAAAAATGATAATTATATTATGTAACTAATTTTTATTCCCAACATGTATTTGTACTACAAATGAGCTCAATCTACTCTCGATACACTTTTTCAAAGTTAAAACATTTGCCCAATTTAAGTAGCTTTTTTTAGCTACGTAGTCCTTTTGGCCTATCCCATCAAGCACAATGATCGCTTGGTGAGTATCCGAATTATTCATTATTAAAGTTCTTTCTTTTATCTAACGAGAATGAAAAAAATATAGGTGGTATGAGGGTAGCCTGATTGTAGACCCCATGATTTTGGAGTTTCTAGATCAATTGGTACTTGGCTAGGGGGGACTTTATCCCCACCATTCCCCTAAAATCAGTTGGGTATTTTCAAAACAAAAATGATGTAGTCCATTGCACAAGTTAAAATTTTACCTCAAGTCTCTACACTCAGTCATGCAGGAGATATAATATTTTGAAACCTTATGATTTTTTTTAAACACCGTGCAATCTGATGATTCAGTCTTGAACAAAAACAAAATTTCATTAGTTCTTTCCCTACACCAATACACTATACATGTTACGGGACTGTTATACCATCGTCAGACGGTTTCCCTTTATTCTACATAACAGCTCACTTGATTATTTATGTTGCTGTCTGCATTCTAGAGCAAAACTGGCGTTTTAACACAACTGTATTGTCGGTGGTAGCAGTTCTCATGTTGTCTTAACACTCTAAACTATATTCACGGCACACTGTTTATGCCAGACATTCATCAACTGAAGCAGTGCATGTCGCAAATACCGCAACCACGGGCGCAACGCAGTTGACATGGCGGCAAGAAGTGAACTTTTCTGAAAAAAATCGCTGTAAGATTAATTTGTTATCCCGAGACTTCCTTTTTGTCAAGATTGCCACTACATTCCAAGGCCGGCCGGAGTGGTCGAGCGGTTCTAGGCGCTACAGTCTGGAGCCGCGAGACCGCTACGGTCGCAGGTTCGAATCCTGCCTCGGGCATGGATGTGTGTGATGTCCTTAGGATAGTTAGGTTTAAGTAGTTCTAAGTTCTAGGGGACTGATGACCACAGAAGTTAAGTCCCATAGTGCTCAGAGCCATTTTAACCATTTTTGAACATTCCAAGGAGCCGCTTGGAGGTTACACTAAGATCGTTAGCATTGCGTACTTACAGCCCACTGGCCAAACTTTGGAATTCCTCCGAGTGTAATGACATTGCTACAGGCTGGTGAACTTTAATGTCACAATTTTAGATTTGTTAACTTATTTTCAAATTAAACTGTTTGTACAAACAAAATTATATTTATCAACCTTGTCTTATGGATCACGTCGAGGGTGGTATTTTGCTCATTTAGTATTGGGAATTAGTGAAGAAAAATGACAGCAATAACAGAACTTCTGTCCAGATGAGTACAGGACCGTCAACCCCAATTAAAATAGGGGCAATGCAGAAGCAGATCTAATGATTAATAAGAAAGTAGGACTATGGCTGAGCTTCTCTAAACAGCATAGTAAAGAATTATCATATCCAAGATAGCTAAGAAGCCAGCACTCACCACGATAATACAAATTGATGTGGCTATTAGCTAAGCAGATGATGAAGAGACTGATACGACAGATGATGAGATAAAGTAAGTATCCAGATAGTTATGGAAGACAAAAATTAAGGGCTTTCGATAGTAGGAAAAGTAAGAGAAGGAAAATACTAGAACATGAAACTTGGGAAAGAAATGAAAAGGGAAGGCACCTGGATACATATCAGTCATAGCTAACACACAGTTAAAGAGTCATGACAGACAGTTGTCTACTAAGGAGAATCCTGGACACACATCTTCTGCATTCTTCCATATGTCGACGTTTGACTTCTGTGCAACGCTGCACTTCAGACAAATGCCTTCAAAAAAGACTTCCTAATATTTAAAATTCTATTCGATGCTAACAAGTTTCTTTTTTGCCTTGGAAGGCTCTCTATTCTACCATCGTCACTTATTTTGATGCTGTAGCGTTGTAGTTAAATAATATTTTAAATACGATACTTTAAGAGGAATTAAATTATGTCTCTGGTCTAGCTACACCAGAGTTGCGGGGAGGGGTAATTCAAATCTCTGTCATCCATGGAGGTAAAAATCTCCATGCTGCCATCCATAGAGATAAAAAAGAATGGAGGTGGCATTACGTCAGAAAACTGAAGCCGATGTCCGCCATCTTAACTAGCCATAAACATTAGGTTCACCGCGATGATACTTCCCCGTGACGTCACTCTGACGTGACCGTGCCCAGTTTCGAGAATGTTGGGTGCTTTGATTGTATGGAGACGTACTTGTTTCGTCAAAAATGTCAGCTTGCGTTGTTTGCGGGTGTACTAATCGATCCGATCGTAATCTAAAGTATAAAGGAATCACATTTCTTTCGTAAGTGGAGAAATTTAAGCAATAATTTTTGTATATACGAATTACTCTTGCACTGTTTACTTTTGTTGTAATGGTTTTATTTCCATCATATGACTTTAGATTAGCCTTACTGTACTCAGAGTCCGTTATTTCTCTGTTTTCTTGTGTTTTTCACTGCCAAAGTAGACGCACATTTCAAATGTGCTATGTTTTGTTATTCCTGAAAAACTGACACAGAAATATAAGGGAAAAAAAGCAAATAGGCTACGGTTGGAGAGGTTGGCCTACATCTTACACAGATTAGGCTATCATTACTAAAACGTTACTCACATATATGTTAAAGCAAAATACTCGTTTTAAGAGCTGTTACGCACTTAAGGCCATTCCCTTCATAACGTTAATAGCATTCTATAATTCTGGAAGATGTTTAAAAGTTATATGGTTTTCTTACCCTGCAAGATGCTGTTATTGGCACACACTGAATGACGCACCTTACCTAACGATTCAAAGTGAGAAGATGGGTAAACTACAGCGAGACAAATTCACTGACAATCTATTGTAATAAAACAAGAACTCTATTCTGCATGGAGGTATACCTCTATACAGTTCTTTCTTTGAAATTTCAATAATGATTCATTTTCATTTTAATTGAATCAGCTGTGGGTCCTTGGTGAAACATTGTAAATTAACTTAACACACACTGTTTTTGCCTTGTTTCACAAATGTTATTAATGTTACGCAGAACCTAGGTTTCGGGTTATAAGCCCATTATCAAGTACATTACTGATTCTCAAAGATGGTTGCCTTATTATCTTGTTTATATGTGTATTATCATCTTTGAGAATCATTAATATACTCGAAAATGGACTTATAATCCGAAACCTAAGTTGTGCAGTAACATTAATAATAGAATTTGTGAAACAAGCAAAAAAATTGTGTGTTTAGTTAATCATTCACTTTGTTGACGTGCACAAGATACGATAGAATCCCGCCGGCCGTGGTGGCCGAGCGGTTCTAGGCGCTTCAGTCTGGAACCGCGCGACCGCTACGGTCGCAGGTTCGAATCCTGCCTCGGGCATGGATGTGTGTGATGTCCTTAGGTTAGATAGGTTTAAGTAGTTCTAGGGGACTGATGACCTCAGAAGTTAAGTCCCACAGTGCTCAGAGCCATTTGAGCCATTTCGATAGAATCCCATGCTTCTTTCCTCATAGCACACGTTTACGAGCTAGCAAAGAACACGTAGGTACGTTTTTTGCAAACTTGAACGCTAGAGACGTTGTGCATACGAGATGGAAGCTGAAAAATGTAACGAAAAAGAGGCAGTACCGGTACCAGTAAACAAAGAAGCATTGGTGTCGGAGTTCAGTTTCATTTGCTCTCGATACAAATACAGTAAAAGTGGAATTAAATGCATTACGAAAGCAGGCTTTTCATATCGCTTCTTTCTATTTCTGGTTGTCCAAATGTAGCTGCAAAAAAAACACGGTTCGTTAACGAGGTAAAAAGTGTCGTATAACTAGAGCAAATACGCAGTCAAGAACAGAATACCGTTCGTACTTGCCTCCCTGACACTATGTTATTCACGTAAGCTCTACAATTTTTAGTTTTTGAAATAGCTGTTGCACGCTCACGACAGAAATAATGAACAAGCAGAAATCGTAAACAGCAGTCTGCTAATGTTTTGGAATACTTAAAATGGCGGCAGGCCCTGCCCACTCTGGCTTCTAAACAACGTACAGCGTAAGTCCTTAGTATCTCCTCCCTTTTTTTTTTTTTTACCTCGGTGCTGCGTTCAGATATATTTTTGCTCGCTGACTTCTGTCGCATAGACAAAGACGATAATTAACGCCATTATATGTTGAGACATTTTCCTAACAAGATGCGAATTACTGTCGTGCGTTGTTTGAGTCTCCAGTTTTTGTAAGGAGATTCTGCTGAGCGTTGCAAAACCATTGATCTCATTATTTTATTATCCTTAACATTTGCTACTGGTTATTTGTCGAGATTTACGTCACAATATACCATTTTCTTTGTTTCAACAATGCGATTTGTTTTTGCCTTCTATTATTCAAAGACAAAATTTCAATGAGTATTCAGGCAATTGTTTCATGGTGGAAAGAGTTAGAAATACTAGACTCATCGAATAACAGAATCGATATACCATATATAGACTACTCTCTCATTTCCTAATCTGATCCCCGCAGTTAATTCAACTACATTCCATCACTCTTGTTTTATTCTTGTTGATGTTTATCCTATGAACCATTTCCGAGAAACAGCCCATTGCATTCAGTTGCTCCTGTAAATCCTTTGCCATCTCTGGCAGAATGTTATCGGCAGGCATCAAAGACATGAATGATTAGGGATATGGCAGCAAGAGGGGGGAAGAAAACCAATGTGCACTCTGTGTGCATACCGGGGGGAGTCATTCCAGATGTGGAAAGGGTCCTTCCGGATGCCATGAAGGCTACAGGGTGCACCCATCTGCAGGTGGTCGCTCATGTCGACACCAATGATGTGTGTCGCTATGGATCGGAGGAAATCCTCTCTGGCTTCCGGCGGCTATCTGATTTGGTGAAGACTGCCGGTCTCGCTAGCGGGATGAAAGCAGAGCTCACCATCTGCAGCATCGTCGACAGGACTGACTGCGGACCTTTGGTACAGAGCCGAGTGGAGGGTCTGAATCAGAGTCTGATACGGTTCTGCGACCGTGTGGGCTGCAGATTCCTCGACTAGCGCCATAGGGTGGTGGGGTTTCGGATTCCGCTGGATAGGTCAGGAGTCCACTACACGCAACAAGCGGCTACACGGGTAGCAGGGGTTGTGTGGCGTGGGCTGGGCAGTTTTTTAGGTTAGATGGCCTTGGGCAAGTACAGAAAGGGCAACAGTCTCAACGGGTGCGGGGCAAAGTCAGGACATGCGGGGACCAAGCAGCAATCGGTATTGTAATTGTAAACTGTCGAAGCTGCGTTGGTAAAGTACCGGAACTTCAAGCGCTGATAGAAAGCACCGAAGCTGAAATCGTTATAGGTACAGAAAGCTGGCTGAAGCCAGAGATAAATTCTGTCGAAATATTTACAAAGATACAGACGGTGTTTAGAAAGGATAATAGATTGCATGCAACCGGTGGTGGAGTGTTCGTCGCTGTTAGTAGTAGTTTATCCTGTAGTGAAGTAGAAGTGGATAGTTCCTGTGAATTATTATGGGTGGAGGTTACACTCAACAACCGAGCTAGGTTAATAATTGGCTCCTTTTACCGACCTCCCGACTCAGCAGCATTAGTGGCAGAACAACTGAGAGAAAATTTGTAATACATTTCACATAAATTTTCTCAGCATGTTATAGTCTTAGGTGGAGATTTCAATTTACCAGATATAGACTGGGACACTCAGATGTTTAGGACGGGTGGTAGGGACAGAGCATCGAGTGACATTATACTGAGTGCACTATCCGAAAATTACCTCGAGCAATTAAACAGAGAACCGACTCGTGGAGATAACATCTTGGACCTACTGATAACAAACAGACCCGAACTTTTCGACTCTGTATGTGCAGAACAGGGAATCAGTGATCATAAGGCCGTTGCAGCATCCCTGAATATGGAAGTTAATAGGAATATAAAGAAAGGGAGGAAGGTTTATCTGTTTAGCAAGAGTAATAGAAGGCAGATTTCAGACTACCTAACAGATCAAAACGAAAATTTCTGTTCCGACACTGACAATGTTGAGTGTTTATGGAAAAAGTTCAAGGCAATCGTAAAATGCGTTTTAGACAAGTACGTGCCGAGTAAAACTGTGAGGGACGGGAAAAACCCACCGTGGTTCAACAACAAAGTTAGGAAACTACTGCGAAAGCAAAGAGAGCTTCACTCCAAGTTTAAACGCAGCCAAAACCTCTCAGACAAACAGAAGCTAAACGATGTCAAAGTTAGCGTAAGGAGGGCTATGCGTGAAGCGTTCAGTGAAATCGAAAGTAAAATTCTATGTACCGACTTGACAGAAAATCCTCGGAAGTTCTGGTCTTACGTTAAAACAGTAAGTGGCTCGAAACAGCATATCCAGACACTCCGGGATGATGATGGCATTGAAACAGAGGATGACACGCCTAAAGCAGAAGTACTAAACACCTTTTTCCAAAGCTGTTTCACAGAGGAAGACCGCACTGCAGTTCCTTCTCTAAATCCTCGCACAAACGAAAAAATGGCTGACATCGAAATAAGTGTCCACGGAATAGAAAAGCAACTGGAATCACTCAACAGAGAAAAGTCCACTGGACCTGACGGGATACCAATTCGATTCTACACAGAGTACGCGAAAGAACTTGCCCCCCCCCCCCCCCCCTTCTAACAGCCGTGTACCGCAAATCTCTAGAGGAACGGAAGGTTCCAAATGATTGGAAAAGAGCACAGGTAGTCCCAGTCTTCAAGAAGGGTCGTCGAGCAGATGCGCAAAACTATAGACCTATATCTCTGACGTCGATCTGTTATAGAATTTTAGAACATGTTTTTTGCTCGAGTATCATGTCGTTTTTGGAAACCCAGAATCTACTATGCAGGAATCAACATGGATTCCGGAAACAGCGTTCGTGTGAGACCCAACTCGCTTTATTTGTTCATGAGACCCAGAAAATATTAGATACAGGCTCCCAGGTAGATGCTATTTTTCTTGACTTCCGGAAGGCGTTCGATACAGTTCCGCACTGTCGCCTGATAAACAAAGTAAGAGCCTACGGAATATCAGACCAGCTGTGTGGCTGGATTGAAGAGTTTTTAGCAAACAGAACACAGCATGTTGTTATCAATGGAGAGACGTCTACAGACGTTAAAGTAACCTCTGGCGTGCCACAGGGGAGTGTTATGGGACCATTGCTTTTCACAATATATATATATATATAAATGACCTAGTAGATAATGTCGGAAGTTCCATGCGGCTTTTCGCGGATGATGCTGTAGTATACAGAGAAGTTGCAGCATTAGAAAATTGTAGCGAAATGCAGGAAGATCTGCAGCGGATAGGCACTTGGTGCAGGGAGTGGCAACTGACCCTTAACATAGACAAATGTAATGTATTGCGAATACATAGAAAGAAGGATCCTTTATTGTATGATTATATGATAGCGGAACAAACACTGGTAGCAGTTACTTCTGTAAAATATCTGGGAGTATGCGTACGGAACGATTTGAAGTGGAATGATCATATAAAATTAATTGTTGGTAAGGCGGGTACCAGGTTGAGATTCATTGGGAGAGTCCTTAGCAAATGTAGTCCATAAACAAAGGAGGTGGCTTACAAAACACTCGTTCGACCTATACTTGAGTATTGCTCATCAGTGTGGGATCCGTACCAGATCGGGTTGACGGAGGAGATAGAGAAGATCCAAAGAAGAGCGGCGCGTTTCGTCACAGGGTTATTTGGTAACCGTGATAGCGTTACGGAGATGTTTAATAAACTCAAGTGGCAGACTCTGCAAGAGAGGCGCTCTGCATCGCGGTGTAGCTTGCTCGCCAGGTTTCGAGAGGGTGCGTTTCTGGATGAGGTATCGAATATATTGCTTCCCCCTACTTATACCTCCCGAGGAGACCACGAATCTAAAATTAGAGAGATTAGAGCGCGCACGGAGGCTTTCAGACAGTCGTTCTTCCCGCGAACCATACGCGACTGGAACAGGAAAGGGAGGTAATGACAGTGGCACGTAAAGTGCCCTCCGCCACACACCGTTGGGTGGCTTGCGGAGTATAAATGTAGATGTATATGTAGATTATGGATTCATTAGCAAAAATTTCATATTTTGTTGATTTGCCGAAGTAGTATCTTCCTGTCCACTTCATCAAAAGGCTTTTCAAGGTGGGTGACGGCAACTATTAATTATTCCAGAAGGTACCTCACGATTGTCCTGAAGTCTGTAGCACATTTGAAAGGCATATTTGCCGAACTGCGGGAGTACTGAATATAAAGAAAGTTTTTTCTGCTTTCCTGTTGCGTCAGAGTCATGACATAGTAAATGCTGTAGGGCTTCCAACACATGGCGGAGCAATCCACTCGCGTGCAGGCAAGCCGCTTGTTTCCGCTCTCCTCCTTCCACTCAGTTGATCCCCTCTGCACCGCCTCCTCCCCCTCCACACACACACACACACACACACACACACACACACACATGGTACACGCCATGCAGTGAGCACGCTATTTCCGTCGCTGTGTCGCCCCTCCAAGCGGGACGTGTCCGCCTGTCGAGAAAGCGGTTCGCTATTCGCTCGGTCATTACAGAACAGCTGTGGAATTCGGCCGGCACCGCTTTGGCGGTTGTCAACCCTCTTGCCGTGGGCACTCAGAAACGTAGCTATCGAACTTTGATAAGAAATTCTGGTGCCGAAACTCGTCTGATTATTTCACAGTACAGAGCTCTCAGTTTCAACACACCTGGCTCTCTACTCATCCAGTGATCGATCACTGTTGAACCGAGGCGGCATAATGATTATCACACTGACAAGCGAAATTCGAATATCACTCCCACCAGTTTAGTTCAGGTTTTTTTATAGTCTGTATAAGTCACTTATTTGTATAAGCTACTCCCAATAATTTAGGTTTCAGTCCCTTATCTATTAGTGTTACGTCTCTAACGCCCTTACGTCAATGGCTGCTTACACTTCAATATTCCTTCATTCTTAAATAGCAGAAGACGGCTCTTCAGAGGCGTATGACAGCTTCAGTCAGTGTAGTTAACGAAATAGTGCAATGCTAAGACATTGGACTCACGTTCGATAGGAAGGGAGTTCATACACTACTAGCCATTAAAATTGCTACACCACGAAGATGACGCGCTACAGACGCGAAATTTAACCGACAGGAAGAACATGCTATGATATGAAAATGATTAGCTTTTCAGAGCATTCACACAAGGTTGGCGCCGGTGGCGATACCTACAACGTGCTGACATGAGGAAATTTTCCAACCGATTTCTCATACACAAACAGCAGTTGACCGGCGTTGTGTGGTGAAACGTTGTTGTGGTGCCTCTTGTAAGGAGAAGAAATGCGTACCATCACGTTTCCGATTTTGATACAGGCCGGATTGTAGCCTATTGCGATTGCGGTTTATTGTATCACGACATTGCTGCTCGCGTTGGTCGAGATCCAATGACTGTTAGCAGAATATGAAATCGGTGTCTTCAGGAGGGTAATACGGAACGCCGTGCTGATCCCAATGGCCTCGTATCACTAGCAGTCGAGATGACAGGCATCTTATCCGCATGACTGTAACGGATCGTGCAGCCACGTCTCGATCCCCGAGTCAACAGATGGGGACGTTTGCAAGACAATAACCATCTGCACGAACAGTTCGACGACGTTCGCAGCAGCTCGGAGACCATGGCTGCGGTTACCCTTGATGCTGCATCACAGACAGCGCCTGCGATGGTGTACTCAACGAGGAACCTGGGTGCACGAATGGCTAAACGTCATTTTTTCGGATGAATCCAGGTTCTGTTTACAGCATCATGATGATCGCATCCGTGTTTGGCGACATCGCGGTGAACGCATATTGGAAGCGTGTATACGTCATCGCCATACTGGCGTATCACCCGGCGTGATGTTATGGGGTGCCATTGGTTACACGTCTCGGTCACCTCTTGTTCACACTGACGGCACTATGAACAGTGGACGTTACATTTCAGATGTGTTACGACCCGTGGCTCTACCCTGCATTCGATCCCTGCGAAACCCAACATTTCAGCAGGATAATGCACGATCCCTTGTTGCAGGTACTGTACGGGCCTTTCTGGATACAGAAAATGTTCGACTGCTGCCCTGGCCAGCACATTCTCCAGATCTCTCACCAAGTAAGTGGAAACCTTTGGTCAGTGGTGGCCGAGCAACTGGCTCGTCACAATACGCCAGTCACTACTCTTTTTGAACTGTGGTATCGTGTTGAAGCTGCATGGCCAGCTGTACCTGTAAACGCCATCCAAGCTCTGTTTGACTCAACGCCCAGGCGTATCAAGGCCGTTATTACGGCCAGAGGTGGTTGTTCTGGGTACTGATATCTCAGGATCTATGCACCGAAACTGCGTGAAAATTTAATCACATGTCAGTTCTAGTATAATATATTTGTCCAATGAATACCCGTTTATCATCTACATTTCTTTTTGGTGTAGCAATTTTAGTGTCCAGTAGTGTGTGGTGTCACCGCCAGACACCACACTTGCTAGGTGGTAGCTTAAATCGGCCGCGGTCCATTAGTACATGTCGGACCCGCGTGTCGCCACTGTCAGGATCGCAGACCGAGCGCCACCACAAGGCAGGTCTCGAGAGACGTACTGGCACTCGCCCCAGTTGTACGACGACTTTGCTAGCGACTACAATGACGAAGCCTTTCTCTCATTTGCCGAGAGACAGTTAGAATAGCCTTCAGCTAAGTCCATGTCTACGACCTAGCAAGGCGCCATTCGCCTTAGATAGCTTGCATCTATAGAATCTCACTTGTATCGCCACAATCTCCAGATGTCTCATCAAGAACGATGTATACAAGGATGGATTAAAAGTTAAGTATTCAAGGAGCTAAGCACTTTTCTTTATAACATTCATTACGTATCCTGTTTCAGACTTAACGCAAGACGGCGTGTGTTGACGCTTGCCCTTTCGGCTACTTCAGTGTGGCGTAGCTAGCTTGTTACGCCACAACAGTCCACTACATTGGCGACGGGAGTAAAAAGGGTCTTGTTCTCTCTCCTTGCTTACATTTACGTGTCATGGCTTCTCCAGATGTACTGTCCGAATTTTATCGCTTGCAGAATCAGCAGACGCAGGCCTTATTGGATGCCCTTGGATAGCTCGTCCAGGGTCAACGTGCGCTGCAAAACGATGCGGCCGCCGCCGCTTCATCGCTACCGCAGCCACAACACGCAGTTGCACCATCCTTCCGTAATTTTGATTCAACCCAGGAATCTTGGACGGAATGGTCTCGATAATTTGGATTTCATCTCGCCGCCTACAGAATTCAAGGTAATGAGCGGCAGCCGTTTCTGCTTTCGTGTGTAGGTGTGTCCACCTACCGTGTGATAGTGAAATTGTTTCCCCGACACGACGTAGCAACTCTATCCTATGAAGAAATTTTTTCTGCTTTAGATGCCTATTTCAAAGAAACAGTGAATGTCGTTGCAAAAAGGTATACGTTCTTTCGTACAAAACGTACGGCCGGTCAGACTAATAGGGAGTGGGTTGCAACATTGCACGGCCTTACTAGGGAGTGTGCTTTTGAGTGTGAATATGGACTCCCTTATTCAGATACAATGGTGCGTGATGCAATTGCACAGAACGTTTCGGGTGTTCGCATAAGGGAACAGATTTTGAAACTCGTCAATCCCTCCCTTCAACAAGTGATAGACATATTAGATAGGCAAGACACACTTGACTTTGCTCAGGAATCATTTGAAACTTCGCCAGCCGTGTGTCACATTAACCGGCCCACCGGGCGCGCTGCACGGACCGCTAAACAGCCCTCGCGCACGTCCGCGCAGCTGCGGCCTAGCTCTCAAACACGTGTGCCGCGTCGGCAAGCAAATGCAGTGAAATCATGCCCGCGGTGTGCAACTAGACATTCGCGTGACAATTGCCCATCACGCCAAGCTATTTGCTTTTATTGTCATAAGAAAGGACATGTTCAAAGTGTTTGCCAGAAAAAGCTCAGATCAGACAATCACAACCATTCCAGGCCCTTTGCTTCGCGCCGGAATCGAACCAAGGACAATCAGGCTCGTGAACCTTCGCCCATGGACATTCATGTAGTTCATTCCACCCCGTCCAGTGCCACTATCTCAAACAGTGACTGTGTTCGTCCCACACAAAGTGTGCGTCGACGTCGCCGGAAATCCCGTAAAGTCGCAAGTGCTTCTGTACCAGTATCAGTTCAAATTGCACGTGAAAGTCGCTCTTGTCGTCAGCAGGACAATAAACTTTTTGTCGACTTGCACTTTGAAGGCAAAGTGATACCATTCCAGCTCGATACCGGAGCTGCAGTTTCCTTGCTCAATCACGCCACGTACAAACAACTGGGCGCACCTCCATTGCGTGCCGCAAATGTTCAGCTCACGAGTTATTCAGGACAGAATATCCCTGTGTTGGGACAGTGCAGCCTTCTTGCAACATACAAGGGACAAACAAATCTGGTGTCATTTTACGTCCTTCGTTCTTCTACTGCAGTGAACTTGTTGGGTTTAGATTTATTTCAGTTGTTTAACATGTCTATAGTCAATCAGGTCCTATCAGTGAATCAGACGGTGCCTTCAGACAGTGTTTCTCGTCTATGTGAAGAATTTGCAGACATTTTTGCGCCGGGCCTTGGTTGCGCTAAGAACTATACAGCACCTTTGGAACTGAAAGTAAACGCGCAACCGCAATTTTTCAGAGCGCACAATGTTCCCCACGCATTGCGTGATGAGGTCGCCGACCGCTACGATATCTTGTATCGGTCCGCTGCTAAGCACGGCGTCGCTGCTGCGTTGTCCCGTTTGCCTATTGCTGAGGATCAAGCATTCGATTCTTCCGAACTTGCTTGCATGTTCATTGATGCGGAAACCGATGACGTGGTAGAATCGTTTCCGATTGATTTTCGTCGTGTAGCTACAGCCACAGCTGCTGACCCTGTCCTTGCTACTGTTTTGCGTTTTGTTGCTACGCAATGGCCCTTGTTAAAGTCGCGGATCGAGGATCCGCTGGTTCGCCGATTTTTTGCTCACAGGGAGAGACTTTTTGTATGACGTGGTGTTTTGTTGTTGCGTTCTGATAATGATCAGTCCAGAGCCGTGGTCCCACGTTCGTTACAGTCCTCTGTCTTACGGCTTCTTCACCAAGGACATTGGGGTATAGTGCGAACGAAACAACTTGCTCGTCAGCACTGTACTTGGTTCGGCATCGATGCTGCGATTACGAATATGTGCTCTTCTTGCATGGCGTGTGCTGAACACCAGTCCGCACTACCGCGGCAATTCTTTGCATGGCCAAAAGCCACTTCCCCTTGGCAACGATTGCACATCGATTTTGCTGGTCCATTCTGGAATGCTCGATGGTTGGTTGTGCTCGATGCTTTCAGTAATTTTCCTTTTGTTGTCCGGATGTCTTCCACGACGTCGTCTGCCACCATCTAAGCGTTATCTGCTATTTTTTGCATTGAAGGTCTTCCGCAGACTATTGTTTCCGACAATGGCCCACAATTCATGTCCGCAGAATTTCAGTCATTCTGCAAGGCCAATGGTATTCAACATCTTACGTCCGCGCCGTTTTCGCCTCAGTCGAACGGTGCCACTGAACGATTGGTCCGGAATTTCAAGTCGCGGATGTTGAAGCTGAAAGAGTCGCATTCTCGGGAGGACGCATTGTTGCTCTTTTTGTCTTCGTATCGCTCTCAGCCCCGCGATGGTCGCTCGCCGGCTGAGTTGCTCCACGGTCGTCCTCATCGAACCTTGATGTCTTTGCTGCATCCGCCGCATCAGGTTCCTGTGCAGCGGCAGACTCCTGCTTTTGCTCCTGGCGACGTTGTCTTCTATCGCAACTATCGAGGTTCACGGCGTTGGCTCGCAGGGCGCATTCTTCGCTGCCTCGGCCGCGCGATGTATTTGGTTTTGGCGGCCTCTGGTGAGGTGCGTCGGCATCTCAATCAGCTGCGCCTCTGTCGTCGCCTGGGTTCTGCCGCTCCCTGTCTGCTTTCAGCGACGGTGCCGTCCGGTCAGCGCCCTGGGGACCCATCTACTGGCTCGCCTCATCCCCAGGTGTTACCGACGATGCCTTCCATTTTGCCCCATAGCGACGCGCCGCTGCCGCCGCCGCCTGTTCTCCCGCCGGCACCGCCCGCAGTGGACGCTTCGCTACAGCCGCCGAGCGCCTCCCTGGGTCACGCGCCGCCGATCGCTTCCAGTGAGCCGATGTCCTCCGCCATGGAACTCTTGCCCGCTCCGGACCAGATGTCGTCTTCGGCCGTCGGGTGCCCCGACCGCATGGAGGTCGACCCTTCGGCCCCTCCTGTCTCTGTACGGGCGCATACACCGCATGTTGACGTGCACCCTGGACTAGGTTTTCAGGCGTTTCCTAGCTCCCCTCGGACCGAATGGCAGGGTGCGGGTGGCACAGCCTCGCCTGTTGTTAGGCTCCCCACCTCATCGCATACGTCAACATCGGGTCCTCCCCACGGCGGGCGGAAGCCTTATAACACGACCGTTCGCCGATTTGCGGGGGAGGAATGTGGTGTCACCGCCAGACACCACACTTGCTAGGTGGTAGCTTAAATCGGCCGCGGTCCATTAGTACATGTCGGACCCGCGTGTCGCCACTGTCAGGAACGCAGACCGAGCGCCACCACAAGGCAGGTCTCGAGAGACGTACTGGCACTCGCCCCAGTTGTACGACGACTTTGCTAGCGACTACAATGACGAAGCCTTTCTCTCATTTGCCGAGAGACAGAATAGCCTGCAGCTAAGTCCATGTCTACGACCTAGCAAGGCGCCATTCGCCTTAGATAGCTTGTATCTATAGAGTCTCACTTGTATCGCCACAATCTCCAGATGTCTCATCAAGAACGATGTATACAAGGATGTATTAAAAGTTAAGTATTCAAGGAGCTACGCACTTTTCTTTATAACATTCATTACGTATCCTGTTTCAGACCTCACTCCATCCTTCGTGAGTTAGCGCGTGCATCTTGGCCGCCTCTTTCAATTAGTGTGCGTAGTGTTGGCAAGTCTGCCGACACTACATAGTGTATGTCTGTATGGTCATGCAAGTTTACGAGTATATTGCCTAAGTTTTTTTCAAAATCGCTGTAGGCAAATGCCGGGACGTTTACATTGAGAAGCAAATGGTCTATATTCTTCCCCTTCCTTCTCAAATCAGAGTTTCCTCTCCGTCTTTAATAACCTTTCCTTAGACGGGACGATGAACTGTAATCCTTTCCTCCTTTTGTTTTTCTGTTGGTTTTATACGGCCAGACAAGAATCGCTCTCTTGTGTCAGCATCTCCATCTCAGAGTAGCACTTGATGCTTACTCACTCAGTTACACTCTAAAATAAAAAGTGGACGCACCACGCAGGAATTATCCGAATAGGATGGAAATGCGTAGATATGATGTACAAGTACAGACGACAGATTGTTACAATTCCGAAAAACTGGATGATTTATTCAAGTGAAAGTCGATAACGCGTTAATCCATCTCTGGTCCTTATGCAAGCAGTTATTCGGCTTGTAATTGATTGATAGAGTTGTGTATTCGCGTCAAATTCTAAGTGGTGCGTTAGTCAAACTCTCGAGATGGTTGGATGGTTCTGCCCATAATGATCCAAACGTTCTCAGTTGTAGAGAGCTCCGGCGACATTGCTGGCCAAGGCAGGGTTTGGCGAGCACGAAGACAAGCAGTAGAGGCCCTCGCCCTGTGCGGTCTGGCATTATCTTGCTGAAATTTAAGTCCAGGATGGCCTGGCATTAAGGGCAGCAAAACGGGACTTGGGATACTGTCGACGTACCGCTGTGTTGTAAGGATGTTGCGGATGATAACCAAAGGGAGGTTACATTAAAAAAGTATTGATATTAATCAGTCAACCTTATAGCGAACAAGAAGGGAATTACTGCAGTCAGTTTCGAACTGTAAGTTACGTAAATGAAAAGAAATGGCACCCTAGACCGTCATCCCTGGTTGTCGGGCCGTATCCCACTGCTGTCCGGGGCGTCTCCACACATTTCTTCGCTGGTCATCGGGACTTAATCCGAAGTGGGACTCATCACTGAAGACAATTCTACATCTACATACATACTCCGCAATCCACCATACGGAGCGTGGCGGAGGGTACCTCGTACCACAACTAGCATCTTCTCTCCCTGTTCCACTCCCAAACAGAACGAGGGAAAAACGACCGCCTATACCTCTGTGCGAGCACTAATCTCTCTTATCTTTGTGGTCTTTCCGCGAAATGTAAGTTGGCGGCAGTAAAATTGTACTGTAATCAGCCTCAAATGCTGGTTCTCTAAATTTCCTCAGTAGCGATTCACGAAAAGAACGCCTCCTTTCCTCTAGAGACTCCCACCCGAGTTCCTGAAGCATTTCCGTAACACTCGCGTGATGATCAAACCTACAGTACTCCAATGAAGGAGATTCTGCGGAGAATCTCATTCTTCATGCTATCGGTCCACCTAACTTTTACCATCCTTCCTAGCACCACTTCTCGAACGACTAGTTTCTGTTCTTTTCCGATTTCCCTGAGGTCCGTGATTCACTGTCACACCTTGCTGTATTACAAACGTACATTCCTCTCTTTTTCCAACATCTTCGTTCCCAGAAATTTATTCCTCAGATTAAGGCCTAGGTTATCGTCAAGATATCGTCTTTGCCTGTTCTAGTCCACTTTTTATGTGCTCCTCGCTCCGTCCGCCATTGGTTATTGTGCTACCTAGCTAGCAGAATTCCTTAACTTTGTCTAATTCATTGTCCACAAGTTTGATGTTAAACTTTCGCTAATCTCATTTCTGTTACCTCCTCCTTCCTTATGTTTATTCTCAGTCCATGTTCTGCACTAATTAGACTGTTCATTCCATTCAATAGATCCTGTAACTCTTCTTCACTTCCACTGAGGAAGTAATGTCATCAGCGAATCGTATCCTTTCATCCTGAATTTCTTGAAACTTCCTTGCATTTCTGGTAATAATTCTTCGTTATATAGGTTAAGCAGTAGGGGCCAAAGACTACACCCCTGCTTCACACACTTTTTAATTCGTTCATGGTCTTCCATTTTTATTATTCCCTTTTGGTTCTTGATAATTTTGTACAAGGGGCGATCAAAAAATTTCCTTTCGAAGGCCGTACAGTCCAGAAACAGTATGTCAATCACACAAAATCGTCGTACGCATTGCGCCAATCATCTCACCAATGGACCAGGTTGAAGATAGCCGTCTGGTAAGAAAGGTGTGTGCTGCTGCGTGAAGAAGTCCATCACCGCCTTCAGTGCATCCCCGTTCGACAGAAATCGTTGACCTTCAAGGACATTATTTAGGAATAACAATTATTTTATCTTGGAACTCTTCCATTGAGTCCGTGCTTGCATAGAAAAACAGTAATATCAGAAAACTGAGTCCGCCTTTATGGAAAACACCTTGTTATTCGTTTATTTCTTTATTCTCCCACACTAGTTTCGGCGACAAATATCACCATCATCAGTGGTTTTTTTAATCTTATTTATTGCATGTTACAGCATGTTTTAAGCAATTATTGTCGCTGTCTGCGATATATTTTCCGTGCGCTTTTTTTCTGTTGCCGTTTATTGCTTAGGGAACGTCATGTCATGTTCGTTGGATGGTATGTGGCTGCTTTTATACACACGCGAACAGCAAGATGGCGTAATGTCCTGGATCAGAAACAAAGTGCGAAAGTTTTGTTTTTCTTTGTATAAAAGCAGCCACATACCATCCAACGAACATGACATGGTTGTTCCCTAAGTAAACGGCAACAGAAAAATAGCGCGCAGAAAATATGTCGCAGATAGCGACAATAATTGCTTAAAACATGCTGTAACATACAATAAATAAGTTTAAAAACAACACTGATGATGGTGATATTTGTCGCTGAAACAAGTTTGGGAGATTAAAGAAATAAACGAATAACAAGGTGTTTTGCATCAAGGCGGACTCAATTTTCTGATATTACATTTTTAAGGGACTGAAGGAGTGACAATCGCACGGGGCCTATAGGGTTGGTGTTGGAGTGTCTTCCGCTTGAGTTGGCCCAACTTTTGCGTTACGCCATTTGCGATACGGGAACGTGTGTTATCATGAAGCAGCTGCATCCTTTGTCGAAGTTTTCCCAGACGGTGGTTTTCGACCCACATGTTACCCCAAACACGTTCTTTATTGTCTGATGGATGTCGACCGGTGATTGTCCTTCGGTAGGCAAGAAACGAATAACAGGACGTTGGTCCTGTTTGGACGCCTTTGGTAAGAATGGCATCATAGCTCACGTTTCCGCATTTACCGCACGCACGTCCGAAAGACGTGAATGCCACACTAATACGTTGCCTGTATTTCTATGCTTATATACTCGTACTGGAGTCGCGCTACATTGCAAATTCGCTGTAGCAAAGCCCTCAAACGGAAACTTTTAAATCGCTCCTTATCTATCACCCATTTATCCCTATAGCCTACTTCTTTCTTTCACAGAATTAGGAAACTCTTGAATCATTTTACACTATCGAAATAAATCCTCTGAACGTGTCTTGGACTTTTTAAAACATTGCTTCCATTGTTATACACGATACCAGACTATCTTTCTGGACCTTATCCTTTCCTAGAGATAAAATGATCCTCATCTAAGAGATTCCCATTTCTTTCTTCCCTTCTGTGAATTATTCTCGTCAGTACCTTTGATTCATGAGCTGTTAAGCTGACTTCCATTGTTCTCACACTTACCTGCCACTGCTACATTCGAGTATGTGCAGATGTTATGTCAACAAAAATTTCATAGTATGCCTTCAGTCTCATAGATTCTACACACCAGTTTTAATAGTCTTTTGACTGCCACTGCTCCCAAGGATTTTAGAAATTCCGAAGGAACGTTATCTATCCCTTCTGTCTTATTTGATGCTTCCAAAGTTCTGTTAATATCTAACTCTAAAACTCGATCCCCCCATATATTCCATATAGATTCCTAAATCTTCTTCTACCACGTTACCAGACTGGCCTTCAACGCACTCTTTTCAACCATCCGCTCTTTGCTTTGAGTATAACAGTGGAATTCCAGTGGTGATGAACTTGCTTTTAATTTCGCCTAAGATTGTTCTGACTTTTCTGTCTGCTGACTCAATTCTTCCAACGACCATTTCTTTTTTGATTTCTTCACTTTTTCTAGCTATTTCACCTTGGTTCTCTTGTATTTCCTGTGTATTTCGTTCATAACTTACTTATATTGCCGTATTCCTGTCTTTCCCTTAACATTTTTGCACTTCCTTCTTTCATTGATCAAGTGGAGTATTTCTTCTGTTACCAAAAGTTTCTTCACAGTTACCATCATTGTACCCATGTTTGTCTGTGATACTTCTCTATTGCCCTTTGTAGAGATGTCTATTGCTCTTCAACTGAACTGCCTACTGTGGTATTCATTATCGAAGTGCCTACAGCGTTAGAGGACCTCAAACGGATCTCTTCATTGCTCGGTATTTCAGTGTGCTACTTCTTTGCGCACTGATTCTTCCGGACGGTAAACTCCATAACTAATCTGTAATCCGAGTCTATATTTGCACCGGGTCGACTTACAATGGAATATCTGATTTCCGAATTTCTATCTTACCACCGTGTAAACCAGCTGGTAATTTCCTGATTGTTCGGATCTGTTCCAATTATATATCATCCCCTTGTGATTTTTGAACAGCGTATTCACTATTACCAGTCAAAATTTATTACAGAACTCAGTCTTTCTCCTCTCGCACTTCTAATAGAAAGCCCGTATTTTCCCATAACTATTTTTTCTGTTCCACCGCGGTCCAGTCTCCCATGATTAGTAGACTATCGTCTCTTTTACGTATTGAATTACCCTTTCAGTATTCTCATACGCTTTGTCTATCTCTTCATCTTCTGCTCTCAGATCGCCATGTATACCTGACCTATCGTCGCTTGCGGTTCTTTGCTGTCGAATCGGATTAGAAAAACCTTTAATATATCCCGTGTCGTCAGAAATGGAGTCCAGGTAAATTATTGTTCTACACTAGGATATATTATTTGAACTGCAGCGGGAGAGAAAATGGCTCATCAAAAAACTTTAAAGTTGAATATGTGTTATATACAGTCTCCCTCCTTAGCTGATTCAGAGCTTCTTATTGTCACCTTCTGTGTTTGAAGAATGGTATGCAGGCGGAGAGTTCGCCCTTGGATAGCAATAAGTCGAGTGATGCGCGACCGTGTGAAACTGCAGTACAATACAACGAAACACATCGTAGTGCACAGCAGGATACACCGGACTTAGTTTCGTAACAAATCAGACTGTGGATTCTAAAATCGGCGAAATAGTGATTCATGTAATAATACTTGGATGTCGCGTCGTCGCCTAGCGGTAATAAATTGCTGAAATATGAAATCCTTACAAGTAAGTTACTAGGTATACAGAACAGGTATGTATAAACAACTTTAACTCACAATGTGTGAGTATTATGATAATTATTTCATTTAATTTAGCCGGCCGGGGTGGCCGAGCGGTTCTAGGCGCTACAGGTTCGAATCCTGCCTCGGGCAGATGACTTGTCTAAAAAAAAAAAAAAAAAAAAACTACTTAAAATCTAGCAAAGTAAAGTAAGCGTTTCTCTGAGAAATCTTTTGCGAACGTAGTCACTGAACTGTTCCCAATAACCCACACTCGTATCTACCTTTCCATCTGTAACGAATCCTACTGTCGCTATACCATTACCTCTGTTGTTGATGTTACTCTATAGGCTATGTGTCTGACAAGAAATCCAGATGGCCATCTCATGTAAACAGTCTTTTCCTGTCTCCTGCATCGATTTCACACCCTCGTTACCATGCCACTACCATAGTGAAATCAATTAATGCTATAAGAATCACAATATTTATTAATATGTTCATGTGAAAAGAAATGAGACAAATGGATAATAACGCTTTAATTGCCGTAACTCCAGGGAACATACAACGTAGAGGAGCCCGAGAGGCGCTGCACGCCCGCACGAAATGGGAAGTGTACTGTCCCAGCAGCCTGTTTCTCCATAATCTAACGACTGTGTACCGTACAGCTTTGTTTTTCTTTTTTACATCTTTCATTACTTAATCACGAAACATGGGGCGCCGTTGTAGAATTTTATTATTTTCAGCCAAATACCACAGAAGTCTATGAATGCGGCAGGAGGTTTCCCAATTGAGAATGTTTGCCAGCCTAGACAGCCTCTCCCGGATATAAATTAATTACCAGAACGCCGTACTATTCTGGTGCAATCACATCGTATGACTGTGTTACAGAAGTATCTGTGTTTCTGAAAAAAAAAAAAAAAACGCTGTCAGCTGTATATGAACTTTTACAGGAACGCGACCGGTTTCATGATTTCAAATCACTTCTTCAGGGTTACTTACGTCAGTAAAGTAGTTAACCCCT
The DNA here is from genome assembly GCF_023898315.1 of Schistocerca nitens. Lineage (NCBI taxonomy): Eukaryota > Metazoa > Arthropoda > Insecta > Orthoptera > Acrididae > Schistocerca > Schistocerca nitens. Next base: position 273,147,760 of record NC_064620.1, read on the forward strand.
GGTACGGGAAGGAGGGGGACTCAGTCTTCTCAAAATAAAATACTCTTACCTGTAACAAGTGTGGCTCTGCACGGACATGCGGTTGAAGGGCTGTTGCCTGCGGCTTCCTGGTGTGAAGTAAACGCGCTGTTAAAATGTCAGTTTCTCAACTGGTCAATTTGAACTATGACGCTCTGCTTGTCGCAAAAACAGTATTTTATTTTGAGAAGGCTGAGTCCTCCTCCTTTCCATAACAGGGCTTAAATGTTTTACTGACTTACGTACGTTTGAAGATATGACTGAAAATCATAAAACCGGACCGAGCGAGGACGACGGTTCAAATCCACATCCCGCCATCCTGATTTAGGTTTTCCGTGATTTCCCGAAATCGCTTCAGGTACATGTCGGGATGGTTCCTTCGACAGTGCACAGCCGGTTTCCTTCCCCATCCTTCCATAATCCGATGGGATCGATGACCTCGCTGTTTGGTCTCCTCCGCCCAAATCAACCGTAAAACTGGTAGTATTCCTGTGAAAGTTCATATACAGCTGAAAGCCGTTTATTTCAGAAACATGGATTACTTCAGCCGTGGTCGCCCTCAATAGAAAATTATTTGTGGAAGTATCTGTATTAGTATAAGGATACGTTGCCATAAGCAGACAAAGTTTTGCGCATCAGAACGGAGATATCCGTTTGTATAGCCGTGTTGTACAAAAGCGAAAACTGCGCCTTGACGAAACCGGAGATGGAGAAACTAGGGCTGTTTTCAACGTGATATTCTAGAAGGAAGTTAGGAACTGAGTGCGAAAAAAAAAAAAAAAAAGGAAATGAAGATGTCTTAGAAAGAAGTACGGAGGAAATATTTTATGAGAAAGTGTTATCTTTAGGAGAACAGGTTAGTGGAATATTACTTGAAGTTATCTAGGAACTGTAAAAAGAACTAAGCAAGATAAAAAGTATGTTGGAGATAGAGGTTTGAGCAACTAAAGCATTTTGTCGTTTGAAATAGTAACTATCTGAAAAAAAAAGATTACAGACGGATGACACATTGAACAATGGAAAAGATAAACGACTACTTAAAAAAAGAGAGAGCATAGGCAAAGATTCTCTACAAAATCAGGTAAACAGGCGACAAATAGAGCCACCATGGTCAACGAGCTTGCAAATTAAAAATTAAACCATTGATTTAGATCTTAATTAACTATAGGAATTGAAAATACCTATTTAATTTTTCGTCTGGTACCTAAAGGTCCACATGCTGCATTTTCGAAGTTAGTCACAGAAAACTCCCAATAAATTGTTACTTAGAGTGAGCTACTCTACGCCAACTTATTTGAGCTTCCGCTGATGTGTTGTCTATTAATATCTATCGGGAGCGCAGAGACGCACGGTCTAGGAATACTAAGTACGACGACCTTTAAAGAACGGACGATCGTCATCAAAATGCTAACAATAAGATCACACGTAATATTTGTAAACATGTAACGCATTAGGAGCAAAAACACGAGGCGTATGTGACCACGGAGTCCTGTAAGACCCTGAAAACACATCCCGATGGCATTTAGTAACTCGTATTGCGCAACGATTGGCAGCGAACCAAGACCCGAGACGGTAAGCATGTTGGCAACAAGGGGAGACAGCAACCCGAGTGAGAAGGATAAATCACGAATTGACTTCAATTTTCAAAGAATAAAAATTTACAAAAACGGCACATGCAGCGACACGAAGATGAACTGGTATTTGGGTTGTCGGAGATTCGTGATCACTTACAAAATGGTTCAAATGGCTCTAAGCACTATGGGACTTAATATCTGAGGTCATCAGTTCCCTAAACGTAGAACCACTTAAGCGTAACTTAGCTAAAGACATCACACACATCCATGCCCGAGGCAGGGTTCAAACCTGCGACCGTAGCAGCCGCGTCGTTCCGGACTGAAGCGCCTAGAACCGCTCGGCCACCGCGGCTGGCGATCACTTGCTAAATTAGACATTTTCGAAGAAGTGCTCCAGTAATCATAAACACTTTTAGATGGAAATGAAGGTACTGATCCCGTGCAAGCTGAAACGTGGAATATAATCTTGTCCCTCCCTAAGGAGGAAACTTAAATTTGAAACGATAAGAAGCCATATGGTGCTACGGACGTGGGCGTACATTTAAACTGAGATATCTCTCAGGCCATCGTCACGGAAGGTTGGGAACATGTCTCAGGAAACACTTCGCCATTGTCAGAGAAGTACGGGAAACTAAATGAGAGTATATCTGATGCATGTATGAATAAATTCTCCAACTGTATGAAAGTTAGAATCCATTCATCAAAGGAGAAGTAGCAGAGTGAAAATGAGACAGCTGACTATCACGTGAGAAATGTAGTACGCCACTTGAAACTACGCATATATGAAAATCTGTTAGCGGAATAATAAAAAAAATATAACAAGTTTCGGGATTTCAGTTGTTTTCTTCAAAACTGGGACCATAGACGTGAAATGAAGTTTAAATAAAGAAATGTTTCCGTTGATTCTGTAACTGACAGCCTCAGCGAACACATGTCTTCATTTAACAAGGGTTCGGTACCGTGAATTGTTAGTAGTAACGTACATACTTAACCCATTATGAGCAAATAATACGGTGACTGTAAATCAGGGATCTGAATGCAAGATCATGTACTTATGTATCGCAGAGAAGTGTTCAAATCATATTGTGAGTTATTTAATGGCACTTATGCTAACCTATCAAAAGTACGAACATTTAACACCTAAAATAACCAGACATTGAAGTATCAGCTAAGACTAGAACGCTTCCCTCCATCTACAAAATGCCGAGTTGTCAACAAATGAGCATACCTAAAATAATTCGTCCACATACTTACGTCTGGAAAACTATTAAGTAACAGCGATTTATTTACCTACTAGATGCTGAAATTTTCAAGAATACCGAAGCAGACCAGAAAGTTATGAAGGTGAATTGCTATGAGCAGTGCAGTAATTAATCACCCAGCACCGAAAAGAAACGACCGCAAAGGTAACTAGTTATCTCCGTATAGAGTTACGTTTTCTTGCTTCTAGCTATGACCAAACATCTAGCAATGATGAAGAAAATGAGCAATAATTAAGACAATGAAAATAGATAGTCAAAGGTGACCAGAATATTGTATTAGAAAAAGAAATGTAAGGTTTAAATGGTTCAAACAGCTCTAAGCACTATGGGACTAAACATCTGAGGTCATCAGTCCCCTAGCCTTAGAACTACTTAAACCTAACTAACCTAAGGACATCACACACATCCATGCCCGAGGCAGGATCCGAAACTGTGACCGTAGCAGCCGCGAGGTTCCGGACTGAAGCACCTAGAACCGCTCGGTCACAGCGGCCGGCCGAAACGTAAGGCAGAATTGTCACGATCGTGTTGGGGAAGAGATGAGAGAGTTGAATCGGTTTATGAGGTCATCAATAAGATTCAGTTATTCAATAATTGCGTCCTAAAGGTAACTAAAAGGATAATATACGTATGGAAAAGGCACAGTAGTAGAACGGGGCTGTATCGTGAATTGGTTTAGAAACAAGGTATGAGCAGGGCAGTCACAAAAGCAGACAGAGACAGGTCATGAGTAAAACATAATTAGAAGAAGAGTATTGTATATAATAAATAGAGAAATAATGGAATTAAGAGGAAATGCTTTAACCCTTCGAAAATAACGTATCGAGATCTGACTACAAAAAAAATTTGTCGAGAAAATGGCTTAGGTACCTAATAAATTAAACCCAAAAGGAAATAGCTGCAGAAAGAAGTAATGTCATGTACAGGAAGTATTAACAAGTTTTTGGCGAAGCGAGAAGAAACGGTGGAAATTTTAGCAATTCAGGTGATCTGCCACACGAGTGCTAAGTTTGAGTAGCGATAGCCGAAAAGGCAGAAAATGAAGAAGCTGAAACTTCCTGGCAGATTAAAACTGTGTGCCGGACCGAGACTCGAACTCGGGACTTTTGCCTTTCGCGGGCAAGTGCTCTACCAACTGAGCTACCCAAGCACGACTCACGCCCCGTCGTCACAGCTTTACGTCTGCCAGTACCTCGTCTCCTACCTTCCAAACTTTACAGAAGCTCTCCTGCGAACCTTGCAGAAGTAAAGATGTGACGACGGGGCGTGAGTCGTGTTTGAGTAGCTCAGTTGGTAGAGCACTTGCCCTTTAATGAAGAGGCTGTTCGCAGAATCGATGAGAAAAGGTGTACCCGGGAAACATTAAGTAGAAGATGGAACACGTGTTACGCCACCAAGGAAATAATTCCACGATACTAGAGGGAGCCATACAGGGCAAACGTTTTAGGTGAAGACACAGATTGGAGGATTCGCGACAAGTAAGTTCAAAAAAATGGTTCAAATGGCTCTGAGCACTATGGGACTCAACTGCTGAGGTCATTAGTCCCCTAGAACTTAGAACTAGTTAAACCTAACTAACCTAAGGACATCACACACATCCATGCCCGAGGCAGGATTCGAACCTGCGACCGTAGCGGTCTCGCGGTTCCAGACTGCAGCGCCAGAACCGCGCGGCCACTTCGGCCGGCGACAAGTAAGTCATGATGCTGGTGTAGGTGCTGCTCTGAAATGCAAGGATTGGCACAGAGGAGGAAACTGTGTAAGTCCTAATTAAACCAACCAGAAGGCTGATGGGATACGCGAAAGCCGAACGAGAGGAAGAATTGTCTGGCACGAGCAAAGAAGGAGAGGAATACGGAGGAAAATAACCATTCGATTTCAACAATCTCAAGGCAACAGACATTAATGAGACACATGAAATATATTAGCAGTTGCAAGTGTGAACAACCGGCAGCTGTATAATAGAATGAAGACAGTAAAAATTTGTGCTGGATCGGGAACTGAAAAGGTTTTCCCGATTATCGCGAGCGGTGGTCCTATCTACCATTTCCTTTTTTTGAAAAAACAAAAGCCCCGGCCAACCATTTTTTGAAAAAAAAAGCCCCGGCCAAGAGTCGAACAGAGACCAACGGTTTGGCAACCTAATGCCTCGACCACTTTGTTTTTATTTTTTTTTAAATTTTTTTAAAAATACACATAAAAAAAGCATTGCTTCATTTCGGGTTCCGAGAGTTCCGGAACCTGTACAGAAAACTGGAATAGAGGTCAACATAAACATTTCCGCCCATGAAAACCACACATTGCATGTTGTACCACCATACAGCGAGACCTTCAGAGGTGGTGGTCCAGATTGTTATACACACTGGTACCTCTAATACCCAGCAGCACGTCCGCTTGCATTGATGCATGCCTGTATTCGACGTGGAATACTATCCACAGGTTCATCAAGGCACTGTTGGTCCAGATTGTCCCACTCCTCAATGGCGATTTGGCGTAGATCCCTGAGAGTGGTTGGTGGGTCACGTCGTCCACAAACAGTGCTTTTAAATCTATCCCAGGCATGTTCGGTAGGGTCCATGTCTCGAGAACATGCTGGCCACTCTAGTCGAGTGATGTCGTTTTCCTGAAGAAAGTCATTCACAAGATGTGCACGATGGGGGCGCGAATTGTCGTCCATGAAAACGAATGCCTCGCCAATATGCTGCCGATATGGTTGCACTATCGGATGGAGGATGGTATTCACTTTTCCTACAGCCGTTACGGCGCTTTCCATGGCCACCAGCGGCCTACGTCGGCCACACATAATGCCACCCGAAAACATCAGGGATCCTCCAAATTTCTGCACTCGCTGGACAGTGTGACGGGCGTTCAGCCTGACCGGGTTGCCTCCAAACAAGTCTCCGACGATTGTCTGGTTGAAGGCATAGCCGACACTCGTCGGTGAAGAGAACGTGATGCCAATCCCGAGCGGTCCATTCGGCATGTTGTTGGGCCCGTCTGTACCGCGCTGCATGGTGTTGTGGTTTCAAAGATGGACCTCGCCATGGACGTCGGGAGTGAAGTTGCACATCATGCAGCCTATTGCGCAGTTTGAGTAGTAACACGACGTCCTGTGGCTGCACGAAAAGCATTATTCAACATGATGGCGTTGCTGTCAGGGTTCCTCCGAGCCATAATCAGTAGGTAGCGGTCATCCATTACAGTAATATCCCTTGGGCGGCCTGAGCGAGGCAAGTCATCGACAGTTCCTGTCTCCATGTCCAAACAGCATCGCTTTGGTTTACTCCGAGGCGCCTGACACAACCCTTGTTGAGAGCCCTTCCTGGCCCAAAATAACAATGAGGACGCGATCGAACCGTGGTATTGACCGTCTAGGCATGGTTGGACTACAGAAAACACGAGCGGTGTACTCCTTCCTGATGTAATGACTGGAACTGATTGGCTGTCGGACCCCCTCCGTCTAATAGGCGCTACTCATCAATGGTTGTTTACATCTTTGGGCGGGTTTAGTGACATCTCTGAACAGTCAAAGGGACTGTGTCTGTGATACAATATCCATAGCCAACGTCTATCTCAGGAGTTCTGGGAACTGGGGTGATGCAAAACTTTTTTTGATGTGTGTATTACAACGTAGAAGTCAAGTTTAATACAAGGATGGATTGGTTACAAAATGGATATAATGGATAATTTTTATTTTGTTTTTTTAATTTTTTGTAATACAAGGAAAAGGATACAAAGGTGTTCTCGTCACGGCAAGGAGTAGAAACAAAGCAGTCATCCACATCATATTTCGAGCAGCACACGGTGATGCATTATCCAGCCAGATAATTTTAATCATCCTCGCCACTGGGGCGACATGTGTTTTTTTAATTTTTTGTAATACAAAGAAAAGGATACAAAGGTGTCCTCGTCACGGCAAGGAGTAGAAACAAAGGAGTCATCCACATCATATTTCGAGCAGCACACGGTGATTCATTATCCAGCCAGATAATTTTAATCATCCTCGCCACTGGGGCGACATCTCATTTCTGGGTGCCGACTGTTTATTGGAACATTATGTGAGTTGTAGCAGTTTACCATCGTTCGTAGGACAAGTAAACATTATCCAACCACATTGGTGCCAACAGGAAAGGGCCTGTTGGTTTGGTTCAAATGGCTCTGAGCACTATGGGACTTAACATCTGTGGTCATCAGTCCCCTAGAACTTAGAACTACTTAAACCTAACTAACCTAAGGACATCACACACATCCATGCCCGAGGCAGGATTCGAACCTGCGACCGTATCGGTCGCGTGGTTCCAGACTGTAGCGCCTAGAACCGCTCGGCCACTTCGGTGGGCCAAAGGGCCTGTTGTCTTCTCAGTATTGTCAGTATGCCAACATGTATGAACTGTGCTCATTACGTCTTCAAACGTTCGTCCGCATGTGTCGTCTCATTCCTGGGAAACAAAAGCAATCGGGTGAATTGTGAAATAGTTGGCAAATTAAGCTCTGTATTTTGTATGACAACGTATGAGCTTTTCTTGTTCTTGTAGTTATATTCAGTAGTCCATCACACGCAATACATCTCGTGAAACATGTAACATTTCGTGTGTCGCCGGCCGGAGTGGCCGTGCGGTTCTGGGCGCTACAGTCTGGAACCGAGTGACCGTTACGGTCGCAGGTTCGAATCCTGCCTCGGGCATGGATGTGTGTGAGGATTAGTTAGGTTTAATTAGTTCTGAGTTCTAGGCGACTGATGACCTTAGAAGTTAAGTCGCATAGTGCTCAGAGCCATTTGATTTGAACTTCGTGTGTCCAACGATACACTTGACAGCAAACTTCTGATATTTGGGAAAGAATTTCGCACCCGGTAAAAAAGTGTATCCGATGTGATCTCTGTATCAATGTGGTGCGCCGAAGGAAGGCGAATATTCGACGCTTCAGCATCCAGACGTCCCTTGCAGAGCCACATTTAGGGTCTTCCGTGTCCAACAACCCATAGGGGAGAATCAACCATGTGAATGGCTTAGAACTGGGTTCGTGTGACAATTTTACCGTTGATGCGGTTATACCACGACGATCGCGCTGCCGTTGACGGTAGTGGCGTACGCACTGCACGCCGGATGTGCTCCCAAGGTCTCGTTGGATGTTTGATTTCCATAACGTTACGGACGTCGTGACTCATGAAGCAGCGAGACCATTTCGCAGGTACCGCTCACCAAGGATCTCCGAACACGGTCATCACCTTGCGACAGAGGATGTCTGGGCTCGTCCATGAATAACATTTTTCGCCAGTAACGAAGTTTCTAGTTGACATGGGGACGGCAGACCAAGGCGAGCTGCAAGATGTTTTCGCTTCAAGCGGTGTATTCGAACAGGACGTCAGGGTCGTAAGGTCCTTTCTTATAACTTGTTCACTACATTCTGAGCGGTCACAGCGGCTCCAGTGGCCCTTCTGACATCCTCTTGCAGCGTTCTGGTGGTATCCGTACGACGCCACAAGACTTGGCCAGATATCGATCTTCACGTGAGGTTGTAATGCTTCGGCGGCCATGTTCAACTCGCCTTGTGTACTGACATGTCTCCCTGTCGCGTGTCGAAAAGCTATGGGTGACACGTGTAGAGGCTTCGGCATCTGCAGAAATACGACGGGAAGTCCATCCTTTTCGGATCAAACAGACGGCCCTTGCAACACTGATAGTCACTGTCTTCAGAAGGGGTACCTGACACTATAATGCGGCACAGTCAATAGATGGTGAATGATTTTAAGTGTTGCCTACATTGAAAGTGACAATTGCAGTGCAATTCCGCGTGCAACGGTCAGTGCCAACGTAGTTGCCGCTGCCAGCCGACCGCGTGGTGAAGAGATGCCGGGGCTGGACGTCACTTAAGTAGTTTTAATTCGATATGGTACCACGGTACTATAGGTTTTAATTTTAATGTTGACTGTGCCTTACTCTGGCATGTTATAGTAATTTTATGCTTCTGAAGAAGGCTAGATTAATTTAGCCGAAACCTGGTAAAGAGCAGAAAATTTGCGCAACTGAGGCTGTTTCTTCAAAATATTATAAATGGATAAGTTGAAAAGGAGAGAGGCCAATACAGATCCTTGAGGTAGTCCGTCACTTAATTTGAAGACTTTGCTTCTGTCGTCATCAGAATAAATCTGGAAAAGTCTGTTGCTTAGCATGTTGCTAAGTAGGTTTGTGAGTTTCCGACACTGAATGATGCACACAAATTTTAAGAGAAGGTCATCTCGCCATACGGTGTCGTAGACAGCAGATAGATCCAAGAAAGCAGCTATGCTTATGCATTTCTTCTCATATCCATTTTCAATATGGGTTGTTAATGCAAACACTTGGCCATTACAGCTTCTACTAGGCCTGAATCCAGCTTGTTCTATGGGTAATTGTTTATTAATTGTTTCATAGATCCTGTTGTAGATGAGTCGTTCAAGTTGTTTATAAGTAACACTTAACAGGGCTATTTGGCGGTAACTTTCTACTTTTGTTGGGTCTTTGTTCGGTTTAATGATTGCTATTAGCTTGGTTTTCTTGAATAATTGTGGGAGATTTCCAGTGGAGAGAATGTCTGAGAAGAAGTTAGAAAGCCATTTGATAGTTGCTGGTCCACAGTGTGTGAGAAATTCAGCGTATATCCCATCGAATCCAGCTGCCTTCCCAACTTTCATCTTTCTGACATGTGACACGTATGTAAGCATCCTGTCTGATCACCTGCATCCATTTATGTCCATTGTGCATTCCAACAGAGTTGGGCAATTCCACCAGGACAATGCGACACCCCACACGTCCAGCATTGCTACAGAGTGGCGTCAGGAACACTCTTCTGAGTTTAAACTCTTCCACTGACCACCAAAGTCCCCAGACGTGAACATTTCTGGGATGCCTTGCAACGTGCTGTTCGGAAGAGATGTCTAGTCCCTCGTACTCTTACGGATTTATGAACAGCCCTGCAAGATTCATGGTGGCAGCTGCCTCCAGCAATAGACGAGTCCATGCCATGTTGTGTTGCGGCACTTCAGCTTGCTCGCGCGAAACCTAGACGATATTAGGCAGGTGTACCAGAGGGGCATGAAAGGGAAGCAGTGTTTGGGAATGGAGTGAGACAGGGGTGTAGCCTATCCCCGATGTTATTCAATCTGTATATTGAGCAAGCAGTAAAGGAAACAAAAGAAAAGTTTGGAGTAGGAATTAAAATCCATGGAGAAGAAATTAAAACTTTGAGGTTCGCCGATGACATTGTAATTCTGTCAGAGACAGCAAAGGACCTGGAAGATAAGCTGAAAGGAATGGGCAGTGTCTTGAAAGGAGGATATGAGGTGAACATCAACAAAAGCAAAACGTGGGTAATGGAATGTAGTCGAATTAAGTCGGGTGATGCTGAGGGAATTAGATTAGGAAATGAGACACTTAAAGTAGTAACGGAGTTTTGATATTTGGGGAGCAAAATAACCGAGGATGGTAGAAGCAGAGAGGATATAAAATGTAGACTGGAAATGGCAAGGAAAGCGTTTCTGAAGAAGAGAAATTTGTTAACATCGAGTATAGATTTAAGTGTCAGGAAGTCTTTTCTGGAAGTATTTGTATGGAGTGTAGCCATGTATGGAAGTGAAACATGGATGATAAATAGTTTAGACAAAAAGAGAATAGAAGCTTTCGAAATGTGGTGCTACAGAAGAATGCTGAAGATTAGATGGGTAGATCACATAACTAATGAGGAGGTATTGATTAGAATTGGGGAGAAGAGAATTTTGTGGCACAACTTGACTAGAAGAAGGGATCGGTTGGTAGGTCATGTTCTCAGGCATCAAGGGATCACCAATTTAGTATTGGAGGGCAGCACGGAGGGTAAAAATCGTAGAGGGAGACAAAGAGATGAATACACTAAACAGATTCAGAAGGCTGTAGGTTGCAGTAGATACTGGGAGGTGAAGGAGCTTGCACAGGATAGAGTAGCATGGAGATCTGCATCAAACCAGTCTCAGGACTGAAGACCACAACAACAACAACCAGTTTTTTAGGCTCTTCAGTGTATTTGCAAAGAAAATGAAGGATGAAAATTGCTTCGAAACATTTGCTGATCTATGGAGAAAGCTTTGTGTAACGTCTTCAGACGCGCGACTGATCAACGACAGACACCTCCGGTGATGATAAATTAGCCTGCAGTTCCTTTGTCCAAGTGTCCAACACGTTTCTTGGACGTACATTGACAGAAAACTAGTCACTAATTAATTAATTTATTTATTTATTCTTTCATCGTGTTCAGTAGATCGCATCAAGGAGAAGAATCATGAATATGGAATGAGCCAAAGTATACATGCGCGGGAAGTAGTGGGCACTTAATCTGTATATTGTGTTAACGATAAACTGTCAGAATACGGTTTAGTGTTAATTACTGTCATGCTAGCTAAATTTAATGAAGTGAAATAGAAGGAAATCTGGTCCTCCTCCGTTACACTAGATAGCAACTGTTTATCTGCTATTAAGCTCCGTTCACACGCTGGCGGGCCCATCGGTACCGATCGATCGCCGTGTCATCCTCTGCCCCGCCGCGTCGCTGAATGCGGTGGGGAGTGAGTGGCGTGGGGTCAGCACCCCGCTGTCCCGGCCGTTGTCAGCCAAGTAGCTTCTCAGTTGACATCACGATGCTGACTGCACCCCGTACCAGTCCTCCCATCTAGGAAAAGTCTCTGGTGAAGAATCCCTTTCAGGGCTGGCAGTCGAACCCAGTTCCCCTACTTGGTATTCAGCCACGCTGATCACTCAGCTGCGGAGGATGACTTGATCTGTTATTGGCAGCTTAATATTTAGTTAATTACAACGCTATTTTTGAGAGGAAATAGTTTCATAGGAGTGTAAATAGTTTCCTTTTTTCGGTGCCACAGAGCTTCCGTGGCGTCGCGCGAAATCACACTCGTGTTCGCAAACAGAATCCAAGGCTCTTTGGGAAGCGCGGTACGTGAGACAGTTAGTTGTAACCGTTTATACGGGGATTCGAATTAATTTTGCTACATTTCTACACACGTGAATCAGTCTAAATAAGTGTCGCCAGACTCATTTTGATCTGCAGGACGGGATAAAACGTTACAACCCAAAAGTTAATAATTGAAATCCTTAGAGGTGTCTACTTTCAGGAAGGTTCCGAGATCCTACCACTGGACTAGAGAAGTTCACTGCTAAGTGCTAAGTTTGGTACACCGCTTCCAAACGGTACTGTCATTTCTCGCCGATAACCATCACAAGAAACAGGAATATAACTCAGAACCAACATGGAAAAGGTCTCAGAAAAACACTACACTCAAATAGTCCAGTCAACGAAGGAAAATTAGCGGAAAAAATTCATTTAGTGTCAAATTTTTGTACAGTGGTAGGAGGCAGTGCAATGAACAACGAGCTAAAAATCCTTACCGTCGCGGGGTAACCGTGATGTTGGGGTTGGGGGAGGCATGAGTGCCGTTCTTAAAGGTCACGTTTTTATGTTTTTATTGAATAACTCGGAAACCGTGGCTTCTAACGAAAATATTTACCAGCACAAAATTAACGTACACCAAATTCCGTACGAAAAAATGCCCTACTCATTTTTTTCTGTTGAACTAATAATTTCCGCGATTCAGGGGATGGAAGAATCGCACAGGTTATTAAAAATGGTTTTTTAATGCTATAAATCTGGCCGGGTGCGACTAGGACTAGCCCACTAAGAGTTTCACATCAGCTTAATTATGTATACAGATAGTTCATTCATTCCGGGAATCGACAATCACGACAATTTTTGCCTGTTATTGACATTGATGGTTCAAATGGCTCTGAGCACTATGGGACTCAACATCATAGGTCATAAGTCCCCTAGAACTTAGAACTACTTAAACCTAACTAACCTAAGGACATCACACACAGCCATTCCCGAGGCAGGATTCGAACCTGCGACCGTAGCAGTCCCGCGGTTCCGGACTGCAGCGCCAGAACCGCACGGCCACCGCGGCCGGCTATTGACATTGATACTCGCAAGAGATCAGTACCAGGAATTCAAAGATTTTCGAGAATATTTTAATTTCAGTAATATAAATGTGACAGAAAATCGTGCACGGGGCAGGCGACCGTTATGACAATAATCAGTAGTTCTCCTTCAGGCTGAGTGAGTCGCAATAGTAAAAGTGAAACATTAGCCCATGAATGACTTTATTGCTCATATGGGGCGTTTCGAAATGTATCCATCATCAGATATACAGCAGGGATTACTTCGCTTTTCAAGTTGTAAAGTTGTTCCTTGCCTGATGTTTGACTTCTGCCATTGCGACACGTCAGCCTGAATGTAGAACTGCTGAATGTTTTAACTGCGTGTTGACGAATGGTAACAAATGACAAAAGAAATATTGTTTCGTGTGATATAATCAAAGATTAACAGTTTTCTCATTTCTTTCCTTTACGTGTTCTGCGAAAACTTGCTTCTTGCCAAATTTCATGATTCCAGGTCTGCGGGAGTATCATACAGGTTTTTATGAGTGCGTTTACGAATTTAAAAATATGTGATCTAAATAGCCGTAGCTTTTGGTTGCATCGACTTAGAATCTTACATTTATTCACCGCCAAGGGCTTATAAACCTTGGTATGTGACATAATTTCAATTTCATACGCCTACATCTTCATGAGAAAAAAGTGTGTTAACACACATTTTCTTCTCGTGTGATACGATTAAATTTCACATTTTTCGGACTTTTTTCCCATTGTTCTTTCTGTGAAAACTTCTCATTCGGCAAACTTTTAACTCTGTAGATCAAAGGGAATTATCCTATAGTTTTGATGAGTGAGTTTGCGACTATCAAAATATGTGACATAAATGGCCGTATCTATTTATTGCATTGATTTAGAAGCTAAAGCTTATTATACTGCCAATGGACCATAGATCTTAGCATCTAACATAACTTTTAATTTGATACGTCTACTCGTTCCTGAGAAAAAAGGGTCGTAACAGACGGTCCAACGGACAGACAGTTTGATAATAAATGAGAAAAAATTTTTCGTGTGATATAATTCCATATTTACGTTTTTCGGATATTTTTCCTTTGTTTTTAATGTGGAATTTCATGATTCTAGGCCCGTAGAAGTCTTTCCTTTCGCTTGTGCGTTACTCCCGCATTTTGCGCAGGGTCAGCATTGTTACAATTGGATTTGGCGTGGTTAACGTAAAGAGGTAGCCAGATGCCCTTCCTGCCGCTACCCCATACCCCCGAGGACGGAATCAGTGTACTCCAGCTGTCTGCGTCCAGTGTAACCATGAAAGAGTGCAAACCTGTTTCATATGTTTGCGAGTCGTGTAACTAAGGCGGGATGTGAGGGACAGTCCGGTATTCACCTAGGGAGATGTGGAAAACCGCCTAAAAATCACATCCAGGCTGGCTGGCACACCGGCCCACACTCCTAATCCGCCGGGCGGATTCGATCCGGGGCCGGCGCGCCTACCCGAGTCCAGGAAGCAGCGCATTACTGCTCTCGGCTAACCTGGGGGTCAGGCCAACGGGAAGTACCCTATACGTTTTGATGACTGAGTTTGCTAGTATAAAAAAAGGCATAAACGGACGTACACTATGTGATCAAAAGTATCCGGACACGTGGCCAAAAATCACTTACAATTTTGTGGTGCCCTCCATCGCTAATGCTGGAATTCAATATAGTGTTGGCCCACTCTTAGCCTTGATGGCAGCTTCCACTCACGCAGACATACATTCAATTAGGTGCTGGATGGTTTCTTGGGGAATGGCAGTCAATTCTTCACGGAGTGCTGCACTAAGGAGAGGTCGGTCGGTGAGGCCTGGCACGAAGTCGGCATTCCACAACATACCAAAGCTGTTCTACAGGATTCAGGTCAGGACTCCGTGCAGGCCAGTCCATTACAGGGATGTTATTGTCGTGTAACCACTCCGCCACAGGCCGGGCATTATGAACAGGTGCTCGATCGTGTTGAAAGATGGAATCACCACCCCCGAATTGCTCTTCAACAGTGGGAAGCAAGAGGGTGCTTAAAACGTCAATGTAGACCTGTTCTCATAGTGCCACGCAAAACAACATTGGGTGGAAGCCCCGTCTATGAAAAACACGACCACACCATAACACCACCGCCTCCGAATTTTACTGTTGGCAATACACACAATGGCAGATGACGTTCACCGGTCATTCGCCATACCCACACCCTGCCATCGGATCGCCACATAGTGTACCGTGATTCGTCACTCCATAAAACGTTTTTCCACTTTTCAGTCGTCCAATGTTTACGCTCCTTACACCAAGCGAGGCGTCGTTTGGCATTTACCGGCGTGATTTGTGGCTTATGAGCAAAATGGTTCAAATGGTTCTGAGCACTATGGGACTCAACATCTGAGGTCATCAGTCCCCTAGAACTTAGAACTACTTAAACCTAACTAACCTAAGGACATAACACACATCCATGCCCGTGGCAGGATTCGAACCTGCGACCGTAGCGGTCGCGCGGTTCCAGACTGAAGCGCCTAGAACCGCTAGGCCACACCGGCCGGCGCTTATGAGCAGCCGCTCGACCACGAAATCCAAGTTTTCTCACCTCCCGCCTAAATGTCATAGTACTTGCAGCGGATCCTGATGTGTTTGGAATTGCTGTGTCATGGTTTGGACAGATGTCTGCCTATTACACATGACGACAATCTTCAACTGTCGCCGGTCTCTGTCAGTCAACAGACGAGGTCGGCCTGTACGCTTTTGTGCTGTATGTGTCTCTTCGCGTTTCCACTTCACTATCACATCGGAAACAGTGGACTCAGGGATGTTTAGTAGTGTGGAAATCTCGCGTACAGATGTATGAGACAAGTGACACCCAATCACGTGACCACATTCCAAGTCCGTTGAGTTTCGTGGTGCGTCCCATTCTGCTCTCTCACAGCGTCTAATGACTACTCAGGTCGCTGATGTGGAATACCTGGCAGTAGGTGGCAGCACTTTGCACCTAACACGAAATACGTATGTTTTTGGGGTGTCCGGATACTTTTGATCACATAGTGTCTCTTTTGACTGCATTGTCAGAGAAGCATCCCTTTTTTACCGTCAACAGACCGTAGGCCTTGGTATTTAAGATAAATTTCATCTTGATGTGTCTACCCGTTCCTGAGTAAAGGCTTTCTAACAGTTAGACAGACAAACGGACAACAATGCCATCCTATAAATGTTCCGTTTTAGCCGACTGTGGAACGAAGCCGTAAAAAATTAATACTTATTTTTAGATGAAATGGGTTAAGAGCAAATATTAAATACGTGTATCACGTAAGTGCAGCAGAGCCTTATTAATCGATAAACTGTGTTCTGGCCGTGTGGAGGGCAGACCGCGAAAGAAATCTGATCGCCGGATTGCGGTGATGCTCTTCCCTCCTTCACTAGTCTGCAAACTAAAGAGTGAACAGGCGACTTCAAATAAGTACTCAACAAACTGATAATAACTGCACTATTAAAGAAAAGAGCTCAGTGGAGGTATTTTCTCTCTTAACGGAAGAGAAATGGATAGGAGCGCGGCCCCTCCCGTAGGAGGTTCGAGTCCTCCCTCGGGCATGGGTGTGTGTGTTGCTCTTAGCGTAAGTTAGTTTAAGGTAGTCTAAGTAGTGTGTAAGCCTAGCGACCGATGACCTCAGCGGTTTGGTCCCTTAGAAATTCACAGACATTTGAACAGGAAATGCTGGAGTGCTACAGTCTGTGTGTAAATTGAAAAGCGAGTAGAATTCCTGGTAGGGGAAGTCGCATTGCCCGGAAGGACGTTAGAACTGCCGTATAGAATGACAAATTCGTACAGGATATCTGTTCGTATGCGCTTCTTGTGCCAGTATTATTAGTATCCCGTACTTGTATTCCATGTAGTGTTAACGCTCTTTGTGAAAAATAAGTTCACCCTGTGCATGTCTGCGCAATGTGTCGCCAGTGATTCATAACGGGTGCTGCAAAGTGATTTATAATGAGCGCTGCAAAAAGGTAGGTAAAACTTTGTTACTTGAGACAAGATGTCCTCCTTAGTCAAGATCGCTTGTAATCAATCTTTACTGTTGATTTCCGGTTTCGGTCAGCATGGTTATCATCTTCAGATCTCGATAAAAGGTTATACAGTATTACGTGTCTCCTATACCATCTGCGCAAGAACTCTTGACCTTGACTTGTCGATGCACGGTTCATCTCGTCCCTCACATACCTGGCAATGTTTAAGAAAGAGTACTTGTACAGCTGATGTAGGAGACATGTAATAACCTTTTATCGAGATCTGAGGATGGTAAACATGCTTACCAAAACCGCAACAACAAGGGTTGTTTACATGTGATCTTGGCTAAGAAGTTCACTTTCTCTCAACTAACAACTACAGGGTGTTTCACAAAGTTTTACCGACCTTTACGCAGCACGCCTTATGAATCACTGGCGACACAGTATGCAGACATGCAGAAGACGAGAAAACTTTTTTGATGTAGTGCAGTGGATGGAGTGGGGATTTGTCGGCTCGCTCTTTAGTTTGCAAACCCATGAATAACTTTATCCTGTTACACTCCCACAGCAGAATACGGCCCTACTGCACTTGGATGTGGTACTCACATTTAATGTTTATTTTCTACTCCCATCATTTAAAACTAAACATGAGCGTCATACCATTAAAACACCATTTTTAATATTCTGTGGTTCTTCTATCCCCTACAACGCCGAGGTTATAGTCCCAGAGAAAAGACGAGTAGAACACTTTTGCATGAAATTTAAATTAGCTTAATTCTGTCTTGGGAAATATTTTTGTTAGAAGCCGCGGTTTTCGAATAATTCAAGAAAAACGTAAAAAGTGACCTTAATACGTCTTTGCACCGCCTCGCTCACACGCCACCGATCAGGACTTTTAGTATGTTGTTCGTAGACCTCCCTTCTACCACTCTGCAAAAATTTGCAACTACACGATTTTTCCCCCTCTTCGAACATTTTTAGTCTTCGTTCACTGGGCAAAAATTTGCACGCCAACAAATGAAATTTATTGGCATGAATTAACCTAGGCAAGTCCAACACTTGTATTTAACTCCACCTTCCGCTAGCAAATGGCTCCATGCTCAGCTCTCTCCACACAAGAAGACGTCGCGCGCTGACTGTCAACGTTCGCTGAGAAAAACATGAAAGCATCAGATAATTCGTAAAAAGAGTGGCTAATAAGTTATGTTTTTAATTTTCTTTTGAGTTGGTAGGGATTCCCAATTTCCTGCCTCGTGTTAGAAGAAAGTTTTTTTAACATCTTTCAACAGTGATATACAACTGGTTTCTGAACCGTATCCAAGCACGGCAAAGTCAACATTGCAATTATTTTCACGTCTTTTATGGTTGTGTAAATCACAGTTCAGTGAAGTACTGCGAAACCTTCAGCAGTCGTGTGACAGAGTAATCGAGAATGACATGTCCTCGAAATTTCACATATTACATTCTAACTTTTAGCCGAAAACTAAGGAGCTGTAAGCAGCGAAGAAGAGGAACATTCCGAGAACTAGTGAAGATGGAAGGAAGGCACCACGGAAAGTGAACAGATGTCAGACAGTGGCTGATAGACACTCATTAGAAACTCAACAGCAACAGAATTCGAACGACAGTGGTATTTACTGTTCCTTCCGCGACCTTGCCACATCGCAAGTGGGTGCCCTCAGTATGAATCTTCACTGGTAATGTTAATATAATATGCCATTTTTTGTGTGATTATTTAATATCTTTGTAGTGGACCAGTTTAGAGAGTGGCTTTGACTTGGCGCGCTCTCGGCGTGTAAGCATTGTTGTAAGCCGTTTCGAAGTCGTAACAGACAAAGAAAGGTATGTGGCGCGAAAACGACGTCGACAGTCAGAAACGAATATTTTCATAAAGTTTGAGTTATTGTTGCTTTTTGTATTGACAGAAGATGAACACTAAAGAACAGGCCTTGAAATTTAAGTTCGTGCTTGTTTATTTCATGTCGTGCCATGTGCAGTGTGTTGGAAGAACTGTGCTACCATTACGAAGGGGAATAAGCTATCTATAATATTTATTGAGTGGCTAGTTTACATCCTTAATTCCAAGGAATCACAATAAATAGTTGCATATTTGTGTAAAGGTGATTGTGAAAAGAGCTTAGTTTGCATGTTAATAAAATTTTTTTGCAACATCTCCTAAAAAATTAATAGTTAACTGTATTCATTTGTTTGTTTATTTGCCTGTTTTTCTTTTTATTGGGTGATGTTATTCATTCCAGCCTTTCACAGCAAAGATGCATTTATCGTGTTCGGAGCTGTATATTTCCTTCGCGTTGGCGGTTGCGGTTCGATGCGGAAGGTAATTGGTACGTGACGGAAGCGGCACAAAGGCGCTTCCTGCGACCGTCACTCCGCCTGGCCGACTGCCAGCGGCTGCAGCGGCCAGCCTACTCTCCGTGACGTCACGCCACGCCAGGCCACGCCAACGTAGAAGCGGCCCAGTGTAAACAAGCTGGCAGGCAAACGCCGTTGCGCAACCGCCGGGGCCGGGGGGGGGGGGGGGGGGGGGGGCTCGTATCACGTACACACGGCCAGGGCGAGCGACCGAGTTTCGCTGCTGCTGCTACGCGTGTGCTATTTAAGGACATGCGGAGTATTTCTTAAGCTCTTACGCTTTTCTCTTTTTTTGCTAGCATTCTTATAACAGAGTTATTTCTTGAGACACTTCGTCATTGTGATAGTATGCGCCAAGCCCACAACGCAGAGTAGAAATATCTACAGGGTGGACGAAAATATGGAAACACAGCGAGAAACGCATGCTTACAAAGTGCAGATTGAGCTGTTGCATTTGACCACGAGCGGCACCTGTGCAATGTCCTCAATCGTTGCGGGCGCCAGTCGTGGTCAGAACAGTGTTCTGTGTAATGAGTGCACTGTCTCGGAGGTGAATGAGGGCTGACTATTGATGTTCGTATAGTAGGAACTGCCTTAACGAAGGGAGCCGAAGATATATAATGGGCGTTCAAAAAGAAACGAGCCAGAGGCATAATTACAAAAAAGCAGTACCTGTATATCAGAAGTATTGGCCGTGGCTGTTGAGACACTTGTCCCACTGTGACACAAGGCGGTGAATGGCTGTCTCATAAAATTCCCGGGGCTGCGATGTTAACCAATTCCGTACGTACAGCTGGACGTCGTCGTCCACACGAGTGCGGGAAAGGTTATGCTGACGTTCTTCTTTGTTCGAGACAGCCCCCTTCTGATTCACTTCCTGCAGCACAGGACAACAGTGAACGCCCAGTGTTACTCGCAAACCTTGACAACCCTTCGCCAAGCGATAAAATCAAAACGACCAGTCAATCTCACTTGTAGGGTCATTCTGTTCCACGACAATGCAAATCCTCATACGGCCAACACAGTCGCACTGCTGCAGAAATTCAAATGGGAGGTTCCCGGCCACCCTCCACACAGTCCGGACCTCTCTCCCTGTGATTACGCCATTTTTGGTCCCTTTAAAAGGGCTCTGACGGCAAACGATTCACCTCGGACGACGACGTCCAGCTGTACGTGTGGAAGTGGTTAACATCGCAGCCCAGGGAATTTCATGAGACAGCCACTCACCGCCTTGTGTCACAGTGGGACGTCTCAACAGCCAGGGTCAATATTTCTAACATACAGGTACTGGTTTCGGTAATTATGCTTCCGTCTCGTTTCTTTTTGAACGCCCCTTATACAACGCATACAGAAAAAGCGGAAACACATCGTACGCTAAGTGACAAGGTAGCCGTACGACATACGTTCTTGAAAAGGTTTATGACGGAAAGTAACAGAACGACTGCGGCAAAAATCACTGCAGAACTGAATGTGTCAGCACCGAAGAATACGAAGGGAGCCCCATAAGCTGAGAATTGCAGTGCGATCTCGAACTCGAAAACCACAAATCAGTGATGCAACAGGAAAACGTGGTGTCAAAGCATAAAACCTGGGCTGTGGGGCAATGGAACAAAGTCATTTGGGATGAGTCTTGTTGCACACCTTTGGTACCTTCTGGGAGAGTTTACGTCTAGCTTACGCCCTCCACAGCCTACGATGCAAACTGCTTGCAACGAACAGTGAAACATGGAGAGGGGCCGATGAGGATTTGGGCATCCACATCGTGGTATTCCACGGATTCTATGGTTTCTCTGCAGTACTGTGTTACTGTCAAGTTTAATGCGATGATTTTGGCGGATCAGGTCGAGACCATGGTAGACTGTTTGTTCTGCAGTGATGATGCTGTGTTCCCAGAAGACAGGGCCCCTGTTCACACGACTCGCATCCACCAGGAGTGGTTTTGTGAGCACCAGGATAAATTGTCGCTTCTTCCCTGGCCAGCACAGTCTCCAGATCTCAATGCTTTGGAGAGGTTACCTGAACTTGCCACAAATCTGCTGGACGAATGGTATAAGATACCCCAGGACACCATACGTGACCTTTATTTACCCATTCCGAGACCAATAGAAATGGTTTTGAGTGTCAACGGTTTTGTTACACAATGTCAATCATGGTAATGTATTGTATTTTTGATATTTCCATATTTTTGTCTGTTTTCTGTATAAAGTAAGCATTTAGATTAGCATAACAAAGATTTTGTCGACAACGTACGCTGACAACAAAGTAAAGTGACTATGGTAAAGAGTTAAGGCTGCAGACTTCGAATGCCATTACATCGTCAGTACAAACATATCCGAAAATACTGTTTGTTTTACACATCTTAACAATTTTTTGTAATGAATTTGGCTTAAAACTTTGTAGAGATAAATGGTGCGGCATGTCGCTTGTTTGGGACAAGTACAACAGTACAAATGGTGCTAATTATTTGTTGTAGAAAAAGTAATTGTAGCTACCGCCATTGCGTAGGTTTCATACTACACCTCACTGTCTTGCAAAATCTCTGTTCTAAAAAATGATTTTGTGGCAATGTCTAAAAGTGCCTTCCAAGTACACCAAAGTTAAAACTGTGTTGGAACACACGATGTTATAACACGTGTTTTTCTGTGTCTCATCGCAGCAACTACATATGACGAGGACCAGTAATTGCCTGGTAATTTTAAGTATTAGGCAGATCACGAAATTTTATTTAACTACGTAAGACCATGGTGACTGAACATTGGAGCCTCCTACTGCAAGAACACCTTGTGGCCCAGCATGGGATCAAATCGCAGATCATGCATTGCTGTCCGTGGTGATAAGGTACCCTGTTAGGAATCACGTCACACCTTTTGTAGTGTCCAGGGGAGCGTTATAAATCACATAGACTTCAATGTAATTATTGTCTTTGAGTAAAAGACTTATTTCGATTCGTCTCATTACGTTTTCATTTCAGTTATCTTCTGTACTATATTTTCATCTCTATATTTTCATTTCTATGCCTGGTCGAAGTTTCATCGAGGTGTCTCATTTGGTAGTGACTTATCGTACGAAAGTTACTGTTTTCCTTAAGTTTTGCAGTCCAGTGTAAAATTGTTCTTTTGAAAATAAAGTCTTTGTAGTTCTGTGCTTAAGTTAAAATTTACCCAAAGTTTCCACCTTGATGCATGTGGAATAGTCTTGTGATGTCGGATGAGCCTTTTTGACTGTTATTAAATAAGCTATGTGGTTAGACCGTTCTGAAAGATATCTATGACAAGATGTGGAGCTTTTGTACGTTGTTTCGACCTGCTAAAGTTACAGTAAGAGCTAAGGGCGAAACAGAGGGACGAGTATGGTAGATACGGACAGCCTGTGAATTCTAGTGCAAATTACGGTAACGTCTTCTGCAGCAGCTGCGTAACTTATCTTAAAGCTGCAGTGTGTGTTATTTGGTTTTTGTACGTTCAGTGCCTCCCCGCTTTTTCCGTTTACCGCTATCTTATCTAACACAGTAAATTCACTACATCCTAGCCTTGTTTACTGTTGGATTTTGCGATCGTACTACTACAAAGACTAGATAAGAGTGAAGTTCTTCGTGGCCGGCCTTTCGTTCTCCATGGAATAACTTCCAGCACAACCTGAGCTGTCGCCGCTACAGCAGATTCCGAAGGCGTTCGTCTTCTTCAATTCTGTTTTTTTTTTTCTTTTTTTTTCTGGCGTGTTAAAAGACTGCAGACATATTAACCACCCACAAATGCCTGAAGCCAACAATATTTTCCATTGATACTTCGTAAACGATATTCACTGACATGAATTGATCATACAGTAATGCGAGCAATGCAGTAATGCAAGTTCCAAAATCCGTCTGTTTACCATGTCTGTGATTCATACGCCCAGTTGCGGCTAGGCAAGTTAAGTGACTACCGTTATGTCTACTCTATTGACTCCTCAGTACGCTTGCACCCAAGTATCTCGCGTCAGAGATCACTGACACTCATCATAAATGTAACCTTAGATCTCACTGACCTAGTATGCCAGCTGTGCTGTGAGATTGTCCGCACTTTGTATCCGCACAGTGAGTGGACTAATGTGTGCAAACTTAGCTTACCGCTTAGCACGCAAATGGACAAAACATCTGAACTGTCTTCTCAAGCCCAGGGTGTTAAACATGTCTGTATAAATATGGCCCTGTAAGGCAGCTAATATCATGTGCAGATCGTAACAAAATCATTAGAAATGCTGCTGTCACTTAACTAAAATGCATGAATTAATAAAAGTGAAAGTTTAGGGTCTATTCTAGAAAGATAAAACAGCTATTCCCTTTTTTATTCTACATATAATTTACCAACTGTGCTTTCAGGGGTAAAGTGATACACAACAATCATGTTCAATTACTTTCAACACTCAATAACAAAATATTTAACTCTTGGACATATTGAACTGAAAAATATTAAAATCGTTATATCTACACATGCAAATATTTTATCAAAGGAAAGAATGATTAAAAATCTTCATCAGCTCATTTACATCTGTTATCATAACTGGTCAATGCACTTAGTTGGTGGAGAATAAATTTACTTTTTTGAACCAACGAAAAAACACTCATGTACTCAATGTGAGGGTAGGTTAGTATCCTAGCTGTTGATAATCAATGGTCAAAGCTTATGCAAGTTGGAGTGTGCAGAATCTAGACTCAACAGTTACTGTGGCCTAATGCGTGATGGTACTTTACGAAATGGCTTCTGCAATGGTGTTGTCTCTGTGCTGGATCTGAAACGCTAATTCCCTACTCTGGCCTTGACTGAATTCACTCAGTCTCAGCTTTCCTGCATTCCATAGAACGTTAGTCAAAATAATGCTATTGCACACTCTGCACAATTTCTTTGACCACAAAAGGTCCCACAGGAATAATTAACTACCTCTTTGCTATCTGTTGCCACGGTAAGTGAAGCATATCGTCCACATTTCGCAGAAGCAAATATCTCAAATCCCTTGCTATTTTCCACACACTTGTGCGCTCCGTCGCAAGACGAGAGACATTTATAGATTTTAGTTCTCAAAATGCTTTTATATAATGGGGATCTCCCACTGTGTCGCACCTGAATCGCCCAGTATGGCTTCAGACAGATCTGAAGAAAGGCAGCTAGCCTGGAACCGGTCATTGAAAATAAAAATAGCGATCAAAGATTGAAATGCCATATTTTTATTTTTATGTAGTCACCTTCTCGTTAGAGGTGAATTTTATTTTTATTGCCAGGTCGCAGCCTATCCCTGTTAAAGCCGTCCAGCCACTTACCTTCGGTCCTGGCCATATTTACGTTTAAAGGAATAATGTATTGTTCTAGCCTTATCCCTTTCCGTACTGAAGCCCGCTGTTCTCTTATTAAGTGGGGTTCTCCGATGCTATTAACCACCTGCTCGGATTGTCTCCAAAATGCGTTTCACTTTAACTCATTTATTCATGGCCCTGTACATACTGGTAGATGTTGTCTTGTTAGTTTTCGGTACATAAGATTACTGCTATTCCCTTTTGTTGATTTAATATAATTATTATTTTCTGAGGATCTCATATTGTATCTTACTGTCGTTATGGATCAAGCTCATGTAAGTTCCATAAAATCTGGACACCTTACAGTGCACATCCATAAACCAAAATTATTCATGAACTCCATCTATGTTACCACTGTTTGTCTCTATTCTGCACCCTACACACAATTAAGTGTGCTCTTACAGTAGTCTATGTAAGCCACATCATAGATGTTGACCACTGATGGGATCATGTATATGATTGAAGTTCCCCCCGTCCAGTGTTAGTTAGGACTGAATTTGGTGTACTGAGTCACCGAAACTGGTTGCTATATGATAAAAACATTGAAAGGATGACTGCAGGCGTTTCATTTTATTACACACGTCGATACAAAGGGCTTTCGGTTGTAACTGTAACCTCCATATTATCCACATCTCTCTTCCACTGCAAACATCTGGTTATGCATAGTAGGGTACCACTACCAATATGACACAAGATAATGATCTTATCACATCCAGTGTCATGGTACACATCTGACGTATGTTACACATGGGCTCATTGCTATCCCCACTCCCCTGGGGAGCCATTGGGAACTGGACAAGGTCACCCATGAGAATCACCCAGGCAATTGTGCAACGTATTTTCAAGGTGGCCCAGGAGTACCCCAAGCCTCTCACATCCTTGCCCTCTCCCTCTCCCCTCCCCTACCCTATGTATGAAGCATCCCCTCCACATTTTTATGTGGGGAAGAGAGTGAGGATGGGAGAGGCTGTGCGTTCTCCTGAGTGACCTAGAATATAAGGTGCACAATTGTCTGGATGATTCCCCTGCGTTGATTAATTCCCAGTGGTTCTGCAAGGGACAGGGGAGTTGGGGTACCAAGGAGCACAAGTGTGTAACCTGACACAGGCTATCAACACTCTTATATTCCAAATTGGTACTGATAACCTACTATGGGTTAAGACACAAAGGAATTACAGACTGGCTGAAAATGGG
The DNA here is from genome assembly GCF_023898315.1 of Schistocerca nitens. NCBI lineage: Eukaryota > Metazoa > Arthropoda > Insecta > Orthoptera > Acrididae > Schistocerca > Schistocerca nitens. Next base: position 273,173,489 of record NC_064620.1, read on the forward strand.
CGTTGATTGAAATCACTGGAGAAAGTTGAAAATTCGAACCAGGCTGGTACTCAAACTCCTCTCTCCTGCTTACTAAGCAGTTTCTCTGACCACTGAACCATCCACACACAGTGATCATTGCAACTGCAACCGACTACCCTACCACACCTCCCATCAGACCGAAAATCTGAACTTATCCATACACTGCTAATGCAGGGCTTTTTGCCCACTATCCTAGTGTTCAAAAATGTACCATTTTACGCTTCACAAAATGAAAAGCCGTAATACCATAGGGCTACAATATCAATGAATTGCAGTTGAAATCGGTAACCTTATATGAATACCTCAGTGTAACAGTTTTTAAGCACATGAAGTGGAACAGTGACATACACTACTGGCCATTAAAATTGCTACACCACAAAGATGACGTGCTACAGACGCCAAATTTAACCGAAAGGATGAAGATGCTGTGATATGCAAAGATTAGCTTTTTAGAGCATTCACACAAGTTGGCGCCGGTGGCGACACCTACAACGTGCTTTCATGAGGAAAGTTTCCAACCGATTTCTCATACACAAACAACAGTTGACCAGCGTTGCCTGGTGAAACGTTGTTGTGATGCCTCGTGTGGGGAGGAGAAATGCGTACCATCACGTTTCCGACTTTGATAAAAAGTCGGATTGTAGCCTATCGCGCTTGCGGTTTATCGTATCGCGACATTGCTGCTCGGGTTGGTCGAGATCCAATGACTGTTAGCAGAATATGGAATCTGCGGGTTCAGGAGGGTGATACGGAACGCCGTGCTGCATCCCAACGGCCTCGTATCACTAGCAGTCGAGATGACAGGCATGTTATCCGCATGGCTGTAACGGATCGTGCAGCCACGTCTCGATCCCTGAGTCAACAGATGGGGACGTTTACAAGACAACAACCATCTGCACGAACAGTTCGACGACGTTTGCAGCAGCATGGACTATCAGCTCGGAGACCAAGGCTGCGGTTACCCTTGATGCTGCATCACAGACAGCGCCTGCGATGGTGTACTCAACGACGAACCTGGGTGCACGAATGGCAAAACGTCGTTTTTTTGGATTAATCCAGGCTCTGTTTACAGCATCATGACGGTCACATCCGTGTTTGGCGACATCGCGGAGAACGCACATTGGAAGCGTGCATTCGTCATCGCCATACTGGCGTATCAACCGGCGTGGTGGTATGGGGTGTGGCCGGCCGAAGTGGCCGTGCGGTTAAAGGCGCTGCAGTCTGGAACCGCAAGACCGCTACGGTCGCAGGTTCGAATCCTGCCTCGGGCATGGATGTTTGTGATGTCCTTAGGTTAGTTAGGTTTAACTAGTTCTAAGTTCTAGGGGACTAATAACCTCAGCAGTTGAGTCCCATAGTGCTCAGAGCCATTTGAACCATTTGGTATGGGGTGCCATTGGTTACACGTCTCGGTCACCTCTTGTTCGCATTGACGGCACTTTGAACAGTGGGCGTTACATTTCAGATGTGTTACGACCCGGGGCTCTACCATTTATTTGATCCCTGCGATACCCTACATTTCAGCAGGGTAATGCCCGACCGCATGTTGCAGGTCCTGTACGGGCCTGTCTGAATACAGAAAATGTTCGACTGCTGCCCTGGCCAGCATATTCTCCAGATCTCTCACCAATTGAAATCGTCTGGTCAATGGTGGCTGAGCAAGTGGCTCGTCACAATACGCCAGTCACTACTCTTGATGAACTGTGGTATCGTGTTGAAGCTGCATGGGCAGCTTTACCTGTACATGCCATCCAAGCTCTGTTTGACTGAATGCCCAGGCGTATCAAGGGCGTTATTACGGCCAGAGGTGGTTGTTCTGGGTGCTGATTTCTTAGGATCTATACACCAAAATTGCGTGAAAATGTTATCACATGTCAGTTCTAGTATAATATGTTTGTCCAATGAATACCCCTTTATCATGTGCATTTCTTCTTGGTGCAGCAATTTTAATGGCCAGTAGTGTGAATTCAGTTATTGGTTACGCAGGTGGCAGAATTCGCTTCAGTGGGTGAATACGAGGAAAATTCAGTCAGTCTACAAGGAGATTGCTTACAATACAGTCATGCGGCCCATTCGAGAATACTGCTCAAATGTGCTGGTCCATTTTCAGGCAGGACTACCAGATTAAAATGAACTTATACGTAGAAATACAGCAGGACTGGTCACGGGTTTGTCTTACCATCGGAGAACGTCACGGAGGTGCTGAAAGGAATGGGCTGAGAAACGGAAGAAGATATGTGCAAACTAACATGATAGTTTTTACACTTTACATTTGATGACGAATTACAATTTCAAGTACTGAAGTTTATTGCTGGAATTCAACGTAACTGCAATAGGTTTAGGTGTACTACCTAAACCAGTACGGATTCCCTCTTATTGTGAGCAGTTGCCTTAGCACTTAGGCTATGCAAGCACGCTCCCCAGAGCGACTAAAACTTCCATATGACATACACCTAACTATTTCTTCTCATAAATTATTAATTCGTTTACCCACACTCGCTCATCTCGTGATTCCTGTGATGTTTTACAATCAAGACAACGAAGTCATAGACTATCGTTGTCATTTACGTCACAGGCCTGTCTTCACCGCGTTCGTGTCCTGGTCTGGCACAAATATTCATACCTCACCTTAGGCAGTACATTTATACCTAATACACGCAGAGTTAAGTTGCATTCCAGGAATAAATTTCTGTATTTGAAACTGTAATTCATCATCAACTGTCGGGATTATGAAAATGAAAGTCTATGACTTCTCGTTGTCTTAATTCTAAAATCTGCGCGGGAATCACGAGATGTTGCGAGAGTGGGCAAATGAATCAATGCTCTGTGAGAAGAAGTAGATAGGTGTGTGATATATGTAAGTTTGGGACACTCCGAGGAACGTGCTCCTGATACGCGGGAAGTCCGAATTCGTTGCTCAACTGCGCATATTCGCACTCCAGCTTTAAGCTTTCTGGTGACTGAAGGGGTATTTAGCACTGGTGTCTACGGATGATTACTTTCTGGAGCTGTAAGTTAGGCTTTCGCTGCCGCTCTCGACGTGAAAGCCGGTGGGAACGCTCGATAGTCAAGCCAGCGACTCCACTATTGTTCGCGTAACGCACGCCGTCCTCAGGAACTAGGCCACAAAAACCGGACGGAAAACTGGCTCTGCGCTGACTCCGGGACTGGAGGAGGAGAGAAAAAAACGAACTCTGTAAACGGTAGCCCGGGTCTCGTGAATGGAAACCACTGCCCTTTTTTCTCGGCTAGCTAGCTCCTCGACGTCCTGTTTTAGAGGCCAAGGATGTGATCCACCAAAAAGCAGACAACCCTCAGCTATTGTCCCAAGTTACTTATCATCAGAGACACTTACGCTGCCTTACTCTTAGTTTCTAAAGGCGAGATTTCCACTCTATTTAAATGCTGTGTATTTCGATAGAGCGTTGCGTACATAAACAGAGACTAGGTAAGGTATAGCTCTCAAAAATGATTCTTTTAAAACTAACCTGTACTACAACAGAATGATATTCATTCTGCCTATGGACTGACGTAAGGAAAGAGTGGTTATTATAGAGGGTGACAGGTACTATCATTCTGTCTGCTAGCCATGATTGATTTGACGCAGTGCAGTTTGTCGTGAACGGACAACATCTTTTTTGTATTTCGAAGTTGAAGTTAATTATCCGAAAGTACACTACTGGCCATTAAAATTGCTACACCACTAAGCTGACGTGCTACAGATGTGAAATTTAACCAACAGGAAGAAGATTCTGTGATATGCAAACGATTAGCTTTTCAGAGCATTCACACAAGGTTGGCGCTGGTGTCGACACTTACAACGTGCTGACATGAGGAAAGTTTCCAACCGATTTCTCATACACAAACAGCAGTTGACCGGCGTTGCCAAGTGAAACGTAGTTGTGATGCCTCATGCAAGGAGGAGAAATGCGTACCATCACGTTTCCGACTTTGATAAAGGTCGGATTGTAGCCTATCGCGATTGCGGTTTATCGTATCGTGAAATTGCTGCTCGCGTTGGTCGAGATCCAATGACTGTTACCAGAATATGGAATCGGTGGGTTCAGTAGGGTAATACGGAACGCCGTGCTGGATCCCAACGGCCTCGTATCACTAGCAGTCGAGATGACAGGCATGTTATCCGCATGGCTGTAATGAATCGTGCAGCCACATCTCGATCCCTGAGTCAACAGATGGGGACGTTTGCAAGACAACAACCATCTGCACGAACAGTTCGACGACGTTTGTAGCAGTATGGACTCTCAGCTCGAGACCTTGGCTGCGGTTACCCTTGCATCACAGACAGGAGCGCCTGCGATGGTGTATGCAACGACGAACCTGGGTGCAGGAATGGCAAAACGTCATTTTTTCGGATGAATCCAGGTTCTGATTACAGAATCATGATGGTCGCACCCGTGTTTGGCGACATCGCGGTGAACGCACATTGGAAGCGTGTATGCGTCATCGCCATACTGGCGTATCACCTGGCGTGATGGTATGGGGTGTCATTGGTTACACGTCTCGGTCACCTCTTGTTCGCATTGACGGCACTTTGAACAGTGGGCGTTACATTTCAGATGTGTTACGACCCGTGGCTCTACCCTTCATTCGATCCCTGCGAAACCCTACATTTCAGCAGGATAATGCACGACCGCATGTTGCAGGTCCTGTACGGGCCTTTCTGGATACAGAAAATGTTCTACTGCTGCCCTGGCCAGCACATTCTCCAGCTCTCTCACCAATTGAATACGTCTGGCCAATGGTGGCCGAGCAAGTGGCTCGTCACAATACGCCAGTCACTACTCTTGATGAACTGTGGTATCGTGTTGAAGCTGCATAGGCAGCTGTGCCTGTACACGCCATCCAAGCTCTGTTTGACTCAAAGCCAAAGCGTATCAAGGCCGTTATTACGGCCAGAGGTGGTTGTTCTGGGTGCTGATTTCCCAGGATCTATGCACCCAAATTGCGTGAAAATGTAAATACACGTCAGTTCTAGTATAATATGTTTGTCCAATGAATACCCGTTTATCATCTGCATTTCTTCTTGGTGTAGCAATTTTAATGGCCAGTAGTGTATAAGGCTGTTCCGACAAAAATTTATCAACAAGAATTTTCCATGGATTATGAGCCTAAAACTGCGAATCGCGGTCACCGCTAGACTAGTTAGTTATTACCCAAGTGTGTTACGAAATGAGTGTACCACGGTGTTAGCAGCATGTGACAAAATGCCAGACAAATGGGAGAGAAGATCCGGTAAATCTCTTTCCTTTGTAATGAAACAGAAATAACCGAAGTAGAGTAATATGTTTCATTAGCCGTGTGGTGGAGGCGTAACTCAGAGGCAGTGACCTTGCTGAAGGGTATCGGCCTTCCTATGCCCTAAACTTTTGCTGAAGGGGGAGAAGTGCAAAGTTGTCATACTGTTGCTTTCTTTGCCACCAAGAATTTCTGGACGATTTATCGATGTGCCCAGGCGAGACGTCATCAAAAGAATCTTTTTAGCGCCCGACTCCAATCTTAATTAACGAAACAAAATGAGATTTATATCATGAGACCAATTATATGAACTGAAAGCCCAATGAATGAGAAATAATTCAGTATATATCTCGGTTCTCTTTTAGAGTAAATTTAGCAGAGTTACGACTAAAAAAAGGACTTAAATTTCATTCAAACAGCCTAAACAATTAGTATTAAGCCCGAACAGAAATATACGTAACATAGCTTCCTGGGTGTGTAGGGTACAAACTTTAGGCTGATGGGAAACGTCCAAGGGCATGAATTTCTCGAAAGTCCAACCATGAAGAGAGCAGTATGGATGGAAGAACGTTAGACCAGAAACGTTTGGAACTTGCAGCGTACAATGTGGTCAAAACGTAGAGAGAAAGTAACAGCCACAAAGTGTAATAAATCCATTGTTTCCGAGCAATCAACGGACTGATGACTTTTAACCAAGATAAACACTGCACATTAATTTTGTTGCTCACTATACATACAGCACCCAGACATTTATTTTTGGTACATCGCTTCAAAACGAGTTTGAGAAATGCCTTTTCAATTTTTCACCAAGACAGCAGGCACAGTAGTTAAGACAGCTACGCAAAATTGGGAGAAAGTAGTCTCAAACTACTTACGGATTCTTGATTTAGATTAGCTGCACTTTATCTAAATACTTCAAGCGAATGCTGTCAACTGTCTTATTCGCTTATCCAACTGACATCTAATAGTCTCAGTGTCCACAGGACGTCGAACTTATAACCTTGACAAAAAAAAAGGTTCAAACGGCTCTGAGCACTATGGGACTTAACATATGAGGTCAGCAGTCCCATAGAACTTAGAACTACTTAAACCTAACTAACCTAAGGACATCACACACACCATGCCCGAGGCAGGATTCGAACCTGCGACCGTAGCGGTCACGCGGTTCCAGTGACATCGATTACATATTCAGGGTTATGTAGATTTACTGGGACGACCATATGAAAGATGGAAGGCTTAAATTTGAAATTTGGGGACTTGTAGTGACTACAAAGAGACAACACACTGGTGCGATCTATTTTTAAGTACTCTTGTACCATTTGAGATTTTCACTATGACTGATAGAAAAAAGCAGATTTAAAAATTTCAGAGTTGTATGTATTAAGCCAGTTCTATCAATATGCGTGTAATGTATATCGCTGATTCACAATGTCTGTCACCTAGATCTGACAACCATAGCCACATCCACCGGTAAATACTTCTCATTTGAGAAGCAGTACAGTTTTCTCTGTCCTGGCTGACATATCAGTATTAGTGTGCGAATGTGATGATAAGGCACTGGCCGTATGAGTAATTACTTTGTGTCAGACGTCTGGATGAGAAGACCAGAGCTTACATGTCTCCCACTGGTGGCTTGACTTTGGATACAGGCGAAGCCTTAGCGCCTGGGGCAATTTAGTGGCATCCTAACAGTCACCTATGTTCAGTATTTTATCTGTTACTTAATTATAACAGTACAGCAATAAAGCGCAAGTCATTTCCATTTTTAAGAAACTTTTTAGGACAGATGGGCTTAATTCTAGGCCCACCTTGCGTCGGGTGGCGTGTTTGTTCCTTGACTTCCAGAAGACATTTGATACAGTTTAGCACCGTTGATTAGCGAAAAAATACCAGCTTGCTGAGTATCGTACCAGATTTGTGAATGACTCCTTTACTTCCCTGAAGATAGAATTCATCACGTCGTTCTTAACAGAACGAAATCGACAGATATAAAAGATAAAATCAGGAGTACGACGAGGACCAATAGTGTTGATGATTCTGTTTACTATATATATAAATGAGGTAGTGGATAATGTCGAAAACTCCACGAGACAGTTCATAGCTGATGCGGTTGTCTATAAGAATGTAGCAATGCCAGGAGGCCTTAGCGAACTGCGGGAAGACCTTCAGAAGATTGATAAATGGCGGAGTGTCTGGCAGATATCCTGAGCGTAAACAAACGCAAGTTTTTGAGCACAGATAGACGATGAGATCAACAACTGTTCAGCTCCAGTATTGGCGACAAATCGCAGGAAAATAGCTAGAAGTAGCCCCTCCAAAACAATCTAAAATAAAATGACTGGAAAAAGCGTTCGACATTGTCCAATGGTGCAAGATGTTCGAAATTCTATCCGCCTCTGGTAGCTGGAAAAAAAAAATAAAGTGGTCAGCGCGACGGAATGTCGTACCTAACGGCCTAAGTTCGATTCCCGGCTGGGCCGGAGATTTTTTCCGCTCAGGGACTGGGTGGTGTGTTGTCCTTGTCATCATCATTTCATGCTCATCGACACGCAAGTCGCCGAAGTGGCGTCAACTCGAAAGACTGGCACCAGATGAACGGTCCACCCGACTGCCCTAGCCACACGCCATTTCCATTTCGAAATTCTGAGAAAAGTAGGGGTAAGCTACTGGCAAAGACGGGTAATATGCAAGAGCCAAGAGGTAATAATAAGAGAGAAAGACCAAAAACGAAGTGCTTAGATTAAAAAGGGTGTATCGCAGGAATGTAATCTTTCGCAACAACTGTTCAATCTATACATCGAAGAAGCAACAAAGCAAATAAAAGAAAGTTGCAAGAAAGGAGTTAAAATTCAAGATGACAGTATGTCAATGATAAGATTCGCTGACGAGATTGCTATCCTCACTGTAAATGAAGAAGAATTACAACATCTTTTGAATTGAATGAACAGTATAACGAGTACAGAATATGGATTGAGTGTAAATCAAAGAAATACGAAATAATGAGAAGTAGAAGAAATGAGAACAGCGAGAAACTTAACATCAGAACCGGGGATCACGAAGTAGATGAAGTTAACGAATTCTATTACCTAGGCAGCAAAATAATCCATTACGGACGGTGCAAGGAGGACTATCAAACGTAGGCCTTACTTTGAGGAAGAAATTTCTGAGAATGTACGTTTGGATCAAAGCATTGTATGGTAGTGAAACATGGTCTGTGGGAAACGGAAGAGAAGAGAATGAGATATGTGGCGCTACAGACGAATGTTGAAAATTAAGTGTACTGATAAAGTAAGGAATGAGGAGATTCTCCAGAGTATCGGCGAGGAAAGGAATATACGAAAAACAATGACAAAAGGAACGGATGGGATGACAGGACACCTGTTAAGACATCACAGAATAACTTTCATAATACTGGAGGGAGCTGTAGAGGATAAAAACTGTAGAGGAAAACTGAGAGTGGAAAACATCCGGCAAATAATTGAGGACGTGGGTTGCCAACGCTACTCTGAGATGAAGAGGTTGGCATGGGGGAAGAATTCTTGGGGAGCACATCAAACCAGTCAGAAGACTGATGCAATGCTGAGATTCACTGGGAGAACAGAAGGAAAATGTAATGCAGCTATGGTGGAAGTGACTTAACAGAAAGCTTGTTCGACCGAGTCTGCGACTCTCAGCAAAGAGCATTGTTACAAGGCAGAGAGAAGATCCAACGAAGAGTGGCGCTTTTCGTCACGGAATCGTTTAGTATGCGCGAGAGCGTTACAAAGGTGCTCAACAAACTCAGTGGCAGAGGCGTTGTTTATCAGTGAGAGGTTCGTTAGTGAAATTCCTAAATAGTACGCTCCGGGAAGAGTCGGACAACATTCCTTCCACACCCGTTTCATGAAGTGACCGCAACGAGAAAATTCGAGAGACTAGGGCTAATAAGGACGCTTCCAAACAATCGAATGAACCAGGGAACGGGAACAGATAGTGGTACCAGAAATGCCCTCCACCCACCGTTTGCAGAGAACAGATGTAAATGAACACCGCTCCACAAAACGTAAGGACGAGCACCGCTCCGCAGAACGTAAGGACGACATAGATAAAGTACCATAATATGTTAACTACTCGATGAAATGAAATTACAGACCGGGAGCTTTTTGCCAGAGACCTCCCAAACGTGCGCAGGATGCTGGACGTCACATTCTGACTTTACGGCCAAATTGTGCCCCGCAACATGAGGTAGTTGAAAGAATGGGAAAAGACAGTGTGTGTCAGTCACCTAGCAGTTACGGATTATACCCTAAATTCGTAGCTAAATTAGCCCCTGTAATCTGTCGTAGATCTCTCGAAGAAAAAACTGTGCCCAATTCTTGGAAGAAAGCATTAGTCACAGCAGGGGCGGATCCAGAATCTCGGTCAGGGGGGGGGGGGGCAAATTTTTTGTACCTGCCTTCCAAAAAAATAATTCCAAATAAAATCATTAATACTCTATACGCGCGCGCGCGCACGCACACACACACACAATTTATATAAATTACTGCATTACCTAAAACATATTCTTCAAAGACGACACGTGCACTTGAAAAACTCTGTGTTTGTCTGCTAATGTAAAATAATGTATAAAAATGCTAATGTTCATTTGTTTCCATTCTTAAATCTTCAAAATTAGTTTACCAATTGCTTTCATTTGACAGAATGTTGCCATTGAATTTGCGCATGTGTTTATACGCAGCAATGAACGATACGACTGCGAAAAGTTATAATAGGGTATTTGACTGTGTTCAGGAAATCATCTTATATTGTTAATTACGTCATTTTATGCTCATAATAAGCTGTTTTTTCTCATGAATGTAAATGCTAATAATAAGAAATTTCTTTCTTTCTTCGTGTAAAAAAAAAAAAAAAGAAATAAAATAAAAATGCAAAAGTATTAATAAAATGAAATTTAATATTAAATATGTATATTCACAATACTGCTCTTAAATATTAAATTCTAATCTCCTTTTACGCCCACTTTTTGAAAATCTTGTAATTACTTTTTCTACGTCTACAGGAATCTGGTAATGAACATGCATAAGTGCAAGACCAAGGAGGCGGTTTTCATTCATCGATGTTCTTAAATAAGCAGATTCTTCCTTCTACTCCGGCAGTTTCCTTGGCTATTTGCAAACACCAGTTTGTTTCTTCAAGATTTGACTTCCGAAATAAGCAAACAGTTTAGAGCAAAGCCACAACTCTAAGTTCTAACACTGTTATTGTTGTGTCTACACAAGACAGCCTAGTCACAATGAGAGGAAGCCGAAAGGCACGCGCTTAATCTCACGCAGGCTGGCGTGAGGTCTGAAACAGGATACGTAATAAATGCTATAAAAAAAAGTACGTAGCTTCTGGAATACTTAACTTTAATCCACATTTGTGTAACATCGCTCTTGATGGTACATTAATAGAATCTCAATATCAATTGAATACGGCGCCTTGCTAGGTCGTAGCAAATGTAGCTGAAGGCTATGCTAACTATCGTCTCGGCAAATGAGAGCGTATTTGTCAGTGAACCTTTCCTTGCAAAGTCGGCTGTACAACTGGGGCGAGTGCCAGGACGTCTCTCTAGACCTGCCGTGTGGTGGCGCTCGGTCTGCAATTACTGACAGTGGCGACATGCGAGTCCGACGTATACTAATGGACCGCGGCCGATTTAAAAGCTACCACCTAGCAAGTCTGGTGTCTGGCGGTGACACCACATTCCTCCCCCGCAAATCGGCGTACGGTTGTGTTATAACGCTTCCGCCCGCCGTGGGGAGGACCCCATGTTGACGTATGCGACGAGGTGGGGAGCCTAACAACAGGCGAGGCTGTGCCACCCGCACCCGGCCATTCGGTCCGAGGGGAGCTAGGAAACGCCGGAAAACCTAGTCCAGGGTGCACGCCAACATGCGGTGTATGCGCCCTTAAAGAGACAGGAGGGGCCGAAGGGTCGACGTCCATCGCGTCGGGGTACCCGACGGGCGTAGACGACATGTGGTCCGGAGCGGGCAAAAGTTCCATGCCGGAGGACAGCTGGTCACGGGAAGCGATCGGCGGCGCGTGACCCAGGGAGGCGCGTGACGGCTGCAGCGAAGCGTCCACTGCGGGCGTCGCCGGCGGGAGGACCGGCGGCGGCGGCGGCGGTGGCGGCGCGTCGCCATGGGGCAAAATGGAAGGCATCGTCGGTAACACCTGGGGCTGAGGCGAGCCAGTAGATGGGTCCCCAGGGCGCTGACCGGACGGCACCGTCGCTGAAAGCAGACGGGAAGCGGCAGAACCCGTGCGACGACAGAGGCGCAGCTGATTGAGATGCCGACGCACCTCACCAGAGGCCCCCAAAACCAGATACATAGCGCGGCCGAGGCAGCGAAGAATGCGCCCTGCGAGCCAACGCCGTGAACCTCGACAGTTGCGATAGTATACAACGACGCCTGGAGCAAAAGCAGGTGGCCGCCTCTGCACAGGAACCTGATGCGGCGGATGCAGCAAAGTATCAAGGTTCGATGAGGACGACCGTGGAGCAACTCTGCTGGCGAGCGACCATCTCGGGGCTGAGAGCGATACGAAGACAAAAAGAGCGATAACGCGTCCTCCCTAGAATGCGACTCTTTCAACTTCAACATCTGTGACTTGAAAGTCCGGACCAATCGTTCAGCGGCACCGTTTGACTGAGGTGAAAACGGCGCGGATGTCAGATGTTGAATACCATTGGCCTTGCAGAATGACTGAAATTCTGCGGACATGAATTGTGGGCCATTGTCAGAAACAATAGTCTGTGGAAGACCTTCAATGCAAAAGATAGCGTATAACGCTTGGATGGTGGCTGAAGACGTCGTGGAAGACATCCTGACAGCAAAAGGAAAATTACTGAAGGAATCGACAACAACCAACCATCGAGCATTCCAGAATGGACCAGCAAAATCGATGTGTAAGCGTTGCCAAGGGGAAGTGGCTTTTGGCCATGCAAAGAATTTCCGCAGTGGTGCGGATAGTTGTTCGGCACACGCCATGCAAGAAGAGCACATGTTCGTAATCGCAGCATCGATTCCGAACCAAGTACAATTCTGACGAGCAAGTTGTTTCGTGCGCACTATACCCCAATGTCCTTGGTGAAGAAGCCGTAAGACAGAGGACTGTAACGAACGTGGGACCACGACGCTGGACTGATCAGTATCAGAACGCAACAGCAAAACACCACGTTGAACAAAACGTCTCTCCTTGTGAGCAAAAAATCGGCGAACCAACGGATCCTCGATCCGTGACTTTGACAAGGGCCACTGTGTAGCAACAAAACGCAAAACGGTAGCAAGGACAGGGTCAGCAGCTGTGGCTGTAGCCACACGACGAAAATCAATCGGAAACGATTCGACCACGTCATCGGTTTCCGAATCAATGAACATGCAAGCAAGTTCGGATGAAAAAGTGATGTCAAAGGTTTGTGGTCTGTGATGATGGTAAAGTGACGACCATACAAGAACTCGTGAAACTTAGTAACACCAAATACGAGAGCCAAAGCTTCTTTCTCAATCTGTGAATAATTTCTTTGCGCAGACGAGAGCAATTTGGACGCAAAGGCAACAGGGCGATCATGCGAGCCATCTTTGTGCGCAAGCACAGCACCGATCCCGAAATCCGACGCATCTACCATCAACAAAAGGGGTTTTCGGGGATCGAATGGCGTAAGGCAAGTATTTGAAAGTAACGCCGATGTCAACGGGCGAAAGGCGCGTTCGCAATCCGTCGTCCAGACGAACGGAACACCTTTACGGCGTAAGCGATGAAGCGAAGCTGAAATGGAAGAAGCGCGCGGCACAAACCTGTTTGGAAATATTGCTAAAACAAAGCACGTGCGGATGCACACCCGAATGGCAGTCTTTTGAAGCGATACAAGCCAAGATGCGTGTTTACCACCAAGACGCGCTGGGATTCTTCGTCCACAGGTATCTGCAAGTACGCATCTGCTAGGTCCAATTTGGAAAAATATTTTCCCGGGCACAGTTTGTCAAAAAGATCTTCCGGGCGGGGCAAAGGAAAAGTAGCAGTCACTAGTTGTGGATTCACAGTGGCCTTGAAGTCCACACAAAGTCTCAGTTTTCCGGAAGGTTTTGGCAAAATTACTAAGGGTGAGGCCCAGAGAGAAGCCTGCACACGTTCAATTACACCTTGAGATTCTAAATCGTGCAATGTTCTTGCGACCTCATCACGCAATGCGTGGGGAACATTGCGCGCTCTGAAAATTTTCGGATGCGCGTTGGCTTTCAATTCCAAATGTGCAGCATAGTCCTTAGCGCAACCAAGGCCCGGTGCAAAAATGTCTGCAAATTCTTCACAAAGACTAGAAACACTGGCGGAAGGCACAGTCTGATTCACTGATAGGACCTGATTTACTATAGACAAATTAAACAATTGAAACAAATCTAAACCAAACAAGTTCACTGCAGAAGTAGAACGAAGAACGTAAAATGATACAAGTTTTGTTTGTCCCTTGTATGTTGCAATAAGGCTGCACTGTCCTAACACAGGTATATGCTGTCCTGAGTAACTAGTTAACTTAACATTTGCAGCACGCAATGGCGGTTTGCCCAGTTGTTTGTACGTGTCGTGATTGATCAATGAAACTGCAGCTCCGGTATCGAGCTGGAATGGTATCACTTTGCCTTCAAAGTCTAAGTCGACAAAAAGTTTATTGTCCTGCTGACGACAAGAGCGACTGTCACGTGCAATTTGAACTGATACAGGTACAGAAGCACTTGCGACTTTACGGGATTTTCGGCGACGTCGACGCACATTTGTGGTGGGACGAACACAGTCACTGTTAGCTAAAGTATCACTGGACGGGTGGGAATGAACTACATGAATGTCCATGGGCGAAGGTCCACGAGCCTGATTGTCCTGGGTTCGAGTCCGGCGCGAAGCAAAAGGCCTGGAATTTGTGTGATTGTCTGATCTAAGCTTTTTCTGGCAAACACTTTGAACATGTCCCTTCTTGTGACAGTAAAAGCAAATAGCTTGGCGTGACGGGCAATTTTCACGCGAATGTCTAGTTGCACACCGCGGGCATGATTTCACTGCAGTTGCTTGCTTACGCGGCGCACGTGTGTGCAAGGTAGGCAGCCGCTGCTGCGACGGGCGCCAGGGCCGCTTAGCGTCCCGTGCAGCGGGCCCGGCAGGCCGGGTAATGTGACACACTGCTGGCGAAGTTTCAAAAGATGCCTGAGCAAAGTCAAGTGTGTCTTGCCTATCCAATATGTCTATCACTTGTTGAAGGGAGGGATTTACGAGTTTCAAAATCTGTTCCCGTATGCGAACATCAGAAACGTTCTGTGCTATTGCATCACGCATCATAGTATCTGAATAAGGGAGGCCACAGTCACATTCAAATGCACACTCCCTAGTAAGTCCTTGCAAAGTTGCTACCCACTCCCTATTAGTCTGACCGGCCGTACGTTTTGTACGAAAGAACGTATACCGTTTTGCAACTACATTAACTGTTTCTTTGAAATAGGCATCTAAAGCAGACAAAATTTCTTCGTAGGACAGAGTTGCCACGTCGCGTCGGGGAAACAATTTCACTATCACACGGTAGGTAGACACACCTACACAAGAAAGCAAAAACGGCTGCCGCTCTTTACCTTGAATTCTGTAGGCTGCGAGGTGAAAGTTGAACTGGCGAGACCACTCTTGCCAGGTCTCTTCGGCCGCCACGTATGGCCGAAAGGTAGGTGCAGCAGCGTTTTGTGGCAGCGGTAGCGAAGAAGCGGTGGCCGCCGCATCGTATTGCAGCGCACGTTGACCCTGGACGAGCTGTCCAAGGGCTTCCAGTAACGCCTGCGTCTGCTGATTCTGCAAGCGAAAAAATTCGGACAGTACATCTGGAGATTGTGGCGAAGCCATGACACAAACGAATTAATACAAACTCTTTTGCTCGTCGCCAAATAATGTTGTGTCTATTTCATACAGCATAGACACAATGAGGTAGCTAGGTGCACGCTAAACTAACGCAGACGGGCTTGAAGTTCTGGAACATGAGACTTATTAATGAATAAGAAGAAAAGTACGTAGCGTTTTAATACTTATCTTTAATTCTCTTGTTGGAATACATCTCTCTTGAATATTAGTACGCTATAAGCACTGATACAAATGGCGCCTTGCTAGATAGTAGCTATGGGCTAAGCTGAAGGCTATTCTATCTGTCTCTCGGCAAATGAGAGGAAGGCTTCGTACGTCTGGTCGCAAGCAAATGACGTCCGTACAACTGGGGCGAGGTCTAGTCCGTGTCTTGTGACCTGCCATGTGGTGGCGCTAGGTTTGCGATTACACAGTGGCGACACGCGGGTCCGACATGTACTACAGGACCGCGGCCGATTTAAGTTACCACCTAGCAAGTGTGGTGTCTAGCGGTGACACCACACAAGGGCTGTTCAATAAAGAACGGTTCATAATTTGTTTGACAACATACCTTTACTCATCCTCATAATATTGATGGTCCTTCTCAAAGTAGTCTCCCAGGAATGCGATGCACTTGTCCCAGCGTTTCTGCCAGTCTTCAAATACATGCTGGAAACCATTTTTTGAGAAGTATTTCAAAATCGCCTCCGCAGCCTGCACCACTGCTTCTGATGATTGATGATGCCTCCCACGAGGGCGTTTCTTCATGTTAGTGAATAGAAAAAAAGTCACATGGAGCTAAATCCGGACTATAGGGAGTGTGAGGGATGCACTTTACGTTGATTTTTGCAAGATATTCAACAACATTGGCAACATACGGCCGCGCATTATCGTGGTGCAGCATCCAGCCTGCTTCACGTAAATGTGATTTTTTGCACATGATATGGACTTGCAATGTTTTCAGTACGTCCCTTTAGTATTGTCCAGTTACTAATGTATGTGCAGGTACAACACGCTGAAAACCATTCCATGAATGCCAAAGAATGAGATAACCGTAACTTTCCCAGCAGAAGCAACCACTTTTGCTTTTTTGGGGATTGGTGATGAAGGAGATTTCCACACTAAGCTTTGCTGTTAGCTCTCAGGTTCGAAATGATGTAACCAAGTTTCAAAAGCAGTGATTACATTTGAAAGGAACTCCGGATCTTCCTCTAAAATCAACTTTAACCGCATGCACACCTGCACGCGAATGTCCTTTTGTCTGGGACTCAACAGACTTGGAACCCATCGCGCACAAAGACGTGTCATGTGTAATTTTTCTGTCACCAACGTGTAGATGGCACCCAATGAAATGTTCAGTACTTCAGAAAGTGATCTTCCTCACAATGACAGCAGCAGTGTTGATATTTTCTTCCGTAAGAGCAGTAACTGGAGCACCGGGTCCAGCTTCCTTTGAAATTGATCGTCTCCCCTCTTTAAACATTTAAATCACCTTCGAGCTGTGCTGTAGGTAAGAACAGACTCTCCACAGGCCTCCTGTAACATTGTATAGGCCTCAGCTGAAGATTTGTTGAGACGAAAGCAGAATTTCATAGCCGCATATTGCTTCTCGCGTGTTGCCTCCATTGCAGCGGCAGGCGATACTGAACATGTCTGACCTTGCCTGCCTCTCATAGGCGGGAACCAGGAGTCCCAACAATGAAACTACTACGGCGTGTTTGTTGCTCATTAAGCTAAGAGAATATCATAAGATTAAATTTAAGTGCGAGAAATTATGACTATAAAAATTATGATCATTCTTTATTGAACAGCCCTCGTATGAAACCCAACTCGCAATTCTCTCACATGAAATCCTGAAAGGCAGTCAGGCAGCTCCAGTATGTCTCGATTTCCGAACTCAGCACCACACCTACACTTATTATCAATAGTTCGATCGTATGGGGTATCAGACGAAATACGTGACTGGATTGAGAATTTCTTGTTGGAGAAGGTTCAGCATGTTATCTTGGATGGAGCATCATCAACAGATGTAGAACTAACTTTAGGTGTACAGTTGGGAAGTGTCTTGGGTCATTTGTTGTTCATGTTACACATTAATGACCTTGCGAACAATATTAATAGTAACCTCAGACTTTTCGCAGATAATCAGTTATCTACAACAAATAACAGTTTGAACAAAGCTGAACAATTTTTTAGTCAGACTTTGATAATATTTTAAAGTAGTGCAATGATTTGCAGCTTGCTTTAAATATTCAAAGATGCAAAACTGTGTGAAACCCCTGGGCTAGCAGGACAGAGTGGATGCGGTTATATTTGTGGAAAGGGGCCAAAATAAGTTGCACTCAACATATAAACTTTATTTCTTAAAACACACGACCACACAAGTAAGAATGAAAACTCTCATGGTTTTAACGAAAGACCTCCTTTGATTTAATTTAGATCGGTTGAAGGCCACATCGAAAATCCAAGGCACAAGGCCTAAGCGAGGAATTGAGGTAAAGGGGCTCTTCTCGAGGTTTCACTTCTTTATAAAAAAAATTTTTTATCTTCAATATAAATAGGCTGAAAGCCTTAGCTTAAATTTTTCCCGTAGAACTCGGCTGAAGGCCTCGCATTAATCAAGAACAGTGTTACGGGTAAAGGCCGAGACATAGATTTTCAAAGTTTAATCTAAATAGGCTGAAAACTCGGCTGAAGGCTGCATATCAACAAAACAATGTTACTGCGTAAGGCCTAAAGGAAAGAGCTTCTAAATTTCAACTAAAATAGGCTAAAGGCTTTATCCTAAAATGCTTCACATAACTCACATACGAAACCCAAACAATCCCACATAAAAACTAGAAAATATTTCTTACGTCTTAAGGCCTAGACAAAATTTGTCAACTTTTGATTTGAAAAGGGTGAAAACTCGGCTGAAGGCCATGTACCAACTTAAAACCAATTTACGGCTTAAGGCCTAGGCACAAGGAATTTTCAGTTTTAATTTTAAAAGGCTGAAACTCGGCTGAAAGTCACATACCAAACAAGAAACATTTTTTTATGGCTTAAGGCTTAAGAAGAAAAGCCTTGCAATTTTAATAAGCTAAAACTCGGCTGAAGGCAACACAAAGTACTGAAGACTAAAAAGGAAATCACTATGTAAAACACAACGAGCGGCGCTCAGAAGGTTCCAAGGATCGGCCTGGGAAGGTAACACTAACGCACGTTTAGATGAGACAGGCAGCCAGACCGACAACCTCTTAATCGGAAGGCAACCCAACCTAAAGCCAGCTGATGAACCAACCAGCAAGATCAGTCCTGCCGACCAGCAAAACGACAACAAGATGTCGATAGCACAACGTTCTGGATACTAGTGCCCAATCCAGGCAAGTCGGAATAAACGCCCAAAACTACCAGCAACACCTCAGCTGTCGAACTACACGCCGTGCTGGGCAGCATCAACACGACGAGGAAAATACACTGCCAAAAACTTTGTTAATAACCAGGGGAGGTCACCATAACGTCAACGGCCACAAGGCAGAAGATACCGCTGGTACACTTCAGTAATGAAGGAATGAATTACATTAAGTTAAACGCCACACAGGAAGACGGCTGCAATTGTAGCCGACTTCAACGCACACAGTTGTTGCTCGTGGGAATCTCCCAGAAAGCGACAACCAGGATCAAACGAAGAGATGTGATAGCAGTTGAGGCTTGATAGTAGGTTAAGTGAGCACTCAACTTTAGTGTCCAGGATCGGTGGGCGACGAACTTCGTAACCCTCGCGAGAAACGCCTCACAACCCCAAACGCCGTGCACGCCGCCAGCGGCTTCCGCCTGACCACGCACCACGGAGACTGCCCCCGCTGCTCTCCCCCAACTGACCGACTGCAACACACTGCTCACCCAGAAAATATATCCGCCACACCAAAGATAGTACAGAGTACCAGTATCGATACACTCTGCTGCTGCCACTCATGGAGAGAAAACAGCAACGTTATGGCGGTAACCAAAAAAGAAATAAGACACCACTGGACAGCAACCAATTATAAAAAAACAAGGCATGACGCGAGCCAACCACAGCTCACTGTGCACTTCCCAAAACAAAACAAAAAACATAGTATCTATGAATATAATATTAGTGAGTCACACTCGGAATCTGAAAGCTCGTATAAATTCTTGTGTGTAATAGTAGGGACATAAAGTGGAACGATCACATAGGTCCAGTCGCGGGTGAGGCAAGTAAAAGACTTCGATTTATTGGTAGAATGAGAAAGAGCCCTAATAACTGGTACAGTGGGACGTACCGTCTGCCACGCACTTCACAGTGGTTCGCATAGATGCGGTCAGCTACAGCAGCAGATGGCCGCTACATTATGCAACCCACAAAGAAGAGTCTACGTCCAACAGCGGATGCAATTGCAACGACATTTAATGGAAGTGGAAGGCACACAATACCGAGCTCCTCAGTGGCCTGGCGACTCTATGGGTGATCTGTTGACAACGCCACATCAGCGGCAGCGTTTGCGATGGTGCCAGTAGCATTAATAACTGCACCACTGAGGAATGGAGTCGCGAGCTCTTCGTGGATGGGAGCAGATGCAGTCTGATCACTGCTGGACCTCCCTCCAAATGGCGAGAGGCGAGAACAGCTAATGGACTCGGGAACATTGTCGAACATGATCGTTTTGGGAATCCAGGTGTTACAGTGTGAGGAAACATGATATTGCACGAGTGTACTAACATCAAAATCTTTGAATAGAGTACGCTCACCGGTCAACGTTACTGGACACAGCGTCTTTTCAGGGCCGCATTCCGCCCTGACTTCATTTTTATGGACAACAATGTGCGACCGCATCGAACTTGCAGGTAGAGGAGCTCTGGGATAGAGAGGATATTTGGTGAATGGACTGTTCTACCAGTTCCCCCACTTATCCTCCACCGAGCACGTATGTGATGCTATGGAGAGACGTATTGTGGCACGTTCACATGCACTAGCGAACATCCAGCAGTTGTCAGCCTCGCTGATGGAAGAATGGAACGCCCTGACCCAGGAACTCCCTACCTACCAACTCTGTAGCCAGCATGGGAGCACGTTGCCGAGCATGCACTACCGTCCGTGTTTATCGCACATGTCACGCCTTTTGTAATGTCCAGGGGACTAACATATATAGCTGTGACGTCAGTGTCATTATTGTCTTTGAATGAAAGTGTCATTTCTGTTCGTCTTAGTGCGTATTTCTATCAATTACCTTCTGCATTGTCCGACCCCGTTAGCTGAGTAGTTTTCTTTACCCAGCATTTATATACTTTTTTCTCTGTCGCCGATGTGTTCAACATAATTTCATGATAATAGTGAATGTCATACCTAACGGCCCGGGTTCGATTCCCGGCTGGGTCGCAAATTTTCTCCGCTCAGGGACTGGGTGTTGTGTTGTCCTTATCATCATCATTTCATTCCCATCGACACGGAAGTCGCCGAAGTGGCTTAATTGCATTGCTTAAAAAAAAAAAAAAATGGTTGGCGCGGCGGAATGCCACGCCAAGGGGCCCGGGTTCGATTCGCGGCTGAGGCAGGAGATTTTCTCCGCTCAGGAACTGGGTGTTGTGTTGTCCTCATCATCATTTCTTTCCAATCCCCGACGCGCATGTCGCCCAATGTGGCGTCGGATGCAATAAGTACTTGCCCTCGGCGGCCGAACTTTCTCGAATGGTGGCCTCACGGCCCACAATGCCGTAAGCTCATTTCCATGTTACCCTCTGCATTATACGTAGCAGTTGTTTCTATGTATGATTCAAGTTTCATCGAGTTATGTAACTTGGCAGTGACACATCATGCGGATGCTATTTTCTTCCTTAAGTTATGCAGACGAGCGTATAATGCGCGGTGTTCAATGTTACGCAGCAGCCGTATTTGATTTCAGAGATTTACAAAGACGTACACTTTCTAACAGACTCTTTTTACATTGATTATTTTACTGTTTTTCATCACAGTAAATTTATTTTCTCGGCATTCATAAGGCTTAACCTTTCATTTCCTTCTCCTCTGAAAAGTTAACCCACACACGTTAGCAGATACGCTGAAGGCGCGAATCTTTTTTTGAGTTCGTTATCGTTCTTTAGCATACAAGATACTGATGTTAGGAATGTAATCCACAGAAACACGTTCCGGGAGTCAAGATTCAATCGCCTCATTGTCTGAGTTAACACTTCATATGCACTTAAAAGTCGGCCGCTATGGTGAAGCGGTTCTAGGCGCTTCAGTCCGGAACCGCGCTGCTGCTACGGTCGCAGGTTCGAATCCTGCCTCGGGCATGGATGTGTGTGATATCCTTAGGTTAGTTAGGTTTAAGTAGTTCTAAGTTATAGGGGACTGATAACCTCAGATGTTAAGTCCCATAGTGCTCAGAGCCATTTGAACGATTTGAGAACTTAAAAAAGCACGAAGTAGTTATAAAATATAAACAAATAAAGATATTTAGACACAAACCCTCGATTTTCTCTAAAATCGGCAACATTTGATTCTCACTTTCAATTCTCTATATTACTGCCCAGTTACCAATGAGTTCCTTTCCTATAGTGGAAACAGTAAAAAAACTCTCACATGGTTAACTTTACTTGAATATGTGAATTCGATCTTCCGCCCAAGGTTTCGTAATTTCCCTAGACACTTCCACGCACCACGCGTCTTTGTTTTGATTTCCGAAAACATGGCGGACGGTTGTTCAATTTGCCTCACTCTGGTCGCAGTGTTGGCTCTTTCTGGCGTTCTGGTTCTCTGGCACGCCTCCAACCGACAGCACACAGCCGTCAACTGCTTCACACCGTTCCAGAGATATTGCAGGAGAAATGAAGAAAGCCGCGCGGGATTAGCCATGCGGTCTGGGCGCTGCAGTCATGGACTGCGTGGCTGGTCCCGGCGGAGGTTCGAGTCCTCCCTCGGGCATGGGTGTGTCTGTTTGTCTTTAGGATAATTTAGGTTAAGTAGTGTGTAAGCTTAGGGACTGATGACCTTAGCCGTTAAGTCCCATAAGATTTCACGAACATTTGAACAGAAATGAAGAAACAACATACCAATTCATTACCTACGAAACTGCCCACGTATATCGTATTACTGCTCATCCCAGAAAAGATCCCCAGACACGTTGAAGAAAACGTTTTTGGTCTCTCCCGTTTTTACATAAAGTGCATTATCGAATGTATATCGGTGAATTGCTGTTTGGACTTCTTCAACAGGTCAAGTTTCCTATCTTTCTTCGCTACGTCCACCACCTCTAAACCCTCTTCACCGCCTTTTAGCGGTGATCTGTGTCGTAGATATGATTCGCTACCACCGATTTACCATAGTTTCCCCGTCTAAACAGTGTCTGTGTCCTCTTTATTTCTTGTCGAAAATTTTCTCCCCGTCTCCAGACTTCACGTCACATGATGCACACCGTATTTTATACACACCCAGTAGTTCTAATTTACTACCCCTGTTCCCAACCTCATACCTTAAATTATATCTGATGGAGGTTTAGTCCGCAGCTCGTGGTCGTGCGGTAGCGTTCTCGCTTCCCGCGCCCGGGTTCCTGGGTTCGATTCCCGGCCGGGTCACGGATTTTCTCTGCCTCGTGATGACTGGGTGTTGTGTGATGTCCTTAGGTTAGTTAGGTTTAAGTAGTTCTACGTTCTAGGGGATTGATGACCATAGATGTTAAGTCCCATAGTGCTCAGAGCCATTTTTTTTTATGGAGGTTTACACTTTAAATACCAACCGGACATTGTATATCTTAATAATGTTCGCCAATTTCTCTGATATTTTCCCATAATGCGGTACAGTAACGATCGTTTTTCCTTAGCTATTTTGTCTTTCTGAACCTTTTTTTTCCCTTCGCGTGAGATGATTCACCATCCTTACACCATATCCGTTGTTTATTCATATTTCTTTTGTCCATTTATTCGATGTATCTGCTGCACTCATTGGTACACTAATGGCTCTGTTCCCTAAACTTGTAAACGCACTTTTTCTACACATTTGCGGTGACATGAGTGGTTAGTAATCGCAACATCTGCTGCTGTTCGCTTGTTAAAGATCTTAAAGGCATGTGATTTGCCGTGCCTCATTCTCTCAAAATCCAAACAAGGAGCTCTACCGATCTACTTTCGAGCTCTATAGTAAAGTCAGTTTTCTCGTGGAACCTGTTAAATTTCCTTTTGTTGTCTATGTCATCCTCAGTTTGATATACGGGCAGCGAAATGTCGCCAACAAAGAGTTTATAATCCACTACCTTTTCCAGTAAGGGATCGACAGATGTTAAAATGTTCTCTTCCATGACGAGAATAATATGTCCGATAGCTTTGTTTTTATTTCATTGATTTTGTTTCGTGCCATTTCAAGCAGGCATCAATGGAGGGTTAACGCAGACAGCCGGCTTATGGGATCTTTACTTCCGAAATGCGTAGCTGTGGATTACATTCCTAGCATTAGTTTGTTGTAAGCTAAATAACTATGACGATTATCTTCAGAACCGCTACCTACAATGCTAAACATACGTAATATTAGAATTTAGTGAGCTGTTTGTATTAACATGAACCTCTCTTTTCTCGCACCTCTTACGTGAGTAGCATAAAAAAAGTTATTAACAAGTGAACCAAGTGCACTCCAGTTTTCTGCCCACACTTGTCTCTGACGACCTCGACGCGTATAGGGCATTAAGTTCTCGCCGTGCATAATTACAGCGCTCCTTGCACGTCGCCAGCACCATGTTTTCTAATCGTGTGCAGTCGTACAGCTCGAGGGGTGTACTGAACTGGTCGTCAGGCCGCCTGCAGTCTCAACTGCACCTATTAGCATTTATATGGCTGGCCATGTCGTGGCGCCCGGTATCTCGCACCAGGGCCCAGGAGTACTCCATTATTCCGGTGAACCTGTTCCTTCTGACTACTATTCCAACGCTAACAAGTTTTCCACCGCTGTCGTCGCAGGAACTTACTCCTGACCTTCATGTTCTGGGCTGGATTCGAACAGTTCCTGCTTGCTAATAATTTACCGTTACATAAGCACAGTGAGCCCGTTTGTTAAGATTTCTTTAGGACTGTTTACAACAAATAAATGGACAGATTAATGTGGCTACAACCCTACATTATCCACCGCTGGTGCTGGCTCAGTTTATAAAAACTGACAAGGTGCGAATGCAAATCCCGCACTGAGGGTTCGTACAAAATTATTTGTGTATACAGACAGTTCATCCATTCCGGGTATCGAGACGCTCACCATTTTTGCCTGTTATCGACATTGATACTGGGGAGATATCGGTCCCAGCGATTCCAAGATTTTCGAGAATTTTTTTATTACTGTAATTTAAATGTGGCATAAAGACATCCAGGAAGCAGGTGACCATTATCATAATAATCAATTGTTCTCCATTCAGTCTGACTGGATGGCAATAGTAAAAGTGGCAAGGAATAATGAATTTATCACTCACATGATGCGTCTTGGAATTTATCAATCATCATGTATCCAGGAGCGATTACTACAGGCAGATATGGCGTCTCAAGTAGTATGTGAAACAAACATTTCCAGACTATCTGAGAATGTTTGTTTCACACAAAACTTGTTGGATAAATTCCGAAATACATGGTATTAGCAATAAAGGCATTCCTTACCTGATGTTTGACTTTTCCCATTGCGACCCACTCAACTTGAATGCAGAACTACTGCCTGTTTTAATTTCAAATTTGATGTCTGATAACAAATGAAAAAAGAAATATTTCTTCACATGATGTAATTGCAAATCAATAATTTGCCGGCCGGGGTTGCCGAGCGATTCTAGGCGCTACAGTCTAGAACCGCGTGACCGCTACGGTCGCAGGTTCGAATCCTGCCTCGGTCATGGATGTGTGTGATGTCCTTAGGTTAGTTAGATTTAAGTAGTTCTAAGTTCTAGGGGACTGATGACCTCAGAAGTTGAGTCCCATAGTGCTCAGAGCCATTTGAACCATTTTTGAAATCAATAATTTTTGAATTTTTTTCCTTTACTTCTACTGTGAAAACCTCATTTTTACCAAATTTCATGATTCTAGGTCAACGGGAAGTACCCTATGAGCTTCGATGAGTAAATTTGTAAGTGTCAAAATAAGTGACCTAAATGGCCTTAGCTCTTGGTTGCACTGAAAGAGAAACTTCAACTTTCTACACCGCCAAGGGACCATAGATCTCAGTGACATAAGTTTCAACTTGATACGTCTATTCGTTCCTGAGAAAAAGGGTTTTCAACAGCCGGGCAGACAGGCACACGGACAGAAAGGCAGGCATACATACAGGGGGACACCACAGATGTCAATAATTATCGGCCAGTATCCTTGCTTACAGTATTTTCAAAAATCTTCTAGAAAGTAATGCAGTCAAGTGTGGTTAGCCATCTTAACAGTAATGGAATACTTAGTACATTACAGTTCGGATTTCAAATATGCTGCTCCATTGAGACAAAAATATATAAATTAATTGTCCACATAATAGAGTCTTTAAATAGTAAAATGTCACCAATAGGAATTTCCTGTGACTTGTCCAAAGCATTTGATTGTGTGAATCATGACATTATGTTACAGAAGTAAATCTATTCATTCCTGAGGAAAAGGGTTTTCAACAGCCGGGAAGACAGACATACAGACAGAAAGACAGGCATACAGACAGGCATACAAATGGAATAGCATATGAGTGGTTTAAGTCATACGTACAGAACAGAAAGCAAAAAGTTTCCTTATGTGGGTCAAGTGATTTAAATAAGTTTGACACTTCATCTAACTGGGGTGAAATTACATTAGGTGTTCTACAGGGTTCAATCATGGGTCCCCTTCTGTTCTTGATATATGTGAACGACATCCCTTCCTATCTGAAACAGGAAGCTGAACTGACATTGTTTGCTGATGATACAAGCATCATTATTAATCCAGTAAAAGAAACTCCAGCTGAAAATGATACAAATAAGGTCTTTGGAAAAGTCATTAATTGGTTTTCTACAACTGGGCTTGCTCTAAACTTTGAAAAAACACAGTACATCCAATTTTCTGCAGCAAAAGTACAGTTCCTTCAATATAATACATCAACAGAAGTCAGTAGACAGTGTAGAGCATACTAAGTTTCTGGGTGCACATATAGATGAGAATTTTAATCGGAAAATTCATATTTTGGATCTTCTAAAGCGAGTAGGTTCAGCAACTTTTGCAGCCAGAATAATTATCAATTTTGAGGATATAGAAATTAGTAAGCTAACATACTTTGCATACTTTCAATCTCTGATGTCATACAGAATAATATTTTGGGGTAACTCAACATTTAGACAAAAAGTATTCACTGCTCAAAAGAAAGTGGTTAGAATAATGTGTGGGGTTCATATTCGCACATCTTGTAGGCATCTTTTTAAAAGATTGGAAATTCTTACAACAGCCTCACAGTACATTTACTCACCAATGACATTTGTTCTCAACAACATGGACCAGTTTAAAAACAACAGTGACATTCATGATTACAATACCATAAAAAAGAAAGACACTATCCTTTACTCAAACTATCTTTGGCAGAGAAAGGGCTAAAATATGCTGCTATAAAAATTTTCTACAAATTACCAGATGAAATAAAATGTCTGACAGAAAGCAGTAATAGCTTCAAAAATAAATTGAAATCATATCTCCTCGACAACTCCTTCTATACCATAGATGAATTCTTGAATTGGAATAAATAAATCTATAAATATAGTATATGCATTTTGTGCCATTTAAGGCAATGGGGTAAATAATAGATATAGTAATCTTTAACTATGTATTGTAATATATATATCTATTAAAAAATCTTGTTTCATGTGTGCATTTCTTGTGCACTTGGCACGTTCCACATCATAACGGCTACCGTGCCGGGCAATTGATCAATGGAACACACAACCAACTAACCAACAGACGGACCGACGGACAACAAAGCTATCCTATAAGTGTTCCATTTTTACCGATTGAGGCACGGAACAGAGGAAATGAGGAGTCACACAATGCTGAGAAAATCGTGTTTCGCACCACTTAAAGAAGGTTGATATAATCTTACCCTCTGTTCGAAAACCACATATTTCCCTCCGCTATGTGGTCCATCCGATGTGACACATACGACTTCAGTATGCGACTTAATTTCACAAGATTCACAAAGAAAAAATTGCGTTGGCGGACTGAAACGTCCGCCTTCAGTATAGTACACCTGATAAAAACTGAAATACTCAGAAGAGGAGGAGGAAACGAAATGAAACTTCACGTGTAGAGAGGGTAAGTGATGTTATTTGACTACAAAATTAAGTCAAATTTACTAAGAAGTTGGCAATATGAGCTCGCTTGTCAGAATGACATCCCCTCTGCCCGGATGCGTACACTGATTCGGTTGAAAGGGGTCTAATAAAGCCACTGTAGCCTCTCCGAAACCAAGCAGTTCCACAACAGCTGTAACTGATCCTTGGTATCCTTGATACAGACACTGGGACCGTGTTGATGTCCGAGTTGGTCCCACACATCTACCATCAGGGAAAGATCTGGGGGCATTGATGGCAATGAGAGTAGCTCAACATCTCGCAGACAGTTCATAGAGACACGCGTGGACGAGAATTGTCCTGTTGAAAAATGGACCGCAGTAGTTAACACATTAGAAGCGAGGACGTTCGTGACGTGTCACTTTGCCATGACAGTTCCCTCAGTCGCTACCAATGTTACCTCAGGTCACACCTGCCAGAAGTAAGGCTGCTGTGCTTCTCCCGTGGTCAGACCGTTCTCACCGACGATGGCCATTCCGGGTAGCGCACAGCATCGCTGAACACAATGCAACGCCATGGTTCCCGGTGATGGTATCACCCCAGACCCACCCACTGGGGTGTAAACGGTAGGAAACCTATTTCTTCCCAACAATGTCAAGGAAGTTCTCAACGTGACCACTGGGTAGGTTTTCTCGTCTTTACTTAACTGCTCGCCAGGTCTATCAGTGGCCCTTGGGTTTTCAAAGAGAAGGAACTTGGTTTCACAGTTAAAAGGAAGAGCGTCAACAGTCACTCGAATGATAAAACGTTAAAAACCAACATTCTACTGCCACTTTACAAGGAATGCCCATTTTTTCCATTGCCGTCTTTAGTTTGCGCTTAGTAGCACCAGCTACGACAGAGATACCGATACTTCTTGGGTACGTGTAAAATATACCTCTCCCTTGACAGCCATGCCCATGAGGGGAATAAAGAACCCGACGAACACACTCTGTCTCATCTGTTAACTCCGCCAGTCCTTCTCCCCTTCTCAGAGGTGGAGCCCCTCAACACCACACCGACATGATGGCCAACTCAAAAGGTCTACTGCCATCTCTGCAGAAGAGTTAGTTTCCACTAAAGTGAGGTGTCGCAGGATGTGGGTACTGCGATGTTTGCGTACGTCTGGTTAAGGTTAACCATTAATAAGCGCTCATCTGGAAATATATAGGGTCGAAAGTCGAACGAAGGGTAGCAGTTTGTAGGGCAGAGGAAAAAAAGTGCCAAGGCAAGAGCCAAGGGAAGAAAACCTCTGTGGTAGTTAGGTCGCGTAGTAAGAGCAGTAGCGGATGTCTTGCTGCCTGCGACAGGTCATGCAAGGGCAGGCTTTGTTAGTGGTGGGTATCTTGCATGTCGATACCTTTGACGTTGTGAGGTGCTGTTACTCGGTGGCTGCCGCTGGGTGCCGGTATTGATCTCTCGGTCAGCGTCAGCATACCAGTAATAGGTTGCACAATAACCCTGGATTCGGTGTGGAGTGGCGGAGGGGTGAAGTGGACTGTGGTAGTCGTCGTGGGGTTGTGGACCACTGCGGCTGCGGCGGGGACGGAGCCTCTCCGTCGTTTCTTGGTCCCCGGTTAACATACAATACAATACATACAATAGTTAGGTTCATCCCTGTTTTGTGTCCGATAGGTCATATATCAGATGCTGAGTGTAGGGTGATGTTGGCGATTTGTTTGTGCGTCAGTGGGCGAGCTCGTCAGTTTCCCTGCTGTAGCAGCTGGTATATCCAGTCAACGTTGCTGATTTGCAGGGGCTTGCCAACGTTTGTCGCTTGTTGGTGTATGTTAGCTTGCCTTAGGTGGTTCTGCCCTACTCCTTCTGTCGTATAGATTATGGCAAAGAACAGCAAGGTCCATAGGACTTGGAAATAATATTTCACATGTCTCTTGCTAGCATTATTAATCTTCATTGTAATCAACAGCTAATGTAATCATAAATTGAAGCACACTTTCTTTATATAGGTCTGAATATAATTTTTTTTAAATACGACGTTTTATCAAACAGTCTAAGCAGTGTGTCTGGTCTCGTAGGATAGGTCCACAACGCCAGAGATGCCACGCAGGTAATTTGAATCTTATAGAATTTAACACGCTAACTTGAACTGCGTAAAGGAAAAAAAAAACAAAAAAAAAACCTTCATTCGTCCTTGAGCTGTGAGCACAAAATGAAGTAAACTGTTGTCATGAGAGTATGAGACGCCGTTATTGTGCAATAAAATTAATACAAATAAAATATGGTATTTAATATTTGTGGCCATTACTGTTATTGGAAATGGCGGGTTCTGATATGCTAGGAAGAAAGAACCATATTCCAATTTGCTATTCTTTTCGGACCTGTAACTGATGCTAAAAGAATTTTTCTAGATCATTTCTCCATGGACGTAGCGATTTATTTGATTCATTCACCATTACCAACGATAGACTTTCATGTTTTGTTGAGTATGTATTCACGCAATGGGAACTAGTAGAAAGGGATACCAATATTAGAAATGGCGACGTTGACAAGACTAGTAATTGGAACTTGCTGTATTTTGTAAATCTTTATCTACAAAAAAACTTGTATTAATACTGATTCTGAAAATTTATGATCTTTGCAACTAAAAATAATGGTTATTTTCTGTATCACGGACAAAAAATTCTACTGAGATGGGGAATGTAAACTTTCCTGAAGTTACTAGCCGGAGAAAAGGAAAACAAGGAGCAGGGTCCAGAAATAAATTTCTAATGCGAGATCAACATCGGTGTTGAGAGAAAAGTCAAGACTAAGAAAAAAATTATACCTACTCTGCCTTCTGCTTGTATCCGCGTTGTTCTAGTATTCTCAGTATTTAAAATTCATCTGTTAGCATTAATAGTTTTCACTACTAAAGTAGATGTGACTACTACTCATATCATTTTTACAGAAGCGAGATGGCTTTCTTTGACTACAGACGATTACAACATGCAAAAACCTGCCAGACTGTTTTATTGCATTAGACGCCATTACAATTATATATATTTGGAAATTAGAATGATTGTGAGAGAATAATTAACTAATCCAAAGAAAAAGGGAAAATATGATTCTGATTTCATTTATTGTTAACGAGTATGAAAAAATCGCTGAGCAACAAAAGATGGATTCAAACGAATCAATTAATATTAAGCATGATACCGAAGTGGAATTGGAAGAACTGTTGGTTCAAATAACCGACTCAGTCAGTCAGATGGCACAAATGCTTACGGAAACAAATCTTTGACTGAAACAGTGGCAAAAGTTCCAACGTGCGTACACAAATTTTCTTCAGCACAGCAGAAACTATCTGAAAATTATCAGATCTAGTTCAGTTTCAGTTGAGTAGGAAAGAATTTTAATGAAGCAGTTTGATCCAAGTAGATTTCAACTGGCTAATGAATTTTCTAACTGGGCTTTTGAGAAGAACAAGCAGACTGGCGAAATAACTGTCACAAAATTAAATGAATTGGCAGAAAAGACTAACAAAGGACTTGAGTTATATGAAGAAAGAACTGAAAGTAAATTTATAAAAGCAGTGCCAGGCGTTCCATTGAAAGTTCAGTCTGAATGAGATGCCTGTGTAGGACAAACCCAGATGGACTTAAAGGCTTAAGAGAAACTGTAAGTCCAGATTTTGTCGAATGGCAAAATGCCTGTTTGAAAGACATAAAATCAGTTAAAAAGGATTTGGTGATGTTCGAGAAAAAGGGAGGGATTCAGGGTTATTAGCACGTCGTACTCACTGTGCCAGTGCTAATGATCCCAGCGCTGTTAGAATAGAACCTAAAGCCCCTACTACACGATGCGCGTAAACCGTACACCTATGCACCAGCACCCCAAGCGTGCATATCTGTAACTAGAGGCTGGTTCGCGTAGACCATCCAGGCGGGGTATACCTGGTGCACATGCGCAGTAGACAGTGATAACGCGCGAAACGCAAACAGAACTGTCTCATGTCTTGTAAATTCGTTCTTTCTACTCAGCGAAACACAAGGGGGACCGTGTGACATATTGGAAAGTCATTCGTTCAAATTATTTATGTGACTCAAGGTTCCTATTTATTAAGAAATTGCTTTATATTATCATTTATTAAGTAATTGTTATTCCCTTATATAGGTTAGTACTGTTCTGAATTAAAGACCAACAGTTAGTTCTATATTACGACACTTGGTTACAGAAGTATATGTATTTATACAGCATTTTGCACATAGATGACCCACTTGTTTTTGGAGCTACTGCCCTGGCAGTCACAATAAATCTTCGGATTAAGGCAAAACGACAACGAAAACAAAAATCCAGGCCTTGTTTGCGTTCGACCCTGACTGAAAATAAGGGACAAAGGCAGGGGATTGTATTCACTGCTTATGAAAGAACTGAGGCTCTAAGATCCGTATGAAATTTGGAACTTGGTGAGGATGGACATGGCCTGTTTCGAGAAGATGCTGTCTATGACAGAAGATGGAATTAGCAAGTGTGACACAGTCATGAGGAAGGCTGTCTCACATTCTCGAAAGTAAGAATTAAATCATATGTTTATACGTTTTGTGATCATACCAGCCTAGATCATCAATGAAATACCGGTAAATGCTCTGTTACGTTGCAGGCTGGTTGTAACATTACGTTCCCTGGCTACTGGTGAATCTTAAGAGTCCGGCTTTTAGCCACAGAATAGCACAGCACACCATTTCAAAAGTTGTTGCCGGTACATGCACTGAAATTTGCAACACTTTAAAGGACCAATACGCAAAGGTGCACTTTTGTTATTCTTCCAGGATTGGTTGGTTGGTTTTGAGGAAGGAGACCAGACAGCGAGGTCATCGGTCTCATCGGGTTAGGGAAGGATCGGGGAAGGAAGTCGGCCGTGCCCTTTATAGAAAGGAACCATCCCGGCATTTGCCTGGAGCGATTTAGGGAAATCACGGAAAACCTAAATCAGGATGGCCGGACGCGGGATTGAACCGTCGTCCTCCCGAATGCGAGTCCAGTGTCTAACCACTGCGCCACCTCGCTCGGTCCCAGGATTGGAATATACACTTTCAATTTTTTATTGCACAAGAACCAAAAATTGTACATATATCATACATATGTCATTTTGAAGAGAAACCCTGAAAGTTTTTTTAACGTATACCACAACAGCGTACTTTGGCAATTTGCCGATAGCGCTAATCGCAAACAAGGCGAGTTCAGGTGCGGAGCGAGCTTTCTGTGTGTTGGAGTTCGACAAAAACAAGTGTGCTACAGCTGTTCAACGGATGTTTAGAACCAAGTGCGGTAAGAAGCCACCAACAAGGAAGGCCATTTACCACTGGCACAACAAATTCGTTACGACGGGTTGCTTGTGCCCGTCTAAGAGAAGCGGATGTCCCAGTGTGCTTGAAGTGAATGTGGAGCGCTTACGAGAGACATTCATAAGGAGTCCAAAGAAATCGGTGTGTCGTGCATCCCGTGAACTCGAAATGGCTCCGATGACAGTCCTGTGACAGAAGTTGTCTATGAAACCATTCAAATTGGAGCTAGTGCAGAAGCTCAACGACAACGAAATAGACAAGCATTTCGAGTTTTGTTCGCAGTTGCAACAATTGAATGAGGATGGGGATGGCATTGTTGATCGCTTAATTTTTAGCGACTAAGCCACTTTTCACACTAATGGGAAAGTGAACAGGCATAATTGTCGAATTTGGGATACAAAGCGTCCACACGAATGCACTGAATTTTAACGTGATTCCCCAAAGGTAAATGCTTTTCATGTCTTGTCGTGTTGAAAACTGTATGGGCCATTCTTCTTCAACAAGAGTACTGTCACTGGATATTCCTACTTGAATATGATGCAGCAATGACTTATGCCTCAAATGCTAGCAGACTCTCTGTTCATCTTTCAGCAGGATGGGGACCAACCCCATTTTCATCATGAAGTTCGTGGGTACCTGAACACGGAGCTGCCTCATCGATGGATCGGCTGTGCTACAGAAGGGGACAGCTGTTTCATGAAATGGCCTCCCCAATCACCAGATCTCACTCCGTGTGACTTTTTTCTGTGGGGACACACTAAAGATCTGGTGTATGTACTGCCTCTACCACCTGATGTAACAGAGTTCTGGCAGAGAATACGGAAAACGACTGCCACTGTTGACGATGCCATGCTGGGACGGGTATGGCAAGAATTCGATTACCGTATTGACATCTGCTGGGTCACTCATGGTTCGCATATCAAATGTTTGCAAAAAACAACTTTCAGAGTTTCTCTTCAAAATGCGATATGTATGACATCTGTACAATGTTTAGTTCTTATGCAATAAATTATTGAAAGTGTTCCCAGACATTATCTACACCCTGTATATATCTGCTACTCAGAGTTTTGCAGTCCTCGTCTGGTGCACCTGTGTTAAATTTTATTTAATTTACCGACTAATCTGTGTTTAATTCCCACAGATTTAATAGCCCGTACTGTGCTGCACTACGTGTATTTATTTGTAAACCAAGAGGCTCCAATTCGATGTAAATACCTCTCGTGTTCCAATTGAAACTTCAGTTTCATCACGGAGTACATGTGCTCATGTTTGGTGAATTTATTTACAAAATTACTGAGTTGTACTGAACTTCAGAAGCGGCCTTTTTTCTGAAATTGACCATTTAGGCCAGTCTCACTCTGACACCGTGAGCTTACATGTGGAGTAGGGAAGCTTTCTTCCAAATTCTGTCTTTCGTTGTGTGAGTGATCAGTGTGAACGTGGTGGGTGTGACTTTGATAAATTGTAAACAGTAATTAGCAGACTTGCCCCACACGTGTCGATCCAGTTGTTGTGTTGTATAATGTACCATGTGTCGAAATTCACGTGCCAGCATTCTAAATAAGTGTGTTTTAATTTAACATCTAAGTGTGTGTTACTTTTAATTGGGAAATATGTGTCAAATATTGCTAAATTCATAGTTTTTACATTTCACAGCACCTTTCCGCTCCCTCGTCAAGATCTTCAAACTTCGTCAGTTTGCACCTCTTCTTAATAATGTTTCATGATTACTGTATATCTAATATTTGGACTCATATTTTATTAAATCATCAAATGATCTGTGAAGTGGTATTTTTTTACCAATTTAATTAATTAATATAAAATAAATTTGGCCCACTAATTGGTACGCATAAGTAGTCGGGCAATTATTACCCCTCCAAAGTTTTCTTTTGTTTCCTATAGTGCAGCCTTAATATACAGAATGTATACTGAAAAAAAGTCTTGTGATGATCTCTGCATTGACAACAGGTTCTGGAGTTGTCCCCCATTCGAATGTCTGCGACGGGATTGCTTAGGGGAGGTGACCATAAGAAAATGAATAACCAACGAAAGGATAATATTCTACAAGTCATGGACGTGGTAGGGAAACTAGAAAACCTGAAAAGCGAAATGCTAAGGCTCAATCTAGATAGTGAGGGATCAATGAAGAGAAAAGGAAAGAAGACAAGGACTTCTGGTCAAATGAGTATAAGATAATTTCAACAGCCGTAGAAAGTGGTATAACTGGAGATGGATTCGTTATGAATAGGAAGGTAGGTTGGAGAATGAGTTACTGTGAACATTTCGGTAGCAGGGTTGTTCTCACCAGAATCGACAGTAAACGATAGTTCATGTATACATGAAAACATCACAAGCTGAAAATGGAGGGAGAGAGAACGATATGCCGATACTGAATGGGTATTTAATACGGAAAGAGAGATGGAAGTTAATAGTCATGGGGGACTGCAGTGCGGTTGTAGGGAAACGAGTACAGGAAGGAGAATATGGGCTCAGTAGCACGGATGAGAGAAATGAAAGACTGAGTGAGTTCTGCATTAAATTTCAGCTAGTAGTAGCAAATACTCTGTTCGAGAATCACGAGAGGGAGAGGTATACTTGAAAAAGGGTGGGAGGTACAGGAAGATTTCAGTTAGGTTTCGTCATGGTCAGTCAGACATCGGAAATCAAACATTGGATTGTAAGGTGTATCCAGGGGCAGATATGAACTCAGAACACAATTTAGTAGTGATGAACAGTAGGCTGAAATTCAAGAGATTATCAGGAAGAATCAAAAGAAATGGGATACGGAAGTACTAAGGGATGAACAGATACACCTGAAGTTCTGTGAGGCTACACATACTGTGATAAAGAATACCTCAATAGGCAGTTCAGTTGAAGACTAATAAAAATCTCTAAAAAGAGCAGTCACAGAAACTGGAAAGAAAACAATAATTAAAAAAAGGTAACTGCGAAGAAACCACGGGTAACAGAAGAAATACTTCAGTTGATTCCCAAATGAAATACAAAACTGCTCCAGAAATTCACGAATACAGAAATACATGTCGATGAGAAATGAAATAAACAGAAGTGAACGGAAGCTAAGGCGAAATGTTTGCATGAAAATTCTGAAGAAATCGAAAAAGAAATTATCGAAAGGACTGACTCTGCATATAGGAAAAAAAAGTTGAGTGCAATTAAAAGCAAGGGAGGTAATGTTAAGAGTGCCAAGGAAGTACCAATGTTAAATGCAGAGGATAGAGGAGAGAATACGTTGAAGGCCTCTATGAGGGAGAAGACTTGCCTGATGACTTGATTGAAGAAGAAACTGAAGTCGATATACAGTAGAAGAAATAGGGAATCCGGTATTAGAATCCGAATTTAAAAGAGCTTTGGAACACTTACAATCGAATGCGACAGAAGATAACGTTCCATCAGAATTTCTAAAATGATCGCCGAACTGGCAAGAAACGACTATTTACGTTGGTGTGTAGAATGTATGAATCTGGTGATATATCATCTGACTTTCGAAAAACTGTAATCCACACAATTACGATGTGCTGACAAGTGAGAAAATTATCCCTCGGTCAGCTTAACTGATCATGCATCCAAGTTGAGGA
The DNA here is from genome assembly GCF_023898315.1 of Schistocerca nitens. Classification (NCBI taxonomy): domain Eukaryota; kingdom Metazoa; phylum Arthropoda; class Insecta; order Orthoptera; family Acrididae; genus Schistocerca; species Schistocerca nitens. The sequence continues at coordinate 273,209,822 of NC_064620.1, forward strand.
CAAGAATAATATACAGAACCTTGGAAAAGGAAATTGAAGATATATTAGGTGACGATGACCTTGGCTCTAGGAAAGGTAAAAGCACCAGAGAGAAAATACTCACGTTCAGGTTGATAATGGAGCAAGAGTAAAGAAAAATCAAGAAACGCTCATAGGATTGTCGACCTGAAAAAAGCCCTCGACAGTGTTACACTACTGGCCATTAAAATTGCTACACCAAGAAGAAATGCAGATGATAAACGGGTATTCATTGGACAAATATATTATACTAGAACTGACATGTGATTACCTTTTTAACGCAATTTGGGTGCATAGATCCTGAGAAATCAGTACCCAGAACAACCACTTCTGGCCGTAATAACGGCCTTGATACGCCTGGGCGTTGAGTCAAACAGAGCTTGGATGGCGTGTACAGGTACAGCTGCCCATGCAGCTTCAACACGATACTACAGTTCAACAAGAGTAGTGACTGGCGTATTGAGAAGAGCCAGTTGCTCGGCCACCATTGACCAGAGGTTTCCACTTACTTGGTGAGAGATCTGGAGAATGTGCTGGCCAGGGCAGCAGTCGAACATTTTCTGTATCCAGAAAGGCCCGTACAGGACCTGCAACACGGGATCGTGCATTATCCTGCTAAAATGAAGGGTTTCACAGGGATCGAATGAAGGGTAGAGCCACGGGTCGTAACACATCTGAAATGTAACGTCCACTGTTCAAAGTGCCGTCAATGCGGACAAGAGGTGACCGAGGCGTGTAACCAATGGCACCCTATACCATCACGCCAGGTGTTACGCCAGTATGGTGAAGAATACATGCATCCAATGTGCGTTCACCGCGATGTCGCCAAACACGGATGCGACCGTCATGATGCTGCAAACAGAACCTGGATTCATCCGAAAAAATGATGTTTTGCCATTCGTGCACCCAGTTTCGTCGTTGAGTACACCATCGCAGGTGCTCCTGTCTGTGATGCAGCGTCAAGGGTAACCGCAGCCATGGTCTCCGAGCTGATAGCCCCTGCTGCTGCAAACGTCGTCGAACTGTTCGTGCAGATGGTTGTTGTCTTGGAAACGTCCCCATCTGTTGACTCAGGGATCGAGACGTGGCTGCACGATCCGTTCCAGCCATGCGGATAAGATGCCTGTCATCTCGACTGCTATTGATACGAGGCCGTTGGGACCCAGCACGGCGTTCCGTAATACTCTCCTGATACGATAAACCGCAATCGCGATAGGCTGCAATCCGACCTTTATCAAAGTCGGAAACGTGATGGTACGCATTTCTCCTCCTTACACGAGGCATCACAACGTTTCACCAGGCAACGCCGGTTAACTGCTGTTTGTGTATGAGAGCCGGCTGATGTGGCCGAGCGGTTCTAGGCGCTTCAGTCCGGAACTACACGACCGCTACGGTCGCAGGTTCGAATCCTGCCTCGGGCATGGATGTGTGTGATGTGCTTAGGTTAGTTAGGTTTAAGTAGTTCTAAGTTCTAGGGGACTGATGACCTCAGACGTTAAGTCCCGTAGTGCTCAGAGCCATTTTTTTGTGTATGAGGAATCGGTTGGAAACATTCATCATGTCAGCACGTTGTAGGTGTCGCCACCGGCACCAACCTTGTGTGAATGCTCTGAAAAGCTAACCATTTGCATATCACAGCATCTTCTTCCTATCGGTTAAATTTCGCGTCTGTAGCACGTCATCTTCGTGATGTAGCATTTTTAATGTCCAGTAGTGTATATGGTGCAAGATGTTCGAAATTCGGTGAAAAACAGGGGTAAGCATTGAGAAAGAGGGGTAATATAGAATATGCACAAGTGACAAGAAGGAACAATAACAGTGGATGACCAAGAACGAAGTGCTCGGGTTTAAAAAGGGCGTAAGACAGGACTGTAGTCTTTCGCCCCTACCGTTCAATCTGTTCATCGAAGAAGAATGACGGAAATAAAAGTAATTTTCAAGAGTGGAATTAAAATTCAAGGTGAAGGGATGTTTTGCTGGTGACACAGCTACCCTCAGTGAGAGGGAAGAAGACTTATAGGATTTACTGAATGGAATGAACGACTTATTGAGTAAAGGGTATGGACTGAGAGTAAATCAAAGAAAGAGAACAGTGAGAAACTTAACATCAGGATTGCTGGTCACGAAGTAGATAAAGTTAAGGATTCTGATATGTAGGCAGCAAAATAACCCATTACGGACGGAGCAAGGAGGACATAAAGAAACAGACTAGCTCTGGAAAGAAGAGTATTCCTGGTCGAGAAAAGCCTGCTTGTATCAAACATATGCCTCAATTTTAGAAGAAAGTTCTGAAAATTCACGTTTGGAGCACCACATTGTATGGCAGTGAAACATGGACTGTGGGAAAACCGGAACAGAGGAGAATGAGAGATGTGGTGCTACAGAAGAGTGCTGAAATTTAGGTGGACTCATAAAGAAAAGAATGAGGCGGATCTCCTAAGAATCGGCGACGAAAGGAATAAATGATAAACGCTGACAAGAAGAGGGGACAGTATGGTAGGATATCTGTTAAGACATCACAGAATAACTTCCATGCTACTAGAAGGAGCTGTAGAGGGTAATAACTGTAGAGGAAAACAGGAATTGGAATACATCCAGCTAATAATTGAGGATTTAGGTGTCAGGCACTACTCTTGAGATGAAGAGATTGCGACAGGAGAGAGATCCATGAGTAGTAGTATAGTGATGGCATGGGGGCAATGATACCAGATTGAATTACAAATTAATTAAATTGATCGATTAATAACCCCCGCCTGCTTTCACCCCCACCCCTCCACCACCACCCCCAGATGATGTCATGTGTTTCTCTCAGCCTGCACGTGTGCCCCATCCCCTCTTCCCCCTCTCTCCTTCCCCATCCTCCCCATCCTCCAACCTACACTACTGTTGGAAGTTTCGAATTTTGGAGGGAATTTAGAATTTTGGTAAGAATTTCGAATTTTGGTGGGAATTTGTCCCAGGGCTGTTGTGCCTGAAAGTGTAACACTACCAATGACCCATGTGTGCCTCTATAGACTCAAGACCGCTTTTTATACAGGATGATGGTAACATAGGCGCTATGATCGTGTTTTTAATAGCGCAGTCCTTATGCGAAATGTATGTTGTGAGCTGTAGAATCCCTCTATAGTTAGCTTCATATGTCGTTTCTCAATAGTGCTCAATGCTGCCATGTCATTGGTCGGTATTGAAATTGCGATAAATCTGCTAAACTGATCGCACTATCAGCTGTGAAGCTTATGATTACAGTACATTGATGGTGACTTTTCATCCCAACAGTCCACTGGTACTACGCTGATGATCAGCACATAATGTGATTTACACTGTGTAATGTCTAGTTTCTGGGAGAGTCAATGGACCAAACGTGTTAATGTCAGTTTAGAATCAGACACAGTACCCAGTGGATGGTCGGGATGGTAAAGATACCATTGATATAAGGCGAAATGCTGTAATACACGACACAGTTGATAGCGAGATCAATTTTACCCAGAAGTCGGAGAGAGCAATACCTACCACATTCTGCAACCTATGTAGAAACAGAGTGAACAGAGTTAATGCTATAGGACTGTGTTTTGATCACTCGGTGGAAATGGGAACATGTTGTCGTTGCTCCGCCATCCATGTACGATGCGTAAGGTCAGCGCCAAATGAAGCCCGCCCCTGCATCCAACACGACGGCAGTACGAACAATTACAGTGGTGCTTCTTATCGTGAAAATTAATAAGACTCAACATCAAGCAGATCTGCGTCCCTCAGGGTACATTCACGTCTATCACCCAAACATTCTATCATCGTTATTCTTTACCATCCAACAGAGAGAAATTACGAACTATAAAGGCTCCGTTAACTTCATCTCATAGATTTTTACTGCATCTCTCTCTTCCGATACACCGAAAACGAATACCATCTGTATACCGGCATCAAGCACATGTGGCGATCCTATTAAATATACAGGTATTTATCCATTGGAGTAGGTGGCAAGTGATCGACGTCGCTTGCACAGACTGGTGTAAAGTTTCATCGCTTGTACTGTACAAGAACCTTCTCCCACAGGTTTTCAGTTGCAGGAGAGGGTCCCTGTTTCGTTGTTTGATACATCGCTTTTTCTGCTGTAACACACTTTGTACACTGCCATACATTTTGTTTTCTTCCGCCACGACTTCGACGTCTGTGTGCTTTTCGCTATTTTCGAGTGGTACTGCGAAGTTTTATTCCCAGCAGAATAACAAAAGTTGTTTGGCATCATCAGTTTTTGAGTTGTATTGCGATTTTATGACATCTTGGCGTTGGACCATGCATATAGTTGTGTAATTAGGCCCAATCTTTGTGATTAATCATGTAATTAGGATCGATCTTTGTGTCAGTTTCCCGACGAAAATAAATGAAGTACACTAACCTAACCTTCCTCTCCTGCATCTGGGCAGTTTCCATGTGTTAGGGGGTGCACTTGGGCTTTCCATCCATTAGAATCAGGGTTCGAGTTCCAGAAAGGGCACAGTCAATTTTAATTTCCTGTCAGTTGCAAGCGCCTCTGGTGGTTTAATTCTATTAGAGGGGTACACTTGGAATTTCTGTCCAGGAGGACCAGGGTTCGAGTCTCAGTAAGGGTACTGCCAGTTTCCTGCCAGTTCTCGGGAGGAGGGTGGGGTGGGGTGTCAGCACAGCCATGGGGCAAAGAAATTCCCGCCAAAATTCGAAATTCCCATCAAAATTCAAAATTACCACCAAAATTCGATATTCCCGCGAATATGGTAAGTTGGGGGAGGGCAGAGGTGGGGGAGGGGAGTGGGAGGGGGACGAGGGGGACGGGGCACACATGCGGCTGAGAAAACACGCGACGTCATCCGGGGTGGGGGTGATTAATTGATCAATTTAATTAATTTTTATATCAATTTGATATCAAAATTGCACTGAGAACCCCATTATACTACTACTTCCGTGGCGTGTCGCATCAAACCAGTCAGAAGACAATCATTCTCTCCCTTCTCTTAGTCAAGCTTTTTACAACACATTCATTTTTTTTCAATTCGATAGAGTACCATTCTTTTTCATCAGTCGATGATCTATCTGTCTAGTCTGTAGCGTTCTTCTGGAGCACAACATTCTGAAAGTTTCTATTCTCCTCTTTTCTGAAGTATTTAGCTCCACAGTTCTCTTCAGCTACACTCCAGGCTAACATTTTCAGAAAAGACTTCTTCATGCTTAAATTAATATTTATTGTTGACATATTTCCCTTTTTTGCCATTGTCAGTCTGCATTTTCTCAACTTCGACCAACATCCGTTATTTTGCTCCCCACTCCCCCCGTCCAATAACAAAACTCACGAACTACTTTTAGTGTCTCATTTCCTAATCTAATTCCCTCGGCATCACCTGACTTACTTCGACTGCATTCTATTATCTTAGTTTTACTTTTGTTGATGTTCATCTTATAAACTCCTTTCAAGACGCTATCCATTATTTTCAGCAGATGTTGCAAATGATTTGCGCTCTCTGAATTACGATGCCATCTGCAATTTTTCCCCCGAATTTTAATTTATTTTTGGAATTTCCTTTTACTTTCATCTATTCTACGGACTCAATAAATTAACCCTCTCTCATTCCCTTCTTTATTAACGACCCTGTAATTTCTATACAGCTTTTAGCCAACCTTTCGCTGCGCGCATTTTATATTGTTATCTTTAAGTTTCAAAGAATGTATTCGAGTCAAAATTGTTAAGCTTGTATTTCTTCAGTCTGCGTTCTAAGATAACTTGCGTGTTTCTCCTTTCTCTGGAACCCAAACTCGTTTTCTATCACATCGATTTTACCAGTCGTTCCGGTCTTCTGTAAATATTCATGTTAGTAATTTGCAACTCAGGGTTTGGTAATTCATCTGTCAGCATGCGCCGTAACTTGCTATATCATTTCCTATTTATTCCGAAATGAGAAAACTTAATTACAAAGAAACTCTCGGGGTGACAGTCAACTCTGCTATGACGTGACAAAATGTGGCAGCTATGTATGGGCATTGAACAACGTAAAGCTGTAGCGTTTCTCCCTGAACTCAATAGGGCTGGCCGTCGCATTTTAACCCCAAAACCTAACACAATTAATATTGAACCCTTGTTACCAGAGACGAATTTGCAAAATAAAATGTGTAACGTATACAACTGAAATAAGGAACAAAGATTGAAATGAAATCCCGTAGGCTAACAATGTGGGCCAAACCAAATTTTTTATGTTCGAGCCAAATGTTATTTCAAAAATCTGCACACAAATACTTGTATGGTGGCTCTAAGTAGACAAAAACTGATAAATCAGTTGAACAATATTTAAACCAGCAGTGCAAAAATGTAACTACGGCGTGCAAGCAGAGCATTTACACACAGCTGCTAGCGCAAAATGAGTACAAACAGCCGTTTTTATCCCAGGAAAACCATCAGAAAAATTTAAAGTTTGTCACCGGAAATATCACTAACGGTTATTGTGAAAGGTAAAGTTCATTAATTACCAATGCCTTCGTGAAAAACACCTAACAAAATTCGAAATAGTAAGTTGCAGTGAAAATTTTAAAGTTCACGGCTGCCTTGAACTGTTTCAGTGATGAAATTCGCAAGGTCACAAGATAAACAATCAGTCAACACCACACAAAGTCGAATATGGTCGCAGTCGACCTCTGAGGTGGCGCGGGTAGTGAGCCAGGTTCACGATGACCACATCGCGCTAACGTAACATTAAGTACATCCGATCGTTATTTCATGGCTTGTCAGGCTGGAATGCTCTCAACGCAGTACTAACGAGTCCAGACGCTGCACCCTATGGATTTACGCGATGACTCACCTCGCGCACACATACTTTTACTGCTGAGTTTACCTTTGACGTAATCTACAGGATGTTTCACAGTTCATGTTACACACTTCTAGATGCTGTAGAGGAGACTTAGTAGATCAAGTTCTACATTGGAACCATGTCCGGAATCGCCTTCCAACGACGCTGCAGTGAGTCAAAGTAAATATATGTATACACAAACTGATTCCGTGATGATGTTACAGACTTTCAAGGATGATTGAGACGGGTAAATGTATCAATTTGAGGTAAGGGTTGCTTGTTCGGAAACGAACCAGTCGAAAGTTACAAGCGAAAATCATTCTAATACCTCTGAAATGTATCGGTACTGTTGTTAAGAATGACGGGTATGCAACTTTCAGAGGTGGTAGTGTGGACCGAAACAAGAAAAAAGTCTAGGGAACATTGGTTCTAAAATGCATATTTGAGGAGCTAAGAGCATTGTTCATCTTCGCTGGTGTGAAATACATCTCCTCTATTGAACAAGTGCTCATAACACTTAAGGTAAGTATTTTAGAGACCATGCTTACTGAATAACTTTTCTTGTTTTGGTCCATACTACCACCTCTGAAAAATTGCCCATCCGACAATCTTACCAATAACAGTACCGGTACATATATTCCACTGTATGAGGTATCAGAATGGATTTTGCTTAGAACGTTCGTTTCCGGTAGAGAGACCATGATCTCAAATTGATAGATTTAGCCTTCTCGGTCATTCTTGAACGTTTGTAATGTCATCACGGCATCACTCTGTATATACGAGGGCTGGAACTTAAATAGTGGTAATTATTTATTTACAGCTCGAACAAAATAGATACGTGTTTCAAAGTTTTACTGACCTTCAAAGCAGTCACCAGCATTGTGTATAACCCGTTGACAGCGATGAGCAAGTCGTAGGATACTCTTAGCAGTGCCAGTTGTGTTGACAGGTCCTGCAGAAAGTGTCATCACTTGTCTCTAAGCTGGTCAAACGTTGTGTTCCACAAATTAACAGCTTAGAGACAGAGGTGACGTACAGTGCAAGCTGTTACTGATTTGTTTGACTGATGGGGCTGCTAAGTGCTATACCACCTACTGCACTCCCCTGACTTGGGCCCTCGTTTAGTTCACCTCGATTTCTAAACTGAAGGAAACACTTCACGGCATTCGCTTCAGAACTGCTACAACTTCGTCGGGCAATAGACAGCGCCGCTCGCGACTTCCACATCGCTGGCAACGGGTTATACACAATGCTGGTGAGTACTTTGGTGGTCAGTAAAACTTTGAAACACGTATCTATTTTGTACGAGCTGTAAGTAAATACACTCCTGGAAATGGAAAAAAGAACACATTGACACCGGTGTGTCAGACCCACCATACTTGCTCCGGACACTGCGAGAGGGCTGTACAAGCAATGATCACACGCACGGCACAGCGGACACACCAGGAACCGCGGTGTTGGCCATCGAATGGCGCTAGCTGCGCAGCATTTGTGCACCGCCGCCGTCAGTGTCAGCCAGTTCGCAGTGGCATACGGAGCTCCATCGCAGTCTTTAACACTGGTAGCATGCCGCGACAGCGTGGACGTGAACCGTATGTGCAGTTGACGGACTTTGAGCGAGGGCGTATAGTGGGCATGCGGGAGGCCGGGTGGACGTACCGCCGAATTGCTCAACACGTGGGGCGTGAGGTCTCCACAGTACATCGATGTTGTCGCCAGTGGTCGGCGGAAGGTGCACGTGCCCGTCGACCTGGGACCGGACCGCAGCGACGCACGGATGCACGCCAAGACCGTAGGATCCTACGCAGTGCCGTAGGGGACCGCACCGCCACTTCCCAGCAAATTAGGGACACTGTGGCTCCTGGGGTATCGGCGAGGACCATTCGCAACCGTCTCCATGAAGCTGGGCTACGGTCCCGCACACCGTTAGGCCGTCTTCCGCTCACGCCCCAACATCGTGCAGCCCGCCTCCAGTGGTGTCGCGACAGGCGTGAATGGAGGGACGAATGGAGACGTGTCGTCTTCAGCGATGAGAGTCGCTTCTGCCTTGGTGCCAAGATGGTCGTATGCGTGTTTGGCGCCGTGCAGGTGAGCGCCACAATCAGGACTGCATACGACCGAGGCACACAGGGCCAACACCCGGCATCATGGTGTGGGGAGCGATCTCCTACACTGGCCGTACACCACTGGTGATCGTCGAGGGGACACTGAATAGTGCACGGTACATCCAAACCGTCATCGAACCCATCGTTCTACCATTCCTAGACTGGCAAGGGAACTTGCTGTTCCAACAGGACAATGCACGTCCGCATGTATCCCGTGCCACCCAACGTGCTCTAGAAGGTGTAAGTCAACTACCCTGGCCAGCAAGATCTCCGGATCTGTCCCCCATTGAGCATGTTTGGGACTGGATGAAGCGTCGTCTCACGCGATCTGCACGTCCAGCACGAACGCTGGTCCAACTGAGGCGCCAGGTGGAAATGGCATGGCAAGCCGTTCCACAGGACTACATCCAGCATCTCTACGATCGTCTCCATGGGAGAATAGCAGCCTGCATTGCTGCGAAAGGTGGATATACACTGTACTAGTGCCGACATTGTGCATGCTCTGTTGCCTGTGTCTATGTGCCTGTGGTTCTGTCAGTGTGATCATGTGATGTATCTGACCCCAGGAATGTGTCAATAAAGTTTCCCCTTCCTGGGACAATGAATTCACGGTGTTCTTATTTCAATTTCCAGGAGTGTAGTTGCCACTATTAACGTTCCAACCCTCGTACATGCATTTACAGACGCCGGATCCTGTAACTTTGACACTCTGTAGCGTCGTTGAATAACGTATCTAGACATGGGTTCCCACGTAAAACTTGATCTACTAAGTCCCATGTATAATCTCTGGATGTTTGTGACATTAATTGTGAGACACTCTGTATACAAATCGATAACTAGATGAGTGCAGTGAGGCATGGTACTACAGGGATGCCACGTTGCTCCACGAGCACATCACGGGACCGAGATGCGCTCTGCAGGTGCAAGGTGATAGATAGGGAGGTCAGTCTTCGTCAAGCATCGGGGGAAACACGTGCGTGCACTTAATCTGCTGCGTTTCCCAACTGCAGTTCTTCTGCAGGTGGACGATATAGCTCTGCTTGTTGAGAGAGGTTACACAGTTGTCGCGAGACATTTGTGGACAAGCAAGGTTGTCGCCGCTTCACTGCACCTGCGTTCTGCTGTACACAGAGACATCTCAAAGAAGAAGAAATATATGCACTAGTGTGCAAAACTTAAGGACAAAAGTAATTTTCGCATGATGTGACTCAGCCAAGTAATATACGTCTATCAAACTTGAACCATGCGTAGAATGAACTGCTACAATATAGTACAGAAGGTAACAAAGAAATACACAATGAGATGGACAGAAGTGCCACATTTAGTCAAGATAATAATTACACTGTCACAGCGATACATGGTGGTCCCCTGGACATTACAAAGGGCGGGAAGTGGTCCTTAATAGCACGTGTGGTTACCACAGACGGCAATACATGCTCTGTAAAGTGCTTCCTTGCTGACCGTAAGGTTGGTAATGGTTCCTTGTGGTAGGTCGTTCCAATCCTCCACCAGCGCGGTTGGCAATAGCCGGATTTTCGTTGGTGCATGTCGACGTACTGCAGTAGGCCTTCCCAATGCATCCCACACGGTGGGATTTAAGTTGGGGAGATTGGCAGGTGAGTACACACGCTGAATTCTTCCCGTTCTAAGAGCTCTTCATCTGCGCTATTCCACCGGGTCGCACACTGTCATCCATAAAAATAAAGTCAGGGCCGAATGCACTTTGGGAAGGAGTACAGTGTCACAATGACGTTGACTGGTGAGTGTACCGTGTTCAAAGATTTGGAGCTTAGTACGACCACGCAGTACTGTGTCTCCCCATACCGAACACCTGGACCACCAAAACAATCATGTTCATCAATGTTCCTGGGTGTTATCCGTGTTCCCATCTGTCGACGGTGGTGCTATATTGTTCGATCTGGTGCTCTTTTGGTATCAAGTTGGTATGAAGTTGATATAAAATTCATTGACTAATTAATTAAATTGATCAATTAAACCTCGCTCTATCTCCCCCACTTGTCGTCCCCTCTGGGAAATACCCAACTCTTTTCCCCCTCCTCCTGGGAAACCCTCAGCCCTCCCCACTCCCTTCAGTCCGGAACTGCACTGCTGCTCCGGTCGCAGGTGCGAATCCTGCCTCGGGCATGGATGTGTGTGACGTCCTTGGGTTAGTCGGGTTTAAGCAATTCTAAGTCTAGGCGACAGATGACCTCTAATGTTAAGTCCATAGTGCTTAGAGCCACTTGAGCCTCCCTACTTCCCCTTCCCTCCCCGTCCCTTCCACCCCTTGCATTTCCCTCCCATCCCCTCTTAGCCACCACCAGGATATTTTCTAGAAACGCTCAGTTTCTGCTGAGATGTCGATGTGGAAGGATCTCACGACACGAAGTTCATATCAATGTCAATTACTTTGGAGAGGACATAATAATATATAGTTTATTTATAAAATTCAGATTGTATATCTTTATTTAATCAATTTGCGGGAAACAGGCCTACCCGCACCCCACCAGGAAAAATGGCAAAAGTTCAAAATCAGCGGGAAATTCAAAAATCATCGGGAAAATTCAAATTTTTTCCTTTGGTTGCGAAGCGTGATAGTTGGGGAGCAGTAGCTGCCATTGAGTAAGCACCAGAGAGTAGCACTAGCCAGTCTCGTCGATAACTGCTGGATGTAGAGAGGATATTTTCGCTATTAGTCTAGCACTAGAGAGTTTCTCTAGCCAGTCTAGCCAATAATCCTATGCTGGGAGAATAGGTAATAATAATAGGACACCAAACTATCACTGAAGTGCAGGGGAGTAGTCTTCTTCCCATCTGCTGGTTTACGGTGAAATTGACCATCAGACTGCATTCGCAATGGCCTACTGTAGATGACTACCACCTTATGGAGTGGGTATGTCTGGGAGAAACATTTACATCTTCCTCCGCTAAAAAGAACCTGGTTATTAAGATCTGATTTATAACTGTGGAAACGGACAGTTCGAGTTGATCCTGTCTAAATGGCTAGTCACACTGAACTGCACTTCCAAAATCAGTATGGCATATATATGGTGCAGAAGATTGTAGTTTTAATGGAACATTTGTTAATTATGGAAGGATCCTACACAGCAGCATTGTACTTAAATAGCCCTGACAGTCGTTTAGGACCTACGTTACACTCATCTCATTCCATGGCGCTGTAGGATTACGCGGTATTTTTTTCTTTGTAGGGGGAGGGGTCTATAAGCTTGTATATGTCATGGAAGACTCTAGGTTTGATGGAACTTTTGTTAATGGCAGGAGAGATTATCACAATTATCATCTTTGGAGTTAAATAGCCCTGACAGACGTTTGGTGACTATGTACAGACATCTGGTTCCATTGCTTAGCTGGCTGGGTTTGTTTTATCGTACCTGCCCGCATCTCGTGGTCGTGCGGTAGCGTTCTCGCTTCCCACGCCCGGGTTCCCGGGTTCGATTCCCGGCGGGGTCAGGGAATTTCTCTGCCTCGTGATGGCTGGGTGTTGTGTGCTGTCCTTAGGTTAGTTAGGTTTAAGTAGCTCTAAGCTCTAGGGGACTTATGACCACAGCAGTTGAGTCCCATAGTGCTCAGAGCCATTTGCACCATTTTTTTTTATCGTACCAGATTAAATTTCGAAATTACAATTTAGTCCATATGAACATACATGGCATGAAAGACTCTAGTTTTAATGCAACATCTGTTAATTGCCGTAGGGAGTGCCACGCACAGCACCAATATACTTCTGTTTTTTTGTATGCTTTTAATTCCAAATTTACTTCATGCAGAACCTGTTGGAGTAGGTATATCTTCTTGTAATGAACTTTCGTTAATATTAGAACGACTAAGTGACTGAAATCACGAACAGCACATCTCCATCTCAATGCTCCCACTATCACAAGCAAAACAATACCGCAGATCTACACTCGCTTCATTGCAGCACATACCACTTCCTTCAGACTACGTATGTTCACAGCACTTTGCTGCGTTAGAAATACGTCCTTTGAGGACTCTCGAGCTGTTAATTTTACTGTAGCAACACCACGCACAATGAATATTGATGCACTAACACTGCTGCTGTCGAAGACGGGACTGCCAAGACAGAATGTATTGTACTTAGCCGTATTGTACTCACAATCTCAGTTAGACGCACAGATACCCCCACCTTCGTACCTCACTATACATTCTCAATTACCACTATAACTCTGAGGTCATTGTCAACTTCTATCCCGACATTAACATGCGTAGACCCGTTTATGTTTAAATGATACGTACTGGTGAACAACAACATCGATTCGACAGCTCGGAAGCACATAGTCGCTGCCTACCAATCCTGTGAGCCCACATCTGTTCGTGTTACGTGACTGATATGTGAAGCAAAAGCATCATGCGGATGATGCTAGGATTGTAGAGGTTGGCTTGCTCTATTCGAATATATGATGGATAAAGAAATCTGTGGAAACATGACATATTTTTCCCAGAAACATAGTGGTGGATAGGGTATGTATGGAAGTATACAAGCAATTTTTCTCAATATATTTTGAATAAATGACAGCGTCGGTCGTAAATATCGAAATCCTTTACTTTACGGAACAATGTTGGTCATTGTGTGACCACCTTCAGTGCAAATTACGGTCACCCAGTGACCGAAATCGATCTGTAAAACAAAGGATTTCAGTATTTACTGCCGCTGCTTCCACTTATCCAAAATATATTTATAATAATACGGTCGTGGTGCACACGGTTCGCAATGGAATTAGATATCAAAACATTTTTTTTACTCGTTCAGCATGTGATATTGGGTTAGGAGGGTAATCAATGTTACTGGAGCAATGTACCCTTTACCACGCACTGTACAGCTACTTGCAGTGTATTTGCTTTAGATATGTGATGTTCGTAAGCTATGGAGATGTCTGCAAGGGTGAGAGAAGACCTGTGATGGAACTGGTGGTTGACCCGAACGTATCTGGAGTGAGATTAAGAAGAACGCGTATGTAGGGGATAGACCCATTTGCTGGAATCTTAAGTAAATCAACCCAGTGAGCTAAAGCAGGAAAATATGTCAAGATCTAATTCATTTCTATGGATCATTAATGGAGTGTAATCCCCCTACTAATAAGTTACAGTAAAGGAGGCGAGTGGCCTCAGTTCCTGCCGGCATGTCATCTGGAGACTGTGGCACTACAATTCGGATCGAGGTGTAAGGGCAATAAGATGACTGGTCTTGGTTCAAAAATGGTTCAAATAGCTCTGAGCACTATGTGACTTAACATATAACGTCTTCAGTCCCCTAGAACTTACAACTACTTATACCTAACGAACCTAAGGACATCACACACATCCATGCCAGAGGCAGGATTCGAACCTGCGACCGTAGCGGTCGCGCGGTTCCATTCTGAAGCGCCTAGAACCGCTCGGCCACCCTCGCCGGCGACTGCTCTTGCTGCAGGAAATATCGACATCGATTTGGTCTGGAATGTGCTTGCTGGTTGATTGGCTCTTGATGTACGTATAGGTACTGGGTTTTCATCTAGATAAATACACAGCGCATATGCGTACTACCATGTGGATATACACTGATGAGCCAAAAAAATTATGACCACCTGCTTAATAGCTTGTTTGTCCGTCTTTGGAACGAAATAAATCACTGATTCTACGTATCACAAATCCGAGAGTTATTGGTAGGTTTGGGAAGGTAAGTGACATTGCATGTCTGCACACTGGTCACGTAAATCACGTAAATAAGTGGCCGCTGATTTGCGTAGGCAGTGATGGCGCCCGATGGCGACATATATAGGTTACATGGGAGTTACATCAGACGAATCTGGTTGCCGAGACATCAACGTGAGTTCACTATAACATTCCTCAAACCACTGTAGCATAGTTCTGTCTCCGAGACACAGACAATTGTACTACTGAAAGAAGACATAGCTACCGGGCAGTATATCAAGCATGAAGGTATGCAGGTGGTTCTCAGCTGTCAGCGTGTCTTCGATTACTCCCATAGGTCCCATGAAAGCGTAGGAGAATGTCTCCCGTAGCATAAAACTGCACCCACCAGCCTGCGTCCGTAGCACGCTGCAAGTTTCGAGCCGCCGTGCACCACAGTCACGGCATTTGTGGACACGACCATCGACCAAGTGCAGCAAAAGTGTGATTAGATTAGATTAGATTCAGTTTTCGTTCCATAGACCCAAGAAATGAGATGAATCTCGTGGATGTGGAACATGTCAGAAAATATAACATAAATACATAAAACATTTGAATATAGTACTGTAGGGAAGCAGCCTACTCACGCTGCAGCAAATTCACATCAGTTTCCATTGTGTGTTAGTCAGTCTGCTAGCTCTGACGTCATAGATGTTGCGCAATACCTTAAAAATCAAGCAAATGACATAAAACTTTCCTAGTATGTCTGGAATAATGATAAACTAACGTGTGTTAAATATCAGCTTGATAACTTCAGCCGTTTCCTTTATTTGGACGTTTTTCTATAAAAATAATTGGCGGCACAGAAAAGAGCTAGAGACTGCAAAATTTGTATTTAGATTCAGCTTTCATAATGATTTAATAAAAATAGTACTTTGGATTTCACAAATTAAGATGTTAGTGTAAATTCATGATTTTGTGGTTTTCATCTCAAAACTAGAGGAAGCAAGATAGATTAAGTGAGCTTATAAATCATACTAGGATGTTTAGATTTTAATAGGTTGGAGGTCCGCTATGATGATGAAGCTGTAAAAAGTTTCTTTCAAATATCTATTAAATTATAGCAATAGCGGATCTCAGAAGGGACAGTTCAGAGCCCATCTGCTGCGTGCAGTGCAATTAAATTAATTCTCTCGCCTAAGTTATTAAAGTTAGCCACGTCAAAAATTTATTATCAATACTTCCCTGCGTGCTGAATGCACAGTTAAATTAGGAGCTTCATCGGCCTTCAGCAAGAGAAGCTAAAATTTATTATGCAACTTGAAGTGGTGCGTTACTAGCACAGCGGCTAGTCGAGACAGCCGATTTGATCGAGCGTTTTCTCAGCGGTCCGCACCCCGGCTTTATATATAAGAGCACTGTGCGAGGAAGCCAAGGCCCCAGTTCTCTCCAGACGCTGAATGACACGCCATCTGTGTCGAGAATCGCGCCGCGCCAGTATCAGTGCTACTAACAGCCTCGGGTGCCGTATTCTGTTACTCGAGATGTGCGTAACCAGTAAAGCGTTTCAAGTAAAGTGTTAATTCGGGAATGATTTTCATTATCTAGCCTCAGTGTGCGTATTGTCGTATTTTCACGTGCCGTCGCGGGACAGACATTCTACTACTAATATAGCGTGGCGTTTGATGAGATATTTCATCAAATTATGGCGAGCATTCATTTCAACAATTATTTCGGACATTTATAGTTGCATTGGCGCAATAGACTCTGAACTGTTCTGTTAGTTAGGTTGGAGGGATATTTGTGTGTATATTTGTGATTTTGAGAATATACTCAACTATTTTGGAAAGTCGTCTTTGATTAGAAATCCCGAACAACTTCCTGACTCTACAGAGCTACAAGCTGCAGCTATAATTGTAATCTCAAGGAAGTGGGCACTAGGAACTCTATTTAGAGGCTTCAGGTTTTGTCAAATCGCTTTCTGGGGGTCTACAAAGTAAATAGAGAGCCAGTGTTGAGAACGGCGAAAGACAGCATAACAACATTCTAAAGCTAGAAACTGACAGCAAGCAAACATTAATGCAGCAGTAATATATTTAACAACCAACATCAAAACATTTCTACTCCTCCGACGCCCCACATATGGTGCATCGGCCGGGAAATTACTAAGTGAAAGCGATTTTTAACTATTCGGATTCGCGAGTGAAATGCGACACGCAGCTGAGTAATAGAACAGTGAAAGTGTTACGGGTGCATGTGGACGACGCAATTGGATTAACATCGCATCTGGATTGACGGAGCTGGCACTGAGTCTAGCGGTGCTGCTAGCATCGCGAGAAGCCAGTTTCACCTCACCGCAGTCATCCGACGCAGCAGCCGGAGACGCGCCTGCCATTGCGGGCCACGCAAACACATCACAGCCGTCGGAGTGCCGTCTGCAGTTCAACGCGTCACGTCGCCTCAGTAATCCTGGTACGCCGCGCCGACAACGTCGTGCAGAAGGAACTAAGTTAAGTGAAAAGTTGTTAAAAATTTTACTAACCTGCACTAAAAGACTGTCGGCGATGGAACCGCCAAAAGAAACCGAGTTTAAAATTAAATTAGAACCTATGTATGTTGAGGGAAATGTAAATTCAGACCACGATTCAATTGTAAATATGCATGGAAGTAATGTTCAAGTAAAATATGAAGTATTGTCTCCTGACAGTAGTGTGGGAAGGGGTAATGATTCAGTGATAGAGACCCCTGTAGTAAAGCAGAAAATTGAAATTGTAAATTTATTTGAGGATAGTTTCTCTGATGAATTGAAAATGAAACAGTCATCAGAGATAGTAGAATTTAGAAAGAAGAAGTTAGACATGTCTGATCAATCAGATGTTTCATTTAGTTTTGATGACTCTGGTATTGGAGCTAGTTTTTCGTCACCTGAGTGTGAAAAGAAACCAGCTATTGAGGCACCTAAAGATACTGGGGCTGTTGATTTAAATGTTATATTACAAGCAATAGCCGCCTGTAATGCAAAAATGTCAGCCAGTAATGCAAAAATGACAGCTGAATTAAAGTCTGAAATGGTGGCCAGTCAAACAAATTTTAATAAACGGTTTGAGGCAATGGACAATAAATTAGAATCCAATAATGCCGAATTAAAGTCTGAAATAAGTGAACAGGTCAAAAGCAGTAATGCAAAAATGTCAGCTGAGTTAAAATCTGATATAATTGAGGTAAATAACAGAATTGTGGCCAGCCAAACTAATTTTAATAAACGCTTGGAGGTAATGGACGATACCTTCAAGGCTGGTTGCAATGAATTGAAAGAGGATCTAGATAGTTTGAATAATAAAATAGATTGCAACCATGAGGATATTAAGAAAAAGGTTGCTCAACAGTTTTCTGAGATGTATAAAACTGTAAAATCCGAAGTTGCTGAGGTTCGCAAAGACTTCCAAATGGAAGATGCGAAGTTGGAGCATAAGTTAACAGAAAAGATCGAGGCGGAGTCTGAACTGTGCTCAGATAGATTCAAAGATGTTAATATCAAAATAAACATATGTCAAGAAGACGTAGATGCAATCAAAACTGACACTACTCATATTGTACAAAGAGTAGATAATGTTGAGATGAAAGTAGAGAATATCAGTACTAACATTGCTAACATAGAGAGTAAAGTAGCTTCAGTAACTTCTGGTAATGGTAGTGTACAACAAGTTGTAGCTGCAAACGCCGCTTTTATCGGGTGTCGGCAGTTCTTGCGGTTCGATCCAGATAAAAATATCCATCCGCTAGATTTCTGGAACGATTTTGAAGATGTGATTCCACCGACTTGGTCTGAACGAGAGAAAATCTCATTTATTAGAAGTCATTTAGCAGGTGATGCCATGCGTTGGTCAGCTGATGTAATGTTAAAGTGTAAAACATTAGCGGAATTTAAAACTGCTTTCATTAATGAGTATTGGTCTGGCCATAAGCAAAATGATGTGTTAAGAGAATTTTGGAGTGGAAAACGCTTCAATGCAGGCAAGGAATCAATTAAAGAGTTTGCTAGGTCATGGATCTCACGTTTGTCACATTTGGACGAAAAGCTAAAACCTGAGATGATTATACTAGGTCTTGAAGCCAAACTGCCATGGTTTTGGCAAACTAGAATTATATCGGCCCCTAGAGACAATCTGGATCGTTTCATTGAGTATTTGGAACGTGTAGAACGTGTTGCTGCCAATGAGGAGCAAGCACGTAATAACAGAAATGCCAATAACAATAATAGTAATTTTAGGAACGAGCAAAATGGCAATGTAAACATTAGAGCAGTAGGTGTTCGCCATCCTAAGGGAGGTAGGAATTGGGGAAATAATTATCAAAACCAACAATGGCGTCCAAGGGATAATAATTTTGTTCCAAACAGAAATATGCATGTAAATAACGGTACGGAAAGCAATGCTATGCCAGCTAACTATAATGAAACTAAAGGAAACAGCAGTAGGCCGAGGCAGGAAAACTAGTTCCCGTCTATGAGGAAACTGGCGCTCACCAGGCGGTTACTTTTCCTAAGCCAGTAGTTAAGGGAATTGGTAAGACAGATCAGAATACTCAAACCGAACATGTGGATGAAGAGTCGGTAGCACCTAAGGATACAACAGAAATATTAGATCACTCACAGTATTTGATAGATACCGTGTTAGAGACGCTTACTAAGTGGGAAGAGAAAGAGAAGGCGCAGCTGTGTAATGATAGGGAAGAGCTACAAAATATTGAATTGTCAGGTGAAGAAGCAGAAGAAATTCATGCTTATATTTACGATGAAGATGATGTGCTCTTATCTAAAGTGCCTGTGCAGGATGTTGATAATGTACTAATAGATTTAGGACAGGAGATAAGTGAGAATGTAGAGGGTAGGCTGTTGAGGGTCGATGAACCCGGTAGCTGTGACCAGTTGTCACTTGAGAAGGAAACCGACGGTAATGGTGAAAGTGGTTTAGCTGTAACTAATGTTATGCCCGGTCTGGAGGCGCAGAATCGCTCAGACTACAGTAATTTGGGTTATGTTCAGCAAACTAAATGTAATGAAGTCGTGCGGTGTTTCGATTTAAAATTAATAGACCGACTGGAAAAGGCAGCTGAAAATGTAATTCAGGAAACCCCTACACTCTGTGACCTAAATGTAATGAAGACAGATGTTGATCACTTTAGTTGGAGACGAATCCAAAAGGAATTATTAGATGAATTTGAGAAACCACCTGTACAACCTAGAATAAGCCACCCTATAATAATAGTGAATATGTTGGGTATCAATGTACGTTGTCTCTTAGACAGTGGAAGTGAGGTGAGTGCAATATCACAGTCCTTCTTTGATGCATTACCTGGTAAAGACAAGCTTACAGTAATGAGGGTATCGGGACTAAGAATAATTGGTGCTACTGGCAAGGTGTCAAAAACGATAAAGCAAGAAGCTTTGTTGCCCTTTAACATTAATGATAATTTAATTGATCATCCATGTTTAATTGTAAACAATCTCAGTATTGAGGTTTTAATTGGCATAGATTTCTTGTCAAAATATCAGAGTGTTGTTGACTTCGAAAGAAGCCAGTTAAAAATGGTCTTGCCAATAACCGGAATAATTATAGTACCTTTTAGTGATAAACATGAAGTAACTAATGATGAAACTTGGGAGCTGCCTATACGAGTTCTGAAAAATAGGAGGTATTGGGACGAGGATGTTAATCTTAGTAACAGTAAGCTGAACACAGAAGAAGAAGAAGAAGCAATTGTTTTAAATAAAATAGAAACTAAATTGCAGGAAATCGATAAAATTTCAGACGATCGGAAGGAAGAACTGAGACAGGTTCTAAAAAGGCATCATAAAGTATTTTCAGATCGACGTGGCGTGTTCATAGGCAGCCAATGAAGGCTGTAGGGAGGAGGTTGTTCTGTAACCTCTACACAGTGTGGCAGCTGTGCAGTCCCAGCTGTGTGAGATCTTCTTTCCCTTTCAGGTCTCACTCATTCTTCATCTTTCCTGTCCACAAAAAAAAATTTCGACCCCTTCTTTCCATTACGAAAATTTTCTGAAACCAGCATTCAACTAATGAAGGCTGTAGGGAGGAGGTTGTTCTGTAACCTCTACACAGTGTGGCAGCTGTGCAGTCCCAGCTGTGTGAGATCTTCTTTCCTTTTCAGGTCTCACTCACTCTTCATCTTTCCTATCCACAAAAAAAAAAAAAAAAAAAAAAAAAAAAAAAAAAAAAAAAAAAAAAAGAAAAATTCAACTTCTTCTTTCCAACAAATTAAATTTTCCGGTATAAATATTAAGCCAGCATTCAACTAATGAAGGCTGTAGGGAGGAGGTTGTTCTTTAACCTCTACACAGTGTGGCAGCTGTGCAGTCCCAGCTGTGTGAGATCGTCTTTCCCGTTTCAGGTCTCACTCACTCTTCATCTTTTCTATCCACAAAATTTTCGATGTCTTCTTTCCACATTAAATTCTTCCGATATGACTATCAAGCCATGAATTATGTAACTATTCTATCTACCGATTAGCAAAACAAAATACCTGATATGACAAACCTAATAGTGACAAACAATAGAGAAGTATGACGTAAATAAGATAAAATGTGTTTGAGTAAAAATTATGTATAGAACCCTGGTAAAATAATAAGTACAAAGTGTTGTTTTATTGGAAATGGTCCCACAATAATATTTTAAAAAGATATATGAATTCGTGTACGACTAGGATCTGAAGTGGTAGTGAAATCTAGTGTATGCATTAGAGCCAACTAAGAAATAGTAAGGAAGAGATTGCTTAGTGTTATAAGAAAAATATGTAGATAAGTTGTAAAAATAAACTCACCTGGTGTAGCAAGGAAAGGCAGTGTAGGAGAATTGAGCAGTGTTTGTGGTTGAGACGTGAAGGACACGTCCTTGAAGTATTTATAAGGTTGGAGCTGGCCGTTATTTTAGTGTAGAGTGTGACAGGATACACCTACACATATTGAGGTTATAAGTTGGAGGCGTGAATGCGACCATAGGTACCCTTATGTTAAATGAGACAGAGTAGCTCATGGTGTCCTATAGGTTTAAGGAAATTAGCATTACGCTCGTCCATAATTATTTGATGCATTTTAGTGGTAGGTCTGAGAGAGACTACCTGTGGTTTCAGCGTCCAATTGAGTGGAAATGGATTGCCACGTGAGCAAACTGATCAGCTGCAGTACACTAAAAATATGAAATGAATGTGCTATCCTATGCTTTAAATGTTAATGAGTGAGTGTCAAATAAGTACATACACTAGCAATATAATTGAAAAACATAATGACAGACGTAAAACATTATTTTAGCTCAGCATAAATACACTTCACAGTAAGTAAGTACCTAATTTCAGATGTGGAATTGACAACAGCAGAGGACCAATAAGTGAATTTAGTAATCAACTAAACGTAGTGTGTTTTGAACACTCGCAACTGTACTATTACCAAAAGTTACTCACATGTATAAAGAAGCTGAGGAACAACTACTAATCAAATATACTCATACTATCTCTAAGAATGAAGTAATAAAAAAATGAGTCAGTTAAGTGAATAAAAGACAAATGTATCAGAAATGTACTGAGCATTGGTTCAGTGTTCCGGCCCTGAAATAATAAATTCAGACTAAATATGATTTATGATTGTATGTCTTGAGCATAAATTTTATCTAGTACATGACTAAAGGCGTTTTGAGCCATTTGTTTACCAATTTATGACAATTAAGTAACCTCGAGAGTATTATTGAAAAAGATTCTGTTAACTTTGTTCCAGCAACATATTGAAGGCTAGATGTATATATCCCCATTTCATTGTGACCCACCCTTAGATGTTAAGTGAACAGAGTCTGAGGCACTCTTTTTGTTTGTTCTACAGGACAAACCAGATAATGGCAGCCTGGTAGCTGCGTGAAAGCGTGGAGTGACTTGGACACAACTCACAGTGACCCCTCCCCTTTCCCCTTGTAATTTAGAGAGATCGAGAAGGACGCACACCATAGCAACTTCCCCTCCTCTACCCTTGTGAATGGAAGTGTAGGACGCCAGCCAAAGCGTGTGTAAAAATTTAGTTGTGAACTTTTCTTTCAGGTTTATAAAAGACTGATAAGGAATAATCATCTGTTTATGTATCATGTTATCTTCCTTGAATTTGTGTGTGTAAAAATGTATTTGATGTATTTAATGTAACTAAGATTTTCACAGTTTTTCAATTTCTATGTGTTTGTTAGTCTAAGGCAATATGTATGCCAAAAATATTTCATTGACTTTGCTTAAAATTTGAATAATGACATTTCTAAAGAGGCAGTGAAAATGCCCGCAATTTAAATGATTAATGTAGGAAAACAGTTTCTTTTAATATTTATATATGTTTATAATTCAATTTTGATTTTTCATAGGGAGTTTAAATTGTACTCTTGCTTCCCCTTTTGTAATTAAATTTTTTTTTCTTCATTCATTAACATTCATAAACAAAAAAATTTAAGTAGAGGGTGATGTAGGGAAGCAGCCTACTCACGCTGCAGCAAATTCACATCAGTTTCCATTGTGTGTTAGTCAGTCTGCTAGCTCTGACGTCATAGATGTTGCGCAATACCTTAAAAATCAAGCAAATGACATAAAACTTTCCTAGTATGTCTGGAATAATGATAAACTAACGTGTGTTAAATATCAGCTTGATAACTTCAGCCGTTTCCTTTATTTGGACGTTTTTCTATAAAAATAATTGGCGGCACAGAAAAGAGCTAGAGACTGCAAAATTTGTATTTAGATTCAGCTTTCATAATGATTTAATAAAAATAGTACTTTGGATTTCACAAATTAAGATGTTAGTGTAAATTCATGATTTTGTGGTTTTCATCTCAAAACTAGAGGAAGCAAGATAGATTAAGTGAGCTTATAAATCATACTAGGATGTTTAGATTTTAATAGGTTGGAGGTCCGCTATGATGATGAAGCTGTAAAAAGTTTCTTTCAAATATCTATTAAATTATAGCAATAGCGGATCTCAGAAGGGACAGTTCAGAGCCCATCTGCTGCGTGCAGTGCAATTAAATTAATTCTCTCGCCTAAGTTATTAAAGTTAGCCACGTCAAAAATTTATTATCAATACTTCCCTGCGTGCTGAATGCACAGTTAAATTAGGAGCTTCATCGGCCTTCAGCAAGAGAAGCTAAAATTTATTATGCAACTTGAAGTGGTGCGTTACTAGCACAGCGGCTAGTCGAGACAGCCGATTTGATCGAGCGTTTTCTCAGCGGTCCGCACCCCGGCTTTATATATAAGAGCACTGTGCGAGGAAGCCAAGGCCCCAGTTCTCTCCAGACGCTGAATGACACGCCATCTGTGTCGAGAATCGCGCCGCGCCAGTATCAGTGCTACTAACAGCCTCGGGTGCCGTATTCTGTTACTCGAGATGTGCGTAACCAGTAAAGCGTTTCAAGTAAAGTGTTAATTCGGGAATGATTTTCATTATCTAGCCTCAGTGTGCGTATTGTCGTATTTTCACGTGCCGTCGCGGGACAGACATTCTACTACTAATATAGCGTGGCGTTTGATGAGATATTTCATCAAATTATGGCGAGCATTCATTTCAACAATTATTTCGGACATTTATAGTTGCATTGGCGCAATAGACTCTGAACTGTTCTGTTAGTTAGGTTGGAGGGATATTTGTGTGTATATTTGTGATTTTGAGAATATACTCAACTATTTTGGAAAGTCGTCTTTGATTAGAAATCCCGAACAACTTCCTGACTCTACAGAGCTACAAGCTGCAGCTATAATTGTAATCTCAAGGAAGTGGGCACTAGGAACTCTATTTAGAGGCTTCAGGTTTTGTCAAATCGCTTTCTGGGGGTCTACAAAGTAAATAGAGAGCCAGTGTTGAGAACGGGGAAAGACAGCATAACAACATTCTAAAGCTAGAAACTGACAGCAAGCAAACATTAATGCAGCAGTAATATATTTAACAACCAACATCAAAACATTTCTACTCCTCCGCCGCCCCACAGTACTTACTACCCTGATCAATTGTCAGCAGATTGTCAAAATAGGTGAGTACAATGCGGTAAACTGAATCAGTTAATATTTACAGTGATGTGTCGGCAGAAGTGCCAACACCGTGTTGTTTGAGGAAGCCGAAATGCACGCTACAAGCTCACGCAGGATGGCGTGAGGTCTGAAACAGGATACTTAATGAATGCTATAAAGAAAAGTACATAGCTTCTGGAATACTTAACTTTAATCAACAATTGGTGAACATTGGTCTTGTTACTCTACATGCTTCATTAGATACATAGCAAAGGATAAATGGCGCCTTGCTAGGTCGTAGCAATTGACTTAGCTGAAGGCTATGCTAACTATCGTCTCGGCAAATGAGAGCGTAATTCTCAGTGAACCTTTCCTAGCAACGTCGGCTGTACAACTGGGGCGAGTGCTAGTAAGTCTCTCTAGACCTACCGTATGGCGGCGCTCGGTCTGCAATTACTGACAGTGGCGACACGCGGGTCCGACGTATACTAATGGACCGCAGCCGATTTAAAAGCTACCACCTAGCAAGTGTGGTGTCTGGCGGTGACACCACATACAGAATTAACACGTCGTCAGAATGAAACACTGTCATGCACTATTAATAAATTCATCATACACAAAATACCTAATCTCGACTGTTGTGGTCAAGTGCTGTCAGAACTGAAATCTAACAGATATTTTTAACCATGCTTTCTTGAATTTACACCATAAATGATTCTTATCACGCGCTTTTGCACTCTAAAAACTTTTGCTCTGTTTGATGAGATGCCCCAGAATATGATCCCACATGACATAATAGAATGAAAATAAGCACAGTATGCAAGTTTTTTATATTTATATCTCATACATCTGACATTATTCTCATGGCAAATACAGACTTGTTTAGGCGCTTAAGCAATTCTGTGGGATGCCCTTCCCAACTGAATTTATTATCGAGTTTTAATCCCAGAAATTTAACACTGTCAGCCTCGTCGATCCGCATGTCTTCATATGTTATACACATGCTGGAAGGAAATCTCTTACAGGTTCTGAACTGCATATAGTGGGTCATCTCAAAGTTTAATGACAGTGGATTAGCTTTAAACCACTTGTTAATGTCAGTAAAAATTTGATTAGCAGCTATTTCTAAATCTGTACTTGACTTGCCACTTATTGGAATATTTGTATCATCTGCAAACAAAACAAACTTAGCATCTGTCAACGTAACAGATGGGAGTCATTGATGTACACAAGAAAAAGCAATGGATCCAAGATGGAACCTTGAGGAACACTACATGTAATTAATTCCCAGTCAGATGAAGACTAACTGCTTACAGCACAGATATTTCGCAACGACACTCTTTCTTTCCTGTTAGATAAGACTAAACCATTTCACAGCATTGCCGGTGACTCCATAATACTATAATTTACTTAAGAAAATGCTGTGGTTCACACAGTCAAAGGCTTTTGACAGGTCAGAGAAAATGCCAATAGCCTCTAATTTATTATCTAATGAATTAAGTACATTCTCACTGCAAGTGTAAATAGCTTTCTCTATATTAGAACCCTTAAAAAATGAAATTGTGACTTGGACAGCATATTATTTGCAGTCAGATGCTTAAGATGAAACGTCCCCTTAGAAAAATTTATACAAGACTGTGCTTAAACTGACATACAATATTTTTAGCGCAACGCAATCTGACTTTCAAAAACCCCTACAAAAGAATGGCCCTGACTAACATTAACCTATACCTTTCACAAATCACTTACCTCACCAAAAATCTTCGTTACTCGAACTACTGCAATACAGCGAGCGCCACTACTGCCAGCTAAATAAAAGATTCAAACTACGGAAGGCACTAACTACTGATAGGCATAGTTAGCAAATGAAAGATTTTAATAGAGAACAAACAATGTATTTACCTTAATAGTCATAATTGACATCCAGTCTTACAAATTTCAAAACTCCGCCATCTCTCTCCCCACATCCACCACTACTGGCGGCTCACCTCCAACTGCGCAACGCTACGCGCTGTTAACATCCAGCTGCCGCTGCCCAACACTACAATGGCAGACAACAATGCAAACTAGCCACAGACTGCACACAGCACAGCCAGTGATTTTCATACAGAGCGCTACGTAACGTTGCCAATAAGAAAATATAAACAGCCTATTTACATAGCCCCCATGCTCCCCACAAAAAATTTTACAAATTGTTTTGGGCAGTGGCCAATAATGATTTGATAAAATTTTTCATAATTACGATAACAAAGAAATCAAAGGCACACACTTATAGATAGAATGTTGGTCAAAAGCTAAAATTTTCTCACAGTCCATAAAGACAGTCCTGATCATTCATCACAGTAACATTGCAGTGTTTTTCTCAAAGTCTGAGCAGTAAAAGAAAATGCACACGGAAGTAGTGGATTTCCATGCAATCTTGAAGAAGTAGTGTTGTCCTTCCAACGGAAAGACAGTGCTGACTCTTGACATGCAGACAGGTATTGGTCCACAACAGAGCAACCCACAGCAGAGTAAAAAAAAAAAAAAATGGTTCTTAGCACTATGGGACTTAACATCTGTGGTCATCAGTCCCCTAGAACTTAGAACTACTGAAACCTAACTAACCTAAGGACATCACACACATCCATGCCCGAGGCAGGATTCGAACCTGCGACCGTAGCAGTCGCGCGGTTCCGGACGGCGCGCCTAGAACCGCTAGACCACCGCGGCCGGCACACAGCAGAGTCAGTCGACGTTTTGAAGAATATTGGTAGGTAGGTCATCACAGAGCAGACCCACTGTAGTCCTGGTAGAGATTACGGTATTGGTGGGCCACCAGAGTCGCAGACCCACTGCAGTCCTTGTAGAAATAATGGTACTGGTGAGTGAGCAAAGACGCAGACCCACTGTAGTCCTTGTAGAAATAATGGTATTGGTGGGTCATCAAAGGTGCAGACCCACTGTAGTCCTTGTAGAGACGGCCAGCAGCCATTTGTTGCAAATGTGCAAGTGCACAATCACCATCGAAGAGTCTTGCGGACAATATAGCAGGTCCATAAACCACCACTTGTGCACTCACAAAGTTTTTTAATTGTCCTTAGAACCAGCAATGCTGTTATCCAGTCCCTTGCTGAATTATTAACACACGTGCAAACACTAACAGTCCCTACTTCTCACATATTGTCCATATACTATGACCAACAGAAACGTGTGCAGTGAAATGGAACTTACAAGTTACTTAATTTGATGACCTGGTGTCAATTACAATTTTATAACATAAGAATACAATTACAAAGGTACAAAATACTTCATTAAAGAACATAACAATACAGGTGACATTTGTAGTACAGGCTTTACAAAAGAATCGAAATAACATATACATCAGTGTTACAGGAATTATGACATGAGTACATACATAAAAGGTCAGAATAACTTTTGAAACATCGACTTCACACATGAGCATTAAAACAGAACAGAATTAATAATGTGTAAACATCTTTACAAAGAAAATGACATATTATAAATGCAAATTATATTTGAGGATAACAGTATTCCTCATCATAGTGAATGTAGCTTAGTACTACAAAAATTCTACAACATAAATCTTATTAACTAAACACATAAAGACAGGAAAAGGACAAATATACAAGGATACATAAACACATAGCGGAATAATACAAAAGGAGAGACAGGGTTCGTTTTCAGGGTAACATTTGGTACTGCAGTCCAACCCAAAACTTCATTCTGCAGATCTTTCGTCTTATTTCAACATTTGTTTCCACCAAAAAAATCCAATCCAAGCTCGCTTTCTGTATTTATATATTCACATATTTCTTACCCCATTATTTATTTCCAAGAAAATCCTACCTAAACCTGTTGTCCCTAAACCCTACCTTTTTGGTTCATATTCTCTTTCAAAATACTTTTTTTTGGCCAAACCATTTTCTTACAGCTTCTCAATGCATTTCTTCGAATTCATCACAACTCGTTCTCTCATATAGCCTACCCCATCTTAAGCTAACTTAAATCTACTGAGCTCAGATGCTAAACTAAGGGACGAGGCAATGCAGCAGTACAAAACAATTAACACAAACAGCAATGACAAAATATTGAAATTCGCCAAGCAAGCAGCAATATTACAACTAATATTACGCAATGAGCAGCAAACAAGAAAAATAAATCAGTAGTAAAACTGGCTTAACAGAGTAATGTAAAGTGAAATTTAGTAGTACTATGCCTGGCACACAGCAGAAGCAAATGAAATAAATTATATCTAAGCATGACAAAGCTCAAGCAGAAAAATATTTCAGTAAAGACAACAATGCAGATAAGGGAAATGTCTATTCACATCTTAATATCTATGTCATTAAAGTGGTGCACCACAACTTATTCTACAAAATAAATTACCAAGTACTTGAAAAGAAAATTATGAATACAGTTCCTGTGAAGGTAAATGTCTTTTTGTGCTCCCACATTTTTTTGAAAAAATTATTATTTACTCGATCTGTAGACAGAAAATATTTATATTAGTACATCTATAAATTTTATTTTAACCAATGCTGCAGCGCAGCTAGAAACTAGATATTAAACAAATTGAGTAAATAAATACATAAAGCAAGCCATATGGCATTACTCTCAATTAGCAAGACAATAGCCTTGAAATGTTTCTCATCGTTTCATTAGGCATTTTAGTAAATATCATAAATTACTCTCTACAATTACGCGCTAGCAATAAATAATAGCTACACTAATTACACAAACTACAAGAAAAAAATCAGATGGTTCCAGTGAGGTATCCTCGGCTAAGGGTCGACATATGAAACGTCCCCTTAGAACAATTTATACAAGACTGTGCTTAAACTGACACACAATATTTTTAGCGCAACGCAATCTGACTTTCAAAAACCCCTACAAAAGAATGGCCCTGACTAACATTAACCTATACCTTTCACAAATCACTTACCTCACCAAAAATCTTCGTTACTCGAACTACTGCAATACAGCGAGCGCCACTACTGCCAGCTAAATTAAAGATTCAAACTACGGAAGGCACTAACTACTGATAGGCATAGTTAGCAAATGAAAGATTTTAATAGAGAACAAACAATGTATTTACCTTAATAGTCATAATTGACATCCAGTCTTACAAATTTCAAAACTCCGCCATCTCTCTCCCCACATCCACCACTACTGGCGGCTCACCTCCAACTGCGCAACGCTACGCGCTGTTAACATCCAGCTGCCGCTGCCCAACACTACAATTGCAGACAACAATGCAAACTAGCCACAGACTGCACACAGCACAGCCAGTGATTTTCATACAGAGCGCTACGTAACGTTGCCAATAAGAAAATATAAACAGCCTATTTACATAGCCCCCATGCTCCCCACAAAAAATTTTACAAATTGTTTTGGGCAGTGGCCAATAATGATTTGATAAAATTTTTCATTATTACGATAACAAAGAAATCAAAGGCACACACTTATAGATAGAATGTTGGTCAAAAGCTAAAATTTTCTCACAGTCCATAAAGACAGTCCTGATCATTCATCACAGTAACATTGCAGTGTTTTTCTCAAAGTCTGAGCAGTAAAAGAAAATGCACACGGAAGTAGTGGATTTCCATGCAATCTTGAAGAAGTAGTGTTGTCCTTCCAACGGAAAGACAGTGCTGACTCTTGACATGCAGACAGGTATTGGTCCACAACAGAGCAAACCCACAGCAGAGTCAAAAAAAAAAATGGTTCTTAGCACTATGGGACTTAACATCTGTGGTCATCAGTCCCCTAGAACTTAGAACTACTGAAACCTAACTAACCTAAGGACATCACACACATCCATGCCTGAGGCAGGATTCGAAAATGCGACCGTAGCAGTCGCGCGGTTCCGGACGGCGCGCCTAGAACCGCTAGACCACCGCGGCCGGCACACAGCAGAGTCAGTCGACGTTTTGAAGAATATTGGTAGGTAGGTCATCACAGAGCAGACCCACTGTAGTCCTGGTAGAGATTACGGTATTGGTGGGTCACCAGAGTCGCAGACCCACTGCAGTCCTTGTAGAAATAATGGTACTGGTGAGTGAGCAAAGACGCAGACCCACTGTAGTCCTTGTAGAAATAATGGTATTGGTGGGTCATCAAAGGTGCAGACCCACTGTAGTCCTTGTAGAGACGGCCAGCAGCCATTTGTTGCAAATGTGCAAGTGCACAATCATCATCGAAGAGTCTTGCGGACAATATAGCAGGTCCATAAACCACCACTTGTGCACTCACAAAGTTTTTTAATTGTCCTTAGAACCAGCAATGCTGTTATCCAGTCCCTTGCTGAATTATTAACACACGTGCAAACACTAACAGTCCCTACTTCTCACATATTGTCCATATACTATGACCAACAGAAACGTGTGCAGTGAAATGGAACTTACAAGTTACTTAATTTGATGACCTGGTGTCAATTACAATTTTATAACATAAGAATACAATTACAAAGGTACAAAATACTTCATTAAAGAACATAACAATACAGGTGACATTTGTAGTACAGGCTTTACAAAAGAATCGAAATAACATATACATCAGTGTTACAGGAATTATGACATGAGTACATACATAAAAGGTCAGAATAACTTTTGAAACATCGACTTCACACATGAGCATTAAAACAGAACAGAATTAATAATGTGTAAACATCTTTACAAAGAAAATGACATATTATAAATGCAAATTATATTTGAGGATAACAGTATTCCTCATCATAGTGAATGTAGCTTAGTACTACAAAAATTCTACAACATAAATCTTATTAACTAAACACATAAAGACAGGAAAAGGACAAATATACAAGGATACATAAACACATAGCGGAATAATACAAAAGGAGAGACAGGGTTCGTTTTCAGGGTAACATTTGGTACTGCAGTCCAACCCAAAACTTCATTCTGCAGATCTTTCGTCTTATTTCAACATTTGTTTCCACCAAAAAAATCCAATCCAAGCTCGCTTTCTGTATTTATATATTCACATATTTCTTACCCCATTATTTATTTCCAAGAAAATCCTACCTAAACCTGTTGTCCCTAAACCCTACCTTTTTGGTTCATATTCTCTTTCAAAATACTTTTTTTTGGCCAAACCATTTTCTTACAGCTTCTCAATGCATTTCTTCGAATTCATCACAACTCGTTCTCTCATATAGCCTACCCCATCTTAAGCTAACTTAAATCTACTGAGCTCAGATGCTAAACTAAGGGACGAGGCAATGCAGCAGTACAAAACAATTAACACAAACAGCAATGACAAAATATTGAAATTCGCCAAGCAAGCAGCAATATTACAACTAATATTACGCAATGAGCAGCAAACAAGAAAAATAAATCAGTAGTAAAACTGGCTTAACAGAGTAATGTAAAGTGAAATTTAGTAGTACTATGCCTGGCAAACAGCAGAAGCAAATGAAATAAATTATATCTAAGCATGACAAAGCTCAAGCAGAAAAATATTTCAGTAAAGACAACAATGCAGATAAGGGAAATGTCTATTCACATCTTAATATCTATGTCATTAAAGTTGTGCACCACAACTTATTCTACAAAATAAATTACCAAGTACTTGAAAAGAAAATTATGAATGCAGTTCCTGTGAAGGTAAATGTCTTTTTGTGCTCCCACATTTTTTTGAAAAAATTATTATTTACTCGATCTGTAGACAGAAAATATTTATATTAGTACATCTATAAATTTTATTTTAACCAATGCTGCAGCGCAGCTAGAAACTAGATATTAAACAAATTGAGTAAATAAATACATAAAGCAAGCCATATGGCATTACTCTCAATTAGCAAGACAATAGCCTTGAAATGTTTCTCATCGTTTCATTAGGCATTTTAGTAAATATCATAAATTACTCTCTACAATTACGCGCTAGCAATAAATAATAGCTACACTAATTACACAAACTACAAGAAAAAAATCAGATGGTTCCAGTGAGGTATCCTCGGCTAAGGGTCGACATATGAAACGTCCCCTTAGAACAATTTATACAAGACTGTGCTTAAACTGACACACAATATTTTTAGCGCAACGCAATCTGACTTTCAAAAACCCCTACAAAAGAATGGCCCTGACTAACATTAACCTATACCTTTCACAAATCACTTACCTCACCAAAAATCTTCGTTACTCGAACTACTGCAATACAGCGAGCGCCACTACTGCCAGCTAAATTAAAGATTCAAACTACGGAAGGCACTAACTACTGATAGGCATAGTTAGCAAATGAAAGATTTTAATAGAGAACAAACAATGTATTTACCTTAATAGTCATAATTGACATCCAGTCTTACAAATTTCAAAACTCCGCCATCTCTCTCCCCACATCCACCACTACTGGCGGCTCACCTCCAACTGCGCAACGCTACGCGCTGTTAACATCCAGCTGCCGCTGCCCAACACTACAATTGCAGACAACAATGCAAACTAGCCACAGACTGCACACAGCACAGCCAGTGATTTTCATACAGAGTGCTACGTAACGTTGCCAATAAGAAAATATAAACAGCCTATTTACATAGCCCCCATGCTCCCCACAAAAAATTTTACAAATTGTTTTGGGCAGTGGCCAATAATGATTTGATAAAATTTTTCATAATTACGATAACAAAGAAATCAAAGGCACACACTTATAGATAGAATGTTGGCCAAAAGCTAAAATTTTCTCACAGTCCATAAAGACAGTCCTGATCATTCATCACAGTAACATTGCAGTGTTTTTCTCAAAGTCTGAGCAGTAAAAGAAAATGCACACGGAAGTAGTGGATTTCCATGCAATCTTGAAGAAGTAGTGTTGTCCTTCCAACGGAAAGACAGTGCTGACTCTTGACATGCAGACAGGTATTGGTCCACAACAGAGCAAACCCACAGCAGAGTAAAAAAAAAAAAAAAATGGTTCTTAGCACTATGGGACTTAACATCTGTGGTCATCAGTCCCCTAGAACTTAGAACTACTGAAACCTAACTAACCTAAGGACATCACACACATCCATGCCCGAGGCAGGATTCGAAAATGCGACCGTAGCAGTCGCGCGGTTCCGGACGGCGCGCCTAGAACCGCTAGACCACCGCGGCCGGCACACAGCAGAGTCAGTCGACGTTTTGAAGAATATTGGTAGGTAGGTCATCACAGAGCAGACCCACTGTAGTCCTGGTAGAGATTACGGTATTGGTGGGTCACCAGAGTCGCAGACCCACTGCAGTCCTTGTAGAAATAATGGTACTGGTGAGTGAGCAAAGACGCAGACCCACTGTAGTCCTTGTAGAAATAATGGTATTGGTGGGTCATCAAAGGTGCAGACCCACTGTAGTCCTTGTAGAGACGGCCAGCAGCCATTTGTTGCAAATGTGCAAGTGCACAATCATCATCGAAGAGTCTTGCGGACAATATAGCAGGTCCATAAACCACCACTTGTGCACTCACAAAGTTTTTTAATTGTCCTTAGAACCAGCAATGCTGTTATCCAGTCCCTTGCTGAATTATTAACACACGTGCAAACACTAACAGTCCCTACTTCTCACATATTGTCCATATACTATGACCAACAGAAACGTGTGCAGTGAAATGGAACTTACAAGTTACTTAATTTGATGACCTGGTGTCAATTACAATTTTGTAACATAAGAATACAATTACAAAGGTACAAAATACTTCATTAAAGAACATAACAATATAGGTGACATTTGTAGTACAGGCTTTACAAAAGAATCGAAATAACATATACATCAGTGTTACAGGAATTATGACATGAGTACATACATAAAAGGTCAGAATAACTTTTGAAACATCGACTTCACACATGAGCATTAAAGCAGAACAGAATTAATAATGTGTAAACATCTTTACAAAGAAAATGACATATTATAAATGCAAATTATATTTGAGGATAACAGTATTCCTCATCATAGTGAATGTAGCTTAGTACTACAAAAATTCTACAACATAAATCTTATTAACTAAACACATAAAGACAGGAAAAGGACAAATATACAAGGATACATAAACACATAGCGGAATAATACAAAAGGAGAGACAGGGTTCGTTTTCAGGGTAACATTTGGTACTGCAATCCAACCCAAAACTTCATTCCGTAGATCTTTCGTCTTATTTCAACATTTGTTTCCACCAAAAAAATCCAATCCAAGCTCGCTTTCTGTATTTATATATTCACATATTTCTTACCTCATTATTTATTTCCAAGAAAATCCTACCTAAACCTGTTGTCCCTAAACCCTACCTTTTTGGTTCATATTCTCTTTCAAAATACTTTTTTTTGGCCAAACCATTTTCTTACAGCTTCTCAATGCATTTCTTCCAGTTCATCACAGCTCGTTCTCTCATATAGCCTACCCCATCTTAAGCTAACTTAAATCTACTGAGCTCAGATGCTAAACTAAGGGACGAGGCAATGCAGCAGTACAAAACAATTAACACAAACAGCAATGACAAAATATTGAAATTCGCCAAGCAAGCAGCAATATTACAACTAATATTACGCAATGAGCATCAAACAAGAAAAATAAATCAGTAGTAAAACTGGCTTAACAGAGTAATGTAAAGTGAAATTTAGTAGTACTATGCCTGGCAAACAGCAGAAGCAAATGAAATAAATTATATCTAAGCATGACAAAGCTCAAGCAGAAAAATATTTCAGTAAAGACAACAATGCAGATAAGGGAAATGTCTATTCACATCTTAATATCTATGTCATTAAAGTGGTGCACCACAACTTATTCTACAAAATAAATTACCAAGTACTTGAAAAGAAAATTATGAATGCAGTTCCTGTGAAGGTAAATGTCTTTTTGTGCTCCCACATTTTTTTGAAAAAATTATTATTTACTCGATCTGTAGACAGAAAATATTTATATTAGTACATCTATAAATTTTATTTTAACCAATGCTGCAGCGCAGCTAGAAACTAGATATTAAACAAATTGAGTAAATAAATACATAAAGCAAGCCATATGGCATTACTCTCAATTAGCAAGACAATAGCCTTGAAATGTTTCTCATCGTTTCATTAGGCATTTTAGTAAATATCATAAATTACTCTCTACAATTACGCGCTAGCAATAAATAATAGCTACACTAATTACACAAACTACAAGAAAAAAATCAGATGGTTCCAGTGAGGTATCCTCGGCTAAGGGTCGACATATGAAACGTCCCCTTAGAACAATTTATACAAGACTGTGCTTAAACTGACACACAATATTTTTAGCGCAACGCAATCTGACTTTCAAAAACCCCTACAAAAGAATGGCCCTGACTAACATTAACCTATACCTTTCACAAATCACTTACCTCACCAAAAATCTTCGTTACTCGAACTACTGCAATACAGCGAGCGCCACTACTGCCAGCTAAATTAAAGATTCAAACTACGGAAGGCACTAACTACTGATAGGCATAGTTAGCAAATGAAAGATTTTAATAGAGAACAAACAATGTATTTACCTTAATAGTCATAATTGACATCCAGTCTTACAAATTTCAAAACTCCGCCATCTCTCTCCCCACATCCACCACTACTGGCGGCTCACCTCCAACTGCGCAACGCTACGCGCTGTTAACATCCAGCTGCCGCTGCCCAACACTACAATTGCAGACAACAATGCAAACTAGCCACAGACTGCACACAGCACAGCCAGTGATTTTCATACAGAGCGCTACGTAACGTTGCCAATAAGAAAATATAAACAGCCTATTTACATAGCCCCCATGCTCCCCACAAAAAATTTTACAAATTGTTTTGGGCAGTGGCCAATAATGATTTGATAAAATTTTTCATTATTACGATAACAAAGAAATCAAAGGCACACACTTATAGATAGAATGTTGGTCAAAAGCTAAAATTTTCTCACAGTCCATAAAGACAGTCCTGATCATTCATCACAGTAACATTGCAGTGTTTTTCTCAAAGTCTGAGCAGTAAAAGAAAATGCACACGGAAGTAGTGGATTTCCATGCAATCTTGAAGAAGTAGTGTTGTCCTTCCAACGGAAAGACAGTGCTGACTCTTGACATGCAGACAGGTATTGGTCCACAACAGAGCAAACCCACAGCAGAGTAAAAAAAAAAAAAAATGGTTCTTAGCACTATGGGACTTAACATCTGTGGTCATCAGTCCCCTAGAACTTAGAACTACTGAAACCTAACTAACCTAAGGACATCACACACATCCATGCCCGAGGCAGGATTCGAAAATGCGACCGTAGCAGTCGCGCGGTTCCGGACGGCGCGCCTAGAACCGCTAGACCACCGCGGCCGGCACACAGCAGAGTCAGTCGACGTTTTGAAGAATATTGGTAGGTAGGTCATCACAGAGCAGACCCACTGTAGTCCTGGTAGAGATTACGGTATTGGTGGGTCACCAGAGTCGCAGACCCACTGCAGTCCTTGTAGAAATAATGGTACTGGTGAGTGAGCAAAGACGCAGACCCACTGTAGTCCTTGTAGAAATAATGGTATTGGTGGGTCATCAAAGGTGCAGACCCACTGTAGTCCTTGTAGAGACGGCCAGCAGCCATTTGTTGCAAATGTGCAAGTGCACAATCATCATCGAAGAGTCTTGCGGACAATATAGCAGGTCCATAAACCACCACTTGTGCACTCACAAAGTTTTTTAATTGTCCTTAGAACCAGCAATGCTGTTATCCAGTCCCTTGCTGAATTATTAACACACGTGCAAACACTAACAGTCCCTACTTCTCACATATTGTCCATATACTATGACCAACAGAAACGTGTGCAGTGAAATGGAACTTACAAGTTACTTAATTTGATGACCTGGTGTCAATTACAATTTTATAACATAAGAATACAATTACAAAGGTACAAAATACTTCATTAAAGAACATAACAATACAGGTGACATTTGTAGTACAGGCTTTACAAAAGAATCGAAATAACATATACATCAGTGTTACAGGAATTATGACATGAGTACATACATAAAAGGTCAGAATAACTTTTGAAACATCGACTTCACACATGAGCATTAAAACAGAACAGAATTAATAATGTGTAAACATCTTTACAAAGAAAATGACATATTATAAATGCAAATTATATTTGAGGATAACAGTATTCCTCATCATAGTGAATGTAGCTTAGTACTACAAAAATTCTACAACATAAATCTTATTAACTAAACACATAAAGACAGGAAAAGGACAAATATACAAGGATACATAAACACATAGCGGAATAATACAAAAGGAGAGACAGGGTTCGTTTTCAGGGTAACATTTGGTACTGCAGTCCAACCCAAAACTTCATTCTGCAGATCTTTCGTCTTATTTCAACATTTGTTTCCACCAAAAAAATCCAATCCAAGCTCGCTTTCTGTATTTATATATTCACATATTTCTTACCCCATTATTTATTTCCAAGAAAATCCTACCTAAACCTGTTGTCCCTAAACCCTACCTTTTTGGTTCATATTCTCTTTCAAAATACTTTTTTTTGGCCAAACCATTTTCTTACAGCTTCTCAATGCATTTCTTCGAATTCATCACAACTCGTTCTCTCATATAGCCTACCCCATCTTAAGCTAACTTAAATCTACTGAGCTCAGATGCTAAACTAAGGGACGAGGCAATGCAGCAGTACAAAACAATTAACACAAACAGCAATGACAAAATATTGAAATTCGCCAAGCAAGCAGCAATATTACAACTAATATTACGCAATGAGCAGCAAACAAGAAAAATAAATCAGTAGTAAAACTGGCTTAACAGAGTAATGTAAAGTGAAATTTAGTAGTACTATGCCTGGCAAACAGCAGAAGCAAATGAAATAAATTATATCTAAGCATGACAAAGCTCAAGCAGAAAAATATTTCAGTAAAGACAACAATGCAGATAAGGGAAATGTCTATTCACATCTTAATATCTATGTCATTAAAGTGGTGCACCACAACTTATTCTACAAAATAAATTACCAAGTACTTGAAAAGAAAATTATGAATGCAGTTCCTGTGAAGGTAAATGTCTTTTTGTGCTCCCACATTTTTTTGAAAAAATTATTATTTACTCGATCTGTAGACAGAAAATATTTATATTAGTACATCTATAAATTTTATTTTAACCAATGCTGCAGCGCAGCTAGAAACTAGATATTAAACAAATTGAGTAAATAAATACATAAAGCAAGCCATATGGCATTACTCTCAATTAGCAAGACAATAGCCTTGAAATGTTTCTCATCGTTTCATTAGGCATTTTAGTAAATATCATAAATTACTCTCTACAATTACGCGCTAGCAATAAATAATAGCTACACTAATTACACAAACTACAAGAAAAAAATCAGATGGTTCCAGTGAGGTATCCTCGGCTAAGGGTCGACATATGAAACGTCCCCTTAGAACAATTTATACAAGACTGTGCTTAAACTGACACACAATATTTTTAGCGCAACGCAATCTGACTTTCAAAAACCCCTACAAAAGAATGGCCCTGACTAACATTAACCTATACCTTTCACAAATCACTTACCTCACCAAAAATCTTCGTTACTCGAACTACTGCAATACAGCGAGCGCCACTACTGCCAGCTAAATTAAAGATTCAAACTACGGAAGGCACTAACTACTGATAGGCATAGTTAGCAAATGAAAGATTTTAATAGAGAACAAACAATGTATTTACCTTAATAGTCATAATTGACATCCAGTCTTACAAATTTCAAAACTCCGCCATCTCTCTCCCCACATCCACCACTACTGGCGGCTCACCTCCAACTGCGCAACGCTACGCGCTGTTAACATCCAGCTGCCGCTGCCCAACACTACAATTGCAGACAACAATGCAAACTAGCCACAGACTGCACACAGCACAGCCAGTGATTTTCATACAGAGTGCTACGTAACGTTGCCAATAAGAAAATATAAACAGCCTATTTACATAGCCCCCATGCTCCCCACAAAAAATTTTACAAATTGTTTTGGGCAGTGGCCAATAATGATTTGATAAAATTTTTCATTATTACGATAACAAAGAAATCAAAGGCACACACTTATAGATAGAATGTTGGTCAAAAGCTAAAATTTTCTCACAGTCCATAAAGACAGTCCTGATCATTCATCACAGTAACATTGCAGTGTTTTTCTCAAAGTCTGAGCAGTAAAAGAAAATGCACACGGAAGTAGTGGATTTCCATGCAATCTTGAAGAAGTAGTGTTGTCCTTCCAACGGAAAGACAGTGCTGACTCTTGACATGCAGACAGGTATTGGTCCACAACAGAGCAAACCCACAGCAGAGTCAAAAAAAAAAAAATGGTTCTTAGCACTATGGGACTGAACATCTGTGGTCATCAGTCCCCTAGAACTTAGAACTACTGAAACCTAACTAACCTAAGGACATCACACACATCCATGCCCGAGGCAGGATTCGAAAATGCGACCGTAGCAGTCGCGCGGTTCCGGACGGCGCGCCTAGAACCGCTAGACCACCGCGGCCGGCACACAGCAGAGTCAGTCGACGTTTTGAAGAATATTGGTAGGTAGGTCATCACAGAGCAGACCCACTGTAGTCCTGGTAGAGATTACGGTATTGGTGGGTCACCAGAGTCGCAGACCCACTGCAGTCCTTGTAGAAATAATGGTACTGGTGAGTGAGCAAAGACGCAGACCCACTGTAGTCCTTGTAGAAATAATGGTATTGGTGGGTCATCAAAGGTGCAGACCCACTGTAGTCCTTGTAGAGACGGCCAGCAGCCATTTGTTGCAAATGTGCAAGTGCACAATCATCATCGAAGAGTCTTGCGGACAATATAGCAGGTCCATAAACCACCACTTGTGCACTCACAAAGTTTTTTAATTGTCCTTAGAACCAGCAATGCTGTTATCCAGTCCCTTGCTGAATTATTAACACACGTGCAAACACTAACAGTCCCTACTTCTCACATATTGTCCATATACTATGACCAACAGAAACGTGTGCAGTGAAATGGAACTTACAAGTTACTTAATTTGATGACCTGGTGTCAATTACAATTTTGTAACATAAGAATACAATTACAAAGGTACAAAATACTTCATTAAAGAACATAACAATATAGGTGACATTTGTAGTACAGGCTTTACAAAAGAATCGAAATAACATATACATCAGTGTTACAGGAATTATGACATGAGTACATACATAAAAGGTCAGAATAACTTTTGAAACATCGACTTCACACATGAGCATTAAAGCAGAACAGAATTAATAATGTGTAAACATCTTTACAAAGAAAATGACATATTATAAATGCAAATTATATTTGAGGATAACAGTATTCCTCATCATAGTGAATGTAGCTTAGTACTACAAAAATTCTACAACATAAATCTTATTAACTAAACACATAAAGACAGGAAAAGGACAAATATACAAGGATACATAAACACATAGCGGAATAATACAAAAGGAGAGACAGGGTTCGTTTTCAGGGTAACATTTGGTACTGCAATCCAACCCAAAACTTCATTCCGTAGATCTTTCGTCTTATTTCAACATTTGTTTCCACCAAAAAAATCCAATCCAAGCTCGCTTTCTGTATTTATATATTCACATATTTCTTACCTCATTATTTATTTCCAAGAAAATCCTACCTAAACCTGTTGTCCCTAAACCCTACCTTTTTGGTTCATATTCTCTTTCAAAATACTTTTTTTTGGCCAAACCATTTTCTTACAGCTTCTCAATGCATTTCTTCCAGTTCATCACAGCTCGTTCTCTCATATAGCCTACCCCATCTTAAGCTAACTTAAATCTACTGAGCTCAGATGCTAAACTAAGGGACGAGGCAATGCAGCAGTACAAAACAATTAACACAAACAGCAATGACAAAATATTGAAATTCGCCAAGCAAGCAGCAATATTACAACTAATATTACGCAATGAGCAGCAAACAAGAAAAATAAATCAGTAGTAAAACTGGCTTAACAGAGTAATGTAAAGTGAAATTTAGTAGTACTATGCCTGGCAAACAGCAGAAGCAAATGAAATAAATTATATCTAAGCATGACAAAGCTCAAGCAGAAAAATATTTCAGTAAAGACAACAATGCAGATAAGGGAAATGTCTATTCACATCTTAATATCTATGTCATTAAAGTGGTGCACCACAACTTATTCTACAAAATAAATTACCAAGTACTTGAAAAGAAAATTATGAATACAGTTCCTGTGAAGGTAAATGTCTTTTTGTGCTCCCTCATTTTTTTGAAAAAATTATTATTTACTCGATCTGTAGACAGAAAATATTTATATTAGTACATCTATAAATTTTATTTTAACCAATGCTGCAGCGCAGCTAGAAACTAGATATTAAACAAATTGAGTAAATAAATACATAAAGCAAGCCATATGGCATTTCTATCAATTAGCAAGACAATAGCCTTGAAATGTTTCTCATCGTTTCATTAGGCATTTTAGTAAATATCATAAATTACTCTCTACAATTACGCGCTAGCAATAAATAATAGCTACACTAATTACACAAACTACAAGAAAAAAATCAGAAGGTTCCAGTGATGTATCCTCGGCTTAGGGTCGACATATGAAACGTCCCCTTAGAACAATTTATACAAGACTGTGCTTAAACTGACATACAATATTTTTAGCGCAACGCAATCTGACTTTCAAAAACCCCTACAAAAGAATGGCCCTGACTAACATTAACCTATACCTTTCACAAATCACTTACCTCACCAAAAATCTTCGTTACTCGAACTACTGCATTACAGTGAGCGCCACTACTGCCAGCTAAATAAAAGATTCAAACTACGGAAGGCACTAACTACTGATAGGCATAGTT
Source organism: Schistocerca nitens (assembly GCF_023898315.1). Classification (NCBI taxonomy): domain Eukaryota; kingdom Metazoa; phylum Arthropoda; class Insecta; order Orthoptera; family Acrididae; genus Schistocerca; species Schistocerca nitens. The sequence continues at coordinate 273,252,279 of NC_064620.1, forward strand.
AGCAAATGAAAGATTTTAATAGAGAACAAACAATGTATTTACCTTAATAGTCATAATTGACATCCAGTCTTACAAATTTCAAAACTCCGCCATCTCTCTCCCCACATCCACCACTACTGGCGGCTCACCTCCAACTGCGCAACGCTACGCGCTGTTAACATCCAGCTGCCGCTGCCCAACACTACAATGGCAGACAACAATGCAAACTAGCCACAGACTGCACACAGCACAGCCAGTGATTTTCATACAGAGCGCTACGTAACGTTGCCAATAAGAAAACATAAACAACCTATTTACAAAGGCAACCCCTGAATACAACCTTTTCAAATATTTTTGAGAAAGCCGGCAAAAGTGAAATTGGTCGACAGTTTGATGGCATCTCTTTATCCCCCTTCTTGTAAACAGGCTTAACATCAGCATATTTTAACCAGTCTGGAAATGTTACGCTGATAAGAGATTGATTACACAAATAACTTAAGACAGAACTCAACTCGCATGACTACTCTTTGATTAACTACATTGATAGGTTATCATACCCACTGGGATACTTAGATTTTAAGGATTTTATGATGGATGCTACTTCTTTGGGAGACATGAGTGTCATTTCCATTTTACTGAACTTATTATTAAAGGCTGGTCTCAGATACTCCATTGCTCTCTTCACCGAACCTGATAACCCCAAGCTGTCAGTAACAGCAATGAAGTACTTGTTTAAGAGGTTTTGCAACATTACATGTACCTGTTACCAAAGTCTCATTTATTTTTAAATCTATATATTTCTCCTCCGCTTTGGCCCCACCTGTCTCTGTGTTCACTATATCCCATACAGTTTTTTTCTTTTTTTTGGTGCCTGATGTAGTTATCTTTTTCTCATTATAAAGCTGCTTCGATTTCTGGATTACTTGCTTCAATATTTAGCTGTGTTCTTCGCAATACATTACAATTCTAGCATCAGAGCTGTTCCTAGATAGTAGATACAACCTTCTTTTTATCCCACATGATATGTTTATTCCTTGTGTAATCCACAGTTTATTTTTGACTTCTGTGTGATTTGAGTTACCTTTAGGGAAAACAATACTCAAAAGTGGAGGTAACTTTATTAATGAATGCTTTTTATTTTCCATTTGAGTCAGAAGTATTGTAAATTTCTATCCAGTTCATGTCTTTGAACAACTTCCTGAATTTCTTAATTTTTGACTTATTTATTACCCTCCTGTGCTCTGATTTAATAGATTTTTTATCGTGTCAAGTTTCAACACTTAACACAAGATGCTGCATATCATGATCAGATAGCCCATTTACTATTGGTTTTGTGATATCACTTTTTTCCCTAGATTTGTCTACAAAGATATTATCAATAGCAGTCTCAGAGTATTTACATATCCTAGTAGCAAAATTCACAGTAGGAACTAAATCGAATGATAGTGTTACTGACTGCAATAATTGTCCACTGACAGAGCTTTTCAATAAATCCACATTAATATCACCAGCAACCACTGTTTCCTTTTTTATTACGAGATCGGACAGCAGAGCTTCCAGAACTTTTAAGAAGAGGTTAAAATTTCCTGAAGGTGATCTGTACGTACCTACTATTATAAAGGTCTCATTATGAAATACTACCTCTGTTGCACAAGCTTCTAAGTGCTACTCACCCGAAGAGCCGACACGTTTCCATTGATCGATGGTCCCGAGCCAACTGCAGTCGTAATTGACGATGTCTTTGGGTCTACATGTTATTAAGTAGGAATGGTCTGCTGCGGAGCTCGATGCTCAACTATGTTCGATGAGCGGTGTGCTCCCCGAAACAGTTGTGCGGTCACCAGCACTGTGCTCTGTCGGTAGATATGCCACAGATCACCATCTGTCATTCAAATGGTTCAAATGGCTCTGAGCACTATGGGACTTAACATCTGAGGTCATCAGTCCACTAGAACTACTGAAACCTAGCTAACCTAAGGACAGCACACATATCCATGCCCGAGGCAGGATTCGAACCTGCGACCGTAGCGGTCGCGCGGTTCCAGACTGAAGCGGCCGGCACCATCTGTCATACTTCACAGAACAGACAACCCTCCGAACCACACGTTCTGTGAAGAATAGTGGACGTCCAACCATTTAGCGCCTAGTGGTAGTGTCAGTGTCCTTCTACCTTTTTCTGTAAATACTCGCGACAGTAGCTCGTGAATATTCGACCAGCTTCGACTTGTTCACAAGCTTTGCATAATAATAATGCCATTTGATAAAGTCACTTATCTTAGTGGATTTCCCCATTTACAGCCCATATCTTCGCTAGGATTATCCCCCATCCGTCTCTGCTTCGCTCACATGCCTTTCATAGCGCGCCGCATCAACACCGACTCAAAGGAAGGCCTCGGCGCTTGTTGGCGACGTCACGTCAGCTAGGCACGGCGAACGCCAGGTCTGTTGCAGGCAGAAACGCCTGGACGAGTTTATCACTATAAATCTCTTATTTTTGGGCAAAATGTTTGGTATTGTTTTGGATTCTGCAGTTTTATTTAGATGAAAGATTTTCTTACTATCGTAAAGCTACAAATGAAGATCATAGTTCTGTATTACTGAATCCTGTCGAAACAAACGTAGGTAAATATGAGAAGATGCTTTGCCCCATTGCAAGCTTCGGAAATTTTACATTCAAGTAACTATATTTACTTGATCCATTTTGTTATCGAAACTTACCCCAACCCCCTTGCAATGAACTCGTTTCTTTTATTTATTTATTTATTTTCGTTTGACATCGTCACTGGAAATATGAACTAATTTACATGTGTAAATGTCCAACTGTTGCCAGTCATTAGATTACAGTCGTTTTCAAGGAAAGGAATTCTAAACATGAAACAAAATAGCTTCATACATCGAAAATACTGCTGAGCTTAAACTTTTTTAAATATGCACATTAGAAAAGATACATAGTCCCCTCTTGCAACTGAAAGGAGAAACTTTATAAGATAAAAAAAATTTATTTGATAAAACAAGTATCTCTCTTTTTCCTCTTCTTCTGTCCCCCATCCCATTCCCAACGTGTACAAACGCAAGATATTTCATTAACATTCAGTGCTCCTCACCCCATAGTCAACCAAGATACCTCAAGAAGAGCACCAATATGTTCACAATTTCTTGTAAAAGCAACCCAGTACAAACGTAACTTCCTCAGATTTATAAATAAGGTAAAGAAGCACGAATTCTGTTGCTGCTGGACCATGAAGTTGTTTTTGTATGTCAATCCTTAAAACAGGTGGAAATTTAAGTTCAGGAGTACTCTATTTGTTAAGACGTGTAATGAATTGCACAATTAATTGATTGCAGAAATCTCTCAGAACAATGTGTGTTGTTCAATTACCGCCAATAGTTTCACATTTTCCTGTGCCAGAGAGGGAGACACCACCATTATGAGTATGCCTGCAACAGACCTGGCGTTGGCCGTGCCTAGCTGACGTGACGTCACGAACAAGCGCCGAGGCCTTCCTTTGAGTCGGTGTTGGTCGCATGCCAACAGTTCCACCAGGTGGCATCTACCCTCGCGATGAGTACTGGTCGTAATGTTTTGGCTTATTAGTGTACTATTTTCTAGACAGAATACGGTCTCATGGTCGGTCCTCTCCCGAAGAACGCGTAGGGGGAAAATGAACAACGGTGTGATTAAACCCCAAATCTTTCCCTACTCTTGAAGTAGCTCTGAATTGTGCGTGGAAGTGTGAGGCTGTTGCACCAACGTAAATGATTCGGTGGACAGTGTGCGTGCTGGAAGCTCTGTGACACTGTTAGAATTATATTATGGAGATATATCCCAGTCGAAAAACTGGTTATGTACTTCCCATGAAACACTATGCTGTCAACGAAGACTCTGATATGATTATGCCGTCTCATATCTAGCGGCGTGAGTATTGGAATACGATGAAGAAGATTAGTACACACACAAGGACATATTTATAGACAATCATTCGATATCGACAAATTACAGAGGCATCAGATTTTCTTTGTGCAGTCTTCGTATAATAAAGGTGCAGCAGTAAGGCTTTCTTGGTGACTAAAAAAACCTATACCTGACGTAGCGATCATAGAAGAGATTAAGATATACAGGGCGAAAAGCATTTAAACCGGCAAATTCTGGGAGGTTGTAGGGGACATTTTTCCCCAATGTCATTTTTTCCTATGATGATTATTTAAACCGGTGGAGGCCGTATTACGCTCTCGAGTTGTTAGAGGTCGTATTACGATCTTTCGTTGTTAGAGGGTATATTACGCTCTTCCGTTGTAGGCAACTACTGTCCACCAGTGTAGTAGTGCGTTGTCTCTGTTTACTAATGGGGTAATACACCTAGAGTGAGTACACTGATATGGTTGGTACGTACTACGTAGCGCACCACAACGGATGAGCTGCACATAGGGTTTATCAACAACAATAACCTAATCGCCGTAACCCGCATCATACGAACTTTGCTGCTGTGTACCAGCGTCTGCGTGAGACCGGGTCATTTAGCAGATTACCTGGACAGGGACGCCGTCGCACGGTAAGAACGCTGCAATATGAGGAAGCTGTCTTGCAGCATGTGGAGCGGGATCCTTCAATCAGCACTTGTGCAATTGCACGTAATATGTTGACGAATCAGACGAATGTAAGAACAGTTCTTCGAGAGCAATTATTACGTCCATTTCACTTACAGCGTGTCCACAACCTGGAACCAGTTGACTATCCAACCAGAGCACAGTTTTCGCAGTGGTACCTGGAACAGTGTGAAATGCATCCTACATTTCCATTCTCTGTGTCGTTTACCGATGAAGCAACGTTCGGGCGTGATGGAGTCTTCAACATGCACAAGTCGCATGTTTAGAATGAGGATAACCCACATGTCACAGTTACTAGCGCTCATCAAGTGCGGTTCTTCGTTAATGAGTGGGTCGGTGTTACTGGGGACTGTTTAATTGGGCCGTATCTGCTACCTAGGGCATTAACTGACAGGCACTATTACAATTTTCTCGCCAGAGCATTGCCAGAATTGCTGGAAGACGTCCCGCTCCCTACAAGACAACGAATGTGTTTCCAACACGACGGGGCGCCGGCACATTTCAGTCGTCGTGTACGTCGATTCATGGACCGACGGATCCCAGAAACGTGGACTGGCATAGGTGGCCCTGTACTATGGCCTGCTCGATCCCCATATATGTCCCCTCTGGACTTTTTTGTGTGGGGAGAGATGCGCAACCTTGTTTACGCAACTCCTGTTGCATCAGAAGAGGTTGCCCGGGTAGTTTCAGCAGCAGGAACAATTCAGGATACTCCTGGGGTTTTTGCCCGTGTCAGGTAGAACATCATCCGATGGTGTAACCTTTGTTTACGTGTCAATGAAGGCATTTTTGACAATCTACTGTGCCGGCCGAAGTGGTCGTGCGGCTAAAGGCGCTGCAGTCTGGAACCGCAAGGCCGCTACGGTCGCAGGTTCGAATCCTGCCTCGGGCATGGATGTTTGTGATGTCCTTAGGTTAGTTAGGTTTAACTAGTTCTAAGTTCTAGGGGACTAATGACCTCAGCAGTTGAGTCCCATAGTGCTCAGAGCCATTTTTGAACAATCTACTGTAATTGAAATTGTGTTATGTTAATGTGTTGTCTCTTCGTCATAAAAAAATGGAGAAGTGTTTGTTGGTTTAATTAATTTCCCGCCAGAGAAATCTTCCTCTACCGGTTTAAATACTCCGCATAGGAAAAAATGACATTAGGGAAAAATATTTGTCTTGATGTCCCCTACTCCCAGAGTTTGTCGGTTTAAGTACTTTTCACCCTGTATACAGGGCCATACAGAGATTCGTTTGTACTCTGTTATTACGCATGTGACATAGTTCACACCATATGGCGGTTTGCAGAATGTGCATTTAGAAATAGACTCCTGTCTACAGCAGGGTTGTGACGCCGGTTAGCTATAGCGATTTGCAGAGAATCTAAAACGGACAGGCGTTGGAGCTGGATGTAGATAAATGTAACAGTTGAATGTAAAATAGCCGAAGATATCTGCTACTGTTCTATTGCGTCATTGACTACAAATCACTACCAGCCGTACCAGGGTACCAGTCGCTAAATAAAAAAATAAAAATAAAAAAAGCATGTGCATGCTAATGAATTTCTCCCTGAACGTTAATGCAGTTTTTTCCCCTCATTGTTGTAGCTCTCTACATAGCCAGCGACGGGTAAGGGCTAGCCAGCCTTCTAACTAATGAAACAGTGCTGTCGGAAACTGATGTGATGTAGAGAGAATTAGCAGGGTTTTGTGACTTGGCTGACGTTTATATCGCTATATTTCGAATTCTGGGAGAGTCGTACAAATTTTGGGGGGGGGGGGAGGGAGGGAGGTAAGCGACACTGAACAAAAGGAAGGGTGAGAGGAGACCTCTTTACCGCTTCTTCTAATTGTTGGGAGGAAACATATTACTCCCTCCCACTTACGTCTTGTGACTGAAGAACGCATGATTCTTGCGAATATTGGAGGGGGGGGGGGATGGTAACTTTGACAAAAGGGGAGTTGAGAGGCGATCTCTATACTGCTTCTTCTAAGTGTTGTGGGCAAACATATTACAGCCTCCCACACACGCCTCACGATGTGTCTGCGGTGAGAAAATTAGAGGCTAATACAAAGGTTTTTGGTGAGAGATAATGATTAGCAGAAGTTCCGTTTTTTGTTTTCTCGATAAATAATAAGGCAGCATTCTTCCGTGAGTTTTTTGTGCCTATAAATGGATGGACTGATCTCTTAACAGGTCGGTAGAGTCCCTCAAATCTCTGTTCTCAATAATGTTCCTCGAAAAGAACATAGGATTCTCATTTGAGTTACCTGGCGAGTGTAATCCGACTGCAGGAAAAAAGTTACTCGGCACGCAAAGGGACTCTCAAGATGATATTATTAACTAGTCAAACAGTTTTACATCAGTGTGCCGTTGGTCGGGTGGAAGCGAGAGGGCGAGAGTGCCGCAGTTATTATTTGCGAGCTCGAGTGATAATTACGCATTTTGTCGTTGTGACGAGATCTCTTAAGGAAATTTCAATCTCCCACCTACAGAAGGAGAGACGGCCATCGAAATAAAGTCAGCTGTATTACTGCATTTATGATGTGATACGTAGTGTTAACCTAATTTACAACGCCTCTGGGCTGTTATTTGGCTACCTTAAGAGACTTCGTAGCTGACGTGTCATTTGAGTACCGTCAGACAGTTTGAAAATGAAGAGGCATCACATGACAGAGGTAGAGTATGGTCTACCTCTGTCACGTGAGCTTAAGTTGGGTAACAGTTTGTGGGTACATAGTTTTGGTAATACGTAGATTTTTTTATACAGTGGGAAGTAAATTTGGGCTTAATTTCATCCAGAAACACATTCTGGGGAACTTACATACTTAACAGCAAAGAAGGGAAAGCAGAAATGTGGAAGGAACATGTAGAGTGTCTATACAAGGGCGATGTACTTGAGGACAATATTATGGAAATGGAAGAGGATGTCGATGAAGATGAAATGGGACATATGATACTGCTTGAGGAGTTTGATAGAGCACTGAAAGACCTAAGTCTAAATAAGGCCCCGGCGGTAGACAATATTCCATTAGTACTACTGACAGCCTTGGGAGAACCAGTCCTGACAGAAGTCTACCATCTGCTGAGCAAAACGTATGGGACAGGCGAAATACCCTCAGACTTCAAGAAGAATATAATAATTCCAATCCCAAAGAAATCAGGTGTTGACAGATGTGAAAATTACCGAAATATCACTTTGATAAGTCACGGTGGCAAAATAATAACGCGAATTAGTAACAGACGAATGGAAAAACTGGTAGAAGCCGACCTCGGGGAAGATCAGTTTGGATTTCGTAGAAATGTAGGAACACGTGAGGCAATACTGACCCTATGACTTATCTTAGAAGAAAGATTAAGGTAAGGCAAACCTACGTTTCTAGCATTTGTAGACTTAGAGAAAGCTTTTGACAATGTTGACTAGAATACTCTCTTTCAAATTCTGAAGGTGGGAGGGGTAAAATACAGAGAGCGAAAGGCTATTTACAATTTGTACAGAAACCAGATGGCAGTTATAAGAGTCAGGGGTATGAAAGGGAAGCAGTGGTTGGGAAGGGAGTGAGACAGGGTTGTAGCCTATCCCCGATGTTATTCAATCTGTATATTGAGCAAGCAGTAAAGGAAACGAAAGAAAAATTCGGAGTAGGTATTAAAACCAATGGGGAAGAAATTAAAACTTTGAGGTTCGCCGCTTACATTGTAATTCTGTCAGAGACAGCAAAGGACATGGAAGAGCAGTTGAACGGAATGGATAGTGTCTTTAAAGGAGGATATAAGATGAAACATCAACAAAAGCAAAACGAGGATAATGGAATTCAGTCGAATGAAGTCGGGTGATGCTGAGGGAAATAGATTAGGAAATGAGACACTTAAAGTAGTCAAGGAGTTTTGCTATTTGGGGAGCAAAATAGCTGATGATGGTCGAAGTAGAGAGGATATAAAATGTAGACTGGCAATGGCAAGGAAAGCGTTTCTGAAGAAGAGAAATTTGTTAACATCGAGTATAGATTTAAGTGTCAGGAAGTTGTTTCGGAAAGTATTTGTATGGAGTGTAGCCATGTATGAAAGTGGAACATGGACGGTAAATAGTTTGGACAAGAAGAGAATAGAAGCTTTCGAAATGTGGTGCTACAGAAGAATGTTATAGATGGGTAGATCACATAACTAATGAGGAGATATTGAATAGGATTGGGGAGAAGAGGAGTTTGTGGCACAACTCGACAAGAAGAAGGGACCGGTTGGTAGGACATGTTCTGAGGCATCAAGGGATCACCAATTTAGTATTGGAGGGCACCGTGAAGAGTAAAAATCATAGAGGGAGACCAAGAGATGAATATACTAAGCAGATTCAGAAGGATGTAGGTTGGGGTAGGTACTGGGAGATGAAGAAGCTTGCACCGGATAGAGTAGCATGGAGAGCTGCATCAAACCAGTCTCAGCACTGAAGACCACAACAACATACTTAACGGCACTTGGTCCTCACTTGATGAAACCATAGATGACGTGGCAAAGACTGTAGGGGAAGAGAAAGACTGTATTACATTCGAGAAATAATTGTGGAAATGAGTGTAAGTGCTACTGCGGTATGAAGGTTAGGAATTTCGAGGAGCGTCTCCGCTAGAGGGAAGTGAGCGACGTATCGCCGGTGCACGAGGCGTATGGCGTTGGCGGCCCGCGCACATGTTTGGAAGCGCGAGCGAGGTTCGCCGCGATTGCGTGGCCGGCATCGGCGAGGAGCCAGCAGCAGGCCCGGCGTCGTCAGTGTGGGCGCGGTTACCACAGCCTGCTCTGGCTGGGCCGGGCTGCCCAGTACCAGGCAGAGGCGGCTGGCGGCCGCTGGTCGCTGCTCGGTGCTCGCCCACCGGCGCTCAGCCTCACAAGGTCAGCGGGGCGCGCGCTTAGTACGCCACTCAGCCGTCAGCGCGAAAGTGGGTTCCGTCACCGCGCTGATATGTTAGGCATCCCACAGTGGGACGCGGCGTGACCTTGGACTCCTCCGTCCATTGCACCAGCTATGCCGAGCGGTGAAGGACACCGACAGCGTACGAGCGTGGAATTCAGTTTGCCGCGCGGACGAACGAGAAATTTCTTCACTACCTTCGTGTCCGCCCCCGGTAGCTGAGTGGTCAGCGCGACAGAATGTAAATCCTAAGGGCCCGGGTTTGGTTCCCGGCTGGGTCGGAGATTTTCTCCGCTCAGGGACTGGGTATTGTGTTGTCCTAATCATCATCACTTCATCCCCATCGACGCGCAAGTCGCCAAAGTGGCGTAACATCGAAAGACTTGCACTCGGCGAACGGTCTACCCGACGGGAGGCCCTAGTCACACGACATTTATTTACTACCTTCGTCATACCACAAATTTCTGTAATGGTGTATCCATTGGCTTTCCGTTATTATTTTAATATCTGCAGTGTCTTTCTCCTATTTATTCATATGCTTCATAAGTTTAAAAGTTATATTCTGTCTTCCGTGTACGTCATGTTCGTAGAAGAATTAAAAGCAGCATTAAATGGACAGAAAATAGAAAACCTACTCTCCTAGACGGTATTAACGCTGAATTAATCAAATATGGAATAATCATTTTAGAATTTTGCTTCCTCCACTTTTAAAACCTGTTCTGAAAGGACTGTTTCGTACCTGAAGAATGGAACACAGCTAAAGTTATTTCTATATTTGAAAAAGCGATAGGAAAGACGCAGGAAATTCTAGAGGAATAAATCTATTAAATGCAGGGCATAAATTTAAGGGAAAATTCTTAATCAAGGTTTACAAACCAGCAGTAATCTCAGAAGAAAAATAGGGCCCCAGAAAAGAACGTTCACGTAATTATAATATAATTATAATGAGAGAAATAACTGAAAAACGTTAGGAATGTGGCTCAGAAACGCATTTAAGAACTATTATGAGAAAGCTTTTGATAAGGTAAAAATACCCCTTCTGTGCAAACAACTAGAAGTAAGAGGATTTCTGAAACCGCTTATTAATACCATAGTCTACATATAAATACAAAACACAGTTATAATTTCAGGTACGAAAGTGTCAGATAAAATTTTAATACATCAGGTTGTTTGACGAGGGTGCAGTCTATCTCCTACTTTATTTATTTTATACATCGACAACCTAGTTTCTGAAATGAAAGATGAAATGCAGTTAGGAATTAAAATAGGATCTTGCATACCATTAAATACTTCGTTATATTCAGATGTGCAGATAATTATTCAGGAAACAGAATATACACTCCTGGAAATTGAAATAAGAACACCGTGAATTCATTGTCCCAGGAAGGGGAAACTTTATTGACACATTCCTGGGGTCAGATACATCACATGATCACACTGACAGAACCACAGGCACATAGACACAGGCAACAGAGCATGCACAATGTCGGCACTAGTACAGTGTATATCCACCTTTCGCAGCAATCCAGGCTGCTATTCTCCCATGGAGACGATCGTAGAGATGCTGGATGTAGTCCTGTGGAACGGCATGCCATGCCATTTCCACCTGGCGCCTAAGTTGGACCAGCGTTCGTGCTGGACGTGCAGACCGCGTGAGACGACGCTTCATCCAGTCCCAAACATGCTCAATGGGGGACAGATCCGGAGATCTTGCTGGCCAGGGTAGTTGACTTACACCTTCTAGAGCACGTTGGGTGGCACGGGATACATGCGGCGTGCATTGTCCTGTTGGAACAGCAAGTTCCCTTGCCGGTCTAGGAATGGTAGAACGATGGGTTCGATGACGGTTTGGATGTACCGTGCACTATTCAGTGTCCCCTCGACGATCACCAGTGGTGTACGGCCAGTGTAGGAGATCGCTCCCCACACCATGATGCCGGGTGTTGGCCCTGTGTGCCTCGGTCGTATGCAGTCCTGATTGTGGCGCTCACCTGCACGGCGCCAAACACGCATACGACCATCATTGGCACCAACGCAGGAGCGACTCTCATCGCTGAAGACGACACGTCTCCATTCGTCCCTCCATTCACGCCTGTCGCGACACCACTGGAGGCGGGCTGCACGATGTTGGGGCGTGAGCGGAAGAGGGTTCGTCGAACCACAATCATACTATCTCTCTACCATTCCACTCCCGAACAGCGCGCGGGAAATCGAACACCTAAACCTTTCTGTTCGAGCTCTGATTTCTCTTATTTTATTTTGATGATCATTCCTACCTATGTAGGTTATGACAGGGAACATTTTCATGCCGATACAGTCACAGTTACCGATCTGTTCCTCCGTAAAATGTGTTCATATCCTTCCGCATTTAGCATTCCCTTAAACACAATACGGAGACCACATCCTAGTACCACATCCTAGTACCACAACACCAACCCCTCCACACTGCATATGATGGCAGGAATCGTTTCCCAGGGATTCACCAAACTCAAATCCTTCCATTGAATTGTTTTAGGGTACTGCGCAATTTGTCATTCCAAATCACTCGTTTCTAGCCATCCAATGTCCAGTGGCGCCGCTATTTACATCACCTGAACTGTCACTTGGTACTGACCACAGAAGTGTATTGCTTATGAGGAGCCACCCGTCCACTCCCTACGCACGGTCATTATGCTACGTGGACTGCTCATAGCACTTTGGAACTCACAGGTGGTTTCTTCCGCTCATTAAAGCTAGTTTTTACAACTACCCTCCACAATTCTCTATGGTTCCGTTAATACATGAGGTCTGTGTGTTTTAGCTGTGGTTGTTCGTTTACGTCTCCACTTCACAATCACACCACTAAAAATCGACTTCGGCAGCTTTAGAAGGGTTAAAACGTCCCGGACAGGTTTATTACGTAAGTGACATCCAGTGGCTAGGCCACGATTGAGTCACTGAGCTCTCCGAACTGACATGTTTTGCTGTTCCTGGTTCTCTACTGACAACGCAGTACTTCCCGCCTCCTTTTATACTGGGTGACGTGTGGTAGTCGACTACATCAACATCTACGTCATACGCTGCGAGCTACCTAATGGTGTGTAGCGGAGGGTACTTTTTGTACCACTAGCGATACCACCGACCTCGTTCGACTTGCGAATAGCGCGTGAGAAGAATAATTGACGGTAAGCCTCTACATTGGCTTTAATTTCTCAAATTTTCTTCTCGTGGTCATGATGTACAGACTTGACAGAAAATCCTAGGAAGTTCTGGTCTTACGTTAAATCAGTAAGTGGCTCGAAACAGCATATCCAGACACTCCGGGATGATGATGGCATTGAAACAGAGGATGACACGCGTAAAGCTGAAATACTAAACACCTTTTTCCAAAGCTGTTTCACAGAGGAAGACCGCACTGCAGTTCCTTCTCTAAATCCTCGCACAAACGAAAAAATGGCTGACATCGAAATAAGTGTCCAAGGAATAGAAAAGCAACTGGAATCACTCAACAGAGGAAAGTCCACTGGACCTGACGGGATACCAATTCGATTCTACACAGAGTACGCGAAAGAACTTGCCCCCCTTCTAACAGCCGTGTACCGCAAGTCTCTGGAGGAACAGAGGGTTCCAAATGATTGGAAAAGAGCACAGGTAGTCCCAGTCTTCAAGAAGGGTCGTCGAGCAGATGCGCAAAACTATAGACCTATATCTCTGACGTCGATCTGTTGTAGAATTTTAGAACATGTTTTTTGCTCGAGTATCATGTCGTTTTTGGAAACCCAGAATCTACTATGTAGGAATCAACATGGATTCCGGAAACAGCGATCGTGTGAGACCCAACTCGCGTTATTTGCTCATGAGACCCAGAAAATATTAGATACAGGCTCCCAGGTAGATGCTATTTTTCTTGACTTCCGGAAGGCGTTCGATACAGTTCCGCACTGTCGCCTGATAAACAAAGTAAGAGCCTACGGAATATCAGACCAGCTGTGTGGCTGGATTGAAGATTTTTTAGCAAACAGAACACAGCATGTTGTTATCAATGGACAGACGTCTACAGACGTTAAAGTAACCTCTGGCGTGCCACAGTGGAGTGTTATGGGACCATTGCTTTTCACAATATATATAAATGACCTAGTAGATAGTGTCGGAAGTTCCATGCGGCTTTTCGCGGATGATGCTGTAGTATACAGAGAAGTTGCAGCATTAGAAAATTGTAGCGAAATGCAGGAAGATCTGCAGCGGATAGGCACTTGGTGCAGGGAGTGGCAACTGTCCCTTAACATAGACAAATGTAATGTATTGCGAATACATAGAAAGAAGGATCCTTTACTGTATGATTATGTGATAGCGGAACAAACACTGGTAGCAGTTACTTCTGTAAAATATCTGGGAGTATGCGTGCGGAACGATTTGAAGTGGAATGATCATATAAAATTAATTGTTGGTAAGGCGGGTACCAGGTTGAGATTCATTGGGAGAGTGCTTAGAAAATGTAGTCCAGCAACAAAGGAGGTGGCTTACAAAACACTCGTTCGACCTATACTTGAGTATTGCTCATCAGTGTGGGATCCGTACCAGATCGGGTTGACGGAGGAGATAGAGAAGATCCAAAGAAGAGCGGCGCGTTTCGTCACAGGGTTATTTGGTAACCGTGATAGCGTTACGGAGATGTTTAATAAACTCAAGTGGCAGACTCTGCAAGAGAGGCGCTCTGCATCGCGGTGTAGCTTGCTCGCCAGGTTTCGAGAGGGTGCGTTTCTGGATGAGGTATCGAGTATATTGCTTCCCCCTACTTATACCTCCCGAGGAGATCACGAATGTAAAATTAGAGAGATTAGAGCGCGCACGGAGGCTTTCAGACAGTCGTTCTTCCCGCGAACCATACGCGACTGGAACAGGAAAGGGAGGTAATGACAGTGGCACGTAAAGTGCCCTCCGCCACACACCGTTGGGTGGCTTGCGGAGTATGAATGTAGATGTAGATGTAGACGCGAGACGTATGTAGGAGGTAACTATATGAAGGGCTTTTTTCAATAGTGGTACAAGTCCATTAGCTCCACTTTTCTGCCCATAATGCTTCTGAAATTAATGCCCCAAACAAACAGAAAGAAAGGTTCATCTCTAGCAAGAAGCCGTATGCTTGAATATTTCTTGTATCTCAACTGCAGATTTTTCAGTGCTCATTGAACTTTAGGACTCTGTATCTCAAAATGAACATAAATGGACTTGTACCACTATTGAAATATGCCCTTCATCCGATTCTTCCCGGGAAATGCTCTTTCGAAACTTCAATAGTACATGTCTTCGCGATGCACAACGCCTCACTTGTAACGTCTGCCAATGGAATTTGTTGAGCATCTCCGTAACGCTCTCGCACCGTCTAAACGATCTCGCGATGAAACGTGCCGCTCTATCAGTCTGATCTGATAGGGATACCAGATAGATGAGCAATACTCAACTAGCGCTTTATAATCCACTTCATTCGTGGAAGAGTTACGTACCCTTAGGATTCGCCGGCCTCAGTGGCCGAGCGGTTCTAGGCGCTTCAGTCCGGAACCACGCGGCTGCTACGGTCGCAGGTTCGAATCCTGTCTCGGGCGTGGGTGTGTGTCATGTCCTTAGGTTAGTTAGGTTTAAGTAGTTCTAAGTCTAGGGGACTCTCCTGGTAGCTGAGTGGTCAGCGCGAGGGTATGTCATACCTAACGGCTCGGGTTCGATTCCCGGCTGGGTCGGAGATTTTCTCTGCTCAGGGACTGGGTATTGTATTGTCCTTATCATCATCATTTCATCCACATCGATACTCAAGTCGCCGAAGTGGCGTCAACTCGAAAGACTTGCGCCAGGCGGACGGTCTACCCGACGGGAGGCCCTAGCCACACGGCACAGCAGTCTAGGGGACTGGTGATCTCAGATGTTAAGTCCCATAGTGCTTACGATTCTTCCTATGAGTCTGGCATCTGCTTTTTCCACTATTTGTTTTATGTGGTCAGTCCACTCTGGTCATTCCGCTTTGGATAGTTACTCCTAGATGTTTTACGGTAGGTACTGTTACCAGCGGTTCGTCATCAAAAGTGTAGCTGTGCAGTAGTGGATTTCTTTCCCTAAGTATGCGCAATATGTTACGTTTATTTACTTTCAAGATCAATTGCCAGAGGGTGTCCGGCATTACGTAGGGCGTCCGGATACCTTTGAACAGACAGTGTACCAGGTGGTTATAATTAATCTTTCTCTATTCAACACGTTATAACACGGAAACTAATTACTGTACGAGGACCAAATTTGGTAGGATTAATGTCAAGGACATGGGGAAAAGAAATAATGCAAAATCAATTCAATCGAGACACTTTTATTGTGCTGCTACGGTACATCATACCATTACATACCGGTACCATTACTGATACAAAAAGGGGCTCAATATGGCGCCCATCAGTGTCCAGAAGAGCCTGAAGGCGCAGGATTGCATTCTGCACAGCAGAACGAAGCATGTCCGTTGGTATGCTGGCTACGTCTGTTGATACGCTGCGCTTTAGATCAGCACATGTTTGAATGTTCCCCTGGTAAACGTCGTCCTTCAGGTAGCCCCATAACCAGAATTCACAGGGACTGAACATAGGTGATCGTGCCGGCCAAGCTTTTGGAAAAGTTAGGCTGATAATTCGATCGTTTCCAAATATACGCTGGCCAGTCACACTGCACGTCTTTGATTTTTGATCGCCAACCTGTTCAAAAAAGTATGGGCCAATGATGAACTTAGCCATGAAACAACTGGAGGTGAAGATCCCCACAGTCAACAATTCTGTGTGTTCACGTTGCATGGGGGCTTAATTAAAATAAAATGAAAATAATTTTTAATTTTTTCGTTTTAGTAGCTGTCTGTCCGATTACGAAGTCTCGTAACGGTTGGCCCTGACTAGTATTATTACGCTATCTGACTGCATAGAACAATAACAAAGAATGAAATGGAAATTTTCATTAACACAATTAATTAATTAAGTCCCCAGCAACTATAAAACCTACGAAACCAAAGCACAAGTGTAACTGTTCTGTGTGTGGAAGTATGACTCAACGTACGCATCTGGCACGGTTCTTCTTCAACAACACAAGAAATTTTAAATATCATTTATACTGAATTAATTAAAGGAAATAGAAATACCATAATTACTCAAGAAAACAGAATTACACTCTAATACAAGAACACAAGCCAGATGCTTTGTTGACTGAACCTGTAATGACGCATTATTTAAAACATGGAAATAATGAAAAATAAATCAAGTTTCGTTACCTTCATATATTGACCAAAATCACTCTAATCATTGCAATATATCTCCACACCGACTCGCTATTACCACATCTCAACAAGAACTTTTCAGTATCACATCTCAGCAAGCACTCTCTACTAGCACATCTCAACAAACACTCTCTGCTACGAGTTCTTAACAAGCACTGACTACCACGAGCTCTCCCCAAGCACTGACCACTACGACATCTCAATAATCACTGCCAGTGGAGGCGGCGGAACAATACTCTCTAGCGCGATCTCTGGCGCTGCCGCTCAGTGTAGCCACCTTTCAACGTCACTGACAACAGAAGATTGAACTGGTATAGGACCATCCCTCGTCAACTTCAATCCTTGCGAGAAAGTGGAGAGCTAAGGCAACACGTCGTTATGCGTACTATGGTGCAAGCTGCTATACGATATGGATCTTGTACGGATACCATCTGATAGTGGTTCGGAGCATCTTCCGTACAGTGGACTACGGGATGTTCAACTGCCGTGACACAGCACGCGCACTGCCTGACGATACAGCAATTTCGTGCAGCGTTGTCTGCCATAGCAACAGCGATTTCATCAACTACCTGCGGTGCAATCGGTCGGCGGTCTCTTTCCGGAGCGACGCCCAGTTCTGTAGTTGATTCGAACTTCTTCATAATGCTCCGCACAGCAGGTAGAGAAAGAGGACACTTCCGTAATCCTTTCAGCCGGCGATATTCTCGAAGTACAACAGCAAAGGGCCGCAGCTCGTGGTTCTCGCTTCCCACGCCCGGGTTCCCGGATTCGATTCCCGGCGGGGTCAGGGATTTTCTCTGCCTCGTGATGACTGGGTGTTGTGTGATGTCCTTAGGTTAGTTAGGTTTAAGTAGTTCTAAGTTCTAGGGGACTGATGACCATAGATGTTAAGTCCCATAGTGCTCAGAGCCATTTGAACCATTTTTGAACAGCAAAGTCAAATGCGTGAGACTATGAATCACGGTAATTGATCACGGCACCTGGTGGACGTAGTTGGAACTGGACGGTGGCGCTGTGATGCACGGAAATGACGCACCCTATACTCTGGACATTAGTGCTACAAAGTTTCGTACTCGTACATTAATTAGTTCCCGTCTTCCGTCAATTGTGAAGCTTTGTTTCGTCATTACGGAGGTACTCTGCTTGTGCTGACATCAACAGTTCGTAATGCTTGACCAACTGAATGAAACATTTGATATGTGATATGTGGTAGGGCCGTCATAACGCCGGAACTAATTATGATAGAAAAGACACGAACGAAACGTTCATTCTAAAAGGAATCCAAGGCAGAATTGAAAATGTTGCCCATTACTGATAAAATGTCAAGTCGAACCAATTATGAAAGAAGTAGAAGAAATTTTCCGAAGCGGAAAGGAATTGAGTGAGATGCAGAACACTTTTCGTACATTGTCTCGTAAAAAGCAATTTACGGGAATGGATAAACGTTTCTGCAGTTTTTTTTATTTTTTAATAGGACGCATCAAATTTTTGATATTGTCACCCAAAATTGCGATGTTTGTATCTTATTTTACTACCAAGAAAATACGTTGTACTTGTAAACATCATTCTTTGCTTCCGTTCATAATGTGGTGTACACATTGGTTAGCTGTTTTACGTTAGAAACCACTCCATTGCCTCGTTAATGTAGGAGAAGGGCTGGATTTGCTTCAACTTTAAACAGCTAACGACGGATTTTTCAATAAAGTATGAAATGCACCGAGTGTAAACATAAATCACGATTTTCAGAGCCGGCCGCTGTGGCCGAGCGGTTCTAGGCGCTTCAGTCTGGAACCGTGCTCCTGCTACGGTCGCAGGTTTGAATCCTGCCTCGGGCATGGATGTGTGTGATGTCCTTAGGTTAGCTAGGTTTAAGTAGTTCTAAGTCTAGGGGTCTAATGAGCTCATATGTTAAGTCCCATAGTGCTTAGAGCCAGTTTTGAACAATTTTCTGTTCCAGAACTGACAACATCAAGCTTGAAGGAAGGAAGACTCGGAAAGACTCATTCTTTCAGCCTACTAAGGCAGGATTTTGGTTATGGATAAATAAAGTAAAGTAGAAATTAATCTTAGGAAATATCGATGTGGATAGTTAGTTACTATTCATCAAAAGTGGGAAAGATACAGGCAGGAAGTGAAAAATCTATCTCACGAGTACAGTTAGACAAAAGGAGGGGACATCCTATGTTGACTGGTGTAGACAAAGAAACCTTTCTTCGGAAAAAAAGTTCTAAGTTCTGACTAGTTGACAATATCAGACCAATAGAAAAAATGCGGATGTTAAGAAAAAATGGTAAAATATGAGGGGATAGGTGACCACTGGTAAAAAAATTTGGTACTCATTAGGACACGGTTATTTCTCAATCTCGATGACATATTTCTGTGATATCTCTTTAAGCTAAGGCCGAATAAGTGAATTTTTCTCCTATAAAAGGATCACCAAACTGTTCTCTCATCTTTATTAATTATTCTTTAAGTATGCCCCCTTTTGTTTGTATTAGGGCAATTACCAGCCAATCACAGCTGTAAAACTGCGAACAGTTGTTATTAAAAACATGATGGTAAACAAGAAAAGCCGAGAGTTCGCAGATGGCATTGCTTTTAAGTTAGTCTGATTTCTGTGAATCCTATTAAGGGGCCTTATTATCCAATGTACCAGAGTGTAGCTGTTTATAGGGACGTGAAATGGAGTTATCACTAACGCTCAGTAGTACGTAAACCAAGTGGCACGCTTCGGTTTATGGTGAAATGTAATCACTCTAAAAAATGAGACTGGTTTCAAGACACTCGCGCGACTCATCCCAGAATATTGCTCAACGGTGCAGGACACATTCAGACAAGACCAACACGAGAGTGTCGTGTGTATGCCGAAAAATATGAACTGCCTAACATATGGAGGTAGAAAACACCCATGCTGTAAAGCTTTACTTGTAAGTTTCTAGAATCCGTATTAAGTGAGGAATCTAGGGACAGGGAATGGAAGAAAGCCTAATACGTGGTACAACAGGATGTACGTACTACCATGCACATCACACTGGTTTACAAAGTGAGTATTTATCTGTAGATATACATCAGGTGGAGAAAAACACGAATTACATCCTGTCCCTGTTTCCAGCTCATTTCCCCAAAACTAAGTACTGTCGTATCATTAATGTGAACGTAATTTCCTGGTGAGGTTAGTTGGGACCATCATCTAATACAGATGCTACAAAGTAGCCAGGTGTTCCTTACACAGTTTTCAGAAGGCTTCTGATACCTTTTTTCACAAGCGGTTTTTAATCAGATTGCATACCTATGGACTGTCGTCTCAGTTGCGCGACTGAATTCGTGTTTTCCTGTCAGAAAGGTCACAGTCCGTAGTGACTGACGAAAAGCTATCGAGTAAAACGGACGTGGTATTTGGCAAACCATAACTAAGTGTTGTAGGGCTTCTTATGAGCTCCTCGACCATGGTGTCAAGGCTTAAGGGATGTCTACCGTTCGCCTTGTCGTCCTCTGCCCTGCGACATTATATGGATGCGGTCTGGAGTCGCATGTGGTCAGCACATCTCTCTCCCAGATGGTAGATCCGCTCCTCAGTTGGCATCACGAGACGGAGTGCGCTCCGTACCAGCCCTCCCATCAAGGAAAAGCCATTGGCAGTACCACCAGAAAATGTGAACAAGGAGAGGAAATTCAGTAATGGTCTACCACAGGGCTAGCCGCCCTAGTATTCAACCTATATACCTCAGATCTGCTCAGTACCAAGTCAACAAAATTTTGCTACGCGGCCGTTATCGCTCTTACTTCTGGAACCAAAGATCTCGGACAATCGGACACATTTTTCCCAGAAGATCTAGCCGTTATGAGTTCCTATTTTAGCCGGCCCCGGTGGTCTAGCGGTTCTGGCGCTGCAGTCCGGAGCCGCGGGACTGCTACGGTCGCGGGTTCAAATCCCGCTTCGGGCATGGATGTGTGTGATGTCCTTAGGTTAGTTAGGTTTAAGTAGTTCTAAGTTCTAGGGGACTTATGACCTAAGATGTTGAGTCCCATAGTGCTCAGAGCCATTTGAACCATTTTTTAGTTCCTATTTTAGAAAGTGGCGACTTAAATCCACTATAAAGAAAACTGAAGTATTTACGTTCTACCAAACAAGATAATGTGTAACTCAGAGTAGAACTTAACGGAAACACTCTTTGCCTTAATAAATACCCTAAGTACCTTGGTGTCACCCTTCTCCGCGCCCTTTTATATAAATAAATCTTGAAAATACCGCTGCCAAGATAAAAACTCGTAACAATACTGTTCAAAAATAGTGAGGAATGGCATGGGGATCTTCAGCAGATACCTTACGCACATCATCCATTGCGCTGGTCTTCTCAGCACCCGAGTATTGTGCCCCAGTGTGGTTAAACAGCTGCCACACCAGCTTGATCGACGTCCAGTTGAACCACACAATGTGGTTAATAACTACGACAATCCGACCAACACCCATTTATTGGCTCCCTGTGCTGAGCGACATCTATCCACCCTCAATCCGTAGAAGCGAGCTCTTGCTTAGGGGATACCGCAAGCTACAGGAGAACTTGGAATTATCCATACAGGAAGACGTACCAAGTCTACAACGAAATAGACGCCTTTCAAGAAACCCAGCGTTACGGCAATCGGAGTGGCTAGGTGTTCGTAATATCGAAGTGAGAGACTTATGGGACCAGAACCATCAACTTATTGAAAATCCCGAAGAGCGTGAGTGGTTACTAAAGTATAACTGTGATACTGCTGCCACAGAACTGGAAAGGAAACTTTGGGTCAAACTGAAGAGAGCTCGCAGTGAGCATGGTCGATGCACAGACGCACTTTACAAATGGGGTGCTACGGAGTCTCCGCTTTATGACTGTGGGGTTAACCAAGCACATTATAAATGAATGCCCCTTTGCATTCCTATCAGGGAAGTTGGAGTGATCTCATGAAAGCTGCCGATTCAGCTCTAACATGGATTACGAACTTAGATATGACATTTATTTAGCTTTATATGTGTTCTTGTTATACACAGAGAATAATCTTATATACCTGTATTTTTGCAATGCATGTGAGCCCCTCGAATAAATAAATAAGTACCGGGAATCAAATCCGGGCCTTTCCCATGACAAGCCATCCAGTGTGACCACTCAGCTACGAAGACGCACCAATTACAGGTCCTGTGTTGTTATCTACCTATATAAATGATTTAGGAGGCAATCTGGGCAGCCTTTTCAAATGTTTGCAGATGATACTGTCATTTACGGTTTAGTGAAGTCATCAGAAAATGAAAACCAATTGCAAAATAATTTAGATAAGATATGTGTAAGGCACGAAAAGTGGAAACTGACTCTTGATAATGAAATATGAGAGGTAATCCATATGAATTCTAAAAGGAATGCATTACATTTCAGTCACACGGTAAATCACATAAATCTGTCAATTCAATTAAATACCTAGGAATAATTATTACGATTAACTTAAGTTGGAACAGTCACGTAGATAACGTTGTGAGGAAGGCGAACCAAAGACTGAGTTTTATTGGGAGATCACTTAGAAGATGCAACAAATCCTGTAAAGAGACTACCTGCGCTATGTTTTCCATCCCCTGCTAGACTATTGCTGTGTGGTATGGGATCTTTAGCAAGTAGGATAGACACTGAAAAAATCTAAGAAAGGTAGCGGGTTTCGTAATATAACGAAACAGGGGAGAGACTTCACGAGTATGGTAGAACTGCTGGGTTGTCAATCGCTAAAACGAAGGTGTTTTTGGATGCTGTGAAGGCTTTTCACGAAATTACAATCTCCAGTTTTCTCCTTTGAATGCCAAAATATTTTGTTGCCGTCCAACAACAGGGAGAAATGATCATCGTAATAACAGAATTCAGACCTCGTACTGTCTCCTGGGCCCCTACCACCACGGCACACCGCGTCCCCAGGTTGCGGATAGGGTATACGGCCTTCAGATATGAAGGGTAGCTGCGAATACAAAAAAAAAAAAAAAAAAAAAAAAAAAAGCAGTCGCGGACAGCCGGTGGGGAGCAGGCGATGGCGTGATGAACCATCCCTGTTTCTTCTTCTCTTACTATCAAATCTATTCATCAAGAATCAGCAACATTAATGGGCATGGGTCCCTTTGAAGTAAAATATTCCGGAGGTAAACTAGGTTACCATTCGGATCTTCGGGGAGGAACCTACTTCGAAGAGATTCAGGCCGAAAGGAACTTTCAGGTTGGGAACATGAATCGTTAAAAGTTTGAATAGGCCAGGAACGTTCCAGACATTATTAAACGAATTAGATAGATACGATGCAGACATTACAGCTATTCAAGAAACTCGGTGGCAGAGGGAGGGTAGCATAAAGAGAGGTAACTATACATTTTTCTATGGAGGTACGGAAGCTCACAGTTTCGGAACAGTTTTCGCAGTACAGAGAAAAGTGCTTCACGCAATCAGAGATATAAGGTTCATTAGTGACCGACTATCAGTTATAGTGTTATCCGGCAGGTGGAATAGACTAGCAGTAATTAATGCACACGCACCAACTGAGGACACTGAAGAGGTTGTTAAAGACGGCTTTTATGAAGAACTAGATCAACTGTGGGATGAGTTCTCCTCGTACGATACAAAATTAATCATAGGTGATTTTAATGCGAAGATAGGGAAGGAAGAAGCATTCCGGCCTACAATTGGGAAAGAAAGTTTGCATAACATTTCGAATGATAATGGCACAAGGGTGGTTAATTTTGCTGTTTCAAAAGCCATGATTGTTGAGAGCACATATTTCAAAAGGAAGGACATTCATAAAGCAACTTGGGTCTCTCCGGATGGACACACCCGAATCCAAATTGATCATGTTCTTGTAGATCGGAGATGACACACTAGTATAGAAAATGTTAGGACTTTCAGAGGAGCAGACTACGATTCTGATAATTTTCTGGTAGTTGCCAAAGTTCACCAACGGCTATCTACAGCAACATCAAGGTGTCACAATGCAGAACTTGTTAGGTTCGACACTGACAAGCTAAATGATGAAAATTTTAGAAGAAGATACATGATAGAATTTTCAAATAGGTTTGATGCTCTCAGGACACACGAAGATCAAGACGAGGATGTAAATAAACAGTGGATCACTGTGAGGAATAATATCAAAGAGGCAGCGAAGGTCACAATAGGTACAATTAAGAAGAACAGGAGGAAACCGTGGTTTGATGAGGAATGCAAGAAATTGGTAGAGGAAGGGAGAAAAGCGCGATTAGATTGGGATAGAATGGGAGACAGAAAACGAGAGGAGTTCTTGAACATGAGAAGGGAAGTTGGTCGTAGGCTACGGGCAAAGAAGAGGGATTATTTGAACAATCAAACTAAAAAAATGGAAACAAACAGTAAAACAAAAAATATTAGGGAACCGTGCCTAGACATAAATCGGTATAGGAAGGGGTTCAAGGCTAGGACAAATGCACTTCGAGGGGATGCCGGGGGAATACTGACAGACCCCAGTGCTATATTAAGTAAATGGAGGGCGTATTTTGAGCATCTATTAAATGTATACCAGGAAGCAGGAAATGAATAGGCGTACGAAATACATACAGCAGAACTCCAGATACCTGAGCCAGCGTTAAAGGAAGTAAGAGATGCAATCAACAAATTGAAAAACCATAAAGCACCAGGATCAGATTGCATAACTGCAGAATTAGTTAAAAATGGGGGACAGAAATTGGTGGAAGTAGTTCACAAAGTGATAACTAAGGTATGGAACTCAGAGATGATACCTGAAGAGTGGCAGGAGTCGATTCTGATCCCAATTTTTAAGAAGGGTGACAAAATGGATTGTAGTAATTATAGAGGGATATCACTGTTATCAGTATGTTCCAAAATTTTCTCGAATATTCTGCTAAGCAGGCTTACACCATATGCAGATGAAATTGTGGGGGATTAGCAAGCTGACTTTCGGGGGAACAGATCAACTATAGACAAAATATTCACCCTGCATCAAATTTTGGAAAAGAAATGGGAATACAATAAACCAGTTCATAATCTTTTCGTAGATTTTACAAAAGCATATGATTCAGTATTGCAAGCAAAATTCTACAGAATTCTTTTGGAACTTGGAAAAGCAAAGAAGTATGTTAGACTTATGGAAGAGAGTTTGAAAAACACAAAAGGTAGAGTACGCGTGGGGAAATTGGAGTCAGAAGAATTTTTAATAAAGCAGGGAGATGCCCTGTCTCCTCTCCTTTTTAATTTAGTCCTAGAATATATTGTACGAATTGCAGCAGATAGTTCAGAGAGTGTGGAGTTAAATGGAAATATTAAGATATTAGGGTATGCAGATGATCTAAACATCATTAGCGATAGGAAAGAATCTGTAACAGCAAATGCGAATGTGTTAATCAAGGCTACTGAAGATGTAGGTCTAAGGATAAGTGAAGACAAAACTAAATACCTGGTTACTACTAGAATGCCAACAGCAGTAGATCAGGAAATGTTAAGAGTTGGAGACATGCAGTTTGAAAACGTGAACACATTTAAGAATCTAGGCGTAGACATCACTTCGAGAAATGAGATTGAATCCGAACTGAAGAAGAGATTACGGGTGGGAAATGCATGCTACTTCTCACTGAATAGATTACTTTCATCACGGATATTATCTAGTAACTTAAAGATTAGAATATACAAAACTATTATTCTACCAGTTATGCTGTATGGGTGTGAGACTTGGTCACTGACTGTGCAAAATGAAAAGCAGTTTCGAGTATTTGAAAAAAATTTTGAGGAAAATTTTCGGAGCAAAAAGGGATAACATTAGCGAAGAGTGGGGAAAACTGCATAACGAAGAGGTTCACGAACTCTATTCAAGCCCTGACATAATCAGTATTATTAAATCGGGTATGCTGCGATGAGCGGGTCACGTAGCTCAAATGGATGAGGGCAAAGCAACGCGCATTGTACTGGTAGGGCACTTAGAGGGAAAACGTCCTGTGGGGAGACCGAGGCGTAGATGGGAGGACAATGTGAAGGCTGATTTGAGGAACCTAGCTATTGGAGGTGAATGGAAGGAAATAGCCCAAGACAGGGACAGATGGTGAAAATGCGTTGCTGCGGTAATGGACTCTCGAGTCCGGTATGACCAGTGAGATTGAACACCTCGCACCGAGAGACTCAAGTGTTCGTTTTTCCGCGCGCTGTTGGAGAGTGGAACGGCAGAGAAATAGTATTAAAGTGGTTCGATGAATCCTTGGTTCGATGAATCCTCTGCCAGTCACTCGAAATTGAAATTCACAGTTGTCTTGTACATATAGATTTAGATGAAGAAAATATACTGTTGTATATGTCTGCCAGTAACAATGAATCGTGATTGTTTCTTGCGTAAGCTCTGATGTTTTCGTCAATATTAAAGGATGATTAGGTGCAGAAACTGGTGACGAAATCCCTGTGATTCGTCTCACGTCCGTCCTCGACACTACTGTGAGTAATGTGAAGGAAGAAGGTGAGACGGGTTTGTTATCTAACATTTTCTACTTCAGAACAACCATGTAGATCAAGTACGAAAGATTTTTGCACTTCGTCGTGTTTCGTAATGAACGGCGAAATACGAGGGTTGGAACGTTAATAGTGGCAACTATTTATTTACAGCTCGTACAAAATAGATACGAGTTGCAAAGTTTTACGGATCTTCAGAGTAGTCACCAGCATTGTGTATAGCCCGTTGCCAACGATGTACAAGTCGTAGGATACTCTTAGCACTGCCAGCTGTGTTGACAGTTCGAGCGGCGCAGTCTATTGTCCGACGAATTTGTAGCAGTTCTGAAGAGAATGCCATGAAGTGTTTCCTTCAGTTAGAAATAGAGTTGAACTTAACGAGGGCTCAAGTCAGGGGAGTGCAGTGGGTGGTATAGCACTTAGCAGCCCCATCAGTCAAACAAATCAGTAACAGCTTGCACTGTACGTGCTTGAGCGTTGTTCTGGAAAATGATGGTCAGGTCCTGCAGAAAGTGTCATCACTTCTGTCTCTACGCTGTTCATTTTTGGAACACAATCTACGACCAGCTTAGAGACAGAAGTGATGACACTTTCTGCAGGACCTGATCATCATTTTGCAGCACAATGCTCAAGCTCGTACAGTGCAAGTTGTTACTGATTTGTTTGGCTGGTGGGACTGTGTCCAACTGTGTGTGAATTCCTAAGGGACCAAACTGCTGAGGTCATCGTTCCCTAGCCTTACACACTACTTAAACTAACTTAACGCTAAGGACAACACTCATATTGTAAGTAGGCTGTTTAGATTCTTATATTGGTAACGCCACCGCCACGTAGCGCTCTGTATGAAAATCACTGGCTGTACCGTGTGCAGTCTGAGGCTGGTCGGCATTGTTGCAATAGTCGCTATTGTAGTGTTGGGCAGTAGGCTGTTAACAGCGCTTAGCGTTGCGCAGTTGGAGGTGAGCCGCCGGCAGTGGTGGATGTGGGGAGAGAGATGGCGGAATTTTGAGAGCGGACGATCTGGACGTGTGTCCATCAGAAAGAGTAAATTTCTAGTATTGGATATCATGGACTTTATATATATATATATATATATATATATATATATATATATATATATATATATATAATGACTTTTGAACACTATTAAGGACTCTTCGATGGTGATTGTGCACAGTCGCAGCAGATGACTGTTGGCCATCTCGACAAGGACTACAGTGGGTCTGCATCTTTGATGGCCCACCAATACCATTATTTCTACAAGGACTGCAGTGGGTCTGCACCTCTGGTGGTCCACCAATACTGTAATCTCTACCAGGACTACAGTGGGTCTGCTCTGTGATGACCTACCTACCAATATTCTTCAACTTAGACTGACTCTGCTGTGGGTTTGCTCTGTTGTGGCCCATTACCTGTCTGCATGTCAAGAGTCAGCACTGTCTTTCTGTTGGAAGGACAACACTACTTCTTCCAGACTGCATGGAAATCCACTCCTTCTGTGCGCAATTTCTTTTACTAATGAGACTTTGTGAAAAAAACTGTAATTACTATTGTGATAAAGGATCAGGACTGTCTTTATGAGAACAATTTTTGCTTTTGACCAACAGTGTGTCAATAAGTGTATGCATTTGATATTGTAACTACGAAATTTTTTTTCAAATCTGTATTGGCCACTACCCAAAACAATTTGTAAAATTTTTTGTGGGGAGCATGGGGGCTATGTAAGTAGGTTGTTTAGGTTCTTATATTGGTAACGCCACCGCCACGTAGCACTCTGTATGAAAATCACTGGCTGTGCTGTGTGCAGTCTGAGGCTGGTCGGCATTGTTGCAATAGTCGCTATTGTAGTGTTGGGCAGTAGGCTGTTAACAGCGCTTAGCGTTGCGCAGTTGGAGGTGAGCCGCCAGCAGTGGTGGATGTGGGGAGAGAGATGGCGGAATTTTGAGAGCGGACGATCTGGACGTGTGTCCATCAGAAAGAGTAAATTTGTAATATTGGATATCATGGACTGATATATATATGTTATAACTTTTGAACACTATTAAGGTAAATACATTGATTGTTCTCTATCAAAATCTTTCTTTTGTTAACTATACCTATCAGTAGTTAGTGCCTTCAGTAGTTTGAATGTTTTATTTAGCTGGCAGTAGTGGCGCGAGCTATATTGGAGTAGTTCGAGTAACGAAGATTTTTGTGAAGTAAGTGATTTGTGAAACGTATAGGTTAATTTAGTCAAGGCCATTCTCTTGTAGGGATTATTGAAAGTCAGATTGCGTTGCGCTAAGAAATATTGTGTGTCAGTTTAAGCACAGTCATTTATAATTTTTCTAAAGGGAAGTTTCAACATCTATGCCCGAGGGAGGATTCGAACCTCCGGCGGGAGGGGCCGCACGATTAGTGACATGGCGCCTCTAACTGCGCGGCCTGGCGGGACTGCTAAGTGCTGTACAACTACTGCACTCCCCTGACTTAAGCCCTCGTGAGTTCAACTCGATTTCTAAACTGAAGGAGACACTTTACGGCATTCGTTTCAGAACTAGTACAAATTCGTCGGGCAATAGACCGCGCCGCTCGAACTGTCAACACAACTGGCACTGCTAAGAGTATCCTACGAATTCCAAATTGCTGGTAACGGGTTATACACAATGCTGGTACTACTTTGAAGGTCAGTAAAACTTTGAAACACGTTATCTGTTTTGTACGAACTGTAAATAAATAGAAGCCACTATTGAAGTTCCGACCCTCGTAGTTTTGAAATATCGCCACAAATGGTTCTGGGTACTCTTAACTACTAGTCAGTGCCCCTTACGTGTTTCGCCTTTCTTCGAACTGATACTGAATTAGAACGTCTGTCACTGTGGCGTGGCAGGATGCGTGTTCAGATCGCGAAGATAGTTTTACTATGGGGAACGGGGCCTGGAAGCTGGCAATGGGTACGCCCATGGACTCTGTCAGTATTTATAATTAATTAAAGCGGGTTCCGATATTCAACCTGTAGACAATCGAACTGCATTGCTTAGAGAGCAAGGTTCTAGAGGAGATGAGTTATGGTTTTCCTTCATTTTGATAAAAACTTGTTTCCATAGTGAAAGCAGAACAGGGAATGTATGAATCAATATTACGAGGGCTTTTTTTATTCGACCTCTGATGGCTCGGGAAGTTAAAACCACATTGAAAATCCGGTGAAGTTTTATGCAGATTAGTCGCGCACTGTCTCTAGTATGCCCATATGTCGCGTTATTCTCATTCCTGAGCGCGTAGTTAGCATGTAGAAATACCTAGAAAAAGGCGTCTCCCGCCAAGTCTTGCTGAGAAATTTCGCCTGATTTCATGCAGCCCACATAACTGAACTATCATGCATTTCCTTCTTTGTGACAGTTATTCGCTGCCGCATGCTGCAGGTGCAAAGAAGACACTCCTGCAGCGGTTTCGATGGAAAGTGTTTGATCACTCACCATAGAGCCCAGACTTGGCTCCCTCTGAGTTTCATCTCTTCGCTCATAAGAACTTACAGTATTTTGGCACAGACAACGAACTTCAGACCAGCTTTGCATACCGGCGTAAGTCATTGTTGGCTGCTTTCTACGATGAAGGTATTGGAAAGTTAGTAGCACTCTACGAAATAGATCTCAGTCGGAGCTACTGCTTTGTAGGGATATAGCTGGGAAGTGTAGTTAAATGTTGCAAATAAAACATTTTTGATTTTCACTGTGGTTTCCATTTCACGACCGATCGGAGATTGAAGAGAAACAGCCCTCGTATTATGCCTCTCAGGTGATCACAAAGGGGGTAGGTAGGATGTAACGCCAGATAACAGAGGCATAGCTTTAAGAAGTTTGTGCTCGTATAGCGTAATATAGTATAAATAACAGTATCGTGAACATCAGTAAAATTTGATTACGTTGTTCATGTCATGTTCACGTGCTATCGGACCTCACGGGAAATGTCTGCACCTCTACAACTGAATCAGCCAAACAAAGCCATTAATATTGTTGCTACATGTAATGAATAACTTTAGAGTTAGCTCACAAGCTCAGTGGTAAATGTTAAGATATTACGATAAATTGACTTCATCCCGCGTCTAAAACGTTCATCACAACACTGGAGCAGATTGAACACGTGGGAAAGGATCAAGCCCGTTCCATACACAATATCAATAACAGACATGAGTCAAAAATTACAGAGAACGGCAATTTCTCAATACTTAAGACACAAAGTTGACATGAATATTCACAACGGAGAGGCGGGAAGTCCCCAATATGTAAACAAACTGTTAACAAGTGTAATAATGCAGTCCTAACTAAATAGTCTCTTGTCACAGATAATAAAACACAATTACGAACATGGGATGTAATTACAGAAATGGCCAGTTTCATGTAAATGGCAGACATGGAGGATTGTATGGAAACAACAATTATAAGAATAATTTGCACAAACTCCCAGAAATAGACATGCTATGATACTATATGTGCTAAACTACCGTAATCAAGTCCACTAGGTGATAAACAGGAAGAACACTGGCATGTTACTAACCTGATACCATAGTGGCAAAAATACACTGAAGTCTATAAATCAAAACGAGAAAGAATTAGACACAGGTGTTGGCACTGGTTCTGCGTGTAATTTAATGTTGCTCGCCACATACAAAATTAAACCAAGACGTGTAATCATAAATTAATCTACTGAATTACACTTCTGCTCACAACAAAGTGAAACATGTTACACAATGAAATACATCAAACCCTTACCCAACTCCCAAACATGCAAGTACATTTGAAAGAGTCCATCTTATTCTCACGTGTTTCAGAAGCAAAGTGTATGTTCGCGAATTTCGGCAGTCCGCGTCCTCTCAAATGAGTGGAGGAGCACACAGTACCTTTAGGCTGTATAAACTCTGCTCAGAGGCACTTAAAGGGAAACGGCATGTCTCTGGCTTGTCCTGCGTTCACTCCTATCCCCAACTACCATAACACAGTCAGGCTCGCAAAGCTTGGGCTTGCAGTGGTTAGCTCTCCTATTCACTGCGGAATTTTTAAATAATGTCATCCATTCGTTGAGTCACTCGTAATGGTGCACAGGAAGCGATTTGGATCAAACAGGTATCATCACAAGTGAAATACATTTTCCCGTGCGTTCTTCCTCCAGAGGCTCGCCACTGCAGTAAAACAGTGAGAGTCAGTGTGACTTACGTGTTAACAACACGCTCGGAAATTCTAAGTGGCAGATCTTACGAAACACGGCTGGCAGTATCGTTTCAGTAGGCGTAACAGCGGCTGATGTATAATGGGTCTAGCACAGTGGCTCTGCTATAGGTAGAATACAAAAATGAAACGTAACAAGTAATATACTCTGAAATTCGTGAGATGTTACTCTTATTCCCGTTATGAAAATGTTTTCACGGCTTGAGCTTCGAACCAGCTGTCTCCAAGCAAGCACTGTCACATTACGCCGATTCATTTACATCAACCGCTTGAGCGAGTTTAAGTGCACGCACAGCGCTCTACAAACGAAATGGGTGATTAAAGAGACAGAAAAGTACCGTGCAGGACAGGAGTACTGAAACTATTTGGAAATTCGTTCTTTGTTACTCACGGTCGTCATTTACACAGACACTGGGGAGTAGTCACGAGAAGTCACGTGACCTTGACAAGCTCGCTAAGAATGGAGACGACCAGTCTTTCGTTGCGCAGTATTGTGACACAGAATGGATGATGAAACAGAAGTTTGCATACAAGACACGGAAACTATTTTGAAATTCGTTCTTTGTTAGTCACGCTCGATATTTATCCAGAGAGAGAGGAACTGTTCCTCGAAATCTTGTGACCATGACAACCGAACCAAGAGTAGCGATGACTATCCGTTTGTTGCTCAACGTTGTGACATGGTATGTACGACGAAACGGAATACTGCAATCAGTCGTTTACTCAGAACGAGTATATGGTTTACCGTGAATGAAATATCAATCATGTCATTAGGACCAGATGGCTACAGACGATCCCTACAGACTCGTGAGAAGGTAACCCATTGAAAGGAAATAATTATACGTTTCTTAAAATCACTGTGCAGAGTACGTAAACCAGGTGTATGGCACTGTGATCAGCGCTCAATTTATTAATCCGAATTACTTTTATCTTGATAATAAACGATAGATTCGGTGACCTTGCTTTGGGTTTTCAGTAGTCTTCCTAAATCGATCAAGATAAGGCAAAGGAAACGAACGCTATCTTCCTCAAACCTTGTCCTATCCGAGCTTGTGTTCCATCTCTAAAGACACCGTCGTTGACAGTGCGTTAAATCCTACGCTTCTTTCCTCCATCTCATTTCTTTCCTCTCTTTCAATTTCTCTTTTACGAAACTGGTGATTGTTAAATTAGTGTTCGTTTCTTTCCATGTATTTTGCACTCTAATATGAAATTTACAGTCCAGTTTTGTCCCTATTCCGAGTCTTTTTCTACAACTTGAATCACCTCTTTTATATTACAGGGGAAGATGCCAATATCATCAGAAAATGCCAGGCAATCAAGACGAATTTCGTCTTGGAGACAACTAACAAAGAAAGAAATTCAAACCTACAAAGAGGACATACAAACAAATTTGGAACTAATAAACTAAACGAGACAATTTGTTACACATCTGGAACTACGTACGCATTCACGTGGTTTATGTATTCTGCACATTGATTTTAAGAATCGTGTAAATATTTCCGTTTAATGGGTTACCTTTCTCGTGATTTTACAGATCGTCTGCAGCCGTCTCATGCTAACGATATTTCTGACAGTTCATTCACGGGAGACCACCTACTTATGCTGCGTAAGGGACTGACTGCAGTCTTTCGTTTCGTCGTACATACTGCGTCACAACGTTGAGCAACAAACGGGTAGTCATCGCTACTCTTGGTTCGGTTGTCAAGGTCATATGACTTCTAGAAACGGCTCCCCCGCGTCTGTATAAATGCCGACCGTGACCAATAAAGAAGGAATGTTCATTTGAAAAAACTGCCAACCACGCGATCGATTTTGCCATTTCTAATTACTTTCCCAAGAACTAAATTGGATAATGGAAGGGATAAGTTATCCATAGTGTGGCCCTGCCTTGATCTCAAAAATTTACTTTTGATGTGCCACTCAGCGATTATTCGATAAATTTCCTTTTTTTACCAACTTGGAATTCCTCTAGTACGTTAAACAGTGCCTACCTACGGAATCACAAGCTTTTCTGTAATCAATAAATATTATGACTCCTTGCTTGTTTCTGTGAACTTCAAGAATTTGTTCTACACACGAAGTGCTTTTTCGAAATTCTGTCCAGTATCCCCAAGTTAAGTAATTCGTTTGTTTTTCCTACCTATTCAATACGCACCTAGAAAAGATTTTGTAACCGGTGAAGAGTAAAGAGGTTTCTCTATAGTTGTTTATATATGATCTACTCCCTTTCCTTGAGGTGGCTGCATGAATCCATACTTACATTACTTGGAAATTTTTCAATTCGCCTGATGTCCTATAATATTTTTTGAAATGTCTGGCACAGCTTGGCACCACCGATTTTCAACTATTCCGCAGAAATTCCGTCTTCTCCTGGTTCCTTGTTGTTGTCCAAATTCCAGATATCATTTATTTAACTTCTTCGAGTGAGGGTGGTACTGCGTCCAGATTCGGGGTGGTTCACCAAACTGAGTTGATCATTTGAACTTTCACAGTTTAGTAACTTTGAATGGGGTCTGCAATTAGTTTGCAGTTTTCTTTGTTATTTGCTTCCAGTGTTTCATCGCAGTCTCTGAAGCGTACCATAGGGGGTCAGAGTTCTTCTTTAAATTTATGATACTGTGAAGTCTTGATCAATTTCCGTTATGTTTTCGTTTGTTTTCTGTTGGATGTCTGTTCTTGAATCTTAAGGAATTCTTGCCAACTGATTTCTGACTAGGGAGATTCCTAGGAACAAGAGACGAAGTGCTTGTACTAAAATGCATCTGATACTCAGGCACTTGATAGGAGTCATAATTCTATAACACTCCACAGCTGCCTTCACATTTTAAGTGAACAAGACCTGGCGCCAGGTTAGAACATTCGGTGGGAAATTAACATACCGTCCGCAAGGAAGTTAGTAGGGACGATGAAGTACCTAATATGCAAAAGAATGGGGAAAAACACCTCGAAAAAAGTCCCTTATAACCTTATTTGGTTTGCAGAACCATTGGAAAATTAAGGTAAGGATTTCTGCTCAGTGATTTCAGCATTGCTCCTACACTATGTCAGGTCGCAGGTTTGTAATAAAATATTCTTTTGCCTCTACCCTGTATGATGTTGTGGTTTTAAGTCCGGATGCAGCTTTCCACGATGTTCTGTCCTGTTCAAGCCTTTTCCTTTCTGTGTAACTATTTCAATATACATCCATTTGAACGGGTTGGTCTCTAAAAATTTTGCCCCTTCCCATACACCTACTTCTTTCTAGTAGCAAAATGATGATTTCTTGATGCCTCGGAACGTGTGCTGTCAGCCTCTCCCTTCTTTTAGTCAGACAGTGCCAAAAATTTCTATTCTACCCCACTTCAAACCGGAACTGCTCATCAGTTAGTCAATCTTCCCATATAATCTTCAGCATTCTTCCGTAGCACCATATTTCAAAAGCTTCTTCTTTTTGTCTGCACTGTTTCTGTTCATGTTTCACCACCATAAAAAGCTACACCCCAGACAAATACTTTCAGAAAATTGTTTCTAATACTTAAATTTTCATTCAAGGATCCAGAAGTGCTTTTCTTCCTGCTGCCAGTTTCCATTTTACAACCCCTCCACTTCAGTCATCGTCAATTATTTTGCTGCCCAAATAGCAAAATTTATCTATTACATTCAGTGTCTCATTTCCTAATATAGTTCTTTCATCATCGGCTGATTTAGTGTGACTACATTCCATTTCGCTTGCTTAACTATTACCTAACACTTTTCAAGAGACTGACCACTTCATTGTACTGTTCTTTCAAATCCTTTGCCTTCTCTGACAGAATTTCAATGTATCAGCAAACCTCAAAGTTTTTATTTCTTCTCTCTGAACTTTAATTCCCTTTCCAAGTTTCTCTCTGGTTTCATCTGCTGCTTGAACGAAGTAGAGATGGAATAATGTACTTCCTTCTCAACTATTGCTACACTTTTATGCCACTCGACTCTTTCAAAAGTAGCCTGATTTCTGTAGAAGTCTCTATTTTTAATTTCTACTACCTTCAGAATTGTGAGTGTGATCCAGACAATCTTGTCAAGAGCTTTCTCTGTATCTACAAACCCTATAAACATAGGTTTGCCTTTCTTCAGCCTATCCTTTAAGATAATCCTCACGTGTTGCAACATCTATGCAGAATGTAAAAATAATTTTTCCCGAGGCCGGCTTATAATCGCTTTTCTATTCTTGTGAAAATAATTCGTTTGACTGCTTTATAACCATGAATTATTAAAATGTAAGTTCGATAATATTCACACCTGTCAGCACCTCCCTCTAACAAGTCTTTACTTCATTCGAGTTTTCTGCTTGGCTTCACGTGTGGATAATAGCAGGTTCTCTTAGAATGTAGCCTGCCGAGCATTTAAAAGAGCTTAGTGGAAAGACAGAGTGGCTGGTGGCAGAAATAAATCGAATTCCGGGCGCAGGAAGGTATTCGGAGCGCCTGTTGTAATATACTGCCGCCGAACACGCGCTTTCTAAACTCTGAGTGCCTCTAGGGGAGAGAAAGCAGAAGCTCCGTGGAATGGGCTCTGAGGATCTTTATTTGTTCTCAGTGCGAACAGCGTAAATAACACCAAACAATAGTCTGCGAGTACGTAGCCTCTTCTCCAACTACAGCACACTATCTTCGAACACATTGTAATTCTTATTTTAGATCAATAAAACATTTAGTAAAAAAGAAAAAAAAACAAATAACAGGTGACAGATGGAAGAATAAAATGCGAAAACAAAGTATTCACGTGTCTGTGTGAGAAAATTTGTTCGTACGACAGTGTATCCATCTAATCAAAATTACGCACATAACTAAATTTACTCATTGTGCGAGGTGCCGGGGCTAGCAGTAACACTAAATTCTTCTAGAATCTACATATGTAAATGATGCTCTAAGCCCCCCCCCCCTATTCTAACTCCGGCTTTTGCTGTTGCACAAGGATTAAAAAAAAAATACGCGAACTGACTCTAATCAACCCTGCCAGTGGAGTAGAAGAGAGTTTGGCACCTGCAATAATTTAATTTGATAAATAAGTTAAACAAACGAAGGTTTCATTAACATAGTGAGGAATGATAGGGTTGCTCTACCGATTAACAGAATGAAAGTTCTGTCCAAAATAACAATATTATTTATTAAGACTAAACACAAAATAATAAACAAAAACACATGAAACATTTATAATACATCAAATTGGCTCAAATTGGATACTCAAACAAACGCTATGAAGGTGAAGTTGTCCCTAAACTAGATTGTGAGGTTTAAGACGAAGTGGTATGTGGAGCCAATTCCTTGCCACTCAAATCTTAAGAGAGACACACAGCTAACCCAACATTAATTGCTGCTACTCAAGACAGAACAAAGTTAAAAAGAGACGAACAGGCGCGCTCTGCTGAGCTCTGATTATCACCTAGGAAAATCCCTATCTGCCGGTGCTGCGGACATACATTACCAAACTGTCTTCTTAACTGCCAGAACACGATCTGGCGTACTGGAGGCGATGGCTGGTTGCTTCGACGTCCTCGACCGAAAGGCGAGAGCCGACTACCTAGAGCACCCGTACAGGCCGAACACAAAACATTCCCGCCCCCACGACAGTGGCCGTGGTTAAACGTTCCAATCAGCAACTCGAAAACCGGCGGAAAATTCCACTCCATTGCCGGAGCACTACCATTCCACCAATGGAGATTCTTGGCGCCAATTTCTGCGCTGATTTTGCTACGTCACGGAGCTATGCCCTGAGCAAGCCAATTACAGTTACTATTTTGCAGAAAGCGCGGGAATTTGCCCGCCACAACTGCCTGGGTACGCTAGTCATTCCCACACCTCGCTGGTAGCCCGCCAGAAAGTGTTTCCGCTAAGATTCTGCGAAGTAACAGAACCTCTAGCCCAGCCGCTACTTCAGACCCCTCCGGGTGTGTCTTCTGACAATGTCGGCGTCTGCAAAGCATTCACTCGACTTCCTCACACCCGTCGGCTTAACCGTTTCCAGATCAGCGGAGCACACCTGTCACCGGACCAGCCAGGTGACGAGAGACGCTGCTTGGGAAGTCCGCGTGTGAAGGAATAGCAACTTTTCACCGCATACAATTAGAGACGAATATCGTAAGATAGAAATATGAGAGAGGGCTCATGCCATCTCTGATAGCCCCTACGCGATTTTAGATTGTAATTGGTGAGCGGTTGGCTCACTTAGGAGCAAGGTAGTGAGTCAATCGCCCAAGAACAATCTCGCAATCTGACTCCACATGCCGCACTCTATAAAGAAAATCACTGCAACTGAAAAATGCAGCTCATAGAGGGAGGATTACTTATGATGTAGCCAACTTCACCTTCTTAATATGGAACACTAACACTCACATCACACATCCATACCCAGGGAGCCCCTTCCAAACACCGATTCACACAGACATTCACGCTCTAAATATGGCCCGGGCATCTGAGCGAAATATGGAGCAGTTTATTCTTTACAATCAGAGTTGGAGTGCTCTGCAATTAAATGCCCAAGGTGTTACAACAATTTGTATCATTAAACTAACGTGAACTCACTCACACATGATACTATTTAAGTTAACAATCTCTTTGTGAGCTTTCAGAATCTAATTACAACCTCCGATTCATTCTGTCTCCCTGCAGCAAGAATAACCTTTACAAAATGTTCCCTGAACTGATGGTCCATTCACAATGACAGTGGTGGTATCTGCTTCAATTTATGTGGACTACAGGCACACTGTTTGCATACACACAACAATAAATACAAAATACAAAAAAAAAAAAATGGTGTGGAGAACAATACAGTAATTTGTAATAAGAATTACAGTGTAAAACACAAACACATACAAGGTATAACATACATTACAAAAACAACACTAGAGAAATAAATTTAAAAAAAAAACAAGGTTCATGTGGCATCAAGTTGCCTTTACAAAATGTTCCCTGAACTGATGGTCCATTCACAATGACAGTGGTGGTATCTGCTTCAGTTTATGTGGACTTCAGGCACACTGTTTGCATACACACAACAATAAATACAAAATACAAAAAAAACATGGTGTGGAGAACAATACAGTAATTTGTAATAAGAATTGCAGTGTGAAACACAAACACATACAAGGTATAACATACATTACAAAAACAACATAAGAGAAAGAAATTTAAGAAAAAAAAAGCAAGGTTCATGGGGCATCAAGTTGTGCGTGCACATTGCACAAAGTTCACGACTGTGCTGAGAATGAGGCACTAAATCACATTGTTAGAAATATTCGAAGCACTTCACAAATTCCACAGTACTGACATCACATAGGGCTAAACGTCGGGTGTTGTTGCTACGTTGTTGCAACGGCAATAGGGTGTGCTGGAGCATCTGCAGTACTCTGTTGAGATTGCACCAAGACCCACGCATATGATCACGGCAGTACGGTAGGAAGACACAGTGATAGGCTCTCCTCACGTCGATTAATTGTCTCTGAGGTCTACTTGTTGGGATACATCACTAGGCTAGGTCTCTTCTCTCACTGGACAATACTTTACGTTTCCCAGTATTGCAGTTCGACGAGGGATGATGGCACGTGGAGTGACTCCACAAGTGTGTGAGGTCATCCGTACAGGATCGAACTAGGAGCGACGATTGCTAAAACTGCTCTCTAATAGAGAGGAGAAGTTAGAAATGAGACCATTCATTTGTTAGTGTGGCACGATACTGCTTTGTGTATGCAGATCGGCCAATGCTAGTGAGTTGTAAAAACCCAAACAGGTGAGTATAGAGCGTCCCTTTCTGTCCTGAGGCACATGAGGTGCAGGTTCTGACACGATATGTGATCTTCTTCGTGTACTCACGACAACGTGGTCTGCCGCAGGGAATCCCTCCAAATGGCTGCCGCGTCCAGAGAGTTAGCAGGCTGTCGCGTGTGGGTCGCGTGTCAGGGTCAACGGCCAGCCTCACTTTCGCTTGTGGCCTGGCGAGGATCCCGCCTAATCCCTCAGGTATACGGCCCTGTCACTGTCAGCTTGCAGGACCGGACGCTCGCCTTCTTGCAGGTAGCCGAAGACCTCTTGTTTTTGCGCTGGCTGGCCTCTGCATTGCCACGACACCCGTCATCTGCACAGTTCTGACAAAAATCTTATGCCTAACTTTTTCCCATGACCTTCTATGTTATAATAAATTTACATAATGACACATTGATGGTCTGTCATTTCAGACACTCTTATTTTACTTTTATAGTTATTAATCTATGGCTATCATTATGATGATGATGATGATGATGATGATGATGATATCATTATAACAAAATCTTGGTGTATCAAATTTAGACATGGAAATAATTTATTTTGATATTTGTGTAGAGACCGGTCTCACTACTGTACATGGTGTGAACGCTACACTGGATGAACAGCTAAATGTGCGGGCCCGCACTAATATTACTATTAATTATATAGATCGACAGTAGACATGCTCAAGAATTAACTACCATTTGCCAACGATCTACATTCTACGTCTTTTGAATAAATTATGTTATTATGCAGGCTGAAGTTTTACTGAGCTTATAAAGAACAAGCAACTATTCTACGTTCGCTCGTCGGTCTTCCCTCCATCTCGGGTCTGTGATTTGATGAACTGAAAAATAACATCCCAACAGGCGCGCGCCAAACACTTGTGGTAGAAAACCCCCACAATATTAATCTAGTTATTGTTAAATCCTACAGTTTAACTTATCCTAGTGTATCGTACCTTTCTTTTTTTTTTGTTTACCTTATACAATACTCTTACATAATACCTGTTACGTTGAGATGTCTCGCTGCTCGCCGCTATTGACGACAGTGATGTGCGCGCCGTACGACATGACCTCCGAGTTTTCATTACGCCTCACTGAAACTCCAGAGACTGGGTTAGCCATGGCTATACACGACAATAAATTTATAGTTGCAACTTCCTTCTCTATGTGATGCGGTTTTCGCGATCAAAGCACACCTTTC
Organism: Schistocerca nitens; assembly: GCF_023898315.1. Lineage (NCBI taxonomy): Eukaryota > Metazoa > Arthropoda > Insecta > Orthoptera > Acrididae > Schistocerca > Schistocerca nitens. Next base: position 273,292,665 of record NC_064620.1, read on the forward strand.
CAGAGGCAATGTAATATGACCAAGCCAGGACTGGTTCCTGTTGAGGATTCAGTCGCCCAACACACGCCAGCTACACAGTATGTCACGAATATCCAAGTATAAGTCCCTGGTTATTCATCTGTGACAGTCACGAGCAGCACGCTAAATCCCCAACCAGCACATTGGCATGGTAGGCTTTATGCCCGCATTTCTCTCGTCTAGGGCACCATTGGAGTCAAACGCTCACAGGTTCACCCCGACTTGCAAGACAACGATGCTGGCGCAGCTCTGCAAAACACTATACTGCCCATATTCATCCTCGAAATCACGCAATATACCACAATCTTGCAGTGCACTGACGCGTGCCTGCAAGCATTGGTATGAACGTCTCACGAACTGGTTGTGGCCGCTATAGAGCGTATCACGACTTCTCAGAACGCTTCTAAGAGCACGTTCTTGTATGCGCCCGTTTGTGCGACATCTCGTCACTCATCTTTATCCCTTAACATGGACACCAGATAGGAAAGGACAAAAACATTGCTCATGGAAAGGTAGTGCCTCTTATCGCAACGACAGAGGAGATCCCGAACATAGACAAAAATAGTTAACAGCAGTAAATTCTTATGCGAGAAAACGCAGCGTGTTAATACTTTAACAATCTTAATCTATTAATGCAACGGTTATTGTTCCCTGAAGAAAGGTTCATATATTTGCCTATTCTACTATGTACACCACTTACACTACTACTATCGCAAGGTTCATGTATTTGCCCATTCTACTATATACACCACTTACACTACTACTATTCCATGAACTCCTTTATGTGAGAGATGTGGTGGAGTCCTATGGACTTCTTTCTTTTCAGCGTCTCCAATTCATAAGCATTGTGGTGAGCTGTTCTCCTTATACGGTACGGGCCGTTGTAAACAGAATAGAATTTTTGGCATTTCATTTTTTGTTTGTTTGAAAGTCGGAAAGACTTCACGAGCACCTTTTGTCCGATTTGGAAGTGTCGTAGACGAGCTCCCCTGTCGGCACGTCTCTTCCTGACCTCTGCTGCAGCCCGTATCCTCTTGAGAGCCAAATCCACTATGGCTTGGTGCTGCGTTCGCGCCCTTGGTGGGAAGTTTACGACCTCGGTTATCAAGTCCTTAGGAATCCGGTTTTTGAGTACTGTAATGGGTGCCAATTTTGTTATCCCATGGGGTGCCTCATTGATCACCTCCTGGAAGTCTTTAAGGAAAACGTCCCATGTCGTGTGCTGTTTGTTACAGTACAACCGGTACAAGTTTCCGAGTTCCTTAATAACCCGTTCTGCAGCATTCGAGCTCGGATGGTGTGAAGATATAAAAATGGGATCAATTTTACATCCACGCAACGTCTCCTTCCATGTTTTTGACTTAAACTGTGGCCCGTTATCAGAAATAATTTTACTCACATGACCAACCTGTGGTAGGAAATCCCAGATTAGGGCTCGTGATACAGTTCGTCCTGTCGCCCTCTTCAGTGGCGTAAAGGTAACGTATTTGGACGTTAGTTCAACAAACACTAATACGTAAGTATATCCTCTTCTTGTTCTTGGCATAGGTCCCATCAAATCTGTTGCTGCTAATTGTCTTAATTTGGTCGGTACGATTGGGTATAATGGTGCCTGCATGCTCACAGTGGTGTGCTTAGCCTTTTGGCAGTCTTTACACACCGACAGTACCCTCCGTATTCGACGCTCCATGTTTCGAAAGTAACACATGGTCCTTAGCTTGAGATTGCACTTGCGTGGTCCGAAGTGTCCACAGCTGAGGTGAGTATGCCACATAACCTTGTTTATTAGGTGTTCAGGGATGCATACCCCCCATTCAGTGTCATTGGCATAATTTCGGTGGAAAATTATGCCTTTCCGCAAGAGGTAGAACTGCCTGATGGTGGCGTGTCTTCTGTCTATCCATTTCTGTTTCAATAACACTAGGGCAGGGTCCTTGTCTTGCTCCTTCTTGATGTCCTGCATACTGCAGGTAATAAAATTTTCAAAGGCTACCTTCTGCATATAGAAAAGGCAGTAGTGATTTTCCTCCAGATGTTCTTCCATGTTGTGCTCAAATCCGATCGGTGACCATGATAAGGCGTCTGCAATAATGTTCTGACTGCCGGTGATATATTCTATCAAAAAGTTGTACTGCTGCAGATATGATCCCCACCTAATGAGCCGCCTGTGATTAAGCTTTGCAGTCATCAAGAACTCGAGTGCCTTGTGGTCTGTGTAGACCCTCGTCTTGCGACCAAACAGAAGGTATCTGAATTTTTCAAACGCTCATACAATAGCCAGCGCCTCTAACTCGGTTACTGAGTAATTCCTCTCACTCTTGGCTAGTACTCTGCTACCAAACGCAATTGTCTTCAACACCCTGTTTCCTTCATGTACATAGTCTTGGAACACCATGACACCCAGACCTGAGTATGAACTGTCCGTTACTATGCAGAGCTCTTCTGCTAAATTAGGGTGTGATAGGATGGGTGCTTGTAATTATGCGAATTTTAATGCTTTCCATTCGGATTCGGCCGCCTCATCCCATTCCCAAGGAATCTTCTTTCCTGTAAGTTGATGCAACCTAGGACTGCTCTGAGTTTTGACATGTATAAAGCGGTTGTAAAAATTTATGATCCCCAAGAACCCCCGTAACTGCTTCTTTGTCGTAGGAATGGGAAACTTTTCAGTCGCTTCGATCTTTTCGGGATTTGGCGCAATGCCCTCACCCGTGATGATATGTCCTAGAAATTTGATAGAGGACGTCCCAAAATTCGATTTTTCGATATTGATAGTCACTCCGTATTCCTTGAATGTCGCAAGGAGTTCACCGAGGACCGCATTGTGCTCTCCCCAAGATTTCTCCGCGATCAGCAAATCGTCCACATAGCTGGTGACATGACGTTTCAAATTATCGCTTAGTATGCCGTCCAGCCCCCGAATGAATGCGGCAGATGAAACGTTCAAACCAAATGGTAGACGACGAAACCGGTAACATCTTCCAAATGCTAAAAAGGCTGTGTACTGTCTGTCGATCTGCCAGAAACTCGATTTTAGATCAACTGATGAGAAGATTGATATTCCATGGAAGTTTTGTAAGAGTTCCTCTAATCGTTCCGGTCTGTCTGTTTCGGGTTCTATTATGGTATTAATTTGTCGCGAGTCCAAGACTAAACGAATACTACCATCTGGCTTCTCGACTACTCTTAACGGGTTATTATAGGCTGAAGCCGTAGGTTCCATTATTCCTTCACTCAGCATTCGCGTAATTTCAGCTGCTACTTTCTGTTGATATGCCAAGGGGATTGGATAGGGTGGCACACGAAACTGGTTGTGCGGACGTACACGAAATTTATATTGGAAGTTCTTTATTGATCCTGTCTTGGGAAGGAAGACCTCCGCATGTTCTACTAGTAATTTATGAAGTTCTTTGCGGTGGTCGCACCTTATATTCTTTATTGCTTCCACTTTTTCTCCTATTTTCTCCTTTATTTCTCCCATTATTCCGACTTCATTCTCATCCGTGTCCTCTCCCCTACCCGCAACGTCGACCTGTTCTTCCTTTCTGTCTTTCAGACACGCATAGTTTATCCGTACACAGTTAGACGGTAGTTGAGCTGGGATCAGCTGGTCGTCGAACTTAATGTGGACGGGATTCCCTTTCCTCAAAACCACTTCACCTCGTCCTAGATCAACTATCGCTTCCTATTCATTTAGGAAGTTCGTTCCTATTATCATGTCGATCGCCAGATTTGGCACGATCCAGAAGTTAGACTCTATTTTGTGTCCTTGGCAGGAGAATTCCAGTCTTGTTTGTTGGGTGACCTCCGTACATTTACCCGCTAATGCCCCTTTTATTTTGGTTTTCTTAACCGAGAGAACAGGCCAGTCCATCTCCTGAGAGCACCTCTTGTATGCTGCCTCAGATATTGCTGTTATGTAGCTTCCACTATCTATTATTGCATTCATACTCTTTTCAGCTATTGCTACTGTGATAAGAGGCTGCCGATCTTGTCGAGGAGTTGCTTTATGTTCCTCGAGCAGGATTTCTGATAAATCTTCGTAATGTATCATCCGTAGCTGGCCAGGTCCGAGATTACGTGCGAAATTCCGGCGGCCTGTGTTCGCGCTAGTCTGGCGTCAATCCCTTGTTAAGCTCCCCCTCCTCTGACGTGCATTAGGATTTGCGGGTCTAGTTTCAATCTCCTGGTTCCACTGTTGTCCTTGGTTTCGCTCTCTCCAATTACGGTCGCTTTGCCGTTCGTTATTCCTCCTGTCCCAGATTGCTTGTCTAGATTGACCCTGTTCCCTGGCGTTCTGGTTTCCGTGTCTCTGGTTTCCATAACCTTGAATAGCGTAACCTTGATTTCCGTAACCCTGGTTTCCTAACTGACCAGTGCGATTATGCGATCTGTTGTCGTCTTCCCTTGCTGGCCCGTGGTATTTGTTATTTTGCGCCTTCTTCCTGTCCTTTGCGTCTTGTTTATCGAAGACTACTTCGAGTTCACGCAGTAGACTCTTGAATGCATCTATGTCAGATCCACACTTCCCGACAAGTGTCTGTTGATACCTAACTGGCAATTTGGAAAAGCAAAATTTAATGATTTCTCCGTTGCTATATGGACTATCTAAAACCTGATTCTTCTTTAGTAAATCATCAAAAAATTTGGTTGCGCTCCTATGCCCAGACACTTCCAGTTCAGGACAAAATATTATTTCCTCTTTAATCCTATCTTGCGTTTCCTTTGACCAGTAGGTCCGCAGGAATGCACCAACAAATTCCTGATAAGTCCGACACGTCGCTGCCACGCCCCGCATCTTTTCCGCGGCTTGGCCTTCGATGTGTCCACATATGAATTCTAATTTGGCCTGGGTTGGCCATGACGACGGTAATGAATTTGTAAATTGCATCACCCAGCTCTTCGGATGCATCGACCCTCCATTTTCTTTGAACTTCTGGAATTTTAGTATCAACAGGAAGTGATTGTGATCAAAATCCTGTCTGATCCTCGCACTGGTGTTGTCACTCGTTTCCGATACTTGCACGTCTGCTGAGTGTCCTGATCTATCTTGCTGATAACTGTGATGTGCTACCTCTGTATCACAGTGGAAGTGGCACTCAGAATTCACTCTTCTAAGTGGGCTATAATTATTGGAGCTATTACTCGCTGTTTCTGCGTGTGCATTGTTAGTTCCGCACTCGGTCATTGGGCTAGAGCACGGCGGGCTTTTCCTCGGAGACACAATTCTGTGTACTCCATCACTGGTATCCGAACGCGCAGTGCTCGTGTGCCCGTTTTGCTCTAGTTTTGATATCCGACTCTCTACTTCTTCCATTCGTTTCGTGGTGTTCGCAACCGCGATATTACCTTGAGTTTTTAAGAATGCTAGGGATTTTGAGTGGGATTGTGTTGTACGTCGCAAGCGCCCTGCGAGTTTAGAAGTTGCTTCCGCGACTTTCATTGCCCCTATTGCTGCCGTTTTGGCCAGGCCTGCTACTCTTTGTGCAGCCATTGACATTTGTTTTACTTCTCCACATTCTTTCTTTATTGTTAGTAATTCCCCACGAATTTCCCCTATATGCGAAATTATTGCCTCAGTGTCCTTCTTACGCTGTTCGTCAGCTTCTTCCTTCTCCTTCTTACGTTGTTTCTCCTCTTCTTCCTTCTCCCTCTTACGCTGTTCGTCAGCTTCTTCTTTCATTGATCGTAGGAAGCTCAGTATTGGGTTTACGTCATGTTTTTGATCCTCTTCAAACGTGGGAGATGTAACTCTGGACATCTGGGCGCTAGAGCTCTGACGTGGCCGAGCTAGCCCCTGGCTGCTCTCGTTCGTTTGATTATAAACTTCTGCTACCGTCTCGACCTGTGTGCCTGTCTCTGTTTCATCCTCTACTTCACTATCATAATCACGGCCGCAACGCTGCTCTGAGATCGCGTCCAAATCACCTTCCTCATCAATGACCCTGGCGTCCTGTCCTGCTAAAAATGTGCCCATCTCATCTCCGAACCTATTCCCGTCAGTAAACTGCCCCTTATCCATTATGCTATCCTCTTTTGTTTTAGCTTCACTCGATAATAGTCGTGCCTTACTTCTCGTTATCATTCATGAAAAACAAATTTATCTAAAATGCACAATAAAATTAACCTACTCCATATATTTTTTACACATAGACATAAAATTTCAACAACGCCTCTCCAACGCTGTAATTATGCGCACGATTTGTTGTGGTACAGAAACCGCACACAAACCCGACAAAGTGTGATGTGATACGGACACACCATCAAAGGAACACAAAAACAATGAACAAAAGAATATATACACTGAAAACAAAAACTGTAATCATGCGCCGCTTCTTAAAACTAAACGCCGAACTACCAGAAAAAACTTGGGTATTAATCAATAAAAAAAATTAAGCAAAAAAAAAATTCTGGATGTCCCTACTACTAATAATACTTGCTTATCAGCGATTCACAGGAAAGATCCGAGGCTAAGGGTCGCCATTTTATGCGAGGTGCCGGGGCTAGCAGTGTATTTAACACTAAATTCTTCTAGAATCTACATATGTAAATGATGCTCTAAGCCCCCCCCCCTATTCTAACTCCGGCTTTTGCTGTTGCACAAGGATTAAAAAAAAAAATACGCGAACTGACTCTAATCAACCCTGCCAGTGAAGTAGAAGAGAGTTTGGCACCTGCAATAATTTAATTTGATAAATAAGTTAAATAAACGAAGGTTTCATTAACATAGTGAGGAATGATAGGGTTGCTCTACCGATTAACAGAATGAAAGTTCTGTCCAAAATAACAATATGATTTATTAAGACTAAACACAAAATAATAAACAAAAACACATGAAACATTTATAATACATCAAATTGGCTCAAATTGGATACTCAAACAAACGCTATGAAGGTGAAGTTGTCCCTAAACTAGATTGTGAGGTTTAAGACGAAGTGGTATGTGGAGCCAATTCCTTGCCACTCAAATCTTAAGAGAGACACACAGCTAACCCAACATTAATTGCTGCTACTCAAGACAGAACAAAGTTAGAAAAAGACGAACAGGCTCGCTCTGCTGAGCTCTGATTATCACCTAGGAAAATCCCTATCTGCCGGTGCTGCGGACATACATTACCAAACTAACTTCTTAACTGCCAGAACACGATCTGGCGTACTGGAGGCGATGGCTGGTTGCTTCGACGTCCTCGACCGAAAGGCGAGAGCCGACTACCTAGAGCACCTGCACAGGCAGAACACACAACATTCCCGCCCCCACGACAGTGGCCGTGGTTAAACGTTCCAATCAGCAACTCGAAAACCGGCGGAATATTCCACTCCACTGCCGGAGCACTACCATTCCACCAATGGAGATTCTTGGCGCCAATTTCTGCGCTGATTTTGCTACGTCATGGAGCTATGCCCTGAGCAAGCCAATTACAGTTACTATTTTGCAGAAAGCGCGGGAATTTTCCCGCCACAACTGCCTGGGTACGCAAGTCATTCCCACGCCTCACTGGTAGCCCACCAGAAAGTGTTTTCGCTAAGATTCTGCGAAGTAACGGAACCTCTAGCCCAGCCGCTACTTCAGACCCCTCCGGGCGTGTCTTTTGACAATGTCGGCGTCTGCAAAGCATTCACTCGACTTCCTCACACCCGTCGGCTTAACCCTTTCCAGATCAGCAGAGCACGCCTGTCACCGGACCAGCCAGGTGACGAGAGACGCTGCGTGGGAAGTCCGCGTGTGAAGGAATAGCAACTTTTCACCGCATACAATTAGAGACGAATATCATAAGATAGAAATATGAGAGGGGGCTCATGCCACCTCTCAATTGTAGTCACGTTATAGTAATTAGATGTAATGGCGTCACGGCGCGTAGCACACGATTTACTTACGTCACGTAATGTGTGCTGTAGACATTTCCACACTGGTTGACGTACTAAGGGACTGAATGAGTACTGCATTCACTTACCACTGTCATCAGTGAAGGTGCGGTCGCAGAGAGCGAGAGGCGCATTTTGGATTTGTGGACAAGGAAGGGAAATATGGATTGAGTACTATTTCTGCGAAGGTTTTAGTTTCTTTCCTATTCAGGACCTCAGATTTAGTAGTTTAACTCGACGCTCGATCAAACACCGCAGAACATTACTAGTATGGACCTTTATAATGGGTGAAATTATTGTCAGAGCATATTTAAAAATAACAAAATCATAATGCGTGTGCGAGAGACGAATCAGAATGTGGCTTTAAGCTCTGCAATTCTGTCTCTCATGAATATCATTTACGAGTATGTTGAATGATAATTCTTAAATCACTCTCCTTTACATATATTCGTTAATGCTTAATGTAAGAACCTTCAAACGATGAGGATAATTGAAGAAAGCTGCCTGAAACAGTAACTGGAACTTCATTAGTTTCATCGTATCGTGGGATGATGACGCAACAGCAGACTTTTACTGAAATGAGATGTGGAGTGCGTCAGGGAACATACCAATAATGAAAACTGTCTCTTACAAACTAATGTAGTGGGCTTATTAAGAATCAACCATTATTAAACTGCTATTTACACTTGCACAGATTCTGAATGAACATAACAATAGGCCGATTAACTGATGTACCCTGTGCGTCGTTGGTTCCTGAGTTAACGGTCAGTAGCTACTGTTTGCTTACTATTGATATTTACAAGACCTCTGATAACTGTCTAAGGATAACAGATATTTGCATGTCTTCATGCTTTCGTTGCCACTGCTATGTAGTTAAAAGGAGTTTTGTTCTATCTAGATAATGTGGTAATCAGTAGAAGCCTCTGACATGATAGCTTTTAATTTACCTCTGAATTTGGATTCTTGATTTGCTACATTATGCTAGCCAAACAATTTGTTAAAAAGTTTTTTCACCGTCTTCTGAACTCCACATCAGAAAATTTCTGCATGGAAGTAATTTGGTGACTTATATTACGACTGAGTGGATTCTAGTTCATATGAAACATATCACTGTCTACAGAAACCATTGAGGATTAAATATACTGATAAACGAGAGTATGAATTTGCAGATCTTTGAACAGGCCTCCTAAAGTTTGAAACGTCCCCTTTGAACAATTATACACGACTGTGCTTAAACTGACACACATTATTTTTAGCGCAACGCAATGTGACTTTCAAAATTCCCTACAAAAGAATGGCCCTGACTAACATTAAACTATACCTTTCACAAATCACTTACCTCACAAAAATCTTCGCTGCTCAAGCTACTGCAATACAGCGAGCGCCACTACTGCCAGCTAAATAAAAGATTCAAACTATGGAAGGCACTAACTACTGATAGGGATAGTTAGCAAATGAAAGATATTAATAGAGAACAAACAATGTATTTACCTTGATATCATCATATATATAGCAGTTCATGACAAATTACAAAACTCCGCCATCTCTCTCCCCACATCTACCACTGCTGGCGGCTCACCTCCAACTGCGCAACGCTACGCGCTGTTCACATCCAGCTGCCGCTGTCCAACACTACAATGGTTGAGTATTACAACAATGCAAAGCAGCCACAGGCTGCACACAGCACAGCCAGTGATTTTCATACAGAGGTGGCGTTACCAATAAAAAAAACCTAAACAGCCTACTTACATAGCCCCCATGCTACCCACAAAAAATTTTACAAAATTTTTTTGGGCACTGGCCAATACATATTTGTTAAAATTTTTCATAATCGTAATTGCAATAACAAAGAAATCAAATGCACACACTTATTGATACAATGTTGGTCAAAAGCTAAAATTTTCTCACAGTCCATAAAGACAGTCCTGATCATTCATCACATTGCAGTGTTTTTCTCAAAGTCTGAGCAGTAAAAGAAAATGCACACGGAAGTAGTGGATTTCCATGCAGTCTTGAAGAGGTATCGTTGTCCTTCCAACGGAAAGACGGTGCTGACTCTCGACATGCAGACAGGTCATGGGTCACAACAGAGCTAACCCACAGCGGAGTCAGTCGACGTTTTGAAGAGTATTGGTGGGTAGGTCATCACAGAGCAGACCCACTGTAGTCCTTGTAGAGATAATGGTACTGGTGGGTCATCAAAGATGCAGACCCACTGTAGTCCTGGTAGAGATTACGGTACTGGTGGGCCACCAGAGGTGCAGACCCACTGCAGTCCTTGTAGAAATAATGGTATTGGTGGGTCATCAAAGATGTAGACCCACTGTAGTCCTTGTAGAGATAGCCAGCAGCCATCTGTTGTGACTGTGCAGGTGCACAATCAGCATTGAAGAGTCTTGCGGATAATGTAGCAAGTCCATAACCACCACTTGTGCACTCACAAAGTTTTTGGAATTGTCCTTAGAACCAGCAATGCTGTTATCCAGTCCCTTGCTGAATTATTAACACACGTGCAAACACTAACAGTCCCTACTTCTCACATATTGTCCATATACTATGACCAACAGATACGTGTGCAGTGAAATGTAACTTACAAGTTAATAATATGATGAACTGGTGTCAATTACAATTTTATAAGAATACGATTACAAAGGTACAAAATACATCATTAAAGAACATAACAATACAGATAACATTTGTAGTAATAGGGGCTTTACAAAAGAATCGAAATAACATATACGTCAGTGTTACAAAAATAATGACATAAGTACATACATAAAGATCAGAATAACTTTTGAAATATCAACTTTACACATGAGCATTAAAACAAAACAGAATAAATAATGTCTAAGCATATTTACAAGGTGAATAACATATTATTAATGCCAATTATATTTGAGGATAACAGTATCCCTCATCATAGTGAATGTAGCTTAGTATTAGAAAAGAAAAAAAATTCTATGAAACAGTACACAGAGACAGGAAGAAAACAAATACACATGGGTACACAAACACATAGTGGGATAACACAAGGAAAGGACAGGGTTTCTTTTACTGCAGTATTTTGCAAACAAAACTTTCTTTACTTCTCGGAGATCTCCCTTCGTTCCTCATTATTTCCAAAAAGTCCTATCAATACCTGCTTTCTCTACTCTGTTCATATTTCTTTCAAAATAATTATGGCTCATTGTACAATACTCATTTTGGCCCAAAACGTTTTCATATACCTTGTCAATGCATTGCTTCCAATTCATCATAGTTAGTTTCTTATATAGTCTACCCCCTCTTAAGCTAACTTAAATCTACTGAGCTCAGATGCTAAACTAAGGGACGAGGCAATGCAGCAGCACAAATCAAGTAACATAAACATCAATGACAAAAATTTCAAGCTGGCAAAGCAAGCTACAGTAAATCTAAATTACCAAGCAATGCAACATTACAACTAATATGAGCCAATGTGCAGCAACAAGAAAAATAAATCAGTAGTAAAACTAGCTTAACAGAATAACACAAAGTGAAATTTAGTAGCACTATGCCTGGCAAACAGCAGAAGCAAAAGCAATAAATTATATCTAAACATGACAACGCTCAAGCAGAAAAATATTACAGTAAAGATGGCCATGTCTAATACCTATGTCACATCTCAACACTAGAGTGATGCATCACGAGAACTTACACTAGCAGATAAGTTACCAAATCGTAAAGAAATTATTTATGCAATTCCTGTGAAGGGAAATGTCTATTTATGTGCCCTCGTTTTCTTGGAAGTAGATCACAAAACTATTATTTACTGGATCTGTAGACAGAAAATATTTATATTAGTACATCTATAAATTTTTATTTTAACCAATGCTGCAGTGCAGCTAGAAACTAGATATCAAATGAAATAAGCAACTATGTACAAAATAAAGCATAAAATAATCATTCAGTAGTCATGAGGCATTTCATAAGTTAGTAGAAATTCTCTCAATTCTCGTAGATAGACACTTGTCCTAATCAGGTGTGCAGATGTAAGAATGTTTCCAAGTTATTATTAGCGTGTCGTATTTACGATGCTTTCTACAAAGGAATGTCAGAAGCGAGGTTAATGGCCTCTTTTTTTTCACCTAATGGCTGTTTCTCCAGGTGGCTGCCACACCTGGCCGCTCACAACGAATAACGTCACGGTCACTTACCTTTCATACCGAAATATTTACGACAGCAGTTTTCGCTACAGCGACAGTCTCATATAAAAATTTCATAGGTCAAGAATTTGCGTTACAAATCTGTAGAAACAAAATCGTATGAATATAACAGTGTCTAAAAAAATTTCGCCGGCATTGTGATACATTCACGCATTTACACACATTTCATAACTCTTAAAGTACGATTCTCGGTTTACAACATCCTTTTTCACCAGTCAGAGTCCCTACCTTCTATTCATTATTCATATACATATAAACACGTAATCACATTCCTTATATAGCATCAGCTTATTGATCATAAACATACCTCAACAGCATAATACACATCGTCGTCGCAAAAATAACATCATAACACCTCAGTCAACTCTCAAAATCGTCGTAGCTTCCTCCAATAATATCAAAACTTAAAAAAATTCTCTGCTCATGTCCAAAGTGTCATCTACCTCAAACGTACTTTAAAATCATGCTCCCTTACCAAATATATCATTCAAAGCTCTCATAGTATCACAATGGTTCTGAAAAAATATGAACAGTTCACAAAGTACAAACAACATACAATTTCGTAAGTGTGAAGTTATCCAACTGTGTAATTGCGTAAACATCTGTCACTGACGTAGTAAAAAGAATGTTTATTTCTCTGTCAAATAATCAGATAGCTGTGTAATTTATGTGTTGGAGAAATATGGTACCGATGTGTAAAGTTGTATAAGCAAATACCATATTAGCTAGGGTTCCTTGTGGTTGCCACACACATGGTACACAAAGTAAGCGTGTACCCCCCTGAGGATTAATGTAATTAGACCCTCAGGAGTTACAGATTACAGCAATGGAATGAAATGTATCACGGAAAACTTTCTTTGTAATTCAAAAATCTTGAAAAATAAATGGTTTAAGTACAAAATTGATCACTCAAATGCGTGTCCTGTAGCGCTAAATGTGCGTCTTGCTGTAAGATAATTCTGTGGAAGTGTCGTAGTTATCGTCCTCCGAAAGCTAAGTTCTGCAGAAGTCAATGTACTTACCTCATGATACACAAAAGTGAAATGCTTTGCGTATAGGTATCGTAGTCATTACGTACCTTACCGTGATCAAGAAAGTACTATAATGTAACGTATTGTTGTGCTACGAAAAAGGCTGTCTCATTGTAGCTATACCACAAAAGTTACTACTAAAACATGTTTTTCTTTCCAGAAGAATTCAGAAAACTGTGCAGATATAAAACAGATACACCGCAAAAGCGAAATTGTAAATTGTCACTCATTAGTAGCGTCGTGATAAAATCGTGTAGCTGTCACATAAACTAACCACTGTGTCGTCTGGTATCTCACAGAAAGTACTTTAAACCCAGAATGTATTTTCAAGTAAACCAAAATGTTGCATTAAAATCTCATAAGCAGTACCAGTATGTGTCCTAAGTATGTAAGCCTGATAGTCGTTACGTAATTGTGCAGCTAACAAGCAAGAATGTACAAATACAACACTGTGTCGTCTGTTCACTATAACAATACATTCGTAATTTCTGTTTAAAAATGTTCCCTAGGTTCTAGACTGGATGTTTAACTTCAAACATTGTTGCATGTTAACAGTTTCTAAGTCTGACAACGCATACTAGAAATGTGAAGTGAAAAGTTTTATGGTAAAGACTAAGTTAAAAAGCAGATTATCTCTCAATAAATGGTTTTACGTGAGAAATGTGGTGGAAACCTAAACTCTTCCTAGTACGCAAAGTTTCAACTTCAACGCGATTATCGTGCGGTATACGTCGGTAAAGAATGCTGGAATTTTTCTCAAGGTTAGCGTCTTATGTTGTTTTTCTCGGAGCCAGCGGGCGCACGCGGCTGCCTGCTTGTGCGAGTCATTGTCTGTCTCTTTGTTGGCGCGCGCCGTTACTGCGGTTAGGAGACCTAACTTCTACAAATTCACTCTGACGAGAAGGCCCAGCTCTGTTTGAATCCCGCCAGTTCTGATGCAATTCAGGTCTGTCGTTACGATCATATCGTCTGTCGTCATGTCGGTAGATGCTGTAGTTTCTTTCTTGTCGATTAAGTGGTGGAGAATTTCTCCCTGAATCGTAACTGCGCGCTGGACCGTTGCGTCTAAAGTTATTCTGTCTCCCGTAATAATAATTGTTTTGGTTCCCATATTGTCTGTTTCTCTGATTGTCTCTGTAATAGTCATTACCGCGGAGAGGTGATCTTTCCCTGTAATTATTACTACTCTGCCAACGGTTGTCATACGGGTGGTGTCTGTTTTGGTCACGATTTACGTTATAAGAATAGCCTTGTCGTGTATTATTTCTGTCATCGCGGAATTGTGACAGATGTGACCTGTAATTGTTGTGTTCCTGTTCTCGCGTTCCGCGATTGTCAGTGTCAATTTCCAGTTCTTGTAACAGTCCCTGAAAAGCTTCAATGTCGTCTTTGCAACGTCCTGCCAAAATAATATGTCGTAAATGTTCAGGCAGTTTGATTAAGCAAATGCGGATGAGTTCTGAGGGGCTGTATGGGTTTGACAGGTACTGATTCTTGAGCAACATGTCTTCAAAATATTTCACAAGACTGGAGAATTCAGATTGTTCGAAATGTTTCATCATTATGATGCCATGTTTTACTCGGTCTTGTGTGGCTTGAGACCAATATGCTGAGAGGAAGGCATGGTAAAATTCTCCTTCACTATGACAATCGTGAATGACCGAACGCATTCTTACAGCTGGTTCATCCTCTAAATAGCCACACATAAATTCTAATCTGTGTTCTAACGACCAGTTGGGAGGAAAACAATGAGAGAATTGATGAAGCCACGCTTGTGGATGAATGTCGTTGGCAGAATTCTTAAATGTTTTGAATTTACGTGTAGTAATGAACAGCTTATAGTCAAAATCATCATGTCGGCGAGTCGCATATCGGTCATTGTTACGTCGTATCGGCGGTTCCATCTCAAAATTCGGTGTGCCTTGCCAATTTCTTTCATAATTTCCGAAGTGTCCTGTGTTATTATTTTGTGGTTGTTCCGTATTTCTATGTCCCTCTTCCCGTATTGGGGCGCGAGTGTCCTCTGATATATGTAATTCTTGTATTACCTGTGTCAGCTGATCTTGTACTTCGCGGATTTCTCTTTTGTACTGTGTATTGATTTGATTTTGATTTTGTTTGAATTTTCTAATTTCTTCATACTCTTCAGTGTCAGTGAAGGCTACAAGTGTTGTGTCATTCAGATCATCATCTACGTTTGTAGATAAGTTAGTGAACTGATCTGAAAGTTCGGCTACTTTATCCGATAGTGTACTTATTTCCTCAGTGTGTTTTTCTGAACCAAGTTTCAGAGTATCTACTGTGTCCTTTAAGTTTTCCTGAGTTTTTGCAAGTTGTGTAACCGAATCGGTAGATACAACTGAGTCAAATTTAGCTTGCAAGGTCTCATGATTTTCGTGAACAGTAGTTTGCAGTTCTTTTATGGCTGCTTCGTGATTCTGTAGTGCATTTTCATGCCGCGAAAAAATAGGTTGGAAATGCTCACAAATTTGTGTTTTTACGTCATTACAGACTTTTTGACATTTCGATTCAATGTGATGTAACTCATTAGTTAAATCCTCACGTGTTTGTTCAAGAGTTTGCTCCAATGAGTCTAATTTTTGAAGATTTTGTTCCATTGCGTCTAACTTTTGAAGCTTTTGCTGTGTTTGTCTCTGATTTTGTTCCACTGTGTCTAACTTTCGAAGATTTTGTCCCATTGTGTCTAGCTGTTGCTGTGTTTGACTCTGATTTTGTTCCATTTGTTTCTGATTTTGTTCAAGCGTTGTGTCTAACTTTTGTAGCCTTTGTCCCATTTGTTGCATTAACTGTAATAACAATGCACTGGTGTCTGAAACACGTTCCTCAGTGCTTTTCGGCAGTGAAGTTGCACCGGCAACATTCACATTTTGACAAGCAGAAAATGTGTCTTGACTTATTTGAGAAAACGGTGAGGACCCAAATCCTGAATCCACAGCATTTGCGAGATTGTTTCCTGTCATTTCGGATTCCTGAAGCGAGCTGTTGCCGACCGATCGATCGATAATGCTTCCCTGTTCTCTAATTGCTTCGCTGTCTACACCATTGTTTGCCGCCCGCTCCATTTCCCTATGCACAATTACCAAATTACTACTTTGAACATTAGTTAATTCATTACTCGGTGGCGCTAACACACTGCTTTCGTCTTCGCTGTCATTTCTCAATTTACTTTGGAGCCTAGTGTTACGTTTTTCACACGCCATTATTGTCACAATATTTCACACGACAACACAGAAAAACACAATTTGAAGAGCAAAAATAGGAGAACACATTAACATAACAGTGAAAATAATATCTAGTTAATTGCAGCTGCGAAATACTTGGTGCAAATCTACATGCATGCCACAACTGTTTTACTGTACAACAATGAAAAACTACAACTACAATGGAAATTCTCTCTATAATTACGCGCCAGCAATAAACAAAATCTACACTAATTGCACAAACTACAAGAAAAAAAATCAGAAGATTCCAGTGAGGTATCCTAGGCTAAGGGTCGACATATGAAACGTCCCCTTTGAACAATTATACACGACTGTGCTTAAACTGACACACATTATTTTTAGCGCAACGCAATGTGACTTTCAAAATTCCCTACAAAAGAATGGCCCTGACTAACATTAAACTATACCTTTCACAAATCACTTACCTCACAAAAATCTTCGCTGCTCAAGCTACTGCAATACAGCGAGCGCCACTACTGCCAGCTAAATAAAAGATTCAAACTATGGAAGGCACTAACTACTGATAGGGATAGTTAGCAAATGAAAGATATTAATAGAGAACAAACAATGTATTTACCTTGATATCATCATATATATAGCAGTTCATGACAAATTACAAAACTCCGCCATCTCTCTCCCCACATCCACCACTGCTGGAGGCTCACCTCCAACTGTGCAACGCTACGCGCTGTTCACATCCAGCTGCCGCTGCCCAACACTACAATGGTTGAGTATTACAACAATGCAAAGCAGCCACAGGCTGCACACAGCACAGCCAGTGATTTTCATACAGAGGTGGCGTTACCAATAAAAAAAACCTAAACAGCCTACTTACAAGTTGTGCGATTATCTATTTCGTCATCAGATTTATGTACTCTGTCTTCCTTAGTTTTTCTATATCTTTATGATTAACGTCTTGGAGATGTGGTCCGTCAACTAAATAAAAAGACTTTGTTTTAATGCCTTATGCATTTCGCTTTTTATTTTCGAAGCATCCTAAGTGGCCGGTAATACATGTTTGTTGTATGCATATTAAATGTGACTCTATGTAAACGAAAAAACTGTAATACTGTAATATATCTGGTAACACGCTTACCACATGTTTGCAACGAACTTATTACAGGTCACTGAGGCTACTTACAAATGAAAACCCGTGAAACACGTATGGCATAAAAACAAACTACCTCTACTTTAGTTGCATATACGGACTGTATCTCCAAGAAATTTTATTAAAGCTTAGGTCCCACTACTTCGTTCTAGTAGGCTATATTACCCGCAGAGATTTGCTTTTATTTAATCGATTTTGTATGTTTTTCACAGATTGCAACACCTTCTAAGCTTTTCGCATTAATTAAGACCATGTAAGTATGGTCTTTTCCAAACATGCTTCTGACCTAAATGCGATTCTGGTAGCAGGAGTCCAAAGTTTTTGTTAATCATGCCTTTTGCGTTCTTGTGGAGAGATTTCTATAGCACCTTCAACCCCTAACAAATATTTCTTTACATCTAACTGACAAGTGAAATACAAATCAAATGGTTCAAATGGCTCTGAGCACTATGGGACTCAACTGCTGAGGTCATTAGTCCCCTAGAACTTAGAACTAGTTAAACCTAACTAACCTAAGGACATCACAAACATCCATGCCCGAGGCAGGATTCGAACCTGCGACCGTAGCGGTCTCGCGGTTCCAGACTGCAGCGCCTTTAACCGCACGGCCACTTCGACCGGCAAGTGAAATACAATTTTTATAAATTTAGTTTTATATTTTTTTAATGTAACGAAATATTTTCTTAACAATTTTCATCCCCAGTTCCACTCCCTTAGGGGTTGAATTTCCATAAACACTAAAACACATATTTAAAAAAAAAATTCAAACCGGGAAGTCAAATGCCAATTGTCACAGACTTTGTCTTAAAAATCTGTTAGTAGTTCTTTAGCAATTAATTAAAAAAATTCTTCTGCTGTTTTACCGCCTTAGTGGCTGAATTTACAAAAATGCTGAAACACTTATTTTTTATTTCCTGACTGAGCTTCAAAATTCCGTTAACAGCGACGTAACTTTAAAAAGCCTTTCGTCCCCTCCCATTGGGAGTGGAATTTGGAACAATCCCTTCTTATGCGATGCCTACAGTATAAATCCACACTCTCTCCAAACGTCAAGTTTCTACCCTTAGGGGTTTGTGCTGTGCGATAATGAGTCAGTTAATCACTCTGACCCTGTTTCACCCCCTTAGTGGCTGAATGTCTAAGAACAGTGAAACACGTATTTTTTCATGTCTAACCGAGAAGCCAAACACCAATTTTGAAAGATTTAGCTGTAAACATGCTTCCGCAATGAAGTATTTTCATAAAACTTTTCACCCCCTATTTCGCCCCCTTAAGGATTGAGTTTCCAAAAACAGTGACAGGTATATGTTTTATTTCTAACAGAGAAGGCAAATACGAATTTTCATAAATTTAGGTTCAAAAATGTTTGCACAATGAAATATTTCCATAAAACTTTCATCCCCCTTTTCACCCCCAAAGGGGTTGAATTTCCCAAAACAGGGAAACACGTTTTTTTTTTAATTTCTAACTAAGGAGCCAACTTTTCATAGAGTTAGGTTTAAAAATGCTTTCATAACGAAGTAGTTTCATAAAATATGTGATCTCCTATTTCACCCCCTTAGGGCCTCAGTTTCCAGAAACACTGAAACATGTTGTATTTGTTTTTATTTGTAACCGAAAAGTCAAATACCAATGTTCATAGACGTAGCTTTAAAAATACTTTAGTAGTTCTTTAGTAATGATATATTTTCCAAAAATCACTTGACCCCCTATTTCATCCTCTTATGTTTGGAATTTCGAAAAATCCCTTCTTAAACGACGCCTTCACTATAAAACCTAAACATGTTCCAAATGTCAAGTTTGTCTCCTTAGCTGTTTTGGGCTGGGCGATGTTGAGTCAGTCATTCAGTCAATAAGTTAGACAGTACATTGCCTTTTATATATAGAGATAATGTAATTTATCATTTGTTTACGAATGAGTATTTCTATAGCCGTGTTAACTCAGTAAACAGTCCCTCAGAGCAAGAGCGTAAGGATGCAAACTAATCTTGGAGCCGTGACTTCAAGTTATCAGAATACGCACGAATTATGACTAAATTTTTGTATTGCCGTCCAACTGAACATAGAGGAATTTATGCATAGTATTTGATTCAACCGCAGCACTTGCAAAATACAATGTATTTCTTTTTCTGCTTACATAAACATGTACTTGGAACCTACGTCCTCATTTGTTCGTTGGATGCATTCCAATCTCTGCCTTCCTGTAGCGTTTTCCTCCTCTACAGACCTCTTCAGTATCACGGTAGTTATTCCGTGCTTTTTCGATTTACTTCCGTAAAAATGTTGTACAAAGATCATGGTTATTTTTCTATTTTAGGCCTAAAAACTATTTTTTATTTTGTTTTGATTGCTCACCTGCAGCACTTTACTTGTGAAAGTGGTTTTGTGCAGGGCTTGCTTTCATACCGTTTACGATTTGACGGCATGTCATCTGCGAAGTCACCAGAAGAATTTACTTAACGAATTAGTAATTTTAAAAATACTATTCACGAGAGTAGTAGTAATTTACCTTCTGTACTTGCGTTTACTTCCTGTTGTACATGTCTGGTGTATTTTCTTGTTTGGGTTGGAATTACATACATTGCTTTACACACATTTTACACACGTGCAATACTCTCGTATCCAGATGCACAGAACCGAATTTTTGCCACCAACATACATTAACTTAAAAACTGGCGTGACTTCCCTGTGGCGTGAGGTGTATCCGTATACGCTTTGCAGATTTTGTATGTCACAGACAGACCCTTCTCAAAATTACCGTGGATTTCGTACACGCGTTTAATGTCAGCTTTATAATTTGATATCTGGATGGAACTTGCCTTGACGCTTTTGAGAGATAAAACAAGGGCATTCCATAACTCAGATGTTAATTATTTTGCTACGGGGATAGAAGGGATAGCAATCGCTATGTTTCAAGTTTTGTGCTGTACTTGATTGCATTGCCGAGTTTCTGTTTAATGTTGCTGTGGCGGAATTTTGAGGTTTCCTAGTACGCGGAAGTGAAAATGTCACTAATAATATCTAATTTCGAGCTAGGACATACAGCACATTAAACATTTAACAAACACAGAGATATTTTTAGTGGCAAAATTTCATTGTTGTTCTCTGGTGTCATATGTTCCATCTCCGTTCATTCTTACGGAAAATATGAATTACGCATACTGATTCCTTACGTTATAGGTCCTAGTACCGTATTTTGTTATTGTGACTACTTTAAAAAAAGAACAATGGTTTAAAGATCAGTGTAATCAGAGAATAATTGTTAAGGCTGTCGTCTAAATGTCTTATCTACAGATGAAAACTGACCGAAATGTTTATACACTCAACGGTCTGACAGGCAGCACACACACGTACACTACCAAATTTATCTGGCAAATGTATACGATCATAGTCACATAAACTGGCCTTTCACTTTTATGCTTTCATTACACTGGGCCTCGATAATAATTAACACAATAGCACCTTTGAAGAGTGTGATAACTAGAACTAGACTTTCGTAGTATTTACCTACGGAAAAAGCTTTTCCTCCTTTAATGATTTTCTTTTTGCGCATGTAGCAACAACAATTCAGCACCATTTATATTACTAATTAATATATTTGTGAAAACAGTGCAAATACATGTACACGTAGTATTGTAGTTTCCGACTTAGTGCAGGATGTAAACAACATTTCGCTTCTTGTCTATTTTATTATTTGTTTTGTTTTATTATTATTATTATTCGCGTAACAACTCATATATTAAATGAAATATGTTACTACGAAAAGAGACCCGAAATACCTTTTAGTGATGCTGTGCTATGCCTTTCTTTGGATCATTAATTTTCAACAAAACAAAATGTATTATGTTCCTATTGTTCTGTATCTGGCTTTCTATTAAAGGAACATTTTTTCGTCACTGTAACTCGCCATAAAGTTCAACATATCTTCCTTACTTTATAGTTATTGAAAAGGTTAATGAAAATTTCGTCGTTATCAATACTGATGTTACAGTACGCAATGACTGTTCAACATCATAATTCTGCAGTGGATTTTTGTTAACAGTAAAACAACAATAAGTACCACGGCTAACACGAGAATATGAGACTATTATGGGAGAAAAAAGATGTTTTTACTGTAAGGTTGCCAGACCAGAACTACGCACAGCAAGATTTCTTTTATGTGATGAAAATAAATTATCTTTTTGCACTATTAGTAATATATTATCAGCAGCCCGCGTCAACCTGTAAAACACATCGTAAAATCTGCTGCTCTGCTCTGTAATTCCGAAGGCTGAAAGAAATAATTTTACTTCACTATTACCTGACCGCTTCCTTACGGTATGATAGATTTCATTTACTGCAATTTAAATGAGCCGCGGCAGCGGCTGGTTCGTTCGTAGCGCCGCTCTGCACCACGAATAATATTTAAACAACTGAAAATGTCTTAAAGGGATGGGGTAAAATACCAGGCAAGCTTGACATAAATCATAATGCAAGGTTTCACTAAATAACTCTATTCAAAACATTTAAACAATTTGATTAATTACACATCT
Source organism: Schistocerca nitens (assembly GCF_023898315.1). Lineage (NCBI taxonomy): Eukaryota > Metazoa > Arthropoda > Insecta > Orthoptera > Acrididae > Schistocerca > Schistocerca nitens. Next base: position 273,314,642 of record NC_064620.1, read on the forward strand.
TTTCAAAATCTTGCTTAATGGCGTCCCTCTTACAAACTTGACAAAAGAATGCTACGCTAGCGTACAATATAACGTTACAGGCTATCCTACTCACGTAACTCCAAGAGGACGACAGAGAAATTAATGTTCGTTCTGTATTATTTATACTAGTCACATATTCTCATCTTTGTTTGATATTTATCGTCTGTGGCGGTTTCAGTACTCGCCGACACAGATATTATCTAAAATAAAAAAGTACATAATTTTATACAATAACAAAACATGATACACAATGTTTTCTCTTTATTACATAATATGTCTTTTGCTAAGAGACGTTACAAACAGTGGCACACCGTCACGTGCCTATTTAGATTTAATATTGACTACGTGTGGAGTACGCTACGCCCACTCCATAGATACCGGATGGTTATAATTACAGTGCACCTCTTCACGCAGGTCCAGTGTGGTCTGTAATTATTGTATGGCAGAAAAACTTAGTTGATATACTAATGTGTTAATGAGGAACCGCTTTACGCTGAAAAAAAGTTAATTCCGATTTTGGCCACAAGATGCAAATCTGGCGCTGTACATCGTTTATATGACGGTCTGACGCTTTATGTGAACGGCAGCAGTGCTGCACTGAGAGAGTATCGAAGATTGAAAGGTCTGAGGAGAGACCCGGTGTTATTAAATGGTTTAAGAAGATGATAATGAACTCCGACAACACGGTTGAACTTTGTCTGGCACCTGGAAGAGGAAGGCGTCAAATCCCAGTGGGAGTTATTGACGAGGTTGCTGTTGCTGTAACTGACCATGCAGCTCGTGCCCCGGTAGAGCCAGTGCTCGTGTAGTGTCACGGGGATTGTCCATCCCATGGTCAACAGCACGGAAAGTTTTGTGGTCCGTTTTACACTGGAAAACATACAAGATTCAAACGGCGCAGCAACTGAAACCCCATGATCCTCAGTAACGTACTGAATTTGCTCTTCGGTTTCTGGCACGGATGGAAGCCGCTGACATGCGGCCGGGTAATGTACTTTGGAGTGGCGAGGTACGTTTTACACTACAGGCTGCAGTGAATGTACAGAACTGGCGAATATGGGGTATTGTCAAACACCGTGATGTCCACGAAGAACCATAGCACACTCTGTGTGTGTCTGGTGTAAATTCACAGGCACCTTTATTCACGGTCGGTTCTTCTTTGAAGAGAACACACGCAGAGCGACTGTCAGATGTATCGCGATCTGCACCTTATCATGACCCCCTTGTACAGCATGTGATTCCTGCGTTCGACGAGCGCAACTGTAGGAAAACCACAGTTTTCATGAAAGATGTTGCTCGCCCAGTGGAAGGTCACCTTAATGCAACCTTTCCCGAGTTTATTATCTCCAGAGGTTTTCCAGCTGCATGGCCAGCAAGATCATCTGATCCGGATCCATGTGACTTTTGTCTCTTGGGATGGCTAAAAGAACCCTTTTATCAGGGACAACGTTCGGTCTCTACTTGATCTGACGGTCCCTATAAAGGAAAAGGTTACCCAGGTCCCACCGGAACTGCTGCGAGGAACTGTCGATCACGTCGTTTTACGGATGCATCATCGAGTCGACGTCTCCGATGCTCATACTGAAGAAAATTGTGTAAGTGGCAGTTAATAATAAAACGAACATTTTGCCTTTCTCACTTGTTTAACCTTGTCTGCCCACATCCCATTCCTAATCCATTACACGTGGAAACATCTTTATATGTCTTGCATTCAGAGCGCTAGGTTTGCTCCTTGTGGCCAAAACTGGAACTAATTTTTTTCCAGCGTAAAAAGTTTCCGCAATAATGCATTAGAATATCTAACAGGTTTTGCTGCCATCGATGGTTATTACTCTCACTGAACCTCTGTGAGTAGCTGCACTTTAATTACAATCATCCGGTATTTGTAGAAATGTGCGTCAAGTGAAAAACATTGCACAGAGATGGCGCGCACGTAGCCCCAGTGGGACGTCTACTATGCGACCGGAAAGGTCAGTGTAAGCTCTTGGCTCGTTCTGAGAAGAGCCGGCATCATACGAAACAGAAACGTGACAGCAAACACGGCTACGCCTCATCGTAGCAGAGCGACGCACTATAAGCTTGTGACTGATTTCACACTGCGTAGGATGATCGTTCTCCAGGAAGTAGGTGTGCCATGCTGTGACTTTCCGACTCACACTGGCCGTCCTGCTGCGACAGTTAGCCAGTAACATCTGTAATAACGTTGCACACTGAGTCTAAGGCAGAGGTGCCCTACCGGGGTGATTGATCCCATAGGAACAAAGTGTAACTTTCTGAGGCGAGTAAGCAAAAGGGTTCAGTTGTGTGTCTGTCACGAAATTGAATTACTTTTAAAATCATTTTTCATCATTTCCTTTTGGACTTTGTCCCACTTCAAGCGGGGTCGGCCTTGATACTATGGATTTGGGCATGTGCCCTTCCTGTCACCATTCCATACCCTCTGGGACGGAATTAGTGTATCCCAGCTCTTTGTGTCTAGTGCAAGCCATGAAATAGTGCGAACGATTTTCAAATGTCTGCGAGTGGTGTAACTGAGGGGGACGTGGGGGCCAGCCCAGTATTCACATAATTGGATGTCGAAAACCACCTAAAAACCATAACCAAGCTGTCCGGCATACTCGCCATCGATGTTAATCCGCTGGGCGGATTCGATTTGGGCCAGCACGCCCACCCGACTCCAGGAAGCAGCGCATTAGCGCCCTCAGCTAACCTGGCGGGTTGGATTACATTTGAAATATCATTGCTATTACACTATTTCTTAGGACTGCAATACTGAGTATGTAAGTTAGCAATAACTGGGATTTTTTTCCAAATACTGCTTTTACGCTTGTCATAATTTTGTGGGGATTATAGCTTTTAAAACAAATGTATGGACATCTCCCTCACATAGTCCACTCACTATACACGTACTTCGCACTTTGCACCATGTTTCGATGACAGTAAAACTGAGAAATTTGAATCACATACGCTTAGAAACCTCACGAATGTCTCCTCCAAGTTATAGGCAGGCCAGGTGTTGCATCATTATTCACTTTGCGACAGTAAACGAAATAATTGACAGCACAAACAGCACAACAGTAACTATGTAGTGACTACTAACTACTGTAGAGCCTACACTGTATTATTATCATTCTTACTATTATTATTGGCAGTGATCGGACACAGAGCAGTGGCAGCCGAAGTTTTCCAATTTCTGCCATTTCTGAAGTAAGGAGACCAGTACACAAGTGACTTACACATGGTAGGCCTACATATAATGCAAACATTTCAATCTGGTTGATTTTAAAAAGGGATGGAGGGTGTGGGTGAAGCAAGTGGCGCTAGGGAGAAGATTGGTGCAGAGGAAGCATGTTTTGTGACTAGTGTCTAGCATCAACGTGAATAGGTACGTTTTCTCTCTAAGTTTTAGGCAGTGGCGGCGTTAAGCATAGACGACGTCGTCAACTGCTGACGGTCTCGCGCCTATGAGGGCCTCGCAAAAAAGTTGTTGAAGCTGTTAAAATTTTAGCTACTTAGTTGTCAGTCTCTATTTCCGTATTAATGTAGTAGTATTTATCTAGGGTCGTCAGGCAACATTACAAGATCCGTCTAAGGTGTACACCTATGCAGCAGCGCGCGCGCCAAGCGTGCAAGTTTGGGACTACAGACTGATTCTGGTAGGTCTTTTACATTACACGATTCGCGCGGGATATATCTATCGCGAATCAGCGCGTGCACATAGTAACGCATGGAACTCGAAGGAGACTGTTTTGTTGTAAAGTTGTTCATACAGACTAAAAACATTTTATAAAATAAATTATTAAATCATATAGCTAAGAGAGGAAGCTGATCGCCATATTAAAGACAGATACATGTTAAATGGAAAATACACTTATTTTTCTTTATACCATATTCACAGCCCGCTTCGTACGCACAATTTTACCGAATTGACACTTCGATCCAACAACAAGCAAATGCAACAATGCTCTGTGGAAGAGACAATACAGGCAGGAACAGTGTCTTGGCCAGTAATGCAAGCACTCTGAAACCAATCCTACCAAGTGACACTGCACTCTTTTTCTCAAGTTATTGGACTGGTACAAGTGAACAAGTCTTTTATCTCTGAAGGTGTGGTTGTACAAATTTCAGCCATATGTACTAAAGGAACCCCATCCTACGGTAAGTCAGTATACAAATACATTTCTTGGCGTATTTATTGGGCTGCTATCATACAAGATATAATTTTAAAAAAATATTCTGCCATGTGTGATAATCTCACGGCCTGTTCGCCCTACACTATGACAATGAGTACATTAAGTACCCTAGTGCACTTATCAGTGTACTTAGCACAAAATATTTTTTAGATCGTCATGTCTGGAGGACCCTCAAAAGACAGAAACATAAGGAGAAAATTGGATTCCGGTGCCTCTAAAAGAAAAAGAAAGGCTAAGACGATTATATCCAACCAAGCTATGAGTTCGAGTATGATGAAATTTCTCAAGAAAACTTCAGGTGTAACTGGTCCAGAGGCCTCCAATGACCCTCTTATCCAAGTGTCTTTAGTTTCTGAAACAGAACCAACTTCAGTGGCGAATAAATCTGTTACCCTTTCTGATACAGCATCAGAGTTGGGTGAAACTGCTGTGATTCGAGATTGTGAGCCGAATAAAGACTTCAAAACTGAGAATAAAAAGCGAACCGTTCATTTAAGAGAGTCATTTATAGAATTAGATACGGGAAAGTGGGTACTCCCAGTACTAGATTCGCAGCCTCGTGATTTAATTCAAAATGGTCCCCAACAAAACCTAGAGAAACCTGATGAAAGTTACACCAAAGATGCAAATAAAAAGACGCTTTACTAAATATCATTTACCAGAAAGTTGAGTAACGGCAGAAAGCAATATCACAGATGTTTAGCTTACTCCATATCTCAAGACAAAGTTTGAGGAGGAGGAGGAGAGTAGTGTTTAATGTCCCGTCGACAACGAGGTCATTAGAGACGGAGCGCAAGCTCGGGTGAGGGAAGGATGGGGAAGGAAATCGGCCGTGCCCTTTCAAAGGAACCATCCCGGCATTTGCCTAAGACAAAGTTTATTGCTTTCCATGTCGACTTTTTTCACATTTGTAGACACAGATGGTAAAAGAAGGATGTTGTGATTGGAAAGATCTGCGTAGGATATTGCAAACGCATGAACAAACTCAAGGACACATGAAGTGCATGATTAGATGGATGGAATTATGTAAATGAATCAAATGCATAAAAACAGTAGTTAAGGAAAACGAGAGACTGATTAGGGGATCACAAAAGTATTGGTATAAATTGTTTGAATGATTGATCGATATTATAAATTACTTAGCTTCACGTAATCTGGCGTTTAGAGGGCATTGAGAATCACATAACTTGAACGAATGCGGAAACAGTGAAAATTTTGTAGACCTATTTAAATTGTTATCCAAATATGATTCAACACTGAAAGAGCACTTGCAACCTGTTAACTAAAAGCAACTTTGTCAGCATTATCAGCCGGCCGGAGTGGCCGAGCGGCTCTAGGCGCTTCAGTCTGGAACCGAACGATCGCTGCGGCCGCAGGTTCGAATCCTGCCTCGGGCATGGATGTGTGTGATGTCCTTAGGTTAGTTAGGTTTAAGTAGTTCTAAGTTCTAGGGGACTGACGACCTCAGAAGTTAAGTCCCATAGTGCTCAGAGCCATTTGAACCATTTCAGCATTATCTGAGCCAGGACATACAAAATGAATTAATTATATTAATATCAAAATCTGTTATCAACGAAATTATAAACAGAGTCAAACATGCAAAATATTATGCCTTCATGCTCGATTTTACCAGGTATTCGATCCGCGTGGAATAAATGTCAATACCGTTAAGATTCTGTAATTCCTCAACTGGATAAATAGAGGAACAGTTCGTTGGCTTTATTGCCGTCTCAGAAAGAAAGGGAGAGTATTTAACAAATGCCATTTTAAAGAAACTAGAAAATAGTGGCCTATACATCCAAAACTGTCGAGCACAGGGATATGATGTCGGTGCCAACATGGCTGGTATTAATAAAGATGTTAGAACAAGAATACTCAATATTAATCCACGAGTTTTGCTCAAGCCGTGTGGACGCAAAAGTTGGAATTTGCTTTTGCTAGATGCCGCTAACACTTCTACAACCGCTAAAACGTTTTTCGGCTTCATCAATAAAGTTTATGAGCTTTTTTTACAAAATCATGCAAACGTGGAGATCTTTTAAAAATTAAATTGAAATTGACATTGAAACCTCTGTCTGAAACACGATGGGAAAGTAGAATTGGAGCTGTAAAAGCGGTATTTTTGCAATTTGATGATGTCATTGAAAGTGCGAGTGAGCTGAAAAATAGAACTGATGATTCCGAAATTCTTAGCGACTGTGAAGCAGTCTTGAAGGAAATGTTAACTTTTGAGTTTATTGTTGCAATATACGTTTCGTATGAGATTTTATTACGTGTCAGTAATGTAATTAAACTATGGCAATCGGTTCAAGTGAACTTGAAAGTCGCTATTAATACTTTACGTTCATTTCGTGACTGTATTCTAGAATTCCGAAACACAGCATTTGAAACAAGCGTTGCAGAAGCTCGATTGTTTGTAGAAAAAAAGTTGTTACGAAATTGAATCTCAGTTTAAAAAAAAGAATAGCACAGAAAAACGAATGTTGGTTTATGAACAAAGTGATGAACTTTTACAATCTGCTGAAATGCTGTACAGGGTTAGCTTTTTTAACACAATGATAGATGCCATAATAGTCAACAGTGGATGTCGATTTAAAGCGCACAACGAATATTTTGAACGATTTGGTTTTATTTACGATATGAATCATTTGAAATCGATAACCAAGGACGACCTTTGCAATCATTGTAATGATTTAGGTAGAATACTTCGAGAAGGCGAAAATAGCCTTTCGAACTTACGAGGAACTCCAACTTTTAAAATCCAACCTACAGGACTCAATCAAAGACGCAAAACAACTTATGCAACACATATTAGAAAATAATTTAGAAGAAGTATATCCAAATCTTTACATAATAGAGTAATGCTCACAGTTCCGGTCAGTACAGCTTCTGCCGAGAGATATTTCTCAAAGTTTAAATTGGTTGAGACGTATTTAAGAAGCACGATGTGCAAATAAAGACTATCTGCGTTGTCAGTACTATCAATTGAAGCGGAAAAAGCGGCTGGTATTAACTACGACGTGATCTTAAAAAAATTAAACGAGGCGAAAATCCGGAAGTTTCGTTTATTTTAAAGTGTGTTGAGAAAAGAGGTTCTTAGAAATAAACAGTACCAGTTGCCTCACTGACTCATTCGTTTGCAATTTTCCGGCCGTTGTGGCCGAGCGGTTCTAGGTGTTTCAGTCCGGAACTGCGCTGCTGCTACGGTCACAGGTTTGAATCCTGCCTCGGGCATGGATGTGTGTGCTGTCCTTAGGTTAGTCAGGTTTAAGTAGTTCTAAGTTCTAGGGGAACTCAGATGTTAAGTGCCATAGAGCTCAGAGCCATTTCGTTGGCAATTTAATGAAACATCTACAAAAACCAAAAATTACTTATCTTTCGTCACTTCAAAAATGAAAGTGTTTAATCAAAATTAATTTTCATTTTAGTTAGTTGCTAAAGATGTTGAAGATGGTGGAGGGAGGGGGGTTACAAGCTAATATCTGATTGCACTCAGAGGTAATGGTCTGAGAAAGGTTGGCAACCACTGGTCTAAGGGTTAACAGTTTGGATTCGATGGAGTGGTGGTAACACCATTTGTCGAACAGCGGTACTTTTTTTTTCTTTGGTTGACCGTTGTTGTGCTAATCCTGGGTGGTGTACAGAGTGGTCAGAAACAGTCTGAAACGCTCGTAAGGGCGTTACAGGTTAAGTTGTACTGAGAAATAATTGTTAAAAAATCGATACTTTGCGCCGTTTCCGAGTTATTTAGCGCTGAAGTTAGCCAAACAGGTCGCCACGCGTGCAAGTTAAAGCAGCCTTCCAGAGGCGCTGCCGTCAAACGTGTTGTTCGTTTGGTTTCCTCAAGCCGAGCAAACGCAGATTCTGCTCACCACTTCCGAAAAAAGGCACATTTTAGCTGGTAACGAGCATTTCAACAACTGGTAACTCACGGACTCTCAGATGTCTGTGCATTACCCCATTGTAGCGCGTTCAAGTCCTTCATCTTGCGCGCGTAACGACCTGATTGACTGACTCGGAAACGGCGCAATGCATCGATTTTTTTCCCGTTCCAATTATTTCTCTGCACAGCTTTCCCTGCAGCACCCTTACAAGTTTTTCAGGCTGTTTCCGACCGCCCTGTATAGGAGCATCACTTTGCAGTTCGAAATGTGTCAGCGAGTTACTGACAGGGGAAAGTTCAAAACCGGGTAAATAGTGTAGTGGGTAAGAGCTTTTCCTGCTACAAGCAGGAATTTGTACCGACATCTCTGTTACGCAAGCTACCTTTAAGTGTGTGTGACCGTAGATGTTTCATGAATCACTGTCACTTGTCCCCTTTCATGGTTCAGTGGAAAACTGTGCATGGAAAGAACGACTGTTGCTAAGGCAAGTAAGAGCTCGAAACTCTCAAATGTTACGTTCATGGCCTTTTCGCTAGATATGTGTAGGAAGAATAAATACACTGCTCAAAAGAATAAGAGGAACATTTGTATCAACGTTCGGTACGTTTAAACTATTTTGATACAGGCAGTACCTGTGATATTACTGCATGGCGAAGATGAACATGTGTCCATAGCTCTTCATGGCCTTCTCGCTAAGCATATTTAGGAGAAACAAACACACGGCTCAAAAGAATAAGAGGAACACTTGTATCAACGTCCGGTACGTTAAAACCGTATTTTGATACAGGCGGTACTCGTGGTATTACTGCATGGCTTGAGATCTTCGGTTTCAATGTTCCAAGATGCTACTCCAGGCGGGTGTAAAATGAATGTGCGCAACGGAAAATACTGAAAGCGAAAATGAAGATTTGGCCCTGTCTGACTACCCCCTGAAGCAGATCTTAGGATCTCTTAATAGTGATATTATCTCCTCCTTCTTGCTCTTGAAAATATAAATTACAACATGAATATTGGAACTAGTAACTACAAATGATAAATGCTGTGTCTGCTTATACATTTATTGTGGATTAAAACCACTTATATATTACAAATGTTTGTATATCAATGTCCAATGGACATAAAGAGATACAAATGGATTTCCTAACTAATCTGCCCCTTTTTATGGCTGCGCAATCTGATACAAATAACGCGAATGACTGACACCTACGTACCAAACACTAGAAGACACTACTTTCAAAGACGATCTACAGAGGTGTGCAACCTCAGTGGAAATAAAAGTTACGTGATCACAACTGTTTAGCTGTATGGCCCTAATAAGCCGAAGCAATTATCAATGTCACCATATGTACTGCGTCCAGTGTGTCAGAGTGATGGTTCTCGTACACGTCTGCGACGATGGAAGAACTCCAGCCACAAAATAAAAACTCTTTCAAACACTAGGACGGCAGAATGCGGCTCTCTGATTATTATAACCTAATACTCCCAGCCCCAAAGACGGAATTCAGATAACGTCTCTACGTGAGTATAGACAGAGGAAGTGCTCTCATTCACCGAACGCTGCATTCTCAACGACTACTCCCTGCCCGGAGGCGAAGTCCAGAATCGTATAAGTTCGAAACAGTACAGTGCCTAACCGTTCTAACTATAAAATCTCCTGAGAGCGAAGACAAGAAGTCCGTCTGTACCAACAAAAGCTGATACTGAGCGACCGTCAAACATGGGCGCTCTCAACGGAAGACCCCCTTCTTTCCATCACTGGCTTCCCAGCAAAGCTCAGCTCCCCTCCCTCGTAACTGCAGAAAGCGAATCATATTCTCGAAACCACGGAATATTCTCCGTCTCGACAGATTCTCCCGAACTCTGACCAACCATATTTTAGTCTTTTGTCGTCCAGCGCGGAAAGTTTGCGAGGAAATACCTATTCCCGTTAATTAGGAATACATACAATGGTACGCTTCTCAGAGTAAAAATCCTCGGAAATAAGCCAGCTTTCCTGATTTCCGAGGTAACGCTTCCTCGTTCCTCTCTGCTGCGTCCAAGATTTTCAGAGTTTCCCAAGTATTATCCGGTTACCCTTGCGGTCCCGCTACCAGACCGGCTAGCCACCGCTGTATTGTGCTTCAGCGCTCAGGTGCCCCTACCGTCCGTCTTGGGATACTTCTTCCTGTGTCAAGCAGGACAAATACATCTGAGAGGGGCTTTTCCACCCAAGGCTTGAGTTACGCCTGCCGTTTCATTTCCACTGGCGTTCCAACCTCTACTAGTATAGGCAATCATTTATTACGCCGTTTTGATAATAAAGACACTCCGCCACCTTTCATGCAATAAGCGTTAACAACTATTTACAAGGTGTACGTGACAATGTCAGTCTTCTTTAAATATATATACGATGTACAACCTATCAAATAATACCTAATTAGGGTCGTAAATGACGGCAAAGTAAGTAAATGAGTGCTTGTAAGGTGCGAAATTACAGCCATCTTATAACGTAGGCCATCTATTGGCTGTGTTATGCATTACGGTGTCATGTGACCCCTCAGAAGAAAGTAAGTACTGGTGTCCCGATGTCTTCTAGTGAGGTACGCAGATGGCAGTTGTCATTTGTGGACGTTGTATTCAAAAAAGCACATGCAAACCGACTACTTAATGCAGTGCAAGTTGCAAGGGTGATCTGTTTGACCCAGAAAGGATGGAGCTTCGGTCATGTTGCTGCAGATTCCAAAGCCTCTCCATGTATCATACACAGGTTGTCGACACGCTATAGGAAGACAAGTCAGTACACAGGGCGAGATGGACAATGTCGCCGACGCATTATAATCCCATGTGGAGACCAATACGTGGCTATCTTTGCACTGCGGCGTCGTACGGATACCGCCAGAGCCCTGAAAGACGATCGCAGAATGGCCACTGGAGGCCCTGTGACCGATCAGACAGTCATGAACAGGTCACGAGTAAGGAGCGTGAGATCCGGACGTCCTGTTCGAGTACCTGGCTTGACACGACAACATCTTGCAGCTCGCTTTCAGTTCTGCCTTTCCCTTGTCAACTGGCAACTTCGTCACTGGCGAAAGGTGTTATTCGCAGAGTCTGGGTATCCCCTGACGCAGGCTGATGGTCATGATCGTGTGAGGAGCTCTTAGTGAGCGGTACCTACAAATTTTGTCCAGGATATCGAAACATGGAGAGGCTTCAGTGTTGACAGTCATACGGATCTTGTCGTTGTACATGGTCGACTTGCCGCCAGGAAGTATATTGAACAGATTCCGTTGGACCGTGTGGTTGCTGCTGTGTACGGTGGTGGCCCTGAAATCTGTCTAATGCCAGGGCCGATGTGGCCTTACTTTCCTCTACCAAGCCTCCGTGTAAGGTCCCAGAGTGAGGAGCCATAAACAAGTATCGGTCTAATGCGAGATTTGTAAGCTACTTCATTCGTAGATGGACCATACTTCCTCAGGGTTCAGCCAGTGAATCTATAATTATTCTTATGTCGCCGTTCTAGTCTAAATCGCTCATTCCAGATACTTAATGGATGAGACTGTTTCCTATGATTCTTCGGCAATCGCGTAATCGAACATTAACAGGTCTTTCTACATATTTAGATGCAATACGTTAATTTGTTTATGTTATGGGTCAACCGCGAATCTCTGGGCGAAGCGTCAACCCTACGGAAGTCGATTCAGTTTTCTAGCATTGGGAATTATTTATGTACAGCATCGCCAGTGAAAAACTTCATTTTTTATTAAAAAAATTACACATTCACATCCAGTAAAAAGTGAAAACCCATTTCATAAATTTTGTATGTTTTAAGCGTATACACTTCAATCTTCTGTACTAGTATAAACATTTGGAACATCACATATTTAGTGAGGTCTTTGATGACTGGTCTGTAGCTCCCGATGTTACCTGCTAGGTCATTTATATATATTATGAACAATAATGTTCCTACAACAGCCCATTAGTGTATACCGGAACTTAGTTTTGCAATTCAGTACTTCTGTCCGGTAAGAATGTCATGCTGTGTTCTGTTTTTAGGAACTCTTCAATAGAATCACAAAGAATTTCAATACTGCTGTCACGATCAGTGACAGAATGTCGCTACATGAGGTATGGGACGAATTTTACGCCCGCTTGGACGTGTGTCGTGTGATCAGTTGGCCACTCATACAGCATTTCTGTAGAGTGAAAAACATTAACTTGGTGAGTTTACGGTTCTGTTGAAAAAATGGTTCAAATGGCTCTAAGCACTATGGGACTTAACATCTGAGGTCATCAGTCCCCTAGACTCAGAACTACTTGAACCTAACTAACCTAAGGACATCACACACATCCATGCCCGAGGCAGGATTCGAACCTGCGACCCTAGCAGCAGCGCGTTTCCGGGCTGAAGCGCCTAGAACCGCTCGGCCACAGCGGACGGGGGTTCTGTTCATGCATCAGGAATACACTGACGGGGGGAAAAAGAACCACCACCAGAAAGGATAAACGAAAGTTAGTAGACGGCTTTCTACATCTGCAAAGTGCTGTCTCATTAGATTTCGCACTAGGCGCGTAAGAGTGCTGCTAGTAGCGTCATTATCAGGACGAAAATCGTGTTTACTTTAAATACACGCTATAGCTTTAGCGCTCGTTAGTTACCTTATAGACTGTATGTAGTGAGTTGATGTTAGTCAAGAATGCCATTAAGACGACAAAGACGTCATTATTAGCAGCTCAGTTAGTTGGAACGTGGTCTTGCAATAGGGCTACTAGAAGCTGGATGTTCCTTCCGCGATACTGCAGAAAGACTTAGCAGAAATGTCACCACTGTACGTAACTACTGGTAGCGGTGGTCGTGGGAACGTACGGTCGCAAGAAGACCGGATTCCGTACGGCCACGTGGAAGACCGTCGTGAGAGGGAAGACCGTCGTGTTCTGCGTGTGGCCTTGGCGCTTAATACTGCCCCTGCAGCAGCGATTGGAGTTGCAGTTGGCACCACAGTGACAGAACGAACTGTTGCAAATCGGTTACTTCAAGGACAGCTCCGAGCTGGAAGCCCTGTAGCGTGCGTTCCACTGACCCAAAACCACCGCCGTTAGCTACTTCAGTGAGGTCAAGCGAACGTTCATTCTGGGACCAAATGGAGGTCTGTTGTGTTTTCTGATGAATGCCGGTTGATCCTCGGTGCCAACGACCACCGTTTTTTGGTTAGAAGGAGGAAAGCTAAGCGGATGCAGCCAATCTGTGTGCAGCCTAGACACACTGGACCCGCACATGGAGTTACGGTTTTGGGTGCGATTTCGTGTGGCAACACGAGCACTCTCGTGGTTATCCCACGTACCCTGACTGAAAATTTGTATGTCAATATGGTGATTCGACCTGATGTACCGCCATTCACCAACAGCATTCCATGGGTTGGTTTCCAACAGGATATCACTCGCCCAAATACTGCTTCTGTAACAGAACGTACTCTACAGAGTGTCACTATGTTTCCTTGGCCTGCTCGGTCAGCAGATTTGTCTCCAATAGAGCACGGGTGTGACACCATCGGACGTCAACTCCAGCGTGATCCACAACTAGCATTAGCCATCTGTCTGTTGACCGACCAAGTGGAACAGGCATAGAACTACATCCCACAAACTGACATGCGGCATCTGCACAATACAATGCATGCACATTGGTTATTAATGAACCAGCATTTCACATTCGCAATGGCTTATTTTGCGCCTACATTAACCTGTGACATTGAGATGTTAATCAGTTAAATAACTTATCTATAGAAATGAATTCCCGAAATTTCATTACTCTATACTAGTTATGTTTTGTTGTTGCCATTTATTTCTGTCTGTACTTCCACTTAATTTATTGACGTTTCAAGCAACCAAATCATCCATTGTTACAAGATGCAGCATTCTAGGAACACTCTAGAATATTGCCTTCGATGATGCCAGATATTTTCCTGAGCCGATACGCGGTCTCAGTGAAGAAGAAAGATGGTGTAAGTAGGCTGTTTAGGTTTTTATTTTGGCAATTCCACGTAGATCTCTGTATCAAAATCGCTGACTGCGCTGTGTGCAGTCTGTGGCTGGTTGCATTCACTGTTGGAATATTCGCTTGTGTAGTGCTAGGCAGTTGGATGTCAACAGCGTGTAGTATTGGGCAGTTGGAATTGAGCCGCTAGCAGTGGTGGATGTGGGGAGAGAGACGCCAGTGTTTTGAGCGGACGATCTGGACGTGTGTCCGTAAAAAAAGGAAATTTGTTTCATTGGATGTCACAAAATTATACACTACTGGCCACTCAAATTGCTACACAAAGAAGAAATGCAGATGATAAACGGGTATTCATTGGACAAATATATTATACTAGAACTGACATGTGATTACGTTTTCACGCAATTTGGGTGTATAGATCTTGAGAAATCAGTACCCAGAACAACCACCTCTGGCCGTAATAACGGCCTTGATACGCCTGGGCATTGACTCAGAGATTCCATGGCGTGTACAGGTACAGCTGCCCACTCAGCTTCAACACGGTACCACAGTTCATCAAGACGAGTGACTGGCGTATTGTGACAAGCCAGTTGCTCGGCGACCATTGACCAGACGTTTTCAGTTGGTGAGAGATCTGGAGAATGTGCTGGCCAGGGCAGCAGTCTAACATTTTCTGTATCCAGAAAGGCCCGTACAGGACCTGCAACATGCGGTCGTGCATTATCCTGCTGAAACGTAAGGTTTCGCAGGGATCGAATGAAGCGTAGAGCCACGGGTCGTTACACATCTGATATGTAACGTCCACTGTTCAAAGTGCCGTCAGTGCGAACAAGAGGTGACCGAGACGTGTAACCAGTGGCACCACATACCATCACGCCGGTTGATACGCCAGTATGGCGATGACGAACACACCCTTCCAATGTGCGTTCACCGCGATGTCGCCAAACACGGATGTGACCATCATGATGCTGTAAACAGAACCTGGATTCATCTGAAAAAATGACGTTTTGCCATTCGTGCACCCAGGTTCGCCGTTGAGTACACCATCGCAGGCACTCCTGTCTGTGAAACTGCGTCAAGGGTAACCGCAGCCATGGTCTCCGAGCTGATAGTCCATGCTGCTGCAAACGTCGTCGAACTGTTCGTGCAGATGGTTCTTGTCTTGCAAACGGCCCCATCTGTTGACTCAGTGATCGGGACGTGGCTGCACGATCCGTTACAGCCATGCGGATAAGATGCGTGTCATCTCGACTGCTAGTGATACGAGGCCATTGGGATCCAGCACGGAGTTCCATATTACCCTCCTGAACCCACAGACTCCATATTCTGCTAACAGTTATTGAATATCGACCAACGTGAGCAGCAATGTCACGATACGATAAACCGCAATCGTGATACAATCCGACCTTTAGCAAAGTCGGAAACGTGATGGTACGCATTTCTCCTCCTTACACGAGGCATCACAACAACGTTTCACCAGGCAACGCCGGTCAACTACTGTTTGTGTATGAGGAATCGGTTGGAAACTTTCCTCGTGTCAGCACGTTGTAGGTGTTGCCATCGGCGCCAGTCTTGTGTGAATGCTCTGAAAAGCTAATCATTTGCATATCCTGTCGGTTAAATTTCGCGTCTGTAGCACGTCATCTTCGTGGTGTAGCAATTTTAATGGCCAGTAATATATATATATATATATATATATATATATATATATATATATATATATATATATATAATGTTGTTTGAACGCTATTAGGGTAAACACATTGCTGTTGTCTATCAAAATCTTTCATTTGCTAACTATGCCTATCAGTAGTTAGTGCCTTCAGTAGTTAGAATCTTTTATTTAGCTGGCAGTATTGGCGCTCGCTGTGTTGCAGTAGTTCGAGTAACGAAGATTTTTGTGAGGTAAGTGATTCATGAAAGATATATGTTATTGTTAGTCAGGGCCATTCTTTTGTAGGGATTATTGAGAGTCAGATTGCGTTGCGCTAAAATATTGTGTGTCAGTTTAGTACTGATCAGAATAAGGAAAGAGAAAACTGTATGAGTACGTTGAGTTTTGCTCAGCTGTTTGAAAATCAAATAACGTAGAAGTTTACCAGCACAGTCATTCTTAATTTTTTAAGAGGACATTTCAAGGGAAAAATCCACTTGTGCTTGAATCTCTTGGTGACTGCCCCGTTGTACGTGACAGGAGCTGTAACTGCGAGAGAGCGGTCCGCAGCTCAGCGCCCCGCTTGCCCCGGCGACCTCCGTAATTAATTCGCGGCTGGGCAGCGCCAGCTGGCTGCCACGAGTCGTTAGATCCGCTCAGCGCACCGCCAGTGGACAGACGGACACTTAACCCACTTACCGGAATTAGTTCCCTACCACGGCCGCCTGTGTCCCCTTCGTGTAAAGTTAAGGCTCTAGCCCAGTGGTTCTCAGACTGGCGGTAATTAGCCCCTGAGGAATAAAATTAACCTTTATGATGGCTTGTGACGTAGTGGTATATTAAGTGCGGATATTGCTCGTGACGAGGCCACAGCCAGTCCCTGCCACGAAGGAAGAGGCAGAAACAAAGCTATTCTTTAATATCAATCACAAATTCGAACCTCTCATAAAATTCCGTGTAATTTGACACTACGAGGGTCGTTCAATAAGTAATGCCCCACATATTTTCTCAGAACATATTTATTGTTAATAGTCACAATTTGGTGACAATATACATCAACATGTCTTGTCCATGTACTATTTTTCTACGTAGTCTCCATCACGTTTGTAAGTAGGCTGTTTAGGTTTTTATGTTGGTAACGCCACGTAGCGCTCTGTATGAAAACCACTGATTGTGGCTGATTTGCATTGTTGGAATATTTGCTATTGTAGTGTTGGGCAGTTGGATGTGAACAGCGCATAGCGTTGCGCAGCTGGTGAGCCGCCAGCAGTGGTGGATGTGAGGAGAGAGATGGCAGAATTTTGCGAGCGGACGATCTGGACGTTTGTCCATCAGAAAGAGTAAATTTGTAATACTGGATATCATGAACTGATATATGTATTATGACTTATGAATATTATTAAGGTAAATACATTGTTTGTTCTCTATCAAAACTTTCATTTGCTAACTATGCCTATCAGTAGTTAGTGCCTTCAGTAGTTAGAATCTTTTATTTAGCTGGCAGTATTGGCGCTCGCTGTGCTGCAGTAGTTCGAGTAACGAAGATTTTTGTGAGGTAAGTGATTCATGAAAGATATAGGTTATTGTTAGTCAGGGCTATTCTTTTGTAGGGATTATTGAGAGTCAGATTGCGTTGCGCTAAAAAAAATATTGTGTGTCAGTTTAGTGTTGATCAGAATAAATAAAGAGAGAAATGTCTGAGTACGTCCAGTTCTGCTCAGCTGTTTGAAAATCAAATAACGTAAGAGGTTAATCAGCACAGTAATTCATTAATTTCACGTTCTATAGCCGTACGCCAACGTTGTGGAAGAGCATGTATTCCTCGCTGGTAAAAGCTCTTGTCCTGTAGGCGTAGTCATGTTTTCATTGCGTGACTGACATTTTGGTCATCTTCATAGTGTGTTCCCCGTAGAGAATCTTTAAGCGGCACAAAGAGATGGAAGTCCGAGTGTGCCAGGTCTGGACTGCAGGGTGCATGAGGCAATGATACCCATCCCAGTTTGGTGATGTGTTACCGGGTTCTCAGACCTTTGTGTGGGCGTGCTTTATCGTGTTGGAGCAAGATTTCTGCTTGTTTCTTGTCCGATCGAACACATCGGAAACGGTTCTTGAGTTTATTCAGAGTCTTCACGTATGCCTCTGAATTGATGATTGACCCTCTTGGTATCACATCCGCGAGAATGACGCCATTACAATCCCAGAAGACTGTCACCATGACTTTTCCGGCAGCTGATGTTGTCTTGAAGTTCTTATTTTGTGGCGAATAAGGATGATGCCACTCCATGGACTGTCTTTTTCTTTCCAGCGCAAATTGGGGCATCCCGCTTTCGTCTCCTGTCACGATTCGTGAGAGAAAGGCCTCTCCCTCGGTCTCAAAACGCTCCAACAATTGAGATGAAATGGCCTTTCTTTGAATCTTGTGGTCCGCTGTGAGCATTCATGCAACCCATCGTGAGCACCAGTTTGAATATCCGAGAGTCTCGATCATTGCAGACGCACTTCCAATGCTGACTGATAGCTGTAGAGCCAACTGTCGAGTTGTGATGTGCCGATCGGCACGAATAATGACATCTGCACGATTCTTCATGTCTGGAACAGTGGCTGTGATAGGATGTCCCGAGCGTGGCTGATCATGGAGCTCTCTTTTTACATTTCCTGGGGCTGCAACTTTCTTTACCCATCGCCCAACTGTACTCCTTCCAAATGCAGCATCGCCAGACACTGCACACAAACATTTATGGATGTTCACCATGGTTTCTTTTTCTTCACACAAGATTTCAATAACAGCATGCTACTTGTAACGTGAGTCGTATGTAGACGCCATTTTGACGCTGTACTACGGCTCTGCCATCTGCCAGAATGGTTCGAAACTTCACCGGCGCACACAACAATCATCAAATGTGATTCACCAATAAGGACGTTTGTCTTTGTATGTTGTTGTGGTCTTCAGTCCTGAGACTGGTTTGATGCAGCTCTCCATGCTACACTATCCTGTGCAAGCTTCTTCATCTCCCAGTACCTACTGCAACCTACATCCTTCTGAATCTGCTTAGTGTATTGATCTCTTGGTCTCCCTCTACGATTTTTACCCTCCACGCTGCCCTCCAATGCTAAATTTGTGATCCCTTGATGCCTCAAAACATGTCCTACCAACCGATCCCTTCTTCTAGTCAAGTTGTGCCACAAACTTCTCTTCTCCCCAATCCTATTCAATACCTCCTCATTAGTTACGTGATCTACCCACCTTATCTTCAGCATTCTTCTGTAGCACCACATTTCGAAAGCTTCTATTCTCTTCTTGTCCAAACTGGTTATCGTCCATGTTTCACTTCCATACATAGCTACACTCCATACAAATACTTTCAGAAACGACTTCCTGACACTTAAATCTATACTCGATGTTAACAAATTTCTCTTCTTCAGAAACGCTTTCCTTGCCATTGCCAGTCTACATTTTATATCCTCTCTACTTCGACCATCATCAGTTATTTTGCTCCCCAAATAGCCAAACTCCTTTACTACTTTAAGTGTCTCATTTCCTAATCTAATCCCCTCAGCATCACCCGATTTAATTTGACTACATTCCATTATCCTCGTTTTGCTTTTGTTGATGTTCATCTTATATCCTCCTTTCAAGACACTGTCCATTCCGTTCAACTGCTCTTCCAAGTCCTTTGCTGTCTCTGACAGAATTAGAATGTCATCGGCGAACCTCAAAATTTTTACTTCTTCTCCATGAATTTTAATACCTACTCCGAATTTTTCTTTTGTTTCCTTTACTGCTTGCTCAATATACAGATTGAATAACATCGGGGAGAGGCTACAACCCTGTCTCACTCCTTTCCCAACCACTGCTTCCCTTTCATGCCCCTCGACTCTTATAACTGCCATCTGGTTTCTGTACAAATTGTAAATAGCCTTTCGCTCCTTGTGTTTTACTCCTGCCACCTTCAGAATTTGAAAGAGAGTATTCCAGTTAACGTTGTCAAAAGCTTTCTCTAAGTCTACAAATGCTACAAACATAGGTTTTCCTTTTTTTATCTGTCTTCTAAGATAAGTCGTAAGGTTAGTATTGCCTCACGTGTTCCAACATTTCTACGGAATCCGAACTGATCTTCCCCGAGGTCCGCTTCTACTAGTTTTTCCATTCGTCTGTAAAGAATTCGCGTTAGTATTTTGCAGCTGTGACTTATTAAACTGATAGTTCGGTAATTTTCACATCTGTCAACACCTGCTTTCTTTGGGATTGGAATTATTATATTCTTCCTGAAGTCTGTGGGTATTTCACCTGTCTCATACATCTTGCTCACCAGATGGTAGAGTTTTGTCATGACTGGCTCTCCCAAGGCCATCAGTAGTTCTAATGGAATGTTGTCTACTCGCGGGGCCTTGTTTCGACTCGGGTCTTTCAGTGCTCTGTCAAACTCTTCACGCAGTATCGTATCTCCCATTTCATCTTCATCTACATCCTCTTCCATTTCCATAATATTGTCCTCAAGTACATCGCCATTGTATAAACCCTCTATATACTCCTTCCACCTTTCTGCCTTCCCTTCTTTGCTTAGAACTGGGTTGCCATCTGAGCTCTTGATATTCATACAAGTGGTTCTCTTCTCTCCAAAGGTCTCTTTAATTTTCCTGTAGGCAGTATCTATCTTACCGCTAGTGAGATAAGCCTCTACATCCTTACATTTGTCCTCTAGCCATCCCTGCTTTGCCATTTTGCACTTCCTGTCGATCTCATTTTTGAGACGTTTGTATTCCTTTTTGCCTGCTTCATTTACTGCATTTTTATATTTTCTATTAATGGCTTTTTTTAAAATGAGGGGCATTACTTATTGAACGACCCTCGTAAAATCAGACAGATCAGTTGATAAATTAACGAACCGCCCAACTTAATTGCCCTTTTGATGCAGTTAAATTACACTGAAAGAAAAAAATCGCAGCACCGAGAAATAATTAATGCAGAGTAACGAAATTTCAGGAATATGAATAAATTTGTCTAGGTAACATATTTAAATGATTAACGTTGAATGATCACAGGTTAATGTGAGCGCGTGAAAAGCCATTGCGAATGTGAAACGCTGGTACGTTAGTAACTGGTGTAACTGTCAGAATGTTGAATACAAGCACGTAAATCTTAATGCATTGCGTCGCATAGGTGCCGGATGTCAGCTTGCCTGTTGCACTTGGTCAGCCAGTACAGGGAGAGTTAGTGTTGTTTGTGGATGACGCTGGAGTTGTCGCTCGATGGTCTCCCATATGTAATCCATTGGAGACAAATCTGGTGACTGATCAGGCCAAGCCAACATGTCGACACTCTGTAGAGTATGGTGGGTTACAACAGCGGTATGTGGATGAGCATTGTCCTACTGGAAAACACCCCCTGGTGTGATGTTCATGAATGGCAGCACAAAAGGTCGAATCACTAGACTAACGTATAAATTTTCAGTCAGGGAGCGTGGGATAACCAAGAGAGTGCTCCTGCTGTTATACGAAGTAACACCCCAGACCATAACTCCAATTGTAGGTACAATGTTTGTGGGCCGCAGGAACGTTGGTTTCAGATGCTCACCTGGCCTCCTTCTAGCCAAGATACGGCTGTCAGTGTCACCAGCCAAACAAAATTTCGTCGGAATATATAGGAGACCTCCACTCCGCCCGACAGTGAGCGCTCGCTTTACATCACTGAAGTCGCAAATGGCGGTCGTTTGGGGTCATTGGAATGCCCACTACTGGGCTTTTGGTTCGGATTGTCCTTGAACCAACCGATTTGTAACAGTTCGTTGTATCACTGACGCCAACTGCTGTTCAAGTGGTGCTGCGGACACGGTATAATGCGCCACAGCCATACGCAGAACACGATTGAATTCCCTCTCGGTAGAGCTATGTGGTACTCCGGAGCCCGGCCTTCTTGCGACCGTACATTCCCGCGACCACCTCTGCAAGCGATCGTGTACAGTTCCTACATTGTTACCACGTCCTTCTGCACATTGGCGGAAGAAAGGCCAGCTTCTTGTAGCCCTATTACACGACCTCGTTCAAAGGTATCTAACGCTCACGACCGTTACAGCTCATGTTTAAAGAAAATCTTACTTTCATCCTCACAGTGGCTCTGTGTACATCTTTTAGATGTAGGCGTTACCAGTTTCCGTTTATCTTGCAAAACTCCTTCTTTGGAGTGTGATTTGCTTCCGATGGTGTAATTTTCTCAGGGCAGGAGACACCACCGATGTCTTGTCTATATAGAGGGCCATCAGTTGGAGGGGACAGGGTTATTTTATCATCTTGACATTCCCGGTTTAAGTAATGCAGGAAACACCCAACCGTCCCGCTTCCAACCGCTGTTATGTTGGCTACTTGAAACGCGAGCCGGCCGCTGTGGACGGTTCTAGACGCTTCAGTCCGGAACCGCGCTGCTGCTACGGTCACAGGTTCGAATCTAGCCTCGGGCATGGACGTGTGTGATGTCCTTAGGTTAGTTAGGTTCAAGTAGTTCTAAGTGTAGGAGACTGATGACCTCAGATGTTAAGTCCCATAGTGCTAAGAGCCATTTGAACCATTTGAAAGGCGGGTGTGCGGCGTCTGAGGTAAACATCACGGTGAGCCTCTCTCCAGCCGAATCTGGTGCAGTTTTTGAATGAATTTAGATGGCGCCTGACATTGTGTTACAGCTACCACCTTTTTGTTGCCAGTGTCGCCTTCCAATACTTTGGGAGCAACCTTGTGTTCAGCCATGTATTCACCACCATTTTTGTTGAGAAGCGTGCCTTAGATATGGTGGTCGCGCCTGGTCTATCGTGACATACGTACTGCGAGATAGCGGCACTGCAAATCTCTTTTCTGTGGTAGCATCCATTACGTAAGGATGGCTCTTCCATTATCACGTTTCAGTCTGATTTACTGTCCACCCTTTCTCTAAGGACTGGACTTAATCCTGTTAGTGTAACCATTTATGGAACTGTTTGTAACTTCTCACTTGTTGTGCAGCGAGTTAATTGCTCGCCAAGGGGCTATTATTTGTGAACGTTACCTTAAGGAAGACTTATGACAGGGCCTACTCACATTTGTTTGCTAACCTCCGAATACATCATTTCATTACCGGAATCTATTGACTTTCGTTAGTCTGTAGCTTCCTTGTTATCGCTCATTGCTTGATTAATTCATTTAATGTAATTTATTACCAGGTGACGAAACGCCTGTAGTAGGAGACGTAGTCCGACACCTAGGACAGAAGATCAGTGGGTGACTGATCTGTTAGGGAACAAGAACAGTTAATACGTCTTCGCAGGCCACTTATTCCTTCTTTTGTCAGCCTATGTTACAACAGACCAGCCTAAGGGATAAAGCAAGCCTAAATGAGGGTTGAATAGTGAATTAGTGCCCACCCTACATTAATTTTTAAAACATAATCTTTGTCTTCATGATTTTGATGGATTCTAAAATTGTACACATCATCATCATCGTCATCATCAACAAATCAGCCATTTAACATCCACAAATGGACAAGAGCCTCCTATACGTTTTACATGAATTACGATCTTCAGCATCACTCATCTGGATAGTTCCTAAGTATTTTACAATGTGACTTACGTACGAGGGTAATACCAAAAGTAAGGTCTCCTATATTTTTATAAGTACATAGACATGTTTATTTCGACAGTGGTTTACATCAGTTTACAGCTTGAACATTCAGCTATTTTTCGACATAATCACCATTTCTGTCGATGCATTTTTGTAGACGCTGTGGCAGTTTTTGTGTGCCCATGTCATACCAGCTCGCTGCCATGCTGTTCGGAAAGTTATGAACCTCTTCTTTCACCTCGTCGTCGGAGCTGAATCGCTTTCCGGCCAAATGTTCTTTTAACCTAGGGAACAGGTGATAGTCACTGGGCGCCAAGTCAGGACTACAGTGTGGGTAGGTGATTATGTTCCACTGAAACTGTTGCAGGAGAACAACGGTTTGCCGAGCGATGTGTGGGCGAGCGTTGTCATGGAGAATGTGGACGCCCTTGCTCAATATACCTCTTCTCCGGTTCTGAATTGCCCGTTTGAGTTTTTTCAGAGTGTCGCAGTACCTGTCAGCGTTAATTGTGGTCACAGCGATTCGGCTCCGACGACGAGCTGAACGAAGAGGTTCATAACTTTCCGAACAGCATGGCAGATAGCTGGTATGACATGGGCATACTAAAACTGCCACAGCGTCTACAAAAATGCATCGACAGAAATGGTGATTATGTCGAAAAGTAGCTAAATGTTCAAGCTGTAAACTGATGTAAACCATTGTAGAAATAAACAGGTCTATGAACTTATATAAAAATAGACCTTACTTTCGGGATTACCCTCGTACCTTACACTGGGCCATTTTAACCTTTTTTCTTACACTGGCGGAAACGGAAGGTGCCTCATACACCAAGAACACCTTGACAAAACGCCACCAAACTAGCATTTCAGAAATTTGTAGTCAAGAGAAATTGAATCGCAGCTAGCTTGCGTATTGGAAAGAGTACGCTAATGTCGGCACGGGGACTATCATGGTTCCACGAGTCACGAGAGTGAGAGGACTTCAGACCCAGTACTGGCCGCCGGATGGGCAGGCAGCGCAGTGTCGGCTGTCTGACCAAGGCCACAGCCTCGCTGTTCAACACACAAGTTTCTTCATCTACGTGGTTGCGTCCGTACTGAACTTCTGATGTACTACTGTGTTCAAGGTGTACCGTGGGTACGTCGATTTGGAGGAAATCGCAGTTCTGTACCCGACTGCCGTGGCAACAATGTGTTAACGGCAGGGGTCAATATCAGATCCTGTGGACAGTAACAGCTATGTGACAGGTAACACTGCAGCAAATTACTGCCCGATTCAGTTATAAACAGCAACGGCAGCAACAGAAGTAATAACAACAACAACTAGCGACCAGCTGCACCATCTGGAGCCACTTTCCCGCTAAGGGACATAGAAGTCTCGGCTTGACGTGTTCTTCTTCTCACCAAGTGTCACAAAGCACAGAATTAGCGTGGGCGCAGGGAAACCACTACCGGATGCTAGAAGCGCGAAAGAGACCGCCTGGACTGATGAGTCGCAGTGCAAGTTAGTTATTACCAAAATCGGCTCAAAAGTATGTCAGAAATGACGTGAGTCTGTGCATAATTCTTGCCAGAAGGACACGTTCATGTTGGTAGAGGGAGTAATCGTCTAATGGGTGTTTATTTGGGATGAAATATAGTTTGAGATATGGCTGCCATAATCTCTTGCAGACAAAAAATACAGCAGCCTGCAGTTCGGTCAAGAGCATCACTTTTTCCTCTTACAACATCTCCCAGACCAGCGCTTTCAGCCAGACAATGCACCACCCAGTAGCTCCAGAGCATTGTTGTTTATAGGTCCCCTAACTCCGACTTCAGAGCATTCCTGCTCGAGCTAGAGAGGGTTCTTTGTAGGAAGTACCAGAAACTAGTTATATGTGGTAACCTCAATATTAATTTTGCATTTGATTGTGCAAGAAAAATGATGTTGTTAGATCTCCTAAATTCATATGATCTGATGCAAACTGTTTCTTTCCAACTAGGGTGCAGGGGAACAATAGCACAGCCATAGACAATATTTTTATTCACTCTTCATTAGTAGATGGGCATTCTGTTAGTAAAAGCATGAATGGCCTTTCAGACCATGATGCACAAATTTTTACACTAAAAGGCTTTTGCACTCAAACCAATGTCATATGTAATTAAAAACTATGTAGGAAAGTTAATCCAACAGCAATAGAGAGTTTTTTAAAACTTGTCAAGGAACTAGAGTGGCAGGATGTTTATAGTGCCGATAACATAGATGATAAATACAATGCTTTCCTTAACACATTTCTCATGCTCTTTGAGAGTTACTTTCCATTAGAACATTCTAAACGGGGTACTAGCAGTAATGGGCAGCACGGGTGGCTGACTAGTGGGATAAGGATACCATGTAGAACAAAGCGGGAATTATATCAAAATGTTAGAAGTAGTCACAATCAAGCTACAGTAGCCCATTACAAACAGTATTGTAAGGTGATCAAAAATGTTATTAGGAAGGCAAAGAGTATGCGGTATGCAAATAGAATAGCTAATTCGACGGTATAAAGTCAGTTCAAAGTAAAAATATTTCTGTTACTGATAAATCAGATATATGTACAGTATTTAACAATTATTTTATGAGCATTTCTGGTGAATTAAATAAAAATTTAGTTTCTACAGGAAATCATACAACTTTCTTGGCAAATGCTTTTCTGAGATTGATGTCTGAAATACTCCTCTGTGATACAGACAAGAGGGAGATTCAGCCAATAATTAAATCACTGAAGACTAAGGACTCTCATGGTTATGATGGCGTGTCTAGCAGAATATTAAAGTACTGTGCTGCACATGTTAGCCGTGTATTTAGCCATATTTGTAATTTTTCCTTTAGGAATGGTCAGTTTTCTGAGCGATTAAAGCATTCAGTAATATAGCCGCTTTATAAAAAGGGAGAAAGGAATAACGTAGATAATTTTAGACCTTTTTCTATGCCATCAGTGTTTGCAAAAGTTATTGAAAAGGCTGTGCATGTAAGGATAATTGATCATTTTATATCATACGATTTGCTATCAAATGTACAGTTCGGCTTTAGAAGTCGTTTAACAACTGAAAATGCTATATTCTCTTTTCTCTGTGAGGTACTGGATGGGCTAAACAAAAAGTTTCGAGCGCTTGGCGTATTTTTTGACTTAACTAAGGCATTTGATTGTGGTGATCACAAAATATTGCTCCAGAAGTTGGACCATTACGGAATACGGGGAGTAGCTCACAATTGGTTCACCTCTTACATTAGCAACAGGCAGCAAAAGGTCATTATTCACAGGGTTGATAACGGCTGTGATGTGGGATCTGAGCGGGGTACTGTCAAGTGGCGGGTGCCCCAGGGATCAGTGTTGGGGCCACTCCCAATCCTTATTTATATAAATGATATTCCCTCTAGTATTACGGGTAACTCTAAAATATTTCTGTTTGCTGATGACACTAGCTTGGTATTAAAGGATGTTGTGTGCAACATTGGCTCGGTTTCAAATAGTGCAGTACATGACCTCAGTTCATGGCATGTAGAAAATAAACTAATGTTAAATCACAGTAAGACTCAGTTTTTACAGTTTCTAACACACAATTCAACAAAACCTGGCGTTTTAATTTCACACAGCGGGAATGTGATTAGTGAAACTGAACAATTCAAATTTATAGGTGTTTAGATAGATAGTAAGCTGTCGTGGAAAGCCCACGTTGAGGATCCTGTTCAAAGGCTTAACTGCCATTTTTACTATTCGAACGCTATCAGAAGTGAATGATACTACGATAAGAAAATTTGCCTACTTTGCTTATTTTCATTCGCTTATGTCATATGGTATATATTTTGGGGTAACTCATCTCATTCTACAAGGATATTTTTGGTGCAGAAGCGGGCGGTTCGGGCAATAAGTCGTGTGAGTTCACGAACCTCTTGTCGACCTCTGTTCACGAGTCTGGGTATTTTGACATTGGCTTCTCAATATGTATATTCCTTACTGCCGTTTCTTGTTACCAATATTAGTTTATTCCCAAGAATAAGCAGCTTACACTCGCTTAATACTCGGCAGAAATCAAACCTGCATTTGGATCGGACTTCCTTAACTCTAGTGCAAAAAGGTGTGCAGTATACTGCTGCATCCATTTTCAAGAAGCTGCCACTCGAATTCAAAAATCTTAGTGGTAATCCACGCGCTTTCAAACCGAAACTGAAGAGTTTCCTCATGGGTCATTCCTTCTATTCTGTCGAGGCTTTCCTTGAAAAATTAAACTGATTCTTATTGTATTGCTGATAGCGTTTACTTAAACTTAAGGACTGACTTTTTTCAGGCTCATGAACATTTAATTTTATCTGTTATTACTTCTACGTTGTAATTTCATGTACTGACACGTTCCATGACCTTGGAGATTTGCTCCTCGATTTGGTCCTACGGAACTTGACGTGTAAATAAATAAATAAATAAGCACACAAGATATTCCCGAACAGGTGCATTATAATTTGAGATTTGGACGTCTTATGGCAGATAGATCTTGTAGATATGAGACAATATTCATAGGGAAAAAAAGGTTTCAAATATATCTTAATTGTCATTGATACACACTCAAAATTTACCTGTGCCTTAAATGTGAAAACATAGATGGGGAAGGCAGTTGTATATATATTTGATGAATTGATGTAGGCGGAACCAATCGCATCTGAGAAAATATTCAAATATTCAAACAGGTCACTGCGGCGAACTTTATAATAACTACCTTGCTGGTCACCGTAAATGCAACACCAAGAAAGACAAGAGGTAGCACAACAAAATTTATTTTGTAGATAACATGTTGACCAAGTATCAAATGATTGCGTTTACAGACGTCTGTGACATGTGGTTCCTGCCAGAATCAGTAGCCAGAGTAGCCGCCATTGTTGGAGATCTCCGCTGCCACACGTCTCGGCATTGAGTCAAAGAGACGTTGGATGTGTTCCTGGGGTACAGCAGCCCAAGCAGCTTCACACGTTGCCAAAGATCATCTGGTGTTGCAGCTGGGGATGTAATCTGGGTCACTCGTTGAGCAACCATGGACCACATGTTTTCTATCGGCGAAAGATCCGGAGAGCGAGCCGGCCAGGGAAGCAATTCAATCTGGTTATTGACGAAGAACCTTTGGACAATGCGTGCCACGTGTGGTCGCGCATTATCCTGTTGAAATATGGCTGTGGCCGAGCCCTGAAGGTAAGGAAGGACAACTGGCTCCAGCACCTCGGATATGTAGCGCCGGCTATTTAAAGTACCGGCAATGCGTGCTAGAGGCGTGCGAGAGTAATATCCAATACCGCCCCATACCATAATACCCGGTGCAAGACCAGTGTGGCGGTGCATAATGCAGCTGTCCAGCATCCTCTCTCCACGGTGTCTCCACACTCGAATCCGACCATCGTGGTGCTGCAGACAGAAGCGTGCCTCGTCAGTAAAGACAACGTCATTCCATTCTGCCGTCCACATCCGTCTGTCATCACACCATTGGCGACGGAGACGTCTGTGGTTCTGCGTCAATGGTAGACGAAGCAATGGACGTCTTGCGGACAGACCACTCTGCTGTAAACGGCGTCGAATGGTACGCGCAGACACTGGATGATGCGTTACAGACGCAATGTGCTGTGTTATGGTTCGGGATGTCACTGAGCGATCCGTCACTGCCATGCGCACAATTTGCCTATCAGCACGTGCAGTGGTGCACCGAGGTGAATGCGATCGACCACGTCGGTCCGTCGTACCCTCCTGCATCCAACGGTCACATATCCGCATTACAGTTGTTTGGTTTCGTCCAACACGACTAGCGATTTCTCTGTATGATAATCCACAATCTCGGTAAGCCACTATCCTTCCTCTGTCGAACTCGGATACTTGATCAAAAGATGTTCGCTGTTGTCTACGAGGCATAACTGATCGTGAAACAACCACAAGGTAAACACACGTGCCGAACGTACACTCGCCGAAATCGCCAAGCCTTAAATGGCGCTATGAGGTGGCGCCACAGGCGCGCGTGATGTGCGTCTGCGCTGAAATTCTAATCAGTTGCATATCTCATCGCTGCAAACTCATGGTGTAAATTTCACTTGATTCGTATGCTTCCTTCAGGGTGTTGCATTTACGGTGGCCAGCAGTGTACTTCAAGGCGGTAATGGAGTTGTATAGGATGCACCACAATTTGACGTTCTCTCAGATGAAAGTAAGTATTATGGAACGTTTGAACTAAACGATAAATGATTGAATATAGATGCATTTTAATCTTCACGGTTCCTGTAAATTGGCTGATACCCTGACACTAATCATTGTAACTGGACCATGCACCGAATAGTAAAAATGAAACTAATTGAAGTTCGTAATAATGTGCTTCTAAATACTGTTTACAGTTGTATTAAATGTTACATATCTGCAAACAGAAATCTGAGGAAGGTGATTTAACAGGTATTTCAAAATAAAGACTGAATTTGAGGAACTACACCTGCGAAACAGATCAGCAGGGATGTTTACAGTTTTCAAAGTGCAACGAATGTGCCCTAAAACTTATGTCTTAAAGGATAGCAGCGGTAGTGAAATTGCTGGTAGTTTTTAACAGTGAAGAAAAATTACAGAGAAACAGTAACCAGATGTTTTTCTCATAGAATGTGTCACTAGAAGGCAGGGGAATCAGGGAAATAAAGTCCTTCCCTTCATCATACAGTGTTGGATGGACGCCAGTAATTTACTATATAATAAGGCAGACAAAACTCACAGTAGTAGCGCAATGTGCATGATGAAAAGTGGATCAGCAGAAGCAGTGGTATTCTCCGCAAGCTATCTGTAGAAATTCATGTCTGCATGTATAACTAATGCATGTCGGGAACGAAACGTGAGAAACGACTCGTACAAGGTGAGATGAATCGTTTAAATAATATCATGAACTTAGAAAATAAGGATCTCTCAGGACGTCATGCTGCAGACCGTATTTAAGCCAACAGAGCTAGGGAAATATGTGTCAGAACGGATTGCAGTATTGGTCACTGTATTGCCACACTTGTTGATAAAGCAATGTCTGCGTAATTTAAATTTGGTTTGGGCTTAAATTTCAGACGAGTTAAGAGTACAGCTCGTTATCCACTGAAGAAGTAAGAAGAAGAAGGAGAAAAAGAAGTCAACGTCAGAGTGTTTATAAAAATGCATTTGTTTGCTATTGACAGCAGCAAAAATGCCTCAGAAGGAAACTACTTAAAATGTATTGAATCCTACTACTGCCTAACTCATCAGGTTAATTCCCGTTTTGGTAGGACTACCAGCAGTTGGTTCCTTTGCCGGCAGCAGCGCAGTGAAAAATGCAGAAAACACACAGCTGCTGCTTGATGAAGACATAATTGGTCATGTAATCTGTGGCTATTGGGAAAGAACTATATGTAAACCACACAGAAAATGGCTTGGATTATTCGGTTTAATGAAAGCGACTAGGTATACTGACCCACAAAACGCCCACAAATATCGATCAGCTTAAATTCGTAAGTTATTTCTCTGTTTCAAAATTTTGTTAAGTTTTTTTCTTTTTTTTTTGTGGGAATATACTGCCAAAGGCGTTGTGGAAATCTAATGAATGTGGAAGTCTAAATTTAGACATTGAGAGAGGACTTGAACTCACTGGGTGGCATTGTTAGAAGAAGAATCCTGGTATCTGTTAGAAGAAGAATCCGTAATAGCGCTTATTATTTTGATTCATTCGGCGACTTACAACCATCGGAAGAATTGCACTGCTACCTTAGCGCTAACCATGTTTTCTACGTTTTAAAACGCTACCAAAACTTCAGTTCATAGAAGTACAGACGCCTATGTCTCCCGTGAATCCAGACAGCTACAAAGAAGAAGAAGATATGACAACAATAATCAAGCTCGCCACATCAGTTGAGCTTGAGAAAACTTTAGAAGATCGTTCATTAGTACTATTTGTGAGTTACATTCCACCAACTGAATGAAACAAAGGTGACTGGAGGATTTTATTGATAAAAATAAAAATGTGTAACGCTGTTTTTAGCATACAGCATCAGACTGCATTCTACATGTAGAAAGTGCTGAAGTTGTGCAAATAACTCACAGTTCATAAGGCACTGATAATTTAAATGTATATTTAAAATAGGCTGTACCATGTTTTGAGCTATGTCAGAGTGTCAATATGCTTTAACGGAAATACGAATGACCAAAGATGTAACAGATTTTACACAGGAACATTTCATGGAATTCCTACTAGGTTTCTCAAAGGATCAAATTCTGCAGAAAGATCACAATAAATTTTATGACTGAGGTCACTCAGTGGATATAGTACAAATTAGCTCAATCCGAGTTGAGAGTAATATTACGATGACTTCATTTCTCAGTGACAACCTCATTCATACAGTCAATAGATTCAGCCCAATGTCAGACATTAGATCACCACGAGTTGAAGAATGTGGACCAAAAAACGATTGTCTCATTGACTTTCGCAATGAAGAAAACGTGATACAGATACATTTGAAGCAGGGGAGGCACATGGCAAAAAACTAGCAAATGCTGTCAACAGCATATCACTATATAACAGAAACATATCGTGTTAACGTGAAAGAACTCTTAATTCCTTAAATCGCTAGGCTTGAAAATATACAAGAACATTATCGCTCAACATAACCACCCGTCTGAATATGACGGACAAATCATTTGCCAGGAACACTTCTCACGCAAATCTGTAGCTTCTGTGACACTCAGGTACAGCAATGAGGTCTACGTGGCTATCCAACACAACGATTCTTTGACTGTTTCAAGCAACAGTTCGTGTATTTGGTGGAGAAAATTGTGAAAAAGGATGGAGCTGCTACAGAAACGTCCCATCTTACATAGAATGTGCTCTTTCCTATTTCAAGAAATGAGGCACGGGCTCAGTGCCGTTTAGACTGATGACGCCAGAATTTTAGGTATCACATCAACCTCGAAACGCACATTTCTGCGACAAAATCGGACTCGAAAAGTTTACGAAACGCAGGATGGAGAAACTGGTATCCACAGACAAATACAAGTGATTTAGTGCATGAATACCCCTCAAGATGCTGATGAGATACTTCAAAAATATGAAGTGGATTCTAATTAATGTTAAAAAGGAACCTATCTTGTACAAAGTGAAATGGATGATAATACATATATACAAGGAGGTGATATTGATCCAGAAGATGACAAGATTTTGCTTGACAAACTTATTAGGAAAATGCTGATATCAAACTTCGTGGCCGATAAAAACTGTGTGCCGGACCGAGACTCGAACTCGGGACCTTTGCCTTTCGCGGACAAGTGCTCTACCGTCTGAGCTACCCAATCACGACTCACGCCCCGTCCTCACAGCTTTACTTCTGACAGTATCTCGGCCCCTACCTTCCAAACTTCACAGAAGCTCTCCTGCGAACCTTGCACAACTAGCACTCCTGGAAGAAATGATATCGCGGAGAAATGCTTAGCCACAGCCTGGGGGATGTTTCCAGAATGAGATTTCCACCCTGCAGCGGAGTGTGCGCTGATATGAAACTTCCTGGCAGATTAAAACTGTTTGCCGGACCGAGACTCGAAATCGGGACCTTTGCCTTACACGGGAAAGTGCTCTATCATCTGAGCTACCCAAGCATGACTCACGCCCCGCCCTCACAGCTTTACTTCTGCCAGTATCTCGTCTCCTACCTTCCAAACTTCAAAATTAAGTCTCCATCTAACTGGGTCTAGTTTTGACCCATGGCTCATGGTTGGGGAATGTTGTAGATGCTTGCTGATGCACTGGCACATCTTTGTGCTGATATCGACGACATCTAATTCTTCAGTATGGTTCACGAGGCTGGGTCGAGCGGGGCTTACAGCCTGACCCATGTGATCACGTGACCTCAATCTCGATATATCTGTTCGGGGTCGTCCAAAAATGAGATATTTTGCACTCCTGTTGATACTGTTGAAGAAGTGGAGCAACGAGTTGTGCAGTCTTGACAAGATTTACGAGATAATCCGGAGGGTGTGACAGAATTCGTAACTGTATGGAGAGGCGAGTGTATCCACATCACAGGACGACATGTGGAACACCATTTTTATCAAGTGCGAGGTTTTAGACGGGGTAAATTACTCTTTCGAATGCCTTTCCTCTGACCTGGAGAGTGTATGGGGGCCACGTCAGTCTCCTGTCCAAAACGATGCCAAGGTACTTGGCTGCTGGAGACCATTTGACGCGCTGCCCCTCACCACTACTTTTTGTAAGTCTTTGGACACCTCCTTTTGAGTGACTGTGATTGTGTTATACGAGAGTCACTATTTCCTTTCCCACTCGGGGAAGATGTCGGTTGCCTGTTGCAGCCGTGGGCGCATCACGACTGCGTTAATGCTGCATCTAAACGCCACAGTGTCGTATGCATATAGGGCAAGTTGCACCTGCTCGGTCTGAGGTATAACCAGTCTGCAGTCTGAAAACCACAACAGCAACAACATGTCTTCTCCAAATTCCCTCTGGTTGGACGTTTTTCGGTGACAGGTACTGGAAGCAGCTAGCAGCAGCTCGAGATAGCTACGTGGACCGTGGTGCGGAAACTGAAGCGACGTCCTCGAGAGAGCAGGTGTCGCTTGGCGCCTAGCACGCCCGGGCGCCGCTCGGCTTTCTACTCGCGCGCAGTGCAGTGTCGGCTGGGGACGGCTCGCCGCTCCCAGCGGGCGACCCTGCGCGGCCTTGGCTGCGCCACGTTCGCCGTCTCCTCCAGCTCCAGCTCCAGCTCTGCAAGCCACGAGAGCTACCTGCTGCCGTGTCTGCCCGGCACCTACCCTTGGCGTACGCCCGGCCCCATCGGAGAAATCCTTACAGCTGGGATGCATGTGATAGTTATTTTGTTCTTAGTTTGGTACTCCACTATGGCACTCGCAGAATTGTTTATAGCAGGGGCGAATTTTCGCTGATGTTACTGATGGTGTGAGGACATTTGCCACGGCGGACATTTGCCACGATTTTACCTGCTCTGAAGGGTTGGGTCCCTTGTCTCCCCCTCCTCCTCCTCCTCCTCACCCGCCGCCCGTCCCACAATAAAGGTACTTAAGGAACCTTTCCGCTGTTTTACTTAACATGGGACCAGAATCTCTGTGGATTTTCCGCCACATTTCTAGAGAGAGTTTCGTTGTGGGAACTATTAAATGCATCTCGCATTGAAATCCGCACCAGATTTCGAGCCTCAGTAAAACTTCGCCAATCGGAGATTTCGCGCTCGTCTAAATTATATTAATTAATTAATTAATTAATTAATTTAACCTGATCAGATTAGGGCCATCAGACCCTCTCTTACATCGGACCAGTGTTCCACACATGCAGCATTTCACACATCAGAGTTACATCATGACAATAGTTTAAATAAGAAAATTAGATTACTCTAGCGACAATATGAATAAAAAGTAATGACTAAGACCTAATAAAGTAAATGCTGGCAGTATTTTTACAACAGGTGCTATGCATACAAATTATGATAAAAGCAGTAATGATAACAGTAAAAAAAAATCAAATAATAAAGATAAACATGAGAAAAATTGGCAGTAGTAATGAAGATTTGTGCAGATGTGCATTAATATCTTGGTGTGTAAAGTAGATGTTTACTAGTACAGCGAGTTTTGGGGAAGGGAGATTTAAGGAGGGGGAAAGAGGGAAGTAATGAGGTGAACTGCATTCATGTACAGAGGAAGGCAATACTGTTGCTTAAGTAGATACGTCATTAACTGTTTTTTGAAGCCGGACATGTTTTTAAGTTCTCTAACATAACGAGGGAGGTTATTCCAGAGTCGGGTTCCCGCTACTGTAAAAGATTTGGAGAAGGTGACTGAGCGATGCAGTGGAACAGAGAGGATTTTATTATGATGGGAACGTGTGTTTTTGTCATGTTGTTCCGACATAAGCGTTAAGGACGAGGAGAGATATGAGGGACAGTGTACGTTTGTAAGGCAGTAGATGAGACAGAGTGTATGGAAATCTCTGCTTTTGTCTGCACGCAGCCAGAACAATTTTGCATATGCTGGTGAAATGTGATCAAAAAGTCGAACGTCACAGATATATCGGACGCAGGCATTCATGACCAGTTCCAGACGTCGCGAATTTTTTTGCTGAGGGAAAGAAGTTAATATTTGTCCCATTTAGGATAAGAGATGGTACGTGCCTTTTTCGGTGCTTCTGCAGCAGCTTTCTGTAGTGGTTTGTGCACAGTGGGGAATCAGTTCCATCTGTTATTAATTTATTTGGTATGAATCTCTCGAGTGTTGAAGCTTCCTGGCAGATTAAAACTGTGTGCCCGACCGAGACTCGAACTCGGGACCTTTGCCTTTCGCGGGCAAGTGCTCTACCAACTGAGCTACCGAAGCACGACTCACGCCCCGTACTCACAGCTTTACTTCTGCCAGTATCTCGTCTCCTACCTTCCAAACGAGATAGTGGCAGAAGTAAAGCTGTGAGTAACGGGCGTGAGTCGTGCTTCGGTAGCTCAGTTGGTTTAGCCGGCACGGTAGCTCAGCGTGTTCGGTCAGAGGGCTAGCTGCCCTCTGTAGTAAAAAAACTGAGTGAATGAATCAACGACGACCTTCAAAGGGCGTCTGGGGACGTCCGCCACGAACAATTGAACGAACATTAACGAACAAAATGAGATTAAAAAAAAAAGAAGAAGTTGGTAGAGCACTTGCCCGCGAAAGGCAAAGGTCCCGAGTTCGAGTCTCGGTCGGGCACACAGTTTTAATCTGCCAGGAAGTTTCATATCAGCGCACACTTCGCTGCAGAGTGAAAATCTCATCCTCTCGAGTGCTGTTGATACTATTTCTTTGAACTTAAGTCACATATGGTCTTCACTTACATAGTTTGGAAGGACTGGAGACTGTCTCTTAGAAAGACGTCAATCGAATTTTTAGTTGCTTTTATAAATAGATATATTCGCGTTTAGTTTTGGTGAATTTCTCTGTTACGGAAGTGAGCCTCGCTACGACTGCGTGTTCACTAATCCCTGTATCCGTCGTGATGCTCGGGATTATTTGTGGCTAAGAGGTCAAGTGTGTTTTCGTTACCATTTACAATTTGAATGGCCTCGTTAACTAATTGTTCAAAATAATTAAAAAAACATTTAGAACAATTACGGGAATTGTTTTCTATCTACAGTAGGGTCTGAAAATGTATTCTTGTCAACATACGTAAGGTAGATTGAAGTCACTGCCAACTATAATTGTATGAGTAAGGTACCTATTTGCGACGAGACTCGAGTTTTCTTTTAAATGTTCAGCAACTGTTTCGTCTGAGACCGGGGGTCGGTAAAAGGAGCCAGTTATTAATTAATTCCGGTTCTCGAATATAACCTCTGTCCATACTAAGTCATAGGAACTACCTGCTTCAATGTCGCTTGGCAGCTGGAACACACATTTCATTATTTTTCCTTAAGTTGTGCTTCTTGTTTCTGTTGTAGTGGAGATCATTACAATTGCGGCTTTTCCCTCCAAAACCTAGGATGCTTGTTCTGTTACCCTGTAAATACCAGAGCTAAACAATGTAGTACAACAACGTAAGTTACAAGCGTAGCATTCTGCATTACTTCATTTCCTTATTTCTAACATGCAGCTTTACTGTATGATTAAATGATGATGGCGTCCTCTTGGGTAAAATATTCCGGAGGTAAAATAGTCCCCCATTCGGATCTCCGGGCGGGGACTACTCATGAGGACGTCGTTATCAGGAGAAAGAAAACTGGCATTCTACGGATCGGAGCGTGGAATGTCAGATCCCTTAATCGGGCAGGTAGGTTAGAAAATTTAAAAAGGGAAATGGATAGGTTAAAGTTAGATATAGTGGGAATTAGTGAAGTTCGGTGGCAGGAGGAACAAGACTTTGGGTCAGGTGATTACAGGGTTATAAATACAAAATCAAATAGGGGTAATGCAGGAGTAGGTTTAATAATGAATTTTTTTAATAGGAGTGCGGGTTAGCTACTACAAACAGCATAGTGAACGCATTATTGTGGCCAAGATAGACACAAAGCCCATGCCTACTACAGTAGTACAAGTTTATATGCCAACTAGCTCTGCAGATGATGAAGAAATTGATGAAATGTATGACGAGATAAAAGAAATTATTCAGGTAGTGAAGGGAGACGAAAATTTAATAGTCATGGGTGACTGGAATTCGTCAGTAGGAAAAGGGAGAGAAGGAAACATAGTAGGTGAATATGGATTGGGGGGAAGAAATGAAAGAGGAAGCCGCCTTGTAGAATTTTCCACAGAGCATAACTTAATCATAGCTAACACTTGGTTCAAGAATCATAAAAGAAGGTTGTATACCTGGAAGAATCCTGGAGATACTAATAGGTATCAGATAGATTATATAATGGCAAGACAGAGATTTAGGAGCTAGGTTTTAAATTGTAAGACATTTCCAGGGGCAGATGTGGATTCTGACCACAATCTATTGGTTATGAACTGCAGATTGAAACTGAAGAAACTGCAAAAAGGTGGGAATTTAAGGAGATGGGACCTGGATAAACTGAAAGAACCAGAGGTTGTAAAGAGTTTCAGGGAGAGCATAAGGGAACAATTGACAGGAATGGGGGAAAGAAATACAGTAGAAGAAGAATGGGTAGCTCTGAGGGATGAAGTAGTGAAGGCAGCAGAGGATCAAGTAGGTAAAAAGACGAGGGCTAATAGAAATCCTTGGGTAACAGAAGAAATATTGAATTTAATTGATGAAAGGAGAAAATATAAAAATGCAGTAAATAAAGCAGGCAAAAAGGAATACAAACGTCTCAAAAATGAGATCGACAGAAAGTGCAAAATGGCTAAGCAGGGATGGCTAGAGGACAAATGTAAGGATGTAGAGGCTTGTCTCACTAGGGGTAAGATAGATACTGCCTACAGGAAAATTAAAGAGACCTTTGGAGAGAAGAGAACCACTTGTATGAATATCAAGAGCTCAGATGGAAACCCAGTTCTAAGCAAAGAAGGGAAGGCAGAAAGGTGGAAGGAGTATATAGAGGGTTTATACAAGGGCGATGTACTTGAGGACAATATTATGGAAATGGAAGAGGATGTAGATGAAGATGAAATGGGAGATAAGATACTGCGTGAAGAGTTTGACAGAGCACTGAAAGACCTGAGTCGAAACAAGGCCCCGGGAGTAGACAACATTCCATTAGAACTACTGATGGCCTTGGGAGAGCCAGTCATGTCAAAACTCTACCATCTGGTGAGCAAGATGTATGAGACAGGCGAAATACCCACAGACTTCAAGAAGAATATAATAATCCCAATACCAAAGAAAGCAGGTGTTGACAGATGTGAAAATTACCGAACTATCAGTTTAATAAGTCACAGCTGCAAAATACTAACGCGAATTCTTTACAGACGAATGGAAAAACTGGTAGAAGCGGACCTCGGGGAAGATCAGTTTGGATTCCGTAGAAATGTTGGAACACGTGAGGCAATACTAACCTTACGACTTATCTTAGAAGAAAGATTAAGAAAAGGCAAACCTACGTTTCTAGCATTTGTAGACTTAGAGAAAGCTTTTGACAACGTTAACTGGAATACTCTCTTTCAAATTCTGAAGGTGGCAGGGGTAAAATACAGGGAGCGAAAGGCTATTTACAATTTGTACAGAAACCAGATGGCAGTTATAAGAGTCGAGGGGCATGAAAGGGAAGCAGTGGTTGGGAAAGGAGTGAGACAGGGTTGTAGCCTCTCCCCGATGTTATTCAATCTGTATATTGAGCAAGCAGTAAAGGAAACAAAAGAAAAATTCGGTGTAGGTATTAAAATTCATGGAGAAGAAGTAAAAACTTTGAGGTTCGCCGATGACATTGTAATTCTGTCAGAGACAGCAAAGGACTTGGAAGAGCAGTTGAACAGAATGGACAGTGTCTTGAAAGGAGGATATAAGATGAACATCAACAAAAGCAAAACGAGGATAATGGAATGTAGTCAAATCAAATCAGGTGATGCTGAGGGGATTAGATTAGGAAATGAGACACTTAAAGTAGTAAAGGAGTTTTGCTATTTAGGGAGTAAAATAACTGATGATGGTCGAAGTAGAGAGGATATAAAATTTAGACTGGCAAGGAAATCATTTCTGAAGAAGAGAAATTTGTTAACATCGAGTATAGATTTAAGTGTCAGGAAGTCGTTTCTGAAAGTATTTGTATGGAGTGTAGCCATGTATGGAAGTGAAACATGGACGATAACCAGTTTGGACAAGAAGAGAATAGAAGCTTTCGAAATGTGGTGCTACAGAAGAATGCTGAAGATAAGGTGGGTAGATCACGTAACTAATGAGGAGGTATTGAATAGGATTGGGGAGAAGAGAAGTTTGTGGCACAACTTGACTAGAAGAAGGGATCGGTTGGTAGGACATGTTTTGAGGCATCAAGGGATCACAAATTTAGCATTGGAGGGCAGCGTAGAGGGTAAAAATCGTAGAGGGAGACCAAGAGATCAATACACTAAGCAGATTCAGAAGGATGTAGGTTGCAGTAGGTACTGGGAGATGAAGAAGCTTGCACAGGATAGAGTAGCATGGAGAGCTGCATCAAACCAGTCTCAGGACTGAAGATCACAACAACAACAACAGGAGTTTGTGGCACAACGTGACAAGAAGGAGGGTCCGGTTGGTAGAACATGTTCTGAGGCATCAAGGGATCACAAATTTAGCATTGGAGGGCAGCGTGGAGGGTAAAAAAGCGTAGAGGGAGACCAAGAGATGAATACACTAAGCAGATTCAGAAGGATGTAGGTTGCAGTAGGTACCGGGAGATGAAGAAGCTTGCACAGGATAGAGTAGCATGGAGAGCTGCATCAAACCAGTCTCAGGACTGAAGACCACAACAACAACAACATTTTATACTTTTACGTCGACTTTAGATGACATGTCAATCATAGATATTCTTATCTCTGCTTATGAACGTGCTTTCAGTCATGTTTTGAACATTGTCCCGCTACACTTTATTAACTAATGTTTCGCCGCAAGGGATATCGGATTTTAGAGAGTAAATTAATATGGAGTATGTCGTTCTTCTTTTCAGACATTCACATACCCATTTCTTCTCTCCTTATTGTCTTTAGGGCATGCAGTTGTAGTAATTAAAGTAGGCACAAATGCAATGATCAAAAAGAAATGATCAGCGTACGTTCGCATTCTCTTTACATCGTTCCTTTCTTGTTGCTCCCATGACGATGGACTGTTTCTATCGCATTCAGTAAGCGTGAAAGGAAGCTACCGTACAGACAATCTACATTTATGTTTGGCAGAACTAATTACATACTGACATAATCGTCGGATTTGCTTTCGTTTCACAAAAGTTATAAATATTTCGATTTCGGAAAAGAAGCTCTGTATTTCGCCAAGATACCGAAGAAGAAGGACCCTTACGTACTGATTGTATCGAGTAAGATGTGGATACGGCGGTTTGAAAGCGGACAGAAGTAGTACGAGGAAAGGCATCCCTTACCTGAGGGATCGCTACTCAAGCTACCTGGCAAGGGGCAAATGTGGCAAATGTCCGGCGTGGCAAATGTCCGACATTCGTTACTGATAGTTACTTGTGAGTACTTTTCGTAAGTGTCTGATCGTCTTGCGAGAGCAGATGTCAGAAGCGCTTACTCCCAGCAGGGTGCGAGAGTCTGTAGGTGCTGAGAGGCCACTCCCTGTACTTTAATATATGCCCAAGTATGTTAATTGTTTTAATCTGTTTAGTGGGGGACAATGACTTCGCGTAAGTGACATTCACAGTGCTCTCTGGGTGGTTCTAAAGAACAGTCACTTCATGGCAAATACCTAAAGCCAAGAATCAGGGGCAGACAGATAATCTCGAAGATCTCCTGGCTAAAATGCATTTTTCACAAGACATGGACTCACATGGTTCCTCTCGCGGCCCTCTGGACCTGTTGCTAGGTCAGTATTGAAGAACACATAAAAAATGTTGTGGGTAGGCAACAAAAGACTGTGATTTACTGGCAGAACACTTAGAAGACCCAACACATCTATCAAAGAGACTACTTACCCTATGCTTGTCCGTCCTCTTTTGGAGTACTACTGCGCAGTGGGAGATCCTTACGTGGTAGGATTAACGGAGTACATCAAGAAAGTTCAAAATAGGCAGAAAATTTTGTATTATCGAGAAATAGGGGAGAGGATGTCACGGACATTCTAAAGGATTTGGGGTGGACATCATTAAAACAAAGGCATTTCTCGTTGCGGTGGGACCTTCTCACGAAATTTCAGTCACTAACATTCTCCTCAGAACGCGAAAATATTTCGTTGACGCGCGCTGTTCGAGAGTGGAATAATAGAGAATTGTTGAGAAGGTGTTTCGATGAACCCTCTGCCACACACTTAAGTGTGATTTGCAGATTATCCAGGTAGATACAGATGTAGATGAAGGCATAAGTAAACTAAACTTACAGAAGATTATGTCCGCCCCCGGAGGCTGGTGGTTCCGGCACGGTAGCTCAGCATGTTCGGTCAGAGACGCGGTGGCGCGCTGTAATTTAAAAAAACTGAGTAAAGGAATCAAGATCAACTTGAACGGATGTCATGTGACGTCCGCCCAGACCAAACGCAACGAACAACACCGAACAAAATAAAGGAAAAAAAAAGTGGTCAGCGCGACAGAATGTCAATCCTAAGGGCCCGGGTTCGATTCCCGGCTGGCTCGGAGATTTTCTCCACTCAGGCACTGGGTATTGTGTTGCCCTAATCATCATCATTTCATCCATTTCGACGCGCAAGTCATCGAAGTGACGTCAAATCGAAAGACTTGGACCCGGCGAACGGTCTACCCGACGGGAGGCACTAGTCACATGAGATTTACATTTATTTTAGAAGATTATATGAAAATATACAATTGTTCAGAAAAAAACATAACACATTGAACGACTAGAGATAGGCGGCCATATCCATAGGACATATACATTAGTATGTTCTGCAGAAATTATTGGTGGATGCAAGGTCAACATCGATATCGCGACATAACACCACCTCCTGGTAAAACGTGCCTGCGGCTCTCGGTGTCGCTATAAACCGAAAGTAACAGATCATTGTGACTTGAGAAGAAGTGCAGAATGTCCCGCCGCCGCATGCGCGAACCGTATCGTTAAATCAATGAGTTTGAAACAGGGTGCTTATTGGCTTGAGAGAATGTGATGCACCCATTCGGGAGTGATTCGGCAGTGCAACGGT
The DNA here is from genome assembly GCF_023898315.1 of Schistocerca nitens. Taxonomy (NCBI): domain Eukaryota; kingdom Metazoa; phylum Arthropoda; class Insecta; order Orthoptera; family Acrididae; genus Schistocerca; species Schistocerca nitens. The sequence goes on from NC_064620.1 coordinate 273,357,158, forward strand.
TGTGTGAAAGAATGGTTCACGGAGAGCCGTAGAACACGATGAGATGGGTCAGGTCGCACCACCACAGATGAACTGTGGAACCAGGTGAATGGAGCATGGATGGATATACCACAGGACGCCATTCATGCCTTACACGCGTCGACGCCATCACGCATGGAAGAAGCTATCAGGGTCCATGGCGGAACCTGGATTCATCCGAAAAAAGGCATTTTGCCATTCGTGCAACCAGATTCGTCGTTGAGTACACCATCGCAGGCGCTCCTGTCTGGGATGCAGCGTCAAGGGTAACCGCAGCCATGGTCTCCGAGCTGATAGTCCATACTGCTGAAAACGTCGTCGAACTGTTCGTGCAGATGGTTGTTATCTTGCAAACGTCCCCATCTGTTGACTCAGGGATCGAGACGTGGCTGCACGATCCGTTACAGCCATGCGGATAAGATGCCTGTCATCTCGACTGCTAGTGATCACGAGGCCGTTGGGATCCAGCACGGCGTTCCGTATTACCCTCCTGAACCCACCGATTCCATATTCTGCTAACAGTCATCGGATCTCGACCAACGCGAGCAGCAGTGTCGCGATACGATAAACCGCAATCGCGATAGGCTACAATCCGACCTTTATCAAAGTCGGAAACGTGATGGTACGTATTTCTCCTCCTTACACGAGACATCACAACAACGTTTCACCAGGTAACGCCGGTCAACTGCCTTTTGTGTATGAGAAATCGGTTGGAAACTTTCCTCATGTCAGCACGTTGTAGGTGTCGCCACCGGCGCCAACCCTGTGTGAATGCTCTGAAAAGCTAATCACTTGCATATCACAGCATCTTCTTCCTGTCGGTTATATTTCGCGTCTGTAGCACGTCATCTTCGTGGTGTAGCAATTTTAATGGCCAGTAGTGTATAGTCCTGATCTATGCTTTGTAACAACTAGTAAGAATGAACTACCTCTGCAAGGTTCGCGGTTCGTCTTACAAGACTTTCCACACAGCCAGGTCCGTCAAATCCTGATTGAATTAGGGACAAGTATCCCGCTCGTATCATCCTTTCCAGGACCTAGATAGAACTGAAAAAAGCAAAGTGGGATGTATTCTCTGAAGATCTGGAGATGTCTTAGTTGAATTCCCCCTAAAGCAAAAAAACTATGAGAGGCTTGTTGAAGGTATGACAACTACAGCAAAGAAGGCAATCCGTATGGGCTACCGAAAGCAATATATTTCAAGTTGGAATGAAACTAATGAGAAACAATATGACGAATTTCTAGAACGTGGTGACCCGGAATTAGCGGATAAACTACGTCATAACCTCGATACAGATAGACATACTTGGTAGACAGAGACTGTCGAGTCACTCACTTTTCAAACATCAACTAGAGAATCATATTGATTATTAAGGAAGTTGGCTGGATATATAATTAAAGTAAGGGACAACATTCATGTATCAGATTATAGGACTGCGTCACATTTACTGTCCACATCAAGAGCACCAAGGGATGAAAATCATGACAGATACATCAGACGCAAATTTACATCGCTCAAGAAGAGCACTAATGAACGACCTGAGTTCTTAAGAACTTTCTCCATATCTGTAATTTCTGCCGCTCTTAAAACTCTGCCGGCCGCGGTGGTCTAGCGGTTCTAGGCGCGCAGTCCGAACCGCGCGACTGCTACGGTCGCAGGTTCGAATCCTGCCTCGGGCATGGATGTGTGTGATATACTTAGGTTAGTTAGGTTTAAGTAGTTCTAAGTTCTAGGGGACTGATGACCACAGATGTTAAGTCCCATAGTGCTCAGAGCCATTTGAACCATTTTTTTCTTAAAACTCTAAACTCTGGAAAGGCAATGGGAAATTATGGAATCCACCAAGAATTTCTTCTGCGTAGTGGGGATTAAGCAAAAAGATTACGCAATCGGCCAGCTTATACTTACGCACTATGTTTTTAGTTACACTCATCTATAATTGTGGCCGTGGTGGTCGAGTGGACGCCGGCACGGTAGTTCAGCGTGTTTGATCAGACCATATGATGAGAATAATGACGAAAAAAAAGTAGAGCTTTAAACTTGGCCCATGGATGTCAGCATTCAAATGCGGATAGGGCCGGGCGATTTTTCCTCGTTCCAGTCCTTCCACGACGGTTCCTGATTCCATTCATACTGCTGTCCAAATGAGCATCGGAGCTCTTTCCTTGGGATATTAGACGGCTAGGGCGACGGGCACGCCATCCTCCCCCTACTAGTGCCGCGGTGAAGAAAGGCTGCACTGTACCTGCCATCAGTCCAGCAGCCTAGCCCGGGCATGCGCTTGCGTTGCAGATTTATATTTTTAATTCCATGTTTCGGTGTCATCAAGTCTTTTTGCCTAAGTGTGGAGTAATGATAAAAAATTTATCACGTGGCTTCAATAAATGAAAATGTGCTAAATATGCGTAGCACACGCCTGAAGAGCAGACAATGACCGTTGTAATCAATATACTGACAAACTACCACAGCAGATATGACTAGTTCCGTTCATAATACGAGAGCATTCTTGGATAGTCATTGCCTTGGTAGCAAAACGTCAGAGGTTTGAAGCAGCCCAACACAGAATGGTGGTGAGTGGTGTTCTACACCTCCAAAATGCTACTGCTAGGACAATGAATATCCAAGGATGCTCGCGCCTGATGAGCTCGTCAAATAAATCAACGTCAGAGGTTTGAAGCAGCCCAACACAGAATGGTGGTGAGTGGTGTTCTACACCTCCAAAATGCTACTGCTAGGACAATGAATATCCAAGGATGCTCGCGCCTGATGAGCTCGTCAAATAAATCAGCTTCGGCAAATTGTTTGTACGTTAACTTCATTAAGCTAAATACCTCAGTTCACTGATACTGTGCCTCTAAAGCAGGCAATTATTCCTGTGTCACAAGTTACTAAAACTAAATGTTGTATCAGGTCTTCTATATGGTGTTAATTCAGGCTTCCGTCACTGTGCACACCGTGGAACGTAACGAATATTTTTTATATCTTGTTGGTACTGTACTCCGTTAACTGGAGTGTTTTAGGTAGCAGTGAAATGGATGAGCTTTGTTCTTTCATAGAAAAAAGTAGACTCATTCACCGTTACATATATTTGCGGAGCGGACAATATTAATAGAAACCTCAGACTGCCCGCCCGGTTGGCCGTGCGCTCGAACGCACGGCTTTCCGGGCGAGAAGGAGCGCCTGGTCAAATGGTTCAAATGGCTCTGAGCACTATGGGACTTAACTTCTGAGGTCATCAGTCCCCTAGAACTTAGAACTACTTAAACCTAACTAACCTAAGAACATCACACACAACCATGCCCGAGGCAGGATTCGAACCTGCGACCGTAGCGGTCGCGCGGCTCCAGACTGTAGCGCCTAGAACCGCTCGGCCACTCTGGCCGGCAGCGCCTGGTCCCCGGCACGAATCCGCCCGGAGGATTTGTGCCGAGGTCCGATGAACCGGCCAGTCTGTGGATGGTTTTTACGTGGTTTTCCATCTGTCTCTGCGAATGCGGGCTGGTTCCCCTTATTCCGCCTCAGTTACACTATGTCGGCGATTGCTGCGCACACAAGTTCTCCACGTACGCGTACACCACCATTACTCTACCACGCAAACATAGGGGTTACACTCGTCTGGTGTGAGACGTTCCCTGAGGGGTCCACCGGGGGCCGAACAACACAATAACCCTGGGTTCGGTGTGGGGTGGCGGAGAGGTGAAGTGGACTGCGGTAGTCGTCGTGGGGTTGTGGACCACTGCGGCTGCGGCGGGGACTGAGCCTCTCCGTCGTTTCTAGGTCCCCGTTTAACGTACAATACATACATACAACCTCAGACTTTTCGCAGATGAAGCTGTTATCTACTATGAAATACAGCCTGAATAAAGATGTACAAATATTCAGTCGGACCTTGATAAGATTTAAAAGTGGTACAATGATTGGCAGCTTGCTTTAAAAGTTCAAAAATGTAAAATCGTGCACCTAAAAAGAAAAAAAAAATAGCAGGGACGTGAAGTGGGACGTTCACATAGGCTTAGTTGTGTCGTTGGTAAAGCAGGTAGCAGACTTCGATTTATTGGTAAAAATGTAATCAGTTTACAAAGGAGATTGCTTAGAGACCACTCGTGGGGCCCGTTCTAGAACACTGTTCAACTGTGTGGAACTCGCAGCAAATAGGACGGCTGAGGATACTGAACGTATTACAGGAAGGGCACCACGAATAGTCACAGATTTCCAGAATGAAATTTTCACTGTGTAAGTCACAGGTTTGTTTGACCCGTGGGAGAATGTCACTGAGATCTTGAATGAACTGAACTGGTAGACTCTTGAAGATAGATGGGAACTATCCAGAGAAAATCTACTAACAAAGTTTCAAGAACCGGCTCTGAATGATGACCCTAGGAATGTATTACAGCCCCCTAAACGTCGCTCCCATAGGGATCGTGAGGATAAGATTAGGTTAATTATGGCACGCACAGAGGTTTCTGAACAATCATTTTTCCCGCGCTCCATATGCGAATGGAACGGTGAAAACCCATAACCTGTTCGCTGGGACGTACCCTCTGCCATGCACTTCACAGTGGGTTACTGATGTAGGTGAAGATGTAGATCCATAAGTGTATCTCCGGCATTTTCTGGGTAGAGAGTAACGGGCACGAGAAGTAAATATTATGACAGGACTTGAAGTTTAAATAAGGCACTAAGTTGTCGGCACTTGCAACGACTTCTCCGATCACGCTGTGGATAGTGGAAGGATCCTAAAAACATAACTTAATGTATTGAAACACTGTGTTTGCAACTACTATAATTATGTATTTAGTTTAGAACACACGTTACGCTCTGCTGATTTAGTCAGTTTACAGCATTTTTGTCTGATTTTTGCTTACATCCAGAAGTGCCGTGTGCTTGCACATTTTCAGATATTACTGTATTTGGGACTGATGTTTCAATCTAATTCGAATTTGACATGTTTCACTATACATTTATCGACGTGAAATACGACACGCCGGCCGAAGTGGCCGTGCGGTTAAAGGCGCTGCAGTCTGGAACCGCAAGACCGCTACGGGCGCAGGTTCGAATCCTGCCTCGGGCATGGATGTTTGTGATGTCCTTAGGTTAGTTAGGTTTAACTAGTTCTAAGTTCTAGGGGACTAATGACCTCAGCAGTTGAGTCCCATAGTGCTCAGAGCCATTTTGAAATACGACAAAATATTGCTCCTTTGGTGCTTGTTTTCGCTATCCCGCATCTATTCCGAATTAGCGAATGAAAGTATAATACAAATGGGCTCCAAAATCACCAGTCCCAAATGCAGGAATACCTGGAAAATTTAAAAACAAATAACATTTCCAGATGTGAGCAGAAATCATACAAAAATGCTACTACTGACGACTTTTTAAGTCAATAAAATGAAACGAGTATAGTAAAGTTATTACTCAATTTCAGCAATGGTAAAGCCAGAGTTCAAGTACTTTCAGTAATTGTAGGACAAGTAAAGGCACTATGGCCGCACGAAAGGAGAACCAAATTAGTAAGGGTATAAGACAAAATTTATTAATGGAGAAACGTAGCAGCCACAGCTTTCAAACAGCTGTTTTGTAATCGACGGAATGTGCTGCACCGGCTTTCGAGCGCTCCGCCGCACCGTAGGCGGGCTGCGCTGTGGTGTTTCGGTGAGTTGTGGTGGTGGGGGGGGGGGGGGGAGAGGGGAGAGCGACTGTGGCGGCCACGGCCCCTTCCACGCAACGCCCACGTCGGCAAGGTCGCTCGCGGCAGGTAGGGAACAGGTTGGGCCGCCCAGGTATGCGCTGGCTGTCGGGAAGCTCCCAGACGTCTTCCTTTGTCTCCGACACGTAATGACGTTCTAATCGCTGATGGGTCATTATGGCTGCGTCCTGCCCGCCTTCTCTCTTTGTTTTTAATTTTGAAGCCTTTTCAATCACTCTAATAATGTGGCTCTCCTTTATCTGGAAACTGCAGAAACAAGAGTAATTGCTTTAGGAAACTCATATATTTATTATCCTTTTTGTCTACGTTTATCGGCTAGGAATTGGGGGGATGTAAGCCAATCTCACTGAGTTTGGACGATCTATTGTGATAGGGCTACAAGAAGCTGGATGTTTCTTCTGCGATAATGTAAACGACTTGGCAGGGATGTAGCCACTGTACACGATTGCCGGCAACGGTGGTCACGGGACTGTACTGTCGCGAGAAGACCGGGCACTGGACGACCACTTGGTTCTACAGAGAGGGAAAAACACTGTGTTTGGCGTGTGGCTCTGGCGCATCGTACTGCAGCTGCAGGAGCAATCTCAGCAGCAGTTGGCACCACGCTGAGACAATGAACTGTTACAAATCGGTTACTTCAAGGACAGCTCCGAGCCAGACGCCCTGTAGCCTGCATTCCACTGACCCCAAACTGCCGCCATTTGCGACTTGAGTGGTGTCAAGCAAGAGCTCGTTCGGAAGGGTGGTCTCGTGTGTTTTCTGATGAAAGCTGGTTCTGCCTCGGTGCCAGTGACGGCCGTGTGTCGGTTAGGAGGAGGCTAGTTCACGACCTGCAACAAACAATTCTGCATGCTAGGGACACTGGACTTACTTCTGGAGTTATGGTCTGGGGTGCGATTTCATATGACTGCAGGAGCACTCGTCGTTATACCATGCACACTGACTGCAATTGTGCGTCCATCTAGTGATTCGACCTGTTGTGGTGTCATACATGAACAATATTCCAGGAGGTGTTCAAATGGTTCAAATGGCTCTGAGCACTATGGGACTTAACTTCTAAGGTCATCAGTCGCCTAGAACTTAGAACTACTTAAACCTAACTAAACTAAGGACATAACACACATCCATGCCCGAGGCAGGATTCGAACCAGCGGTCGCGCGGTTCCAGACTGTAGCGCCTAGAACTGCTCGGCCACCCCGGCCGGCTCGAGCAGGTGTTTTCCAACAGTATAACGCTTGCCCACATGCCACTGTTGTACGGAAACATGCTCTACAGAATGTCGACATGTTGCCTTGGTATGCTCTATCAGCAGATATGTCTCCAACTCAGCAGATATGGGACATCATTGGACTACAACTCCAGCGCCATCCACAAACAGTACTAACAGTTCATGTACTTTCCGACCATGTGCAACAGGCATGGAACTCCATCGCACAAACTGACATCCGGCCACACCTGCACGACACAATGCATGGACGTTTGCATGGTTGCATTCAACATTCTGGTGGTTACACCAGTTATTATTGTACCAGTATTTCGTGTTTCCAGTGGGTTACCTCGCATTTACATTAACCTGTTAGTCAGTTAAATACATTATCTACACAAATGTATCCCCGAAATTCCATTACTCTACAGTAGTTATTTTTCAATTTTTTTTCTGTCAGGATATACACTCCTGGAAATTGAAATAAGAACACCGTGAATTCATTGTCCCAGGAAGGGGAAACTTTATTGACACATTCCTGGGGTCAGATACATCACATGATCACACTGACAGAACCACAGGCACATAGACACTGGCAACAGAGCATGCACAATGTCGGCACTAGTACAGTGTATATCCACCTTTCACAGCAATGCATGCTGCTATTCTCCCATGGAGATGATCGTAGAGATGCTGGATGTAGTCCTGTGGAACGGCTTGCCATGCCATTTCCACCTGGAGCCTCAGTTGGACCAGCGTTCGTGCTGGACGTGCAGACCGCGTGAGACGACGCTTCATCCAGTCCCAAACATGCTCAATGGGGGACAGATCCGCAGATCTTGCTGGCCAGGGTAGTTGACTTACACCTTCTAGAGCACGTTGGGTGGCACGGGATACATGCGGACGTGCATTGTCCTGTTGGAACAGCAAGTTCCCTTGCCGGTCTAGGAATGGTAGAACGATGGGTTCGATGACGGTTTGGATGTACCGTGCACTATTCAGTGTCCCCTCGACGATCACCAGTGGTGTACGGCCAGTGTAGGAGATCGCTCCCCACACCATGATGCCGGGTGTTGGCCCTGTGTGCCTCGGTCGTATGCAGTCCTGATTGTGGCGCTCACCTGCACGGCGCCAAACACGCATACGACCATCATTGGCACCAAGGCAGAAGCGACTCTCATCGCTGAAGACGACACGTCTCCATTCGTCCCTCCATTCACGCCTGTCGCGACACCACTGGAGGCGGGCTGCACGATGTTGGGGCGTGAGCGGAAGACGGCCTAACGGTGTGCGGGACCGTAGCCCAGCTTCATGGAGACGGTTGCGAATGGTCCTCGCCGATACCCCAGGAGCAACAGTGTCCCTAATTTGCTGGAAAGTGGCGGTGCGGTCCCCTACGGCACTGCGTAGGATCCTACGGTCTTGGCGTGCATCCGTGCGTCGCTGCGGTCCGGTCCCAGGTCGACGGGCACGTGCACCTTCCGCCGACCACTGGCGACAACATCGATGTACTGTGAAGACCTCACGCCCCACGTGTTGAGCAATTCGGCGGTACGTCCACCCGGCCTCCCGCATGCCCACTATACGACCTCGCTCAAAGTCCGTCAACTGCACATACGGTTCACGTCCACGCTGTCGCTGCATGCTACCAGTGTTAAAGACTGCGATGGAGCTCCGTATGCCACGGCAAACTGGCTGACACTGACGGCGGCGGTGCACAAATGCTGCGCAGCTAGCGCCATTCGACGGCCAACACCGCGGTTCCTGGTGTGTCCGCTGTGCCGTGCGTGTGATCATTGCTTGTACAGCCCTCTCGCAGTGTCCGGAGCAAGTATGGTGGGTCTGACACACCGGTGTCAATGTGTTCTTTTTTCCATTTCCAGGAGTGTATATATATATATATATATATATATATATATATATATATATATATATATATATATATATATATATATATATTCTCTTGTTCTCATATCGTCAAATCTCAGAGCGATCAAAGCACAAGCAAATCTGCTACAATTCACTACTGCTTTCAATATTTCTCGTCCAGTCCCATTTGATTTGAAAGCATCTCTGTACTCCAAAACTCGCAAAAAAGGTCCTCATTTCAATACAATCAACATTTCTCATGTCACTGCAGTTGGAATTACACAGCTCTCTCATTTTTTCAAATTTTTCATAAGTATGAAGAACACTATTGTTTATAAAGTCATCGATTATTAGTAATGACAACACATCAAGAGTTTCTGGTCCTGCCAGCCGCTGTGGCCGAGGGGTTCTAGGCGCTTCAGTCCAGAATCGCGCTGCTGCTGCTACGGTCGCAGGTTCGAATCCTGCCTCGGCATGGATGTGTATGATGTCCTTAAGTTAGTTGGGTTTAAGTAGTTCTAAGTCTAGGGGACTGGTGACCTCAGATATTAAGTCCCATAGTGCTTAGAGCCATTTGAACCATTTTTTTGGTTCTGGTCCATGCACCATTTGAACTTCTCTTTTTAGTCCTGGTAAATGTGCAATTTTGTTATGGTTTGATATTCGAGTTTGCTTATTAGCAAACGGTATTTCCATCCACTTGTAACATCTGTTTTCGTCATAAAATGCCTTACCTCTGTTTTGAGATTGTTGAATTTCGGCATTGTTGACATTAGTGTGAATGTTTTGTGAAGGCGACGAATCATCTACATATGAATGTTCCCTAAACTATCATGCTGGCTGCCCGTTATATCAGTATGACAATCACTACCGACGTCACTATTTGCATTATAGTTGTTAATATCTTCCTTTTACCATTACTCAACTATTTCAACAAATTTTGGATCATCAGTGACAAAAACAGTTACACAACACAGACATATGGACTGTAAGACCGGAGTGAGAGTTTGGCGTGGGCTAAGTTTGAAACGAACAGACCGACGCATGTGCCAACTCTACAGCTCCTAAGTACCCGAAGAAGGCACGATCCCCCAAAAATAAAATATGCCTGTCTCCAGCTTGCTGGAGTCTGTGAGACCACATGTCTGTGGTTAAGGTTAAAGCACAGCAGTCGCATGTATACTGTTGAGCCAAAGTATTGAGACCACTCGCTTAATAGCGGGTTTGTACATCTTTGGGATACATGGATTCTACCGTTACTCGTCAGGTATCTGTAGGCATGTGGCACAGAGTAGAAATATTTCTGGAGTGAGCTTTCGGATGCGCAGAACAGCCTTTGTTTTGTCAACATACATTGCAACCATGATCACGTGACCCTCAGACGCCCTAGGTATGTCTGTAAAGCTCCCTGTATATATTGAACGTCGTTACATAGTAAAGACAGATTCTCTACGAAGGTGGATTCGGCGTATGTGTTTCGTGGACACCTTAACAATTTGCATTTGATACTTGCAATAATGTGGGCTCTTAACTTTAACGAGCAAAATGAAGAGGCATTTTACTTCTTTCCGACAAGTGACATAACTCAGATGCAATTATATTTTTTGTATGTGGGACACCGAGCGCTATTTTTCGACTTTATACCGCACTTTATAGTATTGCTGGAGTAAACTTTTGCTGCGACAGCATTGCAAAACGACTTGATAACTAACCAGCGCTTTTGAAAGTGAACCGAAAACACAAAACTTGCTGCACATTGGCGATTACACCACCAGCTTCTTCTTTCTTTTTCCTCAAATTTTGCTTGATTATTTATCTCTTTTATGCAGGGTAGCTAACGATTTTGCTTACTGGTAGCACTGTGAAGTACACTCAAAGGGGTGGGGGGTGGGGGAAAGACGCAGCACGAAGTAATTATCCGAACGGGACGGAAATTGGAAGATTTGGTAGATACACAACAGATTGTACATTTAGATACAAACAAATGATTATAATTTCAGAAAAGAAAACTGGATGAATTCCTCCTCCTGAGGGATATCGTGCCAAAATCGGACCATTTGGCATACGAGATCCTCAAAATCCCGAACTGGTTGGAGGGCCCTGCCCAAAACGGTCCAAACGTTCTCAACTGGGGAGAGATACGGCGACCTTGCTGGTCAAGGTAGGGTTGATAAGCAGTAGAAACTCTTGTTGTGCGCGTGCGGGCATTACCGTGCTAAAATTTAAGCCAAGGATGGCTTGCCACTAAGGGTAACAAAACGAGGCATAGAATACCGTCGACGTACCGCTGTGCTGTAAGAGTGTTGCGGATGACAACTAAAGGGGATCTGCTTGAAATTAAATGTCACCCCAGACCGTCACTACTGGTTGCCCGGCCGTATCCCAGCGTCTGGTGCATCTCTAGACACGTCTTCGCTGGTCAACGGGGTTCATTTTGAAGCGGGACTCGCCGCTGAAGTAAGTCTTACGCCAGTTAATGAGATTTCAGGGTCAATGTCCCCGACACCATTTTAGACAGGCTTGTTAGTGAACAGAGGTCACTAGTAGACGGCGCAAGAGGCAACGTAGCTCAGCCGCCTATTAATGGTCCTTACGGTGACTGAAGTTCCAGTTGCACGTCTGATGATGGGTGCCTCTCTGGCGATTGCTCGGTCCACGCGTTCTGTAGTCTCTCCTTGTTGACGCCGTGTTCGGCCATGATTCATGCATTCATGCTTACATCGTCGAATAGTGGCTCCACTCCTACCAAACGTGAAGTGATTCGCTGATTACTTCAACCGGCTTCTTTGGGCCCAACTACACGTCCTCACTGAAATTCTGACATCTGCGTATATGTATCACGTGCCTGTCTGCGGGGCTCAGTTACTGTCCAACTGAGTACACGGAAGGAAATTCGCAACGAATTTAATCCTTGGTATCGGCATGTCCTCAGTTTACTATCCGTGCCAGCTATGCGGTGAATTGCGTCACACATTCATCAAACGACCGCCAAAGTTTATAATTTTGTATTTTCTATTCATACCCGTACGAGTGTAATATCAGTTTGCCACCTATTTGCATAATCCTTTGTGGTGCGTCGCTTTTTCCTTCTTAGAATGTATTTATTGACAGTATTTTATTTATAAGCTTCCACTACATTACAGACTACGCAAGTACGAAGAGAAAAATGTCCTATCGCTGGTTAAAGGTATTGTTGCACAGCAGAACCAATTCCCGGGTGCGCATATATATTTTTAAAAATTACTGCTTGGCTCAGACAGCAGAGAACCAGGTTCAGATCATACCGTATACCACAATCAGTATCTGGAGCATGCAAAGAATGCCAGTGTTGCAGAATGCAGGGCGCCACATGTGAAATATTGTCAAGCGGAGCCGAACCATAATCGACGAGTCCAAACTGCGAAGTACGGCAGCACGCAGTACGGAGCCTTAACATTTAATATCCGAGCTCACTCAGTCTACGGCTTCTTATTGCTGATGGAAATTGCGAATGCAAGGGAAACGGACAATAACTGAGACAGAACGCTGGGGAAAAATCCGCTAACACCTCCACATAATGAGGGCAACCAACGTGCATTCACAAGGAACTATGGAAACTAACTGCCATGTAAACAGATCATTGTGCGTACGCATCGACATTTTAATAACACTTAAAAGTCTGTGTAAACTCGAAAGTAACGGTCGAACAAGAGTGCCAGATGCAACAGCGGATAGCGCTAGCGAAAGTTGCGTACACAGTCCAAACAAATAATTGTCTGTGCAAGCAACGAACTTGGAATACCACAGCAAGTTTTGCGGTTACATTTAAAACCGTGTGGTCTGCAGCTCGTGCAACAATTAAAACCGGAAAATAATGGCCGGTGCCTTCAATTTTGCATCACAATGCAGGAAGCACTCATCAACGAAGCAATCGCCATGATCCTGTGCCACTGCAGCCGCAATTCACGATGTCGGGGAGTCAACATGAGAGCATGTAGAGGTCGCCCGCTGCAGGACCTCATCTTCAACAAAATGTTTGATCAGGTGAACGAACATCCGCACCTGAGGGACATACTTACAGAATAAAAATCCGCTTGTGTTGCCAGTAATTTTCTAAATTTATTCCACGAGCAATTTCGAAGCTTAAACTTCATCTACAGATGCCACCAGAGAATTCCCTGTCGTGCTGTCCGGGAGGGTGCTGCGGTTGCTACTGTGTTGGTCCTACGCTCCCATGCGTGTGTGACGCGGACGTGATTCTCAGTGACTGCGAGGCCGACCGTCACAGATTTTTGTTTTCAGAATGATTTGGTAGCACCTGAAGATGAAGCCTTAACCTTCGAAACCGGTCATAGAATAAATTTTGAAAAGCGCTAGCAACTGAAGCGGATTTTTGTTCAATAAACCATGTTTAGCAATTTGTACTGAACGATGTGCACCGAAATACTAATGTCTGCTGCAACATGGTACTCTGTCAGATCTGCCACCAGTCGCCATCTAACTTACTCTGCAGAGCAGTCGAGCTGCAACATCCGCGTTCTGTGATGAGTCGTGGATGTGCATCGCGTTGTTACCTGCTCATAGTCTCTCCATCCGTCACCACTTTCCACACGTGCTCACAACAGTAGTATGCCGTTTCCCGGATGTACATTCTTAGGCGCCAGATTAGAGATACGATTAGATTAGTACTTGTTCCATAGATCACGAATACGACACTTCGTAATGATGTGGAACGTGTCAGGTTAATAAAAGGTGTCTACACAAGATATTACATAACACAAAATATTACATGACACCTTGAGTAGTGAAGATCATCCTTTCTCCTAGTGTTATAGCCATGTACACTGCTATTACTTTTGAATTCGTTCGGATTGTTAATGACAAATTTCATAAGTGAAATATATATATATATATATATATATATATATATATATATATATATATATATATATATTTACTGTGAGGCTACAGTGGAGACCCCTAGCTCTTTAAATAAATGTCTGCAGGATGATCTTGGATGAGCTCCAGGAATTACTCTGATTACACGCTTTTGTGCAATGAACACTCTTTTACTCAGTGATGAGTTACCCCAGAATTTGATGCCATACAAAAGCAGAGAATGAAAATGGACGTGGTAAGGTAATTTACTGAGATGTATATCGGCAAAATTTGCAACGACCCTGATAGCATAAGTAGCTGAACTCAAACGTATCAGCAGATCTTCAGTGTGTTTTTCCCAGTTCAACCCCTCATCAATGCATACGCCTAGCAATTTTGAATATTCTACCTTAGCTACCGATTTCTGACCGAAGTATATATTTGTTAATGGTGTCATTCCATTTACTGTGTAGATCTGTATATACGGTGTTTTGTCAAAGTTTAATGAGAGCCAATTTGCAGAGAACCACTTAATGATTTTCTGAAAAACATCGTTTACAATTTCATCAGTTAATTCTTGTCTGATGGGTGTGATAGCTGTACTTGTATCATCGGAAAAAATTATCAGCTTTGCATCTTCGTAAATATAGAATGGGAAGTCATTAATATATATTAAGAACAGCAGAGGACCCAAGACCGAACCTTGCGGCACCCCATTCTTGATTGTTCCCCAGTTTGAGAAAGCATCAGTTTTTTGCTTATTATGTGAACTGCTTATTTCAACTCTCTGCACTCTTCCAGTTAGGTATGATTTAAACCGTTTGAGCGCTGTCCCATTCATACCACAGTACTTGAGCTTATCTAGAAGCATTCCATGATTTACACAGTCAAAAGCCTTTGAGAGATCACAAAAAATCCCAACTGGTGACTTCTGGTTACTCAGAGCATTTCATATTTCATTAGTGAAAGTATATATAGCATTTTCCGTTGAGAAACCTTTCTGGAAACGAAACTGACATTTTGTTAAAAGTTTATCTTTACAAAGGTGTGAAGCTACTCTACAATAGATTACTTTTTCAAGAATTTTGGATAAGGCAGTCAGAAGAGAGATTGGGCAGTAGTTGTTGACATCAGACGTATCCCCTTTTTTATGCAGTGGTTCAACAATGGCATACTTCAGTCTATCTGGGAAAATACCCTGCTTCAGAGAGCTATTACATATGTGGCTAAGAATCCCACTTATCTCTTTGCAACAAGCTTTTATTGTCCTGCTGGCAATTCCATGTGAGCTTTTATTCTTGAGAGAGTTTATTATCTTCCTAATTTCAGAAGGAGAGGTGGGTGGAATTTCAATTGTATCAAATTGTGTGGGTAAGGCCTCTTCCATTAACTGCCTTGCTTCTTCTAATACTACCCGAGTAGGAAAATTAATGACAGATGTCAAACTGAAAGAACTTCGAGGTCATTCTTGCTATTACACTCTTTCAGTGATGCACATGATGCACATGCTTCTGGACTTTTTAATAACCTTTCTTAATGTAGCACAGTAGTTTTTATAATATTTGGCTGTTTCTGGGTCATTACTCTTTCTTGTTGTTAGATCCTATTTTCTCAACAGTATTTAAAAAATGCTTATTCAAAACGTTTTCGACTTCCAGCTTGTTGTTAGTCAAGTTTCCATTCGCTTTGATGGTAATACCGTCATCCTGTACTCTTGGTTGTCCTGTCTCCCTTGTAATAATATTCCAAATTGTTTTGATTTTGTTATCAGAGGTATTAATCTCAGACATGATGCACATGCTTCTGGACTTTTTAATAACATTTCTTAATGTAGCACAGTAGTTTTTATAATATTTGGCTCTTTCTGGGTCATTACTCTTTCTTGTTGTTAGATATACTTCTCTTTTATGGTTACAAGATATTTTTATTCCTTTAGTAAGCCAAGGTTTTTTGCATGGTTTCTTATAATTAGATTTAACTACTTTCTTGGGGAAACAATTTTCAAATTCTCTTACAAGTGAATCATTAATTAAGTTATATTTTAAATTTGTATCAGGTTCCTTGTACACCTCATCCCAATCTAACTGCTGAAGATTTTCCCTGAAATTTCTAATTGTTGAGTCATTAACTGAACGCACAACTTTGAAGGGTAGTTTTGAATTACTGAATGGAACTATGTCATATACTGTCACTAACTGAGCACCATGATCAGAAAGGTCATTCTCAACAGGACAAGAATTTATGTTTTTAAACTTTTCTTGGTCTATGAAAGTGTTATCTATCAATGTGCTGCTGTCCTTTACTACCCGAGTAGGAAAATTAATGACAGATGTCAAACTGAAAGAACTTCGAGGTCATTCTTGCTATTACACTCTTTCAGTGAATCAACATTGAAGTCCACACAAATAATAATTTGTTTTCCCCTATCTGACAGATAACACAACCAGGCATCCAAGTTTTCCAGGAATAAACGAAAGTTTCCTGAAGGGGACCTATATACTGTTACAATTATAAAAGTGCCATCTTTCAGTTTAAGTTGACAGGCACATGCTTCTACATGTTGCTCTAGACAAAACTTTTTTTTGTATCTAAGCTTTTTACACAGTGATAACTTTTGACATATATGGCAACTCCTCCTCTCACTGTATTCTCTCTACTCATATGTGCAGCTAGTTTATAACCACTGATATTTACCTTTTCCATATCAGACACAATTTGATGCTCAGACAGGCATAGTATATCTATTACATTATCAGATTCAATGTCAGCTAAACAAACCAGGAGCTCATCTACCTTATTCTTCAGTCCCAGAATATTTTGGTAAAAAATGGTAACATTATTTTTTACTTTTGTGAGAATCTACTTTTTTCTTTAATACACCAAAATTTTGGTTAAATATGGTAACATTATTATTTACTTTACTGTTGTGAGAATCTTGTGAGTTTTGGACCTCTTTAGCACCTGCCTGCCTGAACTTCTCATTGGACACTGATATTAGTCTAAAAAAGAGGTACATCTGTGAGTACTGGTGTCCCCCCTAATGGATTTCACTAACAACCCTGCCAGTTTACCCTTCCCTTTCCTACTGAGGTGTAGGCCATGCCTTGTGAAATCCCCCCTATCAATAACCTTGACAGGAACCAATCCAAAGTCTGACGGAGTGTCCGCCCTATGCAATTGACCCAACTCCATATTTACCCTCCTGACACAGCGGTTCAACTGGGGCTGATCATGCCACACGAAAGCAGGCACCAGCCCAACATCGGTATGGGTCGTTGCAGAGGCTATTTCACCAGGTCACACTCAATACTGTAACCTTAATCCCTGTCAATACTGTTTCTCACTCCACCCACTATCATCACATGATCCTGCTTTGAGAAACCCTTGCACGAGGAACCTATATCCTCTACCACCTGACTAAGACATGAACTTGGCTTGAAAAAGTTTGTGACCTGGTACCTGTCACCTAATTTTTCCTGCAAAATCTGGCCCACACCTCTTCCATGGTTGTTACCTAACAACAGAACTTTCCTCTTACTTTCTACTTTTTTTGAAGCAGTTGGTTTCCTAGTGAGATTCTGTTTCATCTTAACTACATCTCCTAATGGAGCCTCTTCCATACTTAACTATGGTAGCAAGGCAAATGTATTGGTTGTGCCAATCGGGAAACTGTCAGACACTGTTCTCTTTCTGTGACCCCTGTTCCCAGCTCACCGCTGTTTACCATTCTCCCCTCTTAACCTCTTCAGTTCCTCCCTTGCTCTGTCCAGATCAGCCTGAAGGGCTCTAATTTTCTCCTCCTGTTCAGCTATAATCCTATCTCTTAAGGAAACCCTGTAAAACAATGGAAGAGTCTCGTTTGCTTCCCCAATTCCCACGCCGCTACAATTTCCCCAATGAAACCACCTGTCACAACAGCTGCACAAAACCCCTGAATTAACTTTCCTACTGCAGCCCACACACTTAGTATCCATGGTAGTTTGAGAATTAGTTAAGAGATTTAATAAGTGATAACGGTAAGATATTAAATACAGATGTAAAAGGACACTAAATATGTTTTGGAAACTAATATGTAAGTAAACTATTAGCAAATGAACTTAAATTTGTGGTATAAAGCTAAATATGCACGTTCAAAAATTAGGCCTAAACAGCCGAATGTAACCAAAAAGAACTTTTTGCGATGACTGGAAGAATAAGCAAATAAAAAAAAAATCTTTAATGGCAAGCATAAAGAGAGAGGAGATAACAATCAGCCCTTTGTCAAAATCGCTTGTCGATGGACTTCCCCATTTGCAGCCCGCATCGTCGAATAATAATTATTCTTTATTCGTGCCTAATGGTTTCCAGACATGTCATTAAATATATTCTTCCCGTTTTGACCCATACTATTTTGCAGTACTTTCAGAGACAGTAAAGGAGCTGGAAGAGCAGTGTCTGGAAAGAAGAATATAAGATAAACATGAACAAAAACAGAACAAGTACAATGGATTGGAATCGAATTCAGTCAGATGATCCTTAGGGAATTAGATTCGGAAATTAGACACTTAAAGTAGTAGTTTTGCTATTTGGGAAGCAAATGAACTGATGATGGTCGAAGTAGGGAGGATATAAAATGTAGACTGACCATAGCAAGAAAAGCGTTTCTGAAGAAGAGAAATTTGTTAACGTCGAGTATAAAGTGTCAGGAAGCCTTTGAATGGAATGTAGACATGTTTGGAAGTGAAACATAGACGATAAAAAGTTTACACAAGAAGAGAGTAGACGTTTTCGAAACGAGGTGGTACAGAAGAATGCTGAAGATTAGAAGGGTATGTCGCGTAACTAATGAGGAGATACTGAATAAAACATATGAGAAAAGAAATTTGTGGCACAACCTGATTAGAAGAAGGGATCAGTTGATAAAACACATTCTGAGATATCAAGAATTAACGAATTTAGTGTTGGAGGAAAGTGCGGCGGGTAAAAATTGCAGAGGAAGGCCAAGAGATGAATGTAGCAAGCAGTTTCAGAAGGGTGCAAGTTGCAATAGTTATTCGGTGATGAAGAGCTTTGGACAGGATAGAGTAGCATGGAGAACTCCATCAAACCGATCTTATGACTGAAGACAACAAAAACAATAACAACCTTCCTGTAGAAATATGACGCACTTATTTTAAATACTGTGTATACTTTCCTTACCAAATTACGTACCCGCAACGCCACCGGTAGGCGTTCAGTCTCTTGGCGGGCAGGAGCCATAATCTTTTTGCTCGTCAACGTAAAAAGTCGGCAAAGCGAACACGAGACCTTGTCTGGTTGGCAGCGCCGTCTTGTTTACGCCCGAGAAACGATTATAGCAAGTAATAAACGCCTGCATTTCAGTATTCTTACAAGTACGTTACACGTATATCCAGGATGATTTAGCTGCCCCTACCGCCATCCTGTCATGCAGCCCGCAATTTTGTATCTGGCCTTCAGAAATCACGAGCGAAATTTTCACATTGTTTCGCTCACTAAGCACAAACTACTAGTCCTATAGAAAAAAATGAGGGGAACCTTTTTGTAGGAAATTTAACGTAGTTAAAGTTTTTACCAGGATATGTTTTCACTGGAGGCTGTAGTTTTAGAATTATTCAAGAAAAAATGAGCTTCAGGCGTACTCCCACTCCCAAACTCAGCCCCCCCCCCCCCCCCCCGGGTCAGGATTTCTAGTATGTTTTTCTTGGAACTCCCTCCTACCACTGTATAAACATTTGTGAATGCACGAATTATTTTCCACATTCGATCTTTTCTGGTCTTCATTGACTTGCCTTATTACGCCGCCCGATTAGTCGATCACTTACAAGTTTAAAATTTACGTCTGAGTAAATTTTACCAAACATTTTTGTGAATTCTAACAGCATGAAATGAATATGACGTCGCTGTATTCGTCAAGTCTCCTGACTACGAGACTACAGCGTTTGTAACGGTTAAGTTTAGACCGAAGAGTCAACGTAATTAGTTTTAGCCTAACGTTTACAAAAGTCGTTTTTCTTTCTTTACCCTCACAGGTACATTTAAACTGACAGTGTTCACGAAGTAGCCAACTATGTAGGTGGCGTAATAGTCCAATGAATAGAGACCAAAAAAAGGTCGAATATTGGGAATAGTTCATGTAGTCAGAAGGAGTGCCACCAACAACATACTAGAAATTCTGACTCATGAGGGATGAGTGTGGGGTGGAGGTGCGTTTACTTTTATACGTTTTTTTCTTGAATAACTCGAAAACTGTGGTCTCCAGTGAAAACGTATCCCATTAATTTCCTGCCAAAAGGTCCTCATTTTTTTTCTGTAGGACTAATTGTTTGCACGTAGCGAGCGAGAGAATATGAAAATCTCGCACAAGGCTTATGAAGACGAGCTGTAACACTGCAGTTTGTATAAAACAACAGCGGTAGGGACAGCTGAATTACCCTGCATGCCAATTGCCTGTATAGCGCAGTAATTAAACATTGACTGGCAATTTTATGTAACATTACTCGTACATCCTAATAACATTTATTCATAGTATAACGTTTGAATATTTCACTGCCCGATTAAATCTGATGCTTTATTTTCTTTATTTAAATATAGCACACCTGTTTTGAAACTGTGTTATCTCGTTTTCAGACATGATGACTAGTTTATTTTGGTATTATTTAAAACAATTTACCTCAGAGTTTCGCTGTTGTCCTTTAAGTCTAGTTCTGTACAAAAAATCTGCAAAGTTTTTGCAAAACGTTTTTATAATGCTCATGTTGTTGTTGTGACCTTCATTCGGAAGACAGGTCAGATGTAGTTCTTCACGCTAGTTCATCCTGTGCAAGCCTCTTCATCTTTGAGTAACTGCTGCAACCTACATCCGTTTGAAACTGCTTACTCTGTTCATTCAGTAGCTCCTCATTAGGTACTCGATCTGCCCAAATAATCTGGAGCATTTTTCTGTAGCAACACATTTCAAATGCTTCTATCCTCGTCTTATAAGAACGGCTTATGGTCATAATTTCTCGTCTGTACAAGGCCACACTCCAGACAAATAACTTCTTAGTTTTGCTAATACTAAAATTTTTATTGGTCTGTTCCAGAAACGCTTTTCTGGATTTCAGTACGTCTTTATTTCAATCATCAGTAATTATTATACTAGTAAAATAGCAAAACTCGTCTACTGCTTTATGTGTCTCATTTCCCGATCTAATCCTGGTAGCATCGCCTGATTTAATCCGGCAACATTATTTATTCCCTTCAACTGACTTTTCAAGTTCTTTGCTGCCTCTAACAGAATTACAATGTCATCAGCAAACCTCAAAGTTTTTATTTCATCGCCCTGAACTACAATTCCCTTTCTAATTCTCTCCTTGGTTTCCTTTACTACTCGCTCAATGTACAGATTGATTAACATTGGGGATAAGCTGCAATCCTGTCCCACTGCCTTCTCAACCGTTGCTCCCTTTCATGTCTTTTGCTTCTTGTAGCTGCAGTCTGGTCTCTGTACAAGTTGTGACTAACTTTCCGCTTCCTGTATTTTATCTATACTAGTTTCACGATTTCAAAGTGTATACTCCAGTCAACATTGTGAAATGCTTTCTCTAAATCGTTCAGAATACCATAGAAATTGCTGCCTAATAGTACATTTATCCATATCGTCAATGAAACACTTACGGTGTTTCTTTGGGGTAGATACTCAGCCCGTTCAGTATAACATAAGCCCTCCCATAATCTGAAAACAATGGTCTTATTCAAAGTGAGCATTCTGATTGCAAGTTTCATCATTTATTTCATCTGTAGTGTCACTCCTTTCTGTTTACTATTGTCAGTAAATGTAATGACGCAACGACACTCCGTCGCCGCGACCTGCAAAGGTATTTTCCAAAAACACTTTCTATTTTTACACTGTAAGGTGACAATGAACACTACTGTTAAATGAAATGCAGCAGTACTTATACCCCTGACTCGACCGAGCCTATGGTAATGCACACACACACACACACACACACACACACACACACACACACACAACCACGTGCAAGTGTTTCTGCCCACGTTTATAACCATGTAATGGACAATTCTTCACAAAGTCTTAGTTATCCATACGTCTACATCACAGCCACATGCAGCTCTTTCGCAATGTGACCATATCTCCCTTATCCAGAACCAGCTGAAACTCAACCATTTGTGACGGAGAGGATCAAACCCTGCAACCTTCTATGTTGTATTTTTATTTAGGTGTGCGTTTTCCCAATTACCTAAGACAGCGAAAACGTTTGTGAGTCAAAGATTGGTAGAAAGAGGTTTGTCATACTTCTGCCAGGGTGCCTCATTACACCGTCACATGCTTTCTGCTTTATGTCCTCACCCTTGGAGCTGGTAGCAGATTTCAGTTTGCTAGCCGATTCCCAATTCCTCGACTCGACTGCGGTTGCCTGTCGTCTACCGGCGGTGCCACTCCAAGCATTTCCCGCACTCTGCTTATGACCTCTCGTGCCATCCACCAGTGGTGGAAAAGATGAATGAGCCACATTCACGGCACAAACAACATCTGAACGTTACCACGAGAAACGTAATTGGTATTTCCAGATGTGCTGTCATTTTGTCAAGTATCACTCTCCCAAGGTACAAATTCTGATGAAGAGATGTGTCACATAAGAAGGTAGTTTCGCATTTCCTCGAGCTTTTTTCTATTACTGATAAACCCATAGATGCATATGACACTGGCCACTTAACCTTCTGGATATTCCTGTGAAAGCAGGGCTTCCATTCTCGACAAGAAGGCATCCATCTGAGAAATCAATGGTATCTCAAAACCAGGAACTGATATTACGGGAGTGCATGCTAGGGTGTCCTTCAACTTTTCAAAAGCCGCTTGCTGTGACTGCCTCTACTCAAAGTTGTTCCCCTTCTTGCACAGTTCACTCAATGGTGTGGCCTGCTGAGCAAAATTTGGAATAAATTTCCTGATGAAATTCACAATACCAACAAATTTGGCCACTTCTTTAGAATTCCAAATTAGTGGACACCCTCGAATGGCCCAGGTGTGATCTGAATCTACTCGCATTTCTCCTGGGGAGACGAGTGCTATAAAAATGACGTTTCCGTTTGTCAGTCAGCACTGCCTGCCTAAGCTCGACGAATATTTCCCTCAAATGGTGAACATGGTCCTCCCAGTTCTTACTAAAATCACCAGGCCATCAAGATAACGAAAAATGAATTTAAATTTAATATCAGAAACATGAATTTAAATTTAATATCAGAAAGCAACATGTTCAATAACTGACGGCAGCACCCATAGCAAGGATCAGATATGAAGAGGTTCCAGTTGGTGGCAAATGCTATGATTTGTTCTGACTCCTCGTCCACTGGATCCTATACTGTGCTTGATTAAGTTGTAAAGTAATAAATATATGTGTGCCAGTGAACCAGCCAAAACAAATGTCGAAACAGGTGTAGGGAGCAGAGGGTTGCCTTCTTATTCAGATCCCTACAATCTCCCACTAGTCTAGACTGACACAGTGGTTTTGGTACTACAAATATGGTGATTTAGATGGGCAGATAACCCCCTGTTCTATCATTTCCTCAGTTAGTCCCCTTAAAACTCCTCTATCTGGAGTGGCAAAAAAAGTTAAGGTAGTCAGAGTGGACTGCATCCATCACCCGAATGTGAAACATAATGAGGCTCATAAGACCTATTCTGTCTGTCAGGACACCTGTGAATTCATTACACAAATTATACAATTGTTACTTTTGTCCTGGAAGTAAATGATCTGAGTGCACCCTACACCCATATCTTCCTTCTGTTGGATAACATACTGAGAGTCGCCGGCCGAAGTGGCCGTGCGGTTAAAGGCACTGCAGTCTGGAACCGCGAGACCGCTACGGTCGCAGGTTCGAATCCTGCCTCGGGCATGGATGTTTGTGATGTCCTTAGGATAGTTAGATTTAACTAGTTCTAAGTTCTAGGGGACTAATGACCTCAGCAGTTGAGTCCCATAGTGCTCAGAGCCATTTGAACCATTTGATCTTTAGTCCTCCAAAGCTCTCTTAAATTCTGATTCTAATACTAGATCCCCAATCTTTTCTCAATCGACTCCTGTTTCTTCTTTTTTCACATCAGATACATTTTCTCCCTCATAGAGGCCTTCAATGTACTCTTCCCACCTATTCCTCTGCATTTAATAGCGGAATTTCCGTGCACTCTTAATGTTACCACCCTTACTTTTAGTTTCACTAAAGATTATTTTGATCTTCCTATATGCTGAGTCAGTCCTTCCTTATTCGATTTCTTCACTTTTTTCATGCAGCTATTTATCTGCACTTCCTATTTACTTCATTCCTCACTGACTTATATTTCTGTATTCTAGAATTTTCCTGAACATTTTTGTACTTCGGTCTTTCATCGATCAGCTGACGTATGTATTCTGTTGCCCACGGTTATTTCGCAGTTATCATCTTTGTGCCTATTTTTATCTTTCCAACTTCTGTGATTGTCCTTTTAGAGATGTCCATGCGTCTTCAACTGTACTGCCTACTGAGCTATTCCTTATTGCTGTATCTATAGCCTCAGAGAACATCAAGTGTTTCTCGTCATTCCTTAGTACTTCCGTATCCTGCTTCTTTGCGTACTGATTCTTCCGACTATTCTCTTGAACTTGAGCCTACTCTTCATCATTACTAAATTGTGATCCGAGTCTATATCTGCTCCTGGGTAGGCCTTACAATCCAGTTTATCTGATTTCGGAATCTCTGCCTGACCATGATGTAATATAACTGAAATCTTCCCTTATCACCCGGCCTTTTCCAAGTATACGTTCTGCTCATGTGATTCTTGAACACAGTATTCGCTATTACTATCTGAAATTTATTACAGAACTCACTTAGTCTTTCTCCTCTCTCATTTCTTGTCCCAACCCCATATTCTCCAGCAACCTTTCCTTCTACTCCTTCCCCTACAGCTCCATTCTAGTTTCTCATGACTATTAGATTTTCATCGCCCTCTAGTCCGCCCCCGGCAGCTGAGTGGTTCCGGCACGGTAGCTCAGCGTGTTCCGTCAGAGGGTTTAGCTACCTTCTGTAACTGAGTGAACGGATCAACGAACAGTCTGAACGGGTGTCATCGGACGTCCGCCACGAACAAATTCAACGAACAATACAGAACAAAACGATATCAACAAAGAAAAAAAGAAAAAAATGTGGTCAGCGCGACAGTGTCAATCCTAAGGGCCCGGGTTGGATTCCCAGCTGGGTCGGAGATTTTCTCCGCTCAGGGACTGGGTGTTGTGTTGTCCTAATCATCACCATCATCATTTGACCTCCATCGATACGCAAGTCGCCGAAGTGGTGTCAAATCGAAAGACCTGCATTCGGCGAACGGTCTGCCCGAGGGGAGTCCCTAGTCACACGACATTTACATTCATCTCCCTTTACATACTGTTTTACACTTTCAATATCTTCATATACTTTCTCTATCTCTTCATCTTCAGCTTATGATGTCGGAATGTGTATCTGAACTGTAGTTGTCCGTGTTGGTTTGCTGTTGATTCTGATAAGAATATTCCAGTCACTGAACTGTTCACAGTAACACATTCTCGGCCTTCCCTTGCTACTCATAAAGAATCCTACTCCAGTGATATCATTTTCTGCTGCTGTTGGTATTACCCTATAATCATTTGACCAGAAATCCTCGTCTTCTTTCAATTTCTACTGTATCTAGACTGAGCCTTTGCATTTCCCTTTTCGGATTTTCTAGCTTCCCTACTACGTTCAAGCTTTTGATATTGCACGCCCAGACTCGTAGAACGTTATTCTTTCGTCGGTTATTCAATCCTTTTTCCATGGTCACCTCCCCTTTGGCAGTCCCCTCCCGGAGATCTGAATGGGGGACTCCTGCGGAATCTTTTGCCACTGTAGAGATCATCGCGACTCTTTTTCGACTACAGGCCACATGTCTTAAGCATACACGTTATGTGCCTTTAACACAGAGGTTTCCATTGCATTCTGCATCCTCGTGCTGTTGATAATTCCTGATTCTTCCGCCTGCAGGGGCAGTTTTCCACCCCAGGGACAAAAGAGTTCTCTGAACCTCTATCCGCCCTCTTTGGCAAGGCCGTTGGTAGAATGAGGGTGAATTCTTATGCCGGAAGTCTTCGACCGCCAAAGCTGATTATTTGTCAAAGTGTAACTGGTGGCGGGTTTCGAACCCGGTACCGAGGACGTTTTGATGAAATCAAAGACGCTACCCCTAGACCACGGGTGTTTCTAATGCCTTTAATTTTGTAGGCTCATTCCTCCAATAATATTAACTACAACTCCTGTCCATAATAACTTTTTCATAGCTCTAGCCGAAATCATCGTCTTATGCAACCATTCACGAAAGCTCCTCACTGTCTCTTTATTAATTATAGCCCCAGTAATGCTATGGACATAACCCCCTAGCGTGAGGGTATAACATTCGTAAGACCTGTCTCCTAAACTGAAGACCTCCTGTTCATTCAATGATCGCAAGTACTATACAACTGTTGTTATTGGAAAACTCTTCTTCCCTCAACAGTCTTAACAGAGTATGTGGTAAACTAGCTAACTGTTGTCCCTTCTGTCCAGTCTCAAACACTGGGCCCGCTAGTTCCCTCACCTGATAACTATATTCGTCCTGCTCCATATTTAGATTCGACCTACTACCTTGCAGTGATTTAGCATGGAACAATTCACTTATTTGTTGGAATCAGTTCTACCGCAGCAGCCCTGGCCTGCAACCCTTCTCATACTTCATTGTTTAGTCCCTTTTTAATTGATCAAATCACTTAGCCTATTCATATAAAAAGTCACCATCCTCTGTAACCTTTGTAAATGATCATGGCAGGATGCATAACCTTCAAAAAAATTGACAACGGACTCAACAGCAGCGAACTCGTTACTGATGTCATGCTGGTCCCATAACGGCAACCTCATAGTCCAGCTCATCGCTTTTCAACCATATAGCACCTCGCACATTACTAGCCACCATCTCTGCAACACCACAACATAAGAGCACAAGACCACAGAACCAAAACATCGCTACCTTAATACCAAGACTAACACTACATCAGCATATCTGACAACCACCCTCTGCTACTAATTGCGATGCAGGAAGTAACGGAAGTGGTAAATGGATGGGGGATTGTTTTGGAATTAGACGTTAAGCAACTGTAAATCAATTTATTAATAGGTACATACAACCCAGAGTGCATGCAGAATAAGCAATAACGAAAGAAATCAACACCCAAAATAACAAAATCAATTTATTGATTGAAGTGTCGTTACGTGGGCTCACACAGCAACATAGGCTCCAGGTAGATGTGAAACATGAATCACCTTATTGTGAATAAATGTTCCAGAATGTGATGACAAAATGCCTAGTAGCAGAGTAGTATGTCTCGAGCAGGATCCAGGTAGATGTGAAACAAGAATCACCTTATTGTGAATAAATGTTCCAGAATGTGATGGCAAAATGCCTAGTAGCAGAGTAGTATGTCTCGAGCAGGATCCAGGTAGATGTGAAACAAGAATCACCTTATTGTGAATAAATGTTCCAGAAAGTGATGACAAAATGCCAAGTAGGAGAGTAGTATGTCTCGAGCAGATAACAGTTAGTGTGGACGTTGGACAGTACAAATTTTAAGTTCAGACGAACCACAGTCAGAATGGATGTCCAGAATCATGATCGGAAATGTCAGTGAACTGTTGAATACACAGTACGGGTGGCCGAGTCCGCAGAAGCCAAGGTCAGTGCGGCAGTGGTTCGTTGTTGACTAGCTAGCTAATGGCTCTGAGCACTACGGGACTTAACTTCTGAGGTCATCAGTATCCTAGAACTTACAACTACTCAAACCTAACTAACCTAAGTATATCACACACATCCATGCCCGAGGCAGAATTCGAACCTGCGACCGTAGCGGTCATGCGGTTCCAGACTGTAGCGCCTATAACCGCTCGGCCACGGCGGCCGGCGACTAGCTAGCTGCTCGTGGAGATGGCGCAAGTGAAATTGCCCTGGATCAACGACTGGAACTCGGTCCTGCATCAGTGGCTGCTGGAACTGCATCTTGGTTTGATGGCTGCATTCTTACTGCCATGCCATGGCTATGTGGTGGCCTAAATACTGTGTTGGCACGGAAATGCTGCATTGCCTTCTTGCGGGCACAAGACACTGCAGAGTCTAGTATTATCGTGATCACCGTGCCACCTAGTGGTGTTGTGGATGACACCTGTCGGCCAAGTAGAAGCCACTAGTCTCAGCAGTGGCGGCCAGAGTTGCCGGTTAAAACTAGCTGGTGTTGCTGTTGTCAACAGGGACGGTTTGTGTTTCGTTACCAAAGATGTGGGTGGCACTGGTAGGCTCATGCTTTGGCACGTCAATGAACTGAGCTTTTATGCTGATGGACTGTGTGTCTGGGTACAGCACTGATAAGTACAAACAATCCAGAGCACATTCAGAAGAAACAACTACCGAAGATGTCTGTGCTCGGAAGACTTACGAACTGATAGAGACAAGCACAGACATTTAATTAACTTGCCCTAATAAAATCAGTCAGCATTAAAATAAGTGGGCGCATGTGACTACGCAATTTACCGGCACACTAATACCTAATGCAACAGACAGTATACCAATAAAAAGGGACTCTCTGAGTTCATTCTGTGGTTTGAATTTAAATGCCCAAGTAACATGGTACAGAGAAAGAATACTAGAAACTCAGTACCAATCCTCACTCCAAAAACCAAATTCCAAAAATATTGAACCAAAGCCGACACCCCACTTGATGCTAAACAGACAAACGAGAGTGACAAAATTCACACTGGGGCCCTCTATCTGTACACTCCACTGCACACAGAATATCAGAACGGCAAAGCACGGAAATGGAACTGCAATGACAATTTAATTTTGCTAGGCTGGCTCTCTTCAGTTAGAACACTACCAGTTCAATTCAGTAGAACAATAGACCTAACAGCAGCCTCCTTGTGTCTCACTGCGTAATCAATAGGCCACTTAAGCAGGCCAGCCTTGGCCCACTTGTTTGCACTAAAATTTCCGCATGTCACAGCAAGCACACACTCCCCTAAGTGTCGTATCCGAAAAAAAGCTGCAGTAACCCGATCTTCGTCTGCCTCGCTAGCTGCGGGGTAAGTGCCGCAGACTGCCAACCGAAGGGACCCGTTTTCGATTCCCGTCCGCGTCGGGGGTTTTCTCCCTTCGGGAACTGCGTGTTGTGTTGTCCTTATCTTCGTTCCGTGATTACTCGCACGAAAAATTCACTTAACTGGCGGCGCATTTCAAGTTCTAAGCGTGTGCAACTTTGTACCACACTACTGCGTTGCCAAAACAAACGCTGTCGTATCGTATTTCCACTGACGAAATGGCTGTATGGTCATGAACCGAAAACCAATAAATTAAAAAAATAAATAAGTAATAAATAAAAGAACCAGGAGGTCACTCTCGGCTGTGAGGCATTCCTTCGATCTGCGAAGCCCAGCACCGTTCGATGCTCCAGTCGGAATGTTGCACTGAGTTGACAGCAAACGCCTATCAGTCTCGGCCATAATTAGGTGATAGACTAAATTAAAAAAAGAAAATTACCTCTTTATCGCTATTTCGTCAGACTTCATGCCCAACATCTATTTATCATCTGTCATATCTCATCTCAATCATCATCAAGTCACAGTAACATATTTATTTCGTAACAGACTCGGTGTGCGAGGAAATTGCACAAGTATTTCAAGAGTACAATATAAAGTTACAATTTTTCTACGCTACTTGGAGCTTTAACAACGCTGCACTGAAATCTAGAGCGTTCCGATGTTCCCAGAAATGATAAAGGTGCTCGATGCAATGAAGAATGTTCATTCATAGATGAAACGAATAATCATCTGCCACTGGTAATAAATTCTATTAGTAACTATTCAGTTTGTGCGTATGTTCTTGTTGTTGTTGTGGTCTTCAGTCCTGAGACTGGTTTGATGCAGCTCTCCATGCTACTCTATCCTGTGCAAGCTTCTTCATCTCCCAGTACCTACTGCAACCTACATCCTTCTGAATCTGCTTAGTGTATTGATCTCTTGGTCTCCCTCTACGATTTTTACCCTCCACGCTGCCCTCCAATGCTAAATTTGTGATCCCTTGATGCCTCAAAACATGTCCTACCAACCGATCCCTTCTTCTAGTCAAGTTGTGCCACAAACTTCTCTTCTCCCCAATCCTATTCAATACCTCCTCATTAGTTACGTGATCTACCCACCTTATCTTCAGCATTCTTCTGTAGCACCACATTTCGAAAGCTTCTATTCTCTTCTTGTCCAAACTAGTTATCGTCCATGTCTCACTTCCATACATGGCTACACTCCATACAAATACTTTCAGAAACGACTTCCTGACACCTAAATCTATACTCGATGTTAACAAATTTCTCTTCTTGAGAAACGCTTTCCTTGCCATTGCCAGTCTACATTTTATATCCTCTCTACTTCGACCATCATCGGTTATTTTACTCCATAAATAGCAAAACTCCTTTACTACTTTAAGTGTCTCATTTCCTAATCTAATTCCCTCAGCATCACCCGACTTAATTTGACTACATTCCATTATCCTCGTTTTGCTTTTGTTGATGTTCATCTTATATCCTCCTTTCAAGACACTGTCCATTCCGTTCAACTGCTCTTCCAGGTCCTTTGCTGTCTCTGACAGAATTACAATGTCATCGGCGAACCTCAAAGTTTTTACTTCTTCTCCATGAATTTTAATACCTACTCCGAATTTTTCTTTTGTTTCCTTTACTGCTTGCTCAATATACAGATTGAATAACATCGGGGAGAGGCTACAACCCTGTCTCACTCCTTTCCCAACCACTGCTTCCCTTTCATGCCCCTCGACTCTTATAACTGCCATCTGGTTTCTGTACAAATTGTAAATAGCCTTTCGCTCCCTGTATTTTACCCCTGCCACCTTCAGAATTTGAAAGAGAGTATTCCAGTCAACATTGTCAAAAGCTTTCTCTAAGTCTACAAATGCTAGAAACGTAGGTTTGCCTTTTCTTAATCTTTCTTCCAAGATAAGTCGTAAGGTCAGTATTGCCTCACGTGTTCCAACATTCCTACGGAATCCAAACTGATCTTCCCCGAGGTCAGCTTCTACCAGTTTTTCCATTCGTCTGTAAAGAATTCGCGTTAGTATTTTGCAGCTGTGACTTATTAAACTGATAGTTCGGTAATTTTCACATCTGTCAACACCTGCTTTCTTTGGGATTGGAATTATTATATTCTTCTTGAAGTCTGAGGGTATTTCGCCTGTCTCATACATCGTGCTCACCAGATGGTAGAGTTTTGTCATGACTGGCTCTCCCGAGGCCATCAGTAGTTCTAGTGGAATGTTGTCTACTCCCGGGGCCTTGTTTCGACTCAGGTCTTTCAGTGCTCTGTCAAACTCTTCACGCAGTATCTTATCTCCCATTTCGTCTTCATCTACATCCTCTTCCATTTCCATAATATTGTCCTAAAGTACATCTCCCTTGTATAAACCCTCTATATACTCCTTCCACCTTTCTACCTTCCCTTCTTTGCTTAGAACTGGGTTTCCATCTGAGCTCTTGATATTCATACAAGTGGTTCTCTTCTCTCCAAAGGTCTCTTTAATTTTCCTGTAGGCAGTATCTATCTTACCCCTAGTGATACAAGCCTCTACATCCTTACATTTGTCCTCTAGCCATCCCTGCTTAGCCCTTTTGCACTTCCTGTCGATCTCATTTTTGAGACGTTTGTATTCCTTTTTGCCTGCTTCATTCACTGCATTTTTATATTTTCTCCTTTCATCAATTAAATCCAATATTTCTTCTGTTACCCAAGGATTTCTATTAGCCCTAGTCTTTTTACCTACTTGATCGTCTGCTGCCTTCACCACTTCATCCCTCAGAGCTACCAATTCTTCTT
This sequence comes from Schistocerca nitens, assembly GCF_023898315.1. Taxonomy (NCBI): domain Eukaryota; kingdom Metazoa; phylum Arthropoda; class Insecta; order Orthoptera; family Acrididae; genus Schistocerca; species Schistocerca nitens. The sequence continues at coordinate 273,388,752 of NC_064620.1, forward strand.
CTACTGTATTCCTTTCCCCCATTCCTCTCAATTGTTCCCTTATGCTCTCCCTGAAACTCTCTACAACCTCTGGTTCTTTCAGTTTATCCAGGTCCCATCTCCTTAAATTCCCACCTTTTTGCAGTTTCTTCAGTTTCAATCTGCAGTTCATAACCAATAGATTGTGGTCAGAGTCCACATCTGCCCCAGGAAATGTCTTACAATTTAAAACCTGGTTCCTAAATCTCTGTCTTACCATTATATAATCTATCTGAAACCTGTCAGTATCTCCTGGCTTCTTCCATGTATACAGCCTCCTTTCATGATTCTTGAACCAAGTGTTAGCTATGATTAAGTTATGCTCTGTGCAAAATTCTACAAGGCGGCTTCCTCTTTCATTCCTTCCCCCCAATCCATATTCACCTACTATGTTTCCTTCTCTCCCTTTTCCTACTGACGAATTCCAGTCACCCATGACTATTAAATTTTCGTCTCCCTTCACTACCTGAATAATTTCTTTTATCTCGTCATACATTTCATCTATTTCTTCATCATCTGCAGAGCTAGTTGGCATATAAACTTGTACTACTGTAGTAGGCATGTTCTTAGCGTTTTTTTTCTTACGTTGGTATTTCGGTTGCTACGAATTTATCGACTGTAATTTTTTATCTGTAGTTCATCTTTGCTATTTGAGTTTAGATATTGTCATTTAGTGATTTGGAGAGAGTGAGTGGAGCTGTGGACGCTAGAAAATGGAGTGCCAAGTGAAGAAACCGGAACATTTCCGACATATTCTTCTGTTTTCGTTCAATAGAGGGGTGACAGCAGCGGAGGCAGCCGAAAACATTTGTGCCGTTTATGGGGATAATGCCACTGGACATGGTTTTCTCATTGTAACTAAGATCGTTCCGTCTTTAGTGATTCTCCACGTTCAGGAAGCCCTTCGGGGTTTGATGAAGATCGTTTAAGCGGATTAATCCACAGTGATCTACTTCAGTGTAGTCGAGGACTGACAAATGTGATGAGCTGTGATCATTCCATCATCGTCCGACGTTTGCATGAAATGAGGAAGGCTCAAAACCGTGGTGTAAGGGAACCGCATGCTCTAAGCCCAAATCACAAAAGTCAGCAGGTGTCCATACGAGTATCTCTGCTTGCTCGTCGTCATTCGGCTCGCGAACAACCCCTACCATTCCTATCCTGTATCGTTACTGGTGATGAGAAATGGTGTCTTCATGCTAACATCAGAAAAACAATGTAATGGTTGAGCCCAAATATACTCCGTAAAAAGACTGCGTGCATTCACAAAAGATAACATTATGTACCTGGTGGAACAGCTATGGTGTGGTTGTTGTGACTTGGCAAGACAGCCAAGCCACTATGAGGTGAAGCCGAAAGGCACGCGTTTAAACTCACGCAGGCTGGCGTGAGGTCTGGAACAGTTAAAGGAGTTGAGACTAGTAAAATAAGTACGTAGCTTCTGGAATACTTAACTTTAATCCATAATTGGTGAACATCGGTCTGACGGTACATGTATCACAAGATTAATAGCAAATGATAATGGCGCCTTGCTAGGTCGTAGCAAATGACGTAGCTGAAGGCTATGCTAACTATCGTCTCGGCAAATGAGAGCGTAATTTGTCAGTGAACCATCGCTAGCAAAGTCGGCTGTACAACTGGGGCGAGTGCTAGGAAGTCTCTCTAGACCTGCCGTGTGGCGGCGCTCGGTCTGCAATCACTGACAGTGGCGACACGCGGGCCCGACGTATACTACCGGACCGCGGCCGATTTAAAGGCTACCACCTAGCAAGTGTGGTGTCTGGCGGTGACACCACAGTGGTGTACTACGAATTGCTTCCTCGAGGTATAATTATCACTGCTGACATTTATTGTCAACAACTGAGACGTCTTGCAAACACAGTCCAAGAACAGCTGTAAGGAAGTGATGCTATTCCTCGATAGCGCCTGCCCGCATGCTGCTAGACTGGCAAATAAACCATATACAGGAGTTGGGCTGGGAAATCATTCCGCACCCACCTTATTCACCTAATCTAGCACCCTCAGATTTCCACGATTTCTGCTCTCTATCAAACAACCTTCAACGAAGTTCCTTTCCAGATGAAAATGCACCCCGAACATGGCTCGAAGACTTCTTCGTCTCAACGCCATGTTATTTCAACAGTGGCGGAATCGAAAAGTTACCTCAGCTTTGGCATACTGTCGTAAATAGTGTAGATGAATACATTATTGATGACTAAAGACTCTGTTATGTGTATCTGTCATTAAACTATGGAAAACGGCTACGAACTTATGCACCAACCCAATAACGTCTAAGTAATTAATACCGCTAGCATTTACTACAAGTTCGGAAGTATGTTACACAGTCAACGATTTTGAGAAGGGACGAAGATTGTAGTTTAAAATCCCGTCGACGACGAGGTCATAAGCTCGGATTCAGGAAGGGTGGTGAAGGAATTCAGCCTTGTCCTTTCCGAAGGTACCAACGCCAGCGTCGGCCTTAAGAGAATTAGTGAAGGATGAAAAACCTAAAGCTAGATGCCAGGAAGGGGAATGGAAACCAGCACTTCCAGAAAGTGAGTTCACTGTCTTAATCACCCCAGCACCTTGCTCGGCCTTTATAATTTTGTGTCTTTGGAGGCATGTCGTTAAAAACTATCGACTCCTCTAAGATTTCAAGACGACTGATTCCTGTGTCTGAGACAAAAGTGAAGTAAAATACCCTTTGTGGTGAGCGCGTCGTAGTTTGTCCTATTCCAATATTTTGACCACTAATCCAAGTGTCTTACGTCACAATGAAGCACACTTCTAATCCACCACCAATAAAATTATCTGTATATTTCGGAGTCTCCATGCTTCACTTACTACAGTAGAAGAGCGTCACAGAAGTTAACTTCTGACTGGGTGATCACAGCAATGAGGAGGGAAGGGATATGTTAAGGTGTTGCGCTGGTAGTTGTTTTGATTTGATTACAATGGCCAACATAAAGTTTTTAGCTGAATGTTTATCTGAGATGCCAATATCTTGCTCAGTTTGTGAACCACGAAACAACTGTTGTGACACAGATCCAGTCTGTGATTTCTTTTACTGAAATTATAGAAGTTGCATTATTCCATTTGAGCAATGAAATACAGAAAAGAATCTTTACAGCAGAAGTAGGCTACAAAGATACAGAACTGATACATTTCGAATCCGGAAACACAACCACACTAAATTCAAGGAAGTTTGCGCCGTGAATAACGAGAGATCTTTTGTAAAGAAGGTAAGAAAATGTCACTGGACTAACATCCGGGAGAGCAGATTCGAATCGTCCTACGCCCATTTGGTTGGTTGGTTTTTGGGGGAAGAGACCAAACAGCGAGGTCATCGGTCTCATCGGATTAGGGAAGGAAGTCGGCCGTGCCCTTTCAGAGGAACCATCCCGGCATTTGCCTGGAGCGATTTAGGGAAATCACGGAAAACCTAAATCAGGATGGCCGGACGCGGGATTGAACCGTCGTCCTCCCGAATGCGAGTCCAGTGTGCTAACCACTGCGCCACCTCGCTCGGTCACGCCCATTTGGATTAAGTTTTTAGTGCTCTGGCCTTCATTCCGTTCATTCAGGGGACTGGTCTCATCCAACTGTCTTCGGCAGCTACCTTCTGCAAGCCGTTCTGCGCAACAACTGCAGCCTACATTCATTTCAGTATGCTTAAGACAGTCAGGCCTCTCTCTACAATTTGCACACTTCACACTTCTCTCCATAACTAAACTGACAGTTTCTTAATGCTTGAGGATGTGCCCCATCTATTGATCCCTTCTTTAAGTCAAGTTGTGCCACAAATTTCTTTTTGGGTTTTCGTGCCTCAATATGTAAAAACTGTACCGTTATGGGATAGCTTTGTTATTCATCTGTCTGTCAGTCTGAGTGTTAATAACTTCTTCTCTCAGGAGAAGGTAGACGCAGCAAGTTCAAATTTATGTCACACTTTAAGATCTATGGTCTCTTGGAGCTGTAAAAATTTTAAGCGTCTAACTACTTCAACCAAAAGATACGACCATTTATGTCACGTACTTTGATACTCGAAAACTCAGTCATCAAAGCCTATAGTGTGCTTCCCGTACGCTTAGAATCATGAATTTTGACGTGAAGCTTGGTTTCGCAGTACAAATAAAGGAAAAAAACCGAAAATTGTCAATTTGTAATTACGTTACAGTAAAAAGTGCTTTTTTTCATTTTTATTCGTTTGTCCGTTTCTTAAGACACTTTTTTCTCTGGCTCAGTTTGGCGTATCATGTTCAAATTTATGTCACATAAAAAAGTATATGGTCCCTTGGCTGTGTACAAGATTTAAGCTTCCAAGTCAATGCAATTAAAAGATTCGGTCATTTATGTTACATATTTTGATGCTCGTAAACTCAGTCATCAAACTATAGCATACTTCTCGATAACCTAGATTCAAGAAGCAAGGTTGCATTGTGCAAATAAAGTAAAAATCTGAAACTTGTTAAACTGTAATTATATCACGTAAAAAAATCTTTTGTCATTTGAGCATACATTGCATTCGTCATCCGTCAAAAGCATTATAGACGAACATTGCTACATGCAAACATATATTGTAAGTTGTAGTCATGTTTTAGTAAGCAAATACAAAATGTTTTATTAAATCATCTCTTGTACACATATAAACTGGATTCCACAGATAGCTTCTTTTTAATATTCGGCCTACTTTGGTGAGCTAATGTAGAGATTCTGGTAAAATCTTGGAATTCCTCGGACCAATATCTTGTCAATGTCGACATCGGTAACAGGCAAAAATCGTTGAGATTCTTGATTCCCAGGAGGGATGAAGAGCTATAGCCTAACAAAGTTTGTCGGGTACTCACAGTGCTCGAGTTCTATTCGCACTTAGCCATTTTTCCCAAATGTGATACATTGCCACCTTATAAGCCATTCGATATACCCAATTCAACTTCGGCGTTGTCCTGTAGCACTACATTTCAAAAGCTACTATTCGCTTCTTTTCTGAACTGTTTACCGTCAAAGTTTCACTTCCCCTCAAGACTACGCTCCATATAAATATCCTTAGAAATTTATATTCGATATCAACGAATTTCCATTTTTCAAAAATATTTTTCTTGCTATTGCCAGTCTCCACTTTACTTCCTACCTACTTCGGCAACTGTCAGTTATTTTGCTGCCCGAGGTACTCATTTGTCTTCTATTGTATTCCCTTCAGTCAATCCTTGCGTATTGCTTCCACTGAACCTCTCAGTTCATACAGATGTTATGTAACTAATACCCTTAGTTTCTGGTATTTCTTCAATTTAATATTATGGTCAGAGTCCACGTCTGTAAACGTAAGTGTTTTACAGTTTAAAATCTGGTTCCTAAATCTCTGTCTTACCATTATGTATTCTATCTGAAACCTTCCAGTGTCCCCAGGTGTCTTCCGTGTTACGAACTTCTTAAGTCAAGTGACAAAAATGTTTTTACTGTGCTCTATGCAAAATTATATCAGATGACGTCTCATTGCATTTTTTCTCACAGTACATTTTCTCCTGTTATTTTTTCTTCTCTTCGTTTACTACTAACGATTTTCTACTCCAATCGCAATTAAATTTTCGTCTCCCTTAACTACCTGATAAGCTTTCCTACATCTATTAATGTTTAAGTAAAATTCATGACTGTAATTCTTCACCATCCATGTTATATGCAAGCTCTTACTCCATCCCTAAAAGACCTCGTTATTGACGGTGTATTAAACAATGAGGTTCCTTCGGTATATACTGAGAGCGCCTACCTGCCCGAAGTTATGATATATCCGTGTGTTATGTCACGATCGTATATATCAGTCCCACAATTTCTCACTGTCTTGGAGAGCCGTTGACCCCTGACCGCATTCAGGAAAGTTTTCTCTTGTTCTACTACAGAATTACAATTGGTTCTCGTCAGCTGTTCTTGACAAGCTGACCTCTGTGTTCTTCAAGTGGAGCTTTATCATGCGGGGCGACTCCGTGTTGCAGATCGTTGGCATCTACTTGACCTGCAGAGCTTGTTGCCAACGAGCAGTGCAACGTGGTGCAGTTACAAGCGCGGACTGCCGCTGGGGTCACTGGGCCACGGGCTCGGTGGATCGCCTTTCTTCGGAAAAACACACGGAGAATTCTGAGCTCTCAGGGATTCCTGTACTTGGCCAAGAAATTAAATTACGTTTTATTACAAAGTTTTCCTTACGGTGTTTCCTTCTTCCGCTCTTGTGCAGGTCTCGTTGTTTTGGTTATGATTGTTTGCTTAGATGTTTATTTAGTATCAATTCCATCCCAAGAGTTTTAGCTTCCTGTACCTATTCACGTATTCCATGCTAATGATCACAGTCTTTCAGGAAGTCCTAACTTATTAAGCAGTCCTAAGAGTTTAGTAAATACGAGGGGTCTTCAGTAAGTAACGTAATACATGTTTTCTCGGCCGATTTCGGTTGAAAAAATGAGGAATTTGTTGTGAGACATAGTGAAATATTCCCGCTTCAGCTCCTATAGCTTCATGAAGTTCCAGTTTGTGGCAAAGCTATGCATAGCCTTCAAAATGGCGTCTGTGACGGAGATGCGTTCCGGGCAGAGAGCTATCATCGAGTTTCTTGTGGCGGGAAAACCAAAGCATTGCAGGTGTTTATAGGTGCTTGCAGAATGTGTGCGGAGACCTGACAGTGAACAAAAGCACGGTGAATAGTTGGGCGAAGCGCCTTTCATCATCGCAACAAGGTTGCGCAAACCTGTACGATCTCCCTGGTGCCGACGGGCCGCATACAGCTGTCTCTCCTGCAATGTTGGACTTGAGCGTGTTCGCCGCCACAAAAATGTAAACGAACTTCTCCTTCTCCATGACAACGCAAGGCCTCACACACGTCTGCGCACCCGTGTGGAGCTCACAAAACTTCGTTGGACTGTTCTTCCTCGTCCACGCTACTCCTGGATCTCGCACCTTCCGACTTGAAGGGTGCGCTCTGTGGGAAGCAGTACGATTGTGATGGGGAGGTTATTGAGGCAGCAAGACGTTGGGTCCGACGTCGACCAGTAGAGTGGTACAATGCGGGCGTACAGGTCTCCCTGTAAGGTGGCGTAAGGCCGTTGTATCGAACGGAGATTACCTTGAAAATAGGGTTTTGTATTCCGAAGAGTGGGAAATAATACGGTTTATTGGAGTACTGAATAAAACCAACCTGCTTTCAGAAGAAAAAAAAATGTGTTGCGTTACTTACTGAACATTCCTCGTAATAGTAAATATTGGCAAACTACTATTTCCAGTGTAGAAAATGTCTAAAACAGTAACGTGAAATACGTTTACTTAAAAACATTCAGGTACAAAAGAGGAGTCACATTTATTCTTAGCTACAAAATAAACAGCATTGAATTACCAATTGAGGAAGAATGGCTGAAAACATTAATAATATAAATATTACGAAACATACCGTTAACTGTTTATTCTCTCTCCTAGAGATTTTTTCATATGTTACGTGCCCTTTTGTGCTTCTTACCTGTTCCTGTACGTACAGTAGTACTGTTTGGATTTGAGAAATTTACTGTACGTATGGCAAACCTTCTGAAAACTGTTCAAATTTGTAAATGTTGGCTGCTGCCTTTTCCCAACTGTCGCTTTCTTCCCTTTTTCCAAGCAGTTTCTTACCTCAGAGGAATTTCCCTTTCACTATGACCGTGGCAGCGTCGACTTCTTGTTGTACTGCAGGTGTTTCTGACGAAACTTGCTGTAAAAATGTACTAAAACAGGTGGGACGGTTAGAGACAACATTTTAACATAATTTAGAAATCTTACAGTTTTAAACATGGCTGACATCTGCAACCGTAATTTTCAGTATATAAAGTTGTGTAAATTTAATGTAAAACCTGGACGACGTTTCAATGCCACCAAGGGTATCTTCTTCAGAAGGAAGTCACATAATATCGGGTAATATCAACAGCAGCAGAAAGTGGTATAACAGGTGTAGGATTCGTTATGAATAGGAAGGTAGGGCAGAGGGTGTGTTACTGTGAACAGTTCAGTGACCGAGTTGTTCTAATCAGAATCGACAGCAGATCAACACCGACAACGATAGTTCAGGTATACATGCCGATGTCGCAAGTTGAAGATGAACAGATAGAGAAAGTGTATGAGGATATTGAAAGGGTAATGCAGTATGTAAAGGGGGACGAAAATCTTATAGTCATGGGCGACTGGAATGCAGTTGTAGGGGAAGGAGTAGAAGAAAAGGTTACAGGAGAATATGGGCTTGGGACAAGGAATGAAAAAGGAGAAAGACTAATTGAGTTCTGTAACAAGTTTCAGCTAGTAATAGCGAATACCCTGTTCAAGAATCACAAGAGAAAGAGGTATACTTGGAAAAGGCCGGGAGATACGGGAAGATTTCAATTAGATTACATCATGGTCAGACAGAGATTCCGAAATCAGATACTGGATTGTAAGGTGTACCCAGGAGCAGATATAGACTCAGATCACAATATAGTAGTGATGAAGAGTAGGCTGAAGTTCAAGACATTAGTCAGGAAGAATCAATACGCAAAGAAGTGGGATACGGAAGAACTAAGGAATGACGAGATACGTTTGAAGTTCTCTAACGCTATAGATAAAGCAATAAGGAATAGCGCAGTAGGCAGTACAGTTGAAGAGGAATGGACATCTTTAAAAAGGGCCATCACAGAAGTTGGGAAGGAAAACATAGATACAAAGAAGGTAGCTGTGAAGAAACCATGGGTAACAGAAGAAATACTTCAGTTGATTGATGAAAGGAGGAAGTACAAACATGTTCCGGGAAAATCATGAATACAGAAATACAAGTCGCTGAGGAATGAAATAAATAGGAGGTGCAGGGAAGCTAAGACGAAATGGCTGCAGGAAAAATGTGAAGACATCAAAAAAGATATGATTGTCGGAAGGACAGACTCAGCATGCAGGAAAGTCAAAACAACCTTTGGTGACATTAAAAAAAGCACCGGTGGTAACATTAAGAGTGCAACGGGAATTCCACTGTTAAATGCAGAGGAGAGAGAAGATAGGTGGAAAGAATACATTGAAAGCCTCTATGAGGGTGAAGATTTGTCTGATGTGATAGAAGAAGAAACAGGAGTCGATTTAGAAGAGATAGGGGATACAGTATTAGAATCGGAATTTAAAAGAGCTTTGGAGGACTTACGGTCAAATAAGGCAGAAGGGATAGATAACATTCCATCAGAATTTCCAAAATCATTGGGGGAAGTGGCAACAAAACGACTATTCACGTTGGTGTGTAGAATATATGAGTCTCGCCACATACCATCTGACTTTCGGAAAAGCATCATCCACACAATTCTGAAGACGGCAAGAGGTGACAAGTGCGACAATTATCGCACAATCAGCTTAACAGCTCATGCATCGAAGCTGCTTACAAGAATAATATACAGAAGAATGGAAAAGAAAATTGAGAATGCGCTAGGTGACGATCAGTTTGGCTTTAGGAAAAGTAAAGGGACGAGAGAGGCAATTCTGACGTTACGGCTAATAATGGAAGCAAGGCTAAAGAAAAATCAGGACACTTTCATAGGATTTGTCGACCTGGAAAAAGCGTTCGACAATATAAAATGGTGCAAGCTGTTCGAGATTCTGAAAAAAGTAGGGGTAAGCTATAGGGAGAGACGGGTCATATACAATATGTACAACAACCAAGAGGGAATAATAAGAGTGGACGATCAAGAACGAAGTGCTCGTATTAAGAAGGGTGTAAGACAAGGCTGTAGCCTTTCGCCCCTACCCTTCAATCTGTACATAGAGGAAGCAATGATGGAAATAAAAGAAAGGTTCAGGAGTGGAATTAAAATACAAGGTGAAAGGATATCAATGATACTATTCGCTGATGACATTGCTAACCTGAGTGAAAGTGAAGAAGAATTAAATGATCTGCTGAATGGAATGAACAGTCTCATGAGTACACAGTATGGTTTGAGAGTAAATCGGAGAAAGACGAAGGTAATGAGAAGTAGTAGAAATGAGAACAGCGAGAAACTTAACATCAGGATTGATGGTCACGAAGTCAATGACGTTAAGGAATTCTGCTACCTAGGCAGTAAAATAACCAATGACGGACGGAGCAAGGAGAACATCAAAAGCAGACTCGCTATGGCAAAAAAGGCATTTCTGGCCAAGAGAAGTCTACTCATATCAAATACCGGCCTTAATTTGAGGAAGACATTTCTGAGGATGTACGTCTGGAGTACAGCATTGTATGGTAGTGAAACATGGACTGTGGGAAAACCGGAACAGAAGAGAATCGAAGCATTTGAGATGTGGTGCTATAGACGAATGTTGAAAATTAGGTGGACTGATAAGGTAAGGAATGAGGAGGTTCTACGCAGAATCGGAGAGGAAAGGACTATGTGGAAAACACTGATAAGGAGAAGGGACAGGATGATAGGACATCTGCTAAGACATGAGGGAATGACTTCCATGGTACTAGAGGGAGCTGTAGAGGGCAAAAACTGTAGAGGAAGACAGAGATTGGAATACGCCAAGCAAATAATTGAGGACGTAGGTTGCAAGTGCTACTCTGAGATGAAGAGGTTAGCACAGGAAAGGAATTCGTGGCGGGCCACATCAAACCAGTCAGTAGACTGATGACCAAAAAAAAAAAAAAAAGGCAGGTTATCAAGACTTAAGTGAGTTTGAACGCAGTGTTATTAGTCGGCGCACGAGCGATGCGGCACACCATCTCCGACGCAGTGATGGTGATTTTCCCGTACGACCATTTCACGAGTGTATCTTGAATATTATGAATCTGGTAAAACATCAAATCTTCGACATTGCTGCGGCCGGGAAAAGATCCTGCAAGAACGGGACCATCGGCGACTGAAGAGGATCGTTCAACGAGACAGAAGTGCAACCCTTCCGCATATTGCTGCATATTTCAATGCAGGGCCAGCAAAAAGTGTCACAGTGCGAATCATTCAACGAAACATCATCGATATGGGCTTTCGGAGCTGAAGACCCACTCGTGTAACCTTGATGACTACAAAACACAAAGTTGTACGCCTCGCCTGGGCCCAACAACAGCGACATTGGACTGTTGATTGGAAAAATGTTGCCTGGTCGGGCGAGTCTCAATTGAAATTGTATCTAGCGGATAGACGTGTACAAGTATGGAGACAAGCTCAAGAATCCATGGACCCTACGTATCAGCATGGTACTATTGAAGCTGGTGGAGGCTCTGTAATGGTGTGGGGCGTGTGTAGTTGGAGTGATATGGGACCCCTGATACGTCTAGATATGACTTTGACATGCGGTACGCACGTAAGCATCCTGTCTGATCACCGGAATCCATTCATGTCCATTGTGCATTCCGACGGACTTGGGCAATTCCAGCGGGACAATGCGACAGCCCATACGTCCAGAATTGCTAAAGAGTGGCTCCAGGAACACTCTTCTGAGTTGAAACACTTCCGCTGGCCACAGAACTCTCCAGACAAGAACATTATTGAGCATATCTGGGATGCCTTGCAACGTTCTGTTCAGAAGAGATCTCCACCCCCTTTTACTATTACGGATTTGTGGACAGCCGTGCAGGATTCTTGGTGTCAGTTCCCTCCAGCGCTACTTCACAAATTAGTCTAGCCCGTGCCACATCGTGGTGGGGCACTTCTGCGTGCTCGCGGGGGCCCTATACGATATTAGGCAGGTGTACCAGTTTCTTTGGCTCTTCAGTGTATATTGCAAGACATCAAGCTCAAAATTAGCCATAAAGTAAGAAGCCGCGGAAAGCGGTGTCCTGCAGTTTTATACGAGGGTTGGAACTTTAATATTGGCAACTATTTATTTCTCAGTGTGGAACCGTCCGACCGCTACGGTCGCAGGTTAGAATCCTGCCTCGGGCATGGATGTATGTGCCTTAGGTTAGTTAGGTTTAAGTAGTTCTAAGCTCTAACGGACTGATGACTTCAGATGTTAAGTCCCATAGTGCTCAGAGCCATTTGAACTATTTATTTGCAGCTCGTACAAAACAGATATGTGTTGCACAGATCTACTGACCTTCAAAGTAGTTACTAGCTTGTGTATAACCCGTTGCCAGCTGTGTGGAAGTCGTAAGATACTGTTAGCAGTGCCATTTGTGTTGGCAGTTGAAGCGGCGCGGTCTATTGCTCGACGAATTTGTAGCAGTTCTGAAGCGAATGCCGTGAAGTGTTTCCTTTTGTTTAGAAATCGGGTTGAACTCACGACGGCTTAAGTCAGGGGTGTGCAGTGGGTGGTACAGCACTTAGCAGCCCCATCAAACATATCAGTAACAGCTTGCACTGTACGTGCTTGAGCATTGTCCTACAAAATGATGGTCAGGTCCTGCAGAAAGTGTCATCACTTCTGTCTCTATGCTGTTCATTTTTGCTACACAACCTTCCAGTTTCCATTACAGCGGATTCCAACTTGCCCTCGGCAACTGCGTCTATTAGTCACACACCCCCCCCCCCCCGCCCCCCCTGCACATCCTGGGATGGTCCAGTAGGTACCAAACAAGCTGTGCTCTGGCGCCAATGCATGAACCCTGGCGACACACTGCAGACTTGTCAGCTGCTTCCCACAGCGACCCAGCACCAGCTACCAGATGATATGGTCCGTTCCAATACTGTCGTGCCACCTTTTGCTGTACAGCACCGTCGCAACTAGCCTCGTCGTGGCGCTGAGCGCGAAAACTCGACGATAACTGCAGCCTCTGGCACGACTGGAGCATAACATCCGTACGGGCGCAAACTTCTGTGTTAGGCGGGAACTTAAGTGTGTTCATGAAATAACCTGTTCACAGCTGAAACTCACCCTCACAAAACCGCTCTCCTTCCCCAAATCACAAAACGAAGTGATAACCAACGGAAGTCAGCACTGTTGTCGGTAAGACAGTGACTCTGCATTCAAGACGAAATTAAAGTAGAAAGAAAGTAGATGGGATATGCCAAGAGGAAAGCTGCAGTGATTTTAACAGATAAAAATCTGTTAAAATCACTGCAGCTTTCCTCTTGGCATATCCCATCTACTTTCTTTCTTCCAAGAGGGAATTTGTATCTTTCAGACTAAAACTAGCTATGTTTTTTCTCATTGCTGTCTATATTTACTCTGCCACACCTACTCAATTATTCCTCTCTTTTCCCCTGACCAGACCACTTCTTCTGCTCATTTTGGAAATTTGTGGTAAGTTCCTATGGGACCAAACAGCTGAAGTCATCAGTCCCTAGGCTTACACACTACTTAAACTAACATAAACTAACATACGCTAAGGACAACACACACATCCATGCCCGAGGAAGGACTCGAACCTCCAACAGGAGGAGCCGCACGAACCGTGGCAAGGCACCTCAGGCCGCGCGGCTACCCCTGCGGCTCCTGCTCATTGATCCATTCTGTACTGCTGTCACATATTTCTGTTAGATGTCATAACTCACATTCGACAAGAACATAATGGGGAAATTTACCAACACAGTACAGGTAAGACTGGAACTTCTTAAAGTCTATATATTCCTTACTGTACATTATTATAATCATTATTACATATTTACATATTGGTATCGGTAGTTCAGTGTTTAAGTCCAGACTGTTGATAGAAAGGTCTTGGGTTCGATTCATGATCAGTCCTATGATTTCCCTCTGTCACTTATCACTTCTTTCACACATGGTAATGTTTATTGATGTGAAAAAAGCCCTATTGCACCGTAATTCGGAGGCGACATCAAACTGTGTTCCCCACTATAACTACAAAGTGCCTGGATTGTTAAGTATGATGCAATGACCACAGGCGCTTATATTTCGTATTTATTCGCTAATATCGGGCCCTCGACTATCAATAATTATGTCCTTCCTGAAAGGGAATATACGTAAAGTACGAGTGCAGGTTGTGACACATGGACGACGGCATATGGAAGTTTGAGTGTGGCCGGAATTCGCGATAGCTGAAGCAGTTAAGGCGACCGCTCACGTATAGCGGAGAATGCGGGTTCGAGTCCCGGTCCTCCAAAGAATTTCATTGTCGGTATTCCAATATACAGCCGATGGTGGTTTATATTCGGAACTACCAATGTATTTCCTGTACCTTCTATAACTGGCTCAGTGCGTCAGTTAAAACGATGCCTAGTTACGTGTAAGACAGGGCCTGAAGGACTTCGTCAGGAGAAGACAAACGCGTAATGAATAAATAAATATTAAACACTGTGCCCTAAGTACTTTTCACTTTTGTCAATAACAGTACTGTGCTATCGCCAGTGGAATGTTTTGGGGTGGTGTGGTCACGCCCGGGCACCGAGCGCCTTGAGATACTGCGCAGTGTGGACGCTGTGCGCGCAGGCCTCTGCGTCCTTGACGTGTGGACGCTACAGAACAGCCAGTTGTCGGCTCCCCTGGTCACGTCGCAGCCGCAACCTCCCTACAGCGCAGCACTGGGCGCAGTCGCTCGGGTTGGCTTCCTCGCTGCCGCAATCACGGATAGCCCCTGCAGAATCTGACAATGTGAAAGCGTGGTAGCCGGCCGCTGTGGCCGAGCGGTTCTAGGCGCTTCAGTCCGGAACCGCGCTGCTGCTATGGTCGCAGGCTCGAATCCTGCCTCGGGCATGGATGTGTGTGATGTCCTTAGGTTAGTTAGGTATAAGTAGTTCTAAGTTCTAGGGGACTGATGAACTCGGATGTCAAGTCCCATAGTGCTTAGAGCCTTCTGAACCATTTTGAAAGTGCGGTACCTGTCTAAACTATGTTCTAAGCGAGAGGGAACTGCAGTTCTTTCGGAGCCGGAAACTACCCTTTAGGGGATACTTCAACGAACCTATAAAAAGTAATCTTTGACCTGAATAGCACTGTCCCTGCACACGTAGCATAAATCAGCAACTATTGTATTGTTGAGTAGAAAGACACATATATAAGTACATCAGGATCGCCTTTGTAGTCAGTGGCTGTGATGTGCCTGCAGTGTTATTGTACCAAGGGACTTGGTGCATTGTGATACAATTGGCAGCTTGGAGGCATTTAATGGCATTTAGTCGTTTCATACCTGCTTTACATCATAAAAAGTTCCACATAACAAAATTAAACACACAAAAAATGGGGCCAAAATTTTACTCGTAGTCTCGAAAAAGTAGAGTTAGGTAATTGTTTGCAAGTGCATGTCTCCAGTCCTGGTACATATTGAAATTCCCATGCAAATAAAGAAAGAAAGAGCGACGACGGGGGAGGGTGTGGGCTGCTTTAGGGGGACGACACTGTGCAGCGTTCCATGATGATATGGCGGAATTGTACAATGACAAGGCACTATCATACGACACAGTGTTTATGTGGCCCATGAGCATCCACTGCTGTCAAACACACCTGAATGACAAAGAACAAAGTGTCGAAGACCCAGCTTATCACACTTGAAGCTAATGAAAAAGTCAAAATGTGTTATGGATCAGTATTCAGCATCTTCCACGTTTTGAACATGAAAAACCCGCTGTGTTCCACAACTGCTAACACCCATTCGAAAAGCTCATCGGACTTAGGCAGCAGTGGAAGTAAGGCAACTGCACCAGGCCAATCCAGATGACTTATTTATTCGCCTAGTCGAAAAATGGTTCAAATGGCTCTGAGCACTATGCGACTTAACTTCTGAGGTCATCAGTTCCCTAGAACTTAGAACTAATTAAACCTAACTAACCTAAGGACATCACACACATCCATTCCCGAGGCAGGATTCGAACCTGCGACCGTAGCGGTCGCTCGGTTCCAGGCTTTAGCGCCTAGAACCGCACGGCCAGCCCGGCCGGCATAGCTTGGAAATTGACGTGTTGCAGGTCAAAAATCTCTGTAAAAAGGGCAATCACGGAAAGAAACACATAGGTATAAAGAAGGTAACTGTGAAGAAACCATAGGTAACAGAAGAAATACTTCAGTTGATCGATGAAAGAAGAAACTGAAAAAGATATTGTCAGAAGAACGGACTCAGCATACAGGAATGTCAAAACAAGATTCGGTGAAATCAAAAGCAAGGTTGTTAACATTAAGAGTGCAAGGGGAATTCCACTGTTAAATGCAGAAGACCTCTATGAGGGGGAAGATTTGTCTGATGTGATAAAAGAAGACTCAGGAATCGATTTAGAAGAGGTAGGGCATCCAGTACTAGAATCAGAGTTTAAAATAGCTTAGCAGGACTTAAGATCAAATAAGGCAAAAGGGATACATAACATTCCACCAGAATTTCTAAAATCATTGGGGGAAGTGGCAGCAAAACGACTATTCACGTTGGTGTGTAGACTGTACGAGTCTGGTGACACACCATTTGACTTTCGGAAAAGCATCATCGAGACAATTCCGAAGACTGAAAGAGCTGACAAGTGCGAGAATTATCGCACAGTCAGCTTAACAGTTCATGCACCCAAGTTGCTGACAAGAATAATATACAGAAGAATGGAAAAGAAAAGATGTGTCAGATTATAACACTAGCCTACTGAACATAAGCTAACCTTCTGAGAGGGTTATGAAATTCTGACCAAGTGTGTGTCCTATGGATAAAGGTATCAGACTGTAATTTTGAATATATTGCGATTAAATGAAAAGCTAAACAGGCTCTAACTTTGGGATTTAATGAAAGTAGTAAAATGCATATGTGAATGAAAAAAAACGAACAATCGCCAGCCTAATTAGGCACATAAATTTGGAAATATAAGTTTAATAAAATTGAATATTTGTTACTGAAGTTACTTTCATTAATATTCCCTTTGAATAGCACACAGGAAACAAACGGACACAGGGTACTCTGACCTGTGGGTAGCAGTAGTTACCAATACTGCACTTACTAGTAATCATAGAAAAGAAACTCGTACCAAACTCACACTAATAAGAGCTACATTCAAATGCTGTTACTTGGATCAGTACTGAAAAGTTCCTGCCAGAAGTGCAGAACTAAATATGGCCAGGAGGGGCTTCTGACTTGACTGACTTAAAAATATCACAAAATAAATAATACCACAATCACACTGTTTATGCTTCCATTTATAGAAATGAGGTTTCCTTAGTAGTAATAATAGTCCATTTATCTTTTTAATATGTGAAGAACATGATGGGGATCCATAAACTAGTATGGTGTCACTAGTCAAGCTCTAACATTACTTCAGTAGCAAAGACTAATTCAAACAAAATTAATTCTTAACTTCACTTGGAAGAGATTATACTTTTACTTTTCAAGTGAAATTATTCAACACTGAGCACAGCTAACTTCAAAAAAATCGTTCATGATAGTAATCAAGGCTAAATTATGCCTCAAATAAGTTCAACTTATGTCTCTTTTTCATCACCTGTGGAGCAGGTATTTTAGACAGTAACATTTACACAGTCTGGCACTGAATTTGTACAAAACGATACTTTGCAAAATTCTAAGTAACTTCAAATTTTGCTAATCCTTGCACATTTGACAAACATGAATACATCACCAGTTCATTTGAAACATGATACTTGGTTTTATAAACACTTAGGAGGGGATCCTGCATAGGTTCATGATCAGGATAGAAGATATAGTTCTACACACAGGTTTATAGCACTTTGATTATTATTAAAAATCACTCACACAAATTAACTAGTCCATGCTTTGATACATATCTGTAAGCACTGAAGTTAGTGGAGCAGTGGCGAAGTTGTGGTGGCAAATGACATGGCGGCTAACTGTACTCCGGCTCTTGATGTTTGAATGCTCTATAAAATTCCTTCTTGGCGACGGATTTTCAAAGTGCTAGAGCCATTCCTTATTGTCGAGAGAACCATGCAACAGCCAAATCCACATCCGAGGCAAAATTCCTTGCGAAGCGGCTTCCAATTGAGTCCCTTGGCACCGTCGATGTGTACCGTGCAAAGGCTAGCCACTGACTGCGTACCGTCCACACCAAGGAGCCGCCCAGTTCGACCCCTAAAACCACTTCTTACATCGCACCAAGCCACTTCTGTTGAGGAGGGACTTCCATACATCTTTTACATTTTGCGGTACAAGTGGCCTAAGCATGAACCATTTCCCAATAACAGTTTTCTTTATAAATTTACATATGTTATAAAATATCATTATTTTAACAATCATTTATATTTTTCCATGGAATGTAGAAAACCGGAAAAGAAGAGAATCGAAGCATTTGAGATTTTTACAGAAGAATGTTAAAAATTAGGTGAACTGATGAGGCCAGGAATGAGGAGGTTCTGTGCAGAATCGGAGAGGAAAGGAAAGTGGAAAACTGTGACAAGAATGTGGGACAGGATGATAGGACATCTTTTAAGAGATCAGGGAATGACTTCCGTGGTACTTGAGGGAGCTGTAGAGGGCGAAAACTGTAGAGGAGACACAGATGACTAAAAAAAATGGATCTGTAACTGTACGAGCTCAAATTAATTTCCCCCCGACGATTTGAGACCACCGTGGGCTTTTCTAACCAGCCGACTTGGAGCTCGTAGGGTCGGACGACTTTTCAGCATCCAGATTCAATTAATTGTACAAATCTACTCGATGGTGAAGATCGGCAGAGGCTATCGAGCAGTTAGCTTCAAATTAAGACCACACCGCGGGAGGACACTTAGGGACCACCGTTTCTGCGGAATTCTCGCCACAGTAGGAGCACTAACCTTTGAGCCGGGGGCTCTGACCACTACGCAGGGGTGCTAACGGTAACAACCAGTTGGCTGCATGTCCTTCTTTTCGTCGGCGGAAGTGTACTGTGCTGAGGGTTCCTCAGCACACAAAAGTGGCGAGAGACAGCCAGAAGAGGCAGCTATTACTAGTGGACTGATAGGGTAAGGAATGATGAAGTTTCGCGCAGAAACGGAGAGGTAGGGAATACATGGAAAGCACTGACAAGAAGAAGAAGGGACAGGATGATAGGACATCTGTCAAGATTTCAGGGAATAACTTCCATGGTATTAGAGGGAGCTGTGGAGGGTAAAGCCTGTAGAAGACGGCAGATATCGAATACACGCAGTAAATAATTGAGGATGTTGTGTCGACACGAGAGCCGACACAGTGTGTTTGAGGGTGGCCGAGATGCACGCTATAAACACACGAAGGATGGCGTGAGGTCTGAAACAGGAGACGTAATGAATGCTATAAAGAAAAGTACGTAGCTGCTAGAATACTTAACTTTGTTCCATCCTTGTGGTACATCGCTCTTGACGAATCAAGTGAGACTCTTAAGATACATGCAGTGTTACAAATGGCGCCTTACTAGGTCATAGCCATGGACTTAGCTGAAGGCTATTCTAACTGTCTCTCGGCAAATGAGAGAAAGGCTTCGTCAGTGTAGTCGCTAGCAAAGTCGTCGTACAACTGGGGCGAGTGCTAGTCAGTCTCTCGAGACCTGCCGTGTGGTGGCGCTCGATCTGCGATCCTGACAGTGGCGACACGCGGGTCGTACTAATGGACCGCGGCCGATTTAAGCTACCACCTAGCAAGTGTGGTGTCTGGCGGTGACACCACATTCCTCCCCCGCAAATCGGCGAACGGTCGTGAGATAAGGCTTCCGCCCGCCGTGGGGAGGACCCCATGTTGACGTATGCGATGAGGTGGGGAGCCTAACAACAGGCGAGGCTGTGCCACGTGCACCCGGCCATTCGGTCCGAGGCGAGCTAGGAAACGCCTGAAAACCTAGTCCAGGGTGCTCGTCAACGTGCGGAGTATGCGCCCGTAGAGAGACAGGAGGGGCCGAAGGGTCGACCTCCATGTGGTCGGGGCACCCGACGGGCGAAGACGACATCTGGTCCGGAGCGGGCAAGAGTTCCATGGCGGAGGACATCTGGTCACGGGAAGCGATCGGCGGCGCGTGACCCAGGGAGGCGCCAGGCGGTTGCAGCGACGCGTCCACTGCGGGCGGCGCCGGCGGGAGAACAGGCGGCGGCGGCGGCGCGTCGCCATGAGGCAATATGGAAGGCAGCGTCGGTAACACCTGGGGATGAGGCGAGCCAGTAGATGGGTCCCCAGGGCGCTGACCGGACGGCACCGTCGCTGAAAGCAGACGGGGAGCGGCAGAACCCGGGCGACGACAGAGGCGCAGCTGATTGAGATGCCGACGCACCTCACCAGAGGCCCCCAAAACCAAATACATCGCGCGGCCGAGGCAGCAAAGAATGCGCCCTGCCGTGAACCTCGATAGTTGCGATAGAAGACAACGTCACCAGGAGCAAAAGCAGGAGTCTGCGGCTGCACAGGAACCTGATGCGGCGGATGCAGCAAAGCCATCAAGGTTCGATGAGGACGACCGTGGAGCAACTGAGCTGGCGAGCGACCATCGCGGGGCTGAGAGCGATACGAGGACAAAAAGAGCAATAACGCGTCCTCCCGAGAATGCGACTCTTTCAACTTCAACATCTGTGACTTGAAAGTCCGGACCAATCGTTCAGCGGCACCGTTCGACTGAGGCGAAAACGGCGCGGACGTCAGATGTTGAATACCATTGGCCGTGCAGAATGACTGAAATTCTGCGGACATGAATTGTGGGCCATTGTCTGAAACAATAGTCTGTGGAAGACCTTCAATGCAAAAAATAGCAGACAACGCTTGGATTGTGGCAGAAGACGTCATGGAAGACATCCGGACAACAAAAGGAAAATTACTGAAAGAATCGACCACAGCCAACCATCGAGCATTCCAGAATGGACCAGCAAAATCGATGTGCAAGCGTTGCCAAGGGGAAGTGGCTTGTGGCCATGCAAAGAATTTCCACGGCGGTGCGGATTGTTGTTCGGCACACGCCATGCAAGAAGAGCACATATTCGTTATCGCAGCATCGATTCCGAACCAAGTACAGTCCTGACGAGCAAGTTGTTTCGTGCGCACTATACCCCAATGTCCCTGGTGAAGAAGCCGTAAGACAGAGGACTGTAACGAACGTGGGACCACGACCCTGGACTGATCATTATCAGAACGCAACAACAAAACACCACGTCGTACAAAAAGTCTCCCCTTGTGAGCAAAAAATCGGCGAACCAACGGATCCTCCGCAACAAAACGCAAAACGGTAGCAAGGACAGGGTCAGCAGCTGTGGCTGTAGCTACACGACGAAAATCAATCGGAAACGATTCGACCACGTCATCGGTTTCCGAGTCAATGAACATGCAAGCAAGTTCAGAAGAATCGAATGCTTTATCCTCAGCAACAGGCAAACGGGACAACGCATCAGCGTTGCCGTGCTTAGCAGTGGACCGATACAAGATATTGTAGCGGTACTGCGAGAGGAAAATAGACCAGCGAATGAATTTCTGCGCTGTACGTGGAGGTACAGGCTTGATCGGATGAAAAAGCGATGTCAAAGGTTTGTGGTCTGTGATTATGGTAAAGTGACGACCATACAAGAAATCATGGAACGTAGTAACACCAAATACGAGAGCCAAAGCTTCTTTCTCTATCTGTGAATAATTTCTTTGTGCAGACGAGAGCAATTTTGACGCAAAGGCGATAGGGTGATCATGCGATCCATCTTTGTGCGCAAGCACAGCACCGATCCCGAAATCCGATGCATCTACCATCAACAAAAGGGGTTTCTGGGGATCGAATGGCGTAAGGCAAGTATTTGAAAGCAACGCCGATTTCAACTGGCGAAAGGTGCGTTCGCATTCCGTCGTCCAGACGAACGGAACACCTTTACGGCGTAAGCGATGAAGCGGAGCTGAAATGGAAGAGGCATTGCGCAGAAAGCGATGATAGTAATTTATTTTACCCAACACACACTGCAGCTGCTTCAAATTCTGCGGCGAAGGTAAGTCCTGTATGGCACGGAGGTGCTCTGGACTGGGGTGTATGCCTTGGGCATTGATGACATGTCCCAGATACGGTACGTCACGAGCAAAAAACACACATTAGTCCTTCCGCAAGCGAAGACCATTCTGTCGCAAGACCTGAAATAATGTTCTTAGATTTTCTAAATGTTCGGCTACTGTCCTCCCGGAGATCACAATATCGTCCAGATAGTTCGCAGCAGTAGGGACCGACGCACAAACAGTTTGTAAATATTGCTGAAACAATGCAGGGGCGGATGCACACCCAAATGGCAGTCTTTTGAATCGGTACAAACCAAGATGCGTGTTAACCACCAAGACGCGCTGGGATTCTTCGTCCACAGGTAGTTGCAAGTACGCATCTGCTAGGTCCAACTTCGAAAAGTATTTACCCGGGCACAGTTTATCAAAAAGATCTTCCAGGCGGGGTAAAGGATAAGTGGCTATCACCAGTTGTGGATTCACTGTGGCTTTGAAGTCCACACAAAGTCTCAGTTTTCTGGAAGGTTTTGGCAAAATGACTAAGGGTGAGGCCCAGAGAGAAGCCTGCACACGTTCAATTACACCTTGTGATTCTAAATCGTGTAAAGGTCTTGTGACCTCATCACGCAAGGTGTGGGGAACATTGCGCACTCTGAAAAATTTTGGTTGCGCGTTTACTTTCAGTTCCAAATGTGCTTCATAGTTCTTAGCGCAACCAAGGCCCGGTGCAAAAATGTCTGCAAATTCCTCACATAGATGAGAAACACCGGCGGAAGGCACAGTCTCTTTCACTGATAGAACCTGATTGACTATTGACAAGTTAAACAACTGAAATAAATCTAAACCAAACAAGTTCACTGCAGTAGAAGAACGAATTACGTAAAATGACACAAGTTTCGTTTGTCCCTTGTATGTGGCAAGAAGAGTGCACTGTCCTAACACAGGGATACGCTGTCCTGAATAACTAGTGAGCTGAACATTTGCGGCACGCAACGGAGGTGTGCCCAGTTGTTTGTACATGTCGTGATTGATTAAGGAAACTGCAGCTCCGGTATCGAGCTGGAATGGTATCACTTTGCCTTCAAAGTCTAAGTCTACAAAAAGTTTATTGTCCTGCTGACGACAAGAGCGACTTTCACGTGCAATTTGAACTGAGACAGGTACAGAAGCACTTGCGACTTGACGGGATTTCCGGCGACGTCGACGCACACTTTTTGTGGGACGAACACAGTCACTGTTTGAGATAGTGGCAGTGGACGGGGTGGAATGAACTACATGAATGTCTACGGGCGAAGGTTCACGAGCCTGATTGTCCTTGGTTCGATTCCGGCGCGAAGCAAAGGGCCTGGAATGATTGTGATTGTCTGATCTGAGCTTTTTCTGGCAAACACTTTGAACATGTCCTTTCTTATGACAGTAAAAGGAAATAGCTTGGCGTGACGGGCAATTGTCACGCGAATGTCTAGTTGCACACCGCGGGCATGATTTCACTGCATTTGCTTGCCTACGCGGCACACGTGTGTGAGAGCTAGGCCGCAGCTGCGCGGACGTGCGCGAGGGCTGTTTAGCAGTCCGTGCAGCGCGCCCGGCGGGCCGGTTAATGTGACACATGGCTGGCGAAGTTGCAAATGATTCCTGAGCAAAGTCAAGTGTGTCTTGCCTATCCAATATGTCTATCACTTGTTGAAGGGAGGGATTGACTAGTTTCAAAATCTGTTCCCGTATGCGAACATCAGAAACGTTCTGTGCAATTGCATCACGTACCATTGTATCTGAATAAGGGAGTCCACATTCACATTCAAAAGCACAATCCCTTGTAAGGCCTTGCAATGTTACAACCCACTCCCTATTAGTCTGACCGGCCGTACGTTTTGTACGAAAGAACGTATACCTTTTTGCAACGACATTTACTGTTTCTTTGAAATAGGCATCTAACGCCGACAAAATTTCTTCGTAGGACAGAGTTGCCACGTCGCGTCGGGGAAACAATTTCACTATCACACGGTACGTTTGCACCCCTACAAATGATAATAAGTGAGGCTGCCACTCGTTACCTTGAATTCTGTAGGCGGCGAGATGGAATCCAAATTGGCGTGACCACTCCGTCCAGGTTTTGTTGGCTGGGCCATACGGTCGAAATGGGGGTGCAACTGCATGTTGTGGCTGTGGTAGCGGTGAAGCGGCGGCTGCCGCATCGGTTTGCAGTGCACGCTGACCCTGGACGAGCTGTCCAAGGGCATCCAATAACGCCTGCGTCTGCTGATTCTGCAAGCGATAAAATTCGGACAGTACATCTGGAGAATGTAGCGCAGCCATGACACAAGTAAATTAGGGCAAAGCAAGTATAAAGAACCAGATCCTTTTTGATCCTCGTCGCCACTTGTTGTGTCGACACGAGAGCCGACACAGTGTGTTTGAGGGTGGCCGAGATGCACGCTATAAACACACGAAGGATGGCGTGAGGTCTGAAACAGGAGACGTAATGAATGCTATAAAGAAAAGTACGTAGCTGCTAGAATACTTAACTTTATTCCATCCTTGTGGTACATCGCTCTTGACGAATCAAGTGAGACTCTTAAGATACATGCAATGTTACAAATGGCGCCTTGCTAGGTCGTAGCCATGGACTTAGCTGAAGGCTATTCTAACTGTCTCTCGGCAAATGAGAGAAAGGCTTCGTCAGTGTAGTCGCTAGCAAAGTCGTCGTACAACTGGGGCGAGTGCTAGTCAGTCTCTCGAGACCTGCCGTGTGGTGGCGCTCGATCTGCGATCCTGACAGTGGCGACACGCGGGTCCGACATGTACTAATGGACCGCGGCCGATTTAAGCGGTGACACCACAGAGGACATAGGTAGGTCGGCACAGGAGATCGACGATCGTTATTTCGGAGCCAACCGCCATGTTGCCATCGGCTGTCAAGTTTAAAACACTATTTTGCGCCGTGGTCGTTCCGCTCGCGAGATGATAGTAAGTTCTATCAGTACCAACATTCAGCGCGTTCACGGCTGTACTTCGATCGGCACGCCATAGATGGCGTTCTGTTTAAGATGTTTACCGAATAATTGTATGAAGTGCCCTGCCCGGGCTTCCGTTACCTTTCTTGCCAATAATCAACTTTTTCCGTGGTTTCTACCCTCGAGCTCTCGCGTAGTTCAGGAGGTGGACCAAGCTAATGCATGGCTTTTTGTATCGACTGAATGTTTTCTGAGTAATATTCTTGACTTGCAGCAAGAAGAGACAGGTATTGCTTTATTTTATTTTATTTTTTTATTTTTGTAAATGTACCGTCATACTTGTAAATCAGGCTATCTCACATTCCTTTTGTGTGCTACTGGAAGTGCAATGTGCTGTGGTTTTAACAGAACAAAGGCGTTTTCTCTTGTCTGTAGCTTCCCATTTTGTCCCGTTCATTACTTCAATAATGGAAGATGAAATCCCATACTTCGTAACAGAGAGTGGGGGACGATGCGGGAGACCCCCACCGCTGTACTAGGCAAGGTCCTAGTGGAGGTGGTTTGTCATTGCCTTCCTCTGACCGTAATGGGGATAAATAATGATGATGATGAAGACAACACAACAATGCCCAGTCATCTCTATGCAGGTGAAAATCCCTGACCCCGCCGGAAATCGAACCCGGGACCCCATGCTCGGGAAGCGAGAACGCTACTGCGAGACGATGAGCTGCGGACATTTCTTCAATAAACCATCAACTGAAACCCTGCTAGACGAGAAGTTGAGTGCGAACACAGTCGGGACAGCAGCCGACATGTAGATGGATGACAGAGCTCACGGCTTGCAGGGAACGGAGAAATCGTCTGTTTGATTAATTATCATTCCATTGTCCCTAGCAGACCACTAACGACTATAAGAGGATCGAGAAGATATTGGGTAGTTTATATTAAGGAACGTAGAGATACAGTTCGTTATTATGGCCAATTTAGTGATCTGATACCTGCAATTAATTTTTTGTAGCTGCTTTTCCAGCACTCGCAGTTAGCGTAATCATTAGAGGTATAAAAAGGTAGGTGTTTTCCTATGTAGCAATCCATGCTTGTGGCTCTCGGTAGTGGTTTGTTTCTCCTGACAGAGTGTTAGATGCCTGCCTGCATCGCGCACGGCCAGCTGGTCCGCACGCCAGCAGGTCTCTGCACCTAATGGTGCTGGCCACACGATTCCAGTTTACAAATGACTACGATGTTTCAAAGCGGAACGAGCGAAGTTTTTGAGACATCTTAACAAACTGAAATTGCAGGTAGGAACTTGTCATTGCGTGGTGAGAATATTGGGATGCTCTTTGAGTAATAATATATTCACGTTTTCTCCCTAACGATGTATGGCAGGGACACTGGCTGACTCTACGTATTTGCATTTAAAATTACAGCAGCTTTGCAAACATAACAACCACAAACGACAGCTTTAAAAGCAGCACAGCTGTTGATAACATCACTCGAGTCTTACGAGACAGGTGAGAGAAACGCGAAATTACTGCCAATTTTGGAGGCTTCAAAGATGAAATTCCGTCTGAGTTGTTAAGATGACTCAGTCATATGATTTTTAGGTTTTTAAAGATGCGTATTCTGACGCCTGATCCGAATAAATTTAATAACTCTGGTCAACTAGAAAAGGTAATAACTGTTACTACAATTCATGAGATATACATTGTCATTATAATTTCGTAACTAAATAGCTGATCGCTTCCCACATTTCGTAAGCTTCTACAACGTTCAGACTAAGTTACAAAATTGTTGAAGTACGGTACTTACGTATACAATTTGTCTTGAAGAAACAGTTCAGACATTAGAAAAGATAGATTTGTGGGCCAGCACAAAGTTCCTAACAAGTTTAACAGGGAGAAAGATGTTATAAGACTGCGTCTGAAACTGTAATGTGAATCCACCACTAAGCGAAGGAGACAGGCTATTTCACCACTACAAAACAGGTTCCTTAGTCGTTTGAATTGGAAACGAAAAATGATATCTCTCGATAACACTACCATATCGAATCCAATTCAAAAAATATTTTTTTCATAACACATTAATTTCAATGAAGTTTGCTAATAATAATGAAATAAACCTTCCTACACAGCATGAATATTACATAACGATCCCACGCAACCGTTACATTATGTAGAGGCTTAATTATTTGATCAGATTCCTAAAGCCGTTTCCAAAGCACTGTGTAATGCTGTTGCATTCCTGTTTCAAGAAATGTAGTGTGAACCGATTGCCGTTGAAAGGATTGCACTCGACTGCCTCTGAAACGTCAAAACATGTGTATGATTTTAGCTTCATATCTTATAGAATTGTTGGCTATAAACAGCTGTACGAAATCCTTCGAAATTTATTCGCCGAGTGCTAATTCCTAATTCCCGTCTATCGCCTTCACTACTTCGTTTATCCACACACGTTTAGTGAATTACGAGATAAAGATGTAGACGACCTATGGAGGTCAGGGGCGGTCCAGGGAACATTCATGGATAGCCTAAGTTGTTAAAGTGCCTGCTCGTGAATGGCAGGAAATCTGGGTTGCAGTCCCGATCCAGCATCAACTGTCATATGACACTATAGGGTAGTAGATCTGACGTCAAGAATTTCGCACTCATCGAATAAATTTCGAAACGTTCTGTCTCTCATTCGGGATAGGAGCTGGATGTCTTGGAAAATTCGGCGAAACAACAAAGTGGGTCGACAAGCCCAAATGAAAGTTTCACGGCAGGTCTAGAGAGACTTCCTAGCACTCGCCCAGTTGTACAGCCGACTTTGCTAGCGATGGTTCACTGACAAATTACGCTCTCATTTGCCGAGACGATAGTTAGCATAGCCTTCAGCTACGTCATTTGCTACGACCTAGCAAGGCGCCATCACCAGTCACTATTGATGCTGTAAAACATGTACCGTCAAGAGCGATGTTCACCACTTATGGATTAAAGTTAAGTATTCCAGCAGCTACGTACGTTTTTGGCTATTCTCATTTCCGTGTCCTGTTCCAGACCTCACGCCAGCCTGCGTGAGCTTAAACGCGTGCCTTTCGGCTTCCTCCTAGTGGATTGGCTGTCTTGCCAATCCACAACAAAACTTATCATTTATTAATTACTACATCACTCTCGAAACCGTTCCAGCACTTCATTGAAGAAATCTGATGCAATTTCAGATTCGGCTGCGTTCGATACGTGTAATGTGACACGTTAAGTATTCCAGCAGCTACGTACGTTTTTGGCTATTCTCATTTCCGTGTCCTGTTCCAGACCTCAAGCCAGCCTGCGTGAGCTTAAACGCGTGCCTTTCGGCTTCCTCCTAGTGGATTGGCTGTCTTGCCAATCCACAACAAAACTTATCATTTATTAATTACCACCTCACTCTCGAAACCGTTCCAGCACTTCATTGAAGAAATCTGATGCAATTTGAGATTCGGCTGCGTTCGATACGTGTAATGTGACAAATATTTAATAGTTTCTAAATTCGGAATTTTATACGTATAAAAATTTACGGCAGGGCTCGAGCAACAATGTCTACGCATTGGCGCATGATACACACTAACGGTACTGCTGCAACTACCTCGAGGGACGACAGTAGGTGAGCGTGTTTGTTATATAAACAATCAGTATTTCCAGAATGAACATTTTAGACTGCTGCGGAATATTTGTTGATTCGCAACTTCCTAAGAGATCAAAATTGTGCTCTACCTACTGAGCTATCCTCAAACGACATCGGCGCTTGTCACATCCTAGGGGACTGTTTCCTGAATGAATTTTCACTCTGTAGCGGAGTGATTTGTTGATTTGCTAATCCCACAAAGGTATGGAGGGGAACTTCTGCGAAATTTGGGATGTAGCAGAGAGGTTCTGGTAGCGCAATCAGCAGAGAACTTTCCGCGAAAGTCAAAGGTTCCAGTTTCGAGTCTCTGTCCAGTACACTGTACTGATATGCTGGATATGTCAACAGTTAGTATGGCCACCGACTTATTTCATACATCACGAAGAATACAGTCACAATCTTGGAGAAAGGTGGTGTGTAGTTCAGGTAGCTACAATATCGCAGTCTGGTAAATAATTGAGGACTCACTGGATCAAGGAACAGTCGGAATTGTAGTTGTAAATTGTTGTAGTTGTGCTGGGAAGTCCCTGAGTTTCAAGTGCTAATAGAAAGGACAGAAGCTGAAATAGTTATAGGTACAGAAAGCTGGCTAAAGCCTGAAATAAGTTCTGCAGAAATTTTTACGAAGTCTCAGACGGTGTTCAGGAAAGATAGATTAGGCAGAATTGGTGGTGGAGTGTTTGTGTCTGTCAGTAGTGGTTTATCTTGTAGTGAAGTCGAAGTAGATACTCCGTGCGAATTGGTATGGGTGGAGGTTATACTTAACAGCCGAACTAAGTTAATAATTGGATCCTTCTACCAACCCCCAGACTCCGATGATATAGTTGCTGAACAGTTCAGAGAAAATTTGAATCTCGTAACAAATAAATACCCCACTCATACGGTTATAGTTGGTGGGGACTTCAACCTTCCCTCGATATGTTGGCAAAAATACTTGTTCAAAACCGGTGGTAGGCAGAAAACATCTTCCGAGATTGTCCCAAATGCTTTCTCCGAAAATTATTTCGAGCAGTTAGTCCACGAACCCACGCGAATTATAAATGGTTGCGAAAACACACTTCACCTCTTAGCCACAAACAATCCAGAGCTGATAGAGAGCATCATGACTGATACAGGGATTAGTGATCACAAGGTCGTTGTAGCTAGGCTCAATACCGTTTCTTCCAAATCCACCAGAAACAAACGCACAATAATTTTATTTAAAAAAGCGGATAAAGTGTCACTAGAAGCCTACCTAAGAGACAATCTCCATTCCTTCCGAACTGACTATGCAAATGTAGACGAGATGTGGCTTAAATTCAAAGATATAGTAGCAACGGCAATTGAGAGATTCATACCTCGTAAATTGGTAAGAGATGGAACTGATCCACCATGGTACACAAAACAGGTCCGAACGCTGTTGCAGAGGCAACGGAAAAAGCATGCGAAGTTCAGAAGAACGCGAAATCTCGAAGATTGGCTAAAATTTACAGACGCGCGAAATTTGGCACGGACTTCAATGCGAGATGCCTTTAATAGGTTCCACAACGAAACATTGTCTCGAAATTTGGTAGAAAATCCGAAGAAATTCTGGTCGTATGTAAAGTACACAAGCGGCAAGACGCAGTCAATACCTTCGCTGCGCAGTGCCGATGGTACTGTTACCGACGACTGTGCCGCTAAAGCGGAGTTATTGAACGCAGTTTTCCGAAATTCCTTCACCAGGGAAGACGAATGGAATATTCCAGAATTTTAAACGCGAACAGCTGCTAGCATGAGTTTCTTAGAAGTAGATACCTTAGGGGTTGCAAAGCAACTCAAATCGCTTGATACGGGCAAGTCTTCAGGTCCAGATTGTGTACCGATTAGGTTCCTTTCAGATTACGCTGATACAATAGCTCCCTACTTCGCAATCATATACAACCGCTCGCTCACCGATAGATCTGTACCTACAGATTGGAAAATTGCGCAGGTCGCACCAGT